>NC_133134.1:111866829-121641829 GCF_048418815.1 Hemitrygon akajei
TCACCTTCGAAAATGAACCACCTCACACTTATCTGGGTTGAACTCCATCTGCCATTTCTAAGCCCAGTTTTGCATCCTACCAATGTCCCGCTGTGACCTCTGACAGCCCTCCACACTATCCACAACATCCCCAACCTTTGTGTCATCAGCAAATTGACTAATCCATCCCTCCACTTCCTCATCCAGGTCATTTATAAAAATCACGCAGAGTATGGGTCCCAGAACAGATCCCTGAGGCACACCACTGGTGACCGACCTAATGCAAAATATGACCCGTCTACAACCACTCTTTGCCTTCTGTGGGCAAGCCAATTCTGGATCCACAAAGCAATGTCCCCTTGGATCCCATGCCTCCTTACTTTCTCAATAAGCCTTGCATGGGGAACCTTATCAAATGCCTTGCTGAAATCCATATACACTACATCTACTGCTCTTCCTTCATCAATATGTTTAGTCACATCCTCAAAAAGTTCAATCAGGCTTGTAAGGTATGACCTGCCTTTGACAAGGCCATGCAGACCATTCCTAACCATATTATGCCTCTCCAAATGTTCATAAATCCCGCCTCTCAGGATCTTTTCTATCAGCTTACCAACCACTGAAGTAAGCCTAACTGCTCTATAATTTCCTGGGCTATCTCTACTCCCTTTCTTGAATAAGGGAACTACATATGCAACTCTCCAATCCTCTGGAACCTCTCCCATCCCCACTGATGATGCAAAGATCATTGCCAGAGGCTCAGCAATCTCCTCCCTCGTCTCCCACAGTATCCAGGGGTATATTGCGTCCAGTCCCGGTGACTTATCCAATTTGATGCTTTCCAAAAGCTTCAGCACATCCTCTTTCTTAATATCAATATGCTCAAGCTTTTCAGTCCACTGTATGTCATCCATACAATAGCCAAAATCCTTTTCTGTAGTGAATACTGAAGCGAAGCATTCATTAAGTACTTCTGCTATCTCCTCTGGTTCCATACACACTTTTCTACTGTCACACTTGATTGGTCCTATTCCCTCACATCTTATCCTCTTGCTCCTCACATACTTGTAGAATGCCTTGGGGTTTTCTTTAATCCTGTCTGTCAAGGCCTTCTCATGGCCCCTTCTGGCTCTCCTAATTTCAATATTAAACTCCTTTCTGTTAGCCTTATAATCTTCTAGATCTCTATCATTACCTAGTTTTTTGAACCTTTAGTTAGCTTTTCTTTACTTCTTGACTAGATTTTCAACAGCCTTTGTACACCAAGGTTCCTGTACCCTATCATCCTTTCCATGTCTCATTGGAATGTATCTATGCAAATATCCCCTGACATTTGCCACATTTCTATCATATGTTTCACTGAGAACATCTGTTCCCAATTTATGCTTCCAAGTTCCTGCCTGATAGCCTCATATTTCCCCTTACTCTAATCAAACGCTTTCCTAACTTGTCTGTTCCTATTCCTCTCCAATGCTATGGTAAAGGAGATAGAATTGTGATCACTATCTCCAAAATGCTCTCCCACTGACAGACCTGACACCTGACCAGGTCTGTTTCCCAATACCAGATCTAGTACAACCTCTCCTCTTGTAGGCTTATCTACATATTGTTTCAAGAAACCTTCCTGAACACACCTAACAAACTCCACCCCGTCAAAACCCCTCACTCTAGGGAAATGCCAATAAATATTTGAGAAATTAAAATTGCCCACCACAACAACCCTGTTATTATTACACCTTTCCAGAATCTGTCTCCCTATCTGCTCCTCGATGTCCCTGTTACTATTGGGTGGTCTATAAAAAACACCCAGTAGAGTTATTGACCCCTTCCTAACTTCCACCCACAGGGACTCCATAGACACCCCCTCCATGACTTCCTCCTTTTCTGCAGCCGTGACACTATCTCTGATCAGCAGTGCCACACCGCCACCACTTTTGCCTCTCTCCTCATCCATTCTAAAGCCTAGCACTTGAAGTAACCATTTCTGCCACTGAGCCATCCAAGTCTCTGTAATGGCAACAACATCATAGCTCCAAGTACTGATCCACGTTCTAAGCTCATCCGCTTTTTTCATAGTACTCCTTGCATTAAAATAGACACAGCTCAAACCATTGGTCTGAGCGTATCCCTTCTCTATCACCTGCCTATCTTCCCTCTCGCACTGTCTCCAAGCTCTCTCTATTTTGTGAGCCAACTGTCCCTTCCTCTGTCTCTTCAGTTCAGTTCCCACTCCCCAGCAATTCTAGTTTAAACTCTCCCCAGTAGCCTTAGCAAATGTCCCTGCCAGCATATTGGTCCCCCTCAGATTCAAGTGTAACCCATCCTTTTTGTACAGGTCACATCTGCCCCAAAAGAGGTCCCAATGATCCAGAAATCTGAATTCCTGCCTCCTGCTCCAATCCATGCATTTATCCTCCATGTCACTCTATTCCTATACTCTCTGTCACGTGGCAGAGGCAGTAATCCTGAGATTACTACCTTTGAGGTGCTGCTTCTCACTTTCCTTCCTAACTCCCTGTAGTCTGTTTCCTACCTATGTCGTTGGTACCAATATGTACCATGACCTCTAGCTGTTCTCCTTCCCACTTCAGGATATCGGAGACGCGATCAGAAACATCCTGGACCCTGGCACCTGGGAGACAAACTACCATCTGTCTTTCTTTCCTGCATCCACAGAATCATTGTCTGATCCCCTAACTACAGAGTCCCCTATCACTGCTGCCTTCCTCTTCCTTTCCCTACCCTTCTGAGCCACAGGGCCAGACTCTGCGCCAGAGGTGTGGCCACTGTTGCTTCACCCAGGTAGGCTGTCTCCCCCAGCAGTACTCAAACAGGAGTACTTATTGTTAAGGGGGACAGCCACAGGGGTACGCTCTAGTATCTGACTCTTGCCCTTCCCCCTCCTGACTGTTACCCATTTATCTGTCTCCCGAGGCCCCAGTGTGACTACTTGCCTATAGCTCCTCTCTATCACCTCCTCACTCCCCCTGACCAGCCGAAGGTCATCGAGCTGCATCTCCAGTTCCCTAACCCAGTCCCTAAGGAGCTGTAGTTCGATGCACCTGGCACAGGTGTGGCCGACCAGGATGGTACTTCAAGATTGTTCACCGTGTGGCTTGGTAGGACCACAGCTTGATTGAGCTTGAAGGATTGAGATGCCAGCCTGGGTCTGTGGCAGGTAGTGAGTGAACCATCTCACAGGACAAACCTATGAGGGTGCATCCTCATTAGTCTATGTGACTCCTCCACGTTTTCCTCAGCAGTCTGCCTTTGGTAGTCATATCTACTCATGACAGAATGGGTTGAAGTGAACACAGATAATTCCTTTGGACCTGTCCCGATGAAGAGTCTCAGCCCAAAATGTTGATTGTTTACTCTTTTCCGTAGAGGCTTCCTGGCCTGCTGAGTTCCTCCAGCATTGTGTGTGTGTGTGTGTGTGTGTGTGTGTGTGTGTGTGTGTGTGTGTGTGTGTGTGTGTGTGTGTGTGTGTGTGTGTGTGTGTGTGTGTGTGTGTGTGTGTGTGTGTGTGTGTGTGTGTGTGTGTGTGCGCGTGCGCGTGCGCGTGCGCGTGTGTGTGTGTGTGTGTGTGTGTGTTGCTCGGATGTTCAGCATCTGCAGACTTTCTCATGTTTGTAATTCCTCTGGAAGTGGGTTCTGACTTCTCTCTGCAGACACCCTCCATTGCGTGGTCAGGGACAGCAGACTCCACGCAGCAATGGCATCCAGGAGGCGTTACAGACCTTCAGCAACTGTACATTCTGTAATCTGTGACCTGGCAATTCCCTCGCTCCACCGTAGAATGTGGAACATAAAAAACAGAACAGTACAGGACCGAGCCTTTGGGCCGCAATGTTATGCCAAGTCAATTAGGCTAATGATGCCTAATCCAATCTGTCTACACAATGTCCACATCCCTCCACTCCCTGCACAGTCACATGCTTATCTACGAGCACCCTGAAGTCTCTATTGTATTTGCCTCCATTACCACTCCCGAGAGTGCTTGCCAGGCATCCACTACTCTCTGTGTGAAAAGCTTATCATGAACTTCCCACCCCTCATCTTAAAATGCATACCTCTAGTGTTAGATACTCTGATCTTGATAAGAAAAAGTACTGGTTGTTTATAAAATTCCTCTTATAATTTTATAAACCTCTATCAGGTCTCTACCTCAGCTTCCACCACTCCAGAGAAAACAACCCCGGCTTGTCCAGCCTCTCCTTATAGCACACGCCCTCTAATCCAGGCAGCTTCCTGATAAACCTCTTCTGCCCCCTCTCCGTCCTACAATGGGGCAACCAGAACTGTGTACAATACTCCAGATTGTGCCGGACTAGAGCTTTATAAAGCTGCAATGTTACTTCACGACTGTTGGAACTCAGTGCCCCAACTAATAAAGGCAAGCATGCCATTCGCCTTCTTTACCGACCTATTGACTCGTGTGGTCACTTTCAGGGATAGCACCAATGTCCTTACAGCACAAAAGGAAGTTGTGGAGTTGACTGGGTCCATGCTGGCTCCCAGCAGAGCAGCTGCATGAGACATACTCCCTCTGCCTCTATTTCCCTGTTACCCTGCAATTTAATCTCTCTCACAAATGCCCGTTAACTCATCTTTGAAATTTTTTCTCACTTATTTATGCTAATCAGTAATTTGCAGAAGTCAACAGTTAAAAGCAACTCGGACAGGTACAGGATAAGAAAGGTTTAAAAGATTCTTGGTTAGTAGGGATCAGCTGGGTCAAAGTTCCTGCTTCTCTGCTATATGGCTCTTTAGGATGCGGGAGGAAACCGGAGCATTCAGGAGAAACTCAAAGAGTCATGGGGAAAGCTTGAAAACTCCATTCAGACTCGTGTGAATGGTTTCCCCATGCGGCACCATGATCATCAGGTTAATAGGGATGAATATGCAAGATCTATGAGTGTCTCTCGGGCTTCATCTTGGGTACCAGCCTACAAAGTACCCAGGACATCTCCAAGGAGCAGTGTCTCAGAAAGGCAGCATCCATTATTAAGGACCTCCAGCACCCAGGGCATGCCCTTTTCTCACTGTTATCATCAGGTAGGAGGTACAGAAGCCTGAAGGCACACACTCAGCAATTCAGGAACAGCTTCTTCCCCTCTGCCATCCGATTCCTAAATGGACATTGAACCCTTGGACACTACCTCACTTTTTTAAAACATAGTATTTCTGTTTTTGCACAATTTTTGATCTACTCAATATACGTATACTGTAATTGATTTTCTTCTTCTAGATTATGTACTGCATTGAACTGCTGCTGCTAAGTTAACAAATTCCACGACGCATGCCAGTGATAATAAGCCTGATTCTGAAGTCAATCCAATGGGCATTGTGAACGCAGTGTTCTGCTCCCATCGATTTCTCCGTGCTACCCACCCCCTGTGCTTCTTGATGCGGGTTTCCTCCGTGCGTCCTGTCTGGCCGATATAGGCTGCTTCACGTTCACCAGGAATCCTGTAAACGCCAGCCGACCTGAGTCCCAGCTTGTCTGTGGCTTGAGCTTCCTTACAGCTTTGTGGCCTATACTCACCGGAACTCAGAAGAATGAGGGGGGGGATCTCATTGAAACCTATCGAATGTTGAAAGTCCTCATAGAGCGGATGTGGAGAGGATGTTTCCTATGGTGAGGGTATCCAGAGGGCTCAGCCACAGAATAGATGAGCTTCCATTTAGAACAGAGATGAGGAGTAATTTCTTTAGCCAGAGAGTGTGAATCTGTGGAATTCTTTGCCACAGGCAGCCATGGAGGCCAAGTCATTAGGTATATTTAAGGCAGAAATTGATAGATTCTTGATTAGTCTGGACATGAACGGATACGGGGAGAAGGCAGGAGATTGGGGTTGAGACGGAAATGAATCAGTCATGATGGAATGTTGGAATGGACTCGATGGGCCAAATGGCCTAATTCTGCTCCTATATCTTATGGCCTTATATTAAACCATATTCTGATTCTGATTACCCTTCAACAGGCAGGCTCATGAACCAGCGTGGATAACTTCACTCACCTTAAATCTGTTCAGGTTCCACAACACCTATGGCCTAACTTTCAAGGACTCCACCACTTGTTCTCAGTGTTATCTGTCTACCTGCTTATTTATCTAAAACTCGCACCATATCTTTTGCATATTGGTTGTTTATCAGTCTTTGTGGGTGGTTTTTCATTGATTCTATTTCTTTGTGCTACAAGAATGTTTGCAAGAAAATGAATATCAAGGTGGTATATAGTGACATACGGTATATACTCATGTATAATACATAAACTTCTTTGAACTTTGAATCATCCCAGCCAGAGCAACAGAGCAGAAGTTCCTCTTGGCAGAGCCCTTTGCCCAACCTTCTTCAACATTTTTCTTCGTTGACCTTCCTTCCATGATAAGGTTAGAAGTGGGAATGTTAGCTAATGATTAGCTTAACATTTCAGTTATAAAACCACTGAATTATATAATTTAGAGATTATATAATTGACTGAGTTATTTAATTCAGTGATTATATAACACGCAGCCAGCATGCCAGCTCAGAATTGCACTTGGGTTGCTTGTAGCTGTGAGGCAGCAGCTTCCTGCCGGGCTACCCTGACACACCTTGCAGTCTATCTAACAGTCTGAGATCACGAGAGGCCTTCTGTGGCTGCAAGGTTTCACTGGTAACAAAAAGCTCCAGGACTGAGCTGGTGATGGGCAAAGCATCGAGGGACAAAATGCAGCTTGCAACACAATGCCAAATGGGCTTTATTGCAGGCGTTCAGGATGAGAAGCCCCAGTGCTGGACCTTCTGCTCTATTTGTAGTCCAAATGTTCAGCATTGTTTCTGACTCTCATTCACAGCCAGGGAAGGTGGATTCCAAACTCACTTGGACCACTGCTGTTGACCCTAACAGGAATGTTATGATTTTAAAAGCTAAGGAGAAATTCCAGTGATTTCCTCCTAAAAAGAGTCCCCACTTCTAGGTCAACATGAGGAAATCTGCAGATGCTGAAAATTCAAGCAACAGACACAAAATGCTGGTGGAACGCAGCAGGCTAGGCAACATATATAGGGAGAAGCGCTGTCAACGTTTCGGGCCAAGACCCTTTGTCAGGTCCTGCCGAAGGGTCTCAGCCCGAAACGTCGACAGCGCTTCTCCCTATAGATGCTGCCTAGCCTGCTGCGTTCCACCAGCATTTTGTGTGTGTTGCCCACTTCTAGCTGTTGTTTCATTTAAAAATACATCAAAAATCTAACAGGTGTTAGTTAATTACACCGTTTATGCTTGTTTTCAACTGTTCATGAGAAGTTGTTAAATGAGGATTTAACTGGGATTACGTGAAAATTCTGGGCTGTTCAGGATCTGGGTCTCGCAGTGAGTCTCTGGACCTCTACCAGTCACAGATTCACCTTCTCCAGATCCACTGGTGCCTGCTTGCTGACTGTAACTGTCCCAGTGCAAACTGGGGAGATGCTGTGAACAAAGCATCTTGTGTGGTTTAAGGTTGATGCTTTGACAATTCAAGGTGAATGGTAATTGCTTTCGTATTGCCATGTGTACTGAAATAAAGAGAAGAGCTTTTGCTTTCAGACAAGTCACTCCATACATATAGTAAATACAGTGAGGTAGTTCAAAAGTTTAAGAAAACTACAAAATGGGTGCAGGATATAGTATTATGGAGAAAGTGCAGGGCAGAAAGGTAAGGCACAAGGCACGAGAGATGTGGACTTTGTGGGCTAAACCACCATTCATTGCCCGTCCCCAGGTGCCAGTGAGAAGGTGGTTATGAGCTGCCTTCATGAACCACTGCAGTCCTTGAGGTGTGGCTGCACCAAACAGTGCTGATAGGAAGGAAGTCCCAGGATTTTCACCCAGTGTCAATGAAGGAATGGCGATTTACAGTCAGGATTTGTTGCTAAACATAGAAAACCTACAGCACAATACAGGCCTTTCAGCCCACAAAGCAGTGCTGAACATGTCCTTACCTTAGAAATTAACTAGGTACCCATAGCCCTCTATTTTTCTAAGCCCCATGTACCTATCCAGGAGTTACTTAAAAGACCCTATTGTATCCGCCTCCACTGCCGCCACCAGCAGCTCATTCCACACACTTACCACTTGCTGTATAAAATCTTACCCCTGGCATCTCCTCTGTACCTACTTCCAAGCGTCTTAAAGCTGTGCAATCTCGTGTGAGCCATTTCAGCCCTGGGAAAAAAGCCTCTGACGATCCACACGATCAATGCCTCTCATCATCTTATACACCTCTATCAGGTCATCTCTCATTCTCTGTCGCTTCAAGGAGAAAAGGCCAAGTTCACTCAACCTATTCTCATAAGGCATGCTCCCCAATCCAGGCAACATCCTTGTAAATCTCCTCTACATCCTTCCTGTAGTGAGGCAACCAGAACTGAGCACAGTACTCCAAGTGGGGTCTGACAGGGTCCTATATAGCTGCAACATTACCTCTCGGCTCCCAAACTCAATCCCACGATTGATGAAGGCCAATGCACTGTATGCCTTCTTAACCACAGAGTCAACCTGCGCAGCAGCTTTGAGTGACCTATGGACTCAGACCCTAAGATCCCTCTGATGCTCCACACTGCCAAGAGTCTTACTATGAATACTATATTCTGCCATCATATTTGACCTACCAAAATGAACCACTTCACACTTATCTGGGTTGAATTCCATCTGCCACTTCTCAGCCCAGTTTTGCATCCTATTAATGTCCCGCTGTAACTTCTGACAGCCCTCCACACTATCTACAACACCCCCAACCCTTATATCATCAGCAAATTTACTAACCCATCATCCGCTTCCTATCCAGGTCATTTATAAAAATCATGAAGAGAAGGGGTCCCAGAACAGATCCCTGAGGCACTCTACTGGTCACCAACCTCCATGCAGAATATGACCCGTCTACAACCACTCTTTGCCTTCTGTGGGCAACCCAGTTCTGGATCCACAAAGCATTGACCCCTTGGTCCCATGCCTCCTTACTTCTCAATAAATCTTGCATGGGGTTCCTTATCAAATGCCTTGCTGAAATCCATATACACTACATCAACTGCTCCTTCATCAATGTGTTTAGTCACATCCTCAAAATATTCAATCAGGCTCGTAAGGCATGACCTACCCTTGACAAAGCCATGCTAGTTATTGCTAATCATATTATGGTTCTCCAAATGTTCATAAATCCTGCCTCTCAGGATCTTTTCCATCAACTTACCAACCTCTGAAGTAAGACTCACTGGTCTAAAATTTTCCGGGCTATCTCTAATCCCTTTCTTGAATAAGGGAACAACATCCGCAACTCTTCAATCCTCTGGAACCTCTCCTATCCCCATTGATGATGCAAAGATCATTGCCAGAGGCTCTGCAATCTCCTCCCTTGCCTCCCACAGTAGCCTGGGGTACATCTTGTCCAGTCCCGGTGACTTATCCAACTTGATGCTTCCCAAAAGCTCCAGCACATCCTCTTCCTTGAAAACTACATGCTCAAGCTTTTCAGTCTGCTGTAAATCATCCCCACAATCACCAAGATCCTTTCCTTAGTGAATACTTTTAAATGTTTTTAACCAGAAATTAACACTGGGAAGTACTTCTGTTCAAATTGGATTCTTTAAATTCAATCCACTTAATTTAGAGATTTAAGTTACCTCTGTTCCTTGCAGCTGTCCTGCTCAGATGAATGGACCCACTGTCTGGGTACAGATTCAGTAAGCAGCGTCACAGCTGTGAGATTGGAACAGATTTGTGCTTGGCCATTGGTTGAACCACCAAGGTTTGGCCAGTCACACAGGTGAGGGAAACCCAAACTTAATTCAGGATGTGGTATTGCTGGCATATCCACATCCATCTCACCCAGCATCTTCATAACAAGGGATGATTGGTAGTCGAACTCTACATCTGGTTCTCACTCATCCTAGCACCTACAGATCTCCAACCTGACTTACTCCATTTTGTATCTCAGAATTCCCCTCTCTCAATATCCCTTGATCACCACTTTCTCTTCTCCCACCTCCCATCACTGCTGCAGTACCACTCCCCATCTTCTTTCTCATGTGCTGGTATCAATCTGCTTGCCAGATTACGAAAACCCTTCCTAACTCCACTTGTGACCTTCTCCTGGAGGATATTGCTTCCAGTCCATCTTGAATAATTTCCTCCTGCTCTACATTTGTACCTCAAAAATCTGAAGTCCTCCCTCACATCTGCACCATGGACCTAGGCACACATTAATTACCCTCTCCCACCACTTTCTACTCTCTCTTATGTGTCCAGACTTCACCTCCTTGAAGCCCTAAATTCTTCCTGAATTTCTGACTGTAAGGACCTTATTCATACCCTCCTTCCACCCAGGTCCAAATGAGCCACAACGCTTTACCCTACCTCAGAATGTTCTAAAACCCTCTCCAGGATGGTTACCATCTTCTTATTGTTAGAAGGAATCTGCTAGATGTTGATTCCTTGGCTGTGAAATCCCCACATTTCCCTTCCTTGTACAGTCCCTTGTCCCATCATATCAGCATCTGGATTCCACTCCCTCAAAGTTTTCCCTACCAGTTCCTACACCTTGTGAATGAGTAGTAACATCTAGAAATCTCTTGCCCCTTTGGGTGGCCAATCACTGGTCACCCTGAACTCTTCAAGACTGTAAGATGACCAACCCATTGAACTTACTGAGTCAAGTTAAGTCAAATTCCTTAAGGTTTTATTAAATTCTAATTAAATTAAGGTTGATTACTATTTATTATTAAATATCAAATGAATTAATTATTAAATTAAGGTTCTATTAAATACTCCTAATGGTGTGCATCTCAAATAGCCTCTGACAACCAAGTCCAGATCCTGGCCTTCACATGTGGCTTAGCTACTAAGTCCGGCAGAACCTTTTCTACTGACAGGAGAAGGGGCAAATGCTGGTTACTGGTGCCTTAAAACACGTTGCTTAGGGCAGGTGGAGTTTGTCTGCTGTGATTGGCTGCTCATCTAGGACAGGGAAAACTAATCTCACACCTTTGCTGCCTTGTGACTATATCCATTTATGGGGAAGACTTTGGGAGTAAATCCCAAGGAAAAGTCAGGAGCTGGAGTCCCTAAGGCAGCCCTGCATTGAGTTTGACACTGACTGGCAACTCCTGCAAGGCCTCAAGGTGCCAAATTGTGTCAGTGTCCGTAGTTCCTTTGGATTCACCAGCTGCGTGGTGCATGGGCAATATCATACTGCCTTGGTTTGCGTATCACGTAGACAGCTAGGATACAACATCCACGGTCAACCCTGACCAGCGGCTGGTCTGACAAGTCAAGTTCGTTACCAGGTGCACAAGTGCGCTGAGGTACAACTACAATGAAAAGCTTGCTTACAGCGGCATGTAGATTCTGACCAGCACACAGGACACAAGTTATACATACTGCAGAATGAAGAAACATGCGGGAAGGATACATGACAGTGAAGAAAAGAAAAGACTTCAAAACAAAACATCAGTGCGAGATGGAAGCACAAGCTCGTGGTGGTGCAGGAGTGGTCTGTGTGTCCCATTGTAGAGGTAGGGTTAGTGTGATGCCAGCTGGTTCAAGAATCTGATGGCTGTTGGAAAGTGCAGTATCTGTTCCAGAACCTGCTGGCGTGGGATTTCAGGCTTCTGTACCTCCTGTCCGATGTTAGTATTAAGATGATGGCATGGTCCAGATGGTGGGGATCATTGGTGACAGAAACCACTTTCTTTTGGCAGCCCTTCAATGGTGGGGATGACTGTGGCCATGATGGACAAAGCTGTGTCCACTACGCTCTTCGGCCTCTTATATTCCTGTGAGCTGGAATTGCCGTAATAGCCCAGGGTGCAGCCAGTCAAAATACTTTTAACAATACTGTACACCTGCACAGGTTTGTTACAATGCTTGGTGACATATAGCCCACAGTCCAGCAGCCTCGCTTATGTGTAATTGCAGCCGTCAGAAATCCAAAGCCTGAGCTCAGGCAGACGGGGTAATTCCTACACACTCCATTCTCAGGATATGTGAAGCATTCCCAAGTTCTTGCATGATCCAAGAACTGCAGGCAATACCTCGCAGCCCATCGATTGCTGTAGAATCGACATACTTCTACTGACTGGTAAGGGTCTGTTTTTGTGATGTGTGGGTCTGTGAATCTGTGACAGTGATTGTGGTGGTCCTGTTGCTGAGAAAAATGTTGCAAGCTGATTACCAATTCACTCCCTGGCACCCAACTCATTTACCAAGATCATATAAATCCCTTTCTCTGCCTTGATTGCTTTAGAAGTGATGACTTTAGCAAAAACTGCCCAAGGTCGAGGAGGTTTTACTTTGTTAGTTTGCCGAGTCAGGATCCTAACGTTTGCAATGTAAAATAATACTGAGTGGCTGTGCATGGGTAAGCAGCCTGACTGCAGGAACATGTCAGTCCGGACCACGCTCACCCTGACCTCAGCCTGGGCTCAGCAGAGTTCCAACAGTATCCCTGACCCAGAGCTGAAGAGAAGCAGGGTTTGAAGCTCCACTGGGAGACAGAGGATGTATCAATCCCCTTTCAGGCTCCCAAGACATCAGGTGCACGAAATTGATGGTCTTCCAGCACAGCAAGATGTCTGCAGGGGATTGCTGTCGACTGGCACAGTCCAGGCTGTAGGTGTACATACTGTACTGAAGCATGTATTAAAGCTCACTGCAGCCAACACTAAGGGTCTGGGAGGAAGGACCACAATGTAGACTCTTTCTGCTATCACACACAGAGGGAAGGGAACTGAGCAGGGAAGCCTCTCGAACAATGAAAGGGGCATCATCTCAGGGGGCTAGGTCACGGCAAGATGTTATGTTTGTGTATTTTTTTCTGTCCCTTTAAAGTTCGCACTACATTATGAACTGATCAAGAATATCAAGGCGTTTGCACTGTTTCTTCCTTAGGTTTTTTTTTATCATGAGTAAAATCTATTCTTGAAAATAAACTCAGATGCACAAAACAGTGTCCTGCATCATTCAGAGAGCCTGAAGGGTAAAACTTACCTTTGCAAATATATAAAAAATACTTTGGACGGGATAATTTACTTAATACAGAAAATAAAAAATAGATCTCAGGCTTCAAATTTTACCAGTGAGCATTGATAGAGATTGATTTCACATCAGCCTCATATTGTTGGGGAAGTATTTGCATCGTTAATGATGGGAGATAGCTGAGACATGTGAATCACAGAGTGGGTCACAGTTGTTTGCTTTTAGCCGGAAGCCTCCTGCTGCTGGGTGCAGCCGATTCTATGCCTCGCTCGAATGTGCTGAGCCAGTGTGCTGCGGTTTACATCGAGAAGGGTCACACTGATATTCAGTAGGCTGTTAAACTCCTGCAAGATTACAGCTGAATTCAGGGCCACCTACAACGCTTGTGCAATGCTTAAAGCTTAAACTGATAAAAATCAAAATGAATAGCTGAAACTAAACAACAATAGTGTGTCAGTCACAAATAAATTTTATACGTGCGAATCTGGCGAAACGCAGCACAGTCAAAGTTTAGAGTGCTGCTGGCCAATATGAAGACCACTCACTTCCATTGCTCCCAGTTCCCCACTGCTTGTTTTTGCCAAGAAATGATGCAGCGCCGTTTATTGTGATGTTCTGTGCGATCCACTGTTCCCGGATTTAAATAGAGCAGAGATGGGAAGTATCGACAGCTGTCTTGCGAGGTGGATTGCGTGATGCTTTTAAGGCCATTAGACCATAAAACATGAGTGCAAAATTAGGCCATTCGGCCCATCGAGTCTGCTCCACCATTTCATCATGGCTGGTTTCAAAGTTCAAAGTAAAATTTATTATCCGAGTGCATTCATGTCACCACATCCAACCCTGAGATTCTTTTTCCTGTGGGCATAGTTAGCAAAGCTATAGAACGGTAACTGTAATCAGGATCAATGAACAATAAACTGTGCTAAATAAATAATGATAGCATGACATAATAAGGTAAAGAGTCCTTAAAGTGAGACCATCGGTTGTAGGAACACCAGAAACAGAATGAGTGTAGTTATCCCCTTTTGTTCAAGAGCCTGATGGTTGAGGGGTAGTAACTGTTCTTGGTGTGAGTAACTGGTGGTGTGTGTCCTGAGGCAAGAAAAGACCATGGCCTGGGTGGTGAGGATCTTTGATGATGGATGCTGCTTTCCTACGGCAATGTTTCATGTAGATGTGCTCAATGGCTGGGAGGGCTTCCCCGTGATGTACTAGGCCGAATCCACTACCTTTCATAGGATTTTCTGATCACAGGCATTTAACATCCCTCTCAACCCCACTCTCCTGCCTTCTTCCCATAACCTTAAATGCCCATACTAATCAAGAACCTATTAACCTCCGCTTTAAATATGCCTAATAGTTTGGCCTCCACAGCCATCTGTGGCAATGAATTCCGCAGATTCATCACCATTATGATGCTTTATTGAAAGCTGGTACAATTCTATCCTTTCTGTACCCAAGTGCTTCAAGGCATCTTTACTCTTTTCTGGTGCCTTTTACAATGTGAACTTTTCCCTCCACTTTTGGAGTCATCCAGACGAATTACTTGCCTGGGAAGTCAACGTCTGGAGCAGTCTCATTTCCTCCTTTGTTACAGTGCAGTTGTGTATGTGGTTAACAGTACCTGGTTGGGACCATGTGGTACAATGATCTGAAACATCATTATACCCAGGTAAGGCGATGTACTTGGAAGTAACTGCCTTCGGTCAGGAAGTTCTGTCTGTCGCCCGCCCCCCCCCTTGAATTCTTGGTAATGAAAGGCAGGGCATCAAGGAACGGTCATATATCGAATAAGTGGCATGGTTCAACACACACAAATTGCTGGAGGAACTCAGCAGGCCAGGCAGCATCCGTGGAGACAAATAAACAGAGAACGTTTCAGGTCGAGGCCCTTCATCCGGACTGGAATTGAGAGTCTGAGTAAGAGGGGTGGGGGTGGGGGAGGTGGCAAGCGATAGGTAAGACCAGTGAGGGGGAAGGTGTGTGGGTGGGGGAGCACTGTTGCTCTGTCCAGGATCTCACGGTGGCCAGCTTCCCAGTCCCACACCGATATGTCTGACCACTGCCCCCTCGACTGCCACGGTGAGGCGAAACGCAGGGTGAAGGAGCAAGACCTCACGTTCTGTCTGATCCCATCTTCCTTCCTCCTCACCTGGCCTCACCTATCACCTGTCAGCTTGCATCTCCTCACCTCCATATTCTGGCTGCTGGCTCCTTCCTTTGCTGCCCTGATGGAAGGCTGAAGGCTGAAATACTGACGGTTCATTCCCCTCCATTGATGCTGCCTGACCTGCTGAGTCGGTGTGTGTTGCTTTGGATTTCCAGCATCTGCAGATCCTCTTGTGTCTCTGAAATGACGCAGGTCACTGTTTACGGGTAAATGCCCACATATTATCCTAAGCCGGTGGGATAGTGCCTCACACTCCATGTCACAGAAGCCAAGTTTCATCATTTCTGGCACTGTGACTCACTACCTCCCTTAATCCCTCACTAGAAAATTGGTCGATGGTAAATTGAGTGAAATAAGTAATGAATAATTTTGCCTACAGAGAGCCAGAGCAGGGTTTCCACTTGAAGGAGCCAGACAGACTTCTGGAATCTTCTACACGAAACAGTGTAACTTCAGCATAGGATCTGATAAAACACATATTGCTGGAACTCTGAAATAAAAACAGAAAATGGTGGAAATATTCAGCACGTCAGGCAGTATCTGAGGAGAGATTATATTTCTGGCTTTCAATCCTTCTTCAAAAGGAAAGGGTTTGACGAACCAGAAACGAGAGAAAATCTGCAGATGCTGGAAATCCAAAGCAACACACACAAAAATACTGGAGGAACTCAGCAGGCCAGGCAGCATCTATGGAAAAGAGTACAGACAACGTTTCGGCCGAGTCCTTTCAGCAAGAGTGGTTGACTGTTTACTCTTTTCCATAGATGCTGCCTGGCCTGCTGAGTTCCTCCAGCATTTTGTGTGTCTTGCTAGGGTTTGATGAATCCTCATCAACCTGAAACGTAAATTATATTTCTTTCTCCATAAACGCTGCTTGACCTGCTGAATGTTTCTGGCACCTTCTGCTTCTATTTTGCTCCAAGTAACTCATCATCAAATTAAACTGTATTCAGATAAAACAAATTACAAGAATAATCTGTGCAATACTTTCCACTACAGTCAATGCTTCGGTACTGTTTTATTGCATTCATACACACCAATAGTTCTGCTATCATTCTGGGATGAGAGGCTTTCTCACACAATCCCTTTTTCTCCAGTAGCAGAACAACCCCACACTGTGGTCCTTCCCCACCAAGCCCTTGCGGTGGTTGTACCAAGCTTTAGTGTGTCCCACAGCACGCACTCCTGCAGCCTGGAATGTCCCAGTTGGCGGCATTCCTCCACAGATATCTCAATATGCTGGCAAGCCTGTAAGCTTTGGGAAGGCCAAAAGGCGTCTTTCACAGAGTTGATGATCTGCCAGTTGTACTTGATGTTCTTCCCCTGGGACCGGCCCATTGATCGGAGAGTCCTCTGTCACACATCTGCTCCAGATGAACTGTGACACAGGCCCTTGCATCTTTCTCCACATCGCACAGTCTGCAAAGAGATGAGCTGCCGCCTCTTCCCCACTACACTTGTCCCGCGGGCAGCGTGTGGTGGGAGTGATGCTCTGGGCATGCAGGAAGTATCTGACTGGGAGGGCCCCTTGCACTGCCAGCCAGGCAAGGTCTTGGTGCCTGTTGCTGAGGTCTGGTGGTGAGGCACTCTGCTAGATGGCCTACCTTATTTCTCCCTGACGCTCAACACTAATGCTCCAATAATAATCAGTTCTGTACACTTTTACTAAAGGAAAGAACCAGCTTTTACTAAAGTTGGGCATTCTTAGAGGGTCAGAAGCATTTAATGAGCCAGAGCTCTCCACAGCTGTCTCCAAACGAAACCTCAAAGTAAACTCAGCCATACCAAGATCAGGTTGGAGTGGCTGTGGGTTATTACAGAGATTTCCTCTTTGTATTTAGTGACCAGAAATTCCAGAAGAAATCCTGCAAATGAAAATGTGGGTCTGCATTCATCAGGCGAAAAATAAATTAGAAGGAACACCTTGAGAAAGGGAAGTGATCCCAACATCTCCTCCATCCAGGCTTCGCAGGGAACTGTTCCATCTGCTGCTCCAACTCCAGGAACAACAGCTATGTCTTCCTCCCACACTTGTGACCTCAGGAGATCCCCAGTACAGACTCTCATTAGAGCAGCACCAGTCGCGTCACGGGATTCCAGCCCGAGGACCTCTGGGCTTGCTCCACTGATGGCCATCAAAGGTGGCAGGAGGTTGGTCATTCCTGCACTGCAGAGGTTAAAGAGGGCTCAGCCATTGCGGTGCAGAGCTATTGACCTCTGGCGAATGTGACTCCAGGAATCCGTACAGGAAGGATTCCAGAGCAGCTCCACAATGCGTGAGTCACCCAGAGGACTCGAAAGCTCTGTGTCATCTTGACTGGATCAATTTCACATCAAATTTGCTGTTTGAAATCCCACACACTTTGAGCAGCTTTTGCAGTAATGGAACGCAGGCCACGGAGAGAGCATGTAGATGAAATGGATTCAGGCTGTAAACCCAACTCTCCTCAGATGATTACCTTTCTGCTAGGATGGCGGGGGAGGGAGGGGGTTTGAATGATTATGCAGATGGTTCAAATTTATGACATTCCAGAAAACAGAAATTTTGGCTGTAATTCCAGCTCTGTGGAGTACATCAGTAGAAGCAAATTAAAAAGTACAGACGCTGGAAATCTGAAATAATAACAAAACACTGGAAGCACACAGCAGCTCAGGCAGAGTCTGTGGAGAGAGAAAACAGCCTGCATGTTTCAGGACATAAAGCCTTTGGCACGGCTGGATTCCGATGTTTTAATCCAAAATTCTTTCAGAAGTGAGGAAGGAATCACAAAGCTTGATGCTTCGTGATCGTTCTATATAGTGTTGACAGAACAAAGTTGAAACAAACAGTGATGGAGGTCTATTAAGCAAAGAGAGAGACAAAAGAACTAAGATTTAAGATGGTGCTGCATTAGGGTCAGCTGATTTTAGACTGCAGAGATAAGGAAAATTCCATTCAAATTTGCAGATAAGAGTTAACCAATGAGATAGCACTTATTCAAATAAGGTAGTACAAAGAAGCTTCCAGAACTTTCCAGAATTATGTCTTATATAACCACTAGAGGCATATTAAACTGTTATATGCATATAAAAACTACTTAAAATACATGCAGATAATTAATTGTTAAACTGGAAAGAAAACAACGATCGAACAGTCTAATCTGAGATTAAAACGGTCAGATCTGGCTTTAATTTATGTAGAATAAATACACTGTTGACCATATCCAGTGGTTCCAAGACGGCATCCTGAGTGGATAGGGGTCATGCTGGATGCCGTACTGGGGAAGGCTTTGTTGGGTTCAGACAACACCTGCTGGAGCCTGTTGTCAAAGTCAAGGTCAAAGGCTAGTTTATAATCCTATGCACAAGGTCAGAAGCACATGGAGATGCTGTATAAGAAGTGGAAAGGGTGGCGCCATCTAACTAACTGTCCATCCATCCATACCACCTACCTCCAACTGTCCATCCATACCACCTACCTCCAACTGTCCATCCATACCACCTACCTCCAACTGTCCATCCATACCACCTGCCTCCAACTGTCCACCCATACCACCTGCCTCCAACTGTCCATCCATACCACCTGCCTCCAACTGTCCATCCATACCACCTGCCTCCAACTGTCCATCCATACCACCTGCCTCCAACTGTCCATCCATACCACCTACCTCCAACTGTCCATCCATACCACCTACCTCCAACTGTCCATCCATACCACCTGCCTCCAACTGTCCATCCATACCACCTACCTCCAACTGTCCATCCATACCACCTACCTCCAACTATCCATCCATACCACCTACCTCCAACTATCCATCCATACCACCTACCTCCAATTGTCCATCCATACCACCTGCCTCTAACTGTCCATCCATACCACCTACCTCCAACTGTCCATCCATACCACCTGCCTCCAACTGTCCATCCTTACCACCTGCCTCCAACTGTCCATCCATACCACCTGCCTCCAACTGTCCATCCATACCACCTACCTCCAACTGTCCATCCATACCACCTACCTCCAACTATCCATCCATACCACCTACCTCCAACTATCCATCCATACCACCTACCTCCAACTGTCCATCCATACCACCTGCCTCCAACTGTCCATCCATACCACCTACCTCCAACTATCCATCCATACCACCTACCTCCAATTGTCCATCCATACCACCTGCCTCTAACTGTCCATCCATACCACCTACCTCCAACTGTCCATCCATACCACCTGCCTCCAACTGTCCATCCATACCACCTGCCTCCAACTGTCCATCCATACCACCTACCTCTAACTGTCCATCCATACCACCTGCCTCCAACTGTCCATCCTTACCACCTGCCTCCAACTGTCCATCCTTACCACCTGCCTCCAACTGTCCATCCATACCACCTGCCTCCAACTGTCCATCCATACCACCTGCCTCTAACTGTCCATCCATACCACCTACCTCCAACTGTCCATCCATACCACCTGCCTCCAACTGTCCATCCTTACCACCTGCCTCCAACTGTCCATCCATACCACCTGCCTCCAACTGTCCATCCATACCACCTACCTCCAACTGTCCATCCATACCACCTGCCTCTAACTGTCCATCCATACCACCTACCTCTAACTGTCCATCCATACCACCTGCCTCCAACTGTCCATCCTTACCACCTGCCTCCAACTGTCCATCCATACCACCTACCTCCAACTGTCCATCCATACCACCTGCCTCCAACTGTCCATCCATACCACCTGCCTCTAACTGTCCATCCATACCACCTGCCTCCAACTGTCCATCCATACCACCTGCCTCCAATTGTCCATCCATACCACCTGCCTCCAACTGTCCATCCATACCACCTGCCTCCAACTGTCCATCCATACCACCTGCCTCTAACTATCCCTTCTGATGAAGCAGCTGCAGTTCCCACATCGGCCTCCAAGCCCACAAAGCTAGAGTCAAAGCATGTCATCCAGATCCCAAGAAGGCTCAAAGTCAAGTCAAGGTCAGAGTCATATTTTTTGACATATTCACAAAAACATGCATGCACAGATGAGATGAAAACTTTGCTGCTGCAACATCACAGGCACATAGCACCAGATACACAATATTCACAAGAAAAGCATATATTAAACATAAACGATACACAGTTCTTACAAGAATGTACACAGAGCAAAAAAACCAAACTTCATTGTAATGCAAAGTGATCACGTGTTTCTGCACTGAGGTAGTGTTGAGGGTTCTGCGGGTTGGTCCAAGAAGCAAGTGGTTGAAGGGAAGTAGCTGTTCTTTAACCTGGTGGTGTGGTCTGTACCTCCCGCCCGATGATAGCTCTGAGAAGATGGTGCGGACTGAATAGTGAGGGATCTTCGATGATGAATGCTGCCCTCTTGAGGCAGTGCCTCCTGTAGATACTACTGATGGTGGGGAGGGATGTGCCTGCGATGTTTTGGACGGAGTCCACTACTCTCGGCCACTTCTTACGTTCCCACGCATTCGAATTTCTGTTGCAGATCATGATGCAACCAGTCAGGATCCTTTCAACAATGAATCTGGAGAAGCTTGGTGTCATGCTGAACTTTATCAGCCTTTTCAGAAATTAGCAACTCTGGTGTGCCGTTCCCAGGCAGCAATCAGTGGTGATAGTGGACGTGGTGGAGGAGCTCTCCAATTTGGAGCTTAGCTCTCTGTCTTTGTCACACGTGCTGAGCATGTTCTGTGGACAGGACGTTGAGAAATCCAGTAAAAAGGATCACAGACCACCTCCAGGTTAGCTCCTACGTACTTCCTGTTTCCTTATAACTTGTACCTGCACCTCCTCAGTAGATGTAACATTATCTCCCTCCACAACACTCCAAAAATGCTGGAGGAACTCAGCAGCATCTATGAAGGGTAATGAACAGTCGGAGTTTCTGGAAAGGAAGGGAGGAGAAGCCTAAAAGGGGCGGGGGGGGTAGAAAACACAAACTGGTAGGTGATGGTGGATTCAGGTGAGGGGATGGTAGGTGAGTGTGAGGAGGGGAAGTGAGACTGTCGTAAGAAACTGGAAAGCGATTGGTGGAAGAAAGAAAGGGCTGAAAAGAAGGAATCTGATAGGAGAGGACAGTGGACCAGGGAAGAAAGGAAAGGAAAGGGGGAATCAAAGAGAGGAAGGTGTGGATGATGGACAGGCCGTGAGGATTGTCTGCATTCTATCATTGTTTTTCCTTTTGCATGACCTGGGTGTACCTAAGTCCAGGATGATCTGGATGGCATGCAAACTATTCACTCTATCTTGGTACATCTGACAATAATAGCCTAATTACCAATTATCAATAACATAAAAGCAGACTATCTGGTCCATCTAGTGCATACTAGCTCTCAGAGCAATCCCATCATAGAGTACTACAGCAGTGAAATAGCCCTTTGGCCCATCTAGTCTATGCTAGCTCTCAGAGTAATCCCGTCAGAGTACTGCAGCACCAAAACAGCCCTTTGACCCACCTCGTCCAGGCCAACCTGTCTTCTGACTAGTCCCATCAACCTGCAGCAAGACCCTATCCCTCCAAACCCCTCCTATCCACGTACCTATACAAACTTCTCTTAAATGTGACAATTGAACCAGCAACTATCACTTTCACTGGCAGCTCGTTCCACACTTCCATCACCCTTCGAGTGCGGAAGCGCCCCTTCAGATTCCCCTTAAATAGTTCACCTTTCACCCTAAGCCTATGACCTGTAGTTCTAGACTTATTCAGCCCTGAGGGGAAAAGCCTGTATGCATTCACATTATCTGTTTCACTCATAATTTTGTATACCTCTATCAGATCTTCCTTCATTCTCCTGTGCTCCAAGGAATAAAGTCCTAACCTGTTCAACCTTTCCCTATAACTCATGTCCTCAAGTCCTGGCAACTCCCTTGTAAACTTTCTCAATGATCAATGCTATTCCTTCCACATTTCTCTGTCGCCTAATCTTGCTCATGTACCCTCCAGGTCTTCCCACCCACATGCTTCGCCTGTTATTCATCTACACCAGGGATCAGTTAGAGTTGACGATTAACCCTCCAACCCTGTTTGTCGTTGGGATGTGGGAGGAAACCAGAGCACAGACAACTCCTGAGGTCAGGATCGAACCTGTGTCTCTAGGGTTGTGAGATGCAAACATCATACACAACAGCATGCCTGTACTAGGTTATTCCCAAAGTGGGAGAGGCACGTCGGCTGCTGGAGGAATATGGCCTGACGTCAGGACTTCCGTGCAAAGCTGCGGGCTTCTGGACCTTGGCTCTCCGTCCCTCAGGGTGAAGCATGAGGAGGGAAACCGAGTGCTCGCAATGCTGCTGAGAGGAACAGGAGATCCTCGGCACCAGGATAGTCAGCAGGTAATTTTTTAAAAATTAAACAAAATATACTTTATTCAAAAATAAAATTATATGCAATAAACCATTCAACGACTTTCAATCCTTTACAACTGTTTCCATTGCTGTCTTTACATTTTCACACTTTTTGCCACCCATGTGGCACTCTGTTATTCCGTATTTACATACACTTGTTCAGGGGTATACACCCCACCCCCCCGTACCCCTCAACTCCCACGGGAGAAGGACCCTAGACTGTGGTCCTTCCCCACCGGGCCCTTGCGGTGGCTGCACCGAGTTTGAGTGCGTCCCTCAGCACGTACTCCTGCAGCCGAGAATGTGCCAGTCGGCAGCATTCCCCCACGGACATCTCCCTGTGCTGGTAGACCATCAAGTTTCGGGCCGACCAAAGAGCGTCTTTCACCGAGTTGATGATCTGCCAGCCGCACCGGATGTTGGTCTCGGTGTGCGTCCCCGGGAACAGCCCGTAGATCAGAGAGTCAGCAGGTAAATGCCCAAGCCAGAGGCCAGCGAGGGGCAGAGACTGAGCTGCTTTCTTCAGAGAGGCATGCTGTGGCACTGGGGCACCCATCTCTGAGCTGGGATTATTCTAAATCACTGCTGGATTTACTTGCAACATCTCCCAGCTAGTCTCCACTTCTTGCCAGCTCTTGCTTTGGGAATACGACCCAGTATTCCCAACCATCGACTGGCTGAATAGCCTAATTATTCTCCTGAATCTTATGATCTTACATAGCAGGACGAGGCCATTCTGCCCGTCCTTGCTGCTCTGCTACTTAATCATGGCTGAGTTTGTTTTCAGTCCCATCCTCTCTCTGACTCCCCAGAACTCTTACTCGCTGTGGGAGAAACTTCACAAATTCAGCGCCCTCTCATCTCCATTGCAAAGGGACGTCCCTTTACTCTGAAGCTCTGCCCTCGGAACCTAGACTCTCTGACTAATGGAAACCTCCTCTCCACACCATCTCTCCAAGCCACTTCCGGTAAAGGACACACTGATGACTCCATCCATGTCCTTGCCACTGTTTCCCAAGCGTTCATAAGCACTGACCCATCAGCCAAAGGAGGAGAGTAGGAGGCAAGCAGGGGGGTGTTTGGCTTGGGGTCTGGAATCCATTTTGAGGGTGACAAGGAGTTCTCCCTCCCAGCTTTGTAAAGCAGTGCATTATGCTGTGCAAACAAAGTATGTCCCTAGGGAATGTGAGGGAGTATTCTGTCTTGTTAACTGTAAAATCTGTTTCTTTGAGTACAACTGTGCCAGGCTGCTGCTGGTCTAATCCATGACACAGGTCTCCCAGTTGAGCCAATGGTCCCCAGGTGTTTGTGCCAAGGACTTTGTGAGGTTGGCTGAGATGGTGGGGGCTCCTGGGCAGTTTGTACAGAACTGACATTACAAGCCCTTTCAGATCAGAGCGAACATCCACTACAGGGCAAAGTATGCAGAGGCAAACCCTGAAATAAACTGTAAGTGTCTAGGTGGTCAGGAGTGCTGTGTGCTGATAGTGTGCGATTGCGTAGTTTGGTAGTGTGCACACGGGGCATCGTGCCAACGGGTGAACTTTGACTCAAAGACATTATTGGCTTTGGTATTGGTTTATTATTGTTATATGTACTAAGATACGGTCAAAAGCTTCACACACATCAGGCCAGGGAGCCGGTATGGTGAGCGTGTTTGCGTCCCAGACCCCGCCGCTCATCGTTGGGCTGGGGGAGTGAACTCCGTTCCGCCGATTTACCGGTTTGGAGCCGAAGCGCCGCCAGTCCGCCGGGCCAGCTCGCTCAGTTCCGGGGCTGCCAGCGAGGGGCAGCTCCCGACACGCTGCTGCGAGGCAGCCTGCGGTCGCTGATGTGCATATTGTAATTGTAAATTGTCGGCTGAACACTGGATGACCTCCTGATGAGTGTGCACACATTGTAGCAATTACGCTGCTCTCACATTCCTTGTTAAACCGTGACGGAAGTGCCGCCTGTTATTAGCACACCAGTACATCGAGTCACTCAGACACAATATTTGGTGCAGAAGATTACACACAGAATGCTGGAGGAACTCAGCAGGTCAGGCAGCATCCAAACAGTCGAAGCTTCGGGCCGAGACCCTTCTTCGGGACTGGAAAGGAAGGGGGAAGACGGCAGAATAAAAAGGTGGGAGGAGGGAAGGTGGCTTTGAGGATGATAGGTGAAGCCAGGTGGGTGGGTAAGGTAAAGGGCTGGAGAAGAAAGAATCTGACAGGAGGGGAGAGTGAACCATGGGAGAAAGGGAAGGAGGAAGAGCACCAGGAGGTGGTGATAGGCAGGTGAGGAGAAGAGGTAAGAGGCCAGAGTGGGGAATGGAGGAAGGGGGGTGGGGGGATAAAATAATTACTGGAAGGAGAAATCAATGTCCATGCCATCAAGTCAGAGGCTACCTAGACAGAATATGACATGTTACTCCTCCAATCTGAGTATCTCATCATTGTCATGGTCCTGATCATTTATTCTGTAGTTTCCTCTAATTTCCTTTGATTGTGCCACTGTTCTGACCATTAATTTCCCAATTGCTTCGAATTTTCTGTAATGACGGCACACCTGGTTTCCATCAGGACCTGCAGCATAAGAACCCTGGTGTTACAAACCCGAGATGCCAGGTCGCTGGTTTTGCCCCTGTGGTGATTAACGATTTGAAGGAACTGAGAAAAGGGAATGGTAGTTTTACAGGAGACAGGGTGGGAAGAGGTATTGTCAAGATAGCCGTGAGAATCAGTAGGTTTATAAAAGATGTTGGTAGAGAGTTTGTCTTCAGAGATTGAGGCTAAGAGATCGAGGAAGGGGAGAGAAGTATCAGAAATGGACTAAGTGAATTTAAGGGGAGGTTGGAAATTGGAGACAAAGCTGGTAAGATTGTGGAGCTCAGTATGGGGAATGAAGCAGCACCAATGTAGTTGTCAATGTAGCGCAGGAAGAGTTGGGGAGCATTATCAAAGAAGGCTTGGAACGTGGAATGTTCTCCATAGTCCATGAAAAGGCAGCCCTAGCTGGGGCCCACGTTGGTGCCCATGGTTATGCCTTGAGTTTGGAGAAGAAAGTGTTGAGGGTGAGAACAAATTCTGCTAGATGGAAGGGGGAGGGGAACTAAATGAGTCTTCTGTTGAGAAAGAAGTGGAGAGCTTTAAGGGCTTCTTGGTGGGGGATGGAAGTGTAGAGGGAGTGGACATTCAAGTGAAAATGAGGTCAGGACCAGGGAATTGAAAGTTGTTGAGATTGAGAGCATGAGAAGTGTCGCAGATGTTGGTGGGTAGGGACTGAACCAAGGGGGATAGAATGGAGTTGAGGTATGAGTTCAGTTGGGCAGGAGCAGGCAGAGACAATGGCCCCACCCAGCTTGTGTATCCTGGATAGGAGGTAGAAAGGAAAGGTGCAGAGTAAGGGAAGTATAAGCTTGGTGGCAGTGGTTGGGAGTTCTCCAGTGTTAATGAGGTTAGTGATGGTGTCGGAGACAATTTTCTAAAGGTCTGGAGGGGGGTCCTCTTCGAGGGGTCAGTAAGAGGAGGTGTCTGAGAGTTGCCGCCTGGCTTCAGCAAGGTAGAAGCCTGTGTGCCTCACTACAACAGCACCCCTTTGTCTGTGGGTTTGATGGGAAGGTAAGGACTGGTGTGGAGAGAGTGGGGCAGTGTGTTCAGAGGGGGTAAGGTTAGAGGAGGAGAGAGGTGTTCTGAAGTCAAGCCAGTTGATGCCTTGTCAACAGTTAGAGATGAAAAGGTCCAGAGCAGGGTGTCCAGAAGAGGAGGAGGGTTGGAGACGGGAGAAGGGTGTCATCGGTGCGAGGTGGTGAAATCCTTGAACAAAAGAGTGGGCTCAGAGATGGAGGTGATGAAGAAGAGTTCAGTGTTGCTGCAGGCATGGAACTCAGTAAGGTGCGGGCAAAGGAGAGGAAAAAGGTAAGGCCCTTGCTGAGGACAGAATGTTCAACCTCAGAGAGAGGAAGGCCCGAGGGAATAGTGAAGACATGGCACCCCCGCTCCATCTGCCAAAAGCTGAATTTCCCGGCGGCTAACCATTTTAATTCCCATCCCCATTCCTGTTCTGACATGTTGGTCCATGGCCTCCTGTTTTGCCATGATGAGGCCATTCTCAGGCTGAAGAAGCAACACCTCATATTCAGTCTAGGTAGCCTCCGATTTGATGGCATGAAGATCGATTTCTCCTTCCGGTAATTCATTTTTTCCCACCCCCTTCCCTCTTCTATTTCTCACTCTGGCCTCTTAGTTCTTCTCCACACCTGCCTATCACCTCCCCCGGTGCCCCTTCTTCCCTTTCTCCCATAGTCCATTCTCCTCTCCTATCAGATCCCTTTTTCTCCATCTCTTCCTCTTTCCCACCCACCTGGCTTCACCTATCACCTTCTAACTAGTGCTCATTGCCTTCCCCCCCACTTCTTTCCCCTTCCTTTCTAGTCCTGAGGAAGGGTTTGGCCCTTGATTCATTTCCATAGATGCTGCTCGACCTGAGTTTCTCCAGCATTCTGTGTGTGTTGCTCTGGATTTCCAGCATCTGCAGAGTCTCTTCTGTTTATATTTGGAGCAGCTGGCCTGGGTTGTGTGAACCGAGATGAGCGCCCAAGTCGAGCTAGCAACCACTAGCTGGGACGCTGCAGTTTCTAAATGGTTCAGAATCAGCCTCCTGAGAATTGAGGTGTTTGTGGTTTGGTGCGTGAGCTGCTAATTTGTTAATGACTCACCGACACACGGCAAGAACTTGCGCCACTCATTGGGCTGACTCACCAAGCTCGGTCTGCAAGGTGACTCAGTCAGTTCACACCTGCCTCGGATTCAGAAGGTCACACCAGTGACGCGCTGGAAACTCGAGTATAATTTGGCGCTCTGGGCTGGAGCGATGCACTGTGAGACGCGCTGATGTTTGGGTGAGGTACTTTTAACTCCAACCTAGGCAGGAGGGAGAGACGTGGGGTGAGACTGGTGGTGGAAAGACTTCACTCTTTGCTGACTATGATCAGCCTGGGGGCAGCAGAGCCACAACTTGGGAATAGGCCTTTCAGCCAGGTTGTCATGCCTACCCAGGTGCCTCTTGGAGCGAGCCTCATTTCCCTCTGAACTTCTCTCTTCCACGAACCTGCCCCAATGTATTTTAAACATCAAAATAATATCTGTCTCTGGTAGCTCCTTCCGTATACCCACCACCCTCTGTGTGAAAACGTTTCTCCTCAGGTCCCTTTTAAATCTTTTCCCTCTCACCCTAAACCTATGCCCTCTGGTTTTAGATTTCCCTACCCTGGGTAAAAGGCTGTGACCCTGCCTTTCATGGTTTCATAAACCTTTATAACTTTACCCCTCAACCTCCTACACTCCAGGAGAAAAATCCCACCAATCCAGCCTTTCCTTATAACTCAAACCCTCCAGTCCCAGTAACACTCCTGCGAATCTTTTCGGCACCATTCCCAGCTCAGTGACGCCCCTCCTATGCAACACACATAATATGCCCGAGGATCTCAGCGGGTCAGGCCAGATGAAGGGTCTCAGCCCGAAACATCAGTTATTAATTTTCCTCCGTAGATGCTGCCTGTTCTGTTGAACTCCTCCAGCATTGTGTGTGGGCGTCATTCAAGACTCCCAGCACGGACAGAATCTCTTGTGGCATCCTTCCTATAGCTGGGCAACCAGAATTATGCAAGTGTGGTCTCAGCAGTGACATAAAGCTTTGCAACCAATCAGTGTGCACCTATCGAAGTTTGTCAGAGTTTTAGATGACACGTTGAATCTGTGCACTCTTCTATGAAGGCAGATGTGCTGCTTTGTAATGGCACTTGCCTGCTTTACAACACTCTGCAGCGCCCTGCCATTCAATGTGCCCTAGTTCCACTTGCAAAATGTGGGTTGGTGGAAACATAGAGTTAATGTTCCAGTCCCATCTTGTGCACAGGATGTTAACACAGAAACATCCTAGGAATAAAGACCGAGTGAATGTTATGCTTGCAGCGAACGGTTAAATTAAGGGTAAGGAATCTGGGAGGCTGACGCTCTTGATTGGATAGTGCAAGAGGATCTTTCACCTTACCGGGGGGGAACTGTGGTCTCTGTAATATTTGGTTCAAAAACTACAGCAGTGTAGCATTACTTTGGCAGTACAACAAAGTCTCACTCCTGTCCTGGGAGCAGCATTTGAATTTGAGGGAGTCAGACTTGAGGGTGGAGGGCTGCCAGTGACGCCTACACAGATCCAGATGTGCTGCCGATGCAACGGGCCCACTCAAGGAGCGACTGTAGCAGTGTTGTTCCAGGCCACTGAATGCTGCCTTATCCTGGTGTAACCCATCGCTGCGTAGCTGAGGGGGAAGGGGTGCAGAGTGAGAGGGAGCAGAGGGATGGGTCAGGGAGACAGAGTGGAAGGAGGGACGAGGTAGAGGGAATTGTAGGGCAGAGGGGAGGGAGAGAAGCAGGACAGCAGGAGGGATCAGAGGGACAGAAGGAGGGAGAACAGAGGGTCAGAGGAAGGGAGAGAGCAGAGGGGAAGATCCAGCAGTGTGAACGGAGTGAGTAATCTGTTAGCTCCCAACAGGGCTCACTGCAGTGTGCCTGATCAGAGACACCAGGATATGTACATATCTCAAGGAAGGTGAGTCAAAGCAGAAGGAGGCCATTCATCCCATCTCTTCTGTGCCAGTCACAGCAGAGCTCTCCAACCAGTCCTAGGCTCCTTCAGGTCATGTGTAAGTGACATGGGTTAGCAACCCTCCCACCCTTTCAGACAGGGAGATTGAGGTTCTCACACCCCACTCCTGAGTGAAAACAAATTTCCTCAGCTCGCCCCCCTAATGTTTCTGCCAGATACCTCAGGACCCTGCCTGCTGCTTTTTTGCCCTTCTGCTGAGGGAAACAGACTCATCCTATTCACTCTGGCCAGGTCACTTATAACCTCAGTCATCTTCCAGCAGCCTCTTCTCCTCCAAGGAAAGCAGTCAGCCTGGCTTCCATTTTCCAATGCAGGCAACATCCTTGTAAACCTCCCTAGAGTCACAGATCAGTGCACCACTGAAACAAGTCCTTCAGCCCATCTGGTCCCTGCTGACCTGGTCTTCTGCTTAGTCCCATCTACCTGCTTCGGGACCATATTCTTCCAAGCCGCCCCTATCCGTGTATCTGTTCAAACTTCTCTTAAGTGTTACAATTGAACCTGCATCCACCACTTCCACTGGCAGCTTGTCTCACACTCTCACCAGTTTCTGAGTGAAGTTTCCCCTCAGGTTTCCCTTAAATATTTCACCTTTCATCTTAAACCTATGATCTCCAATTCTAGTGTCATTCAACCTGACAGAACAAAGCCTGCATGCATGGATCCACCCTGTCTATGCCTCTCATCATTTTGTATCTCTATAAGGTCTCCCCTCATTATCCTGTGCTCCAGGGAATGATGCAATCACATCCTTCCTGTAATGATAAATACAATTTGTCCTGAACTGATATTGTTTACAATTATAGCTTAATATCCCTGCTCTTATAATGATTGTGAGGCTAAGCACAACTCCAATGTTATATTCAAGTTTGCTGACAACATCGCTGTTATTGGCCAAATCAACGGTTGTGATGAAACAGCCTAGAGGAGGGAGATTGAAAATCTGGTTGAGTGGTGCCACAACAGCCTCAAAATCAGCAAGACCAAGGAGCTGATTATTAACTCCAGGAGGAAGAATCTGGAGGTCCATGAGCCATTCCTCATCAAAGAATCAAAGGTGGGGAGGGTCGGCAACTTTAAATTCCACAGTGTTATCATTTCAGAGGATTCAGATTCGGATTCAGTTTATTGTCATTTAGAAACCACAAATGCAATGCAGTTAAAAAATGAGACAACAATCCCCCAGAATGATATCACAAAAGCATATGACAAAACAGACTACACCAGAAAATCCACGTAACGTTTGGCAATCCCCAATCCAGAGTCCGGAGAGGCTGCTGCGTATTAATATCGCGCTACCGTCTAGCGTGTTCCCCGGAAAGGAGCTCCAAATCCACCAGACAAAAACAAGACCAAAAACTAAAGCTACAAGACCTGCACAAAATCACATAATTACAACATATAGTTATAACGGTGCAAACAATAGCATAATTGTAAAAATAGTCCAAGATGTTAAAGGACTGCAAGTTCAAAAGAAATCACCACAGTTTCCATAAGTCCCCAGGGTCCCGACAGACTCGCCATTCCACGCCATCTATCCAGGGTCCCGTGTGTAAGTGCCATTATGAAGAAAATGCAGCAGCGCCTCTACTTACTTAGAAGTTTGCAAAGTTTTGGCATGTCCTCCAGAACTTTGCCAAACTTCAAGAGATGTACAGTGGGGAATATACTGACTGGTTGCATCACAGCCCAGTATGGAAACACCAATGCCCTTGAATGGAAATGCCTATGAAAAGTAGTGGATACAACCCCCAGTCCATCACAGGTAAACCCCTCCCTATCTTTGAGCACATCTGCAAAGAGCGCTGTTGCAACAAAGCAACATCCATCATCGAGGACGCCCATCATCCAGGCCATGCTCTCTTCTCACTGCTGCCATTTGAAACAAGTACAGGAATCCCAGGACCCACACCAGCAGGTTCAGGAACAGTTAAAACCCTTCAACCATCAGTCTCTTGAACTACATGGAATATCTTCACTCAACTTCATTTGCCCCATCTCATGTTCTCCATATTGATTGCTTATTTTTTATTATTATATTATTATCATTTTCTTTCTTTTTGTATTTGCTCAGTTTGTTGTATTTTACACATTGCCTGTTTGCCTCTCCTGTTGGGTGTGATCTTTCATTGATCCTCTTTCTTGTGGTTACTGTGAATGCCCTCAAGAAAATGAATCTCAGGGCTGTATATGTTGACATATAGGTACTCTGATAACGCATTTACTTTGAAGAAGATGACTCTCGAGGTTGTATACGCGGTACACACTTTGATGATAAATTTACTTTGAACATTAGAGTCTGCTCCACCCATTGTGGCTGATTTATTAACCTTCCCAACCCCATTCACTTGCTTTCTCCCTGTAACCTTTGGAGCCCTTACTAATCAAGTACCTATCAACCACGGCTTTAAACATACCTAATGATTTGGCCTCCACAGCCATCCACAGATTTACCACCCTTTGACTAAAGCATTCCTCCTCATCCCAGTTCTAACGGAACATCTTTCTATTCTGAGACTGTGCCCTCTTGTCCTAGATTTCCCCACTATAGGAAACATCTGTCAAGTTCACCTCTTTTCAATATTCAATATATTTCAATGAGAAAGCCCCTCATTCTTCTAAACCCTAGTGAGTTTAAGTCCAGAACCATCAAATGTTCCTCATATGTTAACCCTTTCATTTGCAAATCATTCTCATGATTCTCCTCTGGACCCTATCCAGTCCAGCACATCCTTTCTTGGACAAAGGGCCCAAAACTGCTCATAAAACTCCAAGTGCAGTCTGACTAATACCTTACAAAGCCTCAACTTCATTCAGTTTACTGGAGCTGCCCTGAGCCTTTAGCTGTCTGCCACTTTAATTCTCCATCCCACTCCCACTCAAACTTATCTGTCTATGAAATCCCACGCTGTTTCACTGAAGCTCAATGCAAGCTTGGGGCAGATTGCAACTCTCTAGAGTTAATGTAACATTGAACAGAATCTGAATAAGGGTTTATTATCTTTGACATATGTCCTGAAGTTTGTTATATTGTGGCAGCAATACAGCGCAAGATTAAAAAAATTACAATAAGTTACAAAAGATGAATAAATAAATAGTGCAAAAAAAGGAACGGTGAGGTAGTTTTCATGGAGCGTTCAGAAGTCCGATGGCAGAGGGAAAGAAGCTGTTCCTAAAGCATTATGTGTGGGCCTCTAGGCTGCTGTTCCTCCTCCCTGATGGTAGCGATGCGAAGAGGGTGTGCCCCAGATGGTGAGGGCCCTCGATGATGGATGCCACCTTCTTCAGGCACTGCCTCTTGAAGACGGTCCTTCATCGTGAGGAGGTTTGTGACTGTGATCCAGCTGGCTGAGTCTACATCCCTCTGCAGCCTCTTGCGTTGGAGCCTCCGTACCAGGGGGTGATGTAACCGGTCAGAGTGCTCTCCGCAGTACGTCTGCAGAAATTGGAGATGATAGAAATTGTAGCAACTTCAGATCACTCTCCTTCTCTGACTCAGAAGTGGGAGAATCTTTTACCACTTCGTTGACCTGTTCTAATTCCTTCGAGGTTCTGGGAACCACCCATCATACCACCCCACCAGCACCCACTTACTGTACTTGCCTTGCTGAGCTCGGCCTCCCCAAATGTATGGCTTCACAGTTCTCTAGATTCCCTTCCCTGTTCTCATTTCTCTGCTCAGACCAGACCATCTGCACCTTCCTGCGGTCTAAAGTGTCCCTCCTCACAATCAACCATAGTGCCAACGTTCTTATCGTTCTCACTACACTTTGACCTAAATTCTTGAATGTCTTGCTACACAATTGCAGTAGCAGCATTCCATTTACAAGAATGCCAGTCAAATATTCTCCTTTGTTTTGTGCCATAGAACCAGTCTTGGATGCAATTTGCCTCTGTCCTTTGCCACTGTGGGCTTTTACTTCTAACTTGCCATGTGGCATCTTGGCTAAAGTCTTGCTGAATCCATGTAGGTGCATCAAATGTACTGCCCTCCCTTCAAAAAATACAACCAACTTGAACATAACTTTCCCTTAAATCCCTGCTGACTTTTCTCGAGTGATCTGTGTCCTTTAAACAGTTTATTCTGTCCCTGAGAATGAATTCTGATAATTTCAAGTTTGATGGCTCTGGGCCTGTATTCACTGGAATTCAGAAGAATGAGAGGTGACCTCCTTGAAACCTATTGAACGGTGAAAGTTCTTGACCAAGTGGATGCAGCGAGAATGTTTCCTATGGTGGATGAGTCGAAGACCAGAGGACAAAGCCTCAGAATCAAGGGGTGTCCTATTAGAATGGAGATGAGGAGGAATTTATTTAGCCAGAGAGTGGTGAATCTGTGGATTCTTTGCCACAGGTAGCTGTGGAGGCCAAGTCTTTATGTATATTTAAGGCAGAAGTTGATAGATTCTTGACTGGTCAGGGCATGAAGGATTACGGGAAGAGGCAGAAGACTGGGGCTAAGAGGAAAATTGGATCAGCCTTGATGAAATGGCAGAACAGACTCAATGGGCCAAATGGCCGTAATCTGCTCTTATATCTTATGGTCTTACTATCAAAGTTACACTATGTAGCAGTGTGTCTAGGCTATTCATGGAGTCTACTCAACCTGCCATTACATGCACTGTGTCCAAAGTAGGGTCAAACACATAGCACACTGCTTTATTTTTCTTTAAAAGAAACAAAAACTTATCTTAAAATTTAAATTGCAGGTTTTGGCACTCTCTTTCCAGCAACACTGATCTTAAATTTTATTGACCTTTTGGACCTTTTTAGAGTTTTAATGATGCAGCTCTATAAAACTCTGGTTAGGCCACACTTGGAGTACTGTGTCCAGTTCTGGTCGTCTCACTCTAGGAAGGATGTGGAAGCATTGGAAAAGGTACAGAGGAGATTTACCAGGATGCTGCCTGGTTTAGAGAGTATGGATTATGATCAGAGATTAAGGGAGTTAGGCCTTTACTCTTTGGAGAGAAGGAGGATGAGAGGAGACATGATAGAGTTGTACAAGATATTAAGAGAAATAGATAGAGTGGACAGCCAGCGCCTCTTCCCCAGGGCACCACTGCTCAGTACGAGAGGACGTGGCTTTAAGGTAAGGGGAGGGAAGTTCAAGGGAGATATTAGAGGAAGGTTTTTCACTCAGAGAGTGGTTGGTTCATGGAATGCACTGCCTGAGTCAGTGGTGGAGGCAGACACACTAATGAAGTTTAAGAGACTACTAGACAAATATTTGGAAGAATTTAAGGTGGGGGTTATATGGGAGGCAGGGTTTGAGGGTCGGCACAACATTGTGGGCCGAAGGGCCTGTAATGTGCTGTACTGTTCTATGTTCTATGTTCAATGATTCTCCATATGCTTGGAATGTCATCTGTCTTGGGATTCCATGTTGTCAACCATAGCTTTTCAAAACTATGACATGCTGTTCCTTGTTGAACAATGGTGTGGCTCATCTTTAGTCTCACAGAACCTGTTATTCTTCCAGGAATTGTGCACTCGCATCAACTTATGTGTGTGAATTCTTCTTAACCTTTCACCAACTGTAAGGTCAGTGCTTTCAGACCTCCTCCAGGTAAAGCTAGTGCATATTACAAGGTGTCCTGCTGAGGTAGGAAATTCAGACAAGTTTACACATAAAGACCACATCTGCCTTTATGCTTCATCTGCTGGTCTTCTTGTTGTTAGTTTAATTTGAGCTAAATGTGTTGCTGCTGCAGGATTAGCTACTCCCACCCTCATAGACCAATTCCTAAAGTGCTCACCTCCTCAACTTCCTGGAAATCTCATCTTTTTACCTCAAACTTGCGGGAGGTTTTGGCACACCCATTGTATCATGTAGACTGAGCCTTTACTCCTTGTATCCTGTGATCCTGATCTGCCTTTCTAAACAAGAATGAACTGTTTCCTAGGCCTTCTGTGCAACATAATTTCTGCAGGGCTGTATACTGTTGTGGATACACCCTCGTTCTCATGCTTAGAAGCAATTCTGCAGGCTGATGCTTGATCAGCTGTCCGTGACCTGCTTCCTCAGGCCCTCCTTTAATGGATAAACTGACCTTTGTGCTTCCCCACTGGAAAAGGATGAGTTATTCTGCTGCTCTTCATAAATTGTTCAGACAGAAATCATCTATGGCCAGTCTAAATCGACACCTTCTGGCGATCAGTAGGTGACAAAGAAAGATCTTTGTTACTCTGTCATGTATCCTTTAGTGTTTCACTTCTCTACATAATTTACATCTGAGCACTTCCAATTAGTACCAAAAGGTTGCCCGCATATTCTTCATAATGAGAGACATGGACTCATTTGAACAGACCTCTCCTAGTTTAAAGATGAATTCTCGAGCTCCCAATCTATCTTATTGTCTCTTGCATGTTATTTATCTCCACTGCACTTTCCCTGTAGCTGTAAAACTATATTCTACATTCCACTTTTTTTTTACCACCCCGATGTATGGAACAATTTTCTGAATGGCATGGAAACAATAGCTTTTCACAGCATCTCGGTACATGTGACAATAATAAACTAATGCTCAAATATTCTTTTGTTGGTGATTTCTACACTGTAGTTGTGTCATAGGAAGTTGTGCTCTTTAATCTTTGCGCACTGTACCTGCTGTCCAGGTCTGCATCCTTGTCAATGTCAAGCCAACAGACACTGCCTTCCTATTCACTTTACCCAAATCGTCTCCATAATCTTGGGTTGCAATCCCTTCAGTATCCTATTCGGTACCTGTGATCCTATTTTTATGCAAACTTCTTGGGTGGACAATTATAGGATCAGCAGTTTCCTGTCAGCATTCAGATCCATATCTGACTGAGTCTCCCCCCCACCCCCAACTGTGCTCACACTCCTGCCCCCAGATGGGCTCATTTGGTGTGTCTCTCGCTTTTCCCACTGTGGTGGCAGGGCAAGTGTCTTCAGCCACCTGCCTTTCGCTGTTGATGGTGACCGCTTCCCAGGCAGCGTCAACAGAGCATCAGCCTTAGGGTTTAGACAGGTTACCTGTACTCGGTGTTGTGTTAGGGTGGTCACTCCAGTCCCAAGGTGGTTAAGAGTGGCAGTAGTAAGTGTGAATGGCAAGAACTGGGGAAATAACATAATCCAAAATATCATTAGCAGACACCTCCTTCTCAGCCATTTTTGTTCCATTTGGACATAATGTGTAGTCAATAGGCTTCCTCTCTGTTACTCTCCATTACATTATTTATCACTAGCTGCAGTGAAAGGTATCACCAGCAAGTTTTAGCACACAGTTGGAGTTATATTTAAAAGATCCTTCTGCTGAGGTTTTGATACACAGGTCTTATGCTATTTTCTTCCCCTCAGCTTTATTGTCCACTAACAGTTGACGAAGTGGAATCAGCCAGGGAGAATCCAGTGGAGTATTGTGATCTATTCAGGGATGACCACGGCATGGGGATGGACTGGGGCTCTCTGGTAGGTCAGGGAGAAGCCAGTGTAGTATTCTGATCTATTCAGAGATGACCACGGCATGGGGATGGACTGGGGCTCTCTGGTAGGTCAGGGAGAATCCAGTGGAGTATTGTGATCTATTCAGAGATGACCATGGCATGGGGATGGACTGGGGCTCTCTGGCTCACTGGTAGGTCAGGGAGAATCCAGTGTAGTATTCTGATCTATTCAGAGATGACCACGGCATGGGGATGGACTGGGGCTCTCTGGTAGGTCAGGGAGAATCCAGTGGAGTATTGTGATCTATTCAGAGATGACCACGGCATGGGGATGGACTGGGGCTCTCTGGTAGGTCAGGGAGAATCCAGTGGAGTATTGTGATCTATTCAGAGATGACCACGGCATGGGGATGGACTGGGGCTCACTGGTAGGTCAGGGAGAATCCAGTGGAGTATTGTGATCTATTCAGAGATGACCATGGCATGGGGATGGACTAGCTCAGAGCACAGCCGCAGCTTCCTCTCCACATTGTCACCTCATCTGAGACTAGAAATAGCTTAGCTCCTGCTGCACAAAGGCATTCCCGCAGTCTGAGGCTCGATTATGAAGCATTCTCTGCTCGGTAGTTGTTCAGTTAGGCCATCATCCTGGGAGTACAAGCAAAGCTAAAGATCCTATCCATGGTTTGGCTGATGACTTTGCCTCATACAGTGGCTTGTTGCATGTGCCAAAACCACTTGTGTGAATTAATCACAGACAAGAGTAAATCTGCAGATGCTGAAAATCCAAGCAGCACTCAAAATGCTGGAGGTGTTCAGCAAGCCAGGCAGCATCTAGGAAAAGAGCACCGTTGACTTCTCCAGCCCCGGTGGGGGAGGGGTGTGGTCTCGGCTGTACTCTTTTCCATAAATGCTGCCTGGCCTGCTGAGTTCCTCCAGCATTTGTGTGTGTTGCTTGTGTGAACTAATTGTCAAATACTGTTGCTTTTTAAAACATCGACCGTATATTAAACCTGGGCAAACATGTGAGACGGGACCAATACAAATAAAAATCTCTTGTACCGGACAATTCAGTGTAGAAATCTTCAAGTGTGGAAGGGATATCATACATTTTCCATTTCACTGTTAGGATTCACCTTACAACTGTTGGATTTGGGTCTAAATTGTAATTTTTCTTGTAATTTAACTGTCTTTATGTATAATAACCTGCTTGTCTGTAAATGTTCACTAAATTTTCAGTAATTTGTAGTATAGTTGGTCCTGTATTTATGCAGTTTCTTAGTCTGTAAGCCTGGCATGCCATGGCAGCATAATTAAATCAAAGCTCTCCTTGTCTCAGAGGCTGCCCTTATCTATCTCTTGTGATCCAGTTTTCAGTATAAAGTTCGACCACAAGGCAAGGTTCTTTTCTTGGTTTAGTTCTTTGTTCTCTCTTTTCCCCCTTACTTACAGTAGAGTGAGTCAGCAACAGTTGAAGATAGTTACCCAGTGCTGTGCGTGACTGTTATTTCTTTGTTATGAGCGTGCCTGTAATCATAAGATTTGCACCTCATTTTTGATTTCTGGACAATAGCATCCACAGATCCAACACAACTATGGAGAGCCATTGCACCTATTTGACTTATCTGTCATGCAACCACTCTGTGGCACCCTCTCCCATATCCTGGCTTGCTCTATTTACCCTTGCAGCCAAGAAGGAGGGCATTCAGCCCATTGAGTCTATGCTGGCTCACAGGACCATCTCATTTGCCATTTATTTTCACTGCAAACTAATCTCCCCAAGTTCCCATCAATTCTCCCTCCCTCACCAAAACACCAGGAGCAATTTACTGTGGGCAATTACCCTAACACGCCACACCTCTTTGGAATGTGGGAGGAAATCTGAGCACTCAGAAGAGACCCATATGTTTACAGGGAGAACATGCAAATTCCACCCAGACAGCACTTGAGGTCAGATTGAACCCAGATCCCTGGATTTGTGAGACAACAGCAGTAACTGCTCCACCACTGGGTTCTAGAGTGTTTGCCTCTATTTACCCATCTGAGTTTTCAGTAAGGCATGGGTCTTGGTATTGGTATTAGTTTGTAAAATGCAATGAAAAGCTTGTCTTCCATACTATTCACACAAATCAGATCATTACACAGTGCATTGAGGTAGAACAAGGTAAGACATTAACAGGGCAGAATAAAGTGCCCCAGTTACAGAGAAAGCACAGTGCAGGTCAACACCAGATTAATTTACTTATTCGGATTTTTTAAAATCACATGTATGTTGAGACATACAGTGAAATGCATCATTTGCATTGACAATCAACATACCCAAGGATGTGCTGGGGGCAGCCCGCAAGTATCACCACATATTCTAGCACCAACATAGCAGGCCCACAATGCTCGGCAGAACCACACATAACACAACAAAACAGAATAGCTTAGTATTCACTGGTGTTCAATGCCCATGTATAAGTACTTGAATATTGTTCTGGAATCTTCTTTGAATGCTGAAGATGTGTTTGTGCTAAATGCAATTAGTTAATCTACAATTTTTTGGCCAGTCTCCCTCTGGGAGTGTTGGTCAGTGACTACAACTAGTTACCTTTGCCCCTATAAAATTCCATTTGTTGTCATGGATGGACACAGTCAAAGTGCATATATGACACTATATACAACCCTGAGGTTTGTTTTCTTGTGGTCATACTCGATAAATCCATAATAGCATAATAACCATGATAGAATCAAAGATAGCCCACAACAAGTGTGCAAAAGACAGCAAACTGTGCAACTACAAAAAGAAAGAAAAAATAAGCAATAAATATCGAGAACATGAGATAAAGAGTCCTTGAAAGTGAGTCCATAGATTATGGGAACATTTCAGTGATGGATCAAATGAAGTCGAATGGTTATCCCCTCTGGTTCAAGAGCACTGGTGTTTCCATACCAGGTAGTGATGTAGCCAGACAATATACTCTTCACCACACATTTATAGAAGTTTGTCAAAGTTTTATGGATCACGCTGAATCTTCGTGAGCTACTAAGGAAGGAGAGGCACTGCCATGCTTTCTTTGTAATTGTACTTCCATGTTGGGCTCAGGACAGGTCCTCTGAAATAATAACACAGAGGAATTCAAACCTCCGACCTTCCGATGAGGACCAGCTCATGGACCTCTGGTTTCCTTCTCCTGAAGTCAATAATCAGCTCCCTGGCCTTGCTGACATTGAGAGGGAGGTTGTTGTTGTGGCACCACTCAGCCAGATTTTCAACCCCCCTCCTCTATGCTGAGTCATCATCACCTTTGATTTGGCCTATGACAGTGGTGTTGTCAGCAAACTTGAATATGACATTAGAGCTGTGCTTAGCCTCACAGTCATTAGTGTAAAGCAACCAGAGCAGGGGGCTGAGCACACAGCCTTGTGATGATGGAGATTGTGAAGGAGATGCTGTTGCCAATCTGAACTGACTGGGGTCTGCAAGTGAGGAAATCGAGGATCCAATTGCACAAGAAGATATTGAGACCAAGGGCTTGGAGTTTATTGATTAGTTTTGAGGGGATGATGGTATTGAATGCTGAGCTGTAGTCCATAAAGAGCATCTTGATGTAAGCATCTTTACTATCTTGATGTTTCAGGGTTAAGTGAAGAGCTAATGAAACGGCATCTGCTGTGGACCTGTTGCTCCGGTAGGCAAATTGGAGCGGATTCAAGTCACTTCTCAGGCAGGAGTTGATATGTTTCATCACCAACCTCTCAAGATACTTCGTCACTGTGAATGTAAGTGCTACTAGATGATAGTCACTGAGGCAGGTCAGCACATTCTTCGTATAATTGGAGCCTGCTGCCAAAGTGAGAGGTTAAAGATTTCAGTGAACACTCCAGCCAGTTGATCAGCACAGGCTTTCAGTTCTTGGCCAGATACCCCCTCTGGGCTGGATGCTTTTCGTGGGTTTGCCCTTCTGAAGGCTGCTCCACATATCAGCCTCAGAGTCAGAAATCACAGGATTATCGGGGGCTGTGGGAGTTTGTGATGATTCCTTTGACTTTTGACAGTTAAAGCGAGTATAGAAGGCATTGAGCTCGTCAGGAAGCGAAGCCCTGATGTCACCCATGTTGCTTGATTTAACTTTACAAAAGATAATAGCATTCGAGCCCTGTCACAACTATTGAGCATCTTTCGCTGATGCAAGTTTAGTCCAGAATTGTCACTTCACCTGTGGGATGGCATTCTGGAGATCGTACTTGAATCTGATTTCCTGATCACCCGAGTTGAAAGCCTCTGATCTGGCCGTCAGCGGCTTGTGGATCTCATGGCCCATCCGGGCTTCTGACTGGGAAAGACTGAGTGATTTCACAGGGACTCTCTCATCTACAGCTGCTTTTTAAAAAGTCTGTGATAAGCACGGTGTATTCATTCAGATCCACAGATGAGTCCTTGAGCACGGTACACTCTACTGAGTCACCCTTCTGCCTTCCTCTTCCATTGAGTACTCCCTAGGTAAATAGAATGGATGGCATTTGATCATTAGGTGTTCAAGGTTGGGGGAACACGAGTTTCAACAAAACCCCAACATCAGAGCATCACTGTGAACTTATCATGGTACACACCCCTCCACCTTTTGCCTTTTCCGAATCAGTAGTTCCATACATACACAAAATCGATAAGCCTTTCGATTTGATCGCCGTATCCGGTGTGCCTGGAGAAAGCCACGTCTTGCTCAGACATAGAACACAACAATCCCTCATTCCTCTCTGATACAGCAATCTTGCCCTCAGGTTCACAATTCTGTTTTCTAACGACTCCACCTTTGCTAATAAGGTGATGAGTAGAGGGAGCCTCATCCCTCCGCACTTCAGACTGGCTTGAGTCCCCTCACTTCCAGCCACGGCAATGAGCCTTCATCTGCTTAAAAGTGCTGTACTTGCTTGCCCCGCTGAGGCCTTCAGAAGACTGTGAAATCTCTAGATCATTAAATTGATTTAAAAGTACGTTGCTTAAAGGGAAATTACAAGCTACAGATTGCGGAGAGAGTCATTCAAACGAGGTACGTATATATAGAAGTATTGTCTGCAATGCACAGAACCCTGGTTCACTGGCTCCATCTTTCCAGTCTTTTCCCCTGAGTTACATGATCATGAACTAGAAAGCAAAGGGTTCAGGTGAGAGTGGTAACAACTAATTGGAACCCGAGAAGCAACTGCTTTTACACAGGGAATGGAGAACTCGGAATGAGCAGAGGAAGTGGTTGAGGCATGTATATCAACAATTTGCAAAAGGCATCCAGACAGGTACATGAATTAGAGTTAGGGAGATATTGCAGACAAATGGGACTAGCTTGAATGGGCAGCTTGGTCTGTATGGAGCAGATGGGCTGAAGGGTCTGTTTCTATGCTGTATTACTCTATAAGTGTGACTCATCCATACCAAAGAGCCTCACCAGAAAATAGTCTCAATGTGCTTCCTCATTATCAATTCCCTCAACTTCTGGTGATTCCTACCCATTCCCATGATCAATGGAGAGGAATAAACAGTTGATGCTTTGAAAGGCTCTCAGCCCGAAACATTGTCTATTTATTCCTCTCCATTGCTGCAGCCTGACTTCCTGAATTTCTCCAGCATGGTGTTTGTGTTTCTCTGGATTCGCTGTCTCTTGTCTCTCCTCGGTACATCTCCTTACTACAGCTTCCGACTTGAATTGTTTGCCTTCCATTCTGACTGTCCTCATATCCACTCTGCACTTGGGGTAGTCACTCTGAAATGAACGACTCTCCTTACAACACTAGCTGCTCATTGCCACTCAGAGTCACCTGATCCACAGGTCCTGTAGCTGATCCTCTAGCCTCAACGTTCCACGCTAGCTGAAAGTCCCTGGCATTTTTGAGCCATTCTCGGACAGCCGATGTGCATACCTGTTGAATTGCTGGCAGAGCTCAATAACTGAGATTGATGCTCATCAGCTGGTACACTTGCAGACTTTATCTTGTGGGGCTTTATCCAAGAGTTCGCCGTAGTTACAACTGCTGCTAGAGACTTTTATGTGATGGCGACCATCTCTCCTGACCAGCCACTGCGAATGCGGGCTCTTGCCATCTCCAGTGTTGGGTTCAGATGACCTTGCAGCTTTTCTGTTACTTCATGAACATGCTGCGTGAGGGTTGTGCGTGGAGAACCACAACACTTTCAAGCAGAATCCAGATCAGCGCTTCAATCCCTGAGGATCAGAAGACTACAGATCGTCCCTGGGTTATGAATGTTTCACTTACGGACGCAGACATATGAGTGAAATCTCATACTATTAATTCAAAAGCCGCATGTCTGTGCATATATTTGTTCCTACCAACAGTGCAAACAGTTTCCTCTCTTTCGCCACCTCTAGTAATTATTCTTCTTTATTATTCTTGCGAGTTTCCGTTGTCATTCATTAAAAGGTAAGGTTAGCATTTGCAGTGATTTTTGTCTGTTTTATGCTTCATAGAAAAAATCAACTTAAAAAAATCAGTGAAAATGAAGAAACTGGAGAGTTGTGGAAACAGCTCAGCACATCACAGAAACCAGACTCATCTCCATGGTCCCTGTCTACCACAGCACAGCACATCACAGAAACCAGTCTCCCCTGCATAGTCTGTCTACCACAGCACAACACATCACAGAAACCAGTCTCCCCTGCATAGTCTGTCTACCACAGCTCAACACATCACAGAAACCGGTCTCACCACCATTGTCTTTCTACCACAGCTCAGCACATCACAGAAAACGGTCTCACCACCATTGTCTGTCTACCACAGCTCAGCACATCACAGAAACCAATCTGCCCTCCATAGTCTGTCTACCACAGCTCAGCACATCACAGAAACAAGTCTCACCACTACAGTCTGTCTACCACAGCTCAGCACATCACAGAAACCAGTCTCCCCTCCATAGTCTGTCTACCACAGCACAGTAAATCACACAAACCAGTCTCATCTCCATGGTCCCTCTCTACCACAGCTCAGCACATCACAGAAACCAGTCTCACCTCCATGGTCCCTGTCTACCACAGCTCAGCACATCACAGAAACCAGTCTCATCTCCATGGTCCCTCTCTACCACAGCTCAGCACATCACAGAAACAAGTCTCACCACCATTGTCTGTCTACTACAGCTCAGCAATTCACAGGAACCAGTCTCCACTCCACAGTCTGTCTACCATAGCTCAGCACATCACAGAAACCAGTCTCCCCTCCATAGTCTGTCTACCACAGCTCAGCGCATCACAGAAACCAGTCTCAAATCCATAGTCTAACTACCACATCTCAGCACATCACAGAAACCAGTCTCCCCTCCATAGTCTGTCTACCACAGCTCAGCACATCACAGACACCAGACTCCACTCCATAGTCTGTCTATCACAGCTCAGCACATCACAGAAACCAGTCTCACCTCCATGGTCCCTGTCTACCACAACTCAGCACAGCACAGAAACCAGACTCATCTCCATGGTCCCTGTCTACCACAGCTCAGCACATCACAGATACCAGTCTCACTTCCAAAGTCAGTCTTCCACAGCTCAGGACAAAACAGAAACCGGTCTCATCTCCATGGTCCCTGTCTACCATGCTCAGCATCTCACAGAAACCAGCCTCACCTCTATAAGCCATGTCTACCACAGCTCAACACATCACTGAAACAAGTCTCCCCTCCATAGTGTGTCTACCACATCTCAGCACATCACAGAAACCAGTCTCCCCTCCATAGTCAGTCTACCACAGCACAATACAGCACACAAACCAGTCTCATCTCCATGGTCCCTCTCTACCACAGCTCAGCACATCACAGAATCCAGTCTCACCTCCATAGTCTGACTACCACAGCTCAGCACATCACAGAAACCAGTCTCATCTCCATGGTCCCTCTCTACCAGAGCTCAGCACATCACAGAAACCAGTCTCACCTCCATGGTCCCTGTCTACCACAGCTCAGCACATCACAGAAACCAGTCTCATCTCCATGGTCCCTATCTACCACAGATCAGCACATCACAGAAACAAGTCTCCCCTCCATAGTCTGTCTACCACAGCTCAGCACATCACAGAAACCAGCCTTGAATCCATAGTCTGTCTACCACAGCTCAGCACATCACAGAAACCAGTCTCAAATCCATAGTTTGTCTACCACAGCTCAGCACATCACAGAAACCAGTCTCACTTCCAAAGTCAGTCAACTACAGCTCAGCACATAACAGAAACCTGTCTTATCTCCATGGTCCTTGTCTACAGTGCTCAGCATCTCACATAAACCAGCCTCACCTCTATAAGCCCTGTCTACCACAGCACAACACATCACTGAAACTAGTCTCCCCTCCATAGTGTGTTAACACATCTCAGCACATCACAGAAACCAGTCTCCCCTCCATAGTCTGTCTACAACAGCACAATACATCACACCAACCAGTCTCATTTCCATGGTCCCTCTCTACCACAGCTCAGCACATCACAGAACCAAGTCTCACCACCATCGTCGTTCTACCACAGCCTAGCACGTCACAGAAACCGGTCTCACCACCATTGTCTGTCTACCACAGCTCAGCACATCACAGAAACCAGTCACATCTCCATGGTCCCTCTCTACCACAGCTCAGCACATCACAGAAACAAGTCTCACCACCATTGTCTGTCTACCATAGCTCAGCACATCACAGAAACCAGTCTCCCCTCCATAGTCTGTCTACCACAGCTCAGCACATCACAGAAACCAGTCTCAAATCCATAGTCTGTCTACCAGAGCTCAGCACATCACAGAAACCAGTCTCAAATCCATAGTCTATCTACCACAGCTCAGCACATCACAGAAACCAGTCTCACCTCCATGGTCCCTGTCTACCACAGCTCAGCACATCACAGGAACCAGTCTCCCCTCCATAGTCTGTCTACCATAGCTCAGCACATCAGAGAAACCAGTCTCCACATCATAGTCTGTCTATCACAGCTCAGCCCATCACAGAAACCAGTCTCACCTCCATGGTCCCTGTCTACCACAGCTCAGCACATCACAGAAACCAGTCTCACCTCCATGCTCCCGGTCTACCACAGCTCAGCACATCACAGGAACCAGTCTCCCCTCCATAGTCTGTCTACCATAGCTCAGCACATCACAGAAACCAGTCTCACCTCCATAGTCTGTCTACCACTGCTCAGCACATCACAGAAACCAGTCTCACCTCCATGGTCCCTGTCTACCACAGATCAGCACATCACAGAAACCAGTCTCACTTCCAAAGTCAGTCAACTACAGCTCAGCACATAACAGAAACCTGTCTTATCTCCATGGTCCTTGTCTACAGTGCTCAGCATCTCACATAAACCAGCCTCACCTCTATAAGCCCTGTCTACCACAGCACAACACATCACTGAAACTAGTCTCCCCTCCATAGTGTGTTAACACATCTCAGCACATCACAGAAACCAGTCTCCCCTCCATAGTCTGTCTACAACAGCACAATACATCACACCAACCAGTCTCATTTCCATGGTCCCTCTCTACCACAGCTCAGCACATCACAGAACCAAGTCTCACCACCATCGTCGTTCTACCACAGCCTAGCACGTCACAGAAACCGGTCTCACCACCATTGTCTGTCTACCACAGCTCAGCACATCACAGAAACCAGTCACATCTCCATGGTCCCTCTCTACCACAGCTCAGCACATCACAGAAACAAGTCTCACCACCATTGTCTGTCTACCATAGCTCAGCACATCACAGAAACCAGTCTCCCCTCCATAGTCTGTCTACCACAGCTCAGCACATCACAGAAACCAGTCTCAAATCCATAGTCTGTCTACCAGAGCTCAGCACATCACAGAAACCAGTCTCAAATCCATAGTCTATCTACCACAGCTCAGCACATCACAGAAACCAGTCTCACCTCCATGGTCCCTGTCTACCACAGCTCAGCACATCACAGGAACCAGTCTCCCCTCCATAGTCTGTCTACCATAGCTCAGCACATCAGAGAAACCAGTCTCCACATCATAGTCTGTCTATCACAGCTCAGCCCATCACAGAAACCAGTCTCACCTCCATGGTCCCTGTCTACCACAGCTCAGCACATCACAGAAACCAGTCTCACCTCCATGCTCCCGGTCTACCACAGCTCAGCACATCACAGGAACCAGTCTCCCCTCCATAGTCTGTCTACCATAGCTCAGCACATCACAGAAACCAGTCTCACCTCCATAGTCTGTCTACCACTGCTCAGCACATCACAGAAACCAGTCTCACCTCCATGGTCCCTGTCTACCACAGATCAGCACATCACAGAAACCAGTCTCACTTCCAAAGTCAGTCAACTACAGCTCAGCACATAACAGAAACCTGTCTTATCTCCATGGTCCTTGTCTACAGTGCTCAGCATCTCACATAAACCAGCCTCACCTCTATAAGCCCTGTCTACCACAGCACAACACATCACTGAAACTAGTCTCCCCTCCATAGTGTGTTAACACATCTCAGCACATCACAGAAACCAGTCTCCCCTCCATAGTCTGTCTACCACAGCAAAATACATCACACCAACCAGTCTCATTTCCATGGTCCCTCTCTACCACAGCTCAGCACATCACAGAACCAAGTCTCACCACCATCGTCGTTCTACCACAGCCTAGCACGTCACAGAAACCGGTCTCACCACCATTGTCTGTCTACCACAGCTCAGCACATCACAGAAACCAGTCACATCTCCATGGTCCCTCTCTACCACAGCTCAGCACATCACAGAAACAAGTCTCACCACCATTGTCTGTCTACCACAGCTCAGCACATCACAGGAACCAGTCTCCCCTCCATAGTCTGTCTACCATAGCTCAGCACATCACAGAAACCAGTCTCCCCTCCATAGTCTGTCTACCACAGCTCAGCACATCACAGAAACCAGTCTCAAATCCATAGTCTGTCTACCAGAGCTCAGCACATCACAGAAACCAGTCTCAAATCCATAGTCTATCTACCACAGCTCAGCACATCACAGAAACCAGTCTCACCTCCATGGTCCCTGTCTACCACAGCTCAGCACATCACAGGAACCAGTCTCCCCTCCATAGTCTGTCTACCATAGCTCAGCACATCAGAGAAACCAGTCTCCCCTCCATAGTCTGTCTACTACAGCTCAGCACATCACAGTCACCAGACTCCACATCATAGTCTGTCTACCACAGCTCAGCCCATCACAGAAACCAGTCTCACCTCCATGGTCCCTGTCTACCACAGCTCAGCACATCACAGAAACCAGTCTCACCTCCATGGTCCCGGTCTACCACAGCTCAGCACATCACAGGAACCAGTCTCCCCTCCATAGTCTGTCTACCATAGCTCAGCACATCACAGAAACCAGTCTCACGTCCATAGTCTGTCTACCACTGCTCAGCACATCACAGAAACCAGTCTCATCTCCATGGTCCCTCTCTACCACAGCTCAGCACATCACAGAATGCAGTCTCACCTTCATAGTCTGACTACCACAGCTCAGCACATCACAGAAACCAGTCTCACTTTCATAATCAGTCTACCACAGCTCAGCACATCACAGAAACCAGTCTCATCTCCATAGTCTGTCTACCACAGCACAGTACATCACACAAATCAGTCTCATCTCCATGGTCCCTGTCTACCACAGCTCAGCGCATCACAGAAACCAGTCTCACCTCCATAGTCTGTCTACCACAGCACAGTACATCACACAAATCAGTCTCATCTCCATGGTCCCTGTCTACCACAGCTCAGCGCATCACAGAAACCAGTCACCCCTCTATAGTCCCTGTCAACCACAGCTCAACACATCACAGAAACCGGTCTCACCACCATTGTCTTTCTACCACAGCTCAGCACATCACAGAAACCGGTCTCACCACCATTGTCTCTCTACCACAGCTCAGCACATCACAGAAACCAATCTGCCCTCCATAGTCTGTCTACCACAGCTCAGCACATCACAGTAACAAGTCTCCCCACTACAGTCTGTCTACCACAGCTCAGCACATCAAAGAAAACAGTCTCCCCTCCATAGTCTGTCTACCACAGCACAGTAAATCACACAAACCAGTCTCATCTCCATGGTCCCTCTCTACCACAGCTCAGCACATCACAGAAACCAGTCTCACCTCCATGGTCCCTGTCTACCACAGCTCAGCACATCACAGAAACCAGTCTCATCTCCATGGTCCCTCTCTACCACAGCTCAGCACATCACAGAAACAAGTTTCACCACCATTGTCTGTCTACTACAGCTCAGCACTTCACAGGAACCAGTCTCCACTCCACAGTCTGTCTACCATAGCTCAGCACATCACAGAAACCAGTCTCCCCTCCATAGTCTGTCTACCACAGCTCAGCACATCACAGAAACCAGTCTCAAATCCATAGTCTAACTACCACAGCTCAGCACATCACAGAAACCAGTCTCCCCTCCATAGTCTGTCTACCACAGCTCAGCACATAACAGAAACCAGTCTCACCTCCATAGTCTGTCTACCACAACTCAGCACATCACAGAAACCAGTCTCACTTTCATAATCAGTCTACCACAGCTCAGCACATCACAGAAACCAGTCTCATCTCCATGGTCCATGTCTACCACAGCTCAGCGCATCACAGAAACCAGTCTCACCTCCATAGTCTGTCTACCACAGCACAGTACATCACACAAATCAGTCTCATCTCCATGGTCCCTGTCTACCACAGCTCAGCGCATCACAGAAACCAGTCACCCCTCTATAGTCCCTGTCAACCACAGCTCAACACATCACAGAAACCGGTCTCACCACCATTGTCTTTCTACCACAGCTCAGCACATCACAGAAACCGGTCTCACCACCATTGTCTCTCTACCACAGCTCAGCACATCACAGAAACCAATCTGCCCTCCATAGTCTGTCTACCACAGCTCAGCACATCACAGAAACAAGTCTCCCCACTACAGTCTGTCTACCACAGCTCAGCACATCAAAGAAAACAGTCTCCCCTCCATAGTCTGTCTACCACAGCACAGTAAATCACACAAACCAGTCTCATCTCCATGGTCACTCTCTACCACAGCTCAGCACATCACAGAAACAAGTCTCACCTCCATGGTCCCTGTCTACCACAGCTCAGCACATCACAGAAACAAGTCACACCACCATTGTCTGTCTACTACAGCTCAGCACTTCACAGGAACCAGTCTCCACTCCACAGTCTGTCTACCATAGCTCAGCACATCACAGAAACCAGTCTCATCTCCATGGTCCCTCTCTACCACAGCTCAGCACATCACAGAAACAAGTCACACCACCATTGTCTGTCTACTACAGCTCAGCACTTCACAGGAACCAGTCTCCACTCCACAGTCTGTCTACCATAGCTCAGCACATCACAGAAACCAGTCTCCCCTCCATAGTCTGTCTACCACAGCTCAGCACATCACAGAAACCAGTCTCAAATCCATAGTCTGTCTACGACAGCTCAGCACATCACAGAAACCAGTCTCAAATCCATAGTCTGTCTAACACACCTCAGCACATCACAGGAACCAGTCTACCCTCCATAGTCAGTCAACCATAGCTCAGCACATCACAGAAACCAGTCTCCCCTCCATAGTCTGTCTACCACAGCTCAGCACATCACAGGAACCAGTCTACCCTCCATAGTCAGTCTACCATAGCTCAGCACATCACAGAAACCAGTCTCAAATCCATAGTCTGTCTACCACAGCTCAGCACATCACAGAAACCAGTCTCAAATCCATAGTCTAACTACCACAGCTCAGCACATCACAGAAACCAGTCTCATCTCCATGGTCCCTGTCTACCACAGCTCAGCACATCACAGATACCAGTCTCACTTCCAAAGTCAGTCTTCCACAGCTCAGCACATCACAGAAACCGGTCTCATCTCCATGGTCCCTGTCTACCATGCTCAGCATCTCACAGAAACCAGCCTCACCTCTATAAGCCCTGTCTACCACAGCTCAACACATCACTGAAACAAGTCTCCCCTCCATAGTGTGTCTACCACATCTCAGCACATCACAGAAACCAGTCTCCCCTCCATAGTCTGTCTACCACAGCACAGTACATCACACAAATCAGTCTCATCTCCATGGTCCCTGTCTACCACAGCTCAGCGCATCACAGAAACCAGTCACCCCTCTATAGTCCCTGTCAACCACAGCTCAACACATCACAGAAACCGGTCTCACCACCATTGTCTTTCTACCACAGCTCAGCACATCACAGAAACCGGTCTCACCACCATTGTCTGTCTACCACAGCTCAGCACATCACAGAAACCAATCTGCCCTCCATAGTCTGTCTACCACAGCTCAGCACATCACAGAAACAAGTCTCCCCACTACAGTCTGTCTACCACAGCTCAGCACATCAAAGAAAACAGTCTCCCCTCCATAGTCTGTCTACCACAGCACAGTAAATCACACAAACCAGTCTCATCTCCATGGTCCCTCTCTACCACAGCTCAGCACATCACAGAAACCAGTCTCACCTCCATGGTCCCTGTCTACCACAGCTCAGCACATCACAGAAACCAGTCTCATCTCCATGGTCCCTCTCTACCACAGCTCAGCACATCACAGAAACAAGTTTCACCACCATTGTCTGTCTACTACAGCTCAGCACTTCACAGGAACCAGTCTCCACTCCACAGTCTGTCTACCATAGCTCAGCACATCACAGAAACCAGTCTCCCCTCCATAGTCTGTCTACCACAGCTCAGCACATCACAGAAACCAGTCTCAAATCCATAGTCTGTCTACCACAGCTCAGCACATCACAGAAACCAGTCTCACCTCCATCGTCCCTGTCTACCACAGCTCAGCACATAACAGAAACCAGTCTCCCCTCCATAGTCTGTCTACCACAGCACAATACAGCACACAAATCAGTCTCATCTCCATGGTCCCTCTCTACCACAGCTCAGCACATCACAGAATCCAGTCTCACCTTCATAGTCTGACTACCACAGCTCAGCACATCACAGAAACCAGTCTCATCTCCATGGTCCATGTCTACCACAGCTCAGCGCATCACAGAAACCAGTCTCACCTCCATAGTCTGTCTACCACAGCACAGTACATCACACAAATCAGTCTCATCTCCATGGTCCCTGTCTACCACAGCTCAGCACATCACAGAAACCGATCTCACCAACATTGTCTCTCTACCACAGCTCAGCACATCACAGAAACCAATCTGCCCTCCATAGTCTGTCTACCACAGCTCAGCACATCACAGAAACAAGTCTCCCCACTACAGTCTGTCTACCACAGCTCAGCACATCAAAGAAACAAGTCTCCCCTCCATAGTCTGTCTACCACAGCACAGTAAATCACACAAACCAGTCTCATCTCCATGGTCCCTCTCTACCACAGCTCAGCACATCACAGAAACCAGTCTCACCTCCATGGTCCCTGTCTACCACAGCTCAGCACGTCACAGAAACCAGTCTCATCTCCATGGTCCCTCTCTACCACAGCTCAGCACATCACAGAAACAAGTCTCACCACCATTGTCTGTCTACTACAGCTCAGCACTTCACAGGAACCAGTCTCCACTCCACAGTCTGTCTACCATAGCTCAGCACATCACAGAAACCAGTCTCCCCTCCATAGTCTGTCTACCACAGCTCAGCACATCACAGAAACCAGTCTCAAATCCATAGTCTGTCTACCACAGCTCAGCACATCACAGAAACCAGTCTCACCTCCATGGTCCCTGTCTACCACAGCTCAGCACATCACAGGAACCAGTCTACCCTCCATAGTCAGTCTACCATAGCTCAGCACATCACAGAAACCAGTCTCCCCTCCATAGTCTGTCTACCACAGCTCAGCACATCACAGGAACCAGTCTACCCTCCATAGTCAGTCTACCATAGCTCAGCACATCACAGACACCAGACTCCACTCCATAGTCTGTCTATCACAGCTCAGCACATCACAGAAACCAGTCTCACCTCCATGGTCCATGTCTACCACAGCTCAGCACATCACAGAAACCAGTCTCATCTCCATGGTCCCTGTCTACCACAGCTCAGCACATCACAGATACCAGTCTCACTTCCAAAGTCAGTCTTCCACAGCTCAGGACAAAACAGAGACCGGTCTCATCTCCATGGTCCCTCTCTACCAGAGCTCAGCACATCACAGAAACCAGTCTCACCTCCATGGTCCCTCTCTACCACAGCTCAGCACATCACAGAAACCAGTCTCATCTCCATGGTCCCTATCTACCACAGATCAGCACATCACAGAAACAAGTCTCACCACCATTGTCTGTCTACCACAGCTCAGCACATCACAGGAACCAGTCTCCGCTCCATAGTCTGTCTAAAATAGCTCAGCACATCACAGAAACCAGTCTCCCCTCCATAGTCTGTCTACCACAGCTCAGCACATCACAGAAACCAGCCTTGAATCCATAGTCTGTATACCACAGCTCAGCACATCACAGAAACCAGTCTCAAATCCATAGTATGTCTACCACAGTTCAGCACATCACAGAAACCAGTCTCACCTCCATGGTCCCTGTCTACCACAGATCAGCACATCACAGAAACCAGTCTCACTTCCAAAGTCAGTCTACCACAGCTCAGCACATCACAGAAACCTGTCTCATCTCCATGGTCCTTGTCTACAGTGCTCAGCATCTCACATAAACCAGCCTCACCTCTATAAGCCCTGTCTACCACAGCACAACACATCACTGAAACTAGTCTCCCCTCCATAGTGTGTTAACACATCTCAGCACATCACAGAAACCAGTCTCCCCTCCATAGTCTGTCTACCACAGCACAATACATCACACCAACCAGTCTCATCTCCATGGTCCCTCTCTACCACAGCTCAGCACATCACAGAACCAAGTCTCACCACCATCGTCGTTCTACCACAGCCTAGCACGTCACAGAAACCGGTCTCACCACCATTGTCTGTCTACCACAGCTCAGCACATCACAGAAACCAGTCACATCTCCATGGTCCCTCTCTACCACAGCTCAGCACATCACAGAAACAAGTCTCACCACCATTGTCTGTCTACCACAGCTCAGCACATCACAGAAACCAGTCTTATCTCCATGGTCCCTCTCTACCACAGCTCAGCACATCACAGAAACCGGTCTCACCACCATTGTCTGTCTACCACAGCACAGTACATCACAGAAACCAGTCTCATCTCCATGGTCCCTCTCTACCACAGCTCAGCACATCACAGAAACCAGTCTCACCTCCATGGTCCATATCTACCACAGCTCAGCACATCACAGAAACCAGTCTCATCTCCATGGTCCCTATCTACCACAGATCAGCACATCACAGAAACCAGTCTCACCTCCATGGTCCCTGTCTACCACAGCTCAGCACATCACAGGAACCAGTCTCCCCTCCATAGTCTGTCTACCATAGCTCAGCACATCACAGAAACCAGTCTCACCTCCATAGTCTGTCTACCACTGCTCAGCACATCACAGAAACCAGTCTCACCTCCATGGTCCCTGTCTACCACAGCTCAGCACATAACAGAAACCAGTCTCACCTCCATAGTCTGTCTACCACAACTCAGCACATCACAGAAACCAGTCTCACCTCAATAGTCTGTCTACCACAACTCAGCACATCACAGAAACCAGTCTCCTCTCCATGGTCCCTGTCTACCACAGCTCAGCACATCACAGATACCAGTCTCATTTCCAAAGTCAGTCTTCCACAGCTCAGCACATCACAGAAACCGGTCTCATCTCCATGGTCCCTGTCTACCATGCTCAGCATCTCACAGAAACCAGCATCACCTCTATAAGCCCTGTCTACCACAGCTCAATACATCACTGAAACAAGTCTCCCATCCATAGTGTGTCTACCACATCTCAGCACATCACAGAAAGCAGTCTCCCCACCATAGTCTGTCTACCACAACACAATACAGCACACAAATCAGTCTCATCTCCATGGTCCCTCTCTACCACAGCTCAGCACATCACAGAATCCAGTCTCACCTTCATAGTCTGACTACCACAGCTCAGCACATCACAGAAACCAGTCTCACTTTCATAATCAGTCTACCACAGCTCAGCACATCACAGAAACCAGTCTCATCTCCATGGTCCATGTCTACCACAGCTCAGCGCATCACAGAAACCAGTCTCACCTCCATAGTCTGTCTACCACAGCACAGTACATCACACAAATCAGTCTCATCTCCATGGTCCCTGTCTACCACAGCTCAGCGTATCACAGAAACCAGTCACCCCTCTATAGTCCCTGTCAACCACAGCTCAACACATCACAGAAACCAGTCTCACCACCATTGTCTTTCTACCACAGCTCAGCACATCACAGAAACCGGTCTCACCACCATTGTCTGTCTACCACAGCTCAGCACATCACAAAAACCAGTCTCCTCTCCATAGTCTGTCTACCACAGCACAGTACATCACACAAACCAGTCTCATCTCCATGGTCACTCTCTACCACAGCTCAGCACATCACAGAAACCAGTCTCATCTCCATGGTCCCTGTCTACCACAGCTCAGCACATCACAGATACCAGTCTCACTTCCAAAGTCAGTATTCCACAGATCAGCACAAAACAGAAAGCGGTCTCAGCTCCATGGTCCCTGTCTACCATGCTCAGCATCTCACAGAAACCAGCCTCACCTCGATAAGCCCTGTCTACCACAGCTCAACACATCACTGAAACAAGTCTCCCCTCCATAGTGTGTCTATCACATCTCAGCACATCACAGAAACAAGTCTCCCCTCCATAGTCTGTCTACCACAGCACAATACATCACACCAACCAGTCTCATTTCCATGGTCCCTCTCTACCACAGCTCAGCACATCACAGAACCAAGTCTCACCACCATCGTCGTTCTACCACAGCCTAGCACGTCACAGAAACCGGTCTAACCACCATTGTCTGTCTACCACAGCTCAGCACATCACAGAAACCATGCTCATCTCCATGGTCCCTCTCTACCACAGCTCAGCACATCACAGAAACAAGTCTCACCACCATTGTCTGTCTACCACAGCTCAGCACATCACAGAAACCAGTCTTATCTCCATGGTCCCTCTCTACCACAGCTCAGCACATCACAGAAACAAGTCTCACCACCATTGTCTGTCTACCACAGCTCAGCACATCACAGGAACCAGTCTCCCCTCCATAGTCTGTCTACCATAGCTCAGCACATCACAGAAACCAGTCTCACCTCGATGGTCCCTGTCTACCACAGCTCAGCACATCACAAGAACCAGTCTCCACTCCATAGTCAGTCTACCATAGCTCAGCACTTCACAGAAACGACTCTCCCCTGCATAGTCCATCTACCACAGCTCAGCACATCACAGAAACCAGTCTCCCCTCCATAGTCTGTCTACCAGAGCTCAGCACATCACAGACACCAGACTCCACATCATAGTCTCTCTATCACAGCTCAGCCCATCACAGAAACCAGTCTCACCTCCATGGTCCCTGTCTACCACAGCTCAGCACATCACAGAAACCAGTCTCACCTCCATGGTCCCTGTCTACCACAGCTCAGCACATCACAGGAACCAGTCTCCCCTCCATAGTCTATCTACCATAGCTCAGCACATCAGAGAAACCAGTCTCACCTCCATAGTCTGTCAACCACAACTCAGCACATCACAGAAACCAGTCTCATCTCCATGGTCCCTGTCTACCACAGCTCAGCACATCACAGAAACCAGTCTCACCTCCATGGTCCCAGTCTACCACAGCTCAGCACATAACAGAAACCAGTCTCACCTCCATAGTCTGTCTACCACAACTCAGCACATCACAGAAACCGGTCTCATCTCCATGGTCCCTGTCTACCATGCTCAGCATCTCACAGAAACCAGCATCACCTCTATAAGCCCTGTCTACCACAGCTCAATACATCACTGAAACAAGTCTCCCATCCATAGTGTGTCTACCACATCTCAGCGCATCACAGAAATCAGTCTCCCCTCCATAGTCTGTCTACCACAACACAATACAGCACACAAATCAGTATCATCTCCATGGTCCCTCTCTACCACAGCTCAGCACATCACAGAATCCAGTCTCACCTTCATAGTCTGACTACCACAGCTCAGCACATCACAGAAACCAGTCTCACTTTCATAATCAGTCTACCACAGCTCAGCACATCACAGAAATCAGTCTCATCTCCATGGTCCATGTCTACCACAGCTCAGCGCATCACAGAAACCAGTCTCACCTCCATAGTCTGTCTACCACAGCACAGTACATCACACAAATCAGTCTCATCTCCATGGTCCCTGTCTACCACAGCTCAGCGCATCACAGAAACCAGTCACCCCTCTATAGTCCCTGTCAACCACAGCTCAACACATCACAGAAACCGGTCTCACCACCATTGTCTTTCTACCACAGCTCAGCACATCACAGAAACCGGTGTCATCACCATTGTCTGTCTACCACAGCTCAGCACATCACAAAAACCAGTCTCCTCTCCATAGTCTGTCTACCACAGCACAGTACATCACACAAACCAGTCTCATCTCCATGGTCCCTCTCTACCACAGCTCAGCACATCACAGAAACCAGTCTCATCTCCATGGTCCCTGTCTACCACAGCTCAGCACATCACAGATACCAGTCTCACTTCCAATGTCAGTATTCCACAGATCAGCACAAAACAGAAAGCGGTCTCATCTCCATGGTCCCTGTCTACCATGCTCAGCATCTCACAGAAACCAGCCTCACCTCTATAAGCCCTGTCTACCACAGCTCAACACATCACTGAAACAAGTCTCCCCTCCATAGTGTGTCTATCACATCTCAGCACATCACAGAAACCAGTCTCCCCTCCATAGTCTGTCTACCACAGCACAATACAGCACACAAACCAGTCTCACCTCCATGGTCCCTGTCTACCACAGCTCAGCACATCACAGAAACCAGACTCATCTCCATGGTCCCTCTCTACCACAACTCAGCACATCACAGAATCCAGTCTCACCTCGATAGTCTGACTACCACAGCTCAGCACATCACAGAAACCAGTCTCATCTCCATGGTCCCTCTCTACCAGAGCTCAGAACATCACAGAAACCAGTCTCACCTCCATGGTCCCTGTCTACCACAGCTCAGCACATCACAGAAACCAGACTCATCTCCATGGTCCCTATCTACCACAGATCAGCACATCACAGAAACAAGTCTCACCAACATTGTCTGTCTACCACAGCTCAGCACATCACAGGAACCAGTCTCCGCTCCATAGTCAGTCTACAATAGCTCTGCACATCACAGAAACCAGTCTGCCCTCCATAGTCTGTCTACCACAGCTCAGCACATCACAGAAACCTGCCTTGAATCCATAGTCTGTCTACCACAGCTCAGCACATCACAGAAACCAGTCTCAAATCCATAGTATGTCTACCACAGCTCAGCACATCACAGAAACCAGTCTCACCTCCATGGTCCCAGTCTACCACAGATCAGCACATCACAGAATCCAGTCTCACTTCCAAAGTCAGTCTACCACAGCTCAGCACATCACAGAAACCTGTCTCATCTCCATGGTCCTTGTCTACAGTGCTCAGCATCTCACATAAACCAGCCTCACCTCTATAAGCCCTGTCTACCACAGCACAACACATCACTGAAAATAGTCTCCCCTCCATAGTGTGTTAACACAACTCAGCACATCACAGAAACAAGTCTCCCCTCCATAGTCTGTCTACCACAGCACAATACATCACACCAACCACTCTCATTTCAATGGTCCCTCTCTACCACATCTCAGCACATCACAGAACCAAGTCTCACCACCATCGTCATTCTACCACAGCCTAGCTCGTCACAGAAACCGGTCTAACCACCATTGTCTGTCTACCACAGCTCAGCACATCACACAAACCAGTCTTATCTCCATTGTCCCTCTCTACCACAGCTCAGCACATCACAGGAACCAGTCTCCCCTCCATAGTCTGTCTACCATAGCTCAGCACATCACAGAAACCAGTCTCCCCTCCATAGTCTGTCTACCACAGCTCAGCACATCACAGAAACCAGTCTCAAATCCATAGTCTGTCTACCACAGCTCAGCACATCACAGAAACCAGTCTCACCTCGATAGTCCCTGTCTACCACAGCTCAGCACATCACAAGAACCAGTCTCCACTCCATAGTCAGTCTACCATAGCTCAGCACATCACAGAAACGAGTCTCCCCTCCATAGTCCGTCTACCACAGCTCAGCACATCACAGTAACCAGTCTCCCCTCCATAGTCTGTCTACCACAGCACAATACAGCACACAAATCAGTCTCATCTCCATGGTCCCTCTCTACCACAGCTCAGCACATCACAGAATCCAGTCTCACCTCCATAGTCTGACTACCACAGCTCAGCACATCACAGAAACCAGTCTCACTTTCATAATCAGTCTATCACAGCTCAGCACATCACAGAAACCAGTCTCATTTCCATGGTCCATGTCTACCACAGCTCAGCGCATCACAGAAACCAGTCTCACCTCCATAGTCTGTCTACCACAGCACAGTACATCACACAAATCAGTCTCATCTCCATGGTCCCTGTCTACCACAGCTCAGCGCATCACAGAAACCAGTCACCCCTCTATAGTCCCTGTCAACCACAGCTCAACACATCACAGAAACCGGTATCACCACCAGTGTCTTTCTACCACAGCTCAGCACATCACAGAAACCTATCTGCCCTCCATTGTCTGTCTACCACAGCACAGTACATCACACAAACCAGTCTTATCTCCATGGTCCCTCTCTACCACAGCTCAGCACATCACAGAATCCAGTCTCACCTCCATAGTCTGACTACCACAGCTCAGCACATCACAGAAACCAGTCTCCCATCCATAGTGTGTCTACCACAGCTCAGCACATCACAGAAACCAGTCTCATTTCCATGGTCCATGTCTACCACAGCTCAGCACATCACAGAAACCAATCTGCCCTCCATTGTCTGTCTACCACAGCTCAGCACATCACAGAAACCAGTCTCAAATCCATAGTCTATCTACCACAGCTGAGCACATCACAGAAACCAGTCTCAAATCCATAGTCTATCTACCACAGCTCAGCACATCACAGAAACCAGTCTCACCTCGATAGTCCCTGTCTACCACAGCTCAGCACATCACAAGAACCAGTCTCCACTCCATAGTCAGTCTACCATAGCTCAGCACATCACAGAAACGAGTCTCCCCTACATAGTCCGTCTACCACAGCTCAGCACATCACAGTAACCAGTCTCCCCTCCATAGTCTGTCTACCACAGCACAATACAGCACACAAATCAGTCTCATCTCCATGGTCCCTCTCTACCACAGCTCAGCACATCACAGAATCCAGTCTCACCTCCATAGTCTGACTACCACAGCTCAGCACATCACAGAAACCAGTCTCACTTTCATAATCAGTCTACCACAGCTCAGCACATCACAGAAACCAGTCTCATTTCCATGGTCCATGTCTACCACAGCTCAGCGCATCACAGAAACCAGTCTCACCTCCATAGTCTGTCTACCACAGCACAGTACATCACACAAATCAGTCTCATCTCCATGGTCCCTGTCTACCACAGCTCAGCGCATCACAGAAACCAGTCACCCCTCTATAGTCCCTGTCAACCACAGCTCAACACATCACAGAAACCGGTATCACCACCAGTGTCTTTCTACCACAGCTCAGCACATCACAGAAACCTATCTGCCCTCCATTGTCTGTCTACCACAGCTCAGCACATCACAGAAACCAGTCTCCTCTCCATAGTCTGTCTACCACAGCACAGTACATCACACAAACCAGTCTCATCTCCATGGTCCCTCTCTACCACAGCTCAGCACATCACAGAAACCAGTCTCATCTCCATGGTCCCTGTCTACCACAGATCAGCACATCACAGAAACCAATCTGCCATCCATAGTCTGTCTACCACAGCACAGTACATCACAGAAACCAGTCTCATCTCCATGGTCCCTCTCTACCACAGATCAGCACATCACAGAAACAGGTCTCACCACCATTGTCAGTCTACCACAGCTCAGCACATCACAGGAACCAGTATCCGCTCCATTGTCTGTCTACCACAGCTCAGCACATCACAGGAACCAGTCTCTGCTCCATAGTCTGTCTACAATAGCTCAGCACATCACAGAAACCAGTCATCCCTCCATAGTCTGTCTACCACAGCTCAGCACATCACAGAATCCAGTCTCACCTCCATAGTCTGACTACCACAGCTCAGCACATCACAGAAACCAGTCTCACTTTCATAATCAGTCTACCACAGCTCAGCACATCACAGAAACCAGTCTCATTTCCATGGTCCATGTCTACCACAGCTCAGCACATCACAGAAACCAATCTGCCCTCCATTGTCTGTCTACCACAGCTCAGCACATCACAGAAACCAGTCTCACCTCCATGGTCCCTGTCTACCACAGCTCAGCACATCACAGAAACCAGTCTCATCTCCATGGTCCCTGTCTACCACAGATCAGCACATCACAGAAACCAATCTGCCATCCATAGTCTGTCTACCACAGCACAGTACATCACAGAAACCATCTCATCTCCATGGTCCCTCTCTACCACAGATTAGCACATCACAGAAACAGGTCTCACCACCATTGTCTGTCTACCACAGCTCAGCACATCACAGGAACCAGTCTCCGCTCCATAGTCTGTCTACAATAGCTCAGCACATCACAGACACCAGACTCCACTCCGTATTCTGTCTACCACAGCTCAGCACATAACAGAAACCAGTCTCACCTCCATAGTCTGTCTACCACAGCTCAGCACATCACAGAAACCAGTCTCATCTCCATGGTCCCTATCTGCCACAGATCAGCACATCACAGAAACAAGTTTCACCACCATTGTCTGTCTACCACAGCTCAGCACATCACAGGAACCAGTCTCTGCTCCATAGTCTGTCTACAATAGCTCTGCACATCACAGAAACCAGTCGTCCCTCCATAGTCTGTCTACCACAGATCAGCACATCACAAAAACCAGCCTTGAATCCATAGTCTGTCTACCACAGCTCAGCACATCACAGAAACCAGTCTCACCTCCATGGTCCCTGTCTACCACAGATCAGCACATCACAGAAACCAGTCTCACTTCCAAAGTCAGTCTACCACAGCTCAGCACATCACAGAAACCTGTCTCATCTCCATGGTCCTTGTCTACAGTGCTCAGCATCTCACATAAACCAGCCTCACCTCTATAAGCCCTGTCAACCACAGCACAACACATCACTGAAACTAGTCTCCCCTCCATAGTGTGTTAACACATCTCAGCACATCACAGAAACCAGTCTCCCCTCCATAGTCTGTCTACCACTGCACAATACATCACACCAACCAGTCTCATTTCCATGGTCCCTCTCTACCACAGCTCAGCACATCACAGAACCAAGTCTCATCACCATCGTCGCTCTATCACAGCCTAGCACGTCACAGAAACCGGTCTCACCACCATTGTCTGTCTACCACAGCTCAGCACATCACAGAAACCAGTCTCATCTCCATGTTCCCTCTCTACCACAGCTCAGCACATCACAGAAACAAGTCTCACCACCATTGTCTGTCTACCACAGCTCAGCACATCACAGGAACCAGTCTCCCCTCCATAGTCTGTCTACCATAGCTCAGCACATCACAGAAACCAGTCTCCCCTCCATAGTCTGTCTAACACAGCTCAGCACATCACAGAAACCAGTCTCACCTCCATGGTCCCTGTCTACCACAGCTCAGCACATCACAGAAACCAGTCTCCTCTCCATGGTCCCTGTCTACCACAGATCAGCACATCACAGAAACCAATCTGCCCTCCATAGTCTGTCTACCACAGCTCAGCACATCACAGAAACCAGTCTCCTCTCCATAGTCTGCCTACCACAGCACAGTACATCACAGAAACCAGTCTCATCTCCATGGTCCCTCTCTACCACAGATCAGCACATCACAGAAACCAGTCTCACCTCCATGGTCCCTGTCTACCACAGCTCAGCACATCACAGAAACCAGACTCATCTCCATGGTCCCTATCTACCACAGATCAGCACATCACAGAAACAAGTCTCACCACCATTGTCTGTCTACCACAGCTCAGCACATCACAGGAACCAGTCTCCGCTCCATAGTCTGTCTACAATAGCTCAGCACATCACAGAAACCAGCCTCACCTCTATAAGCCCTGTCTACCACAGCTCAACACATCACTGAAACAAGTCTCCCCTCCATAGTTTGTCTACCACATCTCAGCACATCACGGAAATCAGTCTCCCCTCCATAGTCTGTCTACCACAGCACAATACAGCACACAAATCAGTCTCATCTCCATGGTCCCTCTCTACCACAGATCAGCACATCACAGAATCCAGTCTCACCTCCATAGTCTGACTACCACAGCTCAGCACATCACAGAAACCAGTCTCACTTTCATAATCAGTCTACCACAGCTCAGCACATCACAGAAACCAGTCTCATCTCCATGGTCCCTGTCTACCACAGATCAGCACATCACAGAAACCAATCTGCCATCCATAGTCTGTCTACCACAGCACAGTACATCACAGAAACCTTCTCATCTCCATGGTCCCTCTCTACCACAGATCAGCACATCACAGAAACAGGTCTCACCACCATTGTCTGTCTACCACAGCTCAGCACATCACAGGAACCAGTCTCCGCTCCATTGTCTGTCTACCACAGCTCAGCACATCACAAGAACCAGTCTCTGCTCCATAGTCTGTCTACAATAGCTCAGCACATCACAGAAACCAGTCATCCCTCCATAGTCTGTCTACCACAGCTCAGCACATCACAGAATCCAGTCTCACCTCCATAGTCTGACTACCACAGCTCAGCAAATCACAGACACCAGACTCCACTCCGTAGTCTGTCTACCACAGCTCAGCACATCACAGAAACCAGTCTCATTTCCATGGTCCATGTCTACCACAGCTCAGCACATCACAGAAACCAATCTGCCCTCCATTGTCTGTCTACCACAGCTCAGCACATCACAGAAACCAGTCTCCTCTCCATAGTCTGTCTACCACAGCACAGTACATCACACAAACCAGTCTCATCTCCATGTTCCCTCTCTACCACAGCTCAGCACATCACAGAATCCAGTCTCACCTCCATAGTCTGACTACCACAGCTCAGCACATCACAGAAACCAGTCTCACTTTCATAATCAGTCTACCACAGCTCAGCACATCACAGAAACCAGTCTCATTTCCATGGTCCATGTCTACCACAGCTCAGCACATCACAGAAACAAGTCTCACCACCATTGTCTGTCTACCACAGCTCAGCACATCACAGGAACCAGTCTCTGCTCCATAGTCTGTCTACAATAGCTCAGCACATCACAGAAACCAGTCGTCCCTCCATAGTCTGTCTACCACAGCTCAGCACATCACAAAAACCAGCCTTGAATCCATAGTCTGTCTACCACAGCTCAGCACATCACAGAAACCAGTCTCACCTCCATGGTCCCTGTCTACCACAGATCAGCACATCACAGAAACCAGTCTCACTTCCAAAGTCAGTCTACCACAGCACAGCACATCACAGAAACCTGTCTCATCTCCATGGTCCTTGTCTACAGTGCTCAGCATCTCACATAAACCAGCCTCACCTCTATAAGCCCTGTCAACCACAGCACAACACATCACTGAAACTAGTCTCCCCTCCATAGTGTGTTAACACATCTCAGCACATCACAGAAACCAGTCTCCCCTCCATAGTCTGTCTACCACAGCACAATACATCACACCAACCAGTCTCATTTCCATGGTCCCTCTCTACCACAGCTCAGCACATCACAGAACCAAGTCTCATCACCATCGTCGCTCTACCACAGCCTAGCACGTCACAGAAACCGGTCTCACCACCATTGTCTGTCTACCACAGCTCAGCACATCACAGAAACCAGTCTCATCTCCATGTTCCCTCTCTACCACAGCTCAGCACATCACAGAAATAAGTCTCACCACCATTGTCTGTCTACCACAGCTCAGCACATCACAGGAACCAGTCTCCCCTCCATAGTCTGTCTACCATAGCTCAGCACATCACAGAAACCAGTCTCCCCTCCATAGTCTGTCTAACACAGCTCAGCACATCACAGAAACCAGTCTCACCTCCATGGTCCCTGTCTACCACAGCTCAGCACATCACAGAATCCAGTCTCCTCTCCATGGTCCCTGTCTACCACTGATCAGCACATCACAGAAACCAATCTGCCCTCCATAGTCTGTCTACCACAGCTCAGCACATCACAGAAACCAGTCTCCTCTCCATAGTCTGTCTACCACAGCACAGTACATCACAGAAACCAGTCTCATCTCCATGGTCCCTCTCTACCACAGATCAGCACATCACAGAAACCAGTCTCACCTCCATGGTCCCTGTCTACCAGAGCTCAGCACATCACAGAAACCAGACTCATCTCCATGGTCCCTATCTACCACAGATCAGCACATCACAGAAACAAGTCTCACCACCATTGTCTGTCTACCACAGCTCAGCACATCACAGGAACCAGTCTCCGCTCCATAGTCTGTCTACAATAGCTCAGCACATCACAGAAACCAGCCTCACCTCTATAAGCCCTGTCTACCACAGCTCAACACATCGCTGAAACAAGTCTCCCCTCCATAGTGTGTCTACCACATCTCAGCACATCACAGAAATCAGTCTCCCCTCCATAGTCTGTCTACCACAGCACAATACAGCACACAAATCAGTCTCATCTCCATGGTCCCTCTCTACCACAGATCAGCACATCACAGAATCCAGTCTCACCTCCATAGTCTGACTACCACAGCTCAGCACATCACAGAAACCAGTCTCACTTTCATAATCAGTCTACCACAGCTCAGCACATCACAGAAACCAGTCTCATCTCCATGGTCCATGTCTACCACAGCTCAGCGCATCACAGAAACCAGTCTCACCTCCATAGTCTGTCTACCACAGCACAGTACTTCACACAAATCAGTCTCATCTCCATGGTCCCTGTCTACCACAGCTCAGCGCATCACAGAAACCACTCACCCCTCTATAGTCCCTGTCAACCACAGCTCAACACATCACAGAAACCGGTATCACCACCATTGTCTTTCTACCACAGCTCAGCACATCACAGAAACCGGTCTCACCACCATTGTCTGTCTACCACAGCTCAGCACATCACAGAAACCAATCTGCCCTCCATAGTCTGTCTACCACAGCACAGTACATCAAACAAACCAGTCTCATCTCCATGGTCCCTCTCTACCACAGCTCAGCACTTCACAGAAACCAGTCTCACCTCCATGGTCCCTGTCTAGCACAGCTCAGCACATCACAGAAACCAGTCTCATCTCCATGGTCCCTGTCTACCACAGATCAGCACATCACAGAAACCAATCTGCCCTCCATAGTCTGTCTACCACAGCACAGTACATCACAGAAACCAGTCTCATCTCCATGGTCCGTCTCTACCACAGATCAGCACATCACAGAAACAAGTCTCACCACCATTGTCTGTCTACCACAGCTCAGCACATCACAGGAACCAGTCTCCGCTCCATCGTCTGTCTACAATAGCTCAGCACATCACAGACACCAGACTCCACTCCGTAGTCTGTCTACCACAGCTCAGCACATCACAGAAACCAGTCTCACCTCCATGGTCCCTGTCTACCACAGCTCAGCACATAACAGAAACCAGTCTCACCTCCATAGTCTGTCTACCACAGCTCAGCACATCACATAAACCAGTCTCATCTCCATGGTCCCTGTCTACCACAGCTCAGCACATCACAGAAACCAGTCTCATCTCCATGGTCCCTATCTACCACAGATCAGCACATCACAGGAACCAGTCTCCACTCCATAGTCTGTCTACAATAGCTCAGCACATCACAGAAACCAGTCTCCCCTCCATAGTCTGTCTACCACAGCTCAGCACATCACAGAAACCAGCCTTGAATCCATAGTCTGTCTACCACAGCTCAGCACATCACAGAAACCAGTCTCAAATTCATAGTCTGTCTACCACAGCTCAGCACATCATAGAAATCTGTCTCATCTCCATGGTCCTTGTCTACAGTGCTCAGCATCTCACATAAACCAGCCTCACCTCTATAAGCCCTGTCAACCACAGCACAACACATCACTGAAACTAGTCTCGCCTCCATAGTGTGTTAACACATCTCAGCACATCACAGAAACCAGTCTCCCCTCCATAGTCTGTCTACCACTGCACAATACATCACACCAACCAGTCTCATTTCCATGGTCCCTCTCTACCACAGCTCAGCACATCACAGAACACAGTCTCACCACAATCGTCGTTCTACCACAGCCTAGCACGTCACAGAAACCGGTCTCACCACCATTGTCTGTCTACCACAGCTCAGCACATCACAGAAACCAGTCTCATCTCCATGGTCCCTCTCTACCACAGCTCAGCACATCACAGAAACAAGTCTCACCACCATTGTCTGTCTACCACAGCTCAGCACATCACAGGAACCAGTCTCCCCTCCATAGTCTGTCTACCATAGCTCAGCACATCACAGAAACCAGTCTCCCCTCCATAGTCTGTCTACCACAGCTCAGCACATCACAGAAACCAGTCTCATCTCCATGGTCCATGTCTACCACAGCTCAGCACATCACAGAAACCAGTCACCCCTCTATAGTCCCTGTCAACCACAGCTCAACACATCAGAGAAACCGGTATCACCACCATTGTCTGTCTACCACAGCTCAGCACATCACAGAAACCAATCTGCCCTCCATAGTCTGTCTACCACAGCTCAGCACATCACAGAAACCAGTCTCCTCTCCATAGTCTGTCTACCACAGCACAGTACATCACACAAACCAGTCTCATCTCCATGGTCCCTCTCTACCACAGCTCAGCACTTCACAGAAACCAGTCTCACCTCCATGGTCCCTGTCTACCACAGCTCAGCACATCACAGAAACCAGTCTCCTCTCCATAGTCTGTCTACCACAGCACAGTACATCACACAAACCAGTCTCATCTCCATGGTCCCTCTCTACCACAGATCAGCACATCACAGAATCCAGTCTCACCTCCATAGTCTGACTACCACAGCTCAGCACATCACAGAAACCAGTCTCACTTTCATAATCAGTCTACCACAGCTCAGCACATCACAGAAACCAGTCTCATCTCCATGGTCCCTCTCTACCACAGCTCAGCTCATCACAGAAACAAGTCTCACCACCATTGTCTGTCTACCACAGCTCAGAAAATCACAGGAACCAGTCTCCCCTCCATAGTCTGTCTACCATAGCTCAGCACATCACAGAAACCAGTCTCTCCTCCATAGTCTGTCTACCACAGCTCAGCACATCACAGAAACCAGTCTGCCCTCCATAGTCTGTCTACCACAGCTCAGCACATCACAGAAACCAGTCTCCTCTCCATAGTCTGTCTACCACAGCACAGTACATCACAGAAACCAGTCTCATCTCCATGGTCCCTCTCTACCACAGATCAGCACGTCACAGAAACCGGTCTCACCACCATTGTCTGTCTACCACAGCTCAGCACGTCACAGAAACCAGTCTCCTCTCCATAGTCTGTCTACCACAGCTCAGCACATCACAGAAACCAGTCTCATCTCCATGGTCCCTGTCTACCACAGATCAGCACATCACAGAAACCAATCTGCCCTCCATAGTCTGTCTACCACAGCTAAGCACATCACAGAAACCAGTCTCCCCTCCATAGTCTGTCTACCACAGCTCAGCAAATCACAGACACCAGACTCCACTCCGTAGTCTGTCTACCACAGCTCAGCACATCACAAAAACCACTCACCCCTCTATAGTCCCTGTCAACCACAGCTCAACACATCACAGAAACCGGTATGACCACCATTGTCTTTCTACCACAGCTCAGCACATCACAGAAACCGGTCTCACCACCATTGTCTGTCTACCACAGCTCAGCACATCACAGAAACCAATCTGCCCTCCATAGTCTGTCTACCACAGCACAGTACATCAAACAAACCAGTCTCATCTCCATGGTCCCTCTCTACCACAGCTCAGCACTTCACAGAAACCAGTCTCACCTCCATGGTCCCTGTCTAGCACAGCTCAGCACATCACAGAAACCAGTCTCATCTCCATGGTCCCTGTCTACCACAGATCAGCACATCACAGAAACCAATCTGCCCTCCATAGTCTGTCTACCACAGCACAGTACATCACAGAAACCAGTCTCATCTCCATGGTCCGTCTCTACCACAGATCAGCACATCACAGAAACAAGTCTCACCACCATTGTCTGTCTACCACAGCTCAGCACATCACAGGAACCAGTCTCCGCTCCATCGTCTGTCTACAATAGCTCAGCACATCACAGACACCAGACTCCACTCCGTAGTCTGTCTACCACAGCTCAGCACATCACAGAAACCAGTCTCACCTCCATGGTCCCTGTCTACCACAGCTCAGCACATAACAGAAACCAGTCTCACCTCCATAGTCTGTCTACCACAGCTCAGCACATCACAGAAACCAGTCTCATCTCCATGGTCCCTGTCTACCACAGCTCAGCACATCACAGAAACCAGTCTCATCTCCATGGTCCCTATCTACCACAGATCAGCACATCACAGAAACAAGTCTCACCACCATTGTCTGTCTACCACAGCTCAGCACATCACAGGAACCAGTCTCCGCTCCATAGTCTGTCTACAATAGCTCAGCACATCACAGAAACCAGTCTCCCCTCCATAGTCTGTCTACCACAGCTCAGCACATCACAGAAACCAGCCTTGAATCCATAGTCTGTCTACCACAGCTCAGCACATCACAGAAACCAGTCTCAAATTCATAGTCTGTCTACCACAGCTCAGCATATCATAGAAATCTGTCCCATCTCCATGGTCCTTGTCTACAGTGCTCAGCATCTCACATAAACCAGCCTCACCTCTATAAGCCCTGTCAACCACAGCACAACACATCACTGAAACTAGTCTCGCCTCCATAGTGTGTTAACACATCTCAGCACATCACAGAAACCAGTCTCCCCTCCATAGTCTGTCTACCACTGCACAATACATCACACCAACCAGTCTCATTTCCATGGTCCCTCTCTACCACAGCTCAGCACATCACAGAACAAAGTCTCACCACAATCATCGTTCTACCACAGCCTAGCACGTCACAGAAACCGGTCTCACCACCATTGTCTGTCTTCCACAGCTCAGCACATCACAGAAACCAGTCTCATCTCCATGGTCCCTCTCTACCACAGCTCAGCACATCACAGAAACAAGTCTCACCACCATTGTCTGTCTACCACAGCTCAGCACATCACAGAAACCAGTCTCCCCTCCATAGTCTGTCTACCATAGCTCAGCACATCACAGAAACCAGTCTCCCCTCCATAGTCTGTCTACCACAGCTCAGCACATCACAGAAACCAGTCTCAAATCCATAGACTGTCTACCACAGCTCAGCACATCACAGAAACCAGTCTCATCTCCATGGTCCATGTCTACCACAGCTCAGCACATCACAGAAACCAGTCACCCCTCTATAGTCCCTGTCAACCACAGCTCAACACATCAGAGAAACCGGTATCACCACCATTGTCTGTCTACCACAGCTCAGCACATCACAGAAACCAATCTGCCCTCCATAGTCTGTCTACCACAGCTCAGCACATCACAGAAACCAGTCTCCTCTCCATAGTCTGTCTACCACAGCACAGTACATCACACAAACCAGTCTCATCTCCATGGTCCCTCTCTACCACAGCTCAGCACTTCACAGAAACCAGTCTCACCTCCATGGTCCCTGTCTACCACAGCTCAGCACATCACAGAAACCAGTCTCATCTCCATGGTCCCTGTCTACCACAGATCAGCACATCACAGAAACCAATCTGCCCTCCATAGTCTGTCTACCACAGCTCAGCACATCACAGAAACCAGTCTCCTCTCCATAGTCTGTCTACCACAGCACAGTACATCACAGAAACCAGTCTCATCTCCATGGTCCCTCTCTACCACAGATCAGCACGTCACAGAAACCGGTCTCACCACCATTGTCTGTCTACCACAGCTCAGCACGTCACAGAAACCAGTCTCCTCTCCATAGTCTGTCTACCACAGCTCAGCACATCACAGAAACCAGTCTCATCTCCATGGTCCCTGTCTACCAAAGATCAGCACATCACAGAAACCAATCTGCCCTCCATAGTCTGTCTACCACAGCTCAGCACATCACAGAAACCAGTCTCCTCTCCATAGTCTGTCTACCACAGCACAGTACATCACAGAAACCAGTCTCATCTCCATGGTCCCTCTCTACCACAGATCAGCACATCACAAAAACAAGTCTCACCACCATTGTCTGTCTACCACAGCTCAGCACATCACAGAAACCAGTCTCATCTCCATGGTCCCTCTCTACCACAGCTCAGCTCATCACAGAAACAAGTCTCACCACCATTGTCTGTCTACCACAGCTCAGAAAATCACAGGAACCAGTCTCCCCTCCATAGTCTGTCTACCATAGCTCAGCACATCACAGAAACCAGTCTCTCCTCCATAGTCTGTCTACCACAGCTCAGCACATCACAGAAACCAGTCTGCCCTCCATAGTCTGTCTACCACAGCTCAGCACATCACAGAAACCAGTCTCCTCTCCATAGTCTGTCTACCACAGCACAGTACATCACAGAAACCAGTCTCATCTCCATGGTCCCTCTCTACCACAGATCAGCACGTCACAGAAACCGGTCTCACCACCATTGTCTGTCTACCACAGCTCAGCACGTCACAGAAACCAGTCTCCTCTCCATAGTCTGTCTACCACAGCTCAGCACATCACAGAAACCAGTCTCATCTCCATGGTCCCTGTCTGCCACAGATCAGCACATCACAGAAACCAATCTGCCCTCCATAGTCTGTCTACCACAGCTAAGCACATCACAGAAACAAGTCTCACCTCCATGGTCCATGTCTACCACAGCTCAGCACATCACAGAAACCAGTCTCACCTCCATGGTCCATGTCTACCACAGCTCAGCACATCACAGAAACCAGTCTCCCCTCCATAGTCTGTCTACCACAGCTCAGCAAATCACAGACACCAGACTCCACTCCGTAGTCTGTCTACCACAGCTCAGCACATCACAAAAACCAGTCTCACCTCCATGGTCCCTGTCTACCACAGCTCAGCACATAACAGAAACCAGTCTCACCTCCATAGTCTGTCTACCACAGCTCAGCACATCACAGAAACCAGTCTCATCTCCATGGTCCCTGTCTCCGACAGCTCAGCACATCACAGAAACCAGTCTCATCTCCATGGTCCCTATCTACCACAGATCAGCACATCACAGAAACATGTCTCACCACCATTTTCTGTCTAGTACAGCTCAGCACATCACAGGAACCAGACTCCGCTCCATAGACTGTCTACAATAGCTCAGCACATCACAGAAACCAGTCTCCCCTCCATAGTCTGTCTACCACAGCTCAGCACATCACAGAAACCAGCCTTGAATCCATAGTCTGTCTACCACAGCTCAGCACATCACAGAAACCAGTCTCAAATCCATAGTCTGTCCACCACAGCTCAGCACATCACAGAAACCAGTCTCACCTCCATGGTCGCTGTCTACCACAGATCAGCACATCACAGAAACAAGTCTCACTTCCAAAGTCAGTCTACCAAAGCTCTGCACATCACAGAAACCTGTCTCATCTCCATGGTCCTTGTCTACAGTGCTCAGCATCTCACATAAACCAGCCTCACCTCTATAAGCCCTGTCAAACACAGCACAACACATCACTGAAACTAGTCTCCCCTCCATAGTGTGTTAACACATCTCAGCACATCACAGAAACCAGTCTCCCCTCCATAGTCTGTCTACCACAGTACAATACATCACAGCAACCAGTCTCATTTCCATGGTCCCTCTCTACCACAGCTCAGCACATCACAGAACCAAGTCTCACCACCATCGTCTTTCTACCACAGCATAGCACGTCACAGAAACCGGTCTCACCACAATTGTCGTACTACCACAGCTCAGCACATCATAGAAACCAGTCTCATCTCCATGGTCCCTCTCTACCACAGATCAGCACGTCACAGAAACCGGTCTCACCACCATTGTCTGTCTACCACAGCTCAGCACGTCACAGAAACCAGTCTCCTCTCCATAGTCTGTCTACCACAGCTCAGCACATCACAGAAACCAGTCTCATCTCCATGGTCCCTGTCTACCACAGATCAGCACATCACAGAAACCAATCTGCCCTCCATAGTCTGTCTACCACAGCTAAGCACATCACAGAAACCAGTCTCCCCTCCATAGTCTGTCTACCACAGCTCAGCACATCACAGAAACCAGTCTCAAATCCATAGTCTGTCTACCACAGCTCAGCACATCACAGAAACGAGTCTCACTTTCATAATCAGTCTACCACAGCTCAGCACATCACAGAAACCAGTCTCATCTCCATGGTCCATCTCTACCACAGCTCAGCGCATCACAGAAACCAGTCTCACCTCCATAGTCTGTCTACCACAGCACAGTACATCACACAAATCAGTCTCATCTCCATGGTCCCTGTCTACCACAGCTCAGCGCATATTTGAAACCAGTCACCCCTCTATAGTCCCTGTCAACCACAGCTCAACACATCACAGAAACCGGTATCACCACCATTGTCTTTCAACCACAATTCGGCACATCACAGAAACCGGTCTCACCACCATTGTCTGTCTACCACAGCTCAGCACATCACAGAAACCAATCTGCCCTCCATAGTCTGTCTACCACAGCTCAGCACATCACAGAAACCAGTCTCACCTCCATGGTCCCTGTCTACCACAGCTCAGCACATCACAGAAACCAATCTGCCCTCCATAGTCTGTCTACCACAGCTCAGAACATCACAGAAACCAGTCTCACCTCCATGGTCCCTGTCTACCACAGCTCAGCACATCACAGGAACCAGTCTCCCCTCCATAGTCTGTCTACCATAGCTCAGCACATCACAGAAACCAGTCTCCCCTCCATAGTCTGTCTACCACAGCTCAGCACATCACAGGCACCAGTCAGCCCTCCATAGTCAGTCTACCATTGCTCAGCACTTCACAGAAGCCAGTCTCCCCTCCATAGTCTGTCTACCACAGCTGAGCACATCACAGAAACCAGTCTCCCCTCCATAGTCTGTCTACCACAGCTCAGCACATCACAGACACCAGACTCCACTCTGTAGTCTGTCTACCACAGCTCAGCACATCACAGAAACCAGTCTCACCTCCATGGTCCCTGTCTACCACAGCTCAGCACATAACAGAAACCAGTCTCACCTCCATAGTCTGTCTACCACAGCTCAGCACATCACAGAAACCAGTCTCATCTCCATGGTCCCTGTCTACCACAGCTCAGCACATCACAGAAACCAGTCTCATCTCCATGGTCCCTCTCTACCACAGCTCAGCACATCACAGAAACCAGTCTCACCTCCATGGTCCCTGTCTAGCACAGCTCAGCACATCACAGAAACCAGTCTCATCTCCATGGTCCCTGTCTACCACAGATCAGCACATCACAGAAACCAATCTACCCTCCATAGTCTGTCTACCACAGCACAGTACATCACAGAAACCAGTCTCATCTCCATGGTCCGTCTCTACCACAGATCAGCACATCACAGAAACAAGTCTCACCACCATTGTCTGTCTACCACAGCTCAGCACATCACAGGAACCAGTCTCCGCTCCATAGTCTGTCTACAATAGCTCAGCACATCACAGACACCAGACTCCACTCCGTAGTCTGTCTACCACAGCTCAGCACATCACAGAAACCAGTCTCACCTCCATGGTCCCTGTCTACCACAGCTCAGCACATAACAGAAACCAGTCTCACCTCCATAGTCTGTCTACCACAGCTCAGCACATCACAGAAACCAGTCTCATCTCCATGGTCCCTGTCTACCACAGCTCAGCACATCACAGAAACCAGTCTTATCTCCATGGTCCCTATCTACCACAGATCAGCACATCACAGAAACAAGTCTCACCATCATTGTCTGTCTACCACAGCTCAGCACATCACAGGAACCAGTCTCCCCTCCATAGTCTGTCTACAATAGCTCAGCACATCACAGAAACCAGTCTCCCCTCCATAGTCTGTCTACCACAGCTCAGCACATCACAGAAACCAGCCTTGAATCCATAGTCTGTCTAACACAGCTCAGCACATCACAGAAACCAGTCTCAAATCCATAGTCTGTCTACCACAGCTCAGCACATCACAGAAATCTGTCTCATCTCCATGGTCCTTGTCTACAGTGCTCAGCATCTCACATAAACCAGCCTCACCTCTATAAGCCCTGTCAAACACAGCACAACACATCACTGAAACTAGTCTCCCCTCCATAGTGCGTTAACACATCTCAGCACATCACAGAAACCAGTCTCCCCTCCATAGTCTGTCTACCACTGCACACTACATCACACCAACCAGTCTCATTTCCATGGTCCCTCTCTACCACAGCTCAGCACATCACAGAACAAAGTCTCACCACAATCGTCGTTCTACCACAGCCTAGCACGTCACAGAAACCGGTCTCACCACCATTGTCTGTCTACCACAGCTCAGCACATCACAGAAACCAGTCTCATCTCCATGGTCCCTCTCTACCACAGCTCAGCACATCACAGAAACAAGTCTCACCACCATTGTCTGTCTACCACAGCTCAGCACATCACAGGAACCAGTCTCCCCTCCATAGTCTGTCTACCATAGCTCAGCACATCACAGAAACCAGTCTCCCCTCCATAGTCTGTCTACCACAGCTCAGCACATCACAGAAACCAGTCTCAAATCCATAGACTGTCTACCACAGCTCAGCACATCACAGAAACCAGTCTCACTTTCATAATCAGTCTACCACAGCTCAGCACATCACAGAAACCAGTCTCATCTCCATGGTCCATGTCTACCACAGCTCAGCGCATCACAGAAACCAGTCACCCCTCTATAGTCCCTGTCAACCACAGCTCAACACATCAGAGAAACCGGTATCACCACCATTGTCTGTCTACCACAGCTCAGCACATCACAGAAACCAATCTGCCCTCCATAGTCTGTCTACCACAGCTCAGCACATCACAGAAACCAGTCTCCTCTCCATAGTCTGTCTACCACAGCACAGAACATCACACAAACCAGTCTCATCTCCATGGTCCCTCTCTACCACAGCTCAGCACATCACAGAAACCAGTCTCACCTCCATGGTCCCTGTCTACCACAGCTCAGCATATCACAGAAACCAGTCTCATCTCCATGGTCCCTCTCTACCACAGATCAGCACGTCACAGAAACCGGTCTCACCACAATTGTCTGTCTACCACAGCTCAGCACGTCACAGAAACCAGTCTCCTCTCCATAGTCTGTCTACCACAGCTCAGCACATCACAGAAACCAGTCTCATCTCCATGGTCCCTGTCTACCACAGATCAGCACATCACAGAAACCAATCTGCCCTCCATAGTCTGTCTACCACAGCACAGTACATCACAGAAACCAGTCTCATCTCCATAGTCTGTCTACCACAGCTCAGCACATCACAGGCACCAGTCAGCCCTCCATAGTCAGTCTACCATTGCTCAGCACTTCACAGAAGCCAGTCTCCCCTCCATAGTCTGTCTACCACAGCTGAGCACATCACAGAAACCAGTCTCCCCTCCATAGTCTGTCTACCACAGCTCAGCACATCACAGACACCAGACTCCACTCTGTAGTCTGTCTACCACAGCTCAGCACATCACAGAAACCAGTCCACCTCCATGGTCCCTGTCTACCACAGCTCAGCACATAACAGAAACCAGTCTCACCTCCATAGTCTGTCTACCACAGCTCAGCACATCACAGAAACCAGTCTCATCTCCATGGTCCCTGTCTACCACAGCTCAGCACATCACAGAAACCAGTCTCATCTCCATGGTCCCTCTCTACCACAGCTCAGCACATCACAGAAACCAGTCTCACCTCCATGGTCCCTGTCTAGCACAGCTCAGCACATCACAGAAACCAGTCTCATCTCCATGGTCCCTGTCTACCACAGATCAGCACATCACAGAAACCAATCTACCCTCCATAGTCTGTCTACCACAGCACAGTACATCACAGAAACCAGTCTCATCTCCATGGTCCGTCTCTACCACAGATCAGCACATCACAGAAACAAGTCTCACCACCATTGTCTGTCTACCACAGCTCAGCACATCACAGGAACCAGTCTCCGCTCCATCGTCTGTCTACAATAGCTCAGCACATCACAGACACCAGACTCCACTCCGTAGTCTGTCTACCACAGCTCAGCACATCACAGAAACCAGTCTCACCTCCATGGTCCCTGTCTACCACAGCTCAGCACATAACAGAAACCAGTCTCACCTCCATAGTCTGTCTACCACAGCTCAGCACATCACAGAAACCAGTCTCATCTCCATGGTCCCTGTCTACCACAGCTCAGCACATCACAGAAACCAGTCTCATCTCCATGGTCCCTATCTACCACAGATCAGCACATCACAGAAACAAGTCTCACCACCATTGTCTGTCTACCACAGCTCAGCACATCACAGGAACCAGTCTCCGCTCCATAGTCTGTCTACAATAGCTCAGCACATCACAGAAACCAGTCTCCCCTCCATAGTCTGTCTACCACAGCTCAGCACATCACAGAAACCAGCCTTGAATCCATAGTCTGTCTACCACAGCTCAGCACATCACAGAAACCAGTCTCAAATTCATAGTCTGTCTACCACAGCTCAGCATATCATAGAAATCTGTCCCATCTCCATGGTCCTTGTCTACAGTGCTCAGCATCTCACATAAACCAGCCTCACCTCTATAAGCCCTGTCAACCACAGCACAACACATCACTGAAACTAGTCTCGCCTCCATAGTGTGTTAACACATCTCAGCACATCACAGAAACCAGTCTCCCCTCCATAGTCTGTCTACCACTGCACAATACATCACACCAACCAGTCTCATTTCCATGGTCCCTCTCTACCACAGCTCAGCACATCACAGAACAAAGTCTCACCACAATCATCGTTCTACCACAGCCTAGCACGTCACAGAAACCGGTCTCACCACCATTGTCTGTCTTCCACAGCTCAGCACATCACAGAAACCAGTCTCATCTCCATGGTCCCTCTCTACCACAGCTCAGCACATCACAGAAACAAGTCTCACCACCATTGTCTGTCTACCACAGCTCAGCACATCACAGAAACCAGTCTCCCCTCCATAGTCTGTCTACCATAGCTCAGCACATCACAGAAACCAGTCTCCCCTCCATAGTCTGTCTACCACAGCTCAGCACATCACAGAAACCAGTCTCAAATCCATAGACTGTCTACCACAGCTCAGCACATCACAGAAACCAGTCTCATCTCCATGGTCCATGTCTACCACAGCTCAGCACATCACAGAAACCAGTCACCCCTCTATAGTCCCTGTCAACCACAGCTCAACACATCAGAGAAACCGGTATCACCACCATTGTCTGTCTACCACAGCTCAGCACATCACAGAAACCAATCTGCCCTCCATAGTCTGTCTACCACAGCTCAGCACATCACAGAAACCAGTCTCCTCTCCATAGTCTGTCTACCACAGCACAGTACATCACACAAACCAGTCTCATCTCCATGGTCCCTCTCTACCACAGCTCAGCACTTCACAGAAACCAGTCTCACCTCCATGGTCCCTGTCTACCACAGCTCAGCACATCACAGAAACCAGTCTCATCTCCATGGTCCCTGTCTACCACAGATCAGCACATCACAGAAACCAATCTGCCCTCCATAGTCTGTCTACCACAGCTCAGCACATCACAGAAACCAGTCTCCTCTCCATAGTCTGTCTACCACAGCACAGTACATCACAGAAACCAGTCTCATCTCCATGGTCCCTCTCTACCACAGATCAGCACGTCACAGAAACCGGTCTCACCACCATTGTCTGTCTACCACAGCTCAGCACGTCACAGAAACCAGTCTCCTCTCCATAGTCTGTCTACCACAGCTCAGCACATCACAGAAACCAGTCTCATCTCCATGGTCCCTGTCTACCAAAGATCAGCACATCACAGAAACCAATCTGCCCTCCATAGTCTGTCTACCACAGCTCAGCACATCACAGAAACCAGTCTCCTCTCCATAGTCTGTCTACCACAGCACAGTACATCACAGAAACCAGTCTCATCTCCATGGTCCCTCTCTACCACAGATCAGCACATCACAAAAACAAGTCTCACCACCATTGTCTGTCTACCACAGCTCAGCACATCACAGAAACCAGTCTCATCTCCATGGTCCCTCTCTACCACAGCTCAGCTCATCACAGAAACAAGTCTCACCACCATTGTCTGTCTACCACAGCTCAGAAAATCACAGGAACCAGTCTCCCCTCCATAGTCTGTCTACCATAGCTCAGCACATCACAGAAACCAGTCTCTCCTCCATAGTCTGTCTACCACAGCTCAGCACATCACAGAAACCAGTCTGCCCTCCATAGTCTGTCTACCACAGCTCAGCACATCACAGAAACCAGTCTCCTCTCCATAGTCTGTCTACCACAGCACAGTACATCACAGAAACCAGTCTCATCTCCATGGTCCCTCTCTACCACAGATCAGCACGTCACAGAAACCGGTCTCACCACCATTGTCTGTCTACCACAGCTCAGCACGTCACAGAAACCAGTCTCCTCTCCATAGTCTGTCTACCACAGCTCAGCACATCACAGAAACCAGTCTCATCTCCATGGTCCCTGTCTGCCACAGATCAGCACATCACAGAAACCAATCTGCCCTCCATAGTCTGTCTACCACAGCTAAGCACATCACAGAAACCAGTCTCACCTCCATGGTCCATGTCTACCACAGCTCAGCACATCACAGAAACCAGTCTCACCTCCATGGTCCATGTCTACCACAGCTCAGCACATCACAGAAACCAGTCTCCCCTCCATAGTCTGTCTACCACAGCTCAGCAAATCACAGACACCAGACTCCACTCCGTAGTCTGTCTACCACAGCTCAGCACATCACAAAAACCAGTCTCACCTCCATGGTCCCTGTCTACCACAGCTCAGCACATAACAGAAACCAGTCTCACCTCCATAGTCTGTCTACCACAGCTCAGCACATCACAGAAACCAGTCTCATCTCCATGGTCCCTGTCTCCGACAGCTCAGCACATCACAGAAACCAGTCTCATCTCCATGGTCCCTATCTACCACAGATCAGCACATCACAGAAACATGTCTCACCACCATTTTCTGTCTAGTACAGCTCAGCACATCACAGGAACCAGACTCCGCTCCATAGACTGTCTACAATAGCTCAGCACATCACAGAAACCAGTCTCCCCTCCATAGTCTGTCTACCACAGCTCAGCACATCACAGAAACCAGCCTTGAATCCATAGTCTGTCTACCACAGCTCAGCACATCACAGAAACCAGTCTCAAATCCATAGTCTGTCCACCACAGCTCAGCACATCACAGAAACCAGTCTCACCTCCATGGTCGCTGTCTACCACAGATCAGCACATCACAGAAACAAGTCTCACTTCCAAAGTCAGTCTACCAAAGCTCTGCACATCACAGAAACCTGTCTCATCTCCATGGTCCTTGTCTACAGTGCTCAGCATCTCACATAAACCAGCCTCACCTCTATAAGCCCTGTCAAACACAGCACAACACATCACTGAAACTAGTCTCCCCTCCATAGTGTGTTAACACATCTCAGCACATCACAGAAACCAGTCTCCCCTCCATAGTCTGTCTACCACAGTACAATACATCACAGCAACCAGTCTCATTTCCATGGTCCCTCTCTACCACAGCTCAGCACATCACAGAACCAAGTCTCACCACCATCGTCTTTCTACCACAGCATAGCACGTCACAGAAACCGGTCTCACCACAATTGTCGTACTACCACAGCTCAGCACATCATAGAAACCAGTCTCATCTCCATGGTCCCTCTCTACCACAGATCAGCACGTCACAGAAACCGGTCTCACCACCATTGTCTGTCTACCACAGCTCAGCACGTCACAGAAACCAGTCTCCTCTCCATAGTCTGTCTACCACAGCTCAGCACATCACAGAAACCAGTCTCATCTCCATGGTCCCTGTCTACCACAGATCAGCACATCACAGAAACCAATCTGCCCTCCATAGTCTGTCTACCACAGCTAAGCACATCACAGAAACCAGTCTCCCCTCCATAGTCTGTCTACCACAGCTCAGCACATCACAGAAACCAGTCTCAAATCCATAGTCTGTCTACCACAGCTCAGCACATCACAGAAACGAGTCTCACTTTCATAATCAGTCTACCACAGCTCAGCACATCACAGAAACCAGTCTCATCTCCATGGTCCATCTCTACCACAGCTCAGCGCATCACAGAAACCAGTCTCACCTCCATAGTCTGTCTACCACAGCACAGTACATCACACAAATCAGTCTCATCTCCATGGTCCCTGTCTACCACAGCTCAGCGCATATTTGAAACCAGTCACCCCTCTATAGTCCCTGTCAACCACAGCTCAACACATCACAGAAACCGGTATCACCACCATTGTCTTTCAACCACAATTCGGCACATCACAGAAACCGGTCTCACCACCATTGTCTGTCTACCACAGCTCAGCACATCACAGAAACCAATCTGCCCTCCATAGTCTGTCTACCACAGCTCAGCACATCACAGAAACCAGTCTCACCTCCATGGTCCCTGTCTACCACAGCTCAGCACATCACAGAAACCAATCTGCCCTCCATAGTCTGTCTACCACAGCTCAGAACATCACAGAAACCAGTCTCACCTCCATGGTCCCTGTCTACCACAGCTCAGCACATCACAGGAACCAGTCTCCCCTCCATAGTCTGTCTACCATAGCTCAGCACATCACAGAAACCAGTCTCCCCTCCATAGTCTGTCTACCACAGCTCAGCACATCACAGGCACCAGTCAGCCCTCCATAGTCAGTCTACCATTGCTCAGCACTTCACAGAAGCCAGTCTCCCCTCCATAGTCTGTCTACCACAGCTGAGCACATCACAGAAACCAGTCTCCCCTCCATAGTCTGTCTACCACAGCTCAGCACATCACAGACACCAGACTCCACTCTGTAGTCTGTCTACCACAGCTCAGCACATCACAGAAACCAGTCTCACCTCCATGGTCCCTGTCTACCACAGCTCAGCACATAACAGAAACCAGTCTCACCTCCATAGTCTGTCTACCACAGCTCAGCACATCACAGAAACCAGTCTCATCTCCATGGTCCCTGTCTACCACAGCTCAGCACATCACAGAAACCAGTCTCATCTCCATGGTCCCTCTCTACCACAGCTCAGCACATCACAGAAACCAGTCTCACCTCCATGGTCCCTGTCTAGCACAGCTCAGCACATCACAGAAACCAGTCTCATCTCCATGGTCCCTGTCTACCACAGATCAGCACATCACAGAAACCAATCTACCCTCCATAGTCTGTCTACCACAGCACAGTACATCACAGAAACCAGTCTCATCTCCATGGTCCGTCTCTACCACAGATCAGCACATCACAGAAACAAGTCTCACCACCATTGTCTGTCTACCACAGCTCAGCACATCACAGGAACCAGTCTCCGCTCCATAGTCTGTCTACAATAGCTCAGCACATCACAGACACCAGACTCCACTCCGTAGTCTGTCTACCACAGCTCAGCACATCACAGAAACCAGTCTCACCTCCATGGTCCCTGTCTACCACAGCTCAGCACATAACAGAAACCAGTCTCACCTCCATAGTCTGTCTACCACAGCTCAGCACATCACAGAAACCAGTCTCATCTCCATGGTCCCTGTCTACCACAGCTCAGCACATCACAGAAACCAGTCTTATCTCCATGGTCCCTATCTACCACAGATCAGCACATCACAGAAACAAGTCTCACCATCATTGTCTGTCTACCACAGCTCAGCACATCACAGGAACCAGTCTCCCCTCCATAGTCTGTCTACAATAGCTCAGCACATCACAGAAACCAGTCTCCCCTCCATAGTCTGTCTACCACAGCTCAGCACATCACAGAAACCAGCCTTGAATCCATAGTCTGTCTAACACAGCTCAGCACATCACAGAAACCAGTCTCAAATCCATAGTCTGTCTACCACAGCTCAGCACATCACAGAAATCTGTCTCATCTCCATGGTCCTTGTCTACAGTGCTCAGCATCTCACATAAACCAGCCTCACCTCTATAAGCCCTGTCAAACACAGCACAACACATCACTGAAACTAGTCTCCCCTCCATAGTGCGTTAACACATCTCAGCACATCACAGAAACCAGTCTCCCCTCCATAGTCTGTCTACCACTGCACACTACATCACACCAACCAGTCTCATTTCCATGGTCCCTCTCTACCACAGCTCAGCACATCACAGAACAAAGTCTCACCACAATCGTCGTTCTACCACAGCCTAGCACGTCACAGAAACCGGTCTCACCACCATTGTCTGTCTACCACAGCTCAGCACATCACAGAAACCAGTCTCATCTCCATGGTCCCTCTCTACCACAGCTCAGCACATCACAGAAACAAGTCTCACCACCATTGTCTGTCTACCACAGCTCAGCACATCACAGGAACCAGTCTCCCCTCCATAGTCTGTCTACCATAGCTCAGCACATCACAGAAACCAGTCTCCCCTCCATAGTCTGTCTACCACAGCTCAGCACATCACAGAAACCAGTCTCAAATCCATAGACTGTCTACCACAGCTCAGCACATCACAGAAACCAGTCTCACTTTCATAATCAGTCTACCACAGCTCAGCACATCACAGAAACCAGTCTCATCTCCATGGTCCATGTCTACCACAGCTCAGCGCATCACAGAAACCAGTCACCCCTCTATAGTCCCTGTCAACCACAGCTCAACACATCAGAGAAACCGGTATCACCACCATTGTCTGTCTACCACAGCTCAGCACATCACAGAAACCAATCTGCCCTCCATAGTCTGTCTACCACAGCTCAGCACATCACAGAAACCAGTCTCCTCTCCATAGTCTGTCTACCACAGCACAGAACATCACACAAACCAGTCTCATCTCCATGGTCCCTCTCTACCACAGCTCAGCACATCACAGAAACCAGTCTCACCTCCATGGTCCCTGTCTACCACAGCTCAGCATATCACAGAAACCAGTCTCATCTCCATGGTCCCTCTCTACCACAGATCAGCACGTCACAGAAACCGGTCTCACCACAATTGTCTGTCTACCACAGCTCAGCACGTCACAGAAACCAGTCTCCTCTCCATAGTCTGTCTACCACAGCTCAGCACATCACAGAAACCAGTCTCATCTCCATGGTCCCTGTCTACCACAGATCAGCACATCACAGAAACCAATCTGCCCTCCATAGTCTGTCTACCACAGCACAGTACATCACAGAAACCAGTCTCATCTCCATAGTCTGTCTACCACAGCTCAGCACATCACAGGCACCAGTCAGCCCTCCATAGTCAGTCTACCATTGCTCAGCACTTCACAGAAGCCAGTCTCCCCTCCATAGTCTGTCTACCACAGCTGAGCACATCACAGAAACCAGTCTCCCCTCCATAGTCTGTCTACCACAGCTCAGCACATCACAGACACCAGACTCCACTCTGTAGTCTGTCTACCACAGCTCAGCACATCACAGAAACCAGTCCACCTCCATGGTCCCTGTCTACCACAGCTCAGCACATAACAGAAACCAGTCTCACCTCCATAGTCTGTCTACCACAGCTCAGCACATCACAGAAACCAGTCTCATCTCCATGGTCCCTGTCTACCACAGCTCAGCACATCACAGAAACCAGTCTCATCTCCATGGTCCCTCTCTACCACAGCTCAGCACATCACAGAAACCAGTCTCACCTCCATGGTCCCTGTCTAGCACAGCTCAGCACATCACAGAAACCAGTCTCATCTCCATGGTCCCTGTCTACCACAGATCAGCACATCACAGAAACCAATCTACCCTCCATAGTCTGTCTACCACAGCACAGTACATCACAGAAACCAGTCTCATCTCCATGGTCCGTCTCTACCACAGATCAGCACATCACAGAAACAAGTCTCACCACCATTGTCTGTCTACCACAGCTCAGCACATCACAGGAACCAGTCTCCGCTCCATAGTCTGTCTACAATAGCTCAGCACATCACAGACACCAGACTCCACTCCGTAGTCTGTCTACCACAGCTCAGCACATCACAGAAACCAGTCTCACCTCCATGGTCCCTGTCTACCACAGCTCAGCACATAACAGAAACCAGTCTCACCTCCATAGTCTGTCTACCACAGCTCAGCACATCACAGAAACCAGTCTCATCTCCATGGTCCCTGTCTACCACAGCTCAGCACATCACAGAAACCAGTCTTATCTCCATGGTCCCTATCTACCACAGATCAGCACATCACAGAAACAAGTCTCACCATCATTGTCTGTCTACCACAGCTCAGCACATCACAGGAACCAGTCTCCCCTCCATAGTCTGTCTACAATAGCTCAGCACATCACAGAAACCAGTCTCCCCTCCATAGTCTGTCTACCACAGCTCAGCACATCACAGAAACCAGCCTTGAATCCATAGTCTGTCTAACACAGCTCAGCACATCACAGAAACCAGTCTCAAATCCATAGTCTGTCTACCACAGCTCAGCACATCACAGAAATCTGTCTCATCTCCATGGTCCTTGTCTACAGTGCTCAGCATCTCACATAAACCAGCCTCACCTCTATAAGCCCTGTCAAACACAGCACAACACATCACTGAAACTAGTCTCCCCTCCATAGTGCGTTAACACATCTCAGCACATCACAGAAACCAGTCTCCCCTCCATAGTCTGTCTACCACTGCACACTACATCACACCAACCAGTCTCATTTCCATGGTCCCTCTCTACCACAGCTCAGCACATCACAGAACAAAGTCTCACCACAATCGTCGTTCTACCACAGCCTAGCACGTCACAGAAACCGGTCTCACCACCATTGTCTGTCTACCACAGCTCAGCACATCACAGAAACCAGTCTCATCTCCATGGTCCCTCTCTACCACAGCTCAGCACATCACAGAAACAAGTCTCACCACCATTGTCTGTCTACCACAGCTCAGCACATCACAGGAACCAGTCTCCCCTCCATAGTCTGTCTACCATAGCTCAGCACATCACAGAAACCAGTCTCCCCTCCATAGTCTGTCTACCACAGCTCAGCACATCACAGAAACCAGTCTCAAATCCATAGACTGTCTACCACAGCTCAGCACATCACAGAAACCAGTCTCACTTTCATAATCAGTCTACCACAGCTCAGCACATCACAGAAACCAGTCTCATCTCCATGGTCCATGTCTACCACAGCTCAGCGCATCACAGAAACCAGTCACCCCTCTATAGTCCCTGTCAACCACAGCTCAACACATCAGAGAAACCGGTATCACCACCATTGTCTGTCTACCACAGCTCAGCACATCACAGAAACCAATCTGCCCTCCATAGTCTGTCTACCACAGCTCAGCACATCACAGAAACCAGTCTCCTCTCCATAGTCTGTCTACCACAGCACAGAACATCACACAAACCAGTCTCATCTCCATGGTCCCTCTCTACCACAGCTCAGCACATCACAGAAACCAGTCTCACCTCCATGGTCCCTGTCTACCACAGCTCAGCATATCACAGAAACCAGTCTCATCTCCATGGTCCCTCTCTACCACAGATCAGCACGTCACAGAAACCGGTCTCACCACAATTGTCTGTCTACCACAGCTCAGCACGTCACAGAAACCAGTCTCCTCTCCATAGTCTGTCTACCACAGCTCAGCACATCACAGAAACCAGTCTCATCTCCATGGTCCCTGTCTACCACAGATCAGCACATCACAGAAACCAATCTGCCCTCCATAGTCTGTCTACCACAGATCAGCACATCACAGAAACAAGTCTCTCCACCATTGTCTGTCTACCACAGCTCAGCACATCACAGAAACCAGTCTCATCTCCATGGTCCCTCTCTACCACAGCTCAGCACATCACAGAAACAAGTCTCAGCACCATTGTCTGTCTACCACAGCACAGAACATCACAGGAACCAGTCTCCCCTCCATAGTCTGTCTACCACAGCTCAGCACATCACAGAAACCTGTCTCCTCTCCATAGTCTGTCTACCACAGCACAGTACATCACAGAAACCAGTCTCATCTCCATGGTCCCTGTCTACCACAGATCAGCACATCACAGAAACCAATCTGCCCTCCATAGTCTGTCTACCACAGCTCAGCACATCACAGAAACCAGTCTCCTCTCCATAGTCTGTCTACCACAGCACAGTACATCACAGAAACCAGTCTCATCTCCATGGTCCCTCTCTACCACAGATCAGCACATCACAGAAACAAGTCTCACCACCATTGTCTGTCTACCACAGCTCAGCACATCACAGAAACCAGTCTCATCTCCATGGTCCCTCTCTACCACAGCTCAGCACATCACAGAAACAAGTCTCACCACCATTGTCTGTCTACCACAGCTCAGCACATCACAGGAACCAGTCTCCTCTCCATAGTCTGTCTACCATAGCTCAGCACATCACAGAAACCAGTCTCCCCTCCATAGTCTGTCTACCACAGCCCAGCACATCACAGGCACCAGTCTCCCCTCCATAGTCAATCTACCATAGCTCAGCACTTCACAGAAGCCAGTCTCCCCTCCATAGTCTGTCTACCACAGCTAAGCACATCACAGAAACCAGTCTTCCCTCCATAGTCTGTCTACCACAGCTCAGCACATCACAGACACCAGACTCCACTCCGTAGTCTGTCTACCACAGCTCAGCACATCACAGAAACCAGGCTCACCTCCATGGTCCCTGTCTACCACAGCTCAGCACATAACAGAAACCAGTCTCACCTCCATAGTCTGTCTACCTCAGCTCAGCACATCACAGAAACCAGTCTCATCTCCATGGTCCCTGTCTACCACAGCTCAGCACATCACAGAAACCAGTCTCATCTCCATGGTCCCTATCTACCACAGATCAGCACATCACAGAAACAAGTCTCACCACCATTTTCTGTCTACCACAGCTCAGCACATCACAGAAACCAGGCTCACCTCCATGGTCCCTGTCTACCACAGCTCAGCACATAACAGAAACCAGTCTCACCTCCATAGTCTGTCTACAATAGCTCAGCATATCACAGAAACCAGTCTCCCCTCCAAGTCTGTCTACCACAGCTCAGCACATCACAGAAACCAGCCTTGAATCCATAGTCTGTCTACCACAGCTCAGCACATCACAGAAACCAGTCTCAAATCCATCGTCTGTCCACCACAGCTCAGCACATCACAGAAACCAGTCTCACCTCCATGGTCGCTGTCTACCACAGATCAGCACATCACAGAAACAAGTCTCAATTCCAAAGTCAGTCTACCACAGCTCAGCACATCACAGAAACCTGTCTCATCTCCATGGTCCTTGTCTACAGTGCTCAGCATCTCACATAAACCAGCCTCAGCTCTATAAGCCCTGATAACCACAGCACAACGCATCACTGAAACTAGTCTCCACTCCATAGTGTGTTAACACATCTCAGCACATCACAGAAACCAGTCTCCCCTCCATAGTCTGTCTACCACAGCACAATACATCACAGAAACCAGTCTCATTTCCATGGTCCCTCTCTACCACAGCTCAGCACATCACAGAAACAAGTCTCACCACCAGTGTCTGTCTACCACAGCTCAGCACATCACAGGAACCAGTCTCCCCTCCATAGTCTGTCTACCATAGCTCAGCACATCACAGAAACCAGTCTCCCCTCCATAGTCTGTCTACCACAGCTCAGCACATCACAGAAACCAGTCTCAAATCCATAGTCTGTCTACCACAGCTCAGCACATCACAGAAACCAGTCTCACTTTCATAATCAGTCTACCACAGCTCAGCACATCACAGAAACCAGTCTCATCTCCATGGTCCATCTCTACCACAGCTCAGCGCATCACAGAAACCAGTCTCACATCCATAGTCTGTCTACCACAGCACAGTACATCACACAAATCAGTCTCATCTCCATGGTCCCTGTCTACCACAGCTCAGCGCATCACAGAAACCAGTCACCCCTCTATAGTCCCTGTCAACCACAGCTCAACACATCACAGAAACCGGTCTCACCACCATTGTCTGTCTACCACAGCTCAGCACATCACAGAAACCAATCTGCCCTCCATAGTCTGTCTACCACAGCTCAGCACATCACAGAAACCAGTCTCACCTCCATGGTCCCTGTCTACCACAGCTCAGCACATCACAGAAACCAGTCTCATCTCCATGGTCCCTGTCTACCACAGATCAGCACTTCACAGAAACCAATCTGCCCTCCATAGTCTGTCTACCACAGCTCAGCACATCACAGAAACCAGTCTCCTCTCCATAGTCTGTCTACCACAGCACAGTACATCACAGAAACCAGTCTCATCTCCATGGTCCCTCTCTACCACAGATCAGCACATCACTGAAACCAGTCTTATCTCCATGGTCCCTATCTACCACAGATCAGCACATCACAGAAACAAGTCTCACCACCATTGTCTGTCTACCACAGCTCAGCACATCACAGGAACCAGTCTCCGCTCCATAGTCTGTCTACAATAGCTCAGCACATCACAGACACCAGACTCCACTCCGTAGTCTGTCTACCACAGCTCAGCACATCACAGAAACCAGTCTCACCTCCATGGTCCCTGTCTACCACAGCTCAGCACATAACAGAAACCAGTCTCACCTCCATAGTCTGTCTACCACAGCTCAGCACATCACAGAAACCAGTCTCATCTCCATGGTCCCTGTCTACCACAGCTCAGCACATCACAGAAACCAGTCTTATCTCCATGGTCCCTATCTACCACAGATCAGCACATCACAGAAACAAGTCTCACCATCATTGTCTGTCTACCACAGCTCAGCACATCACAGGAACCAGTCTCCGCTCCATAGTCTGTCTACAATAGCTCAGCACATCACAGAAACCAGTCTCCCCTCCATAGTCTGTCTACCACAGCTCAGCACATCACAGAAACCAGCCTTGAATCCATAGTCTGTCTAACACAGCTCAGCACATCACAGAAACCAGTCTCAAATCCATAGTCTGTCTACCACAGCTCAGCACATCACAGAAATCTGTCTCATCTCCATGGTCCTTGTCTACAGTGCTCAGCATCTCACATAAACCAGCCTCACCTCTATAAGCCCTGTCAAACACAGCACAACACATCACTGAAACTAGTCTCCCCTCCATAGTGCGTTAACACATCTCAGCACATCACAGAAACCAGTCTCCCCTCCATAGTCTGTCTACCACTGCACACTACATCACACCAACCAGTCTCATTTCCATGGTCCCTCTCTACCACAGCTCAGCACATCACAGAACAAAGTCTCACCACAATCGTCGTTCTACCACAGCCTAGCACGTCACAGAAACCGGTCTCACCACCATTGTCTGTCTACCACAGCTCAGCACATCACAGAAACAAGTCTCACCACCATTGTCTGTCTACCACAGCTCAGCACATCACAGGAACCAGTCTCCCCTCCATAGTCTGTCTACCATAGCTCAGCACATCACAGAAACCAGTCTCCCCTCCATAGTCTGTCTACCACAGCTCAGCACATCACAGAAACCAGTCTCAAATCCATAGACTGTCTACCACAGCTCAGCACATCACAGAAACCAGTCTCACTTTCATAATCAGTCTACCACAGCTCAGCACATCACAGAAACCAGTCTCATCTCCTTGGTCCATGTCTACCACAGCTCAGCGCATCACAGAAACCAGTCACCCCTCTATAGTCCCTGTCAACCACAGCTCAACACATCAGAGAAACCGGTATCACCACCATTGTCTGTCTACCACAGCTCAGCACATCACAGAAACCAATCTGCCCTCCATAGTCTGTCTACCACAGCTCAGCACATCACAGAAACCAGTCTCCTCTCCATAGTCTGTCTACCACAGCACAGTACATCACACAAACCAGTCTCATCTCCATGGTCCCTCTCTACCACAGCTCAGCACATCACAGAAACCAGTCTCACCTCCATGGTCCCTCTCTACCACAGATCAGCACGTCACAGAAACCGGTCTCACCACAATTGTCTGTCTACCACAGCTCAGCACGTCACAGAAACCAGTCTCCTCTCCATAGTCTGTCTACCACAGCTCAGCACATCACAGAAACCAGTCTCATCTCCATGGTCCCTGTCTACCACAGATCAGCACATCACAGAAACCAATCTGCCCTCCATAGTCTGTCTACCACAGCTCAGCACATCACAGAAACCAGTCTCCTCTCCATAGTCTGTCTACCACAGCACAGTACATCACAGAAACCAGTCTCATCTCCATGGTCCCTCTCTACCACAGATCAGCACATCACAGAAACAAGTCTCACCACCATTGTCTGTCTACCACAGCTCAGCACATCACAGAAACCAGTCTCATCTCCATGGTCCCTCTCTACCACAGCTCAGCACATCACAGAAACAAGTCTCACCACCATTGTCTGTCTACCACAGCTCAGCACATCACAGGAACCAGTCTCCTCTCCATAGTGTGTCTACCATAGCTCAGCACATCACAGAAACCAGTCTCCCCTCCATAGTCTGTCTACCACAGCCCAGCACATCACAGGCACCAGTCTCCCCTCCATAGTCAATCTACCATAGCTCAGCACTTCACAGAAGCCAGTCTCCCCTCCATAGTCTGTCTACCACAGCTAAGCACATCACATAAACCAGTCTTCCCTCCATAGTCTGTCTACCACAGCTCAGCACATCACAGACACCAGACTCCCCTCCATAGTCTGTCTACCACAGCTCAGCACATCACAGAAACCAGTCTCACCTCCATGGTCCCTGTCTACCACAGCTCAGCACATAACAGAAACCAGTCTCACCTCCATAGTCTGTCTACCTCAGCTCAGCACATCACAGAAACCAGTCTCATCTCCATGGTCCCTGTCTACCACAGCTCAGCACATCACAGAAACCAGTCTCATCTCCATGGTCCCTATCTACCACAGATCAGCACATCACAGAAACAAGTCTCACCACCATTTTCTGTCTACCACAGCTCAGCACATCACAGAAACCAGACTCCGCTCCATAGTCTGTCTACAATAGCTCAGCATATCACAGAAACCAGTCTCCCCTCCAAGTCTGTCTACCACAGCTCAGCACATCACAGAAACCAGCCTTGAATCCATAGTCTGTCTACCACAGCTCAGCACATCACAGAAACCAGTCTCAAATCCATAGTCTGTCCACCACAGCTCAGCACATCACAGAAACCAGTCTCACCTCCATGGTCGCTGTCTACCACAGATCAGCACATCACAGAAACAAGTCTCAATTCCAAAGTCAGTCTACCACAGCTCAGCACATCACAGAAACCTGTCTCATCTCCATGGTCCTTGTCTACAGTGCTCAGCATCTCACATAAACCAGCCTCAGCTCTATAAGCCCTGATAACCACAGCACAACGCATCACTGAAACAAGTCTCCACTCCATAGTGTGTTAACACATCTCAGCACATCACAGAAACCAGTCGCCCCTCCATAGTCTGTCTACCACAGCACAATACATCACAGAAACCAGTCTCATTTCCATGGTCCCTCTCTACCACAGCTCAGCACATCACAGAAACAAGTCTCACCACCAGTGTCTGTCTACCACAGCTCAGCACATCACAGGAACCAGTCTCCCCTCCATAGTCTGTCTACCATAGCTCAGCACATCACAGAAACCAGTCTCCCCTCCATAGTCTGTCTACCACAGCTCAGCACATCACAGAAACCAGTCTCAAATCCATAGTCTGTCTACCACAGCTCAGCACATCACAGAAACCAGTCTCACTTTCATAATCAGTCTACCACAGCTCAGCACATCACAGAAACCAGTCTCATCTCCATGGTCCATCTCTACCACAGCTCAGCGCATCACAGAAACCAGTCTCACCTCCATAGTCTGTCTACCACAGCACAGTACATCACACAAATCAGTCTCATCTCCATGGTCCCTGTCTACCACAGCTCAGCGCATCACAGAAACCAGTCACCCCTCTATAGTCCCTGTCAACCACAGCTCAACACATCACAGAAACCGGTCTCACCACCATTGTCTGTCTACCACAGCTCAGCACATCACAGAAACCAATCTGCCCTCCATAGTCTGTCTACCACAGCTCAGCACATCACAGAAACCAGTCTCACCTCCATGGTCCCTGTCTACCACAGCTCAGCACATCACAGAAACCAGTCTCATCTCCATGGTCCCTGTCTACCACAGATCAGCACATCACAGAAACCAATCTGCCCTCCATAGTCTGTCTACCACAGCTCAGCACATCACAGAAACCAGTCTCCTCTCCATAGTCTGTCTACCACAGCACAGTAAATCACAGAAACCAGTCTCATCTCCATGGTCCCTCTCTACCACAGATCAGCACATCACAGAAACCAGTCTTATCTCCATGGTCCCTATCTACCACAGATCAGCACATCACAGAAACAAGTCTCACCATCATTGTCTGTCTACCACAGCTCAGCACATCACAGGAACCAGTCTCCGCTCCATAGTCTGTCTACAATAGCTCAGCACATCACAGAAACCAGTCTCCCCTCCATAGTCTGTCTACCACAGCTCAGCACATCACAGAAACCAGCCTTGAATCCATAGTCTGTCTAACACAGCTCAGCACATCACAGAAACCAGTCTCAAATCCATAGTCTGTCTACCACAGCTCAGCACATCACAGAAATCTGTCTCATCTCCATGGTCCTTGTCTACAGTGCTCAGCATCTCACATAAACCAGCCTCACCTCTATAAGCCCTGTCAAACACAGCACAACACATCACTGAAACTAGTCTCCCCTCCATAGTGCGTTAACACATCTCAGCACATCACAGAAACCAGTCTCCCCTCCATAGTCTGTCTACCACTGCACACTACATCACACCAACCAGTCTCATTTCCATGGTCCCTCTCTACCACAGCTCAGCACATCACAGAACAAAGTCTCACCACAATCGTCGTTCTACCACAGCCTAGCACGTCACAGAAACCGGTCTCACCACCATTGTCTGTCTACCACAGCTCAGCACATCACAGAAACCAGTCTCATCTCCATGGTCCCTCTCTACCACAGCTCAGCACATCACAGAAACAAGTCTCACCACCATTGTCTGTCTACCACAGCTCAGCACATCACAGGAACCAGTCTCCCCTCCATAGTCTGTCTACCATAGCTCAGCACATCACAGAAACCAGTCTCCCCTCCATAGTCTGTCTACCACAGCTCAGCACATCACAGAAACCAGTCTCAAATCCATAGACTGTCTACCACAGCTCAGCACATCACAGAAACCAGTCTCACTTTCATAATCAGTCTACCACAGCTCAGCACATCACAGAAACCAGTCTCATCTCCATGGTCCATGTCTACCACAGCTCAGCGCATCACAGAAACCAGTCACCCCTCTATAGTCCCTGTCAACCACAGCTCAACACATCAGAGTAACCGGTATCACCACCATTGTCTGTCTACCACTGCTCAGCACATCACAGAAACCAATCTGCCCTCCATAGTCTGTCTACCACAGCTCAGCACATCACAGAAACCAGTCTCCTCTCCATAGTCTGTCTACCACAGCACAGTACATCACACAAACCAGTCTCATCTCCATGGTCCCTCTCTACCACAGCTCAGCACATCACAGAAACCAGTCTCACCTCCATGGTCCCTGTCTACCACAGCTCAGCATATCACAGAAACCAGTCTCATCTCCATGGTCCCTCTCTACCACAGATCAGCACGTCACAGAAACCGGTCTCACCACAATTGTCTGTCTACCACAGCTCAGCACGTCACAGAAACCAATCTCCTCTCCATAGTCTGTCTACCACAGCTCAGCACATCACAGAAACCAGTCTCATCTCCATGGTCCCTGTCTACCACAGATCAGCACATCACAGAAACCAATCTGCCCTCCATAGTCTGTCTACCACAGCACAGTACATCACAGAAACCAGTCTCATCTCCATGGTCCCTCTCTACCACAGATCAGCACATCACAGAAACAAGTCTCTCCACCATTGTCTGTCTACCACAGCTCAGCACATCACAGAAACCTGTCTCATCTCCATGGTCCCTCTCTACCACAGCTCAGCACATCACAGAAACAAGTCTCACCACCATTGTCTGTCTACCACAGCACAGAACATCACAGGAACCAGTCTCCCCTCCATAGTCTGTCTACCACAGCTCAGCACATCACAGAAACCTGTCTCCTCTCCATAGTCTGTCTACCACAGCACAGTACATCACAGAAACCAGTCTCATCTCCATGGTCCCTCTCTACCACAGATCAGCACGTCACAGAAACCGGTCTCACCACCATTGTCTGTCTACCACAGCTCAGCACATCACAGAAACCAGTCTCATCTCCATGGTCCCTGTCTACCACAGATCAGCACATCACAGAAACCAATCTGCCCTCCATAGTCTGTCTACCACAGCTCAGCACATCACAGAAACAAGTCTCACCACCATTGTCTGTCTACCACAGCTCAGCACATCACAGAAACCAGTCTCATCTCCATGGTCCCTCTCTACCACAGCTCAGCACATCACAGAAACAAGTCTCACCACCATTGTCTGTCTACCACAGCTCAGCACATCACAGGAACCAGTCTCCTCTCCATAGTGTGTCTACCATAGCTCAGCACATCACAGAAACCAGTCTCCCCTCCATAGTCTGTCTACCACAGCCCAGCACATCACAGGCACCAGTCTCCCCTCCATAGTCAATCTACCATAGCTCAGCACTTCACAGAAGCCAGTCTCCCCTCCATAGTCTGTCTACCACAGCTAAGCACATCACATAAACCAGTCTTCCCTCCATAGTCTGTCTACCACAGCTCAGCACATCACAGACACCAGACTCCCCTCCATAGTCTGTCTACCACAGCTCAGCACATCACAGAAACCAGTCTCACCTCCATGGTCCCTGTCTACCACAGCTCAGCACATAACAGAAACCAGTCTCACCTCCATAGTCTGTCTACCTCAGCTCAGCACATCACAGAAACCAGTCTCATCTCCATGGTCCCTGTCTACCACAGCTCAGCACATCACAGAAACCAGTCTCATCTCCATGGTCCCTATCTACCACAGATCAGCACATCACAGAAACAAGTCTCACCACCATTTTCTGTCTACCACAGCTCAGCACATCACAGAAACCAGACTCCGCTCCATAGTCTGTCTACAATAGCTCAGCATATCACAGAAACCAGTCTCCCCTCCAAGTCTGTCTACCACAGCTCAGCACATCACAGAAACCAGCCTTGAATCCATAGTCTGTCTACCACAGCTCAGCACATCACAGAAACCAGTCTCAAATCCATAGTCTGTCCACCACAGCTCAGCACATCACAGAAACCAGTCTCACCTCCATGGTCGCTGTCTACCACAGATCAGCACATCACAGAAACAAGTCTCAATTCCAAAGTCAGTCTACCACAGCTCAGCACATCACAGAAACCTGTCTCATCTCCATGGTCCTTGTCTACAGTGCTCAGCATCTCACATAAACCAGCCTCAGCTCTATAAGCCCTGATAACCACAGCACAACGCATCACTGAAACAAGTCTCCACTCCATAGTGTGTTAACACATCTCAGCACATCACAGAAACCAGTCGCCCCTCCATAGTCTGTCTACCACAGCACAATACATCACAGAAACCAGTCTCATTTCCATGGTCCCTCTCTACCACAGCTCAGCACATCACAGAAACAAGTCTCACCACCAGTGTCTGTCTACCACAGCTCAGCACATCACAGGAACCAGTCTCCCCTCCATAGTCTGTCTACCATAGCTCAGCACATCACCGAAACCAGTCTCCCCTCCATAGTCTGTCTACCACAGCTCAGCACATCACAGAAACCAGTCTCAAATCCATAGTCTGTCTACCACAGCTCAGCACATCACAGAAACCAGTCTCACTTTCATAATCAGTCTACCACAGCTCAGCACATCACAGAAACCAGTCTCATCTCCATGGTCCATCTCTACCACAGCTCAGCGCATCACAGAAACAAGTCTCACCACCAGTGTCTGTCTACCACAGCTCAGCACATCACACAAATCAGTCTCATCTCCATGGTCCCTGTCTACCACAGCTCAGCGCATCACAGAAACCAGTCACCCCTCTATAGTCCCTGTCAACCACAGCTCAACACATCACAGAAACCGGTCTCACCACCATTGTCTGTCTACCACAGCTCAGCACATCACAGAAACCTATCTGCCCTCCATAGTCTGTCTACCACAGCTCAGCACATCACAGAAACCAGTCTCACCTCCATGGTCCCTGTCTACCACAGCTCAGCACATCACAAAAACCAGTCTCATCTCCATGGTCCCTGTCTACCACAGATCAGCACATCACAGAAACCAATCTGCCCTCCATAGTCTGTCTACCACAGCTCAGCACATCACAGAAACCAGTCTCCTCTCCATAGTCTGTCTACCACAGCACAGTACATCACAGAAACCAGTCTCATCTCCATGGTCCCTCTCTACCACAGATCAGCACATCACAGAAACAAGTCTCACCACCATTGTCTGTCTACCACAGCTCAGCACATCACAGGAACCAGTCTCCGCTCCATAGTCTGTCTACCACAGCTCAGCACATCACAGAAACCAGTCTCATCTCCATGGTCCCTGTCTACCACAGCTCAGCACATCACAGAAACCAGTCTCATCTCCATGGTCCCTCTCTACCACAGCTCAGCACATCACAGAAACCAGTCTCACCTCCATGGTCCCTGTCTAGCACAGCTCAGCACATCACAGAAACCAGTCTCATCTCCATGGTCCCTGTCTACCACAGATCAGCACATCACAGAAACCAATCTACCCTCCATAGTCTGTCTACCACAGCACAGTACATCACAGAAACCAGTCTCATCTCCATGGTCCGTCTCTACCACAGATCAGCACATCACAGAAACCGGTCTCACCACCATTGTCTGTCTACCACAGCTCAGCACATCACAGAAACCAATCTGCCCTCCATAGTCTGTCTACCACAGCTCAGCACATCACAGAAACCAGTCTCACCTCCATGGTCCCTGTCTACCACAGCTCAGCACATCACAGAAACCAGTCTCATCTCCATGGTCCCTGTCTACCACAGATCAGCACATCACAGAAACCAATCTGCCCTCCATAGTCTGTCTACCACAGCTCAGCACATCACAGAAACCAGTCTCCTCTCCATAGTCTGTCTACCACAGCACAGTAAATCACAGAAACCAGTCTCATCTCCATGGTCCCTCTCTACCACAGATCAGCACATCACAGAAACCAGTCTTATCTCCATGGTCCCTATCTACCACAGATCAGCACATCACAGAAACAAGTCTCACCATCATTGTCTGTCTACCACAGCTCAGCACATCACAGGAACCAGTCTCCGCTCCATAGTCTGTCTACAATAGCTCAGCACATCACAGAAACCAGTCTCCCCTCCATAGTCTGTCTACCACAGCTCAGCACATCACAGAAACCAGCCTTGAATCCATAGTCTGTCTAACACAGCTCAGCACATCACAGAAACCAGTCTCAAATCCATAGTCTGTCTACCACAGCTCAGCACATCACAGAAATCTGTCTCATCTCCATGGTCCTTGTCTACAGTGCTCAGCATCTCACATAAACCAGCCTCACCTCTATAAGCCCTGTCAAACACAGCACAACACATCACTGAAACTAGTCTCCCCTCCATAGTGCGTTAACACATCTCAGCACATCACAGAAACCAGTCTCCCCTCCATAGTCTGTCTACCACTGCACACTACATCACACCAACCAGTCTCATTTCCATGGTCCCTCTCTACCACAGCTCAGCACATCACAGAACAAAGTCTCACCACAATCGTCGTTCTACCACAGCCTAGCACGTCACAGAAACCGGTCTCACCACCATTGTCTGTCTACCACAGCTCAGCACATCACAGAAACCAGTCTCATCTCCATGGTCCCTCTCTACCACAGCTCAGCACATCACAGAAACAAGTCTCACCACCATTGTCTGTCTACCACAGCTCAGCACATCACAGGAACCAGTCTCCCCTCCATAGTCTGTCTACCATAGCTCAGCACATCACAGAAACCAGTCTCCCCTCCATAGTCTGTCTACCACAGCTCAGCACATCACAGAAACCAGTCTCAAATCCATAGACTGTCTACCACAGCTCAGCACATCACAGAAACCAGTCTCACTTTCATAATCAGTCTACCACAGCTCAGCACATCACAGAAACCAGTCTCATCTCCATGGTCCATGTCTACCACAGCTCAGCGCATCACAGAAACCAGTCACCCCTCTATAGTCCCTGTCAACCACAGCTCAACACATCAGAGTAACCGGTATCACCACCATTGTCTGTCTACCACTGCTCAGCACATCACAGAAACCAATCTGCCCTCCATAGTCTGTCTACCACAGCTCAGCACATCACAGAAACCAGTCTCCTCTCCATAGTCTGTCTACCACAGCACAGTACATCACACAAACCAGTCTCATCTCCATGGTCCCTCTCTACCACAGCTCAGCACATCACAGAAACCAGTCTCACCTCCATGGTCCCTGTCTACCACAGCTCAGCATATCACAGAAACCAGTCTCATCTCCATGGTCCCTCTCTACCACAGATCAGCACGTCACAGAAACCGGTCTCACCACAATTGTCTGTCTACCACAGCTCAGCACGTCACAGAAACCAATCTCCTCTCCATAGTCTGTCTACCACAGCTCAGCACATCACAGAAACCAGTCTCATCTCCATGGTCCCTGTCTACCACAGATCAGCACATCACAGAAACCAATCTGCCCTCCATAGTCTGTCTACCACAGCACAGTACATCACAGAAACCAGTCTCATCTCCATGGTCCCTCTCTACCACAGATCAGCACATCACAGAAACAAGTCTCTCCACCATTGTCTGTCTACCACAGCTCAGCACATCACAGAAACCTGTCTCATCTCCATGGTCCCTCTCTACCACAGCTCAGCACATCACAGAAACAAGTCTCACCACCATTGTCTGTCTACCACAGCACAGAACATCACAGGAACCAGTCTCCCCTCCATAGTCTGTCTACCACAGCTCAGCACATCACAGAAACCTGTCTCCTCTCCATAGTCTGTCTACCACAGCACAGTACATCACAGAAACCAGTCTCATCTCCATGGTCCCTCTCTACCACAGATCAGCACGTCACAGAAACCGGTCTCACCACCATTGTCTGTCTACCACAGCTCAGCACATCACAGAAACCAGTCTCATCTCCATGGTCCCTGTCTACCACAGATCAGCACATCACAGAAACCAATCTGCCCTCCATAGTCTGTCTACCACAGCTCAGCACATCACAGAAACAAGTCTCACCACCATTGTCTGTCTACCACAGCTCAGCACATCACAGAAACCAGTCTCATCTCCATGGTCCCTCTCTACCACAGCTCAGCACATCACAGAAACAAGTCTCACCACCATTGTCTGTCTACCACAGCTCAGCACATCACAGGAACCAGTCTCCTCTCCATAGTGTGTCTACCATAGCTCAGCACATCACAGAAACCAGTCTCCCCTCCATAGTCTGTCTACCACAGCCCAGCACATCACAGGCACCAGTCTCCTCTCCATAGTGTGTCTACCATAGCTCAGCACTTCACAGAAGCCAGTCTCCCCTCCATAGTCTGTCTACCACAGCTAAGCACATCACATAAACCAGTCTTCCCTCCATAGTCTGTCTACCACAGCTCAGCACATCACAGACACCAGACTCCCCTCCATAGTCTGTCTACCACAGCTCAGCACATCACAGAAACCAGTCTCACCTCCATGGTCCCTGTCTACCACAGCTCAGCACATAACAGAAACCAGTCTCACCTCCATAGTCTGTCTACCTCAGCTCAGCACATCACAGAAACCAGTCTCATCTCCATGGTCCCTGTCTACCACAGCTCAGCACATCACAGAAACCAGTCTCATCTCCATGGTCCCTATCTACCACAGATCAGCACATCACAGAAACAAGTCTCACCACCATTTTCTGTCTACCACAGCTCAGCACATCACAGAAACCAGACTCCGCTCCATAGTCTGTCTACAATAGCTCAGCATATCACAGAAACCAGTCTCCCCTCCAAGTCTGTCTACCACAGCTCAGCACATCACAGAAACCAGCCTTGAATCCATAGTCTGTCTACCACAGCTCAGCACATCACAGAAACCAGTCTCAAATCCATAGTCTGTCCACCACAGCTCAGCACATCACAGAAACCAGTCTCACCTCCATGGTCGCTGTCTACCACAGATCAGCACATCACAGAAACAAGTCTCAATTCCAAAGTCAGTCTACCACAGCTCAGCACATCACAGAAACCTGTCTCATCTCCATGGTCCTTGTCTACAGTGCTCAGCATCTCACATAAACCAGCCTCAGCTCTATAAGCCCTGATAACCACAGCACAACGCATCACTGAAACAAGTCTCCACTCCATAGTGTGTTAACACATCTCAGCACATCACAGAAACCAGTCGCCCCTCCATAGTCTGTCTACCACAGCACAATACATCACAGAAACCAGTCTCATTTCCATGGTCCCTCTCTACCACAGCTCAGCACATCACAGAAACAAGTCTCACCACCAGTGTCTGTCTACCACAGCTCAGCACATCACAGGAACCAGTCTCCCCTCCATAGTCTGTCTACCATAGCTCAGCACATCACCGAAACCAGTCTCCCCTCCATAGTCTGTCTACCACAGCTCAGCACATCACAGAAACCAGTCTCAAATCCATAGTCTGTCTACCACAGCTCAGCACATCACAGAAACCAGTCTCACTTTCATAATCAGTCTACCACAGCTCAGCACATCACAGAAACCAGTCTCATCTCCATGGTCCATCTCTACCACAGCTCAGCGCATCACAGAAACCAGTCTCACCTCCATAGTCTGTCTACCACAGCACAGTACATCACACAAATCAGTCTCATCTCCATGGTCCCTGTCTACCACAGCTCAGCGCATCACAGAAACCAGTCACCCCTCTATAGTCCCTGTCAACCACAGCTCAACACATCACAGAAACCGGTCTCACCACCATTGTCTGTCTACCACAGCTCAGCACATCACAGAAACCAATCTGCCCTCCATAGTCTGTCTACCACAGCTCAGCACATCACAGAAACCAGTCTCACCTCCATGGTCCCTGTCTACCACAGCTCAGCACATCACAGAAACCAATCTGCCCTCCATAGTCTGTCTACCACAGCTCAGCACATCACAGAAACCAGTCTCCTCTCCATAGTCTGTCTACCACAGCACAGTAAATCACAGAAACCAGTCTCATCTCCATGGTCCCTCTCTACCACAGATCAGCACATCACAGAAACCAGTCTTATCTCCATGGTCCCTATCTACCACAGATCAGCACATCACAGAAACAAGTCTCACCATCATTGTCTGTCTACCACAGCTCAGCACATCACAGGAACCAGTCTCCGCTCCATAGTCTGTCTACAATAGCTCAACACATCACAGAAACCAGTCTCCCCTCCATAGTCTGTCTACCACAGCTCAGCACATCACAGAAACCAGCCTTGAATCCATAGTCTGTCTAACACAGCTCAGCACATCACAGAAACCAGTCTCAAATCCATAGTCTGTCTACCACAGCTCAGCACATCACAGAAATCTGTCTCATCTCCATGGTCCTTGTCTACAGTGCTCAGCATCTCACATAAACCAGCCTCACCTCTATAAGCCCTGTCAAACACAGCACAACACATCACTGAAACTAGTCTCCCCTCCATAGTGCGTTAACACATCTCAGCACATCACAGAAACCAGTCTCCCCTCCATAGTCTGTCTACCACTGCACACTACATCACACCAACCAGTCTCATTTCCATGGTCCCTCTCTACCACAGCTCAGCACATCACAGAACAAAGTCTCACCACAATCGTCGTTCTACCACAGCCTAGCACGTCACAGAAACCGGTCTCACCACCATTGTCTGTCTACCACAGCTCAGCACATCACAGAAACCAGTCTCATCTCCATGGTCCCTCTCTACCACAGCTCAGCACATCACAGAAACAAGTCTCACCACCATTGTCTGTCTACCACAGCTCAGCACATCACAGGAACCAGTCTCCCCTCCATAGTCTGTCTACCATAGCTCAGCACATCACAGAAACCAGTCTCCCCTCCATAGTCTGTCTACCACAGCTCAGCACATCACAGAAACCAGTCTCAAATCCATAGACTGTCTACCACAGCTCAGCACATCACAGAAACCAGTCTCACTTTCATAATCAGTCTACCACAGCTCAGCACATCACAGAAACCAATCTGCCCTCCATAGTCTGTCTACCACAGCTCAGCACATCACAGAAACCAGTCTCACCTCCATGGTCCCTGTCTACCACAGCTCAGCACATCACAGAAACCAGTCTCATCTCCATGGTCCCTGTCTACCACAGATCAGCACATCACAGAAACCAATCTGCCCTCCATAGTCTGTCTACCACAGCTCAGCACATCACAGAAACCAGTCTCCTCTCCATAGTCTGTCTACCACAGCACAGTAAATCACAGAAACCAGTCTCATCTCCATGGTCCCTCTCTACCACAGATCAGCACATCACAGAAACCAGTCTTATCTCCATGGTCCCTATCTACCACAGATCAGCACATCACAGAAACAAGTCTCACCATCATTGTCTGTCTACCACAGCTCAGCACATCACAGGAACCAGTCTCCGCTCCATAGTCTGTCTACAATAGCTCAACACATCACAGAAACCAGTCTCCCCTCCATAGTCTGTCTACCACAGCTCAGCACATCACAGAAACCAGCCTTGAATCCATAGTCTGTCTAACACAGCTCAGCACATCACAGAAACCAGTCTCAAATCCATAGTCTGTCTACCACAGCTCAGCACATCACAGAAATCTGTCTCATCTCCATGGTCCTTGTCTACAGTGCTCAGCATCTCACATAAACCAGCCTCACCTCTATAAGCCCTGTCAAACACAGCACAACACATCACTGAAACTAGTCTCCCCTCCATAGTGCGTTAACACATCTCAGCACATCACAGAAACCAGTCTCCCCTCCATAGTCTGTCTACCACTGCACACTACATCACACCAACCAGTCTCATTTCCATGGTCCCTCTCTACCACAGCTCAGCACATCACAGAACAAAGTCTCACCACAATCGTCGTTCTACCACAGCCTAGCACGTCACAGAAACCGGTCTCACCACCATTGTCTGTCTACCACAGCTCAGCACATCACAGAAACCAGTCTCATCTCCATGGTCCCTCTCTACCACAGCTCAGCACATCACAGAAACAAGTCTCACCACCATTGTCTGTCTACCACAGCTCAGCACATCACAGGAACCAGTCTCCCCTCCATAGTCTGTCTACCATAGCTCAGCACATCACAGAAACCAGTCTCCCCTCCATAGTCTGTCTACCACAGCTCAGCACATCACAGAAACCAGTCTCAAATCCATAGACTGTCTACCACAGCTCAGCACATCACAGAAACCAGTCTCACTTTCATAATCAGTCTACCACAGCTCAGCACATCACAGAAACCAGTCTCATCTCCATGGTCCATGTCTACCACAGCTCAGCGCATCACAGAAACCAGTCACCCCTCTATAGTCCCTGTCAACCACAGCTCAACACATCAGAGTAACCGGTATCACCACCATTGTCTGTCTACCACTGCTCAGCACATCACAGAAACCAATCTGCCCTCCATAGTCTGTCTACCACAGCTCAGCACATCACAGAAACCAGTCTCCTCTCCATAGTCTGTCTACCACAGCACAGTACATCACACAAACCAGTCTCATCTCCATGGTCCCTCTCTACCACAGCTCAGCACATCACAGAAACCAGTCTCACCTCCATGGTCCCTGTCTACCACAGCTCAGCATATCACAGAAACCAGTCTCATCTCCATGGTCCCTCTCTACCACAGATCAGCACGTCACAGAAACCGGTCTCACCACAATTGTCTGTCTACCACAGCTCAGCACGTCACAGAAACCAGTCTCCTCTCCATAGTCTGTCTACCACAGCTCAGCACATCACAGAAACCAGTCTCATCTCCATGGTCCCTGTCTACCACAGATCAGCACATCACAGAAACCAATCTGCCCTCCATAGTCTGTCTACCACAGCACAGTACATCACAGAAACCAGTCTCATCTCCATGGTCCCTCTCTACCACAGATCAGCACATCACAGAAACAAGTCTCTCCACCATTGTCTGTCTACCACAGCTCAGCACATCACAGAAACCTGTCTCATCTCCATGGTCCCTCTCTACCACAGCTCAGCACATCACAGAAACAAGTCTCACCACCATTGTCTGTCTACCACAGCACAGAACATCACAGGAACCAGTCTCCCCTCCATAGTCTGTCTCCCACAGCTCAGCACATCACAGAAACCTGTCTCCTCTCCATAGTCTGTCTACCACAGCACAGTACATCACAGAAACCAGTCTCATCTCCATGGTCCCTCTCTACCACAGATCAGCACGTCACAGAAACCGGTCTCACCACCATTGTCTGTCTACCACAGCTCAGCACATCACAGAAACCAGTCTCATCTCCATGGTCCCTGTCTACCACAGATCAGCACATCACAGAAACCAATCTGCCCTCCATAGTCTGTCTACCACAGCTCAGCACATCACAGAAACCAGTCTCCTCTCCATAGTCTGTCTACCACAGCACAGTACATCACAGAAACCAGTCTCATCTCCATGGTCCCTCTCTACCACAGATCAGCACATCACAGAAACAAGTCTCACCACCATTGTCTGTCTACCACAGCTCAGCACATCACAGAAACCAGTCTCATCTCCATGGTCCCTCTCTACCACAGCTCAGCACATCACAGAAACAAGTCTCACCACCATTGTCTGTCTACCACAGCTCAGCACATCACAGGAACCAGTCTCCTCTCCATAGTCTGTCTTCCATAGCTCAGCACATCACAGAAACCAGTCTCCCCTCCATAGTCAATCTACCATAGCTCAGCACTTCACAGAAGCCAGTCTCCCCTCCATAGTCTGTCTACCACAGCTAAGCACATCACAGAAACCAGTCTTCCCTCCATAGTCTGTCTACCACAGCTCTGCACATCACAGACACCAGACTCCACTCCGTAGTCTGTCTACCACAGCTCAGCACATCACAGAAACCAGTCTCACCTCCATGGTCCCTGTCTACCACAGCTCAGCACATAACAGAAACCAGTCTCACCTCCATAGTCTGTCTACCTCAGCTCAGCACATCACAGAAACCAGTCTCATCTCCATGGTCCCTGTCTACCACAGCTCAGCACATCACAGAAACCAGTCTCATCTCCATGGTCCCTATCTACCACAGATCAGCACATCACAGAAACAAGTCTCACCACCATTTTCTGTCTACCACAGCTCAGCACATCACAGAAACCAGACTCCGCTCCATAGTCTGTCTACAATAGCTCAGCATATCACAGAAACCAGTCTCCCCTCCAAGTCTGACTACCACAGCTCAGCACATCACAGAAACCAGCCTTGAATCCATAGTCTGTCTACCACAGCTCAGCACATCACAGAAACCAGTCTCAAATCCATAGTCTGTCCACCACAGCTCAGCACATCACAGAAACCAGTCTCACCTCCATGGTCGCTGTCTACCACAGATCAGCACATCACAGAAACAAGTCTCAATTCCAAAGTCAGTCTACCACAGCTCAGCACATCACAGAAACCTGTCTCATCTCCATGGTCCTTGTCTACAGTGCTCAGCATCTCACATAAACCAGCCTCAGCTCTATAAGCCCTGATAACCACAGCACAACGCATCACTGAAACTAGTCTCCACTCCATAGTGTGTTAACACATCTCAGCACATCACAGAAACCAGTCTCCCCTCCATAGTCTGTCTACCACAGCACAATACATCACAGAAACCAGTCTCATTTCCATGGTCCCTCTCTACCACAGCTCAGCACATCACAGAAACAAGTCTCACCACCAGTGTCTGTCTACCACAGCTCAGCACATCACACAAATCAGTCTCATCTCCATGGTCCCTGTCTACCACAGCTCAGCGCATCACAGAAACCAGTCACCCCTCTATAGTCCCTGTCAACCACAGCTCAACACATCACAGAAACCGGTCTCACCACCATTGTCTGTCTACCACAGCTCAGCACATCACAGAAACCTATCTGCCCTCCATAGTCTGTCTACCACAGCTCAGCACATCACAGAAACCAGTCTCACCTCCATGGTCCCTGTCTACCACAGCTCAGCACATCACAAAAACCAGTCTCATCTCCATGGTCCCTGTCTACCACAGATCAGCACATCACAGAAACCAATCTGCCCTCCATAGTCTGTCTACCACAGCTCAGCACATCACAGAAACCAGTCTCCTCTCCATAGTCTGTCTACCACAGCACAGTACATCACAGAAACCAGTCTCATCTCCATGGTCCCTCTCTACCACAGATCAGCACATCACAGAAACAAGTCTCACCACCATTGTCTGTCTACCACAGCTCAGCACATCACAGGAACCAGTCTCCGCTCCATAGTCTGTCTACCACAGCTCAGCACATCACAGAAACCAGTCTCATCTCCATGGTCCCTGTCTACCACAGCTCAGCACATCACAGAAACCAGTCTCATCTCCATGGTCCCTCTCTACCACAGCTCAGCACATCACAGAAACCAGTCTCACCTCCATGGTCCCTGTCTAGCACAGCTCAGCACATCACAGAAACCAGTCTCATCTCCATGGTCCCTGTCTACCACAGATCAGCACATCACAGAAACCAATCTACCCTCCATAGTCTGTCTACCACAGCACAGTACATCACAGAAACCAGTCTCATCTCCATGGTCCGTCTCTACCACAGATCAGCACATCACAGAAACAAGTCTCACCACCATTGTCTGTCTACCACAGCTCAGCACATCACAGGAACCAGTCTCCGCTCCATAGTCTGTCTACAATAGCTCAGCACATCACAGACACCAGACTCCACTCCGTAGTCTGTCTACCACAGCTCAGCACATCACAGAAACCAGTCTCACCTCCATGGTCCCTGTCTACCACAGCTCAGCACATAACAGAAACCAGTCTCACCTCCATAGTCTGTCTACCACAGCTCAGCACATCACAGAAACCAGTCTCATCTCCATGGTCCCTGTCTACCACAGCTCAGCACATCACAGAAACCAGTCTTATCTCCATGGTCCCTATCTACCACAGATCAGCACATCACAGAAACAAGTCTCACCATCATTGTCTGTCTACCACAGCTCAGCACATCACAGGAACCAGTCTCCGCTCCATAGTCTGTCTACAATAGCTCAGCACATCACAGAAACCAGTCTCCCCTCCATAGTCTGTCTACCACAGCTCAGCACATCACAGAAACCAGCCTTGAATCCATAGTCTGTCTAACACAGCTCAGCACATCACAGAAACCAGTCTCAAATCCATAGTCTGTCTACCACAGCTCAGCACATCACAGAAATCTGTCTCATCTCCATGGTCGTTGTCTACAGTGCTCAGCATCTCACATAAACCAGCCTCACCTCTATAAGCCCTGTCAAACACAGCACAACACATCACTGAAACTAGTCTCCCCTCCATAGTGCGTTAACACATCTCAGCACTCACAGAAACCAGTCTCCCCTCCAGAGTCTGTCTACCACTGCACACTACATCACACCAACCAGTCTCATTTCCATGGTCCCTCTCTACCACAGCTCAGCACATCACAGAACAAAGTCTCACCACAATCGTCGTTCTACCACAGCCTAGCACGTCACAGAAACCGGTCTCACCACCATTGTCTGTCTACCACAGCTCAGCACATCACAGAAACCAGTCTCATCTCCATGGTCCCTCTCTACCACAGCTCAGCACATCACAGAAACAAGTCTCACCACCATTGTCTGTCTACCACAGCTCAGCACATCACAGGAACCAGTCTCCCCTCCATAGTCTGTCTACCATAGCTCAGCACATCACAGAAACCAGTCTCCCCTCCATAGTCTGTCTACCACAGCTCAGCACATCACAGAAACCAGTCTCAAATCCATAGACTGTCTACCACAGCTCAGCACATCACAGAAACCAGTCTCACTTTCATAATCAGTCTACCACAGCTCAGCACATCACAGAAACCAGTCTCATCTCCATGGTCCATGTCTACCACAGCTCAGCGCATCACAGAAACCAGTCACCCCTCTATAGTCCCTGTCAACCACAGCTCAACACATCAGAGAAACCGGTATCACCACCATTGTCTGTCTACCACAGCTCAGCACATCACAGAAACCAATCTGCCCTCCATAGTCTGTCTACCACAGCTCAGCACATCACAGAAACCAGTCTCCTCTCCATAGTCTGTCTACCACAGCACAGTACATCACACAAACCAGTCTCATCTCCATGGTCCCTCTCTACCACAGCTCAGCACATCACAGAAACCAGTCTCACCTCCATGGTCCCTGTCTACCACAGCTCAGCATATCACAGAAACCAGTCTCATCTCCATGGTCCCTCTCTACCACAGATCAGCACGTCACAGAAACCGGTCTCACCACCATTGTCTGTCTACCACAGCTCAGCACGTCACAGAAACCAGTCTCCTCTCCATAGTCTGTCTACCACAGCTCAGCACATCACAGAAACCAGTCTCATCTCCATGGTCCCTGTCTACCACAGATCAGCACATCACAGAAACCAATCTGCCCTCCATAGTCTGTCTACCACAGCACAGTACATCACAGAAACCAGTCTCATCTCCATGGTCCCTCTCTACCACAGATCAGCACGTCACAGAAACCGATCTCACCACCATTGTCTGTCTACCACAGCTCAGCACGTCACAGAAACCAGTCTCCTCTCCATAGTCTGTCTACCACAGCTCATCACATCACAGAAACCAGTCTCATCTCCATGGTCCCTGTCTACCACAGATCAGCACATCACAGAAACCAATCTGCCCTCCATAGACTGTCTACCACAGCTCAGCACATCACAGAAACCAGTCTCCTCTCCATAGTCTGTCTACCACAGCACAGTACATCACAGAAACCAGTCTCATCTCCATGGTCCCTCTCTACCACAGATCAGCACATCACAGAAACAAGTCTCACCACCATTGTCTGTCTACCACAGCTCAGCACATCACAGAAACCAGTCTCATCTCCATGGTCCCTCTCTACCACAGCTCAGCACATCACAGAAACAAGTCTCACCACCATTGTCTGTCTACCACAGCTCAGCACATCACAGGAACCAGTCTCCTCTCCATAGTCTGTCTACCATAGCTCAGCACATCACAGAAACCAGTCTCCCCTCCATAGTCTGTCTACCACAGCCCAGCACATCACAGGCACCAGTCTCCCCTCCATAGTCAATCTACCATAGCTCAGCACTTCACAGAAGCCAGTCTCCCCTCCATAGTCTGTCTACCACAGCTAAGCACATCACAGAAACCAGTCTTCCCTCCATAGTCTGTCTACCACAGCTCAGCACATCACAGACACCAGACTCCACTCCGTAGTCTGTCTACCACAGCTCAGCACATCACAGAAACCAGTCTCACCTCCATGGTCCCTGTCTACCACAGCTCAGCACATAACAGAAACCAGTCTCACCTCCATAGTCTGTCTACCTCAGCTCAGCACATCACAGAAACCAGTCTCATCTCCATGGTCCCTGTCTACCACAGCTCAGCACATCACAGAAACCAGTCTCATCTCCATGGTCCCTATCTACCACAGATCAGCACATCACAGAAACAAGTCTCACCACCATTTTATGTCTACCACAGCTCAGCACATCACAGAAACCAGACTCCGCTCCATAGTCTGTCTACAATAGCTCAGCATATCACAGAAACCAGTCTCCCCTCCAAGTCTGTCTACCACAGCTCAGCACATCACAGAAACCAGCCTTGAATCCATAGTCTGTCCACCACAGCTCAGCACATCACAGAAACCAGTCTCAAATCCATAGTCTGTCCACCACAGCTCAGCACATCACAGAAACCAGTCTCACCTCCATGGTCGCTGTCTACCACAGATCAGCACATCACAGAAACAAGTCTCAATTCCAAAGTCAGTCTACCACAGCTCAGCACATCACAGAAACCAGTCTCACCTCCATGGTCCCTGTCTACCACAGCTCAGCACATCACAGAAACCAGTCTCATCTCCATGGTCCCTGTCTACCACAGATCAGCACATCACAGAAACCAATCTGCCCTCCATAGTCTGTCTACCACAGCTCAGCACATCACAGAAACCAGTCTCCTCTCCATAGTCTGTCTACCACAGCACAGTACATCACAGAAACCAGTCTCATCTCCATGGTCCCTCTCTACCACAGATCAGCACATCACAGAAACAAGTCTCACCACCATTGTCTGTCTACCACAGCTCAGCACATCACAGGAACCAGTCTCCGCTCCATAGTCTGTCTACCACAGCTCAGCACATCACAGAAACCAGTCTCATCTCCATGGTCCCTGTCTACCACAGCTCAGCACATCACAGAAACCAGTCTCATCTCCATGGTCCCTCTCTACCACAGCTCAGCACATCACAGAAACCAGTCTCACCTCCATGGTCCCTGTCTAGCACAGCTCAGCACATCACAGAAACCAGTCTCATCTCCATGGTCCCTGTCTACCACAGATCAGCACATCACAGAAACCAATCTACCCTCCATAGTCTGTCTACCACAGCACAGTACATCACAGAAACCAGTCTCATCTCCATGGTCCGTCTCTACCACAGATCAGCACATCACAGAAACAAGTCTCACCACCATTGTCTGTCTACCACAGCTCAGCACATCACAGGAACCAGTCTCCGCTCCATAGTCTGTCTACAATAGCTCAGCACATCACAGACACCAGACTCCACTCCGTAGTCTGTCTACCACAGCTCAGCACATCACAGAAACCAGTCTCACCTCCATGGTCCCTGTCTACCACAGCTCAGCACATAACAGAAACCAGTCTCACCTCCATAGTCTGTCTACCACAGCTCAGCACATCACAGAAACCAGTCTCATCTCCATGGTCCCTGTCTACCACAGCTCAGCACATCACAGAAACCAGTCTTATCTCCATGGTCCCTATCTACCACAGATCAGCACATCACAGAAACAAGTCTCACCATCATTGTCTGTCTACCACAGCTCAGCACATCACAGGAACCAGTCTCCGCTCCATAGTCTGTCTACAATAGCTCAGCACATCACAGAAACCAGTCTCCCCTCCATAGTCTGTCTACCACAGCTCAGCACATCACAGAAACCAGCCTTGAATCCATAGTCTGTCTAACACAGCTCAGCACATCACAGAAACCAGTCTCAAATCCATAGTCTGTCTACCACAGCTCAGCACATCACAGAAATCTGTCTCATCTCCATGGTCCTTGTCTACAGTGCTCAGCATCTCACATAAACCAGCCTCACCTCTATAAGCCCTGTCAAACACAGCACAACACAACACTGAAACTAGTCTCCCCTCCATAGTGCGTTAACACATCTCAGCACTACAGAAACCAGTCTCCCCTCCAGAGTCTGTCTACCACTGCACACTACATCACACCAACCAGTCTCATTTCCATGGTCCCTCTCTACCACAGCTCAGCACATCACAGAACAAAGTCTCACCACAATCGTCGTTCTACCACAGCCTAGCACGTCACAGAAACCGGTCTCACCACCATTGTCTGTCTACCACAGCTCAGCACATCACAGAAACCAGTCTCATCTCCATGGTCCCTCTCTACCACAGCTCAGCACATCACAGAAACAAGTCTCACCACCATTGTCTGTCTACCACAGCTCAGCACATCACAGGAACCAGTCTCCCCTCCATAGTCTGTCTACCATAGCTAAGCACATCACAGAAAACAGTCTCCCCTCCATAGTCTGTCTACCACAGCTCAGCACATCACAGAAACCAGTCTCAAATCCATAGACTGTCTACCACAGCTCAGCACATCACAGAAACCAGTCTCACTTTCATAATCAGTCTACCGCAGCTCAGCACATCACAGAAACCAGTCTCATCTCCATGGTCCATGTCTACCACAGCTCAGCGCATCACAGAAACCAGTCACCCCTCTATAGTCCCTGTCAACCACAGCTCAACACATCAGAGAAACCGGTATCACCACCATTGTCTGTCTACCACAGCTCAGCACATCACAGAAACCAATCTGCCCTCCATAGTCTGTCTACCACAGCTCAGCACATCACAGAAACCAGTCTCCTCTCCATAGTCTGTCTACCACAGCACAGTACATCACACAAACCAGTCTCATCTCCATGGTCCCTCTCTACCACAGCTCAGCACATCACAGAAACCAGTCTCACCTCCATGGTCCCTGTCTACCACAGCTCAGAATATCACAGAAACCAGTCTCATCTCCATGGTCCCTCTCTACCACAGATCAGCACGTCACAGAAACCGGTCTCACCACCATTGTCTGTCTACCACAGCTCAGCACGTCACAGAAACCAGTCTCCTCTCCATAGTCTGTCTACCACAGCTCAGCACATCACAGGAACCAGTCTCCCCTCCATAGTCTGTCTACCATAGCTAAGCACATCACAGAAAACAGTCTCCCCTCCATAGTCTGTCTACCACAGCTCAGCACATCACAGAAACCAGTCTCAAATCCATAGACTGTCTACCACAGCTCAGCACATCACAGAAACCAGTCTCACTTTCATAATCAGTCTACCACAGCTCAGCACATCACAGAAACCAGTCTCATCTCCATGGTCCCTCTCTACCACAGATCAGCACGTCACAGAAACCGGTCTCACCACCATTGTCTGTCTACCACAGCTCAGCACGTCACAGAAACCAGTCTCCTCTCCATAGTCTGTCTACCACAGCTCAGCACATCACAGACACCAGTCTCATCTGCATGGTCCCTGTCTACCACAGATCAGCACATCACAGAAACCAATCTGCCCTCCATAGTCTGTCTACCACAGCTCAGCACATCACAGAAACCAGTCTCCTCTCCATAGTCTGTCTACCACAGCACAGTACATCACAGAAACCAGTCTCATCTCCATGGTCCCTGTCTACCACAGATCAGCACATCACAGAAACCAGTCTCAAATCCATAGTCTGTCCACCACAGCTCAGCACATCACAGAAACCAGTCTCACCTCCATGGTCGCTGTCTACCACAGATCAGCACATCACAGAAACAAGTCTCAATTCCAAAGTCAGTCTACCACAGCTCAGCACATCACAGAAACCTGTCTCATCTCCATGGTCCTTGTCTACAGTGCTCAGCATCTCAAATAAACCAGCCTCAGCTCTATAAGCCCTGATAACCACAGCACAACGCATCACTGAAACTAGTCTCCACTCCATAGTGTGTTAACACATCTCAGCACATCACAGAAACCAGTCTCCCCTCCATAGTCTGTCTACCACAGCACAATACATCACAGAAACCAGTCTCATTTCCATGGTCCCTCTCTACCACAGCTCAGCACATCACAGAAACAAGTCTCACCACCAGTGTCTGTCTACCACAGCTCAGCACATCACAGGAACCAGTCTCCCCTCCATAGTCTGTCTACCATAGCTCAGCACATCACAGAAACCAGTCTCCCCTCCATAGTCTGTCTACCACAGCTCAGCACATCACAGAAACCAGTCTCAAATCCATAGTCTGTCTACCACAGCTCAGCACATCACAGAAACCAGTCTCACTTTCATAATCAGTCTACCACAGCTCAGCACATCACAGAAACCAGTCTCATCTCCATGGTCCATCTCTACCACAGCTCAGCGCATCACAGAAACCAGTCTCACCTCCATAGTCTGTCTACCACAGCACAGTACATCACACAAATCAGTCTCATCTCCATGGTCCCTGTCTACCACAGCTCAGCGCATCACAGAAACCAGTCACCCCTCTATAGTCCCTGTCAACCACAGCTCAACACATCACAGAAACCGGTCTCACCACCATTGTCTGTCTACCACAGCTCAGCACATCACAGAAACCAATCTGCCCTCCATAGTCTGTCTACCACAGCTCAGCACATCACAGAAACCAGTCTCACCTCCATGGTCCCTGTCTACCACAGCTCAGCACATCACAGAAACCAGTCTCATCTCCATGGTCCCTGTCTACCACAGATCAGCACATCACAGAAACCAATCTGCCCTCCATAGTCTGTCTACCACAGCTCAGCACATCACAGAAAGCAGTCTCCTCTCCATAGTCTGTCTACCACAGCACAGTACATCACAGAAACCAGTCTCATCTCCATGGTCCCTCTCTACCACAGATCAGCACATCACAGAAACAAGTCTCACCACCATTGTCTGTCTACCACAGCTCAGCACATCACAGGAACCAGTCTCCGCTCCATAGTCTGTCTACCACAGCTCAGCACATCACAGAAACCAGTCTCATCTCCATGGTCCCTGTCTACCACAGCTCAGCACATCACAGAAACCAGTCTCACCTCCATGGTCCCTGTCTAGCACAGCTCAGCACATCACAGAAACCAGTCTCATCTCCATGGTCCCTGTCTACCACAGATCAGCACATCACAGAAACCAATCTACCCTCCATAGTCTGTCTACCACAGCACAGTACATCACAGAAACCAGTCTCATCTCCATGGTCCGTCTCTACCACAGATCAGCACATCACAGAAACAAGTCTCACCACCATTGTCTGTCTACCACAGCTCAGCACATCACAGGAACCAGTCTCCGCTCCATAGTCTGTCTACAATAGCTCAGCACATCACAGACACCAGACTCCACTCCGTAGTCTGTCTACCACAGCTCAGCACATCACAGAAACCAGTCTCACCTCCATGGTCCCTGTCTACCACAGCTCAGCACATAACAGAAACCAGTCTCACCTCCATAGTCTGTCTACCACAGCTCAGCACATCACAGAAACCAGTCTCATCTCCATGGTCCCTGTCTACCACAGCTCAGCACTTCTCAGAAACCAGTCTTATCTCCATGGTCCCTATCTACCACAGATCAGCACATCACAGAAACAAGTCTCACCATCATTGTCTGTCTACCACAGCTCAGCACATCACAGGAACCAGTCTCCGCTCCATAGTCTGTCTACAATAGCTCAGCACATCACAGAAACCAGTCTCCCCTCCATAGTCTGTCTACCACAGCTCAGCACATCACAGAAACCAGCCTTGAATCCATAGTCTGTCTAACACAGCTCAGCACATCACAGAAACCAGTCTCAAATCCATAGTCTGTCTACCACAGCTCAGCACATCACAGAAATCTGTCTCATCTCCATGGTCCTTGTCTACAGTGCTCAGCATCTCACATAAACCAGCCTCACCTCTATAAGCCCTGTCAAACACAGCACAACACATCACTGAAACTAGTCTCCCCTCCATAGTGCGTTAACACATCTCAGCACTCACAGAAACCAGTCTCCCCTCCAGAGTCTGTCTACCACTGCACACTACATCACACCAACCAGTCTCATTTCCATGGTCCCTCTCTACCACAGCTCAGCACATCACAGAACAAAGTCTCACCACAATCGTCGTTCTACCACAGCCTAGCACGTCACAGAAACCGGTCTCACCACCATTGTCTGTCTACCACAGCTCAGCACATCACAGAAACCAGTCTCATCTCCATGGTCCCTCTCTACCACAGCTCAGCACATCACAGAAACAAGTCTCACCACCATTGTCTGTCTACCACAGCTCAGCACATCACAGGAACCAGTCTCCCCTCCATAGTCTATCTACCATAGCTCAGCACATCACAGAAACCAGTCTCACTTTCATAATCAGTCTACCGCAGCTCAGCACATCACAGAAACCAGTCTCATCTCCATGGTCCCTGTCTACCACAGCACAGCACATCACAGAAACCAGTCTCACCTCTATAGTCCCTGTCTACCACAGCTCAGCACATCACCGAAACCAGTCTCCACTCCATCGTCTGTCTACCACAGCTCAGCACATCACAGAAACCAGTCTCCCCCCTATACTCCCAGTCTAACACAGCTCAGCACATCACAGAATCCAGTCACCCCCCCTATAGTCACTGTCTACCACAGCTCAGCACATCACAGAAACCAGTCTCACCTCCATAGTCTGTCTACCACAGCACTGTACATCACACAAACCAGTCTCATCTCCATAGTCTGTCTACCACAGCACAGTACATCACACAAACCAGTCTCCTCTCCATGGTCCCTCTCTACCACAGCTCAGCGCATCACAGAAACCAGTCTCCACTCCATAGTCTGTCTACCACAGCTCAGCGCATCACAGAAACCAGTCTCCACTCCATAGTCTGTCTACCAGAGCTCAGCACATCACAGAAACCAGTCTCCACTCCATAGTCTGTCTACCACAGCTCAGCGCATCACAGAAACCAGTCTCCACTCCATAGTCTGTCTACCACAGCTCAGCACATCACAGAAACCAGTCTCCACTCCATAGTCTGTCTACCACAGCTCAGCGCATCACAGAAACCAGTCTCCACTCCATAGTCTGTCTACCACAGCTCAGCGCATCACAGAAACCAGTCTCCACTCCATAGTCTGTCTACCAGAGCTCAGCACATCACAGAAACCAGTCTCACCTCCATAGTCTGTCTACCACAGCTCAGCACAACACAGAAACCAATCTGCCCTCCATAGTCTGTCTACCACAGCTGAGCACATCACAGAAACCAGTCTCCCCCCTATACTCCCAGTCTAATACAGCTCAGCACATCACAGAATCCAGTCACCCCCCCTATAGTCACTGTCTACCACAGCTCAGCACATCACAGAAACCAGTCTCACCTCCATAGTCTGTCTACCACAGCACAGTACATCACACAAACCAGTCTCATCTCCACAGTCTGTCTACCACAGCACAGTACATCACACAAACCAGTCTCATCTCCATAGTCTGTCTGCCACAGCACAGTACATCACACAAACCAGTCTCACCTCCATAGTCTGTCTGCCACAGCACTGTACATCACACAAACCAGTCTCATCTCCATAGTCTGTCTACCACAGCACAGTACATCACACAAACCAGTCTCATCTCCATGGTCCCTCTCTACCACAGCTCAGCGCATCACAGAAACCAGTCTCCACTCCATAGTCTGTCTACCACAGCTCAGCGCATCACAGAAACCAGTCTCCACTCCATAGTCTGTCTACCAGAGCTCAGCACATCACAGAAACCAGTCTCCACTCCATAGTCTGTCTACCACAGCTCAGCGCATCACAGAAACCAGTCTCCACTCCATAGTCTGTCTACCACAGCTCAGCACATCACAGAAACCAGTCTCCACTCCATAGTCTGTCTACCACAGCTCAGCGCATCACAGAAACCAGTCTCCACTCCATAGTCTGTCTACCACAGCTCAGCGCATCACAGAAACCAGTCTCCACTCCATAGTCTGTCTACCAGAGCTCAGCACATCACAGAAACCAGTCTCACCTCCATAGTCTGTCTACCACAGCTCAGCACAACACAGAAACCAATCTGCCCTCCATAGTCTGTCTACCACAGCTGAGCACATCACAGAAACCAGTCTCACTTTCATAATCAGTCTACCGCAGCTCAGCACATCACAGAAACCAGTCTCATCTCCATGGTCCCTGTCTACCACAGCACAGCACATCACAGAAACCAGTCTCACCTCTATAGTCCCTGTCTACCACAGCTCAGCACATCACAGAAACCAGTCTCCACTCCATCGTCTGTCTACCACAGCTCAGCACATCACAGAAACCAGTCTCCCCCCTATACTCCCAGTCTAACACAGCTCAGCACATCACAGAATCCAGTCACCCCCCCTATAGTCACTGTCTACCACAGCTCAGCACATCACAGAAACCAGTCTCACCTCCATAGTCTGTCTACCACAGCACAGTACATCACACAAATCAGTCTCATCTCCATAGTCTGTCTACCACAGCACAGTACATCACACAAACCAGTCTCATCTCCATAGTCTGTCTACCACAGCACAGTACATCACACAAACCAGTCTCACCTCCATAGTCTGTCTGCCACAGCACTGTACATCACACAAACCAGTCTCATCTCCATAGTCTGTCTACCACAGCACAGTACATCACACAAACCAGTCTCATCTCCATGGTCCCTCTCTACCACAGCTCAACACATCACAGAATCCAGTCTCACCTCCATAGTCTGACTACCACAGCTCAGCACATCACAGAAACCAGTCTCATCTCCATGGTCCCTCTCTCCCACAGCTCAGCACATCACAGAAACAAGCCTCACCACCATTGTCTGTCTACCACAGCTCAGCAAATCTCAGAAACCGGTCTCACCACCATTGTCTGTCTACCACAGCTCAGCACAACACAGAAACCAATCTGCCCTCCATAGTCTGTCTACCACAGCTGAGCACATCACAGAATCCAGTCTCACTTTCATAATCTGTCTACCGCAGCTCAGCACATCACAGAAACCAGTCTCATCTCCATGGTCCCTGTCTACCACAGCACAGCACATCACAGAAACCAGTCTCACCTCTATAGTCCCTGTCTACCACAGCTCAGCACATCACAGAAACCAGTCTCCACTCCATAGTCTGTCTACCACAGCTCAGTGCATCACAGAAACCAGATTCCACTCCATAGTCTGTCTATCACAGCTCAGCACATCACAGAAACCAGTCTCACCTCCATGGTCCCTGTCTACCACAGCACAGCACATCACAGAAACCAGTCTCCACTCCATAGTCTGTCTACCACACCTCAGCGCATCACAGAAACCAGTCTCATCTCCATGGTTCCTGTCTACCACAGCTCAGCACATCACAGAAACCAGTCTCCCCCCTATACTCCCAGTCTACCACAGCTCAGCACATCACAGAAACCAGTCTCCACTCCATAGTCTGTCAACCAAAGCTCAGCACATCACAGAAACCAGTCTCCCCCCGTATAGTCACTGTCTACCACAGCTCAGCACATCACAGAAATCAGTCTCCCCTCTATAGTCTGTCTACCACAGTTGAGCACATCACAGAAACCAGACTCCACTCCATAGTCTGTCTACCACATCTCAGCACATCACAGAAACCAGTTTCACCTCCATGGTCCCTGTCTACCACAGCTCAGCACATCACAGAAACCAGTCTCACCTCCATGGTCCCTGTCTACCACAGCTCAGCACATCACAGGAACCAGTCTCCCCTCCATAGTCTGTCTAGCATAGCTCAGCACATCACAGAAACCAGTCTCCCCTCCATAGTCTGTCTACCATACCTCAGCACATCACAGAAACCAGTCTCCCCTCCATAGTCTGTCCAGCACAGCTCAGCACATCACAGAAACCAGTTTCACCTACATGGTCCCTGTCTACCACAGCTCAGCACATCACAGAAACCAGTCTCACCTCCATAGTCTGTCTACCACAGCACAGTACATCACACAAACCAGTCTCATCTCCATAGTCTGTCTACCACAGCACAGTACATCACACAAACCAGTCTCATCTCCATAGTCTGTCTACCACAGCACAGTACATCACACAAACCAGTATCACCTCCATAGTCTGTCTGCCACAGCACAGTACATCACACAAACCAGTCTCATCTCCATAGTCTGTCTACCACAGCACAGTACATCACACAAACCAGTCTCATCTCCATGGTCCCTCTCTACCACAGCTCAGCACAACACAGAAACCAATGTCCCCCCCTATAGTCACTGTCTACCACAGCTTAGCACATCACAGAAACCAGTCTCCCCCCTTATAGTCACTGTCTACCACAGCTCAGAACATCACAGAAACCAGTCTCCCCTCCATAATCTCTCTACCACAGCTCAGCACATCACAGAAACCAGTCTCCCCACCATAGTCTGTCTACCACAGCTCAGCACATCACAGAAACCAGTCTCACCTCCATAGTCTGTCTACCACAGCACAGTACATCACACAAACCAGTCTCATCTCCATAGTCTGTCTACCACAGCACAGTACATCACACGAACCAGTCTCATCTCCATGGTCCCTCTCTACCACAGCTCAACACATCACAGAATCCAGTCTCACCTCCATAGTCTGTCTGCCAAAGCACAGTACATCACACAAACCAGTCTCATCTCCATAGTCTGTCTACCACAGCACAGTACATCACACAAACCAGTCTCATCTCCATGGTCCCTCTCTACCACAGCTCAACACATCACAGAAACAAATCTCACCTCCATGGTCTTTCTACCACAGCTCAGCACTTCTCAGAAACCTGTCTCACCACCATTTTCTGTCTACCACAGCTCAGCACATCACAGAAATCAGTCTCATCTCCATGGTCCCTGTCTACCATACTCAGCATCTCACAGAAACCAGTCTCACCTCCATGGTCCCTGTCTACCACAGCTCAGCACATCACAGAAACCAGTCTCACCTCCATAGACTGTCTACCACAGCACAGTACATCACACAAACCAGTCTCATCTCCATAGTCTGTCTACCACAGCACAGTACATCACACAAACCAGTCTCATCTCCATGGTCCCTCTCTATCACAGCTCAACACATCACAGAAACCAGTCTCCACTCCATAGTCTGTCTACCACAGCTCAGCGCATCACAGAAACCAGTCTCCACTCCATAGTCTGTCTACCACAGCTCAGCACATCACAGAAACCAGTCTCCACTCCATAGTCTGTCTACCACAGCTCAGCGCATCACAGAAACCAGTCTCCACTCCATAGTCTGTCTACCACAGCTCAGCGCATCACAGAAACCAGTCTCCACTCCATAGTCTGTCTACCAGAGCTCAGCACATCACAGAAACCAGTCTCACCTCCATAGTCTGTCGACCACAGCTGAGCACATCACAGAAACCAGTCTCACTTTCATAATCAGTCTACCGCAGCTCAGCACATCACAGAAACCAGTCTCATCTCCATGGTCCCTGTCTACCACAGCACAGCACATCACAGAAACCAGTCTCACCTCTATAGTCCCTGTCTACCACAGCTCAGCACATCACAGAAACCAGTCTCCACTCCATAGTCTGTCTACCACAGCTCAGCACATCACAGAAACCAGTCTCACCTCCATGGTCCCTGTCTACCGCAGCACAGCAGATCACAGAAACCAGTCTCCACTCCATAGTCTGTCTACCACACCTCAGCGCATCACAGAAACCTGTCTCATCGCCATGGTTCCTGTCTACCACAGCTCAGCACATCACAGAAACCAGTCTCCCCCCTATACTCCCAGTCTAACACAGTTCAGCACATCACAGAAACCAGTCTCCACTCCATAGTCTGTCTACCACAGCACAGTACATCACAGAAACCAGTCTCCACTCCATAGTCTGACAAACACAGCTCAGCACATCACAGAATCCAGTCTCCCCCCCATAGTCACTGTCTACCACAGCTCAGCACATCACAGAAACCAGTCTCACCTCCATAGTCTGTCTACCACAGCACAGTACATCACACAAACCAGTCTCATCTCCATGGTCCCTCTCTATCACAGCTCAACACATCACAGAAACCAGTCTCCCCCCCATAGTCACTGTCTACCACAGCTCAGCACATCACAGAAACCAGTCTCCACTCCATAGTCTGTCTACCACAGCTCAGCACATCACAGAAACCAGTCTCCACTCCATAGTCTGTCTACCACAGCTCAGCGCATCACAGAAACCAGTCTCCACTCCATAGTCTGTCTACCACAGCTCAGCGCATCACAGAAACCAGTCTCCACTCCATAGTCTGTCTACCAGAGCTCAGCACATCACAGAAACCAGTCTCCACTCCATAGTCTGTCTACCACAGCTCAGCGCATCACAGAAACCAGTCTCCACTCCATAGTCTGTCTACAACAGCTCAGCACATCACAGAAACCAGTCTCCACTCCATAGTCTGTCTACCACAGCTCAGCGCATCACAGAAACCAGTCTCCACTCCATAGTCTGTCTACCACAGCTCAGCGCATCACAGAAACCAGTCTCCACTCCATAGTCTGTCTACCAGAGCTCAGCACATCACAGAAACCAGTCTCACCTCCATAGTCTGTCTACCACAGCTCAGCACAACACAGAAACCAATCTGCCCTCCATAGTCTGTCTACCACAGCTGAGCACATCACAGAAACCAGTCTCACTTTCATAATCAGTCTACCGCAGCTCAGCACATCACAGAACCCAGTCTCATCTCCATGGTCCCTGTCTACCACAGCACAGCACATCACAGAAACCAGTCTCACCTCTATAGTCCCTGTCTACCACAGCTCAGCACATCACCGAAACCAGTCTCCACTCCATCGTCTGTCTACCACAGCTCAGCACATCACAGAAACCAGTCTCACCTCTATAGTCCCTGTCTACCACAGCTCAGCACATCACAGAAACCAGTCTCCACTCCATAGTCTGTCTACCACAGCTCAGCACATCACAGAAACCAGTCTCACCTCCATGGTCCCTGTCTACCGCAGCACAGCAGATCACAGAAACCAGTCTCCACTCCATAGTCTGTCTACCACACCTCAGCGCATCACAGAAACGTGTCTCATCTCCATGGTTCCTGTCTACCACAGCTCAGCACATCACAGAAACCAGTCTCCACTCCATAGTCTGTCTACCACAGCTCAGCACATCACAGAAACCAGTCTCACCTCCATGGTCCCTGTCTACCGCAGCACAGCAGATCACAGAAACCAGTCTCCACTCCATAGTCTGTCTACCACACCTCAGCGCATCACAGAAACCTGTCTCATCTCCATGGTTCCTGTCTACCACAGCTCAGCACATCACAGAAACCAGTCTCCCCCCTATACTCCCAGTCTAACACAGCTCAGCACATCACAGAATCCAGTCTCCCCCCCTATAGTCACTGTCTACCACAGCTCAGCACATCACAGAAACCAGTCTCACCTCCATAGTCTGTCTACCACAGCACAGTACATCACACAAACCAGTCTCATCTCCATAGTCTGTCTACCACAGCACAGTACATCACACAAACCAGTCTCATCTCCATGGTCCCTCTCTACCACAGCTCAACACATCACAGAATCCAGTCTCACCTCCATAGTCTGACTACCACAGCTCAGCACATCACAGAAACCAGTCTCATCTCCATGGTCCCTCTCTCCCACAGCTCAGCACATCACAGAAACAAGCCTCACCACCATTGTCTGTCTACCACAGCTCAGCAAATCTCAGAAACCGGTCTCACCACCATTGTCTGTCTACCACAGCTCAGCAAAACACAGAAACCAATCTGCCCTCCATAGTCTGTCTACCACAGCTGAGCACATCACAGAATCCAGTCTCACTTTCATAATCTGTCTACCGCAGCTCAGCACATCACAGAAACCAGTCTCATCTCCATGGTCCCTGTCTACCACAGCACAGCACATCACAGAAACCAGTCTCACCTCTATAGTCCCTGTCTACCACAGCTCAGCGCATCACAGAAACCAGTCTCCACTCCATAGTCTGTCTATCACAGCTCAGCACATCACAGAAACCAGTCTCACCTCGATGGTCCCTGTCTACCACAGCACAGCACATCACAGAAACCAGTCTCCACTCCATAGTCTGTCTACCACACCTCAGCGCATCACAGAAACCTGTCTCATCTCCATGGTTCCTGTCTACCACAGCTCAGCACATCACAGAAACCAGTCTCCCCCCTATACTCCCAGTCTACCACAGCTCAGCACATCACAGAAACCAGTCTCCACTCCATAGTCTGTAAACCAAAGCTCAGCACATCACAGAAACCAGTCTCCCCCCGTATAGTCACTGTCTACCACAGCTCAGCACATCACAGAAATCAGTCTCCCCTCTATAGTCTGACTACCACAGTTGAGCACATCACAGAAACCAGACTCCACTCCATAGTCTGTCTACCACATCTCAGCACATCACAGAAACCAGTTTCACCTCCATGGTCCCTGTCTACCACAGCTCAGCACATCACAGAAACCAGTCTCACCTCCATGGTCCCTGTCTACCACAGCTCAGCACATCACAGGAACCAGTCTCCCCTCCATAGTCTGTCTAGCATAGCTCAGCACATCACAGAAACCAGTTTCCCCTCCATAGTCTGTCTACCACAGGTCAGCACATCACAGAAACCAGTTTCACCTACATGGTCCCTGTCTACCACAGCTCAGCACATCACAGAAACCAGTCTCACCTCCATAGTCTGTCTACCACAGCACAGTACATCACACAAACCAGTCTCATCTCCATAGTCTGTCTACCACAGCACAGTACACCACACAAACCAGTCTCATCTCCATAGTCTGTCTACCACAGCACAGTACATCACACAAACCAGTATCACCTCCATAGTCTGTCTGCCACAGCACAGTACATCACACAAACCAGTCTCATCTCCATAGTCTGTCTACCACAGCACAGTACATCACACAAACCAGTCTCATCTCCATGGTCCCTCTCTACCACAGCTCAGCACAACACAGAAACCAATCTGCCCTGCACAGTCTGTCTACCACAGCTGAGCACATCACAGAAACCAGTCTCACTTTCATAATCAGTCTACCGCAGCTCAGCACATCACAGAAACCAGTCTCATCTCCATGGTCCCTGTCTACCACAGCACAGCACATCACAGAAACCAGTCTCACCTCTATAGTCCCTGTCTACCACAGCTCAGCACATCACAGAAACCAGTCTCCACTCCATAGTCTGTCTACCACAGCTCAGCACATCACAGAAACCAGTCTCACCTCCATGGTCCCTGTCTACCGCAGCACAGCAGATCACAGAAACCAGTCTCCACTCCATAGTCTGTCTACCACACCTCAGCGCATCACAGAAACCTGTCTCATCTCCATGGTTCCTGTCTACCACAGCTCAGCACATCACAGAAACCAGTCTCCCCCCTATACTCCCAGTCTAACACAGCTCAGCACATCACAGAAACCAGTCTCCACTCCATAGTCTGTCTACCACAGCACAGTACATCACAGAAACCAGTCTCCACTCCATAGTCTGACAAACACAGCTCAGCACATCACAGAATCCAGTCTCCCCCCCATAGTCACTGTCTACCACAGCTCAGCACATCACAGAAACCAGTCTCACCTCCATAGTCTGTCTACCACAGCACAGTACATCACACAAACCAGTCTCATCTCCATGGTCCCTCTCTATCACAGCTCAACACATCACAGAAACCAGTCTCCCCCCCATAGTCTGTCTACCACAGCTCAGCGCATCACAGAAACCAGTCTCCACTCCATAGTCTGTCTACCACAGCTCAGCACATCACAGAAACCAGTCTCCACTCCATAGTCTGTCTACCACAGCTCAGCGCATCACAGAAACCAGTCTCCACTCCATAGTCTGTCTACCACAGCTCAGCACATCACAGAAACCAGTCTCCACTCCATAATCTGTCTACCACAGCTCAGCGCATCACAGAAACCAGTCTCCACTCCATAGTCTGTCTACCACAGCTCAGCGCATCACAGAAACCAGTCTCCACTCCATAGTCTGTCTACCAGAGCTCAGCACATCACAGAAACCAGTCTCACCTCCATAGTCTGTCTACCACAGCTCAGCACAACACAGAAAGCAATCTGCCCTCCATAGTCTGTCTACCACAGCTGAGCACATCACAGAAACCAGTCTCACTTTCATAATCAGTCTACCGCAGCTCAGCACATCACAGAAACCAGTCTCATCTCCATGGTCCCTGTCTACCACAGCACAGCACATCACAGAAACCAGTCTCACCTCTATAGTCCCTGTCTACCACAGCTCAGCACATCACAGAAACCAGACTCCACTCCATAGTCTGTCTACCACAGCTCAGCACATAACAGAAACCAGTCTCACCTCCATGGTCCCTGTCTACCGCAGCACAGCAGATCACAGAAACCAGTCTCCACTCCATAGTCTGTCTACCACACCTCAGCGCATCACAGAAACCTGTCTCATCTCCATGGTTCCTGTCTACCACAGCTCAGCACATCACAGAAACCAGTCTCCCCCCTATACTCCCAGTCTAACACAGCTCAGCACATCACAGAATCCAGTCTCCCCCCCTATAGTCACTGTCTACCACAGCTCAGCACATCACAGAAACCAGTCTCACCTCCATAGTCTGTCTACCACAGCACAGTACATCACGCAAACCAGTCTCATCTCCATAGTCTGTCTACCACAGCACAGTACATCACACAAACCAGTCTCATCTCCATAGTCTGTCTACCACAGCACAGTACATCACACAAACCAGTCTCACCTCCATAGTCTGTCTGCCACAGCACAGTACATCACACAAACCAGTCTCATCTCCATAGTCTGTCTACCACAGCACAGTACATCACACAAACCAGTCTCATCTCCATGGTCCCTCTCTACCACAGCTCAACACATCACAGAATCCAGTCTCACCTCCATAGTCTGACTACCACAGCTCAGCACATCACAGAAACCAGTCTCATCTCCATGGTCCCTCTCTCCCACAGCTCAGCACATCACAGAAACAAGCCTCACCACCATTGTCTGTCTACCACAGCTCAGCAAATCTCAGAAACCAGTCTCACCACCATTGTCTGTCTACCACAGATCAGCACAACACAGAAACCAATCTGCCCTCCATAGTCTGTCTACCACAGCTGAGCACATCACAGAATCCAGTCTCACTTTCATAATCTGTCTACCGCAGCTCAGCACATCACAGAAACCAGTCTCATCTCCATGGTCCCTGTCTACCACAGCACAGCACATCACAGAAACCAGTCTCACCTCTATAGTCCCTGTCTACCACAGCTCAGCACATCACAGAAACCAGTCTCCACTCCATAGTCTGTCTACCACAGCTCAGCGCATCACAGAAACCAGTCTCCACTCCATAGTCTGTCTATCACAGCTCAGCACATCACAGAAACCAGTCTCACCTCGATGGTCCCTGTCTACCACAGCACAGCACATCACAGAAACCAGTCTCCACTCCATAGTCTGTCTACCACACCTCAGCGCATCACAGAAACCTGTCTCATCTCCATGGTTCCTGTCTACCACAGCTCAGCACATCACAGAAACCAGTCTCCCCCCTATACTCCCAGTCTACCACAGCTCAGCACATCACAGAAACCAGTCTCCACTCCATAGTCTGTAAACCAAAGCTCAGCACATCACAGAAACCAGTCTCCCCCCGTATAGTCACTGTCTACCACAGCTCAGCACATCACAGAAATCAATCTCCCCTCTATAGTCTGACTACCACAGTTGAGCACATCACAGAAACCAGACTCCACTCCATAGTCTGTCTACCACATCTCAGCACATCACAGAAACCAGTTTCACCTCCATGGTCCCTGTCTACCACAGCTCAGCACATCACAGAAACCAGTCTCACCTCCATGGTCCCTGTCTACCACAGCTCAGCACATCACAGGAACCAGTCTCCCCTCCATAGTCTGTCTAGCATAGCTCAGCACATCACAGAAACCAGTTTCCCCTCCATAGTCTGTCTACCATACCTCAGCACATCACAGAAACCAGTCTCCACTCCATAGTCTGTCTACCACAGCTCAGCACATCACAGAAACCAGTTTCACCTACATGGTCCCTGTCTACCACAGCTCAGCACATCACAGAAACCAGTCTCACCTCCATAGTCTGTCTACCACAGCACAGTACATCACACAAACCAGTCTCATCTCCATAGTCTGTCTACCACAGCACAGTACATCACACAAACCAGTCTCATCTCCATAGTCTGTCTACCACAGCACAGTACATCACACAAACCAGTATCACCTCCATAGTCTGTCTGCCACAGCACAGTACATCACACAAACCAGTCTCATCTCCATAGTCTGTCTACCACAGCACAGTACATCACACAAACCAGTCTCATCTCCATGGTCCCTCTCTACCACAGCTCAACACATCACAGAATCCAGTCTCACCTCCATAGTCTGACTACCACAGCTCAGCACATCACAGAAACCAGTCTCATCTCCATGGTCCCTCTCTCCCACAGCTCAGCACATCACAGAAACAAGCCTCACCACCATTGTCTGTCTACCACAGCTCAGCAAATCTCAGAAACCGGTCTCACCACCATTGTCTGTCTACCACAGCTCAGCAAAACACAGAAACCAATCTGCCCTCCATAGTCTGTCTACCACAGCTGAGCACATCACAGAATCCAGTCTCACTTTCATAATCTGTCTACCGCAGCTCAGCACATCACAGAAACCAGTCTCATCTCCATGGTCCCTGTCTACCACAGCACAGCACATCACAGAAACCAGTCTCACCTCTATAGTCCCTGTCTACCACAGCTCAGCGCATCACAGAAACCAGTCTCCACTCCATAGTCTGTCTATCACAGCTCAGCACATCACAGAAACCAGTCTCACCTCGATGGTCCCTGTCTACCACAGCACAGCACATCACAGAAACCAGTCTCCACTCCATAGTCTGTCTACCACACCTCAGCGCATCACAGAAACCTGTCTCATCTCCATGGTTCCTGTCTACCACAGCTCAGCACATCACAGAAACCAGTCTCCCCCCTATACTCCCAGTCTACCACAGCTCAGCACATCACAGAAACCAGTCTCCACTCCATAGTCTGTAAACCAAAGCTCAGCACATCACAGAAACCAGTCTCCCCCCGTATAGTCACTGTCTACCACAGCTCAGCACATCACAGAAATCAGTCTCCCCTCTATAGTCTGACTACCACAGTTGAGCACATCACAGAAACCAGACTCCACTCCATAGTCTGTCTACCACATCTCAGCACATCACAGAAACCAGTTTCACCTCCATGGTCCCTGTCTACCACAGCTCAGCACATCACAGAAACCAGTCTCACCTCCATGGTCCCTGTCTACCACAGCTCAGCACATCACAGGAACCAGTCTCCCCTCCATAGTCTGTCTAGCATAGCTCAGCACATCACAGAAACCAGTTTCCCCTCCATAGTCTGTCTACCACAGGTCAGCACATCACAGAAACCAGTTTCACCTACATGGTCCCTGTCTACCACAGCTCAGCACATCACAGAAACCAGTCTCACCTCCATAGTCTGTCTACCACAGCACAGTACATCACACAAACCAGTCTCATCTCCATAGTCTGTCTACCACAGCACAGTACACCACACAAACCAGTCTCATCTCCATAGTCTGTCTACCACAGCACAGTACATCACACAAACCAGTATCACCTCCATAGTCTGTCTGCCACAGCACAGTACATCACACAAACCAGTCTCATCTCCATAGTCTGTCTACCACAGCACAGTACATCACACAAACCAGTCTCATCTCCATGGTCCCTCTCTACCACAGCTCAGCACAACACAGAAACCAATCTGCCCTGCACAGTCTGTCTACCACAGCTGAGCACATCACAGAAACCAGTCTCACTTTCATAATCAGTCTACCGCAGCTCAGCACATCACAGAAACCAGTCTCATCTCCATGGTCCCTGTCTACCACAGCACAGCACATCACAGAAACCAGTCTCACCTCTATAGTCCCTGTCTACCACAGCTCAGCACATCACAGAAACCAGTCTCCACTCCATAGTCTGTCTACCACAGCTCAGCACATCACAGAAACCAGTCTCACCTCCATGGTCCCTGTCTACCGCAGCACAGCAGATCACAGAAACCAGTCTCCACTCCATAGTCTGTCTACCACACCTCAGCGCATCACAGAAACCTGTCTCATCTCCATGGTTCCTGTCTACCACAGCTCAGCACATCACAGAAACCAGTCTCCCCCCTATACTCCCAGTCTAACACAGCTCAGCACATCACAGAAACCAGTCTCCACTCCATAGTCTGTCTACCACAGCACAGTACATCACAGAAACCAGTCTCCACTCCATAGTCTGACAAACACAGCTCAGCACATCACAGAATCCAGTCTCCCCCCCATAGTCACTGTCTACCACAGCTCAGCACATCACAGAAACCAGTCTCACCTCCATAGTCTGTCTACCACAGCACAGTACATCACACAAACCAGTCTCATCTCCATGGTCCCTCTCTATCACAGCTCAACACATCACAGAAACCAGTCTCCCCCCCATAGTCTGTCTACCACAGCTCAGCGCATCACAGAAACCAGTCTCCACTCCATAGTCTGTCTACCACAGCTCAGCACATCACAGAAACCAGTCTCCACTCCATAGTCTGTCTACCACAGCTCAGCGCATCACAGAAACCAGTCTCCACTCCATAGTCTGTCTACCACAGCTCAGCACATCACAGAAACCAGTCTCCACTCCATTATCTGTCTACCACAGCTCAGCGCATCACAGAAACCAGTCTCCACTCCATAGTCTGTCTACCACAGCTCAGCGCATCACAGAAACCAGTCTCCACTCCATAGTCTGTCTACCAGAGCTCAGCACATCACAGAAACCAGTCTCACCTCCATAGTCTGTCTACCACAGCTCAGCACAACACAGAAAGCAATCTGCCCTCCATAGTCTGTCTACCACAGCTGAGCACATCACAGAAACCAGTCTCACTTTCATAATCAGTCTACCGCAGCTCAGCACATCACAGAAACCAGTCTCATCTCCATGGTCCCTGTCTACCACAGCACAGCACATCACAGAAACCAGTCTCACCTCTATAGTCCCTGTCTACCACAGCTCAGCACATCACAGAAACCAGACTCCACTCCATAGTCTGTCTACCACAGCTCAGCACATAACAGAAACCAGTCTCACCTCCATGGTCCCTGTCTACCGCAGCACAGCAGATCACAGAAACCAGTCTCCACTCCATAGTCTGTCTACCACACCTCAGCGCATCACAGAAACCTGTCTCATCTCCATGGTTCCTGTCTACCACAGCTCAGCACATCACAGAAACCAGTCTCCCCCCTATACTCCCAGTCTAACACAGCTCAGCACATCACAGAATCCAGTCTCCCCCCCTATAGTCACTGTCTACCACAGCTCAGCACATCACAGAAACCAGTCTCACCTCCATAGTCTGTCTACCACAGCACAGTACATCACGCAAACCAGTCTCATCTCCATAGTCTGTCTACCACAGCACAGTACATCACACAAACCAGTCTCATCTCCATAGTCTGTCTACCACAGCACAGTACATCACACAAACCAGTCTCACCTCCATAGTCTGTCTGCCACAGCACAGTACATCACACAAACCAGTCTCATCTCCATAGTCTGTCTACCACAGCACAGTACATCACACAAACCAGTCTCATCTCCATGGTCCCTCTCTACCACAGCTCAACACATCACAGAATCCAGTCTCACCTCCATAGTCTGACTACCACAGCTCAGCACATCACAGAAACCAGTCTCATCTCCATGGTCCCTCTCTCCCACAGCTCAGCACATCACAGAAACAAGCCTCACCACCATTGTCTGTCTACCACAGCTCAGCAAATCTCAGAAACCGGTCTCACCACCATTGTCTGTCTACCACAGATCAGCACAACACAGAAACCAATCTGCCCTCCATAGTCTGTCTACCACAGCTGAGCACATCACAGAATCCAGTCTCACTTTCATAATCTGTCTACCGCAGCTCAGCACATCACAGAAACCAGTCTCATCTCCATGGTCCCTGTCTACCACAGCACAGCACATCACAGAAACCAGTCTCACCTCTATAGTCCCTGTCTACCACAGCTCAGCACATCACAGAAACCAGTCTCCACTCCATAGTCTGTCTACCACAGCTCAGCGCATCACAGAAACCAGTCTCCACTCCATAGTCTGTCTATCACAGCTCAGCACATCACAGAAACCAGTCTCACCTCGATGGTCCCTGTCTACCACAGCACAGCACATCACAGAAACCAGTCTCCACTCCATAGTCTGTCTACCACACCTCAGCGCATCACAGAAACCTGTCTCATCTCCATGGTTCCTGTCTACCACAGCTCAGCACATCACAGAAACCAGTCTCCCCCCTATACTCCCAGTCTACCACAGCTCAGCACATCACAGAAACCAGTCTCCACTCCATAGTCTGTAAACCAAAGCTCAGCACATCACAGAAACCAGTCTCCCCCCGTATAGTCACTGTCTACCACAGCTCAGCACATCACAGAAATCAATCTCCCCTCTATAGTCTGACTACCACAGTTGAGCACATCACAGAAACCAGACTCCACTCCATAGTCTGTCTACCACATCTCAGCACATCACAGAAACCAGTTTCACCTCCATGGTCCCTGTCTACCACAGCTCAGCACATCACAGAAACCAGTCTCACCTCCATGGTCCCTGTCTACCACAGCTCAGCACATCACAGGAACCAGTCTCCCCTCCATAGTCTGTCTAGCATAGCTCAGCACATCACAGAAACCAGTTTCCCCTCCATAGTCTGTCTACCATACCTCAGCACATCACAGAAACCAGTCTCCACTCCATAGTCTGTCTACCACAGCTCAGCACATCACAGAAACCAGTTTCACCTACATGGTCCCTGTCTACCACAGCTCAGCACATCACAGAAACCAGTCTCACCTCCATAGTCTGTCTACCACAGCACAGTACATCACACAAACCAGTCTCATCTCCATAGTCTGTCTACCACAGCACAGTACATCACACAAACCAGTCTCATCTCCATAGTCTGTCTACCACAGCACAGTACATCACACAAACCAGTATCACCTCCATAGTCTGTCTGCCACAGCACAGTACATCACACAAACCAGTCTCATCTCCATAGTCTGTCTACCACAGCACAGTACATCACACAAACCAGTCTCATCTCCATGGTCCCTCTCTACCACAGCTCAGCACAACACAGAAACCAATCTGCCCTGCACAGTCTGTCTACCACAGCTGAGCACATCACAGAAACCAGTCTCACTTTCATAATCAGTCTACCGCAGCTCAGCACATCACAGAAACCAGTCTCATCTCCATGGTCCCTGTCTACCACAGCACAGCACATCACAGAAACCAGTCTCACCTCTATAGTCCCTGTCTACCACAGCTCAGCACATCACAGAAACCAGTCTCCACTCCATAGTCTGTCTACCACAGCTCAGCACATCACAGAAACCAGTCTCACCTCCATGGTCCCTGTCTACCGCAGCACAGCAGATCACAGAAACCAGTCTCCACTCCATAGTCTGTCTACCACACCTCAGCGCATCACAGAAACCTGTCTCATCTCCATGGTTCCTGTCTACCACAGCTCAGCACATCACAGAAACCAGTCTCCCCCCTATACTCCCAGTCTAACACAGCTCAGCACATCACAGAAACCAGTCTCCACTCCATAGTCTGTCTACCACAGCACAGTACATCACAGAAACCAGTCTCCACTCCATAGTCTGACAAACACAGCTCAGCACATCACAGAATCCAGTCTCCCCCCCATAGTCACTGTCTACCACAGCTCAGCACATCACAGAAACCAGTCTCACCTCCATAGTCTGTCTACCACAGCACAGTACATCACACAACCAGTCTCATCTCCATGGTCCCTCTCTATCACAGCTCAACACATCACAGAAACCAGTCTCCCCCCCATAGTCACTGTCTACCACAGCTCAGCACATCACAGAAACCAGTCTCCACTCCATAGTCTGTCTACCACACCTCAGCGCATCACAGAAACCAGTCTCCACTCCATAGTCTGTCTACCACACCTCAGCGCATCACAGAAACCAGTCTCCACTCCATAGTCTGTCTACCACAGCTCAGCACATCACAGAAACCAGTCTCCACTCCATAGTCTGTCTACCACAGCTCAGCGCATCACAGAAACCAGTCTCCACTCCATAGTCTGTCTACCACAGCTCAGCGCATCACAGAAACCAGTCTCCACTCCATAGTCTGTCTACCAGAGCTCAGCACATCACAGAAACCAGTCTCCACTCCATAGTCTGTCTACCACAGCTCAGCGCATCACAGAAACCAGTCTCCACTCCATAGTCTGTCTACCACAGCTCAGCACATCACAGAAACCAGTCTCCACTCCATAATCTGTCTACCACAGCTCAGCGCATCACAGAAACCAGTCTCCACTCCATAGTCTGTCTACCACAGCTCAGCGCATCACAGAAACCAGTCTCCACTCCATAGTCTGTCTACCAGAGCTCAGCACATCACAGAAACCAGTCTCACCTCCATAGTCTGTCTACCACAGCTCAGCACAACACAGAAAGCAATCTGCCCTCCATAGTCTGTCTACCACAGCTGAGCACATCACAGAAACCAGTCTCACTTTCATAATCAGTCTACCGCAGCTCAGCACATCACAGAAACCAGTCTCATCTCCATGGTCCCTGTCTACCACAGCACAGCACATCACAGAAACCAGTCTCACCTCTATAGTCCCTGTCTACCACAGCTCAGCACATCACAGAAACCAGACTCCACTCCATAGTCTGTCTACCACAGCTCAGCACATAACAGAAACCAGTCTCACCTCCATGGTCCCTGTCTACCGCAGCACAGCAGATCACAGAAACCAGTCTCCACTCCATAGTCTGTCTACCACACCTCAGCGCATCACAGAAACCTGTCTCATCTCCATGGTTCCTGTCTACCACAGCTCAGCACATCACAGAAACCAGTCTCCCCCCTATACTCCCAGTCTAACACAGCTCAGCACATCACAGAATCCAGTCTCCCCCCCTATAGTCACTGTCTACCACAGCTCAGCACATCACAGAAACCAGTCTCACCTCCATAGTCTGTCTACCACAGCACAGTACATCACGCAAACCAGTCTCATCTCCATAGTCTGTCTACCACAGCACAGTACATCACACAAACCAGTCTCACCTCCATAGTCTGTCTGCCACAGCACAGTACATCACACAAACCAGTCTCATCTCCATAGTCTGTCTACCACAGCACAGTACATCACACAAACCAGTCTCATCTCCATGGTCCCTCTCTACCACAGCTCAACACATCACAGAATCCAGTCTCACCTCCATAGTCTGACTACCACAGCTCAGCACATCACAGAAACCAGTCTCATCTCCATAGTCTGTCTACCACAGCACAGTACATCACACAAACCAGTCTCATCTCCATGGTCCCTCTCTACCACAGCTCAGCACAACACAGAAACCAATCTGCCCTGCACAGTCTGTCTACCACAGCTGAGCACATCACAGAAACCAGTCTCACTTTCATAATCAGTCTACCGCAGCTCAGCACATCACAGAAACCAGTCTCATCTCCATGGTCCCTGTCTACCACAGCACAGCACATCACAGAAACCAGTCTCACCTCTATAGTCCCTGTCTACCACAGCTCAGCACATCACAGAAACCAGTCTCCACTCCATAGTCTGTCTACCACAGCTCAGCACATCACAGAAACCAGTCTCACCTCCATGGTCCCTGTCTACCGCAGCACAGCAGATCACAGAAACCAGTCTCCACTCCATAGTCTGTCTACCACACCTCAGCGCATCACAGAAACCTGTCTCATCTCCATGGTTCCTGTCTACCACAGCTCAGCACATCACAGAAACCAGTCTCCCCCCTATACTCCCAGTCTAACACAGCTCAGCACATCACAGAAACCAGTCTCCACTCCATAGTCTGTCTACCACAGCACAGTACATCACAGAAACCAGTCTCCACTCCATAGTCTGACAAACACAGCTCAGCACATCACAGAATCCAGTCTCCCCCCCATAGTCACTGTCTACCACAGCTCAGCACATCACAGAAACCAGTCTCACCTCCAAAGTCTGTCTACCACAGCACAGTACATCACACAAACCAGTCTCATCTCCATGGTCCCTCTCTATCACAGCTCAACACATCACAGAAACCAGTCTCCCCCCCATAGTCACTGTCTACCACAGCTCAGCACATCACAGAAACCAGTCTCCACTCCATAGTCTGTCTACCACACCTCAGCGCATCACAGAAACCAGTCTCCACTCCATAGTCTGTCTACCACACCTCAGCGCATCACAGAAACCAGTCTCCACTCCATAGTCTGTCTACCACAGCTCAGCACATCACAGAAACCAGTCTCCACTCCATAGTCTGTCTACCACAGCTCAGCGCATCACAGAAACCAGTCTCCACTCCATAGTCTGTCTACCACAGCTCAGCGCATCACAGAAACCAGTCTCCACTCCATAGTCTGTCTACCAGAGCTCAGCACATCACAGAAACCAGTCTCCACTCCATAGTCTGTCTACCACAGCTCAGCGCATCACAGAAACCAGTCTCCACTCCATAGTCTGTCTACCACAGCTCAGCACATCACAGAAACCAGTCTCCACTCCATAATCTGTCTACCACAGCTCAGCGCATCACAGAAACCAGTCTCCACTCCATAGTCTGTCTACCACAGCTCAGCGCATCACAGAAACCAGTCTCCACTCCATAGTCTGTCTACCAGAGCTCAGCACATCACAGAAACCAGTCTCACCTCCATAGTCTGTCTACCACAGCTCAGCACAACACAGAAAGCAATCTGACCTCCATAGTCTGTCTACCACAGCTGAGCACATCACAGAAACCAGTCTCACTTTCATAATCAGTCTACCGCAGCTCAGCACATCACAGAAACCAGTCTCATCTCCATGGTCCCTGTCTACCACAGCACAGCACATCACAGAAACCAGTCTCACCTCTATAGTCCCTGTCTACCACAGCTCAGCACATCACAGAAACCAGACTCCACTCCATAGTCTGTCTACCACAGCTCAGCACATAACAGAAACCAGTCTCACCTCCATGGTCCCTGTCTACCGCAGCACAGCAGATCACAGAAACCAGTCTCCACTCCATAGTCTGTCTACCACACCTCAGCGCATCACAGAAACCTGTCTCATCTCCATGGTTCCTGTCTACCACAGCTCAGCACATCACAGAAACCAGTCTCCCCCCTATACTCCCAGTCTAACACAGCTCAGCACATCACAGAATCCAGTCTCCCCCCCTATAGTCACTGTCTACCACAGCTCAGCACATCACAGAAACCAGTCTCACCTCCATAGTCTGTCTACCACAGCACAGTACATCACGCAAACCAGTCTCATCTCCATAGTCTGTCTACCACAGCACAGTACATCACACAAACCAGTCTCATCTCCATAGTCTGTCTACCACAGCACAGTACATCACACAAACCAGTCTCACCTCCATAGTCTGTCTGCCACAGCACAGTACATCACACAAACCAGTCTCATCTCCATAGTCTGTCTACCACAGCACAGTACATCACACAAACCAGTCTCATCTCCATGGTCCCTCTCTACCACAGCTCAACACATCACAGAATCCAGTCTCACCTCCATAGTCTGACTACCACAGCTCAGCACATCACAGAAACCAGTCTCATCTCCATGGTCCCTCTCTCCCACAGCTCAGCACATCACAGAAACAAGCCTCACCACCATTGTCTGTCTACCACAGATCAGCACAACACAGAAACCAATCTGCCCTCCATAGTCTGTCTACCACAGCTGAGCACATCACAGAATCCAGTCTCACTTTCATAATCTGTCTACCGCAGCTCAGCACATCACAGAAACCAGTCTCATCTCCATGGTCCCTGTCTACCACAGCACAGCACATCACAGAAACCAGTCTCACCTCTATAGTCCCTGTCTACCACAGCTCAGCACATCACAGAAACCAGTCTCCACTCCATAGTCTGTCTACCACAGCTCAGCGCATCACAGAAACCAGTCTCCACTCCATAGTCTGTCTATCACAGCTCAGCACATCACAGAAACCAGTCTCACCTCGATGGTCCCTGTCTACCACAGCACAGCACATCACAGAAACCAGTCTCCACTCCATAGTCTGTCTACCACACCTCAGCGCATCACAGAAACCTGTCTCATCTCCATGGTTCCTGTCTACCACAGCTCAGCACATCACAGAAACCAGTCTCCCCCCTATACTCCCAGTCTACCACAGCTCAGCACATCACAGAAACCAGTCTCCACTCCATAGTCTGTAAACCAAAGCTCAGCACATCACAGAAACCAGTCTCCCCCCGTATAGTCACTGTCTACCACAGCTCAGCACATCACAGAAATCAATCTCCCCTCTATAGTCTGACTACCACAGTTGAGCACATCACAGAAACCAGACTCCACTCCATAGTCTGTCTACCACATCTCAGCACATCACAGAAACCAGTTTCACCTCCATGGTCCCTGTCTACCACAGCTCAGCACATCACAGAAACCAGTCTCACCTCCATGGTCCCTGTCTACCACAGCTCAGCACATCACAGGAACCAGTCTCCCCTCCATAGTCTGTCTAGCATAGCTCAGCACATCACAGAAACCAGTTTCCCCTCCATAGTCTGTCTACCATACCTCAGCACATCACAGAAACCAGTCTCCACTCCATAGTCTGTCTACCACAGCTCAGCACATCACAGAAACCAGTTTCACCTACATGGTCCCTGTCTACCACAGCTCAGCACATCACAGAAACCAGTCTCACCTCCATAGTCTGTCTACCACAGCACAGTACATCACACAAACCAGTCTCATCTCCATAGTCTGTCTACCACAGCACAGTACATCACACAAACCAGTCTCATCTCCATAGTCTGTCTACCACAGCACAGTACATCACACAAACCAGTCTCAGCTCCATAGTCTGTCTACCACAGCACAGTACATCACACAAACCAGTCTCATCTCCATAGTCTGTCTACCACAGCACAGTACATCACACAAACCAGTCTCATCTCCATGGTCCCTCTCTACCACAGCTCAGCACAACACAGAAACCAATCTCCCCCCCTATAGTCACTGTCTACCACAGCTTAGCACATCACAGAAACCAGTCTCCCCCCCTATAGTCACTGTCTACCACAGCTCAGCACATCACAGAAACCAGTCTCCACTCCATAGTCTGTCTACCACACCTCAGCGCATCACAGAAACCAGTCTCCACTCCATAGTCTGTCTACCACACCTCAGCGCATCACAGAAACCTGTCTCATCTCCATGGTTCCTGTCTATCACAGCTCAGCACATCACAGAAACCAGTCTCCCCCCTATACTCCCAGTCTAACACAGCTCAGCACATCACAGAATCCAGTCTCCCCCCCTATAGTCACTGTCTACCACAGCACAGTACATCACACAAACCAGTCTCATCTCCATGGTCCCTCTCTACCACAGCTCAGCACAACACAGAAACCAGTCTCCCCCCCTATAGTCACTGTCTACCACAGCTTAGCACATCACAGAAACCAGCCTCCCCCCCTATAGTCACTGTCTACCACAGCTCAGCACATCACAGAAACCAGTCTCCCCTCCATAATCTCTCTACCACAGCTCAGCACATCACAGAAACCTGTCTCATCTCCATGGTCCCTGTCTACCACAGCACAGCACATCACAGAAACCAGTCTCACCTCTATAGTCCCTGTCTACCACAGCTCAGCACATCACAGAAACCAGTCTCCACTCCATAGTCTGTCTACCACAGCTCAGCACATAACAGAAACCAGTCTCACCTCCATGGTCCCTGTCTACCGCAGCACAGCAGATCACAGAAACCAGTCTCCACTCCATAGTCTGTCTACCACACCTCAGGGCATCACAGAAACCTGTCTCATCTCCATGGTTCCTGTCTACCACAGCTCAGCACATCACAGAAACCAGTCTCCCCCCTATACTCCCAGTCTAACACAGCTCAGCACATCACAGAATCCAGTCTCACCTCCATAGTCTGTCTACCACAGCACAGTACATCACACAAACCAGTCTCATCTCCATAGTCTGTCTACCACAGCACAGTACATCACACAAACCAGTCTCATCTCCATAGTCTGTCTACCACAGCACAGTACATCACACAAACCAGTCTCACCTCCATAGTCTGTCTGCCACAGCACAGTACATCACACAAACCAGTCTCATCTCCATAGTCTGTCTACCACAGCACAGTACATCACACAAACCAGTCTCATCTCCATGGTCCCTCTCTACCACAGCTCAACACATCACAGAATCCAGTCTCACCTCCATAGTCTGACTACCACAGCTCAGCACATCACAGAAACCAGTCTCATCTCCATGGTCCCTCTCTCCCACAGCTCAGCACATCACAGAAACAAGCCTCACCACCATTGTCTGTCTACCACAGCTCAGCAAATCTCAGAAACCGGTCTCACCACCATTGTCTGTCTACCACAGATCAGCACAACACAGAAACCAATCTGCCCTCCATAGTCTGTCTACCACAGCTGAGCACATCACAGAATCCAGTCTCACTTTCATAATCTGTCTACCGCAGCTCAGCACATCACAGAAACCAGTCTCATCTCCATGGTCCCTGTCTACCACAGCACAGCACATCACAGAAACCAGTCTCACCTCTATAGTCCCTGTCTACCACAGCTCAGCACATCACAGAAACCAGTCTCCACTCCATAGTCTGTCTACCACAGCTCAGCGCATCACAGAAACCAGTCTCCACTCCATAGTCTGTCTATCACAGCTCAGCACATCACAGAAACCAGTCTCACCTCGATGGTCCCTGTCTACCACAGCACAGCACATCACAGAAACCAGTCTCCACTCCATAGTCTGTCTACCACACCTCAGCGCATCACAGAAACCTGTCTCATCTCCATGGTTCCTGTCTACCACAGCTCAGCACATCACAGAAACCAGTCTCCCCCCTATACTCCCAGTCTACCACAGCTCAGCACATCACAGAAACCAGTCTCCACTCCATAGTCTGTAAACCAAAGCTCAGCACATCACAGAAACCAGTCTCCCCCCGTATAGTCACTGTCTACCACAGCTCAGCACATCACAGAAATCAATCTCCCCTCTATAGTCTGACTACCACAGTTGAGCACATCACAGAAACCAGACTCCACTCCATAGTCTGTCTACCACATCTCAGCACATCACAGAAACCAGTTTCACCTCCATGGTCCCTGTCTACCACAGCTCAGCACATCACAGAAACCAGTCTCACCTCCATGGTCCCTGTCTACCACAGCTCAGCACATCACAGCAACCAGTCTCCCCTCCATAGTCTGTCTAGCATAGCTCAGCACATCACAGAAACCAGTTTCCCCTCCATAGTCTGTCTACCATACCTCAGCACATCACAGAAACCAGTCTCCCCTCCATAGTCTGTCTACCACAGCTCAGCACATCACAGAAACCAGTTTTACCTAAATGGTCCCTGTCTACCACAGCTCAGCACATCACAGAAACCAGTCTCACCTCCATAGTCTGTCTACCATAGCACAGTACATCACACAAACCAGTCTCATCTCCATAGTCTGTCTACCACAGCACAGTACATCACACAAACCAGTCTCATCTCCATAGTCTGTCTACCACAGCACAGTACATCACACAAACCAGTATCACCTCCATAGTCTGTCTGCCACAGCACAGTACATCACACAAACCAGTCTCATCTCCATATTCTGTCTACCACAGCACAGTACATCACACAAACCAGTCTCATCTCCATGGTCCCTCTCTACCACAGCTCAGCACAACACAGAAACCAATCTCCCCCCCTATAGTCACTGTCTACCACAGCTTAGCACATCACAGAAACCGTTCTCCCCCCCTATAGTCACTGTCTACCGCAGCACAGCAGATCACAGAAACCAGTCTCCACTCCATAGTCTGTCTACCACACCTCAGCGCATCACAGAAACCTGTCTCATCTCCATGGTTCCTGTCTACCACAGCTCAGCACATCACAGAAACCAGTCTCCCCCCTATACTCCCAGTCTAACACAGCTCAGCACATCACAGAATCCAGTCTCCCCCCCTATAGTCACTGTCTACCACAGCTCAGCACATCACACAAACCAGTCTCATCTCCATAGTCTGTCTACCACAGCACAGTACATCACACAAACCAGTCTCATCTCCATAGTCTGTCTACCACAGCACAGTACATCACACAAACCAGTATCACCTCCATAGTCTGTCTGCCACAGCACAGTACATCACACAAACCAGTCTCATCTCCATAGTCTGTCTACCACAGCACAGTACATCACACAAACCAGTCTCATCTCCATGGTCCCTCTCTACCACAGCTCAGCACAACACAGAAACCAATCTCCCCCCCTATAGTCACTGTCTACCACAGCTTAGCACATCACAGAAACCAGTCTCCCCCCCTATAGTCACTGTCTACCACAGCTCAGCACATCACAGAAACCGGTCTCCCCTCCATAATCTCTCTACCACAGCTCAGCACATCACAGAAACCAGTCTCCCCTCCATAGTCTGTCTACCACAGCTCAGCACATCACAGAAACCAGTCTCACCTCCATGGTCCCTGTCTACCACAGCTCAGCACATCACAGAAACCAGTCTCACCTCCATAGTCTGTCTACCACAGCACAGTACATCACACAAACCAGTCTCATCTCCATAGTCTGTCTACCACAGCACAGTACATCACACGAACCAGTCTCATCTCCATGGTCCCTCTCTACCACAGCTCAACACATCACAGAATCCAGTCTCACCTCCATAGTCTGTCTGCCACTGCACAGTACATCACGCAAACCAGTCTCATCTCCATAGTCTGTCTACCACAGCACAGTACATCACACAAACCTGTCTCATCTCCATGGTCCCTCTCTACCAGAGCTCAACACATCACAGAAACAAATCTCACCTCCATGGTCTTTCTACCACAGCTCAGCACTTCTCAGAAACCTGTCTCACCACCATTTTCTGTCTACCACAGCTCAGCACATCATAGAAATCAGTCTCATCTCCATGGTCCCTGTCTACCATGCTCAGCATCTCACAGAAACCAGTCTCCCCTCCATAGTCTGTCTACCATAGCTCAGCACATCACAGAAACCAGTCTCCCCTCCATAGTCTGTCTACCGTAGCTCAGCACATCACAGAAACCAGTCTCCCCTCCATAGTCTGTCTACCACAGCTCAGCACATCACAGAAACCAGTCTCCCCTCCATAATCTCTCTACCACAGCTCAGCACATCACAGAAACCAGTCTCCCCTCCATAGTCTGTCTACCACAGCTCAGCACATCACAGAAACCAGTTTCACCTCCATGGTCCCTGTCTACCACAGCTCAGCACATCACAGAAACCAGTCTCACCTCCATAGACTGTCTACCACAGCACAGTACATCACACAAACCAGTCTCATCTCCATAGTCTGTCTACCACAGCACAGTACATCACACAAACCAGTCTCATCTCCATGGTCCCTCTCTATCACAGCTCAACACATCACAGAAACCAGTCTCCACTCCATAGTCTGTCTACCACAGCTCAGCGCATCACAGAAACCAGTCTCCACTCCATAGTCTGTCTACCACAGCTCAGCACATCACAGAAACCAGTCTCCACTCCATAGTCTGTCTACCACAGCTCAGCGCATCACAGAAACCAGTCTCCACTCCATAGTCTGTCTACCACAGCTCAGCGCATCACAGAAACCAGTCTCCACTCCATAGTCTGTCTACCAGAGCTCAGCACATCACAGAAACCAGTCTCACCTCCATAGTCTGTCTACCACAGCTCAGCACAACACAGAAACCAATCTGCCCTCCATAGTCTGTCTACCACAGCTGAGCACATCACAGAAACCAGTCTCACTTTCATAATCAGTCTACCGCAGCTCAGCACATCACAGAAACCAGTCTCATCTCCATGGTCCCTGTCTACCACAGCACAGCACATCACAGAAACCAGTCTCACCTCTATAGTCCCTGTCTACCACAGCTCAGCACATCACAGAAACCAGTCTCCACTCCATAGTCTGTCTACCACAGCACAGTACATCACACAAACCAGTCTCATCTCCATAGTCTGTCTACCACAGCACAGTACATCACACAAACCAGTCTCATCTCCATAGTCTGTCTACCACAGCACAGTACATCACACAAACCAGTCTCATCTCCATGGTCCCTCTCTACCACAGCTCAGCACAACACAGAAACCAATCTCCCCCCCTATAGTCACTGTCTACCACAGCTTAGCACATCACAGAAACCAGTCTCCACTCCATAGTCTGTCTACCACACCTCAGCGCATCACAGAAACCTGTCTCATCTCCATGGTTCCTGTCTATCACAGCTCAGCACATCACAGAAACCAGTCTCCCCCCTATACTCCCAGTCTAACACAGCTCAGCACATCACAGAATCCAGTCTCCCCCCCTATAGTCACTGTCTACCACAGCACAGTACATCACACAAACAAGTCTCACCTCCATAGTCTGTCTACCATAGCACAGTACATCACACAAACCAGTCTCATCTCCATAGTCTGTCTACCACAGCACAGTACATCACACAAACCAGTCTCACCTCCATAGTCTGTCTGCCACAGCACAGTACATCACACAAACCAGTCTCATCTCCATAGTCTGTCTACCACAGCACAGTACATCACACAAACCAGTATCACCTCCATAGTCTGTCTGCCACAGCACAGTACATCACACAAACCAGTCTCATCTCCATAGTCTGTCTACCACAGCACAGTACATCACACAAACCAGTCTCATCTCCATGGTCCCTCTCTACCACAGCTCAGCACAACACAGAAAGCAATCTCCCCCCCTATAGTCACTGTCTACCACAGCTTAGCACATCACAGAAACCAGCCTCCCCCCCTATAGTCACTGTCTACCACAGCTCAGCACATCAGAGAAACCAGTCTCCCCTCCATAATCTCTCTACCACAGCTCAGCACATCACAGAAACCAGTCTCATCTCCATGGTCCCTGTCTACCACAGCACAGCACATCACAGAAACCAGTCTCACCTCTATAGTCCCTGTCTACCACAGCTCAGCACATCACAGAAACCAGTCTCCACTCCATAGTCTGTCTACCACAGCTCAGCACATAACAGAAACCAGTCTCACCTCCATGGTCCCTGTCTACCGCAGCACAGCAGATCACAGAAACCAGTCTCCACTCCATAGTCTGTCTACCACACCTCAGGGCATCACAGAAACCTGTCTCATCTCCATGGTTCCTGTCTACCACAGCTCAGCACATCACAGAAACCAGTCTCCCCCCTATACTCCCAGTCTAACACAGCTCAGCACATCACAGAATCCAGTCTCCCCCCCTATAGTCACTGTCTAACACAGCTCAGCACATCACAGAAACCAGTCTCACCTCCATAGTCTGTCTACCACAGCACAGTACATCACACAAACCAGTCTCATCTCCATAGTCTGTCTACCACAGCACAGTACATCACACAAACCAGTCTCATCTCCATAGTCTGTCTACCACAGCACAGTACATCACACAAACCAGTCTCACCTCCATAGTCTGTCTGCCACAGCACAGTACATCACACAAACCAGTCTCATCTCCATAGTCTGTCTACCACAGCACAGTACATCACACAAACCAGTCTCATCTCCATGGTCCCTCTCTACCACAGCTCAACACATCACAGAATCCAGTCTCACCTCCATAGTCTGACTACCACAGCTCAGCACATCACAGAAACCAGTCTCATCTCCATGGTCCCTCTCTCCCACAGCTCAGCACATCACAGAAACAAGCCTCACCACCATTGTCTGTCTACCACAGCTCAGCAAATCTCAGAAACCGGTCTCACCACCATTGTCTGTCTACCACAGATCAGCACAACACAGAAACCAATCTGCCCTCCATAGTCTGTCTACCACAGCTGAGCACATCACAGAATCCAGTCTCACTTTCATAATCTGTCTACCGCAGCTCAGCACATCACAGAAACCAGTCTCATCTCCATGGTCCCTGTCTACCACAGCACAGCACATCACAGAAACCAGTCTCACCTCTATAGTCCCTGTCTACCACAACTCAGCACATCACAGAAACCAGTCTCCACTCCATAGTCTGTCTACCACAGCTCAGCGCATCACAGAAACCAGTCTCCACTCCATAGTCTGTCTATCACAGCTCAGCACATCACAGAAACCAGTCTCACCTCGATGGTCCCTGTCTACCACAGCACAGCACATCACAGAAACCAGTCTCCACTCCATAGTCTGTCTACCACACCTCAGCGCATCACAGAAACCTGTCTCATCTCCATGGTTCCTGTCTACCACAGCTCAGCACATCACAGAAACCAGTCTCCCCCCTATACTCCCAGTCTACCACAGCTCAGCACATCACAGAAACCAGTCTCCACTCCATAGTCTGTAAACCAAAGCTCAGCACATCACAGAAACCAGTCTCCCCCCGTATAGTCACTGTCTACCACAGCTCAGCACATCACAGAAATCAATCTCCCCTCTATAGTCTGACTACCACAGTTGAGCACATCACAGAAACCAGACTCCACTCCATAGTCTGTCTACCACATCTCAGCACATCACAGAAACCAGTTTCACCTCCATGGTCCCTGTCTACCACAGCTCAGCACATCACAGAAACCAGTCTCACCTCCATGGTCCCTGTCTACCACAGCTCAGCACATCACAGGAACCAGTCTCCCCTCCATAGTCTGTCTAGGATAGCTCAGCACATCACAGAAACCAGTTTCCCCTCCATAGTCTGTCTACCATACCTCAGCACATCACAGAAACCAGTCTCCCCTCCATAGTCTGTCTACCACAGCTCAGCACATCACAGAAACCAGTTTTACCTACATGGTCCCTGTCTACCACAGCTCAGCACATCACAGAAACCAGTTTTACCTACATGGTCCCTGTCTACCACAGCTCAGCACATCACAGAAACCAGTCTCCACTCCATAGTCTGTCTACCACACCTCAGGGCATCACAGAAACCTGTCTCATCTCCATGGTTCCTGTCTACCACAGCTCAGCACATCACAGAAACCAGTCTCCCCCCTATACTCCCAGTCTAACACAGCTCAGCACATCACAGAATCCAGTCTCCCCCCCTATAGTCACTGTCTAACACAGCTCAGCACATCACAGAAACCAGTCTCACCTCCATAGTCTGTCTACCACAGCACAGTACATCACACAAACCAGTCTCATCTCCATAGTCTGTCTACCACAGCACAGTACATCACACAAACCAGTCTCATCTCCATAGTCTGTCTACCACAGCACAGTACATCACACAAACCAGTCTCACCTCCATAGTCTGTCTGCCACAGCACAGTACATCACACAAACCAGTCTCATCTCCATAGTCTGTCTACCACAGCACAGTACATCACACAAACCAGTCTCATCTCCATGGTCCCTCTCTACCACAGCTCAACACATCACAGAATCCAGTCTCACCTCCATAGTCTGACTACCACAGCTCAGCACATCACAGAAACCAGTCTCATCTCCATGGTCCCTCTCTCCCACAGCTCAGCACATCACAGAAACAAGCCTCACCACAATTGTCTGTCTACCACAGCTCAGCAAATCTCAGAAACCGGTCTCACCACCATTGTCTGTCTACCACAGATCAGCACAACACAGAAACCAATCTGCCCTCCATAGTCTGTCTACCACAGCTGAGCACATCACAGAATCCAGTCTCACTTTCATAATCTGTCTACCGCAGCTCAGCACATCACAGAAACCAGTCTCATCTCCATGGTCCCTGTCTACCACAGCACAGCACATCACAGAAACCAGTCTCACCTCTATAGTCCCTGTCTACCACAACTCAGCACATCACAGAAACCAGTCTCCACTCCATAGTCTGTCTACCACAGCTCAGCGCATCACAGAAACCAGTCTCCACTCCATAGTCTGTCTATCACAGCTCAGCACATCACAGAAACCAGTCTCACCTCGATGGTCCCTGTCTACCACAGCACAGCACATCACAGAAACCAGTCTCCACTCCATAGTCTGTCTACCACACCTCAGCGCATCACAGAAACCTGTCTCATCTCCATGGTTCCTGTCTACCACAGCTCAGCACATCACAGAAACCAGTCTCCACTCCATAGTCTGTAAACCAAAGCTCAGCACATCACAGAAACCAGTCTCCACTCCATAGTCTGTAAACCAAAGCTCAGCACATCACAGAAACCAGTCTCCCCCCTATACTCCCAGTCTACCACAGCTCAGCACATCACAGAAACCAGTCTCCACTCCATAGTCTGTAAACCAAAGCTCAGCACATCACAGAAACCAGTCTCCCCCCGTATATTCACTGTCTACCACAGCTCAGCACATCACAGAAATCAATCTCCCCTCTATAGTCTGACTACCACAGTTGAGCACATCACAGAAACCAGACTCCACTCCATAGTCTGTCTACCACATCTCAGCACATCACAGAAACCAGTTTCACCTCCATGGTCCCTGTCTACCACAGCTCAGCACATCACAGAAACCAGTCTCACCTCCATGGTCCCTGTCTACCACAGCTCAGCACATCACAGGAACCAGTCTCCCCTCCATAGTCTGTCTAGCATAGCTCAGCACATCACAGAAACCAGTTTCCCCTCCATAGTCTGTCTACCATACCTCAGCACATCACAGAAACCAGTCTCCCCTCCATAGTCTGTCTACCACAGCTCAGCACATCACAGAAACCAGTTTTACCTACATGGTCCCTGTCTACCACAGCTCAGCACATCACAGAAACCAGTCTCACCTCCATAGTCTGTCTACCATAGCACAGTACATCACACAAACCAGTCTCATCTCCATAGTCTGTCTACCACAGCACAGTACATCACACAAACCAGTATCACCTCCATAGTCTGTCTGCCACAGCACAGTACATCACACAAACCAGTCTCATCTCCATATTCTGTCTACCACAGCACAGTACATCACACAAACCAGTCTCATCTCCATGGTCCCTCTCTACCACAGCTCAGCACAACACAGAAACCAGTCTCCCCCCCTATAGTCACTGTCTACCACAGCACAGCAGATCACAGAAACCAGTCTCCACTCCATAGTCTGTCTACCACACCTCAGCGCATCACAGAAACCTGTCTCATCTCCATGGTTCCTGTCTACCACAGCTCAGCACATCACAGAAACCAGTCTCCCCCCTATACTCCCAGTCTAACACAGCTCAGCACATCACAGAATCCAGTCTCCCCCCCTATAGTCACTGTCTACCACAGCTCAGCACATCACACAAACAAGTCTCATCTCCATAGTCTGTCTACCACAGCACAGTACATCACACAAACCAGTCTCATCTCCATAGTCTCTCTACCACAGCACAGTACATCACAGAAACCAGTCTCATCTCCATAGTCTGTCTACCACAGCACAGTACATCACACAAACCAGTATCACCTCCATAGTCTGTCTGCCACAGCACAGTACATCACACAAACCAGTCTCATCTCCATAGTCTGTCTACCACAGCACAGTACATCACACAAACCAGTCTCATCTCCATGGTCCCTCTCTACCACAGCTCAGCACAACACAGAAACCAATCTCCCCCCCTATAGTCACTGTCTACCACAGCTTAGCACATCACAGAAACCAGTCTCCCCCCCTATAGTCACTGTCTACCACAGCTCAGCACATCACAGAAACCAGTCTCCCCTCCATAGTCTGTCTACCACAGCTCAGCACATCACAGAAACCAGTCTCACCTCCATGGTCCCTGTCTACCACAGCTCAGCACATCACAGAAACCAATCTCACCTCCATAGTCTGTCTACCACAGCACAGTACATCACACAAACCAGTCTCATCTCCATAGTCTGTCTACCACAGCACAGTACATCACACGAACCAGTCTCATCTCCATGGTCCCTCTCTACCACAGCTCAACACATCACAGAATCCAGTCTCACCTCCATAGTCTGTCTGCCACAGCACAGTACATCACGCAAACCAGTCTCATCTCCATAGTCTGTCTACCACAGCACAGTACATCACACAAACCTGTCTCATCTCCATGGTCCCTCTCTACCAGAGCTCAACACATCACAGAAACAAATCTCACCTCCATGGTCTTTCTACCACAGCTCAGCACTTCTCAGAAACCTGTCTCACCACCATTTTCTGTCTACCACAGCTCAGCACATCATAGAAATCAGTCTCATCTCCATGGTCCCTGTCTACCATGCTCAGCATCTCACAGAAACCAGTCTCCCCTCCATAGTCTGTCTACCATAGCTCAGCACATCACAGAAACCAGTCTCCCCTCCATAGTCTGTCTACCGTAGCTCAGCACATCACAGAAACCAGTCTCCCCTCCATAGTCTGTCTACCACAGCTCAGCACATCACAGAAACCAGTCTCCCCTCCATAATCTCTCTACCACAGCTCAGCACATCACAGAAACCAGTCTCCCCTCCATAGTCTGTCTACCACAGCTCAGCACATCACAGAAACCAGTTTCACCTCCATGGTCCCTGTCTACCACAGCTCAGCACATCACAGAAACCAGTCTCACCTCCATAGACTGTCTACCACAGCACAGTACATCACACAAACCAGTCTCATCTCCATAGTCTGTCTACCACAGCACAGTACATCACACAAACCAGTCTCATCTCCATGGTCCCTCTCTATCACAGCTCAACACATCACAGAAACCAGTCTCCACTCCATAGTCTGTCTACCACAGCTCAGCGCATCACAGAAACCAGTCTCCACTCCATAGTCTGTCTACCACAGCTCAGCACATCACAGAAACCAGTCTCCACTCCATAGTCTGTCTACCACAGCTCAGCGCATCACAGAAACCAGTCTCCACTCCATAGTCTGTCTACCACAGCTCAGCGCATCACAGAAACCAGTCTCCACTCCATAGTCTGTCTACCAGAGCTCAGCACATCACAGAAACCAGTCTCACCTCCATAGTCTGTCTACCACAGCTCAGCACAACACAGAAACCAATCTGCCCTCCATAGTCTGTCTACCACAGCTGAGCACATCACAGAAACCAGTCTCACTTTCATAATCAGTCTACCGCAGCTCAGCACATCACAGAAACCAGTCTCATCTCCATGGTCCCTGTCTACCACAGCACAGCACATCACAGAAACCAGTCTCCCCCCTATACTCCCAGTCTACCACAGCTCAGCACATCACAGAAACCAGTCTCCACTCCATAGTCTGTAAACCAAAGCTCAGCACATCACAGAAACCAGTCTCCCCCCGTATATTCACTGTCTACCACAGCTCAGCACATCACAGAAATCAATCTCCCCTCTATAGTCTGACTACCACAGTTGAGCACATCACAGAAACCAGACTCCACTCCATAGTCTGTCTACCACATCTCAGCACATCACAGAAACCAGTTTCACCTCCATGGTCCCTGTCTACCACAGCTCAGCACATCACAGAAACCAGTCTCACCTCCATGGTCCCTGTCTACCACAGCTCAGCACATCACAGGAACCAGTCTCCCCTCCATAGTCTGTCTAGCATAGCTCAGCACATCACAGAAACCAGTTTCCCCTCCATAGTCTGTCTACCATACCTCAGCACATCACAGAAACCAGTCTCCCCTCCATAGTCTGTCTACCACAGCTCAGCACATCACAGAAACCAGTTTTACCTACATGGTCCCTGTCTACCACAGCTCAGCACATCACAGAAACCAGTCTCACCTCCATAGTCTGTCTACCATAGCACAGTACATCACACAAACCAGTCTCATCTCCATAGTCTGTCTACCACAGCACAGTACATCACACAAACCAGTATCACCTCCATAGTCTGTCTGCCACAGCACAGTACATCACACAAACCAGTCTCATCTCCATATTCTGTCTACCACAGCACAGTACATCACACAAACCAGTCTCATCTCCATGGTCCCTCTCTACCACAGCTCAGCACAACACAGAAACCAGTCTCCCCCCCTATAGTCACTGTCTACCACAGCACAGCAGATCACAGAAACCAGTCTCCACTCCATAGTCTGTCTACCACACCTCAGCGCATCACAGAAACCTGTCTCATCTCCATGGTTCCTGTCTACCACAGCTCAGCACATCACAGAAACCAGTCTCCCCCCTATACTCCCAGTCTAACACAGCTCAGCACATCACAGAATCCAGTCTCCCCCCCTATAGTCACTGTCTACCACAGCTCAGCACATCACACAAACAAGTCTCATCTCCATAGTCTGTCTACCACAGCACAGTACATCACACAAACCAGTCTCATCTCCATAGTCTCTCTACCACAGCACAGTACATCACACAAACCAGTCTCACCTCCATAGTCTGTCTGCCACAGCACAGTACATCACACAAACCAGTCTCATCTCCATAGTCTGTCTACCACAGCACAGTACATCACACAAACCAGTCTCATCTCCATAGTCTGTCTACCACAGCACAGTACATCACACAAACCAGTATCACCTCCATAGTCTGTCTGCCACAGCACAGTACATCACACAAACCAGTCTCATCTCCATAGTCTGTCTACCACAGCACAGTACATCACACAAACCAGTCTCATCTCCATGGTCCCTCTCTACCACAGCTCAGCACAACACAGAAACCAATCTCCCCCCCTATAGTCACTGTCTACCACAGCTTAGCACATCACAGAAACCAGTCTCCCCCCCTATAGTCACTGTCTACCACAGCTCAGCACATCACAGAAACCAGTCTCCCCTCCATAGTCTGTCTACCACAGCTCAGCACATCACAGAAACCAGTCTCACCTCCATGGTCCCTGTCTACCACAGCTCAGCACATCACAGAAACCAATCTCACCTCCATAGTCTGTCTACCACAGCACAGTACATCACACAAACCAGTCTCATCTCCATAGTCTGTCTACCACAGCACAGTACATCACACGAACCAGTCTCATCTCCATGGTCCCTCTCTACCACAGCTCAACACATCACAGAATCCAGTCTCACCTCCATAGTCTGTCTGCCACAGCACAGTACATCACGCAAACCAGTCTCATCTCCATAGTCTGTCTACCACAGCACAGTACATCACACAAACCTGTCTCATCTCCATGGTCCCTCTCTACCAGAGCTCAACACATCACAGAAACAAATCTCACCTCCATGGTCTTTCTACCACAGCTCAGCACTTCTCAGAAACCTGTCTCACCACCATTTTCTGTCTACCACAGCTCAGCACATCATAGAAATCAGTCTCATCTCCATGGTCCCTGTCTACCATGCTCAGCATCTCACAGAAACCAGTCTCCCCTCCATAGTCTGTCTACCATAGCTCAGCACATCACAGAAACCAGTCTCCCCTCCATAGTCTGTCTACCGTAGCTCAGCACATCACAGAAACCAGTCTCCCCTCCATAGTCTGTCTACCACAGCTCAGCACATCACAGAAACCAGTCTCCCCTCCATAATCTCTCTACCACAGCTCAGCACATCACAGAAACCAGTCTCCCCTCCATAGTCTGTCTACCACAGCTCAGCACATCACAGAAACCAGTTTCACCTCCATGGTCCCTGTCTACCACAGCTCAGCACATCACAGAAACCAGTCTCACCTCCATAGACTGTCTACCACAGCACAGTACATCACACAAACCAGTCTCATCTCCATAGTCTGTCTACCACAGCACAGTACATCACACAAACCAGTCTCATCTCCATGGTCCCTCTCTATCACAGCTCAACACATCACAGAAACCAGTCTCCACTCCATAGTCTGTCTACCACAGCTCAGCGCATCACAGAAACCAGTCTCCACTCCATAGTCTGTCTACCACAGCTCAGCACATCACAGAAACCAGTCTCCACTCCATAGTCTGTCTACCACAGCTCAGCGCATCACAGAAACCAGTCTCCACTCCATAGTCTGTCTACCACAGCTCAGCGCATCACAGAAACCAGTCTCCACTCCATAGTCTGTCTACCAGAGCTCAGCACATCACAGAAACCAGTCTCACCTCCATAGTCTGTCTACCACAGCTCAGCACAACACAGAAACCAATCTGCCCTCCATAGTCTGTCTACCACAGCTGAGCACATCACAGAAACCAGTCTCACTTTCATAATCAGTCTACCGCAGCTCAGCACATCACAGAAACCAGTCTCATCTCCATGGTCCCTGTCTACCACAGCACAGCACATCACAGAAACCAGTCTCACCTCTATAGTCCCTGTCTACCACAGCTCAGCACATCACAGAAACCAGTCTCCACTCCATAGTCTGTCTACCACAGCTCAGCACATCACAGAAACCAGTCTCACCTCCATGGTCCCTGTCTACCGCAGCACAGCAGATCACAGAAACCAGTCTCCACTCCATAGTCTGTCTACCACACCTCAGCGCATCACAGAAACCTGTCTCATCTCCATGGTTCCTGTCTACCACAGCTCAGCACATCACAGAATCCAGTCTCCCCCCCTATAGTCACTGTCTACCACAGCTCAGCACATCACAGAAACCAGTCTCACCTCCATAGTCTGTCTACCACAGCACAGTACATCACACAAACCAGTCTCATCTCCATAGTCTGTCTACCACAGCACAGTACATCACACAAACCAGTCTCATCTCCATAGTCTGTCTACCACAGCACAGTACATCACACAAACCAGTCTCACCTCCATAGTCTGTCTGCCACAGCACAGTACATCACACAAACCAGTCTCATCTCCATGGTCCCTCTCTACCACAGCTCAACACATCACAGAATCCAGTCTCACCTCCATAGTCTGACTACCACAGCTCAGCACATCACAGAAACCAGTCTCATCTCCATGGTCCCTCTCTCCCACAGCTCAGCACATCACAGAAACAAGCCTCACCACCATTGTCTGTCTACCACAGCTCAGCAAATCTCAGAAACCGGTCTCACCACCATTGTCTGTCTACCACAGCTCAGCACAACACAGAAACCAATCTGCCCTCCATAGTCTGTCTACCACAGCTGAGCACATCACAGAATCCAGTCTCACTTTCATAATCTGTCTACCGCAGCTCAGCACATCACAGAAACCAGTCTCATCTCCATGGTCCCTGTCTACCACAGCACTGCACATCACAGAAACCAGTCTCACCTCTATAGTCCCTGTCTACCACAGCTCAGCACATCACAGAAACCAGTCTCCACTCCATAGTCTGTCTACCACAGCTCAGCGCATCACAGAAACCAGTCTCCACTCCATAGTCTGTCTATCACAGCTCAGCACATCACAGAAACCAGTCTCACCTCGATGGTCCCTGTCTACCACAGCACAGCACATCACAGAAACCAGTCTCCACTCCATAGTCTGTCTACCACACCTCAGCGCATCACAGAAACCTGTCTCATCTCCATGGTTCCTGTCTACCACAGCTCAGCACATCACAGAAACCAGTCTCCCCCCCCTATAGTCACTGTCTACCACAGCTCAGCACATCACACAAACCAGTCTCATCTCCATAGTCTGTCTACCACAGCACAGTACATCACACAAACCAGTCTCATCTCCATAGTCTGTCTACCACAGCACAGTACATCACACAAACCAGTCTCACCTCCATAGTCTGTCTGCCACAGCACAGTACATCACACAAACCAGTCTCATCTCCATAGTCTGTCTACCACAGCACAGTACATCACACAAACCAGTCTCATCTCCATAGTCTGTCTACCACAGCACAGTACATCACACAAACCAGTATCACCTCCATAGTCTGTCTGCCACAGCACAGTACAGCACACAAACCAGTCTCATCTCCATAGTCTGTCTACCACAGCACAGTACATCACACAAACCAGTCTCATCTCCATGGTCCCTCTCTACCACAGCTCAGCACAACACAGAAACCAATCTCCCCCCCTATAGTCACTGTCTACCACAGCTTAGCACATCACAGAAACCAGTCTCCCCCCCTATAGTCACTGTCTACCACAGCTCAGCACATCACAGAAACCAGTCTCCCCTCCATAATCTCTCTACCACAGCTCAGCACATCACAGAAACCAGTCTCCCCTCCATAGTCTGTCTACCACAGCTCAGCACTTCACAGAAACAAGTCTCACCTCCATGGTCCCTGTCTACCACAGCTCAGCACATCACAGAAACCAGTCTCACCTCCATAGTCTGTCTACCACAGCACAGTACATCACACAAACCAGTCTCATCTCCATAGTCTGTCTACCACAGCACAGTACATCACACGAACCAGTCTCATCTCCATGGTCCCTCTCTACCACAGCTCAACACATCACAGAATCCAGTCTCTCCTCCATAGTCTGTCTGCCACAGCACAGTACATCACGCAAACCAGTCTCATCTCCATAGTCTGTCTACCACAGCACAGTACATCACACAAACCTGTCTCATCTCCATGGTCCCTCTCTACCAGAGCTCAACACATCACAGAAACAAATCTCACCTCCATGGTCTTTCTACCACAGCTCAGCACTTCTCAGAAACCTGTCTCACCACCATTTTCTGTCTACCACAGCTCAGCACATCATAGAAATCAGTCTCATCTCCATGGTCCCTGTCTACCATGCTCAGCATCTCACAGAAACCAGTCTCCCCTCCATAGTCTGTCTACCATAGCTCAGCACAACACAGAAACCAGTCTCCCCTCCATAGTCTGTCTACCGTAGCTCAGCACATCACAGAAACCAGTCTCCCCTCCATAGTCTGTCTACCACAGCTCAGCACATCACAGAAACCAGTCTCCCCTCCATAATCTCTCTACCACAGCTCAGCACATCACAGAAACCAGTCTCCCCTCCACAGTCTGTCTACCACAGCTCAGCACATCACAGAAACCAGTTTCACCTCCATGGTCCCTGTCTACCACAGCTCAGCACATCACAGAAACCAGTCTCACCTCCATAGACTGTCTACCACAGCACAGTACATCACACAAACCAGTCTCATCTCCATAGTCTGTCTACCACAGCACAGTACATCACACAAACCAGTCTCATCTCCATGGTCCCTCTCTATCACAGCTCAACACATCACAGAAACCAGTCTCCACTCCATAGTCTGTCTACCACAGCTCAGCGCATCACAGAAACCAGTCTCCACTCCATAGTCTGTCTACCACAGCTCAGCACATCACAGAAACCAGTCTCCACTCCATAGTCTGTCTACCACAGCTCAGCGCATCACAGAAACCAGTCTCCACTCCATAGTCTGTCTACCACAGCTCAGCACATCACAGAAACCAGTCTCCACTCCATAGTCTGTCTACCAGAGCTCAGCACATCACAGAAACCAGTCTCACCTCCATAGTCTGTCTACCACAGCTCAGCACAACACAGAAACCAATCTGCCCTCCATAGTCTGTCTACCACAGCTGAGCACATCACAGAAACCAGTCTCACTTTCATAATCAGTCTATCGCAGCTCAGCACATCACAGAAACCAGTCTCATCTCCATGGTCCCTGTCTACCACAGCACAGCACATCACAGAAACCAGTCTCACCTCTATAGTCCCTGTCTACCACAGCTCAGCACATCACAGAAACCAGTCTCACCTCCATGGTCCCTGTCTACCGCAGCACAGCAGATCACAGAAACCAGTCTCCACTCCATAGTCTGTCTACCACACCTCAGCGCATCACAGAAACCTGTCTCATCTCCATGGTTCCTGTCTACCACAGCTCAGCACATCACAGAATCCAGTCTCCCCCCCTATAGTCACTGTCTACCACAGCTCAGCACATCACAGAAACCAGTCTCACCTCCATAGTCTGTCTACCACAGCACAGTACATCACACAAACCAGTCTCATCTCCATAGTCTGTCTACCACAGCACAGTACATCACACAAACCAGTCTCATCTCCATAGTCTGTCTACCACAGCACAGTACATCACACAAACCAGTCTCACCTCCATAGTCTGTCTGCCACAGCACAGTACATCACACAAACCAGTCTCATCTCCATAGTCTGTCTACCACAGCACAGTACATCACACAAACCAGTCTCATCTCCATGGTCCCTCTCTACCACAGCTCAACACATCACAGAATCCAGTCTCACCTCCATAGTCTGACTACCACAGCTCAGCACATCACAGAAACCAGTCTCATCTCCATGGTCCCTCTCTCCCACAGCTCAGCACATCACAGAAACAAGCCTCACCACCATTGTCTGTCTACCACAGCTCAGCAAATCTCAGAAACCGGTCTCACCACCATTGTCTGTCTACCACAGCTCAGCACAACACAGAAACCAATCTACCCTCCATAGTCTGTCTACCACAGCTGAGCACATCACAGAATCCAGTCTCACTTTCATAATCTGTCTACCGCAGCTCAGCACATCACAGAAACCAGTCTCATCTCCATGGTCCCTGTCTACCACAGCACAGCACATCACAGAAACCAGTCTCATCTCCATAGTCTGTCTACCACAGCTCAGCGCATCACAGAAACCAGTCTCCACTCCATAGTCTGTCTATCACAGCTCAGCACATCACAGAAACCAGTTTCACCTCGATGGTCCCTGTCTACCACAGCACAGCACATCACAGAAACCAGTCTCCACTCCATAGTCTGTCTACCACACCTCAGCGCATCACAGAAACCTGTCTCATCTCCATGGTTCCTGTCTACCACAGCTCAGCACATCACAGAAACCAGTCTCCCCCCTATACTTCCAGTCTACCACAGCTCAGCACATCACAGAAACCAGTCTCCACTCCATAGTCTGTAAACCAAAGCTCAGCACATCACAGAAACCAGTCTCCCCCCGTATAGTCACTGTCTACCACAGCTCAGCACATCACAGAAATCAATCTCCCCTCTATAGTCTGACTACCACAGTTGAGCACATCACAGAAACCAGACTCCACTCCATAGTCTGTCTACCACATCTCAGCACATCACAGAAACCAGTTTCACCTCCATGGTCCCTGTCTACCACAGCTCAGCACATCACAGAAACCAGTCTCACCTCCATGGTCCCTGTCTACCACAGCTCAGCACATCACAGGAACCAGTCTCCCCTCCATAGTCTGTCTAGCATAGCTCAGCACATCACAGAAACCAGTTTCCCCTCCATAGTCTGTCTACCATACCTCAGCACATCACAGAAACCAGTCTCCCCTCCATAGTCTGTCTACCACAGCTCAGCACATCACAGAAACCAGTTTCACCTACATGGTCCCTGTCTACCACAGCTCAGCACATCACAGAAACCAGTCTCACCTCCATAGTCTGTCTACCACAGCACAGTACATCACACAAACCAGTCTCATCTCCATAGTCTGTCTACCACAGCACAGTACATCACACAAACCAGTCTCATCTCCATAGTCTGACTACCACAGCACAGTACATCACACAAACCAGTCTCATCTCCATAGTCTGTCTACCACAGCACAGTACATCACACAAACCAGTCTCATCTCCATGGTCCCTCTCTACCACAGCTCAGCACAACACAGAAACCAATCTCCCCCCCTATAGTCACTGTCTACCACAGCTTAGCACATCACAGAAACCAGTCTCCCCCCCTATAGTCACTGTCTACCGCAGCACAGCAGATCACAGAAACCAGTCTCCACTCCATAGTCTGTCTACCACACCTCAGCGCATCACAGAAACCTGTCTCATCTCCATGGTTCCTGTCTACCACAGCTCAGCACATCACAGAAACCAGTCTCCCCCCTATACTCCAGTCTAACACAGCTCAGCACATCACAGAATCCAGTCTCCCCCCCTATAGTCACTGTTTACCACAGCTCAGCATATCACACAAACCAGTCTCATCTCCATAGTCTGTCTACCACAGCACAGTACATCACACAACCCAGTCTCATCTCCATAGTCTGTCTACCACAGCACAGTACATCACACAAACCAGTCTCACCTCCATAGTCTGTCTGCCACAGCACAGTACATCACACAAACCAGTCTCATCTCCATAGTCCCTCTCTACCACAGCTCAACACATCACAGAATCCAGTCTCACCTCCATAGTCTGACTACCACAGCTCAGCACATCACAGAAACCAGTCTCATCTCCATGGTCCCTCTCTCCCACAGCTCAGCACATCACAGAAACAAGCCTCACCACCATTGTCTGTCTACCACAGCTCAGCAAATCTCAGAAACCGGTCTCACCACCATTGTCTGTCTACCACAGCTCAGCACAACACAGAAACCAATCTACCCTCCATAGTCTGTCTACCACAGCTGAGCACATCACAGAATCCAGTCTCACTTTCATAATCTGTCTACCGCAGCTCAGCACATCACAGAAACCAGTCTCATCTCCATGGTCCCTGTCTACCACAGCACAGCACATCACAGAAACCAGTCTCATCTCCATAGTCTGTCTACCACAGCTCAGCGCATCACAGAAACCAGTCTCCACTCCATAGTCTGTCTATCACAGCTCAGCACATCACAGAAACCAGTCTCACCTCGATGGTCCCTGTCTACCACAGCACAGCACATCACAGAAACCAGTCTCCACTCCATAGTCTGTCTACCACACCTCAGCGCATCACAGAAACCTGTCTCATCTCCATGGTTCCTGTCTGCCACAGCTCAGCACATCACAGAAACCAGTCTCCCCCCTATACTTCCAGTCTACCACAGCTCAGCACATCACAGAAACCAGTCTCCACTCCATAGTCTGTAAACCAAAGCTCAGCACATCACAGAAACCAGTCTCCCCCCGTATAGTCACTGTCTACCACAGCTCAGCACATCACAGAAATCAATCTCCCCTCTATAGTCTGACTACCACAGTTGAGCACATCACAGAAACCAGACTCCACTCCATAGTCTGTCTACCACATCTCAGCACATCACAGAAACCAGTTTCACCTCCATGGTCCCTGTCTACCACAGCTCAGCACATCACAGAAACCAGTCTCACCTCCATGGTCCCTGTCTACCACAGCTCAGCACATCACAGGAACCAGTCTCCCCTCCATAGTCTGTCTAGCATAGCTCAGCACATCACAGAAACCAGTTTCCCCTCCATAGTCTGTCTACCATACCTCAGCACATCACAGAAACCAGTCTCCCCTCCATAGTCTGTCTACCACAGCTCAGCACATCACAGAAACCAGTTTCACCTACATGGTCCCTGTCTACCACAGCTCAGCACATCACAGAAACCAGTCTCACCTCCATAGTCTGTCTACCACAGCACAGTACATCACACAAACCAGTCTCATCTCCATAGTCTGTCTACCACAGCACAGTACATCACACAAACCAGTCTCATCTCCATAGTCTGACTACCACAGCACAGTACATCACACAAACCAGTCTCATCTCCATGGTCCCTCTCTACCACAGCTCAGCACAACACAGAATCCAGTCTCACCTCCATAGTCTGACTACCACAGCTCAGCACATCACAGAAACCAGTCTCATCTCCATGGTTCCTGTCTACCACAGCTCAGCACATCACAGAAACCAGTCTCCCCCCTATACTCCAGTCTAACACAGCTCAGCACATCACAGAATCCAGTCTCCCCCCCTATAGTCACTGTCTACCACAGCTCAGCATATCACACAAACCAGTCTCATCTCCATAGTCTGTCTACCACAGCACAGTACATCACACAAACCAGTCTCATCTCCATAGTCTGTCTACCACAGCACAGTACATCACACAAACCAGTCTCACCTCCATAGTCTGTCTGCCACAGCACAGTACATCACACAAACCAGTCTCATCTCCATAGTCTGTCTACCACAGCACAGTACATCACACAAACCAGTCTCATCTCCATGGTCCCTCTCTACCACAGCTCAGCACAACACAGAAACCAATCTCCCCCCCTATAGTCACTGTCTACCACAGCTTAGCACATCACAGAAACCAGTCTCCCCCCCTATAGTCACTGTCTACCACAGCTCAGCACATCACAGAAACCAGTCTCCCCTCCATAATCTCTCTACCACAGCTCAGCACATCACAGAAACCAGTCTCCCCTCCATAGTCTGTCTACCACAGCTCAGCACATCACAGAAACCAGTCTCACCTCCATGGTCCCTGTCTACCACAGCTCAGCACATCACAGAAACCAGTCTCACCTCCATAGTCTGTCTACCACAGCACAGTACATCACACAAACCAGTCTCATCTCCATAGTCTGTCTACCACAGCACAGTACATCACACGAACCAGTCTCATCTCCATGGACCCTCTCTACCACAGCTCAACACATCACAGAATCCAGTCTCTCCTCCATAGTCTGTCTGCCACAGCACAGTACATCACGCAAACCAGTCTCATCTCCATAGTCTGTCTATCACAGCACAGTACATCACACAAACCTGTCTCATCTCCATGGTCCCTCTCTACCAGAGCTCAACACATCACAGAAACAAATCTCACCTCCATGGTCTTTCTACCACAGCTCAGCACTTCTCAGAAACCTGTCTCACCACCATTTTCTGTCTACCACAGCTCAGCACATCATAGAAATCAGTCTCATCTCCATGGTCCCTGTCTACCATGCTCAGCATCTCACAGAAACCAGTCTCACCTCCATGGTCCCTGTCTACCACAGCTCAGCACATCACAGGAACCAGTCTCCCCTCCATAGTCTGTCTACCATAGCTCAGCACATCACAGAAACCAGTCTCCCCTCCATAGTCTGTCTACCGTAGCTCAGCACATCACAGAAACCAGTCTCCCCTCCATAGTCTGTCTACCACAGCTCAGCACATCACAGAAACCAGTCTCCCCTCCATAATCTCTCTACCACAGCTCAGCACATCACAGAAACCAGTCTCCCCTCCGTAGTCTGTCTACCACAGCTCAGCACATCACAGAAACCAGTTTCACCTCCATGGTCCCTGTCTACCACAGCTCAGCACATCACAGAAACCAGTCTCACCTCCATAGACTGTCTACCACAGCACAGTACATCACACAAACCAGTCTCATCTCCATAGTCTGTCTACCACAGCACAGTACATCACACAAACCAGTCTCATCTCCATGGTCCCTCTCTATCACAGCTCAACACATCACAGAAACCAGTCTCCACTCCATAGTCTGTCTACCACAGCTCAGCGCATCACAGAAACCAGTCTCCACTCCATAGTCTGTCTACCACAGCTCAGCACATCACAGAAACCAGTCTCCACTCCATAGTCTGACTACCACAGCACAGCGCATCACAGAAACCAGTCTCCACTCCATAGTCTGTCTACCACAGCTCAGCGCATCACAGAAACCAGTCTCCACTCCATAGTCTGTCTACCAGAGCTCAGCACATCACAGAAACCAGTCTCACCTCCATAGTCTGTCTACGACAGCTCAGCACAACACAGAAACCAATCTGCCCTCCATAGTCTGTCTACCACAGCTGAGCACATCACAGAAACCAGTCTCACTTTCATAATCAGTCTACCGCAGCTCAGCACATCACAGAAACCAGTCTCATCTCCATGGTCCCTGTCTACCACAGCACAGGACATCACAGAAACCAGTCTCACCTCTATAGTCCCTGTCTACCACAGCTCAGCACATCACAGAAACCAGTCTCCACTCCATAGTCTGTCTACCACAGCTCAGCACATCACAGAAACCAGTCTCACCTCCATGGTCCCTGTCTACCGCAGCACAGCAGATCACAGAAACCAGTCTCCACTCCATAGTCTGTCTACCACACCTCAGCGCATCACAGAAACCTGTCTCATCTCCATGGTTCCTGTCTACCACAGCTCAGCACATCACAGAATCCAGTCTCCCCCCCTATAGTCACTGTCTACCACAGCTCAGCACATCACAGAAACCAGTCTCACCTCCATAGTCTGTCTACCACAGCACAGTACATCACACAAACCAGTCTCATCTCCATAGTCTGTCTACCACAGCACAGTACATCACACAAACCAGTCTCATCTCCATAGTCTGTCTACCACAGCACAGTACATCACACAAACCAGTCTCACCTCCATAGTCTGTCTGCCACAGCACAGTACATCACACAAACCAGTCTCATCTCCATAGTCTGTCTACCACAGCACAGTACATCACACAAACCAGTCTCATCTCCATGGTCCCTCTCTACCACAGCTCAACACATCACAGAATCCAGTCTCACCTCCATAGTCTGACTACCACAGCTCAGCACATCACAGAAACCAGTCTCATCTCCATGGTCCCTCTCTCCCACAGCTCAGCACATCACAGAAACAAGCCTCACCACCATTGTCTGTCTACCACAGCTCAGCAAATCTCAGAAACCGGTCTCACCACCATTGTCTGTCTACCACAGCTCAGCACAACACAGAAACCAATCTACCCTCCATAGTCTGTCTACCACAGCTGAGCACATCACAGAATCCAGTCTCACTTTCATAATCTGTCTACTGCAGCTCAGCACATCACAGAAACCAGTCTCATCTCCATGGTCCCTGTCTACCACAGCACAGCACATCACAGAAACCAGTCTCATCTCCATAGTCTGTCTACCACAGCTCAGCGCATCACAGAAACCAGTCTCCACTCCATAGTCTGTCTATCACAGCTCAGCACATCACAGAAACCAGTCTCACCTCGATGGTCCCTGTCTACCACAGCACAGCACATCACAGAAACCAGTCTCCACTCCATAGTCTGTCTACCACACCTCAGCGCATCACAGAAACCTGTCTCATCTCCATGGTTCCTGTCTACCACAGCTCAGCACATCACAGAAACCAGTCTCCCCCCTATACTTCCAGTCTACCACAGCTCAGCACATCACAGAAACCAGTCTCCACTCCATAGTCTGTAAACCAAAGCTCAGCACATCACAGAAACCAGTCTCCCCCCGTATAGTCACTGTCTACCACAGCTCAGCACATCACAGAAATCAATCTCCCCTCTATAGTCTGACTACCACAGTTGAGCACATCACAGAAACCAGACTCCACTCCATAGTCTGTCTACCACATCTCAGCACATCACAGAAACCAGTTTCACCTCCATGGTCCCTGTCTACCACAGCTCAGCACATCACAGAAACCAGTCTCACCTCCATGGTCCCTGTCTACCACAGCTCAGCACATCACAGGAACCAGTCTCCCCTCCATAGTCTGTCTAGCATAGCTCAGCACATCACAGAAACCAGTTTCCCCTCCATAGTCTGTCTACCATACCTCAGCACATCACAGAAACCAGTCTCCCCTCCATAGTCTGTCTACCACAGCTCAGCACATCACAGAAACCAGTTTCACCTACATGGTCCCTGTCTACCACAGCTCAGCACATCACAGAAACCAGTCTCACCTCCATAGTCTGTCTACCACAGCACAGTACATCACACAAACCAGTCTCATCTCCATAGTCTGTCTACCACAGCACAGTACATCACACAAACCAGTCTCATCTCCATAGTCTGACTACCACAGCACAGTACATCACACAAACCAGTCTCATCTCCATAGTCTGTCTACCACAGCACAGTACATCACACAAACCAGTCTCATCTCCATGGTCCCTCTCTACCACAGCTCAGCACAACACAGAAACCAATCTCCCCCCCTATAGTCACTGTCTACCACAGCTTAGCACATCACAGAAACCAGTCTCCCCCCCTATAGTCACTGTCTACCGCAGCACAGCAGATCACAGAAACCAGTCTCCACTCCATAGTCTGTCTACCACACCTCAGCGCATCACAGAAACCTGTCTCATCTCCATGGTTCCTGTCTACCACAGCTCAGCACATCACAGGAACCAGTCTCCCCCCTATACTCCAGTCTAACACAGCTCAGCACATCACAGAATCCAGTCTCCCCCCCTATAGTCACTGTTTACCACAGCTCAGCATATCACACAAACCAGTCTCATCTCCATAGTCTGTCTACCACAGCACAGTACATCACACAACCCAGTCTCATCTCCATAGTCTGTCTACCACAGCACAGTACATCACACAAACCAGTCTCACCTCCATAGTCTGTCTGCCACAGCACAGTACATCACACAAACCAGTCTCATCTCCATAGTCCCTCTCTACCACAGCTCAACACATCACAGAATCCAGTCTCACCTCCATAGTCTGACTACCACAGCTCAGCACATCACAGAAACCAGTCTCATCTCCATGGTCCCTCTCTCCCACAGCTCAGCACATCACAGAAACAAGCCTCACCACCATTGTCTGTCTACCACAGCTCAGCAAATCTCAGAAACCGGTCTCACCACCATTGTCTGTCTACCACAGCTCAGCACAACACAGAAACCAATCTACCCTCCATAGTCTGTCTACCACAGCTGAGCACATCACAGAATCCAGTCTCACTTTCATAATCTGTCTACCGCAGCTCAGCACATCACAGAAACCAGTCTCATCTCCATGGTCCCTGTCTACCACAGCACAGCACATCACAGAAACCAGTCTCATCTCCATAGTCTGTCTACCACAGCTCAGCGCATCACAGAAACCAGTCTCCACTCCATAGTCTGTCTATCACAGCTCAGCACATCACAGAAACCAGTCTCACCTCGATGGTCCCTGTCTACCACAGCACAGCACATCACAGAAACCAGTCTCCACTCCATAGTCTGTCTACCACACCTCAGCGCATCACAGAAACCTGTCTCATCTCCATGGTTCCTGTCTACCACAGCTCAGCACATCACAGAAACCAGTCTCCCCCCTATACTTCCAGTCTACCACAGCTCAGCACATCACAGAAACCAGTCTCCACTCCATAGTCTGTAAACCAAAGCTCAGCACATCACAGAAACCAGTCTCCCCCCGTATAGTCACTGTCTACCACAGCTCAGCACATCACAGAAATCAATCTCCCCTCTATAGTCTGACTACCACAGTTGAGCACATCACAGAAACCAGACTCCACTCCATAGTCTGTCTACCACATCTCAGCACATCACAGAAACCAGTTTCACCTCCATGGTCCCTGTCTACCACAGCTCAGCACATCACAGAAACCAGTCTCACCTCCATGGTCCCTGTCTACCACAGCTCAGCACATCACAGGAACCAGTCTCCCCTCCATAGTCTGTCTAGCATAGCTCAGCACATCACAGAAACCAGTTTCCCCTCCATAGTCTGTCTACCATACCTCAGCACATCACAGAAACCAGTCTCCCCTCCATAGTCTGTCTACCACAGCTCAGCACATCACAGAAACCAGTTTCACCTACATGGTCCCTGTCTACCACAGCTCAGCACATCACAGAAACCAGTCTCACCTCCATAGTCTGTCTACCACAGCACAGTACATCACACAAACCAGTCTCATCTCCATAGTCTGTCTACCACAGCACAGTACATCACACAAACCAGTCTCATCTCCATAGTCTGACTACCACAGCACAGTACATCACACAAACCAGTCTCATCTCCATAGTCTGTCTACCACAGCACAGTACATCACACAAACCAGTCTCATCTCCATGGTCCCTCTCTACCACAGCTCAGCACAACACAGAAACCAATCTCCCCCCCTATAGTCACTGTCTACCACAGCTTAGCACATCACAGAAACCAGTCTCCCCCCCTATAGTCACTGTCTACCGCAGCTCAGCACATCACAGAAACCAGTCTCCACTCCATAGTCTGTCTACCACACCTCAGCGCATCACAGAAACCTGTCTCATCTCCATGGTTCCTGTCTACCACAGCTCAGCACATCACAGAAACCAGTCTCCCCCCTATACTCCAGTCTAACACAGCTCAGCACATCACAGAATCCAGTCTCCCCCCCTATAGTCACTGTCTACCACAGCTCAGCATATCACACAAACCAGTCTCATCTCCATAGTCTGTCTACCACAGCACAGTACATCACACAAACCAGTCTCATCTCCATAGTCTGTCTACCACAGCACAGTACATCACACAAACCAGTCTCACCTCCATAGTCTGTCTGCCACAGCACAGTACATCACACAAACCAGTCTCATCTCCATAGTCCCTCTCTACCACAGCTCAACACATCACAGAATCCAGTCTCACCTCCATAGTCTGACTACCACAGCTCAGCACATCACAGAAACCAGTCTCATCTCCATGGTCCCTCTCTCCCACAGCTCAGCACATCACAGAAACAAGCCTCACCACCATTGTCTGTCTACCACAGCTCAGCAAATCTCAGAAACCGGTCTCACCACCATTGTCTGTCTACCACAGCTCAGCACAACACAGAAACCAATCTACCCTCCATAGTCTGTCTACCACAGCTGAGCACATCACAGAATCCAGTCTCACTTTCATAATCTGTCTACCGCAGCTCAGCACATCACAGAAACCAGTCTCATCTCCATGGTCCCTGTCTACCACAGCACAGCACATCACAGAAACCAGTCTCATCTCCATAGTCTGTCTACCACAGCTCAGCGCATCACAGAAACCAGTCTCCACTCCATAGTCTGTCTATCACAGCTCAGCACATCACAGAAACCAGTCTCACCTCGATGGTCCCTGTCTACCACAGCACAGCACATCACAGAAACCAGTCTCCACTCCATAGTCTGTCTACCACACCTCAGCGCATCACAGAAACCTGTCTCATCTCCATGGTTCCTGTCTACCACAGCTCAGCACATCACAGAAACCAGTCTCCCCCCTATACTTCCAGTCTACCACAGCTCAGCACATCACAGAAACCAGTCTCCACTCCATAGTCTGTAAACCAAAGCTGAGCACATCACAGAAACCAGTCTCCCCCCGTATAGTCACTGTCTACCACAGCTCAGCACATCACAGAAATCAATCTCCCCTCTATAGTCTGACTACCACAGTTGAGCACATCACAGAAACCAGACTCCACTCCATAGTCTGTCTACCACATCTCAGCACATCACAGAAACCAGTTTCACCTCCATGGTCCCTGTCTACCACAGCTCAGCACATCACAGAAACCAGTCTCACCTCCATGGTCCCTGTCTACCACAGCTCAGCACATCACAGGAACCAGTCTCCCCTCCATAGTCTGTCTAGCATAGCTCAGCACATCACAGAAACCAGTTTCCCCTCCATAGTCTGTCTACCATACCTCAGCACATCACAGAAACCAGTCTCCCCTCCATAGTCTGTCTACCACAGCTCAGCACATCACAGAAACCAGTTTCACCTACATGGTCCCTGTCTACCACAGCTCAGCACATCACAGAAACCAGTCTCACCTCCATAGTCTGTCTACCACAGCACAGTACATCACACAAACCAGTCTCATCTCCATAGTCTGTCTACCACAGCACAGTACATCACACAAACCAGTCTCATCTCCATAGTCTGACTACCACAGCACAGTACATCACACAAACCAGTCTCATCTCCATAGTCTGTCTACCACAGCACAGTACATCACACAAACCAGTCTCATCTCCATGGTCCCTCTCTACCACAGCTCAGCACAACACAGAAACCAATCTCCCCCCCTATAGTCACTGTCTACCGCAGCACAGCAGATCACAGAAACCAGTCTCACCTCCATAGTCTGTCTACCACAGCTCAGCATATCACACAAACCAGTCTCATCTCCATAGTCTGTCTACCACAGCACAGTACATCACACAAACCAGTCTCATCTCCATAGTCTGTCTACCACAGCACAGTACATCACACAAACCAGTCTCACCTCCATAGTCTGTCTGCCACAGCACAGTACATCACACAAACCAGTCTCATCTCCATAGTCTGTCTACCACAGCACAGTACATCACACAAACCAGTCTCATCTCCATAGTCTGTCTACCACAGCACAGTACATCACACAAACCAGTATCACCTCCATAGTCTGTCTGCCACAGCACAGTACATCACACAAACCAGTCTCATCTCCATAGTCTGTCTACCACAGCACAGTACATCACACAAACCAGTCTCATCTCCATGGTCCCTCTCTACCACTGCTCAGCACAACACAGAAACCAATCTCCCCCCCTATAGTCACTGTCTACCACAGCTCAGCACATCACAGAAACCAGTCTCCCCTGCATAATCTCTCTACCACAGCTCAGCACATCACAGAAACCAGTCTCCCCTCCATGGTCCCTGTCTACCACAGCTCAGCACATCACAGAAACCAGTCTCACCTCCATAGTCTGTCTACCACAGCACAGTACATCACACAAACCAGTCTCATCTCCATAGTCTGTCTACCACAGCACAGTACATCACACGAACCAGTCTCATCTCCATGGTCCCTCTCTACCAGAGCTCAACACATCACAGAAACAAATCTCACCTCCATGGTCTTTCTACCACAGCTCAGCACTTCTCAGAAACCTGTCTCACCACCATTTTCTGTCTACCACAGCTCAGCACATCATAGAAATCAGTCTCATCTCCATGGTCCCTGTCTACCATGCTCAGCATCTCACAGAAACCAGTCTCACCTCCATGGTCCCTGTCTACCACAGCTCAGCACATCACAGGAACCAGTCTCCCCTCCATAGTCTGTCTACCATAGCTCAGCACATCACAGAAACCAGTCTCCCCTCCATAGTCTGTCTACTGTAGCTCAGCACATCACAGAAACCAGTCTCCCCTCCATAGTCTGTCTACCACAGCTCAGCACATCACAGAAACCAGTCTCCCCTCCATAATCTCTCTACCACAGCTCAGCAAATCACAGAAACCAGTCTCCCCTCCATAGTCTGTCTACCACAGCTCAGCGCATCACAGAAACCAGTCTCCACTCCATAGTCTGTCTACCACAGCTCAGCGCATCACAGAAACCAGTCTCCACTCCATAGTCTGTCTACCAGAGCTCAGCACATCACAGAAACCAGTCTCACCTCCATAGTCTGTCTACCACAGCTCAGCACAACACAGAAACCAATCTGCCCTCCATAGTCTGTCTACCACAGCTGAGCACATCACAGAAACCAGTCTCTCTTTCATAATCAGTCTACCGCAGCTCAGCACATCACAGAAACCAGTCTCATCTCCATGGTCCCTGTCTACCACAGCACAGCACATCACAGAAACCAGTCTCACCTCTATAGTCCCTGTCTACCACAGCTCAGCACATCACAGAAACCAGTCTCCACTCCATAGTCTTTCTACCACAGCTCAGCACATCACAGAAACCAGTCTCACCTCCATGGTCCCTGTCTACCGCAGCACAGCAGATCACAGAAACCAGTCTCCACTCCATAGTCTGTCTACCACACCTCAGCGCATCACAGAAACCTGTCTCATCTCCATGGTTCCTGTCTACCACAGCTCAGCACATCACAGAAACCAGTCTCACCTCCATGGTCCCTGTCTACCACAGCTCAGCACATCACAGGAACCAGTTTCCCCTCCATAGTCTGTCTAGCATAGCTCAGCACATCACAGAAACCAGTTTCCCCTCCATAGTCTGTCTACCATACCTCAGCACATCACAGAAACCAGTCTCCCCTCCATAGTCTGTCTACCACAGCTCAGCACATCACAGAAACCAGTTTCACCTACATGGTCCCTGTCTACCACAGCTCAGCACATCACAGAAACCAGTCTCACCTCCATAGTCTGTCTACCACAGCACAGTACATCACACAAACCAGTCTCATCTCCATAGTCTGTCTACCACAGCACAGTACATCACACAAACCAGTCTCATCTCCATAGTCTGTCTACCACAGCACAGTACATCACGCAAACCAGTATCACCTCCATAGTCTGTCTGCCACAGCACAGTACATCACACAAACCAGTCTCATCTCCATAGTCTGTCTACCACAGCACAGTACATCACACAAACCAGTCTCATCTCCATGGTCCCTCTCTACCACAGCTCAGCACAACACAGAAACCAATCTCCCCCCCTATAGTCACTGTCTACCGCAGCACAGCAGATCACAGAAACCAGTCTCCACTCCATAGTCTGTCTACCACACCTCAGCGCATCACAGAAACCTGTCTCATCTCCATGGTTCCTGTCTACCACAGCTCAGCACATCACAGAAACCAGTCTCCCCCCTATACTCCCAGTCTAACACAGCTCAGCACATCACAGAATCCAGTCTCCCCCCCTATAGTCACTGTCTACCACAGCTCAGCACATCACAGAAACCAGTCTCACCTCCATAGTCTGTCTACCACAGCACAGTACATCACACAACCCAGTCTCATCTCCATAGTCTGTCTACCACAGCACAGTACATCACACAAACCAGTCTCACCTCCATAGTCTGTCTGCCACAGCACAGTACATCACGCAAACCAGTCTCATCTCCATAGTCTGTCTACCACAGCACAGTACATCACACAAACCAGTCTCATCTCCATGGTCCCTCTCTACCACAGCACAGCACATCACAGAAACCAGTCTCACCTGGATAGTCCCTGTCTACCACAGCTCAGCACATCACAGAAACCAGTCTCCACTCCATAGTCTGTCTACCACAGCTCAGCGCATCACAGAAACCAGTCTCCACTCCATAGTCTGTCTATCACAGCTCAGCACATCACAGAAACCAGTCTCACCTCCATGGTCCCTGTCTACCACAGCTCAGCACATCACAGAAACCAGTCTCACCTCCATGGTCCCTGTCTACCACAGCTCAGCACATCACAGGAACCAGTCTCCCCTCCATAGTCTGTCTAGCATAGCTCAGCACATCACAGAAACCAGTTTCCCCTCCATAGTCTGTCTACCATACCTCAGCACATCACAGAAACCAGTCTCCCCTCCATAGTCTGTCTACCACAGCTCAGCACATCACAGAAACCAGTTTCACCTACATGGTCCCTGTCTACCACAGCTCAGCACATCACAGAAACCAGTCTCACCTCCATAGTCTGTCTACCACAGCACAGTACATCACACAAACCAGTCTCATCTCCATAGTCTGTCTACCACAGCACAGTACATCACACAAACCAGTCTCATCTCCATAGTCTGTCTACCACAGCACAGTACATCACACAAACCAGTATCACCTCCATAGTCTGTCTGCCACAGCACAGTACATCACACAAACCAGTCTCATCTCCATAGTCTGTCTACCACAGCACAGTACATCACACAAACCAGTCTCATCTCCATGGTCCCTCTCTACCACAGCTTAGCACAACACAGAAACCAATCTCCCCCCCTATAGTCACTGTCTACCACAGCTTAGCACATCACAGAAACCTGTCACCCCCCCTATAGTCACTGTCTACCACAGCACAGCAGATCACAGAAACCAGTCTCCACTCCATAGTCTGTCTACCACACCTCAGCGCATCACAGAAACCTGTCTCATCTCCATGGTTCCTCTCTACCACAGCTCAGCACATCACAGAAACCAGTCTCCCCCCTATACTCCCAGTCTAACACAGCTCAGCACATCACAGAAACCAGTCTCCCCCCCTATAGTCACTGTCTACCACAGCTCAGCACATCACAGAAACCAGTCTCACCTCCATAGTCTGTCTACCACAGCACAGTACATCACACAAACCAGTCTCATCTCCATAGTCTGTCTACCACAGCACAGTACATCACACAAACCAGTCTCATCTCCATAGTCTGTCTACCACAGCACAGTACATCACACAAACCAGTCTCACCTCCATAGTCTGTCTGCCACAGCACAGTACATCACACAAACCAGTCTCATCTCCATGGTCCCTCTCTACCACAGCTCAACACATCACAGAATCCAGTCTCACCTCCATAGTCTGACTACCACAGCTCAGCACATCACAGAAACCAGTCTCATCTCCATGGTCCCTCTCTCCCACAGCTCAGCACATCACAGAAACAAGCCTCACCACCATTGTCTGTCTACCACAGCTCAGCAAATCTCAGAAACCGGTCTCACCACCATTGTCTGTCTACCACAGCTCAGCACAACACAGAAACCAATCTGCCCTCCATAGTCTGTCTACCACAGCTGAGCACATCACAGAATCCAGTCTCACTTTCATAATCTGTCTACCGCAGCTCAGCACATCACAGAAACCAGTCTCATCTCCATGGTCCCTGTCTACCACAGCACAGCACATCACAGAAACCAGTCTCACCTCTATAGTCCCTGTCTACCACAGCTCAGCACATCACAGAAACCAGTCTCCACTCCATAGTCTGTCTACCACAGCTCAGCGCATCACAGAAACCAGTCTCCACTCCATAGTCTGTCTATCACAGCTCAGCACATCACAGAAACCAGTCTCACCTCGATGGTCCCTGTCTACCACAGCACAGCACATCACAGAAACCAGTCTCCACTCCATAGTCTGTCTACCACACCTCAGCGCATCACAGAAACCTGTCTCATCTCCATGGTTCCTGTCTACCACAGCTCAGCACATCACAGAAACCAGTCTCCCCCCTATACTCCCAGTCTACCACAGCTCAGCACATCACAGAAACCAGTCTCCCCTCCATAGTCTGTAAACCAAAGCTCAGCACATCACAGAAACCAGTCTCCCCCCGTATAGTCACTGTCTACCACAGCTCAGCACATCACAGAAATCAATCTCCCCTCTATAGTCTGACTACCACAGTTGAGCACATCACAGAAACCATACTCCACTCCATAGTCTGTCTACCACATCTCAGCACATCACAGAAACCAGTTTCACCTCCATGGTCCCTGTCTACCACAGCTCAGCACTTCACAGAAACCAGTCTCACCTCCATGGTCCCTGTCTACCACAGCTCAGCACATCACAGGAACCAGTCTCCCCTCCATAGTCTGTCTAGCATAGCTCAGCACATCACAGAAACCAGTTTCCCCTCCATAGTCTGTCTACCATACCTCAGCACATCACAGAAACCAGTCTCCCCTCCATAGTCTGTCTACCACAGCTCAGCACATCACAGAAACCAGTTTCACCTACATGGTCCCTGTCTACCACAGCTCAGCACATCACAGAAACCAGTCTCACCTCCATAGTCTGTCTACCACAGCACAGTACATCACACAAACCAGTCTCATCTCCATAGTCTGTCTACCACAGCACAGTACATAACACAAACCAGTCTCATCTCCATAGTCTGACTACCACAGCACAGTACATCACACAAACCAGTCTCATCTCCATAGTCTGTCTACCACAGCACAGTACATCACACAAACCAGTCTCATCTCCATGGTCCCTCTCTACCACAGCTCAGCACAACACAGAAACCAATCTCCCCCCCTATAGTCACTGTCTACCACAGCTTAGCACATCACAGAAACCAGTCTCCCCCCCTATAGTCACTGTCTACCGCAGCACAGCAGATCACAGAAACCAGTCTCCACTCCATAGTCTGTCTACCACACCTCAGCGCATCACAGAAACCTGTCTCATCTCCATGGTTCCTGTCTACCACAGCTCAGCACATCACAGAAACCAGTCTCCCCCCTATACTCCCAGTCTAACACAGCTCAGCACATCACAGAATCCAGTCTCCCCCCCTATAGTCACTGTCTACCACAGCTCAGCACATCACACAAACCAGTCTCATCTCCATAGTCTGTCTACCACAGCACAGTACATCACACAAACCAGTCTCATCTCCATAGTCTGTCTACCACAGCACAGTACATCACACAAACCAGTCTCACCTCCATAGTCTGTCTGCCACAGCACAGTACATCACACAAACCAGTCTCATCTCCATAGTCTGTCTACCACAGCACAGTACATCACACAAACCAGTCTCATCTCCATAGTCTGTCTACCACAGCACAGTACATCACACAAACCAGTATCACCTCCATAGTCTGTCTGCCACAGCACAGTACATCACACAAACCAGTCTCATCTCCATAGTCTGTCTACCACAGCACAGTACATCACACAAACCAGTCTCATCTCCATGGTCCCTCTCTACCACAGCTCAGCACAACACAGAAACCAATCTCCCCCCCTATAGTCACTGTCTACCACAGCTTAGCACATCACAGAAACCAGTCTTCCCCCCTATAGTCACTGTCTACCACAGCTTAGCACATCACAGAAACCAGTCTCCCCTCCATAATCTCTCTACCACAGCTCAGCACATCACAGAAACCAGTCTCCCCTCCATAGTCTGTCTACCACAGCTCAGCACATCACAGAAACCAGTCTCACCTCCATGGTCCCTGTCTACCACAGCTCAGCACATCACAGAAACCAGTCTCACCTCCATAGTCTGTCTACCACAGCACAGTACATCACACAAACCAGTCTCATCTCCATAGTCTGTCTACCACAGCACAGTACATCACACGAACCAGTCTCATCTCCATGGTCCCTCTCTACCACAGCTCAACACATCACAGAATCCAGTCTCACCTCCATAGTCTGTCTGCCACAGCACAGTACATCACACAAACCTGTCTCATCTCCATGGTCCCTCTCTACCAGAGCTCAACACATCACAGAAACAAATCTCACCTCCATGGTCTTTCTACCACAGCTCAGCACTTCTCAGAAACCTGTCTCACCACCATTTTCTGTCTACCACAGCTCAGCACATCATAGAAATCAGTCTCATCTCCATGGTCCCTGTCTACCATGCTCAGCATCTCACAGAAACCAGTCTCACCTCCATGGTCCCTGTCTACCACAGCTCAGCACATCACAGGAACCAGTCTCCCCTCCATAGTCTGTCTACCATAGCTCAGCACATCACAGAAACCAGTCTCCCCTCCATAGTCTGTCTACCGTAGCTCAGCACATCACAGAAACCAGTCTCCCCTCCATAGTCTGTCTACCACAGCTCAGCACATCACAGAAACCAGTCTCCCCTCCATAATCTCTCTACCACAGCTCAGCAAATCACAGAAACCAGTCTCCCCTCCATAGTCTGTCTACCACAGCTCAGCACATCACAGAAACCAGTTTCACCTCCATGGTCCCTGTCTACCACAGCACAGTACATCACACAAACCAGTCTCATCTCCATAGTCTGTCTACCACAGCACAGTACATCACACAAATCAGTCTCATCTCCATGGTCCCTCTCTATCACAGCTCAACACATCACAGAAACCAGTCTCCACTCCATAGTCTGTCTACCACAGCTCAGCGCATCACAGAAACCAGTCTCCACTCCATAGTCTGTCTACCACAGCTCAGCACATCACAGAAACCAGTCTCCACTCCATAGTCTGTCTACCACAGCTCAGCGCATCACAGAAACCAGTCTCCACTCCATAGTCTGTCTACCACAGCTCAGCGCATCACAGAAACCAGTCTCCACTCCATAGTCTGTCTACCAGAGCTCAGCACATCACAGAAACCAGTCTCACCTCCATAGTCTGTCTACCACAGCTCAGCACAACACAGAAACCAATCTGCCCTCCATAGTCTGTCTACCACAGCTGAGCACATCACAGAAACCAGTCTCTCTTTCATAATCAGTCTACCGCAGCTCAGCACATCACAGAAACCAGTCTCATCTCCATGGTCCCTGTCTACCACAGCACAGCACATCACAGAAACCAGTCTCACCTCTATAGTCCCTGTCTACCACAGCTCAGCACATCACAGAAACCAGTCTCCACTCCATAGTCTTTCTACCACAGCTCAGCACATCACAGAAACCAGTCTCACCTCCATGGTCCCTGTCTACCGCAGCACAGCAGATCACAGAAACCAGTCTCCACTCCATAGTCTGTCTACCACACCTCAGCGCATCACAGAAACCTGTCTCATCTCCATGGTTCCTGTCTACCACAGCTCAGCACATCACAGAAACCAGTCTCACCTCCATGGTCCCTGTCTACCACAGCTCAGCACATCACAGGAACCAGTCTCCCCTCCATAGTCTGTCTAGCATAGCTCAGCACATCACAGAAACCAGTTTCCCCTCCATAGTCTGTCTACCATACCTCAGCACATCACAGAAACCAGTCTCCCCTCCATAGTCTGTCTACCACAGCTCAGCACATCACAGAAACCAGTTTCACCTACATGGTCCCTGTCTACCACAGCTCAGCACATCACAGAAACCAGTCTCACCTCCATAGTCTGTCTACCACAGCACAGTACATCACACAAACCAGTCTCATCTCCATAGTCTGTCTACCACAGCACAGTACATCACACAAACCAGTCTCATCTCCATAGTCTGTCTACCACAGCACAGTACATCACGCAAACCAGTATCACCTCCATAGTCTGTCTGCCACAGCACAGTACATCACACAAACCAGTCTCATCTCCATAGTCTGTCTACCACAGCACAGTACATCACACAAACCAGTCTCATCTCCATGGTCCCTCTCTACCACAGCTCAGCACAACACAGAAACCAATCTCCCCCCCTATAGTCACTGTCTACCACAGCTTAGCACATCACAGAAACCAGTCTCACCTCCATAGTCTGTCTACCACACCTCAGCGCATCACAGAAACCTGTCTCATCTCCATGGTTCCTGTCTACCACAGCTCAGCACATCACAGAAACCAGTCTCCCCCCTATACTCCCAGTCTAACACAGCTCAGCACATCACAGAATCCTGTCTCCCCCCCTATAGTCACTGTCTACCACAGCTCAGCACATCACAGAAACCAGTCTCACCTCCATAGTCTGTCTACCACAGCACAGTACATCACACAAACCAGTCTCATCTCCATAGTCTGTCTACCACAGCACAGTACATCACACAAACCAGTCTCATCTCCATAGTCTGTCTACCACAGCACAGTACATCACACAAACCAGTCTCACCTCCATAGTCTGTCTGCCACAGCACAGTACATCACGCAAACCAGTCTCATCTCCATAGTCTGTCTACCACAGCACAGTACATCACACAAACCAGTCTCATCTCCATGGTCCCTCTCTACCACAGCACAGCACATCACAGAAACCAGTCTCACCTGGATAGTCCCTGTCTACCACAGCTCAGCACATCACAGAAACCAGTCTCCACTCCATAGTCTGTCTACCACAGCTCAGCGCATCACAGAAACCAGTCTCCACTCCATAGTCTGTCTATCACAGCTCAGCACATCACAGAAACCAGTCTCACCTCCATGGTCCCTGTCTACCACAGCTCAGCACATCACAGAAACCAGTCTCACCTCCATGGTCCCTGTCTACCACAGCTCAGCACATCACAGGAACCAGTCTCCCCTCCATAGTCTGTCTAGCATAGCTCAGCACATCACAGAAACCAGTTTCCCCTCCATAGTCTGTCTACCATACCTCAGCACATCACAGAAACCAGTCTCCCCTCCATAGTCTGTCTACCACAGCTCAGCACATCACAGAAACCAGTTTCACCTACATGGTCCCTGTCTACCACAGCTCAGCACATCACAGAAACCAGTCTCACCTCCATAGTCTGTCTACCACAGCACAGTACATCACACAAACCAGTCTCATCTCCATAGTCTGTCTACCACAGCACAGTACATCACACAAACCAGTCTTATCTCCATAGTCTGTCTACCACAGCACAGTACATCACACAAACCAGTCTCACCTCCATAGTCTGTCTGCCACAGCACAGTACATCACACAAACCAGTCTCATCTCCATGGTCCCTCTCTACCACAGCACAGCACATCACAGAATCCAGTCTCACCTCCATAGTCTGACTACCACAGCTCAGCACATCACAGAAACCAGTCTCATCTCCATGGTCCCTCTCTCCCACAGCTCAGCACATCACAGAAACAAGCCTCACCACCATTGTCTGTCTACCACAGCTCAGCAAATCTCAGAAACCGGTCTCACCACCATTGTCTGTCTACCACAGCTCAGCACAACACAGAAACCAATCTGCCCTCCATAGTCTGTCTACCACAGCTGAGCACATCACAGAATCCAGTCTCACTTTCATAATCTGTCTACCGCAGCTCAGCACATCACAGAAACCAGTCTCATCTCCATGGTCCCTGTCTACCACAGCACAGCACATCACAGAAACCAGTCTCACCTCTATAGTCCCTGTCTACCACAGCTCAGCACATCACAGAAACCAGTCTCCACTCCATAGTCTGTCTACCACAGCTCAGCGCATCACAGAAACCAGTCTCCACTCCATAGTCTGTCTATCACAGCTCAGCACATCACAGAAACCAGTCTCACCTCGATGGTCCCTGTCTACCACAGCACAGCACATCACAGAAACCAGTCTCCACTCCATAGTCTGTCTACCACACCTCAGCGCATCACAGAAACCTGTCTCATCTCCATGGTTCCTGTCTACCACAGCTCAGCACATCACAGAAACCAGTCTCCACTCCATAGTCTGTAAACCAAAGCTCAGCACATCACAGAAACCAGTCTCCCCCCGTATAGTCACTGTCTACCACAGCTCAGCACATCACAGAAATCAATCTCCCCTCTATAGTCTGACTACCACAGTTGAGCACATCACAGAAACCAGACTCCACTCCATAGTCTGTCTACCACATCTCAGCACATCACAGAAACCAGTTTCACCTCCATGGTCCCTGTCTACCACAGCTCAGCACATCACAGAAACCAGTCTCACCTCCATGGTCCCTGTCTACCACAGCTCAGCACATCACAGGAACCAGTCTCCCCTCCATAGTCTGTCTAGCATAGCTCAGCACATCACAGAAACCAGTTTCCCCTCCATAGTCTGTCTACCATACCTCAGCACATCACAGAAACCAGTCTCCCCTCCATAGTCTGTCTACCACAGCTCAGCACATCACAGAAACCAGTTTCACCTACATGGTCCCTGTCTACCACAGCTCAGCACATCACAGAAACCAGTCTCATCTCCATAGTCTGTCTACCACAGCACAGTACATCACACAAACCAGTCTCATCTCCATAGTCTGTCTACCACAGCACAGTACATCACACAAACCAGTCTCATCTCCATAGTCTGACTACCACAGCACAGTACATCACACAAACCAGTCTCATCTCCATAGTCTGTCTACCACAGCTTAGCACATCACAGAAACCAGTCTCCCCCCCTATAGTCACTGTCTACCGCAGCACAGCAGATCACAGAAACCAGTCTCCACTCCATAGTCTGTCTACCACACCTCAGCGCATCACAGAAACCTGTCTCATCTCCATGGTTCCTGTCTACCACAGCTCAGCACATCACAGAAACCAGTCTCCCCCCCTATAGTCACTGTCTACCACAGCTCAGCACATCACACAAACCAGTCTCATCTCCATAGTCTGTCTACCACAGCACAGTACATCACACAAACCAGTCTCATCTCCATAGTCTGTCTACCACAGCACAGTACATCACACAAACCAGTCTCACCTCCATAGTCTGTCTGCCACAGCACAGTACATCACACAAACCAGTCTCATCTCCATAGTCTGTCTACCACAGCACAGTACATCACACAAACCAGTCTCATCTCCATAGTCTGTCTACCACAGCACAGTACATCACACAAACCAGTCTCACCTCCATAGTCTGTCTGCCACAGCACTGTACATCACACAAACCAGTCTCATCTCCATAGTCTGTCTACCACAGCACAGTACATCACACAAACCAGTCTCATCTCCATGGTCCCTCTCTACCACAGCTCAGCACAACACAGAAACCAATCTCCCCCCCTATAGTCACTGTCTACCACAGCTTAGCACATCACAGAAACCAGTCTTCCCCCCTATAGTCACTGTCTACCACAGCTCAGCACATCACAGAAACCAGTCTCCGCTCCATAATCTCTCTACCACAGCTCAGCACATCACAGAAACCAGTCTCCCCTCCATAGTCTGTCTACCACAGCTCAGCACATCACAGAAACCAGTCTCACCTCCATGGTCCCTGTCTACCACAGCTCAGCACATCACAGAAACCAGTCTCACCTCCATAGTCTGTCTACCACAGCACAGTACATCACACAAACCAGTCTCATCTCCATAGTCTGTCTACCACAGCACAGTACATCACACGAACCAGTCTCATCTCCATGGTCCCTCTCTACCACAGCTCAACACATCACAGAATCCAGTCTCACCTCCATAGTCTGTCTGCCACAGCACAGTACATCACGCAAACCAGTCTCATCTCCATAGTCTGTCTACCACAGCACAGTACATCACACAAACCTGTCTCATCTCCATGGTCCCTCTCTACCAGAGCTCAACACATCACAGAAACAAATCTCACCTCCATGGTCTTTCTACCACAGCTCAGCACTTCTCAGAAACCTGTCTCACCACCATTTTCTGTCTACCACAGCTCAGCACATCATAGAAATCAGTCTCATCTCCATGGTCCCTGTCTACCATGCTCAGCATCTCACAGAAACCAGTCTCACCTCCATGGTCCCTGTCTACCACAGCTCAGCACATCACAGGAACCAGTCTCCCCTCCATAGTCTGTCTACCATAGCTCAGCACATCACAGAAACCAGTCTCCCCTCCATAGTCTGTCTACCGTAGCTCAGCACATCACAGAAACCAGTCTCCCCTCCATAGTCTGTCTACCACAGCTCAGCACATCACAGAAACCAGTCTCCCCTCCATAATCTCTCTACCACAGCTCAGCAAATCACAGAAACCAGTCTCCCCTCCATAGTCTGTCTACCACAGCTCAGCACATCACAGAAACCAGTTTCACCTCCATGGTCCCTGTCTACCACAGCACAGTACATCACACAAACCAGTCTCATATCCATAGTCTGTCTACCACAGCACAGTACATCACACAAATCAGTCTCATCTCCATGGTCCCTCTCTATCACAGCTCAACACATCACAGAAACCAGTCTCCACTCCATAGTCTGTCTACCACAGCTCAGCGCATCACAGAAACCAGTCTCCACTCCATAGTCTGTCTACCACAGCTCAGCACATCACAGAAACCAGTCTCCACTCCATAGTCTGTCTACCACAGCTCAGCGCATCACAGAAACCAGTCTCCACTCCATAGTCTGTCTACCACAGCTCAGCGCATCACAGAAACCAGTCTCCACTCCATAGTCTGTCTACCAGAGCTCAGCACATCACAGAAACCAGTCTCACCTCCATAGTCTGTCTACCACAGCTCAGCACAACACAGAAACCAATCTGCCCTCCATAGTCTGTCTACCACAGCTGAGCACATCACAGAAACCAGTCTCTCTTTCATAATCAGTCTACCGCAGCTCAGCACATCACAGAAACCAGTCTCATCTCCATGGTCCCTGTCTACCACAGCACAGCACATCACAGAAACCAGTCTCACCTCTATAGTCCCTGTCTACCACAGCTCAGCACATCACAGAAACCAGTCTCCACTCCATAGTCTTTCTACCACAGCTCAGCACATCACAGAAACCAGTCTCACCTCCATGGTCCCTGTCTACCGCAGCACAGCAGATCACAGAAACCAGTCTCCACTCCATAGTCTGTCTACCACACCTCAGCGCATCACAGAAACCTGTCTCATCTCCATGGTTCCTGTCTACCACAGCTCAGCACATCACAGAAACCAGTCTCACCTCCATGGTCCCTGTCTACCACAGCTCAGCACATCACAGGAACCAGTCTCCCCTCCATAGTCTGTCTAGCATAGCTCAGCACATCACAGAAACCAGTTTCCCCTCCATAGTCTGTCTACCATACCTCAGCACATCACAGAAACCAGTCTCCCCTCCATAGTCTGTCTACCACAGCTCAGCACATCACAGAAACCAGTTTCACCTACATGGTCCCTGTCTACCACAGCTCAGCACATCACAGAAACCAGTCTCACCTCCATAGTCTGTCTACCACAGCACAGTACATCACACAAACCAGTCTCATCTCCATAGTCTGTCTACCACAGCACAGTACATCACACAAACCAGTCTCATCTCCATAGTCTGTCTACCACAGCACAGTACATCACGCAAACCAGTATCACCTCCATAGTCTGTCTGCCACAGCACAGTACATCACACAAACCAGTCTCATCTCCATAGTCTGTCTACCACAGCACAGTACATCACACAAACCAGTCTCATCTCCATGGTCCCTCTCTACCACAGCTCAGCACAACACAGAAACCAATCTCCCCCCCTATAGTCACTGTCTACCACAGCTTAGCACATCACAGAAACCTGTCACCCCCCCTATAGTCACTGTCTACCGCAGCACAGCAGATCACAGAAACCAGTCTCCACTCCATAGTCTGTCTACCACACCTCAGCGCATCACAGAAACCTGTCTCATCTCCATGGTTCCTGTCTACCACAGCTCAGCACATCACAGAAACCAGTCTCACCACCATTGTCTGTCTACCACAGCACAGTACATCACACAAACCAGTCTCCCCCCTATACTCCCAGTCTAACACAGCTCAGCACATCACAGAATCCAGTCTCCCCCCCTATAGTCACTGTCTACCAGAGCTCAGCACATCACAGAAACCAGTCTCACCTCCATAGTCTGTCTACCACAGCACAGTACATCACACAAACCAGTCTCATCTCCATAGTCTGTCTACCACAGCACAGTACATCACACAAACCAGTCTCATCTCCATAGTCTGTCTACCACAGCACAGTACATCACACAAACCAGTCTCACCTCCATAGTCTGTCTGCCACAGCACAGTACATCACACAAACCAGTCTCATCTCCATAGTCTGTCTACCACAGCACAGTACATCACACAAACCAGTCTCATCTCCATGGTCCCTCTCTACCACAGCACAGCACATCACAGAAACCAGTCTCACCTCGATAGTCCCTGTCTACCACAGCTCAGCACATCACAGAAACCAGTCTCCACTCCATAGTCTGTCTACCACAGCTCAGCGCATCACAGAAACCAGTCTCCACTCCATAGTCTGTCTATCACAGCTCAGCACATCACAGAAACCAGTCTCACCTCCATGGTCCCTGTCTACCACAGCTCAGCACATCACAGAAACCAGTCTCACCTCCATGGTCCCTGTCTACCACAGCTCAGCACATCACAGGAACCAGTCTCCCCTCCATAGTCTGTCTAGCATAGCTCAGCACATCACAGAAACCAGTTTCCCCTCCATAGTCTGTCTACCATACCTCAGCACATCACAGAAACCAGTCTCCCCTCCATAGTCTGTCTACCACAGCTCAGCACATCACAGAAACCAGTTTCACCAGATGGTCCCTGTCTACCACAGCTCAGCACATCACAGAAACCAGTCTCACCTCCATAGTCTGTCTACCACAGCACAGTACATCACACAAACCAGTCTCATCTCCATAGTCTGTCTACCACAGCACAGTACATCACACAAACCAGTCTCATCTCCATAGTCTGTCTACCACAGCACAGTACATCACACAAACCAGTATCACCTCCATAGTCTGTCTGCCACAGCACAGTACATCACACAAACCAGTCTCATCTCCATAGTCTGTCTACCACAGCACAGTACATCACACAAACCAGTCTCATCTCCATGGTCCCTCTCTACCACAGCTTAGCACAACACAGAAACCAATCTCCCCCCCTATAGTCACTGTCTACCACAGCTTAGCACATCACAGAAACCAGTCTCCCCCCCTATAGTCACTGTCTACCACAGCTTAGCACATCACAGAAACCTGTCACCCCCCCTATAGTCACTGTCTACCGCAGCACAGCAGATCACAGAAACCAGTCTCCTCTCCATAGTCTGTCTACCACACCTCAGCGCATCACAGAAACCTGTCTCATCTCCATGGTTCCTCTCTACCACAGCTCAGCACATCACAGAAACCAGTCTCCCCCCTATACTCCCAGTCTAACACAGCTCAGCACATCACAGAATCCAGTCTCCCCCCCTATAGTCACTGTCTACCACAGCTCAGCACATCACAGAAACCAGTCTCACCTCCATAGTCTGTCTACCACAGCACAGTACATCACACAAACCAGTCTCATCTCCATAGTCTGTCTACCACAGCACAGTACATCACACAAACCAGTCTCATCTCCATAGTCTGTCTACCACAGCACAGTACATCACACAAACCAGTCTCACCTCCATAGTCTGTCTGCCACAGCACAGTACATCACACAAACCAGTCTCATCTCCATGGTCCCTCTCTACCACAGCTCAACACATCACAGAATCCAGTCTCACCTCCATAGTCTGACTACCACAGCTCAGCACATCACAGAAACCAGTCTCATCTCCATGGTCCCTCTCTCCCACAGCTCAGCACATCACAGAAACAAGCCTCACCACCATTGTCTGTCTACCACAGCTCAGCAAATCTCAGAAACCGGTCTCACCACCATTGTCTGTCTACCACAGCTCAGCACAACACAGAAACCAATCTGCCCTCCATAGTCTGTCTACCACAGCTGAGCACATCACAGAATCCAGTCTCACTTTCATAATCTGTCTACCGCAGCTCAGCACATCACAGAAACCAGTCTCATCTTCATGGTCCCTGTCTACCACAGCACAGCACATCACAGATACCAGTCTCACCTCTATAGTCCCTGTCTACCACAGCTCAGCACATCACAGAAACCAGTCTCCACTCCATAGTCTGTCTACCACAGCTCAGCGCATCACAGAAACCAGTCTCCACTCCATAGTCTGTCTATCACAGCTCAGCACATCACAGAAACCAGTCTCCACTCCATAGTCTGTCTACCACACCTCAGCGCATCACAGAAACCTGTCTCATCTCCATGGTTCCTGTCTACCACAGCTCAGCATATCACAGAAACCAGTCTCCCCCCTATACTCCCAGTCTACCACAGCTCAGCACATCACAGAAACCAGTCTCCACTCCATAGTCTGTCAACCAAAGCTCAGCACATCACAGAAACCAGTCTCCCCCCGTATAGTCACTGTCTACCACAGCTCAGCACATCACAGAAATCAGTCTCCCCTCTATAGTCTGTCTACCACAGTTGAGCACATCACAGAAACCAGACTCCACTCCATAGTCTGTCTACCACATCTCAGCAGATCACAGAAACCAGTTTCACCTCCATGGTCCCTGTCTACCACAGCACAGTACATCACACAAACCAGTCTCATCTCCATGGTCCCTCTCTACCACAGCTCAACACATCACAGAATCCAGTCTCACCTCCATAGTCTGACTACCACAGCACAGTACATCACACAAACCAGTATCACCTCCATAGTCTGTCTACCACAGCACAGTACATCACACGAACCAGTCTCATCTCCATAGTCTGTCTACCACAGCACAGTACATCACACAAACCAGTCTCATCTCCATAGTCTGTCTACCACAGCACAGTACATCACACGAACCAGTCTCATCTCCATGGTCCCTCTCTACCACAGCTCAGCACAACACAGAAACCAATCTCCCCCCCTATAGTCACTGTCTACCACAGCTTAGCACATCACAGAAACCAGTCTCCCCCCCTATAGTCACTGTCTACCACTGCTCAGCACATCACAGAAACCAGTCTCCCCTCCATAATCTCTCTACCACAGCTCAGCACATCACAGAAACCAGTCTCCCCTCCATAGTCTGTCTACCACAGCTCAGCACATCACAGAAACCAGTCTCACCTCCATGTTCCCTGTCTACCACAGCTCAGCACATCACAGAAACCAGTCTCACCTCCATAGTCTGTCTACCACAGCACAGTACATCACACAAACCAGTCTCATCTCCATGGTCCCTCTCTACCACAGCTCAACACATCACAGAATCCAGTCTCACCTCCATAGTCTGTCTGCCACAGCACAGTACATCACGCAAACCAGTCTCATCTCCATAGTCTGTCTACCACAGCACAGTACATCACACAAACCTGTCTCATCTCCATGGTCCCTCTCTACCACAGCTCAACACATCACAGAAACAAATCTCACCTCCATGGTCTTTCTACCACAGCTCAGCACTTCTCAGAAACCTGTCTCACCACCATTTTCTGTCTACCACAGCTCAGCACATCATAGAAATCAGTCTCATCTCCATGGTCCCTGTCTACCATGCTCAGCATCTCACAGAAACCAGTCTCACCTCCATGGTCCCTGTCTACCACAGCTCAGCACATCATAGGAACCAGTCTCCCCTCCATAGTCTGTCTACCATAGCTCAGCACATCACAGAAACCAGTCTCCCCTCCATAGTCTGTCTACCGTAGCTCAGCACATCACAGAAACCAGTCTCCCCTCCATAGTCTGTCTACCACAGCTGAGCACATCACAGAAACCAGTCTCCCCTCCATAATCTCTCTACCACAGCTCAGCACATCACAGAAACCAGTCTCCCCTCCATAGTCTGTCTACCGCAGCTCAGCACATCACAGAAACCAGTTTCACCTCCATGGTCCCTGTCTACCACAGCTCAGCACATCACAGAAACCAGTCTCACCTCCATAGACTGTCTACCACAGCACAGTACATCACACAAACCAGTCTCATCTCCATAGTCTGTCTACCACAGCACAGTACATCACACAAACCAGTCTCATCTCCATGGTCCCTCTCTATCACAGCTCAACACATCACAGAAACCAGTCTCCACTCCATAGTCTGTCTACCACAGCTCAGCGCATCACAGAAACCAGTCTCCACTCCATAGTCTGTCTACCACAGCTCAGCACATCACAGAAACCAGTCTCCACTCCATAGTCTGTCTACCACAGCTCAGCGCATCACAGATACCAGTCTCCACTCCATAGTCTGTCTACCACAGCTCAGCGCATCACAGAAACCAGTCTCCACTCCATAGTCTGTCTACCAGAGCTCAGCACATCACAGAAACCAGTCTCACCTCCATAGTCTGTCTACCACAGCTGAGCACATCACAGAATCCAGTCTCACTTTCATAATCTGTCTACCGCAGCTCAGCACATCACAGAAACCAGTCTCATCTCCATGGTCCCTGTCTACCACAGCACAGCACATCACAGAAACCAGTCTCACCTCGATAGTCCCTGTCTACCACAGCTCAGCACATCACAGAAACCAGTCTCCACTCCATAGTCTGTCTACCACAGCTCTGCGCATCACAGAAACCAGTCTCCACTCCATAGTCTGTCTATCACAGCTCAGCACATCACAGAAACCAGTCTCACCTCCATGGTCCCTGTCTACCACAGCACAGCACATCACAGAAACCAGTCTCCACTCCATAGTCTGTCTACCACACCTCAGCGCATCACAGAAACCTGTCTCATCTCCATGGTTCCTGTCTACCACAGCTCAGCACATCACAGAAACCAGTCTCCCCCCTATACTCCCAGTCTACCACAGCTCAGCACATCACAGAAACCAGTCTCCACTCCATAGTCTGTCAACCAAAGCTCAGCACATCACAGAAACCAGTCTCCCCCCGTATAGTCACTGTCTACCACAGCTCAGCACATCACAGAAATCAGTCTCCCCTCTATAGTCTGTCTACCACAGTTGAGCACATCACAGAAACCAGACTCCACTCCATAGTCTGTCTACCACATCTCAGCACATCACAGAAACCAGTTTCACCTCCATGGTCCCTGTCTACCACAGCTCAGCACATCACAGAAACCAGTCTCACCTCCATGGTCCCTGTCTATCGCAGCTCAGCACATCACAGGAACCAGTCTCCCCTCCATAGTCTGTCTAGCATAGCTCAGCACATCACAGAAACCAGTCACCCCTCCATAGTCTGTCTACCATAGCTCAGCACAGCACAGAAACCAGTCTCCCCTCCATAGACTGTCTACCACAGCTCAGCACATCACAAAAACCAGTTTCACCTACATGGTCCCTGTCTACCACAGCTCAGCACATCACAGAAACCAGTCTCACCTCCATAGTCTGTCTACCACAGCACAGTACATCACACAAACCAGTCTCATCTCCATAGTCTGTCTACCACAGCACAGTACATCACACAAACCAGTCTCATCTCCATAGTCTGTCTACCACAGCACAGTACATCACACAAACCAGTATCACCTCCATAGTCTGTCTGCCACAGCACAGTACATCACACAAACCAGTCTCATCTCCATAGTCTGTCTACCACAGCACAGTACATCACACGAACCAGTCTCATCTCCATGGTCCCTCTCTACCACAGCTCAACACATCACAGAATCCAGTCTCACCTCCATAGTCTGTCTGCCACAGCACAGTACATCACGCAAACCAGTCTCATCTCCATAGTCTGTCTACCACAGCACAGTACATCACACAAACCAGTCTCATCTCCATGGTCCCTCTCTACCACAGCTCAACACATCACATAAACAAATCTCACCTCCATGGTCTTTCTACCACAGCTCAGCACTTCTCAGAAACCCGTCTCACCACCATTTTCTGTCTACCACAGCTCAGCACATCACAGAAATCAGTCTCATCTCCATGGTCCCTGTCTACCATGCTCAGCATCTCACAGAAACCAGTCTCACCTCCATGGTCCCTGTCTACTAACAGCTCAGCACATCACAGGAACCAGTCTCCCCTCCATAGTCTGTCTACCATAGCTCAGCACATCACAGAAACCAGTCTCCCCTCCATAGACTGTCTACCACAGCTCAGCACATCACAGAAACCAGTCTCCCCTCCATAATCTCTCTACCACAGCTCAGCACATCACAGAAACCAGTCTCCCCTCCATAGTCTGTCTACCACAGCTCAGCACATCACAGAAACCAGTTTCACCTCCATGGTCCCTGTCTACCACAGCTCAGCACATCACAGAAACCAGTCTCACCTCCATAGACTGTCTACCACAGCACAGTACATCACACAAACCAGTCTCATCTCCATAGTCTGTCTACCACAGCACAGTACATCACACAAACCAGTCTCATCTCCATGGTCCCTCTCTACCACAGCTCAGCACATCACAGAAACCAGTTTCACCTCCATGGTACCTGTCTACCACAGCTCAGCACATCACAGAAACCAGTCTCACCTCCATAGACTGTCTACCACAGCACAGTACATCACACAAACCAGTCTCATCTCCATAGTCTGTCTACCACAGCACAGTACATCACACAAACCAGTCTCATCTCCATGGTCCCTCTCTATCACAGCTCAACACATCACAGAAACCAGTCTCCCCCCCCATAGTCACTGTCTTCCACAGCTCAGCAAATCACAGAAACCAGTCTCCACTCCATAGTCTGTCTACCACGGCTCAGCGCATCACAGAAACCAGTCTCCACTCCATAGTCTGTCTACCACAGCTCAGCACATCACAGAAACAAGTCTCCACTCCATAGTCTGTCTACCACAGCTCAGCGCATCACAGAAACCACTCTCCACTCCATAGTCTGTCTACCACAGCTCAGCGCATCACAGAAATCAGTCTCCACTCCATAGTCTGTCTACCAGAGCTCAGCACATCACAGAAACCAGTCTCACCTCCATAGTCTGTCTACCACAGCTCAGCACAACACAGAAACCAATCTGCCCTCCATAGTCTGTCTACCACAGCTGAGCACATCACAGAAACCAGTCTCACTTTCATAATCAGTCTACCGCAGCTCAGCACATCACAGAATCCAGTCTCATCTCCATTGTCCCTGTGTACCACAGCACAGCACATCACAGAAACCAGTCTCACCTCTATAGTCCCTGTCTACCACAGCTCAGCACATCACAGAAACCAGTCTCCACTCCATAGTCTGTCTACCACAGCTCAGCACATCACAGAAACCAGTCTCACCTCCATGGTCCCTGTCTACCGCAGCACAGCAGATCACAGAAACCAGTCTCCACTCCATAGTCTGTCTACCACACCTCAGCGCATCACAGAAACCTGTCTCATCTCCATGGTTCCTGTCTACCACAGCTCAGCACATCACAGAAACCAGTCTCCCCCCTATACTCCCAGTCTAACACAGCTCAGCACATCTCAGAAACCAGTCTCCACTCCATAGTCTGACAAACACAGCTCAGCACATCACAGAATCCAGTCTCCCCCCCATAGTCACTGTCTACCACAGCTCAGCACATCACAGAAACCAGTCTCCCCTCCATAGTCTGTCTACCACAGCACAGTACATCACACAAACCAGTCTCATCTCCATAGTCTGTCTACCACAGCACAGTACATCACACAAACCAGTCTCACCTCCATAGTCTGTCTGCCACAGCACAGTACATCACACAAACCAGTCTCACCTCCATAGTCTGTCTGCCACAGCACAGTACATCACACAAACCAGTCTCATCTCCATGGTCCCTCTCTACCACAGCTCAGCACATCACAGAAACCAGTCTCCCCTCCATAGTCTGTCTACCACAGCTCAGCACATCACAGAAACCAGTCTCACCTCCATGGTCCCTGTCTACCACAGCTCAGCACATCTCAGAAACCAGTCTCACCTCCATAGTCTGTCTACCACAGCACAGTACATCACACAAACCAGTCTCATCTCCATAGTCTGTCTACCACAGCTCAGCACAACACAGAAACCAATCTGCCCTCCATAGTCTGTCTACCACAGCTGAGCACATCACAGAAACCAGTCTCACTTTCATAATCAGTCTACCGCAGCTCAGCACATCACAGAAACCAGTCTCATCTCCATGGTCCCTGTCTACCACAGCACAGCACATCACAGAAACCAGTCTCACCTCTATAGTCCCTGTCTACCACAGCTCAGCACATCACAGAAACCAGTCTCCACTCCATAGTCTGTCTACCACAGCTCAGCACATCACAGAAACCAGTCTCACCTCCATTGTCCCTGGCTACCGCAGCACAGCAGATCACAGAAACCAGTCTCCACTCCATAGTCTGTCTACCACACCTCAGCGCATCACAGAAACCTGTCTCATCTCCATGGTTCCTGTCTACCACAGCTCAGCACATCACAGAAACCAGTCTCCCCCCTATACTCCCAGTCTAACACAGCTCAGCACATCACAGAAACCAGTCTCCACTCCATAGTCTGTCTACCACAGCACAGTACATCACAGAAACCAGTCTCCACTCCATAGTCTGACAAACACAGCTCAGCACATCACAGAATCCAGTCTCCCCCCCATAGTCACTGTCTACCACAGCACAGTACATCACACAAACCAGTCTCATCTCCATAGTCTGTCTACCACAGCACAGTACATCACACAAACCAGTCTCATCTCCATGGTCCCTCTCTACCACAGCTCAACACATCACAGAATCCAGTCTCACCTCCATAATCTGACTACCACAGCTCAGCACATCACAGAAACCAGTCTCATCTCCATGGTCCCTCTCTCCCACAGCTCAGCACATCACAGAAACAAGCCTCACCACCATTGTCTGTCTACCACAGCTCAGCAAATCTCAGAAACCGGTCTCACCACCATTGTCTGTCTACCACAGCTCAGCACAACACAGAAACCAATCTGCCCTCCATAGTCTGTCTACCACAGCTGAGCACATCACAGAATCCAGTCTCACTTTCATAATCTGTCTACCGCAGCTCAGCACATCACAGAAACCAGTCTCATCTCCATGGTCCCTGTCTACCACAGCACAGCACATCACAGAAACCAGTCTCACCTCGATAGTCCCTGTCTACCACAGCTCAGCACATCACAGAAACCAGTCTCCACTCCATAGTCTGTCTACCACAGCTCAGCGCATCACAGAAACCAGTCTCCACTCCATAGTCTGTCTATCACAGCTCAGCACATCACAGAAACCAGTCTCACCTCCATGGTCCCTGTCTACCACAGCACAGCACATCACAGAAACCAGTCTCCACTCCATAGTCTGTCTACCACACCTCAGCGCATCACAGAAACCTGTCTCATCTCCATGGTTCCTGTCTACCACAGCTCAGCACATCACAGAAACCAGTCTCCCCCCTATACTCCTAGTCTACCACAGCTCAGCACATCACAGAAACCAGTCTCCACTCCATAGTCTGTCAACCAAAGCTCAGCACATCATAGAAACCAGTCTCCCCCCGTATAGTCACTGTCTACCACAGCTCAGCACATCACAGAAATCAGTCTCCCCTCTATAGTCTGTCTACCACAGTTGAGCACATCACAGAAACCAGACTCCACTCCATAGTCTGTCTACCACATCTCAGCACATCACAGAAACCAGTCTCACCTCCATGGTCCCTGTCTACCACAGCTCAGCACATCACAGAAACCAGTCTCACCTCCATGGTCCCTGTCTACCACAGCTCAGCACATCACAGGAACCAGTCTCCCCTCCATAGTCTGTCTAGCATATCTCAGCACATCACAGAACCCTGTCTCCCCTCCATAGTCTGTCTACCATAGCTCAGCACATCACAGAAACCAGTCTCCCCTCCATAGTCTGTCTACCACAGCTCAGCACAACACAGAAACCAATCTGCCCTCCATAGTCTGTCTACCACAGCTGAGCAAATCACAGAAACCAGTCTCACTTTCATAATCAGTCTACCGCAGCTCAGCACATCACAGAAACCAGTCTCATCTCCATTGTCCCTGTCTACCACAGCACAGCACATCACAGAAACCAGTCTCACCTCTATAGTCCCTGTCTACCACAGCTCAGCACATCACAGAAACCAGTCTCCACTCCATAGTCTGTCTACCACAGCTCAGCACATCACAGAAACCTGTCTCATCTCCATGGTTCCTGTCTACCACAGCTCAGCACATCACAGAAACCAGTCTCACCTCCATGTTCCCTGTCTACCGCAGCACAGCAGATCACAGAAACCAGTCTCCACTCCATAGTCTGTCTACCACACCTCAGCGCATCACAGAAACCAGTCTCATCTCCATGGTTCCTGTCTACCACAGCTCAGCACATCACAGAAACCAGTCTCCCCCCTATACTCCCAGTCTAACACAGCTCAGCACATCTCAGAAACCAGTCTCCACTCCATAGTCTGTCTACAACAGCACAGTACATCACAGAAACCAGTCTCCACTCCATAGTCTGACAAACACAGCTCAGCACATCACAGAAACCAGTCTCCCCTCCATAGTCTGTCTACCACAGCACAGTACATCACACAAACCAGTCTCATCTCCATAGTCTGTCTAACACAGCACAGTACATCACACAAACCAGTCTCACCTCCATAGTCTGTCTGCCACAGCACAGTACATCACACAAACCAGTCTCATCTCCATAGTCTGTCTACCACAGCACAGTACATCACACAAACCAGTCTCATCTCCATAGTCTGTCTACCACAGCACAGTACATCACACAAACCAGTCTCACCTCCATAGTCTGTCTGCCACAGCACAGTACATCACACAAACCAGTCTCATCTCCATAGTCTGTCTACCACAGCACAGTACATCACACAAACCAGTCTCATCTCCATGGTCCCTCTCTACCACAGCTCAACACATCACAGAATCCAGTCTCACCTCCATAATCTGACTACCACAGCTCAGCACATCACAGAAACCAGTCTCATCTCCATGGTCCCTCTCTCCCACAGCTCAGCACATCACAGAAACAAGCCTCACCACCATTGTCTGTCTACCACAGCTCAGCAAATCTCAGAAACCGGTCTCACCACCATTGTCTGTCTACCACAGCTCAGCACAACACAGAAACCAATCTGCCCTCCATAGTCTGTCTACCACAGCTGAGCACATCACAGAATCCAGTCTCACTTTCATAATCTGTCTACCGCAGCTCAGCACATCACAGAAACCAGTCTGATCTCCATGGTCCCTGTCTACCACAGCACAGCACATCACAGAAACCAGTCTCACCTCGATAGTCCCTGTCTACCACAGCTCAGCACATCACAGAAACCAGTCTCCACTCCATAGTCTGTCTACCACAGCTCAGCGCATCACAGAAACCAGTCTCCACTCCATAGTCTGTCTATCACAGCTCAGCACATCACAGAAACCAGTCTCACCTCCATGGTCCCTGTCTACCACAGCACAGCACATCACAGAAACCAGTCTCCACTCCATAGTCTGTCTACCACACCTCAGCGCATCACAGAAACCTGTCTCATCTCCATGGTTCCTGTCTACCACAGCTCAGCACATCACAGAAACCAGTCTCCCCCCTATACTCCTAGTCTACCACAGCTCAGCACATCACAGAAACCAGTCTCCACTCCATAGTCTGTCAACCAAAGCTCAACACATCATAGAAACCAGTCTCCCCCCGTATAGTCACTGTCTACCACAGCTCAGCACATCACAGAAATCAGTCTCCCCTCTATAGTCTGTCTACCACAGTTGAGCACATCACAGAAACCAGACTCCACTCCATAGTCTGTCTACCACATCTCAGCACATCACAGAAACCAGTCTCACCTCCATGGTCCCTGTCTACCACAGCTCAGCACATCACAGAAACCAGTCTCACCTCCATGGTCCCTGTCTACCACAGCTCAGCACATCACAGGAACCAGTCTCCCCTCCATAGTCTGTCTAGCATATCTCAGCACATCACAGAACCCTGTCTCCCCTCCATAGTCTGTCTACCATAGCTCAGCACATCACAGAAACCAGTCTCCCCTCCATAGTCTGTCTACCACAGCTCAGCACAACACAGAAACCAATCTGCCCTCCATAGTCTGTCTACCACAGCTGAGCAAATCACAGAAACCAGTCTCACTTTCATAATCAGTCTACCGCAGCTCAGCACATCACAGAAACCAGTCTCATCTCCATTGTCCCTGTCTACCACAGCACAGCACATCACAGAAACCAGTCTCACCTCTATAGTCCCTGTCTACCACAGCTCAGCACATCACAGAAACCAGTCTCCACTCCATAGTCTGTCTACCACAGCTCAGCACATCACAGAAACCTGTCTCATCTCCATGGTTCCTGTCTACCACAGCTCAGCACATCACAGAAACCAGTCTCACCTCCATGTTCCCTGTCTACCGCAGCTCAGCACATCACAGAAACCAGTCTCCCCCCTATACTCCCAGTCTAACACAGCTCAGCACATCTCAGAAACCAGTCTCCACTCCATAGTCTGTCTACCACAGCACAGTACATCACAGAAACCAGTCTCCACTCCATAGTCTGACAAACACAGCTCAGCACATCACAGAATCCAGTCTCCCCCCCTATAGTCACTGTCTACCACAGCTCAGCACATCACAGAAACCAGTCTCCCCTCCATAGTCTGTCTACCACAGCACAGTACATCACACAAACCAGTCTCATCTCCATAGTCTGTCTAACACAGCACAGTACATCACACAAACCAGTCTCACCTCCATAGTCTGTCTGCCACAGCACAGTACATCACACAAACCAGTCTCATCTCCATAGTCTGTCTACCACAGCACAGTACATCACACAAACCAGTCTCATCTCCATGGTCCCTCTCTACCACAGCTCAACACATCACAGAAACCAGTCTCCCCTCCATAGTCTGTCTACCACAGCTCAGCACATCACAGAAACCAGTCTCACCTCCATGGTCCCTGTCTACCACAGCTCAGCACATCTCAGAAACCAGTCTCACCTCCATAGTCTGTCTACCACAGCACAGTACATCACAGAAACCAGTCTCATCTCCATAGTCTGTCTACCACAGCTCAGCACACACAGAAACCAATCTGCCCTCCATAGTCTGTCTACCACAGCTGAGCACATCACAGAAACCAGTATCACTTTCATAATCAGTCTACCGCAGCTCAGCACATCACAGAATCCAGTCTCATCTCCATGGTCCCTGTCTACCACAGCACAGCACATCACAGAAACCAGTCTCACCTCTATAGTCCCTGTCTACCACAGCTCAGCACATCACAGAAACCAGTCTCCACTCCATAGTCTGTCTACCACAGCTCAGCACATCACAGAAACCAGTCTCACCTCCATGGTCCCTGTCTACCGCAGCACAGCAGATCACAGAAACCAGTCTCCACTCCATAGTCTGTCTACCACACCTCAGCGCATCACAGAAACCTGTCTCATCTCCATGGTTCCTGTCTACCACAGCTCAGCACATCACAGAAACCAGTCTCCCCCCTATACTCCCAGTCTAACACAGCTCAGCACATCACAGAAACCAGTCTCCACTCCATAGTCTGTCTACCACAGCACAGTACATCACAGAAACCAGTCTCCACTCCATAGTCTGACAAACACAGCTCAGCACATCACAGAAACCAGTCTCACCTCCATAGTCTGTCTACCACAGCACAGTACATCACACAAACCAGTCTCATCTCCATAGTCTGTCTACCACAGCACAGTACATCACACAAACCAGTCTCACCTCCATAGTCTGTCTGCCACAGCACAGTACATCACACAAACCAGTCTCATCTCCATAGTCTGTCTACCACAGCACAGTACATCACACAAACCAGTCTCATCTCCATGGTCCCTCTCTACCACAGCTCAACACATCACAGAATCCAGTCTCACCTCCATAGTCTGACTACCACAGCTCAGCACATCACAGAAACCAGTCTCATCTCCATGGTCCCTCTCTCCCACAGCTCAGCACATCACAGAAACAAGCCTCACCACCATTGTCTGTCTACCACAGCTCAGCAAATCTCAGAAACCGGTCTCACCACCATTGTCTGTCTACCACAGCTCAGCACAACACAGAAACCAATCTGCCCTCCATAGTCTGTCTACCACAGCTGAGCACATCACAGAATCCAGTCTCACTTTCATAATCTGTCTACCGCAGCTCAGCACATCACAGAAACCAGTCTCATCTCCATGGTCCCTGTCTACCACAGCACAGCACATCACAGAAACCAGTCTCACCTCGATAGTCCCTGTCTACCACAGCTCAGCACATCACAGAAACCAGTCTCCACTCCATAGTCTGTCTACCACAGCTCAGCGCATCACAGAAACCAGTCTCCACTCCATAGTCTGTCTATCACAGCTCAGCACATCACAGAAACCAGTCTCACCTCCATGGTCCCTGTCTACCACAGCACAGCACATCACAGAAACCAGTCTCCACTCCATAGTCTGTCTACCACACCTCAGCGCATCACAGAAACCTGTCTCATCTCCATGGTTCCTGTCTACCACAGCTCAGCACATCACAGAAACCAGTCTCCACTCCATAGTCTGTCAACCAAAGCTCAGCACATCATAGAAACCAGTCTCCCCCCGTATAGTCACTGTCTACCACAGCTCAGCACATCACAGAAATCAGTCTCCCCTCTATAGTCTGTCTACCACAGTTGAGCACATCACAGAAACCAGACTCCACTCCATAGTCTGTCTACCACATCTCAGCACATCACAGAAACCAGTCTCACCTCCATGGTCCCTGTCTACCACAGCTCAGCACATCACAGGAACCAGTCTCCCCTCCATAGTCTGTCTAGCATATCTCAGCACATCACAGAAACCAGTCTCCCCTCCATAGTCTGTCTACCATAGCTCAGCACATCACAGAAACCAGTCTCCCCTCCATAGTCTGTCTACCACAGCTCAGCACATCACAGAAACCAGTTTCACCTACATGGTCCCTGTCTACCACAGCTCAGCACATCACAGAAACCAGTCTCACCTCCATAGTCTGTCTACCACAGCACAGTACATCACACAAACCAGTCTCATCTCCATAGTCTGTCTACCACAGCACAGTACATCACACAAACCAGTCTCATCTCCATAGTCTGTCTACCACAGCACAGTACATCACACAAACCAGTATCACCTCCATAGTCTGTCTGCCACAGCACAGTACATCACACAAACCAGTCTCATCTCCATAGTCTGTCTACCACAGCACAGTACATCACACAAACCAGTCTCATCTCCATGGTCCCTCTCTACCACAGCTCAGCACATCACAGAAACCAGTCTCCACTCCATAGTCTGTCAACCAAAGCTCAGCACATCACAGAAACCAGTCTCCCCCCGTATAGTCACTGTCTACCACAGCTCAGCACATCACAGAAATCAGTCTCCCCTCTATAGTCTGTCTACCACAGTTGAGCACATCACAGAAACCAGACTCCACTCCATAGTCTGTCTACCACATCTCAGCACATCACAGAAACCAGTTTCACCTCCATGGTTCCTGTCTACCACAGCTCAGCACATCACAGAAACCAGTCTCACCTCCATGGTCCCTGTCTACCACAGCTCAGCACATCACAGGAACCAGTCTCCCCTCCATAGTCTGTCTAGCATAGCTCAGCACATCACAGAAACCAGTCTCCCCTCCATAGTCTGTCTACCATAGCTCAGCACATCACAGAAACTAGTCTCCCCTCCATAGACTGTCTACCACAGCTCAGCACATCACAAAAACCAGTTTCACCTACATGGTCCCTGTCTACCACAGCCCAGCACATCACAGAAACCAGTCTCACCTCCATAGTCTGTCTACCACAGCACAGTACATCACACAAACCAGTCTCATCTCCATAGTCTGTCTACCACAGCACAGTACATCACACAAACCAGTATCACCTCCATAGTCTGTCTGCCACAGCACAGTACATCACATAAACCAGTCTCATCTCCATAGTCTGTCTACCACAGCACAGTACATCACACGAACCAGTCTCATCTCCATGGTCCCTCTCTACCACAGCTCAACACATCACAGAATCCAGTCTCACCTCCATAGTCTGTCTGCCACAGCACAGTACATCACGCAAACCAGTCTCATCTCCATAGTCTGTCTACCACAGCACAGTACATCACACAAACCAGTCTCATCTCCATGGTCCCTCTCTACCACAGCTCAACACATCACATAAACAAATCTCACCTCCATGGTCTTTCTACCACAGCTCAGCACTTCTCAGAAACCCGTCTCACCACCATTTTCTGTCTACCACAGCTCAGCACATCACAGAAATCAGTCTCATCTCCATGGTCCCTGTCTACCATGCTCAGCATCTCACAGAAACCAGTCTCACCTCCATGGTCCCTGTCTACTAACAGCTCAGCACATCACAGGAACCAGTCTCCCCTCCATAGTCTGTCTACCATAGCTCAGCACATCACAGAAACCAGTCTCCCCTCCATAGTCTGTCTACCACAGCTCAGCACATCACAGAAACCAGTCACCCCTCCATAATCTCTCTACCACAGCTCAGCACATCACAGAAACCAGTCTCCCCTCCATAGTCTGTCTACCACAGCTCAGCACATCACAGAAACCAGTTTCACCTCCATGGTCCCTGTCTACCACAGCTCAGCACATCACAGAAACCAGTCTCACCTCCATAGACTGTCTACCACAGCACAGTACATCACATAAACCAGTCTCATCTCCATAGTCTGTCTACCACAGCACAGTACATCACACGAACCAGTCTCATCTCCATGGTCCCTCTCTACCACAGCTCAACACATCACAGAATCCAGTCTCACCTCCATAGTCTGTCTGCCACAGCACAGTACATCACAGAAACCAGTCTCCCCCCCCATAGTCACTGTCTTCCACAGCTCAGCACATCACAGAAACCAGTCTCCCCTCCATAGTCTGTCTACCACGGCTCAGCGCATCACAGAAACCAGTCTCCACGCCATAGTCTGTCTACCACAGCTCAGCACATCACAGAAACAAGTCTCCACTCCATAGTCTGTCTACCACAGCTCAGCGCATCACAGAAACCAGTCTCCACTCCATAGTCTGTCTACCACAGCTCAGCGCATCACAGAAACCAGTCTCCACTCCATAGTCTGTCTACCAGAGCTCAGCACATCACAGAAACCAGTCTCACCTCCATAGTCTGTCTACCACAGCTCAGCACAACACAGAAACCAATCTGCCCTCCATAGTCTGTCTACCACAGCTGAGCACATCACAGAAACCAGTCTCACTTTCATAATCAGTCTACCGCAGCTCAGCACATCACAGAAACCAGTCTCATCTCCATTGTCCCTGTCTACCACAGCACAGCACATCACAGAAACCAGTCTCACCTCTATAGTCCCTGTCTACCACAGCTCAGCACATCACAGAAACCAGTCTCCCCTCCATAGTCCGTCTACCACAGCTCAGCACATCACAGAAATCAGTCTCACCTCCATGGTCCCTGTCTACCACAGCTCAGCACATCACAGAAACCAGTCTCACCTCCATAGTCTGTCTACCACAGCACAGTACATCACACAAACCAGTCTCATCTCCATAGTCTGTCTACCACAGCACAGTACATCACACAAACCAGTCTCATCTCCATGGTCCCTCTCTACCACAGCTCAACACATCACAGAATCCAGTCTCACCTCCATAGTCTGACTACCACAGCTCAGCACATCACAGAAACCAGTCTCATCTCCATGGTCCCTCTCTCCCACAGCTCAGCACATCACAGAAACAAGCCTCACCACCATTGTCTGTCTACCACAGCTCAGCAAATCTCAGAAACCGGTCTCACCACCATTGTCTGTCTACCACAGCTCAGCACAACACAGAAACCAATCTGCCCTCCATAGTCTGTCTACCACAGCTGAGCACATCACAGAAACCAGTCTCACTTTCATAATCTGTCTACCGCAGCTCAGCACATCACAGAAACCAGTCTCATCTCCATGGTCCCTGTCTACCACAGCACAGCACATCACAGAAACCAGTCTCACCTCTATAGTCCCTGTCTACCACAGCTCAGCACATCACAGAAACCAGTCTCCACTCCATAGTCTGTCTACCACAGCTCAGCGCATCACAGAAACCAGTCTCCACTCCATAGTCTGTCTATCACAGCTCAGCACATCACAGAAACAGTCTCACCTCCATGGTCCCTGTCTACCACAACACAGCACATCACAGAAACCAGTCTCCACTCCATAGTCTGTCTACCACACCTCAGCGCATCACAGAAACCTGTCTCATCTCCATGGTTCCTGTCTACCACACCTCAGCGCATCACAGAAACCAGTCTCATCTCCATGGTTCCTGTCTACCACAGCTCAGCACATCACAGAAACCAGTCTCCACTCCATAGTCTGTCAACCAAAGCTCAGCACATCACAGAAACCAGTCTCCCCCCGTATAGTCACTGTCTACCATAGCTCAGCACATCACAGAAACCAGTCTCCCCTCCATAGTCTTTCTATCACAGCTCAGCACTTCTCAGAAACCTGTCTCACCACCATTTTCTGTCTACCACAGCTCAGCACATCACAGAAATCAGTCTCTTCTCCATGGTCCCTGTCTACCATGCTCAGCATCTCACAGAAACCAGTCTCACCTCCATGGTCCCTGTCTACCACAGCTCAGCACATCACAGGAACCAGTCTCCCCTCCATAGTCTGTCTACCACAGCACAGTACATCACACAAACCAGTCTCATCTCCATGGTCCCTCTCTACCACAGCTCAGCACATCACAGAAACCAGTCTCCACTCCATAGTCTGTCAACCAAAGCACAGCACATCACAGAAACCAGTCTCCCCCCGTATAGTCACTGTCTACCACAGCTCAGCACATCACAGAAATCAGTCTCCCCTCTATAGTCTGTCTACCACAGTTGAGCACATCACAAAAACCAGACTCCACTCCATAGTCTGTCTACCACATCTCAGCACATCACAGAAACCAGTTTCACCTCCATGGTCCCTGTCTACCACAGCTCAGCACATCACAGAAACCAGTCTCACCTCCATGGTCCCTGTCTACCACAGCTCAGCACATCACAGGAACCAGTCTCCCCTCCATAGTCTGTCTAGCATAGCTCAGCACATCACAGAAACCAGTCTCCCCTCCATAGTCTGTCTACCATAGCTCAGCACATCACAGAAACTAGTCTCCCCTCCATAGACTGTCTACCACAGCTCAGCACATCACAAAAACCAGTTTCACCTACATGGTCCCTGTCTACCACAGCCCAGCACATCACAGAAACCAGTCTCACCTCCATAGTCTGTCTACCACAGCACAGTACATCACACAAACCAGTCTCATCTCCATAGTCTGTCTACCACAGCACAGTACATCACACAAACCAGTCTAATCTCCATAGTCTGTCTACCACAGCACAGTACATCACACAAACCAGTATCACCTCCATAGTCTGTCTGCCACAGCACAGTACATCACATAAACCAGTCTCATCTCCATAGTCTGTCTACCACAGCACAGTACATCACACGAACCAGTCTCATCTCCATGGTCCCTCTCTACCACAGCTCAACACATCACAGAATCCAGTCTCACCTCCATAGTCTGTCTGCCACAGCACAGTACATCACGCAAACCAGTCTCATCTCCATAGTCTGTCTACCACAGCACAGTACATCACACAAACCAGTCTCATCTCCATGGTCCCTCTCTACCACAGCTCAACACATCACATAAACAAATCTCACCTCCATGGTCTTTCTACCACAGCTCAGCACTTCTCAGAAACCCGTCTCACCACCATTTTCTGTCTACCACAGCTCAGCACATCACAGAAATCAGTCTCATCTCCATGGTCCCTGTCTACCATGCTCAGCATCTCACAGAAACCAGTCTCACCTCCATGGTCCCTGTCTACTAACAGCTCAGCACATCACAGGAACCAGTCTCCCCTCCATAGTCTGTCTACCATAGCTCAGCACATCACAGAAACCAGTCTCCCCTCCATAGTCTGTCTACCACAGCTCAGCACATCACAGAAACCAGTCACCCCTCCATAATCTCTCTACCACAGCTCAGCACATCACAGAAACCAGTCTCCCCTCCATAGTCTGTCTACCACAGCTCAGCACATCACAGAAACCAGTTTCACCTCCATGGTCCCTGTCTACCACAGCTCAGCACATCACAGAAACCAGTCTCACCTCCATAGACTGTCTACCACAGCACAGTACATCACACAAACCAGTCTCATCTCCATGGTCCCTCTCTATCACAGCTCAACACATCACAGAAACCAGTCTCCCCCCCCATAGTCACTGTCTTCCACAGCTCAGCACATCACAGAAACCAGTCTCCACTCCATAGTCTGTCTACCACGGCTCAGCGCATCACAGAAACCAGTCTCCACTCCATAGTCTGTCTACCACAGCTCAGCACATCACAGAAACAAGTCTCCACTCCATAGTCTGTCTACCACAGCTCAGCGCATCACAGAAACCAGTCTCCACTCCATAGTCTGTCTACCACAGCTCAGCGCATCACAGAAACCAGTCTCCACTCCATAGTCTGTCTACCAGAGCTCAGCACATCACAGAAACCAGTCTCACCTCCATAGTCTGTCTACCACAGCTCAGCACAACACAGAAACCAATCTGCCCTCCATAGTCTGTCTACCACAGCTGAGCACATCACAGAAACCAGTCTCACTTTCATAATCAGTCTACCGCAGCTCAGCACATCACAGAAACCAGTCTCATCTCCATTGTCCCTGTCTACCACAGCACAGCACATCACAGAAACCAGTCTCACCTCTATAGTCCCTGTCTACCACAGCTCAGCACATCACAGAAACCAGTCTCCCCTCCATAGTCCGTCTACCACAGCTCAGCACATCACAGAAATCAGTCTCACCTCCATGGTCCCTGTCTACCACAGCTCAGCACATCACAGAAACCAGTCTCACCTCCATAGTCTGTCTACCACAGCACAGTACATCACACAAACCAGTCTCATCTCCATAGTCTGTCTACCACAGCACAGTACATCACACAAACCAGTCTCCTCTCCATGGTCCCTCTCTACCACAGCTCAACACATCACAGAATCCAGTCTCACCTCCATAGTCTGACTACCACAGCTCAGCACATCACAGAAACCAGTCTCATCTCCATGGTCCCTCTCTCCCACAGCTCAGCACATCACAGAAACAAGCCTCACCACCATTGTCTGTCTACCACAGCTCAGCAAATCTCAGAAACCGGTCTCACCACCATTGTCTGTCTACCACAGCTCAGCACAACACAGAAACCAATCTGCCCTCCATAGTCTGTCTACCACAGCTGAGCACATCACAGAAACCAGTCTCACTTTCATAATCTGTCTACCGCAGCTCAGCACATCACAGAAACCAGTCTCATCTCCATGGTCCCTGTCTACCACAGCACAGCACATCACAGAAACCAGTCTCACCTCTATAGTCCCTGTCTACCACAGCTCAGCACATCACAGAAACCAGTCTCCACTCCATAGTCTGTCTACCACAGCTCAGCGCATCACAGAAACCAGTCTCCACTCCATAGTCTGTCTATCACAGCTCAGCACATCACAGAAACAGTCTCACCTCCATGGTCCCTGTCTACCACAACACAGCACATCACAGAAACCAGTCTCCACTCCATAGTCTGTCTACCACACCTCAGCGCATCACAGAAACCTGTCTCATCTCCATGGTTCCTGTCTACCACACCTCAGCGCATCACAGAAACCAGTCTCATCTCCATGGTTCCTGTCTACCACAGCTCAGCACATCACAGAAACCAGTCTCCACTCCATAGTCTGTCAACCAAAGCTCAGCACATCACAGAAACCAGTCTCCCCCCGTATAGTCACTGTCTACCATAGCTCAGCACATCACAGAAACCAGTCTCCCCTCCATAATCTGTCTGCCACAGCACAGTACATCACACAAACCTGTCTCATCTCCATGGTCCCTCTCTACCACAGCTCAACACATCACAGAATCCAGTCTCACCTCCATAGTCTGTCTGCCACAGCACAGTACATCACACAAACCTGTCTCATCTCCATGGTCCCTCTCTACCAGAGCTCAACACATCACAGAAACAAATCTCACCTCCATGGTCTTTCTCCCACAGCTCAGCACTTCTCAGAAACCTGTCTCACCACCATTTTCTGTCTACCACAGCTCAGCACATCACAGAAATCAGTCTCATCTCCATGGTCCCTGTCTACCATGCTCAGCATCTCACAGAAACCAGTCTCACCTCCATGGTCCCTGTCTACCACAGCTCAGCACATCACAGGAACCAGTCTCCCCTCCATAGTCTGTCTACCATAGCTCAGCACATCACAGAAACCAGTCTCCCCTCCATAATCTGTCTACCGTAGCTCAGCACATCACAGAAACCAGTCTCCCCTCCATAGTCTGTCTACCATAGCTCAGCACATCACAGAAACCAGTCTCCCCTCCATAGTCTGTCTACCGTAGCTCAGCACATCACAGAAACCAGTCTCCCCTCCATAGTCTGTCTACCACAGCTCAGCACATCACAGAAACCAGTCTCCCCTCCATAGTCTGTCTACCGTAGCTCAGCACATCACACAAACCAGTCTCACCTCCATAGTCTGTCTACCACAGCACAGTACATCACACAAACCAGTCTCATCTCCATGGTCCCTCTCTATCACAGCTCAACACATCACAGAAACCAGTCTCCCCCCCTATAGTCACTGTCTACCACAGCTCAGCACATCACAGAAACCAGTCTCCCCTCCATAGTCCGTCCACCACAGCTCAGCACATCACAGAAACCAGTCTCACATCCCGAGTCTGTCTACCACAGCTCAGCACATCACAGAAACCAGTCTCCCCTCCATAATCTCTCTACCACAGCTCAGCACATCACAGAAACCAGTCTCCCCTCCATAGTCCGTCTACCACAGCTCAGCACATCACAGAAATCAGTCTCACCTCCATGGTCCCTGTCTACCACAGCTCAGCACATCACAGAAACCAGTCCCACCTCCATAGTCTGTATACCACAGCACAGTACATCACACAAACCAGTCTCATCTCCATTGTCTGTCTACCACAGCACAGTACATCACACAAACCAGTCTCATCTCCATGGTCCCTCTCTACCACAGCTCATCACATCACAGAATCCAGTCTCACCTCCATAGTCTGACTACCACAGCTCAGCACATCACAGAAACCAGTCTCATCTCCATGGTCCCTCTCTCCCACAGCTCAGCACATCACAGAAACAAGCCTCACCACCATTGTCTGTCTACCACAGCTCAGCAAATCTCAGAAACCGGTCTCACCACCATTGTCTGTCTACCACAGCTCAGCACAACACAGAAACCAATCTGCCCTCCATAGTCTGTCTACCACAGCTGAGCACATCACAGAAACCAGTCTCACTTTCATAATCTGTCTACCGCAGCTCAGCACATCACAGAAACCAGTCTCATCTCCATGGTCCCTGTCTACCACAGCACAGCACATCACAGAAACCAGTCTCACCTCTATAGTCCCTGTCTACCACAGCTCAGCACATCACAGAAACCAGTCTCCACTCCATAGTCTGTCTACCACAGCTCAGCGCATCACAGAAACCAGTCTCCACTCCATAGTCTGTCTATCACAGCTCAGCACATCACAGAAACCAGTCTCACCTCCATGGTCCCTGTCTACCACAGCACAGCACATCACAGAAACCAGTCTCCACTCCATAGTCTGTCTACCACACCTCAGCGCATCACAGAAACCTGTCTCATCTCCATGGTTCCTGTCTACCACACCTCAGCGCATCACAGAAACCAGTCTCATCTCCATGGTTCCTGTCTACCACAGCTCAGCACATCACAGAAACCAGTCTCCACTCCATAGTCTGTCAACCAAAGCTCAGCACATCACAGAAACCAGTCTCCACTCCATAATCTCTCTACCACAGCTCAACACATCACAGAATCCAGTCTCACCTCCATAGTCTGTCTGCCACAGCACTGTACATCACGCAAACCAGTCTCATCTCCATAGTCTGTCTACCACAGCACAGTACATCACACAAACCAGTCTCATCTCCATGGTCCCTCTCTACCACAGCTCAGCGCAACACAGAAACAAATCTCACCTCCATGGTCTTTCTACCACAGCTCAGCACTTCTCAGAAACCTGTCTCACCACCATTTTCTGTCTACCACAGCTCAGCACATCACAGAAATCAGTCTCATCTCCATGGTCCCTGTCTACCATGCTCAGCATCTCACAGAAACCAGTCTCACCTCCATGGTCCCTGTCTACCACAGCTCAGCACATCACAGGAACCAGTCTCCCCTCCATAGTCTGTCTACCGTAGCTCAGCACATCACAGAAACCAGTCTCCCCTCCATAATCTCTCTACCACAGCTCAGCACATCACAGAAACCAGTCTCCCCTCCATAGTCCGTCTACCACAGCTCAGCACATCACAGGAACCAGTCTCCCCTCCATAGTCTGACTACCACAGCTCAGCACATCACAGAAACCAGTCTCATCTCCATGGTCCCTCTCTCCCACAGCTCAGCACATCACAGAAACAAGCCTCACCACCATTGTCTGTCTACCACAGCTCAGCAAATCTCAGAAACCGGTCTCACCACCATTGTCTGTCTACCACAGCTCAGCACAACACAGAAACCAATCTGCCCTCCATAGTCTGTCTACCACAGCTGAGCACATCACAGAATCCAGTCTCACTTTCATAATCTGTCTACCGCAGCTCAGCACATCACAGAAACCAGTCTCATCTCCATGGTCCCTGTCTACCACAGCACAGCACATCACAGAAACCAGTCTCACCTCGATAGTCCCTGTCTACCACAGCTCAGCACATCACAGAAACCAGTCTCCACTCCATAGTCTGTCTACCACAGCTCAGCGCATCACAGAAACCAGTCTCCACTCCATAGTCTGTCTATCACAGCTCAGCACATCACAGAAACCAGTCTCACCTCCATGGTCCCTGTCTACCACAGCACAGCACATCACAGAAACCAGTCTCCACTCCATAGTCTGTCTACCACACCTCAGCGCATCACAGAAACCTGTCTCATCTCCATGGTTCCTGTCTACCACAGCTCAGCACATCACAGAAACCAGTCTCCCCCCTATACTCCTAGTCTACCACAGCTCAGCACATCACAGAAACCAGTCTCCACTCCATAGTCTGTCAACCAAAGCTCAGCACATCATAGAAACCAGTCTCCCCCCGTATAGTCACTGTCTACCACAGCTCAGCACATCACAGAAATCAGTCTCCCCTCTATAGTCTGTCTACCACAGTTGAGCACATCACAGAAAACAGACTCCACTCCATAGTCTGTCTACCACATCTCAGCACATCACAGAAACCAGTCTCACCTCCATGGTCCCTGTCTACCACAGCTCAGCACATCACAGGAACCAGTCTCCCCTCCATAGTCTGTCTAGCATATCTCAGCACATCACAGAAACCAGTCTCCCCTCCATAGTCTGTCTACCACAGCTCAGCACATCACAGAAACCAGTTTCACCTACATGGTCCCTGTCTACCACAGCTCAGCACATCACAGAAACCAGTCTCACCTCCATAGTCTGTCTACCACAGCACAGTACATCACACAAACCAGTCTCATCTCCATAGTCTGTCTACCACAGCACAGTACATCACACAAACCAGTCTCATCTCCATAGTCTGTCTACCACAGCACAGTACATCACACAAACCAGTATCACCTCCATAGTCTGTCTGCCACAGCACAGTACATCACACAAACCAGTCTCATCTCCATAGTCTGTCTACCACAGCACAGTACATCACACAAACCAGTCTCATCTCCATGGTCCCTCTCTACCACAGCTCAGCACATCACAGAAACCAGTCTCCCCCCGTATAGTCACTGTCTACCACAGCTCAGCACATCACAGAAATCAGTCTCCCCTCTATAGTCTGTCTACCACAGTTGAGCACATCACAGAAACCAGACTCCACTCCATAGTCTGTCTACCACATCTCAGCACATCACAGAAACCAGTTTCACCTCCATGGTCCCTGTCTACCACAGCTCAGCACATCACAGAAACCAGTCTCACCTCCATGGTCCCTGTCTACCACAGCTCAGCACATCACAGGAACCAGTCTCCCCTCCATAGTCTGTCTAGCATAGCTCAGCACATCACAGAAACCAGTCTCCCCTCCATAGTCTGTCTACCATAGCTCAGCACATCACAGAAACTAGTCTCCCCTCCATAGACTGTCTACCACAGCTCAGCACATCACAAAAACCAGTTTCACCTACATGGTCCCTGTCTACCACAGCCCAGCACATCACAGAAACCAGTCTCACCTCCATAGTCTGTCTACCACAGCACAGTACATCACACAAACCAGTCTCATCTCCATAGTCTGTCTACCACAGCACAGTACATCACACAAACCAGTCTCATCTCCATAGTCTGTCTACCACAGCACAGTACATCACACAAACCAGTATCACCTCCATAGTCTGTCTGCCACAGCACAGTACATCACATAAACCAGTCTCATCTCCATAGTCTGTCTACCACAGCACAGTACATCACACAAACCAGTCTCATCTCCATGGTCCCTCTCTACCACAGCTCAACACATCACAGAATCCAGTCTCACCTCCATAGTCTGTCTGCCACAGCACAGTACATCACGCAAACCAGTCTCATCTCCATAGTCTGTCTACCACAGCACAGTACATCACACAAACCAGTCTCATCTCCATGGTCCCTCTCTACCACAGCTCAACACATCACATAAACAAATCTCACCTCCATGGTCTTTCTACCACAGCTCAGCACTTCTCAGAAACCCGTCTCACCACCATTTTCTGTCTACCACAGCTCAGCACATCACAGAAATCAGTCTCATCTCCATGGTCCCTGTCTACCATGCTCAGCATCTCACAGAAACCAGTCTCACCTCCATGGTCCCTGTCTACTAACAGCTCAGCACATCACAGGAACCAGTCTCCCCTCCATAGTCTGTCTACCATAGCTCAGCACATCACAGAAACCAGTCTCCCCTCCATAGTCTGTCTACCACAGCTCAGCACATCACAGAAACCAGTCACCCCTCCATAATCTCTCGACCACAGCTCAGCACATCACAGAAACCAGTCTCCACTCCATAGTCTGTCTACCACGGCTCAGCGCATCACAGAAACCAGTCTCCACTCCATAGTCTGTCTACCACAGCTCAGCACATCACAGAAACAAGTCTCCACTCCATAGTCTGTCTACCACAGCTCAGCGCATCACAGAAACCAGTCTCCACTCCATAGTCTGTCTACCACAGCTCAGCGCATCACAGAAACCAGTCTCCACTCCATAGTCTGTCTACCAGAGCTCAGCACATCACAGAAACCAGTCTCACCTCCATAGTCTGTCTACCACAGCTCAGCACAACACAGAAACCAATCTGCCCTCCATAGTCTGTCTACCACAGCTGAGCACATCACAGAAACCAGTCTCACTTTCATAATCAGTCTACCGCAGCTCAGCACATCACAGAAACCAGTCTCATCTCCATTGTCCCTGTCTACCACAGCACAGCACATCACAGAAACCAGTCTCACCTCTATAGTCCCTGTCTACCACAGCTCAGCACATCACAGAAACCAGTCTCCCCTCCATAGTCCGTCTACCACAGCTCAGCACATCACAGAAATCAGTCTCACCTCCATGGTCCCTGTCTACCACAGCTCAGCACATCACAGAAACCAGTCTCACCTCCATAGTCTGTCGACCACAGCACAGTACATCACACAAACCAGTCTCATCTCCATAGTCTGTCTACCACAGCACAGTACATCACACAAACCAGTCTCATCTCCATGGTCCCTCTCTACCACAGCTCAACACATCACAGAATCCAGTCTCACCTCCATAGTCCGTCTACCACAGCTCAGCACATCACAGAAATCAGTCTCACCTCCATGGTCCCTGTCTACCACAGCTCAGCACATCACAGAAACCAGTCTCACCTCCATAGTCTGTCTACCACAGCACAGTACATCACACAAACCAGTCTCATCTCCATAGTCTGTCTACCACAGCACAGTACATCACACAAACCAGTCTCATCTCCATGGTCCCTCTCTACCACAGCTCAACACATCACAGAATCCAGTCTCACCTCCATAGTCTGACTACCACAGCTCAGCACATCACAGAAACCAGTCTCATCTCCATGGTCCCTCTCTCCCACAGCTCAGCACATCACAGAAACAAGCCTCACCACCATTGTCTGTCTACCACAGCTCAGCAAATCTCAGAAACCGGTCTCACCACCATTGTCTGTCTACCACAGCTCAGCACAACACAGAAACCAATCTGCCCTCCATAGTCTGTCTACCACAGCTGAGCACATCACAGAAACCAGTCTCACTTTCATAATCTGTCTACCGCAGCTCAGCACATCACAGAAACCAGTCTCATCTCCATGGTCCCTGTCTACCACAGCACAGCACATCACAGAAACCAGTCTCACCTCTATAGTCCCTGTCTACCACAGCTCAGCACATCACGGAAACCAGTCTCCACTCCATAGTCTGTCTACCACAGCTCAGCGCATCACAGAAACCAGTCTCCACTCCATAGTCTGTCTATCACAGCTCAGCACATCACAGAAACAGTCTCACCTCCATGGTCCCTGTCTACCACAACACAGCACATCACAGAAACCAGTCTCCACTCCATAGTCTGTCTACCACACCTCAGCGCATCACAGAAACCTGTCTCATCTCCATGGTTCCTGTCTACCACACCTCAGCGCATCACAGAAACCAGTCTCATCTCCATGGTTCCTGTCTACCACAGCTCAGCACATCACAGAAACCAGTCTCCACTCCATAGTCTGTCAACCAAAGCTCAGCACATCACAGAAACCAGTCTCCCCCCGTATAGTCACTGTCTACCATAGCTCAGCACATCACAGAAACCAGTCTCCCCTCCATAGTCTTTCTACCACAGCTCAGCACTTCTCAGAAACCTGTCTCACCACCATTTTCTGTCTACCACAGCTCAGCACATCACAGAAATCAGTCTCATCTCCATGGTCCCTGTCTACCATGCTCAGCATCTCACAGAAACCAGTCTCACCTCCATGGTCCCTGTCTACCACAGCTCAGCACATCACAGGAACCAGTCTCCCCTCCATAGTCTGTCTACCATAGCTCAGCACATCGCAGAAACCAGTCTCCCCTCCATAATCTGTCTACCGTAGCTCAGCACATCACAGAAACCAGTCTCCCCTCCATAGTCTGTCTACCATAGCTCAGCACATCACAGAAACCAGTCTCCCCTCCATAGTCTGTCTACCGTAGCTCAGCACATCACAGAAACCCGTCTCCCCTCCATAGTCTGTCTACCACAGCTCAGCACATCACAGAAACCAGTCTCCCCTCCATAGTCTGTCTACCGTAGCTCAGCACATCACACAAACCAGTCTCACCTCCATAGTCTGTCTACCACAGCACAGTACATCACACAAACCAGTCTCATCTCCATGGTCCCTCTCTACCACAGCTCAACACATCACAGAATCCAGTCTCACCTCCATAGTCTGACTACCACAGCTCAGCACATCACAGAAACCAGTCTCATCTCCATGGTCCCTCTCTCCCACAGCTCAGCACATCACAGAAACAAGCCTCACCACCATTGTCTGTCTACCACAGCTCAGCAAATCTCAGAAACCGGTCTCACCACCATTGTCTGTCTACCACAGCTCAGCACAACACAGAAACCAATCTGCCCTCCATAGTCTGTCTACCACAGCTGAGCACATCACAGAAACCAGTCTCACTTTCATAATCTGTCTACCGCAGCTCAGCACATCACAGAAACCAGTCTCATCTCCATGGTCCCTGTCTACCACAGCACAGCACATCACAGAAACCAGTCTCACCTCTATAGTCCCTGTCTACCACAGCTCAGCACATCACAGAAACCAGTCTCCACTCCATAGTCTGTCTACCACAGCTCAGCGCATCACAGAAACCAGTCTCCACTCCATAGTCTGTCTATCACAGCTCAGCACATCACAGAAACCAGTCTCACCTCAATGGTCCCTGTCTACCACAGCACAGCACATCACAGAAACCAGTCTCCACTCCATAGTCTGTCTACCACACCTCAGCGCATCACAGAAACCTGTCTCATCTCCATGGTTCCTGTCTACCACACCTCAGCGCATCACAGAAACCAGTCTCATCTCCATGGTTCCTGTCTACCACAGCTCAGCACATCACAGAAACCAGTCTCCACTCCATAGTCTGTCAACCAAAGCTCAGCACATCACAGAAACCAGTCTCCACTCCATAATCTCTCTACCACAGCTCAACACATCACAGAATCCAGTCTCACCTCCATAGTCTGTCTGCCACAGCACTGTACATCACGCAAACCAGTCTCATCTCCATAGTCTGTCTACCACAGCACAGTACATCACACAAACCAGTCTCATCTCCATGGTCCCTCTCTACCACAGCTCAGCGCAACACAGAAACAAATCTCACCTCCATGGTCTTTCTACCACAGCTCAGCACTTCTCAGAAACCTGTCTCACCACCATTTTCTGTCTACCACAGCTCAGCACATCACAGAAATCAGTCTCATCTCCATGGTCCCTGTCTACCATGCTCAGCATCTCACAGAAACCAGTCTCACCTCCATGGTCCCTGTCTACCACAGCTCAGCACATCACAGGAACCAGTCTCCCCTCCATAGTCTGTCTACTGTAGCTCAGCACATCACAGAAACCAGTCTCCCCTCCATAATCTCTCTACCACAGCTCAGCACATCACAGAAACCAGTCTCCCCTCCATAGTCCGTCTACCACAGCTCAGCACATCACAGAAATCAGTCTCACCTCCATGGTCCCTGTCTACCACAGCTCAGCACATCACAGAAACCAGTCTCACCTCCATAGTCTGTCTACCACAGCACAGTACATCACACAAACCAGTCTCATCTCCATAGTCTGTCTACCACAGCACAGTACATCACACAAACCAGTCTCATCTCCATGGTCCCTCTCTACCACAGCTCAACACATCACAGAATCCAGTCTCACCTCCATAGTCTGACTACCACAGCTCAGCACATCACAGGAACCAGTCTCATCTCCATGGTCCCTCTCTCCCACAGCTCAGCACATCACAGAAACAAGCCTCACCACCATTGTCTGTCTACCACAGCTCAGCAAATCTCAGAAACCGGTCTCACCACCATTGTCTGTCTACCACAGCTCAGCACAACACATTAACCAATCTGCCCTCCATAGTCTGTCTACCACAGCTGAGCACATCACAGAAACCAGTCTCACTTTCATAATCTGTCTACCGCAGCTCAGCACATCACAGAAACCAGTCTCATCTCCATGGTCCCTGTCTACCACAGCACAGCACATCACAGAAACCAGTCTCACCTCTATAGTCCCTGTCTACCACAGCTCAGCACATCACAGAAACCAGTCTCCACTCCATAGTCTGTCTACCACACCTCAGCGCATCACAGAAACCAGTCTCCACTCCATAGTCTGTCTATCACAGCTCAGCACATCACAGAAACCAGTCTCACCTCCATGGTCCCTGTCTACCACAGCACAGCACATCACAGAAACCAGTCTCCACTCCATAGTCTGTCTACCACACCTCAGCGCATCACAGAAACCTGTCTCATCTCCATGGTTCCTGTCTACCACACCTCAGCGCATCACAGAAACCAGTCTCATCTCCATGGTTCCTGTCTACCACAGCTCAGCACATCACAGAAACCAGTCTCCACTCCATAGTCTGTCAACCAAAGCTCAGCACATCACAGAAACCAGTCTCCACTCCATAATCTCTCTACCACAGCTCAACACATCACAGAATCCAGTCTCACCTCCATAGTCTGTCTGCCACAGCACTGTACATCACGCAAACCAGTCTCATCTCCATAGTCTGTCTACCACAGCACAGTACATCACACAAACCAGTCTCATCTCCATGGTCCCTCTCTACCACAGCTCAGCGCAACACAGAAACAAATCTCACCTCCATGGTCTTTCTACCACAGCTCAGCACTTCTCAGAAACCTGTCTCACCACCATTTTCTGTCTACCACAGCTCAGCACATCACAGAAATCAGTCTCATCTCCATGGTCCCTGTCTACCATGCTCAGCATCTCACAGAAACCAGTCTCACCTCCATGGTCCCTGTCTACCACAGCTCAGCACATCACAGGAACCAGTCTCCCCTCCATAGTCTGTCTACTGTAGCTCAGCACATCACAGAAACCAGTCTCCCCTCCATAATCTCTCTACCACAGCTCAGCACATCACAGAAACCAGTCTCCCCTCCATAGTCCGTCTACCACAGCTCAGCACATCACAGAAATCAGTCTCACCTCCATGGTCCCTGTCTACCACAGCTCAGCACATCACAGAAACCAGTCTCACCTCCATAGTCTGTCTACCACAGCACAGTACATCACACAAACCAGTCTCATCTCCATAGTCTGTCTACCACAGCACAGTACATCACACAAACCAGTCTCATCTCCATGGTCCCTCTCTACCACAGCTCAACACATCACAGAATCCAGTCTCACCTCCATAGTCTGACTACCACAGCTCAGCACATCACAGGAACCAGTCTCATCTCCATGGTCCCTCTCTCCCACAGCTCAGCACATCACAGAAACAAGCCTCACCACCATTGTCTGTCTACCACAGCTCAGCAAATCTCAGAAACCGGTCTCACCACCATTGTCTGTCTACCACAGCTCAGCACAACACAGAAACCAATCTGCCCTCCATAGTCTGTCTACCACAGCTGAGCACATCACAGAAACCAGTCTCACTTTCATAATCTGTCTACCGCAGCTCAGCACATCACAGAAACCAGTCTCATCTCCATGGTCCCTGTCTACCACAGCACAGCACATCACAGAAACCAGTCTCACCTCTATAGTCCCTGTCTACCACAGCTCAGCACATCACAGAAACCAGTCTCCACTCCATAGTCTGTCTACCACACCTCAGCGCATCACAGAAACCAGTCTCCACTCCATAGTCTGTCTATCACAGCTCAGCACATCACAGAAACCAGTCTCACCTCCATGGTCCCTGTCTACCACAGCACAGCACATCACAGAAACCAGTCTCCACTCCATAGTCTGTCTACCACACCTCAGCGCATCACAGAAACCTGTCTCATCTCCATGGTTCCTGTCTACCACACCTCAGCGCATCACAGAAACCAGTCTCATCTCCATGGTTCCTGTCTACCACAGCTCAGCACATCACAGAAACCAGTCTCCACTCCATAGTCTGTCAACCAAAGCTCAGCACATCACAGAAACCAGTCTCCACTCCATAATCTCTCTACCACAGCTCAACACATCACAGAATCCAGTCTCACCTCCATAGTCTGTCTGCCACAGCACTGTACATCACGCAAACCAGTCTCATCTCCATAGTCTGTCTACCACAGCACAGTACATCACACAAACCAGTCTCATCTCCATAGTCTGTCTACCACAGCACAGTACATCACACAAACCAGTTTCATCTCCATGGTCCCTCTCTACCACAGCTCAACACATCACAGAATCCAGTCTCACCTCCATAGTCTGACTACCACAGCTCAGCACATCACAGAAACCAGTCTCATCTCCATGGTCCCTCTCTCCCACAGCTCAGCACATCACAGAAACAAGCCTCACCACCATTGTCTGTCTACCACAGCTCAGCAAATCTCAGAAACCGGTCTCACCACCATTGTCTGTCTACCACAGCTCAGCACAACACAGAAACCAATCTGCCCTCCATAGTCTGTCTACCACAGCTGAGCACATCACAGAAACCAGTCTCACTTTCATAATCTGTCTACCGCAGCTCAGCACATCACAGAAACCAGTCTCATCTCCATGGTCCCTGTCTACCACAGCACAGCACATCACAGAAACCAGTCTCACCTCTATAGTCCCTGTCTACCACAGCTCAGCACATCGCAGAAACCAGTCTCCACTCCATAGACTGTCTACCACAGCTCAGCGCATCACAGAAACCAGTCTCCACTCCATAGTCTGTCTATCACAGCTCAGCACATCACAGAAACTAGTCTCACCTCCATGGTCCCTGTCTACCACAGCACAGCACATCACAGAAACCAGTCTCCACTCCATAGTCTGTCTACCACACCTCAGCGCATCACAGAAACCTGTCTCATCTCCATGGTTCCTGTCTACCACACCTCAGCGCATCACAGAAACCAGTCTCATCTCCATGGTTCCTGTCTACCACAGCTCAGCACATCACAGAAACCAGTCTCCACTCCATAGTCTGTCAACCAAAGCTCAGCACATCACAGAAACCAGTCTCCACTCCATAATCTCTCTACCACAGCTCAACACATCACAGAATCCAGTCTCACCTCCATAGTCTGTCTGCCACAGCACTGTACATCACGCAAACCAGTCTCATCTCCATAGTCTGTCTACCACAGCACAGTACATCACACAAACCAGTCTCATCTCCATGGTCCCTCTCTACCACAGCTCAGCGCAACACAGAAACAAATCTCACCTCCATGGTCTTTCTACCACAGCTCAGCACTTCTCAGAAACCTGTCTCACCACCATTTTCTGTCTACCACAGCTCAGCACATCACAGAAATCAGTCTCATCTCCATGGTCCCTGTCTACCATGCTCAGCATCTCACAGAAACCAGTCTCACCTCCATGGTCCCTGTCTACCACAGCTCAGCACATCACAGGAACCAGTCTCCCCTCCATAGTCTGTCTACCATAGCTCAGCACATCACAGAAACCAGTCTCCCCTCCATTGTCTGTCTACCGTAGCTCAGCACATCACAGAAACCAGTCTCCCCTCCATAATCTCTCTACCACAGCTCAGCACATCACAGAAACCAGTCTCCCCTCCATAGTCCGTCTACCACAGCTCAGCACATCACAGAAATCAGTCTCACCTCCATGGTCCCTGTCTACCACAGCTCAGCACATCACAGAAACCAGTCTCACCTCCATAGTCTGTCTACCACAGCACAGTACATCACACAAACCAGTCTCATCTCCATAGTCTGTCTACCACAGCACAGTACATCACACAAACCAGTCTCATCTCCATGGTCCCTCTCTACCACAGCTCAACACATCACAGAATCCAGTCTCACCTCCATAGTCTGACTACCACAGCTCAGCACATCACAGAAACCAGTCTCATCTCCATGGTCCCTCTCTCCCACAGCTCAGCACATCACAGAAACAAGCCTCACCACCATTGTCTGTCTACCACAGCTCAGCAAATCTCAGAAACCGGTCTCACCACCATTGTCTGTCTACCACAGCTCAGCACAACACAGAAACCAATCTGCCCTCCATAGTCTGTCTACCACAGCTGAGCACATCACAGAAACCAGTCTCACTTTCATAATCTGTCTACCGCAGCTCAGCACATCACAGAAACCAGTCTCATCTCCATGGTCCCTGTCTACCACAGCACAGCACATCACAGAAACCAGTCTCACCTCTATAGTCCCTGTCTACCACAGCTCAGCACATCACAGAAACCAGTCTCCACTCCATAGTCTGTCTACCACAGCTCAGCGCATCACAGAAACCAGTCTCCACTCCATCGTCTGTCTATCACAGCTCAGCACATCACAGAAACCAGTCTCACCTCCATGGTCCCTGTCTACCACAGCACAGCACATCACAGAAACCAGTCTCCACTCCATAGTCTGTCTACCACACCTCAGCGCATCACAGAAACCTGTCTCATCTCCATGGTTCCTGTCTACCACACCTCAGCGCATCACAGAAACCAGTCTCATCTCCATGGTTCCTGTCTACCACAGCTCAGCACATCACAGAAACCAGTCTCCACTCCATAGTCTGTCAACCAAAGCTCAGCACATCACAGAAACCAGTCTCCACTCCATAATCTCTCTACCACAGCTCAACACATCACAGAATCCAGTCTCACCTCCATAGTCTGTCTGCCACAGCACTGTACATCACGCAAACCAGTCTCATCTCCATAGTCTGTCTACCACAGCACAGTACATCACACAAACCAGTCTCATCTCCATGGTCCCTCTCTACCACAGCTCAGCGCATCACAGAAACAAATCTCACCTCCATGGTCTTTCTACCACAGCTCAGCACTTCTCAGAAACCTGTCTCACCACCATTTTCTGTCTACCACAGCTCAGCACATCACAGAAATCAGTCTCATCTCCATGGTCCATGTCTACCATGCTCAGCATCTCACAGAAACCAGTCTCACCTCCATGGTCCCTGTCTACCACAGCTCAGCACATCACAGGAACCAGTCTCCCCTCCATAGTCTGTCTACCATAGCTCAGCACATCACAGAAACCAGTCTCCCCTCCATAGTCTGTCTACCGTAGCTCAGCACATCACAGAAACCAGTCTCCCCTCCATAATCTCTCTACCACAGCTCAGCACATCACAGAAACCAGTCTCCCCTCCATAGTCCGTCTACCACAGCTCAGCACATCACAGAAATCAGTCTCACCTCCATGGTCCCTGTCTACCACAGCACAGCACATCACAGAAACCAGTCTCCACTCCATAGTCTGTCTACCACAGCTCAGCGCATCACAGAAACCAGTCTCCACTCCATAGTCTGTCTATCACAGCTCAGCACATCACAGAAACAGTCTCACCTCCATGGTCCCTGTCTACCACAACACAGCACATCACAGAAACCAGTCTCCACTCCATAGTCTGTCTACCACACCTCAGCGCATCACAGAAACCTGTCTCATCTCCATGGTTCCTGTCTACCACACCTCAGCGCATCACAGAAACCAGTCTCATCTCCATGGTTCCTGTCTACCACAGCTCAGCACATCACAGAAACCAGTCTCCACTCCATAGTCTGTCAACCAAAGCTCAGCACATCACAGAAACCAGTCTCCCCCCGTATAGTCACTGTCTACCATAGCTCAGCACATCACAGAAACCAGTCTCCCCTCCATAGTCTTTCTACCACAGCTCAGCACTTCTCAGAAACCTGTCTCACCACCATTTTCTGTCTACCACAGCTCAGCACATCACAGAAATCAGTCTCATCTCCATGGTCCCTGTCTACCATGCTCAGCATCTCACAGAAACCAGTCTCACCTCCATGGTCCCTGTCTACCACAGCTCAGCACATCACAGGAACCAGTCTCCCCTCCATAGTCTGTCTACCATAGCTCAGCACATCACAGAAACCAGTCTCCCCTCCATAATCTGTCTACCGTAGCTCAGCACATCACAGAAACCAGTCTCCCCTCCATAGTCTGTCTACCATAGCTCAGCACATCACAGAAACCAGTCTCCCCTCCATAGTCTGTCTACCGTAGCTCAGCACATCACAGAAACCAGTCTCCCCTCCATAGTCTGTCTACCACAGCTCAGCACATCACAGAAACCAGTCTCCCCTCCATAGTCTGTCTACCGTAGCTCAGCACATCACACAAACCAGTCTCACCTCCATAGTCTGTCTACCACAGCACAGTACATCACAGAAACCAGTCTCATCTCCATGGTCCCTCTCTATCACAGCTCAACACATCACAGAAACCAGTCTCCCCCCCTATAGTCACTGTCTACCACAGCTCAGCACATCACAGAAACCAGTCTCCCCTCCATAGTCCGTCCACCACAGCTCAGCACATCACAGAAACCAGTCTCACATCCCGAGTCTGTCTACCACAGCTCAGCACATCACAGAAACCAGTCTCCCCTCCATAATCTCTCTACCACAGCTCAGCACAACACAGAAACCAATCTGCCCTCCATAGTCTGTCTACCACAGCTGAGCACATCACAGAAACCAGTCTCACTTTCATAATCTGTCTACCGCAGCTCAGCACATCACAGAAACCAGTCTCATCTCCATGGTCCCTGTCTACCACAGCACAGCACATCACAGAAACCAGTCTCACCTCTATAGTCCCTGTCTACCACAGCTCAGCACATCGCAGAAACCAGTCTCCACTCCATAGACTGTCTACCACAGCTCAGCGCATCACAGAAACCAGTCTCCACTCCATAGTCTGTCTATCACAGCTCAGCACATCACAGAAACTAGTCTCACCTCCATGGTCCCTGTCTACCACAGCACAGCACATCACAGAAACCAGTCTCCACTCCATAGTCTGTCTACCACACCTCAGCGCATCACAGAAACCTGTCTCATCTCCATGGTTCCTGTCTACCACACCTCAGCGCATCACAGAAACCAGTCTCATCTCCATGGTTCCTGTCTACCACAGCTCAGCACATCACAGAAACCAGTCTCCACTCCATAGTCTGTCAACCAAAGCTCAGCACATCACAGAAACCAGTCTCCACTCCATAATCTCTCTACCACAGCTCAACACATCACAGAATCCAGTCTCACCTCCATAGTCTGTCTGCCACAGCACTGTACATCACGCAAACCAGTCTCATCTCCATAGTCTGTCTACCACAGCACAGTACATCACACAAACCAGTCTCATCTCCATGGTCCCTCTCTACCACAGCTCAGCGCAACACAGAAACAAATCTCACCTCCATGGTCTTTCTACCACAGCTCAGCACTTCTCAGAAACCTGTCTCACCACCATTTTCTGTCTACCACAGCTCAGCACATCACAGAAATCAGTCTCATCTCCATGGTCCCTGTCTACCATGCTCAGCATCTCACAGAAACCAGTCTCACCTCCATGGTCCCTGTCTACCACAGCTCAGCACATCACAGGAACCAGTCTCCCCTCCATAGTCTGTCTACCATAGCTCAGCACATCACAGAAACCAGTCTCCCCTCCATTGTCTGTCTACCGTAGCTCAGCACATCACAGAAACCAGTCTCCCCTCCATAATCTCTCTACCACAGCTCAGCACATCACAGAAACCAGTCTCCCCTCCATAGTCCGTCTACCACAGCTCAGCACATCACAGAAATCAGTCTCACCTCCATGGTCCCTGTCTACCACAGCTCAGCACATCACAGAAACCAGTCTCACCTCCATAGTCTGTCTACCACAGCACAGTACATCACACAAACCAGTCTCATCTCCATAGTCTGTCTACCACAGCACAGTACATCACACAAACCAGTCTCATCTCCATGGTCCCTCTCTACCACAGCTCAACACATCACAGAATCCAGTCTCACCTCCATAGTCTGACTACCACAGCTCAGCACATCACAGAAACCAGTCTCATCTCCATGGTCCCTCTCTCCCACAGCTCAGCACATCACAGAAACAAGCCTCACCACCATTGTCTGTCTACCACAGCTCAGCAAATCTCAGAAACCGGTCTCACCACCATTGTCTGTCTACCACAGCTCAGCACAACACAGAAACCAATCTGCCCTCCATAGTCTGTCTACCACAGCTGAGCACATCACAGAAACCAGTCTCACTTTCATAATCTGTCTACCGCAGCTCAGCACATCACAGAAACCAGTCTCATCTCCATGGTCCCTGTCTACCACAGCACAGCACATCACAGAAACCAGTCTCACCTCTATAGTCCCTGTCTACCACAGCTCAGCACATCACAGAAACCAGTCTCCACTCCATAGTCTGTCTACCACAGCTCAGCGCATCACAGAAACCAGTCTCCACTCCATCGTCTGTCTATCACAGCTCAGCACATCACAGAAACCAGTCTCACCTCCATGGTCCCTGTCTACCACAGCACAGCACATCACAGAAACCAGTCTCCACTCCATAGTCTGTCTACCACACCTCAGCGCATCACAGAAACCTGTCTCATCTCCATGGTTCCTGTCTACCACACCTCAGCGCATCACAGAAACCAGTCTCATCTCCATGGTTCCTGTCTACCACAGCTCAGCACATCACAGAAACCAGTCTCCACTCCATAGTCTGTCAACCAAAGCTCAGCACATCACAGAAACCAGTCTCCACTCCATAATCTCTCTACCACAGCTCAACACATCACAGAATCCAGTCTCACCTCCATAGTCTGTCTGCCACAGCACTGTACATCACGCAAACCAGTCTCATCTCCATAGTCTGTCTACCACAGCACAGTACATCACACAAACCAGTCTCATCTCCATGGTCCCTCTCTACCACAGCTCAGCGCATCACAGAAACAAATCTCACCTCCATGGTCTTTCTACCACAGCTCAGCACTTCTCAGAAACCTGTCTCACCACCATTTTCTGTCTACCACAGCTCAGCACATCACAGAAATCAGTCTCATCTCCATGGTCCCTGTCTACCATGCTCAGCATCTCACAGAAACCAGTCTCACCTCCATGGTCCCTGTCTACCACAGCTCAGCACATCACAGGAACCAGTCTCCCCTCCATAGTCTGTCTACCATAGCTCAGCACATCACAGAAACCAGTCTCCCCTCCATAGTCTGTCTACCGTAGCTCAGCACATCACAGAAACCAGTCTCCCCTCCATAATCTCTCTACCACAGCTCAGCACATCACAGAAACCAGTCTCCCCTCCATAGTCCGTCTACCACAGCTCAGCACATCACAGAAATCAGTCTCACCTCCATGGTCCCTGTCTACCACAGCTCAGCACATCTCAGAAACCAGTCTCACCTCCATAGTTTGTCTACCACAGCACAGTACATCACACAAACCAGTCTCATCTCCATAGTCTGTCTACCACAGCACAGTACATCACACAAACCAGTCTCATCTCCATGGTCCCTCTCTACCACAGCTCAACACATCACAGAATCCAGTCTCACCTCCATAGTCTGACTACCACAGCTCAGCACATCACAGAAACCCGTCTCATCTCCATGGTCCCTCTCTCCCACAGCTCAGCACATCACAGAAACAAGCCTCACCACCATTGTCTGTCTACCACAGCTCAGCAAATCTCAGAAACCGGTCTCACCACCATTGTCTGTCTACCACAGCTCAGCACAACACAGAAACCAATCTGCCCTCCATAGTCTGTCTACCACAGCTGAGCACATCACAGAAACCAGTCTCACTTTCATAATCTGTCTACCGCAGCTCAGCACATCACAGAAACCAGTCTCATCTCCATGGTCCCTGTCTACCACAGCACAGCACATCACAGAAACCAGTCTCCCCTCCATAATCTCTCTACCACAGCTCAGCACATCACAGAAACCAGTCTCCCCTCCATAGTCCGTCTACCACAGCTCAGCACATCACAGAAATCAGTCTCACCTCCATGGTCCCTGTCTACCACAGCTCAGCACATCACAGAAACCAGTCTCACCTCCATAGTCTGTCTACCACAGCACAGTACATCACACAAACCAGTCTCATCTCCATAGTCTGTCTACCACAGCACAGTACATCACACAAACCAGTCTCATCTCCATGGTCCCTCTCTACCACAGCTCAACACATCACAGAATCCAGTCTCACCTCCATAGTCTGACTACCACAGCTCAGCACATCACAGAAACCAGTCTCATCTCCATGGTCCCTCTCTCCCACAGCTCAGCACATCACAGAAACAAGCCTCACCACCATTGTCTGTCTACCACAGCTCAGCAAATCTCAGAAACCGGTCTCACCACCATTGTCTGTCTACCACAGCTCAGCACAACACAGAAACCAATCTGCCCTCCATAGTCTGTCTACCACAGCTGAGCACATCACAGAAACCAGTCTCACTTTCATAATCTGTCTACCGCAGCTCAGCACATCACAGAAACCAGTCTCATCTCCATGGTCCCTGTCTACCACAGCACAGCACATCACAGAAACCAGTCTCACCTCTATAGTCCCTGTCTACCACAGCTCAGCACATCACAGAAACCAGTCTCCACTCCATAGTCTGTCTACCACAGCTCAGCGCATCACAGAAACCAGTCTCCACTCCATCGTCTGTCTATCACAGCTCAGCACATCACAGAAACCAGTCTCACCTCCATGGTCCCTGTCTACCACAGCACAGCACATCACAGAAACCAGTCTCCACTCCATAGTCTGTCTACCACACCTCAGCGCATCACAGAAACCTGTCTCATCTCCATGGTTCCTGTCTACCACACCTCAGCGCATCACAGAAACCAGTCTCATCTCCATGGTTCCTGTCTACCACAGCTCAGCACATCACAGAAACCAGTCTCCACTCCATAGTCTGTCAACCAAAGCTCAGCACATCACAGAAACCAGTCTCCACTCCATAATCTCTCTACCACAGCTCAACACATCACAGAATCCAGTCTCACCTCCATAGTCTGTTTGCCACAGCACTGTACATCATGCAAACCAGTCTCATCTCCATAGTCTGTCTACCACAGCACAGTACATCACACAAACCAGTCTCATCTCCATGGTCCCTGTCTACCACAGCTCAGCGCATCACAGAAACAAATCTCACCTCCATGGTCTTTCTACCACAGCTCAGCACTTCTCAGAAACCTGTCTCACCACCATTTTCTGTCTACCACAGCTCAGCACATCACAGAAATCAGTCTCATCTCCATGGTCCCTGTCTACCATGCTCAGCATCTCACAGAAACCAGTCTCACCTCCATGGTCCCTGTCTACCACAGCTCAGCACATCACAGGAACCAGTCTCCCCTCCATAGTCTGTCTACCATAGCTCAGCACATCACAGAAACCAGTCTCCCCTCCATAGTCTGTCTACCGTAGCTCAGCACATCACAGAAACCAGTCTCCCCTCCATAATCTCTCTACCACAGCTCAGCACATCACAGAAACCAGTCTCCCCTCCATAGTCCGTCTACCACAGCTCAGCACATCACAGAAATCAGTCTCACCTCCATGGTCCCTGTCTACCACAGCTCAGCACATCACAGAAACCAGTCTCACCTCCATAGTTTGTCTACCACAGCACAGTACATCACACAAACCAGTCTCATCTCCATAGTCTGTCTACCACAGCACAGTACATCACACAAACCAGTCTCATCTCCATGGTCCCTCTCTACCACAGCTCAACACATCACAGAATCCAGTCTCACCTCCATAGTCTGACTACCACAGCTCAGCACATCACAGAAACCCGTCTCATCTCCATGGTCCCTCTCTCCCACAGCTCAGCACATCACAGAAACAAGCCTCACCACCATTGTCTGTCTACCACAGCTCAGCAAATCTCAGAAACCGGTCTCACCACCATTGTCTGTCTACCACAGCTCAGCACAACACAGAAACCAATCTGCCCTCCATAGTCTGTCTACCACAGCTGAGCACATCACAGAAACCAGTCTCACTTTCATAATCTGTCTACCGCAGCTCAGCACATCACAGAAACCAGTCTCATCTCCATGGTCCCTGTCTACCACAGCACAGCACATCACAGAAACCAGTCTCACCTCTATAGTCCCTGTCTACCACAGCTCAGCACATCACAGAAACCTGTCTCCACTCCATAGTCTGTCTACCACAGCTCAGCGCATCACAGAAACCAGTCTCCACTCCATAGTCTGTCTATCACAGCTCAGCACATCACAGAAACCAGTCTCACCTCCATGGTCCCTGTCTACCACAGCACAGCACATCACAGAAACCAGTCTCCACTCCATAGTCTGTCTACCACACCTCAGCGCATCACAGAAACCTGTCTCATCTCCATGGTTCCTGTCTACCACACCTCAGCGCATCACAGAAACCAGTCTCATCTCCATGGTTCCTGTCTACCACAGCTCAGCACATCACAGAAACCAGTCTCCACTCCATAGTCTGTCAACCAAAGCTCAGCACATCACAGAAACCAGTCTCCACTCCATAATCTCTCTACCACAGCTCAACACATCACAGAATCCAGTCTCACCTCCATAGGCTGTCTGCCACAGCACTGTACATCACGCAAACCAGTCTCATCTCCATAGTCTGTCTACCACAGCACAGTACATCACACAAACCAGTCTCATCTCCATGGTCCCTCTCTACCACAGCTCAGCGCATCACAGAAACAAATCTCACCTCCATGGTCTTTCTACCACAGCTCAGCACTTCTCCGAAACCTGTCTCACCACCATTTTCTGTCTACCACAGCTCAGCACATCACAGAAATCAGTCTCATCTCCATGGTCCCTGTCTACCATGCTCAGCATCTCACAGAAACCAGTCTCACCTCCATGGTCCCTGTCTACCATGCTCAGCATCTCACAGAAACCAGTCTCACCTCCATGGTCCCTGTCTACCACAGCTCAGCACATCACAGGAACCAGTCTCCCCTCCATAGTCAGTCTACCATAGCTCAGCACATCACAGAAACCAGTCTCCCCTCCATAGTCTGTCTACCGTAGCTCAGCACATCACAGAAACCAGTCTCCCCTCCATAGTCTGTCTACCATAGCTCAGCACGTCACAGAAACCAGTCTCCCCCCCCTATAGTCACTGTCTACCACAGCTCAACACATCACAGAAACCAGTCTCCCCTCCATAATCTCTCTACCACAGCTCAGCACATCACAGAAACCAGTCTCCCCTCCATAGTCTGTCTACCACAGCTCAGCACATCACAGAAACCAGTTTCACCTCCATGGTCCCTGTCTACCACAGCTCAGCACATCTCAGAAACCAGTCTCACCTCCATAGACTGTCTATCACAGCTCAACACATCACAGAAACCAGTCTCCCCCCCTATAGTCACTGTCTTCCACAGCTCAGCACATCACAGAAACCATTTTCCCCTCCATAATCTCTCTACCACAGCTCAGCACATCACAGAAACCAGTCTCCCCTCCATAGTCCATCTACCACAGCTCAGCGCATCACAGAAACCAGTCTCCACTCCATGGTCCCTGTCTACCACAGCTCAGCACATCACAGAAACCAGTCTCACCTCCATAGTCTGTCTACCACAGCACAGTACATCACACAAACCAGTCTCATCTCCATAGTCTGTCTACCACCGCACAGTACATCACACAAACCAGTCTCATCTCCATGGTCCCTCTCTACCACAGCTCAACAGATCACAGAATCCAGTCTCACCTCCATAGTCTGTCTGCCACAGCACAGTACATCACGCAAACCAGTCTCATCTCCATAGTCTGTCTACCACAGCACAGTACATCACACAAACCAGTCTCATCTCCATGGTCCCTCTCTACCACAGCTCAACACATCACAGAAACAAGTCTCACCACCATGGTCTTTCTACCACAGCTCAGCACATCACAGAAATCAGTCTCATCTCCATGGTCCCTGTCTACCATGCTCAGCATCTCACAGAAACCAGTCTCCCCTCCATAGTCTGTCTACCACAGCTCAGCACATCACAGAAATCAGTCTCATCTCCATGGTCCCTTTCTACCACAGCTCAGCGCATCACAGAAACCAGTATCCCCTCTATAGTCTGTCTACCACAGCTCAACACATCACAGAAACCGGTCTCACCACTATAGTCTGTCTAACACAGCTCAGCACATCTCAGAAACCAGTCTCACCTCCATAATCTGTCTACCACAGCACAGCACATCACAGAAACCAGTCTCACCTCCATAATCTGTCTACCACAGCTCAGCACATCACAGAAACAAGGCTCACCTCCATAATCTGTCTACTACAGCACAGCACATCACAGAAACCAGTCTCACCTCATTAGTCCGTCTTCCACAGCTCAACACATCACAGAAACCAGTCTCCCCTCTATAGTCCCTGTCTACCACAGCTCAGCACATCACAGAAACGAGTCTCCCCTCTATAGTCTGCCTATCACAGCTGAGCACATCACAGAAACCAGTCTCCCCTCTATATTCCCTGTCTTCCACAGCTCAGCACATCACAGAAACGAGTCTCCCCTCTATAGTCTGTCTACCACAGCTCAGCACATCACAGAAACCAGTATCCCATCTATAGTCTGCAAACCACAGGTCAGCACATCACAGAAACCAGTATCCCATCTATAGTCTGCAAACCACAGGTCAGCACATCACAGAAACCAGTCTCCACTCCATAATCTCTCTACCACAGCTCAACACATCACAGAATCCAGTCTCACCTCCATAGTCTGTCTGCCACAGCACTGTACATCACGCAAACCAGTCTCATCTCCATAGTCTGTCTACCACAGCACAGCACATCACAGAAACCAGTCTCCACTCCATAGTCTGTCTACCACACCTCAGCGCATCACAGAAACCTGTCTCATCTCCATGGTTCCTGTCTACCACACCTCAGCGCATCACAGAAACCAGTCTCATCTCCATGGTTCCTGTCTACCACAGCTCAGCACATCACAGAAACCAGTCTCCACTCCATAGTCTGTCAACCAAAGCTCAGCACATCACAGAAACCAGTCTCCACTCCATAATCTCTCTACCACAGCTCAACACATCACAGAATCCAGTCTCACCTCCATAGTCTGTCTGCCACAGCACTGTACATCACGCAAACCAGTCTCATCTCCATAGTCTGTCTACCACAGCACAGTACATCACACAAACCAGTCTCATCTCCATGGTCCCTCTCTACCACAGCTCAGCGCATCACAGAAACAAATCTCACCTCCATGGTCTTTCTACCACAGCTCAGCACTTCTCAGAAACCTGTCTCACCACCATTTTCTGTCTACCACAGCTCAGCACATCACAGAAATCAGTCTCATCTCCATGGTCCCTGTCTACCATGCTCAGCATCTCACAGAAACCAGTCTCACCTCCATGGTCCCTGTCTACCACAGCTCAGCACATCACAGGAACCAGTCTCCCCTCCATAGTCTGTCTACCATAGCTCAGCACATCACAGAAACCAGTCTCCCCTCCATAGTCTGTCTACCGTAGCTCAGCACATCACAGAAACCAGTCTCCCCTCCATAATCTCTCTACCACAGCTCAGCACATCACAGAAACCAGTCTCCCCTCCATAGTCCGTCTACCACAGCTCAGCACATCACAGAAATCAGTCTCACCTCCATGGTCCCTGTCTACCACAGCTCAGCACATCACAGAAACCAGTCTCACCTCCATAGTTTGTCTACCACAGCACAGTACATCACACAAACCAGTCTCATCTCCATGGTCCCTCTCTACCACAGCTCAACACATCACAGAATCCAGTCTCACCTCCATAGTCTGACTACCACAGCTCAGCACATCACAGAAACCAGTCTCATCTCCATGGTCCCTCTCTCCCACAGCTCAGCACATCACAGAAACAAGCCTCACCACCATTGTCTGTCTACCACAGCTCAGCACATCACAGAAACCAGTCTCCCCTCCATAGTCTGTCTACCGTAGCTCAGCACATCACAGAAACCAGTCTCCCCTCCATAATCTCTCTACCACAGCTCAGCACATCACAGAAACCAGTCTCCCCTCCATAGTCCGTCTACCACAGCTCAGCACATCACAGAAATCAGTCTCACCTCCATGGTCCCTGTCTACCACAGCTCAGCACATCACAGAAACCAGTCTCACCTCCATAGTTTGTCTACCACAGCACAGTACATCACACAAACCAGTCTCATCTCCATAGTCTGTCTACCACAGCACAGTACATCACACAAACCAGTCTCATCTCCATGGTCCCTCTCTACCACAGCTCAACACATCACAGAATCCAGTCTCACCTCCATAGTCTGACTACCACAGCTCAGCACATCACAGAAACCAATCTGCCCTCCATAGTCTGTCTACCACAGCTGAGCACATCACAGAAACCAGTCTCACTTTCATAATCTGTCTACCGCAGCTCAGCACATCACAGAAACCAGTCTCATCTCCATGGTCCCTGTCTACCACAGCACAGCACATCACAGAAACCAGTCTCACCTCTATAGTCCCTGTCTGCCACAGCTCAGCACATCACAGAAACCAGTCTCCACTCCATAGTCTGTCTACCACAGCTCAGCGCATCACAGAAACCAGTCTCCACTCCATAGTCTGTCTATCACAGCTCAGCACATCACAGAAACCAGTCTCACCTCCATGGTCCCTGTCTACCACAGCACAGCACATCACAGAAACCAGTCTCCACTCCATAGTCTGTCTACCACACCTCAGCGCATCACAGAAACCAGTCTCCACTCCATAGTCTGTCTATCACAGCTCAGCACATCACAGAAACCAGTCTCACCTCCATGGTCCCTGTCTACCACAGCACAGCACATCACAGAAACCAGTCTCCACTCCATAGTCTGTCTACCACACCTCAGCGCATCACAGAAACCTGTCTCATCTCCATGGTTCCTGTCTACCACACCTCAGCGCATCACAGAAACCAGTCTCATCTCCATGGTTCCTGTCTACCACAGCTCAGCACATCACAGAAACCAGTCTCCACTCCATAGTCTGTCAACCAAAGCTCAGCACATCACAGAAACCAGTCTCCACTCCATAATCTCTCTACCACAGCTCAACACATCACAGAATCCAGTCTCACCTCCATAGTCTGTCTGCCACAGCACTGTACATCACGCAAACCAGTCTCATCTCCATAGTCTGTCTACCACAGCACAGTACATCACACAAACCAGTCTCATCTCCATGGTCCCTCTCTACCACAGCTCAACACATCACAGAATCCAGTCTCACCTCCATAGTCTGACTACCACAGCTCAGCACATCACAGAAACCAGTCTCATCTCCATGGTCCCTCTCTCCCACAGCTCAGCACATCACAGAAACAAGCCTCACCACCATTGTCTGTCTACCACAGCTCAGCAAATCTCAGAAACCGGTCTCACCACCATTGTCTGTCTACCACAGCTCAGCACAACACAGAAACCAATCTGCCCTCCATAGTCTGTCTACCACAGCTGAGCACATCACAGAAACCAGTCTCACTTTCATAATCTGTCTACCGCAGCTCAGCACATCACAGAAACCAGTCTCATCTCCATGGTCCCTGTCTACCACAGCACAGCACATCACAGAAACCAGTCTCACCTCTATAGTCCCTGTCTACCACAGCTCAGCACATCACAGAAACCAGTCTCCACTCCATAGTCTGTCTACCACAGCTCAGCGCATCATAGAAACCAGTCTCCACTCCATAGTCTGTCTATCACAGCTCAGCACATCACAGAAACCAGTCTCACCTCCATGGTCCCTGTCTACCACAGCACAGCACATCACAGAAACCAGTCTCCACTCCATAGTCTGTCTACCACACCTCAGCACATCACAGAAACCTGTCTCATCTCCATGGTTCCTGTCTACCACACCTCAGCGCATCACAGAAATCAGTCTCATCTCCATGGTTCCTGTCTACCACAGCTCAGCACATCACAGAAACCAGTCTCCACTCCATAGTCTGTCAACCAAAGCTCAGCACATCACAGAAACCAGTCTCCACTCCATAATCTCTCTACCACAGCTCAACACATCACAGAATCCAGTCTCACCTCCATAGTCTGTCTGCCACAGCACTGTACATCACGCAAACCAGTCTCATCTCCATAGTCTGTCTACCACAGCACAGTACATCACACAAACCAGTCTCATCTCCATGGTCCCTCTCTACCACAGCTCAGCGCATCACAGAAACCAGTCTCCACTCCATAGTCTGTCTACCACAGCTCAGCACATCACAGAAATCAGTCTCATCTCCATGGTCCCTGTCTACCATGCTCAGCATCTCACAGAAACCAGTCTCACCTCCATGGTCCCTGTCTACCACAGCTCAGCACATCACTGGAACCAGTCTCCCCTCCATAGTCTGTCTACCATAGCTCAGCACATCACAGAAACCAGTCTCCCCTCCATAGTCTGTCTACCGTAGCTCAGCACATCACAGAAACCAGTCTCCCCTCCATAATCTCTCTACCACAGCTCAGCACATCACAGAAACCAGTCTCCCCTCCATAGTCCGTCTACCACAGCTCAGCACATCACAGAAATCAGTCTCACCTCCATGGTCCCTGTCTACCACAGCTCAGCACATCACAGAAACCAGTCTCACCTCCATAGTTTGTCTACCACAGCACAGTACATCACACAAACCAGTCTCATCTCCATAGTCTGTCTACCACAGCACAGTACATCACACAAACCAGTCTCATCTCCATGGTCCCTCTCTACCACAGCTCAACACATCACAGAATCCAGTCTCACCTCCATAGTCTGACTACCACAGCTCAGCACATCACAGAAACCAGTCTCATCTCCATGGTCCCTCTCTCCCACAGCTCAGCACATCACAGAAACAAGCCTCACCACCATTGTCTGTCTACCACAGCTCAGCAAATCTCAGAAACCGGTCTCACCACCATTGTCTGTCTACCACAGCTCAGCACAACACAGAAACCAATCTGCCCTCCATAGTCTGTCTACCACAGCTGAGCACATCACAGAAACCAGTCTCACTTTCATAATCTGTCTACCGCAGCTCAGCACATCACAGAAACCAGTCTCATCTCCATGGTCCCTGTCTACCACAGCACAGCACATCACACAAACCAGTCTCATCTCCATGGTCCCTCTCTACCACAGCTCAACACATCACAGAATCCAGTCTCACCTCCATAGTCTGACTACCACAGCTCAGCACATCACAGAAACCAGTCTCATCTCCATGGTCCCTCTCTCCCACAGCTCAGCACATCACAGAAACAAGCCTCACCACCATTGTCTGTCTACCACAGCTCAGCAAATCTCAGAAACCGGTCTCACCACCATTGTCTGCCTACCACAGCTCAGCACAACACAGAAACCAATCTGCCCTCCATAGTCTGTCTACCACAGCTGAGCACATCACAGAAACCAGTCTCACTTTCATAATCTGTCTACCGCAGCTCAGCACATCACAGAAACCAGTCTCATCTCCATGGTCCCTGTCTACCACAGCACAGCACATCACAGAAACCAGTCTCACCTCTATAGTCCCTGTCTACCACAGCTCAGCACATCACAGAAACCAGTCTCCACTCCATAGTCTGTCTACCACAGCTCAGCGCATCATAGAAACCAGTCTCCACTCCATAGTCTGTCTATCACAGCTCAGCACATCACAGAAACCAGTCTCACCTCCATGGTCCCTGTCTACCACAGCACAGCACATCACAGAAACCAGTCTCCACTCCATAGTCTGTCTACCACACCTCAGCACATCACAGAAACCTGTCTCATCTCCATGGTTCCTGTCTACCACAGCTCAGCACATCACAGAAATCAGTCTCATCTCCATGGTCCTTGTCTACCATGCTCAGCATCTCACAGAAACCAGTCTCACCTCCATGGTCCCTGTCTACCACAGCTCAGCACATCACAGGAACCAGTCTCCCCTCCATAGTCTGTCTACCATAGCTCAGCACATCACAGAAACCAGTCTCCCCTCCATAGTCTGTCTACCGTAGCTCAGCACATCACAGAAACCAGTCTCCCCTCCATAATCTCTCTACCACAGCTCAGCACATCACAGAAACCAGTCTCCCCTCCATAGTCCGTCTACCACAGCTCAGCACATCACAGAAATCAGTCTCACCTCCATGGTCCCTGTCTACCACAGCTCAGCATATCACAGAAACCAGTCTCACCTCCATAGTCTGTCTACCACAGCACAGTACATCACACAAACCAGTCTCATCTCCATAGTCTGTCTACCACAGCACAGTACATCACACAAACCAGTCTCATCTCCATGGTCCCTCTCTACCACAGCTCAACACATCACAGAATCCAGTCTCACCTCCATAGTCTGTCTACCACAGCACAGCACATCACAGAAACCAGTCTCCACTCCATAGTCTGTCTACCACACCTCAGCGCACCACAGAAACCTGTCTCATCTCCATGGTTCCTGTCTACCACACCTCAGCGCATCACAGAAACCAGTCTCATCTCCATGGTTCCTGTCTACCACAGCTCAGCACATCACAGAAACCAGTCTCCACTCCATAGTCTGTCAACCAAAGCTCAGCACATCACAGAAACCAGTCTCCACTCCATAATCTCTCTACCACAGCTCAACACATCACAGAATCCAGTCTCACCTCCATAGTCTGTCTGCCACAGCACTGTAAATCACGCAAACCAGTCTTATCTCCATAGTCTGTCTACCACAGCACAGTACATCACACAAACCAGTCTCATCTCCATGGTCCCTCTCTACCACAGCTCAGCGCATCACAAAAACAAATCTCACCTCCATGGTCTTTCTACCACAGCTCAGCACTTCTCAGAAACCTGTCTCACCACCATTTTCTGTCTACCACAGCTCAGCACATCACAGAAATCAGTCTCATCTCCATGGTCCCTGTCTACCATGCTCAGCATCTCACAGAAACCAGTCTCACCTCCATGGTCCCTGTCTACCACAGCTCAGCACATCACAGGAACCAGTCTCCCCTCCATAGTCTGTCTACCATAGCTCAGCACATCACAGAAACCAGTCTCCCCTCCATAGTCTGTCTACCGTAGCTCAGCACATCACAGAAACCAGTCTCCCCTCCATAATCTCTCTACCACAGCTCAGCACATCACAGAAACCAGTCTCCCCTCCATAGTCCGTCTACCACAGCTCAGCACATCACAGAAATCAGTCTCACCTCCATGGTCCCTGTCTACCACAGCTCAGCACATCACAGAAACCAGTCTCACCTCCATAGTTTGTCTACCACAGCACAGTACATCACACAAACCAGTCTCATCTCCATAGTCTGTCTACCACAGCACAGTACATCACACAAACCAGTCTCATCTCCATGGTCCCTCTCTACCACAGCTCAACACATCACAGAATCCAGTCTCACCTCCATAGTCTGACTACCACAGCTCAGCACATCACAGAAACCCGTCTCATCTCCATGGTCCCTCTCTCCCACAGCTCAGCACATCACAGAAACAAGCCTCACCACCATTGTCTGTCTACCACAGCTCAGCAAATCTCAGAAACCGGTCTCACCACCATTGTCTGTCTACCACAGCTCAGCACAACACAGAAACCAATCTGCCCTCCATAGTCTGTCTACCACAGCTGAGCACATCACAGAAACCAGTCTCACTTTCATAATCTGTCTACCGCAGCTCAGCACATCACAGAAACCAGTCTCATCTCCATGGTCCCTGTCTACCACAGCACAGCACATCACAGAAACCAGTCTCACCTCTATAGTCCCTGTCTACCACAGCTCAGCACATCACAGAAACCAGTCTCCACTCCATAGTCTGTCTACCACAGCTCAGCGCATCACAGAAACCAGTCTCCACTCCATAGTCTGTCTATCACAGCTCAGCACATCACAGAAACCAGTCTCACCTCCATGGTCCCTGTCTACCACAGCACAGCACATCACAGAAACCAGTCTCCACTCCATAGTCTGTCTACCACACCTCAGCGCATCACAGAAACCTGTCTCATCTCCATGGTTCCTGTCTACCACACCTCAGCGCATCACAGAAACCAGTCTCATCTCCATGGTTCCTGTCTACCACAGCTCAGCACATCACAGAAACCAGTCTCCACTCCATAGTCTGTCAACCAAAGCTCAGCACATCACAGAAACCAGTCTCCACTCCATAATCTCTCTACCACAGCTCAACACATCACAGAATCCAGTCTCACCTCCATAGTCTGTCTGCCACAGCACTGTACATCACGCAAACCAGTCTCATCTCCATAGTCTGTCTACCACAGCACAGTACATCACACAAACCAGTCTCATCTCCATGGTCCCTCTCTACCACAGCTCAGCGCAACACAGAAACAAATCTCACCTCCATGGTCTTTCTACCACAGCTCAGCACTTCTCAGAAACCTGTCTCACCACCATTTTCTGTCTACCACAGCTCAGCACATCACAGAAATCAGTCTCTTCTCCATGGTCCATGTCTACCATGCTCAGCATCTCACAGAAACCAGTCTCACCTCCATGGTCCCTGTCTACCACAGCTCAGCACATCACAGGAACCAGTCTCCCCTCCATAGTCTGTCTACCATAGCTCAGCACATCACAGAAACCAGTCTCCCCTCCATTGTCTGTCTACCGTAGCTCAGCACATCACAGAAACCAGTCTCCCCTCCATAATCTCTCTACCACAGCTCAGCACATCACAGAAACCAGTCTCCCCTCCATAGTCCGTCTACCACAGCTCAGCACATCACAGAAATCAGTCTCACCTCCATGGTCCCTGTCTACCACAGCTCAGCACATCACAGAAACCAGTCTCACCTCCATAGTCTGTCTACCACAGCACAGTACATCACACAAACCAGTCTCATCTCCATAGTCTGTCTACCACAGCACAGTACATCACACAAACCAGTCTCATCTCCATGGTCCCTCTCTACCACAGCTCAACACATCACAGAATCCAGTCTCACCTCCATAGTCTGACTACCACAGCTCAGCACATCACAGAAACCAGTCTCATCTCCATGGTCCCTCTCTCCCACAGCTCAGCACATCACAGAAACAAGCCTCACCACCATTGTCTGTCTACCACAGCTCAGCAAATCTCAGAAACCGGTCTCACCACCATTGTCTGTCTACCACAGCTCAGCACAACACAGAAACCAATCTGCCCTCCATAGTCTGTCTACCACAGCTGAGCACATCACAGAAACCAGTCTCACTTTCATAATCTGTCTACCGCAGCTCAGCACATCACAGAAACCAGTCTCATCTCCATGGTCCCTGTCTACCACAGCACAGCACATCACAGAAACCAGTCTCACCTCTATAGTCCCTGTCTACCACAGCTCAGCACATCACAGAAACCAGTCTCCACTCCATAGTCTGTCTACCACAGCTCAGCGCATCACAGAAACCAGTCTCCACTCCATCGTCTGTCTATCACAGCTCAGCACATCACAGAAACCAGTCTCACCTCCATGGTCCCTGTCTACCACAGCACAGCACATCACAGAAACCAGTCTCCACTCCATAGTCTGTCTACCACACCTCAGCGCATCACAGAAACCTGTCTCATCTCCATGGTTCCTGTCTACCACACCTCAGCGCATCACAGAAACCAGTCTCATCTCCATGGTTCCTGTCTACCACAGCTCAGCACATCACAGAAACCAGTCTCCACTCCATAGTCTGTCAACCAAAGCTCAGCACATCACAGAAACCAGTCTCCACTCCATAATCTCTCTACCACAGCTCAACACATCACAGAATCCAGTCTCACCTCCATAGTCTGTCTGCCACAGCACTGTACATCACGCAAACCAGTCTCATCTCCATAGTCTTTCTACCACAGCACAGTACATCACACAAACCAGTCTCATCTCCATGGTCCCTCTCTACCACAGCTCAGCGCATCACAGAAACAAATCTCACCTCCATGGTCTTTCTACCACAGCTCAGCACTTCTCAGAAACCTGTCTCACCACCATTTTCTGTCTACCACAGCTCAGCACATCACAGAAATCAGTCTCATCTCCATGGTCCCTGTCTACCATGCTCAGCATCTCACAGAAACCAGTCTCACCTCCATGGTCCCTGTCTACCACAGCTCAGCACATCACAGGAACCAGTCTCCCCTCCATAGTCTGTCTACCATAGCTCAGCACATCACAGAAACCAGTCTCCCCTCCATAGTCTGTCTACCGTAGCTCAGCACATCACAGAAACCAGTCTCCCCTCCATAATCTCTCTACCACAGCTCAGCACATCACAGAAACCAGTCTCCCCTCCATAGTCCGTCTACCACAGCTCAGCACATCACAGAAATCAGTCTCACCTCCATGGTCCCTGTCTACCACAGCTCAGCACATCACAGAAACCAGTCTCACCTCCATAGTTTGTCTACCACAGCACAGTACATCACACAAACCAGTCTCATCTCCATAGTCTGTCTACCACAGCACAGTACATCACACAAACCAGTCTCATCTCCATGGTCCCTCTCTACCACAGCTCAACACATCACAGAATCCAGTCTCACCTCCATAGTCTGACTACCACAGCTCAGCACATCACAGAAACCCGTCTCATCTCCATGGTCCCTCTCTCCCACAGCTCAGCACATCACAGAAACAAGCCTCACCACCATTGTCTGTCTACCACAGCTCAGCAAATCTCAGAAACCGGTCTCACCACCATTGTCTGTCTACCACAGCTCAGCACAACACAGAAACCAATCTGCCCTCCATAGTCTGTCTACCACAGCTGAGCACATCACAGAAACCAGTCTCACTTTCATAATCTGTCTACCGCAGCTCAGCACATCACAGAAACCAGTCTCATCTCCATGGTCCCTGTCTACCACAGCACAGCACATCACAGAAACCAGTCTCACCTCTATAGTCCCTGTCTACCACAGCTCAGCACATCACAGAAACCAGTCTCCACTCCATAGTCTGTCTACCACAGCTCAGCGCATCACAGAAACCAGTCTCCACTCCATAGTCTGTCTATCACAGCTCAGCACATCACAGAAACCAGTCTCACCTCCATGGTCCCTGTCTACCACAGCACAGCACATCACAGAAACCAGTCTCCACTCCATAGTCTGTCTACCACACCTCAGCGCATCACAGAAACCTGTCTCATCTCCATGGTTCCTGTCTACCACACCTCAGCGCATCACAGAAACCAGTCTCATCTCCATGGTTCCTGTCTACCACAGCTCAGCACATCACAGAAACCAGTCTCCACTCCATAGTCTGTCAACCAAAGCTCAGCACATCACAGAAACCAGTCTCCACTCCATAATCTCTCTACCACAGCTCAACACATCACAGAATCCAGTCTCACCTCCATAGTCTGTCTGCCACAGCACTGTACATCACGCAAACCAGTCTCATCTCCATAGTCTGTCTACCACAGCACAGTACATCACACAAACCAGTCTCATCTCCATGGTCCCTCTCTACCACAGCTCAGCGCAACACAGAAACAAATCTCACCTCCATGGTCTTTCTACCACAGCTCAGCACTTCTCAGAAACCTGTCTCACCACCATTTTCTGTCTACCACAGCTCAGCACATCACAGAAATCAGTCTCATCTCCATGGTCCCTGTCTACCATGCTCAGCATCTCACAGAAACCAGTCTCACCTCCATGGTCCCTGTCTACCACAGCTCAGCACATCACAGGAACCTGTCTCCCCTCCATAGTCTGTCTACCATAGCTCAGCACATCACAGAAACCAGTCTCCCCTCCATTGTCTGTCTACCGTAGCTCAGCACATCACAGAAACCAGTCTCCCCTCCATAATCTCTCTACCACAGCTCAGCACATCACAGAAACCAGTCTCCCCTCCATAGTCCGTCTACCACACCTCAGCACATCACAGAAATCAGTCTCACCTCCATGGTCCCTGTCTACCACAGCTCAGCACATCACAGAAACCAGTCTCACCTCCATAGTCTGTCTACCACAGCACAGTACATCACACAAACCAGTCTCATCTCCATAGTCTGTCTACCACAGCACAGTACATCACACAAACCAGTCTCATCTCCATGGTCCCTCTCTACCACAGCTCAACACATCACAGAATCCAGTCTCACCTCCATAGTCTGACTACCACAGCTCAGCACATCACAGAAACCAGTCTCATCGCCATGGTCCCTCTCTCCCACAGCTCAGCACATCACTGAAACAAGCCTCACCACCATTGTCTGTCTACCACAGCTCAGCAAATCTCAGAAACCGGTCTCACCACCATTGTCTGTCTACCACAGCTCAGCACAACACAGAAACCAATCTGCCCTCCATAGTCTGTCTACCACAGCTGAGCACATCACAGAAACCAGTCTCACTTTCATAATCTGTCTACCGCAGCTCAGCACATCACAGAAACCAGTCTCATCTCCATGGTCCCTGTCTACCACAGCACAGCACATCACAGAAACCAGTCTCACCTCTATAGTCCCTGTCTACCACAGCTCAGCACATCACACAAACCAGTCTCATCTCCATAGTCTGTCTACCACAGCACAGTACATCACACAAACCAGTCTCATCTCCATGGTCCCTCTCTACCACAGCTCAACACATCACAGAATCCAGTCTCACCTCCATAGTCTGTCTACCACAGCACAGCACATCACAGAAACCAGTCTCCACTCCATAGTCTGTCTACCACACCTCAGCGCACCACAGAAACCTGTCTCATCTCCATGGTTCCTGTCTACCACACCTCAGCGCATCACAGAAACCAGTCTCATCTCCATGGTTCCTGTCTACCACAGCTCAGCACATCACAGAAACCAGTCTCCACTCCATAGTCTGTCAACCAAAGCTCAGCACATCACAGAAACCAGTCTCCACTCCATAATCTCTCTACCACAGCTCAACACATCACAGAATCCAGTCTCACCTCCATAGTCTGTCTGCCACAGCACTGTAAATCACGCAAACCAGTCTCATCTCCATAGTCTGTCTACCACAGCACAGTACATCACACAAACCAGTCTCATCTCCATGGTCCCTCTCTACCACAGCTCAGCGCATCACAAAAACAAATCTCACCTCCATGGTCTTTCTACCACAGCTCAGCACTTCTCAGAAACCTGTCTCACCACCATTTTCTGTCTACCACAGCTCAGCACATCACAGAAATCAGTCTCATCTCCATGGTCCCTGTCTACCATGCTCAGCATCTCACAGAAACCAGTCTCACCTCCATGGTCCCTGTCTACCACAGCTCAGCACATCACAGGAACCAGTCTCCCCTCCATAGTCTGTCTACCATAGCTCAGCACATCACAGAAACCAGTCTCCCCTCCATAGTCTGTCTACCGTAGCTCAGCACATCACAGAAACCAGTCTCCCCTCCATAATCTCTCTACCACAGCTCAGCACATCACAGAAACCAGTCTCCCCTCCATAGTCCGTCTACCACAGCTCAGCACATCACAGAAATCAGTCTCACCTCCATGGTCCCTGTCTACCACAGCTCAGCACATCACAGAAACCAGTCTCACCTCCATAGTTTGTCTACCACAGCACAGTACATCACACAAACCAGTCTCATCTCCATAGTCTGTCTACCACAGCACAGTACATCACACAAACCAGTCTCATCTCCATGGTCCCTCTCTACCACAGCTCAACACATCACAGAATCCAGTCTCACCTCCATAGTCTGACTACCACAGCTCAGCACATCACAGAAACCCGTCTCATCTCCATGGTCCCTCTCTCCCACAGCTCAGCACATCACAGAAACAAGCCTCACCACCATTGTCTGTCTACCACAGCTCAGCAAATCTCAGAAACCGGTCTCACCACCATTGTCTGTCTACCACAGCTCAGCACAACACAGAAACCAATCTGCCCTCCATAGTCTGTCTACCACAGCTGAGCACATCACAGAAACCAGTCTCACTTTCATAATCTGTCTACCGCAGCTCAGCACATCACAGAAACCAGTCTCATCTCCATGGTCCCTGTCTACCACAGCACAGCACATCACAGAAACCAGTCTCACCTCTATAGTCCCTGTCTACCACAGCTCAGCACATCACAGAAACCAGTCTCCACTCCATAGTCTGTCTACCACAGCTCAGCGCATCACAGAAACCAGTCTCCACTCCATAGTCTGTCTATCACAGCTCAGCACATCACAGAAACCAGTCTCACCTCCATGGTCCCTGTCTACCACAGCACAGCACATCACAGAAACCAGTCTCCACTCCATAGTCTGTCTACCACACCTCAGCGCATCACAGAAACCTGTCTCATCTCCATGGTTCCTGTCTACCACACCTCAGCGCATCACAGAAACCAGTCTCATCTCCATGGTTCCTGTCTACCACAGCTCAGCACATCACAGAAACCAGTCTCCACTCCATAGTCTGTCAACCAAAGCTCAGCACATCACAGAAACCAGTCTCCACTCCATAATCTCTCTACCACAGCTCAACACATCACAGAATCCAGTCTCACCTCCATAGTCTGTCTGCCACAGCACTGTACATCACGCAAACCAGTCTCATCTCCATAGTCTGTCTACCACAGCACAGTACATCACACAAACCAGTCTCATCTCCATGGTCCCTCTCTACCACAGCTCAGCGCAACACAGAAACAAATCTCACCTCCATGGTCTTTCTACCACAGCTCAGCACTTCTCAGAAACCTGTCTCACCACCATTTTCTGTCTACCACAGCTCAGCACATCACAGAAATCAGTCTCATCTCCATGGTCCCTGTCTACCATGCTCAGCATCTCACAGAAACCAGTCTCACCTCCATGGTCCCTGTCTACCACAGCTCAGCACATCACAGGAACCAGTCTCCCCTCCATAGTCTGTCTACCATAGCTCAGCACATCACAGAAACCAGTCTCCCCTCCATTGTCTGTCTACCGTAGCTCAGCACATCACAGAAACCAGTCTCCCCTCCATAATCTCTCTACCACAGCTCAGCACATCACAGAAACCAGTCTCCCCTCCATAGTCCGTCTACCACAGCTCAGCACATCACAGAAATCAGTCTCACCTCCATGGTCCCTGTCTACCACAGCTCAGCACATCACAGAAACCAGTCTCACCTCCATAGTCTGTCTACCACAGCACAGTACATCACACAAACCAGTCTCATCTCCATAGTCTGTCTACCACAGCACAGTACATCACACAAACCAGTCTCATCTCCATGGTCCCTCTCTACCACAGCTCAACACATCACAGAATCCAGTCTCACCTCCATAGTCTGACTACCACAGCTCAGCACATCACAGAAACCAGTCTCATCTCCATGGTCCCTCTCTCCCACAGCTCAGCACATCACAGAAACAAGCCTCACCACCATTGTCTGTCTACCACAGCTCAGCAAATCTCAGAAACCGGTCTCACCACCATTGTCTGTCTACCACAGCTCAGCACAACACAGAAACCAATCTGCCCTCCATAGTCTGTCTACCACAGCTGAGCACATCACAGAAACCAGTCTCACTTTCATAATCTGTCTACCGCAGCTCAGCACATCACAGAAACCAGTCTCATCTCCATGGTCCCTGTCTACCACAGCACAGCACATCACAGAAACCAGTCTCACCTCTATAGTCCCTGTCTACCACAGCTCAGCACATCACAGAAACCAGTCTCCACTCCATAGTCTGTCTACCACAGCTCAGCGCATCACAGAAACCAGTCTCCACTCCATCGTCTGTCTATCACAGCTCAGCACATCACAGAAACCAGTCTCACCTCCATGGTCCCTGTCTACCACAGCACAGCACATCACAGAAACCAGTCTCCACTCCATAGTCTGTCTACCACACCTCAGCGCATCACAGAAACCTGTCTCATCTCCATGGTTCCTGTCTACCACACCTCAGCGCATCACAGAAACCAGTCTCATCTCCATGGTTCCTGTCTACCACAGCTCAGCACATCACAGAAACCAGTCTCCACTCCATAGTCTGTCAACCAAAGCTCAGCACATCACAGAAACCAGTCTCCACTCCATAATCTCTCTACCACAGCTCAACACATCACAGAATCCAGTCTCACCTCCATAGTCTGTCTGCCACAGCACTGTACATCACGCAAACCAGTCTCATCTCCATAGTCTTTCTACCACAGCACAGTACATCACACAAACCAGTCTCATCTCCATGGTCCCTCTCTACCACAGCTCAGCGCATCACAGAAACAAATCTCACCTCCATGGTCTTTCTACCACAGCTCAGCACTTCTCAGAAACCTGTCTCACCACCATTTTCTGTCTACCACAGCTCAGCACATCACAGAAATCAGTCTCATCTCCATGGTCCCTGTCTACCATGCTCAGCATCTCACAGAAACCAGTCTCACCTCCATGGTCCCTGTCTACCACAGCTCAGCACATCACAGGAACCAGTCTCCCCTCCATAGTCTGTCTATCATAGCTCAGCACATCACAGAAACCAGTCTCCCCTCCATAGTCTGTCTACCGTAGCTCAGCACATCACAGAAACCAGTCTCCCCTCCATAATCTCTCTACCACAGCTCAGCACATCACAGAAACCAGTCTCCCCTCCATAGTCCGTCTACCACAGCTCAGCACATCACAGAAATCAGTCTCACCTCCATGGTCCCTGTCTACCACAGCTCAGCACATCACAGAAACCAGTCTCACCTCCATAGTTTGTCTACCACAGCACAGTACATCACACAAACCAGTCTCATCTCCATAGTCTGTCTACCACAGCACAGTACATCACACAAACCAGTCTCATCTCCATGGTCCCTCTCTACCACAGCTCAACACATCACAGAATCCAGTCTCACCTCCATAGTCTGACTACCACAGCTCAGCACATCACAGAAACCCGTCTCATCTCCATGGTCCCTCTCTCCCACAGCTCAGCACATCACAGAAACAAGCCTCACCACCATTGTCTGTCTACCACAGCTCAGCAAATCTCAGAAACCGGTCTCACCACCATTGTCTGTCTACCACAGCTCAGCACAACACAGAAACCAATCTGCCCTCCATAGTCTGTCTACCACAGCTGAGCACATCACAGAAACCAGTCTCACTTTCATAATCTGTCTACCGCAGCTCAGCACATCACAGAAACCAGTCTCATCTCCATGGTCCCTGTCTACCACAGCACAGCACATCACAGAAACCAGTCTCACCTCTATAGTCCCTGTCTACCACAGCTCAGCACATCACAGAAACCAGTCTCCACTCCATAGTCTGTCTACCACAGCTCAGCGCATCACAGAAACCAGTCTCCACTCCATAGTCTGTCTATCACAGCTCAGCACATCACAGAAACCAGTCTCACCTCCATGGTCCCTGTCTACCACAGCACAGCACATCACAGAAACCAGTCTACACTCCATAGTCTGTCTACCACACCTCAGCGCATCACAGAAACCTGTCTCATCTCCATGGTTCCTGTCTACCACACCTCAGCGCATCACAGAAACCAGTCTCATCTCCATGGTTCCTGTCTACCACAGCTCAGCACATCACAGAAACCAGTCTCCACTCCATACTCTGTCAACCAAAGCTCAGCACATCACAGAAACCAGTCTCCACTCCATAATCTCTCTACCACAGCTCAACACATCACAGAATCCAGTCTCACCTCCATAGTCTGTCTGCCACAGCACTGTACATCACGCAAACCAGTCTCATCTCCATAGTCTGTCTACCACAGCACAGTACATCACACAAACCAGTCTCATCTCCATGGTCCCTCTCTACCACAGCTCAGCGCAACACAGAAACAAATCTCACCTCCATGGTCTTTCTACCACAGCTCAGCACTTCTCAGAAACCTGTCTCACCACCATTTTCTGTCTACCACAGCTCAGCACATCACAGAAATCAGTCTCATCTCCATGGTCCCTGTCTACCATGCTCAGCATCTCACAGAAACCAGTCTCACCTCCATGGTCCCTGTCTACCACAGCTCAGCACATCACAGGAACCTGTCTCCCCTCCATAGTCTGTCTACCATAGCTCAGCACATCACAGAAACCAGTCTCCCCTCCATTGTCTGTCTACCGTAGCTCAGCACATCACAGAAACCAGTCTCCCCTCCATAATCTCTCTACCACAGCTCAGCACATCACAGAAACCAGTCTCCCCTCCATAGTCCGTCTACCACAGCTCAGCACATCACAGAAATCAGTCTCACCTCCATGGTCCCTGTCTACCACAGCTCAGCACATCACAGAAACCAGTCTCACCTCCATAGTCTGTCTACCACAGCACAGTACATCACACAAACCAGTCTCATCTCCATAGTCTGTCTACCACAGCACAGTACATCACACAAACCAGTCTCATCTCCATGGTCCCTCTCTACCACAGCTCAACACATCACAGAATCCAGTCTCACCTCCATAGTCTGACTACCACAGCTCAGCACATCACAGAAACCAGTCTCATCTCCATGGTCCCTCTCTCCCACAGCTCAGCACATCACAGAAACAAGCCTCACCACCATTGTCTGTCTACCACATCTCAGCAAATCTCAGAAACCGGTCTCACCACCATTGTCTGTCTACCACAGCTCAGCACAACACAGAAACCAATCTGCCCTCCATAGTCTGTCTACCACAGCTGAGCACATCACAGAAACCAGTCTCACTTTCATAATCTGTCTACCGCAGCTCAGCACATCACAGAAACCAGTCTCATCTCCATGGTCCCTGTCTACCACAGCACAGCACATCACAGAAACCAGTCTCACCTCTATAGTCCCTGTCTACCACAGCTCAGCACATCACAGAAACCAGTCTCCACTCCATAGTCTGTCTACCACAGCTCAGCGCATCACAGAAACCAGTCTCCACTCCATCGTCTGTCTATCACAGCTCAGCACATCACAGAAACCAGTCTCACCTCCATGGTCCCTGTCTACCACAGCACAGCACATCACAGAAACCAGTCTCCACTCCATAGTCTGTCTACCACACCTCAGCGCATCACAGAAACCTGTCTCATCTCCATGGTTCCTGTCTACCACACCTCAGCGCATCACAGAAACCAGTCTCATCTCCATGGTTCCTGTCTACCACAGCTCAGCACATCACAGAAACCAGTCTCCACTCCATAGTCTGTCAACCAAAGCTCAGCACATCACAGAAACCAGTCTCCACTCCATAATCTCTCTACCACAGCTCAACACATCACAGAATCCAGTCTCACCTCCATAGTCTGTCTGCCACAGCACTGTACATCACGCAAACCAGTCTCATCTCCATAGTCTGTCTACCACAGCACAGTACATCACACAAACCAGTCTCATCTCCATGGTCCCTCTCTACCACAGCTCAGCGCATCACAGAAACAAATCTCACCTCCATGGTCTTTCTACCACAGCTCAGCACTTCTCAGAAACCTGTCTCACCACCATTTTCTGTCTACCACAGCTCAGCACATCACAGAAATCAGTCTCATCTCCATGGTCCCTGTCTACCATGCTCAGCATCTCACAGAAACCAGTCTCACCTCCATGGTCCCTGTCTACCACAGCTCAGCACATCACAGGAACCAGTCTCCCCTCCATAGTCTGTCTACCATAGCTCAGCACATCACAGAAACCAGTCTCCCCTCCATAGTCTGTCTACCGTAGCTCAGCACATCACAGAAACCAGTCTCCCCTCCATAATCTCTCTACCACAGCTCAGCACATCACAGAAACCAGTCTCCCCTCCATAGTCCGTCTACCACAGCTCAGCACATCACAGAAATCAGTCTCACCTCCATGGTCCCTGTCTACCACAGCTCAGCACATCACAGAAACCAGTCTCACCTCCATAGTTTGTCTACCACAGCACAGTACATCACACAAACCAGTCTCATCTCCATAGTCTGTCTACCACAGCACAGTACATCACACAAACCAGTCTCATCTCCATGGTCCCTCTCTACCACAGCTCAACACATCACAGAATCCAGTCTCACCTCCATAGTCTGACTACCACAGCTCAGCACATCACAGAAACCCGTCTCATCTCCATGGTCCCTCTCTCCCACAGCTCAGCACATCACAGAAACAAGCCTCACCACCATTGTCTGTCTACCACAGCTCAGCAAATCTCAGAAACCGGTCTCACCACCATTGTCTGTCTACCACAGCTCAGCACAACACAGAAACCAATCTGCCCTCCATAGTCTGTCTACCACAGCTGAGCACATCACAGAAACCAGTCTCACTTTCATAATCTGTCTACCGCAGCTCAGCACATCACAGAAACCAGTCTCATCTCCATGGTCCCTGTCTACCACAGCACAGCACATCACAGAAACCAGTCTCACCTCTATAGTCCCTGTCTACCACAGCTCAGCACATCACAGAAACCAGTCTCCACTCCATAGTCTGTCTACCACAGCTCAGCGCATCACAGAAACCAGTCTCCACTCCATAGTCTGTCTATCACAGCTCAGCACATCACAGAAACCAGTCTCACCTCCATGGTCCCTGTCTACCACAGCACAGCACATCACAGAAACCAGTCTACACTCCATAGTCTGTCTACCACACCTCAGCGCATCACAGAAACCTGTCTCATCTCCATGGTTCCTGTCTACCACACCTCAGCGCATCACAGAAACCAGTCTCATCTCCATGGTTCCTGTCTACCACAGCTCAGCACATCACAGAAACCAGTCTCCACTCCATACTCTGTCAACCAAAGCTCAGCACATCACAGAAACCAGTCTCCACTCCATAATCTCTCTACCACAGCTCAACACATCACAGAATCCAGTCTCACCTCCATAGTCTGTCTGCCACAGCACTGTACATCACGCAAACCAGTCTCATCTCCATAGTCTGTCTACCACAGCACAGTACATCACACAAACCAGTCTCATCTCCATGGTCCCTCTCTACCACAGCTCAGCGCAACACAGAAACAAATCTCACCTCCATGGTCTTTCTACCACAGCTCAGCACTTCTCAGAAACCTGTCTCACCACCATTTTCTGTCTACCACAGCTCAGCACATCACAGAAATCAGTCTCATCTCCATGGTCCCTGTCTACCATGCTCAGCATCTCACAGAAACCAGTCTCACCTCCATGGTCCCTGTCTACCACAGCTCAGCACATCACAGGAACCTGTCTCCCCTCCATAGTCTGTCTACCATAGCTCAGCACATCACAGAAACCAGTCTCCCCTCCATTGTCTGTCTACCGTAGCTCAGCACATCACAGAAACCAGTCTCCCCTCCATAATCTCTCTACCACAGCTCAGCACATCACAGAAACCAGTCTCCCCTCCATAGTCCGTCTACCACAGCTCAGCACATCACAGAAATCAGTCTCACCTCCATGGTCCCTGTCTACCACAGCTCAGCACATCACAGAAACCAGTCTCACCTCCATAGTCTGTCTACCACAGCACAGTACATCACACAAACCAGTCTCATCTCCATAGTCTGTCTACCACAGCACAGTACATCACACAAACCAGTCTCATCTCCATGGTCCCTCTCTACCACAGCTCAACACATCACAGAATCCAGTCTCACCTCCATAGTCTGACTACCACAGCTCAGCACATCACAGAAACCAGTCTCATCTCCATGGTCCCTCTCTCCCACAGCTCAGCACATCACAGAAACAAGCCTCACCACCATTGTCTGTCTACCACATCTCAGCAAATCTCAGAAACCGGTCTCACCACCATTGTCTGTCTACCACAGCTCAGCACAACACAGAAACCAATCTGCCCTCCATAGTCTGTCTACCACAGCTGAGCACATCACAGAAACCAGTCTCACTTTCATAATCTGTCTACCGCAGCTCAGCACATCACAGAAACCAGTCTCATCTCCATGGTCCCTGTCTACCACAGCACAGCACATCACAGAAACCAGTCTCACCTCTATAGTCCCTGTCTACCACAGCTCAGCACATCACAGAAACCAGTCTCCACTCCATAGTCTGTCTACCACAGCTCAGCGCATCACAGAAACCAGTCTCCACTCCATCGTCTGTCTATCACAGCTCAGCACATCACAGAAACCAGTCTCACCTCCATGGTCCCTGTCTACCACAGCACAGCACATCACAGAAACCAGTCTCCACTCCATAGTCTGTCTACCACACCTCAGCGCATCACAGAAACCTGTCTCATCTCCATGGTTCCTGTCTACCACACCTCAGCGCATCACAGAAACCAGTCTCATCTCCATGGTTCCTGTCTACCACAGCTCAGCACATCACAGAAACCAGTCTCCACTCCATAGTCTGTCAACCAAAGCTCAGCACATCACAGAAACCAGTCTCCACTCCATAATCTCTCTACCACAGCTCAACACATCACAGAATCCAGTCTCACCTCCATAGTCTGTCTGCCACAGCACTGTACATCACGCAAACCAGTCTCATCTCCATAGTCTGTCTACCACAGCACAGTACATCACACAAACCAGTCTCATCTCCATGGTCCCTCTCTACCACAGCTCAGCGCATCACAGAAACAAATCTCACCTCCATGGTCTTTCTACCACAGCTCAGCACTTCTCAGAAACCTGTCTCACCACCATTTTCTGTCTACCACAGCTCAGCACATCACAGAAATCAGTCTCATCTCCATGGTCCCTGTCTACCATGCTCAGCATCTCACAGAAACCAGTCTCACCTCCATGGTCCCTGTCTACCACAGCTCAGCACATCACAGGAACCAGTCTCCCCTCCATAGTCTGTCTACCATAGCTCAGCACATCACAGAAACCAGTCTCCCCTCCATAGTCTGTCTACCGTAGCTCAGCACATCACAGAAACCAGTCTCCCCTCCATAATCTCTCTACCACAGCTCAGCACATCACAGAAACCAGTCTCCCCTCCATAGTCCGTCTACCACAGCTCAGCACATCACAGAAATCAGTCTCACCTCCATGGTCCCTGTCTACCACAGCTCAGCACATCACAGAAACCAGTCTCACCTCCATAGTTTGTCTACCACAGCACAGTACATCACACAAACCAGTCTCATCTCCATAGTCTGTCTACCACAGCACAGTACATCACACAAACCAGTCTCATCTCCATGGTCCCTCTCTACCACAGCTCAACACATCACAGAATCCAGTCTCACCTCCATAGTCTGACTACCACAGCTCAGCACATCACAGAAACCCGTCTCATCTCCATGGTCCCTCTCTCCCACAGCTCAGCACATCACAGAAACAAGCCTCACCACCATTGTCTGTCTACCACAGCTCAGCAAATCTCAGAAACCGGTCTCACCACCATTGTCTGTCTACCACAGCTCAGCACAACACAGAAACCAATCTGCCCTCCATAGTCTGTCTACCACAGCTGAGCACATCACAGAAACCAGTCTCACTTTCATAATCTGTCTACCGCAGCTCAGCACATCACAGAAACCAGTCTCATCTCCATGGTCCCTGTCTACCACAGCACAGCACATCACAGAAACCAGTCTCACCTCTATAGTCCCTGTCTACCACAGCTCAGCACATCACAGAAACCAGTCTCACCTCCATGGTCCCTGTCTACCACAGCACAGCACATCACAGAAACCAGTCTCCACTCCATAGTCTGTCTACCACACCTCAGCGCATCACAGAAACCTGTCTCATCTCCATGGTTCCTGTCTACCACACCTCAGCGCATCACAGAAACCAGTCTCATCTCCATGGTTCCTGTCTACCACAGCTCAGCACATCACAGAAACCAGTCTCCACTCCATAGTCTGTCAACCAAAGCTCAGCACATCACAGAAACCAGTCTCCACTCCATAATCTCTCTACCACAGCTCAACACATCACAGAATCCAGTCTCACCTCCATAGTCTGTCTGCCACAGCACTGTACATCACGCAAACCAGTCTCATCTCCATAGTCTGTCTACCACAGCACAGTACATCACACAAACCAGTCTCATCTCCATGGTCCCTCTCTACCACAGCTCAGCGCATCACAGAAACAAATCTCACCTCCATGGTCTTTCTACCACAGCTCAGCACTTCTCCGAAACCTGTCTCACCACCATTTTCTGTCTACCACAGCTCAGCACATCACAGAAATCAGTCTCATCTCCATGGTCCCTGTCTACCATGCTCAGCATCTCACAGAAACCAGTCTCACCTCCATGGTCCCTGTCTACCACAGCTCAGCACATCACAGGAACCAGTCTCCCCTCCATAGTCAGTCTACCATAGCTCAGCACATCACAGAAACCAGTCTCCCCTCCATAGTCTGTCTACCGTAGCTCAGCACATCACAGAAACCAGTCTCCCCTCCATAGTCTGTCTACCATAGCTCAGCACGTCACAGAAACCAGTCTCCCCCCCCTATAGTCACTGTCTACCACAGCTCAACACATCACAGAAACCAGTCTCCCCTCCATAATCTCTCTACCACAGCTCAGCACATCACAGAAACCAGTCTCCCCTCCATAGTCTGTCTACCACAGCTCAGCACATCACAGAAACCTGTTTCACCTCCATGGTCCCTGTCTACCACAGCTCAGCACATCTCAGAAACCAGTCTCACCTCCATAGACTGTCTATCACAGCTCAACACATCACAGAAACCAGTCTCCCCCCCTATAGTCACTGTCTTCCACAGCTCAGCACATCACAGAAACCAGTTTCCCCTCCATAATCTCTCTACCACAGCTCAGCACATCACAGAAACCAGTCTCCCCTCCATAGTCCGTCTACCACAGCTCAGCACATCATAGAAACCAGTCTCACCTCCATGGTCCCTGTCTACCACAGCTCAGCACATCACAGAAACCAGTCTCACCTCCATAGTCTGTCTACCACAGCACAGTACATCACACAAACCAGTCTCATCTCCATAGTCTGTCTACCACCGCACAGTACATCACACAAACCAGTCTCATCTCCATGGTCCCTCTCTACCACAGCTCAACAGATCACAGAATCCAGTCTCACCTCCATAGTCTGTCTGCCACAGCACAGTACATCACGCAAACCAGTCTCATCTCCATAGTCTGTCTACCACAGCACAGTACATCACACAAACCAGTCTCATCTCCATGGTCCCTCTCTACCACAGCTCAACACATCACAGAAACAAGTCTCACCACCATGGTCTTTCTACCACAGCTCAGCACATCACAGAAATCAGTCTCATCTCCATGGTCCCTGTCTACCATGCTCAGCATCTCACAGAAACCAGTCTCCCCTCCATAGTCTGTCTACCACAGCTCAGCACATCACAGAAATCAGTCTCATCTCCATGGTCCCTGTCTACCACAGCTCAGCGCATCACAGAAACCAGTATCCCCTCTATAGTCTGTCTACCACAGCTCAACACATCACAGAAACCGGTCTCACCACTATAGTCTGTCTACCACAGCTCAGCACATCTCAGAAACCAGTCTCACCTCCATAATCTGTCTACCACAGCACAGCACATCACAGAAACCAGTCTCACCTCCATAATCTGTCTACCACAGCTCAGCACATCACAGAAACAAGGCTCACCTCCATAATCTGTCTACTACAGCACAGCACATCACAGAAACCAGTCTCACCTCATTAGTCCGTCTTCCACAGCTCAACACATCACAGAAACCAGTCTCCCCTCTATAGTCCCTGTCTCCCACAGCTCAGCACATCACAGAAACGAGTCTCCCCTCTATAGTCTGCCTATCACAGCTGAGCACATCACAGAAACCAGTCTCCCCTCTATATTCCCTGTCTTCCACAGCTCAGCACATCACAGAAACGAGTCTCCCCTCTATAGTCTGTCTACCACAGCTCAGCACATCACAGAAACCAGTATCCCATCTATAGTCTGCAAACCACAGGTCAGCACATCACAGAAACCAGTATCCCATCTATAGTCTGCAAACCACAGGTCAGCACATCACAGAAACCAGTCTCCACTCCATAATCTCTCTACCACAGCTCAACACATCACAGAATCCAGTCTCACCTCCATAGTCTGTCTGCCACAGCACTGTACATCACGCAAACCAGTCTCATCTCCATAGTCTGTCTACCACGGCACAGCACATCACAGAAACCAGTCTCCACTCCATAGTCTGTCTACCACACCTCAGCGCATCACAGAAACCTGTCTCATCTCCATGGTTCCTGTCTACCACACCTCAGCGCATCACAGAAACCAGTCTCATCTATGGTTCCTGTCTACCACAGCTCAGCACATCACAGAAACCAGTCTCCACTCCATAGTCTGTCAACCAAAGCTCAGCACATCACAGAAACCAGTCTCCACTCCATAATCTCTCTACCACAGCTCAACACATCACAGAATCCAGTCTCACCTCCATTGTCTGTCTGCCACAGCACTGTACATCACGCAAACCAGTCTCATCTCCATAGTCTGTCTACCACAGCACAGTACATCACACAAACCAGTCTCATCTCCATGGTCCCTCTCTACCACTGCTCAGCGCATCACAGAAACAAATCTCACCTCCATGGTCTTTCTACCACAGCTCAGCACTTCTCAGAAACCTGTCTCACCACCATTTTCTGTCTACCACAGCTCAGCACATCACAGAAATCAGTCTCATCTCCATGGTCCCTGTCTACCATGCTCAGCATCTCACAGAAACCAGTCTCACCTCCATGGTCCCTGTCTACCACAGCTCAGCACATCACAGGAACCAGTCTCCCCTCCATAGTCTGTCTACCATAGCTCAGCACATCACAGAAACCAGTCTCCCCTCCATAGTCTGTCTACCGTAGCTCAGCACATCACAGAAACCAGTCTCCCCTCCATAATCTCTCTACCACAGCTCAGCACATCACAGAAACCAGTCTCCCCTCCATAGTCCGTCTACCACAGCTCAGCACATCACAGAAATCAGTCTCACCTCCATGGTCCCTGTCTACCACAGCTCAGCACATCACAGAAACCAGTCTCACCTCCATAGTTTGTCTACCACAGCACAGTACATCACACAAACCAGTCTCATCTCCATAGTCTGTCTACCACAGCACAGTACATCACACAAACCAGTCTCATCTCCATGGTCCCTCTCTACCACAGCTCAACACATCACAGAATCCAGTCTCACCTCCATAGTCTGACTACCACAGCTCAGCACATCACAGAAACCAGTCTCATCTCCATGGTCCCTCTCTCCCACAGCTCAGCACATAACAGAAACAAGCCTCACCACCATTGTCTGTCTACCACAGCTCAGCAAATCTCAGAAACCGGTCTCACCACCATTGTCTGTCTACCACAGCTCAGCACAACACAGAAACCAATCTGCCCTCCATAGTCTGTCTACCACAGCTGAGCACATCACAGAAACCAGTCTCACTTTCATAATCTGTCTACCGCAGCTCAGCACATCACAGAAACCAGTCTCATCTCCATGGTCCCTCTCTACCACAGCTCAACAGATCACAGAATCCAGTCTCACCTCCATAGTCTGTCTGCCACAGCACAGTACATCACGCAAACCAGTCTCATCTCCATGGTCCCTCTCTACCACAGCTCAACAGATCACAGAATCCAGTCTCACCTCCATAGTCTGTCTGCCACAGCACAGTACATCACGCAAACCAGTCTCATCTCCATAGTCTGTCTACCACAGCACAGTACATCACACAAACCAGTCTCATCTCCATGGTCACTCTCTACCACAGCTCAACACATCACAGAAACAAGTCTCACCACCATGGTCTTTCTACCACAGCTCAGCACATCACAGAAATCAGTCTCATCTCCATGGTCCCTGTCTACCATGCTCAGCATCTCACAGAAACCAGTCTCCCCTCCATAGTCTGTCTACCACAGCTCAGCACATCACAGAAATCAGTCTCATCTCCATGGTCCCTGTCTACCACAGCTCAGCGCATCACAGAAACCAGTATCCCCTCTATAGTCTGTCTACCACAGCTCAACACATCACAGAAACCGGTCTCACCACTATAGTCTGTTTACCACAGCTCAGCACATCTCAGAAACCAGTCTCACCTCCATAATCTGTCTACCACAGCACAGCACATCACAGAAACCAGTCTCACCTCCATAATCTGTCTACCACAGCTCAGCACATCACAGAAACAAGGCTCACCTCCATAATCTGTCTACTACAGCACAGCACATCACAGAAACCAGTCTCACCTCATTAGTCCGTCTTCCACAGCTCAACACATCACAGAAACCAGTCTCCCCTCTATAGTCCCTGTCTCCCACAGCTCAGCACATCACAGAAACGAGTCTCCCCTCTATAGTCTGCCTATCACAGCTGAGCACATCACAGAAACCAGTCTCCCCTCTATATTCCCTGTCTTCCACAGCTCAGCACATCACAGAAACGAGTCTCCCCTCTATAGTCTGTCTACCACAGCTCAGCACATCACAGAAACCAGTATCCCATCTATAGTCTGCAAACCACAGGTCAGCACATCACAGAAACCAGTATCCCATCTATAGTCTGCAAACCACAGGTCAGCACATCACAGAAACCAGTCTCCACTCCATAATCTCTCTACCACAGCTCAACACATCACAGAATCCAGTCTCACCTACATAGTCTGTCTGCCACAGCACTGTACATCACGCAAACCAGTCTCATCTCCATAGTCTGTCTACCACAGCACAGCACATCACAGAAACCAGTCTCCACTCCATAGTCTGTCTACCACACCTCAGCGCATCACAGAAACCTGTCTCATCTCCATGGTTCCTGTCTACCACACCTCAGCGCATCACAGAAACCAGTCTCATCTATGGTTCCTGTCTACCACAGCTCAGCACATCACAGAAACCAGTCTCCACTCCATAGTCTGTCAACCAAAGCTCAGCACATCACAGAAACCAGTCTCCACTCCATAATCTCTCTACCACAGCTCAACACATCACAGAATCCAGTCTCACCTCCATTGTCTGTCTGCCACAGCACTGTACATCACGCAAACCAGTCTCATCTCCATAGTCTGTCTACCACAGCACAGTACATCACACAAACCAGTCTCATCTCCATGGTCCCTCTCTACCACAGCTCAGCGCATCACAGAAACAAATCTCACCTCCATGGTCTTTCTACCAAAGCTCAGCACTTCTCAGAAACCTGTCTCACCACCATTTTCTGTCTACCACAGCTCAGCACATCACAGAAATCAGTCTCATCTCCATGGTCCCTGTCTACCATGCTCAGCATCTCACAGAAACCAGTCTCACCTCCATGGTCCCTGTCTACCACAGCTCAGCACATCACAGGAACCAGTCTCCCCTCCATAGTCTGTCTACCATAGCTCAGCACATCACAGAAACCAGTCTCCCCTCCATAGTCTGTCTACCGTAGCTCAGCACATCACAGAAACCAGTCTCCCCTCCATAATCTCTCTACCACAGCTCAGCACATCACAGAAACCAGTCTCCCCTCCATAGTCCGTCTACCACAGCTCAGCACATCACAGAAATCAGTCTCACCTCCATGGTCCCTGTCTACCACAGCTCAGCACATCACAGAAACCAGTCTCACCTCCATAGTTTGTCTACCACAGCACAGTACATCACACAAACCAGTCTCATCTCCATAGTCTGTCTACCACAGCACAGTACATCACACAAACCAGTCTCATCTCCATGGTCCCTCTCTACCACAGCTCAACACATCACAGAATCCAGTCTCACCTCCATAGTCTGACTACCACAGCTCAGCACATCACAGAAACCAGTCTCATCTCCATGGTCCCTCTCTCCCACAGCTCAGCACATAACAGAAACAAGCCTCACCACCATTGTCTGTCTACCACAGCTCAGCAAATCTCAGAAACCGGTCTCACCACCATTGTCTGTCTACCACAGCTCAGCACAACACAGAAACCAATCTGCCCTCCATAGTCTGTCTACCACAGCTGAGCACATCACAGAAACCAGTCTCACTTTCATAATCTGTCTACCGCAGCTCAGCACATCACAGAAACCAGTCTCATCTCCATGGTCCCTGTCTACCACAGCACAGCACATCACAGAAACCAGTCTCACCTCTATAGTCCCTGTCTGCCACAGCTCAGCACATCACAGAAACCAGTCTCCACTCCATAGTCTGTCTACCACAGCTCAGCGCATCACAGAAACCAGTCTCCACTCCATAGTCTGTCTATCACAGCTCAGCACATCACAGAAACCAGTCTCACCTCCATGGTCCCTGTCTACCACAGCACAGCACATCACAGAAACCAGTCTCCACTCCATAGTCTGTCTACCACACCTCAGCGCATCACAGAAACCAGTCTCCACTCCATAGTCTGTCTATCACAGCTCAGCACATCACAGAAACCAGTCTCACCTCCATGGTCCCTGTCTACCACAGCACAGCACATCACAGAAACCAGTCTCCACTCCATAGTCTGTCTACCACACCTCAGCGCATCACAGAAACCTGTCTCATCTCCATGGTTCCTGTCTACCACACCTCAGCGCATCACAGAAACCAGTCTCATCTCCATGGTTCCTGTCTACCACAGCTCAGCACATCACAGAAACCAGTCTCCACTCCATAGTCTGTCAACCAAAGCTCAGCACATCACAGAAACCAGTCTCCACTCCATAATCTCTCTACCACAGCTCAACACATCACAGAATCCAGTCTCACCTCCATAGTCTGTCTGCCACAGCACTGTACATCACGCAAACCAGTCTCATCTCCATAGTCTGTCTACCACAGCACAGTACATCACACAAACCAGTCTCATCTCCATGGTCCCTCTCTACCACAGCTCAACACATCACAGAATCCAGTCTCACCTCCATAGTCTGACTACCACAGCTCAGCACATCACAGAAACCAGTCTCATCTCCATGGTCCCTCTCTCCCACAGCTCAGCACATCACAGAAACAAGCCTCACCACCATTGTCTGTCTACCACAGCTCAGCAAATCTCAGAAACCGGTCTCACCACCATTGTCTGTCTACCACAGCTCAGCACAACACAGAAACCAATCTGCCCTCCATAGTCTGTCTACCACAGCTGAGCACATCACAGAAACCATTCTCACTTTCATAATCTGTCTACCGCAGCTCAGCACATCACAGAAACCAGTCTCATCTCCATGGTCCCTGTCTACCACAGCACAGCACATCACAGAAACCAGTCTCACCTCTATAGTCCCTGTCTACCACAGCTCAGCACATCACAGAAACCAGTCTCCACTCCATAGACTGTCTACCACAGCTCAGCGCATCATAGAAACCAGTCTCCACTCCATAGTCTGACTACCACAGCTCAGCACATCACAGAAACCAGTCTCATCTCCATGGTCCCTCTCTCCCACAGCTCAGCACATCACAGAAACAAGCCTCACCACCATTGTCTGTCTACCACAGCTCAGCAAATCTCAGAAACCGGTCTCACCACCATTGTCTGTCTACCACAGCTCAGCACAACACAGAAACCAATCTGCCCTCCATAGTCTGTCTACCACAGCTGAGCACATCACAGAAACCAGTCTCACTTTCATAATCTGTCTACCGCAGCTCAGCACATCACTTAAACCAGTCTCATCTCCATGGTCCCTGTCTACCACAGCACAGCACATCACAGAAACCAGTCTCACCTCTATAGTCCCTGTCTACCACAGCTCAGCACATCACAGAAACCAGTCTCCACTCCATAGTCTGTCTACCACAGCTCAGCGCATCATAGAAACCAGTCTCCACTCCATAGTCTGTCTATCACAGCTCAGCACATCACAGAAACCAGTCTCACCTCCATGGTCCCTCTCTACCACAGCTCAGCGCATCACAGAAACAAATCTCACCTCCATGGTCTTTGTACCACAGCTCAGCACTTCTCAGAAACCTGTCTCACCACCATTTTCTGTCTACCACAGCTCAGCACATCACAGAAATCAGTCTCATCTCCATGGTCCCTGTCTACCATGCTCAGCATCTCACAGAAACCAGTCTCACCTCCATGGTCCCTGTCTACCACAGCTCAGCACATCACTGGAACCAGTCTCCCCTCCATAGTCTGTCTACCATAGCTCAGCACATCACAGAAACCAGTCTCCCCTCCATAGTCTGTCTACCGTAGCTCAGCACATCACAGAAACCAGTCTCCCCTCCATAATCTCTCTACCACAGCTCAGCACATCACAGAAACCAGTCTCCCCTCCATAGTCCGTCTACCACAGCTCAGCACATCACAGAAATCAGTCTCACCTCCATGGTCCCTGTATACCACAGCTCAGCACATCACAGAAACCAGTCTCACCTCCATAGTTTGTCTACCACAGCACAGTACATCACACAAACCAGTCTCATCTCCATAGTCTGTCTACCACAGCACAGTACATCACACAAACCAGTCTCATCTCCATGGTCCCTCTCTACCACAGCTCAACACATCACAGAATCCAGTCTCACCTCCATAGTCTGACTACCACAGCTCAGCACATCACAGAAACCAGTCTCATCTCCATGGTCCCTCTCTCCCACAGCTCAGCACATCACAGAAACAAGCCTCACCACCATTGTCTGTCTACCACAGCTCAGCAAATCTCAGAAACCGGTCTCACCACCATTGTCTGTCTACCACAGCTCAGCACAACACAGAAACCAATCTGCCCTCCATAGTCTGTCTACCACAGCTGAGCACATCACAGAAACCAGTCTCACTTTCATAATCTGTCTACCGCAGCTCAGCACATCACAGAAACCAGTCTCATCTCCATGGTCCCTGTCTACCACAGCACAGCACATCACACAAACCAGTCTCATCTCCATGGTCCCTCTCTACCACAGCTCAACACATCACAGAATCCAGTCTCACCTCCATAGTCTGACTACCACAGCTCAGCACATCACAGAAACCAGTCTCATCTCCATGGTCCCTGTCTACCACAGCACAGCACATCACAGAAACCAGTCTCACCTCTATAGTCCCTGTCTACCACAGCTCAGCACATCACAGAAACCAGTCTCACCACCATTGTCTGTCTACCACAGCTCAGCACAACACAGAAACCAGTCTCCACTCCATAGTCTGTCTATCACAGCTCAGCACATCACAGAAACCAGTCTCACCTCCATGGTCCCTGTCTACCACAGCACAGCACATCACAGAAACCAGTCTCCACTCCATAGTCTGTCTACCACACCTCAGCACATCACAGAAACCTGTCTCATCTCCATGGTTCCTGTCTACCACAGCTCAGCACATCACAGAAATCAGTCTCATCTCCATGGTCCCTGTCTACCATGCTCAGCATCTCACAGAAACCAGTCTCACCTCCATGGTCCCTGTCTACCACAGCTCAGCACATCACAGGAACCAGTCTCCCCTCCATAGTCTGTCTACCATAGCTCAGCACATCACAGAAACCAGTCTCCCCTCCATAGTCTGTCTACCGTAGCTCAGCACATCACAGAAACCAGTCTCCCCTCCATAATCTCTCTACCACAGCTCAGCACATCACAGAAACCAGTCTCCCCTCCATAGTCCGTCTACCACAGCTCAGCACATCACAGAAATCAGTCTCACCTCCATGGTCCCTGTCTACCACAGCTCAGCACATCACAGAAACCAGTCTCACCTCCATAGTCTGTCTACCACAGCACAGTACATCACACAAACCAGTCTCATCTCCATAGTCTGTCTACCACAGCACAGTACATCACACAAACCAGTCTCATCTCCATGGTCCCTCTCTACCACAGCTCAACACATCACAGAATCCAGTCTCACCTCCATAGTCTGACTACCACAGCTCAGCACATCACAGAAACCAGTCTCATCTCCATGGTCCCTCTCTCCCACAGCTCAGCACATCACAGAATCCAGTCTCACCTCCATAGTCTGACTACCACAGCTCAGCACATCACAGAAACCAGTCTCATCTCCATGGTCCCTCTCTCCCACAGCTCAGCACATCACAGAAACAAGCCTCACCACCATTGTCTGTCTACCACAGCTCAGCAAATCTCAGAAACCGGTCTCACCACCATTGTCTGTCTACCACAGCTCAGCACAACACAGAAACCAATCTGCCCTCCATAGTCTGTCTACCACAGCTGAGCACATCACAGAAACCAGTCTCACTTTCATAATCTGTCTACCGCAGCTCAGCACATCACAGAAACCAGTCTCATCTCCATGGTCCCTGTCTACCACAGCACAGCACATCACAGAAACCAGTCTCACCTCTATAGTCCCTGTCTACCACAGCTCAGCACATCACAGAAACCAGTCTCCACTCCATAGTCTGTCTACCACAGCTCAGCGCATCATAGAAACCAGTCTCCACTCCATAGTCTGTCTATCACAGCTCAGCACATCACAGAAACCAGTCTCACCTCCATGGTCCCTGTCTACCACAGCACAGCACATCACAGAAACCAGTCTCCACTCCATAGTCTGTCTACCACACCTCAGCACATCACAGAAACCTGTCTCATCTCCATGGTTCCTGTCTACCACAGCTCAGCACATCACAGAAATCAGTCTCATCTCCATGGTCCCTGTCTACCATGCTCAGCATCTCACAGAAACCAGTCTCACCTCCATGGTCCCTGTCTACCACAGCTCAGCACATCACAGGAACCAGTCTCCCCTCCATAGTCTGTCTACCATAGCTCAGCACATCACAGAAACCAGTCTCCCCTCCATAGTCTGTCTACCGTAGCTCAGCACATCACAGAAACCAGTCTCCCCTCCATAATCTCTCTACCACAGCTCAGCACATCACAGAAACCAGTCTCCCCTCCATAGTCCGTCTACCACAGCTCAGCACATCACAGAAATCAGTCTCACCTCCATGGTCCCTGTCTACCACAGCTCAGCACATCACAGAAACCAGTCTCACCTCCATAGTCTGTCTACCACAGCACAGTACATCACACAAACCAGTCTCATCTCCATAGTCTGTCTACCACAGCACAGTACATCACACAAACCAGTCTCATCTCCATGGTCCCTCTCTACCACAGCTCAACACATCACAGAATCCAGTCTCACCTCCATAGTCTGACTACCACAGCTCAGCACATCACAGAAACCAGTCTCATCTCCATGGTCCCTCTCTCCCACAGCTCAGCACATCACAGAAACAAGCCTCACCACCATTGTCTGTCTACCACAGCTCAGCAAATCTCAGAAACCGGTCTCACCACCATTGTCTGTCTACCACAGCTCAGCACAACACAGAAACCAATCTGCCCTCCATAGTCTGTCTACCACAGCTGAGCACATCACAGAAACCAGTCTCACTTTCATAATCTGTCTACCGCAGCTCAGCACATCACAGAAACCAGTCTCATCTCCATGGTCCCTGTCTACCACAGCACAGCACATCACAGAAACCAGTCTCACCTCTATAGTCCCTGTCTACCACAGCTCAGCACATCACAGAAACCAGTCTCCACTCCATAGTCTGTCTACCACAGCTCAGCGCATCACAGAATCCAGTCTCCACTCCATAGTCTGTCTATCACAGCTCAGCACATCACAGAAACCAGTCTCACCTCCATGGTCCCTGTCTACCACAGCACAGCACATCACAGAAACCAGTCTCCACTCCATAGTCTGTCTACCACACCTCAGCGCATCACAGAAACCTGTCTCATCTCCATGGTTCCTGTCTACCACACCTCAGCGCATCACAGAAACCAGTCTCATCTCCATGGTTCCTGTCTACCACAGCTCAGCACATCACAGAAACCAGTCTCCACTCCATAGTCTGTCAACCAAAGCTCAGCACATCACAGAAACCAGTCTCCACTCCATAATCTCTCTACCACAGCTCAACACATCACAGAATCCAGTCTCACCTCCATAGTCTGTCTGCCACAGCACTGTAAATCACGCAAACCAGTCTCATCTCCATAGTCTGTCTACCACAGCACAGTACATCACACAAACCAGTCTCATCTCCATGGTCCCTCTCTACCACAGCTCAGCGCATCACAGAAACAAATCTCACCTCCATGGTCTTTCTACCACAGCTCAGCACTTCTCAGAAACCTGTCTCACCACCATTTTCTGTCTACCACAGCTCAGCACATCACAGAAATCAGTCTCATCTCCATGGTCCCTGTCTACCATGCTCAGCATCTCACAGAAACCAGTCTCACCTCCATGGTCCCTGTCTACCACAGCTCAGCACATCACAGGAACCAGTCTCCCCTCCATAGTCTGTCTACCATAGCTCAGCACATCACAGAAACCAGTCTCCCCTCCATAGTCTGTCTACCGTAGCTCAGCACATCACAGAAACCAGTCTCCCCTCCATAATCTCTCTACCACAGCTCAGCACATCACAGAAACCAGTCTCCCCTCCATAGTCCGTCTACCACAGCTCAGCACATCACAGAAATCAGTCTCACCTCCATGGTCCCTGTCTACCACAGCTCAGCACATCACAGAAACCAGTCTCACCTCCATAGTTTGTCTACCACAGCACAGTACATCACACAAACCAGTCTCATCTCCATAGTCTGTCTACCACAGCACAGTACATCACACAAACCAGTCTCATCTCCATGGTCCCTCTCTACCACAGCTCAACACATCACAGAATCCAGTCTCACCTCCATAGTCTGACTACCACAGCTCAGCACATCACAGAAACCCGTCTCATCTCCATGGTCCCTCTCTCCCACAGCTCAGCACATCACAGAAACAAGCCTCACCACCATTGTCTGTCTACCACAGCTCAGCAAATCTCAGAAACCGGTCTCACCACCATTGTCTGTCTACCACAGCTCAGCACAACACAGAAACCAATCTGCCCTCCATAGTCTGTCTACCACAGCTGAGCACATCACAGAAACCAGTCTCACTTTCATAATCTGTCTACCGCAGCTCAGCACATCACAGAAACCAGTCTCATCTCCATGGTCCCTGTCTACCACAGCACAGCACATCACAGAAACCAGTCTCACCTCTATAGTCCCTGTCTACCACAGCTCAGCACATCACAGAAACCAGTCTCCACTCCATAGTCTGTCTACCACAGCTCAGCGCATCACAGAAACCAGTCTCCACTCCATAGTCTGTCTATCACAGCTCAGCACATCACAGAAACCAGTCTCACCCCCATGGTCCCTGTCTACCACAGCACAGCACATCACAGAAACCAGTCTCCACTCCATAGTCTGTCTACCACACCTCAGCGCATCACAGAAACCTGTCTCATCTCCATGGTTCCTGTCTACCACACCTCAGCGCATCACAGAAACCAGTCTCATCTCCATGGTTCCTGTCTACCACAGCTCAGCACATCACAGAAACCAGTCTCCACTCCATAGTCTGTCAACCAAAGCTCAGCACATCACAGAAACCAGTCTCCACTCCATAATCTCTCTACCACAGCTCAACACATCACAGAATCCAGTCTCACCTCCATAGTCTGTCTGCCACAGCACTGTACATCACGCAAACCAGTCTCATCTCCATAGTCTGTCTACCACAGCACAGTACATCACACAAACCAGTCTCATCTCCATGGTCCCTCTCTACCACAGCTCAGCGCATCACAGAAACAAATCTCACCTCCATGGTCTTTCTACCACAGCTCAGCACTTCTCCGAAACCTGTCTCACCACCATTTTCTGTCTACCACAGCTCAGCACATCACAGAAATCAGTCTCATCTCCATGGTCCCTGTCTACCATGCTCAGCATCTCACAGAAACCAGTCTCACCTCCATGGTCCCTGTCTACCACAGCTCAGCACATCACAGGAACCAGTCTCCCCTCCATAGTCTGTCTACCATAGCTCAGCACATCACAGAAACCAGTCTCCCCTCCATAGTCTGTCTACCATAGCTCAACACATCACAGAAACCAGTCTCCCCTCCATAATCTCTCTACCACAGCTCAGCACATCACAGAAACCAGTCTCCCCTCCATAGTCTGTCTACCACAGCTCAGCACATCACAGAAACCAGTTTCACCTCCATGGTCCCTGTCTACCACAGCTCAGCACATCTCAGAAACCAGTCTCACCTCCATAGACTGTCTATCACAGCTCAACACATCACAGAAACCAGTCTCCCCCCCCTATAGTCACTGTCTTCCACAGCTCAGCACATCACAGAAACCAGTTTCCCCTCCATAATCTCTCTACCACAGCTCAGCACATCACAGAAACCAGTCTCCCCTCCATAGTCCGTCTACCACAGCTCAGCACATCATAGAAACCAGTCTCACCTCCATGGTCCCTGTCTACCACAGCTCAGCACATCACAGAAACCAGTCTCACCTCCATAGTCTGTCTACCACAGCACAGTACATCACACAAACCAGTCTCATCTCCATAGTCTGTCTACCACCGCACAGTACATCACACAAACCAGTCTCATCTCCATGGTCCCTCTCTACCACAGCTCAACAGATCACAGAATCCAGTCTCACCTCCATAGTCTGTCTGCCACAGCACAGTACATCACGCAAACCAGTCTCATCTCCATAGTCTGTCTACCACAGCACAGTACATCACACAAACCAGTCTCATCTCCATGGTCCCTCTCTACCACAGCTCAACACATCACAGAAACAAGTCTCACCACCATGGTCTTTCTACCACAGCTCAGCACATCACAGAAATCAGTCTCATCTCCATGGTCCCTGTCTACCATGCTCAGCATCTCACAGAAACCAGTCTCCCCTCCATAGTCTGTCTACCACAGCTCAGCACATCACAGAAATCAGTCTCATCTCCATGGTCCCTGTCTACCACAGCTCAGCGCATCACAGAAACCAGTATCCCCTCTATAGTCTGTCTACCACAGCTCAACACATCACAGAAACCGGTCTCACCACTATAGTCTGTCTACCACAGCTCAGCACATCACAGAAACAAGGCTCACCTCCATAATCTGTCTACTACAGCTCAGCACATCACAGAAACCAGTCTCCCCTCCATAGTCTGTCTACCGTAGCTCAGCACATCACAGAAACCAGTCTCCCCTCCATAATCTCTCTACCACAGCTCAGCACATCACAGAAACCAGTCTCCCCTCCATAGTCCGTCTACCACAGCTCAGCACATCACAGAAATCAGTCTCACCTCCATGGTCCCTGTCTACCACAGCTCAGCACATCACAGAAACCAGTCTCACCTCCATAGTTTGTCTACCACAGCACAGTACATCACACAAACCAGTCTCATCTCCATAGTCTGTCTACCACAGCACAGTACATCACACAAACCAGTCTCATCTCCATGGTCCCTCTCTACCACAGCTCAACACATCACAGAATCCAGTCTCACCTCCATAGTCTGACTACCACAGCTCAGCACATCACAGAAACCCGTCTCATCTCCATGGTCCCTCTCTCCCACAGCTCAGCACATCACAGAAACAAGCCTCACCACCATTGTCTGTCTACCACAGCTCAGCAAATCTCAGAAACCGGTCTCACCACCATTGTCTGTCTACCACAGCTCAGCACAACACAGAAACCAATCTGCCCTCCATAGTCTGTCTACCACAGCTGAGCACATCACAGAAACCAGTCTCACTTTCATAATCTGTCTACCGCAGCTCAGCACATCACAGAAACCAGTCTCATCTCCATGGTCCCTGTCTACCACAGCACAGCACATCACAGAAACCAGTCTCACCTCTATAGTCCCTGTCTACCACAGCTCAGCACATCACAGAAACCAGTCTCCACTCCATAGTCTGTCTACCACAGCTCAGCGCATCACAGAAACCAGTCTCCACTCCATAGTCTGTCTATCACAGCTCAGCACATCACAGAAACCAGTCTCACCTCCATGGTCCCTGTCTACCACAGCACAGCACATCACAGAAACCAGTCTCCACTCCATAGTCTGTCTACCACACCTCAGCGCATCACAGAAACCTGTCTCATCTCCATGGTTCCTGTCTACCACACCTCAGCGCATCACAGAAACCAGTCTCATCTCCATGGTTCCTGTCTACCACAGCTCAGCACATCACAGAAACCAGTCTCCACTCCATAGTCTGTCAACCAAAGCTCAGCACATCACAGAAACCAGTCTCCACTCCATAATCTCTCTACCACAGCTCAACACATCACAGAATCCAGTCTCACCTCCATAGTCTGTCTGCCACAGCACTGTACATCACGCAAACCAGTCTCATCTCCATGGTCCCTCTCTACCACAGCTCAGCGCATCACAGAAACAAATCTCACCTCCATGGTCTTTCTACCACAGCTCAGCACTTCTCCGAAACCTGTCTCACCACCATTTTCTGTCTACCACAGCTCAGCACATCACAGAAATCAGTCTCATCTCCATGGTCCCTGTCTACCATGCTCAGCATCTCACAGAAACCAGTCTCACCTCCATGGTCCCTGTCTACCACAGCTCAGCACATCACAGGAACCAGTCTCCCCTCCATAGTCTGTCTACCATAGCTCAGCACATCACAGAAACCAGTCTCCCCTCCATAGTCTGTCTACCATAGCTCAACACATCACAGAAACCAGTCTCCCCTCCATAATCTCTCTACCACAGCTCAGCACATCACAGAAACCAGTCTCCCCTCCATAGTCTGTCTACCACAGCTCAGCACATCACAGAAACCAGTTTCACCTCCATGGTCCCTGTCTACCACAGCTCAGCACATCTCAGAAACCAGTCTCACCTCCATAGACTGTCTATCACAGCTCAACACATCACAGAAACCAGTCTCCCCCCCCTATAGTCACTGTCTTCCACAGCTCAGCACATCACAGAAACCAGTTTCCCCTCCATAATCTCTCTACCACAGCTCAGCACATCACAGAAACCAGTCTCCCCTCCATAGTCCGTCTACCACAGCTCAGCACATCATAGAAACCAGTCTCACCTCCATGGTCCCTGTCTACCACAGCTCAGCACATCACAGAAACCAGTCTCACCTCCATAGTCTGTCTACCACAGCACAGTACATCACACAAACCAGTCTCATCTCCATAGTCTGTCTACCACCGCACAGTACATCACACAAACCAGTCTCATCTCCATGGTCCCTCTCTACCACAGCTCAACAGATCACAGAATCCAGTCTCACCTCCATAGTCTGTCTGCCACAGCACAGTACATCACGCAAACCAGTCTCATCTCCATAGTCTGTCTACCACAGCACAGTACATCACACAAACCAGTCTCATCTCCATGGTCCCTCTCTACCACAGCTCAACACATCACAGAAACAAGTCTCACCACCATGGTCTTTCTACCACAGCTCAGCACATCACAGAAATCAGTCTCATCTCCATGGTCCCTGTCTACCATGCTCAGCATCTCACAGAAACCAGTCTCCCCTCCATAGTCTGTCTACCACAGCTCAGCACATCACAGAAATCAGTCTCATCTCCATGGTCCCTGTCTACCACAGCTCAGCGCATCACAGAAACCAGTATCCCCTCTATAGTCTGTCTACCACAGCTCAACACATCACAGAAACCGGTCTCACCACTATAGTCTGTCTACCACAGCTCAGCACATCACAGAAACAAGGCTCACCTCCATAATCTGTCTACTACAGCACAGCACATCACAGAAACCAGTCTCACCTCATTAGTCCGTCTTCCACAGCTCAACACATCACAGAAACCAGTCTCCCCTCTATAGTCCCTGTCTACCACAGCTCAGCACATCACAGAAACGAGTCTCCCCTCTATAGTCTGCCTATCACAGCTGAGCACATCACAGAAACCAGTCTCCCCTCTATATTCCCTGTCTTCCACAGCTCAGCACATCACAGAAACGAGTCTCCCCTCTATAGTCTGTCTACCACAGCTCAGCACATCACAGAAACCAGTATCCCATCTATAGTCTGCAAACCACAGGTCAGCACATCACAGAAACCAGTCTCCCCTCTATAGTCTGTCTACCACAGCTCAGCACATCACAGGAACCAGTCTCCCCTGCATAGTCTGTCTACCACAGCTCAGCACATCACAGAAACCAGTCTCATCTCCATGGTCTCTGTCTGCATTTCTCACTGCCTTAGTGAAGTTGCCTGCTCCACTCAAAGACTCCTGCTTTCACAGATATTCTCTCTTCTTCACTCTATTGTTGGGTGGAATATACAAAAGCCTGAAAGCATGTTCCACCAGGCTGAAGGACAGATTCTATCGTGCTGTTATCAGATTCCTGAATGAACCCCTCGATTGCCTATTGTCCTCACACTCTAACTTGTCATGACCTTGCTCTTTATAGCTTGCCTGCACTGCACTCTCTCTGTAGCAGCTACACTTCATTCTGCATTGTTCCACCTCAATGCACTGTATAATGGTCTGATCTGTTTGAACAGTATGAAGCAGAAGCCTTTCGCTTGGTGCATGTGACAATAGTACACCAAGGAAGGAAGTTCACTTCAGTAACAAAGGGAGCAGTGGGGGCAAGTGAAGCAAAGAGGAACTTTTTGGGAGGATTTCGATAAGAACAGAGGTGGTCAGAGAAAGGGACTTCTTGTTTTCCTACAGCAGTAATCTTGTCTCAAGTGAAACAAGAGCTGAGCTCTTGCCGAATGGGATGTTGTGTAACTTTAACCACCAGAAGGTCATCTTTAAGTTAAATAAAGTGCAGGAGGATGTGAGAACAAGTCAGGAGCAGCTAGCTGACTGCAGCACGTCCATCTCGTTGTCGGCAGTGTGACCTCACGCCATCCCTCTGCTCTGATTACTGCTGTGTTAGCACTGGCACAGAGTGAGAAAGGCAACCCTCGGAAAGGCTACAGACACAGTCCTCTCACGGCCTTCAACGATCAATACTCCTTGTGTCATTTCTCTGGCTTGCGATTTGTAAAGCAAAGCTGCATGTCAGGCAGACAGGGTCTGGGAATAACTGAGCCCAGGCGATCGATAACTGCTTGGAAACGGGGCAGAGGAGCACAGCGTGCGGTAAAGGGAGCGTGTGACTTTCTCTGGCAGCCACTGATGTAGGGGTGAAGGTGCTGCTGAGTGAAGACATCTCCGTCCAGCTTCTCTCCACACTCTATCGCACCCATGGAACGACTCCTCATGAGTCTCATTGACAGGGACACAGTGGTAGGCTGTTCAACTGCAACAATCTGGAACTGCTGGTGCTGGTCCTGTGCTCATCTGTTCCCCACATAAAAACAGGCAGCAATTACTGTGGGAGAGTCCAAAACTAGGTATAGGTTTAAGATGAGAGGGGAAAGATTGAAAAGGGGGTGAATTCTTCACACAGGGGATAGTGGGTATATGGAACATAAGAGGATCAGAATGAGGCCATTTGGTTCATTGGGCCTGCACCACCATTCCATCATGGCTGATTTATTTCTCCTCTCAACCCAATTCTCCTGTCTTCTCCCTGTGGCCTTTGACACCCTTATTAATCAAGTATCTATCCATCTCTGCTTCAAATATACCCAATGACTCGGCCTCCACAGCCATCCGTGGCAATGAATTCCACAGATTCACCACCCTCTGGCTAAGGAATTTCCTTGTCTTCTCTGTTCTAGATGGACACCCTTCTATTCTGAGGCTGTGCCCTCAGGTCCTTGACTGTCCCAATATTGGAAGCATCCTCCCCACATCCACTGTACGCAGGCCTTTCAATATTCAATGGGTTTCAATGAGGTCCCACCCCACACTCATTCTTCTAAACTCTAACGCACACAAGCCCAGGGTTATCAAACGTACTAAAGAGTCAGGTACAGTTACAATGTTCAAAAGACATTTAGACAGGTACATGGATATAAAAGATTTAAAGGGATGTGAGCTAAATGCATAAAAAAGCATAAAGAACACAATAAATGTAAATATAAAACAATCCCATGAAACACAATGTACATGTAACTGTTCGGTACAAAGTGTATTTATTATCAACGTATGCATACTTTATACAACCTTGGGCTTTGTCTCCTTACAGGCAGCCACAAAACAAAGAAACACAATAGAACCTATTAGAGGCAAGTGGGACTTACTCAGACGGTCAGCATGGATGGGTTGGGCTGAACGATCTGTTTCCACACTACACGTTGGTTGCTCCCTCTGACCAACCACTCCCTGAGTCAGCTACAAAAAAAAAGAGATCTGCCTTTTTAAAACCTGCATTTAACTTAAGTTGTTCCAACGTGCCTTGTCACAGTGGCATTTCAGAAATATGCGACGGCCAGTGCCCTGACATCAGCAGGATAATGGCCAGATAATCGGCCACTCCTGACCCATAAATGAGTTAGATCTACAAAGAGTTTAACTCCACGAGGCTGTAACAGCAGGTACCTGAGGCTGTAGATCCAGTATATTGAATAGCTATGAGACATATTTCTCACCTCAGTAAAATAATGAACGCTTGAGAGACATTAATAAAGATCTAATTTATATTCTTCCTGCACAGACTAGTGAATAGAGAGAATCTGTAGGTTTTGGGGTATTTATCAAAGGATGACACTGTAGCGATGTGCTACACACAGCGCTGAAATAACGACACGCAGTCGGTAAGTCGTTTCGAGACTAGTTTATTCAAACTTCACGGCGCTGGCATTTAATCCCTAGCGCCCGCCCTCTCCGGACGGAAATGACGTCGGGGTGCATTACCAAAGTCTCCCCCCGTGCGCTGGCTATTTGTGAGCCGGTTCACCTGTGCAGAAAGTGGGTCGCCACATAACCCCCGCCCTCCCCAGAACCGGCGATACACCCCCCAATGTCTACAGTCTGGATCAGCCTCTGTTTGGGAGGTCTGCTTCTGCGCCGCGGTGCCTGAACCTCGACCGGCTGCGCCAAGTCCACATGGGCTGGTTTGAGTCGGTCCACCGTGAAAACCTCCTCTTTCCCCGCAATGTCCAGAACGTACGTGGACCCATTGTTGTTGATCACCTTGAATGGCCCCTCGTACGGCCGCTGTAGCGGTGCCCGGTGTCCGCCCCTTCGTACAAACACAAACTTACAGTTCTGCAGGTCTTTGGGTACATGGGTTGGGGTCCGTCCGTGCTGTGAAGTTGGTACGGGGGCCAGGTTGCCGAGTCTTTCACGTAGTCTGTCCAGGACTGCTGCAGGTTCTTCCTCTTGCCCCCTTGGGGCTGGTATGAACTCTCCCGGGATGGCCAGGGGTGCGCCGTACACCACCTCGGCCAACGTGGCATGCAGATCGTCTTTGGGCACTGTGCGAATTCCAAGCAGGACCCAGGGAAGCTCGTCCACCCAGTTAGGTCCTCTCAGGCGGGCCATGAGAGCCGACTTCAAGTGACGGTGGAAGCATTCCACTAGTCCGTTCGACTGTGGGTGGTAGGCAGTTGTGTGGTGCAGCTGCGTTCCCAGCAGGCTGGCCACAGCCGACCACAGGCTGGAGGTGAACTGGGCGCCTCTGTCGGAGGTAATGTGGGCCAGTACCCCGAAGCGTGCTACCCAGGTTGCAATCAGTGCTCGGGCGCAGGAATCGGCAGATGTGTCGGTGAGCGGGACCGCCTCTGGCCAATTCGTGAACCGGTCTACCATAGTTCGGAGGTACCGCTCTCCTCAGGACACTGGTAGGGAGCCCACGATATCCACATGAATGTGGTCAAACCTCCAGTGGGTGGGTTCGAACTGCTGCGGAGGGGCTTTAGTGTGCTGCTGCACCTTGGTTGTTTGGCACTGCGCACACGTTCTGGCCCATTCACTGACCTGCTTGCGAAGTCCGTGCCACGCGAACTTGCTGGAGACCAGCCGGACGGTTGTCCTGATAGATGGGTGCGCCAAACCGTGTATGGAGTCGAAAACTCACCGCCTCCAGGCTGCTGGGACAATGGAGCGAGGTTGGCCGGTAGCCACGTCGCACAGGAGGGTCCTCTCACCTGGGCCTACGAAAAAGTCCTGCAGCTGCAAACCCGAGACTGCGGTCCTGTAGCTGGGCATCTCCTCGTCTGCCTGCTGTGCCTCCGCCAGTGCTGCATAGTCCACCCCCAGGGACAGGGCCTGGATAGCTGGTCTGGAGAGTGCGTCCGCCACGACGTTGTCCTTTCCCGAGACATGCTGGATGTCCGTCGTGTACTCCGAGATGTAGGACAGATGTCGCTGCTGGCGAGCCGACCAGGGATCGGATGCCTTCGTGAACGCAAAGGTCAACGGTTTGTGGTCCGTGAACGTGGTGAACAGCCTGCTTTCTAAGAAGTACCTGAAATGCCGGATTGCCAGATACAGTGCCAACAGCTCCCGGTCGAAAGCAGTGTACTTGAGTTCGGGTGGTCGTAGGTGCTTGCTGAAGAACGCCAGGGGCTGCCAGCGCCCCTTGATGAGTTGCTCCAGCACCCCACCAACTGCTGTGTCGGATGCGTCCACCGTGAGTGCGGTCGGAACATCTGTTCTGGGGTGCACCAGCATCGCGGCATCTGCCAAGGCTTCCTTGGCTTTGACGAAAGCGGCCGCGGCCTCCTCGTCCCAAGTAATTTCCTTGCCTTTACCCGACATCAGGGTGTACAAAGGGTGCATGATACGGGCTGCTGAGGGGAGGAAACGGTGGTAGAAGTTCACCATACCAACGAACTCCTGCAGGCCTTTGACCGTGTTGGGCCGGGCAAAGTCACAGATTGCATCTACCTTGGCGGGCAGAGATGTTGCCCCATCTTTGGTAGTCCTGTGGCCCAGGAAGTCCATGGTATCGAGACCGAACTGGCATTTGGCCGGGTTGATCGTGAGGCCGAAATCACTCAGGCGGGATTAGAGCTGGCAGAGGTGGGACAGATGCTCCTGGCCACTACTGCTGGCCATAAGGATGTCGTCCAAATAGATGAATGCAAAGTCCAGGTCACGTCCCACCGCATCCATTAGCCGCTGGAATGTCTGTGCAGCATTCTTCAGGTTGAGAGGCATTCGAAGGAACTCGAACAGGCCGAACGGGGTGATAAGTGCTGTTTTGGGGATGTCTTCAGGGTGCACCGGGATTTGATGGTATCCCCGGACGTGGTCTACTTTGGAAAATATTCTTGCCCCGTGCAGGTTTGCTGCAAAGTCCTGTATGTGCGGCACAGGGTAACGGTCCAGTGTTGTAGCCTCGTTCAGTCTGCGGTAGTCGCCGCATGGTCTCCAGCCCCCTGTCGCTTTGGGCACCATCTGCAGGTGGGAGACCCATGGGCTGTCAGACCTCTGTATGATCCCCAATTCCTCCATCCTCTTGAACTCCTCCTTCGCCAGGTGGAGCTTTTCCAGGGGGAGCCTTCGTGCGCAGGCGTGGAGGGGTGGTCCCTGGGTCAGAATGTGGTGCTGTACCCCATGTCTGGGCATGGCTGCCGTGATCTGCGGTGCCAGAATCGATGGGAAGTCCGCCAGGATTCTGGTGAATTCATTGTCTGACAGCGTGATGGAGTCCAGGTGTGGGGCCGGCAACTTGGCTTCACCAGGGGAAAACATCTGGAAAGTCTCGGCATGTACCAGTCTTTTCCCTTGCAAGTCGACCAGCAGGCTGTGAGTTCGCAAGAAGTCCGCCCCCAGGAGTGGTTGGGCCACCACGGCCAGTGTGAAGTCCCACGTGAACCGGCTGGCACCGAACTGCAGCTGCACTGTGCGGGTGCCGTAGGTCCATATCGTGCTGCCGTTTGCAGCCCTCAGGGTGGGTCCTGGCTTCCTGTTACGGGTGTCGCACCCCGTCAGGGGCAAGATGCTGATTTCCGCTCTGGTGTCGACCAAGAAGCGGCGTCCCGACTGTTTGTCCCAGACGTACAAGAGGCTGTCCTGGTGGCCAGCCGCCATAGTCATTAGCGGCAGCTGGCCCTGGCCCTTGCAGGGCGGGCGACAACGGCGGGCTTTTGTACCCCATCGCTGGTGATAGAAACACCACTGTTCACTGGCCTCCTCACTCCTGCCTCTGTGTTGTGTGCGCCCCCCTGCCAGGCCTGGTCTGGTCCGCTGTTGGGCGCGTGGCCTGGTAATCTGACCGACGGACGCCACTCTCTCCCTCTTGGCTTTCCACAGCACGTCTGCCTGGGCCACCACCTTCCGGGGGTCACTGAAATCTGCGTCGGCCAGCAGCGTCGGGCAGTTGCTCTAGGAACGCTTGCTCGAACATGAGGCAGGGCTTGTGTCTGTCAGCCAGGGCCAGCATCTCGTTCATCAATGCTGACGGCAGTCTGTCTCCCAAACCATCCAGGTGAAGCAGGCGGGCACCTCGCTCACACCGTGAGAGGCCAAAGGTCCCAATGAGCAGAGCTTTGAATGCTTCATATTTGCCTTCTTCTGGAGGCGAATGTATGAAATCCGCAACCTGGTCGGCCGTCTCCTGGTCAAGGGCGCTCACCACGTGGTAGTAACGCGTGGAATCAGAGGATATCTGCCGAATCTGGAACTGGGCTTCTGCTTGGCTGAACAACACGCGTCGTCACAGCGTCCAGAAAGTCGGCAGTTTTAGCGAAACCGCGTGAACCGATGAAGAGTCGGTCATCTTTGGTCCAAATCCCGTTTGGGCCGTTGGGGTCACCAATGTAGCGATGAAATAACGACACGCAGTCGGTAAGTCGTTTCGAAACTAGTTTATTCAAACTTCGCGGCGCTGGCATTTAATCCCTAGCGCCCGCCCTCTAAGGGGGGAAATGACATCAGAGGTGCATTACCAAAGTCTCCCCCCGCGCGCGGGCTATTTGTGAGCCGGTTCGCCTGCGCAGAAAGTGGGTCGCCACAACACACCAAGGAGGTACGGTTCAATGCATTTACTGGAACAGGTCAAGATTTGGCCTTAGAAAGGTTTTCTCCTCTCTGGATAAGATTTGACTGTGCAGTTTCAGACTGATATATATGACTCATCCTGCCAGTAAATTAAAGTGATGTTTCCCAAGCTTGTCATGGTCAGGGGTTGACCCTTGAACCTGACATTCGGCTTCCTCAGTCTCGGAATGCCTTAAACCAACAGGACCCATCCAACTCTCACCCACGTGTGCTGGGTAAAGATGGAAAATGGTGTTCAACACATCAATATAGATTTCACCAGAAGATAGGTTGAAACATGTTAGAAAATGAACGCATCATTTCCAATAAACTAAACAATGATTTTGCTAACTTGTCTTCTTCAGTAAAGACACAATCGCAGCATTGTCTGGATGTTTGTTCCAATAGGGAGTGCCATGCAAAATAAAGCATCTCACAGTCACATCCCTGATCCCTCACTCCTGATTCATCCATTCCAATATACCACCCTTCCTCCATTATTTGCATATTTGTATGATTACCTAGGCTGAGTGGGTGTGCAAATGAATTGGAGCTGTATGCCTGATGCAGCATTATCACATTAGCTGATGACACACATCTCTCTGAGCAGGATGTAAGGGGAAGGAGGCTGATTTCCCTTGAAACCTCTAATGGACATTTTACTTGGAAAGCTGATCAGAAGCAGGGAGTGCCAACACCAAAAGCTTTTCTCAAATCCCACACAGATTTTAACATTGTATATTGTAAAACTATATTCTTATTTAAGTGAAGGTTCCTAAGGTTGTCATACCCGGGGTGGTAGTGGGGATAAGCTCCCACCACCTATGAAGGGCTCCAAATGGTGTGGGTCTCTAGCAGCTTCTGACAACCAAGTCCAACTCTCAGCCTTCACATGTGGCTTAGCTACTAGGCCTGGTGGACTGTTTCTACTGACAAGAGAAAGGACAAAGGCGGACCACTGGCGCCTCAAAACCAGTTGCTTCGGGCAGGTGGGGCTCGTCAGCCGTGGACAGCTCACCTAGGAGAAGGAAAGCTCTGATTTTAAGCCACTGCTGCATTGTGGCCATACCCATCCATGGGAAAGACTTTGGGAGTAAACCCTGAGGAAGAAATCTGGAGCCGGGGTCCTTAAGGCAGTTTGATGTTGTTTACAACTTCACTTTGGCAACCTCTGCGACAACATGGATTCCAAGCTGTCTTGGCACTTGCCCTTCCCTTGGACTACACCAGTGGCCTGGAGAGGGGGAGCCCACTGCATAGGCAACAGCCGGTTCTTCAAATCTTCCCTGGAGAGTGCCCAGTCCATCCAAGATCCCCTGGGATCAACGGCTGCCTACAATTTAAGTGATATGCCAGATAGGTGTGGTGGTAGGATCTGAAGGGAAGATTCCCTTTCAGCAGAGGTCCAAGGCCTTACCAAAGCAATGCTTAGGCCAGTTGTCAGCCATAGGCCCAATTAGTGGAGAGAGAACCAGAGCCCAGGGGCTGGGATATTTTTGGGGCGGAAGGAAGGAAATAGTGCTGGTGATTCAATGAAATGAGGGGTGGGAATCAAGGATGAACATTGATATTTGGGGAATGAGGGTTAATTAGTGATTATCACAGTCGACATCTGGATAGCCCACAAAGCTATCCATTTCGCTTCTTTTATCTCTTTACGTCTGTTTTTCATCTTGACTGTGTTTTTGGAACTGTTGTTGTCTCTGATTTGTAGTTTGGAGATTGTCTGGGTGATCCAATGCTTTGCGATGTCCCAGCACATTCCGGGAGGCAGCGACGTGAGCCTCGAGGTGAGGAGACAGTAGGACGGTGCTGGTCGATGTTCGACTCCACTTTGCCAATTAAAGCGACGAGGGAAATTGAAACATTGAGGCAAATGTGGAAGGTGAGGGCCGACTGCCTGCCCTTTGGCCACTGGTGGGATTGCTCCACTGCCGGGGAGGGAAGCCTGGGTAGCTTGTCACTGGGTTTGGAGAATGTTCTCTAGGCTTTCTGCATTTTGGATATGGACTATGAACGTTTCTTTCCAGTCTTATTTTACATTCTGTGTTTTTCATCAGATCTTTCTAGATTTTTTTTGTCTGTGGGCTGGGTGGAAGGGGGGAGGATTTGGAAGTTTATAATTGTGTTGCCATTGTTTTCTTTCTTGGTTTTGTGGCTGTCTGGAGAAGAAGAATTTCAGAGTTGTATACTTCGATGATAAATGAACCTCTGAACCTTTGAATACGGGTGGAATTTAGCCAGTTGGGTCCTAGAGGTGAGGGTGAGGAGATGGGGGGGGTGGTTTGGGGAGAGTGGCGATGCTGAATGATTTCAGAGATCAGGAATTGGGCAATTGGTTGGGGTGACAGGGGCAGGAGTCTGCAGATCGAGCAGATGGATGAAGAGGATTAGAAATTGGAGGTTGGGCCTTGATGTTGGGGATTGGAAATTGGAAGTTGAACTGGGTTTGGGATTGGAATTTAGGGCTGTAGGTTGCTCTGGGTGGTTCTTGGATTGGAGGTTGAGTTACTGCGTTGGGTGGATGGTTGGGGTTATTGATGGTCCATTGGATCAGGAGGGTTGGGTTTAGAGGTTGGACCATTTGTTTGGGTATTTTGAGGATTGTAAGTTATATCATTAGTTGAGTTAGGGTGGTTTTGGGATGGGAGGTTGAGTCACTAAGCTGAGCATTTGGATCAGAGGAGCAGGGCCTGCACTTTCTAAGATAGGGATCTCAGTGTCGCCCAGTTGACTAACCTCCATTTCAATTATCATCACTTCAACTTCTCAATTACCAGTGTTGGGGTTGTTTGATTGAGCAGTGATTGTTGGAGTGTGGATGGTGACAACTCATTTACTTCCTTCACAGGCGTGCTAGACTGTCACTGGGTAGGGAGGAAGAATGTGATTCCCATTACGGCCTACTCACAGAACAGTATGGCCCTGTCTCTTTCTCAGTGCTCCACAAGGAGTGTTGCACCAGATTCTATGCCATCCACACAGTCATCGAATTGTACAGCCTAGAATCAGGCTCTTTGGCCCACTGTGTCCATGCTAACCATCATGCCTATCTATAGTAATCCCACATGTCTGCATTAAATCCATATCCCTCTGTGCCCCACTCATTCAAGTACCTCTGCACAAGCTTCTTAATTCTTGTAACTATTCTTGCTTCTACCACCTCTTCTGGCAGCTCATTCCAGATACCAAAATACTCTTTCTGGGAAACATTTACCCCTTGGATCCTGTTAAACATATTTTCTCTCACTTCAAAACCATGTTCTCTCGTTGACGACCTCCCTACTATGGCTAAACACCCTTGCTACCAGCCTTATCTATGCTTTACATCATTTTATGTCCCTTCATCATGTTACCCCTCAGCCTCCTTTACTCAAGGCAACATCCCTGTGAATCTTCTCTGTGCCCTCTCCACACCTTTCACAGAATGTGTTGTCTAGGAAGGCACGTGATGTCCCATGTGCTGCCTAACCGATGATTTGTATACATGTGCCTTCTCCGAGGGTTGTCACCTTATCGTGGTGGAGAGGCTTGTGAGCTCCTGAACTCAGAAGGTTCCAAGAGCAATGCCGTCTGGAGTTTAGCCATCTGGCACTTACAGGGTCAAGGGGAAGTTCCAGACAAAGAGTGATCCAACCAGGACCTCAACAGTGGAGCTGGTGGAAGCTGATGACAGGTCACAGTGGCAGTGAAAGTGGAGGAAGGCTGCAGCAGTGAAGGGTTCCCAGTCAACTTGCACTCCCTGCCTCTGGACCCCTCTTGACCCCGACCAATGCATCAGCAAAGTCATGCACAGGCGCTCTCCATTTTAGGAATCCACCCTGACATCTCGGTCAAGTGGATCCCAGGTCAGCCTCTACAGCTTTGGAGAACTTCACACCCAACTGGTGTGATCGTGCTGCTGCTGCTGCTATATCTGTGCACCTCAGATACTGAGCCGGGATAATGTGGCAAATACATTTCCAGGCAGTCAAGCCTTCAGATGTGAATCCTGAAACATTAATATTTAAATTTATTCTTGGCCAAGTCATTGCCTGGGCTCGGGTGTGCATTAGGGCCTGTGATGCACAGGAAGCAACACTATCAAGCAAAGGGGCAAATAAAAGGGAGGAGATATTGGAGTCTGTTTTAGTACAATCAGCAGCCCTTCCTTATCACTAGGTTTGAACTCTGAGGTTTTCTCCCTAGCAGCACAGGAGACAGATAAACAGAGGTTAAAAGAGCCAGCTCACCACTCTCTGCTCAGGGGCAGTAGAGGATGGGGCTGGACATACCAAAAATAAATTTAATAAAAACACTTGAGACGAGTGATTTTTGAACTCAAATATGAAAGATTTTCTTTTCATAATAAATAATATTTTGATTTCCTTGGCAGTCAATAACCAGCTGTTTAAAGAAAATGTAAAACTTTGGCAATGTTTTAAATTGAATGAAAGGCAATTTGTTTGAAGTATTTACAGAAGCATGCACTTGGAAAAGTTTTAATTTAGTACTTTGCTATTTGGTTAAAAGTAGAAAAATATTAAGACTCTTAAATGAGGATTATTTAACATCAACTTAGGTGTGTGTTATAAGTTGTGCAGTTGGCTTGAATCATGATCACTCATTTGGAGAGAGCTGCCTTAACTCAAAACTGTAGGGATTCAGTGTAAACCTTGGGAATGAACAGGAATCTGACTGAAATGTGAAAAGCAAGCCATCCTCAGTGAAATTATATCAGAATGTGGGCAAACTACTGAGTGGCTGCCTTCAGGGAGTAGAATTATTACCCCTGCTGTTCAGAATTCACAGTACCTGCCCACCTTCTGAAACCCAACGTAGTAGTCACGTCTCTGGAAGACAGCTTATCACCACACACAAAATGCAGGCAGCATCTATGAAAAAGAGTAAACAGTCGACAATTTGGGCCAAGACCCTTCATCAGGACAAATGAAGGATCTCGGTTGAAATCTTCGAGGGACCTGATGAAAGGTCTCGGCCCGAAACGTTGACCGTTTGCTGATTTCCATAGATGCTGCCTGGCCTGCTGAGTTCCTCCAGCATTTTGTGTGTGTTGCTCTGGATTTCCAGCATCTGCAGATTTTCTCATCTTTAATCAACTTAACAGAGTTTCTTTGTTGTTTTTATTAAATTTTCACAGGAATTTGAGTGTGGTTAACCCCTCGATCCAATTTAACGTAGAAATACCAAGATTAAATGTGAATAAGCAGGAACAACTTTATGCCTCTTTGCTGCTAATGTTTTATTGCTCAGCTGTTTGGTGAACAATGAAGGAGCCTCTGTGCTTTTGGTCACCGTACACTGCAGTGTAACAGAAGTGACACTTGGAATCAACCTTTGTTGTCTATTGCTCCATACCTTCGAGGCCTGTTCATTGTCTCATGTCTTCAATCTACAGGTCTTCCCCGGAAGGAGATACCCACAGCCCATCGACAACCAGCTGGTCCGTCCCGCTAGTCTCCGCAACTCTCGTTTTGCATGTGTGGGCTGAACGTAAGTTGAGTGTTTATAGAACTGGAGAGAACAAAACTGAGACTTAAAAGTTTTTGTTTAGGCTGGGTGAAGGCCAATCAGTTCCTTGAACCAACTTGAATTAGCAATACGCACAAAATACACTGGAGAAACTCAACAGGTAATGCCGCATCTACAAAGAGGAATAAAGAGTTAATATTTGTCTTAGTCCAAAGCGTCGTCTTGTTATTCCTCTCCATAGGTGCTGCCTCACTGTTGAGTTTCTCCAGCATTTTGCATGTTACTCTGGATTTCCAGCTAATGCAGAATCTCTTGTGTTTCAATTAGATGTGGATCTTAATTCTAGAACTGGAGGTCATACGTTTAGGGTGAAATATTCAAAGAGAATCTGAGGGGGACTTCTTCACTCAGACGGTAGTGCAAGCGTGTAATAAGCTGCCCGTGGCAGTGACAGATGTGGGTTCAATTGCAACATTTAAGAGAAGTTTGGATAGATAAGTGGATGAGAGGGGTTTGGAGGATACACTTGGGTGAGCCTAGGTAGAAGACTGGGTTGGCATGGAGTGGATGGGCCAAAAGGCCTGTTTCTGTGCTATAGTCCCCTATGACTTTAATTTTATCTATCTGACTTACTTCCTCAAACCTCAGTACTTTTTTTCAACCAAAAATGTCTCCATCTCAGTTCCAAAAGGTTCATTTGATCCTCTCTCCCCTCCGCAGCCTTATCAGACTTTAAGGGGGAACGTTACATGGGCCTGATGACCTTTTGTGCTGCTATGATTAGATTCCTAGATTGCCTGGAAGCTCTGAATTAATAAAAAACACAATTTACAAAGGAGTAGCGTGTCATACTGTGACACAGAATTTGTAATATCGGTCCTGCTGATGATTGCAGAATCTAACCATTAGTGAGAACGAATTTGGTAGATGGTGTCACCTCTCGGGATCTGATAATGTCACATGCTTTCACAAACTCTGCCTGCAGCTTGGACCAAAGTTTTTCCTTATTTAATGAAGTTCCTAAATTCCCTTGTTTTGTTTTGGCAAATGATGTGAACAAACTGGCACAAATATATTGTCATTTAACAAGGTTGCTTTCTTTCCCAAGTTTTGCACATATACAAGTGTTTCATATTAAGTCTCCTGCCTGTCATCCTAACCAACCACTATCTGATCTGCATTCAATTCAATGAAGGATGGTGCCAAGTGGGAAATGGATCATAGAGGAAGATTGTATTGTTCTTTGAGGATGATTGATTGGAACATTCGTCGGCATTAGTTTATTATTGTCAAATGTACTAAGACACAGTGAAAAGCATGCTGATAAATTCAATGCACAGGTGTTGAGGTAGAATAAAGTAAAGCAATAACTTTGCAGAATAAAGTGTAAAAAGCTACAGGAAAACTATAGTGCAGGTAAATAAGTACAACGTAAGATCATAACGAGATAGATTGTGAGGTCAGGAGTCCATCTTATCATACAAGAGGTCTGTTCAAGAGTCAAAGAAATAGAAAACTAACATTCAAAGGTTCATTTATTAACAAAGTGTACAACTCTGAAGTTCTTCTTCTCCAGATAGGCATTGCTGGCCAGAAAGAAAAGAAAAGTAGCACGGTCATCAATCACAAATCCCTCCTCCCCTCCACAAAAAAATTAACAAAAAGGGAACAGGCACATTGACCCACAAGCTCCCTCCCCCCACATAAAATATGAGAAAGATCAGGCAAAAAACACAGAATACAAAAAAATCATAAGACTGAAATAGATAGATAGATAGATAGATAGATAGATAGATAGATAGATAGATAGATAGATAGATAGATAGATAGATACTTTATTCATCCCCATGGGGAAATTCAACTTTTTTCCAATGTCCCATACACTTGTTGTAGCAAAACTAATTACATACAATACTTAACTCAGTAAAAAATATGATATGCATCTAAATCACTATCTCAAAAAGCATTAATAATAGCTTTTAAAAAGTTCTTAAGTCCTGGCGGTTGAATTGTAAAGCCTAATGGCATTGGGGAGTATTGACCTCTTCATCCTGTCTGAGGAGCATTGCATCGATAGTAACCTGTCGCTGAAACTGCTTCTCTGTCTCTGGATGGTGCTATGTAGAGGATGTTCAGAGTTATCCATAATTGACCGTAGCCTATTCAGCGCCCTTCGCTCAGCTACCGATGTTAAACTCTCCAGTACTTTGCCCACGACAGAGCCCGCCTTCCTTACCAGCTTATTAAGACGTGAGGCGTCCCTCTTCTTAATGCTTCCTCCCCAACACGCCACCACAAAGAAGAGGGCGCTCTCCACAACTGACCTATAGAACATCTTCAGCATCTCACTACAGACATTGTCCATAGTCCAGAATTAAGTCCATAGTCCAAGTCCACATCCAAAACACAGAAAACTTGGGCAACATTCTCCCTCTCCGTAGCAATAAAAGACAGAATCCCCGTTCTGTAGTACAGCGATTTCCCAGTGATAAAAGGCAGTCTCCCCTCTCCGTAACAGAGTGATCTCCCAGTGATAAAAGGCAGTCTCCCCTCTCCGTAGCAGAGTGATCTCCCCGTGATAAAAGGCAGTCTCCCCTCTCCGTAGCAGAGTGATCTCCCAGTGATAAAAGGCAGTCTCCCTTCTCCGTAACAGAGTGATCTCCCAGTGATAAAAGGCAGTCTCCCCTCTCCGTAACAAAGTGATCTCCCAGTGATAAAAGGCAGTCTCCCCTCTCCGTAGCAGAGTGATCTCCCAGTGATAAAAGGCAGTCTCCCCTCTCCGTAGCAGAGTGATCTCCCAGTGATAAAAGGCAGTCTCCCCTCTCTGTAGCAGAGTGATCTCCCCGTGATAAAAGGCAGTCTCCCCTCTCCGTAGCAGAGTGATCTCCCAGTGATAACAGGCAGTCTCCCCTCTCCGTAGCAGAGTCATCTCCCAGTGATAAAAGGCAGTCTCCCCTCTCCGTAGCAGAGTGATCTCCCAGTGATAAAAGGCAGTCTCCCCTCTCCGTAACAGAGTGATCTCCCAGTGATAAAAGGCAGTCTCCCCTCTCCGTAGCAGAGTGATCTCCCAGTGATAAAAGGCAGTCTCCCCTCTCCGTAGCAGAGTGATCTCCCAGTGATAAAAGGCAGTCTCCCCTCTCTGTAGCAGAGTGATCTCCCCGTGATAAAAGGCAGTCTCCCCTCTCCGTAGCAGAGTGATCTCCCAGTGATAAAAAGCCATTTCCCCTCTCCGTAGCAGAGTGATCTCCCAGTGATAAAAAGCCATCTCCCCTCTCCGTAGCAGAGTGATCTCCCAGTGATAAAAGGCAGTCTCCCCTCTCCGTAACAGAGTGATCTCCCAGTGATAAAAGGCCGTCTCCCCTCTCCGTAGCAGAGTGATCTCCCAGTGATAACAGGCAGTCTCCCCTCTCCGTAACAGAGTGATCTCCCAGTGATAAAAGGCAGTCTCCCCTCTCCGTAGCAGAGTGATCTCCCAGTGATAAAAGGCCGTCTCCCCTCTCCGTAGCAGAGTGATCTCCCAGTGATAAAAGGCAGTCTCCCCTCTCTGTAGTAGAGTGATCTCCCAGTGATAAAAGGCAGTCTCCCCTCTCCGTAACAGAGTGATCTCCCAGTGATAAAAGGCCGTCTCCCCTCTCCGTAGCAGAGTGATCTCCCAGTGATAAAAGGCAGTCTCCCCTCTCTGTAGTAGAGTGATCTCCCAGTGATAAAAGGCAGTCTCCCCTCTCCGTAGCAGAGTGATCTCCCAGTGATAAAAGGCCGTCTCCCCTCTCCGTAGCAGAGTGATCTCCCAGTGATAAAAGGCAGTCTCCCCTCTCTGTAGTAGAGTGATCTCCCAGTGATAAAAGGCAGTCTCCCTTCTCCGTAGCAGAGTGATCTCCCAGTGATAAAAGGCAGTCTCCCCTCTCCGTAGCAGAGTGATCTCCCAGTGATAAAAGGCAGTCTCCCCTCTCCGTAGCAGAGTGATCTCCCAGTGATAAAAGGCAGTCTCCCCTCTCCGTAGCAGAGTGATCTCCCAGTGATAAAAGGCAGTCTCCCCTCTCCGTAGCAGAGTGATCTCCCAGTGATAAAAGGCAGTCTCCCCTCTCCGTAGCAGAGTGATCTCCCAGTGATAAAAGGCAGTCTCCCCTCTCCGTAGTAGAGTGATCTCCCAGTGATAAAAGGCAGTCTCCCCTCTCCGTAGCAGAGTGATCTCCCAGTGATAAAAGGCAGTCTCCCCTCTCCGTAGCAGAGTGATCTCCCAGTGATAAAAGGCAGTCTCCCCTCTCCGTAACAGAGTGATCCCCCAGCGATCAAAGGCAGTCTCCCCTCTCCGTAACAGAGTGATCTCCCAGTGATAGAAGGCAGTCTCCCCTCTCCGTAGCAGAGTGATCTCCCAGTGATAAAAGGCCGTCTCCCCTCTCCGTAGCAGAGTGATCTCCCAGTGATAAAAGGCAGTCTCCCCTCTCCGTAGCAGAGTGATCTCCCAGTGATAAAAGGCAGTCTCCCCTCTCCGTAGCAGAGTGATCTCCCAGTGATAAAAGGCCGTCTCCCCTCTCCGTAGCAGAGTGATCTCCCAGTGATAAAAGGCCGTCTCCCCTCTCCGTAGCAGAGTGATCTCCCAGTGATAAAAGGCAGTCTCCCCTCTCCGTAACAGAGTGATCTCCCAGTGATAGAAGGCAGTCTCCCCTCTCCGTAGCAGAGTGATCTCCCAGTGATAGAAGGCAGTCTCCCCTCTCCGTAGCAGAGTGATCTCCCAGTGATAGAAGGCAGTCTCCCCTCTCCGTAGCAGAGTGATCTCCCAGTGATAAAAGGCAGTCTCCCCTCTCCGTAACAGAGTGATCTCCCAGTGATAAAAGGCAGTCTCCCCTCTCCGTAACAGAGTGATCTCCCAGTGATAAAAGGCAGTCTCCCCTCTCCGTAACAGAGTGATCTCCCAGTGATAAAAGGCAGTCTCCCCTCTCCGTAACAGAGTGATCTCCCAGTGATAAAAGGCAGTCTCCCCTCTCCGTAACAGAGTGATCTCCCAGTGATAAAAGGCAGTCTCCCCTCTCCGTAACAGAGTGATCTCCCAGTGATAGAAGGCAGTCTCCCCTCTCCGTAGCAGAGTGATCTCCCAGTGATAGAAGGCAGTCTCCCCTCTCCGTAGCAGAGTGATCTCCCAGTGATAAAAGGTAGGCAGACGCCGTTTCAATCTCCCTCGTCGCTTTAATCAGTGAACAATGGAAGCTTGAATTGGCGAATTGGAGTTGAACATCGGCCCACAGCCTTCTCGCCACAAGGTTCCCACACGATGCCTCTGCCTCCCAGAATCCCCTCAGAGAGTGCAGAACACTGAAATACCCAAACCATCTCCAAACTGCAACAGAAAGGCTCCAACAGTTCCAGAATCACATTCAAGATGAAAATCAAACATAAAAAACAGAAAATAATTGAAACTACAGCACAGAAATAGAAACTTCAGGCATTCAGTCCATGCCAAAACATTTAAACTGCCTAGTCCCAATGTCCTGCACCTGGATCGTAACCCTCCTTACCTTTCCTAATCATGTACCTATCCAAATTCCTCTTAAACATTGAAATTTAAATTTCATCCACCACTTATGCTGGCAGCTCGTTCCACACTCTCACCACCCTCTGAGTGAAGAAGTTACCCCTCATGTTCCCCTTAAATATGTCACCTTTCACCCTTACCCATGGCCCCTAGTTGTAGTCCCACCCAACCTCAGTGGAAAAAGCCTGCTTGCGTTTACCCTATCTATAACCCTCATAATTTTGTATATCTCTATCAAATCTCCCCTCAATGTTCTACGTTCGATGGAATAAAGTTCTAACCTATTCAATCTTTCCTCATAACTCAGGTCCTCCAGTTCCAGTCGTATATTTGTAAATTTTCTCTGTACTGTTTCAGTTTTTACATCTTTCCTGTAGGTAGGCAGCCAAACCAAGAACATGGTAACAGTGGGATAGAACCTGTATTTGAGATTGGTGGTATGGACTTTTAGGTCACTTACAAGACAGAGACTGAAGAGACAGCAAAAGCTGGAATCTGGTCCTGATGCAGGGTTTAAACCTAAAACATCGACAATTCCTTTGCTCCCCAGATGCCGATTGACCTGCTGAGTTCATGCAGGAGATTGTCTCCTGCTTTTGTCTCTACAACTTTATCTGGTCCTCAAGAGCAAAACCTCTGACCAGCTCCACTATGCGGGGATGGGAGAAATGGCCAGGAAAGTATTCTCCCCACTGCAGCCAAGAGAGGACTAGGTTGATTTTAGCCAAGGGACTCTAGGATTCTGTCTTGCATAGGACCTCGACAGCACTGGACATCTCCAAAAAGTGGTGCCTCAAGAAGGGGCATCCATCATTAAGGACCCTCACAAACCAGGGCATGCCTTCTTCTCAATAAAACAATGAGGGAGAAGGTACAGAAGCCTGAAGACCAACACATAATGTTATAGAAACAGCTTCTTCTCCTCAGCCATCAGATTTCTGAATGGACCATAAATCTATAAAAACTCTCTCACTGTTTTATTTTTGCACTGTTTATTTCTCAATTTTATTGTAACTTATAGACATTTTTATATATTACACTGTATTTCTGCCACAAAACAACAAACAACAGATGTGTGAAACCTTCTTACATACTATTTCAGATCTAGTCATGAGGAAGGATTAATATGAGCTCTTGTGGTTGAAGATCTTCAAGGAGCTACTGACCAAAATATGATAGAATTCCAGATTCATTTGGATAGTGAATACCATAAGTCCAAAGCCACACCAAAAGATAGGCAGGTAAAGTTAAGAGGTAGGAGGCTAGAATGGGGAATAGAAGAAGAGGGAAGGGGCGGGGAAATATATTATCGGAAGTTTTAGAGACCGATGTTCATGTCATTAGCATGGAGGCTACCTAGACAGAACAAGAGATGTTACTCCTTCAACCTGAGGGTGGCCTCATCACGACAGAAGAGGAGGCCATTGACTGACATGTCGGAATAGGAATGGGGATGAAAATTAAAATGGTTGGCCACTGAGAAATTCTGCTTTTTGCAGACTAAGTGGAGCTGCTCGACAAAGCACTCCCCCGCACCCCCCCCAATTTACATCAGGTCTTGTCAATGTAGAGGAGGCTGCATTGGGAGCAGATGACCCCAACAGATTAACAGGTGAAGAGTTTTGGGGCTCTGAATGGAAATGAGGGAGGAGATGAATGGGCAGGTGTGGCATTTCTGTCTCTTGCAGGCATATGCGCCAGGAGGGAGATTAGTGGGGAGGGATGAATGGACAAAAGAATCGCAGAGGAAGTGATCCCAATGGAATGTGGAGAGTTAGGGGAGGTAGGGATGTGTTTGGTGCTAGGGTCCCATTGAAAATGGCTGAAGATCTGGAGAATGATGTCACAATGAAACCACTCTCAGGCTGATGGAGCAACACCTCATATTCTATCCAGGCCTCTTACCTCTTCTCCTCACCTGGCTTTCTCCTCTCCCTCTTGCAGCTCCTCCTTCCCTTTCTCCCATGGTCTCCTAACAGATTTCTTCTTCTCCATCCCTTTGCCCTTTCCACCTTTCATGTCCCACGATCTTACTTCATCGCCACTCCCCTAACCACCTGGCTTCACTTACCACCTTCTAGCTTGTCCTCTTTCCCCTCCCTACATGTTCTAGATTGGCATCTGCACCTTTACTTTCCAGTCCTGTTGAAGCGTCTCCACCTGAAACATCAACTGTTTATCCCTTTCCATAGATGCTGCGTGACTTGTTGAGTTGCTCCAGCATTTTGTGTATTTTGCTCTGGATTTACAGCATCTGCAGAATATTTTGTGTTTTTAAGACCAAAGCCACTGTCCTCCACAAAATTATAATGGTACATAGCTATAGCCGTCTAACATCAGCTAGGAAAATTAGCTAAGAGCCAATTCAGTAGATAGACAGTGACAGACATTATAATTACCGGTCTATAAAACTGAACAGGAATTTATCCCAATTAGAAGGAGGAGTGCCATGAAAATGAGGCACAATCTGTGATTAGCAAAGAAGGTCAAAGATAATTGTGAAGCCAGTCTGGTGGCGGGCCAGAGAAATTAGAAAGTTTTTTTTTTGGGATCCAGCAGCAAGAACTAAAAACTCATAAGAAGGGAAAAGAAATGTCATGAGAGAATACTGTGTTTAACAGCGGGAGTTCCTATGGATATATCAGTAGGAAGAAGGTAGCTTGAGGTAGGTGAAGGGCCTTTAGAGAACCAGGCTGATGAACTAATAACAGGAAAGAAAGAAATGGCAGACACGTTTCAGTTCTTTGCACCATGCAGGGCACTGTAAATGTCCTTACGGTAACACACAAGATGCTCGAGAGACTTCATGGGTCAGGCAGCACCTGGGATGGAAACACACAGCTGATGCTTCAGGTCGAGACCACCTTCATTACGACTGGTTTCATTATACCTGGAGTTACTTCCTTTAAAATGCTTGGATAAAGCCACTGGGTCCTGGTGATCTGATCACCTTTAGTCCCATGAGATTCTCAAATATTTAATCTTTTTCGTAAGTTCCACCATGCTGTTTGAAATTAGCCCATTTGTTACACTAGGAAGGCAAAAGAGAAGCTGCAGATATTGGAAATTTGGAGCAATACACAAAATGCTGGCGGAACTTAACAGATCAGGCAACATGTATTTCCAGAACTCTCTGAGCTCCATGCGGGTACCTGTAGATTGGAGACAGCACCTCATTCAAAAAGGAAGACAGAAGGTTGGGAACTACAGGCAAGTTAGTTTAATCAATTGCAGGCAAGATGCTAAAATCTACTCTCAATGAGGAAACAACTAATCATTTAGGAAAGCTGACTTTTATTAAAGCTAGTCAACATGATTGTATGATAGGTAAGCTGTCACAAATTTTCTTGATTTTTTTTGGGATGTGACGAGAAGAGTTGATAAAGGCAAACGCGTAGAACTATAAATAAATTTCCATAAGGCTTTTGCAAGGTGCCTTATAAGAGGCTGGTACATAATTCAACAGCTCAAGCTATTGAATGGAGCATGATAGCATGGGATGAAAACTGTCCGTCAGATAGAGAATAGAGAGGTAGAATCAATGGGTTCTCTTTAGACCGGAAGGATGTAACTAGTGGAAAATCGCAGGAATCTGCTGTGCTGGAGGCAGCATCTCCAACACCATCATACTGAGCACGGGGGCTCCCCAGGGCTGTGTGCTCAGTCCACTGCTGTTCACTCTGCTGACCAACGACTGTGCTGCAACACACAGCTCGAACCACATCATCAAGTTCACAGATGACACAACCGTGGTGGGTCTCATCAGCAAGAACAAGTCAGCTTACAGAGAGGAGGTGCAGCGGCTAACAGACTGGTGCAGAGCCAACAACCTGTCTCTGAATGTGAACAAAACAAAAGAGATGGTTGTTGACTTCAGGAGGGCACGGAGCGACCACTCCCCACTGAACATCAATGGTTCCTCTACAGAGATCGTTAAGGGCACCAAATTTCTTGGTGTTCACCTGGCGGAGAATCTCACCTGGTCCCTCAACACCAGCTCCATAGCAAAGAAAGCCCAGCAGCATCTCTACTTTCTGTGAAGGCTGAGGAAAGTCCATCTCCCACCCCACCCCTCCATCCTCATCACATTCTACAGGGGTTGTATTGAGAGCATCCTGAGCAGTTGCATCACTGCCTGGTTCGGAAATTGCACCATCTCGGATTGCAAGACCCTGCAGCGGGTAGTGAGGTCAGCTGAGAAGATCATCGGGGTCTCTCTTCCCACCATCACAGACATTTACACTACACACTGCATCCGCAAAGCAAACAGCATTATGAAGGACCCTACGCACCCCTCATACAAACTCTTCTCCTTCCTGCCGTCTAGGAAAAGGCACCGAAGCATTCAGGCTCTCACGACCAGACTATTTAACAGTTTCTTCCCCCAGGCTATCAGACTCCTCAATACCCGAAGCCTGGACTCACACCTTGCCCTACTGTCCTGTTTATTATTTATTGTAATGCCTGCACTGTTTTTGTGCACTTTACGCAGTCCTGGGTAGGTCTGTAGTCTAGTGGGTTTTTTTTCTGTGTTGTTTTTACGTAGTTCAGTGTAGTTTTTGTACTGCTTCATGTAGCACCATGGTCCTGAAAAACATTATCTCATTTTTACTGTGTACTGTGTTATGGTTGAAATGACAATAAAAAGTGACTTGACTTGACTTGAATTGAGGCTTACAGGGAATTGGCACAGAAGTGGAGTTGACGTCAGTTTAGACCAGTCATGATCATATAGAATAGTGAGACAGTCTGAAGGAGCTGTGTGGCCAGCTCCTGGCCCTATTGCCCTGTGTCTGTGTGTTCTGTCAAAATCTCAAAAGTAGATCAATGTATCTTTGGGATTTATCAGCTTTCATTGATGTCATCATTCCTAATGCTAATTTCTGTCAATTCCTTATTCCAATTAGACCCTTCGTTCTATAGTATTTCTGACAGATTTCTAATGTGCTCTTCTCTGAAGACAGAAAGAATTTGTTTAACTCCTCTGGTGTGACCTTAGTCCCCAGGATTACTTTGTTCAACTCTGTCTGTAAGGGACCAACATTTTCCCACAAAAATAGGGAAATAAGGACTTCCGGGTGGAGCATGGAGTGAGCGGGTGCGTGTGAGTGTGGCTCCTGATTTTTATTGAAAATCTACCTGTTTATCTTTGCCTTATGCTTGAGATAACTGAATACTTAACATTGTGAACAACCCGGGACGTTGCTGGACACTGAAATGGCAAATAAAATGTACCTTCGAAGTAAAACTGGGGAAAAAGATAGCGAAGCCTTGACAAAGAAAGCTGATGTTAGAGTAATGGTGCCGTTCAAGCTGCTGGACCTGGGCTTGCACTACCCGATGTAATATGAGTGTATTTTGGATCATCTGACATGTTGTGGATGTGTGTGGGCCTTCGTCTTGAAGTAGTGTGGGGGGTATGGCTGGTGAAATGTCTGTACTTGTATTTGTGAATTGTTGTATTATAAATACATTAGCTGCCATGGCATGTTCGGGGAGGGAGGGTGAGGGGAGGATTGATTAGTGGTAAGATATAAAAGCAAAATGGAGGAAAATGTAATCTATTATGTATTCTGTATAGTGTCATTCCCTCAATAAAAATATATTTTAAAAATAGGGTAATAATTGGAATTAAATGAAAGGGAAGGAATATCAATGGGAGTAGATAAGAGAATGAAATAAAACTAATGGGAATGGGGCTGAGAGATGGAATAAGGTAAAAGATGTGAATGAAAGTGAATGGGGGAGAGGGAAGGGGAATGGGTGGAAATTGAATGGAGAGGGAAGGGGAATGGGTGGAATGGAGGGGAGAGTGAACGGGGATGGGTGGAATGGAGGGGAGAGGGAACGGGGATGGGTGGAATGGAGGGGAGAGGGAAGGGGAATGAATGGAAATGGAGGGGAGAGGGAAAGGGGATGGGAGGGAATGGAGGGGAGATGGAAGGGGAATGAATGGAAATGGAGGGAGTGGGAAAGGGGAATGAAGGGAATTGAGGGGAGAGGGAAGGGGGATGGGATGGATGGAATGGAGGGGAGAGGGAAGGGAGAATGGGTGGAATGGAGGGGAGAGGAACGGGGATGGGTGAATGGAGGGGAGAGGGAAGGGGAATGAATGGAAATGGAGGGGAGAGGGAAAAGGGGATGGAGGGAATGGAGGGGAGATGGAAGGGGAATGAATGGAAATGGAGGGGAGTGGGAAAGGGGAATGAAGGGAATTGAGGGAGAGGGAAGGGGGATGGATGGATGGAATGGAGGGGAGAGGGAAGGGAGAATGAAGGGAATTGAGGAGAGAGGGAAGGGGATGGGTGGAAATGGAGGGGAGAGGGAAGGGGGATGTGTGGAAATGGAGGGGAGAGGGAAAGGGGAATGATGGAAATGGAGCGAGGGAAGGGGAATAAAGGGAATGGAGGGGAGAGGGAAAGGGGAATGAAGGGAATTGAGGAGAGAGGGAAGGGGGATGGATGGATGGAATGGGAGGAGAGAGGGAAGGGAATGACTGGAAATGGAGGGGAGAGGGAAAGGGGAATGAAGGGAATTGAGGGGAGAGGGAAGGGGATGGATGGATGGAATGGAGGGGAGAGAGAAGGGGGATGGATAGAATGGAGGGGAGAGGGAAGGGGATGGGAGGGAATGGAGGGGAGAGGGAAAGGGAATGAATGAAAATGGAGGGGAGAGGGAAGGGGAATGAAGGGAATTGAGGGGAGAGGGAAAGGGGATGGATGGAATGGAGGGGAGAGGGAAGGGGGATGTGTGGAAATGGAGGGGAGAGGGAAAGGTGATGGAGGGAATGGAGGGGAGAGGGAAGGGGAATGAATGGAAATGGAGGGGAGAGGGAAAGGGGAATGAATGAAAATGGAGGGGAGAGGGAAGGGGAATGAAGGAATTGAGGGGAGAGGGAAAGGGGATGGATGGAATGGAGGGGAGAGGGAAGGGGGATGTGTGGAAATGGAGGGGAGAGGGAAAGGTGATGGGAGGGAATGGAGGGGAGAGGGAAGGGGAATGAATGGAAATGGAGGGGAGAGGGAAAGGGGAATGAAGGGAATTGAGGGGAGAGGGAAGGGGGATGGATGGATGGAATTGGAGGGGAGAGGGAAGGGGGATGGATGGAATGGAGGGGAGAGGGAAGGGGATGGGAGGGAATGGAGGGGAGAGGAGGGGGAATGGATGGAAATGGAGGGTAGAGGGAAGGGGAATGGGTGGAATTGAGGGGAGAGGGAAGGGGAATGAATGAAAATGGAGGGGAGAGGGAAGGGGAATGAAGGGAATTGAGGGAGAGGGAAGGGGGATGGGATGGATGGAATGGAGGGGAGAGGGAAGGGGGATGGATGGATGGAACGGAGGGGAAGAGGGAAGGGGGGATGGGTGGAATGGAGGGGAGAGGGAAGGGGAATGAATGAAAATGGAGGGGAGAGGGAAGGGGAATGAAGGGAATTGAGGAGAGAGGGAAGGGGATGGATGGACTGGAGTGGAGAGAGAAGGGGATGGATAGAATGGAGGGGAGAGGGAAGGGGATGGGAGGGAATGGAGGGGAGAGAGGAGGGGAATGGATGGAATGGAGGGGAGAGGGAAGGGGGATGGGTGGAAATGGAGGGGAGAGAGAAAGGGGATGGGAGGGAATGGAGGGGAGAGGGAAAGGGAATGAATGAAAATGGAGGGGAGAGGGAAGGTGAATGAAGGGAATTGAGGGGAGAGGGAAGGGGATGGATGGGAATGGAGGGGAGAGGGAAGGGGGATGTGTGGAAATGGAGGGGAGAGGGAAAGGTGATGGGAGGGAATGGAGGGGAGAGGGAAGGGGAATGAATGGAAATGGAGGGGAGAGGGGAAAGGGGAATGAATGAAAATGGAGGGGAGAGGGAAGGGGAATGAAGGGAATGAGGGGAGAGGGAAAGGGGATGGATGGAATGGAGGGGAGAGGGAAGGGGGATGTGTGGAAATGGAGGGGAGAGGGAAAGGTGATGGGAGGGAATGGAGGGGAGAGGGAAGGGGAATGAATGGAAATGGAGGGGAGAGGGAAAGGGGAATGAAGGGAATTGAGGGGAGAGGGAAGGGGGATGGATGGATGGAATGGAGGGGAGAGGGATGGGGGATGGATGGAATGGAGGGGAGAGGAAGGGGATGGGAGGGAATGGAGGGGAGAGAGGAGGGGAATGGATGGAATGGAGGGTAGAGGGAAGGGGAATGGGTGGAATTGAGGGGAGAGGGAAGGGGAATGAATGAAAATGGAGGGGAGAGGGAAGGGGAATGAAGGGGAATTGAGGGGAGAGGGAAGGGGGATGGATGGATGGAATGGAGGGGAGAGGGAAGGGGGATGGATGGATGGAACGGAGGGGAGAGGGAAGGGGGATGGGTGGAATGGAGGGGAGAGGGAAGGGGAATGAATTGAAAATGGAGGGGAGAGGAGGGGAATGAAGGGAATGAGGAGAGAGGGAAGGGGATGGATGGAATGGAGGGGAGAGAGAAGGGGATGGATAGAATGGAGGGGAGAGGGAAGGGGATGGGAGGGATTGGAGGGGGAGAGAGGAGGGGAATGGATGGAATTGGAGGGGAGAGGGAAGGGGGGATGGGTGGAAATGGAGGGGAGAGAGAAAGGGGATGGGAGGGAATGGAGGGGAGAGGGAAAGGGAATGAATGAAAATGGAGGGGAGAGGGAAGGGGAATGAAGGGAATTGAGGGGAGAGGGAAAGGGGATGGATGGAATGGAGGGGAGAGGGAAGGGGGATGTGTGGAAATGGAGGGGAGAGGGAAAGGTGATGGGAGGGAATGGAGGGGAGAGGGAAGGGGAATGAATGGAAATGGAGGGGAGAGGGAGAAGGGGAATGAAGGGAATTGAGGGGAGAGGGAAGGGGGATGGATGGATGGAATGGAGGGGAGAGGGAAGGGGGATGGATGGAATGGAGGGGAGAGGGAGGGGATGGGAGGGAATGGAGGGGAGAGAGGAGGGGAATGGATGGAATGGAGGGTAGAGGGAAGGGGAATGGGTGGAATTGAGGGGAGAGGGAAGGGGAATGAATGAAAATGGAGGGGAGAGGGAAGGTGAATGAAGGGAATTGAGGGGAGAGGGAAAGGGGATGGATGGAATGGAGGGAGAGGGAAGGGGAATGGGTGGATTGAGGGAAGAGGGAAGGGGAATGAATGAAAATGGAGGGGAGAGGGAAGGGGGAATGAATGGAAATGGAGAGAGGGAAGGGGAATAAAGGGAATTGAGGGGAGAGGGAAGGGGGATGGGTGGAAATGGAGGGGAGAGGGAAAGGGGATGGGAGGGAATGGAGGGGAGAGGGAAGGGGAATGAATGGAAATGGAGGGGAGAGGGAAAGGGGAATGAAGGGAATTGAGGGGAGAGGGAAGGGGGATGGATGGATGGAATGGAGGGGAGAGGGAAAGGGGATGGGAGGGAATGGAGGGGAGAGAGGAGGGGAATGGATGGAATGGAGGGGAGAGGGAAGGGGAATGGGTGGAATTGAGGGGAGAGGGAAGGGGAATGAAGGGAATTGAGGGGAGAGGGAAGGGGATGGATGGAATGGAGGGGAGAGGAAGGGGAATGAAGGGAATGGAGGGGAGAGGGAAGGGGATGGGTGGAAATGGAGGGGAGAGGGAAAGGGGATGGGAGGGAATGGAGGGGAGAGGGAAGGGGAATGAAGGGAATTGAGGGGAGAGGGAAGGGGATGGATGGATGGAATGGGGGGAGAGGGAAGGGGGATGGATGGAATGGAGGGGAGAGGGAAGGGGATGGGAGGGAATGGAGGGGAGAGAGGAGGGGAATGGATGGAATGGAGGGGAGAGGGAAGGGGGGATGGGTGGAAATGGAGGGGAGAGAGAAAGGGGATGGGAGGGAATGGAGGGGAGAGGGAAAGGGAATGAATGAAAATGGAGGGGAGAGGGAAGGGGAATGAAGGGAATTGAGGGGAGAGGGAAAGGGGATGGATGGAATGGAGGGGAGAGGGAAGGGGGATGTGTGGAAATGGAGGGGAGAGGGAAAGGTGATGGGAGGGAATGGAGGGGAGAGGGAAGGGGAATGAATGGAAATGGAGGGGAGAGGGAAAGGGGAATGAAGGGAATTGAGGGGAGAGGGAAGGGGGATGGATGGATGGAATGGAGGGGAGAGGGAAGGGGGATGGATGGAATGGAGGGGAGAGGGAAGGGGATGGGAGGGAATGGAGGGGAGAGAGGAGGGGAATGGATGGAATGGAGGGTAGAGGGAAGGGGGAATGGGTGGAATTGAGGGGAGAGGGAAGGGGAATGAATGAAAATGGAGGGGAGAGGGAAGGAGAATGAAGGGAATTGAGGGGAGAGGGAAAGGGGATGGATGGAATGGAGGGGAGAGGGAAGGGGAATGGGTGGAATTGAGGGAAGAGGGAAGGGGAATGAATGAAAATGGAGGGGAGAGGGAAGGGGGAATGAATGGAAATGGAGAGAGGGAAGGGGAATAAAGGGAATGGAGGGTAGAGGGAAGGGGGATGGGTGGAAATGGAGGGGAGAGGGAAAGGGGATGGGAGGGAATGGAGGGGAGAGGGAAGGGGAATGAATGGAAATGGAGGGGAGAGGGAAAGGGGAATGAAGGGAATAGGGGAGAGGGAAGGGGGATGGATGGATGGAATGGAGGGGAGAGGGAAGGGGATGGGAGGGAATGGAGGGGAGAGAGGAGGGGAATGGATGGAATGGAGGGGAGAGGGAAGGGGAATGGGTGGAATTGAGGGGAGAGGGAAGGGGAATGAAGGGAATTGAGGGGAGAGGGAAGGGGATGGATGGAATGGAGGGGAGAGGGAAAGGGGATGGGAGGGAATGGAGGGGAGAGAGGAGGGGAATGGATGGAATGGAGGGGAGAGGGAAGGGGAATGGGTGGAATTGAGGGGAGAGGGAAGGGGAATGAAGGGAATTGAGGGGAGAGGGAAGGGGATGGATGGAATGGAGGGGAGAGGAAGGGGAATGAAGGGAATGGAGGGGAGAGGGAAGGGGATGGGTGGAAATGGAGGGGAGAGGGAAAGGGGATGGGAGGGAATGGAGGGGAGAGGGAAGGGGAATGAAGGGAATTGAGGGGAGAGGGAAGGGGATGGATGGATGGAATGGGGGGAGAGGGAAGGGGGATGGATGGAATGGAGGGGAGAGGGAAGGGGATGGGAGGGAATGGAGGGGAGAGAGGAGGGGAATGGATGGAATGGAGGGTAGAGGGAAGGGGAATGGGTGGAATTGAGGGGAGAGGGAAAGGGGATGAAGGGAAGAGAAAAGGTTAATAGAAGGGAATCAAAGGGAATGGGATGGAAATAGAAGGCAGAGATTCTACTCTTTCTTTGTATGAGGTATGACTCCAGTCATAGCCGTGATTTTTCCTTGATGCTCATCAACGTCAGCTTCATCTGGGGCCCTTGCTGCCACATTTGATGTCAAAGGCAGCCTGGCTTCTCGGAGTACTTCCTGCCTGCTCTATGAATGCCAGTCCAACAGTTCTCACCTCCGACAGACAATCACATCACCCGCTAAGCAGCATTCCCTCCACCACCGGCTGCACAGGCTACCCCGACAGTACCTCCAAAACCAGCAACGCAGTCCACAACTGCAGACCCGTTACCTAGGTTTCAGCTCTCCTGCCCCCTCCTTCTTCTGGTTCCGTAAGGGGAGGGGAAAGTCAGGAGACCTCCATGGAGATGTGTGGCCATTACATTGATTCAGTGTCACCGGAATAGTGTTTGTTCTTTGTCATTGTGAGGAGGAATGAGCTTGGCCTTCAGTTGAATTGTCTATACCCTATGTACTTCCTGGAAAGACTCTGAGAAGTACTATGGCCAGAGGGCTGAGTAGGAGCATCACCTTTGTTTTAGATACCACTTATACATTTACTGACGCAAAACTTACCAATTTTATTCTCCAGTTAATGACTGGGAGGCTTAGGGGGCTGTGCAGGTCTCCTCTGAGCAGATAGTTTTTGGTTTGTATGTGTTACTTTCCATGTGTAGGGTCTGAAGCATTGTCAGAGAACTCTGAATTAAGAGTGGTTTCAGTGATGAGTTGTCATCCGGATAAATAAAACATTCAATCACAGAATTGCTTGCTGGAGTCTCTGAGGAGTTCCACAGGCATTGATCTATGGAGAAAATGAATAATTTTTGCATCAACAGCTTTTGAAGTGGTGTCAGAAATAGTTTAACGTCTTCACTCATCCTTGTCATCCTGACATTTATAAACATGTTCAATTCTTATGACTTTAATCACTTGAACTATTTATTCCTCCTACACTTGTCTGCCTCATTGTCTCCTTCAACATTTTGCTTGTGGTACCTTTAATGTCTCCCTCAATGTTCCACCAAATTTTTCTCCTTGATTTCCCTCTTTCTCATTACCCTCATTGCTCCTCTTCCATCATATTTGTCTGTTGCAATAGACTATCTGCTGCTATGTCCTCTCCTGTTTTACAGTAGTATCACCCCTCTGTCAGCTCTAATGCTTCCCCACAAATGCTGAAATATCCTTCACAAGATTTCTGTAAAATCTCTCACTGTTTGCTGTCTCCTGCATTTTCTGTTCTAATCTTTCCCGCACTGCACAGTACAATTTCTACCACATTCCTCTCATTGTCTGCTTTAATGTCTCGCTCACCGATTGCTCTACTATCTGCAACATTTTCTTTTGAAGTTTAAAGATTTAAGCAAGCCTCACCACCATTGGGAGCATATTTAAAGGGCGGTGCGTCAGGAAGGCAGTGTCCATCGTTGAGGACTCTCACCACCTGGGACATGCCCCCTTCTCATTACTACCATTAGGGAGGAGGTACAGGAGCCTGAAGACCCACAGTGCTTCAGAAACAGCTTCTTCCCCACTGCCACCGGATTTCAGAATGGTTCATGAAACCATTTACACAACTTTGTTACTCCTTTGCACTGTTTTTTTTTAATGTAACTTAGTTTTTTTTAATGTTTTGCTGCCATAAAACAACAAATTTCACAACACGAGGAAATCTGCAGATGCTGGAAATTCAAACAACAACACACACAAAATGCTGGTGGAACACAGCAGGCCAGGCAGCATCGATAGGGAAGGTCTCGGCCCGAAATGTCGACAGCGCTTCTCCCTGTAGATGCTGCCTGGCCTGCTAAATTTCACAACATATGTTTGTGATATTAAAGCTGATTGTGATTCTGACCTGTTGATTTTGTTCTTTTGATTCTGATCTAAAGCCTCCTAAAATCTGTGTAAATATCTCCCGTGCTGTATGCTCTGATATACAGGTATCTCTTTCAGTCTTAATGTCGCCCCTACAGTCTGATCTAATGTTTCACCATCATTTTCTCCAATAAGCTCCCATAGCAGCACACATGTCTTTCTGTTTTAGAACTTCTGTGCTGTCTACTCCAATGCTTCATCTCAGCACCTCTCGTACTTCAGTTTGAACATCATACCACTGGCACTTTAAAACCTGCCTTCCACTCTCAGCCTAAACAGTTCACCTTTGAAGTGCAATCTCTGCAGACAATTCTGGCGCAGCAAAGCTTTAGAAATTACAAAGGGTTCATGACCAGGTGTTCTGCTTTCAGAGTTAGATGGAAGGAAATCAAAGAAAAACACAGCTTTTGTCGGTCTGAAATGTAAACCACTCATCAGGTCAGGCAGCGTCTACGGAACGAGAGACTGAATTAACGTTTTGGGTTACTGAGCTTAGGTCAGCGGATTCGGGGAAACGTTGGACAACGCAGGGCAGACACCATTTAAAGTAGTCGCAAGAATAAGGCCCTTTATTTCCACCTAAGTAGGATCTCATTTTAGCACCTGGCTCAACAGTAGACACAGCTGGCAGTGCAGCACAGAAGGCTGTCAAGATTGTGTCAGGAAGTCTGAAAAAAGAGGTAAAGGTGCAGATGCTACCAACCAGTCCAGGGCCCACACAAACGATGCCTGCAACACACACAAAATGCCGGAGGAACTCAGCAGGCCAGGCAGCATCTATGGAAAAGAGTACAGTCAACGTTCTGGGCCGAGACCCTTCATCAGGACTGGGGTAAAAAGATGAGGAGCAGAATTAAAAGGTGGGAGGAGGGGAGAGAGGAGGAGGGGAGGGATGAAGTAAAGAGCTGGGAAGTTGATTGGTGAGAGAGATACAGGGCTGGAGAAGGGTGTCTGATAGGAGAGGACAGAAGGCCGTGGACGAAAGAAAAGGGGGAGGAGCACCAGAGGGAGATGATGGGCAGGCAAGGAGATAAAGTAAGAGAGGAAAAAGGGGATGGGGAATGGTGAAGGAGAGGGAGGGGGGGCATTAACGGATGTTAGAGAAATCAATGTTCATGCCAACAATTTGGAGGCTACCCAGATGGAATGTAAGGTGTTGCTCCTCCAACCTGAGTGTGGCCTCATCCCAACAGTAGGGAAGGCCATAGATAGACATAACAGAGTGGGAATGAGGAGTGGAATTAAAATGGGTGGCTACTGGGAAATCCCGCTTCTTATGGCAAATGGAGCGTGGGAGCTCGGCAAAGCGGTCTCTCAATCTATGTTGGGTCTCACTGGTATACAGGAGGCCACTCCGGCAGCACTGGACACAGTATATGACCTCAAAAGACTCTCAGATGAAGTGTTGCCTCCCCTGGAAGGACTGTTTGGGGCCCTGAATAGTAGTGAGGGGGTTGGTGTAGGGGCAGGTGTAACACTTGTTCTGCTTGCAAGAATATGTGCCAGGAGGGAGATCAGTGGGGAGGGATGAATTCCATTGTTCCCATTATGACACGTTAGTCCATGGCCTCCTTTCTCTGTTGTTCCCATTCCAGTATGTCAATCCATGGCTTCCTCTGCTGTTGGGATGCGGCTGCTCTCAGGCTGGAGCAACAACACCTTATATTCCGTCTGGGTAGCCTCCAACCTGATGGCATGAACATCTATTTCTTAAACTTCCGGTCATGCCCCCCACTTTCACCACTCCCCATCCCCTTTTCCCTCCCTCACCTAATCTCCTTGTCTACCCATCGCTCCCTCTGGTACCTTTACTTTCTTCTATGGCCTCTGTCCTCTCCTGTTAGACTCCCCCTTCTCCAGCCCTGTATCTCTTTCACCAATCAACTTCATCCCTCCCCTCCTGGTTTCACCTTTCACCTGGTGTTTCCCTCTCTCCTCCCCCACCTTTTAAATCTACTCCTCGGGTTTCCTTTCTCCAGTCCTGCCGAAGGGTCTTGGCCTGAAACTTTGACTGTTTAATCTTTTTCCTGAGATGTTGCCGGGCCCGCTGAGTTCTTCCAGCATTCTCCATGTGTTATTTGGATTTCCAGCATCTGCAGACTTTCCCTTGTTGGTCACAAAAGGATCCTTCTGTGTCTCCATCCACGACCTGCAGAACCGCTGTCCAGCTTGATTTTGCTCTCCACATTCACTGTCTTTCATTGGGAGCCGGATCTTGCTGGGACAAGCCAGCTAATGTTCCCTATATTCAGATATTATTCTTATTCCGGGTAGGAGGGGTAACTAACCACATCCATCTTAGAGCACAGTAACCTAAGCTGCACAAAGCGGTGTCACCCTCACCTCATACAGCTGCAACTTGACAGTTCAGCTCTTGCACTCAATGCTGAGCTCTACACACCTATCGCAGAAGAACATTTATCTAGAAATACCGTGGCAAAGCATTTTCACTTGTTATGCAACTGAAAATCAAAATTAAAGTTGAGTGTATTGTCACGTGCACAAGTACATGTACACACAGATGCAATGGAAAACTGGCAGCAGCATCATAGGCACATAGCATCAGATATGCAGCATTCACAAGAAAATCATGAATTAAACACAAATTTTACAAGAAATAATGTCTACCTGAGTGATTGTCTTAATGACTACCATTCAGGGGCACTAACCTCAATAATAATGAAGTGCTTTGAGTGGCTGGTTATGAATTACATTACATCTCATCTTCCTGCTGGATTGCAGCACTTCCTGCTTGCTTATCACTCGAGTGGGTCCACTGATGACGCCTCTGCACGCCACTCTGTCCTGTCCCATCTGGAAAATGGTGCCTCATATGCCATGATGCTGTTTATTGCCTCCAGCTCAGCCTTTAATACAATCATCCCTCAGAAGCTGGTGGGTAAACTGTCCTCGTTGGGTCTCGTAACTCTCTCTGTAACTGGATCTTGGACTTTATGACAGAAAGACACTTCTGAACTCTGAATTCTGACACTTGTAAATTGACATTCTTCACATACACGAGGAGTAAAAATCTTTACGTTACATCTCCATCTAAATGTGAAATATGCAATTTATAGTAATTTGTAATAAATAGTATTTGCAACAGGACAGTCAATATAGCATAGAAATACAATTGTACCAGCAATAATTTATCAGTCTGATGGCCTGGTGGAAGAAGCTGTCCCTGGAGCTTGTCAGTCCTGGCTTTAGACCATAAGACCATAAGACATAGGAGCAGAATTAGTCCACCTGGCCCATTGAGTCTGCTCTGCCATTCAATCATGGCTGATCTTTTTTTCTATCTCCTCCTCAACCCCAGTTCCCGGCCTTCTCCCCGTAACCTTTGATGCCATGTCCAATCAGGAACCTATCAATCTCTGCCTTAAATACACCCAATGGCCTGGCCTCCACAGCTGCCCTTGGCAACAAATTCCACAAATCCACCACCCTTTGGCTGAAGAAATTTCTCCGCATCTCTGTTTTGAAAGGCTTTAATGGTGCGGTACCGTTTCCCAGATGGTAGCAGCTGGAAGAGTTTGTGGTTGGGGTGACTTGGGTTCTGAATAGTGGGAAGTTCACATCCACAGATGCGCTGGGCTGTCCACACCACTCTCTGTAGAGTCCTGTGGTTGTGGGTTGCGGTGATGCAGCCAGTCAGAATGCTCTCAATCGTGTCCCTGTAGAAGGTCCTTAGGATTTGGGGACCCATACCAAACTTCTTCAGCTATCTGAGGTGAAAGAGGCGCTGTTGTGCTTTTTTCACCACACAACTGGTGTGTACAGACCACGTGAGATCCTTGGTGATGTAGATGCCAAGGAACTTAAAGCGGTTCACCCTCTCAACCCCAGATACATTGATGTCAATAGGGGTTAGCCTGTCTCCATTCCTCCTGTAGTCCACAACCAGCCCCTTTGTTTCTAACTGACTACAGTCAGTCTGCACTGACAGCAACATCGCTAGCTCCATCGCACTGACCACCAGGGCTGTGTGCTCAACCCGACGCTGCTGACACATGGCTGTCCTGCTAGATCCAGTTCAAACTGAATCATTGCATTTTCTGATGACACAACAGTGACTGGCCTCATCAACAACGATGATGAGATGGCGTACAGGCAGATAGAGAGGCAAGTAGAATGATGCGAGCACAACAACTTGAGCCTCAACATAGGCAAGACTACAGGGTTGACTGTGGACTTTAGGGAGGTGCAGGCTGACCACTCCTCACAGCATATAAACGGCTCCTCCATGAAGAGAGTTAGCAACATCAAGTTTCTGGGGGTACATATAATGGATGGTCTCACCTGATTCCTCAAAACCACATCTTTAGCCGAAAAGGCACAGCAGTATCTCCACTTCCTGAGGACATTGAGGTGAGTGAGGGGTCATCCCCTCCCCCTGCAATTAAAACAAATTTTTACAGGTTGAAGGAAAGTAATTCTTGAACCTGGTGGTGTGGGACTTCAGGCTTCTGTACCTCATGCCTGATGGTAGCTGTGAGAAGATGGCATGGCCTGGATGGAGGAGATCTTTGATCATGGGTATTACACCACTATCGTATCTGCTTCCACCATTACCACTCCCATTGTTCCAGTCTCCTAGCACACTCTGTCTAAAAGAAACTTATCTGCACATCTCCTTTAAACATTCCCCCTCTCACACCACCACGTAGAACATTGTACTGTTGACAACAGACTGAGTCATCAGAGAATCTCGGCAGATGACATGACTCAATGTCGTATCTAAGTCCGAGATATACAGGGTAAACAGGAAGGGAGCCAGTACAGACCCTTGTGTGGCCCCTGTACTTGCTTATAATCATGATTATAATCATGTCTGTCACATAGCTCTGAAGCCCCACAAACTTCATGCACTGTAGTATTTGACAATGGTTCTGATTGTTTGTCAATGCCTCTCATAACTTCATAGAGTCATAGAGCAATAGAACACAGATACAGACTCTCTGGCCCAATGAGTCCATGTGGACCACAATGTCTACCTAGCTCATCACAATTTTATGTTTTTGGCCCATATTCCTCACTGCCCCCCCCCCCCCACTTTCAATGACACTATGTACCTGCCTGAACCACTTCCTAAATCAGCTGATTACACATACTCACTCCCCTCTATGTGGTAGAATTCGTCTCTCAGGTCCATTTTTAAATCGTTCCCCTCTCACAGTAAACCAATGCTCTATAGTTTTAGACTCCCCTACCCTAGGGAAACAAAACCCATCCACCTTGATTACATTAGGTCTCCCATAAATTTAAACACTTCTACAAGGTTGCCCCTCACTCTCTTACACTCCAAGGGATAAAGACCTAGCTAAGCCAACCTCCTGGCTCTGCACTCAGCCTTGGATCACCTGGACAACAGCAATACCGATGTCAGCCTGTTGCTTATTGATCACAGCTCAGTGTTTACCTCAGTACTGATAAACAAGCTTCAAAACCAGGGTATCTGTATCTTCCCCTGCAAGCAGATCCTTGACTTATTCATCAAGAGGTCACAGTCAGTGTGGATCAGAAGTAACATCTCCTCCTCTTTGACAATCAACACTGGCGCACCGCAAGGATGTGTGCTTAGCCCACTGCTCTACTCTCTCCAGTCCCACGACTGTGTGGCTCAGCACAACTCTATAAATTTGCCGATGACACTGTTGCTCTTGGCAGAATCTCAGATGGTGACAAGGAGGCATACAGGAGTGAGATTGATCAGCTGGTTGAGTAACATCACGACAACAACTTGCACTCAACTTCGATAAGACCAAGGAATTGATTGTGAACATCAGGAAGGAGAAGTTGAGGAAACACACACCAGTTTTCATTGAGGGATCAGCAGTGGGTTAGCAGTTTGAAGTTGCTGCGTATCAATGTATTTGAAGTTCTATCCTGGGCCCAACATATTGATGCAATTACAAAGAAGACTTGTCAGCAGCTATATTTCATTAGGAGTTTGACGAGATTTGATATGTCACCAAAGATACTAGCAAATTTCTACAGATGTACCACGGAGAGTATTCTGTTTGCATCACCATCTGGTATGGAGGGGCCACTGCACAGGATCAGAAAACACTGCAGAAGGTTGTAAACTCAGCCAGCTCCATCATGGGCACTAGCCTCCCCAGCATCGAGAACATCTTCAAAAGGTGATGCCTCAGAAATTTGGCATCTATCATTAAGGACTCTCATCACCCAGGACATGCCCTCTTCTCATTGTTACCTTCAAGGAGGAGGTACAGAAGCCGGAAGGTGGACATTCTTTGTTATGACAGACTTGAGCGGAGCACCAACACAGAGTCTGTGTACAAGAAGGGCCAGAGTCACCTCTACTTTCTGAGGAAACTGAGGTCCTTTGGCATATGCAGGCCTCGCCTTCTCATGTTCCACCAGTCTGTTGCCAGTACAGTACAATCTTCTTTGTGGTGGTGTGCTGGGGCAATGGCATCTACATGGGTGATGCCAACAGGCTCAATAAACTGATCAGAAAGGCTGCCTCTGTTATAGGAGTCAAACTGGACCCACTGGAAGCTGCAGTAGAACAAAGGACCCAACAGAAAATTCTGGCAATTCTGAACAATGTTTCTCATCCTTTGCATGCCACCTTGGCTGAACAGAGGAGCACTTTTAGTAATAGACTAAGACAACTGCGCTGCTCCAAAGAGCATTATGTGAGGTCATTCTTACCCTCGACCATTAGGCTCTATAATGAGTCAACTTATAGCCAGGGACTGGTGACCCCCACCTGTTAGACTGCTTGTGGCAATTTATTCTTTTATTCTTTCTACCTCTCTTCTCATATTTGTATATCTGTGCACTTGTAATGCTACTGTGACACTGTAATTTCCTTTGGCATCAACAAAGTATCTATCTACATATACCCAATGAACTAGAATTGGGCCATCAGTTAATCAGGACAACGACTTATTTGAAACAACTCTTAAAGAAATCTAATTGAGAAAATCACCAGGATTCCCCTTGTTTGTTTGGGAATATGCCACTTAATTGGGACCGGGAGACTGTCATTGAAATTTTTAACTAGTGTCAGTCATGTGGCTTTGTGCGGCTGTTAAACACTACAGTGTGCTTTGAGCAAACAGTTTTTAAGTAGAGGCATTTGGGTGTGTTTGTGTTCAAAAAGCAGTGATTTTTGTCACTGATAGTTGGCGAGGAATGAGCAGTAAGACAATTTGGAACTGCTTTCCTCCCTCTGGTGTTGAGCATTCACGCTTGGAGTTGCCAGAAATGGCTGGGAGTTAAAATGAAACGATTTCACTACCTTGAAAAGTTAGGAAGTATGAAGAAATTGAAGGTATCCACTATCATCTTGAATGTTACAATGGAAATAAAGATTTAGAGGATGCAGTCATCAAAAGCGGCCCGAAATGTTGACTACTCGTTTCAACAGATGCTGCCCGACCTGCTGAGTTCATCCAGCTTGTTTGTACGTGTTGATTGTAAGAAGGCAGTCCATTGTCTGCATTAGGTGTCTGCACTGACGTTGTTCATTTACAGTCAATCAAAAGAACACAGCACCATACACTGGATGAACTCCTCCATCGATAATTATTAGGAACTACCGTTCTATAGCACCGTGGTAATGTTGGTAGTGTTCTGACTTGTTCTGTATTCTATTTAAACACATAATTTGTTACTCATTAAACAATAGTTTGTCTTTTTGACATGTTTTAACTATTTCCATGAACTGAAAATTGGAGCAGACACTTAATAGAGCCAAAATATTCAGGTCCTGGTTTGTCCCAGTTAACCGGAACCCAGTCTACTTCTTATTTTAATTCATAGTTTTATTTTATGTACTGTACTGCACTGCTGTCTCAGGACAACTAATTTTACAACATTTGACCGTGATAATGACCCTGATTGTGATTCGGTAACACCTCCTAATTTCATGTCATCTGCAGACTTGCTGATCAGGTCTTGTCCATTCACACCCAAATCCTTTATATAAATAACTATGGTTCCACATTGACCCCTGCAGCACACCACTAGTCACTGATCTCCATTCTGAGACACAACCTTCATTCACTACCCTCAACTTCCTACCTCCAAGCCAATTTTGAATCCACCTATTAGCTCGCCCTACATTACATGGGGCATATCCTTACAGTCCAGCCTGTTATGTGGGGCCTTGTTGAAGGCTTTGTTAGCATCCAAATAGACAACATTTGCTGCTATACATTCATCTACCATTTTGGCTACCTCTTCAAAGAACTTTTTTTTTGTAATTTTTTTTATTGAAGTTCATCAAACAAACATTTCCATAAGATGTATTTCAGACATTGTACATATATATCATATAATCATATATATCACAAATCTCAACAAAGTATTTATCTGGGGTATACACTTATAGAAAAGAGTGGAAAGAAAAAACAAGCAAAAGGAAAGAACTATGTACAAGTAGGAAGTGATCTTTTTTTTATAACAGATTCACTGATTTGTGAGAATAAAATCAGGCCTATGAGGCATTATGTAGTTAAACCATTTTTCCCAGTATGAATCAAATTGTTCCAGTTTATGATTAACAGATGCTGTTATCTTCTCTATTTTGTAAATGTCCATTGTAATTTCCATCCATGTATTTAAAGTTGGGCTCTCCTGTGATAACCATTTCCTAGTAAGAGTCTTTTTACCAGCCACCAACAGTATATTCAAAGAACTTTAGAAGATTTGTCAAAACGACTTCCCATGCACAAAGCAATGTTAACCCTTCCCAATCAGACTTTGTCTCTCCAAATGCTGGTAGATTATTTTTCTCCTCAGTAAACACTGCAGAGAAATATTTATTACAAATCCCACCCTTTATTGCAGCTTGAGACAATGGCAGACCAAAGAAGACTTAATGAGCCCCTGGCTAAGCATTTACTCTTTATGCTGTATATCTGCAGAGCCTCTTGGAATTTTCTTTAACTTTACCTGAAAAATCCATCCTATACCCTTTCTTTGCCCTCCTGATTTGGCTCTTAAGTGCATTCTTAATCTTTTCCCTTTCTCCTCTCAGGTCTCCACTCAATTTCTGATGCTTCAGAGGATACGATCCAAGTTTATCCAACCTCTTCTTATTGTTCATACCCTCTAATCCAGGAAGTATCCTGGAAAACCATGGAGAATGAGAGGGCTGAGAGCCTCCAGTTCCAAGGAGTGAACATCACCTGCGGCCTGTCATGGTCAAACGACATCAACATCACAGCCAAAAATGTTCCACAACTCCTCTATTTGGTCAGGAGGCAAAAGAAATTTGACATGTCCCCTTCAACCTTTAATAATTGTTATCAATGCACCATAGAAAGCGTCCTATACAGATGCATCATCACAACCAATAAGCATGTGACCGCAATAAATTGCAGAGAATTGCGGACACATCACGTCATGGAAGCAGCCTCCCTCCATGGGTCTTGTCTATAATTCTCACTGCCTCAGTAAAGCAGCCAGCACTATCAACCATCTACGTCAAACGTTCTCTCTTCTCCCCTCTCCCATCAGGCAGAAGGTACAAAAGTCTAAAAGCACACACCACCAGGCTCAAGGGCGGCTTTTACTCCACTCTAGAAGACTACTAAGTAGTTCCCGGTATGATTAGTTGCATCCTTAACTTCACAACCTACCTCATTATGTTCTTGCACCTTATTGTTTACCTGCACTACTCTTTCACTGTCGCTGTTACACTTTATTCTGCATTGTTGCTGTTTTATCGTGTTCTGCTCTGCACCGTGTAATGATTTGATCTGTATACAAGTAAATCCTTTTGCTGTACCTTGATACATCTGACAGTAATAATCCAATTCCAATTCCGACCTCTTTTTGTATCCTTTAGAAAGTCTCCTGTCATGGGGTGACCAGAAATCCACACGTTTAAGAAAGGCTGACGCACAGACTTGCTCTTACAAATGTATGAGCTGACAAAGTCATGATGCTGAAGGATCTGCAGACATTGGCAGGGCGTAGTTGTGCCAGCCCCACCAGGAAGAGGAAATTCAGAAGAAAATCTGTAGAGTCAAACTGATGATTAACATACCTGGAGCAAAATGGACTTCAAACAATTGTGACATTATTAACATATCGCCTGCAGTGGTGTCAGTGGAATCGATTTTCTACCACATTAATTCTCCACAATTCTCTTGCCAGTCAGTCATTCTTCAACTAAATATTATTCATATCTCCCCAAGGAAGGAGGGGAAACACATGCTGCCTCTATTCCCGATGACAGCTATTGATAAAGTCATGTAAAAATCTCATAGATCACCCACAGTGCTCAAACATGTATTCCTACCATGCAGAGGTATTTTCTCTTAAATCCCTTTGCACTATTTGACCTCCAGATCACCGAGCGTTTTGCACAGCTCTAGCATTTTTTAGGGGACTACTAGAGGCAATTCTAGTACTAGAGGTGTAAATTCTTCCTTTCAGGGACAGAGAGTCACACAGCAGAGAAATAGTGATCATCAAGACGTTAGACTGGTGTAAGTCTTCTCCAGTGGGAACTTTCCATCCATCTGGAGTGAAAGCGACTGGGATTTCTTGTTGATGCATTGGCCAACATTGCTGATTTAACCTACTTTTACAGTAGATATTGTTCACTGTGTGCACTGCACCACTCTGTAACAGGTTTGCTTGTATTAACGCTGCCCCAGCCAGGTATAAGGACGTTCTTCTCTATAATAACTGAGCTTCAGACCTTCGGACAACACCCATGGTGTCCCGTTCTGCGATTGCTCTCTGATGTTAGAATTTGAGGAGTGAAGCTGAACCAGGACTTTGTAAAGGAGTCACATAACCAACAGAAATCAGTCCACCACAACTGTCCACCAATTCTTAAAATATCCTCTCCGTGCCCCTGCTGTGGATAACTCAGTGGAAAGCTTTAGCACATCAAATTAATCATGATTCTTTTTTGTGTTCCTTGGACACTGATGCACAGCAGCCAATGCAGGAAGCTTTCAGCAGATCGGGCAGCGTCTGCGGAAGGAGAAACGGAGTTAACTTCTCAGGTCAAAGATCCTATGACAGAGCTGTGGAAGTGAGAAAGCTGATCGTTGTAAGTTGGAAAGAAGTTGGCAGTTGTGTGGATAGGATGAATAAGATGAAGTGAATATCTCTGGCAAGGTGAGCCCAGGGTTGCTGTTGGGATAGGCTGCAGAGGCCATCAGTTGATAGGTGAATGGGAGGAGCTGGAGTGTGAGAAGAAATGGAACAGGGGCGGATAGAGTTTGGGAATTCAGAACATGAAAAGGAGCAACATGCAAGGTTATGGGACATACCTAGCAGGCCAGGTTGTGTGATGGGGAGAGAAAAGCTGAGCCAATATCACAGAAGCTGAGTTACCTGAAAGTTGTAGTAAAGGGAATTGAGTCCAGAAGGTTGCAACAGGTCCAGGCTGAAGGTGAGGTGCTGTTCCTCAGTATAACAGTGCAACAGGTCACACACACATACGGCCCAGGGTGTGAGTGGGATGGAGAGTTAAAGTTGTCAGGCAACAAGAAGCTTTGCATCAGCTCTGTGATTGTTGTTGGAGTTGCACTCATCCAGGCGATTGGTGAGTATTCCATCACTCCCCGAACTTCCAACTTGTGGATGCTGAATCAAAATCAGGTTTAATACTGCTGGCATATGATATGAAATTTATTGTTTTGTGGCAGCAGTATATTGCAATACATAATAAAAAATATAAATTACAATAAGTACAGTATATATAACCAGATAAACAAGTGGTGCAAAAGAACAAATAGTCAGGTGTTGTTCTCGGGTCCAATGTCCATTCAGAACTCTGAGAAACTGTTCCTGAAACGCTGAGTGTGTGCCTTCAGGCTCCCGTACCTCTCCCTGATGGCAGCAATGAGAAGAGGGATGTCCTGGGTGATGAAGGTCCTTAATAATGGATACTGCTTTTTGAGGCATCGCCTTTTGAAGATGTCTTGGATGCTGGGGAGTTGAGTGCCTGTGAAGGAGCTGGCTGAGTTTGCGAATTACTGCAGGTTTTTCCAATCCTGTGCAGAGGTCCCTCTGTACCAGTCAGTGATACAAACAGTTAGAATGCTCTCCACGGTACATCTGTAGAAATTTGTGAGAGTTTTTGGTGACATGCCAAGTCTCCTCAAACTCCTAATGAAATATAGCTGCTGCCGTGCCTTCTTTGTAATTGCATCAATATGTTAGGCTTCAGTGATGTTGATTCCCAGGAACTTGAAACTGCTCACCCTTTCCACTGCTGGTCCTTCAATATCTAGTAACAATACCAAGGATCCATTGGGGGAGTTTCTTTACAGTGTCATCAGCTCTTTACAAAACAAGCATCCGGACGGTCTCTTCATAATTGGAGGAGACTTTGATCATGTTGACCTGCAGGACACCTTACTCAAATTCTACCAACATGTTATCATGGCCTCTAGGGGAACAAACAGACTGGACCATGTTCATACAAACAAATGTGGTACTTACAAAGCCATCCCATGCTTTCATCTTGGCCTCTCCGATCACATCTCCATATTGTTAATCCCAGCACACTGACCACTGCTGAAAATGGAGAAACCGGTCAGGAGGACAATCACTGTGTGGCCAAATGAGGCTATCTCTATGCTTCAGGATTGTTTTGAAAGGACTATCTGGTAGATGTTCAAGGAAGCCACCACAAATGGAGAAGACACAGACCTCGAAGAATATGCTTCATCCGCCATCGTCTACATCAGTAAGTGTGTAGATGACATTGGTACCTCAACAACAGTCATCTGGTGGCCCAACCAGAAGGCCTGGCAGAGGTGTGCTCCCCCACTAAAAGCCTGGGACGCTGCTTCAAGTCTGGTAACAGATCAGCTCTCAGAGCAGGCAGGAGAAACCTCATTTCAGGCACCATGACAGCAAAGGCTGCCCAGGCTCAGAAAATTCAGGATCAAGTGCATCAAATGCGTTATTGACTCCACAAGGACATACAGCATCGAAAGTACCAGTGATGCCTCCATCCCTGAGCAAACCAACTTTCATGCACGCTTCAAAGCATGCAACACGATGCCAGCTATGCAAGCTACCGTCCTCCCAGGTGGGCAGCCACTGTCTGTAACAGCGGCAGATGTGAAAATGCCCCTGCAGGGAATCAACCCCTCCTAGGTAGCTGGGCCGGAAAAACATCCTAGGCTGAGCACTCAGGGAGCGTGCACACCAGCTCACCGATGTCTTCACGGATAACTTCAACACTTCACTCATCCAGGTTGCTGTCCCCACATGCTTCAAGTCAGCCACCACCATCCCAAAGAAGTCTACATCTTCAGAATTTAATGACTACCGACTGGTGGCACTGACACCAATCATCATGAAGTGCTTTGAACAGCTAATAATGTTACATATCAAAGACTCCATTCCTGTCACATTGGACACTCACCAATATGCTTACTGACAGAACTGCTCTACGACAGATACCACAGCATCTGTCACACACCTGTCACTGACACACCTGGAAAACAAGGATGCTTATGTCAGAATGCTGTTTCTGAATTTCAGTTTGGCATTCAGCGTTTTTGTCCCACAGTCCTTGGTGAACAAGCTCCTTCTCTTCGGTCTAAGTACAGCACTGAGTAACTGGGTGTTGGACTTTCTAACCAACAGACCTCGGCTAGTCAGAATGAACAACCGCTGCCCCCTCTCCATCATCCTCAACACTGCTGTGTGCTGAGCCCACTGCTCACACATGTCTGCACAGCAAAACACCCGAGTAATCACATTGTCAAGTTTGCTGAAGACACGATAGTGGTGGGCTTATCACCAACAGCGATGAGACACCATATAGAGTGGAGATGGAAGAACTTGAGACCTGGTGCCATGCAAGTAACTGCATCCTCAATGTCAACAAGACAAAGGAGATGGTTATTGTCTTCAGGTGAACTTGCACCACACACAATCTTCCACAGCAGTGGAAATTGCGAGCAGTTTCAAACTCCTGGGAATGCACATCTCATACAACCTCTCGTGATCCCAGGACACATCCTACACAATCAGGAAAACTTTTCAATGTCTCTATTTCTGAGGAGGCTGAAGAGTGATGAACTACACACATCTGTACTCACGCCTTTCTGCACATGTGCAGTAGAGAGCATCCAAACCTGCTGCATCACTGCCTGGGATGGAAACCGCACTGCAGCAGACGGAAGGGCTGTACGAAAGGTAGTCAACGCCTCACCAGCCCTAGCTTACCCACCATCAAACCACATATATACAGAGAGGTGCCAGTAAAGTCCAGGAACATCATAAAGGATCCCATCCACCCTGCTCATGGACTGTTTGTCCCACTCTCACTAGGGAGGAGGCCACACAGCATCCATGCCAGGGCCAGCAGACTCAAGAACAGTTACTTTCCCCAACTAGTAAGGTTGATCAACACTTCCACCCACTAACTCACCCCACCACACCCCCAACCACCATTGCTTTATCATTTCCTGCCAGTTACCCTATATACAGACACTCCTGTGGTTAATGCCACTCTATGCACATCCAATCAATGTATATATGTTATCTTATGCATATATAATTATTGTTATTTTTATTACTAGTGTGTTGTTTATTTTATTGAGCTTTTTGTGCTGCATCAGATCCAGAGTAACAATTATTTCATTCTCCTTTACACTTGTGTACTGTAAGTACATTGTATAATCTGGAATTTTGAATCTTGAATGAGTACTGATGTGTGTTCCCTCAACTCCTCCTTCCTGAAGTCCACAATCAACTCCTAGTGCAAGGTTGTTGTTGTGACACCACTCAACCAGCTGATCTATCTCACTCCTGTACTATCCTGTCCTGGAAAGGCTTTGGGGTATCAGGAGGTGAGTCAGTTGCTGCGTGATATTGCGTGGTGTTGGTGTGGCTGATTCAGTCATGTTTCTGGTCAATGGTAACAGCAAGGATGTTGCTGATGTGAGACTCAGCAAGGATTCTCTGTTATTTGAGGTGGTCGCACGGAGGCACGGCTGTTGCCCAGGCTTTGCCGTACGCGGGTGACTTCACTCTCCGAGGAGTTGTGATTGGAATTGAACACAGCGCAGTCATCAAAGGTCATCCTCACTTCTGACCTTACGACAGAAGGAAGAACGTTGATGAAGCAACTGAACATGGGTGGGCCCAAGAGAGGGCACCGAGAAACTCCTGTCGTGGGGTAACTAATCCCACAGCCACACCTTCCTTTGTGTGAGGTGTAACTCTATTGGGCTGATTTCTGCTAATACCCTTTGACTACAACTTTAACAGTCACACTTTATCAAAGGCTTAAAGGGATATGGGATTAACACAGGAAATGGGACTAACTGACTAACTGTGGTCAGCATTAAGCTACTGGGCCGAAGGGCCTGTACCAACACTGTATTGCTTTATGATTCTTCGCCTCTCACCGTACTGCTGGAATTCTGCCTTTTGGTCAACAACAAAGCTGCGATGAACATAGAACATTACAACACAGCATATGCCCTTTGGCCCATGATAATGTTCTGACCTTTTAACTGAGCCCCAAGGTCAATCCAAAGCTTCTGTCCTGCATAGACGTCCAATTTTCTTTTATCCCTGTGCCTAAATAAGAATCCCTTAAATCTCCCTAATGCGTCTGCCTCTGCCACTGCCCTTGGCAGTGAATTCCACACACCCACACTCTCTGTGTAAATTACATACCCTCTATTCTTTCCTCCAATTACCTTTACAGGTGAAGCCCTCTCTTATCATTCATTTCTCCCCTATGAAACAGGCACTGACTGTCCACTACACCTCTATCAAGTCACCTCTCATCCTCCTTCACTTCAAAGTGTAAAGCACTTGCTCATTAAGACAACCTTTTCTCTGTAACTAGATCTTGGGCTTCCTGACGAAGAGACCACAGACAGTCCGTATTGTCAACAACATCTCTGGCTCCATCACGCTGATCACCAGTGTCCGTTCCCCCCCCCCCCCCCCCCCCCCACCGCCGGGGCTGTGTGCTCAGCCTGTTGCTGTTCACACTGCTAGAACAAGGCTGTAATGCCAAATACTGCCACACCCTCAGGCTCGCTGACAACACAGGAGTGACTGCCCTTGTCAGCAACAATGCTGAAACGATATACAGGGAAGAGGTAGAGCAGCTTATGGATTGGTACAAACACAACAACCCGAGTCTCAACATGGACAGGACTAAAGAGATGATTGTGAACTTCGGGAAGGTGCAGGTTGACCACTCCCTACCGCACGCCAATGGCTTCTCTGTGGCGAGAGCCCGGACGGAGCATGAAGATTCTTGTTGTGCACATTACTGTCAACCTCACCCAGTCCCTCAACACCACCTCTTTAGTCAAGATAACACAGCAGAACCTCCACTTCCTGAGGAGATTGAGGTGAATGGGGCTCCCTCACGGCCCCCATTCTCAACACATTCTTCCGGAGCACCGTCGAGAGTGCAGCTGTCTGGTAGGTGCATCAGATTTCAAGGCTCTGCTGCAGATTGTGAGGACTACTGTAAGCATCACTGGGGCCTCTCCTCCCCACCTTTCCTCCATTCAGGACACATATCAGAAGCACTGCATACACAGAGCCTCCAGCATTGTCAAAAACCCTTCCCATCCTTCCCACATCTCCCCTGACCTTCGCGGCATAAGAACAAGAAGGGTTGGGCAAGAGAAACGGCTTCTTCCCCCAGACTGTTAGACATCTTAGCACCCAGCTGCTGGGCCAGCACAAACGCACACTCTGTCCGAATGCCCTCTCGTGGCCCCATCCTCACCACTCCCCAACTCATGGATGCACATTCTCATCCTTCACTGGTCACTTTGCATCCTTACCTGCTGCTGTTTCACATATTTATACGACAGTTTGTTTTATTAAAAAAGAGTCAGGAACATTATAGTGTCTTACATAAGCACGCACCTCGCACTTCATGTCAACCTGTCAATCTTCAGGCCATGACACTCAGCAACTTGTGCTGATATTATTTTGTGACCGCTGTTCTCACTGAGCTGGGCGGATGCACAGTCGCACAGTAACTCAGATGCTCCCGTGCACGTACCTTTGTTGCCAAGCAATCAGAATTTTCTTTATATAATGTTTTTAGGCTGTTGCAAGATTTCCTGCTCAGAGCAACAGTTAGTCTGTGTAACCATTAAAAAAAAATTAGAGGGAAAGTTGTTTGTATGTCCTGGATTGTAACTATACGTGCTATGTGTGACAAAATGTACTGTGCTTTGCACCTTAGCCCCAGAGGAATGCTGTTTGGTATACATGTGTATGGTTGAATGACAATAAACTTGAAGTTGAACTGGAATGCTAAGCCTTGTACCATTATATGATGATTCTGGAAATGGGTCAATGAAGTTAATAAAGTGGACTCAGGCAAAGAATGGAAAGTACAGTGCATTGGAGCTCATCGTGATCAGTGCCCTCATGGGAAAATTGACACTGTTTGTTGTGTCTGTGCACAAGTACATATCGATTAAATAAAAGCACGCACGCAGGAGATGGCTTTGACGGGGGTATTCACATCGCAGTGAGAGAGAGACAACAACGCTCATGCATAGACAACAGCGCAAACGCAGAGAACAGAGCAATACGTAGAGCTAAGGGGGGGGAGTTAGTGCTCTAAAGGGAATAGATCCATACATTACACAGTTCATAGCTTGCAGCTCCTGGAATGTAGGACTTTATGGAATCTTGCAAATACAACATCTGGAAGTTACTAATGGATAGTTAGCCAAACAGAATCCCGTAAATTGCTTTTGCTGCTTGGATAATCAATTGCTCTTTAGTAAATAACACCTTTTACAACCTGACTCCATCCTCTGGGGCACAGTCAAAGCACAGCAATAACTTTCCCCTGCTCCTTCTCCCACTTGCTACAGCAGTGACCAGAGCGAATGCGAAGCTTCGCTCACCTGCTGAAACAGTGATCTGAAGGAAGCAGTAGGAACTACCAGCGGACTGTGCGTCACCAAAATAGAACTGAATGAAAGCAATCGGGGAGGCTCTGAGCACAAATCCACTTAACCTGCTAAAGTGGTGGAATACCGGGTGTGGTCCACTGATGTAATAAAAAAGTACCAGATGCCCTTCCCCATTATCGATGGCCAGGCCAGTGCAATGTTGGTTCAGCACACTGGGGCCAGGAGTTTGGACCTCAGGCTTCATTCCAACTTCAACCCAAGACTTTGGATCATGTGAGTGCAGAGGAGTCTTCCCACTGCAGAGGAAAGGCTAATCTTGGGACTCCTCTCGAGCGGATGGGTTAAGATCCCATTCCAGGTAATCAGTAGGCAAGTTAATCGTTTGACCATCAGCACGAACACTGAAACCATTACCAGGACCATGACGAATACCAGTGCAAACACGGGCTTGGGCTTTTTCCGGGGTATATTCTGTACGCGGTGTCGCTCTAGTTCCTGCCTCTTGCCTATCAATAACTCCCTTCGTCCCAATCTCGGTAACTAGACCTTCTGCTGCCAGGCTCCAAATTCTTCAGTTGTCTTCAAAAACCATTCCACCTTCACTCGTCTCTTCTTCGTCTCCTGTTTTGGAGGACTGTGGAGGTAATAATCAGCGGCTCCCCGCGGAGAGAGGACGTTTCAGATCAAAGAGCTTTCATCCGAACTGAGTAAAGGAGTAAAACCTTGTATTAAGTTGCGGAGGTGTGAGCATGGGATGGATGGGACCTGATATGGGTGTCATGGATACAAGCTGTGTTGATTTATGATAAAATGGGGTAATTAGATGATGATTATATGAGCAAAAAAAAGCGATGTGTTGCAAATAGCAGGGCTGTGGGACATACCAGTGAGGTGTGAGGCCGTGACAAGGTAGATAATGAGTCCAGTTTCTCGTACAAGAGGCCCATTCAACAGTGTCAAAGATGCGGTCCTTGAGCCTGGTGGTACCTGTGTAAATCGAGAAAGAAAATATCACAGCTGGATGATTTACGGCAGAAATTGCCTGTAGTTGTACATGCCACAGTGGCAATTATTACCTGTCAGACTCCTGTGAAGCATCTTATTGTGGGTGGATTTCTCTGGTAAAGATGCTACATAAATGCAAGTTGTTAAAGTCAGCAACTCGAAGGAAGGCTAACAGCCTGGAGATGCTTAGATCGTGCGATTGTTACATGGGACTCGTACAAATATTCGCATGCATGAAGAGCTACCCTCAGCCGGTTGAAAGAGACAAAGTGTTTTCATCTCAGATGGAAGGTCAGTGCTTGGTTAACTGTTGCCCCGATCGGCCGGCTGTTTCCGGCATTTTCACATTAAGCACCTGCGTCGTGAAATCACACTGCGGTCAGCTTTATCTGCCCACTGATGGAAACAGTAGCAGGTTTCAATGCTTTGCTGGGTTGTAGTCTTTGAGAAAGGGGTGGTTGGATGATCTGTGGGGTTCGTGAATCAGACATGCAGTTTGTGATACCCAGGCGTGCTGTGCCAGGTTTGGTGCACAGTGATTACCCGATACTGGGCACCTGCTCCTCTCCTCTGCAGGAGGCACGGTGGAAACTTCCTTCCAAAAGGCAAGCTGCGAAGGAAGAAAAATCCAAATCTATTTGTTTCGGAGACAGGGGGATTTGAGACAAGAGTAGAGGCTTTAAACAAATGGATTGGCGTCTGGTGGGTGAAATGCATCTCCACACAATTGCTGGGTCATGGCTCTCCTCTGTGAGTGAGAAGGTGAAGACATTATGCAACTGAATATCATTTTCACTGCGAGGGTCACAGAGGGGTCACGGGTGTTCCCATCCTTCAATGAGAAAGTTTGCATGAGAAACTCCTATCCTTAGAGGCAGGACCCAAAGATCCTGCTTTAAATTCTGGGGGAGGATGTATCAAAGGACATAATGCAATTGAGTGAACTAACCTAGGTTACATCAACAGCCGATATATTATAGTCACGTGCAACGCGCTACTAAAGAAGGACATGGAGGCAGAGAGAGCTGAACTCAGAATGCCTTTACTGATTCAAAATCGCGAGCTTAAATCTCCCCTCCCATGGGCCCCTGCGACTCGCGGGGTGGATGTGACGTCAGACTGTCCCAGGAAGGTCCGCCTCAAGCGGGTAGTTCCAAACGCGCAACCGCGTGTCTGTCCGCGGCTCCCGACGGCAGTTCGAGTCCCGCGTGTGCGGGCCGCCACATCACACCCCCCCCGGAAATGTCCATCTGGGGAGTGGAGCCGCCAGTCTGTGTGGCTTGTCTGGGTGGCTGGCTTCACCGGCGCGGTACGGGTACCCTCACTGGTTGCTCAATGTCCAAGTGCGCCGGTTTGAGGCGGTCCACTGTAAAAGTCTCTTCCCGGCCACCCACCTCCACGACACACGTAGTTCCGTTGTGCTGGATCACCTTGAAGGGTCCCTCGTTCGGCCGCTGTAGAGGTGACCTGTGCCTGCCCCTGCGAGTAAAAACATACTCACAGTCTCGGAGGTCTTTAGGGGTGAAGGATGGCGTGGGACCATGCCTGGAGGTCGGAACCAGTGCCAGGGTTCCTATCTTGTCCCACAGCCTCGTTAGAACCGCTGCAGGAGTTTCTTCCGAACCTCGGGCCTCTGGTACGAACTCGCCCGGGACCGTCAGGGGGCGCCGTAGACCAATTCTGCCGAGGAGGTGTCCAGGTCCTCCTTGGGGGCTGTGCAGATCCCCAGCAGAACCCAGGGAAGCTCATCTGGCCAGTTGGAACCCCTGAGATGCGCCATCAGGGCCGACGAGATGCCGGTGGACTCGCTCTACCAAACCGTTGGACTGGGGATGGTACGCTGTGGTGTGATGCAGCTGGGTGCCCAGGAGCTGCGCCAGGGCTGTCCACAAACCAGATGTGAACTGCGTCCCTCTGTCGGAGGTGATGTCTGTTGGGAGACCGAACCTGGTGATTCAGTTTGGAATGAACGTCCTGGCGCAGGACTCAGTGGACGTGTCTGCGAGCGGTACGGCTTCCGGCCATCCGGTGAACCTGTCTACCATGGTAAAGATATACCTGGCGCCCCAGGAGACTGGCAGGGGGCCGACGATGTCCACGTGGATGTGTTGGAACCTCCTGTGCATCGGCTGGAACAGCTGGAGGGGAGCCTTCACGTGTCGCCGGACTTTGGCGGTCTGGCAGTGTACGCAGGTCCTGGCCCAGTGTCCGACCTGTTTGTGCAAACTGTGCCTGATGAATCTGTCCATTACCAGCTTGATGGATGCCCGGACGGACGGGTGGGATGGGTCGTGCAGTGTGTCGAACACCCGGACGGACGGGTGGGCCGGGTCGTGCAGTGTGTCGAACACCCGGATGGACAGGTGGGACGGGTCGTGCAGCGTGTCGAACACCCGGATGGATGGGTGGGCCGGGTCGTGCAGCGGGTCGAACACCCGGATGGACGGGTGGGCCAGGTCGTGCAGCGTGTCAAACACCCGGATGGACGGGTGGGCCAGGTCGTGTCGAACACCCGGATGGACGGGTGGGCCGGGTCGTGTCGAACACCCGGATGGACGGGTGGGACGAGTCGTGCAGCGTGTCGAACACCCGGATGGACGGGTGGGACGAGTCGTGCAGCGTGTCGAACACCCGGATGGACGGGTGGGACGAGTCGTGCAGCGTGTCGAACACCCGGATGGACGGGTGGGCCGGGTCGTGTCGAACACCCGGACGGACGGGTGGGCCGGGTCGTGCAGTGTGTCGAACACCCGGATGGACAGGTGGGACGGGTCGTGCAGCGTGTCGAACACCCGGATGGATGGGTGGGCCGGGTCGTGCAGCGGGTCGAACACCCGGATGGACGGGTGGGCCAGGTCGTGCAGCGTGTCAAACACCCGGATGGACGGGTGGGCCAGGTCGTGTCGAACACCCGGATGGACGGGTGGGCCGGGTCGTGTCGAACACCCGGATGGACGGGTGGGACGAGTCGTGCAGCGTGTCGAACACCCGGATGGACGGGTGGGACGAGTCGTGCAGCGTGTCGAACACCCGGATGGACGGGTGGGACGAGTCGTGCAGCGTGTCGAACACCCGGATGGACGGGTGGGCCGGGTCGTGTCGAACACCCGGACGGACGGGTGGGCCGGGTCGTACAGCGTGTCGAACACCCGGATGGACGGGTGGGCCAGGTCGTGTCGAACACCCGGATGGACGGATGGGCCGGGTCGTGTCGAACACCCGGATGGACGGGTGGGCCGGGTCGTGTCGAACACCCGGATGGACGGGTGGGACGAGTCGTGCAGCGTGTCGAAACCCGGATGGACGGGTGGGACGAGTCGTGCAGCATGTCGAACACCCGGATGGACGGGTGGGCCAGGTCGTGCAGCGTGTCGAACACCCGGATGGACGGGTGGGCCGGGTCGTGTCGAACACCCGGACGGACGGGTGGGCCGGGTCGTACAGCGTGTCGAACACCCGGATGGACGGGTGGGCCAGGTCGTGTTGAACACCTGGATGGACGGATGGGCCGGGTCGTGTCGAACACCCGGATGGACGGGTGGGCCGGGTCGTGTCGAACACCCGGATGGACGGGTGGGACGAGTCGTGCAGCGTGTCGAACACCCGGATGGACGGGTGGGACGAGTCGTGCAGCGTGTCGAACACCCGGATGGACGGGTGGGACGAGTCGTGCAGCGTGTCGAACACCCGGATGGACGGGTGGGCCTGGTCGTGCAGCAGGTCGAACACCCGGATGGACGGGTGGGCCAGGTCGTGCAGCGTGTCGAACACCCGGATTGACGGGTGGGCCAGGTCGTGCAGCGTGTCGAACACCCGGATGGACGGGTGGGCCAGGTCGTGCAGCAGGTCGAACACCCGGATGGACGGGTGGGCCAGGTCGTGCAGCGTGTCGAACACCCGGATTGACGGGTGGGCCAGGTCGTGTCGAACACCCGGATGGACGGGTGGGCCGGGTCGTGTCGAACACCCAGATGGACGGGTGGGCCGGGTCGTGTCGAACACCCAGATGGACGGGTGGGCCGGGTCGTGCAGCGTGTCGAACACCCGGACGGACGGGTGGGCCGGGTCGTGCAGTGTGTCGAACACCCGGATGGACGGGTGGGCTGGGTCGTGCAGCGTGTCGAACACCCGGATGGACGGGTGGGCCAGGTCGTGCAGTGTGTCGAACACCCGGATGGACGGGTGGGCCGGGTCGTGCAGCGTGTTGAACACCCGGATGGACGGGTGGGCCAGGTCGTGCAGCCGGTCGAACACCCGGATGGACGGGTGGGCCGGGTCGTACAGCGTGTCGAACACCCAGATGGACGGGTGGGCCGGGTCGTGTCAAACACCCGGATGGACGGATGGGCCGGGTCGTGTCGAACACCCGGATGGACGGGTGGGCCGGGTCGTGTCGAACACCCGGATGGACGGGTGGGACGAGTCGTGCAGCGTGTCGAAACCCGGATGGACGGGTGGGCCGGGTTGTACAGCGTGTCGAACACCCGGATGGACGGGTGGGCCGGGTCGTGCAGTGTGTCGAACACCCGGATGGACGGGTGGGCCGGGTTGTACAGCGTGTGGAACACCCGGATGGACGGGTGGGCCAGGTCGTGTCGAACACCCGGATGGACGGATGTGCCGGGTCGTGTCGAACACCCGGATGGACGGGTGGGCCGGGTCGTGTCGAACACCCGGATGGACGGGTGGGACGAGTCGTGCAGCGTGTCGAAACCCGGATGGACGGGTGGGATGAGTCGTGCAGCGTGTCGAACACCCGGATGGACGGGTGGGACGAGTCGTGCAGCGTGTCGAACACCCGGATGGACGGGTGGGCCGGGTCGTGTCGAACACCCGGATGGACGGGTGGGCCAGGTCGTGTCGAACACCCGGATGGACGGATGTGCCGGGTCGTGTCGAACACCCGGATGGACGGGTGGGCCGGGTCGTGTCGAACACCCGGATTGACGGGTGGGACGAGTCGTGTAGCGTGTCGAACACCCGGATGGACGGGTGGGACGAGTCGTGCAGCGTGTCGAACACCCGGATGGACGGGTGGGCCGGGTCGTACAGCGTGTCGAACACCCGGATGGACGGGTGGGCCGGGTCGTGCAGCGTGTCGAACACCCGGACGGACGGGCGGGCTGGGTCGTGCAGCATGTCGAACACCCGGATGGACGGGTGGGCCTGGTCGTGCAGCGGGTCGAACACCCGGATGGACGGGTGGGCCAGGTCGTGCAGCGTGTCGAACACCCGGATGGACGGGTGGGCCAGGTCGTGTCGAACACCCGGATGGACAGGTGGGCCGGGTCGTGTCGAACACCCAGATGGACGCGTGGGCCGGGTCGTGTCGAACACCCAGATGGACGGGTGGGCCGGGTCGTGCAGCGTGTCGAACACCCGGATGGACGGGTGGGCCAGGTCGTGCAGCGTGTCGAACACCCGGATGGACGGGTGGGCCAGGTCGTGCAGCGTGTCGAACACCCGGACGGACGGGTGGGCCGGGTCGTGCAGTGTGTCGAACACCCGGATGGACGGGTGGGCTGGGTCGTGCAGCGTGTCGAACACCCGGATGGACGGGTGGGCCAGGTCGTGCAGTGTGTCGAACACCCGGATGGACGGGTGGGCCGGGTCGTGCAGTGTGTCGAACACCCGGACGGACGGGTGGGCCGGGTCGTGCAGCGGGTCGAACACCCGGATGGACGGGTGGGCCGGGTCGTACAGCGTGTCGAACACCCAGATGGACAGGTGGGTCGGGTCGTGCAGCGTGTCGAACACCCGGATGGACGGGTGGGCCGGGTCGTGTCAAACACCCGGATGGACGGGTGGGCCGTGTTGTGCAGCGTGTCGAACACCCGGATGGACGGGTGGGCCGGGTCGTGTCGAACACCCGGATGGACGGGTGGGCCGTGTCGTGCAGCGTGTCGAACACCCGGATGGACGGGTGGGCCGTGTCGTGCAGCGTGTCGAACACCCGGATGGACGGGTGGGCCGTGTCGTGCAGCGTGTCGAACACCCGGCGCCTCCATGCTGCTGGTACCACGGGTCGGGGTTTGCCGGTAGACACGTCACACAGGAGTCGATCCGCTGACGGGCCGATGGAGACGTCCTCCAACTGGAGCCCCGAAACGGCGGTGCAGTAAGCCGGAATCTCAGTGTCCGACCGTTGTGCTTCCACCAGTGCAGCGTAGTCTATTCCTGAGGACGATATGCCTACTGAGTGGAGGCAGGGGCGAGACAGTGTGTCGGTGACGACGTTGTTCTTCCCTGCGATGTAGCAGACATCCGTGGTGAATTCTGAAATAAAGGACAGGTGCCTCTGCTGCCGAGCCGACCATGGGTCCGATACCTTGGCCAGTGCAAAGGTGAGGGGCTTGTGGTCCGTATACACGGTGAACTCCCTTCCCTCGAGGAAATGCCGGACAGCCAGGTAGAGCGCTAGCAACTCTCTGTCGAAAGCGCTGTACTTCACCTCTGGTGGCCGTAGTTGCCGGCTGAAGAAAGCGAGTGGTCGCCACTGGCCCTCGACGAGCTGCTCCAGGACTCCGCCGGCTGCCGTGTCGGAAGCGTTGTCTGTGAGTGCTGTGGGTACATCGACTCTCGGGTGCACTAGGAGAGCTGCCTTCACCAGCGCCTCTTGGCCTGCTCGAACGCCTCTGTGGACTCTGCGTCCCATGCCACTTCTTTGGCCTTGCCGGCCATCAGGCTGAACAAGGGTTTCATGATGTGGGCCGCCACCGGCACGAACCGATGATAAAAGTTGACCACCCCTACGAACTCCTGCAGGCCCTTGACCGTGCTGGGCTTGGAGAACTTGCGAATGGCCTGGACCTTGTCCGGTAGGGGAACTGCGCCATGTCGGTTGACTCTGTGGCCCAAGAAGTCGATCTCCGTCAGCCCGAACTGGCACTTTGCCGGATTGATTGCCAGTCCCTGGTCGCTCAGGTGTTGGCAGAGCTGGCGCAAATGTGCCACGTGCTCTTGGTGCAAACTGCTGGCCACCAGGATATGGTCCAAGTAAATGAAAACAAAATCCAGGCCACGTCCCACCGAGTCCATGAGCCTTTGGAAAGTTTGGGCTGCATTCTTGAGACCGAAAGGCATCCTCAGGAATTCGGACAAGCCGAACGGGGTGATGAGGGCTGTCTTGGGCATGTCGTCGGGGTGCACTGGGATCTGATGGTATCCCCTGACCAAGTCGATTTTTGAGAAGATGGTCGCTCCATGCAGGTTCGCCGAGAAGTCCTGGATGTGGGGTACCGGGTATCTGTCGGTGGTTGTGGCGTCGTTGAGCCTTCTGTAGTCTCCGCAGGGCCTCCATCCTCCTGCGGACTTGGGCACCAGGTGCAGCGGGGATGCCCACGGGCTGTCTGAGCAGTGTACGATTCCCATCTCTTCCATCTTACGGAACTCCTCCTTGGCGAGGTGGAGCTTGTCGGCTGGGAGCCTGCGAGCTCGGGCGTGCAGCGACGGTCCTTGCGTGGGGATATGGTGCTGCACGCTGTGCTTGAGGTTGGCCGTGGAGAACTGCGAGGTAACTATGGAGGGGTATTCTGCCAACACCCTGGCGAACACCTGGTCACAGAATCCAGGTGGAGGGCCGGTAGCTTGGCTTCTCCGAGCTGGAAAGTTTGGAACGTCTCAGCGTGGACCAAATGCCGGCCTTTTAGGTCAACCAGGAGGCCATTGGCTCATAGGAAATCTGCCCCAGTAGTGGCTGTGACACCGCTGCCAACATGAAAGTCCAAGTGAAACGGCTGGACCCGAAATGCAGTGAGATTATTCAGTACGTCCGAATACTGGTGCCATTTGCAGCGGTGAGTTCGGGGCCTGGGACCGCGTTACGAGTGTCCACGATCAAGTGGAGGAGTACGCTGACTTCGGCCCTGGTGTCTACCAGGAAGCACCGCCCAGAGTGTTGTTCCCAGAGGTACGGGAGGCTGTCTCAGTGGCCAGCCAGTGTAGCCATTAGCGACAGCTGGCCCCAGCATTTCCCGGAAAAGCACATTGTGGACGGTAGCGGCGCGCAGCCTGAACCCCATCTTTGGTGATAGAAACACCATTGTCCAGAACTTTCGTCTTTCTCCCCCGTGGGTCTCGACGGATTCGGTTGTGGGGCCTGGGCTTCGGGGCGCGCGATCGTGGCTAGGCCAATGGAGGCTGCTCCACGTTGCTTGCTCTGCCAAAGGACGTCCGCTTTAGCCGCGACCCTGCGTGGGTCGCTGAAATCCTCACTCACGAGGAGGAGGTGAATGTCCTCTGGCATTTGCTCGAGGAATAACTGTTCAAATAAAAGGCGCGGCTTATGGCCGTCCATGAGGGCCAGCATATCGTTCATCAGCTCGGATGGCGTGCGGTTGCCAGGTTGTCCGTGTGTAGTTCGCAGCGGGAGAGTCCGAAGGTACGGATCAGGAGCACCTTAAGCGTAGTGTACCTGTCCTCCATTGGTGGCTGACGTAGGAAGTCGATGATCCGGCCTGCCGTCTCCTGGTCGAGCGTGCTGACCACATAGTAGTACCACGTGGTGTCGGCTGTAATGTCTCCGATACTAAAATGGGCCTCAGCCTGCTCGAACCAAACGTGGGGCTGAGTGGGAGCTTCAGAGCGACCGCGCTGTGCGAGTTGCTCACCCTCATGGCTGGTCGCTGAGTCGCCGGCTCCAGATGCCATCTAGAACGTCGGGGTCACCAATGTAGTTGCACGCAACGTGTTACTATAGAAACACACAGAGGCAGAGAGAGCTGAACTCAGAATGCCTTTACTGGTTTAAAATCATGCGCATAAATCTCCCCTCCCATGGGCCCCTGCGACCCGTGGGGCGGACGTGACGTCAGACTGTCCCCGGAAGGTCCGCCCTGAGCGGGTAGTTCCAAACGCCCTACCGCGTGTCTGCCCGCGGCTCCCGATGGCGGTTCGAGTCCCGCGTGTGCAGGGCGCCACACTATCACCCATATCAGTGTGGCAAGTCATGCCCTGGTGAAGCTGAGACCAAACCTTAAACTGGGTTGGTAGGACCAGCCCGTAGAGACATATTAATTAGGTTGGAATCTGTAGCAAAAACTAAACTGCTTGATGCTGCCTGACCCGCTGAGTTCCTTCAGCAGGTTGTAATTTTTGCTGAGGCATCCTCTGTATCCAAGTGGAAAAGCTTGGTAATGGGATTGTGGACACCTCTTGAAATAAATGGGACTTTTTTTTCACACTATGGAGTGTATCAATGGTTTTTCACTACCACTGGTACAAATCTCACTCCACTGTGGATCATTCTGGAACAAAGTACTTAACAATTTTTTAAAAAACTTACCAATTTGTTATCGATGCATCACAGAAAGCATTCCATCTGGATGCATAACGGCTTAGTACGGCAAATGCTCTGCAAGTGATGGCAAGAAACTGCGGAGAGTTGTGGACACAGCGCGGCACATCACAGAAAGCAGCCTCCCCTCCACGGATTCTGTCTGTGCTTCCCGCTGCCTCAGTTAAACAGCAATATAACTAAAGACCCCACCCACCCCAGACAATCTCTCCTCTCCCCCTCTTCCACCAGGTAGAAGATTCAAAAACCTGAAAACATCTACCGCCAGGTTCAAGGACAACTTCTATCCCATTGCTATTAGATTCTTGCATGGGCTCTCTGTTATGATAAGATTAACTCTTAACCTCACAATCAACCTCATTATGATCTTGCATTTATTGTTTACCTGCACTATACTGCCTCTGTAGCTTTTTCATTTCACTCTGCTTTATTTTAGTTTGATTGTGTAATGATCTGATCTGTATGAACAGTATGAAAGACAAGCTTTTCACTGTCTCGGTACATGTGACAATAATAAACCAGTTCTAATACCAAATAAATGTCTCCATGCCTTTATAAAGAGAAAAAACATTAACATTTCCAATAAGTTCAAAAATGAATTTGTTATGAACTTAAAAAAGACAGAACTTTTACTACTTGGCAGGCTCCCAATTCGGCAACACCCAGAACAGTCACGGCCCATCCTTGGACCGGCTCTGGCTGTATAAGGATCCGATACTTTGAGACAGGTCATCTGAAGTAAGGAGTGGTTATCTGGGGAATACCTGCTGGTTCTTTCCATTGGTCCTGGTCAGAGAGTTCAAGTTCAAGCTCAGGTTGGTTCAGGAACGTGATGGCAGTGGGGAAGATGCTGTTGAATTTTGAGCAGGGGGCCTTCCTCCTACACAGCCCGACCGACAGGGTCCTTAATAGTAGCTGTTGCTCTCCTGACACATCATTGTTTGTAAATGATGGAAGTGGCCGAGTCCACCACCCTCTACAGCCTTTTGTGTTCCTGCGCACTGGACTTTCCATATGCAGCCATCCACAATGTACACAATGTACATCTGAAGGAGCTTCTCAGAGCCTTAGATGCTGCTCCAAATCTTCTTCAGCTTCTAGGAAGGTAGAGGCAATGGCTGCACCTACGTGCTGGGCCCAGGATAGCTTCTCTGAGATGTTGACTCTCAGGAACGTGAAGCTGCTCACACTTTCCATTACTGACCCTCAGTGAGGACTGGCACTCGATCACCTGACTTTCACTGTGAAGTCCAGTCAGAAGGTATTTTTTGTTATTTATTTAAGATTATGCAGTTTATCTGTGCCATATTTGCAATATACTGTGCTGCTGTTGCAATAAGCCGATTTTCATGCTACCACCCACACTGGACCCCCACAGTCCGCCTACCGACAGAACCGTAGCTACAGCACCACACACTGTCTTCACTCACCTGGAGAAGAGGGATGGATACGTTAGACTGTTGTTCCTGGACTACAGTTCGGCATTCAACACCATAAATCCCTCCAGACCTCCCTCCAGGAAACTCAAAGACCTCGGCCTATACCCCACCTTGTGCAGCTGGATCCTAGACTTCCTATTGGATTGTCGACAGGTGGTAAGGATGGGCTCCCTCACCTCTGCCCCTCTGACCCTCAACACAGGTGCACCACAGGGTTGTGACCTGAGTCCCTTCCTCTACTCCCATCACACCCCCAGCTGTGCTGCCACACACAGCTCCAATCTGCTGATCAAATTCACAGATGACACAAGTATGGTCGGCCGTATTTTTAGAGGCAATGTGACAGCCTACAGAGGAGAGTTTGACACCCTGACACAGTGGTGCCAGGATAACAGCCCTCCCTCAATGTCCAAAAAACAAAAGAGCTGATCGTGGATTACAGGAGAAACAGAGACAGGCTCGGCCACCATCAGCATCAGTGGGTCTGTAGTGTGTGAGTAGTTTCAAGTTCCTCGGAATATACATCACCGATGATCTCACCTGGACTGTACACACCGGCTGTGTGACAAAAAAAGCACAACAGCGTCTCTTCCACCTCAGGTGACGGAAGAAGTTCGGCATGGGCCCCCGAATCCTCAAGATCTTCTACACAGGCACCATTGAGAGCATCCTGACTGTCTGTATCACTGCCTGGTACAGGAACTGCACCAACCTTGATCCCTGGGCCCTGCAGAGAGTGGTACGGACAGCCCAGCACATCTGTGGATGTGAACTTCCCTCCACTGAGGACATTTACAGCAGCAGGTGCAGAAAGGAGGCTTGGAAAATCATCAGGGACACCAGTCACCCCAATAAACTGTTCCAGCTGCTTCCGTCTGGCAAATGATACCACAGCTTTAAAGCCAGGACCAACAGGCTACAGGACAGCTTCCTTTTACAAGCCATTAGACTTTTAAATTCACATGTCTGTACATGGCAACAGAGACATATCACAAAGATTAGTATTCCCTCCCATTGTGGGATGGATGTAAGATTTAAATATATTCTAATGTTTCTAATTCTAATGTCTCTGGGTGATGGTCTGCCCTTTGACATTTTGACCTCTTGCTCCGAGCAAGTCACATCACTTGTTAGGCTGCTGGGGGACTAGCCCTTCCAGAGAAGTTTTGGCACCCCACTTTATGGATTGGGAGAGGTCTGGCACAGTGAGACCTCAGGAAGGAAGACGGGAGATGTTGTTTCTGTCACAGTTGTGGCTCTACCGTTCGAGGGCATGGGCAGTTGCTTTTGTGTATTTTCACCCGTGGGGTAAAAGTTCAGGAGGTGAAGACAATTGCAAAAGCCCATTTGGCTCAGGCTACGTCCACACTAGATTGGATAAATCTGTAACTGAAGCTTTTTCTCTTCGTTTTGACTCTCCGTCCACACTGAAATGGCATTTTCCTCCCCCGAAAACAGAGCTTTTCTAAAACGCCCTCCAGAGTGTGTAAATTTGAAAATGCCGCTTGGGCAAGAGTAGTGTGGACGGGGTAACCGGAGATTTCTAGAAACGCTGTCATGACATGCCAGAACAAATAGCGGCATTTCATTGTTTTCTTGAACGCAACCCCCACACAACCTAACAATTTCAGAACAGACGGCAACAAGACTGACGCCAGAAGAGTTAGAAATGTACTCACCAAATACTTTGACCCATAACTTATTGAATAAATAAGTATACTCACTTTGCCCTGTTTTCTGTCCTTGCTCGTATGAAGGTGGTTTACCTATTTATGTAAGTACTTCTCTGACAATAGATGTGTAACAGCCTAATGTAACATTGTATGGAAATACAGGATAACACTGATGCAGACATGTTTTATACATTTAACAAGGTGCTTTGTTAATGCAACAGAGTTAGTCAGTTTTTCAATGTTCGTCGTCAGCCGGGTCATACTGTCTGTGAACTCCCTGTCAGTTGCCTCCACACGCTCCAGTATTTGTTTTTTTCAGTTTTAAGTCCTCCTGCGCGAAAGCCAACAGCTATCCGTCGTTTGGCAATTTCCTTTTAAATTTTTCTAGTCTGTAACTGCACAAACACGCACTTTCACGCCGAGATTTGACCCCAAACACGTCGCTTGTTTTCTGTAGATGTGCCCAGTAGGAGGAGATTCACCCAAATACCTGTTTTAATGTGGACGGAGGTATTTTCAAAAGCGCTTGGTGTGGACTGCTATCGTTTTTACGCGAAACCGGCGTTTTCAAAATTATCTGGTCTAGTGTGGGTGTAGCCTCAGTGAGGGAAGGGGAAAGAATCACTGGAACTTGCTGAACTGCTCTTGCGTGGGGCATCATGGACCGTCAATCTCTTTCCATGCTGTGCCAATCATTAAGTGTAGAATTCCTGCAGGTGAACCCTATCATGATGTTATCAGGCACCTGAGAAGACCCTTATACAATAATATGGACTTTTGACCTCACAATATACCTCTTCATGTCCTTGTACTGTACGGTCTGCCTGCACTGCACTTTCTCTGTAACTGTAGCACAAAATTCTCCATTCTGTCATTGCTTTTCCCTTGTACTACATCAATGTACTGACTGATGAATTGATCTTGTGGCATTTCATGTACAGATTGAATGTAAAGCCAAGTTTTCACTGTACAAGTGAAAACAATAAACCAATTTACCACTTTTGGCTTTGGTGTGCCCAAACTCGGTCAAAATTGACTCCTAAACTCTGGGTGATAACCCACTGCTACGCAGTCTCATTGGTAATGTGAAACAAATTGTTTACATAAATGAGGTTTGGAAGTGGAACAAAAATGCAGATGCTTTGAGAAAAGCCACAGGCACTTTAGCACAATAGACTTCCAATGCATAAACACAAACACAACAGCAGTCCCCTGGCACTTCACCGCAGAAATGCACTCGGGCTTGTTATACTCCTTGGAACATACATAAAAGATGTGTATTCCTGTGTGTGCATCTCTTCTGGGAGAATCGTCTTCTGTCCTTCTCAATTAGGGAAGCCTAATTAGCAAAAGCATAGCATCAAACATCTGCATTGCAAACTCAGCCCACAGGAGATTTTTAAGTCTGCCAGTTTGTCGGCACAAAATGAATGCCCTCATTTGACATCAAACATACTGCTGCCTGCTGCTTCTCACAAGCAGGGAAAGTTTGGGAGCAATTGTTGATGAATAATGAGCCACTTTTCACCGACAACCCCATTAGCCTCTGCCTCAACAGCCCATGTTGTTTCCCAGCAGAAGGTAGTCATTGCATTCCACATTGTATCCATTCTTCTGGGCAATGTTGGAATATTTCAAATGACGTTTTGTGAGGTCCAATGAAAATGGATGTAAAATCCAGAGTGGGCACTCCGAGAAGCTAGTCATGGATAATCAGAGTGAAACCCCCCTTATTTAGTGAGAATTTGAAATACCTTCACCCAAAGTCAAGTAAAATGAAAAGTAATTGAATTAACAGATATTTTCTTCAGGTATGGAATCCAGCTGGATAACTGGCTGTCAGATATGGATCGGACACGCTGGATGGTTTGACTTCTCTTAGCATTTGGATTCTAACATTCGCATTTTAGTAGGCTGGTTGCACTGCACCAGGTACTGAGTTGATTTTCTGATATGGGTTCTCTGTAATATTTATCAACGTCTCCCTGTAACCTCCTCGGACTTCATTCCTCCAGCTATCCCATCCCCATCACTTGCCTGCTGAAATCCGACCTCTGAACCACCCTCCCTACGTTCTCTACCCTTGCGCAGGAAGGAGAATCAGACAAACTTGGTTTGTTTTCTCTGGCTAGTCAGAGACGAAGGTGGAACTTGGTAGAAGTTTATAAAATTATGAGAGACTTAGGTAGGGTCTTTTCCCAGAGTGGAAATGGCGAATACTAGAGAGCAAGTTGATCTTTGAAACAGAGTGCCTTGTATCTGGAATGGACTAACAAGAGTGGTGGTGGAAACAGTGATGACAGAGGCACTCATGAGGCTTTTAGATTGGTACATGAATATGCAGGGAATGGAGGGATATGGACACTGAGGACATTAGATTAATTTAGCATTGCGCTCTACACGGACATCATGGATCAAAGCAACACACACACAGTGCTGGAGGAACTCAACAGACCAGGCAGCTTCTAATGGAAAAGAGTAAACAGTCGACATTTCGGGCTGAGGCCCTTCAACGGGTCTGGAGAAAAAGATGAGGAGTCAGGGTTAGAAGGTGAGGGGAGAAGAGGAAGAAACACAAGGTGAAAGGTGAAACCAGGAGGGGAGGGGTGAAGCTGGGAAGTTGATTGGTGAAAGAGATACAGGGCTGGAGAAAGGGTAATCTGATAGAAGAGTATCAAAGGTCATGGAAGAAAGAAAAGGGGGGAGGGAGCACCAGAGGGAGGAGGTGGGCCGGTAAGGAGATAGGGTGAGAGAAGAAAAGTGGGAATGGCGAATGGTGGGGGGGGGGGGCGCGAGAGAGCGCCATTACCGGAAGTTTGAGAAATGGTTGTTCATGCCATCAAGTTGGAGGCTGCCCAGACAGAATATAAAGTGTTGCTCCTCCAACCTGAGTGTGGCCTCATCGTAACCGTAGAGGAGGCCATGGATTGAATTATCGGAATGGGGTTGGGAAGTGGAATTAAAACGGCTGGCCACTAGGAGATCTCGCTTCTGGCAGACGGAGCGTAGGTGCTCCGGGAAGCGGTCTGCCAATCTACGTCGGGTCTCACCAATATACAGGAGGCCACACTGGGAGCACCGAATGCAGTAACTGACTCCAACAGACTCACAGGTGAAATGTTGCCTCACCTGGAAGGAACTGTTTGGGGTTCTGAATGGTAGTGAGGGAGGAGGTGTAGGGGCAGATGTAGAACTTGTTCAGCTTGCAAGGGTAAGTGCCAGGAGGGAATGCCAGGTGGTGGGGGGGGAGGTATGATGGAAAATGAGTCACTTAGGGAGTGATTCCTGTGGAAAGCAGAAAGTGAGGGGAAGGGAAAGATGTGCTTGGTGGGGGGATCCCATTGGAGATGGCAGAAGTTTCCGAGAAGTATGTGCTGGACTTTGAGATCGGTGGGGGTGGTAGGTGAGGACATGAATAACCCTACCCCTGGTGGGATGGCAGGAGGATGGGGTGAGGGCAGATGTGCACAAAATGGAAGAGATGCATTTGAGGGCAGTGTTGATAGTGGAGAAAGAGAAGCCCCTTTCTTTGAAGAAGAAGAACATCTCCTTCATTCTGGAATGAAATGCCTCATCCTGAGAGCAGATGCAGTGGAGACAGAGGAATTGAGAAAAGGGGATGGCATTTTTACAAGTAACATGGTGGGAAGAGATATAGTCCAGGTAGTTGTGAGAGTTGGTGAGTTTGTAATAGACATCCAGAGGTAGAGACAGAGAGATCGAGAAAGGGGAGAGGGATGTCAGAAATGGACCAGGTATATTTGAGGGCAGGGTGGAAGTTGGAGGCAAAGTTAATGAAGTCAACGAGCTCAGCATGGGTGCAGGAAGCAGCACCAATGCAGTTGTCGATGTAGCGTAGGAAAAGTTGGGAGTGACACCAGTGTAGGCTTGGAACATAGATTGTTCCATGTAGCCGTCAAAAAGGCAGACATAGCCGGGACCCATGCGAGTGCCCATGGCTTCACCTTCTGTTTGAAGGAAGTGGGAGGACAATAGACAATAGACAGTAGGTGCAGGAGCAGGCCATTTGGCCCTTCTAGCCAGCACCGCCATTCACTGTGATCATGGCTGATCATACACAATCAGTACCCTGTTCCTGCCCTCTCCCCATATCCCTTGACCCCGCTATCTATAAGAGCTCTATCTAACTCTCTCTTGGATGCATCCAGAGATTTGGCCTCCACTGCCTTCTGGGGCAGAGCATTTCACATATCCACCACTCTCTGGGTGAAAAAGTTTTTCCGCCTCTCTGTTCTCAATGGCCTACCCCTTATTCTTAAACTGTGGCCTCTAGTTCTGGGCTTACTCATCAGCGGGAACATGCTTCCTGCCTCCAGCGTGTCCAATCCATTAATAATCTTGTATGTTTCAATCAGATCCCCTCTCATCCTTCTAAATTCCAGTGTATACAAGCCCAGTCGCTCCAATCTTTTAACATATGACAGTCCCGCCATTCCGAGAATTAACCTTGTGAACCTACGCTGCACTCCCTCAATAGCAAGTATGTCCATCCTCAAATTTGGAGACCAAAACTGCACACAATGCTCCAGGTGGGGTTTCACCAGGGCCCTGTACAGCTGCAGAAGGACCTCTTTACTCCTATACTCAATTCCTCTTGTTATAAAGGCCAGCGTGCCATTAGCTTTCTTCACTGCCTGCTGTACCTGCATGCTTGCTTTCATTGACTGATGTACAAGAACACCTAGATCTCATTGTACTTCCCCCTTTCCTAACTTGACTCCAGTTAGATAGTAATCTGCCTTCCTGTTCTTGCCACCAAAGTGGATAACCTCATATTTATCCACATTAAACTGCATCTGCCATACATTTGTCCACTCACCCAACCTGTCCAAGTCACCCTGCATTCTCCTAACATCTTCCTAACATTTCACACTGCCACCCAGCTTTGTGTCATCGGCAAAATTGCTAATGTTACTTTCAAACCCTTCATCTAAATCATTAATGTATATTGTAAACAGCTGCGGTCCCAGCACCGAACCTTGCGGTACCCCACTGGTCACAGCCTGCCATTCCAAAAGGGACCCTTTAATCGCTACTCTTTGTTTCCTGTCAGCCAGCCAATTTTCAATCCATGTCAGTGCTCTGCCTCCAATACCATGTGACCTAATTTTGCCCACTAATCTCCTATGTGGGACTTTATCAAAAGCTTTCTGGAAGTCCAGGTACACTACATCCACTGGTTCTCCCTTGTCCATTTTCATAGTTACATCCTCAAAAAACTCCAGATTAGTCAAGCATGATTTTCCCTTCATAAATCCATGCTGACTCGGACTGATCCTTCTACTGCTATCCAAATGTGTTGTAATTTCCTCTTTTATAATTGACTCCAGCATCTTTCCCACCACTGATGTCAGGCTAACCGGTCTATAATTCCCTGTTTTCTCTCTCCCTCCTTTCTTGAAAAGTGGGACAACATTAGCCACCCTCCAATCAGCAGGAACTGTTCCTGAATCTATAGAACATTGGAAAATGATTACCAATGCATCCACAATTTCTAGAGCCACCTCTTTAAATACCCTGGGATGCAGACCGTCAGGTCTCGGGGACTTATCAGCCTTCAGACTCAACAGTCTATCCAACACCGTTTCCTGCCTAATATAAATTTCCTTCAGTTCATCCTTTACCCTAGTTCCTTTGGCCACTATTACATCTGGGAGATTGTTTGTGTCTTCTCTAGTGAAGACAGATCCAAAATACCTGTTCAACTCATCTGCCATTTCCTTGTTCCCCATAATAAATTCACCCGTTTCTGACTTCAATGGCCCAATTTTGGTCTTAACTATTTTTTTGCTATTCACATACCTAAAGAAGCTTTTACTATTGAAGGAGACGAAGGAGAAATTATTGAGAGTGAGAACAGAGGAGAGTGGTGATGGAGGTGAGGCGACATTTCACCTGTGAGTCTGTTGGAGTCATTTACTGTGTCTGGTGCTCCTGTGTGGCCTCCTGTATATTGGTGAGACCCGACCTAGACTGGGAGACCACTTCACCAAGCACCTACACTCCGCCTGCCAGGAAAAGCGGGATCTCCGTCAGTGGCCACCCATTTTAATTCCACTTCCCAACCCCATTCCAATAATTCAATCCATGGCCTCCTCTATGGTCGTGATGAGGCTACACTCAGGTTGGAGGAGCAACATTTTATATTCTGTCTGGGTAGCCTCCAACCCAATGGCATAAACATCAATTTCTTGAACTTCTGGTAATGCCCCTCAACTCTCCTTCACCATTCCCCATTCCCATTTTCCCTCTCTCACCTTATCTCCTTATCTGCCCATCTGGTGTTCTTCCCCCTTTTCTTTCTTCCATGATGTTCTGTCCTCTCCTATCAGACTCTCCCTTCACCAACTCTGTATCCCTCTCACCAATTAATTTCCCAACTCTTTACTTCACCCCTTCCCCCTCCCAGTTTCTCCTACCTCCTTGTGTTTCTTCCTCCCTCCCCACCTTCTTACTCTGACTCCTCACCTTTTTCTCTCCAGTCCTGCTGAAGGTTCTTGCCCCAAAACTTCGACTGTACTCTTTTCCATAGATGGTTCCTGATCTGCTGAGTTCTTCCAGCATTGTGTGTGTGTTGCTCAGATTTCCAGCATCTGCAGATTTTCTCACATTTGTCACGGGTCAAAGGGTCTATTTGTGCTGTTTACCCCTACAGAGGTAAAGGTATTTCTGAAGTTGGACCTCCTTGACCAAGCATTCAGTTATTTGCCTGGTCAGCCTGGATTGCATTCGTTCCTGGACTTAGATTTGCTCCGCATCAGAAGATCGGCAGATTCACAAGATCCCTCTGCAACTGCAGGACCATCTGCTTAATGGTGATGCTGGCTCCTTGCCAGTTCCTCAGCTGAATTTTCTGACCCCCTTCTTCCAGCGATCTGGACCCCACCAACAATCTCCGGCACACCTGGATTGCTAAGCGAGGTAGGGGGTGGGTGGTCTCAGAACAGCTGAGTGGGGTCTCCACTGGTGAGGATAAGTTGGGTGTGGTGTATAATGGAGGAAGACAATTAAACACACTAGGTAAAAGATTTTAGTAGATATTTTGTGAACTAAACTGATAAAGCAGTTGAAGGAAACTGCAGGTGAAGTAGTGGCAGAGATTGAGAATTGGCTGACAGGAAACAAGGTGGGAATAAATGGGACCCCTCAGAGTGGGAGACTGTGACTTAGCGGGACACCTCAATCTTGTTGCCTGGCAACTCACATCGATGATGCGCCTCAGTAAACTGAATGCAATGTCTCCAAGCTTGTCAATAACACCAAACTGGGTGAGATTGTGAGTTGAGGAGAGGATGCAAGGAGGCTTCAAAGCAACTTAAACCAGCTGATCACATGAGCAGGTGCAGGTGGAGAAATGAAGAGTTAACCATTTTGGTTGGAAAAACTGAAAGACACCACATCCTCAAGGAACTCCAGTAGATGAGACAAACATAACTTGTTTTCATAAATCTACACTCACTCTGCTTGTTCAAGTTATTATTTTCTGAGAGGCTTCACACTGTATCCTTTATTATAAACTCTGGCATATTCCCAAGTACGAGACTACCAGCTCTTCCCTTCTTTTGTTAAATAACTGAATCACTTTTTCTCTCTCCACTCTGAAGTAGCCTTTGCAGAATCTATAGTGTCCTGGAAGGTCATAATCAGAATATCCTTTATCTCCACGCCACCACTTTCAAAACTCTAGGAGGATTAACCTTGAGTACTTTGAATTTATTGGCTTTCAGTCTCACCATTACGTCTAGTGCTAAGATACATTTCATTCCTTTCCACCGTGGTTCTCCAATATTTCTGGGAGGTTCAATATAACATCTCCTGTGAAGGCAGACAAGTATCTGTTTGCCATTTCTCACCTATTTCCTTGTACCACCATAACTTCTTCTTTCCTTCCCCACCTACACCCCCTCTCCCCACTTGACCTACAGAGTTCCTCCGGCAGGCAGTTTTTTGCTCCAGGTCCCAGCGTCTGCAGTCTTTGTTGTTCTCATAAATTCTTCCATCTTCCAGTCTGTCTATGATATCTTTGACTTTGCCGTTAGGGAGGAAACATACCGTCCTGGAGTCCTCTCTGTGACCACACCAGTGCTTGTATGTAATCCCAATTTTACTCTTTTTCCATTTCTTCCACCCCTCCTGTTCAGCCAGTCCCTTCATTGTGCCACTCTCCTGGCTTGTCTAAAAAAGAGTCAACATTATCAACGTTATCTGGAAGGGAAAATCAGTTAGTGAGTGGAATGTGTCAGGGAAGTTCTTCCCTCCTCCTACCACTCTGCTTGCTGCTCACAGAATCCCTCCGTATCCAAAATCCAAATCCTGTCCCTGGTGTCTCTGGAAATCCTTGGCTCTGCCAAGAATTAGGAATCCATAATGGCTTGTTATGGCAACTTCTCTGCACATTCTGTCCTCAACACATCATAGAAGCCAAGCACCGCACCATGGATTCTGTCTATACTTCTTACTGCCTCAGTAAAGGAGCTGGCAAAAACAAAGGCCCCACCCACCTCGGACCTTCTTTCTTCTCCCCTCTCCCATCAGGCAGCAGATGGAAAAGCCTGAAAGCACACATCAACAAGCTCAAGGACAGCTCCTATCTCACTGTTATCTGACTCTTGAAAAGGGCTCTGGTGCATTAAGATAATCTCTTGACTTCACAGTCTACCTCATCACCTTGTACCTAATCGTCTGCCTGCACTGCACTTCTCTGAAAACTTTATTCTGCATTGTTATTGTTTGACCTTGTTCTACATCAATGGACTGTGTAGTGATCTGATCCATATGAAGGCATGCAAGAGAAGCTTTTCACTGTCCCCGGTACACGTAACAATAATTAAACCAGTACCAATGCCAATAGTTTCTACATCCCTAACTAGTGTACGTCTACATGCTATGTCGGTGCCGGAATGTGTGGCCAAACTTGTGGGCTGTCCTTAGTACAACCTCAGATGTATTGGTTGTTAACACAAACAACACATTTCACTGTATTTTTCAATGTGCATGCGATAAATAAATCCGAATCAGAATCTATAGAGACTTTAGGATCACCGCATATCTCAGTCTAGATGGAAAGCAGTTCACGGATTAGGTATATATAAAACGATCTTTAGGTGAGCGGACCCAGGTGCAGAGATAGGAGAAATTAACAATGAAGACTTATTCAGAGAATAGTACAGGAATAATAAACTCAGAGCTCATTTACTTACTCGGAACTTGAGGACGCAGAATGGTAGTTCACACAGAACTTGAATCCAGGACTCAGTAATTAGTGTTGGTCCAGAATGACCTTAAATAGAACACAAAGCACAGGAAAACAATGCGGAGCAAAATCAAAAGCTAATCACTTAAGAACGAGAAGCCTAAGGAAACCATATCACATACGAACCCGACTAGAGTTCAGTAATTACCTAACTGTGTAAACCTGTTGTCCATTGATAAAATGAATAGAGGTATGGTGCCTTGGGAGCAGGGCCCAAGGGACTGGAAAGTAGAAGCTTGAGCCAAGAGACATGAAAGTGGGATGGATACGTAAGGTTCTGGGTAATTGTAAGTGATATGTCACTGGACTGATAACCGGCTGATGTATTTGGGAGCCGGTTTCCAAGACTCCCACACATAGGAAGGTTCAGGTGGAAAGCCAAACCCACTGCTCAGACACAATGAAGGACCTGGTGGCCTTTAGCAATTAGACTATTGCTGCTGTTCTTGAGAGTTGGCCATTACAATGGATCTTGCCTTAGACCATGTTTGTCTACATCTCTTATCAGCACCAGGGACAGCCACCTTGGACTCCTACGCCAGGAGTAGCGGTAGATTGTAGCCAAACAGACATTCAGAAAGGGACATCCCAATGGATGAGTGAGAAAGTTTATTTTGCACGATTTCTGCCTAAAGAAGATGGTCGCTCCATGTAGTCAGATTTCCTGAGACAAGACACTCTAGGGATCTCTTCAAATCCTGATTCAGTCTTTCTGTCTGCCCATTAATTTGCAGGTGGAATCCTGAGGATAAAATAACAGTTTCCTTGATGAGAAGACAAAATGCCCTCCAGAATTTGGAATTGAATTGTGGGCCACGGTCCGAGACAATTTTCTGGGGGAGTCTGTGAATCCAAAAGATATTTTACATCATCAACTCAGTTGTCTAATGCCCATTCTTCTTGCAGTTTATCTTGCTGATGTATCAAGCATGCAACTGTAGATTTCAACACCCCTGTTATCTCTGCTAGCTGACGATGAGTGATGTTATGTGGATGGGCTTTAATTTTATCCAGTAAGGTAATTTTTTTGGTTCGTGTAAAATCTTTTCATGGCACTTTGGCAAGGGTCTGAAATTTTTTACTGTCAAGTAAAAAAAAACAATATGATCAGAAATCACTCCTTTTGCATCGGTGTCCATTGGCCCAAATGGAAAACATTACACAAACACACACAACTGATGCTTTTTAAAAACAGCTTGCTCCAAGTACAGTGTAATGTCTAATGGCCACACAAGTGCAAATGACTAATGCTAGCTACAAACTGTTTGGCAGCATTTCCCGTCTCAATTAAGCGGCATAATGTCCCGAGAAAACAAAGAAGATCTGGGTTATTTTCTCAATGGGTTTTTGTTCCTTAAGAATTGTCCCAAATAAACAGCTGCCCTGATTACCCCTTTGCCCAAACAGAGCAAACTGGCAGATGGTATGAAAGTTAATGATAAATACAAGACATTCTGAAGATACTGGAAATCTTGAGCAACACATCCAAAGTGTTTGAGGAACTCAGAAAGTCAAGCAGCTTCTAAGAAGCGGAATAAACAGTTGACATTTCAGGCCGAGGCACTTCATCAAGACAAACATTTCTGGATTTGTGGCGAGTGAGGAAGGTTATTAACGTGAGGGGGGCATAGTTTTAAATGCTTGGAAATAGATACTGAGGGGATGTCAGGGGGAAGTTTTTCACAGAGGGAGTGGTGGGATGTGGAATGCACTGCCAGTGGCAGTATTAGAGGCAGATACAATAGGGTCTTTTAAGAGCCTCTTAGATAGGTACATAGAAAAATAGAAGGCTATGCACTCGGAAAATTCTAGGCAGTTTCTAGAGTGGGTTACATGGTTGGCACAAGATTGTGGGCCGAAGGGCCTGTAATGTGCCATAAACTTCTGTGTTCTATGTCTCCCTTGGCATGGGTAGTTTGGGGAGAGGAACAAAGTGACAAGCCTTCGGAGAACTGGTCCGTCACAACCATAATAACAGTATTCCCTTGGAATGGAGGAAGGCCAGTGATGAAATTCATTGAAATATGTGACCAGGGATAGTGGGAATAGGTAGAGGCTGTAAAAGCCCTCGGGGCAGTGCTCCGAGTTGAGTTCTTTATTCCAGGCACACACACATGGCATACCAAAACGTAGTCTTTGACATCTTTGGTCATGCTTGGCCACCAGAATCACCTTTTTATAAACTCCATGGTTTGTAAAACTCCCAGGTGACCAGCCATGTTGGGAGCTTGCCCTCAACTCAATACCCTAGTGTGGACCACCTCAGGGAAGAAGATACAGCCAGGTGGCCTGTTGCCTTGATCACCCTCATGTTGTTCCTGGGCCCTCCGCACAGTGGAAGTGATCCCCCATTTAATGGGAGCCACCGGCCTTGAATTGGGGAGAATGGTCTCTGGGACTTAGAGACATAGAAAACCTACACCACAATACAGGCCCATTGGCCCACAAAGCTGTACAAACATGTCCTTACCTTAGAAATTACCTAAGGTTACCCATAGCCCTCTATTTTTCTAAGCTCCATGTACCTGTCCAGGAGTCTCTTAAAAGACCCTATCGTATCCGCCTCCACCACTGTCGCTGGCAGCCCATTCCATGCACTCACCACTCTCTGCATAAAATACTTACCCCTGACATCTCTCTACCTATTTTCATGCTAGCTGTTTCAGCCCTGGGGAAAAGCCTCTGACTATCCACATGATCAATTCCTCTCATCATCTTAAACACATCTATCAAGTCACCTTTCATCCTCCATCAGTCAAAGGAAAAAAGGCCGAGTTCACTCAACCTATTCTCATAAGGCATGCTCCCCAATCCAGGCAACGTCCTTGTAAATCTCCTTTGCACTCTTTCTATGGTTTCCACGTCCTTCCTACAGTGAGGTGACCAGAACTGAGCACAGTACTCCAAGTGGGGTCTGACCAGGGTCCTATATAGCTGCAACATTACCTCTTGGCTCCTAAACTCAATCCCATGATTGATGAAGGCCACTGCACTGTATGCCTTCTTAACCACAGAGTCAACCTGTGTAGCAGCTTGGAGTGTCATATGGACTCGGACCCCAAGATCCCTCTGATCCTCCACACTGCCAAGAATCTTACCATTAACACTATATTCTGTCATCATATTTGACCTACCAAAATGAAGCACCTCACACTTATCTGGGTTGAACTTCTCAGCCCAGTTTTGCATCCTATCAATATCCCACTGTAACCTCTGACAGCCCTCCACACTACCGATAACACCCCCAACCTTTGTGTCATCAGCAAATCTACTAACCCATCCCTCCAATTCTTTATCCAGGTCATTTATAAAAATCACGAATAGTAAGAGTCCTCGAACAGATCCCTGAGGCACTCCACTGGTCACCGACCTCCATGCACAATATGACTCCTCTACAACCACTCTTTGCCTTCTGTGGGCAAGCCAGTTCTGGATCCACAAAGCAATGTCCCCTTGGATCCCATGCCTTCTTACTTTCTCAATAAGCCTTGCATTGGATGCCTTGCTGAAATCCATATACACTACATCTACTGCTCTACCTTCATAAATGTGTTTAGTCACATCCTCAAAAAATACAATCAGGCTCGTAAGGCACGACCTGCCTTTCACAAAGCCATGCTCTCTATTCCTAATCATATTATGCCTCTCCAAATGTTCATAAATCCTGCCTCTCAGGATCTTTTCCATCTACTCACCAACCACTGAAGTAAGGTCTATAAGTTCCTGGGCTATCGCTAATCCCTTTCTTTATAAGGGAACAACATCTGCAACCCTCCAGTCCTTCAGAACCTCTCCCGTCCCCATTGATGATGCAAAGATCATCACCAGAGGCTCAGTAATCTTGTCCCTCACCTCCTATAGTAGCCTGGGGTACATCTTGTCCAGTCCTGTTGACTTATCCAACTTGATGCTTTCCAAAAGCTCCAACGTATCCTCTTTCTTAATATCTACATGCTCAAGCTTTTCAGTCTGCTGTAAGTCATCCCTACAATCGCCAAGATCCTTTTCTGTAGTGAATATTGAAGCAAAGTACTTATTAAGTACCTCTGCTATCTCCTCTGTCACTTTTCCACTGTCTGACTTGATTGATCGTATTCTTTCATGACTTATCCTCTTGCTCTTCACATATTTATAGAATGCCTTGGGGTTTTCCTTAATCCTGTCCTCCAAGGCTTTCTCATGGCCCCTTCTGGCTCTCCTAATTTCATTCTTAAGCTCCTTCCTGCTAGCCTTATAGTCTTCTAGATTCATATCATTACCTAGTTTTTTTGAACATTTCATAAGATCTTCTTTTCTTCTTGAGTAGACTTACAACAGCCTTTGTACACCATGGTTCTTGTACACTACCATCCTTTCCCTGTCTCATTGGAATGTACCTATGCAGAACTCCACACAAATATCCGCAGAACATGGCCATATCTCTTCCGTATGTTTCCATGAGAACATCTGTTTCCAACTTATGCTTCCAAGTTCATGCCTGATAACCTCATATTTCCCCTTACTCCAATTAAATGCTTTCCTAACTTGTCTGTTCCTAACTCTCTCCAATGCTATTGTAAAGAGACAGAATTATGATAACTATCTCCAAAATGCTCTCCCACTGAGAGATCTGACATCTGACCAGGTTCATTTCCCAATACCAGATCAATTACAGATCAATTACCAGATCAATTACCAGATCTTGTAGGCTTATCTACATATTGTGTCAAGAAACCTTCCTGAACACACCTAACAAACTCTACCTCATCTAAAACCCTCACTCTAGGGATATACCAATTGATATTTGGGAAATTAAAATCTCCCACCAATGCAACCCTGTTATCATTACACTTTTCCAGAATCTGTCTCCCTATCAGCTCCTCGATGTCCCTGTTACTATTGGGTGGTCTATAAAAAACACCCAGTAGAGTTATTGACCCCTTCCTGTTCCTTACTTCCACCCACAGAGACTCCATAGACAACCCCTCTGTGACTTCCTCCTTTTTTATGGCTGTGACACTATCTCTGATCAGCAGTGCCACATCCCCACCTCTTTTGCCTCCCTCCCCGTCCTTTCTGAAACATCTAAAGCTTGGCACTCGAAGTAACCATTCCTGCCCCTGAGCCATCCAAGTCTTTGTAATGGCCACAACGTCATAGCTCCAAGTACTGATCTACGCTCTAAGCTCCACACACAAAATGCTGGTGGAATGCAGCAGGCCAGGCAGCATCTATAGGAAGAAGTACAGTCGACGTTTCAGGCTGAGACCCTTCATCAGGACTAAGCTCATCTGCTTTGTTCATAATACTCCTTGCATTAAAGTAGACACATCTCAAACCATCCATCTGAGTGTGTCCCTTCTCTATCACCTGCCTATTCTCCCTCACACACTGTCTCCAAGCTTTCTCTATTTGTGAGCCAATCGCCTCTTCCCCAGTCTCTTCAGTTCGGTTCCCACCTCCCAACAATTCTAGTTTAAACTCTCCCCAGTAGCCTTAGCAACCTTTCCACCAGGATATTGAACCCCCTGGGATTCGAGTATAACTGTCCTTTTTGTACAGGTCACACCTGCCCCAAAAGAGGTCCCAATGATCCAGTAATCTGAATCCCTGCCCCCTGCTCCAATCCCTCAGCCACGCATTTATACATTCACCTCATTCTATTCCTATTCTCACTGTCGCGTGGCACAGGCAGTAATCCCGAGATTACTACCTTTGTGGTCCTGCTTCTCAACTTCCCACCTAACTTCCTGTAGTCTGTTTTCAGGACCTCCTCCCTTTTCCTGCCTACGTCATTGGTACCAATATGTACCACGACCTCTGGCTGTTCTCCTTCCCACTTCAGGATATCGTGGACGCAATCAGAAACATCCCGGACCCTGGCACCTGGGGGCAAACTAGCATCCGAGTTTCTTTCCTGCATCCACAGAATCGCCTGTCTGACCCCCTAACTATTGAGTCCCCTATCACTGCTGCCATCCTCTTCCGTTCCCTACCCTTCTGAGCCACAGGGCCAGCCTCTGTGCCAGAGGTGCAGCCACTGTTGCTTCCCCCAGGTAGGCTGTCCCCACCCCCACCAACATTACTCAAACAGGAGAACTTATTGTTAAGGGGTACAGCCAAAGGGGTGCTCTCTAATATCTGACTCCTGCCCTTCCCTCTCCTGACTGTTACCCACTTGTCTGTCTCCCGAGGCCCCAGTGTGACTACCTGCCTTTCGCTCCTCTCTATCGCCTCCTCGCTCTCCCTGACCAGATGAAGGTCATCGAGCTGCAGCTCCAGTTCCCTAACCCAGTCCTTAAGGAGCTGCAGCTCGACTTCTTCCTTATCTGCAATTTCAAACTGCCTAGAAAGAATGAACGGTTTCAGATTGTTGGAACTAGGTCTGTACGTAATGATAAAATTAAACCTTTTGAAGAACAATGACCAGCGATCGTGTCCAGAGTGCAGTCTCTTGGCATCCTAGATAGAAGCTAGGTTCATATGATCGGTCCAAACCAAAAAGGGGTGTTTGGTTCCCTCCAGCCAATGCCTCCATTCTTCTCGTGTCATCTTGATGGTAAGCAACTCCCTGTTGTCGATATCATAGTTAATCTCAGCGGGAGAGAGACGTCTGGAGAAAGCACATGGGTGTAACTCCTGCTCTGAGGTGGTTCGTTGAGGTAGCACAGCTCCAACTGTGATGCTCAAGGTGTCAACCTCCACTACAAAAGGTAGGTCCGGATCAGGGGAAACAAATACAGGTGCCATGGTAAATCTTTCCTTGGAATTGCAGACAGTGTCTTCAGTCACCGGAATCCAATGGCCCAGTAGATCTTTGAGTGAGGTTGGTAAGAAGAGCTATGACTGAGAATGAAACGCCAATAGAAAATGGCGAATCCTATAAGTTGTTGCAGCATATTGACTGATGTAGGTTGTGGCCAATTTTGTGCCACTTGGGTCTTCTTGGAGTCGATCTGTAAATTCCCACTGGAAATGACAAGACCCAGAAAAGAAGCTTCAGAGACATGAAATTTGCTCTTTTCAAGTTTAACAAAAAGTTGGTTCTCTAGCAGGCATTGAAGAGCTCACTCTGGTGGACATTTTGAGTGTTCTAGAATGTGGTGGACATGTTCCTGAAGCAACCGATAAAAAATAAGAATGTCAGACAAATATAGGTAAACGAAGACAATATGGTTAAGCATCTCCAGGAGTACATTGTTGATGAAGATCTGAAAGACTGCTGGAGGGTTAACTAAACTGAATGGGAGTGCTGAAGGTTGTCTTTCATTCATCTCCCTCTCGATCCAGATTAGGTTATCGCCATTCCAGAGGTTTAGTTTAGTGAAGACCATGGCTCTTTGTAAGAACTCCAATGCTGTGTTCATTAGAGGAAGCAGGTGTCGGTTCTTGATTGTAATTCTATTTAGACCTCTGTAATCGATACATGGTCTCAGCCCACCAGACTTCTTGGATATTAAAAAGAATCCTGCTCTGGCAGGCAGAGGGGACGGTTGGATAACCCCAGATGTCAAAGTCTCCTTAATGTAATCCTTTTCCTTCGCTACATCGAAGACTGCATTGGCGCTGCCTCCTGCAAGCATGCTGAGCTTGTTGACTTCATTAACTTTGCCTCCAACTTTCACCCTGCCCTCAAATTTACCTGGTTTATTTCTGACACCTCCCTCCCCTTTCTTGATCTTTCTGTCTCCATCTCTGGAGACGGCCTATCTACTGATATCTACTATAAGCCTACAGACTCTCACAGTTACCTGGGCTACTCCTCTTCCCACCCTGTCTCTTGCAAAAATGCTATCCCCTTCTCACAATTCCTCTGTCTCCACCACATCTGCTCTCCAGATGAAGCTTTTCATTCCAGGATGAAGGAGATGTCTTCCTTTTTTAAACAAAGGGGCTTCCCTTCTTCCACCATCAACTCTGCTCTCAAATGCATCTCTCCCATTTCCCACACATCTGCCCTCACCCCATCCGCCCGCCACCCCACTCGGGATAGGGTTCCCCTTGTCCTCACCTACCACCCCACCAGCCTCCGGATCCAACGTATAATTCTCCGTAACTTCCGCCACCTCCAATGGGATCCCACTACCAAGCACATCTTTCCCTCCCCCCCTTTCTGCTTTCAGCAGGGATCGCTCCCTATGTGACTCCCTTGTCCACTCATCTGTAAGTCAGCTGGTGTGGTATACTGTGTCCGGTTCTCCCGGTGTGGCCTTTTATATATTGGTGAGACCCGACGCAGACTGGGAGACCATTTCACTGAACACCTACGCTCTGTCCGCCAGAGAAAGTAGGACCTCTCAGTGGCCACACATTTTAATTCCATGTCCTATTCCCATTCTGATATGTCTATCTATGGCCTCCCCTACTTTCAAGATGAAGCCACACTCGGGTTGGAGGAACAACACCTTATATACTGGCTGGGTAGCCTCCAACTTGATGGCATGAACATTGACTTCTCTAACTTCCGTTAATGCCCCTCCCCTTCTTACCTCATCCCTGATCTATTTAGTTTTTTTCCCTCTCTCTGCCCATCACTCTGCCTGTTCTCCATCTCACTCTGGTGCTCCCCTCCCCCTTCTTTCTCCCTAGGCCTCCCATCTCATGATCCTTTCCCTTCTCTAGCTCTGTATCCCTTTGGCCAATCACCTGTCTGGCTCTCAGCTTCACCCCACCCCCTCTGGTCTTCTCCTATCATTTCGCATTTTCCCCTCCCCCTCCTACTTTCAAATCTCTTACTATCTTTCCTTTCAGTTAGTCCTGACGAAGGGTCTCGGCCCGAAACGTCGACAGCGCTTCTCCCTATAGATGCTGCCTGGCCTGCTGTGTTCCACCAGCATTTTGTGTGTGTTGCTTTAATGTAATCCTTCATAGCTTTCCTCTCAGTAGCAGACAAGGCATAAAGCCTTCCTCGGGGAAGACACATACCAAGTAGTAATCTGATGGTGCAATCACAGTCCCTAGTTGGGGGAAGTGTAGTGGCTCTCCTTTTCCTGAGCACCTTCAACAAATTTGAATACTCTGAAGTCATTCTAGACAATTCCGCAGAGTTCAAGTCTGGTCTTGAGGAGCCAGCAAGCAACTTGACTGATGACTCAACATGGCTCACAACAAGTCGCTTGGAAACTCGGGCAGGCCTCTCAGAACCTTGGACAGGCCTCTCAGAACCCCGGGCAGGCCTCTCAGAACCCCGGGCAGCCCTCTCAGAACCTTGGACAGGCCTCTCAGAACCCCGGACAGGCCTCTCAGAACCTTGGACAGGCCTCTCAGAACCCCGGGCAGGCCTCTCAGAACCCCGGACAGGCCTCTCAGAACCTTGGACAAGCCTCTCAGAACCTTGGACAGGCCTCTCAGAACCCCGGGCAGGCCTCTCAGAACCCTGTGAAGGTGTCTTGGAAGCTCTAGGAAGGCACCTATCCTGGCATGGGGTCGATCAAACCTGAATGGTGCCAGAAGACCAGTTAATCCAAGGACTGTGAAGATGCAACCGTGGATAACCAAGGATAGGGGAATGTCTAGACATTGACTAAAATGGAAATGAATCGTCTCCTCATGCCTTCCTATAGTCAACCTGAGAGCACTGGAAAGATAAAAGGTATGTCCAGGTTTCAATGGTCTACTATGCAGGGCCTTAGCAGAGACAGACTGGACAAGTCGTACCTTAAGAATCTCTCTGCCAGTCCAATGTCCAAGAAATTCCTCACTGAACCAGAGTCTATCAAGGCTCTTGTTTCCCCAAAGATACCATCCCTTCACTGAACAGTCCTGGGAATTTCCTGACAACTCAGAGCAGGTGACTCAGAAGTGGCCGGCTTATCCAGTGTAAGCAACCTCTCTGACTCATACAGCCTTCTCACTCCACCAGCGAGGCTTCTGGAGATGACCACGGGGATCTGTGTTGGTTATCGAATTGAGCAACATGGGCAGGCACTGGGTAGTTCTGAGAACTGGCCGTCTGGGTGAATCCAAGCCTCATTGTTCCACCTGCTAGGGTATGGAAATCAGTGGAATAGTCAGCCATGGATCGTGCTCCCTGATGCAGCTGGGGGAGTCTGCTGGCTGCCTCTGAACTTCAGTAGGATAAAGAATACCCTCCTCATCAGTTTTTGAAATAAATATACTGTATCTCAGAACACAAGGGGCTGTCTTCCCCCATAAAGCCATTGTCCATGAAAGGGCCCTGCCCGAGAGAGAAGGGAAATTTTATAGGCCACCTTACTCCTGTCCCAGGGGATCTTTGCGGGTTGTAATTCAATGACTAGGGAACATTGAGTTAAGAACCTTTGGCAAGACTCGGGGTCCCTATTGTACCGCTCCGGGGCCGGTGGGTTAATTGACTGTCCACAGTAGTTCTGGGAACACATAGCACAACACACAGGTGAGTGCCCGATACCTGAGCCCATCCCTGAAGAACGGGAATCCTGCTTACTGGTCTCAGAGTCCCTCTGCAATGACTCACATATCTCCTGGAGAAACTGCTCCCAACATCCATGCCAAGTATACCAGTCTCCGCTGGGTCCATGATTGGCTGAGTCCTGATGTACCGATCTTCCGGCGAGCGGACCCAGGTGCAGAGTAAACTCCAGAGTCAATAGGAGAAATTAGCGACGAAGATTTATTCGGAAAATAACACAGGGAATAATCGAACTCAGGGCTCACTTTCTTGGGACTCGAGCACACAGAGCGGTAGCTCACACAGAACTCGAATCCAGGTCCCAGCGACGAGCACAGGTCCAGAATAAACCTAAATAGAACATAAAACACAGGGAACCCAGAATCAGAATCAGAATTAGAATCCTTTATTATCGCCGAGTACGAGGACACATACAGGGAATTTGATGCCAGTTTCCCTGAGCTCTCTCTGTACAGAATTAAAAGCAAACAAAAACAATAGTGCAAATAATCATAAACTATATACAATGAGGTCCACCTCATTGAATGTACAGGTGGACTTGATTTATAATAGACTAAAGTTCAAGTGTTCATAAGACTGATGGCATACGGAAAGAAACTGTTCTTGTACCTATTTGTCCTGGCATACAGTGATCTAAAGTGCCTACCAGAAGGAAGGAGTTGGAACAGGTGATGTCCGGGGTGTGATGGGTCTACACTAATGCTGCTTGCTCACTTCCTGACTCTAGATGCATACAAGTCCTAGATCGAGGGCAGCTTCACACCAATAATCCTTTCCGCAGCCCTGACGGTTCTTTGGAGTCTATTCTTGTCTTGTTTGGTAGCTGATCCAAACCAGACAGTGATGGATGAACAGAGAACAGACTGGATTATTCCTGAATAGAATTGAATCAGCAGCTCCTGAGGCATGGTTGTACTTCCTGAGTTGACGTAGGAAATACAACCTCCGCTGAGCCTTTTTGATAAGAGTGTCCGTGTTGGGTGTCCACTTCAGGTCCTGGGAGATTGTGACACCCAGAAATGTGAAGGTCTCCACAGCAGACACAATACTGTTGAGTATAGTGAGTGGGGGGAGTATTGGGGGGCTCCTCCTGAAGTCCACTGTCATCTCCACAGGCTCCACAGGCAGGCTGAAATCAAAAACAGACCACTTAAGAATGAGAAGCATTAGAATCAGGATCAGGTTTATGTCATAAAATGTGTTAACTTTGCAGCGGCTGTACAATGCAATACGTAATAGCAGAGAAAAATCTGTGAATTACAGTATGAATAAATATATTAGATACTTAAGTTAAATAAGTCGAGAAAAAGGTAGTCACATAACGAGTGCCGCAAACACACAGTGACTGCTTACTGATAAAAGTAGTCATTAAACAACTCTGATAAACGCAGATAAAGGACGTTCAGGTGTATCAAGACCTGTCGCTACCCGGCGCCCTTCGCTGGTCTGAAGAGTTCATGACAGTATGAGCCAGGGTTCTGGTGTCTGGTATATTGAGTTATGCCATTTATTGCTGCTGACCATCAGCAGAGGGGAGGAAATAGAGAGATGGACAAGCACATTTTCCTCTCTCTGTATTATTTCTAACAAAAGTTATGACAGCGTGACAAGTGATCCGGTGAATACGAATGTACATAGTTTCGAAGCATAAGAGTTGTCAGTAAAATACAATCCGCAAAGATCCCTTCTGACAGGAGTAAGGCGGCCGATATAATTTCTCTCCTCTCAACCTCTGCAGTTACAAAAAAGTCAAGAAATAAAATAACGACAGTTAATCAGCTGCCACAATCTGAAAAACTGAAGAGAAGATTTTGGTTCTGAATGTCAGTTAATTGCAGATGACTTTACAGACAAGGAAAGGGTAAGGGTATCCCCTTGCTAGTTTGGACCCTACTGATTTTGAACTTCTCAAGAGCATGGTTGAAGAAACTGTGGGCTTGTCAGTTCCACCTTGCTGAATGATCACAAACTTTTCAACCACGCTTGTACTGAAGTCATCAAGACATGCCCCTGGAGTTCTGAGCCTCGTTGCTTTGCAAGCAGGAGATCAGTTTTTCTCTTTTCTCTGGGAATAACATGGTCACAGAGTTCAGGGGAAGAGGGTCCCAGCTGCCCTGTAGTTTAAGTACATCACTCCCCAGAAGCGCCTCCACAAACAACAATTCTCATTGTGTGGATCCAACAGTTTCAGATTGTACTGAGCCTTACTGTCACTTTTAACCAATACCCCAAACACCGGGGGAGGCACTTAGACAGTGAATCCAATATTTTCTGTAGTAGCTGGGGCTGGCCACGTGCTTCTCCCACTCATGAAGAATAATGGTTCATGTGTAATCCTGTGATATATTGTCATCTATGTGATGTGCTGAGTTTCTGTGAGGAGCTCTTCAACCCTGCTGTGTTCTGACTGGAAGAAAAACTCCAGGAGACTTAAACCACGCTGTCACTTGTGGGCTGCCCCCAGCATATCCTCAAACTGTGCTGGTTGTTGACGCAAATGACACATTTCACTATACTGTATGTTTTAATGCACATCTGACAATTAAAGCTGACCTTTAAATATTTAAAACTGATGAGATATTATTTCCTTTTTCATGTTTTCTGATAATGCTGAAGAAGGTTTCTCATCCCATCAAGTTCATGCTGCTCAGAGATCAATCCCACCTGTTACCTATTCTCCCCACATTTCCATCAGTTCTCCCCAGATCTTACCACTCACCTACACATGTTAAAATGTTAAAATTGTACAAGGCATTGGTAAGGCCAAATTTGGAGTATTGTGTACAGTTCTGGTCACCGAATTATAGGAAAGATGCCAACAAAATAGAGAGAGTAAAGAGAAGATTTACTAGAATGTTACCTGGGTTTCAGCACCTAAGTTACAGAGAAAGGTTGAACAAGTTAGGCCTTTATTCTTTGGAGCGTAGAAGGTTGAGGGGGGACTTGATAGAGGTATTTAAAATTATGAGAGGGATAGATAGAGTTGACGTAGATAGGCTTTTTCCATTGAGAGTAGGGGAGATTCAAACAAGAGGACATGAGTTGAGAGTTGGGGGCAAAAGTTTAGGGATAACACGAGGGGGAATTTCTTTACTCAGAGAGTGGTAGCTGTGTGGAATGAGCTTCCAGTAGAAGTGGTAGAGGCAGGTTCGGTATTGTCATTTGAAGTAAAATTGAATAGGTATATGGACAGGAAAGGAATGGAGGGTTATGGGCTGAGTGCAGGTCAGTGGGACTAGGTGAGAATAAGCGTTCGGCACAGACTAGAAGGGCCAAGATGGCCCGTTTCCGTGCTGTAATTGTTATATGGCTATATGGTTACACACTTGGGGCAATTTACAGTTAAACAACAACCTACATGTGGGAGGAAACCAGAACCCCCAGAGGAAACCCACAGGGGAGAACATGCAAACCATGATAAATTATTTTGAATTTGAAGGATTCTTGATAATCACAATCTACCTCATTATTGTCTTGCAGCTTATTGTCCGCCTGAACTGCACATTCTCTTTGTAACTGTAACACTTCATTCTGCATTCTGTATTGCCTTCCCTTGTACTATCTCAATGTATCTGATGTGATGAAATGATCTGTATTATTGGCATGGAAAGCAAAGTTTTTTGTTGTACCTTGATACATGTGTATTTTGTATTTAATATTTGAGTGATATTATAAATATTCTGTTTGATTAAGCTTTCCGTTATTTTGATAATGCATTGTGGGTTATATGTAAAAGTAAGTGAATGGCATACGTCATCACGCCACCACGTCACCTCGCTTAAACAAAACTAAAACGCTTATTTCCTGGCTCCGTGTATTTCTTAACATTAAAGGTTTAAAAAGTTCAAAAGTAAATTTATTATCAAAGTACATATATGCAACCCTGAGATTCATTTTTTTGCAGGCATGTTCAATAAATCCAATAACCATTATAGAATCAATGAAAGACCGCACCAGCTGGGCGTACAACCAGTGTGGAAAAGACGATGAGCTGTGCAAATACAAAAGAAAAGAAAAAATAATAATAAACAGAGGTCAAACAGGGTGATACACAATCAAAAAGAAAACTGAATTGGAGAGGAAATAGAACACACTCACACAATTGAAGACATGCAAACACCTGAAATTACAATGGATATGCTAAAAGTGGTTATAAAAACTACCCACAACTAGAAAAGTGAGTGAGTAAGGGCCTGTGTCAGTCAGAGTTGACCATGGTTATTGCATCTCATCCTAGCTGTCTAGATACGCAAGCCTGGGCAGTATGACATGGAAAACAAGCTGTTACCCATGTAGCAAGCTTCTCCTCTCCACACATCTGATGAGCCCAAAAGAATAGCAGAGACCAATACAGTTTGACATCAGCAGCATCGCAGGAGTTGCCAGTCAGCATTGAACTCAATGTAGGACTGCCTTAAGGACTCCAGCTCCGGACATTTTGCTCGAGGTTTACTCCCTAAGCCTTCCCCATGAGTGGATATAGCCGCAAGGCAGCGGAGGTTTGGGATCAGAGTTTTCCTTCCCCTAGATGAGCTGCCAACCATGGCTGACGAGCCCCATCTGCCTGAAGTGTCTGGATTTAAGGCGCCAGTAACCCTTCTCCTGTCAGTAGAAACAGTTCCACCGGGCTTAGTAGCTAAGCCCCACGCAAAGGCCACAATTTTGATTTGGTTGTCAGAGGCTACTTGAGGTGCACACCATTGGGAGCATTTAATAGGTAGTGGGAGCTCGTTCCCATAATCATCCCCAGCTATAACGATCTTAAGGAGTCAGAAAAGTACTGGCAGTGATAATTATCAGTATAAAAATTTTACTTGCCTGTCATGTGGGGATGTGGCTTATTTGCCGATTGAAAGCCACTTCTGCCATGTCGGCTGTTGAATCGCCTCTTTGAAATCTGGAGTAGTTCTTTCCCATTGGCTGCCTGGTTTCAGAAACCCTGGGTATAAAGAATAGCCGGTGTCGGGCTGCTTGCTTGCTTTCTTCCCATTGTCCCTAGGTCACGCCACACAGAGCCATTGGGAAGGCATGGTTGGTGCGCACTTTCAGCCAAGCTATCTGCTTGTCGAATAGTTTGTGTAACTTGGGAAATTTAGATGTTTTGTGGAGTCTTTTACTGTTTATAAATAAATGATTAATATGCCTATTCATAGTCACTGTTTTCTGTCCTACTCACCAAACCTGTGAACCTGCTTCCACGTTTCATTTCCTTCATTTGTACCTATCAACAATTTTCTTAAGAATCCTGAAAAAGTGCCTGAATTTTTGACAGAAAGTAAAACATATATTTTGCCTAAAGGAGAAATCACAAATGACCCATCAAAATATCATCCTATTACTTGTTTGTAAACTATATGTAAAATCGTAACATCATGCATCTCACAACTAATCACCACTCACTTAGATAACCATAAAATACTAACAGAAGAGTAGAAGGGATGCATTAGGGTATGAAAGGATGTAAAGAACAACTGATAATGGATTATGTAATTCTAAATCAAGCCTGGTGGAAAAGCAGAAATCTTGCATGTTGTTATATTGACTACCAAAAGGGATTTGATTTTGTCCCATTCTCATAGTTAGTAGAAGTTCTTAATACAGTGCCTATAAAAAGAATTCATCCTACGTAGAAAGTTTCATGTTTATTGTTTTATAACATTGAGTCACAGTGGATTTAATTTGGCTTTTTTGACACTGGCCAACAGAAAAAGACTCATATCAAAGTGAAAACTGATCTCTACAAAATCATCTAAATTAATTACAAATATAAAACACAAATTAATTGATTGAATATGTGTTCACCCACTTCAAGTCAGTATTTAGTAGATGCAACTTTGGAAGGAGAAGGAGAATGAGAACAAAAAGGAGAAGAAGTAGAAGGAGAATGGGCAGGAGAAGGAGGAGGAGGAGAAGAAAGAGAAAGAGAAAGAGAAGGAGAAGGAGAAGGAGGAGGAGGAGAAGAAAGAGAAAGAGAAAGAGAAGGAGAAGGAGAAGGAGAAGGAGAACAAAAAGGAGAAGAAGTAGAAGGAGAATGGGAAGGAGAAGGAGGAGGAGGAGAAGAAGGAGAAGGGGAAGGGGAAGGGGAAGGAGAAGGAGAAGGAGAAGGAGAAGGAAAAGGAGAAAGAGAAAGAGAATGAGAAGGAGATAGAGAATGGGAAGGAGAAAGAGGAGGAGAATGAGGAGGAGGAGAAGAAGGAGGAGGAGGAGGAGGAGAAAGAGAAAAAGAAAGGGAAGGGGATGGAGAAGGGGAAGGGGAAGGGGAAGGAGAAGGAGAAGGAGGAGAAGGAGAAAGAGAATGGGAAGGAGAAAGAGAATGGGAAAGAGAAAGAATGGGAAAGAGAAAGAGAATGGGAAAGAGAAGGAGGAGGAGAAGGAGGAGGAGGAGGAGGAGGAGGAGGAGGAGGAGGAGGAGGAGGAGGAGAAGGAGAAGGAGAAGGAGAAGGAGAAGGAGAAGGTGGAGAAGTAGAAGCAGAGGAGAAGGAAAAGTAGAAAGGGAAGGAGGAAAAAAAACCCAAGATTTTCTGTCCTCCATCGGGTGCATCTCCAGTTGGCGGATAGGGGAATACTCTGTAGATACGCAGGGCAGGTGGGAAATAAGATACCACCCTGGACCAAAATAGAAAAAAATGCAGGCATGCCTGTACTCAGCTTGGGCAGTGCCCTGCTCAGTGTCTATTCTCCACGTGAGGGGCAGCTGAAACCAGAACCAGGCTGCAGGTATAGAAAGCAATACCCTTTCACTTTAGAAATGGTGAGAGGTCTATAGAATAGAGTGATACGGCCGCTGCCCGGGGATCACCAGGTCATTGCTGGAGCTGGAGCTGGCCAGGAGAGTACGCAAACAGCTTGTGGTGCACTGCTGAGTAGGTGGGCTGGCATTGAGAAACCTGAAGAGCAGCCAGCATTCAAAGTAGCCCATCAACACCCATAGGCTGCGACTGCTGCAAGTGTTTCTCAGGGGAGCAGTCCACTTACAACCGAGACCACTCAAGCATTTAAGAGAAGGAAAATACACATGAAATGGCCATTAGAAGTAAACACGTTCATAATGAGTGTATATTATCGAGTAACAGAAATTGAGATTGACATGACAACATGCAGGCTGAAACTTCAGCCACAGCTTACAGCACAATATCCCTTCATGCAAATAAATGCACAATGAATGGTCAATGTAGAGTGATAATGAAAAATAACTCAGTCCCTCTAGACATGTTAAACCAAATAAAACATGATGTAGTACAAGAGCTAGAAAGAAACCAACCTAATGATGATGGCAATGCAAAACTAGAAAATAATAAAGATGACAGCCCCTGAAGCACCAATGAAACAGAATTACTTCAGCAACTGCTCCACTACCTAACGCTAATAGAAACAACAGAGGTGCAGAATGCCGATGATGGAGCTGAGCTTACTGACAAAATTATCCTAATATTTCACACCACAGTAACAGAACGCACGGGCACTGACCTAACAAAAGGACATCAAAATTCGCAAAAATTATTAACAATATTAATAATATTAAGGAAAACTTAAAACATATGAAGAACTACACACAATAATATACTGCACTGCATTACCAGCTCCAAAACAGAGGCACTCATTAATAGAAATTCAAAACTGTGTCATGAAATGAGAACAGTGAAATGGCAGAAGAGATTAAGAGGAAAAAATTGAAACCTTAGGAGTGGAAATAGTCCACCGAATGGAGTATAAAAAGGACAACCCGAGCAAGAAAGTTAAGAGAAAAGCTAAGGAAATATAAGGTCTGCACAAGATACGACCAATCTAACAAAAGTATTGTAGAGTTTATAGATACGCTAAGACAAAAGCTTGGTACCTACAAAGCCAAACCAAACAGGTTTATGAAATGCATTCGATGAAGAAATCAGAATTATCTGTTCAGAAATGATGAAAAAGGTTTATACAGGACATTGAAACTAATTCGACACACCAAAATGTTACCAACCCTCGCACAGAATTACCTATAAACGCAGAATAATGAACTTTCGGTCTAATATTTGGTCAAACAGGACAACGTAGAATCAAGAAGCAAGCTGGATTAGGAAGGAAAAAATACGCACTCACACAATTGAAGACATGAAAACACCCAAACTTACAATGAATTTGCTAAAAGTAGTTATAACAAATACCCACAAATGGAAAAGTACCAGTGGTGATAATATTCATAATTATTGGTATAAAAGGTGTACTTGCCTTCATCTTTACCTATTAATACATATAAGGTTATAAGACCATAGATATAGTCGTAATTTTCACTGCACAAACTTCACTTCCCTGACACTCTTGAAAGTCTGGTATACTGCAGATGTCTTACACTGTGAAGACTGATGCAAAATATGCATTCAGTTCTTCTGCCATCTGTGTCTCTCATTACAATATCTCCAGTGTCATTTTTTATTGGTCCTATATCTACCCGCAACTCTCTTTTACCCTTTATATACTTAAAAAAGTTTTTAGTATCTTCTTTGATTTTTGTCACCAGCTTCCTTTCATAATTCATCTTTTCCTTCCAAATGACCTTCTTAGTTTTTTTCTGCAAGTTTTTAAAAGCTTCCCAATCCTTTATCTTCCCACTAGCTTTGGCTTCCTTATATGCCCTCCCTTTTGCTTTTACTTTGGCTCTGATTTCTCTTGTCAGCCAAGGCAGTGTCCTTATTCCATTTGAAACTTTCTTCCTACTTGAAGTATATCTGTCTTGTATTTCCCTCATTTTTCACAGAAACTCCTGCCATTGCTGCTCTGCTGTCCTTCCTGCTAGTGTTCCCTTCCATTCAACCTTGGCCAGTTCTCCTCTCATGCTCTTGTAATTTCCTTTATTCCACTGAAATACTGACACATTGGAATTTAGTTTCTCCTTCTCAAATTTCAAAGTGAACTCAATCATATTGTGACCTCTGTTCCCTAAGGGTTCCTTAACCTTAAGCTCTCTTATCACCTCCAGATCATTGCACAACACCCAATCCAGCACAGCCGATCCCCTAGTGGCCTCAACAACAAGCTGTTCTAAAAAGCCATCCCTTAGATATTCTACAAATTCTGCCTCCTGAGGTCCAGTACTGACCTGGTTTTCCCAATCCATTTTCATGCTAAAATCCCCAATGATTACCATGACCCTTATGTCTCGCCTTTTCTATCTCCTGCTGTAATTTGTAGTCCACATCCTGGCTGCTGTTTGGAGGCCTGTGTACAACTGCCATTAGAGTCCTTTTACCCTTGCCATTTCTTAACTCAACCCATAGAGACTCTACACCTTCTAATCCTATGTCATCCCTTTCAAATAATTAATATTATTTCTTATACACAGGCCACACCACCCCCTCTGCCTACTAACCTTTCTTTCTGATACACCGCGTATCCTTGGACATTCAGCTCCATGGTAGCCATCCTCTAGCCAAGTTTCAGACATGACCACAACATCATACTTGCCAATCTGTAGGTGAATTTCAAGATCGTCCATTTTATTTCTTATGCTGTGTGCATTCAAATATAACACTTTCAGTCCAGTATTTATTGCTTTCTGTTTTAACTGCACCATGCCTCTATTGCCCTGTATCTCATCCCACCGGCTGTGATTATGCCTCATCTCCTGCCTATCCTTTCGATCATCTCTGTTGCATGCTATCTCTGATTTATTTCTGTTTTTCCCTTCCTCAGCCCTATCACCCCGGTTCCCATCCCCCTGCCAAATTAGTTTAAACCCTCCATAACAGCTCTATTGAACCTACCTGCTAGAATATTGGACCCCTTTGGGTTCAAGTGTAACCCATCAGGTGTAATTCCCCCAGAATTTGCCCCATTGATCCAGGAACCCGAAGTCCAGCCCCTACACCAGTCTCTCAGCCACAATTTTCTTGTCAGTACATCCAGTTGAACTTTGTCTTTTTGTGTGTTTTCCCCCTACCCAGTCGATGGCTTTGTATTGCCATGTGCTCTTGTTTGTTTTCATGCCCCATGTGCTCCTGTCCCCACTCCTGCTCTACTCTGACCCCTGTATTACTGAGTACTCCGTCTCTCATCTGTTTCTCATTATTACCTGTTTTGCTGTCACCTATGTCTCATTGTGCTCCACCCATCATCTGCCTCTCTGTTTATTGCTCAGTGTATTTCAGTTCTGTGTTTTCACCTGTTTGTTGTTAGACTGTGCCAATGAATTTTCCTGAGCCTTTCTAGTATTTGTATCTGTACTCTGTCTGAATATCAACTCTACCTGTTTCTCGATTCTGGGTTTTGGATTTCTCTGGACGTTTTGATCTCTGCCTAAGCTTTGACGCCGACTTTGTTTGCATTTCGGGATTTGTTACTCAATTAATATCACTGTGTGCCCAGTACTGGGTCTGCGATTGGATCCCTGCTCCAGCGCCCTGACATTTCTTAAAAATCCTGAAAAAGTGCCTGACTTTTTGGCAGAAGGTAAAATATATATTTTGCCTAAGCGGGAAATCACAAATGGCCCATCAAAATACCATCCTATTACTTGTTTGCAAACTATATGTAAAATCATAACGTCATGAATCTCACAACTAAACACCACTCACTTAGTTAACCACAATATACATAGAGAAGAGCAGAAAGGGTGCACAGAACAACTCAAAGTTCAAAATTCAAAGTAAATTTATTATCAAAGTTCATATATGTCATCATATACAACCCTGAGAATCATTTTCTTGTGGGCATACTCAAAAATCCATAGTAGAATAATAACCATAATAAAATTAATGAAAGCCCACACCGACTTGGGCATTCAACTGATAATAGAGTCTATAATTTTAAATCAAGTCCAGTAGAAAAGCAGAAATCTTTCATGTTGTTATATTGACTACCAAAAAGCACTTGATTCTGTCCCACACCCATCGTTAATAGGAGCTCTTAATACATAAAAACTATACCCGATACTTGTGAAATTCCTATAGCATCTGATGAAGCACTGGAGTATACTATAATCACCTATCTACAGAATCGACGGCCAAAAAAGAATGACTGCAGTTATCAAAATACACCGAGGTTTTTCCCACTATGGTTTTTATGGTTTTGTCTAGCTTTAAACATGCTCTCCAATTTACTGAATCAGGCTAAAATAGGGTATCAAATCAGACACAACCAAACAAGTTATGACTTAACACATGGGCAATTTGAAATTATACGCCCCTTTCATCAGTAAAACTAAAGCAATTAATTCAAATAGCATTTTTTAAAGGTATAAATATGAACTTTGGACTAGACAAGTGCAGAACATTGAACGTGCAACAGAGTTAGTAGAATATAAAGCGGAGCAGCAGGATACAATACAACCGATGGATGAATATGAAACATAAGTATCTGGGATATCAACAAGTGAAGAAAATAGACAATATCACAATGAAGGGAAAACTTTTGACAGAATTTACTTCAAGACTTAAGAAATTCTGCCAAACAGAGCTCAATAGTGAAAATATAACAAAGGCAATAAACACTTTTGCTATACACATACTATTTCCTTGGCTTTGGCTTACTATCTTGGACCAAAACTGATCTGAAAAATTTACAAAGAAAAATAAGAACTGAAATGACAGATTTAGAAAGCACACTTAGATTAACACAATTTAGGATAGAAGGGGGAAGAGGAATAACAGACATTAAAAATTTACACAACAGTCAGATAAAACTTCTAAGGATATACTTTTACCAAGGAAAACAGGACCCAACACTCCATGCACACATTTGCAATTCTGATAAGTAGTACACACTACTAAACTTAAATGAAAGCACAACCCAGAAACTTGAGGAAATTATCACTATAGAAGAAAAAGTTAACCAGTGGAAGAGCATGGAAGACATCCCCATGATGTGAGCAGACTAGGATGTCAACAAGGGAGTGATGAACGCCTGGCTCAGAGCTGGAGACCTCTTCCCAGAAACAGATGCAATACAGGACCAGGTGGTTAACACAGAAAACTTATCAAAAATGTACAATTCCAGACAATAAATGCAGAAAATGCTAAGAGAAACAAGAAACAATACAACTCATTACAGGATCCTGCAGCAGTTTAACTCAATCTGATTACTTACACTGGCACAGTCAAGTGGCAAACATCATTCACCAGAATCTTGCTTTAAAATACAATATAAAAGACACTAAACCATACCTCCAGTTGTAGTGTCAGCATCCTACAAATTATATTATTACAGATAGGAAAATCCATAATAACCATCCAGATATAATATTACAGGATAAGTAAACAAGAAGAACTTGCTTAATAGATATAGTCATTACAGCCATTCCAAACACAATAACATATAGAAATCAATAAGTGAAAACCACCAGAAATGTGCTGAATCAAAAGAAGAAATAGAAAGACTATGGTACATGAGCAGGCTATACATTAACCTGATAGTAATATCTACAACAGGTATAATCTCAAAGTCACTACACAATCAGGCCTACACAGCAATGTCTATGTAAATCTCCAGAAAGACACAATACTAAACACCACTAGAATGGGCTGAAAGTTCTTAGCAATTGAGAAATGAGTGTGCATGGCTATGCCTGTGCCTCAGTTTTTACCAGCTTGAGCTGAGAAAAAAATATAAACAATAATAATAATTATTATTATGGAACAGCTGCAATGACTCCCAGCTGCCACTCATAAAGAGATTTCCTGATAAACCGATAACCTTGGCCCTGCATATGGTAGCACAAATGCTGATGCTCATTACCAAACCCGTCTGCATTCATCTTGCAGCAGGATCAGAACAAGACGGGAATGCTTTCCCCACTTACAATAGCAACGAGGCGACGTTGCCGATTGGTGATTTTAAATGGAGACACAAGAGACCGCAGATCCTGGAACGATCCGCTGGAGGATCTCAGCAGACTGAGCAGCATCAATGGGGGCTAAGGAACGGTCAGCTCGTCAGGCTGAAACCCTGCAACAGGACTTGTTTCATCTGCTCATTCCCTCGAACAGGTTGTTTATTGCTGCTGATTTTCAATGCTTGACTCGGTAACATGATCGATCACATTTCTGCATCTTTTAGCAAACCCAGAGGCTCGGCATAGGCTTTAAATTGTTCCAACACGCATCTGACCATTGATTTTTAATTAAATTCTCAAGATTAGTGGGAAGTGTTGCTCTGGTTCTGGGAATGTTAGACTCTAATTCTGCTTTAGCCAGATTCATTGCTGCTGTAATGATAGTGTTGTTGGGGAGGGCCCAGTAGAAAAGGAGCCCTCTCAAGTTAATACTAAGCTCACAAACAAACAACTTGGAGAATCAAGAGACCAGTGTCTCAAGGACAATTAGTGCTGGACAATATAAAAGCAGATGCTGGAATCCGGAGCAACTCATACTCTATACAAAAGCAGGAAGGACTCAGCAGGTCAGTCAGCATCTATGGAGGGAAATGGGCAGTTGACGTTTCAGGTCAAGGATGTTCACCTCGACAGGTAACAAGTAACCTGCTTGGCTTCTGCACTGGCATTGGGAACTTCTACAATGTAGCCACTGTAGTATTGTTAGAGAATTCCGACGTGATGTTAGGTATGAACTGTGTACTGAGACAGCTGATGAAGTCTTGCTGAATAACTTCCAAAGTCCACAAGTCACTGTTCCGCTGGATAATGAAGCTTTCCGGCCCAGTTAGAATAGACAGCTCACTAGCCACCTGCTGACAGGTAGAAGAGTCCAGGAGAATATTAACTCCAGTTGAGTCCACATCTGGATTCTCTCCACATCCTGAAAGCCTACTGGCTAAAAGGCCAATTGCTTCTGGTGAGGAAGTCCCTCAAGTATTGTGGTAGAGTATCACCCCGCGGGGCCACATGAATAACAATCCTGCTACTGGATTTAAGGAATTACAACATTGACTATGAATGTAAAAATGAAATAGTATTCAATGGTTTATTCTTGTAAATTGTTTTTTATTATGACAGTTTATTTTGATATATAAAAAAGGAATTGCTTCTGTGAGCTGCTCCAGTGTAAGTGGATAGAAGGAGATTTGGGAGAGGGCGGCCGTTAATGGGCACGTGGGAGAGGTGGGGTTACAGGGAAATAAGGGGAGCGAAGGGATCCGAAAACTAGCACCAATTCAATGGGCTGAATGGTCTTTGTGTTGTAAGAAAGTATAAAAATACAGAATATCAACGGTGGCATTTCTTCCAGTAGTGGATTCTCTCTTTAAAGTTGAGATGTGTAGTTGAGACATTATAAACATTCGCATGATAAATCTGCATCTGACAGAGAGGGTGGCTTATAAATGAGATTTCTTCTCCTGCCAACAAGATGGAGAACAAGATTCTTTGGTAGAAGAAGGAGATACAGGAAAGGATCTTGGTGGTGGGCTGTTGAGAGAGTGTTTTGGTTAATATCACTGTCCTTCTCTTTCCCCAGATCCTTGATACATTCGGCCCCACAAGCTCTCTTTACGACTGATATCTCTTGTCTGATGGCTGTAACTTGTAAGTTCAAAACCCACCTGACAGTCCCATTCCTTCATCACCACCGGCTTTGAACCCAAGAACTTCCCCCACAGCATCACTCTGGACCAGAAGGACTGCACTCAGTCAGGTCGGTGTCTGACCACCACCTTCTCAAGGGCAATTAGGGCTGGACATTATAAAAGCTCCTTTGTCTTAAATTGATTGAATCTCACCGATGCCTGAAGCCAATATCCCTTTCTCTATTTAGAGAGGAGGTAGGAGGTGTCTGGGTTGGTACACAGCTGGTGGGCACAGTCGAAGGATGTCCTGAGGGGGGTGGTTTCTGAGGAGGTTGTATTTATGAAAAGCCTCCCACAGCTCAAAATGGAGTGCTCACTAACTCCGGGCTTTCCTGCCCTCACAGTCACCGTCCTTGTGCCTCGGGGTGGTCTTTGTTTGTGAGACCTTTCACCTGTCTCTGACACAGATCCCGGAAGGAGCGAGGAGCAAGGATGTTGTGGTGGGTGGGGTGACTTTGACCTGCTTGTCTGTGATGGGCAGGGCAGTGACGCCTGGCGCCACTCTGATTTCTGGTGCTAAAGGTGCTATTCCCTCCGAGACAAGTCCTGCTGCTGCTGCTGTTCCTGTTGGTACTATTCCAGTTCCACTGGTACTGTTGTTGCTGGGCTGCTTTCTATGGACTAGCTTGGCTGGTAAGTTTCCTGCAGGAGTGGTTCTGCTTGCTGGGACTGGCTCTGATGCTTTGCTACCTGCTGGACTTGTTTTTGCTGGTATTCTTCCTGTTGTACTGGTTCCGCTGGTATTACCTGCCAGTCCTGCCAGTTCTGTTGCTTTTGGGACTGGTCGTGCTGAGCTTGTTTCAGTCTCTGCGGTTTTACTGCTGGCTTCGGGATCTCATGAAGTGGTACGTGGCTCACATCTGACCATCGTCCCTTCAATAAATATTTGGGACCAGGGTACAGCTGCTCAGTGTACGGGTTTTGTTTATTTGTGTCTGAACAGCTGTGTCCTGACAAAGGGAGGGGACACTGCAGGATACATTAGAACTGAAGCATTTTATTAACTCACAGGAAAATGGACCAGACATTCACGGAACTGGTTTAGCAGCAGACTGGCAGCAGTTTAATTCAGTGGGCCCAGTCCCTTCAGGGAGTGCGTAGGTTTTCGCAAATTAAAATGAAAGAGGCATTTTATGTTTAAGGAAGACCGTAACAACTCATTTATTGTAATCCAAACACTAAGCACAATTTGCGGTAAAAATACTTAATGTAATTACGTCATCACATCAGACCAGCCTCTTAAAGTGAACCCCCACACAATGTTGGTGGTTGTGAATACTGTACATTTCTCCCAACTATGTTGCCCTACACAGGAACGCTCAGAATTCACTAAAACCGGCATTGTGAGCCTGTCTGTTCCGTGGTGGAGGAACAGCAAAGGACTCTGGCCCATCCAGAGATGTGTTGACACATTTCATGGTCACGTCGATAAGGTAGGAACACGCTAGCGGAATCCTCCAGATCTTGGTGGGCCAGTTTAAGGTGATCAGCCAAAACACATTTGGGATTACCCCTCCTGCCTATGATAAAGGTCTTTTCTCTCTGTTCTAAAACGTGGAACAGGCCATCGTAAGGAGTGCATCATGGCGGATGAAGACAAATGAGGAGGAATGTAGATCAACAGGAACCCAAGAGTGCTGTACGCCATGATGAGAGGTAGGAATAGGTGCTAAGGAATTGAATTTAATGAGGAGGGTGGAACGCTGTTGAGAGGCTGACCAGACGGTCGTGACATCAGGAATTAAATCACCTGGCACTCATAATGGCTGCCCATATACCACCTCAGCCATGGACAACTTCAGGTGCTCTTTTGTGGCTGTTCGGAGCCCCAGCAGCACCCACGGGAGACGATCATGCTAACACTCACCTATCAGGAAAAGCTCTCAGACCAGCCGTTAAAAAGTGGTGAAACCACTCACATAGCCCATTGGACTGTGGGTGATACACCATGGGGTGACGTAGCTTAATGCTGAGGTTTCTGGGCCATCGCAGCCTGGAGGTCTGATATGAACTGGGGATCACGGTCAGAGGAAATATCAGATGGGGTGTTAACCCAGGTGCAGTTGAACGCCCGAGCCATGTCTGCGGCTGTCGTTGATGTTAGGCAGATGATCTCTGGCCATCTGGTGGTACAGGCCACCATAGTAAGAAGGTTCATGAAACCACAGGAGCGGGGGGCAGAGGACCAACAAGGTCCAAATTGACATGGTCAGTCCATTGCTCAGGGACCTCAAAAGGTGCCAATGGCTTCTGAACATGATGGTTACCCGCTGACACTTCATGCAGGCTGCAGTTCAATCATGCACGTCTTTTCTAAGGCCACGCCATAAGAACTTTTAGTGCAACCAGCTTCTGTGCGGCCTTCGACCCGGATACAAAAGGCCATGTATGGAATCAAAAACAGTTCACCTCCAGTTTAAGGGCACGATGGGGTGAGGGCAACTGGTTGAGACATCGCACAGGACAGAAATCCCAGCTTCCCTGAACTTAATATCAACCAGCCGCAGGCCCGTGACTGCAGTTCGGTAAGCCTGGACTTCTGGGTCAGTAACTTGGTTGGTTGCCATGTCGGCATAGTCAACCCCTATGCGTACGGCTTCAGCAGCAGGCCATGAGAGGCAATCACCCACGGCATTACTTTTCCCCTTGATTTGCTGTATATCGGTTGTGAACTCGGATGCGTAGGCCAGGTGGCGTTGCTGCCGAGCAAAGCAAGGGTCTGATATGTTGGCCGTCATGTGCATGAGGTGTTTGTGGTCAATGAACGCTGCGAAATGGAGACCCTCTAGATGAAAACAAAAAATGGCGGACAGCTCACGGTCAAACGTCTGTCTTTTCAGGGGGGTGGAGCTGCTGGCTGAAGAAGCTGAGTAGCTGCCGCACACTATTTGTGCACAGCACCCACAGCGTAGTCAGTAGCGATGGCTGTGCGTGCACTGGAGAGCGGGTGCGCCAGCAGGGTCATGTTATCATTAAATGCCCGCTGACCACTCAAGCACATGATTAGGGGTATTGCCTCTAAGCGCACTACGTAGGGGGAGCATGAGTTCAGCAGCTCGTGGAATGAAGTGGTGACAGAAATTCACCCTGCCTAAACCGGAGCAAACCCACGTGAACGTGGGAAGGAACATACAAACGTGCTTAGAAGACGCTGGAATTGAACTCCAAACTGCAACTGTAATAGCGGCATGCTACCTTAGGGAGGATTGTGCCTGAGTCTCTAGTCACCTGCGGCCCCTCGCTAACCCGTGCACTGGAGCCTTCAGACTCGGCGTTGATGCACCCAGTCGGAATACAGTACTCTCGACAGTACATCTGCAGCATCTTTGCAGACATAGCAAATCTTCTCAAAGTCCTAATGAAGTATATCCATTGGCATTCCTTCTTTGTGATTGCATCAATATGTTGAACCCAGGATAGATCCTTTGGAATGTTGATGCCCAGGAACTTGAAGCTGTTCACCTTTTTCACTGCTGACCCCTCACTGAGGCTGATGTGTCTTCTCCTGACTTCCCCTTCCCGCAGTCCACGATCAATTCCTAATATCATTATGCAATAATTCACTCACCACCATTAAATCAATATCCAGAAATAACTGGCTACTTGCTACCTTAGGATTAAGTGACACTGAGGTTCCTCTCTCTTGATTGGGCATGCTGGCTGGGGGGAGATAGAAGTGATGAACATTTTGTGGGTCTCTCCTGCCGGTGAGACAGGACATTCCTAAAGATGCTAATGGAAGAGAGGTTGTCGAGTGAGTATGACCATTCCACTTGAGCCAATTTAGATTAGATTAGCTTTATTTGTCATACGTACATCAAAATATCTGAACACACAGTGAATTGCAGCCTGCAAATGTTGTCATGCTTCCAACGTCAACATAGTATGCTCACAACTCATTAACCCTAACCTGTACGTCTTAGGAATGTGGGAGGAAACTGGATCACCTGGAGGAGATCCATGACATTATGGAGAGAATGTACAAACTCCTTACGGGAATCAAACCCCACCCTCGCACTAACCTTTATGGTACCGTTACTGAGGAAGTCTTTGTGTTTTTTAGAGCTGTAACATAGAGTAGGTTCTTCTTGGAGTAGGTTTGAGCCATGCTGCCCAGCAATCCCCCAATTTAATACCAGCCTCATCACGGGACAATTTACAATGACCAATCAACCTACCAACAGGTACATCTTTGGACCATGGGAGGAAACCCACGTGGTCACAGAGTAAATGTACAAACTCTTTACAGGCAGCCGTGGGAATTAAACCTGGGTTGCTAGACCCACCATACTGCCCCAGTCTTATCCTGGTGAATGGATCCATCAAACTTTCCTCTTTGTGTTGAGTGACTGCAATGAGGTGTCTTCCTGAGGGATATTAGGGGCTCACTCAGACAGGAGGGTTACGGGAAAGGAGGACTCTCTAAGCTTGTGGCTGCTCTGTTGAGTCCTTTCCAATGGTGGAATTTGTTACCTACATGTAGAACACAGCTAGTTCTTTTGGGATATGACTTTGAACTGGATAGGCACTTGATGTACAGTAGGGATTTGATGGGCCAAAGGGTTTGTGCCTGTACTATATGTCTCCATGATTATATGCAGAAAAGGCACCAATAATTTCATGCAGGCTCTTAATTCCCCATGAAGTACCTTTCAGATGGGTTGACACCAGCCACGGGCATCATTTGGTTATCCCATCCCGGACCCCATCCCAACCCAGTGATAGTGGTAGATGGTCACACAGAGGCTCGTCAAAACTGGCTGCTACTTCTTATTGTGTTCTTCCAGTCACTGAACAAAAGGTCCGCATCCAACAGAGTTGGCACAAAGAAAGCTGAGCGAGCATTTACACAGGGAGGATGAGATCATAGGTAAAACAGGACTACAGATGAGTTGTGCTTAGGTAGTCCACTATTAGAAGTGATTTTGCTAATAAACCAGCCCAGCAGATTGGTAACTGGCTGTGTATTTACCAGAACAGCTTTGATGAGGTATTGCAATGTATAATGATTGCTTTATTAACACATTTTGTTTTTAATCCATCCCCAGACAATTAAATTATTGGTGTAATTAACATATTGTCCAAATCCAAATTGAGTTCTTTCCCTAATCAGTATATAATGCTAAACACCAACATTCTCCGATCACTAAAACTAGCTGACTAATTAAAATCCAGCTGCCCTCACACAATCAACAATGGGAATCTTGTGGAAACCTTCCAGAGCATTCCTCAGGACAGTGGACATCACTGTTGTGTGTTTTCATTTCTCTGGGCCAAGTGAGAGAATGCCAGTAGACTACCAGACCAGCCTGGGATTTTGTACTTGGCTACAGCAGGATGAAGTTAAATCCTGCACGTTCTCTCTGTGACTGTGTGGGTTTCATCCCACGTCCCAAAGATGTGCGGGCTGATAGGTAAATTGGCCTTATTGAGTAGGTGAGTGCCTGAATCTTGGGGGAGTCCAGTCCAATCCTTCAGCTGAAATGAAAAATGCAAAGACAATTCCTCCCAGCAAGGTAATTATTGTCCAGGGATGAGAAACCAGCTTTCTAAGATGGGGTAAAAAATTCCAGGATTACTCACAAAGCACAGGTACAAGTACCAGTGTTGGCTTTGCAGTCCTATGGCATGTTAACATCCTTCTCCAAATCTTTGAAAGCCTTTACCTTCCCTAGTTGGGCTGTAGACAGTCAGGCCAACTCTTGAAAGGAGACCCCACATAGCCTGTGGAAAATGGTGGAATTGGAATAATTTCACACTGTGCAATTCTGTTTCCTTCTGTTCCAAAGACATAAGCAAGATCATGAAAAGTTATGAAAGGAGGGAGTCACCAAAGACAAATTTCTGCAGAGGTAGAGTGGAGAGGATGCTGACCGGTTTCATCACTGCCTATATGCAGGCTCCGGTGCACGGGATCGAAAGAGACTGCCGAGCATTGTACACTCTGCCAGCTCCATCACGGACACAACCCTCCCCGCCGTCAAGAGCACCTTCAAAAGGTGTTTCAAGTAGGTGGTATCCTTCATTAAGGACCCTCATCACCCAGGACATGCCCTCTTCTCATTACTACCCTCAGGGAGAAGGTACAGGAGCCTGATCCACACTCAAAGTTTTCAGAACAGCTGCTTCTTCTCTACCATCAGATTTCTGAGCGGTCCATGAACACTGCCTCACTTTAACTCTTTTGCAATATTTATGTTTTTTTTATTGTAATGTGTAGTATTTTTTATGTTTTGCATTGTCCTGCAGCCACAAAGCATACTTCACAACATATGTCAGTGATAATGATTCCAATCGAGTTATTGATTCTTCATCAGTCACAGCTGGTAGAATGCACTAACCAGCTACTGCCCACTTACACTGATCCTACGTTCATGAAATTTTTATTCATTTAATTGGAGATACAGTGCAGAACTGGCCCTTCCGGCCCAACAAGCCACACTGCCCAGTAACCCACTGATTTCACCCTAGCCTAATCAGAAGACAATGTACAATGACCACTTGACCTACTAAATCACCTTTGGACTGGGAGAAAACCAGAGTACCCGGTGGGAACCCACAGGGTCATGGGAGGGGTGTACAAACTCCATACTCTGAACTCTGAATGCTCTAAGTGTCATGCTAATTGCTACACTGCTGAGGTACCTCTCTCCCAGCTTTCAAGAAGTATTTGATGGCTCTATACTTGCTGGAGTTTAGAAGAATCACCAGGGGCCAGAGGTGGAGGTGGGGTGCAGATGTCTCTCCAAAGCCTACAGGATATTGAAAGGCCTAGATAGAGTGGATGCGGAGAGGAACTTTCAAATAGTGAGAGTCCAGGATCAGACGGAACGGTTTCAGAACAGATGTCCCTTTAGAAAGGAGATGATGAGGAATTTCTTTATCCAATGTGAGGCTAAGTTATTACGCATATTTAAAGCAGAGGTTGGTAGCTTCTTGATTAGTAAGGACATCAAATGTTACTGGAGGGTGCAGGAGAATGGGGTTGAGGGGAAAATGATTGAACGGTGGAGCAGACTCGATGGTCCAATTCTTCTCCTATGCCCTATGATCTACGATTCCCATTGATTCCCCCCCCCCCCCCCCAGATTCTACAGAAAGGGGCCAATTAACTTGCCGGTGTTGTGGGAGGAACTGGTAACTCACAGGTAAGACCCATGCAATCACCAGGAGAACGTGCTGAGGCCACGCTGGCAGACCAGGACTGAACCCGGCGCTCAGGAGCTGTGAGGCAGTGGCTCTGCCAGCTGTGCCCTTGTGTGCCACCCCAGTGCTGCCGTCGACCAGCAGTATCGTTAGCACGCTGCCAACACGTAGCTTGTCACACTGCGGCTCCTGGCCACACTTACCTAATATCCTAATGCCACTGCAATGAAATCTTGTGACAAACATTGTGAAACTTCTCCTTCCTTACACTTGTTATATCAGTAGAAACACTTGCTGGTGGTGTCAATAATCAGTTTGCTTTTATTTCCAGACTGTCTAGACCTTAGTAGACTGGAGAAAAACAAAAACGATTAAAGAAAAGATGCAGAAGTGGGCGTATTCCCTGGGCGAAGGTGCTGGGGCTGTGACTGGGGAGATGGTGCAGCTCCCTAAGTGAATGGTACAGTCAGTGTGCAGTGTGCCCGTAGGTAGACACTGCCAGCTTCACCAGCCTTGGAGTCTGGATGCTACTGAATGTGCATGGGTGTGAGAGACATGGTAATTGGTAATTAGTAATTTGTTAATTACTGACACATGGATGGAGATACAGCGATAAACCTCGTTTTGCTTGCCAACCGTACAGATCAGTTCATTGCAACACAGCCTTGAGGTAGTACCAAGGACAGCAATAACAGAATAAAGTGCAACAGTTACAGAGGAAGTGCGGTGCAGGCAGGCCATGATGAGGTAGGTAGTGAGGTCAAGAGTCCATCTTATTGTAGTAGGGGTCTGTACAATAGTAAAGTAGAAGCTGGCTTTAAATTGGGTGGTATGTTCTTTCACATCTTTGTATCTTTTGCCCCGTGGGCGGGGGGAAAGACAGAATGTCCAGGGAAGGTGGAGTCTTTGATTATGCTGGCTGCTTCACATAAGAACATAAGAAATAGGAGCAGGAGTCAGCCATTTGGCCCATCGAGCCTGCTCTCCCATTCAATAAGGTCATGGCTGATCTGTCCATGGACTCATCTCCACCGACCTGCCTTTCCCCCCATAACCCTTAATTCCCTTACTATGCAAAAATCTATCCAAGTATACTTACTGAGGTAGCCTCCACTGCTTCATTGGGTGGAAAATTCCACAGATTCTGGTAAAAGCAGTTCCCCATCATTTCCATCTTAAATCTACTCCCACGAATCTTGAGGCTATGTCCTCTAGTTCTAGTCTTACCTATCAGTAGAAACAACTTTCCTGCCTCTATCTTATCTATCTTCCATAATTCTATATGTTTCTATAAGATCTCCTCTCATTCTTCGGAATTCCAGCGAGTGCAGTAGACAGCAAGAACTGTAGACAGAGTCCACCAAGGGGAGGATGATTTCTCTGATGTGTTGGGCCATGTCCAGGCCAGGAGGATGGGGTGGATTTTGCAACAATAATCAGGATCAAAGCCTGGGCGCACTGGGTGAGTAACTAGGAACTGGGCTATGGTTGGAGGAGGGAAGGAAAGATTAGTGAGCAGGTCTAGGGCTGTGAGCAAAGAAAGGGAAGGATGATAAATGGGTAGGGTCTAGATGAGTTGGAAGGGCAAGCTGCAGGTCAGGAGCATATTCTGGGATACTGTAAGAGTGAAGAAGTGGTGTCAGCGATTGTGCCCTTGTACTGGGGTATGCTAGAGGGTTCAATCAGGATCTAGAAGTGTGGTTGGGCAAAGATGGGTTGGTGGTCATGTTTAGTGTTTGGTAGGAGAATGAAGGACAGCTTCACAATCTGGCCTAGGGACTTGGCTAAGCAGCCTGGCTCAGTCAGCAGTCAAGATTAAGCTGCGGGGAAGATTAAGTAGCTAGCAGGTCTTGAAGGGGCTTAACGAAGAGGTTTGAATTGCAGAGCCTTGAGGCATTAGTGGTCTCGTGCATCTGAAGATTGGGCTGTTGGGGTAATAAGCCCTCCAGATCAAGGGTTTGGGACAGGCATTGAGCAGATGGGGCTGGAATTGTCCTTGGGCAGTTTGGAGAGTTAAGGAGTAAAGTCATTTCATAGCAGGGGTTGGTACAGTGGGTACAAACAGCAGGAAAGAATAGAAGTTATCTCCATAGGATTATTGGAGAGATCACCACAAGTGTGTATGTTTTGGGAGTACCCAATGGATGGAAGTGACAAACAAGGGAGTGAGCAATGGTGGGACAGACCATCAATGGAAGGGATTAACAATGGGTGGAAGCGAGATTCGGATTGACCAGTGAGGGAAGGCACCAACATAGGGAGTAATCAACAATGGGAGTGACCAACATAGGGAGTGACCAACAATGGGAGTGACCAACAACAGGTAAGAGCAGTGATGGGAGTGAACTGTGATGGGAATGACCAGTGATGGAAGTGACCAGTGATAGGAGTGACCAAATGATGGAAGTGAACAGTGAGGGGAGCGTCCAGTGATGGAAGTGACTGGTGACAGGAAGGACAAGAGATGGGAGTGACCAATGATGGAAGAGAACAGCGATGGGAGAGAATAGTGATGAGAGTGGCTGGTAATGGGAGTGACTGGCTATGGGACTGACCCGTGATGGCAGTGACCAGTGGTGATGAGATTGTCTGGTGATGGAAGAGACTGGTGATAGGAGTGACCAGTGATGGGAGTGACCGGGGATGGGAGTGACCAGTGACGGGAGTCACCAATGATCGGATTGACCTGTAATAGGAGTGGCCAATGATGGATGTAACAGGTTTGGGAGTGACCAGTGATGGAAGTGACCAGTGATGGGAGTGACCATTAATGGGAATGACCATATAGGGGATGACCAAGGATGGGAGTGACCGGAGATGGGAGTGACCAGTGATGGGAGTGACCATTAATGGGAATGACCATATAGGGGATGACCAAGGATGGGAGTGACCGGAGATGGGAGTGACCAGTGATGGGAATGACCAGTGATGGGAGTGACCTGGGATGGGGGTCACCAGTGATTGGATTGACCAGTGATAGGAGTGGCCAGTGATGGACTTAACAGCTTTGGGAGTGACCGGGAATGGGAATGACCGGTGATGGGAGTGACCAGTGATAGGAGTGACCAGTGATGGGACTGACCAGGGATGGGAGTGACCGGAGATGGGAGTCACCAATGATTGGATTGACCAGTGATAGGAGTGGCCAGTGATGGACTTAACAGCTTTGGGAGTGACCGGGAATGGGAGTGACCGGGGATGGGAGTGACCGGAGACTGGTGTGACCAGGGATGGGAGTGACCAGTGATAGGAGTGACAAGTGATGGGAGTGAGAGGTGATGGGAGTGACCGGTGATGGGAGTGACCAGTGATGGGAGTGACCGGTGATGGGAGTGACAAGTGATGGGAGTGAGAGGTGATGGGAGTGACCGGTGATGGGAGTGACCAGTGATGGGAATGACCAGGGATGGGAGTGACAAGTGATGAGAGTGACCAATGATGGGAGTGAGAGGTGATGGGAGTGACCGGGGATGGGAGTGACCAGGGATGGGAGTAACTGGTGATGGGAGTGACCGGTGATGGGAGTGACCAGTGATGGGAATGACCAGGGATGGGAGTGACCGGGCATGGGAGTGACAAGTGATGAGAGTGACCGGGGATGGGAGTGACCAGTGATGAGAGTGACCGGGGATGGGAGTGACCAGTGATAGGAGTGACAAGTGATGGGAGTGAGAGGTGATGGGAGTGACCGGTGATGGGAGTGACCAGTGATGGGAATGACCAGGGATGGGAGTGACAAGTGATGAGAGTGACCAATGATGGGAGTGAGAGGTGATGGGAGTGACCGGGGATGGGAGTGACCAGGGATGGGAGTAACTGGTGATGGGAGTGACCGGTGATGGGAGTGACCAGTGATGGGAATGACCAGGGATGGGAGTGACCGGGCATGGGAGTGACAAGTGATGAGAGTGACCGGGGATGGGAGTGACCAGTGATGGGAGTGAGAGGTGATGGGATGACCGGGGATGGGAGTGACCAGGAATGGGAATGACTGGTGATGGGAGTGACCGGTGATGGGAGTGATCAGTGATGGGAGTGACTGGTGATGGGAGTGACCAGTGATGGGAGTGACCGGTGATGGGAGTGAGAGGTGATGGGAGTGACCGGGGATGGGAGTGACTGGTGATGGGAACAACCAATGATGGAAGAGAACAGTGATGGGAGAGAATAGGGATGGGAGTGACCGGTAATGGGAGTGTCCAGGAATAGGAGTGACCAGTGATGAGAGAAAGTGGTGATGGGAGTGTGCAGTGATTGGAGTGACCAGTGAGGATAATGACCAGCAATGGGGGTGACTGATGGAAGCGGCCTGTATTGGAAAGTGAATAATGATGGGAAGTTCCGGTAATGGGTGTGACCCACAGTGGGAGGGTCCAACAACGGGAGTGACCCACAGTGGGAGGATCCAATAATGGGAGTGACCCACAATGGGTGGGGCAACAATGGGAGTGACACATGACAGGAGTGATTGTTTACAGGACACAGACTAATTTTCCCAGGGATGCTCTATACAAAGTTTCAGAACAGTAGAACAGCTTGTGAATCTGAATTGAATTTCTGGATGACAAGAACCATTCCAACAGACAGCTGCAGGCTGGTTTAATCACTACCCTGCACTCATGTGACCTCCCCTGGTCTAGTAAATCTACCCTTCAAACAATCTGATATGAATCTTGGATCCCCTCGCACTCAAGTTAACAATGAGATGCAATTACATTTTTAGCAGGTGAATCTGAGACTGATATTTTGAGAAATGTAGAGTATCTACATTTAAATCGGCTTTTAAACACTCATATTTTTATCTTAGTAGCAGATTGAAAGTCTTTCCCCAGCAGTGTTGTTGTTGCTCACCTCTCTTGCTCCCTCCCTATTTTAGTTAACAAGAACACACAGCTAATTTACAATGAAGGCACTCCTCAAAGGAAGATTGAGATTTTAAAAGTGCTTGGCTCAGCAAATGTCTCCCTGCAACTTCTCTGCAGATGGAGCTGGAGATGGGTAAAGCAGTTTGCTGTTGTCTGGTTAGGCCAGCTCTCCTGGAAAATGCTGGGCTCTATCTTTGTGTGACACGAAGCTTGCTAACACCAGCAGCTTGTGTTGATATTGCCCCATCAACAAAGCTGTGCTGCAGATGAGCAAGGCAAAGACTGGTGTCCCAACCATTGAGACAATTAGTCAGCAGGTCAGCCAGAATCTGTGGATCAACTGAAAATGAATTAATGTTTCAATCCTCTTTTCTGAAATGCTATCTATTTCTCCCTTCACATATGCTGGCTGGCCTGCTGAGCATTTCCAGTATTTTCTTGTTTTTTTAAACAGATTTCCTACACTTTTCTTTTAATTGTTTTCATGGTTAGGTAGGGAACAATAGGCCTTGGCAAATCAGGTTAAGATGGAGGGTATTCGGAGGAGAGCACTGCGGATTTCTTCAGCAGTGGTGCGGCCAGATGCAGTTGTGGTCATATGGCCAAGTTCAATTACAGAGACAGGGGACGTATGCCCAGATGTAGTTACACATATGATATGAGCAGATGTAGTGACAGAAAAATGGACAGATGTTGTTACAGAGGGTTCCTTAAGTTTGTCAGAGCTTGGGGGTGGGGGGGGGGGATAAGCTCCTATTAAACGCTGTCAGTCGTGTGCGCCTAAAACAGCCTCCGATAACCAAGTCCAGCTCCTGGCCTCAACTGCTAAGCCCGGCAGAACCAATTCCACTGACAACCAGATGACAGACACAGGGGTGATATGTCCAGGTGTGATTACAGACACAGCGGTGATATGTCCACATGTGATGACAGACACAGGGGTGATATGACCAGGTGTGATGACAGACATGCGGGTGATATGACCAGGTGTGATGACAGTCACAGGGGTGATATGATCAGGTGTGATGACAGACACGGGGGTGATATGACCAGGTGTGATGACAGACACGGGGTTGATATGACCAGGTGTGATGACAGACACAGGGGTGATATGACCAGGTGTGATGACAGACACAGCAGTGATATGACCAGATGTGATGACAGACACAGGGGTGATATGACCAGGTGTGATGACAGTCACAGCGGTGATATGACCAGATGTGATGACAGACACGGGGTTGATATGACCAGGTGTGATGACAGACACAGGGGTGATATGACCAGGTGTGATGACAGACACAGCAGTGATATGACCAGATGTGATGACAGACACAGGGGTGATATGACCAGGTGTGATGACAGTCACAGGGGTGATATGACCAGGTGTGATGACAGACACAGAGGTGATATGTCCAGGTGTGATGACAGACACGGGGGTGATATGACCAGATGTAATTACAGACACAGCGGTGATATGACCAGATGTGATGACAGACACGGGGGTGATCTGACCAGGTGTGATTACAGACATGGGGGTGATATGACCAGATGTGATGACAGACACGGGGGTGATATGACCAGGTGTGATGACAGACACGGGGGTGATATGACCAGGTGTGATTACAGACACAGGGGTGATCTGACCAGGTGTGATTACAGACACAGGGGTGATATGACCAGGTGTGATGACAGACACAGGGGTGATATGACCAGATTTGATGACAGGCACGGGGGTGATATGACCACATGTGATGACAGACACAGGGGTGATATGACCAGGTGTGATGACAGACACAGGGGTGATATGACCAGTTGTGATGACAGTCACGGGGGTGATATGACCAGGTGTGATGACAGACACAGCGGTGATATGACCAGATTTGATGACAGACACAGGGGTGATATGACCAGATGTGATGACAGTCACGGGGGTGATATGACCAGATTTGATGACAGACACAGCGGTGATATGACCAGATGTGATGACAGACACAGGGGTGATATGACCAGATGTGATGACAGTCACGGGGGTGATATGACCAGGTGTGATGACAGACACAGGGGTGATATGACCAGGTGTGATGACAGACACAGGGGTGATATGACCAGATGTGATGACAGTCACGGGGGTGATATGACCAGGTGTGATGACAGACACAGGGGTGATATGACCAGGTGTGATGACAGTCACGGGGGTGATATGACCAGGTGTGATGACAGACACAAGGGTGATATGACCAGGTGTGATGACAGACACAGGGGTGATATGACCAGGTGTGATGACAGTCACAGGGGTGATATGACCAGGTGTGATGACAGACACAAGGGTGATATGACCAGGTGTGATGACAGTCACAGGGGTGATATGACCAGGTGTGATGACAGACACAAGGGTGATATGACCAGGTGTGATGACAGACACAGGGGTGATATGACCAGGTGTGATGACAGTCACGGGTGTGATATGACCAGGTGTGATGACAGACACAAGGGTTATATGACCAGGTGTGATGACAGACACAGGGGTGATATGACCAGGTGTGATGACAGTCACGGGTGTGATATGACCAGGTGTGATGACAGTCACAGGGGTGATATGACCAGATGTGATGACAGACACAAGGGTGATATGACCAGGTGTGATGACAGACACAGGTGTGATATGACCAGGTGTGATGACAGTCACAGGGGTGATATGACCAGGTGTGATGACAGACACAGCAGTGATATGACCAGATGTGATGACAGACACAGGGGTGATATGACCAGATATGATGACAGACACGGGGTTGATATGACCAGGTGTGATGACAGACACGGGGTTGATATGACCAGGTGTGATGACAGACACGGGTGTGATATGACCAGGTGTGATGACAGTCACAGGGGTGATATGACAAGATGTAATTACAGACACAGGGGTGATATGACCAGGTGTGATTACAGACACGGGGGTGATATGACCAGATGTAATTACAGACACAGCGGTGATATGACCAGATGTAATGACAGTCACGGGTGTGATATGACCAGGTGTGATGACAGTCACGGGGGTGATATGACCAGGTGTGATGACAGTCACAGTGGTGATATGACCAGATGTAATTACAGACACAGCAGTGATATGACCAGATGTGATGACAGACACAGGGGTGATATGTCCAGGTGTAATGACAGACACAGGGGTGATATGACCAGGTGTGATTACAGACACAGGGGTGATATGACCAGGTGTGATTACAGACACGGGGGTGATTTGACCAGGTGTGATGACAGTCACGGGGGTGATATGACCAGGTGTGATTACAGACACAGGGGTGATATGACCAGGTGTGATGACAGACACAGGGTTGATATGACCAGGTGTGATGACAGACACAGGGGTGATATGACCAGATGTGATGACAGTCACAGCGGTGATATGACCAGATGTGATGACAGACACGGGGTTGATATGACCAGGTGTGATGACAGACACAGGGGTGATATGACCAGGTGTGATGACAGACACAGCAGTGATATGACCAGATGTGATGACAGACACAGGGGTGATATGACCAGGTGTGATGACAGTCACAGGGGTGATATGACCAGGTGTGATGACAGACACAGAGGTGATATGTCCAGGTGTGATGACAGACACGGGGGTGATATGACCAGATGTAATTACAGACACAGCGGTGATATGACCAGATGTGATGACAGACACGGGGGTGATATGACCAGGTGTGATTACAGACACAGGGGTGATCTGACCAGGTGTGATTACAGACATGGGGGTGATATGACCAGGTGTGATGACAGACACAGGGGTGATATGACCAGTTGTGATGACAGTCACGGGGGTGATATGACCAGGTGTGATTACAGACACAGGGGTGATATGACCAGGTGTGATGACAGACACAGGGGTGATATGACCAGATTTGATGACAGGCACGGGGGTGATATGACCACATGTGATGACAGACACAGGGGTGATATGACCAGGTGTGATGACAGACACAGGGGTGATATGACCAGTTGTGATGACAGTCACGGGGGTGATATGACCAGGTGTGATGACAGACACAGCGGTGATATGACCAGATTTGATGACAGACACAGGGGTGATATGACCAGATGTGATGACAGTCACGGGGGTGATATGACCAGATTTGATGACAGACACAGCGGTGATATGACCAGATGTGATGACAGACACAGGGGTGATATGACCAGATGTGATGACAGTCACGGGGGTGATATGACCAGGTGTGATGACAGACACAGGAGTGATATGACCAGATGTGATGACAGTCACAGGGGTGATATGACCAGGTGTGATGACAGACACAAGGGTGATATGACCAGGTGTGATGACAGACACAGGGATGATATGACCAGGTGTGATATGACCAGGTGTGATGACAGTCACAGGGGTGATATGACCAGGTGTGATGACAGACACAAGGGTGATATGACCAGGTGTGATGACAGACACAGGGGTGATATGACCAGGTGTGATGACAGTCACAGGGGTGATATGACCAGGTGTGATGACAGACACAAGGGTGATATGACCAGGTGTGATGACAGACACAGGGATGATATGACCAGGTGTGATGACAGACACAGGGGTGATATGACCAGGTGTGATGACAGTCACAGGGGTGATATGACCAGGTGTGATGACAGACACAAGGGTGATATGACCAGGTGTGATGACAGTCACAGGGGTGATATGAACAGGTGTGATGACAGACACAAGGGTGATATGACCAGGTGTGATGACAGACACAGGGGTGATATGACCAGGTGTGATGACAGTCACGGGTGTGATATGACCAGGTGTGATGACAGACACAAGGGTTATATGACCAGGTGTGATGACAGACACAGGGGTGATATGACCAGGTGTGATGACAGTCACGGGTGTGATATGACCAGGTGTGATGACAGTCACAGGGGTGATATGACCAGATGTGATGACAGACACAAGGGTGATATGACCAGGTGTGATGACAGACACAGGTGTGATATGACCAGGTGTGATGACAGTCACAGGGGTGATATGACCAGGTGTGATGACAGACACAGGGGTGATATGACCAGGTGTGATTACAGACACAGGGGAGATATGACCACATGTGATTACAGACACAGCAGTGATATGACCAGGTGTGATTATAGTCACAAGGGTGATATGACCAGGTGTGATGACAGACACGGGGGTGATATGACCAGGTGTGATGACAGTCACGGGGGTGATATGACCAGGTGTGATGACAGACACAGCGGTGATATGACCAGGTGTGATGACAGTCACAGGGGTGATATGACCAGGTGTGATGACAGACACAGGGGTGATATGACCAGATGTGATGACAGACACAGCTGTGATATGACCAGGTGTGATGACAGTCACAGGGGTGATATGACCAGGTGTGATGACAGTCACAGGGGTGATCTGACCAGGTGTGATTACAAACATGGTGGTGATATGACCATGTTTAATGATAGTCACAGGGGTGATTTGACCAGGTGTGATGACAGACATGCGGGTGATATGACCAGGTGTGATGACAGACACGGGGGTGATATGTCCAGGTGTGATGACAGTCACGGGGGTGATATGACCAGGTGTTATGACAGTCACAGGGATGATATGACCAGTTGTGATGACAGTCACAGGGATGATATGACAAGGTGTGATGACAGTCACGGGGGTGATATGACCAGGTGTGATGACAGACACGGGGGTGATATGACCAGGTGTGATGACAGACACAGGGGTGATATGACAAGGTGTGATGACAGTCACGGGGGTGATATGACCAGGTGTGATGACAGACACGGCGGTGATATGACCAGGTGTGATGACAGACACAGGGGTGATATGACCAGGTGTGATGACAGACACAGGGGTGATATGACCAGGTTTGATTACAGACACAGGGGTGATATGACCAGGTGTGATGACAGACACAGGGGTGATATGACAAGGTGTGATGACAGTCACGGGGGTGATATGACCAGGTGTGATGACAGACACGGCGGTGATATGACCAGGTGTGATGACAGACACAGGGGTGATATGACCAGGTGTGATGACAGACACAGGGGTGATATGACCAGGTGTGATGACAGACACAGGGGTGATATGACCAGGTGTGATGACAGACACGGGGGTGATATGACCAGGTGTGATGACAGACACAGGGGTGATATGACCAGGTGTGATGACAGACACAGGGGTGATATGACCAGGTGTGATGACAGACACGGGGGTGATATGACCAGGTGTGATGACAGACACAGGGGTGATATGACCAGGTGTGATGACAGACACAGGGGTGATATGACCAGGTGTGATGACAGACACGGGGGTGATATGACCAGGTGTGATGACAGACACAGGGGTGATATGACCAGGTGTGATGACAGACACAGGGGTGATATGACCAGGTGTGATGACAGACACAGGGGTGATACGTCCCTGTGCAGTTACATAGTCAGGGTAGATCAAGGCTATAAATATTCAAATGGCAATTTAGAATTGCGAATTTACCAAAGTGGTGTGTGTCAGATTGTCGATGTGTTAAGACTACAATGACTTGCAGTATTCTCTGAGAAAATACAAACAGGAAGTACAAATGAGTTGATGTCATAAGGGGGGGGCGTTGGGAATGGACCCAAATGCAAGATACAGACACTGAAGAACTAAGAACAGGACGGGACAAAACTAAAGGACGGGAAGGTCGCAGACTAGGCTCGGGAAGCAGGACCAGGGTGAGGGACTGGGAACAACGAGCCTGGGCATGGACTCCCAGCCCGAGACTGGACAAGGACCCAGAACCTGGGTCTTGACTCGTGTTCGGACCCCAAACCAGGTGAAGACGTGACGAGGCCTGGGTTCTTGGAGCTTGAGGCTTGAGGCTGGGGTCTTGGGGCTTGAGGCTTGAGACTTGAGGCTGGGGTTCTGGGAGCTTGAGGCTTGAATAACTCGGAGGCGGGAGCTTGGAGGCAGACTAGGAATGGTACATCAACATAGAGCTGGGACTTATCCTTCGACAAGCCGGAACTCAACTTTCACTCCACACCGAGGTGGGGCAGTACCATCCGTCAGGTAATGGCAGAGCGGCCTGACTTACCCCACGGAGGTGAGAACAAGACAAGCCAGATGCCCCCCGCAGGGCAATGGCAGAGTGGCCTGACTTACCCCACGGGGCAAGGACAGGAAGAGACAAACACCGAAGAACAACAGACAGCTCCATCTCTGCGTCGGGGTTGCTCCGAGTCGCCGTCACGGCTACGGAAACAACCGGACCCCTACCTAGCTCAGAGTGGCTGACGGCCACCCAGCTGGCCCGGGAAACGGCCGAATCCATACCGCAATGACCACTCCGACTACTGACAGCAAGGCTCCAAGAAGCCATGGTTCTCCAACACGGCCTAAAGATGGCAAGTGTCTGTTCTAGCCTTCCACCAGCCATTTGCTCCCAGGGAATCTTGACAAGACAACCCCCCGGCCACACTCAATCCCAGGGCTGCTTATTTTCCCAGCTCCCAAGATGAGCATCAGGTGCTTATGGTTAAGTCCAACGGAAACAAGTGACAGCCGGATACCCGGAGTCTGGAGTCTGTGGACCGGACCGTGAACCGGAATGCGGACTTCGGACCGGAGCATAACAGTTGTACTTAGCAGGGGAAGTTACAGAAATTTTAATAATTGTGAATTGTGTTGAACCATGGTCTTTGCCCAAAATCATCTCCTCCCTGGCTTTACAGGCACTATCTTACTTTTCACTTACAATTTTACAGATGTTGTTCTGCATTTTCATTCTGCTACAGTAGTGTTTCCTAGAGTAAACTGCTCATGTCATCGATGGATCCAAGATTGATTGGCGGTGGTTGGAAGTTGGATTTGGTATTTCGTGTTTTTTACTTAGAGCTACAGCACAGTAACAGGTCCTTCCAGCCCAGTGATTCTGGGCTGCCCAGTGGCCATGTGCCCAATTGCCCCTTTCAGCCCAGCGACCCCACGCTGCCCATGTGACCAATTGACCTAGTAACAGTTTGTGGGAGGAAACCTGAACAGGTAGTCATGGGAAGAACGTAGAAACTCCTTAAAGACAGCGGTGGACTTTAGGAGATCTAGGCCTCATATGGAGCCAGTGATCATTAATGGAGAATGTGTAGAGCAGGTTAAGACCTACAAGTATCTGGGAGTACAGTTAGACGGAAGCTAGACTGGACTGCCAACACAGATGCCTTGTGCAGGAAGGCACAGAGTCGACTGTACTTCCTTAGAAGGTTGGCGTCATTCAATGTCTGTAGTGAGATGCTGAAGATGTTCTATAGGTCAGTTGTGGAGAGCGCCCTCTTCTTTGTGGTGGCGTGTTGGGGAGGAAGCATTAAGAAGAGGGACGCCTCACGTCTTAATAAGCTGGTAAGGAAGGCGGGCTCTGTCGTGGGCAAAGTACTGGAGAGTTTAACATCGGTAGCTGAGCGAAGGGCGCTGAGTAGGCTACGGTCAATTATGGAAAACTCTGAACATCCTCTACATAGCACCATCCAGAGACAGAGAAGCAGTTTCAGCGACAGGTTACTATCGATGCAATGCTCCTCAGACAGGATGAAGAGGTCAATACTCCCCAATGCCATTAGGCTTTACAATTCAACCGCCAGGACTTAAGAACTTTTTAAAAGCTATTATTAATGCTTTTTGAGATAGTGATTTAGATGCATATCATATTTTTTACTGAGTTAAGTATTGTATGTAATTAGTTTTGCTACAACAAGTGTATGGGACATTGGAAAAAAGTTGAATTTCCCCATGGGGATGAATAAAGTATCTATCTATCTATCTATCAGAACCGAATCTGGGTCTCTGGCACTGTAATAGTGTTACACTGACCACTACGCTACCATGCCCCAACGTTTTTCTGTAATGGTGATTGGGTAAGACCTTATATTTCATTACAGCCAGGCAACTGGACCATTCTCCACAAGTATCCGCGTGTCTGGATCTTACTCTGTGTGTTAGGGACTCTGACTTGTGACAGGTAGGCTCTGGTGACCTGTAGCCCTTCCTACCCGGATGCATCACAGCTTGGGAGCTGTGACCACAAGAATCTGCAGGGTGGGCAGAAGATGCAAAAACCTGAAAGACAATACCAGAAATCTCAAAGACAGGTTCTTCCCATTGTTATAAGGCTATTGAATGAACCCCTAGTATAATAAAATCTGCTTTGTTAGGACCTTACACCTTAATACCTGCCTGCACTGCACTTTATCGGTAGCTATAACTTCATTCCGCATTCAGTTATTGCTTTCCCTTGTACTACCTCGATGCACTGATGCAAGTAACGATCTGTATGGGCAGCATGCAAAACAGCATTTTTACTATATCTCAGTAGATGTGACAATAATAAACCAATTTACCAACTGACCAATTTATTTAGCTCAAGTTAGGGAGAGAACCTTCCTTTGATCAAAGGATAGAGAGGGAATAAAGCGACAAGGACTGGGGAGTCAGGAAGAGCGTGCCCCGGGCTTCGAAACAAGGCATCAAATTTGTCCAAACATGAAGCAGACAGCTGGCAAGCAATTTGGAGCTCCAGGCCTACAACAGGCCTCCAGTGAGATGTGAGGAGACTGTGCCAAGAAGGCCATCTGCTGCAGCAGTTTGTAGACAAATGGGGGGACACGATGTACCGTTGTACAATCAGGCTGCTACTGTCCCAGTGCGAGCTTGTAGTGACTCATGTAATACACTGCCTGAAACTTCGCTTGCTGCTCCTCATGGCTGGCCTGTAGGAGGTGTGATGATAACTGGCCGGGGCTGAGGTGACCGTCCTCTTCTGCCATAGTGGCTTTGCTGTTAATTCTCCCATTACTGAAGCTTAAGCAGCGTAGTTATGACAAAGAAGAGTCAACTAACACAGAAATCTGGCTGCCTGCTCAACACTGGAAGGACGTGTGAGTTCTGCACTTAACATTCCCGTTTCAATCAAGTGGTGCCCCATCTCCTGGCCAGGCCTTGCACTGGGATCCTGAGACAGGCCTGGGACATATCCAGCACATTCACGCAGGGGGCACATTAACTCTGTGGCCACGTTATTAGATACAGGAGTGGAACCCGTTGTGGACTTCTGCTGCCTCAGCTTCCAATTCAAGGTTCGATGTGTTGTACATTCAGAGGTGCTCTTCTGCACGCCGCTGTTGTAACGCATGGTTATTCGAGTTACTGTGGCCTTCCTGTCAGCTTGAACCAGTCTGGTCATTCTCAGAATCGGAATCAGGCTTAATATCATCGGCAGGTGTCGTGAAATGTATTAATGTTATGGCAGCAGTGCAATGAAATCCACGATCAATAAACATAGAGGAAATAATCTGAATTATATTAGGTATACATATGTTTATTAAATATGTAGTGCAAAAATAAAAGAAATTAAAGAAGTAGTGCGGTAGTGTCCAAGGGTTCAATGTCCATTTAGGAATCGGATGGCAGAGGGGAAGAAGCTGTTCCTGAATCACTGAGTGTGTGCCTTCAGGCTTCTGTACCTCCTACCTGATGGTAGCAATGCGAAGAGAGCATGTTCTGGGTGCTGGGGATCCTTAATGATGGATGCGCCTTCCTAAGGCACCGTTGCTTGAAGATGTCTTGGACACTATAAAGGCTAGTACCCAAGATGGGGCTAATTAATTTTACAAGTTTCTGCAAATTACTACAATCTTGTGCAGCAGCACCCCCCCACCCCCATAACAGACAGTAATGCAGCCAGTCAGAATGTTCTCCATGGTGGATTGGTAGAGGTTTTCAAGTGTTTTAGCTGACAAACAAAATCCCCTCAAACTCCTAATGAAATATGGCCGCTGTCTTGCCTTCTTTATATCTGCATCGATATGTTCCATCCAGGTGAGGTTCTCAGAGAAATTGTTCACCCTCTCCACTTCTGATCCCTCCGTGAGGATTGGTTTGTGTTCCCCTGTCTTACCCTTTCTGAAATCCACAAACAGCTCTTCGGTCTTGCTGCTGCTGCGACCCCACTCAACTAACTGGTGTATCTTGATCCTGTGCGCCCTCTCATCACCATCTGAAATTCTGCCAACAACGGTTGTATCATCAGCAAACTTACAAATGGCATTTGAGCTATGCCTAGCCACACAGACATGAGTGTGGAGAGAGTAGAGCAGTGGGATATGCACACACCCCCTGTTGTGCACCAGTGTTGATTGTCATCTGATCTCTCCCATTAACAAGGCATTTTCACTCACAGAGCTGCCGCTCACTGGATGTGTTTTTGTTTTCCGCACCATTCATTGTAAACTTTAGAGACTGTTGTGCATGAAAATCTCCGGAGATCAGCCGTTTCTGAGATACTCAACCCACCCCGTCTGGCACCAACAATCAATCACTCCACGGTCAAAGTCACTTAGATACGTCTTCTCCCCATTCTGATATTTGGTCTGAAGAACAACTGAACCTCCTAACCATGTCTGCGTGCTTTTATGCATTGAGTTGCGGCCACATGATTGGCTGATTAGATATTTGCATTAATTACGCAGGTGTACAGGTGCATCTGTTAAAGTGGGCACTGGGTAGTCATTACAATCTCTGCCCTGCAGCAGCCAGGAAAGTTTAAGGGACTCACTGGTGGTCTACATCCCCAGGTTCAACTATTTGAGTGTGATGTGTAAACAAAGTATTAGCTGACAACTCCAAGATACCCTATCCTCACTCACAGTTGGGTGCTTTTTCCATCCCAGACCTTAGAGAATCCATCCTGGGCCCAAGACATCGATGCAATCATGAAGAAGGCCCATCAGGAGATCGAGGAGATTTGGTATGTCACAAAAGACCCTTGCAAATTTCTACAGATGTATTATTAAATACATTCTGACTGGTTGCATCACTACCCTGTATTGAGGCTCCAATGCACAGGATTGAAAGAGGCTGCAGAGAGTTATAGAATCAGCCCAACCCCCTCCACCATCGAGGACACCTTCAAAAGGTGGTGCTTCAAGAAGACCCTATCATGAAGGACCCTCACCATCCAGGACATACCCTCTTCTCATTGCTACCATTAGGGAGAGGCTCAGAAGCCTGAAGGCACACCCTCAGCAGCTTCTTCCTCTCCGCCATCAAATTTCTCAACAGTTCATGAACCCATGAGCACTACCTCGCTATTCCACTTTTGTACTTTTTTTTGTAACTTATATTAATTTTTTATGTCTTGCATTGTCATGCTGTCACAAGACAACAAATTTCATGACATATGTCAGTGATAATTCTGGTAACCATCTGCTTCTTCGTTAAACATTGGGGATGTTTCCAGGTCATAAACATGGCCAGTGAACTGGCGGAAGGTTTACCTGATGTGTTGCTAGTTTCATAGATCTCACCCAAACTAAGCAAAAGGTGTAGCTGCTTCCTCATAGCACCGAAGACCCAGGTTTAATCCTCACCTCGAGTGCTGTCTGGAGTTTGCATGTTCTGCCTGAGTCGAGTGGATTTCTTCAAGGTGTTCCAGCACCATTCCACCTCCAAAGATGCATTAGTTGATTACTCAGCTCCTGCAAATTACCCTTACTGATGACACAGTATTCATCCAGTTGATTGGACCAGTAGGCACAGTGCTGGGTGCCAGGAAATATGATTAAGTATGTGACTGAACACATTTTCTGTGGGGCTGATCGATCTGATAATTTGATGGCCTTCTTCTTTGTCTTAACAAATTCAGGCTCTTCAGCCTGAAGCACTGATTCTGAATGTCCCTCCCCACAGATGCTGCCTGACCTGTTGAGTGTTTCTACCACTTTCTGGTCTTATTGCAGATTCCTGGTGCCTGACAATTTTCATTTTCATGTACTGCTAACATGCCTGCTCTCCTTCAGGGAATCTCCTCCCCTTCCCCTTGTCTCCAGCAATACAAAATCTCAGGGTCGCTTCTTTATCTAGAATTGATACTCCTTTTTACATAATTTAAGCACCTTAATATAATGGTCTGGCCTCATTAATTAGCACTAAAACAGCGAGAATATAGCAGAGAATGAATTAATTGTTATTGAAGTTTAAGATGTGGTTTTATTCTTCTTGGAAATAAATAGGAGAAGGAGAAGGATTGGTTACCATGGTAACACAGTATTGTTCACCAAACTTCAGACTGTCTGAAGAGCAGATATATTACTGTCTGTCTGATGACGAACATTCGTGGGATCTGAGATTGGGTTTTGATAAGAAAACTTAAACAGTGACATGATGCGGGAGATAAAGAAAGATATACTTCTCTCAGACATAGAGAGCAGCACTATCCCAGCAATGATGCGCCTATCAACAAGGTTCCCCACCATCAGGGTTATATTCTCTTCTCGCGATTACCATCACGCAGAAGTACAGAGGCTTGAAGTCCCACACCACCATTTTCCTACAACCATCTGGTCTTAAAGTGACCTACACAACCCTAATCCCAAACACAAGAGATTCTGCAGATGCCGGAAATCTTGAGCAGCACACACAAAATGCTGGAGGGGCTCAACAAGTCAGGCAGCATCCATGAGTCGAGGCTTTGGGCCAAGACCCTTCATCAACTGTAATACTATCTCAGCAATAGAACATCTCTTGTACTACTCCATAGTTGTCTCTAATTGTCTTTGTTTTTGTCCTGTACAATTTATATTCTGTGTGTTGTCTGTAGCCACTTGCCTGGGATGCTGCTGCAAGCAAGTTTTTCATTGTACCTCACTGCGCAAGTTGAGCAATGAACTTGACTTGGCGATATCTAAATAGTGAAGGATATCACCAGCATTTGAGAAGACAGATGGGAAGGCACCAAGATAACTTCTGAACAGCGGGTGTGAAACAGGGAACTGAACCTTAGTTCACTCAGTAACTGGTGTGTCTATCCCATTCAAAGGGTCAGTATAATGCCTACCACATCTCTTAAGATGACTATCTCAATTTACACTTATAACAAGGCATAAGAGCTCAAGAGCAAGTGGGGTGAGTTGCCCTGAAGTAAAGTAGCAAGCTGGACGCAAATTATTGATGCAGTTATAAGGAAGACAAGACAGCCACTATATTTCATTAGTAGCTTGAGGAGATTTAGCTTGTCAACTAAAACGTTCGAAAACTTCTACAAATGTGCTGTGGAGAGCATTCTGACTGGCTGCATCACTGTCTAGTATGGGGGGAAGGGGCAGAAGATCAAAGTGAGTGGCAGAAACTAGGAAAATTAGTCAGCGCCATCATGGGTACTAGCCTCCCTAGTATCGAAGACATCTTCGCGGAACGGTTCCTTAGGAAGGCGGCCTCCATCATTAAGGATCCCCACCACACAGGACATGCCCTCTTCTCATTGTTACCATCAGGTAGGAGGTACAGAAGCCTGAAGACACACACTCAGCAATTCAGAAACAGCTCCGTCCCCTCTGCCATCTGATTTCTAAATAGACATTGAACCCATGAACATTACCTCACAACATTTTTACTTCACTTTTTTTTCCACTACTTATTTTAACTTACTATTTAATAGACAGATATGTACTTACTGTAATTCAGATTTTTTTCTCTATATTTATTTATCATGTATTCATGGTACTGCTGCCATAAAGTTAACGAATTGCATGACATTCTGGTGAAGTTAAACCTGATTCTGATTCTGATTCTGAACTCTGTGCCGATTAGAGGAGAATCAAGACACAGATACACCAGGGAAGTTAGAACTTCACTCATGTTGCAAATGTAGCCGTTACGTGAACAGTTCCATGAATTCCATCTGCCTACGATTTCCAATCCTTCCAGGCCTTGGGCTATTACATCCAGTAATATAGCTCCCATGGCAACCAAAGCACCAAAAAACTCAATATTCCAACTTGCATTATTATTCCCCGTGAATAAATAGTGCCTGACAAGAATAAACTGATTCAGAGTAAAATCATCCCCTGACAGCAACGAAGTGATTAGTAATGCAGCCTTTACAATGTAAAATATCCTGAGTTATTTACAGAGCATGATTACCAGAATTGACAGCACATTAGGGATATCAGGCCAGGAAACTAAAAATTGATCACAGACTTGAAGGCAAATGGTAAAGACGGAAGGGAACTTAGCAGAAGGAATTGCACAGAAGGCACAGCAGCGATCAGTAGGCTGATGAGATCCAGGGAATAATATTGGAACAGGGATATCTCAGAGCATCACAGAGCTGGAGAACTTTCCAGGGATAGAGGGGGAGGGAGCCATGGAGGGCTTGAAACACGGTGGGAAGCATTAGGTGATTAGGTTTGGGCAGAAACCAACTTTAAGTCCTTCTGGTCCAGAACTTATGTTCAGTCGCATCGTCTTTGGGTGGAATGTCTAGACAGGGCCCACTCACAAGCAGCTGTAAACATAGCTAAACTGTGCCCACTGGCTTTAAAGTAAAAAAAAACAACAGAAATGCTCAGCAGGTTAGACAGCATCTGTGGAGAGAAAAACAAAGTTAATGTTATAGGTCCAAGCCACCTTCCTCTGTTCAGGAAAATGGTCTCAGACCAGCCACATTGACTTTAGTCCTACCTCTACACATGTTGCCTGACCTGTTCAGTCTTTCTAGCACTTCCTATTTTTTTTAAATTTCAGAGTTCCAGCAGTCACAGTTTTTTTTAATTTTCATTTTCATTCCCATGGAAACTAGTAATTGATCAAAGACTTAATGGAGAGCCATAAAGAGTGAAAGGAGCTTTGCATTGGGAGTTTCACAGGGGGGCTAACAGTGGGCTGATTGCATCCAGAGAAGAATGTGGAAGTGTTAAGTGATTCACTCTGGAAGGTCAACCTTGAAGGCAGAGCACAGACTTAGTAGCAGGATTCTTAGTAGACAGACAGACAGACAGACAGACATACTTTATTGATCCCGAAGGAAATTGGGTTTTGTTACAGTCACACCAACCAAGAATGGTGTGGAAATATAGCAATATAAAACCATAAATAATTAAATAATAATAAGTAAATTATTCCAAGTGGAAATAAGTCCAGGACCAGCCTATTGGCTCAGGGTGTCTGACACTCCGAGGGAGGAGTTGTAAAGTTTGATGGCCACAGGCAGGAATGACTTCTTATGACGCTCAGTGTTACATCTCGGTGGAATGTGTCTCTGGCTGAACGTACTCCTGTGCCTAACCAGTACGTTATGGAGTGGATGGTGTCATTGTCCAAGATGGCATGCAACTTGGACAGCATCCTCTTTTCAGACACCACCGTCAGAGAGTCCAGTTCCACCCCCACAACATCACTGGCCTTATGAATGAGTTTGTTGATTCTGTTGGTGTCTGCTACCCTCAGCCTGCTGCCCCAGCACACAACAGCAAACATGATAGCACTGGCCACCACAGTAGTGTGAAGGAACAGGGGGTCTTGGTATCCACATCCATAGACCCTTCTAAGTTGCTGTGTAGGGTGATAGGTGGTTAAGAAGGTATATGGTGTCTTGTTCTTCATTAGTCAAGGTAGTTAGTTCAAGAGCTACAAGGTAATGTTGCAGCTCTATAAAACTTTATGAAGTATTGTGTTTAGTTCTGGTCACCTCATTATTGGAAGGATGTAAAAAGATTAGAGAGGGTGCAGAGGAGATTTACCAGGATGCTGCCCAGATTAGAGAGGGTGCAGAGGAGATTTACCAGGATGCTGCCCAGATTAGAGAGGGTGCAGAGGAGATTTACCAGGATGCTGCCCAGATTAGAGAGGGTGCAGAGGAGATTTACCAGGATGCTGCCCAGATTAGAGAGGGTGCAGAGGAGATTTACCAGGATGCTGCCCAGATTAGAGAGGGTGCAGAGGAGATTTACCAGGATGCTGCCCAGATTAGAGAGGGTGCAGAGGAGATTTACCAGGATGCTGCCCAGATTAGAGAGGGTGCAGAGGAGATTTACCAGGATGCTGCCCAGATTAGAGAGGGTGCAGAGGAGATTTACCAGGATGCTGCCCAGATTAGAGAGGGTGCAGAGGAGATTTACCAGGATGCTGCCCAGATTAGAGAGCATGTCTTACAAGGAAAGGTTGACTGAGCTAGGGCTTTTTACTTTGGAGCAAAGATGGATGAGAGGTGACTTCATAGAGGTGTATAAGATGATCAGAGGCATTGATAGAGTGGATAGCCAGCACCCTTATACCCAGGGTGGAAGTGGATAATATGAGATGGCATCATTTTAAGATGATTGGAGGAAAGTATAAAGCCAGAAGGAAGTCAGTGGTAGATATCTTACACAAAAAACTGTGAGTTCATGGGACACGTTGCAAGGATGGTGGCAGAGGCAGATGGATTATGGAGATTTAAGAGCAGTTAAACAGATGAAAGAAAAATGTAGAGCTATGTACAAGAGAAAGGTTAGATTAATCTTGGAGTAGGTTATAAAGTCAGCACAACATAATGGGCAGAAGAGCCTGTACTGTGTTGTACTTCTAGATAGATGATAGATAGATAGATAGATACTTTATTCATCCCCATGGGGAAATTCAACATTTTTTTCCAATGTCCCATACACTTGTTGTAGCAAAACTAATTACATACAATACTTAACTCAGTAAAAATATGATATGCATCTAAATCACTCTCTCAAAAAGCATTAATAATAGCTTTTAAAAAGTTCTTAAGTAGCTTACTTAAATACATTAAATACAATCAACCCCGGCACTTTAACATATCTTACTCCTGGCGGTTGAATTGTAAAGCCTAATGGCATTGGGGAGTATTGTCCTCTTCATCCTGTCTGAGGAGCATTGCATCGATAGCAACCTGTCGCTGAAACTGCTTCTCTGTCTCTGGATGGTGCTATGTAGAGGATGTTCAGGGTTTTCCATAATTGACCGTAGCCTACTCAGTGCCCTTCGCTCAGCTACCGATGTTATACTCTCCAGTACTTTGCCCACGACAGAGCCCGCCTTCCTTACCAGCTTATTAAGACGTGAGGCGTCCCTCTTCTTAATGCTGCCTCCCCAACACACCACCACAAAGAAGAGGGCGCTCTCCACAACTGACCTATAGAACATCTTCAGCATCTCACTACAGACATTGAATGACGCCAACCTTCTAAGGAAGTACAGTCGACTCTGTGCCTTCCTGCACAAGGCATCTGTGTTGGCAGTCCAGTCTAGCTTCTCGTCTAACTGTACTCCCAGATACTTGTAGGTCTTAACCTGCTCCACACATTCTCCATTAATGATCACTAGCTCCAAATGAGGCCTAGATCTCCTAAAGTCCACCACCATCTCCTTGGTCTTGGTGATATTGAGACGCAGGTAGTTTGAGTGGCACCATATCACAAAGTCCTGTATCAGTTTCCTATACTCCTCCTCCTGTCCATTCCTGACACACCCCACTATGGCCGTGTCATCAGCGAACTTCTGCACATGGCAGGACTCCGAGTTATATTGGAAGTCTGATGTGTACAGGGTGAACAGGACCGGAGAGAGCACGGTTCCCTGCGGTGCTCTATGTTCTGGCTTAGCTGTTTGTCAATAATTATGTATCTTTCTGAATGTTTCTGCATAAATTTGAAATCTCCATTTTGCTTTTGATGTTTCTGACTTCAAAGAAAAACAGATTTTGGATCCATGGAAAATATTTGGTTTAAGGCAGTTGTCTTTTACTGCCATCACTCTTTGCCACTGAAGTGTACAGAGAAGGTTTTTCTGTCCAAGGTGTGCTCTGGTGTAGTCTGTTGCAATGGGCTCTCCATTACAACGGGGATTGCAGTTGATAGGGAATCTTCACAACTTCTGCTCCCATTTCGAATTCCATGAGAAGCCCTGTGTCAAAGTGTAGGCAAAGAAGTTCTGGTGAATAGCAGTTGACAAGCGAGGGAGCTTCTTCATCGACAAGCTCCAGACTTGCTGTCACATGCAGAACTGCTGACATTTCCACGCACAGACCAAGTCAACACATTAAACTGATCTTACAACTTTCCGAGAACTGTGAGGACAATGTCACATTCAGTGCAGCGACTACGACACCCACTATACCCCTACATCATATTCCACATCAACACCAAGGAGTGGTGACCATTCAGGTTATAGAACATGGAGTCTGAAAGGGTTCAGGAGGCAGGATGGTTACCCAAAACTATTCTAAGGATAATAAGCCATTCTGCTTAAAATGAACTGACAGATCTTTTGCATGTTCACGCCCTTTGCTTCTGTGGAATTCAACATAGTGAATCAATAATTTCTTCAATAAAAACAGTATAAATAAGCCAGTATTAAAATCTGCAGATAAATTATCGCAAACTCCACATTGTCAACATTGTCTGCATCAGAAACCAGAAAAGGAAACGTGATTTTGTATGATCGTGGAATATACTTAACATGCCAACGAGGCAGACGGTGACAACCTTTTGTGTGCAGTTTAAATTCCTTTGTGCGCTAGGAGCAAAAGACGTGTTCATGCGCACACTTTAGAGGGAACATTGCGTAGGACCATGGAAATGCCATTTTCCCCACCAGCCTGTTCCTCCATTCACAAAGACCATCACAGCTCCAGCTCTCCTCAAATTCATTCTCCACACCACTCCACTCACCTACCCCTGCCTCCCTAGTCATTAATTCTGTCACTGATTTGAAGCCTATCCATCTTGATATTCAACCATTTTGTCTTGATAGATCACTAGAGCAAAGAATTCTAAAGACTCACAGATCCTTCCACATCTCAGTCTTCAATACTGTCAGGTCCTGGACTAACCCCTATTGGTCCCTATCAGGGCTCCAGTGAATCAAACTCAACCTCTGCATCTTCAGCAATGGACACAAAGTACTGGAGGTACTCAGCAGGCAGCATCTATGGATGGGAATAAACAGTTGACATCCTGGCTAGACCTTTCATCAGGACTGGAAAGGAAGGCAGAAGAGTGGGGCGGGGGAAGAGGACAAGCTGGCAGGTAATAGGTGAGGGGGAAGGTGGGTGGGCAGGTGAGGAGGAAGTGATGTAAGAAACTGGGAGGCAATAGGTGGAAGGGCTGAAGAGGAAGGAATCTGGTAGGAGATGACAACAGACTATGGAAGAAAGGCAAGGACAGGAACCAGAGAGGAGTGATGGGCAAATGAGGAAAAGAGAAGGGGTGAGAGGGTAACTAGAAAGGGGAATGGAAAAAGAGAGGAGAATGGGAACTTCCAGAAGTTGAAGCAATAGATGGAAGATACCCAGATGGAATATTCAATCTTTCCTCATCAGATGTTCCCTCCATATCTGGGAGTTTCCTAGTGAATTTTTTTCTGAATTGCCTCCAATGAAGGAAGACCTTTCTGTAAGTAAGGGTGGCAAAACTTCATTTGTGGTCTCGTTATACTTTGTACGCTCCCTACATACTGAAACAACCTTGCTGTACAAGCTCTTTACCTCTGTCGCCTTCCTTTTCACACCTGACAACATAACACTGCCTGAGCACTGTTCTGAAGTGAACCTCATGTAACCAAGATGGCAGCAGGAACAACTATGAACCTCTGTTACTCCAGACTTTTGGTACTAGGGAATCCGATAAGAAACGTAACCACATGCAACTTTGCAGATGCTGAAAATCCAAAGTAACATACGCAAAATGCTGGAGGAACTCAGATCCCGATGAAGGGTCTCAGCCCCAAACACTGACTGTTTATTCCACCCCCCCCCCTCCCCAAAGATGCTGAGTTCCTCCAGCATTGTTAAAGATGCTGAGGTTGCATTTGATTCACTGGAGACCTGTTAAAGCCTAGTAGGGTTAGTCCGGCACTAGACAGTATTACCTCAGAATATGGAGGACCCACCTGAGACAAAGATGAGGAAGGGTTTGCGAGTCTTCAAAATTCTTTGCTCTTTGGATCTATCGACACACAATACCTGAATATCTTCAGAGCTAAGATGGGTAGATTTTTCTTTATCAGTGATGGAATTGATGATTATGTGATCAGGAGAGGGGGAAGCTGGTTGTAGAGAATGTACTTGAGGAACGTTTTCCCAGTTACCTGGGTCTTCTACAGAGTCATTGAGCCCACAGAGTTATACAGCATTTAAACAGGACATTCAGCCCACTGTAACCATACTAGCCCATGGGCACCCATCCATATTAATCCCATCTTCCAGCCTGTAGCCTTCTCTGCTTTAGTGATTCATGTGCTCCTCCGGACACTTATAAAATGCTGTCAGTGACTCAGCTCCCTCCACTCTCTCAGGAAGGGATAAGTGCATCCTTTATAATCAAGAACACTTCCAATTGCAAACTGATTGACATCAACACAAAAATGAATCCTGTCTCACGTGGCCAGAGCATGCATGTAGGTGAGAAGGAAAGCTCCAGGTCTCTGCAAGACTGCCAAAATAACTCTTCTCACACTGAATGTAATAGTGTTATGTTACAAGACATTTTAATAGCACCTCACCCACTCATTATCTCCCACACTGCAACTTACAATGTCTTGCCAAGGGGTGTCTTACTTTGGCACTTATCAGTTATGTTTTTTGTACTTTTGTGGCTTTTTAAAAATATTTACAGGATCCGGGCACCACTGGCCATTTCTTGCCTCACTCTCCTTAAGAAGGCAGTGAAGAACATTCTTCTTCAACCAAAGCAATCACTCTGGTGAAGATCACATTCCCATTCGGATATGTCCATACATGGCCTCCTCTACTGCCATAATGAGGCCAAACTCAGGTTGGAGGAGCAACACCTCATATACTGTCTGGGTAGTCTCCAGCCCCTTGGTATGAACATCGAATTCTCCAACTTCCGGTAATTCCCTCCCTCTCCCTTCCCCCATCCCAGTTTCACTCTGCCTCCTCCTCCAGCTGCCTATCATCTCCCTCATGGTTCCACCTCCTTCTACTACCCATAGTACTTTTCTCTTACATTCCTTCTTCACCTTTCCTGCCTATTCCCCCCCGATTCCCCTCCCCCACCCCTTGATCTTTCCCCTTACTGGTTTTTCACCTGGCACCTACCAGCCTTCTCCTTCCCACCCTCCTCCCACCTTCTTTATAGCGCCCCTGCCCTCTCCCTCTTCAGTCCTGATGAAGGGTCTCGGCTCGAAACGTTGACTGTTCGTTTCCACGGATGCTGCCCAACCTGCTGGGTTCCTCCAGCGTGTTGTACGTGTCACTCTGCTGGAGATGCTCTCACAGAGTTATTGGGTAAGGATTTCCAGGATTTGAAGGAAGGGCAAAGCGTTCCCAAGTCAGGACAGTTTGCAACTCGGAGGAGAGCTTCCTTGAGACAACAATGTCAGTCTGCGGCAGGGAGCTTCCAGAGGCATGTCCCTTGGATAACTCAGTTATGGTTATAAACACCAGGGTGTAATGAAATTCCCAGTTCATGTGAAGTTCACAGAGTGGACCGCATGGATGGTGGTAATGAACACCACAAAGCAGAACAACAGAATGGTGTAAAGTCTGAGTCAAGCACAAAGAAGAACTAAACTGACAGTCACCAGGTGAGGTCTGAGCAGAGAGCAGCGCCACTGGGGAGGAGGCGTGAATGTAGCATTGCAGTGAGCGTAATGCTATTACAGCGCCAGCAACCTGGGTTCAGTTCCACCCCCGCCTGTAAGGAGATGGTACATTCTCACAACCTCCAGTTGTCCCGATTTCCACCCACCTTCCAAAGGCGCACGGTTATCAGGTGGCTGGCCTGTTGCCGTGCCGTATCTCCAAAGAAAACCAAATAAACATGTCTGATACAAGAGGAAGGAGCTGCTCTTGAGTCTAGGCATCAGGGTTTTCAAGCCCCTGCCCCTTCTTCTGGAAGGTGAGGCGAGAAAAGGGAGTGGCGAGAGAGGCAGGCAGCCTTGAATCGATAGCCCTCCTGAAGCAAAGCTGCATGATGAAGGACTGGCTGAGAGGGAGTGACTAGCCTGCAATGGACTTGACCATCTTTATCTCTCTTTTCAGGTTCTGATGGACTCAGCTGGTACACGTGAGAAGGGATTCAAGATTTAAGGTTCAAGATTGAGGATTATTTATGTCATTTTCCGTACTCCTCCTGCAGAGGGTTGTGCACTGCGCGGGGATCTGCGCACTGCCCTCAGATTGGGGGGCAGGGCATCACTAAAGTCAGCAAGACCCACGCTCACCTGTGACACCAGGAAGGCAAAGTGTGTGTACGCACAGAAAATCCACAGAGGCCTTTGTGACACCAGGGACATGTAGTGCATGTGGCAAGCTTACCCTCCCCATCGGCGACAGTGGCTCCTCCCCTCCTGATGGGCTGAATGCTTTCTGTACATGATTTAGCCAATCGAACAATGTGACATTGAGGAAAGCCCCCTCTCTTCCTGAGGAACAGGCACCCTGTCTGGCCAAAGCTCAGGTGAGAAGGACTTTGGCCAGAGTAAACCCACACAAAGCTGCAGAGCTGGCCAACCTGCCTGGTCAGGTGCTGAGGGACTGTGCACCCCAGCTAACAGAAGATAGATATGTTTAATACTTCTCTGAAAGAATCCACTGTCCCTGTAGGCTTCAAGGCAGCCACCATCATCCCAGTACCCTAGAGAGCATGGTAAATGTCCTAAATGATTACCACTGACTTCAAGAACTTGATCGTCCCTGAAAGGTTGGTGGGTCAACTGTCCCCTTTGGGACTCTCTGTAACAGGATCTTGGACTTCTTGATGGAAGGACCCCTGTCAGTCAGATCTGGCTGCAAAATCTCGCTCCATCACGCTGAGCGCCGGTGATGTGTGCTCACTCTGCCGCTGCTCACTCTGCCGCTGTTCACTCTGCCGCTGTTCACTCTGCCGCTGTTCACTGTGCTGCTGCTCACTCTGCTGACCCACACTCAGCTCACACCGCATCTGCTGATGATGTATCTCAGCTCTGCCGCTGTTCACTCTGCTGACCCACACTCAGCTCACACCGCATCTGCTGATGATGTATCTCAGCTCTGCCGCTGTTCACTCTGCTGACTCACACTCAGCTCACACCGCATCTGCTGATGATGCATCTCAGCTCTGCCGCTGTTCACTCTGCTGACCCACACTCAGCTCACACCGCATCTGCTGATGATGTATCTCAGCTCTGCCGCTGTTCACTCTGCTAACCCACACTCAGCTCACACCGCATCTGCTGATGATGTATCTCAGCTCTGCCGCTGTTCACTCTGCTAACCCACACTCAGCTCACACCGCATCTGCTGATGATGTATCTCAGCTCTGCCGCTGTTCACTCTGCTAACCCACACTCAGCTCACACCGCATCTGCTGATGATGTATCTCAGCTCTGCCGCTGTTCACTCTGCTAACCCACACTCAGCTCACACCGCATCTGCTGATGATGTATCTCAGCTCTGCCGCTGTTCACTCTGCTGACTCACACTCAGCTCACACCGCATCAAGTTCACTGATGATGCCACAGTTGTTGGCTTCGTCAGCAACAATGATGAGTCAGCAGACAGAGAGTCTTGTCAAGTGGGGCAAGAGCAACAACCTGAGTCTCAACGTGGACAAGACAAAAGAGATGGCTGTGGACTTCAGGAAGGCCCAGGTTGACCACTCTCCATTGCACATCAATAGCTCTGCCATGCAGAGAGTGAAGAGCACAAAGTTCCTCGGTGTGCACATAATGAGCGATCTAAACTGGAGCCACGCCTCCTTATTAGTCAAGAAGGCACAGCAGCGTCTACACGTTGTGAGGAGATTAAGGCATGTAAGACCGCCCCCCACTATTCTAACAGCTTCCTACAGGATCATCATCGAGACTGTCATGTCTGATTGAATCATTGTGTTGTGTGGAAGCTGCAGGGCATTGGGCCACAAGACCCTACAGAGGACAGTATAAACCGCTGGTAGAACCATTGGGGTCACCTTCACCCCTATTTATGACATTTACTGAGAGCACTGCAGATAAAGGGCCCGAAGCGTTGTTGAGGATCCCTCTCTTTGACCTACTACCATTAGGAAGGAAGCACAGAAACATCAGGACATGGACTGACGGACAGGGTAACAACTTCTTCCCTCAGGCAGTGACCCTGCAACCACCATGGTCTCGTCACTAGGACAGCAAGCTGTTCACTGTTTACCTCTGCTGCACTTCACTACGTGCGTTTTGAATTATATTTTATAAACTTATTTATAGAATGATATTTTGGTTTATGTATTGTGCGGGTGCACCGTGGTCTGGAGGAATGTTGTTTCATTTGGTTGTATATATGTACAGTCAGATGACAATAAACTTGAACTTAAACAGGTGTAAAGGAGAACAAAGTAACAGTATAAATCACATCTGAAGGACTACATCCGACACGCCAGCACCTCCCGAGTACTGCACTGGGCTGTCAGTCAGGATTATATGACCAGGTTTCTGGAGTCTTGCTGAAACCCACATTCCTTTGGCCCAGGGTGAGTGTACGGCCAGCGATCGATGGCTGGGAGGAGAGAAAGTCAGTAGGTCAGGCTCCCTACATTGGTAAAATGTACACTTGTGCTCCTTTCTTGCTACAGCCCATCACTTTAAGGTTTGACATGTTGTGTATTCAGAGATGCTCTTCTGCACACCATTGTTGTAACACATGGTTATTTGGGTTACTGTCGCCTTCCTGGCAGCTTGAACCAGTCTGGTCATTCTTCTCTGACCTTGCTCATTAAAAAGCTATTTTTGCCCACAGAACTGCCGCTTACTGGATGTTTTTAAAAAAAAAAATTTGTACCACTCTCTGTAAACTCCAGAGACTGTTGTGCATGAAAATCCCAGGAGATAGGCTGATTCTTAAATACTCAAACCACCCAGTCTGGCGCAGACACTTATTCCAAATCACATTTCTTCCCCATTCTGATGTTCGGTCTGAACAGCAACTGAGCCTCTTGACCGTGTCTGCATGCTTTTATGCAGCGAGTCGCTGCCGCGTGATTGGCTGATTAGGTATTTGCATAAACGAGTGGACGTTCAGGTGCACCTAATGAAGTGGCCATGGAGTGTATGTCTATGTGCATTTGAGAGTGTTTTGTTCACCCAATAGAAACAGAAAGGCGCCATAAAAATACAGCTGCCTCTAATTTATGATGTTACTTGGTAACTAGCACAAATACCTCAGCTGTACTCAGGCTGCAAATTCCTTCCGGTAATGCATTAGGAGGTTTGAGAAGGGAATTATATTTATAAGGCTATTCATTCATTAAACACTGCCCATATGTCCATTTTTCTTCATGAGGTGGAGTACGCTGGTCTCTAACCTTCACTAGCTATCGACAAGCTTCTCTTTGTTGACAACATCACAATCAATTAACTCTCTTAATTACACTCCGCACTTCTGCTTTGCTAACATTTATAATATCGGAACTCAGTTGTGGCTGCCCTCAATGAGATTAACTAATTCAGTTCTCTGAAAGGATCAAGTCTCGGAACTTCCTGTCTGAGTCGGCTGGGCTGCTCTCCAAAATAGCATGCAGTCATTTGCATCTGCTTTCAGGCATCCCATGACCCAGCCATTTTGCTATAGATTCAGACGCCGTACTTAGTTTTGCTCTCAAAGAAAATTCCCACACCCCCTGATCTTAATCAACCTGACAGATTCCTGTCATTCCAGAGTTTTATGTTACGATGCTTGAAGGGGGATTTTGAATACAGAATGTAGATATTGAAGAGAAGGTGGCACTGTAGAGTAGCTGTTAGCGTAACACTATCCCAGCGCCAGCTACCCGGGCTCAATTCCCACCACTGCCTGTAAGGAATCTGTACGTTTTCCCTGTGTCCACACGGGCTTCCTCCAGGTGCTCCAGTTTCCTCCCACATTCCAGAGATGTTTGGGTGAGTAGGTTCATTGGTGTAATTGGGCAGCACATGCTCGTTGGGCTGGAAGGGCCTGTTACTGTGCTGTAAGTCTCCAAATCTAAGGGTACAGCATTATGTGAAGCCTGTGTCCCATGACATTGTGCCAATCTATTTAAACTTAATCCATAATCTTGCATCTTTGTGCCTATCCAAGAGTCTCTTAAATGTCCCTATTGTATCAGCCTTCACCACGATCCTCGGCAGTGCATTCCTGCCACCCACAACAAATGCCTACCTCTGACATCTCTCCTCCACTCTCCTTAAACAGATGTCCTCTGGTCATGTACCCTTCTCTCTGCTCCCATCAGGAAGAAAGTGCAGGAGCCTTAGGTCCCACTCCACGAGGTTCAGGAACAGTTATTACCCTACAATCATCAAACTCCAGATCCAGTGTGGATGACTTCACTTATGACATCTCTGAACTGATCATTGAACACAACCAATAGGCTTGTTTCCCTTGGGGCCATTACTGACTGGAAATTCAATTTGTCAGATGTGGTAGAAGAGTAGGTCCGTGGCTGGATAACCTGCAATAAGCGACTTGCCTCCCATTACCCTAAAGCCTTTCCACCATCAACAGGAAGGTAATAGGGCCAGTGGCCTGGATGAGTGGAGGTCCAGCAACAATAAAAAATCTCATGACACACAGTGTCTATGAATCCATGGAGTCTGCTGAAGGCCAAAGACAGCCTGTCCTGTGGTTAGAGGACTGTGCTTGTGCATTTGGGAGGGAGGAATGGGGCTTGTTTTTCTGTTGTAGATTCGCTGCTTGATATGCTCTGTGTTGTTCTGCCAAGCATGATGGGTTTGCTATGCCGGTGCCAGAATATGTGACAACACTTGCAGCCTGCCCACCAGCACACCCTTGGGTGTTAACACAAATGATGCATTTCACTATATGTTTCAATGTACTTGTGATAAATGAGTCTGAATCAACAACACATAGTTACTGGCCTTGATCAGCCAGGGCTTTGAGTATGGAAGCTGGGACGTTACGCTACAGTTGTACAAGATGCTGGAGAATTGTGCTCAGTTTTAGCCACACTGTCATGGAAAGATGTTATTAAGCAGGGAAAAGCACAGCATTGATTCATAAAGCTGTTGCCAGACTCAAGAGAGGTATCAAGAAAGTTTGAACAGACTAGGACTTTATTCTGCGGAGTGTAAGACACTGAGGGACGATCTTATAGAAGTATATGAGATTGTGAAGGCCAAGATATGGATTTAAGACAAGAGGGGAAAGCTTTAATAGAGGCTTGAGCAGTAACTTTTTCACATGGAAAGTGGTGCATATAAGGAGGCAGATACATGGATAGGGGATCTGGGTTAAATGGGGATAAATGGGATTAATTAAGATTGACATTTTTGTCATCATGGACCAGATGGGCTGAAGGGCCTGATTTTTTTTTTGTGCTACTGTCTCTCTATGGCTTGATGACCATCCAGAGCAAACCTATCTGCTTGAAGGACATCCCAATGACTACCCCAAGATTTGTCCTCTCCATTAGCATCACACCATGTTGCTGTGTATCATTTACAAAGTGTCATGCAATTCCTTACCAAGATTGCCAACTTCGTCATTAGGACTAACTCCTGGAGCTCCCTCCCCAATAGCACCTTCGCCAGCACTGCAGAGGCTCAAGAACTGCAACCTTCTCAAGGGAAGGATGATGTTCTGTAATTCTGCATCCAGCATGGCTTGCTCTACATCAGTGAGACCTAGCGTAGATCAGGGGACCTCTTTGTTGAGCATCTTTGCTTTATCTGCAACAGGGAGGATTTCTCGATGCCCTACCCTTTTAATTCCACTCCCCATACTCATTCTGACAGGTTGGTCTACAGCCTCCTCTGCTGCCATGATGAGGTCAATCTCAGGTTGGGGGAGGAATGTTTCATTTTCCATCTGGGTGGCCTCCAACATGATGGCATGATCACTGATTTCTCCAACTTCAAGTAATTTATTCTCCCTTCCCTTTTTCTCCTTTTCCATTCCCCATTCTGCCTCCCCTCTTATCCCTTCTCTTCTGCTCACCTGCCTATCACCTCCTCTGGTGCGACTCCTCCTTCCCTTCATCCCATGGTCCACTCCCCTCTCCTTTCAAACTCCCCCTGCTTTAGGACTTTACCTGCTCCACCTATCACTCCCACCTTCTCACTTCATCCCCCTCACCAACCACCTTCCAGCTTTCACTCCTTCCTTCACATTCTGGTTTCTTACCCTGTCCTTTCCAGTCCTGATGAAGGTTCTCAGCTCAAACGTTGACTCTTTTTTCCTGTCCATAGATGCTGCCTGACCTGCCGAGTTCCTCCAGCATTTTGTGTGTGTTGCTCAAGGCAAAATAGGAATGGGCCATGTCCTGAAAGCTGAATTTAAAAGAAGTGAATTGAGTAATGTAAGATTTCCATGACAAGTGAATTGGTTTGTGGAGCACAAAAAGGTAATTTTGTGCTCCACGAAATCCACTTACCCTTGTGCTTTTCTTTCAATATAATGAGACAGTCATTTGCAAAACTTTGAGGAAAGTTTCAAAGACATGGGTGCATATTCACTCCCATCACCATTTTATAGCATGATGTAATGTTGGAATTAAAAGTTATATCTTAGCTCTGCATTCTGAGATGCCCATTTATAATAATACCATCTACAGTATATATAAACCTGGCCTGTTCCAATAGTGATTTCCCGGCAGTGTTAGTTCTTGAATAAAGGACATAAGGTTAGAAAAGTTTAAAGGTAAAATGTTCTTCCTCGCACAAAAAGTCAGGATGTTAAGAAGTTTTTTCAGATGTGCATTAATAATACAACTGCTGGGTAAGCCTAAGAGAAAAGACACTGGTCCAATTCAAGCTCCATCTTCAGAATCTTTTCCATTTCACCCAAAATATCACTCCAGTATGCCTGAAGTTTGGGACAAGTCCAAAAACAGTGGGTGAAAGTTCCAGTATTTACTTTATATTTAGATCACATTGGAGAAACCCCCGTCTTAAAATTTGAGAGGCAATCTGGAGTCAGATGGGCTCTATGCAGAACATTTTACTTTGTTGGATAAGGCCCCTGGACTTTTTGGTTGGCATAAATTAATCATGGAATATATTCCTTTGGACTTTTTGACATGTACGGTACACTCAAAAACAAATATTTTTCATAAAACATGGCAACCTTTTCTGCAGTATGTGGATGTAAACCTGTCTGCTATACTATTAAGGGCTTTTGTATAGGATGTTGTGGTGACGTCTGTATTTTGATGGAAGTGTTCTGATAGCTGAAATCTGTGAGGGGAAGAAATGTAAAGGTATCTAGAAATTGAAAGTTTTGTTATGCTAAGCAAAAAAAAATTTAAAAAGAAAAGTTTAAAGGAGAAAGGAATGAAGAAGAAAAAATGCAAAGGAGAGATGGAAGAAGGGAGAGAAAGGATGGATGGAGGGAGGAGATAAAGTGGGAGAAGCAGAGAAAGGGTAGCATTGTGATTAGCATAATGATATTACAGTGCAACAACTTGGGTTCAATTCCCGCCATTGACTGTAAAGCCTTTGTATGTTGTCCCTGTAACTGTGTGGATTTCCTCCCACATTCGAAAGGCATACGGGTTAGTAGGTTAATTGTTCACATGGCTGTAATTAGGCAGTGTAGGCTCATGGGCTAGACACGCCTGTTCATCTAAATAAAAAAATAAATACAACCATTCCGAAAATCTTTGCAGTCCAGTTTTAATTATCAATAATAACAAATGACACTGGAAGGTTTGTCAGGACATGTCAGCTGTATCAAGATTTCCAATTAATTTGCCAGCCTGTCAACCTGCCATGGATCCACAGAATAATTTCCCAATGTATCAATGCAGCTACAAAGAAGTCACGACAGCCGCTATATTTCAATAGGAGTCTGATGAGATTTGGTATGTCACCAAAGACACTCACAAATTTCTACAGATGTACCATGAGAGAGTTTTAACTGGCATTGGGGTGCACAGGAATGAAATAACATATATAAGTCAATAAATTTCACGACATAAGCTGGTGATATTAAACCTGATTCTGATTCTGAAATGTTATAAACTGCTAAGAGACTGTTGAATGGGTTTGGTGCTATCTGTTGTAGGAAAGCTTGTTTAAAGTAGTGCCCAGTGGCTCTGATTATCAGAGTGGATTGTAGGAAGGTGTTCGGACCTTCCCCAAGTGGTACCAGGCTCACTCCATTTTACACATGGCACGTGCTTCGACTTTCAGATGCACTTCAAGAACCCCACACCTGACTGGCCATCACCAGTCATGCTCATCTCTTTCCATCATTTCTAAATATGTTTACACAATTGTAATACAACCTTTTCTGCATTATAATTACAGATTGTCACCTTTCATTTGACCACCTTATTTTAGACAGTTCTATTACTGCTGACTGACATTAAATAATGAAAGTTTTTAAGTTGATTCCAACCTAGTGGAAATATTGCAGACACTTATTTCTCAGCCCTCAATCTTTAGAAAAAGGATTTAAGATGCTTTGGCCCACTGGTGATGAAAAAGAGGATGGCCCTATCAATGGTTCCCAACCTTAGGATGTCCCAAGTAGTGATGGGGGTGCGTGCGGGAGGGTTAATACATCAGAATATTTTTGCCCCCAGCTCCCATTGTAGGATAATGTTCAGAGAATCCCTCTGCTGATGCAGCTTGCTGGGTGAATGTCAGGCAAGGCACAGGTGGGATGATGAGCTTAGCTGTTTCTCGGCCTCAAAGCTGATGGTGAGGCCACATTTGGAGCTCTGCATTCAGTTTTGGTTGGCCTGTTATAAGAGGGATGCCACTAAGGTGGAAAGAGTGCAGGAAGGATTTACAAGGATATTGTCAGGACTAGAGGGTCTGGATTATAGGGGGAGAGGATGAACAGTCTATGACTTCTTTTCTTGGCGTGTAGGACTTCTGTAGATGTACCGTGGAGAGCATTCTGACAGGCTGCATCACTGTCTGATATGGAGAGGCTACTGCACAGAACCGAAAGAAGCTGCAGAGGGTCAGGAATCTAGTTGGCTCCACCTTGGGTACTAGCCTACAAAGTACTCAGGACATCTTTAAGGAGCAGTGTCTCAGAAAGGCCGCATCCATTATAAGGACCTCCAGCACCCAGGGCATGTCCTTTTCTCACTGTTACTATCAGGTAGGAGGTACAGAAGCCTGAAGGCACTCACTCAGCGATTCAGGAACAGCTTCTTCCCCTCTGCCATCCGATTCCTAAATGGACAATGAACCTGTGAACGCTACCTCCCTTTTTTAATATATATTATTTCTGTTTTTGCATGATTTTTAATCTATTCATTATATACAGTAATTGATTGATTGATTAATTGATTAGTATTATTTTTTCAGCTTCCTAAGCATTTTCTCCTTAGTAATAGCAACTGCACCTGTTTCTGTCTCTTAACACTGTCAAATTTCTGGCATACTGCTAGTGTCTTCTACAGTGAAGACTGATGCAAAATATTTATTATGTTCATCTGCCATTTCCTTGTCCCCCATTACAACTCTCCAGCATCATTTTCCAGCAGTTCGATATCCACTCTCGCCTCTCTTTTACACTTCATATAACTGGAAAATCTTTTGGTATCTGCTTTGATATTATTGGCTAGCTTACCTTCATATTTCACTTTTTCTCTCCTTATGGCTTTTTTAGTTGCCTTCTGTTGGTTTTTAAAAGTTTCCCAATCCACTGTCTCCCAACTAATTTATGCTATATCATATGCCCTCTCATTTGCTTGTATGCTGTCTTTGACTTCCAATGTCAGTCATTGTTCCCTCATCCTCCCTTTAGAATACTTCTTCATCTTTTGGATGTAAATATCCTGCACCTTCCAAATTGCCCCCAGAAACTCCAGCCATTGCTGTTCTGCCATCAGCCCTGCTAATGTCCCCTTTCACAGCTCCTCTCTCATGCCTTTGAAATTCCCTTTACTCACTGTAACACTAATACATTTGACTTTAGCTTCTCCCTCTCAAATTGCAGGGTGAATTCTGTCATATTATGAACACTGCCCCCCAAGGATAGGGTATGATCTAGTACAAATTCCAGTGCATGTTGTTCTAATGATATCCCTGTGGAAGGGGTGAAGTTATCTAACTGTAAGGTCAGTTAGGTCATCTTGGAGGTCATTGTAGCCTTGGAGAAGGTTATGAGGTGTGTGTTGTCAGTTTAATGACAGACTTGCATTTTATGTAGCCCCTTTCACAATCTCTGGGTCACATAGGTGACCTCAATGTTTTCACTTTGTTGCACAGTTGCAAGTACAGACTGCTTTGCATAGCAAGAAGGCTGTAACACAAAGAATAACATGAGAATACTTTAATGAAATAAGCCTTCTTTCCATTGTATGTGTCCACATATTCTGTTGCCTTGAGAAAGCCGACAACATAATCAAAGATGCGCATGCACCTCCATAAAAACAGGTGCAAAAGTACTCTAACGTACACATTCACACTCACGTACATCACACAAAGCGCACACACGCACACACACACTTCTTCTTCTTCTTCAGTTGTCTATTGGAATCCGATGACAACATCCACTCCATTAACGGTGAGATCTTTGCTGACTATACAGCGCACACACACACACACACACACACACACACACACACACACACACGCACACACACACACGCACACACACACACACACACACATACACACACACACACGCGCGCACACACACACACTCTCACACACACACGCACACACGCACACACGCACACACGCACGCACACACGCACACACACCACACACACACACACACGCGAACACACACACACACACACACACACACACACACACACACACACACACACACACACACACACACACACACACACACACATTCTCATTTGTGTTCAGATCTCAGCAACTCCAGAAGAATCAGACAGTGGGTGAGCATACTGCGAGGTACTTCCTTCTTCTGGGTTTGACCTCTGTTATCCAAGAGATTTTGTTGCAATCATTGTACTGATGCACACACCCAGATGCACCGCATCTGGTTAACTTCGTGTTCATTTCAGTCCACAGACAGTGTACAAGAGCGGAAATTAATACACAGTTGGGGGTATGATCATCCATTCAATTAGTAACTAGTCCTCTAATTGGCAATTACTTGAAAAGTTTTTCTGAAGGCTTTGGTCTTTGATCATGTTACTGTTGTTAGTCAGACTAACTCTATGCTAACAATGCCTGCTGTGAAAAAGAGGAAAGAAACAAAGATTCCAAGTTTCAAAGTACATTTATTATCAAGGTATGTAAGCAGTATACAACCCTGAGATTCATCTTCCCAGAAACAGCCACAAATCAAAAAACCATGGAAACTGTTCAAAGTAAAACATCAAACCTCTCCCCTCACATGCAAAAAAAAGATCAAATCGTGCGAATGGCAACAAAAGGAATCAAGCGAAAAACACAGAATATAAAACACTAGAGTCCAGTTATATTCATCTCAGCTCAGTCTGCCCCATTCAGAAATCGCCCTAAATAGCAACGAAGAAAAGGAGTGACCAGAAACCAGGAACACACCAGTACGTGAACTTCAGAGTCAGAACAATAACTGCATTGATTAAACCTTGCCCACGAACCGGGACTCCAGCACCATCCTCTGACAGCCGAGAGAGAGAGTGACCATTCCAACACAGGAACCTTCCTTTGAGAGCAGCAAATGGGAGTGAGAGAGAGAGAGAGCGTCACACACAAGCACCTTCCTCTGGCAGTAATGCCTGTAGACTGCACTGGATGCCTGCTCGCCTTCTGTACTCACTTTGATGATTTCAATCTTCCTTGGTGCTTTAATCAGTGAGAAATGGAGTCGACCATGGGCTTGCACTCTTCCTCCAGGCTTCTTGGCTTCAAGGCCACACACTTCCTTCGTAGCCTCACAGAACACTCTCAGAGACAGCAAAGTGCCAGATCGCTCAATCAGCCTGTAAACACACCACCAACATGTAAAACACAGGCTCCAACATGTAAAACACACCACCAACATGTAAAACACAGGCTCCAACATGTAAAACACACCACCAACATGTAAAACACAGGCTCCAACATGTAAAACACACCACCAACATGTAAAACACAGGCTCCAACAGTAGCAGAACCACATTTGAAAGAAAAAGGCGTAAAAGAAGTGAAAGAAGTAGTTTAATGAACCGTCTGGAGGATGTTGCCCTTGGTCACGTTATTTGCTGATGCCATCTTTTTCTTCCGGTTGCAAATAATGTGAGGTGAAAGGTATCACCAGCTGGCATCATAAAACATAGGAGCAGAATTAGGCCATTTGCCCCAATGAGTCTGCCCTGCCATTCAACCATGAATGATTATTTTCCCTCTCAACTCCATCCTTCTGCCTTCTCCCTGTAACCTTTGACAACCTCACTAATTAAGTAACACAAGTCCCGGTTATATGACCACTGACACCAGGCAGAATACTTCGGAGCAGCATTGATAATGGCTGGAGTCACCCATCTTGTAAAGACACTGCCCAGAAAAATGCAATGGCAAAATTTGCCAAGAACAATTATGGTCACGGAAAGACCCTGACAGCCTACGTCATAGGACACGACATATAACAAAGGAATGAATGATCAACCTCTGCCTTTAAGTGTCTTGTCCTCCTCAGATTCAGCAGCAGGAGAGGGTGTGGCTGTACCTGCAGGGTGTAACACGGTAGAGCACAGCGTGGACACGCATTACAGGGTGCAGGGATACCTGACAGAGAAGTGAAGACAGGTTAATCAGTGGACTGTGACAAGGACCCAAGCTGGCCAATGGGGAGGTGCAGCGTCAAGCAAGGATTTTCATAATCAATCATTGGTTTATTATTGCCACAGCTACTGAGGTACAGTGAGAAACTTTGTTTTGCATACAGATCAGTACCTCGAGTAAAGGGAAAAGCAAGAAGGGAATGTAAAAGACAGTCCAACAGTTACAGGGAAAGGCAAGGCCATGAAGATAGGTTGTGAGGTTAAGAATTCACCTCAACATGCAACCTCATCTTTTCCAAAGGATGAGGTGGTTGTCTATTTCCCACACCTGCAGGGAAAAATAGAAATTTAGAGAAATCACTGGGAATCTACATTTGGAAAAAGAGCTGGCAGTTGCTTTGCACAGATTAAGACCAATGGAAAATCTAGCCTCATATATTTTGGGGTTGAATGCCATCGCTTTCTCTCCTCGTCCCTTAGAATTTCTGCAGTGTGAAAGTCCCTCACTAGTTTATGCATTGCCTCCATACTACACCCTGCCCCAATCACTCAGTGGCGTGTACCAACCGCTCGTGTCCACATTCTCCTCTTCATTTGTCCACACACTTAGCGATCCTGGATTCAATACATCTGTCAGTTGTAAACATTGATCCCTCCCATCCTTCCAACAATCTCTTTGACCCCCTTACCATCAGGCAGGAGGCACATAGTATGAGGGCAAAGACTTTTAGGATGGGAAGCAACTTCTTCCCCCAGGCTGTGAGGCTAATGAAATCCCTGCCACCGCCCAGGTCTCATCACGTATGAAGTGCCAGTAGCATTCTACTGCCTCATTTTTAACGTGTCATAAATGCACCTTCTTATTTGTTCATTTATTTGTGGCAATATTACTTTATGTGTCCTATGAGTTATATGTACTATGTTGTGCAATTTGGTCCAGAGGGATGTTGTTTCATTTGGTGGCATGCACGTATATGGTTGAATGATAATAAACTTGAAATTGAACGTGAACTTGAAGAGATTCTGCAGATGCTGGAAATCCAGAGCAGCATGCACAGAACGTTGGAGGAAGTCAGCAGATCAGGCTGCATCTATGGAGAAGAATAAACAAGTGACATTTCGAGCTGGACCTTCCATCAGGACAGTAAGTGTGCCTTCTTGCTGGTAGCTCCAGCCTAACCACATGCCCTCTGGCCCCTGGATGTCCATGCCAAACTTTCGCTCCCAACCCTCTGACATGGGATCAGACTTACAAATATCCTTCTGGCTCATCATCATGTCCTTATACAAAACCTGAGCTGTGCTCCGTGGTGCTGGCACACTCACCAGTGCCTCATGTGTCTCCAGCCAGAGATAAATCTGTTCTCCTCCTCTCTCATCACCACTGCCCTGTGACTTCCACTGAGGCCTCCATATTGTTCTCCCTCAGGAACATTTCCACCCATTCTATGTACTGCTGACAACTCATACCTCTTGAGCTCCCTGGCACATCCATAGATTCCACTACACACCACAGTCACTGCTGCACCTGGAGAGACCCGTTCTATACTTTCTTCTCTTTTGATCATTGTCCTGATACACATTTGAGCTGCAATGTCTCATCTTCAGTGGGTTTAATAGGTGCATTTAGTGTCAGAGAAATGTATACACTATACATCCTGAAATTCTTTTCTTCACAAACATCCATGAAAACAGAGGAGTGCCCCAAAGAATGAATGGCAGTTAAAACATTAGAACCCCAAAGCCCCCCACCTAACTTCCCCTCCCGTGCACAGGAAGCAGCGAGGTAATGCCCCCTCCCACCCCCACCAGCAAAAAAGCATCAGCACCCTCCACCGAGCACTCAAGCGTGCAGCAAAGCATCAATAAACACACAGACTTTGCAGTACCCCAAAGACAACTTGTTCACCCGATATTTCGACATACCACAGGCTCTCTCTCTCTCTCCCTAATAAGGAAAAAAGAGGTGTCCCCGTTTCACAGTGAGAGGAGAAACATAACGTACAACTCGCTGATTTACGATGTTAAAAGTCTCTGGCGTCGCTTTTTCTGAGCTCTGCACCCGGAGAGTCGGCACCAAAAATGTGCAGATCTCTGGACACACAACCCACTGCTCCCGATGTTCTGTGTTCTCCCATGATGCTTCAGTCAGGGGCACTGGCCTAGAATCAGCCCGTCTCCAGAGTCACAAATATCCGGAACCCGGAAAGTGCGCTAGTCTTCCAGGCTGCATCCTTGGGATATCAAAAAGCGGCCGGCGTGAGGCCCTGAGAGCAGGTCCCATTCCCGCAAAGAACCAAAGTCAGCGTGTAACTCCAGGTCAGGGTCTTCAAAAGAACCTCAAAAAGGGAAAACAGAGATTTCAAAGATAGAAACAGAGCTGTTTCCGAAAATGCAAACAAAGGAGTCGCCGTTTAGCGCCAACTTAACTTCGCCCCACCTTCAATGCTAATATTGTGCCTGTTGCTTGTGTTTAACAGTGGAGGCAGGTCTGTCACAAAACTTCCTTTATTAAAGGTAGTAATTCTCAGCTAACAGCAGTGCCAAGTGCAGCTGCATATCCTGGTGTTTTGAACACTCCGTTTCCGGGGTCACGTCCTTCAGTGCTCCAGGATGGTGCTCATCAGACCTGGGCATTTGCCATACTTCATACCCAATAGTTTCCAATTCATCATTTCTTGATTAACACTGAACTACTTCTTCTGGATCCTTGGTTCCCTCAAATACCTGGGAGATCTATAGAGGGGAAAACCCTTCTGGCCTTTAATGGAAAGCACTAGAGATTAAGAATGGGGGGCTTTCCTCTAGATGTAAAGCTGGAACACCATGCACTTGGCTTTCTTTTCTTCTAATTGTACCCGGTTAGATAACTACACACAATTTTTACAAGAAATGACACAATTAGAATGAAAGGTTTCCATTTAGTTCCGTTTTCTTGTGACTGTACCGTAGCTGAAGCCATGTGCCTTTGACGCTGCAGTAAATCTGACTTTTGCTTTGACTTTGGCAGTTTGGTCCCCTGACCTGCCAAATAGATAGAATAGAAGTGGAGAGAGTCGAGAAGAGATTCACCAGGGATAAAGGGATTGTCTGACTCAAGATTATTTGTATTATTTATATTGAAGCATTCAGTGAAATGCGTAATTTGCCTTAACAACCAACACATCTGAGGGTGTACTGGGGGCAGCCCCAAGTGTCGCTACACATTCCAGCGTAACATGCCTACAATGCTCAGCAGAACAACACAGAACACGACAAGCAACAAGCAGCAACAGCAAAAACAAGCCCCGTTCCTCCCTCACACCCACAAACACATGCAATCGTTTCATCTCCGGATAGGCCTCCAGCAGTCACAAAGTTGGGCCTGTAGACAGTGGGCTTTGACCTTCGCCACCACCTCCAGTGAATCCCTGGAATCCTCTGCCCCAGAGGCTGGAGGAAGGTCATAGGGAACTGGAGGACTGGAACTGGAAGAGGCGATGAGGACAGCATGAATCAACCATGAGCAGGGCTGGCTGGAGGAGCTGAGCGGCCTGCCCCGCTCCTATCTTCCAGTGTTCTTCTGCTCAAGGTCATGAGGGCCATAGATTGGGTACTCAGTAATAATCTTTACTACCCCTTGGCAGAGGTGTCTGTAAGTAGAGGACAGAGGTTCAAGGTAAGAAGAGGTGTGCAGGGTGATTACAATCCGGAATGTGCTGCGAGGGCAGACACGCCTGCAGTGTTTAAGATGAACACTTGAATCTCCAAGGCCCAGCTGGATGTAGACCAAGTGCTGGATCAGTATAGATGGGTACTTGATGTTCAGCATGGACCTGATGGGCGCAGGGTCTGTTTCTGTGCAGTTTGACTCCGTGACTCTAAGTAAATTAACCATCAATGAAAGAGGGAAATAGTAATCTCTGTCTTTTTTGTGATGCCTCCGTGTGCTCCTGAAACCCATTTTTCTAAATGCATCACTGGATTCACTTGGAATGGGCCCTCCTCAACCCTTCCCCCAGACAGTAGGTGGGAAATTCAGCCAATTGGATAGAATTCGGGCTGCGCAGCAACCAATCAAAGCTCTTCTCTGCCTGTTGACTGGTGAAAGGATTTGCAAGATCCAGGTGTTTTGCTGCATATCAGAGAGCTATACAGAATATAATCAGGACTTTTAGCTCACCCTTCACAAAGACCATCAATCCCATTTTCTTCCCTCCACATTCCCATCATCTCCTCCCGACTTTACCACTCACCCGCACACCAGGGAGAGGTTGCACTGGCTAATTTTACCTACCAACCTGCTCATCTTTGGGATGTGGGAGGAAGCTCACAGGCCGAAGCTGAGATCAGGATGGAACACTGGTCTCCAACACCATGGGACAGTCACTCTACTACCTGCAGTAGCGTGTATGCACCCTGAAGAAATACCTTTACTGAAGGCTTTAAAAGAAACAAGAGAGTCCGGAGAGTTGACCACAGTGAGATAATTAAGTGTTAGACAATGAGATACTTTCAGAGAGCTTAAAATCGACGAGAGTACAGCTTCTTTCCTCAATAAAAGCTTGGAGAATATTGGTTATTTTATGCAGAGCTGTGTGTTCAGATTATAGATTATCATTGCTCCGACTGAAATGGAACAGATGTAAAGAACCACAATCAGTGACTGTCAGAATGAGGTCTGAAATGAGACTAATCAGGTGCAGTGTCCAATCCTGCTTCAGAAGCCTGCCTATACAAACTTTGCGACCCCCCCAACGCCAACCACCCACAGTTCAATAGCAAGCCTGGCTCAGTGCTATCAAGTCAAGTCAAGTCAAGTTAACTTTTATTGTCATTTCGACCATAACTGCTGGTACAGTGCATAGTGAAAATGAGTCTGATAGCCTGGGGGAAGAAACTGTTATATTGTCTGGTCGTGAGAGCCCGAATGCTTCGGAGCCTTTTCCCAGACGGCAGGAGGGAGAAGAGATTGTATGAGGGGTGCTTGGGGTCCTTCATAATGCTGTTTCCTTTGCGGATGCAGCGTGGTAGTGTAAATGTCCATGATGGCAGGAAAAGAGACCCCAATGATCTTCACAGCTGACCTCACTATCCGCTGCAGGATCTTGCGATCCGAGATGGTGCAATTTCCGAACCAGGCAGTGATGCAGCTGCTCAGGATGCTCTCAATACAACCCCTGTAGAATGTGATGAGGATGGGGGGGTGGGAGAGGACTATCAGTGTCCTGCCGAAGGGTCTCAGCCCAAAACACTGACTGTATTTTTTTCCAAAGATGTTGCTTAGCCTGTTGAGTTCCTCCAGCATTTTGTGTGTGTGGCTTGGTGCTATCAAACCTACTTCTGAGGCAGAAGGCTGTTAGAAAGTTAAACACTTGTTCTAAGCTGCTCAAATGTGAAGCCCATAATGCCTGGCTCCTGGGCTGGACAACAAGGCACCACAGTGGAATCAGGCAGCTGAATAATAAGCTATCTGGTCTTTGCCACCCTTACTGCATTCAATGTATAGATACAACATCAGTTAAAGCAGGGAGTTGGAATAAATGGGTCATTTTAAGCTTGGCAGGTTACCCCCAGTGTGGTGCCACTGTAGGGTAACGTGACTGGGAGAAATGTACGTATTCACAACGACCGACATTGAGTTGGGGTTTCACTTTAAAAGTCTGGTCGGACATGATGATGTTGTTATGTAAATGTGCTTTAATGTGCTTTAGAGTTGCCAAATGAGTCCCGTAAATGAGTAGCTACAGCTTTTCTGAAACATAAAATGTCCCTGCCGTTTCATTTGTGAAAACCTACTGTGGTGACCCCAATGCTCTAGGGCAATTCCAAAGTTATTGAACATGTCAGCCACTATGGTCGCTTTGAAGCTGCCAGAGTTTTGGGAGCAAAATGCCATTGCTTGGTTCGTACCAGCTGAGGCTCAATTCGTGTTTTGAGAAATCTCCGTCAACAACACCAAATATTTCTATGTGCTAGCAACGCACATCAACTCCATGGTTGTGAGAGTGATGAATCTGCTGGGACACCCACCTGAACACGATAAATACCAATCGCTGAAAACTCACCTTTTACAGACTCTTGGACTATCAGAGTCTGAAAGCACCAAACAGTTGCTGTCCATGTCCACCCTCGACGATGTTCATCCCTTAGAGCTAATGGACCATATGCTGTCTCTCCTGGGAAATCACCATCTTTATTTTATATTAAAAGAATGTTTAATGCAGCAAATGCCTGAACAAGTTCACATAGCCCACACTAATGCACCCGTGAAGGACTCTAGGGAGCTTGCCCAAATGTCTGATAGTCTCCACTCAGCTGGGCAGTGATGCATCATTCCTCTCCCTTCCTCTACCTCAATAGGCCCAGTTAGCCAATCCCTCAACATAAGGACACCTGCAGCTGCAGAACAGACGATGCTGGGCCTGGGTTTTTACCATGTTTGCTTTGGTAGGAATACTAGGAAGTGCCAACCTCCTTGCAGCGTCGACAGTGCCAACATATTGGGACAGCAGAGGTCTGTGAACACCGTGGGTTCCAGCTGCCGGGAGTGACGCTCTGCTTTAGTGGGCAACGTTGCACATGGGACTTCGTCCTGGCTAAAGTGGTTAGATCTCTGCTCAGTGCAAATCTCCTGTGTGCCCAAGGACTATTAGTTGATCTTAAGAACTGCTAGCTTGTGGATGTCAAACACTTTGGGTTGTTACCCTGCTTCCCCAATAAGTTCCCTACAATGACTCTGTGAAGAACATGCACCACTGCAAATGAGTTAACTTGACTGCTGGGTGAATGCCCAGATCTCGCCAAGCCCGTGTTCTTCACAACCGTCAAAAAAAAGGGTCAAGTAGCACATTCTGGCCTGCTAGTCCTTGCACGCACACGTAGACTGGATCCAGAAAAGCTGGCAACCGTGAAGGCTGACTTTGCCAATGTGGAAAAACCAGCATGGTACGCCGGTCAATTAGCTCCTGGGCTTTACCCCTGCATAGATTTCCTAAGTCTGAAGGTGGTTGCCACCGATGTGATGATTACCCACACCTTAACGAGGCCACCACTCCTGATCGTTATCTAGTCCCACACATCCAAGACTTTTCAGCACACTTAGCTGGAAAGTTAATTTTTTCCAGAGTCGATCTAGTTCGGAAGACATTCCCCGAACAGCTGTGATAGCCCCATTAAGCCTTTTTGAGTTCTCGCGCATGCCATTTGGACTGAAAAATGCAGCACCAACTTACATTTTCTTTTTGTTAACCTGGATGACAAACTTGTCACCAGTCAATCCAAATCTGAACACGTAGCTCATCTCTGCACACTTTTCGAGCACTTAAGCCAACATGGATTGATCATTAACTCAGCTAAATGCCAGTTTGTGTCGTCAACCATTGAATTTATCAGCCATCGCACTCCACAGAAGGTGAGAAACTCGTCCCATCAAAGTTAGTCTCTATTATGGATTTCCCACTGCCCAGCACTACTAAAAAACTACAGGAGTTTTTAGGCAGGGTAAATTTCTGTCACCCCTTCTTTCCGTGAGCTGCTGAACTTATGCTCCCCCTGTATAATATCCCTAATCACATGCTTGACTGGTCAACAGACATGGCCAGGGCGTCTGATGAAACCAAACAAGCTCTTTCTAATGTAACCCTACCAAACAGCATATCAAGGGGCAAAATAATGCCATTGAGGCCATGCTCGTGTGACTATGCTGGCATGGCAGCCAGCCAAGCAACTGACCCAGAGGACCAGGCCTACCAGACAACAGTCATGGCCCTGCTGTTGGCTGACTAAGTTCAGGGAGGCTCACCCTCACCCCATTGTGCCCCAACCTGGAGACGGACTGTTTTCAAGTCCATATATGGCCTCTTGCATGTGGGCCAGAGGGCCTCACAGAAATTGGTTGCTCTGAAGTTTTTTTGGCATAGCCTCAGAAAGGACGTGTGTGATTGGACTGCAGCCTGTGTGAAGTGCCATTGGGGCAAAAATTAACCGTCATGTTCAGGCGCCATTGCTACCTAATGAGGTCGCTGAGCGACGGTTTGACCTTGGCCCCCAATTCACTTCAGACCTCTGAGCTGCTATGGTCCAGAACCTTGGCATTAGGCTACATCACACCACAGTGTATTCACCCACAGTTCAATGTGAGAGGTTTCAGCTCCTTAAAGGCTGCTGAGGGCTTCCCTGAATGGTGAGTGTTGGCATGACCATCTCCCATAGGAACCCGCTGGGGCTCAGCTCCAAAAGAGGGCCTGCTGTCATCTGTGGCTGATGTGGTATACGGACAGCCGTTATGAGTGCCAAGTGATTTCATTCCTGATGCTCGACCGCCTGGGCAGCCTCTCAACAGCGTTCCACCCTCCTCAGTCAATTCAATTCCTTTTCACGTATTCCTACCTCCCATCGTGGCGTGCAACACTCTTGGGCTCCTGTTGACCTGCAGTCCGCCTTGTTTGTGTTCATCTGCCATGATGCACACCAACATTCCCTCAGGCCCCCTTATGATGGCCTGTTCCACATTTTGGAATGGGGAGAAAAGACTCTTATCATAGATAAGAGGGATAAGCCTAAACGTATTTTAGAAACATAGAAAAACCTACAGCACAATACAGGCCTTTTGGCCCACAAAGCTGTGCCAAACATGTCTCTACCTTAGAACTACCTAGGCTTACACATACCCCTCTATTTTACTAAGCTCCATGTAGCCATCCAGGAGTCCCTATTGTTTCCGTCTCCACCACCGCCACTGGCAGCCCATTCCACACACTCACAACACTCTACGTAAAAACTTACCCCTGTCATCTCCTCTGTACCTACTTCCAAGCACCTTGAAACTGTGCCCTCTCGTGCTAGCCATTTCAGCTCTGGGGAAAAGCCTCTGACTATCCACACGGTCAATGCCTCTCATTGATGGATAGACTTAAACTGGCCCACCAAGATTTGGAGTATTTTGCTGTATTCCCCTGTCATCCCCTGTTTGATGTAACTTATTTTTTAATCTTTGTACTTCTCCTCTAAAACTTATATCTATGCACTTGTAATCCCATTGTGACACTCCAGTTTCCTTTGGGATCAATAGAGTATCTATCAATCTATCTAACATGAGCATGAGTGTGTCAACACACCCCTGGGTGAGCCAGAGGCACCTGCGGTTCCTCTACCCTTGGAAGACAGGACCCGAGCCGGGGGTCTCATCTGAGCTCCAGACAGGCTCACAATGCCAGTTTTAGTGAATTCTGGGGCCCCTGTGTTGGGTAACATAATTGAGAGAAATGTATATAATTCACAACCACTGTCCTAGAGTTTGGGTTTCGCATTAAGTGACTGGTCGGGCGTGCTGGCATTGTTTCGTAAGGATTTTTAGAGTGCTCTTGTGTTTAGTTTTTGGTGTTCAATAAATGAGTTGCCATGGCTTTTGAGAGGGAAAAAAAAACATCTTCACCGTTTTATTTGCAAAAACCTAGACCACCAAGATCAGAACTGGGCTCATTTGTTCATGGTTTATAGTGATAACTCTTTGAAAGGATAGGGTACAGTAGAGCAAATTAACAGGGTGCATTGCAGCAAGTTAACAGTCAACGGGAACTGGTAGGAAAGCAGAGCTGTGAAGAAGGAGCCAAGAGTTTGAACTTGCATGCTACATAACTCCATGAATATAGGGAAAGGCAAGAAAGAAGATGGCAGATGGGGTTTAGATGGGGCATGAGGGAATGGCAGGTTGTTCGCCATGGCAGGAGAGAACTGAAGAAACAGAAAACTGTCCTCATCCTCATTGAAGGGTCTGGGGCCAACCTCCCCTTGCACACACTACACCCCCCCCCCCCCACTCCAACCCAACCCCACTCACCCTTCCCTTTTACTCAGGCTGCCAAACACACTTTCCCCTCACTGAAGAAAACTAGGAAGTCCTGTGTAGAATCTGCAGGCGGATGGAAGACTGGTTTCCAACTGCTTACCCCACCCACCGCCACAGAGAGTGCATATTCAATCATAGTTCGGCCTTAGCAACCCCGTTCCCTGGGGCTGCCTCCAGTTTAAAGGGAAATGTGATATTGGGAGTCAGAGTGGCCTCAGGCATGGAGTCATAAGGAGATTGAACAGTGGAACAGGCTGTTCCACAACAGCCAGCAACCAGCTATTTTTATTAATTCTCCCTTAATCCCAATATTTATTCTCCTCACATACCCATAATCTCCCCAGACTCTATTACTCACCAGGCTAATCAACGAACCAACCTGCATGTCTTTCGGATGTGGGAGGAAACCAAACTACCTGGGGGAGAAACCTGAGCAGTTACAGGAAGCACGTGCAAGCTCCATATGGGCCAGGACTGAACCCTGGTCTCGGGCACTGAGAAGGGGCGGAAATCTTTCCTGCGGGTATTACGAGGCAATATACGTAACTGCACCCAATTCCAATCTCCAGTCTGTTTGTGAAGCACTCAGAGAAAACGAGAACCATCAGAGCAGAACCGAGATCAGCTGAGTTGTCGCTAACGTACACACAAAGGCCACTTTATTAGGTACAGGAGGTATCTAACAAAGTGGCCACTGACTATACGTTCCTGGACTTCTGTTGCCGTAGCCCATCCACTTCAAGGTTCAACATGGTGTTCACTCAGAGGTACTCCCCAGCACTCCACTGCTGGTTATTTGAGTTACTGTCACCTTCGTGTCATCTCGAACCTGCCTGGCCACTCTCCTCCGACCTCTCTCATTGAACTGACGCTCACTGGATAGCTTTCAGTGTTCTTACCAGTCTCTTTATTCCACACTTCACTATTCCTCTTTAGCAACATTTATTTAGTTTATTTTTTATTGTAGCTTACAGTAATTTTTATGTCTTGCACTGTATTGTTGCCACAAAACAACAAATTTCATGACATATGTTAGTGATAATAAACCTGATTCTGACTCTGACTTTTACAGACAGGACCATAACATCACTGGCTGCTTCCCATCAACTGAAAAATAAGTCATTTCAGGTAGCCCCCATGCTTCTGGTGTGACAATAATGAAGAGGTTTCATCGCTCCTTTCCTGTGTAGCGTGGGAGTACCTGACGTTAATGAGGCAGACACAAGCTTAGTCTGCCTTTCCTCTGGGAAACAATTTCTATCTGATCTTGGGCAGCGTCCCAGTTGAAGGTGACGCATTATGCAGATGAAGTTCGGTTTTTATAACTCAAGTGGCTGACATCTGAATCCTGATGCAAAGTAATTAACCAGTGGACCCCGGATGATTTAGTGTGCAACAAGTTGGCTCTCGTTCATGAATTACCATGTAAATGAGCTGTGTGCACACAATAGGCATGGCCAAGCTCCATTTTACACAACAGCAACTTCACTGCTCATTAATCCAAGTAACCTTTGCAATTTAGTAATTGTTCAAAACGCGTTTCGAAAAGCAGTAGTGTCACTTGATTAACTGCAGCATGGCGTGAAGAAAAGATGTATTTATCCTGCGCTTTCACAACTTTAGGGCTGCACAGTCATGAAGGATCTCACAGCATTATCCTGGACTATAGAAGAGACTGCCAATTGACCCACTGTGATGATCGGGTAAGTGACATTGATTTGGGGATGCTGGCTAGGAGGGACTTGACCACTTGTAGTTTAAAGGTAAGGGAGGACCTCAGGAAGAACTTTCTCACCCAGGGGGTTTGAAATCTGGAATCTACTGAGGGTAGTAGATATGGAGATTCTCACAACATTTAAGCACTTGAATCACTAATGCAGAGAAGGCCACAGTGCAATTGCTGGTCAATAGGATTAGTGTAGGTGAGTATGACAGTGTGGATCAGTTTCTGGGCTGTAAAGTTGTTCAGAGAGACAGTGTGCCATATTTAGGAATTGAATTGTCACATGTCTTGCCTTGCATGCAGTTTATACGGATCAGTTCATTCCACAATGCATTGGGGCAGCACAAAACTGTAACAGAGTGCAGAATAAAATGTAGCCATACAGAGACAGTGCACATCAGCTAACAAAATGCTCCCAGTTCAGCGTCAGCATCTCCCGGCATTGCATTACAACACCAGCTTAAAGCAGCCTCGCTCCTCAAGATTATTTTCCATTTATATCCAAAATATTATGTCTAATGCGTGATGGATGTTCGTCAAGCATTTCGTTGTAAGTACACAGGCAGGTAACTCCTGGCCCTGCTTCAAGCTCTATATTGGTTGCTATGATACCAAAACAGTGTAAGAGGACTGTGATGGAGGGAGCGTCCAGCTCTTTGCTGGAACAGCTGCTCACGCTCTTGGTACGTGTTTCCTATGTTGGGTGGTCACTTGGTTGTCATTTCCTTGAGGTTTCTCATGCTCCTTGGCCATTAGTAGGAGTGGGGCAGTTGACATCTGTGTGAAACAAGGTTTCTGACAATGATAATGCTAAACACAACTGGCCTGATGTTAACTCAAATGGAAACTAGCCTTTAGTTGGCCTGACATTGGTGTATGCAGTTGCCCTCAAACTGACCCATGGAAGACACTATGATTCTATCCAATGGCTTTAAAGGGCACCTTTAATTCTACATAGTTCTATTCAGTGGCACCTTATATCTATGAATAAATCGTATCTAAGAATACATGAAGTTGAGTGGGATAGGCAGCCAATTTAGTGCCAACTCTGTGCCTAAAATGTTAAAATCCAGAGTTTTTGGTGGCTTCTCAATGGTTGATGGGAATTTCATGGTTGTCATGGTGAGCATGTGACTGCTTTCATTAATCTCTCCACAGAAGATCTGCCAGGGCAGATATAAAGTCACCTCTGTGCCTGAGAACTGAATCCATGATTTTATCTCAGGAGAATGATGTACCCCTTCTGTCTGTAACAGTAAGGACTACAACGTTTTTCGGCAAGCATTCTGACTGCCCAAATCTCTGGTGTACCGATACTATCTTCTGCCTGTTTCCTGTCTTTTTGCCAAAGAACCCTCATCCCACCTAGAAAATTGCAAATATTGCTATGTTGTGGTCTGCATATCTTCCGGCTGGGAAAAATTTAGACTGGCTCCCAAATGTCCGGCATTGCTACAGATATCCCACATTCCCCCCTTCCCCCAAGTGACACTGGAAGTGGAAGCACAGAGTAGTGTGGAATCATCTCCATGCTCAGGCTAAAGTCAAAATCAAGGCAGCGAGAAGAAAAGGAATAATTTTTAAAGATCCCTTTGTCACGGACCATCATCCAGCTGATGAAATATGGTTTGATATCTAGCTGCTAAGTAAGGCAACACCAAACGCTGAACAGCAATATCTGTCATCGTAACGAAATGATGGCTGAAATGACCAAGAGTCAAGCCAGGCATCCATCACAGAGGGTATCACACCATCAAAGACATCTGCAAGAGGTGATGACTCAGAAAGGCAACAACCATCTTTGAGGACCCTCACCATACAGACCATGGCCTCTTTTCATTGCTGCCATCAGGTTCAGGAGCCTGAAAACCCCATCCTCAAGGCTCAACAACATTTCCTTCCCCACTGCCATCAGGTTCAGGAGCCTGAAGACCCCAGTACTCAAGGCTGAACAATGGTTCCTTCCCCACCACCATCAGGTCTGGGATCAAGCTGAAAAACCCTAATTTCACCTTGGACAGTATTTCCTTCAAATTGCACTAATATTATGTTTTTTTTAGTTTTGTGGTGTAATTTATGTATAATTTAGGTTAATTTATGTTTTGCAATTTTCTGTGCTGCTGTCGCTGCAAAAAACTGATTTTCATAATACTTATTCTCTGGGTATGCATGCCCATGACAATAAACTTGAACTTGAACGTGATCTTGGATAAGTAGCATTGTTTGATGCCCAGGACTCAGAAACCCAAAATCTAATTAACATGAATAAATCACAATGAATCAACCAAGTAATGTCCCTGATTGCCATTTGCAGGCTCCTTGCCCATCTGGGCAGAGGCTAGAAGTGTTGTCTGGAAGAGCTGTAATGGACTCCCATGATCAAGGTGGTTTCCATAATGCAAAGCTCTCTTCACACTCTATTCACTCCGTAATAAACTAGTAATAAGCTAGGAGAGCCCAGGGTATGTAATATCCCCTCACGTTTCGTCATGGTCTTCCATCTGCATTGATTACACGCATCAGATACAATAATGAACTGGCTTGCCACAAAACCCGTTAGAGAACTCTGTCCTCTGCATTGCAGAGTACTTGGTCTGTGGAGAAAGAGTGTGGCCTACTGTTCAGCACGCACTCAGTGGCCACTTTACTAGGTGCACCTGTCCATCAATGTAAATATCTAACCGGTCAAACGTGCCAGCAACTCAATGCATAACAGCATGCAGATATGGTTAAAAGGCTCAGTTGTTATTCAGACCAAACATCAGAATGGAGACGAAATGAGATCTAAGTGGCTTTAACCGTGGAATTATTGTAAGTGCCCGATAAGGTGGTTTGAGTATCTCAGAACCTGCAGATATCCTGGTAATTTCACACACAATAGTCTCTAGAGTTTACAGAGATTGGTACAAAAAGCAAAAACTATCCAACGAATGTCAGTTCTGTGGGTGAAAACACCTTGTTAATGAGAGAGGTCGGAGGAGAATGGCCAGACTGGTTCAAGCTGGCAAGAAGGTGTCAGTAACTCACATAACCTTGTGTACAAGAGTGGTATGCAGAAGGACATCTCTGAATGTGCAACATGTTGAAACACAAAGTGAATATTTACAGCGGCAGAAAATCGTGAACAGGAGGTACCTAAAAAAGTGGCCACTGAATGTAGGTTCATTGGCCAAGAGCGGAGAGTTGCAACATAGCAGAGTAGTACACACCAGAATATTTTGATGAGATTGCCATACATTGTGTCAGGAGATGCTTTCATTGAAGGGCTAATATTTCAAGACTCATTGAGCAATGTGAAATCCTCCTTAGAAACTCAAGAGCACTTCATTTAATTTAATTTTTTTATTTTTACATTTTATTTATAGATACAGGCAGAGTAAGTCCTTTGGGCCCTTCAAACCACGCCGCCCCATCAACCCTCAACAACCTTGATTTCAACCCTTAGTTAATCATAAGACAGCCCAGCGCATCTGTAGTTGTGAACTTCCCATGATGCAGGACACTTACAAGGACGGAGTGTAAAAAGGGCCTGTAGGATCACTGGGGACCCAAGCCATCCCAGCCACAATCTATTCCAGTTGCTACCATCCGGGAAACGGCACCACAGCATAAAAACCAGGACCAACAGGCTCAGGGACAGCTTCTTCCACCAGGCCATCAGACTGATGAACTCACGCTGACTTTAGTGTAGTCTATATTACATTGATTGTTCTATTTATTATAAATTACTGTAAATTACTATGATTTCACATTGCACATTTAGATGGAGATGTAACGTAAAATGTTTTACTCCTCATGTATGTGAAGGATGTAAGAAATAAAGTTAATTCAATTCAATGACCAATTAGCCTATCTGGTACACCTTTGGACTGTGGGAGGAAAACAGAGCTCCTGGGGAAAACCCATGCTTCCTATGGGAAGGACGTACGGATAATCTTTACAGAGGACACTAGAACTGAACTCCAGATTCCAACACCTGAGTGCTAACCGCTACGCTACATGGTGCCCAATTTTAAACTGGAGTAACCCCTCAGGGTACAAAATGGTGCACAACTAATGAAGTGTAGGTGATAGACCGACCACATTTCAATCACCTCGCAACTGGATATGATCAATACAGAATAACACATTTAACACAAGCAAGGAACACTGATTAACCGTCACGCAATATCAAAACTTCCAGCCTTGTGCGTAAAGGGCGCTCTGTGAGAACAGATGGCACTCAATGTTTCCACACCATCAAACTCAGAAACACTTAATTCTCCACTGTCATCAGGTTCTCGAACAGATCTGCACATGCATAACCCTGCCTCAGTAATAGAACACTACAGACCATGGACTTGTCTCTGATTGTCTTTGTTTTTGAGCTAATATTTTGTTTAGCCCAGTCTTTTTCTCCACTGCTTTGTGTAATGTATGTTCAGCGTACAGGAAGAGGTGAAGAGCAAGGCTCCAGAGGTAAGGACAACAAAAAGGTGGCTGCGGGAGGCAGAGGAATGGCTATGGGATTGCTTTGAGTACGTGGACTGGGCCATGTTCATCAGAGGATCTGAACAAAAACATCTCAGTTGTCATGAGCTTTATAAAAACAGTCGTGTATGAGTGTGTCCCCAAAAAAATCATTCAGAGTCTTCCCCAGCCAGGAGCCCTGAGGGCCAGATCACTGACATTCAGGTCTGGTGACCAAATAATATGCAAGAGGTCCAGGTACGACCTTCAGAAAGCCACCTCACGTGCAAGGTGGCAATTCCGGACCAAACTGGAATCACTGAAGGAAACCCAACAGCTGTGACAGGGCTTGAATGCGACCGCCTTCTACAAAGTGCCACCAAGCCACATGGGTGACGAGACTTCACTCCCAGAGGAGTTCAATGTCTTTTATGCTTGCTCTGATCGTTAAAACATGAAGTCACCTTCATGGACTCCCACAGACCCCGATGACCCTGTGATTTCGGTCTCTGTGGCTGACATGAGAGCATTCAGGGAAAGCTTCCGGCGCAGACGGGGGACCTGGCCAAGTACTAAAGACCTGTGCTGATCAGCTGGCTGGAGTTTTCACCGATATCTTTGAATTTCACTTTGGCAATCTCAGGTACTCACCTGCTTCAAGAGGGCTTCAATTATGTCGGTGCCTGAGAAGAATGTGGAACCTGCTTGAATAATTATCATCCAGTAGCACTTACGTCCACTGCCTAACCTGCTGACTTCTCCATATTCCATCATCCGCAGCCTCCTGAGTCTCCTTCCTGTTCCACATTTGCTTCCAACCCACCTCTTGCCAGAGAGGGATTCAGCAGGAAAATCTGACCCAACTATTTTAATATCTGTGAGCCGCAGCATGACATGAAAGGGGCCGACTAACCAAGAGGGAGAAATCCAGGCAAATCACGTGCACAAAAAGCAAATCGCTGAAGGAACTCACTAGTGCCTCTGCTCTCTGGGGAGGAGGAAGAGAGCTGGACTGTGCACATCTATACACGTCATTCTACAGACGGGCAGTAAAGAGCATCCTAACATGCTGCATCACTGTGAAGTGTGGAAACTGCACTGCAGCGGACAGGGGGCTCTACAACGAGATGTTAGAACTACCCAATACATCACTAGTACCAGCCTATACCCTCCCAGGACATCTATATAGAAAGGTGCTAGGAAAAGACCAATGAATCATGAGGGATCCCATCCACCATGCCTATGAACTGGTTGCCCCACTCCCATCAGGGAAGAGGCTACGCATCATCCACTCCAGGTCCATGAGACTCAAAAACAGTCACTTTTCCGAAGCCGTCAGGCTGATCTATGACTCCATCCATTGGCTAACCCCATCACCTCTCTTACAGAACTTCCATACCTAGTGCCATTTTATGTAGTTCTAATCAGTCTGTGTACATAAGCTAATCTTACATATTTATATTTATTGTGTTTCATTGTGTTCTTTATCCTTATTGTGCTTTTGTGCGCTGCATTGGATTCAGAGTAACAATTATTTTGTTCTCCTTTACACTTCTGTGCTGACGAACGGCAATAAACAATCTTGAATTTTGAAACTTGAATCATAAACGGGCAGGTATTTCTTCAGCCAAACAGCAGAATAACTTGGCTTAAAAATTATAACATTGCAGCACTGTAGTGCCCCATCAGGTCCGATGCAGCAGAGGCTGACTGATATACATAAAGTGATTTAACATAGTAAGTGAGCGACAGCGTTTTGCTTCAATTTATTTTCCAGAAACAACCCCGACGGCAGGTTGAACGAGAAAATGCTCAAATGAATCTCCCCAATTTAAGCGAAAGTGATTCAATTTCATGAAGAAGATGGATGTCCCCGAGACCTTCTTATCGTGAGGAGTGAGCGAGGACAAGGGATTGTGAACAAGACAGCCTCTAACAATCTAGATGAGATAATTCCAGTAACAGTAATGCAACCTACATGAAGGCAGTGCTCAGCATTTTTGAAATGAAGGTGTTCAGTTCAGATTACCACTCCAGAAATTTCCCAGTGGTTTTGCCAAACACACTAAATTATTTCATCAATATTTGAGCTGGCATGTTGAGTTTCAATAATTCAAACAGTTCTGATTTGGAGTTATGGTAACGCTGCCTGCCTGCGTTGTACAGGATGAGCAGGGAACTCGGCCTGCATAGTACAGGTTCATCTTGCAACTGCCCGCTCCAGGCTTGGCTTGCATTGTACAAGATGCCTTAGAGAGGCCGTGCCTAGACTTCAGGTTGCACTGTGCAAAATAGATCTTGGTTTCAGGCTGCAGATTATGGATTGGATCCTGATGTTTGGCTGCAGTGTGAGCCTGACTTCAGACAATGTTTGCTGTCTCCAGGCTGCGTAGCATAGACCAGGTACTGACATCAGCCCGCTTCGTATGCCTGGGCCTTGGGCACCATTGACCGGCTCTTGGCTCACTGAGTTTCATGTTCTGTAATTAAGTCCGCGAGATGTTACAGGCTTGCTGTACACTTGATCATGTGGGCATGCCACCTTCTCCTACCTACCACTGGGCAAAAGGTACAGATGATTGAATTACCATGTCACCACAACTTCCCTCCATTTGGTTCTTAAGCCAACCAGTGCAACAGTAATCGCTTTAGTTTATGAACATTTTGCACTACAATGGACATTCTTTTGTTTTAATTATTCTTTCTTGTAAAACTTGTGTATTTTTAAAGTTTAATTTGCATTTTTCTTGTGTATTCTGCTTATATGATCCTATGTGTGTGAGATGCTACTGCAAATAAAAGCTTATTTGCGCCTGTGCACACGTAGTTACGCATATGGCAATTAACTTAGCTTTAGCGTTGACATTTCACCGTTTTGCAGTGGCCAGGCCTCGACACCAAGCTGTGTTGACTAGTCTGTGCTTTGAATTCCTGGTGCATTCTACAACTGCTGTTTGATTTGAGATTGTGGGTTGCAGGCTGGGCCTTCATTTAATTCTGCCATCAAATCCCGTTCTGTAGATAAGACGTACGAGTTCAAGTACCACACTGTACTGTGCTGCCTGAAGCCAAGGCCTAATGGGCATACATTTTGCATCCTGAATTCATGATCCTATGCCAGTAGTGTAGATTGATGTCATCCATGCAGTATGGTCTGATATTATTGTCCAGTCAATGCAAGGCCTCATTATTATGATAACAAAATACATTCTGTGTCTTCTGCCCGGTGGTAGCCGTGAGAAGATAGCATGCCCACATGATCAAGTCTACATCAAGCCTGTAACATCTAGCTGAAGTCAAGACTTAATTTCAGAACATAATACTCAATGGCCAAGAGTCACTCTGTACGATTCAATGGTGCCCAAGCACCAATCATGCCAAGCAGCCTGATGTCAATGCCTGGTCTATACTACACAGCCTGGAGGCACCACACATAGGCTGAAGGCAGTCCCACACTGCTCTCAGCAGTTCCAGCGACCCCGTGCAGAAAGAAAGTGAGTGACTATTCCAAGGCCAAGACCACTCATCAGAGCTGATTCTAACTCACAATAAGTTGAATTAGAAGAAAGAAGTAAATCTGATTAATGCAGTACTTTTCACAATTATGCAATTACCACGCAAGAGCCATAGAGTTATATGGGGCAGATACAGCGAACTTGGCCCAAACTCACTCATGTTGCCCAAGTTGTCTACATAGCTAGTTCCATGCACCTCCACTTGGCCACATGCTTCTAAACCATGGGTTCCTAATCACTTGTTTTGCCATGGACTCCTGCCATTAACCAAGGGGTCCATTCTAAAAATTTCAAAATGTCTTTTAAACATTGTCATTCTACCTGCCTTTACCATTTCCTCTGGCAAATCATTCCGTACATCCAATAATCACTCCATACACCCATTGTTTGTTCCACATTCCATCCACATGCGTCACACATTCCACACACACCTGTTGCTCATTCCACACACCTGTTACTCATTCCATACACCCACTACTAATTCTATACACCCGTTACACATTACATACACCTGTTACACATTCCATACACACTCATTACTCATCCAATACCCCGTTACTCATTCCATAAACCCATTATTCATTCCATACACCCATTACTCATTCAATATACCCACTACTCATTCCATACACCAGTTACACATTACATACACCTGTTACACATTCTAACCCTCATACACTCATCACTCATTCCATACACCTGTTACTCATTCAATATACCCACTACTCATTCTATTCACCCATTACACATTCCATACACACTCATTACTCATTCCATACACACTTATTACTCATTCCATACACCCGTTGCTCATTCCATAAACCCATTATTCATTCCATACACCCGTTACTCATTCAATATACCCATTACTTATTCTATACACCCATTACACATTACTTACACCAGTTACACATTCCATACACCTGTTACTCATTCCATACCCATTACTCATTCTGTACAACCATTGCACATTAGATACACCTGTTACACATTCTAACCCTCCATTACTCATTCCATATACTCATCACTCATTCAATTCACCTGTTACTCATTCAATATACCCACTAGACATTTTATACGCCCATTACACATAACATACACCCATTTCACATTGCATACACCTGTTACATATTCCATATCCCCATTCTTCATTCCATACACTCGTCGCTCATTGCATGCACCTGTTACACATTACATACACCTGTTACTCATTCCATACACCTGAACCCCCCGGTCTGCTTGGTTGTGTAAGTCTAGGGAAGACACTCTCCAGTTCCGCCAAACTCTTGAGATTAAGACAGCTCTCCCACCCCAAAATTCGGTTTGTGTGAATGCTGTGTAATTTGCTACAAATTGGTGCTACAAAATAACAGACAGTACACTGCATACAATTAAAGGAGTTACATTTAAGAATCTTAACTTGAGGGTTGGTAAAGAAAAACAAAAAGAAATGGGCCCATTCTAATTAAACAGTCAGATGTGCACAAGTTGGAGCTCACCTTGAACTTCTCTGTCACTCACACACCAGGCACTCAGATGTGTGAAAGCTCACACCACCTTCTGAACATCACTTGCAATCCATCTTGAACAAACGGGTCTCCCACCGTGTCATACGCTACCAGTTCTCCCCAGCGTCTTCTCTCTTCATCTTCTGCTGAACAAAAGCCCCCAAAGACCAACCTCATTGTCCCTCACCAAAAAAACCTGCCCCCAGTCCTGGCATCCTAATTGGATGGCACATATTTCACATTATCCCTTATTTTTAGCAATAGCCCAAACAGGCTAAACGCAGAACAGACTGCTCTTACTGAGCTGCTATATGAAATACCTACAGCATAACAGTAAAGATGTGAACCAGGGCACTCTACACTCCTGTTATTCACTCCACGCTCCTGTTAATCACTCCACACTCCCGTTACTCACTCCACACTCCCATTATTCATTCCTTTAACTCATTACTCACTGTGTTAAAAAACCTATCTCTCGGCTCCCCTTCATATCTTTCCCTTCTCTCCTTCAATCTATGCACTCTGGTCTTTGACTCACTAACCTTGAAAAAAGATTATGATTATCATCTTACTTCTGATTTTATAAACCATAATGTCTCTCATCGACTCCTAGGTTCCAGAGAAAAGTGTCCCAGCCTGATTCCATCTCTCCTTTCCGTAACTCAAGCCTTCTTGTCCTAGAAATTTCTCTTTTCAGAGAATCATAGAACCACAGAGCACCACATCATCCCCTTCCCACCATCTAGTCTATGCATACTCACATTGACCTGAGCCCGGACCATGGCTCTGTAGACCTCTCCCATCCATGTACCTCTCTGACTATCTCTTTAATGTTGAAATCAACTGGCAGCTCATTCTACACACTCATCACTCTCTGTGTGATGGTTCCCACTCATATTCCCCTTCAGCATTTCACCTGTCACCTTTAACCCATGACCTCTATTTGCTGCCTCACCCAACCTCAGTGTGAAAAACTTGCTTGCATTTAAGTCACCTAGAACCCTTATTATTTTGTATATCTCAATCAAATCTCTCCTAAGGATTCTATGTTCTAGGGTTCAATCTTTCCCCTTAACTCAGGTTCTCAAGTCCTGGCAACATCCTTGTAAATTTTCTCTGTTCTCTATCAATCTTGTTTACATCTTTCTTGTAGGCAGGTGACCAGAACTGCACACAATACTCCAAATAAGTCCTCACCAGCATTTTATACAATTTCAACATAACATCCCACCTCCTGTACTTAGTGCATTGATTTATGAAGGCCAACGGGCCAAAACCTTTCTTTTTTGACCCTATCTACCGGTGACACCACTTTCAAGGAACCATGGATCTGTTTTCCCGGATCCCTCTGTTCTACCACACTCCTCAATGCCCTGCCCTGGTTTATCCTCCCAAAGTGCAACCCCTCACACTTGTCTACATTTAATTCAGTCTGCTATTTTTCAGCCCATTTTTCCAACTGGTCCAGATCCCACTGCAAACTCTGATAATGTCCCTTGCTGTCCACTGTGAGTTATTATGTGTGTCCATCATGAATAACTTCAGATCACAATGGGCAATGTGTGCAGTGGTGGCATACGCTCAGTGTTGAACACAGTTGAATAATAAAATGTTCTAGCGTTTACCCATGCCAAGTTTGGTTTCATTACGAACAAGCATAACATGGTGTCAGAAGTCATTGTGAGACCTAAACATGGAAAGTAAATGAATACCATGTGTGACTGAGAAAGAGACTGTGTAATTACAAACAGGGCTAGCAGCAAGTGAGGTTATGAAGGAGGAAGTTGGCCAGCGAGGCAAGACAGCCTGTTACTCCAGAAGTTCAGCAGTCACTGGATTCACCACAAAGTACAGGTGAGTGGCCTAGATTTCCCATCATGATAACCTAAGTCCTCCCACACATATGCAGTTTACCAGCAATCTAATGGGTAACTGGAAATGCTTCAAACAATGATTTAGTGTATATTCAGCGGCTAGCAGAGCAGGAGGGAGCAATGAAAAATTGAAAGTGTTTATTTTTCTGTATGTAATTGGCAAAGATGCTTTGGACATCTATAACAGATTTCTAATTGATGAGACAACTTTTACATTGGACAGTCTGGTCACAGAATTTGAGAAGTCCTTTGTCCCAAGTAGAAGCATCACGTTTGAGAGATGTTGGTTATTTCCATGTAACCAGAAACATGGTGTTGGCTTTGACTAGTACTTAGTCAAGCTGCACACTGAGTAAGTCCCGTGAAATTGGAGATTTGAGGGCTCACTAATTAGAGACAGAATAGCGTGCGGAAGCCCAGATAATGGGTTCGGAGAAAGATCGCTCCGTCAAAAAGATTTGACACTGGAAAAGGCTGTGAGTACGTGTAGGGCAGCAGAGACCGTGCAGTCTCACAGCAGACACGATAGTGCACGCTGTGAAAGCACAGGAGCAGCGCACAAGGCATTTCCCAAAACAGCATCAAAGCAAAAAATAAGACCCGAACACCAAATGCAGCAAATGTGGAGATCGTCGCATTGCAAAGATGTGTCCTGCTTCGGACAAGTCCTGTGGGAAGAAGAATCATTTTGCAAAATGCTGCCAGGCTGGTGCTAGCAGGAGAAAGGTGCAAACGGTTGATGAGGAAATTGAGGAGGTCTTTGTAGGTTCTCTACAGATTGCTGGCACTGGTAAGTTAGAATGGATTGTTCCAGTGACTGTGAATAAAACAGTTACTCCTTTCAAGCTTGACACTGGAGACTAGGTGAATCTGTTATCCATGGATGATTACACGACTCTCACAGCAAAGAGCAAGATTTAACCAGTGACAGGCTATACCAGAGAAGACATTCCAGTAAAAGGAGGCTGTGTAGTGACCTTCAAGCACAGGGCAACACCTAAAGGCACAACTACTGATTGCAGAAAAGAGAGTACAGCCAATGTTAGGTCTGAGTGCATGTGATGTAAAGAGTTTACAACTTGGCTTCACAGATCAAAGATGGCCACACAACACTCATGGATGAATACACAGATGTCTTTAAGAGACTCAAATGTTTACCTACTGCAACTTGAGAAATCTGTAACAGCATCCATGAGAGCTCCAGTGAGGTTATGCAAGAGAAGCACAAGAACTCCACCTTCCATAGACATCCGTACCAGCCACACCAGCACAACAGTCAGGATGCCAGTGCTGAACAAAGTGGTCGTGATGAAGAAGTCTCCAGTCTTGCTTCCACATCATGTAGCTTTGGTTTAAAATCAGTCTCTCATCGATCTCCAGTTAAAGACTCTATGGGAGAGTGGCAAAGAGAAAGCCACTGATGAAAATAACCCACATGAAATCTCAGCTGGAGCTTGCCTGAAGACATGTGGGAGACTTGAAAGTCAGTTGGAGGGTTCTATGGTCTGATGAAACCAAAAGTGAGCTTTTTGGCCATCAGATTAAACACTATTTTGGCATAAGCCAAACACTGTACATCATCAAAAACACACCATCTCTACCGTGAAGCATGGTGGTGGCTGCATCGTGCTGTGGGGATGCTTCACTGCAGCAGGCCCTGGGAGGCTTGTGAGGGTAGAGGGTAAAATGAATGCAGAAAAATCAAGGGAAATCCTGGAGGAAAACTTGATACAGTCTGCAAGGGAAGTGCGACTTGGGAAAAGATTTGTTTTCCAGCAAGATAATGACCACAAGCATAAAGCCAAAGCTACATAGGAATGGCTTTAAAACAACAAAATTAATGTCCTGGAGTGGCCAAGTCAGAGTCCAGACCTCAATCCAAAGAGAAATTGTGGCTGGACTTGAAAAGGGCTGTTCACTCACAATCACTGTGCAATCTGACAGAGCTTGAACAGTTTTGTAAAGAAGAATGAGGAAAAATTGCAGTGTTCAGATGTGCAAAGCTGATAGAGACCCATCCACACAGACTCAAGGCTGTAATTGCTGCCAAAGGTGCATCTACTAAATACTGACTCGAAGGGAGTGAATACTTATGCAATCAATTATTTTGTGTTTTATATTTGTAGTTAATTAGTAATTAATCTGTTGCTTAAGAAAGACTCTAAGGATAAGCCAGGAAATTATAAACCAGTGAGCCTGACAACAGCAGTGGAAAAGTTATTGTTGCCAGAGTACCCTGTGGCCATCCTTCTCAACAGCAGGTACCTTTGGATACTGCTGGGGGAGATGACCTAGCAGAGGAAAGCCTTTGCCCTTCCTTACTGTCACCCAATTTCTTGGGTGTAACTACCTCTCTGTATCTTCTATCTGTCAGCCTCCAGAACGATCTGGAGTTCATCCAGTTCCAGTTCCAACTTCTTAATGCGGATGTTAGAAGCTGCAGCTGGATGCACTTCTCGCATCTGTAGTCATCAGGGACACTGGAGGTCTCCCCGCCTTCCCACATCCTGCAGGAGAAGCAGTTTACTATCTTGTTTGGCATCTCTACTGTTCCTAACTAATGAACTATAAAGAAGGTAAAACAATAAATAACTTGGGGTGAAAAATCTGCCTACACTCGTTTTGACCTCTCACTCAAGCCGCTTCTCGCTGAAGACTTGAAGAGCTAAAGCCTCAAAACCCCACTCTAATTCTGTCCACTCCAACAAAGGCTGTTCCGTTTGCCCCGCCTTATCTTAATTTGTTCTTGCCAATCAATCCCAATTGCTGATTGGCTGCTGCTCAAAACACCAGACTGCCGTGGATTGATTCCTTATGCCAGGGGTGTCACGGGCCGGATTGAGCAAAATGCAGCTTCATTCGGGCCGGATCAGTCGGACGCGTGCGAACGCAGCTTTCGTTGCCTCCATTTTTTCAGCCTGCTCTCATGTGTCTCAGTCTCTGCTATAACTACAAAGTGTTTCACTTTACAAATTCCGTTTCTTATGAAGAAGACTGCCGAATAAACACTAAAAACCCTGAAAACCTGGTACCTGAATAAACTCAGCATTAGCCATATCATACGCCATAGGCACTTCGATTACTGGGGCCAGCTTTAATAGTAATTAGATATTATCTCGCGGGCCAAAGATAATTCCACCGCGGGCCTTGAGTTTGACATATATGCCTTATGCACTCAGTCAGTGAAGCTGAGTGATTTAATTAAGGGGCGCAAACCATAACTTGATAATAACACAGCTAGGGGTGAGTGTATGTAATAATGAAATATTTGCATTATATTTGCCTCTGGAATGGCTGTTATATTTACCCCTGGAAGGGCTGTTAGCCCTGTCTCCAACTATTGATCATTCCAACAGTCCACTTATAGAGTAATACAACAGGGAAACTGGCCCTTCAGCCCATCTGGTCCATGCTGACCACAGCATCCTCCCTGCTAGTCCCAGTTGCCCAAGTTAACCTATCACCCTCCATGTTCTTATCAAAGTGCCTCTGAAATGTTGCCTCAACCAGTTTCTCTGGCAGAATATTCTGGGTACTCTCTAGCTTCTGTATAAAGAAGTTAACTTTCAAATCCCTTTTAAATCTCTCCCCTCTAATCTTGTCCCAATGCCTCTAGTTTTGAGGTCTCCAAGCCTGGGAAAAGACTATGACCGTCCACCATTTCCATACACATCATGATTTTATAAACTTCTATGAGGTCACTTACATGCCAAGGAATAAAATTCGAGCATAGCCAACATCCCTCTCTAACTCTGACCCTCTAGCCCAGTAATTTCCTTATAATTCTATGCGGCACCCTCTCCAGTTTGATTATTTTTTTTCCAATAAAAGGCTGAACAAGACTGTACACAATATTCCAATCTTGCCAAATGCAGCATACACTCAGTGTGCACCCTATAAAGTGGCCACAGCAGTGAATCCCGGTGTGGTCTTCTGCTGCTGTAACCTCAAATTCCAATGTGTTGTGTGTTCTGAGCTGCTCTTCTGCACACCACTGTTGTAACGTGTTTACTGTCACCCTCCTGTCAGCTTGAACCGTCTGACCATTCTCCTATGACCTCTCTCATTTACAAGGTGTTTTATTCTTTTCCCACAGAACTGCCACTCACTGGATGCTTTTCGTTTTTCTTCAAGGTTGCTGTGCACGAAAATCCCAGATCAGCAGTTTCTGAGATACTCAAACCACCCCATCTGGCACCAAAAATCATTCCACAGCCAAAGTCACTTAGATCACATTTCATCCACATTTTGAAGTTTGATCTAAACAACTTGACCACGTCTTGACCATGTCTGCATGATTTTATGTGAATTGAGTAGCTGCCACATGATTGGGTGTTTAAATATTTGCATTAACGAGCAGGTATACAGGTGTAATATCCCTGCTCCTAAACTTGATTCAAAGATTTAAAGTACATTTATTATTAAAGTATGTATGCAATATACAACCCTGAGATTCGGCACCATCGTCCAACAGCATCGAGGAGAGACAGATTATTCGAGAGCAGGAGCTGCCAGTGAGAGGGAGGGAGAGAGAACGTCTCACACAGACACATTTCCTCTGGCAGCAGCGAGTGAGAGGCTGGTAGATGCCACTGAACACTCACTCGCCCTCCACACTTGCCTCGATGTTTTCAATCTTCCTCTACGCTTTAATCGGCATGATATGGAGTCAATCACGGGCTCGCGCCCTGTCTCTAAGCTTCTTGGCCTCGAAGACAGCAAAGCAGCAGATCACTCAACTGACTAGAAAACACACTGTCAAACTGTAGATCACGGTTGAATATTAAGCCTGAAGTACATGCTCAAGTCTCCAACATGGAACTTAAACCAACAGCTTTCCGAGATAGAGGCAGGAGCACTGCTACTGAGCAAAGACTGACACGTTAACTCAGAGAGGCTGTATCTACATTATACAGAGGGGTGCTCTGTGCAGATCCCTAACACATAGCAAAGTCCTAAAAGGCCACTAATGACTGCCTTCTGATGTAGTTGTCACTGCACAGGAAACTCTCACCTTTCAGCCCATGCACAAGTCTTCCCTGGCTTGTTTTTTTTTAACTCTGTGTCCTCATTTTCCTTGTAAGGTTACAGTTCTGTGGTGCTCCTCAACGGGAAACTACTTTGAGCTGCCATCAAAATGCATCCATCTCTTTAGGAAGCTGCCTTCAGTTGCTGAAAGGCAAAAGACTCGAGCTTTCGAGCAGACTCAAGCAGACACGGCGATGTATGCGTCCCGACAAATCACTGACATGTCAACACCCATTGACTTAAGATGGATCTGGTTATCTTTATTGGAGTAGAAAGCTGCTGTTGCTCTCTTTACCCAGGCTGGAAATAGCCTCTCTGCAGTGTGTTGGCTCATTAAGGTGATGGGTTTTGAATGGGAAGTGAGAAGAGACTGGAGAAGCATTGTCTGAAACTCCGGTTACGTAGGAGCAGCCGCAATAGAAATGTAAGACTTTCTTTTGTTACCTACCTCGAACAAGTAAATGCCAAACAGAATCTGCCTCAAGGTTTCGGCCTGAAACGTTGACTGTACCTTTTTCCAGGGATGCTGCCTGGCCTGCTGAGTTCTTCCAGCATTTTGTGTGTGTTGCTCAGATTTCCAGCGTCTGCAGATTTTCTCCTGTTTGCCAAACAGGAACCTGCTACTGTCCTGACGCAGGGTTTTGACCTGATACATTGGCTATCAGACTGATGCTGCCTGACCCACTGAGTTTCCACAAGCAACTTGACTTATTTCTGCTAGAGGATACACAATATTTTGGAAAATGAGATTACAATACCTTACACTTTATTGTTTACCTGCACTCTCTCCGTAGCAGCTACACTTTATTCTGCATTGTTATTGTTTTACTTTGTTCTACCACAATGCATTACGTAATGACTTGAACTGTTTGAACAAAATGCAGGACAATCTTTTCACTGTAATTTGTTCTGATTCTGATGTTAACTGGGGCAGTGAGAGGGTGATGTCTGTGACAGTGTGAGTCTCTGATTGACATCACTGGTCTTGCAGGTAAATGTGAAGGGAACTGATCTTGGCTCCACGTTCACAAAATTGCTGCAGTCTAGCATCAACACTGTTGGTCCTGTGAGCTATCAGAACGGATACAGGATACGGTACGTCAAGAAGGTGGACCCTCACCACTGCTCGTCTAAGCTGCATGGGTGTGTGCGGCCGCACACTTAGCCTTTGCTGCCGTGCAGCTGAGATTTTCTTTTATATAATGCTTTATTAAACTGTCGCGCAGTTTTTTGGCCGTGTAAAATTTCCTGCTTCGAGCAATGGTTGGTCCGCGCAACTGTATAAAACATTCGAGGGAACTTTAACCCTCACCATCTGGGACATGTCCTCTTCTCATTGCTACCATCTGGGAGGAGTACTGGAACCTGAAGACCCACACTCAATGTTTTAGGAAAAGCTCCTTCCCGTCTGCCATCAGATTTCTGAACAATCCATGACCCGTGAGCGTGACCTCACTACTCCTCTTTTGTACTATTTACTTCTTTCATTTTTTATTGTACTGGGAAATTTGCTTGCCTTTGCTATCACAAAACAACAAATTTCACAATATATGTCAGTGATAATAAACCTGATTCTGATTCTAAACCTGATCCATCGGCATTCTCTTGTGTCTCTGGAATCTGCCAATTGTCAGTTTCATGTATTAAGTCTTGGGCTGCTGATGCCACTGGCAAAACCAGCATTTATCTCACGTCCCCCACAGGCCATGACCTTCCACACAAAAAGGCCATAAGGCCTTAAGGAATAGGAGCAGGATTAGGCCATTCAGCCCATCGTTCTGCTTCGCCATTCCATCATGGTTGATTTACTATCCCTCTCAACTCCATTCTCCTGCCTTCTCCCATGACTCATCAAGAACCTATTAGCCCGCACTTTAAATATACTCAGTGACTCGGCCTCAACAACTGTCTGTGGCAGTGGATTCCATGGGTTCGCTACCTTCTGGCTAAAGAAATTCCTTCCCACTTCTGTTCTAACAGGACATCCGCCTATTCTGAGGCTTTCTCCTCCAGTCCTAGACTCTCCCACTACTGGAAACATCCTCTCCATGTCCACCCTGTTTAAGCTTTTCAATTTTCAATAGATTTCAATAATATCCTTCCTCATTTCCCAGGGCAGGGCTGGGCAGACATTCACCATTCTGATAGCTCAGACCAACAGTGTTGATGCTAGACTGCAGCAATTTTGTGAACATGGAGCCAAGATCCGTTCCCTTCACATTTACCTGCAAGGCCAGTGATGTCAATCAGAGACTCACACTGTCACAGACATCATCCCCTCACTGCCCCAGTTAACATCAGAATCAGAACAAATTACAGTGAAAAGCTTGTCCTGCATTTTGCTCAAACAGTTCAAATCATTATGTAATGCATTGTGGTAGAACAAAGTAAAACAGTAACAATGCAGACTGAAGTGTAGCCGCTATGGAGAGAGTTCAGTGCAGGTAAACAATAAAGTGTAAGGTATTGTAATCTCACTTTCTAAAATAGTTCGTCAAAATGGCTTCTTTGGCTTACATTGTATGAAAACATCCCTGTTCTCTTTGCTCTCTCTCTCTCTCTCTCTCTCTCTCTCTCTCTCTCTCTCTCTTTATTTATCTCATTCTCTGCCTGTAGTGCGCACACACACACATACACATACACATACACACATACACACATCGCATAAATATTCATATGTAGTTCAGAAGTCACTTTAAAACATATTCTTGTATTCACACACAAACTCACTGTATGTTTATTTATAATTTAGAGGTATACATGTTTATATTTAAAACACGTAATATATAATTTAATAACATAATTTGTTTCATCTCCCAAACATGTATGATGTATAAATGCAGCAGTTTCCTGCGTACCCTGTACCTGAACCCACATGTATAAAAGGACTTTGATATTTAAAAGACAGTACTTTTGCACTGCTATAGATGAGAGAACGCAACTTCTGTTTGCTTCTCCATGTCCGGTTTTCCGGATACCCACGATTTGCATCAGCCACTTTGGAAACACACATAATGCTTGGCTAGGTTCCCTTATAATTACCCAGGATCTCAGTGGCCCTTTTATTAACTCACAACCTGTCTGGTTCAGGTCTCTGGTCACCGGCTGCCCTTTAGCAGGTCAGACTGTGCCAGAAATGTTGGGAAAGGAAGCAGCAGCTGTCACAGAGAAAATGGAAGAAGCTTTATAAGGACGTACATCTGGTAATCAGAATAAAAGCACTGTAAGCTCTGTTAAGCCTAAAACAAACAGCTGGAGGAACTCAGCAGATCGAACAGCTTCTGAAAGGGGTGAGGAATTGTCACACAATGAACATAGTTAAGTATCTTGATTCAGAATATAATTGGATCCCTTTTCCTGAATTATGTAAGTTCCCTTTACTTTTCCTTACAGATAGGAAGTATTTTAAGATTCCTGTAGGATGCATGGTTCCTCTTCCCTTCTCACCTTCGGCAATCACATAACAACAGCAACTTCCTGAGGCCTTTCACAAAAGAAAATTTAAAAGCAAGCCCAGTAGGGATGGGTGAGAGGGGGTGGTGGACAACATGGTCCGAGAGCAACACACCAAGTGCTGGAGGAACTCAGCAGGTCAGGCAGGCATCTATGAAGGGGAAATGGATAGTTGACATTCTGGCTTGAGACGTTTTATCTGGACAGAACTTCACAGGGTTCCTCCACCACTTTGTGTGTAGTGCCAGATTCCAGCATCTACTTAGCTCCAATAGACAAGATAGATAGATAGATACTGTATTGAACACAAAGGAAATTAGTGTCACGGTAGTATTACGAGTGCACAGACATACAAATATTAGAAGAGAAGTAAGAAAGAATAAAAAATAAGTTTCTGAGACCATCATGTAGGAGGTGAAAGGGACAGGATAAAAGGATTTTCGTGGAGTAGGTCCTAGGGCTCGGAATAGAAAAGAGTAGGGTGCCAGTGGTGGAATGAAGATACTGGGAATTTGGGAGAGGCCTGGAGAAAGGACGGTAAAACTCAGGGCAGATGGAAGGCTGGAGTAGCTCACTAGCACCAGGATGGGAGAGATGTGAAAATAGGACAATAATTCTGAAACCAAGGGCTGGTGGGTCGGGAGTCAACACCCAGGAGGTGATGTGTGAGTGGGATTCAGAGTTAGGGGAGAGACAGCAGGGGTTATGGTGAACCCAGGATGCATGGTGTAATGTTCATCAGCAAAGCATTCAAGCATGCGCTGTTTTAAACTGCAGGTGTACTGGAAGAGCTGACACCTTATCCTGGATCTTCCCACACACACTTCGGTCAGCAGACCAGTGACGTTCCTGGCCTTGGCAGGCCCATTCTATGTATAGCCTGAGAAAGTCATTCAGCAGAAAGGGTCATTTAACACAAATGGAGGCCCTGTGGCCCACTGAGTCCATACTGGTATTCAACCACACATTTTCATTTTATTCCCATTTTATTCTCCCTGCTTTCCCATTAACTCCCTCCAAATTCTATCACTCACTTGCACACTAGGGGCACCTTATAATGGACAATTAACCTGATTGCCTTCACATTGTGAAAGGAAACTGACACATGAGGGAAACCCACACAGTCGCTGGGAGAACCTTGAAACTCACCTGAGGTCAGGATTCAGACTGGGCTGTGGGCGATTCATTTATCTATCACATCAATACGTGCGTACATACATAATGCTTCATTTGTTCTAACAACCAGCACAACCTAATGATGTGATGGGGGCAGCACACATTCTGGTGCCAAGGTAGCGTGCCCACGATGCTCGGCAGAGCAACCATGGAGCGCAACAAGCAGCAAGGCGAGAACTGCGAAACAACAGCCGTTCCTCACTCCCACACACATACACAGTCCTCCAATCCCAGGACTCGTGGGCTTTGACTTCCCCAGTGGACGGACAAAGACTTGTGGGCCCAGATCTCTGTAGATCTCCAGCCTGACCTTGGAGCCTAGAGGCAACACCTTTTAACTGCAGAACCACCGTGGTGCCCCTCCAGTTCTGAAATAGTGTGACTTCCGCAGTTCTTTGCTTCTGACCCATATTGTACTTCACTGTCCCATTACTCTGTCAATCTCCTAGCTGCTCCATTTCCGTTTAACTCTAGATATTTAACACCCCTCTAAGGAAGAAATGAATCCTCAGTTCCTAGAAGCTCTGTTTGCCTTCCTCCCACCCTGTCCCCATTCATTTTTCTCAGTTCTTTTGTCAATACTGCATCTGTTCTCCAGATGAGGACTTCAAATCCAGACTTGTCCTCCTTTTTCAGAAAGCAGGACCTCCCCCTCTACTGATGGGGCACATCCTGCCATTTCCTGCCCATTCCCACGCCCCTGGGCCAGAAAAGGGATAGAGTTCCCCTGGTCCTCACCAATCACTCTACCGGCTTACACACCCAGTATGTAATTCTTTGTAACTTCCGCCTCCTCCAACATGATCCCAACAAGAGTTACTTCCTCCCCTCCCCACTGCCTTCTGTCTTCCACAAGGATCACTCTCTCCATGGCTCCCTGGTCTGGTCATCCTTCTTCACACATTCCTCCCCCTCCCCAGGTACTCTCTCCTGTAACCGTAGGAGGTACGACATCTATCCCAAGACCTCCTCCGTCTTCTCCATCCCTTCCAGCTGAGGCTGACTTTCACATGCATATGCCCTGGCCTCATGCATTGGGCCCATTGCTGCTGATGTGACCTCCTCTACGTTGGTGAGACAAGCCTCGGACTGGAAGACTGCTTTACTGAGTACCTTTGACATCTCCCAGTTGCCAGCCATTTTAATTCTTCTCCCTGTTCCCATACTGACATGTCTTTCCTCCAGCCTCCATTATTGCCGTGGTGAGAAAAAAGTACAAACTTGAGGAACATCACCTCATATTCAGCCTGAAGTCATGAACTTCTGGAAAAACTGCTCTCCCTCTGCTCCTTTTCTCCCTCCTCCTGATCAGCCCTGATCTTCCAACACTTGTCCCAGCCCTGCCAGCGTGTTTTCTTTCCCCTCCTCTACCAATTTTACCCACATACTTGCTCCCTCAACTGGTCCCCTCGGCCCCCTCCACGTCCCTTTCTTAATCCCAATCTTTTTCTCCTTCTCCTCCTTCAGATTCCATCATCTTCAACCCTTTGTCACTTCCATCTATCATCTCCCAATTTCTGTCCCTGCTTCCACTCTTCCCTCTCCCATTTGCCTATCTCCAGTCCTCACTGGATCTAGCTGTCACCTGCCGGCTGTTGCTCCACACCTTCCCTCTGCATTTTTATACCAGCTCTCTCCCTTCTATTTTTCTGTCCAGGTGAACACCCATTTCCTTTCATGGATGCTGCTTGAAGCACTGAGATCCACAAGCATCTTGTCCGTTGCTGCAAAACTCAATGTTGAAGCCACCAAATTTAGATCACCCACTGTCCTTCTGTTTGCATCAGGACCTGCCAGCCCTCTCTTCCTCCTGGCCTGCTGGCCAACATCACCCAGAGTTTTCCACGTGTAACACAAACAAAAAGGCTTAATTGCCCCATCTCAGCCAAATTGTTTCACCTTATCAGAGAAAACACCTTGGTTCCTCTATTCTCTTTTCTCACCTTCTCTGCCATTTTTTCCCTTTTCCATTCTGGAACAGGCCTCCAATCTGAAACGCTAACAGCTTCTCTCTCCGCAGCTGCTGATTGACCTACTGACTGTTTCCATCACCCTTCTGTTTCTATTCCCAGACATATGTCAATCTTAGGAGTCTGACTAGCTAAGAGAAGGCCTCATGAGACACTACAATCCCACGTACCTCAGAAAGGGATGAAGAGCCAGCAGTAATTATGGAAGGGAAAAATAAGAAAGAAAGTTAAACTGAAAAGCCAGAAAGGATGTAAATATTATTTGGAAATATTCTCTAGTTGTTGTTGAGTGCCACGATGTTCAAAGGGTCAATAGATTTTTTAAGAGACTCTTGGATTGGTACATGGAGTTTAGAAAGATAGAGGGCTATGTGGTAGGCAGTTTCTAGAGTAGGTTACATGGTCAGCACAACATTATGGGATGAAGGGCCTGTAATGTACTTTAGGTGTCTACATTCTATGTTCTATATTCAATGGTTCAAAGGCTCATTTTATTGTCAAAGTATACATGTGCAATACAACTCTGGTACCTGTCTTCTCCAGATAGCCATGAAATCCAGAAAGGCCGCATATCAACTCCACCTCCTCCCCACATGACATAGAAAATTAACCAAAACTCGCAAACCCCAAAATTCCCCACCCCTCCCCCACAGGAAAAAACAGCGACAATAACAATCCCCAGCACCCTCACTCGCAAAAAAGAACAGCAACAGTAGCATAAAAGCCCCGATCCCCCCCAACAGACCACCTGCCCACCAATCGGCCACAAAAGGAAAGCCCAAGAAACTGAAGGACACCAATATAAAATACAGTCCAGTCAGATAAATCTCAGAACATCAAATAGTCCTTCCATGGCTCAGAATTCATGCCTAGTCCAAACACCCTGGTGGCTTCCGTTGGGAGTGATCGCTGACCGTCTGGCCTCCATTGGGAGCAATTGCTGACCGTTTGGCCTTTGTTGGGAGCAACCACCGATCCTCCAGCCTCCATTGGGAACGATTGCTGACCCCCTCAGCATTCACCTGGTGGCCTCCATAGGTACCAAAGTGAAGCAGACATCATCAAAGCTATGCACCTTATTGTTTTCCTGCTTTGCACTTTCCAAGGGCGACAACCTCCAGACAGGTCACAAAACTGCGTTTTCACTTCTTTTACATCTTTTTCTTTCAAAAGTGGTTCTGCTCCTGTCGGAGCCTGTGATCTACATTTTGGTGGTGTGTTTTCAGGCCGATTGATCGATCTGGCACTCCGAGGAGATTCCGGGGATTGTGAAGCCTTAAGGCCAAGAGGCCTGGAGATGGGACGTGAGCCCATGATTGACTCCATTTCTCACCAATCTCATCAGGAAGGTGCCTGTATGTGACGGTCGCCCCGCTGCTCCCAGAGGAAGGAAAGTCCTTGCATTCAAATGGTCTCTCTCTCCCTCCATGTTGTCATAGGATGGTGCCAGAGTCCTGGGTCTTGGCCAAGGTTTAATCGACGTGATTTGTGTTTTGGACTCTGTAGTTCATGTTGTGATGTGTTTTGGGTTTCTGGTTCCTCTTTTTTCGGTGCTGTTTCGGTGATTTTAAATCAGGGCAGACTGCAGATAATGAACACTGAGCTGAACAGAATATGCCTGGATTCTTTTGATTACCAGTTTTATAATCTTCGTTTGTGCTCTATTTTTGCCATTTGCATGATTTGCTTTTTTTTGTGCTTTAGGGGCTTGATGCTTTTCTTTGAACAGGTTCCATGGTCTTTCTTTCTTTGTTTCACGGCTGTCTGTGGGAAAGACATATCTCAGGGTCGTACACTGCATACTCACTTTAATAACAACTTGTACTTTGTCCTTTCTCGGTCTGACAGTCTGTTCTGAATTCTGCTTTTGTTTTTCTCTTGTACTGATCTTGCGAAATGATCTGTATCAATGACGTGCGAAACAAAGTTTTTCACTGTATCTCTGACAAATCTCTTAATGCTTCTGATCATGTTAGGATGTGTACCGATTTTATATCTAGTGGGGTGTGCTGTCTGGTTACTCTAGCCCTGAAAACACAGAACGCAGAGCCTACAGGCACAGTGCAGCACCGTACAGGCCATTTGGTCCACTATGTCGTGGTGACCTTTTCACCACTCTGTAACCACTTCCCTCCTACACTGACCATAACCCTCAATGTTTCTTACATCCATGCCCATATCTAAGAGTCTCTTAAATGTCCCCAGTGTAACAGCCTCTACCACCATCCCTACTTCAATGACCCACCCACTCTGTGTATAAACAAAACAACTGTACCTTTGACATCTCCCTAAAGTTTCTTCCACCCAACTCAAAAGAATTTCCTCTGGTATTAGTCATTGAGCCATTGTCACCCTGGGGAAAAGGTGCTGGTTATCCACTCTGCCTATGCCACTCATAATCTTACGTAACTCTATCGTCATCTCTCATCCTCCATTACTCTAAAGAGAAAAACTATAGCTCGTTCAACCTTTTCTCTAAGGTACATCTCCAATCTGGGCAATATCCTGGTAAATCTCCATAACTTCTAGATCCTTCCTGTGTTCATTTCACAAAAAATTGATTTAATTTTTAAAAAAGTAATCATAACCAAAAATTACTATCAATAAAGGTGACTGTGAAGTTGTTGGGTTGGGGCGACGTTCTTTGGGAGTAAAATTAGATCCACTGTGCATGTTACGTCAATGCCGAACACATTGGCATGGTTCCAACATTCTACTTGCTGCGTGTGGTGGTGTTTGTCATGACCGTCCTACCCTGAGGCTGCCATTCTGGTACACACTCCCTGGGCACATGGGCAGTGCACAGGCAGCAGGAACTTTGTTGTCATAGTAACTGCAAGTCAGCCTCCCATTTGTGTGGGGCAGCAGCAATCCCACAGCTTGGTTTTCCTGCAGAATTAATGTCTGCCTACTTCACTCGGGACCGAGCAATGGGAGACTAATCCCAAGCAGGCAGTGGATTATGGCCCACCTGGACAGTTGTACTCCTGGCGGAGACAGACCGTAGGCCGAGGTTCTAAGGGGGTGGAGGGTGAACCTGAAGTACAGACCTCTAAAGCAAAAGCGGTGAAAGGGGGAGCGAAAAGAAGGAGGGGGTGTGGTTTAACAAATGAGGGAAAGGACAGTGATACAAAGCCAGGCATGAGGAAAGTGACACTGCTCCAGATGAAGGATCTATACGCAAAATATAGACTGTTTATTCATCTCTTCAGATATTGCCTGACCCACTGAATACTTCCAACACTTTGTGTGTGTTGCTCCGGACTCATAGCACCTACAACTTCTTGTATTTGACCCTGTTCCTGAGTGATCACGTTATCCGGTAGCGTGCCAAAATATATTGCAGACCCTACTCCAGTCACGTTATATCCTCTCCTCATCTTTCCATGCTTCACAAGAACCACTTACCCTGTGACTCCCTAGTCCGCTCTTCCAACCCAACCCAGCTTGCCCCGTCCCACAAGCCCCCAAATCCAACACCTGCCTGCTCCCCTCTACTTTTTGCACCAACCAGGGGCCCTAAATGATCCTTCCAAGTGAAGCAGCAGCAGTTGCTTGCTCTTTTCCTAATCTTGCATCCAGGGTTTGCAATGATCCCAAGATTCCTGTTGACTTTAGTTCTCAATTCCAGCCCATCAATGGCACAAGCCTCCCCACCATCGAGGACATCGAAAGATGGCATCCACCATGAAGGACCTTCACCATCCAGGTGAGAACCCTCTTCTCATTACTGCCAGTTTAAAAATGCCCATTAATTCCTCTGCCAGCTGAGTATGGAGTGGGTCTCACAGTTCGTCCATGAGTACTTGAATGCCCACTTTGGTACACACTCCTCAATACGCTTGATGTTAAATCCGTGATGGTGGAGATACACCCACCTAGGCTGGCAGCTGAAACTTTCAACACAGGCCCAGTTACCGATTCAAAGCATCATGGAGCCACTCAATAATGTCCTCAGACCAGCTCTGGTCAGCTCTCTGACTGGATCCTTGTGTTTCAGCTTTGGTACGTATGCAGAGAGAAGGAACAGAACTTGATGGCCTGATTTACTAAAGTGCAGATGGGGAGGTGGCTCGGTAGGCATCTTCGTTGTATATAACATCTTCCGCAGTGGTCAAGGGTGTTTAGGCTGCTGGTGGGACAGGGACATGCTGATGGTATTTTTGTAAGGTAGTCTCTTAGGGTGGAAATTGACTTCCTTCTTCTCTGGTTCCATGGATGCTGAGGCACTTGAGAAAGCCAGTGGGGCAATCATAGATTCTTCGTCAGGTGGGAGAAGGGGTGGCTGGGAGAGAAAAAGGTGGATAATTTGTGAGGTGGTGCTCTCCTTCAAAAATAAAACCAGAAAGTTTCAGAAACACTCAGTAAATCAGGTAGAATTCATGGAAAGATAATGTTTCAAGTCAGAGACCCTTCTTCAGATCTGGGAAATTGGAGCTAGAGTGGGAATTGGTTTATTATTGTCATATGTACTGTGATAGTGCTCGCTTCGGCAGCACATATACTAAAAAAAACATTGGAACGATACAGAGAAGATTAGCATGGCCCCTGCGCAAGGATGACACGCAAATTCGTGAAGCGTTCCATATTAAGAAAAAAAAAGAATATGTACTGTGATACAGTGAAAAGCTTCTCTTGCATACTGTTCAAATGGATCAGATCATTACACAGTGCATTGAGGTAGAACAAGGTAAAACAATAGCAATGCAGAATGAAGTGTAAAAGCTACAGAGAAAATGCAAAGCAGGAAAACAATAAGTTTTAAGAGGACATCCTGTCGGTCATGCTGGGCCTCCGAGTGACCCTGGCCATGAGTTGGACGTCCCAATATTCCCTCTGCATTCTGAATGGCCATGGGCCAGGGGCTTTCCAGAAGTCAATGGGAAGTTTATTAGGCTGATCCCTGGAAATGGAAAGGGTGGGTTTTTACAGTGTAAGCTCACGTCTCCTGGAGTTTAGATGTTAGGAGACTTGAATGGCAGTGCAAATGACAAAAGAATGTTTCCTTGTGAAAATACCTTGAACTATGTGTTGCTGTTCAAAAAGGCTCACCCATTAAAGCAAAGACAAAATTAAATAATTTCTCTCAGAAAGGTGTGACACTTCAGACTTCTTTTCAATGAGAGCTGTTGAATATTTTTAAGGACAAAGATAATATGTAGGTTCTTCACAGGTGAGTGGGTAAAAAAGTTATTCCCCTTCTCTCTTTCACCATTCCCTATTCTGGCTCCCCTCTTACTCCTTCCTTACCCTTCTCCTTGGGCGTGTTTCTCTAGATTTCCAGCATCTGCAGAATCTCTTGTGTTTATGAATAGTTACTCTGGTGGATGAGAATCAGATTAGTCACAATATGACTGGGAGACAGGGAAGGTTTGAGGGGCTTTATTGCTGTGGTTTGATGTAAGTAGGTAAGACAATGCCAAAGGACGCATTGGAGTTTGAAGCAGAGCTACGGATGGTTGGTCTGGGCAGTAATTTATGTGATAATCACCACTGTGGTCTGTAAAGTGACATTCAACTTGCCACCCGAGGAATCTAACCCGAGGTGGGCCAGGGGCTGTTTCAGGCGGTACAGAATGTGACAGGGGCAAGGAGTTTGTGGATGCTGCTGTTGAAACTGCTGAACATCCCGATTCAGTCACTGGGACTGACTCATCCTTGTCCTGTAACAGGTGTATGGATTATGCAACTGTCTACCTTTGTGCGTGTGCACAAGTGTAAGACCATAAGGGCATGGGAGCAGAATTAGGACATTTGGCCCATTGAGTCTGCTCTGCCATTCAATCGTGGCTGATTTACTTTCCCTCTCAAACCTATTCTCCTGTATTTTCCCTGTAATCTTTGCCACCCTTACTAATCAAGAACCCATCAACCTCTGCTTTAAATATACCCAATGACTTGGCCTCCACAGCCATGGCAAATAACTCTGCAGGTTCACCACCCTCTAATTAAAACATTTCTCCACTTCTCTGTTCTAAAGAGCCATCCTTGTATTCTCAGGCTGTGCCCTCTGGTGCTACACTCTCCCACTATTGGAAACATCCACCCTATCTGGACTTACAATATTCAGTAGGCTTTCAATGAGATCCCCCTTCATCATTCTAAATTCCAGTGAGTACAAGACTTGCGTGTGTGTGTGTGTGTGTGTGTGTGTACGTCTGAGGTTGTATTTGTGTGCGTAGGTTAGAGTGAGTGAGTGTGTGTGTGTGTACCATGTGCACTACACCATGGTCACACTTGTACCCACTGATAATCACCCCCTCCCCCAGAAACCCTGCCTTGCTGTGTCTCTTCCCACTTGGGCAAAAGCTGGAAAAATTGCCCCTGCAGTCCTCTCTGGTGTATATGGGCAAGTTTTCCAGCCAGCCTGGGGCCCTGGTCCAGAGATCGGAGCAGAGGATCCCGTCTGCCCTTCTCAATGCTGCCCCACAGCTAATGCCGCGGCTATCAGTCAGTGACTCTCTAGATCCAGGCATATCCCACAGAATGTAAAGATGTCAAAGATGCTACTCGATGAAAAGTGGGAGACTTTCCTTGATATCTTAACAATATGCGTGTTCCTGAATCTACTGTTCAACCCAATGTACTGGGAATTGTCTTGCTTTTCTTCATGGGATCTCCTCTGTTTAAATTATCTTCTGCATTTCCCACATTACAACAGGGACTACACTGTAAAATACTACAAGAAATTACTTAGGAACATCAGGAGATCAACCAAGGCAAATGGAAATTCCATAGAACATACAACAGTACAGGGCTGACCATTTAACCTCCTCTACAATCAGTCTAACCCTTCCCTTCTACACAGCCCATAACCCTCCATTTTTCTTTCATTTATGTGCCTATCGATGAGTTTCTTAAATTTCATGAATGTATAAGTGACCTGGATGAAGAAGTAGAAGGGTGGTTAGTAAGTGTGCTGATGACATAAAGGTTGGGGGTTGTGGATAGTCTGGAGGTTGTCAGAGGTTACAGCGGGATACTGATAAGATGCAGACTGGGCTGAGAAGTGGCAGATGGACTTCAACCCAACCTAGATAAGTGTGAGGTGGTTCATTTTGGTAGGTCAAATGTAAAGACAGAATATGGTATTAATGATAAGACTCTTGGCAGTGGGGAGGATCTGAGAGATCTTGGGGTCCGTGTTCATAGGACACTCAAAACCGCTACACAGGTTGACAGTGTTGTTAAGAAAGCGTATGGATTGTTGGCCTTCATCAACCATGGGATTGAGTTCAAGAGCTGTGAGGTAATGTTAAAGCTATATAAGACCTTAGTTAGACCCCACTTGGAGTACTGTGTTCATTTCTGGTCACCTCACTACAGGAAGAATGTGGATACTACAGAGAGAGTGCAGAGGAGATTTACAAGGATGTTGCCTGGTTTGAAGAGTTTACCTTATGAAAATAGGTTGAGTGAACTTGGCCTTTTCTCCTTGGAGCAAGGGAGGATGACAGGTGACTTGATAGAGGTGTATAAGATGATGAGGGGCATTGATCATGTGGATAGCCAGAGGCTTTTTCCCAGGGCTGAAATGGTTAACATGAGGGGGGGGGATAGTTTTAAAGTGCTTGGAAATAGGTATCGAGGGGATGTCAGAGTTAATTTTTTCACACAGAGAGTGGTGTGTGCTGGCGCCGGTGGTAGAGGTGGATACAATAGGGTCTTTTAAAAGCCTCTTAGATAGGTACATGGAGCTTATAAAAATAGAGGGCTATGCACTAGGGAAATTCTAGGCAGCTTCTAGAGTAGGTTACATGGTCGGCACAACATTGTGGGCCGAAGGGCCTGTAATGTGCTGTAGATTTCTATGTATCAGCTTCTACCACCACCTCTGACAGTGCATTCCACACTTCCACCACACCACTCTCCTTTTTACACCCTACCTCTGACATCTCTCCTAAACATTCTTCCACTCATCTTAAAAGGATTTCTTCTGATATTAACCACTGTTGCCCTGGGGTAAAGGCACTGGCTGTCTCCTTGATCTATGCCTCTTATTATCATATACACCTCTATCAATTGCCTCTCATCCTCCAGCTGTAAAGACAAAAGCCCGAGCTCGCTCAGCCTTTCCTCATGACATGTGCTCTCTAATCCAAGCAAGCATGTTGGTAAATCTCCTCTGCACGCTCTCTAAAGCTTCCACGACCTCTTTACAATGAGGTGACCTGAACTAAATTTGATTGCAATTGAAATCCCAGCTTCATCAGATAAATTCCATCTATCTGAGAGCATACTGGAATCCGTGCCCATTCCAAATGGGACTAGATGGAAGGAAATGCATCTGAAATGTTCTGCCTTGAGACCTAATCTCCTTGCTGGCATCTCTCCCAGGCTGATGCAGGTTAATGCAGGCCACATGACCTTCTATATTCCAACTAGGCCTTGCATTACAAACAGAATGTAACATGCTTGATGCACTGGACTTCAATTCACCATTGTAGCATAAAACAAATTTATGACTGAAAATGATTGCCACATACAAGTGAGAAAGCATCAAAACTTGTCAGTTATCTGTCAGGCTCCGATGAATTTCCTTTGTGTAATGACTGAGCAGGTTCCACTGTAAATCTCATTGTTATTGGTTTGCATCCTGTGTAATAGTCAATTGAATTCCTGCTCCAGACACATCACTCCTAGTCCTCACTAGCAGATGCATTGTTCAGCAAGCAAACAATGCCCCAGGGTGAGTGTGCAAGACAGGAAAGGTTCACTTCCTGGCTGGAAGGGATTATTTTCCTTTCGTGTGACACATTTCATGAGGTCAATCAGATGATTAAGTCACCTTGACTAAGTCTGCTGTGGAGAAGGAGGTGGGGATGACAGAAAGACCGTGAGGAAGAGGAAAATAGTATGATGGGGACAGAGTGAGGGGTAGAAAACAGGGATAGAGAGAGGAAAGAGAGATAAGGAGTGATAGAGATATAGCAAGAGAAAGAAGCTTAGTGATACATATGTAAAGAAATGGACATGTACGCCCATATGGAAGGGCATGGAGAAGACAAAGTCAAATTCAAGTTTATCGTCATTACACAAGTACACTTGTGCACAAATGCTATGAGAAGCTTATTTACATCAACTTTACAACTATGTACCATCAGAGGCACAACATTCATAAGAGAAACACAAAGTGACCATAAGTTATGTGTTTTTACAGTAAATACACAACTAGAGCAAAGCAAAACCCATGGTGGTGCAAAGTGCTTGACATTGGCATAGTGTTGCGACTTTGCCGTAATGATTAGGGTTGCGTGGGATTAGCTCATGAACCAAATGATTGAAGGACAATAGCTCTTCTTGAACCTGGCAGTGTGGGACTTCAGGTTTCTGTACCTTCTGCTCAATGGTATCTGTGAGAAGGTGGCATGGCCTGGATGGTACGGATCTTTGATGAAAAGTGTAAGAGGTAAACAGGTACTGTAGACACATGTAATCGAATATAAACTGATATAAATAGTGATACATCGAAAGAGAGAGGCACAGACAAGTAGAGTGCTGGCTGAGAAGATCGGTCATAGACACAAGAATTTCTGCAGATGCTGCAGAATCTCTTGTGCCCTGATGAAGAGTCTTGGCCCAAAACATTGATTGTTTATTCCCGTCCATTGACCTGCTATGCTCTTCCAGAATTTTGTGTGTGTTCTACAAGATAGATCAGCTGCGAAGAACAGACAGAGAACGAGCAAGGATGGACCACAAAATGTTTTTTTTTGTGTGGCCCCAGTACAGTGCAATACATAAAATTGCTACAGTACAGTGATAAAGTCTTAGGCACCCTAGCACGCATTCTCTCTCTCTCTCTCCCTCTCTCTCTCTCTCTCTCTCCCTCTCTCTCTCTCTTTCTCTCTCTCTCTCTATATATATATATATGTGTGTGTGTGTGTGCGTGTGTGTGTGTGTGTACGTGTGTGTGTATGTGTGTATCACCATATATAATACAACTACTATATACTGACATCTACAGCATTGTAAATTTAAAATTGTCCCGTTCAAGGCTAAAGATTTAATCACTGTAAAGGATTCCTTACTGGCTTTCCTGCCGGAATGGGGGGGGGGGGGGGTCACTCTGTTTGGCAGGTGAGACTTGTGGCTGTGAATCAATCTCAGGTTCTGGGGCTTCCTTAGTGATGTTGTAAGAGTTCAGTGTGAAACTGCAGGAAGTGGTTCTGTCAGCTCCGGACACCGTTCTTCTCCTTTTCTCCAATATGCTCCATCAGCATTTCCATGTTTCGTTGTCCTCTTGAAATCGATGTTCTAATTGTGTCCTCCAAGAAACAGAGCCCGTCTCTGCATTTGTGTTGCTGCTGTTAGTGGAACACCCTTCTGTGGATTGAAAATGGACACTAGTGGCTGATGATCAGTAATGAGGGTAAACTCTCTCCCCTACAAGTACTGGTTGAGACGTTTTACACCCCAAACCAGACTCAAGGCCTCTCTGTCAGTCTTTACTAAGGGAACGTGATGCAAAGAGTGTTCACTTTCATCATTCGTAACATGTGACATGACGACACCTCCACCCTAAGCTGAGGCATCGCAAGCAACCTTCACTGGAAAATTTGGATCATAACGTGTAAGTACTGTGTCTGATGTCACCATTTACTCTACCTCTTTGAAAGCCATCTCGCACGGCTTTTTCCGCTGCTATTTCTTCCCGATCTGTAGTAATGAATTCAAGGGGTGGAGCACAGTAGCCAGGTTTAGAGGAATCTGTTATAGTAGTTGACAAATCCTAAAAAGGATCGCAACTGTGATATGTCCTTTGGCTTAAAGCATCCACCAATGTTGCCAGCCATACCTGCTTTTTTATTTGTTATTATATTCGCCTGGCACTCATTGCTTACGAACCCACAAATTTTGTCCGCTCTGTGACTTTTTTTTAAGCTCGAATGTCTTCTCCTCTTGCAAAGAAGGCCTGCTGTGTTTTTTTTTTCACTCTAATGTCTCGCTGCGCTTCAACAGGTAGGTAGTTGTCACAGATTCCTTTAAAACTTCCTCATCACCACTGATACGTTTTGTAACTCCAAAGCATAAAACCACTTGGAAGAAAAACAAGGGAGTCTGGAATGCCAGTATAACTTTGTTTTTTCACCTTAAGCGAGGTGTACACTTTTGACTTGCTGGTGTGATGACGTATGCCATTCACTTACTTTTACATATAACCTGTAATGAACTATTTAAACAAGAAAGAATGCTTAATCAAACAATATATTTACAATATTACTGAAATATTAAATACATAACTCCCTGCCCAACACCAAGTGAGAAACCAGCTGAGGTAATCTTAAGGAAATGAGAACCTCCTGCAGGGGTTGGGGGGTGTTCAGTCCAGGGAAGGGGTTGCCATCCAAAAGGATAGAAGAATCAATTCCAGTGAGGAGGCTAGCCTGAATGCCTGTTAACATTCAATATCAATGTTGAAGGGAGAAAAGGAATACACTTGGACAATGCGAGTCACACTGAGTAACTCACTCATCTCATCCGTCCTCTTCTTCTCGGTCCCAGTCATTGAGGAGATTCAGCAGCCAGGAGGACATTGGTCAAAGAGATCTCCTGGAAATACAGTGGACATAATGAACTGGGACACACCAGGAAGAGAGGACTTAGGATCAAATTGGATGGGAGCACTGAATGAGCGGCAAAGAGAGGGTTAACTGCAGGGAACTCAGGGGTTCCAGCAAGCATGAGAGGAGAGGGTATGTGGACTATCAGGAAAGGCTATGGCCATGCATGTTTGGATGAGCTGCACCAGAGCCCTTGAGGGATTAGCCAAGAGAACAGCAAAGGTTTTTGGAAAAGTAGTAACATGGAGGTCTGGTCCAGAATATTTCCCCAGGTGCAGTGCAACTTCCTCAAGGTGTAACAGGGAATATTGTGATACTCATGGGCTCTGGTCTGTTTACAAGCTGGGAGGATGACAGCAGATTATTTGGTGCTGGGTAACACCATCATTCAGAATCCACTCTGTGACAGCTGCAGACTGCACTATGTGGTGTTAGCCTACTGTGCATCCCATGGAGAGGGCAGATTCAGTAGAACAGGTCATGCAGGGTTATGCTGTGGCACGCCATTGGAGAGACTGTCCCTTGGCATACACAATCCCTCGAATGGCTGCCAGGAGCAGCTCGAATCTCTCTGTTATCTAATTACTAAGACCATAAGACATAGGAGCAAAATTAACCCATGAGGTTCATCGAGTCTGCTCCACCATTTCATCACAGCCGATCCATTTTCCCTCTCAGCCCCAATCTCCTGCCTTCTCCCCATATCCTTTCATGCCCTGACCAATCAAGAATCTGTCAACCTCTGCCTTAAATATACATAAAGACTTGGTCTCCACAGCTGCCCGTGGCAACAAATTTCACAGATTCACTATTCCTCTCTCAAACAATAAGCATTCTGATTGGTTGCATACCTGCCTGGTACGGTGCTGCCAATGCACAGGGTCCCACGAGGTTACAGAACCCTTTCCTCCTATGTAACCCTTCATTTTTTTTCTCTATCATCCACGTGCCTATCTAACAGTTTCTTCAATGTTCCTAATGTATCTGCCTCTACCACCACCCCTCACAAAGCGTTCCACAGACCCACCACTCTCTGGGTACAAAACTTACTCCTGACATCCCCCTATTCTTTCCTTCAGTCTTTAAAATCATGCCCCCTCATATTAGCCATATGTTGTTTTGTGGCAGCGCAACAGAGTAAAACATAAAAATTACTATAACTCATAATGAAAAGTAAATAAATCTATAGTGCAAAAGAGGAATGGCGATTTAGTGTTCGTGGTTTCATGAACCATTCGGGAATCTGATAGTAGAGGGGAAGAAGCTGTTCCTAAAGTGTTGGATGTGGGTAAGAGTCTGGGGAAAGTAAGTGGCTGGTGGTCAGTATGGACTCAATGGGCCGAAGGGCGTGTTTCTGTGTTCTGTGACTCAGGCTCTCCAAGTCACTGCTGATGATGCATACATTACAACAGTGCTACACTTTCAAAGTATGATACTGGCTCTGAAGTGCTGTTGTGGGGATACACAAAACACTATCTGAAAGCTCGTTCCTTTATGTATTCAAAATGGATATTGCTAGGATTTTATTTCTACACTCACGTGACAGAATTGGCTGCCTTGATCTTTTGTATTATGCTCAGCTCTTGACACTACCATGGTCAGTGAGAGAGCTGCCGCTGAAAGCATGCTGAACACATCTTTCTAGCTTCTAGAGAGCCCTTCCTTTGAGAAGGACCACAGACCCTGAAAAGCAGAGGAACAATGGCACTTGTCCAGTTCACTGGACCCCCATTTCCCCATAAGCAATGCCAAGGTTAGTTAAGGAAAATTAGACTGCTAGCTTAAATAACTTACCCATCATTCAGGATCTGGATACCCTGGCAGTACCACCCACCTCTAATCACCTTGAATAGAATGGTATACTTAAGAGTGAACCACATTGGAGGGTTGAAGTTCTACCTAAGACATGCCAGAATTTCCTCTCTGAAGAAGGGTAGCTTTTACAGCAACATTATTAATGACTACTTTTTAAAATTCCACATCAACTCCTGAACTTAGACATTTTGATTGCCCTGGAGATTTGACCTCAGTTCCCCACATTGCTGCTGAACTTCCAACTCAGTAGCTCAACACCGAGCTGTGGCTATAGCTTCAAAGTCGAGTCTGTTGCCATCTGCACAAGTACACGTGTGCACAGGTGCAACAAAAAACTTATTTGCAGCAGCGTCACAGGCACAGAGCATCAGATACAGTACGTGATCTTAAAGGTGTTTAGGATTCTGACAACGATGGTGTTCAATCGGCTGTGACATTTCTGATTAGCTCCTCCTGTTCCTGTGCCAGCCCCAAGGGGAAGTCTGACCAAATGCTTCTGTTAAAAACACCTCGTCAAATTACAGAGCAACACGCACAAAATGCTGGAGGATCTCAGAAGTTCAGGCATCGTCTCTGGAAATTAATGAACATTTGATGTTTCAGGCCAAGATCCTTCCTCAGAACTGGAAAGGAAGGAGGAAGATGCCAGAATAAGATGGTGGAGGAGAGGCCTGGCTCTCTCAGGCTGGAGGAGCAACACCTTATAATCCGTCTGGATAGCCTCCAACCTGATGCATTGAACATCAATTTCTCAAACTTCTGGCTGATTTTCTCCCCTTCCCTCTTCTTCTATTCCTCACTCTGGCCTCTTACCTCTTCTCCTCATCTGCCTATCACCTCTCTTGGTGCCCTCCTCCTTCCCTTTCTCCCATGGCCCATTTCCCTCTCCTATCAGATTCCTTCTTCTCCAGCACTTTGCCTTTTCCACCTATCTCATCCCAGTCTCTTACTTTATCCCACCTGACTTCACCTATCATCTTCTAGTTTATCCCACTTCCCTCCCCTCCATCTTCTTATTCTAGCATCTTCCCTCATCCTTTCGAGTCCTGAAGAAGGGTCTTGCCTCAAAACATCCTTTGTTTATTAATTGTTTATTAATCCAGCATCTTGTGTGCGCTGCTTTGCATTTCCAGCATCTGCAGAATTTTTTTGTGTTTATGTTGTCAAATTATTTCTGGCAGAGGAATGCTTGCCCTCGTGGTACTGAGTGAAGAATAGGCATGTATGAAGGACATAGAGAGCAAAGAAGTCCATGATAATTGTTACGTTTGTTCTTAATAAAAGCAAACAGCCTGGGTAAAAAACGCTAGCACATCTTTATTTGCAATTAATGGCTCTAGTGCCACATGAGCAAGTGTGCCCAACTCATGGCTTCTGCTCAGCCTGAGTGCATGGACCAGCTCCCCACGTCACAAGTTCCAATGGATTCTGTCTCAACTCACAGAGCTCCTTCTGTTGGCTGAGTATCATAGATAGCAACTCCTCCTGTTGAACTGGTGCTGATGTTCCGACCTTAGGGATTGCGTGACCTCCCCATCTTCCTTTTTTTATTTTACCTCTTCTGCTTCGGTGAGAATTGTGGTGATATATTTGATTTCCCGTCTTTAACTGGAAGTCGATGAGAGACAGATTTTGAAGCAAAGCGACAAGATGTGGAAGTCCATGAGAGACAGATTTTGAAGCAAAGCTACAAGATGTAGCTGGTACAAGACTGGTGGCTTCCACATCATGACCACTCTGTTCATCATTAGCATCCTGATGTGGCTGGTACGGATGTCTACGGAAACTGGAGTTCTTGTGTTTCTCTTGCATAACCTCTCTGGTGTTCTCATGAGTGCTGTTACAGGTTCCTCAAGTTACATCAGGAAAGCATCCAAACCCTTCAAAGACATCTGCATACTCTTCCATGAGTATTACGTGGTCATCTTTGGGTTCTGAAGCCACTAGCTTGAGCCTGTACTCGTTTTCCTACAATCCGTAGCTGTGCCTTTAGGTACTGCCCCTTGTGCTTGAAGCTCACTATACAGCCTCCTTTTACTGGAACGTTCTCTCCAGTATAGCCTGTCTCTTTTAACTTCACTGGGTAAATCTTACTCTTTACTGTGAGAGTCGTGTAATCATCGATGGATAAAAGAATCACCTGGTCTCCGGTGTCAAGCTTGAGTGGAATTACTGTCTCATTTAGACACTGGAACAATCCATTCTGTCTTACCAGCACCAGCAGTTTGCAGGGAATCCACCAAAACATCCTCACTGTCCTCACCAACTGTGTGCATCTTTCTCTTGGTAGCCCCAGCTGTGCAGCACTTTGCAAAATGATTTTCTTCCTACAACTGTTGCAGGCCTTTCCATACGCAGGGCACTTCTTTGGAATGTGCCTACCTCCACATTTACTGCATTTGCTGTTTGAGCCTGCCTCTGCTATGTTGTGGCTTTGGGAAACATCTCGTGCTCTGCCCCTCTGCACTAGTGTTTCTACACTGTACAGCTACTTAGCTTGAGATCGTGTGGTCTCTGCTGCCCTACACATATCCACAGCCTTTTCTAGTGTTAAACCTTTTTCACAAAGCAATCTTTCTCTGAGAGCTTTATCTGGGATTCCACAAACTATTTTGTTTCTGACTAGTGAGTCTCTCAAGTTTCCAAACTCACAGGACTTACTCAGTGTAAGTAGTTCAGCTAAGTATTGGTCAAAGCTGACACCTTGTTTCTGGTCACAGGAAAAGAATGTATATCTTTCAAATGTTATGTCTTTACTTGCGACAAAATACTTCCAAATTTTTTCATCAGTATCCCGATTAAGAGCGGGCTTATCAATTTGAAAACGGCTATTGATGACCAAAGTATCTTCGCAGATTATGTGTAGAAAGATAGACACTTTCAAATGTTCATACTGGCCACTAAATATATAACTGAATGGCTGTTTGAAGTTAGATTGCCGGTAAACTGCATAGCGGTGGGAAGGTTTAAGTTATCTGTAACAGAATGTTTTGGGCTTCTCTCACCTGAATTTCTTGGTGAATTTGGTAACACAACATGCTCTTTAGCCGGGCAGCTTCTCTGTCAGAAATGGATGACTGAGCTGAATGTAAGGTCTAGGGGTGAGGAGAAGCACTGAAAATCAGCCACCAAGTACTGAAAATCAGCAATCAGCAACCAAAATAGACCTGCAGAAAGGGCAAACATTGAGAACATGAATTTCCGCATAAGGCAGTACCTTTTGGCAGGAAGGTTACTTGTTACTAGGAAGCTGTGCGTCTAGCTGGGGTACAGGGAAGAGGAACGCCCACAGTACAGATACACAAATTGCCAACAGTTGAGCTACAGGCCGGTAAGGTCAGAGAGACAGCAGAAGCAACAATGGGGTTTACTTCTAGATGGAGGGAACTGAAGAGTAGGGACGTTTTGAAAAACCTGCTATATATTGAATCTTGGTTAGATAACACAGAGCGCTGTTTACTGTTCAAAGTCTAAGTCGAGTTTATTGACATAAGCACAAGGACACGTATGTACAGGCGCACTGTAAAACTTATTTGCAGCAACATCACAGGCACAAGACGTCGTGTCAGTAGCGATCACCAGTGAAAGATATAGTTAAATTAAAAACATGGACTGCTTAGGCTGAATTACCTTTTTTTCATCTCTGTATCTGATGTGATCTTATATAAAGTCCGCACGGTTTTCAAATTATGGTTGAACCTTTTTCTCAACTCCATTTTCCCACCTTCTTCATTTAACCCTCAACCCCTTTAGTAATCAATAACCCCTTTAACAATCTCTGCCTTAAATACACACAGTGACTTGGCCTTCAAAGCCCTTTGTGTCAACAAGTTCTACAGCTTCTCCGTTCCTCCTCATCTCCGTTGTAAGTAGATGTAGCTTTATCCTGAGGCTGTGCCCTCAGATCCTAGACTCTGCTAACAAAAACATCCTCTCCACATCCACTTTCTTCAGGCATTTCAGTATCTGGTAGACTTCAGTGAGACTCAACCCCACCCCCCATACTTCTAAGCAAAAGCGGAAAATGCCAGAAAAACACAGGTGGGATCGGCGGAGGAAGAATCACTGAAAGAATTGGGTCGATGTGCCCTCCTCAGATCAAGAAGGCCCAGACACCAAACCCTACTGATGCGAGGTCATACGGACGCACAGCTGCCGCAACTGACCATTTGAGCAGCTTCGTTGCTAGGGAAAAGCACGCTTCGCTGTGGCCTGTTCGAAGGGGTTTCAGGAGGTGCAAAATTGTGCATGCAACGTGGCAGGAGAGTGAGAAAGGGGAAGAGGCTCTCAGGTCCAGGGAAGGAAGCACAAGCCTCCCCGTCATTGGGGGTATCTTCAAAGGGCATCAGGAAGAAGGCATCCACCATTAAGGGCCCTCATCATCAGGGACATGCCCTCTTCTCATTAGGAGGAGGTATAGAAGCCCCAAAGATCCACACTCAAAATTTTTGAAAAAAGCTTCTTCCCCTTCGCCATCAGATCTCAGAACGCTCCATGAGCCCATGAATGTTGTTCTTCTTTTGATTTAGATCAAAGATACAGCACAGTAACAAGCCCTTCCAGCTCAACAAGCCCATGACGCCAAATTACACCCATGTGCACAATCAACCTGCTAACCCATACATCCTCGGAACGTGGGAGAAAACCAGAGCACTCTGAAGAAACCCACACATTCAGAATCAGGTATGATATCATCACCATGTGTCATGAAATTTGTTAACTTCACAGCAGCAGATCAATGCAATACATGATCATAGAAAAAAGCAGTGAATTACAGTAAATATATTAAATGGTCATATTAGATAAGTAGTGCAAAAAATAGAAATAAAATAGCGAGGTGGTGTTCATGGCTCCGAAACCAGGTGGCAGTGGGAACTAAGCTGTTGAGTGTGGGCCTTCAGGCTCCTGTATCTCCTTCCCGACAGGAACAATGAGAAGAGGGCATGTCCTGGGTGATGGGGGTACTCAGTGATGACCAGTGCCTTTTTGAGCCATCACTCCTTTAAGATGTCCTGGATACCACAGAGACTAATGCCCATGATGGAGCTGACTAATTTTACAACTCTCTGCAGCTTACTTCGATCCTGTGCAGTAGCCCCCACCCCACCCCACCAGACCAGACGGTGATGCAGCCAGTTAGAATGCTCTCCATGGTACATCTGTCGAAATTTGTAAGTGTTTTTGGAGACAAACCAGATCTCTTCAAACTCCTAATGATATATAGCCGCTGTCTTGCCTTCTTTATAGCTGCATCGATATGTTGGGCCCAGGATAGATCCTCAGAGATGTTGACACTCAGGAACTTGACATTGCTCACTCTCTCCACTTCTGATCCCTCTGTGAAGATTGGTTTGTGGTCCCTCGTCGTTCACAGATAGAACTTAAAAATTCCCTACAGGCAGTGGTGGGAATCGAACCCTGGTCTCCAGCCAATGCACTACACTACACTGTTGCCACAATCAACAAATTTTGCAGCCTAAGTTGGTGATTTTAAACCTGATTTTGATTCTGATTCTGAAAGGTAGGTGGTCTAGCTGTGCCAATTGACTGGTCCCATCCTGATGAAGCTAGAAAATTCTGCAAGAAAGAAGGTAGAGGAGGAGAGGCGTGGGTGATCAGGATGGGTTACAGAAAGAGCCAATCAGCTGGTCTTAAAGAGGTAACCCTTTCTGTATAATGGATGAGAGGATGGTAATGCCTAACCAGTGATGTGTTACTTAGACGGTCACCTCACAGTGCTGTCGTTTCCATGGATCCAGACCCGTGTCCCTGTAAAGCTCAAAGTTCAATGTAAATGTATTGTCAAAAGCATATATATCACCATCTGAGATTCATTTTCTATCAGGCATTCACAGTAGAACAAAGGAAAACAATAGCATCAATGAAAAACTACACAAAAACAAAGACCGACAAACAACCAATGTGCAAAAGAAGACAAATTGCACAAATACAAAAAAAACAAATAATAATACTAATAAATAAATAACACTGCGAACATGAGTTGTAGAGTCCTTGAAAGTGAGTCCTTATATGGAAGTGAGTGAAGTTACCCACTCTGGTCCAAGAATCTGATGGCTGAAGGGTAACAACTGCTCCTGAACCTGGTGGTGTGGGACCTAAGGCTTCTGAACCTCCTTCTCAAGAGCAGCAGGAAGAAGAGAGCATGGCCTGTATGGTGGGACACCTTGATGATGGAAGTGGTGGGTTTTTGGACCTACTGTGTATGACAAGAGAGAGTGAACCTTGGAAGTAGGCCTCTAATCAGGAGATGGCTTTGTGCTGGAAGGTTTGGAGCCATGCTAATCCAGGCAAATGGCAAACCTTTCCTGGATTTCCATCTACCTGAAAGGAATGGCATTTCCCACTCAAGCAATAATGGAGAAAGGCAAGTCAGCCAGAGAGCCAGAGAAGTCAAGGATTCATCCTCCTGTTCCCTATATCTGGAACATTCACTCCTATCCATCCCTCAACTCAGAGTTGGAGCCACCCAGGAGATCTCTTTCCATTCCAGGAATGTCATAGGATTTAATTCTAAGTACAATAGAAAAATATGGATTGAAAGCCTTGTTCTTTCTTCCTTGTGGTGCCTCAGCTTTTAACTCTCAAAGCAGGGGATGTGTGGTTGGTTCCAGCCCCAGCATAACACAACTTTTTGGAGCGTGCCTTCATTCCCTGCTGAGTACTGGTATGAATTATGGAATCTGGGGCCTTTAGATGTGGTTTACACAGAAAATACTTCCTTGTGATATCTTGATATAATGTCAAGTGACCCAGGGGACTTGCTGAAACTGAATAGTCAGGAAGACTATTTTCTTACAAAGAAATCCAGATTATTTTTTCATGCCTTAATCAAAACTGGCAGTAACCACCAGGCCCCATGTGCAGAAGATCAAGCTGACAATGTTTGAACTCACCAGCTCAATATATCACGAGGAATGCAGTCAGAAAGGGAGAAAGTTAGAAGACTTATAAGGGCTGATTTTGTGCGAGAGAACTCTGAGGGAGTGCAGATTGGGAATTCAAGGTCACGTGGCTCCCAATTCTTCCATCAAGCGATATTAATCTGTGCAAACACCCAGTCCGCGACGCCACACGGAGGAAGCCTGTCTCATGTGAATAAATCACAGACACAACAGCTATCTTCTGCTAGGCGCTGTCTGTCATTAGAGGGAAGGAGGTTCCATGACCTTTCCTTCCTCATCATTGTCTTCATTCAGTCTCGCCACTTCTGGAAGCTATGTCCTGTCACACGTTTGCTGTCATTGCCCAGGCCGGTGGCTTGGGATAACGCAATCCACGGGAATGTTCTTGAATCTTTCCCAGTCCAATAGCGATAACGAAAATACCAAGAGGTAAAAAACAAACTATTTGCACAAGTCACAAATCATTCTGACACTGTCTATATTTTGAAGAAGAGAGATTAGGACTTGTGTAACTCTGGTGATAACCCAAAGCACTTTACTTGCAATAAAACACTTCTGAAGTGAAGCTATTATTGGAATGTAGAAAATGTGGCAGAAGCTTTATGTATAACCAAGTTCCAGGAGCAATAATATGTTAATGACCAAATAATCCATTTTAGGTCGTAAAGCTGGAAGTCTGGAAGAACACTAGAAAATTGGTAGGTCAGGCAACATCTGTGGAGAGAGGAACAATGGAAGAGGATCTACTGCATTCCCAGCACATAAGATGGATAAACTCTTCTCAGGCTTCCAGTCAGATACAGGTAGATCTGTACCATGTACCTGGCTGGAAGCCCAAGAAGAGTTTATTCTTCAAGAAACAATGCTTCAGAACTGAGAAGGACAGAAAACTAAAGTTAAGTTTAAGTTGGAGAGAGGTTTGGGAGGGAAAAGGAATAAAAATAAAAAAAATCTCTGAGGGAGGGCAATCAGTATGGTTATGGGATGAAATGGTGAAATTTGGTCATTGATACGCTGATGAGCTAGACAGAGGGTATGTGTCAGTAAGGGAAGGTAAAAAATGTGAAATGAGGGAAGGTAGAAAAGTACACAGATAAAAGGAAAAGTGAAACAGGGTAATGTTTCAGGTCAACTACTCTTCATTAAAAATGGGAAAAAGAGAAAATAAGTTTGTTGTAAGTTGTAGAGAGAGTGTGGGAGGGATAGTATAGACAAAGGGAATATCTCTGTTAAGGTGAGGTAAGGTTATATTGATTGAATAGTAAATGCCAACCAAATGTCCTGGGATATCTTCTTGCTTATCAAAGGTTTTGCATCATAACTTGTTCTACAATTCTTAATCTGACAGCACCTCCAAGAGAACCTCCAGTGTGATAGCTTAAACTTTGTGTTCTTGACTAAAATGGCACTTGAACCTTCCAACTTCCAACAAAGGAAACAGTGTCTCCATTGTTCCAGATTTATAAAGATAAAGGTAAACTTTATTTGTCACATATACTGTAGATCGAAACATACAGTGAAATGTACAGCGAGGGTTGTGCTGGGCAGCCCACAAGTGTCACTGTAATAGCATTATGCTAACTATCATGCCACCCTTGAGATAATACCCCAGAGAAAGAATCCATCTGTTGTAGTAAGGTTCAGGCACAAGTGGACAATCCCAGAGTTACCCCCAGTTACAGCTGATCCTGCCAACAGGAACCAACTGCTGGACTAACCTGAAGCAGATCAATTTAATCCTTAAATCTCAAGTAGGAAAATGGAAATGTTTGTCTAACTGATTTATTAGTGTATGTCTGGTTTATAACTCCTCATCGGGGTATGTATGGAATCAGCTTCAAAATAGCTTTGACAGAGCACCAGAAAGCTAGGGGAAGATGGGGAGAAGTGCCCAGATCGATGTGGTCAACATAGGACTGAAGACCATGAAATGTTGGATTGAAATGGAGAAGATGGGAGGCAGAGATTGTACAGTACTGCTGTGCCAACGTGATGATAGGTTCATCATTGGATGAGCAGACAGAACAGAGAGGCAGTAGGAAGCCTGGTGGCTGTGGCTAAAGACGCTAAACTAATTGCTTTAAAGTGCGGTGGGAAAGGAAAGAAATTGGAGATAAATAGGGTAAGATTTCATATTTATAGACCGTTGATGAATTGGTCCAGTGACCGATGAGCTCAAAAGCACAAATAAATGATTGCCAATGCCACCTGCAGGAAATAAATCATATCCCAGGAGTCTTCATAATGCATTATGCTTGCATCATGCATTAGAATTAATTAGATAAGGCTAATAAGCTAACAAGATATAATAGAAAGTATTTTTTGTAGTCCTAATGGATTTAGTTTCAGGACAACTAGAGACAGTGCTAGCCTTAATCTGATTACTGTTGAGTAGGGAATATTGAAACACTGAATTGTTTGTAACTTCCAATCATTAATGTCATCTCCGTGAAATACGAAAAAAACTGTATAATTAAGTAGCCTCACAGAGTGAGGAGTGACGGGCTGTATTCAATGTAAATAAATATCAGTGTACTCTTCTTTATCTTCAGATCGCAGCCAACATAATGGGAAATTTAATGGAAAATAAAAATAGGAAATGCTGGGGTATTCAGCAGCTTGGAGCAGAATCTGTGGATAGGGAAGTAGTTAATGTTTCAGTTTAAGGAGCTCTTTTATGCTGCATTGGATCCGGGGTAACAAGATGGAATTTAATGCAGACAATTACACTTTGGCAGGACAAACCAGGGTAAGACTTACACAGTGAATGGTAAGACACTGAGGAGTACAGCAGAACAAAGGGATCTGAAAATACAGATCCATACTTCCTTGAAATTGGTGTTGCAGGGTGGATAGGGTCATAAAGAGAGCTTTGGCACATTTGCCTTCATAAATCAGAGCACTGAGTTCAGGGATTGGCATACGATGTTAAACTTTTATAAGACTTTGGTGAAGTCGAATATGGTACATTGTGTGTAGCTCTGGTCATCTACATACAGAAAAGATTCAAGAAGCAATTCAGGATTTAAGATTGTACACGAGCATAAGGAGAACAAAATAATTGCTATTCCGGATCCAAAGCAGCATAAAAAACACAGTAAGCATAACAACATAATGAATATAAATATAAAAGTTATCCTATAAAACACAACGTACGAGTAACTGCTGAGTGCGGCCATTTGTACACGATTAGAATCTGATAGTGTGTACAGTACACAAAGTGACGAAAATGAAAGTTAACAAAAAGCTTAGAAGGATATTACCTGAACTTGTGGACGTGAGCTAAAGGGAGAGTTTGATAAAGGTCAGGACTGTACTTCCTGGAGCACAGGAGAATGAGGGGCAATCTTATAGAGGTATGCAGAATTATGAGGGGTATAGGTAGGGTGGATGCATGCTGGCTTTGTTCCCCTGAGGCTGAGCGAAACTAGAACTAAGGGTCATAGGTTTGGGATGAAAGTTTAAATATTAAAGTGGAACCTGAGGGGAAGTCTCTTCAGTCAGATGGTGGTCTGAGTGTGGAATGAGTTGCCAGCAGAAGTGGTAGATGCAGGTTTAATTGTATATTTAAGAGCAGCTTGGTTGTACATGTGGATGAGAGGCACATGGAGGACTATGGTCTGGGTGCGGGTGGATGGGACTAGGCAGAAAAAGTTAGGCACAGAACAGATGGGCTGAAGGGCCATTTTTGCGCTGTTGTGCTCTATGACTCTGTGGCTCCATAAAAATGAACAGTAACATTTTTCCTAAGTGATGTCAAGTGTTAAGGTGACGCAGGGAGTTACTGCAATGTTACCAGGAATGGGAGACTTCCGTTATGTGGCAATGTTAGCAAAGCTGGAATTGTTTTCTTAAAGCCATGAAACTGAAGGCATGATTTAATACAGGTGCGTGCTATTATGTAAGTCCTCCTGGATAAAATAAGCAGAAATCTTTTCCAATGGCAAAAAGATTATGAGCTAGATAACAAACCTTATCTGATTGGCAAAAGATGCAAGCAGAGTTTTGTGTTGTGCAGTAAGTTGTTATGATCTGGAATGTCCTGTCTGACAGAGTGAAGGAAACAGATCCAATAACAAATTTCAAAGGATTCCTTTAAACACAGTTCAAACGAAAACATCCCTAAGGCTGAGAGAGTGAGACTAGTAAGCGAGCCCTTTCAATGAACTGGCACAGATACGAGGGACCGAATGGACACCTTTGGAACTGCCTGTTCCTCCGATACTGTTTGTACAGCACTGCACTATGATGAATCACTGCTGTTGCCCACTCAGAGCCACTGACCTGTAACTGAGTTATCCTTTCAGTAGTTATGAAGCATCATTCACGTGAATCACAGATCAATTCCAAAACAGCTGATGGGGCTGAGAAGAGAGTTTACTTCCATGTATATGTAATTGTGTTTGGATTGACTAATGTGACTGCGGGGAAAACTGTGTTAATCTGTTAATTGCCCTGTGTATTAAATGATCACGTTCCATACTTGCCAGGTGAAAAGGTTCCCCTTAAACATTTCAGCTTTCACCCTAAACCTATGGTGTCCAGTTCAAGTCTCACCTGACTCTAGGGCAGGGTGGTCAAACCAATTTTAGGTCACAGGCCGGATTGAGCAAAATGCAGCTTCATGCGGGCCGAATCAGTCGGACGCGTGCGAACGCAGCTTTCGTTGCCTCCGTTTTTTCAGCCTGCTCTCATGTGTCTCAGTCTCTGCTATAACTACAAAGTGTTTCACTTTACAAATTCCATTTCTTATGAAGAAGACTGCCGAGCAAGACTGCCGAATAAACACTAAAAACCCTGAAAACCTGGTACCTGAATAAACTCAGCATTAGCCATATCATACGCCATAGGCGGTTCGATTACTGGGGCCAGCTTTAATAGTAATTAGATATTATCTCGCGGGCCAAAAATAATTCCACCGTGGGCCGGATTTGGCCCGCGGGCCTTGAGTTTGACATATATGCTCTAGGGGAAAAAGCCTGCTTGCATTTTCCCTATCCATACCGCCTCTTTATTTTGTATACCTCAATCAAATCTCCCTTCATTCTCCTACACACTCGGGAATAAAGTCCTAACCTATTCAACCTTTCCCTGTAAATCAGGTCCTCAAGTCCTCGCAATGTCCTTGGAGATTTTCTCTGCACTCCTTATTGATATCTTTCCTATAGGTAGATGACCAGAACTGCACAAAGTACTTAAAAATGTACTCAATATATAATTTAATAAGGTCAAAGTGCTAAAAGTTCTCTTTATGACCCCATCTACCTGTAACACCACTTTCAAGGAATTATTCCCAGATCCCTCTGTTCTAACATACACCTTGATGTCCACCGTTCACTGTGTAAGTCTTACCCTGGTTTGTCCTCGCAAAGTGCAACACCTCACACTTGTATACATTAAATTCCATCTGCCATTTTTCCAGCTGGTCCAGATCCCACTGCAAGCTTTGATAGCTTTCACCAATGTCTGCTATATCCCCAATCTTAATGTCATCTGTAAATTTGCAGATTCAGTTTACCATGTTATCATCCAAATCGATAAGATAGATGACAAACAGCAATGGACCCAGCACTCATCCCTATAGGACACCACTTGTCACAGGCCCCCAGTCAGAGAGGCAACCATCTACTACCACTCTCTGGCTTCTCCTGCTAAGCCAATGTTGCGTCCAATTTACGACCTCATTCTGAATGCCAAGTGACTGAAACTTCTTGACCAACCTCCCATGCAGAACTTTCTCAAAGGCCTTACTAAAGTCCATGTAGACAATATCTATGGCCTTTCTGTCATTCTGGTGTCTTCTCCCTTCCTTTCCAGCCCCAAAGAATGGTCCTGGCCTGAAACGTCCACTGTTTTTTCATTTCCATATGTTACCTGATCTGCTGAGTTCCTCCGCCATTTTGTGTGTGCTGCTTTGGATTTCCAGCATCTGCAGAATTTTTCATATTTAAGATCCCCTGCCTTTTCTTCATTAACTTTCCTAGTAACCTCCTCAAAAAACTCTGTAAGATTAAACTTGACCTACCACACACAAAGCCATGTTGACTTCCCTAATCAGGACCTGTCTATTCAAATACTTATACATCTTGTCCCTTAGAGTACCTTCCGCTAATTTACCCACTGACATCAGGCCCACTGGCCCTTAATCTCTTAGCTTATTCTTTCTTGAACAATGGAACATTATCCATCATCCGGTCTTCCAGCACCTCACACGTGCTAAGGGTATTTCGAATACCTCTGCTAGGGCACCTGCACTTGGTGCGCTAGCCTCCTACAAGGTCTGAAGGGACACATTGTCAGGCCCTGGGGTCTTATTTCACCCTAGCTTGGCTCAACACAGCAAGCACCTCCTCTTCTAGATAAGGCCCATGACCACACTACTGTTTTACCTCAGTTCTATAAACTCCATGTCCATCTCCCATGTAAATACAGACACAAATATCTATTTAAGATTAATAGAACATAGAATATAGAATAGTACAACACAATACAGGCCCTTCGGCCCATGATGTTGTGCCAACCCTTAAACCCTGCCTCCCATATATTCCCCCCACCTTAAATTCCTCCATATACCTGTCTAGTAGTCTCTTAAATTTCTCCATCTCTTTTGACTCCATGCCTAGATGACTACGTTGATCTTCAAGTGCACCAATTTTGTCCCTTGCTGTCCTTTTGCTCTTAACATACCTGAGGAAACTCATGGAATTCTCCTTCACTTTGTCTGCCAAAGCAACCTCCCGCCTTCTTTTATCCCTCCTGATTTCCTTCTTAAGTGTTCTCTTGCATGTCTTGTAATCCTCTATCTCATCCAACCCCTTTACATTATGGTAATCCCAGTTGATGCATAAAAAGTTAAAATCACCTACAGTCACAGCTTTATTTTTCTTGTAACTGTCTGCTATCTCTCTACAAATTTGCACCCCTAATTCCCACTAACTATTGGGAGGTCTATAGTATAATCCCATTAATTCCTTTCTTATTCCTCATTTTCACTCATATAGCCTCAATATAATGAGCCCTCCAATCCATCCTTTCTGAGCACTACCATGACATTTTCCCTGGCTTGTAATGCCAATCCTCGCCCTTAAAATCCTCCCGCACTACCATGTCTAAAACAACAGAACTCCACAACAATGACTTACCAGTCCTACCCCTACTGTAGCCAAATCTCATCAATGGCTACAATATCATAATTCCATAAGCTGATCCATGCTCTAAACTCACCCACCTTTTCTACAATGCTCATTGAATTGAATTTGATGCAATTCAGAATATTTGTTCCACCATACTCAACCTTTCAGTTCCTGTCTTTGTATGTAGTCTTGACATCTACTTTCCCCACAACCTCTCAACTATCTGCCCCGGCACTCTGCTTCCCATCTCCTACAACTCTAGTTTAAACACCCCAGAGTAGCACCAGCAAACCTTCCTACAGGATATTGGCTCCTTTGTAGTTCCACCTTCCCTGCAAGAAATCTGAAGCCCTCCCCACTGCTCCATCTCCTCAGCCACGCATTAAACTGTATCTCCTCCTATTTCTAACCTCGGTATCACGTGGCACAGGTAGAAATCCTGAAATCACAACACTGGAGGTCCTTTCCTTTAACTTAGAGCACCTAGCTGCTTGAACTCACTGGGGCGGATTGTGAGAACAGGCAAAGAAGTGGCAGGTGGAATACTGTGTGGGGAAGTCATGTCCTTTTGGTAGAAGGAATAAAGGCAGAGAACAGTTTCTAAATGGGGGGAAGGGTGCGATTCAAAGCTGCAAAGGAACTTGAGAGGCCGAGTGCAGAATTACCTAAAGGAAAACTTGTAGATTGAGTTGGTAACAGAGGAAGCAAATGCAATGTTATCACTTATTTCCAGAGGACTAGAAGTTAAAAGCAATGGCACTTTACCTGACTGCATTTGGAGCATTGTGAGCAGTTTTTTGGTCCTATCACTAAGGAAAGTTGTGCTGGCATTGGACAGGGTCCAGAGGAAGTTCATAAGAACGATCCTAGGAATGAAAGGGTTAACATATGAAGAGCGTCTGATGGTGTTGGACCTGCACTCACTGGTGTTTAGAAGGATGAGTGGAGATCTCACTGAAGTCTACTAAATATTGAAAGGGCTGGATAGTGTGAATGTACTGAGAACGTTTCCCACAGTGGGTGAATCTGGGACCAGAGGGCACAGCCTCAGGATAGGAGGAAGTCCCTTCAGAACAGAGATGAAGAGGAATTTCTTTAGCCAGGGGTGGTGGATCTGTGAATTCATTGCCACAGACGGTTGTGGAGGCCAAGTCATTGCCTGTATTTAAAGTGGCGGTTGTCAGGTTCCTGATTATTAGGGGCTTCAAAGGTTACGGGGAGAAGACAGGAGAATGGGGTTGAGAGGGATAATAAATCAGCCATGATCAAGAAGGTCAGAGCAGGAGTAGGCCACCTTGCCCGTTCATTCAGTATGATCACAACTGTTCTACTCTGTACTCTTCTGTGCCCATTCTCCCAAACTCCATGTTGTTGCTGGCCCCTCCCCGTAGTTCAATGCCCACAGCATCACCTTCAGCCATGGATAGCAGTAATCAGAGACACGAGATCCTGCAGCTGCTGGAATTCTTGAGCAACAAACACAAAACACTGGAGGAACTCAGCAGGTAAAACACCGTCAACGATAGGAAATGTGCAGCCAATATTTCAGGCCAAGATCCTTTATTGGAACTGGAAAAGAAGGGGGCAGAAGCCAAAGTAAGAGAGTGGAGGGAGGAGGAAGAGTACAAACTGGCAGGTGAGAGGTGAGACCAGGTGAGGGTGGAAATTGCAAGGAGAAAGGCAGAACAGATGCTGAGTTCCTCCACCATTTTGTGTGCTCCTAGGGATAGGCAGTAAATGTACCCTAAGACCTTGCCGATAAATGCCCTCCTGCTAAAACAGTGTAAGGCACAGGAGGATTCAGTGAGGGATGCTCTTCCTCAGCACTGTTGGTCAGGTTGTCTGAGAGGATGTAGGCCCTGCCAAAGCAAACTTGATCAGGTGCTACAGTACATCAGTGTACTATTGAGACTACATAGTCAGTAACTCAGAAGGCTTTACAAATTGACCCCAACAGTTTTAGAGCTGAATGATTTTAATGAGCAAAGCCTGGATCACCCTTCAGTTCCACACCCATCTGGTTGACATGTAGCTATCCTAAGTTGTGGCCTAGAATGTGGTCAACTCCAGCACTGGGCAGTAAAGGCTGGCCTTTCCAGACTTCCTCATGGGTGAGATAAAATTTCCCTGTATACTGCAGCCAACGTGCATTAGTAATTGAGGGAATAGACATCGACTCCAGTGGCAATAGACAGCTCCATCCTGCAAACTATTAATGAGCTGCCTCAATTGTGCCATTCTGGATAAATGTTGGGTGTTCAATCCAACCCTGATTTAAACTCTTTTGTACAAGACACAGGTGAGGCCACATTGGAATGTTGTACCCTGTTTTGGTCACCCTGCTGTGGGAAAGATGCCATTAAGCTGGAAAGAGTGCATGGAACCTTTCTGAGGATGTTGCTGGGATTCAAGGGACTGAGCTATGGAGAAGGTTGAGCAGGTTGGAATTTTCATTGGAGCATAGGAGAACGAGGGGTGATTTTATAGAAGAGCATAAAATTATGAAGGCAAGGATAGGATGAATGCACTCAGTTTTTTTCCCAGGATTGGGGAATGAAAGAGTAGAACACAAGGGGAGAGATTTAATGGGACCCTGAGGGGCAGATTTTCCAGCCAGGAGGTAAAACGAGCTGCTAGAAGAAGTGGTTAAGGCAGGTACAATAACAACATTTAAAAGGCATTTGGACAGGTACATGGATAGGAAAGGTTCAGAGGCAAATAGGCCTAACGTGGGCAAATGGGACCACATTTCAGGTGCAAATGTGGCCAACCAATGAGCTCTCTCCAGATACTCCTGATTCCTAAGGGAAGGGACAGTGATGGAGAGGTCTCTGATGCCAGGCAGAGGTGTCTAAACTTTCCTTGTGCCCATAATCATTTACAGAGTCAGAATCAGGCCTATTATCACTGGCACATTCATGAAATCTGATGTGCGTAACAACAATACAAATTTATTTATCTATCTATGTAAGTTACAATGATTAATAGTAAATATATAAATACATAGACAGATAAATAAATAAATATTGCAATAGGGGAATACTGTTCATAGCCCATTCAGAAATCTGATGGCAGAGGAGAAGAAGCTGTTCTTAAAACATTGAGCGTACATCTTCAGGCTTCTGTAGCTCCTCCCTGATGGTAGTGATCAGACGAGGGATTATCCCTGATGATGAGGGTCTTCCATGACATTTACTCAACATTAATGCTCTCTGGTGCTTGTCTTCAACAGTTTATCAGTGTTCTAAGTTCTGTTCTCGGCTGTCTGGGACTGCACTGCTGTTGCTGGGTTATGAGGGTGTGTGGGGTGGGAGGCTGTGGGATGTGGGGGTGCGGGGTGTGAGGGTATGGGAGGTGCAGGGGTGTTGCCATTAGAATTCAGCTGGGTGAGGAGTAATTGTTTGAAATCTTACATCCTCTTGCATTCCAAAGCACTTTACATTCAACAAAAAGGCACCATTAGAATCATGGAGCACAGAAAATGGCCAGCTTTTGAAAGAGTTATTCAATATTCTCCTGGTAAAAAAGACCTGCAGCCACTCGGCCCATTGAGCTGATACCAGTTCGGAGAGGAATCTCATTCTCTCATTAACTTTCACATGTAAACAATATTTTCCGACATTTCCATCAAATGCCTCCTGATTCTGCCTCTCACCTACACGTGGGGTAATTTACTGTCTCTGATTAACGTACCATCCCGCACATCTTTGGGGCATGGGAGAAAACTGGAGCACCAGGAAGAAACCCACACAGCCACAGAGAGGACATGCAAACTCCACACAGACAGCACCCAAGTTCAGGATTGAACCTCAAAACTATGGAGCAGTGACCTTACCTGCTCACACTAATCTCATAACGTAGCTCTTTCAATTGCAAGTCAATATTTGGTCTGCCTCCATCGCGTTTGGAGCAACAGAACCCCTCCCAGCTTTAGTCTGATTGTCACTTCCCTTCACGCTGTGCCCTCTCACCATTGCTCCTTCTGCACATGAATAGCTTCTCATCATTCAGTTATTAGCTCCTTGACCATGGCTGGTAAACAATCTCCTCTACTCTGGCACACCAAGCTGATAGACCCTCTCTACTACAGTGACATACACAGCTCGTACACCCTCTCCTCGACAGTGACATACACAGCTCGTACACCCTCTCCTCGACAGTGACATACACAGCTGGTAGACCCTCTCTACTACAGTGACATACACAGCTCGTACACCCTCTCCTCGACAGTGACATACACAGCTCGTACACCCTCTCTACTACAGTGACATACACAGCTCGTACACCCTCTCCTCGACAGTGACATACACAGCTCGTACACCCTCTCTACTACAGTGACATACACAGCTCGTACACCCTCTCCTCGACAGTGACATACACAGCTCGTACACCCTCTCCTCGACAGTGACATACACAGCTCGTACACCCTCTCCTCTACAGTGACATACACAGCTGGTAGACCCTCTCCTCTACAGTGACATACACAGCTGGTAGACCCTCTCCTTGACAGTGGCATACACAGCTGGTAGACACTCTCCTCGACAGTGGCATATACAGCTGGTAGACCCTCTCCTCGACAGTATCATACACAGCTGGTAGACACTCTCCTCGACAGTGGCATATACAGCTGGTAGACCCTCTCCTCGACAGTATCATACACAGCTGGTAGACACTCTCCTCGACAGTGGCATATACAGCTGGTAGACCCTCTCCTCGACAGTATCATACACAGCTGGTAGACCCTCTCCTTGACAGTGGCATACACAGCTGGTAGACACTCTCCTCGACAGTGGCATATACAGCTGGTAGACCCTCTCCTCGACAGTATCATACACAGCTGGTAGACACTCTCCTCGACAGTGGCATATACAGCTGGTAGACCCTCTCCTCGACAGTATCATACACAGCTGGTAGACCCTCTCCTCGACAGTGACATATACAGCTGGTAGACCCTCTCCTCGACAGTGGCATACACAGCTGGTAGACCCTCTCCTCGACAGTGGCATACACAGCTCGTACACCCACTCCTCGACAGTGGCATACACAGCTGGTAGACCCTCTCCTCGACAGTGGCATACACAGCTCGTACACCCACTCCTCGACAGTGGCATACACAGCTCGTACACCCACTCCTCGACAGTGGCATACACAGCTGGTAGACCCTCTCCTCGACAGTGGCATACACAGCTCGTACACCCACTCCTCGACAGTGGCATACACAGCTGGTAGACCCTCTCCTCTTCTTCTTCGGTTGTCCATCGGAATCTGATGACAACATTCACTCTCTTAACGGTGAGATCTTTGATCGCTATACAGACCTATCCTGGACCCACAAGTTCTATTGCAGGTGGGACATGTGTATGTGGTAGTGATGGCAACCATGGCTGCATTTCTCTTGGCTCTCTTCTGCTGTCTTCTGGTTGTTCTTTCCATCTCCAGAATACAAACTCCGTCCCTACACAGCTGTCACCAAGTGTTACGGTCAGCAGCAACATCCTCCAGGTCCTCAGGTCTGATCTTGCACTTCCTTAAAGCGTTCTTCATCTGATCCTTATAGTGCTTCTTCAGCCCTCCAGCTGAGCGTCGACCATGATGTAGCTGGCCGTATAACACTCTGCGGGGTAGCCGACATGGGGGCATCCTTATCACCTGCCCCAGCCACTGCAGCTGACACTGGGTGATCATGGCCTCTTCTGCAGTTGGTCTTTACAAGTATTTCAGTGTGAGGCACCCGCTCACGTCAAGTAATTCCCAGGATGCGTTGAAGGCAGCTTACGTGGAAGCACTCCAAGGACTTGATGTGACGGCTGTAGGTTACCCAAGCTTCACAGCCATTAAGGAGGGTGATGACACAGACCGCTTGGTATACGGTGACCTTTGTGGAGGGACGAAGGCTCCTGTTCTGAAAGACTCTACGCCGAAGTCTCCCAAAGGCAGCTGATGCCTGTTTAATGTGGCTGTGAATGTCGTTGTCAATGCTGCTACCCTCAGAGAGAATGCTCCCCAGATATTTGAAAGATGGCACTACTGACAGCTTTTCATCACCAACAGTGAAGGCAGGTAGGGTGGGTGGGACACTGGTACTCCATTGGCAAACCACTTCTGTCTTGGTGGTATTGACAGTCAGCCCCATCCTGCTGTACACTCTCACCGCCACAGCAAGGACAGTCTGAAGATCCTCCGGAGTATGGGCCACAAGAGCACAATTGTCTTCATACTGCAACTCCAGGATCCACTCTCTATGGAGTTTGGTGGTTGTGTGGAGCCTCCTGATGTCAAAGAGGTTGCCATCTAATCTGACGTCCACCGCCACACCGCTGCTGTCCTCAATCTCGTGGGGAAGCTTGGTAACACACAGGAGGAAGATGTTAAAGAGCACTGGCGCTAGCACACATCCCTGCCTCACCCCTGTGGGTACAAGGAAGGGCTCGGACTCTTGTCCTCCTATGGTCACCTGAGCAGTCATCCCATCGTGGAACTGGTGGACGATGTTAACAAATTTATTGGGACAGCCAAACCTGAGGAGGACATCCCATAAGAGCTCTCTTTGCACAATGTTGACTGCTTTGGAGAGGTCGACAAAGGCCATAAACAGGTCCTGATGTTGCTCCTGGCACTTTTCCTGAAGCTGCTGGGCTGTGAAGATCATGTCGATTGTGCTCCTGTTCTTCCTAAATCCACACTGCGATTCAGGCAGCGTTGACTCGGTGATGTTGCTGATGAGCCTCTGAAGCATCTCCTTAGCCAGGACCTTTCCAGCAACAGAAAGGAGTGATATGCCCCTACTATTGCCACAGATGGCCTTGTCACCCTTGTTCTTATAAATGACAATGACGTTTGCATTTTTCCATTGCTGTGGGATGTTCTCATCAGTCCAGGCCTTGGTGATGTACTGGTAGAGGGTGCGCATACACATGTACCCTCGTTCTTCAGTAACTCGGCAGGGATATTGTCAGTGCCAGGGGACTTACTGTTCTTAAGGGAATGGACAGCTGATAGAACCTCCTGGAAGTTTGGTGGTAGACTGAGGTCATGGATAGGAGGAAGTTCAGGCAGTTCATCCAGGATGGTGGGGTCTGCGTCAGAATCCTGATTAAGCAGAGTGTTAAAATGCTCAGCCCAGCTCAGCAGAATGGTATTCTGATCCTTCATCAGAAGACCATCTGCTGTTTTCAGGGGAGTAACTCATTAAGTTATGGGGCCGTAAATGGTTTTGACAACATTGTAAAAATTATGCACATCATTATTATTGGCAAAGGACTGGATTTCATGTGCCTTTTCAGTCCACCACTCATTTTGTATGGCTCGTATTGCCTTTTGCACTTTCCTCCAAACTGCCTGCCAATGCTGTCTGATGCTGATGGATGAAGGGTTATCTAAAATTTCCCGGTGTGCTTTGTGCATGTCCTTAAGCAAGTTGTGGATGGTATCTGTGTTATCATCAAACCAGTCTTGGTGGTTCCTGCTCTTCTGGCCGATGGATTGGGTTGCTGCCTCATAGAGAACAGAGCTGATATAGGTCCTCTGTTGTTCCATGGTATTTTCTGAACTCAGACAAGGTTCCAGCTCCCTTAGTTTCTCAGCTAGGATGCATCAAAACTCACTTCTTGCTTCTGTGTTTCTCAGGAGGTTGAAATGTAGTCGCTTTTTATTGGGTTTTTGTAGCCGCAAGGGGGGACGCACTTTCATATGGAGCTTGGCCACAATCATACGATGGTCAGTCCGGCACTCTGCACCTCTCATGACACGGGTGATGACAACATCCTTGATGTCACTACATCTCACAATGATGAAGTCGATGATGTGCCAATGTTTAGAGTGAGGGTGCATCCACGAGGTCTTATATTTTGCCTTCTGCTGGAAGATGGTGTTGGTTATGGTAAGGTTAAGCATAGAGCAAAGAGTAAGTAGCCTCATGCCATTTGCATTGACCTTGCCAATACCATGCCTACCTAGCACTCCACTCCATATCCTGTTGTTCTGTCCCACCCTAGTGTTGAAGTCCCCAAGCAAAAGGATCTTTTCATTCTTAGGGATCTGGCAAAGAGTTTCAGCCAATGTCTGATAAAAGCATCCCTTGGCCTCATTCTCAGATGGCAAAGTTGGTGCATAGGCACCAAGCCTGGCATAACGTTTCTTTGCCAGGGGATACGGAGGGTCATTAGTCTTTCACTAATGTTTCTGTGAGACTTGGTAGAAGGGTGTTCTTGATGGCCAATCTTACTCCGTGGAGATGTTGTCCACCTGGGGTGAAATCTTTCCAGAAGAAAGTGTAACCCATCCCTTCCTCTGGTAAAGAGCCTTCATCCAGGAGCCTGGTCTCACTCAGGGCAGCAATGTCAATGTTGTAGTGCCTCAGCTCAGCAGCGATCAAGGCTGTTCTCCGGTGAGGTCTGTCAGAGATGCTATACGAGTCCAGGAGAGTCCTTACACTCCATGTTGCCAGTTTTAGGTTGTATTGTTTCTTCATTCGACCGCAGTAGTGGAATAGCCCGATAGGCTCGGTAACCTATCCAGGTGAGTGATTGAATGGGCAATTTTTAGACCACCTTTTCTAGGCCCTTCCCCAATTGGGGTGAGCAGTGTGGTCCCTAAATAGGGCTGCTCAGTCACACAGGGGACTGCCGAAAACAGCTGCCACTCAGTCCCAGCTGCTAGCGACCAAATACCCCGTGCCACTGCCCTGCAGGGTTCTGACTAGGAGCTCCCAGTCCATTTGTACCTGCTCCCATTGCCAGACGCCCCATTGCCGTCAGACTTCAACCATATGTAAGGTCCAGGTATTGTTCACCGTGGTCAGAGGTGGAGACCTGCACAAGGAAGATATTAAAGTGCCACAGAGGGAGCGCCATCCCCAGTGGCACTATCTTCACCATGATGAGGTAAATCCCAGTGGCAAGGGTAGACCCAGGACAACCGGTCCCACATCTTGGCTGCAGGGTCCTTGGTCTGTTAAGGCCCACCTATTGCGCACCATCAGCGCATTGCTTTTCTGTCAGGGTGTGCTCCCTTAGCCTCGTCTCAACAGACTTACCACAAGGCAGTGGGGTTATTTACCCATGGCTGGGACAGTGGTTGGCGGGTGCCAGGGCGTGTTCACACACTGGTGGGCATGCACGCCACGTCTCTGGGGTCCACTGCTGCTCCGAGATCCCCTGTAGTTTAGCCTGGGACCGTAAGATACCCAGTTTTAACGTGTGGCCCCGAGGAGGAACTGCAGGAATCTTGGTGGTGGAGAGGCTCTGTACTGGCAGGAAGAGGTTTACACACTGGGCTCGTCTTTTCACCCTCTGTTGAGAAGGCAATAGCTACAAGCAGAGAGTAGCAAGCAGAGAGCACAATGCGGCATACAGCGTGCACTAACTACAAGCACTACTACACTACTGCACTAGACGCTTCACACACACCCTGTGAACAAATACTCCTCCCACACACACCCTCTCCTCGACAGTGGCATACACAGATGGTAGACCCACTGCCTCAGATTTCCAGAGACCCGGGTCTCTGATTCTGGCCTCCAATACTGTCCATGTGGAGTTTGCATATTTTTCTGGCAGGATTCTGAGCCATGTGGAGGAACAGTGGGATCTTGGGTCCACGCTCATAGATCTCTCAGAGCTGCCACACGAGTTTTGAGAGTGGTTCGACAGCGTGTGATACGTTGTCCTTCAATAGTCGGGGAACTGAGTTCAAGAGCTACAATGCATTGTTGCGGGAGGGGAAGATTAGATTGATCGTGGAGCGGGTTAGAAGATTAGCACAACTTTGTGGGATGAAGGGCCTGTGTTGTGTCATATGTTCTATGTTCTCTGTTCAAATATGTTACAGGGAACATGACTACAGGAATGGACTTCTCTATGATGTGCTGTACAGACTCCTATGTTGTCAGGAAATATACTGTCAAATCCTTCATATTTTTAAACACCTCTTTTAATTTTTCTCTTCAATATCTCCACTTGAAAGAACAAGCCCAGATTCACTTGTTCCTCCCCACCCCCACATTGTCGACAGCTTTGTGGTAAATTTTCTCTGGACTCCACCTAAGATGTTGACATCCTTTCCTATGTAGTCATAAGACCATAAGACATAGGAGCAGGTTTAGACCATTCAGCCCATCGAGTCTGCTCTACCATTCAATCATGGCTGATTTATTATCACTCTCAACCCCGTTCTCCTGCCTTTGCCCTTACTAATCAAGAAACTATCAGCTTGGCTGCAAATATACCCAATGACTTGGCCTGCATAGGCATTTCTGCCAATGAATTCTATAGATTCACTACACTGTAGCTAAAGAAATTCCTCCTCATCTCTGTTCAAAAGGGATGTCCTTGTATTCTGAGGTTGTGCCCTCTGGTCCTAGACTCTCTCACTTTTGGAAAAATCTCCTCCACATTCTCTCCATCTAGAGCTTTTAATATTTGACAGATTTCAATTAGATCACCCTCATTCTTCTAAACTCCAGCGAGCAGAGGCCCAGGGCTATCAAACACTCCTTTTTTACGTTAACTCTTTCATTCCTGGCTATCACGCTTCAAAACATTGAACTAATTGGAAGAAAAACAAGAGAGCCAGGAAGGCAAGTCTTAGTTTGATGCTTATTTTAAATGAAGCACGTACTTATAATGTGGTGGCACCATGACGTATGGCATTCACTTATTACTACAAATAACCTGTAATGAATTATTTAGACAACAAAGAATGCTTAATCAAACAATATATTTACAGGACTGCTCAAATATTTCTGAAATATTAAATGCACAACACTGGGATCTTTCTCATGAGCCTCCTCTGGACCCTCTCCAATCCTTTCTTAGATACGGGACTCAAAACCTGCTCACAGTCCTGCCAAATCCTTATAAAATCTCAGCATTACATCCCTGCTTTTATCTTCTAATCCTCTGGAAATGAATGATAATATTGCATTTGCCTTCCTTACTACCAACTCAGCCTGCAAGTTAACCTTCAGGTAACCCTGTACTGGGATCCCCAAGACCCTTTGCACCTCAAATTTCAGAATTTTTTCCCCTTTTAGAAAATAGTCTATGCTTTTATTCCTTCTACCAAAATGCATGACCCTACACTTCTGTGTACTGTACTCCATTTGCCACTTCTTTACCCATTTTCTTAATCTTTCTGCACACACCCTGTTTACTCAACACTGCCTGCCCTTCCTGTATGGCCACAAAGCCTTCAATTCTGTCATCGAAATCATTGACATATAACGTGGGAAGAAGCAGTCCCAAAATTGACCCCTATGGAACAAACACCACTAGTCACTGGCAGCAAACGGGAAAAGGCCCCGTTATTCCCACTTTTTACCTCCCACCAGTCAGCCAATGTAGTTAATAGCCCCTCTGGAAACCAGCCGGTGTTTATAATGGCCTGGCTCTCATTTGACTTTCATTTGTATACACCTGCTTACAAAACCAAATTCTGAAACACTAATTCTCTTTCTAAAATTGCGTGGGAGCTTTTAAGAGCACCTGAGAGGACTTTATTTAATACCATATCCGAGCTTCCTACCTCCGACAATGCAACACTTCCAGACCACACTGCCCTGAAGCAACAGTGTAATCAAACCGGGAGCAGGAGTAATTAGGAACCTCCACTAATCCAGTCTTCAGGTACTAAGGAATCTGATAAGAATTGTTTTATCAAAAGCTTTTCTATTGTATGTCAACCGGTCCTTTGAAATATTTGATATGTCGAAAGGGTTGAGGGATTACTATTGCTAGTTATAGTATGAGGCAAGTTTTTGTAAAATAGTCGGTTAGGGTGAACTGCTCTGCCCGAGACCATAAGAAATTGCAGAGATTTGGGGACACAGTTCAGGACATCCCAAAACCAACCTCCTCTCCATGGATCCAGTCTGCATTTCTCACTGCCTCAGTACAGCAGTCAACGTAATCAATGTATCGTCCCACCCCAGACATTCTCTCCTCTCCACCCTTCCAATGGGCAGAAGATACACAAGTCTGAAAGCATCTACAGCCAGGCTCAAGGACAACTTTTATTCTGCTGTTATAAGATTCTTGAACAGACCTTTGGAGCAATAAGGTGGACTCTTAACCTCACAATCCTCCATGTTATGGCCTTTGTACCTTACTGTCTGTCTGCACTGCACTCTCTCTCTAACTGTAACTGTAATGTTAATGGCATTCTTTATTGCACTCTATGTTCAATGTACTGATGTGGTGAAATAGTCTGTGTGGATGGAATGCAAAACAAAACTTTTTCACTTTACCGCAGGACATGGGATAATAATGAACCCATTTACCAATTATCAAATGAAAATAGGAACGGTGGAAACACGCAGCAGGTCAGGCAGCATCCGTGGAGACAGAAAGAGAGTTCATGTTTCAGGTCAAAGTACTGATCAGTAAAAGCTGTATTAGTTAGGATTGTGAGAGACCTGCATAACAGCAGGGAATCTGATTAAATGGTAGAACAGGCACAAGAGCTGAATGGGGCTGATGAAAGGTCTTGGCCTGAAACGTCAACTGTTCATTCCCCTCCATAGATGCTGCCTGACCTGAATTCCTCCAGCATTTTGTGTGTGTCGCTCAAGATTTCCAGCATCTTCAGAATTTCTTGGGTCTCTCCCTGCCCTGTATCTGGCAAAGTTCCATATCCAAACAATATCCAAGACCCTTTGCTCATATCCTTCGGAGAATGGACCCTGCCAAATGCACTTGGTCCAGCCTGCATCTGCCTCTGCTGTTACTGGCTCGTAATGTCCATTGTTATAGCCTAGCAACCATGTTCTCAAGGCAACCAGGGATGGGTATTAAGTATGTCCTTGTTACTGTCACTTGCACACTGAGAGCAATTGCTTCTTGAACATCAATGGAGATAAAAGAAAAATGTCCTTTATGCTGCAATAAAAGCACTTGGACATCTATTCTAGCACTGTATGCTTCTACCTTCTTCTACTAGAAGTACTCACCCTCCTTAAATCAGTCAGTGCATGACTAAGGAACCCTTTTAAATTGAAAGTAACAAGATTGATTAAATACAAACAAAATACAATAATGAAGACGTGAGTCTCAATGATATTTAGTTCAGCCATTGTACTCTCTCTTCCAAACTAGTCGCAAAAACGTGGGATTAAATAAATTCGACATAAAATTGTGAGAAGCATGGATAAGACATGTTTCCTCAGGACAGAGAGGTCTAAGACAAGGGGGTGAGGAGTAAAAGGTTTAGAAGGGATCTGTGGAAGACCCAGAGGGTGGTTGGAGTCCGATACATACTGCCTGAGAAGGTACTCCCAGAAGATTTAAGAAATATCAAGACAAGCACTGGAAACACCAACATGCAGCAAGTTACAGACCAAAACTTGGGACTAGTATAGCTGGGTGCTTGATGGTTAGCATGGATGTAATGGACCAAAGGGCCTGTTTTTGTTCTGTTTGGTTCAGTCATAGTGCTGGAATATAACAGCACAGGTATAGTCCCCTTAGTCCATGCCAACAGTTGTACTATCAATACTAATCCCACTTATGTCTGTAGCCTGTTCTGGTACCTATCTCAGTGCCTCTTTAATGTTGTGAGAGTCTTTGCCTCCACCAATTCCTCAGACTTTGCATACCATCTCCAACCACTCTCTGTTCCCCCTAAACCTCCTCACTCTCATCTGAAACCGATCCTGCTTTTAGACACCACTCCCCGATCTCTTAATAGCTGCCCTATCTATGCCTCTCACGATCTCTCACGATGATTGCCTATCTCTATGCCTCTCACGATCTCTCACGATGATTGCCTCTTTATATTGACACCAGTATCCACATCTCCATTGTCTAATCATTTGACCTCATGGCAGCTCCTCCATTCCACCCACTCCCCTATCAATAGGGGTCTGTTTCACACCTTCGCACCCCTGTCCTAGACTCACCCTTCAGTTTATGCTCTCCGGCATCCAGAACCTTGAGCTTCGCTAGTCTGCCCCTCCCTGGCCACAACCGACCCTTTCCTGTGCACGTATGTCCAGCTCCCCACCTCACCCCTACCGATCTCCTCCCTTGGAAATGTAGTCACCAACTGTAGCACTGAGGCTATTTCCAGTTACTGAGATACGGTATCTTTTGCAGGAGCTTGCAATGGATCCCAGCAGAAATTAAACACCTTTTTATTGAAACTTTCAGAGGTCTTATTGAAACCCAGGAAATTGGGAGAGTGATCCAGAGGGTGGATTATGAGAGGATGTTTCTCCTATAGGTGTGGAAAATTAGGGGGCACAGTTTTAAATCATAAGGTTTCCTATTTCAAACAGAGATGAAAAAACAATTTCTTGTCTTGGGTAATTGTGATTTCTCTGAATATCTCTAAACGTTCTGTATTTTCCTCAGGTTTCTGGCAGCTGCAGTATTTTGCTTTAAAGTTAACTCCATTCTCATAGTAAGTCCTAGATATGCTCAAAATACGAGGTTAAGAAAATTCTTCTCTCGTAGAAGATTGGGAATGTAACAACTTAGGGGACTGATGAGGAGGGTTCACAATGGTGAGATTGACAGCTGAACTGCAGGGGAATCATGTGGCAGGAGGAAGCTCAGGAATGATTAAGGTATCTTTACAGCATGAAATAAAACTTGGAAGATACAAAAAATTAAGTTAAAGGCTGAAATAACATTAGCACATTCAGTCGTTTCAGTTTGAGCATTGTGATTTGAACTATTAATCTGAGTGAACGCATTAACAAGGGACTTCTTAGTGTTTGGAAGGTTGTTACCCTTGTACCGATGACTTAGTCTACACCTGAAATTTGTTTACATCCTAATGGGATTAAGATTTTCAAGGTTATATGTTTACATAGCCAGTACCTGAATTTCTGGTTATTTGTTAATTTCTATAGATAATACTCAAGAAGGTCATATCACACATTCTGCAGAGGGACAAGTTGGCACAAAAGGAGCCGAGATACTTCAGAGTTAACTGTTGGAGTGCCAGCTTGTTGCCTGTCTTCCATTATATAGAAAGTGATGGATGTCAGGCCATATGGAAGATTAAAGGGATTATATTTATTTGTCACGTGTACAGTGCCTATAAAAAAGTGTTCACCCTCTTGGGAGTTTTCCTGTTTTAATGTTTTATGACATTGAATCACAGTGGATTTAATTTGACTTTTTTTTATACCGATCTGTGTTCACTTTGAAATGAAAGAGTCATTTTCTGTAGATCAGTATATTTAAAAAAAAGCCAGATTAAGTCCTAAGAGCAAACACGAGGAAATCTGCAGATGCTGGAAATTCAAACAACAGCACACAAAATGCTGGTGGAACACAGCAGGCCAGGCAGCATCTATAGGGAGAAGCACTGTTGAAAGTCAAATCTCTTAGTATCTCTCCTTTCAGTTAGTCCTGACGAAGGGTCTCGGCCAGAAACATTGACAGTGCTTCTCCTTATAGATGCTGCCTGACCTGCTGTGTTTCACCAGCATTTTGTGTGTGTTATCCAGATTAAATCCACTGTGATTCAATGTTGTAAAACAATAAAACATGAAAACCTCTAGGGGGAGGTGAATAGTTTTTATAGGCACTGTACATCGAAACATTGAAACATACATTGAAATGCATCATTCTATGTCAAAACAAATCAGCTCAGGGTGTGCTGAGGGTAGCCCACGTGGGTTGTCACGCCTCCAACACCAACATTACATGCCTACAACTTATCCTAACCCTAACCTGTACATCATTGGAATGTGAGAGGGAACCAAAACACACTCAGTCACGGGGAGAACGTACAAACTCCTTATAGACAGCGGAGGGAATTGACCCCCGATCAGTGTTGGCTGGGCTGGCATTGTACAGCGATTATAGAACCACTATAATATTGTGCTGCTCAGAAAGCAAAGGGAAAGAATGAATCAGCAGGTGAGGCTGGGGCCAGTGGGATGCCATAGGGATCTGGACTGAGTGGCCATATCAAGAACATGGGATCCAGTGTAATACATTCAAGTTGGCTTGTGAAATTGGTTAACTGCTCATTGATAATTGTTGCATGTACTGAGAATCGGAAAAGCTTTAGCTTGCACACCATCCAGACAGATCACTTCAAACATCAGAACGTCACACTGGTGCCAAAGCTAAAACAACCAGCATGTGGAGTATAGTGTTACAGTTGCACAGAAAATGTAGTGCAGGTAGGCAATAAAATACAAAGGTAGATCGAAAGGTCTAGAGCTCACCTTTATCGTACACTAAAGAGCCTTAAACAACAGGATCAAAGCTGTCCAGTCTGGTGGCACGTGTCCTCAAGCTTGATGGAAGGGGGCGAAGAGAGAATGCCCAGGGTGAGAGGGGTCTTTGATAATGATGACTACTTTCTTGAAGATTGTAGAGGGAGTCAATGGAGGGGAGGCTGTTTTTTTGTGATAGGCTAGACTGTATTCACAACTCTGCACAATCTCTTGCAGCCTTGGGCAGGGCAGTTGCCATGCCCAGCTCTGGTGCATCGGGAGAGGGTGTTTTCTGAGCTGCCTCTGTGAAAACTGGTGCGTGCCACAGAAGACGGGGAAGGTTTCTTAGCCTTCTGAGGAAGAAGAGGTTACTGGCGTGTTTTCTTGGCTATGATGTCTGTGTGCTTGGACCAGAACAAGCTATGGGTAGTATCTACCACCTGGGTACTACATTTCAAGTACCCCGCCCCGCTTCCAGAAGTCAATGACCAGCTATTTTCCTGCATGGCATTGTAGGCTATGAGGATAATGGAAGGGACCTGCAGAGTGGATGCAAGCAAGCGAGTGAATAGGTAACGACATGGCAGATGGAATATAATGTGTTTACAGGCGACCTTGAACATGGCAATAGAAGAATTAGTAGAATATAGAAATTGGAACAATATGGACACTTCAGCCTCAAAGTTGTAATAACCTTTTAGCCTACTCAATGAGCAATCTAACCTTTCCCTCCAACACAGCCCACAACCCTCCAATTTGATTACATCCATGTGCCTATTTAAGAGTCTCTTAAATGTCTCTGTTGTGTCAGCCTCAACCTCCATCCCCCACGTTGCATTCCAACCACTTACTGCTTCCTGTGCAAAAAAAAAACTACCTCTGACATCTTCGCTAAACTCTTCTCCATTCTGCCTAAAAGGATGTCTTTACCACCCTGGGAGAAAAGGCGCTAAGAGTGAATTGGTGAAATGGTACTACGGAGAGAAGAGGAGTAGTGAGAAAGGAGCCCAAGGGGTTTGGCACAGTCCTTCTCAGTCCAAATGCTGGGATTCGACTTGTTCCTTTCCTCCCACAGATGCTGCTCGACCCACTGAGTTTCTCCAGCACAGTGGTTGTTGATTCACTAGTTTGCTGCCCGAGGCAAAGTACTTCAGCTACGCTTTAGTTTGATAAATAAATTGGTTCATTATTATCACATGTACTAGGGTACAGAGAAAAACTTTGATTTACATGTCATCCCTACAGATCATTTCATCATATCAGTGCATTGAGGTAATACAAAAGAAAAGAACAGAATGCAGAATAAAGTTTTACAGTCACAGAGGAAGTGCAGTTCAGACAGGCAATAAGGTGCGAGGGAATAATGAGGATTGAGGAGCCTGGGGAGAGACCTGACTGACAGGCATAGATATGGTCAACAATGAGAAACTTTTACCTCTAGCAGAGTTAGCTATAATGAAAGTGTATAAAGATAAGGAATCTGGTTGGTGATTTAAAGGCAAACTGAAGAAGATGTTTTTCACTTTATTTATTTATTTATCTATCTATCTATTTAGAGATACATTTTGGAGTATGCTCTTCTGGCCCAATGAGCCACACCGCCCAATAACCCACCTATTTTAACCCCGGCCTAATCATCGGACAATTTACAATAACCAACTAACCTTCTGTCTCATGCATCACCGGAGCACCTGGAGGAAACCCACGTGCTCAAGGAAAGGGCATACAGACTTCTTACAGAAGACGCCAGAAATGAACTCTGAACCCTGACACCCCGAGCTGTGATAGCGTCATGCTCACTGCTACACTGCCAAGATGTCCAAGATTGGTGAAACCCAAGTGAGTGGTGGAGGCAGAGTCTCTCATAAAATTTAAGAACTATCCAAATAAACACTCGGATCACTGAGTCATCGAGAGCTACCAAACAAGTCACTGATCTGTCAAAGAAGAGATGAGACATTCCACCCAGATGCCTCTAACTTGTCTCTCTTGGCTGCATCTCATCTATTTCCCTCGGCTCTGCTCTGATCCCCTCTCCTCCTGGACAAAGCACCAAATACTTGCAAGTGTCTCTGGGTGAATTGTGGAAAGCATTCTGACTGGCATGGAGGCTCTGATGCACGGGATTGTAGATTCAGCCAGCTCCATCATTGAGGAGGCACTGCCTCAGGATGGCAGCATCCAGGACTGGGGGTCTTCGCCATCAGGGGCGTGCCCTGTTCCATTATCAGGGAGGAGATACAAGAGGGTGAAAACTCACACTCAATGATTCAGCAACAACTTCTTCCCCTCTGCTGTCAGATTTCTGAACAGCCCATGAACACTACTTCACTCTTCTCTGCACTATTTATTTATTTTGTAATTTATAGCAAATTTATATCTTTGCACAGCAAAACAAAGATATTAATACCATACAAGACAGTGATAGTAAACCTGATTCAGAATCCAATTCCAATTCCCTTCCCACTACCCAGAGACCCAGGTGTAGTGTTTCCACTCTGAGGTACAGCACTTGGTGTTCAGTGTGGTCTCCTCTACCATGGAGAAACCGGATGCAGTTTGGGCATTACTTTGTGGATCATCTGCACTCAGCTCACACGTGCAAACCTGAGCTTCCAGTTACCTGCCACTTGAATTCTCCATCCTCATCGCAGCTTTATCCTTCTGCCTGCAGCCTGCACTGCTAGAACAAGGCCAGACCCAAACTTGAGAAACCAGCCCTCATCTTGCATCTGAACGTGATGCTTTTGCATCCTGCACGACTCGATGCTGACTCTCGGACCCCGCGTAACTCTCTCTTCCCCTCTGTCTGTACCTGAACTGGCACTTCTGCCTGCGCCCGTTTGGCTCAGCTTTTCCTCTTTCTATTTCCTTTTCCTGTACAGTCCCACTTCTTTACCATTTGCTATAACATCAAGGAGATTAATCTGGTTTTAATTGCTACATTAGATAACCCGGTCTCCCCCTATCAGAGATACTGCCATTGTTCCCCATCCACCTCCTTTACCTTCTCTGCCACCTAAACCAGCTTGTTTTCCCTCCCTTTCCCAGTCCTGGCCAAGGGCCTAGACCAGAAATATTAGCTGTTTTTCTCTTCCCAAAAGGTGTCTCACCTGCTAAACGTTTCCATCTATCTCGTTTCATTGCAGATTTTCATTTAGTGCAGGCAGATGGCTAGCACGGGCACTGTGTGTCAAAGTCCTGCTTCTGTGTTGGATGATTAAAGCTTATCTTTATTCAACATGGACACAATGGGCCAAATAGCCTTCTCCTGTGCAATATGTCTCTCTGCTAATCAAGGAGGTGCATACATTTTACACCCGACACAAAAATCAGTCTGTCTGACTCACCAGCCACAGAAGCCCACAACACTGTGCAGAGATCTCCCCCTGCAGGTCACACAAGCTCACTGCAACTAAAGAGATGCCTCTGCAGGTCATGGAAGCTCACACCGCACCCAGGGGTCTCCCTACTGGTCAGAGAAGCTCACTGCATCACACCAAGACCACCCTGCAAATGATGCCAGTGCCATGATCAAAGGTCTTCCCATGGAAGGGTCACACAAGCTGGATACATAGAAATACCTGCACAATGGACGTGTTAGTAGCCTCACGGGCAGACAGGGTGGGGCAGCTGTTTAGCACGCTGGCAGGCACTGAGAATAGGAGTTCAGAGCGGCAATCAGACCTATTGTCACTCACTTAGATGACGTTAAATTGGTTATATTTTTCTGCACAGTGCAGCTCAAGGACATATTACTATATATGATAAAAATAATTCCAAAAAAATGGATTTATGAAGTTGTGTTCATGGGATTCATTGGGACACTGTATTATTGTATTATACGCGCCTGGAGTATTGTGTACAGTTTTGGTCACCCTGTTGTTGGAAAGAATTCATTGAGCTAGAGAGAGTGTAAAGAAGATTTACGAGGACGTGGTCAGGACTCAAGGGCGTGAGTTATAGGGAGAGGTTAGGACTTTATTCCTCGGGGTGTAGGGGCTGGAGGTGAGACCTTGTAGAGGTAATTAGCATCATGTGTGTTGCTTGGATTCTCTCTTGGTTGTGTCATTTAGGATGTGGATAAGTTAACTACACACAGTCTTTCCTCCAGATAAAGGGAATCAGAAACCAGAGGGCATGGGTTTAATGAGATAAGTAAAGGGGACCGACGGGCAACTTCTTCATGCAGATGGTGGTGTGTTCATGGAATGAACTACAGATGAGGTGGTTGAGGCAGGCAGAGCAAAAACCATTTAAAATGCACCTGGTACATGGATGGGAAAGGTTTAAAAGGATATGGTCCAATTACAGGAAGGTGGGACTAGCCTAGGTGGGCATTTTGGTTGGCGTAGACAAGTTGGGTTCTATGAACCTTGACTCTTCCAGGGTGACCCCAAGGGGTTGTACAAGTCGGCAGCACAACGACTAGTGATATCCGTACAGTCTAAGCAATTCACTGTACACTGCCGCATAATCACACAGCAGCATGTCCTCTACTGCTTGCTCAAGATCACGTCTCCAAGGCCTTCAGACTCACTCACAGGTGGCCGACGGATGTCTGGGTCTGGGGCAGGTGTTAGACGGATGTCTGGGTCTGGAGGAGGTGGTAGACTGATGTCTGGATCTGGGGGAGGTGGTAGATGGATGTCTGGATCTGGGGGAGGTGGTAGACAGATGTCTGGGTCTGGGGGAGGTGGTAGATGGATGTCTGGGTCTGGAGAAGGTGGTAGACGGATGTCTGGGTCTGGAGGAGATGGTAGACGGATGTCAGGGTCTGGAGAAGGTGGTAGACGGATGTCTGGGTCTGGAGGAGGTGGTAGACGGATGTCTGGGTCTGGAGGAGGTGGTAGACGGATGTCAGGGTCTGGAGGAGGGGGCAGACTGTTGTCTGGGTCTGGAGAAGGTGGTAGACGGATGTCTGGGTCTGGAGGAGGTGGTAGACAGATGTCTGGGTCTGGAGGAGGTGGTAGATGGATGTCTGGGTCTGGGAGAGGTGTTAGACGGATGTCTGCGTCTGGAGGAGGTGGTAGACAGATGTCTGGGTCTGGAGGAGGTGGTAGACAGATGTCTGGGTCTGGAGGAGGTGGTAGACGGATGTCAGGGTCTGGGGGAGGTGGTAGATGGATGTCTGGGTCCGGGGGAGGTGTTAGATGGAAATCAGGGTCTGGAGGAGTTGGTAGACAGATGTCAGGGTCTGGGGGAGGTGGTAGATAGAAGTCTGGGTCTGGGGGAGGTGGTAGATGGATGTCAGGGTCTGGGGGAGGTGGTAGATGGATGTCAGGGTCCGGGAGAGGTGGTAGATGGATGTCTGGGTCCGGGGGAGTTGGTAGACGGATGTCAGGGTCTGGGGGAGGTGGTAGACGGATGTCAGGGTCTGGGGAAGGTGGTAGACAGATGTCTGGGTCTGGGGAAGGTGGTAGACAGATGTCTGGGTCTGGGGGAGGTGGTAGATGGATGTCTGGGTCCGGGGGAGGTGGTAGACGGATGTCAGGGTCTGGGGGAGGTGTTAGACAGATGTCTGGGTCTGGAGGAGGTGGTAGATGGATGTCTGGGTCTGGGGAAGGTGGTACACGGATGTCTGGATCTGGGGGAGGTGGTAGATGGATGTCTGGGTCCGGGAGAGGTAGTAGATGGATGTCTGGGTCTGGGAGAGGTGGTAGACAGGTGTGTGAGTCTGCGGGAGGTGGTAGATGGATGTCTGGATCTGGGGGAGGTGGTAGATGGATGTCTGGGTCTGGGGAAGGTGGTAGATGGATGTCTGGATCTGGGGGAGGTGGTAGATGGATGTCTGGGTCTGGGTGAGGTGTTAGACGGATGTCTGGGTCTGGAGGAGGTGGTAGATGGATATCAGGGTCAGGAGGAGGTGGTAGATGGATGTCAGGGTCTGGGGGAGGTGGTAGATGGATGTCTGGGTCAGGGGGAGGTGGTAGATGGATGTCTGGGTCTGGGTGAGGTGTTAGACGGATGTCTGGGTCTGGAGGAGGTGGTAGACGGATGTCAGGGTCTGGGGGAGGTGGTAGATGGATGTCTGGGTCCGGGGGAGGTGGTAGACGGATGTCAGGGTTTGGGGGAGGTGGTAGACGGATGTCTGGGTCTGGGGGAGGTGGTAGACGGATGTCTGGGTCTGGAGAAGGTGGTAGATAGATGTCTGGGTCTGGGGGAGTTGGTAGATGGATGTCTGGGTCTGGGGGAGGTGGTAGACGGATGTCTGGGTCTGGAGGAGGTGGTAGACAGATGTCTGGGTCTGGGGGAGGTGGTAGATGGATGTCTGGGTCTGGGGAGGTGGTAGATGGATGTCTGGGTCTGGAGAAAGTGGTGGATGGATGTCTGGGTCTGGGGGAGTTGGTAGATGGATGTCTGGGTCTGGGGGAGGTGGTACATGGATGTCTGGGTCTGGAAGAAGTGGTAGATGGATGTCTGGGTCCGGGGGAGGTGTTAGATGGATATCTGGGTCTGGGGGAGGTGTTAGATGGATGTCTGGGTCTGGAAGAGGTGGTAGACAGATGTCTGGGTCTCGAGGAGGTGGTATACAGATGTCAGGGTCTGGGGGAGGTAGTAGATGGATGTTTGGGTCTTGGGGATGTGGTAGACAGGTGTGTGAGTCTGCGGGAGGTAGTAGATGGATGTCTGGGTCTGGGGCAGGTGGTAGCCTGGTGCCTAGGTCTGGAGGAGGTGGTAGACAGATGTCTGGGTCTGGGGGAGGTGGTAGACAGATGTCTGGGTCTGGGGGAGGTTGTAGACGGATGTTGTCTGGATCTGGGGGAGGTGGTAGATGGATGTCTGGGTCTGGAGGAGGTGGTAGACAGATGTCTGGGTCTGGGGGAGGTAGTAGATGGATGTCTGGGTCTGGGGGAAGTGGTAGACAGGTGTGTGAGTCTGCGGGAGGTAGTAGATGGATGTCTGGATCTGGGGGAGGTGGTTGACGGATGTCTGGGTCTGGGGGAGGTGGTAGACGGATGTCTGGGTCTGGAGGAGGTGGTAGACAGGTCTGGGTCTGGGGGAGCTGGTAGATGGATGTCTGGGTCTGGGGAGGTGGTAGATGGATGTCTGGGTCTGGAGAAAGTGGTGGATGGATGTCTGGGTCTGGGGGAGTTGGTAGATGGATGTCTGGGTCTGGGGGAGGTGGTACATGGATGTCTGGGTCTGGAAGAAGTGGTAGACGGATGTCTGGGTCCGGGGGAGGTGTTAGATGGATATCTGGGTCTGGGGGAGGTGTTAGATGGATGTCTGGGTCTGGAAGAGGTGGTAGACAGATGTCTGGGTCTCGAGGAGGTGGTATACAGATGTCAGGGTCTGGGGGAGGTAGTAGATGGATGTTTGGGTCTTGGGGATGTGGTAGACAGGTGTGTAAGTCTGGGGGAGGTAGTAGATTGGTGTCTGGGTCTGCGGCAGGTGGTAGCCTGGTGCCTAGGTCTGGAGGAGGTGGTAGACAGATGTCTGGGTCTGGGGGAGGTGGTAGACAGATGTCTGGGTCTGGGAGAGGTGGTAGATGGATGTCTGGGTCTGGGGGAGGTTGTAGACGGATGTTGTCTGGATCTGGGGGAGGTGGTAGATGGATGTCTGGGTCTGGAGGAGGTGTTAGACAGATGTCTGGGTCTGGGGGAGGTAGTAGATGGATGTCTGGGTCCGGGGGAGGTGTTAGATGGATATCAGGGTCTGGAGGAGTTGGTAGATGGATGTCAGGGTCTGGGGGAGGTGGTAGATGGATGTCTGGGTCCGGGGGAGGTGTTAGATGGATATCAGGGTCTGGAGGAGTTGGTAGACGGATGTCAGGGTCTGGGGGAGGTGGTAGATGGATGTCTGGGTCTGGAAGAGGTGGTAGATGGATGTCTGGGTCTGGGGGAGGTGGTAGATGGATGTCTGGGTCTGGGGGAGGTGTTAGACAGATGTCTGGGTCTGGAGGAGGTGGTATACGGATGTCTGGGTCTGGGGGAGGTGGTAGACAGATGTCTGGGTCTGGGGGAGGTGGTAGATGGATGTCTGGATCTGGGGGAGGTGGTAGATGGATGTCTGGGTCTGGGAGAGATGTTAGATGGATATCAGGGTCAGGAGGAGGTGGTAGATGGATGTCTGGGTCTGGGGGAGGTGGTAGACAGATGTCTGCGTCTGGAGGAGGTGGTAGACGGATGTCTGAATCTGGGGGAGATGGTAGACGGATGTCAGGGTCTGGGGGAGGTGGTAGATGGATGTCTGGGTCTGGCGGAGTTGGTAGATGGATGTCTGGGTCTGGGGAGGTGGTAGACGGATGTCTGGGTCTGGAGGAGGTGGTACACGGATGTCTGGGTCTGGAAGAGGTGGTAGACGGATGTCTGGGTCTGGAGGAGGTGGTACACGGATGTCTGGGTCTGGAAGAGGTGGTAGACGGATATCTGGGTCCGGGGGAGGTGGTAGATGGATATCTGGGTCTGGGGGAGGTGTTAGAAGGATGTCTGGGTCTGGAGGAGGTGATAGACAGATGTCAGGGTCTGGGGGAGGTAGTAGATGGATGTCTGGGTCTGGGAGAGATGGTAGACAGGTGTGTGAGTCTGCGGGAGGTAGTAGATGGATGTCTGGATCTGGGGGAGGTGGTAGATGGATGTCTGGGTCTGGGGGAGGTGGTAGATGGATGTCTGGGTCTGGGGAAGGTGGTACACGGATGTCTGGATCTGGGGGAGGTGGTAGATGGATGTCTGGGTCCGGGAGAGGTAGTAGATGGATGTCTGGGTCTGGGAGAGGTGGTAGACAGGTGTGTGAGTCTGCGGGAGGTGGTAGATGGATGTCTGGATCTGGGGGAGGTGGTAGACGGATGTCTGGGTCTGGGGGAGGTGGTAGATGGATGTCTGGGTCTGGGGAAGGTGGTAGATGGATGTCTGGATCTGGGGGAGGTGGTAGATGGATGTCTGGGTCCGGGAGAGGTGTTAGATGGATATCAGGGTCAGGAGGAGGTGGTAGATGGATGTCAGGGTCTGGGGGAGGTGGTAGATGGATGTCTGGGTCAGGGGGAGGTGGTAGATGGATGTCTGGGTCAGGGGGAGGTGGTAGATGGATGTCTGGGTCCGGGAGAGGTAGTAGATGGATGTCTGGATCTGGGGGAGGTGGTAGATGGATGTCTGGGTCCGGGGGAGGTGTTAGATGGATATCAGGGTCAGGAGGAGGTGGTAGATGGATGTCAGGGTCTGGGGGAGGTGGTAGATGGATGTCTGGGTCAGGGGGAGGTGGTAGATGGATGTCTGGGTCTGGAGAAAGTGGTGGATGGATGTCTGGGTCTGGGGGAGTTGGTAGATGGATGCCTGGGTCTGGGGGAGGTGGTACATGGATGTCTGGGTCTGGAAGAAGTGGTAGACGGATGTCTGGGTCCGGGGGAGGTGTTAGATGGATATCTGGGTCTGGGGGAGGTGTTAGATGGATGTCTGGGTCTGGAAGAGGTGGTATACAGATGTCTGGGTCTCGAGTAGGTGGTATACAGATGTCAGGGTCTGGGGGAGGTAGTAGATGGATGTTTGGGTCTTGGGGATGTGGTAGACAGGTGTGTGAGTCTGCGGGAGGTAGTAGATGGATGTCTGGGTCTGGGGCAGGTGGTAGCCTGGTGCCTAGGTCTGGAGGAGGTGGTAGACAGATGTCTGGGTCTGGGGGAGGTGGTAGACAGATGTCTGGGTCTGGGAGAGGTGGTAGATGGATGTCTGGGTCTGGGGGAGGTTGTAGACGGATGTTGTCTGGATCTGGGGGAGGTGGTAGATGGATGTCTGGGTCTGGAGGAGGTGGTAGACATTTGTCTGGGTCTGGGGGAGGTAGTAGATGGATGTCTGGGTCTGGGGGAAGTGGTAGACAGTTGTGTGAGTCTGCGGGAGGTGGTAGATGGATGTCTGGGTCTGGGGCAGGTGGTAGCCTGGTGCCTAGGTCTGGGAGAGGTGGTAGATGGATGTCTGGGTCTGGAGGAGGTGGTAGACAGATGTCTGGGTCTGGGGGAGGTAGTAGATGGATGTCTGGGTCTGGGGGAAGTGGTAGACAGTTGTGTGAGTCTGCGGGAGGTGGTAGATGGATGTCTGGGTCTGGGGGAGGTGGTAGACAGATGTCTGGGTCTGGGGGAGGTGGTAGACGGATGTTGTCTGGATCTGGGGGAGGCAGTAGATGGCTGTCTAGGAGAGGTGCCACAGAAAGAGTGTGACTTCAGAAATGCCTCATATTTAAACATGCCCATTGTTACTGTCAATCAAATCAAGTTTCACATTGTTTAATTTAATTTAAAATTATTCACAGACTGCTGTGTATCTCTTGTTTTGTCCTCCAATTATCTGAACCCTTGTTCTCAGCATCAATCGTCCTGCTTCCAAACCACATGAAACAGAATCAGAACAAGGCAAGAATGTTTTCCTCACTGATGATAGCAACATTACTGACTGGTGATTTCAGTGGAGGCACAAGACACTGCAGATGCTGGAATCTGGAGCAACAAAAGTTCTGGTGGAGGAGCTTAGCAGGTCAATCAATATTTGTGGAAGACAGGAAATAGCGATGCCTCAGGAGTCCTAAGTTCCTCCATCAGTTTTGTGCACACAAAACCCCTGATTCAATTCCTGTTTATGACTCCCTCTTGGCAAATATTGCTTTTTGTCTATATAAGTTACAAGCAACCAACATAATCAAGGACCTCTCCCACCCTGGATTTTCGCTCTTCTCCCACTATCCTCCCCACCCTCCAGGTAGAAGAGACAGAAATACAAGCGTGTGTACCACCAAACTCAAGGACAGCATCTATCTCACTGCTATCAGGCTCTTGAATAGAGTTCTCATACATTAAAAGATGAGCCCTCGATCTCCAGGTCCACCTTGTTGTAGCCCTGGCACTGCATTTGTCTACCTGCACAGCAGTTTCTCTGTAACCGTAGAAGTATATTTAACATTCTGCTTTCCTTTTTACTACTTATGTGTGGTATGATCTAACTGGATGGTTTGCAAACAAAAGCTGATCTCTGTATCTCGGTACATTTGACTATAATAAACCTATACTGATAATGTGGATGGACTTGTTTTGATGCATAAATATCTGTTACAAGCCCCGAGTCTGGACTCCTAGGTCACCGCAGACAAGGAAGGGTTACAGTTGCAGACGTATAGTTTGCAATATCTCGAAGCGGAGTCTGGCACTGATTGTGTGAAGGCAACAGCATGTCTGTCCTGATTCATTAGGATGAAACTGCTGTACTGTGGGAGTTGGATGTGAGAGACTAGCAATATGCTCAGAGAGTTGCTGTTTAAGTGTGAACACCAATGATTCTCATGGGGAAGGGAAAAAGGTACACTCTGCTCACACTGTTTGTTCCCCAGCCTTGTCCCACACCCTCCTGTGACTCCCTGCATACTGGGACACCTGTCTGAATCATTGTCTCCAAAGAGATCATTCCTATGCACTATGGTGCAACATTCAGAAAGGGCAGCTTTACACATCCAAGATTCAAACATTGAGGGATCTTTTGAAAGCTGAACTATCTAAGCTATTTTCATATTTTTAAATAAATTGATTGCTCCAGAACTGAGAACACTGTCTGGTCACTTGTGAAAGATATTTAACTTTATGAAGTGATGAGGCAGTCTATGAGGGACAGGGTGTTTCCAATTGAGGAGCTGCAGATGTAAGGCTGAGTATACAGTATATAATGTTCAGACGATAGGTAGGAAAAACATTGTCTTTAACCCAGTCTGTAATGAGGCTGTGGAATAGTCAACTACAATGGTGACTGAAATAATATCAACATTTAAAAATAAATTTGATAGGTGAGTAAAGGAGGGCAGGGGGTTTGTTTAATTCTCTGGAAGAATAATCTTCTTATATAAATAGTCTCAAGGTTGAAATGTAAGGATTGGAAAATTGAAATTTTTACACCTTTGTTGAAGAAGTGGTGAAGGGATAAACCCAATAACTACAGAAACAGTTTGACTTCAGAATAGGGTAAGATCCGAGAAACAATGATCAGTGACAGAATTAGCAGTAATGTGAATACTTATTTTTGAATAAGGGAGATGGTTGATGAAGTGAATGCAACTGATGTGTTGCATGTGGACTTCTAAAGGGTGTTTAATGCAGGTTTGTCATCAAGTTTAAAAGTCTTTGGAATAAGAAGAGTTGCAGTGGCCGGATAGACAATTGCCTGAGTAAAAGGTAACAGAGAAGTAGAGAGAGGTGGTTTTTGCACTCTGGAAGGAACTGTGCACTGGAGTGTTCCACAGGGGTGAGTTAATTGAAACACTGGTTTCCTAATTGTCCCATGATTTGGACTTGGAGTCAAGGGTACCAGACATAACTTTAAATTAGTAGATGACACAAACTTGGAAGTGTGGTGAGGACATCAAAGAGCTATAGACATGTTATTGGAATGGAAAGATGGTTGGCAGATAAAACGTAACTGAAGATAAGGTGTTCTATTTTATGACAGTGAGAAGAGGTGATATAAATTGGAAGGCATAATGTTTAAGGAGTATACAAAGAGTGATCTGGGAGTATGTGTGCATTTTTATGAGGAAGCCCTGCAGTGTTGTCCTGGGACTGGGAAGATTGACGTCCAACAACCACAACTATCTACCCTTGTGTGAGGCGTAACTCCAACTTTTAGAGTGCTTTCCCCTTAATGCCCACTGACTTCAATGTTCCTTAAACAGATTCTCTCTTGATGCCAAGGGCAGAGACTTTCACATCACCTCTGGGATTCAACTCTTTGGACCAAGTCAGTGTTGAGCTCTGGCACCACATGGTTCTGGTGAAACCCAAAATGGACATCAGGGATCAGGTTACCAGTGAGTAAGTACTACTTAATAGCACAATCAATGCCACTAACTAATGTCACAGATGATTGAGAATAGACTGATTGGAAGGTAACAGGCTGGATCAGATTTGTCCTTCAGTCTGTGACAGGGTATTCTCAAGTAATTTTCCACATGATCAAGTTATCCCAGCACCCAAAAAATCAGCTGTGAAGTGCCTGAATGACTGTAGCGCTGACACCCATAGCCATGAAGTGCTTTGAGAGACTTGTGCTCTCACACATTAAGGCTATAATCCCACCTGATCTGGACAAACACCAGTTTGCCTCCCAGGCAAATCACAATCACAACTGCCCTCCATATTGCTCTGACTCACTTAGAGGAAGTGAACACTTATGTAAGGATGTTATTTGTGGACTTCAGTTCTGCATTTAACGCAGTCACCCCCCATAAACTGGTGAGCAAACTGAACACTCGGCCTTGGTTCCTCCCTGTGCTCATGGGTCATGGACTTTCTCACAGACCGACCACAGCAAGTCAGAGTTGGTAAGCACACCTCCACCACCCTCATCTTAAAAACAGGCACCCCGCAGGGCTGTGTGCTGAGCCCTATGCTCTACACACTCTTCACACATGACTGCACCCCCATCTACACCTCCAACTCCATAATTAAATTTGCAGACGATACCACAGTGGTTGGCCTGATCTCGGATGAGGATGAAACAGCCTGCAGGCTCCATGTGGATCATCTGATGGAGTGGTGAAAGGACAATGACCTGGTCCTTGACACTTATAAAACAAAAGAGATGATCATTGACCTCAGGAGATCAAAGGACAGAGTACACAACCCCCCTTCATATACATGGAAAGGTAGTGAAAAGTGTGGAAAACCTGAAGTTCCTTGGAGTTATGTTGGCAAAACAGCTGACATAGACCACCAACACCTCACTGCTTGTAAAAAAGGCACAACAAAGACTCTTCTTCCTCAGAAAGCTGAAGCAGGCCAAACTCCCACAAAAGCTGTTGCTTAACTTCCTCAGAAGCACAATTGAACCCATCCTGACCAACAGCGCCACAGTGTGGTGTGCCAGCTGCACAGCCACTGAGAGACAAGACCTGCATCGCGTGGTGAAGGCGGCCCAGCGAATTGTCAGGATGGAGCTCCCAGGACTGGACACCATCTATTCCAGCAGACTCAGGAGGAAAGCGATCAGCATAACCAGACACCACACACCCCAGCCACTCCCTGTTTGACCCGCTGCCATCTAGCAAAAGGTTCAGGACACTAAAAGCCAGAACAAATAGACTGAGGAACAGCTTCTACCCCAGAGCTGTGGCCTCCATCACACCACTCCCACAGATCAATGACTGAAACTGTGAGCACACACAAGGACTCAAATACTTGCACTAACGGCACTTTGTGCATTACTGTGACATTCTGGTGCTGCTGCAACTTATTTTCTGCTACTTATCCATTTAATACTGTTTTTCTATTACTGTCTTGTTTTTATCTACCGCTTTGTTTGATTGCCTGAGAGGAAGCCAAACAGAGTTTCATTGTACCTATGTACAATGACAATGAAGAACATTCAATTCAATTCAATAGTTGCTGGTGTTGTCACTGGAAAAGCTTGGGCCATGTCTAGTTCTGAGCAGAGGTCTTGAGGATATGAATGGGATGTTGCCTGGTCCTTCGGGCTGCGTTGCGTCCGTGTTCCCAGGTTCTGCATCAAAAAATATCTGCAGCTTACTGTGTCCATATCTGGCCACCCCATTGTAGGAAGAATGTGGAGAGCTCACAGAAGAGGTATACCTGGGTGCTGTCTGGATTGGAGGGCATGAGCTATAAAAGATAGGACAAACTTGGGTTTTCTCCCTAAAGTGTTGGAGACAAAGGGGAGACCTGATTCAGATTTTTTTCAATATGAGAGGTATAGATAGGGTAGACGGTCAGAATTTTTCCCCAGGATAGAACATGCTTTTCATGTTAGAGAGGGCAGTTTAGAGGCAATGTAAGGGGTAAATTTTTTATGCAGAGTGCTAGATGGAATGGGTTACAAGGGGCTTTAATGAAAGCATGTAGTTTGGTGGAATTTAAGAGGCTTTTCGATACTGTCGTCACACAAAGGGAACAGAGAGGTGTGGGTACTACGTAGGAAGAGCAAGATTATCATAACGTGGTGGGCTGAATTGCCTGTCCACTGCTGTACTGTTCTTTGCTCTATGTCCTATCCCCATCTAAATCAGAAGGTGTTGGTTTTTCATTCTAGATAAACACTTTTGGAAAGGGGAAGCATTGTTAGATGTCCTGCTTCCAGATGAAATGCTAAACAGAACTGTTGACTGGACATGAAAGGTCCCATGTTACCATGGAAAGCAGGAACATCTTCCTTGGGGCACCAGTTGATGTCTAATTCTCAACCAACGGCCAAATCAAACAACCCAATTATTTAATGAAAATGAAACACGGCATACATTGCAAATCTGAAATAAAAACACAAAATGGAATCACTCAGCAGGTCAGGCAGCATCTGTAGAGAGAGAAACAAAGATAATGTTTTATTACAACTGGGGAAAAAGAGATAAGTTAGTCTGAAGTAGCAGAAGAACCAGTGAGTTTTATTCCTGAAGTCTCCTTTCAGCTGAAGAAAGCAGGGACTGTCATATGGTGGGCGGTGAAGGCGGACCCAAATGCAAGACACAGACACTGAAGTACTGGGACCTGGACTGGACTAGAGTTAGGGATGGTACTGGACACAGACACTGAAGTACTGGGACCTGGACTGGACTAGAGTTAGGGATGGGGCAAGACACAGACACTGAAGTACTGGGACCTGGACTGGACTAGAGTTAGGGATGGGGCAAGACACAGACACTGAAGTACTGGGACCTGGACTGGACTAGAGTTAGGGATGGGGCAAGACACAGACACTGAAGTACTAGGAACTGGACTGGACTAGAGTTAGGGATGGGGCAAGACACAGACACTGAAGTACTGGGACCTGGACTGGACTAGAGTTAGGGATGGGGCAAGACACAGACACTGAAGTACTGGGACCTGGACTGGACTAGAGTTAGGGATGGGACTGGACACAGACACTGAAGTACTGGGACCTGGACTGGACTAGAGTTAGGGATGGGACTGGACACAGACACTGAAGTACTGGGACCTGGACTGGACTAGAGTTAGGGATGGGGCAAGACACAGACACTGAAGTACTGGGACCTGGACTGGACTAGAGTTAGGGATGGGACTGGACACAGACACTGAAGTACTGGGACCTGGACTGGACTAGAGTTAGGGATGGGACTGGACACAGACACTGAAGTACTGGGACCTGGACTGGACTAGAGTTAGGGATGGGACTGGACACAGACACTGAAGTACTGGGACCTGGACTGGACTAGAGTTAGGGATGGGGCAAGACACAGACACTGAAGTACTGGGACCTGGACTGGACTAGAGTTAGGGATGGGGCAAGACACAGACACTGAAGTACTGGGACCTGGACTGGACTAGAGTTAGGGATGGGACTGGACACAGACACTGAAGTACTGGGACCTGGACTGGACTAGAGTTAGGGATGGGGCAAGACACAGATACTGAAGTACTGGGACCTGGACTGGACTAGAGTTAGGGATGGGACTGGACACAGACACTGAAGTACTGGGACCTGGACTGGACTAGAGTTAGGGATGGGACTGGACACAGACACTGAAGTACTGGGACCTGGACTGGACTAGAGTTAGGGATGGGGCAAGACACAGACACTGAAGTACTGGGACCTGGACTGGACTAGAGTTAGGGATGGGGCAAGACACAGACACTGAAGTACTGGGACCTGGACTGGACTAGAGTTAGGGATGGGACTGGACACAGACACTGAAGTACTGGGACCTGGACTGGACTAGAGTTAGGGATGGGACTGGACACAGACACTGAAGTACTGGGACCTGGACTGGACTAGAGTTAGGGATGGGACTGGACACAGACACTGAAGTACTGGGACCTGGACTGGACTAGAGTTAGGGATGGGGCAAGACACAGACACTGAAGTACTGGGACCTGGACTGGACTAGAGTTAGGGATGGGACTGGACACAGACACTGAAGTACTGGGACCTGGACTGGACTAGAGTTAGGGATGGGACTGGACACAGACACTGAAGTACTGGGACCTGGACTGGACTAGAGTTAGGGATGGGACTGGACACAGACACTGAAGTACTGGGACCTGGACTGGACTAGAGTTAGGGATGGGACTGGACACAGACACTGAAGTACTGGGACCTGGACTGGACTAGAGTTAGGGATGGGACTGGACACAGACACTGAAGTACTGGGACCTGGACTGGACTAGAGTTAGGGATGGGACTGGACACAGACACTGAAGTACTGGGACCTGGACTGGATTAGAGTTAGGGATGGGACTGGACACAGACACTGAAGTACTGGGACCTGGAATGGATTAGAGTTAGGGATGGGACTGGACACAGACGCTGAAGTACTGGGACCTGGACTGGACTAGAGTTAGGGATGGGACTGGACACAGACTAGGAGCTGGGACAGGAACACAGACTTGGGCTAGGACAGCAGGACCAGGACAAGGAACTGGGAACTAGGAGCCTGGACTTGGACTCCGAGTCAGAGACTGGACAAGGACCCAAAACCTGGGTCTTGACTGGCTTGGGTTCTTCGAGGCTTTCCTGGGCAGGACAAGGTACTCCATCCTAGAGCACAGGGCCAGGATGCTTTCACAGGGCCGGGCCCCTTCCTTGGACACCGGGCCAGGATGACTGCCAAGGTAAACCGCCAAGAAAACTATCAGGGATTCAGATGGGGAGGAGAAGAGAACAGTCTGTCCTGCCTCAGGGTAATGGCAAAGACAACCTGACTTACCCAACAGAGGCAAGGACCAGAAGGGACAGATCCAACCGCAGGGCAATGGCAAAGACAGCCTGACTTACCCAACGGAGGCAAGGACCAGAAGGGACAGATCCAACCGCAGGGTAACGGCAAAGACAGCCTGACTTACCCAACAGAGGCAAGGACCAGAAGGGACAGATCCAACCGCAGGGTAATGGCAAAGACAGCCTGACTTACCCAACGGAGGCAAGGACAGGAAGGGAGCTCAGCCCAGGGTGGCTCCGAGTCTCGGGGCAGTCAGCAACCGTGGCTGGCTACCGAATCCGCCAAATCCGTATCTAGCTCGGAGTGACAGACGGCCACTCAGCTGGCCCCGGAAACGGCCGAATCCATACCCCGATAACTACGACTAGAGACGGCAAGGCTCCAACCAGGCCTAGAGATCACGAATGGCTGCTCTAGCCTTCCACCAGCAGGTTGCTCCAAGGGGATACCGACAAGACAAACCAGCACCCACACTCGACCCCAGGGCCACTTATATTCCCAGCCCCAAGACGAGAATCAGGCGCCTATGATTAAGCCCAACTGAAACAAGGGACAGCCGGAAGACCCACAGCCCAGAGTTCACAAATCGGACCGTGAACCGAAATGCAGATTTCACGGACCGGTCCATGACAGGGACAAAGCCACATCTAGAGTACTGTGCCCAGTTTTGTGTTGCCTTATTTAAGGAAAGTAATGCTATCTCTGGAAGCAATTCAGAGAAGATTAACTGGTATATTCTCAGGTATGGAGGGACTGTCTAATAAAGAAAGGTTAAACAGCCTGGATTGAGTAATTTGAGTTCAGAAGAATGAGAGGTGATCTTACTGAAACATATAGGCTGTAAGGACACTGAACAATAGGAGGATATTCTACCTTGAGGAGAGTTCAGAACAAGAGAGTGCCATCGCAGAAAAAGAGGATTCCTATTTAAGATTAAGATGAGGAAGAATTTCTTCTCAGTATGGTATTTATGTCTTTGCCTCAGGATGGCTCCTTCCTTTCCATTTCTGATGAAGGGTCTCAGCCTGAAAATTTGACTGTTCATTCCCCTCCCCATAGATGCTGCCTGACCTGCTGAGTTCCTTCAGCATTTTCTGGGTGCTACTCTGAATTTCTAACATCTGCAGAATCTCTTGTACTTATGAGCTTGAATCCTTGATCAAACTTGCTGGAAGTAGGTTTGATAGTGGCAGAGGAATATTGATCATGCACAGGTAGAAGAGAAGTAGTTTGATTTGGCATTGGGGTCAGCACAGACATTGTGGGCCGAAGGGCCTGTTGCAGTATTGACATGCGTTTTTGGCCTTCTTTTTCTTGCAGATGGCATCTACAGTACAAATGCGTAACTGTCCGTCCCAGGTCACTCCCATTTCTGACCCAGGGCCTCCGACTTCAGGCAGTGAGCTGCAGCTTGCTGTCGACGCTTACCTTTGCCTACGCTCAGAGGCCGGCGTCAACTCCATCGTGGACTCATTCTTTGGAGCTTATGAGGGAGCAGAATACAGACTGTTCTCCACCCTCAGACACTGAATCAACCCACAGAAGGCAAACGTTGGATGAGAATTATCCAAAAATTACCCAAATCTTTAATCCAATGGCCTTGGGATCAACATCAGGTCTCTGCTGGTTACACTGCAGGGTGCTGAAAGATCACAGGAGGAGGTCCCCTCTTCCAGGGAGATCCCTTAGCCCAGGGGAAGAAACCCTGTCCCAAGCATAAACATCTTGTCCCAGAGCAAGGTACCTTGTCCTTGGGGAAGATACCCTGTTCCAGAGGGAGATACCCTATCCCTGGGAAAAATACCCTCATTGGGGAAGTTCTCTGTCCCACAGGGTAGACATTTTACCTCAGAAAGAGGTACCTTGTCCCAGGGGAGATACCTTGTACCTGGGTTGAAATACCTTGTCCCAGGGGAGATACCTGTCCCAAAGGGAGGTACCTACTCTGAGGAGGATGTCTCCTGCCCCAGGAGGTTATACCCTGCCCATAGAAGAAGATGCCTCATCCCAAGAGATGCCCTGAATGAGGAGATTCCCTGTCCCAGGAGATGCTCTGTCTCAAGAGGAGGTGATTATGTCCCAGGAGAGATTAACCTGTGCCAGGAGAAAGTACGCTTGTCCACAGGAAGAAGCGCCCTATCACAGGTGGCGATATCCTATCCTGGGAGAAGGGTTTTCTGTCCTAGGAGGAGACTCACTGAGTCAGGAGGAGATTACTTGTCCAGGAGGTGCCTTGCCCCAAGAGGAGGTGCCCTATCCTAGAAGGAGGCGGCCTATCAGAAGAGGAGGTGGTCTGTCCCAGGAGGAGGTCACTCTGTCCCAAAGGAAATTGCCAGTCCCTGGGAATGCCTTGTCCCTGGAGATACCATGTCCCTGGAGGGGGTATGCTGTGCCAAGAGGAGAATGCTGGTCCCAGGAGATACCTTATCCTAGAAAGAGGTTTCCTGTCCCAGGAGGATTTTGCCAGTCCCTGGGGATGACTTGTCCCAGGAGATTCCGTGTTTGCAGGAGGAAATACCCCACCAATAATTAGTCAATTGTTAAATAATGTCTGAGTGTGCAAGAACTCAGTTTCCTCCTTGAAACATTCATTTACCATCTGCTAATGCATCTTAATATTATGCTCTATGGAAGAAAGTCAGCTAATCATTATTCCCCGAGAAAGGCAACTACCTTAAGCCAAACATAACGCATTGTGTTTTCAGTTTAACAGCTGTTTGGTGTGAATGCCTTAAAATATTTAACATTACAATATTCTGATTTCACATTGCTGGTGAATAATTTACAATTGCTCAAATAATTGATGGGTTGTGATGGAAGCAGAATATTTCACTTGTGTCAGTGTCAGCCAGCGAGATCTCACTTTGTTAATGTAATTCACTGATGAATATTCAGTGAGGGATGTCACTTTGTTGCATAGCTCACTCGTTCAATAATCTCATCTGTCTCCAAGTTCATTCCACTGCAAACTTGTGAAATTAAAACAAAACTTTTCTGTATTGAAAGCACTATGGAGAAAGGTTTATAATACTGGCAAGATATGTGTTATTTCCTTTCCCTTGTACTCCATTTTGAACTTAACCTGACCCATTGTATTGGCAATGACATACCTGGTGACATGGGAACAGAGGCCTTTCAACCCAAGCTCATTTGACCAAGGTCTTGCCATCACTGGAAACTGTGGCTCTGGGACCTGTGTAACAGAACTTGGATGTATTGTTTGAAGAGAAATGAGGAGGGGTTTTGCTGTTTGGTGACACAGTGGACTGTAAGAAAAGACGTACTGGTTGTATTGTATTTGCTGCATATATCTTTACTAATGAAGTATATTTTTGAAATAACAGAACTTTTGTATGGAGCAAGATTCTGATCACCCCATTGCAGGATGGATGCAGAGGTTTTGGAGAGGGTGCAGAAGTTGTTTATCAGCCAGGAAACCAGATTCGAGGATGCTGGCTATAAAGAGAGGTCGAACAACCTTGGGCTGTGTTCTCTGGAGCAATGGAAGCTGAGGGGAGGCCTGGTGGAAGTGTTAAAATTAGATAAACGGTCAGAGTCTTTTTCTTAGGACAGCGGTAGGGTGGGCAGTCTGAATCTTTTTGTCAGGGAAAAATGTCAAATGCTAGAGAAGGTGCATTTGGGGTGAGGGAGGGAAAGCTTAAGCGATATCTGTGCGGCACATTTTTTTAACACAAAAACAAATAGGAGTCTGAGATGGGCTGCCAGGGTACTGGTGGAAGCAGATACATTTGTAGTGTTTAAGAGGCCTTTTATAGACACACCAAGGTGCATGGAATGGAGGGATGGATCACGTACAGGTAGGAGAGATTATGATCAAATTGGCAGAATGTTTGGCACGAACATCATGGGCCAAAGAGGCTGTTCCTGTGCTGTCCTCTGTTCTGTGAGTAACCTGCATCCACTTTTACTTCATGTCTTTACTCAACTGGAAGATGCTGAACCCAGTCTTGAAAAATTAAAGTGACTCAGCAATAATGTCCCTTCAAGAAACACGTACCAGAACACCGCTGTTGTTTGATTCCTGAATGGGTTAGCTTTCATAGTTCCCCCCGTCCTGGAAGGGGAGTACTGAGGGTGAAGCTTGGGAGAACCTTATCTCCATTTACATTCATTTCTATTGCTCAAGATGAACATAAGTAACCATATTGTTTATGTCATGGGACTAGCAGGCCAGAGCATACCAATACCCCCGCTGTGCTTTGGAATATAAAATTAACTTTTCCCAAACAAAGGTTTCCTGTGGAAGCCCAGTTTTACTTTTTAGGAGCAGCTTCTTCTCCTCCGCCATCAGGTTTCTGAACAGCCAATGATCCGATGAACACTACCTCACTATTTTTGTTCTCACTATGTACTACTTATTTAATATATATATGTCTTGTAATTCCTAGTATATCTTATGTAATGCTCTGCTCTGCTGCCGCATACATACAGTATGTCAGTGATAATGAACCCAATTCTGTTCATGATTCCGATTCTGATGGTCTTGGGCTCTTTGGAAGAGCTAACCTGCAGTGAAAAGCTGACCCGTAAGGACCCTGGGTCCATACCAACATGACTGGATTTTGATTGTCCTCTCAAAACACTTGGGCCTGACTCGGGACAGAGATAAGGGCAGGATTCTCAGGGGTTCCAGGAGTAAAGGGTCCGCAGAGCCTCCGAAAACCCTGCAGAAGACCAGTTGTTACAACCAGCCAGAGTGACGGAAGCAGTTTTAGTAAAAACAACTTTTTGACTGTTTGAAATGGATAAAGACCAAGAGTCACAGATTCATACAGCAAGGGAATAAGGACCTTCAGCCCATCTAGTTCATGCCAACAAAAATTCCCATCTGTCTTCATTTGTCTCGTATCCCTCCAAATCTTCCCTTATACCTGTCCAATTGTCTCCATGATCTGAAGGCTAAAGATCAGCAGGGCTAGAGGGCACGACGAACTGCGCAGCTCACTGACCCGAATACTGTATATCTGTACTGCGTGACACAACCCTACACTGGAGAATGGGCAGCATCGTTACTGTTCCTGGCAAAGGGAGCTGCAGCCACACTGCAGGAAGGTAGTTAATATTCATTTTCCCTGCCCCTCTCAAGTACCTTCTTCAATTGGATTTGTATCTTGAGTTGTGGTTAGCAATGTCTCAATGTGAATCTAAATGCCACACAGCCTGACAGAAAGGCTGGAGAAGCTTTGTAATTTTAGCGACTGCTTTTGGAGAAATTGTTAGATACTGAATTGCCTTATGTACAAGGCTGAAGATGGAGCTGTAACACATTGATGTCAGAATTATATATATTATTTGTGAGGTGTTTTCAACACCTAGTCCAGTGGCCTGAACACAAAGTGCAATGACAGCACTGTGGTAATCTTTGGTGTGAGACGAAATGTCACGTGATCAAGCTGCCCATGTTCCTTTGCTGCAGTGTTAGGCAGACAGCTCTGTAGGAAGTGTGAAACTGGGAGGCTGCCCCTCGAATCAGGAGATGCAAGCTCCCATATATCTGTCTATTAATGGTGCTGAGGTGAAGATAATCTAAGATCCTAGGCGTAAATATCACCAACAATTTGTTGTGGTCTAACACGTAGATGCTGTAGTCAAGAAAGCACACCGAGATTCAGCTAAGGAAATTGGGCATATTCCTGAAGATTCTTACCAATCGGCACATAAGCACAACAGAAAGCTTTGCATCTGGACAGCATAGCTTGGTATGGCAACTGCTCTGCCCAAGTCCACAAGAAATTGCAGAGTTGTGAACCCAGCCCAGGCTGTCACAAAAAACAGCCTCCCCCCAATACTTTGTCTGCATTTGCCAGTGCCTCAGAAAGGTGGTCAACATAATCCAGGAGCCCACCAACCCTAGTCATGTTCTGTTCTCCCCTCTCCTGTCGAACATTCAAAAGTCTTAGAGCTCATGTACCACGTGCTAGTAGAAATAGGAGGATATTTCAGATGAATACATGGCTTGAAAAATGGTGCAAGGGGGAGGGATTCAAATTTCTGGGGCATTGGAACCAGTTCTGGGAGAGGTGGGACCGGTATAAACAGGACGGTCTGCACCTGGGCTGGACTGGAACCAATGTCCTAGGGGGAGCATTTGCTACTGCTGTTCAGGAGGATTTAAACTAATATGGCAGGGGGATGGGAACAAGTGAAGAGAGGCAGAGGGGTGTAAAATGAGGGTAGAAGCAAAAAGTAGTAAGGTGAAAAGTAAAAGTGGCAGGCAGGCAAATCCAGGGCAAAAAGCAAAAAGGGCTATTTTTCAACATAATTGTATAAGGGCTAAGAGTGTTGTAAAAACAAGCCTGAAGGCTTTGTGTGTCAATGCGAGGAGCATTCGTAACAAGGTGGATGAATTGAATGTGCAGATAGTTATTAATGAATATGATATAGTTGGGATCACAGAGACATGGCTCCAGGGTGACCAAGGATGGGAGCTCAACATCCAGGGATATTCAATATTCAGGAGGGATAGACAGGAAAGAAAAGGAGGTGGGGTAGCATTGCTGGTTAGAGAGGAGATTAATGCAATAGAAAGGAAGGACATTAGCCTGGAGGATGTGGAATCGATATGGGTAGAGCTGCATAACACTAAGGGGCAGAAAACGCTGGTGGGAGTTGTGTACAGGCCACCTAACAGTAGTAATGAGGTTGGGGATGGCATTAAACAGGAAATTAGAAATGCGTGCAATAAAGGAACAGTAGTTATAATGGGTGACTTCAATCTACATATAGATTGGATGAACCAAATTGGTAAGGATGCTGAGGAAGAGGATTTCTTGGAATGTATGCGGGATGGTTTTCTGAACCAACATGTCAAGGAACCAGCTAGAGAGCAGGCCATTCTAGATTGGGTATTGAGCAATGAGGAAGGGTTAGTTAGCAATCTTGTCGTGCGAGGCCCCTTGGGTAAGAGTGACCATAATATGGTGGAATTCTTCATTAAGATGGAGAGTGACATAGTTAATTCAGAAACAAAGGCTCTGAACTTAAAGAAGGGTAACTTTGAAGGTATGAGATGCGAATTAGCTAAGATAGACTGGCAAATGATACGTAAAGGGTTGACAGTGGACATGCAATGGCAAGCATTTAAAGATCGCATGGATGAACTACAACAATTGTTCATCCCAGTTTGGCAAAAGAATAAACCAGGGAAGGTAGTGCACCCGTGGCTGACAAGGGAAATTAGGGATAGTATCAAGTCCAAAGAAGAAACATATAAATCAGCAAAAAAAGCAGAGGACAAAGAGCTTAATTAGGAAAGGGAAAAAAGATTATGAGAGAAAGCTGGCAGTGAACGTAACAACTGACTGTAAAAGCTTTTATAGATACGTGAAAAGAAAAAGATTGGTCAAGACAAATGTAGGTCCTTTACAGTCAGAAACAGGTGAATTGATCATAGGGAACAAAGACATGGCAGACCAATTGAATAACTACTTTGGTTCTGTCTTCACTAAGGAGGACATAAATAATCTTACGGAAATAGTAAGGGACCGAGGGTCTAGTGAGATGGAGGAACTGAGGGAAATACATGTTTGTAGGGAAGTGGTGTTAGGTAAATTGAAGGGATTAAAGGCAGATAAATCCCCAGGGCCAGATGGTCTGCATCCCAGAGTGCTTAAGGAAGTAGCCCAAGAAATAGTGGATGCATTAGTTACTTTTAATGCGTCTAATTTACGCATTATTTGCCTCAAAGTCTTTTCTATATTTCCAGAAGAACTTTTATCTCCCTCTTCGTCTGATCTTTCCAGAGAATCTGACTCTCCCTCAGATTCACTTTCACTTTCAGTTACAGTCGTAACTGGGCTTTGTAGTTCTGGTTGCTCCCGTTTGCGCATGCTCCTTCCTTCACGTTTGCGCAGTTCTCGTTGGTCTTTTCCTTTAGAAATGGCCGATGTTGCCGCAGTTTCCTGTTCCGTATCGCCGGTGGTATAATGTACCTGAGACCGCGGTTCCTTGGTAGACGTGGGCCTTGCTCCTGCTCCAACTTGCGTTGTCTTCCCGGTATTAGTTTTCTTCATCTTCTGTTTTTGAGGCATAGCTTGAAACAATCCGGAGTAGTTTATAAGTAACTTTTTAAAAGTATTGACTAACTTTTCTTCACTTAAACATTAATTTATTAACTTTTTACGGGAGAGCTGGGTTCCAGCGTCTCGATCCTACGTCATCACATGGCGTCCCCCTGTGGATGCATTAGTGATAATTTTTCAAAACTCCTTAGATTCTGGATTAGTTCCTGAGGATTGGAGGGTGGCAAATGTAACCCCACTTTTTAAAAAAGGAGGGAGAGAAGAACTGCAATTTCTTATAGACCGGTGAGTCTGATATCTGTGGTGGGGAAAATGCTAGAGTCGGTTATCAAAGATGTGATAACAGCACATTTGGAAAGAGGTGAAATCATCGGACAAAGTCAGCATGGATTTGTGAAAGGAAAATCATGTCTGACGAATCTTATAGAATTTTTTGAAGATGTAACTAGTAGAGTGGATAGGGGAGAGCCAGTGGATGTGGTATATTTAGATTTTCAAAAGGCTTTTGACAAGGTCCCACACAGGAGATTAGTGTGCAAACTTAAAGCACATGGTATTGGGGGTATGGAATTGATGTGGATAGAGAATTGGTTGGCAGACAGGAAGCAAAGTGGGAGTAAACGGGACCTTTTCAGAATGGCAGGCAGTGACTAGTGGGGTACCGCAAGGCTCAGTGCTGGGACCCCAGTTGTTTACAATATATATTAATGATTTAGACGAGGGAATTAAATGCAGCATCTCCAAGTTTGCGGATGACACGAAGCTGGGCGGTGGTGTTAGCTGTGAGGAGGATGCTAAGAGGATGCAGGGTGACTTGGATAGGTTAGGTGAGTGGGCAAATTCATGGCAGATGCAATGTAATGTGGATAATTGTGAGGTTATCCACTTTGGTTGCAAGAACAGGAAAACAGATTATTATCTGAACGATGGCCGATTAGGAAAAGGGGAGATGCAACAAGACCTGGGTGTCGTTGTACACCAGTCATTGAAGGTGGGCATGCAGGTACAGCAGGCGGTGAAAAAGGCAAATGGTATATTGGCATTCATAGCAAAAGGATTTGAGTACAGGAGCAGGGAGGTTCTACTGCAGTTGTACAAGGCCTTGGTGAGACCGCACCTAGAGTATTGTGTGCAGTTTTGGTCCCCTAATCTGAGGAAAGACATTCTTGCCATAGAGGGAGTAAAAAGAAGGTTCACCAGATTGATTCCTGGGATGGCAGGACTTTCATATGAAGAAAGACTGGATCGACAAGGCTTATATTCACAGGAATTTAGAAGATTGAAGGGGGATCTTATTGAAACGTATAAAATTCTAAAGGGATTGGACAGGCTAGATGCAGGAAGATTGTTTCCGATGTTGGGGAAGTCCAGAACGAGGGATCACAGTTTAAGGATAAAGGGGAAGCCTTTTAGGACCAAGATGAGGAAAAACTTCTTCACACAGAGAGTGGTGAATCTGTGGAATTCTCTGCCACAGGAAACAGTTGAGGCCGGTTCATTGGCTATATTTAAGAGGAAGTTAGATATGGCCCTTGTGGCTAAAGGGATCAGGGGGTATGGAGAGAAAGCAGGTACAGGGTTCTGAGTTGGATGATCACCCATGATCATACTGAATGGCAGTGCAGGCTCGAAGGGCTGAATGGCCTATTCCTGCACCTATTTTCTATTTTTCTATGTTTCTATGAAAGCAGTTTCAAGGACTGCTTCTATCTTCCAATTATCAAACTCTTATACTCTCAAATGACCATAAAACCATAAGATATAGGAGCAGAATTAGCCCATTTTATCATGGCTGATCCAATTTTCCTCTCAGCCCCAATCTCCTGCCTTCTCCCCGTATCCCTTCACGCCCTGACCAATCAAGAATCTATCAACCTCTGCCTTAAATATACGTAAAGACTTGGCCTCCACAGCTGCCTGATTTCCACAGATTCACCACTCCTTGGCTAAAGAAATTCCTCCTCATCCCCGTTCTAAAAGGTCGCCCTCTATTCTGAGGCTGTATCCTCTAGTCTTCGACTCTCCCACCACAGGATGTATCCTCTCCACATCGAGGCATTTCACCATTTGATAGGTTTCAATGGAGTCACCCCTCATTCTTCTGAATTCCAGTGAATACAGCCCCAGAGCCATCAAACACTCTTCATATGACAAGTCATTCAATCCTGGAATCATTTTCGTGAATCTCCTTTGAACCCTCTCCAGTTTCAGCACATCCTTTCTAAGTTAAGGGGCCCAAAACTACTCACAATATTCCAAGGGAAGCCTCACCAATGCTTTATAAAGTCTCATCATTACATCCTTGCTTTTATATTCTGGTCCTCTTGAAATGAATGCTAACATTGCATTTGCCTTCCTCACCACAACCTGCAAATTAACTTTCAGGGAATCCTGCATAATGACTCCCAAGTCCCTTTGCATCTCAGTTTTTTGTTTTTTCTCTCCATTTAGAAAATAGACAACCCTTTTATTTCTTCTACCAAAGTACACAACCAAACATTTCCCGATTCTATATTCTATCTGCCATTTCTTTGCCAATTCTCCTAATCTGCCTGTCCTGTAGACTCTCTACTTCCTCAAAACTACCTATCCCTCCACTTATCTTCATATTGTCTGTAAACTTTGCAGCAAAGCCATCAATTCCATCATCCAAATCATTGACATAATGTAAAACGAATGAGTCCCAACACAGAACCCTGTGGAACACTACTAGTCACCAGCAGACAACCAGAAAAGTCTCCCTTTATTCCCACTCTTTGCAACCTGCCAATCAGCCACTGCTTTATCCATGCTAGAATCTTCCCCATCATACCATGGGCTTGTGTCGTGGTTTCTCGTGCCCCACAAATGACCAGGAGACGGAGAAGATTCTTCAAGAAGGGTTAAACTTTAATTTGCAAATCAAAGCTGAGACAGTCATTGAACTACCGGTAGTCGCTGATTGCCCACCGATCCTTTGGACACAGCATTTTTTATAGCAATCTCCTGGTCCAGTTGTATTAGCATATGTAATCGGTCTATAGTTGCGTATCACACGTACATCCTGCCACTATTGTTTCTACCCATTGACTTAATCATGTTCTAATCTACATCTCTTAGCTACCTCTCATTAACACACCGTTGTCTTCTACATTCTTAGGATTTCATTCTCCTACTAACTTGGGTACATGCATAGCAAATAGCAAGTTTCAAGACTGACTACATAGTTTTGGTTACACAGCAAAAATTATACTTTTATACTCCAATGCTTGTAGCTTGTTAAGCAGTCTCATGTGTTACACCTCGTCAAAGGCCTTCTGAAATTCCAAATACACAACATCAATGAATTCTCCTTTGTTTATTTCTTCAAAGAATTCCAACAAATTTGTCAGGCAAAATTTTCCCTTGAGGAAACCATGCTGACTACAGCTAATTTTATCATGTGCCTCCAAGTATTCTGAGACCTCATCGTTAATAATTGACTCCAACATCTTCCCAATCATTGAGGTCAGACTAATTGACCTATAGCTTCCTTTCTTCTATTTCTCTCCCTTCTTAAAGAATGGAATGACATTTGCAGTTTTCCAGTCCTCCTGAACCATCCCAGAATCTAGTGATCCTTAAAAGATCATTACTAATGCCTCCACAATCTCTTCAGGCACCTCTTTCAGAACCCCGGGGTGCACAACATCTGATCCAAGTGACTTATCTACCTTCAGACCTTTCAGTTTTCCAAGAACTTTCTCTCTAGTTATGGTAACTTCACACACTTCATGACCCCTGACACCTGGAACTTCCACCATACTGCTAGTGTCTTCCACAGTGAAGATTGACACAAAATACTTATTCTGTTCATTGGCCATTTCGTTGTCCCCCAGCATCATTTTCCAGTGGTCCAATATCCACTCTCATTTCTCTTTTACACTTTATCTATCTGAAGAAACTTCTGATATCCTCTGTAATATTATTGGCTAGCTTACTTTTGTATTCCATCTCTACCTTCTTAATGACTTTTTTAGTTGCCTTCTGTTGGTTTTTGAAAACTTCCCATTAGTTTTTGCTCTATTATATGCCTTCTCTTTGGCTTTTATGTTGGCTTTGATTTCTCTTATTAACTACAGTTGTGTCATCTTTCCTTTAGAATACTTCTTCCACTGTGGGATGTATATATGCTGTGCCTTCTGAATTGTTTCTAGAAATTCCAGCCATTGCTGCTCTGCTGTCATCCCTACCAGTTTTATTTTCCAATCAATCCTGGCCAACTCCTCCCTCATGCCTCTGTAATTCCCTTTACTCCAATGTGATAATGATACATCAGATTTTAGCTTCTCCTTCTCAAATTTCAAAGCGAATTTGATTGTATTATCGTCACTTTCTCCAAGAGTTCTTTTACCTTAAGGTCTCTACTCAATTCTGGTTCATTGCACAACACCCAATCCAGAATAGTTGATCCACATGGTGGGCTCAACCAAGAGCTGCTCTAAAAAACCATCTCATGGGCACTCTAGAAATTCCCCCTCCTGGAATCCATCGTCACCTTATTTTCCTAATCTACCTGCATATTGAAATCCCCCAAGACTATTGTAACATTGCCCTTTTGACATGCATTTTCTCTCTCCCATTGTAATTTGTAAGCCGCATCCTTACTACTGTCTTGTATCATTGTGTCCCTGATGCTTTATTCGTCTACTTGCACACTGCACTTCGCATTCTGTTTTCATTTTGCTACCTTGAGGTTCTTTATGTACTGCAGGATCTGACAGAATGACAGGCAAACAGAAACTTTTCAGGGTCTTTGTGACAACGATAAGTCAACACGTAAATGACCATCTCAGTCTCTCTTCACTGGATTTGTATTTTATCATCTATCGGTTCTGATCCTTCTCGTTTCCCCTCTATCAGCTGTGGCTCAATGGCGACTGTAAGCCTCTGATGTGAGTCTGCGTTATCCACACAGAGACAGGCCCTTCTGGTACCCATTTTACTAACTCCACGTATCGGCACCTGGACCACAGCCATCTGTGATCTATGCCTTGGCTATACACGTGCTTATCTGAATACTTCTTAAATGTTGTGACAGTGTCTGTCTCCTCCACCCTCAGGCATTGCATTTCAGATTCTCACCACCCTCTTGGTGACTAAATTCTTCCTCAGATCCCTTCTAAACCACTTTATCCCTTACTCTAAGCCTGCACCCACTCGGGGAAAAGTTGCCTGTTATCCACTTTGTGAGACCAAATGTAAAGAGACAGTAATGGCAACACCCTTAACAGAGGGATCTTGAGGTCCGAGGCTGCAGCTCACTGAAAGTGGCTGCACAATTTAATAGGGTGGTAAAGAAGGCATATGCCATGCCTGCCTTTATTAGTTAAGGAATTAAGTTCAAGAGCTGAGAAGTTATGCTGTAGCTTTATAAAACTCCAATTAGGGGGCATCTGAAGCATTTCATTCAGTTCTGGTTACCCCATTACAGGAAGGATATCCATAAGACATAGGAGCATAAGTAGGCCATTCAGCCCATCAAACCTACTCCGCCATTCCATCATGGTTGATCCCGGATCCCATATACTTGCCTTCTCGCCATATCCTTTGATGCTCTGACTGATCAGGAAATGATTGGGTTAAAACCCAAACAAATAAAAGTTAGGATGCGATAAGAAAGGCATTATAGGAAGAAGAAGACAAAAAAAATGGCGAAATCAAAAAAAAAGCAAGAAGTATTTTAGAAAAGAAACTGCCATCTTAGTTACACAAAAAATGGGAAAAAAAATCAAAACGTTAAAAAAAATTCACCTTCAAAGGATTGATAATAATGACCAAAAAATAAAATACATTGGTTAAAGTAAGTAAATTAAAAAGATTAGTATGTCGATAAAGAAAAGCTTTAATAGGAATATAAAATATAAAATAAACCTACACCAATGACCAGAAACAAAATCTGGTTTTGGAAACAAAAATTATCTTGTAACGATCAAAACCATACATTTATTAGAGACAAGAATCCGAAGCAGTAGGATAATTCTCATCCAGAAAGCTTTGAGCATCAGATGTGGAGAGAAAAACACGTCGTGGTGCATTCGAAGGCGAGATTCTAAGTTTCGCAGGGTATAAAAGTGCTGGTTTTAGGTTTTTCTCGTAACATTCAGACATCAAAGGTTTAAAAGCGAGCCGCGCCTTCATCACTTCTGGGCTAAAATCCTCTGCAAGCCGGAATTGGAATTCTCGCAGTTTAACCATCCCTAAACGACGAGCCAAACAAATAAGGTGCTCTTTAACATGCACATAGTGAAATCGAACAATTACAACAGGTGGTTTAGATGAAGAACTTGGTGATTGGTGCATAATTCTATGGGCACGATCAAGGAACAGAGGACTATCTGGGAAAACAGAAGGGAACACATCCTTTAAAAGTTGAGCGAAATACTTCGAGGGGTCTCCTTGTTCGATACCTTCCAGGAGACCAAGAATGCGTAAGTTCAGTCTTCTAGATCAATTTTCAAAATCGACACGCTTGGCTTTAAGTATTTCCAACTGTTTAATCACCAAAGATAACTTCTGCTCCAGATTCTCGATTTTCAAATCTCGCTTCCGAGCGTCCTCTTGCAGAGTTGCGATTAGAGTTTGATGCTGTTTAACTTCATGACCAATCTTAACCAGAGAATCCTGGAAAGCCTTTAAATCTTCTTTGAAAGTTTGTCGTTGTTCTTCAAATTTTTCATTTAAGAGCTCCAATAACGTATAAGTCAATTCAGTACGTTTAGGATCAGTCTTTTTTTATCTTTCCATTACTGTTAGAATCTTTCCCAGGGTCTCACCCTTTAGATCTTTTCAGAAAGGTGTAATATCAAATGTTTACAGTATGATTATGAAAATACATTCAGAGGCCTTTTATAAGATTAAAAATGATTGGGAAAGAGAACTTAACTTTACTATCCCTATTGAGAATTGGTATAAAATTCTTCAGTTAGTTAATTTTGTTACGTACCCCGTAACTGGGTCACTTACCAGCAAAGATAGAGAGGTCCGTTGAAGTCTGATGGTACTATTTTTAACAGTATTTATTGATAAAAATACACAAAAATAATATCAATGCAAACATACAGATAATATACGTCGTCAATACTAAATTTAAAAGCGCGGGTATAATAATAATCAATAAAAAATAGCTCTATCGTTGTCTAGGGGATAATGTATTGTCCGATGGAAATATAAAAGTCACTTCAGTTCATTCAGGCTGCAGCTTTTGGTGGGAGAGAGAGACGGATTTTTAGAACTTGCCCGTTTTCCTTTTTATGATGTCGATCCTTCGAAATGTCGTCGGTGGTGATCTCTTCTTTAGCTAAGCCGTCTTCCATGGTAAGGCCCCAATCCCAGGCAACAGGAAAGGACACACGTGGACCCTCCACTGGCTGTCGCTATTAAACGTTGTCACAGGATTCCTAGCATTTCTCCTGGTGCGTCTAAAGGGGTTGTTCCCCAGACCTTCTTTTATCCTTACTCACGGGGTCTCAGATGTCAATCAGGTTGGAATGATGCCATCCCCCCAACCAGCCCACTTTGTTCATTCCCTGAGGGCTTCAAATAAATAGTACAGTACTCAATACACAATTCCGTCTCCAAGAGACAATGGCCGTTTTCCGTGGCTTTGTATCGCTGAGGGGCCAGGACATTCCAAACCCCTTGTGGATTCTGTGTGTGTCTCTCTCATTTCCTGGGTCCCAGACCCGCATTAATAGCAATCTTGCGATTCTCAAAAAGGAGGGGGCTTTGTACCCTTCGGCCCCTCAGAGTTGGGGCACAGTCGTAACAATTTATCCTCTATATGTGCTAAACATTCATTGGTACAGTTTAAAGTAGTGCACAGGGCTCATATGTCCAAGGATAAATTGGCTCATTTTTATTCCATATAAATCCTATATGTGACAGGTGTCATTCTGAGATAGCTTCTTTAACTCATACATTTTGGTCATGTCCGCTTTTGAAAAAAATATTGGAAAGACATTTTCGATATTATTTCCACGGTATTGAACATTGATTTACAACCTCATCCTATTACTGCAATCTTTGGTTTACCAATGATAGAGTCAATTCATTTATCTTCTTCTGCTTGTCAGATGATTGCATTCCTTACATTAATGGCTAGAAGATCTATTTTGTTGAATTGGAAAGAAATTAAACCTCCTACCATATTTCATTGGTTTTCTCAAACTATGTTATGTCTAAATTTGGAAAAAATTAGAAGTGTCATATATGACCCTTCTATTAAATTTGAAAAGACTTGGAGGCCATTTACTCAATATTTTCACATGATGTAATTTGACCCTGTTCCAATCCTATTTGTTTTTCCAGTTTTGATTATATATACGTTGAAAGGATCGGAGTTGGGGACACTGATGATTCTTTGTCTTTTTATAGATATTATAAACAGCCCATTTTATTTTTCTTTCCCTTTTTTCCTTTTTTTTCTTTATTAGTGGTTAGTTTGTTAGATTAGTTTTTCTTAGGGTAATAATATTTTTATTTCTCTTTTTCTCTTTTCTGTTTTTTTCAACATGATATACCTAGTTTTTTTTTTGTTTCGTTTATATGATATTTGTATCATTTATGATTTGGGAAGACTTAACTATATTGTACTTATTGCTTGTGTATCCTTTTATGTTCATTTTAATTTTGTAATTTTGTAATCCCAATAACTATGTATTAATCTTATCATGTTGATATCAATAAAAAGATTGAAGAAGAAAAAGAAAGGAAATGATCAACTTCCTCCTTAAATATATGCACGGACTTGGCCTCCACTGCAGTCTGTCACAGAGCACTCCACAGATTTACTACTCTCTGGCTAAAAAAAACCTCCTTACCTCTGTTCTAAAGGGTTGCCCTTCAGTTTTGAGGTTGTGCCCTCTAGTTCTGGATACCCCCACCAGAGGAAACATCCTCTCCACACCCACACTCTCTAGTCCCTTCAAGGCTTTGTAGAGGGTGCAAAAGAGGTTGACCAAGATGCTGCCTGGATTAAAGAGCACATGCAATGAGGAAAGGTTGAACAAACAGGGGTTGTGTTCTCTGAAGCAGAGGAGGCTGAGAGGAGTCCTGATAGAAGTGTGCATGAATATGAGGGGCACAGATGTTATCATTTTTGCAGGGTTAAAATGTCTTAAATTAGAGAGCACGTAGGGAATTAAGTGTAAAAGAGATCTGCAGGGCAAATGTTTTAACACCAAGAGTAAAGGGGTGGTGGTGAAGACAGATATGAGAGAGAGACTTAAGAAACTTAGATGGGCACATGAATATGTAGAGAATCAAAGGCTATGTGTAAGGAGAAGGGACTAGTTTAGTCGGCTTTAAATAACTAATTTAATGAGTTTCACACGGCATCGTGAGCCAAAGGGCCTGTTCTTGCACTGACCACGTTCCGTGTTCCACATTCTGTGTCCTATGTTGTAATTATCACATTTTTCCAATCATTGGACTATTTGCTTTTCTGGCTATGTTTCTCCCTGGTCAAATACAATTCTATCCACAGCTGGATCACTGGATCACTTTTCTTGCTGGATTTCTGCTTGCGTTACAACGTTCCTCGTATGTTGCGAGTTTTTTAATATATAGGAGAGAGATTGAAATTCTACCTGAGTGGTGTCACAACAACAACCTCTTACTCAATGTCAGCAAGACCAAGGAGCTGATTATTGACATCAGGAGGAGGAAACTAGAGGCCCATGAGCCAGTCCTCATCAGGGGATCCGAGGTGGAGAGGGTCAGCAACTTTAAATACCTCAAAGTTACCATTTCAGAGGATCTGTCCTGGGCCCAGCACATAAGTGCAATTATGAACTATTCAGTATGACATCTAAAACCTAAACTAACTTCTACAGATGTGTGGTGGAGAGTATAATCATTGGCTGAATCACAGCCTGGTATGGAAGCACCAATGTCATTGAACGGGAAATCCTTCAAAAAGTAATGGATACAGCCCAGTCCGTCACAGATAAAGCTCTCCCCATCACTGAGTACATCTACATGGAGCATTGTTGCAGGAAAGCAGCATCCATCATCAGGGACCCCCCTCCCCCTCGCTGCTGTCATCAGGAAGAAAACCCAGGAGCCTCAGGACCTACACCACCAGGTTCAGGAACAGTTATTACCCCTCAACCATCTGGCTTTTGAACCAGAGAGAATAACTTCACTCAACTTCTTTTGCCCCATCACTGAAATGTTCCCACAACCTACGGACTCATTTTCAAGGACTTCATCTCATATTCTCAAAGTGTATTGCTTATTTATTTTTTATTATTATCTTTATTAAAATTATCTTGAATATAACTTTTTCCCTTTTTTGTATTTGCACAGTTTGTTGTCTTTTGCAGAGTGGTTGCCCACACTGTTGATGTGGTCTTTCATTGGTATATGGCTATTGGATTTATTAAGTATGCCTGCAAGAAAATGGGGATATACCTGTATATGCACTTTGATAATAAATTTACTTTGAACTTCTTTAACAGCTGGATATTGCTGGGTTGGTGTTAATACATTTTATTTAGTTTCCTAACCAATCATAGCCAACTCATGCCTTATGTCTTTGTAGTTTGCTTAATTTCAATTCAACTTAGCATCGCAGACAACCCACCGGACAGATATAAGCCCCTTTGTTCAAAACCCTTATGCTAAGGCTAGTGCTTCAGATGAGCCTCCCCCAGGTCCCACACGGTTACTGTATCAACACATTTACTGCCAGTGAAAGTAAAGGATCCTTTATGCACTTCCAGAATAGAAGGTTTCTTCTTGTTTCTAGCTCATGATGTTACTTGATATTCAAGTCATTGGCTCCCAGTGGAGGCTGAGGGATGTAACAATAACTTCACATTGCTTGGAGCTAGTTTGGAATAGACAAAGACTGAAACTCAGGAAGGCTAACGTTTGCTATATACCCGAACTCCAGAATATGCCCTAACAGGTGGACTTCCTGACTGGTCGTGTGTTGTGCGTTTGTATTTAGATTTTCTGTGACAGAGCAGGGACTGAACTATGGAGGAAGTCTCAAACAATCGGGGTGAGGGGGAGTGTGGTGAAACAATTTGAAAAGGTCCTCTTACTGAAGGACTCATTGTTAGCGCACTTCCCATCATGCATTGTGGCCATGCTAAGTTGGCACCAGAACGCGTGCTGATACCTGCAGGCTGCCCAGCACATCCTGAGGTGTGCTGGTTCTTAACGCAAATGATGCATGGTTTGATGTACACGTGATAAATAAATCTGAATCTCCCCTCGTTGAAATCAGTCCACTGTTGAGCTGTCACACAAAAAATCTTCAGTAAATAAACACAAGCAAGAGAGAATCTGCAGGTGCTGGAAATCCAAGCAGCACACACAAAATGCTGGAGGAACTCAGCAGGCCAGGCAGCATCTATGGAAAAGAGTACAATCAATGTTTCAGGCTGAGAAACATTCAGCAGGACTGGAGAAGGGTCTTGGCCCAAAACGTCGACTGTAGTCTTTTCCATAGAAGCTGCCTGGCCTGCTGAGTTCCTCCAGCATTTTGTGTGTTTTGTTCAGAAAAGAATCATTGAGGTTCTGGATGAGACTAAAAATTCTTAGACTCAATATAATAGTGTATTGGAACAGTTCAGAGAAGGTTGATCCAACTGATATCTGGACTGGAGGGGTATCTGATAAGGAATGGTTGAGCAAGCAAAACTTGTATCATCAGGAGCTTGGAGCAGTGACAGGAGATTCTGACTGAAGCATATAATATCCAAAGTTGGTTTCACACTCAGTATTAAGCACAGCATCCCTCTTTCTCTCTCTCTCGCTCTCTGTGCCAAGAGTTCGCCAATTTTACATCACTATGCCTGGTTTCATTTTTTAGGACAGCTATTTTCTGGGTAATACTGCATTCAATAGTACCGCACAAGAACAGACCTATCGATCACGATATCCATGCCAACCAAATTTAACTAATTCTGTCTGCCTGCGCATGGTCCACCTCCCTCTGTTTCTACCTGTTCACGTGCTTGTCAGTGCACATGATAGCGCTGTTTCCATTTCTACTTTTTAAGCCCCATCTTTTGTTTCCTTTAGAGCCCTGGTTGCTCATGTTATCGCCCTTTGTCAGATTTTATCATCCTTTGTCAGTTAACCTTTCCTAACTACCATCCTCGTCCTCCACATTGTTCTTCCCATCCGCACTCTCTCCCTTGCCATTATCTGACTAAAATCTGTTAAATTTTATGATGGTGGTCTGTATTTGGAGCAGCGAACTGTGTTTGGAGCTCTAGTTGGTCTGCGTTTGCAGTGGCATTTGCTCTGTGTTTGCAGCAACATGTGATTTGTGTTTGGAGCAGTGAGTGAGCTGTGTTTGGAACAGTCTATTTGTTCTGTGTTTGGAGCAGTATTTGGTCTGTATTTGGAGCAGTATTTGGTCGGTATTTGGAGGAGTGGTATTTGTTCTGGGTTAAGTGCAGTATTTGAGCTGTATTTGGAGTAGTCTATTTTTTCTTTGGTTAGAGCAGTATTTGAGTTGTATTTACAGTGTGTGAGTTGTGTTTGGGCTGTATTTGGAGATGTCTATTTGTTCTGTGTTTGCAGTGTGTTTGGGGCAGTGTGTGAGCAGTGTTTGGGCTGTGTTTCCAGCAGTGTGAACACTTTGGAGTAGTGTTTGGAGTTGTATTTGTGCTGTGTTTGGGGGCAGTGCTTGTGCTGTGCTTGGAGCTGTATGTGGAATATGTTTAGGGCAGAGTTTCATTGCGTTTTGTCTGTGTTTGGTCAGTACTAGGGGTCGTGTTTTGCTCCGTGTTGGGCCCTCCCTCCCGCCCGCTCGAGTCGGGAGCGGGGCGGCGTTCCGTTGCCCGGATACCGGGCGGAACAAAGGGGCGGTTGTCTGGTGTGTGTGCGGCAACGGGCAGCCAAGCCGAGCGAACCGGACCCGACCCGACCGGGTGGTATGGCCGGCAATTCGGGCATCGACATCAAAACCCACAACTTCGTAGCGGCCGACAGGCAGTGGTGAGGCTGACCGGGACATGGCCGGAGGGTGGCCGAGGTGCGGGGAGGAAGGGGTAGCCGGGACTTGGCCGGGGTGAGGACAGAGGGGTTTAGTGTATCGTGGGGATGGGTGCTGGTGTTCCTGAATTGAGGGGGTACAGCGGGTCAAGTGCGTGGCTGGTCGGTGTTTGGAACCAGGAGGGGAAGGGGGTGAAACTGGGTGATGGGTGGGTTTAAGAGGGCTGTACGGGAAAGGGAGGGACCAGGGTGGTTTAGAAGGTAAAAGAGAGTGGGAAACACAAGAGTAAGAATTGCTTGGAACTGCAAAATTTAGTGTTCATACCACTGGGTTGTAGGTTACCAGGTGGAAGATGAGGATGTTTATGTCAGGCCTCGCTCTGGCAATGGGGGGAGTCAGTAAGGGCAGGTGGGTATCGGGCCAGTATGGACAGGTGGGTGTTGGGGCCGGTACGGACAGGTGGGTTTCCGGGCAGGTGGGTTTCTGGTCCGGAACAGACAGGTGGATGTCGGGGCCGGAACGGACAGGTGGGTGTCGGGGCCGGAACGGACAGGTGGGTTTCTGGTCCGGAACGGGCAGGTGGGTTTCTGGTCCGGAACGGGCAGGTGGGTTTCGGGGCCGGAACGGACAGGTGGGTTTCGGGGCCGGAACGGACAGGTGGGTGTCGGGGCCGGAACGGACAGGTGGGTGTCGGGGCCGGAACGGACAGGTGGGTGTCGGGGCCGGAACGGACAGGTGGGTGTCGGGGCCGGTACGGACAGGTGGGTTTCTGGTCCGGAACGGACAGGTGGGTTTCGGGGCCGGAACGGGCAGGTGGGCTTCGGGGCCGGAACGGACAGGTGGGTATCGGGTCAGTACGGACAGGTGGGTGTCGGGGCCGGAACGGACAGGTGGGTTTCGGGGCCGGAACGGGCAGGTGGGTATCGGGCCAGTACGGACAGGTGGGTGTCGGGGCCGGAACGGACAGGTGGGTTTCGGGGCCGGAACAGGCAGGTGGGTATCGGGCCAGTACGGACAGGTGGGTTTCGGGGCCGGTACGGACAGGTGGGTTTCGGGGCCGGAACGGGCAGGTGGGTATCGGGCCAGTAGGGACAGGTGGGTGTTGGGGCCGGAACGGGCAGGTGGGTATCGGGCCAGTACGGACAGGTGGGTTTCGGGGCCGGAACGGACAGGTGGGTTTCGGGGCCGGAACGGACAGGTGGGTGTCGGGGCCGGAACGGACAGGTGGGTGTCGGGGCCGGTACGGACAGGTGGGTTTCTGGTCCGGAACGGACAGGTGGGTTTCGGGGCCGGAACGGGCAGGTGGGCTTCGGGGCCGGAACGGGCAGGTGGGTGTCGGGGCCGGAACGGGCAGGTGGATGTCGGGGCCGGAACGGGCAGGTGGGTGTCGGGGCCGGAACGGGCAGGTGGGTGTCGGGGCCGGTACGGACAGGTGGGTGTCGGGGCCGGTACGGACAGGTGGGTTTCTGGTCCGGAACGGGCAGGTGGGTTTCTGGTCCGGAACGGACAGGTGGGTGTCGGGGCCGGAACGGACAGGTGGGTGTCGGGGCCGGTACGGACAGGTGGGTGTCGGGGCCGGTACGGACAGGTGGGTTTCGGGGCCGGTACGGACAGGTGGGTTTCTGGTCCGGAACGGGCAGGTGGGTTTCTGGTCCGGAACGGGCAGGTGGGTTTCTGGTCCGGAACGGGCAGGTGGGTGTCGGGGCCGGAACGGACAGGTGGGTTTCGGGGCCGGAACGGGCATGTGGGTGTCGGGTCCGGAACGGACAGGTGGGTGTCGGGGCCGGTACGGACAGGTGGGTGTCGGGGCCGGAACGGACAGGTGGGTTTCTGGGCCGGAACGGACAGGTGGGTTTCTGGGCCGGAACGGACAGGTGGGTGTCGGGGCCGGAACGGACAGGTGGGTGTCGGGGCCGGTACGGACAGGTGGGTTTCTGGGCCGGAACGGACAGGTGGGTGTCGGGTCCGGAACGGACAGGTGGGTGTCGGGGCCGGTACGGACAGGTGGGTGTCGGGGCCGGAACGGGCAAATAAATTTCAGAATGGGAAGGGGGAATTGGAATAACTAAAGACCCTCCCATTGGGCAGAAGATACATAAGCCTGAAATCACTCCCACATACTCAAGGGCTGCTTCTACTCCATTCTTGAATAGACCTCCTGTATGAAATGATGGACTCTTGACCTCACAACCTACCTCGTTGTGTCCTTGCATTTTAATGTTTACCCGCACTGCACTCTCTCTATAGCTTCTACACTGTTCTGCATTGTTACTGCTTTACATTGACCTAGCTCAGTGCACTATGTAATGAACAGTATGCAAGACAAGCTTTTCACTGCGTCTTGGTACATGTGACAACAGTAAACCAATACGTGGGAAGCAGTTGGGGACAGAGGGTTGGTGCTCTGTGAATCGGTTGCCCAGTCCGTACTTGATGTAGAGGGTGCCACATCGGGGGCAGCAAGTGAGGGTGGAGGAGATGCAGGTGAATCTTAGTTGTGCCTGAAAGGGCTGTTTAGGTCTCGGGATGGTGATGAGGGAGGACGTTTAAGAACAAATGCTGTACCTCCAGCAGCTGCCGGAGAGAGTGCCTCAGGTCGAGGAGCGGGGTTGTCAGTGAGTGGGGAGGGCTGGCTGGACCAGAGAGTTGTGGAGAGAGTGGTCCCTGTGGAAGGCAAAAATAGGTGGGATAGAGCTGAAGGAAGTGACAAAGGACAATGAGCTGATGTAAAGGAAGTGATCAATGTTCCCTCTAAGGTGTGCGTGTGCACACATCTTTTGCTACTAGCACACAAAGGAATTCCAATATAACTCGGAGTCCTGCCATGTGCAGAAGTTCGCTGATGACACGGCCATAGTGGGATGTGTCAGAAATGGACAGGAGGAGGAGTATAGGAAACTGATACAGGACTTTGTGATATGGTGCAACTCAAACTACCTGCGTCTCAATATCACCAAGACCAAGGAGATGGTGGTGGACTTTAGGAGATCTAGGCCTCATATGGAGCCAGTGATCATTAATGGAGAATGTGTGGAGCAGGTTAAGACCTACAAGTATCTGGGAGTACAGTTAGACGAGAAGCTAGACTGGACTGCCAACACAGATGCCTTGTGCAGGAAGGCACAGAGTCGACTACTTCCTAAGAAGGTTGGCGTCATTCAATGTCTGTAGTGAGATGCTGAAGATGTTCTATAGGTCAGTTGTGGAGAGCGCCCTCTTCTTTGTGGTGGCGTGTTGGGGAGGAAGCATTAAGAAGAGGGACGCCTCACGTCTTAATAAGCTGGTAAGGAAGGCGGGCTCTGTCGTGGGCAAAGTACTGGAGAGTTTAACGTCGGTAGCTGAGCGAAGGGCGCTGAGTAGGCTACGGTCAATTATGGATAACTCGGAACATCCTCTACATAGCACCATCCAGAGACAGAGAAGCAGTTTCAGCGACAGGTTACTATCGATGCAATGCTCCTCAGATAGGATGAAGAGGTCAATACTCCCCAATGCCATTAGGCTTTACAATTCTACCGCCAGGACTTAAGAACTTTTTAAAAGCTATTATTAATGCTTTTTGAGATAGTGATTTAGATGCATATCATATTTTTTACTGAGTTAAGTATTGTATGTAATTAGTTTTGCTACAACAAGTGTATGGGACATTGGAAAAAAGTTGAATTTCCCCATGGGGATGAATAAAGTATCTATCTATCTATCTATCTATCTATCTATCTATCACAAAAGGTTGTTGCCCTCCACCTTGTTGGCCCATTTAAGTATTTTTCATGATCATACACAATCACATTTCCTTTTCCGGTTTCTGATGTGGGTGGTGCTGACAACGTGGATTGTACGATGATTTGCCCGCAGATTTTAGAACAGGCTTATTTATAATGTTTTTATTGAAGGAATTATTCAGTGGGCTCAGGTTGTTGTCACTGGGCAAAAAATTGCATAGCATAAGATTTTTACACTGTCATTACAAATTAGAGGGAACATTGGAAGTGGTGAAGGAGATTGTTCTGATGGGCGGGAAGTGGTGAAAGAGATTGTGCTGATATGGGGGAATTGATGAAGGAGATTGTGCTGATGTGGGGGAATTGATGAAGGAGATTGTGCTGATGTGGGGGAAGTGAATAAGGAGATTGTGCTGATGTGGGGGAAGTGGTGAAGGAGATTGTTCTGATGGGCGGGAAGTGGTGAAAGAGATTGTGCTGATGTGGGGGAAGTGGTGAAAGAGATTGTGCTGATGTGGGGGAAGTGGTGAAGGAGATTGTGCTGATGTGGGGGAAGTGAGTAAGGAGATTGTGCTGATGTGGGGGAAGTGGTGAAGGAGATTGTGCTGATATGGAGGCTGGCACGGTGAAGGTTGAGGATGAGGGGAACTCTGCTTCTGGTCTGTTTGAAGAGAAGGCTGGCGGTGAGAGCAGAAGACCAAAATTGGCAAGAGAGGGCTCCATAAGCCACAGCAGAAAGGAAGGTAAACCTGCCACTAAACTACAAAACAGAAGGGAAGAAGTTCACACATTACCTACTTGAAATATCATACCATTTGTTTCAGGACAAACTTAATCAAATCGGAGACAGAGGCTGCCAAGAAATGGGCCAACAGATGGGGATTTCTGGTGACCCAGCGCAATCAGGTAATTCCTCTTAGGATCACCAGAAAGGGAAAACTAATTGGGCCCCCTCACTGTGGGAACGGTTTACAGAGACAGAAGTTAGTCTGCAGATGCTGGGGATCTGGAGCACACAATGCTGGAGGAACTCAGCAGGTCAGACATACCTATGGAGGGAAATAAACAGCCAACATTTCAGGCCAAGTTCCTTCATCAGAACTCCTCCCTTCTCAGCCTCACCTCCCCGATGCCATGCTCTTTCCCCTGCAGCTGCAGGAGTTTCAACACCGTTCTTACACTCCTGACTAACCACTGTTGTGTTGGTACTGAGTGCAGACCCACACCAGCAAGGCAGCAGCAGGCTATTCAACTGAACGTTATCGATAACGCTGCTTGTACAATATGTGAACCCCTCCCATGTGGGAGTAGCTGACTGAGTGGCATATGATTAAGCCTTTAACTACCACAAAATCTCACCTTATGGAATAAAGAAAAACTAGGCATGTGTAGAACTGCATTGAAATTACAGTTACTGAAATTGAGTGATTCAGTTCACTTTACCCAGAGTACAGAACCTATGCTCCTTACATAAACATAAAAGAGAATTATCAACAATTTAACTGTCTCTCTTTTTCAACAGTCTTTCTCTCACTTTAACTCCTCCCTTTTCACCAATTCTTTTTTTAAGAACAGTCTCATTTTATGAAATGTTTTCAACATTAGAACTCCTTTGTTTTAAAAAAGCACTAAATGTGATGGAGGTCAGGGCAGTTTACCTGAACACTCTGGCAAAGTGAGAGGGTGATTCTGCCTCTTTCGTCACTTGCCCTAAGCTGTTATGGGGTTTACTGTATCTCTGTGGTGGGACAGATAAACAACCTGATCTGGTAAAGGTTCCTGGAAGTGTTGGAGGGGAGGGGGATGGAGATTCTTGAACAGGTGTCTTCACCCCCGGGTATGTGGTTCTCATCATAGGGATCAGGCCTGTCTGTGTCTTTCTTTGCCTTTTGTGGATTTAGAAGGCACACGAGCGCACACCTGTTCCACCTGATTTCACCTTGTGATGTTCTGATCACAAATGATCGTGGTGTATGTTTTCGGACTATTGTTCCTTTGGTGAATTAGTCTGAAACCCACACGGCTTCACCACTCCCGATCAGTGAAAAAGATTTTGCTCTGTGTCTGAGATCACACATGCTCCTTGTTTTCTCACACCACATTTGTTAAGTCCAATAAGTGAGGTTGGAGAAGGGGAGGAAGAATAGGCAGGCTTGTTCTCACTCTCAGGCCCATTGACAGCTCTGATGGACTGTAGCCATTCACAAGAGGTGTGGAGCAATAAGCTAGGAGTACTTTGTAGCGGTCCTTTGCCTTCAGTAGGAGACCCTTAACAGTTCACACTGCTCTTTTTGTTTTTCCATTTGCCTGTGGGTACTGTGGATTGCTTGGCTGGTGTTTGAACTCAGTCCCTAGCAAAGGCTTTGAATTCTGAGCAGCTGAACTGTGGACCGTTCGCTGTCTGACACAAGTGTCTCTGGTATTCCATGGTGAGTGAATACAGCTTTCAGATGCTGTATAACTGCTGCCGAGGATGGAGAGGACAGCTTGGACACCTCAACATTCCGTGAGTAGCATCCACAGTGAGAAGGTATTTGTCTCTTTTCAGCTCAGAAATGTCCGTGTCTGCAATTTGCCATGGAAAGTGTGGGAATTCTGTGGGACAGAGAGGCTTAGAATGATCTTTGTGCAGTTTTCTGCACATTGCTTTACATAATGTCCCAGCTATGTGCTCAGAACAGGCCACCATACAGGTTGCCTTGCTGTCCTTGGTGGATTTGAATGATGATTTTGACACGCATAGAAGCAGAAATGTAAGTCTGGAGTCCTTCAGCAGGAAACCATCAAGAATGGCAAGTATGTCCCTTTCAAGCCAGTAAGGTCAGAGTTCATGAGCTCCTTTTGGAACAACTGGTCATCCATGCTCACAGTATTGCATGACCTTGCTGCAGATTTGGTTGTTTTTCAACTCAGCACAAATTTCATGCAGTTTACTCTGTGATGCAGGAAAACTCTCACTTACCTGAGCTAAGGAGATTTCGGTATCTTCCATGAGGGCAGAATCAGCGTCCTTCTAATCACTTTTGCATGGCATCCTCGACAGAGTGTCTGGTGTTGTGAACGACTTTCTGGGAACATGTTCAATGTTGTAACAGTATCACATAAGCCTCATACTGAACCTTTGCAGATGTGGAGATAATCATACAAGTGTTTTGAGCTGAGGAGGCTGACAAATGGCTTGTAGTCAGTTTCAAGTAGGAATTTAGTGCCAGTCAAGGAGCAACTGAAGTGTTCACAAGCCCACACAAGAGCCAGTGTCTCCTTTTCGATTTGGGCATATTGCTGTTCAGTCAGTCACTGCTCTTGATGTACGTGCCACAGATTTCCATACACCACTACAGAGTTGCATCAGCGCTCCCCCTAGACAGAGGAAGAGGCATCTGCTGAGACCTTGGTTGCTCTGTTCAAATCAAAGAACGCCACTGTTAGTGGGAAGATAAGCTCTACTTTAAGTGATGAGAATGACTTCTGTTGTGTGTCCCAGGTCCAAACATTTCTCTGAGAGAGGAGATTATGAAGTAGCTTTGTTTTCTCTGCTAAATCTGGAATGAACTTTCCCAGCTGGTTTACCATACATTCATAGGCTGTTCACTGTTCTGAATTCCTGCCAGTTTGTCTGAATCTGGTTGCATTCCCTCTGAGGACAGTAGGTGGCCTAAGAACTTCATCTCCAACTTTGCAAATTCACATTTCTTTTTGTTCAGGGTGATTCCAGCCTGTTTCAGTTTCTCCACGGCAGCTTCCACTCTTTAGTCATGTTCCTCACTTGAGCCTCCCTCCGAAGATGAGTATATCATCCATGTGGCAGACCATTCCTTCCAGTCCCTCTAAAATGTAGTTCATCTTCATCTGAAAGAGTTCAGGGGCTGATGCGATGTGAAAAGGGAGTCTTTTGATGAAGGTGTAACGTCCATATGGTGTGATAAAGGTTGTGAGCTGTTGTGACTCAGGAGCTAAACAGATCTGCTAGAACCTTGAGTTTGTATCTAGTTTTGTGAAGATCTTTGCACCACCCAGCATACCCAATGTATGTTCAACAGAGGGCAGAATAAAATACCCCTGCCTCACTGAATTATTCAATTTTGTTAGACTGACACAGATCCTCACTGTACCATCTGGCTTGGGAAGAGGAACAATGCCCACACACCAGTCAGTAGGTCCATTCACTCTAGTTATGATGTTGATCACCTCCATTCTCTTAAGTTCAACTTTCACTTTGTTCGTCAATAGAACTGATAAACACCTTGCTGAGGTCAGAGAGTAGGGCATCAATCCTGGCCTCAGTTGGATAAAGTACTCTCCTTTCAGTGTCCCCAGGCCTATGAACAACTTCGGGTACTTATACCACTGAACATTGTTTAGCAAATCCAACCTTGCAATGAGGTTCAGCTTCTCGATGGCGTGTCATCCCAGTAGTGGTGAGAAGAAATTCTGAACAACATAGACATCCTCTTTTAACTGTTTCTCATTTTTACGGATGGAAGAAGTAAACATTCACACTGAGTTTATGTTTCCCAAGCCCCATGAGCACTTTCTTTGTTGGGTTTAACGTAATACCTGCTTTCTTCACCAGTTTTGTGAACAGACATTCAGGGATAGCTGTGACATCTGCCCAAGTGACCATTTTGAACGTCACTGCCTCTTTTTGAAAATGAACGGTAGTACACCAGTCTTGTCTATTTGAATGTAGAGCCCCAGAGAAAGCTTTGTCTTCGTTGAATCATGGTCTTTGACCTGCCGAGTAACTTTTTGAGTGACATTCAATTTTATAATGGCCAACTCTATTGCATTGGTGGCATTTCCCTTCTTTTGCTGAACAGAGCTCTTTGACGTGGAATGGAAACTTGCCGCATCTCTTGCAGTTGGATGTTTACCTGCTCTGTGTTTCGCTCTGTGTTTACCTGTGTTTACCTGCTCTTGTCTGTTTTGTTTGAGCTGAACTCTACTGTCACCTCTTTCTGTAGTCTTACTGGCTGCACTTTGTTTCCTCTCGTATATCACATTTCGCTTTCCTGTGAAATATTCTTTGAATTTGTCCTGCACTGTTTTGTAATTCTGTTTCTGAGCATCTGTCATTCCTAATCCACCCATGATGTCATCTCCTTTGTCATCCATGCAGTGTATCAGTGTGCTTACTTGATGCTCTTTTGAAGCCTGAGTGAGAATGCTTGCAACCCTAAATCCCTCAAAGCGTCTGAGCCATTTCTTAAAGTCCCCTGGTTTAGTGAAGTCAAATCTCTCGGGATGGGGCGTCTTTATTAGGTAAGTAGATGTAGGCACTGCAGATATTTGCTCTATTTTCCTGTTTGCTTATTTATTAGTTTATTTATTTGGACATATTTTTCTCTCTCCCTGAGAGCTTGACTGACTTCTCTGCTGTCCCTGTGTCTCTGTGTACTTCCCCAGGCTAGTGGTTCACAGATTATTACCATGTATCCTCTTCTGGGTGCATTGCCCAGCAACCCTGGCCAGGTCTCAGCTCGTGCACATGCAGTTAGCAACTAGCATTGGCAGGGTAGGTTGATAAAACTTTGGATTTGTTTTGTAGATATGTGCGAACAAGAAGAATCTTGCTTATTGGACCTCCTGCTTGGTCTATAGTATGATTTCATCGATAATCAATGACTTCTGACACCATGTTGTGTTTGTTATGAGAGAGAGTGCAGACCCACACCAGCACGGCTATTCAACTGAACTTTATTGATAACGCAGTTTGTACAATATGTGAACTCCTCCCATGTGAGAAGTAGCTAATTGAGTGGCATTAACCCATTAACTACCACAACAATCAGTATCCAGGGATCCAAGCAACCCTGATGGAGTGTCTCAGCACGAAGTGTCAGCTCTCTATTTCCCTCTGCCTGAACTGCTGAGTTCCTGTGTGGAAGTAGCTTGCTGTTTTGAACTGAGGGAGTTGTCAGACTTTTTCAGTGCCTGTTTTGTGCACAGTTTTAGAATGATCCCATTCACCATCTGTATTAGACGGAAGAGACTCATCCCTGGTTGGGCCACGGTTTTAGAAAGTTCAGGGTTGGGATTGGGAGAAGCTGAACAAAACTCTCTGGTGTCTGGAAGAGACTGCAGAAGGGATAAGGATTGGATCTGTACCACCAATTCCAAAAGTCACAGACAAATATTGGCTACCACGAAGACCCCCCCGCCCCCCTCAGAACTGGCTGAAATGGTTCATCAAAGGGATTTTGGGCTGGGGGCTTAAAAGGAAAGAATCCTGTGAATTTACTACATGAGATAATGTTGAGAACCATTCCTTCACACAGCTGGAAACCTAAAACTCTTTAGACTTGAGGCTACATTTATCAAACATTCCATGATTGTCATTGTTGGGTGTTTCCTAAGCACGAATGCAGCTGAGTGGTCCAGCAAAAAAAACCCACTGCCTCACAGTTCCAGAGATCTGGATTTAGTCTTGACATTGAGTGGAGTTTGCACATTCTCCCTATAGTAGGGGTTTCTTCTGGGTGCTCCATTCCCCCACCCCATAAAGCTTCTTTGAAGGATTAGTGTAAACAGGTGGTTGATGGTCAGCACGGACTCAGTGGGCTGAAAGGCCTGGTTCCATGTTGAACGTCTCTGGAACTTTATGATGTGAGTAGACTTGAGTTACAAATCAGTTATGATCTCATTTATTGATGAAACTGATGATGGGCTGAGTGGCCTCCATATAGTCCCATGCTCCCTTGCAGGAGTGGTTACATAGCCATATTTTCTCACTTTATGGATCCATTTGGTCCAAGTCCTGGTCCACCTGGAACTCCCAACTCGGGCAATAGCTGTGTTTTAACCGACATTTCCTCAGCCTGTCCTGGGCAAGGGAGCTGGATACTTACCATAGCATCCCTGCCAAGTGAACATGTGCAAGCACAACATGTTCACAGGTTCTCTCAACTCAAATATGGTCAATGTGTGGACAGAAACTCTGCAAAGTCCGGGCTGAGATATAAAACATTGTGCTTAGTACCGGTGAGAAGCCAATTGCAATCAGTGTGGTTTGATTCCTTTCAGGTTGAGGCTGAACAGGAGAAACTGAGAAATAAATGCAGACTGCTTACTCCTGAACACCTGAAAGTTCGACCTGCATCTCCAGTCAGCAAGCACATCCAGGTTGGTTGGGCTTTTGTTCTGCTGAATCCTGGCTCATGTAATAAAACACTTATGCGACAGTATCACTGGCACATAGGAGTAGAGGCACAGCATTCACAAGAAAAACATAAACATCAATTAAACACAATTTTTACAAGAGGCAACACAATTAGAACAAAAAAGTTCATTTTGGAGGTTCAAAAAAGCAGTCATGGCATATCAGGATCAGGTAATTATCTGACATGCAGTTTGTTGCATTGTGGCGGCAATGTAGCGAAAGAAATAAAAAATGACTATAAGTTATAATAAAATAGTGTAAAAGAAGTAGTTATCGTGGGTTCACGGACAATTCAGAAATCTGACAGCGAGGGGAAGAAGCTGTTCTGAAAACATTGAACATAGGTCTGCTCGCTCTTGTCCGGTGCAGTAATTGCTATTCAGATCAGCGATGAAGATGATTTACAAACTTTGAATCCAAAGTTACATTGATTGTTTATTCTGGGGAATTGGCAAGACAGAGGAGTTTGATCGGCAGAGATGCATGAGACCTGACTAAAGGTTGGGTGCAGATGGCAAAGATTTGCAATTGAATGCATTGGAAATAGAAGGAGAAGGGAAAATTAGTTGTGGACCTCCCTATGGTTGTACGATGTCACAGTCAAGAACCCATCTCATGCAGGACGTTGTCACTAGTCAAACACTCCAGGTAACACAAGATATGGCACATGAAATGATGCAGTGAAGTAACAAGACTGCTGGGTACGGCAGCCAGTGAGGAGGTGCTGGCTCTTGTGCTGTTTTCCAGTGTGAAAGCTACGATCCTCACCCACACAGGGAAGTGGTGAAAGAGGCACAGTAAAGTTATCAGAGTTAGGCCAAGGATGGTGTAAAACATCAACGGCCAATTCTTTTTTTTTTCCAAATGGCTTTCCCAAGTAAGTGTTATATGCCATGATGTTAATGTATGAAACAGTTTTTAAAAACTGCAGATGCTGAAAATCTGAAATAAAAACACAAAAGAATAGGGAACTTCAGCAGGCTGGTCAGCACCCGGGGAATCATTGACCCGGGATGCTAATCGTCCAGCTCTCCACAAACACTGAGTGTCCCATGTATTTTTTGCCGCTGAAGTTATAGATTTTAATTAAGAGGAAGAGAGGAGCATGTGGCGGAAGGAGGAAAGGAAAGGAGAGTGTGCGCAGAGCAGGAGCAATCAGGTGATAAATAGTGACGTTGCTGCAAGGTTAAAGGAAGCAGCGATGGGACAAGCAAGAACAAAGGACAGGTCTGGGGCAATGCAAATACAACAGAAGGATCATGAGCAATGGTGGTTTGACATTTCTGCAGTTAAGAGGTGCATTGTACAGGAATGAGGGTGTGGATATGGATCAATGGCCTCTTCACATTGTTACCATCAGGAAGGAGGTACAGAAGCCTGAAGGAACACACTCGGTGATTCAGGAACAGTTTCTTCTCTTCTGCCATATGATTCCTAAATGGACATTGAACCCATGAACACTACCTGTTTTTTGCACTACTTATTTTAACTTAACCATTTAAAAGGCATATCTGAACTTAATATAACTCAGTTTTCTTTGTTCTCTACATTGATGTATCATGTATTTCATTATACTGCATCGTAAAGTTAACAAATTTCGTGGCATATGCCGGTGATATTAAGCCTGATTCTGATGAATAAGAGTCTGCGTGTTGAATGGAGGTGAGTAATTCTAGAGGTATACAGCTTAGTACATGATAGATGGTGACAGGGATTTGGAGCTGAGTGTCATTAAGAATACTGTGGGCAAATTCACACTGCATGACTGTTGGCACGATGAACAGTGCGGCACAGATAATGACCGCTCAACCCCACCTGTAAGTCAACAGCTCTGACACTGTCAGCATGCCTGATTTTTACACGGAGGTCAGCACTTGCACGACATGGCACACAATTGTTCAAAGCAACCATAATCAGGATCAGACTTCCAGTACTGGAGGGAAATGAGTGCCTGATCATGCCAATTAAACAATACAAATAGCCTTTGCTTGTAAAGACCCACGTAATCTGGGCCCCAGGGTCAAAATTGCAGGATGCTCCCTAATCTGGCATTGATCAGCTCACGGTTTACTGGGTGAATTCCATGGTTATGACCTTTTCTCACCACCCAAGTTTTCAGACCTCTTGCACCAGTGTAATGAAAGCAGAACAATACTTTCTCCCCCACTCCCTAAGTCCACAGCTTTTTTTGGCAAGCTCGCAGGAGCCTAGATAGCAACACAAAGAAGTTACAGCATTCTCACAGATGTTCCTTTCAGGTGAATATTCCCCTACACAAATAAGAATCCCTTTTCCTAATCCTATTCTCATCTGTGTACAGGCAGTGATGAAAATGGTGAACATATGAAGGCCCCAATTAAATCATCAAGAGAAGTACCAAATACCTCCCACCAGAAAGAAAGAACAGATAATCATGAGGCAGAGTTGGTGGGGGGGAGCGGTGGTGAAACAAAAGATAGCTTCAGATTTGTGTCTAAGAATTTGTATTTGCTGATATAATTACAATATGTTCGATTCTAAATCTTTTCCACCTGCTCCCCACCTTGTGTCAGGTCCAATGCACCTCTCCACCTATCAGACTCCAAAGTTCTTGTCCATTCCTCAGAATAAAACATGTCCTTAAGATTGCAAGATTCTTGATGGACCTCACAAAGTGTGAAGTGTTGCCATGGACAGTGGGAATGCAGGGTTGCATTGGAATTGGCTAGGATCTTAGCAAACAATAGAACAGGTCTGAGTCCATTTCTTGTACCTGATTTGCATTTACATAAGTCCTAAAAAAATTTAGGGGCATTTGAAGGAAAATAATGTGTTGCCTTCTCATTATTCCAACTGTAAGCTATTAACTGTGTAAGAATGTTCCTTGTATATCTATATCAACCGACACCTATATTTTTTTGTTTATAGCTGTATCTGATCTATCCATCTCTATTTTCCTATCCTATCACATAAGCATCTGCAGCCTTCCAAATTCACCATGCCCTCCAGTTCTTCAGCATGCTTGTGCTTCTGGTAGCTGTGCTAATAAGTCTGAACCTCCTCCTAGCCCACTGTATAGTCTCCTGACCATCTCTCCCTTCCCCTTTGTTCCGTCATCATTTTAGTGACGTAATCGAACACCGACTTCCCTTTTTGGTCTTCCCCACATCACACCGACTCCTCCAACTCCCTGCCTCCAAGTTGTGGACCTGAAACATTGCCTTTGTTCCTCTCTTCGGAAGTGCTGTCGAATCTGTTCGTTGAGTGTTTCTAGCGTTCACTGCTGTTCGTCCTTCCACCTTTCATTTTGTCTATCAACATTTTCCATCTCACTTGTCCATCAATAGATGTTTTGTTAAATGTATTCATTTATGTGCAAACATTTATGAGAATTCTGTCAGGACCCAGGGTCTGAGCTATACGTAAAGGTTGGACATGCTAGGATTTTTATTTCTTGGAAGGTACAAGACTGAGGGGTGACTTTATGAGGAGCATAGATAGGCTGATTGCACACAAGAGATTTTGCAAATGTTGGAAATCTTGAGCAATGGACACAAGTGGTGGAGGAACTTGGCAAGGCAGGCAGCATCCATGGATACTGCATGACTTCCTGAGGTCCTCCAGCATCTTGTGGGTGAATTCCCACAAGATTCTTTCTCCGGGATAAAGAATCTACTAATACTGGTAGAGTCAAATACATTAGAGACATTTCAGAAACTCTTAGATAGGCTCACAGATGATTGAAAAATAAGGGCTAGATTGATCTTTGAGTAGCTTAAAGGGTGGGCACAGCATCGTGGGCCTAAGGGCGCGTATTGTGCTGTAATGTTCTATGTCGTAAAGAAGAGGACATGGGTTTAAAGTGAAAGAGTAACTATTTAAAAGAGTCTTGAAGTACAACTACTTAGTGCAGATTATGGCATATACCCTTGGCGTCCACTTTATTATGTACATCTGTTTGTTAATGTAAATATCCAATCAGCCAATCACGTGACCGCAACTCAATACATAAAAGCATGCAGAAATTGTCAAGAGGTTCAGCTGTTGTTGTTCAGACCAAACATTAGCATGAGAAAGAAATGTGATCCAAGTAACTTTGACCATGTTGTTGGTGCCAGACGGGGTGGCTGGAGCATCTCAGGAGGTGCTGGTCTCCTGGGATTTTCACGCACAACAGTCGCTGTAGTTTATATAAGGTTAGGGTTAGTGTGCAGCAGCTCTGTGGACAAAAATGCCTTGTTAATGAGAGAGATTAGAGGAGAATGGCCAGACTGGTTTGAGCTGACAGAAAGGGGACGGTAACTGAAAAATACCATGTGTTACAACCGTGGTGTGCGGAAGAGTATCTCTGAATGCACAACATGTTGAACCCTGAACCGGATTGGCTACAGCAGCAGCAGACCACTCAGTGGCCACTTTATTAGGTACAGGAGGTGTCTAATAAAGTGACCACTTAGTGTCAATGGAATAAGCTACCAGAGAAATAGTTGAGGCAGGTATGCTTAATGGCATTTAATAGGCTTTTTGACCTATACATGGGTAGGAAAGGTTTAGAGTCAAACTCGGGTGAATGAGACTAATGTAGATGGTCATCTTGGTTGGCATGGGTGAGCTGGGCCCAAGGGCCTGTTTCCATTCTTCTTCCTCTGTTTTTCATTGACAGTCACCACCTTTGTGTGTTTCTGCAGGTGGCTCCATCTCCTGCTGTACCAAAGACAACACAAGGTTTGATAGGCTGGAGGTCCGGGGTAGCAGGACTAGAGCTGGAGCGATATGGAAGCTCGCGGCAAGGAAAATGGAGCTTTCTCCATCAAATGAATTGGCCAGAAGACAGTATTGACTAACAGTTCCCCAGTGAGATCATTTTCACCATCACTCAAACTGATGTGAAAGCCCAACACTGCTGGTTTTAACTTTGGCTTTGTCACTGCTCTTGGTTGTCCCTATGGCTTTAAGATTCTTTTGTTTGAGAACACCTCACAAGATTTATAAAGCATATGGAAATATATGAAAGAGAAACATTTTCCAACATATGTTTTTTCTCCTTCTATCTCCACGCTTATCTCCTCCTGTAAACTCCTATCATAAAGAAATGAATCACTTTCAGTTTTTGGCCAGTAACACTGACATACAATAATCCTCACATGGGGATGTTTACTGATTTAACTAATATAACGCTGACTGGATTAGAATAAAGGAGCATGGAGACCTTTCACAGTCAGTGAGGGCTCTTTAATCATTCAGATTAATTGACAGTCAGAATTGTTTAATATTTGTATGGCATTACGGCACTTAGAAAGTGTAGTTCAACTTCACAATAAATTGCTCTTCTACAAAAGTGATTTCTGTGCCTTTGTTACTCATTGCACTTTGGAATTCATCCTGCCCCTTTCCCCTTTTTGCTCTGGTCGTTGTTATTGGTGAGAAAGGCTGCTGTTGGGAACTCCAGGCGATTAAGGGTGACGCCCTTCTTGTGTGCACGTCAGCGCTTTGCACCTGAGACATTGACACCTTCACTGGTATGAGGCTGACAAATCTGAATGCTTACCCAGTGATCGTTCCCAGGACTCACTCCGGCCCAGCAGGCAAAAGCTTTAAGTGTTCCTGTAGATACATAGAAGGTGCAGCTTCACGTTTGCATCCTGTCCAATGAACAGCTTCTGAACTTAAATCAGCCACTGCCACGTTTTATACCTCGATAACAGGCAGTGCAGCTCAGCTACCCTGGGCCCAGTGGAGTGACTGAAAGTATTACTAGTGGTGAATTAAAACTGATCTACAGCATTAGTATTGGTTCCCCCTTAGAGAACAATCTGGACCAACACTCACAAAAGATCTTTCAAAAGCTCTGCCTTCATTTCAGCACCTGTTTCTTGCAACCAACTCTGCTACAAGAGTAGTTCCAATGTTTCCAATCTCTTCCCATAGCTCACTGCTGCTAGTACCCTGACGCACAAAATGCAGCCGTGAAGGGAGATGAATAGTCAACGTTTGGCCACTCCTGCTAAAGTGTCTAAGCTGGAAATGTTGACTGCCCATTTTCCTCCATAGATGCTCACTGAGTTTCTCTAGCATCCCGATCCAGTTTTCCAGTGTCTGTAGCCTCAAGTATCCTGGCAAGCTTTCACTGAACTCCCATCAACAATATCCCCAGTCAAGACTTGGACAGTGATTTACAGACTTCCAATGTGAGCTTTTTCTGTATTTAGAAAGCCAGAACACATGCTATTGACCCAGCTCACACTTCACTTTTGCATTAGGTTTTATGAACATGGCAGTACAGAAAGGTGTAGGATTCCAGGTACAATGATGGGGTATCTACTAGGATGTAGGTATAATGCATTTTGTAAGGGTATCCAATGGATTATCTAAAGGTGTTGTGTTCCTAAGGCAAGTGTTTACAGGGGTCAAGCATGCAAAGACAATAAATGCCTGAATGTTAGGCTATTGTTATAATAACTTGGAGGGGCAAAAGGGCAGGGTTTAATGTGCAAAATTTAGGAGTCGGGGGCAGGGTCAGGATCAGAGCTAGGGTTTGGCATACAGGATGTAGGGTGCAGGAGGTGGGGGCAGAGTTCAGGCAGGGACAGGACACATGACTTGGGTGAGCACTGGGCAAACCTGCACCAGGTAATTGACTACATTTCCAGCCAATGAGTCTTTTACCAGAAGGTGGTGAAACATCACTAACAGTGACAACTGTAGTCACCCTAGAGGATAACACCGCTCCATGTTACTGTCGCATCCTCTGCCACTGCTTCCACCTTCTCCCTCACTCTCCATCCAGCTCAATTACCTCTTCTTGCTTCCTCCCTCTGACCTCCTCCATGGTCCACCCGCCCCACGTCATCCCGACATCCTGCAAACCGCCCCCTCCTTCATCTCCAACACCAGCAAAGCCTGTCCACTCATCACCAATCCCTCCACCATCCTCCCTCTATTTCTCCATCACTTTCTGGCTCTTTCCCTCTCTTATCTGCTCTCCTCCATACTTTCCCCTCTCCATTTCCTTTCCTTCCTAACTCTGTCCCTCTATCCATTCTCCCTCCCTTCACCCCCTCCATTCACCTTCTCCCTCCTCCAGCAGTTTCCTCTGCTGCCCCCTCATCCCTCTCTCCTCCAAGCCAATTTCTCCTCATTTTCCTCAATCCACTCCCTCCCCATTCCTTGCTCCAGACAATTCTAACACCCCACCCCCACATCAGCTTCCTTCCCCTTCACCCACCATTCCTATCGTTCTCTCTCGACCTGGCCCCGGGCTCCCCGTTCATCCCACCAGCCAGCTCTGGGCTGGGTGGCTACTCTGGTGCTGCTAGGCCGAGTAGCTGCTCGCTGGTGGAAGGTGCCGCTGGCTGGACCCGGTCTGGTTCCCTGCGCCTTTCCGAGATCAGCTTTGGGCCCTCTGATGTCCACCCTGCCTGGGGCAGGACCTCTTTGTTCAGCGAGCGTACCCCGAGGTCCCCACGGCTTCACCAGGTTGGCCATGTAGAGCTGTCCGTGTGTGCCCATCTGCCATGTCTTCAGCGTGGAGTCGAACTTCTGGTGGGCAAAGAGGTCCGACCTCTCCATGGGAGCGGCAGGTTTGAACCCGGCTGTCCTCTTCAGCCACTGGAAGTGCAGGATCTTGCCCACGTTCTCCTTGTGGCCGGTCAGGTGAGCCAGATCCAGTACTGTCCGCCCGTTGCTGTCTGCGCCCTCGATGTCTGCTCCTTGCTGGAGCAGGTAGCTGATGCAAGACCCCCTGGCCCCCATCACTGCCATATGCAGGGCCGAGTGCCCGTCTCTGGTTCTGGTGTTCAGATTGGTGCCTGTGGACAGAAAATCAGATTGGAATGTGGTAGATAAAGGGAGACGGGTTTACTGCATCATGGCTCAAGTCCCAGTGTAACTCCAATAAGAAATCCCAATGTCTCCACTTTCGGCTCACTCCTTGATCTGGAATTATGAGCCATCGATCCAGTGTGATTCTGTCCGTGTGGAGTTTGCATGTTCTCCCCCTATGACTGGGTGGGTTTCTCCCAGGTGCTGCTAATTGCCCCCTACAACCCAAAGACACGTGGGCCAGTGGATTAAATGCCCGCTGTAAATTGCCCCAACTCTGGCGATGTATCTGATAGGGTAATATCAGAGTGACCATCTGGTCAACGAGTGAATGAATCAGGATTATAGAAAGATACAACACAGAAACGGGCCGCTCGACCGTGATGACTCATCCCATTTGCCTGCATTAGACCCCTATCCCTCTAGGCCTTCCCTACCCAAATCTTTCAAATCATAATAGTATCAGCCTCCACTCCCTCCTCAGTCAGTTTGTTCCAAATATTCACCGCTCTCTAGAAATTTTACCCTTCCCTTAAATTTCTTCCCCCTCACCTTAAACCTGTTGTTTCTAACTTCTCTGCCCTGGGAAAAGCTTTTGGGGGTGAATCATGGAAACTAAGGGGAGCCAATGAGAATGTGGGAGAATAAAAGGGGAACGGGATTAATATAAGATTAGTGTAAACGGATTGTTGATGGTCAGTGCGGTCTCGATGGGCCAAAGGATCTGTTTCCATCCAGTATCCTGGCTGTGTCTCACCAGGGGTCGGAAACATGGTCCAGGGTAGAGGCCGGAGGCATGACTGCGGATGGGAATGCCATTGGTTTGGAGCATAGGCAGCTTTGTGGCTGGAATAAAAGTGCTGGGATGTTATCCTCGCCACTCAAACTCACCAGGAGCAGCAGTGGGTGCCAGAACTGTGACACCAAAGCCAATCAAGGCACACAATTTAGTGTCGATGGGAAAGGCCATTACACATTGAGGCAACAAGATTGCCAGCATGTAAACAGGTCCTTCCACCCATCGAGTGCATACTGACTATAAACCACCCATCCTACGTTAATCCTAATTTAATTCTCCCCATATTCCCCTCAGCTCCCACAACTCGCCTGCACTCTAGCGGAATTTACAGCGGGCTGTTCCATAACTTACCTCCCCTCCACTTTTACAGGAAGTCAGAGGAAACCCTGCAGTGACAGGGATAAAGCAGCCGAGGTTAAGATTGAACCTGGGCCTCTGACAGTGTAGGCAGCTGTTCTACCAGCTACTGTACATCATTGTGCTGTAACTTACTATACTTTAACAGTTTTGCAGTATACCACTTTAATCACAAAGAAAAAAGCATAAAGGGCTATAAAATATCCTCGGCAATAAAACACGGGAAGACAACCAGGGAGAGATTAGGACCATTCAAAGGTAAAAGGGGAAATTTATAAACAAGAGATTATGAAGATGCTAGAAATCTTGAGCAATACACACAAAATGCTGGAGGATCTCAGTATACCAGGCAGATGCTGATACACTGAAAAGCTTTTCTTGTGTACTGCTTATACAGATTAAATCATTACACAATGCATTGAGCCGGAGTAAGGTAAAACAATAACAATGCAGAATAAAAAGAGGTTCACGAGAATGATTCCAGGAATGAAAGGGTTATCATATGAGGAGCATTTGATGGCTCTGGGCCTCTAGTGCTGGAATTTAGAAGAATGGGGTGGGTGGATCTCATTGAAACCGATTGAATGTTGAATGGTCAAGATAGAGTGGAGTTGCAGAGGTTGTTTCCTGTAGTGGGGGAGCCTAGAACCAGAGGGCACAGCCTCAGAATAGGGGGATGTCTATTTATAACGGAGATGAAGAGGAATTTCTTTAGCCGGAGGGTGGTGAACCTGTGGAATTCGTTGCCACAGGTGGCTGTGGAGGCCAGGTCACTGAGTGTATTTAAGGTGAAAGTTGATAAGTTCTTGATTAGTAAGGGCATGAAACGTTATGGGGAGAAGGCAGAAGAAATGGGTTGAGAGGAAAACTGGATCAGCCATGATGAAATGGTGGAGCAGACTCGATGGGCTGAATGGCCTAAATCTGCTTCTATATTTTATCATCTTTATTGTGTATAGTGAAAAAGCTTCCAAAAAAGTGTAGTGCGGGTAGATGATAAAATGCAAGATCATAATGAGGTAGATTGTGAGGCCAAGAGTCTATCATGTCATACAAGAATTCCATTCAAGAGTCTGATAACAATGGATAGAAGCTGTTCTTTAGCCTGGTAGTACGAGCTTTCAGGCTTTGTATCTTCTGCCCAATGGAGAGAATATCCAGAGTGCGTGTGGTCTTCGACTATAATGGCTGCTTTACTGAGGCAGCAAAACCTACAGATAGAGCCCATAGAACGGAAGCTGGTTTTATATACACAGTATTCCATATAGTACAACTACTACATAGACTTCCACAGAATAGTAAACTTTAAATTGTTCTGAAGATTTAATCACTGTGGAGGATTTCTTACTCTTGTAGGCCAACATCTTTCCTGACAAGGTGGGGGGGGGGGGTCACTCTGCTTGGCAGGTGAGACCTGTGGCTGTGAAACAATCTCAGTTTCTGGGGCTCCTCCTGTGGTTGTAGGAGCTGACCTTGAGATTACAGGAAGTGGCTCTGCTAACTCTGAGCTCCAATTTTTGCTAATAATTGACTCTGCTCTCCTCATCTGACCAATGTGTCATATCCAGATAACATCAGAAGCAATCTCCACTGTTCAGGAGAGTGGTCCAGTTCTGTCCTTAATCTTTCTGAGCACCCACTTTTGATTACCTCTGCAGTCTCTCGCCAGGACTGTTTGTCCAGGAGTGAAACATCAAACCTCCTTGTTTGAGGAGCTCTCAATTCGCCTCAGTTCTTTGCCCTGTGTACTCCCTCCGAGACTGGGTTTGAGGAGACCCAAGTGCGAGCACAAGGGATGACCCAGGGGCTGTGTAGCTGGAGAGTTGTTGGTTATGGAGTGTGTTGTTTTGTGATATGCAAGCAGGACATTGGTGAGCTTCTGATTCAGTGTCAATGTAGCCTGTTCTGCTGACGTTGCTTGTAGTGTGTTCTTTAGACTGAACAAACCTTACTGCCAAACCATTTGCAGCTGGGTGGTACAGTGCAGACCTAGTATGTCTTATTCCATTCATTTTCAGGAATTACTGAAACTGTTCTGCAACAAACTGTGGTCCCATGTCACTGACAAAGTGTTCTGGAACACCAGTGCTGGGCAGAAGGCTTCTCAACACGTCAACAGTGTGTGAGGCTGTAGTAGAGACACCTCTGGCCACTTTGTAGCTGCAGCCAGTACTAACAAAAAAAATTGTCCCCATGAATGGTCTGGCAAAATCCACATGAATCCTCTGCAAGGCAATGCCAGGAATGGAGAGGCACTGCTCTTGGCATCTTCTGGACATGTTGGCATCCTGACCAGTGCATGACAAGCTGCTCGAACTGTTGATCTATCCAAGGTCACCAGACAAAGCATTCAGTTTGACCACACCTCTATGACTGACATGTCGCTCCTTAGACACTTCAGCTCTCAGCTTGGATGGTACAACTCTCAATCCCCATCAAGGGCAAATACATCCTGGTGGTGGTAAAAATGGGGGAACAGGAGTTTCTGCTGCACATTCCAGCCCTTTTGGATTGCTCTGTAGACCTAAGACAGTGTGGGGTCTTTTCTGGTTCCTCTTCAGATCATTTCTGCCATAATAGGGAGACGTTCAATTTGCATTCATGAAAATATGACAAGAGGCGTGTCCTCTTTTGGAAGTTTTTCAGATATTCCATTTACCAAGGGTAAACAGAACAATCCATCAACATTTTCATGATTAATCATCCTCTTGGATTCGATCTTGTTACTGTATCCTCCAAGAAACAGAGCTGATCTCTACATTTGTCTATTGAAAATGGACAATAGTACTTGATGATCAGTCATGAGAGTAAACTCTCTCCCATACAAGTACTGGTTGAAACATTTTACACCCCAAGCCATACTTAAGGCCTCTCTGTCAATCTGTGCGTAATTTTTCTCTGCAGGGGTAAGGGAACGTGATGCAAAGGCTATGGGGTGTTCACTTCTATCACTCAGAACATGTGACATGACAGCACCTATAGCATAAGGCAAGACGTCACAGGCAAGCTTCACTGGATGACGTGGATCATGATGTGTGAGTACAATGTCTGACATCACCATTTCCTTTGCCTTTTGTAAGGCCACCTCACACTGCCACGTCCATTGTCATTTCTTCCTGGTCTGCAGTAACGAGTTCAAGGGGAGAAACACATTAGCCAGGTTTGGCAGGAACCTGTTATAGTAATTGACAAATCCTAAAATTGACAATAACTGTGACCTGCCCTTTGATCTTGGGGCATCACCACTGCTTGAACTTTCTCAGCACACTTGTGCAAATCTTGTGCATCAACGGTGTGACACAGTAAGTGAACTTTGGTTTAAAGAATTCATAATTGTCATGTCGTACTCTGAGCCCATAATCTTCTAATCTTTTTAGCAATGTCTTGAAATTTTGGAGATGTTCCTTGCCATCCTTGCCAGTAACAATGATGTCATCCAGGTAACACTGAGGGCTTGCGTAGCCTTGCAGCACCTGGTCCATAGCTGTCTTCCAAAATGCAGGTGTAAATACTACTTCGTCAATTAGCCTATTATAGCGATAAAGTCCTATGTGAGCATTTATGGTGAAAAACACGGACTCTTCTTCCATCTCCATCGATAGGTAGGTTTCAGCTAACACACACAACATGCTAGAGGAACTCAGCAGGCCAGGCAGCATATATGGAAAAGAGTACAGTCGTCATTTCAAGCCAATACCCTTTAGCAGGACTGGAGAAAAAAAGATGAGTCAGAGATAGAGGCCCCCACCCACAGAGATAACAATGCCTGTGGCCGTGTCTTGAACATGTTGTTGCTTTCTGTGCTTGCGATGCTCCCATATGGCCTATCCTTCGAATCAGCTTCACCTCTGCTTGCTTCTTCATTATTTCTGGTGATAGTTAACCACAATTTACTTAAGAAAAGGTGTTAGTAGTAATGCTTTTAGTCGTATTTCTAGCCTACTGATCTACCAGTACCTGTTGCACAACTTTGGTAGTGCCATCTTAAACCAGAGTCAAGCCCATCACTGAACTGACAATGCTTGGACAATTTCTTCAATTCAGCCGCATAAGCTGAAATGGACTCCCCTTCCTTTTGATTCCATTTATGAAACCTAAAGCGTTCTGCAATCAATAATGGTTTGGTTCTGGATGTTTTTGCATTACCTTCAGCAACACTCATTTCAGTTTCTAAGCAAACTGTACATTTTCCACCTATTGCACTCAGTAACATTGGCACTCATTTTTCATTGGGTGTTTCAAAATACAGCTCAATTCATTCAGTATGCATCATCCAGTTGTCAGTTGTGCAATCAAACACATCTATCTTTCCAATATAGCCAGGCATTTCTGCTTTTTAAATTTATTATTATTATTACCTGGTACTCACTGTTTATGAACCAGTGAATTTTGTCCATTTTCTGCCTTTTTTAAAAACTCAGCTGTATCTCTTCCCTTACAAAGAAACGTGCTGCACTTCAACAGTTACTTCGGGTTCGTTTTAAAACTATCTTGTCACCACTGTTATGTATTATAACTCCAGAAACTAATCAAAAGAAAAGTCTGGGAGTCCGGGATATTGGTGTGCTTTATTTCTTCTTAGTGAGGCACTCGCTCACGTGTGACATGGTGGCGTAATGACATAAGCCATTCATCTACTTCTTACATGTAGTCCATAATGAATTATATAAACAAAGAAAGCTTAAAATTTACATTATTACTCAAATATTACTGAAATATTATTAAATACACTACAGGTGGGTGGGTAGTAAGTCTGTGTATGACATGAGCATTGTTGGGGCTGTAAACAGTGTAGAGAGATGTCAAAGGATAAGTTGCTGGTGAACCATGGCGATGTGTTGCGGGCAGCTTACAAAACTTCTAAGCATACTTCTTTTGAACTACTCCCACTGCAACCTGCATCTTTAAGTAACATACTTTTGAACAGTCTTAACAAACTAGCGATTTCACGATCTTCTGAAAGATTTGGCGGACTTAACTCTCGGGCATGCTTGAAGCAGTACATTGCCATGGCTGAAAGAGAGGGAGGACGGGAAGTCTCCAAGCCAGGCTAAAACAAAGGGGCATGAAACTTCCTCTACCCAGCATCTGAAGGACAAGATTAAGGAGCTAAAGGCAAGATTGCTGTATGGAAGGGAAATGAGGGACTGCTGCATTCTCTGTTACACAGAGACAATGCTAATTCCAAACACACAAGGTATATAGTAATACCCGAGAACTTTCAAGTACACTGTATGGACTGGACTGCTGATTCAGAAAAGGCAAAATCTGGAGCTCTGTAATTCATAATGAACTCTTTGTGGTGCTCGGATGTGGTGGACTTGTTGCCCACCTGTTCCCTGACCTGGAACATCTAATGATTAAGTGCCGACTATACTACTTACCAAGACAGTTCTCCTCCATGATCCTTTCCACAGTTTACATACCACCAAAGGCCAATATTAAGCAGGCCCTCAATGTACTGAATACCACTATCAGCAAATGAGAAACAGCCAAGCACAATGCCTTTCAAATCATTGTTGGAGAATTCAATCAGGCTTGTTTAAAGAAATCTCTGCCCAAATAGCATCAACATATCACCTGTGGCACCAGAGGTCCCAACACACTTGACCACTGCGATCCTACAATGAGGAATGCCGACCGTCCCATGCCTTGACAGCATTTTGGGAAATCTGATCACTTGGCTGTCCTTCTCCTATCTGCATACAGCAGACACTAACGAGCAAGGCTCCAGAGATTAGGACAACAAAGAGGTGGTCACGGGAGTCAGAGCGTCAACGTGATTGCTTCTCGTCGGTGGGCTGGGCTGTGTTCAAGGACTCGTCTGTGGATCTGAATGAATACACCATGGTTGTCACGGATTTTATAAAAACTGTCATAGACAAGTGTGTCCCCACAAAATTAGTCAGAGTCTTCCCCAACAAGAAGCCCTGGATGAACCATGAGATTCCCAATCCGCTGAGGGCCAAACCAGCGGCATTTAGGTCTGGTGACCAAGTAAAATATAGAGGTCCAGGTACAATCTCCAGATATCCATCTTACGTGCAAAGTGGCAATTCTGGACCAAGTTTGAATCACTGAGAGATGCTCAAGCGATGTGTCGGGGCTTGAATGCTATCACCCCTTACAAAGTGAAACCGTGCAACATAAGTGACAACAAGGCTTCATTTCCAGTTGAGCTCCTATGCTCGCTTTGACCAACAAAACATACAGTCACCTTCATCAGCTCCCACAGCCCCTGATGATCCTGTGATTTCAGACTCTGAGGCTGACATGAGAGCATCGTTCATAAGGGTGAATCCCCAGAATGAGTCCAGACCAGATGGGTTACCTGACCTGTGCTGATTAATAGGCTGGAGTGTTCACCAATATCTTTAACCTCTCGCTTCAGCAGTCTCACATACCCGCCTGCTTCAGGCAGGCTTCAGTTGTACTGGTGCCTAAAAAGAAGGTAGTAACTTGCCTCAGTGACTTCCATCCAGTAGCACTTACATCCACTGTGATGAAGTGCTTTGAGACTTTGGTGATGAAACACCTGCCCGAGAAGTGACTTGGATCTGTTCCAATCTGCCTACCGGCACAGCAGGTCCACAGCAGATGCCGTTTCATCGGCTCTTCACTCAACCCTGGAATATCTTGACAGCAAAGATGCACTCATCAGGATGCTCTTCATTCAGTATTATCATCTCCGCCTAACTAATCAATAAGCTTCAAAATCTTGGCCTGAATACCTTCTTGTGCAACTGGATTTCCTCACTTGCAGACCCCAGTTAATTTGGTTTAGCAAAAACACCTCAGCACAGGAGCACCACAAGGCTGTGTGCTTAGCCCCCTGCTCTACTCACTTATTACCGTGAGGCTAAGCACAGCTCCAAAGACATATTTAAATTTGCTGATTACTCCACTGTCGATGGCAAATCAAAGGTGGTGATGGATCAGCATAGAGGAGGGAGATTGAAAATCTGGCTGAGCGGTGCCCGAGCAACAATCTGTCACTCAGTGTCAGCTAGACCAAGCAGCTGATTATTGACTTCAAGAGGAGGAAACCAGAGGTCCATGAGCCAGTCCTCGTTGGGGTTCTGAGACAGAGGCAGTCAGCAACTTTAAATTCCTCAGTGTTGTCATTTCAGAGGACCTGTCCTGTAAATACAGTCGGCCTTCCTTATCCGCGAGTTCCGCATCCGCGAATTCAACCAACCGCGAATCGAGAAAACCCGGAAGTGCTCTTCCAGCACTTCTTGTTCGAGCATGTACAGACTTCTTTTTCTTGGCATTTTTCCCTAAACAGTGCAGTATTAGAACTATTTTACATAGCATTTACATTTTATTAGGTATTATAAGTAATCTAGAGATGATTTAAAGTATAAGGGATAATGTGCGTAGGTTATCGTGAATCGGGATCGAAAAAAATCGGAAGTTCTCTTACTAAGTAAGTTGGAGCAGGTACATCTGGTATTATTTAGTGTCAGTTAGTCAAATGTTTGTCTTAGTATATAGTATATATTTTACCTTTCTATGCATATAAAACACTTAAGAACACATGTTTCAGTGCTGGGAACGTGCCAGGTTGATGTGGAGGATCAAAAACTCAAAACCCCAAAACCCAATAATTAAACTACTGCATTGCTTAGTGATAATTGTAGCTTTCATTGGGGCAGAGCCTTTCTCACTTTATCCTTTAAAATTGTTCCGATCGTTGACCGACTTAGCCTAATGCTTTTACAATGACTGATGGCGTTTCACCTCTTTCCGATCACTTTATTATTTCCACTTTATTTTCAATCGTGATCGTGATTATTTTCATGAACAGAAATACTGCGGATTCAGAGCAGCGCCGCCGGGTCCTAATGTCCACCGCACAGAGACAGGTTAAATAAGGTCTGGGGTTCTGTTGGGTCCTAAGGTCCACCGCATTTAGACGGGTTGAATAAAGGACTTCAGCATCGCGTTTTTTGGTATCTGCGAGGGGTCCCGGAACCAACCCCTCACAGATAAAGAAAGGATAAGGATAAGGACAGCAGCCCTCTACTTTCTTAGAAGTTTGTGAAGATACGCATGTCATCTAAAACTTTAACAAACTTCCATAGATGTGTGATGGTCAGTATATTGACTGGTTGCATCACGGCCTGGTGTGGAAACACCTTGAATGGAAAATCCTACAAAGAGTAGTGGATATGGCCCAGTCCATCATGGGTATAGCCTTCCCCACCAATGAGAATATCTACATGGAACGCTGTCCCAGGAAAGCAGCATCCACCATCAAGGACCCCCACCATCTCTTTGCTACCATCAATAAGAAGGTACAGGAATCTCAGGCACAACAGCACCATATTCAAGAACAGTTATTACCCCTCAACCATCAGGCTCTTTAACCAAAGGGGATAACTTCACTCGCCCCAGCACTGAACTGTTCCCATAACCAATAGACTCACTTTCAAGAACTGTTCATCCATTGTTCTGAAAAATTTATTGCCTATTTATTTATCATTATTATTTTTTTTTCTGATCTCAAGCTGGTAAATCCTGAGTTATGGACAGAGCCAAGCACACTCATTCCTCAATTGCTAGGAACTTTCGAACCATTCTAGTGGTGTTTAGTATTGTGGCTTTCTGGAGATTTACATAGACATTGCTGTGTAGGCCTGATTGTTTAATGCTATCGTGTAGTGACTTTGAGATGATACCAGTTGTAGATATTACTATTGGTTCAATGTATATACCCTGGTCATGTTCCATGGTCTTCCAATTTCCTATTTTAATTAAGCATATTTCTGGTGTTCTTCATTTCTTGATTTCTGTATGTTATATATGTTTGGAATGGCGATATCTTTTAAATAAGTTGTTCTTTCTTTTTGTTTATCCTATAATATTATATCCTGACTGTTATTATGGATTGTCCTATCTGTAAGGTCATAATATAGTTTGTCAGACTCTGACTCTGATACTGGATCAGGCTTGTATTAATAGAAAGGTATGGTGTCATTTATGAGTTTAAATTATAAAGCAAGATCTTGAGAAATAATGTTTGCCACTTGACTGTGCCGGTGTAAGTAATCAGATTGAGTTAAACTGCTGCAGGATCCTGTAATGAGTTGTATTGTTTCTGGTTTCTCCTGGCATTTTCTGCATTGTCTTGAATTTGTTGGTCTTTTATTATGTACTTTGGGGTTTTTTGTGCGTTAACCACCTAGTACTGTATTGCCCCTTTGAACCCCTCTGTTTCTAGGAAGAGGTCTCCAGCTCTGAGCCAGGCGTTCAACACTTCCTTGTTGATGTCCTAGTCTGCTCACATCATGGGGATGTCTTCTATGACTTCATGCTCTTCCATTGGTTAACTTTTTCATCTGTAGTGATAATTTCCTTATTTTTCTAGGTTGTGCTTTCATTTAAGTTTAGTAGTGTGTACTTATCAGAATTGCAAATGCTCTTGTGGAGTGCTGGGTCCTGTTTTCCTTGATAAAAGTATATCCTTAGAAGTTTTATCTGACTGTTGTGTAAATTCTTCATGTCCATTATTCCTCTTCCTCTTTCTATCCTACATTGTACTAATCTAAGTGCGTTTGAGTTTTCATAGTGTTTTCTAAAATTTCTCACTTCAGTTCTTATTTTTCTTGTAAATTTTTCAGATCAGTTTTGGTCCAAGATAGTAAGCCAAAGCCAAGGAAATAATATGTGTATAGCGAAACTGTTTATTGCCTTTGTTATATTTTTACTATTGAGCTCTGTTTGGCAGAATTTCTTAAGCCTTGAAGTAAATTCTTTTGAATGCTTTCCTTTAAAGCACTATGATCTGTTTTCTTTGCTTGTTGATATCCCAGATACTTATATGTTTCATATTCATCCATCTGTTGTGTTGTGTCCTGCTGCTCCGTTTTATATTCTACTAACTCTGTTGCACCTTTCTTTATGTTTCATGTTCTGTACTTGTCTAGTCCAAAGTTCCTATTTATATCTTTAGTTCTACTCTTTGAATTAATTGTTTTAGCTTTATTGATGAAGGAACATATAATTTCAAATTGTCCATGTATAGAAGATGTGTCCAGGTATAATTTGTTTGGTAATCTCTGATTTGATACCCAATTTTCATTGAATTGAATTGACTTCATTTCTTACATCCTTCACATACATCAGGAGTAAAAATCTTTATGTTACATCTCCATCTAAATGTGCAATCATAGTATTTTATAATAATTTATACTAAATTGAACAGTCAGTGTAATATAGAGTACAGTCAAATCAGCATGAGTTCATCAGTCTGATGGCCTGTTGTCCTGGCTTTTATGTTGTGGTACCGCTTCCCGGATGGTAGCAGGTGGAATAGATTGTAGTTGGGATGGTTTGTGTCCCCAGTGATCCTATGGGCTCTTTTTACACACCTGTCCTTGTAAACGTCCTGAATCATGGGAAGTTCACAACTACAGATGTGCTGGGCTGTCCTCATCACTCGCTGCAGAGTCCTGCTATTAAGGGAGGTACAGTTTCCATACCAGGCAGTGATGCAGCCTGTCAGGATGCTCTCAATGGTGCACCTGTAGAAAGTTCTTATGATTTGGGGGTCCATACCAAACTTTCTCAACCATTTGAGGTGAAAGAGGCCCTGTTGTGCCTCTTCCACCACCCAGCTGGTGTGCATAAACCATGTGAGGTCCTCGGTGATGTGGATGCCGAGGAACTTGAAGCTGTTTACCCTCTCAGCCCCAGATCCAATAATGTCAATAGGGGTTAGCCCATCTCCATTCCTCCTGTAATCCACGACCAGCTCCTTTATTTTTGCGACATTGAGGGAGGGGTTGTTTTCTTGACACCACTGTGTCAGAGAGATGCCTTCTTCCCTGTAGGCCACCTCGTTATTGTTTGAGATAAGGCCAACCAATGTAGTGTCATCGGCAAATTTACTTAGCAGATTGGAGCTGTGGATGGCGATACAGTCATGGGTATACAGGCAGTAAAGAAGGGGACTCAGTACACAGCCCTGAGGGGCTCCTGTATTGAGAGTCAGAGAGCTGGAGGTGAGGGAGCTCACTGTTACAACCTGCTGGCGATCTGACTGAAAGTCCAGGATCCAGCTGCACAAGGCAGGGTGAAGGCTAAGGTCTCTGAGCTTCTTGTTGAGCCTAGATGGAACTATGGTTTTGACTGCTGAACTGTAGTCCAAGAACAGCATTCTCATATAAGCATCCTTCTTCTCCAGATGTGTAAGGACAGTGTGTAGAGCAGTGGCTATTGCGTCATCTGTCAATCAGTTGTGTCGGTAGGTGAATTGTAGGCGATTCAATAAATTAGAGAGAAGGTTTAAAGCTAGACAAAATCATAATGGGCTTAGAAAGTCACTCTGCAAATTGCCTCGATTTATTTTGATAACGGTGTTTGTTCTTTTTTGGCTCTTAATAGACAGGGAGATTACAGAATGCCAATGCTTCATCAAATGTTGCAGGAATTTCACAAATATTGGGCATCATTTATATGTGTTAAGAACTTATATTAACCATGAGTGTGGGACAGAATGAAGAGTTTCTTGGTAGTCGATATAACAACATGAAAGATTTCTGCTTTTCCACCAGGCTTGATTCAGAATTACAGACTCTACTGTCAGTTGCTCATTACATCCTTCATACCCATACGGCACCCTTTCAGCTCTTCTGTAAGTATATCGTGGTTAGCTGAAAGAGTGGTGATTAGTTTGTGAGATGCAAGATTGTAGCTATTAATATTATTTATTTTCTTTTGTATTTGCATAGTTTGTTGTCTTTTGCACATTGTTTGTCTGTCCTGTCGGGGTGTGGTCTTTCATTGATTCTATTGTGTTTCTTGCATTACTGCGAATGCCTGCAAGAAAATGAATCTCAGGGTTGTATTTGGTGATACGTATGTACATCGATAATAAATTTACTTTGAATTTTGGACTTTGAACTTTGAATATAGGCCAGTTACAGATGAAGGCCAAGAAAAGGTGGACAGAATTTAATCCAAGTGGAGGCGTTGCAGTTTGAGAGGTCAAATGTAAAGGGGTAGTTTATAGTTAATGGCAGGACCCTTAACAGCGTTGATACACAGGGGTGTTGGGGTCCAAGCCACAGCTCCCTGTAAAATGGCCCCACAAGTAGATAGGGTGGTAAAGAAGGCATATGGCATGCACATCTTCATTGGCCAGGGCATTGAGTGCAGAAGTCACGAATGCCTTCACATCTTAGATGAGGAGCCCAAAATTGCTCATAATACTCCATGTGTGGGCTGACCAATGACTTTAAAAACCTCAGCATTACATCCTTGCTTTTCTATTCTTGTCCTCTCCAAATGAATGCCACATTGCATTTGCCTTCCTCACCACTGACTCAACCTGCAATTTCACCTTTGGGGAATTCTGCACGAGGACTCCCAAGTGCCTTTGCATCTCTGATCTTTGAATGTTGTCCCAAATTAGAAAATAGTATACGCTTTTTTCCCATTTTCCAAAGTGCATGACTATACAATTCCCGACACTATATTCCACTTGTCACTTCTTTGCCCTATTTCCAAATCTGTCTAAGTCCTTCTGCAGCCTTCCTGCTTCCTCAACACCACCTGCCCCTTCACCTATCTCCATCTTCGTATTGTCTGCAAACTTGGCCACAAATTCTGCCATCCAAATCATTGACATATAACATGAACACAGACCCCATTGGAACACAGCTAAACACCGGCAGCCAACCAGAAAAAGCCCCCTTTATTCCCAATTTTTGCATCCTGCCAGTCAGACAATCTTAGAACATAGAACAATACAGCACAGTACAGGTCCTTCAGCCCACAATGTTGTGCCGACCCTCAAACCCTGCCTCCCATATAACCCCCCACCTTAAATTCCTCCATATACCTGTCTAGTAGTCTCTTAAATTTCACTAGTGTGTCTGCCTCCACCACTGGCTCAGGCAGCGCATTCCACGCACCAACCACTCTCTGAGTGAAAAACCTTCCTCTAATATCCCCCTTGAACTTTCCACCCCTCACCTTAAAGCATGTCCTCTTGTATTGAGCAGTGGTGCCCTGGGGAAGAGGCGCTGGCTGCCCACTCTATCTATTCCTCTTAATATCTTGTATACACCTTAATATCTTCTGTCCACCTTAGTATCTTTCCTGTAATACCATGGGTTCCTATTTTGTTAACCAGCCTCATGTGTGGCAGCTTGTCAAAGGCCTTCTGAAAATACAAGTAAACAACATTCACTGATGCATTGATGCACTGATGCATTGTCTCTCCTGCTTGTTATTTCCTCAGCTAATTCCAACAGATTTGTCAGTCAGGATTTCCCCTTGAGGAAACCATGCTGACTATGACCTACTTTATCATGTGCCTCCAAATACCCCGAAACCTCATCCTTAACACCGGACTCCAACGTCTTCCCAACCAGTGAAGTCAGGCTGACTGTATGTACTGATAGACAAAGAGAGAGAAAAAAAATCCTCATTAGAAACTGATTTTGAGCCTCTGCCTGTCCAAGCCTGTTGAGCCAAAGCCTGCCCACTCTAACACTAATAGCTGACCTCAGCCGAACAAGCAAATGCTCATGATGATTGCTGCCTGCTGAAAAGCTCTGAAAGGTCCCGAGTTCTTTTTTAAACCTCGTGCCGCCTCAGCCGAACAAGCAACGGCTCGTGATGATTGCACCCCGCCGAAACTACACGGCCTCTACCTGACACTTACCATTCATCAGTAGGAACCTGACCATGTCCTTGTGACCTCGGTGAGAAGCGATAAGCAGGGCTATAAAATTACGCTCTGCAATCCAGGCTGCTCTCTCTGCCCTGTTCATCCGCTGCGAGTTCAGAGTGGAATACTTGCTGTGCTTGGTTACACCAAGGTGTAGGAGCTGTAAGGCAATGAGCACTGTCACTGCCGAGTCATGGCCCACTCTCTCCCACTGACCCCCGGTTACCCCCTCCCACCCCCACCCCAAGAGGGTGATGACAAAGAACGACTATATCAAACCATGGTAGTCTGTGTGGCGAATTTGCTGTTTTTAGGACCAGAAAGCTGTTGTTTGCTATTTCCCTCAGGCGATGCAGTAGGAGTATGATAACACATGAGAAAAGGGTACCTGCTCTCACTCCCCCCTCCCCCACTGATGTCCACCCCTTCTGGACATGGCACTTGGGCACAAAGATATCCAAGTTTTGTGCAGCTATTGGCTCAGAAGGCAGTAGAAGCCAATTCTCTACATGCTTTGAAGAAAGAGTTAGATAGATCTCTTAAAGATAGTGGAGTCAAGGTATATGGGGAGAAGGCAGGAACGGGGTACTGATGTGGATGATCAACCATGATCACAGTGAATGGCAGTGTTGGCTCAAAGGGCCAAATGGCCTACTCCTGCAGCTATTGTCTATTGTCTATGCCCTCACCGCCTTCCTGCACACCTCCATCCACCTTGTTAGTCAGCACCTTCCAGAGAAGATGGGAGCCAGCGATGATCTCGACAGGGACAATGGGCTGACAGCCCTGAAGTTCATGGGACAAAGACCATTGGTTACTAACTGGGTTCACTTCATCTACTGTACACTAAAGAGGACCAGCTGATATTTCCAGCAATGTAACATCTCTGAATGGCCTGGGTGCACTTGATTGATTGGACAATGTAGAAGGAGTTTGATTCCTAATGTGTGCTGTGTAGGGCTGAACGTGATGGTTCCATTATCCCTTCTTCAGTAGGATATAAGAACTGAACAGTAACATGGCTGATGTTGCCATTTATAACCAGAACCTCATTCCATCCCAAATCAGGAAATTAGAATCATAAGTAACCATGGGGAAGAGACTATAATACAGAGATCATCTGGGACCTTGCATAAACTGGACAAACCGGATTAGCATTGAAGTTTGGAAGGCAAATTCATGGAGATAGTTTCTATATCAGTACGTTGAGAAATTATTCAAGGGACAAACTATTTTAACTCTACTTTTGTGCAGCAACAAACATTAATTGTACTCTGCTAACATAGTCATCTCTGGGGAAGAGTGATCATAATAAAATAGAATTTTATATTGACAGTGATTTAGATCAATCTGAAGTGAATCTAAACAAATTAAATTTCAAAGGCAAGTAGTATGAGCTGACAGTGGAAGAAAGAGAGTATATTAAAATCTATGTCAGAAAATAAACAAGAGCTAACATTTAAATAATTAATATATCATTTGCAATATATATCCCTTTAACAAACAAAAAAACCACAAGAATAGTTTTTCAATTCTATTGGGAAAATTAAAGACAGTAATAAATCAAAAGAGGTTTATAATGTTTCCAAAAAAAAACTTAAAGACTCAGAAGTCCCCAGAATTCAGCAAAGAAGGACCAAAGCAATTTTAAAGGAAGGTAAAGTGGCATATGTGGGTGAACTAGTGGAAAGATAAAATGGACTGAGCTTCTTTTCGTATTGTTACAAATGTGACGCAACTCTGAGGGGCCGAAGGGTACAAAGTCGCCCCCTCCTTTTTGAGAATCGCAAGTTCGCTATTAATTTGGGTCTGGGACCCAGGAAATGAGAGAGAGACATCCAGAATACACAAGGTTTGGAATGTGTCCTGACCTCAGCGAAACGGAACCACTGATAACGGCCATTGTCTCTTGGAGACGGAATTGTGTATTGAGTACTGTACTATTCATTGAAACCCCTCAGGGGACAACCAGAGTGGTCTGGTTGAGGGATTGCATCATCCCAACCTGATTGACATCTGAGACCCTGTGAGTAAGGATAAAAGAAGGGTCTGGGGAACAACCCCTTTAGACGCACCAGGAGAAACGCTAGAAATCCCGTGATAGCATTTAATAGCGACAGCCGGTGGGGGCTCGTGTGCATCCTCCCTTGCCAGGGTGGCGGGCTCATCATGGAAGAACGGTTTAGCTAAAGGAGAGGTCACAATTGAACGGCCATGACAAAGAGACACCTGACGGATCAAAATCATAAAGGTTGAAAAACCCGTAGCGGTAACTGTTCCCATTCTATTCCTATTTCTCTCTCTCTCCAACAAAGTGCAACACAGCGACAACCAAACGACGGCAGCTTGTGGAACTGCAGTGAACTGTATATTTCCATCGAACAATTCATTATCCCCTAGACAACGATACAGCTTATTTCTTATTGATTATTATTATACCCGCACTTTTAGATTTAGTATTGACGACGTGTATTATCTGTATATTTGCACTGATATTATATTGGTGTATTTTTACTAATAAATACTGTTAAAAATAGTATCATCAGACTTCAATGGACGTCTCCATCTTTGCTGGTAAGTGACCCAGTTACGGGGTTTGTAACAGTATTTATAAAGGATATGATTAGGAGTACTTAATGTGGAGCATTTATAGACAGACAGGGAAGTGATAAAGGGAAATAAGTGAGTCTTTGTGCATGGAAGAAAATGTAACAACCCTCCTGAACCCACGCGTACAGACTGAATGAAGAGCTGAAAGTAATTGCCACTGAAGACACTGGAGAAATTGACAGGATTCAAGGCCAAGAAATCCTCAGGACCCAAAGACCGGCTGCAAGAAGACCACTACCAACCAAGGTAACTTGCCTTAATAACTACTGCCCGGTGGCTCTGACATCTGCCATCATGAAGTGCCTTGAAAGGCTGTCATAACACGCATTAATTCCAGCTTTCCAAACAACCTCAACACAGTGCAATTTGCCAACTGCTAAAACAGGTTTACCAGAGGTACCATCTCCCTGGCCCTACACTCATTTCTAGAGTACCTGCACAGTAAAGACACATAAGTCCGAGTATTACTTATTGATAACAACTCAGCCTTCAATAATATGATTCCAAGCAAACTCATCTCCCAACTCCTAGACCTGGGATTCAACACCTGCCTTTGCAACTGGATTCTAGACTTCCTGCCCAACCAATCGCAATCAGTAAGGACAGACAGCAATAACTCGACCGTGATTATCCGCATCACTGGTGCCCCACAAGGCTGTGTGTCCTCAACACCCAACTCTATTCCCTACACACTCACAACCGTGTGACCAGATTCTGCCCTAAGTTTATCTACAAGTTTGCAGATGATACCTCTGTACTGGGTCATATCTCACATAATTATGTCAGAGGGAGATAGAGAGCTTAGTGACATGGTGTCATGACAACAAACTCTCCCTCAGCAAAACAAAAGAGCTGGTCATTGACTTCAGTAAGGGAGGCAGTGCACACGCTCCTTTTTACATCAATGCTGATGACATTGCAAAGGTTGGGACTCAGTTCGGCAGCTGTTCTGTCAGTGACCACAGAGAGTGTGGACACACTCGTATTCATTGAGACCAGCTTTGCCTCCATTGACTCAGTGTCCACTTCTTACTGCCTTGGTAAAACATAATCAAAAACCCAACCCAGGACATTCTCTCTTCTCAATTCCCCCCTCAGGCAGGAGGTATAAAAATCTACCACTAGGCTCAAGGGCAGCTTCTATCCCAGGTACAGAACTATTACATGGTTCCCTAGAACGATCAGATAGACTCTAGACGTCACATCTATCTTATTATGACCATGTATCTTGCTGAATTCCTGCACTGCATTTATGCTATAACTGTACACTATTCTGCGCCCTGTTGTGCTACCGCAAAGCACTGACGTAAAGAATTGATCTGTATGAACAATATGCAAGGTAGGTTTCTCACTGCACCTCAGTACTTGTGACAATAATAAACCAATTTACCTTGCATCCCAGGGTTTGAAAGACTTGCTACGGAGAAAGTGGATGAACCGGTAACTATTTCCAAAATTCCACAGATGCTAAATGGTTCCCACTGATCAGAAGGTAGCAGATGCAAGCCACTGTTCAGGAAAGGAGGGAGAGAATAAGGGGGATTGTCAGACTATTTAGCATGACAATGGCAGCAGGAAGAGCATCAGTATCTATTATTGAGGTGGTAGGGAAATCATAAATAAGAATAAAACAGAGTCAGAGTGGATTTATGACAGGAAAATGTGTTTGACAAATCTGTTTTGAGTTTTATGAGGTTGCTAGCAGATGTGTAACTGGACTTCCAGTAGTTCCCCCCCCAAACAAAGGGATTATTAAGAAAAATTAAGATTTGGGGTAATATATGGGTATGAATTGTGGACCTGTGAATAGATGTGAAAAAGGAGTAGGAATTAGTCAGCCAGTTTCAGGTTGGTGTCCAGAAGCACCTGGGTGTCCTACATGCTATCCACGGAAGATAACGTGCAGGTATAGAAGGCAGTTTGATGGTACATTGGGTTTTACTGCACTCGATTAAAGTTGTCTTCCTTTATCTATATGGGGCCCTTGGTTTATTATTCTCACATGTACTGAGATACACTGAAGAGCTTGTCTTGCAAACTGTTCGTACAGATTAAATCATTGCACAGTTCATTGAGATACTACAAGATAAAACAATAACAGAATGCAGAATAGAGTGTAACAGCTACAGGGAAAGTGCAGTGCAGGTAGACAATAAGGTGCAAGGTCGTAACGAGGTAGATTGTGTGGTCAAAAATCAATTTTATTGTACTAGGGATCTATTCAATAACAGAAGCATAGAAGCTGTCCTTGAGCTTGGATGTTCGTGCTTTCAGGCCTCTGTATCTTCTGCCTGACGCAAGACGGCAGAATGGGGAATGACTAGGGTGTGTGGGGGCTTTTGGTTTCTGTAGCTGAACATGAACTTTTATTGATAGACTGTAGGACATCCGTGAATGGAAAGGAGGGAACACACTCAGCGACTGAGCCTCCTGGGTAGAGAATTCCAATATCCACCACCATCTGGGTGAGGACGTTTCTTCCGAACTCTGTACTCTACTGAGACTGGCACTACTCGATTCAAGCACACACCGCTAATTTCTCACTACCCCCTTGCCCACCTGTCAGGGGAAAGCATCTTCTAACTTTAGAGGAGGGTTGAGGAGGTTCAGACATTCAGCACAAAGGTGGATAAATCTTCAGGTAGGAGGGGAATTAAGGGCTAAGGGAATGGTGCAGGAAAATGATCAGCCATGATCTTATTGAGGGAGGTATAAGTGCTATGTGTGGACAATCCAAACCTTGGAGAATTCTGCTTCACAATGGCAGGAAGAGCCTGCCTTCCCTGCTTCTATGTTTTACATTGTCTACCACTAGTTCTGCATTAGGCAGTGATACCTCCTGGATATTGCCAAGTGCAGCAGCGCGGAACAGATTCTGCAGACCATCCTGAGACCAGGTTTTAATCCTTATCGTTCCACCACTGATTATGCCGTTGAATTTCAGGGTGACGTTGTCAGGCATTTCTCCTGTGGAGCACAAACGTCGTTAGGCAGGATCATTTTGCAGCCTCGTTTCAGAATCAGAATCAGGCTTATTATCACTGACAGTTGTTGTGAAAGATTTGTGCAAGGCATTAAAATAAAAGTTACAATAAAAATATAAATTAAAACTTGTTGCAAAAGAGGAATAGTGAGGTAGTGTTCATGGGCCATTCAGAAATCTGGTGGCAGAGGGGAAGAAGCTGTTCCTGAAACATTTAGTGTAGATCTTCAGACCCCTGTGCACCCCCGTTGATGGTAGTAATGAGAAGAGGGCATGTTGCGGATGGTGAGGGTCCTAATTGATGAATGCCATCTTCTTTAGGCATTGCCTTTTGAGGATGGCCTCGGTGGTGGGGAGGCTGGAGCTTGCTGAGTCCACAACCCTCTGCAGCCTTTCGATCCTGTGCATTGCAGCCTCCACACCAGGCAAAGATGCAATCACAGAATGCTACATCTGCATAATAATTACTGAGACCTGTGTTGCACTGTGCAATATCACCAGGTTCCGGAGTAAACAGCTCTACTCAAAAGCAGAGAAGGTTTTAAGCTAGTCTGATGAGACCAGGGTACACAGGTAGGCAAATCAGGGTCGTGGGCCACTTCACTGAAACCATTTCCGGGACCTTTCTGTGTTCAAGGCCACATGATTCACATCTCTCAGAATTATTTCATTACAACAAAGGAGATCATTCATCCCACTGAGACTGTGCAACCCCGTTCCTAACATACCCCACAAACTATCCACTCTGAACAATTTCTTTGCTCACTTGTGCCAGGGGCAATTTACAGCAGCCAATTAAACTACCAGCCGGCGTGTCTTTGGTTTGTGGAAGTAAAGCAGGAGCAGCACTGTACTGTTGCTGTTAGTGCATTTAGGGTTCGAATCCCACCACCGTCTGTAAGGAGTTTGTACCTTTGCCCTGTGACCACATGGGTTACCCCTCCGGGTATTCCGATTTCCCTTATTCCAAAGACATATGGTCAGGGTTAGTAAGTTGGCCTGTGATGTTGGTGCCAGAAGTGTGGTGACACTTTCGGGCTGTCGAAGCACAATCCTTGCCGGTTTGATTTGATGCAAACGACACATTTCACTCTATGTTTGACATCTGTGTGACAAATAAAGCTAATTTGTAGATCTTTTGTCACCATCCAGAGACAGAGAAGCAGTTTCAGCGACAGGTTACTATCGATGCAATGCTCCTCAGACAGGATGAAGAGGTCAATACTCCCCAATGCCATTAGGCTTTACAATTCAACCGCCAGGACTTAAGAACTTTTTAAAAGCTATTATTAATGCTTTTTGAGATAGTGATTTTAGATGCATATCATATTTTTACTGAGTTAAGTATTGTATGTAATTAGTTTTGCTACAACAAGTGTATGGGACATTGGAAAAAAAGTTGAATTTCCCCATGGGGATGAATAAAGTATCTATCTATCTATCTATCTTTAATTTTCAAACCAGAGCAGTGGGGGAGACCCATGTGGTCATAGGGAGGCGATACAGTATTGTATCTGTGAGGTAGCAGCCTCTCAGGCTGTGCCATTCCATCACCCCCATGACAATACTTTTGGGAACAACAGTCATCCATGCATGAGGTGATGCCAGAATATGAATAGTCTATCAGACTAACAATAGTGGCTCTGATCACAGGGGCCAACACACATGAGCAAAATGCTTTACGGAGCAGCAACTTTCGACAGCAGAGGGCTGGCAGTGGAAGAAGGTAAAATTCAGAACATTACCGCACAGTACAGGGCCTTTGGCTCACAATTTTGTGCCGACCTTTTGACCTACTAAGATCAATATACCTCTTCCCTCCAACATAACCCTCCATTTTTCTATCATCCATGTGCCTACCTAGGAGTTTCTAGTGTATCTGCCTCTATCACCTCCCCTGTGTAAAGAGCTTAATTCTGACACACCCACCTATATTTCACCAATCACCTGAAAATTATGCCCCCTGGTATTAGCCATTTCACCATAGGAATATGTCTCTGGCTATTCACTTAATCTATGTCTTTTATCATCTTGTACACCTCTATCAAGTTACCTCTCATCTTCCTTTGCTCCAAAGAGAATAGCCCTAGCTCACTTAACCTTTCCTCATAGGAAATGCTCTCTAATCCAGGCAGCATCCTGGTAAATCTCCCCTGCACCCTCTCAAAAGCATCTATACTCTTTGCGGTTCCTGGCTCTTGAATTCAATTCCTCAACTAATGAGGTGACTAGAACTGAACACAATATGCCAGGTGTGGTCTAACCAGGGTTTTATTGTGCTGCAACAATACCTCGTGACTCTTGACCTCAATTCCTCAACTAATTAAGGTCAACACACCACGTGCTTTCTTAACAACTCTATCAATTTGTGCAACAAATTTGAGGGGTCCCAGGATCCTCCACACTGCCAAGAATCATGCCATTAACCCTGTATTTTGCTTTTAAATTTGACTTTCCAAAGTAGATTACTTCACACTTCTCTGGTTAAACTCCATCTGCCACTTCTCAGCCCAGCTCTGCACCCTGTCAATGTTCCATTGTATCCTATGACAACCTTCAACAGAATCCACAACTCCACCAACCTCTGTGACATCTGCAAACTTACTAACTCACCCTTCCCCTTATTTAAGTTATTTATAAAAATCTCAAAGATGAGGGATCCCGGAACACATCCCCATGGAGCACTACTGGTCACTGACCTCCAGACAGAATACGTCACATCTACGAGCACCCTTTGCCTTCTGTGGGCAAGCTAATTCTGAATCCCTGGATTCCATGTCTCATGAATGAGTCTACCATGGGGAGCTTTATCAAGCACCTTACTAAATCCATAAACACCACATCCACTGCTCTAACTTCATCAAAGTGCTTTATCACATTCTCAAAGAATTCAATCAGGCTCGTGAGCTATGATCTGCCCCCTCCCCAGAAAGCCACGATGACTACCCCTAATCAGAGCATACTTCACCAAACGCTCATGAATCCTGTCTCTAAGAATCACTGCAATAATTTGCTCACAACTGAAGTGAGACTCACTCATCTCTAATTCCCAAAGCTATCTCGATTCCTTTTCTTGAACAAGGGAATAACATTTGCCACCCTCCAATCATCTGGAATTACCCCTGATGCCAGTGCGGAAGCAAAGATTTTGCCTAAGGCTCTTCCCTTACTTCTCCTAGTAACCTGGGGTACCTTGTAGCTCTCTAGAGCCCTGTCTGGTGGGCAAGATTACAAGTGAGCTTTAGAGCTGAAGTTAACAGACTCCAGCTCCCAATCACTACCTGGTCCCTCCAGTTCCCAGTCACTACCCTGGTCCCTCCAGTTCCCAGTCACTACCCTGGTCCCTCCAGTTCCCAGTCACTACCCGGTCCCTCCAGTTCCCAGTCACTACCTGGTCCCTCCAGTTCCCAATCACTACCCGGTCCCTCCAGCTCCCAATCACTACCCGGTCCCTCCAGTTCCCAGTCACTACCCAGTCCCTCCAGCTCCCAATCACTACCCTGGTCCCTCCAGTTTCCAGTCACTACCTGGTCCCTCCAGTTCCCAATCACTACCCGGTCCCTCCAGCTCCCAATCACTACCCGGTCCCTCCAGTTCCCAGTCACTACCCAGTCCCTCCAGTTCCCAATCACTACCCGGTCCCTCCAGTTCCCAGTCACTACCTGGTCCCTCCAGTTCTCAGTCACTACCTGGTCCCTCCAGTTCCCAATCACTACCTGGTCCCTCCAGCTCCCAATCACTACCTGGTCCCTCCAGTTCCCAGTCACTACCCTGGTCCCTCCAGTTCCCAGTCACTACCCGGTCCCTCCAGTTCCCAGTCACTACCCGGTCCCTCCAGCTCCCAATCACTACCCGGTCCCTCCAGTTCCCAGTCACTACCTGGTCCCTCCAGTTCCCAATCACTACCCGGTCCCTCCAGCTCCCAATCACTACCCGGTCCCTCCAGTTCCCAGTCACTACCAGGTCCCTCCAGCTCCCAATCACTACCTGGTCCCTCCAGTTCCCAGTCACTACCCGGTCCCTCCAGTTCCCAATCACTACCCGGTCCCTCCAGTTCCCAGTCACTACCTGGTCCCTCCAGTTCTCAGTCACTACCTGGTCCCTCCAGTTCCCAATCACTACCTGGTCCCTCCAGCTCCCAATCACTACCTGGTCCCTCCAGTTCCCAGTCACTACCCTGGTCCCTCCAGTTCCCAGTCACTACCCGGTCCCTCCAGTTCCCAGTCACTACCCTGGTCCCTCCAGTTCCCAGTCACTACCCTGGTCCCTCCAGTTCCCAGTCACTACCTGGTCTATGCTGGAAGGAGGTACCCAGTTGAGTCACTGGCTGGCTCAGTAGTGGCTACTGCAACACTGTTTAGAATCATTCCCTAATTTCAGCAGAAAGCACTCCCCATGCCAATACGATGCCTGCATCTGCCCCAGCAGACTGATAATGACGGCACACCCAGAATTAGAATCAGCTTTATTATCAAGGATATACGTCATGAAATTAGTCATTTTGTGACGGCAAGACACAAGTATGACTAAAGTTGCAATAAAAATTAAATGGTGCAAAAGAGGACTCATGAGGTGGTGTTCATGGGCTCATGGACTGTTCAGAAATCTGATGGCGGAGGGAAAAAGCTGTTTCTAAAACGTTGAGTGTGGGTCTTCGGTTTGCTGTACCTCCTCCCTGAATGAGAAGAAAACAGTTCCTGGGTGATAAAGGGCCTGAATAATGAATGCTTCCTTCTTGAGGTCTCATCTTTCAATGGCCAAGAGACTGGCCCATGATGGAGCAGATATTGATCACACAAAACAACACAGCATAGGGACAGGGCCTTCATGATATCTGTGCTGAGACTGATGCCATACTAAACTCATCCCTTCTGCCTGCACAGAATCCATATCCACCCCACCCCCGCCCCCACCCATACTCACGAGCTGTTGAACGCTACTGTACCACCATCATCCCTGGCAGCCCATTGCAAGCACCCACCACTCAGTGTAAATAAAAAGTTGCCCCGTACACCCCCTTTAAAACTTTCCCTCTCCCACCTTAAAGCAATGCCTTTCAGTATCTGTCTTCTGTACTCTGGGAGAATGGTTGCGGCTGTCTACGCTCTCTGTACCTCCCATAGCTTTATAATGTGACTTGCTTCCAAGAACAGGAAGGGGTCGATAAGCCGAGAGAGAGTGAGGGGTCATGGAGTGAAGTTATGGGGACTGCGAATTCTCCGGTATCATTCTGTGACTTCGGGCTGGTAACTAATTTCCAGTTTGTTTCTATGAAGAAGCATTGGGGCAATAAAAAAATAACTTTAAAAATATGTTTGACACAAGATCCTTCAGATACTGTAAAGTTTGAGCAACACACCCAAAACGCTAGAGAAACCCCTCAGGTCAGACGGTGTCTACTAATAAACAGTCGACATTTTAGGTTGAGACGTCAGTCCTGGTGATGCTCTCAGCTCCAAGGGTCAATGCTTTATTTCCCTCCATAGATGCCGCCTGACCTTTGGGAGTATTGTTAAAAAAAAACTTTTTTAAAGTTAAAGAGTGTGTGTGTGTGTGTGTGTGTGTGTGTGTGTGTGTGTGTGTGTGTGTGTGTGTGTGTGTGTGTGTGTGTGTGTGTGTGTGTGTGTGTGTGTGTGTGTGTGTGTGTGTGAGTGAGTGAGTGAGTGAGTGAGTGAGTGAGTGAGAGGAGGAGGGGTTGGAATGTCTGTCTGACCGGCTGTCATGCATCATCCAATGGAATGACAAAGAGTCTACTTGTGTTTTGATGGGTTGGGAAGACGGAATACCTCAAGGGTAGTGGGGATAAGGCTATCCGAAGGCCAGGAGGAATATGTTGTCCTACCCTTCCCCAGCACACTGTAGAAATGGATGGGGGATGGTGAAAGCAGAGCTGAGAAGTAAAGTTAATCTGGAGCCTTTACCTTCATCGATGTAGTAGAGCCTCTGGTAGTTGGTGGGGATCCCGGTAATCAGCTCCAGTTGGGATTTCATCTGCGCTATCGTCATGTTATCATGGCAGCTTCTTACTTGGAAGTTCTCCCCTGTTTCTTGCAGGTGAACTCTCAGGCTGAAGGCCCTCTGTCGCGGCATGAGGAGATAAAGGGTTTTAGTGACTGGTCTTCTTCCACCTTGACCAGCTGCTGTGAAAAGCAATTTAGAGCTCCAGCCGCAGAGCCTGGGATCAACATTCCACAAAAATCAAAGGGAGAAATGGCTGGTAATTCATTCTTTTCTAAACATTACATGGGTAAAATTTGTTAAGCACCTTGAGGCTTTCACTGCCTGTGGCATACGCTGGTGATTGTGACCAGAGTTTTGTTTGACATCTCCTTGGAGACCAGGCTTTGCTTGCTCAGCACTGTGAGGTGGAGAGTCCAACAGCTACTGCCAGCTCCAGTTTAGTTAAAAGAGCCATTTTATTGTTATTTTGCCTGAACAGTAAATACAGCACAAATAAAATGAGACAAATTCTCACCAGGAATAGGGGAGTGAAAGTTGTGTGTGGTGTATCAGTGAATTAGGATGTGTGAATGCAGGTCAGGGAGAGTGTTTACTGAGTGAGTGCACGTGTGTGCATGATTGTCTTTGTGTGTCTGAGAGAGTGAGACAGAAAAATTGCATGTGAGAGATTATGTGTGTATGAGACAGAGATTGTGCGTCTGTGTGCGTGAGAGAGTGACAGAGAAACAGATATTGTGTGTGCATGTGTGCGACTGAACTTGTCTGTGTGAGAGAGACAGAGATTGTGTATGTGTGCATGTCTGTGTGTGAGTGTGTGAGAGAGAGAGAGAGAGAGAGAGACTGAGATTGTGGGAGTGTGTGAGACTGAACTTGTCTGTGTGAGAGAGACAGAGATTGTGTATGTGTGCATGTCTGTGTGTGAGTGTGTGAGAGAGAGAGAGAGAGAGAGAGAGACTGAGATTGTGGGAGTGTGTGAGACTGAACTTGTCTGTGTGAGAGAGACAGAGATTGTGTATGTGTGCATGTGTGAGACTGAACTTGTCTGTGTGAGAGAGACAGAGATTGTGTATGTGTGCATGTCTGTGTGAGTGAGTGAGAGAGAGAGAGAGAGAGAGAGAGACTGTTGGAGTGTGTGAGAAAGGACTGAGATTGTGTGACTGTGAAAGAGAGACCAAGATTGTGTGTGTGTGTATGTGTGACAGTAAGTTAGTGAGAAAGAGATTGTGTTAGACCATATGGCATAGGAGCAGAATCAGGCCATTTGGCCCATCGAGTCTGCTCTGCTATTCAATTATAGCTGATCCTTTTCCCCTCATTAGCCCCACTCTCTGGCCTTCTCCCCGTAACCTTTGATGCCCTGTCAATCAAGAATTTATCAAGCTCTGCCTTAATACACCCAACAACCTGGCCTCCACAGCTGCCTGTGGTAATAAATTCACCACCCTCTGGCTAAAGAAATTTCTGTTTTAAATGGATGCCCCTCTGTCGTGAGGCTGTGCCCTCTTGTCCTAGACTCCCCTGTCATGGGAAATAACCTTTTCACGTCTACTCTGTCTAGGCCTTTCAACATTCAAAAGGTTTCAATGAGATTCCCCCCTTATTCTTCTAAATTCCAGCATGAACAGACCCAGAGCCATCAAACCTTCCTCGTATGATAATCCTTTCATTCCTGGAATCATCCTTGTGAACCTCCTCTGAACCGTCTCCAATGCCAGTACATCTTTTCTTAGATGAGGAGCCCAAAACTGTTCACCATACTCAAGATGAGGCCTCACCAGTGCCTTATAAAGCCTCAGCATCACATCCTTGCTCTTGCATTCTAGACCTCTTGAAATGAATGCTAACAGTACACTTGCCTTCTTCTACCTGCAAGTTAACCTTCAGGGTGTTCTGCACAAGGACTCCCAAGTCCCTTTGCATCTCAGATTTTTGGATTTTCTCTCCGTTTAGAAAATAGTCTACACATTTATTTCTTTTACCAAAGTGCATGACCATGCATTTTCCAACATTGTATTTTATTTGCCACTCTCTTAATCTGTCTAAATCCTTCTGCAGCCTACCCATTTCCTCAACACTACCTGCCCCTCCACCAATCTTTATATCATCTGCAAACTTGGCAACAAATTTCACGACACATACCGGTGATAATAAACCTGATTCTATTTCTGGAAGCAAAGCCATCTATTCCATCATCTAAATCATTGATATCCAGCATAAAAAGAAGCAGTTTGTGAGAAAGAGAGAGGCACTGAGCTTGCATGTGTGAGTGTGAGAGACAAAGATTGTATGTGAGAGAGCGATTGAAATTGAATGTGAGTGAGACTGAAATTATGTGTGAGAGAGAAAGGACTGAGATTGTGCATGCTGGTTAGAGACAGATTGTGTGGGTGTGTGTGTATGTGTGTGAGAGAGAGACTGAGATTGAGTGTAAGAGAAAGAGAGAGACTGATTGTGTAAGAGAGACACACAGATGGAGACACTGACAGAGACACAGATTGTGTGTGTGTGTGGTGAACTACATATACCTGTCTGGACTGCTCCTGTGGCTCCTCCCACAGACCCCTGCTGACTGCTTCTGTGGCTCCTCCCACAGACCCCTGTATAAAGGCGATTGAGGCCTGATGCCCGGCCTCATTCTCCAGGATGTAGTGTTGTTCATTCTTCCAGTCAATAAAAGCCGATATCTCGCTTCTTACATCTCAGAGTGAGTTATTGATGGTGCATCAGTGTGTGTGAGAGAGAGACTGATTGCATGTGTGAAAGAGACAGGTTGTATGAGTGTGAGAGGTAGAGATTATGCGTGCGTGTGTGTGTGAGAGAGAGAGAAAAGACTGAGATTATGTGTGAGTGAGAGATTGTGTGTGTGAGCCAGTGATTGATATTGCATGTGAGAGTAAATTTGTGTATGTGTGAGAGAAAGAAAGAGGACAAGGGTCAGAAACTGAGATTGTGTGTGAGTGAAAGAGACCATTAGAAACAGAGACCGAGGAAGACAGTGGTTTTGTGTTTGTGTGAGACAGAGAGAGAGAGGCTGACTGGGATTGAGGGAGAGAGACAGATAGAGACTGACAGAGACAGAAGTTGTGTGTGAGTGAGAGTGACAGAGGGAAACAGTGATTCAGTGTGCTTGTGTGTGAGAGACTATTATTTTGTGTGACAGATTGTGTATGAGGTTGAGATTGTGTGTATGAGAGAGACTGAGATTATATGTGTGAAATCAAGATTGTTTGAGTGTGTAAGAGAGAAAGATTGTGTGTGGGTGTGTGTGAGAGACAGATAGAGATGGTCTTTGTGATTATGTGTGTGTGAGAGAAAGGGACTGACAGAGACAGAGACTGAGATTATGTGTGTGAGAGATGAGAAAGAGAGAATGAGATTGTGTGAGTGTATGTGAGAGACAGATTATGTGCGTGTGTGTGTGAGAGAGAGAGACTGAGATTGTGCATGTGAGATTGGCATTGTGTGTTGTGTGTGAGTGAGTGAGATTGCATATGTAATAGAGGGAGACTGAGACTGAGAGACAGAGAATGTCACGACGTGCTTTGGCAACGTTGGAACCCGAGTGCAGAGGAAAGACGGATTTCAATGTGGAGACAGCAACAAGAGTTTATTCATAATAATTCCAAAAGAACATTGGTAGTGTGGCTGAATGACACCGTGAAAAGTAATATTCTCAAAACTAGGACCCCACGATTAGCGCTAATCAGGCTTCCACTTAAATAAATCAAATAACACAGAATCCTTGAGCCTATCAAAATAAACATAACAAGCTGAAACAGAAAGCACCAGGATACCGTTACATTGCTATTACAAAGGGTGAGTTGCTCAAGAAAAACTCTAAACAAGAGACAGAGATACAGACTAAGAGACAGGCAGAGAGGGAGAGAGTGAGAGAGAGAGAGAGATTGCATGTGAGACATTGTGTGTAAGAGAAAGATAGTGCGTGTGCATTTGTGACAGATTAAAAGTGAGAAATTGTGTGTGTGTGTGTGTGTTTTGTCCTCCTTTTCATTCCACCAATTTATTATGCTGGCATCTTCCCTTTCCTTTCCAGTCCTGATGCAGGATCTTGTCGACTGTTTATTCATTTCCATTGATGCTGTCTGATTTGCTGAGTTCCTCCAGCATTGTTCATGTTAACCTGAAACAAACTTTTTATTGTTTGCTACATCTTTTTTAAAAAGCTGTGTTAGTTCATTTAAATGTTTCCAACAAAGTTACTTATTTTAATGTCTATTATTTAATTGATACTTTTTGATAGAAATGTTGAAAAATGTTCCAAAGCTAAGTCCAAATATTTCAGTAGACCACAAAACTTTTGAAGGCAGCTAAGTTAAAGGCACAATTTCACTAGTTGCTGAAGTCTTTTATTCCACCATTTCATTGATGATGTCCTTCCTCTTGCTCATCCCACAACAGATATTACAGACGCAGGCTAACCTGGTGCATCATGTGAGCTGTGTGGGTCTGTAGAGGCCAGACGAGTGTGTGTTGGAAGCTCCCTCCAAGATCCAACTGATTACATTTCTTTACATCCCCAAATGAATAAACAGATTAGTAAACTTGTAAATGATTATCAACGGGTGAATAATAGATTATAGTATATATTGTAATTACAAATTCTAAGTTTATTCAATATTTGTACAAGTGGTGCAGAATAAAAATTTTTAAAAATCAATGTTTGCAAAGTCCAATGTTACTGTACATTTCATTCAGTAAGGTGTCCTAAACTGTAGACAGTGTTCAATCTTGGGCTCCACCAACATCCTGTTCATTTAAAACAAAATTTTCCTGTTTTAAAACCCAAACTCCTTTGCAATGGAGGCCAGAATGCTATTTGCCTTCATAACTACTTGGACCTGCCTGCTAGCTTTTTGAAATTCCTGCAGCAAAGCACCTACTGAACATCCCTCTGAACTTCACTTATCTGCAGTCACTTCCCATTGAAATTATTCTACCCTTTGATTTCTTTTCCCGAGTGTATGACCTCACATAGAGCTCCATTTGCCAGCCTGTCACTGATTCATTCAACCTATCTGTAGACCATTGAAGAACCGCAGTGTCCTCATTGCAACAAGCCCTTCAACCTATTTCCAGTAAGGAGACCAAAGAAGCTTGTTCAGCTTCAGTGGGCATGTATCTAAAAAAGTAAAGACACTGGTAACCATCTGGTCGGTTAGTGAGTGAATCAGAATTATGGAAATATACAATACTGGAAAAGGCCACTCAGCCACCTCGCCCATGCTGACCATAATGCTAATTCCATTTGCCTGCATTACACCTATATCTCTCTTTATCTTCTACCCGATTACTTGTCCAAACAGCTTTTAAATGTTGTAATAGTATGTATATCCACTACCCCCATTGCCAGCTTGTTCCAAATATTCATGACAGTGGAAAATTTACCTATCAGATTGCCCCAGATCTCTTCCCTCTCACCTGTGGTCTCTAATTCTAGACTCCTCTGCCTTTGGGGGGGGGGGGGGGGGGGGGGGGAGGGGAATCTGTCTCTGCTGCTCATAATTTGGTAAATCTCTACAAGGCTACTCCTCAATCTCTGACGAGAATAGATGCATCCTATCCCATCACTCCTTATAACTAGAGCTTTCCATTCCAAGCATCCTGATGCATATCTCCTGTACATTCTCAATCCCTCCTGTACTGTGACAACACAATTGTGCACCACATTCCTAAGTGAATTCTACTAATTTTAAAAAGGGTCCAATGCTTTCCCGACCTAAATGACAAACTCTTCTCGGGCTTCCAGTCGGGTAGGTATTGATTTTAACTGATGTTTCAATGACAAACTCTGCCATCTTCTTCAGGGATGATGCCTGGGTATGTCTGGTCCGGTGGTATTTATACCCCAGTAGTCCGTCCCTCCTGATTGGTTAGTCCTCATCCAATCAGATTTTCGCTTTCCCACCTAGTTTACAATCAAATTCCAGTTCTTCCTTAGAGCGAGACCTTCATCTTTGTTAAAATTGTTTTCCTCTAGTTTTATTTCAACTGCTTTCTTCACCAGGCGGTCCCAAAAGCCATTGGCACAGCACAGTAGTTTTGTGCAGTCAAAGTCAATCCTACGGCCATTGCGAATGTTCTGCTACCGCCGATTTCTCCGGTTAACCCAAACGGATACACCCCTTGTGCTCCTTGATGTGTGTTTCTTCAGGCCTCATCCCTGAAGAAGATGGCAGAGTTTGTCATTGAACGGTTGGTTATAATCGTTCTTTGTATCCAGCTGGAAGCCCGAGAAGAGTTTATTATACCTAATGTTTCATATAGTTGCAACATGAAATTCCAACTCTTATACTTCGTTCCTCATCCTTTGAAGATAAGCACACCAAACCACTTTCACAAACCATGGGTTGGCACCTCAAGGTCTCTCTGTCCATCAGTGTTCCTAAGATCCTGCCTTTTACTCTACATGTCCTAACAAAATGCATGAACTCACACCTGCCTGGATTAAACTCCAGCTGCCACTGCTTCAGCCAGCTGATCTATGTCCCGCTGTATTCCAATACGATTTTCTTCAGTATCTACAACTGCACTAATTTTTCTGTCATCTATAAACTTACTAATCATACCCCCAATATTCTATCAAAAACATTTAAATACTGTATAAATTCAAACAAATGATCCCTGTGTACATCACTTATTACAGATTTCCAGTCAGCAAAGCATCCATGCATACTTCCCTCTGCCTCCTATTACCCAGCCAATTTTGAATCCAGTTGACTAACAAAACGGGAATATCTTGTGCCTTAACCTTCCACATGAGAGCTCATTTTATTGAAGTCCATATTGAGAGCATCTGCTGACCTGCTTTTAATCTTCTTGGCTTCCTCTGCCAAAAAATAATCTCAAGAGATTTTATATGAAATCATGCATACTCCTTCTAATCACGTCCCACCTTTCAAAGCAAACATAAATCCTTGCCCTAGGAATCTTCTCCAACAGCCTCCCCACTCACTGACATGTTCTTTTTAGGTTTATCTTTATTGCCCTTTTTTGAATAAGCCAGACTTCAGGAATATCATTACCTGCGGCTAATAAAGATGCAAAAGTCTGTTGGAACCCCGACAATATTTTCCCTTGCTTCCTTGAGCATTCTATGGCAGATTCCATCTGGCCCTGGGAATTTATCCAGACCAATTTATTTCTAGTACTTACTCCTTTCTAATACAGATGTGATTCAGAAGCAGTAGCAGAATGGGAGCTGTTTAAGATCTGTCTATATCAGTAATCCATTGCTGAAATTAGCTGCTTGTGTTTTAAATGCCACCCCCTGGGTGGAAGGCAAGTCCAGTCTGACCTGCCAGTCATGTCCTTCTGATCTGTATTTTCCAACTCCCACATTCTTTGCTCCACTCTCTAATTGGTTCCATTCACTCATTGATTACCTTGTTTACAGCTTGAGCATTGGGCGACTGGTCTTCTGGGGGACAACAGAGAATCTAGCTGTTCAGAATTCTGGGAGCAAACAGTAAGTTTCCAGGATGGAACTTAGTCAAATTTATTGTTGTTACATTGTGTCCAGATACTTGTTAATTCATATAATACACTACCAATTGGTCTTGAGCTTTACTTTGTCTAATTAGTCCTCATTGTTGGCAATTTCTCCCAAATAATCTAGTCCAATAAGTATATTCTCAATCCATCCAAAATAGCCAGCCTGAAATTCCAGTTTAAAATCCAGTTAGAGATCGTCATACACAAGTTGAGCTGAATTGATGTCAACTAAGAACCTTGGAGTTTCTGAAGTAATGCATAGATCAAAACTCCGCCATGGAAGGTCCCAAGCACTGCTGAGAAAGGGGGAGGGCTAGCAACCCCATCCTGTAAAAACCCAGTGCTACAGAAGCTCCAAAGACCTCATCCCTGGGAGAGGAAGATGATGATGGGCTATACCTGGGATTATTTGAAAGAATGGCCCACAATATAAGACTCTGGTGAGCTGCAGTTGGCAGCCCATGTACAGAATCAATCTCAATGCATTTGGAACTTATTTCAGAGAATGATTTAAAAAGCAGGTAAAACATGATTTACCATGACAGTGATTCGTTAAAGAGATTGGTTAAAGCTTGTGAGTTAAGTCAGGAAATTGTAAAACTTATCTCTGTGCATAATACACACATCCACTTGCTGTGCTGGTGTGTATGTGATGAAGATCAAGTCCAGGTTTTGGCAGTAAAATCAATTGATTAAACTTTGGGAAAAGCCATGGAGCAGCTCTGCGAAGAACCTCACTGACAGATGAATAAATGGAACAATATTCGTGAAGTGGAGGAACTTGAATATCGTTCAAATTGCATCAAAGGATTTGCATGTGTTGTGTACAGAATAATAACAACCTTGGAATGAGTTACAGGTTGGGGAAATTAAGAATCTTAATTTTGCAGAATACCAGACACTAGTAAATGAGTTACAGATGTGAATGTAATTGAGATGGGACAGCAGAGGCAAATAGCATGGATGAAGGAAAAATAATAAAATAAAAAATATAAACGGTAGGAGAAATCTACAATGTAGGTTGTGAAACTGTGAATGAATACTGAAGTATCAATATTTAAGAAAAAGCTAGGCAGGCATTTAAAGAAGGGGATTTAAAAACAAAGGAAAAGGCTTCTACCTGATAATTCCTATCTTTTTTGTCAAGCATAATTATCATCACCAACACAAGGATGGATAATTAGTTTACATGTCAGTGGCACAAAAAAGGGGTTAAACTCATGGGGAGAAGATGAAGAATTAATACAACCTATTGTACAATGCTAACTGAATGTCAAGGAAGATGAAACCAAGTTCAAGAAAACAGCTATACGCGTCCAGTTGCTGGGATTGTGATGTGGCGAGATCTGAAGGATTGGGGAGCGAACAGCGTGTGTGCTATTACAGGGAGAGAAAGCAACAGAAAGTCTGAGTTGCCTTGGAAACTGAAAGGCGGAGCTAAATGATGGGCAGTTCGTGTTCAGCACTTGTGAGATATATACAAGGTCAGTTGGCTTTGTAATCAGACACACCAGACACCGAGGAAGACACTAGTGAGCTTTGTGTGCCACGACAATGGTGGGGTTTTTGCTCACAGTGTGGACAAAGGAGTGACCGGTGGGGAGCTATCGGTGTGTTTAACCCTGGCCTGGGTTGATAACTCCACCACAGAAGACGGTCCTCTTTCTGTGGTCACAAGTCGGTGACTTTGATAAGTTTCAGGAGCAGGAGGACAACGTGGAGGATTGACGGCATCCGCACTGGGAAGACAAAACAACTCCCTCTCTCTCTCTCCAACTTTACTCAATTCAAATTCTAGAACTGAACTGACTACTTACCATACCACCATAAGAATGTATCATCTAATCACCTGATCTGGGAGAAGCTTGGGAACTTAATTTACTCACTTATACATGCATATACTCTGCTAACCTGTTTTGCCTCATCTTGTTTTATATTACTTTATCACGTAGTTATTAATAAAATAGAGTTTATAACGGAAGACTCAGACTCCAGGTGTGTCCATTTCTGCTGGTTCTTTTTAACCCATTACGGGCTACGTAACAGTGAGCTATGAAGATCAGGCACAGACTCCACAGCAGAAAAAACTGATAACTAAAGAAAAAGTGAAAGTAATTGAACAGCTCTACAAAGAACGGCACTGGCTGACAGTCAAGTGGCTTCTTCTGAGGTGAAACTATTTTCTCATTCTAGGAATGTATTTTGAAATACATTATAGCTTAATTTAAACCAGATAGAGACTCCAAATGAAGCAGGTGACCAAAACTATTTTTAACACTTTTACTTCTTTAAGTGCCTAACTAGCTTCTTTTTAAATACTGATGTTGGTATTCATTCACAGTTTCACAACCTACACTGTAGATTTCGCCTACGGTTTATATTGTTGTTGGATGAATCCAGTTATTTCCCTGGCCCGGCCCTGTCCAGTTTGAGCTTGGGCTCGCACACATATCCAATGAACAAAGCTATTCAACAGTCATCAAGTGCCAATACACTAAGAATATCATGGGACTGGAGGACAGGTCCTCGATAAATGAAGCAGTCCATGTCTGCGTGTAGCAAAGAAATACACAATTGATAGTCCAATGAAGGATTTTGATTAAATCATTGAGAAGAATGTACAAAATCATTACAGCAACACAGTATTTAATGTTAATTGTAAAAACCCAAACTTGAAACTATAGTTACAATATAATCAGCCTTTACACTATACAAAAACCTCATTCCTATACACCATTCAATAAAAAATGCTTGGTAATACAAGTTGGCATCAAAATAAAATAATTGCAAAGGCAGGAAATCCTGATGCAGGCCATTTCTTTCACCATAACATGTGGAGAAGGAGTAGATGACAAACAAGGACAGAGAAACTTTGCACATTCAGGGGATTCCCAAAACTGCCTTTCCAAAAAGAGGAACCCACCCATACTGGGTAAAATCATTGCCATCACTTTCATAAAGGCAGAACCAAGTCCCCACTACAGCTAGCTAGCTATGGCTTGTTCCCTGATACCTATTGCCCAGAAACCATCCACTGTAGTGAGCTATGAAGTCTGACTGTGTAGAGTCTCCAAGAGAAAAAGCCGTAGTGGAAACTGTGGTGGATACCGAAGCAGGCCCAGACTGGTACCAGCAGTCCTCCAGCCAAATTCAGCACCAAATAATCAGGCGGAGGTTTAATGTACCTCTCCTTTAACTTGGGAGTATCCTGCAGTTCCAGCTCCAAGCACACATCACACTCCCTTCAGCAGCTATGGAGCAGCTAATCCAAGGATAAAAGAAATTAAATTAACTTTTAAAAGAAGATTAAAATTCATTCTACTTCACATTTACTACAGTTAAAACTGAATGTATACCAGTCCTCTAACCTTGTCATTAAAGATATTGTTGCATTTTCAGTGCCATCAAACTCAAAACCAGTGTTCCCAATTACATTGTGAATGTACACAATTAAAATGCACCAGTGTAGCAGTCAGGCTAATCTCCTTCCATTGGCTTGAAGTGCTCTCGTACCTTCCCGGTTAGTTTTCGAATAACTAAACTGGCTCAGGTGTTCAGTGAGAAGTTGGGGTGGGCAGACCAGGGAGCCCGTAGGTGAAAGGAATACAAGCTCCACTTCTCTTTCAGAGGCCATAGTCCCAGAAGGAGAGCTGAAGTCAACCAACTGGATACACAGTGTGACTTTCAAAGCAGAAATGGAAAATATCTACACGTGAGAAGTGGGGCAGAACAATACAGATATCAACAAGTTTTCAAAAAGTTAAACTATACTCAAAAATCATTGTGCTCACTGCTTTCTGAAACTTACAAATGCATGTCATTTGGGGATATTAATACAAATAATTTATGTAGAATTAGGAAAGTTAGAAGTACAGCTTCTTTTTAGAAAAGATAACATGCTGTAATCATTTCCAAATTAGTTTGTTTGTAGAAATACAATTGTATTAGCAAATACAAATATTTGTGTCAAAGGATGCTTTTAAAAAGGAACTTCCGCATTAGTTTTCTGATCTAAAAACAGTCAAGGAAACATGGCTCTTGTAGTCACCACCTATTAGCGAGTTCCACACCAGTTCAACCTGGAATCCTCTTTCCTTCGTTATTAAAAGCTCTGTATTTGACAAAGAGGAAGGTGCTCTGCATCCTCCAGTCCTGACCCAGCCTGCAGACCAACATAACAGTCTCTTTGCCACTACATGTCACCTCCATTGTGTGCCTGAGACAGTGTCGACCCGGTCCAGCACCAGTTCAGCAACTGTATGTGGTTAGGAAGTCAGACAACTTTGTTGGAAACATTCTCAGTTTATGAAGGTGGTGGTGTTTACGGGGTTGCTCCTGATCTCAGTGCTTGCAAAATAACGCACGTCACGGTCTCTGTCCGATTGCAGGATCAAGACGATCTTCTCAACAGCTTCTACGTGAGGGTTATCAGCCTCTGTGAAATATGCTGGGAAGAAGAAAAGATCAGTGCACCATTAAGCGCAGCCTGCTTCCATTTAGTCATTCAAAGAACATCAGAACACAAGATATGGAACCATCCCCCAAGTATGCTCTGTTGTTCAGTTAACTGATGTTAACCTTGTCCACTTTCCTGCCTAATTCCCATAACTTCTCAGCTTCAGATCCCAAACTCAAATATACTTAATGGCCAATATCAAGAATTCCAATGACTCTGAGTGTGAAGAAATTACTTTACACCTCAGTTCTAAAAGGCCAACATATTACCTGGAGAAACCCTTGGTGGTCCTGTACACTTCAGCTCCTAGAAAACTTCTCAGAATCATATCCCACTACAGGATCTCTCATGTACTGAACCTGGACATGGAAGATAACTGCACACAGTACTAAAATGCTGCACCAAAGTCCTCCAAATCACGACAAGAACTTTGGATTGCCAACCTCCACTACTCCAAGGTTACAGCTGAGGCTCCAAACTATGACGGTTCTCCATACTAATCATCCATAAGACTTTTCTTCACAAGCTGAGTTTAAATGAGTACAGGCACAATTTATTTTTCACTGAAGGTCAGCCAGATAGGTTCTTCCAGATGTCCATACATATATAGGAGATAAGAAAGAACTGGGCTGTTTATTTTTCTCAGACTACAGAGAACATCTGTAGAACTTGGATGGCAGTTCCAGGTTACTTCAACAAATAATATAGGAACCAACATAAAAATTGCTGGAGGAACCCAGCCAGTCAGGCAGCATCTAGGGAGGAAAAGAGTCAGTAAAAGCATCTGGAAGTCCAGATGAATGGTCTGGACCCAAAACATCAACTGTTCATTTACCCCAACAGATACTGCCTGACTCAGAGTTCCTCCAATGCTTCTTCTGTTGTTCTTGTGTCAGCATCTTGTGTCACCCCACCTGGATGAGAGGCGTGTGGAGGGCTATGGTCTGGGTGCAGGTTGATGGGAGTAAGTAGTTTAAATGGTTCAGCATGGACTAGATGGGCCATAGGGTCTCTTTCTGTGCTGTAGTTTTCTATGACTCTAACTCAACATATCAGGCAGCATCTATGGAGGGAAATAAACAGTCGGCACTTTGGGCCGAGACCCTTTAGGATTGAGTTTGTGAGGGAGATGATAGTAAACAACGGCAGAAGAATCATGGGATGGAGCTGAAAGGTCACTTGGAGAATTGAGTGGCAGTGGCATGTAAAATCATGTGGAAGCAATGAAATCAAGTGGATATGAGTATGGAAGATTGAGGGATGAAATCTAAGCACATCGGCCGGGGGGGGGGGGGGGGGGGTGAAATCGCACAGGCTCATGGACAACGTAAGCAAACAGGGAAGCAGAGAATGAACTGAGGTCAACGTCACGTGCGTAAAACAGGTTCCAGAGACCGAGGGCTATGAACTCCTGCATGTGTGTGGAAATCTGGTCAAAATTTGTCTGCTATAAGGAACAGAAACTTGTTGACCAAATGTCCACACACACGCAGAAGTGTCAAATGGACTATGACTGGAATCATAAACTCACTTTTATCTTTTCACTGCTACTGCCTGACCTACTGACTGTTTCCAGCATTTTCTGTACCCTGTAGTGGAGAAGGCACTGAACAAGAATGTTATTACAAAACTGGCCAGAGGTACCTTTTCATAGAAGGGTTGTAGAGATCTGGAACACTTTCAAAGAAAATGTAGATATTAGCAACTGAAAAGTTTTAAATGAGATTAATAGAATTTTATTAGCTGAGTGTTTCAAAGGAAATGGAGACAAGATGGTAAAACGGTTGAGACATGAATTAGCATAATGGCAAAACATAACCATACCATATGTCCAGTGATAACTACTGGAATAACGATTATTGGAAGTGCACAAGTTGTCTACTGATTTAAATTGCTGATGGGGTCATTTAGGAACTTTATACATCCTCATACTTCCAAAACAAGTAAACTTGAAATCTGCATATAAAGATCATTAATCTGAAATGTTAACTCCATTTCTCTTTCCAGATGCTGCCCGACCTGCTGAGTATCTCCAGTATGTTTTTTTAAAACATTTTCATACTTGCCTTTCTCCAATAAAGTATGCCTCAGTGCCTTGGCCAGCAGCACTCGAACATTCGGGACCGGATCACTAGCTAAACCAAGCAGGCTGGGAAGAAGGTGTTCCGCAAACTGATTTACAGGCATGCAATCTTCCTCCACTATTGCCTGTGCAGAAACAGGAGAGATTTTTTTTCACTTAATGCTATTTATGTTTCTTTTTCTTGCCTCTTATTTTTGAAGGATGCCAACTCAAAATATTACAACCAGGATATTTAGAATAACTAGTCACGTGATTGAAGACCAGTTAGATTTAGATGAATGTGGACAGCTCCATGTTCAATTATGCCAACAGTGAAATTCATCTGCTACCCTGATGTGATTTCATCGTCTGGGACACATGATGACATCACTCTGATGTAACTGGCAGGGCACAATGTTGACTTGAGGCTCTATTGGAGTCATAGAGTTATACAGCATGGAAATTGGCCCAAGTGACCAATTTGCCTATCTGAGCTAGTCCCATATCCTTCCTAAACCTTTCTTATCCACTTAGCTGTCTATTGTAGTTTTAAAATCAGAGCCAACTTGGGAGGGAGATTAATTGGTAGGTGAAAAATTCATCCAAATCACAACAGAATGTCAAAACCCTGGTCTGTGGGCCAACACCCATCTTCATCCTGGGCTCGCCAACCCTCCCTGCAGGAATGTCAACCTCCTCATTAGCACCTCCCTTCTTCCACATCTTCACGCCATACTCCCAATCTCCCCAAATGTTCCCCAAATCCCTGATACAACCCTTCACAATCTGAATAGATCCCACTAGACTCCATCAGCTTCTCTAGAACTAGGTACCCTGAACAATCCCTATCCAGTCACTCTAACACTGTAATCCAACCCACCCACCCCACTGTTCAGTCAGTGGATTTAGACCTTGGCCCCAAGCAAATTCTGATATGCTGGGACAATGACTAAAATGGCAGTTTTCAGGATTAGGGTAATGCCATTGCAATGCACCCTTTAGGATGCTTTCAAGTTTCCTAGCATACAACTCACATCCACAACACAAGCACCACTAAGTGACCATTTGTGCAAGGAACATCACTGAGGTTTTTCATTTGGGATTGGGAAGGGGAAGCAAACATAAACCACAGACAGACTTAGTTTGGTTCCCTTCCCCTCTGGCCTACCACTAAATGAGTCAACTTAATACAAGAAATTACTTGGCCCACTCACTTACCTGGCAGATAAAAGCAAATGCCTGCCGCCCAGTCCACTTGGCACAGTGGCAAAACCGAAGAGTGAGTTCATTCATGAAGTTCACAGCTAATGACTCTGCAGCAAATGTATAGAATTTCCTTAGGATCTCTACCACCTGTAGACAGGCAACATAGAGGCTTGTTAGCAACCACTTGCAGCAGGAAAACGAGAAGCTTCTGTTAAATATTTCAGTTTGTCTATTGAGCAAAAGAGGCTGTCACATTCCAGCCTCAGTATCACTTTAGTTATCCCAGAGTGTTATATAAAATCAAATCAAATGTAATGCTTAGTTCCCAAGCCTTTCAATACTGTATGAAATTGGTTCAGCCAGCTGCTCTTTCACATTACATTGGTCCTGATCTTGCTTTATTATTGAATCCTAAAATGCTGAACCCTTTAACTGTAACTTTTCATTTCTCTACAATAATTGTGATAGTTTCAACATTACAAACCTTTGCATTTATTTAGGGATTATGTCTGAAGGTATTTTTTCCTTTCACTAGCTGGAAGTCTGTAGGTCATTCCTGATCGATTCAGAATGCCTAATTATCTGACTGGTAAGAGTTCTCCTTTTTCATCAAAGTCAGACAAATAGAACCAGCAACTCTTGGATACCAAACCACAAAGGTTTGGTAATACCCACATCTGCTGGAATATTCTGAAATTCAAAGCTTCCTAAAAACAAAAATGCTTCAGGCAAGCAATCATTTGAAAACTTAACAAAAATAATTATATATGAAATAATCAAATGGGAGCATTATTTTAATATAATGCTCATTTGCATTTTGATTAGTAGGACACAACCCATGCAGCGAAACTGCTGTCAAATGGTTCATATCGACTTGAAGAGAGCTTATCTTAAAGCATCACTGAAAGGAGCTGTAGACTGCAACGCACAATACTAAACTGAAATGGCACCTGTAAGTGAAAACCCTCAATTTTCTGAGAGAAAGGAGATACTGTCAGAGCCTAGCTTATGTTTCCATTTTCCACTCTTGATATGCTAGAGAGGCAGCCAATCATGAAGCCTCCCAAGAGTGATCCCAACTACTGAAGATTTGGATTCAGGCCCAAATCCAAGCGAAAATTGATGAGAGCCCCACAAGACAGAAATACGATCAAACAATAACTTGAGATAATAAGGCTTGTCTTGTGCTCACCAGCTTGAAGGAAATCCACCGAACCTCAGCAACCTTATCCGAACAGAGTGACAGAGCGATGTGTCGTAAGTAGTCATGCACATCGTTGGGACTGTACAGTTCCAGCAGTAAAATTACCTGTCTGTAATAGGCCATGATTATGTCAGTATTGTTTTAAACCAGAACTCTATACTGTACATAACTGACTCCAAATAAAAATGATTCTATGATTAAATACACACATATTTTCTTCAAACATACAGTGGGTTGTGAAATTACAACAAAAGTATTACTAAGTCATTAGGTCAGCACATATGCTGTTGTATATCATTAAAACATGGCTTACATCAAAACAAGCAGGAACATGATCTGTCATATTTGGAAATATTAATAATTTTTAAATATTACCATTTTAGTTACTGTGCTTTTCTAATGTTATACACAACATATTTTTTGATTAAAACGCAGAAAGAGCTCATGTGGCATGTTTATCACAGACACAAATGCTGGCCTTAATTTTGTGTCAGCTCATCTCGTATCCTTTAAAGTCACAAAATCAAAGAAAAACATACCACAGAAACAGACCCTTGGCCCACTGAGTCTACAGCAACCATCAAGCATCCATTTACAATAATCCTACATTAATCCCATTCTCCCTTGAAGAACTAATGCAACTCCCTTAAGCATTCTATCAACTCACCTATATAATGGGTGTAATTTATAGTGCCAGCACATCTTTGAGATGTGACAGGAAACTAGAGCAGTAGGGGAAGCCAAACTGGTTACAGGGAGAACATGCAAACTCCAAACAGACAGCACCCCAGGTCAGAATTGAACCTGGGTTTCTGGGGCTGAGGCAGAACTGCTACTAGCTAAGCCACTATGCTTTGCCTATAATCCCCGATTTCTTCAACCATCTGTCATATGTATCCTTAAACATCGACATGGTTGCTGCTAGGGCTGCTAACCTTTATATATATTTACAACAGTCTCACATTCTCTGGTGTAAAAAGCTTCACTAACCTACGGTCCAAATTTTACTTATTGTACCTTCTGTCTACATGAATTTTTATGATCCCTTAATCTGATATTCTAATACATCTCTTCCAGGTTGAAGAAGAGGGCGGGGAACATCATAAAGGACTCCTCCCATCCTGCGCACAGACTGTTTGATCTGCTTCCGTCTGGTAGGCGCTTCAGATCCCTCCAGACTAAGACTAATAGGCACTGGAGAAGTTTTTTCCCTACTGCGGTCACTTTGCTGAACAGTTAACTGCCGGTTAACTGTCGGCTAACTATTACTTGGATTGCACTACCTGTATGTATAATCTATATTTTCATTTATATTTATCATTATTATTGTTATGAGCAGAGAGACATCTGCCGGAAGTAAATTCCTTGTATGTGCACAGGTACTTGGCGATTAAAGTCTGATTCTGATTCCTTTCATTCAATAAGCCCAAAATTTTCCTTCAGTAGTTTAAACACTGCAAAGTAGAAGAGCCCAGTGAAGCAATTCCAACTAATGAGCAACTATCATACCAAGGTATTGGTGAACAAGTCTGTGAATTAAAGAGCTTTCAAGTGAATTGGTCAAGGAAGAATGGGGTTACTAGAAGACACTTGCACCAAACAAAGGCAACTTGGACTTTGGTTTGCTCAGTGAGTTACGTATTGTTACATTTTTTGATATAACTCAATAATTTGAACTCAATTAACTTTGAACTGATGTGGAACTTTACATCAATTGAGAATATAGGCTTATACCTCATACAGTATTTTCCCAATAAACTGAACCAAGCCACATAACTCAATGTTTTAATCCACACTGAAGAAGAGTTCTCAAGCTCACAACATGTTGTGAAAGAACACTTTCAGGTCTTTATAATGAATATAAAGCATGGAATACCCACTCTGCTAATTCGTATCGAAAACGCCAATTCCTGCTGTTATCTGTTACCATGAACTCTTGGAGCTGGTACAAATACTCACGTCGCTTGTCCATATGAAGCAGCTGTAAAAAGCACAATATATATTTATAAGCTCCAGAAAGGACAGATACAAGCAGCTAAACAACTTACACAATATGTTAAATGAAAGTAATAATTCTTCTTGGGTGACTAATTATCTCAAATTACAGAAGTATATCACTGGATTCAAAGGTCGTCACACACAAAGTGGACAGATAACAAGCATTGAGTCACACAGTACCACAGCACATAAAAAAGCCCTTCAGCCCATTTAATCTATGACAAACAAATATTCTGCCTAGTCCCATCGACCTGCACCTGAACCATAGCCCTCCATACCCCTCCCATCCATGTACATATCCAAATTTTTCATGAAATGCTGAAATCTAACTCACATCCACCACTTCTGCTGGCTGCTTGTTCCACATTCGCACCACCCTTGTGGAACTGACTCCTGAGTCAGGAGTTTCCAACCTTGCTTAATGGTGTTGCCTTGCATTGCCTTGCACGCCCTTGACTCCTGGTGGAGTCGTCGGGGCGCTGTCATGACAAGCGTTGCACCAGTCTGTACCATCTGTCACGGTGTTGGTCCAGAGCATAAAAAAGGTTCTAAGTGAAGTTGTTGCCCCCTCAGGTACCCCTTAAATATTTCACCTTTCATCCTGAACCTATGATTTCTGGTTCTAGTCTCACCTAACCTCAGTGGAAAAAGTCTACTTGCATTTACCAGACCTCTACCCCTCATAATTTTGTATACTTCCATCAAGCCTCCTCTCATTCTTTTATGCTCGAAGGAATAAAGTCGTAATCTATTCAACCTTTTCCTATAACTCAGGTCCTAAAGTCCTGGCAACATCCTTGTAAGTTTTCTCTGTAGCCTTGATATCTTTCCCATAGTTAGGTGACCAGAACTACAGAACAACAGAATCTCATTTTAAATGCTTTTTGTGGTAATTGTGCACATTCAGTTTTATTTCACCTAACATTTATCACATTTCCAGTATATTTAAGAATGCACACTCAAACTACCCAAAACATTGATCTAATGAAGCTCACCTTCAAGAAGTCGTACAGGTGCTTGAGGACTCCAATTCGCACTTCATCCAGATCTTTCAGGAATCCATTGAAAATGGGAAGCAGGTCAGCTGCAGTCAGTTGATCACCGAGGATCACAGCCAGCTCATGTATGGAAAAGGCCAGCGTTCGGCGGACTTTCCACTGTCACAGATTAACAACAAAAGAAAATCAGAAAAATAAACACATAGAAAATGTTAATATTTTTATACATTTGTACAATTCACCTAGCTGTTGTTTGTTGGACATTGCTATACTCAAACAGGCTGCTGTATTTCTAATAGTTACAATAATAACTATCTTTTTGGTAATAATTATCAACTTTAAAGTACTTTGGGATACCACTAAGAAGGTGCCACATATATCCTTTACTCAGATACTTAAAATCAAAGCAAACAATATCAATTCTTATGGTCCTACAGCAGCACTTTTTGATATATCTTATGATAACACAGGTCAGTCAGGTTCCCACTCACCAACAGATATGGGAAGAAAAGGGTTAAACTGAACACAGTCGGCCCTCCTTATCCGCGGGGTATCAGTTCCGAGACCCCCCGTGGATACCAAAAAACGCGGATGCTCAAGTCCCTTATTTCACCTAGCTCAGTGCAGTGGTCTTTAGGACCCAGCGGAACCCCAGACTTTATTTAACATGCTCAGTACGGTAGGCGTTAGGACCCGGCGGTGCAGCTCTGAATCTGCGGTGTTTCTGTTCACGAAAATAATCACGATCACGATTGAAAATAAGGTGGAAATAATAAAGCGATCGGAAAGAGGTGAAACGCCATCGGTCATTGGAAAAGTGTTAGGCTACAGTCGGTCAACGATCAGAACAATTTTAATGCAGCATGTGAAAGGCCCTGCCCCGATGAAAGCTACAATTATTACTAAGCAACGCAGTGGTTTAATTATTGAAATACGTATGTTTCTTAAGTGTCTTATATGCATAGAAAGGTAAAATATGTACTATATACTAAGAAAAGCGTTTGACTAACTGACGCTAAATAATACCGGATGTACCTGTTCCGACTTCAAATCCCACTTAAAGACGGACTCAGGAATGAAACTCATTCATAACCCGGGGACTGCCTGTACTTTTAAGTCATTTCTAGATTACTTATAATACCAATTACAATGTAAATAGTTGTTATACTGTATTGTTTAGGGAATAATGACAGGAAAAAATATTCTGTACATGCTCGAACAACGAGTGCCGGAGAGAGAACTTCCGGGTTTTCCCGATCCGCGGTTGGTTGAATCCGTGCATGCGGAATCCGCGGATAAGGAGGGCCGATTGTATACATAAAAAATGGCTGACAAATGTCTTTCATATTCCTCTGTATAAAAATATAGAGCAAATATGAATGTCATGAATGCCAGTCAAAACAAAAATCACTGCATGCCATTCTTTGGAATTAAAATAGCATCTCTGAAACTGACAAAAGCAGCAAAAAATTTAAATAGTGACGTTTGGAGAAATGCCTTACCAAGACCTCCCCATCTGGTAAGCCAAGGTGTAACAGCACTAGACTTAAAGGGGCACAAGATACTTCCAGACTCGAGGGAATGTTCCCAATGCATCAATCAATGTCATATTTATGGGAGGCAGTGTGGGAAAGTGCTATCAAGGTATCAGTACTCCATAGGACATAGAGTACAGGAACAGGCTCTTTGGCCCACAATGTTGCGCCAAACCAATTAAATTAGTCATCAAATGGCCAACTAAACTAATCCCTTCTGTTTGCACAATGTCCATATCCTTCTATTTACCTCACATTCATGTGCCTGTCTAACGGTCTCTTCAAAGTCCCTAATATATCTGCCCCTACCACCACCCCAGGGAGCACATTTCAAGCACCACACTCTTTCTCAAGTCTCAAAACTTGCCCCTCACGTTCCTTTCAACTTGTCCCCCTCACTCTAAGTGCATGCCCCCTGGTATTTAACCATTTCAACACTAAGAAGACACTGCCTGTCTACTCAACCTGTGTCTCTTATCATCTTAAAAACTTCTATCAGATCTCCCCACAACATCCACCACTCCAGAAAAAAACAACCCACATTTGTCCAAACTCTCATTATAGCCCATCCCCTCTAATCTAGCAGCTTTCTGGAAAATCTCTTCTGCACCCTCTCCAAAACCTCAACATCCTTTCTGGGGCGACCAGAACTGTATGCAATAATCCAGATGTGGCCTAACTAGAGGTTTGTAAAATTACAACATAACTTCCTGACTTTCAAACTCAGTGCCTCAACTAATAAAGTCAAGCATGCTATGTATCTTCCTTACCACCTCATTGACCTGTGTAGCCATTTTCACAGCTATGAACTTAGACCCCAAGATCTCTCTGCTCATCAATGCTGCTAAGAGGCTTGTCCTTAACAGTGTACTGCCTCATTACATTTCATCTACCAAGGTGTAACATTTCACATTGGGTGGGGTTAAACCCCATCTGCCATTTCTCTGCCAATATCTGCAAATAATCTATATCCTGTTGTATTCTTTGCCAGTCTTCTACACTGTACCACCAACCTTTGTTTCATCTGCAAACTTACTGACCCACCCATCTACATTTTAATCTAGATACATTACAAACAGCCGAGGTCCCAGTCTAGGACTCTGTGAAACACCATTAATCACAGAACTCCAACTAAATGATGTCCCATCAACCAGTACTCCAGTCTTCTATGGGCAACCCAGTTCTAAATCCAAATGGCCAATCTGACATAGATCCTAAGAATCTTAGTCATCTGAATGAAACAGGACAGAGTTTTGAAGAACAGTGTCTGCAGGAGCCAGGTTCTTTGGGCAAAGAGGGGTCATCAAGACCTTAGAGTTACAGCCAGACATTCCTAACAGGAGAACTTCCCTGCACTTGTTCAACATGCAAAATTCATCTTTCGAGAAGATTGCAATGTCACTCCAATATACTGGAGGAAGCGGAGGTCAAGTCTTCTCCTCCTAAGTATGGACTTTGGGTGGCTTCCCTAATACAGCTGTGAGCAGCAAATGACACTGTGAACAATGGGACCAATTGTCTGGAAAGAGACAGAAACCAGAAAGCTGAAAATGACCGTGGCCTTGACCTGTGAAGCAGTCAGGCCACAGGTGAGGTTGTATTTGAGAGTAGGTCAAACAGTTGAGCAAGAACAAAAAGAGTAGTTTGATTGTTGACCTACTAAACAGCACAGTTTCAGGGGCAAAACCTGGTTGTTCTGTGAGTGAATATGAAGTGCAGTTTTTCAGGCTGAAAATCCACTGCAGATGAATTTTGCATGTAATCAATGTCACTTGGAGATATTTCACGCAGGAAAAACGTGCTAATCAGGATAAAAATCCCCCCAGTAAGAAGTTCCCTCCATCAGATACATGCTTAAACTTGTTCCATGCTGCTTAAGCTAACTTTTAGCTGCATAATGTCATTGTTTCCAAATAATGCAAATCTGTTTCCAGCCCCAGCAAAATTGCCTCACACACACATGGCACAGTACATTCTGGGAGGAATTAACAGGAATGTGTCAAGGCAATATTATATGATTAGTATAAATGGGCAGTTGGTGGTTGGTTCACACTCAGAGGCCCATAGGGCCTGTTTCTGTGCTGTACAACTATAACTCTTCTTCAATAAACAGAATACCAGCTCCACAGCATTGCAAAAGAGAAGCCAAACTCATAAAATACTGAGGGACAGATCAGTAATGAGAAATCTCTGATCTGTTACAGATTTTGCTGAGTAGTATTTAATGAAGATTTACTGGCAAAGTAATTCTCTCACAAATGCAATCACTTATTTGGGAAAATTGCAGGATGAAAAAAGGGGGAAAGAATGATAAATATGATGTGCAAATTCAAATTAGTTTTGGGAGTTGATAAAAGAAAGATATGACAGTCTTAGCATGATTTTATTTACACAAACAGATTTGGAACTTAGGATAACCTTACAATGCTTTCTTTGTTCCTTTCTGAAGCATAAATTATTTTGTTTCCTCCTCCTTCCAGACTTGGTCTTTCACTAGAACAATGGGGCAAAAAAAATTGCTGAAGGAACTCAGTGGGCCCCAGCAACTGTGGAAACTCTTCTTCTGTACTCTGCTATCTGACCCATTAAGCGCTCCAGCAGTTTGGTTTTTTTTGCTCCAGATTCCAGCATTCACAGTCTCTCATGCCTCTATCTAGGGCCTGGTTCTTCATCCAAATTTTTTTTTTGAAGGATCGAAGTAGGATCAACACCATCATTACTCACACACAAACCAGTTCTTCCACAAAACTCATGTAAATAAGAAATAAATACTTCCCTGGTTCTGGTACCATGTATCATTAATTAAAACTCAAGGCAACTTTGGATTCAAATACTCGCCTGCACATCGGACGCCAGAGTCTCATAAGTATTCTTTAAACAATGCCAATTCTGCCTGCCAAGGGTTAGAGCCACACCTGGAAGACTGTATGCACAGTGCTTTGTAATTTCAGTGTCAACGGTTTGAGCTCGGGAGGGATCTGTCATCGACAGGTACTGGTCCAGCAATGGCTGTGGAATAACATCCTAGTAGGATGAAAAAACACATTTTACAGGCAAACAACAGCAAAAATAATCCCCTATAAACTGCTTCACAGTTAAACTTAGCAACGTGAGAGAATAAAGGATAAACTGACAGTACTTTTGATTGGAAATAACATCACTGTGGGTCACCTGGACAAATACAGGTCTCAACCTTCTAAGTTACAAAGGGAAAGGCGGGGGCGGGTGGTTGGGGATAATCAAATTCTGTTGTTAAGCTCAGAGCCAAAACGTCGCAAGATAAACCATAGGACAATAATACATAGATAATTCTTTTTGAATGACTTTCATGTTCTTTCTTTGTTTTGTGGCTATCTGGAGAAGACAAATTTCAGAGTTGTACTTGGATCTATGCTTTGATAATAAATGAACCTTTGAAAGTGATGGAGTTATTTAATAGACCAAGAACATCTATAGATTGTCTCAGATCGATGATTCTTTTAGACCAGAAGACAGGAGCAGAATTGGGTCATTTGATCCATCAAGTCTGCTCCACCACTTGATCAATGCTGATTTATTTTCCCTCTGAATAACATACTCTTACCTTTCCCACATAACTTGAATGCCTTTACTAATTAAGTACCATCAACCTCCACTTTAAGTATACCCAATGATCTCCACAGTTATTTGTGGCAATGAATTCCACACATTCACCAGCCTCTGGACTAGGCCTGCCGGAATGGGTAATAGCTTCTTTGCCCAGGTTGTAAGATTCTTGAATACTCTGCCACCACAAGGACAGCAAGCTGTTTACTGTTACTGTACTGTTTTCCAGTGCTATGCACTTCACATGCATTTTGATTATATTTTAACTTATTTGTGGGATTATTTTGTTTTACGTGGTGTGTGTGAATTATGCATTGTGGGTGCATCGTGGTCCAGATGAACATTGTTTCATTTGGTTGAATATATGTACAGTCAGATGACAGTAAACTTGAACTTGAACTCTGACTAAAGAAATTCCTCATCTCAGTTCTAAATGGATGTCCTTGTATTCTGAGGCTGTGCTCTCTGGTCCTAGACTCTCCCACTACTGGAACCATCCTTTGCACGCCCACTCTATCTTGACCTTTCACTGTTTAGTAGGTCTAAATGAGAAACCCCTTATTCTTCTGAACTCTGGCAAGTACAGGCCTAGAGCCAACAAATGCTCCTCATATACTAATCCTTTCATTCCTGGGATCATTCTCGTAAATCTCCTCTGGACCATCTCCAATGTCAGCACATCCTTTCTTAAATGTGGACACCAAAACTGCTCACGGTACTCCAAATGTGGTCTGACCAATGCCTTATAAAGCCTCAGCATTACATCCTTAGTTTTATATCCTCTTGAAATGAATGCTAATATTTTATTTGCCTTACTTACTGCAGACTCAACCTGTAAGTTAATCTTTAGGGAATTTTGTACTAGGAATCCCAAGTCCCTTTGCATTTCTAATTTCTCAAATCACTCCCTGCTTAGAAATTAGTCTACGCCTTTATTCCTTCTAATAAAGTTCATGACCTTACAATTCCGTCACTGTATTCCATCTGCCATTTATTTGCCCGTTCTCCTAATCTGTCCACGTCCTTCTGCAGACCCCTTGCTTTTTCTGTACTATTTGCCCATCGACCTACCTTTGTATCATCTGCAAACTTGGCCACAAGATCAACTCCGTCATCCAAATCACTAACATGAGTCACAGAACAGTATAGCACACAAAGAGGCCCTCCGGCCCATCTAGTCTGTGCCATTGATCTGCACTCGGTCCATAGCCCTCCATACCCCTCTCATCCATGTATCTATCCAAATTACTCTTAAATTTTGAAATCAACCCCACATCCACCACATGCACTGGCAGCTCATTCCACATTCTCACCACCTTCTGAGTAAAGTCCCCTCTCATATTCCCATTAAACATTTCACCTTTCACTGTTAGCCCGTGATCTCTAGTTCTAGTCTCACCAAACCTCAGTGGAAAAGCCTGCTTGCACTTACCCCATCTATACCCCTTGGAATTTTGTCAAATTATGTCAAATCTCTCCTCAATCTTCTACATTCAAGGGAATAAGTCCTAACCTATTCAACTTTTCCCTATAACTCAGGTCCTCAAACCCAGCAACATCAATGTAAATTTTCCCTGCACTCTTTCGATTGAATTTACATCTTTCCTGTAGGTAGGTGACCAAAACGACACACGATATTCTAATTAGGCCTCACCCACGTCTTATACAATTTCAACATAACATCCCAACTCCTGTATGCAATACATAGATTTATGAATGCCAATATGCCAAAAAGCTGTCTATCTGTGACACCACCTTTAAGGAATTATGGAACTGTATTCTCAAATCCCTTTATTCTATCACACTCCTCAGTGCCCTACTCCTCACCATGCAAGACCCACCCTGGTTGGTCCTACCAAACTGCAACACCTTGCACTTGTCTGCATTAAATTCCATCTGCCATTTTACAGCCTATTTTTAAAGCTGGTCCAGATCCTTCTGCAAGCTTTGATAGTTTTCCTCGCTATCCACTACACCTCCAGTTTGATGTCATCTGCAAATCTGCTGATCCAGTTTACCATATTAACATCCAAATTATTGATACAGATGACAAACAACAATGAACCCAGTACCGATCCCTTCGGTACACCGCTAGTCACAGGCCTCCAGTCAGAAAAGCAATCACCTACAACCACTCTCTGGCTTCTTCTGCAAAGCCAATGTCTAATCCAAGCGACTGAACCTTCTTGACCAACCTCACCTGCAGAACCTTATTAAATGCCTTGATAACATCCATGTAGACAACATCCACTGCCTTGCATTCATCAACCTTCCTGGTAACTTCCTAGAAAAACTCCATAAGGTTGGTTAGACATGACTTACCACGCACAAAGCCATGTTGAATATCCCTAATCAGTCCCTGTCTACTCAAATACTTATATATCTGGTGCCTTAGAATACCTTCCAACAACTCTCCCACTACTGATGCCAGGCTCACCAATCTACAATTTCAAAGCTTATTCTTAGAGTCTTTCTTAATGTGAAACATATAACGTGAAAAATAATAGACCCACACATCGATCCTTGTATTGTTTCTGTAAGTATTTTACACTGAGAATGAAACGCGCAAAAATATCAATTTTTAAAATAAAATCATGAATCGCTTCACAGTTAGTTCAGGTAGCATATTTAAAAGGTTAATAAAGCCGATGCCTCACATTCCAGTGACCCAGGTTCAACCCAGGCCTCAGGCATGCCTGTGTGGCGTTTGCATGTTCTTCTTGTGACTACACGAGTTTCCTCAACACACTCTGGTTTCCTCGCACATTCCAAAAATGTGCAGGTTGGTAGTTTAATTGCCCACTGTAAATTGTCCCTACTATTGGTTAGAGATAGAATACTGGACAAGGTCTGATGAGAATAAAATGGGTTAGGGTAGAATTAGTGCAAAAACGGAGGAAAAGGGTGCTTGATGATCTATGTAAGGTGTTGTAAGAAGAAAGAAGCTGTGAGGTGTTAAGTGGAAAAGGCAAAAGGCTGGAGAAGAAAGAATCTGACAGGAGAGGAGAAAGTGAAAGAGCAGGGGGTGGTGATAATCAGGTGATGAGAAGAGGTAAGAGACCAGAATGGGTAAACGAAGAAGAGGGAAGGGGAGAGGGAAAAATTTACTAGAAGTTGGAGAAATCTATGTTCATGCCATAAGGTTGGAGGCCATCTAGATGGAATATGAGGTATTGCTCCTCCAACCTGAGAGTGGTCTCATTGTGGAAGAAGAGGAGATCATGGACCATCATTTCGGGACGGGAATGGGAATAGGAACTGAAATGGTTGGCTACTGGGAAATTCCACTTTTTGTGGATGGAACTAAGGTGCTTAACAAAGCGATCCCCAAGTTACATCAGCTCTCAGCGATATAAAGGAGACTGCAGTGGGAGCACTGGATACAGTAGATGATCCCAACAGATTGACAGGTGAAGTGTTGCCTCACCTAGAAGGACTGTTTGGGGCCTGGAATGGAGGAGACGAAGGAGGTGAATGGGCAGGTGTTTGTAAGGATAAGTACCAGGAGGGACATTAGTGGAGAGAGATGAAGGGACAAGGGAATCATGGAAGGAGCGATCTCTGTGGAAAGCAGAGTTGGGGGGGAGGTAAAGCTGTCATTAACACAAGCTGGAAATTGCATCACTCTTAACAGAACTAAAGTTTACAAACCTGGATTTTTGATTGATCATCACCAAAAAGTAAACTGTCGTCATGTTCCATCTCCAATGTCCCGGCATCACAATGTGTCTTACTACTCAGGTTCTGAAAATGGAATATTTAACTATTTACTACAAACTATTTAATGGTATAGGCCACCAGTAATGTCTCCAAAAATCACACCCTCTGAGAGAACATTAAAGCAGATAATAGGTGAACAAAGGCTATCCCTCTATACCTAACCACCCTATATTTTATATCCCAAGACTATCATATTTTGTGTAATATAGGATTAGCTAGAGAATGAAGTCAAAAGATGCAAAGTATTTCAGTCACTAAGAGCTTACACTCTGCATCAAACATGTTACTTGCTTTGATGCTTAGTTGGTTGATTTTGTTTGTAATGGGAAAAGTGACTAGATTTTTTGGAGGAAGGGACAGATTGTAATTAATACTATCAAATCTTCAACAGGTCAACAAAACGTGATAAGATTGATTTTGGAATGGCAATGCACTCAAGTTGTATCTTGCGTCTGCTTTAGATTTCTAAGTCAATTAAGTGCAGGGGTTAACAGAAGTTCCATTTCAACCAAGCCCCTTCTCTACTATATGGTACCAACCAACACCTTGGGGACTGTATGCAGTTCCACGTTACTTTATACCATTCCTATAATTGGGATTTAGCAATCAGATTTTTCTCAGTGAACATGGTTGGTCTTCAAACTGCAATTCTGTTGTCAGAGGTCACGATATGGATCAAAGTGCTATCTAATATTTTGACCAGCATCAAACAGTCTGTAAGAATTTCTGAAGGATTTGTCACATCATTTCTTGCTTTGAACAGTTTTATCTTCCACCCAATTCCTAATTTTTTTTTACATAAAAATTAAAATTCTCAATGAAAATGAAGGAAGTGTGAGAAAGAAAAAAAGCGCCTTGAGAAAGAAAGAAAAACACCTGAGATGTCCTCCTCCTTCAAAGAACGGGGTTTCCCTTCCTCCACCATTGATGCTGCTATCACCTGCCCTCATCCCATCTTCCCACCAGAAGAACAGGAATACAGTTGCCCTCATCCTTACCTACCACCCCACAAGCCTCCACATCCAGCCCATCATTCTCCATTACTTCTGCCATCTTCAACAGGATCCTATCACTTTATCATATCTTTACCTCGCACCTCCCACTCCCATTTTCCGCTTTCCACACAGACCACACTCTCTGTGATCCCTTGTCCATTTGTCACACCCACTGATCTCCCTCCTGGCACTTATTCCTGCAAATGGTGCAGGTCCTACACTTGTCCGTTCATCTCCTTCCTCACCCCCATTCCGGGCCCCAAACAGTCCTTCCAGGTGAGGCAATGCTTCACCTGCAAACCTGTCGGGGTCACCTACTGTATCAGGTGCTCCTGATGCGGCCTGCTGTACATCGGTAGATTATTAGACGTACAGTAGATTGGGTGACAGCTTTGTTAAGCACCTTCACTCTGTCTGTAATGGGCTGGATTTTCCAGAGGCCAACCACTTTAATTCCCATTCCAACATCTGCCCATTCCTATTCTGTCTAAAGCCTCCAACCTTAGAGTAGCCAAATCATAGCAGTAGAGGAGGAGCAACATCTCATATTCCATCTGGGTAGCTTCCAATCTGATAGCATGAACACTGACTTCCCTAACCTTCAATAAATTCTAACCCCCCCTTCTCTATTCTGGGTCTTCTCTTACCCCTTTCTCTTCTCTTTACCTGCCTATCAACTCCCTCTTGTGCCCCTCCTCCTTCCCTTTCTCCGCTCTCTACTCTGATCAAATTCCTTTTTCTCCAGCCCTTTACATTTTCCACCCATCAGCTTCCAGCTTCTCACTTCACCCCCGCCACCACCCACCTATCTTCCTCCTCACCTGGCTTCACCTATCAACTGTCAGTTTGTACTTCTTCACTCCACCCCCTCCGAAAACCTTCTTATTCTAGTTTATTCCCCCTTCTTTTCCAGTCCTGTCGAAGGGTCTCAGCCCAAAATGTTTATGACTCTCCATAGATGCCTGACCTGCTGAGTTCCTTTTAAGTGTGTTACTCTGGATTTCCAGCATCCACAGAACCTCATGTTTATGAAGAAAGCCTAATGTGCCTATAATTATCCACTTGATTTTCTCGTAGTTGCTGGACAGTCACAGGAACATCTTGACTAAGTATAATATCTTAAGAGGTGAGCACTCTGCAACTCACAAAAATTAACAATTTTCCACTGATAACAAGGTAATCTCAGCTAGCCTGCCAAGGTTAAAAATGCACCAACTTCAAATGTTATAGGCATTTGTGCACATACAATTATTTTAATTGCACTCTGAAGCAACACCACACATGGAGGTTTGTCACAAAGGAACCACATAATATTTCAAAGATGTACAGTTCATAGTCAGTTACGTAAACACAGCACTACACTCTACATTGTGTGTCCATGGCAGTAGTTGATAGTTTCCTGATCGGTCAGAGCATCAAAGGACATGGCAAGAAGGTAGGTGTGTGGGGTTGAGTGTGATTCAGGATCAGGCATGATGGAATGACAGAGCAGAGTCAATGGGCTGAATGGCCTAAATATGCCCCTATGTCTTATGGTCTTATTGTACAGAAGTTAAAAATTGATAAATGGATATTCAAAAGGTTGACTGTATTTTTTGTCACCTCGGATGCTACCTGACCTACTGAGTATTTTTGTTTTTATTTAATGGCATAGGATACAACATGCTAGACAATATCAGAAGGTATTCAGTAATACGGCAGACCTAGTCCTGTGAAACTCCAAGATTTAGATCCAGGACATATGAAACAGAATCAAAACTTGAAAGGCATTAACTTACCATAATCTGTTCATTTTCATTAGATTCAAAATGTTCAACCAGGAGCTCTGTTGATGACCTTGAAACCTCAACTGCTGTCTCCAAGCCCACCGACACATCACTCTTGACGCACATAGTGTCTGTGGGTGCAGCAAGTACTGGACTGAAGAGTGATGTATTAGCCTGGACCTCTTCTGTATTTTCAGCATCAGGCGACAATTCTTCTCCTGGTGCAGAATCCAATCGTGCAGCTCGAAGTGCGGCACTAATCACCTGTACCTGTGCTGCAAGAGGAAACCAAGTACTCCCATTAGAGACTATCAGCTACAGAATTCATTAAATTTTCAAAGTCAACATGTAGTACCTGGGTTGATATGATAGTTCTGTCCAGCAACCAGATACTTCACAATGGATAGTAAATAGCAGCTCTTGTGAAATATAAACTTACAAGGAAAAGAGAGGTAAACATATCAATGAAATGGTCATAGAGTGAGCTCAAATGAATGGTGTGGGGAAAAGGCTGCTTTGCAGCATAAAAACCTGCGCTCTTAAATAAATATTGCATAAACAAAATTGGACCAACTATACCAAATAAGAAACAAATGAACTATTTAGAATGTAAAGCAAGCAAATAAAAGGAACAGTATGGTTACTTCATCACTGCTTTTAGTTTGATGTTGCTAATATCAAAGTCAAAGTAAATTTATTGTCAAAGTAAATATATGTTACCATATACTACCCTGAGATTCATTTTCTTGTGGGCATTAACAGGTAAATAAAGAAATACAATAAAATTTATATATACATAAAATTGTAAACAAAATTATGTAAATCATTTACAGGAACCCTTAGGTTCATACGTTAATAATGCAAACAGTCTGCTGGTTATAAAGTGGAGGGGATTATGTAGAGAGGTGAAATATAGTGTAGGAAGAATCCCTTGCTGCACATCAAATGAGGCTAGTTACAAAAAAAAACACTTCTTTTGAAATATCTCTGATCACTTTCATATAAAGTGAAATGCTTTAAGTACTGCCACATAGTTAAGCATGTAGGGTAAGCTTCTCTTAAACGGTTATGTAAAACTGTAACAGGAGCAGGCCACCAAGATTCTCAAGTCTGTTCTGTCTTAACTCCACTTCTGTGCCAGTTCCCCATGATCTTAAATATTTGAACAGTCAATTGATCTATCTCCAACTTAAATATATCCAGTGATTATGGGCTCCAACATGAGCAGAGAATGCTTCAGATTCAAAGGCTGATAGAAATCTAGAACCTTTTTTCCTAAAAAGATGTCACAACTAGGTCACTTCAGAACTTGAGTCCCAATGAAGTTCAGCAGTATAAGATACTAAGAGATTTTTAACCCAAGTGGGTAACTGAATTAAAATAGAGATCAACCATCCTTGTTAATAAGTGTTCCAATAAGTGTTAACTGATTCAAAGGACACAATTAACCTAAAATTTTGTTCCAGTGTCCCTTGGAATGGAAATAAAACATGATTAAATATGCACAGATAATAAAATATTTATTGAGGGGGAAACATAGAAAGAGGAACCTATTTATTCATGAAAGGAAAACTACCGTACATATTAGAGACACAAGAGATTCTCAAGGTGCTGGAAATCTTGAGCAACGTATACAAAATACTGGAGGTACTCAGCAGGTCCTGATAAAGGGTCTCATCCCGAAACGGCAATTGTTCACTTCCTCTCATACATATTGCCTAACCAGCTGAGTTCCTCTAACATTCTGTGTGTCACCCACAGTACACATTAACACAGATTCATCCAAACCCCCAAATAAAGCCAGTTTTGCTCTGATTAATGCGGAAGCAAGTACTTAGCAAATACGGGATATATGACCTATTAAAGGAAGTCAAACTTGATGCCTAAAGTTAACTTGGTTACAGGAAGTTGGGAATACTCATTAGCTGTAAATCACTCACTTTCCCCAATGTCACTGCAATGTCTTCTCACTAATGTGAGAAGACATTTTCCCAACAGATCCATAAAAGAAATGTACAAGAATGTCACAAACACTAAGCACGAGCTCCACTCTATTCGACAGAAAGGCTCAGGTGGAATATAAAGAAGATGGACTGTTTTATTGGTTCTCACCTCTCTAAACAATCTTCTTTGGGACCCCTATCAAAAGGCCTTAAAGATCAAGAAAATAGCTAACGTCAAATGAGGAAGACACGGAATCCTCATAAAATCTTTCCAGAGAAAGGTTGCAGAGACAATACCTTAAAAATTACTTGTTAACAGGAAAGGTCCATTAGAGGTACCTTGTGCAATGGGGTAACATTAGCACTTGAATGGCACTTATTCAAAGCTTGTATCAGATCTCGACTTCATGGGTTGAGTTAAGTTCAGGCATGTTTCCTTCAGGCTTTCTAGTCATAATGAAGGCAGGGATAGTCATAAGTGAACTGGGAGCAGCCCATGAATTAATGAAGTTTGTGGGGGGAAAGAGGTTTCCTAACACATGGAATGCCACACATTGAACACTGCCACTCAAGCCTAGGTGCTTCCATGCCAACATTAGGTACACAGATCTGTAATTACTTTCTCTATTTCTTTCACTTTCTAAACAAAAGCCTCACATTAGCAAGATTCTAATCCCCTGGTTACTATGGCCATAGCCAGAGAGGAGTAAAAAAATACTAACAAGAACTTCCGATGTTTCCTCCCCTGCTCTTTTAACAGCCTGAAAACAATTTACACAGATAAATAGTAATTTATATATTTTAAAAATGTTGAACTATTTAATATTTAAACATAAAAGATTCTGCAGATGCTGGAAGTCCAAAGCAATACACGCAAAACGTTGGAAGAACTTAGCAGGTCAGAAGCATCTATGGAGAGGAATAAACTGTTGATGTTTCTGGCCAAGGCCCTTCATCCGGACTGGAAAGGAAGGGGAAGAGGCCAGAATGAGAAAGGGGGAGGGGGGAAGAGCAGAAGGAGAACAAGCTATAAAGTGATAGGTGAAGCCAGGTGGGATGAAGTAAGAAGCCGGGAGGTGATAGGTAAAAAAGGTAAACTGCTGATGTAGATGGAGTCTAATAGGAGAGGAGAGTGGACCATGGGAGAAAGGGAAGGAGGAGGAATATCAGGGAGAGGTAACAGGCAGGTGATGAGAATAGGTAAGAAGGGGGTCAGAGTGGAGAATTGAAAAGGGAGTGGGGGGCGAGAAATTAATGTTCATGCATCAAGTTGAAGGCTACTGAGATGGAACACGAGGTGTTGTTCCTCTAACCTGAGAGTGGCCTCATCATGACAAAAGGCCATGAACCAACACATTGTAACGGAAATGGGGATTGGAATTAAAATGGTTGGCCACCAGGAAATCCTGTTTTCTGCAGATGGAGCAAAGGTGCTTGACAAAGCAGTCCCCCAATCTACATCAGGTCTTACCAATGTAGAGGAGGCTACATAGAGAAGATTAGATGCAGTCAACAATGTGGACTTATTTTAATAGTTCCTCCTTTATTAAAATCATAATATTTTGCACTCTTCCTCATTAATTACAATACCTGCATTGTCCCTCTCCTCAAACAAAAGCCTAAAATATATTCTGTGCTCAACAGCCAAGTATTTATAGAATATCTTTATGTCTCTATTTTTATGTTAATATTTTTTTCTATTTATTGTCCTTTAGATAGATAGATACTTCATTGCTCCCAAAGGAAATTACAGTGTCACAGTAGCATAAGTGCACAGATATACAAATGTTAGAAGAGAAGTAAGAAAGAATAAAAAATAAGTTACCTCAAACAGTCCAACAGGAGGGGGTCATCACTTCCCTGGCTGTAGGTTGACTCATTATAGAGCCTAATGGCCGAGGATAAGAATGACCTCATATAGCGCTCTTTGGAGCAGCGCAGTTGTCTTAGTCTATTACTAAAAGTGCTCCTCTGTTCAGCCAAGGTATGCAAAGGATGAGAAACATTGTTCAGAATTGCCAGAATTTTCTGTTGGGTCCTTTGTTCTACCACAGCCTCCAGTGTGTCCAGTTTGACTCCTATAACAGAGCCAGCCTTTCTAATCTGTCTATTTACCATGTTGGCATCACCCATGTAGATGCCATTGGCCCAGCATACGACCACATAGAAGATTGTTCTGGCAACCACAGACTGGTGGAACATGAGGAGAGGCCTGCATACTCCAAAGGACCCAAGTTTCCTCAGGAAATTGAGGTGATTCTGGCCCTTCTTGTACACAGCCTCTGTGTTGGTGCTCCACTCGTCTGTCATCCAGGTGCCCCTCCAGGTACTTACAGGTGTTCACCACATCCACATCCTCACCATCAATAGTATGAGGGAGCAGTGCAAACTTAGTCTTCCTAAAGTCCATCACCATCTCCTTTGTCTTACTGATGTTGAATTGCAGATGATTCAGCTTGTGCCATTTAACAGTCCTCCACCAGGGCTCTATATTCATCCTCCCATCCTCCCTTTATACGCCCAAGTATTGCTGAGTCATCATAGAATGTAAAGTTCAAGGTATACAGGGTAAACAGGAAGGGAGCCAATACAGTACCCTGTGTGGGGCCCCAGTGCTGCTTATAGCCATGTCTGACACGCAGCTCTGAAGCGTCACAAACTGTCGTCTGTCAGTCAGGCAGTTCATTTTCCAGGATAAGATGTAAGTACCAACCTGCATTGTACAGAGCTTTCCCCCCAGCAATGAGGGCTGTACGGTATTGAAGGCATTTGAGAAATCAAAAAAAGTGATCCTCAAGGTGCTGCCTTGCTTATCCAAATGGGAGTAGGCTCTGTTCAGCAGGTAGATGACAGCACCGTCAACACTAATGGGATTCTGGTAGACAAACTGTAGGGACTCAAGGGATGATCTGACAAGGGGTCGGAGGTGAGCCAGGACCAGCCTCTCTAGGGCCTTCATGATGTTTGAGGACAGTAGTCATTTCAGACTTTTGGTCGGTATTTGGGTACTGGGACCACACAATCGGGACCCTTTCCAGGCTGACACTCAGGCTGGAAATGAGCTGGAGAACTCCACACAGCTGCTCACCACACTCCTTTGGGACCTTGGGGTTCACACCATCTGATCCTAATGCTTTGCTGCAGGGCCCTTCTCCCGCTCAGTAGTGAAGCTAAGTCCAGAATGACTGGGGAGTTGGTGGAAGCTGGAGGCTGGGGAGGTGAAGCAAGCCTCCGTAGAAGGGCACAACCCACAAACTTCATACTTGATAGTAAGAGAGCTAGCACTGAGCTACAGCCTACATTAGTGAACACTGTTAACCTGATCTCTAACAAATTACCATGAACAAACCACTGGATGTAGTGTGAGAAAGGATACCTTGTACATCAGGATCATCCAGGTGTGCTTGCAAGCTCTCCAGCACTTTCTCCAGTTCACTGCTCGCCGTGGAAACTTCAGACAGTGTCCCTGAAATAGAGCCGACATTCTGATCTCGCTGTTCCTCTTTTACTACTGATTGCAGCATCTCCAAGTCAAAACTGATGTCAGGTAAAGGCGATCTCCAATAAACAAATGAATTAAACATGTCTACAGAGTGCTCCACATTTACTAGTGGGGATGTGGTGCAAATCCTCCCAGTTTCTTTAGCAATTGCTACTTCTAAATGTTCGCTGGTAGTGAGACATTTGCTTTTATCAGCAGCATTGTCCGTTGCTACCTGATCATCTGATACAGAAATGCTATTTGAAGGATCAGGTCGTGGTATCTCCATTTGACAATCATTACTGTCCAAATCAGAGTTCAAATGAACATTCCCTTGGGGCTCAGATGTCTCTTCTTGCTGAAGCAGGCTTTCCATGCTGCTCGATTCATCCTTCCTTAATGAAGTGGCTTCCTGCAAAGCGCCTTGGTTCTGAATTTCAGATGCATCTCTGGAGGAAGCACTGAAATGAAAGGACACATTGTATACAGGACAAATAAAAGCACTTTAAATTAAAAAAAGCATATTAATACAAAAAAGCCTTTCTGTAAGAATCTACAAAACTATGCAATTACAAATTTCTACTTATAGTACAACGCCCCCTTCCCAAAGTAAGCTTTCATACTACACAGAAAAGAAAACAAACTTTATATAATTAGCACTAGATTTCTTGTCTTCAGAGTCAGGGATACAGATATATTTGCTGATACAAATGGATCACATTTCACATACTACCTCTGGATACAGTTGCTTCTATGCATAAATAAGATATAAAGCGAAGATAAAAGAGATAAAAGACTTCATACAAATCAAATCAAAAGCAAGCAGTCACAATCTCGCTTCATGAGATATTTTAATAAAAAAATCTGTAGTAAAAAAGCAATAGGGACACATACATTGATTTTATTTATATATTTATATATATATATAAATAAATAGATAGATAGATAGATAAATATATGGGCCAAGGCCTAATTCTGCTCCTTTGGCATTCATAGCAAAAGGATTTGAGTACAGGAGCAGGGAGGTTCTACTGCAGTTGTACAAGACCTTGGTGAGACCACACCTAGAGTATTGTGTGCAGTTTTGGTCCCCTAATGTGAGGAAAGACATTCTTGCCATAGAGGGAATACAAAGAAGGTTCACCAGATTGATTCCTGGGATGGCAGGACTTTCATATGAAGAAAGACTGGATCGACTAGGCTTATACTCACTGGAATTTAGAAGATTGAGAGGGAATCTTATCAAAACGTATAAAATTCTAAAGGGATTGGACAGGCTAGATGCAGGAAGATTGCTTCCAATATTGGGGAAGTCCAGAACGAGGGATCACAGTTTAAAGATAAAGGGGAAGCCTTTTAGGACCGAGATGAAGAAAAACTTCTTCACACAGAGAGTGGTGAATCTGTGGAATTCTCTGCCACAGGAAACATTTGAGGCCAGTTCATTGGCTATATTTAAGAGGAAGTTAGATATGGCCCTTGTGGCTACAGGGATCGGGGGTATGGAGAGAAGGCAGGTACAGGGTTCTGAGTTGGATGATCAGACATGATCATACTGAATGGCGGTGCAGGCTCGAAGGGCCGAGTGGCCTACCGCTGCACCTATTTTCTATGTTTCTATGTCTAATGGTCTTATAAACTAGATGTTTACAAAGAAAGAGTCTTTAAATAGGAGCATTATAACCCTACATTTTCCAGAAGGCATCAAGTAACCAGTTGCTTCTCCTTCCTCCTCCCAGCCCCTACCATCTTGTACTTAACTCATTTATTTTCAAATACTAGCATGGGAGTTTCATTTTGGAGTAGACAGAGAATCTGCATGCAAGTGGGAGCCACTGAAAAGAGCTAGGCTCATTGTGTATGAATTTCACTTGGGCCAATGAAAAGTGAGGCTTAAGTGGGGTGACTGTTGGAGTGGGACAGTGTTAAAGTGGGAAACTGAAGCTTTGGCTCAAGAGGCTATGGCAAGGTGGGGGGGGGGGGGCAAGGTCCTGGAGGACATAATGGATCTGCCATTGTGTGAGCAGGCCAGTGTAGAAGTCCATGGTTTTGGCTCCAAAGTCTTTGGAAAGCAGACACAGGTGAGTAGCAGGTTAGAACAGGTACTTTTTTATATAGTCATTAACTAAAAAGATACCAAATTGCAACTAATTAAATAAAGTAGGGTTGCACATAGTGTTGTGTTGCAGCTGCATTATGTAGGAGATGGTGGACCCCATTGTGGTTCCTGGTGACCACATCTGCAGCAAGTGTTGGTTGCTCAAAGAAGTCAAGGTCAAAGCTAATGACTTTCAATCTGAGCTTCAAACCTTCCAATGCATTAGGGAGAGGGAGAGTTATGTGCACACTATTTCAGGAGGGAGTCACACCCAATAAACTAACTACTTCAAATTCGGTCTGTGGCCAAAGACAAGGGGGTGTGATTTGTGAAGGAGACTGGTAGGGGATCCAAGAGGTATTGCTGGAGAAACCTTCACCCTTGAACTTCCCCAACAGGTTGAAATTGTTACTCCCTGTGCAGATAATCATGAGGGCGATAGGAAGGATAAGCAACTGAACAGTGGCACTGTGGTTCAGGGAACTATTAAAGAAGGGAGAGAGAAAGAAACGTAGCTGTAATTGGGGACATTATAGTCAGGGGAATAGATGCAATACTCTGTCATGAGGATCTAGAGTCTAGAATATCTCACCTTGACCTGCACAGGAATTTGGAGTGGGAATGGAAGGCTCCAGTTGTTGTGGTCCATATGGGTACCAACGATGTAAAAAGAACATGAAACTAAGTGCTGCTGAGGTAATTTGATCAGCCAAGAACAAATTCAAAACACTGAACCCAAAAGGTAATTATCTCTAGATTGTTATCTGTGCCATATGCAAATTGGTGCAAAGTTAATAAAATCAGAGAGCCAGATCAGAGATTATGATCTGAGATTAAGGGAGCTAGGGCTTTACCCTTTGGAGAGAAGGAGGATGAGAGGAGACATGATAGAGGTGTACAAGATATTAAGAGGAATAGACAGAGTGGACAGCCAGCGCCTCTTCCCCAGGGCACCACTGCTCAGTACAAGAGGACATGGCTTTAAGGTAAGGGGAGGGAAATTCAAGGAGTTATTAGAGGAAGCTTTTTCACTCAGAGAATGGTTGGTGCATGGAATGCACTGCCTGAGTCAGTGGTGGAGGCAGATACACTAGTGAAGTTTAAGAGACTACTAGACAGGTATATGGAGGAATTGAAGGTCAGCACAACATTGTGGGCCAAAGGGCCTGTAATGTGCTGTACTATTTTATGTTCTATGTTCAAATGCTTGGCTCAAAGATTGGTGTGGAAGAAGTGGGTCTGAATTTATGGGACATTGGCAGCAGTACTGAGGAAGCAGATTTAGATTTAAGGAAGGTAGTTAAGAAACTGTAAGGGTAATAAGACCTTGATGGAGTTATATTCAGCCCTCTCAACAGTAGAAGAAGTGTGGGGTACAAATTACAATGGGTGATAGAGAAGGCATGTGAAAAGAGCAATGTGACAATGGCTGTGGGAGAGTTCAATGTGCAGCCACATTTGGAAAATCAGGTTGGTGCTGGATCCCAAGGGAAGGAATTTGTATCAGATTGGGTGTTGTGTAATTAGCTATATTTGATTAGGGAGCTTAAGGTAAAAGAACTCTTAGAAGTCAGTGATCATAATATGATAGAATTCAACCTGCAGTTTGAAAGGGAGAATCAGTATTACAAAGGAGTAATGGGAAATATAGAGACATGAGAGAAGAGCTGACCAAAGCTGATTGTAAGAGGACACTAGCAGGGCTAATTGGAAAAAAGTTGAATTTCCCCATGGGGATGAATAAAGTATCTATCTATCTATCTATCTAATATTAGAGCAGCAATAGTGGGAGTTTCTGGGAGTAATTCCAAAGTCATATGATCAGTTCATCCTAAAAGAAGAAGCATTCTAAAGGGAGGATAAGGCAACCTTGGCAAAGCCACCATAAAAGCAAAAGAGAGAGCATGCAATATAGCCAAAAAATTAGTGGGAAGCTAGAGAATTGGGAAGCTTTTCAGAATCAACAGAAGGCAACTAAAAAAAAAGAAAAGCAATGAGGAGAGAAAAGATAAAATATTAAGGTAAGGTAAGCTAGCCAATAATATAAAAGAGGATACTAAAGGTTTCTTCAGATATATAAAGAATAAAAGAGAGACACGCATGGACATCAGACTGCCGGAGAGTAAGTAATGAGGGCAAAAGAAATGGTGGACAAACTTAATAAGTAGTTTGTGTCAGTCTTCGCTGTGGAAGACATCAGCAGCATGCCAGAAATTCAAGTATCGGGAGCAGAAGTGAGTGTAGTTCCTATTACTAGGGAGAAAGTGCTTGGGAAGCTGAAAGGTCTGCAAATAGATAAGTCACATAGACCGGATCAACCACACTCCAGGATTCTGAAAGAGATAGTTGAAGAGATTGTGAAGACATTTCAATAATCACTGGATTCTGGAATGACTCCAGAGGACTGGAAGATTGCAAATATTACTCTGCTCTTTAAGAAGGTAGGGAGGCAAAAGATGAGAAATTATAGGCTGGTTAGCCTGAGTTCAGTGGTTGACAAGATGTTAAGAGTCCATTGATCACACCACATTTAGAGTACTGTGAGCAGTTTTGAGCCTCCTGTCTAAGAAAGGTTGTGTTTGTCTTGAAGAAGGTCCAGAGGAAGTTCATAAGAATGATCCTGGGAATAAAAGGGATAACATTTAAAGCGTGCTTGATGGCTCTAGGCCTATACTCACTGGAGTTTAGAAGAATGAGGGGGAATCTTATTGAAACCTACCAAATATTGACAAGCCTAGACACGGTGGATGTGCAGAGAATGTTTCTAATAGTGGGAGAGTCTAGGACCAGAGGGTAGAGCCTCAGAATACTAGGATGTCCCTTTAGTATGCAAATGAGGAAGAACTTCTTTAGCCACAAGGCAGTGAATCTGTGGAATGCATTGCCACCGACAGCTGTGGAGGCCAAATCATTGGGTATATTTAAAACGGAGGTTGATAGGTTCTTAATTAGTAAAGGCATCAAAAGTAATGGGGAAAAGGCAGCAGAATAGGGTTAAGATGGAAAATAAATAAATAAAATAAATCGTCTAATTCGTATATCTTATAGGAAAGCAATTTGAAAATGCTGATAAAGAGGTGCTATTACATATACATAACCAACTACTGAAGTAGCACCAGCTGGACAAGAAAAATATTACTTGGGCAGCATCATTAAAATATGCAATTATAAAACTAATAAAATGATGGATAGATATCAAATGACTCTAAAATTCATTATGTAACCCTCTTCTATAAAAGTTTATAAAATCCTCTCCACCAAGAGCAAGTATAGGATCGAAAGGGAGAAGTTAGAATTTTAAGTTTAGCTTTTATACAATTTTTTTTGTATTTAAGCTGCAATTACAAAGTTTACATATTCTCTGGACAAATGCAGGCATTGATTCTTATAATGAATGTTACCCAAAATGTTTATTTAGCATACTGTATGGCAAATTACATTCTAGATATTTCATACACTTAAAAAAAACATAGGAAGCTGAAGAGTTGGAAGACTTAACAAATTTTTTTCAATTCCCTGTGCAATTCTGTGTATGTACAATTTTTCCTACAGATAGTGAACATCACATCATTTGCAGTGATGCTACAGAAAGCAATGATTCAGAAACACAAGAGATTCTGCAGATGCTGGAAATCCTGAGGTACACATATAAAATGCTGAAGGAACTCAACATCCATGGAAAGGAATAAATGTTAACTGTTTATTCCCTTCTATAGATGCTGCCTGACTTGCCGAGCTCCTCCAGCACTTTGTGTGTGTTGTGCGAGGGATGATTCAATGTTTTTAAAATTAAGAAACACAATAAAAGTTCATGACAGTCCCATACCATAAAGAAGTGAGAAGATAAATCAGGAAGTAGCAGGTAGGAATAAAGCACCAGAGTTTGTTAAAGAACATAAAACCATGGATAAGAGCTCCAGAATTTTGAGCTGTGCTGAAAACAAGTTAAAACAGATGCTGCAAGACTTCAACAGTGTTCTCATATGTATAGTTAGACAGAGACAGAGGAAAAACTTGCAATTACTAGATAAAATCAAATTATAACAATGAAATATCTTCAACACATAAGAATGGCAAGCTTAAGAAAAATGGACAATTTTATAAACAGTTCAGAAAAGGAAATAATGTACAAATATCGAATAGTTTTAATAGCACCTTCTAAAAGATAGGAAATAGATTCTCACTTGTGCCTAATTGATATATAACATTATTTACAACTATTTATCTGAAATGTGGAGCATACTTTCTGCCATTTTTCAAAAACTGCTCCTCCTCCTAGGTTAGCTCCATTACCATCCTCATCTTTCTCCAGTCACCACTTGCCCATCACTTCACCCAAGTAGCATTGACTCTTCAATCACGGGTTCAGCCACTTAGCAGAGGCTGATTTTTCATTGAAGATTTGTGTCCTTTTACTATAAAAGGATTGTCATTTCTGGTTTGTTCCTTTGCCAGGCTCTTGTCCAGTTAGATCTGAGCAACTACTTTCTGTTCTACCTGCTAGTGTATTCATTCTAGTTTGCTTTCAGAAGGAATATACCAGATTAGCTGGGTTAGACAAAAAGAAGCTTCCTATTTTACTGCAGCTAGTCAGTTTCTTTATATCTGCAACAGAGCAGAGCAGTTGCTAAACAAAGCACTCGTCGGCCACACAAGATGTTCAAAACGCTCAAAAGATTCCAGGAAATGGTCTCAAGACTGATATTATATGGAAAAATACAATTTGATGTGGGCATTTTGATTATGATTGAAAATATAATTTGATCTGAGTTGAAGCAAAGTTACTCTGGAATGGGATTTTACCTATTGTAGAAGGAGAGCAGTCAATAAGCAATATTTTCTTGTATTATACACAACTTAATAAAAAGTTTTTTCAATATATGCTGTATAAATAAAAGACCCAAGAAAGCAGTGTGGAATATCCAGTTTGTTTAACAAAGACGCTGGAGACAAAGATATAACACAATTAGGGAACCAGTGTGATGTACCATAAACTGGTAGAAATAATTATCATTCTACTGGCGCCTGTGTGATAAAAATGTTCAGACACTATGTTTTGAGGGAGGAAGCTGCAGGAATTTCATTAGAGGAGGGTGAATCAGAGAGGCTGCTAAAGAAAGCATTCAAAGAGCCTTTTTCAATCACATTAGTGCAAATGGCTTACATGCACGGAGAAATTGGGGGGGGGGGTGGTGTGTGTGTGTGTGTGTGTGTGTGTGTGTGTGTGTGTGTGTGTGTGTGTGTGTGTGTGTGTGTGTGTGTGTGTGTGTGTGTGTGTGTGTGTGTGTGTGTGTGTGTGTGTGTGTGTGTGTGTGTGTGTCAAAATGAGAAATCCGTGGGCCAATATACAATGTCTTCTAAAAGTCAAAATAATTCTATTTCAAATATTTTCAGCTCAATAAAAGAAAGCAACACACACAAGATGCTGGAGGAACTCAGCAATTCGGGGAGAATCTATGGAGGGAAGTAAATGGTCAAAGATTCAGGCTGAGACCCTTCATTAGGACTTTAAAAAGTATGGTAATTGGGCAGTGTTAGATGGAAAGTGAGTTGTATTATTTAAAAGTGTAATTTTATTTAGCAGAGACAAATAAAAAGTTGAAATATTTTAGTGAACTTGGTTTGTCCTTCATTCATGAGTGTCCAATGGTTAATCAGAGTACAGCTTTCTGGGTAAGCAGCAAGCAAGCATGAGCAATCTACCCACCTAAAGCCACAGTTTAAGTACTGTCTGATCTGCATGCATACCTGACATCTGCAACGCTATTGTCCAGCTGTCTAATGCTCAGTGTACCATCCTCCTTGATATACAGGCCAGCACTAGATGGATTGGCAAAAGTGGAGATAAATGGACCTAGAGACTGGAACGCAGCTTGGCGGACCTGGCAGGGTCAACAAAGTTTCAGTAAACGGGTATCATTTTGTTAGTGCACTCTTCAGATTTAGAAGATGAAGTTTACAATTACATGCGTAAGTGCGCGTCGTGTTACGCGAATCACGGAATCATAAAACAGCTACATCAGTTTGGCTGCAGGACCGAAATGGGTCAAGTAAAATTTCTTTGCAGACTCATTTAATCAGACTGCGATCAACACCGCAGTACCCATTTGAACTCTGCAAAAGTTACCTCAGATTTAGTGGAGGAAAAACACATATAGAATAAGTATCTACTCCCAAATTTTTACAGTTAAAAGTATGTGGACTTAACCCAATTAGTAGCATTATAACTGGTTGTACAAAATCCCAAAGTTGGCCCATTGATCTCCTTCACAGTGGGTGCATGACATGGCGATAGCAGGTTATGCAGGTTATAATGCAATCATGCAGTCACATTACATTAGAGCACAAAGGCTAACTAAAACTTGAAAAGCTGCTTCAGACTACCTGGAAATCTCTTCCCTAGTAGTACTCTCTAAAACCAGATATTGTCATTTAATCACTGTGATCCTTACCCATCTGGAAGGGTCACTGATGAGATTAATGAAGAGTGGGGAGAGTTTAGCCCTGCGCACCTCAGGTGAAACAGAACAGGACACTGCCATGAAGCACTCTGCACATGCTTTCCGAATGCCCCAGACATTGTCCGAGCACAGCTGGAAGAACCTGGGGATCTAAAATCAAGTAGAATTTTGTGTGAGACATTTAAAGTTTAGGAAAAAAAGGCAGTTAGCCAGTATTTTCTGTTCAGCTCAGTCAGTGGGACATTTTGTGGATGAATAGGAGTAAAGACAGACAGGTCTGTCAAACCAGCAAACAATCAGGAAATTCTAAACAAAAGATATCTAAATGCTGAATTATTCCTTGTCAACAAACAATTGTTTTCCCAAGTCTGAGTGGCCTTAAAAGCCACTTAACCACAAATTTACAAGGTCAGTTAAAATTTTAAATTGCTTCAAATTCAATAGTGTATTTTGAAATCCAACTACTGTATGTATTACAAGATCCCATTATTCTAGCTGTAGTAGCGTTAGATATGAAAACTGGCACCATCTACTTCTTCAGTGATAGACCACTTGGAGTGGAGCACAGACTCACAATTTTTTTTTAACCTGCAGGGAAGGTGGATACTAATAAATTACTTGCACTTACTAGTGAAAGTGAGAGGAATGAAAGTAGCGATCTACATACCATGTACTTTTCAGTTGCTTCCTGGCCAACTGCATTACAAATATCTCCAAAATTAGTTGCACATACCTTGAGAAATAGAAAGAGGTTTTATTGTCACACAAAAGCTCAAGCATCCTCTCCAATTGGACAGGCTGGACTGAATACTTCTTTAACATATTCAAAACAACAATCAGCTACACAATTTGCCTTTGCAATTTCATAAATGATCACCAGAGGGCTTGAAGTATTGCAAGGTGATAGAAATGCAAATGATGAAAATCTGGAGTCCAAGTTAAACCTTCTCCAAATCCTACTAAATTATCTTTTCTTTCTTTAAATGCTGACAAATTCATCAACTATTCAAGAAGTTTATTTTAAAAACAAGATTTTTTGACAAGTTTCCATTAATACTTGATCACAAGTTGATAGACAAGATGCTGTCAAACCAACTAGAATGGAAAAGGGAAAGTTAAAATTCTGTTTACCTTACGAACATGGAACAGCTTGCCATCAGTGCACAGTTCGCAAAATCGAAATAGTAGCAGACGCTCAGTTATTTCACCGGTCAGTATGGAGGCCATTTTACAAATGATCTGAGGAAAAAGAATCGGTTGTCAGATCAGGCTGTGAACTAACCTGCAAGAAACACTGTGGATGTAGAAACTGAATAAATCAGTTGCATAGCCGTTCTGGAATGCATTGCCTGAGAGAGTGGTTAAAGTAAGGTTACCAACAGCATTTATGTAGTCTCTGGATGAGTATTTAAATTACTTACATATACAGTAGAAGAATATGGGTGAAGTGCTGGGAGATGGGATCGGCGTGGAATGGTCCCCACTGGTCATCATGGACATGGTGAGCCGAATTTTGTGTTCCCATGCTGTACACAGTATCTCTCTAACTCTGAATCTTAATCATCCAATTTATGCTAAAAATCCAATTATTAATTCAAAACAATAATTTACAATTGAATTCAAGTACCTCAGTTTTAGTTACTTGACTAGAACCAGTGAACGAGTTTTGTCCAGTAGTGCATGTTTTTGAACACCTGAATCTGGTTTGTTCCCAAAAATGAAGTTATTTTTATTCCTCCCTGAGAAATGAAATAAAGGTATAGATAAGAGTAAATGCATGTGGCCTTTTGGTGTCGCAGCAACAACCTGGCACTCAACATCAGTAAGATGAAAGAGCTGATTGTGGACTTCCAGAAGGATAAAACGAAGGAACACATACCAATCGTCATAAAGGGATCAGAAGTAGAGAGACTGAGCAGTTTCAAGTTCCTGGGCGTCAAGATCTCTGAGGACCTAACCTGGTCCCAACATATCGATGCAGTTATAAAGAAGGCAAGACAGCGACTATACTTAGGAGTTTCAAGAGATTTGGTATGTCAACAAATACACTCAAAAACTTCTATAGATGTACCGTGGAGAGGATTCTGACAGGCTGCATCACTGTCTGGTATGGGGGTGTATGGGGGGGGGGGGAGGTGGTGTGGAAGACCAAAAGAAGCTGCAGAGGGTTGTAAATTTAGTTGGCTCCATCTTGGGCAGCAGCCTACAAAGTACCCAGGACATCTTCAAGATGCGGTGTTCCTGAACAGAAGCGTCCATTATTAAGGACCTCCAGCACCCAGGGCATGCCCTTTTCTCACTGTTACCATCAGGTAGGAGGTACAGAAGCCTGAAGGCACACACTCAGCAATTCAGGAACAGCTTCTTCCCCTCTGCCATCTGATAATTCCTTGGACACTACCTCACTTTTTTAATATATATTATTTCTGCTTTTTGCATGATTTTTAATCTATTCGATATACTGTAACTGAATTATTTATTTATTTGTTTGTTATTTTATTTTGGTTTTTTCTCTTCTATATTATGTATTGCATTGAACTGCTGCTGCTAAGTTAACAAGTTTCGTGACACATGCTGGTGATAATAAACCTGATTCTGATTCACCTCAGGTTGGATGAGACTAGAACTAGAGGTCATAGGTTTAGGGTGAAGGGTGAAATATCTAAAGGGAGTCTGAGGAGAAACTTCCTCATTCAGAGTGATGCAAATGTGGAAAGTGCTGCCAGTGGAAGTAGAAGATGCGAGTTCATTTGTAACAGTTAAAAGAAATTTAAATAGGTATGTGGGTAGGAGGGCAATGGTCCACGTCCAGGTAGGGCTAGGCTGAAGATAAGGTCAGTAAGGACTAACTGGGCCATATGGCCCATTTCTGTGCTGTAGCATGCTGTTGTATGAAAATTCTTGGGCAAAAAAGATTAAATATGAAGATAAGATAGCTAATAATATAAAAAAGGATACCAAACTTTTCTCAAATATATAAAAAGTAAAGGAGAAGCAACAATGGGGATCGGACTACAGAAATTGAACTGGAGAAGTAGTAATGAACGACAAAGAAATGGCAGACAAACTGAATAAGTATTCTGCATCAGTTATCACTGTGGAGAACACATGCACCATGCCAGAAATTCAGGAGAATTGGTTGGGGGGGGGGGGGGGGGGGATCAAAAGTGAGTGTGGTTGCTATTTCTAAGGAGAAGGTGTTTGGGAAACTGAAAGGTCTGAAGGGGGATAAGTCATTTGGACCAGGTGGACTACACCCCAGTGTTCTCAAAGAGGTAACTGAAGAGCATGTGAAGAGAATTAGTGATCTTTCAAGAATTACTAGATTCTGGAATGGTTCCGGAGGATTGGAAAATTACTATTGTCACTCCACTCTTTCAGAACGAAGGGGGACAAAAGAAAGAATATTAAGGGCCAGTTAGCCTCGACTTCAGTGGTTGGGAAGATGTTGGTATCCATTATTAAGAATTAGGTTGCAGGGTACATGGAGGCACATCAGAATCAGGTTTATCATCACCGGCATCTGACGTGAAATGTGTTAACTTAGCAGCAGTGGTACAATGCAATACATAATCTAGCAGAGAGAGAAAATAATAATAATTATTATTAATAATAAAATATAATAAACAAATTAATTGTCTATATTGAATAGTTTTTTTTAAATGTGCAAAAACAGAAATACTGTATATTAAAAAAAAGTGAGGTAGTGTCCAAAGCTTCAATGTCTATTTAGGAATCGGATGGCAGAGGGGAAGAAGCTGTTCCTGAATCACTGAGTGTGTGCCTTAAGGCTTCTGTATCTCCTACCTGATGGTAACAGTGAGAAAAGGGCATACCCTGGACGCTGGAGGTCCTTAATAATGGATGCTACCTTTCGGAGACACCACTCCCTAAATATGTCCTGGGTAAAGTCAGCATAGTTTCCTTGAGGAGAAATCTTGCCTCACAAATCTGTTGGATTTTATAACAAGCAGGATAGACATAGGTGAGTCATAGTGGATGTTGTGTACTTGGGTTTTCAGAAGGCCTTTGACAAGATGTCACACATAAGTTTGCTAAAAAAGATTGGAGCCCATGGTATTACAGGAAAAGCACCAGCATGTAGGGAAGATTAGCAGAAGGCAAAGACTGAGAAGAAAGGCAGGCTTTTGTGGTTGGCTGCCGTTGACTAGTGGTGTTTCACAGGGTCAGTGTTGGATCAGGCTCTTTCACATGATCTCTTAATGATATAGATGATGGACTTGATCGCTTTGTGGCCATGTTCATAGTTGATACAATAGCCAGGTTGAGGAAGCAAGATTTGCTGCAGAAGGACTTGAACGGGATGGGACAATGGACAAAGATGTGGCAAAAGGAATACAATGTAGGGAAGTACAGAAGGAATAAAGATGTACATTGTTGCAGGTTTCTCTAAAAGTAATCTTGTAAGCTGAGTCCTCAATAAGATAAATGGAATGCTAGATTGATTTCAAGAGGACTAAAGATTAAAGATAAAGATTATAAACACAAGAGATTCTGCAGATGCTGGAAATCCAAAGCAACACACATAAAATGCAGGAGGAATTCAGCAGGTTAGGCAGTATCTATGGAAATTAATAAACAGTTAATGTTCCAGTCCAAAACCTTTCTTCAGGATTGGAAAAGGAGGGGAATGATACCAGAATAAAAAAGTGTGGGGAGGGGAAGGAGCACAAGCTAGAAGATGATAAGTGAAGCCTAGAGAGTGGGAAAGGTAAAGAGACAGAGAAGAAGGAATCTGATAGGAGAGGAGAATGGACCGTAGGAAAAGGGGAAGGAGGGGGTTACAAAGGGGAAGTGATAGGCAAATGAGAAGAAAAGGGGAAAGGAAATTTTTACCAGAAGGAGAAATCGATGTTCATGCCATCAAGTTAGAGGCTACCCAGATGGAATAAGAGGTGTTACCTCTCCACCCTGAGAATGGCCTCCTCATGGCAAAAGAGACAACTGACATGTCGGAATGGGAATGGGGATAGGAATTAAAATGGTTGGCCATCGGGAAATTCTGGTCTTGGCGGATTGAGTGGACGTGCTCGACAAAGCGGTCTCTCAACTTGCGTTGAGTTTCACCAAGGTAGAGGAGGCTGCGTCAGTTGCACCAAATACAGTAGATGAACCAAAACAGATTAATGATTGAAGTGGGGCCCTGAATGAAGGTAAGGGAGGAATAATTAGTCAGGTGTACAATTATGGTCACTTGCAGTGGTTCATGCCTGGTGGAAGATTAGTGGGGTGGTGGGGGGGGGGGGGGAGTGCATGGAAAGCAATCCCTGTGGAGAGTGGGCTGAGAGAGATAAAGATGTCTTTGGTGGTAGGGTCCTGATGAAGATGGCAGAAGTTGTGGAGAATGATGTGTTGAATGCAGAGGGTCATGGGGTGGTAGGTGAGGAAAAGAGGAGTTCTAAACCCTGTTAAGGTGGCAGGAAGATGGGGTGAGTGCATATCTGGCAAATGGAGGAGATGCAGGTGAGGGAAGCATAAACGATGGAAGATGGGAATCCCCGTTCTTTGAAGAAATAAAAGCTTCATTCTACAGACAGGTGCGGCAGAGATGAACGAACACTTTTACAGGAGAAAGGCTGGGAGAAGTGGGAATCTTCTCTACATTAGTGAAACCCGATATAAGTTGGAGGACTGCTTTGTCGAGCACTTCCGTTCCACCTGCCAAGAGTGGAATTTCCCGGTAGCCAACCACTTAAAACCCTGCCCCCATTCCCATTCTGACATGTCGGTCTATGGCATCCTGTTTTGCCATGATGTTTTGCCATGTGGAGGAGCAACACCTCATACTCTGTCTGGGAAACTTCCAACCTGTGTAGCATGAACATCAATTTCTCCTTCTGGTAAAAATTTCCCTCCCCTTTCCCTTTCTTCTATTCCTCTCTGGCCTCTTATCTCTTCTCCTCACCAGTCTCCCCCTGGTGCCCCCCTTCTCTTCCTCCTATAGTTCACTCTCCTCTCCTATCGGATTCCTTCTTCTCCAACCCTTCACCTTTCCCACCCACCTAGCTTCACCTATCATCTCTAACTATTTCCACACCCCAACCAACTTTTTATTCTGGTGTCTTCCCCCTTTCTTTTCAGTCCTGAAGAAGGGTCTCGGCAAAAGAAGTTGAAGGATAAACATTAGCCTTATTTGTCACATGCACATTGAAACGTCAAACATACACTGAAAAGCCTCACTTACATCAATCGAATCAATGAGGATTGTGCCAGGCAGCCTGCAAGTGTCACCACATTTCCAACAATAATACAGTATACTGCAAATTATGAACTCTAACCGTATGTCTTTGAAACATGAGAGAAAATGGGAGCACCCAAAGGAAACTGACATGATGAAGGCCAAAATATACAAACTCCTTTCAGGCAGTAGCAGGATAAAATATAACAGCAGGGATGCAATGCTGAAGCTCTATATGGCAAATCACATTTGGAGTACTGTGAGCAGTTTCAGGTCTCATATCTAAGGAAGATGTGCAGGCATTGGAGAGGCTCCAAATGAGGTTTAGGAGAATAATCCCAAGGATGAAAGTGTTAACATACTGTATGAGAGTTTGGTAGTTCTTTATTTGCTAGAGTTTAGAAGACTGAGGAAGGATCTCATTGAAACTTACCAAATACAAAAAGGTCTGGAGAGAGTCATGTGGAGAGGATGTTTCTAGTAGTGGAAAGTCTAGGACCAGAGGGCACAGCCTCAGAATACAAATACAGTTCTTTAGAACACAGATCAGGAGGAATTTATTTAGCCAGAAGGTGGTAAACTATGGAATTCATTGCCACAGATGGTTGTGGAGGCCAATTAATAGGGTATATTTAAAGCAGAAGTTGATGGGCCCTTGATTACTAAGGGTCTCTCAAAGGTTACAGTGAGAAAGCAGGAAAATGGGGTTTAGAGGGAAAAATAAATCAGTCATAGTCAAATGGTAAAGCAGACTTGATGGGCTAAATGGCCTACGTGTGCAACTGCGTCTTGTTGGCCAGAAAGAACTAGAATCTACAGTGCCTATAAAAAGTATTCACGCGCCCCCCCCCCCCCCCCCGGGAAGTTTTCATGTTTTATTGTTTTCCAACATTGAAAGAATGGATTTAATTTGGCTTTTTTGACACTGATCAAAAGAAATGACTCTTTTACATCAAAGTGAAGAGAGATCTCCACAAAGTGATCTAAATTAATTATAAGTATAAAAATACAAAATAATTGATTACAAAGGTATTTACCCCCTTTAATATAACAGACCAAGCTATCACTGGTTCAGCCAATTGGTTTTAGAAGTCACATAATTAGTTACATGGAGATCGCTAGTGTGCAGTCAAGCTGCTTCAATTGATTGTAGTAAAAATACACCTGTATCTGGAAGGTCCAACTGCTGGTGAGTCAGTATCCTAGCAAAAACTACACCATGAAGACAAAAGAATGCTCCAAGCAACTCTGTGAAAAGGTTATTGAAAAGCACGTCAGGAGATGGATTCAAGAAAATTTCCAAGTCACTGAGTATTCCTTGGAATACAGTTAAGTCAAATCATCAAGAAATGGAAAGAACATGGCACAGCTGTAAATCTGCCAAGAGCAGGCCGCCCTCAAAAACTGAGTGACTGTGCAAAAAAGGGGACTAGTGAGGGAGACCACGAAGAGATGGGTGTTTGACCAGTCACAACTTTATGGGAGAGTGGCAAAGAGAAAGCCACTGTTGAAAAAACTCACATGAAATCTCATCTACAGTTTGCCAGAAGGCATGTAGGAGACTCAGAAGTCAGCTGGAAGAAGGTTCTATGGTCTGTTGAAAATAAAATTGAACCTTTTGGCCATCAGACTGAATGCTATGCACATCAGCAAAACCACACCACCCCTACCGTGAAGCATGCTGTAGGGATGCTTCACTGCAGCAGACCCTGGAAGGCTTGTGAAGGTAGGGGGTAAAATGAATGCAGCAGAATACAGGGAAATCCTGGAGGAAAACCTGATTTAGTCTGCAAGAGAACTGCAACTTGGGAGAAGATTTGTTTGCCAGCAAGACAATGATCCCAAGCATAAAGCCAAAGCTAAAAAGGAATGGCTTAAAAACAATGTTAATGTCCTGGAGTGACCAAGTCAGAGTCCAGACCTCAATCCAATTGAAATTTGTGGCTTGACTTGAAAAGAGGTATTTACTCATGATCCCCATGCAATCTGACAGAGCTTGAACAGTTTTGTAAAGAAGAATGGGGGAAAAACTGCAGTGTCCAAATGTGCAAAGCTAATAGAGACCTAACCACACAGTCTCACTGCTGTAATTTCAGCTGAAGGTGCATGTACAGGTAGTCCCCAAGTTATGAACGTCCAACTTATGGACAACTCGTACTTACGAACCGGGGAAGGAGAACGCCTTCCACCATTTTAAGTCGGATCACGACGCTGTCCGCCATTTTAAGTCGTTGCCGTTGACACTGTGTCGAGTGTTTAACTTTGTATTTGGTTTAAATTTTTCTTAGTAAGATTCACCCTGACCCCGCCCCCCCTCCACCCCCCGCCCCCCCCGTTCCGGTCGGCTGGTGGCACAGTGAGATCAGTGCCGGGCTGGAGAACAGGTTTCCGAGTTCGATCCAGTGACTCCCGTACCATCCGTGCCGGGTTGATGTCAAGCTCGCAACTCGACCTCGTTAAAAAAAAACAGTCACCTCCAGTTTAAATTCCCATGTGGAATATTGTGGATGATCAAATACCCAAACCCAGCATTGCCCCCACTTGTCCCATTTAGCCTGGTTCAGTGCGGTGGTCCTTAGGATCCAGCGGACCTCGGGAGCCAGTGCAGCTCGGGACCTGCCGCCCGCAGTGTTTCTTTTCCATTGATGGGAAGCGATCGTGATTGAAAATAAAGTGGAAATAATAAAGCATTTGGAAAGAAGTAAAACGCCATCGGTCATTAGAAAAGCGTTAGGCTACAGTCGGTCAACGATTGGAACAATTTTAAAGGATAACAGATAAAGTGAGAATAATGGAGCATGTGAAACGCCCTGCCCCGATGAAAGCTACAACTATTACTAAGCAAATCAGTTGTTTAATTATTGGAATACATACGTTTCTTAATTGTTTTATATGCATGGAAAGGTAAAATATATACTATATACTAAGACAAACGTTTGACTAACTGACGCTAAATAATACCGGATGTACTTGTTCCGACTTACGTATGAATCCGACTTAAAGATGGACTCAGGAACGGAACTCGTACGTAACCCGGGGACTGCCTGTACTAAACACTGACTTGAGGGGGGTGAATACTTAGACCATAAGACATAGGAGCAGAATTAGGCCATTCAGCCCATTGAGTCTGCTCAGCCATTCCATCATGGCTGATGCCGGATCCCACTCAATCCCATATACCTGCCTTCTTGACACCCTATCTAGTCCTTTCAACATTCAGTAGGTTTCAGTGAGATTCCGCCCCCCCCACCCCCATTGTAAAACAAAATATGAAGACTTCGAAAGGGTTAAGGCACTGTACACATCAGTGAACAGGAATGAGGCAGGGATGGTGGGAACAAACAAAAGTCTTTGTTCTTGTTAGGTGGTCGCAGGGGTGGAGGTGGTCATTTTGTGAGACTGTCCTTGCTGCCACCATTTAGTGAACTGTTTAAACAGATTCTTGCTCTGGGATATCTTAATCACAGCAACTGAACATGGACACAATGAGTTTTTGACTGAGACCATTTTTAGATAAGAAGTTCTTTATTATGTAAAATATTGGCTTGTTTTCTGGTCACAGTGTTTGGTCTAAGTTACCTAAGGCACAAGGCTGAAGGGAGGGCCAATACAGCTTGTTGCCTTGGGCCACTTCCAGTCAGATGCTGACACAGGTCAGTCAAATTACCTTGAGGCAACAAAACTGAAACATCACAGATGGATCTGATAACAAAAAGAATAAGAATGGAGGATTTTTGGATCACAGGCTGCAAAAACTCTGTGCAGACCAACCACTGTAGAAGTGGATGACCTCACAAGGAGATTACATCGGGATCATGGGAACACCTGGCCAGGGTAGAGTCCCTTTTCCCAGGTATTACCTTTTCTCTTCTTTGATTGTTCATGGAGGATCAGGGAAATCTAGTGGGTCTGCACACAGGTTGTGTAAGTTCATGAGTTTGTGAGCTGAGCCAATAAAAGTATTTATCAATAAATACAGATTCTCTCTGTACCTAGCTGATCACTGCCTAACTTATGGCCTTAGAAGAGTCTCAACCCAAAACACCAATTGTCTATTTTTCTCCACGATACTGCCTGGCACCAAGTTCTTCTTGCAGTTTGTTTTTTGCTCAATTTAAATATCTCTCCTGGTATAAATCATGTTGAATCTATAAGAAAGAAGGTGAAACTTTCCTTAAGGGATACTGCCTTAAACTTTGGTCTACACTGGAGAAGTGAGCAAAACAGAACTTGGTGGCAATGATTCAATTTATTGTAGTGGGAATATGGTTATCAATCAGCTTAGTGTGGAAATATGATGTCAAGAGATGTGGAAGGGACATGTACTACAGAACATTTGAATCATATTAACCCATAACATTTCATATTAATAGCGAAAGAACTGTCTGAGAGTCTGCCTGATGAAAATGGAAAGAAACTGAAGCAGATGATCAGACAGTTGAGATAAAAATGACTCAGGATGACTTCATTTCAATAGCAAGTTCACGGTTGACAGTCAGGAGCAATATTTTAGTTTAAATAATGTGAGACTCCAAGAAGTATGCCAATTACTCACTGCTACAGCTTCAATCTTATAATCGTCATCACTTTCAAGAGCCGTGAGATCCAGCAGAACTGGACAAACTTTTAGCTCTACATCAGCTCGGTCAATCAGCTCCTGTTCCAGTAACACCAACAGGGCAGCCTGACTTGTTTTTCGAACCTAAGAGGAAGATATAGAACTTCAGTAATTCATAAACTAACACTAGAGATGTCTAAAATTAGGGACGTCAAGTTTCAGGTTTATATCATACAACAAATGACCAGAGACAGCAAATAATGTTCAAGTACTTTGGGTTGATGATGTCCACTGATCTCAGTGGTTCAACAGATGACAACAAAGTCCTTTCCAAACCTCATCCACAACCCTTAAACAGAATAAACCAATGATCAGGGAATAAGGATAAAGGGATGAGAGCATCCTAAAGATGGACTGGATCAGTTTTCCAAACCCCGGTTTTAAACTCGAATTTTTTTTTATATATATATATAAAAGATATATGGAAATCTGAAATAAAAACAGAAAATACTGAATATATTTGTCGGATCAAACAGCATCTATGGAGAGAAAATCTGAGTTAAGTTTTCTTTTCTGCATTTACTTAACTCTACCCACAAGAATTCTACATTTTCCAAACCAGCGTCACCTCTTTCTAGGGATTTGATTTCATTTTTTACTAATACAGCCACCCAATCCCTCTGTCTACCTGCCTGTATTTTTGATACAATGTGTATCCTTGGATGTAAATCTCTTAAATATGATCTTCTTTCAGCTACGACTCAAAGATGCCCTCAACACGATTCCTGCCAATCTGTTAACACCCCCTCAAGAGCATCTACCTCAGTCCGTTTACTGCGTGCATTCAAATACAACACTTTCAGTCTTATATTCATCACCCTTTTTGATTTTGGCCCCCATGTTACTCTTTAATCCATCCTATTGACTGTAATTTTTCCCTAGCATCTTCCTGACCTTCCTCATAGCCTCATTACACACTGCATCTAGTAGTACACCAACTGCTCCATCCTCAGCAAATGGCAAAATAAGTTTAAACCTTCTCCAAAAGCTCTAGCAAACCTGCCTGCAAGATGTTATCACCCTAGAGATCCTGCTCTTCAGCATTCTATCTCCCTTTATTATTTATTTGGGACGTTTTCCCTTTTCTTACCTACAATATGTAGTTGGCACCAACATGTACCATGACTTCAGACTGTTCACCATCCACCTTTAGAATGCGATGGACCCAATCCCAGACATCCTTGATCTGGGAGGCAACATACCATCCGGGTGTCTCTTTCACATCCACAGAATCTGCTTTCTGCTCCTTTAATTATGGAATCCTCTATCACTACCACACTCTTCTCCCCCCCCTTCCCTTCTGAGCCACAGAGCCAAACTCAGTGCCAGAGACCTGGCCACAGCTTCCCTGAGTAGGTTCCACCCTTACCTAACCGTATCCAAAGTGGAATAATTAATGTTGAGGAGGACAGGCACAGGGATACTCTACACTGGCTGCCTATTCACTTTTCCTCTCCTGGCAGTCACCCAGGTATCTGCTTCCTTCAACTTAGGAGTGACTACCTCCCCAAAGCTCCTATCACATCCTCATTTTCCTGCATGAATTGAAGGTCATCCAAATGCAGCTCCAGTTGCTTAATACAGACTCTAAGGAACTGCATCTGCACTTTGAGCAGATGTAATTATCAGGGGCCACACATTAAATGCTGGAGGAACTCAGCAGGCCAGGCAGCATCTCTGGAAAAGAGTAAACAGTCGACATTTCAGGCAGAGACCCTTCATTAGAACTGGAAAAATGATGAGAAGTCAGAGCAGTAAGGTGGGAGGAGACGAAGAAGTTGTACAAGGTGATAGGTGATTAGTGAAATCGGGAGGTGGGGAGGGTGAAATAAAGAGCTGAGAAGTTGATTGGTGAGAGAGATAAAAGGGCTGATGGAAATATGATAGATGAGGGTAGAAGATAATGGAAGGGAGAAGAGCACCAGAGGGAGGTGTTGGGCAGATAAGGTGAGAGAGGGAAACGGGAATGCGGAAATGGTAAAAGTGGGGGCAATTACTGGAAGTTTTAGAAATCTGCGTGTGTTGCTTGGATTTCCAGCACCAGCAGATTTTCCCATAGTTATCAGGGAGTCTGGAGGTCTCCCAAAATTCCCACATCTCACACAAGGAACATATTACTACCTCCAGATCCATTCTCAGCGCATTAGCTTTGTACTAACAGAAAAATAAAACTTACTAGAAACTTTCTTTCTTACTTAATTAGAATCTCCACCTGCGCTTGGCCAAGCCTGTTGAGCCAAAGCCGGACCACCCTAACAAAATAACTTTGCCCACTGACAAAATAACCGCTCCAAAGATTTTAATTTAGGCTGTAGAAAATTGGGACATAGCATGCGTTACTGCAACCACTAGGTAATTACCAGATAGCCAACTTAGTTATACAGCTGTTTATTGAAATCTACAGTAGGAAGCTGAGATAGATTGCTTGTGGTAGAAATTTAATACAATAAATAGGTAGTGATTAACTATACAAAAGACAAAAAATTTAAAATTTCAGTTTGAGAACTGAAATTCAAATGGAAACTGATTCAGAAAAAGTTGTCAGATTTGAGTATTGCACAGAGTTCTGATAAAGTCTGATTGAAATGAGCACATGCTTTAAATAAATCTGGGTCCGTATTCGGTCTTTAAATCAAAAACTGTAACTTAGTCTTCTATAAGCTTAATCTTACACAGCCGCATCACAACTCTTAGTGGTTCAATCCTAAAGGTATGGATTTAATAGCCAATGACTGAATAATGCCCAGGCATTCATTGAACTTGCATTTGCCAACAGACTTTCTACGAACTGCACAAAACATGTACTGATTAGAAAAAAATTTCAGCCTACAACTCATTAGAACAGAAAATGGCATCAGTATGGTAAGCAGAAGCAATTTGATACTTCCTTAACCAGAGCGAAAGAATCTTACAGAGACAGACAGGAGAGGAAATTCATTCCCTGTCACACACTAACTCCTGAAACATTTCCATTAAGGTCAACTTTAACAATGTGTACACTCCCACACTGTGTATGGTATTGAAACTGATTTTCCCTCAAAGAGGTAAACTAGGAACAAGTTAGAATAATACATTCAATAAAGTACAGAAAGTGAAATAAAAAGGGGGAATGACAACTATAGATTGATGAGGCGGAAAGTCCCCAAAAGCATTAACCCTTTTTTTCTCAAAACATAGAAATGCAAGGCATAAGAGCAAGATCAGTTGCTCAATGTATCTATGCCAGCTACAATAATCAGCTATTTGAGGTATTCCCACTCAGTCTGCAACTGTCATACCCCCTCCAAATCTTTACCTGGGCTCTCTTTAAAATGTGATGAGAGTTTCTGTTCCATTTAATTTACTAGGCAAGTTCTACGCCTCATTACTCTCTAGGAAAAGCAAATATCTTCACTTACTCCGTGATTTCACCAATTAATATTTTTAACATTTATTGCCCATCCCTCACTCCCCTAGAATTGATGATAGTGAGTTGCTCTTCTCAAGCAAGGTATGCACTCATGTACCTGCTTTCCTTATCCTTCATTGCAGAGGTCATAAGTTCAGGAAGAGCCATCATAGTAGATAATGTGAGTAACTGCAATGTATTTTATATGTTGTACCTTAGAGAAGCCACTGTGTATCAGTGGTGGAGGGAATGAATCTTTAGGTAGTGCCAATCAATTGGGCTTCTTTGTCCGAGACTTTACTCAGCTTCTTGAATAATTTATTTATTTAGAGATACGGTGTCGACTGGTCCTTCCAGCCCAATAAGCCGCACCACCCAGCCACCCACCTATTTAACCCTCGCCTAATCACAGACTAATTTATCTATTATCTGGTACATCTTCGGACTGCAGGACAAAACCAGAGCACCAACAGGAAATCAACACGGTCTCCGGGAGAACGTACAAACTCCTCACAAATGGCACCGGAATTCAACTTCAAACTCAGAAACACCACAAGCTATAATAACATGGTGCTAACTGCCATGCCAGCCACGCCAATGTTGGTGTTGCACTTGTCCAAGCAAGTGGAAAGGAATTGGTCATTGCCTGACTTGTGCCATGTAATGTGGAAAAGCTTTGGGATAAGGGTAAGTCACTTGTTGCAGAACACCCAGTCTAGTTTATTCCTATGTTAAGCAGGTGGCAGGTAAATTTGCAAACCCTTTAGCACCTAGGCCCTGAGGAAGTCTGGAACAAAGTCATAGATTTTGGCAAGTCTCCAGTTTTGATGTGAGGAGCAGCTTTTTGTAGAGAACCCTTAAGCAGCCTTTGTAATCTGTGTTTGCTTTGGGTGATCATTGTTCTTCTTGAATTAATTGTCACAATGTTGGCACCGTCTTGGCACTTAATGGGAGAGCACAAAGGCTGCACCAAGCCTAAAAACAACATCCAGGGCTTTCTGCTGGAAATCCATGTTTCCTGCTTTCATGCAGAATTACCAGGAATGATGCTGGTAATTTTTCTTTCTCCTGCCACCAGCACACAATATATGAACTGTACTAATGCCATGCATGGTATTTTTATAGCCAGCACCTTCAAGACAAGTGGGTGTGGTTGCTTGGTATACTGTGAATTGCTTCTCTGACAATAGTTATGAATATAGGTCATGAAGAGTACTGGCAGAACAATGCAATATGAAAGCAGAGTTGATAACTGGCACTTCAATTCCAAATATATGGCACTTGACTAGTAATGTGAGTGGGTAATGTTGCAAATACCTTCCAGGAGCAGTTGTGAAACAAAAGAACGAGAAATATCCTTCTAAGAGCCAGCAGAATAGTTGGTGACTGGCTCTTGAGCATCTGTAGTAAGGTGGACATCAGAGGCAAAAACTCAATAGTTCACCTGCTCTGACAACATTTTGTTTGGTTTACATATGAATGTAGCTGTTAAAATCATTAATCAGATTGCAATGGGTAGAGCAATCGATGGCCCAGGCTCTTACAAAAACTAAAATCCCCATTCTGATTGTAAGAGAAATGCAAACTTGCTTAATTTCTTCAGCCCTCATATCCAAATTGGCATAGTTACACACACTTATACTGTATTTCATGCAGTTTTGAAGGCTATCAAAAGAAAATAATTGATTTTTGTCTTGTTCAAGTTGGGCTCAATTATATGGGTTTCTTGAATATACTTCCAAGTATATTCCACTTACCATGTACTGTATTCCCTTGCCTTGTTTATTTACTCGAAAAGAAATTGTCTGATATGCCTCTGGGTCCAATTCACCTGCCACTTTTGTGCCCACTTAACCAATCCACTGACACCATTCAGTAGCCTGCAACTAGTATCAAGCACACAATATGTTTAGGTAATTTTAGTAAGTGCAATATACAAAAATAATTGAAGTCTGAAAAGTGAAATTCCACACTTTATTTTCACTGCCAATGTGGCAGTTTGGTGGCAATCAAGTTATTGTTTTGCCATTATACAAGTATAGCATATTTAATATTTTGGTAATATTTGTGTAATATTGGAAATAGATTGTTTGAGCATTATTTGCTTATATAATTCATTAAGTGTTATATGTAAGAAGTACATAAATGGCATACATCATTGTGCCATCACATCATACGTGAGTGCCTCAGTGAAACAAGAAACACTAAGTAGACAAAATAGAAACAACTCCTGCGTTTTTCTTTCGATTAGTTTCTGGAGTTACAGAACTTAACATTAGTGATGAGGAAGTGCAAAGTTCTTGATTTGTTGGGGAATTGGTCGGGTCCTACACTGCCCTTGTGCCCATGGCTTTGTCTCCTGGGTGATAGGACAATGATACCTAATGTAAACAATGACAAATTTACTATTTTAAAGGTGGGTCTCATCACAGCTGCAAAAATTATATTGCAAAACTAGAAAAAACCCAGATGTGAGGGAAACAGTGCAAGACACGTGAGATCAATTTTAGTTGTATGTTAATTCAAACTTAAAAAGAAATTAGAAGTTTCTTTCTGTTTCTTAGTTTTATATGTTTTCCTGTCATGGGATGGTTGTGTAAATATGCTGTACTGTATCTGCTCTATGATATGCAGTGTTGCTTTTTCAAATAAGAATAAATAATAATAAAAATTTGAATTACAAAAAACACTCGAAATGACTACCTACCTGGTGATGTAAAGCAATTTTTTCTTTTAAAGGGGCGAGAGAGACAGAGACAAAGATGTTCACATTTTTAAAAAAGACAGAAAATAGACAAACTTCACCAGCAACAAGTACAGCAATGGGTTCCTAAACAGTGAGCTAATGGTGAAAATAAATAAATAAATACATACATACATACATACAGGAATGGCTGGCTACATCGGGAAGATAGAAGTGTTCGATTGCATAACTCGATAATGTATACCGAATAAACTGATCTGTATTTTGAGGCGAATGAAATAACTGATGAAAAATGAGAGGCAGTGTTGCTGAGTGAAATAGATGGAAAAGCATACAGTTTGCTTAAAAATTTAACTGCTCAACCAATCCAGCTGAAATGAGCTTTGCTGATGTTGTGAATGTGATTCAGGAACATTTAGAACCAAAACCACTCTTGATTGCAGAACACTTTAGGTTTCTTTTTCTTTCTTTTTACAATGTGTAATGTGTAAATGTGTAAGGAGATAGCAGATATTTGTAGTAAACACAAGGTGGTGATTGTGGGAGATTTTAATTTTCCACACATAGATTGGGAAGCTCATTCTGTAAAAGGGCTGGATGGTTTAGAGTTTGTGAAATGTATGCAGGATAGTTTTTTGCAACAATACATAGAAGTACCGACTAGCGATGGGGCAGTGTTGGATCTCCTGTTAGAGAATGCGATAGGTCAGCTGACAGATGTATGTGTTGGGGAGCACTTCGGGTCCAGTGATCACAATAGCATTAGCTTCAATATAATTATGGAGAAGGACAGGACTGGACCTAGAGTTGAGATTTTTGATTGGAGAAAGGCTAACTTTGAGGAGATGCGAAGGGATTTAGAGAGAGTGGATTGGGTCAAGTTGTTTTATGGGAAGGATGTAATAGAGAAATGGAGGTCATTTAAGGGTGAAATTATGAGGGTACAGAATCTTTATGTTCCTGTTAGGTTGAAAGGAAAGGTTAAAGGTTTGAAAGCGCCATGGTTTTCAAGGGATATTAGAAACTTGGTTCGGAAAAAGAGGGATGTCTACAATAGATATAGGCAGCATGGAGTAAAGGAATTGCTCGAGGAATATAAAGAATGTAAAAGGAATCTTAAGAAAGAGATTAGAAAAGCTAAAAGAAGTTACGAGTTTGGTTTGGCAAATAAGGTGGAAGTAAATCCGAAAGGTTTCTACAGTTATATTAAAAGCAAGAGGATAGTGAGGGATAAAATTGGTCCCTTAGAGAATCAGGGTGGTCAGCTATCTGTGGAGCCGAGGGAGATGGGAGAGATTTTGAACGATTTCTTCTCTTCGGTATTCACTAAGGAGAAGGATATTGAATTGTGTAAGGTGTGGGAAACAAGTAAGGGAGTTATGGAACCTATGACAATTAAAGAGGTGGAAGTACTGGCGCTTTTAAGAAATTTAAAAGTGGATAAATCTCCGGGTCCTGACAGGATATTCCCCAGGACCTTGAGGGAAGTTTGTGTAGAGATAGCAGGAGCTCTGACGGAGATCTTTCAGATGTCATTAGAAACGGGGATTGTGCCGGAGGATTGGCGTATTGCTCATGTGGTTCCATTGTTTAAAAAGGGTTCTAGAAGTAAGCCTAGCAATTATAGACCTGTCAGTTTGACATCAGTGGTGGGTAAATTAATGGAAAGTATTCTTAGAGATAGTATTTATAATTATCTGGATAGACAGGATCTGATTAGGAGTAGCCAGCATGGATTTGTGCGTGGAAGGTCATGTTTGACAAACCTTATTGAATTTTTTGAAGAAGTTACGAGGAATGTTGACGAGGGTAAGGCAGTGGATGTAGTCTATATGGACTTCAGCAAGGCCTTTGACAAAGTTCCACATGGAAGGTTAGTTAAGAAGGTTCAGTCGTTAGGTATTAATGCTGGAGTAATAAAATGGATTCAACAGTGGCTAGATGGGAGATGCCAGAGAGTAGTGGTGGATAATTGTTTATCGGGATGGAGGCCAGTGACTAGCGGGGTGCCTCAGGGATCTGTTTTGGGCCCAATGTTGTTTGTAATATACATAAATGATCTGGATGATGGGGTGGTAAATTGGATTAGTAAGTATGCCGATGATACTATGTTGTGGATAATGAGGTGGGTTTTCAAAGCTTGCAGGGAGATTTATGCCGGTTAGAAGAATGGGCTGAACGTTGGCAGATGAAGTTTAATGCTGAGAAGTGTGAGGTTCTACATTTTGGCAGGAATAATCCAAATAGAACATACAGGGTAAATGGTGGGGCATTGAGGAATGCAGTGGAACAGACAGATCTAGGAATAACAGTGCATACTTCCCTGAAGGTGGAGTCTCATGTAGATAGAGTGGTGAAGAAGGCTTTTGGAACACTGGCCTTTATAAATCAGAGCATTGAGTACAGAAGTTGGGATGTAATGTTAAAATTGTACAAGGCATTGGTAAGGCCAAATTTGGAATATAGTTCTGGTCACCGAATTATAGCAAAGATATCGATAGATTAGAGAGAGTGCAGAGACGATTTACTAGGATGTTACCTGGGTTTCAGCACTTAAGTTACAGAGAAAGGTTGAACAAGTTAGGTCTCTATTCATTGGAGTGTAGAAGGTTGAGGGGGGATTTGATCGAGGTATTTAAAATTTTGAGAGGGATATATAGAGTTGACGTGAATAGGCTGTTTCCATTGAGAGTAGGGGAGATTCAAACGAGAGGACATGATTTGAGAGTTAGGGGGCAAAAGTTTAAGGGAAACACGAGGGGGTATTTCTTTACTCAGAGAGTGATAGCTGTGTGGAATGAGCTTCCTGTAGAAGTAGTAGAGGCCAGTTCAGTTGTGTCATTTAAGGTAAAATTGGACAGGTATATGGACAGGAAAGGAGTGGAGGGTTATGGGCTGAGTGCGGGTAGGTGGGACTAGGTGAGATTAAGAGTTCGGCACGGACTAGGAGGGCCGAGATGGCCTGTTTCCGTGCTGTGATTGTTATATGTTATATGATTTAATATTTTTATTCAGAAGAAAAAAAACAAGATTTACAGAGTGCAACCCATAGATACATCTCAACATAACTTGTGTACATTCATATATTGTGATAAAATTGATCAAAATGTTCTAGCTTAACACATAAAGGTATACCATCCTGTAATCAAAAATTTAAAGATAGGTCATACATCATAAAAGAAATTTTTTACATAAAAAAGTCAACCCCCTACCAAAGAAAAAAGCTGATGGATGATAATGGATAAATTAGAAAAGAAAACATATTCGCTTAAGAAGAGAAGATAAAAATATACATAAAAGTCTGTGCACTGTTAAACTTTATAAATTGGAAAAGTAATTTAGGAAAGATCCCCAGATATCATAAAAAGATTGTTTCGAATTTAGGACTGTGCAGCGGATCTTTTCTAAATTTAAATAAGACATAATCACGTAGCCATTGAAGATGTGTAGGAGGGATAGACTCCTTCCATTTAAGCAAGATTGCTCTCCTTGCTAAAAGAGAGGTAAAAACTAAAACCTGTAGGTTAGAAGTATTTAAAGTTATATCTTCATCTGCAATAATACCAAACAAGGCAGTAAGGGGATTTGGGTCAAATTGGACCTTAAAAAGTTGTGAAAAGGTATGGAATACTTCCCGCCAAAACTTTTCAATTTTAGGGCAAAACCAAAACATATGAATTAAAGAGGTATCAGCAGAGTTGCATTTATTACAAAGTGGAGAAACATTCGGATAAAAACTGGACAGCTTCTGTTTAGAAATGTAAGCTCTATGAACCACTTTAAATTGTAGAAGAGAACGACGAGCACAGAAAGATGATTTATTAACCCGTTTAAGAATTTTATTCCATCTATCATCAGAAATCTGACAATTTGGGTCATCCTCCCAAGCTTTTTTTATTTTATCTAAAAAGTCTTGTCTAGATTCAATCAACAAGTTATAGATACCGGTAATAGAACCATTAACAAAAGGTTTTTAATTTAAAAGATCGTCCAGTAAATTTTTATCAGGACCTATAGGAAAAGTAGTTAATTGGAAACGTAAGAAATCTCAATTTGAAGGTATCTGTAAAAATGTGTTTTTGGGAGTGCAAATTTAGTTGACAATTGGTCAAATGAAGCAAGAGATCCTAAGATAAACAGGTCCCAAAAACACTTAATACCTAGTTCATCCCAATCCTTAAAGACTTTGTCAGTCATGGAAGGAATAAAAAAATAATTAAGGAGAATGGGAGATGATAATGAAAAATTCACTAAACCAAAAATTTCCAAAATTGAGACCAAATCCTTAAAGTTTGCTTAACAATTATGTTATCTGTTATTTTATTTGCTGAAAAAGAAGAATATGATCCAAGAAGAGAGACAATAGAGGAATTTTTTTTACAGAATTAACTTCTAAGGGGACCCATGATGGGCAATCTTTACGATAAATATTGAATCTAAAGAATCAAAGTAGGTCTTAGGAATAAAAATAGGTAAGGCCTGGAAAAGATATAAAAATTTAGGGAGAATCTTCATTTTAATCGAATTAATTCGGCCAATTAGGGATAAAGAAAGAGGAGACCATTTAGAAAGCGTCTTTTTCACATAATTCAATAAGGGGTTTAAGTTTTCTTTAAATAAATTCTTGAAGTTTTTAGTAATTGTTACACCTATATATGTAAATTGACTTGTAACAACTTGGAACAGAAATTTGGCATTTGATGACATTAGATAGATAGATAGATAGATAGATAGATAGATAGATAGATACTTTATTCATCCCCATGGGGAAATTCAACATTTTTTTCCAATGTCCCATACACTTGTTGTAGCAAAAACTCATTACATACAATACTTAACTCAGTAATAATATGATATGCATCTAAATCACTAACTCAAAAAGCATTAATAATAGCTTTAAAAAAGTTCTTAAGTCCTGGCAGTTGAATTGTAAAGCCTAATGGCATTGGGGAGTATTGACCTCTTCATCCTGTCTGAGGAGCATTGCATCGACAGTAACCTGTCGCTGAAACTGCTTCTCTGTCTCTGGATGGTGCTATGTAGAGGATGTTCAGGGTTTTCCATAATTGACCGTAGCCTACTCAGCGCCCTTCGCTCAGCTACCGATGTTAAACTCTCCAGTACTTTGCCCACGACAGAGCCTGCCTTCCTTACCAGCTTATTAAGACGTGAGGCGTCCTTCTTCTTAATGCTTCCTCCCCAACACGCCACCACAAAGAAGAGGGCGCTCTCAACAACTGACCTATAGAACATCTTCAGCATCTCACTGCAGACATTGAATGACGCCAACCTTCTAAGGAAGTACAGTCGACTCTGTGCCTTCCTGCACAAGGCATCTGTGTTGGCAGTCCAGTCTAGCTTCTCGTCTAACTGTACTCCCAGATACTTGTAGGTCTTAACCTGCTCCACACATTCTCCATTAATGATCACTGGCTCCATATGAGGCCTAGATCTCCTAAAGTCCACCACCATCTCCTTGGTCTTGGTGACATTGAGACGCAGGTAGATTGAGTTGCACCATATCACAAAGTCCTGTATCAGTTTCCTATACTCCTCCTCCTGTCCATTCCTGACACACCCCACTATGGCCGTGTCATCAGCGAACTTCTGCACATGGCAGGACTCCGAGTTATATTGGAAGTCTGATGTGTACAGGGTGAACAGGACCGGAGAGAGTACGGTTCCCTGTGGCGCTCCTGTGCTGCTGACCACCGTGTCAGACCTACAGTCTCCCAACCGCACATACTGAGGTCTATCTGTCAAGTAGTCCACTATCCAATCCACCATGTGAGAGTCTACTCCCATCTCCGTTAGTTTGTGCTTTAAGATCTTGGGCTGGATGGTGTTAAAGGCACTAGAGAAGTCAAGGAATGTAATCCTCACAGCACAACTGACCCCATCTAGGTGAGAGAGTGATTTGTGCAGCAAATACGTGATAGCATCCTCCACTCCCACCTTCTCCTTATACGCAAACTGAAGCGGATCCCGGGCGTGCCTGGTTTGTGGCCTCAGATTCTGTATTATCAGCCGCTCCATGGTCTTCATCACGTGCGACGTCAAGGCAACAGGTCTGAAGTCATTCAACTCCTTTGGTTGTGGTTTCTTCGGTACCGGGACAATACAGGATGTTTTCCACTGTCTGGGTACTCTTCTCTGATCTAGACTCATGTTGAAGATGCGCTGTAGTGGTTCTCCCAGTTCAGTCGCACAGGCCCTCAGTAATCGTGGGGAAACTCCATCCAGTCCAGCCGCCTTGCTGGTACAGATCTTCCTCAGTTGACCTTCCACCTGTGCAGCCGTAAACCTGGGCGTGGGCCAGGTCTCCTGTGAGTGGCTATTTTCCTGTGAGGGAAGTAAGCCTGGTGTGGATTTCTGCGGTGAGGATGAGATTGTGCTGTCGAACCTATTGAAGAAGTTGTTCAGCTGGTTCGCTTTCTCCACATCTCCACTTATGTTTGCCCCCCACTTTGCACCACATCCGGTGATGATCTTCATCCCATCCCACACCTCCTTCATGCTTTTTTTCTGCAGCTTTTGTTCTAACTTTCTCCTATACTGCTCCTTTGCCCCCCTTATCTGTACTCTGAGTTCCTTCTGAACTCTTTTAAGCTCCAACCGATCACCATCTTTAAAGGCCCTCTTCTTCTGGTTTAGGAGGCCTTTGATGTGACTAGTGATCCAGGGCTTATTATTGGGATAGCAGCGAACAGTTCTAACAGGAACAACGGCATCCACACAAAAATTAATATAGTCCGTTGTGCATTCAGTGACCTCCTCAACGCCCCCACAGAGCCCCCCTTGCAGTACATCCCAGTTAGTAGTAGCGAAGCAGTCTCTCAGGGCCTGTTCAGCTTGAGGAGTCCACTTTCTAAAAGAGCGTGTGGTAGTGGGATGCCTCATCACAATTGATTTATATCTGGGCTGTAACAAACCAGGTTGTGATCAGCTTTCCCCAGTGCAGGCAGCGGGGATGCACTATATGCATCTTGTACGTTTGCATACAGCAGGTCAATAGTCCTGTTACCCCTGGTGTAACAATCCACGTACTGGGAGAAAGCAGGTAGTGTCTTGTCCAAAGTCACATGGTTGAAGTCCCCTGTAATTAACACCAGTGCCTCAGGGTGTTGTGTCTGAAGCTTAGCAACGGCGGAGCTAATGACGTCACACGCTACCGTTGCGTCGGCACGCGGCGGGACGTACACAATCACCGCAATGACGCTGGCGAATTCTCGAGGCAGGTAATATGGCCTCATACTCACGGCGATCAGCTCAATATCCTTTTCACAAACGGAGATCTTTGTACTCACATGCCCGGGGTTACACCATCTTACGTTAATGTAGAGAGCGAGTCCCCCTCCTTTCTTCTTCCCACACTTTTTGGCATCTCTGTCAAATCTTACCGTAGTAAAACCAGGTAATTCTACATTTACATCCGGGATGTTAGCCGTCAGCCATGTTTCGGAAAAGCACATTAAAACTGCATTCCTTGTATGCTTTAACATTCCTTACTAGTGAGGCTAGCTCATCCACTTTATTTGGCAGCGAGTTCACGTTCCCCATAATGACCGAAGGAACAGCGGGTTTATAACGCTTCTTCCTCTCCGTCCACTTATACCTGCGCAGTTTTCCAGCCCTGGAGCCACGGAACCTCCGTTTAATTTCGTTCAGGATCTGGATCTGTTGCGCAACACTGACTTGCGCATTTCTCAGCGCAAGTAGCTGGTCTCTCGAGTACACCTTTCTCTCCATCTCAATATTAAATAAATACTAAACATAACACTATGACTAAAAAGAAAACAACCTAAAAAAGAATGATCAATTTTATCGAATCTTCATTTAAAGAAAATAGCTCACTTTTATGCAAGTTCAGTTTATATCCTGAAAAAGAACTAAACTGGGAAATTAAAGAAAGAACTGAAGGTAAAGAAGTTTCAGTGTTAGAGATAAAAAGTAAAACATCATCAGCGTATAATGAAATTTTATGAGTCATACCTTCCCTTAGTATACCAGAAATGTCCTTAGATTCTCGAAATGCTATTGCTAAGGGTTCTATAGCTAAAGCAAAAAGTAAAGGACTAAGAGGGCAACCTTGTCTAGTTCCCCACTGTAATTTAAAGGGCTTAGAAATTTGAGAGTTAGTAATAACCTGAGCGGTAGGAGACAAGTAAATTAATTTAACCCAACGAATAAAATTAGGCCCAAAATTAAACTTTTTTAAGGTCTTAAAAACATAATTCCACTCAATCCTATCAAAGGCTTTTTCTGCATCCAAGGATAATATACACTCTGATATTTTTTTGGATGGTGAATATATCACATTCAATAACCGACGTATATTAAAATGTGAGTAACGATTTTTAATAAATCCTGTCTGGTCATGTGATATAATAGATGGTAAAATATTTTCAAGTCTTCGAGCTAAGATTCTGGATAAGATTTTTGCATCAACATTTAATAAAGAGATCCGTCTGTATGAAGAACATTTAGCTGGATTTTTTTTTAAGAATAAGAGAAATAAAAGCTTCATAAAAAGATTGAGGGAGTTTACCTGATTTAAAGGACTCTGATAAAACAGAGGATAAATAAAGTGTAAGTAACGTAGTGAAAGTTTTATAAAACTCCCCAGGAAAGCCATCAGGTCTTGGGGTCTTACCAGAATGTAAGCACATATAGCCTCAGCCACTTCTTTATTGGAAATAGGCTGATCTAACTGTGTTAGGCTATCAGCAGACAATGTAGGAATGTTGGTATTACTGAAAAAAGCATTCATATAGGTATCATCTAAAGAAGAGTCAGATTGATACAACTTACAGTAAAAGTCTTTAAATACGTTGTTAATTTCAGAATGGTCGGATATCTTAGTACCATTATCTTTAAAAATTTCTGTGATTTGACGATTAACTGTAAAAGATTTTAAGCGATTGACTAATAAACTACCTGTTCTATCCCCGTGAATGTAAAATTGAGTTTTATCTCTCAACAGCCGTTGTTCAATTGGGTAAGTCAGCAGAAGATTATACTTGGATTGGATTTCAATACGCTTATTATATATAGTTGGATCTGGAGATAGGGCATACCTTCGATCAAGATCTTTTAATATCGCTGCTAGGTCAGACCTTTCTTTATCAGCTTTTTTCTTTATATAGGTAGAGTAAGAGATAATTTCTCCATGAATATATGCTTTAAAAGTATCCCAGACTGTCATACCAGCAGTATCTCCTTTAAAATTTTCTTTAAAGAAAAAAGTAATATGGTTTTCCAAAAACTTTAGAAAATCTTTATCAGTTAACAGTGATAAGTTAAAACGCCAACTTCTATTTGGTACAAACAGGTAATCTTAAAGCCAGAAGCACAGGTGCATGATCAGACAAAGCAATCTCCTTATAATCACAGGATTGTACCAGTGGAAGCAAGTTTCTATCTATAAAAAAGTAGTCAGTCCGAGAGTACATATGATGAACCTGAAAGAAATATGAATATTCCTTTTCTTGGGGGTGTAAAAAACACCACACGTCGAGAATACCACATTGAAACAGAAAAGATTTAAAAAGTAGGACTGATTTATTAGTGACAGGGGTTTTACTTGAAGAGCGATCTAATATAGGGTCAAGCCAAAAATTAAAATCTCCACCCATCACTAAGGAATACCGATTCAAATCAGGCAGAAAAGAGAAAAGAACAAGGAGTCATCTGTATTTGGAGCATATACATTCGCAAATACGATTAGTTTATTCTCAAGACTACCTGAAACAATAACAAAGCACCCATTTGTATCAGAAATTACATTATGTTGAATAAAGGATACATTCTGATCAAACAGGATAGAGACGCCTCTCGATCTAGATTGAGAGGGTGAGTGAAAATGTATACCCTTCCATCCTTTGAAAAAGCGTGAAATATCATCTTTACGAATACAGGTTTCTTGGAGAAAGATTAAACGAGTTTTAAGTTTCTGGATGTAAGAGAAAATCTTATTTTGTTTAACAGGGTCATTTAGACCTTTCACATTAAAACTGAGTATATTAATAAAAGAATCCATCAAGTATCCTTTAGTAAAGCATAAAAGGTAATCACAGACATGTAGATAGCGAATAAATAAAACAGTAAAAACCTCCAATCAGCTTTCTGGAAGAACCCACTTCCCCCCCTCCTCCCCCCCCAAGAGAGAAATCAGCCAAGGGAGGCTGAAGACTAATTCTAACGTTCCCAACCCAAAACTCCGGTGGCTCCAAAAAATATATATGTATAGCTGTGTTGAATAAACGATTGTACATATATGTATACAAAAACAAAACATCAAAGTAAATAAGTTCGCTATTTACGAGAAAAAAAAATTAATCTTGGTAAAAAGGAAAGACAAATAAGGGAAATCAAATAAGGAAAATCAAGAAGTAAAAACAACATACTTACGGGTGCAAAGAAAAGGAGTAAAAAAACAAATAGAAAATAATTAGAAAGGGAAGCGGTTTAGATAACTTCCTACATGACTAATTTAAGGCATTCAAGGGAGAAAAAAAAACAAAATGACAAAATGTAAAATAATGAAAAAACCTAAAACCAGCAATAGAATATTGTATACTATTGAAAAACAGTAAAAGACCGAAAAGTGTATAAATAATCAAAAGATAGGAAAAATCTGAATGAATTTAAATTAAAGCAAAACACCCTATAGTTTCATTCCTCAGTAATTACTACATGTATACCCTACATAATTACTTTCAGTCAAATTACTAAAAGGAAGGTAAAAATAAAAATGACACTGAGAGAATATAACGTTTTGTTTAAAAAGAGCTGTGAGAAAGTAACATTGGAGGACCAATATAAAGGCAGAAAACAACAAGAGAAAATGGATGCAGTCTGCCTGCATATTTTGCATAGTTTGAAAGATAACACGGTGCCAGTTACTTAATCAAACAAATGATTAAAACTTCATAAAACCAAGAAGCCTTGTTATCAACAAAGCGCCAATTACTTGATTGAACACCTGAAATTAAAAAATTTAGCATAAAGCAACTCAAGGTTAAATTTAAGCATGAAGACTATGTAAAAATTTCTTAGCTTCTTCAGGCTTCGTAAACCAAGATACTGTGGCGACCCACTTCCTAGCGCACTCGAACCGGCTCACAAATAGCCAGCGCGCCGGCATAAAGGCCAGTCCCAAAAGGGCGCCAGGTCTGCTTCACCAACAAAGGGAAAAGCCCGCGGGGGATTGTGAGTACGTGCCCCCTACAGCATCCGTGCCCGGGGAGGGCGGGATCAGGGAGGCTTTAAAGCGAGGCTGTGAAGTTCGAATAAAATCTTCTTTAACTGCAGTTTACCGACTCCGTGTCGTTATTTTAGTGCTGTGTGTAGCATACCGCTACAATACCTTATTATCAGAAGTAGTAACCTTGAGTTTACACAGATCTCTCAGAGAAAGGCGACAGCCAAGCTTAAAAAGATCAGACATGACCTCTTTAAAAGCCTGTCTAGCTCTTAAAACTTCCGGTGGATAATCTTGAACGATCCGAAACTGTTGATCACAAAATTGTAATATGCGTTTCTTCCTTGATTCACGAAGAATCTGTTCTTTAATCTGATAGTCATAAAAGTGAATGATAATAGAGCGAGGTTTGGCAGGATCCCAATTAGGCGGTGTAACTCAGTGAACGCGCTCAAATTTTGTTAGTTCCGATAATATATCAGGGAATAAATCTTTCAGCATTTGAGCACAAAAATCGATAGGTTGATTACCCTCCAGTTTTTCAGGAAGGCCAAGAATTCTGATATTGCTCCTTCGGTTCCTGATCTCCAAATCTGTCAGTTTCTTCAGTAACGCGTCGTATTTTTTAAGTTGTTCCTTAGAAATTTTCTTGAAACCTTCGATATCCTTCTGCAACACTGGCAGAGATTCTTCGTGTAGCTTAATACGAATTTCATGGTCATTCACAATCTGCTGTATACTTCCAAGTTTCCGATTAAGCGTTTTCAGTTCAGATTTAACGAGGTCGAAGGAATTCTGTAACAAGTCAAACTTGGATTCCAAGTCATCCAGTTTATCCAATTTTTTGAGTCTCTCTGACATTTGTTGAGATATTTCAGCCAAAGTCTCTAAAGTAACCTCTTTTCTAGAGTGTTTTCTACTCATGGTGCTCTCACCGAGATAGGTTTAAACAGCAAAATAAGCGAATAATTTCGGAGCACGTAACTACTGCAACCGACTCCATTACAGCCATCAGAAGTCCTCCAGGTTTCTTAAGTGGAATCAAAAAGAAGGGGAGCTCATTTCAGCATACGTGACTGAATTGAAGAAATTGTCCAAGCATTGTCAGTTCAGTGATGGGCTTAATGATTCACCCAGATCGCTTAGTTTGTAGAATCTCACATGAAAGCATTCAAAAATGGCTCCTAACTGAAACATAACTCACATTTAAAAGAGCAGTTGAAATCACTGTATTAATGGAAACAGCAGCCAGAAGCACAATTGAGTTGCAGTCAAATCTAAAGTGACCATGAACAAAATTGCAACGTTTAAAGAGAAACTTGGCTGGCCAAACAAATTATGTTATATCATGGAAAGGGCTCAGATACATCAGACCAATTCAGGTTTAAAGGCGAGATTGCAGAAAATGCAACAAAGTAGGACACATACAAAGAGCATGTCAGGCAGACAAAAATAAGTGGACTGCACAGGAAAAAGAAAAAGATAAAAAATCCAGCTGCAGTTTCAAAAAAGAGCACTAATCTGCATGCTGCTGATGAAAGATCTCATAATGATGAGAGTGACACAGGATGGTATAGCCTTCAGATTGACAATATAAAAACTAACAAGAGTCAAGCAATGTGGCTTAAACTGCAAGTGAATGGCAAATTAATTAAAATAGAATTGAACACTGGCTCGGCTGTTTCAATCATTCCACAAAATGTTTGAATGGCATTTCAAAGATACTGAACTGAAGCCTGCAGATATCAACTACAAACTCCTGTGGGATGACATTAACAGTGAAATACAACTGGTGCAAGAAAGTTTGTGAACCCTTTAAAATGTTCTCAATTTCTGCAAAAATTTGACCTAAAATGTGATCAGATCTTCACTCGTCCTAAAACTAGATAAACAGAATCCAACTAAATAAACATAAGAACATTATACTTGTTCATTTAGTGAGAAAAATGATCCAATATTACATATATTAGCCAGAAAAAGTATGCGAAACTTTGCTTTCAGTAACTGTTGTGACCCCCTTGTACAGCAATAATTCAACCAAACTATTGATCAGTCCTGCACATCGGCTTGAAGGAATTTCAGACCATTTCTCCATACAAAACTGTTTCAATTCATCAATGTTTCTTGGAAACCTTTCATGAACAGCCCTCTTCAAGTCATGCCACAGCATCTCAATTGGGTTAAGATCTGGACTCTTGACTTGGCTATTTCAAAACCTGAATTTTCTTCTATTTAAACCATTCTGTTGTTGATTTATTCTTGTGTTTAGGATCATTTTCTTATTCATCATCCAGCTTCTATTAAGCTTCAGATGATGGGCAACTACCCTGAGATTCTCCTGTAAAATGTTTTCACACAATTTCAAATTCATTGCTCTCTCAACAATTGCAAGCTGTTCAGGCCTAGAGGCAGCAAAACAGCCCCTGAACATGATGGGTTTCACAGTTGTTATGAGGGTTTGGTGTTGGTGTGCAGTACCCTTTTTCATCCAAACATAGCAGTGTGCATTTTTTGACATCTGTTTACAGAATATTTTCCCCAGAAGCGTTCTGGAACATCCAGGTGGTCTTTGCAAACTTGTGATGTGCAGCAATGTTTTTGATTGGAGAGCAATAGTGTCCCTCCATGAAAACCATTCTTGTTCAGTGATTTTCTTACAGTGGACACATGAACAGAGACTTTAGTAAGTTCTTGAGATTTCTGCAGGACTTTTCCTGTCATCCTTAGGTTCTTTTTCACCTCCTTCAGCATTGCACATTGTGCTCTTCATGGGATCTTTGCAGGATGCCCACTCCTAGGGAGAGTAGCAACAGGGCTGAATTTCCTCCATTTGGAGACAATTTCTCTTACTGTGAACAGATGAACACTCAGGTCTTTAGAAGTGCTTTTGTAACCTTTTCCAGTTTCATGCATCTCTACAATTTTCCTTGAAAGGTCCTCTGAAAGTTATGTTTTGATCAAGGCACGGTGTACATAGAGATCTTTCTTGAGAAGCTCAGGCTCTGTCAGTAACCTGACTTCGTGTGTTTTTTTTTTAAAAACAGGGCACCTCTACAACCCACATGTCCAATCTCAACTCACTGATTGGAACACCTGAAGGCATTGCCCCAGAAGTTCACATACCTTTTGAACTTAAGACTGTGATCGTTTAAATGGTGTATTCTGATGACAAAAAGTACAATGGTTTAGGCAAATTGTGGTTGTAAATTAGATGAAAATCAGACCACATTTTGAGTAATTAATGCAGAAAACCAGGTAATTGCAAAGGGTTCACAAACTTTTTCTTGCAACTGTACAACAGCCAATAAGTCACATTTAGCTTGTACGTGGTAAAAACAAGAGGGCCAGCATTGTGGAGCTGTGCTTGACTGAGACAACTACAGCTTGCTTGGAAATCTATCCACCACTTGCATGCCACATCCCCTGTAATAATCAAATGACAGTGAAGTAAGAAAGAAACTGGATGATGCCACATAGTGTTCAAGGATAGAAATGAAAATGCCACATCCATGTTTTACAAAGCCCGTCCACTTCTTATACCATCCATGATAAAGTAGCTGGGGATCTAGATCAGACAGAGGCTGAAGGAATTCTTTCCAAGGTTGAGTGGAGCCCAGAGGCAATCCCAATAATCCCATTAGCCAAGAAGGATGGGTCTGTCAAGATCTGTGGTGATCTTAAGATTATGATCAACCCTGTATCGAAAGTAGATCAATTCCTTTTGCCCAGAATACAGGATATCTTTGCAAGCCTACCTACAGATGGAGATGAAAGAAGAGTCCGAAGTGTTTCTCACCATAAATACAACTTTATCACTGTAACTGGCTTAGTTTTGGAGCAGCACCTGCACCTGCACACTGTGCAAAAGCTAAGGACTAGATGCTGCAAGGTTGCCCAGGTACTCAGTGTTACCTAAATGACATCATAATTACCAGTAAGGACGACAAGGTCTCCCAAATCTTAAGACAATGTTAAGAAGATTAGAAGATTATAGGCTCAGAGCATGACGTGACAAGTGTGAATTTTTTTAACCTAGCATCACTTACTGTGGTCACACCATTGACGCACAAGAACTACACAAGTGTATTAAGAAAATTCAAACAGCAGTGGATCCCACCTCTTCCCACCCCCCCCCCCCCCCGCCTTAAGGCCAAAGGATGCATCACAGTTGTGATCTATTTAGGATTTGTCAATTACTTTATCAGGTTCCTGCCAAACTTGGCTTCTCTGCTTCACCTCTTGAACTCATTACTATAGATTGGGAAGAAATCAACAAAGCAGTGTGAGGTGGTTTTCAAAAAGACAAAGGAAATGGTGACGTCAGATACTGCAATCACGCATTATGATCCACATCTTCCAGTAAAGCTTGTCTTTTTACAGCTCCACTTATAATTTAGGTGCAGTCATGTCATGTGTTACGAGTGATGGAAGTGAATGCCCCAAAGCCTTTGCATCACTTCCCCTTACTGCTGCAGAGAAAAATTACATACAGATTGACAGAAAGGTCGAGTCTGGTTTGGGGTGTAGAACGTTTCAACCAGTACCTATAGGGGAGAGTTTACCCTCATTACCAATTATCAACCTCCCGTGTCCATTTTCAATCCACAGAAGGGTGTTCCACTAACAGCAGCAGCGCAAATGCAGAGATGGGCTCTGTTTCTTGGAGGACACAATTACAAGATCGAATTCAAGAGGACGACTAATTATGGAAATGCTGATGGGTTCTGTTTACCCTTAGAAAAGAAAATACCTGAAAAATTTACAAAAGAGAACACTCCTCTTGATGTATTCTCTCTAATGCAAATCAAAATTCTTCCCATTATGGCACAAATGATCCAATGGGAAATCAGACAAGATCCCACACTGTCACAGGACTACATGGCCAGGCAAAGTAGCTGGAAAGTACAGCAGAAATTCCAGTTCCCTATTTTTAACAGTGCCGAGATGAACTTGCTCTTGACGGGGGCTCCCTTTTGCGGAGATTGAGAGTTCTTGTAGCATCAAAACATTGATCTGAAGTGTTGGGGAGCTACCTGCTAGTCATCTATGCAAGGTCAAAATGAAAACGTTGGCTCGAAGCTTTGCCCGGTGGCTAGGATAAAACAGCAGATCGAGCAGTTTGCCATGCACTGTTCGGGATGCCAACACAGCTAAAAGATGCCAAGAGCAGCAGCACCTCTCCGTCCCTCAGAATGGCCTGCATTGCCATCCATGTGGAATTTGCCAGACCATTTGTGGGCACAAAGCTCTTGGTAGTACTGGACGCAGATACAAAATGGCCAGAAGTGTTCCCAATAGCCTCCATTACAGCCTCGCACACTGTTGATGACTTGAGAAGCCTCTTCTCAAGGACTGGTGTCCAGAACATTTAGTCAGTGACAATGGATCACTGTTTGTTGCGGAACAGTTTCAGTCATTCCTGAAAATAAATGGAATAAAACGTATCACATCTGAACTGTACCAGCCAGCTACAAATGGCTTTGGCAGAAAGCTTTGTCCAGAGTCTAAAGGACACACTGTGAGCAATGTCAGGATACACTAACACTGAATCAGATGCTCACCAATTTCTTCCTTGCATATCAGAATGCAGCACACCACACACCCAACATCTCACCAGCTATATTGTTCCTGGGTAGTCACTTGTACTCACGGCTGGATCTCCTCAAACCCAATCTCAAAAGAAGTTATAGGACAAATAGCTGATACAAACTTGGATAAGCAGTCCTGGTGAGGAACTACAGAAGTTGGAAAGTTGGGTACTTGGAAAGGTTAAGGACAGAACTGGAGCATTCTCCTACTCTGTGGAAATTGTGTCTGATGTCATCTGCAGATGACATGTCAATCATTTGAGGAGAGCAGAGTCAATTGTTAGAGAAAAAAGGAGTCCAGAGCTGTCAGAAGTCACAGAACCAACTCCTACAATCACCACAGAGGAGGTTCCAGAACCTGAAATTGTTTCACAGCCACAAGTCTCACCTGCCGAGCAGTGTGATCCCCCTCATCAGGAAAGACATAATCCCACAAGAGTAAGAAATCCTTCACATCCATTAAATCTTTAGGCCTGAATGGGACATTTTAAAATTTACTATTCTGTGTGAGTCTATATAGTAGTTGTACCATATGGTATACTGTGTATATAAGATGACTAGAAAGCAGTATGTTACATATATGAGTTGAGATGCATTCTATATTGAGTTGGAGTTTATAGCAAAGCAGGGAGGGAGTGTACTGTATTTAATACTTCAGTAATATTTGTGTAATATTGTAAATACATTAAGTTTTCTTTGTTTACATAATTTATTACAGGTTATATCTAAGAAGTACGTGAATGGCATATGTCATTATGCCACCATGTCACATGTTCACACCTCATTAAAAAAAGAAAAAACATGTAGGCAAGACATATCCCGACTCCTATGTTTTTCTTTCAATTGGTTTCTGAAGTTACAAAACATAACAACATGTACTAAACCTTGTTGGGTACCTATCATGTAAAGCCAGTACTCCTCACCATTCATAGTTCATTGTAACTTGTTGAAATTCAGTTACATTGAAGTTTCTGGAGGAGCAGGGCATCATAGATGGTAATCCTTGGATTTTCATTTTTAATTGCCCATGGGCAAAATGTTGCAGCATGATTAACTACGGTTGGCTCTACTGACTTCAACAGTACTTTTACAGTAAAATCCACACCTATCACATTCTGTTGCCTACTAGAAAACTATTTCACTGAATTTCACAAAACAAAGTCATCAAAGCATCAGCCTGCTACTTTTGTGACATGACTTACTCATTGAATTTTTTTTCATATTATACATTAAAATGCAATCCGAATCTTAAAACCAATTCAACTGCCTGTCCTTTATTCTAGTTGATGAAGAATAAATATGGACTGAATTAATAATTAGTAAACCAATGATCAAAAAGACATTGACCACCATCTTAAGTTATCTCTGCAGCATGACAAACACTCTGCTCCCCAGCCCTATTTCTAAATCTCATTCTCATCCCACACCATAATTGCATTGTGGCTGCTTAATGTCTGACCTGTAGTTTATAGCTCAAAATGCACAGCCTGCATGGTCTCCTCTGCACAGGTCTCCTCTGTACCCTAACAATTCTATGTCTGCCCATAGTCAACATTAAGTGAACAAACAGCTGCTTTTTCCAATTACAGTCAAAAAAATCAGCAGCATTAAATGCTATGTTATTCATGAATTTGCACACTGAATCTCCAAAGAAATAATTTGCCTTGAGAAATAGTGCACTCTCCTAATAATTTGTTCTGTGCACATTTCCTTTATACACAGAACAAGTTAATGGGAAAGTGTGCAATTCAGAACAATTGGAATAGAGAATCAGCACATAGGAAGAAAGGTAATGATGCTCTATCTACGGTAACTGTCAACTCAAACCCAGGCGGTAACAATGGTCATTACTCAGGTGGTTTGATGGGTTCTATAGCACCTTATTGTTCCTGCTTCTTATGTTCAAAGTACATATTTTGGCCAATGTAAGATCATTCAGTTGGGTTCCCCCATATTTATCAACAACACCAACATTCACCCAAATTCCCTATATTTAACTACGTTGCCTCATAGATGTCAGAAATTATTGGCAGCTGGCTATGCATTTTAGTTACTTTGTTGAGAAATGCAGGATCTCTTAAAATAATTATTAAAATGTTAGGTTAAGCAGCTGTGATTCCTTACCTGGTTATTAGGGTCAGTGAGGTATCTAACGACAACAGGCACCAGATAGTTAGAAAAAGCCATCGGGAAAGATGGTCGGTTCTCCTGGAGGAACATGGCTAAGTGTGGCACTTGTTCCATTAATTCAGCACGTACAGTGGGCTCTGTAGATGAGAAAGTACATTAAGGTTGAGTAATACCTCTATAGCTGACAAATTATAACACATAACTCTAAAAACAGAAGAGTTAAAAATCTACTCTTGCTCTTAATTTGCCATAGTATATTAATTAATGTATTAAACATATAGAAGAAAGTTTGAAAGAAACTGTTTGCAGTGCAACAGAGAAAGAAAAATAGTTTTCAGTTTTCCTTTTCTCTCCTCCTAGTTCAACACTCTTAGGACTGGACTGCCTTTACTCTCCTAGACCTCTCATTGAAGTGAAAGTTGCAGAGTTACACATTAATTTTGTACTTCCTTCCCCAAATTTGCAGGCCAGCAGTATGTCGCACACATGTATACGCACCCCTCCAAGGACTCCTGCTCTCTCCCACTAGACTAAATGGGTCATTATCCGAAATAGAGAGATGTGACTTGTAAACTGCTCCAAACGACCAGTCCTTGGACCTCAACTATTTACCTTAGTGACTTGAAGAAGGGGTAAGGTTAAGGTATCCATATTTTGTATAGGCATTAAAATTGATGGGCGGGCCTGCCACAACAAGGATAGGCTGAGTGAATGGGCAAAATCCTAATAAATAGAGTTTAATGTAGGAACGTGAGAGATTATTCTTTTCAATAGGAGTGATCAAAGGGCAAGCCAGGCACTGGTCCAGTAAACCATTTCTCAATAACATCCACACTTAAGAGGAGCAATGCAGCACACGTTACTTCAGATGTGATCTCATCAGTGTAACCAAAGTACAGCCTCTCTCCGATACTCAATTCCTCTTGCGATATACAATAACCTTTCCTAATTACTTACTGCAACTATGTGCCAGCCTTTAATGAATCATACTAGGTATCTAGATCCTTTTCCAATAGACTTTTCTTCAGCTTTCCTTCCAAAATAAACAATCTTTCATTTCTCCCCACATTAAATGCGTGCTTGACTTATGCCCACTCATTTAATTACTCACTTATTTTCTACCAATCTTATCATCTGCACATTTACTTGCCATAGCACCTCTACTTCTTCAATGAAGTCATTTGTTTAAATTGTAGAGTTCAAGCCCTAGCATTGATCCCTGTGGCATATCATTCAGTGCACCTGACAAACTGAAAAGAATCCTTGTGCCCTGTCCCTGTTTGTCAACCAATCTTATATCTGTAGCAGTTACTTGAAAACAAATCAGATCTGTTCAGACTGAGGCTACGTCCACACTAGACCAGATAAATCTGTAACAGAAGCTTTTTCTCTTCGTTTTGACCCTCCGTCTACACTGAAACGGCGTTTTCATCCCCCGAAAATGGAGATTTTCAGAGTGTGTAATTTTGAAAACACTGCTTGGGCAGAGCAGTGTGGACGGGGTAATCAGAGAAACCTAAAAACGCTGTCGTGACGTGCCGGAACAGACGGTGACGGCAGCGCGCCATTTCATTGTTTTCCTGAACGCAGCCTAACAATTTCAGAACAGACGGCAATGAGACTGAAGCCAGAAGAGTTAGAAATGTACTCACCAAATACTTTGACCCATAACTTACTGAATAAATAAGTATACTTTGCCCTGTTTTCTGTCCTTGCTCGTATGAAGGTGGTTTACCTACTTATGTAAGTACTTCTCTGACAATAGATGTGTAACAGCCTAATATAACATCGTATGGAAATACAAGCTAACACTGATGCATACATGTTCTATACATTTAACAAGGTGCCTTATTAATGCAACAGAGTTAGTCAGTTTTTCAATGTTCATCGTGAACTGTCCGTGAACTCCCTGTCGGTTGCCTCCATACGCTCCAGTATTCGCTTTTTTCAGTTTTAAGTCCTCCTGCACGAGAGCCAACAGCTGTCTGTCATTTAAGTTTTTCAAGTCTGTAACTGGACAAACGCGTACCAAGTCTTTCACGGCGAGATTCGACACCAAACACATTGCTTGTTTTCGGTAGATGTGTCCTGCGCAGTAGGAGGAGATTTGCCAAAATATCCATTTTAATGTGGACAGAAGTATTTTCAAAAATGCTTAGTGTGGACACCTATTGTTTTTACATGAAACCGGCGTTTTCAAAATTATCTGGTCTAGTGTGGACATAGCCTAAGCCGGGTTAACGGACACTGTATGACGCACTTCCAAACACTGAATTTCCAAAGCAAAAGAGGTGCATTTAATCCTTTATTATGAAACCAGCAATCTTGTAGTGGTTAAAAAACTAATGAAACTAAATTAGTGATATAATAGTCCAATAACACTCCCACTAGCAATACTAAGAGGTATAATAGTGTGATTAGCATTCTAATTAGCGATATGATTAAGTGATACTAAGCATAATTAGCGGTTAACAAAAAAAGAAATCAATCCCCGGTTGCTCGTATCTCTCAACTAGACTAAGGCTACATCCACACTAGACTGAATAATTTTGAAAATGCCCGTTTCGCGTAAAAACGATAGGCGTCCACACTATGCATTTTTAAAAATATCTCTGTCCACATTGAAATGGACATTTCAGCGAATCTCCTCCTACAGCGCATGCGCAGGACACATCTACCGAAAACAAGCGACATGTTTGGTGTCAAATCTCACTGTGAAAGACGGTGTGTGTTTGTTCAGTTACAGACTAGAAAAACTTAAACGACGGGCAGCTGTTGGCTCTCGCGCAGGAGGACTTAAAAGTAAAAAAAAAACAAATACTGAAGCTTATGGATAGTATGACCCGGCTGACAACGAACATTGAAAAACTGACAAACTCTGTTGCATAAATAAAGCAACTTGTTAAATGTGTAAAACATGTCTGCATCAGTATTATCTTGTATTTCCATACAATGTTACATTAGGCTGTTACACATCTATTGTCAGAGAAGTACTTGCATAAATAGGTAAACCACCTTCATACAAGCAAGGACAGAAAACAGGACAAAGTGAGTATACTTATTTATTCAGTAAGTTATGGGTCAAAGTATTTGGTGAGTACATTTCTAACTCTTCTGGCGTCAGTCTTGTTGCCATCTGTTCTGAAATTGTTGTTGCGTTCAAGAAAACAATGAAATGGCGCGCTGCCGTCTGACAGCGTTGTCAGATTTCTCTGGATACCCCGTCCACACTGCTCCGGCCAATCCGGCATTTTCAAAATTACACACCCTGGAAAGCGTTTCTGAAAAGCTCCAGTTTTGGGGGAGGAAAACACCATTTTAGTGCGGACAGAGGGTAAAAATAAAGAGAAAAAGCTTTGGTTACAGATTTATCTGGTGTAGTGTGGACGTAGCCTTAAGGGACAACACAGCATGAATACGTAACTGTACTGATTTGCTTCTATCTCGCCTCCAACCCATGTGACAGAATATCAGAAAAAACACACCACAAAATGCAATACAGTCAGAAAATAGATACATGGCTCTTACCACATCAATGGTAATGTGTTGCAGATAACTAAACTGATACCCACTAGTTAATTAGATATGTGAATGTTTCTTACAATTCTGTGTGAGTACAGTATGTCTTTAATGTACAAGGTCTGTATTTCTTCAAATATTAACATCACTTAAAGCCAATAACCTTTGGAAGTAATTATTGGCATATCTTCAAATGGTCAAGTTCTTAAAGGAAATCAAAGCAGCAGTCATTCTGGGGTTCTGTTCAGTGTAGGAAGGAAGTAAAGCACTAAGCTTCAATGAGCAGTGAATGCGAGCTGCACCATGAAAATCCCCACACCATCAAGCTTGCACTGGGTCTTGCTGTGATCATGCAGGAGGTCACAGACACATAGGTCTGAACAGGATTGAGATAAACAATTATGGTGGCAGATTATATGAAGCTCAGTCACTCCTGTGAACCTCATACTCCACAAAGTGATCACCCAGTCTTCATTTGGTTTCTCCAATGTGATCTCCATTGTGAATAATGAGAACCATTTTGAAGTAGTGCATAAAAATTGCTAATTCACCTGGAGATATTACTTGGGCTACTAGAAGGAAAATAAAATAACAAAATTGTGAATCATCTCTTCACCAAGCAGCTACTTACAAGCAGCATGCAAAGTTGAGAATAAGGGTAATAACTAAACTGACAGAGCAAGGTAAGGCTCAGGGGAACAGTATCAGCCCACATGCCTCTACATTCAATGGATCATCCTTTGTTATTTCCACCATCAGATATATTCTCCTCCCTTTACATTTCATTGTTTCAAAAGGACTATTCCCTTCATGACACTCAGACCCACTTTTCCATTCCCATCAACCACTTCCTACCTTACAGCACTTCTCCTTGCATCTGCAAGATTCAACACTTGTCCTATTACCTGTTCACTTTCCACCATCTAGCAACCCAAACTGACTTTCCAGGTGAATCAGTAGTTCACCCGTACTTCTTCAAAACTAGTGTACTGAGTTCAGTGCTCACAATATAGGTCAAATTGGAAAAATCTAAAGCAGACTAGGTGATCGCTTTGTGAAGCCTATATGCCACAGGAATGATCCTGAGCTTCCTGTGCCTACCACTTTAATTCTCTATCCCACTTCTCCTCTGACATATACGTTTGTGAATTTACACTGTTATAGCAATGGGCAATGTAAGTTTTAGGAACAACATATTTTCCATTTGGATACATTAGAACCTTCCAATCTCAGTAATAAATTCTCCAAATGTAGGTACACACAAGAGATTCTGCAGACACTGGAAATCATGAGCAGCACACACAAAGTGCTGGAGGAATTCAGCAACATGATAAAGGGTCTCAACCTGAAACATCAACTGTTTATTCCCCTCCATTAGATTCTGCCTGACTTGCTGAGTTCCTCCAGCATTTTGTGTCCATTGATCCAACTATTAGTAAGTAGCTTGTTTTCTCAGTCTGAATCAGGACTGACCATTTCTGCTGTAAGTCATCCATTGTGACTTTCCACCAGCATTTTGTGAGAAGTGCTTCTCCTTATAAATGCTGCCTGGCCTGCTGTGTTCCACCAGCATTTTGAGTGTAACGCTCTGCTCTCCACTCCCTTCGCACCAATCCCAACCTTACTAGAAAACCTGTTGATATGGGGGGAGCTGTTGTTGTCTGGCGTACTGACCTCTACCTGGCCGAGGCACAGCGACAACTCTCTGATACCTCCTCTTATTTACCCTTTAATCATGACCCCACTAAGAAGCACCAGGCCACTGTCTCCTATACCATCACCAACTTTATCAGTTCTGGGGATCTCCCATCCTCTGCCACCAACTTCAGATCCCACACCCCGCACTTCCCATTTCTACCTCCTACCCAAGATCCACAAACCTGCCTGTCCAGGTAGACCTATTGTCACAGCTTGCTCCTGCCCCACCGAACTCATTTCTGCATACCTTGACACTGTTTTAGCCCCCCTTGTTCAAGCTCTTCCCACCTATGTTCGTGACACTTCTCACGCTTTGAATTTTTTCAATGATTTTAAGTTCCCTGGCCCCCACCGCCTTATTTTCACCATGGACGTCCAGTCCCTATATACCTCCATTCCCCACCGGGATGGTCTCAAAGCTCTTCGCTTCTTTTTGGATTCCAATTCCCCTCTACCACCACTCTCCTCCGTCTAGTGGAATTAGTTCTTACTCTCAGTAATTTCTCCTTTGGCTCCTCCCACTTCCTCCAAACCAAGGGTGTAGCCATGGGCAGCCGTATGGGTCCCAGTTATGCCTGCCTTTTTGTTGGTTTTGTGGAACAGTCCATGTTCCAAGTCTATACGGGTATCCGTCCCCCTCTTTTCCTTCGCTGCATCGACGACTGCATTAGCGCTGCTTCCTGCATGCATGCTGAGCTCGTTGACTTCATTGACTTTGCCTCCAACTTTCACCCTGCCCTCAAATTTACCTGGTCCATTTCCGACACCTCCCCCCACCTTTCTTGATCTTTCTGTCTCCATCTCTGGAGATGGCCTATCTACTGTTAACTACTATAAGCCTACAGATTCTCACAGCTACCCAGACTATTCCTCTTCCCACCTTGTCTCTTGCAAAAATGCTATCCCCTTCTCACAATTCCTCCATCTCTGCCGCATCTGCTCTCAGGATGAGGCTTTTCATTCCAGGACGAAGGACATGTCTTCCTTTTTTAAACAAAGGGGCTTCCCTTCTTCCACCATCAACTCTGCTCTCAAATGCATCTCTCCCATTTCCCAAACATCTGCCCTCACCCCATCCGCCCGCCACCCCACTTGGGATAGGGTTCCCCTTGTCCTCACCTACCACCCCACCAGCCTCCAGGTCCAATGTATAATTCTCTGTAACTTCTGCCACCTCCAACGGGATCCCACTACCTAGCACATCTTTCCCTCCCCCCCCCTTTCTGCTTTCCGCAGGGATCGCTCCCTAAGCAACTCCCTTGTCCACTCATCCCCCCCATCCCTTCCCACCGATCTCCCTAATGGCACTTATCCTTGTAAATGGAACAAGTGCTACACCTGCTCTTACACTTCCTCCCTCAAAATCATTCAGGGCCCCAGACAGTCCTTCCAGGTGAGGCAACACTTCACCTGTGAGTTTGGCTGGTGTGGTATACTGCATCCAGTGCTCCCGGTGTGGCCTTTTATATATTGGTGAGACCCGACGCAGACTGGGAGACCATTTCGCTGAACACCTACGCTCAGTCCGCCAGAGAAAGCAGGATCTCCCAGTGACCACACATTTTAATTCCACATCCATTCTGATATGTCTATCCATGGCCTCCTCTACTGTCAAAATGAATCCAAACTCAGGTTGGAGGAACAACACCTTATATACCTGGGTAGCCTCCAACCTGATGGCATGAACATTGACTTCTCTAATTCCCGTTAATGCCCCTCCTCCCCTTCTTACCCCATCCCTGACATATTTAGTTGTTTTCTTTTTCTCTCTCTGCCCATCACTCTACCTGTTCTCCATCTCCCTCTGGTGCTCCCCCCCCCCTTTCTTTCTCCCGAGGCCTCCTGTCCCATAATCCTTTCCCTTCTCCAGCTCTGTATCACTTTCGCCAATCACCTTTCCAGCTCATAGTTTCATCCCACCCCCTCCAGTCTTCTCCTATCATTTCACATTTCCCTCTCCCCCCACTACTTTCAAATCTCTTAGTATCTCTCCTTTCAGTTAGTCCTGACGAAGGGTCTCGGCTCGAAACATCAACAGTGCTTCTCCTTATTGATGTTGCCTGGTCTGCTGTGTTCCACCAGCATTTTGTGTGTGCATTGTGATTTTGGTTCAGTTTTTTCCTTTCTCCATTACAGACATAGTACAGCTTGAGACCATGTCATGTTAAATAACAGTATGTTCCACGGCTGTTATTTGCATTTTTAACACAAAGAAATATCCTGGCCCTCTAAATACCCCCATTAACCCATTTAACTAGCCTGGTTCCATTGCAGATGCTTTCTTCATCTTTTCCATCGTTTCCCCCCCCCCCATTGTTTGTTTGCAATGCAAAAATAATTAGTTTCTCTCTCTTTTCCAAATCTAATGCAGGGTCTTTGATCTGATTTTTCATTTTCATTTGTAAGTTACTGGCTCATTGTTGAAAATAAACTAATTAACAACATACCTGTATCATCAGAGAGTCTAACAATAGTCTCCATAACAGCCGTGAAATCTTGCTCATCGTCGCTAAAAGCTCGCAGAACATCCAAGAGCCCTCGCGCAACAATCTGCCTGTTCAAGATTTAAAAAAATGCAGCCCAAAAATTTATTTATTGTTTTGGTAGCAATTATTTTCAAGCACAGAGAATTTCAACTTGAGGCAGTCAGGCTATTCTAATTGTCCTCCACATTTTTTTTGTTTTTGTGTCATAATCTGCTTTTATATAGTACATGTCAGAATATCTACTCTTGCCTGAAGAAATGTTTGTAATAAATAACAAATAATGTTTTCTAATTGCTTTAGTCACTTTTCTTCTCAAAAGGTATTTTAGTCCAACTTTTACAAAGTGACACACTTCATTTACAATAAACTCAAGCTTTTAAAAATATATATAAAGCACATATACACATACTTATTAATCTGACTCAAGTAAAATGTTAAAAAATCTTTCCAAACAAAATATGTAGACTTCTTTCATTAAGGAAAATCACATTATGATTATAACCAAATGAAGTCTTCTCAGATTTTAAAGAACCTCTTATTACGTTACTTTTATATTTCCAATCCAACAAAGGAACTAAAGCTTGTTTAATTACTGTATACGTTATGCATGTAACTGGAAATACAAAAGGGACAGCCATTAAATCAAATCCAATGACAAAACACAACCCAAACTTAGATTTCAACAAAAAAAAACCCAAAAGTAGCAGTATTGTTATTAATTAGTTCATTTCTAATGAATACCATGAACTTAACATTTACATATCTTTTTGGTGATAGAAAAATCACTGTAAGTACCCAACACAAATTCCCGAGAGATTCAATTGTTAGAACAGTGTAAAATAAAAGGTGCTTTCTTTTTTCCCCAAGGAGCTCTGAGCAGGAATATCAATGATTGGTCTCCTCAGGGGCCTCATGAGCTCTGAGCTCTCACAGTTTTATTCCATTTTCCATCAGATTCCCCAATTCAATCAAATAGATCCCAATTTTAGACTCATGCAAGAGGATCTATCCTTTCAAAACCTCCAATCAAAGTTCATCAGGATTCTAATGTTCAGACATTACTAATCTTAAAAAGCAACAAGGTTAATTAGGTCAGACTTTATTACCGTTGCTTAATAGGAATAGCAGTTAACCCAAAGAACTACTACAATCTAAAGTTAAGTTGTCCCTTCAATTTGACAGGAGATGAACCAAATTGTGGTCACTAGATCAGAACAAGTTCTGAACTATACTAAATTACACTAAACTATACAGCTATCTCAGACTATTTTGTAACAGATACAATTAACCAGTGCATCATGAGACCTTAGACTGGCAGAAATCTTGCCTCCCACTTTTCCCAGCTTAAGTTTAGAACATCATTGGAGGTGAAGTGACAGGTCATTGATTCAAATTAAGGCCCCTTTTAGAAATGAAAAGTGAGCAACAAAATGATCATTGTATCAGAAAAGTACTGGAGGCCGGGGTGGGAAGAAATTATTCACTTGGTGGTGAGAGAACACATAGAAGGAAAACTCAGAAACTGCTCTTAAAGAAAGTAATGCATAACCTTATTTTTAACAAAAATACAGAAAATGCTACAAACAGCAGTATTATAAGACCATAAGACATAGGAGCAGAATTAAGCCATTCGACCCAGATTCTGCTCTGCTATGCCACCCCATCATGGCTAATTTATTATCTCCCTCGACCCCATTCTCCTGCCATCACCTGATAACCTTACAGCAATCAGTGGTAATGAATTCCACAGAATTCACCACCCTCTGGCTAAAGACATTACTCTTTATCTGTTCTAAAGGCTCTGTTTTTCTATTCTGAGGCTGTGTCTTCTGGTCTTAGGCTTCCCACTATAAGAAACATCCTCTCTACACCCATTCTATCTGTACTTTTCAATAAGAAAGCCCCTCATTCTTCTATACTCTTGTGCATATAGGCCTGGAGCCATCAAATGCTCCTCATATGTTATCCCTTTCATGCCCAGGATCACTCTTGTAAACTCCTCCGAAGGTTCAATGCCAGCACATTCTTTCTTAGACAAGGGGCTCCAAAATTGCCCACAATTCTCCAGACGTGATATGAGCAATGCCTTAAAAAACCTCAACATTGCTTATATATTCTAGTCCCCTCAAAATGAATGCTACCATTGAATTTGCCTTCCTTACCACCAACTCAACCTACAAGTTAACCTTTAGGGAATCCTGCATGAGGACTACCAAGTCCCTTTGCATCTTTGATTTCTGAATTGGCTCCCCATTTAGAAAAATAGTAGTCTGCTCCTTTATTCCTTCTTCTAGGTGTATGACCATATACTTTCCTACACTGTATTCCATCTGCCACTTCTCTGTCTGCTCTCCCAATCTATCTAAGTCCTTCTACAGCAGAGATTCCTAACCTTTTTTATGCCATGGACCCCTACCATTAACCAAGGGGTCCGCAGACCCCAGGTTGGGAACCCCTGTTCTACAAACTCCTTGCTTCCCCAACTCTCCCTGCCCCTCCACCAATCTTTGTATCATCCACAGACTTAGTCACAAAGCTATCAATTCCATCATCTGAATTCTTGACATATAACAAGAAGAGGCCCTAACACTGACCCCTGTGGAACACCACTAATCATGGCAGCCAACCGTAAAACACCCCACGGGCATTTTTTTATGGGCCAAAAAATGTTTCAAACCTGCTCTGGTATTTCCACAGTTTTGAAATAAATGTTTAATGAAATAACCTTCTCGGACAATGGAAAATTTTAAAGGGAAAAAAGGAACAAAAAAAAGTAAAGACATCAACAAAGAAAAATGAAAAAAATGCACAAATCTAATCAAAAATTAATGATGAAACTATCAATCAAATTAACTATAGATTAACACAACATCCAACAAAAGATTGGATTTAAAAGTTGATTTATTGGATTGTAAGCTTAATTATACCACAAACTGAAACTTTGTCTCTTGCTTAATGGAGTAAACAATCAGAATCAGAATCAGGTTTATTATCAAATTTCACATTACATGCCGGTGATAATAAACCTGATTCTGATTCTGATTGTTTACTCCATTAAATTTTAATAATGCAATTTCACAGGGTCAACCTGAGAATGTAACTGATTTAAAAAGACTGAAAATAAGGAAGAATTTCCAGAGGATCACAGGGAATCTGTACGACTGAGGTAGAGCAGTATCTAAAAAACAGTCCATTCTGTATCGGCTCAAAAGGATATACACTATCTATGTGGAATTCATTGCAGGAGCGCTAAGTGGTACATTTCCTTTAAACATTCCCATTTTCCTCATCGATGGATAGAGGAAAAAAAAATCCCAAATTGTTCAGCAGAATAATGCAATGCAGGAAGTGCACCAGTCAATTTCTACACCGCAAAAATCCCACAGTAATTTAAGAACATCTGTTAAGGATAGTGGAAAAATATTGTTCAGGACACTCAGGAGAATTCCACTGTTTTTCTTCGAACTGCAAGTCTAATAGTGCATCATTCCAAATGGTTGCACGTGCTGCATTAAGGACCTATCACTGAGGCAAAAGAGATTTGTATCAGAGTGCAAGTTAATCAGTGTGAAACTGCCAGGTAATGATCAGCTCAGTCTGCAAACAAAACAAGGGTGATAAGCAATAGCTTAGTCTGGACAAAAAAAAAAATCGAGAATAAATAAAATGTACTACTGTATTACAGGTCATTCGAACAAGAACACACCCTTCAACCCATCATGCACGTGCTGACCTGTATTTCAATCTAACTAATCCCACCAGCATCCCTCTGTTCACTGGATGTAATTGCCTCTGAAAAGTTGGTGTCGATTTTGCTTCTACTACCTCTCCTGGCAGGGCATTCAGGCACCTACCATTCTCTACATTAAAAAAAACTTTGCATATCTCCTTTAGACTCCTCTTTCTGCAGTATTTAACATTTCCCATCCTGGGAAAAAGACTCAGATATCTGACAGTTTCCCATAATTTTATAAACTTTTGTCAGATCTTCCCAGAATCCAAGTTTGCCCAATACAGGTGAACTTCTTTTGCACCCCCTTCAAAGTCTCCATATCCTTATTAAAGAGTGCACAATAATCCATAAAGAGTTTTTCCCCACAGTTGTGGAGTCTGAAACTAGAGGACGCAGATACAAAATGGGAGGGTGGGGGTGGGGGGAAGAGATTTAAAAGTGACCTGACAGGTAAACTCTTTACACAGGGAGTGGTGAGTACCTCTAATGAGCTGCCAGAGGAAGTGGTCAAGGCTGGTACAACTGCAACATTTCAGACACATTTGGATTAGTACATGGCGGGGAAGAACTTGATGGTTTATTGGCCAAACACAGTCCACTGGGACTAGCAAGGAGGCTGCTGTGGATGGCATGGACTAGTTAAATCAAAGGGCTTGTTTCCATGGTGTATTATTCTATGACTCTAGTACTCCAAATGTGGCCAAACCGAAGTTTTATATGGCTGCACCATGACTTCCCAACTTATATACTTAATGTCCCAACCAATGAAGGCAAGCATACATTACACCTTCTTTACCTCATCCCCTTTTATGGTCACTTCCAATGACTTATAGACTTGAACACCAAGATCTCCAGCACATCCGTGCTCCTAAAAGTACTTTCATTTATCGTATACTTTCCTCTTACATTTGACTTCCCAAAATGCATCACCTCACACTTACCTGGATTAAACTCCATTGTTAGGTATCAATGCAAGGTCGAACACAACGTAGTAGTAACACCACCTTACAGTGCTAAGGACCTATTCAATCATGTCCTCAAGTACTGAATGTATACAGTTTACCTTTTATAGTGTGTGTGTTTTCTGGTTCCCTCACACATCCCAAAGCATGTGGGTTAGCAGATTAACTGGCCACTGTAAATTCATCCTAGTTTTGTGCGTGAGTTGCAGAATTTTCGGAGGATTAATGTGTACATGGGTAGAATAAAATGGAATGTAGGGTGGTTGATTGGTGGTATGGATTTGGTGAGCCAAAGGGCCTGTTCCAATGCAGACTTGTTCTCAGTATGAAGTCTCCAAAAGAAGTGTGGTAGTGGTTCAGTGTTCATCCACATCAGTCAGTGGTGATACAAACAAGCTAGTCTTGGTGGACACCTAGAGCATATTCTGTGTATCTGCTACTCTCGGTGCTTTTCAACATACACATTCACATATTCATCAGCTGGGAGAGGACAAAAGGCGGTAAAGAGGAATTCATCATCCGTGTTTGAACTGAGATTTCAATTTGGAAGACTCCCAAGCACACTACCCCTCATTTTTATACACTGTCCCACCCCTTCTGCTGAGCCTGTTCTGCCAGTGGAGCAGAATGTACCTACACAATGTGAAAGGATCAGTCTAGCACATTGGCTGCAAGTTATGACTCAACGAGGATGACTATGTCAAGTTATTTCCACACAACACAATGCAACAGCTCTCTTAACTGGGACCACAAGTTACCAAATGTTTACAGTAAAACTTGGCAAATGTGTCCAAATTGGTGCCTCAGTTGATGCCAGTGAACTGTTTAGTTTAATTCTCTTGCCGATTCAACAAATCAGTTACGACACAACTAAATGATATCTTGGGCAATTTTAGAAGGCTGGTTAACCACTCTGGTGAATCTGAAGTCAAATGAAGGCCAAGTCAGGTAAATGTAGCAGATTTCCTCCAAGAGCACAACAAAATGTGAGAGAAAGTGAGAGATAGCGAAAAAAACTATTGAATGCAAGTTTGGCAATAAGAGTTATCGTGTTATCTTGGCTAACGGGGGGACTACATATTTTTACTTAGATTCAGCATGGCAACAGTCCCTTCCAGCACTACCCAATTATACCCAACCTACCAACCCACATGTCTTTAGACCGTGGGAGGAAACCCACACATCACAGGGAGAATGTACACACACCTTACCAACAATGGTGGAACTGAATCCCAGTCAATGGGAATTCCACCGTGATGCCCTAGATGGTCAATAATTATTGATCAAAATAAACTGGATCTGTGCAAAAGGCTGGGATTGGAGGAACACAGAGATATGAGGCTCAAGGCGCTGATGCAAAGAGAGAGATGGGATTAAACTCCTCTCTCACGAGGTTGCGCACAATGAAAGATTTAAGTCTGTAGTGCATGTGAAATACAAAACGGTATCATTGGACCATTCAAAAAATGGCATGTTAGGGTGGCACATTCTTGGATAGTACAGCTGCCTCACATCTCCAGGGATCTGGGCAGTTCTGACCTCAGGTGATGTTTGACTTTAGTTTGCATTCCTTGGGGGGGGGGTGGAGGTGGCACAGGTGGGGGCACATCTTCCTTCCGCAACACAAAGGCATGCTGGTAGGTTGGTTGTTGACTACAGAATATCCTACAGTTATAGGTTAATGGAAGAAAAAGATCATAGTAGAACTGATGGACATGTGTGAGAGAATAAGCTGTAGGGCTACAGGGAAATATGAAATGGGGTAATAGGACTAATTGCAATTGCTCCTCTTGGAGCCAGCATGGATTCAATGGGCCAAAAAGCCTCTTCCTGCTTTATGACAAGTGTAAAATTATAGTTTAACAGTGATCGAAACTCCAATTAACTTAAAGAAGATTAGGTTAAAAACTTTATTTTTATTCTAAAATCTGTATTTACTTGGCATCACTAGTTTAAACCCATGTTACTGCACACGCCAAGTCTACAACTAGAAAGACAAGCCCACAGAAAAAGAACCTCAGGGTTGTATGTGGTGATACGTAGGTACTCTGATAATAAATTTTACTTTGAACTTTGAACAACTAGAGATTAGAACATAGCTGTCAAGACAGACTAATGAAAAAACAATCAAATCTCCGGGCCAGGCATATTCAAACAACCATCTACTGAATAAGCCAGCACACCTTGGACTGAAAGTGTATAGTTTACAATTCTGCAAAACTATCCAATCCTCTGCAGCAAGCTCGCTTTACCTGTTAAAGACATTGGTACTAGCTGCATACTTCTCCAATCTAGAAAGAGGAGTCAGTTCATCTTGATTTGGCAAATCCAAGAACGATGCTATCCTTACTCCATCATTGTCTGTGTTGTATTCTTCAAACCCGACTGTAAGTCAAGAACAATAGTGAATACCTTCTTTAAAGTTTAGGCAAATAGTCACATCCTCTAATGTTTAAATAATGCACAAGAAAGGTTTGTGCAATACAGGGTATACACTACAATTTCTCAAAACAAAATCTATACTCAAGGTAAAACCTTTAATGCCGTAGAATAAGAGTGTTTTACAAACCACACACCAGCAAAGCCCCCAGATGTTAAAAATAATTGGGTGGGGGAGGTGGGTTTAGTCCAGAATTGTGGAATTCTTGTTGAAACACAGAATTAAACCCAGAGTGTCAAAAACCTGAGATATATTCTAACATCCAGAACATAATAAGGAATCCTTTTTGAGACAACCTTGGTGAAATCCCTTATCAAATAGACTTTCACAACTTCTTAGAAGTTGGTTCGCATCCAGTAATGCCTCAGCCATTTGTGCTCCCATTATCCGCTTTTGATCTCAAGAGGACCAGCAAGAGCTAATAGTCCAGTATGGTTCTACTATGCAGTTTAGCTGCCAGCAAGATCAGTATGTGCTGCAACAACTGATTAGCTAGCTCACTGTACCAATTGTATGAATCACTCATCAAAACGTTTTAAGATTTGCAAAAAAATTTCAACAAGGAACCATTTTTTTCAGATCCCCAATACGTTCTAAAGTCTTGATTAATTATTCTTTGAAGTGCAAGTATATAGGCATAGGAAGTAAGCAATTTGCATCCAACAATAATGAGCAAGCATGAGTTGCAACACAACCTGCTGGCTAACATTGGAATTCACTCTCTTCGTCATTCCTTTGAACAGACAAATTATTACACCCCTGTTTAGCATCTCACTGACAATGTAGCCCTCCTCTTATCAGTACTTCCACAATGACCATCAAAACCATTTATTCTCCCATTCTACATAAACCCCATTTTTCATTCCCCCTGGTCATGAGGGAACAAATGTATAAAACTCCCTTGGTCATTATCTTCCAGATGGTGTACAAAACTGCTTATTTTTGTGCAGATGTTCTTGTTGCATTTTGTGTGGGGAGAGGAGGGTTGGTGGGGTTGATGATCGGGTTGTCATTCTTTTTTTGTGCAGGAGGAGGGGTGAGTTTGCTGTTTCTCTCTGAATGACTTTTGTGGCTTTTCTTTGTTTTGGGGCTATCTGGATAAGATGAATCTTAGAGTTGTATAAGGATTCATACTTTGACAATAAATGAACCCCTCAACATCCTCATCTCAGCTACATACTACACTCACCTACACACTAGAAGCAATATACAGTGGCCAATTAATCTAGCAACCACATGCCTTTGGTATCTATGAGGAAACTGGAGCACCAGAGGGAACTGCAAACTGCACACAGACAGCACACAAGGTCAGATCCAGAATAATCATGGTGTTTTATCCAGGAAGTTAACTGTATTCAACTGATCTACTCCATAAGAGAAATGATTTGGATCTGTTACTTGTTACTTGAAAATCTTTACCTATCACAGGCCACTGGACAATACCTGATGTGTCTTCAAACATATACTTAAAACTCTGCCAATGGCATAAGAACTAATGTAGGTATAAGAGAATGTAGATGCTGTAATCTGGAACAAAAAAAAACAAACTGCTGGAAAACTTATGTTTTGTCCTACCCTGATGCAGGGTATCAGTCAAAAATGTGACTATCCCTTTGCTTTCACAGATGCTGCTCAACCTGCTAAGCCCCAATAGCAATTTGTTTTATGAATCAGATATACAGTAATCTTATTTTGTGTAATTTTCCCTCAGCATTATAGTTTCCATACTAAATTAACACAAATCAAAGGCAAATTAGTATAAACTGGGCACTGATAACAGTAAATTAATTTCTTGCCATATATCTCAATTTAGGGATACAATGTACAAAGCAGTCTACATATCCATTACTATGACATCTACTACAAAGGATTTGTATTAACATTGAAGATAAATTCCACTATTTTATTTCAGATAATCACCAAAATCACTATGAAATATTTAAAAAGTCTCAATAAAGATATGCAATGAACAATGAGAAAAACATTTCTCTCTTCTCTCCAAAAGATTTTTCAACGATTTGTTCTCGCGGCCCATTACATTCAACATAAAAATAAACACTGGAAATCGGGCCAATTTATCGTCAAGTACATTCGCCCACTCGATCTGACATCATCCATGGGCAGTGTGGAGGTGTTTAAAATAGAGAAACACTAAAAAAAAGCAACAGCTCAGTCATCAACAGAACCTTCCTATTTGAATAGCTTCAGAATGCACCTATGACGATTAATGCACACCAGCCTTCAAGTTCACGGTGCAATCGGAAGCCAGACTTTTCCACAGGATCTATTCTGGGAAGCGCTGGTGTGGGAGGGGAGACAGGGTGATAATTGGCTATGAGGATATTGCGGTGCCATCTATTTACATCGCAGTCATTGATGACACTGAACATTTAATCCACAAAACCGCAACACCCCCTGGCTCTCCCACCTCCTATCCCCAATCCAGATGATAAAGCTAGAGGTTTGCAGCGTGAGACGGGGTCAGCGCCGTTAACACTGGCAGTTCAGCATCCTGCGCAGCTGGATCAGCCCCGTTAGATATTAAAAGGGGGTGGAGACAACTGTCAGGTGCCGACCTCCGCAATCCCCTACCCACCCGGAGGAGGTGGAACTGAGAGTGGGGGCCCCCCGATCATAATACCCTCATAATCACCCGATACTCACACTCCTCCAGATCGTCCTGGGAGTCCTCGTAATACAAAGAGAGACCTGTGCGGAGAAGGTGAAAATAGGGAGAAGTGGTTAGAAAGGGCGGAGTAAGAGTCTGAAAAAGCCGCTACCCGAGACAGAAGAGCTCACGTACCCGCCATCTTGGATGGAGGTGGGGGGAGGGGGAGAGCCGGCGAAACACTTCCGCGCCTGAACCACAAAATAAATAAACATAATCTGTCTGTTTAAATGCGTGCTTACAGCCCTCAATCGGGCGCGTAGTCAGAACTAAAATTAAAGCTCCGTAGAATTATTTTTAAATGGAGTCCGGTGATGACGTACGCAACGGTTCTCTCTTTCGCTTTCCTCCCTTTGACCTTACCGACGCCCAAATTATTTTTACGTTGCGAGGATAATTTTACACGTAGGAAATATGCGAGTGTGTGTATCCCACTTCCCGAAATAAAATATCATGGAATATATTGTCGGGGTCAACTGACGAGGGGTCACGGGATGTGAACGGCAAGATGGCGGTGGCGGCCCTGCTGAGGGGGGAGTTTGTTGCGGTGCTGAGCAGCTGAGGTGGAGGCTTGCGTTTGGGTTATCCGGTGTCTTGCGCCCTGCTTTCTCGTCTAAAGTCACGCCCTATTAAAGGAACGGTTGATGAGAGTTTTATCGTCTTTTATTCTCCAACCGGTGAGAATTGCCCTCGCGGGGATGTTTGTGGGCTTCTGAAGACTCGAAGGTTGATCATGGCTTTCAGGGAGCTGAAAGTTTGCCTACTAGGGGTAAGTGGATGCTAGGATTATGTCTAACGCAAGGAAGGTTCAAAGCCTCCCTTTTCGTTGTCGATTTGCCGGAGTTTTACGTTTATTAACAAGTTCTATCCACTTCGATAATCTTGTATAGCTGATCTCATTTTTAAATATCTGTAAATAAACTACACATACCAGACATCTTAAGCAATTACATAACTGAGGATATTTGATGCTCTGCGCTTGTAAAGGGCAAGCTAAGCTAACAGGTTTGGCAATTGTATTTATCTTTTTTTTAGATTAGATCTTAATAAATCTGATCTATCTGATGATATCTGCAATTTATGCTTCATGGATGTTGCTTTAAGTTACCAAGTCGGCCCTGCTGCAGGTGAAGCTGAATTTTAGGAGCATACAGCTGATTTTTTGCCCATTCTGCTGCCTATATAACACAAAGTAATAATTCTTTATGGAAACAGGGAACAAGAATTTTTTCCTGACAAAGGGTCTCGGCCCGAAACGTTGACTGCTCATTTCAACGGATGCTGCCCGACCTGCTTAGCTCCTCCAGCCTTTTTGTACGTCTTGATTTGACCACAGCATCTGCAGTGTACTTTGTGTTTACAAGAATTTTTTTGTTTTGTATAAAATGTAAATAATGGTGCTATGTTTTGAGTTATTTTGCTTTCTAAATTGAAATACCATGAACTTAAATATTTTGTTCTCTTTTTAACTTTGTAAGTAGTATTGTTACTAGTGTAAAGTTAGACTTAAAAATTACTGTTTCAACGTTACTGAGAAAAGGTGTAGTGCATCATAACAGAAAGGTACATCAGAATATTTTAGCTAATTGTCTTCATTGTCTCCATATGTGGGACTCTAGCACTCTTGAAGCTGATACGATTGCTGGCTCTGTTTTTGTGAAAATACGCAACCAATTTAATTAAAAGCATATCCTTACAGAAAAAGAAAATTTCCTTTTGAAAAATAAATGGAAAATTCTAAAATATGAGTCATGGTGCTAGAAAAATTCACAGAAGATCTGTTTGGTTGGAAGTGTTTGTCACATACTACCTCTAACTTGCAGTCATACATTTTTCTGAGGAACATTGTATAGCTCAGTGGCTTATTCAAATATACATCCTGATATGGATAAAAAGCAAATTCTGTACAATGTGGTGAAAACTGAGGCGTCTCATTATGGTAAGTAGAATAGAAAATGCAATAGAGCTTTTGTGCACAAAGTATATTTACTTAGAAACTTGGCACCTTCATTTTAAATGTTAGTAATCTTTTAAAATTAGTTTTGTGCTGCTGGAATATTACAGAGCTGTGGTGGGCTTGCTGGTGGAGAACTGAGGTTTTAATCTTTCACTGGGGAAGGATATGTTTATACTGTAGTTATCTTTTGAGTTCTGTGTAACATTCCATTAATTTTGATTCTGCCAATAATAGTGCTGTCCTCCGAAGAGGGAATAAAATAGGTTTGTAGTCAGCAGAGTTTAGAGACTAATGTGATCTAATTTAAGTGGTAAGATTTTGTGAGAGCTAGATAGGATAGATGAGGTGGAACTAGTTTTCCCCGTCTATGGAATTTAGGTATGGTAGGCATGGTCTCAAGGTTATGGATTAGACATTTGTATAAAAGTAAAAAGAAACTTCTCTATCCAAGATGACAATGAATAGACTTTGAGCATATAGAGCCAACGATTCTTGTGTATAAAGGAATCAAAAAATGTCAAAATGGGAAAAGACGTGCCAAGAATTGCCATAATCCCATTGACTGGTTAGCTAGCTAGTGATTTAACATTATAGTTCTTCAAAGTTATTCAGGATCTACCACAGATTGACAGAATTTATACAATTTTTCACTTCAGTTTCAAATTTTTTTAATGAATTTCAGTTTACAATTTATTCCTTCAAACAAAGAACCACAGCAGATTAACTCAGCTTTATTGCCAGTTGCTGGAACCTTGGCTTGCGCTGTTTGCTATATTATCACAGGTTAAACTTAATTATTGGAGTATATAGTGCCCTGGGATGTCCAGAATTTAATTTAAAATATAATATAATTTTAAATTTACTTTCATGTTTTATTTTTGAAAATTTACACAAACAGTATTGGAAACAGTTTAGAAATAACTTTGGCCTGAACTGTCCATACCGCTGTGATGCTTTTGTATGCTAATTCCATTTGCATCTACTGCTTTCTTGTCTGTAATTGTCAAATACCTTTTAGATAGATAGATAGATAGATACTTTATTCATCCCCATGGGGAAATTCAACATTTTTTCCAATGTCCCATACACTTGTTGTAGCAAAAACTCATTACATACAATACTTAACTCAGTAATAATATGATATGCATCTAAATCACTAACTCAAAAAGCATTAATAATAGCTTTAAAAAAGTTCTTAAGTCCTGGCAGTTGAATTGTAAAGCCTAATGGCATTGGGGAGTATTGACCTCTTCATCCTGTCTGAGGAGCATTGCATCGACAGTAACCTGTCGCTGAAACTGCTTCTCTGTCTCTGGATGGTGCTATGTAGAGGATGTTCAGGGTTTTCCATAATTGACCGTAGCCTACTCAGCGCCCTTCGCTCAGCTACCGATGTTAAACTCTCCAGTACTTTGCCCACGACAGAGCCCGCCTTCCTTATCAGCTTATTAAGACGTGAGGTGTCCTTCTTCTTAATGCTTCCTCCCCAACACGCCACCACAAAGAAGAGGGCGCTCTCAACAACTGACCTATAGAACATCTTCAGCATCTCACTGCAGACATTGAATGACGCCAACCTTCTAAGGAAGTACAGTCGACTCTGTGCCTTCCTGCACAAGGCATCTGTGTTGGCAGTCCAGTCTAGCTTCTCGTCCAACTGTACTCCCAGATACTTGTAGGTCTTAACCTGCTCCACACATTCTCCATTAATGATCACTGGCTCCATATGAGGCCTAGATCTCCTAAAGTCCACCACCATCTCCTTGGTCTTGGTGACATTGAGTCTTTTGACTGCTGTAAATGTATTTGCCTCAACCACTTCATCTGGCAGCTCCTTCCATACAACCATACCCTCTGGATAGAAAAATTCTACCCCCCGCCCCCACTTTCTGTAAACATGCTCTTAATTTTCTCAATCTTTATGAGGTCACCCATTTTAGATTTCCTCTTAGTTCCATATACTAACCAAACCCGTACTTCACCCACGATATCCCCATCTGGTTCCACCTGCCGGTCATCTCTCCCTTAAGTGATGATTATATTCACATTCTGGCACAGATAGTCGTGGTGTTCCTGCTGATCACATTCCTATTGTCTTCATTTTTGCCTTCATCTTCTTCTCTCCCCACCTATCTCCATCTGCCTCTTTTTGCTTGCCCTCTTCCATAAATTACTTGCTTGAGTCTGCCTCCCACCTCCCCCCTTCTGCTCATTATCCCGCTGCAATATTATGACTCAAAATATTGCCGCTACCCTGCTCCCTTAATACTGCTCAACCTGCTGACTTTCACTAGCAGTTTTTTGTTGACTGATGTTTAGTATCGCTGCAGTTCATACCTGAATTCTTATCCCCTGATCTTGACCGAAGAAAACAAGTATGCTATATTCTGCCTTCACTATCTTACCACTTTTGTTACCTCTGAACTTGAACCCCAAGGTTGCTGTACATCATTCCTGGGGTTCCCACTAGGTATTCTGTCTATCCCGTACTCTACCAGATTTATGTCACTTTATCTTTTTACAACTTTCTTTGTTGTTTGCTACTCTATCAGTTCTTGTGTCATCAGAAAATGTACTAATCTGTCATCTACATACTCAAACGTCATTTAGTTTGATGCTCTTCTCTCAATCACAAAGCCAATTTTGGTGTGAGTTTGCCGACATACTGTTCACCCAAGTGTTCTCCTAACCTTTTGGAGAAATCTACCATGTAGGACTTGCTAGAGCGCTTAAAAATCATGTATACCTCTGCCTTTATCATTTTTTGAGTGCCTTCTCAAAAATCGAATTTCTGAGACAGGATTTCCTCTCACAAAACAGTGCTGACTCCCCCCAATTAGTCCCTGCCTTTCCAACTGAACTGAAATTCTATCTCTTACCTCCGATGTAAGGCCTATAGCTTCCCAACTGCCCTATTTGTATAACAATAGAACATTAGTTATCTTCCATTCTTATGATAATATATTTGCTATATTAACTCTACAAGCATAATGCAGTCCACAACATTATATGTTCATTACAACCTGGAGTTTGGCTCCAACTCTGTAGAAAGCCCCAAGCAAGCCATTAGGAGTCATATATATTGCATGTGAGCAAGCCTTTGTATTTTAACTTTACTTTTATCTCCCCGGTACTAAATTTCTTTCTTGCAGCTATGATTAAATTAGAGGCAGTTAATGCTAGATTATAGTGACCAATTCTAACTAAGCCAAATTACCACTGCTGGTGACCCCAATGGCTTTGTTATACTTATATGATGAACCCTCAGCTCCAATAATAATTGTTTCAAAAGTCAAAGATATGCATTTGATCCTTTATTAGCAATTAGATGTGATCTTGAAGTGATGAAACTTAAGCAAGTGTAAGTTGAGCGTAATTGAGTGGTACAGAATCTTTCAGCCCCCAGCTATAAATTACTCTGAACAAAACATGAATACATAACTTTTCTGTTTACCTTGCCCTCACTCGTGTGTCTGGTTACCATAACAAATGTACAGCACAGAATACAATGCAGATAGAGAACAGATGTATAGTTCCTACAAAGATCATAACCAATTATTACCCAAATGTTGGCTTTTGCTAGTTACCTTTTTATGTCTCTAATCATTGGTTGTCTTATTTATGGATATTAGTGCATTGAAGGCAATTCAGAGAAGGTTTACTGGACTAATAATACCCGAAATATATGTTGTCTTCTGAGAAAAGGCTTATTATTCTAGACTGAGGAAAGGATGTGGCCTTGAGCAATCTTGATAGGGTGGAGGTGGTTAGGATGTTCCCATCTGTGATAAAATGTAGAATCCTTTATAATTAAGGGTTCACTGATGTTCAGACAGATGAAGTGAATTTTTTTTGAGGGAAGCAGAGTCTAAATATCTTTGGTAGAGGTAAATATTCACTTGAAAGATGAATGGATGAAACTTTGCCAGGAGAGGGGGAATGTAGAGTTGAGGTTATAACAGATCTTTTAAATGGTGGAGCAGGCTTACGAGGCCTAATGTTCTGCTCCAGCTCCTAATTAATAATACATTCCTCTTGGAACAATGTTGTTTGTCTTGCCTAGTTGGCCCAAGAAACAATCAGTAGCCATTACAGCATCTCTCCCAACACCGATTTTGTTTTCTGTTCTACCATTTTCCATCCTGTTCCAAGGGCCCCAGTTTTACTAATGAGTCTCTTAGAAATGTGTTTTGAAGGCTCTTTTTTATCCCCTCTCAGCATCACCACACTTTTCTCATCATTCTTTATAAAACTCACTTCCACTTTAGTAAAAAATCAAATTTTGTGTAGCAACCTATATGGAATGGTAGAGCATACTTGATGGGCAGAATGGCCTAATTCTACTCCTATGTCTTAAGGTCTTATGACCTTATTTTAATCAATGCACACTTGGCCAGAGTGACTATTTTGCCTAGGTTATCATTTCCAGCTAGCACACTCCTGTCTGTGTTGAATAGTAACTGCTGAGATTTTCCTCACATCCTTTTTCAAGGATGTAGTAGGTCCTATTTTGTAGTCTTTTAACATTGCCCTGATGTCATTAGGACAATTATGGTCAGTATTAATACAATTGCCATAAGGCTTTCCCTTAAAAGCCTAAAATGCATCACATCCGTGCTTGGTGACATCCTAGTACAGCCAACCTTTTATTGCACTTGTGTTCTGACAAGCATTTTGGTATCTTTGCTACTTCATTCTTTTCTCTAATATCCCTGTCTTAGTAACCTGGGCAGCATTTTCCTTGGTATAAAAGAGATTCATGGTACTCCATTTTAATATTTAATTTTAGTCATCAAGCATAAATATTTTTTAGCTCCTAATAGACTACATTGGTCTCTTACGATCTTTGAATTCAGGTTATGTTCACTATCTGTCTGCTTTCTGTGACCCCTCATATTTCCTCCTTCATTTTTCCATTTTCCATTTCATACTCTTTCTTCCGGTTAGCTCTTGCTTGGCATGTTCCACTTTGTTATTATGGAAATGTACTTTAATTGTCAATCTTGAAATTTGTGTTTTGCCAGGCAAATTTTAATTCTATTTCAACTTATGAAATGGTTCCTCTTCCAATTAATTATGCACCTTTCCATAGATTATCTGAAAATGATCACATTACAGTTAGTTATTGCAAGTGTTCCTCGACTGAGACTTGCTGCACTTCACCTGAAACTAAATACAGCAATATGTTAGGCTGTATGTGTTCAAGAAAGATGTTTTAAATATTTCAGACATTCTTCCTCTTTTGTCCTTGCACTATTACTATCCTAGTAAATATTAGGATAACCATTACTCACTTCTCATTCTGAAGTGTAATTTCCCTAAAAAATAAAGTTTTGTCAATATCCTTCCCTTAAATGCTGGCCATGAGAGATTATTTAGCATAATGCTACCTTTGGTTCTGACCACATAGTTTCTTCCTTGACTATTTGGATGTAACCTTCTCAGTATCATTTTAGTACCAATACTATTGCACCCTCTCTCCTTTACCTTGTTCTTGTTCTTTAACAAATTTTACTTAGAATTTTGGCTTAAAAGATTTTAAGTCAAAAGTATTTTGCTGTCACCTTGATGCTTATTTTATTGTCATCTTTTTTGAAGTTTATCATATAGGATACATTTGCAATACTATATCTTAATCATTTCCTTTTTATCTCATTATCAGATGTTGCCTCTTCCTGTCATATAAATTTAAAACTTTTATATGCAAAGTGAAAATTTGAACATGCACAATAAGTTGTAATGCTACAATTTTTTTCCATTCTTCCTTGTCACATCAGTCAGTATGCTGTATTAAACTGCATATTATCTCTTTACATGTGTATAATGAATGCTGAGTCTGTTTACATCCTAACGAAGTCAGGCAAGCTCTGTATGCAATACAACAAAATGATTTCTTCAGGTGAGCAAAAGTAACATGGGAGCACATCTGCTGTTAATCTAAAAGAAGAGATTTAGCTGAGTTTTCAGTGCTTGTGATCAAAGTTTCAAAGTACACTTATTATCAAAGTATGTATACAGTGTACACTCCTGAGATTCGTCCTCATTCAGGCAGCCACGAAAATGAAACATCATGGAACCCATTTAAAGAAATCATCAAGCAGCCAACATGTGGAAAAAACCCTAATGTGCATATGGCAAAAAAGTAAGCAAAAGATACGTAGAATATTAAACATCAAACAGCAGAACCCCCAAAACAGTCCAGGAGCCACAGCTGTTCAGTTTAGCATTGTGTCGGTGACTGCAGGCCTCAACAACAGAGTCAGTTTCACGCCAATCAAATAGCAAAAACGAGCAATAAGAAATAGATGGAACATGAACTGCAGAGTCCTCTAAAACCAAGTCCAGGACCATGGAGCTTGTTCAGCGCTAAGGTCATTAAACATCAAACTGCCAAGTTATATTGAATTAGAAGGAGCAGACTGCTTCCACAGATTTTGCCAGGCTTCTGAGAATCTGCTGTAATGATTGCATAAACTTCGTTCAATTTGTGAGAAGCAGAGCATCAACTGCAGTGCAGTTATATGGCTATGCTTGTACTTGCTCTTGCTTGGTTAAAGGTATAGCTGGAGCAGAGGCTAGAACAGGGGTGGGCAAACTTTTTGACTTGTGGGCCACAAAGGGTTCTAAAATTTGACAGGGGGGCCGGACCAGGAGCAGATGGACGGAGTGTTTTGGTAATACACCTCATAAGAGAAAATAAAATATCATGGGATATGTAGAAAACATGTGCTTTAATTTCAATTGAAAATGAACAAATGCATTACAACAAAATATCTGTCTTTGAAGTCCCATGGTATTTAGCTATTTATTGAAATGACTTTTAAAACACTGAAAATTAAATGAATAAAATACAGCTTTTTTTAATAGTAACAGTTATTATTTTAAAGCACTTAAAATTCTGTTATCCTTCAAGATATTATCATCATCACTCTCCTCCTGACTGTCTTTATTTCAAAAACGGTAGGAGATGCAGGTCTACTTGTCCTGCTCCTTCTTATTCAATTGTCCCCTGTGCCAAAACTCAACAACGACCAGCAGAAGGACAGAACAGTGACAGCGCGCCAGTATGCGGAGCGCGCTATTTGATCTGGAGCACATTTTTTATTTTGAGAACGTACGTGCACCTGTGCACTACTCATGTCCATCACTTAACAGAAATGACATGTAACATGTAAGGCTTATTGAAAAAAATATTTTCAAATGCATTTTTTACATAACACAACGAAGAAACTTATTTTTAATTTCAGTGGGAACAGTGTTGTTGGTCTCCCTTTTTAGCCAGCGCATCAAAGTCTGGATTTAGTTTTGTTGTGGCGATTCTCAGGATGGATCTGAGGTGTTAACAAGGTTTATTAATATAATTTCATCAAGTTCTGCGGGCCGGATTAAAAAGCTTAACGGGCCGCATATGGCCCGTGGGCCGTAGTTTGCCCATGCCTGGGCTAGAATGACAGTAATGTCAGTAACAACATATAAAGGAGATGAGTGCTACCTGCTATATTTCCAACCACAGTTACCACTGAAGTTTGTCAAGGCCTCACCGGGGTATTGCCTGGTTCCTTTCACTGTGTTACAACCAGGGCATGTCTGCCACCAATGTAACTCTAAGGGGCTCCATTGCCCTCTCCAGTTTTAGATCTCAAAGTAATTGGTCTAAGCTGTGAATTCTATGTGTCTCGGTTGGGAATTGCTGTTAGGTTTACAAATATACTATAAATTAAGTTTTAAAGCTGCGCTGTGGTTATACTTTCTATGCCAGATGCTTTAAAATGCAACATTATGGCAACATGACATAGTTTAGTGGTCAAATTATAGTGTTTTGCACTTCTAGCAGTTTTGCTCTGGCCTTTCAGCAAGGCGTGTCGACATATATCAGGTTACTGAGGTAACTCGTGCAAGAAGCTAGAATAGGAGGGAAGCAGCTAATATGAAGATTGGTGCAAAGGTTGCAAAGGTAGTGGTAAACCAGTGGAGGTACTTGAATAACAATTTTAGACTTAAAAACACTCTCAAGGCTTTATAAAGTCCAAGTATTTATTTAAGAATCACTCAAGAATATTGCCATTTTTCTGATTACAGTGAAGTAAAAAGTGCAGTTTATTGCATTACTTTCCAATCAATATTGCAAGACTGCATAAGAAATGCAAAAATACTTTAACATGTTATATGCTTGTCTAGCTCAGAAAATAATTGTATATTTAAGACGTTATCATTGCAGATCCAGTATTTTGAAGAGAGGTATAAATGAATAGCAATAATTGGAATAAAAATTGCTTCCTGCCAATTTTTTGAGGTCTCATATCTTTGTAGGTGGTGGCATTGCAAAGACAAGGGTTTATCAACTTGAGTGTTGTAGTAGGGAGCGTCTTCTCTTGAATAATGCCTGGAGGAAAGTCTTCCTAATTTTAGAGGTGACTCCACATGCAAACAAGTAAACATGTTTACTTCAGCTCAGGATGGTGCAAGTACTTGATCCTGTTCCCAGTCGCTTACTATTCAATTTGGCTTCCTCTTTTCAAAGGACAATTAGTGAATGACAGTAAATCGAATGCCATGCCAATGACATTCATATGCATAAAGTAAACAAAAAAACTGTGTGAAAGATCTCATCGAATAGTGAATGGTGGTTAATATGCTATTGGATTAGTAATCCAAAGGATTTGATTAATGATCTAGGGATACAAGTTCAAATCCACCTTGGCAACTGGGACATTTATATTCAGTCCTTTAAATGAATGGAATAGAACTATTCAGCGTGTTGACCGGTTTGTGGTTGGCTTCCTACTTTGCTACTGAAATGACTCATTGCTGTAAAAAAAAAAGTGTTATAAATCTTTCCATTACTGCCTTCCCTGTGATGTCCCTTTTTTGCTGATGTTCTTGAGTAGGTAATCAATGATCCCTGCACTGTTCCCTTGTGTCTGTTATGCTGACCAGACTAATGCTATTAAAGATACTTGATTTGATTGTTCATCTACCTCTACATTCTTTAAATGGAATGGTAGAAAATTTACCAGAGTAGGAGGCCCTTCATGCCATCATGGTGTTTAATCTAATTCTACCTTCCCAGTGTTGTTGATTGTGCTGCAGGTCATGACCTATCAGGCAAACGTCCAAGCACTTTTCAAATGTGGTGAACATTACTGCCTATAGTATCTGTTCAGGCTGGATATTCAAGACCTCTATCACTTTCTGGATTAAAATAAGTTCTCATCATCCCTTTAATTTTTCCATCAATTACACTAAATCTATGCTGCTTGGCTTCTGAATTCCTATGTTAAGAGAAATAATTACTTTTGTGTAATCTTTCCAACCATTCTTGTACACATCCATTGAGTTTCCTTTCATACTGCCTATCCAATCTTTTCACAAAGCCAAACAATTTGTATCTAGAAATTTTCCAGCTCTGGCAGTATTTTTGGAAATAACTTCTGAGCACACTCTAGCACAGTCCCATCTTTCCTATAATTGGCAGAAGGAGCAGTACACAGTACTAAAGCTGTAACTTCACACTATTGTATTTAATTCCAGCTCCCTGCTGTTGTGCTTAGTGTATCAGTTAATAAAATAAAGCATATTGTTATGATATGGCAACAGTGAATATATAATTGAGACAGGTTTTCCATAAACAAATTAAACATTTATTTAAACTCAGCTCAACAACCAATGAAAAATAAACAAACGATTAACTTAACTGGAAGTTAACTGCAACTGGAACAGTTCTTAAAGCGATAAATGCGAACACAGTTCTTAAAGCGATAAAGGCAAAAGTCCAAATGTTTTACATAGTCAATTAGGAGAGACTTTCCTGAAGTAACAAATTCCTTGACAACGTGACATTACTGCTGATCCCAGCCAAAATATGCCTTGCCCAAAGGATTTATGATGAAGGAAATAAAAACGGCTTAAAGGAACTGACCTTGTCCTTGGCGAATAACACTGCGTCCAGCCCTTTCTGCTTTCACAATGTAGGGGCTATCTTGGATGCGGGTTACTACTTCCTTGAACGAGGATTCAATAAGGTCAACCCTGTATTACCATCGACAACACTAGCTTTACTCAGGTCCCGTACTTAGATCTAAGTCTTCACTCTCCGACTGGACTAAAACTGGCAGTGTTGTGCGAGACTGCCGGCAATAACCTTTGAGACTTAAGACAGAAAGTAAAACTCCACTTTAAAAGAAATGTGCATCATGAGATGAATACGCAGGATAACAGAGTAACTGACAAATTAAACAGCAAACTGACCTGCGTCATGGCAAGGCTTTCCTGTTTTATACCTATTGAAACAGGCCATCACATGACCTCTCACTGGCGGGGAAATTACATCACCCCCACCATTACAAGACCATTCCATCATGCTCACCAGATACTCAATTACATCATGGTCATAAGACAGTCACAAGATACCCATGGGGTATGTAACAATATTAAATGCCTTTTTCTCTGCCTTATCAATGCTGCTGTGGAATAAATTCCATTTGCTGCACCCCTGTCCAACTAACCGAAGTGTGTACACCCTTCTCCTAGACTACTATTCCAGCTGTGAGATGGCCCCTTCTGGTTTGTTCCTTAGTACCATTCATATAACATGATTTGATTATCTTTCTAACAAATTGCTCCCTCTAATGGTTATGATTTTTCTAGGAGTAAGGGTGCTATTCCCGTTTTTTATTTTTGACCCTCTGTCAACTGAAAACTTTTTACCTTGGAATGTTAAGCTGCCATATATATTCCTCTTAAGCCAGATTTTTTGTAACAGCTATAATATTGTACTTGGTGTATATCAGTGCATCAATTAATTTACCTTCAATACTACTTGGCATTTAAATAACATTTGAACAAGTTTTGTTTTTTGTATGCTTTCCAGCCTTTGAACTGCCTTCCAAATGCTCTCAATTTTTTGCCTTCCATTTTTAGATCTGAATTACTCTTTGCCCAGTTTTCCATGCACATGTGCTAAATTATTTTAAACTCTCCACATTAGCAAACATACATTCAAGAATGCTGGACTTGCTTCTTATGAATTGCTTTCCTCATTCCCCTGAACCAGTCCCAATGGGATGAAGCATTGTGATTAATCAGAAGATTGCTACTTTGGAAGCTCTTTCATAATGGCTTTCCTGATTCCTCAGTAATCTGCCTATAGGATTTTATCAATTTTTCTGCCCTTATTGGTACTGATGTAAATCACTTGGGCTTACAAAATTTTCTGTATCTACTCAGTGATATCCTTGACCGTTACAAATGGGATGTGAAATTACATTCTGGAATCATGATTTCAGACCAGTGAAATGTCTGCTCCCCCAGCTTTAGAATCTCCTCAACTATTACTTCCTTCTCCCATCAATTACAATTTAGTGTGAAGACAGGATGGCCATAGGGATAAGTTTTGCCAGATGGGTAAATAGAGTGGCCCCTCAATTTGCCTATTAACCCATCATATTCCTTTATCGCCTTCTTTCATTTATTTGCTTCTGTGTCCACCAGACTTTGTCTCATCCATTGTGTTAATTAATGTGTTTCATGCTCTCTTGCGTGTTTAGAATTTTTCTTTTGAATTTCTCTCATTGTCTTATACTGCTGGCCTTTAGCTTTGCAACACCCCTTCTCTTCTCTCCCACCCCCCACCCCCAACAGACTCTCTGCCTATTCAAGCATTCCAAATTAGACAACCCCTTTCCTTTGAAGAAATAGGAGCCAGCCTATGCGTTGAGGTATTGTAATTCTACAAAGAGAGGGCCGATATTCCCGATGCAACCTGACCTGCTGAATATTTCCATCATGTTCCAGGATCTGTGTGTTGTTTTAATGTTCCCAATGCTCCTTCCTGTTTTCATCTGATTACATACACTTAATGTTTGATTTTATAAAATATTAACCAGAATTCTATGAAGTGAGAAGAAATATTCTACTGTTAATATTTTAAAAAGCAAGTTGATCTGTTCAGCTGTGTGTTTTTGTTTTCCCCCAAGAAGTCCATTTCTTGCAATATTGGCTCGGTGAGTGATGTAGAAAAATTGCTAAAATTAAAACGAGCAAAATGTGGATTAATCTAGCTGTTTACATGATGAACTTGAATCTGGATGTCCAAAGTTACATTTCGTGGTATAAGTTTTAATTTTCTTCTGCGCATGATTAAAGAAAAATCAATAATCAGATGTACACTTCATTGTCATTATGAAGATTTCATACTGTAATACCTTAATGACCTTGTGATAGAAATGATAACCTTATGAAGGGCAAATCCAAACTGTGATCAAGTGATCAGTGGAGGTACTGTTGATAATTTAATAACTTCAGAAAACTAAATGCGCTGTGCAAAAGAGAATTCACTGATTTTGGAATAACTAGTACAAATGCCATCTACAAATTTGCTGATGCCACCACTGTTGGCAGAATCATAGATGGTGACAAGCTGTCCAAACAGGAGTGAGAAAGTTCAGCTGGTAGTGATGTTGTAACAATGATCTTGCTCTCAATGTCAGCAAAACCGAAGAACTGTGGACTTGAGGAAGAGGAAGTTGGCTGAACTAGCACCAGTCCTCACTGACAGGTCTGCAGTGGAAAAGGTGAACATCTAGGTGTTTCTATCTTGGGATCAGCATATAGATGCAACCATGAATAAGACACACCTCTACTCTTATAAGTTTAAGGAGATTTAGCATGTTTTGCAGATGGAGCTGAGGCGCTCGACAACTTTCTATAGATGTACAGGTTGAGTTACAGCTTGCTTCAGAGACTCCAGTGTACAGGAACATGAGACAACACAGTGGTGGGCTTGACCAGTCCCATCATGGGTACATCTCTCCAACAGCCCCCTCCCCCCCCCATTGAGGGTATCTATGTGAAGCAGTATCATTAATGACCCCCACCATCTGGGCCATGTTCTCTTCTTATTTCTGCCTTCAAACAGGAGCTTAAAGGTCCAAACCTCAAGGTTCAAAAACATCATCTTCCCCACTGCCATTAGATTTTTGAACCGACTTGGAAACACGTTGACTTTTGGACTATATTTCCCTTTCTTGACCTTTCTGTCTCCATTACTGGAGACAAACTGCCTGCTGGTATCTTTCATAAACCCACTGATTCCCACGCCTATCTTGACTACCTCTTCCCACCCTGTCTTCTATAAAGATACTATTCTCTCTTCTCAATTCCTTCTTCCCTGTTGCATCTGTTCCCAGGAGGAGGCTTATCTTTCCAGGACATCAGAGATGTTCTTCTCCTTCAATGAACAGGCCTTCCTTTCCACCACCATTAATGCTGCCCTCACTGGCATTTCCACCATTTCTTGGACATCTGCTCTTATCCCCTCTTCCCCATTCCCCCCCCCCCCCCACATCCTTAAAAGGGATTGGATTTCTCTGGTTCCGCCCCCCCCCCCCCATGAGCCTCTGCATCCAACACATCATTCTCTGCGACTTCTGCCATTTTCAATGGGATTGAAAATTTTCCCCTCTCCCTTCCCTCTTCATTTCCCCATCCTGGCCTCTTACTTGCTTATCACCTCTCCCTGCTGTCCCTCCCCTTTCTCCTCTCCTGTCATATTTCCTCTTCTCCAACCCTTTGCCATTTTCACTTATCACCTCCCAGCTTCTTACCTCATACCCCCCCCCCCCCCCCCACTCCACCCACCTGGTTTCCCTATCAACTTCTAGCTTGTCCTTCTCTCCCTTCCCTTCCAGTCCTGATGAAGGGTCTCGGCCTGTAACCTCGACTGTTTATTCATTTCCATAGATGCTGTCTGACATGCTGAGTTTCTCCAGTATTTTCTGTGTGTGTTCTATATTTCCCTCACTTGTATTGGTGTCATTGTTTTATAGTATCATGTGAATTGTGTATTTTATCTTAATGTAAATTTGTGTGATTTATGTTTGTAATGTACTGTGCTGCTGCTGCAAAAAAGTAATTTTCATGCCTTTTATACTCTATAAATAAGCCCATGACAATAAACTAAAATTTGAAATGCAAAATTAATTGCTTTTAATATAGTTTTGTAATGAGGAAACCATAATACATGTTTCTTTTGTCTCTTTATAATTTTTATTTTCCACTTGAACTGTCATTGCTTTGGTTCTTAATTACTGCTTAGACAGGACACTTGATGATATTGTGTAGAAAGTTGTTAGAATGGGGACGGAGAGCTTGCATGCTACGGCCTCCCCAAAGTGTAGATGCTGATATGCCCTCTTGACTACTGATGTATTGTGGGTCCAGGTCAGATCGTCTATTATGTGCACACTAAAGAACTTTGTGCTCTTCACTCAATGACAGAGCCATTGGAGTGTTTTGGAAAGTGGTTGATCTGCACCATCCTGAAGTCCACAATCATCTCTTGTCTCTTGTTGACTTTGATACTCAAGTTGTTCTCACACAATTTGACAAGCTTCTCTATCTCCTCTGAGACTCACCATTGCTAGCTACTGTTGTTTCATCAGCGAACTTGAAGTGGTTTGAGCTTGATGTGGCAGGAGTGTGAACTGCTGTGGGCTAAGCACCCTGGGTGACACCAGTGCACAGTGGGATGGAGCTAGAGATGTTGTTGCCAACTTAGACTGACTTGGATGTTTCCAGTCTGAGGAACAGATTATACTGCACCTCATGCTCTAAGTGGGATTCACAGTGCTAAAGTCATCTGGCTACTAATGTCTTGTAGCTATTCCATTAGGCAGAGTGATCCAAAATCTGTCATTGTGCAAAAGCAGTGGAAGCTTAAAGCACCCACAGATTGTTCTGAAGGTTCATGCTGTCTACTCTTCTAACATCTCTAAATGCCTAGTAATCTGTTATTTAAATAGTTGAAAAATACACTATAATCATAGTTTAAAACAAAAACCAATCGATTTATTTTGCACTACTTTTTAAAATATATTTGCTATTGTAACTTATTGAACTATACTGCTGTTGCAAAACAACCAATTTTTCTAGGTAAGTCAATGATTCTGATTTGGAATACAAGTCGGTGATCAAATTCCATGATTGGGCATTGCTAAATGCCTGGTATAAAGTCATAGGGTCAGATAGAAAATGTATCTGGACCCCTCAGCTTTACTGCACTGAATGGGAAGTCAATTGCACCCATCCTTTACTTGCATATCCATATTAGGATACACAAATACAAGTCCAGGATACCTTGACATGTCTACTGAAACTAGATAACTAATCCTTCCAGAACTGCTGGCTGATAATCTATGTGTTCCAACCAGTCGAGTTCAATTTGCAAATCAGAAATATTAAATTTTAATTGTGATTCCTGTTGTAGTTGCTGCAATTGGCATTTCCTTTTCACACTATAATTTTTATTAAAAAGTGAGCAATATCTAATTGTTCAGATTTGTTTCAGTTCTTTTAAAGTTCAGACCTGGAATATTTAATCAGAGTAAGTATGCCAAACCACTAAACTGCAGAGGAAAATTGATCTGGTTAATCAGATTGCATCCTGCACATGTATATGTAAGATTTTGGCATTTCTGTTCAAAGATGGTAATTTGTATTATGTAGCATTGTTACAGTTCTTAGCAGATATTGACATCAATTTATAAATTATTCAAGATTGAGAGTCATATTGTATCTCTTAATCCATGTGTAAAAATTTTCATCTACTAATGAAGCAAGTTTTATAGGTAAGCCAGTCAAATAGGGGTTACTGGGCAGGTAGATGCATGCTGCATACTATATAGCTTGTAGATTTATACATTACCCAGGAGTTTACGTATGAAGTGTTTGCTGCAAAGATGTAAGTTGTGAAAATCTGAAATATTATTAATCCAGGATGTCAGCTGTGTGGGTATGCTGCAAGGACTATATTTTCATTCAACTAATATTTAATAACACTTATTTTGATGCTAACTGGATACACGTTGCATTGCAACATGATTTGTTCAGTCTCCTGGTGAATTCATGTGTGATGCCATTGCAAGTGGTCCTGAATTGTGTACGTGAATAACCTGACCCAGGCTCTGCTTTGCTCCTGATCTAAACTAGGATAACAAAATGTACTTCCCATTGCTCGGAAGTGAAATGAAGATCAATAGTTAGCTGTTTAAAATCTGTTTGTGTGGCCACTGACTATGACTGCCAATGGATTAATCTCCTGGGCACTGCTGCATGTATTGCTAGAAAGGACATAAAACATAATTGTTTTTCCAAATTTTTGCCAACATTCAGTTTATTGCTATAAAAGTTTGTGGAGTGAAGAAAGGCAATTTGAATGTGTATGAGGAATTTGGAGTTTGAAGGCTGGGTAAGGAAATATTCAACCATAGTTGTTAATCCTTGCAGTGGGTACTAACAAGGTGAAAGGGTTAGCTGAAATTTTAAATTTACTGTTCACATCAGGGTATTAGAGTTTACTGGATGTGCAGTTAAATCTGTATATCAATCACAGACTAGATTTAAAATTCATTCTAGTCTGGCAGGTATGAATGAGGTTCTATATCTACTTTATTTTACATATAAGCCAATAGTTCTGAACAGATTTAATTGATCCTTGATGCTAGTGTATTTACATTAGCCTAGCTGCTAATGTCTAGTGACATGATCTCAACAGCAGTGTTCCTACTTTTATAACTTGTTAGTCATTCAGCCATATAGCATTTCTGAGTATCATCTCAAGTCCTCAGCATGGAAGCAAATAATTTTGTTTTAGACTTCACAATAAAACAATATATTATCAAATTTTCTGCTATCTAACTAAGGTTCTTCGGGTAAGGAAGCGTTCTGTCCTTAATGGCTCTACCTACTGTATGTTTGACTTTATTCCAAACAGCCTTGAGGGTAGATGAAATGAAAAGAAATGAAATGTCTTTATTGTCATTGCATAGTACAATTTGTCATGCACCAATACAGCGAAAATGAGTTTGCAAATCTCGTACTCAATGCTATAAAACAACAAATAAATACTGTAAACAATAAATAAAATCAAGTAATCAGCCAGTACAAGCAATGTCCAGCAGTACAAAAGCACAACTCAGGTGCATGACAGCCATAAAACCAATATTTAAAGTAGCAAAAAGGTTGTGCCTTTGTTACTTCCTCTGGTGTGTGTGGCCAAGTACTTCCCTACACTATATTCCATCTGCCACTTTGCCCATTCTTCTAGACTTTGGGACATTCTGTGAACTCCCTGCTTCCTCAGTGCTGCCTGCCCCCCACCTATCTTCTTGTTGTCTGTGGGCTTGGTCATGTGGCCATCAATTCTGTCATCCAAGTCATTGACATGGAGCATGGGAGGAGGTGGACCTGGTGCCAACCCCTGGGGAGCGCTGCTGGTTACAGGTGGCCAACCAGAGGGGGGCCGCTTTGTTTCTACACGTTGCCTCCTGCCAGTCAGCCAGTCTTCTATCCGTGCTGTTATCTTTCCTGTAATGCCATGGGCTTTTATCTTGTTAAGCAGCCTTGTGTAGCTCCTTGTCAAAAGCCTTCTGAAAATCCAAGAGATGACATCCTTTGTCTGTCCTGCTTGTTATTTCCTTAATGAATTCCAACAGATTTGTCAGGCATCCTTAAGGAAACCATGCTGACTTGGCCTATTTGTTATGTGCCTCCAGGTACCCCAAAACCTCATCCTTAGTAGTGGACTCCAACATCTTCCCAACTACTGAGGTCAGGCTAACTGGCCTATAATTTCCTTCCTTCTGCCTCTCTCCCTTCTTAAAGAGTGGAGTGACATTTGCAATTTTCTGGTCCTCTGGAGCCATTCCAGAATCTAGTGATTCATGTGAGATAATTACTAATGCCTCCACAGTCTCTTCAGCTGACTTTTTCAGAACCATGGGGTTTGGTCCATTTGGCGCAGATAACTTGTCTACCTTCAGATCTTTCAGCTTCTCAAGCATCTTCTCCTTAGTAATAGCAAAGACACTCACTTCTGCCCCCTGACACTATCGAACTTTTGGCATACAGTTAGTGTCTTCCGTAGTGAAGATTGATGCAAAATACTAACTAAGTTTGTCTGACATTTCTTTGTTCCCCTTTGCTACCTCTCCAGCATCATTTTCTAGCAATCCAATATCCACTCTCAACTCACTTTTACTCTATTTATCTGAAAACTCTTTTTGGTATCTTCTTTGATATTATTGGCTAGCATAACTTCATATTTCATCTCTTCTCTCCTTATAGTTTTTTTAGTTGACTTCTGTTGGTTTTTAAGTTCTTCCCACTAATTTTTTGCTATTTTACGTGCCCTCCCTTGCTTTTTTGAATTCTTTGACTTCCCTTGTCAAAGACAATGGTTGCATTATTCTTCCCTTACAATACTTCCTCATCTTTGGGATGTATCCATCCTTTGCCTTCCGAATTTGTCCCAGTAACTCCAGTCATTGTTGGAGACCACGAACATACAGTCAAAAGTCCAGCAGGTACCCAATAAAATGGCCACTGAGAATACATGTACAATGTAACTTCACAACTCCTTTGCTCAGTGTCCTGACTGATGAGGGACAGTGTTAAGTGCCTTCTTTACCACCATATGTACCTGTGACACCAAATTGAGGGATCTTTGCACTTGAACTTCTCTGTCCCTCTGTTCTACAACACTTTCTAGGATCCTTCCATTTACTGAATAATTCCTATCCTGGTTTGTCTCCCACAATGCAATATTGCACATTTAACTGGATTGAAATTCACTTGTGAATCCAGAGCCCACATACCTTACTAATCAAGATCCTTCTGTCTATATCTATTATACACTATCTATAATATGACCTACTGTTGTATCATCTGTATGCCTTGTTCATTCACATTTCAATTATTGATATAAGTTACAAATTACAGTCCCAGCACTGACCCATGTAACACACCACAAACACTGAAAATTAGTCTGAGAAACAGCCCTCAACCATCACCCTCTGCTTCCTCCTGCTGAGCCAATTATGAATCCAATCAGAAGCCCCTACATAACTTTATTCACCTCAATTGTCAGACTCATTGGCCTGTACCTTCCTGACTTGTGGTATGTTTGCTACATTTTTAAAGAATGGTAGTGCTATGACCACTCTAGTTCACTGGAACCACAACTGTGGGCAGAGATGAAGTTAAAAAATCTGCGAGGACCTCCACAATTTCACACAAGGCCTGAGCATGCACTGGGTCATCTATCTGGTTTAATGTGCTTTAAGACCTCCAGTACCACCTCCCTGCTAATTTGTATGTGGTCCAAAGTTGGGATGGGTCTTGGCTCCAAATTTGTTCAGATGAGACCATCAGGTTGGTAATGATTCTGCTGCTCAAGGCCAGACTAGTTACGAAGGGTCTGAGGGGTCAGAGCACTGGGAGGGATATGGATTTTGTGAAGGCAGAAATTATTGGTTTATTCAGACGCTTAATTGGTCAACAGAACATCTATGTTAATAAACCATGGGCTGCAACAAATATGAATGCCTCTGGCTGAAGGTAATGAAGGCCTGGGCCAGATCACAGTTACAGTTTCTGGTGGGATTGAATCTCCAGTAAAGAGAACAACAAACACAAGAGGGATAATTACCCCACTGCCTGCAAACTGACAGCCCAACCCTAACCCAAAACTTTAGTACACAGTAAGTGCTCCCACCAAAAGCACACCTGCCAAAGGGCTGTAAAATCACAGTCGACACTCTACATGGGCATGTCAGAACATAGAACAACTCTTCACCCCATTGGGGAACACAGTAACCTGGATTAGTCACGTTAATTCACACTTTCTGAAGAAACCTGAAAACTCAAGTGATAGGAGACATGCCTGAAAAAATAGGATCCCACGATGGCTTGAAAGACCCTTGGCCTGTACACTATGGAGTTCAGAGGATGAGGGGATTCTCCTGAAATCCACGGATTACTGAAGGGGCTGGATAGAATGGACCTGAAGAGAATGCTTCCATCTGTCAGTAGAGATTAAATCATTCTATGTATCTAAGGCAGAGATTGATGGGTTCTTGTTTGGTAAAGGCATTATGGGTTGCAAGAAAAAGGGTTGGTAGAAATCAGCCTGACTCAGTGGGCTAATTCTGTTCCTGTCTCTTGTGGTCACCTAGGTTCTAGGTCACAGTAGGTTCTACTGTCACTAGTAAGCAACTCACACTGAGGTCCACTCCTACCTCAAAAACCAACAAATGCTTGCACAACTGGACAATTTGTTTTTTTTTTAATTCTAATTTGCCCTTTGGTCAATCCTTTGGGTGCAATTAAATTGCTACAGAATGTAGTTGTCTCTTGTGCCTCTTCCCTGTTCATGTTCTTAATGAAGAGAGTTGAAAAAATGTAAATTAATCTTTTGTTTTATATATCTAGGACACGGGTGTTGGCAAATCCAGCATTGTTTGGAGGTTTGTGGAAGATAGTTTTGACCCGAACATCAATCCGACAATAGGGTGAGCAATACAAACATATTGTTAAGATGTACATTTAGCTATTATGTATTTTCCTATTCCTGGATAATTTGATTTCTGATCCATATTTAGGGCTTCTTTTATGACAAAAACTGTGCAGTATCAAAGTGAGTTACACAAGTTTCTGATCTGGGACACAGCTGGTCAGGAGCGGGTGAGTCAATTTACTGCTTCACTTAGAAATACTTGCAAGTTTGAAACACTTAATTGTTTTACTAAAACAACACACACAAAATGCTGGTGGAACACAGCAGGCCAGGCAGCATCTATAAGGAGAAGCACTGTCGACGTTTCAGGCCGAGACCCTTCAGCAGGGCTGACTGACGTCGACAGTGCTTCTCCTTATAGATGCTGCCTGGCCTGCTGTGTTCCATCAGCATTTTGTGTGTGTTGTTTGAATTTCCAGCATCTGCAGATTTCCTCGTGATTGTTTTACTAAAAATTGCTTTCCTTCATCCTAGCATCTCTTACACATTTGATCCCAACAAATAAATATCAGCCAAATACAGAGGTGATGTGGAGCAGATCTAAAGGTTTAAGTAATACAACCTTTATTGGCTCCATTATAAAGTATTTCATTGACTAAAACGATTTAGGATATCCTGAGATCATGAATGATGTGATATAATTGTTAGTACAAACACGAGGAAATTCAAACAACACACACAAAATGCTAGTGGAATACAGCAGGCCAGGCAGCATCTATAAGGAGAACTGAATTTCCAGCATCTACAGATTTCCTCGTGTTTGCTCTTTAAATTCACTACTGCGAAGCCTCTGCCAGTGATGCCTACACTGAAGAAGTTTAAATCTTCTCTTCGGCAGGAGTTCAGTGAAACCCTCTCTCGCTGCTCCCCATCTATAATTCCTTCGGCCCTTCAACTTTTCAATCATATTTTGACCCAGACCCGCTATTACAACCAGCTCTTGGCTTCATCCCACTCCCTCCGGTCTTCTCCTATCATTTCACATTTCCCCCTCCCCCCACTACTTTCAAATCTCTTACTACCTTTCCTTTCAGTTAGTCCTGACGAAGGGTCTCAGCCCGAAACGTCGACAGTGCTTCTCCCTGTAGATGCTACCTGGCCTGCTGTGTTCCACCAGCATTTTGTGTGTGTAATTGTTAGTACCTTTTCTTTCTACCCATAACATTTTCAAAAGCAATGTGTAATTTGTAAATTTCAGTTTAAAAATGTGACCTTTTGTTTTGCTCTCGTGCTGGAGCTGTAGAGCCTTTTATTGCAAGAACCTTTTATTTCATGGGTTTGACTATTGGGGTTCTGCCAATAACCACACCAACAGAAAGATCTTAGCTTACTTTGGCAATAGCAACATCCATATCTTCCCTGCACATGTTTAATCATTCTAGTCCTCCTTGAGTCCATCGTTAATCTCTAAAATGTGTCACTGTCATCTTTCATTGGGAAATTGTTTACTTCCTGAAGTGTATAGTTGTATGCATTTGCAATTCTGTTATCAGTAGAGGAGGAATTTTTCACTTTGTAACTTCTGAAAGATCTTGTTATTTTTCTTAATAATTTTATGGTTGTACAATAGAGAGTATAGTTTCTGCTTTAAAACGTTATTTCAAGAGAATTTGGTTTTCTTTTGGTAGATGCTGTCCAGTCTGCTGAGTGTTTCCAGCATCTTCTGTTTTTGTTATATATTGAAAGATTCTGATAAATGCAATAAAAATCTGATAATCTGCTGCTTGGCATTTTAAAAGGCCCTGTGGTTTGGTATCTGGCCCATGGATGATGTTTCCAGTACTTCCCTCAAACTCAATGGGGTTCTGGTTCCTTTTCGCAAAATATATTGGGGTATGGGAATAATAGCCAATTTTTGATGGAATTGATTTTTACAATAGCAAACTACAGTTGAAAATATTTGATAAAACAGTTTAAAGAAAATGAGTAGTCATTCTATAGTTTGGACAGTAATGTAGTTTGAATGGAATGTTTTGAGTTTCTCAGGTCAGAATATTGGTACAGGAATAAGCTATTAAGCCACATGAGTTTTTCCATTATTCATTTAGATTAAGTTTGACCTGCATTTTAATATACTCAGTTCGGTTTTATAGTCCCATTGTGTAGCTTTTCAGCTAACAGTAGAAATTTTAATATTAAGGCTTTCAGGTAATGCAGAGTACATCAGGGATCATTTGTTTCTATTGACCAGGAGATGCAAACTTGCATAATTGCAATCACTTGTATCCCTCCATTCTTTGTGTTCCAGATTTCAACATTATACTTCCTTCATCACAGGCATTTTGCTCAAACTATATAATCATTAAAAATAAATTAACATGCATGTAACACTAATGTAAAACGGTGTTGCCTGCATTGACTTTTTTTTTACATTTGTTTTCAATAGCTTAGATACTTCAAAATTTATGCACTGATCATTTTCTCAAAAGTGAATTTGGAATATTTGAAGCCAGTGTTTGGTCAACTCTGAGAAATGTTCTGTGGTAAATTGCTCCAGGTTATTATGTGGTTTCCCTCACAAAGTTTATAACGATAAGGTGTCAAGTAGTTAGGTTCAAGTGTGATATGCATTTAGAGCACAACTTCTAGGCAGTTTCCACTGTGGTTGCTTGCCACCCTCAGAAAAGCATTGAGTCGTCAATTGATGAGTACTTTGATTGTAAAATATGTGTATTATAATTGCAGTTTTTTGGAACATTTCAGGCCAAAGGCCCCTCTACTTTCTCTGCAACCTAACTGCTTCTTTCATACCTGGTTCTGATGAAGGGTCTTTGACTTGAAACATGAATTTTTTCTGGTCAGCTGGTGCCTGACGTGCTGTTTGCAATGTTTTCTGTTTTTATATCAGTAGTTCAGAAAGTTTGTTTGTCCACTAAAGTAAAAGCGCAAATCTGATAGAAGAGGCATTGCATTATGCAGGATGATGCATTCTTAGAAAATAGTGCACATTGCAGTTTTCTGTAATGCAAAGCCAAATCATCTGCACATGCGTTAAGAAGTACGAGTTGAAAATATTTTCTGTGTTTATGTACTCTTTTAACATAAATTTTCTGAGAGCAAATTTATTCCATATCTCAAATTTTGGGGTAGAAATTTGAGAATTCTGTAAGGCTGATGTGTTGTTACCTGAACAGCCATAGGGAAGGTTGGGTGCAGAGGGTAGGGAGCAGTGGTGGATTCTGTACCTAAAGATTAAAGTCCAACTACTACTTCGATTAGAGCTGGCTAATGTGCTATCTCATGAACTTGTACAGATGTTTAAGTTCTTGTAAGTCATCCCTATATCTCATACATTTCATTATATTTCAGACATTGGTAATTAAGCTTTTAGTGCTCTGAGTTGTGAATAAGGTGTGGACCAAAGCTTGTAGAGGTAACGTCAAAGCTAGCAGTTTTCAAACCACAAAGTCGGCTGTTACTCTGAGCTAAGGTGCAAAATGTAAATCTGGAAGCGATGTACTTGGTCATTTGCATATTCTCTTCCTTGATCTGTCTGATTTGAAGTGGACTGGACAAGAAGGGCTTGGCTGGACGTATACAGAACTCCTAAAGATGACAGCCTCAGTGCAGAAATATCCTCAATAAAACTGATCACTCAAATGATGTAGAAATCCAAAGCAATCCAAGTGCCCTGTGATTAAACTGACTTAATTTCTTTTCATTGGAGGATTTTTACCCACAATTTGTGTTCTGTAGTAGTTTATTTTGTATGTGATACTGGAACCCAGTATCTATGTGTGCGTCATGACATTAGCAAAAACAATTGAATTGGGCCTTCAGAGAGAGATGAGTCTGACTTCATTTAAGCTACAATCATACCTAGCTTCTGTCAGTTATATTACTGAGGAGAAATTGAATCACAGTTTTAATGTTTTTAAATCTGTAGTTGCTTCAGAAATTTGTTGGGGAAAATGAAAATTATTTTTTGCTGGACTTTGATCTTCTCCCAATTAGAAAGTTTATTTTTTAAACTACTTTGGTGCATGCTATGAGCCAGTATTTGTAAATGATTGAATAATGCAGCATCTTCGAGAGATGGGAATTACTCTGTATTGATATAAAGGTTGTGACCTCAGACGTTAGAGCTGGAAGCAAATAATAATTTGGCAGAAAGATTGACAGGAATGGGCCTCATATTAAGAGAGCAAGAACCTTCAGAGAATGGGCTACAAATACAGATTGCAATTTTTGTTTTTCTTATAAGGGAGTTCTTGACACTGTACACAAATCTTTGTTAACTAGAAGGAAAAGTTAATTATCTTTTTTCAAGGCTCAATTTTAACATTATGTAAAAGCAGAATTGCCTGAGTGGGCCAAAAGTTGAAGATTAGTTAACAGTGTTAACTTCTAAACTTATATATCACATTTGCTTCCCAGATGGCATGCTTCGAGAATTTTTTTAAAAAATCAGATCTGAATTTATTTAAACCCTTTCACCTCATTTTCAGGTTGTCTCTAAATTGCTTGGCAGCCAATTAAATAACTTTAAAATGTAATCAATGTGAAAGGTGTGCTTCACAGTACCATTAGTCCCAGATTGAAGCCTCTGTATACTGGAGATGGAATAGAACATAGAAATCTACAGCACATTATAGGCTCTTAGGCCCACAATGTTGTGCCAACCATGTAACCTACTCTAGAAACTGTGTTAAAGTCGAATCTGAATAATAAAACTCAGGAGACCAGCAGTTACAGCAGTTTATTGTGCACCCAGGAGTTTGAGACCCAGTTGTCAAAGGGAAGGTACGTAAGTACTGCCACTATCCAACAAGTGGACCCCTTAGGTTACAGCCGTATATTTATATATTGTAAGTCCCATACATTACTGTTGCAGATGTTATTAGAACTAGTATTCCCACCAAGTCTTTTGGTGCAAAACTTTGTTACAGATAAGAGAGTTTGTTAAATCAAAGTTTTAGTTACAGGTGGATGTACTGTCCAGTCTTTATCAGTTATTCCCTTTACAAAGCCCTGACTTAATTACAGACGGATGTTCATTCCTGTCCTTATCGGTGAGTCCTCCTCCCCTTACTCAAACGAGGGTACAATGTATAATGTTATCAACTCAATGTCTCTCTCTCTGCATACCAAAGGAGAACTAGTATAAGCCGTTGGTTTTTTTAGCTAACTGTTGAAGACAGTTTACTTCAGTTCAAAAATTCCTATTCCGTCCCAATTATTCTTTTAGCCAGAGGTCACATAGGTTTAAAATGACTTTTTTAATATCCTCAATTACTCAACTGCCTAGAATTTCCCTACCACAGACCCCCCTTTTTTCCTAAGCTCCACGTACCTACCTAAGAGGCTCTTAAAAGACCCTATTGTATCCGCTTCCACCACTGCCACCCCTCCATAAATGCTGCCTGACCTGCTAAGTTCCTTGGATATTTTGTGTGTATTACTCTGGATTTCCAGCATCTGTAGAATCTCTTTTGTTTATGATGCGCAGCCACTCCCTCCTTGTGATTGTATCAAACACTTACGTTGTAACTACAGTATTTCATGAATTTCCCAAAATTTGCTGGCTTGGGAGTGGGAGGAAGTGGATTGTGCTGGAATTGACTACTTTCTGCATTATGGCCCACTGGGAAATTTGCATGCCAAACCTGAACAGAACCTCTGCCTTTTTAAACTGATCTGATCCCTGTTTACAGACTTGCTGAAAAGATTTCTTGTTTAATAATGATTGGATCTGTGCCCTGTGCATTAACATCCTTTGTCTGGCCCATAGTTGGACCAGTGCTCTTTCCCAGGCTGCTTTTCCATGAATTAAATTAGAATTGATTGCATCACAACTGGAAATGTTAACCTAATCTGTTTCAGCAATCATCCTCTTCCTTAATTTCTGTTTCCATAATGATTTGCACTTGATTGTCCAACAAATTGCTTTCTTCAAAGTTCTCCTCGTAATGAAATGATTTATCTCGTTTTGAGTGAAAATTGGAATGCAAGCATAAAAATGCTGTACCATTTTATTAGATTAAGGCTGATCTGGAACTCAACATATTGATAATTTTTTCTTTAAAACCTCACCTAACAATTTGGTAATCTCTCTCTTACAATCTTCAATTTGTAGTCTGTATGTTCATGGTCTGTTGAAAAACTTTGCCAGTGTTCAGGCTTTTTAAAAAATATAGCCCTGCTGGCTTTTTTTCCGATTGCACTGGCACTTTTAAATTTGAAATTCAACTGGATCACGTCAGGGCAACCATTTTGTTGTGGCAGAATTTTTGAGTCAGACTGAAACACATTTCCACAATCCTGTGTAGTCTTTCCCTTATTTGCACCATCATACATCATTGCCTGTAAGTGTTGGCTTAGTTCATAAAGGAGAATGCTATTTGCACAATATTTTGTATTAATATTATGTGGAAGTTTATTCCCAATTACTCAGTATAGTGTTCAAAGGTTAATTTTATTGTCAAAGTATACATGTACAGTACAACTCTGATATTTGTCTTCTCTAGATAGCCATAAAATACAGAAAAACCATGGGAGTTGTTGATGAAGAAGACATCAACTCCCCACCCTGCCCCACTGGCACAAAGAAAAAAAAACGCAAAACCCCCCACACCCTCCATTGCGCAAAAATCTAACAGATTTCCCACATGAAGAGCAGTAGCTAGAATACCCCTCCCTGCAGGAAGAAAAACAGCGACAATAACATTGACCAGCCTTTGTAATTTAGAGAATGCTTACATTATATTAATCTTCTCACAGTCTTTAAAGCTTTTCTTAATCATGTTGTGTATGATTTTGCGTATTTTACACGCTGGTCTAGCTTCATATTTCTAATTCTTATGTGTGATTTAATCATCATAAGTTTGCTGCACTAAGTACGTAGTTTTTTTCAGGTTCATTCTCAGTTTTACTCTTTACTCAATTGTATGTGTGCATGCTGTCCAAATAAGGCACTTGGAACTTGGGCTCTATGTTCTGACTCCCGCGTTCAGTAGAGTGCAGTTTGGCTTACTGTTGAATTGTGTACTTATTTCATACGCGAGAGCAGTACAGCCAGATTCCCTCCTGATTTTCATTTCTAATTTTAACCACCTAAGGCTGCTCATTCATATATTGAATATGTGAAATAAAAACACAGTGCTGGAAATATTCAGGAGGTCAGGTAGCTTTAAAAGAGTAAAATATTTTGGATCAATAACCTTGACCAACGCAATATTTCCTGTATTTTCTGTTTTGAATTCAAATTTCCAACTTCTGTATGTTTTAAGTAGGCTTCCCTCCAGCTAAACATCTATTCCTTTTATCCTCAGTGATCAGATGTTCTTGTGTTTAACCACATTTAATTCTAAATCAAAGTAGAATTTACAATGGAGCTACATTTTGCTCTTTGTAATGTAGTCCAATTTCAATTTTAATTCTAATTTATTCTTGCTGTGGTTTTCACTGCCAAAGATTAAATTGGTGATTATATTTGAGGGTGAGTGATTGTAATGACAGTATGGAATGATAAAAGCAACAATGTTACCCTTTCCAGATGATGAGAATGCTTAACATGTCTCAAAGTGGGGAATGCATTCATTAGAGCAAAAAGGGAGTCTTTTATTTGGGAGTGTCAGGGCTTGGAATTGGAACCAATACTGTGTACACATTTTTCTTTAAATATAACTTCGGAGTTTCTGAATTGATCAGATTTTTCAAAACCAGAAGAAATGATCAAATTAAAGGAGACAGCTTGGAAATTAGATACATGGTCAAGATCTCTATGTCTGAAGATTTTTAATGTAGGCAATTGTGTAATGTGTGTAGAAAATGGGCAATATGCAATTTTAGGATAAAACTAAGAGAAATATAGAAGTACTTATAGACTTAATGCTTTTGAAGTCCTGAAGTGGGACTGTTTCTGAGTGCAGTGAGGCTTGGAAGACCTGAGTATTGGTGGCACTGCAGATTCAACGAAATAACTGAACTTAATTGTCAAAAGATAGTACCTGAGATGATCTTGTTGAAGTAATATAAAATTGTTACTTAAAAAGTTAACCTTGAATTTTATTTTAAATTACAATTGAAGAATGGAGGGATTGAAAATCACATTTATTGAACTTAGTTATTTTGGGACTAATGACAGAAATTATTTCACCTGAAGATTAAGCTTTTTGAATAAATCTTGCAGTGTAAATAACCTTTCTAGAATAATTAAAATATTAGGTACTTGGGAATTGAGATGGGTTAAATGGCCTCCTTATCCTTAATAATACAGTGGATTTCAGTTTTTGGTTAATTGGGGCAGCCACTTGTTTGAGATAACACTTGAAGAACAAAAATTAATTGAGAAGATAGCCAGGTTTCCTGTTGTTTATTTAGGACACTTTGTTGCTTAATTGGGACAGAAGACTGTTTCTGACTCGTGTCAGCTGCGTGCACTTATGTGGTCGTCAAATTTTACACTGTGCTTAGAGCGAACAGTTTTTAAATGGCATCAGTGATTTTTGTCATTGATAGCGAAAAATAATCATTAAGACAATTCAGAATTGTTTGCTCATTGGTTTCAAGCTTTCAGGCTTGAAGATGCCAGAACAGCCATTAGACTTCGCAGTTTGTAAATAGCATCAGGTGTGTGTGCTTGTGTTATCCATTTGATTCAAAAAGCAGTGATTTTTGATAATTTTGTTTTTTTTATTTTGACTTTAAACAGGAAGACAAGAAGGTAGTCCAATATCTGCACCAGGTGTCTATGGTTTTTTTTTTCATTTTCCATCATTCAAAAGAGTATAGCCACAATGAATTCTTCTGTTGATAACTATTAAGAACGAATACACTTTTGCCACATACAGGAGTGTGGCAACACTTGACCCAAAACAATCCTCACTGACTTGATTTGATGCAAATGATACATTTCACTGTATGTATAGATGGTTCAATATGTATGTAACAAATAAAGTTAACCTTTTTATCTTCATTCACACCTTTTTCGAGGTGACCTGAGTGCAAAATCAACCAGATCTGTGAACTAAGTGCAATTTTGAACTTCCTGATTGAGAACAGACCAAAATGATCACTCTTTCCAAATGCTACTGGCTTTTGGATTAATGAATTAGTAATAAAAGCAATCAACAGTCCTGAAATTTAAAATCATTACAGTGGCTAAACTAACCTTGTGTTTTAGCATAAGAGTTTTTTGCAGTTGAGTATTACTTATTCCTGAAATTCAGTGCACTGAAACTCAGAGTGAGTTTGTAAATCTGGTAAGGGCAGATGTTGGGAGTGGTGAGGGTGGAGCACCGCAGGAGGGTTGTGGGAAGGTAGCAGAGGAGGGGTGGTGCGGGTGCAGGCAGACACAGCCCTGAGACACCAGGCAAGGTCATTTGATTCCAAACAATTGGTTTATTGATCATTGCCACTTTCTGGTCCTTGCCACTCCTTCCCCTCTCTCTTCACTTCTTCCCAAACATGATTCTGCTCTCCCTGTTCCCTTCAGAAACAGGTTTATCATAACTCATATATGTCATAATTTTTTTTTACGGCAGCAGTACAGAGCAGTACAAAACATCGCTACAGTACTGTACAAAGTCTTGGGCACCCTAGCTATGTATGAATGTGTATATATGAAACAAATGAATGCGTAAACAAATGGCATCAAGGAAAGAAAAAAACAAGATATAACAAGATATAAGTCTAAATGCAAAAGGGCTATCTAAATGTGCAAATCATTTGTAAGAAGTGGGCTGCTGAATGAACAAGTCTGGAAGTTAAATTCTAATGGCTATTTGATATTTAGGAAGGATGAAAAAAAAGTGAGGTGGCATTTGAGTGAAGGATGAAGAATATTGGTTCAGAAAGTGAAGGTATGGAATTAGTCTGGGTGGAGTTAGGAAGCAAGGGAAGAAATTAGTGGGAATTTGTCAGTGAGTCTCCAAACAGCAGTGGTAATGTAAAAGTCTGTCTAAAGCATGAAATTAAAGATGTACCTAGTAAGGGTGTAACAGTAATCAGGTATAAGTTTAACCTTATAGTTATGCATGATTTTGGTCTATAGATGGGTCAAACCAGATTAGCAAAAATAAGACAGCGGAAGGTTTCCTGGATTGAACAAAGGATGGTGTTGTGATCTAGTATATGGAGAAGCTCATTAGGGATTTGGAGGAGTTCCAATTTCAGCAAAAAAAGACAAATAAATTGAGAACAAAAATAGAACAGTTATCAAACGGACTGAAAAACTTCACTAATCTTTTTATTGTTCCATATTTGTAGAACTTTTTCATCTCCTATTAGCAGAAATGGGAGAATTTACAGTGGGGGTGATGGAAATGGCAGAGCAATTAAACAAATATTCCAGCTTTATCTTCATGCAGAGTTCACATAACATTACATAATTGTTAAGGAACCAGAAATCTAATGATATGAGGAGCTAATGAACGTTAGTATAATCGAGAAAATGCTGCTGACAAAATTAATGTTGATGCAGGCAGACTAATGCAAGATACTAGAAATCACAACAAAAAGGAGAAAATACAATGTATCTGCAGATCAAACAACATCTGTGCACAGAAAACAGACTTAGCATTTACAGGTGAATCATCCTGAGCATAAAGTGGTTGCCGTTGCAGAGAGGGATACAGTTTGAGAGAACAAAGGGCATGTCTATTACTGGGTGGAGATGAAAGTTATTCAGTTACTACATCCAGTTGGGGAGGGGAAGCTAATTCTGATTAAGGTTATTGATCTAACATGTTTTTCTCAATGGATGCTACATGGCCTGAGTGTTTTTGTTGAATTACATGTTCTTCAAAGGATTGTATTGTATTGTGCCTGGATGAAAGAAAGTGCTGTTCCCCAGGCTCAGGTGGAAATACAGGAGACTAAAGACAGGTCATGGTGGGACTGGAATGGAGAATTAAAATGGAGGGCAACTGAAAACTCAAGGTTATTCTAATGGACTGAATGGAGGTGTACTGCTAAGCAGTCTTCTCATTTACACTTGGCTCCTCCAAAAGGAAGTGGCAACATCATATGTACCAAATGCAATACTCTTAAAATTTAGAGTCTAAATCACCTTGCATGGTTGGAAACATTTGGGTCGCTGGATGGTGGGAAAGGAAGAAGTGGAAAGACAACAGTTTCATCTGCAGAGGTTGCATTGGATGAGATGTAAAAGTCAGCTAGGCCAGTCTTTCATCTCACCAACACCCTCCAACATGATGTTCTGTTGTATTAGTGAGAAGGACAGAGTTTTCTCTCACTTTGAACAAGATGTCACCATCAGACAATTTGCAGTAGTTTTAGTTAACAAATAACTTGGATTCATTGGAAACTTTCAACTGTTCTTTATGTTGAGCGCCACAATATTTTTAAATTTGTTGGTCAGTAATTATGAAATGTCCTTTAATTATAGATTAGATATGGCATTTACCATGTACAGTCGGCCCTCCTTATCCGCAAGGGATTGGTTCTGTGACCCCTCGCGGATACCAAAATTTGCGGATGCTCAAGTCCCTTATTCAACCTGTCTCAATGCGGTGGATCTTAGGACCCAGCGGCAGAGATCTGAATTCGCAGTGTTTCTGTTCATGAAAGTAATCACAATTGCGATTGAAAATAAAGTAGAAATAATAAAGTGATTGGAAAGAGCTGAAACACCATTGGTCATTGGAAAAGTGTTAGGCTACAGTCGGTCAACAATCAGAACAATTTTAATTGATAAAGTGAAAAAGGCTGTGCCCCAATGAAAGCTACAATTTTTATTAAGCAACGCGGTGGTTTAATTATTAGGTTTTAGATTTTTGATCCTCGCATCAACCTGACATGGTAGAGAGCGCACTCAATAGTGGTCTGTCACTGGATCGAACTCGGGAAGAAATTCCCGAGCCCAGTGCTAAAACATACGTTTTTAAGTGTTTTATATGCATAGAAAGGTAAAATATATACTATATACTAAGACAAACGTTTGACTAACTGACGCTAAATAATACCAGATGTATCTGTTCCGACTTACTGAGCAAGAGAACTTCCGATTTTTTTCGATCCCAATCCACAATAACCCACGCACATCCTCCCGTATACTTTAAATCATCTCTAGATAACTTATAATACCTAATACAATGTAAATGCTATGTAAAATAGTTGTTATACTGCATTGTTTAGGGAATAATGACAAGAAAATCAAGTCTGTACGTGCTGGAACAACAAGTGCTGGAAGAGCACTTCCGGGTTTTCGCGATTCGCGGTTGGTGGAATTTGCAGATAAGGAGAGCCGACTGTATTTCAGAATAGAAGAGTGGAGTAAAATAATCTTCCTGCAAAATCCCCTCTCTGTACTTTCCTGTTCTTTTCTCTTAAGATGTGTGTCAGAGAACAAAGGAAAAACAATGGTGGTATTATTTGTGAAATGCACCTATAGACTTAATTTATCAGCATGTTGCTATAGAAAACATGGTCCCTCCCCCACCTTGTAACTCTGACTCGTCATCTTTTTATCTTCAGTCCTGATGGAGGGTCTCGGCCTGAAACTTCGACAAAACTCTTTTCCATAGATGCTGCCCAGCCTGCTGAGTTCCTCCAGCATTCTGTGTGTGTTCTCAGATTTCCAGCATCTGCAGATTTTCTCTTGTTTGTGTTTGGACAGCAACATTGCATCATTATTCTTGAACAAATTTTGTGCCAATGGTGGGTGGTGATAAGTCGCCGCATTTCACAGTCATCTCCATTCCCTTTCTGCCCTGAGAACCACAGTTTTTCCATCTGTAAATTTTCAAAGCTTAGATAATCCATATACCAAGCTCTCTTCAATAACTACCCAGGTTGTCATGGGGGGGGGGGGGGGGGGGGCAGCTAGTACCACAGCAGACTTTCTTGCTAACATTACATTAAGCTTATTGGAACCGTCCAGGTCATTCTCTTTTTTAATAAAATATGAAGCATTTGTGTGTGAATAGGTTTAATGTGTATGATTTACCTTTATGCAAAGTTAACTTGACATAAAGTTCAACCTCAGTAGCTCTTTCATCTGTTTTTGCTATAGCAGGATAGTAGATAAAATGTTCAGGGAGTGGAAACATGGGTTTAAGACAAGCACATCCACCATAATAAGAGTGCCACAAAACAGAGACATCAGTAATATTGCTCATAAGATCTTAATTGTTTTGATCATTTGTAGCTTGGTTATTATTTTGGATTGGGTTGAATTTTTATGGCTCATTTCAAAACCATTTGAAACCCAGATTATATCTGACTTTATTCTCACTATTTATTTTCTGTCATTTTTTCTTCTATCTCAAAATCATAATTACTAACCTTGGATGCTTCTAACTGACCCAAGTTTTGATTTGATGGTAATTCACTACTATATAGACAATACATGGCCTTTGGGAAGGTGAACAACATTTATTCTGAGTTATGTAGCATAAATGAATGTAGCATAAATTCTGAGCATTCTGAGAATTTCTGAGAAATTCTGAGCATATGCTGTAGCATAAACGAATGTAGCATAAATTCTGAGCATTTATTAATGCTGAGTTATGTAGCATCCACAGCAGGACCACCAGTCTGAAAAAGTTACTTTCCCCAAGCAGAAGGCTGATCAGCAACTCCACCGATTAGCCCACCCCACCACCACTACTTTTATCATTTACCATTAGAGTCACCTTATGTAGAGCAGTTCCTATACCTTGTGTCACATTACGTACATATAATCAATATGTGTATAAGCTAGATTATGTATTTATATTTATTGTTTTTTTTTCATTATTGTGTTCTTTAGTCTTTTTATATGCTGCATCGGACCTGGAGTAACAGTTATTTTGTTCTTTACACAGTGTACTTGTGTACTGGAAATGACATAAAACAGTCTTGAATATTTATGGTCATTATTTCATTTTTGTTTGCCTTTGCTTAGTGTACAATTAGTAGTTGTATTTATACTTGGCAGTTGTGATGCTGAGAAGTAATTCATTGTCTCTGATGTTCTGAGGTTTAGAAAAGCATTGTGTGAATGTAGTGTAGGTTTCTTTTCTGATTCAGTTACGTTAACTTTCTGCCCCGCATAATATATTTTACCTGAGGATTTTCCTATTTTCCTATTTTGCTCCCAGGATTGTCTAATGTTGTGGGCTTTTGAGCAACAATGGTCGAAGTTCTGATTGGCCCATTTACTTAAACTTGTCTGCATTCCACCTCTTCCCACTGCCCCGCAAAGAAGAAGAAAAGCACCTAGAAGTACTTGGAAGCAGTTTTGATAAGAGAAACTTCTTTCAGAGCTTTCCTTTTTCTGAAGTCAATGTGGAATACACCTGTTGGTGCAATTACTTTGAAGTGTACTGTTTCCTGTTTGGTTCCCCATTCCCTTTCATGACCAAGTTACAACTTAAGAGCAATACTAGATGAGATGTGGAAAGACCGCTCATTTCAGAAACCTGTTACATACTGCCAGGTATGAGAGAGTCATTGATAAGCAGAGGCTACAGTTTGCACTGTTAAGTGATCATACCAAGATTTTCTTCCTCCAACGTTCAAATGGCCTTTCATGTCCTAGTTGTGCATAAAGTTTTTTGCTTATTCTCAGAAGAAAAAAGGGGCTATCTCAAAGTGAGGCATTCTGGTGTTTTATAATAATAAATCTGAAAAACAACCTTAGTTTATTCCTTTTTGGAAGTCCAATTTCACAGATACCTATAAAATCAAGCTTTCTGAGCATCAGGAAATCCCTGTTGCTGAATCTCCAGCATTGACTTCAACATCTGGAGCGGAGAGGCAGGGATTCGGTACAATGGAGTATTATTAGTACAGTAAAAGAAAAAAATGAACTTGCCTTTCATAGTCCTGAATCATGCCAAAGCTTTTGAAAACAAAAATTAAGTGGAAAGTACAGCTGTAAATTTTCATTTGCATCTAGATTCATGCGTTATAGTAACCAACCAGAAAATCTGATTTAGTGATACAATTAATTGGGGTATCATTTAATTGGAGTATCGTTTAATTTGAGCAACCACTTATTTGGGACAATCTTAAAGAACAAACACAAATTGAGAAAATAGCAAGGATTCCCTTTGTTTATTTGGGACACTCTGCCACTTAATTGGGACAGGAGACTATTGCCAAGCATATTCTAACTAGTGTTAGTCACATGCATGTTGTGTGGCTGTTAGGACAATACATCATGCTTGGAGTGAATGATTTTTAAATAGCATCAGTTGCATGTGTTTATCTTCAAAAAGCAGTGATTTTTTTTGTCTCTGATAGTTGGCAAGGAATAAGCAGTAAGACAATTCAGAACTGTTTTGCTCACTATGGTTTCAAGCACTCAGACTTTGGAAGTGTCAGAAATGCCAGGAGTGAAAATGAAATGATTTCACTACTTCAACAAATTAGGAATTAAGAAGAATTTGAAGGTATCAACGATCATCTTGAATATTACCTTTATTCCCCATTGGACACTCAGCTTACACTTGTGGCTCCAAGTAGTTGTTAGTATGCAATGGTGGCCACATCCAGTCCTGCTTTGACAGGCAAGCTCAATCAGGTGAAAGAAACCGTCGGGTCTCTCGTACCCCGGTGAGATATGGACATGCCAACATTGTAACGCTGAATCAGGTTCACAGTTCTGGCAAGTGAGACAGAAAACACTGACTGTGAATAAACATGTTAATTATTTATTTACAAACAGCAAAAATTCGACGAAACAATCATGTTCCCTGAGTTACAAAAACTACAAAGTTGAATATTCAACAAACATACTTAGTTTAAAGTACGCGCAAAGCATACCTTCCCATACCATACCTTTCCTTAAACAGAGGAAGAGAGCAAGCCTCTTCCATGTGCTATTTTATACCTGGGATATTTGAAACTGAATACCAGGTGGCCAACCAATGGAAAAAGCAGCTGCAGTTTCTAAACTAGCCAATCATGACAGAAGTAACTTTTGACTGCCAGAATAAGCCACATCCCCCACAGGACAGGACTAGTATGCGAACTGAGCTCCAGCGGATTGGGTGAATGAGATGTACAACAAGATCCAACGGCCAGAAAGGCAGTTCTGCAACACTACTTGGAGTGCAAAGGGCATAATGAGGCATTGAATAAGTCTGGTCATCTGCCGCAACCAGGGAAGATCCCAGTTGTGACATATACTCGTCCCAGACTTAACAAGGTTGAGAGTGGAACTGCCCCAGTGCAACAGGGAAAATCTCTCCTGCAAAGGTTTCATCTCACTGTAGGATACAATGGACAGCCACCAGTAGTATTGGTAGTATTCTAATTTGTTCTGTGTTTTATCTAAATGCATAATTTGTTACTGAGTTAAACAGTAGTTTGTCTTTTTTTTTATAATACCTTTATCTATTTCCATGAAACTTCAGCTAATTGCGACAGCCACTTAATTGGACCAATATGTACTAGTCCCAAAGTGTCCCAATTAAGCAGAATCCCCTGTAGTTGGTTAAGAGATTAAAAATTAAGAACAAGCCTACTTTCGTGAAAAAGATGTGTTATGGCAGAAAAGGGAGTTGCAGCCAAGATCAGAGCAATCGTGATCTTTCTGAAAGGCAGATCTGGCTTGAGGAACGGTATAGCTGACACCCATTCAAATTTTGCATGTATTTACAAAAAAAGTCATAGTTCACTCTTCTTTGCCTGTCTCCAAAGTTAAAATTATGACTGCCTCCCAGTTCTGGAGTTGGGATTTTGCATTGGCCCAAATTAAACCACTTTTTCTCAATTGCTTCAAAATTGGCACATAAGATATGTCAAGATCTATACCTGTCTCTGGGTTTGAAAAAGTAGGATCTTTTCCAGAACTGCATAAATGTTTAAATCAAAATCAGGTTTATTGTCACTGACATAAGTTGTGAAATTGGATTTGTGGCAGAACTGCGAGTGATTATAAATGAAAATATAAAAATTAGTGCAAAAGAGGAATAGTGACATAGTGTTCATGAACTGTTTAGAAATTTGATGGTGGGGGGTGGGAGAAACTGTTCCTAAAATGTTGGGTTTTGGGTTTCAGCCTCCTGTACTTCTACCCTGATGGTACTAGTGAAAAGAGGGCATGCTCTGAATATTGAGGATCTTTAATGATGGGTGCATCATTGAGGAATGACCTTTTGAAGATGGGGAAGCTTGTGCCAGTGATAGAGCCTGCTGATATTCCCTGACTTGCTGAGCTCCTTCAGCATTCGTTTGCTGCTCAAGATTTCCAGCATCTGCAGAATCTCCATGAAATAGGAAGTTATTGGGAGACTCGCTGACTAAAATTAATTTTTCTGAAATGTTCTAAATTGCAGCTAGTCATTCTAGTCTCTCACTGCTGTTATATTTCACAACTACATTGTTTGCACACACTCAATGGCCACTTTATTAAGTAAACCTGTCCACCTGTTTGTTAATGCAGATATTTAATCAACCAGTCATGTGGCAGCAACACAATGCATAAAAGCATATAGACATGGTCAACAGGTTTAGTTGTTCAGATCAAGCATCAGAATGGGGAAGAAATGTGATCCAAGTTATTTGACTGTGGAATAATTGTTGGTGTCAGGTGAAGTGGCTTGAGTATCTCAGAAACTAATGATCAGGCACAACAGTCTCAAAAGTTTACAGAGAAACAAAACATCCAGTGAACAGTATGTAGTTCTGTGAGCAAACATGCCTTGATAATGAGAGAGGTCAGAGGACAATGGCTTGATAGCTTCAAACTGACAGGAAGGTGACAGTAACTCCACTAACCATGTGTTACAATAGTGGTACGCAGAAGAGGATCTCTGAATGCACATGTCAAACCTTGAAGTGTATGGGCTACAGCAGTAGAAGGTTGCAAACATACACTCAGTGGCCATGTTATTAGGTATCCAGAGTATGTGAAAAGTCTACATGAATTCAAATTATTTTTCTGAGTGTGTAATTTAGCTTTTAAATAATTCTCTCATTACTTTCCTGCACAGTTCCGTGCTTTGGCACCGATGTACTACCGTGGGTCAGCTGCTGCAATCATTGTGTATGATATCACAAAAGAGGTACGTGGTTGTGTTTGGTGAGTACTCCTCCCCAGAAAGGAAATTGTTTTCAATAGGGATATTAGGCAGCTCTCAAAATAATAAAAAAAATTGATATTGTAAATATTAAGGGCTCTCATATCTTGCCAACTGAACTTTTAAGTAATTACCTAGTTCTCATCAATCAAGTTTAACTTTGCCTCGTCATTCAATTCCTTGGGCTGGACAGTTTGTTTAAATTAATGTTTGTAATTTGGATAACAAAGATGAGTCAGGAAAATTCAGGATCATTTTTGATACTGTTAAAATTGGGTTTGCTTTGGGTTAACTTGGCTGGAGCATCTGGAGTACATTAATGTAATGATTAATTCAGTGATTCTATGGATATAAAGAAATTGTAAAATACACTTAAAAATAAATGGAGCAGTACACTTGGAATTGTGGTTTCCCTGCCTTTGCCATGCTGTAAGTTGCTGAGTTTTTACTCCAGTCTCCTGCTGATCCTACTTAATTCATCCATCCAAGGCTGAAGCTCTCCATTTTCACCCTATAAGGAATACCAAACTTCAGAGAACCTACTGGAGATAAGTTCTTAAAATGGTCAATTAAATATGGAGACTAAAGCAAGGACATGGTAGCTGAAGAAATTAAATGCTTGTTTATAAAGGGAATGCGTGAGCACGTGGGATGTTGGCCTTCACTTTGTCAGCAGGTACTTGGCAGGAAAGAGCTTCTGAAAGTAAAATGGAGAAATTTTTTTTTTACTGTGATCTTTGTGATGTCTAGAATTAGTTTGAAATTAAAATTTGTCACAGTTAATCTGAGTGGCACTTTGTAATGAATTTCAAAATGCAGAGAAACCACTGCTTTGTTGACATAGTCAGATGCTTCAGGTGGTTTGCAGTGTAATTTTTTTTCCGCTAATGACTTTGGTTATGTATTGTGCAGGAGACGTTGCAAACATTGAAGAACTGGGTTAAAGAGCTGCGACAGCATGGACCTCCAAATATAGTAGTAGCAATTGCAGGAAACAAATGTGATCTTACTGATTGCAGGTATGTTGCATAGTACTGAATTTGTGGTCAAAGTCAACTGTGCTATTTAATGTGGGTCAATAATTTTTTACTTTAAAAAGCAGTGAAAGAAATGATGCCTTCCCCATCATTTTGGGGATTTTAACTAGACCAGCTTGTTGAAGTCATTAAATACCGTAGATTCCGGATTATAGGCCGCTACTTTTTTCCCACGCTTTGAACAGCTTTTACTACGGTGCGGCTAATGCATGGTTTTTTTTCATGCCGCCAAAAACATTTTGCCTCGTAACAGTAGACCAATAAAATTGATGAGTAGTTCACAGAGGTCCAATGAAATTGTACGATAAATCAAGCGCACTTTCACAATTAAATTATTGTAAATCAGTCATTTGTACTCACCCTCATCAACATGGAAAACACTCGAAGAAAAGCATTGTGCTGCCTTTATGGCAGTTATTTAGTTTATAATATTTTTGCTTAGTAATTTATTTGTTAGTATTTTCTAGTTAAAGTTAGAAGTGTTTTAAGTATATTTGTTTTCTGTACTACATCCCGGAATGCTATGACGTCACATCCGGTTTCGCCGCGTCTTGTGGGAAAATACCAGTTTGCGATAAACGGAAAGGAGGGGGCGAGCGCATTAGATCCGAGCGAAAATGCTGCTTTTAAGTTAAAGGCAATCAATAACTTTTCCTGGTAGGCTGCAGTATATATTTTTTTACCAGTCGTTAGGAGATACTGGAATGTTGTTCGTGCACTGTTCAGTAAAAAAGTATACGCAACGTAATTTGTGTGTTACCGATACGTATGTATATTTAAAAGTAACCGTGTTACAGGCACGGTTCGAAAAAAAAGCATTTGCAATATGTATTTGTTTATGTTACCATACGGATTTAATTAAAAGTTAAAAAATCCTCATGTGTAATATCTTTCTGTGTAAATATCTCATATTACAACGTGGGACACCTGCGGCTTAAAATCCGGTGCGGCTTGTACAAGTACAAAATTGATTTTCTTTCTAAAATTAGAGCCTGCGGCTTTTAATCAGGTGCGCTCTGTAGTCCGGAATCTACGGTAATTATTATCAACAAAACTCTTGTAATAGCACAGGGGAAAAAGCATACTGGAACACTGTTGCACTGAAATCAAGAGTGTCTATAGTGCTATCCCACACCCACACTTTGCTAAGTCTAGGAGTAGAAGTACCTGGTTGTACTTGTACTCCCTGCGTATAGGCAGAGACTGAAGATTGCAGCATTAGTAGTGAGGACCAACATGGTATAGACCAGGGAGGCACAGGAGCACTTAGAAGACTGCTTTGAATTGGTGGACTGGACCGTGTTCGGGGAGTCGTCTTTGAACCTAGATGAATATGCCACAGTTGACACTAGCTTCATTAAAACCTGTGTGAATGAATGTGTGCCTATGAAAACTTGCTGTGCATTCCCAAATCAAAATCTGTGGGTGAACCAGGTGGTTCGTAGTCTGCTGAGGATGAGATCTGTGGCATTTATGTCCACAAGAAAACCAGGTATGGCCTACAGAGGACTATTTAAAGAGCCGAGAAACAATCCTGAGAGATTAGAGACAATAGCAAATGCACATCAACTCTGGCAGGGTTTTGAGGCCATTACTTCCTACAAAGCAAAATGCATCATGAATGGAACTGATTCGTCACTACCAGACAAGCTCAACGCCCTTGAAGTTGCTTTGAAAGGGAGAATAAAAACACAGCTATGAGCATCCCTGTAGTATCCGATGACCCTGTGATCTATGTCTTGGAGGCCAACGTCAAGCTGAATTTCAGGAGGGTGAAACCTCGCTAGGCAGCAGGGCCCAGTGGCATAACTGATGAGATTATGAATACGTGCCAACCAACTGGCAGGGGTATTCAGACATTTTCAGTCTCTCACTGCTATAGTTGGTAGTTCCCACCTGCTTCAAAAGGGCAAGTTATACTCGACCCCCAAAAAGAGCAGTGTGAGCTGCCTCAAGACTGTTGTCCAGTAGCACTCACATTTACAGTGATGAAATAAATACTTGAGTGGTTAGTCATGGCTAAAATCAACTGCTGTCTCAGGAAGGACCTGGACATTCTGAAAATTGCCTATTGCTATATTAGGTGTACGGTTTCCACGCAGCCTTGAATCACCTGGACAGTTGCAAATACCAATGTCAGAATGCAGTTTATTGACTATAGCTCAGCATTTAACACCATTCCTACAGTCCTGATTGAAAAGCTACAGAACCTAGGACTCTGTACCTCCCTCTGCAACTGGATCCTCGACTTCCTTTCTTTCCAATATTTTTTATTAGCTTCTACATAGAAGGATACAGAGTACAAAAAAGTATATATAAAAGGTCAAAAAAGATTTTTTTAAAACTACCAATTACATTATATCTGTTCATAATAACAATCTCATTACCCCATATTCATATAAGTTAATCAATAGTGATATTGAAATATACTAATTTATTACAAAAAAAAAGAATCTAACCCCTACCAAGACTGAAGCTGTTTATTAAGGAGAAAAAAAGGTAAAATACCTTCTCATATAATAAAAATTAATAATAGCCAACATCTGAATTTAAACAAGTTGAAGGTTTTGAAAATAATTCAGAAAAGGTCCCCACAATGTTTGAAAGTCTTGATGAGATTTAGAAATTGAACAACGAATCTTCTCTAAATCTAAGCATGACATAACATCGCATAACCATTGAGCATGAGTAGGAGGGAAAACATCTTTCCATTTAAACAAAAGTGTCCTCCTAGCTATAAGAGAGCTAAAGGCCAAAATATGTAAATCAGATGCATTCAGCTTAATATCTTGTCCTGCAACAATACCGAATAGGGCTGTTAGAGGGTTAGGCTTAAAATTGACTTTAAAAAGTAAGGAAAAAGCTTGGAAAAATTTCCTTCCAATATTTTTCAAAATTTGGACAAGTCCAAAACATATGAATTAATGAAGCTTCTCCATTATTACATCTGTCACAGTAGGGAGATAAATCCGAATAAAAACGAGATAGCTTATCCTAACCAGAAGACCACAATCTGTGCAGATTGGAAATAATATCTCCACCTCGCTGACAATCAGCACTGACATACCACAGGGATATGTGCTTACCCCACTGTTCTACTTTCTCTACACCCATGAATATGTAGCAAGGCATAGCTCAAATGCCATCTATAAACTTGCTGATGGTACAACCATAGTTGGCAGAATTTCAGATGGTGACGAAAGGGCATACAGGGGTGAGATATACCAGTTAGATAACTGGTATTGCAGCAACAACCTTGCAGCCAACGTCAGCAAGGCCAAAGAACTGATTGTGGACTTCAGAAAGGGTCAGACAAGGGAACACAAAGCAATCCTCATAGGGGTCAGAAGTGGAGAGAGTGAGCAATTTCATGTTCCTAGGTGTCAGTATCTCTGAGGACCTAACCTGGACACAACATATTGATGCAGATATAAAGAAGGCAACACAGTGGCTATATTTCATTAGGAGTTTGAGGGGATTTGATTTATCAACTAAAGCACTCAAACTTCTACAAATGTACAGTGGAGAGCATTCTGACTGGCTGTATCACTGTCTGGTGTGGCAGGGGGTGGGAGCTGGGCTACTGCACAAGATCAAAGTTGCAGAAACTTGTAAAATGAATCTGTAGTATCCAAGACATCTTCAAGGAACGGTGCCTTGGGAAAGCAGTGTCCATCATTAAGAATCCCCACCACCCAGGACTTGCCCTTCTCACACTGTTGCAATCGGGGAGGAGGTACAGAAACCCGAAGGCACACACTCAGCAATTAAGGAACAGCTGCTTCCCCTCTGCCATCCAACTTCTAAATGGACATTGAACCCATGAACACTGTCACTACTTTTTTATTTCTGTTTTTTACATTACTTAACTATTTAATAGACATATATAAACTTAATGTAACTCAGTTATTCTTGTTCTATATATTGATCTATCATGTATTGCATTGTACAGCTGCTGTAAAGTTAACAAATCTCACGACATATGCTGGTGATATTAAATCTGATTCTGATCCCATTGTTACCTATACTAGACTTCAACTTATCACTGAGAGAACACTTCCTTCTGCCATTGAAGAAGGAACTAGAGACTAGAAAATAGGGACCAAGGAAGACTATCTCCACCTAGCATCTTGGCTACTTGCCAAATCACTTTTTCATTCATTTTTCATTTGAGGTATACTGTTCAGACAAGGGGGGAAGGGGGCAGATAGCTTTGTTTTGAACTATCCTCATTTCTCTCCTGTTATGTCTGGAGTTGGTGCAGAAGCCTTAATATTGAAATGAACCACTTCACTTTCTGTGAACCTGCCTTGCCGCCACAATCTGGAAAGCTGAACCCACTGCTGTCCATGCTCCCTTTACAGATGGTATAGTAAACCTATTTCAAGGGAACTTGGTGCTAACATTCATGGAGGCTTCTCATGCGGTATTAATAAACGGAGTCTCTACCCGAAATGTAGACTGCTTATGCCTCTCTGTAGATGCTGCCGGCAATTTGTGAGTGTTACTGCTTACACAGATGTTGTAAAGATGAGCACATGATATTCCCTGTGTCCCAGTCAGCTTAAAGCTCAAGTCTTTAAAATTGATTGCCAAATTATGCACCTCTTGCAGCCTTCATGTTTTATGAGCGTGGATTCCTCCTTTGTCATTCCTGGTTGTTGCTATGGAGAATTCCCACAGGCAAAGTAGTTGATAAAATTGATATGGATTCTAATAAAAATAAATATTCAACTCTTGGTCCAGGATTAATGTACTGTGTGATATCGAGATTTAAAAGGTGTGCTTGGTTTGATGTCTAGCTTTGTAAAGGGATTTTCAAAGCAACTTTCCTGACATTCTTGTCTTAACTGGTTGGATGTGCTATTTTATAACAATAATGAAAATTCTGTCCTTTAACTTGTATTTTAATGCCAAAAAGGAGTCTCATGTCCATTGCAGGTTTTCACTTGTGTCTCTAATGAAATTAGTTAGAGAAAACAAGTTTCTCGGTGACTAGCTAATCCTTGTATTTCTCTAAAGTGTGATTCCTTAAATAAGTTCCATGATGTTTCTTATTCTCAGCTTGGGTTTTGTGAATTAGAAGCACTGTCTTGTTCCAAAATGTTTATTAAGTATGATGGATACAGTTTATGTTTGATATTTCGGCAGGTAAGTTTTCAGTGGCATTGTTCACAATGACTCAAAAGTTTGAAGGAGATGAAATGTGCTTTGTGATTATCTGCATGTTGCAAAGGAAATTAGATCTGCTACCGACAGTCAACTAAGTATTAGCACACTTCACACTGATTTCCCTAGACTCCAAGTCCTTTGGCTTGGCAAATACTGAAGCAAAGTACTCAATTAGAAAGTCACCCACATCCTTGCTTCCAAGCATTTTTCTTACTTTATCCTTGAGTGATTCTACCCACTTCTAAGTTAGCTTCTTGCTCTTGATGTATGTATAGAGTGCCTCAGAACATACGAATTAGTCCATTCAGCCCATCGAGTCCACTCTGCCATTGCATCATGGCTGATCCCAGATCCCGTGCACTTGCCCTCTCACCATATTCCTTTATGCACTGACGAATCAGGAATCTATCAACTTCCACTTTGAATATACTCACAGTCTTGGTTTCCACCGCAGTCTGAGGCAGGGTATTCCACAGATTCACCACTCTGGCTATTAAAAAAAAAATCCCTCCTTTCTTCTGTTCTAAAAGTTTGCCCGTTAATTTTGAGGCAGTGCCCTGTAGTTCTGGATACCCACCACAGAGGAAACATCCACCTTATCTCGTCCTTTCAACATTCGGTAGGTTTCAATGAGATCCCCACAGATTCTTCTAAATTCCAGTGAGGACAGGCCCAAAACTGCCAAATGCTCCTCATATGTTAACCCCTTCATTCCTGGAATCATCCTTGTGAACCACATCTGGACTCTCTCTAATGACAATACGTCCTTTCTGAGAGAAGGGGCCCAAAACTGTTGACAGTACTCCAAGTGAGGCCTGACTAGTGTCTTATAAAGCTTCAGCATTATCTCCTTGTTTTTATATTCTATTCCACTTGAGATAAATGCCAACATTGCATTTGCTTCTTTACCACAGACTCAACCCATAAATTAATCTTCTGGGAACTTGCACGAGGATTCTTAAGTCCCTTTGCACCTCTGATATTTGAATTCTCTCCCAATTTAGATAATTTAGACTATTGTTCCTTTTACCAAATGCATTATCATACATTTCCTAACACAGTATTTCATCTGCCATTTTTTGTCCATTCTTCCAATTTGTCTAGGTTTTGCTGCAATTGTATTGTTTCCCTAGCACTATCTACCCCTCCCCCACCTATCTTCAAATCATCCACAAAGCCATCAATTCCACTATCTAAATCATTGACAAACAATGTAAAAAATTAGCAGTTCCAATATTGAACCCTGAGGAGCACTACTGAGTCACTGACAGCCAACCAGAAAAGGCTCCATTTATTCCTGCTTGCTGCCTCCTGCCTGTCAGCCATTCCTCTGTCCATGCCAGTGTACTTGCTGTAACACCATTAGATTTTATCTTGTTAAGCACCCTCATGTGAGGCACCTTATCAAATGCCTTCTGAAAATCTAAGTAAATGATATCCACTGCCTCTTTGTCCACCCTGTTTATTATTTCCTCGAAGAATTCTAACTGATTTGTCAAGCAAGATTTCCTTTTACAGAAACCATGCTGACTTTGACTTATTTTATCATTAGGCTTCAAGTACTCCAAAACCTTGTCCTTGGTAATGGACTCCAACACTTTCCCACCACTGAGGTTAGGCTAACTGGCCTATAATTTCCTCTCTTTTATCTTCCTCCCTTCTTAGAGTGGAATGACATTTGCAGTTTTCCAGTCCTCTGGGACCATGTCAGAATCAAATTTTTCTTGAAAGATCATGATCAATTCATCCGTTATCTCTTCAGTAATCTCATAATTTTGGGATTATCTTTAATCTGACTTGCCAAGGCCTTTTTGTGGCTCCTCTTTGTTTCCCTAATGCCCTTCTCAAGTTATTTTCTAGCTTTTATATAACCCTCAAGAAGTTCATATTGATTCTAGCCTAAGACTTGCATGCAATATTTTTTTATGAAATTCACCACATCTCTGTCTGTCGAGATTGGCTCAAAGTTTGGTAGAGTTGATTTTGGGGACAGTGTGGGGAATTAAGAGTCAGGTTAGTGTTTAGGGACAGGGATGAGGACGAGTTAGAGGTTAGGAGCAGTAAATTATGAGTCAAGTCACTTTCAAGTCGAGTCATTTTTATTGTCATTTCGACCATAACTGCTGATACAGTACATAGTAAAAATGAGACAGTGTTTTTTCAGGACCAAGGTGTTACATAACACAGTACAAAAACTTGACTGAACTACGTAAAAAAAACAACACAGAGAAAAAAAAACAACTACACTAGACTACAGACCTACCCAGAACTGCATAAAGTGTAAAAAAACAGTGCAGGCATTACAATAAATAATAAACAGAACAATATGGCAGTAAGGTGTCAGTCCAGGCTCTGGGTATTGAGGAGTCTGATAGCTTGGGGGAAGAAACTGTTACATAGTCTGGTCGTGAGAGCCCGAATGCTTCGGTGCCTTTTCCCAGACGGCAGGAGGGAGAAGAGTTTGTATGAGGGGTGCGTGGGGTCATTCATATTACTGTTTGCTTTGCGGATGCAGCGTGTAGTGTAAATGTCCATGATGGCAGGAAGAGAGACCTGGATGATCTTCTCAGCTGACCTCACTATCCGCTGCAGGGTCTTGCAATCTGAGATGGTGCAATTTCTGAACCAGGCAGTGATGCAGCTGCTCAGGATGCTCTCAATACAACCCCTGTAGAATGTGATCAGGATGGGGGGGTGGGAGATGGACTTTCCTCAGCCTTCGCAGTAAGTAGAGACGCTGCTGGGCTTTCTTTGCTATGGAGCTAGTGTTGAGGGACCAGGTGAGATTCTCCGCCAGGTGAACACCAAGAAATTTGGGGCTCTTTACGATCTCTACTGAGGATCCGTTGATGTTCAGTGGGGAGTGGTTGCTCCATGCCCGCCTGAAGTCAACAACCATCTCTTTTGTTCACATTCAGAGACAGGTTGTTGGCTCTGCACCAGTCCGTTAGCCGCTGCACCTCCTCTCTGTAAGCTGACTCGTTGTTCTTGCTGATGAGACCCAGGAAGGTCGTGTCATCGGCGAACTTGATGATGCGGTTCGAGCTGGGTGTTGCAGCACAGTCGTGGGTCAGCAGAGTGAACAGCAGTGGACTGAGCACACAGCCCTGGGGGCCCCCGTGCTCAGTGTGATGGTTTTGGAGATGCTGCTTCTGATCCGGACTGACTGAGGTCTCCCAGTCAGAAAGTCTAGGATCCAGTTGCAGAGGGAGATGTTCAGGCCCAGTAGGCTCAGCTTTCCAATCAGTTTCTGAGGGATGATTGTGTTGAATGCTGAACTGAAGTCTATGAACAGCATCTGAACGTATGTGTCTTTTTTGTCCAGGTGGGTTAGGCCCAGGTGGAGGGTGATAGCAATGGTGTAGTCTGTTGAGCAGTTGGGACGGTACGCAAACTGCAGGGGGTCCAGTGAGGGGGGCAACAGGGTCTTGATGTGCTTCATGACGAGCCTCTCGAAACACTTCATGATGATAGATGTAAGTGCAACGGGATGGTAGTCATTTAGGCAGGACACTGAAGACTTCTTCGGCACGGGGATGATGGTGGCGGCCTTGAAGCACGTTGGAACAGTGGCGCTGCTCAGGGAGATGTTGAAGATGTCAGTGAGAACATCTGCTAGCTGGTCTGCACATCCTCTGAGCACTCTACCAGGGATGTTGTCTGGTCCAGTAGCCTTCTGTGGGTTGACCCTGCACAGGGTTCTTCTCACATTGGCCACGGTGAGACACAGCACCTGGTCATTTGTAGGAGGGGTGGACTTCCTCGCCACCACATAATTTTCTGCCTCAAAACGGGCGTAGAAGTTATTCAGCGCGTCTGGGAGGGAGGCATCACCTGCACAGTCAGGTGATGTTGTCTTGTAATTGGTGATGTCCTGGATGCCCTTCCACATGTGCCGCGTGTCGCCGCTGTCCTGGAAGTGGCTGTGGATTCGCTGGGCATGTGCACGCTTTGCCCCTCTGATGGTTCGGTCAGTTTGGTCCTTGCTGTTGTTAGGGCTGCCTTGTCGCCTGCTCTGAAGGCAGAGTCACGGGTCCTCAGCAGCACACGCATCTCCGCGGTCATCCATAGCTTCTGGTTAGTGCGTATAGTGATGGTCTTGGACAGAGTAACATCATCAATGCACTTGCTGATGTAGCTGGTCACTGATGCTGTGTACTCCTCTAAGTTGGTAGAGTCGCCATCGGTTGCAGCCTCCCTGAACATGTGCCAGTCAGTGTGCTCAAAGCAGTCTTGAAGAGCAGAGATGGCTCCTGCTGGTCAGGTTTTCATCTGCTTCTGAACTGGTCTGGAGTGCCTGACGAGCGGTCTGTATGCTGGGATTAGTATAACAGAGATGTGGTCTGAGTAACCAAGGCGGGGGCCGGGCTCCGCTGGGTACACATCGGGGATGTTTGTATAAACTAGGTCCAACATGTTCTCCCCCTCTTTGCAAAGTCCACATAATGATGGAATTTGGGGAGCACTGACTTAAGGTTCACGTGGTTAAAATCACCGGCGACAATAAACAGTCCATCAGGGTGTGCGTTCTGCAGTTCGCTAATAGCCCCGTACAGTTCACAGAGCGCCTCCTTAGCATTAGCGCTGGGGGGGGATGTACACACCGAATATAAGGACAGAGGTGAATTCCCGTGACAAATAAAATTATCTGCATCTAACAGCCACAAATTCCACTAGTGATGAGCAGTGTCTGGAAACCAGCACAGAGTTCTTACACCATTCCGTATTGATGTAAATACACACACCACCACCGCGAGTCTTACCAGAGAGAGCTGCATCCCTGTCTGCTCGAAACAAGGAGACCCTGTCCAGCTGAACGGCGGCGTCCGAAATTTCACCAGTGAGCCATGTTTCTATAAAAACGTACGCAGAGCAGACTCTGTACTCTGGCCGAGTATTTCGTTGGAGTCGGATGTAGTCCAATTTATTGTCCAGGGAGCGGACATTGGAGAGTAGAATAGACGGGAGAGCCAGCCGGCTAGGGTTTGCTTTTTGCCTGGCACGGACCCCTGCCAGCTTGCCTCGTTTCTGCTTCCTTGCTCATCACTTACGATGTCTCCATCTCCAGCTACCAGCATCAGGCGAGTCCGAGGATTGTAGGCCCGTTCCCCTCAGCAAGCCGAGGTCACGTAATTTGACCAGCAGATCTTCATGAAGGTTTGTTTTTGGGCAATCTCTGTATTGTAGTAGTAATTGGTGATGGTAGATAGTTGCTCTGTTATCCATGTGTCCTAATCAAAAATTGCGTATTCAAACTTAAACTGGAGGGCTCCATGATCAAAGGTCGTCAGGATGGGGGGTCAATCCCTCAGGTTGGGTCGCCAGGCACTGAAGAGACCAGCTGGATTGGCAAGTTCTGGGTTGGAGGTCTGTATGGGCAGTAGTCACAAGGTCCGGTGACACTCCAGTTAACTGAGATCAGAGGTAGGTTCCAATCCAGAGGTCAAGACCCGAAGATCAAATCAATGATTCACAAGTCTTGTTGTCAATACCGAGATGTCAGCGAAGTCCAGAGGGCAAAACTAAAGGTCAAAGTCCAGAGGTAGAGGCCTGAAAGTTGAAGCCCCTGGATCTGCTTGTGCAAAGGTCAAAAGCCTGATGTCTGCAAGTCTAGACAAGGGACGAGATGTTGAAAGCCTGGTCTGAGAATCCGGGACAAAGGACTAGAGGTGGCTGTTCCTGGAGTTTAAGGCCTGTTTGTGTATGAGTGGGAAGGTGGGAAAGGGGCTTGTTTTTCTGTTGTTATTATATCATGTTTTGTTATTGTTTCTGCTTATGCCTTTCTGCTAAACATTGTGGACATGCTATGTTGGCACTGGAATGTGTAGCCATACTTGTAGGCTGCTCCAACATATCCTTAAAACTAAACACATTTCACTGTATATATCTATGTAGACAGGTTTACGATAAATAAATCTGAATCTGACATCCAAGGTTGCCTGACCATCCTTATCCATCAACCTTACTTAAACAGACCTGACCTTTATTCTGTGCATGTTGATCGAGTTCAATTTTGTTCTGCACTGATTTTTCAAGGTTATCTTTTTATAAATTCAGTCCTTTGCAAGGGGGGACATAGGATCAAGAGAAGTAGAGTTTGTGTGGATAGAAGTGAGGAACAGTAAGGGCAAAAAGACCCTAATGGGTGTTGTCTACAGGCCCCCAAAAGTAGCATGGATATTGGGTGCAAGTTGAATAGGGAGTTAACATTGGCATGTGGCAAAGGTAATGTCGCAGTAGTTATGGGAGATTTCAACATGCAGGTGAACTGGGTGAATCAGGTTGGTGCTGGACCACAGGATAGGGAGTTTGTAGAGTGCCTACGGGATGCACTCTTGGAACAGCTTGTACGAGAGCCGACCAGGGACAAGGCTATATTGGATTTAGTGTTGTGTAATGAACAGGATTTGATAAGCGATCTTGAAGTAAAGGAGCCATTAGGAGGTAGTGACCATAATATGATGTTTTTATCTGCAATTTGAGAAGGATAAGGGCAGTTCGGAGGTGTCAGTGTTGCAGTTGAACAAAGGAGACTATGGAGCCATGAGGGAGGAGCTGGCCAAAGTTAAATGGACAGATATCCTAGCAGAAAAGACATTGGAACAACAATAGCAGGTATTCTTGGGAATAATGCACAAGGTGCAAAATCAGTTCATCCCCCGGAGAAGGAAGGATTCAAAGGGGGGAAAGGGGCCACAGTGGTTGACAAAGGAAGTCAGAGATTGCATAGCATTTTTTTTTAAAAAGTATGACAGAGCTAAGGTGAGTGGGAAGACAGATGATTGGGAAATTTTTAAGGAACAACAGAACTTAACTAAAAAGGCAATACGGGGAGAAAAAATGAGGTACGAACGCAAGCTAGCCAGGAATATAAAGGAGGATAGGAAAAGCTTCTTTAGGTATGTGAAGAGAAAGAAGATAGTTAAGAACAATGTTGGGCCCTTGAAGAATGAATTGGGTGAAATTGTTATGGGAAACAGAGAAATGGCAGAAGAATTTACTCAGTACTTTAGATCTGTCTTCACTAGGGAAGACACAAGCAATCTCCCAGATGTATGGATGGGCCAAGGACATAGGGTAACAGAGGAAATGAAACAGATTGACATTAGGAAGGAAACGGTGATGAGTAGACTGATGGGACTGAAGGCTAACAAATCCCCAGGTCCAGATGGTCTGCATCCTAGGGTACTAAAGGAGGTGGCTATGGAAATTGCGGATGCATTGGTAATCATTTTCCAATGTTCCTTAGATTCAGGATCAGTTCCTGAGGATTGGAGAATGGCTAATGTTATCCCACTTTTTAAGAAAGGAGGGAGGGAGAAAACAGAGAACTATCGACCTGTCAGCCTAACATCAGTAGTGGGGAAGATGCTAGAGTCCATTATTAAAGATGAAATAGTGGCATATCTTGATAGCAGTGATAGGATTGGGCCGAGCCAGCATGGATTTACCAAGGGCAAATCATGCTTGACTAATCTATTGGAGTTTTTTGAGGATGTAACCAGGGAGTTAGACAAGGGAGATCCAGTGGATGTAGTGTACCTCGATTTTCAGAAGGCATTTGATAAGGTCCCACATAGGAGATTGGTGGGTAAAATCAGAGCTCATGGCATTGGGGGGAAGATATTGACATGGATAGAAAACTGGTTGGCAGATAGAAGGCAAAGGGTAGCGGTTAATGGGTGTTTCTCGGAATGGCAGGTGGTGACTAGTGGGGTGCCACAGGGCTCGGTATTGGGACCACAGCTGTTTACGATTTACATCAACGATTTGGATGAAGGCATTGAGAATAACATCAGCAAGTTTGCTGATGATACTAAGCTGGGTGGCAGTGTGACATGTGGTGAGGATGTTAGGAGAATTCAGGGTGACTTGGATAGGCTGGGTGAGTGGGCAGATGACGTTTAATGTGAATAAGTGTGAGGTTATCCACTTTGGGAGTAAGAACAGGAAGGCAGATTATTATCTGAATGGTGTAGAGTTAGGTAAGGGAGAAATACAAAGAGATCTAGGAGACCTTGTTCATTAGTCACTGAAGGTGAATGAGCAAGTGCAGCAGGCAGTGAAGAAGGCTAATGGAATGTTGGCCTTTATTACAAAGGGAATTGAGTACAAGAGCAAGGAAATCCTTTTGCATTTGTACAGGGCCCTGGTGAGACCACACCCGGAGTATTGTGTACAATTTTGGTCTCCAGGGTTAAGGAAGGACATCCTGGCTGTAGAGGAAGTGCAGCGTAGATTCACAAGGTTAATTCGTGGGATGTCCGGACTGTCTTACGCAGAGAGGTTAGAGAGACTGGGCTTGTACACGCTGGAATTAAGGAGATTGAGAGGGGATCTGATTGAAACATATAAGATTATTAAGGGATTGGACAAGATAGAGGCAGGAAATATGTTCCAGATGCTGGGTGAGTCCAGTACCAGAGGGCATGGTTTGAGAATAAGGGGTAGGTCATTTAGGACAGAGTTAAGGAAAAACTACTTCTCCCAGAGAGTTGTGGGGGTCTGGAATGCACTGCCTCGGAAGGCAGTGGAGGCCAATTCTCTGGATGCTTTCAAGAAGGAGCTAGATAGGTATCTTATGGATAGGGGAATCAAGGGATATGGGGACAAGGCAGGAACCGGGTATTGATAGTAGATGATCAGCCATGATCTCAGAATGGCGGTGCAGGCTCGAAGGGCCGAATGGTCTACTTCTGCACCTATTGTCTATTGTCTATTATCTCATTCCTTGATGTGGGTGTAATGTTAGAGGTAGGGATTTACAGAGATTGAGTTGCCTCTTAACTAATATATAAAACAAAACAGGCTTTTCTTTTTAAATATTTACACTATTTAATATGATGCTATTTGCTTTCCGTTGATGAATCTTCATGGATACTCCTTGCTGCTCTATTATTTTGAAAACTTTGCCACTAAATACCTTGAATTGAAAATTGCAGAATTCCATTTGTAATCTAATAGCTATCAGTTATAGAAAAGCAATGCAAACAGTTTGTCAGAAATATTAGGTATAATAATGTTAACATTTGAAATACTATCCGTTGTGAATTTTCAGCCTCTTCTGACTTTGCCCAGGATTCATTTACTGGTTATTCTGCATGCTGTGGTGTAGGATAAAGCATGAGTTGGCTTTTGCCCATTCAGATCTTACTACAGTTTAGTATGTAATGTACTTTACTGTGGAAATGCAACTTTGTTCTTGGTCCTCTGGGGAAAAGGGTCAGTGTTTGCAGTGTTAAAACTAAATACGGTAGAGCACCCATTAATAATTTTGGTTTTCTATATGATTCTTTATTAGCAGCCGGAAACTTCCATCTCAATGGCTCCCAAAAGCCACAAGCCAGGTGTCAGATTTAATTCTTATTTCAGTAAGCTAAGTGTAGAGAGTGGAGGTCTATATGTTACCTCACTATTACTTATATCAATCCTGTCAGAGCAGATCTTTCCTGAATTGAACAACTCGAGCACAACTTGTTTTTTATTGCAGGGAAGTACTTGAAAAGGATGCCAAGGACTATGCAGATTCCATCCATGCAGTCTTTGTGGAGACCAGTGCCAAAAATGCAATTAACATCAATGAACTTTTTGCAGAAATCAGTGAGTCTCAGTTAATTGCAGTATTCACTAATTTATTGTTTAAGAAGTATTTGGGCACCCTGGATTTCCATCCTGTCTTATCACAAGGACTGAAACATAGCAGGCATAAGAAATGGAGAAAAGAGGAAGCATCATAGTCTTTCATCCCTGTTCTGCCATTCAGTCGAATTGGGTTGATCTTTTCCTTCGGAGGTATTTCCCTGCTATAACACTATCTTCCCATAGTTTCCTAAATATCAAAATGTCCTTTGAATATGTTCAATAATTGAATTTTCACACTGCTTGGGTAGAGAACTACAAAATTTCATCACTTTGTGGATTAAGGAATTTATTTTCTTCAAATCTTATCGTGAGAGTGGCTCCTGGTTCTGGATGATCTGACGAGGGGATGCTTCAACTCTACTATCCACCCTGTCAAGCTAGATTCAAATTTTGAGTGGTTCAGTGAAATAAATGTATAGGAGTACAAGCCCAGTCTGCTTATTCCCCACCCCTAGAATAAACTTGCTGTTCCAAGAATCGATCCTGCATTTTGAGATTTAAGACTTAGAAGCAGAATTAAGCCATGTGGCCCATTGAGTCTGCTTCACCATTCAGTCATGCCTGATTTATTATCCCTCTTAACCCCATTCTCCTGTCTTCACATAATCTTTGATATCCTTACTAATCAAGAATTTATCAGCCTTTACTTTGACTTGGCCTCTGGCTAAAGAGATTATTCCTCACCTCTGTTCTAAAGGAATGTCCTTGAATTCTGCAGCTGTGCCCTCTGGTCATAGACTTCCCTACTATAGGAAACATCCCCTCCGCATTCACTCTGTCAAGGCTTTTCAATATTTGATGACATTTCCTTTCATTCTTCTAAACTCCAGTGAGTACAGGCCATCAAAAGCTCCTCCTATGATAACCCTTTCACTCCAGAATCATTCTCATGAACCTCCTCTAGACCCTCTCCAATGTCAGCACATCTTTCCTTAGATAAAGGACCCAAAATTGCTCTCAATGTTCGAAGTGCGGTCTGACTAATGCCTTATAAAGCTTCAGCATTACAGTTGAAGTCAGAAGTTTACATACACCTTAGCCAAATACATTTAAACAATTTCAAATACAATTTCACAATTCCTGACATATAATCCTAGAAAACATTCCCTGTCTTAAGTCATTATTTTAAGAATGTGAAATGTCAGAATAATAGTAGAGAGAATGATTTATTTCTTTCATCACTTCGCCAGTGGGTCAGAAGTTTACATAAACTTTGTTAGTATTTGGTAGCATTGCCTTTAAATTGTTTAACTTGGGTCAAACATTTTGGGTAGCCTTCCACAAGCTTCTCACAGTAAGTTGCTGGAATTTTGTTACATTAGCTATAATGGATGCTTGAAAACTATAATCTTGTCCTAGGTTAGGCAGTACATATCTGTTTCTACTATCATTTGGCAAAAAGTAACATTCTGATTTTTTATATAGAAAGTAAAAGCTCTGAAATTTTAAACAAATTATTTTTTAGTCTTAAGTTACTTTGGCTTTTTCACCCCTCTCCTTTTAGGTCGCCGGATTCCTTCAACAGCTGTCAATCAAGGAACAAACAATAAAGGATTCAAGTTGAGGAGACCTCCTTCTGACAGAAAACACAGTTGTTGTTGACCATCCTGGAAGCTCAGACTGACTTGGCATGTGCATGCCAGAAGATTGAAGGATCCCTGTAAAAACGTTGCTCTAGCATACAGCCTTTTTGCTGTGCTATCCTCAATGGAAGAATAACCACTGCTCATTATATTGTCTCATTCTTCCACAAAAGTGCTTTATGCAACACCTTGACAGGCACCTTGTCAACTGCTTGTGTTTTTCTCAACAGTGTGCCCGAGAGCAGAAAAGCCATTGACCAGGGAATGCTTAAGTTGTGACCTGGAGCTGTCTGATGCAGAGGTGCAAAGGAAAACCATTTTAATTTTCCTTTTCATGTAAATAGATTAAGGTAATACACAACAAAGGGAAACAGAAGCACTTTTTTAGTTTAGATTGTTTTCTAACAAAGAATCAGACTTCATTGAAAATGCACTTTGCAGTTCTCTGCCTTGGTGGAACAGTCTGAAGTAGTTCTGTCATTATTTTGTTCATATAACTGCTTCAAATCTCACAATAAAAGAAGAACCTGATCCCTGAGTAAAACGGCAGTTCAGTCTGCAGAGTACACTTGGGAGTGACAGGATCCAAAAACCTCGAATTCCCTCTGGTACTGTTACCCTGTGCAAATATTAACGCTATCTGGGTTAAACTGGTTACTGCTGTTTGTGTGGTATTTGGGAAAAAAATTTGAGAATGGCTTTAGATCCATATTTGATAAATACCAGGTTTAATCTGTTATTCATCTGTCTGGTGTCATGTTTGATCACCAACCTCTACCATTACATACTCTGTGGTGAGTAAGGGATTCTAAGATTGACTAAGAAGAACCTACCATTCATCTTTCTAATTCAGTCATCTGCTGACTGTCTGCTAATTATGTATGCACATAAGTGACAGCTGAGGACATGTTGAATCTCTACTTATGGTCAAAAACCCCACAAAGCCTTATGTATGAATAATAGTTGGTTGGCTCCATGAAACTGTACCTGAGCAAGATAAAGCATGTTAAAAGTAGGATGAGCTGGGTAATAGTGGCAACAGCTGCAATATACACATAATACCTACATGCTAATGTATGTTCAGGGCATCCTTGATTCTAAAGTCCAGTGACAAAAGATTCTAATTGATATTGAAGAAAAGAATGCTTTTTGTTTAAGAAGTTAGCACAAATTCTAAAAGCAGTTCCCTCAAATGATTGTGTTCTTGGGCTGGAATCTAACAGAAATAACCAAGTAAATGGTGCATTTTGTTTCTGCTGTCTAACTTGGGTATAAAGGTATTTACAAACCACACTTGCTTAACCAGATCTTACATGAGTTTTAACAAGCATAAATTAAAGCACTAGTACTGAGAGTCTTAAGGGAACTGCCATATTAACACTAGCCTGATTTCAGCACTTACTAAAAGAATGAACTACCAAATAGCCAGAGCTTACAGGACTTGGTACTTAACCTATTTTGTTTGTTGTTGTTGTTAACAAGTGCCGTAAAGATGAAAGGATTGTACATCTTCAACTGGTGAACTCCATTTAATATAGTAATGTCAGCAAAGCACTTCCATTATGGAAGAATCCAAATCAATCTAGACACAACTGAATGAATAATTCTTGGTTTTGTGCTCTTCAGAAGAGCATTTCAGCACCATTTAATTGGAGTTGCCCACAGGCAACTTAGTGATGAAGGGGTTTCTGAAGGTTAATCACATTATTCTTTCCATTGTCTGGCCTTTCGGCATATTCCACCAGATTTATTGATGTGTTTTTGTTTCCAAGCTGTGTATGGTTTTTAAAATCTACAGGTCCTATTTATGTAAGTAACTTAAGCCTCACACAAAAGATTCAAAACGGTTGAGAAATCTGCTATTGCATTAAAGATTATAATCTCTCCTATTAGCTGGAGGTCGATATAGGTTAGCTTAACTGAAAGTAGCCCACCCTGACTGCCATTTAACATTTAAGTGTGGATTTTTTCTTCTGTTAACAAACTTGTATGCCATACAGTAAACATGTTTATTAGAAGCTCACAGTAGGGACTGTCGTATGTAGAGGGAGATGGAAAGCAGTATACAGGGGAGTAGGTGAGCCCAGGCATTAAAATGTTGCTTCCACCAGCTGCATTTTGATGAGAATATGAAGGCGAAAATTAATATCAACAGCCACAGTTCTGTCCTGTGGAGTCATTTCTGCATTCACACTAGAGGCACCTGCTTACATGGTTTTCCCAGTTCAGTTTCTGCTACAGTCTGTGTAACCATATGGGATACAATTCAGTAACATTTTGTAGGTTAGGTATATGTGGTCTGACTTGGTATCTCAAATCAGCCTTAGAAATAAGGATCTTGATCGTGTCTTTAAAGATCTCGGTATGTCCCAGGGAGACTTGCAAGTACTATGAAGTGTCAATCATATGATAGTCAATTTTATAGCAGTAATCTGCTATAAAAACAGATAAGTGCTTTAAGATCTAGATTGAGGAATAATTGTCTACCAAAATTTTGGAAAAATTTTCACGCTTACCTCCATCCCATGAACAATTGTGTATTAGAAACTATCAATGGCTACTTTAATCTGAAGGACACTACTGGCACTTTTGCAGTATGACTGCATTGGAGTTTCAGCCTGTATCTGCAACCATCTTCCTTTGTAGTGGTGTGGTTCTACCCATTGAGTATTTTCCCCTTGATACTTCGTTATTTCAGTGTCAAACATCTGTCCATCTCAGTGATGAGGGTAGTTGCTCTCACCTTGCCTCTAGAATTCAGCTCTTGTTTGGACAAAGCTCAGCAGATGAGAGATCCTGGTGTTACCCAAACTGGGCAGGTTATTGATGACTGTTGTCATTTGTCACTCATTCTTGAGGAAGAACATGACATCCAGTTTTTAGTGTTGTGTATGGAGGTAACTGATGAGACCAATCTGGGCTTGAAAGTTACTTTTTAGATGTTTAAGGATACTGAACCATCAGTGATTCTTGATTTTTGAGATTCGCTTTTCCTCTTTGCCTCATCTATTCTAGCTTCCTCTTATGAGCAAGGACTACTTTTAATGTTGCTAAGCCAAAAAGGACAATCCCAGTGGGATGTGTTGATGTTGAAAATGCTTCCTGAAAACGTTGCAAACGATGGCTTCCACCACTTTGAGTGAGAGCAGACTGAGTGATAGATTGTTGAATTGGATGTGTTCTGCATTTTATGAACTTGACCATTTTTTCACATTGTTGAGTAGATGTTGCTTCTTATTGCATTGGATTGGCTTTGCTAGAGTTACAGCTAGTTCTGGAGTGGAGGTCTTCAAAATCTGTTGTCCGCACCCAAAGCCTTTGTTGTACCCAATGCTCTAAGCTGTTTTTGAAAACTTATGAGTAGAATTGAATCGGCTGGAAACTGGCTTTCTGATATTGCAGATCTCAAAAGGAAGCTGTGAAGGGGCATCTCTTGGGACATATAACTGAACATGGTTGCAAACTCTTCAGTCTTGCCATTAGTACTTGCATGCTGGGTCCAGCCACCTTTGATGTTTGGGATCTTCTTGAAACCACTTCCCTGTGTTATTTGCCCAGAATGATATCGATGTAATAGGACTGTAGGCCCTTGACGCCATCTATTGCTTGCAGGATCACATAGCTCTGTCTGTTTCATGTTGGTTTTGTTTAGCACACAAGTGTGGCAGTCTCATTTTGCTTTTTTAGATATGCCTGATGTTGCTCATAGGAAGTCATTCTGTACTGCTCACTGAATCAGTTGATTCACTGATTGGATATTAAGGTTATATTTCTGCTGCTGTTAATGATCCACATCATTTCATACTTGTAATACTACATAACATGATAGAGGATGTCCTCAGAGAAAATATGGAGACTTCATCCCTACAAAGACTATGGTGATAATAATGACAAATGCATTTGCCACAGTAGTTTAAAGATGAGGTTGACTAGATTCATCATTTATATTGGTTCATTCACAGCCTGTTACTAACTCATTTTGGGTTGATCACTGGGGGTCCTACCAAGCCACTCTTGATGATAGACATTTAAATTCCCACCAGAAAATATGCTGTGCCTTTGCTACACTGCTTCTTCTAGGTGTTGCTCAATGTGGATGAGCACTAATTCTTCAGCTAAAGGAGGACAATAGTTGATAAACAGGGGGAAGTTTCCATGTCTACGTTTCACCTGATGCTACAAGACTTAATGGGGTTTGGAGTCCATACCAAATCTCCAAAGGCTATTCACTCCCACCTGTTTAGCACTTTGTGTCATACCTGGTGGAGTTTCCTGCTGGGAAAACAGAACATCCCCATGAATTACAGTAGGAGATTCTGGGTAATTGTCCTTAAGTTCTAGGATAAAGGACTACTTGGCATTTATCTAGTATGTTCCTTGCAAACAAGTTTTTGGAGGTTGCTGCAGGCTGACTCCAGCAAGCCATCATATCTTTCTGTTCTGATCATCAATCAGATATCACCCTTGAGTGGGCTACTTCAAGGGGGGGGGGGCATATGAGTCTTGCTGGCTTGTGTATGTGCTAACTAGCAAGGAGAATTCAGACAGCAACAAGATGGTATTCCATCTGTGCAAAGCAGGTCAAGTTCAGAATTGGAGCCCAGGATATTTGGTCTTGGGGCAGCTAGTGTTTGTATATGAAACAGCTGTTTGAGCACAAGGAAGTCTATGTACAAACACTTATGTCCATCAGTGACTGAGAAACACTGGCCAAACTGCTTTTATTTCAGGTGGGTTTAGTTGTTTTTAGGTTGACCAAGCTAATCCATCCATCATTGCTACCAGTTGCCCACAGACCATTTTATTGGAGTCCATTATTGACTGCAATGCAGTGACCATCATGGAAGCCTCCTTGTCAGCATAACCATCAAGAAATCCACTAACTTGCCCTGTGAAATTAGATATGTTCCTCTGGCGCAGATTGCTCCGACTTTATTTGCTAGCTCTTTGCATTGGATTACTGAGGCAGGCTTTCAGTGATCTAACTGCTGTTGAGGGTACAGGGAATAGTAATGCACAACACTTTCCCAAGTGCACTCTGCTTTTAGACTCAGTCATGTATGATAAATGTCTTTCTAAAACCATACCTTTCCATGAGCTATTTCTTTTGTTTTATGTCTCTGCATTTTGTTAAAAACCTAACTTTGTCCATTTTATCTGCTTTCCATATATGTAACTATGTAAACTAGCGGTTTAGGTAGGATATCCAGATTGTTCCTAACATCAGTCGCATTTTACATTTCCTCCTGCTTCATTTTCTTCTTTTTCTAGATACCAATCTCCAATGGTGAATGTTCTTCAATGTTGAGTCTTCTGACAATTGGTTTCCCAGCAGACTAATATTGATTTACAAGTTTGTGCCAAATTTGTCATGTTTTGATTCTTGACTGTGACTGTGTTTACCAAATTAATTAATTGACTGATGCTTTAGTTATTAATCTTCAATTTTTGTTTCAATTTACCATTTTTGTACATTGTAGAATTATTAGTGCTTTTATATTGTATGTCTTTTCCAATAGCTTATATTCACTATTTATATAGCCCCTGTGTTCCTATCTTGTCTTTAATATCTCCGTGTTACTTACAGATCTCATTCCAACCACACCCTCCCACCTCCCAAAAAAATTGGGTTCCCTTTAGAAGAATGAGAGAAGATATAAGTGTAGATATTAGCATCTGGAGTTGATTGTATTATTACTTTGAGTCAATTCATCTCCCGTTGGCATATTAAGCATGAAATTCTGCAACCTATTAAGTATAAATTGAATTTGATGCAAGTTGAGTTCATAAATGATTTTTTTTTTGCTTGTTTTATTTTCAAAAGGTCTTTTAGAAGCACACCCAAGTCATCAAAATAGCCAGAAAATGAAAGAAAAAGAACAGGATTTTGGCATAAGGGATGGCCATTCAGATATAATGTATGCATAATTTGTGTAGAGGACTAGGAAACTCTGGAATTCTTACCAGAAATGCTTTGTCATTAACTATATTTAAAGCTGAAATCAATAGGTTTTTTAGATGTAAAGTAAATGAGGAAATACTATGTTGATTGGCTAGAATAATGGATTTGGGATAAAGGACAGCTGTTTTATTCAAAGTCCTTGTATTCTTGGGCCAGTTTGAATTCTGTTCCTTGTGCTTCTGTCCTTCTATCAGGAGTTATGAGATGTATTTTTCTTCAGCAGGTGGTAATAAAGAATCAATGTTGACAGCAGTCGTATATTGCAAATATGTTACAGCAAGGGTATAAGGTCCTGAAGACATTCCTGTCGTTGGAATGCATTAGTCATTAGTGCTTCAGAGGTATAATCTCTTGCATTTTTTGTATATGGTTAGCTTCAACACTCATAATTTCAAACGCATGGGGAAATTACATGTTTCCTTCTGCTTTCTGAAAAATTTCATTCAAATAGACTTGATGGATCTGATAATGATTTTTTTCTCAGTATTGTGGAGTATAAGATGGATCTACAGTTCTACAGTGTGCTGTAGCGCTAAAAGTGTTGCAGTAAATGTTGATAGGTTAAGGGAATTGGTAAACGTATTTATTATTATTAAGTGTTTGGTAAAGTAATTAGGGAGAAACAGTTTGTGCTGTTGTGCAGCAGAGAACATTACAATTGAAACTATGTACAGGCCTATGGAGGAAGATGGGGAAGTAATGAGATGCTCTTTAAAAGACTCTGCATGTGTATGATGTCAGAATGACTCTAATCTTTGTAATCCACCAACTTGGATAATGGAAAAGAAATTTACTTGTGAGGAATTCTTTTGTGTGTATCAGAGGGATATAGTGTGTTGGCTGTTTACTCATTTAAACTAGGATAAATTTAGCTGTTTCTGCTTTTTCCATCAGTGGAAGCAAATGCTGTCGGTTGACAGGGGCGGGGGTGGTGGTGAGGGAGTGAGACTGGCTTCTGCTTAACCAACACTTCTATAAAATTGTTGAGACTGGTTATAAATTGACTAAGTGTCCCTACTAGAGTTGTTAATGGGAACCTAAAAAATTGCCACCCAAATGAAGGTAAGCATTTGAGCTGTTCCATTTGCAAACTGTGGGAGTACCTGTCAACCCAGAGAGATAGTTGCATCTTCCCATATACACATAACAGAATATGTTAGCAGAAAAGTCTTCCACATTTGGGGAATTTTCCCTTGTTGTGCTTTGTGTTGGGTAGTGTCCATGTGGAATTTGCACGTTCTCCCTGTGACTGCCTAGGTTTCCCACTATGCCATAAAAGCAAATTGCCTCATGATTTGGTGAGTGATGAAATGTAGTTAGGAGTTGATAGGAAGTTAGGGAGAATAAAAGGATTGGTATAAAATTTGTGCGAATAGGTGCTTGATGGTTGGTGTGGTCACAGTGGGCCAAAGGATCCATTTCTGTGCTATTTGACTCTGATTCTGAGTACTCCAAGCTCTTTCACTGCAAGAGATTACCAAAACAAACCACTTTAATGAGTTCCCAAATTCTCCTTGTGGAAATCTAATATCCTCAGCAGCCCATCAGCACAGACTAGGAATCCCTAGACTGTGACTGATCAGAATGGAGGAAGAGCATCTGGGAAGGCACTTAGTCTCTGTCACAGGAGCACACGTGGCCATGTGTAGACAACAGAGTTGAAAAATATCCCAAACATGCCTGTGGCCATGTGGGATTCAGCCATATCCAAGCCCGCAAAATAGATCAGAGGCAACAGGTCAGCAGAATCATGGTTAATTTCTGCTACAGTCCCCAGCACATTAGCTGTTGCTGAGAGAATTGATTCTTCCTAGTATTGTGAAACAACATGAAACCTAATATGATGCTCTTGTAGTCGTGGATATTAACTTTTCATAGATCTTTCGAAGGAAAATATAATCTATTCTTTCAAATCATATCACTGGGAGAAGGGAAAGTTAGCTGTTGCCATTAAAAAAAATCACCTTTGATTTGCAATTAAATATGTTTACATGCTCATGTTCAGCATCAGCAGCATTGTATTGGATTTTTAAAATGTACCTGATTTAATCAGTTCAGTATTAGGCATGCATTGTTTAAATGCTATCAAAGTTATGTCTTTGTACTCTGAAGGTTTATACAACAAAGCATATCTTTCTCTCTCCCCCCCCCCCCCCCCCCATTGCCCTAAGCATCTCTTCATAAAACCTCTTCCAATTTCACCTTGCCTTCCCAAGTCAACCCAATCTGCACTTTAGGAAGAATTTTCCAAGGGAGCAGTGTGAAGAGATGTTGTCCTCTGTTGTACTTTTTCACTGATCATGTGCACTTGTTTTGCCTGTTGCAAAGCAAACACATTCAGAATGTGATGACTTTTTTTGAAACTGCTGTGTGGAGTCCAGGAATGCAAGTAGCAGAAACTGTTCCAAAGCCTCATCCAGTCAGGAATTAATCCTTGCCTCTAAACATAAGCATGGGTGCAAGTCAAGAGATAGGTGCATGTTGCAACACATCCAGACACACAACGATTATGACAATATTGAAAGTACTGTTGATTGCTGATGCTCTAAATTTGTTAATTTCCTTCCCGGAAAATGGATGCATTCAGTACAATTAGACAGAAGAATTGATTCTTTTCATTTAAACCAGCTAAGTGCCTTTCAAGGTCATATTGCCAACAAAAAAGAAGTTCTCATCCTGAAAGAAGTAGCATTTTATCATTTCTTGGTGTTGCTGTGATGATGTGGGGCTTATGAAATGCTGAGGGAGATGGTGCTGGTATTCTGTATGCCTTAGTACAGAGATTTTTTTGGTTATTCCTCAGAAGAGGCAACGGCTTCTGATTAGCACTAACTGCAGTGTCACAACCTAGCACAGAAATCTTGGCTGGCATTCTTGGTACTGAAGAAATACTGTCTCATGAATCTGAGCTGTAGTTGCCCTTATGGATATAACATAATTGCTGGCGTATCCTGAGCAAGGGAATATGTTCCCTGTGTCCTTGCTAATTATTATTCCTCAGTCACCATTAATGAAGCATCTGATGATTATCACCTTTTAATTTGTGGTACATTGCTTTGGCCTCATTGGCTGCTGCATTTCTAATATTAAAACACTGACTATATCTAAGGTACTCCAGTGGCTGTAAAGTGCTTTGGGATGTCCTCAAAGGTGTCTGTGTGTGTGCTATATCAATGCGACTCGTTTTACAGCTGAAAATCCTCTCCGGAATCGGCCCAAGATTGACAGCGTTTTGAATAGTAATGTATGGTTTTTAGATATTGTAGATAATTGCTCATCAGCTAATATACTAATTATTTACAGCAGCAGCACTGATACAAATCCATGCCCGCTGTTCAATTTGCTCTAATGCATGAAAAGTTGCCTAATTACTTCTCATGAAGATTTTTTTTTGCTAAGCTTATCTGAAGGATAGAATAAACTTGGGCTGGTCCCAAACACGGGATTGTTTAATCGTTCATTACCTATATAACATCAGGTAAAAGTATATAACTTGTTTAACTATTAATATTTGTAATACTGAATTATATTGCTCATATTTTCTTTGTAACCAGTAGATTAGGTTGACATATCAATATTGAATCACTTAAACCAGGAGTTGCTGTTACTTGTGTAGCTAATAATTCCTTAAAATCACTACATGATCCATGATGTATTTTCTAATGTGCAAGAAGAAGTTGTATGCAGTTTCTTAATAAACTTAATGTTTTTGTTTGTGTGGTGTGCTTTGATGTTCTGTTTTACTATATAATGGAGAATACTGCTAGTACTGCCTGATACCATTGGACTGCCCATACACAGATTCTGTGCAGGTAGGTGGTTTTGAAATTGTAACTCTGTACAGTTCCCTGTACAAAGTTATATTTTTGTTTTTGCAACAGTGCTTATACTAGGATTTTGTTATGGATTTTCTTTTATCAAATCCTCAATAGTCAAGATAAGTTTGAATTTGTGTTCTCTGGACTAATTTTCCAGTGGTGTTTATTGTTCTTGCACTAATCCAAGCTATGTACATTTAAAACAGATGTACAAAAGCAGAAGTATTTGAAGTTAGTATTTTATTTATTAGCAATATAATCTGGAATAGACCCTTCCAGCCTTTTAAGCCACAATGCTCAGCAGTCCCCAACCATCCCATTTTAACCCTATCCTAATTACAGGACAATTTGCAATGACCAATTAACCTACCCAGTATGTCATTGGACAATGGGAGGAAACCAGAGCACTTGGAGAAAACCCATGCATTCCACTCCACACAGGATGACAGAATATTTCATTTTCAGGTGCATTAACTTGCCCTTCCCCTTCACTACAGACAATTGGCTATGTTCTTTTCAATGGAAATTGAATGTATGTCAAAAAAAATCATATAAAGCTATGACCATTGTATTTCTTTTATCTACACTATCTTTTGTGGTATTAAGCTTGGAAGTGATGTATGTTACTGGCTAAAGTGCTTTAATGTACCAACTAAGGAACAATTACTTTAACCTCAAAGTATCATTGGTTGTTAGTTTGTAGTTTCTATTGACTTTTAACATTTGTATTGTGAATAGTGATTGAAGTAAGTAAGGAATTTGAACATACAGTTTACCAAGTGGTCAATTCTGCCTAAAAATAGCATTCCTCTGTGCAGACTTCAGAACAATGTGTTGTCAGGGGCCATGCTGTTCTTGTGCATAAGTAAATTAAGTGTGATTGAGGAGCGAGTGTGAGTTTTTAAGAGTCCAATTGGTCAGCAACGACAGAACCTCATAACAGCTTCATCAAATACTTGAAAGCACTGCTTGAGTATCAGGAATACCTACCCAGAAATGATCAGTTTTTGAATATTAATCTCTACAAAATATACTCCATAACAATTTTGGAAAAACTGAGGCAATAATTTAGCTTGAAAGCATTTTACATTTGGAATGCCCCAAGCCATTTCACAGCAAGAAAGACATCTGAAGTCAAAGCAGGAGCTACAAGGCAGCCAGAAATTTGATCGACGGATGAACTTGAAGTAGGCCCTAAAAGGAGGAAAATACTGGAGCCAGTGGAAGGTACAGCTATAGAGTCTGGGATAATAGAGGAGCCAGAGTTGTGGAGTACAGAAAGAAGACATAGTTTGAAACAGTATAACACCAGATGTCATTTTAGACACAAGTATTTAACCATTGTTGCTTCATCCAGTTCAGTGGCAGCAAACTAAAGTTACTTAATTGAATCTTTAATGTGTACAGGTATCTCAAGCCCCTTTGCAAAGATCCAGAAGGAACTAAGGTGATACGGCTGCAAAAAAAGTGATGGGTGTGTCAAGTAACTTAGTCAAATAGTCGGGCTTAAAGAATGGCCTGGGAGTGGGGGAAGTGTAGTGGTGGGGGGGGGGGGGGGGTTTGAGTGGGAATTTGTGAGTGAAGTCTGACATTGCTGTCAAAGACTAGGGAAAGTGTAAAAAGCTACATTCAGCTGAATTACTAGATTGTGACCACAGTATGAATTTGCTAAACCAGAAAATGGAGGTGTAAAATGAAGGATAGGCAATAGGGATAGGAGGAGCTACATTTTTGTAAAGTGTGTCTGTGGTTTAGAAATTGCTGTCTATGAAAGCAGAAGAAGCAAAGTTATCAAAACTCCAAGGAGTTGGATAGGCACAGGAACATGAGACAATAGATTCTGCTGGATGCTCTTAATCATCTGGCAGGTCAAGAGTGTAGGAACCAGTTGGTCACTGCTTCTCACTGTTCTTCCGCTGCTATACATCATGCCATAATTGAGTAAACTTTTTTGCAAGGTGGTAGAAAGACATTGAAAAATGGTTCCTAAGTTATCGAGCAGCACAAAACAAAATGCTAGAGGAACTCAGCAGGTCAGGCAGTATATATGGAGTGAAATGAACAGTGGGTGTTTAGGGCTGAGATCCTTCATTGGGACTGAAAAGGAAGAGGGCAGAAGCCAGAATAAAAGGGGTCGGGAGCATGAGCTGGTGGTTGCTAAGTAAATCCAAGTGAGGTGGGAAGCTGGTAGATGACAAGTGGAAGAAGGTGGGGACCAGAGGAAGGAAGGCAGTGGCCAGTCACTCTACCAGACTTTTCTCATGGTACATGGTCTTTTCAATATTATTTCTATCTTGATATCTATCCCCTTTGCATTGTGATTCCTTATCAAAGGCAATCCTATCGCCTTCTAGCTTGTCCTCCTTCCCCTACCCCCTCCCCACTTTTTTATTCTGGTGTCTTCCCTCTTCCTTTCCAGTCCTGAAGGAGATTCTCAAAGTTATTCTCATCATACATGTCACCACATACAACCCTAAGATTCTCTTCCTGTGGGCACACTTAGCAAATCTATAGAACTGTAACTAAACTGTATACAAATTGGGCAAATGCAGATAATAAATAATGAGCATGGAATAAGATAAAAAGGCTCCTAAAATGAGTGTAGTTATCCCCTTTTGTTTAAAGAGCCTGATGGTTGAGGGGTAAAAACTGATCTTGAAGCTGGTGATGCAAGTCCTGAGGCACTTGTACCTTCTACCTGATGGCAGCAGTTGAGAAAAGACCATGGCCTGGGTGGTGAGGATCTTTGATGATGGGTGCTGCTTTTCTACAGCAAAGTTTCATGTAGATGTGCTCAATGGTTGGGATGTACTGGGCTGAATCCACTACCTTTTGTAGGATTCTCCACTCAAAAGCATTGGTGTTCCCATACCAGGCCATAATGCAGCCAGTCAGCATACTTTCCACCACACATCTACAGAAGTTTGCCAAGTTTATTGATGACATGCTGAATCTCCACAGACTCCAAAGGAAGTAGAAGTGCTGTCATGCTTTCTTCACAATTATATTTATACGATGGATCCAGGACAGGGCCTCTGAGATGGTGACACCCAGGAATTTAAAGATACTGACCCTCTCCACTTCTGGTCCTCTGATTACTGACTTATGGACCTCCAGTTTTCCTCTTTTGAAGTCTACTATCAGTTCCTTGGTCTTATTGACATTGATTGAGAGGTTGTTGCTATTTTTACCACTCAGCCAAATTTTCATTCTCGCTCCTGTATGTTGATTCTTCATCACCTTTGATACAGCCCACAACAGCAAACTTGTATATAGTATTGGAGCTGTACCTAGCCACAGTCATGGGTGTAAAGTGAATAAAGCAGGGGGCTAAGTACGCATCCTTGTGGTGCTGATGGAGATTGTGGAGGAGTTATTTTTGCCATCCAAACTGCAGTCTACAAGTGAGAAATCCAGGATCCAATTGTTCAAGGGAGTATGAGGCCCAGGTCTTGGAGTTTATTGATTGGTTTTGAAGGGATGATGGTATTAAATGCTAAGCTGTAATTGATAAAGAGCACCCTGATGTATGCATCTTTGCTATTCAGATGTTCCAGGGCCTGTGAAGAACCAACAAGATAGCATCTACCTCCTTCAACTGTTTATTCATTTTCATGGATGCTGCCTGACCTGCTAAATTCTTCCAGCATTGTGTGTGTGTTGCTCTAGCTACTGATAAAACAAACTCCAAAAACGTACATATTTGGGAATACTATACTTATTCCCCCAGCATTCACCAACTACTGCCCCAGCAGCATTGGCTGTACTATATAACTCCTTCCCCTTTTGTGATTGCTTACAATAACTCCTTGCTAACCAGAGAATCCATTAACTTGTTTCAGAGACAACTGTGAATAGAATTACATTCAAATACTGTATCAATCACATAGCCTGTATTTCTCTGCCTTATTCTTTGCCAAGCTAATTAGCTTAATGTGATATATATATATTAAAATATATTCATTCCTCTCCATGCCTTGTGATGCAAATGATGGCAGCTTTGCTGTATCTTTAGCATTTGTCTGTTCTCTTTTTAATTAGGCCGAGTTGCTAGATTGATGCTCAACCCGATGCAGCGTGATAGCGTAGTGGTTAGCACAATGCTTTATGGTTCCAACGACCTGGGTTAAATTCCCACAGCTGCCTGTAAGGAGTTTGTGCATTCTCCCTGTCACCACGTAGATTTCCTCCAGATGCTCCTGTTGGACGTACTGGTTGGTAGGTTAATTGGTCATTGTAAATTGTCCTGTGATTAGACTAGGGTTAAATCGGGGGTTACTGGGGGTCATGGTTCAAAGGGCTGGAACAGCCTATTTCATGGTGTATGTCAATTTTAGAAAAAAACATGGATGGAAAGCAAGCAAGGAGCTGGCTGGATTCGAACCTGACACCACTCGACTTGGTCCATTGTGGATGCCACTACAACATCAGCAACACGCAAAGCGACAGAGTATCTCGGTTAGGCAGCATCTGTGGAGGGAAATGGACAAGTCAACGTTCTGGCTGAGACCCTTCAAAAAGACTGGAAGATGGAAGGGAGAGAGACGGTGTAAATAGGTGGAGGGAAGGGATGAAGCAAGAGTTGACAGTGGATGGGGGAGGAGAGGAATGGGCAGAATAACAGCAGTAGTCAGTGGATAACGGTGCAAGTGACAAAGGGCTGAAGTTATGGGAGAGAAAGGTGGACCATGCAATCAAGGAAGGGACACTGGACACAAATTGAGCAATGATTTTGCCAAGCACCTTCACTCCATCTGCCATCGCTATCCAGAGCTCCTGATGTCTGGCGTTTTTCTCCCGGGCCGCCTCCACTACCAGGTTGAGGCCAAATGCAAGCTGGAAGAACTGCGCCTCATGATCCAATGGGTAGTTTACAACCTATTGGGATGAATATTGAATTCTCCAACTTCTATTGAACTGCTCCCCCTCTGTTCCTTTTTTTACTCTTCTCCTGATCCCAATACCAAACCTCTTCCCCTTCCTCCACTCAGTCCATCTGCCCATCATCTACACTCTCCTCTCAATGAGGCACCTTCCCCATTACAACACTCAATCTCGGGGGCAGAGCAAAGTGATGGCGCTAAACGGCGACTCCTTTGTTTGCATCTTCGGAAACAGCTCTGTTTCTAACTTTGATATCTCTTTTTTTTTTCCTTTTCAAGGTTCTTTTGAAGACCCTGACCTGGAGTTGCACTCTGACTTTGGTTCTTTGCGGTAATGGGACCCGCTCAAAGAGCCTCACGATTGGCTGCTTTTTGAATCCCAAGGATGTGGCCTGGAAGACTAGCACACCTCCACGGTGCTGGATTTTCGTGGCTCTGGAGACGGGTTGATTCAAGGCTGGTGTCCCTGACTGAGGCGACGCAGGAGAACATGTAACATCGGGAGCAGCGGGTTAGCTGCCATGGGCTGTGTGTCCAGAGACCTGAGCCTTGGGGCAGACTCTCTGTGCGCAGAGTTGTATGCAGATGACTTGTTAGTTTATATTTCAGATCCTAAGAAATCTATTCCTGCTATGTTATCTATATTTTCTGAATTTAGTAGTTTTTCTGGATATAAATTAAATTTGCACAAAAATGAGTTATTTCCTATTAACAACTACTTGGATCAATATGACCAAATTCCTTTTAGTATTGCTAAAAATAACTTCACTTACCTTGGTATTAAAATTACCAAAAATTTTAAGAACCTGTATAAGTATGACTTTCTTCCATTAATTGAATGAGTGGTCTTTTGGGGTACTGCAGGTCTGTGTTTTAATTGATGCTTTGCTGCACACTTGAGTTCTCGGTGGACAGCGCTGATGCTTTTGCTGGTGGGGGGGGGGGACAGTGGTTGCCTTGCTGCTGCAAGTGTGTGGGAGGGGGAGCTGGGGGGCTTAATGTTTAACTGTTATTCATTCTTTAGGGCACCCCTCTGTTTTCGTGGATGTTTGTGATGAAAAAGAATTTCAGGTTGTATATTGTATACATTTCTCTGACATTGCACCCTTGCAGGGAGGTTTGTTAGTACTATTGGGGGGGGGGTGTTTAAACTAGATTTGCAGGGGGATGGGAACCAGAGTAGATAGTGGAGCGGGGGTGAAAATATATGATATTAAAGGTTCATGCAAGGTTACAAATAGAAGGGTTGTGTGTGGTGGTAATAATCTTCTGAGGTGTGTATTTCAATGCGAGGAGTATTGTGAGGAAGGCTGATGAGCTGAAGACGTGGATTGACATGTGGAATTATGATATTGTAGCCATTAGTGAAACTTGGCTACAGGAGGGGCAGGACTGGCAGCTTAATGTTCCAGGGTTCCGATGTTTCAGACATGATAGAGGCAGAGGGATGAAGTCGGGGGGGGGGGGGGGGGGTGGCATTGCTAGTCAGGGAAAATGTTGCAGCAGTGCTCAGGCAGGACAGATTAGAGGCCATATGGGTGAAGCTGAGAAACAGGAAAGGTATGACCACATTAATGGGGTTGTATTATAGACCATTCAATAGTCAGTGAGAATTGGAGGAGAAAATCTGCAAAGAAACAACAGACAATTGCAGGAAACAAAGTTTTGATAGTAGGGGATTTTAATTTTCTACATATTGATTGGGACTCCCATATTGTTAAAGGTGTAGATGGGTTAGAGTTTGTAAAATGTGTTCAGGAAAGTTTTCTAAATCAATACATAGAGGTACCAACTAGAGAGGATGCAATATTAGATCTCCTATGAGGAAACAAGTTAGGACAAGTGACAGAAGTGTGTGTAGGAGAACACTTTGGTTCCAGTGATCATAACGTCATTAGTTTCAACTTGATCATGGATAAAGATAGATCTGGTCCTTGGGTTGAGGTTCTAAACTGGAAAAAGGCCAAATTTGAAGAAATGAGAAAGGATATAAAAAACGTGGATTGGGTCAGGTTGTTGTCTGGCAAGGATGTGATTGGTAAGTGGGAGGCCTTCAAAGGAGAAATCTTGAGAGTGCAGTGTATGTTTAGGATTAAAGGCAAAGTGAATAAGAACAAGGAACCTTAGTTCTCTATGGATATTGGAACTCTGACAAAGAAGAAGATAGAGATGTATGACATGTATAGGAAACGAAGCAAATAAGGTTCTTGAGGAGTATAAAAAGTGCAAAAAAATACTTAAAGAAATCAGGAGGGCTAAAGGAAGACATGAGGTTGCTTTGGCAGTCAAGGTTGTTACGAACCCCATAACTGGGTTACTTACCAGCAAAGATAGAGACGTCCGTTGGAGTCTGATGATACTATTTTTAACAGTATTTATTAGTAAAAATACACAAAAATAATATCAATACAAATATACAGATAATATACATCATCAATACTAAATCTAAAAGTGTGGGTATAATAATAATCAATAAAAAACAAGCTCTATCGTTGTCTAGGGGATAATGAATTGTCCGATGGAAATCTAAAGTTCATTTCAGTTCATACAGGCTGCAGCTGTTGTTTGTTTGTCGCTGTGTTGCAATTGTTGGAGAGAGAGAGAGAAATAGAAGAATAACTTGCCGACTTTCCTTGGTACGATCTTGATCCGTATCCGTCCTTTAGCTAGACCGTTCCGGGGAGGACTCGCCACCCAGGCAAGAATGGACACACACACAAGCCCCCCACCGGTCTCATACGTTTCTCCTGGTGTGTCTGAGAGGTGTTCCCCAGACCCGTCTTTTATCCTTACTCACGGGGTCTCAGATATCAATCAGGTTGGGATGATGCAATCCCTCAACCAGACCATTCTGGTTGTCCCCTGAGGGGTTTCAATGAATAGTACAGTACTCAATACACAATTCCTTCTCCAAGAGACAATAGCAGTAATCAGTGGTTCCGTTCCACTTGTGTTAGGAGACATTCCACCTTGTTGTGTATTCTGCGTTGTCTATAACAACTGCCTTTGCTGTGATCCTGCATCTATCTCTCTCATTTCCTGACATGGTGTGTATCTCTCTCATTTCCTGGGTATCAGACCCGAAATACTAGTGATCTTGCGATTCTCAAAAAAGGAGTGGGGGGCGGGCATTGGTGATTCTGGACCCTTCTGTCCAGCAGATTTGCTCCTCATTCGTAACAAGATGAAGGATAATCCAAAGGGCTTCTATGAGTATATTAAGAGCAAAAGGATAGTAAGGGATAAAATTGGTCCTCTTGAAGATCAGAGTGGTCAGCTATGTATGGAACCAAAAAAAATGGGAGAGATCTTAAACGGGTTTTTGGCATCTGTATTTACTAAGGAAACTGGCATGGAGTCAATGGAAATAAGGCAAACAAGTAGTGAGGTCATGGAACCTATACAGATTGAAGAGGAAGAGGTGCTTGCTATCTTGAGGCAAATCAGAGTAGATAAATCCCCAGGATCTGACAGGGTATTCCCTCAGATCTTGAAGGAGACTAGTGCTGAAATTGCAGGGGCCCTGGCAGATATATTTAAAATGTCAGTATCTATGGGTGAGGTGCCGGAGGATTGGAGGATAGCTCATGTTGTTCTGTTGTTTAAAAAAGGCTCTAAAAGTAATCCGGGAAATTATAGGTTGGTAAGTTTGATGTCGGTAGTAGGTAAATTACTGGAAGGAGTACTAAGAGATAGGATCTACAAGTATTTGGATAGACAGGGACTTATTAGGGAGAGTCAACATGGCTTTGTGCGTAGTAGGTCATGTTTAACAAATCTATTAGAGTTTTTCGAGGAGGTTTCCAGGAAAGTGGATGAAGGGAAGGCAGCGGATGTTGTCTACATGGACTTCAGTAAGGCCTTTGACAAGGTCCCGCATGGGAGGTTAGTTAGGAAGATTCAGTCGCTAGGTATACATGGAGAGGTAGTAAATTGGATTAGACATTGGTTCAATGGGCGAAGTCAGAGAGTGGTAGTGGAGGATTGCTTCTCTGAGTGGAGGCCTGTGACTAGTGGTGTGCCACAGGGATCAGTGCTGGGTCCATTGTTATTTGTCATCTATATCAATGATCTGGATGATAATGTGGTAAATTGGATCAGCAAATTTGCTGATGATACAAAGATTAGAGGTGTAGTGGACAGTGAGGAAGGTTTTCAAAGCTTGCAGAGGGATTTGGACCAGTTGGAGGAATGGGCTGAAAAATGGCAGATGGAGTTTAATACAGACAAGTGTCAGATATTGCACTTTGGAAGGAAAAACCAAGGTAGAACATACAAGGTAAATGGTTGTTTGTTGTTGTCTGTCCTTCGGAGTTGAAGACGACCACGACTTCTGTCAGGTGGAGGGTTTGTGACTGTGGGTCCGGAGGTGACTGGTGAGGCCAATCCAGGCCCTGAAAGCTCACCTACATGTGGGACACATGAGGGTAGGTGCTGCAGTGGAAGTGGAGATAGTTCGAGCCTTGCGCGCGGCGCGTTTCCTCTGAGCCTCTGTGGTGCGTCTGATTTCTGCTGCATTTGCTCCTTTAGTGGTCCTGCTCCACCAGGTTGGGCGGTCCAGAGCAAGCGATTCCCAGCTACTGGAATTGATGTTGAGGTCTTTGAGGGACACTTTGAGGCAGTCTTTGAAATGTTTCTTCTGCCCTCCAACTGAGCGCTTGCCCTGGCTCAGCTCTCCATACAGCAGCTGTTTTGGTAGTCGACTGTCAGACATCCTGGCGACATGGCCAGCCCATCTGGCTTGGGCTTTCTGTAGGAGGGTGTAGACGCTGTGGGTGCTAGGCCACTCCAGGACCTCCGTGTCTGGGACTTTGTCCTGCCATCGTACGTGGAGAAGTCTGTGAAGGCAGCTCAAGTGGAAGTGGTTGAGCTGTTTAGCGTGTTTAGGGTTAGGGTTAGGGTTAGGGTCCGGGTCTCGCTGGCATAGAGGAGGGTGGTGAGAACCACTGCTCAGTAGACCTTCAGCTTGGTGGAAAGGCTGAGTCCTCTCTGCTCCCATACATTCTCACGGAGTCTCCCAAAGGCGACACTGGCTTTGGCAATTCTGTTGCTGATCTCTGCATCTATGTTCACCACTCGTGATAGAGTACTGCCCAGATAAGTAAAACTGTCGACTGCCACTAGCTTCTGCCCCTTTACTGTGATGTGTGGTTCCTGGTAGGGCTTTCCAGGTGCGGGCTGGTACATAACTTCGGTCTTCTTGGTGCTGATTGTAAGTCCAAAATTGTCACAGGCTCGTGAGAAGCAGTCCATTTCTCGCTGCATCTTCTGCTCTGTGCTGGCGTTGAGGGCACAATCATCAGCAAATAGGAGGTGTCTGGTAAATGGTAGGGCACTGAGGAGTGCAGTAGAACAAAGGGATCTGGGAATACAGATACAAAATTCTCTAAAAGTGGCGTCACAGGTAGATAGGGTCGTAAAGAGAGCTTTTGGTACATTGGCCTTTATAAATCAAAGTATTGAGTATAAGAGTTGGAATGTTATGGTGAGGTTGTATAAGACATTGGTGAGGCCGAATTTGGAGTATTGTGTGTAGTTTTGGTCACCGAATTACGGGAAGGATATTAATAAGGTTGTAAGAGTGCAGAGAAGGTTTACAAGGATGTTGCCAGGACTTGAGAAACTGAGTTACAGAGAAAGGTTGAACAGGTTAGGACGTTATTCCCTGGAGTGTAGAAGAATGAGGGGAGATTTGATAGAGGTATATAAAATTATGATGAGTATAGATAGAGTGAATGCAAGCAGGCCTTTTCCACTGAGGTTAAGGGAGAAAAAAACCAGAGGTCATGGGTTAAGGGTGAAGGGGTAAAAGTTTAAAGGGAACATTGGGGGGGCTTCTTCACACAGAGAGTGGTGGGAGTGTGAATGAGCTGCCAGATGAAGTGGTAAATGTGGGCTCACTTTTAACATTTAAGAAAAACTTGGACAGGTACATGGATGAGAGGAGTATGGAGGGATATGGTCCAGGTGCAGGTCAGTGGGACTAGGCAGAAAAATGATTCAGTACAGCCAAGAAGGGCCAAAAGGCCTGTTTCTCTGTTGTAATGTGCTATGGTTCTATTAAATGTACCTATTGAAACCCTTCCCACCTCCCATTGATTCTGTGCTACAGCTTCCTCTCCTGTCAGACTCCATTGCCCTCAGCTCTGTGTTGCTTCCACCCATATCCTCCCAGCTTGTGTTGATGCTCCTTTCCCCTCCTGCTCCTGCTGATTGCCTATCCTCACTTGGATCCGCCTATCACTTGCTAGCTGTTGAGACACCCCTTCCCTTTAACTCTTTTATACTGGCCATCTCCCCTTTATCTTTAGAAGAAGAGTGTTGACACACATCCTTCCTTCCTAGATGCTGCCTGGTCGGCTGAATTCATCCGGTATTTTGTGTGTTGCTCTGGGTTTCAGCATTTGCAACCTCTTCTGTGTCTTTTTAAGTTACTCCGTCAAATTTCCTGAACCTCTGCATATTCTTCATCAGAATCAGCAAGATGCTTCAGACTCTAAGACAGTGATGTACTCCACAGATCTTTTTCCCAGCTGCCCCAGTGTCTCAGAGAGGTTGGAGAGGAGGGTACTACATATGGGATTTTGCAGATGCTGAAAATCTTGAGCAACACACCAAATACTATAGGGACTCAGCAGGACTGGCAGCATCCGTGGATGGGAATAAACAATTGACCTTTCAAACAGAAACCCTTCATAACGACTGGAAAGGAAGGGATCACAAGCCAGAATAAGAAGGTGGAAGGAGAGCCCTATAAAATGTGAATGCACATCTTATAATCTGTGGACCTCAGATATAATTTATTTTTATCATCTTTTCCCCCCTTTCCCATACTAGTTAGGCTCCACTGCTTTCAACCTGTGATGGTAACTGCACCCTTTAAACTACTGATCAATTTACACCCTCACTCCCAACAACCTCTTAAAATTTGCCAACAAATCTACATTTGGATTTGGTGTTTGAAGTGAGACTTGGCTACGGTGTGGAGCAAGGATCAGGCATGAGAAGTAAGAACAGAGTAGATCATTCAACTGTTTGCCATGCTCTGACTTGCAGCTTGCATTTTCCCTTCATTTTAGTTAAAATGAAGTAAATCAGAATCAGGTTTACTATCACTGACATACGTTGTGAAATTGTTGTTTTGCAGGAGTAGTACATTTCAAGAAATATATATTAAAAATAGGTAGTCCAAAAGTAGGTCATTGTTGTTGTTGTTGTAGTAGTTAAGTGTTATTCCTGTGTCAGTCAGTTAGCTGCTCCCATACGGGTGGAGTTCGCATAATGTACAAGCAGGGTTATCAATAAAATTCAGTTAAATATCCTGCATGCTGGCATCCTGGTGTGTTCTCTGCACTGTCCCTCAATATTGAACACAACATGGTATCAGAAATGGTTCATCATCAATGAGTCAGTGCTACAGACCAGGTGAGATCCCCAACAGTTGTTCTTGTTTGCATGCATCTATAAACAATATCCAGAGACTTGTCAACCTAAACTATCTATGCTAGTTGCTAACTGTATGCACCGAGATGAGAACTAGCCAGGGTTCCTAGACAACACCTTCATGCTGCACCCAAAAGTGAATACATTGTGAGCCACTAGCCCAGGGAAGTGCAGAGAGACACAGGCACAGCAGAGAAATCAGTCATGCTGTCGGAGAGGAAAGAACATTTTTGTAGTGCAAATAAATAAAATAATAATTAACAAACCAAGAGCAGATCAAGAAGTTGAACTGCAGGAGATGTCATTCAGAATCTCTTCTCACCTCTACTGGGATGGCATTGCCATCGAGAAGCTGAACCTCATTGCAAGGTTGGATTTGCTAATCAATATTCAGTGGCAGAAGTACCTGGAGTTGTTCAGAGACTGGGGGTACTGAGAAAAGAGTACTGTATCCAACTGGGGCCAAGAGTGACGCCCTGCTCTCTGATCACAGAGAGGCAAATACCAGTCCTATTGATGAGCAAAGTCAAAGCTGAACTTGAGAGAATGGAGGTGCTTGACATCGTAACTAGAGTGAATGGACCTACTGACTGGTGTGTGGGCATTGTTCCTGTTCCCAAGCCAGATAGTACAGTGAGAATCTATGTTGTTCTAACAAAATTGAATATTGCAGCAAGAAAGGATGAAGTTTATTCTGTCCTCTTATTGAGCACATTGGATATGCTGGGTGGAGCAAAGTTCTTCACCAAACTAGATACAAATTCAGTTCTGGCAGGTCTTTTTAGATCCTGAGTCACAGAAGCTCAAGTTTATCACATCATATGATCGTTATGTCTTCAAGTGACTTCCTTTTGGCATCTCATCAGCCCCTGAACTCTTTCAGAGGAGGATGAACCAGATTTTGGAGTAACTGGAAGGAGTAGTCTTCCACATGGGTGACATATGAGGGGTGATTGATGTTCATGGCCTAAGGTAGGAGATGAGTTATGAACTTCAAACTTTCTGCATAATCACTCAAAGAGCTGAGCTGCATGTGCACGTAACAAGATCTGTATCACTCATCTCCTTCTGCTTTAGGCCATGAACTTATCAATCACCCCTGCTGTGGACACTTTCTGGAGGTCCAAGATCTGTATGCTCCACGACCACTGGAGTAAGTTTGTAAATGTAGAAGGGGACTATGTTGAAAAATAAATGTGCTAGGTTTTCTAAAATTGACTCCTTCTACTTTAGGCCACAAACTTATCAATCACCCCTTGTACTCATCTTTGGAAGCTCAAGTGAGGAACATGACAAAAGAGTGGAAGCTGCCTTGGAGAAACTGAAACAGGCTGAAATCATCCTGGACAAAAATAAATGTAAATTTGCAAAGTTGGAGGTGAAGTTCTTAGGCCACCTATTGTCCTCAGAGGGAGTATAACCAGATTCAAACAAACTGGCAGGAATTCAGAACATGGAAAAACCTATGAATGTATTGAAGATCTGTAGCTTCCTTGGCATGGTAATCAGCTGGGAAAGTTCATTCCAGATTTGGCAGAGAAAACAAAGCCGCTATGTGACCTCCTCTCTCAGAGAAACATTTGGACCTGGGACACACCATAGGAAAAGTCATTCTCATCACTTAAAGCAAAAGTTATCTCTCCACCAATATTGGTGTTCTTTGATCTGAACAAAGCGACCAAGGTCTACACAGATTTCTCTTCCTTTGGCCTAGATGAAGTGCTCATGCAAAACTGCAGAGGTGTATGGAAACTGGTGACATTGACATATGCATCAAAAGCACTAACTCCTACTGAACAATGTTACGCCCAAATTGAAAGGGAGTTGCTGGCTCTCATGTGGTGTTGTGAATGCTTCAGCTGCTAATTGATAGGCATGAAACTCCTACTTGAAACAGATCATGAGCCACTTGTCAACCTCCTCTGCTCAAAACACTTCGGTGACTTATCTCCACATCTGCAAAGATTCAGAATGAGGCTTATGTGATACTGTTATGACATTAAACATGTCCCTGGCAAATCTTTCACAACACCAGACACTCTGTCAAGGATGCCATGCAAAAGTGAGTGGATGAAGGCTGACTCCGCCCTCATGGAAGATACCAACATCTACTTAGCTCAGGTACATGAAAGCTTTCCTGCTTCACAGAGTAAACTTCATGAAATTCATGCTGAGTTGGACCAAATCTGCAGCAAGATCACACTCACCATTTTTTTAATGCTTTGCTTCTAAAGGGCTCCAGACTCATCGTTCCTTCTTCTATGCACACCAAAATCATCAGTCAAATCCACCAAGGACATCAAGGTATTGAAAAATATCACCTAAGAGCAAGATAATCTGTGTGGTCTGAGCCACAGCCGGGAGATTATGTAAAACAATGTGATGCAGGCAGAAAACTGCACAAAGATCATTCTAAGCCTCTCTGTCCCACAGAATTCCCACACTTTCCATGGCAAATTGCAGACACAGACATTTCTAAGCTGAAAAGAGACAAATACCTTCTCACTGTGGATGCTACTCACGGAATGTTGAGGTGTCCAAGCTGTCCTCTCCATCCTCGGCAGCAATTATACAGCATCTGAAAGCTGTATTCACTCACCATGGAACACCAGAGACACTTGTGTCAGACAGCGAACGGTCCACAGTTCAGCTGCTCAGAATTCAAAGCCTTTGCTAAGGACTATGAGTTCAAACACCAGACAAGCAATCCACAGTACCCACGGGCAAATGGAAAAACAAAAAGAGCAGTGTGAACTGTTAAGAGTCTCCTACTGAAGGCAGAACACCCCTACAAGGTATTGCTAGCTTGTTGCTCCACACCTCTTGCGAATGACTACAGTCCATCAGAGCTGTCAATGGGCCAAAGAATGAGAGCAAACCTGTCCATTCTTCCTTCCCTTTTCCAACCTCACTTATTGGACTTGGACAAAGTGAGAAATTTTGAGACACCACAGCGTGAGAAGATAAAGAGCATGCATGATCTCAGACAGATAACAAAATATTTGTTGCCGCTCAGGAGTGAAGAAGCTGTTTGGGTTTCAGACCAATTCACCGAAAGAACAATAGTCCAGCAGCATGCACCGCGATCTTTGTGATCAGAACATCACAAGGTGAAATCAGGTGCAACAGGTGTGCACTCGTGTGCCTTCTGAGTCCATGAAAGGCAAAGGAAAAAGGTAGAATGGCCTGATCCTTATGATGAGAGCCATTTACTTGGATTGGAGACATCTGTTCAAGAAGCTCCATCTGCTCCAACACTTCCAGGAACGTTTACCAAATCGGGTCATTTATCTGTCCCATCACAGTGATGAACCCCATTGCCTAATAGCTTGGGGTAAGTGACTAAAGAGGTGCAGAATAATCCTCTAACTTTGCTGGAGTGTTCAGGTAGTCTACCCTGTCCTCCATTAGATTTAGTTTTTTTTTTAAGAGTTCTACTGTTGAAAACATTTCACAAATTTAGACTGTTTTTTTTAAAAAAGGAATTGGTTTAAAAAAAGGAAATAAAGTGAGAGGAAGCCTGTTAGAAGCAAGGAGAAAGAAGTAATGTTGACAATTCTTTCTTTATGTTTGTGTAAGGAGCATAAGATACATGGTCTGAGTAAAGCAAACTGAATCACTTCATTTCAGTGACTATAATTTCAATGCAGTTCTGTAGACAAGAAGTACAACCTAGTTTTTCTTTTATTCCAAGAAGGGGAGATGTAGTCGTTAACAGTGTTGTTCCTATGCCATTCATTTAGCTACTTCCACATGGAGGAGTTGGCATACTGTACAAGCAGGATTATCAATGAGGTTCAGTTGAGTATCCTGCATGCTGGCATCCTGGTGTGCTCTGCACTCTCCTTCATTGTCAAACTCAGTAGTCATGTTCATGTGTTCATAAACTATTCAGAAATCTGATGGCAGAAGGGAAGAAGTTGTTCCTAAAACATTAAGTGTATCTGTTGAGGTCCTGCACCACCACCTTGATGGTAAAATGGTAGTAATGAAAAGAGGGCATGTCGTGAGTGGTAGGGTGTCTTTAATGGTGGATGCAGCCCTTTTGAGCATTGCCTTTTGAATGAGGACACTCTGCCAGCATTCAGCACCTAGGTATTCTGCAATGGACAATCCCTAACTTCACAAAGCTCCTGCATCTGTAAAGCATCAGTTAGAGTTGTGAAAGAATCTCAAGAGTTGTAAAGGAGTGCATGGCTAACCACAAAGATGGATCCTTAATGACGTGTTTCTGATGTGCCTTTCAGGTTTAGTCATTTGGAATATGTGATTAATTTCTGAGGGTGTGGTGGAGCAGATAGGGAACAGGTAGAAACAGTGTCAGAAATTGTCGTTACCTGGAATATGAAGGTTATATCATGAGTGTTTGTAGGAACATGGGATTTGACGATATCGCTGAGTTCATTCATTTGTTTAACCACACTGGAGATGTGTGCGTGAATTTCAGGTGTGGACCCTACCAGATTAAATTGGCATTGGGTTTTGTGTGCACCATGATTCCACCAGGCATCATCCACAACAATCAAACTCCTCCTGAGCCAGTGCGTTACGTAAATAATCCAAGCAGGACTGACTGTTAGAATAAGTTGCACTCCTTTCACAGCATGTTATACTTGTTACAATATCATTTGCAAAGCAGTCTGCTTCATTCCAGAATGCAATATTCTTGCTGCCAGATGCAGTGCATCTTTTTTTCTTTAAATAGTTAGCACGGCTGTTAGTACATAATGCTAAACTGCAACTCTCCTCTTAAACTGCAATTCCTTCCCAGATACAGTTCAATTACATTACACCTCAGTTTTAATGTCTCCACACTTGCTGCCCGTTACCAATGCTGCATCCCTGTTTGAGACATATTCCTTTCCCAGGCAGTCTACTTCACTGACATACTGTTATTAGGAGCAACCATCACCCCACTCCCCACATCCATCCCTTACCACCATTACAACGCATACTGCTTCTGATCCAGAACTCAGTACACTATTTTCCAGTACTTCCTAGTGTTATGTTTTCTACTGTTGCAAATAAAGTACCTCTAAAGGTACCCATTGTATTGCCTTGGTACAAGAAATGAATCACCTTCCATCTACTGGAACCATGTAGCCAGCATGTAGGAAACTCCTGCAGCATTGTGTTATATCATCCGTATTTATCACTATTCTTCCACGTCCAGCTCAGACTATATCCGGGAGCTTAAGTTGAGAGATGGTTTGTTGGAGAAACTATATCCTCTAGTTGTGGAGTCTAGAACTAGGGGATGGAGTCTGAGTGCAAGAGTCAGGCTTTTCAACAATCGAGTTAGAAAGCGTTTGTGTACCTGAATGGGGTTGGAAGTTTCGAGCTCTTCAACTGTGATTTTCTAAGCTCAATGATTAATGTGAATCTCATGTTGGTAGATTTTTGTTAATCAAACTTATTGAGGAATATGCGCCAAGATGGGTGAATGATTCGATCAGCCGTTACCATACTGAACAGTCAAACAGCCTCACAGTGCCGAAAGATCTGATGCTTTTCCTCTGCTGATTCTCCTGGTAAGTGAATGGAGACATTTCACAGAGAAGGTAAATGTGTTATCAAAATGTATATATGTCTGTGTATACACTCAAGATTCATTTTCTTGCAGGCTTTTACAGAAAAATAAGCACAATAGAATTTATTATAAAACATATGCAAACAAGAACAATCCAACAACCAATGTACAAAAACAGGCAAACTGTGTAAATAAAAGCAAACAAGTAAACGCATGCAAAATGCTGAAGGACCTCTGCAGGTTGGGCAGCATCCACAGAGAGGAAATAACAGACGACCTTTCGGGCCAACATCCTTCTTCAGGATTGGAAATGAAGGGGGAAGATGCCAGAATAAAAAGGTTGGGGAAGGGGAAGGAGGATTAGTTAGAAGGTGATAGGTGAAACCAAATGGGTGGGAAAGGTAAAGGGCTGGAGAGGAAGGAATCTGATAGGAGAGGAAGGTGGACCATAGGAGACAGAGAAGGAGGAAGGGCTCCAGGGGGAGGTGATAGGCAGGTGAGAAGAGGTAAGAGGCCAGAGTAGGGAATAATACAAGAGAGGAAGGGGAGGGAATTTTTTTTTACCAGAAGGAGAAATCAATACAAACATGAGAAAATCTGCGGATGCTGGAAATTCAAGCAACAGACACAAGATGCTGGTGGAACACAGCAGGCCAGGCAGCATCTATAGGGAGAAGTACAGTCGATGTTTCATATCGGGACCCTTTGTCAGGATTAACAGAAAAAAGAGATAGTAAGAGATTTGAAAGTGGGAGGGGGAGGGGGAGACCCGAGATGATAGGAGAAGACGGGGGAGGGATGAAGCTAAGAGCTGGGAAGTTGATTGGCAAAAGGGGTACAAGAAGAGGGAGTAACATAGGATAGAAGGCCTTGGAAGAAAGAAAGAGGGAGGGGATTATCCCTCCCTCTTTCTCCCTATTGATGCTGCCTGGCCTACTGCGTTCCACCAACATTTTGTGAGTGTTGTTAGGAGAAATCAATGTTCATTTCATCAGGTTGGAGGCTACCCAGGCAGAATATAAGGTGTTTCTCCTCCACTTTGAGGGTGGCTTCATTGTGGTACAAGAGGAGGCCATGGACTGACATGTCGGAATGGGAATCGGAATTAAAATATTTGGCCACCGGGAAGTTCCGTTTTTGATGGATGAAGCGAAAGGTCTCAATGCTGCAGGCCCCAAATTTATGACGGTTCTCTCCAATGTGAAGTAGACCATATCGGGAGCACCAGACACGACAAACGAACCAGCAGGTTCACAGATGAAGTATTGCCTCACCTGGAAGGACTGTTTGGGGCCCTGAATGGAGGTGAGGGAGGAGGTGAATGATCAGGTGTATCTGGCTGCTTGCGGGGATAAGTGCCAGGAGGGAGATTATTGGGGAGGAATGAATAGACAAGACAATCATGGGGGGGGGGGGGGGGAGGTAAAGATATGTTTGGTGATAGGATCCCATAGGAGATGTCAGAAGTTGTAGTGAATGATGTGGTGGATGCGGTGGCTCATGGGGGTGGTAGGTAAGGACAAGAGGGACTCTATCCCTGTTAAGGCAGCAGGAAGATGGGGTGAGCGCAGATGTTAGGGAAATGGAGGAGATGCAGGTGAGGGCAGCATCAAGAGTGAAGGAAGGGAATCCCCATTCTTTGAAGGAGAACATCCCTGATGTCCTGGAAAGGAAAGCCTCATCGTGGGAGTAAATGCGGTGGAGATGAAAGAACTGAGAAAAGGAAACATCATTTTTACAGGAGACCGGGTGAGAAGAGGTATTGTCAAAATGGCATAGGATTTGGTAGATTTATACAGGTTGTTGGTGGATGGTTGGTCTCCAGAGATCAAGAAAGGGGAGGAAGATGTCAGTAATGGATCAAGTGAATTTAAGGGCAGGGTGGAAATTGGAAGCAAAGTTGATGAAATTGACGAGCTCAGTGTTGGTGCATGGAACAACAACGATGCGGACATTAATACATCAGGGAAGGCTTGGAACATGGACTATTCTACATAGCCATAGCTGGTGCCTATGGTTACCCCCTGAGTCCGGAGAAAGTGGGAGGAGCCAAGGGAAAAACTGTTGAGGGTGAGGACAGGTTCTGCCAGATTGAGAAGGGTGGTGATGGAGAGGAACTGATTCTTTTATTGAGAAAGAAGCGGAGAGATTTAAGGCCTTCTTGATGGGGGATAAAAGTGCATTGGGACTGGATATCCATGGAGAAGATGAGGTGGTCAGGACCAGAGAAATGAAAGTTAGTGAGGAGGTTGAGAGCGTGATAAGTGTTGTGGCTGTAGATGAGAAGGGACTGTACCCAGGGGGAAAGGATGGAGTTGAGGTATCCGGACACAAGTTTAGCGGGGCAGGAGCACACAAAGACAATGGGCAGTAGATGGAAGTTCTCCAGAGTTGATGAGATCAGTAACAAATAAATAACACTGAGAGCTTGAGTAATAAATGTTCCAAACCTGGTGGTGTGGGACCCAAGGCTCCTGTACCTCCTTCCCAATGGTCATAGTGAAAAGAGAACATGGCCTGGGTGGTGGGGATTCTCGATGATGCTTGATGATCCTGCTTTCTTATGGCAGTGCTCCTTGTAAATTTGCTCAATGGTAAGGAGAGCTTTGTCTTTGATGGACTAGACTGTATCCATTACTTTATCTGCCCTTTTCCATTCTTGGGCTTTAGTGTTTCCATACCAGGCCATGATGCAACTAGTCACTGTGTATCCATAAAAGTTTGTCAAAGTTTTAGATGACGTGCCAAATCTATGCAAACTTCCAAGAAGTAGAGGCACTGTCATACCTTCTTCATGAAGGTATTTGCATGCTGATCCCAGGACACATCCTCTGATATGATGACACCAAGGAATTTAAAGTTACTGATCCTCTCCACCTCCAGTCCCCTAATGATGTCTAGCTCATGGACCTCAGGCTCCTTCCTCCTATAGTCGATAGTAAGCTCTTTGGTTTTGATGACATTGACTGAGAGGTTGTTGTAGTGGCACCATTCAACCAGATTTTCAATCTCCCTTGTACAGCACAGGACTGCAGTAATTTTATGAATCACCACAAAAAACAAATTTTGTTATGTATGTGAGTGATGACAAACCCGATTCTCATATGGGTCTCTATTGTGAACTGAGAGTGGGAATGGGGCAAGGAGGGGGGAGTCATGGTTGGGGGAAAACAGAAAGGAGAGGGGAGGGAGCAGGAAGCACCAGTGAGACATTCTGCAATAGTCAATATACCGACTGTTTGGAATCAAATGACTTTGGCAGTTGTCTCAAGGCTGGGTGTGTCTGCACACACACCATCCCCTGTCCCTGGCACTCCTCCTCTGCCACCTGTCCCACACCCCTCCCCGGCACTCCATCCTCACCATTCCCAACATCCTTTGCTCCCAACAGATTTGCAAACTCCCTCTCCACTTCACATTGACAAATACAGTATTGTACAAAAGTCTTAGGCACCCTAGCTACAATATATGTATGTGCCTAAGACCTTTGCGTAGTAATGTATATGCCGATTCACCACTAGCAGTTGCACATGCTCTTGCCTAGCTCTTGGAGCTTGGTGATTAGCTTTGAGGGGATGATGATGTTGAATGCTGATCTGTAGTCAATGAAGAGCATCCTGATGTATGCATCTTCATTGTCCAGGTGTCCCAGAGCTGAGTGAAGAGCCAATGAAATAGCATCTGCTGTTGACCTGTTGGATGGTAAGCAAACTGGAGTAACTCCAGATCACTCCTCAGGTAGGCACTTCATCACAATGGATGTAAGTGCTGCTGGACTTAAGTCATTGAGGCAGGAAACACATTCTTCTTGGAACTGGTATGATTGAAGGAGGGGGGTACCTCAGTCCGCCAAAGTGAGAGGTTGAAGATGATCATAAGCATTCCCGCCAGTTGATTACAACAGGTCTTCAGTATTTGGCCAAGTGTACTATCAGGGTCAGTTGCTTTCTGTGTTTTCAGCCTCCAGAAGGACACCCTCATGTCACAGGATCATCTTATGGGTTTGTAAAGATGCCTCCATTTTCTGTCATTCAAAGTGAGCATAAAAGGTATTGAGCTCACCTGGGAGCAAAGCCTTGTCATTTATGTTGCTTGGTTTTGCTTTGTAGCTGTGATGGATATCAAGCCCTACAACTTATCATACATCCATCTGTTCTTCAAGTTGGTCTGGAATTGCCACTTCACATGTAATGTGGCTTTCCAGAGGTCCTACCTGGACCTCTTGTCCTTTCGTGGGTCGCCAATCCTGATTGCCACTGATCTAGCCCTCAGCAGATTACAACTCTCTTGGTTCAACAAGGGCTTTGGGTTGGGGAACACTCTGAATGATTTTGTGGGGATATACTCGTCCACGCACAACTTCTTTAAAGACAGTGACAAAAGTGGCATATTCATTCAGGTCTTCGGATGAATCTTTGAACAAGGCCCAGTCCACCGACTTGAAGCAATTCCATAGCCACTCCTCTGCCTCCTGTGACCTCCTCTTTGTGGTCCTTACCTCTGGTGCCTTGATAGTAGTGTCACAGTGGTCAAGTGTGTTGGGTCCTCTGGTGATGTACTGATGGGAAAAGGGCAGAGATTTCTTCAAGCTAGCCTGACTGAAGTCCCCAGCAATGATGTGAAGGGCATCAAGGTAAGCATTTTCTTCTTTGTTAATCGTGGCACTCAATACATGGAGTGCTTGTATTAATATTATTATATAAATGTAAATTATTGTTATTGATCCAAAGAAACAAGACCACAGCGCAACATAGGAGGAGTTTAATACGAGACAATGAATAGCATTGAACAACTCCAGCAAGGTACAGGATTTTAAGAGGTATACCAGGCAATCCATATCACCTCCTATGGTGCTTGGTCTCCTTCTGGAGCTCTGCTCAGCATGCAGTGCCGTGTACTCCTGTCAGTATGCACTGGTACACTTTTCTGCTGAACCTCTCATGCTAAATTACACTCATTATGCTAACACCAGTGCAATCAGTTGTCATCTGTATCAGGAGTATAACACGTTGCAACAGGAGTGAAATCCAGCACTGTGTGTTTGTACATTTTTGTAAACTGTGTTAAAACCTCACACTTACTGTTGTGTTTACTATATTGCATTTCTCCCTTCGATTTACCTGTGGTGTTTAAACCATATGTTATAGCGCTGACAATCCCTATCACAATTACATAATCTCGATATCTGTAACACTAGCAATCTGAGCACATGGTTAGAGTTATATTCCTCTTACAATGGGATACGCTCCTAGTAGTTTGTTTCCCCTACTGCTTCCCAGAAACCATTTTATGCCCTGCTGAAGGGTTTCAGCCCAAAACGTTGACTGTACTCTTTTTCATAGATGCTGCCTGGCCTGCTGAGTTCCTCCAGCATTTTGTGTGTGTTGCTTGGATTTCCAGTGTCTGCAGATTTTCTCTTGCCCATAAACCATATGGTGTGTTACACCAGAGGGCTATTATTCCCCCCCCCCCCCATTGATTAGATCCAACATTTGAATCATACACGTTGGAGCAGTCCACTATATTCCATGAAGCCATCAAGACCTATTGATACTTATATTTAAAAATAATAGAGTGACACCATGGTATAGTGGTTAGAATAACTCAATTACAGTGCCATTGACCTAGGTTCAAACCAACGCTGTCTGTAAGGACTTTGTACGATGTCCCTGTGACTGTGTGGGTTTTCTCAAGGTTTCCTGTTTCCTCTCACATGACAAAGGCATGTAGGTTAGTAGGCTAATTGATCAGCAGGGGTTCGTTGGACTGGAAGAGCCTGTTATCATGCTGTACCTCTAAATAAATATGTAACCTCTTTTATCGGCACATTGTCTGTTGTGTAACAAGTGTTCATCCGGATGCATCGTAAGTGTGCGAGCCTGTCTCCAACGCCCTTTAAGGCAGCGCGGTCCAGATTGCAGAAAACCCTGAGAGGAAATTTTCTTCCTCAAAACCCTGCTTAATCCTCACTTTAAACCTATGCCCACTGGCCTTGGGCACCTTTTGCTGTGTCTATACTCTTACATATCAATTAAATAAAGTAGGTATGTGGAGGGTAGGTTAACTGGTATATTCACTTTGCAGTGAGAGAGTGGCACAAGGCGTATGCGCAGGACACAGATCAATGTGTGTGGGTAAGTTATCAGCTGATAAGCAGTGCTAGGGGGGTCATTGCTTTAAAAGAAATAGATCCATACATTACACTTCCTCCCCTTTTAGATTAATGTAAGAGAAAACTACATATGTAACGAAGTATTCAATTTCACTTTTATAAACCATACTTAAATAAACATGCTTTCACTATAACAGTCCATAACTAACTTCACTTTACTAAAGATTCAGCTTTTTTGGGTGGTGCTCTGTCTCTTTCAGGACAGTGCCTCTGGACCTGTGGCGTGGAATCGGGTTTGGCAGGTGTCTTGTCAAAGACAGCTTTCTCTTTTGCAGGTGTCATGTCGCTGTTGGTGACATGATCATCACAAAGAGGCAAGTCCAGTGGCTGTAATGTGTCCATCTTGTTGAATGCAGTCGGCTCAGGTGTGTTTTTCGGTTGAGCGTCCAGTCTCTGGTCCGCACGATGTCTCTATGTCTGATCTCTAACATTCACTGTGTACATCAGCGGTCCAGTTTTTGCTGCTGTCCTACCAGATGTCCACTTGTCTTCTCAGTAATCATGCATTAGGACTTCCTGTCCAACCTCAAAGCTCCTTGATGATTTACTTGACAACTGGCTGACTGTTTGTTCTGCACTTCCCTTCGCTCCTGATTTCAGGAGGTCTATGCAAGATCTCAGATTCCTGCTCCTGAACAGCATTGCAGGTGTGTGATTTGTCGTCACGTGAATAAAGTTCCAATACACAAAAAGGAAGTTGTCCACTGAGTGAGACTCTTCATCTTGACTATACCCAAATGTCCTTCATGCAGATTCTCTAACGCTCTCTGGTGCACAGTTTAGGGGGAAACCACAACACGAGATCCACACATCAGAGTTCTTTGACATACCGACAGTTGGTCTTGTCTCACTGAGATCTCTGGAAACATAGGGTTACCATGAGCCCAAGTCTGACCTGAGTTGTGACTCATTTTCCAGGTAGTGTGCCTGTAGCACTGCTTCAGTCTTCTCTTGTGACTTATGTAAGCCATGACGTGCCCACAGTATGAGACTTCACTCTTGAAAAACTCAGATTTCTCTCTCTTAGCATGCAGACCATTCTCACTCAGCCTGGTGAGCACTTCACCAAGGTTCTGGAAGTGCTCTTCACCATTCTTACCACTCGCAATGATGTTATCAAGGTATCCTGGGGTATCTTGGAACACTTAGTTCATTGCTCGTTGCCAAATTGCTGGAGCTGATGCGACACCAAAAACAGGACAATTGTACTGGATTATACTTGTGAGTGTTGATTGTGAGGAACTTTCTGCTTGAATCCTCTATCTCCATTTGTAGATGGGCTTCTGACAAGTGAAAACCTCTCCCCACCTGCCAAAGATGCAAAAATGTCTTGTATTCATGGCAGGGGATGCAGCACAGGGTTGACGCTGACTTTGAAGTCCCTGCTTCAGCCTTCCCTTTTTTGATCACTAAGACAATCGGTGTGGCCCAATCACTCCACTCAGCCTTGGAGGGAATGCCAGGTGCCTCCAAGCTCTGAAATTCAGCACCCACTTTAGGACGTGGTGCATAAGGCACTGGACGGATGTTATGGAATCTTGCTGTTGCTGCTTCATCCAGCTTCGATCTGGTCTTCATGCCTTTGAGTTTACTGTTACCCTTCTCAAGCACCTTCTCATTAGCATTCAGCAGCCATGACAGTCTCTGGTTAGTGCTGCTATTTGGGCTGCAGTTGTCTGTTGATGACACATTGAGTCTAGTTGGATTTTTCCCAACCATTCACATCCAAACATGCCGGCCCTCCGCTTTTAAATATATAAAACTCTGGTTGCTCAGATTTGCCTCCATATGTCATATTTACTTCCAGTTTACCTTTAGGAGTTACTTTTTCGCCTGTGTAGGTCTTTAGTATCACCAAGGTCTTTTCTAAAGGCAGCTTAGAAAACAGTCTGTTGTAGACAGCCTCTGAAATTGCAAAGCTGACCCTGTACCCAACTCCATTTTCAGTTTTACACCAGACACATCTGTTGTGATCCATACGATTTTGCGATCTGCTTCAGTAATGCTCTGCCGTTCTAGGCATGGCAGCTCACCTTTGTCAGACTCTGTTGTCTGATTCAGTTTCACATTCAGTTACTTTTTGCATTTGTTTAGTTTTCTATTTGAAACTTTTCACACTCTATGCTCGTGCTTTTTGCCTGACTTGCACTCTCTCTATGTGACCTTGTCTCTGACACTTGCTGCAAACTTTTTCTTTGAACCAACAGTCATTTGCATCTTGGGAGGATTTGCCATATCAATAATACTTTAGCCATTCTGCACCATACAGGGATGTTTTGTGCATTTCACATTTAAACTCTATTTCTGTTGTTCTGTCGCATCCTTTGCTGCAGTCTCTAACAATATTGCAATAGTGAATGCCCATTCTAAGGTTAGGTCTCTATCGGACAGTAGCACCTTTTGAGTGCTTTGGCTATGCATGCCACATACAAACCTGTCCCTTTGTACATCAGAAAGTCCATCTCTAAAGTCACAACATTGGGAAAGTTTGCACAGTCCTGCAATGTATTCAGAAATGCTTTCATCCTTTGGTTCCTTTTGTGAAATCTAAATCTCTCAGCTATTACAGCTATTACTACTATTTTTGCATTGTAGGGGGAAAAGGCAAGTAAGTGGAAATGAGTCCATGGCCATCAGTCATGATCTTATTAAATGGTGGAGCAGGATCGACGGGCCGGATGGCCGACTCCTGCTTCTATTTCTTATGTTCTTATGTACTAGCAGTTTTGGGCTCAAGCAATTTTGTAAAATTGCAACAATTTCATCGTACGTCTTGCTTGCTGGCTTTTCAGGGGTTATTAAGTTGCATAAGAGCCTGCACGTTTAGCACTCATTAAGCTAAGAAGGGCGGAGACTTTCCTCATCCATGTTATTCACATTACAATACAGTTCAACCCTTTTGATATGCAGTACAATTCCCTTTAGCAGTATCAAATTCATCAACGAAGGCCGTCATCACGTTATTTTCACTTTACCCTTGCTAGCTGTGCATCTCTCACCGTGTGCTGTGCACTCTTACTCACGCATCCCTTTGATTTTGTTGGTGACTGCCTTTTCCATATGGATTAACTCTTTCTCTTCCTCCAAATTCTGTCATCTTGTAGCTGTCGATGCAGTTGGTGATAATCAAGTCAAGTCGATTTTATTGTCATTTCAACCATAACTGCTGGTACAGTACACAGTAAAAATGAAACAACATTCCTCCAGGACCCTGGTGCTACATGAAACAACACAAAACTACACTAGACTTCAGACCTACACGGGACTACATAAAGTGCACAAAACAGCACATGACAGTACAATAATTAACAAACAAGACAATAGGCACAGTAAAGGGCAAATTACAATATATATAGTAAATGATAATAAATATTCACTGACATTCAGGTTCGTACTTGTCGCCAAATTGTTGTCTGTACAAACATATATCTATTAACTAAAAGTGTGCAAGTGGAGGTCAGGTTAACTGGTATATTCGCTTTGCAGTGAGAGAGTGGCACAAGGCGTATGCAACAGATCAATGCACATAGGTAAGTTATCAGTCAATAAGTAGTGCTAGGGGAGTTATTTTGCTAAAAGAAATAGATCCATACATTACACTGTTGTTTCTTGTTATTTTGTACATCCTAGTCATTTCACCCCACACCCTCCTCTGTTCCGAGGAAAACCAATGCAACCTCTCCCCTTGACTGAAACGTTCCATCCAGGCAACATCCTGGTAAATTTCTGCTACATCCTCTCCAGTGCAAAACTTACCTGTCCAGGTAGACCCATTGTTTCTGCATGTTCCTGCCCCACCAAACTTGTATCTGCATACCTCAACTGTTTTATCCCTCCCCCCCACCTCGGTTCAGTCCTTTCCTACCTACATCTATGACACTTCACATAATCTGGATCTTTTCAATGACTTCAAGTTCCCTGGCCCAAATTGTCTCATTTTCACCATGGACGTCCAGTCCCGATATATCCTCCCCCCCCCCCCCCCCATCCCATCTGGAAGGCCTCAAAGCTCTCTGCTTCTTTCTAAATAACAAATCCAACCAGTTCCCCTCCACCACCACTCTCCTCCATCTGGCAGAACTGGTCCTCACTCTCAATAATTTCTCCTTCTGCTCCTCCCACTTCCTCCAAACCAAAGGTGCAGCCATGGGCACTTGCATGGGTCCTAGCTATGCCTGCCTTTCTGTTGGCTATGTGGACCAGTCTATGTTCCAAGCCTACACTGGTAATATTCCCCAACTTTTCCAGTGCTACATCAATGACTGCTTTGGGGCTGCTTCCTGCACCCATGCTGAGCTAGTCAACTTCATCAACTTCCACCCTGCCCTCAAATTTACCTGGTCCATTTCCAACACCTCCCTCCCCTTTCTTGATCTCTCTCTGTCTCTATCTCTAGAGACCATTTATCTACTGATATCTTTTACAAGCCCACTAATTCTCACAGCTACCTGAACTATACCTCCTCCCAACCTGTCACTTGTAAAAATGCCATCGCCTTTTTTCAGTTCCTCTGTCTTCGTCATATCTGCTCTTGGGATGAGGATTTTAATTCCAGAACTAATGAGGTGCCCTCCTTCTTTAAAGAAAGGGGCTTTGCTTCCTCCAATATCAATGCTCCCTCATCCACTTCTCTTCCATTTCGCACATATCTGCCCTCACCCCATTCTCCCACCACCCCACCAGGGACGGGGTTCCTCTTGTCCTCACCCACCACCCCAGTAGCCTCCATCTCCAGCATGTAATTTTCCATAACTTCTACCATCTCTGTAACTTCTCCAATGGGATTCCACCACTAAGAACATCTTTCCCTCCCCCCCCCCCCAACTTTCTACTTTTTCCCTTTCTGCGGTGATCACTCTCTTGTGCATATATCCCTCCCCATTGATCTCCCTCCTGGTACTTATCCTTGTAAGTGGAAGAAATGCTATACCTGCCCCTACACTACCTTCCTCACTACCACTCAGGGTCCCAAACAGTCCTTTCAGGTGAGGCAACTCTTCACCTGTAAGTCTGTTGAGGTCATCTACTTAATCCGGTGCTCCCAGAGTGTCTCCTATATATCATAAGATATAGGAGCAGTATTAGACCATTTGGCTTATCGAGCCTGCTCCGTCCGCCTTTTCATCATGGCTGATCCAATTTTCCTTTCAGCCCCAATCTCCTGCCTTCTCCCAATTATCCCTTCATGCCCTGGCCAAGCAAGAATCTATCAAACTCTGCTTTACATATACATAAAGACTTAGCTTTCACAGCTGCCTATGGCAAAGAATTCCACAGATGCAGCGCCCTCTAGCTAAAGAAATTCTTCCTCGTTTCCTTTGACGCCCCTCTATTCTGAGACAGTGTCCTCAGGCCTTAGACTCTTTCACCATTGGAAACATCCTCTCCACATCCACTCTATCAAGGCCTTTCATCATTCAATAGGTTTCAATGAAGTCACCTCTCATTCTTCTAAATTCTAGTGAATACAGGCCCAGAGCCATCAAATGCTCTCCATATGACAAGCCATTCAATCCTGGAATTACTCTCATGAACCTCCTTTGTACCGTCTCCAGTTTTAGCACTTCCCTTCTGAGATAAGGGGCCCAAACCGCTCATAATACTCCAAGTGAGGTCTCACCAGTGCTTTATAAAGTCTCAACATTACATCCTTGCTTTTATATTCCTATTGAAACCTCTTGATATTCTTGTCCTCTTGAAATAAATGCTAACATTGCCTTCCTCACCACAGATTCAATTTGCAAATTAACTTTTAGGGAATCCTGCACAAGGACTCCCAAGTCCCTTTGTGCCTTAGTTTTTTGTATTTTCTGTCCATTTAGAAAATAGTCAACCCTTTCATTTCTTATACAAAAGTGCATATAAGTGAGACCTGACATAAATTGGGAGACCGCTAGAAAAAGCAAGATCTCCCAGTGGCCACCCACTTCAATTCTACTTCCCATTCCCATTCCAACATCAGTCTATGGCCTCCTCCACTGCTTTGATGAGGCCACACTCAGGCTGGAGGAGCAACACCTTGTATTCTGTCTGGGTAGCTTCCAACCTGATGGCATAAATATTTCTCAACCTTCTGGTAATTGCACCCCACTTCATTATTCCCTATTCCCATTTCTCTCTCTCACCTTATCTTCTTACCTGCTCATCACCTCCCTCTGGTGCTCCTCCCCCTTCCCTTTCTTCCATGGCCTTCTGCCCCCTCCTTTGAGAATTCCCCCTTTTCCAGCCCTTTATCTCTTTCACCAATCAACTTCCCAGCTCTCTACCTCACTCCTCCTTATCTCCTCCCACCTTGTACTCCTTCCTCCCCTCCCCCACCTTCTTGCTCAAACTTCTCATCTGTTTCTCCAGTCCTGATGAGGCGGCTTGGGCCAAAACATCGGCTGTTTACTCTTTTCCGTAGATGCAGCCTGGCCTGCTGAGTTCCTCCAGCATATTGTATGTATTGCCTGGACTTTCAATGTCTACAGATTTTTTCATCTCTTCCTACAATGTGGTGACCAATAATGCACACAATATTTCATCCGAGGCTCAACCATTGTTTTATGCAATTGTGTCAAGACATCTTGGTAATTACACCCCACATCTAGACTAATGAAAGCAGCATCCTTTATAGTACCATGCTGTCTACTTCTGCTGCCACCTTCAGAGATCTTTGGATCTACACCCTACACCAAGGTCCCTTTGCTCTTCTATCCTCCCTAGGTTCCTACCATTCATAATGTACATCTTAACTTATTAGACACCACAAAATATATCACCTCGTGCTTTTTGGGGTTAAATTCCATCTGTTAATGCTCTGCCCAGCTGACCAGCTGATCAACATCATTCTGCGCCCTAAGACTTTGTACCCATCAACAATGCCAACAATTGTGGATGATTGCGTCTCGGTAATGAATCTGGCAGATTTGAAGCATTGCCCAGCTGAGCAGAATTTGGATACCATCAGTAAACTAGCCAACTGTTGCCAGCTGGTGGGAGAACTGTGTCTTAGAAGGTTTATTGAGGTGATTGTGTGCTATGAATGAAGATCTTGGTCACAGGCAATGGGGTTCCCAGGGACTGTAACTACTGTGGATGAAGAAATCTTGGAACAATAAGGTTGGGCTTATGGTAATAGACGATACTTGGGCAACAGGGGTCATGTCTTATAAAATTGAGGGCTGCTCCTCAACATCCCACCAAAAACCTGAGATTAACAAGCGAGTGGGCAGAGCCTGGGACTCCCCAGCCCCATGTCCTATTGCAAAGCCCAGTGGTTCCCATGAGAGACAGGGAGCAGAGTGACAGCAAGGATGAGAAAGCGGAGGTCTCATTGTGGTCTTCCTTACCTCCTTTAATGGAGCCACCTGACTTGAAACTAGAGCACGGGAAGGTTACGACTGGAAGAAGTGCTGGATATCCACAGGCATGGATGATTCTGCAGATGCTGGAAATCTTGATGCTGGAGGAACTCAGCAGGTCAGGCTGCATCTATGGAGGGAAATGATCAGCCAATGCTTCGTCAAAACAGGAAAGAGAGGGAGCAGGAGCAAAGATGAGAAGGTGGGGAAGTTGTGGGGGGTGGATTGTGCAGCTGATAAGTGAGACCAGTTGAGGGGGAGGATGGGTGGGTAGGGGAGAGAGTGATGATGCCAGTTAGATGGACAGTGTTGGAATGTTTGCCTCATGAGGCTGTCTCTGATAGCAGGAAACTGTTAGCCTTTTGTCCTTTTGCCTGTTACTGGAAGTGCTCGTTCCTGTATGTATGGAATTAAGGACGGAAGCAAGTAAAAGCAGCACAGTTAATCGCACCCACCCCTACAGTAATAACAAAGGGTAATTACATGAATGTCCAGTGACTGATTTTGTGGGCAAAATTGTGAAGGCAATCTGTAAAGTAATGGGAATGAAGCAGAGATTCAACAACCAGGATTCAGGAACAGTGGACAGAAGGAACCAGCAAAGGCCATTGAGGAAGCAGGCAACCAGACTCTGAGGAGGACTGAAGACAACGCTCAATAATCTGGACTCAGCCCTTACAGATTGGAGACAGGGCAAGGTCAGGGATACTTAGGGGCAGAAGAGGTACATAGCAGGCCTAAGGACTCTGACACAGCTCAACTGCCATCTATGAATTTTCCAATAACACACCTGTTGCTGGCCTATTCTCAGGCAGCAATGCATTGGCATACAAGAGTGAGATAGATCAGCTGGTTGAGTGGTATCACAACAACCTCTCGCTCAATGTCGATAAAATCAAGGATTTGATTGTGGACTTCAGGAAGGGCAAGTCGGGAAAACACACACCATGCCTCTCTGAAGGTTCAGAGGTGGAAAATGTGAGCAGTTTCAAGTTCCTCAGTGTCAACATCAGAGAGGAGCTATCCTGAGCCAAACACATTGTGGTCATAAAGTAGGCTCACTGGTGGTTCTACTTTAAGGGTTTGAGGCGATCTGGTATGTCACCAAAGACTTCATTAATTTCTACCAGATGTGTGGTGGAGAGCATTCTAACTAGTTGCATCATTGCCTTTCTAGACGTTCCAATGCACAGTAACTGCAGCAGGTTGTAGACTCGGCCAGCTCCATTACAGGCACAACCCTTCCCCCTGTTCAGGACATCTTCAAAAGGCAGAGCCTCAAGGAAAGAGCATCCATCATTACGAGTCTTCACTAACCGGGACATGCCCTCTTAGACCATAAGACCACAAGGCATAGAAGCAGAATTGGGTCATTCAACCCATCAAGTCTGCTCTGCCATTCCATCATGGCTGAGTAATTATCCCTCTTCATTCTCCTGCCATCTTCCAATAACCTTTGATGGGATGACTATTCAAGAACTATGAACATCCACTTTAAATATATCCAGTGACTTGGATTCCACTGCCATTTGTGGCAATGAATTCCACATATTCATTACCTTTTAGCTAAAGAAATTCCTCCTCATCTCTGTTCTAAATGGACATCCCTCTTTTCTCAGTCTGTGCTCTCTGGCCCTAGATTCAACCACTACAGGAAACATCCTCTCCACATCCACTCTATATCTAGGGCTTTCAATATTCCACATATTCAATCGATGAGATTCTCCCTCTCCACTCCCATCTCATTTTTCAAAACCCCAGTAATTACAGGCCCAGAGACATCAAATGCTCCTCATTCATTAACCCTTTCATTCCCGAAATCAATCTGGTAAACCTCCTCTGGAGCTTCTCCAATGCCAGCACCTCTTTTCTGAGATAAGGGGCTTCTGGGAGAGGAGGTACAGGAAACTGAGATCAGAATTTTTTTATGGTTGTTACATGTACCAAGATACAGTGAAAAGCTTTTCCTGCCTACTCTTCCTAAGGCCCACATTCAATGATTCAGAAACAGCTTCTTCCCTTTCGCCATCTGATTTCTGAACCCATGAACACTACCTCTCTATTCCTTTTCTTACACTATTTATTTACAAGCTAATAGGAAATTTATGACTTTGCTCTGTACTGCTGCCACAAAACGACAAATTGCACATCGTATGTCAGAAGTAATAACTTGATTCAGGTTCCTTAGCTCTCTGAACACATGATACGGGGTCCATCAGGACAAGATGGGTGGGGTCCCAAGGGCAGGATGATGGTTTCTGGTCTTCCCCATGTGGAACCAGGGAATGAACATCAATTTCCATCCATGGGTCAGGATGGTTGCCCACAGTCCGGTAAAGTTAGGATAGATGATTTCCTCCAGCTGCAGTGTGATCCTATTACAGTCATGTTTACCCAACCCCACTCCTTTTAGCTTTCCGCTGGGACCACTCTCTCCATGACCCCCTAGTCCACATCACTCCCCCTCTCCAGGCACACTGCCCCCCCCCTGTAACCATTGGAGGAGTAACACCTGACCCTACACCTCCCTTCTCACCTCCCCAGGGATGTAAGCAGCCCTTCCACTTGGGAGAGATGCATGCACCTCGGTGTGGGCATGCTCTACATCAGTGAGACCAAGTGAAAACAGGGTCACCCTTTGCTGAGCACCCACACGCTGTCTGCCACGGCCATCTTGATCTCCAGTCTGCCAGCCATGCTAATTCCTCACCCCATTCCCACACCGGCATGTCTGTCCTTGGCCTGCTCCACTGCCAGGGCAAGGTCAAATGCAAACTAGAGGAAAATCACCTCATATTCCACCTGGGTAGTCTACAAACCGATGACATAAGCTTTGAATTCCCCATCTTTCGGTAAACTGCTGCCCCCCCCATCCCTTTTCCCTCTCCTTCTAATCTTCTCTCTCGCTCTTTCCATCTCCACCCCCACTGCTCCCCTGAACACTATTTCTTTCCCTTCCTCCACCCATTCCTGGTATCCATTGGCCGCACACTCCTCCCACTGGCATGCCTCCCCACTGCTCTCATCTGCCTTTTCCATCTCCCTTGTTTGGTGCCAAGCTCCACCTTCATTTCCTATCAAAGGAGACTTGGTAAGACTCTAGCAAATCTCTACAGATGTACTGTGGAGAGCATTCTAACTGGCTGCACAATCACCTGGTATGGGGGGGGGGGGGGGCACTGCCCAGGACTGTAAACTCAGCCCACTCCATTGTGGGCAATAGCCTCTGCACCATTGAGGAAATCTTCAAAATATAATGCCTCAAAAAGGCAGTATCCATCATTAAGGATCCACACCATCCAGGACATGTCGCCTTCTCATTCCCACTCTCATGGAGGAGGTACAAGTGCCTGAAGATGCACCGGTGTTTTAGGAACAGCTCCTTCCCCTCTGTCATCAGATTTCTGAATGGTCCATGAACCTTGCTATCTTGTTCACTTTTTGCACTAATTATGGCACGTGGCCAAGTGGTTAAGGCATTGGTCTAGTGATCTGAAGGTTGCTAGTTCGAGCCTCAGCTAAGGCAGGGTGTTGTGTCCTTGAGCAAGGCACTTAACCACACATTGCTCTGCGACGACACCAGTGCCAAGCTGTATCAGCCCTTGCCCTTCCCTTGGACAACATCGGTGCATGGAGAGGGGAAGGCTTGCAGCATGGGCAACTGCCAGTCTCCCATACAACCCTACCCAGGCCTATGCCCTGGAAAATTTCCAAGGTGCAAATCCATGGTCTCTCAAGACTGATGCCTATTTATTGTTTATATATTTCTTATTGTAACTTATATTAATTTTTTATGTATTGCACTGTACTACTGCAGCAAAAATAACAAGTTTCATGACATATGTCAATGATAACAATGGTGTCATGATAATAATATGGTGTCATAATATGGTGTCATGGTAACAACTTTTCCTTCAACGTCACCAAAACAAAAGAGTTGATCATTGTCTTGTGGAAGGGGACCAGTGCTTGTGCTTCTGTCCCTACATCACAAATATTCAGGGTGAGAGGTTGAGAGCTTCACCTTCCTGGGTGTGAACATCACCAATAGCTGTCCAGGTCCAACCACACTGATGTCACAATGAAGAAAGCTCACCAATGCCTCTACTTCCTCCGGAGGCTTAAAGAAATCTGGCATGCCCCCGTCGATCCTCACCACAGGAGAAATCCTACCTGATGCGTTACAGCTTGGTATGGCAGCTGCTCTGTCCATAACTGGGCAAAAAAAACGCAGAGAGTTGTGGTGGATACAGCTCAGCGGATCACGCAAAGCAACCACTCCTCCGTGGAATCTGTCTACATGGCGCACTGCCTCCTAATCAGACTCTCCCCCTCCCTCTCTCTTTCCCCCTCTTCCATCAGGCAGAAGATGCAAAAGCTGCAAGGTACCTACCACCAGGCTCAAGGACCACTTCTATCCTGCTGTATAAGAACAGTCCCCTAGAGCAATAAGTCTGGACTCTTGACCTCGTGATCTACCTCGTTATGATCTTGCACCATATCGTTTACCTGCACTGCACTTCCTCTGTAGTTGTTACACTTTATTCTACATTGTTATTGATTAACTTTGTACTATATCAATGCACTGTGTAATGATCTGATCTGTATGAAGAGTACACAAGACAAGCTTTTCACTGCATCTCAGTACCTGTGACAATCATAATCCAATTCCAAGTACCACAATGCCCATTCTCAACTCCTTCAAAAATTCTCTGCGAAACTGCATAAATTTACATTCATCCACATTATACTGCTCTACCCTGAATTTGCCCACTCACTCACATTTCTTAGCACTCAAAGGTTCTCCTAGCTTTGTGTTGAAAAGCTTAGAAATTTCCTTACCCAAATCTTTGATGAAATTGTGGATAGCTGGAGCCACCCTGAAAAGGACACTTTTATTCCCACTCTCTTCACCCCATCCACCTCACGTGGTCTGTACACACCAGCTGTGTGGTGAAAAAGGCACAACAGCACCTCTTTCACCTCAGATGGTTGAGGAGGTTTGGTATGGGCCCCCAAATCCTAAGAACTTTCTACAGGGGCACAATTGAGAGCATCCTGACTGGCTGCATCACCGCCTGGTATGGGAACTGTACTTCCCTCAGTTGCAGGACTCTGCAGAGAGTGGTGTGGACAGTCCAGCGCATCTGTAGATGTGAACTTCCCATGATTCAGGATGCTTACAATGACAGGTGTGTAAAAAGTGCCCGTAGGATCACTGGGGACCCAAGCCATCCCAACCACAATCTATTCCAGCTGCTACCAATCCGGAAGCGGTGCCGCAACATAAAGGCAGGACCAACAGGCTCAGGGACAGCTTCTTCCACCAGGCCATCAGACTGATGAACTCACACTGATTTGAGTGTACTCTATATTACATTGACTGTTCTATTTATTATAAATTACTATGATTACACATTGCACATTCAGACAGAGACGTACCATAAAGATCTTTACTCCTCATGTATGTGAAGGATGTAAGAAATAAAGTCAATTCAATTCAATCTTCAGTACAAACCAGTCTGTTACCCCCCATCCCATGTGCTTTAGTTCGATACATTGGGGATTATTCAGGATTTTGATGAAAGCCTTTAGAAAAATCAAAATACACTATTCACTGGTTCTCTCTTACACAGGTACATCTTCAAAAAACTCCAGTGTGTTGGTGTAGTATGATTCCTCTTTCATAAACTTACAAGAATTTTCCTGTTGATATTTCTGATGAGACCTGTTATCACTGATAATGCACTCTAGCTTCTCCTTTACTGCCGATGTCAAGCTAACCAAGCTGTGGTTCCATTTTCTCTCTCCCATCTTTGTTAAAAAGGATTCCATTTGTCGGCTTCCAAACTGTTGGAACTGTGCCATAATCTATGGAATTATTTCCAAGGCTATTGTCTTTAATAATCTGTAATACAGATTATTAGGCCATGGTGATTTATTGCTTTTTGGTCTGTTAAACACTCCGGCTGTTTTTTTTTAACCTGAGTTACGTCCTTTAATTCCTCCTTTTCATTAAACTCTAGATCTTCCTTTCTTTAGGCTCAGGAGCATTGTGGTTCTGCTGCAGAGTTGTCCTGCGTTGTGCCAGAGAAATCCAGGCCTCTTGACGTGTGGTCCTACTGTCCAGTGGAATTACAGACCAGATCCATTGTTCCACGACATTGGTGCAGAGCACAAAGGCAGGAAATTACAGGTATACTTCGCCGTGCTGTAGTGTCGTGGCCAGGTGTAATGGACACGTTGCAGTGTGTCCTGGACCTGTGGCTGGCATTAGAGGCCTGTTTCTATGTGTGTTCCAATCCTTCCATACAATATTGCACAATCAGTTTAATATCACTGCCGTATGTTGTGAGATTTGTTTTTTTGGCAGTAATACATTGCAATACTTAATAAAAAACTATGAATTACAATTAGATATTGTATATACAGTCTTAGACTGTGCAGGAGTCTGTCAAAGTCCTGTATAACCTCCAATGTGGAGAACTAAAGCACGTGGTATGGCACATATACAGTATAAGGCTAGGGTGCCTAAGGCTTTTGCACTGAACTATAGTAGTTTTGTGTATTGCACTGTACTGCCACAGTAACGAAACAAATTATGACATATGTGAGTGATGATAAAGCTGAGTCTGATATGGGTCTCTGAGTGGGAAGGGGGCAGGGAGAGAGGAATCATGGTTGGGAAAAGGAGAAGGGAGAGGGGACAGAGTGGGAAACACCAGGGTGACATTCTGTAATGATCAATAATCTAATTGTTTGGAATCAAATGACCTGGCCTGGTGTCTCATGGCTGGGTGTGTCTGCACCTACACCCCCCCCCCCCCCACTGCCCCGGCACTCCTTTTTGCCATCTGTCTCACACCACTCCAGCGTGCTCCACACTCACCACTCCCAACACCTTTTCTTCCTGTCAGATTTGCAAACACACTCTATGCTCTGTGCAAGAATGGAACAAAAACAAGAAAAAAATAATGAGCTAAAATGCATGGGTTCTCGGACCGTTCAGAAATCTGATTGTGGAGGGGAAGAAGCTGTTCCAAAAACATGAGTGTGTGTCTCTCCTCCTTGATGGCAGGAATGAGAAGAGGGCATGTCCTGGGTGATGGGAATCCTCAATGACAGATGCCACTTTTTTGAGGCATCACCTTTAGAAGATGCCCTTGATGCTGGTGTCCACGATGGAGCTGGATGCACTTCCAACTTTCTGCATCTTTATCCAATCCTGGGCAGTGGCCCCTCCGTACCAGACAGTGATGCAGCCAGTTAGAATGCTCTCCACAGCACATCTGTAGAAATTTGTGGGAGTCTTTGGTAACATACCAAGTCTCTTCAAGTTAAAGTCTGTCCCGAGCTGTATAGGCTCATCAGGCTGGTGCTTACACGGGTTTCCATGGCGTGAAGTGACAGAGAGTATGAGACTCCGAGATAGGACGCCAGTCTATCGCAAAGACTCCTCAAACTCCTAATGAAATATAGCCGCTGTTGTGCCTTCATTGTAATTGCATCAATATGTTGGGCTCAGAATGGATCCTTAGAGATGTTCTAGGAGCCCAGAAACTTGAAACTGTTCACCCTTTCCACTGCTGATCCCTCTATTAGGGCTGGTGTATGTTCCCTCGACCTTCCCCTTCCTGAAGTCCACAATCAATTCTTTGCTCTTACTGATCTCGAGTGCAAGGTTGTAGTAGTGACACCACTCAACCAGCTGATCTATCTCGCCTCCTCATCTCCATCTGAAATTCTGCCAACAATAGTTGTGTCATCAGCAAATTTATAGATGGAGTTTGAGCTGTGACGAGCCCCACAATTGATGGTGTAGGCAGAATAGAGCAGTGGGCTAAGCATGCATCCTTGAGGTGCCCCAATGGTGATTGACAGTGAGGAGGAGATGTTATTTCCAATCCGCACAGACTGTGCTCTCCTGATGAGGAATTCAAGGATCCAGTTGCAGAGGGAGCTAAAGATGCCCAGATTTTGGAGCTTGTTGATTAGTACTCAGGGCGCGATTGTGTTGAATGCTGAGCTGTAATCAGTAAACAGAACCCTGATGTAGGTATTGCTATTGTCCAGGTGATCCAACATGGAGTGAAGAACCAATGAGATTGCATCTGCTGTAGTTCTATTATGGCAATAGGCGAACTGCAATGGGTCTATGTCCATGCTTAGGCAAGAGTACATTCGCCAGTGGGATAGCCAAGAGTGAGGGTCAAAGGGCCCTATGTTTCAGTCGTACCTGCAGACCGGCTGACTTTCTGTGCTTCCTTTTTCTTAGCGTGGAACCCCTCTCACGACCTGAGTCTGCCATCCGTCAATTTTGAGGATCAATAGATTTTTTAAACATCTTAAATCAAAGTTCCTTACTGAAGCACCTATAGCTTTGACTGTAGTCGTCCTAGACAGGAATATTTGATGATTCCCATCGAAGCTGCGTGCAGAGTCACCGTGTATTGGTTCCATTTTGGGAGATTCTCATCTACAGGTGTGCTTTTCTCATTTCCTATAATGAGGCTTACAGGCACGTTGTTACACTGTGGTCCAGTGTAAATCAAGGCATTACGAGGGTCTTGTAATGAGCTCCTGTCCTGTTGGTGGGCGACTCAGATCTGTCTCGGTGTGGGCTCCAGACCTGTGGGCTATACTTCTGCAATGTGATTGTATTCCTGTGTCACGGACTAAGCAGTGCATGAGGTTCCGTGCCTGAGTCATTGACAGGAGCTTTAACAACGTGCCGAACCCCTTTGGTGTGTTGTGTGGCTGAGAGATGCCCTGCTTGACTGGCTCTATCACTGTCTGATGTGGAGGCTCTAATGCACAGCATTGTAAAAGAGGCTGCAGAGGGTTGTAGACTCAGGTATAACTCTCTCCACCATCACAGTGCCTCGAGAAGGCAGTGTCCACCATGAATGACCCTCACCATCCAGACAATGATGTCTTCTCATTGCTACCATCAGGGAGGAGGTGCAGGAGCTCGAAGGTGCGCATGCATCATTTTAGGAACAGCTTCTTTCCCTCCTTCATTAGATTTCTGAAAGGTTCATGAACACCACCTCACTATTCCTCTTTTGCGTTATTTTTTAATTGTGACTTTTCATAACTATTTATGTCTTTCACAACGTATGTCAGTGATACTAAACCTGATTCTGTTACAGTGTATTACAGGTCTGGTTCAGTCTCCTCCAGTCCAGCATTGAGCAGTACATGTGCATTGCCTTAGCCTCAGATGCTGAGGCTTTACAAGGGTTTTGAAGTTTATTCTGGGTCAGGGGTTACAGGTTAAGTAGCAGTATGGTATTTTCCCATTCGAGGGAACGACAGGCATAACATTATATTGCATTGAGTTATTGTGGACCTGTAGGGTAGAGCAACACAGAATTGTTCCAATTATTACCCAACAACTATCAGCATGGATAACTTCACTCTCTTCAACTCCGAACTGATCCACAACCTTCAGGCTCACTTTCAAGAACTCTGCTCATGTTCTCAGTATAATTTATTTTTTTATTTGCACAGTTTGCCTTCTTTTGCACATTGCTTGCTTGTCAGTCTTTACTCATGAATAACTTTCATAAATTCTATTGTATTTCTTTATTTTCCTGTAGGAGCCTGCAAGAAAACGAATCTTGGGGTGGTTTATGGTGAAAGATATGCCCTTTAATAATAAAGTTACTTTGACTTGTTACATTTTATGCCAGGCATTACAAGAATGCTGCTCAGGCCCTCTGGAAGGAAGGTATTAGCACACATTATTTCTGTGTAACACACACAAAATGCTGGAGGAACTCAGCAGGCCAGGCAGCATCTACGGAAAAAAGTAAACAGTTGAGATTTCAAGCCTTCATCAGGACTGGAGAGAAAAGGTGAGAAGTCAGAGTGTGGGGGTAGGGGTGGAAGAAATACAAGGTAGTAGGTGATGGTTGAAAACAGGAGGAGGGGAAGAGGTGAAGTAAAGAGTTGGGAAGTTGATTGGTGAAAGAGATGAAGGGCTGGAGAAGGGGGTATCTGACAGGAGAGGGTAGAGGGCCATGGAAGGAAGAAAAGCAAGGGGAGGAGCACCAGAGGGAGGTGATGGGCAGGTAAGGAGACTAGGTGAGAGAGGGAAATGGGAATGGGGAATGGTGAAGGAGAGGGGGGACCATCACCAGAAGTTTGGAAAGTCTACGTTCATGCCATCAGGTTGAGTATTTCTGTGGCCTGTTACCGGGCGTTACAGCTGTGTTGTAGTGTGGTCAAGGGTTTGGGCAGATGTTACGATGTGCTTCAGATGTGGTGTGATCTGACCACCTACGGGGGGATTATAGGCATGTTGCAGTGAGCTCTAGTCTTGCAGGTGGAGCGTTTAGAACACGTATGACAATTAAAGAGGTGGAAGTACTGGCGCTTTTAAGAAATTTAAAAGTGGATAAATCTCCGGGTCCTGACCGGATATTCCCCAGGACCTTGAGGGAAGTTTGTGTAGAGATAGCAGGAGCTCTGACGGAGATCTTTCAGATGTCATTAGAAACAGGGATTGTGCCGGAGGATTGGCGTATTGCTCATGTGGTTCCATTGTTTAAAAAGGGTTCTAGAAGTAAGCCTGGCAATTATAGACCTGTCAGTTTGACATCAGTGGTGGGTAAATTAATGGAAAGTATTCTTAGAGATAGTATTTATAATTATCTGGATAGACAGGATCTGATTAGGAGTAGCCAGCATGGATTTGTGCGTGGAAGGTCATGTTTGACAAACCTTATTGAATTTTTTGAAGTAGTTACGAGGAATGTTGACAAGGGTAAGGCAGTGGATGTAGTCTATATGGACTTCAGCAAGGCCTTTGACAAAGTTCCACATGGAAGGTTAGTTAAGAAGGTTCAGTCGTTAGGTATTAATGCTGGAGTAATAAAATGGATTCAACAGTGGCTAGATGGGAGATGCCAGAGAGTAGTGGTGGATAATTGTTTATCGGGATGGAGGCCGGTGACTAGCGGGGTGCCTCAGGGATCTGTTTTGGGCCCAATGTTGTTTGTAATATACATAAATGATCTGGATGATGGGGTGGTAAATTGGATTAGTAAGTATGCTGATGATACTAAGGTAGGAGGTGTTGTGGATAATGAGGTGGGTTTTCAAAGCTTGCAGGGAGATTTATGCCGGTTGGAAGAATGGGCTGAACGTTGGCAGATGGAGTTTAATGCTGAGAAGTGTGAGGTTCTACATTTTGGCAGGAATAATCCAAATAGAACATACAGGGTAAATGGTAGGGCATTGAGGAATGCAGTGGAACAGAGAGATCTAGGAATAACAGTGCATAGTTCCCTGAAGGTGGAGTCTCATGTAGATAGGGTGGTGAAGAAGGCTTTTGGAACGCTGGCCTTTATAAATCAGAGCATTGAGTACAGAAGTTGGGATGTAATGTTAAAATTGTACAAGGCATTGGTAAGGCCAAATTTGGAATATTGTGTACAGTTCTGGTCACCGAATTATAGGAAAGATATCAATAAATTAGAGAGAGTGCAGAGACGATTTACTAGGATGTTACCTGGGTTTCAGCACTTAAGTTACAGAGAAAGGTTGAACAAGTTAGGTCTCTATTCATTGGAGCGTAGAAGGTTGAGGGGGGATTTGATCGAGGTATTTAAAATGTTGAGAGGGATAGATAGAGTTGACGTGAATAGGCTGTTTCCATTGAGAGTAGGGGAGATTCAAACGAGAGGACATGATTTGAGAGTTAGGGGGCAAAAGTTTAAGGGAAACACGAGGGGGTATTTCTTTACTCAGAGAGTGATAGCTGTGTGGAATGAGCTTCCTGTAGAAGTAGTAGAGGCCAGTTCAGTTGTGTCATTTAAGGTAAAATTGGATAGGTATATGGATAGGAAAGGAGTGGAGGGTTATGGGCTGAGTGCGGGTAGGTGGGACTAGGTGAGATTAAGAGTTCGGCACGGACTAGGAGGGCCGGAATGGCCTGTTTCCGTGCTGTGATTGTTATATGGTTATATGGTTATATGGTAACATTGTGATCCTGTTCTCTTGCAGCAAAAACAGGCATGTTGCAGTGTGATCCCATTACACATAAGGGAACAGCGAATACTAGCTGTGCATTACAGGACTTTTGCAATCTGCTTCAGTCTGTGGAAGGAAATTACAGGTACTGTCTATTTCAAGGTGCTTTAGTCCGATGAAGGTGCATTACACACCTGTCCAGATTTGCACTGACGCTTTGCGTTGCATTCAGGTACTGTACTGAGAAGCACACATTTATCAGTGTGCGTCCAATCCATTGGCAGGGCATTACAAGATTCAAGTTTATTTATCATGTGTACATCAAAACATGCAGTAAAATGCTTTTACATTAACAACCAAAACTCCCAAAGGCGTAGCGGAGGCAGCCCGCGGGTGTCACCACGCCTTCCCGCACCAACATAACATGCCCACACTGTTCAGCAGAACCACACAGAGCGACAGAACGCAACAAGGAGCAAGGCAAGTCTCGTTCCTCCCTCCCCACCCACGCACATACACAGTCCTCTAACCCGAAGACAGGCCGCCTCCTTCGGCCTCCAGTCTCCTGTGGAGTCGGATTCAGACTTGGACACGTAGGCATCAACCCTTCCAGTGTTGGGGGCATTCAAAGCATGTTACAGTCTTGCGCGCTGGGGTCCTCCCGATATGGAGACCTTCAGCAGTGTTATATCTTGTGCCTGGACCTTACAGTGTGCTCTACTTTTACAGAATGTTTCAGTGTGCCACATATCTGTCGACCCATTTCAATCTTCTCCACCGCTGGGGTTGGGCATTACAAATGTGCACACTATACCTGTAATCAGACATTACAAGCATGTTGCAGTGCTCATTCATTGCAGGCACGCTGGAATGTACATTGGTCCTGTGTGTTCAGGTGCTCTAGACCTGTGGTAGGGAATTACAGGTAGGCTGAAGCATTGACTTATCCTGTACCCATCTCAGCCTGGTATGGAGGCTCCAATGCACAAGATCACAAGAGGCTGCAGAGGGCTGGTATGCTCAGATTCCTCCTCAGTTCTAGCCAGTTTAAGGTCTTTTCACGCAAACAGTCCGCAAGATGTACTTTATGAAATCCTTCAGTCAGTCACAAGAGTTGCAAATCAGGGAGGTGAGGTAAAATTTCTATGGGTTCCAGCTCGCATAGGGGTGAAGGGGAATGAGAGGGTGGATGAGTTTGCAAAGAGGATGTTAAAGAAAGAAAATATTAATGTGCATTTCTATATCAGTAAAGCAGAGGCTAGGTGTGTAATCTGGGGGAAAAATCATCCAAATGTGGCAAGAAAGATGGGACAGAGAGGGGAAAGGGAGGCAATTGTATCAAATACAAAAGAGTGTTACAGGTACTCGGGTAGGTAGTGGATACAGAAGAGAGGAAATTGTGTGGACTAGGTTAAGGCTGGGGCACTGTGCACTAAACAAAACATTGAAAATGATAGGGAAACATCAGACAGGATTGTGTGAGGAATGTCAGGAAGAGCAGTCAGTAGAACATGAGTTCTGAATTGCAGTAAGTATGGGATACAGAGAGAGAAGATGAGAATTAATGTAAGGGAATTGGTGCAGGAATTCACATTAAAAGGGTTAATGGATCATGGGAGAACAGGAAGGAGGGGGAGGAACTAGGGGGAGGCGATAGGCAAGTCAGAAGAGAAGAGGTACGAGGGGAGCCAGAGGATGGAATGGAAGAAGGGGAGAGAAATTTACTAGAAGTTAGAGAAATTGATGTTCATGCCATCAGGTTGGAGGCTACCAAGATGGAATATGAAGTGTGGCTCCTCCAGTCTGAGATTGGCCTCATTCTGGCGGTAGAGGAGGCCATGGACCGACGTGTCAGAATAGGAATGGAAATAGGAATTAGAATAGTTGGCTCCTGAGATATCCTGTTGCAGCCCCCCCCAGTCTATGTCAGGTCTCAACAATATAGACATGGCTGCATCAGGGGCCACCAGGTACAGTCGACAGACCCAAAAAGAGTTGCAAGGGGTGTTGCCTCACCTGGAATGACTGTTTGGGGTCCTGAATGGAGGTGAGGGAGGAGGTGAATGGTCAGGTGTAACACTTCTTCCACTTCCAAAGATAAGTGCCAGGAGAGAGATTAGTGGGAAGAGACGAACGGACGAAGGAATCATGAAGAGAGCAATTCCTGCAGAAAGCGGAGATTGGTTGTGAGGGTGGAGTAAGGATGTGTTTGGTGATTGGATCCCTTTGAAGATGGGGGAAGGTGTGGAGAATGATGTGCTAGACGCAGAAGCTCATGGGTGGTAGGTAAAGACAAGAGGAACTCTATCCCTGTTAAGACAGTAGAGAGATGGAGTGAGGGCAGAGGTGCGGGCGAGAGAGGCATCAATGGTGGAGGAAGAGATTCCCTTTTCTTTGAAGGAGGAGAATATCTCTGATGTTCTGGAAAGGAAAGCCTCCTCCTGGATGCAGATGCAGCGGAGATGAAGGAACTGAGAAAAGGGAATGGCATTTTTTGACACTACCCCATTATTCCTTTATTTATTTTGTAGTTTATAGTAATTCTGTTTGTGTCGTGAGCTGGGGTATTACAGGCGTTCTACATTGTGTGTTACTGCCCCGTTGACTGAGCATTACAGACCTATTGTGAGCAGCATTTCTAATGTGTCTGAGTGTGCGCCAGCTTTGCGCTGGGAATTACAGGCCTGTTGCAGTAGGTCAAAGGTCCACAGTAGCCCGTTACTGGCACAAGACAACGGGGAAGTGTAACTGTTAGTGCTGCTGCTTCACAACACTGGCGGCCCAGACTCAATCCTGACCTGCCGTGCCAACTGTGTGGAGTTTGCACGTTCTTCCTGTGAGTGTGTTTCCTTCCACAGTTCACCAGGCTTCCATAGTCCTCATGAAGGGTCTCAGCACAAAACATTGACTGTTTATTTCCCTCTGTAGTCGCTGCCTGCCTTGCTGAGTTCCTCCAGAATCTTGTGTGTGTTACCTGCCCCTCATTGTAGGTAAGTGGCAAAAAGGGGGAGTTGTTGAGGGCTCAAGGGAAATGAGACTGGGGAGATTGGACCTTACCTGGAGCTGATGGGCTGAATGGCCACCTTCTGTATTGTCACACATTTCTCTCCTATGCTCGGCAAGGAGAGGTGATCTGCACTGGATACTGTGTTCCGTCACAGGGTTTTACAGCAACTGTGCAGTGTGCTCCAGGTCGGACGCTGCAGGGTCTTTCAGGATGCTCCTGTTCTGTAACGAGATGTTATATGCAGATTTATTCTCTTGTGCCTGGATACTAAAGATGTGAGCAGTACGTGTGTCACCCATGACCACTGCAGCGTGCTCCAGTCCTGTGATGAGGGATTGCAGCTGTCTCCAGTTTGCCTCCAGTCATGAGTTAGACATTAGAGGCTCGGCCCAGTGCACTGCACTCCTACATCAAAGCCTTGCGGAGTGCCCCAGTCCTGTGGCAGAGTTGAACACCCGCACTGCCGTGTGCTTCAGCTCCGCAGAAGATGATTGTATGTGCGCTGCACTTGGATGCTGAGCTCCAAGCCGTGGTGAAGAGGAGATGGATTATACCCAGGATCTGCAAGATGAGGGGAAGTCCTCAGCTCACCTGCACTTGGTGCACCACACTGCCCTGTGAGAATCATAGTTCATGGCACAATATCATATCTCGTATCTCGTCACGTCTCATATCTCGGAAGCCACTTCTCACCCACAGCAGAATGTCAATGGTGAAGCACGCCGCCATTTTTAATACTCCAATGCAGCATTTTGTCAATTGAGGAAAAGAGAATCTTGAGATCAAGACCTCAGACTGCAAAATGTGTTGTCTATCAGACAGCGATGATCCTTGCTCTCCTATAAGCTTCTGAATTCTGTAGCATCTATTATCATTCCAAGGCACTGGAAACATACTCTTACAGTGTCTCCACAGAATCTCTCAAATGACTGGTGTTTTTTCCCACACTGCCTTGTCCATACAGAGTCTCTAGTTCTCCTTCTCCCACATCTGCCCATCATCCCACCTCACCTGGATCCACCTATCAATTGCCAGCTCTTGCTCCACCCTTCCCCTCCACCTCTTGATACCAGCGATCTGTCCCCTATCATTCAAATGAAGGGTCTCAACCTGAGCAGTCATCATCATCCAGGCCGTGCTCTCTTCTCGCTGCTGCCATCGGGAAGAAGCAACAGGAGCCTCAGGCCCCACACCACCAGGTTCAGAAACAGTTATTACCCTTCAATCATCAGGCTCTTGAACTAACATGGATAACTTCACCCACCTCGGCACTGAGCTGATCCCACAACCTGTGCACTCACATTCGAAGTCTCTATAACTTGTGTTCTCAGTATTATTACTTCACTTATTTATTTTAAAAATTTGTACAGTTTGTCTTTTGTGCAGTGGTTGTTTGTCGGTCTTTGTGTGTAGTTTTTCATTGATTCTGTTATATTTTTCTGTTCTACTGTGAATGCCTGCAAGAAAATGAATCTCGAGGTAGTATATGGTGACATATACATATTTTGATAATAAATTGACAAACTTCTTTAAATATGCACTGGAAAGTATCCTGACTGTTTGCGTCACAGCCTGATATGGAAACACCAATGCCCTTCAGTGGAGAAGTCTACAAACAAGTAGTGGATATGGCCCTCCCCACCACTGAGCACATCACCCAGGAGTCCTGTTGCAGGAAAGCAGCATCCATCATCAGTCCCCACCACTCAGCCCATGCTGTTACCATCAGGAAGGAGGTACAGGAGCCTCAGGTCTCACACCACCAGGTTCAGGAGCGGTTATTGCCCCTCAACCAGCTTGGATAACTTCACTCTTCCCCCAACACGGAACTGATTCTACAACATATAGACTCACTTCTAAGTACTTTACAACTCGTGTTTCAATATTTATTATTGATTTATTATTTGTTTTTGTACTTGCACTTTTTGTTTTCTTTTGCACGTTGGTTGTTTGCCCGTCTTTGTTGTGTGCAAATTTTCACTGATTCCATGGTGTTTCTTTGTGATTGAAAATGAATCTCAGGGTAGTGTATGGTAACATATACAAAGGTGCTTTGATGATGAATTAAATCTGAACTTTCACTGTCTATTTCCCTCCACAGATGATGCCTGACCTGCTGTGTGGGCTTCCAGCTTCTTGTGTATTGTCGTAGTTACACTCAGTTACATTCCATACCCAATATCCTGTGACAGGGGCTCTATTCCCTGTTCTGTCATGGGAAGAGATTGCCAAGGGGACGCAAAAAGGATTTAAGAATGTGCTGAGGGCATCCTGGAAGAAGAGCAGCTTCCCTACTGACTCCTGGGAATCCCTGGTCTGTCAGTTCCACCTCAAATGCATTGTGGTCGTAAGTATACATAGATGGGGTATAATTGCTAGGAAAACAGCATTTTGTAACAGCAACGCACTACATTATAAGACAAGGATGACATAATTAACATAAATTAGCAAGAATTCTACATAGCCTGCATAGAGGCATGACTGAGAGAGATTTAAAAAAAGTCCAAAGTAGTGTTAAGGTTTTTCAGAATTGGTAAAGGGAAGAGCCTTTGTTATTGATCCTTGAGGTGAGTGTCTTCAGGCACTAGAGCCGGAGCACACGTGATGGGACTGAGAGCAAATCCATGCGCTGGGAGCACACAGAGGGCCAGAGTAAACAACAGAAGGGAGGCACCACACCACAAACCAACCTTCTGTCCACCCTCCTCTGGGGCTCACTCTGCATGTCTCATATTGGAAGTGGAAAGGATACTTGCCATAGCACTAGAGGGCACAGTCTCAGCATTGAAGGATGTCCCTTTAGAACAGAGATGAAGAAGAATTTCTTTAGGCAGAGGGTGGTGAATCTGTGAATTTTTTTGCCACAGATGGCTGTGGAGGCCAAGTCATTGGGTATATTTAAAGCAGAGGTTGATAAGTTCTTGATTAGTCAGGGTGTCAAAGGTTACGGGGAGAAGGCAGGAAATGATGTTGGGAAGGGATGTAAATTACCTATCTTGGAATTGCGGAACAGGCTCGATGGGCTGAATGCTCTACTTCAGCTCGGATGTTTTATGGTGTAATAGTCTCATCTGTCACCTCAGAGCCAGAATGAAACAAGTCATCCCTGATCTCTAGGGAGTGCCTAAGATGGAGGGGGTGAAGCTGCAGTCCTTAGTCCTTCAGATGGACTGTAACGCTGAGGCAATACACTCCAGACCTATGTCAGGGAGTTGCAAGCCTTCATAATGTGCTGAAAACCTGTAACAGGGCTCTACAGGTATGAGTTTGGTTCTCATCAGTGTTGGGGAATCACAAGGATACTGCTGTGGTTCCAGTCCCATGCAGGGAACTGTGGGCTTGTGTCTCTGCAGGCTCCAGCTCTGTAGCATGTTTTACAAACATGTAGCATCACACTCCACTTCTACAGCCAGGCATTAAATGTGTTAGGTGGAGTGCATTCCTATCCATTTGTATTGCAGGCATGTTGCAGTGTGATCCTATCTTGTAGTTAAGTATTACATGCAAATTGTAGAGTGCTCCAAATTTGAGATGGGGTATTACAAACACATTGTACTTGGCTCCATACTTATTACAGGCCATTGCTGTAATGTTGCCCTGTGGTCCTATTCCGCGCCATTGGATTACAGGCTTGCAGAAGTATGCTCTATTTCTTTGGTGAAGTATTACAGGCATATTACAATATGTGCTCTTTTCCTGTTTGCAGAACTTTACAGGAGTTCCAGTCCGAGTGGGTACTGTGGTTGGGCATTACAGGTGTGCTGGGAAATCTCAGGGGTGTTGTATTGGTTGTTCCTGCGCTTTAAGCTGGATATTGCAGCTGTGTTGTAATGTGCTGCTATCCAGCGACAGGAAGCTACAGGCACATTTCAGGATGCTTGAGACCTATTGCATCTGTGATGACATACAACGGGCGTATGGAACAAAACAGGCCTGTTCTTCAGTCCTATGAATGGTCATTACAGGGTTGTTGCAGTGCGCGCTGTGGGAATGAAACGTATTTTGCCGTGCCCACCTGTTTTGTGCCCAGATATTACAGCCACATTGTAGTATCCACCATAGCATTCGGTCATGTTAATTGTGTTGCACTTGGACAAATACAGTCACGTTGTAGCTTGCTCCAGTTCTATGTAAGGAAATAAATGTGTACCCTTGCTGCCTTAAATCTGATCTGCCATTCAGTAATATCATCATTGAACTGACTGTAACTTCAACCCCATATTCCTGTTGATCGCCAGCAACCTTTCACCCCCTTGCATAACCAGAAACTGCTTACCTCATCCTTAGCAATAATGCAGTAATGACAAGTCTGAGAGAATAGTTTCACTTTATTTCTGCCTATTTTTAAACAGCGACCTCTGTTCAATTCTCCCTCACAAGAAAATTACATCTCCACATCCACCTTTTTGGATCCTTAGACATCCTGGGTGTTTCAGTCAAATCCTCTCTTGCTCCTCTAAGCTCCAGCATCTGTCCCCTCTGCCTGTCCAACCTTTCCTCATGAAACAACCTGTCCATTGCAGCCATTGTGCTGTGCGGGCTGCAGTCATATGTCGAGGTGCAGGGGCTGGGACACATTTCCTCCATTTCAGTGACAAGACATTGCAGCTCTATTGCAATAGGATCTTCAGTATTACATGTCTATTGTTGTAGGGAGGGAAGAGGGGATGGATAGATGGTGGAAGGGAGGAGGGGAAGGACGGATGGGGGTTGAGGGGATGGAAAGATGGAAGGAGGGGGGTTTGGAAGGATGGAGGGAGGAGAGGATATTAAATTATGTTGCAGTTTTGTTTTTGGGCATTACAAGTATTTTACAGTGCAGAGTCACAAGGGATGGCACATGCTGGAATCTTGAGCAAAACACAATCCACTGGAGGAATTCAGTGGGTTGAGCAGCATCTGTGGGAAGAAAGGAATTAGAATCAGAATCAAGTTTATTATCCTTGTCACATGTGAAATCTGTTCTTTTGCTGCAGCAGTACAGTACAAAGACGTACAATTACTAGAAAACTAAAAGTAAATAAATAATTCAAAAAAAAAGAATAAGGAAGTAGTTTCCATAGGTTCATGGACTGCTCAGAAATCTGGGATTTCAGGAAGAATGACACCAGTCCTCACTGATAAGGGGTCAGTAATGGAAAGGGTGAGCAACTTTAAATTCCTGGGTGCAACATCTCAAAGGATCTGTCCTCAGCCCAACTGACTGATGCGATGACAAAAATGGTTCGCCAGCAGCTCCAACTCATTAGAAGTTTGAGGAGATTTTGTTTGTCACCGAATATTCTTGCAAATGTCCATAGCTGGAGAGTGGGGGGCATTCTGACTGGTTGCATCAATGCCTGGTGTGGAGGCTCCGATGCACAGGATTGCAAGAGATTGTAGACTCAGCCAGCTCCATCACTGATACAACCTCCACCCCCTCCTCAAGCAGGACCCTCCCCATCCAAGAAGTGCTCTCTTCTCACCACTAACCCCGCAACAGGAATCAGGATCTTCCATTATAAGCACGTGGTATTTTGTGCTCCAGACCTGAGCAGGTCATTACAGACAAGTAGCAGTGTGGATCTGTCCTGCGCTGGGTGACGACAGGCACGTTGCAGTATGCTCCTATTGCACGGCAAGGAATTGAGTTTGTATTGCTTTTTGTGCCTGTAATATCCCCTGGGTGTTAAAGGCATGTTGCAGTGTGTGTTCCAGCCCTGTAATGGTGCGTGTTGCAACTTGTGTTCTGGCTTTGAAGGGTGGAGCACTACAGTTATGCAAAGGCATTGTCCAATTCTGTGGTAGGGCACTACAGGTGTGTAGTAATGTGCTGCATTATAGACATGTTGTAGTGAGTTCCATTGTTCATTGCAAGCCTTTGGCAGAGTATTGAAGGAGCATTACACTGTGTTCCATATTTCTTTCTTTTCTTTTTCAATCTTTTTATTAGTATTAATAATATTATGAACAAAATACAATTGATATATTAATAAAGGGATTACAAACATACAAATTCCCATTACACATGAAAGAATACATAAGCAATGAATACAGTATAAATAAGTTTCCCCGAAACATGAACCATATAGTATATATATGAACAAGGTAAATCTAGATATTTCATAATATATAATATAAAAAAAGAAAAAAATATATATATGCAAAGTTGACTAACCTACTAATCTAGTATCTAAGGAAAAAAAAGGAGCAAAAAAAGAAAAAAAAAGAAGAAAAACTAAAAAAGAGAGAAAAAAAAGGGCTGTTTATAATATCTCACAAGAATACATAAACATCAATGTCGTCAACTCCAATCCTCTCAACATAAATACGATTAAAGCTGAAAAAACCAATAAGCTTGGAACAGGGTCGTATTACATCATATGAAAATATTGAATAAATGGTCTCCATATCTTTTCAAATTTAATAGAAATATCGAATACACCACTTCTAATTTTTTCTAAATTTAAACATAACATAGTTTGAGAAAGCCAATGAAATACAGTGGGAGGATTAATTTCCTTCCAATTCAACAAAATAGATCTTCTAGCCATCAAAGTGAGAAAAGCAATCATTCGACAGGCGGAAGGAGATAAATGGAGTGAGTCCATCATCGGTAAACCAAAAATTGCGGTAATAGGATGGGGTTGTAAATCGATGTTCAGTACCGCAGAGATAATATCAAAAATATCTTTCCAATATTTTTTCAAAAGCGGACATGACCAAAACATATAGTTAAAGACGCGATTTCCAATTGACATCTGTCACAAATAGGGTTTATATAAGAGTAAAAATGAGCTAATTTATCCTTGGACATGTGTTCCATATTTCAGGGTACAGAATTATTTATATTTTTGTATTTGGGCAGTTTATCCTTTGCCCATTGGTTGTTTCTTATGTGTTGTTTTGTGTGCAGTTTTTCATTGATTCTGTTGTCTTTTTTTCTTACTGTGAATGCTTGCAAGAAAATGAATCTCAGGGCGGTATATGGTGGCATATACGTACTTTGAAAATAAATTTAGTTTGAACTTTGAATAGGTTCTCAATGTCCGAAAGGTTTCAATGAGATTCCCTCTGTTTCTTCTAAACTCCTGCAAGTATTGCCCCAGAGCCATCAAACGCTCCTCATATGTTAGCCCTTTCATTCCCAGGATCTTTCTCCAGACCATCTCCAATGCCAGCACATCTTTTCTTAGATAAGGAACCCAAAACTGCTTGCAATACTCCAAAGTATGGTTTGCCCAACGCCTTATAACGCCTCAGCTTTACATCCTTGCTTGTATATTCCAGTCCTCTTGAAGTGAATGCCAACATCGCATTTGCCTTCCATATCACTGACTTAACCTGCAAGTTAACTTTTAGGGAATCCTGCATGAGTGTCCTTGCATCTCTAATTTCTGAATTTGCTCCCCATTTAGAAAATAGTCTATGCCTTGATTCCTTCTACAAAAGTGCATGACCCTACACTTCCCTACATTGTATTCCATCTGCCACATCTTTGCCATTCTCCACATCTGTTCAAATCCTTCTACAGACTCCCTGCTTCCTCAACACTACCTGTCCCTCCACCTACCTTGGTATCATCCAGAAAACCCAGGAAATTATAGACCAGTGAGTCTTACTTCAGTGGTAGGCAAGTTGTTGGAGAAGATCCTGAGAGGCAGGATTTTTGAGCATTTGGAGATACATAATCTGATTAGGGACAGTTAGCACGGCTTTGTCAAGAGCAGGTCAGGCCTTATGAACCTGATTGAATTCTTTGAGGATGTAACAAAATACATTGATGAAGGTAGAACAGTGGATGTAGTGTATATGGATTTCAGTCAGGCATTTGATAAGGTTCCCCATGCAAGGCTCATTGAGAAAGTAAGGAGGTATGGGATCCAAGAGGACCTTGCTTTGTGGATCCAGAATTGGCTTGCCCACAGGAGGCAAAGAGTGGTTGTAGACGGGTCATATTCTACATGGAGGATAGTGACCAGTGGTGTTCTGCGGGGATCTGTTCTGGGGCCCCTCCTCTTTGTGGTTTTTATAAATGATCTGGATGAGGAAGTGGAAGGGGGGAATTAGTAAGTCTGCTAATGAAACAAAAGTTGTGGGTGTTGTGGGTAGGCTGGACGGTTGTCAGAGGTTACAGCGGGACATCAATAGGATGCAGAACTGGGCTGAGAAGTGGCAGATGGACTTCAACCCAGATTAGTGTAAGGTGGTTCATTTTGGTAGGTCAAATTTGAGGACAGAATATAATATTAATGGTAAGACTTCTGGCAGTGTAGGATCAGCATGTCCATAGGATGCTTGACAGTGTTGACTGTGTGGTTAAGAAGGCGAATGGTGTGTTGGCCTTCATCAACCATGGGATTGAGTTCAAGAGCCATAAGGTAATGTTACAGCTATCCAGGACCCTGGTCAGACCCCATTTGGAGTACTCTGTTCAGTTCTGGTCACCTCACTACACGAAGGATGTGGATACCATAGAGAGAGTGCAGAAGAGATTTACAAAGGTGTTGCCTGGATTGGAAAGCATGTCTTATGAGAATAGGTTGAGTGAACTTGGCCTTTTCTCCTTGGAGTGACGGAGGATGAGAGGTGACCTGATGAAGGTGTATAAGATGATGAGAGGCACTGATTGTGTTGATAGTCAGAGGTTTTTTCCCCAGGGCTGAAATGGCTAGCATGAGGGAGCACAGTTTTAAGGTGCTTGAAAGTGGGTACAATGGGGATGTCAGAGTTAAGTTTTTTTTATGCAGAGAGTATTGGGTACGTGGAATGCACTGCCAGTGAAGGTGGCAGAGGTGGGTACAATACGGTGTTTTAAGAGACTCTATGATAGGTACATGGAGCTTAGAAAAAGAGGGCTATGCGGTAGGGAAATTCTAGGCAGCTGTTAGAGTAGGTTACATGGGTGGCACAACATTGTGGGCCGAAGGGTCTGTAATGTGCTGTAGATTTCTATGCTTCATCCACAAACCTGCTCAAAAAGCTATCAATTCTGTTATCTAGATCATTGACATGTAACATGAAAAGAAACAGTCCCAACAATGACCCCTGCGAGACACCTCTAGTCACTGACCGCAACCAGAGAAGGCCCCCTTTGTTCCCACTCTTTGCCTCCTGTCCATGCGAGTATTATTCGTGCAAAACCATGGCCCCCATCTTGTTTAGCAGCATCATGTGTGACACCTTGTCAGAGGTTTTCTGAAAAATCCAAGTAAACAACATCCATTGGCTCTCCTTTGTCTATCCTGCCTGTTATTTCCTCAAAGAATTCCAACAGATTCGTCAGACAAGATTTCCCCTTGAAACCCTGCTGACCTCAGCTCATTTTACCATGTCTCCAATTACCTGAAAACCTCATTCTGAGCCTATACTGTGGTCCTTCCCTACAGCCTAAGCATTCAGTATACCAAGCTTCAATATATGACTCCATCCGCACACTTCCAGCCTGGACTGTGACGGTCGGCAGCATTCCTTTGCTGTGCTGGAGCATCAACGGGTTTTGGGCCCCAAAGCTCACAGGATGGATGTGGGGCCAAGTCAGCTCCCTCTCTCGGTCAGCAACCTGGCACAGAGGCCTTAGTTACTCTGTCAGGCAAGTGGGCATGCTGACACGAAACTCCCCAAACAGATAATGGTGGCACCTATGACAACAAACTTGACTTTGGTTTGAAGTTGGGAGTTAAGAGTTGAACAGGAAAGATGATTCGAAGAAGAAACATACCCTGCTGACTCCTGGGAATACCTAGCCTGAGTTTTCCCAAAGTGGAGAAGGAGTATTGGAGTGGGAAGCTGGTGTCTGTGCATGGGTACTCAGTCCCTGAGGAAAGGAGTGTGCTAGCTGCCCCGTCTGCAAGAGTCTGTGATTCTCACATTAAGTTCACGAGTCACTTCAGACTGGAAAACAAGTCACCCTCTATCCCGAGGGTCTGTCTCGAGAGGGTATGGGGGACACTGAATGCTTGTCAGAACAGGGATGAGAACCTTCGAGGAAGGAAGAGGGGGATCTCTGGGTATTACAGGGGCACTGCACCGTGTGCTCGAGCCCCATGGAAGGGCATCACTGGCGTATTGCAGTGCGTTGCAGTCCTGTGGCAGGCCATGACAGCCCCGTTGCAGTGCGCTGCAGTCCTGTGGCGAGGCAGTGATTCAGTGCGGATCCCGGACTTGTATATATTCCAGGCGTGTTAGATTAGGGGCTTCGCAGCTACCTGGGAATTAAAGTATGCACCTGTCGTGTGCGGCAGGGCTGTTTGTTGGGGGCGTGGTACAGTGTTTTCCCGATCTGCAGCGGACCGCGTGTGCCGGTCCGGAGCTGGGAGTCGGGACATGACTGACAGGCGTGTTGCAGTGCGGCCTGGCGCCGCTGGCGGCGGTCGCGGGCCGGCGTGACGTCACGCGCTGCTCTGCCTCGGTCACTCCTCTTGTCGGTGCCGCTCTGTCCGCCATGGCCCGCACCGAGCAGGTCCTCGTACTGGAGCCGCCCAACGAGCTCAAATTCAAAGGTAAGCGGCGGGGGCTGCTGCCCTGGGTGGCGTTCTCCACAATCTTCCCCTCTTCCTGGAGCGCTGTTCGGCAGTCTCCGACGTCCTTCGCGTCTGAGCTTGGCGAGGAGGGCGCGTAGGCCGGAGCCTGGAGCCTCGGATGCCGCGGTACCCGCTAGCCGTCAGGTCAACCCTCCAGCCGTGCTGCGGGCTCGTCCAGTGCTGCTTACTGCCCTCTCACCGCAAGTTTGGCTTCGGTGCTGCTGTGAGGGGGGTGGGGGGAGCCGGGCTCGCTCTGATCAGGGTATGCACATCACTGGACCAGCGGCTGGACAGACGCCGGCTGCCACCTCTCCCTCCATCCTTCCATCCACCTCTCTTTCCCTCTCTGCATCCCCCCACCTTCCCTCCCTGCATCCTCCCCACCTTCCCTCCCTGCATCCCCCCCACCTTCCCTCCCTGCATCCCCCACCATCTTCCCTCACTCTCTGCATCCCTTCCATCTTCCCTCCATCCATCCCACTTCCCTCCCTCCATCCATCCCCCCCTCCCACATGCCATCCCGACCTCACTTCTCCATCCCTCCCCCTCGCCCCGATGCTTGACCTCCTCAAGAATGCCCTCAAAATGAGTACCATTCCTTCTGAATTCTTCCTTTCCCCAGCCATCCCAAACACCCTGATTTGCCTTGTACACTACTTACCTTCCTTCTCTGGACACCCTCTACTGTTCCACGATCTGCTCAAGCTCCTTACATCCTGCAGAATGAGTTCCACCTTCTAGAACCTTTTTCTCTTTAGTGGTTGTCCCAAATGGATCACCTACCTCACATATCACTTACGCCCTCTCTCCATGGGACACCCATAATTGTCCCCTTCCCCCCCACAACTTTTCCAGCTCTTTCATTTGGGACCTTGCCTTGCCGTCTGCCTCTAATCTCAGAGACTTTGATACTTCCCACTCCCCTGACCTTATTCTCTTCAGTTACAGTGCTTTCAAATTGATTTGGACAGGTACTTGGATAGGAAATGAGTAAAGGGCTGTGGACAAGTGGGAGTAGCATAGATAGGTGTCATGTTTGGCAAAGATAGATTGGGCTCAAGGCACATTTCTGTGCTGTAAAGCTATCCCATCCCTCCTTTGACCCATTTGTTTGCTTTTCTTTAATATTCTTCCCCTCATTTCCTTCTTACTATTTCTTCTCCACAAAGCTTCCTGATTTCTCTTGGACATGCAAGAGATTGCAGATGCTGGAATCGAGAGCAACAAACATGAAGTTGGAGAAACTCTGTCAGACAGCAACTGTGGGGGAATGGACTGTCAGCAGTTCAGGCTAAGACTCTTCGTCTCACCAGTCTAGATGAAAAGTCTCAGCCTGAAATGTTATCTGTCCATTTCCCCCACAGATGCTGCTTGACATGTTGAGTATCTTCAGTTTCTTGTTTGTTTCCAGATTTCTCTTGTCTTCCCCTACCCAATGGGACAAATTTGATTTTTTTGTGATGACCCTTATTTCAAAGCAGTTGCAAGCTGCTCTTTGCGAATTCTTCTGTAAAATGGGACTTTAGATCTGTTCTGAAATTAACTTAGGCTAAAATCCATCAAGAGTTCTGCAAAACAGGTTTTCCCTTACCATTTGAGTGTTTCCCTCATCCTCCCAGTAGTTTTCAGTGGTATTTTCTCAGCTCTGTTCATGCCAGATTTTAAACTCTGGAACTTGATCTGTTCTGGTAATTCCAAGAGCTATTCTGAAATGATACTGTGTTGTAAATGCCATATAAGGACGATTGAGAGTTTGGTCATTCTTGACTATTGTCATCAAAATACTGTAGTTTTCCATTAAGGAATGGTCCTTGTGTGATTTCTTGAGAAGTAGAGAAGGAAGCAGCATAGGATTCCTTCAGGCTGTATTTGCACTGCATTTGGATTCAGGAGAGCAAATATTGACATGGGGGGGAATTGAAGTAGAATTTTTCATCTGTTTCAATCAGCGAGGATTGTGCTGGGGATAGCCTGCAAGTGTCATCAACGTGACATGCCCACAACTTACTAACCCTAACCATAAGTCTTTGGGATGTGGGAGGAAACCCACACAACTACAGAGAGATTGTACAAATTCTTTACAGACAGCAGCGGGAATCGAACTCCGATCTATGATTGTTGGTGCTGTAAAGTGTTTGCACAAACCTTTATGCTACCATGCTGCTCCTTGCACCAGTTTGGACTCTGTTGAGAAGTTGAATCAGCTGTCAGTGTTGATGCATTGTTATATTAAAATACAATAGCATTGCTGGAATAGATGCAGAAACAGTTGTGGTCTGCAAGGTTCAGCAAGGTAATTGTAAGTTAACAAAGCAAGTACCAAACTATTACAGTTGGCCTGTAACGTAGACTTGACTGAAACAGAAATGGCTGACCAACTCACTACTGTGTTTACCAATAGAAATTTCATTCAAGACAGTTTGGTAAAAACTGTTCAAAAGCATCTAACATAATTTTGCCTCCAATCTTTTTTGAAATATTTCAGTATTGGTAGCAAAAAAGAATTTAAACGATGTTGAAATGGTGCCTTTTTGTCTTGTAGAATGCTAAAGAGTTGAAGTATTTGGGGTACATTGAAGCATCCACTTGTCATGCATATTTTCAGCTAATTTATGCAGTTATCTTTGAAAGTGTGCTTTTTAATGTAAATAGCCTGAACTTGACTTGCCAGCTGTTGCCTTCGGTAATACTGAGTTTATGCCATATCGAACCTGTGAGTGTTACCTTCCATTTTCCGCTCCTTTACATGTAGCTTCTCTTTAAGTACATACATGCTATTCCTCTGGTAGCAAGTTCCACATTCTCACAATTGTTGGGGTATTGCTGTTTCTATTTTTCCATTGGATTTGTTTGGTCTTCGTGGTAGAATTTCAGGAAGGGCCATACTGTTGAATATTGTGGGTAACATCCAGTAAATTAAAGTATCACAGTATGAGCTGATCTTTATCCTAATCTCAAATAATCTCCCATCCGTATTCCACTATGTAGGATACAAGATGGTGAGCTGTTTCATTCCTTCATATTCAGTGTAATGAAGCCATGTGAAGCATTCTACTACCCATCCCGATTGAGCAACTTACTTCTATGCAGACACTTTATTGAAAAGATTTCTTGGAGCTAAGCTGTTTTCCAAGTTTAGAAGAGAAATTACTGCGCTAAGATGTGTTTTGACTATGTTTCATAACATTCATTAAATGAAGTCATCTAGTGGATGGTCAACAGCAACTTTGTAGTCAGGTAGGTGGGTCTTATTGCTTTTTAGAGTTTGCTAGAATGCTACGGAAGTTTCATTTCCTTTGCTGGTTCAGGTTCCAATAGACCAAGTATGTATCAGAATGAGCACCTGAAAATAACAGGAACTTTCCATGTGTATTATTTCATTAATTTTACAACCCATGTTCACTATAATTGTGTGGAGATGTGTTTTGTTTCCCACTGGCTTATTTTGGCTCTCTCTGTGACTGATCTCTTTAACAATGAAGGCCATTCTATCCATTATAAATAATTAATAATAATGGATAATACCCTTAAGTTATGATTTTCCTCTGGAGTTTGTTTAGCTTCAGCTTAATCAGAAACTTGGTTGCTGCAAATATGATCCTACTACTTAAAAAGTTGAAAGTAAATTTATTATCAAAGTACATAAATTCATCATATAAACCCTGAGATTCATTTTCTTGCAGGAACCTCAATAAATTCGAATACAATAATAACCATAATCGAATCAATGAAAGACTGCATCAACTTGGACTTTCACCCAGTGTGCTCAAGGTGGCATACAAAAAGAAAGAAATAATAAATAAGCAATAAATATCAAGAACGTGAGATGAAGAGTTCTTGAAAGTGAGTTCGTAGGTTGTGGGAACATTTCAGTGATGGGGCAAGTGAAATTGAATGGTGTTATCCTGTTTGGTTCAAGAGCCTGATAGTTGAGGGCAATAACTGTTTCTGAACCTGGTGTTGTGTCTTCTGAGGCTCCTGTATCTTTCTGATGACAGCGAAAAGAGAGCGTGTCCTAGGTGATGAAGATCCCTGATGACGGATGCTGTTTTCCTGTGGTAACGCTTCATGTAGATGCATTCAGTGATGGGGAGGGCTTTACTTGTGATGGACTGGGCCGTATCCATTACTTTTTGTAGGATTTCCTGTGCAAGAGCTTTGGTGTTTCCATACCAGGCTGTAATCCAGCCAGTCAGTATACTCTCCACCACACATCTATAGAAGTTTGTCAAAGTTTTAGATGTTATGCTGAATCCACACTATTTCCTAAGGAATGTGAGGCACTGCTGTGCTTTATTCATCAATGCACTTACATACTGGGCCTACGACAGGTCCTTCAAAATAATAACACTGAGGAATGTAATGCTGTCGACCCTCTCCATCTCTGATCCCCAATGAGGACTGGCTTGTGGACCTGTGGTTTCCTCCTTGTGAAGTCAATAATCAGCTCCTTGGTCTTGCTGACATTGAATGAGAGGTTGTTATGGCACCACTCAACTAGGTTTTCAATCTCCCTCCTACATACTGTTTCATCACCACCTTTGATTTGGCCTATGATAGTGGTATCGTCAGCAAATTTGAATATGGCATTGGAGCTGTGCTTAGCTACACAGTCCTAATTGTAAAGTGAGTAGAGCAGAAGACTAAGCACACAGCATTATGAACCTGCTGATGGATTCGTGGAGGAGGTGCTGTTGCCAATCTGAACTGACTGGGGCCTGCAAGTGACAAAATCGAGGATCCAATTGCGCAAGAAAGTATTGAGGTCAAGGACTTGAAGTTTCTCCATTAATTTTATGGGGCCGATGGTATTGAATGTTGAGTTGTGGTTCATAAAGAGCATCCTGATGTATGCATATTTGCTGTCCAGATGTTCCACGGTTGCCTGAAGAGCCGTCGAGGTAGTATCTGCTGTGGACTGGTTTCTCAAGCAGGAGTTGATATGTTTCATTACCAACCTCTCAAAACACTTCATCACCGTGAATGTAAGTGCTACTGTTGTCACCTATGTCACTTGATTTACCATTATTAGAGACGATGGTATTCAAACCCTGTCACAACTGTAAAGTGTCCTTTGTTCATTCAAGTTTAGTCGGGAATTGTCACTTCACCCATGAGATGGCTTTCCAGAGATCATTCCTGAATCTCTTATAACTTGGTCACCAGATTTGAATGTCTCAGAGCTGGCCCTCAGCAAATTGCGGATCTCATCATTCATCCAGGGTTTCTGGTTGGGGAAGACGGAATAATTTTGTGTGGCCACATACGTCTACAACTGTTTTAATGAAGTCCATGATAACCATGGTGTATTCATTCAGATCCGCAGCTGAGTCCTTGAACACGGCCCAGTCCACCAACTTGAAGCAGTCCCATAGCCACTCCTCTGCCTCCTGTGACCACATCTTTGTTGTTCTAATCTCTGGAACTTTGCTGTTTAGCCTCTGCCTGTATGCAGGTAGGAGAAAGGCAGCCAACTGATCAGATTTCACCAAAATGCAGTCTGAGCATGGAACGGTAGGCATTCCTCATGTTAGTATAAGTGATCTAGAGTGTTGGGACCTCTGGTGCTACAGGTTATATGCTGGTGGTAATTGTTGACATCCCCGACCGATTTGAAATGCATCGGGATGGACTTTTTCTTGTTTGGAGATGGCATCATGCAGTAACTCAAGCTCTTGATTATAGTTGGGTGCTGGTGGTAAGTAAACTGTGGTCAGGATTATGGAAACTCCCTAGGTAAATAGAACAGGTGGCGTTTGACTTTTAGGTGTTCAATATCGGGGTAACACAAGTTTGACAGATCGCTACATTGGAACATCACCAAGAGTTTATCATAAAACACACCTCCACATTTGCCTCTTCCAAATCAGTAGTTGGGTTAATCCTATGAATCGAAATCCTAGGATCTGATAGTCGTATTTGGCGTGCTGGGAGTAAGCCATGTCTCGTTCAAACATAGAATAATAATCTCTCATTTCCCTCTGATACAGCAATCAGGTCCTCAATTTTCTTCTCCACCGACTGCACATTTGCTCACAAAATGCTGAGTTGAGGGAGGGCGTCTCATTTCATCTCATCCCTTTGCATTTCAGCCTGGCTTAGAGTCACCTCCCCACCCCCACTTCACTTCCGGCCATGGTGATGATCTTTGTCCACTTTCTTGGTCCACCGAGTCCTTCAGAAGATCATGAAGTTGATTTAAAAGTACATTTCTTAAAGAGAAATTATATGCTATAAATTGCTGTGCGAGTAATTCAAAAGAGGTATGTTTAGAAGTATTGTACCTATACTGCAGAATATTGCCTTGGTTTGCCAACTCTATCTTGTTGGAAAATGGGGGGGGGGGAGTGGGAGAAAACTGAACTACAAGTCTAAAGGCATCTAAAATAGGGAAACTTACAGTCAATTTTTAAGGATGTAATAGCAGTGCCAATTGGTTTGAATAATTGAGCAGAGTCATTTTGGATTTATTAGAAGAAAGTCTGACTATTCTGTAATCTGTTGGGAGTTCTGAAGAAGTGACTCAGGAAAAACCAGTGGAAGTGGTGAATTTGGATTTTTCAGAAGGTTTTTGATAAATTTGCATGAAAGTCAGCTAGCACAGTGCATATGGGTTTGGAGTTAATACACTGATTTTGATAGAGAATTGGTTATGGGACAGGAGCAAAAGTGGGGAATAAAAGAATTCTCAGGTTGGCAGACTATGATGTATAGTGTGCTTGGACCCCAGTTTTGCCACAGTCTACAGCAGTGATTTGACTGAGAGGACCAAATCTTGTACTCCCATGTTTGCTGCTGATACCAGACTAGGCAGGATTTTGAGGAGGGAGGAGGATGTAAAGTGGATTGTAGATAAACTGAGTGAGCAAGAATTTGGCAATGTAATATAATCTAGGAAATGTGAAGCTATCCATATAAGCATACAAAGCAGACTATGTTTTAAATAGTGAGTGATTGAATATCAATATTCATTGAATCACACAGCATTGAAATAACCCATTTGACCAATTCATCCATGCTGACTAGTGGGTACTCTTCCTTGTTAACCTCATCACCCAGTAATTGGTCTATAGTCCTTGATGCCTAAGCAATTCAAGTGTCCGGATATTTTAAATAGGTGCTTAAGTGCTCTCAGTGACCCAGCTTCACCCACCCTTTTAAGCACTGCATTCAAGGCACTTGTCATTCTTTGGGTGACAAAGGTCCTCCTCATACTTCCTCCATATCTCTCTTGCCCACCCTCCATCCTTGGCCAAAACATCTTGTATTCTGGTTTTACCTACCTCTGATATGGGGTGAATTTGTCTGTCCCTTACCCATCTATACCCCTCATTATTATAAAATCCTCAATCATGCTTCCCCCATCCACTTAACTGCTTCGGGTGAAAAGACCTGGGTTCTCTACTGTCTCCTAATAACTGAACTACTGCATTCCAGGCAAAATCCTAGCAAATTTCCTTTACACCTCTGCCACATGACGTCCTTCATACACCTTGGTGAACAGAACTGCACCTAGTGCTCCAGCTAAGATGTGTCAGGGGTTTGTAAACTTGAAGCATAAACTCCTTACTTCTGCTTTCAATGCCGTGACTGATAAAGCCCAGAGTTTCCGATATGCCTTCCAAACCATGTTATCTATCTGTGTTCCCATCTTAAATGATCTATGAATTTGTACTCCACAGTCCACTGTTCCTCAATATTCTTTGATACCTATCAAAATTATCTAAAATGTCCTTGTATGTATTTTGCTGAAACCCAGCAAGTGAGAAGATGTTCGGAAGGCAAGTGGCAAGTTGAATTTTATTATAAAATAATTTAAGTACTGGAATAAAGATACCTTATGGTAATTAAACAGGGCCTTGGAGAGACTACATCTGGAGTATTATATACAGTTTTATCTCCTTGTCTGGAAAAAGGCTATACTTACCACAAAAGGAATGCAATGAAGATTTGCTAGACTGATTCCAGGGAAGGTGGGTTTGCTGTATGAGGAGAGTTGAGTACCAGGTCTGTATTCCATAAGAGTTCAGAAGACTAAATTGTTTTGGTAAGGAAAATTTATCAGGATGTTTCCTTTAGCTGATGAATATAGAATTGGGGACCATAGTCTCAGAAAAAGAGGTAGGCCATTTTGGGTTAATGTGAGAAATTCCTTCATGTGGAGTTTGGTGAAGCTTTGGAATTCTCTGACAATGTGTTCATTCATAACTGGAATCTGTAAATTTTGGGATATTAAGGGAATCAAAGGGTTATGAAAATAGGATCGGAAATTGCCATTGAAGTGAAATATCAGCTGTGATCCTGATGAGGCCGTAACACATGGGAGCAGAATTAGGCCATTTGACCTATTGAGTCTGCTCTGCCATTTCATTATAGCTGATTTATTATCCCCCTCAGCCCTGTTTTTCTGCCTTCTCCCCATAACCCTTGAAGCCCTGATTAATCAAGAACCCATCAACCTCCGCCTTAAATATACCCAATGACTTGGCCTTCACAGCTGTCTGTGGCAATGATTCACCACCCTCTGGCTAAAGAAATTTTTTCTCATCTGTTGTAAACGGACATCCCTGAATTCTGAGGCTGTGCCTTGGTTTTGGACTCTCCCACTATAGGAAACATCTTCTCTGCATCCCATTCAATCTAGGCCTTTCAATATCAGATAGGTTTCAATGAGATTCTCTCTCTCCCCCCCCCCCCCCCCACACCCATTCTTCTAAACTCCAGTGAGTGCAGGCCCAGGGCCATCAAACACTCCTCATGTTAACATATGTTAACCCTTTCAATCCCAGGATAATTCTTGTGAACTTCCTGTGGAACCTCTCCAATGCCAACACATCTTTTAAGGGGGCCCAAAACTGTTCACAATACTCCTAAGTGCAGTCTGACCAACGTTTTATAAAGCCTCAGCATTACATCCTTGCTTTTGTATTGTAGTTCCTTTTAACAGAATGCTACATTGTATTTGCTTTTCTTACCCCCAAATCAACCTGCAAGTTGATCTTTAGGGAAGCTTGCGTGAGGGCTCCCAAGTCCCTTTGCACCATTGATTTTTAAATTTTCGCCCTATTTAGAATATAGTCCACTCCTTTATTCCTTCTGCCAAAGTGCATGACCATGCCCTTCCATATGCTATATTCCTTTTGCCACTTCTTCTGAGACTAAAAAAATGAACCCTTGGCCTCCCAATTTACCTTGCACTATTTTGTCCACCTGCACTGTATTTTCTCTAATTGTAACACTATATTCTGCATTCTATTACTGCTTTTCCCTTACTATGTCAAAGTACTTAAGTTTCAAAATGATCTGTATGGATGGTATGCTAAACAAGTTTTTCACTATATCTCAGTACACGTGAGTGAGTACATTATAGTGTCTTGTAATCCTTCTGAAGTGACAGAAGAACTACCATTTCAGTGCAGTGTTTTCATAGCAGAATGCTGCACGTTTTACCCATTGTTGGTAGAATTCCATAATGGAGTTATAGTGGTGAAAATAGGGAAGCCTTGGCTACAATCATTCAATCCTCTGGAAATGGAAACTGGTGACAGATTGGAGAATTTCAAGTGTTATAAAACTGTTCATAGTTACAACATAAATGTTGAGTTAATGAAAAAGATTCTTAAGGTTGAAAGTAAGTGTGTTTGGACAGATTGACGGGTAAAAGGAATCAACATCAAGTAGGCTACTTTCGCTTGCAAACTATTTCTAATACGATACCACATCTGTTCACAACTTTTTATTAAAAACTTTATAAAAATAGATATTGTATATCAAGGTTAGAAACAACATTTCTGGACATACTCAACAGGTTGGGCTTTATGAGAGAGAAACAGGAGATGTTCTAAGTCCAATTGTTCATTAGACCCAAGTTTTCTAATGTTACAAAATCAGGTGGACAAGCGAGCTTTGACACATGGAGACTGCAAAGAGATGTATGCAGATTGAGGGGACAAAAGTAGCTGATCAATTGGGGCTGCTGGAAGAATGAAAAAATTGATACTCCAGAAGGGTATGCTGGCTTATGAGATGCAGAAAGGTAAAATAAAACTTAGCAAGAAATTAGGAAACAAATTAGTGTGTTGATGTTTATTACAAGACCTTAGGAGTACAAAAGTATGGAGGTCTTGCAGATATTGTCTCAATGAAATCAGTTGGTCATCTTAGTTAATAATGATATTTGTATTAAGGTCATTGATTATAGAGCTGTTCTAATAGCAAAATTTTTGGCCTTTTAGCGATACAGAATTCTAAAGCTTTTAAGTTATACTAAACATTTATCAAAACACTTGTCAGGCTATTTTGGGATTCTGAGCATTGCATAAGAAGGTGCCAACACCTTGGGAGAGTGTGCGGGGAGATTTACTGGGATGGTACACGAAATAAAAACTTAAGTCTGTGGAGAGATGAGAGAAACTGCCATTGTTTACACTTAGGAGATCAGTCATAGAGTAGTACAGCAGGGAAGTAGGTCCTTTGGCCCAAATGATCCACTTGACCACAGCACCCTCCTTGCCTGTTTATCCATAACCCTCCAAGCAACACCCCCCCACCCCCGTCTCGTGTCTAAATGTCTCTGAAATGTTGTAACTGTATCCACCTTCACCGCTTCCTCTGCCTGATTAATCCAGTTGCTCACTACCCTCTGTAAAGTTACCTCTCGGGTCTCTTTTAAATCTCCCTTTACTTTGCACCTGTGCTTTCTAGTTTTGGACTTCCTAACCCATGGGAAAAGACTATGCCTATCCAATTTATCCATAGCCTTCATGATTCATAAACTTATAGCTGCACTCCAGTATGCCCAACCTCTCCTTATTACTCTGGCCAATTAGTCCAGGTAGCATTCTCGTAAATCTCTTCTACAGCCCCTTCAACTTGACAGTGTCTTTCTTGTGACAAGCTGACCAAAACAGTACACAGTACTCCATTTGTAGCCTCACCTATGATTGATATAACTGCAATGTAATGTCACTATTAAACTCGATGGATGCTCTAACTGAAGGCCAGCATGCCGAATGCCACCTTCACCACCCTGTCTATATAGGTGGCTGTTTTCTGTAAACTGCACGCGCACCCAGGTCTCTCTGGTTCACGATACTCATCGGTGCCTGCTGTTCACGGGATAAGTCCTACTCGGGTATGACTGTCAAATGCATCACCTTACACCCTATTCCAATCACACTCATTTCAGAAGTAGCTTAGGTTGGGTTCCAACAGGTCTTTTTGAGTCCAGACATCATTATAACTTGGAATTAATCTCTTTGCTTGGGTACTGGCCTACAAAGTACCCGGGAAACCTTTAGGGAGCAGTGTGTCGGAAAGGCAGTGTCCATTATTAAGGACTTCCAGCACCCAGGGCATGCCCTTTTCTCACTGCTACCTTCAGGTAGGAGGTACAGAAGTCTGAAGGCACACATTCAGTGATTCAGGAACAGCTTCTTCCCCTCCGCCATCCAATTCCTAAATAGACACTGAATCTTTGGACACCACCTCACTATTTTTAAATATACAGTATTTCTGTTATTTTACTTTTTTGTAATCTATTCAATATACGTAATTGATTTACTTGTTTACTTATTATTCTATTTTGTTTATTTTTTTCTCTGCTAGATTATGCATTTTATTGAACTACTGCTGCTAAGTTAACAAATTTCACGTCACGTGCCAGTGAAAATAAACCTGATTCTGATTCTGACTAAGGCTATAATGTGCCCTGGAATTTAGTGATCCTTGGGGCCCAACATGAGCAGAACTGAAGCCATAGCTCCAATGATTGAGAATAACCTCTGTATATACTGATTAGGCAATGATTTTTCCCTGTTCAGCTTTCTAAACTTCCCTTTCTCATGCTTCCATTCCCAACACTCACCATCTCACACTACCATAGAACTACAACAGATGCCGTTAACTCTGATGCTTACAACCTTCTAGGACCTACAGCAGTCATCCAAGATGAAGCTGCAATTCACTTACATTTCCTACCAGTCTAGAATATTACATGGTGTCCACAGTGTAATCTCCATGCATATTAGCTAACTGCTTTACAGAACACCTCCATTCAAAGGTTTCAACGGTATATTTAATGTCAGAGAAATGTATACAATATACATCCTGAAATTCTTTTTCTTCACAACCATCCACAAAAACAGAGGAGTTAAATGACAGCTAAATGTTGGAACCCAAAGCCCCCTCCCACGTGTAAGCAGCAGTAAAGCAACAATCCCCCCTCCCCCACCAGCAAGAAAAGCATCAGCGCCCCTCCCCCCACCCACCAAGCACTCAAGCGTGCAGCGAAGCATCAATATGTTTAAAATCTTCTTACTCCTTTTCTGGTGAAGCCCACCACTGCAAGCTTGAACAGTTATTTTCCATCTAGGCATGATGTAGCAGCAGGGATTAGAACTGAATTCAATGGTTTCAGATTACTAGTTTTTCCTGATTGTGTCAGACCTAGTCAATTCACATATAAGGTCATGCACTTGTAACAATAGCATTATTCTCCTTCTGCTGTTGATACCTGATCTGATTATTTCCAGCATTCTGTTTTATTTCCTATTTCCAGCAATTCTGTGTTGTACATCTCCCTTTTCCACCAGCTGCTCATGTGCATTCTTCTCTTCTTCCCTGCCTTAAAACAGATTAGCTGTGATTAGCTATGTTGGCACCAATGCAGTTGTCCTCTGACCAACCTTGATCTCCACCATTGATCACTCTATCCCTCCCCCCTGCAACTTCAAACAGATTTAATTTTTCATATCCTTGTTCTAAAACATTAACTCTATTTTTCTTTACATGTCCTTCTGAGCATTCAAATCATTTCTGTTTTTATTTCAGATTTCTAGTTACTGTTATTTTAAATTTTCTGCATTGTCAGTCATTTACTCATGCTGTTTTCCCGTGACATTTTTGCAGCAGGTGTAACTACTCTGCAGTTGTAGGTTGTTAGCGCTGTAGCTATGTTATTAGCAGGGCTTATCCATGTATTGAATACGCTTATTTCTTTATCATGTTGCGTGAGTCAAATTAGCTGAGTGTCTTAGTGGAACTTGGGTTTCAATGCACTGTTTTCAACCTGAAATTAAACTCTTCTCGTTCCATAGGTGATACTGCAATCACTGAGTGTTTCTTGTGTTTTCTGATTACATTTTAGACTTCCAGCATCTGCATTTTTACTTTTCATATGATCATTATTAATTGTGTGTGTATGTGTGTGTTTGGCAATTCTGTTTGAAAGTAGTTGTGCATGCTTCAGTCTTGTTATCTGTATTTGGGTGCCAGTGTTGTGTATGTAGATATTCTTGGAACCAATTTCCCTCTGCTGTTCATTCCTGGACGTAGTAAAACTGCAGAACATTGATCTGATCTATTGGTTATGTTAATAACGCCACTGTTTTGCATCTATTGAGCAGGTGCAGTTACTTGCTATTAATGACAGAGCTAAGGGATATACCTGGTCGTGGAGTTACGAATTTGGATATAATTTAAATCGATTGTTGCTAATTGATAAAAAAAATTTTGAATGCCTTGTTTTGAACTTTTAGATTGATTCCGAACATTCCCAATTAGTATAGCAGATATGCCACACAATTTAATAGAGGGTTGCTTCAGTGTGAAGAGACTCTGATCTGTTCAGAAACCTTCAACAAATACAAAAAATCACCTCTTGCAGCCTGTGCCTTAGTAATCCCTGAATTTCCAACAGGAGGTGATAAACAGATATATTTGGGAGGGATGGACTTAGGAGTTCTTGGAACACAAAAATGCTAGAGGAACTCAACAGACTAGGCTGCATCTGTGGAAAAGAGGACAGTTGATGTTTCGGGCCGAGACCCTTCGTCAGGACTAGAGAAGAAAAAGATGAGTAGATTTTAAAGGTGGAGGAAGGGGAGGGAGAAACACAAAGTGATAAGTGAAGCCAGGAGGGGGAGGGGTGAAGTAAAGAGCTGGGAAGTTGGTGAAAGAGAAGGGGGAATCTAATTGGAGAGGACAGAAGGCCACGGAAGAAAGAAAGGGGAGGAACACCAGAGGGAGGCGATGGGTAGACAAGGAGATAAGGTGAGAGGGGGAAAAGAGGATGGGGAGTGGTGGGGGGGGGGGGGGAAGGAAGCATTACCAGAAGCCTTTTGATAAGGTGCTGCACAAGAGACTTATAAATAAGATACGGATGCATGGAGTCAGAGGAAGTGTATTGGCATGGGTAGTGTATTGGTTAACCAATAGAAGGCAGAGAGTTGGTATAAATGGGTGTTTCTCCGGTTGGCAGTCTGTGGTGAGTGGGGTGCTGCAGTGGTCAGTGCTGAGCCTACAGCTGTTTACCATTGACACTGATGATTTGGAAGAGGGGACTGAGTGTAGTGTAGCAAAATTTGTTGATGACACTAAACTGAGTGGAAAAACAAATTGGTCAGAGGATGTGGAGAGTCTGCAGAGGGATATAGATAGGTTAAGTGAGTGGGCCAAGGTCTAGGAGATGGAATACAACATTGGTAGGTGCGAGATCATCCACTTTGGAAGGAATAATAGAAGAACAGATTATTATTTAAATAGTGAAAGATTGCAGCATTCTGTTGTGCAGAGGGTCTTGGGAGTGCTTGTGCATGAATCGCAAAAAGTTGGCTTGCAGGTATAACAGGTTATTAAGAAGGCAAATGGAATGTTGGCCTTCATTGCTAGAGGGATTGAATTCAAGAGCAGGGAGGTCATGCTGCAACTATACAGGGTACTGGTGAGGCCGCACCTGGAGTACTGTGTGCAGTTCTGGTCTCCTTACTTGAAGGATATACTGGCTTTGGAGGCAGTGCAGAGGAGTTCACCAGGTTGATTCCAGGGATGAGGGGGCTAACCTATGAGAGATTGAGTCGCCTGGGGCTATACTCTCTGGAATTCAGAAGAATGAGAGAGGATCTTATAGAAACATACAAACTTTTGAAAGGGATACATAAAATAGTAGGAAAGTTTTTCCATTGGTCGGTGAGACTAGAACTAGGGGACATTGTCTCAAGATTCAGGGGAGAAGATTTAGGATGGAGATGAGGAGAAACTGTTTTTCCCAGAGAGTGGTGAATCTGTGGAATTCTCTGCCCATGGAAGCAGTTGAGGCTTCTTCATTAAATATATTTAAGAAACAGTTAGATAGATTTTTACATAGTAGGGGAATTAAGGGTTATGGGGAAAAGGCAGGTAGATGGAGCTGAGATTACGGACAGATCAGCCATGATCTTAATGGCGGGGCAGGCTTGATGGGCCAGATGGCCTACTCCTATTTCTTATGTTCTTATGTAAATCAACTTCCTAGCTCTTCATCTTTACCCCTCCCAGTTTTACCTATCGCCTTGTGTTTCTCCCTCTCCATCTCTCACTTTTTAAATCTGCTTCTCATCTTCTTCTCCAGTTCTGCTGAAGGATCTCACCTGAAACATTGACTATATTCTTTTCCACAGATGCTGCCAGAATTTTGTGTGTGTTGCTTGGATTTCCAGCATCCGCAGATTTTATCTTGTTTGTATTAGGAGGCCTTGGTGTTGGTTTGGAGCATCAAAGTTCAATTCCACTGACGTCTGTAAGGAGTTTGTGTGTTCTCCCTGTGGGTTTCCTCCCACAGTCCAAAGATGTACCTAGTTAATTGGTCATTGTAAATTGTACCATGATTAAGCTAGGGTTAAAATGGAGATTGCTGGATGGCATGGCTCGAAGGGTCAGAAAGACCTGTGCCATGCTGTATCTCAAAAATAAAGTAATGGTCTGCAAATTCTGCCAGAGCTGACGTGCATCCGATTCTGTTTCGAAATTCAACCAGAATGGCTTGTTCACCCTTCTGTAGGTCGTGTCTGGGTCACCAGTCTTAAATGCTACAGATCTAGTCCTATGAATCTCCTGATTCCCACAGCTTTTGCTTTAATATTGGGTGTGTTTGGTAAGTTGTCAAAAGCACACACTCATCCTCACAGGTTTTAATAAAATTGGTGTCATTCAGATTTGAAAATGAGTCCCTGAATATTGCCCAGTCCACCAACTCAAAAACAGTTCTGTAAGCGCTCCTCTGCCTTCCTTTACCATACTTTCTTGGTCCTCATCACTGGTACTACAGTCTTTAGTCTCTGCCTATATGCTGGGAGTAGAAGTACAGCCAAGTGATTGGACTTTCCAAAGTGTGGGTGTGGGATGGCACAGTAAGCATCCTTGATGGTGGTATAACAGTGATCAAGTGTGTTAGCTCCTCTGGTTCCATAGGTGAGATGTTGGTGGTAGTTCAGAGACTACTTCAAGCTGGCCTGGTTGAAATGCCCCGCAATGATAGGAAAGGCATCCAGGTGTACAGCTTTGTAACTGCTGATTACAGTGCTCGGCTTCTCCAGAGCTTGTCTGATGTTGGCCTGAGTTGCAGTGTACACCGCTACCAGGATGATGGAGAACTTGCTTGACAGAACTTGACCACCAGGTGTTATAGGTCGGGTAATCAGGACTGAGACAGAGCCACTACATCTGTGCACCATGATGAGTTAATCGTAAAACATACTCCACTTCCTCTACCTTGAAAAGGCTGAGCTGTCCTGTCTTTGCGGAGAATGGTGAAACTGCATCTGAAATGGCGCCGGCAAGAAATGTTTCTGTAAAGCAAAGTAACAGCAATCCCTTTCGTTCCTCTGGTACAGCAATCTTGCTCGGAGGTCTTTAATTTTATTTTCCAGAGACTTATGTTTGTCAGGAGTGGTTGAAAGCTCTGAATTTCAATTGTAACTGCATCTGTGCTTCTGTTGTCTTAAAGGGAAACTGCATTCGTGACCTGAGTCTGCAGTCTGGGATTCACTGGTTTTGAGGATCAATAGATTTTTTAAACATCTTAAAACAATTATGCTTACTGGCTCAGAGTCCGATGTCAGAACGTCTTTCAAGAGAGTGAACCCTCACAAGGCATCAGGCACTGATGGTGTACCTGGCAGAGCATTAAAAGTCTCTCCCATTCAACTGCTAGGAGTGGTCAAGGACATCTTTATTGATTACAATTCAGTATTCAATGCAACCATATCCTCAGTACTAATCAACATGCTCTAAAACTTGGGTCTCTGCAACTCTTTCTGCAATTAGATCTTTAACTTTCTCACTGGGAGACCACAGTCAGTGCAGATAGGTAAAAACATCTCTTCAATGACAATCAACACTGGCGCACCTCAAGGATGCGTGCTTAGCCCACTGCTCTACTCTTGCTAAATCCATGACTGTGGCTAGTTACAGTTCAAACACTATCTGAATCAGAATCAGGTTTATCATCACCGATATGTAAACTTGTTGATGACACAACTATTGTTAACAGATTTTCAGATGGTGTCAAGGAGGTGTACAGGAGTATGATATTTCAGCTGGTTGTGTGGTATCACAGCTCAACATTGGTAAAACCAAGGAATTTATTGTGAACTTCAGGAAGTCAAGGGAACACATACCAGTCCTCATTGATGGATCAACAGTGGAAAGTGTGAACAGTTTAATGTTCCTGGGTGTCTAACCTGGGCCCAACATATTGATGCAGTACAAGGAAGTCACATCAGCAGCTATATTTCATTAGGAGTTTCTGGAGAATTGGATGTCACCAAAGACCCTGGTAAATTTCTGCAGATCTACCATGGAAAATATTCTAACTGGATGCATCAGCGTTTGGTATGGAGGAGCCACTGCATAGATTCAGAAAAAGCTGCAGAAAGTTGGAAGCTCACCCTGCTCCATCGTGGGCACTAGCCTCCACAGCATCGACAATTTAAAGGTGCTGCCTCAATAAGGCAGCACCTGTCATTAAGGACTCCCATCGTCCAGGAGATGTCCTCTTTTCGTTGCCATCATCAAGGAGGAGCCTGAAGAGGCACACTCTGTTTGAAGAACAGCTTCTTCCCCACCGCCATCAGATTTGTGAATGAACAGTAAACCCATGTGCACTATCACTGATTTTTCTTTTTTACTGTATTTTTGCACTGCTTTTTTAGTATTATTGTAAATTTATAGATTTTTTGCATATTGCAATGTTCTGCTGCTGCAAAACAATGTATTTCATGACATATATCAGTGATATTAAACCTGATTTTGATTCTCATTTGTCCTGCTCCAGTTTAATAGTCTCCTGTAATGTCCGTGCTCTATAGCTGTCTAAAAACTTAATCAGTTGTGTTCATTGTTTCCCAACTTTTCTCCCTCTAAAAGGTCGATCACTTGGCCAGACTCATTACCCAACACCAGATACAGAACAGCCCCTTCTCTTGTTGAGCTATCGACATACTGATTTAAGGAATCCTCCTGTATGTACCTAAAATAAATTCTGCCCAACTTAATTGACTTACACTAGAAGGTCCCAGTTTACTACTTCCATGGCCACAACCTATTGTTTTTCCACCTTTCCTTAATCCGCCTGCATATCTGTTCCTTGATGTCTCAGTGGCTATTAGTAGAGTCCCATCAGAGTGATTGCACACTTAACTATTTTTGAGTTCTACACATATAGACTCAGTGGATGAGCCTCTGAGTGCAGCTCTGACATCGTCCATGATTGGTGGTGCAACAACCCTCCCCTCCCCCTACCCTTTTTTCTCCCTATCTATCTTTTCTAAAATATTAAAAGGCTGAGACATTATGCACTCATTCCTGTCCAGAACATCATAGTTCCCTGTACACGCACTTCAAACTATTCATCCTATCGTATCTATTGCTGTGCTCCTGCCTGTTTTTACTGGCCCTTTCTACTTTCTGCTGCATCCCTCCACTTTCTAACCTGATGCTTTGGTTCCATCCCCCTGCCAAACTAGTTTAAATGCTCCTGAGTAGCACTAATGAACCTCCCGGCCAAGATTTTGTTTCCTCTCCAGTTTAGGTGCAACCTGTCCCTCTTATACAGGTCACACCTGCCTCAGAAGAGTTTCAATGATTCAAGAACCTGAAACCCTGCCCCCTGCACCAGTTCCTCAGCCACTCATTCATGTGTGCTATCAATGTATTCCTGCCCTGACCAGCACCAGGCACCAGAGATTATCCAGAGGTTACTGCCTTGGAGGTCCTGGTCTTAAGCCTCTTTCCTAACTCCCTGTGATCTCTGCACAACACTTCTTTCCCCTTTCTGCCTATGTTATGAGTGTCATTGTGCAACATAACCTCTGGCTGCTCACTCACCGTCGTGAGACTAAGGATATACAGGTAATTAAAAAAAACATTACCTGCTCTTACCTGTGTGCCATCTTCCTGAAACCTTCGTGTTTTACACTCACCTAAGTCACTTCCTAGAATCTTCTCGCTGAACTTGTTATACCTTTGGCTTCAACTTCTCAGGCCCTATTTCCATAGTCAAAACAAATGATAAAGAGTGACTCAACACCTTTATCCTCTGCCTGTTGAGTGAAAGCCTGACGATTCACCGGTCGACTCATGCTATGGCTGCTCCTGCAATGGCCGTTCTGCTTACAGCTCGCTTCTTTTCATTGGCACAAGAAGTAAAATTCACTTGACCAGACTTGTTCTTTTCAAATAGCTCCCACCCTGCAACAATGTTACTCTCTCACTTGCTATTTCAAAGTATGAGTCACTTGTAATGCGACTTGTTCTTTTCAAATTTCTGTCATCTTCTTGCACATTCCATGGGGGTACAAGAATGACTGACTTCCTGTTCACTAGTGCTGGCCTGACCTAGCCTAAGACAAAACTCTCCCACTTGCACAAAGAAAGTGCCCCTCTTATATACCCTTTAAAACCCCTTACACAAGCTTCAAAACCTCTTACACTGTTACTTTCCCATCTGCATCCCCTTTATCTCTTACCACCTTCAGCTCAAAGGAACCTGTTCACCACTTTCCACTATTACAACTGCAGACTTGTACTTCCTTGGCTTTCTCAAACATTGTTGTGGACTGGTTCTTGCACTTTCACAAAACAATCCCACTCCAAGCTAACACATTTTGTCTTACAGACTTCCATTTTATTTTAGCATACACCAAGGAGGGATGACATTTAAGTCTTTCCTTACAGTTGCTTTTAAAATCTTGTCACCATTCCTGGAAGTGTCTGTGTAAATGTACTCGCGCTAATGTCATATACATTAAGACACAACGTCTTTAAAATAAAATGAGATGGAAATTTGGAGTAAGGTAATAAGTAAGAAATTCAAGTTGGTGTGGGCTTCATTATTTTAGAAAAAAGCTAACATCTGTGAAACCACCTAATAATGAAGTATCTGCTTGCCTTTGTACTGCATTCACTGCATTGTGATGACAACCATTTGGCTTCTAAATATAGTTCTATGTGCACTAGGATGTCAGAGAGGAAATTACTAATTATGTGGCATCTCTTGTATGCATACAGTGCATCCTCGTGACTTTATAACCTTCTTGACCCCGCAATTTATTGGCCTTTGTGTGGTGGCATTTGTCATTATCACTTTCCTCTGATGAAGGGTGTCCTGCCTGAAACTTACTGTCTGCTGATCAGCTGCTGTTGCAGAGTGTTTCCAGTAATTTTTAGTCTGACCTACAGCTTGTAGTAGAAGTTGGATAGTTGAAGTGCATTTTGCCTTCCTGGATGTGCAATTATGCTGCCAATTTTGATTGTATTGTTACAGACCTATTTATACAAAAATAGAACAGCGCATAGGGAAGTTACTGTGCTCATGTTTTTATGCATAAGCTCGTGTATATGCACGGATGGACTGACTGTATTTACAACAATTTCTTTCCTTGTATCAGCATTCCAGCATTTTGTGTATGTGAGCAACCTAGGTCTCCACTTATCACAAATACTCCCTTCGTTATCTTCTCTCCACTCACTCTGTGGCTTGCTTTTCACTTGCAACAAAAAGATCTAGAGGAACTTAATAGGCGAGGCAGCATCTAGGGAGGGAAATGGATATTCAAAATTTCTAGTGCAGCTTCCAAATCCAATAAAGGGACAAATATATGAAATGTTGACTGCTTTTCTTTCCATAGATTTACCTGATCTATTTTTCTGGCATCTTCTGTTTTTTTTTCATTTCATCTGCAGTGTTTTGCTGTTTTACCCTATGTACATTCTCTAACTGTTCCAGTCAGAGATGGGAGGTTGATTTAAAACTGACTGATACAGGATGAGCTCTGTAATTAGTTATAAAATTCACAAGCATATGTGAGTGTCCCTAATGTGCTTAATGATTATAGGGGAGCCATGCCTCTGATCCAAGTGTTTGCCTGGGAGTGAACCACATGCATGCATCTGTGTCAGACTCTTCTCTCCCAGCAGGTAAAATTTCAATGCTTATCTTAGAGGGTTGTTTCTTTGCTCATATATTTAAATTAGCATTGGTAAGTTTCTTTAGCACTTAAAGTATTTAATCCATTTTCGCTGGCGCTGAATTCATACTGATGGGGAAAATCTAAATCTATCCCCTGCATTGCATCCCAAAGTCAGGATGGTACCTGTTAGCAGATTTATTCTGTAATAACGCCTCAGCTTTATATGATAATTTTAAAATCTGCTGGTAAGTTAAAGTTTTATTAGTATTTGCAGTCTCAGTCTCTCCCTAAGAAAAATAGGACTGATTTGCCTTTTATAATATCCTAAATTGTGCTTAATTTCATCTGTAATCAGAAACAGACAGCCTAGTAGTTCTTTCTGTACTGATTTAATGATTGTGTGATGGAATGTGCTTAATGCTTTAGCTATCAGATTGATGTATTTTTCCTGTAGGAAACTGTTCACTCTTCTGATGGAGAGACAGAGTTGGGTTGGTGATGGTGGCAAAGATGATGGTAACAAGAGCTATGGAGTATTTTCCTTATTGCAAACAAAGGACCTTTGAACCTGCTTTGATTTCATCAAAGTCATTGCTGATCCTCCATTTTAGTGCTATTTTCTAGCAGTGTCACCATATTCCTTGCTTTCTTTAATACCCATAAACTTAGTTGATCCCTGTTTTGAATGAATTCCAGGGTGGACAATTTCAGAGTTTCATCATGCTTTTGAATAAAGTAATTTTTCTTCATCTCAGTTCTAAACAGCCAGGCCTTATTCTCAAACTAAACCTTCTGGCCCTGGATTCATCAGTCAAATTAAATCATCTTCCTGAATCTAACCTGTTGCATTTGGTAAGTTTTGATAGGTTTTCTCTCATTCTTCTAAACTTCAGAGAATACAGCCCTAATCTACTCAAATCTCTCTTCATACAGTAAAGCTGCCATCCATGGAACGAACTAGTAAAATGTAATTTTGCCAATGATACTAAATGATGAAATTAGGAATTGTGAGAATACCAAGAGGCTTCATAAGTTAAAGCAACTTGGGGTGGGAGGGGAATAAAACAAATAATATGGATAAATGAATCTTTTTGTTGAAAAAGTTGGTATTTTATTGAAATTGTGTTAAATTGGATGTTTACATGTGCAAAGAGACATCAGTGTTCTTGTACACCATTTACTGGAGGCAAGAATGCAGGAAAAGTGAACAACCAAGGCAAAAGTCTTATTGGACTTGGGGGGAATTTGCATGCAGGAGCAACTATGTCATGTTTCAGTTATACAGTTATGAGTCTTTTATTTTAAGGCAATCCCAGTGAATACTTGGGAAATTAACATTCCCCTAGCAATGTAACCCTATTTTTATCACATCTTTGATTTCTGTTTACATGTCTATTCCTCCCTGTGGGTTGTGTGCAGAGTACTCCCAGCAAAGTGATATTAGCCTTTTTATTTCTAATCTTCACCTATATCATCCCATGAGGAGCCTTCTAGGGTATCCTTCATTAATATTGGAGTAGTGCGTTCTTTGACAATATGATGCCACATCCTCTTACATCCCTTCTGTCTCATTCTCTACCCTATTGGTGGCTATTGGTGTTTCGCAAAATTGAGGATCTTCAATTATTTTTAATTACTGAAGAGATAAAACAGCTTTCACCTGCATAAAGCATAAAATTGGTATCATTAGCAATTTAAGCAATGATAATCGGCTACAATATATGAATCCCTAGCATATTAGTCAATTTCAAATTTTATGTTCTACATTTCCTTCATAAACCTTCATTCGTTTAATTGTGATCACAATTTTGCACACATTCTCCCTGCAGTTTAAAACCAAAAAATGTTCCGGTCATATTTATAACATTTTGAATTTATTTTAAAGGGACTGCCAAGTTAGAGGTACACATTATGATCACGTGTCAAGGGAAAACTGATTGAATGGTTAATAGCTGAATGCTAACACTATTAAACCATTTAAGTTTTAACCATCTTGTTTTGGTTACAGGACCTTTCACTGATGTTGTTACTACGAACTTGAAACTGAGTAACCCATCAGATAAAAATGTATGTTTTAAAGTGAAGACTACAGCTCCACGTAGATATTGTGTGAGGCCTAACAGTGGAGTTATTGATGCAGGAACTTCAATTAATGTATCAGGTATGGCATGTTGCAGTTTTATATTGTAAATTTGTTTGTGGATGTCCATTGCCTAAATATTGTCTTAATTTTGTTCTTGCATAGCTTAACTTGAATATTAATGGCTAAAAAAATCAATGTTGGAATCTTGAGTGTTTGGACATGAGTTTTGGAGGTGGCATGGGTTATGGCTGAGGAAAGGTCAGACTTTGTGTTAATCTTTGTGTGGAGTTTCTCATTGATTCAATTAGATTTCTTCTACTGTGAATGTCTGTAAGAAAGTGAATCTCAGGAAAGTATATGGTGACATATACATACTTAGATAATTTACTTTGAACGTTAAACTTTGAAGGGGGTAATTCTGGTTTTTAAAACAGTAATGAAATTGACAGCTCATCTCATGAATGTTGTGAACTTCATGCTGGTATGTAATTGTAGATGTGTCTTATTTTTTAACCTTATTTAAAGTCAATGTATTTTAGATTTTTTTGGGGGGGTGGGAGGGTTTCCTATCAGTATATGATCTGATTTAGTTAATTTTGACTGAAATATTTTAAAAGGCTTGCAGTTGTGAAAACAGAGGAGACAGTTTTATTTCGGATCTTGTTCCCAAGCTATTGCTGAAATTTCCCTTCAAGGACCTGCGTCCTCTGGGGAATTCTCTTCAGACTGAAGTTTTCCGATGAATTCCTCTGATTTCCAGGGTATTCCTTATGATTTCAAGATTTTCCAGGCAAGCACCCACAAAAAGGCAAACAAAAATGGATTTCATTAGCTTGTGCTACATGGTATTTAATTGTATTATATGATTTCACCAAACAGTTTATTTCACTTGTATTTTAAATGAACAAAGCAAAAGCCCAGTATAAGGGTAATGTGGTAGGTGTGTTAGCTTATAACCAGCTCTTCAGAAAATGTACCTTTCAGTTGTCTGAATTGAATATCTATGAGGTATTTGTCATAAAAATCCAATTAATTAGTTTTTTGGTAAGAGAGTCAACCAACTGTACATGATCAAGCCCACAGACAACTAACCCACACCAAATTCTTTTTTGATTTAAATTTTAATTGCTCATTAAATAGTTATTTTGGTGAAGGCACCCCATATAACTTATTCTCCAGAAAATGTCCTCTGTAAACAAAATTAGTTTATTCAAGCTGATGTGAAAACAAAGAAAAATCTAAAGATTATGGCTTAGATTATCTATACTTAATGTCTGAATTTCCTCTTGAACTCCCTCTGAGAACTCAAAGCAAAAGGCACTCTGTTGACTGAAAACTGCACACATGGGGACTATCTTGCCTGTCAATTTTTGAGGTTAAATGATAGAAGGAACCAGCACCAGCATGGTTCATTTTCACTCCTGTGTATTTCACATAACAATGGGAAGGGCATGTTTCTCTGATGGCCCAATTTAATTTGCTGTGTAACAATATTAAGATTGTTGCTGATGGAACCCCAAGGACTTTCATTTTCTCTAGTGGTGTTGATTTTTGTTTTGGTGTAGGGTTTTCATGAACTATCTGTTGGGTGAATGTTTGTGAATAATATATGCATCTTATAGTTAGTGATCTCCACAGAGCAATAAATTTGGAACCTGCTCTCTAATATTGCATTTTGTGTAAGGAAACTCCTTACTTGAACTAGAAGTAAATGTTCTACAAATCACTTCAGTGTTGAGAACTCTGCTGCCTTCATGTTCTAAGAATATGTAGTAAAAATAAAGCTAAATAAAACCTTGTAAAACTATTCAGCCCCCAATCCTTTGGTCACATAAATGAGTATTACAATCAAGGATTTTGATCAATGTAACTAAGAATTTTTATTTGTGATTCATGTGCTCCTTTTTTTCCACAGTATAGCCCTAAATAAGTGAAATTTATAAAACATGAAAACTAAAAATCCAATAACTGAAATGTTAGCAATTCATAAGTATTTATCCCCTTACCTTAGTACTTAATTGAAACATGTCTCACACCTATTACAGCCAGTAGTCTTTTTTGATAACTCATTTGCATTGCACAACATGATGGAGCAAGTTTTACCCACTCCTCCTTGCAAAATTGCTCAAGCTGATTGGGGAGTGGGGGTGGACAACAATCTTGAGGTCTTGCCAGAAAAGTTTGATTGGGTTAAGGTCAGGTCTCTGAACCACTCAAGGACATCAGTTTTCTTCATTTGAAGCCACTCCTTGGTTGTTCTAGCAGTGTGCTTTAGGTTGTTGTCTTATGGACAGATGAAGTTCCTCCCCACTTTAAGCTTTCTGGTAGAGGTTAGCAGGTTTTTATCCAGGATCTCTCTGTAGTTAGCAGCATTCATCTTCCATCAATCCTCACCAGTTTTCCCGTCCCTGCTGCTGAAAACCATCCCCATAGCATGATGCTACATCCACCATACTTTACAGTAGGGATGGTGTTATCTGGCTGATGTGTAGTATTAGATTTAAAGTTGCATTTTAATCTCATCCAACCACAAGACCTTCTTCCACGTCTTTATAGTATCTTCTAAGTGATGCTATGCAAAGTCTTTTGATGGGTAAGAATATACTTTAAAATTGGGCTTCTTCCTGGCTACTCTTCCATAAATGACCATTATGTGCAAGGCCTTGGCGATTGTGGAGCCGTGAACTTCATCTCCAGTTGCCTCTCTTACAAGTGTCATTCTTCTCTGGTGACTCACTTTAGGGGGACAGCCTGACCTAGACAATGTGGCTGTGTTTTCATATTTTCTCCACTTTTTCGTGATAGACTGCACTGAGCTCTGTTCAGTGCCTTTTAGATGGTCTTGTACCCTTGCATAGATTATCATTTCCCTGACTTGTATTGAATGCTCTTTTGTATTCATTTTCGTTTGGTCTGTTGAAAATCCACCATACTGTTGGACTTTACAGAGAGACAGGGTATTATTCCTATAAATTCATTAAAAAAAAGGTAGTCCTCCAATTTACTACATATATATTAACAAATTGGTGAGGTGGTGAGGCAATATGTATATTGTACCTGAGGAAGATTCCCATTGTAATTACAAAGGGGATGAATACTTTTTCAGCCTCTCAATTTTGGTTTTTAATTTTTAGTAAATTAAATTTTTAGTAATATTTCTTTTAATGTGACATGATGCACAATGTTTTGTAGATTAGCTCACAACATCCTACTTCAAGGTATTTTAACTCTAGAAAATGAGAGTAAAATGTGAAAATAGTTGTGAGGAGTTGTGAGAAAAATATATTCCTACTTCTAAAACGTATCCACTTTCTTCCCTCCTGCTCCTTCTACTCTACTTTATCTCCATGGTCAAACTAGGTAATTTCTAAAATAAAAAATGGATAAAGAAAGTTAAATGACAATGAGAAAAAAGTTCTAAGTATTTTACATTTGGAATCTGTGGGCTCAAAGATCCAGGTCATTGCATGCACCAGTTGTTCTCTGCTTAGAAAATGGTTTTCTTTATGATGCAATTTCTGCTTCAGTCAGGTATCCATCTAGCTTCATCTTGAAGACAGCGAATTGGCATCCTGTTAATAGGAAATGTATTCCAGGGAGTTGCATTGGTGGAGGAACAGAGGAATCTTGAGGTCTAGGTCCATAGATCCCTCTAAGCTGTGCACAAGTTGAAGGGGCGATTTAAAAAATAACGGCGAATGGTGGCCTTCATTAGTCACGAGGTTGAACTTAAGAGCCATGAGGTAGAGTTGCAGCTCTATAAAGCACTGGTTAGACCACACTTGGTGTTTGTTTCTGGTCTCGTTATAGGAAGAATGCAGAGGAGGTTTATTAGGATGCTGCCTAGATTAGTGAACATGTCTGGTTAGGGCTTTTCTGTATGAAATGAAGGAAAATGAGAGGTGACTTGATAGAGGTGTATATAAGAAACATAGAATGGACAGCAGTATCTTTCTCCTAAGGCAGTGAGTGCTAATCTGACAGGACATACTTCTAAGGTGATTGGGTGAAAGTATTGGGAATATCAGGTAGATTTTTTTATACAGATTGGTAAGTGCATGGAAGGCACTGCTGTGTGTGGTGATAAAGACAGATACTTTAGAGTCACTTAAAGCTCTTAGGCACATAGATGAAAGAGAAATGGAGGGTTACTTAGGAGGGAAGGGTTAGATTGATCTTTGAGTATGTTAGATGATCAGTACATCATTGGGCCGGAGCCTGTGTTGTACTTTTCTATGTTCTAGTTCTTTCCTTTGAAAACTAAGTTAAAGTGCCTGTACTAGGTGCTGGTGAAGCCAGAAAGAAGAAGGTAATAGAGTTTAACACGTGGCAAAAGAGATTGTGCAGGAGGGAGGGCTTCATATTTTTAGATCAATGGGCTCTCTTCCCATTGTGGGAAGGTGGGACCTGTTATAGACAGGGCGGTTTGCACCTGAACTGGAAGGGTCTAATACCCTTGCGGGAAGGTTTGCTAGTGCTGGGGGGTGGGTTAAACTAGAGTTGCAGGGGGATGGGAACCAGAATGCCAGAGCAGATAATGGAGTGGTTGTGGAGAAAGATAAAAGTCAGGAATTGAAAGATTGAACAGGGTAGGAGTTGTGTATATTTCAATGCAAGGGTATTGTAGAAAAGGTGAATGAGCTTAGGGCATGGATCAGCACGCGGAGTTATGACATTGTAGCCATTAGTGAGACTTGGTTGCAGGATGGGCAGGACTGGCAGTTTAATATTCTGGAGTTCTGTTGTTTTAGACATGAAAGAGTGGGAGAGATTAAAGAGGGAGGGATGGCATTACCAGTCAGGAAAAATGTGACAGTGCTCACATAGGACAGAGCTTATCTAGTGATACTACATGGGTGGACCTGAGGAATCAGAAATGGATGACTATGTTAATGGGATTATATTATAGACCATCCAATAGTCAGTGATAATTAGAGGAGCTAATTTGTAGAGAGATCGTAGACTGTTGCAAGAAACACAAGGTTGTGATAATAGGTGATTTTAACTTCCTACATATTGACTGGGACTACTGTACAGTAAAAGGGCTGGATGGATAGAGTTTGTCAAATGTGTCAGGAAAAGTGTCCTTAATTGGTATATAGAGATCCCAGTTAGAGACAGTGTGATATTAGATCTCCTATTAGGGAATGAGACATGGCAAGTGACTGAAATTTGTGTTGGGGAACTTTTGGATCTATTGATCATAATGCCATTGGCTTCAAGGTACTTGTGATGAAGGATTAGTCAGATCCTCAAATTGGTAAAAGGCCAGTTTTGATGGTGTCAGAAAGGATCTGATAGGTGTGGATTGGGACAGGTTGATTTCTGGCAAAGATGTGCTTGGAAGTGTGAGACCTTCGAAATTAAAATTTTGAGAGTACAGAGTTTCCATGTTCCTGTCAGAATAAAAGGCAGGGGTGCAAACTTTAGGGTACCTTGGTTTTCAAGATATATTGAAACCCTGGTTAAAAAGAGGAATGAAATCCTTAGCAGGTAAGAACAAATGAAGTTTTTGAGTATAAGAAATGCAAAAGAACGAAGAAATCAGGAGGGCTAAAAGAACACATGAGGTTTCTGTAGCAGACAAGGTGAAGAAGAATTCCAAGGGTGTATTAAGAGCAAAAGGATAGCGAGAGGAAAAATTGGTCCTTTTGAAGATCAGAATGGTCTTCTATGCATGCAGTCAAACAAGATGGAGGAGATCTTAAATGGATTTCTTGTATCTGTATTTACTCAGGAGATGGACATAGAATCTTGAAGTGAAACAAAAGTGGTGAGGTCATGGACCCTACACAGGTTACAGAGGAGGAGGTTTTTGCTGTTCTGAGGCAAATTAAGGTGGATAAATCCCTAGGGCTTGAAAAGATGTTCCTGTAGCAATGGATGATGTGTCAGTATATTGACGGATAGCTAATGTTCTTTCATTGTTTCAGAAAGGCTCTAGGAATAACTTGGGAAATTATAGGCTGGTAAGTCTGATATTGGAAAGTATTCTAAGGAACCGGATGTACAAGTATTTGGATAGTCAGGGACTGATGCATATATTTGGATGCTCATTCAATACCATCATCCCCTCAAAATTAATCAAAAAGCTCTAAGACTTTGGCCTCAATACCTTCTTGTGCAATTGGATCCTGGGTTTCTTCACTTACAGACGCCAGTCAGTTCAAAGGTTCAAAAAAAGGGTCAAAGGTTCATTTATTATCAAAGTATGCAATTTGAAATTCTTATTCTCAGGGTAGCCATGAAATCAAGAAAGAAGAAAGGCAGCATGATCATCAAAAATCCTCCCTCCCCGCACAAAAAAGGAACAAGTACATCAACCCCAAATGGCAAAGCAACTCCTCCATGATCTCCATTAGCACAGGTGCACCACAAGGCTGTGTGCTTAGCCTCCTGCTGTACTTTCTTTACACTTATGACTGTGTGGCTAAGCTCAGCTCCAATGCCATATTCAAGATTGCTGGCAACACTGTTGTCATAGGCCAAATCAAAGGAGGTGATGAATCAACATATAGGAGGGAGATTGAAAATCTGGCTGAGTGGTGCCATAACAACAGCCTCTGAAAGTCAGCAAGACCAAGGAACTGATTATTGACTTCAGTAGAAGGAAACCAGAGGTCCAACAGCCTTTCCTCATTGGAGGATCAGAGGTGGAGAGGGTCAGCAACATTAAATTCCTCAGTGTTATTATTTTGGAGGACCTGTCCTGGGCTCAGCATGCAAGTAGATTTCTGAAGAACGCATGACAGCGCGTCTACTTTCCTAGGAGTTTGTGGAGATTTGGCATGATATCTAAAACTTTGATAAATGTCCGTAGATGTGTGGTGAAGAGTATATTGAATGGATGTATTACAGCCTGGCATGGAAACACTAATGCTCTTGAATGGAAAATCCTACAAAATGTGGATGTGGTCCAGTCCATAAAGGGTAAAGACCTCCCCAATTGAGCATATCTACGTGAAACACTGAAATGCAGCATCCATCGTCAAGGACCCCCACAGCCCAGGACATGCTCTCTTCTCACTGCTGCCATCAGGAGCTTCAGGACCCATGCACGCAGATTCAGGGACAGTTACTGCCTCTCACCTATCTGACTCTTGAACCAAAAGGGACAACTTCACTTGCCCCATCATTGAAATACTCCCATGACCAGTGGACTCATTTTCAAGAACACTTCATCTCATGTTCTCTATATTTATTGCTTATTTATTATTATTTTTTCTTTCTTTTTGTATTTGCTCATTTTGTTTTCTGCACATTGGTTGATCGCCCAAGTTAAGTAGCCTTTCATTGATTTTGTGATGGTTATTATTCGGTACATTTATTGAGTATGCCCACAAGAAAATGAATCTTGGTTGTATATGGTGGCACATATGTACTTTGAACTTTTGATTTATGGATAATCAGCATGGCTTGTGTGTGGTAAGTTGTATCAACCAATCTTATAAAGCTTTTTGAGGAAGTTACCTAGAAAGTCAATAAAGACAAGGCAGAGGATGTTGTCTACATGGACTTTAGTGAGGTCTTCAAGGTCCTGCATGGGAGGTTGTTTAAAAAGGTTCATTCTCTTGGCATTCAGGATGAGGTAGTGAATTGGATTAGACATCGGCTTTGCGGGAGGAGCCTGAGAGTGGTAATGGATAGTTGCCTTCTATCTGGAGGCCTGTGACTAGTGGCATGCCACAGAGATCAGTGCTGGTCTGTTGTTGTTTGTCATCAATAACAACAATCCGGATGATAATGTAGTAAAATAGATCATTAAGTTTGCAGATGACACCAAGATTGGGGGTGTAGTGGACAGTAAGGAAGGCTGTAAAAACTTGCAGCTGGAAAAATAGGCTGAAAAATGACAGATGGGATTTAATACAAATGTGTGTGGGTGTGCACTTCGGGAGGATAAACCAGGGCAGTACTTACACGGTGAGTAGTATGGTAGAACAGAGAGTCTGGGAATATAGATCTATAATTCCCTGAAAGTGGTGTCACAGATAGATAGGGTCCTAAACACTTTTTGTTACTTGACCATAAATCAAAGTATTGAGTACAGGGATTAGGGATGTTATGTTAAAGCTGTATAAGATGTTGGCGAGGCCTAATTTGGAGTATTGTGTGCAGCTCTGGTCACATACCTAGAGGAAATGTATCAATAAGATTGAAAAAGAGCAGTGAAAGTTTGCAAGGATGTTGCCAGGACCTGACGACCTGAGTTAGAGGGGAAAAAGTGGAATAGGTTGGGATTTCTATTCCCTAGAGCGTAAGAGAATCGTAGGATATTTGATAGAGTTACACAGAATTATGGGGGGTGTAGATAGAATAAGTGTAAACAGGCTTTTTGCACTAAGGGATGAAGCTAGAACTGGAGGTCATTGGATTAAGGGTGAAAGGTGAAATGTTTAAGGGGCATCTTCATTTAGAGGGGTGGTGAGAATGGGGTGAGCTGCCAATGGAAGTGGTGGATTTCAACATTTAAGAGTAATTTAGATAGATACATGGATAGGAAGGGTATGGAGCACTTTGGTCTGGTTTCAGGTTGATGGGAGTTGGCAAATTTGCAAATTTGCCATGGGCTAGTTGTGCTGAAGGGCCTATTTCAGTGCTGTAGTATTCTATGACTCGATGACTAACAGTGTGAGGATGTATTCTCAACACGATTGCCTCCCAGCGTGGAATCTGAATGCTCATTCAGTGTCTAGTGAGTGTTATATCAGCTGATAACATAGGAACAAATGAAAATAGGAGCAGTTGTAGGCTACCAGGACCCTCATGGGGAGAAGATTGCTTTGTAAAATTAAAATGATTCTCTTTAATGTTTTACTTACACAAATAACTTGGGCAAATCTCCACTATTCTTGTGTCATTTAATTGGCAAAAAGGCTTCTGTTTAACATTTTGTCAAAATGATGTAACTGTAATCAAAACTGAATAGAACCGTTCAGTGATGTAACAAACGAGTATCGGCTGAAGTTAGCATTAGTGCAACTTTGTACCCCTGGTGGGAGAGGATCTGAAGTTCACAGCAGATGTGCCAGTGAAATTGCGGTGTGGATGTTCAAGGCTTCACGTTCTCCAACATTTAAACAGCTTGCTTATTCTTTTATCTGAGTGTATCAGAGTTGCTTGTCTTGTTGCTTACTGTGTAACCAGGGCTGTTCAGTCCATTGGGTCCTTATCAGCTAACAACAAAACAATGCCATCAGTTTCAGATAGTTTCGCTCGTGCTCAAGGTTTAATCATCTTGCCACCAATGGATAACCTACCAGCACATGTTGTGGAGGAGAAGCAAGAGTGTTCAATATTTTGGGCAATTAATGAAAGGAATTTCATAACTAAGTAGAGCAGAGGTGAAATAGATGTTTATTTAGAAAAACATGTTTCCAATAACCTGGATTCCATATTCTCATATTCACTCTCCACAAAAATACTGTGAATTAGTGTGTATAAAGGCTGATTTATACTTGTGCGTACAGGCTACGCTGTAGCCCTAATTTTCACTTCTGCATTGCTCTACGCCGTAGCGAGCATGTGTTGGTATGCGCCAAAACGCTAGTTGGCGGTGGGGTTTCTATGCCACAATGTTGAGTTTCTTTGTGAGAGACATGGATGAGGAAATGCATTTCAAACATTTTCGCATGTCAGCAAGCAGATTTGGTTCATCTATTTCACATCGGAGTACAGACATGGCGGAGAAGAAGCAACCGGAAATGCGTAGGAGGAAATGCGATGCTACCAAGCGGACCAATCACAATTGTTGTAGTCTGCGTCGCAGCGGCGCGAGTTAATTTTTTGGGGAGGTGAACGTCACCTTACAGCATAGGGTACACAGTACCTACGGCGTAGATGCGATGCACAAGTATAGTCAGCCTTAAAGTATAATTATGCACACTCTTTGGCATTTTAGGTTGAGTGTTAATACATGTACAGGAAAAAACATGAGCACTTTGTGCAAAATGTTATCAGTGTGAAGAACTTGGATTGGCAGGTATTAGCATGGGTTTCAAAACCATAGGTTGCTCTCACCAGCGGGGACTATTAGTTAAAGGCAGATTTTTCATTTTGAGTCTTCCAGATGCTCTACATTCCAAAGACATACAGCTTAGTAGTTACTTGGCAACAGTGGTGTAATTGGGCAGCACAGGATTGTTGGGACAGAATGGCCTGTGTTGTATCTCAAAATAAATAAACTTGCTTAATGTTTCCTCATTCATCAGATGCATCTTTCCTCTGAAAAGTGTATATGCAGGCAAAGCTGTATCCTAATCAACAAAGAAATGTTTTATTATCAATGTAGTGAAGTAGCACTTGCTCACTAGTCTATCAGATCTCTGCCTCAAAACACTGGTCTCACAGTGCCAGAGTCCCAGGTTCAGTTGTGACCTCTAGTACAGTTCGCATTTTCTCCTTTTGACCCTGTAGATTTCAGTTTTCAAAAGATGCGCACGTTGAGAGATTAATTGGCCAATTAAATTATCACTGGTCTATAGGCGAGTTGTAGAACCTGGGGACCTGATGAGAATGTGGAGATTAGCGCAGGACCAGTGTAAATAGTTGGTAGGCATGGTCTTGTGCTGAAGGACTGTTTTTCCTGCTGTATTATTCTGACTCTATGATCTGGAAGTTTATAAAAGATGATTCATAAGATGGTGGTAGATCAGAAAGAGCAGAGATGTATATTGTTATAATCTGCAGTGTAGTGGCCCAGCACATTTGTCAGCTGTTACATTTTGGCTGAAGGATCAAACTTGATTAAATTAGGAATGCAGCAGGGCTTTCTGGCAGCGTTTTCAATACAGGATGTTTTCTATTTAAACAGCACGGAATAAACATTTATACAGTTTGTAGTTGTATAGCATGGAAATGGGCCCTTTGACCCAACTGGCCCGTACCAATAAAGATGCCCCATCTGAGCTAGTCCCATTTGCCCATATTTGACTCACATCCTTTTAAACTTTTCCTATCCGTCTACTTGGTCCACTGTCTTTTAAAACTTGTTATTATATCTGGCTCAACCACTTGCTTTGGCAGCTCATTCTTCATACATACTAACCTTTGTGCTTTTAAAAAAAGGTTGTACCTGAAGTTATTTACTTAGGGAAATGGCACTGTAATGGGCCCTTCTGGCCCAACGAACCTAATTACATGCATGTGACCAATTAACCAACTATCCCTTACATCTTTGTAATGTGGGAGAAGACCAGAGTACACAGAGGAAACTCACGCAGTGTGTGATGAAGGAGATCCAGAGTCCAGGGCCTCCGCTCCAAGGTCAAAGCCCAACCAACCATGTGGGTAGGTGATGGACATCTGTGGATATTAGACTTTACCAGTTTGATGGATCCCGGGATCGAATGCCCATGCAAGCAGAGGGCATGATGGCCAGTGAGTGGGCAAGCCCAGGGATCGATGCTGAAGATCAAAGCCCAGTGGTTGATTTGAAATCCAGAGCCTGATGGCTCAAGCCTGGATACTGAAGACTCAAGGCTTTTACTGTAGTTGTTTAGTTGCTTGCTGTGTTCTGTGTTTTTCTGGCAAGCATTAACCGCTTTGCTACTGTATCATCCCAGGACAGGACTGGGGTTCTTCCATTTATTATAAATTGTCCTAATTAGAACATTGATTAAATGTCCTAGTCAAAAGGACATTTTAATTTGTCCTTCAAAATATTAACACTTCACATTTAGCTGAATTAAATTCTGTTTGCCATTCTGAATCCCATCCGCCCAGCTGGTCAAGATCCCACAGCAATTCATGATACATTTTACTGTTTACAACAGCACCTATTTTAGTTTCATTTGCAAACTTACTAACTGTTCTTTGTATATTTTCATCCAAATCTTTAATATAGATAATGAATAGCTATTCCAACATTGCTTACTAAAACAGAGACCATGTTCTACAACACGTAAGCTGCATCCATAAGCTGTTGAAAGATGCTGATCTGATGACATTCATTAACATTTGTTGAAGTACATTCCATCAACAAAATAATTAGAAACTCCAAATGAGGCATGAATCATTGCATGTGTTTTAAAAAGTGGAAAGCTGTGGGGAAAATTGTATTTTCTAATTTAAGCTATCCAGCTTGAATTTAGGACTAATGACTGAAATATAAAACAGAATGAAATTGCTCATATAGCTGTGCAGCAGGAGCTATTTAGATAACAGCATGATTAAGAACCTGTCAATGATACTGCAGTATATCCATTCAGTTGGAGCTCACTTGGTCCATGTAGTGGGTGCAGCACAGTGTTGCAGAGTAAACATGTGATTTAGCCTGATTAATATTCTTGATTCAGCAGCAACAGGCAACACTCGTGTTTCGCCATTTGGGTTACATAAATTCACTGCTATAGAGTTCACTGTCTGCAGTTTCATAGGATGAGCACAACTGATACAAGAAAATCATTACCCAAAAAATTGAGATACAGAATAAGGTTTGCGCTTGCTGAATTTGTATGGGGGAGAGAAAAGTAAATAAATCAACACACATCTTTTTTCCCACTTCACACTTCTTGATGCATATACATGTTATGGAAAATAATGGTTTAGACCGGTTACTTGGAAAGCAGCCCTGCTTAATGTGTGGGTCCCCTCAGTTCTCAAACCTGCGTTTCATCAGTGCAAAGCTCTTCAAATTTGTTAACTCAGCTATCTCCAATGATGGCACCCATTATGCCCCTTTCCCCTCCCTATCAGTATCTCTTACTCCTCCTTCCCCTTCTGTCAGTCAATATAGTGATAGGATAGAATCTCAGTCAATGCCCAGAGACTTGGGGATCCGTGTACATTAATGAAATGTTGTATACAGGTACATAATAGCCCTAAGAATTTCAAAGCAGTAACAACAGGAATTATCCCTAGTATGTAGATAAGTGGTAGAATCTGTGGGGGAGTTGAGGGTTATGTGGATAGAATATGGATTTATGTAGGATGCATGTAAATAAGTGCCTGATAACACTGACTCAGTAGGCTGAAGGACCTGTTTCATTGGTAAATCAGAACATTATTTAGTCTTTGGCTAGCTATGACCACATAAGCTTGCTGGCTGATGCTTTCCTGATATTATCCCACATTGGTGACGCATCTATTCAAGTGCTGCCGCTTTTAAACAACCACATGGCATTGTGTGCCTTTTTGGCTATAGAGGAAGTGCAGCGTAGATTCACGAGGTTAATTCCTGGGATGTCCGGACTGTCTTACGCAGAGAGGTTAGAGAGACTGGGCATGTACATGCTGGAATTAAGGAGATTGAGAGGGGATCTGATTGCAACATATAAGATTATTAAGGGATTGGACAAGATAGAGGCAGGAAATATGTTCCAGATGCTGGGAGAGTCCAGTACCAGAGGGCATGGTTTGAGAATAAAGGGTAGGTCATTTAGGACAGAGTTAAGGAAAAACTTCTTCTCCCAGAGAGTTGTGGGGTCTGGAATGCACTGCCTCGGAAGGCAGTGGAGGCCAATTCTCTGGATGCTTTCAAGAAGGAGCTAGATAGGTTATCTTATGAATAGGGGAATCAAGGGATATGGGGACAAGGCAGGAACCGGGTATTGATAGTAGATGATCAGCCATGATCTCAGAATGACGGTGCAGGCTCGAGGGGCCGAATGGTCTACTTCTGCAACTATTGTCTGTTGTCTATTAAGTCAATTTTCTCTGACTTCCAAGTACTCACTTGATTCACAAGGCTTTAGACTACTGTTGAGAACAGCAGGGGTATTTGCATTCACCTTATTTAATGTACAGTCGGCCCTCCTTATCCGCGGGGGATTGGTTCCGAGACCCCCCTCGGATACCAAAAACGCGGATGCTCAAGTCCCTTATTTAGCCTGTCTCAGAGCGGTGGTCTTTAGGACCCAGCGGAACCCTGGACTTTATTTAACATGTCTCAGTGTGGTGGACGTTGGGACCCGGCGGCTGCGTTCTGAATCCGCAGTGTTTCTGTTCACGAAAATAATCACGATCGTGATTGAAAATAACATGGAAGTAATAAAGTGACCGGAAAGAGGTGAAACGCCATTGGTCAATGGAAAAGCATTAGGCTACAGTCGGTCAACGATCGGAACATTTTTAATGGAGCATGTGAAAGGCCCTGCCCTGATGAAAGCTACAATTATTACTAAGCAACGCAGTGGTTTAATTATTGAAATACAAAATATGTACTATATACTAAGAAAAATGTTTGACTAACTGATGCTAAGTAATACCGGATGTACCTGTTCCAACTTCAAATCCGACTTAAAGATGGACTCAGGAACGGAACTCATTCATAACCCGGGGACTGCCTGTACTTTTAAGTCATTTCTAGATTACTTACAATACCTAATACAATGGAAATAGTTATACTGTATTGTTTAGGGAATAATGACCAGAAAAAATAGCCTGTACTTGTTCAAACAACGAGTGCTGGAGAGAGAACTTCCAGGTTTTCCCGATCCACAGGTGGTTGAATCCGCGCATTGCAGAATCCACGGATAAGGAGAGCCGACTGTATATGACTGAGGATAACCTGATTTAGGTGGTGTCTCCAGTTCAGCTAATCGCAATTCCACTGTGCAGCTTTGTTTTGCTTTGCCCACGCCATTGTCACTTGATAAAACCTCAACTCCTAGACTTCCTCTGCGTATCACTGCAACTCAGTACTGCTTGTACTCTCGTACTCTCCCCATCATTGATGCCACTCAGTGACATTCTGTTACTACAGGCAACCCCTGCATTACAGTAGATTGGGCAAGAGAAATTCGCCCTTACAGAATTCACAAATTGCTATTTAATTTGTCATCAAACTTTACAACTCCTCCCTCGGAGTGTCAGACACCCTGAGCCAATAGGCTGGTCCTGGACTTACTTCCACTTGGCATGATTAACTTATTATTATTTAATTATTTATGGTTTTATATTGCTATATTTCTTCACTATTCTTGGTTGGTGCGGCTGTAACGAAACCCAATTTCCCCTCGGGATCAATAAAGTACATATGTCTGACAATTTGTCTTCCTTTACACTTTGGTTGTTTGTCAGTCTTTATTTATATAGTTTTTCATAACTTCTGTCGTATTTCTTTATTTTCTTGTTGTAAGAAAAAGTTTGTAAACCCTTTGCAATTACTTTTTTTCTTTTGCTTTCATTACTAATAAAATGTGGTCTGATCTTCATTTAAGTCACAATAGACGAACACAACCTGCCTAAACTGATAACTCACAAACAGTTGTACTACTTATCTTCAATACTGAGTATGCCATTTAAACAATCACAGTCTAGATTCAAAGAAGTATGTGAACCTCTGGGGTAATACTTTCTACAAAAGTTATTTGGAGTCAGGTGTTCTGATCAATGAGATGAGATTGGAGGTGTGGGTTCTACAAGTGCTCTCCTTATTAAAAAAAAAAGACACACAATGTCAGGTTACTACAGAGCCTGCTCTTAAAAAAGATGTGTTTATGCTTCCATCAAAACAACTTTCAGATTACCATATAAGAGTTGTAGAGATACATGAAGCTAGAAAAGGCAACAGGAGCATTTTTAAAGACCTGAGTGCTCATCAGTCCACAGTAAGGGAAATTGTCTATAAATAGAGGAAATTCAGTACTGTTAATACTCTCCCTAGGAGTGGGGATTCTGCAAAGATCACACCAACAGCACAATGTGCAATGCTGAAGGAAGTGAAAAAGAACACAAGGGTAACAGCAAAAGACCTGCAGAAAATGCTAGAATGTGCCGAAGTCTCTGTCCTTGCGTCCATAATAAGAAAAACACTGAACAAGAATTGTGTTCATGGAAGGACACCACGGAGGAAACCACTACTCTCCAAAAAAGACATTGCTGCATGTCTCAAATTTCCGAAAGACTTCCTGGATGTTCCACAATGTTTCTGGGACAATCTTTTTTTTAAAATAAATGTTTTTAATTGAATTTTCAAATGGTTACAGAAGGAAAAAAAAATTATCAACCCTTCCCCCCCCCAACCCCTCCCCCCTAACATATCCCTGTAGAGAAAGGGGGAAAAAAAGAAAGAAAGAAAGAATGCCCGGATATTAGAAGATCCCCACATGCTCCATGGAGTTCATAATAGCTTTAGTATATATATTTATTTCTTTCCCCAAGTAACCAATAATTTTATCTTCGGAGCACCTATATATTTAATCCTATCTTTTGTAAATAAGGGTGCCAAATTTTCAGAAATATTTCATATTTATCTCTTAAATTATAAGTAATTTTTTCAAATGGAATGCAGCTAAAAGTTATATCTATTTTCATTTTCTTAATGTATGTTAAAATACTTTTTCTTTTCACTGGTCCATTAAGCCCATTAACATTAAAACTTTAAAAATTCAGTAAATTAGTCATTTTTAACAGGGTTACTCCAGTCTATAGTAATACCTAACTTTTCAACTTTCGTAGTACCTTGGGGAATCTTTTTAAAATTCTCCGTGTTGCTATGTTTCCCCCCCCACCCGATTGTCCAGGCAAAGAAAGAAAGATTAAAGAAAAATAGATTATAAAGAAAAAAATAACAAAATACCTCTCTATTAATGTTGTGAATAAAAAAAAACCACGACATTACCCCCCTCTGTTGTACGGGTCATGGCAATCGCCATGATTACACACGTGAATCCCGTAGCAATCGATCCGAAGTTCCCCCAGCTCCCCCGTAACATAAAAAAGTATATATAAGAGAAGAAAAAATAATATCACTACTCTCGATTAATATTTCTCAAATTTTTACCTTTCTCCCCCTGTATCATATAATTAAGAATATATTTAAATATTCTTCTGTCCTTGAACATCCATCAACTCCATTCACTGTCCCTGTCTTCATCTTTAATCCATTTCAATTTTAAATCTTTGGCTGTGGTTAGCGAATATTTGGGAGTTCTTGTGCAAATTCTTCCGCATCCTGATAATCAGTAAAAGATCTTCTTTTTCTGTCATCCAAAAAAAATCATCAGGGTTGCCGAGTGGCGCAATATAAATTTATAACCCTTTTCCCATAAAACTTTTTTCACTGGGTTAAATTCCTTCTTTCTCTTCAAAAGGTCATAACTTGTCTCAGGGTAGAAAAGAGCTGTTTTCCCTTCTATCATCAATGGCCCGTTTCTCTTTCTGGCACGTTGGGCAGTGGCCTTCAGGATCTTTTCTTTATCTTGATATCTTAAGCATTTTATCAAGATTGATCGTGGGTTTTGATCAACTTGAGGTCTTGATCTTAAGGCTCTGTGAGCCCTTTCAATTTCAATTAACTGGGTTCCTTCTTCCATTTCCAAAATTTCCGGAATCCATTTTTGAAAAAAATTTATTGGATCTTCTCCCTCTATACCTTCTTTAAGTCCAACAATCTTAATATTATTTCGTCTGCTAAATTTTTCAAGTACATCCATTTTTTCCAACAACCGTTTTCTTTCTGATGTCCAGGCAGAAATATTATCTTCCATTTTATTCACTCTATCAATGGTGTCTCCCATTGTTTCTTTCAAGTTTTTAATTTTCTTATCCATTTTATCCTGTCTTCTCATCATTTTATCAAACATAATCTTCATATTTTAATATCTTTTTTATTACTTTTAATTCATGCGTTATTTGCACCAAAGATTTTTTTATGTCTCCAATATCACCTCCAACCTCTTCCTGTTGCTCTTTGTCTGTTCATCTTCGTCTGATTTATCCAGAGAATCTGATTCCACCTCATATTCACTTTCACTTTCAGTTCCGATCATAGCTGGGATTTGTAGTTTGGGTTGCTCGAAATGCCCCTTCCTTCATGCATGCGCAATTCCTGTTGCTCTTTCTTTTTTGGAAACTGTTGATGTTGCTGCAGTTTCCTGTTCTGTATCGCCGGAGGTAAAATGCACTTGAGCCCGAGGCTCTTTCATGGCGGCCGGCCTTGATTCTTTTCCAACTTGTGTTGTCTTCAAAGTAGTAGTTTTCTTCTGCTTCTGTTTAGGAGACATATCTTAAGACAATCCTGAATAGTTTATAAGTAATTTTAAAAAAGTATTTACTAACTTTTCTTCACTTAAACATTATTTTACTGATTTTTTATGGGAGAGCTGGATTTCCACGTCTCAATCCTACGTCATCACGTGACGCCCCCCGACAATCTTCTGTGGACAGATGAGACAAAAATTGAACTTTTTGACAGAAATGCACACTGCTATGTTTGGAGGGGAAAGGGTACTGCACATTAACAACAAAATGCATGCCAACTGTGAAGCATTGTGGAAGGAGCATCATGGTTTTGGGCTGATTTGCAACCTCAGTGCCTGGACAGCTTGCAATCATTGAGGGAGCAATGAATTCATAATTCTATCAAGACATTTTACAGGAGATTGTCAGGGTAGTGGTCTGTCACCTGAAACTTAATAGAAGTTGGATAATGCAACAAGACAATGATCCAAAAGACAAGAGTTAATTAACAACAGAATGGTTTAAAAAGAAGAAAATTTATGTTTTGGAATGGCCAAGTCAGAGTCCAGACCTTAACCCAATTGAGATGCTGTGCCATGACATGCAGGATATCCCAGAAATATTGATGAACCGAAACAGCTTTTTAGGAAAAAATGGTCTAAAATTCCTCCTCACTATTGTGCAAGTTTGATCAGCAGCTGCAAGAAACATTTGGTGGAAATTAATGCTGCTAAGAGAGGTTCTACCAGTTATTAAATACAAGGGTTCACATACTTTTTCCAGCCTGGGCTGTGAAAGATTAAACTATGTGTTCAATAAAGACATGAAAATTACAATTGTGTGATGGTCTATTATTGTGAATTACATGAAGATCAGACCAACAAAGTCAAAGTTAATTTATTATCAGTCACAATATACTATCTTGAGTTCATGTTCCTGCAGGCATTTACAGTTGCAAGAAAAAGTTTGTGAACCCTTTGTTATTACCTGGTTTTCTCATTAATTACTCATAAAATGTCTGATCTTCATCTAAGTCACAATAAAAGGCCTACACAATCTGCCTAAACTAATAACACACAAACAATTGTGTGAAGAGAGCATGGCCTAGTGGTGGTCCTTGATTTCAGAAGCAGAGATAGTAGTATAGTTATTTCTCTTTTGGCTATTAGGCACAATATGGAAACTCATGCAGAAACACTTGTATTGGCTTTTGTTTGTTGATAATAGCCATTTGCATTTCACGTTGTATTTTAGGCTTCAGCAGAGGCTGTACTTTTCTGTTTCCCTAGTTCAACCTCAGCCGTAGCCTGCACAGGACAGGTGTCTACATTGTTACAAATCAGTCCAAAGTTTTGCAGAAGAAAGAAAAGTGAAATGAGTCTGTCAGATCTCTGGCATTTATTAGTAAAGGAAGACCTGCAAGGACTTGACAGTGTATCTATATATAAATTGTGTAAGCCTTTGAAACGTGGAGCATTTATTAAAATTAATTTCTACTTGTTCACAGAGTTACAGACCAGAAGCAACTGTCTCTTTTCACAGATACTGCTTGACTTGGAGTTTTTCCTGTGCTTTACTGTATTTGTTTCAGATATGGCGAGATCTCTGCTCTGTGTGAAAATTTGCATTGTAAACCACATATCTCTTTGAGGAGTTTTGCCTCAGTTACTATTTGTGTTTATGCAGCAGATGCCTGAAAGCACTTGAGGTCTCTTGATTCAACCTGGAATTAGATATGGATGAATGCTAATGATGCAAGGAACATAAAGGGATTCGTCAAATAGGAAAGCATAGTTAAATAACTGCATAGTTCCAGTTGTTTTCTTCCTTCAGGCAATGGAAAGGCTACAGGGTGCTATAATTCTGAATATTGGAACATTTATTTTAAATAAATTAACTTTTATAGAATAGTTGTGGTGCAAATATGAACACGTCTTGAAGCCCTCAATTTCATTTAAAATATTACCATAAAACTTTGTATTACTTTTCAAAACCATAACATATTTTAATAGTTGCACAATAAAAAGAAAGTTTAGTGCTAAAACAGAAACAACTTAAAAACTGGTATACCCACACTTTGCTGTGCATAAATCTTCCTTGCTAATGGTGTTACACTTTCCAGACTTGCATGCACTCCTGATACCACTGCCTTTAATTCTATTTCCAATCTAGCGTTTAGATGCCTTCCTAGTATACTGTTCTTTTGATTATAGTCATGGGCTTCTGTTGGTGGTCATGTCATTCTTTCAGTCACTGCAGTCCTACTGTCTACAATTCCTTATCCAAATATCTCCAACTCTATCTTCTACTTTGATTTGTTTATTTGTTATTTGCGATGTCATATGAAGAGGATGATCATGGTCTTTCTTAGACCATGATTGTTCTTGGCAAATTCTTTTACAGAAGTGGTCTGCAATTGCCGCCTTCTGGGCAGTGTCTTTACAAGACAGGTGACCCCCACCGGTATCAATACTCTTCAGAGATTATCTACCTGGCTTTAGCAGTCATGTAACCAGGACTTGTGATGTGCACCACCTGTTCCCATGGCTTCATGTGCTCATGATCGCAGGGGCTAAGCAGGTGCTACACCTTGCCCAAGGGTGCCCAAGGGTAGACTAGCTGAGGGAAGGAGCACCTTACACCTCCTTAGGTAGAGATGTGTTTCCACTCCACTTGATATCTTTTAAAAAGAACATTGCTTTGACCAGGCTTTTGTTCATGTTTTTTTAAATCTCTCCCTCGCTGGCTCAGAATTGTATTCTCTTCATTTAGTTTGAGTAATTTGCTCTAGATTTTTACATTAGGCAGTAGAAATCTAGAGCAAATTACTGGAATATAAATGGTTAATCATTGGAAGCCTGTAATGTTTGCTGTTACACTGAATTCAATATTGGTGGGACAGCTTTTCAGGAAATGTGTAGATTCCATGGGTTCCAGATTAGGACTCTTGGATTTATGGTCCTATGGTGGGGATTCTTCTATACTATGAGACAAATGATTTTATTTAATTTTAAATAGACCTTTTTCATATAGCAGTCACATTTAAACTGACTTGGATGTGTCAATATATTATTCCCTAGTCCAAAATTAAACTGTCTTCCAAATCTTAGCTACAGTTGCTTATTTTAAATGCTTTCCAGAATGCAAGCAGGTACTACTTTGTTGTTTGCAGCCTTGCTCCCTACCACTCAAAGTATTTGTTTTAATAACATTGGCAAAAATGCCGGGCAGATTCCACTAAAACTTCTGCCAATCTGACAGTTAACAAGGATACACTTCCACTTTTCATTATACTTTATACTTATGACTGTGAGGCTAAGCACAGCTCCAATGCCATTTGCTGATCATTGGCCAAATCAAAGGTGGTGATGAATCAGCATATAGAAGGGTGATTAATCATCTGGCTGAGTGTTGCCACAATAACAACCTCTCACTCAATGTCAGCAAGACCCAAGGAGCTGATTAGTGACTTCAGGAGGAGGAAACCAATGTTCCTGAGCCAGTCCTCATTGGGGGATCAGAGTTGGAGAGGCTCAGCAACTTTAAATTCTTTGGTGGTGTGTTATTTCAGAGGATCTGTCCTGGGTCCAGTACATAAGTACCAATACAAAGAAAGCATGGCAACGTTTCTACTTTCTTAGAAGTTGGCAGGTCATCTAAAACTTTGATCAACTTCTGTAGATGTGAAGTAAAGAGTATATTGACTGTTGCATCGTGACCTGGTTTGGAAACACCAATGCCCTTGAATGGAATCAGTCCATACACCCCAGCGGATATAGCCCAGTCCATCACAGTAAAGCCCTCCCCACCATTGAGCACATCTACATAAAGCACTGTTGCAGGAAAGCAGCATCAATTGTCAGAGAACCCCCACTATCCAGGCTATGCTCTCTTCTTGCTGTTGCCATAGGAGCATTAGAACCCATACCACCAGGTTTAGAAACAGTTAATACATTTCAACCATCAGGCTCTTGACCCAGAAGGGATAACTTCAGTCAACTTTGATCATCCCAACTCTGAACAGAACCCCAATTTACAGAGTGTTTTCCTTTCAGTTAGTCCTGATGAAGGGTTTCGGCCTAAAACGTCAACAGTGCTTCTCCTTATAGATGCTGCCTGGCCTGCTGTGCTCCACCAGCATTTTGTGTGTATTGTTTGAATTTCCAGCATCTGCAGATTTCCTCGTATTTGCCCAATTTACAGATGCACTTTCAAGGACTCTTCACTTCGTGTTCTCGATATTTATTGCTTACTTATTATAGTTATTTTTTTTTGTTTCTTTGTATTTACTGTGAATGCCCACAGGAAAATGAATAAATGAATGTCAGGTTTGTATATGGTGACATATATGTACATTGATAATAAATTTCTTGAACTTTGCATTGTAAAGAAGATGAAACTAAGTATTCAGAGAGAGCCAAAGAACCTAATTTTCTTGTGTCATCCTCTTAACTACCATTTTCCCATATTTACTAGCTTTCTCTGCTATTGTTCATTTTAAAGGAATCTCCAGTTCTTTTCAACATGAATGACTAGATTTTCCATAGTGCTTTATGCGCAGGAGAATGATGTACATTGATTTGAGCTTATTCAGGGGTTCTCATATGGATACTAGATTTCTAGTCCACTAGATTTCTTTCCATTTCTACTCTGTATACTTCAAACCACTTTAGCCTGGCTTTTGATAAACCTTTAGTCCTTATTCTCAGATATGGGAGAAGATTTGACATCAGATTCAGTCACTTTGTTGCTACCGTTCTAGTATACAAGGTAGTTGAAATGTGCCTGCTGAAGGAAAAATGTTCCTATTTATAAAATGCTTTATTCCTTGCCACAGAATAAGCATCAAGGCCTTTGCAATAGGTCCAAAATTTATAGCTTCAGGAGTGAAAATGAACTATATTTGCTGTTTAGTAGATATTTATAGAACTAGGCAGTGTTCTTTTGATCATGGGTGTGGTATGTGGCACTGAATACAAAAATATTCACCTGCCCTAATTGTACATTCACTTAGTTTGACTATTGTGTATACTGCCAAATGAATTTGAGACTATTTGAGTAAGTTATTATGTTAATATTGGAGCTGCTAGTAGTGTTAGGATAAACACGGGGCTGGTTTCTTCTGTTCTTTGTAACAAACTATAAATAGTGCATATGGAGGAAGTATTCTGTATTCCTGAGTGGGAGTCAGTGGCAATCTACTGAATGCAAACCTGAGCAAATGTGGAAAAAATTCCTTACATCAGTGTACCTTGAAGTTAACCTGTTAATTATGTTTAATCTACAGTCCATCTAGCTTTAAAATTGACTGCTCCATTTATGTTTCAAATAACTTGCAATCCATCCCAACAAAATGTAAAGATCTGTACTAAGAATGAAGTTAAGAGATGTACCTGATGCCACAGTGAATTGCAACTTGCCCATTTTATGTTTTAGTAATACTTGAAGAACTAATTTCTTTCTATAATTTTAATCCACTTCATTTATCTGAATACAATTTAATCATTGCCTTCCTTATTAAGCCAACACACCAAAATAGGAAGCAATGTTACATCAGATCTCAGAATTATTCCCAATTTCACCATAAATATTTCCTTTGTTGCAGTCTCTTATTGTAGGTAAGTCACCCTTTATTGATCAGAGTAATTATTCCAATTGTTATATACACTCACTGGCCACTTTATTAGGTACAGGAGTGGAACCTGGTGTGGTCGTCTGCTGTAGCCCATCCACTTCAATGTTCGACATGTTGTGCATTCAGAGATGCTCTTCTGCACACCACTGTTGTAATGCATGGTTACTTGAGCTACTGTCACCTTCCCACTGTTTGAACTAGTCTGGCCATTCTCTCTGACTTCTCTCGTTAACAAGTTGTTCTCCACCCACAGAACTGCAGCTCATGTTTTATTTTGCTTTTTGCACCATTCTCTGTAACCTCTAGAGACTGCGTAAAAATCCCAGGAAATCAGCAGTTTCTGAGATACTCGCCACCCCATCAGGCACCAATAATCATTTCATGTTCAAAGTCACTTAGATCACATTTCTTCTCCATTCTGATGTTTGGTCTGAACAGCAACTGAAACTCTTGATCATGCCTACGTACTTTTATGCATTAAGCTGCTGGCACATGGTAGGTGGTTAGATAATTGCAGTAACAAGCAGGTGTACAGGCATAGCTAATAAAGTGGCCACCGAGTGTCACAACCAAGGAGGTTTCTGATTTATGGCACAAACAGAAATCATTTAGCAAAGAAGGTTGAGGCGGGATTTAGTTAAACTGGGCAAAGATAAAGTTTTGCATTGAGGGGAATAAAAGAAAGAATAAAAAATAAATCTCAATTCAGAAATGAATTGTTTGGAGGAACATAGTGAATATAGTTTTTTAATGATAATTATATAGCATGACCAATGAACATCAATGTTTAATTGGCAAAGTTCAGGTTATTTTGCTGTTTCTGAGGCCACCTTGAAACAGCACAAATATGCAATTCCTACAGTTGTACTTCCCTACCCACAGATTGCTATGTGTGTACACTCTTTTAAGCACATACTCTCTTAGCTCACAGTTGTTTTGTCAGTAACCTCTGGGCCTGAATTTCTTTGTTATGTTGTATTTTTTACTGCTCCTCTACAGATTTCCTGTACTTCATCCCCACTGATAGAATCTGGACCATCAGAGCACAGGGGCAGGCCCTTTGGCCCATTATTCTATGCAGAACTAACAAAACTAATCCCTTCAGCCTGCCCATTGTTGATATCCTTCTATTTGCTACATATTTATGTGTCTTCATAAGAGCCTCTTAAGTGCCTCTATCATATCTGCCTCCATCACCATCAATGGCAGCACATTACAAGTGCTCACCACACACTGTTAAAAACAAACCTTGCCCTGTGCATCTCTTTTGAACTTGTCCCCTCTGGTATTAGACATTTCAATCCATGGAAATAGATATCTGCTGTCTATTTCTCTTATTGTCAGCTTCCGCTGCCTCAGAGAGAGCAACCCTTGTTTGTCCAACCTGTCCTTGTAGCATGTACTCAAATCCAGGTGGCATCCTGGTAAACCTCTTCTGCATCAACTCCATAGCCTCCACATCCTTCCTATAATTGGATGATTAGAATTAAATGCAATACTGCCGATGGGGCTGAACCAGTTTTATAAATCTACAATATAACTTTCTGACTCTTAAACTCAGTGCCTTGACTAATAAAGACAAGCATGCCGTATGCTTTCTTTACTACTCTGTTGTCTTGTGCAGCCATTTCCAGGGTTCTATGCACTTGGACCCCAGCATCTCTCTGTACTTCAATGCTGTTAAGGGTCCCACCATTAACTGTGTACTTTCACTTTATATTTGATCTCCCAAAATGCAACACCTGTTTGATAGCATTTAATGTAGACCATATCCTTAAGGTTCTTTTCCTATTAAATTGATTTCTTCTCAATTTTATGCTGATCCAGTCCCTATTGATACATAGCAATTGAATCCTTTCTGAATATTGACCATCCATTTGATTTGTCTCTCAATACCAATGTGCAGCAATCCTACCTCATCAATGTGAATCTGTACAAAACTAATTCAAGCATATTTACTCACCTGAAAATTGAGTCCAATGTTCTTAAGAATTCAAGATGCTTATTTCTAACTCTGTCAGGTCATACTGGGTATTTGAAACCTCTGGGAGCAACCTCATCACCAAAAGGAACAGTACCATAATTTTTGAGCGTTAATTTTCCTTCCACATTTCTCTTGAATGTTCTTTTTGTTTGCTTTCTTTTTGATAATTGGATTAGTTTTATTTATTTAGAGATCCAACTCGGTAACAAGCCCTTCTGGCTCAATGAGCCCATGCTGCCTGATTAAATCCATGTGACCAATTAGCCTATTAATCTGTACGTCTTTGGAGCGTGGAAGAAAACTGGAACACCTAGAGAAAATCCATGCGGTCACAGGGAGAATGTACAAACTCCTTACAGACAACAGCAGAATTAAACGCAGACTGCTGGTGCTGTAATAGTGTTATACTAATTGCTACACTCTCCTGCTGCCCCAGTGTGTACAGAGGATAGGGAATATCTGCTTTTATATGTCAAAATCAGAAACATGCTGCTTCTCTGCATGAAGTGGTATGCATTGCCTATGTAGACAAAGTAACTTTGCAGATCCTCATGTGCTCCCCTAAAAAATCTTGCAGAGCTGAACAGCAGTGCCCCACGATATGGGTGATACTTGCATGAAGTGAACCTGCTGAAAATTGGCTAGTTGTGGAGTCAGGGCTCAGCAAGGGGAATAACAATTGTGCTGCCTTTATGGCAGTTATTTAGTTTATAATATTTTCGCTTAGTAATTTGTTAGCATTTTTTTTAGTTAAAGTTAGGATTGTTTAAATCAATTGATTTGTCTGTAATACATCGCGGCTGCGATGACGTCACATCCGGGTTCGCCGCGTCTTGTGGGAAATTACCGGTTTGAGATTCACGCAAGGGTGGGGGTCACTCACATGTGCCACCATAATGCTGGCTAGGGTTTCTCTATGCACCAAAGACACAGTGAAAGCAACGCTTTTTCACCATGCGTTAATGTGAAGAGTGAACAGTAAATGGTTAATCTTACTGCGGCCTCGTTTGCATTGATTCTGGTTTATCTCGACGTTTACCTCGGCGTTACATCACACCCGAGCGAGAACGTTACAGTGAAAAAGCGGCATTATCAGGTGTTTAAAATGCAGCCATGTCAACCCGATCCAGCATCAAGTCATTGTCAAAGTCGTCGTCATCCTGCGACAGGGGCAGTAGGGCATCAAGTAAGGCCACCCAAGCAAGAGCTAAAGCAGAAGCTGCCAAGGTGCGAGCACGCTTTGCCAAAGAAGAATTAGAAGTAAAGATGAAAGCGGCTGCCAGAGAAGCCGAAAACCAGAGGGTAAAGGCTGCCAGAGAAGCCGAAAACCAGAAGGAAGCGGCTGCCAGAGAAGCCGAAAACCAGAAGGAAGCGGCTGCCAGAGAAGCCGAAAACGAATTGGAAAGGAAAAGGGTAGAGGCACGGTTAGAAGCGCTGAAGCTAGAACGAGAAGCAGCAGCTGCCGAGGTGGAAGCAGAGTTAATAGAAGATGCCAAAGAAATGCATGATCCGGATGACGGAAAATCTACCTCAGAAAAGATCGGATTGGAACGCACAAGTGACTATGTCCAATCTCAAATAGAATGGAAGACTCTTCCTTCCTCTCCTTACTTATTCGATAACGTCCCACTTCATGAGGAGTCTTGGAGAGGCCCGACGGCATCACGTCCATCCGAGGAAGATAATTTACCCTCGCAACTCCGTGATGAACCCAGGAATGCAAGGGCTCACGACAAGTACTTCTCGACACCGAACTTACCGGATTTGGGGAGAAGAGAGGCAAAGACTGAGTCCAGACCAGCAAATTCCATAACAAATGTACACCCTCAGTCGCGTACCCGAAGACGTGTTCCCTCAGCCCGCACGCCACTTGCAGACGAATCCGTAGCACGGTATTTCGCACGACGGGATCTCGTCACTTCAGGACTATACCAGTTCGACGATAAACCTGAAAATTACCGTGCATGGCACTCCACATTCACCAACGCTATCGACGGAGTCCAGCTCAGAGCAACCCAGGAGTTGGATCTTATGGCAAAATGGCTGGGAAAAGAATCATGCGAACAGGTGAGACGCATGCGTTCAGTGTACATCAACAAACCCGAGCTAGCATTGAAGAAAGCATGGGAGAGACTTCAGGAGGGCTACGGAGCCCCCGAAATTATTGAGGCGGCGCTATGCCAACGTTTGGGAAATTTTCCTAAGGTGTCAGCCAAGGACCACACCAAGCTAAGAGAATTCGGAGATTTACTCATGGAGATTCAAGGCGCCAAAGAAGATGGCCACTCAGCTGGTCTAGTATACCTAGACACTCCAACCAGGATTAGACAACTCGTGGACAAACTTCCATTTGGGCTGCAGGACAGGTGGTTGTCCATTGCCTCAGATTACAAGGAAGAACACGAAGGTCGATTTCCTCCCTTCGAGTATTTCACCAGGTTTGTGTGCAAGGAGGCGAAGAAGCGAAACAATCCTAGCCTCATAGGTCCAGGAAGCAGTACAATTTACACCAAGCCAGATAAATCCACTTCGAATAATTCCAACATTACTAAACCAGTCTCAGCGCTTAAGACTGAAGTCCTTACAACTAACAACGACTCTAGCAAGAATTGCCCATTGCATAACAAACCCCACCCCCTCAAAAGATGCAGAACGTTTAGGGAAAAACCCCTTGAAGAGAGGAAGGCCCTCCTCGAGGAGAAAGGAATATGTTTTAGATGCTGTTCCTCGACCTCTCACTGTGCGAGAGAGTGTACGATCGCCGCGAAGTGCCTGGAATGTAATAGCACTAATCACGACTAGGCCATGCATCCTGGCCTGTTACCGCAAATCGACAACGCTCCTTCACCCCCACAACAGGACGGCGGGGAGGGAGAAGCTCACTCCAGGACAACTGTTGTCAGCTCGAGCTGTACGGAAGTTTGCGGTCAAGCTCAGGCAAGCCGTTCTTGTTCAAAGATCTGTCTCACTAAGGTGTACCCTAAGGGAGCCAAAGACAAGGCCATCAAAGCCTACGTAATTCTGGACGATCAGAGCAACCGCTCGCTAGTCAGTCCAGAGTTCTTTAACTTGTTCAACATTGAGAGTGAGCAGTTCCCATACTACCTTAGAACTTGCTCAGGCAACATGAAAACTTACGGAAGGAGGGCCGAAGGCTTCCAGATCGAGTCCCTGGATGGTAAAGTTGTCATCTGTCTCCCCCCACTCGTAGAGTGCGAGAAAATCTTGAATAACCGCACTGAGATCCCGACGCCAAGTGCGGTGCTACACCAACCACATCTCCACCACATCGCCAAACACATCCCAGAGCTGGATCCAGAAGCAGAAATACTCCTGCTATTAGGGAGGGATGTTCTCCGGGTACACAAGGTTAGGCAGCAGGTCAATGGACCACACGACGCCCCCTTTGCCCAACGCCTGGATCTGGGCTGGGTGGTGATAGGAGAGGTGTGCCCTGGCAACGAACACAAATCAACGGTTAACACACTCAAGACCAATGTGCTAGAGAGTAGCCGCCATATGATTCTTCAACCCCGCACAAGTTCCATGTGCGTCCAGGAAGCACCACAAGGCTTTAACAAGCGCAAAGTAACTGACGAGATGCTGGGTCAGTCCGTCTTTGCTCAAAAGGAGCATGATAATAAACTTGCTCCATCGGCTCAAGACGCCATCATCTTAAAAACGGAGGACACCAAGGTCTTCAGAGACAAAGCAAATAGTGGGGTCGCCCCACTACCTTTCAGAGAACCACGCCAGTGCTTGCCAAACAACAAAGAGCAGGCAGTCAAGCGGTTCACGCCCTTGCAAAAAACCACGAAAAGGAGACCTGAGATGCAGCAAAGCATCCGATCGACCCACGAGGTACTGGGCACACTAATGGCAGAGGTCACAGCCATTATGAATGCACGACCACTCCTACCCGTGTCTTCTGACCCGGAAAACCCCTTCATACTGTCGCCATCAATGCTCCTTACGCAGAAGGCAGGAGCTGCCCCTCCACCAGGGGACTTCTCCAATAAGGACCTGTACACAAAGCAATGGAGAAGGAACCTTCAAGTTGGAGATTTAGTCCTGCTCAGGGACAAGCAAATCGCCCGCAACTGCTGGCCAATGGCCAGAATCACTGCCACATTCCCTAGTAGGGATGGACATGTCAGGAAAGTCGAGTTGAAAACTACCGACCAAGGCGATGGGAAAATTTACCAAAGGCCCGTTACAGAAGTCATTCTACTTCTACCTAATGACTGATTTAGAGACTGAAGTTTGTATTATGTTCATTGTGACCTTACAAAGGTCAAGCGGGGAGTGTGCTGCCTTTATGGCAGTTATTTAGTTTATAATATTTTCGCTTAGTAATTTGTTAGCATTTTTTTAGTTAAAGTTAGGATTGTTTAAATCAATTGATTTGTCTGTAATACATCGCGGCTGCGATGACGTCACATCCGGGTTCGCTGCGTCTTGTGGGAAATTACCGGTTTGAGATTCACGCAAGGGTGGGGGTCACTCACATGTGCCACCATAATGCTGGCTAGGGTTTCTCTATGCACCAAAGACACAGTGAAAGCAACGCTTTTTCACCATGCGTTAATGTGAAGAGTGAACAGTAAATGGTTAATCTTACTGCGGCCTCGTTTGCATTGATTCTGGTTTATCTCGACGTTTACCTCGGCGTTACATCACACCCGAGCGAGAACGTTACAACAATAATAATTGGAACAGTGCAGATCCATTCTCTAATCACACATTTTCCTTTTCTTTTCACAGTGATGCTACAACCTTTTGACTATGACCCGAATGAGAAAAGCAAGCACAAATTTATGGTTCAATCCATGTTTGCTCCGGCAGACTGCCAAGACATGGAAGCAGTAGTACGTACCCACCTTTAGTTTCTCTACATTTTATGCCAGGGTTTCTGGGCAACTTCATTGCAAAGGTTCAGCAGAACCTGAAGAGTAAACCTTTTGGAAAAGAAAGTCCTACATTCTAGAACCTTGTGAAAAATTCCGTGTGGTTGCACACCTAAATGTCAAACAACTAAATCTTTCATGTTCTTGTTTTCCACCCCCTTCTTCCCAGAGGTATTATTTCTCTGTCTCCATCTTAATGATCTGATCATTCTGAAGCCTGTAAAGCCACCCTTGTCTGTGTTGTCCTAACCACTTCCCTCTCCCTCTGACACAGCTTTACTCTTGCCAATCCACTTAGCATCTGCCCTAATTCCTGCTCCCACCCTGTCCTCTATCCCATCCTTTTCTGCTGTCCATCTTCTGGCAAGTGCACCTTGCTTCTCCTAGAAGATTCCTATGTAATAGCACAGATGTATATTCATCTGCTTCATATGATGGATTTTAGTTCACTGCTGCTTTCCACAGCTTTAAACTTATTTGAGTACAGCCTCCTTTGTATTTACAGTGGAAAGCAACTGATTAGAGCAAGTTGAGATAAGTAACCTTTCCAATCACAAAGGAGCAGGACTTTTGCTATCTCTAGCAGATCTTACTGACCAAAAACAATGAATTGGAATTAGTTGATTATTGTCACATATACTAAGATACAGTGAAAACCTTGTCTTGCATACTGTTCATACAGATCAATTCATTATCGAGTGCATTGAGGTAGTACAAGGTAAAACAATAATGCAGAATAAATGTAACAGCTATAGGAAAGTGCAGTGCAAGGTTATAATAAGGTAGATAGATCAAGAGTTCATTTTATCATACTAGGGAACCATTCAACGTTCAAGATTAATAGTGTCAAACTTATTGTCAGATTGTGTGTAGGTTTATATGTGCATTTGGACAGCTTCTGTCGGATATACACTAAACAATCAGGCTCCCCATTGCTAGCTTTGAGCTGGCTCCCTTTTGAATTTCAGAGTTTTCAGCATGCAGCTGAACTGCCAGTCAGCCACATTAGCTGTAATGCAGATGGCCTTGGTGTGTAACAATGCCACGTGCCAAAACCCCAGGCTAGGTTCCGAACCACTCAACAATGTGAATTTCTTCACTTTTCGTACTGAATCTAAAGCTTCTAAGAAACAGATCAGAAGCAGCTATTCCCCAATGTGATTCAGTCAATAAGGTGTTGAAATTATGATTTAACACTAAGTGTAGTCTCTGAATTTTTTTACAGTGGAAAGAAGCAAAATCAGATGATTTAATGGACTCCAAGCTGCGATGTGTCTTTGAGCTTCCCTCCGAGAATGAGAAAACAGTAAGTTTGAATATTCCTTGTCAAGTTGAATGATGGGGCAGAGGGTTCTAGTCTGGATTATTTTTCTAACCCAGTCATTGTTATCCATGCCAAAAGTGGTAGGGGACTGTTGTAACTTTGGCCTTCCTGACTCAGAGCTGTGGCTAAAGCAATGTTGAATAGCTATCTGCAACTTAAGGAATTCAGCATTCACATGTATGAAAATGCAGTCGTTGCATTTGATAGAGTAATGTTGGTTAGGTTCCCCGAGATCTCTCCACTAAATCTGAGACTTGGTAACTGCAGTGTAGTTCTCTCAGGTGGAAGGTCAGCAGGTAAACATATTTGAACCTGTGGCAGGGCAACACAGGCTGAGAGAAAGCTGTGATACCTGCACTTTATAGTGAAGGAAATTATCCTGTATAAGTGTATTAAGACCATACACAAAGGAGCAGAATTAGGCCATTCAGCCCATCAAGTCTGCTCTGTCATTCCATCTTGACTGATTTATTATCCCTCACAACCCCATTGTCCTACCTTTTCCCCGTAACCTTTGACACCCTATCTGTGGCAATCAATTCCACAGATTCACCACCATCTGGTGAAAGACATTCCTTCTCTGTTCTAAAGGGATGTCCTCATATTGAGGCTGCGCCCTCTGGTCCTGGTCTCTCCCAATATTGGAAACATGCTCTTCACATCCACTCTTTCTAGGCTTTTCAACATTTCATATTGGTTATACTTTGATCTCGGGAAATTTTTTTTTGGATAAATTGTTACACTTGTTTAGTGCTTTTCTTTAGTAAAATTTAGGACATGTATTTAAATTCCATCATGTGCATTCAATGCAGAAATTAATAGCTACAACTTTCCGCAAACTACTGTGGGAAGGAACCAAACTTAAAAATTTTGGGAGAAATGTGTCCTATATTAACTGCTGTAGTTCCAGAAACTGTCCTTGCTATGTCAGGTTATTTAATTCCTTGCTTGTCCCCTCTTTCAATTTAGCATCAAGATAGTCTACCAAAAGCAACACACACCTGGGAGGCTCCTTTCCAGAATGCAGAAAGTATTGTGTAGCGTTAAGTATTACAAAACATGAACTTCCATCTCTTTATAATTCAGAAGGAGGCATTTGGCCCAATAGGTTTGTGTCGGCACTCAGAGGAGCAGTCCCATTGATCCTGCTCCTGCAATTTATTCTCCCCCTCATATGCAGCAACTCGCCTTTGATTCTCTTTGCCATTGACGTGCACCACAAGGAGTTAATAATACCTAATTAATCCACAAGCTCATCTTTGGGATATGGGAACCCCATGGGATACATAACTCCAAACTAAGCACCTGAACTCAGAATATAGTCCAGTCACTGCACCACCATGCCTCCCACAAAATGGGAAACACTAAGAGACTGTTATCTGAATAGTTGCCTGGTCAACCTGAGGGAGTGTACGCATCCGTGAACATGGAGTAGAAGCACCTGTGATGCCTGAGGTTGAACAGTTTGGCCTCCCTTGTATTAAAAGACTGGTGGCAGGTAAACCCAAACCCAACACCAAATGGCCACCTTCTGAATCATTCAGAGATGGAGGTTAATGGTTTATATTGTTTACTATTATACTATACTCCCTGCATTCTGGAAAGGAGCCTTCCGATTGGGAGTGGAATTGGGGGAAGAAAGGAGAGGAGTACAGTGCTGTGGCCGGTATTGCCTCTTGACTCCAGCGATCGGGTTTTGATCCTGACCTCTGCTGTCTGTATGGAGTTTCTCCCAGATGCTTTGCTTTCTCACATCCAAAAATTGTGCTAGAAGGTAATGAAAAATGTGGGTGGGAAGAATTAGGTTGATCTTCAGCACAGCATCGTGGGTTGAAGTGTTGTACTGTTCTATGTTTAGGGTTAATTACTCCTAGTGTAGCAGGGGTGATAGAAGAATCTGGGTAGAGTTGATGAGCACGTGAGAGAAGAAAGTAAGATTGGTAGGATTGCACTGATTGCTCATAGACCAATGGACCAAAAGACCCCCTGGTCTGTGTCGTAAAGAAACATGAGATCATTAATGTCCAGAACAATGAATATTAAAATGAAAAACTGATTTGGGAAGGATCTCTCAGCACAGTAGTGACCAATCTGCTGTAATAACTGCAAAGGAAAAATGTGGGGAGTGAGGCTAATGGTTTAGCTCATGGGTATATAGCTTCATCCTGATTGTATAAACAAAATATCTACCAAAGGTGCTGTATATTTGAGAGAACAAGCCAGTGCTTAGCTCTGTGAGTGAAGGAAGTTGATGAGGAAAAGCAACTGTGAGCAATGCACATTCTCATGGAATTTTAAAAGATCTGAGGTGCTGCTCTCTTGAATGTTTAACTCTGCACCATTTTCTGTTAATGTTCCAGTGGCGTCCACTACGCATAAGGAGAAACGTAAGGAAATTGATATACACTTACATGGTTGTAACACTGATCATTTGTTCCTAACCACTCAGAATAGCGATGCCCTTGTGCATTATATATGCTGTGGTCTTCCCCTGTAACACTTAATGATGTCAATTGCAGTACTGCTGCTGTTAACACCGCAAAGTTCAATACCACTGTCTTCAAATGCTTTGCATCCATACCACATAATGGACCCACATTCTTAGCCTGGAATTTTAACTGTCACAGGATATCTCCTGATATTAATAACTCCTGGATGCATTCTAGGAGTGAGGATTCCTTGTCTGCTTCTCCTTTAGTTGTAACCTTTGGCAAACTTGGCTATTACAACCATCTCTAGGTTCAAGGGGATATTGATCAGTGAGTAATTTTTTTTTCTTTTCTCTCCAGGAACAGGAACTAAGAGAACACTTGTATCTGAAAGGGCTGCCATTTTCCCTCTCCCCATGTTCTGATCTTCATATATATCACAGGCATACTGTAGCATTTTGTAGCATTAAATTAAAGATCAGGCTGTGGAAAATATTCCATTTAATGAGTACAGGGAAATAAATAACAATAGTTTCTACCAGTGAAAGCTGGGTAATTTTTTCCAAAATGATGCCTGCATATGTAATATACATAAAAAGCCAGTCTTATTCAATTCAGCTATGTGATCACCAAGCTTGACTGATGGGAACAGTCTAGTTATCTGTACTCCAGATAGCAATGCCATTGTCACAGTTTGTAAGTTTTCCTTAAAATGGTCTCCTTTTCTTGGAATTGATTTTGTATGAAGAATCAAAGACTCTGATGCACCACTCTTGTAAGTGACTGTTTCTCCAGAAAGTGGATTGATCTCTAGTGGATATAAAAGGAACAAAGGAGCTGGCATTTCAAACCTCCTTCGGTGTTGCATTAGATCATGAGAAGTTCAGTGTTCCGAAATTTCCGATAAACATCTTTTACATGTTTTTAATGGGTGCAGCACCCTTCCATTGATTAGGGGAAAGATGTGCTTGTAATTTTTGTCACATTGTTTATTCATGTGACATCAAGTGCAGTTCAGTCATCTCCATTGTGACATCTCTACCATGGACTTAATGTGCCCATGCATGCGAGCAAATACTTTTATTCAAGGATCATCTCTGACCATCTTGTGCACTAAATGAGTGGTTGTGCATACTCCCGTGTGTGTGAAGGCTCACTAAAATGAGATTCAGCTAATGTACTATGGTAACCAAAAAGCATGCAACTCGCGCGAAAACTTAGCAGGAAGTTTGACTGCTCTTAAATCAATATTTCTGAAATTGCTCTTTACCAGGACTACCGAACAGAAGGTTCAGACTAGCGCTCATACCTCCGCTTTCCACTATTAACCCACCCTGCTTGACTCTACTTTATCATGTTAGCCTGTCGTTTCTTTGTCAAATGCTGTTGGTTCTCAATTGCCCTTTAGAGCATTTTCTTTTCAGTGCCAACGATTGCAGAAGGGCAGTGACAAGATGCAAGAAGTATCTCACAAGATTTCTCAACCATCAAAGGGAAATAGTTTATTTATTTATCTTCACTGTTTTAGCTGGGCTGTTAATTGTGCCATTTGTATTGGAGTGTTACACTCCCAGCATGTACTGAAATCCCAATGTTCATGTGTCCAAGTACATACTGTCTGAATGTTGCAGAACAAGCTTCCAGTTTTTGGGGCTGTGTTGAACAGTCTCAGTGAAGCAAACATTCCTATTCAATCAGCAGTGATTGAACTGCCCTTAATGGTTTTCCTTCTCTCAAAGACTTGGGGAATCCTGAACTGGGAAGTATCAGTACTGTAGTGGCCTTTCCTGATTAGCACAGGTGAGCTTGTGATTCTGGTTGCCTAGGGATGGTCTGATGCTTGAAGGAATACATTGTACAGTCGACCCTCCTTATCTGTGGGGGATTGGTTCTGGGAACTGCTGTGGATACCAAAAAACGCGGATGCTCAAGTTCCTTACATGAAACGGCATAGTATTTGCATGTAACCTATGCACATCCTCCCGTATATTTTAAATCATCTCTAGATTACTTATAATACCTAATACAGTGTAAATGCTATGTAAATAATTGTTATACTGTATTGTTTAGGGAATAATGACAAGAAAAAAGTCTGCACATGTTCAGTACAGACGCAACCATCGTAGCTCTTCTGGGAACGCTGATTCTCCCATGGTCTTTAAGTTCTTGAGGCTGTAGCGCTTTACATAACTAGCCAGCCATCCCTTACTAGCCTTAAACTCCTTCCTCTCGCTCACAACACAAGTAGCTTTTTAGGAGCCATTTTTTCACAGAAACAAAGTAGTGACCAAACGAGATGTGAGGCGAACTCAAATAACGAGTGCTGGAGAGAGAACTTGCGGGTTTTCCCGATCCGCGGTTGGTTGAATCCACTCATGCGGAACCCGCGGATAAGGAGGGCCGACTGTATCCTTAAATTCGGTGTAAAAAATCTCCTCATGTCTAAGTAGTGTATTTCACATTCTAAATATAAAAAGTGGTTGTCAAGTGTTGAATCATTCCTAATTCATAACCAGTTGATAGGTGTATAAGAAAAATCTCAAAAATAGAACTAACAGGCAGATTTATTGGCTGAAAGAGTAGAACAGGAGTGCTCCTTGTAATGAGGTCCATTGTAGCCATCTGGAAGATGAAATTCTAATGTCTAAGTCCTGTAATACTGTCATTTGGAGGTGAGAATGCTACCACCGAATTTGATCCCCTTCTGCAATTACACTAACTTTTAACAGAACTGATGTCAGGAATATAAATTTTATTCCAACTCTTCGATGGGTTTGAACTCGAAGATTTATTGTAACTTCACTCACTTTCTGCAGCATGACATGGAGATAAATAAAGTTACTTCCACTTCACTGAAAACAGAAGCTTCCATGATGTCAAAATCAACCAGTTCTTCCTTGGATGATTCAGACATGAGGAAATTAATGGATGATTGCAGGTCACTTAAGTCAGAGGTTCAGAGGCTTCGTGAGGAGAACAAACAGTTAAAGGTAAGGCTCTCTGAATGATCATAGTGCCTCTGGATTTATGACAGCTCGGTGTGTCACAGGACACATCATAGCGAGTGAAGTAATTTTCAAAGTAGAAACTGTTGTAAGATAGAAAAAGTGACAACCATCTTGGTGGTGCTTGGATCACTACCGTTAATGTGCTAACTAGTCATTTACTTAGTGAAGGTATGAGAGTTATAAATACATCTGGGACACCAGGCAGAGTGGAGCTCCCTGCTTACCTCCAGAAAAGTGCTGTTACTTATCAGAGACTTCTAGCACAAACTTCACCTGTGTGGTCATCCACAGCAGACTTAGAGGTCGACACAATGAGATCCCTGACTGCTTCTCCCAAAAGCACAGTGGTAAAGGCCTTGTGCATTTTTGTATTTTGGACAAATTGTCTTTCTGAAGTTGAAAGCAGCGTCTCAGCCGTTTGTGTGGATGGAGGTGGCAGGGGTCGCTAAAGTTCTTTGCTGGAGTTTAGACCCTGACTTGCCATTGCATCCTGTGTGTGCATCCTGTGTGTTGGATCAGAATGAAGGTATACTCTAATCTATTTGGAAGAATTGGTGGTATGGTGTTAAGTGAAATAGTATTCTGAATCTATCCCATATTGTGCACATTCTTCGAGTCTTTGATGGGACATTGTGCAAAAGGGCTTTGGAACAGTGCCAAATTAAGTTTCACTCATATCTATCTACTTTGGTGAAGTGGAAATATGCCCTTAGTCGCTGGGCACAAGCTACTGATTTCTTCGCTTTGTTCTTGTGTTGCAGGAGGATGACGGGCTGCGAATGAGGAGGATGCCTCAGGTGGGTAATCCTACACCTTCCAACAACACTGTGATGAAAGAAGAAGGACCAGCTGCTCGGATGATTGCCATGGTTGTCCTGTTCTTTATCCTGGGGATAATTGTAGGGAAACTGTTGTTGTAGAAAGGCAGCATGCTGGTGATCTGTTAGCTTGGGTTGTTTTTTGTTTGATCTGCCATATCATGGGGTAGAATTTATTTCATGATCGAAAATTAAAATACAAAAAAAACACTTTAATGTACAGCATATCACAGGTTCTTGCCTTTCAGTTACCCCTTTGCACAACAAGAAAGATAATCGGGAGAAACCTTGTATTAATTAAAATTGTACAGTAAGTTGCACACAGAGCTCAAAGTTATTGGTGGATGGGGTATGAGGGAGAACAAAGCCATTTTGATGTGGTGACGACATATTCTAGGTGTCATTTTAATCATGTTAGATTATGGTACCTGTCACAGGATTACCTCTTAAGTACTTGGTATGATTGCCGATGCTGCCTCTAACATCTGGTGTGTAGAAATGAACTGACTGGCTGGGAAGGAGGGTCAAACTCCCATGTAATATTTCCACAAGAGCCCTTTCCTTCCACTGCCTGACATGTAGGGAGTTGAATAGCTTCTGTCAATGCGGTCTTTCAGAGTGGTCCGTGTTAAGGATTCAAAAAACAAAACAAAATACTATGATGGCTAGACCCATTTATTCCTTAAGGTGTTGTCCCATGCTTATATTTGATGAATAATAAAGGACTTCCTGTATTCCATTTCACACTTAACACAAGTAACTAAAGTCCAGTGCAGTTTGTTACCTACTATTTGCTCAACCCACGTTGGGAGTTAGGTGGACTGACTGAAGACCATTGTTGCTGAGAACTGCATTGTGGAATAGTCGTCTCCACATATGCCTTAGGCACTACAGTGAAATTAGACGTGTACTATCAGCTTTGATCATCCAACATTGGAATACAGCAGTCGGGCAACTATTTTGTATATAATTAACTGTTTATCAGAAAGAATACAATGAATATTAGTAGTTAAATAGTCCATGCCATAATGACCAATTCTGTTTGGCTATGTAGCATCTTAATAAAGCCCAAATTTAATTGATTTTACTTGATCTCATTATTTTCCAAAATTTCTACTGGTATCTGGAGTTTGTCAGCAACTGTTCCTTGAACAATACACGAATCAGTTATTTCAACATGTAAGTGATATTATGCAACAGACTAAAATACTTTCGAGCAAACATTAGTGTTGGATAAAATATTTGATCCTAGGAGCCTGTAACTGAGAGTGCCGACTCCTGGTGCAAGGTCTAAGTCAAGTTTATTGTCAAGCACAGGTGCAGTGAAAAATCCTACAGCACCATCGTGGCACATAGTGTCATATAAGCAGCATTCACAAGAGAATTTTATAAATTGTACACAATGTATACAAACACAAGAGCTTAAAAAAGACCATTTAGATGCAAGGTGGTCAAATTGGTCATGGTGTTACTAAACTGTAGTGATTAAGATTTTGTGGATGATTCATGAACTGAATGATTGAAGGGAAATTCTTGAACCTAGTGTGAGACTTCAGGTTTCTGTACTACCTCCTGATGGTAGCTGTGAGAAGATGGCATTGTCTGGATGGTTGGGGACATATGATGATAGAGGTTCTTTTTGTAATGTGATAAGTTTCCACACACCCTTCACTTGTGCATCAAATGTTCATTTAAAGGCAGAACAATTCTAATGGGCTGTCTGGAGCAATTGCTGAGGAAGTTCCTTGATCACAATACCTTGGGGGCCAGGATTTTCCAGTGAAATAATCTAACATTATAGCTCAAGGCTTGAGAGTTGAAACCAGCTGCAATTGACTTTAAATTTAGAAGCATTTGCTGTTTGTTAAGTGGACCAAATTAATTAGAAAAATCCAGCTGATTGAGTAACTGGACATCCCAGCCTTGCAGCAAATGGCGACTGCAGTGGAGATCTACCAGTAGTTCTCCTCAACTTTGAAATTTGAAACAGCCCTTACCATTAAATATTTGATAATGTGGTATCCAGTTATTTAGCCTTCATGCTGTTGCTTTGGGGAACAGTGCAATTTAATACAGGGGCCCACAGTCAATTAACTGCTGCACTAGCTATGGATATACCTTGTGCTGCTGATGAACTTTATATAATTTAGGTATATTCATTAATCACGTTACATCAAAACGTGTCATCTTGAGGATGTGCTGGGGGCAGCCAACAAGTGTCGCCACACATTCCAGTGCCAACATGCAACAGGCAACAGCAGTAAAACGAGCCCTTTGCTACTCCCCCACTCACAGGTGGGCCTCCGACCTCCAGGCTCACTGATCACGAGCCTCTTCTTAGGACCTGCTGAATGACCTCAGGCCTCCAATCCGAGACTCACTGACCTCCGACTCAAAGATGTGACAACGTCTGGGATCACCGGCTCTCGAGCTCAGACGTACGTCCTCAGAAATCACTGGCCTCCAAGCTCCAGCTGCTTTCCCTAACTTCATTTACTGCCCCTGACCTTTCATTCCCCTCATCTCTGTCCCTACCCCTAATCTGCCCCTAACTTCCTTTGGAGTTTCCAAGAACCATCTCTATGAACATAAAAATCTAAGTCTGAGCCATGAACCTGATGGACATCACAATTCGGTACCATCTTGAAAATAGTGGATAGAGTGGGCAGTACTGCTCCTGTGGGAGAGACATCTCTGCTTCTACAGCCCTTGGAAGGGGAGAAATGAGCAAGGCTGCTGGATGTCAGCTCATAACTTCTGTTGGAACTACCATTTGAGCTTGTTCTGAGGGTATATAAAAGATACAAAATGCATGGTGGGGGGGATTAAAAATCCAAAGCAAGAGCCTGGAAATCTGAAATTGAAGAATGCTTGAAATAGCGGATCCAAAGGTGGCTGTGGTGAATGAAAACAGTGAATGTTATAGCAACGTACACAAAATGCTGGAGGACCTCAGCAGGCTGAGCAGTGTCTATGGAAAAGAGTAGACAGTTGGCATTTTGGGCTGAGAATGATTAGATACTCTTGCCTCAAAGTTGGGTATCTATCTGAATTCGTTGTTGCTTGCAACATGCCTTAAAACATGAGCTTGGTTGGAAGAGGCAGATGCAGTCAGAGAGGGATGGAGAATTAATGTGACAGGCCAGTGGAAGGGCAGGGTCACCCTTGCAGATAGAATGAAGTTCTGCAGTGTAGAGAGCACAGCACAAAGATTGAATATACACTGAACACAGTGCAAGTGAAGGGTACTTTACTGATGCTGCCATATTTAACTGCAGGATAATCTCAATGTTATGAGTTGTCTGCCACATAAATATCAATGTGGTAAAAAGCTAGATTATTTGCAATAATGCAGCTGCAAGATAACAAAGAGTTTACTTCCTGACACAGGACACAAGAGATTGCAGGAGCTCAAAATTTAGTGCAATGTACACAAAATGCTGGAGGAACTCAGCAGGTCAGGCAGCATCAATTTTCATCTGTCTTCAAACTTTGGAGTCCTGATGAAGGGTCTTGGCCCAAAACATCAGCTTCTCTCCCATAACTCTGGAGTGTCAGCATATATTTTGTATTGGAGTCTTTTCTCTTCAGTCAAAATGAATTGCCACAGACATGACTGAGCAGTCTGGTGTTTCTGCAAGACATTGGACAGGAGGAACTGAGGAGCCAAGAAGGCTTGAAGGGTGTGATACCTTTCATGGGCTAAACAGACTTAAGTTCTCACTTACAAGTTAGAGAACCTGATTTGTGGTGCTGGGGAAAAGACACGTGGATGCAGGGAGAAACTCTCTGATGCAGAAAGGTTATGATTTGAAATTTTCTTGTAAAAATGAGGAGTGGATCGGTTAGCACTTTCAAAAGGGAACTATATTGCCACATGGTAAGATAATCAGGATGACAGAAGCAGCAGAGAATAGAATGGAACAGAGAAGCTACCATGAACTCAATGAACTGGTTGGCCTCCTCTGCCAAAACTGATGCCAATTATCTCACAGTTATTCATCATGAGCTAAAGCACTAACTAAAGAATAAAAGTTTGGTTAGGTTTAATCAGGTTGAACTTGGAGCTAATAAATATAATGGAGCAGAGAAAAGCAAATGCCTGCATTCGGGTGAATCTATTAAGGATCTGTATGCATTTATTGATCATTCACTGAAGTGTTCTGACCTCTGAAGCAAGAATTATTCTTAAAGCTATGCTGAGAGCAGAGAGCAGTTGGAACATAGAAGCAATGGTTATGTTGAGACTTAAATGGACAGTTCAGAACTCATGAGAATTTCAGAAATAAGTAGGCTTCATGGCAATTTAAAGAAATATTTTCCTCAGCCCAGCTGATTTCTTAAGCTGTCTCCCAGCAGAACTTGGTTGAATTTGGTAAGTAGAAGGAGTTAATTTTAGAAAACTTAGCACATTTATTTTTCAACATAGTCATACATTTACACACTTCCTCCCAGTGGTCGTGGAGCATATGATCTTGGACCTCCAGAAAGTGTCCACATCAGGGGTGATTGATAAGTTTGTGGCCTAAGGTAGCAGGAGATGAGTAACCAGCTCTCGTTGCATGCACATTCAGTTTAACTCTTTGAGTGATTATGCAGAAAGTTTGAAGTTAATAACTCAGGGTGATTGATAAGTTCGTGGCCTATGTAGAAGGCGATGAGTTACTAACTTCAAACATTCTGCATAATCGCTCCAAGTTGAACTGCATGTGCATCTAATGAGAGCTGTATAACTCATCTCCTGCCTTAGGCCGCAAACTTATCAATCACCACTCGTACGTTTGTAGTCCATTGGAGCAGCAGTCATGAGTGACTGCCCCATGCATCAAAACCCTGATACACGTGACACTGGCAAATCTGTACCTGCTGCATTATTAATAATATGGAAAATCCCACTGTGCTCTACAAACCAGGACACTTCACGGAAACAATTGCACAAACAATGTGATATGACCTGATGATCAATTGTACCAATGGTTGGTTGGAGGGGGTCAGTGCTGTGCTGTACTGACCACTGGGGAAAACTCAGCTATTTGTGAAACTGATGATATTTTTTATGTCTTCCTGTGAAGACAAAGGATCTTGGCTAAGAGCTCTTCTGGAGTCACACCACACAGAAACAGGCCCCTTGACCCACCAAGTCCATCTGACTATCACACACCTATTTACAGAGATCAATTAACCTACCAACCCATGCAGCTTTGGAATGTGGGCTGAAACCAAAGAATCTGAAAGAAAATATGAAAACTCCACACAGACAGTGCTGGAAGAGTTGGAACTGTAAGAGAGCAGTTCTGCTATCTTGTGTTGCCATGTAGTGACACAGGCAGCTAGTCTGATCTACATTTGGGTTCAGGTTTCTGGAGCAGATGATGTAAATCTCCTGTCTCCTTGAGTTACAGCTAGTGAGTGTTTAAGGCGTGTCTGAAACCGGCTGTTCTCTGGTAAGAGATACCTTTTTTAAGACCATGTGCCATTTTGCATGCTGCAAACACAGTAAATGTGCAGAAGTGTGCTGCATAGTTAATTTTCCATCTCAGCTCCCAGCAGGACAATTTTTCTCTGCTGTGAGTCAGAAGCCCCTCCACTGGCTGTTAGATATAACTCCTGTGTAATGATAGGGCCTGCTGTGCCTTCAGTAACAACAATGATATTTGGAGAAGGCGTGAGAAATTTATGAGGATGTTGCCAAGCTGTAGTGGTAAAGCAAAGTTGGATAGATTGAGTTTTTCATTTTGGGAAAGAGGAGGCTGAGAGGAGAGTTGATTAAAGTGTACAAAATTATAAGGATCTAAGGCAGAGTAAATGTAAATGTCCCACAGCAGAGAGGTGTATTTAAAGTAATTAGAAAAATTAGAAAGGAGCTTTGCTTGAAGAATGGGAGAAGCAGAAAACTTATGTATTTAATCAGTGACTGGATGCTACTTCAACTGTAAACTGCAGGACTGAAGACCAGTGCTAGGCTAAAGATAGGTACCTCTTTTTCGGACACAACACCGAACAGTAGAGCACAGCATGGGAGTACAGGTCCTTTGGCCCATGATGTTCTGCCAATCTTATGTAAATTTACACCACAATCAATCAAACCCTTCCCTCATACACAGCCCATAACACTCATTTGTTTACACCCATGTGCCTAACTAACTAAGAATTCAATAAATGTCCCTTTTGTGTGTGACTCTACTCTGCCCCTGGCATTTATCTGTCTGTTAAAAACCTCCCTCTGACACCTCCCCTCAATTTTCCTCCGCTCACTTTAAACAGATGTTCTCTAGTATTGCTCATTACCACTGTGGGAAAAAGGTATTGGCCATCCACTCTATCTATGCCTTTTATCATCTTGTACATCTCTAATTGCCTCTCATCCTTCTGTGCTCCAAAGAATAAAGCCCTGGAATGCTCAACTTTTCCTCTTAAGATAATTCAGGCATCACCTGGGAAATCTCTACACCCTATAATGAAACAAACAGGAAAGGATACTAATACATCTGACCAGAATTCTGGAGCGGCAAAATTGTCTCATAGATCTTGAGCTCAGTGTCCTGCCTAATGATAGCCAACATGCCAAATGTGTTCTTAACCACCCTATCAACTTGCGCAGCAATTTTTCAGGTACCTATAGACATGGGCCCCAAAATCCCTCTGTTCCTCCACACTGCTAAGAATCCTGCCATTAACCTTATACCACACCTTCAATTTCAATCTTCCAAAATGTATTACATCACAATTTTCCAAATTGAAATCCATCTCCCACTTCTCAGCCCAGCTCTGCAACCTGTCTTTATCCCTTTGTGACCCACAAGGACCTTCCACACTATCCACAACACCACCAACTTTTATATCATCTGCAAACTTACTAACCCACCCTTCTACGTCCACATTGAAGACATTTATAAAAATCACAAAGAGCAGGGATCTCAGAACAGATCCTTGCAGAACACTACTGGCTACTAGCCTCCAGACAGAATATACTCTATATGATGGTCCAAATGTCCTTGTATGGTAAATTTTTGTTCTGCATCTGACATTTAAAGCTGTTCCATGTGTTAGCTTAAGAGAATCTAGCTTCAGTTATAATTAGACTATCTAAATACTGTGTTAACTGGCCTGTGACATTAAGATTGGTTGAGTACAGTTGAATTGATTAAGTGCTGCTAACACTTTCGACTGGACAGCACGCTACTGGCAATGTTTGATGGGTCTGTGCACAGGAACGCCAACTGGCAGTGTATCTCCCCACATTCCTCCACATTAATCAACACCCCCATAGGTAAAATTGCAGATGGTGACATGGTGGTGTAGAAGAGTGATGTAATTCAGCTGGATGAGTGGTGTCGCAATAACAACCACACACTCAATATCAAAAAGACCAGGAAATTGTAAGCTTCAAGGTGAAGTTGGCAGAATACACATCAGTTCTTATTGAGGATTCAGTGATGGAAATGGTGAGCGGCTTCAAGTTCCTGGACATCATCATTGTCATAGGTCCAACACTTTGAAGTAATCTTGAAGAAAGTATGCTTCTACCTTGCTTGGAGTCTGAGGAGATCTGGTATATCATCAAAGATTGTAGAAAATTTCTGCAGGTGTACAATGGACATGACAAGAACCCGATGGACCATGTGATGATTGATAGTATGTGGAGACGATCCTAGCAGGATGTCAAGGTGAAGAGATGAGCAGATACAGGAAATAATCACCACCTTGTTGTAGCAGTAATGAAATTCAAGCTGAGAAGCACTGAGACCAGAACACATGCACAAAGATGTTTTGATGTTGGGAAGTATGAGATCTGCCTTCACCATTCAGCTTAAGAACTGATCTCTGGCCTTGCAAGACCTTGACAAGGTTATGTCAGTGAATAAGGTTGACACAATGTGGAAGCAGATTGCCTCTGTCTTCAAGGAGAGCAGCGAAGCTTGTCTAGGATACAAAGCTGGAAAGAAGAAAGAGTGGATACAGCAGGAAACATGGACGGCTTTAGAAGAGAGAAGGAAAATTAAGAAGCAAGTTTTAGCTGCAAAGTCAACATGAATTAAGGTGAAACTTCAATTAGCATATACTGAAGCTAACAAGAAGGTGAAGAGACTTGGAAGAAAGGATAAAAGAGTCCACATCCTTGCTGAGGAGCTGAAGCAGCAGCCAGTCAAGCTGATCAGGGAAATATGTACAAGATTTCAAAACTGGTATGTGGAAAGTTCCGGGCCAAATCCAGTGATCCCTTGAGAGATGAGGACGCTCTGCTTTTGACAACAGAAAGACTAAGAAACATGATGCACAGAGTATTTCAGACAACTACTGAATAGACCACCTCCTGAGGAAGAACCTGACATACAAGAGGCAAGCAAGGACCTTGACACTCTCACAGATTCACACAAGAAAGAAGAGATTTTTGCTGTGAGTAAAGCATTAAGAAACTCCAGGAAATGACAATTTGAATGCTGAACCAAAAGTTGCAGTAGCCATCCTACAACCGCTGTTTACTATAATTTGGGAATGGGACAAGTACCCAAGGACTGGACAAAGGGAAATATTGTTGGTAATCTCCAAGAAAGAAGCTCTAAGTGATTCCAATAATTGGCGTGGCATCAAACTTTTGTCAGTGCCTGGCAAGGATTACAGATGTTGTCAAGGTGTACTTGAGGAAGGAACAAGTTAGTTTCAGAAAGAACAGGGGCTGCGAGGACCAGATTTTCAGACTGCAGACCATCATAGAGCAGTGCATAGTGGCAAAGACAACTGTATTTAAATTTCGTAGACCTTGAAAAGACTTTTGATGGCATCCACAGGGAAAGCCTCTGGCAAGTTCTCAGATCATATGGGATCCCTTCCAAATTTCTCTAGATTATCCAGAGTGCCTGTGCTAATTTCACCTGCGCAGTCGGGGACTGCAGTTTTGAGTGTTGAGGTCAGAATTGGAGTCAGGCTAGACTGTGTGATGTCAGCGATACTGTTTAACCTGGCGATTGACTGGGTTATGAGGTAAACAACAAACGATAAGCAGAAAGGCTTTAGGTGGACTCTCTTCTCTACTTTAGAAGACCTTGACTTTGCAGATGACCTCACATTACTATCACATACATACCAGCACATACAAGAGAAAACTCAGCAACTGTATACCTTTGGTGGACTCTAAATCAGCCAGAGAAAGACCATGACCCTAAATGTAGAATCTCCCCCCCCCCCCCCACCCGTCAAGGAATATGGCATAAACTTACCCAGCATCAGCAGATTCATCTACATGGGCAGTGTCATTCAGCAGGATGGTGGGACCAAAGACAACATCCAATGCAGATGCAGCAAAGCTAGAAATACCTCTGATCAATGAGCAACGTCTGGGCATCAACCAGATACAATGTCCACACCAAGTTGAAGCTGTACTGGAGCTGTGTTCTGTCCACATTTTCAGAATGCTGGTGTATGACAGAGAGTGACTTTGCCAAGCTGTCATCATCCCACACCGCAAGCCTCCAGAAGATCCTCCGTCGTTTCTGGCCAAGAAAGACATCAAACCACGCCCTACTCTTTCAGAGTCATCAAGAGGACATGGCCACAATCCTCACGAGGAAACAATGGAGATGGGAAACCAAAGACAACTTGGTGCTGTACCAGCGAGGACCCTGAACCACACCTGGAATACAGTAGAGATGACCAAAGACAGACAGACGGACGAATGAAGGACATAACGAGCAGTAAGTAAACACCAGTGACATAACGAGCAGTAAGTAAACACCAGTGATGTAATGGGTAGTAAGTGAACACCGGTGACGTAATGAGCAGTAAGTAAACACCAGTGATGTAATGGGCAGTAAGTGAACACTGGTGACGTAATGAGCAGTAAGTAAACACCAGTGATGTAATGGGCAGTAAGTGAACACCAGTGACGTAATGAGCAGTAAGTAAACACCAGTGATGTAATGGGCAGTAAGTGAACACCGGTGACGTAATGAGCAGTAAGTAAACACCAGTGATATAATGGGCAGTAAGTAAACACCAGTGATGTAATGGGCAGTAAGTGAACACCGGTGACGTAATGAGCAGTAAGTAAACACCAGTGATATAATGGGCAGTAAGTAAACACCAGTGATGTAATGGGCAGTAAGTGAACACCGGTGACGTAATGAGCAGTAAGTAAACACCAATGATGTAATGGGCAGTAAGTGAACACCAGTGACGTAATGAGCAGTAAGTAAACACCAGTGATGTAATGGGCAGTAAGTGAACACCAGTGACGTAATGAGCAGTAAGTAAACACCAGTGATGTAATGGGCAGTAAGTGAACACCGGTGACGTAATGAGCAGTAAGTAAACACCAGTGATGTAATGGGCAGTAAGTGAACACCGGTGACGTAATGAGCAGTAAGTAAACACCAGTGATGTAATGGGCAGTAAGTAAACACCAGTGATATAATGGGCAGTAAGTGAACACCGGTGACGTAATGAGCAGTAAGTAAGTAGTGGTACAGAGGTCCCTTTGCACAGGATCGAAAGAGGCTGCCATTTTTACGCAGACTCAGCCATTTCTATCGTGGGCATAAGCCTCACCATCTAGGACATCTTCAAGAGGTGGTGCCTCAAGAAGATAGCTTCCAGCACTAAGGATCCCTGCAATCTGGGGCGTACCCTCTCCTCATTATGATCACTGGGGAGGAGGTACAGGAGTCAGAAAGACACACGCACAAAATCAAAGTAAATTTATTACCAAACTATGTATATGTTACCATATACTACCTTGGGATTCATTTTCTTACAGGCATTTACTGGAAGATAAAGAAATACAATAGAATTTATGAAAAATATACATAAACAAAGACTGACAAACAGCCAATGTGCAAAAGAAGACGAAATGTGGAAATAAAAAATAAATCAAAATGAGAACATGAGTTGTAGAATCCCTGTAAGTGAGTCTGTAGGTTGTGGAATTATTTCAGAGTTGTTGAGAGAGAAGTTATCCACACTGGTTCAGGAGCCTGATGGTTGAAGGGTAATAACTTCCTGAACCTTGTTGTGTGAGATCCTAAGGCTCCTGTACCTCCTGTCTGATAGTGGTAGTGAGAAGAGAGAATGGTTTGGATGGGGGGAGGGGGCTTCCTTAATGATGGGCGCAGCTCCCTTGTGAAAACACTCCGGGTAAATGCACTCAATGGTGGGGAGCGCTTTGCCTGTGGTGGACTGGGCAATTTCCATCACTTTCTGCAGACATTTAGGAACAGTTTTCCCCCCTCCTCCATCAGATTTCCAACGAACAAATGAAAACTACCTTTTTATTCCTTCTTTTATTTTATAATTTTATTAATTCTGTCTTTGCACGGCCAGAGAACAAATGTCATGTCATTTAAGTCAATGATAATAAACCTGATTCTGAATTTGAATTGATGTTGATCACTGTTTCTGTTGTCAGTCTGTGCCAGTGGTACAATGATGGCCAAGTAACTTCTCTAGATCCTCAATACAACTGATCAAATACTGAAATTAAGCACAGGCTCTTGTGTGGGTATCAGGAGACTCTTCACACACTCACTATGCATTTACATTTATACTCCATTGATATTAATCTTTAAGACATTTTGGAAACAGAACGTCAAAGCCATTTTTATCAACCAGTTAATATTTATTTAGAAATGATCTTTCTAGTGAGAACTGATCATGCCATGGGTGGACAACACTGGCGGTGAACAAAACTCGAAAATGTTGTTGAAAGTCAAAGATGAAACCGGCTCCATGTTTCCCACACGGTCACCTGCAACAGTTTTGTCCCCCACCCCCATACATTCACATTACAAAGTGCAGTGAACAATGCTTTTATTCATTCACAGTCCCTGCGAGTAAAGCCAACGCTCATTGCCCATTGAGTGAGTGGCTTGTTGGCCATTTTAAAAATCAAGAGTAGAGTCAACCCTTTTTCTATGTTCTGGAGACACGAGTAAATACAAGTACATAGGGACAGCTGAGATCAAAGGATGTTAACAAGCCAAGTCAATTTCACAGCCTGGAACATAAAGCATTGAACGGTACAGCACAGTATGGGCTCTTTGGCTCAGGATGTTGTGCCAGCCTATTCAAACCTACTCTCCGATCAATCTAACCCTTTCCTCCTCTACTAGCAGAATACAGAGCTGCATGCCGCACCCTCCAAGACAAACCGAGACAGACCCAAAACGATTGGCGAACTGCCCTAGCAGGACGAACTCAGCACTATGCAGACACCGGCAACACTCGAGCTTTCTACGAATCGCTGCGCGTTGTGTACGGTCTGACTCATCAGATTCAAGGCCCTCTACGCTCATCCAATGGCTTCAGTCTGCTGACAGGCAAGAAACCCATCATGGGCGATGGACAGAGCACTACGAGAGCCTTTTCGGGGATAATCGTCAAGTGCAAAAAACATCCATTGAAATTATCCCCAGCATGAGGTCAGGCTTAAGTCTGATAGCCCTCCAACTCTGGACGAGGTCAAAGCTGCTATTTCCAAGCTGAAATCCAGGCATTGATGGGATCCCAGCGGAAGCGTACAAAATGGGCGGAGACATTCTCCAGAGCGAACTCCCAAACCTTTTCACACTCAGTTGGGAGAAAGGTTCAGTCCCAGATGATCTTCACGACACTGTAATTGTCTCCCTGTACAGGAACAAAGGGGAGAAATCAGATTGCTCAAACTACAGAGGTGTTACCCTGCTGTCCACTGCTGGGGAGATCCTCGCCAGAATTCTCTTGCACAGACTCATCCCTCCCATTGCCCAAGGCAACCCCACAAGGAGTCAGCGTGGATTCAAAGCAATCAGAGGCACATTGACTTGATCTTCATCCTGCGCCAGATACAGGAGAAGTGTCGTGAACAAAACATGACACTGTACGTGGCATTCATTGATCGGACCAAGGCCTTTGATGCAATCAGCCGCCATGGCTTCCGGAAGAGTCTGTCAAAGCTCGGCTGTCCCCTGAAATTCCTCACCATCCTGCAGCAGCTCCATGAAGGCGAAAGTAGTCAGATTAAACACAACGGCGACTTGTCTGGCACATTCTCCATAGTACCAGTGTGAAACAAGGCCCTGTTTTGCCACCAACACTCTTTGCCATCTCTTTCAGCATGGTGCTACAGGAAGCGAAAGAGACCACCATGGAGAGAATCTACATTCAGTTCCGCACTGACGGAAACACCTTTGACCTCCACTACCTTCTCGCCCACACAAAAACCATGCAGGAGCCATTTTCGAGCTACTATTGTCACGCACACAGAGGACGCACTATTGGCTGCAGTCACTCAGATTGCCAAGGCTGCGAGGACTTCCGGGTTAACGGTCAGTCTGAAGAAAACGATTATCCAACATCAGAAGCCCCCTCGTGGTGGTTACAACCCACCTCGGATCATCATTGACGACCACCCTCTCACCACGGTTGAGCAGTCCACCCACCTGGGCAGCGCCATCTCTGACGATGCTATGGTAGTGAGGGATGTTGACCATCCACTCACCAGAGCCAGCAGTGCCTTCAGGCGCCTCCAGAAATGCGTGTAGAAGAACCACCAGCTGCGTCTGTCCACAAAAAAAAACAATGTACAGGGCTGCATTCAGCACGACGCTGCTGTAGGATCCTGGACCTTGCACCGCAAGCCAATCTAATGGGCATCAACTGGCAGGATCATCTCTCCATCAACAAGGCCCTGGAGAAGGCTCACCTTCCAAGCATTGAAATCATTTTGCTGCTCAAGCACTTCGCTGGTCAGGCCACGTGTCCCGCATGGAGAACTCCAGGTTGCCAAAAGCAGTACTCTACACAGAACTCTCTCAGGGCGAGAGAGGTCGTGGTGCCCCGCGCAAGAGCTGCAAAGACCAACTTAAGCAGCAGCTCTCTTGGGCAAATATCGATGTCAACAAGTAGCAGCTGCTGGCTTGTGACAGAGACTACTGGAGAATGCTGATCCACGGAGCAGCCAAGAATCTTGAGGAATCCAGAAGAGCAAATGCTGAGAGAAGAGGAGACGTGGGAAGGATCCTATTACCCAAGTGCCCACATCCCAGTTGTTCCCATGCCCCTACTGCTCCAGAGTCTGCGGATCCAGAATTGGCCTCTTCTGTCATCAACATCGTGCCATGCCATCTCTCCTAAGGATTCTTCTTCCCTCCAGATCTTCGCAAGCGAAGACTCAGTCATCATCATGATCATCACAATCAATCTAATCCTTTCCTCCTCTACACAGCCATTTTTCTTTCATCCATATGTTTATCTAAGAGTCTCTTAAATGTCCCTAATATTCTATATTAGTTTTTAAACCTCCCCCCTCCCCATCCTGGCATGCTTCACTCTCTATGTATGAAAACCTACCTCTGACATCTCCACTCATCTTAAAATGATGCCATTGCCGTTCTGGGAGGAAGAAGTTGGCTGACTCTTACTTTACACATCTTTATCAAATAAACTCTCATTTTCCTTCACTCCAAAGAGAAAACCCCTAGCTTGCTTAAACTTTCCTTATAAAACATGTCCTCACATCCAGACAGTATCCTGGAAAATCTTCTCTGCACCAATCTCAACAACTTTATAATTTCATGGTCAGCATCACTGACCATTGGTACCCAATTTACTCAATTAGTACATTCCTTAATAATTAATCATGGCTTTACTATGATGCTACTAATCCCATAATCATGATGATCATGGACAGTTATCATGGAATTATCATGGGCAATTCCAGTCCATGATACACTTTAGCATTGCTAACATTGAAATTCACATTACTACATAACATTCAAAATCGTGTTATAATCTTAATGACACAAGTTAATATTGCACATTCAGACGGAGACGTAACGTGAAGATTTTTACTCCTCGTGTATGTGAAGGATGTAAGAAAGAAAGCCAATTCAATTCAATTCACTCCACATCACCCACGTTGTTTACAATCTATATTACAGGCTTCAGTGAAAAGGCAAAGTGCAAAGCACTTAGTATGTAGTGTAAAATATCCAAGTTTGCCAAAGGTACAAAATCAGATGGTAAAATGAACTGTGAGGAGGAAACAAATGACTCCAGTGAAGTACAGCCATGTTAAGTAGGAAGGAAAGGTGGCAGTTGCAACACAATGCAGGAAAATGTGAGGTTACCCTGTTCTGGAGATTTCTCTCTGAGGAGCAGGCAGAAAGCAGAATGATGGAATTTCCAGGGCTACACTGCAGTTTCCCCTAGACAGATCACCGTAAGTGGCAGGGAGGCAGTGCAGGAGCCCCCTGTGACTATCCCCATTGCCAACAGGTAGAACACTTTGGATAATGTTGGGGAGGAAAAAGCCACAGCAGCTGCCAGAGCAGTGGCATTGTGACTGGCTCAGTGGCACAGCAGGGAAGGTCAAAGTCTAGGTGAGAGGAAGTGATAGAGGATTTTATAGTCAGGGGCACAGATAAGCATTTCTGTGGCCACAAGCAAGGCTCCAGGATGGTGTGTTGCCTCCCTGAATTCAAGGTCAGGGACGTCCCTGAGTGGGCACAAGTGTGAGTAACCGGTGGTTGTAATGACATGAGCAGGAAGAGAGTTGAGGTCCTGCACTGAGAATTCAGGAAAAGTTAAAAAACAGCCCCTTTAGGGTTGTAATCTTGGCATTGTTCCCTGTCCCTCATACCAGTGAGACCAAAAATAGAAAGATAGTACAGTTGAATGCATAGCTCCCTTTGGGCCCTTTTCCACAGGTAGGACCTGTGCAGGTAGGGTGAGTTACACAAACTTGTGGAGCAATAATATCCTTGCAGGGAGATTTTCTAGCACTGTACTACAACATTCAAGCTAGTGTGGCAGGAAAGTGGGAACAGAAACAGCCGGACGGCAGGTGGAGTGATTAAGGTGAAGGTCAGGGTCACGTCTAATAGGTAAAACAGGCAAGGCTGGAATCATCAATATGGCAGGAATGAAGTGACCCTTATTTTAATGCAAGGTATGTAACATTAGGCAGAAGAGCTTAGCAGATAAGTTCATGGAACTATGAAATTGTAGCTGGTTGTAGTGGAGGGTATTTTTCAGACTGGAGGCTAGTGACCAGTGATCAGTGCTGGGTCACGTGTTGTTTGAAGTGTATGTCAATAATTTGGATGAAAATGAAGGCACCATGTTTAGTAAATTTGTGGATAACACTAAAATTGGTGGCATTGTGTACAGTGAAGAATGTTGTGTAAGGTTACAACAGGATATTAATCCGCTGGGAAACTGAGCCAAGGAATGGCAGATGGAATTTAACACAGGCAAGTGCAAGGAAATGCAGTTTGGAAATTTTATCCAGGGCAGGACTTGCACAGTAAATGACAGGGCCCTAAGAAGTATTGTAGATCAGAGAGTACTAGACTATAAGCCCACTAGTTCTCTGAAAGAACTACTGGGTAGAATTAAGAACCTGCAGGAGTAAAAAGATCCTGATGGAAGTTATCTACTGGCCTAACAGTGGCCAGAATATGGAGTAAAAAGGCATGTAAAATCTGCGATATTATGATAGTCATAGGGAATTTCAATATGCAGGTAAATGGGAAAATTTGGTTAGTTCTGAATCCCAAGAGAAGGAATTTGTAGAATGCCTACAAGATGGCTTTCCAGAACAGCTTGTAGTTGAACTCACTCGGGAAAAGACAATTCTGGATTGGCTGTTGTGTAATGAACCAGATTTGATTAGTGAACTTCCATAGGGGTTGGTAAGATATTGGAATCCATTATTAAGGATGAGGCTTCAGGGTAACTGGAGGCACATGGTAAAATGACAAATCTGTTGGAATTCTTTGAGGAAATATTAGGCACAATAGACAAAGGAGAGTCAGTGGATGTTGTTTACTTGGATTTTCAGAGGGCCTTTAACAAAGTACTGCACAGGAGGCTGCTAAACAAGATAAAAGGAGCCTTTTCTGGTTGGCTGCCAATGACTAGTGGAGTTCCATGGGGGTCAGTTTTGAGATCCTTCTTTTCACATGATATGTCAATGATTTTGATGATGGAGTTGATTACTTTGTGGCCAAATTTGTGGATGATATGAAGACAGGTGGAGGGGCAAGAATTGGAAGCACTGAGTCTGCAGAAGGACTTAGATTGGGGGAAATCTGAAAAGGTGAATGGAATACTGTGTCAGGAAGTGCGTGGAGAAAATGCAGAAATCAGAGATGCAAAGGGACTTAGAAGTACTCATGCAGAATCCCCTAAAGGTTAACTTGTAGGTTGAGTCAATGGGAAGGAAGACAAATACATTCATTTCAAGAGGACTAGGATATAAAAGCAAGGAAGTAATGCTGAAGCTTTATTAGCCATTGGTTGGACCACACTTGGAATAATCTGAGCAGTTTTGCCGAGTATCTGAGAAAAGATGTGCTGGCATTGGAGAGGGTCCAGAGGAAGTTAATGAGAACGATCCTGGGAATCAAAGGGTTAATATTTGAGGAGTGTTTGATGGCTCTGGGCCGCTAGTCGCTGGAGTTTAGAAGAATGAACGGAAATCTATTGAATATTGAAAGACCTAGATGCAGTGGATGTGGAGAGGATGCTTCCCATTGTGGGGAATCTAGGACGTCCCTTTAGAACAGAGATTAGGAGGAACCTGTTTAGCCAGAGGTTGGTGAATCTGTAACTCATTGCTACAGATAGTTTGGAAGCCAAGCGGAGGTTGATAGATTCTTGATTAGTAAGGGCATCAAAGGTAACTAGGAGAAGGCAGGAGGATGAGGGATAATAAATCAGCCATAATGAAATGCCAAAGCTGACTTAATGAGCCAAATGGCCTAATTCTGTTCCTGTGTCTTATGGAAAGTGATGGGCCAGGTAGGTAAGGAGGTGAAAGAGGCACATGGCATGGTTTGGGCACTGAGTACAGGAGATGGGAAGCCATGCTACACCTAAACAAGATGTTGGTGAGACCACACCTGGATTATTCTGTGCAGTTCTGGTTGCCAAGCTGAGAGAAGGATGTGATGAAGTCACAGAGGGTGCAGAAATATTCACAGGGATGTTACTGGGATTGCAAGGCTTCAGCTATATGGAGAAACGGGATAGGTTGGGGCAACTTTCCCTGGAATGTAGGAGACTGAAGGGTGACCTTGTTGAAGTTTACAAAATCACGAGGGGCATAGATAAGTCTTTTTCCCGAACTGTGGGGGTCTAAAATTGAAGGGCACAGGTTTAAGGTGAAAGGGAAACAATTTAAAGGGGACTTGAAGGACAACTTTTTCTACACGGAAGGTGGAAGTATATGCCAGAGTAAGTGATAGAGGCGGGTACAACCACAGTGTTTAAAGAACACTGTTCAGGTTTATGACCAGCAGATTCAGAAAGATCTGGGTCAAATCCAGGGAAATGGAACTAGCTCAGGTCAGCATAGATGGCTTGGGCCGAAGGGCCCATTTCTATGCCGTATTACACTATGACTCTAAGGTGAAGACTGGCAGCTCGATGCTCCAGAGTACAGATGTTTTTGATGTGGCAGAGAAGGAAGTAAGAGCGGTGGGTGAGGTGCATTACTGATTAGGGAGAATGTCACAGATACACCAAGAGAAGACATCTTGTATGGCTCATACAGCAAGACCACGTGTGTAGAACTCAGGAATAAGGAAGGTTCAGACACCATGATGAGGTTACACTATAAGCCCCTTGATATATTTTGTTCCAATTATCTTCTTTCTTGTAGAAGTTGTGTATAATTTATGTTTATGTTTATCTTGTGAATGCTGCTTATATGATGCTATGTGCCTGTGATGCTGCTGCAGGTAATTTCTTGATGTACGTGTGCATATGACAATAAATTTGTCCTTGACTTTAACCAGTGGGAACTAGAGGAGCAGAAATGCAGGCTGATCATGGAAAGATGTAAAATCAGTCGGGTTATTACAACAGGTGATCTTAAATTCCCCAATATTGACTGGGATTGCCTTAGTGCAAGAGGCTTATATAGGGTTGAATCTAGGATGGGTTTCTTAAAACAACTTGTGTAGTCCAACAAAGGATGGAGCTATATCCGACCTTATGTTCAGGAATAAGTCTGGCCAGATAATTGAAGTTTCAGTGGGGGAGCATTTTGCAAATAATGATCACAATTCCACAAGTTTTGAACAGTTGCAGAAAAGGATAAGACTGGACCTCAGGTGAAAGTGTGGGAGAACTGGGGGGAGGTTAATTACAACAGTATTGTGCAGGAAATGAAGAAAGCACATAGATCACGATATTCTGTTGAACCCTTAAAATAGTAATTAAATACTTGTTACATACCTCGTGGGTATCTAGTGAATGTCTCATGACCATGATGTAATTGAGTATCTGGTGAGTATGATGTAATAGTCTTGTGATGGTGGGGTGATGTATTTTCCTGCCAGTGTGAGGTCACATGATGTAATTTTCCCGCCAGTGTGAGGTCATGTGATGGCCTGTTCCAACAGGTATAAAACAGGGAAAGCCTGCTGTGACGCAAGAGTTTTTGTTGGACATCGTTTAAGTCGTCCGTTACTCCGTTATGCTGTGTATTTGGTTTCATGACACAGTTTTGTTTTAAGGTGGAGTTTTAATTCTTACTGTAAGGTACATTGTCGTTGTGCCGGCAGTTTTGAAAATCACTGCCAGTTATGCTTGATGTATCTTCGATTTAATGTTAAAGTCTAAGTATTGGAGATAGAAGATTTACCGAAGTACGGAAATACGAAGGATCAAGTAAAGTTGGTGTTGTCGGCGGTAATACAGGATCGACCTTATTGGATCTTCGTTCTGGAAATAGTAACCTGCATCCTAGATAGCCTCTGCATTGTAAGAGCAGAAAGGGTTGGGCGCAGTGTTATTCACCAAGGAAAAGGTCAGTTCCTTAAAGCCGTTTTTATTTCCTTCATCGTGAATCCTTTGGGCAAGGCATATTTCGGCTGGGATCAGCAATAATGTCACACGGTCAAGGAATTCATTACTTCAGGAAAGTCTCTCCTAATTGACTGTATAAATCACTTGGATTTTCGCATTTATCACTTTAAGAAATGTGTTGGCATTTATCACTTTAAGAACTGTTCAAGTTGCCGTATAGCAGTTAACTTCCAGTTAAGTTAGTCATTTGTTTACTTTTCATTTCTATTGATCAGTGTTTAAATAAATGTTTATTTGTTTATTAAAAAAACCTGTCTCAATTCTATATTCATTGTTGCCGTATCGTAACATACTTAATAAAAGTAATCCCTTCTGCTGATACAAAATCCATATCCCTCAGAGTCTCTATCATATTTGTCTCCACTACAATCCCTGGCAGTATGCTCCACACAGCCACCACTCTCTATGTAACAAAATTGCCCCACACATCTTTGAACTTGCTTCCTTTCATTTAATTGTATGCTCTCTTGTATTAGACATTTTAGACCCTAGGAAAATATACTGGCTGCCTATTCTATTTATGCATCCCATAACCTTATAATCTTCAATTAATTCTCCCTCAGCCTCTGCCACTCCTGAGAAAATAACCCCCGTTTTCCCTCTAATCCAGGCAGCTTCTTGGCAAATAGATTGGGAGCAGCTACTGAGAGTAAATCCACATCTGACACACGGCAGTCTTTTGCAGGCCGGTTGATTAGAGTTCAGGACCAGCATTTTCTTATCAGGATGAAAGATAAGGATGGAAATGTTCAGGAACCACGAATGACAAGAGATATTGTAAGTTCAGTCAAAAAGAGTAAGGTTTAATAAGATTATTAATAAGATCTTCCACAGGGATCTGTACTAGAACCCCTGCTCCTTGTGGTTTTTATAAATGATTTAGATAAGGAAGTGGAAGGGTGGATGTGATGTAAGTTTGCATGTGACACAAAAGCTGGCGGAGTTGTGGACAGTTTAGAAGATTGTCGTATGTTACAATGGGGCATTGACAGGATGGGCTAAAGAGTGGCAGATGGAATTCAATCCAGAGAAACATGGAGTGATTCCCTTTGAACTTGAAGGCAGAGTACAAGGTTAATGGCGGAATTCTGAGCAGTGTGGAAGGATGGAGGGATCAGGTCCCTCAAGGTTGCTAGGGTGGCTAAGAAGGTGGTTTTGTGTTAGCCTTGGTTAGTCTGGGAGTTGAGTTTAAGAGCCGTGAGGTAATGTTGCAGGTCTATAAACCTCTGGTTAGATCACACCTGGAGTATTGTATTCAGTTCTAGTCACCCCATTATAGGAAACTATAGGGAGGGTGCAGGGGAGGTTTACCAGGATGCTGCTAGCTGAGCTGGAGAGCGTGTCTTATGTAGAGAGGTTGAGTGAAAGAGGGCTTTTCCCTTTGGAGTGAAGGGAGAGAAGAAGTGACTTGATCGAGATGAAAGGCATAGATAGAGTGGACAGCCAGTGCCATTTTTTCCAGATGGCAATGGCAAATATGAGAGGGCATAATTTTAAGGAGGAAAGTACAGGGGGAAGTCAGAAGTAGTTTTTTCACACAGAGTATGGTAGGTACACGGAAGGCACTGCTGAGGGTGATGGCAGAGGCAGATACATTGGACTTTGAAGAGACTCTTAGAAAGAGGAATGGAGGGCGATGTGGGACGGAAGAGTTGGATTGATCGTAGAGTAAGTTAAAAGGTTGGCACGACATTTCAGTGTGGAGTAGGCCCTTCTGGCCCTTTGAGCCATGCCACCCAGCAATCTCCCAACTTAACCCTAGCCTAATCACGGAACAATTTGCAATGACCCATTAACCTACCAACTGGTACGTCTTTGGGAGGAAACTGGAGCACCTGGAGGAAACCCATGTGGACACAAGGAGAACATACAAACTCCTTATGGGCAGTGGCAGGAATTGAACCTGGGTTGCCTGTGCTGTAAAATGTTGTCTTAACCACTACACTACTGAGCCGCCCTACATCATGGGCCAAAGGTTTTATACTGTGCCATATAAACATACTATGTCCTATGTTTAGGAAGCTGAAATCAGAGAATACCTTCAGGAACATAAAGGAAGTAAGAAAAATCTTGAATATGAAGTTAGGAGAGCTAAACGGAGCTGTCAAATGACCTTGGCAGTAGGATTAAGGAGAATACCAATGAATTTGGTACTTAAATCAAGAGGTAAGAGGAAGTTAGGGAAAGGCTGTGTTTACTAAAGGACAAAGGGGGGAATTTATCCCTGAAGCCAAAAGAAGTGGCTGAGGTCCTTATGAGTACTTACATTGGTAGTCGCCAAGGAGAAGGACAAGTTTGATGGCCAGATCTAAGAGGGCTATATTGATATCCTAGGGCATCTGGAGATATTTGATCCTGAGGTTCTTCAAAGGTCAAGAATGAGGCATAAAGTTGGTGGTTACAGCCATTTTATTAGGGGTTCATAACAAAGAAAATAATTATAACCAACAAAATACTCTGCTGTAAGAAAGAGAGAAAACTAAGAGGGGAAAGAAATACCGAGAACAAAGCACAAAGAGGTCAAGTTTAAATTCAAGTTCAAGTTTAATTGTCATTCAACCAACACATGAATACAACCAAACGAAACAGGAAGATGCAAATCACAGAAGTGACAATCACACATAGACCATATCATTATGATAGGAGAGAAACATAACAGTTACAAAAATAAATCTTAAAATAAATAAAAATAAAGCCCAACTCCCTGAATGTGATGGTCTGTAGACTGATGGTGCATGGATGTTATCCTGGAGTCACGTTTCCGCAAGAACAGCTCACAGTAATTCCTCATATGGTGTAGTGCAGCCACAGACGAAGGCAATTCATCTTGTCTCCTACTGAACCAACACTGGAGGGGGGCACCAACTCAGCGAGGACACAGCCAGCTCCAGTGTTTCCTTCCTCGTCGGCCAGACAACCCCAAAGTATAATGAGGGTCTGATCTATGCCACAACCGAATTCACACAGCTCTTCCTCCGCACCCCACCCCACCCCCCCCACCGCGTGAATCAGACTCACAGTATTCTACATTACAACTGTCCAAAAAGGTCTTGCAATCATAACAAAATTTCCCATCCATTCGATCACACATGACACTGGGCGCTTGAACAAGCCTGCAACGCGATGCACAAGTCCGGCTCCACCCCATCCAGCAACTCGCTAGTGCGGCAGACCTGCAGTACTTGTTGCCCTTAATATCCAGTAGCGTCATGCCATCATGAAAAAAAACGTAAAGGATGAACAATTTCACCCAGAGAGGCTGCTGTGTCGGAGTGCACTACTAACTTACCAAAGGATGCCATGGTTGTCTTACACAAGCTAGAGAGATTGCAAGACATTCCATGATGAGAAGCAGCCTATGAAATAATCAGGTTCAATGGCATGACTCCAGCTGCAGAGAAATTTCTAGAAAAATGCAGAATCAGCCGTATTATAATTAGTGAAACTTCACTGAACCTTAACACACACAAAGATGATTATATAAAAATATAAGCAAGAAAAGGAAAAAATTAAACTATGAGAAAAATAACAATTTTGCATTCCAATCCAACAGTGCTGTTCAAGACTGTTTAATGTCATTTCCAGTACACAAATGTAAAGGAGACCCCCGGCTTTCAAGAGATATTGAGGCCCTGGTTAAGTAGAGAAAGGTGGTGCAAAGCAGATATAGGCAGGCGGGAACAAGTGGGGTGCTTATAGAGTATAAGAAATACAAGAGAAAGAAATCAGAAAGGCTAAACGAAGGCATAAGGTTGCCCTGGCAGACAAGGTGAAGAGGAATCCTGAGGGATTCTGCGGGAATGTTAAGATTGCCAATAGACAAAATGGACAAAATTGGTCCTCTGGAAGATGAGAATGGTAATCCATGTGTGGAGCCAAAAGAGATGGGAAAAACCTTAAATTAATATTTGCACCTGTATTAACTCAGGAGACAGACACAGAGTCGATATAAGTGATGTGAAATGGCATACACTTCATGGACCCTATACAGACTACAGAGGAGGAGCTGTTTGCTGTCCGAGGCAAATTAGGGGGGATAAATCCCCAGGGCCTGACAAGGTGTTCCCCTGGACTCTGTGGGAGGCAGGTACAGAAATTGCCGTGGCCCTAACAGAGATATTTAAATCATTCTTAGCGACAGGTGAGGTACAAGAGGATTGGAAGATAGTTAATGTTGCTCCACTGTTCAAGAACGGCTCTGAAAGTAAACCAGGAAGTTATAGGCCTGTGAACCTGACATCAGTTGTGGGAAAGTTATTGGAAGGTATTCTAAGGGACCAGATATATAAATATTTGGATTGACATGGACTGATTAGAGATAGTCACCAAGGTTTTGTGCGTGGTAGGTCACATCTAACCAATCTTATAGAGTTTTTCAAGGAAGTTACCAGGAAAATGAATGAATCCAAGGTGGTGGATGGTGTCTACATGGACTTTTTCAAGGCATTTGACTAGGTCCCACATGGGTGATTGGTCAAGAAAGTTTAGTCATTCAGCATTAAAGATGAGGTAGTAAATTGGATTAGATATTGACTTTGTGGGAGAAGCCAGAGAGTGGTAGTAGATTGGTGCTAGGTCTGTTGTTGTTTGTCATCTTTTTCAATGATGTGGATGATAGTGTGGTTAACTGGGTCAGCAAATTTGTGGATGACACCAAGGTTGGGGGTGTAGTGGACAGTGAGGAGGGCCCTCATTTCTTGCAGTGGTATCTGGACCAAATGGAATAAAGGGCTGAAAAATGGCAAATGGAATTTAATGCAGACAAGTGTGAGGTGTTGCACGTAGGTAGAACCAACAAGGGTTGGTCTTGCACAGTGAACGGTAGGACGCTGAGGAATGCGGTAGAACAAAGGGATCATGGAATACAGGTTCATAATTGATTGAAATTAGTGGCATGGGTAGATAGAGACATAAAGAAGACTTTTGGCACAATGGCCTTCATAAATCGAGTACAGGAGATGGGATGTTATGTTGAAGGTGTATAAGACATTGGTGAGGCCCAGTTTGGAGTATTGTGTGCAGTTTTGGTCACCGACCTACAGAAAAGATGTAAATAAGGTTGAAGAGTACAGGGAAGATTTACAAGGATGTTGCAGGGTTTGGAGGACCCAAGTTATAAGGAAAGGTTAATTAGGTTAGGATTTTATTCCTTGGAACGTAGAGATTGAGCAGAGATTTGATAGAGATGTACAAAATTATGACGGGTATAGACAGGGTAAATGCAAGCAGGCTTTTTCCACTGAGGTTGGGTGGGTGAGACTACAACCAGAGGTCATGGTTTGAGAGTGAAAGGTGAAAAGTTTAAGGGGAACATGATGGGAAACTTCTTCACTCAGAGGGTTGTGAGAGTGTGGAACAAGCTGCCAGCAGAAGTGGTAGATACAAGCTCCATTTCAATGTTGAAGAGTAGGTTGCATAGGTACATGGATGGGAGGGGTATGGAAGGCTATGGTCCTGGTGCAGCATGGGAGTAGGCAGTTTTGATGGTTTGGGTCAAACAAGATGGGCTGAAGTGCCTGTTTCTGTGCTGTACTTTTCTATGACTATATGAGAATGAAATAATTATTACTCCAGATCCAAAGAGGTTCAATAAAAACCCAAAAAGATAAAGAACACAATAATAAAAAACACAACAAATGTAAATACATAAGATAGCTTATATACACAGATTGATTGTATGTCCATAAAGTGACGCTAGACACAGGAGTGTCTGTACATAAGGTGACTCAGACAGGAAATGATAAAGTAGTTGTGGAGGGGTGGCTTAGTGGGTGGACGTATTGGTCAACTTTACTGCTCAGGAAAAGTAAACTGTTTTTGAGTCTGGTGTACTTGGCATTGCCTCCTCCCTGATGGGAGTGGGACCAACAGTCCATGAGCAGGGTGGGTGGGATCTGTGTTGTACTGGAATAAAAATTTCAATAAAACACATGTACCAAGACACCGTGAAAAGCTTTTCAAACAAAACAAAACAAATCACTACACAGTGCATTGAGGTAAAACAGTAACAATGCAGAATAAAGTGTAAACACGAGGAAATCTGCAGATGCTGAAAATTCAAACAACACACACAAAATGCTGGTGGAACTCAGCAGGCCAGGCAGCATCTATAGGAAGAAGCACTGTCGACGTTTTGGGCCGAGACCCTTCGTCAGAACTCGTCAGAATTTGTCAGAATAAAGTGTAACAGCTTACAGAGAAAGAATAGTGCAGATGCAAGATAAAACAAGGTAGATTGTGGGAGTCAAGCGTCCAACTTATTGTACTGGGGAACTATTTAATAGGCTTATACAGTTGGGTAGAAGCTGTCCTTGGCACTTGAGCCTCTTAGGCTTTAGTAATTTCCGTCCCATGGGAGAGGGGAGAGGAGAGAATGTCTGGGGTGGGTGGAGTTTTAGATTATGCGGCTGCTTTACTGAGGCAGCGAGAAGCATAGGCAGAGTCCATGGAGAGGAGGCTGTTTTCCGTGATGTGCTGGGTTGTACCCACAACCCTCTGCAGTTTCTTGCAGACACATGTCGAACAGTTGCCTCGCCAAGCCGTGATGCATCCAGACAGCATGTTTTCTATGGTGTATCAGTAAAAATTGGTAATTGTTGATGGGGACATGGCAAATTCTTTTAGCCTTCTGAGGAAGTAGAGGTGACAGTGTGTTTTCATGACTGTGGTATCTACGTGGTTAGACTGAGACAGGCTATTGGTGATGTTAACTCTGAGGCACTTGAAGCTCTCAACCTCCCAACCTCAACTATCGACGTGCAGAAAACAGGAACACGTGCAAAACTCCTCTTCAAGAAATCAATGATCAGCTCTTTTGTCTTGGTGACCTTGACCCCATATTCCTAACTCTGTATCTCCTTCCTGTACACCGACTCATCATTATTTGAGGTTCAGCCTACACGGTGGAATCATCTGCAAACTTGTAGATGGAGCTGGAACAGCATATGGCCACATGGATTAGCTTTCTTCATTCGAGACTGAGGGATTTAAAAAAAAATAGTGAACATTTCACTAATTTTGTACCACCATTTTGTCGGTCAACAGGACACTGAAAGCAGAGTTCAGCAGGGTAAAACTCCCAGTTTCACATCATATAAGGATAGGTTTCAACACACAGCAATAACACACTGGTATTTTTTCAGTATCCACGATATTTTGAGCAAATACTAATTACCTTTTTAGATAAGCATGAGAAGATAGGAGGTCAAACTATTCCTCAGCTGGAACTGTGATCTTCTCCGAGATGATTTGGTATGAGTGCTAAAACAAAATGCTTATTTTTAAGTGCTCCCTTTCATAGCCTCAGCATCTGAAAAAGTGCTTCACAGCAAATGAAACGCTGTACGTGGGTAGGTAGCTCACAGAGTGAAATCATACTGTAGAATTGTTTCAGCACTGGGATCATACTGTCTTTTGGATGAGCTATGCAGCCAGTCCCGTTCCTCGGGCTCTCCTCAGCACCATTCAAAATGATTTCTTTTTAGTGCAATCGAGCTACAGTGCCACTGATCACTGATTGGGGTTCGAGTCCCACCAGTGTCTGTAAGGAGTTAGTATGTTTTCCCCGTGACCATTTGGGTTTCCTCCGGCGACTCCAGTTTTATCCCACACTCCAACTAACTCCAAAACATGAAACTAATTGAAAGCAAAAATACGGAGTCAGGAATAACATATCTTAGTTTCATTTTTCCTTTAAGCGAGCCATGTACGTATGATGTGGTAGCGTCATGACATATGCACTTCACGTATTTTTCCATATAACCTATAACAAATTATTTAAATGAACAAGAACACTTAATCAAACAATAGATTTACAATATTACTGAATTATTACTGCAATATTAAATACTCAACATTCCTTCCTATTTAGATATAAAACTCCACCTCAATATAGAATGCAGCTCAACTTCGAGAAATATATATATATACAGTATACTATATAATACAGCCATTTTTTTAAGACAACCACAGCATAGTCAATTTTAAATTGTCCCATTCAGGCCTAATGATTTAATCGCTGTGGGGGATTTCTTACTCTTGTGGGATAATGTCTTTCCTGACAAGAGGAATCACTCTCCTTGACAGGTGAGACTTGCAGCTGTGATAACAATCTCAGGTTGTGATTCTGAAGCCTCCTCCATGGTGGTTGCTGGGGTTGACTCTGGGATTGCAAGAAGTGGTTCTGACAGCTCTGGACCCCTTTCCTCAGTACTTGTTGGCATCCCAAATTGCAAGGCAAGCTTCACTGGCAAGGTGGATCATAATGTACGAGTACGGTGACTGACATAACCATTTCCTTTGCCTTTTGGAAAACCGTCTCACACTGCCTTGCCCATTGCTATTTCTTCCCGATCTGTAGTAATGAGTTCAGGGGGTGGAGCACAGTAGCCAGGTTTAGAGGAACCTGTTATAGTAATTGACAAATTCTAAAAATGACCGCAACTGTGACATGTTCTTTGGCCTTGGGGCATCCACCACTGCTTGAATTTTCTCAGCTCACTTGTGTAATCCTTGTGCATCAATGGTGTGACCACAGTAAGTGATGCTTGGTTTAAACAATTCTCACTTGTCACATCATGCTCTGAGCCAATAATATTCTAATCTTTTTAACACTATCTTGAGATTTTGGAGATTTTCCTTGCCATCCTTACTGGTAACAATGATTTCATCCAGGTAACTCTGACTGCCTGGACAGTCTTGCAGCACCAGGTCCATGGCATTCTTCCAGAGTGCAGGAGTTACTTCAGAAATAAGTCTATTGTAGGGATAAAGAGCTTTGTGAGTATTTATGATGGGAAACACTTTGGACTCTTCTTCCAACTCCATCTGTAGGTAGATCTCAGCTCAGTCCACTTTGCTGAGGTGTTTTGCTCTAGAAAGGTTGGCAAAGATATCCTCCATCCTGGGCAGAAGGTTAGTTTTCACAATGTAAATCTCAAGGGAACCCAGTCCTGTGTCACTCTCATCTTTAGCAGATTTTTCATTAACAGCATGCAGATTAATGCTCTTTTTGAAACTATGACTTGACATTTTACTGTACTTTTATCTCTGTGCAGTCCATTTATTTTTTGTCTGCTCGACATACTCTTTGTGTATGTCCTACATTGTTTATTTACTGCAGGTTTTGCCTCTAAATCTGCGTTGGTCTGGTTTATGGGAGCCTATGCCACAACGGTAACACAATTTGTACCGCCAAGTAGGTTTCTGCTCAGATGTTGCAATTTTGTTCACACTCCTTTCATTCCTGACTGCAACACAATTGTGTCTCTGTCTGATGAAGGGTCTTGGCTCGAAATGTTGACTGTTTACTGTTTTGCATAGATGCTGCCTGGCCTGCTGAGTTCCTCCAGCATCTGCAGATTTTCTCATGTTCATGTCTGCTGTTTCCATTGATACAGCTATTTCAGCCGCTCTTTTACATGTAAGTTGTGCTTCAGTTAGGAGCCATTTTTGAATATTTTCTTGTAAGATTCTGCAAATTAAATGATCTTTCTGTGCATCTTTAAGCCCATTCCCAAAATGACATTGCTCAGACAATCTCTTCAATTCAGCCATGTACACTGAAATGGACTCCCCTTCCTTTTGATTCCTAATGAAACTGACAGTATTCTGTAATCAGCAATGCTTTTGATTCTAAATATTCCTGCATTATGCAGCAAAGCTCATTTCAGCTGGTTTGGTTGTAACAGTTAAACATCTAATCAAACTGCATGCCTTTAAATCCAATGCATCTAGCAAAACTGGTACTTGCATCTCATTGGCTATTTATTTGCTTCAACATACTGCTCAATCTATTAAATATTCAAAAACCATTTTCTCTTGTGCAATTGAATGAGTCTATCTTACTGACGTGGCCAGCCATTTCTGCTTTTTAAATTTATGATTATTATAGCCCAGTACTCGCTGCTTATGAACACGTGAGTTTCTCTTTTCTCCCCTTTTTTAATTTGACTGACTTTCTCCCCTTCCAAAGAAAAAAAGTGCTGCGCTATTTATTTCTTCCAACCATTTCTCACTGCACTACTTTTTGTCATTTGAATGTCTCCCTGTGCTTTTTAAAAAACTCAAGCGTCTCACTGTGCTTCAGTCACCTCAGGTTCATTTAAAACTTCCTCATTGACACTTATGTTTCGTAACTCCAAAACATAAAACTGATCGGAAGAAAACAAGGGAGCCAGGAATGCGAGTTTAACTTCACTTTTTAGTCTAAGTGAAGCGCATACGTATGACCTGGCCATGACTTGACATTTGCAATTTACATATTTTTATATCGAACCCGTAATGAATTATTTAAACAAACAAGAATGCTTACTCAAACAATATATTTACCATATTACTGAAATATTAAATACACAACACAAAGACCTACAATTAGGATTCATGAGTTGTGGCCATGCCAGCTTGCAGGCTGCCGCCTAAACGATGCCACAAGTGACACACTTCACTGTATGTTTTGAGCTCCAGCTGAACCTTACCATTGCAGAAACCTGAGACATGCAATGCTATGTCAGAGGCCCTTCCTCCATCTGACCAGCCACAGAAAAAGAACTGGTAGGAGAATGTGTTACTATTGTACCTCATTATCCTGCCTGCATTACACTTTCTCTGTACCTTTAACACCATATTCTGCAATTCTGTAATTATTTTCCACCTGTACTACCTCCGTGTACTGACATGATAAAGTGATCTGTTTGGATGGCATGGAAACCAACGTTTTATTCACCGTACTTAAGTAAATTTGACAATAGTAAACCAATTTTACAATTGCCAATTAACCAAATTTTCTCAAAGTTACCATGGAGTGTTGAGGGGGGGGGGGGGGGGAAAGGAACATTATTTTCCAGTTTTCCCAAAAGTATATTCTGGTTAGAAAACACACTTATTTTGTGACAGCAGCAACTGGGAGTGCGAAATAAAAGAGCAGAAAATGCTGGAACAGCTTAGCAAGTCTGTGGAAAGGTCCCTGTTCCAGGACCCTGAGCTGAGCCGGAGGGAGACGCGGCTGAGATGCGGGGTTGTCGCCGATAGAGGGCGTTAGTCACACGCATGTGCGCTAGTGGTGGCCGGACGTGTTTCGAGGTTGCACTAGTGTCGGGTTTCCGGGTGCTCCCTTCTTTATCTTACCCGGTTGGGAGAGGTGGGGGTGGGACTCGGTGGGTAGTGAGGTTCGAGCGGCGGCCACCATGGCGACCCGCAGCCTAACGGAGCCCTTCGTGCTGATGCGAAACCGCGCGGTCCAGAGCCGGCACCTGCAGGCCGAGCAAGTGAGTAACGAGGCGGGAGCGGCCCTGGGCCACGGCGCTGTGGTGAGTTCCCATCCGATGGCCGGTGTACTGCGGGAGGGAGCAGCAACCCGGGCCGGCACCGCTGTCTGAACACAACCCGCCCCCCTCACAGGGATAGGACTCGGGGTCTGGACCCCAGGGTATTCGCAGGAATGGAGTTCTGGTGATTGTTACCCAGTGTATCCACAAGGATGGGGTTCAGGCTACTAGTACCCAGGGTATCCACAGGGATGGAGATCTGGAGACAGGTACACAGTGTATCTATGGGGATGAGGATCTGATGTCAGTATCTGTCAGTCTGTCAACAGAGTCAGGGCTCTGGTATTCCAGGAAAGCAGCAAATCCCATATAAACAGGATTCTGAGGTAGTGTATATTAACCTACCCTGTGAAAAGACATTATTATATCTCAATAGATCTGCAGAATAGGGCTTTGGGTGTTTGTTTTTATATAGAGCAATATTTGCATAGAGTCAGGGCGATTGGTTTTTATATACCATTGATCCACAGAATTGGGTCTTGATTATTATGTGTCAGTGTATTCTTTATATGTTGGTATATTGACTGACAGGGATCTTGGACTATTATACATTGATATATCTACTCCTGGGGTTCTTGGACTATTGTAGGTACACAAGGTCAGAGGGATTGTCATATGTTGGGACTAGATATCACAGGGTCAGGTTTCACGAGTGACTGCATATCAGTATATCCAGTGGGTTGGTACATAGTGATTGTTTTTTAAAAAATAACTATGCACAGAAGCAGTACACTGGGACGACATGTTGATTTATCAACTGTTTGGTGCCCTGGGATTATCAGAACATACACGAGGTCTGGGATTCTTATATATTCCATTATTTTAAGACCCAGGGTTTTGGGATTATTATGCAGGATTTGGTGATGGCACAGTTTATTTGTGGTCAAATGATCAGGCTAGTAATCTAGGTATCTGGTTGAATAATGCAGTGACCTGTTCCAAGATACTTCCCTCGTTTCTGTCAGGACATTACTTCCCCCATCCATGGCTTGGTGTTTGGAGGATGTAATACATTTCACGATGTGTAGACATTTGGCTCTAGTGAGTGATAATGAAGAACTTGAGATCCCCTTTTGGGAGAAGAGAGCATTGTAAATGTCTCCTCTCTCCATTTGGTGCCACCTTTTCACAGTGAAGGTCTCTGTCTTGTTCATATCTTGGAAACCTTGACTAACAATGGGTCACTGACACTGACTTTCTTTGGGATCCTGGTAGCTTTCTGCCTTTGGCAGTTTTCATTGCCAGTGAAAATTCTACCAAGAATCTGATGTGCAGTTGGCATACATCAGCTCAGGGAAATGGATTGGGTTTGGGGCAGACTTGGAGAGGCTGAAATCCTAGCCTATCATTGGGCTTCTGTCTCCTGGATCTCCCCACATGACTAGTCTGCAAAATTATTTAATATTTAAAGTTATTTCAGTGCTAAAATTAATTTCAAAAAGTCTATTGAGTAGTTTGTAATTTGAACCTTCTGGGGAGAAGTTTGTGTTGGGTTGTAATACTGCATAGAAGGGTATAGCAGAGGAATAGGCAGTTTGGGCTATGTGCCATCACGTCTGTGCCAAACATGCCAGATTAAGCAAATTCTCTTCTGAATGCGCATGATCCTCAGCCCTCCATTTCCTGTGTCTGTCCTAAAGCCTCTTAAGTGCCACTATTTTATCTACTACCACCACAACCCGTGGTAGCACATTCTAGGCACCTACCACTCTCTGTGCAAAGTATAATTTCCCCCTCTTTTAGAAACATAGAAACCTACAGCACAATACTTAAACTCTCCTCCAGTCACCTTAATTGCAAGTCCTGAAATACTTGACATGTTCTCTGAGTTAAAGATTCTGACTGTCTCACCAAATATGCATCTCATAATTTTATAAACTTCTATTAGGTCTGCAAGGACATCGGTTGCTGATTACACTTGTCTCTGTGCATGAATGCACTTTATGTTCTTTTATACTCTATAATTATAGCTGATGAAGGAGACACCTCTCAGTTCATAACTAGTTTTTGGTGCAATATTGCACTTGACCATTAAGCTGGTGCTATTGTATTAGAATTGATGACTTTGCAAATGTGTTGTTTCCAGTGTAAAGTAAGAAGCCAATTAATATGGTTACTTTGTCCATAAACGATGAGAACTACTCGTAGTTATTCATGAGTTGTAGGGGCTGGACTGGTCTGTGAGTATGTACGGTAGTAAGAAACATCTGTGAATTCTTTGCAGTTACCTGGTTTTCTGCATTAATTACTCACAAAATGTGGTCTGATCTTCATCTAAGTCACAATAATAGACAAATACAATCTACCTAAACTAATAACGTGAGCAATTGTTGTTCTTCTTAGATGTTCTTAAGCTATCTTAGATTGGGTGTTGTGCAATAACCCAGATCAACTTCACATAAAGGAACCCTGAAGAGGCAATGATCATAATAAGATTGAATTCATACTGCCATTTGAGAGGGAGAAGCATAAGTCACATGTATCAGTATCGCCATGGAATAAAGGGCAATACAGTACATGAGAGAGGAGCTTGCCCACATGGTCTGGAGGGGGATACTGGTGGGGTTGATGGCAGAACAAAGGTGGCGGAAGTTTCTGGGAATAGTTCACAAGGTGCAGGATAGATGTGTCCCACAGAAGTAGTGGTTCTCAAATGGCAGGGGTAGGCAACTGTAGCTGACAAGGAAAGTTAAGGACTGCATAAAAGCCAAGGAAAGGGCATATGATGTAGCAAAAGTGAGTGTGAAGTTGGATGATTGAGAAGCTTTTAAAATCCAACAAAAGGCAACTGAAAAAGCCATAAGGGAAAAGGTGAAATATGAGGGCAAATTGGCCGATAATATAACGCAGGATACTGAGTTTTTTTCAGTTATATAAAGAATAAAAGGGAGGTGAGAGTTGATATTGGACCACTGGAAAGTGATCCTGGTGAGGTGGTAATGGGGGACAAAGAAATGGCTGATGAACTTAATAAATACTTTGCTTCAGTCTTTACTGTGGAAGACTGTAGCTGTATGCCAGAGGTCCGTGAGTTTCAGACAGCAGAAGTGAGTATCATTGCTATTACAAAGGAAAAACTGAGGCAAACTGAAGGGTCTTAAGGTGGATAAGTTACCTGGACTAGATGGACTACATCCCTGAGTCCTGAAAGAGCTGGCTGAAGAGATAACATGCATTGGTCACGATCTTTCAAGAATCAATTGATTCTGGCTTGGTCCCAGAGGACTGGAAAATTGCAAATGTCACTCCACTCTTTAAGAAGGGAGAGAGGCAGAAGAGGGGAAATTATAGGCCAGTTAGCCTAACCTCAGTGGTTGGGAAAGTGTTGGAGTCCATTATTAAGGACGAGGTTTCGGGCTACTTGGAGACTAATGATAAAGTAAGTCAAAGTCAGCAAGGGAAAATCTTTCCTGACAGATCTGTTAGAATTCTTCGGGGAAGTAACAAGCAGGGTAGACAAAGGAGAGGCAGTGGATATCATTTACTTAAATTTTCAGATGGCATTTGATAAGGTGCCACACATGAGGCTGTTTAACAAGATAAAGTCTTATGTTGTTACAGAAAAGATGCTGGCATGGATAGAGGAGTGGCTGACAGACAGAAGACAGTGAGTGGGAATAAAAGGGGCCTTTTCTGGTTGGCTGCCGATGACTTCTTTTCACATTGTTTATTAATGATTTAGATAGTGGAATTGATGGTGTTGCACTTGACCATTAAGCTGGTGCTATTGTATTTGAATTGATGACTTTGCAAATGTGTTGTTTCCAGTGTAAAGTAAGAAGCCAATTAATATGGTACGAAGGTAGGTGGAGGGGTGGATAGTGCTGAGGAAGCAATGCAATTGCAGTGAGACAAATTGGAAGAATGGGCAAAAACATTGCAGATGGAATACAGTGTTGGGAAATTTATGATAATGCATTTTGGTAAAAGGAACAATAGTGCAGACTATAATCTAAATGGGAAGAAAATTCAAACTTCAGAGGTGCAAAGGAGCTTGGGAATGCTCGTGCAAGGCTCCTAGAAGGTTTATTTGCAGGTTGAGTCTATGGTAAAGAAGAAAAATGCAATGCTGGTATTGATTTCAAGGGGAATAGAATATAAAAACAAGGAGATAATGCTGAAGCTTTATAAGACACTAGTCAGGCTGCACTTGGAGTATTGTCAACAGTTTTGGGCCCCTTATCTCAGAAAGGATGTGTTGTCATTGGAGAGAGTCCAGAGGAGGTTCACAAGGATGATTCTGGGAATGAAGGGGTTAACATCTGAGGAGTGTTTGGCAGCTTTGAGCCTGTACTCACTGGAATTTAGAAGAATGTGTGGGGATCTCATTGAAACCTAACAGATGTTGAAAGGACTTGTTAGAGTGGATGTGGAGAGGATGTTTCCTCTGGTGGGGGTAACCAGAATTAGAGGGCACAGCCTCAAAATTGAAGGATGACCTTTTAGAACAGAAGTAAAGGGGAATTTTTGTAGCCAAAGAGTGGTGAATGCTCTGCCACAGACTAAGGTGGAGGCCAAGTCCATGGGTATATTCAAAGTGGAAGTTGATAGATTTCTGATTGGTTGGGACATCAAGGGTTATGGTGAGAGGGCAGGTGTATGGGGTTAAATGGGATCAGCCATGATGAAATGGTCTGAATGGCCTAGTTCTGCTCCTATGTCTTATGGTCTTCACGTCAATACTGAGTACATCATTTAAACAATCATGGTCTATGTTTAAAAAGTAAGTGAACCTCTGTGGCAATGCCTTCTACAAAAGCTATTTGGAGTCGGGTGTTTCAATCAGTGAGCTGAGATTGGAGCTGTGGGTTGTAGAGGCGCCCTGCCCTATTAAAAAAGACACATAAAGTCAGGTTACTGACAGACACTGGTCTTCTCAAGAAAGATCTGTTTATGTGCAGCATGCCTCAATCAAAACAACTTTCAGAGTACCTTGGAAGAAGAATTGTAGAGATGGAAAAGGCTACAAAAGCATTTCTAAAGACCTGGGTGTTTCATCAGTCATCATCAGTAAGAGAAATTGTTTACAAATGGAGAAAAGTCAGTACTGTTGCTACTCCCCCTAGGAATGGGCATCCTGCAAAGATCACATCAAGAACACAATGTGCAATGCTGAAGAAGGTGAAAAAGAACCCAAGAGTAACAGCAAAAGACCTGCAAAAATCTCTAGAACTTGCTGAAGTCTCTTTCATGTGTCCACTATAAGAAAAACACTAAACAAGAAAGGAATTCATGGAAGGACACCATGGAGGAAACTACTGCTCTCCAAAAAAAATTTGCAGCATGACTCAAATTTGCAAAAGACCACCTGGATGTTCCATAACGCTTCTGGGACAATGTTTTGTGAACAGGTGAGTCAAAAGTTGAACTTTTTAGTAGAAATACATAATATATTTAGAGGAAAAGGGTACTGCACACCAACACCAAACCTTATCCCAGCTGTGAAGCATGGTGGAAGGAGCTTTATGGTTTGGGGCTGATTTGCTCCTCAGGGCTGGGACAGCTTACAATTGTTGAAGGAACAATGAATTCAAAATTGTATCAAGACATTTGACAGGAGAATGTCAGGGTAGCGGTCCGTCACCTGAAGCTTAATAAAAGTTGGGTGATGCAACTCGACAATGATCCAAAACACAGAGTAAATCAACAACAGAATGATTTAAAAAGAAGAAAATTTGTTTTTTGGAATGGCCAAGTCAGAGTCCAGACCTACCTTAACCCAATTGAGATGCTGTGTCATGACCTAAAATGATCTAAAATTCCTCCTCACCGTTGTGCAGATCTGATCACCAGCTATCGGAAATGTTTGAAGATTATTGCTGCTAAAGGAGGATGTACCAGTTATTAAATACAAGGATTCACATACTTTTTGTGAATGATTAAACCATGTGTTCAATAAGACATGAAAAGTACAATTGTGTGCGTGTTATTAATTTAGGCAGATTGTATTTGTTATTGTGACTAAGATGAATATCAGGCCATATTTTAAGAGTAATTAATGCAGAAAGCCCAGTCATTGCAAAGGGTTCACAAACTTTTTCTTACAACTGTATGTTGCAAAAGATTCGTCTTCCCACAGACAGCCTTGAAACAAAGAAACATCATGGAACCAATTCAAAGAAAACATCAAACACACAATGCACAAAAAAAGAACGAGTTATGCAAATGGCAAAAAAATGAATGAATATCAGACAAAATATTAAACATCAAACCGTAGAGTCCTTGAAACAGTCTAGGAATGTTCAGTTCTATTTAGTGTTGTGTTTGTTTACTGCAGAGCCAGTTTGCCCCGATCAAAATCACACAAAATAGCAATTTAAAAAAAAAAGAGTAACCAGAAAAAAGCAAAACATGAACTGCAGAGTCCTCCTAAAAATGACACCGATCCACAAAGCATGCCGATTAAACCTTCCCCTGACCAAAAACTCCTGCACTTCTATCGGCAGTGGAGAAGGAGACTAGTCAAACACAGATACCTTCTTCCGGCAGCAGCTAGGGAGAGGGAGACGATCAAATGCAGGCAGACAGCGCTGAACACCATTGCTCATCTTTCGTTCTCATCCTCGTTGATTTCAATCTTGTTTAACGTTTTAATTGGATGTTGTGGAAGGCATCCTTCTTTGAGATGGACTTGGGATCACCAAGGAAAGTTTTGTGGAGACTATCTTTCTCATCCAGCAGTTGTTTGATGTTGACATAGCTTTCATCAAACCAGTCTTTGTGCTTTCTGGTAGTGTCGTGGTTTCTCGTGCCCCACAAATGACCAAGAGACGCAGAAGATTCTTCAAGAAGGGTTAAGCTTTAATTTGCAAATCAAAGCTGAGACAGTCATTGAGCTAGTCGCTGATTGCCCACCGATCCTTTGGACACAACATTTTTTATAGCAATCTCCTGGTCCAGTTGCATTAGCATATGTAATTGGTCTATAGTTGCGTATCACACGTACATCCTGCCACTATTGTTTCTACCCATTGACTTAATCATGTTCTAATCTACATCTCTTAGCTACCTCTCATTAACACACCATTGTCTTCTACATTTTTAGGATTTCATTCTCCTACTAAATTGGATACATGCATAGCAAATAGTAGTCTTAGGATTTATACTTTTAAACTCCAATAGTAGCAAGCTCCAGAATCTCTGTAGTGGTGTTGTACATCAGCTCTCAAAGGGTTAACTAAGTAGTTTCCACATTCTGATTGGCCAGAGGGGTGGAGTATAAGCTTACTTCCAGAGTGTTAACAAAAGACTGCTTTATGTTTGCTGTTTTACAGCTTGGAGACGTTCAGCGATCTTGGGGATTTCTTTCCTTGTATGTATCTCTTGGGCTGGATATGTTCCAGTTTAAAAACAATGAGATTGTGGTTTGTTCAGCATTCAGCACCACACATAGATTTTGTCAGCCTTACGCGCTGTCTATCTCTCTTCCTGCTAATGACGTAGTCAGTTAGATGCCAATGCTCAGAGTGCGGATGCATCTACAAAGTCCTGTTGCAGGTGGCAAGGCGGAAGACGGTATTGGTGATCAACAATTCTAACATTCGGCACATGTCAAGAGTAGTAGAAGACGATTGCCGTTGTAACAACCAACACTATATTTCCCAGTTACTCCATCCCAGGAGGTGTTGTTAGAGCCTACTCTTGTGTTGATGTGACCAAGAATGATAAGCTTGTCTACTTTGGGAACAGGGGCTTTAACTGAGTACAGTTCTTCACAGAACTTGTTCATGGCTGGGGCATATATGTCGACAATGGTGCGATGCTTCCTACCATGTGACAGGGAGAACTGCATGGTCATAAGCTGGTCATTCATGCCCTTCGGAGGTCTAGCAAGCTTGCCACCAATCTCAGTCTTCATTGCAAATCCAACCCAGCCTCATGTTGGTCTTGATATCCTCTTCCACTCCAGAAAAATATGTATACATTGTCCCTTTCACAAAGTTTGCCCTCTCCTGCAAACTGAGTTTCAGTCTGGGCTGCGATATTAATGTTATATCGGGCTCACTTGCTCCCTATTAGAGTAGTTCTCCTCTGAGATCTGTCACCATCGACTGTTGAACTATGTGTGTACATGCCACGCACTAAGGGTGAAAGGAATAGTCCATAATTTTCTCGTCGTGTATCGACCGCTGTGGTGGGGCCTCTGCCAGCCATGGTAAGCTGGCCATGGAAAGAATGGAGTAGGCAATGTTTAGGGCACTTTTTCTCGCCCCTTCCTCATACCATGGAAGTGAGCTGTGCGGCTGCAAAGGGTTGCTCATTTGCTCAGGAGGCTGCCGAAAGCCATGGCAGCTCCATGTCGGTGGAATCGTCCCTACGGCCTCAACACCGGTGTGCACTGTGATGGCTCGAGAGCCCACACCTGCTGCTTCATGGCTAGTCTGCCACCACAGGACTTGGGTTAGTTTGGGGTGGGAAGGATGAACGATGAGTGATTTACACAAAGACTTAGTTGAAAGTGCGCAGCATCGACCTCATTCACTCCTCTGAGACCATCTGTATCCAGTGGCAAGACAGTCAAGACGGCTGGAGATGGAGTCAAATGCAGTGAATAACCATAATGTACTTAGTGCCTTGTCACACTCTGAGCACTCCATTGTGCCCTGCTAGGTCTGCCTTCCTGCCCGTTGAGCCAAATTAGTGGTTACCTTCGCGCAGCCTGCTGGGTCCAGTCTCTGCTAGCTTGGGTAGGGTAAGCCCAAGCTCACAGAGAGTTTCAGACCTATCAGTTACCCTCACTTCATCAAAGAGCTGTTTGGAGCCATAGGTGAGAGCTGAGTACCAAGTGGGGACCAGTGCTGGATGAACTACTCCCAGTGCCTGCCCCATCAGAAGTCCTACCCCTCCCTGACACTCCATGCACACCAATTAATATGGTAATGTGTGGAGTATAGTAGATGAAAGAATGATGATTAAAAGCAATGAAATGTTTGCAAGAGAGAGTATCAAAGTGGAGATGAGAAATTGCTTGAATCTTGAGCAGGTTATTTGTAATGCAGAAGGCATATTTGTTTTGCACAATATGGCAACTTCCTAATGAGGACTGCCTCGCTGAATCTGTGTGTTTGTAGCTGAGGAATTTATTTTTTTCATATGATGTATTAGAAAGGTAAACCCAGGACAGTCTAGGGAAAAGGTGAACGCAGAGAAATCTAGCCTGCCCCACCCACACACACAGTGCTGGAGAAACTCAGCAGGTGAGGCAGCATCTATGGAAGTGCATAACCAGTTAATGTTTCGGGCTGAGACCTTTCATCAGGACTGGAAAGGAAGGGGGAAGATGCCAGTGGTAAAGTGTGGGTGGAGGGGAAGGAGGACAAGCTAGAAGGTGATGGTTGAAGCCTGGTGTGTGGGGAAGGAATCTGATAGGAGAGGAGATTGGACTATGGGAGAAAGTGTAGAAGGAGGGGCACCAAGGGGAGATGATAGGCAGGTGAGGAGAAGAGGTATGAGACACAGGATAATGGCAAAAACAAGTTCCCAGGAAGGATATGTGGTTGTGGTTGTGAGGGCAGCAGAGAGGGTCTCACTGAACTCCCATTGAAGAGAAGATTTAAACTTCAGGGTAGCATTCCTCAAATAGACTTTGCAGTGGAACAGCAAATCATAGACTCGAGATTGTGCAGAAGCTGGAAATCCAGAGCAGCACACAAAATGCTGGAGAAACTCAGCAGGTCGGGCAGCGTCTATGTAAATGAGTAAACCGTCTCTCATTTTGTTTGTGGTGACCTTTGTGATGTGTGGCCCAGGTAGTGCCTCTTAGCTAATAGACCCTGCCTTGAAGCCAGATTGGCATGACAATAGCATGTCTTTCCTTAGGATGTTGTGCTTGGCATTAGAACTAAGTTGTTGCCATTTCTTAGTCCGGATTTTCCCTGGGTTGGTATTAAGCTTGGTGTTGAACCAGGTGATGTAGGGCAAGGCTTGATTTTACCTAGAAGCAGGAGCTCCCAGTTTGTCCACCATTGAAGTGGGATGATGTATTATGGCATTGTGTATCGGAGCAGCTGAGAATAAATAATGTCAGAAAGTTATCTCTTGGTAACTGATGCAGAATGTGCCAGATAGACCAGATAACTAATGTGTTTACAAATGGATTAGTTATTCAATAGTTATATTTGTAATTAAATGAATTGAATATGGAGTTAACTGTAGTTGAACTGTGATTACCAGAACTGATGCTGGTTAGCGCTATTCACATAATAATTCAAGGCATAATTTGGGGTTTTCTGTCTTAACTTCAATTGCCTATTATTTGCCAAGCATTAGATCACAGTATCATAAGGGGATAACTCCAACAGATTCATTATTACCATGAAGGTGATGCATTAGATATTTAGTTTTGTTTATGAGGGCTGTAGGACCATTGGACAGTCCAGTTCCATTTCCAAGCCCAGGTATATTGCTGGCTTTATTAGCCCTTTTATATTTGTACAACTCCTTTTCTCAGCCTGTGAAGCACCATTGATGTCTACACATTGCTCTGGAATTGTGGTTGATTTCTTAGGCTATTAATCTAGAGGCATCGACTAACAATCTGGAGGCATAAATCCAAATTCCACAACTGTATTGGAAAACTCAGTAAGTTAATTGACCTGGAATTAAAATGTTAAAGTTCCCATCAGAACATCTGTGTGGCTTCATCAGGAGCAGAATTGTTTTCTGTTATAATTTACACTGTTTACACTGTCTTCGCTTGACATGTTCCTTACTTTATCTTTAACAAGATACGTGACCAATCTTGGCTCAGTGAAGAGGCTGCGAAGGATGTAAATAAAATGACATGCCATTCTGCGAAAGCTGCAACACAGAGCTAAGTTCATGTTAAACTGGCACTACACCACCAAAACATACCTCTCCTCCCCTTCTAAACCCATCCCTGATATATTAAGTTTTTTTCCCCCTCCCTTTTTTCTTTTTTCCTTTCTCTCTCTGTCCATCACTCTGCCTGTTCTCCATCTCCCTCTGGTGCTCCCCTCCCCCTTTCTTTCTCCCTAGGCCTCCCGTCCTATGATCCTGTCCCTTCTCTAGCTCTGTATCCCTTTTGCCAATCACCTTTCTGGCTCTCAGCTTTACCCCACCCCCTCCGGTCTTCTCCTATCATTTCGCATTTTCCCCTCCCCCTTCCTACTTTCAAGTCTCTTACTATCTTTCCTTTCAGTTAGTCCTGACGAAGGGTCTCGGCCTGAAACGTCGACAGCGCTGCTCCCTATAGATGCTGCCTGGCCTGCTGCGTTCCACCAGCATTTTGTGTGTGTTGTTTGGCTTTCCAGCATCTGCAGATTTCCTCGTGTTAGCCTTTTAAATACTGGAGGAACTCAGCAAGTCAGGCCGCATCTATGGAGGGGAATAAACAATATTGCTTGCCTCCTTCCCTTTCTTCCATGGTCCACTGTCCTCTTCTATTAGATTTCTCCTTGTTCAGCCTTTAACCCCTTCCAGCTTTTTATTTCATTTCCCCCCTCCCTTACCCACCCTCCTTCCCCCTCACCTATCACAAGTCTGCTTGCACTCCATCCCCTCCCCACCCTTCTTATTCTGGCTTCTTTTTCCTTCCTTTCCAGTCCTGACGAAGGGTCCAAAATGTTGACTATTTATTCCCTTCCGTAAATGCTGCCTGACCTGCTGAGTTCATCCAGCATTTGTGTGTGTTGCATCTGCAGAACCTCTTGTGATTAGGGCCAAATAACTTACATGCTTCAGTGCACAAGGGCTGCCCTCCAGAGCTAGTTACACTTCCAGCCAAGCAGTTCAAATTCTGGTCACAATGACATCTAATTAATGATGTGGAAAATTGTTACGTCTTGTCCTTTGGAAAAAAGACTAACTGGATACAATCCTAACAGGTCTGGGTGTTTAGCACATTTCAACTACTGCAGTAGTTCAAGAAAAGATTGCCCCATCACCTTCTCAAGGGCAATTAGTGATGAACACCTAAATGCTGACTCCCTTGAATGAATCAAAGACAATAACTACTCTGTTGACCACTAACCTATCTGTAATATGATGGTATGTTTACCAAAAATGTGCTTACAAATGGTTGTATTTGGCATTAATAATCATTGAAACTGCTGGGAGAAGGAGTAGTGGTGGAGAATGTTGGAAACACATAACATAGTCAGCATCTGTAGAAAGAGATTGATTGTTAACATTTCGGGTTCAATCCCCCCCGCCCCCCCCCACCACCCACCTCTTCAGACCCTCTTTGACCTGCCGAGTACCTCCGCTATTTTCTGTTTTAATTTCCTTTTTGGATCACTTAGCGTCAAATCTGATTACAGTCTTGATGCAGTTGAAAGTCAAAGAGCTGAATTCCAGCGATGAGATGAAAGTGCCTGTTCTTGGCGTCAGTACCTCATTTGACCAAGTGCAATGTCAAGGTGAAACATAAATCCATGGGGAAGAAAAAACTTTCCAATGGCTGTTTTTGACACAGATTATTGTGGTGTTTCGAGAATAGTCATCTCAGTCCCATGGCATTGCTGCAAGATGTGTTCTGACTTGGAGCCCAAACCATTATCATTGGACATAGACCAAAACTGCACAAAAACAGGCCCTTGGGTTCACAGTGTCCATCCATTTTCACTTCTTCACATCAGAAATGGGGCTATTTGCTGATTGTTGAATTAAGTTCAGTTCCAAATGGCCTTTGCAACGTAAGTGCTGAGTCATATCTGTCACTAGCAGGAGAATATGAGCACTTAACCCCAATCATTCATTAAAATTGCCATTGATAGATCTCTCCAGCATCAATATCTTGGGGGCAAGGGGGCATTGATCACTTCTCACTTGTCTAGGTAAGTACAACACCAACAACTCCTAAGTACCTCAAAGCAAAGAAGATTACCTATTGGTCTTCTATCATTTCGCATTTCCCCCTCCCCCACTACTTTCAAATCTCTTACTATCTTACCTTTCAGTTAGCCCTGACAAAGGGTCTCGGCTCGAAACGTCAACAGTGCTTCTCCCTATAGATGCTGCCTGGCCTACTGTGTTCCACCAGCATTTTGTGTGTGTTGTTCAGATTACATAATTGGCTCCTCATCCACTCAAAGCACATTGTGGTTGTAGTGTGCACCATCTGTAAAAAAAGCATTGTAGTTATTCATTATGGCTGCTATGAGAGAACTTCCTAAACTCCAGTGACTTCCATCTACAAGAAAAATGACATAGTACTGATTTGGAAATGTATTGCTGGGCTCCTTTACCAACGGATGTGTACACGTGCCTTTATCAAAAAGGCAACCGTGGTTCAAGTAGATGGCTGACTGCCATCTTTCAAGAGAGTTAAGAATGGTTAATAAAGGTGCACATCCTAGAATTGAAGTTTAAAAAACAACTACCGGTAAGTTCCACAAACCTGTTTCAATTAAATAAAAAAAAGCATAGTGGAAATAATTAACAGGTCAAGCAGTATCCGTGGAGAGTGCAGCCTTTTGTGTGATGTTAGATTTAAGGGACAAATATTGACAAATGGGTTACTAATACATTTCCATGGAGGTTTGGTAAGTTTTTTTTGCTCTTTTCCTTGAGCCCTAAACCCAGAATCATTGATGTTAATTGGAACATCAAACAATAACTCATATAATCTGATTTTACTACAAGGAGCAAGGCTGAATCTATGTCAGTTGTAATGCGGTGTCAAACTTTGTCTCAAGGTCAGTCAAGATCATTTGAAGATAGAAATGTGGAGAGCCACCAGTCTTGAGTAGAGCCCAAGTCTAGACTGGTGAGATACAGAGTCCTTTTTTTCATCATTTGATCTGTTGAAGCTTTTAAAATATTTCAGAGTTAGTTCATGCAAACTTTAAAAAATATAGAAATAAACTGAAGCCATGCAATGTTAGTGAACCATCGGCATATATAAACCAACGCCACAAGAAATAGTTAAAACATCTGACACTGTCGTGGTTTCTTGTACCCCACAAACGACCAGGAGACGCAGAAGATTCTTCAAGAAGTGTTAAACTTTAATTTGCATATCAAAGCTGAGACAGTCAGTGAGCTAGTCGCTGATTGCCCACCGATCCTTGTGCATAGCATTTTTTATAGCAATCTCCTGGTTTAGTTGTATTAGCTTATCCAATCGGTTTACAGTTGTGTATCACCAGTACATCAGCTCCCGACTTCCCACTATTGTTTCTACCCATTAACTTAATCATGTTCTAATCTACTTTTTGGGCCACATGTTACCTCATCCCTGGCTACAGTTATCTCTTAGCTAGCCTCTCATTAACACACCATTATCTTCTTATTTGGCTACATTCTTAAGTTACTGATGCGTTCAATAGTACAGAGACAATACAGAGATTTCATTCTGGCTGTTAAGTTGGATACATACATAGCAAATAGCAAATACAAAGCTGACTACATAGTTTTGGTTACACAGCAAACAATGCAACTTTATACTCCAATAATACCAAAAAATTTGAGAAGCCTGTTTAAGAAAAGTTGAATTTCTTCTTGTTTCATGTTGGAAGTTGCTCACTGTAATGGAGAGATAGAAAGGGTTTGAGTTAGCAGGAAGACAGTATGGTTAGGCCTGGGGATTTTTGTTAAAGTTATAAAAGGTGATGTTCAGTAAACTTTTGCAATATTTATTCTTTAATTATGATCTTATCTTGTGCTTCCTGTTGTCTGCAATTGCTTTGTAAAAGCTTGTTTACTGCTGAGAATGGCAGCAACCCTGTGTATCATATAAAATGCTTTCTGTGTGCAGCACTGGACTTGGGCTGAAAACCTGATATGAAAAGTTGTGCATGTATCTATTTGACCATCCTTATGATCTGTGAACCTTGCCCAGTACCATTCCTATTGCACTTTAGACCATCTCATGAACTTAATATACCAGCAAAATTAATATCCAACAGTGAAAGTTAGCTAATAACATTGCAAATAATTGTAAATTTTGAGGGCTCCTTACGAAGTTAAATACCATAACAGAACAACAGAAGGGGGGAATGTTATATTGGCCAAGGGCTAGGAAGAGGAGAAAATTAGCTGAACTTTCTTGGTGGTTATACAGTGAACCATACTGAGCTGAGCAACCACTGTAAACCTCCAGGTGCCGCCCCAAGTTGGTGCTAACTTCTTCAAAAATAATTAGAAAAGAAAACTATCCTATAAAATTCACAGAGAAAGTTTGTTTCCGATGCTTTTTCATGCTTATAACTGTAATAATTCTAATGTTCTCTAAAAATTTATCTTGTTAAAATCAATGCAAAGAAATGTAATAGAATATTACTTGTGGGTTTTATCACAAAATTGCCAAGTATGCATTGCATTTGCACATTTTGGGAAGTGCAATATTTGTGCTGTGGTGTGTGTGCAGTTTGCAGTGTGTTAGTGCAGAGTTTGATCTGTAAGTTAAGGATTAGTTAATGTATTTGCTTTGGGATTTATACACCTCTCTGGCATGCGGCTAAGGCTTAATAAGTATTTTATGACTGACTGTACTCATTTCCTAATGGCATCAGCTCCACGGCATACATGACCATCCCATTGACCATGCTGGTTAGAAATGCTACAGTTGGCTGGTCAGAATGGCATAGCACTCAAGACAATGAAGGGAACTTCTAAATTTGGATAAGGGCAGTATGGTGGGAACATATCCTGAATTTCACTCATGCTAAATTGAATGAGAATGCTTTATGTTGGATCCCTAAAATAACACGTTTTGCTGTTCCTCACTTCTGAGTTCTCATAAGCAGCAACAAAATAGTCGGTTACTGACAGAGTGGCCCTGAACAAGAGCTTTAGCGAATCAAAATAATCTCTTGTATTCAGAGTCTTGGATTTTGTGGTTGATTTTGTAGAAGACAGAATAAATTTTTCTCTTGTTACTTTAACATTTGATGCTTTTCCCTTTTGATTATTTAATTACAAGGATCATGACCATGTGTTAGTCCTTTACAGTTTATAAGTGTGTTACACGAAGTTCTATTTGAACAGTCTGAACCTGGTATCCAGTTATCCTTTTGCATTACTCCACAGCATTCTACTTATAGAAATCGGAGAAAATTGGAGCTTCAAAGAAAGGAATCTATTTACGTAACAGGTCTTGCAATCTAAAATATTCCTAAAGTACTATAATTTCTATTAGAATTTCAGCTCTAAAGTTGGGTAGAATAATTTATGCACAGCAAACTCTCAAAATTGGGTATGAGGAACCTAAACTTTTTAATTAACCACTTTTAGTGTTAGAGGTGTACTGTGTATTAACAATGTCATTGATAAAACTACCCTGATTTTCTTCAGGTGATGCCTTGAAATCTCTCTTGCCTACCTAATATGGTTCTGATCCAAAATGCAGAATCTCTTATATCAGCCCTGCCCTGGAATGAATCTCAGTCTAGATTTTGTAATCAAGTTTCCAGTCATTTGAACAATTCAAGGGTGAGAGTTCTGTCACTGAGACAAGGATGGTATTGTGTATTGCTGCAGAGTGTTTCAGTGCTGCTTTCTATTAGTTGAAGAATTATGCACGTGGAGTGAAAGATCTTGACTGTATCTTATTACAATCTGATAGGCATTGTATTATTAGATGAAATTGTATATTGCGTTTTTCATTGGGATGAGGGGGAATCTGTTTCTGGGTGATGCTGAGGGGTGTGTGTACTTGTGGGGCATTATTATATATTTTGGATAATGTAGAAACAGATTGTACCAGCATTGTACCTTAATCATCAAAATGTTTGTTGAGACATGGGGGGACATGGAAGCTGAGGTGTCGGGGTGAGTTTTAAGGGAGATAGTAAAAGCAGAAAGGATGAAGAAGAAAGATTTGTTATTCCCTCTTATCAGACCATAAGAAATGGGAGCAGAACTAGGCCATTCAGCCCTTCAAGTCTGCTCCGCCATTATGCTGATAATGGTGATCCCGGATCTCACTCAATCCCATACACCTGCCTTCTTCCCATATCCTTTGATGCCCTGACTGATCAGGAAATGATCAACTTCGGCAGTAAATATATGCATGGACTTGGCCTCCACCAGAGTCTGTGACAGAGCACTCCACAGATTTATTACTCTCTGGCTAAAAAAAATCCTCCTTTCTAAAGAGCATCCCTTAATTTTGAGACTGCTCTCTACTTCTGGATACCCCCATCATAGGAAACGTCCTCTCTACATCCACTCTAACAAGTCCTTTCAATATTTGGTAGGCTTCAATGAGATCCCCACACATTCTTCTAAATTCCAGTGAGCACAGGCCCAAACCTACCAAATGCTCCTCATATGTTAACCCCTTCATTTCCGGAGACATCCTTATGAACCTCCTTTGGACTCTGTCCAATGACAGCACATCCTTTCTGAGATGTGGTGCCCAAAACTGTTGACAATATGCCCATGTCATTGTCTTGTAACATTTGCCATCCTTGCTAATCAGGAACCTACCAACCTTTGCTTTAAGTATACCCAATGACTTGGTCTCTGGCTGAAGAAATTCTCCTCATCTCTGATTTAAAGGGAAGTCCTTTAATTCTGAGGCTTTGTCCTCTGGTCTTAGGCCCCCCTCCACTGGAAACTTACTCACTATGTCCACTCTATGTAGGATTTTCAATGAGCTCCCTCCTTATCCTTCTACACTCTTGAGTACAGGCCCAGAGTCATCAAATGTTTCTCATATGTTAGCCCTTTTATTCCCAGATTAATACTTGTAAACATCCTCTGGACAATATCCAATACCAGCAGGTCCTTCTTTAGATATGGGGCCCAAAACTGCTCGCAACATTCTAAATATGGTCTGACCAATGCCTTATAAAGCCACAGCATTGCATCCTTTTTTATATTCTATTCCCCTTGAAATGACTGCTAATATTGCATTTGCCTGCCTTACTATCCAGTCAACCCTTTGCACCTATTTCTGAATTTTCTCCCCAGTTAGAAAATAATCTACACCTTTATTCCTTCTACCCAAGTGCATGACCATAGATTTCCCTATGCTGTATCCCATCTGCCACTTCTTTGCACAATTCTCACAACCTATCCAACTCTAATTGCAGGCTCCCCGATTCTCAACGCAACCTGCCTTCCCAGCTATCTCTGTAACATCCACAAAGCCCTCAATTCCATCATCCAGGTTATTAACATATACCGTGAAAAGTCGTGGACCCAGTGCCAATCAGAAAAGCCCCCTTTATTCCCACTCTTTGCCATCTGCCAGTCATCTGTTTTTCTATCAAAGCGCCCAGATATAGGGAGAAGTGTGGAGTTTCACTGTCAGATAAGTGTAAGGGTTCTGGTCAGGACTGAAGTAATTCTGAAAAGTAGCAATTTTGAAGGCACGTTAAGCACAGTCGCTGAAGTTTGAAGTGTTGGCTTCAGAAGGTCATGGAACTGGGATTTCACATGCTCCAAGTTGTGAGCATGATTGAACTTTCAGACCTTTCACCTCTGCTTCTGTTACCCTTGCACATGTCTTCCTTCAGCCTTTTTTCATTTTGCTCGTTCAGCCCAGCCTTCTATTTGATTGCATTTAGTTTAGTTTTCTCAGCCACACATTCTAGAATGTCCTGCACTCTCATCACATTCTGGGTAGAACCATTTCCCCTCTATTGGAATGATTTAATTGTTCTTTTAAAGTATTTGATTCTAGTTTTAGGACCCCTGCAGGCAGAAACATTACAGTTTGTGCACGTGTTGAAATGACGATGGGAGGATTTGAGCAGCGAACCCAGGGGAGAAGTGACATAGTCAGATCAGGAGGAAAGTGAGGCATATGGAAGATCTCAGAAGCAAAAGGAGGAAGGTTGGAGCATGGCTGTGTTCATGATGGAAGTAGACAGACTCTGTAATGGACAGATTATGGTGAGCTCAGTTTGGGGGGCAATAGGCTATTGGTAGTTGCTAACAGTTGCTTGGATGCCTACTGAGGGAGAAAATGTAGTTGGTGTCTTAAAGAAGAGTTGTTATGAGAAGGACCTTCTCAGTATTTATCAGATGTAATGGATTTTGGGTTAGTTGTCTAGGTGCGGAAGCAGTTTAGTGGTTGATAGAGCTTTGTATTACTTCTATGTAAAGGTGAGCTAATGTTCTAATGTTTAGACCACTGAAGATTTACTAACGTTCTTCACTACATAATCTGGGCTGAAACTTAATTGCAAATGGAGTGTTGCATTCTGAGTTCCTGATTCATTGTACTGTGATGCTGATTAGAGCCATGGAGAAATGCAGGTTTTATTCTTGACATGTCACCTTCAGTCAGTGACATAAGAAAATAGGTTTCCTCGGTTATTTGTCTTGGGCTTTTGCAGAACCTTGCTATTTGCGAAATAGTTGTTGCATTTGTGCATAGTATAGAATCTACACTTCAAAAGTAACTCAATGGTGAAATATTTAGAAATGTTAATGACTGCTTCTGATGGGGACCCATGAAGAGCTAATGAGTCATAAATTATTTTTTACTCAGAGAGTAGTTGGTTCATGGAATGCACTGCCTGAGTCAGTGGTGGAGGCAGATACACTAGTGAAGTTTAAGAGACTACTAGACAGGTATATGGAGGAATTTAAGGTGGGGGGGTTATGTGGGAGGCAGGGTTTAAGGGTCGACACAACATTGTGAGCCAAAGGGCCTGTACTGTGCTGTATTGTTCTGTGTTCTATGTTAATCCCTGTGAACTGTGACTGCTTCTGATAGGGATCTAATGAGTCATAAATTATTACCACAGCATTCATTCTGCAGACATTCAGCTGGTTTGGTACAGTGGTTATCCAACCCCTCCCCTCCCCCAGGATCCTACATTATGTTAGATAGTTTACTTAATTTGACCTCATTAACAGTTCTCTTTCCACTCCTTGCTTTGTGACAGAAAGCAACATTGCAGGATTGTTCAGAGGAATTTTGGTTTTCTCCGAAATATGTTAACTGACTGAACTTTGGCATTGGACTTGGTTACAAAGTAGCTACTGCTGTTGGGAGTGCTGGGTTCTAATATTTACTGTTGACTTTTTTTTTCTTGCTGTCCAATTCGGCAACCTGTATCTGTTCTCTGTTCTCTGGTCTTCCTGGTTGGCTGGGTTGATGGATGCTACCAATCGCTGCAGGAGTTGGATGAGGTACTGTCAAATTTATCATTTTTAAACTGCAGAGTGAGCTATTTGATTCTAGAGTCCAGAGTAATCTTGTGCTGAAAATTTAATTTAACAGGAATTCCTAAATTGCCTTCAGGCACTGAGTTTGAATTTGTTTAAAAATTCAGCTTTCTTCATCAGTAGTGGCCTTTGGTATGAAGCATTACTTCAACACCAGTTAACAATATTTATATACAGCCACCAAACGGCTCTTGCCATATAAACAAAGACTGATTTTATTTATTTTCCATGGTGTACCCAAATAATAAAAATTCACTCTTCTGTTTGACCATGAATATGCCTTGTATCTGTTCCTATGCCTCTACTGTTGAAATCTCAATCTGCATTATTGTGTTTGAACATCCTGAGAATTGTCCTGATGTTCTTCTCTTGCTATAAGTGGTTCAGCTGATCAGAAATTTCACAGGTTGATTCAACAATTGATAAATGAGGTTGTTCTCCTTAGAGTAGAGTAGGATGAGAAGAGGTTCAGTAAAGGGACACAGTATCATGAATTGTTTAGTTAAAGTGAGTTAACATAAACTAACCCTTTCATTGCATGGTTCTTGGGCCATTAGACCCAGAGTTAAAGTTTTGGGTAAAATGTACAGAAAATGGGTACTAGAATCAAAATCAAGTTTAATATCACTGACATTTGTCATGAAATGTGTTGAATGTGTGTCCTCAGGCTCCTGTATCTCCTCTCTGAAGGTAATAATAAGAAGAGAGCATGTCTTCAGTGATGGGGTTCCTTAATGATAGATGGCACCCTTTTGAGGCATTGCCCCTTGAAGATGTCCTTGATTCTGGGGAGGCTAATGCTCACGATGAAACTGGCTGAGTTTGTAACCCTCTGCAACTTTTTCTATCCTGTGCAGTTGCCCTTCCATACCAGACGGTGGTACAACCAGTTAGAATGTACTCTACAGTACATCTGAATAAATTTGCTAGAGTCATTGGTGATGTACTGAATCTCCTCACTTGTAATGGCATGTAACTGCTGGTGTGTGTTCCCTTGACTTCCACCTCCTGAAGTCCACAATCGATTTCTTGGTGTTAATAACATTGAGTACAAGATGTTGTTGTGACACCATTCTGTTAGCCGATGCATTCTTGTCACCATCTGAGATTCTCCCATTAACAGCTGTGTCATTAGCAAATTTATAGATGGCATTTGAGCTGTGCCTAGCCACATAGTCATGGGTGTAGAGCAGTGGGCTAAGCACATACCATTGAGGTGTGCCAGTGTTGATTGTCAGTGAGTAGGAGATGTTATTTCTGATCCATACTAACTGTGGTCTCTCGATGAGGAAGTCAAGAATCTAGTTGCAGAAGGAGGTATGGAGGCCCAGGTTTTGGAGCTTGTTGATTAGTACTAAGGGTATGATAGCGTTGAACGCTGAGCTGTAATCAATAAACAGTGGCCTGACGTGGGTATTGCTTTGTCCAGGTGGTCCATGGCCGAATGGAGAGCCAGTGAGATTGTATCTGCTGTAGGCCTATTGTAAATGTATTTACATTGTGATTATGATGTGGAATGCACTGCCCATAAGCTATATTCTCACACTTTACATTTACTTCAGTGAGGGCTACAAAAGGCGTGTTGGGAGCAGAAACATAGTAAAAATTAGAATCCGAATTGAATATTTGAATGTTTACTACATTGCAGAACGAAGTAATTCCACTAGTTATGAATGGCAATGAATACATGAACAGCTAAACAAAAGGAGCTGGGGTGGAATACCCCCCTCAATAATCATAGAGGCCACCAGTGAGCGTAAAAGGTTAGGCTAAAACATTCGCAACCACGTTCAACCAGTGTTGAGTGGGTAAACCATCTGTTTCCTCCTGAGATCCCTACCACCACAGAAGCCAGTCCTCAGTCAGTTGATTCACTCCACATAATATCATGAAATCGCTCGGAGTGTTAGAGACAGGAAAGACCATGTAATTGAGAACATCTTTAATTTAGTACTGAAAACCTGCACTCCTATTCTAGCCGTGCCTCTAGCCAATTTCCGGTGTAATTACAGCATGGGCATCTACCTGATAATATGGAAAACTGCTCATACTAAGCAGGATTAATTCCATCAGCCTAATTGCCAGCAAATCTACTTTTCAATCATCATTAAGATGATGGAAGGCATTGTCAACAGTGCTATGAAATTGCACTTTCTCATCAATAACCTACCCAGTCTTGAAAGGCCATCATAGTGTAGACATGGAGAGGGTGTTTCCAAGGTGGAAGAGTCTAGGATGTGAGAATAAAAGCATCTCCCTTTAGAATAGAGATGAGGGCAACTATTTTTAGTCAGAAGGTGTGAATCTGTGCAATTCATTGCCATTGACGGCTGTTGAAGCCAAATCATTGGATAGTTAAAGCGAAGGTTGATCCATTCTTGATTAGTAAGAGCATCAAAGTTCTGGGGAGAAGACGAGAGACTGGGATTGAGAGAGGAAATAAATCAGTTATGATCAAATGATGATGCAGACATAAAGACCAAATGGCCTAATTCTGCTTGTACCTCTTGTCTTAAGCTGCTTACCAATGCCCAGTTTTGGTTTCACTGTCACGGCCTTGGTCCAAGCATGGATTGAAAAGCTGAATGTCAGAGGGGAGTTGAGAGTGACAGCTCTTAACACCAAGGCAGTGTTTGACTGAGTGCATTACCAGGGAATTCAAGTAAAACCAAAGTCAATGGACATCATTAATGACCAATCCTGGACTTGTACATTGGACAGTGGAAGGTGGTTTTGGTCATTGATCAGTCATCCCCGGTCCCAGGATATTGCTTCAATGGTTCCTAATAACTAGTTGACAATCCCGCATTCCTCGAGAAAACATGTAGTGGACAGTGATAGTTCAGGAAGTGAAAATGTAGCGAATATCAATAATAGACTTCTAAAATTTAGACCTAGCAACAACGAAAGAATGAGGATATATTTCCGGGCCCAAGCATCTTCAACTGCTTCATTAATGACTTTCCTTATGATATCAGGTCGGAAGCGGGGATGTGTGCTTTTGATTGTGCAGAATTAAATTCCATTCACAGTTTCTAGGCCAATGAACCAATCTGTCTCTGCACGCAGCAAGGCACAGACAATGTACAAGCATTAGCCGATAAATGGCAACTAATATTTGTGCCTTTAAAAATGCCAGAAAATGACTAGTTCCAAGTAGGGCCAATGCTAAGTGCCCCCAGACAACTTTCTAGAGGTTGCCATTGACCAAAAACTTGATTGGACTAGAACATGAAATGCTTTGTCTTTAAAAAAAAAAGTAAAAAGTAAGTTCAGAAGTTGGTATTGGCAGTGAGTTCCTCATTCCAAATTTCTTCCCCATCACCAAGGCACAAAAGATGGCAGTGTGATTGATTTGCTCAGATAATATAGTCCCAAAGCACTATCCTTGATTGAAGGTCCATCCACTACCTAAACATGCCTTCCTTCCTTTACTGATGCATCATTGCTTAGGGTGTACCATTTGTGAAATACATTGCAACCACTAATTAAGAATACTTTCCTCAATCTTAAAGCCTTTATATAAAGAAGGACAAAGGCAGCCAGGGCATGGGAAGACCACTTCCTTTCCAAGGATCATGGTGTTTCAAGCAGATGACTTGCCATCACCTTATCAAGTGCCCTTAGAAATGGGCTATAAATTTTGGCTTTGCCAGCTATGCCCATGTTGAGTAAAATGAATGAACAGAATTAATTGGAATTTTTGAACATGGATTGTATGGCACTTGAGAGTGAAAGTAATTTGGGGTGCTATTGTGTCACTCTTATAAGAGCCAGCATATACTAGATAGGCTGATTGATACCTTAATGATTCTGTGACTTTTTTTTTGTAATTCATTCATCAGAATTCTGTTGCCAGGGTCCTGCCCAGTGTATTCTTATTTATTCATATTTCCTTGCCACAAAGGAGGAGGCTATTTGACACATATCTGAAAATCCATCTTTTATTGCTTTCCAAGATTAGGTTGTGTTACAAGGGCTTGTATGAAGATTACACTTTCATTAAAGAAGCCTCATAGAACATAGTTGCCCGAGTTTTGAGCATAAGAAAGTTTCTAATTATTTTAAGTCTTTTCTTTTTGTCCCCTGTATATGGAATAATGCTTGAGCAAATGAACAGGAAATGGGATGAAATTAGTTGAGGGAAAATGGATCCTACAGGGTAATAGCAGAGTCTTCACACTATCTGAGAATGTGGGGATATTTCACTGACTAACTGGAAGTCAATTTCTAGAGATCGCTTCATGATTTGGCATCTTGCATTCCTGTGAGTTTTGGATTTCCTTCTACTTACCTTGCTTTGAAGACAGTCCGTTAGATGTTGGATGGAATATAGAAATGGACTGAGACATTAAGAGCAGTTGGGTATTAAGGGAAAAAAGACAGTTTCTCCAGTTTAGAAAGAATCTAAAAAGGATGAGTGAATCTAAATTGATTTAAACACTGCAATCAAAGAAGCTGCAAATATTCATTGGGGTCTAAAATTCTTGTAATAAAAATATCTTCACTAAGGTGAAAAACATCAAGGGTACTTGTAAATGGATTTTAAACTGGGATTAATTGAATATTATGGATTATTGGAAGATGAAGGTGCTTGGGCCAAAGATTGTGACTCTTCCAGTGAATCAGATACCACATTCTGTCTGTAGTGGTTTGGAAAATGGAAAGCATAGCCTCAGAGATTCTAGGGGTCACAATATAGCATCATTTTGAGTTCTGCTGAGAGGGTTGATAAAATTGAAAAGTTTGGAGATGAGGGTTGAGATGAGGGTTAGTTAATCCCAGACTTTTTGGGACCATTGAATTAAAATATGGTTACATTCTGAAAGCTCTCAGCTTTTCTCCATGGTGTAATGTCATAAACTTTGACTTGGTCATAAACAAAATTACTGTGTCCATTTAATAAACTGTGATGAAATTGTCTCAAACAAGTCATTCAGTTTTCCTTTGGAAATGGCCATAGTAGGAATGTTGGTACAGAGTATATCCAACCTTTGAAGTCTGAACTGTTTCAGAGCCCTACCACCCATAATTTGCATTGTTCTTGACGTTTGCTATTTTTTTCACGGTCAATGGCTGGTACTGTGGTAATGCACAAAGCTCTGAAGTGTTATAATGTGCTGAAAGCCATATTGTGTAATTTGGAGCTTCTGTGCACAAGCACTACTAACCCAGTTAAGTGATGGATCTGATTGAAGTAATATAAAACTACATTAATAGTAAGAATTCCTTAGGATCAATCACACTGAAAGGGATATGCAGCTAGAAAGCACTGGTATTTGTTTGACACATGGTTAAGAGGGCACTAACTGTGTGTTTGCCTTGCTAACAGATTGCCAATGATCGCATGGCCTTGGTGTCCGGAATCAGCTTGGATCCAGAAGCTGCCATTGGTGTCAGTAAGAGGCTGCCTCCTAAATGGGTGGATGGAGCGGAACAAGTAAGTGATGAGTTATCTCTGGCTGACACAGCTTACACGTTACTGGGAAAATTGTCAAGTGCTAGTTCGTGAATGTTCAAAGTCCTCATTTGCTACTTGGTGTGAGAGACTGGTGGGAGAAGTAAGAGAGAGGAAAGGAGGTGCAATCAACCGATCTCATACGTTGTCTTCTGACGGAATGAGAAGGCTTTCCAAAACCAGGCATATGAGAGGGTGGAAGAGATTGTGCCTTGCTATAATCATTCAAGGGAGAGTTCTCTTTCGGGAAGTGGGAGTCTTTGATCAGGCTATAATAGGATGAGTCTCTGTTGGAGAATACGGAGACTCCCTGGTGTATCAGAAGGTGAGGATGTTCACCCTACCAAGTGTACATCAGTGCATATTTTAGGAAACGGGAAAAATTAATGTAATTGGTATTTTATTTATTTAGAATGAGAGTGCAGAACAGGCCCTTCTGGCTCAATGAGTTGTGCCACCCAGCAACACACCTATTTAACACTAGCCTAATCACAGGAAAATTTACAATGACCAATTAACTTACTAACCGGTATGTCTTTGGATGATGGGAGGAAACCAGAGCACCCAGTGGAAACCCATGTGCACACAGGAAGAATGTACAGACTTTCAAACAAAACACTTGGGAATTGAATTCCGAAGTCTGATGCCCTGAGCTGTAATAGCGTTGTGCTAACCACTCCACTACCGTGACAGGGAATGAGGAGTCTCCTTCTGGTACATGTGTCAGGCCATGATGAGATTCTCCCTGCTATGTATCAAGCCATGAGGAGACTGAGCACTCTATTTGTTGTGTTTAATGAATGGGAAACTCCCTCTGATCATTCAGTTGTTGGGTAGGGAGAATGCTACCAGATTTCTTCTCAGCCCTTTACCTTTTCCACTTTTCACCTCCCAGCTTCACATTTCTTTCCCTCTCCCCCCCCCCCCCCACCCAGTGTCCCCCTCAACCACCCAGCTTTCCCTTCACCTGGTCTCACCTATCGTTTGTCTGCTTGTACAACTTCCCCTCCCTCCAGTTTATTATTCTGGCTTGTGCCATTTCCTTTCCAGTTCTGATGATGGGTGTCAGCCTGAAACGTCGACTGTTTATTCCTTTCCATAGATTCTGCCTGACATGTTGGGTTCCTCCAACATTTTGTGTGTATTCTCTAGCTACTGATTGAATCTAGTAGGTTTTTGAATTATGGAGATATTGTTTGCAGGTGGGCAGTGAAAGAAATTAGGGATCTCAGATATGTAGAAATGTGAAAACAATCTTTAGCTTCTGCTGGATAGGAAAGAATTATGCATGAAAAATCCTTTGCAAATGGACAGTGGAGGTAAGTCATTAGAGAATGGTGTGGACCACAGCCACGGATGGGATGCAAAGGGTTATGAACAATGTTCTTCCTTGTCCCTATAAGATGTTCTTTGCTCTGTGTTTCAGTTTGTCAGAAGAGTGGAAATCTAATTCAGGAGGTACCTGTCAGAACATTCATTAATGGAGGGGCCTGTCAAGGAGGCTGGCAGAGAGTAGCTGTGCGATGACATTTAACATGTTTAGTTCACCTCTCTTCCCCACCCCTTTAGATTCAATTTGACATCACCAGAATAAAGCAGAAGATGAAGGAGCTCGCCAGCTTACATGACAAGTACCTGAACCGACCTACGTTGGATGACAGCACTGCGGAGGAGCACGCAATAGAAATCACTACCCAGGAAATAACTCAGGTAGGGAATGCTGAGGGAGCAGCGATAGAGGGGAGATGCTTAGGTGAGAAAAGGGAGAATAATGTGACCCTCATTTGGAAAGCCATTGTAGAACTTTGTAAGCTGTTCGACCTGTAAAGTGTTCCTTAGCTGACTTTTTTAAAGTCAGACTTAATATGCCATGCAAGTCAATATTGTTGCTAATATGTGCATGAGCTGTGATATCTGGCTTGTATGTATAGCTTTTGTCATTTGCAGTGCTCTGTATCTTTGTACTACTGCTGCAAATATCTGCAAATAGAAACTTTGATGAGAAGAGATGGAGGTTGTGGCTAGATTTTTTCTTTCTTTCTTCGTACAGTAGGGATTTTGGGCAGAATAGTGGAATGATCCTCTTGCCGGATGTGGGACAGCAGGGAGACCTCCAGTGCCCCGATGACTCCACTTACAAGAAGTATATCCAGCTGCAGCTCCTTTCAGGCTGTGTTAAGGAGGTGGAGCCAGAGATGGATGAATGCCAAATGATGAGGGAGGCTGAGGGGTTGATCGACAGGGCATATGGGGAGGTACCAGTATCCAAGGTGCAGGATACAAGTTACTGGGTGACTGTAAGGAGGAGGAAAGGCGATAGTGCAGAGTACCCCTGTCACCATTCTCCTCAACAACAGGTATACTACTTTGGATACCGTTTGGTGGTGGTGGTGACCTAGTGCAGGAAAGCCACGGCAGTCAGATCTCTGTCACTTACTCTTGCTCTGTGGCTCAGAAGGGAAGGGAGAGAAGAGGCACACTGTAGTGGTAGGGGATTCATTGGTTAGGGGTACAAATGGGAGATGCTGTGCATGAGAATGAGATTCCCAGATGGTATATTGCCTCCCGGATTTCAGGGTCTGGGACATCTCGCATAGAGTCCACAGCATTCTTAAGTGGGAGGGTGAGCAGCCAGAGGACATGGTCCATCTTAATACCAGTGACATAGATAGGAAGGGTGATGAGGTCCTGCAAAGTGAATTCAGAGAGTTAGGTGCTCAGTTAAAGAACAGGACCTCTAGGGTTGTGATCGCAGGATCACTACCTGCTCCATGTGCTAGTGAGGCCAGAAATAGGAAGATCATACAATTTAACACATGGCTGAGGAGATGGTGCAGGAGGAAGGGGCTTCAGACTTTTGGATCATTGGGCTCTCAGGGAACATGAGACCTTTACAGAAGGGATGGTTTGCACCTGCACTGGAAGGGGACCAATATCCTTGCGGGAAGGTTTGCGAGTTACAATTATGCCAACACCTGCCACCTGGGTTCAATTCCTGCTGTTATGAAGTAGTTTTAAACATTCTCTCTGTGACCCTGTGGCTTTCCTCCGGGACATGGTTAATTGATCACATGGATGTAATTGGGTGGCATGGGCTTGTTGGGCTGGATGGGCCTGTTACTGTGCTGTGTATCTAAATTTAAAACACCAAGGCTGCAAATCTGCACTAATACAGGACAAACATGGAAACTGACTCTTTAGTTTACTAAACTCAAGCTGACATTCGAGCAGCCATCTGTATCAGGCCTACATTACTTACTCCATGTACCCATCAACTCCACCCCACTGATTGCAACACTACAGCAATTTTCAATGGTGAATTAACCTACCATTCCACATGCCCTGGAGACGTGGGAGGAAACTAGAGTACCTGGAGGAGAACACAATCAGGATTGAACCTGGGTTTCTGCAACTGTGAGACAACTGTGACATTACACTAGCTTAAAAAAGTGCAAAAAAAAGTAAAGCCTGCTTTTATGATTTTCTTTTAGAGATTCTTCATTTTGCATCTCTTCAAACTTGTATGAGACATCATCCCTATAAAAACTGAGAGTAAAAGAGATGATAGAATGTGGTGCAGACACTTCAATAATTAAGCCAAGGGTTAAGTAGAGCCATAGCTATGTGTCCATACATTTTTTTTTAATGACTTATGGTGTGTTGTTGGTTTTGGATGGAAGATTGGATGCCCTTGCCTTTCTGCAATTCTCTCCTCTTCTCTAGATGTTCCACCGATGTCAGCGCTCAGTGCAGAATCTGCAGAGCAAAGGGCGAAGCTGCACAGAGCAGGAGGAGCGGGTTCTTCGAAATGTAATTTCTTCTCTTGCACAAGCTCTTCAGGATCTGTCAACTAACTTTCGACATGCCCAGTCTTCTTATTTGAAACGTAAGCATTCAAGGAGAGGGGAAATGCTTTGATCTAAAACGCACTTACATAACTGATTGGCCTCCCAGTGTGTAGGAGTGTGATGTGATTTATGTTTTCTATGACAGTGGAAAGGATTGTATATACTTGTACTATCTCTTGGATTTGGAAGCAGGGCCAAGTGTAAAAGTTAGCTGAGGTTAAATGTGTTAGCTTAACTGTTGGCAAGCAGACACAATGCTCTGGGAAGCTCTTTTTCTGATTTGGTTTGTCAGTTGCTCTTGTATAAAGTATATTGGCATACGCTTGGAAATTCATGTTTGATTAGTACAACTAAACTCATTGATCAGTGGCAGCAGGTAGTAGTGGTGGGCTGCTACTACTGTATAGTATTTATCACTACTGAAATTGTAGGCAACTGAATCCTAAAGCACAAAGGGAGGTGACTGGATCAGCTCTTTGAAAGTGTTATTTAGTTTGTCCTGCACCTTTAACTTTCTCATTATCTGTAAAATGTCTTTGTTGCTGATAGTTGAGATTATTTCTGAGTTATTATAATCTTACCTTTACACAAGTTACTGTAGAAAGCTCTCATCTGGCTTTTGCTAATTATTTTATATTTTTAATCCCCACCTGCCGATTCCTTGCCAGTTTTCTCTTCGGTTACCATATCAAAACCTGTCATAATTTTACAGATCCATTAAATATCTGCCAGGAGGCATTGCAAGTTCTACAGATCAGACCTCTTCACTGAGGTTCTGTGTATCCCTATCTTTCTGGCAAGTTTGTCCAAGGGTACTAAAGACTGTTGCCCCGAAACAAATGTATTACTCCAACTAATGGAAACACAAATTGCTGGAAATGCTCAGTAAATCAGGCAGTGTCTGTGAAAGGAGAAACTGAGTAAGTGCTTCGAAGTTGAGGACCCATTGTCGGTCTGTTCTGATGAAGGATCTCAACTCTGTTTCTCTTTCCTGACTGACCTGCTGAGTGCTTTCAACATTTCCTGTTTTTATTTCAGATTTCCAGCATTAGCAGGTTTTTGTTTTTTTTGACTTCATCCCTCTTATAAATGTTCCATTTAGCTTTTGTTTTGATACTTTTATACTTCAGTTTCCAAATCCAAGAAATCTTCGTGTGAATTTGGATATTTTGAATGAAATCTTTAGGAACAATGTGCACAGTGTGTGCCAGGTCCACATTGTACCCATTGCTACGAAACCCAGAATTATTACTTAGTTTTACTTGGTATTCACACCTGGTATGATGCAAGTCTGAAGATTTACCTTTATGGTGAAATCTTGTGGTTTCTTAGTGTCCTGGGTGGAGTGAGTAGGAAATATCCAAGATTATCCACTGCATTCTGTAGAATGCGTATGTAGTGGGCAAACAACAAAGTAGGTTTGACTGTGATGCAGTCTTTGTAGAATTATTTGCTGACATTTATTGCTCAGTTGTGCATATCAGAGTAGGTCAGGGATTGCATAGCGCCATCACTGGTATCTCTGAAAGATCAAACTTGTCTGGTGGAGCTGGGGATAATTGGAGAAGAATACCAGGGAAGTTTGGAGTGCTTTTTGTAAATCTTTGCCTCAAATACAATCCTGTGTCGAATCAGCAAATGGATTTCAAGACAGTAAAATACCCTTGGTGTCAGTTAATATGACGTAAATGGTAGGAAAAGTCAGCAGGTTGGGGACTGGGAAACAATGAAACTCATTGACCTGAAATGTTAACATTTCCGCCTCCACAGATGTTATTTGACTTATCAACCATTTTTAAAATTCCTTATTTTAGGTTTTGTTTTGCTGGCTTGCTCTCTTCCAGTAACAGGAGTTTTGTTTTATGTCATAGGTTTGAAGAATCGAGAAGAAAGGTCCAAACATTTCTTTGAAACGTCGGTGCCACTAATGGATGATGCTGAAGATGACAGTCTATATGACAAGGTGGGCCGATGGACTAGTCATCCAGAGAATGCATGATAAAATCCCACCAAAATGCTGCATCTATGGAAAGAGTCGGCAGGACTGATGAAGGGTCTCAGCCTGAAACGTTGACTGTTTACTCTTTTCCTTAGATGTTGTCTGGCTTGCTGAGTTCCTCCAGCATTTTGTGTGTGTGTTGCCTTGAATTTCCAACATCTACAGATGTTCTCATGTTTGTAAATTCCCACCAATGCTGGTTGAGAATTCAGTTTGAAGAAACATCTGTGGGTATAAAAAGCTCCATCAGAATAAGTAAACCAGAAATTTATGTCTTTGAAAGTTAACTGGTTCGTATTGACCTTGGGGAAAGATGAATTGCTATCCTTGATGAAGTGGCCCATTGTGTCCGGGCAAGCTCTCAGAGCAATCTCATTTGCAGGCAGTCAATTACTTTGTTGTCTAGATGTAAATCCAATTTAAACATGGCAAATCGACATGCAGCAGGTGAATAAAATCCAGATTATGCTAAGTGAGGAAAACCTTGCCAGAACTCCAAATGCCCATTTAAAAGAAAAAGTAGCCGAAAAATCTTACTTGAAAGATGGCCACTTTGAGAATATAGTACTCTGTCAGTAATGAACATGTTGGTCAGAGCTTAGCATTCAAGTTTCTGAAATGGGAATTGACCTTGAACTTTGACATAGAAGGTAATATTGTAGTTTATACCACTCTTTTAAAATAAGAGCCCCATGTCAAAGAGCTGCATAACAGGAGTCTGTGTAATGGTAGAGCCTTTATAGTGGTTAACAGGTTTATATACTGTGTGAGATGAGCTCTGCAATATTTTGTTTTTGATTTGCTGGTTTGCATGATCTACTTTAATCTCACAGTAAATCTGTTGGCCTGGCTCCTTGCAATATGCAGTAAAGTTCTAGTCATTGTGGGAGCAGGTTTTAGCAAACTTCGAGCAACTTTCTTTTGGTTTGCACCTGGCTTACACATCAGGATCCAAAAGCAGAGAGTTGAGGTGGCAGCAAAATAATTTACTGGTTGATGTAGCTGATATAGTTGTGGTCATTTAGGCAGAGCATGTAACGTTCTTTGTGTTTAGATTATCTGCCAGGTATACAATAAAACTATTGAGTCATCAATATAAAGGTTCTGGTACAGCGTATTAGATCAAGGGGAAATATGCTCAAACTGGCTTTCAGAAATTTGCATCAGACCATAAGATATAGGATCAGAATTAGGCCATTTGGCCCATTGAGTCTGCTCCGCTATTTATCATGATCCATTTTCCCTCTAAGCCCCAATCTCATGCCTCCCTCCCCCACCCCTGTATCCCTTAATGCCCTGATCAATCAAGAATCTATCAACCTCTTTCTTAGATATATGTAAAGACTTGGCCTCCACAACTGCCTGTGGCAACAAATTCCATAGATTCACCACTCTCTAACTAAAGAAATTCGTCCTTATCTCCACTCGAAAAGGACGCCTCTCTATTTTGAGGCTTTGTCCTCAGGTTTTAGACACACCCACAATAGGAAACATCCACTCCACATGTACTCTGTTAAGGCCTTTCACCATTCAATAGGTTTCAATGAGGTTACCCTTAATTCTTCTAAATTTCAGTGAATACAGTCCCAGAGCCATCAAACATTCTTCGTATGACAAGCTGTTTTATCCTGGAAACATTTTCGTGAACCTCCTTTAACCTTCTCCAGTTTCAGGACATCGTTTCTAAGATGAGGGGCCCAAAACTGCTCTCAATACTGCAAGTGAGGCCTCACCAGTGCTTTATAAAGTCTCAACATTACATCCTTGCTTTTATATTCTAGTTCTCTTGAAATGAATGCTAACATTGCACTTGCCTTCTTCACCACCGACTCAACTGCAAATTAGAGAATCCTGCACAAGGACTCCTAAATCCCTTTGCACCTAGTTTTGTGTAGTCATTGCTTTCAATTCTTCTCTCAAAGTGCATGACCATACACTTCCCGACACTGTATTCCGTCTGCCACTTCTTTGTCCATTCTCTTAATCTGTTTAAGTACCCTCCTTATTTCCTCAAAACTACCTGCCCCTCTACCTGTGTTTGTATCATCTGCAACCTTTGCAACAAACCCATCAATTCCATCATTCAAACATTGACATATAACAGAAAAAGAATTGATCCCACCACAGACTTGAGTGGAACACCACTAGATACTGGAAGCCGACCAGAAAAGTCTTCCTTTATTCCCACTCTTTGCCTCCTGCCAATTGGTCACTGCTTTATCCATGCTAGAATCTTTCTGGTAAAGCCATGGGCTTGTAGCTTGTTAAGCAGTCTCATGTGTGGGAACTTGTCAAAGACCTTCTGAAAATCCATGTATACAACATCAACTGATTCTCCTTTGTCTATCCTGCTTGTTATTTCTTCAAAGGCTTTCAAAAAATTTGCCACGCAGGATTTTCCCTTGAGGAGACTATGCTGACTATAGCCTATTTTATTAAGTGTTTCCAAGTACCCCGAAACCAGATCCTTAACAATGGACTTCTACATCTTCCCAACCACTGAGGCCAGACTAACTGGCCTTTAACTTCCTTTCTTCTGCTCTGTCCCTTCTTGAAGACTGGAGTGACATTTGCAATTTTCCATTCTTCCAGAATCATTCCAGAATCTAGTGATTCTTGAAAGACCATTACTAATGTCTCTGCATTCTCTTCAGCCACCTCTTTCAGAACTCTGGGGTGTAGCCCATTTAATCTAGGTAATTTACCTACCTTCAGACCTTTCAGTTTCCAATAACTTTCTCTTTAGTTATTGTAACTTCATATACTTCATGCCCCTGACATCTGGAACTTCCACCATACAACTAGTGTCTTCCACAGTGAAGACTGATGCAAAATACTTATTCAGTTCGTCAGCTATTTCCTTGTCCCCATTACTACATCTCCAGCATTGTTTTCCAGCGATCTGATATCTTCTCTTGCCTCTCTTTTACATTTTACGTATCTGAAGAAACTTGGTATCTTCCTTAATACTGTCAGCTAGCTTACTTTCATATTCCACCTTTACCTTCTTAATGACTTTTCTAGTTGCATTCTGTTGGTATCTAAAAGCTTCCCAATCCTCTAAATTCTCACTAATTTTTGCTCTATAATATGCCCTCTGTTTGGTTTTTATGTTGGCTTTGACTTCTCTTGTTATCAATGGTTGCGTCATCCTATCTTTAGAATGCTTCTTCCTCTTTGGGTTGTATATATCTTGTGCCTTCTAAATTGCTTTCAGAAATTCTAGCCATTGTTACTCTGCTGTCATCTTTGCCGGTGTTCTTTTCCAATCAATTCTGGCCAACTTCTCTCTTGTGCCTCTGTAATTCCCTTTACTCCACTGTAATACTGATACATCTGACTTTAGTTTCTTCTTCTCAAATATCATGCTTTTGTCGGATTAGATAATGTGAATTTTAGGATTAATTTGAATGCTCAGTTATGCAGGCTAAACTTTGGCTAAAAGTTCTGATGTTGGGATAAATCTTCGGTCTGTGTTTGACCGTGGGTGTTAATGGAAGCTGTCCCTTCATACGTACCATTACTATCTCCCGAGCACTTGTACATTACTATTGTGTGATTTGAAAGGTAGTCTTGATGTTTGAAATATTGTGGAGTCTTAATGTTTTTAATAAAGTGCCCTGCCCTGTGCTTTAAGTTGAGTTTCATATGTTGGTCTTTTATTCATACTCAGTTGTTCTGACAGGGTTTTACAAACGATCAGTTACTTCTGGTGGAAGAGAATGCTCTGATGGTCGAAGAACGAGAGAAGGAGATTCGACAAATCGTGCAGTCAATCTCAGACTTGAATGAAATTTTTAGGGAGCTGGCAACCATGATAGTGGAGCAGGTGAGTAATTTGGAAGATCAATTTGTTTAGTTCTGGTCACCTCATTGTTGGAAGAACGCAGAAGCTTTAGAGAGGGTGCAGAGGAGATTTATCAGGATTATTCTGGCTTCTTCCAACTTCCTTTCCAGTCCCGATGAAGGGTCTCGGTCTGAAACATCAACTATTTATTCCCCTCTATAGATGCTGACTGACCTGCTGAGTTCCTCCAGCAATTTGTGTGTGCTACCAGGATGCTGTCCAGATTAGAGAGCAAGTCTTATGCGGCAAGGTTTACTGAGCTAAGGCTTTTCTCTTTGAAGGAAAGGAGGATGACTAGATAGAGGTATATAAGAGGCATAGAGTGCCTTTTTCCTGGGGCCACAATGGCTAATACAAGAGGACTTAATTTTAAAGTGATTGGGGAAAGGTATGTCAGAGGTAATTTTTATTTTACAGAGTGGTAAGTGTGTGGAACATGTTACTGGGGTGGTGATAGAGGCCTCTTTACCACTCAGATAGGCACATCAATAAAAGGAAAGTGAAGGGCAATGTGGAATAGATTAAAAGGTTGGCACAGCATCATGGGTCGAAGTGTCTGTACTCTTCTACTGTTCTATGTTAACATTTTTAAAAAGCTTAGTTTGCAATTGATCAGCTGGAAGAGTCATAGTCATCCTTTTACATCACACCTGCAAATCTTTTCATACACCACTGATTCTCCAAAAGCTGTGGACTGAGCGGATGCCAGGATTACTCCTTAAAATAAGCAGAGAGCTCTGATGTCAGGAAGGCCAATTATAGGAGTCGTGCAGAATGGCAGTGGCAACACAATGCTGCTGTAATTCCCAATCTGTAGGGAATTATTCTCCCACATTGTTTTAGTTCCATTAATTCTTTTCTGAAACATGTCACTGTTTGAAGTTTCTGGTGTTTTAGAACAACTGCACTACATTTCCTGTTGGTTAGTGTGTTGCACTGTTTGCATAGACCTCTGACAGAGCGCAGAATTTCTTGAGCCGGATGGCAAAATTTCCATTAATTTGGTAGTCATTTTAATATCTCTGTGTTTGTTTTTAGGGGACCATCTTGGATCGAATTGATTATAATGTTGAACAATCGTGTATTAAAACAGAGGAGGGCTTACAGCAACTCCAGAAGGTAATACTTTTTGGATGACAGTTTGTCCCAGATTTATTTGTCAAAACATAATTACACAGGTCTGTAATGCACATCGTAGAACTGCTTAGATAAAATATGCCTTAACCAGCAACATCATCAACTATTTCAGCACCACAGTACTCAAGTGGAACAAATCGTTCTGGACTTTTTTGAAGAAAATTGTGTTTGATATTTTATTACATCTAGTCCACTTATTTTGCTTGACTCCATTGTTGTAATTCCATTAGTGCAAAATAAATTTATTATCATAATAAATATGTCACCATATACTACCCTGGGATTCACTTCCTTGCATAGTAAATACAGATAATAGAATTAATGAATACAGATAACTGCACACAACAAAGAGGGACATGCAACCAATGTGCAGAAGACAACATATTGTGCAAATACACAAAAGAGTATAAATATTGAGAGCATGAGTTGTAGAGTCCTTGAAAGTAAGTCCATATGTTGTGGAATCAGTTCAATGTTGGAGTGAGTGAAGCCTTTCATTCTAGGACAAAGGAGATGTCTTCCTTTTTTTAAAGAAAGGGGCTTCCCTTTGTCCACTATCAACTGTGCCCTCCATTGCGTCTCCCGTATTTCACGCACCTCTGCCCTCACCCCATCCCCCCACTAGCCCACCAGGGATCGAGTCCCCCTGGTCCTCACCTATCACCCTACCAGCCTACGGATCCAACGTATAATCCTCCGCAACTTCCGCCACCTCCTATGGGATCCCACCACTAGCCACATCTTCCCCTCCCCCCCCCCCACTCTCGGCTTTCCGCAGGGATCGCTCCCTATGCGACTCCCTTGTCCATTCATCCCCCCCCCCCCCCCATCCCTCCCCACCGACCTCCCTCCAGGCACTTATCCCTGCAAACGGAAGAAGTGCTACACCTGCCCCCACACTTCTTCCCTCACCACCATCCTAGGCCCCGGACAGTCCTTTCAGGTGAGGCACCACTTCACCTGCGAGTCAACTGGGGTGATATACTGTATCTGGTGCTCCTGATGTGGCCATTTATACATTGGGGAGACCCGCCGCAGACTGGGAGACCGTTTTGCTGAACACCGGCGCTCAGTCCTCCAGCAGTGGCGGGATCTCCCTGTGGCCACACACTTCAATTCCACAGACCACTTCCACTCCACTATGTCTGTCCATGGCCTCCTCTACCGTCAAGATGAGGCCTCATGCAGGTCGATGGAGCAATACCTTATCTCCCGCCTAGGTAGCCCTCCTACCTGCCGGTATGAACATTCAACTCACAGACCTCCGTTGATACCCCTGCCACCCCCCTTTACCCCATCCCTATCTATAATTTTAGTCTGGCTCTCTTTCTCTTTTCCCCCCTTACTACAATCTCCCCCCAGCCCTATCTTTCTTTCTCTTTTATTTCCCATAATTCTCCACCTTCCCCCTAGCCCATTTCCCTCCAGCCTATCACTTCCCAGCTCTCTACTTCATCCCTCTCCCCACTTCTTATCCCCCCTCGACCATCCCATGTCACTTCACTCTTGATGAAGGGTTTCGGCCTGAAACGTTGTCAATACCTCCTCCCATAGATGCTGTCTGGCCTGCTGAGTTCTGCCAGCATTTTGTGTTTTTTATTGAAGTTATCCCCTCAGTTCATTTTGTGTCTTGTAGAGTCATTTCTGAATTTCTATTTTCCCTTGTATCTGTGACCTCGGTTACAGAGATAGTCAATTAAATATTATGAGACAGGAATTAATTCCCGTGTCAGATTTTGCTACGTCTGATTGTTTTTCTCAAGTTATCGGAATTAAAAGTAGATAAGAAATGTTTGCACCTTATCCAATTACCTGATTCAAATCAGCCAAACTCACAAAAACAGATACCCCGAGACATTATATCTTTTACTATTAATTAAACCTTCTGACTTCTACCCCTTGCCACAGCCACTTTCTAATTTTTGTGTTTCATCCTTCCCCATGCCACTAGTATTTATAATTTTTGCCCTTCCCCCAAAGCATTGATCCTGCAGACTTGCTTTCACCCTGTCTCCCATCTGTTTCTGACAACTGTACCTTCCTCCCCAGGCTCCAACATTCACATCATCTGTGGAATTTTCTGCCCAATGAAACAGTGGAGGCTACCTCAGTAAATATATTTAAGACAAGGTTGGATAGATTTTTGCATAGCAGGGGAATTAAGGGTTATGGGGAGAAAGGCAGGTAGGTGGAGTTGAGTGCATGGCCAGATCAGCCATGACCTTATTGAATGACGGAGCAAGCTGAACGGGCCAGATGGCCTACTCCTGCTCCTATTTCTTATATGTTCTTGCGAAGAAATGCCTCTGATATCCTTCATTTCTGTCAGTTCTATTCTGTTCTGACCCCTGCAAACTTTACTTGCTTCCTCCCTCCCTCCCTGTAAACCTAGCAGACGATCTCCCAGATCTGCAGGCCTAACTGAATGCCAACTAGTCAGAATCAGGTTTATTATCACTAACTCGTGTAACATGAAATTTGTCATTTTGCAGCAGTAAGTCAGAGCAAAGGCATAAAATTTACAAAAAATACAAAATAAATACATAGTGCAAAGCCAAAGGAATAACAAGTTAGTGTTCATGGACCATTCAGAAACCTGATGATGGAGGAGAAGAAGCTGTTCTTAAAACCTGGTGAGTGTCGGTCTTCAAGTGCCTGTACCTCCTCCCAAATGGTAGTAATGAAAGAGAGCATGTTCCGGATGCTGAGGGTCTTAGTGCCGGATGCTGCTTTCTTGAAGGTGTCCTTGACGGTGGGAAGTGCTGTGCCCATGATGGAGCTGACTGATTCTGCAACCATCTGCAGTCTCTTGCAGTCCTGTGCATCGGAGCCTCCACATCAGGCAGTGTTGCAAGCAGTCAGATTGCTCTCCACTGTAATTTGCAGAAATTTGTAAGAGTTTGACGTGCCAAATCTCCTCACTCCAATTGAAGTTGAACCACTGGCCTACTTTTTCCATGACTGCATCCGTGTGTTGGCCCAAGGTAAATCCTCTGGGATGTTGACACTCAAGAATTGGAAGCTGCTCATCCTTTCCACTGCTGACCTTTCGATAAGGACTGCTGTGTGTTCTCCCAACTTCCCCTTTCTGAAGTCCACAATCAGTTCCTTGGTTTTGCTGAAGTTGAGTGCAAGGTTGTTATGACACCACTCAACCAGCTAATCTATCTCACTCCCGTACACCAATTGAGAATTTCCAACACCAGTGTTATCACCTACAAATTTATTGGTAGTGTTTGAGTTGGGTTCATCTGGAAAGTGGAGACATTTAATTGGGTCACTGCTTAAAATTCAGAATTGCAAAGCCGAAGAGAAGCGTGTTCTTTTTGGTTTGCCTACATCAAATTGCAAACTTTGATTCCATGTATGTGAGTTATTGCCTTTATTGTAGAACTATCAGAGACACAGTGCAGAGAGTGATAAATAGGATGCTGTAAGATTATTGAACCAGTATCTACTAATTAATTTTACAGGCTGAGCAACACCAGAAGAAGAATCGAAAGATGCTGGTCATTGTGATCCTTTTTGTGATAGTGGTGGTTCTCATCATCGTGTTAATAGGAATCAAATCAAGGTGATCAACTGCAACCTTCCTGCGGTGGGAACCGCAAGAAAAATTCACCGGGGTTGGTGACTAAATACTGTCTTTTTAAGGGAGTCTAGGTAACATAGTTAGACCCCTCTAAATTTTTTTCTCTACCGGAAATCAGGAACATATTGTGATTGCTGTGTTGTAAATTGGAGTCGGGAGGGGGGTGGGGAAGCAAGGGGAAGGTGTGCTCTCTTGTGTTCTGTGAGCAGTACTCGGATTTGCTTCTTACCACTTTCTGTCTTCAGCTGATGATGTGCCTGTGCTCTGTACCCAAAGATCACCCAGCAAGGGCCAGCTTCAGCATTACAAAGAGCCTTCACAGCATTTCAACTATGTGAAGCAAAACATGAACAAGGATGTCTCAAACTGCAACACGTCTGGTTCCTCTGCATTCCTTTCTTTTCTTTGCACTGCTGTATATATTACAGCAAACTCTGGTTCTGAATAATGAACTCTTTCCAAGCTTGTAATCAAACTATGTCAAATGTAGATCATCTTAAAGCAAAATAATTTAGGACTTTATGGGAAAGCATTTCTTGCAGGTACGTGTTTGGCTTTATTGTACATCTCATTTTAAAGTTGTCTGTGAGTTTGACAGCATAGCAATCAATGAATTGGAAAGGGGAGAGGAAGAGAGCATGTAGTGGTGTGGATACAGTAAGTTCTTAAGAGTATGACGACACAGAATGGTGTTGAGTTAAGTGCCTACTATCTGGAACTGCTCAGCCAACTTAGAAAAGATAGCAAGGCAAGTTTGAAGAACCAGCACTGTGCTCGAGGCTAGCTTCAGTATTCTTGGCAGCAGGTAGAGTTTGGAAGAACCAGGAAAGTATAAGATGGGTAACTACGGTGAGCTAAGTAAAAATCATGGCAAGAACAGAAAACTCTTGCAGAGCCATGTCAAAGGTAAAGATCTGCAACCTACGGGAACTGATCTAGCTGTGCACCACTGCAAAAACCAAACAAAATGGAGTTTAACCCAAGGGATTATCAACATGGGGTTGAACGCCTAGACTCATGATGGTGAGCATCTGGGGGCTCCTTGCAGCTCTTTCAGAAGGCAGTTGAATTTTGAACTTCCATGTAGAGAGAACATGATGTTCATTGTGTATAGATGTATGTTGATATAATAGGACTGGCAGTCCTGTATTAATCAAGGAAGGTGATTTATTTAATTCATGGACTTTTATTAATACTTCCATCATGTAGACTGTAAACTAATTGATGTTTTGCAGAAAGCCTTGACTGTTCTGCAGTGAAAATTCTTTTTACTTTTGCATCAATGGTATTAATGAATTACTCTGCTGTTAAGTTAATCTTGCTTTTTTCATAAAATTTCCTAATATAAATAAGCATTTCACTTTTTTCTTCTCTTTATCCCAAAATGGTGATAAGTTCTTTTTTCTGCTTTTGAAAGCTGATGTGGCACCGTTCCTGTTTGTGAGCCCCTAACACAGCAGGCTGCATGTGATGATTTTGATTGTTTTGTTTTACTCGGGCATATTCATCTTGTTTTCAAATAACAAAATGAGCTGAATGTATTCTTTTTAGTATCTATCTAGATTCTAAAACCTCTGTGGCAGTCTATTTGCTCAGGAAAGTGCATATTTTAATACATGTACTGCTGGGCAGGTTGTGTCTTGTGGTACATAACTACAAGCCTGTCCTAAGTGGTGGAGGTAATTAAAATAAACTCATTGCTGTAATACAGTTGTTAAATGTCTATTTTACGCTATTTGGTAACAGCTTCAGAGATATAACCAGGTTGCAGTGAACAACTGCGAGATTTGTGAAGGAATTTGGATAGATGGAAACAAATTCAAGGTCCCTCAAGTAAGGAAATTGCTTCTGAATAAGTATTTGAACGTAAGAAATTTATATTATGAGCTGTGGTGTTGTTAGGCCATTGAATGCACTACTAGGGTTGATAGAAAATCAGCTATTAAGAATAGATTAGATAGGTGGAGGAAAGAAAGAAATCAATGTAGTGACACAATGAAATGTATTAATAAACAAGGCTAACTGAGCTGGTCTGTTAGCATGCACTTCACAAGAAGATAAACAGCCTGTTATATTTTTTTATATTTTACATGATGTGAAAAAGTAAATGATTGTGGAAGATGTTGCACAGAGACATACCGTGAATGAAGCGTCAGCATAAATAAAACACTGCAGACGCTGGATACCTGAAATAAAAAGCTAGTGAAATTGAGCAGCTCCAGAGAGAAGGAAATGGTTACTTTTCATGAGTCAGTATCCCAGGAAAGTTCACCAAACTGAAATGGTCACTCCACAGATACTGCCTGCCCCAGCTCTCTATGCTTTCAGCTGTTATTTTTGAGATTACAACGATAAGGTTTAAGGAAGACATTAGTGTTGAAATGATGAATCAGATTTCAGTAAATCTCCATTCCTAGTTTCCCCTAATGTTCTGTTCTCCTGAGACATTAAAGAAAAAAGATGGGTTTTGGTCCTTTTAATGAAAACTCAGTAACATTCAGTATGGTAGTTTGATCAACACCTTATCTCCCAACATAAATATTCACTACATTGACAATTGTGTACTGTGGCCACAGTGAGTACCCTCTATAAAATGTATCAATTCTCCAGGCTGCCTTGGGTAGAATTTTCCAGATTTGCAATCTCCACCACTTAGCGGATGCATGAGAAAGCCGACAGCTTCAGTTTCTCCTTCAGGGGGCACACCATTCTGATTTAAACATGTACATCAACATCCCATCTTCATATCTGGATCAAAATCTTGGGAACCTTAACAGTATTGTGCGAGCACCTGGGCTTGAGAAAGGTGGTCCGTCCTCAATATCTTCTCCAGTAAAACCAGGAATGGCTAATAAATAACAATTATTTTTTGCCATTTACACCCTTATCACTGTGAGATGGAACTGGGCACAATCTCAGTCCTGATTTGGACACAAGACAGATTGCATATTGAAAATAATTGGATTTAGTAGATTTAGATGGTGGTAGGTGGACCATGAGTAACTACACCTGGATTCTTGTGAAGAAATGATCTGGTAATTTCAAAGGCTATCTTTTTCCCCACTCTTTATATTATTAGAGTATCTGATGTGAAAGACCAGAAACTTACAAAGAAGTGTAAATTAGTGTAAATGAGTAAGAAAATGTGGTTGTATGTAGTTCCTACTTGGTTGGTACAACATTACCGCCAAGGTGCTGTATATTTGACTAGGGAATTGTGACATGTGCCCATAAGCACACATTACTCTTAATAGAGCTCAGAGATGGACTGATTTAGAACAGGACTGAATGTAATTTGGAGTGAACAGACACACTGAGAAGATGTATTATGTAAGTTCTGGATAACAATTCTCTTGTTGAAGATGTATAATTGAACAAAATTAGATTGATGCTCTGGAGTTTTGCCCTGTAGAAACTTGTTTTGCTTTAAGACTTTCCTCCAGATTAAATAGCTTTGATAAAACACTAAAAGAAGATATTGGAGGTGCTGGATGGGAGGGTTGGCCTTGATGAATTAAAAGTTTAATTCTGTTGCGAGAATGTGGGAGAATAAGGTCCCCATTCTGTTGGAATCTCCAACATTAGGTAAAATTCCCAAACCCCATGTCACCAGGAACTATGGTTTGGGAAGCTGGGTTGCATTTCTTCTCAAGTGATATGAAACGTATGAATGCTTAAAAGAGGATTTTGTAGAAGAATGAAACCCAAGTAATATACAAGGGGGCTCGAGTAGAGGATCTACTTACTTTCTACATCAGAGGTTTCCAACCTGGAGGCCACGGATCCGTTGCTTAATGGTAGTGGTCCATGGTATAAAAAAGGTTACATGTACATAGTATTATTACTAGTAAGAAGAAAGTAAAGCCATTTGAGGGATTTGTCAGGGGCCATGATGAAACCACATTAAGCATTTCTATTTTTTCACTGCTCCGTGTCACAGCCAGTGAAGCAAAGCTATGAAGGAGGTACAAAATTAATAATGTCCAAAAAAGGGAAGGTACTAGTGCCAGGCTCTTTGCAGTTCTTGAAGCAGCTGGTTACTTCTCTCTGCTACAGGCTCTTTCAGCACCTTCCCCCCGCCACATCTCCATCCTCCTCCTCTGCCCTGATCCTTTCATCTCTAATTGCTGATGAGATTAACCAGCTCAACTTCAGCACTCCTCACTCCTCCTCGAAACTTAGTCCCTCTGAATGCACTGCCCTCCAATCTCTGCACCAATCCCAACCTTTACTATCAAACCCATAGACAAAAGGGGTGCTATTGTAATGTGGCAGACTGACCTCTACTTCACTGAGGCCAGGCAGTAACTCTCAGACACCTCCTCTTACCTACCCCTTGAAGAGGAATCCACTCTGGATCATTAGAAAATTGTCTCTGACACCATCATTAACCTCATCAACTCTGGAGAACTCCCATCACTGCCACCAAACTCATAGTTCCCTTATCCTGCACTGATCACTTTTACCTCCTACCCAAGATCCACAACCTGAATGCCTGGGTAGACCCATTGTCTCTGCCTGCTATTGCCCCACTGAACTCATGTTCTCATACCTCAACTCTCTCTGGAGACAAATCTACCAACATCTTTTATAAACCTACTGATTTTCACAGCCATCTCTTCGCACCCTGTCTCCTGTAAAAATGCTATTTCCTTTTCTCAGTTCCTTTGTCTCTGCCACATTTGAATCTAGAATGTTCCTAGGCTTTCCTTTTCAGAACATCAGAGATGCCCTCCTTCAAGAACAGGGATTTCCTTCCTCCAACATTGATGCTGCCCTCACCTGCATCTCCTCCATTTCCTGGATATCCGCGCTTACCTCATCTTTTCACCACCGTAACAGGGATAGAGTTACTCTTGTCCTAACCTACCACTCCTTGAACCTCTCTGCACTCAACATATCATTCTCTGCAACTTCTGCCATCTCCAAAGGGATCCTACCCCAAACACATCTTTACCTTCCCTCTCACTCTCCACTTTCTATAGGGATTGCTTCCTCTGCTATTCCCTTGCCCATCCATCCCTCCCCACTAATCTCCCTCCAGGCTCTTATCCCTGCAAGCGGTCAAAGTGCTACACCTGCCCACTTACCTCCTCCCTCGCCTCCACTCAGGGCCCCAAACAGTCCTTCCAGGTGAAGCAACATTTCACCTGCAAATCTGTAGGGGTTGTCTATTGCACTTGACCCGGCTTCTCTCTACGTTGGTGAGATTTGACGTAAATTTGGGAACCGCTTTGTCGAGGACTTCCCCTCCATCCACCAAAAACGGCATTTCCTGGTGGCCAACCACAGTAATTACTATTCCCATTCCTGTTCCGACATGTCTGCCACAATGAGGAGCAACAGCTTGTACTCTGTCTGGGTAGCCGCCAACCTGATGGCATGAACATCAATTTCTCCTTCTGGTAATTTTTTCCCCTCTCCTTCCCTCTTCTGTTCCCCACTCTGGCATCTTGCCTCTCTTCATCTACATATCACCTCTCCCTGGTGCCTCTCCTTCCCTTTCTCCCATGAGCTACTCTCTTATCAGATTCTTTCCTCTCCAGCCCTTTACCTTTCCCATCCACCTGGCTTCACCTATCATCTTCTAGCTAGTCCTCTTCCTCCTCCCCTTTTTTATTCTGGCATCTACCCCCTTCTTTACCGGCCATGAAGAAGGGTCTCTGCCTGAAATGTCAACTGTTACTGATTTCCATAGATGCTGCCTGACCTGCTGAGTTACTCCAGCATTTAGTGTGTGTTGCTTCAGCACTTTACAGTTCTCCAGGCCAGTCTCTAGTTTGCCAGAGCACGTCAGTGGAGTAAATAATGCTGCTATGATGTCACAGCTTTATGCACTGCTGGTTAGCTTAACGTACTTCCTGATGTAACCTGGAGAAAAAAGGGAGCTGAAGGTGAATCTCAATTTGCTTTTGGTTTTATTCTAAAATTACTACTTGACTAAACAGATTGTATTGAAAAACATCATAAATTATGAATTAATTTATAAATTCATTATTAGTTGTGGTTCTGGTTATGTGTTTAATAACCAGCTCAAGATTATTAATGTTTGTGTGTAATGACAGTTTAAGCTATCCTCGTGCTTGGTTTGTGAAGGTGTTAACATACTACATGGCATTTCCTGTGCTGTAATTTTTTTTATATCTTCAGGAGTAGGAGCGATTGAATGATTTCTTTTACAGTATGGAAACTGGAAATCATTGATCATAATGCCATCTTTATAACAACCATTTCATATTTTAAGTTCCTACACCCCTAACTGGGAGATTGGTCAAAACGATTGACATCTTAATGAATCTGGATTATTTGGGGAGATGTGGGAACAGGCATGAGATCATGTGTACATTGTGGTCTTGTATAGGTCACTCATATTTCTTGTGTGCAGCATAAAATGGATAAGAAGGGAACCTCAATATCTGATCTTGTATTCTCAAGACAGACTCCTGAAAAATTAATGATGGTAGAGCAAAGTTTTACTTGTAGCATATCTCTAAAAGGCAGCTGTATCAGTAGTGTTTTCGGTGGGTGAAGCATTGCCTGCTGTTACAGTGTATCATGTGTAAACTATTTATATTTGTAAAGCCTTGAAATTCGTCTTAAAACTGAAATATATATGTGCGTACTTTTGCTTTTTTTTGTAATCAATGTATACCAATAAAATTTTTTAAAGCTTCAGCTGTTTGTATTTATTTTAAGCAGATGCTACAGAAGGTGCACAGCACTTCAGTTGCATGTTTGGACCTCGAAAGGCAAACATGAGGAAATCTGCAGATGCTGGAAATTCAAGCAACACACACAAAATGCTGGTGGAACGCAGCAGGCCAGGCAGCATCTATAGGGAGAAGTGCTGTCGATGTTTCGGGCCGAGACCCTTCATCAGGACTAACTGAAAGATAGTAAGAGATTTGAAAGTAGGAGGGGGTGGGGAAAATGCGAAATGATAGGAGAAGACCGGAGGGGGTGGGGTGAAGCTGAGAGCCAGACAGGTGATTGGCAAAATGGATACAGAGCTGGAGAAGGGAAAGGATCATGGGACAGGAGGCCTAGGGAGAAAGAAAGGGGGAGGGGAGCACCGGAGGGAGATGGAAAACAGGCAGAGTGATGGGCAGAGAGAGAAAGAAAACTAAATATATAAATATATCGGGGATGGGGTAAGAAGGGGAGGGGCATTAACGGAAGTTAGAGAAGTCAATGTTCATGCCATCAGGTTGGAGGCTACCCAGCCAGTATATAAGGTGTTGTTCCTCCAACCTGAGTGTGGCACACCTGTCTGGCTCTCAGCTTCACCCCACCCCCTCCGGTCTTCTATCATTTTGCATTTTCCCCTCCCCCTCCTACTTTCAAATCTCTTACTATCTTTCCTTTTAGTTCGTCCTGACGAAGGGTCTCGGCCCGAAACGTCGACAGCGCTTCTCCCTATAGATGCTGCCTGGCCTGCTGCGTTCCACCAGCATTTTGTGTGTGTTGCATGTTTGGACCTTTTCACTTTGTTTCTATTTCTCCTAATTCATGGCTAACTTTTCCAGAGCCACTTGTTTGAATCCATCCCAGCAAGTTCTAATCCAACTTTGATGTTACATGTAAGTATAACAAAAATGAGCTAATTGTCCTCCTCCCTGAGTAGTCTTTGAGCTTTTGTACAGGGGACCACTCCATTCTGCAACCAATTAGAAAAGAATTCCATTTGCCTGGCCCTTCTCAAGGTTTAGAAAGAAAATCACTCCCATTGCTTTGGCTTCCCTCTTCCTCCTTTGCATGTACCCTTTGTATTTCCATAAACCTAAATCTTTCTCATTCTGTATCTGTGTTGACTTTTGGCACTGTTATCCCACATACTCCTTGTTCAGTTTAATGCCTCTCCATCATCCTCCATTTTTTCCAATCTCTTCAAGCACTGGATGAGTCCAGGTAAAGAGTTTCAGCTTGAAACTAGGGCTGTTCATTTTCCTCCATAGATGCTGTCTGACCCACTGTGAATTCAGAAAATATTTGAGGTTACTCTAGATCAGTGGTTTCTAAACCTTTTTTGGGTTACTATCCACTTGGCTCCTAGGCAACATACCCAACACCCCCTCCCTTCTTGACAATTAAAAAATAACTATATAGAAGTTTAATTTCTGCTGCACAGTGAAAGAAAGTAGAAACAAGTTTCAAAGCAGTGATAAATAATTGCAAAAATTTTTCTAATCTATATAAAACTAGAATAACTTATTTAATTACAGTTAAAACAATTTTCATCAATTTTGGAGTGTACATTATTAGTCCAACTGTTCACTACTTCATTGCTTTTTCACCTTTCAGTGAGATGGATGGGCTTGGTGCAATGATAACAACTACTTAAGATCAGGCTGAATGTCACTCCGAAAGAGTCTTGGATCTCCTGTTCAGTAATTTGCAATCTTTCGTTGCTTTGAAAGACATTGGGCAACTGCACTCCACTAAGTATGATGTTGGAAAAGCAATAGAGAACATTTTGACAAATTTTTTCCACATTGCAGGAGTGTTCAGGGATTTTTTTTTCTGCAATCGGAAGTCTTGATTTGATTTTTTTGAACCTTTGCTTCAGTTCAAAGTCACCTTGTAGTGAGATATCCTTCCTGTTAATTCCTCATTACAAGTGTTCAGGAATGGATATATTACTCCATCTGGAATTTGGATCAAGAGATCCTGGTATTTCTCAGTTGGGCACAGTATACTTAAATATCATCTGATAGATAGATAGATACTTTATTCATCCCCATGGGGAAATTCAACTTTTTTTCCAATGTCCCATACCCTTGTTGTAGCAAAACTAATTACATACAATACTTAACTCAGTAAAAAAAATATGATATGCATCTAAATCACCATCTCAAAAAGCATTAATAATAGCTTTTAAAAAGTTCTTAAGTCCTGGCGGTAGAATTGTAAAGCCTAATGGCATTGGGGAGTATTGACCTCTTCATCCTGTCTGAGGAGCATTGGTATTTTTTCTTTCTCTTCCACCTTAGCCTTGGAAACTGGAAAAGATCGCAATAGCCAATGTTGAACTTAAATAGGGTTAACTTGACAAACATGGAGACAACTGATTTGATTTTGCTAAGATTCACATCATTTCCTTACAATTGAAGATTGATTTAATTAAACTTTGTGAATAATTCTGACAAATAAGCAATGTCATGCCTAATTTTCTTGATTTGAGTCTTCAAAGAATTTTATCACAATTTCAAAAAGTGTATAATAGTGTCTCAGGGAGTTTCCTTTTGAGACCCACCTGACTTCTGTGTGCAACAGCAAGCATTCAAACTGTCCATCATTCTCAATACAAATCTCTTGAAACAGTTGAGAATTGAGAGCATGGCAGTTGATTTTATTTAATACTGAGTTAAAAGTATTTAAGGATTTCTGCAGCCGATCACATAGGTTTTTTTCTGACAAGTTGGTGTCTGTGAATTACACAGTGAGTGATAAATATGTTAGGTACGGTTTTTTTTCAAGAAAGTAGTAACTCCATGGTGGTTTCTTGCTGCATTAATGATGCCTTTGTTTTACAAACAAGAATGTTGGTCAGTGGGATGTTCTTTTTGAAAATTTGCTCAACACCTCAAAATATTTATACCTTACGTATATGGTTTCAATTTCGGAAATTTTTCGGGTTGACTCAATTCGTGTTAAATAGTCCTATTGTATCTAATTGTTTTTTCCATCCCTCAATTATAGATCATGCTTTTTTGGCTTGGAAAACTAAGGGATTATTTAGATTTTCCGACTTATTTTTGGACAACTGTTTTATGTCCTTTGAGCAACTAGCTAATAAATATAATTTGCCTAGATTTCATTTTTTTAGATACTTACAGGTTAGGCATTTTTTAAGTACGGTACTTCCTTCGTTCCCAAATTCTCTGTCTTCAGATACTTTGGAAAGTTTGTTTGAATTAAACCCTTTTCAAAAAGGGCTTATATCAAAACTTTATAATATAATTATGAAGATACGTTCAGTGCCCTTTGATAAGACCAAAAATGATTGGGAAAGAGAACTTAATCTTATTATTCCTATTGAGAATTGGGATAGAATTCTTAAATTAGTTAATACATCATCTATATGTGCCAAACATTCATTATTACAATTTAAGGTTGTACATAGGGCCCATATGTCCAAGGATAAATTAGCTCATTTTTATTCTCATATAAACCCTATTTGTGACAGATGTCATTTAGAAATCGCTTCTTTAACTCATATGTTTTGGTCATGTCCACTTTTGAGAAAATATTGGAAAGATATTTTTGATATTATTTCGGCGGTATTGAACATTGATTTACAACCCCATCCTATTACCGCAATTTTTGGTTTACCGATGATGGATTTACTTCACTTATCTCCTTCCGCCTGTCGAATGATTGCTTTTCTCACTTTGATGGCTAGAAGATCTATTTTGTTGAATTGGAAGGAAATTAATCCTCCCACGGTATTTCATTGGCTTTCTCAAACTATGTTATGTCTAAACTTAGAAAAAATTAGAAGTGCTGTATTTGATACTTCTATTAAATTTGAAAAGATATGGAGACCATTTATTCAATATTTTCATATGATGTAATGGCCCTGTGCCGGGCTTATTGGTTTTTTTTTCAGCTTTAATCGTATGTATGTTGAGAGGATCGGAGTTGACGTCATTGATGTTTATGTATACTCGTGAGATACTATGAACAGCCCTTTTTTTCTCTTTTTAAAAGTTTTTTTTATTTTTTTTTCTTTGTTTTTTTTTCTTTTTCTTGATACTAGATTAGATTAGTAGATTAGCTAACTTTCTTAGATAGATTTTTTTTTCTCTTTTTTATACTATATACTATGGAATATCTAAACTTACCTTGTTCATATATATACTATATGGTTTATGTTTTGGGAAACTTACTTATGCTGTATTCATTGTTTATGTATTTTTTAATGTATAATGGGAGTCTATATATTTGTAATCCCTTACCATTATTTGAATTGTATCTCATTCATAATATTTTAAATATTAATAAAAAGATTGAAAGAGAGAACACCTCAAAATATTGACTCCCCCTTCATATCTCTTTCCAGTCTCCTCATAAATAACAGCTCTTGAACCATGCTTTCAACTTTCATGAAGCAAATGTAACCTATAAGCTGAGATTTGTTGCTTGGCAAAGTTGACTCATCCAACTGCAGAGCAAATTCTTTTCCTAAGTATGTTGCACAATGTGTTTTTCATATTCTCAGACATTTCATCTATTCTTCTTCCAATAGAGTTGTTGATGAGTGGAATCGCTTTAATTATTTGCTCTGGCGAGTTATGTAAAACTGTACTCAGAACCTCATTTACTGCTGGCAGAATCAGTTCTTCAAATTAGCAATGAGCAATGAAATGTATGAAGCACACAAACCATCACTGTTTTATTGCGAAGTGCTGCCAAACATGTTTTGAGGTGTTTTCCATTTCGGAAAGTTTTCACAAAGTGACTGTAAATAAGCAAAGTTCTTGCTTGCTTTGTCAGAGTGTTTTCTCTTCAAATGTTCAAGGAGCCCAGACGGTTTCATTGCCTCACTTGAAAAAACTTTTTCACACAACAGACATTGCACTCCACACCGTCTTGTCTACACTTTTTGTTTGATCTGCTTCTGCCATTTGTGCCTATTGTTTTAAGTCCAACCTCAAGCACTGCGATCACTAACAGGGAAAGTTAGGATGTCATCATTCTCTTCAAATGGTCAAGCAGCCTGGATGGTTTCATTGCCTCATTTCAAATAAAAATTCGTCGAACAGACATTGTCTGCTGTTAGTGCTTGGTGCTGGTCTAAATGCAAATATAAATCATATTTTAGATACTCTGCACTATACTGTCTACACTTTGTTTTCATTCAGCCTGCCATTTTTGTTATGGGTTAACAACCACAGGCAATTGTCTGCTGTTTAAGTCCAACCTTAAGTGCTGCAATCGATAGAAGGGAAAGTTGAATCCTGATGACGGGTCTCGTTCCGAAAAGTCAACAGTACTCTTTTCCATAGCTGATGTCTGGCCTGCTGATTTCCTCCAGCATTTTATGTGTGTTGCTTGGATTTCCAGTATCTGCAGATTTTCTTTTGCTTGGGAAAGTTACGATGCCAAGTAAAACCTGAAGCTGCCCAAGTGGTTTGGCTATATCGTGGTTTGGCCATATCTCGGTTGGGCTGTGGGCTATAGAAATGCGGTCAAGACCATTTAAAAGGGCAGATTCTGAACTTTTCTCCATTGAATGCCACACACCAATGCAGAGGAATCGTGCCAATGTGTGATTAGAGTACGGGAATCGTACTGTGGTGAATGGTAATGCACGGCCATTTCTTCAGATCAGGTTTCTCATGATCTGCCAAATACAGAAGTGTCACTTTGCTTTCCCACAGTTGTAATGCTGAGGCGATTACGTGATCACTGTAATCAATTATGAGGTACTGAGGATCAAAATCTTATAATAAGCATTCCTTATTCCTTATAATAAGAACTCCAGGCCGGGTCTTCACATGCTGTGATTGTGACTCCCATCTTCCCTTCCCCCACTACCACTCTGCAATCCCCTCTCCCTCAGATCCCATCGTCAGCTCCTGGGCCCTCAGAGGCTCCATCTTCCTCTCACCCCAACCCTTCCCTCTCCACTGACACTACCAGCCTCCCCCCCCACCCCCCCGATCCCATCTCTCATCCGTGCCGGGTCTTTACCATTCCCTCCGACCTTCAACTCTCTGAGGCAGAGCGCTCTGTCCTCAGTAAGGGCCTCAACTTTGTCCCCCTTCGCCCTCACCTCAGCGAGTTCCGTGTATGCCATGATGCTGAACTTCCGCAGGCTCCATCTCCGAGCTTACTTCTTTGACAAGGACTCTCCAACACCCACAGATGACCCCTTCTCCCGTCTTCAACCCTCCTCCTCTTCATGGACACCCCGCTCTGGTCTTCTGCCTGCTCTGGATCTCTTTATTGCTAATTGCTGACGGGACATCAACCATCTCGATTTCACCACACCCTGTTCCAATTCCAACCTCACTCCTTCCGAACGCTCTGCTCTCCGCTCCCTCCGCACCAATCCCAACCTCACTATAAAACCTGCTGATAAGGGGGAGCTGCTGTTGTCTGGCGTACTGACCTCTACCTGGCTGAGGCACAGCGAAAACTCTCTGATACCTCCTTATTGACCCCTTGATCATGACCCCACTAAGGAGCACCAGGCCATTGTCTCCTATACCATCACCAACCTTATCAGCTCTGGGGATCTTCCATCCACTGCCACCAACCTCATAGTTCCCACACCCCACACTTCCCATTTCTACCTTCTACCCAAGGTCCACAAACCTGCCTGTCCAGGTAGACCTATTGTGTCAGCTTGCTTCTGCCCCACTGAACTCATTTCTGCATACCTTGACACTGTCTTATCCCCCCTTGTTCAATCTCTTCCGACCTATGTTCGTGACACTTCTCATGCTTTTAATTTTTTCAATGATTTTAAGTTCCCTGGCCCCCACAGTCTTATTTTCACCATGGACATCCAGTCCCTATATACCTCCATCCCCCACCGATGGTCTCGAAGCTCTTCACTTTTTTTTGGATTCCAGACCTAACCAATTCCCCTCTACCACCACTCTCCTCCGTCTAGCGGAATTAGTTCTTACTCTCAATAATTTCTCCTTTGGCACCTCCCACTTCCTCCAAACCAAGGGTGTAGCCATGGGCACCCGTATGGGTCCCAGTTATGCCTGCCTTTTTGTTGGCTTTGTGGAACAGTCCATGTTCCAAGTCTATACGGGTATCCGTCCCCCTCTTTTCCTTCGCTACATCGACAACTGCATTGGCGCTGCCTCCTGCACGCATGCTGAGCTCATCGACTTCATTAACTTTGCCTCCAACTTTCACCCTGCCCTCAAATTTACCTGGTCCATTTCCGACACCTCCCTCCCATTTCTTGATCTTTCTGTCTCCATCTCTGGAGACGGCCTATCTACTGATATCTACTATAAGCCTACAGACTCTCACAGCTACCTGGACTATTCCTCTTCCCACCCTGTCTCTTGCAAAAATGCTATCCCCTTCTCACAATTCCTCCGTCTCTGCCGCATCTGCTTTCAGGATGAGGCTTTTCATTCCAGGACGAAGGAGATGTCTTCCTTTTTTAAACAAAGGGGCTTCTCTTCGTCCACCATCAACTCTGCTCTCAAACGCATCTCTCCCATTTCCCGCACATCTCCCCTCACCCCATCCACCCGCCACCCCACTCGGGATAGGGTTCCCCCTTGTCCTTGCCTACCACCCCACCAGCCTCCAGGTCCAACGTATAATTCTCCGTAACTTCCGCCACCTCCAACGGGATCCCACTACCAAGCACATCTTTCCCTCCCCCCCCCTTTCTGCTTTTCGCAGGGATCGCTCCCTACGTGACTCCTTTGTCCACTCGTCGTCCTCCCATCCCTTCCCACCGATCTCCCTCCTGGCACTTATCCTTGTAAACGGAAGAAGTGCTACACCTGCCCTTACACTTCCTCCCTCACCACCATTCAGGGCCCCAGACAGTCCTTCCAGGTGAGGCGACACTTCACCTGTGAGTCGGCTGGTGTGGTATACTGTGTCCGGTGCTCCCGGTGAGACCCAACGCAGACTGGGAGACCGTTTCGCTGAACACCTACACTCGGTCTGCCAGAAAAAGCAGGATCTCCCAGTGGCCACACATTTTAATTCCACATCCCATTCCCATTCTGATATGTCTATCTATGGCCTCCTCTATTGTCAAAATGAATCCAAACTCAGGTTGGAGGAACAACACTTTATATACCGGCTGGGTAACCTCCAACCTGATGGCATGGACATTGACTTTTCTAACTTCCATTAATGCCCCTCCTCCCCTTCTTACCCCATCCCTGACATATTTAGTTGTTTTCTTTTTCTCTCTCTGCACATCACTCCACCTGTTCTCCATCTCCCTCTGGTGTGTCTCCCCCCCCCCTTTCTTTCTCCTGAGGCCTCCTTTCTCTTCTCTAGTTCTGTATCACTTTCGCCAATCACCTTTCCAGCTCTTAGTTTCATCCCACCCCCTCCGGTCTTCTCCTATAATTTCGCATTTTCCCCTCCCCCCCCACTATTTTCAAATCTTTTACTATCTTTCCTTTCAGTTAGTCCTGACAAAGGGTCTCGGCCCGAAACGTCGACAGTGTTTCTCCCTATAGATGCTGCCTGGCCTGCTGTATTCCACCAGCATTTTGTGTGTTGTTGTTTGAATTTCCAGCATCTGCAGATTTCCTCGTGTTTGCTTATAATAAGCAATTAATTTCTTAAATTAAGCCTGTAATTCCTCAGTTGCCACCCCTATAACTTTATTGGCCTTTAGAAACAACCATTGACCTCGGGGTGATAATCGCCCACTTTAATGACTACTGCTCTAGATTGTCAGCATCTTCCGGACAATGGTCCGCCGAGGGCATGGCTCGTAGTCAGTGGGAAGGTTCGTACGGGCCAATGGGCGGAGCCTATCGGGACAGACCAATCAGATGCTCCTGCAAGGGGGGCGTGTCTGTAGAGTCGCAGGCGTGTGGGTGGAGCCTAGATCGGGACGGGGCGGGGGGGCGGAGTCTCGCGAGAACTGAGGTTGGCCAAGATGGCTGGCGTGGAGCTGTGCTTTAGCACCGGTTGTGGGGATACGGAACCTCCCAGCCGGCCGCTGCTTATCGTTGGACAGTTGCCCAACCTGCAGAAGCTGCGCTGGGATGAAATTAGCGGCAAGTTGTCGCCTCAGGTGACGGAGGAGGTAAGAGGCTGCAGGCCGGGGCGTATGGATCGCTGGACTTGGCCGCGAGGTCGGGGCATCAGGTGACACTGGTCTTCCCCGGGCATCGGGTACCCGAGCTCTCTCCCCTTCCCCTAGGTCCTAGGTATCGGGGACCCGAGATCCCCGTCCTCCCTCGGGGATTCCAACTCCAAAACTCCCCCCTCCCGCAGCGGCAGGACCTTTGACCCCAGTCCTGCATGGGATGCAGTTTTTTTCTAGTTGCAGAGACTATTAATACAACTGTCAGTGACAGCTATTGCACAGGATAGTATTTCATAGCTGTTGTACAGTTTACGCGGCACTGAAACAAGCCATACAGCCCAACTCAGTTAGTTTATTCATTACCAAATTCCCTAGTCGTCGCCAAAGCTCGAGTTGCTCCCAGAAGACTTGTTTTTTCACATCTACAAACGTTGTTACTTCTCCCTTGTATGCCAGTGTTGCTCACCCCAAAATGCATTTCTGTTATTTGCCTCAAACAATCTCTGTCCCACAGTCATACCTCACTTTGCTAGGTTTCTTCTGAATTTATCGTGTGCTCTGGTTATGCTTTTCCTACGTGAAAGTACCGGTATTCTCTCTCTATCCACCATTATCGAAACCCTTTTGTAATATTAAAGGTAGGTCGTGTCACTTCTGTTCTTTCTGCTTGCATGTCCGTACATATTTGGCATCATCTCCATTGCTTCGATATTCCTGCTTGTAATGTGGCATTTGGAATTGCACATTTTGCACCAAGTATAGATCAACAGGTTTAGATCTGAGTTCAATGCAAGTTTGCATAACTTCATCACTTTCAATTCTTCTTTTTAGAGACAAGTACAAGTGCTTGGCTTCTTTATTTTATAAGCATTGTTGACTTGTTCAAATGTTAATGATTGTGTGTTTGTTTTTGTAAATTGCAAATACAGGCAGTCCCCGAGTTACGAACGTCCAACTTACGGACAACTCGTACTTACGAACCGAGGAAGGAGAACACCATCCTCCATTTTAAGTCAGAATGCAACACCCTCTGCCATTTTAAGTCGTTGCTGTTAACACTGTGTTGAGTCTTTAACTTTGTATTTGGCTTAACATTTTCTTAGTAAGATTCACCCTGACCCCCCCACACCGTTCCAGTCAGCTGGTGGCGCAGTGAGATCAGAGCCAGAGAGCAGAGGTTCGTGAGTTCGATCCAGTGACAGACTGCTCCCGTGCCGGGTTGATGTCGATCCAGTGACTCGACCTCGTAAAAAAACAACATAGCCACCTCCAGTTTAAATTCCCACGCGGAATATTGTGGAGGATCAAATACCCAAACTCAGCACAACCTCCACTTGTCACATTTAGCCTGTCTCAGTGTGGTGGTCCTTAGGACCCAGCAGACCTTGAGAGCCGGCGCAGCTCGGGACTTGCCGTCCACAGTGTTTCTGTTCCATTGACGGGAAGCAATTGCGATTGAAAATAAAGTGGAAATAATAAAGCGTTTGGAAAGAGATGAAATGCCATCTGTCATTGGAAAAGCATTAGGCTACAGTTAGTCAACGATTGGAACAATTTTAAAGGATAACGGATAAAGTGAGAATAATGGAGCACTTGAAAGGCCCTGCCCCGATGAAAGCTACAATTATTACTAAGCAATGCAGTGGTTTAATTATTGGAATACATACGTTTCTTAAGTGTTTTATATGCATAGAAAGGTAAAATATATACTATATACTAAGACAAATGTTTGACTGACGCTAAATAATAGCGGATGTACTTGTTCTGACTTCCGTACAAATCTGACTTAAAGACAGACTCAGGAACGAAACTCGTACGTAACCCGGGGACTACCTGTACTTGTGCAGAATTATGATTCCTATTTTTCACTACAAGTAGCTACAATTTACTTCCATATGTTGCTTTCTTCCTTGACGGCAGCCAGCAATTTGTTCTCGTACTTGTCCCCTTACTCTGCATTCTATGGCACTTGTTAGTCTGTCATAAGATACCTTACCAAAGATCTTTTGAAAATATAGATAATTACATTTGCTGCATTAAAGTTGTCTAGTTTTTAAAAATCTTATCCCGGAAATAAAAATTCAATGTGGTTCATCAGGCAAGACTCCCCATATCTGAATTCATGCTGTTCCCATTATTATAGTTTTGGTCTTTAGATTTTTAAAATGCTCTTTAATAGGGATCCCATTGTCTTTCTTTTCACTGCCAGGTTTATAATTTACCTGATGTGAATGTAGCCATTATGTTGGTTATCATCCAGTGTCATGTTTACTTTTTTACCTCTCCAGTAGGAAAATAATGATTGACTGACTTTGGCATTCCCTGTGTTTTCCCCCGTTTGTCCCTTAGTGGTCATTCCTCAGCCCTTTTAATTCTCATGTTTGTAAAATATCTCGCTCCTTTATCATATGTTCCTTCATAATTTAATTTCATCATTCCTCTTTCTTTACTAATTGTTTTTACTTCTCTCCTGATCCTTTTGTTTCCCCTCTTGTAAGGAAAATATTGAAGGAGAATGAAGAAATGTCAAAGAAATTAAATTTTCGATCAGTTTTTAGTGTATAAAATGCTACAATCAACCTGAATAATAACAGGAGGAATGAAATACCAACACTACCAAAATAGTTGCATAAATGAGACTAATGCCCGATTCATCCCCCAAATGGTTTGCATCCTAGGACCCTAAAAGGAGTGCTGCTGAGTTACCAGATTAATTGTAATGTTCCAACAATCCATTAAGTGTCAGAGGATTGAAATGAGCCAGTGTGATGTCCCTATTCTAAAAGTAGCTAACTAAAGGAAGATTAGCATATTTAAGAGTCTTTAAAACATCTCTTTTGTATGATCCTGTATCACCACCTCTGGCAGTGTACTCCAGGCACCCACCATTCTATGTGTGTTTAAAAAAAAGTCTTTCCTCCACTCATCTTCAATGGATGTTGTCTAGTCTTGACCATTGCTGCCTGCAAACAAAGTGTGGGCTCTTCAGTCTATCTCTAGTAAACACAAGTACACTGCAGATGTTGTGGTCAAATCAAGACGTACAAAAAAGCTGGATGAACTCAGCAGGTCGGGCAGCATCCGTTGGAAGAAGCAGTCAACATTTTGGGTTGAGACCCTTCATCAGGACCAGACCTGACGAAGGGTCTCGACCCGAAACATTGACTGCTTCTTTCAATGGATGCTGTCTGACCTGCTGAGTTCATTCAGCTTTATTGTACGTCGGTCTATCTTTGTCTATCATATACCTCCATCAATTTGCCTCTCGTGCTCCAAAAAGAAAAGCCTTATCTCACTCAACCTTCCTTCATAATATATGCTCGTTAATCCAGGCAGTATTTATTATTAAGGAAGTACTAACAATGTATTTAATAAATCATAACCTAATCAAGCAAAAATTAGGCCTGACAAACTTGTTAGTTTTCTGAGGCAATCTTGAATGAGGAGATAGAGGAGAACCAATAAATGTAATTGGACTTCAAGATAATTGAGGAGGTGCATCATAAAGAGATCTTACAAATTTAGAGCCAATGGTGTTGGAGTTAATATATTGAAATGGATTGAGCACAGTCCTATATGTGGAAAGCAGCAAGTTGTAATGAATTTGTAATAAGTAGGCTGGCAAGAAATAACCAGTGGGGGTACCATAGAAATCAGCACTGAGACCAGAACTGCTTGCAATTGATGTTAATGAACTGAAGGAAGGTGGCCAAGTTTGTAGAAGGTGCAAAAAAAAAGGGAAAGTGAGCTGTGAGGAGAATACAAGCAGCACACAGAGTGACTTAATAGGGCAAACGAGTGACCAAGAAGTTGGAAAATGGAGTGCAACGTATGAAAAAGTGAAGTTGTTTTGGAAAGAAGAGTATTCAATGGAAGAAAGCTGCAGCACTACATTGGTTGGGCATCCTTAAACATGGAACAGGAATCCAGAACACAAGCAGCTGCTGACTAATGGAGTGTTGTCCTGGGGATTGGAGAACAAAAACACAAGGCTTACTGCACTAGTGTGATGACATTAAGAGTTACAGCAAACAACTTTGGACCCCTTATTTAAGCAAAAATATTCCATTGGTGGTTGTTCAGTGAAGCTTTGATAGCAGGTTTTGAGTTATTATCCTACAAGAAAAGGTTTTAATGAATTGGAGCATGATTCATGGTAGTTTAAAAATATGAAAGATGATCTTGAAATGTAAAAGATATTAGGGATCTGGACAAATGCTGAGAATTTTGTTGGAGTTTAGTATCTTGGAATTCCTTGATGAAGAGAGCTACAGGAACAGCCTCCTTTTAGTATAATTTAAATGTCTATGAAGCCTTCTGAGTGGCAAAGTTCTACATTCCTGTCGGCACAATATATTTTTTTCTCTCTAATCTGATCATTTTAACTGTTTCCCAAGCATGAATGGCAAGTTAATTTGTAATTTGGTGTGGAAGAAACATGGGCAAGAACATCTCTGTGAGGGAAATATTTATGAAGCACTAGGAAGAGGCACAGGAGTATGTACTATGGAAGATAATATGATATTATTATTACTGAATAATGTCAAGGCGGAATTAAACATTAACACAAGAGAAAAAGACCATTAATAGGGTTTATGCTTGATAAGTTCCTGGATGATTTGTGTTCTAGGTTCCTAAAAGGAGTGCTGCTGAAATGGTGGATTAGTTGTATCTTCCAGTAATGATTGTGCAAGTGAAGCAGCAATCCTGCTTGCAAAGTTTCTCGTTCCTGTTCCTCGTTCCCTACAGAAAGCAAAGGGATAAAAAGCGATTCTCCTTGACACGGCTCCCTGCTCCTGGTTGCTTAATTATCCCTTTAACCCCACTCTTTTGATTAAATATTAATAGTCATTGTTACTGTGTACACTATCATAAAGAGAGGGAGGCTGAAAGATTGCACTGGGCTTGATCTTCTTTTATCAACCAGTCATTATAATTTTATGATGTTCAAAATGGCAAAGTTCAGCAATTAAATCAATCAGCATTACACTTATTGTCAGCACTTTTGCAGGAGTTTCTTGATGATAAAAGACAAAGGTTTGCCTAGCACTCATACTATGATGCAAGTGTGGTCATTTGGCTGCCCTCCTCCTTCCAGCATACAGCTAGAGATTAAAGAGCAAGGTGCCAGAGATAAGGGCACCAAAGAGGTAGTTGCAGGAGGCAGATGAGTAGCTACAGGATTGTTGGAGTCAGTAGACTCCGTTAAGGACTCCTTAAGAGGATTTAAGTAAATACTACAAGGTTGTGACAGGCTTTCTAAAGACACTAGTGTACAATTATGTCCCCAAAAAGACATTCAGTGTTCCCCAACTCAAAGCTCTGAATGAACCAAAAGATCTGCAATCCAATGAGGGGGCAGATTGATGGTGTTCAGGTCTAGCAACCAAGGAAAATATGTACAAGAGGTCCAGGTACGATCACCAGAAGGCCATCTCATATGTTAAGGCTTACTGAACTTGAATCACAGAAGGATGCTTGACAACTGTGGCCAGGTTTGAATGCTATCACCTGCAAAGTAAACGTGACAGGAAGTTTTCACTCCCCAGATGAGCTCAATGAGCACCGACAGGGCATGGAGACACCTTCACAAACTCCCACAGCCCCTGACAACCCTGTGTTTTCAGTCTCTGATACCTACATCAGAGCATCCTTCAGGAAGCTGAACCCATAGAAAGCACTTGGCGCAGACAGTGTACCTGCTGTGTACTGAAGACCTATGCTAATCAACCGGCTGGTGTGTTTACTGATATCTAACCTCTCGCTTCGGCAGTCTATGGTACTCACCTGCTTCAGTCATACTGGTGCCCATAAAGAACTTGGTAACCTGTCTCAATGACTTGTCACCAGTAGCATTAGCATCCACTGAGATGAAGTGCTCTGAGGGGTTGGTGATAAAACATATCAACTTCTACTTGAGAGATTTTGATCCCTCCAGTTTGCCTATAATCACAACAGGTCGACAGCAGATGCCATTTCATTGGCTCTTCACTCAGTCCTGGAACATCTAGACAGTGGAAGTACATACATCTGGCTGTTCTTTATTGACTACAGCTCTGCATCGAACACTGTCATACCATTAAAACTAATCAATAAGCTCCAGTTCCTAGACCTCAATACCTCCTTGTGCAACTGGATCTTCAATTTTCTCACTTGCAGACTGCAGTCAGTTGGGATTGTCAACTTCTTGCCACAAGGTTGACTGCTTACTTGCTTTACCTGCTCTACTCACTTTATACTTATGACTGAGGTTAAGTACAGCTCCAATACCATATTTAAGCTTGTTGTTGGCTGAAATCAAAGGAAGAGATAAATCAGCATAGAGGAGGGAGATTGAAAATCGGCCTGAGTGGTGCCACAACAACAACCTCTCACTCAGTATGACTAAGGAGCAGATCATTGACTTCAGGAGGAGAAAACCAGAGGTCCCTGAGCCAGTCCTCATTGGGGAATCAGAGTTGGATAAGGTCATCAATTTAAAATTCCTCTGTTATAATTTCAGAGGATCTGTCCTCTATTAAGCACGCAAATGTCATTGTAAAGAAAGCACCCAGTACCTCTACTTGGGAGTTTGCAAAGATTCAATATGTAATCTAAAAGTTTAACAAACTTCTGTAAATGCACTGCGAAGAGTACGGTGACTGGCTGCAGCACAGCCTAGTATGGAAACACCAATGCCCTTGAATGGAAAAGCCTACAAAAGGTAGAGGACACTGCCCAGTCATCACAGGTAAACCCTCCCCACCATTGAGCACATCTACAAGGAGTGCAGTCACAGAAAAGCAGTATCCACCCCACTATCCAGGTCATGCTCTCTTTTCAGGAAGGACGTACAGGAGCCTTGGGTCCCACACTGCCATGTTTAGGAACAGTTATTACCCCCAACCTATCAGGCTCCTGAACCTGATAACTTCTCTCACCCTAACACTGAGGTACCACCTGATTCTATAAGCGATTGATTCACTTTCAAGGTCTCTACAACTCGTGCTGTCAATATTATTTATGACTTATTAATATGTTTTTGTGTTTGCACAATTTGTTGCATATTGGTTGTGTGTCCATCTTTGTATAATGGTTTTCATTGATTCTGTTGGGTTTTTTTTGTATTTACTGTGAATGCCCGTAGGAAAACCAATCTCCGTAGTGTATGGTGACGTACATGTAGTTTGAGAAATTTACTTTGAACTTTGACATACTGTATCATTAACAATTGCTTTCCTTTGATGCGTCTACAATACATTCAGTATGATGCAAGGTGGGGAAAAACCACCGTAAATATTTTGTGTGTCAATTATGTAGGTATTTACCAAGCATACTACATTTTACCAGACTTGCCTTAGAAATCCATCTATCCTGCATTGAAAAGAATCAATACAAACTGCGTCTAACATCTCCTAAGGAGTCTGTTCTGCAGGTTGACCATTTGGTCACATTAATATTATTTTGAGATTACATTTGAATCCATTTCCTTCAAGTGCAGACCATGTTTCTGGGGTATGAGGCCCGTCAGCTACGCTCACCTAATTTAACCCACCTGTCAAAGATGTGTACTGGGGTGTGGCAAACAGTTACTTGGAACCACAACTGAGATCTGAGTGAATGGTGGGGAACGAAGGTGGGTGAGCTGTCCCAGAATGGACACCACAAGCCCCTTCACCAGAGGTGCTACCCCTGATGTACTGGCCCTGATGTGTCCCAGTTTATGAGAATCTACTGTATCGTAATGACCAGGAAACACCTGGGCTTGTCCTCAGTAGTGAAAGATGTTTGTAAATGTAACTTGCTTTCTTTTTACAGGTCTGGAAGACAGCACTGAGCAGCCTCAATCCCAACCCTACAGATAACTGCCCCCTGTACCTGACATATGCCACAGTTGCTGCCCTGCCCTCTCGAGTCAGTCGTCACAACAGCCCCTCTGCAGCAACGTTCCTCACCCGCCTAGTTCGAAGCTGTCTGCCTGGAGGAGCCAACCGCTGTATTGTGGTGAGTCCTAATCTCTGAATAAGGTAATTTAGTGTATTTAAGACGGAGGTTGATCGATTCTTAATGTAACACGCTGTAAGGATTCATTGCTAATGTAATGGCTTCTCTGTAGTGTTTCACTGCTAAGGCAAATGAAATGGCTTCTCAGTAATGTTCACTGCTGAGGTAACGGTTTCTCTGTAGCAGCAATGTTTGGGTTATGGCTGGAGATAACAGGACTGTAGTATGCATGTTAGCCAGTCAGGAGATTGTTGCTCTGTCTTGTGAATCTGGAAGGAGACTTTTCGCGGTCTTTGGTTGAGGAGAGATGACAAGGGAAGTCGCGTGTGGAGAGAGCTGGTAGACCACCGGACGGAGTGGACTGGGATCTGAGGGCCCGAAGGTCAGCGATGCTTGGAGGAGACCGATGGTGGAAGAATGGTGAAGTCGTGAGCTCCTACGTGCACTTCTGACTTTTCCTTGAAATGGGCCCTTTTAAAATTTTTCATTACTAACCCTATATTCAGATTAAGATTCATAAGGTTCAATCATTTAATTGCATATGTTGTACTGTCTGATATTTTGCGTTGTGGGTTTGTAACTGGGCGGTATATTATACAGCATCCACACAAACGTGATTTCTCAGTTTGACAGGGCCAGAGGCTGTTTTCCCCAAGATGAACTAGAGCTGGCTGAGGGTTACATTAATAAGTCAGGGCATGTAAAGTTACTGGGAGAAGGCAGGAGAATGGGGTTGAGAGAGAAGTGGATCAGCCATGATCAACTGGCAGAGCAGACTTGATGGGCTGAATGGCCTAATTTTGCTCCAGTGTCTCATGGTCTAATAAAATGGTGGTGAATGACCAGAAGGAAAAGGTGAATTCTCAGACATTTCATATATTTAAATATCCTTTTTTGGTTTATGCTTGTTATACAGTAATTTATGGAACTAGCTTTAAAAGAGTCAGTCATTTCCAACTGTTCATATCCATTTAAGTTATCTTGTCATTTGAAGACTACTGCTCAGTGATTAAATGAAACTCAAAAAAAAAACCCTGCAGATGCTGGAAATCTAAAATAAAAACAAATTGATGGAAGTACTCAGCAGGTCAGGCAGCGTCTGTGGAGAGAGAAATGGATTAAATGTTTCAAATTTGGGACCCTTTACTAGAACTGGAAAGAGTGGAAAACAAATCAGTTTCCACCAGCCAAGAAGTTGGGGGTGTTGTGAGTAGAACACAGAATAAAGAAGGAGTAAAAGGGGGAAAAATCTAACTAAATTATTATCATAATTACAAAAGCTTAGAAGGGTGCTGCATGGGAAACAACATTATGCAGACAAATATAATGTGCTCCTAATTGTATTTCTAACTGCCGCTTTACCCATTTTGCCTTGCCCAAGTATAGTTTCATACAGAATTGAAATGGGCCTATCAGGTCCATGCCTTCCTTGTACCTATCGAAACCAATCCTATTTATCTGTATAATTTCTGCTTCATCCAACCCCGTCGCATGTTGTGGTCCATTTCCATTTACTGTACTCTCCCTGCAAATTACTATTGCTTTTTCCTTGGCTACTGGCTCCTTTCCTCTGTCCATCCCTGCACCTGGTGCACTCTACATGAAGCACTGCACCATCACTCTCGTCAGTCCACTTTCTGCCTCTAGTTTGTCAGATCCATTCCGATCATCCTGCTCTCTGTATTCTTCCTTTCCGTCGGCTACCATTGTGCCCCACTTCATTGCTCTGCTTTCTCAGGGTGTTCATATTTCATGTGAGTATGCTCCTTACCCTGCATTACCTGATCCTCGTTCAAGTGCCCTGCTCTCCCTTCTTCACCCTGAGCCCCTGGTTTGCAGTTGCTTTGCTCTGTCCATCTCTGTTCCTGGTTCATACACAGTCTGCCCTGCTGTATCTCTTTCATGTCTGCTTGAGTTTCGTCTTGTCTGGTATGCACTGAGAGGGCCAGAGCTACCTCAAATCATCCTGCTCCCTTCGGCATTTTATTTACAAAAAAATCCAAACTCTATAAATATAGAGCATTCAAGTTATCCTATCATTTATATACAACATTTTTAAAGCTTGAGGTGTTGACAAAATTTGCTAATTTTTCCTTTTTAAAATTAATATAGTTTGGTTTGCTGGACACGTTTCACAGGCTTAACATAATGTGCTTCTAATGCCTCTCTCCCCATTAACCTATTTGGTCTTGCTCCATCGGAGATATTCCTTTGGTTCCACTCATCCCTCCCCCATTTTTTCTGTTGCTGAAAACAATCTTCTTCGCTCAATTGTCTACTTCTGAGGAAGTGTTGTGGACATGAAATGTTAACATTCTCTCTCCCAATGCTGCCTGGCATGAGTATTTCCAGCATTTTCTGCTTTTAGCTGAGTAGTAAAGCTTAGGCTTCATATTACTGTTTCTTTTTTGTGAAAATTGTTTTGCACATGCGACACAGTGTAAAGTCTGAAGTTTGGGTGAATGTTGACAGGAGACATTTTAAGGCAATTTCAGTCAGTCTACATACAGTGTTTTGTCTTGCTGTCTCTCTCTCTGCTAAAATATCCACACTTTTATCTCTTCTGTTGCATCTCCTGGACAATCTCAACATTGGTGCTAAGCTCTGTCTTTTTGCATGTTTCTTCCCTCTTCATACTTTTTTCTTAAATTTCCTATTTATTCCCATTAGTCCTTTCTAGATCTTTTTGTTTTTTAAGAAATGAGGGATGAAAACAACAAAGTAAAAGTTGAATTTGTGCTGAAGCATTTTTGATTCAATCCTTTATTGAGAAGGTTACTGTTTAACCTTCAAAGGTCAAAGGTGTTTTTAACCAATGTTTCTTCCTTATCCAGTGCCACCTAAGCAGAGCAAGCAAGTTGCCACTGCCTCTTTGGTGCCTATTGAATCCAACACAATTGCTGACTTAATCTTTACAAAGGTGGCTGCACTTAACTGCAATTGATTGTAAAGTACCTTAGGGTGTTTCTTTTGGAGAGATGTGATGGGTCCAAACTTGATGCAAATAGGGTAAAGGAAGTTTAACTGTAAAATGTACAATGCAGGCAAGTATATCTTTCTAAATGCTAGCCTTTTCAAAAATAACAATTTATAGTTTAGCGTGACACCTCTTATTAGAGTGAACACTACAGCTTGGGTGCAATTCTGATTAAGTTTGGGGTTTGAGGCCAGATCAGTTGTGTCATTTAAGGTAAAATTGGATAGGTATATGGATAGGAAAGGAGTGGAGGGTTATGGGCTGAGTGCGGGTAGGTGGGACTAGGTGAGATTAAGAGTTCGGCACGGACTAGGAGGGCCGGAATGGCCTGTTTCCGTGCTGTGATTGTTATATGGTTATATGGTTATATGGAAGCGTCTCTTCTGCACCAGTGATGTATTTTCACATTCTAGAAATTCTGTGCATACACTTTGTTATAACTGGTGTAGTTTTCTAAGTAGATGTATTGTGGTTCTTGCCCAAGAAAATGTTTGGAAGCTAGGTGCCTTTGCATTAGGTTAGTACGCATCAGATTTCAAAGCCCTCCTTCCTAACCCTGCTGCCACATAGACATAAAACCTGATTTACCACTCCTGTGCAGATGTTAAGAGCTGAGCAGAGTTGGGGTGACCTTGTGCAAGGTCATTGGTGGCAGGATGGTGTAGTTATCTCACAGCTCCAGGGGCCCAGGTTTGATCCTGAACTCCATTTGATCTGTGACTCCGTGAGTTTTCTCTGGGCGCTGCAGTTTCCTCCTACATTCCAAAGACCTGCAGATCTGCAGGTTATTTGCCAGTCTAAATTGCATGTCATGTAGGTAGTGGGGGTCAGAATAATCAGGGGGAGTTGCTGGGCATGTTAGAAAGACCATGTTATTGGGAAACAATGAATCAGTTCCTCTGACAGCCTGCGTGGACTTTATGGGCTGAATGGCCTGTTCTGTGAGAAATATAAGGTACTGCATCAAAGGTTATTATGGTCAATCAAAGCTCATATAGGAGGCAATATGCTTACAAAATCTGCTGGCTAATGGGAAAGGAAGTAGCTATAAATGGATTTCATTTAGGCTAGCAAGATATAATGAATTGTGTGCCATAGGCACTGATGCCGAGTTATCACTTTAATGTATGGATTAAGTGGGCAGGCAAGCAGGCAAACCTTTGGTAAATGGGGTATAGTGTGGGAAAATGTGAATTTGTCCATTTTGGGGGGAAATTGTAATTAAATGATGAGAGACTGCAGAGCTGTGAGATGTGGAGGGGTCTGGGGTCCCAGTGCACAATTCACAAGAGGTTAGCATGCCATTCAGAGGCTAAGGGATTGTTTAATTTATTGCTAGAGATATTGCACATCAAAATAGGGAGTTTGTGTTCACTTTGTCTGCTGCGCCAGCCAATATCTCCTGGTGGCCAGCCATTTTAACTCCACTTCACATCCTACACTGAAATGTCTGCCCACAGCCTCCGCTGTTGCCAAGGCATGGTCAAATGAAAATCTGAGGAGCAAAGTGTTGTATTCCGTCTGAATACTCTCCAGCCTGGCAGCATGAGTGTCGAATTCTTAAACTTCTGGTAACCACCCCCTCTGTCGTTTTCCCCAGTTTTCTTGTTTCTCTGTCCTCCTGATCCAGGTGGTCTCCAGTCACCTTATAACTCTCCGCTTCTTTATCCTCTCCATTTGCCCGTCACCCACAGACTCCTCCCACTGGTCCCCTCTCCAACTCCCTCCCTATTTCATGTCCCACTGTCCTCTCATCAGATTTCATCAACTTTGGCCCTTTGTCACTTCCACCAGTCATGTCCCAGTTTCTGACATCATTCCCATCCCACCTATCCCCTGCCAGCTCTTGCTCTGCCAACCTTCCCGCACCCTTTTATATTGGCTGTCTCCCCTCTTTCCAGGTCAGATGAAGAGTCTCGACCTGAAACATTGACTGTGAATATCCCTCATTGGTCCTGACCCACTGAGTCCCTCCAGTGCTTTTTGTGTTATTTCAGTATCAATGAACGTAATTACGCCATTAAATTCCCTACATCCAAATATATCAGCAAGAGGCAGAATCTTATCCTAACTGGATTCTCAACTTCTTCACTAGGAAACAACAGTTAATATTGATCATAAACCTCATCTCCTTGCTGACCATCAATGCAGGTGCTGTGTGCTTAGTCCCCTACTGTACTGTCTGCTTATGACTCTGTGGCTAATCATAGCTCCAAGGCTGTCTGCAAATTTGCCACTGGCCGAATCACAGATGGTGATCAGGAGTGAGAAGTCAGGTGGTTGAGTGGTTTTGTAACAGTAACCTTACACACAGTATCAGCAAAACTGAGGAACTGATAGTGAACTTAAGGAAGGGGAAGTCAGGTGAACACATACCCAGTCCTCATTGAAGGAACTGAAGTGGAAAGTGTGAGCAGCTTCAAGCTCCTGGGTGTCAGTATCCCAGTCAGTCAATCTTGGGCACAACATGTTGATGCAATCATGAAGAAGCCATAAGGTTAGACCATTTGGCTCCTTGGATCTGTCACCATTTTACCATTGCTGGTTTATTATTGCCTCTCAACCCCATTCTCCTTACTAACCTTTGATGCCCATTTTATTCATGAACCTATCAACCTTTGCTTTAAATATACCCTGCCCTCCGCAGCCACGCGTGACAATAAATTCCACAGACTTACTGAGGAAATTCCTTCTCAGCTTTGTTGTAAAGGGCCATCCTCGTATTCTGAGGCTGTGCCCTCTGCTTCCAGACTCCTCCACTCTTGGAAACATCCTCTCCATATCCACTCTATCTTGGCTTTTGAGTATTTGATAGTTTTCATTGAGATCCCCCCCCCCCCACCCCATTCTTCTGAACTCCAGTGAGTACAGGCCCAGAGCCATCAAAAGCTCCTATTAAATAAACTTTTCATTCCCGGGATCATTCTTGTGAGTCACACGATGCCAGTGTCTCTACTTCCTTAGAAGTTTAAGGAGATTCGTTGTGTCATTGAAAACTGATAAACTTCGACAAGTGGGCTCTGGAAAGCATTCTGACTGCATTACAGCTTGGTATGGAAACTCCAATCACAGTAATGCCAGAGGAAGCACAGTGCTGGACTCAGCCAGATCCATCACAGGTGCAGTTCTCCCCGTCGTTGAGGACACCTTTAGAAAGTGATAGCATTTTGAAGGATTCCCATCATCCTGGTCATGCCCTCTTGTTCCTACCATTAGGCAGCAGGTACAGAACCCTGAAGTCCTACACCCGCATGTTCAAAAGGCTCTCCACCATGGCAATCGGGTTCTTGAACCAACCTGGAAAACCTTAATTATTCCTCAGGCTATTCTTCTGTCAACTTGCACTAATGTCGTTATGTTTATTTCTGTCTATTTTGTCATAAATTATATATAATTTATATTTATGTCATTTAAGTTTTTCCATGTTTGTAATGTAGTATGCTGCTGCAAAAAGCCAATTTTTCATGGCATAGATACCCTGGATATATATATCCATGATAATAAACTTAAACTGTCACTTTGTTTGGTCTCGCTTCAGTTATGCCCTTAGTTCTACTCCTTCCTCCCCCCTCCTTCTCTGTAACTGAATATTATTTTGTTTCCTCATTTTCTCAGTTCTGATGAAGGGTCTGAAGCATTGAGTTTTTCTTTCCTAAGCCTAACCTGAGTGTTTCCAGCATTTTTATTTATATTTCAGATTTTCAACATCTGCAATTTTTTAAACATTTCATTCACCATCAAATTCCTTCATTAACAGAAATGCTGAACAATTATTGGTAAACACCAGAATCTGTTTCTCCTCTGCTCACAGAAGTTATCTCATCCAGTTTGAAAGAACTGGTACTCGATGTGGATTTTATTTTTATCTCCTACATGACGCAAGGACTTTCCTTGCTGTGTGTTTAATCAGGGCTGCCATCCTTCTGAAGTACAGTGTCATGTTTTGGGTGAGATGAAATTGCCTCATCTGACCTCTTGGCTAATTTTAAAAGACTCATCCATTGTCATCAAACATCTTGCCATTTGGTGGATGTTCTCATGGTGTGCAAGTGGTCAGGGATGTTTTCCATTTTAATAGTGGCTGCATTTCAAAAAAAAAAATAAATAGTTGTGGAGGTCTTGAAGGTATTAATTTTAACACATAAAAAATCATCTTACATTTGTTCATATTGTTTATGAGCTAAAAAGGAGTTTTCCTGTGGAACGTGCCAGGTCCTACCGATAGTTGCAGAGTTTGGCTGAGGTTTCTAGGGTTGACTTTGAAGTGGTGTCATTTAACAATTGCATGTCCTATCTTGCTTTTTAACACCGATTACAGTGGTGGTAGAGAGTGGAGGATTAACTGGAGTGTCCACCTCATGATTAATCCGGACAAATAGGATTAAACTGTGGGGTTTCCCACAATCCATTCCAGGGAAAGCAAGGTCAGAGGATGTTGACGAGTAGTATTCACTGCTGCGGTTGAAGTCTATGGCTGGGAAAGGAATGGTTTGGTGGAGGTTGGCTGCTGGTTCTGTCTGTGTGTGTGTATATAAGCAATGTATAGAATAAGCAATTCTGAAGAATGATAGAAAATGATATCATGGCATTTTTTTATTAACCTGGCCTGTTGCATCCTTTCAGATGGTTTGTGAGTGGTCTGATGTCTTTGCTTCTGGCTGTGCAATTGCAAGGGCCTTCCCACTCTTTTCCCGCCGATCCAGTGCCTCTAGACGCACGGACAAACGTGTAGTTACTGTGGAGTTCCTGCTTGTTGGACAAAACAATGGCCCGATCGATGCAATGGCACTCGAGGTAACTAATCAGAAAACATTCCTGTTGAACTCTATTCTGAGTAGGACAGATTACAGTGCAAGTTTGGACAGAGATGTACAATGTAAGTTATGGATTTTTCTACCTGGAAAGTAGGTCTAAATATTCTCATTGCCCAGTTTTCTTTCATTCCCTCTGTTTTCAGCTACCTAACCCACTGTTAAATTTTAAAACTGGTTGCTTGAGTCACCAAGTGACTCACAAGTTACATTTGTATACATAGGCCATACCCAGATTCAGAATGCCCGACTTATGGACACACCTACTTACGTACAAACAAACTCCCATAAAGTTTTCAAATACATATATAATTTGTGACCACGAACGACAGAGCTAGTTTTCTCTACATCTGTTACTTTTTGTATTGTTCTTACCAGTATTACGTGACGTTGATGCTACCCATTCTAAGACTGTGCAGTTATGGTTACCATGAAGTGTTGTTTTTTGTGCATGGTATTTTCCTACTATTGGATGAAAGCTATTTATGGATAGCTGGATCAATGCAGCCTGATAGCTTTTCAGGACAGTCTATCTTGAATCTATACTTCATATTTTCCTCCACTCCAAAACTTTACATCGACAGGTTCAGACAAGATAGTTTAACTTGCTTTTAACCTTGTAGAGTTACCATGGATAGTGTGCTCTCCTGCGCTGGGAAAATAAGGACCAATAAATTATGAATGACGACTTTTAGTGATTTAGAAATTATCATATTAGAATCAGTAATTTTGCCTCTCCAATCCTAATTGGTGTGAGCAGTAGTTGTAATCCTACGGCAGACTCCTGGTGTTTCTTTGATGACCTCTCCCTGGCACACTTGCAGCCAGAGGCAGTACGGATGTCACTTGCTCTCGATGGTGTTGATGTAATGCTGGGTGTTTCTAGGGAAGAATGCAAGTGGTAGGTGCAGAGCGGTGGGCTGAGCAGACAGCTTTGATCAGTGGGATTGAAGATGTACACATTCTCCTTTACTTACAGTGTCTAGAGAATGCAGCAGATGGAATCCGGCTGGCGGCCCGAATTGTGGATACGCCTTGTAATGAAATGAACACGGATACTTTTCTCGAGGTGAGTGCCCAGTGGTTGATTCCAGTGACCTGGATGTGAGAAACACTCACATCCAAGTTGCAAGCTGGAACCTGTATAGACCTTGGACCATGTGATGTGAAAGGTTGTTGAAGCAGGGCAGGTCAGAGGCATAAAAATACCAACCAGTCATCTGCTTAAAGGTGTGAATGATCCCCTCTCATTCCTAGACTGTCTAACTGGGTGGAGAACGTTCATGGCAACTGAAAATTAAGTACTGTTGTTTTATACAGCCTTTCACCTTTGCCTGCTGTGCCCACCCACTGTGCCACCTCTGTGCCCACCCACAGCTCTGGCACTCGTTTGGCATCTGTCCCACATCCCTCTCACACACTCCGCCCTCATAATTCCCAGCATCCTTTGCTCCTACAGGATTTACACATTTCCCCTCTGCTCCACGTTGACAAGTACAGTATCTAAGACTTTTGCCCGGTACTGTATCTTATTTTATGTGGAGGTACAGTGCGGGACAGGCCCTCCTGGCCTTTCAAGCCATGCCACCTAGCAAACTAACGATTTAACCCGTAGCCTAATCTCTGGATAACTTACAATGACCAATTAACCTACTAGCCTAGTGGTCCCCAACCACTGGGCCGCAAGGGTATGATTTGTCGACATGAAACGATATGAGTCAGCTGCACCTTTCCTCATTCCCTGTCACGCCCACTGTTGAACTTGAACGCACGCGAGGTCATTACGATACCCTGGCTCCAGGGATCACTGATTGGCTTTGGGTAACCGGCCACCCCACGCGGCCGGCGAGAAGTGCCGTTGCTACTGGCCTGGAGTGCAGACAGATGGGCGCCGCTTGTAAACCTGTTTAGCACACCGAATATTCGTGGGGAACCCGGTGCTAAAATATTTGCAGATGACCTAATTTGGGCTTAGGGTTTTGTAAGTAGCAGAGCAGCTACCTCACTGCGATCTACTGAAAGTCATCCCTCTAGCCAAACTTTTGTCGGCCGATAGATCTTACCTACCTACAAGGGGGGTGGGTATGCGCCCTGTCGCACTCCTCGCTCAGTCGGTCGCTCTCTCCGGACTGCGACCGCCGTGGCCCTGGTATGGGGACCTCCAGCCCTTACCTTGTCCTCTCACTGGTGTGTTGCAATAATTTTATATGTTCATACGAGGAAAATATGTGCTGTGTGTTTAATATCCAAATGTTACCTAAAATGTTATGATGCTGTTGACTTATAAGTGAGTTACAATTGACTTATCACTTGTTCATGTGAGGAATATATTCACTGTGTGTTTAATATTAAATTCATTAGATAAACCTGTTTAGAAATGAAATTGAGTGTGTTAGCCACTTATAAGTGACTTATAGTTGACTTATCACCTATATTCTGGTCATGATTAACACCCACCCCCCCACCCCCCCGTTGGCCGGTCCACAAGAATATTGTCAATATTAAACCAGTCCGCGGTGCCAGAAAGGTTGGTGATCCCTGTACTAGCCGGTACATCTTTGGGCTGCTGGAGGAAATCCGTGTGCACAGGAAAAGAAACATACATACTTGCTTACAGAAGACACTGGGATTGAATTCCGAACTCTGACGTGCTGAGCTGTTATTGCGCTAATTGCTACAAAACTGTGGACCCCACTTTTAAACTTTCGAAACTCCTTCGCTTTTAAAGAGATCTGTTGATCAATTAGAATATGGTAGTCTGGCATGCTTTCTTGGTCTTTAGTTCACATTCTTCTTCTGAAATCTAACCTCTCACACAGCTGGGTTTGAATATTAGACCTCTAGAGCTCCTGACGGTTCCATGTCAAGTGATATTTGCAAGGCTATCAACAGAGCTTTTTAACTGAGATTTTATTCACTCAAATATTTCATTTTTCAGGAAATTAAAATGGTTGGGAATGCACTAGGAATTGTTCCCACCATTATTCGTGACGAGGAGTTGAAAAAACAAGGATTTGGAGGTAGGTGTGTACTACTGTATCTTGTGTCCAGGATGAGATGCTTTATGCACGGCTGATTCTAGCAATGTACAAAACACCTCTGACACATTAAGTAGTGTTTTCAATATACGTTGCAATGTGCGTTCCTAATACAGTTGACATGTGGTTACCTGAACCCACTTCTGTTTCATCATTTCTAGGCATATATGGTGTTGGGAAGGCAGCAATGAATCCTCCGGCACTTGCAGTTCTCAGTTATTTACCAGAGGGCGCCACACAGACGATTGCCTGGGTGGGCAAAGGCATTGTGTATGACACAGGAGGCCTGAGCATTAAAGGAAAGGTAGGAATATCATTGTGACAGGGAATAGGGGCCAAGTTCTATACATCAAGACATGATTTCTATTTGTCATTGGTGTATCATTCCTAATCGCATTAATATTATTCCTGGGAGAAATGGTACATGAAGGGCCTGCTTACTTCATGTTGGCAGTGCTCTGCTGAAGTCTAACTCCTCACTCAGCAGGGTTTGAATACTTGATCTTGAATAGCCGTGATTGTTGCATTGTCAAGCTGTGCATTTACCAGTCCACAAACAGAACCTGTTTCATTCAGTGTAGTACTTCATTTTGTAAGGAATTAAAATGGTGCCTCATATTGATCCAGCATGTACACTGCTGATTTTGTTTCTTACACAGGTGTCCAAAGCTCAGCTGGATAACAGCAGTAAAAGTATGCCTGATCCAACCTTGAACTGAGTGCACTATTCCTTTAAAGATTTCTTCTTAAGAGGAGCCCCACATCAGGCATTATGGGCAGTGGTCCAATTCAGGTTTCCTGGTGAAGGAATAATCAAATTTCTGATACTTTCTGTGCTGTGTGCACCCTTGATTCTTCTTTGCTGCAATTTATTCAGTGTAGGAAAATCTCAAACAGTATATAAACTTGCAACTGTACGGTGCTTTCCTTTTAAGTACAGATTATATGTAGACCTCAAACAGATATAGGGCTTTGCTGTCCATCATGCAGTTTCCTGGGTGAGGTGATCCTCTCTCCCATTGCCTGCTGCAGCCAGAAAAGAGGCTCACCAAGGGGAATGTTGCAACTGATAGTTGTCTGTCCTTGCTAAAATGTTACTACGTTATGGTAACTTGACATTGGCCACAACAACAGAGTACAAGGTGGATAGGAAAGATTTGGAGGGAGTTGGGCCAAGCATCAATAACTTGAACTGATTTAGATGGTCATTTTGATTGGCAAGAACCAGTTGGGCTGAGAGGCTTGTTTCTGAATCTGACTCTGCTATTATTTTGCACTTTTTACTAGACCACCATGCCAGGAATGAAGAGAGACTGTGGAGGAGCAGCTGCTATTCTTGGAGCTTTCAAGGCAGCAGTGAAACAGGTGAGTCCTTCAGAGGTTATAGCCAAAATTCTTAGGCTTTAACAGTAATATTACTGAAGCAAAATTGGTCTTCCTTTGTCCCTCATTACAGCCTATTGACTAGCGTGGCATTTGCCTCTTGCCTACATTCTGTTTCCTACCTCAACAGCAACGTCAGTGTAAAGTCTAAAGCAAGACTCATTCTAACAGCAGAGAACTTGGAGGAATAAGATGTGCTGGACTTTGGTGTTCATTTGAAACCCAATATCCAATTTAGCCTTGTGTAAATAATTTTAGTCCACTACTCCCATCAACTTATTCCACATAATTGCTGAATTAATAAAATCAGGCTAGTTTGGAAGGAAAATCCAGGAAATTCCACCTCAAGTAATTGAGACGAGTTCAGGAGGTTGCATTGGTCCTGATGAATGCCACAGGGTGTGTTTGTCAGCATTGCTGAATGGCCTAATTCGGCTCCTGTGTCTTGTGGTCAATTCACACTGTGCTAGTCTTCTGTAGTGTGAAGGTGATCTCTGTTTCCCTTCAGTCATCCTTAGAGTTGCCAACATAGCAACAGTTGTCTTACAGAGGTTCCAGAACCCAGACTTGGAAGTCATTGACTTGAATTGTTAATATGATTTCTCTGTTCGCAGATGCCATCTGACCTGCTGTAAATCTCCAGCAGTTTCTGCTTTTTTCCAGAACACAAACAGAAGTTTCTCTTTGAATGCCACAGAACATTTTTCAGACACCATCCCTGATTTTTTTTCTTGGCATTCTGAAATTAAAAATGATTTCTGGAGATGTATTTGAATTGATTGTCTTTGTTAAATACTTGCATTTGGTGTGTGCATCAACTGGTCAGAGAGGATACAACATTGATGCTGCTTTTTACAGAAGTCATGAAGAATAGTTCAAGTTTTAAGTTTATTGTCATCCGACTGTACACGTTACAACCAAGTGAAACCACAGTGTACCCCCAAAACATATCACACATAGCATATAAAACAATATCTGTGCACGGCACAGATAAATAGTAAACAGCTTGCTGAGCTAGTTACGAGTCCTCGGTAGTGGCACAGTATTGTTACACAATATGGCAATCCTAGCCCTGATGCTCCTGTACCTCCTTTCAGATGGTAGTGTCATAGAATCATAGGAAGTACAGCACAGAAGCAGACCCTTTTGGCCCATCTAGTCTGTACTGAACTATTTAAGCTGCCTACTCCCATCGACCCTCGTCCGGACCATAGTCCTCCATGACCTATCCAAACTTCTCTTAAACACTGAAATCGAGCTCGCATGCACCACTTATGCTAGCAGCACTTTCCACCTTTCATACTTAACCCATGATCTCTAGATGAAATCCCACCCAAACAATGGAAGAAGCCTGCTTGCATTTGCCCTATCTATACCACTCATAATTTTGTATACCTCTATCAAATCTCCCCTAATCTTCTACATTCCAGGAAATAAAATCCTAACCAATTTAAACTTTCCTTATAACTCAGGTCAGGAGCCTGCAACATTCTTGTAATTTTTTTTCTGTACTCTTGCAACCTTATTTACATCTTTCCTGTAGGTCGGTGACCAAAACTGCGCGCAATATTCCAAAGTAGGCCTCAACAATGTCTTATACAACTTCAACACAGCATCCCAGCTCCTGTATTCTGCACCTTGATTTATGAAGGCCATTGTGCCTAAAGTTTTCTTTATAACTGTATCTACTTGTACTGCTACATTCAATGAATTATGGGCCTGTGTTCCCAGATCCCTTTGTTCTACCACAATCCTCAGTGTCCTTCTGTTCACTGTGTAAGACCTACCCTGGTTGGTCCTACTAAAGTGTAAAACGTGTCTGCATTAAATCCCATCTGCTGTTTTTCAGCTAATATTTGCAGCTGGTCCAGATCCCACTGCAAGCTCTGATAGTCTTCCTCACTGTCCACTACACTCCCAATCTTCATTCGCAAATCTGCTGATCCAGTTAGCGACATTATCATCCAGATCGTTGATATAGATGACAAGCAATATTGGACCTAGCACCAGTCTCTGTGGTACTCCACTAGTCACAGGCCTCCAGTCAGAGAGACGACCATCTACTACCGCTCTCTGGCTTCTCCCACAAAGCTGATGTCTAATCCAATTTACTGCCTCAGCTTGAATGCCAAGAGACTAAACATTCTTGACCAACCTCCCATTAAGAGCCTTGTCAAATGCTTTTCTAAAATTCATATAGACAACATCCACTGCTTTGCTTTCATCATCTTTCTTGGAAACTTCCTTAAAAAGCTCTGTAAGATTAATTAGACATGACCAGGTACACACAAGGCCATGTTGACTATCCTTAATCAGTCCATGTCTATCCAAATGCTCATATCCGGTCCCTTAGAATACCTTTCAATAACTTTCCCACTACTGATGTCAGCCTATAATTTTCTAGTTTATTTTTAGAGCCATTCTTAAATAGCGGAACAACATTAGTTATCCTCCAATGCCCCGGTACCTCAACAGTCGCTTAGGATGATTTAAATATCTCTGCTAGGGCCCCTTCAGTTTCTGCATTTGCTTCCCACAGGGTCTGAGGGAACACCTTGTCAGGTCCTGGGTATTTATCCGTCCTGATTTGCCTCCTCTGTAATCTGTATGGGGTCCATGACCTGACTGCTGCTTTGCATCCTTCTGTGGATTCTCTGTCCGTTTCTCGAGTAAATACAGATGCAAAGAATCCATTTAATATCTCCTCCATCTCTTTTGGCTCCACGTGTAGAATACCATTCTGATCTTCCAGAGGATCATTTTAGTTTCTTGTAATCCTTTTGCTCTTAACATATCTGTAGAATCCCTTAGGATTTTCCTTTACCTTGTCTGATAGAGTAACCTTGTGCCTTCTTTTAGTCCTCCTGATTTCTTTCTTGAGTGTTATCCTGCATTTCTTATACTCTAGTAGCTCATTTGTGTACCTGCCTATACCTGCTATGCACCTCCTTTTTTCCCCTTTAATTAGGGCTTTAGTATCTCTTGAAAACCAAGGTTCCCTACACCTGTTATCTTTATCTTTTACTCTGACAGACGTTTAAGCTTTGTAATCTGAAAATTTCACTTTTCAATGCCTCTCACTTACCAGGTATACCTTTGCCAAATCCTTTCTGATACCATCAAATTGGCCTTTCTCCAGTTTAGAATCTTGACCATGGATTAAAGAGATTGTGGGTTGGTAGGGATCCTCAACAATGTTTTGGGCCCTTTATCTACAATGCTCCCAGTAGATGTCACAAATGGGGAGAGTGAGACACCGGTGGTTTTTGCTATCCTCAGTAGGGTCTTGCAGCTTCTGTAGCACTCAATGATGCAGCCAGACAGGGCGCTCTCGATGGGGTTTATGTATCATGTGCTTGTCAATCTCACGTCACAGGCGTTTACAGTATAATCTTGCTGCTAGTGTAGATTATTTTGGTACTGGAGATGAATAATTGTAGTAGTGAACAATTTGAATTATTCTTTTAAAACTTGCAATCCAATCGTGCTGTCCACTTTACTTGACATTGTGTACTTTGAATTTGTACACTCAATCCTGTCCTTTGGAGCTAAGTTTCTGGTATTTCAAGCCTTCAGTTACAGGAAGTTACTTCGAATAGTTCTAACATTGTGGATTTGTGGGTTGCACGGTAAGATAGTGGTTAGCACAACACTTTACTGTACAGGCAACCCAGGTTTGTTATCTGCCATTGCCTGTAGGGAGTTTGTACATTCTCCCTGTGACTGCCTGGATTTCCTCCGGGTACTCCGGTTTCGTCCCACAGTTCAAAGATGTACTGGTTGGTAGGTTGGTCATTGTAACTTGCCCTGTGATTAGGCTAGGATTAAATTGGGGCTTTGCTGGGTGGTGCGGCTTGAAGGGTGGGAAGGTCTGATTCACACTATGTCAGTAAATAGAAAATAAATTATACGGTGCTTTCAGTGGGATTAATGTGCTAAATAAGCAATCTACTGGAGAAACTCAGTGGGTTGAGCAGCAACTACGGAAGGAAAAGGAATTGTCAATGTTTCAGGTCAAAACTGTACATCAGGACTGAGTGGATTTGCGAGGTGATGAGAGTAAAGATAATGTGCTTTGCATTGAATGGCGCAGTGACAGTAAGATGTCCTGTTTGTTGTTTCAGGGTTTTAAGGACAATCTGCATGCTGTGTTCTGCCTGGCTGAGAATTCTGTTGGACCTCAAGCAACCAGACCCGACGATATACATCAGATGTACTCTGGAAAGTAAGCCATACGTTATAGCGCAAACCTTTGTTGGCAGTGGGCTCAGTGCAGTATAAATATACACAAAAATCACAAACTGCTGGAAGTGTGGTTCATTGTTGAAAGGCGTGGGTAGGTGTGTGTCATTGTCCGACAGTGTGCGGCACATGGGTGTGTCATTGTTGGATGGCTGGGTATTGCTCAGTGTGGTTGAATGACTGTAAACCTATAGAACAATGATGGATCATACAGTGCAGATAAGATGTCTTGGCTTCTGTTCTTCATTTGTAGCCTGCAGTTTTAACACCTCTTAACTATGAGAAGCTTTAATATGCTTAGGGACTGAGTATCCTCACTCTAGGCAGCATATCAGGGTTACCATTTGTTTTTTGTGTTTGTTTTTGCCAGTTCTGCTTTAACATTGTTGAATGAACGCTTCCTTTGTTTATATAATTACCTAAGTTGCCTTTGATACAGGACAGTTGAAATCAACAATACTGATGCTGAGGGCCGCTTGGTACTGGCGGATGGAGTTGCTTACGCATCCAAGGATTTGGGAGCAGATATCATCCTTGACATGGCAACTCTGACAGGAGCTCAGGCACGTGCTGTCTTTTCAATGTTTATGTCTCTGGTAATACCGGCACTTACCGTCCTTCCCTCACTGCTCCTGCTGAGAACAGTTAGCTCAGAGCTGCGAAAGATGAGTGAACCAAATGGGCTCTGTCTGATCTCTGATCACTGGTTTCCTGGTTCTGTAACTGAGACTAGATGTTTTAAATCCAGATTTTTATGTTGAGGGAATTGGCTCTATCAGCAGAGTCCTGCAAGAGGGGGTTGACTGTGGAGAAACAGGTGTACCTGAAGGAGCACACCACTAGATCTTAGCAGTCCGTGAGTAGTATTGAAATCCTCTTATCCCCACTCCCCCCACATCCCTGTTTCCCTCTCTGCCTCTCGTTCTTGCTGAGAGCCATAACCCTTGCTAGAGTACAACCATTCTTGTCGGGTTATCTCCTCCAGCACCTTGAACTGCTGCTATTCTTCCCCTGGACGAGGTTCTGTCTGTGGATTGTTTAACTGTTAAACACCGACACATCCACCCACTAAATGGGTTCAGCGGTTTTGCTTTTGGTCATCCCTATGCCCAGGCAAGCTGCATGCAGTTGAGGGGAGTTCAACACTAACGCTGGAGGCTTTACATGTAGAGCAGACCAGAGGTCAAATCCACCTTGCATGATATCACTATATCCGCAGCACTTGCTTATACCCCGTGTGACTTCGACTCTTTCACACACTCAGCAACTTCTGTATCACCCACTCCTGCTGCATTTGCTAACTTATTCTCTCAAACTGTGACTACGTGTGTGCACATATGAACACACAATACTGTATCAATTTTTTGATCAAGAGACAATGACACAGGTGATCTATATGTTTGATGGTGGGCTCGGTACACCTAATTTATCAGAGTATGGTACGATTTGAACTTCTGCTGTCTCTGCAGGGTATCTGTACAGGGAAGTACCATGCTGCTGTCCTGTGCAATACTGAGGAGTGGGAGATGGCCTGTGTTAAAGCTGGCCGGAACAGTGGAGATCTCGTCCACCCTCTCGTCTACTGTCCTGAGCTCCACTTCAGTGAGTTCACCTCTGCTGTGGCTGATATGAAGAACTCTGTGGCTGTAAGTGTATGACTCAGGTGTGTGCTCACTGGTCGGAGGCAGTGGGATTGTGCTGTTTTCTCTTGGTTTTATGCCTGATATTGTTTATCTGTCTCTCTGCTGGGCAGTAAACTATTAGATTGTATAAAGGGCTTTTGATGACCATGAAATAGTCAGCAATCTGCTGTCTGAAATGTAATACAACAGTTGTGTAGCAAGTTTAGCTGCCAATTTATATGCAGCAAGCTTTGCCAAACATCACCAGATACTGGGCTGAGAGGTGCCTACTGAGCAGAAAGCTAGGAGAGGGCAGATGGGACTTGCTCGGTGTCACCCTTCAGGTGGAACATTACATTGTCAGTGGAACACTTCCTTGCTACAACACCAGCTGGTAAAGTTACAAAATGGGAATGATAAGACATTTGCCTTGAGATTTCAGTTCCAATCTTCGTATTTCCTCTCTGGCAGGATCGTGACAATGCTCAAAGTTCCTGTGCTGGTCTTTTTATCGGGGCCCACATTGGATTTGACTGGCCCGGCGTGTGGGTCCATGTGGACATTGCAAGCCCCGTGCACGCAGTGAGTACATGGAACAGCTTCAGCAGCACACAGGATCTGAGTGGGGGCAGGTGTAGTTGGAGGTGAGGGAGATTGTATGCAGGAGCAGGGACAACGTCTTATGGTAAAACAATGTTAAACCCCATCTACTGGCAAATCTGTAATGGCACAACACACTGAGCACAGTTGACTGTAGGCAAGTTGGAGATTAAAAAAAAAGTCATTTTAATGTTTAAATGCTACCATTATGATTGTTTCACTAATCCTCATTTCTTTACGCACTTCTGGTAACATTGATCCCTTCACCACAATTAGCAAAACAGTAGAGTTTTTAAATGATCATACAGCAATTTGTTACTCATCCTTGTTTCTCTGATAATGTAGAATTTTTTCTCCTTTATTTGTGCGTTTTCTTTGTACTGCCATGCACGCTGCTTGTCTTATGTGTATCTCTGCTGCTGATTCATTGTGCATTTGTTAAATCCAAAGACTTGTGCCGACCCCCCTCACCCCAGATAATTGATGAGTAGACTGTGTGGGATAGTGAGCTGTTCATTCTCTCTGCAGGGGGAGCGTGCGACAGGCTTTGGCGTTGCCTTCCTGCTGGCCCTGTTTGGTCGGGCTTCCAAAGACACCCTGCTGAATCTTGTGTCTCCGCTGGGCGCCAATGCAGACACTCACCTGGTGCCAAATGAGAGTGACGGCAGCTTGTCCAAGCGCAGGCGGCTGGTATAAAGGAAGTAAAGCTTTCTACGTGGTCATGTCATTGATGTATCTGCACCAGTCAATTGACTGCCCACCCATCCAGGTATAACAGATCTCATGCATCACTAGCTGCCCTGCTTTTTATCCCCTGACAGTTTGCATGTCATCATGAGGGAGTGTACAAGCACTATTAGCGAGAAGGACAGACCTTGTACTCTTTCACCAATCTGAAAGAACAAGGTTTAAGCCCTCCAGTTGAGGTGGAGCCCGTACAAAATGCATAATCTTCTCCTCCCCACCACTTCACTCTGACGTGTGGTAATGAACATGAATTCCACTAAGAAAAAGGCTGCCATGAACCAACTAAGAGAGTAGGCACTTACTGTATGTCCCCGACCAAACTGAGAGACCACCTCCAATGAAGCTGAGAGCTGTTGTACCAAATGACTCTATTCGGTTATAGAACATTCTCTGTTTGATCAAACGCAATATTCAGATTGAAATACCTGATCTTATTAAAATGTTTTGCACAATTTTACTGCTGTTAGCTACTTATTACTGTATGTATATCTTTTTTTCCCCTTGTAGATTTCATTTGGAGCATCCTGTCTCATTAATCTGAACTGTAGGCTCAATAATCAGTAAATAGATTTAAGGATTTACTTGTACCCTAAAGCAGCAAGTTCTGTGTCAGACACTCACAGGGTAGGGGGAAGAGATTCAGAAGAGATTAACTTCCTTGTTCATCTTGTGGCAGAAATAGGCTACCTTGGGATTCCTTTTCTTCAGACCAAATAAAGCCCATTGTACCTACTCAGCATTTTCTTATACCCCACCTTGTTCTTCCAAACTGGACAATGTTAAAAACCTGCAGAGAGACCAACACAGAACCCATCTTAAAATAAGTAACAGTTTCAAGGTTTATTTATAGAAATGTAAGGTGTGCTGATGGCATAGAAACAGGAAATAGTTATTTACTACATGTCTGTGCAGCCATTTAATGAAATAATAATCTGTAGACATTCCCTTTTCCTGTATTCCAAAGTACTGACAATTTTAACCTCTGTTGCAAAGCAGAAGTACTCTCTTTCCCTCCATCAGTCTGAAGCACCAGCCTGCTCAATGTGCAAGGTCTCTAAAAGTGCTAGGTTATGGAACCACAGCAATCTGTGAACATGGGGTATCACTCCAGAATAAACCTCATCGGGAAGTCCCACTGGAAAGGAGAAAGAGGTGCATGTGTGACCCTTGCTGCTAGTTTTCCCACGTACAGGCAGTCCCCGGGTTATGAACGAGTTCTGTTCCTGAGTCCATCTTGAAGTCGGATTTGTATGTAAGTCGGAACAGGTACATCCGGTATTATTTAGTGTCAGTTAGTCAAACGTTTGTCTTAGTATATAGTATATATTTTACCTTTCTGTGCATATAAAACACTTAAGTGTATGTATTTCAATAATTAAACCACTGCATTGCTTAGTAATAATTGTAGCTTTCATCGGGGCAGGGCCTTTCACATGCTCCATTATTCTCACTTTATCCTTTAAAATTGTTCCGATCGTTGACCGACTGTAGCCTAACGCTTTTCCAACGACCGATGATGTTTCACCTCTTTCCGATTGCTTTATTATTTCCACTTTATTTTCAATTGTGATCGTTTTCCGCCAACAGAACAGAAACACTGTGGGCGGCGGGTCCCAAGCTCCGCTGCGTCCTAAAGTCCACCGCACTGAGACAGGTTAAATGGGATAACCGGGGGCGGTGCTGACGGGAAAAGTGGGGGGAGGGGGTCAAGGTGAATCTAAGAAAAATTTAAGCCAAATACAAAGTTAGACCGTGTCTCAATGGTAACAGCTTAAAGTGGACGGCATTGTGATCCGACTTAAAATGGCGGACGGTGTTCTCCTTTCTCGGTTCGTAAGTCAGTTGTTGGTAACGTGGGGACTGCCTGTACAGCTGCTGTATATGTTTACAGGATGTGCCTGCTGTTCCTTTAATTGCACCCAGCTGTGACAGGAAGATCTGGAGTAAATCCCATTCTTTTGCACCGTAAAACTGAATTCACCGCCATAATTACAATGCAGGTAAAGTAAGTTTCTCATAGAGATGCTGGAACCTGTTTGAGGTGGCAAGGCAGATGAGTCAGCTTCTATGCCAAAGTACTCTTGCCCTTTATCAATTGACATCCAATGCACCACGAGTCAGACAGTATCAGTGTCGAGCAGCTACACAATTTGAGTGCTCAGCAGCAAATGGTGAGTTGCTGACAGAGGAAAGGCGTTTAAACCGGGGAAGGAGGAGGATGAACTGTTGCCAAACCATTAATCTTATTTATAGCTGTCTTTTCCTGTTATTTCTGAGGTGTAGGTTCTTGAAATGCAAGGTAGCACTGACTATAAAACTGTACAATGCCTGAGACCAGAGTCATCTGAGAGGTAATGTTCTTTCTGGCAGCAACTGAGTTGACCTATACTGCAGACGCTAGTTCCTGCCCACTTATGGAGCAGGTGCCACCTCTGGGGCATATATGACAAACAAAAGGTTCAATCTAGTGCATTCTGAAGCCAGCAAACATGCAAATTTTCTTTCATTTGTGGCATTGTAACAAAGAGTTTGAAGGAACCCAGGACTGTATAAAGTTCCCTCTATGTAATCGGCCCTTTTCTGAGTGTCCAAACAGTTCAGCTCAGCCTGAATCAGTCAATGCTGTTTCTCCCGGGTCCACTTGATCATGGTCTCAGGAGATCGGTAAAGGAAAATGAGTTTGGCAAAGAGTTGTTCTTCCAGTTCCAACTCCCCCATCTCACGGACCAGGAAGATGTCAGTGCAGAGCTTCAAGATTCGATCGGGGTTGGGTAGCTCTTCAAACATAATGGAGCGGGAAATGCCATTGAAGAACTCACGGACAAACTTCCCAATGACAAGCACAACAGACATATACAGACCAATGATTCTGTCAGAAAAAAGGGAAACATTAGTCAGTTTGTTGACCACAATACATCATTAATCATAATAATCTAAGTAGCAGCATAAACAAAATGCTGGAGGAACTCTGCAGGTCTGGCAAATAGACAGTGGGCATTTCAGGTTAAGGTATGAGGGGATAGCAAGTATCATGAGGGGTCGCTGGGACAGGAGCTGGTTTTGTACCTATGCCTTCCAGCAGAGGTGTAACCTGCTCTTTATTTTGCTGCAATGGCACGCATTGTTCAAACAGGTATCTTGTTTCCAGCTAGGAGTGAGGAATGGAAATCACTTACCCATATCCAGCCAGGAAGCCCAGACTGGAAGGGCTGACTTTATCGTTGAAGATGATGAGTTCCATGTTGCTGCAACCCTGGCTTGCACAGTGGGGGCTCCATTCTTTGATCTTCCACCACTTAACTTTGGTGTATGAGGTGTTGCCTTGCCCTGGTTCCTCTTCCAACTGCAGAGAGATATTCCTGTAGAAGGCAAGGTTGTCCTGGTTATTTCTAGAAGCACGTGTACCTGTTATGAAAGCAAAGCACACATGTACATTAGAATTCTACAGAGTTGTTTATTTAAGGTTGTGTTCATTATTTACCATAAAAAAAATTCTGCATGGTTAACCCCTACAACTTTGTGTGCAACTAATTGGGTGGGCTCTCAGTTGATGACCAACTTACTCCAATAGAGGTGTTACTTGAAGATCTGAATCTGTGGAAGACTGGCTGTACACTCTGGCAGTGGGGCAAGGATCCTATTTCCCACAAACTCTTTAAACTTACCCAGTTCATTGGGAAATGTATTATAACAATGTGCACTCATCTGACAATAAAAGCTTACCCATGCCTGATAGTTGGAATTTTGCTGCTCCGGCACACTCAGGAACAAACAAGTAGAAGGATTTTTAATCTGTGCATTACCCATGCTATCTGTAGGTGTTGGATGACCTGTCCTGGGCCCAGCGTGTAAATGCAATCACTAGGAAGTTGTACATGCATCTTTATTTTCTTAAAAATATAAGAGGTTCGTCTTATCACCAAACTCTATTAACAAACTTCTACAAGATGTACTGACTGGTTGCATCATGGGTCTGGTACTGCAGTTTGAATGGACAGGACTACAAGAAGCTGCACAGAGAAGGGGACTCAGTTTGATAGATCATGAGCACATCCTGCCCACCATCGAAAGTACATTGAAGCAATACCTCATGTCAAAGGTAACATCTATCATCAAGATTTCCCCATTATCCAGGCCATACTATCTTTTCATAGCCAGTATCCCATTTCCTGCATTTCCTTTACATTTACTTGGATCCCTGGGAAATGTATTATAAAAATGTATGGACAGGAGGTAGAGAAGCCTTTTGTCCCACACTATCAGGTTCAAGAACAGTTAATTCCCTGTTCTTGAACCAACCTGCACAACTCTAATTACTACCTCAGTATAGCAACGCTTTGCACTACAGTTTTATTATTATTACATTTGTGTTCTTTCTTGTATAATTTTCTATAATTTGCTGTTTACTTTTCATTGTGTAGTTACATATCCGATGTTACGCGCTGTGCTGCTGAGTAAGTAAGTTTTTCATTGCACCAGTGCATACAACAAAAAACTTGATGTTGATCATCGCAACTGCTGGTGCGATTGTCCTGGTGAGCAGGTTCACCTGGTGCAACAACACTCCTGTGTACTTGAAAGAGAGAAGAAAACCTCTCTGTCACTCTGTGTCACTCACATGGTTGAGGTCAATTGTTAGACATTATGCTCACCTAATCGCAGACGATAAGCTGGTTTGGCTTCAGTCTCGTGCGTTGCTCGAATGTACTTTGGGAGTAATCCCTGAATTACCCTAATTTGAAAGAGAATGCTTGTCAGTGTTTATCTTCAATGTTGTAAATAAAAATAGATTAAGGCCAAATTAAACAGTGGATTAGAGTTACTGGGCAAAACTCACTGATTTATATGGAGGTGGGAATAGCAGGGTAGTGTGAGTAAGAAAGGGGAAGTGTGAAAGTCTAATTGAGAGGAGAAAAGGTGAGGGGAAGGGGTGGGTGACAAGGTGATACAAAGGAAGAGAGGGGAAGTGAAAGATATCAGAACTGGAAAGGGTGACTGCTGAAAGAAAGACATGGAGACAAATTTGAGGCTGGGTATCCTGAGCAGAAATAGACGGCACTGAGGAAGGAGAGAGTATGGGGCTTTGGGGCTTGAGGAAGCAGAGCAAGAGGGCAGGGGACTAGATGGGACTATGTCTGAGCAAGACAGGTGGGGTATTTGAAATCAAGGGTCAATGCTAAGATGATCAAGAGGAAAGGAAAGTGCATCCTTATCGGAAAAAAATATCCACAGAGTCTTCCCAGAGTGGATAAGGTTTTGTAAGTCCTCTGGTTGACTACTTTTAACAGACCAATCTATTCCTCTATTTGTCTCTTGAATTCACTGTACAGGTGACAACTCAGCACTGGGCATTTCTGTGAGAACAGGCCAACTGGTCTTTGCATGTCCAAACTAGGCAGCAATCTGTGCCCCTTCTCCCTAGAATCACCTGAACATTTCCTAGATCATTTTCCCCTCAAAATGTCACATTCCACATTTCCTCATCCTCTTTCCTGTAATCCTTCTGGACCTACTTCAGTTTCCTGTTTCCTCTCATTACTGCTCTCCTTCCACAGCTGACCATACATGTGAACAAATGAACAGTGATAAATCCATGGCATTGTGAGTGATAGGCTTGTAACCTATCAGTAACCTTGTAATCAAGAATTTATTTATCACTGCCTTTTTAAAAAAAATCTCCGCATCTTCTTGAGGAAGAGTTATAAAGACTCATAGCCCCGAAACCAAAAATTTGCCTCACTTCTGTTTTATTCTTAATCTAAGAGTCCAGTTTTACATTCTTCCATGAGGAATCATCCTCTCCATAACCAGCTTATTAGAATCCTTCAGCATCTATCATGGTTAAATTATGTCTCTTTCAAACTCCAGCAGACACAAAACCTCCATGTATAATCTGTCCTCATGCGACTACCACCCATTTTGTGCATCATAGGGTCACTGAGGACTACAGCATAGAAGCAAATGGTTTGGTTTTCTGTCTAGACATATCTACCCTGCACTCACACCGTAGCCCTCCATACCTCTTCCATCCATGTAGCTATCCAAACTTCTCTTAAATGTTCTCTTAAAAACCCTAAGGTTCCAATTTGAACTTGCATCTAGTACTTCTGCTGGCAGCTCCTTCTGCACTCACACTTACTCTGAGTGAAATTCCCCCTCAGTTTACCTTTAAGTATTTTATCTTTTCCTAAGCTTATGGCCACTAGTTGTATTCTTATTCAACCTGAGGGAGGTAATGCTTGCATGTATTTACCCTGTCTATACCCCTTATAATTTTGTATACTGTACCTCTAAGATATGCCCTCATTCTGTCGTACTCCAGGGAATAAATTACTGACCTATTCAACCTTTCCCTATAACTCAGATCCCCAACTTTTAGCAGCATCCGTGTAAATTTTCACTGCACTCTCCTATTTATTAATATTTTTCCTGTAGGTAAGTGAGCAGAACTGCGCACAATACTCCAAATTCAGCCTCACTAACATCTTAAATGTAAAACAGAACAGCATAGTACAAGACATGTGGTCTATGATGTGCTGACCTTTTAACCTACTCGAAGGTCAATCTAACCCTTCCCTCCATAGAACCATAGAACACTACAGCACAGTACAGGCCCTTCAGCCCTCCATGTTGTGCCGACCCATATAATCCTTTAAAAAAAGTACTAAACCCACACTACCCCATAACCCTCCATTTTTCTTTTATCCATGTGCCTGTCCAAGAGGCTCTTAAATACCCCTAATGTTTTAGCCTCCACCACCATCCCTGGCAAGTCATTCCAGGCACTCACAACCATCTGTGTAAAAAACTTACTCCTGATGTCTCCCCTAAACTTCCCTCCCTTAATTTTGTACATATGCCCTCTGATGTTTGCTGTTGGTGACCTGCCAAGCAGGCACTGACTAGCCACCCTATCTATGCCTCTCATAACCTTGTAGACCTCTATCAAGTCCCCTCTCATTCTTCTACGCTCCAAAGAGAAAAGTCCCAGCTCTGCTAACCTTGCTTCATATGACTTGTTCTCCAAACCAGGCAACATCCTGGTAAATCTCCTCTGCATCCTCTCCATAGCTTCCACATCCTTCCTATAATGAGGTGACCAGAATTGAACACAATACTCTAAGTGCGGTCTCACCAGAGATTTGTAGAGTTGCAACGTGACCTCTCTACTCTTGAACTCAATCCCCCTGTTAGTGAAACCATAGGCCTTCTTAACTACCCTATCAACCTGTGCAGCGACCTTGAGGGATGTATTGATTTGAACCCCAAGGTCCCTTTGTTCATCCACACTCTTAAGTAATTGACTATTAATCCTGTACTCAGCCTTCTGGTTTGTCCTTCCAAAATGCATCACCTCACACTTGTCCAGATTGAACTCAATCTGCCATTTTTCTGCCCAACTCTGCAGCCTGTCTATATCCTCTTGTAACCTTCGACAACCTACAGCTCCATCCACAACTCCTCCAATCTTTGTATCATCCACAAACTTACTCACCCATCCTTCTACCTCTACATCCAGGTCATTTATAAAAATCACAAATAGCAGGGGTCCCAGGACAGATCCCTGCAGCACTCCACTTGTCACCAACCTCCAGGCAGAATACTTCCACAACTACCTTCTGCTTTCTTCCTTTAAGCCAATTTTTTGTCCAAACAACCAAGGTTCCACTTATCCCATGCCTCATGACTTTCTGGATGAGTCTCATGAGGGACCTTGTCAAATGCTTTGCTAAAGTCCATGCAGACCACATCCACTGCCCTACCCTCATCAATTTCTTTTGTTACCTCTTCAAAAAACTCAATCAGGCTCGTGAGGCACGATCTTCCCTTCACAAAGCCATGTTGACTATCCATAAGTAGACTGTACTTCTCCAAATTCTCGTAGATACTATGCTTAAGAATCCTTTGCAGTAGTTTGCAGATCACCGATGTAAGACTCACCAGTCTATAGTTCCCAGATTTCTCCCTATTACCTTTTTTAAACAAGGGAACTACATTTGCTATTCTCCAGTCCTCCGGCACTTCTCCTGCAGCCAAAGAGGATTCAAAGATCGTAGCTAATGCTCCTGCGATCTCTTCTCAATTCCACAACAACCTGGAGTGTATCATTTCCGGCCCTGGGGATTTATCAATCTTAATGTTTTTAAGAAGATCCAGCACTTCTTGTTCCTTAATCTCCACATTGTCCAGCACACAGGCCCGCTCTACTTTGACTTCATCCTGATCAAGATCCTTTTCACTTGTGAATACTGAAGCAAAGTATTCATTTAGGACCTCCCCAACCTCCTCCTCTTCCTGGCACATGTTGCCCTCTTATCCTTAAGTGGTCCCACCTTCGTTCTCGTCATCTTACTATTCTTCACATACACATATAACACCTTGGGGTTCTCCTTAATCCTACATGCCAAGGCCTTCTCATGCCCCCTTCGAGCTCTCCTAAGTCCTTTCTTTAGCTCCTTCCTGGCTACCCTATATTTCTCATAAGCCCCTCCTACTTCCTGCTTCTTATATCTAACATATGCTTCCTTTTTCCTCTTGACGAGTTGCCTCACATGTTTCGTCAGCCACGGTTCCCTTTTCCTACCATTTTTTCCTTGCCTCAGTGGGACAAACCTATCCTGAACCCAGCTCAAGTGGTCCCTAAACTTCTCCCACATTACTTCTGTGCTTTCCCCTTTGAACATCTGTTTCCAATTTACTCCTGATAGTTCCTGCCTCATCCCTTCAAAGTTAGCCCTTCCTCAGTTAAGCACTTTACCATTTTGTCTGATTTTATCCGTTTCCATAGCTATGCTGAAGCTAAGGGAGTTGTGGTCACTCTCACCAAAATGCTCCCCCACCAAGAGGTCTGTCACCTGACCAGGTTCATTACCCAGAACTAGATCCAGTATAGCCTCTCCTCTCGTTGGCCAGTCCACATACTGCGTCAGGAATCCTTGAACACACCTGACAAATTCAGCCCCATCTATCCCCCTTGCACTCGGGAGGTGTCAGTCAATATGAGGGAAGTTGAAATCACCTATAACTACTATCCTGTATTTCCTGCACCATTCTAATATCTGCCTGCTTATCTGCTCCTCGGTGTCCCGAGGGCTATTTGGGGGCCTATAGACTACTCCCAGCACATTGATTGATCCCTTCCTATTTCTGACTTACACCCAGACTGACTCCGTGGACACTCCTTCTGCAGCGTCTTCCCTTTCTATAGCTGTGATACTATCCCTGACCAGCAATGCCACTCCCCCCACTTTTCTACCTCCCATCCTATTCCTTTTAAAACACCTGAACCCCGGGACCTGCATCATCCAATCCTGCCCTTCCTCCAACCAAGTTTCAGTAATGGCCACAACATCGTAGTTCCACATACTAATCCACGTTCATCCTCCTTGTTCCTAATAATCCTGGCATTGAAATAGATACATTTCAACCCCTTTAACTGGCTACAATTATGTTTTGTCCCCTGCCTGTCCTTCCTCATCAACTCAGAACTCTTAGCATCATGCCCTTGTCCTTCTACCTTAATCCCTGCACTCACATTCTGATTCCCATCCCCCTGCCAAACTAGTTTAAACCCTCCCCAACAGCTCTATCAAACCTGCCCGCCAGGATATTGGTCCCCCTGGGATTCAAGTGCAACCCATCCTTTTTGTACGGGTCACACCCGCCCCAAAAGAGGTCCCAATGATCCAGAAATCTGAATCCCTGTCCCCTGCTCCAATCCTTCAGTCACGCATTTATCCTCCACCTCATTCTATTCCTATTCTCACTGTCGCGTGGCACAGGCAATAATCCCGAGATTACTACCTTTGAGGTCCTGCTTTTTAACTTCCTTCCTAACAGGACTTCTTCCCTTTTCCTACCAATGTCATTGGTACCAATATGTACCATGACCTCTGGCTATTCTCCCTCCCACCGCAGGATATCTTGGATGCGATCAGAAACATTCCGGACCCTGGTACCTGGGAGGCAAACTACCATCCGAGTTTCTTTCCTGCGTCCACAGAATCACCTGCCTGAACCCCTGACTATAGAGTCCCCTATTACTACTGCTTTCCTCTTCCATTCGCTACCCTTCTGAGCCACAGGGCCAGACTCTGTGCCAGAGGCATGGCTACTGTCGCTTCCCCCAGGTAGGTTGTCACCCCCAACAGTACTCAAACAGGAGTACTTATTGTCAAGGGGTACTCTGTAGTACCTGACTCTTCCCCTTCCCTCTCCTGACTGTGACCCATTTCTCTGTCCCCTGTGGCCCCGGTGTGACCACCTGTCTGTAACTCCTCTCTATCACCTCCTCACTCTCCCTGACCAGACGAAGTTCATCGAGCTGCAGCTGCAGTTCCCTAACACAGTCCCTTAGGAGTTGCATCTTGATACACTGGGTGCAGATGTGGCCGTCCAGGGTGCTGGGAGACTCTAGGACCTCCCACATCTGACACTGACCACAGAAAACTGGCCTCATACACATACTACCTCCTTTTGCAATCATCAACGGCCTCACCTCGTCCCGTTACCGCTGAAGCCCGTGGAGCCAAAGCCCTTTCACTCTGCTGCCCGCTCACTCCACTCTAAAATGACTCCCCTCCCCTCCTGAATAGTTCGCCATTTCTCTTTCATCCATGTGCCTATCTTTTAAATGTCCCTAATGTATCTGCCTCTACAAGACCAAAGGCAGTGCATCCCGCACACCCACCGCTTTCTGTGTTTTTAAAAATAATCCATCTCTTGACATCCCCACGAAACTCCCCTCCAATCACCTGCAAATTATGACTCATATTAGTCATTTCTGCACTGGGGAAAAAGATGCTGGCTGTCCACTTCATCAATGCCTCTTATCAAGTCACCTCTCATCCTTTTTAATTCTAAAGGGAAAAAGCATACTGTGCTCAGTGTTTCCTCGTAAGACGTGCTCTCTAATCCAGGCAGCATCCTGGTAAATCTTGTCTGGTTCCTTGTAATGAGAGGATCAGAACTGAACACAATACTCTAAGTGTGATCTAACCAAAATTTTATAGAGCTGCAACATTATCTCGCAGCTCTAGAGCTCAATCCCCTGACTAATAAAGGCCAGTGTATCATATGCCTTCTTAACGACCCTATCAACTTGTGTGATAACGTTGAGGGATCTGTTGATGTGGACTCCACACTGCAAAGAATCCTGCCACTAACCCGGTACTCTGCCTTCAAGTTCAACCTTGTAAAATGTATCACTTCATACTTTTCTGGATTGAACTTCTGCCACTTCTTTGACCAGTTCTCCTATCAATGTCCTGTTGTAACCTACAACATCTCTCAATGCTATCTATCCCAACAACCTTATACAAATTCAATATAACATCCCAATTCCTGTACTTTTATGCCCTGATTTATGAAGGTCAATGTGCCGGAAGCTCTTTTTATGACTATCTGCCTGTGATGCCTCTTACAAGGAATCATGGATTTGTATTTCCAAGTTCCTTTGTTCCACCATACTTGTACAAGTCTTAACCTGCTTTGTCCTCCCAAAGTGCAACACCTCACACTTTCTGCATTAAATAAAATGTAGCTCATTTTCGGCCTATTTTCCTAACCAGTCCATATTAATTTGCAAGTCAGTCTACTAAATTTGCAGATGCTGGAACTCTTCCGATGCATTTAGATATGGAGACCTGGACTGCTGATGTTGTTTCACTGTTACTCTTTATAACTTGTGTCTTTCAATTCCTGGTTGGCTTTCCTAATTAGTTGCATGCTAGCCTTTCTCCACTCTTGAAGCTTCCATGTGTTCCCAGATCACCATTTTACCATGGGTCCGGAATTCTGTCTCCTTTTCTTCCATCCCAACACTAAAGCCAAATGTCTCAAGCAGCTCTAGGACATAAGGCGGTAAGTAAAACGCAGTTTGACAATTGTTGATGGTGATGATTCAAGTTCAGCTTTGGAGCTAATATTTGGAAATTTACAAGTCTTCTGACAGAAATTGAATATGGGGAAATAACTGAGTTTTGTGAGTTAAGATGGTGAGACGCAAGAAGTGAGTGAATTGGAAAGGGAGACAGAAAAAGATAGAATGAGTGAAAGATGGGTGTAGGAGACAGCTGACCGAGATGGAGTGTAAGAGGGAGAAGGGGCATAGAAGAGTACTGCTGGGGGGACAGCCTACCTGGGGGAAGCAACAGTGGCCGCACCTCTGGCACAGAGTCTGGCCCTGTAGCTCAGAAGGGTAGGGAAAGGAAGAGGAAGGCAGTAGTGATAGGGGACTCGATAGTTACGGGGTCAGATAGGCGATTCTGTGGACGCAATCAGGAGACCCGAATGGTAGTTTGCCTCCCTGGTGCCAGGGTTGGGGTGTTTCTGATCACGTCCACGATATCCTGAAGTGGGAGGGTGAGGAGCCAGAGGTCGTGGTACATATAGGTACCAATGACACAGGTAGGAAAAGGGAAGAGGTCCTGAAAGGAGAATATAGGGAGTTAGGAGGGCAGTTGAGAAGAAGGACCGCAAACGTAGTAATCTCGGGATGACTGGCTGTGCCACGCGACAGTGAGAGTAGGAATGGAATGAGGTGGAGGATAAATGCGTGGCTGAGGGATTGGAGCAGGGGGCAGGGATTCAAGTTTTTGTGAAACTTTCACATTGGGACCTCTTTTAGGCTGTCCCCCCAGCAGTACTCTTCTATGCCCTTCTCCCTCTTACACTCCATCTCGCTCAGCTTACACCCATCTTTCACTCATTCGATCTTTTTCTGTCTCCCTTTCACATTGGGACCTCTTTTGGGGCAGGTGTGACCTGTACAAAAAGGATGGGTTACACTTGAATCCTAGGGGGACCAATATCCTGGCGGGAAGGTTTAATAGAGCCGTTAGGGAGAGTTTAAACTAGTTTGGCAGGGGATGCGAACCGGAATGATGGAGCAGAGGAGAGGGAAAACAGAAATTTATCTAAGGTAGTGAGCAGTAAGGATGTCAGGAAGGACAGGCAGGTGATGGAGCAAATTTGCAGCCATTGGGATGAGTTGCAGTGCAATCAATGCAAAAAGTACCAAATACTGGACTTAAGCTGTTATACTTAAATGCACGCAGTATAAAGAATAAGGAATTTGTAGAATGTCTATGAGATGTACAGTTACAAATTGGCAGGTATGATATCGTGGCCATCACTGAGACGTGGCTAAAGGATGTATGTCTCTGGGAGCTGAACGTCCAAGGACACACGGTGTATCGGAAGGATAGGCAGGTAGGCAGAGGGGATGGCGTGGCTTTAATGGTAAGAAATGATATTAAATCATTAGAAAAAGTTGACATAGGATCGGAAGGTACAGAATCTTTATGGGTTGAGCTAAGAAATCACAGGGGTAAAAGGACCCTGATGGCAGTTATCTACAGGCCTCCAAACAGCTGCAGTGATGTGGACTACAAATTACAACAGGAAATAGAAAAGGCTTGCCAGAAGGGCAGTGTTATGATAATTGTGGGGGATTTTAACATGCGAGTGGATTGGGAAAGTCAGGTCGGCACTGGATCTCAAGAGAATTTGTAGAATGTCTACGAGATGGCTTTTTAGAACAGCTTGTTGTTGAGCCCACTAGGGAATCGGCTGTACTGGATTGTGTGTTGTGCAATGAACCAGAGGTGATTAGGGAGATGGAAGTGAAGGAACCCTTAGGAGGCAGTGATCATAACATGATTGAGTTCACTGTGCAATTTGAGAAAGAGAAGCCGAAATCCGATGTGTCGGTATTTCAGTGGAGTAAAGGAAATTACAGTGGCATGAGAGAGAAACTGGCCAAGGTTGACTGGAAAGGGACACTAGTGAGAAGGACGGCAGAGCAGCAGTGGCTGGAATTTATGCGAGAAGTGAGGAAGGTGCAAGACAGATATATTCCAAAGAAGAAGAAATTTTCGAATGGAAAAAGGATGCAACTGTGGCTGACAAGAGAAGTCAAAGTCAAAGTAAAAGCAAAGCAGAGGGCATACAATGAAGCAAAAATTAGTGGGAAGACAGAGGATTGGGAAGTTTTTAAAAGCTTACAAAAGGAAACTTAAGAAGGTCATTAAGAGGGAAAAGATGAACTATGAAAGGAAGCTAGCAAATAATATCAGAGGATACTAACAGCTTTTACAGACAGACAGACATACTTTATTGATCCCGAGGGAAATTTTCAAGTATATAAAGAGTAAAGGACAGGTGAGAGTAGACAAAGGACCGATAGAAAATGATGCTGGAGAAATTGTAATGGGAGATGAGGAGGTGGCGGAGGAACTGAATGAGTATTTTGCATCAGTCTTGAGTGTATACCAGACACTCAAGGGTGTCACGGAAGAGAATTGTGCGCAGTCATAATTACGACAGAGAAAGCACTCAGGAAGCTGAATAGTCTAAGGGTAGATAAATCTGCTGGACCAGATGGAATGCACCCTCGTGTTCTGAAGGAAGTAGCAGTGGAGATTGCGGAGGCATTAGCAATGATCTTTCAAAAGTCGATAGATTCTGGCCTGGTTCCGGAGGACTGGAAGATTGCAAATGTCACTCTGCTATTTAAGAAGGGGGCAAGGAAGCAAAAAGGAAATTATAGACCTGTTAGCTTGACATCGGTGGTTGGGAAGTTGTTGGAGTCGATTGTCAAGGGTGAGGTTACGGAGTACCTGGAGGCATATGACAAGATAGGCAGAACTTAGCATGGTTTCCTTAAAGGAAAATTCTGCCTGACAAACCTAGTGCAATTCTTTGAGGAAATTACAAGTAGGCTAGACATGGGAGAAGCAGTGGATGTTGTGTATTTGGATTTTCAGAAGGCCTTTGACAATGTGCTGCACATGAGGCTGCTAAACAAGATAAGAGCCCATGGAATTATGGGAAAGTTACATACATGGATAGAGCGTTGGTTGATTGGCAGGAAACAGAGTGGGAATAAAGGGATCCCATTCTGGTTGGCTGCCGGTTACCAGTGTTGTTTCACAGGGGTCCATGTTGGGGCCGCTTCTTTTTACGTTGTATGTCAACGATTTGGATTAAGAAATAGATGGCTTTGTGGCTAAGTTTGGTGATGATACAAAGATAGGTGGAGGGGCTGGTAGTGCTGAAGAAACAGAATCTGCAGAGAGACTTGGATAGATTGGGGGAATGGGCAAAGAAGTGGCAAATGAATTACAATGTCGGAAAGTGTACGGTCATGCACTTTGGTAGAAGAAATAAACGGGCAGACTATTATTTAAATGGGGAGAGAATTCAAAGTTCTGAGATGCAATGGGACTTGGGAGTCCTCGTGCAGGATACCCTTAAGGTTAACCTCCAGGTTGAGTCGGTAGTGAAGAAGGTGAATGCAATGTTGGCATTCATTTCTAGAGGAATAGAGTATAGGAGCAGGGATGTGATGTTGAGGCTCTATAAGGCACTGGTAAGACCTCACTTGGAATACTGTGTGAAGTTTTGGGCTCCTTATTTAAGAAAGGATGTGCTGACATTGGAGAGGGTTCAGAGAAGATTCACTAGAATGATTCTGGGAATGAGAGGGTTAACATATGAGGAACATTTGACCACTCTTGGACTGTACTCCTTGAAGTTTAGAAGAATGAGGGGGGACCTCATAGAAACATTTTGAATGTTGAAAGGCATGGACAGAGTGGATGTGGCAAAGTTGTTTCCCATGATGGGGGAGTCTAGTACGAGAGGACATGACTTGAGGATTGCAGGGCGCCCATTCAGAACAGAGATGCGAAAAAAATTTTTTAGCCAGAGGGTGGTGAATCTATGGAATTTGTTGCCACGGGTGGCAGTGGAGGCCAAGTCATTGGGTGTATTTAAGGCAGAGATTGATAGGTATCTGAGTAGTCAGGGCATCAAAGGTAATGGTGAGAAGGCGGGGGAATGGGACTAAAGGGGAGATTGGATCAGCTCATGAAATGACTGAGCAGACTTGATGGGCCGAATGGCTGACTTCTGCTCCTTTGTCTTATGGTCTAAGAAATGGTGTGAGAACGAAAGAGGAACAAAGTAGTGGGAAAATCAGAGAAATGAGTGAAGGAGAATGGTGAGGTAGACAGACAAAGGGTGAGAGAATAGGGATAGGAGTTACCTAGAGAGAAAATGATGGTGATGTATGCACTCTGGCTACATTACTAGGTACATCTGCTTGCTAATACAATTATCTAATCAGCCACATGTGGTAGCAACTCAACGCATAAAAGCATGCAGGCATGGTCAAGAGGCTCAGTTGTTGTTCAGATCAAACATCAGAATGGGGGAAGAAATGTGCTCTAAGTGACTTTGACAGTGGAATGATTGTTGATTGCTGAAGAGCATCTCTGAATGTACAACACATTGAACATTGAAGTGGATGGGCTACAGTAGCAGAAGACCACAAACATGCACTCAGTGGGCACTTTATTAGCTACAGGAGTTACTTAATAATGTGACTACTGAGTGTATTGTAACATGGAATCAGTACAAAAGGAGTGACAGAGAGGGCAGAATTATTTAATTGGAGCTGTGATAGATGTTAAAATGTTACAGTGCCTAAGGCGGCACAGAATTACTTACACGGGCTTCTGATGGAACCCTTCCAAGAGCTGAACCAACTCCTTTCTGACTTCCTTGTCTGTGCAGAGCACAGTGTGTTTTCCAAAAGTTTCAGGATTCGGCATGAGAGAAGCATTCCTACGGGAACATGAGAAACAGGGTTCAAGAAACTACCAGAACTCCATTCAGAAGTGATTTGTGAAATAGGGTCACAAAGGAATCGGAACAGAGGTCGGAAAAATCACAGAGTCCACAAGAGAAACATAAAATACAAAGGAAGCAACCTGTAAATCATGCCACCTGTGAGGGCATGTGATACTGGAGATACCTTTCCACTGAAATTGGATGGGGTATGGATTAGATGCAGACCAGAACTTCCTCCACATTGTCCCATGAAAATCTACCAGGAGAAATATAGAAACAGTGATGCTTCCTCTGTCCTGTCCCATCAAATATTCTCAGTAGGGGTGAGCAATAGAGTGAAGGCCTCTGTTTAGTCCCTTTTAATATTCTGGAGTGAGATCAAGGGAGGTACAGAGTGAAACTCCCTCTGCACTGCCCCATTATAGTTGTATCATTTATTAAGACCTTGATACTGGTCATTGCTTAGTTACTGTCTAGAATAAAGGGTTCTTTGCCTACAGCTCCCGTTTCAGCAATATATCAGTCCAGTAGAAACTACACTACTCTCCTTTCACACAAGAAGGTGCTGGAAGCAAGTGCTCAAGAGGGTTCTCTCTCCTTCCCCTCTTTGAGATGTCTTTACTGTTTTGCTAACAGCAAATGCCATTATGTGTCAGTGCCAAAGGTCCAAGCTCTCCCACTGTTCCCGGCTGATGGTTTACCTCAAGATGGTCCAGTGAAGGTGGACGTGAACCTGCGAAGAGTTGATTATTTCCTCTTTCATGGCTCTGAGGCTAGCTGGACTAATGCTCCACAGCAAGTGGGCATCACTCTTCATGTGAGCTATCATTATGTCTTCAGGCTTGTAGTTCACCAAAAACTGCATTGCAGACTACAGGAATAAAAAATGGTGTTATAAAATACTCAGGAACTGACTCACTGCCCTGATGCTCAACTTCCCTCATTACAGTCAAGTTTTGTTTCATAATTAAATCTGTATAGCTGTTTCCTACATCTGAGGATAAATCGATCATATTAACCAAGGGGGCCCTGCGTTATACTACAATAAACTAATTCCAGGTCTGAAAAACTTCCGGGTATCACCACTCTTTAGCTCATTATCCTTATCCACATCACTGCCTTGAGCTTAATTTCCTGGAGTTTTATTTGCATAACAAGCATCCTGCAAGGTTAGACCTTAAGAGATAGGAGAATAATTAGCCCATCTAGTTTGTTCCCCATTCAATCATGGCTGATTTATTTTCCATCTCATTTTCTGCCTTCTCCCCATAATCTTTGATGCCCCTATTAATCAAGAAATTATCAATCTCTGCTTTAAATACATCCAATGACTTGGACTCCACAGCCTTCTTTAGCAATGAATTCCAAAGATTTACCACACACTGTCTAAAGAGATTTCTCTTCATTTCTGTTCTAAGAAGACATCCTTCTAATCTAAGGCTGTGCTCACTGGCCCTAGATGCTCCCACTATTGGAAACATCCTCTGCACACCCATTCTGTCCAGGTCTTTTAATATGAAGAGTGCCTTTAGAAAGCCCTATCCATCCACCATTTGATCTTGATCATATTTTTTTCTTCATAACAGCACAGTACTGAGAAACAGCTTGACTCTCACAATTGTGCATTGGCTAATCAGGTTTTCTACATGAAATCTGAGTTATGGTGTATAATAAATGTGTGTGTGTGTACCCTTACAAACAAGTCTGCCTTGTGGTATGACTTTATGGTTATATAAGACACTGATTAAAACAAAGATCAAAGCGGTGCACATGGTCAGCAGGAGTACACCTTTAAGAAGTATGATTACCATATGAGAGAACTTTTGGCTCTCAGTTGTGCCAGCCAGTGCTGTGAGTGTCATCTGCTTTCAAAAAAGGATATCTTGTAGTAACCTTGTAATTTGCCTTACAAATTGTGGACACTACTTTTAGCATTTTCTAATAACATCCTCATCCACTACTCGACTGACCTGTGGTTTACCACTCTCTCACCTCTAGTTAGTACCTGAGATAAAGACAATGAAAGGATCTGGCCAATGACTCTGTTACAGCTTCTGGAGGGTTGCTCCTCTACCCTGCGATTCCCTTGTCCGTTTAGATCCCTCCCCTTTTCCCTTTCCCAGTGGGATGCAGCTGCACCCAGTGTGTACTCACCGGGTAAAGGGCATACTGACTGGTGAGACGATTGTAAGCGGCAGTGGAGAAGGGACTGAGGTTCTGCTGCTGTGCACTCATTGTGAACAGAGGCTGCACCAAAAGAAACAATTTTAGAACATCTGCTTCGATAAAACAGCTTCCAACACAGTAAATTATAAATTTTGCACAGTTCTTCACAGGAGTGCACTCAGAGAGGATTTGATGCCAAACGAGATCGAGATTTTCTCCCGAGGTTCCCTCTCTTCTTTGCCCACTATATTGAGGCCTGAATTGGTGTGACCTCTCCCGCAGAAATCGACACCGTGTCAACTTTGCTACAAGCCCCCTGCTCTCACCTTCACATTATCCATCCCCAACTTCCCTTCTCTGTCTACCCAGTGACTGACAGCTGTCTTCACTTCATCCTTCTTTCTGTTAGGTCCGTTGAATGTTGAGTTTTCCAGTTTTGGGTAACTCTTCCCTCCTGTGTCTCTTCACCAACCACTCCCTAAGCCACTACATACACACACCCCTTTGGTGCCACCCACCCACCTGGTCCCGTTTTCTGATACACCTCCAACCTCACATTCCCCCATTACCCATTTTTATTGCCTCTCCTAGTTTTATTCAGCTAGCAGCTGACCATTTCAAATAATTCCCCTCCTGCATTTGGTTTCATTTGCTCTTCATCTTTCTCCTAATGGTTCCCATGGTCATCTTTCCTACTTATCAGGTCCCATCTCTTTTGCGCTACTACCTGCCTTGTGGTCTCTAAGTTTACCCTCTCTTTCCCCCACTTCTGCCTCCATCTTTCTTGTGTCTGTCTCCCAGCTCCATCATCTTTCACCCTTCCCCTCAGTCCACCTCATCCCCTGGCTCACCACTTCCCCTCTCTTCTCTATTACTGACTGTCCTCTCTACACTATGTGCCGACGCAGGGTCAGCAGTTCTGTCCCCTCCCCACCACGGATGCTGCCTGACCCACTGAGCTCCTTCAGCATCTCGTGTGTTGCGGCAGATGCCAACATTTGCAATCTCTTTTATTTGTCCTGATTGTGCCAGCTTCCATACTCGCACTTTGGGACTATTTCCCTTTCCTGTAACTGAGAATTCTCTCATTCATTGTAACAGTGAGGACTATTGATGCCCTCCGTACTGCACACTTCATCACTTCCCTGCACAACCTTGGCCCCTCTTTCTACTCCAGCCACCCATTCAGTAGATCAACACACAATTCTCTCTCTCTCAGCACTCTCTGGCTCACCCCAGGCACCAGCGGTGGCCCATTCTCTTGGGATGGCACTTACTTTTGTAACTACAAGGGGGAAATCACTTCCCTCTTTATCTTCCCCTCCCAGGCCATACGTGCTCTCTCTGGATGAAACAGCCTTTACTTGTGTTACTTTCAGTTCTCAATGCTTAATGCTTAATGGTCATCCCCATACCATGGACCAAGTCATCTCTCTTTAGAGATGCAAGAATTTCTGCAGATGCTGGAAGGCCGGAGGAACTCAACAGTGCAACCATCATCTGCAGAAGGAAATAAAGAGTCAAAGTTGTTTTCCCCCATTCTGGTGGCCCTTTCATTACTCCTCCTCCGACCTCATGACCTGGTTATTGCCTCCCTCAGGTTCCCCACCTCCTACCCTTTATTTCACAGTCCTTGGTGCTCTACTTTACCACTTTCGCCAATCACCTTCCAGCTTCTCATCTCATCTCCCCCTTCCCCACCCACCTCCCGCCTGACCTGTCAGCTTGTACTCCTCCCCTCACCTGATTCTGATTTCAGCCCCCTTCCAATTCTAATGAGAGATCTCCACCTGAAACGTTGACTGTTTATTCCCCTCCAAAGATGCTGCCTGACCTGCTGAGTTACTCCAGCATTTTGTGTGTTGTTTTTCAGTCTGAGTCACAAGGGTGCCTCTGTCAATTAAATACTCTGGCCAGCTCCCACTGCCTTCCCCATGTTTGGCTTACTTCGCTGTCCCTGCTTCAATGTGAGTTTCAGGAATGGCGCCTCACTTTTCCGTAAGACCGTTTGACATAGGCGCACAATTGGGCCATTCGGCCCATCAGGTCCACTCCATTCAGTCATGGCTGGTTTATTAATCCTCTCAACCCCATTCTCCTGCCTTCTGCCAATAACCTTTGATGCTCTTATTTTTCATGAACCTATCAACATCTACTTTAAATATACCCAATGACCTGGCCTCCACAGCCATCTGTGACAATGAATTCCACAGATTCACCACCCTCCGGCTGAAGAAATTCCTTCTCATCTTGTTCTAAAGGGATATCCTTCTGTTCTAAGCCTGTGTCCTCTGTCCTAGACTCCCCCACTGTAGGAAACACCTCCATATCCACTCTGTCTAGATCTTTCACTATTTGATGGATTTCAATTAGATCCCCCTCATAATTCTAAACTCCAGCAAGTATAGGCCCAGTGCCATCAAATGCTCCTCATATGCTAACCCTTTCATTCCCAGGATCATTCCGGTTGACCTCCTCTGGACCCTCTTCAATGCCAGCACATCCTTTCTTAAATAAAGGAACCCTATCAACTGGGCGTTGTACATCTGTCCAGATACAGTCTCTTCTGCTTGCAGCTGCTCTCTCTACCTCCTCCCAGTTCATTCACTTTCACCTGACACTGATGTTCCGTTTAAATTTCATATTTCCTGCTGACCGCTCTATCGCTGACCTCTCTCCCTCTTTCTTCTCCCTTCCCCTGCAAGTTAAAATTCTGCAAAATTCCCAGTTCTGAGGACGAGCCTTTAACCTGAAACATTACAACTCTGCTTTTCTCCCCACAGCAGTTGCCTGACCGTTGAGTATTGCTAGCACTTCATTTTGACTAACTTTGCCTCCATTACCCTCTGTCCACTGAAGGAATACCTCATTGCCTGTCACTGGCTTTGCTCCAACTCCAACCTCCACTCTATGCAGAAAGCACAGTAAGCCGAGCACGCTCTGAACTGACTAAGGGAATGCTGCACTGTTGCATTTTGGATGATGTGTTAAATCGAGACTCAACTTTTCTTGCCCTGAGAGTATAAACACGTTCTTGGCACTAGTTTGAAGAGAGGAGATTTACTCCCCAGCCAACAGCAGAGAACATAGTTCTCATCTGACTTTGGATCTTGCTGTGCACACTATAAGACCATAAGATGCAAGAGCAGTATTAGGCCATTTGGCCCATTGAGTCTGCTCTGCCAATTCATCATGGCTAATCCTTTTCTCTCTCAGCCCCCATCTCCTGCCTTCATGCTCCGATTAATCCAGAATCCACTAAACCCCATCTATCTGCTTTCTCACTGTAACCTTTGAGACCCTTAGTAATCAAGAGCCTATCAACCTCTGCCTTAAATATACCCAATGACTTGGACTCCACAGTCATCTGTGGCTAAAGAAATACTCTTATCTCCATTCTAAATGGATATCCCTCTATTTGAGGCTGTGTCATCTGGTCTTAGACTCCCCCACCATAGGAAACATCCTCTCCACATCCACTCTATTGAGGCCTTTCAATATTCAATAGTTTCAATGAGATCCCCCCTCATTTTTCTGAATTCCAGTGAGTACAGGTCCAGAGCTATCAAAAGCTTTTCATATGATAAGCTTTTCAATCCTGGAATCATTTTCATTAACCTCCTTTGAAGCCTCTCCAATGTCAGCACATCTCTTCTTAGATAAGGGGCTAGAACTGCTCGTAATACTCCCAAGTGATGCCTCACCAGTGCCTTAAAAAGCCTCACCATTACATCCTTGCTTTTATATTCTCGTCCTCTCGAACTGAATGCTAACATTGCATTTGCCTTCCTCACCATCAACTCAATCTGCAAATTAACCTTTAGGGAATCCTGCACGAGGACTCCCAAGTCTCTTTGCACCTGAGATTTTTGAATTTTCTCCTTGTTTAGAAAATACTCTACTCTTTTATTTCTTCCACCAAAGTGTGTGACATTACACTTCCTGACACTATTCCGTCTACCACTTCTTTTCCCATTCTCCTAATCTGTCTAAGTTCTTCTGTAGCCTCTTGCTCCCTCAACACTACCTGCCCCTCCACCTGTCTTTGTATTGTCCGCAAACTTGGCCACAATTCCATTATCCAAACCATTCACATACAACGTAAAAAGAAGCCGTACCCTGTGGAACACCACTAGTCACCGGCAGCCAACCAGATGAGGGTCTCTTTATTCCACTCTTTGCCTCCTGCCAGTCAGCCAGTGCTCTATTTATGCTAGTATCCTTCCTGTAATACCATAGGCTCTTAACTTGTCAGCCTCATATGTGGCTTATATCAAATTCCTTTTGAAAATCCAAATGCACAACATCCATCAATTCTCCTTTGACTATCCTGCTGGTTATTGCGCTATTCCCACTATGTTTACCTCGTATCCACCAATGCTGATCTTGATGGAGACGTCCAGGGGTTGACTGGTCACTCCCCCCACAGACTTGACCAATGACATGAAGAGCAGTGGGAACCATACGATGCAGATCAGCAAAGTGATGATGAGGCCCCCCAGCCCGTATTTCACCAACATGTTCTTCTTCTGGCCAACTGCCTGTGGATATCTCTGAGGAGAACATGGACATGTTTAACATGAAGGCTGCAGAAGGCCATCTGAACTCGGGAAAGGGACACGTGGTGCCCTGCGGACTCAAGGGGCGAGGTCTGAAACTCCTCTTTCAAATAAAAAGTCAACTTCCAACCCAAACTACAGAACTCAATTGGAATGCAGCCCAATCCTCAGGGGCAGATTTCATGAGTTAAGATCCACCCTTGTTTGCAGGACTTTTGCAGAATGGGAAAATGAGTTGATAATCCAAGATGAGAGGGCTGGGAGATGGATTTGCACCACATTAGTCAATGGATTGGAAGTGCTGCAGCAGGATACATGGACAATGCTATTTGAAGCTTTGCTGCAGGGTATAGAGATCACACGTACATCGTATTCTCACAGTCGTCAAGTTGTACAGCCCAGAAATGGATCCTTCGCTCTATCACATTCATGCTAACTATTTTGTCCATCTACACTCATCCCATTTGTAACTTCAGAATTGAATCTTTCTTTAACTTGCCTTTCAATTGTCTGCCTAAATGGAATCATTGCATCTGCCTCCCTCTCCTCCTCTGGCAGCACGTTCCAGATATCAATCACTATCTATGTGAGAAATTTTCCCCTCAGATCCCCTTTAAACCTTCTTTCTCTTAACCTAAACCTCTTGTTTTGATACCCTCGGCATAGGAAAAAGATTCTGTCTAACTTTTCTTTGCCTCATGATTTTATCTTCCTCCATCAGGTCACCCCTCAGCACTACTTTTCACTAGGGAAAACAGTCTCCTGATATCTGTGAAGCTCTCTTTTGTTTCATCAGCCAATTGGGAAACACATTGTATCCTGTTCCACTGATCCCTGCACCTATAAATAGCAAGAGAAATTAAGGGTTAATTTCAAGATCATGCAGTCAGAGGGTGGTGATGGGTTTGAGGAGATCATTACTCTCTGGTACAACACTATAGATAATGTGTGTCCCACCCTGAGCCATTGGTCAACATTAGGACTGAGCACATTGACAATGTGAGGAGAGAATGTGGTTTCATAGAGGATGGGTAGTATTTCCCCACTGTAAATGAGACAAGTCTTCCAGCGGACTAACCTATACTCCCTGCGTTCTAGAGGAGGTTCAGACTCTGATTTTATTGTCTGCAGCAAGAATTGTAACAACAACTTTGCTAAAATAGAATGGGTAGAAGTAAAATTGGGAGAGACGGGGCTGACAACTGGGTGTCTGATACACTGAACTACCATCCAGTCAGATGTCTGAACATGGGAAACCACAATGTACAGTGGAAGTTACAGTAAAGGAAACTAGAACTTTGCAGTCTCATAAAACTTTTACTTATTCCATTTTAGGCATTTGGGTGCTGCTAAGATTGACTTACAAACCACTGAGTCCCTCTGGCGAAGGTGATCCCACAGTGTTGCTGACAACGGAGTTCCCAATGAAGGAACAGCGATGCTAGTTTCCCCCAGCAGATTGTTTCTTGCTAGTATATTTTCCAGGTTAGGATGGTGTTAAGGTGCTGGTAATGGTTTTCCATTGCACCTCCTGTCCTGTCCTTTTTTAGTGGTAGAGGCCATGCATATTGGAGGCAATGCTGGAGGGTAACTGCAGCATGTTTTGTCAATTTCATACATCATAGCCACTGTGCAGCAGCAATGGAAGGAATAGGTGTTCAGGGTAGTGGACCAATCAAGTGAACTGCCTCATCTTGGGTGGTGTTGAGCTTCTTGAGGGATATTTGATCTGCCCTCAGCTAGGCAAGTGGACAGTATTCCACCACATTCCTGAGGTGGGTGGACAGGAGCATCAGGAGGTGAGCTGTTTGCCTCTGGATATCCATATCGTGGACTTCAGAGGGCCAGCTGCCTTTCTGGTGGATGGTGGTGCCATTGTGTATGAAGCGAAGTTGGTGGGACTCTGTGTTGATGCAGATGGTCATTGCCTGGCATGTTTGAGCTACAATATTACCTCTACTTCTCAGTCAATGCCTGAATATTGTCTCTGTCAAAGACATGGGCTGTTTCATTTGCTGAGGACTTCTATCATACATCAAAGAATATCTCTACTTCGGACCTTACCATAGAAGGAAGGACATTGATAAAGCAAATGAAGATGGTATGGCCCAGGATACAACCCTGAGGAACCAGGGTCATTGGCCTACACCCAATAACATAATGTATATGTTTCCCTGAATTATCACTGTCCAGTTACATACTTAAAAACTCAGTGACAGAAGTGCCAACTGAGCTCCATCATAAATCACTACAAACCCACCCAACATGAACAATCAAACCCCAACTGAAGAGAGGCTGCACTCACCTTCTCTGACTCATTCCAGCATTTCAGGATGAAAATGTTGGCGTAAATGTCCTCCACACAAATCCAACTGGAGATGCTGAGTGTGGTGTCTGTCCAGACCCAGTCCATCACCGCTCTCAGCTCCATCAGGAACGGAACCAACCGGAACCTGTAACCACCCGAGGAAAATGGTGAATGTGGAGACCCTGAAGTGTGTCACAGATGCCCAAGTTTAGGAAGAACATTCAATCAGCATAGCTCCACATGTAACGCACAAGTAGACTGAAATAATAGAACTAGCCTTTTACCATTCCTCAGTCTCACATTCAACCTGAAAATTGTTTAAAAAACAATAAAAACTGCAGATGTTGAAAACTGGAAATAGGGAAGAGCAGGTACTGTCTGCATTTACACCAGTCTGGTGTTACACTGTGGGAAACGTGTAACACGGGTTATCAGCCGGGCTGAGCTCAGTACCACTGTGAAGAGAGAATGCAATTCCACAGTGGAAGCAGAGGTTTCTGAGCACGGGTAGCAGTTCCCCACCGTGGATGAGCATTGAAGTCTTCCAGTGGATTCACCTGCACTCACTGTTCTAGAGGAGGTTATCCTCATGATTCTTTACTCCTTGATTTTATTGTGTGCATCATGAATTTAAGCAATGAGTTGGAGAGAAGTTGATCAGGACTGTGGCAGACACTGTGTTCAGCTACAGATGAATAGAGGATGCACTGGATTTCCGTCTGAACACGGGAAATCACCATATACTGAGGGAGTTACAGTAAAGGGAACTGGGACTGGACTGTCTCATAGAACATAGAAATCTACAGCACATTACAGGCCCTTCAACCCACACTGTTGTACTGACCATGTAACCTACTCTAGAAACTGCCTAGAATTACTCTACCGCATAGCCCTTTACTTTTCTAAGCTCCATGTACTTATCTAAGAGTCTCTTAATAGGCCCTTTTGTATCTGCCTCTACCACCTTCGCTGGCAGTGCATTCCTCGCACCCACCATTCTCTTGTGAAAAATTTACCTGACATTCCCTCAGTACCTTAAAACTATGCCCCTGGTGTTAGCCTTTTCAGCCCTAGGAAAATGCCTCTGGCTATCCACATGATCAACGCCTCTCATCATCTAATACACCTTTATCAGGTCACCTCCCATCCTCTGTTGCTCCAAGGAGAAAAGGATCAGTTCAGTCAGCCTATTCTCATAAGGCATGCTCTCCAATCCAGGCAACATCCTTGTAAATCTCCTCTGAACTCTTTCTATAGTATCCACATTTTTCCTGTAGTGAGGTGACCAGAACTGAACTCAGAAAGCTTTTGTTCTATTTATCCATCTGGGTGCTGCTGGTAATATTGACGTTAGCTTCCCTTAGGAACCTTCTTCTGATGAAGGTGTTGTTGAGAAGGGAGTTCCAAACTGGAAGTGAGAAGTTGCTGGAAATACTCAAGAGGTCACCAACCTTATCAGTTGACTCACTTCCTCTCTCCACTGATTTGCCTGACCTGCTGTTTGACTTCGGCACTTTCTGTTGGTTTCAATTTTCTGTACAATGCATCCACCAGCCACCCTTAGGGCAGGACCATGATGCTGACCCAGATTTTACAGGGACAGATTGGTGATTTCACAAACCTAGTTATAGGCATGGATGACCCATTGATCTCTCCTTAACAGACATCCCTGTGCTTTGCCATTTCCTTCCCTTTATTCCATGGCCCATGGTGTTCTCCTATCACATTCCTTTTTCTTTAGCCCTTTACATCTTCCAGCTAACACCAAGTTTCTCACATCAGATCCACTCCCCCAGCTACCCACCTATCTCTCACCAGGTCTCACCCATCACCTGCCAGCTTGTGCTCTTATCGCTCCCTGACATTCTGATTCCTTTCTAATCCTGATGAAGGGTCGTGGCCTAAAACATCAGCTGTTCATTTTGAGTGCTCCAGCAGTGAGGTCCTCCAGCACTTTGTGTGAGAACCGCAGCTTGGGGCTTTTCAGAGAAACACTTTAGGTCACTACTGCACAAAGCCCAGTAGTTGTGGTTGATCTTCACTTTGCCACGATGCCAGAGCAAACCTTTGATGTGTGCATCTTTCCATGCTGAAGGAAGCAGAGCACTGACTTCATTATTCCAGCACATTTTGGCTTTCCAGCTTGGAGTTGTCATTCATTTTTACGATTTCACATAATCCTCTTCCTGTGAGCATTCTCTGAATTTCTCTGTATTTGGCCATATAATCTGCAGCAATACCATCACTGTTTGTGCTGAGGGACTAGCGCCTTCTAACTGTGTGTTAATCACACAGTGCTGACGGTATGGCTGAGTAATCCAGAGGTCAGAATTGATCATTCCGAGTGCCAAGTTCAATTCAGGTCTGTCAATGTCTGTACGGTGACCATGCTGCTGTGACCGAGGCTGACATTATGGATATGATTTGTACATGCGTATCCTTCACTCACTGTATTTCTTCTTGAAAATTTATCCTGCTTTTATTCAGAGAAGTTGCTGTAATTTCTGTTATGTTGTGTTTTATCTCCTATTTAAATAGATTTTGTTTATTATAGAACTATAGAACATTACAGCACAGAAACAGGCCTTTTGGCCCTTCTTGGCTGTGCCAAACCATTTTTTCTGCCTAGTCCCACTGACCTGCACCTGGGCCATATCCCTTCATACACCTCTCATCCATGTACCTGTCTGAGTTTTTCTTAAATGTTAAAAGTGAGCCCGCATTCACCACTTCATCTGGCAGCTCATTCCATACTCCCATCACTCTCTGTGTGAAGAAGCCCCCCCAATGTTCCATTTAAACTTTTCCCCCTTCACCCTTAACCCATGACCTCTTTTTTTTTCTCCCCTGGTCTCAGTGGAAAAAGCCTGCTTGCATTCACTCTGTCTATACCCATCATAATTTTATACACCTCTATCAAATCACCCCTCATTCTTCTATGCTCCAGGGAATAAAGATAGATAGATAGATAGATAGATACTTTATTCATCCCCATGGGGAAATTCAACTTTTTTTCCAATGTCCCATACACTTGTTGTAGCAGAACTAATTACATACAATACTTAACTCAGTAAAAAATATGATATGCATCTAAATCACTATCTCAAAAAGCATTAATAATAGCTTTTAAAAAGTTCTTAAGTCCTGGCGGTAGAATTGTAAAGCCTAATGGCATTGGGGAGTATTGACCTCTTCATCCTGTCTGAGGAGCATTGCATCGATAGTAACCTGTCGCTGAAACTGCTTCTCTGTCTCTGGATGGTGCTATGTAGAGGATGTTCCGAGTTTTCCATAATTGACCGTAGCCTACTCAGCGCCTTTCGCTCAGCTACCGATGTTAAACTCTCCAGTACTTTGCCCACGACAGAGCCCGCCTTCCTTACCAGCTTATTAAGACGTGAGGCGTCCCTCTTCTTAATGCTTCCTCCTCAACACGCCACCACAAAGAAGAGGGCGCTCTCCACAACTGACCTATAGAACATCTTCAGCATCTCACTACAGACATTGAATGACGCCAACCTTCTAAGGAAGTACAGTCGACTCTGTGCCTTCCTGCACAAGGCACCTGTGTTGGCAGTCCAGTCTAGCTTCTCGTCCAACTGTACTCCCAGATACTTGTAGGTCTTAACCTGCTCCACACATTCTCCATTAATGATCACTGGCTCCATATGAGGCCTAGATCTCCTAAAGTCCACCACCATCTCCTTGGTCTTGGTGACATTGAGACGCAGGTAGTTTGAGTTGCACCATATCACAAAGTCCTGTATCAGTTTCCTATACTCCTCCTCCTGTCCATTCCTGACACACCCCACTATGGCCGTGTCATCAGCGAACTTCTGCACATGGCAGGACTCCGAGTTATATTGGAAGTCTGATGTGTACAGGGTGAACAGGACCGGAGAGAGTACGGTTCCCTGCGGCGCTCCTGTGCTGCTGACCACCGTGTCAGACCTACAGTCTCCCAACCGCACATACTGAGGTCTATCTGTCAAGTAGTCCACTATCCAATCCACCATGTGAGAGTCTACTCCCATCTCCGTTAGTTTGTGCCTTAAGATCTTGGGCTGGATGGTGTTAAAGGCACTAGAGAAGTCAAGGAATGTAATCCTCACAGCACAACTCACCCCATCTAGGTGAGAGAGTGATTTGTGCAGCAAATACGTGATAGCATCCTCCACTCCCACCTTCTCCTTATACGCAAACTGAAGAGGATCCTGGGCGTGCCTGGTTTGTGGCCTCAGATTTTGTATTATCAGCCGCTCCATGGTCTTCATCACGTGCGACGTCAAGGCAACAGGTCTGAAGTCATTCAACTCCTTTGGTTGTGTCCTAACCTATTCAACCTTTCTCTGTAACTCAGTTTCTCAAGTCCCGGCAACATCCTTGTAAACCTTCTCTGCAATCTTTCAACCTTATTAATATCCTTCCTAATAATATAATAATATTATTCCCAATAATATAGCTGTTTGTTGTGTGATTAGTCATCTGCTGTGTGCTGCTTCTAATGATCTGGCTGTAAATCTGAACATAAAACCTCAACTAGTGGACTTAGCTCTACCTTGCTGAGGCCAGGTGGCAACTCTCAGATGCCTCTCTTACTTACCCCTTGAAAAAGACTGCCCTCTGGACCATCGGGACATTGTCTCCAACACCATCATCAACCTCATCATCTCTGGACATCTCGCATCCATTGCCACCAACATCATCAACACCCTTACTGCTCATTTCTACCTCCTACCCAAGATCCACAAACCCGACTGTCTGGTAGGCTCAGTATTTCTACCTACTCCTGCTCACTGAACTTGTGTCCACATACCTCAATTCCATTCTAACCCCCTTGGTTCAGTCCCTTCCATCTACATCCACGACACTTCACATTCTCTCGACCCCCTGAACATCTATCAATCCTCTGGCCCCAATTGCCTCATTTTCACCATGGATGTCCAGTCCCTATATACTTATATCCTCCATTAAAACAGCCTTAAAGCTCCCTGCTTCTTTCTTGACAACAAAATTGAGTAATTCCCCTCCACCACCACCCTCCTCCATCTGGTGGAACTGGTCCTTACACTCAACAATTTATCTTACTGTCCCTCCCACTTTCTCCCAACCCAAGGTGTAGCCATGGGCACCCACTTGGGCCCCAACTATGCCTGACTTTTCATTGGCTAAGTGGAACAATCCATGTTGCAAGCCTTCCCTGCTAATGCTCCCCAAATCTTTCTGCTTATTCTATATTGCTGATGCTTCATGCGCCCATACTGAGCTCATCAATTTCATCAAATTTGCCTCCAATTTCCACCATGCCTTTAAGTTGACTTACTCCATTTCTGACACCTCTCTCCTCTTTCTCAATCTCTCTGTTTCCATCTCTGGAGACAAACTGTCTTCTGACATCTTTTATAAACCCACCTACTCCCATGGCTATCTTGCCAATACTTCTTTCCATTCTGTCTCCTGTAAAAATGCCATTCCTTTTTCTCAGTTCCATCATCTGCTCTGCATTGGTTCCCAGGGTGAGGATTTCCTATCCCGGCTGACGTCCTTCTTCAAAGAAAAGGGTTTCCCTTCTTCCACCATTGATGCTACACTCACCCATATCTCCTCCATTTCCTAACATCCACCCTCATCCCATTTTCCCGTTGTCTTAACGGGGATAGTTCCTTTTGTCCTCACCTACTACCCCATGAGCCTCTGCATTCAACACACCATTCTCTGCAACTTCTGCCATCTTCAATGCGACCCTACCACCTAACATATCATTACCTCTCGCCTGCTATCCGCTTTCCGCAGGGGTCACGCCCTTCATGATTCCCTTGTCCATTCGTCCTTCCCACTAATCTCCCTCCTGGAAAGTAAGAGAAATGCTACACCTGCTCATTCACCCACCCTCACATCCACTCAGAGCCCAAAACAACCCTTCCAAGTGAGGCAACACATCACCTGTGAATCTGTTGGGGTCGTCTACTGTGTCCGGTGCTCCCAATATGGCTTCCTCTACAGTGATGAGACCTGATGTAGATTGGGGGACCACTTCATTCAACACTCCCACTCCATTTGCCAAAAGCAGAATCTCCCTGTGGCCAACCATTTTAATTCCTATCCCCATTCCTGTTCTGATGTGCTGGTCCATGGTCTCAACCCTCCAACCCTCTGACTCTCAATACAGGAGCCTCTTAGGGCTGTGTACTGAGTCCCCTCCTTTACTCCCTGTATACCCATGACTGTATCGCCACCCACAGCTCCAATCTGCTAATTAAATTTGCCGACGACACTACATTGATTGGCCTTATCTCAAACAATAACGAGGTGGCCTACAGGGAAGAAGTAATCTCTCTGACACAGTGGTGTCAAGAAAACAACCTCTCCCTCAATGTTGCAAAAACAAAGTAGCTGGTTGTGGACTACAGGAGGAATGGAGACGGGATAACCCCTATTGACATCAATGAATCTGGGGCTGAGAGGGTAAACAGCTTCAAGTTCCTCAGCATCCACATCACTGAGGACCTCACGTGGTCTGTACACACCAGCTGTGTGGTGAAAAAGGCACAACAGGGCCTCTTTCACCTCAGATGGTTGAGGAAGTTTGGTATGGGCCTCCAAATCCTAAGAACTTTCTACAGGGACACAATTGAGAGCATCCTAACTGGCTGCATCACTGCCTGGTATGGGAACTGAACCTCCCTTAATCGCAGGACTCTGCAGAGAGTGGTGTGGACAGCCCAGGACATCCGTAGCTGTTAACTTCCCATGATTCAGGATATTTATAAGGACAGATGTGCAGGATAATTGGGGACTCGAGTCACCCCAACCACAATCTAGTACCGCTACCATCCGTGAAGCAGTATCACAGCATAAATCCAGGACCAACAGGCTCCGGGACAGCTTCTTCCACCAGGCCATCAGACTGATGAACTCACGCTGATTTGAGTGTACTCTATATTACATTGACTGTTCTATTTATTATAAATTATTATAAATTACTATGATTGCACATGGCACATTTATATGGAGACGTAACGTGAAGATTTTTACTCCTCATGTATGTGAAGGATGTAAGAAATAAAGTCAATTCAATTCAATTGTTCTGCATGATGAGGCCACTCTTAGTTTGGAGGAACCACACCTCATGTTCTGTCTTGGTAGCCCCCTACCTGATGACATGAACATTGATTTCTCTAACTTCTGGTGATTCTTTCCCCTCCCAGTTCCCCACTCTGGTCCTGCTTGTACCTCTTCTCTTCTGCACATCTGCGTATCACCTCCCTGTGCTGCTGCTGTTCCTCAATCCATTTCCCTCATGGTCCACTCGCCTCTCCTATCAGATTCCTTTTTCTCCAGCCTTTTATCTGTTCCACTTTTCACTTCTCATTTTTTAAAATTCATCCCCTCTCCTTCACCCACCTAATTTCACATATCATCTTCTTGATTGTATTGCTTTCCCTCCACACACTTCCTTTTTCTGGCTTCTTCCCACTTTCTCTCCAGTCCTGGTTAGGGTTTCGGCCTGAAACACTGACTGCTCACTCCTTTGAATAGATGCTGTCTGACCTGCTTTGTGTGTGTTGCTGTAAGTCTCAACTAATGTTCTTTAAATTCCTTCCTAGCTGACAGGGTGGGCACACTCCTCGATGCAGTAATAAATAAAGAACAGGCTTACCAAGATACTTATATCCTGAGAATGAATAACTTCTCAAAATGAAACAATGAGATGTGATTCACTGAGGGAGGGACACAAATATTTGGCATTGATGTTTGTTTAATTCTACTCATGAGGAGTGCTGAATGGATTGTCTACAATAAAATGGAGCTGAGGTGGGGGAGTGGGGAGAGTGTAGTGCTAGGGTCTAATTAACAAGGCTTACAGACTATTTCCAAACACACCACCTCTGCAGTGTGAATCAGAACAGCTAATTACTGTACCACTAGACACACCAATGACTCAATCACCCAACACTCATTTTGTTAGCTTCAGTTACTTCAAGGTTACTCCCCATTGGCTAAAATATGTCTTTCTGTCCCCTCCCTCCACACTGTGTGTTGGGACTCTCACTTACCCCTGAAAGAGGAAGAGGTTGAAGTAGTTGTAGCTCTTTGTCAGGAAGTTGCCCAAGACTCGGTTTGGGTAGCCACATTTGATCTGATATGCCGACAGACCAAAGTAAATGCACTTAACGAAATACCACAGCTGGGCAATTTGGTTTTGGTTAAACCTCCTGCAAGTATAAAATAAAAGACTTTTAGAAGACTCATTCTGATTACCCTCTCACCCTTGTGACCTGCCCATCATCTCCCTCAGATCCCCCACTTCCTTCCCTTTACTCCACTGTCATCTCCTTTCAGATTCCTTCTCCTTCAGCCCTTTGCCTCTTCCACCTATCACCTGCCAGCTGGCATTTCTAAACCCCCCCACCCCTTCACCTTCTTCTTGTGCCTTCTGCCCCCTTCCTTTCCCACCCAAAGTGCCATCTGTTTATTCCCCTGCCTGATCTGCTGAGTTCCTCCATCATTTTGTGTATATTGCCCAAGCATCTGCAGAATCTCTTTTGTCTTGATCTGAGGAAGCATTCGTTTCAGGGAGACAGAGGGCGTCAATGGCTAAGTGAATGGAGTTGGTGTAGGAGCTGAAAGACAGTGGTATCTTTCTCTTAATATTTATTTTGAGATTTCTATTCATAATTTCTCTAATTTGTTCATTTGTTATGGCATCTGGCATCCATTGTGCATCCCAGATTGCCTTTGAGGAGGAGAGGGGTGTGCTGCCTTCTGGAACTGCTGTGATCCTTCTGGGGAAAGTGATCCCACTGTGCTGTAGAGGAGGGAGTTCCAGGGTTTAGACTCAATAACAACGCCACTCAGGCCATCTCATAATCAGAGATGCTGGAATAACTAAGAGATGAAGCAGTGGTGAAATGGAGCTGGCGTGCTCAGTGCTGTTCCTTGTGTTGAACACAAGTGCTGAACACTTTCAGGAAGATAGGGCACATTAGATACGGTTGACAGCTCATCTTGAACCTCTGCTGCCTTGCAGCTCTTTCCACTCATGGGGAACACTTTGAGAGTAAGCCCTGAGGAAAAATCTCTTGCTGGAATCCCTACGGCGGCCCTATGTTGAGTTCAACACTGACTGGCAGCTCCTGTGATGCCAATCGTGCCAAACTGTATCGGTCTCTGCCATTCCTTTGGATTCATCAGCTGTGTCGAGGGGGTCAGCCAGCTACATGGGCAGCAGCTTGCTCTCCATATCTACTGCCCTGGCTTGCATCGTAGACAGCTAGGATGCAATATCCATGGCAACCCTTGACCAGTGGAGGGCCTCTCCTTGAACACTGATGGTCCTAACTGCTGGAACTCTCTACATTGTGACTGAACCTTCCTCAGACATACCATGGTGGCTCAGGATGGTGTCTCACATGTATGGGTTATGGGCAGTAAACCTCCACCTCCTGTCAAAGATTCCAGGATCATCAGAGAGAAGGGGAAATAAGGCAGGCTAATATAATGAAGAAAGCAGAAACTTTGAGGGTTTAGTGAGTTGGGGGCTAGCAGACCTCTCTTTGAACTGCATGTGAAGAGGGTGCAGTTAGAACAAGATCCCCTGCTGTGGTCCTTCATAGTTTCTACATTGCTGCAAGAGAAAAGTTTCTATTAACTTGTTCTGGTCCAGCTCTTCACCTTCTCCCACTGTCCCAGAGACACTCAGGCTGAGGATGGGTTTGCATGTCCCCACACTCCAACACCAAGCTGGAGCAGACTCTAGGCAGCTTTGAGATGGGCAATGACGGCAGCTTCGCTATTCCCTGCGTGTCAGTGCAAACAAATAAATGGCTGTCTTTAACCAACCACAATGGAGCAAAGATGATGGCTTGCGATTGCTTATGTCACCTCTCCGTTATCCCAGGGAGAATAAAGAACATCCAGAAGTGGATTCCAAGCACCAGAACGACCTGAAAGACTACTTTCCCTAGGACGGTCTTGCGGAGGTAGAGAGCACGGTCGACCACCATGCTGGCAAACTGGACCAGCACCATCACCAGGAAGACATGGGGCACGTGGTCCTCTGAGATGGACTCTGTGATGTCGGCCACAGCCGTGTGTTTCTGTCGGAGGAGCAGGAGACAAGCTGGTTATGGACAACAGTGAAATTGTAAAACAAAATCAGAAAGGCACAAAGACTTAATGAGAAAATAACACTTACAAGTAAATGAAGTAAAGGCCTAAATACAGAACAGAACAGCGTATCAACAGCCCAATTGGCCCATTGTGCTGATCTAATTAAGTTAGTAATTAAATGCCTAACTGAACCAATCCCTTTTGCCAACACAATGTCCGACTTCGCACATTCATCCAGATTCAGATTCATTTATTTATCACATACAGTGAAATGTGTCATCTGTATTAACGACCAATGTGACCTAGGGATGTGCTGGGTTGAGTATTTCATGCCCCTATTTGAAAGCAGTTTAAACACATTTATCATACTTGCCTCCATCACCACCATGGGCTGCACATTTGAGGCACCCAGTACTCTCTGTGTAAAGAAAATTGTCCTGCACATCTCCCTTGACATCTCACCTTAAATGCATGCCCTCTAAAATTAGAGACTTTGAATCTGGGAAAAGGATACCCACTTTGAGTGGGAGAACTAGAGAGGGAGAGAGAGAGAGAGAATGAGTGTGTCTGTGAGAAGGAAAACGAGACAGGAGGGAGACAGAAAGGAAGAGAGAATTAAAGTATGGTTTGACCACCACAAATCCAGAATGATTGGGACCTGTGCTGTGCCAGATTAGTGATTTTTGCTGAATCACGGGTGGTTAGGTTGGGATTAAATAAATAAACACCTCTAACCCACTTGTTGATCACCTCAGCCTTGGACAATAAAGAGAAAAAAGAAATGACAAATGAAAAGCAATCCTTTCACAAATTACTGAACTGGTCTGCCAGAGTCAACTGCACTCAGTTGCCGCTTTGTAAACAGGGAATGATATTTAGCCTCCAAAGAGCATAGTATGCCATTGTCCAGGGGTTGAAACAATGATGTATGGTTAAGTGGCAGGTAGACACCGCAAACGTGATTCTTTACCGAGAGTTCTGCTTTTGGATGAGCAGAACAGTTATCTAAAATCAGCATCATTTTACAATTTTTGTCCAGACCAACAGTGTCATAGCGAGGTCTCGCTTCTGGAACAAAGGTATGTTCAAATCATTCCAATGTAATGTCAGTTGTAATCCATCCTTTTTTTGTTGGCTCGGTAAATTACTGGAAACTGCTTCATACCTTTGAAAGCTCTGGCATGAAAGCTTTTGCCAATGTCTGACAACTTATACCTGTGGGTTCCTGTAGCATTAGAGCAGCCCAACACAGTGACATGATCTTCTGATGCTTTATAGCTTGTTGGTGATTCTGTATCCTCTGTAGTCTATGCTTGTCTTGGAGTACAATGACAACATAAGGTGGTTTCGTCCACATTGTAGACGTGCTCAGGACTTAAATTTTCATCAGAAACCAACTTGGCAAACTCATCAATAAACTCAGCAGCTGTCCCTTGTCTGCCACACTCTGCACAAAATTCTATGCCACGTCGTTGCTTGAAACACTGAAGCCACCCTTCGCTGTAATCACACTCATAAAGCCCTAGGTCTTCATGAAATAATTCCGCTCATTCCTTCACCATCTCCCTTGACAGCTCTACACCTTCACTGATGTGGAATTTAAATCACTTTATGAGAACTCTATCTAGTTATGAACATCTTCCCTCTTTCATTGTGTTCCTTATGCATATCTGTTTTTTGATTCACTGTCAGCAAAGAACTGGAGCAACTTTTTTTTGTTTCTTTGTATCATAAATAGTGGAAGAGCCAATGATATACAAGTCACATATGCTTTAGACAAATACACCTCTGCTGAGTTTTTTCGGAACTTTCACCTTATCTGTGTAGATAACGTATGGTGTTTGCACTTTACACCATGAGAAGCACTTCCTCCTTTCAATGAAGACATGCCTGGAGGTTATGCACAGGTTATAAAAATAACTGCAGAACAACTGCAAGGACTTGCTTCTTTTAAAGACTGTGCCAACAGCTGATTCTGCTAATGGTGCCACCAAAACAGTGATGATGCGGGAAATTCAAAATTAGGCTGCTGAAAATTATGTCTGAACCAGCAGTGGAACCTGATTCGAGGTAGTCGACCTGTATAAGAGTGAGCACTAGAATGAAAATATTACAGTAAACTGTTCCAGATCTTTAAAAAAAGATTAGATCAGTGGATCAGGTTAAAATGACACAGGCATTAAAAAAAGAGAGCGGTCAACAAAGTGGTGGTCGCAGGAGGCAAAGGTGTGGCTATGGGACTGCTTCAAGTCTGGGCCATGTTCAAGGACTCATCAGAGGATCTGAACAAATACGCCACTGTTGTCACAGACTTTATAAAGTTAGTCGTGGATGAGAGCGTCCCCACAAAATCATTTGGAGTCTTCCCCAACCAGAAGCCCTGATGAACCAAGAGACCCGCTATCAACTAAGGATCAGATCAGCGGCATTTAGGCCTGTTGACCAAGTAAAGTACAAGAGATCCAGGTACGACTTCTGGGGAGCCTTTTCACATGTGAAGTGGCAACTCACAGAATCACAGAACGTTGCTCGATAAGGCTTCAATGTTATCACCTTCTACAAAGTAAAACCAAGTGACATATGTGACAACAAGTTTTCACTCCCCAGATGAGCTCATTGCCTTTTATGCTTGCTTTGACCGACAGAACATGGAGACACCTTCTCAAGCTCACACAGCCCCTGATGACCGTGTGATTTCTGTCTTTGAGGCCAATGTGAGAGCGTCCTTTGGAAGGGTGAACTCACGGAAAGCATGGGGTATCTTTCCAGATGGGATATCCGGCCGAGTACTGAAGACTTGTGCTGATCAGCTGGTTGGAGTGCTCATTGAGAACTTTAACCTCCCGCTTTGGCAGTCTAATATACCCACCTGGTTCAAACAGCATTCAATTACACTGGTGCTCAAGGACAGTCCATCTAAGAGAGGGAAAACTCTGCTTTTAAACCTCCGCTGCCTTGTGACCATACCCACTCATGGGAAAGGCTTCAGGAATAAACCCTGAGGACAAATCCGGAGCTGGAGTCCCTAAGGCAGTCCGACGTTGCCTTCAACCTCGTTCTGGCAACTCCTGTGATGTCACTGGTGCCAAGCAGTATCGACCCTTGCCCTTCCTTTGGACAGCATCGGTGTCGTGGAGAGGGGAGACTTGCAATATGGGCAACAGCCTGTCTTCCATACAACCCTGCCCAGGCTTGCGCCCTGGAGAGGACACTCCAGTAGACTTTCCAGGTGCAGATCCATGGTCTCGCAAGACTAACGGATGCCACCAAGAAGGACGTGGTAACCTTCCTCAATGACTATCATTCATCCACAGTAATGAAGTGCTTTGAAAGATTGGTGAAGAAACGTGTCAACTCCTGCCTAAGAAGTGATTTGGATCTACTCCTGTTTATCTACCTTCACAACAGGTCAACAGTAGATGCTATTTCATTGGCTCTTCTCTCAGTCCTGGAACATCTGGACAGCAAAGACCCATAAGTCAGGATGCTCTTCATTGACTACAACTCGGTATTCAATGCTACCATCCCCTCAAAACTCATCAATAAATTCCAAGCTTTAGGCCTTACTTGGATCCTTGATTTCCTCACTTGCAGACCCCAATCAGTTTGGATTGGCAACAAAGTCTCCTGCACAATCAACATCAGCACAGGTGAACCACAAGACTGTGCTCACTTTATACTCCAGAAGAAACCAGGGATTCATGAGACAGTTCTTATTGGGAAGTCAAAGGTGGAGAAAGTCAGCAACTTTAAATTCCTTGGCATTATGATTTCAGAGAATCTGTCCTGGTCCTAGCATGTAAATGCCATTTAGAAGAAAGCATGGCAGTGCCTCTACTTTCTTATAAATTTGTGAAGATTCAGCATGTCATGCAAAACTTTAATAGATGTGCAGTGGACAGTATACTGACTGGTTTGCATCATGGCCTGGTATGGAAACACCAAAGTCCTTGAATGGAAAAGCCTACAAAAAGTAGTGGATACAGCCCAGTCCATTACAGGTAAGCCTCTTCCCATCATTGAGTGGTGAGGTGTTGTAGGAAAGTAGCATCCATTGTCAAGGACCCCCACAGTCTAGGCCATGCTCTCTTCTCATTGCTGCCATCAGGAAGGAGGAACAGGAGCCTCTGGACCCACACTATCAGATTCAGGAACAGTTATTACCCCTCAACCATCAGGTTCTTGAACCAGAGGGGATAACTTCACTCACCCCATCACTGAACTGTTCCCACAGCCTATGGACTCACTTTCAAGGACTCTTCATCTCATGTTCTCGATATTTATTGCTTAATTATTTATTATTAATATTATTTTTGTATTTGCACAGTATGTTGTCTTTGCACATTGGTTGTTTGTCAATCTTGTTGATGGTTTTCCATTGATTCTATGCTTTTACTGTGAATGTCCCAAGACAATGAATCTCAGAGTTGTATATGGTGATATATATGTACCTGGATAATAAATTTACTTGTTTTGGAACCCTGCAGTCACATTTTCTCTATGGGTAAAGGTGTAGCTGTGGAGGACTGAACTACTGAAACATCTCTGATGTTCTACAGCTGTTTAAAAAGGCTGATAGAACAAATAACTACAGATCAGTCAATGGGTAACTTCTGGAAAAAAATTCCTGAAGAAATCAGCAGTTACACAGCCACATACCAATCTCAAGCAGTGAACGTGGTTACGCCAAAGGAAGGTTGTGTCTGACTGAATTTTTTGAAGAAATAAGGAAGGCCGATGAAGGCTGAGTATTTGATGGTACCTACATAGGATTTTAAGATATTGACAAGGTTGCACACATCAGATTGTCAAACAACGGATCACAGGACACCATGGACATTGGTAAGTTGAAACTGTTTCAGGGGCAGAAAGTAGAGGGTGATGGTCGACAGGTATTTTTGTCACTTGGGTTATATGCAGTAGGCTTCCACAGGGCAAGGGATGAGGTTTGTTGCTTTTTGGGGTACTTTTTGATGATCTGGATGAACATGGAGAACAGGATCAATAAACACCCAGTTAACTCCAATGTTGGCAGAATGGGTACCAAGAGGAAGGGAGTTCTAAACTGAAAACATCAATGGACTGCACAAGTGACAAATCAAGCTAAACACAGAGAAATCGGAAATGGTTTCGGGAAGACCAAACAAGGTAAGAGAAGGACTAATGCAATAGGAAGGACTAAATGGGTGGACAGCCTCAGATCCCTGAATGTAACGGAGCAGGTACGACCGATGGTTAAAGAGATACATGATAGTTGCTTTTATAAACTGCGGATTAGAATTCTCTGCATATTTTTTCCGCATCTTTACTTCCCCCAAACTCTCCACTTTCCGTAGCAATCACTCCCTTCGTGATTCCCCTGTCCATTTGCCTACCCACTAATGCACTATCCCTGCAAATGACAGAATGCTATACCTGCCCATTCACCTCCTCCCTCATCTCCATTCAGGGCCCCGAAGAGTCCTTCCATGTGAGGTAACATTTCTCCTGTGAATCTGTTGGCATCATCTCTTGTATCCAGGGCTCCCGATTCAGCCTCCTCTACATTGGTGAGACCCGACATAAATTGGGGGCCACTTTGGTGGGCATCTCCTTCCCATTTGCCAAAAGCAGAATTTCCCAGTGTCCAACCATTTTAATTATGACCCCTATTCCCATTACAACATGTCGGTCCACTGTCTGCTCTTCTGCCAAGATGAGGCCACTCCCAGGTTGAAGGAGCAACACCTCATATTCCGTCTAAGTAGCCTCCAATCTGATAGCATGAACATAGACTTCTCCTTATTGTAAATTTTTTCCTCTTTTTTTCTCTACCTTTCCTCACCCCTCTTCTTCCATCCCCACTCAGGCCTTTTAGTTCTTCTCCTCACCTGCCTATCACCTCCCTTGATGCCCCTGTCTCCTGTAGTCCAATTTCCTCTCTTACAAGATTCCTTCTTCTCCAGCCCTTTAACTTTCCCACCCACCTGGTTTCATCTGTCACCTTTTAGCTATCCTTCTTCCCCCTCCCTCACCTTTTTATTCTGGCATCTTCTCCCTTCCTTTCCAGTCCTGATGAGGGGTCTTTGCCCGAAACGTTGACTGTTTATTCATTTTCATAGATGCCACCTGACCTTGGAGTTCCTCCAGCATTTTGTGTGTGTATTGCTGGTGATTAGAATGTAATTTGAAAACAGGATGACCGTGTGGGAACTGTGTAAAATTATTAGACAGTTATGGAAGGTTATGACAGCAACGAAGGTGCAGTGTCTACCAAACTGGTACCAAACTTGAGAAAGTTGGTTACAAGAAGAGATTAGCCATGCCAGAGTTGTGTGCTTTGGAACAAGAAAGACTGGGTAGAGGTGGATTTATTCTTGTAAAATGATGAGAGGCTTAGATTGGAATGAAGTATTCCCTCTGCTGAGAGGTCTATAACCTGTGAGCATTGATACAAGGTGGTGGTCAAAAGTTTTAAAGGGGATTGGGGAATTCAATTTGTGCTGGGTGTGGGGTTTGAGGTGATGGTGGTGAAACCCACTTCATGTTTAATGAGCTACCCGAACAGGTACCTGAAATGCTGTAACTGTAGGGCTATGAGCCAGGGCTGGGAAGAGAAATCAACCAAACAGGTTTCTGCTTGTCTGACATCAACACAGTGCAACAGATTTCTGTGGATCTATGACACAAAGTCTCGCTGACCAAGGGAACTACTTCTGAAGAAGTTTACGAGTATTCTCTATCCTGAGCTCAGTTGTGGTGTCTCGGTCAACCATTACCCCCCACTCCAAACCTAATGGAGTTATGATTTATTTGGTAAACAAATTGAACTGTTTACCTTATCCCATGTTTCATTCTCTTTCCAAACATTTTATAATGATGCAAAATGAGGCCATTCATGCCATTAAGTCAATGCTGGCACTAAGAGCAACACAGCCTCCCTTCTATGGACTCTGTCTACGTTTGCTGCCTCAGTAATGCAGCCAATATAATTAAAGACCCCACCCACGCACAATATTCTCTCTTCTCCCTTCTCCCATAAGGTACAAAAGCCTGAGAGCATGTGCCACCAGGCTCAAGGACACCTTCTACCCCGATATTATAAGATGACTAAATGGTTTCCTGGTATAAGATAGACTCTTGACCTCACTATTGACCTTGTTACGACCGTGCACATTATTGTTTCCCTGCACTGCCCCTTACACTTTATTCTGCATTCTTATCGGTCCGCCTTGTTCTATCTCAGTGCACTGTGTAATGATCCGATCTGTATGAACAATAATGCAAGACAAGCTTTTCATTGTATCTTGGTACATGTGACAATAAGGAACCAGACCTTTTCATGCTCCCATACATGCCCATTAACCGACGCTCCCTTACACCCAGTCCCGTGATTCACCTGCTAGGCATCTGGGATCATTTAGAGTGGCAAATTAACCTACTAAGCTGCATGTCCTCAGGATGGAGGAGGAGACCAGGGCTCCTGGGAGAAAGCCGGGCAATCACAAGGAAAAGGTGCAAGCTCCACTCAGACTGTAGTGGAGCTCTGGTTGTCGAGAGTCATAAGGCAGCTGTTATACAGCACTGTGCTACCACATGACTCAGTCCCCACTGAGTCTGCAGCTCACAGTGAATCACTGGAATGGGAATTGGTCTATTGTTACCACACGTACTGAGATACTGTGAAGAGCTTGCCCTGCACCCTGTTCATAGGCACTAGAGATTCTGCAGATGCTGGAAATCCTGAGCAGCACACACAAATTGCTGGCAGAATCAGCGGGAGGAAATATACAGTTGACATTTTGGGGAGAGAACTTGGGTTTTGTGTCTGTTGCCTGTATACTGTTTACACTGGGCATTGAGATAGAGCAAGGCAAAGCAATAACAAGGCAGAATAAAGTGTAACAGCCACAGAGAAAGTGCAAGTTAGACTGTGAGGTCAGGAGTTCCTCTAGGGAACTATTTAATAGTCGTATAACAGAAGCTGTCCTTTAGTCTGGTGGTCAGTGTATCTTCTGGGAGGTGAGAAGAGAGAAGGTCTGGGGTGGGGGCATCTTTGATTATGCCGCCTGCTTCACTGAGGCAGAAACACACAAAGGTTTTAGCTGGTAAATGCAACTGTAGGAGCAGATTCCTTTACTTACTCCAAATGCCCAGTATCCAAAAACAATGATGGTGAAGTTAATGACGTCAATCAGAAACATTAGAGCGTAGACATCACACACAGCGTTATACTCCGGATGGATGATGTTGTAGAAAAATTGCTTCACAGGCAGGAAGATCTGAAGAGCTCTGCAGAATGAAAGACTTTGGAATCAATATTTCACACACGTGCTTTGATGGAAATTCTGTTCACATGCATCTTACTAACATGAGCAAACTCTCACTACCGTTGCACAGTACAGTTCTCCCTCTACCCAGATAGGTTAACACTTCAAACAGCAATAGGAACAGAAAGACCCAGCCCTGTCCACTCAGTCAATGTTGCAATGTTACTCATTTGGCAAGCTATGACCCATTTTTGTTTCCACACAGAATGGAACACAGAACAGTAGAGCACTGTATGGACCCTATTCCAAGATCCCTCCTGCACAGCCTCTGCTCAACTTCAAAGTATGTCCTCTTGTATTAGCCAGTGTTGCTCTGGGAGCACTGGTTGTCCACTCTGTCTCTGCCTCTTATAATAGTCATAAAATAGTACAGCAAGAAACAGGCCCTTTGACCCATCTAGCCCGTGCCAAACCATTTAAGCTGCCTACTCCCATTGACCTGCACCAGGGGCATAGCCCTCCATACCCCTACCATCCATATACCTATCCAAACTTCTTTTAAACCTTGAAATCAAGCTCGCATGGACCACTTGCACTGGCAGCTCAATCCAATCTCTCATGATTCTCATGATTGAAGAAGTTTCCCCTCATGTTCCCCTTGAATTTTTCACCTTTCACCCTTAATCCATGACCTCCAGTTGTGATCCCACCCGACCTCAGTGGAAAAAGCCTGCTTGCATTTATCCTATTTATACCCCTCATAATTTTGCATACCTCTGTCAAATCTCCCCTCAATCTTCTAAATTCCAAGGAAGACTGGAATATGTCCTAACCTATTCAATCTTTCCTTATACCTCAGGTCCTCTAGCCCTGGAAACATCCTTGTAAATTTTCTCTGTACTCTTTCAATTTAATTTACATCTTTCCTGTAGGTACTGTAGGTGATCAAAACTGCACACAATACTCCATATTAGGCCTCACCAATGTCTTATATAACTTCAAAATAACTTCCTATCTCTGGTACTCAGTACATTGATTTATGAAGGCCAATGTGCCAAAAGCTTTCTTTACAACACTATCTACTTATGCCACCACTTTCAATGAATTATGAATTCAGATCTGAGTGCCCTACCGTCCATTGTGTAAGACTGGTCCTACTGCTCTGCAGCACCTTGCACCTGTCTGCATTAAATTCCATCTGTCCCTTTTCAGGCCATTTTTCCAGCTGGCCCAGATCCCACCGCTAGCTCTGATAGTCTTCCTCACTGTTCATTACACCTCCTATCTTGGTGTCACCCAAGAATTTTCTGATCCAGTTAACCACATTATCATCCAGATCACTGAGATGGATGACAAACAGCAACAGATTATTGGTAGCTCCACTGTCACGTACTCGAAGAGTGACAGCATCAAAAACAGCAGCAGGTCTTTCTTTTTTCCAATTTAGTGGAACCAGGCCCAACGTGTGACTTCATTCTATACACTTGTCGTTGTCCCTTTTCCTTTGACCCCTTGATAAACCAAAACCAATAGTCTTATGTTAAAAATAAATATGTTGCAATCAGCTGCTGATGGGAGATGGAACTCTAAGCTTGCAACTCCCTTTATGTATGGAAGCATGTACTAACAACTACCCTAAAATGGCTTTGACTCTAAATTTAGCTCTACCTAGTGCCAGACCTCAGCAGGAAGAGCTTCTTTCTGCCTGGTCTCAATACCTTCAAACTAATCATCTCAACATTCTAAGTTTCAGAGAACATGGTCTTTGCTCATACAACCATTGATTATTAAATGAGGCCAAGAATTATTCCGGTAAATCTGCTGTGCAATAAATCCAAACCCAATGTAAGCTTCCTAAGGCGTAGTTCCTGAATCCTCTCACAGGCATCCAGATATGACTATCCAGTCTTGTTTGGCTGAAACACAATTTCTAACCTTCGTATTTTAACCACCACCCTTTTACTAAACCTTTGGTCTGCTCCCACATAAATGAACCCCAAAATTTCTATTAACCTTGTTTGCTTCTGGCTTTTTACTTTTTCAAATTCATATATGGATTCATTATTTTTAGGCCACTGTGGAAGCCACAATATTGCTTGTTGTGGAATCTATTTGCTACTGATTTATACATTCATAGTCTAGAAATTAGATTGCACATTGCAATTAGATTTAATTTCAGTAAAAGAAAGAAATGGAAAGGAAGATCAGGGACTAGCATTGTTAATAATTCTCCTTGCTAATCATTTATGCAAATGCCACAGGGAACCCTAGACATTTATGGAATGTTCATCTATATTCAGGATTTTCACAGGTAGTTTCCTCTTATAAAACAGACCTTCACTATACCTCTGAGCCCTACATCAGCACACCTTTTAACAGGGTGAACTTCATCATCAATTCCTTTACAAAGAGGTAGCTCCAAGTGATAGGAAATGGTCTACAGTTTCCAGGGTCTCACTGTGGCCATTCTGAATGGGATTGGTGTTGCATAGTGGGGGACAGGTCCATTGCAGACCCCTGTATTATGAATATTAAATGCAAAGACCACCTTTATTCAAATGAAAGAGTCAACATTGAGTTGGATCCCTGTCCAAAAGTGCATGTACAGAAGCTGACAGACTGAAGTTGGGGACATTCTGAAATGAAGTGGCTATTGATCACAGGTAACGAACCTTTATAAGAGGGGCCCAAACTGGCGATAAGCTTCTAAAAATAATTCTCACATGCCATGGTAATTGTGAGCACAGATTATCATTTATTAATGAATTAGTAACAATAAATCGGGATTTTTAAGGAAATAAGATGGGTCCTGTAGCTTATATTATATATAATCAAGAAAGATTGAAATAGGTGTAGCATTTTAGAAAACCTGTTCAAAAAATAATATTAATCTTTTAAAAAGAAATTTGAAAGATAGCGTCATTTCTAAAGTGTAATGTTTTTGCACCTTATATGGAACAAGGAATGTGAATGTGGAATTATAAGCTTTGGGGTACATTGATAGAAGACCAAGGAAAGGAAAAGAAAAGCTTTCTGTGAGACTTTTATTGCTGCACTAACAATGAAAAATACTTGATATATATTCTTGTATTGGAGGGGTATGTGAGTAGCACTAGTTTCAGCAAGGTCCCCACTCTTATAATTAGACTTGACCAAATTCATCACTGAAACAATGACTCAAATGATTATGTAAGGAAAGTACTGTTAATATTGCCCATTGCAACATTTTTCAAACAGTTAAATACTTCAGGAATGGAATTCCAGAGTTTCAGACCTCATTGTTTGGATTTTTATGTTTTGATCCTGTCATTAACCAATCTCTTTCAATACTTTCTTGTTCATCTTTCAAGACCATCACTAAACCTCCTTATATACTAAGCAATGAAATCCCATCAGTGGATGTCAAAACTGATTGACAACACCTTCTTTACCAATCATGCTAGATGCACCAAAAGTTGTCAAGGAAACTATTTTGAAAGGTTAATTTGTAAAAGTATTCAGCCCCCAATCATTTGTTCACATAAATAAGTGTTACAACCAGGGATTTTGATCAATTGAGCAGAGAACTTTTATTTGTGAATCACATACTTCTTTTTTCACAGTAGAACCCCAAAACAGGGAAAATTGTAAAGCATGAAAAACTAAAAATTCAAACACCGAAATGTCAGCAGTTCAAAAGTATTCATTCCCCTTTGTTCAGTATTCAGTTGAACCACTTCTCACAGCTATTACAGCCAGTGTTCTTTTTGAATAAGTCTCTGTTAGCTTTGCACAATGTGATGGAGCAAGATTTGCCCATCCCTCCTTGCAAAACTGCTCAAGCTGTGACATATCAGTTGGGGAGCAGTGGTGGGCAGCTAACCTGAAGTCTTGCCAGAGATGTTTGATCGGGTTAAGGTCAGGACTCTGACTGGGCCACACAAGGACATCGATTTTCTTCATTTGAAGCCACTCCATGGTTGCTCTGGCAGTGTGCTTTGGGTTGCTGTTCTGCTGAAAGACTAACTTCCCCACTTTAAGCTTTCTGGCAGAGAGTAGTAGATTTTTAATCCAAGATCTCTCTGTATTCACCATCGTTCATCTTCCCATCAATCCTGATCACATTTCCAGTCTCTGCTGCTGAAAAACATCCCCATAGCATAATGCTACCTCCACCATACTTTACAGTAGGGATGGTGTTACCTGGCAGTATTAGATTTACGCCACACGCACCGCTTAGAGTCAAGGTCAAAATGTTCCACTTCAGTCTCATCCGACCACAAGACTTTCTTCCCATCTTTACAGTATCTTCTAAGTGACACTTTGCACAGTCTTTATGGGCAAGGGGATATACTTCGTTTTCAGCCAGGGCTTTTTCCTTGCCACTCAGCCATAAACACCCTTTTTATGCAAGGTCTTAGAGATAGTGGAACCACAAACTTCATCTCCAGTTGCAGCCACTGTCTTCTGTAGCTCGCTCAGTGACTGTTGACATCACAGTAGCCTCTCTTACAAGTTTCATTCTTCTCCAGTGACTACATTTAGAGAAGTGGCCTGACCGAGGCAGTGTGGGGTTTCATACTTTTTCTACTTTTCCCACAATGGACTGCACTGAGCTTCGAGGTATGTTCAGTGCCTTTGAGATGGTCTTCTATCATTCCCCAAATTTGTGCTTCTCCATTATTTCCCTGACTTGTTTTGCATGCTTTTTTGTCCTCATTTTGGTTTGGTGCGTTGAAAATCTACCATACCATTGGACCTTACAGAGAGTGGGGGTATTTATTCTGATGAATTCATTGAAACAGGTGATCCTCCAATTTTCAACATAAACAAATTGGATGAGTTGGCACCTGAGATTACAAAGGGGATGAATACTCTATCAGCCTCAAAATTTTGGTTTTTAATTTTTAGTAAATTGTAGACGGGTTTTGGAATTTTTCCTTTGATTTAACATGATGTACAATCCAACTTCAAATGAGACAGTAAAATGTGAAATTAGTTGTGGAGACTGAATATTTTTTCAAGACACGGTATTTCAACCCAACATTGTTACCTGAACAATGGTGTGTTCAGGTAATGTTCCCAAGTTAACCAGTTCTTTGCATATTTTATCATTCCTGTGAAATCAGGCAATAATGGCTAGTCTTGCTGATAATGCTCTCAAGCCAAATGGAAAGAAATTCACATGAACTAACATTTTTTGTTAGTTGTTCTGCAATTTTGGTTTTGATCATTAATATTCTTTCTTTTACTGTTAATGCTCACTGGCAAATCCTTAAAGCACTGATTTTTTTTTCATTTTCTGGAAAAATGTCAAATAGGAAAGGAACACAATCTAGCCGTGATTCTGTAACATATTCCCCATCACTAAGTGATTTTCCATGTTGAACCATCATATTTGAAACCTCAAAACAAGCAGCAACTACGTTTGAACTTAGTGAAGTAAATATTATCAAAATATTTGACTGCGTTCTTCGCTGCTGATTTCTTGAGAAATGTGTTTGTTCTCGCTCACTTGTATCGCAAAGCACGATGAACAATTTCATTAAATCACTTTATGGGGGACGTCCCCCACATCAATGTTTTTGGGGGATGCATAAGATGCATAATACTTTCTCACTCTTTTTAATCATGCCAAATCTTTCGCTCTATCACTCTTGAAAGTTAACAGAGGACATCTCCAGATCCAATAAATGGAATCAGGTCATTGCAACTTAGCCCCTTCATTCTCATCAGCTCCCTTAATATCCCTCACACATTGAAAAGCCAGTTTGTAGTCTCAGAGCGTGTGTGCACACTTCGAGCTAGGGCAGACTCTCGAACTACCGTTCATATCAGAAACCAGCAGGATATGCTTACAGGATGATGATGTACTGTTTCACTCTCCGCCCTTTCTCCCTTATCCATTCCTTGATGGTTTCTCTTAACCCACTGCACGACCTTGGTTGTCGCCTTTTCTTCTTTTTCGATCGCTTTGAAATTTTTGTTCTGTCTGAAGAGAAACATGTCAGTGACTCATTTCCACAGTAATGAATATTCCACCAGTTCACTCTACAACACTATCCCATCCTACTCGTGCAGGGGTTTGGCCACATTTGGTATTGCCTGTCTCTTCAATTAGTCACAGCTGGCCCTGTTCAGCTCAAACACTCTCCTGAACCTGCACTGTCATTTGCCATCACCAAGGCCAATATGTACCTGATTAAATCCAGGAGTCATTGCCTCAAGCTCTGGGACTGAGAACTGAGAGGCTCTAGATTTTCAGCTCACTCCAATTCAGAGGCTGTGGATGCTTTGCCATGGTGTAAGATCAAGTTTGAGATCAATAGGGAAATGAGGGATACAGGGATCGGGCCAGAAAGTGGATGTAGTATCAGGTCACACATGACATGGAGAGTGTCTGGTCTGCACTCTCTCCCATTCTTCAGTGCTTACACGTTTCAACCCTATCAGTGGCCTTTAATCACTGTTGCTTGATCTCCAAAATATATCCCTGAAAGCTTCCTTTATCCCGGAATTATCCAAATTAATTCACAATTCATGAATTGTTTTCAAGGTGCAGTCAGTGTTAGAATGTAGGAAAATACAACCTCTAACTGAAGCACAGCAGAAGTTCATGACCAGCAACTGACCAGAACGAGCAATGAATCTACTTTAACAGGTGGGCCAAGGGAGGGGTTTTGACTCGGCTCTGGGAAGGGCCTGAGTTCAAGTGAATGATTGTGGATGGCTGTACGTGCGTGTGGAGTGACAAGGGGCCTGTTGAGGGAGAGACTGAGCTGTGTGAGTGACAGACCGAGTGTCCAAACTGGGCTGAGCAGGCCAGTGAAGTCAATGAGCAAAGTGTGAGGGAGTGAGGGATGTGGAGGTGACAGGGATTGGGTTACAGATGAGTGATTGTGTGTGCAGGCTGTGAGGGGAAAGGGGGAATGGGGAGGGAAGGAGTGTGGGGTGAGGAAGAAGGAAGGGAGAGGATGGGGGGAAATGAGGAGGGAAGGAGGGAGAGGAAAAAGGAGGTTTTTTTCTGATAGGTCTTACTGGGTTGCTAGTGTAGAGAGAACACAGAGAGAGGGCTCCTGGATTGATCTGTCCTTCCTTTGTCCAAACTCATTTTCTCACCTCCCCTGTCCAGTCGTCTTGACAAGCGTCTGGAAGCGCCTTTCCTCCCTGTGGCCCTCGCCCTGTCCTCTGTGCTCTCAGTGCAGCCGTTCTCTTCCTTCGCTTCTCCTTTGCCTTGTTTCTGCTCCTTCTGCGAATCATTGGAATCCCACAATCCGTGACGCTGTCAGAGAACAAAGGAGATGGACCATCAGCAATCGAAGAGAAAGATCACCCTGTCCAGATCGTATCTGTTCAGTTGAAAAGTGACTATTTCCTCCAACCGAATCTCTGTGAAACAGAAGCACTAAACCCAAGCTGCTTCTCTACACACACAAAATGTTGGTGGAACTCAGCAGGCCAGGCAGCATCTATAGGGAGAAGCACTATTGACAGATAGATAGATAGATACTTTATTCATCCCCATGGGGAAATTCAACTTTTTTCCAATGTCCCATACACTTGTTGTAGCAAAACTAATTACATACAATACTTAACTCAGTAAAAAATATGATATGCATCTAAATCACTATCTCAAAAAGCATTAATAATAGCTTTTAAAAAGTTCTTAAGTCCTGGCGGTAGAATTGTAAAGCCTAATGGCATTGGGGAGTATTGACCTCTTCATCCTGTCTGAGGAGCATTGTATCGATAGTAACCTGTCGCTGAAACTGCTTCTCTGTCTCTGGATGGTGCTATGTAGAGGATGTTCAGAGTTATCCATAATTGACCGTAGCCTACTCAGCGCCCTTCGCTCAGCTACCGATGTTAAACTCTCCAGTACTTTGCCCACGACAGAGCCCGCCTTCCTTACCAGCTTATTAAGACATGAGGCGTCCCTCTTCTTAATGCTTCCTCCCCAACACACCACCACAAAGAAGAGGGCGCTCTCCACAACTGACCTATAGAACATCTTCAGCATCTCACTACAGACATTGAATGACGCCAACCTTCTTAGGAAGTACAGTCGACTCTGTGCCTTCCTGCACAAGGCATCTGTGTTGGCAGTCCAGTCTAGCTTCTCGTCTAACTGTACTCCCAGATACTTGTAGGTCTTAACCTGCTCCACACATTCTCCATTAATGATCACTGGCTCCATATGAGGCCTAGATCTCCTAAAGTCCACCACCATCTCCTTGGTCTTGGTGATATTGAGACGCAGGTCAGGACAGTCCTGACCAAGGGTCTCGGCCCGAAACGTCAACAGCGCTTCTTCCTATAGATGCTGCCTGGCCTGCTGAGTTCCACCTGCATTTTGTGTGTGTTGCTTGAATTTCCAGCATCTGCAGATTTCCTCGTGTCTGCTTCTCTACAACCTGCTGATCGCTGGAAGTAGAAATCAGCCCAAAATTATCAGTGAATGTGTTGCATAATCAAAGACTCCCACTAAGCCTGGACATTCTCTCCTTGCCCCCTCCCATCAGGCAGAGGATACAAAAGCCCAAAAGCTCACGTTACCAGCTGAAGGAGAGACTCCTCACTGCTGTCATGTGACAATTGAACAGGTCTCTTGTTCATCAGATGGACTCTTGACCTCATGATCTACTCATCACGGCCTTGTCTGCCTGCACTGCACTTTCTCTGTAACTGTAACACTTCATTCTGCTTTTTGTTATTATTTTCCTTTGTATGACCTCGATGTACTGATGTTATGTAGTGATCTGTTGGGAATGACATGCAAAGCAACATTTTTCACTATCTTGGAGCATGTGTCGACAGTAAACCAATTTAACAGATTCCATTACCTCACTAGTGCGCTGTTCGTATAGATACAAGGCGGGTGCGATGAACACAGTCTGCCTTATACACGCGAACTGAGAGTAGGAGTGGGTTACTCTGCCACTCAGACATGTACCATAAGATCATGGCCGTCTGGGGGTAACCGAGCCGCCACTTTTCGATCTATCCACGATAACCTTCATTTCCCTATGATAATAAATTTACTTTGATTTTGGCATTGAGAATTTATCTACATCTGCCTTAAAGATGTTCAAATATTATACAGTGCCTCCAGACCTTTGTGAGGAAGGATAAAGGAGTACAAGATGATAAGGGGCAGAGATCGAGTGGTCAGCCAGACACATCTTTCCAGGACGGAAATGGCTAATATGAGGAAGCATAATTTTCAGCTGATTGGAGGGAAGTAGAGGGGGGATGCCAAAGGTTAAATGTTTTTTTACACAGAGAGCAGTGGCTGCATGAAATGTAGTGGTAGTCAGATGTATTAGGGACATTTAAGAGACTCTTTACGGGTGACGTCATTGTCAAGAATGGCAGCTTAAGTCACTAGCTCCTCCGGAAAAACGTGTACTAAGCCCCGTTAACCCATCAAATATAGTATTTTTCAAAAAATATTTGAACTGAAGAGGGGCAAGAATGGGGAAAAAGAATGGAAATTAAAAAAGCGACACTGCGGAGCCTGCGTCCGAGAGGAGTACATTGAGTGGCTCTCCTACCCGACTGCGTGCTAGCGAGGCGGACGCTGGGCCTCGTTCAGGCGAAGCGGCAAATATGATTGAAATTCTAAAAGAGATAAGGGAGTTTCAGAAAGAAATAAAGCAGCAGCTCCGTGATATTAAGTCAGAGCTCGCCAGCGTCAATCAAAAACTAGCGGTGGCAGAGACTCGAATTGAGAAGGTGAAAGATTGTGTTCAAAACGTGGAACGGATACTGAGTAAGACAATAAAAATATTACATCACCAAGAAGGTAAACTGCTTGACCTGGAGGGAAGATCATGGCGGAAAAATATCAGAATTTACAATGTTCCCAGAGGAGCGGAAGGCTTGTCTATGATGGGGTTTGTCAGAAAGTTACTGCGGGACGCGCTGGATCTTCCCTCGGCTATGGAGCTGGAAGTCGAAAGAGTCCACCGCGCGTTAGTCCCGAAGTCTACCCAAGATAAGCCATGCTCAATAATAATTAAATTCCTTCGGTACAGCACAAAGGCAGAGATGCTACAAAGGGCCTGGGGTAAGAAGAGAGTGTTTTTAGACGATAAATTAATATATCTCGACCAAGATTACCTCCCACCCCTGTGGTTCTGCAGAAATGCAAAGAATACTCTGAAGTAAAGCGAGTACTAAAGCAAAAAAAGATTAGATTTCAAACTCCGTACCCTGCTAAACTTCGAGTGTTTTATGACGACGGGATGCGGTTGTACCAGACAGTGGAAGAGGCGACTACAGACATGAAGGCCAGAGGGTTGCCCGTCAGCGTGATCAAACCGAGGGAAAGCCTGGCAGAGGAATTATCCCGCTCCGCTTGGGAAATAGTGCGAGAATCGAGAAGGCAGGAGACGGGAGGAGGCCGAGAGAAATATATCAGAAAGAGACCGGGAATTTCCCAAAGACAGTCCTCACCCCCTCCAGAAGAGACATAAGGTTTGGATAACTTTTAAAATGTTGAGAAGCTAAACGGAAGCAAAAGTAGACGGTGATATACCTATCTCGAGAAATACTTATTGTAATGTGGATTTTATATTACCTAGTTGTTATTCTTTATTCACTCACTTACTCCTTTTTCCCCACCAAAATGAGAATATATATATGTGTGCATATATGTGTATGTATGTATGTGTGTGTGTGTATAGATATATATATATATATATATAGGAGGAGTACACAGGGGAATCTTAGATAGATAGATAGATAGATAGATAGATACTTTATTCATCCCCATGGGGAAATTCAACTTTTTTTCCAATGTCCCATATACTTGTTGTAGCAAAACTAATTACATACAATACTTAACTCAGTAAAAAATATGATATGCATCTAAATCACTATCTCAAAAAGCATTAATAATAGCTTTTAAAAAGTTCTTAAGTCCTGGCGGTAGAATTGTAAAGCCTAATGGCATTGGGGAGTATTGACCTCTTCATCCTGTCTGAGGAGCATTGTATCGATAGTAACCTGTCGCTGAAACTGCTTCTCTGTCTCTGGATGGTGCTATGTAGAGGATGTTCAGAGTTATCCATAATTGACCGTAGCCTACTCAGCGCCCTTCGCTCAGCTACCAATGTTAAACTCTCCAGTACTTTGCCCACGACAGAGCCCGCCTTCCTTACCAGCTTATTAAGACGTGAGGCGTCCCTCTTCTTAATGCTTCCTCCCCAACACCAAGGAGATGGTGGTGGACCTTAGGAGATCTAGGCCTCATATGGAGCCAGTGATCATTAATGGAGAATGTGTGGAGCAGGTTAAGACCTACAAGTATCTGGGAGTACAGTTAGACGAGAAGCTAGACTGGACTGCCAACACAGATGCCTTGTGCAGGAAGGCACAGAGTCGACTGTACTTCCTAAGAAGGTTGGCGTCATTCAATGTCTGTAGTGAGATCTGTGTAATGGATTTATTCACTGACTTTTATGAATACTGCAATGGGGGCCCTCAACTCACAAGTAGGAGGGGTTATCCCCCACAACTAGACATTTCCTCTAGCTCAACGCAGGGTCATCTGCTAGTGACCTCAGCCTTGGAATCATACGTTCGCTGCCATTTTTGTTATTATTTGCGTTTCTTGGTTCTTATTTGTTCAGGGAGTAGATCGATTAAGTTTTATTCTAATTTCAATGATACATTGACAGATAAATACAGATGGCTAAGGACAAGGTAAAATGCATTTCTTTTAATGTCAATGGGCTATTAAATCCAATCAAACATAAGAGAATTTTATCCAAAATGAAAAAAGAACAAGCCCATGCAGTATATTTACAGGAAACTCATTTAAGTGATAATGAGCATAAAAAAACTAAAGAGAATGGGCTTCACTAATTTGTTTTTCTCCTCATATAAATCAGGACATCAGAGAGGAGTTGCTATTCTTATCTCAAGTAAGCTAAATTTTGAAAAAGTATTCGAAATGTGAGATAAAGAGGGCAGATATATTCTGGTAAGGGGGAATATATACAGAAATTCAGTTACTCTATTGAATATATACGCACCCCCAGGAAGTGATATTGGTTTCTTCAGAAAATTACTGATATTATGGTAACAGAAACAGAAGGTCTCCTGATATGTGGGGGAGACTTATATTTACAATTACAACCAAACTTAGACTCTTCCAATAGAAAAACCTCTGAAACAAAATCTTTACATAAGAAAGTTAATACACTTTTTGAGGATGTTGGTTTAATTGATATATGGAGGGACCTTTTCCCTGACAGAAGGGATTACACTCATTATTCTGCTCCCCATTCTGTATATACAAGAATAGACTATTACATAACATTTGGAAAAGACAAAGACAAAATAAACACCTGTGGAATTGGGACAATAGATGTAAGTGACCATGCACCTATATATTTATCTGGTAGAACACAGCAGGCCAGGCAGCATCTATAGGGAGAAGCGCTGTCGACATTTCGGGGGGTCTCGGCCTGAAACGTCAACAGCGCTTCTCCCTATAGATGCTGCCTAGCCTGCTGTGTTCCACCAGCATTTTGTGTGTGCTGTTGTTTGAATTTCCAGCATCTGCAGATTTCCTCGTGTTTGCTCTATATATATTTATCTGTTGATTTTGACCTACAACCAAAGAATACTATTTGGAAACTAAATTCAAGTCTACTCAATGATCCGTACTTTAAGGAACAAATTAAAAAAGAAATTGGTCTCTACTTAGAATTTAATGATAATGGAGAGGTTTCACCTCCCATTTTATGGGATACTCTGAAGGCTGTCTTAAGAGGGAAAATTATAGCAATATCTTCATATAAGAAAAAAATAAGGAATAAAACATTAGAGGAATTACAAAATAGGCTGAAGGAACTAGAGAAAAAAACACAAATTGAATTTGGCACAGGATACATTAGGGGAAATTAAAAGAATTAGGAATTAAATTAATAGTTTGGTTACACAAGAAATCAGGAAAAACTTAATGTTTCTGAAACAGAGACATTATGAAAGTGGATCAAAATCTATGAAAATACTGACATGGAAACAGAACAAAAAAGATAGCAGAAAATACGATTCATAGAATTAGGGACCCAAGAACAAAAATGATAAAAAAATAAGCTAAGTGAAATTCAAGAAGCTTTTGAAGTGTTTTACAAAACTCTATATTCCAGAGTTCCAGGGGGAAGCATAACCCAAATTGACACCTTCTTGAATTCTCTAGAGTTACCCACTTTAAGCGAAGAACAAAATAGAATGATGACTGCTGACATAACTGAAGTTGAATTAAAAGCTGCAATTAGTAGGCTTAAATTAAGCAAGTCACCAGGATCAGATGGGTATACAACAGAGTGGTACAAAGAATTTCAAAATGAGTTAATTCCTGTTTTACTCCCCACACTGAACTGGGCTCTAAAAAAGGCACAAATGCCACCTAGTTGGAAGGAAGCGATAATCTCAGCTATACCAAAAGAAGGTAAGGATAAAATGGAATGCCAGTCATTTAGACCAATATCCGTTCTTAATGTAGATTATAGATTATTTACCTCCATCATGGCCAAATGATTAGAGGAGTTTCTACCCATACTGATACATAACGATCAGACAGGTTTTATGCGACAATGCCAGACACAAGACAATATACGAAGGACACTTCACATTATGGATCATATACAAAAATCAAAGCAATAGTGATTAGCATGGACACTGAAAAAGCATTTGATTCAATTAATTGGAATTTTCTTTACAGAGTTTTACATAGATTTGGTTTCCAAGACACAATTATTAAAACTATACAGATACCATATGACAATCCTACTGCTAGGATTAAAATCAATGGATATTTATCAAATAGTTTTCCCCTAGAAAGGGGCACGAGACAGGGTTGTGCATGGTCACCTCTACTCTTTGCGTTATGTCTGGAACCATTAGCTCAATACATCAGACAAAATGAAGATATCAGGGGAATTACTATTAAAGGGACAGAGCATAAATTGGCTTGTTATGCAGATGACATTTTGATCTATCTAGGGCAACCTTTACTCTTTAGCTAAATTGATGCAATCCTTTGAACAATATGGTCAATTATCAGGATACAAGATCAACATAGATAAAACCCAATTACTTTCATATAACTATTGCCCACCAAGAGAAATTGAAAGTAGATATCCCTGGGCATGGCACACAGAGTCTTTCAAATATTTGGGCATCATTATGCCAAAAGATTTGGCAAAATTATCAGAATGTAATTATCAGCCTTTATATAAAAAATTGAGGATGTGGCAAGATGGAACCTGATTCCGTTTTTCAGTCTCAGTTCAAGGACTGAGTCTAATAAAATGAATATACTGCTCTGACTGTTTATATCTCTTTCAGATCCTACCAATGGAGATTAATCAAAATCAATTCAATGAATGGAACAAGATGTTATCAAGGTATATTTGGCAGGGTAAAAGGCCTAGAGTTCGTCTCAAAACTTTGCAATTAGCAAAGGAAAAGGGGGGATGGGGCCTACCTTCCCTTAGAGATTATTATTTTGCAGCACAGTTGAGAATTGTGATGTGTTGGTACAACCCATCATATGATGCTCAATGGAAAAACATTGAAGAGCAGGTACTTCCCATCCCCGTACAAGCAATTTTGGCTGATAACAACTTGCAAAGGTACATAAATACTATTGATAACCCATGGGTGAAATTGACTCTTAAAATATGGAAAACTACTATAAAAGAATATAATCTAGAGGCAGATATTGCAATTCTTAAATGGTGTGCATATGACTCGGATTTTACACCAAATAAATTGGATGCTAGATTTAAGGACTGGACAGCTAAAGGAATAACAGTTCTTTGCAACATAATGAAAGAAGAAACACTGTTCAGTTTTGAAATGCTTAAAGAGAAACACTAATTAGAAAAACAAGATTTTTATCGGTATTTACAGATGTGACAATATGTTAATAAGACGCTTAAAAATGTAATCAAGGCAAGTACATGCTTGATAGAGCTCTTTAGAAAAGCAAATAATTCAGATAATGGTAGTAGAATAATTTCAAGCATGTATAAGGGGTTGCCAAATCTTAAAATACATTCAACTTCATACATTAAAACAAAATGCGAGAAGGAAGGAGGGATAATTATATCTGAGGAAGAATGGACAACAATATGGAGGCATCAATGGAAGTGTACCAGTTCACAGAAATGGAGGGAGTTTGGATGGAAAAACTTGATATTTTATTACACCCTCTCAGAAATCCCATTATGATAGTAACCTCCCTGTTTGCTGAAGAAATTGTGGAAATCAAAATGCAAATCATTAACATATTTTTTGGGACTGCCCTGTTATCAAAAACTATTGGAGGGGGATGCAGAATTCCCTACAAGACATCTTTAAATGTGAAATACCCTTAGAGAGTAAGACCATATATTTTGGATATATACCTCAAGAATGAAAAGAGATAAATATTTAATGAATATACTGTTGGTGGCTGGTAAAAAGACTCTTACTAGGAAATGGTTATCACAGGAGAGCCCAACTTTAAATACATGGATGGAAATTACAATGGACATTTACAAAATGGAGAAGATAACAGCATCTGTTAACCATAAGCTGGAACAATTTGATTCATACTGGGAAAAATGGTTTAACTACATAATGCCTCATAGGCCTGATTTTATCCTCACAAATCAGTGAATCTTTTATTTAAAAAAAATCACTCCCTACTTGTACATAGTTCTTTCCTTTTGCTTGTTTTTTTCTTTCTACTCTTTTCTATAAGTATATACCTCAGATAAATACTTTGTGGAGATTTGTGATATATATGATTATATGATATATATGTACAATGTCTGAAATACATCTTATGGAAATGTTTGTTTGATGATGAACTTCAATAAAAAAATTACAAAAAAAAGAGACTCTTTACATGGATGAAAGAAGGCTCTGTGGGAGGGAAGGGTTAGAACAATCTTGGAGTAGGTTAAAGGGTTAGCACAACATCATGGGCCGAAGCACCTGCACTGATCTATGTATTATGTTAAGAGAGACTCATAATCTTCAGAGAGAAAGATATTGCTTCACCTCCATCTTGTCGGCAACCCCGTACTAATTAAACAGTGACCCCCTTTGTACTGGATTGACCCACAAGAGAAACCACACTACACAGACCCTGTCAGGATACCCCAGGACAAAGAGTTTAACTCCCTGACCACTCTTTGATGGGCCTGAGCAACAGCCCTTGCCTCTTTCCTCCCTCGGGGTCCACAGGAATCTCCACTCTGCATCTATCTCGGGCAAAACCACTCAGCGGTGATCTATCCTCACCCAGCAGCCTCCCTAAGGATCCATCGTCTCCAGCTCCTTGCAGCACACTCTACGGGCAAGTGTCAAGTGTTGTGACTTGACCTTTAAACAGTAGACTTGCAGTGAATTGAGCTGAGTGAGTGAAAACACGGTTCTCAGTGGTGGCTAGTGACCCTCCAGTTTCGGCTCCTTCTAAGAGCGATGGGTGACAAATGAGGTCACCTCACACATCTCCAGTGGCCAGAGTGCCATCTGGCTACAAGTGCCAGTCAAATTTCAGAAGCTGCAAGATGATCATTTTTTGTCAGAGATTGGTGAGTGCCAGGGCAGTAGTGGAGAGCTGTTTGAAAGGCTCTTCGCTAGGCACATGAAAATGCAGAGAATGGAGGGATATGGACGCTCTGTTGGCAGAAGGGTCGAGTTTAGTTAGATAGTTAATTGCTACTGTAATTAGTTCAGCACAATGTTGTGGCTGACAGTCCTGCTCCATGTTCTGCTTTTGGAATTATACATAAAGGCCTTAAATTCAAATAGAAAACTACATGATCTATTTTCTGGGAGGAATGTTTTCTCTGCCTGTTGCCCATTTAGTGATGTCTCAATAACTCGGTTAGTAGGATTGCTACCTCACTGTGCCAGTGAACTGGATTCGATCCCAACCTCAGGTGCTGTCTATAGATTTTGTACATTCTCCTTGGGACCATCGGGGTTTCCTCCATCTTCCTGTCGTATCTCGAAGACATGCGGGTCAGTGGATTAACTGTCTGTTCTAAATTGCCTCTAGTGCATGGGTGAGTGGTGAATCTGTGGGGACTTGATGGCAATGTGAGAATTAATAAAAGGGGTTAATGGAGGATTACTGTAAATGGGCGGTTGTTGGTCAATGCAGACTCACTGGTCTGAATAGCCTCTTTATTTTTGATTGGAGAAAGGCTAACTTTGAGGAGATGCGCAGGGATTTAGAGAGAGTGGAATGGGTCAAGTTGTTTTATGGGAAGGATGTAATAGAGAAATGGAGGTCATTTAAGGGTGAAATTATGAGGGTACAGAATCTTTATGTTCCTGTTCGGTTGAAAGGAAAGGTTAAAGGTTTGAAAGCGCCATGGTTTTCAAGGGATATTAGAAACTTGGTTCGAAAAAAGAGGGATGTCTACAATAGATATAGGCAGCATGGAGTAAAGGAATTGCTCGAGGAATATAAAGAATGTAAAAGGAAACTTAAGAAAGAGATTAGAAAAGCTAAAAGAAGTTACGAGTCTGGTTTGGCAAATAAGGTGGAAGTAAATCCGAAAGGCTTCTACAGTTATATTAAAAGCAAGAGGATAGTGAGGGATAAAATTGGTCCCTTAGAGAATCAGGGTGGTCAGCTATGTGTGGAGCCGAGGGAGATGGGAGAAATTTTGAACGATTTCTTCTCTTCGGTATTCACTAAGGAGAAGGATATTGAATGGTGTAAGGTGTGGGAAACAAGTAAGGAAGTTATGGAACCTATGACAATTAAAGAGGTGGAAGTACTGGCGCTTTTAAGAAATTTAAAAGTGGATAAATCTCCGGGTCCTGACCGGATATTCCCCAGGACCTTGAGGGAAGTTTGTGTAGAGATAGCAGGAGCTCTGACGGAGATCTTTCAGATGTCATTAGAAACAGGGATTGTGCCGGAGGATTGGCGTATTGCTCATGTGGTTCCATTGTTTAAAAAGGGTTCTAGAAGTAAGCCTGGCAATTATAGACCTGTCAGTTTGACATCAGTGGTGGGTAAATTAATGGAAAGTATTCTTAGAGATAGTATTTATAATTATCTGGATAGACAGGATCTGATTAGGAGTAGCCAGCATGGATTTGTGCGTGGAAGGTCATGTTTGACAAACCTTATTGAATTTTTTGAAGTAGTTACGAGGAATGTTGACGAGGGTAAGGCAGTGGATGTAGTCTATATGGACTTCAGCAAGGCCTTTGACAAAGTTCCACATGGAAGGTTAGTTAAGAAGGTTCAGTCGTTAGGTATTAATGCTGGAGTAATAAAATGGATTCAACAGTGGCTAGATGGGAGATGCCAGAGAGTAGTGGTGGATAATTGTTTATCGGGATGGAGGCCGGTGACTAGCGGGGTGCCTCAGGGATCTGTTTTGGGCCCAATGTTGTTTGTAATATACATAAATGATCTGGATGATGGGGTGGTAAATTGGATTAGTAAGTATGCTGATGATACTAAGGTAGGAGGTGTTGTGGATAATGAGGTGGGTTTTCAAAGCTTGCAGGGAGATTTATGCCGGTTAGAAGAATGGGCTGAACGTTGGCAGATGGAGTTTAATGCTGAGAAGTGTGAGGTTCTACATTTTGGCAGGAATAATCCAAATAGAACATACAGGGTAAATGGTAGGGCATTGAGGAATGCAGTGGAACAGAGAGATCTAGGAATAACAGTGCATAGTTCCCTGAAGGTGGAGTCTCATGTAGATAGGGTGGTGAAGAAGGCTTTTGGAACGCTGGCCTTTATAAATCAGAGCATTGAGTACAGAAGTTGGGATGTAATGTTAAAATTGTACAAGGCATTGGTAAGGCCAAATTTGGAATATTGTGTACAGTTCTGGTCACCGAATTATAGGAAAGATATCAATAAATTAGAGAGAGTGCAGAGACGATTTACTAGGATGTTACCTGGGTTTCAGCACTTAAGTTACAGAGAAAGGTTGAACAAGATAGGTCTCTATTCATTGGAGCGTAGAAGGTTGAGGGGGGATTTGATCGAGGTATTTAAAATGTTGAGAGGGATAGATAGAGTTGACGTGAATAGGCTGTTTCCATTGAGAGTAGGGGAGATTCAAACGAGAGGACATGATTTGAGAGTTAGGGGGCAAAAGTTTAAGGGAAACACGAGGGGGTATTTCTTTACTCAGAGAGTGATAGCTGTGTGGAATGAGCTTCCTGTAGAAGTAGTAGAGGCCAGTTCAGTTGTGTCATTTAAGGTAAAATTGGATAGGTATATGGATAGGAAAGGAGTGGAGGGTTATGGGCTGAGTGCGGGTAGGTGGGACTAGGTGAGATTAAGAGTTCGGCACGGACTAGGAGGGCCGGAATGGCCTGTTTCCGTGCTGTGATTGTTATATGGTTATATGGTTATATGTGCAGACCCTGTCTGAGATTGAACACTACCTGGCTGTCCAACAGCAGCTCAACAGAGGCATATTCATCCTGGCATCCTGTCCAGAAACACACACATTATTATATTGACATTTGTCCTCTACTGTGCCTATTGTCTTGTTTATTATTTATTTATTGATTGATTATTGTGCATTTTATGTAGCCCTGTGTAGGCCTGTAGTCTAGTGTGGTTTTTGTGTTGTTTTACATAGTCTAATGTAGTTTTTGTGTTGTTTCATGTAGCACCAGGGTCCTGAAGGAACAGTTTCGTTTTTACTGTGTACTGTACCAGCAGCTTATGGTCGAAATGACAATAAAAAGCGACTTGACTTGAAGACACAGAGATGCTTTGGTGCAGGAGAGCTGGGGCTAATTGGATAGCTCAAAGGAATAGCAGACACACAGAGGACCAAAAGGTCTGCCTCGTGCCATAAAGTTATTGTTCTATGAAGACCAGTGAAAATAAAACCAAGACTGGCAACATATTCCAGGGATTGGTCATGTCATGAGAGGGCATAATCTTAAGGTGTTTGGAGGGATGTCAGAGGTAGGTTTTTCTTTATACAGGGACTAGAGGGTGGATGGAACGTGCTGCCAGGAGTGGAGGTAGAGGCAGATACACTAGGGACATTTGAGAGACTTTTAGATAGGCACATGGATGAAAGAGATCTATGTGAGAGGGAATCATTAGATTAATCTTGGAGTAGGTTAACCGTTTGGCACTTTGCAGACAGAAGGGCCTATACAGTGCTGTACTGTTCGATGTTTGATGTTGGCATATCTGCTTTCTGAAGATGCCTTTCCCTCAAAAGCGTACCCTCTTGATTGAAACTAGTAATGAGAATACTCAAAACTCTCCGAGTTGTCCAGCTATACCAGTGGTTCCCAAAGGGGGCTATATCGCCCCCACCCCCGGGGGTGGGGTGGGAGTTTGACAGACAGACATACTTTATTGATCCCGAGGGAAATTGGGTTTCGTTACAGCCGCTCCAACCAAGAATAGTGAAGAAATATAGCAATACAAAACCATAAATAATTAAATAATAATAAGTTAATTATGCCAAGTGGAAATAAAGTCCAGGACCAGCCTATTGGCTCAGGATGTCTGACACTCCGAGGGAGTTGTAGTAAAGTTTGATGGCCACAGGTAGCAATGACTTCCTATGATGCTCAGTGTTGCATCTTGGTGAAACGAGTCTCTGGCTGAATGTACTCCTGTGCCTAACCAGTACATTACGGAGTGGATGGGAGTCATTGTCCAAGATGGCATGCAACTTGGACAGCATCCTCTTTTCAGACACCACCATCAGAGAGTCCAGTTCCACCGCCACAACATCACTGGCCTTACAAATGAGTTTGTTGATTCTGTTGGTGTCTGCTACCCTCAGCCTGCTGCCCCAGCACACAACAGCAAACATGATAGCACTGGCCACCACAGAGTCATAGAACATCCTCAGCATCGTCCTGCAGATGTTAAAGGACCTCAGTCTCCTCAGGAAATAGAGACAGTTCTGACCCTTCTTGTAGACAGCCTCAGTGTTCTTTGACCAGTCCAGTTTATTGTCAATTCGTATCCCCAGGTATTTGTAATCCTCCACCATGTCCACACTGACCCCTTGGATGGAAACAGGGGTCACCGGTGCCTTAGCCCACCTCAGGTCCAACATCAGCTCCTTAGTCTTTTTCACATTAAGCTGCAGATGATTCTGCTCGCACCATGTGACAAAGTTTCCCACCGTAGCCCTGTACTCAGCCTCATCTCCCTTGCTGATACATCAACTATGGCAGAGTCATCAGAAAACTTCTGAAGATGGCAAGACTCTGTGCAGTAGTTGAAGTCCGAGGTGTAGATGGTGAAGAGAAAGGGAGACAGGACAGTCCCCTGTGGAGCCCCAGTGCTGCTGACCACTCTGTCTGACACACAGTGTTGCAAGCGCACATACTGTGGTCTGCCAGTCAGGTAATCAATAATCCATGACACCAGGGAAGCATCCACCTGCATCACTGTCAGTTTCTCACCCAGCAGAGCAGGGCAGATGGTGTTAAACACACTGGAGAAGTCAAAAAACATGACCCTCACAGTGCTCGCCGGCTTGTCCAGGTGGGCGTAGACACGGTTCAGCAGGTAGACGATGGCATCCTCAACTCCTAGTCGGGGCTGATAGGCGAACTGAAGGGGGTCTAAGTGTGGCCTAACCATAGGCCGGAGCTGCTCCAGAACAAGTCTGTCCAGGGTCTTCATGATGTGGGAGGTCAATGCCACCGGTCTGTAGTCATTGGAGCCACTGGGCCGCGGCATCTTCGGTACAGGGACGAGGCAGGACGTCTTCCACAGCACAGGAACCTTCTGGAGACTCAGACTCAGGTTGACCACACTTAGAGTATTCAGTTTTGTTCACCTCATTATAGAAAGATGTGGAAGCTTTAGAGAGGGTGCAGAGGAGATTTACCAAGATGCTGCCAGGATTAGAGAGTATGAAGAAAGAATGCGGGAGCAAGGGCTTTTCAATTTGGAGCAAAAGAGGATGATCGGCGACTTGATAGAGATGTATAAGATTATGAGGGACACAGATAGAACGGACAGAGTCTTTATCCCAGGGCACCAATGCCCAATACCAGAGGATATCCAGTGGAGGAAAGTTGGAGAGATGCCATAGGTAGATGTTTTTAAAGCACAGAGTGGTAAATGCCTGGACCATACTGCAAGTGGCAGAGGTAGAGACTGATGTAACAGGGACTGTAGGAACCACACATCCTGTAGGAGAAAGGGATGGCTGGCTCACAAATCGAGAAAGCTTGTAGACAGTGCAAGACGAAGGATGGGAAGATGATAGAGAAGGGATACGCTCAGACCGATGGTTTGAGATGTGTCTATTTTAATGCAAGGAGTATCACGAACAAAGCGGATGAGCTTACAGCTTGGAGCTATGATGTTGTGGCCATTACAGAGGTTTGGATGGCTCAGGGGCAGGAATGGTTATTTTGAGTGCCAGACTTTAGATGAATCAGAAAGGACAGGGAAGGAGGCAAAAGAGGTGGGGGCGTGGCACTGTTGATCAGAGATAGTGTCACGGCTGCAGAAAAGGAGGAAGTCATGGAGGGATTTTCTACGGAGTCATAGTGGGTGGAAGTTAGAAACAGGAAGGGGTCAATAACTCTACTGGGTGCTTTTTATAGACCACCCAATAGTAACAGGGTCATCGAGGAGCAGATAGGCAGACAGATTCTGGAAAGGCGCAATAATAACAGGGTTGTCGTGTTGGGGGATTTTAATTTCCAAAATATTGATTGGCATGTCCCTAGAGCAAGGGGTTTTGACGGGGTGGAGTTTGTTAGGTGTGTTCAGGAAGGTTTCCTGACACAATATGTAGAGAAGAGGAGAGGCTGTACTTGATCTGGTATTGGGAAATGAACCTGGTCAGGTGTCAAGTCTCTCAGTGGGAGAGCATTTTGGAGATAGTGATCACAATTCTATTACCATAGCATTGGAGAGGGATAGGAACAGACAAGTTAGGGAAGTGTGTAATTGGAGTAAGGGGAAATCTGAAGCTATCAGGCAGGAACCTGGAAGCATAAATTGAGAACAGATGACCTCAGGGAAATGTACGACAGAAATGTGGCAAATGCTCAGGGGATATGTTCTGCACAGGTACGTTCCAATGAGACATGGAAAGGATGGTAGGGTACAGGAACCACGGTGTACAAATGTTGTTGAAAATCTAGTCAAGAAGAAAAAAGCTTACGAAAGGTTAAAAAAAATTAGGTAACGATAGAGATCTGGAAAATTATAAGGCTAGCAGGAAGGGGCTTAGAATAAGTTAGGAGAGCCGGAAGGGGCCATGAGAAGGCCTTGGTGAGCAGGATTAAGGAAAACCCCAAGGCATTCTACAAGTATGTGAAGAGCAAGAGGATAAGACATGAGAGAATAGGACCAATCAAGTATGACAGTGGAAAAGTGTGTATGGAAGCGGAGGTTACTTTGCTTCAGTATTCACTATGGAAAAGGATCATGGCGATTGTAGGGATGACTTACAGCTGATTGAAAAGCTTGAGCATATAGATATTAAGAAAGAGGATGTTCTGGAGCTTTTGGACAACATCAAGTTGGATAAGTCACCAGGACCTGATGAGATATACCCCAGGCTACTATGGTAGGTGAGGGAGGAGATTGCTGAGTCTCTAGCAATGTCTTTGAATCATCAATGGGGACAATAGATATTCCCGAGGATTGGAGGGTTGCGGATGTAGTTCCCTTATTCAAGAAAGGGAGTAGAGATAGCCCAGGAAATTATAGACCAGTGAGTCTTACTTCAGTGGCTGGTAAGTTGATGGAGAAGATCCTGAGGGGTAGGAGTTATGAATATTTGGAGAGGCATAATATGATTAGGAATAGTCAGCATGGCTTTGTGAAAGGCAGGTTGTGCCTTACGAGCCTGATTGAATTTTTTGAGGATGTGACTAAACACATTGATGAAGGAAGAGCAGTAGATGTAGTGTATATGGATTTCAGCAAGGCATTTGATAAGGTACCCCATGCAAGGCTTATAGAGAAAGTAAGGAGGTATGAGATCCAAGGGAACATTGCTTTGTGGATCCAGAAGTGGTTTGCCTACAGAAGGCAAAGAGTGGTTGTAGACAGGTCATATTCTGCATGGAGGTTGGTGACCAGTGATGTGCCTCAGGGATCTGTTCTGGGATCCCTTCTCTTCATTATTTTTAATAATGACCTGGATGACGAAGTGGAGGGATGGGTGAGTAAATTTACTGATGACGCAAAGGTTGGGGGGGGTGTTGTGGATAGTGTGGAGGACTGTCAGAGGTTACAGCAGGACATTGATAGGATGCAAAACTGGGCTGAGAAGTGGCAGATGGAGTTCAACCCTGATAAGTGTGAGGTGGTTCATTTTGGTAGGTCAAATATGATGGCAGAATATAGTATTAATGGTAAGACTCTTGACTGTTGGAGGATCAGAGGGATCTTGGGGTCCGAGTCCATAGGACACTCAAAGCAGCTGCGCAGGTTGACTCTGTGGTTAAGAAGGCATACGGTGCATTGGCCTTATTCAATCATGGGATTGAGTTTAAGAGCTGAGAGGTAATGTTGCAGTTATATAGGACCCTAATCAGACCCCAGTTGGAATACTGTGCTCAGTCCTGGTTGCCTCACTACAGGAAGGATGTGGAAACCATAGAAAGGGTGCAGAGGAGATTTACAAGGATGTTGCCTGGTTTGGGGAGCATGCCTTATGAGAATAGGTTGAGTGAACTTGGCCTTTTCTCCTTGGAGTGACGGAAGATGAGAGGTGACCTGATAGAGGTGTATAAGATGATGAGAGACATTGATTGTGTGGATAGTCAGAGGCTTTTTCCCAGGGCTGAAATGGTTAACATGAAAGGGTGCAGTTTTACGCAGAGAGTGGTGAGTGTGTGGAATGGGCTGCCGGCAACAGTGGTGGAGGTGGATACAATAGGGTCTTTTAAGAGACTCCTGGATAGGGACATGGAGCTTAGGAAAATAGAGAGCTATGGGTAACCCTAGGTAATTTCTAAAGTAAGTACATGTTCGGCACAGCATTGTGGGCCGAAGGGCCTGTAATGTGCTGTAGGTTTTCTATGTTCTATGTTCTATCTGTTCTCAACCTGCGGAGGTAGAGACTGATCTAACAGGGACTGTAGGAGTCACACATCTGTTATCTGTCTGCATTGTGTGTTTATTCTGTGTATTACGGTAACCAGTCATGTGAGTCGGGGCATGGTAAAAGTAAAGGGAGTAAGTCAGGCATTCATGTTTTGGTAGTATGTAGTTGTAATTATTACAGTATAATAATTAGGGGCTGGAATGTAGTGCCTAATTCTAACAAATCAAAGCCGCTGATGGTGACTCCCATAGATTATTATCCTTGTACGAAATGCCCTCTGATCAATTCGATAATAGTGTTCTGAAAGACCAGTATTCAATCCTTTTTTAGCAACTCGCAAAACGTACAATCTTGAAGCAATGAAAGCTAAGTGTAATTAAGTGCAAATTAAGCATACTTAAGCGGTTAACAAAAGATATGGTCCCCAGCTCCAAGCTGCTCAGAACAAAGCGCACATATATAACTTATTCCCTTCGCTTTTACCACGCCTCCACTCACGTGACTAGTCACAATACACAGAATACAATGCAGATAGAAAACACGTGAATGGTTCTTACATTCCAATCCCCTAATTATGATACTATAATAATTACAACTTCATACTACCAAAACATAGGAGGCATGAAATCTTAACATTCACACGTGTCCTCTTTCTGGTAAGCAATCTATCCTGGATCGCGACCTTCTCTTAACAAACCAGGTTGTTCCTCTTGACAGCATTCAGGGAAATCTGTCTTGAATTACTGTGGATTCGTTAGAATTACCACTGCATTTTGTCAACAAAAAATTTCAACAATTTTATCAAATGTATGTCAGCATTTGGACATGTCTGTGAAATTAGGAGCACTGTAGCCAGGAGCAGCTTGCGGCAAGTAATGACCCCTTGTTGATTCATGCTGTGTGCTTGGGTTTGGGAATGGTCATCGCTAACTATAAACTCTATGGTTTGGTGTTTGCTGGAGAATTTGGCATTTTGTTCTGTTGAAATGCTGAAATACTTTGACTGCCAACATATGAATTAAATGCCGTTGTTTTGTCTGGTTCATGCACTTGGAAAACGACATGAGTCAAGCTGGACACAGTGACCTTGAAGTCAAGACTTAAAGAGAAATTAAACTTACTGAGAAAGCTTTGGTGGCTCGAATTGACAATATTTGGAAAGATGACGATGAGGTTGTTAAGAAGGTTAATGATTTAATACCATTAATTAGAAGTTTCCTGGTAGCAAAAGAGCAACTAGATGCTTCATGAGTGCAGTCTCATTTGGGCAATTTAAAAATCTTCGTGAAGATGTTGTTAGGCGATATAACTTGCTGTTGTCTTTAATGCCTATCTCAGAGCGAGAGAAACAAACTGAAAGCAAGCCAAGTATTGATACACTTATTAATACAGTCATAGCAATTGTTGACCAATGGTTGAAACAAACATGTGACGTTGAAGACCAGATTGCTGGAGGAAATGAAAATATTGATAAAGCTACTGGTCATTCTGTGACCAAGTTTAAACCTGATGATTTTCAGGATGATGTTCACCCTGAAGCCAAAGCGTCTAACAAGCATGCAACAGGTTCTATTGGTAGCAGAATGTCCCGTACATCTGATACCTCCTCTGCATGCATTAAAAAGGAAGCTAATTTAGCTGCATGGCAGCAATTATTGAAAGACAAGCATGCGCTGGAAGAACAAGAAGAGCGGCAGGACGAGCAGCTACAGAAAGGAAAGGAGTAGCTTAAGTTACAGGAAGAAACTGCAGCACAGATGGCCGAAGTTAAATTGCTGAAGGCTTCAAGTGCTGCAGGTTTGTGCTAAACATGCTCCAGCAGGACAGTGCTATGGTGTGACTTCCTCTGTTGACATGGTGCTGAGAAAATCCAACGCACTCAATGTCAACGTGCATACATTTGTTCTTCCAATGTCTATGAGCCACGAGCTTGGACCCCAAGGGGTAGTTCAGGATGTTCACTCTCAGCCTGCATCAAAGAGGCACTCTGAACCTATGCCATATCCAATAGCACAATGTGCTTCTGAGGACATTGATTTACAATATGGTGACTCTGGTGTTTCAGATGCTAAAATTCTATATAGTGCACTGGAGGACATAAGGACATGAAAGTAAACAGCAAGCTTAGTGATGCAACAATGCATTGCATCTCTGCCTAAAAGAGAGCTTCAAATCTTCGATGGTGATCCATTGCATGTCATTCATTTGTAAGAGCTTTCAACAATAGCACTGAAGGCAAGACTGATGACTATGGCAACCGTCTCTATTTTCTCGAACAGTTCACTGGAGGTTACACAAGAGAGCTTGTCAAAAGTTGGCAGCAAGCCAATCTGGAGGAAGGTCAAACCTTTGCCACAGGAACAGTTTGATCATGAGCAGAAAGTTGCTATGACCCACATGGAAAAGGCTCTTTATTGGCCACCTATCAAATCAGAAGGTGTCAAAGTTCTTCAAGACTCGTTTTCTTAGAGGCTGTTGTAATGCAATGGGAGATGTTTAATATCTGTGAGAGCTGGACATGCCTATTAATATATCAATTATAAGGAAGTTGCCTTACATGCTTAGTGATAAATGGAGATGTCTTGCCTGTGAGCTATTGGATAATCACAACCACGAGGCTGCTTTCCTTGACCTTGTCGAGTTTACCTAGGAACAAGTGAGGATTTCTACATACACAATGCGTAGAAATACACAGGATACTACACCACCGGCGGTAAGGAAAGGTGTGAACAAAATTAAGTCACAAAGTCATTCTGAAGCTAAAGGAGGCAGTTTTGCTATTACTGTGGCTATTTTGAAAGATGAAGCTAAAACTGAACCCGGAACTGATGAAAAGGGTGCGATTTGAAACAAGTGTGAAAGAATCAAACACAGCAGCGAGTAACACTCTGATATCCAATAGCCTTACGGGAGCTGGCGATCCTGATTGTGAACATCCTATAATTCCAGTTCAGCTGAAGTCTAAGAAGGGTAACAAGACAGTGGTTACTTATGCCTCCGAGATCAAGGACGTACAGAGTGTTCTGCACAGTGAGCCTCATGAACAAGCTCAACCTAACAGGAAAAAGAACACACATTCTCTTATGCACCATGGGTTGTGAGTGGCTACGCCATTTCAGGATTGGAAGTGGCTGGTTTAGACCGTGAATACCACTGTGAACTGCCTAACATCTATACTCAGGAAAGTGTGCTTGTCCACAAAGGGAGTATTCCTTGTCAGTGAAATCTTCAGGAATGGTCTCACCTGAAGCATGTTTATTTGGTGGAACTTGATTCAAAAATTGAGTTGTTGATAGGGGCGAATGTGCCTTAGGCATTGGAGTCGTTGCAAGTGATTTGCAGTGCCACTGATGGACCCCATGCAATCAGAACAATGGTAGGTTGGACTGTTAATGGACTGTTGAAAGATGACCGTGCTGGTGGAAGAGACTACACTCGGCCAGAGCTACAGTTAACAGGATCTCAGTTTTGAACTTCGATGAGCTTTGGCAGCAACATTTCAAGACAGATTTCCCTGAATGCAGTCAAGAGGAACAACCTGGTTTGTCAAGAGAAGGTCATGATCCAGGATAGATCGCTTACCAAAAAGAGGACACTTGTGTGAATGTTAAGATTTCATGCCTCCTGTATTTTGGTAGTATGAAGCTGTAATTATTATAGTATCATAATCAGGGGGCTGGAATTACGAGCCATACATGTGTTTTCTATCTGCATATTATGGTAACTAGTCACATGAGTGGAGGTGTGGTAAAAGCGAGGGGAATAAGTTACGTATTTGTGCTTTGCTCTGGACAGTTTAGAGCTTGAGGATGTCATAGCTTTTCTTGACCATTTAAGTACACTTAATTTACAATTAGTTGTGCTTAAGTTTAATTGCTTCAAGATTGTATGTTTTGCGAGTTGCTAATAAAGGATCGAATACAGTTCTTCGACTTTTGTAACATTATTATCCGATTGATTGGAGGGGGCGCCCATGGGGGTCGACATGGTATAAAAAATGGAGGGCTATGGGCTATGTAGGAGGGATTGATCATGGGCTGAACAGCCTGTAATGTGTTGTTCTATGTTCTGAAGCTCGGTGGAGTACACACCCTTATCTGTAGCAATAGTGCTAAAATGAGACAGTTGAGAACTTCAAGTTTCTGGGTGTAAATATCACCAACAATCTATTCTGATTGAGCCATGTAGAATCTATGGCCAAGAAAGCAAACCAATGTCTTTACTTCCTTAGCAGGCTAAGAAGGCTTGGCATGTCCCCAAAGACTCGACCCGACTTCTACATATGCATCATAGCTTGCTGTGGCAGTTTCACATGAAGTTGCAGAGTTGTGGACATAGCCCAGTTTGTGGACATTAATAACTCAGAGTACTGTAGGTCCACACCATCAACGAGTCGCTCGCTGGCGGAAATGATGAAGGAGCTGCACAACGTGCTGCTGCCTGAGTCAATGGAGGCCCACAGTCATACAGAGAGTGGCCAGCATGGTCACTTTTCTTGTGATCGCAAGGCCCCTTTGGACACTGTTAACTCGGTTCGCTGATTTATTGGATGAGTGCAGGGGCAGATGGAGGGGGCCTGGTCCTCGGTTGTAGCAAGGACTAGGCCTGAAGTGACGACGTCGCCTGGAGTGAGGGAATGAAGCCACTATGCTTCACCGGGGGGGGGGGGGGCGGTGTGACACGGTGACCAGAACGGGGCAGAGCCGCCACTCAGGGTTTCGCTCGGCAGAAGACAAGCTCTGTTGTATCCGACTACAGATTTTTTAGCAACTGAATGGACTCGTGTCTCAGGCTGAAGGGTCGCTTGTTCTTCAATCACCGGAGGAGAGGCATACGAGCCAGTGCGGTCTACCGGGGGCGGCTTAGCGCAGTTGTGGTGACCGACGCTTTAAAATGGACTGAGAGGTCTGGACTATGGACAAATATATTTGTCTGGTTACGCTTTCACTAATATTCTACATATGCTTGTATGTGCAAGGACTGGGTATCAAAGTCATGCTGTCACCTAATGGGCATTGGGGTCCAATTGACAGATGATATCGATGGGCTGGAGGGATCTGGACTATATATATGTATACTCTGTGTCATTGTATTCTTACTGATATTCTGTATGGGTTTGCTAACTTGTATGTGCAAGGACTGGGCGTCAAGCTGTGGCATCGCGGGGTGTGGATAAGGGAGGTGGGCATCAGGACTCCTATTACATGATTGTGATCTTGTGTGTGCTTTCTGTGTGTGACCGTTGGTAATGTGTCTTTGCACCCTGACCCCACAGTAACACTGTCTCGTTTGCCTGCATTGATGAGTAATCATGTATGGTTAAAAGACAATTAAACTTGAATTGAATTGGACCTCATCATGGCCCCTGAAATGTAATTGTCTACCTGAACTGCACTTTCTCTGTAATTGTAAAGAAAAAACAATTTCAAGATTAGCTTTATTTGTCACATGTACATCAAAATTTACAGTTGAAATACTTAATTTGCACCGAATCGAATCAAATCAGCGAGGATTGCACTGGGCAGCCCACAAGTGTCGCCATGCTTCCAGTACCAACGTAGGGTGCTCACAACTCACTAACCCTAACCACACATCTTTTGGAGTGTGCAAGGAAACCAGAGCTCCTAGAGGACACCCACACAGTCACCGACTCCTTACAGACAGTGACAGGAAATGAACCCGGTCTTACAGCTGGAGATGTAAAGTTTGATGCTAACCACTACGCTACTGTGTCCTATATTCTGCATTGATTTCTTTACCTTGGTCACTCCTGCATTGAATAATCTATCTAGATGCATATAAAAAGCTTTTCGTTGTACTTAGTACACTTGATTACGATAAACCAATTAGTTAAATATGTGTTCTAATAAATGAGTAGATTTATAGTTCAGCATAATTACCTTGAGGACTGACCTATGCAAGAACAGAGCCAGCAACTGGATAAGGTCATAGTGTACGTAACCATCCTTCTTCTCGATGCCGATGATGTTAGGCAGGTAGAAAGGTCGATTGAAGTAAAGCAATCGATAGGAAGAGGTGGTCCATGGAAAGAAGCCAAACTGAAAGCAGTATTTCACAACCACGGTAATCTGTGGGGGAACAGGTGTAAGGAATTGTGAAACACTTGGTACACGTGGAAGGACTAGGTCTGGGATAAAGGTCAGTGACAGATATCATGAAATTTAAGTGGCAGTAGCTTTCTCCTTCCAGTCGGAAGGAAAAGCATTTTATTTCATGCAAGGCCATCAGGTAATAATGAATTCCACACCTCAATAAACAAAGAAGCAATCTAAATTTGCAAGAGTGAGCTGGTAAGGCTGATGGGCTCTGTAACAGCCAAGATCTCCCGGTGGCCAGCCATTTTAATTCCATTTTCCATTCCCACACTGACATGTCTGACGTGGCCTGCCCTAATGTCAATTTAAGGCTAGATGCAGATTAGAGGAACAATATCTTGTATTCCATCTTGGTAGTTTCAAACCTGGTGGCATCAACATTAGATTTCTCTAACTTCTGATAACCAGTCCCCTCTGTCCTCCCTCCCCCTTTTCTTTACCCTTATCCCTTTTACGCCTTTATTTCTTCTCATTCCCTTCCCCTGCTCTCATGACCTGCCCATTAGCCACAACTTTTCTGATCTGGTTCCCCAGCTCCTCCTCTTTATTTCACGGTTCACTATTTTTAAAAATCAGATTCCATCCTTTTCAGTCCTTTGCACTTCCACCTGCCACCTCCCAGTTTCTCACTTCATTCCCACTTGTCCATCTTCACCCTCTCACCTTGATTCACTCACTCGCCACCCCGTGCTCCCTCTCCTCCCTCAACCCTTTCATTCTGCCACCTGACCCCTTCCTTCCCGGTCCTGCTGAAGGCTCTCAGCCTGAAACTTCGACTGTTTATCTCCCTCCATAGATGCTGCTTGACCCACTGAGTTCCTCCAGCCCTTTGTGTGTGCTGTTGCATGGATAAAGCTCTCAGATTACATGGAAACAAGCTCACATTTTGGAATTTTCCACATGCTGTTGCAAGGATGTCAGGATGCCAATGAAGATGGATATTGGTGCAAGCAGGAGCAACTTTGTGAGGCAAAATATGTGACTTCATGAAGTTTGAGGAGAATGACGTGAATCTTGCACTGAAGGTTCAGTTTTAACCTCTTGATCTTTCTGGGGTTCAAGGCTTCACCTCGTCCATTTCTTTTTTACAGGAAGGAGATGGACAAGGCGGAGCCTTGAACCTCACAATGATCACGAGGTTAACACTGAACTTCACACAGATTTTGGGGATTTGGGGGGGTAGAGAAAATGGAGAAATCATGGAGGGATTTGAAAACAGGTGAGGAGAATTTACCAGAATTTAACATAATCACAATAAACTTCTAGGAAGAAGATTGGAGTCTGTAATGAAAGCAAGGAGTTTGATGACCGATGGCAAAGGATCAAGTCCGACTTACACTGCACAGAAACAGATATGCCCCACCATGCCTATGCCTACCATTGTATTTATCTACACTAGTCCCATCATTTTGTCCATGGTCATCTATACCTTGGCAATTCAAGTGCTTGCCGAGACATCTCTCAAATGTCATGGGTGTATCAGCCTTCATTGCTTTTCAAACACTGCAATCCAAATTCCAACCATTCTGTGTGAAAATGCCCCCCTCCCAGATCCCCCCAAAATCCCCCTCTAAACTTCAAGCTTCTCAGCTGAAGCTTATGCCCTCTGGTCTTAAATAGCTCCACCATGGGAAAATTATTCCTGCCACCTGTCCTATCTATCCCCCATGTGATTACGTATAAGCACCCCTCACTTCCCTTTGCTCCAGGAGAACAAACCCCACCTGTCCAGTCTCTTCTTATACCGAAATGCACCAAATCCGGGAGACTCTCTCTGTGCTCTGTCAAGAATTACACATGATTCTACAGGAGTGCTCCAACCAATGTCTTAACCCTAATACTCTCAACTGTCATTAGGAAGAAACTTCCGCTCATCCAGCACTAGATGTCAGTTTCCCAATTCCGAGACAGTGGACAGATAAAGAACTATTTTCACTGAAGGATGGAACATTCAGTACTCATCTTTCCTATGCTCCTCCTTTGCCAATACCAGTTCCTCTATGATTTAAGGCACAATCCATTTGAGTCTTGTGGCATGTTCCAAAACAATATATTTGACCTCTTCATCACACACTTAGATAAGAATAAGTCTGTTTGTACATCTGGATTACACAGTAAGCAGAACCTAATGCAGACTGATGAGCTGAAGTCTCCTGTTAGTCTGCATCACAGAACCCAGTGGGAATTTCCTCCATTCCTCACTTCCTCTTATGCTTAGGCAGCTTCTGCTTAAGTGCATCTATGCTGTTGGCACTACTTAGAAAGAATTCCATGCATAACTAGTAGCCGATTAAAGATGTTTCTCCTCAACACCTTTACGTGATGATTGTATTTTTATGGCCACTGAAGTTATTTGTTTTCCCAAGTAGCAAATTTTTCCTATATCTGCTCTATTTGTGATTTTAATGATATGTGAGCGATCAATGTTGAATGTTTTCTCCTGCAGGGGTGAACGACCAGATACTGCAGCCAAAGCCACGTGCGAGCGTTTCAGTTTTTCTCTTCGTACCTCGGTGTACAGGATGGCAAACATCCAGAACCGTTTCTTCGGCCTTGGAATGGAGAGCATCGCCCAGAGGAAGACAAGGATGGGCAGAACCAAGGTGAGCAACGAGGCGGAGACCATGTGGTTGAGGATTATGACGAAGTAGCACAACATGTCCGACTGCGACATCATGGTGTTGTACAAGGCAAACAGAAGCTTCAAGAGGCAAGGCAAGTTACTGTAGAATTTGTCTGACTCCTCCAGCTCAGTATCATGGAACATTCTGGAAGAGGACAGAAAGTTTGACAACAAAAGGTGGTTGACTCAGACATGAGTAAAATACAGGACAGCTAATTTTCTGCAATGAAACGTAATACATGTGGCCATATTAAATGGATAGTGCAAACATAATCTTCAAGTGGTGGGAATAAAGACTGGAACAGAAGGAGAGGTATACATTATTTATGAAACTCATCTTTAATCCCAGCTCACTCAGTCTGCCCTTATTTTTATAAATCCTTTAGACAATTCTGTCCCAATCTGTAATGGAACTGCCTATAAAAGCTGTCATGCTGGGAGTGTGCCCTCCCGATACATTTACTTCACAGGATTTAATTACAACATAATTATTGTTGACGAGCATTTATGTTGGACACGTAGACACGGGAATTACATTGGGAAAACTAACTGGAAGTGGGCGCTGAAGCAAGCTTTTTAATTGTACACATTTAACAAATATTGCCTGCTTCTGGACAGGCATACAGAGGTAAAGTCAAAACAGATATTTAGTCACCAGATCCAAAATGACAGTCCTCCAAAACTTGATTTTAGTGCAAAATTTGTGAATTTGGAAGTGATGCTAAAACATTTCCTAGTCCTACAGTGCAGAAGCCGGCCCTGCAGCCCATGGACTCCATGCTGACCACCAAGTACCCCAATCTTTACAAAGCCATTTCTCAGCCCATGGACCCCATGCTGACCACCAAGTACCCCAATCTTTACAAAGCCATTTCTCAGCCCATGGACTCCATGCTGACCACCAAGTACCCCAAACTTTACAAAGCCATTTCTCAGCCCATGGACTCCATGCTGACCACCAAGTACCCCAATCTTTACAAAGCCATTTCTCAGCCCATGGACTCCATGCTGACCACCAAGTACCCCAATCTTTACAAAGCCATTTCTCAGCACATGGACTTTCTGTGCCTTGACATTTCATGTGCTCCTTTAAGTAATTACTACATTCTCTTTTGAGTCCCAGCCCCCAGAGCCTTTACAGGCAATGTATTCCAACCCTAAATATTCTTTGGGTGGAAAAACGTCCTCCTTTTATCCTTGCCGAACCCTTTACTCGGTAACTTAAACCTATGCCCATTGGCACCTGCTCTGAGCAAAGTTTTATTACTATCTAGCCTATCTCTCCCCCTCATACTTTCGTACATCATTACTTGGTCTTCTCTCGGGCTCCCTTTCCCCAAAGAACACAAACCCAGCCTATCTAATTTCTCCTCATGACTGAATCACGCCCATCCCAGACAATATTCTGGTGAATCTCCTTGGCACCTTCTCCAGGGTGCTTTCTATATTGTGGCAAACAAATGTGCAAACAATATTCCAGATGTGGCTTCACCATACTTCTATGAAGATGAATAATAGCCTCCTCCTTCTGTTCCCTTTGCCCATCTGATACTGGAATGCCTTCTTCAACATCCGATCTACCTTGGCTGCCTCCTGCAGGGATCTTCTGACTGTACACAAAGGTGCCTTTCTTCCTCAATTCTCCAGCCTTACCATTCATTGTGTAGGTCCTACTTTCATTAGCCAATCAATATCCTTCTGTAGCCTGAGACAAGCCTCCTCACTATACACAACAGCCACGATTTTTGTGCCAGCTTCAAACCTACCAATCATAACTCCTACATTCACATCTACATTGCTAATATATATTATAAACAGGATGGGGCCCAGCACTGAACCCTGTGGTACACCACTAGTCACAGGCTTCAAATCACAGAAACAAACTTCCAACATTGCCTTCTGTCCTCTACTACACGCCAACTTTGGATCTGATTTGCCAACCTGCCTAGGATCCCATGCACTCTGACCTTTTGTCTTGATTAAAGATATCTTGGTTATCATTTTTTAAATTATGTTACCCAGCTTACTTTGTGGTTACAAGCTGCAAGAATAAACTCACTTTGAATCGCAAGCTTGCCAAAGTGGTAAAAAATCTTAAAACCTCACCAGCCCTGTTCCTATTTCCGAGCCCACCTACTTGTCCACTTGCTACCTGCGTCCTCCTGACTTTCCAACGCAATTCCCATCCTCTTCCGTTCTCCCTCCTCTTCAACTGTTCCGTCTTCTCCATCCCTGATTTTCACCCTCTGCTTCATATCTTCATCCATCTCCTCCTCCCTTTAAAGTGCTTGAATCCAATCCTAACCCTCACATCATTTTTATGCTCCCCCCCCCCCCCCCACACCCCACGGGAAACTAGCTCATAATTGTTAACGATAGAAGAGTCAGTTCTCACTTGTTGAGCATCAGGTCACTTGCTGTTAGGAGACGGCTCTCATAGTTAAGAGTTACTTGGTCTGTTTTAAATGTCTGCTCTTCAGGCTCTGAGTACAAGTTCTCCTCAGAGAGGCGGCTTACTACTGTGTTGTAGCCAGGCGGGATATCAGATTTGTGAGAACACAGAGTTATGCAGCCTTCGGCAATGTCTCCACCTTCCTCTTCATCTATGGTTCCCTGCGGTGAATGTAGCAAGACAGACTGGGCTGGTGCACTAGGAAAGAAAATTCATTTCATGAGAGAGAGAGAGGGGGGAGAGAGGGGGGAGAGAGGGGGGAGAGAGGGGGAGAGAGGGGGAGAGAGGGGGAGAGAGGGGGAGAGAGGGGAGAGAGGGGAGAGAGAGGGGGAGAGAGGGGGAGAGAGGGGGAGAGAGGGGGAGAGAGGGGGAGAGAGGGGGAGAGAGGGGGAGAAAATATTCAAGGTCTGCATACGATGATAGAGGAAGACCCAGGGATTGCAGATATATAGTTCCCTGGAAGTGGTGTTGCAAGTAGACAGATTGGTGAATGTGACATTTGGCATGCTGACCTTCAATCAGAATACTGAGCACAGGAGCTGGGACTTCTTGTTACAGCTGTACAAGATGCTGGTAAGGCTACGATTTGGAGTTCTGTGTACAATTCTGGTCATCCTGTGATAGGAAGGATGGCACTAAACTAGAGAGGGTGCAAAAAAAGATTTAACAAGGATATTACCATGGATTATAAGGTCAGGCTGGATAGGTTAGGACCCTTTTTCTCTGGAGTTTAGAAGGCTGAGGGGTGACCTCATAGGGGTTTATAAAATCATAAGGGGCATAGGTAAGCTGAATAGCCAAAGTGTTTTCCTCAGGGAAAGGGAATCAATAGTAAAAAAAACATAGGTTTAGAGTGAGAGGTCAAAGATTTAAAAGGAATCAGAGGAACAATTTTGTCACATAGAGGATGGTCAGTATATGGGAAGTGGTAACACAGTTTGTATTTTCAAGGTATTTGGACAGTCACACGGTAGAAAAGGTTTTGAGGGATACGGGCCAGATAAATGGGTCTGGCTTAGTTAGGCAACTTGGTCAACACAAATGAGATGGGTCGAAGAGCTTGATTTCATGCTATACATCTTTATGGCTCTATGTCTCTGCAACTGAAACACATCTTTCCCTAGCACCCCCCCCCCCCCCCCCCCACCGACACTTTCTGCATTCCTCAGGGAATGCCCCCCACGCGATTCCCTTGTCATTTGTCCCTCCCCACTGATCTCCCTCCTGGCACTTATCCTTGCAAGTGGAACAAGTGCTACACCTTCACCTTCACCTCCTCCCTCACTACCATCCAGGGCCCTGAACAGTCCTTCCAGGTGAGGTGTCACTTCACCGAGAGTCCACTGGGGTCATCTATTGTATCCAGTGCTCCCAGTGTGGCCTCTTGTATATCGGTGAGACCTGACGAAGATTGGGAGACCGCTTCACCGAGCACCCAAGTTCCGTCGCCAGAAAAAGCGGGATCTCCCAACGGCCATCCATTTTCATTCCACTTCCCTTTCTCATTCCAACACGTCAGTCCATGGCCGCCTCTACTGTCACAATGAGGCCAGACACAGGTTGGAGGAACACCACCTTATATTCGGTCTAGGTAGCCATTGATGGCATAATATCGATCTCTCAAACTTCTGGTAATGGCCCCCCTTTCTCTATTCCTCCTTTCCCTCTTTCACCTTATCTCCTTGCCTGCCCACCCCCTTCCTCTAGTGCTTCTCTCCCTTTTTCTTTCACCCATGGCCTTTTGTCCTCTCCTATTAGATTCTCCCTTCTCCAACCCTGTATCTCTTTCATCAATCAACTTCCCAGCTCTTTACCTTACCCCCTCCCAGTTTCACCTTTCACCTTGTGGTTCTTCCTCCCCTCCCCACACCTTCTAGCTCTGACTCCTCATCCCCTAGTAAGGCTGAAAGGGGAGGGAGTGCTGTGCACCGGCTGGCAGGTAAAGTGGCTCTGCTGAAATCTATGGAAACATTGGTAAGCAGGGGGACAAAGCCTTCCATCAATTCTCTGATGTTCAGTGAACTGCCATATAATACAATCAAAATTAGCAGCAACAGCATCTCCAGTGGGGTCATTCTGGAACATCACTCTTCTCACAGTATCAAGGTGTAGTCGGGCACCAAGGTACAGATCTCTGTGCAATCAGGAAACGACCTGACAAGCTGGACCTTTACCAATATGTTTTTCATTGTAATGTGCATTTATAAATGTAGACAGACATGTGAATTATGAACTCGAGTAGGCTAGTCCCTTGACTTCATTACCCATTGACTTCATATCTGCATTCCCACCTAACCCCGATAACTTTTCACTCTGCTTATCAAGAGTCTATTTAGCTCTGTCTGAAAAATGTTCGCACACTCCACTTTCACCACCCTCTGAGCAAGAGAGCTCCAAAGACCGAGAGGTCTCTGAGAGAAAAAGTAAGTCATCCCATCCCTGTCTTAGCTGGACAACTCCTTACTTTCAAACAGTAGTTCCTACTTCTAGATTCTCCCACAAGATCCTCTCCACATCTACTATGTCAGGGGCCCTCAGTCCTCCCTTGTAATTAGTAATATTTCTGTGCTTGATATTGTATTAAAATGTAGAAACCCAGAATGACCATCCTATCTACCGTTCTTTCCATAATGGACATCAGAGAGTTGATGCGAATGTGTTCCTGGTCTAGAATGAACGCCAATAAGTGGTTGTGTGTCTTTGTGTGATATCTTTAACACAACCATCCGCCCTGTTTCATAAAGTATTGTATTAGAAGCCCCTGAGGAATGTGCAGAATGATCATTAGTATCTGGTCAGTCACCAACTAGCCCACGGCTGCCAAGCTGAAATGGACTGGTGAATCACAACAAGAACACCTCATGATTTACCTCAAAATCTCACTGTCCAGGGACATGTCAATCTGGGGCATCTTCTGCAGTGTCCGCCTATTGTAACTGCTGGGCCTTGGGACCTCAGTGATGGGTTCCTCAGTCTCATCTACATCATCGCAGGTAGGCTGTCTGGAGCCCAGTGTAGTGACTTCAGTGTTACAGCTGTGGAAACACAAAGAGGAAATCCACGCCGTGGTCACTTCATTAGCAACACTGGAACACCTGCTCATTAATGCAAATATCTAATTTGCCAATTATGTGGTAGCAACTCAATGCATAAAGTTCAGACCAAACACCAGAATGGGAAAGAAGTGTGACCTAAGTGACTTTGACTGTGGAACGATTGCTGCTGGCACACGGGCTGGGTGTGAGTATCTCCTAAAATGCTGATCTCCTGAGATTTTAACACACAACAGCTCTAGAGCAGGAGTTCACAACCTTTTTTATGCCATGGACCCTTACCATTAACCAAGGGGCCTGTGATCCTGGGTGGGGACCCCTGCTCTAGAGTTTACAGAGAATGGTGTAAGAAACAAAAAGCATCCAGTGAGCAGCCATTCTGTGAGCGAAAAGAGGTCAGAGGAGAATGGCCAGACAGGTTCAAGCTGACAGGAAGGTGACAGTAACTCAAATAACCAGATGTTACAACAGTGGTGTGCAGAAGAGCATCTCTGAATGCACAAAACTTGAAAGTGAATGGGCTTCAGCAGCAGAAGACCATGAACATCCAATTAAAAACAGCAACTACATCTTCCTTTACCTAATTGATAAGAATATCTGTTACCCAAGAAGGTGATTTGCTGCTATAGGGTCTTTGACCTGACATGTTATCCCTGTTTCTCTGTTCATAGATGCTACTCAGTCTTTCTAGCATTTTCTCTCTTTATTTTAGCTTTCAGTTTCTTTGATTCTCAGACAACCTGGGCTCACTGGGTTAGGGGATTTACAGGTTAGCATTTACACCTTCTCAACAATCAACGTGAGTGTCTATTGGTTATAAACAGAAGCACTGTGTGTATTAAGGAGTATATTAAATTAAACATAATTTGCTCTTGTAATAACAACTGGACTGTTGCAATGGAGCCCAAAGCAAACTTGAGTAAGAGCCCGTCATCTCAGTCTGGGCATATGACAGCCTTCTGGATTCAATATCAAATTCTGCAGCCTCAGGCAACCCGATTTCTCAGTCAGTATCAGTTGTCCATCTGTGAAATCAACAAAGAGGAGTTGAGCATTTTTATTTCACAATGGCCCCACCTGATGATCTGGGAATCAAGAATATTCCACCAGTGCTCATATTCACTTAGATCAGCTAACTCTTCAACCAGACAACAGCCCAGTACCAGCAAAAGAAATGGTTGCAAACGACCCATGAAAGCAAACAGAAATGAGACACTTTTACCTAGTGCCCTCAGTCTAGTAAATTGTCCCTTGAGTTGTACGGGAACTCAACCCAACAGTGAGACTGAGCCACAATTAGGAAGGTAAGACAGGCACCAGAGTCACAGGGCAGGCTTAAGTGGTGAGGTAGAGGGGTTTAGGGAGGGAATTCCAGAACACAGGACCACAGTAGCTGAATGCACGGCTGCCAGCCGTGGAGGTGGCGGCTCAGTACACCAAGAGGTCATTACTTGAAGAGCATAAAAAGGTGGAGGAAGTCACAGAGACAGGAAGGAAAGCTTTAAATTCCAGGCACAGTGGTGAAATAGAAACCAGTTTCAACCAGCAAGTGAAGAGGTGAGAAATGATTCTCTCCCCCCCCCCCCCCCCACCCCAGACGTCCTTAAAGCATCCAAGGCTGCTTTTGTTTTTTTTAATATTCAATTCCTTCATGCTGTCAAAATTACTTATCAGTGTAACAACTCTTTATCGGAATTGTAGGGCTTGAGTTTTAAGGAGAGACTGGATTGAGATATTTTTCCTTGGCTGAGGGATGACCTTAAAGAGGTTTATAAAACTGTGAGGGGATAGATATGAGGAATGGTGTATTCCTTTATCCGAGATAGGGAGACTAAAACTAAACTGCACAGGTTTAAGATGAGAGGGGGACGATTTCAAACGATCTAAGGGGCTCAAATTCCTTTTCACACAGAGGGTGGAGGGTATATGGAACAAATTGTCAGAGGTAGTAGTATAGGCAGGGACAGTTACAATGTTTGAGTACTGTTGGGGGGGACAGCCTACCTGGGGGAAGCAACAGTGGTCGCGCCTCTGGCACAGAGTCTGACCCTGTAGCTCAGAAGGGTAGGGAAAGGAAGAGGAAGGCAGTAGTAATACGGGACTCGATAGTCAGGGGGTCAGATAGGCGATTCTGTGGACGCGATCAGGAGACTTGGATGGTAGTTTGCCTCCCTGGTGCCAGGGTTCGGGATGTTTCTGATCGCATCCAAGATATCCTAAAGTGGGAGGGCGAGGAGCCAGAGGTCGTGGTACATATAGGTACCAATGACATAGGAAGGAAAAGGGAAGAGGTCCTGAAAGGAGAATATAGGGAGTTAGGAAGGCAGTTGAGAAGAAGGACCACAAAGGTAGTAATCTCAGGATTACTGCCTGTTCCACGCGACAGTGAGAGTAGGAATAGAATGAGGTGGAAGATAAATGCATGGCTGAGGGATTGGAGCAGGGGGCAGGGATTCAAGTTTCTGGATCATTGGGACCTCTTTTGGGGCAGGTGTGACCTGTACAAAAAGGATGGGTTACACTTGAATCTTAGGGGGATCAATATCCTGGTGGGGAGATTTGCTAAGGCTACTGGGGAGACTTTAAACTAGAATGGTTGGGGGGTGGGAATCAATTTGAAGAGACTAGTGGAGAGGAGGTTAGTTCACAAATAGAGAAAGCTAGTAGACAGTGTGTGAGGGAGGATAGGCAGGTGATAGAGAAGGGGAGCGCTTAGACCGAAGATGTAGGGGAGAAGGAAGAAAAAGATAATAAAGTTGTTTGCACCGTTAGGGATAAACAGAGAAGAAGAGGTGGAGAGTTTCTTAAATGCATCTATTTTAATACTAGGAGCATTGTAAGAAAGGTGGATGAGCTTAGAGCATGGATTGATACCTGGAAATATGATGTTGTAACTATTAGTGAAACATGGATGCAGGAGGGGTATGTTTGGCAACTAAATATTCCAGGATTTCATTGCTTCAGGTGTGATAGAAACGGAGGGGCAAGAGGAGGAGGTGTTGCATTGCTTGTCCGAGAAAATATTACAGCAGTGCTTTGGCAGGATAGGTTAGAGGGCTCATCTAGGGAGAATATTTGGGTGGAATTGAGGAATGGGAAAGGTGTAGTAACACTTATAGGGGTGTATTGTAGACCACCTAATGGGGAGCGAGAATTAGAGGAGCAAATTTGTAAGGAGATAGCAGATATTTGTAGTAAGCACAAGGTTGCGATTATGGGAGATTTTAATTTTCCACACATAGACTGGGAAGCCTATTCTGTAAAAGAGCTGGATGGTTTGGAGTTTGTAAAATGTGTGCAGGATAGTTTTTTGCAGCAATACATAGAGGTACCGACTATGAGAAGGGGCAGTGTTGGATCTCCTGTTAGGGAATGAGATAGGTCAGGTGACGGAGGTATGTGTTGGGGAGCACTTCGGGTCCAGTGATCACAATGCCATTAGTTTCAATATAATTACGGAGAAGGATAAGACTGGACCCAGGGTTGAGATTTTTTATTGGAGAAAGGCTAACTTTGAGGAGATGCGAAAGGATTTTGAAGGAGTGGACTGGGGCAATTTGTTTTATGGGAAGGAGGTAATAGAGAAATGGAGGCCATTTAAAGGTGAAATTTTGAGGGTGCAGAATCTTTATGTTCCTGTTAGGTTGAAAGGAAAGGTTAAAAGTTTGAGAGCGCCATGGTTTTCAAGGGATATTGGAAACTTGATTCAGAAAAAGAGGGAGATCTACAATAAATATAGGCAGCGTGGAGTAAATGAGGTGCTCGAGGAAAATAAAGAATGTAAAAAGAATCTTAAGAAAGAAATTAGAAAAGCTAAAAGAAGATAGAGGTTGCTTTGGCAAGTAAGGTGAAAATAAATCTGAAGGGTTTCTACAGTTCTATTAATAGCAAAAGGATAGTGAGGGATAAAATTGGACCCTTAGAGAATCAGAGTGGACAGCTATGTGTGGAGCCAAAAGATATGGGGGAAATCCTTCGGTATTCACTAAGGAGAAGGATATTGAATTGTGTAAGGTAAGGGAAACAAGTAGAGAAGTTACGGAAACTATGACAATTAAACAGGAGGAAGTACTGGCACTTTTAAGGAATATAAAAGTGGATAAATCTCCGGATCCTGACAGGATATTCCCTAGGACCTTGAGGGAAGTTGGTGTAGAAATAGCAGGGGCTCTGACAGAAATATTTCAAATGTCATTAGAAACGAGGATGGTGCCGGAGTATTGGCGTATTGCTCATGTGGTTCCATTGTTTAAAAAGGGTTCTAAGAGTAAACCTATCAATTTGATGTCAGTGGTGGGTAAATTAATGGAGAGTATTCTTAGAGATGGTATATAATTATCTGGATAGACAGGGTCTGATTAGGAATAGTCAGCATGGATTTGTGCGTGGAAAGTCATGTTTGACAAATCTTATTGAATATTTTGAAGAGGTTAGGAGGAAAGTTGACGAGGGTAAAGCAGTGGATGTTGTCTATATGGACTTCAGTAAGGCCTTTGACAAGGTTCCGCATGGAAGGTTAGTTAGGAAGGTTCAATCGTTAGGTATTAATATTAAAATAGTAAAATGGATTCAACAGTGGCTAGATGGGAGATGCCAGAGAGTAGTGGTGGATAACTCGAGGAAATTTGCAGATGCTGGAAATTCAAACAACACACACAAAATGCTGGTGGAACACAGCAGGCCAGGCAGCATCTATAAGGAGAAGCACTGTCGACGTACTAAGAAGGCAACACGGGGAGAAAAAATGAGGTACGAACGCAAGCTAGCCAGGAATATAAAGGAAGATAGCAAAAGCTTTTTTAGGTATGTGAAGAGAAAGAAGATAGTTAAGAACAATGTTGGGCCCTTGAAGAATGAATTGGGTGAAATTGTTATGGGAAACAGAGAAATGGCAGAAGAATTTAATGAGTACTTTAGATCTGTTTTCACTAAGGAAGACACAAGCAATCTCCCAGATGTATGGATGGGCCAAGGACATAGGGTAACAGAGGAAATGAAACAGATTGACATTAGGAAGGGAACTGTGATGAGAAGACTGGTGGGACTGAAGGCTGACAAATCCCCAGGTCCAGATGGTCTGCATCCTAGGATACTAAAGGAGGTGGCCCTGGAAATTGCAGATGCATTGGTAATCATTTTCCAATGTTCCTTAGATTCAGGATCAGTTCCTGAGGATTGGAGAATGGCTAATGTTATCCAACTTTTTAAGAAAGGAGGGAGGGTGAAAACAAAGAACTATCGACCTGTCAGCCTGACATCGGTGGTGGGGAAGATGCTTTCCCACCATTATTAAGGATGAAATAGTGGCATATCTAGATAGGAGTGATAGGATTGGGCCGAGCCAGCATAGATTTACCAAGGGTAAATCATGCTTGACTAATCTGTTGGAGTTTTTCGAGGATGTAACCAGGAAGTTAGACAGGGGAGATCCAGTGGATGTAGTGTACCTCGATTTTCAGAAGGCATTTGATAAGGTCCCACATAGGAGATTGGTGGGTAAAATCAAAGCTCAGGGCATCGGGGGGGAGACATTGGCATGGATAGAAAACTGGTTGGCAGATAGAAAGCAAAGGGTAGCAGTGAATGGGTGTTTCTCGGAATGGCAGGTGGTGACTAGTGGGGTGCCACAGGGCTCGGTATTGGGACCACAGCTGTTTACAATTTACGTCAACGATTTGGATGAAGGCATTGAAAATAACATCAGCAAATTTGCTGATGATACTAAGCTGGGTGGCAGTGTGACATGCGATGAGGATGTTAGGAGAATTCAGGGTGACTTGGATAGGCTGGGTGAGTGGGCAGATGACGTTTAATGTGAATAAGTGTGAGGTTATCTACTTTGGGAGTAAGAACAGGAAGGCAGATTATTATCTGTACGGTGTAGAGTTAGGTAAGGGAGAAATACAAAGAGATCTCGGAGTCCTTGTTCATCAGTCACTGAAGGTGAATGAGCAAGTGCAGCAGGCAGTGAAGAAGGCTAATGAAATGTTGGCCTTTATTACAAAGGGAATTGAATACAAGAGCAAGGAAATCCTCTTGCATTTGTACAGAGCCCTGGTGAGACCACACCTGGAGTATTGTGTACAGTTTTGGTCTCCAGGGTTAAGGAAAGACATCCTGGCTGTAGAGGAAGTGCAGCGTAGATTCAAGAGGTTAATTCCTGGGATGTCCGGACTATCTTACACAGAGAGGTTAGAGAGACTGGGCTTGTACACGCTGGAATTAAGGAGATTGAGAGGGGATCTGATTGAAACATATAAGATTATTAAGGGATTGGACAAGATAGAGGCAGGAAATATGTTCCAGATGCTGGGAGAGTCCAGTACCAGAGAGCATGGTTTGAGAATAAGGGGTAGGTCATTTAGGACAGAGTTAAGGAAAAACTTCTTTTCCCAGAGAGTTGTGGGGGTCTGGAATGCACTGCCTTGGAAGGTAGTGGAGGCCAATTCTCTGGATGCTTTCAAGAAGGAGCTAGATAGGTATCTTATGGATAGGGGAATCAAGGGATATGGGACAAGGCAGGAACCGGGTATTGATAGTAATTGATCAGCCATGATCTCAAAATGGCGGTGCAGGCTCGAAGGGCTGAATGGTCTACTTCTGCACCTATTGTCTATTGTCTATTTAGGAATAATGGTGCATAGTTCCCTGAGGGTGGAATCTCATGTGGATAGGGTGGTGAAGAAAGCTTTTGGTATTCTGGCCTTTATAAATCAGAGCATTGAGTATAGGAGTTGGGATGTAGTGTTAAAATTGTACAAGGTATTGGTAAGGCCGAATTTGGAGTATTGTGTACAGTTCTGGTCACCGAATTATAGGAAAGATATCAACAAAATAGAGAGAGTACAGAGAAGATTTACTAGAATGTTACCTGGGTTTCAGCACCTAAGTTACAGGGAAAGGTTGAACAAGTTTGGTCTTTATTCTTTGGAGCATAGAAGGTTGGGGGGGAGACTTGATAGAGGTATTTAAAATAATGAGAGGGAAAGATTGAGTTGATGTGGATAGGCTTTTTCCATTGAGAGTAGGGGAGATTCAAACAAGAGGACATGATTTGAGAGTTAAAGGGCAAAAGTTTAAGGGTAACCATATAACCATATAACCATATAACAATCACAGCACGGAAACAGGCCATTCCGGCCCTCCTAGTCCGTGCCGAACTCTTAATCTCACCTAGTCCCACCTACCCGCACTCAGCCCATAACCCTCCACTCCTTTCCTATCCATATACCTATCCAATTTTACCTTAAATGACACAACTGATCTGGCCTCTACTACTTCTACAGGAAGCTCATTCCACACAGCTATCACTCTCTGAGTAAAGAAATACCCCCTCGTGTTTCCCTTAAACTTTTGCCCCCTAACTCTCAAATCATGTCCTCTCGTTTGAATCTCCCCTACTCTCAATGGAAACAGCCTATTCACGTCAACTCTATCTATCCCTCTCAACATTTTAAATACCTCGATCAAATCCCCCCTCAACCTTCTACGCTCCAATGAATAGAGACCTAACTTGTTCAACCTTTCTCTGTAACTTAAGTGCTGAAACCCTGGTAACATCCTAGTAAATCGTCTCTGCACTCTCTCTAATTTATTGATATCTTTCCTATAATTCGGTGACCAGAACTGTACACAATATTCCAAATTTGGCCTTACCAATGCCTTGTACAATTTTAACATTACATCCCAACTTCTGTATTCAATGCTCTGATTTATAAAGGCCAGCGTTCCAAAAGCCTTCTTCACCACCCTATCTACATGAGACTCCACCTTCAGGGAACTATGCACTGTTATTCCTAGATCTCTCTGTTCCACTGCATTCCTCAATGCCCTACCATTTACCCTGTATGTTCTATTTGGATTATTCCTGCCAAAATGTAGAACCTCACACTTCTCAGCATTAAACTCCATCTGCCAACGTTCAGCCCATTCTTCTAACCGGCATAAATCTCCCTGCAAGCTTTGAAAACCCACCTCATTATCCACAACACCTCCTACCTTAGTATCATCAGCATACTTACTAATCCAATTTACCACCCCATCATCCAGATCATTTATGTATATTACAAACAACATTGGGCCCAAAACAGATCCCTGAGGCACCCCGCTAGTCACCGGCCTCCATCCCGATAAACAATTATCCACCACTACTCTCTGGCATCTCCCATCTAGCCACTGTTGAATCCATTTTATTACTCCAGCATTAATACCTAACGACTGAACCTTCTTAACTAACCTTCCATGTGGAACTTTGTCAAAGGCCTTGCTGAAGTCCATATAGACTACATCCACTGCCTTACCCTCGTCAACATTCCTCGTAACTACTTCAAAAAATTCAATAAGGTTTGTCAAACATGACCTTCCACGCACAAATCCATGCTGGCTACTCCTAATCAGATCCTGTCTATCCAGATAATTATAAATACTATCTCTAAGAATACTTTCCATTAATTTACCCACCACTGATGTCAAACTGACAGGTCTATAATTGCCAGGCTTACTTCTAGAACCCTTTTTAAACAATGGAACCACATGAGCAATACGCCAATCCTCCGGCACAATCCCTGTTTCTAATGACATCTGAAAGATCTCCGTCAGAGCTCCTGCTATCTCTACACAAACTTCCCTCAAGGTCCTGGGGAATATCCGGTCAGGACCCGGAGATTTATCCACTTTTAAATTTCTTAAAAGCGCCAGTACTTCCACCTCTTTAATTGTCATAGGTTCCATAACTTCCTTACTTGTTTCCCACACCTTACACCATTCGATATCCTTCTCCTTAGTGAATACCGAAGAGAAGAAATCGTTCAAAATCTCTCCCATCTCCCTCGGCTCCACACATAGCTGACCACCCTGATTCTCTAAGGGACCAATTTTATCCCTCACTATCCTCTTGCTTTTAATATAACTGTAGAAGCCTTTCGGATTTACTTCCACCTTATTTGCCAAACCAAACTCGTAACTTCTTTTAGCTTTTCTAATCTCTTTCTTAAGTTTCCTTTTACATTCTTTATATTCCTCGAGCAATTCCTTTACTCCATGCTGCCTATATCTATTGTAGACATCCCTCTTTTTTCGAACCAAGTTTCTAATATCCCTTGAAAACCATGGCGCTTTCAAACCTTTAACCTTTCCTTTCAACCGAACAGGAACATAAAGATTCTGTACCCTCATAATTTCACCCTTAAATGACCTCCATTTCTCTATTACATCCTTCCCATAAAACAACTTGACCCATTCCACTCTCTCTAAATCCCTGCGCATCTCCTCAAAGTTAGCCTTTCTCCAATCAAAAATCTCAACTCTAGGTCCAGTCCTGTCCTTCTCCATAATTATATTGAAGCTAATGCTATTGTGATCACTGGACCCGAAGTGCTCCCCAACACATACATCTGTCAGCTGACCTATCGCATTCCCTAACAGGAGATCCAACACTGCCCCATCTCTAGTCGGTACTTCTATGTATTGTTGCAAAAAGCTATCCTGCACACATTTCACAAACTCTAAACCATCCAGCCCTTTTACAGAATGAGCTTCCCAATCTATGTGTGGAAAATTAAAATCTCCCACAATCACCACCTTGTGTTTACTACAAATATCTGCTATCTCCTTACACATTTGCTCTTCCAACTCACGCTCCCCATTAGGTGGCCTATAATACACTCCTATCAGTGTTACTACACCTTTCCCATTCCTCAATTCCACCCAAATAGCCTCCCTAGAGGAGCTCTGTAATCTATCCTTCCAAAGCACCGCCATAAGATTTTCTCTTGAAAATCTCATGATAACATGAGAGGGAATTTCTTTACTCAGAGAGTGGTAGCTGTGTGGAACGAGCTTCCAGTAGATGTGGTAGAGGCAGGTTCGGTATTGTCATTTAAAGTAAAATTGGGTAGGTATATGGACAGGAAAGGAATGGAGGGTTATAGGCTGAGTGCGGGCCAGTGGGACTAGGTGAGTGTAAGCGTTAGCACGGACTAGAAGGGCCGAGATGGCCTGTTTCCGTGCTGTAATTGTTATATAGTTATATGGTTTAAAAGATATTTGGACAGATACATGGATCAGAAATGCTTAGAGGGATATAGGCCAAATGCAAGCCAATGGGATGAGCTAGAGTAGAAAACTTGCTCAGCATGGACAAGTTGGGCTGAGAGTCTGTTTCTGTGCTGTGTATCTCTGCCTCTCTCTCGCTCTCTCCCTCCATTTCCACCCCACCCCTCTTTCTGTCTGTCTCTGACCCTCTCACTGTCTGTCCCTGACCCCTCCTCTTTCTTGCCTGACCCGCTCTGCCCCCCTCTGATCCCTTCTCTCTCCATCTCCGTCCCTCTCTCTCTTTGTCTCTGTCCCCCCCCTCTGTCCGTCTCCGGCCCCCTCTCTGTCCATATCTGACCCCCTCTCTCTCTATCCCCACCCTCTCTGTCTGTTTCTGAACACCTCTCTGTCTCTGACCCACTCTCTGTCAGTTTCTGACCCCCTCTCCATCTGTCTTTGCCCCCTGTCTGTCTCTGTCTCCTCTCTGTCCATCTCTGACCCTCTCTCTCCCCTTATGCCTCCCTTTGCCCCTCTGTCTGTCTCTGCACCCCTCCCTGTTTCTAATTACTGCATCTAAAACCTTCCTCCACACATTTTGTACAGATGTTTCAAATGATCAACAAATTCCAATCAGGCCCATCAATACCCAGCATAAGCTAGCCATGGAAGGGAAGGTCAGTTAAACCCTGGTCAGTAAGAGCTGCAAACATATTTAACATAGAGGCACAAAGCCCATTTCCATTCCCATAGCATTCTTTATCCATTGTGACCTGGAGTCAAACTGAACCAGACGCAGATCCACTATATTAACTTGGACACAGAACTAGCCATTTCTGCCAGCTGTCATTTTTGTTCACTTTTATACAGATTAGCCAGCTGTGCATGTCTCACAGACTTAAAGAACACAACACAAAGGAGCGTCACTATTCATAGCAAATAATTAACTGCCCCATTGACTCATTTGGTCTCACCCTTTCAGAGGTATTCCCTCCCCCCCCCCCACCTCCTCTGCCACCTAAATCTTTCCCAGTTCTGATGAAGGGTCCCAACTTAAAATGCTGACCGTTTCTCTGTCTACAGATGCTGCCTGATTTGTTGAGCGTTTCCAGCAGCATCTCCTTCATTACCTTGAGACACTGCTGTCCCTGGAGAGCATGGAGTTAATACTGGCCAGTTTCCGGAAACCTGATGCTGCCGTTCTCTCTCTCTCCGTCGTCCTGTTCGGTGTCCATTCTTTGTCAGAGCTGCAGGATGCTCGGTTTCTCAGTTTGACATTGTAAAAGCGATGGATACTGTCCTGGTCTGGAACCTTTCCCTGAGTGAAAAGGAAATGTTTCATTACCAAGAGAAGACTGCTGATAGAGTTCCTATTCTTATTTTTCTTCATGCCTTTACCCTTTTTTTCAAAATACACTTGCTGATTAAACTGCTGGTTTCCTAACATATCCTGCCTCTACAATGTAGAACAGTTGTTGTGGCTGTAGTTTGCTATTCATGTTTAGATGTGAGTGACTTTGCAAGTACATCTTCCTCGTTGGACGAAGCCCAGTGCCTTTCTGGTCTACATTAAAGGAGACGGTTGGCTACTTAGAACATGAGATGTGTTTGATAGCAAAATCACCAGGATCCAAAGGTTCTTCAGAAGGCAAGAATGAAGCATAAAGCTTGTTGATTAAGGCCATTTATTTGGTGTTATGAGAATGAAGAACAAAGAAAAACACAATGAACAAATGAGTTGTGGTTGCTTTTCACTAAAATCTAGCTCAGACTAGCCAGGTAACAGGTATTCCAGTGATAAGAACAACCTATGAAATAACAAGATTGGGTGTGTTTCATCTACTGCAGCGACGCTCCTGGGAAAATACAGAATCAACTACTGAAAGATCCACTGAGCACGTACAGTGTAAGAATTGAATTGACTTTATTTCTTACATCCTTCACCTACATGAGGAGTAAAGATTTTTACGTTATGTCTCCGTCTAAATGTGCAATGTGTAATCATAGTAATTTATAATAATTTATAGTAAGTAGAACAGTCAATGTAACATAGAAATACTCTCTAATCAGTGTGAGTTCATCAGTCTGATGGCCTGCTGGAAGAAGCTGTCCCGGAGCCTGTTGGTCCTGGCTTCTATGCTGCTGTACCACCTCCCGGATGGTAGCAGCTGGAATAGATTGTGGGTGGGGTGGCTTGGGTCCCCAATGATCCTTTTTACACACCTGTCTTTCTAAATGTCCTGAATAGTGGGAAGTTCACATCAACAAATGTGCTGGGCTGTCCGCACCACTCTCTGCAGAGTCCTGCGGTTAAGGGAGGTACGGTTCCCATACCAGGAAGTGATGTAGCTGGTCAGGATGCTCTCAATTGCGCCCCTTTAGAAAGTTCTTAGGATTTGGGGGCCCATACCAAACTTCTTCAACTATCTGAGGTGAAAGAGGCGCTGTTGTGCCTCTTTCACCCTCCAGCTGGTGTTTACAGACCACGTGAGATCCTCAGTGATGTGGATGCTGAGGAACTTAAAGCTGTTCACCGTCTCAACCCCAGATCCATTGATGTCAACAGGGGTTAGCCTGTCTTCATTCCTCCTGTAATTCACAACCAGCTCCTTTGTTCTTGCGACATTGAGGGAGAGGTTGTTTTCTTGACACCACTGTGTCAGAGAGATGCAAGGTGTGTAAGGTGATGATATAAAAATACAAATGTTTGTACAAGCAAGCGTAGGAAAGGTTGAACTACATGAAAATAACAATTTTACATTCCAATCTAACAGAAGTGATACAGTGGAAAAAGAGAACATACTTGCACTAATGTGTCACTGTTTATCAGCAATGTACTTACTGCCGTAATAAACAATGGTTCAAATCAACCACGGAAAGAAGTAAGCAATTCATTTTTTTTACCAGAACCCTCAGTTCTAGAGTAGTTAGGTGCAAAATCAGATAAGACTGTGAAGAAGGTATATGACATGCTTTCCGTTATCAGTCAGAGCGTAACAGTATAAAAGAACGGGAAGTCATGTTGTAGCTGTATAAGACTATGGTCAGGCCCCATATGGAGTATTGTTTTCAGTTCCGGTCACATCATTACAGGATGGAGGTTCTGGGGAGGGTGCAAAGATGCCTGGATCAGAACCAGAATCGTGTCAAATATCACTGGCATATGTCGTGAAATGTGATGTTTTGTGGAAGCAGGGCATTGCAATGCATAATAAAAAAACTATAAATGACAGTAAGTGTATACGAAACATGAAATGAAATAAGTAGTGCAAAAGGAGTGAGGAAAGTAGTGAGGTGGAGTTCATGGATTCATTATACATTCAGAGGGAAAGGAGCTGCTCCTGAAGCGTTCAGTACGTTTTCAGGCTCCTGTGCCTCCTCCTCGGCAGTAGCAGTGAGAAGAGGGCACGTCCTGGGTGTTGGGGTCCCTAATGACGGATGCCTCCTTTTTGAGGCATTGCCTTTTGAAGCTGTCCTCAATGCTTGGGAGGCTAGTGCCCATGACAGACTGGTTGAGTGTACAACTTCCTGAAACTTAACTGATCCTGTGCAGTGGCCCCTCCGTATCAGATGGTCCTGAAGTCCAAAATCAATTCCTGGGTGTTCCTGACATTGAGTGCAGGACTGTTACCGCAACACCACTTAGCCAACTAATCATTCTCACTACTGTATGTACCCTCGGAAACTCTGTCAACAGTATGTGTATCATTTGCAAATTTATAGATGGCATTTGAGCTGCGCCTAGCCACACAGTTGTGGCTGTAGAGACAGTAGACCATAAGACATAGGAGCCGAATTAGGCCACTCAGCCCATCGAGTCTGCTGGACCATTCCAGCATGGCTGATCCTGGATCCCACTCAACCCACTACACCTGCCTTCTCGCCATATCCTCTGATGCCCTTGAGGTGCACGAGTGTTGATGGTCAAAGCCAGCATAGAAGGCACTGAGCTCATCCTGCAATCTGTCCATGGCTGAGGGACAAGATAGGACAGACTGGAAATGCCAAATACCAGAGGGCAGAGCTTTAAGCTGAGGGGCGAGGCAAGTTTCTTACTTTTAAAACAGAGATTGGTAGATACTGGAACATACTGCCAGAGTAGGTGATGGAGTTAGATTCAATGGCAACAGAGGCATTGGGCCAGGCACATGAACATGAAGAGAAGGGAGGGATTACGGATCATGTGCAGGCAGATGGAGTTAGTTTGTACTGGCATTGTGGTGCGCACAGACACTGTGGATCGAAAGGCCTGTTCCTGTACTGTTCTATGTTCACTTCATCGTTACTTATTTTTTTTAAGTGGGCATCAGGAAAGTAAACTTGTGCATTATAGTCCCACTTAGGTCAACTGGAGCTGGGCAGGATCATGTGACACTATTGAGGCGGACTATCGTCAGTAATGCAGAATGGAATTAGAGTTGCAATACAAAGCTGGAGAACATTACTATCGGCAATATTTTGTTGCACATCAAGGCCAGGGAAATTACAATTCCATTTCACCAATAATGAAGGAACATATTAAGTTCAATGTAACCAGCGGCAATGGGGTCCAAAGCAAGCTCGAGGAACAGCCCTCAGCTTCATCCCAGGCACACTGCAACCTTCTGGACTCAATATTGAATTTTACAGCTTCGGTAACTTGATTTCTCTGTCTGTGATGTTGGCTCAGATTGTTTCTTTGGGAGTGGAGGACATGGCCAGTCTGACTGGCCAGGCACGTCTGCCTGCTTTTCAATCTGCAGCTTATCCTGGTCGGCCCTGTTTTAATCTATCAGAGGCATCCCTCACCCACACAAGCCTCCCTGTAGTTCATTGTTTGTCTCCTTCCCATGTTACATACCCACAGTTTGAACACGGGACAGTGGGATGATGTAATGGTCTCTTGACCGTGGGGTGATGTTATGTCACGTGATGGCATGTTCCAAACGATATTTAAACCAAAGCCCGCGACTGTGACGGAGTTCTCATTTTTATTTTTGTACAATGTTGTTGTTGCCAGTCGGAGGTGTGGATGCTCTGCCGGTTTTGTTTGTTGCACGTTTACTTATCCGTTACAGTCCAGTATCGGAGAGTGAAGGCATTACCGGAGTTATCCGAGTTCAAAGGATCAGATAAAGTTAATGTCGTTCAGCGTCATGGGAATGATCGACCTTTGTGACTTCGTTGAGGATCTGTGGCTTGCACATTGGAGTTGAACCCCTGCAAGGTGGGGAAGGTTTGTGCAGTGACCACCCTCCAGTCGAAAGGTCAGTTCCTTTTATTTCCTCGTGATTTCTTCAAACAAGGCGTCTCCCGGCTGTGGGATAGACATTACTTCGAAGGTATCGTTTGTTTCGGGGAAGTCTCTCCTTACTGACTGTATAAATCACATGGACTTTTGAATTTATCACTTTAAGTCTGTGCTTGGATCAGAACTCATTAAGAACAGTTTCTACATTTGACTGTTTGTTAGAGATTGCTGCCTAACTGTTAACTTTCAGTTAAGTTAGTCGTTCGTTTACTTTTCTAAGTTTTGAGCAGAGGTTAATAAATTGTGGGATTTGTTTATAAACCCTGTCTCAGTTTCATATTCATTGCTGCTGCATTCATAACACCCAGTTCTGACAACAGGTTTTCAACCTGATACATTGCTGTTTCTCGTCCCACAGCCCATATTCCCAGCATTTTCTGTTTTTACATCAAAAAACAGATGCATCCCTTCTGAGATGGAGCCCACGGGTTACATCTACCAGGTACCTGTTTTAATTCTCTTCTTAAAATGGATCTCTCTATCCTCAGCACAGTAGAGATATCAATGTTATCTTTGGAGATGGTGTTAAGTAATTCAATCAAACCATCAACCAGTGCTTGAAGAAACATCCAGGTGAAGGTCATGATGTTGACTCCTTGTCTGATGAAGTTGTCTGCAAAGAGTAAAGATATGAATGTGTGAGAAACGGTGAGTGTGGAACACAAGCACTTGGATTACTGAGAGATTCAAAAGCTCTCTCAAAACTATAATAAACTTGAGTATAAAGGGCATATTTCAAAGTGTTCAGGTGACATAAAGCCTGGAACTGTAGCAACACAGGTCGATACATCGTAGAAACACAGAACACCTACGGTACAATACAGGCCCTTCAGCCCACAAAGCTGTGCCGAACATGTCCTTACCTTAGAAATTACCAAGGGTTACACATAACCCTCTATTTTTCTGAGCTCCACGTACCTGTCCAGGAGTCTCTTAAAAGATCCTATCGTGTCCGCCTCCACCACCATTGCCGGCAGCCCATTCCATGCATTCACCACTCTGCGTAAAAAACTTCTCCTCTGTCCCTACTTCCAAGCACCTTAAAACTATGCCCTCTTGTGCTAGCCATTTCAGCCCTGGGAAAAAGCCTCTGACTATCCACACGATCAATGCCTTTCATCATCTTATACACATCTATCAGGTCACTTCTCATCCTCCGTCGCTCCAAGGAGAAAAGGCCGAGTTCACTGAACCTATTCTCATAAGGCATGCTCCCCAATCCAGGCAACATCCTTGTAAGTCTCCTCTGCACCTTTCCTATAGTTTCCACATCCTTCCTGTAGTGAGGCAATCAGAACTGAACACAGTACTCCAAGTGGGGTCTGACCAGGGCCCTACATAGCTGCAACATTACCTCTCGGCTCCTAAACTCAATCCCACGGTTGATGAAGGCCAATGCACCGTATGCTTTCTTAACTATTTAAGACACAAGGTGTGAAGTGATGAATATTAGGAGAGAATATGAGTAGTCAAACAAATTTTAATGTGCTGAGAAACAGCTTATGCCCCCAGAATAAATCATGGTAAGATGATTGAGCTGTTTATAAACAGCTTTGGGGGGGGGGGGGGGTAATTGGTTTTACACATAGTGGGGGTGAAAACACAGGGACTTAGGCTAAACCACTGGTGAGGTTTCAGTCCATGTATTGCATCCAATTCAAGGCATCCTGCTGCAGAGGGACAATTACCAGAATGATCCTCTGGATGAGCAACAGGTTTGCAGAGGGATTAGCAAAAGAGTTTGCTGTGCAAAGCAGATATTCAAAAAATCAAAGCTTTGTTTCTCTCATTCCAATTCTGGGACCGATTACCTTGTACAAAGTCCCCACTGTAGGTGTGCAGGGAGGTTGTGGCAAGTATTCACATTTGGGGAAGAGGATTTGGCGATCTAACTGACCTCAGTTGTCCTACGCACTCTCATTTCTCAACAAAGCTTCCCGGCTTCTAAGGTTCTGACACAGAAAAGCACCTCAGCAGCATTGTCCTCAGATATCTGATTATAACTGCAGCTGACAGAACTATTCAAATGAAAGGTTCTGAAAATTGAAACAGTTAAGTATCTGATGATCAATTCCAAACCAGGCTAAAGCACTAAGCAGGTGCTGAGGTGTAGTCCCATTAAACAGGTAGTTAGAGGGAGAGTCTGCCCACTCTAGCCCTATTACACAGGCACTGGAAGTGTGAACCTTCGCATGATTGAAACAAGGTGTTCTCCTGGCTTTATACCTGTGCTGATGCTACACTGCCCAACAGTATTTATAATTTATCTGTATTGCACCTGACTTACAGTTGAATTGACTGACCTGGGTGCTGGGAATCCAGTTCCTCTGTGCTCAAGAGATCCAGCTCATCTTCACTTGAATCAAATCTGCTCACATCTGAAATTCAGAAGGGCATTAACAGCTTCTGACCTCTTGAAATCGTATTTTATATACACACATGTGTGTATGTATATGTATGTATGTATATATACACATATATATATATATATACACACACACACACACAGCATTAATGTGGTCATACCTTTCTTATTTCTCAGTTCCACCCATAACACTCACTAGATGAGCCCTATAAACATCCATGCTTTGCTATCTAGAGAAATCTCAATTCACATTGACACCCCTTCCATTATAATCACTCTCCCTCGTATCTCAGGCGGTGCTGCCAGTAATTTGCTACTGCAGTTAGATCTGCTGTTCTTCAACAGTCTGTAGCTTCCTGGAAGGGTTTGCCCAGTGCCTTTTTGTTCTGTGTGGCACTGAGTCCCACGGGGCAGTTAGATGCCAGTGAAAAGTGTAGATGGAAACCACCTTCCCTCGGTGGACTCTGTCTAAACTTCTTGCTGCCTTGGTAAAGGGGCCAGCATAATCAAAGACCCCACCCATCCTGGATGTAGTCTCTTCACCCCCTTCTCATTGGGCAAAACCATGATACAAAACCATGAGAAAAATGAGAGTGGGTGGAATAACTGTGGTCAGTTAATTTGCCAAATCTTCTTCCCCAAATGTGAGCACTGCCACAATCTTACTGCACACCTATAATGGGACTTCGTACAAAGTAACTTGTCCCAGAATTGGAATGAGGAAAAACAAAGCTCTTTGATTTTTGAATATCTGCATTGCACACTGAACAATCCCAGTTTTGCTAATCCCTCTGCAAAACCCGTTGCTCCTCAAGAGGATCATTTAAGGACAGCTTCTACCCCGCTGTTATAAGACTATTGAACAGTCTCCCTGCAAGATCTAAACTGTCTTCCTGTAAGATGGACTCTTGATCTTACCCTCTGTCTTGTCATGGCCTTGAACCCTATTGTCTCCCCGCACTGTACTTTCTCAGTAACTATAACTCTTTATTCTGCATTTTGTTTTTGCTTTTCCCTTGCACTACCTCAAAGTACTGATGAGGTGAAGTGATCTGTGTTGATGGCATGTAAAACAAAGTTTGTCGCTCTACCTCAGCACATGCAAAGTAACTCCAATCTACTGTTAACTGGAGCAGACAAATAGAAATGTTGGCTACAGATCGCTCAATGCAAAGGGAATTGTAACAGGGTAAAGAGATCTGGAATGAAAGGCAAAACCATGCACTGAACAGCATTGTAACACAAACATGATTTGTATCAGAAAATCACAGAGAGGCACCACAGGTCAATCAGAATCTGTAGAGAATTAATGCTTCAGGTGAATGATCCTTCATCAGAACTTTCAGAGCATATGTGAGGTAATTTTGCGACCCAGCTCCACCTACCTGCCTTTTCCCCATAACCTTTAATTCCCCTGCTATGTAGACATCTTTCTAACTGTGTCTTAAATGTATTTAATTAGGTAGCTTCTACTGCAGAGAATTTCACAGATTCGTACTGTGGTAACTTCTACTTTCCAAAAGAACCACTTGACAATTTTATGGCTAAAAGAACATCTTTATCTGGGACGGCAAATGATATTTACAATACAGAGGCTTCCAGGTACCTCATGCGGCCTGGGTGGTGGAACTACACAATGCATACCAGTAATAAAACCCCGTCATCTCCGGAACCCGCCTCTTGCTACCAACAGCTCCCTGCTTAGTATTAACTTACTTTTAATAATACTCACATTACAACACTTCTCCCCCCTTAAAATCCAACATTCCCCAAATATAGAAGAAATATAGGAGATATAGAACTGGGAAATGAAAACAGTGGTATCATTAGCAACAGGTTACCAATACAAAACACCTAAAAAACGTGGTAAATTCAACATTCAATCTAACAACAAAAAAAAACTATCCAATCAAAGATTCAATCTGTCAGGAGATTTGCGAGGGTGCTGTGATCTACGCACTACCCCCGGTGACCCAGCAGGCACCGCTGGTGAGGATGTTTTGGGTGGATCTGGTGTTGGGGACACGAGAGTGGTCTGTGTGCCGCGTGAGAATGTCCATCCTCTTCAGGGGACTCTGCCTCCTCTGCCAGTGTGTCTCCCTCTAGCAAAGTCACTGGTGGACATGCTTCCCCAGTAGTCTGTCTCACCATTGGAAACTCCATGGAACTGTCTACCTCTGAGCCGGAATCATGACGCAGGCGCACGTGGTCCTGATGTCTGCGGAAAACACGCCCATCAGTCAGCTTAACAACATAGGAGACTGGACCACTCTGCTTAAGAATAACCCCAGGTAGAGCCATTGCTGATTGTTGCTACTGCTGAAGTTTCTCACATAGACATTGCCATCCGGTTCTAACTGTCTGTCTCATGCATGTTGATCATGTCCCTCCTTCTGCTTTTCCTGCTTTCTCTCCACTTTTGCCTTCATGTCCGGGCGCAGCAGGTCCAATCTTGACTTAGGCCTACGCCCCATCAGCATCTCTGCTGGAGTGCGTGCAGTCATAGTCTGTGGCATGAGGCGGTATTTAAACAGGAAAAGTGAAAGCCGGGTACTAAGAGAGTCCCCTGTCATCCACTTCAGGCCTTCCTTCACTGTCTGACCAGCCCTCTCAGCCAAACCATTTGAAGCTGGGTGGAAAGGGGCCATCCGAATGTGACGAATGCCATTCTGCCGCATGAACTCACCGAACAGCTCACTGGTGAATGTCGGACCGTTATCAGTGACCAGAGTGTCAGGAAACCTGTGGACTGCAAACACTTGCCTGGTAAAAGGAAAGTCTTGACTTGAGACAGAAATGGGTCCCTCTCTGTCCATTGCTTGATCTGGGTTGACTTTACGGGTATCTTGGACAGCCTGTCCAATGAAAACACAGTCTCTGGAGGCACATATGTAGTAACAGGCGTCTCAGGTAAAGGGAGTGGACTCAGCGCATCAGCGTTTGCATCATCCCCACCCGCTCTGTACACTATAGTATACTGGTAGGCTGACAATGTGAGAGCCCAACGCTGTATCCTGGCTGAGGCTAGCGGTGGGATGCATCTGGTCTCCCTAAAAAGGCTCATCAGTGCTTTATGGTCCATATAAATTGTGAATGCACGTCCATACAGGTACTGATGAAAGCATTTGACCGCAAAAACAAAGGCCAGGCCTTCTTTGTCTAGCTGTGAATATCCCTTCTCAGCAGCCATCAGGGTACGTGAAGCAAAACCAATAGGCTTCTCTGAACGGTCCTCCATTACGTGTGAGAGAACTGCCCCAACTCCATAGGGCGAAGTGTCGCATGAAAGGGTGATCTCCTTTTCTGGGTCATAGTGAACGAGCAGCTTCGCTGAGTGCGGGAGTCCTTTCACTTCCTTGAAAGCTTCCTCCTGCTCTTCACCCCACCGCCACTTAGTGTCATTGTGAAGCAGCTTATACAGTGGGGCCAAAACCTTTGAGAGGTCCGGAAGAAACTTGCCATAATAATTCACCATGCCCAAAAACGATCTGAGTTCAGTGATGCTCCTGGGTCTTGGGGCCTCCCTGATAGCTCTCACTTTTTCCTCCACTGGGCAAACCCCTCAGCTGTAATCTTGTGTCCCAGGTAGGTCACACTCGGAGCCAGGAACACACATTTTCTGCGTTTCAATCACAGCCCTGTGGCCGAGAGCCCCTTCAGCACTTGTTCCAAGTTGGCCAGATGCTCCCCCTCCGTGGCTCCCGTGATCAAAATATCATCAAGATATACTACTACATGCAGAATCCCCTGCAGCAAAGAGTCCATTGTCCTTTGGAACACGGCAGGGCTAGACGCCACTCCAAACACCAGGCGATTGTATTTGAATAATCCCTTGTGCGTATTGATGGTGACATACTCCTTTGAATCCTCGTCGAGCAGCAGCTGTTGGTAGGCATGGCTCATGTCCAGCTTTGTGAACAGCTTACCCCCTGACAGGGTCGCAAACAGGTCATCCACCCGTGGCAATGGGTACTCCTCTGATTAGAGACCCGATTCACCGTACAATTGTAGTCCCCACATATCCTCACCGTTTTATCTGCCTTCAAAACTGGAGCAATGGGAGCCGCCCACGTTGAAAACTGGACGGGCTCAATGATGCCCGGCCCCTGTAAACGTTCCAGCTCCTCCTCGACTTTGCCTTTCATGGCAAAGGGCACCGACCTGGGCTTAAAAAAACGTGGTGTGGCCTCAGGGTCAACATAGAGTTTCAGGGTCACGCCCTTCAGTGTGCCCAGCTCGCCCCAGAAAACATCACTATACCGCTGCAGAATGTCCTCCGTTGTGTGTGCTTACTTAATTTCATGCCAGTTGAGCCAGATTTTGCGAAGCCCAATCGCAGCCCAAAAGACTGGGCCCACTGCTCTTAGCTGAAATATCCACATATAACACCCATAAATGAGGTATGGGCTGCCCCGTATAGGTCCTGAGTTTGAGCTTTGACGGTCTGACGGGAGGCAGGTTGGATCCCCATGTCCTCCTGTAGGTCCCCTCACTAATGACCGATGCAGTAGCCCCTGAATCAATCTCAAGCTTAATGTCCTTTCCCTTGACAGTGACTGTGGCATAATATGGTTCAGGTGGTCCCTCATCCGTTTCCACCCCAGACATGTCGTAGGCACACGCTGCCTCCTCGTCTGCCTCTTCTAGGTGGTGTGTGGCTGCCTGAGTCTGTTGAGCTTTCCCCTGCCCAGGCTTAACCTTACCCTTTATGCTCCTGCACTTTTTAGCTAAATGTCCCTTTTTACTACAAGCACGGCAGACAGTATCTGTGAATTTGCAAACATTTGCATAGTGCGTCCCTCCACACCGAAAACATTCCACCCGCTTTGCCGGTTTACCAGTCTCCCTCCTGACCTGGAGCACTGCCGCCGACTGCGACCCCCATGTCCTCTCTGTATATCCTTGGCATTATTAGCAGCCATCTCCATGCTTTGGGCAATCTCTAGGGCAATCTTGAAAGTCAACGGTGGGGTTTCCCCCAACAAGTGGCTCTGTGTGGCATCATTATTAATGCTGCATACTAATCTATCACGGAGCACGTCATCCAACACGGCTCCGAAATCACAATGCTCCGACAGCTGCCGAAGCTCGGTCACAAAATTAGCCACAGACTGACCTGGCTTCCTGAAATGGCTGTGAAACTTACACCGTTGAACTATCACCAAAGGTTTCGGATTGTGGTGGTTCCCCACGAGCTTGACCAGTTCATCATATGGAATTTCTCCTGGTTTCTGCGGTGTGGCTAAGTTTATCAACTTGTAAGTCTTTGCCCCACACACACTCGGGAGAATAGAGTGCTTCTGAGCCTCCTCAGTAATTCCATTAGCACAGATAAAGTGTCCGAACCTTTCCTCATACTCCGGCCAGTCCTCGGTTCCCTCCACAAATTCACCGATAGTCTTGAACATTGCCATCCAAATGCAAGGCTCCTCGTCCGCTCACAGCTCCTGTTCGAAACGTGCCGACACTTCCACAAATCAGTTCACCTCGTCGCCAAAAATATGTGGTAACTTCTGCTTTCCAAAAGGACCACTTGACAATTTTATGGCCAAAAGAACATCTTTATCTGGGGCGGCAAATGATATTTACAATACAGAGGCTTCCAGGTACCTCATGCGGCCTGGGTGGTGGAACTACACAATGCATACCAGTAATAAAACCCCGTCATCTCCGGAACCCGCCTCTTGCTACCAACAGCTCCCTGCTTAGTATTAACTTACTTTTAATAATACTCGCATTACAACACTACCCTTTAGGAGAATCAGTTTCTCCTCAACTCTGTCCTACACCTATTCCTCCATATCTTGAGGCTGTATCCCTTTGCCCTAGACTCACCAGTAGAAACAATTTTCCTGCTTCTATCTTATATATACCTTTCATAATTTTAGATAAGATCCCCTATCATTCCTCTGAATTCTGGCGAGTATAGTCCCAAGTGATTCAATCTCTCCTCTTAGGAACCAACCATGTGGACCTCCTCTGCACCGACTCCAAATCAGTATATCTTTCCTGAAGCACGGAGACTATAATTGCACACAGTACTCTAGGTGTGACCTGGAATTATGATATTGTAGCAACTAGTGAGACTTGGCTGCAGGAGGGACAGGACTAGCAGCTCAGTATTCCGGGGTATCGTCACTTTAGATGCGACAGGGCAGGGGAAATTAAAGGAGGAGGGGTGGTGGTACTAGTCAGGGAAAACGTCACAGCAGTGCAGAATCAGGACAGATTGAAGAACTCATCTCGTGAGGGTAATGGGTGGAAATGAGAAATAGGAAAGGTATGACCATGTTGATGGAGTTATATTACAGCTCACCCAACAGTCTGAGGGATTTAGAAGTACAAATTTGTAGAAAAACCACAGACAGTTATTATAATAATAACATAATAAAATAAACATAATAAAACAAAATTCTCCGCCGGATTCACACCTCCAACCGTCGTTTCTTCTCCTTCCTCGCGTCCAAGAAGGATCACAAGCTCGCCCGCTTGCAGCCTGCGACAACGACTGCCTCCAGCCCAGACCCCGACCCCTCGGACTTCGACTTCTCAGGCCTCCGGCAGGCCGAAGACCCATCTGCCTCTGACTCTAACCCTGACTGGAACCACGGCCTCCTGGACATGGGCATCAGCCCCCGGCGCGCCATGGACTCACCCGCTTCTGACTCGGACTTCAGTTCTGGCGCCCTGCAGGCCACAGACTCTGACACCCATAGCTCTAGATCCAGCTCAGACTGAGATCCTGACCCTATCCAGACCGGGACCACTCTTATTGCCGCTGGGTCCTACCGCTCGTCTTAGTCCTCTACTACCCCCATCCTCCCCGTGACTCCCAACCCTCCCTCCACCCCCATCTCCCCTCCATTCCTCTGATCCCTCATCCTCCCCTCAGCCCGCTCTCCATGAACATCCCAACCCCCCTCTCCCTCCTGAGACCTCCCACTCTTTACCCTTCTCTGACCCCAGCCCCAACCCTTACTATGTCTTTACCATCCCCTCTGACCTTACTCTCTCTGAGGCAGAGCGTGCTGTGCTCAGCAAGGGCCTCAACTTTTGTCCCCCTCTGTCCAAACCTCAGTGAGTTCTGTGCCCAGCAAGATGCTGAACTCTTCTTCCGTCGCTTACGTCTCCGAGCCTACTATTTTAACAAGGATTCCCCTCTCCCTATTGATGACCCCTTCTCCCATCTTCAACCCTCCTCCTCCTCCTGGACACCCCCACCGGGCCTTCTACCTACACTCGATCTTTTCATCTCCAACTGTCACCGAGACATCAACCGTCTCAACTTCACCACTCCCCTCTCCTGTTCCAACCTCACTCCCTCTGAACGCACTGCCCTCCACTCTCTCCGCACTAATCCTAACCTCACCATCAAACCTGCAGACAAAGGTGGTGCCGTAGTGGTCTGGCAGACGGACCTCTACCTCAGTGAGGCCAAACGTCAGCTCTCTGACACCTCCTCTTACTTATCCCTGGAACAGGACCCCACCAAAAAACATCAAACTATTGTCTCCCGTACCATCACTGCCCTTATCAACTCCAGAGACCTTTCATCGTCAGCCAAAAAACTCAATTCCCACACCCTGCATTGCTCGGTTTTACCTCCTCCCTAGGATCCACAAGCCTGACTGTCCCATTAGACCCATAGTTTCGGCCTGCTCCTGCCACACTGAACTTGTATCTGTGTACCTGGACTCCATTTTGTCACCCATAGTTCAGTTCGCCCCCCCACCCCCACCTACATTCAGGATACATCCCATGCCCTCCATCTCTTCAATAACTTCCAGTTCCCCGGTCCCGACTGCTTCATTTTCACCATGGATGTCCAATCCTTATACACTTCAATTCCCCATCAAGAAGGTCTCAAAGCCCTCCGCTACTTTCTGGACAATAGACCTCACCAGTTCCCCAACACCACCACACTCCTCAGGTTGGCGGAACTGGTACTCACACTTAATAACTTCTCTTTCGGCTCTTCCCACTTTCTTCAGACCAAGGGTGTAGCTATGGGCACTCGCATGGGCCCTAGCTATGCCTGCCTCTTCGTGGGTTATGTGGAACAGTCTATGCTCCAAATCTATACGGGTACTGCTCCCCAACTTTTCCTTCGATACATTGACGACTACATTGGTGCTGCTTCCTGCACCCATGCTGAGCTCGTCAATTTCATCGACTTTGCCTCTAACTTTCACCCAGTCCTCAAATTCACTTGGTCCATCTCGGACACTTCTCTCCCCTTTCTCGATCTCTTGGTCTCCACCTCTGGAGATAGACTGTCCGCTGACATCTTCTATAAACCCACTGACTCCCAGAACTACCTTGATTATACTTCCTCCCACCCTGCCAAATGTAAAAATGCTATTCTCTATTCCCAGTTCCTCCGTCTCCACCGCATCTGCTCCTGGGATGAGGCTTTCCGTTCCAGGACATCTCAAATGTTCTCTTTCTTTAAGAATCGTGGTTTCCCTTCTGCCATCATCAATGATGCCCTCACCTGCATCTCCTCCATTTCCCGCATGTCGGCCCTCACCCCATCCTCCCGTCACCACAACAGGAACCATGTTCCCCTTGTCCTCACCTACCACCCCACCAGCCTCCGGATCCAGCACATTATCCTTCGCAACTTCCGCCACCTTCAACAGGACCTACCACTAAGGGCATCTTTCCCTCTCTACCCCTCGCTGCTTTCTGCAGGGATCGTTCCCTCTGCGACTCCCTGGTCCACACGTCCCTCCCCACAGATCTCCCACCTGGTACTTAACCCTGCAAGCATAAGTGCTACACCTGTCCCTGCACCTCCTCTCTTACCATCATTCAGGGCCCCAAACAGTCCTCCCAGGTGAGGCAACACTTCACTTGTGAGGCTGTTGGGGTAATCTATTGCATCCGGTGCTCCCGGTGTAGCCTCCTCTACATCGGCGAGACTCGACGCAGATTGGGGGACCGCTTCGTCGAGCCCCTCCGCTCCGTCCGCCACAACAGACAGGATCTCCCGGTTGCCACCCACTCCAACTCTGCTTCACATTCCCATTCAGATATGTCCATACAAGGCCTCCTCTACTGCCATGATGAGGCCAAACTTCGGTTGGAGTAACAACACCTCATATACCGTCTGGGTAGTCTCCAGCCCCTTGGTATGAACATCGAATTCTCCAACTTCCGATAATTCCCTCCCTCTTCCTTCCCCCATCCCACTTTCACTCTGCCTCCTCTCTAGCTGCCTATCACCTCTCTCATGATTCTGCCTTCTTCTACTACCCATAGTGCTTTCCCCTTACATTCCTTCTTCACCTCTCCTGCCTATTCCCTCCCTGCTTCCCCTCCCCCACCCCTTGATCTTTTCTCTGATTGGTTTTTCACCTGCACCTCCCCCCTCCCCCCACCTTCTTTATAGGGCCCCTGCCCCTTCCTTCTTCAGTCCTGATGAAGGGTCTCGGTCCAAAACATTGACTGCTCATTTCAATGGACGCTGCCCGACCTGCTGAGTTCCTCCAGTTTGTTTCTACGTGTTGATTTGACCACAGCATCTGCAGTGTACCTTGTGTTTGCAAGAAACATAAGGTTGTTATAGTAGGCTATTTTAACTTTTCATGAATTGACTGGGACTTCCAAAATGTAAAAGGACTAGATGGGATAGAGTTTGTCAAATGTGTTCACCAAAATTGCCTTAATTATTACTTAAAATTCCCAATGAGAGAGAGTATGTAATACTTGATCTGCTATTAGAGAATGAGACAGGGCAAGAGACAGAAGCTTGTGTAGGGGAAGTGATCTAGTGATCACAATGCCATTAGTTTCAAAGTAAATATGAAAATTGGTCTGGTTCATGGGTTGAGATTCTAAATTGGAGAAAGGCCAACTTTGATGGTGTCAGAAAGCATCTGGCATGTGTGTATTGGGACAGGCTGGTTTCTGACAAAGGTGTACTTGGAAAGTGGGAGGACTTCAAAAGTGAAATTTTAAGAGCACAAAGCTTGTTATGTGCCTGTCACAATAAAGGGTAATGATAACAGGTAGGGAACCTCAGCTTTCAAGAGATATTGAAGCTCTGGCTAAGAGAAAAAGGAGGTGCATAACAGGTATTGGCAGGTAGGAACAAATGAGGTTTTTAAGGAGTATAAGAAATGCAAGAGAAGACTCAAGAAAGAAATCAGAGGACAAAAAAAAAGCAATGAGGTTGCCCTAGCAGACAAGGTGAAGGGGATTACTAAAGGATTCTCCAGATACGTTAGCAGCAAAAGGATTGCAAGGGACAAAATTGTTCCTCTGTTAGATCAGAAGGCTGGAGCCAAATGAGATGGGGAAAATCTTAACTGGATTTTCTGCATCTGTATTTACTCAGGAGTCTATAGAAGTGAGGCAAAGCAGCTTTAACTTCATGAACCCTGTACAGATTACAGAGGAGGAGCTGTTTGCCGGCTTGAGGCAAATTTGGGTGGATAAATCCCCAGGGCCTGACAAGCTGTTCCCTCATACTCTGCAGGAGGCAAGTGAAGAAACTGCCGTGGCCCTGGCAGAGATATTTAAATCATCCTTAGCAACAGGTGAGGTACTGGAGGATTGGAGGATAGTTAATGTTGTTCTGCTGTTTAAGAAAGGCTCTAAAAATAAACCAAGGAATTATAGGCCAGTGAGCCTGATATCATTAGTGGGAAAGTTGCTGGAAGGTATTCTAAGAGACCAAATGTATAAGTATTTGGGTAGATGTGGACTGATTAGGGATGGTCAGCATGGCTTCGTGCCTGGTAGGTCATGTCTAACCAAACTTATAGAATTTTTTGAGGAAGTTACCAGGAAAGTGGATGAAGGCAAAGCAATGGATGTTGTCTACATGGACTTTAGTAAGGCATTTGACAAGGTCCCACATGGGAGGCTGGTCAAAAAGGTTCTGTCCTTTGGCATTCAGGATGAGGGAGTAAACTGGATTAGACATTGACTTTGTGGAAGAAGCCAGAGAGAGGTAGTAGATGGTTGCCTCTCTGACTGGAGGCCTGTGACTAGTGGTGTGCCAAAGGGATCAGTGCTGGGTCCTTTGTTTGTTGTTGTTCCTTTTCAGGTCTTGTAGGCGGCATTCTAGCTGCTTCTGTAGCATTTTACGAGGCCAGGTTGCTAGCCCGATGCTCAACCCAGCATGGGCGGAGAGCGTGCAAGGAGCCAGCCAGATGATGCCACTACACCACCGGCCGGCATAGGGTCAGTTGTTGTTTGTCATCTATGTCAATGATCTGGATGATAATGTGGTTAACTGCATCAGCAGATTTGCTGATGCCACAAAGATTGGGGGTGTAGTGGACAGTGAGGAAGGCTATGATAGCTTCAAGAGGGATCTGCATCAACTGGAAAAATGACAGATGGAATTTAATGCAAACAAAGTATGAGATTTTGCACTTCAGTAGGACCAGCCAGGGTAGGTCTTACACAATGACTGTTTTGGTATTGAGGAGTGCAGTAGAATAAAGGGATCTGGGAATACCAGACCATAATTCATTGAAAGTGGCGTCACAGGTATACAAGGTCTTAAAGAAAGCTTTTGGCACATTGGACCTTCATAAATTAATGTATTGAGTACAGGAATTGGGATATTATGTTTAAGTTGTGTAAGACATTGTTGAGGCCTACTTTGGAGTATTGTGTGCAGCTTTGGTCACCCGCCTACAGGAAAGATGTAAATAAGGTTAGAAGAGTACAGAGAACATTTAGAAAGATATTGCCGGGTCTCGAGGACCTGAGTTATAAGGAAAGATTGAATAGTTTAGAACATCATTCCTTGGAATGTAGAAGATTGAGAGGAGATTTTATAGAGGTATACAAATTATGAAGGGTATAGATAGGATAACCGCAAGCAGGCTTTTTCCACTGAGGTTGAGTGGGACTGCAACTAGAGGTTATAGGTTAAGGGTCAAAGGTGAACATTTAAGAGGAACATGAGGGGCAACTTCTTCACTCAGAGAGTCGTGAGAGTGTAAAATGAGCTGCCAGCACAAGCAGTGCATGTGATCTCAATTTCAGCATTTAAGAGAAGTTTGGAAGGTGCCTGGATGGTCGGGGTATGGAGGGCAATGGTCCCAGTGCAGCTTAAATGGTTTAGCACAATCTAGGTGAGCCAAGGAGCCTGTTTCTGTGCTCTTCTTTCCTATGACTATATGACTGTGTACAGTTGCACCATAACCTCCCTGCTGTTAAATTCAAACACCTGGTCCCCTTTCCCAAGTCATGAACAGTCTCAAGCCCAGCACCAACCCTTGTGACAATCCACTCACAAATGACTGCTAACCAGAGCAACACCCATTTATCCCAGCTCTCTGCCTTAACCGGTCCTCTATCCGAGCAAGTACTTGTCAATGAGAAACACACCTGTAACACTGAAAAGACAGCACTGCCACGTACTGCTGTTGAAACAGATTATTCTTCCAAAGTCGCACAGCTATTCATTTCTCTGAACTGAGTAAAGTATTAGTCAATTTAGAGTCAATAACCACTGAACTGTTAAATTAAGACTGGTGATAAATCAATGGCCAGACTAGAAAATTAACCCAGTTCAAGCATTCCAGTGTATATTCCACAGGGCTTTATGAGTCAATACTAAGATCTATTCATAGGAAGAACGGTGAGTACATCCACCATTTCAGGAGTTGGAACACTGCACAATGACACTGTGAAGTTTCAGTGTTGGACAGCAAATAGAAACTAATGCAAATTTGTCAGCTAGAGTAAAACTGGGGACAGAACCACACCTCATATTTTTGCCTGAGTAATCCATAATGCAATAGCATGGATATTGTGTTTCAGGAAACTCCCCCCTTTGCCCACCACCTTTCACCCATCTTTATTCCATCCCCCCAGCCCCACAGTTCTACCCTACCAAATGCAGCTTTCTTTCATCTTGCTGCCCCCACCCTTCAATCTGATCCCACCTGTCTTTCACCTCTCCCCTAACCGTTCCCATTCTCCTCTCCAGTTACCAGAATCCAGCTCTGGCAGCATTTTGTCTCCCTACAGCAGCTGCCTCCAACCTTCACTCTCTCTATCCCCACTTTACTCCATCTTCTTTGCTTCTTCTTTCTCCTTTTGAGTGCCACATTCTTCCATCTCCACCCCTGCTTCCCTCCTCTACCTGACACTGCCTGCCTGTCATCTCACGCTCCTCCTCAGTCCACCAACTTTCTTGTCACTCCCCTTTTACGCTGGCCATCTCCCCTCTCTGTCCTAATGCAGGATTTTGACCCGAAGCTTTGACAGTTCTTCCCTCACGGATGCCGCCTGACCGATTGAGCTCTCCCAGCGGTCATTGGCTGTGAAACCGAGGAGCTTCTCTTGGTCCACAGTAAATAACTTGTTAGCGCTCAAGCTGGAGAAAGTGATGAAAATGGATCTTCACAAAGCTACATTGCACAATGGAGAAGCATGGGTGCAGTGACATGGAAGAGATGCTGACGCAGATTGTGGGGGTTAGAAGAAAGGCTTGGGCTTCGAGGCTCTGTTGTAGGACTTACAGTGCATTCAAGTTCCGTTTAATTTTTCATATTAAGTACATATGTGACCTCTGGCATGCAATGCTATGAACCCAATTAATACGTGGAGCAAATTATCAGTGAAGGTTCGTGTATGTTGCTCCATTCCTCTGAAATCACAAGTACGAGTTTTACTGACTCTAGTCCAACTGCTGGCAATCCGGTGGGATTTTGGTGCATGAGTTGCTCCTGACATTAACCATCACCCTTTTAGGATGGCACAGTTCCCAAAGCAGAACCACTACGATAATTACCTTGCGGTGTCCTCTCCTTCTTCCTCTGTGCTCTCTTCAGCTGCTTCAGCTCCTTGTGTCTCTCCTTCACTGCTGCCTTAGAGTCTTTGACCAAGGCTATGTAAGCAAACTGCAAGGGAAGAGATTAAGCAACAGGTTACCTGTACTTAGCCCACGAGCCGCGGAAACAAGCAAGCAAGAGGAAATGAGCTGCCATGCTGCGCAGACCGTAAATATAGACTGCTTTTGCCTTCTGAACATTGGGCTTCACCGTTGTCGTGTTCCTTCCTGTAGGTTTTATTCTGCCTCGGGCTGAGGACTTCAAACACTACAATATCTTCCAGCGTAACCCAGCTTTTTACTGGGACTTAGTTTTACTTTGTTCTGGGTCAGTTTGGGTGATTTGAGATTTGGAGGAGGTTCCTTACAATAGTACCAGGAATGAAAGAGTTAACATATGAGGAGTATTTGAAATGCCTGCGAAAAATGCTATGGACCTATTTCTTTCCATTAATCCACTAGGTAAAGGTTTAATTTCAATTATCCGAGATAAACTAGCAGCCTTACGACGGGCCCCTGTGGATAAAATTTAAATGGCCTGGGAGCAGGATTTAAATATCTCCTTATCCGAGGAGAGCTGGGACACAGTTCTCAAATCGGTTAACTCAACCTCCCTTTGTGCTCGCCATTGCCTCTTACAGTTTAAGATTGTTCATAGAGCCCATATGTCTAAATCTAAACTATCTCGATTCTACCCTGGCATTAGTCCGCTCTGTGATAAATGCAAGAGGGGCGTGGCCTCTCTCATCCATATGTACTGGTTCTGTCCTAGCTTGGAGAAATTCTGGAAAGATGTCTTCACTACATTATCGGGTATTCTGAATCAGCACCTAGAACCTAACCCCTTAATTGCTCTGTTCGGTTTTTGGGGCGAGACAGATTTATGTCTGGGTCCGACCAAATGCCGAATACTATCCTTTGCCTCTCTCCTGGTGAGACGCTTGATCCTCCTTAGATGGAGAGATGTTGCCCCGCCCACTCATGCGCAATGGCTTAACGACATTATGGCCTGCTTGGACCTCGAAAAAATTCATTATTCAGTTCTTAATTCGGATCTAAAGTTCCATAAGGTCTGGGGACCTTTTATCGAGTACTTCCATAACCTTCCTCTTGACTAGGGTTTTTTTTTCTGTTTTTTCTTCTTTTCAGTCCCTTGCTTTCAGCTCCCTTTTTTTTCTGGTAGTAGGCATTATTACCCTCTGTTACTAAGTGTATTCACAGTCTGGGAGTTTGACTGTCTGGACTTATACTCTTTATACTGTGTGGTGGTTGGTCTGGAGTTGTTGTTGTTTTTTTCTTGTGTTGTGGGGCTTGGGGAGGACACTAAGCTCACTTGTCTTTAATTTAGGTGCTTTTTTGTTAAATTCTCTCCCTTTGTAGCATATTGTTATTGTATGCTTAATCTTGCTCTGTATTAATGCTCCTCATTGGGATTTGGGGTTTTTAATTTTGTAAAATGTTTTGAAAAACTAATTTAAAAAAAAACAAAAAAAAAACAAAAAACATATGAGGAGTATTGGATGGCTCTAAGCCTGTACACACTGGAGCTTAGAAGAATAAAGGGAAACCTCATTGAAATCTACTGAATATTGAGAAGTGTAGATGGATGGAACATTGAGAGGATGTTTCCAATAGTAGGGGAGTCTAGGACTAAAGGGCACAGCCTCAGAATACAACAGCATCCCTTTAGAACAGAAATGAGGAATTTCTTTAGTCAGAATGTGGTGAAACTGTGGTATTCTTTGCCACACACGGCTGTGGAGGCCGAGTCATTTGGTATGTTTAAAGCAGAGGTTCAGACATCAGACAGGATGGGGAGAAGGCAGGAGAATGGAGTTAAGAGGGACAATAAATCAGCCATGATCAAATGGTGGAGCAGACTCGATGGGCTGAATGGCCTAATTCTGCTCCTATGTCTTATGGTCTTATTTGCACCAGGAGCCATTCCTGGACATTGTGGAGACAGTGAATAGATGGACACTCACTCAAATACTGTTTGAAAGACTTCTTGAATTACTCGGTAACCATGCATCATTGTACTGATTTGGATTTGTAGATATTAATGACTGTAGTTTAAAAGTGTTGCAGTTATAGATTATTTACTGTCCTCCGCAAGAACCTCACCTAAACTGACAGCAACAGATCAGACAACAGGTCATGGCTTCTAGTAGATCACTGTGCTGTGATAAGCCCAAGTATGAATTAGTTAATGGTTGGATCTGTACCAGTGCTGTCCACAGAAATGGGTATGTGTAAAGTGAAGGCTTTGTAGTTATGAGCTGATCAATTAACTATAATAACAGGAACACGGAGAACTAAATATTTATTTTGCCATTCAATGACATTATAGCTGATATGTGATATAATCGATGTAAATGCCTTTTTCTCATGCCAGAATAAAAGGTTAATAGCAAGTACTCAATCTCCACCATGGACAGTCCCGTGGCTACCAAAGGAGGAGGGTTGGACACAGGGCTACCAACCCATCCCATAAAAGCCCAATGCTAGAGAAATGCCAAAGACCTCACCCCTGGGAGAGGAAGAAACTGGATTGTCAGGGCCCTAGGCCCCAGTATGGATGAAGGGCTTAAGAAGAACAAACAACCAATCTTAGTTTTAAAATTTACAATCTTGATTGTGAAAGCAAGCTCCTCAATGTTTGGAAGTGATTTCTAACGTAATCTCTCTTCCTTTCTGCTGTATTTTCACTTGGTGCTGACAGGTGTTAAGGTGACTGACAACGTGAATAGAAGATGCACCGGAATGGTTACCAGAGTCATACAGCACAGTAAAAGGCCCTTTGGCCCACTGAGTCTCTGTCAGAATCCAGCAACCCCACACTGACCCCTCATTCTGAGTCAGAATCACCGGTATGCATCGTCAAGTTTGTTATTTTGCTGGCAGCAGTACAGGGCAAAACATAAAAATCACTATAAGTTGGAATAAATAGATAGATTGCTAGGTAAATAGATGGATTGACAAATAAATATATAAATAGTGCAAAAATAAAATAGCAAGGTAGTGTTTGTGGCATTTGAACTTGGTATGTAGGAGGCACTATTGCAACTTACTTGAGATGGATGGCTAAATTCAGAGAACAGACTGGAGAAAATGTTCTAGGATCACAAAGGAGAAACTGAGCTTGACATTTATGTTAAGCTAAGTTAAAGGACAAGGCCTCCAGTTGTGATCTCAGGAATGCTACACATACCATGGGTGCTAGTGCGGCCAAAATTAGGGAGACAATACAGTTTAACAGGTAACTTTAGCCATGGGTGAAGTGCTGGAAGATTGGAGGGTAGCTATTACTGTTCCGTTGTTTAAGACAGGCTATAAGAGTAAGCTGGGAAATTATAGGCCGGTGAGCCTGATGTCAGTAGTGGGAAGGTTGTAGGAATGTATTTTAAGAGACAGGATATGTAAGAACTTGGATAGACAGAGACTGATTAGGGATAGTAAACTTGGCTTTGTGCGTGTAGGACACGTTTAGCCAATCTTATAGAGTTTTTCAAGGTAGTTACCAGAGAAGGGAGTGGATGTTGACTGCATGGATTTGAGCAAAGCCTTTGACAAGGTCCTGCATGGGAGGTTGGTCAAGAAGGTTCAGCCCCTTGACATTCAGGTTCAGGTAGTAAAATTAAACATTGGCTTCACAGGAGAAGCCAGAGAGTAGTAGTAAGTGGTTGCATCTCTGACTGGAGGCCCGTGACTAGTGGTGTACCACAGGAATCAGTGCTGGGTCTGTTGTTGCTTGTCATCTATCTCAACGATCTGGATGATAATATGGTTTTACTGGATCAGCAAATTTGTGGAGGACACCAAGATTTGGGGTATAGTGGACAGTGAGGAAAGTTATCAAAACTTACAGCATGATTTGAACCAGTTGAAAAAAATGGGCTGAAAAATGGCAGATGGAATTTAATGCAGACAAGTGTGAAGTGTTGCACTTTGGAGGACCAACCAGGGTAGAGCAAGAGGACACCGAGTGCTGTAGGAGAGGGATCCGGGAATACAGATCCATAATTCCTTGGAAGTGGTGTCACAGGGTCATAAAGAATGCTTTTGGGATGTTGGCCTTCATAAATCAAAGTGCTGAATATGGGAATTGGGATGATGTGTTAAAGTTGTATAAGACATTGATGAGGCCTAAAAGCAGTTCCTCTTCATCTCCATCCTAAATTTACTCCCCCGAATCTTGAGGCTATGTCCCCTAGTTCTGTTTTCTTTTTGTGTGCAAGTTAGTATAAAGTCACGAGCATGTGGTATGCCTCAATAGATCTGTGGTTTATTAGTGAGTCAATATAAGATGCTGACATGCAGTTTAGAGGGGGAACGAACAATGGACCGCTTTCTGCAGCAGAGGCTTGTTGTGTTCTTGCAGCTATGTGTAGGTATGTGTGTTACAACAGTTCCTGTGCGAATGGATCAGCATACTGTAATGGTTCTGTAGCTATCCATGACAAGGGACTGTAATGCCCTCTAGATTTCTAGCCATATGGGCTACTGTATTGTAATTGACTTGCTGCTATGAATAAGTGAGTGACTCTGAATAACCAATGTACAGCAAGGGATTTGCAGCCTAAGCAATGTAGAGCATGTCATTTCTAAAGCAGTACAGTGGCAATAAGCATCAGGTTGAGTCAGAACAGCTTCCATTATGTACACACCTGGAACGCTGATGATTTCTGAGTTTCATCTTTAGCAATTTCATTTTCCTCCTTTGTCTCATCCTCACTGTCAGTATCGAACAGGTAGTAGCTCCCACTGTGTATCACTGCATGGAAAGAAAGCACAGGGCCCAAGCTGTACATTGTGCAGCAACCAGTAACTTCTAACTGGATTCTAATAGCTTTCTCCAGATGAAAAACTACTGCTGTAATGAATGGCAGGACGTTTAAGACCATTGATTGAGGAGCTCTTGGGGTACCTTTCTATAGGTTCTTAAAAATGGCAACACAAGTCAACAGGGTGGTGAAGAAGGCGTATGGCAAACATCAGTCAGGGCAATGAGTATAAAAGCTGGGAAGCCATGTTGCAGATATATAAAACTTCAGTGTGACTCTGGTCGCCACACTACAAGAAAGATGTAGCGACTTCAGAGAGGATGCACAGTAGAAGAGGTTCACCAGGATGCTGCCTGGATTGGAGAGTATTAGCTGTAAAGAGAGGATGGACACATTTGAACACAAGATTCTGCAGATGCAGGTGGTCTTGAGCAACACACACAAAATGCTGGAGGAACTCAGACAGAATCTATGGAGGGGAATAAACAGTCAACATTTTGGGTCAAGAACCTTCATGCCCAGTTCTGCTGAAGGGTCTCAGCCTGAAACCAACTGTTTATTCCCCTCCATAAATGCTGCCTGACTTGCTGAAACCCAGCAGCATTTTGTGTGTGGACAAATTTGCACAGATTTATGAACTAAGTTTCTTTTGCCTGAAATGCACTGGCAGAAGTGATAGGAGAGGATACAATAGCAACATTGAAGTGGCCTTTGGATGGACACATGGACAAGCAAGGGATAGGGGAATGCAGACCATGTTCAGGCAGGTGGGAGTAGTGAGATTGGCATCATGATATGCACAGACATGGTAGGCTAATTGGCCTTGTCCAGTGCTCTACCTCTCTATGTTCTGCAAGCAATGAATACCATTAAAGCTTCACTAACAAGCATCTAAAGCTGTAATGATACCGGATGACCCTTAAGTTAATCACTGCAGGCTAGGCTTCAAGCTGGCCACCTACTCTTACTCCTTAAGTTGCACAGATATTCCTTACAGAGCGAGGGCTTCTAGATCCTTCACTAAGTTCGCCCAGAGGCAAGTATTTTATTTTATTGAGATACAGCGTGGAATAGGTCCTCCTGGCCCTTTGAGCCATGATAGTCCTCTGATTTAATCCTAGCCTGATCAGGGGACAATTTACAATCACCAATTAACCTACTAACCGGTATGTCTTTGGACTGTGGGATGAAACTGAAGCATTCGGAGAAAACCCACATGTCCATAGGGAGAAAGTACAAACTCCTGACAGGCAGCAGTGGGAATTGAACCTGGGTCACCTGTACAGTAAAGTGTTGTGCTAACCACTACCCTACTTTGCCGCCCCTCCGTGGCCATCAAATCAGTTAATGCAGGGTGTTGGACATCACATAGCTCTTTCACCTAAAGAGGATACACGTGCTGCGGAGGTCACTTTGTGGGCAAGAGTTTGGTATTTATTCAATGGGATGAAAGGAAGACCTTTGAACTTACTTGAGTTATGAGTTACCCAGGGCTGCCACCAATTCTTCTGGCTATCTTTGTCTTTTTTATTATCTGTGGAAAAATAAATTAAAAAACGTGTGAATCAGTGATTTCAAGTAAACTACAGAGCACTTATAGTTCCTTTAACAACTGGACTGGGAACCAGAATGTGGCTGTGGTGTTTAGCTATAAATCTAGGAGTTGGACTGAACAGCAAGGCCTACAGAAACAAGGGAATAGCACCATTACTGCCACCACCACCATCTCCACCACCACAATCGCCACTGCTGTGTTTGATATTGAGGGATAGTGCAGAGCACACCGGGACGCCAGCATGCAGGATACTCAACTGACCTTTATTGATAACTCTGCTTATGCAGTATGTGAACTCCACCCACGTGGGAGTGGCTAACAGAGTGACATAGGAATAACAATATTAACCACCACTTCTCACCCCTTCTTTAAAAAGCAAGACAAACTAAGTATGTACTTCTTCTCTATAGAACTGCATTGAAATTATAATCACTGAAACTGAACAATTCAGCTCTCTTTACCCAGAGTACATAACTTAAGTTGCTGACATAAGCATAAAAAAGAATTGCCATTGTAAATGTCTTTCCCTTTGTTTTTAAACAGTCTTTTTTCACCAATTTCTTTTTTTCAAAAAAAAGTAGTCTTATTTTGTCAAATTTTTTTCAAAATTAGAACTGTTTAAAACAACACTAAATCTAATAGACATTAGGGCAGTTTACCTGAACAATCGGGCAAAGTGAGAGGGTGATTCTGCCTCTTTTGTCACTTGCCCTAAGCTGTTACGGGGAATACTGTATCTCTGTTGTGGGACAGATAAACAACCCGATCTGGTAAAGGTTCCTGGAAGTGTTGGAGGGGAGGGGATGGAGATTCTTGAACAGATGTCTCCACCCCGGGTATGTGGTTCTCATCATAGGGATCAGGCCCCTCTGTTTCTTTCTTTGCCTTTTGTGGATTTAGAGGGCACACGAGCACACACCTGTTCCACCTGATTTCACCTTGTGATGTTCTGACCACAAACGATTGTGGTGTTATGTTTTCGGACTATTGTCCCTTTGGTGAGTTGGTCTAAAACCCAAACAGTTTCGTCACTCCTGAGGATTTTGCTCCGAGTCTGAGATCATGCACGCTCTTGGTTTTCTCATGCTGTGTTGTTTCAACATTTCTCACTTTGTCTCAGTCCAGTAAGTGAGGTTGGAGAGGGGAAGGAAGAATGGGCAGGCTTGTTCTCATTCTTCGGCCTACTGACAGCTCTGATGAACTGCAGCCATTTGCAAGGGGTGTGGAGCGATAGCTAGGAGTGCTTTGTAGGGGTCCTTTGCCTTCAGTAGGAGACTCTTAATGGTTTGCACTGCTCTTTCTGCTTCTCCATTTGCCTGTGGGAACAGGTGTCCTGGGCTAGACGTCCTGCTCACTTAGGAAGGAAGGTGAAGCATCTTCCATAGTCTCTCCTTTCCAGGAGTAGTGATCGCCGCAGGACCACTGTTTGGCTTGCCATGCAGGACGTCACTTGCATATGGCCTCTCCCATACTACTGTGGCCATAGCAACACCTTCACGTGGCGTCCCTGCTCTTACTATGTCGCGGCGTGACCGAGTGTCCAGCGGTATGACTGGGTGGGCAGGCTGGGTTCATCAGCCTTGCCATTAAGCCTGGATAGGAAACACCAATTCCAAACCCGGGTAGACGGGAGGTGTAGGGGAGGTGTGGCACTTGATCTGCTTGCAAGGGTAATTGCCAGGAGTGAGGGTGGAGTATAAGCTGAGTGTGGCCTCATTGTGGCAGTAGAGGAGGCCGTAGACTGAAATGTCAGAATGGAAATGGGCAGTAGAATTAAAAGGCCACCAGGAGAAAAAAAAAAGACATACCATATGTGATTCCCTTGTCCATTAACCCCTCCCCACCAATCTCCCTCCTGGTAATTACCCTTGCAAGCAGAGCAAGTGCTATACCTGCTCCTACATGTCCTCCATCACTACCATTCGGGGCCACGAACAGTCCCTCCAGGTGAGACGACAGCTCACCTGTGAGCATGTTGAGGTCATCTACTGTATTCGGCGCTCCTGGTGTGGACCCCTGTATATTGGCAAGACCCAACATAGACTGGGAGACTGCTTTGGGAGTACCTATGCTCCGTCAACAGAAAACACGGGATCTTCCCCCTCCTGGTTTCACCTATCACCTACTACCTTGCACTTCTTCCTCCTGTTGCCCCACCTTCTTACTCTGACCTCATTTTTTTTCTCCAGTCCTGATGAGGGGTCTTGGCCCAAAACGTTGACTGTTCATGAGCTCCTTTTGGAACAGCTGGCCATCCATGCTCACAGTATTGTATGACCTTGTTGTAGATTTGGTCCTTTCTCAACTCAGCGTGAATTCTGTCCAGTTTACTCTGTGATACGGGAAAGCTTCCACGTACCTGAGCTAAGTAGATATTGGTATTTTCCTTGAGGGTGGAGTCAGCTTCCCTCCACTCACTTTTGCATGGCATCTTCGACAGAGTGTCTGGTGTTGTGAAAGATTTGCAGGGGACATGTTCAATGTCGTAACAGTATCACATAAGCCTCATTCTGAGGAGGCTGACAGGTGGCTTGTGGTCTGTTTCAAGTACAAATTTTGTGCCTATCAAGAAACAGCTGAAGTGTTCACAAGCCCACATGAGAGCCAATGTCACCTTTTCGATTTAAGCATAACACTGTTCAGTCGGAGTCACTGCTCTTGATGTGTATGCCACTGATTTCCATACACAACTGCAGTGTTGCATGAGCACTCCCCCTAGACAGAGGAAGAGGCATATGCTGAGACCTTGGTTGCTTTGTTCAAATCAAAGAACGTCAATGTTGGTGGGAAGATAAGCTCTGCTTTAAGTGATGAGAATGATTTCTCATAGAAACATAGAAAACCTACAGCACAATACAAGCCCTTTGACCCACAAAGCTGTGCTTGAACTACCTAGGTCTTACCCATAGCTCTCTATTTTTCTAAGCTCCACGTTGCCATTCAGGAGTCTCTTAAAAGACCCTATTGTTTCTGCCTCCACCACCATCGCCGGCAGCTCATTCCATGCACTCAACACTCTCTGCGTAAAAAAACTTCCCCCTGACATCTCCTCTGCACCTACTTCCAAGCACCTTAAAACTATGATCTCTCATACTAGCCATTTCAGCCCTGGGGGAAAGCCTGTGACTATCCACACGATCAATGCCTCTCATTATCTTGTACACCTCTATCAGGTCACCTCTCATCCTCCGTCACTCCAAGGAGAAAAGGCCGAGTTAAGGCATGCTCCCCAATCCAGGCAACATCCTTGCAAATCTCCTCTGCACCCTTTCTATGGTTTCCACGTCCTTGCTGTAGTGAAGTGATCAGAACTGAGCACAGTACTCCACGTGGGGGTCTGACCAGGGTCCTATATAGCTACAACATTACTTCTCAGCTCCTAAACACAATCCCATGATTGATGAAGGCCAATACACCGTATGCCTTCTTAACCACAGAGTCAACCTGCATAGCAGCTTTGAGTGACCTATGGACTCACACCCCAAGATCCCTCTGATCCTCCACACTGCCAAGAGTCTTACCATTAATACTATATTCTGTCATCAAATTTGACCTACGAAAATGAATCACCTCACACTTTCTGGATAGAACACCATCTGCCACTTCTCAGCCCAGCTTTGCATTCTATCAACGTCCCGTTATAACCACTGACAGCCCTCCACGCCATCCACAACACCCCCAACCTTTGTGTCATCAGCAAATTTACTAACCCATCCCTCCACTTCCTCATCCATGTCATTTATAAAAATCACGAAGAGTAAGGGTCCCAGAAGCACACCACTGGTCACTGGCCTCCATGCAGAACATGCCCATCTATAACCACTCTTTGTCTTCTGTGGGCAAGCCCATTCTGGATCCACAAAGCAATGTCCCCTTGGATCCCATGCCTTCCATTCTTCTGTGGTGTGTCCCAAGTCCAAACATTTCTCTGGGAGAGGAGATCATGAAGTGGCTTCGTATTCTTTGCCAAATCTGGAATGAACTTTCCCAGCTGGCTTACCATGACAAGGAAACTGCAGATCTCTGATATATTCATAGGTTGTTCCATGTTCTGAATTCCTGCCAGTTTGTTTGAATCCCTCTAAGGATAGTAAATGCCCTAAGAACTTCACCTACGTCTTTGCAAATTCATATTTCTTTTTGTTCAGGGTGATTTCAGCCTGTTTCTGTTTTTCCAAGACAGCTTCCACTCTTTCCAGTCCCTCCAAAATCTGGTTCATCCTCATCTGAAAAAGTTCAGGGCTGATTAGATGCCAGAGGGATTCTCTTGCAGGCATAGCGTCTGTATGGTGTGATAAAGGCTGTGAGATTCAGAGACTCAGGAGCTAAATAGATCTGTCAGAACCCTGAGTTTGCATCTAGTTTGGTGAAGAACTTTGCTCCACTCAGCATACCCAAAGTGTTCAATAGAGGGCAGAATAAACTTATCCTGTCTCACTGTATTATTCTATTTCGTTGGATCAACACAGGTCCGCACTGTACCATCTGGTTTGGTAACCGGAACAATGACTACACACCAGTTAGTAGGTCTGTTCACTCTAGTTACAATGTCAACCACCTCCATTCTCTCAAGTTCAGCTTAGAGTTTGTTCAACAAAGGAACTGGTATACACCTCGCTGTGGTCAGACAGTAGGTTGTGACTCCTGGCCTCAGTTGGACAAGATACTCTTCTTTCAGTGTCCCCAGTCTGTGAACAACTCCAGGTACTTATACTACTGAACATCATTTAGCAAATCCAACCTTGCAATGAGGTTCAGCTTCTTGATGGTGTGTCATCCCAGTAGTGGTGAGAAGAGATTCTGAACAACATAGACATCCTGTTTCTCATTTTTATGGATGGAAGTAATAAACATCCCTTCTACACTGAGCTTATGTTTCCCTGGCCCCTTTAGCACTTTCTTTGTTGAGTTTGACGTAGTACTTGTTTTCTTCAACAGTTTTGTTAACAGACATTCGAGAATGGCTGAGACATCTGCCCCAGTGAGCATTTTGAACGTCACTGCCTCATTTTGCAACTGAACGGCAATTCACTAGCTTTGTCTGTTTGAATCTAGAATCCCAAGGAATGCTCTCTCTTCGTCTGGATCATGGTCTTCTTTGACCTCCTGAAGAATTGTTTTTGAGTGGCACTGGCTTTTATAATATCTCTCTCAATTATATTGATACCATTTCACTTCTTTTCCTGGACAGAGCTCTTGACATGAAATGGAGACTTGCCACATCTTCTGCAGTAGGACATTTTACTTGCATTTGTTTTACTTGTCTGTTTTGTTTTGTTTTGTCTCCTCTTTCTGTAGTGTTTCTGACTGCACCTCATTTGTAGTCTTCTTTCAGGACAGCTTCTAGCTTTATGACTAACATTCTCACTCTGCCTGACTGCAGTTATAGCTTTCTCTAGTGTGAGATTTGCTTGCAACTGAAGTCTCTCAGACATTTTGGTATCTGGTAGCCTGTCTTTAGTGAGCTTATCTTTCAGATTTCCATATGCACAGTTGTCTGAGAGGGAAAACTGTGATAAAGTCATTTACACTTTCATCTGGCTCCTGTTTCCTGGAGTTGAACTTTGCCCTCTCATATATCACATTTTGCTTTCCTGTGAAATATTCTTTGAATTTGTGCTGCACTGTTTTGTACTCCTTTTAGTGAGCATCTGTCAGACCTGATCCACCCACGGTGTCATCTGCTTTGTCACTCTTGCAGTACATCAGTGTGCTTACTTGATGCACTTCTGAAGCCTGAGTGAGATTGCTTGCAACCCTAAATCTCTCAAAGCATCTGAGCAACCTAAATCTTTCAAATTCCTCTGGTTTAGAGAAACCAAATGTCTCGGGGGACGGGGGAGGGGTGTTTATTAGGAGTAGATGTAGGTACTGTAGGTATTTGCTCAATTTTCCTGTTTGCTTGTTCATCTATTATTTTATTTATTTGGACTACAAAAGTCTTCTTTTCTCTCCCTGAGAGTTTGGCTGACTTCTCTGCTGTGCCTGTGTCTCTGTGCACGTCACCAGGCTAGTGGTTCACAGATGATTTATTATGATGTATCCACTTTGGGCTGTAGCTTGAATTTGTTGCCAAGCAACCCTGGCACTTTCTCAGCTTATACCTCCTTGTGCATACAATCCGAAAACTAGCATAGGCAGTTTAAGTTGATGAGTCTCTGGATATTTTTACATACATATATGTGAAGAAGAACAGTTTTATTGTAAATTGTTTTCTGTTGGAGATCTCACTTGGTCTGTTGCAACAGTTCATCCACAATCAACCACTTCTGACATGATGTTGTGTTCATTATTGAGGGATGATGCAGAGCACACCAGGATGCCAACATGCATGATACCCAACTAAACTTTATTGATAACCCTGGTTGTTCAGTATGTGAACTCCTCCCATGTGGTAGTGGCTAACTGATTTGCATAGGAATAACACTATTAACTACTGCTACAATCACCACCAACACCATCACGACCACCATCATCATCACACCAACATCATCCCTATCATCATCACCATCACCATTATTATCACCATCACCATCATCACCACCACCATCATACCAACATCATCCCTCTCATCACCATCATCACCACCACCACCATCAACATCATCACGACCAACACCATCTCCACCAACACCACTATCATCACCAACAACACTATCTCAACTGCCAGGGTGCTGACTATCCCTGGGAAACAGATCATCGCTCCCTCATTGATTCAGCAACACCCTCTGTCCCACAGCATCATGGAGCAGTTTCTTCGCATGAAACTCACCACCACCTCCACAGGAACAATTCACAATGATTTAATTTCCAACTTTCTCATTTAAACCCATTCTAAGTTGCTATTGTGGAGGTGATGGTGAGACCGCAACCTAGGAACCGAGCAAAAGATGGATCAGCATACAACATGGCCTGTACCATTAAAACCCTGCTTTAAATTTGGTCTTCAAGTTGAATGGGATTCTGGTATGGTGGAATGAGGACTGGTTAACAGAAAATAACAATTAGCAAGCCACTTTTGGGTTGTGAGGTTGTGACTATTAGGATTTTGTTGGGGGTCAGTGCTGGGGCCCCACAATGGGAGGGGACCAAGTATAATATATCCAAATATAAAGTCGGCCGGCACTTTAAAAAAAGTCTCAAGATTAGGTTTTTTCCTTATATAAAGTGGTGAGAGATGGAAAGGCATTGGAGCTCAGAGGGACCTGGATATCTTTGTACATGATCACACAAGTACAGTATACCGTGCTTTCACAAGGAGGGGGTCGCACAAGGCAAAGGAGCGCTTAGGGGTTTGCTTCAAGTCAGTAGGTTGGGCCTGAACAAATATACCCCGGTTGTCATGGGCTTTATAAAAAACATTTGTAGATGAGCGTGTCCCCAGAAAATCATTCGCAACCAGAAGCCCTGAATCCACAAACTGCTGAGGGCCAGATCAGTTGCATTCAGGTCAGGCTATAAATGGTGCAGCTATAAAGGAGGCAAGAGAGCGGCTAGATTTCCTCAGCAGTTTGACACCGAAAAACACTTAATAATTTCTGCAGATATACCCGTGGAGAGCATTTTGACCGGCTGCATCACCGCCTGGTATGGAGGATGGGTCGACTGCACAGGACTGAAGTAAGTTGCAGAGCTGTCGAATTAGTCAGCTCTATCATGCGTATTAGCCACAGTAGTATCCAAGACATCTTCAAGGATTGGTTCCACAGGAAAAGTGGCTTACATTATCAAGGACCCCACCACCCAGGACATGCCCTCTTCTCATTACCATCAGAAAGGAGATACAGAAGCCTGAAGGCACACACTCAGCAATTCAGGAACAGCTTCTTCCCCTCTGCCATCCAATTCCTAAATGGACATTGAACCCATCAACACTACCTCACTACTTTTAAAAAATTTCTGTTTTTGCACTAATCGTAATTTTACTATTTAATATACATCTACTTACTGTACTTAGTTTTTTTAATCATGTATTGCATTGTATTGCTGCCACGAAGTTAACAGGTTAACTTATGCAGTGAAATTAAACAAGATTCTGACTCTGAGGAGGTCCAGGTGTGATCTCCAGAAAGACATCTCATGTGCGAAGTGTCAATTCCAGACCAAACTTAATGTTCAAAAGCAGTGGCAAGGCTTGAATACTATTACCTCTTACAAAGTGCAACTAAGCAACATTAGTGACAACAAGGCTTCACTCCCAGACGAGGTTGTTTTGTTGGTTAAGACATGGAGGAACCTTCACGAATTCCCACAGCCCCCGATGACCTTGTGATTTCAGTCTCTGATGCCCACGTGAGAGCACCCTTCAGGAGGGTGAACACACTGAAAACACCTGGCCAAGATGGAGTACCTGGCCAAGTACTAAAGACCTGCGCTAATCAACTGGCTGGAGTGTTCACTGAAATCTTTAAGCCTCTCACTTCGGCAGTCTGAGGTACCCACCTGCTTCAGGCAGGCTTCAATTACACCAGTTTCTAAGAAGAATGTGGTAACCTGCCTCAATGACTATCATCCAGTAGCATTAACATCCATTGTGATGAAGTCCTTTGAGAGGCTGGTGATGAACCATGTCAACTCCTGCCTGAGAAGCAACCTGGATCTGCTCCAATTTGACTACCATCACAACAGGACCATAGCAGATGCCATTTCAGTGGCTCTTCATTCAGCCCTGGAACACCTGGACAGTGCAGATGCTTTTATCAGGATGTTCTTCATTAACTACAGAATGGTGTTCAATACTATCATCCCCTCAAAATTAATCAATAAGCTTGGCCTCAATATGTCCTTGTGCAATTAGATCCTCAATTTCCTCACTTGCAGATTCCAGTCAGTTCAGATTGGGAAAAACATCTCCACGATTTCCATCAGCTCGGGTGCATCACAGGCTATTTGCTTAATTCCCTGCTCTACTTGCTTTAACTTATGACCAAGAGTAAGAGCAGCTCCAATGCCACATTTAAGTTTGCTGTCATTTGTCGAATCAAAGCTGGTGATGAATCAACGTGTAGGAGGGAGATTGAAATTCTGGATGAGTGGTGCCACAACAACAACCACTCACTCAACGTCAGCAGGACCAAAGACCTGATTATTGACTTCAGGAGGAGGAAACCAAAGGTCCATGAGCCAGTCCTCATCAGATAATCAGAGGTGGAGAGGGTCAGCAAGTTTAAATTCCTCAGTGCTATCATTTCATGTTCTGGGTCCAGGGTGTAAATGTCATTATGAAGAAAGCACAGCAGTGCCTTTATTTCCTTAGAAGCTTACAAAGATTTAGAATGACATCTAAAACTTTGACATGCTTCTATAGATTTGTGGAGAGTATATTATCTGGTTGCATCATAGCCTGGTATGAAAACACCAATACCCTTGAATTGAAAATCCAACAAAAAGTAGTGGGTACGGTCCAGTCCATCACAGATAAAGCCCTCCCCACCATTAAACACATCTACTTGAAGTGCTGTCGCAGGAAAATAGCATCCATCGTCAAGGATCTCCCCACCCCACCATCACCCAGGCCATGCTCTCTTCTCACTGCGGCCATCAGGAAGGCGATACAGAAACCTCAGGATCCACGCCACCTGATTCAGGAACAGTTATTCCTTATCAGCCATTAGTCTCTTAAATCGCCGGAGGGGATAACTTCACTCGCCACATCACTGAACAGTTCCCACAACCTATGGACTCACTTTCAAGGACTCTTCTTCTCATGTTTTCAATATTTTTTTGCTTATTTCTTTATTTTCTTTTGTATTTGCACAGTTTGTCATCTTTCGCATGTTGAGTAATTGTCCTGTTGGGCACAATCTTTCATTGATTCTATTGTATTTCTTGTATTTACTGTGTATGTCCACATGAACTTGAATCTCAGTATTGTATATGGTGACATATATGCACTTTGATCACAAATTTATTTTGAATTTTGAACTTGTGAAATCTGTGCATGGGTTCTGCTGGGACTCAGTGTCTATCACTAACCAAGCCCCAACTGTTTCTCCAATAACACCAGCCTGACTGCAAGAGCCAAGTGGTGAAGGTCACAGAATCAGGGACAACCCTACTTTTGTTGAATGACTAGAGCAGTTTCCAGACAACTGGAGAAGCTAATAATGTCAGTAAACACTCAGTGTTAACAGTTCCCTTCAACTGTCCATGAAGAGACATACCTGGAGATGATTCCTCACCGTCTGGCTTTGAGTTTCTGACCCTGTGTAAGTTATTGACAGATCTCGGTACTGATTTCTTGTACCTCTCCTGTTTGGCTTTGATCCTTTCCATCCTAGTGAAGAGATTCAGGGAGAAGTGCGGAGAGAAGAGAGAAGATTGTCAGGGCCAGTAGACTGATGCTCCCTTGCCTTACTGCAGTAAAGCACTGATAACCCACTACCCGATTATTTGGAATTCCTGATGGGTTAGCATCTGACTTGCTGAGTATGCATCCTGCATTCCCTGTAAAATGCAGGGATCTGAGCTCCCGGGATCCATCCAGAACACAAGGGCCCCAGTTGGTGCAACCCCTCGAATACACAAGGGTCCCAGTTCCTGCATTCCCTCTAATACACAGGGGCCTGAGCTCCTGGGCTCCATCTAATACACAGGGCCCCCAGCTCCAGCCCTCCCTTTAATACACAGGGGCCTGAGCTCCTGGGCTCCATCTAATACACAGGGCCCCCAGCTCCAGCCCTCCCTTTAATACACAGGGGTCCCAGTACCTGCCCACCCTCTAATACACAGGGACCCCCAGCTCCCACATTCCCTATAATACACAGGGCCCCCAGCTCCAGCCCTCCCTTTAATACACAGGGGCCTGAGCTCCTGGGCTCCATCTAATACACAGGGCCCCCAGCTCCAGCCCTCCCTTTAATACACAGGGGTCCCAGTACCTGCCCACCCTCTAATACACAGGGCCCCCAGCTCCAGCCCTCCCTTTAATACACAGGGGTCCCAGTTCCTGCATTCCCTTTAATACACAAGGGCCAGAGCTCCTGGGCTCCATCTAATACACAAGGCCCCCAGCTCCAGCCCTCCCTTTAATACACAGGGACCCCCTGCTCCCACATTCCCTATAATACACAAGGGTCCCAGCTCCTGTATTCCCTTTAATACACAGGGACCCCAGCTCCCACGTTCCCTCTAATACATAGGGGCCCAAACTCTCATGTTCCCTCTAATAGACAGGGGCCTCAGTTCCCTCCCTCGAACACAGGGATTGCAGCTCCTGCCCACCCTCTAATACACAGGGACCCAAGCTCTCGCATTCCCTCGATACATAGGGGCCCCAGCTCCCATGTTCTCTCTAAAACACAGGGGCCACAGCTCCCACATTCTCCCTACTATACAGTGGCCCCCAGTTTTGCATTCCCTCTAATACTCTGGGGCCCCAATTCACTCCCTCCCTCTAATACACAGGGGCTGCATCTCCCACTTTCCCTCTAATAGACAGGGGCCATCGTCCGCACATTCCCTCTAATAGACAGGTCCCAGTCCCACATTCCCTCTGATACACTGTGGCCCCAGCTCCCACATTCCCTCTGATACACAGTGGCCCCAGCTCCCACATTCCCTCTGATACACAGTGGCCCCAGCTCCCACATTCCCTCTGATACACAGTGCCCCAGCTCCCACATTCCCTCTGATACACAGTGGCTCCAGCTCCCACATTCCCTCTGATACACAGTGGCCCCAGCTCCCACATTCCCTCCGATACACAGTGGCCCCAGCTCCCACATTCCCTCCGATACACAGTGGCCCCAGCTCCCACATTCCCTCCGATACACAGTGGCCCCAGCTCCCACATTCCCTCTGATACACAGTGCCCCAGCTCCCACATTCCCTCCGATACACAGTGGCCCCAGCTCCCACATTCCCTCCGATACACAGTGGCCCCAGCTCCCACATTCCCTCCGATACACAGTGGCCCCAGCTCCCACATTCCCTCTGATACACAGTGCCCCAGCTCCCACATTCCCTCTGATACACAGTGGCCCCAGCTCCCACATTCCCTCTGATACACAGTGTCCCCAGCTCCCACATTCCCTCTGATACACAGTGGCCCAGCTCCCACATTCCCTCTGATACACAGTGGCCCAGCTCCCACATTCCCTCTGATACACAGTGGCCCCAGCTTCCATCTCCCCTCTGATACACACCCTCCCTCTAACACACAGGGCCCCAAGCTCTCATGTTCCCTCTAATACAGTGTCCCCTAGTTCTCACCCTCCCTATACTACACAGGGGCTGCAGCTCCCACTCTCCCTCTAATAGACAGGGGCCACCATTCTCATGTTAGCTCTAATACACAGGGGTCCCAGCTCCTACGTTCCCTCAAATACACAGTGGTCCCAGCTCCTACGTTCCCTCAAATACACAGTAGTCCCAGCTCCGTGTTCCTTTTAATACACACGGTCCTAACTTCTTGCATTCCATCTACTATAAAGGGGACCCAGTTCCCACCCTCCCTCTAATAGACAGGGCCCCCAGTTTGCACCCTCTCTCTAATACACAGGGGCTACCAGTTCTCTCCCTCTGATAGACAGGGGCCCCAGTTCCCACCCTCCCTCTAGGAGACAAGGGTCCAAATTCCCACCCTCCTTCTAATACACAGGGGCCCCCAGTTTCCTCTCTCTAATAGACAGGGGCCCTGGTTCCCACCTTCTCTCTAATACACAGGGGCCTCCAGTTCTCTCCCTCTAATAGACAAGGGTCCCAGTTCCCACCCTCCATCTAATATACAGGGCCCCCAGTTCCTGCATACCCTCTAATACACAGTGGCCCCTCGTTTCCTCCCTCTAATAGACAGGGCTCCCAGTTACCTCCTTCTAATAGAAAGGGGCCCCAGTTACCTCCTTCTAATAGAAAGGGGCCCCAGTTACCTCCTTCTAATAGACAGGGGCCCCAGTTACCTCCCTCTAATATACATGAGCCCAGTTCCCACCCTCCCTCAGAAGTGGAGACAGAAGAGAGGGGTGAATTGAACTGTTCTTGCAAAGAGCTGTAACAGATACGACAGCCCGAAATGTCTCTTTCTGTTCTATCACCATGTTGCTGGCATATCTTCCACCAGCACCTTTGCTTGTCAGCATAAACAGCAATAAACAAACAAACCCGCTCTGGGCAATCACGAGGAGCTCTGTCCACTCCAGCTTTATGTTTAGCATTGTGAATTTGATGTGCAGGGAATTAAAGGTCAAATGTCCTGAGTGAGGAACTAGCCTGTTTCAGCACGTCACGCATTCCTCGCTGATTAAATCAAACTTACTGTTTCTTCAGCATCTCCATGGATTGCCGTTCTTTCTCCAGTCTCATTGTGATTCCTTTTTTCACTTTTGCTTCAAACAGTTCAGCTCCTCTGTGCAAACAAAAGAATTAGGTTTCTGCAAACCTGGTCATCTGAATACATACATCATTTGTAATATAATCATCTCTTTGCACTTTAAATTTCAACTTATCACCTTTCTGCATTTCACATTTACAAATATTGGGTTTTGGAATTGGTTTATTATTGTCACATGTATCGAGATACAGTGAAAAACTTGTCTTGCATACTGTTCATATAGATCAAATTATTACATTGTGCATTGAGGCAGAACAAGGTAAAACAATAACTGAACACAGAATAAAGTGTAACAGCTACAGAGAAAGGGCAGTGCAGTAAATGTGAGGTCTATTGCAACATCAGTTGACAGTCTCTCAGAACTCTGCTTTGAAATGAAGATCAACACTGGAGGCAAAACACAGAACCCTTTGCCAATAATGAGTCAAATAGCCTGTTATTTTGGACATTATCCACTGAAGGAGAAGTGTTAAGTAAGACATTGAACAACTTGAAAATTAAAAAAAAAAAATGACGCAGATGCTGGATACCAAAAATATAAACAGAAAATGGTGTTAACATTCAGTAGGTCGTGCGTCATTTGTGGGAAGAGAACCAGAGTTAATGTTTCAGGTCAAAGACCTGTCGCCAGAACTAGGAAGGAGACAGACAAAGCTGGTTCATCAGCTGGGAGCATAGGAAGAGGGAATCTCTATCTGCTAGGATATACCACGGTGAAGAAAGTTATCTGGTCAGTGAATAAATATGAGCAGTTAGAAAGTGACTAAAGACAGGCAATATGATGTAGGGCTTCTCCTGAATACAGAGCAGGAAGACATACCCAGCAGATCATTGGGGAGCTCTCCGTTCTGTTCATAGTTAGCGTAGGAGCTTAAACCTAATTAAGTTCCATGTGGCTTAGTTAGTTACAACTACTGATATAGTTGGTATAAGTTGGGAGCAGATATTCTCAGGGAAATAAGACCATAAGACCATAAGATATAGGAGCAGAAGTAGGCCATTCAGCCCATCGAGTCTGCTCCGCCATTCAATCATGGGCTCATCCAATTCCTCCAGTCATCACCACTCCCCTGCCTTCAACCCAAACCCTTTGATGCCCTGGCTAATCAAGAACCTATCTATCTCTGCCTTAAATACACCCAATGACTTGGCCTCCACAGCCACTCGTGGCAACAAATTCCACAGATTTACCACCCTCTGACTAAAGTAATTTCTCTGCATCTTAGTTCTAAAAGGACATCATTCAATCCTGAAGCCGTGCCCTCTTGTCCTGGACTCCCCTACCATGGGAAATAGCTTTGCCATATCTAATCTGTTCAGGCCTTTTAACATTTGGAATGTTTCTATGAGATCCCCCCTCATTCTCCTGAACTACAGGGAATACAGCCCAAGAGCTGCCAGACATTCCTCATACGGTAACCCTTTCATTCCTAGAATCATTCTTGTGAATCTTCTCTGAACCCTCTTCTCCAATGTCAGTATATCCTTTCTAAAATAAAGAGCCCAAAACTGCACACAATACTCCAAGTGTGGTCTCACGAGTGTCTTATAAAACCTCATCACATCCCTGCTCTTATATTCTATACCTATAGAAATGAATGCCAACATTGCATTCACCTTCTTCACAATTGACCCAACCTGGAGGTTAACCTTTAGGGTATCTTGCACAAGGACTCCCAAGTCCCTTTGCATCTCTGCATTTTGAATTCTATCCCCATCTAAATAATAGTCTGCTGGTTATTTCTTCCACCAAAGTGCATGACCATACACTTTCTAACATTGTACTTCAGTTGCTACTTCTTTGCCCATTCCCCTAAACTACCTAAGTCTCTCTGCAGGCTCTCTGTTTCCTCAACACTACCCACTCCTCCACCTATCTGTGTATCATTGGCAAATTTAGCCACAAATCCATTAATACCGTAGTCCAAATCATTGACATACATTGCAAAAAGCAGTGGACCCAACACCAACCCCTGTGGAACTCCACTGGTAATTGGCAGCCAGCCAGAATAGGATCCCTTTATTCCCACTCTCTGTTTTCTGCCGACCAGCCAATGCTCCACCCACGCTAGTAATTTCGTGTAATTCCATGGGCCCTTACGTTGCTAAGCAGCCTCATGTGTGGCACCCTGTCAAAGGCCTTCTGAAAATCCAAGTACACCACATCTACTGCATCTCCTTTGTCTACCCTGCTTGTAATTTCCTCAAAGAATTGCAGTAGGTTATTCAGGCAGGATTTTCCTTTCAGGAAACCATGCTGGCTTTGGCCCATCTTGTCATATGCCTCCAGGTACTCTGTAATCTCATCACTAACAATCAATTCCAACAACTTCCCAACCACTGTTATTAGACTAACAGATCTATAGTTTCCTTTCTGCTGTCTCCCACCCTTCTTAAATAGTGGTGTAACACTTTCAATTTTCCAGTCATCTGGTACAGTTCCAGAATCTATTGATTCTTGAAAGATCATCGTTAATGCCTCCGCAATCTCTCTAGCTACTTCCTTCAGAACCCGAGGGTGCATTCCATCAGGTCCAGGAGATTTATCCACCCTCAGATCATTAAGCTTCCTGAGCACCTTCTCAGTCATAATTTTCACTGCACAAACTTCACTTCCCTGACACTCTTGAATGTTCAGTATACTGCAGACGTCTTCCATTGTGAAGACTGATGCAAAATACACATTGGTTCTTCTGCCATCTCTCATTACAATATCTTCAGCGTCATTTTGTATTGGTCCTATATCTACCCTCAGCTCTCTTTTACCCTTTATATACTTAAAAAAGCTTTTAGTATCTTCTTTGACTTTAGTCACCAGCTTCCTCTCATAATTCATCTTTTCCTTCCAAATTACCTTCTTAGTTTCCTTCTGCAAATTTTTAAAAGCTCCCCAATCTTCCCACTAGGTCTGGATTCCTTGTATGCCCTCTCTTTTGCTTTTACTTTGGCTCTGACTTCACTTGTCAGTCACGGTAGAGTCTTTCTTTCTTTTGAAAATTTCTTTTTATTTGGAATCTATCTGTCTTGCACTGCCCTCATTTTTCACAGTAACTCCAGCCATTGCTGCTCTGCTGTCCTTCCTGCAAATGTCCCTTTCTAGTCAACTTCGGTCAGTTCTCCTCTCATGCCATTGTAATTTCCTAAATGCACAGCAGAAATGTGGCAAATGTACAGGGAACATTTGCATGGCATTCTGCATTGGTATATTCCACTGATGCAGGGAAATGATGGTAGGGTAAAAGAACCATGGTGTAACAAAGAATGTAGAAAATCTAGTCAAGAAGAAAAGAAAAACTTTGAAAGGTTCAAGAAACTAGGTACTGTTAGAGCTCTAGAAGGTGCCAAGAAGGAGCAGAAGAATGAAATTAGGAGAGCAAGAAGGGGCCATGAAAAGGCTTTGGTGAGCAGGATTTAGGAAAACCCCAAGGCATTCTACAAGTATGGGAAGAGCAAGAGGATGAGCCGTGTGAGAGTGAGAGTGGATACATGTGCAAGAAGCCGGAGGAGGTAGTGGAAGTACTTAATGGATACTTTGCTTCAGTATTCACCGGGGAAAAGGACCTTGGCAATTGTGGAGATGACATAAAGTGGACTGAAATGCTTGAGTGTATAGACATTGTGGATTGTCAGAGATTACAGCGGGATCTGGGCTGAGTTGGAGTTCAACCCAGATAAGTGTGAAGTGGTTCATTTCATTAGGTCAAATTTGAAGACAGAATATAATATTAATGGTAAAACTCTTGGCAGTGTGGAGGATTAGTGAGATCTTGGGGTCCATGTCCATAGGACACTCAAAGATGCTGCACAAGTTGACAGTGTTGTTAAGAAGGCATATGATGTGTTGGCCTTCATCAACCATGGGATTGAGTTCAAGAGCTGTGAGGTAATGTTAAAGCTATACAAGACCTTAGTTAGACCCCACTTGGAGTACTGTGTTCAGTTCTGGTCACCTCACTACAGGAAGGGTGTGGATGTTATAGAGAGAGTGCAGAGGAGATTTACAAGGGTGTTGCCTGGATTGGGGAGCATGCCTTATGAGAATGGGTTGAGTGAACTTGGCTTTTTCTCCTTGGAGCAATGGAGGATGAGATGTAACCTGATAGAGGTGTATACAATGATGAGAGGCATTGAACGTGTGGATAGCCAGAGGCTTTTTCCCAGGGCTGAAATGGGAAAATGAGGGGGCATAGTTTTAAGGTGTTTGGAAGGAGGTATAAGGGGGATGTCAGAGGTAAGTTTTTTTTTACACAGAGAGCGGTGGCTGTATGGAATGCACTGCCAGCAAAGGTGGTAGAAATGGATACAATAGGGTCTTTTAAGAGACTCTTAGATTAGTACATGGAGCTCAGAAGAATAGAGGGCTATGTGGTAGGGAAATTCTAGGCAGCTTCTAGAGTGGGTTACATGGTTGGTAAAACATTGTGGGCCACAGGGCCTGTAACGTTTCTACGTTTCTAACTCCTTTCAGGTTACAAGCCATGCTGCACTTTACTGAGGCACTGAAGAAACACAGCAACAGAGGTGTGGAATTTCTACTTAACTATCTCTCAAGTGGATAGCTAAATCATAGAAATCATTTGATGAATATTCAACATCAATCCCTATCTTTCCCTAGTGCCAATAAGCATAGTTTTCCCAACAAAAATTCAGAGAGAGGTGTGCAGGTAAACCAGCCTTGGAAGATCACCCCTGTGTGGGAACTAATGAATTGCAGCTTATTAGTAATCACCTTGAAGGAATCAGCTAACACCATGTTTGAAATGAATTGGAGATGGGAGTCTCTGAACCAACATATTCAATGGTGCACACAGCCCTGCATAAATGCCACAAAGAAGAGGTTATCCAGGGTCTAGAATGATTGAAGCCTACAGGAATGATTCTCACCTTGCTGCCAGGAGCTTTGAAGCCTTCAGATCTGCGACCACATGCAGAAAGTAGTAGCTCAGAAAGACTCTCCGCTGGGCTAGTAGGAAGAGGAAGCAGACACTATCCCAGATAATGCCCGCCTGCTTGCTTGGGACTTCACAGGCTTCATGCAGGTTGTCCGTATTTGCTGGAAACATATAGGGACATATGTAAAACATATACATTTAGAGTGATGCCATCAGGGACCTGAGCACCAACATCTCAGGGCCAGCCAATTGTCATGTTCTTCCTATCAACTGTCTCTGCTTCCCTCCAGAGGGTATTCTTCTGTGAAGATATTGTTTGGGTTTGCAGATCTCCAGGACCTACCTGAAGCCCACAGAGATTTAAAAACTAACATATCTCCTAGATTCCACTTCAAGCAACTTAAATGAAAATCCATGGAACCTTATAGAAAGAATTCCCTTTGAACCATTTTGTTTTTGAAACTATAGGAGAAAGAGGAAGAGGTCACTGGCCAAGAATCCTCTGATTGGGTAAGTGAATGCCTTTGCTATGTCCAAGTTGTGTAGCATGGTGGGACACCACAAACAGGGCCCATGTCGATCAAACAATGTCAATGGTGTGGGGCTAGGCATTTGGAGGTAGAAAGTCACGTTATTCCCTGTCATCAACCATCTTCCAATAGTTTAGCCACTGGCCTCATACCAAGAATGGGGTGAGGGAGTGTGAACTGGCAGAACATTTTGAACACCACTTCCATGAAATTCAACTGAATCGTGCTTTTTTATCCAGCAAAATACAATTAAAACTCTATTGAATTTTTTGGACAGAGTTTCTAGTTTGTTTCATATCAATTAAAAAAATGAGCTAGAAACATTCCAAAATGTCACCTTTGTGATGCTGATGTGATTTCACATCAGGGCTCATGTGGCAATGTTACTCTCCTTGCTATGATCCTATGAAGCAGCACAGGGGAGGCTAGGACTAGTCGTCTTGGGAGTGTCAGTTACTGGGCAGACCAGGAGAACGTTGTCTTCCCAGCACATTCCCCCACTTTGCCAATGATTTCCCATCATATTCCCCTGGTCTGCCAAGCAACAAGCCCCTCTCACCAATCTTCTGACTGCTCCAGCAAAAAGAGTGAGCAGCACTTCCCATATCATCCCTCCAGGAGGTTGGGCTCATCCTGATCCCAATCCCACCACACAAATCCTGATCTTACCCAGGACCCTCCTAACACCAGTTGCTAACCTTCCCAGTTTTTGCCTTGCCAATGTCACTGACCTTCCTCAACACAGTCCATTGAACCCTCCCTCAAAAGGAAGCAACAATCTACCCCGATCCTGGCAATAGCACTCTGATAAACAGCCAACTCATCAATAACAAATACTGATTTTGGTCCCCCTATCTTAGAAAGGATGTGCTGATGTTGGAGAGAGTTCAGAGAAGATTCACTAGGATGATTCCTGGAATGCAGGGACTAACATATGAGGAGCGTTTATCGGCTCTTGGATTGTATTCATTAGAGTATAGAAGAATGAGAGGGGATCTCATAGAAACATTTCAAATGTTGAAAGGGTTGGACAGAGTAGATGTGGAAGGGCTGTTTCCCTTGGTGGGTGAGCCCAGGACAAGAGGTCACAGTCTTAGAATTAGAGGGTACCCATTTAAAACGGAGATGAGGAGAAATTTTTTTAGCCAGAGGGTCGTGGATTTATGGAATTTGTTGCCACATACAGCTGTGGAGGCCCAATCATTGAAGGTTTTTAAGGAGGAGATTGACAGTATCTGATTAGTCAGGGTATCAAGGGATATGAGAAAAAAACCGGAAATTGGAACTAGACGGGAGAATAGTTTAGCTCATGGTGGAGTGGTGGAGCAGACTCGATGGACCGAATGGCCTACTTCTGCTCCTTTGTCGTGATCATTGCCCATCTGTCTTCACACATCGCTCATCCTCCCTCGTCTCCTGATCATCACTTCCCTCAATCTCTACAAATATACTGCTGATATTGGCTGAACTCCCCCAGCACCAGATGCTTGTCTCCCTTGATCCTTGACAACACTAAATACTGAACTTCCCCGATCTCTCCCAACACCAAACAATGATCTCCCTCAATATCTGACCTCAATCCTCCCCAATACCAAACGCCAATCTTGCCTTGATCCCCCTCAACACTGGCTGCTCATCTATCCCATTGCCCCTTTCCCCTAAAATGCCATTCTGTTTTCCTGCTCCCAATCCACCCTCCCCACTAAAGCTAGTTCTGATTATTTTCCTCATCCCTCATTCTCATTGACAGTGGTCCAAGAGGTCACCAAGCTCAGCATTGGGATGGGTGATAGCTGCCACATTCAATCAGCTCTCTGTGGAAGGCCAGTGCCCATCCCAGACACACACTGGGTGCTCTGGATCTTCCTGACAAGTACTTCTAGGTGTCCTAATGTTTAATTAGAGGATAATTCTGCAAATTGGTACTGGATGTTGTTAAGCAGCATGATAGTTCTGATACAGTGGAGAATTCCTTACATCATGCACCCCATGCAGGGAATCTCACGTTTGACTTCTAAGTCTGGTGAAACAAACTATTATCTACTCACGCAGATCATACTCCGTGATCGTACAAGCCATTCCAAACGTCTGCACCACCCAGCAGTTCCTCTCAAGCAAGCTTTTCAAGTAGACACAGGAGCCAATCTGTCAGGGGTCAATCAGAGCACGAGTTAATTTGCCATCAAATTTGTCGCAGCGGGTTTGACCGCCTCTGCAACGTTTCTATTTCCCTCTCCCATTTAAAAAAACATGGTCAGCAAAGTGAGAGCCAAAGGCTAGAGCGAGTGCGCGTTCCGCTGGTGAACAATGACTAGGGACACCATGCATCAGCAAAAGCACCTGCTTAAATATGTTCCTCCTTTAAGAAAATGTACTTTTGAAAGAGCATTCACTTAAGTGTCTGTATGCATTAACAGTTAAGTACAGATTCTTCGCTAAGCAAGCTCCACTGATTAACCATGCTCACACACTGTTAAATGTGCTGAATGAAAGGAATACAGGATACAGATCCCCAGTCTGTGCGGCAAACAGAATCCTGGAGCGGGGGGTGGAAGCAAACCCCCAGGTCGAAGTCAATGAGTTTAAACCAATGCTCCTTATTTTCTCATATTTTATTTCATGTTTGTGGATGGAAAGAAAGAGACAGGAAGTTAAAATGTTCATTAAGGCCAAACAGGGATATAGGAGTAACTGTATTTTACATATTATTTGTTAATTGAATTAATCTAATCAATAAATATACCACAGGGCACCTTAGTTCCATGGAATAGCCATGCTGTGTTTGGGACCATCAGGGGTAAGGGAATGGTCGTCAATGAGGGCACAAGCTCCAGAAGTCTAACCTTGACATCATTACACTCTGCCTGTGAGCTGTGTGCTCTGAGAACAGCACATTTCCAGAGATGCTCACAAGGCTACAGGCAGAGAGCGAATGGGTGACTACTAAAGAGCAGGTCATGACAAGATCTCCCAGAGCATTTTGCTCCCTCACTGGTATTTAGTTCTGAACTCTGTGTTTGGGGGTGGGGGAGAGAGGAATTCTCTGAGGATCAAAGACCACAGATGAGACCACAACACCATGACAATTTGAAAGAGGCAGGGTGGAGGGAAGGAACGGCAGACCAAGTAGCAGGCACCAGTATTGAAAGGAATTGACTTTATAACTTACATCCTTCATATGCATGAGGAGTAAAAATCATTGTTACATTTCTGTCTAAATGTGCAATGTGCAATTTATAGTAATTTGTAATAAATAGTATGTACAACAGGACAGTCAATATAACATAGAAATACAATTGTATCAGCATGAATTAATCAGTCTGATGGCCTGGTGGAAGAAGCTGTCCCGGAGCCTGTTGGTCCTGGCTTTTATGCTACGGTACTGTTTCCCAGATGGTAGCAGCTGGAACAGTTTGTGGTTGGGGTGACTTGGGTCCCCAATGATCCTTCGGGCCCTTTTTACACATCTGTCTTTGTAAATGTCCTAAATAGTGGGGAATTCACATCTATAGATGTGCTGGGCTGTCCACGCCACTCTCTGCAGAGTCCTGCGATTGAGGGAAGTACAGTTCCTGTACCAGGCAGTGATACAGCCAGTCAGGATGCTCTCAATTGTGTCCCTGTAGAAAGGATTTGGGGGCCCATACCAAACTTCTTCAACGTCTAAAGTGAAAGAGACGCTGTGGTGCTTTTTCCACCACACAGCCAGTATGTACAGACCACGTGAGATCCTTGGTGATGTGAATGCCAAGAACTTAAAACTGTTCACCCTCTCGACCCCAGATTTATTGATGTCTATAGGGGTTAGCCTGTCTCCATTCCTCTTGTAGTTCATAACCAGCTCCTTTGTTTTTGTTTGCAAAATTGAGGGAGAAGTTGTTTTCTTGACACCACTGTGTCAAGGTAATGACTTCTTTGTAGGTTGCCTCATTATTATTTGAGATTAGGCCAATAATGGTGTATCATCAGCAAATTTAATTAGCAGATTGGAACTGTGGGAGGCTACACAGTCATGGGTATACAGAGAGTAAAGGAGTGGGTTAGGACACAGCCCTGAGGGGCACCTGTGTTAACGATCAGAGGGCAGAGGTGAGGGAGCCCACTCTTACTACCTGCTGGCGATCTGACAGGAAGCCCAGGATCTAGCTACACAAGGCAAGGTGAAGGCCGAGGTCTCTGAGCTTCTTGTAATGAAAGATGATTTCCTCTACTTCAGGGAAGTGTATTTGGACTTGGTCTAGGTGTTTCGGATACAATTTTCATAACAGTTGATGACTCAGAAGAGTGGTGCATTAAACTGAGAAGAGAATAGTGGTAGAGTGCTTGGAGATAGAGACAAGATAGTGGATCGGTTGCAGATAGAGCTTGATGCTGAAGAATGAGGTGCATTACATTTTGGCAGGATGAATAAGATGAGTCAACATGAAACACAGAAATCAGAAGCAAGAATCAATCACTCAGCCTACTTAGCCTGCTCCACTATCCAATTCAATCATAGCTGATTGTCCAAATTCAATCCCTTATTCACACTTTCTCCCCATATCCCTTGATTTGACCTCAGCTACCTTCTGTGATAGGAAATTTGAGGTTCTCCACTCTGTGTGGACAAATTTCTCCACACTTATGTCCTAAATTACATTTCCTACATTATTAAGCAGTGTCATCAAGTTCTAGACTTTCTTGGAACATCCTTCCTTCATCACATCTGTTCAGTCCCACCAGGATTTTATAAGTTTCATTGAAGTTCAGTTTTCTTCCAAACTCTAACAACTATAAGTCCAATTCCTCTTCTTATGTGGATCCCATCATACCATGAATTAGTCTGATGAATCTCTACTGCTGTCACCCCATGTTAATAACATTCTTTCTCAGATAAGGGGACCAGAACTGCACACAATACTTATGGTGCATTCCCACCCTGACCTTATAGAAATGCAACGAGACAACCCTGCAGTGGAAATATATCTGTCATCCTTAAGTTTTTACGAATTTATAACTTTTGTTAAATGCAATGTGACAAAATGGAATCTGTGTGATCCCAGAGTACTTTGTTGGTTTGCTGATGTGTGTGCGTTTTGTGGCAGGGAGTGTTTTGACACCAGAGAAAAACAGGACATTGGGGTGGTGATATGGATGCAGGTAAGTAAGGAATGCAGTTATGGGATCGAATGATTTCAAAGACATGAAATTGTCTTTATTGAAGACAATGTAAATGCAATTTATTGAATTACATAGAATTACTGAAATCTGTAAACATATAAAAATGATCTGCTTTGAGCTGCAAGACTGAAGCTACCTACTGACAACTTAACTTAACATATGGAGTATTTACTACCGTGCAAGTAGTAAATATGTTCATCATTTGATCCACTCTGAGTTTGTTGTAGTCTGTTGCTGTATATGAGAAGACCTAGGTGAACAGTGCACGACGCTACTCCTGTACTCAAACCTTCTGACTATGAAAGCCCTCATACTGTTTGTCTTCTTATCTAAGACACCCAAAACTCATTGCATCCCATTCTTTCTCATTTTATTGCCATTCAGATAATGATCTGCCTTCCTGTCTTTATCACCAAAGTGGATAACCACACATTACTCTATCTACTATACATCTGCCAACTCACTCAACCTGTCCAAATCACTGGATCCTCCACAACTCTATCCAACCTAGCATCCTTCCTCCACAAACTTGGAGATATTTCCATTTAATTCCTACATTTAAGTCATTATTATGTATCGTAAATAAGCTGGGCTCCAATTAACAAAATGACTGCCATTTGGAAAACAACCTGTGTAGTCCCACTCTTTGTTCAAAGTGCATTATCATCAAAGTTTGTGTACTATATACTGTACAACCTTGAGATTCGTCTTGTTGCAGGCAGACACTAAACGAAACAGCACAATAGAACCCATTAAAAACCCCACACAACAAAGACTGTCAAACACCCAAAGTGTAAAAAACAGATCATGCAAATGATAAAAATGTAAACAAATAACACCCAGAACATGAACCACAGAGTCCCTGAAAGTGAATCCAGCAAGTTCAGCATGAGACAGGCAAACCTCAGAGTAGTGAGCTGAACACGGTTCATCCTTTGCCCTCGGCCTTGATACCTTGACCTTCTTAATCTGGCTTGGCACTTAAACATGCCAAACATCAGTTCATTTTTCGCTCTTGTGCCTGGGCCCAAGTCTGCTGTAGCAGTGACTGCTGTGGCCATGTCTGCATTCTCAAAAATCCAATCACAAGCAAGAGAAAGTCTGCAGATGCTGGAAATCCAAGCAACACACACAAAATTCTGGAGGAACTCAGCAGGCCAGGCAGCATCGATGGAAAAGAGTACAGTCAATGTTTCAGGCCGAGACTATTCATCAGGAGCCGTCCTGATGTAAGGTCTCGGACCATAACTTCAACTGTATTCTTTTTCATAGACGCTACCTGGCCTGCTGAGTTCCTCTGGCATTCTGTGTGTGTTTCTCTAAAATCTAGTTCGCTGAATCCTACAGGATCTCGTAAAAATGTCAGGTCATACTGACGGTTCAAAAACACAATTCCAAAAGAGGTATTACACAGACTGTGGATTACAGTGATTTTAGTCCAGAAAATGTGTAATTAATGGAATAGTTAGTAGTTTTGTCTGCTGCCATGCTGCCCCTCTCTCCTGAAATACTGTAGTGCTTACAGCAAGATTTCTCATTGCTTCCTTCTCATTACACAAAACCAGTGCAAGGATGTCTAGGAAACCCTCTTCCACAGTATTGTAACTCATTTGGTCAGCCCAACCAATTTGTAGATTAGAGTTAATTTTGCCCGATTTCTAGGCTCAGCATGTAATTTAGTCCAATCATTCCCATGTCTCACCAGCTCCATCTTTCCTATACCTGTCTGCCAACTGGTTCTTGTCTAGATCAGTACATTTGTTTTAGCTTTGCACACTGATCTCTTTTTTTATTCTCCTTTACACCTGTGTACTGGAAATAACATTAAACTATCTCCAGTCTTATCACAGGCCTTTTGAAAGTTCCGATACACCACACCTATCAGCCTCTGCCATCCGCTTTACTATTCAAATCATCACTAAATTCTAGTCAGTTTGTCAAAGAGGCCCAAACTTGTTCCTTTGCTGTATTGTTCCATGTTCCTTTATTTCAGTTCAGGACACTGGTCTTGGAACTAACTCCTTCACACTATAGTTTGATGCATTTTATTATATTATGGTCACCCCTCTCACTTACAGCAAGATTTCTCATTGCTTCCTTCTCATTACACAAAACCAGTGCAAGGATGTCTAGGAAATCCTCTTCCACAGTATTGTAACTCATTTGGTCAGCCCAACTGATTTGTAGATTAGAGTTAATTTTGCCCGATTTCTAGGCTCAGCATGTAATTTAGTCCAATTACACATTTTTTGTTTAACATTGTTGGTCAGGTTGATTTAACAAATTTTCTTGCTTCACCTAATGCTCCTGCTTAATTATGCAGCCCAAGGCATGAAAGTGGCTTCCCAGTATATTAACATTAGAGTAGCCAGGAGCCACTTCTCCCACACGATTGGAACCTGCTCCATATGTGAGAAATTGAGTCTCAGCACTTGCTACATTTATCACAGATCTCACTACTTGTATCTCATGTTAAATCACTTCCTGAAGCAAAATTCACCCTGTTCATTAAATCTTCCCTGTGATTATCATCCCTCCTGCTAAATCTTATACTTTTAACTCTCCCGGATCCATCTATAACTTGTACAAATCAAATATCATTTCACTACTGTAAAACTCTGTTAACCCTGCACATGTAGGACTTCACTGATGCTGGACTGGCAATTTTTCGGCATTAGAAGATGTATTTTGTTAATAGCAGCAGATTTTCCAGAATAGTATTTTGTTAATGCTCAAATACACTCTTTATTACTTTTTTTGAAAATATATTATACAGTGACATTTCATTTAACCAGGAAGGCTCAAGTGAACAAGGCCAACAGAACCAGGATCTTGGAACAGCGCAGGATGTGTGAATGGATGGGCAGCATTGAAACAGGGTCCCGAGCGAGTGGTAGGAGGGTGTGAGAAGCAGACTCCAGTGAGTGGAGGGAGAAATAGGGCTTCTGGTGAGCGAGCGAGGAACGTGGCAAAAATTACACGGTGAGCCAGAGTCAAGCCATTGGAGCGTGGATTACTGGAGTTTTATTATAAGGTGCCCAAAGTGCTCCCTCTAATCAGAGAAATATAGAAACACAGAACCATAGAAAACCTACAGCACAATACAGGCCCTTTGGCCAGCAAAGCTGTGCCAAATATGCCCTTACATTAGAAATTACCTAAAATTACTCATATTTTAATGAGCTCCATGTACCTGTCCAGGAGTCTCTTAAAAGACCCTATTCTATGTTCTATACTACTGGACAGGTATATGGAGGAATTTAAGGTGGGGGGTTATATGGGAGGCAGGGTTTAAGGGTCAGCACAACACTGTGGACCGAAGGGCCTGTACTGTGCTGTATTGTTCTATGTTCTATGTATCTGCCTCCACCATTGTCGCCGGCAGCCCATTCCACACACTCACCACTCTCTGCATAAGAAACTTACCCCTGACATCTCCTCTGTACGTACTTCCAAGCACCAAGTATGTGTCCTCGCATACTAGCCATTTCAGTCCTGGGGAAAAGCCTCCGACTATCCACACGATCAATGCCTCTCATCATCTTATACACCTCTATCAGGTCACCTCTCATCTTCCGTCACTCCAAGGAAAAAAGGCCGAGTTCACTCAACCTATTCTCATAAGGCATGCTCCCCAATCCAGGCAACATCCTTGTAAATCGCCTTTGCATCCTTTCTATGGCTTCCATATCCTTCCTATGGTGAGGCAACCAGAACTGAGCACAGTATTCTAAGTGGGGTCTGACCAGGGCCCTAAATAGCTGCAACATTACCTCTCGGCTCCTAAACTCAATCCCATGTTTGATGAAGGCCAATGCACCATATGCTATCTTAACCACAGAGTCAAACTACGTAGCAGCTTTGTGTGTCCAATGGACTCGGTCCACAAGATCCCTCTGATCCTCCACACTGCCAAGAGTCTTACCATTAATACTATATTCTGTCATCATATTTGACCTACCAAAATGAAACACTTCACACTTATCTGGATTGAACTCCATCTGCCACTTCTCAGCCCAGTTTTGCATCCTAACAATGTCCCACTGTAACCTCTGACAACCCTCCACACTATCCACAACAACTCCAACCTATGCGTCATCAGCAAATTTACTAACCCATCGCTCCACTTCCTCATCCAGGTCATTTATAAAAATCACGAAGAGTAGGGGTCCCAGAACAGATCCCTGAGGCACGCCACTGGTGACCGACCTCCATGCAGAATATAACCCATCTACAAACACTCTTTGCCTTCTGTGGGCAAGCTAGTTCTGGATCCACAAAGCAATGTCCCCTTGGATCCCATGCCTCCTTACTTTAATAAGCCTTGCATGGGGTACCTTATCAAATGCCTTGCTGAAATTCATATAACACTACATCTACTGCTCTACCTTCATCAATGTGTTTAGTCACATCCTCAAAAAATTCAATCAGGCTCGTAAGGCACGACCTGCCTTTCACAAAGACATGCAGACTATTCATAATCATATTATGCCTCTCCAAATGTTCATAAATCCTGCCTCTCAGGATCTTCTCCATCAACTTACCAACAACTGAAGTAAGACTCACTGATCTATAATTTTCTGGGCCATCTTTACTCCCTTTCTTGAATAAGGGCACTACATCCGCAACCCTCCAATTCTTCCGTCCCCATTGATGATGCAAAGATCATCGCCAGATGCTCAGCAATCTCCTCTCTTGCCTCCCATAGTAGCCTGAGGTACATCTCGTCTGGTCCCGGTGACTTATCCAACTTGATGTTTTCCAAAAGCTCCAGCACATCCTCTTTCTTAATATCTACATGCTCAAGCTTTTCAGTCTGCTGCAAGTCATCTCTACAATCGCCTCTGCTATTTCCTCCGGTTCCATACACACTTTTCCACTGTCACACTTGATTGGTCCTATTCTCTCACGTCTTATCCTCTTGCTCTTCACGCACTTGTAGAATGCCCTGGGGTTTTCTTTAATCCTCTCTGCCAAGGCCTTCTCATGGCCCCTTCTGGCCCTCCTAATTTCTTTCTTAAGCTCCTTCCTGCTAGCCTTATAATCTTCTAGGTCTTTATATCATTACCTAGTTTTTTGAACCTTTTGTAAGCTCTTCTTTTCTTCTTGACTAAACTTACAACAGCCTTTGTACACCACGGTTCCTGTACCTTACCATCCTTTCCCTGTCTCATTGGAACAGACCTATGCAAAACTTCACACAAATATCCCCTGAACGTTTGCCATATTTCTTCTGTTAATTTCCCTGAGAACATCTGTTCCCAATTTATGCTTCCAAGTTCCTGCCTGATAGCCTCATATCTCCCTTTACTCTAATTAAACGCTTTCCTAACTTGTCTGTTCCTATCCCTCTCCAATCCAATGGTAAAGGAGATAGAATTGTGATCTCGTAAAACATCACCCTCCTATTTTTCAGCACGAGTCTGATGTGGTGGCTTTGTAGGACCCTCCATGCTGTTTCGAGGTTAATGTTTGTTCAAGGCCTGTTGGTGCACTGGAGAAGCTTCAGGTCGTTTCTCACTGTGTGCTTCCCTGGGAAGCAGGAAAACCCAAGCGTCACGGGGTCAAGGCCAAAGGTGGGGCGAAGGGGAATTGATTAAACTGGGGGTTGAAAGTCAGGCTCATGATTGGGCTGGGGAATCTGATAGAGCGACATAAAGAAAAACTGCCACACTGGGTATGTTCAAACAACAACACACACAAAATGTTGGTGGACCACAGCAGGTCAGGCAGCATCTGTAGGGAGAAACGCTGTCGATGTTTTGGGCCGAGACCCTTCGTCAGGACTGGGTATGTTTTTAAGTAAGAAGGGGTGGATTCTCAGGGCTGTCTTCAAAGGCAGAAACAGAGAGATCCAGGAAATAAATTCATGGCCAGAGAGATTGCGGGGGGTGGGGGTGGTCTTTGGACTTCTGACCCATTGGAAGTATCTCTGGAATGGATGGAGCTTGTGAGGATCAGGCAGGTTACAGCTTAGCCCGTATAAGAGTAATATCCTTTAGGAGATCTAGGCCTCATATGGAGCCAGTGATCATTAATGGAGAATGTGTGGAGCAGGTTAAGACCTACAAGTATCTGGGAGTACAGTTAGACGAGAAGCTAGACTGGACTGCCAACACAGATGCCTTGTGCAGGAAGGCACAGAGTCGACTGTACTTCCTTAGAAGGTTGGCGTCATTCAATGTCTGCAGTGAGATGCTGAAGATGTTCTATAGGTCAGTTGTTGAGAGCGCCCTCTTCTTTGTGGTGGCGTGTTGGGGAGGAAGCATTAAGAAGAGGGACGCCTCACGTCTTAATAAGCTGGTAAGGAAGGCGGGCTCTGTCGTGGGCAAAGTACTGGAGAGTTTAACATCGGTAGCTGAGTGAAGGGCGCTGAGTAGGCTACGGTCAATTATGGAAAACTCGGAACATCCTCTACATAGCACCATCCAGAGACAGAGAAGCAGTTTCAGCAACAGGTTACTATCGATGCAATGCTCCTCAGACAGGATGAAGAGGTCAATACTCCCCAATGCCATTAGGCTTTACAATTCAACCGCCAGGACTTAAGAACTTTTTAAAAGCTATTATTAATGCTTTTTGAGATAGTGATTTAGATGCACATCATATTTTTTACTGAGTTAAGTATTGTATGTAATTAGTTTTGCTACAACAAGTGTATGGGACATTGGAAAAAAGTTGAATTTCCCCATGGGGATGAATAAAGTATCTATCTATCTATCCTAGTGGCTGGCAAGGTGTGCTGGAGCTGTCGGAGGGGGTTTAAACTAGCTTTACAGCAGGATGGAACACTTTGGGCTGTCCAGCAGGAGAGAATCAAAGTGGAAGTGAAAGGTAAAAAGGTAGTCATCCAAATCAATGCGAAGAGGGAAATGGCACTGAGCAAGATCAGCTACGCTCTTGATGAATGGTGTGGCAATCAGGAGAAGTGGTCTCCTGCTCTGATTGCCTATGTTGTGGGTTGCAGAAGCAGACCTCACACTTGCTAAGGAGGCTTGCTTCTGCATAGCTCAGAGAGTGGCAGAGACCCTCTGACCCACTGAGTCTGTGCAACTATTAACTACCCCGGTAGCTATCTACACTAATCTACAGTACATTAATCTGGGGATTAATGCAGGTAGGGGTCTGGTATCGTCTACAGGCCATGCATGGGGTGAACAAAACATACACAGGATAGGCTCTCAGCTGTGGTTTGCAACCCACCCATATTAATGGAGGAACCAATCATGCAGTAAGAGAATCCTATTTTCCTTTTCCAACATTTTTCTCCACAGAAATCCTACCAAGCAGCAGAATTACACACGGAGCCAGCCAATGGGATTTCAGGACCAGAGTCTTTGGACTGGGGGGGGGGGGGGGGGGGGGTTGGCCATGCCAGAGAATGAGACGAGCACGTACAGAGAAGACATTCTTTGTCACAATCACCAGGATAGTGTAGCCAATCAAGTAGTCCCAGTGGTCGACTATAACCCTGACAGGTTTCAGCAGCAGCTGTCCTCCGGAGAGCAGGAAGTAGAAGCAGGCCACCAGGTAACCCATGCAGAAGATGCTGATCCTGCTTGTGCCAGTGATAAAGATGAGGCAGAGTACAAACCAGAACAGGTAGCTGAAGACCACCACTTTCAACATGTCTAAGTAACACCTGACAGAAAAACAATCCACATGAAGCAATTACCATTAGTGCAGTAACTTCAGCAGGAAAACACTCACTTGACCGACTTTCACTTCCAGAAGTGATCATCAAAAATTCCAAAAGGTTAGCATTATTTGTCACGTATGCACCGAAACATCGAAACATGCAGTGAGATGCATAATTTGCATCGATGACCAACAGTTTGAGGATAAGCAGGGAACAGCCCGCAAGTGTTACCAAGATTCCAATGCCAACATAGCATGCCCAGAACTCACTAACCCTTACATCTTTCTAGAATGTGGGAGGAAGCCTGAGCAGTCTTAGGGAGAACGTACACACTCCTTAACGACATTGACATGAATTGAACCCTGACTGCTGGGGCAGTAAATCATTGTTAGCCACTGCACTACTGTGCCATTCAGTAACTACACAGTTGCATCAGATAAACTGTAAAAAAAAATCAGAATTGGGTGGGGGTGGGGTGGATGGTGGAAATTATTTTCACAGCCTGTTTAAAAATGGTATACAATATTTTCTTTTCAGAGTGAGGATGAGATTAACAGTTTATATATTTGTCAATGTGAATAAAGTTTTACATGTTACGGTGCCCGTTCAGACTGTAAAGACTGAAAGAAAATGCTGTATTACTAATTAATTTGTCCCCCAAACTTCCTCATCCCCAAAGTTCAATGTTAATTTTTTTTTTGGCCAGTTAACTGTTTGACCATAACAGTCGTGTAATCCCTGCTGAAAGACACTCGTGCAAAACACACTTTATTTTCACTCACAATGACAAATACTGATATTTTAGTCATGTATATGAAGTTACAAGTTGTAAGGTTATGATCAGATTTCTATCAAACAACCAGGTATTAACTTCATCACTTAAAATGCAATGAATTGTTAATTTAATCTACAAATTATGTATGCAACAGCATTATTTGCTTGAAATTATTTTTAAATCTTGAAATAGCCTGGACTTTGGTCCCACTAATACCTATTTCTGAATTTTAAGGTATTCACTGCCTTTTCAATCTAGCGCTGCAATATGTTCGATTCCGGTTGATTAGGACACATCAGGACCAGCGTGTTTTGGCCCAGTTAAGCAGCTGCTCCAATCAGCCGAAGTTTCATAGAAATAGTTAAAAGACAAGCTACCATTTAACTGATTAACAAATTATGTATTTAAATGAAATACAGAACAAATTAGAACACTACCAATTTATTACAGTACTATAAAACTATTAGTTTGCACTGGTTATTGATGGAGGAACATGCTGGTGTGTTCTTTCGATTGACTGTATATAAACAGAGTCAGTGCAGATAATGGACTGCCTTCATTGCCTTCCTGCATGAAACAGTGCCGTAATTCAACAATAAGATCCCTGGCATCCTATTGGTCATTTACTCAGCCTCAGTTGTGTCATCCTCATCACTTTTCTCGTCTTCATATTCCCTGCCTTGGTGTTTTCGTACAATACTTTTGCGCGACTACATCACCCAAATATTCATTTTCAATGTAACATTCAAAATAATTGTTGACGCCTTCAAATTCTTCATAGTTCCTAACTTGTTGAGTTAGTGAAATTGTTCTATTTTCACTCCCGACTGTTTCCGACATCTCCAAGCCTAAATGCTTGAAACCACTGTGAGCAAAACAGTTCTGAATTATCACCAACTATCACAGACAAACTGGACTGCCTGTAAAAGGTTAATGCTTGCACTCACTTCCTTGGCCATGGAAGATGCCAGCAGATTTTCTTCAATTGCTTTGAGAATGTGGTTGACCAACTTTCTGCGATGGAAGCTCTTTAAATTTTCTTTTATGATTCCCATATCCCATGTTTCATGTCTGTGCTGGTGGTGTAGTGGCATCCATACCTAGACTTCGGAACAAGAGGTCCCGGTTTCAAATTCGGCCAGCTCCTTGTACACTTTCCATCCATGCTGGGTTGAGTGTCAAGCTAGCAGCTTGACCTCATAAACACACACAAGCACTAAAGAAATGGAAAGGTTGCTGCCCGATGTGCCAAACATGGCACAGGGAGGAACTTTTACCTTTACCCATTTCCGTTATGTGCACCAACGATGTTGTATTGGCAGGCAAAATTTCCAGCTGGATAGTTCTCAAACATTCTACATTAGGGTGTACTGCACAATTGTCAACAAGCAGAATTTTGCTTGATTTCCCTGTAACTCCATATGTCAAGTCTTTAGCCATTTCTTAAAAATTTCTGAAGTCATCCATGCATTATTAACACTACTCGATTGGTAAACTATTCGTTCTTAGCCCTTTAAAGCATCGAGGTTTAATGCTTTTCCCAATAACCAATACTTTTTTTTAATCAGTTCCTGAAATATTTGAACAGGACAACACAGTTATGCAATCCATTGCTTTCTTTGTAGCTGATAGTGTTGTGTGTTTGTAGCAAAGGGAACCGTCTGGCACAGCATGATGAAAAAGGCCTGTTTCATCAGCAGCGTAGATAACATCTGCACAAAATTCTGGGGACAAGTCGAGGAGTTTTGTAGGTTTCCATGTTTCTGCACTTACAGCATCAGCACTACCTTTCTTGCTGGGTGCTTCTTGAATTTAATGTGGAGTTTACATTTCCATCGAGACAACCAACCATCTGTTCATGACCCAGCTAGCTCCTCTGATTTTTTAAGAAGTATTGATCATTGATCCATTGTCATGTCCAGTTACAATGGAAAACCACTGACTGAGGGCCACCTCAGCATCTGGACACTTACATTCACACTTCTGTTTTTGGGATATTCCCCGTTGTCCCTCACATGATGCCCCTTCTTCTCACAGTTTATTTTGCTGACGTATCAAGTGTGCAATTGTAAATTTCAGCACTCTAGATATCTCTGCCAGCTGACGAGTGGTTTTAGGCAGATGGCTTTTAATTTAGTCCAGGAAGGTAACTTTTTTGGCCAGAGTCAAATTTTTTCATGGCATCTTGACAAGGGTCTCAATTTTTTTTTGTTTTAAAAGTCAAAATAAACAAACAAAATTATCAAAAATCACTGCTTTTTGAATCAGCATCCATCAGCTCCCAGGTGGTGGGGTGGAGCTATGTCTCTACCAAAGGAAGTGTAAGGAGCTCCTTCCCACCGCTAGCTTGCAGGTCACCCTTGGGTAAGGTGTAGCACCTCCTTAGCCCCTCTCCCCCCCCCCCCCACCCTCGATCAGGGGGTCACGTGAAGTCATGGGAGCAGATGGTGGATGGTCATATGAGTGTATTATAGGTCTTGCTTATGCAACCACAGATGCCAGGCAGACAATCTCTGAAGAGTACTGATAATGGCTGGGGTCGCCCGTCTTGTAAGGACATAGCCCAGAAGAAGGCAATGGGAATCCACTTCTGTAGGAAAATTTGCAAAGAACAATCGTGGTTATGGGACCATGGTCGTCCACGTTATACAACATGGCACATAATGATAATGACGATGGTCCATCGACCCACATGGATAACGTAACACAAGCACACGCCACTAACACAACAGTTCACTCTTAGACTGGTTTAGTGTCTGATGGCCACATTACTGACCATCTCCTGTCCCAGTTATGCAGCATAGTATCCCAAATGAATGAAAGGAATCTTGGCTATTTGCTCAATTTGTTTTTGTTCAAGAGTTGGAGGCGGAGTTCAGATGGTGCTAAATGGCGACTCCTTTGCTTGCATCTTCAGAAACAGCTCTATTTCTATCTTTATCTTTCCCTTTCAGGGTTCTTTTGAAGACCCTGACCTGGAGTTACACGCTGACTTCGATTTATTTGCAGGAATGGGACCTGTTCTCGGGGTTTCAGGACCAGCCGTTGTTCCGCATGACAAGGATTTGGGCAGAGAGGTGACCTAGTGTTTGGAAGCTTAAGATCTGGGGGCTCTGGAGACGGACAGATTGAGGGTCAGTGTCACGGCGGGAGACTCATGTCATCGGGGAGGCCAGAAAATCTTTTGCTGTGGACCCGAAGACCCGAGGTCTTTGCGATCTTCAGGCACAGAGCTCATAAAAAGCGATCAAACAGACCTTTTACCATCGTAAACCAGCGGGTTGTTGTTATGTTTCCTGCTCGCTGTGAAAATGGGGGACACCTCCATCTCCCTTGCCAGGGAGAGAGAGAACCTGTGGTTTGTCGAATGCTGGATGAATTGCGATAGTCTTTGGGATAACTGCAGGGTCTGTGCCTTTTCTATCGCTTAACTCACGCTTGTGCTCAGTAGCAGGTATGCTTTTTTTTGCTGGGGGGAGGGGGGAATCTTTGCCTTGCTGCTGTTTACGCGCGGGAGGGGAAAGCTGGGAGAGGACCTTGGGGTTCTCACATTTAACTGTCGTTCATTCTTTGGGGTGCCTCTCCGTTTTCGTGGATGTTTTGCAAAGAAAGAGCATTTCAGGATGTATGTTGTATACATTTCTCTGACATTAAATTGAACCTTTGTACCTTTGAAATAGGCCATGCCCCAATTAACTGATGGCCCAATTAACCGGAATCCACTGTATACACTTCTTAAATTGGCAAGGAATTAGCACTTTTAAGTAAGAATTCACTACTGGCGTGCATCCATTTCTCATTAGAGATAATGTAGATTAACTTCCTCCCATGGTCATCTGGCCTGATTATTTTGCAGCTACAAACTGGGAAGGATATTCCGAAGTTCTTTAGTATCTGCAGAACTTTAGTATCTGTTGAGACTTCTCTCTTGTGTACTTACTGTTAGAACATTTACCTTATTTACATGTGGTAAAAATGGGTGTACAGATAAAGTCACGAGTTCTGGAAGTTGCAGCTGTTTCTTTGTCAATGTGAATTAGTTTCAGATGTTATGGTGCTTGTTCAGTCTCTTAACGAATATGATAAATGACTGATGTATTTATTCATATATTTGCATTTTTGGCCAGTTAACTGGTTGACTATAAACCACAATCACCTTTTAAGAGTTTTCAGATGAAGCTATTGCATAATTTTGGTTTGCCCAATATGCTTTTCTTACTTCTCGTGACACAGAAAGTTGCCATTCTGTCCATGTCAGATTCCAGAGGAGGAATCCCATCAATTCCATTCCCCACTCCTTATATCCCTGCAACCTTGTGTTATGCCTGTGCCCCAACTCTGAGGGGCCGAAGGGTATAAAGTAGCCCCCTCCTTTTTGAGAATCGCAAGATCGCTATTAATTCAGGTCAGGAGACCCAGGAAATGAGAGAGAGACGCAGAATCCAACAGGGGGTTTGGAATGTCCTGGCCACTCAACGATACAAAGCCACGGGAAACGGCCATTGTCTCTTGGAGACGGAATTGTGTATTGAGCACTATGCTATTCATCGACATCCTCAAGGAATGAGCAACGTGGGCTGGTTGGGGGGATGGCATCCTCCCAACCTGATTGACACCTGAGACCCTGTGAGTAAGGATAAAAGAGGGTCTGGGGAACAACCCCTTTCAGACGTACCAGGAGAAACGCTAGAAACCCCGTGACAGCGTAATAGCGACAGCCGGTGGAAAGCCCACGTGCGTCCTTTTCCATTTGCCTCGGAATTGGTGGGGCTGACCACGGAAGACGGCTTAGCTAAACGGAAAAGGACACCAACGACATTTCGAAGGATCGACATCATAAAAAGGAAAACGGGCAAGTTCTAAACTCTGCCTCTCTCTCCAACCAAAAGCTGCAGCCTAAATGAACTTGAGTGACTTTTATATTTCCATCGGACAATACATTATCCCCTAGACAACGATAGAGCTATTTTTTATTGATTATTATTATACCCGCGCTCTTAGATTTAGTATTGACAACGTATATTATCTGTATGTTTGCATTGATATTATTTTTGTGTATTTTTATCAATAAATACTGTTAAAAATAGTACCATCAGACTTCAACGGACCTCTCTATCTTTGCTGGTAAGTGACCCAGTTACGGGGTACGTAAAACTTGCAACTTGTCCTCTCTCTCTCTTTCTCGTTCTTCCACCTCCAGACAACTCAGCTGAGTGACCTGTGTCCATCTGAGAATGAGGGATCTGCACATAAGAACCTCTCAAACTTTGGTTTGTCAACCAGCATCCAAAGTTGGGGAAACAAAACACTGAGATCGCTGGTACCTGAGATAACGGTGACTGGGTTTTCCAGGAGTGGCATACCTGCAGTGTAGGAAGTTGGCAACGGGGATGTACTGACTGACAGTGGCTGTATCCAGACTGCGGCCGATCTCTGTGTTCTCCCCGGCCAGAAGCCGTACTGCTCCTTTGTTCTCATCCTCAAACACCTGCCACTGGTTGGACGCGTACAACAGCAACATGAAGTCATCTGGGAGCAAATCAGGTAAAAATCATTCTTTACTTATAAAGGAAACAACAGAGTCTTAACTATAATTACACAGGATACGGAGCAATGGCCACCACTAGACCAAAAGATCGTTCAGCCCAGGAGTCTACGGTGGTCTATATTGTGGAATTGATTCAGTCTCTTTCCTCCCCTCTTCCAAAGCTCTGCTCAAAGCCCTGAAAATTATTTTCCCTTAAAGGTGTGGTTCTCGCCATTTTCCCACCTGGACGCATGGTGAGCTCGAGATTATTCAGAAGTTGCTTTTATACTCCCCTGGCGTGCTAAAGCAATGTAACATGATACACTAATGCTGTTGGAAGAGTCTGCAATGTGATCATTCACCAGGCCGATAACATTCCCTGACCTCAAAAGATCTGCCATTAACAATGTATTTGGAGGGTCACTGGTTAATCTGTTCTGTATCTTACAATATTTAATATTAATTCACTTTAGTTCATTATTTATGTGCAATTCATCTGTAGATTTTCTCCTTACCTTCATAAGTTATTATATGCTGTATGTGTTAAGTGCTTTACACCCTGGTTCGTAGAAACATTGCTTTGTTTCTAAATACATTATATAGTCATATACTCTAATACATGCATATAGTTAAATGACGATAAACTTGACTTGATTTGACTGTATTACACAGGATGCCACTAGATGGCATTGCATTACTCACCTACATCCTGTTATAACTGCTAAAGAATGCTCCGGTTTCAATATTCATACCATTATGTAAGTTAGCAGCATAAATGAGCCACTTCACTCTCAAATTTATCCCCTTCTTCTTCTTTAAATCCCCCCAGTGATCTAGCCTCCACAACCCTCTGGAAAGAGAATTTCAGGGATTAACCATTCCATACACCTCAGTTTTAAACAACCTCTTTCTAATCCTGTGTGACTATGGCCTCATTCTAGATTCTCCTACTTGTGCTGGCCTCCCCCCCCACCCCTCCAGTAAACAGAGATATTTCTACTATTTTGCCTAATAGAAACCTGGCTTTCACTCACACTTATGTAGCCCTTTCACTGAGGCTCATAAAAGACTAGGCTCATTAGCTAACTCTGGCTAACAGTCACGTGACTTAGCATTGCATGAGTAACAGTGAGAAGGTCATCTTCAATAAACCATACACGTCTAGGGTCAGTATGATTTGGGTTCAACCAAACAGGAATGTTCCGCTGAGGGAACAAACATTGTGGTGAATGCTCCATCAATACTGCCCCCTGCAAAGTTATCATTCCCAGGAAGTAACAGACCTTACACCGTAATAAAATACAGTGGAAGTATATTTACAGATATTTCAACTTTAACAAACAGTTAATAGAAAAAGAAAAGAAAAAGGGTCCACTACCGTTAACCTAGTCTAAATGTGCACATAAACATTGGGGCTCGTTTCTGAAGTACAAACCCCATTTCCAGAAAAGTTGGGATATTTTCCAAAATGCAAAAACAAAAATCTGTGATATGTTAATTCCCGTGAACCTTTATTTAACTGACAAAAGTACAACGAAAAGGTTTTCAATCGTTTTACTGACCAACTTAATTGTAAATATACACAAATTTAGAATTTGATGGCTGCAACACACTCAACAAAAGTTGGGACAGAGGCATGTTTACCCTTGTGTTACATCACCTTTCCTTTTAATAACACTTTTTAATCATTTTGGAACTGAGGATACTACTTGTAGTAGATTTGCAATTGGAAATTTTGTCCATTCTTGCTTGATATAAGACTTCAGTTGCTCAACAGTCCGTGGTCTCCGCTGTCTGATTCTCCTCTTCATGATGCGCCATACATTTTCAATAAGAGATAGATCTGGACTGGCAGCAGGCCAGTCAAGCACACGCACTCTGTGTCTACAAAGCCATGCTGTTGTAGCCTGTGTAGAATGTGGTCTGGCATTGTCCTGCTGAAATAAGCATGGACGTCCCGGGAAGAGACGTCGCCCTGATGGCAACATATGTCTCTCTAAAATCCTAATATACACCTCAGAGTCAATGGTACCTTCACATACATGCAACTCACCCATGCCGTGGGCACTGATGCACCCCCATACCATCACAGATGCTGGCTTTTGCACCTTTCGCTGATAACAATCAGGATGGTCGTTTTCATCTTTGGCACGGAGAACTTGATGCCCGTTTTTTCCGAAAACTAGCTGAAATGTGGACTTATCTGACCACAGCACACGGTTCCACAGTCTTTCGGTCCATCTGAGATGAGCTCAGGCCCAGAGAACTCGCCAGTGTTTCTGCATAGAGTTGATGTATGGCTTCCTCTTTGTGTAATACAGTTTCAAGTTGCATTTCTGGATGCAGCGACGGACTGTGTTAAGTGACAATGGTTTTCCGAAGTACTCCCGAGCCCAGGTGGCTATAATTGTCACAGTAGCATGACGGTTTCTTAGGCAGTGTTGCCCGAGGGCTCGAATATCACGCGCATTCAACAGTGGTTTCCGACCTTGCCCTTTACGCACTGAGATGTCTCTGAATTCTCTGAATCTTTTCACAATATTATGTACTGTAGATGTTGAAAGACCTAAATTCTCTGCAATCTTGCATTGTGAAATGTTCCTTTTGAACTGACTAACAATTCTCTCACGAATTTTGGCACAAAGGGGTGAGCCACAACCCATCCTTGCTTGCAAAGACTGAGCCTTTGATGGACGCTACTTTTATACCCAGTCATGATACCTCACCTGCTACCAATTAGCCTGCTTAATGTGGAGTCTTCCAAACCAGTGTTACTTGAATATTCTGTGCACTTTTCAATCTTATTTTAACTCTGTCCCAACTTTTGTTGAGTGTGTTGCAGCCATCAAATTCTAAATTTGTGTATATTTACAAAATACAATTAAGTTGGTCAGTAAAACTATTGAAAATCTTTTCTTTGTACTTTTGTCAGTTAAATAAAGGTTCACGTGAGTTAACATCACAGATTTTTGTTTTTATTGCATTTTGGAAAATATCCCAACTTTTCTGGAAATGGGGTTTGTAGTTGGGTTTATCTCTTTAATTACTCATGCCACTGAACCCAAGTAACCAGCCTCAATTCAAACTTCCCATGAAGACCGTTATAAATAAATTGTCTAACTCAGGAGTATATTTGCACTTCCTCCCTGGAACCATTCGCCTGCACAAAGCACTCTGAGCAATAGGGTCTCCCTTTCAGGCGAGAGTCTGTGGGCGTCTTCCCTTGAGCTCTTCTCCACACCTCCTTCCTCTTCCAACCCCTGCCTGCAAAGACCGAAAACCAACCCACTGTCCGTCAGAAATCTGATCCCACCCAGCTCTCTTGACTGTTCCACGCATCCCCCTGGACAGAACGTTACCAAGACAAACCTGATTGGGTGACAGAACATTCCTAAACTGAGCAAACGGCTCCTTATCTTAGCAGAAACCAAAATACTAGTCTATGAAGCTTAGTTAACAAAACACACTGTGTTTTGCAGAAAAGCTGCTGAAATAAAGTGCCTAACAGCATAGCAGTTGGAATACAATAAAACATGTTCTTAGCCAGGACACTTACTTACAATTGTAATCTTGAATCTTAACTATGATCAGACTTTTAATCTATCATATCTAGGATATGAAGATGCAAAGATAAATATGTTCGCTCACTGGAATTTCAATATCTTACACACTCGATACTCACAGACAAGGAACATAGGATTGGGTCTCCTTATGAAGTCTGGCAGATACAGCCACTTAATCAGATTGGAACTCAGGCCAAGGCTGGATCTCCAAGGATAATCTGTAAAGAGTACCATACATGAAGGAAGGATTCTGTCCTGCTTGCTGATGCAAACAAGCTATTCATCATTGTGAGACTACACTGGGAGTAATTCCCACTCCACCCTTTGCTTCTGTTATTGGTATGTTGAATGATGGGATGACAGGGAGTATTTAGGGATTGTAGCCAGCTGCACCCAGATGAGGCATTGCTCCAGGGAGGGTGGGCAAGCCTGTTAGAAGCGGAGAAGCACAGAAAAGGGGCAGATTGGTGGGGACATAGAGAGCTATTATTGACCAGAATCGGGTCACTTGTGAATAGATTCAACTCATTTAGCTTCATTTTGAGTTTTGGCTATAGGTTAGGGTGGACTTTATCCAGAGTTAATGCAAGTGTAGGAACCATGTCAAGGCCACAAGCATAGGTGGATGTTCAGGGTGAAATATCTTGATGTTTCCAAGTCTCTGTATCCAATAACAAGAGGACATTGATAACAACCACCACTGAGGGTGGAGTTTGCCACTTCCCCTCAGGTTAATAGTTGGTCAGTGGGTTAACTGGCCACTTAAACTGGTCCCTGTGTGTAAGCGAGTGGGAGAATCCATGGAAGTGGTGGGGTGAAGGGGAGGCTAATGGGAGTGGAGGGGGAGTAAGGGGATCTGTGTAAGATTTGTGCTGAACTGGATTGTTGATAGGCAGCACAGGCTGGTAGGCTATCTCTCTGATTCTGTAACACCTAAGGAGCAGTTTACGGACCATGTGCTGACATCACCAGAATGCACAGTGGCACGAGTTACCATTGACACTTTCTCAAGGTTAATCTCTCCCTAAACGTCTAGCTAAATGCTTTGTTGATTTATGTTACTCAGTTGGTTTGAGGAGGCACCTTTGCAGAACGAGGGAGGGATCCCGAGACACAGCAGGTACTGGAATGAAATGATGCAGGCGATGAAACAACAATACTTGGGCCATATCTCAGCAATGGCTTTCCTGCGACGCCGCTGGACAATGGCGGTCAGGCATAAGGCATGAATTGCAGAGTATAAGTCCATTCGCTGCCCAACCAAGTTGATGGCCATCATGAAACAAACCTGGAAAACAAACAAAATGATGCCTGTCATGCTCCTGATTTCACCCTGTCGTTTGGTTCAGCACTGACCTGTGCCCAGTTTTCACCCTGTCGTTTGGTTTAGCACTGACCTGTGCCCAGTTTTCACCCTGTCGTTTGGTTTAGCACTGGCCTGTGCCCAGTTTTCACCCTGTCATTTGGTTTAGCACTGACCTGTGCCCAGTTTTCACCGTCGTTTGGTTTAGCACTGACCTGTGCCCAGTTTTCACCCTGTCGTTTGGTTTAGCACTGACCTGTGCCCAGTTTTCACCCTGTCGTTTGGTTTAGCACTGACCTGTGCCCAGTTTTCACCCTGTCGTTTGGTTTAGCACTGACCTGTGCCCAGTTTTCACCCTGTCGTTTGGTTTAGCACTGACCTGTGCCCAGTTTTCACCCTGTCGTTTGGTTTAGCACTGACCTGTGCCCAGTTTTCACCCTGTCACTTGGTTTAGCACTGACCTGTGCCCGGTTTTCACCCTGTCGTTTGGTTTAGCACTGACCTGTGCCCGGTTTTCACCCTGTCGTTTGGTTTAGCACTGACCTGTGCCCGGTTTTCACCCTGTCGTTTGGTTTAGCACTGACCTGTGCCCAGTTTTCACTGTCGTTTGGTTTAGCACTGACCTGTGCCCAGTTTTCACCCTGTCGTTTGGTTTAGCACTGACCTGTGCCCAGTTTTCACTGTCGTTTGGTTTAGCACTGACCTGTGTCCAGTTTTCACCCTGTCGTTTGGTTTAGCACTGACCTGTGCCCAGTTTTCACCCTGTCGTTTGGTTTAGCACTGACCTGTGCCCAGTTTTCACCCTGTCGTTTGGTTTAGCACTGACCTGTGCCCGGTTTTCACCCTGTCGTTTGGTTTAGCACTGACCTGTGCCCAGTTTTCACCCTGTCGTTTGGTTTAGCACTGACCTGTGTCCAGTTTTCACCCTGTCGTTTGGTTTAGCACTGACCTGTGCCCAGTTTTCACCCTGTCGTTTGGTTTAGCACTGACCTGTGCCCAGTTTTCACCCTGTCGTTTGGTTTAGCACTGACCTGTGCCCAGTTTTCACCCTGTCGTTTGGTTTAGCACTGGCCTGTGTTCATCTCATTGATGTAGATTTCCCAGAGCTCTTCAAGAAGCTTGGGTCCAAGCCATTGTTATTATCACCTTTCACCTCCTGTGGTCAGCAAAGGGTCCACTGGACCTCCAATTCCAGGGCATGCACCAATTCATATTTACTTGGGACCTCAAAGGTTTTCCTGCCACGTGAATTATGTAACTAGCCCACAATGTCCGCATGCTTTCCACCTACTTACCTCACACTTCTCTACGCAGATTTTGGAGCTCTACAGTACATAAACAGGTCCTCAGCCCACCACCCTATGCCAACCTTTCCCACCTACATGAATCTCATCTCCCTCTATTGGTCCTCTAAAGCTGCCTATACAAGCACCACTCTCAACAGTTTCTATATTCAATATCTACCAATCTCTACATAGTCCTTCACAACACTTCCTAAATCTGTGCATCAATTCCTATATAACTTAAACCATAGCACCAACACTCTCTGAACCTTGTCTAATTTATCTCACCATAATCTACATTATTACATTCATGCAGTCTACTCCTGTATTTAGCCAATTCCAAAACACTTGTATATATATCTACATATTCCATGATACGCTCATCTCACATAATCCTACCTGACCAACCAATCTGAACATAAACCATTAACTTGCCAGAGCTGTGTCTGCAGTAACCTGGCTCTAGCTTTATGAATTAAACTTGATAGCAACCAGTTTATACATAATAACAAAGAGAATGTAGTGGACACAGCTCAGCACACCACAAGAACTAGCCTCCTTTTTATAGACGCTGCCTATACATCCCAATGCCTCAGTAAAACAGCCAGCATAATCAAAGACCCTACCCACCATAGACAATTTCTCTTCTCCCCTCTCTCATCGGGCAAAAGATACAAAAGTCTGAAAGCATGTATCACCAGGCTCAAGGACAGCTTCTATCCCACTGTTATCAGACGATTGAACAGACCTCTTGTTTGATAAGATGGACTCTTGGCCTCGCAATCTACCACGCTCTGATCTTGCACATTGTTGTTTACCTGCACTGCACTATTTTGGTGGTGTTTACACTTCAATCTGCATTGTTATTGTTTACCTTACTCTAGCTCAATGCACTGTGTAGTGATCTGATCTGCATGAACAGTAAGACAAGCTTTTCACTGTATCTTGGTACATATGACAATATTAAACCAATACCAATATTGTTCTTTATGGACGGCATGCAAAGTTTTTCACTGTACACATAAAAACAATAAAAAAACTGATTTACTCATTTGCAATTAAAAGCTTTGAAATATAGCCACATTTATGCTTAATTAACAGTCACAATACATTCCCAAACTCAGCTTCCTGACTTTAATGTTTAACCAACAAACGTGCAACAAATGTTAAGGTCTGAATGTGCGCAAAATGAATTCAGCAGTTAAAGCAGCTCTGACTGATCAAACATTCTAGCACAGCTAAACGGGTTTGCTAAGGATATTAATGACCGGCTAGCTGTGCCCACAGTTGCTCCCTAGGCCAGACGTGAAATGTAATTTTTGAAAATGGGTAGAAAAGAAAGATGATCACACAATCAGATCACTTCTATTGGGTAGAGATTAGCTCAAAGAACCAAAATGGGGTTGGAAGAACGTAATTGGTGTAAACAACTACATCTACTGTAGATAAGCTTACAATGAAATATGTGGATATGTTTAAAATTTGTCCACTGGGAACAGAAAGTCCCCATGTGATTGGATCTAGAGATGGATGATGTACCCAGTTCTAGGGTTAACTTTGCAAATTTGGAAACACTGGGAACCAGTTTCACTCTTCTCTTTAAAAGGGGCAAGCAGCATAAAAAATGTAAATGAGTGGCCTGTTAATGTATTCAATTACGTGTGGGTATTAATATATGTGCAGACACAGCAAATAATGGTGAATAAACCAAACAACTTCTACACATTATACCATTGGGAATGAGAAAGCAAGGCTTTAAGGGATGGAGGAAATCAAGGGTTATAGAAGCTCAAACAAGAGAAAGTCTGCAGATGCTGGAAATCCGAGCAACGCACACAAAATGCTGGAGGAACTCAGCAGGCCAGGCAGCATCCAGGGAAATAAGTACAGGTAATGTTTCGGGTCGAGACCCTTTGGCAAGACTGGAGAAAAATGCTGTGGAGTAGTTTTAAAAGGTGGGGGGAGGGGAGAGAGAAACACCAGGTGACAGGTGAAACCTGGAGGGGAGGGACGCAGTAAAGAGCTGGGAAGCTGATTGGTGAAAGAGGCAGAAGGTCATGGAAGAAAAAAAAGGGTGGGGGGGGGGGGGAAGGACCAGGGTGAGGCAATAGGAAGCAAGGAGGTAAGGTGAGGGAGGGAAAAGGGGATGGAAAATGGTGAAGGGGGGGGGGATCAATACCAGAAGATGGAAAAATCGACATTCATGCCATCAGGTTGGAAGCTACCCGAATGGGATATAGGGTGTTGTTCCTCCAATCTAAATGTGGCCTCGTCACAACAGTGGAGGAGACCATGGATGGACATATCAGAATGGAATGGGAAGTGGAATTAAACTGGGTGGCCACTGGGAGATCCCGTTTGTTCTGGTGGACAGAGCATAGATGCTCGGCAAAGCGGTCTCCCAATCTACATCGGGTCTCACCGATATGCAGGAGGCCACACCGGGAGCACCAAATGCTGTAAATGACTCCAACAAACTCACTGGTGACGTGTCACCTCACCTGGAAGGACTGGTTAGGGCCCTGAATGGTGGTGAGGGAGGAGGTGTAGGGGCACTTGTTCCGCTTGCAAAGATGAGTGCCAGGAGGGAGATCAGTGGGGAGGGACGAATGGACAAGGGAGTCGCATAGGGAGAGATCCCTGCGGAAAGCAGAAAGTGAGGGGGAGGGAAAGATGTGCTTCATGGTGGAATCCTACTGGTGGTGGCAGAAGTTACGGAGAATTATGTGCTGGAATCTCAACAGTCCCTGTCAACAACTTCTACCAAATGATCACATATTTCCACTATTCATGCCAGGGGTGTGTACTGGTAAGGCTGCCATCTCCAGTCCAAGCTGTTGTAAGTCACTAAGAGTCATCCTTGAGCTCCTAGTAATGGCTTGTGAACCTGACTGTCTATCCAGTCAAACCCAGCCCTGTCGTGCAGAACTGGAAGCCCACATGAGAAAGGGTGGGGAGCTCTCCTCCCTAAAGGTCCTGAATTAGTTTCCTCAATGATCTGACAGACGCATGCTCACTTTTACTGAGACAACCTTTAGATTTTGTTTCTAAGAACAGGATTTGGATTTTCATGCACAGATCTTGGATGTTTCCCAGTGGTCTGGTCGCTGACTTTAGAGTCCATTCCCTTGAAGCTCACTGAGACCCGTTTCTGTACACCCTTTCAGCTCCCAGGGACAGTTTCCTGCAATCTCTTGAAATTCGCTGGGTTACACCACTGTGAAACATCAAAAAAAGTCATGAATTAAGAGTGTATTATAGTATTAATAAGATAACATCTAATGGTCTGGGAAATCTGCCAGTCTGGTATCAATGTACCCAGTGTGTCAGATTAATGGAGTTTTAGTGTGTTAACTAAAGGTGTTTTTTAAAAAAATCACCCGTCCCTTTTCTGTTTTGTTGTGCGAGGGGAGGTGTTTATGTTCTGTTAGTTTTTTGTGCGAGGGAGGGGGTTTTGGCGGTTGATGCCGTTCTTTTTTGTACAGGGGGTGGGTCTGATGTTTCTCCCTGAACAACTTTCATCTTCTTTCTTTGTTTTGTGGCTATCTGGAGAAATACAAATTTCTGAGTTGTTCATAATAAATGAAAATTTGAAACTTTTTTTAACCTTTGGACTGGAGCTCACAGTCTGAATTGTAAACCATTGTGCCACGTTTTCTACCCTTGCGTCAGTGTCACGGATACATCAAGTTGACAATGAAATCCACATTAATTGATGTTCTTGAAATTCTCAAAGAGGAATGGAAGCCCGTAGGCAAACTGTACCTCTAGCCCAAACTTGTAGAAGAAATAGTTTATGAAGTATTTGATGCAGTTCCATAATCCATCGTCCAAATGTAGCCGAGTGATGTTGTCTAGCAGGGTCCCTGTCAAGGGTGTCTTTAACCCTTTCTGGAGCCTGTAGTACTGCTGATGGCGATAAACAGTCACTTCGAATGCCAGCAAACCCAGGATAATCAGGTGGCTCTAAACAAACAAGATGCAGCAGGTGTAATTACAACATAAAGGACTGGATGGTGATCTGTTGTGGTATCCTGATACAGGCCAATATATCACATTATCACTGGTACATAGCATTGATTGCAAATCCATTTTCAACTAGCTAAATCAATTAAACTATCGAGGATATCTTCAAAAAGTGGTGCCTCAAGAAGGCAGCGTCATCATCCTCACTACCTGTGATGTGCTGTCTTCTCATTACTACCCTCAGGGAGGTGGTATGGTAACATGATATCCACATTTCATGCTTTAGGAACAGCTCTTCCCCTTTGCCAACAAGTATCTGAACAATCCATGAACCCATGAAAACTACCTCAGTATTCCTTTTTTGCACGATTTGCTTTTCTACTGTAACCTCCAGTAACTTTTGATGTCTCACTCTATATACAAAACAACAAATTTTACAACGTATGTTAGTGATATGAAATTGATACTGACAACACCAACAGTGCAGATGATTTGGTTCTGTAAAGTACTGGAAGTATCTCAGAAGCAAAGAATGAGGAAGTCTATAAATAAAAACACACAATGCTGGCAGAACTCAGCAGGCCAGACAGCATCTATGGGAGGAGGTAGTGACGACGTTTCAGGCTGAAACCCTTCATCAGGAGTGAAGTAACATGGGATGGTGGAGGAATGAGGAAATCTATAGGAATACAACTGAAATTGTTAATACAGAACGTCCAAACAGAATGATTGTGGGAGCCAGGGCACTTCTGAAGCCTGTCATTCTCTCTTCCCCACTCTCCCATGGGCCAGCTTCTATCCTGTTGCTATCAGACTCTCGAGTGGACTTTGCATACTGTAAAAGATGAATACTTGATCTCCCAGTCGACATCTTTATGGCACTTGAACTTTATTAGTCGACCTGCATTGCACTTTCTCTGTAACTGCAACACCTCATGGTGCATTGTGTGTTCTTTTTACTAACTCCATATAATTATGTATGGCATGATCTCATTGGATGGTACACAAAAACTTTTCACTTTATCTCGGTACGTAAGCCAGTACAAAAACCAGCTTAGACGGAAATGTGGTAGGCAATGAAAGCCTGGCATTTTCATGTCTTTATCAGTTATCTCAAAGTGCCTTACTGTAAAGGAAGGATGATTGCAAATATGGCTATTGCTGTAACATTCAAAATACCCCAATCAATCTGCAGACAGCTTCACCAACAGGAACATGACACCAATTAATAGATTAACATTGCTTTAGTCCCTGGGATTTCTTCATAATGGTTCCTGGATTTTATCTGAGAGAACAGATGAGGTTGTGGTTTTTACACCATATGCAAAAAAGTGGCATCTCAGATATCATACCACTCCTCCAATCACACACTTGTGCGTCAGCCTACATTTCTGTCCAAAAGTCTCTGGAGTGAAGTTTGAACAACAGAAAATCTGCAGATGCTGGAAATCCGAGCAACACACACAAAATGTTGGAGGAACTCAGCAGGCCAGACAGCATCTATGGAAAAGAGTATATTTGACATTTCTGGCCGAGGCACTTCATCACGACATTGAAGTGAGATCTGAACCCACAGGAGGGTGAGTGACACTAACTGTCCTTAGCTGGGGTCAGGATTTCCCAGTGGCCACCTATTTCAATTCCACTTCTCATACCCACACCAACATGTCTATCCACAGCCTCCTCTACTGCCTTAATGAGGCCAGGCACAGGTTAGAGGAACAACACGTCATATTCTATCTTGGTAGTCTCCAACCTGATAGCGACAACATCAATTTCTTTAAAATCCAGTGACAATCTCTGTTTTCCCTCATTCAGGTGGCCCCTCACCCCTTCTCTTCCCTTTCTCCACCCTTATGACCTGTTCATCACCTCCCTCTGGTTCCCCACCTCCTTCCCTTTATCCCATGGTCTGCTGTCTTCTCCTGTCAGGTTCCTTCTTTTACAGCCCTTTACCTCTTCCACCTCTCACCTCCCATCACTCCATTTGACATTCTCCCCCCCATGCTGTCACCTGGTCTCACCTCTCACCTGCTAGTCTGTGCTTGTCTCACTCCCTCTACCTTTTCATTCTGGCTTCTGCTCCTTTCCTTTCCAGCCCTGGTTAAGGGTCCTGACCCCAAATGTTGACTCTTCCCTTCCCTCCAGGGGATTATAATAACCCCTCTGTAGGTTGTAAGGTAGGGATGCTGGTTTGAGCTAGCAACTTTCATAGCCACGCAGTCATACAACACTGAAATAGGCCCTTTTACAAACGCTTGGCACACGTCTTGGTTTTCTCAGTAACTTCATTTCACTTTGGAAATAAGAATTATAGTAAATTTTGAACACTTCCTCCTGGTAGCAATAGTGATAAAAACTCAAGCAGATTTCTCCAAGTGAATAATAGACGCACTTATCAGAGATAATGTCTACTGGAGACTGGCAACAAAGAGCTAACCGTAGTCTAAATTGTACACTCGGGTCAATCCTATAGTCTTCCCAACAGTAACTCAAAAGAGCCAAACAAAGAGGGTGAGAATGATGATATTGATTTCCAGTGAGAGCACAGTCTCTCGAGGTAGAGACCCAGTGTTTTAAACATGTACCTGCAGACAGGGCAGGACATCATCTTCACACTTCCTCAGTGCTCCATACCAATACACAGGGTCAATGGGTCCTGCGTACAGAGTGGACGTGGACTGCAGCTCCTGGCTTCCATTCTGAGGAGTACAAGGTAAAATATTAATGTGACTGTGTACGGGACAGAAGAAGTAACAGAACGTAGTAGAACTCCAATAATATGGTATCCGCCAGTTTTGAAATTCCAATGGTTTGGCATGCGGCTCATTGGAATCTGTTTCCCATGATCCCTTCAAACACATCAGGTTCAATGTATTATCCTATTTTGTAATACATACAACTGAAATGGTGTCCTGCATTATTAATAGCAGCAAGGTTCAATAACTCAGAACTTGCTGAAGAAAGGAATGATGTACAAGAGAGAGAGTGAAGTCTGAAGAGAATGATATATGAGGGAGGGAGGGAGGCATGGAAAGAAAGGTAAAGGGAGTGATGTGCGGAGAGAATGATCTACAAAGGGAGATAGAGTGAGGTGTGGAGAGAGGAATGGAGAAAAGGCTATGCTCCCTTCTCCCTATCACCATCAGGCTGGAGGCACAGAAGCCTTACGTCTCCCCCCTAGGTTCTCCCTACAACCATCAGGCTCCTGAATCAGTGTGGATAACTTCACTCACCGCTGCTCTGAACCAATTCTATGACCTACAGACTCACTTTCAAGGACTCTTTACAACTCATGTTCTCAGATTATTTTTATTTGCTCAGTTTGTCATATTTTGTAAATTGGTGGTTGTCAGTCTTCAACTGTTTATCTGTAGTTTTTTGGTAAAATTCTACTGTATTTCTTTCTTTCTGTCAATGCCTGCAAGACAATGAATTTCCTGGAAGGATATAGTCATAGAATCAAAGAAATGTACTGCACAGAAACAGGCCCTTTGGCCCATCTAGTCCATGCTAAACTATTTAAACTGCCAACCCCTATCAACCTGTACCATGACCATAACCCTCCATACCACTCCCATTCACATATCTATCCAAACTTCTGTTAAACTTTGAAATTGAGTTTGCATGCATAACTTTCACTAGCAGCTCATTCCACACTCTCACGATTCTCTGAGTAAAGTTTCTCCCTCATGTTCCCCTTAAACATTTCCCCTTTCACCCTTAACTCATGACCTCTAGCTGTAGTCCCACCCAACCTCAGGGAAAAAGCCTGCTTACATTTACCCTATCAGTCTGTAACACGAGAGGCAGCGCTCTGATGACGTAAAGCAACAGAGATTGGTTGAGAGTTTGAATAGGCGGGTCGCTGACGTTATGAAAGCTGTCAGGATAAAGCACCCCGTAGTGACATGCAAGCACTGGACAATGCTTTTGGCCTGATAGGAAGCCCAGTGGAACTCACGGTGGGGTTTCAGAACATGCGTCAGGAGAAGGGGGAGAAGCTTTCTGCTTTTATTTTCAGCTAGAGAGGCGGCTAAATTGCTTGCAGTGTAGACGGGTCATTCAGGCAGCTGAGGTGAATCAGTTAAGAATGGACCAGGTAGCCAGGGGCGCCCAGTCCCGTGACCGGATTGCGTGCGGTCTTCGACAGTCTCGTAAGACGTGCCCCCCTCCATCTTTTGTTGAGCTGATCAGAGAGGTACGGGGAGAGGAGGACACATCGGAGGTGTGGGGGGCCTCCATCAGCAGGGTACAGTTCTCGGAAGTGGTCCCCTGCGACGGATTGGCCACGGATAGCCTACCCCGGGGAGCGATACAGGAGATTGTGGCAGAGTTGATAACTGAGATGTCTCGGCTGTTATCGGCGGGTGTGACCCACTCATATGATGGAGCTGATGGGGGGGGGGGGGGTGGATTCCCCAAGGGGACGAACAATGCGGAGGGCTGGTGTCACACCAGAAGGAGAGTGAGCCCCCAGGTACCTCAGCAGGGAGAGTCGTTGGGAGAACTTAGAGGGGACCCAGTGAGGTAGCGGCCTGGTGTCTCTGGGGAACATGTTCCCAGCAATGTACCAAGGAATCCCCAAAATCAAAAGGCCCAATTCCTAAAGGCTTAGTGGGACCGTGCTCCAGTGAGTCACTATGGATAGAGGGTATTTATGCCAAAGCCATACTTGACACTAGGTCACAGGTCACGTTATTGTACCGTTCATTTTACAACCGGTATCCAAAGTATTTACCATTGACACCATTCAGGGCACTGGAGATCTGGGGGCTTAGTGCCTGTGATTGTCCATACGATGGTTGTCAGTGAAGTTGGAGTTCTCGCAGGCCGATGTGGGAGTGTCTGAGGTCCTTGTGGGAGTGCTGGTTTGTCTGGACCCGGTTGACAAGGGTGGCGTTTCAATTCTGGTACAGACCAACACTCCTCTAGTGAAGAGGCTCATGGGGGCCGGCAAGGAGAAGGCTGGTGAGAGCTTTCTGGGAACATTGTCTGTGAACCCGGTTTTTCGAGCTGCTTTTGAGGAAGTGCGTGGCTGCATTGGGCCGGATACCGAATTTAGACGAGGGACTGTGTGGTTCACCCAAAGCCACTGGTGGTCCGGCCCGGGGAAGAGTGAAGGGGACCCTCAAATTTCCCAGAGTACCTGAGGGCAAGGCCCTCTTAGTGGACACTCCGGAAGACTACAAGGGGGAGTCGGGATTTACTGGTGAGGTCCGAATAGCAGAAGCCCTCGGTTGTACAGGTGAGCAGGGTGGCAGTTATTGTCAGGAACACTACGAAGAGGGAGGTCACTTTCAAGCGGAGGATGCCCCGGCACATCTATTCCCGGTGACGGTAATGTCTAGTTTCCCTGTGAGACAAGCCGGGGAGGAACTATTGGAAAAAGGGAGAAAGTTGACCGCTGAGTTACACAACTTCGGGGACTCCCAGGTTTCTGCGGGTTGGAAGAGGAGGTTGGTTGAGAAGATGTTGAAGCTGGAAGGTGTCTTTTCACTGATGAGTTTGATGTTGGTTGTTCCAAGAGCACTCAACATACTATCCGGGTGACCGAGGACACCCCGTTTAGAGAGTGATCGTGGCTACTGGCCCCTGCAGACATGGAAGATGTTCGGCAGCATTTGTGTAAGTTGAAGAAAGCTGGGAGTCCCTGAGTTCTGAACCCCCTATGCGTCCCCCAATAGTAGTGGCCAGGAAGAAGAATGGGAAGGTATGGATGTGTGTGGACTATAGGACTCTGAACAGGCACACCGTCTGTGACCAGTATACTGTCCCGAGGACTGAAGACACGCTGGCCTGTGAGTGGTGCGAAGTGGTTCAGTGTGCTGGACTTCAGAAGCGGATATTACCAGATCCCTATCAGTGAGGCTGACAAAGAGGAGACAGATTTTCCCAGTTCAAAAGGATGTCCCAGGGCATATCAGGAGCCTGCAGCCTTCGAGTGGGTCATGGAGAAGATGGTGGGGGATATGAACTTGCATGAGGTATTGGTGTATCTGGATGACCTCAATGTTTGGATCCACCTTAGAAGGACATGAAACGAGGCTGATGAACGTGCTGGGCCACCTGAAAGCTGAAGGGTTAAAACTTACCCTGGGCAAGTGCCAGTTCTGTCAAATGTCTATTAGCTATGTTGGGCACATAGTCTCACGAGATGGAGTAGTTACAGATCTGGCTAAGATAGAGGCGGTGACCACTTGGCCAAGAACCCAGACTGTGAGCGCTCTGCGCTCATTCCTCGGGTTAAGTAGTTACTATCAGAGGTTCGTGAAAGGCTACGCGAAAGTGAGTCACCTGTTGAATCAGATTCTGTGTGGTTACCATCCCTTAGGAGGGGGAGAAAAGGACAGGAGTGTGGAGAGTATCTTAGCCCGTCAGAGCCCTTTGGACTGAGGTGGGATGTAAAATGTGAGGAGGCCTTTCAGTCACTGGAGGAGTTGCTAACCCAGGTCCCAGTGCTGGTTTTAGCAGACTCCTGATTGCCATATGAACTGAACACAGATGCCAGCCGAGAGGGTTTGGGGGCATCCTGTATCAGAATCAGGGCACCGGGTTGAGATCCGTTGTTTGTCAGCTGGTGTCTGTCGTCCTCTGAGAAAAACTATCCTTCACACAAGTTGGAATTTCTGGCGTTGAAATGGGCAGTGGTGGATAAGCTGAGTGACTACTTCTGTGGGGCCAAGTTTGAGGCGAGGACAGACAACAACCCCTAACTTATATCCTGTCCTCAGCGAAACTGGATGCCACAGGCCATCGGTGGTTGGCAGCGTTGTCTGCCTGTGATTTCAGCCTGAAGTACCGGCCGGGAAGCAGTAACATTGATGCTGATGCTTTGTCCCGATGGGTGCATGAGGGATTGGACAGGAACGAGGAGTGGGAGAGCGTTCATGCCCCTGGGGTGAAGGCCATGTGTTAGTTAGCCATCACCGTGAAGGCAGAGGAAAAGGAGAGGCAGGATTGAGCATGGATCAATTGGGAGCTTCTGATGACACGATACCCAAGTTTACTGTAACCTGACTGCTCTGAAGTCAAATCAGTACACGGAATTCAGTTCTGGGGAAGTGGCAGCTGCTCAGTGAGATGATCCGGGCATTGGTACCATTTGGTCAGCGGTCGAATAGGGATACATGGCTCAGGCAGAGAAGATGAAACACACGGTGGAGCCTCCATTACTGCGAGAATCGCCTTGGAGTTGAAGAACCAGATCTTATACCGGATCACGTCATCCCCAGACCAACCCCAGCGTTGCCAGCTGGTTCCGCCCAAGAAGTATCAGAGGATTGTGTTGAAGTCACTTCATGATGTTTCTGGACACTTGGGGTGGAAAAGACCTATGGATTGCTCAGAGACCAGTTTTACTGCCCCGGATGAAGTCAGAGGTTGAAGAATACTGCAAGTCATACATTCAATGCATGCGGCGGAAGACACTGCCTACACGGGCAACTTCCTTGACCCGCTTGCAGACTGCAGGGCCCCTGGACCTGGTGTGTAGGAATTTCCTGTCCATAGAACCCGATGCTAGCAACACGGCGAATGTCTTCGTTATCATGGACCACTACACCAGGTGTGCTCAGGCTTTTCCTACCAAGGACCAGAGGGCATCCATAGTGGCCAAAGTGTTATGGGGAGAAGTATTTTGTTTATTATGGTCTTCCCAGGTGGATACATAGTGACCAGGGACAGGAATAGACAGCGGGCTCATCCACGAGTTACTAGGCGTGCTTGGAGTTGAGAAGTCGAGGACCACGCCCTATCATCCATAGGTTGATTCCCAGCCTGAGAGATTTAATCAGACCTTGCTGGACATGCTCGGGACTTTGGAGATCACCAAGAAGAGCAGGTGGAGTCAACATATTGGACATCTGGTTCACAGTTACATCTGTATGCGAAATGAGGCTACTGGGTACTCACCATTCTATCTGATGTTTGGGTGTGAGGCGAGGTTGTCCATTGACCTTTGTTTTGTTACCATCAAGGGTGACTTACCACCAAAGACTTACTTGAAGTGCGTGTCTGACATGGGAAGAGAGCTGTAAAGGGCTTATTAATTAGCTGGGGTTGCTGCTGCCAGGCAGAATGAAGAAAGTAAGAGGAGGCATGATCAAAAGTTGAGGTAGGAGACCGAGTCCTCACAAGTTGGTGGACCGCTGGGTGGCTAAGCCCTAAGTGATGGAGAGTCAAATGCCAAACTTACCAGTTTTCTGGGTGAAACCAGATGATGGGAATGGGCCCGTCAAGAGTCTCCATTGGAACCATCTGCTGCTCCAGGACAAGACGTGCAGGTAGACCCAGAGCCTGACTTGGAGCCTACACCTGGTAAGAGGACTCTGCGGAAATGTGGGGCGACTGCAGAGCCCACAGCAGGAGAGGTTAGGCCGGCCCCCACCCCTGAGAGGGATGCTGATTCGGAGGATGAGGACCCGGATGTGTGGTATATGCTGCCCTTTGCTAACTCCCCATTGATTGAGGAAGAGACTTCCAGCCCTTCTCCCGCTGAGTCAGGTGAAGTGGGGCAGGGCTATCAGTGGACAGCTTGAATTGCAGCGGGACCCTGCAAGGGATGAAGTGGGACTTGGCCACAGGACAGAGGGGTCCAAGTTGCAGGTGGGTATGAGTGATAAGTCTGGGGAGGCCTTGCCAGGAAGACTAGGAGTATCCATAGTACGGTCTGAACCTGAAGAGTTAGGTGAGTGGGTACGGGGGTCTCAGAGAATGAGGGGATCACCGGATAGGCTGGCCTATGTTGCACCAGGGGAACGTGACCCCTACCATTTTGGGGAGCTATGTCACCGCCTTTTACATCTGTATTGGGCTTTGTTCTTTGCAGGAAGGGTTGGCAAATTATCTCAACGTCATGAGGACATGACTAAATTTAGTGGAGGGGAGAGTGTAAAGTACTGTAATGGCCTCTCTGTAAGGTCTCACTGCTGAGGTAATGGTTTCTCTGTAGCAGCAATGTTTGGATCATGACTAGAGATAACAGGGGCTTTGGAATGGGTGCCATCCAATGAGAGGGATGTTGTTCTTTCTTGTGGGTCTGGGAGCAGGGATTTCACATCTTTTGTCGGGGAGAGATGAGGAGAGAAGATGCGAACGGAGAGAGTTGGTAGACTGCTGGACGGAGTGAACCTGGAGCGAGGGTTTGAGGGTCGGCTATGCTCGGAGGAGGTCGACGGGGAACAAGTGGACAGACCCACAAGCTCCAACACTGCACATTAGACTGTTTCATGAGAATGGGCCTTTTTCTTTTTTTGTTTCTTTACTAACCATATAGTCATTATAAAGCTCAATCATTTAATCGCATATTGTGCACTGTTTGTTATTTCATGCTACTGATTTGTAACAGGGGAAATCATCACTCAGCATCCACCCAAACAAGATTTCTCAAGTTTGGCCAGGCTGGGAGCTAGGTGAAGCCGCTAGCCGAATCGAGAGTTACATATACCCCTCACAATTTTGTATACCTCTATCATATCATACCCTCAATCTTCTATGTCCCAAGGAATAAAGTCCTAACCTATTCAATCTTTCCTTATAACTCAGGTTCTCCAGACCCAGCAACATTCTTGTAATTTTCTCTGCACTCTTTCAGTCTTATTTACAACTCTCCTGTAGGTAGGTGACCAAACCTGCAAATAATTCTCCAAATTACGTCTGACTTCCCACAATACTCACAAATTAGGTCTTCTAAGATGTCAACATAACATCCCATCTCCTATACTCAATATTTTGATTTATGAAGGTCAACATGTCAAAAGCTTTCTTTATGATCCTATCTACCTGTGCCGCCACTTTCAGTGAATTATGGACCTGTATTCCCAGATCCCTCCGTTCTACCGCACTCCTCTGTGCCCCACTGCTCACTGTGTAAGACCTACCCTGGATAGTTCTAACAAAGTGCAACACCTTTCACTTGCCTGCATTAAATTCCACCTGCCTTTTTTCCATTTGGCCTGGATCCCACTGCAGGCTCTGATAGTCTTCTCCACTATCCACTACAGCCCCAGTTTTGATGTCACTCGCAAATTCTCTGATCCAGTTAAACAACATTATCATCCAGATCGTTGATATATATGACAAAAACAACGGACCCAGCACTCCACTAGTCAAGTGACTGAACCTTCCTGACCAACCTCCCATGTGGGACCTTGTCAAATGTCTTGCTACAGTATATGGTAACATACAAGTACTTTGATAACAGACATACTTTGAACTCTAATGTGCGAAGACAAGAGGCTCTGAGAGAATAATATATGAGGAAGGGTGTGAGGTATTGGGAGAAATGGGTGAGAGAGGAAGAGAGGGAAGGAAGAGTTCCTCAATCAGCCTGCCCAGCTGAGGCACATTACCTGCAGCAGCTTTCCTTCCTGTCCCCACCATGCCCCATCTTCCAATGGGATGCCTGTCGTGGACGGCACACCATAATGTCACTGTATCCCCTTATTTTCCATTTTTTGGCAATTAAAACTGTGAATCATCCCAGTTATTTCAAATGTGTGCCAACACATTTATATTTAAATTTGCATTGATTTCAGCTGCTTCTCATCAATTTCAAAATAATTAATTTCTCAAAATCTGCATCTGACGCAAGTCTGACTTCACTTAAAAACATTTACTAAACTCTGGAAGAAAACTCCTCGTTACTTTGAATTTTCCATCCCAGTGATGACCCTGAGCCTCGCAGAAAAAACAATGTCAGTGATTGGTTAAGTGAGCTGCCAATCGTCTGCAATCATCCTATTGGCCCTGGATTCTCTGTCAAGCACATCGGCTGCTCAGCAAATCACAGAATCAAATAGGAAAGACTGTTAGATATGGGAGCATTTGGCATGTCGAGTCTGCTCTGTCTTTCAATCATGGCTAATTTTTTCCAACCCCATTCTCCCTTACCAATCAAGTACCTACCAATTTCTGCCTTAAGTACATCTCAAAGACTTGATCTCCTCAGCCTTCTGTTGCAACAAATCTGCCAACATCTGGCTAAAGAAATTCCTCCGCACCTCAGTTCTGAAGGGATGTCCCTTATTCTGAGCTGTACCCTTCGATCTTAGACTCTCCTTCCACTGGGTCTCCAGGCAACCACTTCAAGTCCACTCTGTCCAGTCCTTTTAGTACCTATTAGGTTTCATTGAGAAACTCCTTCATCCTTCTGAACAGGCCCAGTCACATCAATCATTCCAAAATTAAGTATTTCATTCCCAGATATAAGCCCTATGAGTACAGAAACGGGTTCTTAGCCTCCAGACTAACCATCAAAAACCCATATTTGTTGGAGAGTAGAAGAATGAGGGTTGGGGGCTAGACAGAGTGGATGCTGTGAGGACACCTCACTCAGTGGAAGAATCTAGAACTCAATAGATAAGTCTACAATGGGGGGGGGGGTGTCATTAGTTGAAGAAGTTCCTCTGTCAGGGAGCTGTGAACCTTTAGAATCCCATCCCCAGCTGGCTGTGGAAGCAGAATCATCGAAAGCACTGAAGACAAAGAGAGATATTAAACACCACTGGTGTTCAGGAAAATGCAGCAGGGCCAAGGTCAGATCACATCTTGTGAAAGGGGTAATAGGGTCGACTACACTCCAATTTCTTACAACATCGTACTTACCAGAGTGCAGTTCCTAGAGTATTTAGATATCTTCACAGCCTTTAGCTGGTACATCATCTTACAAATAATCATGACACAAGTCCAGAGAGTAGAAATGCTGGATGCCAATGGACGGAATGAGGAATAGGGCAGGGCAAAAACCCAGAGGATTAGGAAGACGTAATTCATCAACGAGATCTGCAAAAGATTCAGAGACACTCAGTGGCCATCAGATGATTTAACAAGGAACCATGAAGATAACCCGAGGTCCTGAACACACATTTCCACGCAGTCAGTTCATCAGAGATTGGGCCACACGGTGATCATATCTGCTGTTTCTTTTTCTCCAGTCAAATACTCCTTACCTGGTTCACCATGAAGACATCCTGAATGTGTTTGTTGTTGTCTGTCAGGGTCCCCAGATTTGGCCATGTGGGTAAAAATATTGATGGTTTAATCAATTGGATGGGTCTATCATGTCCGTTGGGCCAGTCTCTGGCTAACATCTAATCCTTTCCCTTAGATCTACCCACCACAGCACTCCTGAATTCCAGCATCTTCATCTACATCTCCAGACCGGGAGGTCCCTATGGATCAGAAGATTGGTAGGGCCTCATTCAGCTGCTGGCCCCAGCCTCTTATGCGAAGACAGAGCTAAGTTGCCTCCCAGATGCTGGAAGCTTCAGAAGTCCTAAATTAATTTTCACATCTTTGAACCTATGCTTCCTAGCTTTGAATCAAGTGAAATCTAAATCAGTATTCTGAGTTAATTTTTTCTTCAATTTCAGGATGTGAAAAACCAAAATTTCTCTTGTCTCCCACCCTGGTCATCCATGCTATTTATTATTTAAAAGACACTCTGCTTGCTTTGCAACCAGGTCGGGTGCAGGAGTACTAAGTATGAAGGTGCAGTGTGACAGGAGCTTCCTGAGTTGAGCCAACCCAGATCAGCATTAATTTTGCTCTTGCGGAAGTTGTGCAAAGGCAGTGTTAGGATAATGTCCTCTGGACTACAATAGTTTGCAGTTAGTGTGCAGATGGCTCAGGCAAGAAAGGTCTTTGAAGAGTAAAGTTTTCCTTTGTACAGCAGGGGACTATAGCCATTTGGCATATGGAGACAAGATTAGGTTGTAATCAATGGATGTAAGGCACAAACTCTAACTAAGGGATAATTACTTTAATTTCAATGTATCATTAGTTGTTAGCCTGTAGTTTCTTTCGACTTCTAACACCTGTATTGTGAATGGTGACTGATATTGCAAATAAGGAATTTGAACTACACAAGGTTACCAATTGGTCAATATCTGTAACTGCTGGTCAGTTCTGTACAAGAATGGCATTTCTCTGTTCAGACTTCAGAATAGTGTAGTTGGCAGGTCCATGCTGTTCTCCTTGTGTGTTTGAGTTGTCAGAGTCCCCACATTCTCACTGTGTTAATCTGCTCACCTCTCTCAGTGTGATCCAAATGATAAAGGACGAGACGATCTTGATGATGTGAAGTTCCAGTAGTCTCCACACCAAGACCTGAGCTTTGTTCACCAGCTCCAGGAACTTCAGAAACAGAGTGGTCAGTCTGTCAATCACCATACTCCAGGGACAGGGGCTTGCTGCAATGGAAAAGAGAGGAGGTTCCTCACATTCCCTAGGAAAAGAACTCTTTACTCCTCCTTCTATCTCCCTATGGAAAAGACAGTCTCAGGGACAGATCTGTCTGTACAAGGTCTACAGTTCTTTCCTCCAACATCCTGAGATAAATTACTATTCAACTACTCCCCAGTGTAACAGCTAAGATACACTCCAAAGCCACACACATTTCCAGTCGATAATGTGTTTCCTTTGGAAGTCAATGTTGAACTTGGGATCAGATCACTGGGGGAAGGAACTGTGGCCCGAGAAGCAGCTGCTCTCTCCAAGTCAAAGCCAAGGTTCTGCCTGCAGAACTCCACCAGTTCCTCCTGGGTGTTCAGAACCAAATTCAAAGCCATTCCTTTCTTTACCTGTTGACCTGTCCATGGGACATAGCTACTCACAGCTCCCTTCAAAATGGCGTTATTTCTAGTCTGGAGACACCTGGAGTAGGCAGATCTCTATCCTGACGGTAAGGAAGGACAAAACAGCACCAAGGCCACAGTGAAGGAGTCAAATATCAATTCAGAACCTTGCAAATATGAAGCTCAAGACTGCTCTTCAAAATCCCTCCAAATCACTTGCTATGTGATCTCCTGGTGCAGTCTCAATCCCACCTTTTCATTTCTTGTTTCTTTTTCTTGGGATCTATCATTCTCACACAATTATCCTACCTTTCTAACCACAGGACATTTTACCCAAATTCCACTGACACATCACCATAGCCACTAGCTGAACAGACTGGACCATGTTCATACAAACAAATGTGGTACTTACAAAGCCATCCCATGCCTTCATCTTGGCCTCTCCGACCACATCTCCATAATGTTAATCCCAGCACACTGACCACTGCTGAAAATGGAGAAACCGGTCAGGAGGACCATCATTGTGTGGCCTAATAAGGCTATCACTATGCTTCAGGACTGTTCCGAACAGACAACTGGCTGATGTTCAAGGAGGTTCGGTACGCTGTCTTTGAGCCTCGTGACAGAACAGTTCTCCGAGCAACCGAGAAACCTCACCTAGGGCTTCAAGAGGGAAAAGGCCACCTACACACAAAAAATTCAGGGACACCTGTCCGATAACAACTTCCGCCATATGTGGCTGGGCATCATGGGCATTACTGACCACATGAGGGAGTCTCGACTGTACCAGTGACGCCTCCCTCTCCGACATTCTAAACAACTTTTATACACGCCTCGAGGCATGCAACACCATGCCAGCCACAAAAGCTACTCTCCCCTCAGGCGAGCAGCCACTTTTTGTAACAGCGGCAGACATGAGAAGGTCTCTGCGGAGACTCAACCCCTGTGAGGCAGCTGGGTACTCAAGGAGCGTGCACGCCAGCTCACTGACATCTTCACAGGCACCTTCAACACATCACTCATCCAACCCCGCTGCTGTCCCCACATGCTTCAAGTCAGCCATCATCATCCCTGTACCAAAGAACTCTACACCTTCAGATTGAAGCAATTACTGACACCAATCATTATGAAGTGCTTCATTGGCTGATAATGGCACATCTCAAAACATCCATTCTTGCCACATTGGACATTCACTGGTATGCTTACTGACAGAAGAGCTCCATGACAGATGCCATGCACCTTGCCCTGACACACCTATAAACAAGGACACTTATATCCGAACGCTGTTTCTGGATTTCAGTTCAGCATTCAACACTCTTGTGAACAAACTCCTACTCCTCAGTGTAACCTGGTGCTGGGACTTCCTAACCAACAGACCTCAGATAGTCAGGACGCACAATCGCTCCTCCTTGCCCATCATCCCCCAGGGCTGTGTGCTGAGCCCACTGCAGTACGCTCTTCACACGTGACTGCACCTGAGCAATCACCTTGTCAAGTTAGCTGATGGCACAACAGTAGAGGGGGTCATCAGTAACAATGATGAGACAGCCTACAGAGAGGAGATGGAAGCACTCGAGGCCTGGTCCTAGGTAAATAACCTCCTCCTTAATGTCAACAAGACAAAGCTGATGGTTATCAACTTCAGGAGAACTTACATCACCCACACAGTCTTTTACATTGACAGAACAGCAGTGGAAACGCCAAGCAGCTTCAAACTCATGGGACTGCACATCACATACAACCTCTCATGGCACCAGAACACATCCTACACTTCCAAAGTAACGCACGTAACATACTTATGACAGCATTGTAGGAAGCCAGTTGGTCCATTTGGTCTATGGCTGCTCTCATCAGTCCCTTTTCATGTTACCATTTAGGAAAGATCCTCAGAACCACATTCAGAGTAAACCCCAGTGTCCAGCTCACACCTAAAGTTGAAAAATCACAGACGGATAAAATCATTTTGCCAAAGCCCAACCACTATTCTCTTTAGACAGTACAGACTGTTCCTGCAATGGTATCCAGAGGCCCAGAATATTGATCCAGAGGTATGAGCTTAATCCCACAACAGCAGCTGCGGAATGCAAATTCAGGTAATGAAGTTAATGTGATTTTAAGGCCAACTCAGTAATGGTGCCCGTGAGACTATCAAGTAATCATCAAATCTGATCAAGCAGAAGGGAGCTGTCATCCTTTCCTGGTCTCCAGCCTGTGATTCCAGACCTACCAATGTTATTGCACTAAAATTGACATTTTTGTTCTAATTGTATTCTTTATTATAAAATTATGTGCGATTTGTGTTTAATTTATGCTTTATCTCTTGTGAATGTCTCTTCTATGATGCCATGTGCCTATGTTGCAAATAAGTTTTTTTTAATTTCACCTGTGCATTCCTGTACTTATGCACATGACAACAAACTCCACTTAAGACTTTGAATCCTAACTGTCCTCTGAAATGACCCAGTAATCCAGGGATGGCAAATAAATGCTGGCTTGCTTTGGTCTCGTACAGAAAAGCAAAAAAAAAAATCAGTCCATTTGCTACATTCTACCTTACAGTCCTCTTTCGTGTTGTACAGAATAACACAAGCATGTATAAATTGCTGATGACTCAGTATCCAGTTGTTTGGAAACCCTGTCTGTCTCGTTAGGGTTTCTGAGATGTGACCAGGACTGAGGTTCACCTGGGGGTCAGTGTGTGGTTAGGACCATCTGGAATCCAGAGCAGTACAGGTCAGGAACATGGGTGGGTTTACAACTGTACTTAGGTACATTGCAGCAACGAACAGGGGTGAAGGTAGAAGTCCACATAAGCTGAAATTCAGTACTCAAGGCCACATGACCTTATCTAGGATTACCTTTATTATCTGGCTCAACCTCTACCTCCAAATGTAGATTCTTGTCTTCGAAGCTGAGCTTCTCCAAGGTGTCACTCCTGTTCCTAATGCTTTCACTGTGTTCGTCATTCAACCTGGCAAAGCAAAGCAACATATCATGCAACTGGATTCTCATAAAGCCGAAAAGAAGAGACTCATTTATAAGGATAACTTTATTCTGGTTATCATCTGTTTAAAAACTGTTAAAACTTAAGTTGGAACCTACCAGCCATCATCTGAGCTGTGATTTCTACCAGCCAGAAAGGCAGCGGAAAGGGGCACATTGCAACCCTGCCAATGTAACGCTCTCCTCCTGTCAAGGACCCTTATTTAAACACCGTTCCTTAATTGCCCCTGGTAAAATCTCTGGATCTACAGTACGAGTCGCAGAGCTGTGGGAATATGTTCACCACACTGTGGTTATGAAGATGAAAATCACTGTCTTCTTGTGGTCAATACAGGATGGACAATAATGCTGGCTCTGCTAGTAATGTCCTCATCTCATAACTTTATTAAGAAAATAACAGGCTGATTTATCTTCAGAACCAGCTTCTGATGGATACTTATGCATTTATGCATTAAGGAATGCTGTCCTAAGCTTTGACATACTCAGTTTGAGAGTTCAGATCCGGTTAACTGCCTCCAAAATTGGCCAAGCAAGCCACTTAATTGCAATTAACTTCTTATGGTCAGAAGGACAATTAGGAATGGGATGCATATATTGACGTTGCTAGAAATACCCATACCTTATCTCTATGGAAAAATAGGTCAAACTAGCAATGAGAAGCTATCAGGAATTGAGGTTAATGGGAATGAAGGGTAAAAGTCTCTTCTGGCTGGGATCACGTCTTGTAAAGAGGAAGATAGTTGTAGTTGTTGGGTGGTAATCATTCCAGTTACAGAACATTGATAAAGAAATTGTCCACAGCTGCATTATTTGCAGCTGTTTTAAGATCAGAACACAGGAACACATTGTACAAGACATTGATGAGCTGCCAGTGGAATTTCATGTTCGGTTTTGGTCACCCTGCTGTAGGAGAAATGCCATTAAGCTGGAAAGAGTGCAGAGGAGATTCAGCAGGGTGAGTTGTGGAGAGAGGCTGAGCCGGTTAGGATTTGTTTCCATTGGAGCATAGAAGAATGAAGGGTGATCTTCTGGAGGCATATAAAATTCTGGGGGGCACATATAGGGCAATTGTGCATAGTTTTCTTTTCCCGGGGGTTCAGGAACCAAGAACCAGAGGGCGTAGGTTTAAGGTGAGAGAGAAAAAAAATTATTACAAACCTGAGGAGTAACTTTTTTCCCCTGGGGGGTGGCCTATATATGGAACAAGCTGCCTGAGGAAGTGGATGAGGCAGGTACATTAACAGCATCGAAGAGGTACTAGGACAGGTACATGGGTAGGAAAGGTTTAGAGGGAGGTGGGCCAAACCCTCCCAAACATTGACAGTTGGGACTAGCTTAGATGGGGATCTTGGTTGGTGTGGACCAGCTGGGCCAGAGGGCCTATTTCCATACTTGTATGACTCCATGACCAGAAACAGGAGCTGAAGTGACTGTGCAGTCAGTCGCTCATGCCTGCTCAACTACTTAGTATCATGTCTGGTCTTTCATCATCCCTACACTCACTCCACATCTCTCGATTCCCATGGTATCCAAACATTTATTGATTGAATAGTGAGTAGTGATTGGTGAACAATATTCAGCTCTGTCTGCTCCCCAACAAATAAAGATGCCAGCTAGTAGGCCCCATCCAGGCATGAACTGATGTGACACATTACAGAGGCAGGCTACGTCCAACTCCAAAAGAGACAATCACCTTCTCTTTAATAATCGATGCCGAGAAACCCCGGTATTTTCAAAATGGTTTGTCACCACTAACTAGGAACGTAATTACACTTTCCATATCACAAGCAGTCAGAGACTGTGTGTAACCCAGCTCCTGGCTCCCCAGACCTTGCCCCATCTATTAGGCACATCTGCCGTGTGATGGAAAACTTTCCAGCTGATCGTAGGAGTGGAGCTTTTAAAATACCCAGGTGGTTTGATATGATCTCGGAGAAATATTCCGGGGTGCTTCATGATCAGTGTAGACAAGACAAAAGGCTCTGTTTCCATGCTGTATGTCTCGATGATGAAGTAGCCTATTTAATTGGTTTCCCATCAATCTCCATAAGAAACATTCACTCCCTCTATCACTGAGTGCAGCAAGGATTATTGGCAGCGACAGCTGGGTGGTTAATACACCGGACTTGAAATCCAGTGGAGTCTCCCCACACAGAACCCTGCTCACGGCTGATGCATTCTTTGGGGTGGTACACTGGCACGGCGGTTAGTGAAACGCTGTTACAACACCAGTGATCCGGGTTCAATTCCGCTGCTGTCTGTAAGGAGTTTGCACATTCTGTCCATGACTGCAGGGGTTTTTCTCCAAGTGTTCCAGTTCCTCACACATTTTGAAGACGTATGGGTCAGTAGGTTAATTGGTTTCATGGGCATAATTGGGCAGCGCAGGCTCTTTGGGCCAGAAGAGCCTGTAACTGTGCTGTATCTCTGAATAAAAAATAAAATACTGGAAATAGTTTAAAACGGAGAGATTCACTGGGGCTTTTTTGACAGTATCTCCCCACTCTTCAGTCACTATCACTTTTATCACAAGAGCTGGAGTGGTTCCAAACAGCAGTTCACCACTACCAGACGGGCAGAGATATCCAGCAAGATCCTGTAGATTAATAAAATAAAATTTATGAAGACTGAAAAGCAGACTTGACAGTAGGAGGAATGTTCCTGAAAAAAACTTTCTTTACCCTTACTTTAAGTTTATGGATTGATCAGTTTTCTAATGTAACAATATTTCTCATGATAATCAACTACAGAATCATTAATTACTGAGTTTGCAGGTTGAGTCAGTAGTAAGGAAGGCAAATAAGATGTTGGTATTAATTTTGAAAGGACTAGAATATAAAAGCAAAGATGTATTGCTGAGATTTTATAACACATGGATCGGTCTATATTTGGAATATTGTGAACAGTTTTGGGCCCCTTATCTAAGAAAAAATGTGCTGGCATTGGAGAGGGTCCAGAGGAGGTTTAAAAGGATGATCCTGGAATGAAAGGGATAATGTACGAGCGTTTACTGGTTCTGAGCCTGTACTTGCTGCATTGTAGAAGAATGGGGGGTGGGGGTGGATATCTCATTAAAACCTACCGAATACTGGATGTACAATCTTGGGGAAGCTTTGGATCAGAGGCTACAGACTCAAAATAGAAGGATGGCACTTTAGAACAGAGATGTGAAGGAATTTCTTTCACTAGAGAGTGGTGAATCTATGGAATTCATTGCCACAGGCATCTGTGGAGGCCAAGTCTTGGGTATATTTAAAGCACAAGTTGTAGGTTCTTGATTAGTAAAGGTGTCAAAGGTTATGGGAGGAAGCAGGAGACTGGGGCTGAGCATGGAATCGAATGGCCTAATTATGCTGCTACGTCACATGGTCTTGTGTTCATGAATGCTTGACGGTACGGTATCAAGTCCACTTTCAAACAGCAGCTGAGACCTTGCTTTTCAGATCTGATCCCGAAGTAACCCCATTCTCTGCACTGCTGGCAAGTGTTAGCTGAGACCCTGTGTTGAAGTCTCTCGACTGAGACCTATATACAGCACCTTTTGGAATGTAAAGGTGCCTCACACGCTATTGTTATTCAAGAAAGCGCTGCGAGGAAGCCGAAATTTAAATGCGGCCAGGGGGAAAGGTTCGCCCTGAAACACATCAGCCTGTATGGTCTTGGCAGAAGGGCTAACTACCTGGTTGGACGCGGAGTTAAGAGCATAACCCTTGTGGGAAGGAAAGGCGGGAGAGTACCTTGCCAAATTACTCGCAGTCCCCACGGGGGGACTCACCGGGAAAAGGCGATGGGTAATAGAAATGCCCTTTGTAAATCACAACGCCAGTTGTACGGGTTCGCGCCAAAGCCTGTGAAAAATAAAGACCACCCCTTGGGAGACCTGCCGGTGAAATACCACGACCGAAACGATTAGTATTTGTATAAACTTTTGTAGATGCACCTAAGCTAAGATCACACCTCCTTAGTTATGTTGCTGAAGAAAGCAAATGAATAAGGTGGTTATTGAGCTGAAGTTTGATGCTACCAGACTTTAGTATGGCACGTGAGGTTAAGGTATTAAAGAAAGGGGCACTGTACTTGTTACCTGTTTAGATAATGACTTGAATGTATCACGGTAGTACTCTGTGAAGAGAAAAGCTTGTGTAGTATGTAGATTCACAAAAAAAAAGTCCTGTACCAACCTGTTTTTAGCCGCTGGTAAAAAACCTGCTATGGGGGGAGGTGTTACGCCCTCGGCCCCCTCCTTTGGGAGAATCGCCAGAGAGAGAGAGAGCCTTACGGTCTGGAATGTGGATTGGCCGCTCAACAAGACAAAAGCCTCCGACATAGCCATTGTTTTGGGAGACACCTTTGTGGGATAAGGAATTGGCCTACGTGCAAAATCTCAGGGCAATGTGAGATGGGTGATGGGGGAAGGATCGCCTCAAACCCCCCCACCCTGATTGACATCTACAACCCTGCCAGTCCAGATAAAAGAGGGGCTGTAGAGACGGCCCCTCAGACGCACCAAGGAAACACACGAAGGAGAAACGCTAGAAATCCTGCGACAGCATTTTAATAGCTACATCCGGTGGTGGGGTCGTGTGCGTCCTTCCCTTACCTGGGATTCGCGACTTCACCATGGAAGATGGCCTAGCTACAGGGGAAGGCCACCGATGAGCGTTCATTCCCCAACGAGGCTCCGACAAACTGAACTACTCCAGGTTGGAAACCCGATCGGGTAAACTCTTAAATCCCTCTCTCTGTCTTTCTAACAAAAGTGCACCAACGCGACGCTTCCGCCGGCAACTAAGTGAAACTGCCGTGATCTAAAAGACTTTTAGATATCCAGCAAACGATATAAAATCTACATTACCCCTAGACGACGATCGAGCTTGTGTTTTGAATGATTATTATTACACCGGCGTTTTAGATTGAGTTTTGACGATGTATATGATCTGAATGTTTTGTATTAACCATACGTTTGTGCCCCTTTTTGAATAAAACGTTTGAAAATAGTAGCATCCGACTCAGCTGATCCCGCTATCTTTGCTGGTAAGTTACCTGGTTACGAGGTTAAGGATCAAGTGTGTCACCCTACATGGAGAAAGTGAGCTGCAGGAATAAAACAGAGTAAACATTATAACTGGCGACTTCAGAAGGAAGGACGATATTAGAGCTCACCTCATGCTCAGCTTCCTAGCTTGAACTTTAATGCTGTAAAATAAAGGCAAACATTAATTTTTTTAAACTCATCGTGGTGTTTGTTGTTTATTTATTTTATTTAGAGAAACAGCATTGTAACAGGCCCTTCCAGCCAACAAGCCCATGCCACCCATTACACCCATGTGATCAATTAGCCTGCTAACCCATACATCTTTGGACTGAGGGAGGAAACCAGAGCATTCGGAGGAAACCTAGGCAGTCACAGGGAGAACACACAAATGTCTTACAGACAATGGTGGATTTCAACCTGGCTCATGGTTAATGGCGTTATGTTAACCATTACTCTAGAATGCAGCATTTACTGATGTCAATTTGACTGCGAGGCAAAAGACAGCTGGACTTCCCCCAGGTACTGTTTGATCCACGGGCTGTTCCAGGACAGACAGACGCGCGTGTGCTGCTGGAAGGTTATCAGCTCAGTGAGAGATGCCCTTTGACCCATGTTGGCCTTTCGCAAAGCAAGAGGTTTGCACAGGAATGCTGCTGACCAGTACGGTCCAGGCTCCAGGAGTCTGTGCCGAGGAGTGAACAGAAACCTCAGCGCAGCCAACATTGTGGTCCCATGGAGAAGGACATCACAGGCTCCTCCTGCTACTGGATATAGAGGGGCTGAGCGGATGGAGGGGAGGAAACCCCTCCAAAAATAAAAGGGCGCATTGCCCCAGGAGGCCACATGAGTAGCACTGGTGACATGGTTAAAAATGAAATGTTAACACTACAAATTGATTAACCAAATGACAAAATGTAAAGAATTTTGCACTTTTTATATACTTTATTGTGGATGAAGTTTATATTTGAAATATGAAAGTCAGGTCCTAGATGAAGACTGGATCCCTGGGGAAGAGAAAGACTTGCACCTACGCAGTGTCTGTCACAACCTCCCCCTCTTTGCAAAGTGTTTCACAGCTGTTGAAGAACAGTGACTCTTGTAATGGAGCGAAGAGCATACAACTAGAGCCAGCCATGTGACAATGACCCGATGGTGAGATGGGATTTGCTGTTAGTCAGCATGTTGGCATGACACACCTGCTCATCTTTGAACCACCCCATCTCCTACCCAGGTGCATAATGTGACGGGGTTAAAATCAGACAAGGTATTTACTGTATGCTCACTCTTATAGAGTCATAGAACACTACAGCACACAAACAGGTCCATCCAATCTGTGTCTAGACCCATCGACCTGCACCCGAACCATAGTTCTCCGTACCCCTCCTGTCCACGTACTTAACTAAATTTTTCTTAAATGTTGAAATTGAACCCAAATCCACTACTTTCGCTGGCAGCTCATTCCACATTCTCAGTACCCTTTGAGTGAAGAAGTTCCCCCTCATGTTCCCCTTAAACAGCTCATCTTTCACCCTTAACCCATGACCTCTAAGCTCTAGTCTCTCCTAACCTCAGTGGAAAAATCCTGCTTTCAATTACCCTATCTATATCATCATAATTTTGTATACCTCTATTAAATCTCCTCTCAGTTTCCTATGACTTGGGAATAAAGTTCTAACTTGTTTAACTTTTCCCTATAATTCAAGTCCTCAAGTCCTGGCAGCATCCTTGTAAAATTTCTCTGTACTCTTTCATTCTTATTAGGTAGGTGACTAGAACTGCATATAATACTCCAATTAGGTCTCACCAATGCCTTATACAATTTCAACAGAACATCCCAACTGCTTTACTTAATACTTTGATTTATAAAGGCCAATGTATCAAAAGCTCTCTTTATGACCCTATCTACTTGTGATTTCCCTTTCAAGGAATTATGAATCGGTATTCCCAGATCCCTCTGTTCTACTGTGCCTCGGTGCCCTACCACTCTCTGTGTAACTCCTACCCTGGTCTGTCCTCCCAAAGTCTAACACCTCACACTTGTCTGCATTAAATTCCAACTGCCATTTTCAGCCCATTTTTCTAGCTTGTCCAGATCCTTCTGCAAGCTGTGATAGCCTTCCTTGATCTCCACTGCACCCCAATCTTGGTGTTATCCACAAATTTGTTGATCCAGCTAATCGGATTATCACGCAGATCACTGACAAGCAACAGAGGGCCCAGCACTGATCCCTGTTGCACACCATTTGTCACAGGCCTTCAATCAGAGAGGCAACTATCTACTACCACTCTCTTGCATCTTGTAATTTAATGAGGCACAAGACCCTCACTTATTAACACAAAGTTGTGGTCCAATGATAATTTTCAGATTATGACTGGACTTTACTCTCAGATGCTGTGATCTGTGCAAGGTGTTTGCCAAATGCTGGGAGTTCCTACAAAACCAATCTAGAGCCAGAAGAAGCCCAATTCCTCCAATAAAGTATGAGCCTCTTAAACAGGCAATGGATCAGCCATCTAGCCAGTTGTCAAGGACCCCAACTGTAATAATTTGAAATAAGAGGCAATATCTTGTCTATTTCCCCATGATACACAGATAGGCAATAAAAACGCTTCATTCCAAGTATGTCCAATAAAAGCCAATCCAGCTACCAGGATTATGCTCACCATTGGTCTTAGTGAGCTCGTGAAGATTCCAGTGATCACATGGGTACCTAGGAATCATATGGCCACATGAAACACGGAGCACTGCTTCTGCTAGGGAAGTCTGCAGGCTCTGACTGGCTGTGGTTGGAAGGAACTGATCAGAGCTGTAGGTGCAAATATCGAATTGAATTGAATTTCGGTTTATTGTCATTTGGAAATCACAACTGCAATGCAGTTTAAAAAATGAAACAACGTTCCTCCAGAGTGATATCACAAAAGCACACGACAGAACAGACTACACCAGAAAATCCACATAACGTTTGGCAATCCTCAAATCCAGAGTCCGGAGAGGCTGCTGCATATTAATATCGGGCTACCATCTTAGCGCGTTCCCTGGAAAGGAGCTCCAAGTCCACCGGACAAAACAAGACTACCCAGACACACCAAGTCAGGAGACCAACTCTACCACCCAACAAACCAAAAACTAAAGCTACAAGACCTACACAAAACCTCATAGTTACATATAGTTATATTTAACATATAGTTACAACAGTGCAGACAATACCATAATTAATAAAAAAAAACAGACCATGGGCACAGTAAAAATAGCCCAAAGATGTTAAAAGACTATAAATTCGAAAGAAACCACCACACAGTTTCTACAAGTCCTCAGGGTCCCGATAGACTCGTCATCCCACGCAGGCGAAGGGTCTCGGCCTGAAACGTCAACAGTGCTACTTCCTATAGATGCTGCCTGGCCTGCTGCGTTCCACCAGCATTTTGTGTGTGTTGCTTGAATTTCCAGCATCTGCAGATTTCCTCAAGAATGCAGGAGAGTTGTTTTTGCAAACACTGGAGATCCTGCAGACGCTGGAAATCTTGGGCAACGCACACACGGAGGAACAGCATCTCAGGCAGCATTAGCATCTATGGAGGGGAATAAACTGTTGACATTTTGGGCTGAGATCTTTCATCAGCATTCATCAGTCTGTCTATTCCCCTCCATAGGTGGTGCCTGACTGAGATCCCCCAGCATTTTTAAGATTCAAGATGTTTAATGTAATTTCCAGAACACAAGTATAGAGGAGAATGAAATCATTGATACTCCAAATCCAATGCAGCACAAAAAAAACAGTAAGATAAAGAACACAATAATAAACAAAAACAAAATAAATATAAATACTTAACATAGTTAACATACGTAGATTGATTGTCCATAAAGTGATGCTCAGCACAGGAGAGTCTGTACATAAGGTGACTGACAGGAATAATGAGGGTTGGCGGGGAGATTTACTAAATGGACGTGTTGATCAGCATTACTGCTTGGAGGATGTAACTGTTTTTGAGTCCGGTGGTCCTGGCGTGGATGCTATGTAGCCTCCTCCCTGATCGGAGTGGGACAAATGGCTCTTGATCTGTGTTGGAGGGATTCTTCATGATATTGCTGGCCCTTTCCTGGCACCTTTCTGTAATATATTTTCTCGATGGTAGGTAGGCTGGTGATGTGTTGGACAGCTTTCTCTACCGATTGTGGAGCATTCCTGTCTGCTGCAGTGCAGTTTCCATCTCTCACAGTGATTCAGCATGTTACCATGCTCTCTACTGCCCATCTGTAGAAAGTTGTGAGTATAGATACGCACGGTCCAGCTCTCTTCAGCCTCCTCAGAGACTAGAGGTGTTAGTGAGCTTTCTTTTTTTTTGTAATTTATTTTTTTAATTGAAGTTCATCATCAAACAAACATTTCCATAAGATGTATTTCAGACATTGTACATATATATCATATAATCATATATATCACAAATCTCCACAAAGTATTTATCTGAGGGAAACACTTATAGAAAAGAGTGGAAAGAAAAAACAATCAAAAGGAAAAAACTATTATGTAGCATGTGTTCTGGGACCATGAGAGCTTAAGCGAGATAGATAAATAGATACTTTATTGATCCCAAAGAAAATTACAGTGTCACAGTTGCATTACAAGTGCACAGATATACAAATATTAGAAGAGAAGTAGAAAGAATTAAAAAATAAGTTACCATAAACAGTTTAACAGGAGGTGGTCATCACTTCCCCGGCTGTAGGTTGACTCATTATAGAGCCTAATGGTCGAGGGTAAGAATGACCTCATATAGCACTCTTTGGAGCAGCGCAGTTGTCTTAGTCTATTACTAAAAGTGCTCCTCTGTTCAGCCAAGGTGGCATGCAGAGGGTGAGAAACATTGTCCAGAATTGCCAGGATTTTCTGTAGTGTCCTTTGTTCTACCACAGCCTCCAGTGTGTCCAGTTTGACTCCTATAACAGAGCCAGCCTTTCGAATCAGTTTATTGAGCCTGTGGCATCACCCTTGTGGATGTAATTGCCCCAGCACACCACCGCACAGAAGATTGTACTGATGACAACAGACTGGTAGAACATGTGAAGGAGAGGCCTGCATACTCCAAGGGACCTCAGTTTGCTCAGGGAGTAGAGGCGACTCTGGCCCTTCTTGTACACAGCCTCTGTGTTGGTGCTCCACTCACATCTAACACCCAGGTGTACCCCCAAGTACTTGAGATGTATTCCAGGAGTCTGAAACTGCTCACAGTTTCCATTGCTGTGCTGCCGATGTAAGAGCTGTTTTGGCAATAGTGTTGGGGTCAGCTAAAGCCAGACGGTGTTGATAGTTGACTGATGAGGGTTGGGGCACTGTCAATGATCACTCTGGGTGACAGAGTAGGTTCATGGGACCACAGGGCCCACATCTGCTCACCCTCCTTATGTTCTTGTATTAGCATTATATGCTACTTGCTTTAGGCAGGGTAGATGAAGCGCATTAGTTTCCAGTAGCGGGCAATTCAAGGACCAGGGGCTTGGATTTTAAAATCTTGGCAGAATGTGCACAGGTAATAAGAGAAAGATTTTTCAGATAGTTATGATCTGGAAATCATCACCTGCAGGGCTGGAGTACACAGCATCATTTAGTGAGGCCAAATGGGTTGAACAAAAAAGAAAGTGACTCTCATATTGCTGAGAATGCACTAGGATCTACAAGGAGGCCAAGGGAGACACACAAACATAAGAAATATGAGCAGGAGTAGGTCATCTGGCCCTTCAAGCCTGCTCTGCGGGTCAGTGAGATCATGGCTGATCTGGCTGTGAACTCATCTCCACCTACCTGCTCTTTCCCCAGAACCCTAACGGTGTCTTAAATATATTTAATGAGGTCACTTCTACTGCTTCCATGGACAGAAAATTTTACAGATCCAATACCCTCTGGGAAAAGCAGTTCCTCCTCATCTCCATCCTAAATCTATTCCTCTGAATCTTGCACTTACAAGTGGAAACAACTTTCCTGCCTCTTTCTTATTTATCCCTTTAGTAACTTTAGACACTTCCATAAGATCCCCTCACATTCTTCTGAATTCCAATGAATATAGTCCCAGGTGACTGAATATCTCATTAGCTCACCTCTTCATCTCCGGAATCAACCTGGTGAACCTCTGTGCCTCCAAAGCCAGTATATCCTTCCTCAAGTAAGGAGACCAGAACTTCAAGCATACTCCAGGTGCTGTATCACCAGTACATTGAAGCATAGCCTTCCTATTCATATCTTCAATTCCTCTAGCAATGAAGGCCAACATTCTTGATGACCTGTTGCACCTACGATTCATGTGGAAACACTCCAAGTACCTCTGCATAACAGTATGCTGCAACCTTCATTAGTTAAATTATAATTTGATCTTCTATGCTTCCTTCTAAAGTGGATGACCACTCATTTACCGACATTGTACACCATCTGCCAGAACCTAGCCCACTTACTTAACCTATCTATATCTCTCTGCAGACTCTCCGCATCCTCTGCACTATTTGCTTTTCCACTCAATTTAGTGTCATTGATAAACTTAAATATGCTATGCTCTGCCCACTCTTCCAAATCGTTAATATGTATTGTGAACAGTTGAGGACCCAGCACCGATCCCTGAGCACTCCACTCTCCACTGACTGTCAACCAAAGAAACACCCTTTTATCCCAACTCTCAACCTTCTACTGATTGACTAATTCTCTACAACACACACAAAAAATGCTGGTGGAACACAGCAGGCTAGGCAGCATCTACAGGGAGAAGCACTGTCGACGTTTCGGGCCAAGACCCTTCATCAGGACTGACAGGAAAGATAGTAAGAGATTTGAAAGTAGGAGGGGGAAGGGAAAATGTGAAATGATAGGAGAAGACCGGAGGGGGTGGGGTGAAGCTGAGAGCCAGAAAGGTGATTGACAAAAGGGATACAGAGCTGGAGAAGGGAAAGGATCATGGGATGGGAGGCCTAGGGAGAAAGAAAGGGGGAGGGGAGCACCAGAGGGAGATGGAGAATGGACAGAGTGATGGGCAGAAAGAGAGAGAAAAAAAGGAGGGGGGAGAAAAGCTAAATATATCAGGGATGGGGTAAGAAGTGGAGGAGAGGCATTAACGGAAGTCAGAGAAGTCAATGTTCATGCCATCAGGTTGGGTAGCCTCCAATCTCTTCAATACACATATACATTAATCGATTTATTTATTATTATTATTATTATTTTTCTTCTATATTATGTATTACATTGAACTGCAGCTGCTAAATTAACAACTTTCATGACACATTCCAGAAATAATAAACCTGATTCTGAAGAAGCAAAAATGCTTTTCAAAAGTGTCTACTTTTGTGGTATGTGGCTACACTGTCATACGAAGTTCCCTGGTCTTTGGACAAGAGCAAAGCTGCTCTTCACTGCATGTCCATCCTCCTACCTTGTTGGAAGAGGCTTCAGTGCAGTGAACCACATACTCACAAAAAACAGAAACCTCTTGGACATTGTCACACGTGGGGACTTGAGGCTTTTGCTGTCACAACTTGAACCAGATATTTCAACTCTTGCTAAATACCATCAAGCTCATGTTGTTATCAAAATTGCTGTACAAATAAAAATTTTAAAGCAGAATAATTTTTCTCACGTTAGCATATGGTAGACATATTTTTACTTTATGGGGGTACCGGAAAGTATATTGTGCCTAGTTGGCAAGTATGAAGGTGCTAAAAGAAGTTAGGAACCACTAATCTGGAGAGTCTTCTAGACTTGACAAATTGACTCGATAACCGATTAACGGAAAGCAGAAGAGACAGACAAAGGGGATTATTCCAGAAAGATTCTCCTCCTGACTATCCTCTGTCCTCTCCTATTCCCCGGGCCAATCCCAACCTCTGAGGAACCTATGGAAATACACCGGACCATGCTCTCTCAAGGTGAAATAGAGACAAGGGAGATGTGCATTTACTGTGGAGAGTCCAGGCGTTATTGGACTTCTTGTCCCAATCTGCTGGGAAATTCCCAGTACCGTCCAGCATAGGGAGGGCTGTGACAGCTGCTAGCCTCACTCCTGGTTCAGCTTCCTCCAGATGGTGTTCCCCATGCCACTTTCATGGGGAAAACATTCCCTAGATGTCTTTATTGATTCTGGTGTGGGGTGGGGGGTAGTTTGGGCCTTGGACTGGCCAAAAGATTGAAAATCCCCTTTTCACATGTCAGCCAAAGGCTCGTTGCCACGGCCCTGGATGGGACTCTTGGTGCCGGGGCAGATCAACCACAACACAGCCTTGTTCAAGCTCAAGTTTTGCCAGTATCTGGATTCAGTCCAGCTTCACCTCATTTGCTCCGCAGAAATACCACTTGTTCTGGCTCATCCCACAACCCTGGAGTCAATTGGACTACTGGTGTCATTCTGGGCTGATCAAACCAGTGCTAAAGGAAATGCCTCTAAAAGGGGTCCTTTTGAGTTACCTCCTGAAATGACTTCCGAGACTGCCACCACCAGGCTTCCTGAATCACCTGTTGAACTTCCACCTCCCACACCAGTGCATCTTCAGTACCTCCAGAATATTCAGACCTGCTCGAGGTCTTCAACAACAACAAGGCTGCCACTCTCCCACCTAACTGGGACTATCACTGCACCATCGAACTGCTTCTGGGTACTTGTCCTCTTTAGAACACAGCTCTATCAGTCCCAGAGAAAAGCCATGGGGGACTATATTCAAGAAGGTCTGGCATCTGGTTTATTCAACCATCAACATCTCGCACTGGGACCGGTTTTTCTTTGTAACAAACAAAAGATGGTGGACTAAGGCAAGGCACTGACTTTAGGGGGCTAAATAAGATCACTGTTCAAAGTTGAAAGTAAAATTTATTATCAGAGTACATATGCGTCACCACATACAACCCTGAGATTCTTTTTCTATAGGTATATTAACATAGAACAGAGAATAGTACAGCACATTACAGGCCCTTCGGCCCACAATGTTGTGCCGACCCTCAAACCCTGCCTCCCATATACCCCCCCCCACCTTAAATTCCTTAAAAATATTTAGAAAATCTATAGTACAATAACTGTAAACATGAGGAGCTGGGCATGCAATGGTGGCCTAGAGTTTGTCAAGAGACATTACTGGTGGCCAGGTATGACTAAAGATATCGGGAATATGCCTTAGAGTGCAATGTCAGCACACAAAATAAAGAACTCTAAGCACAGCCTCAAGGTCTGCTTCTTCATCTCCTCTTTCCTACTCGCCCTTGGTCCCATATCTCTATGGACTTTGTCACTGGTCTTCCGGCATCTCAGTATAATACAGTGATCATGGTGGTCATAGACCGATTCTCCAAGGCCTGCCACTTCGAACCCCTTTCTAAACTACCATTGGCTTCAGAGACCATCAAACTCATGTTACAGCATGTCTTCAGGATTCTCCCTGGACATTGGCTCAACTCGTGGTCCCCTGTTTGCCTCTAGGTTTTGGCAGGCCTTTTGTGAGCTCACCGGGGCCTCTGCCGGTCTGTTGTCTGGGTTCCATCCACAGACCAATGGGCAAATGGAGAGAGTCAGCCAGGACCTAGACTCATATGTCTAGCTCCAGAGAACCCTACCACCTGGAGTGACAAATGGATCTGGGTGGAGCTTATGCAAAACATACTTCAGTGTTCGTCTACCTGGAAGTCTCCTTTCGAATACTAATTTGGGTACCATCCTCTGCTATTCCCGGAACGAGAATCAGAGGTAGGATTTTCATCAGCGGACCAACTGGCCTAGAGGTGTCACCAGAAATGGGTTAAGGCAGAGAGATGTTGTTGGCCAATTTGCGGCAACAAGAAGACCAGGCCAACTGCCAGAGAAGACAGAGACCAGCACTTCTTTTCCATCAGCGGGTCTGGCTCTCAACTAAAGATATTCTTATGCGAGTTGAATCCAGAAAATTGGGCCTCGTTACATCAGTACTTTCAAAATCCCACAACACGTCAACCCAGTTATCTATCGTCTTCAACTCCCAAATTCCATGCAGATTCACCCCACGTTCTACATATTCATCCTTAAGTCCTTGACTGCCAGCACCTTGGCTCCAGATCCCAAACTTACTCTGCTTCCCAGAATTGTTAAAGGAAAACCCAACTGCACAGTCTGACAACTTTTAGACAGTACCTCATGGATCGGGAGGGATATAGCCCAAAAGAAAGAAGCTGGATTCCTTCATGGGACATCCTGGACCTTAGCTTGATAGAGGACCATCCTGATTACCCTGTGCCATTAGGAGCCAGCCATAGGATGAGGTTTCCATCATGGTCCCGATGGAACAGCAACAGCCATTCAAGTTTGGCACTCCAATTTCCTGGGGTATGGCTAGCTGTTGCTGTCCCTTTAAGACTTAGACTGCCAATTATTGCCTGATACATTCCCTCATGGAAAGTCTGTACTTAAAGATCACATGGCTGAACACTCAGTGCTCGATCGTAGAAGTTTATAGAACATAGAAAACCTACAGCACAATACAGGCCCTTTGGCCCACGAAATTGTGCCAAATGTGTCCCTACCTTAGAAATTACTAGGTTTACCTATAGCCCTCCATGTTTCTAAACTTCATGTACCTATCCAAAAGTCTCTTAAAAAACTTCATTGTATCTACATCCACCACTGTTGTCGGCAGCCCATTCCATACACTCACCACTCTGAGTGGAAAGCTTACCCCTGACATCTTCTCTGTACCTACTCCCCAGCACCTTAAACCTGTATCCTCTTGTGGCAACCATTTCAGCACCGGGAAAAAGCCTCTGACTATCCACACGATCGATGCCTCTCATCATCTTATACACCTCTATCAGTTCACTTTTCATCCAAGGAGAAAAGGCCGAGTTCCCTCAACCTATTCTCATAAGGCATGCTCCCCAATCCAGGCAACATCCTTGGAAATCTCCTCTGCACCCTTTCTATGGCTTCCACATCCTTCCTGTAGTGAGGCGACCAGAACTAAGCACAGTATTCCAAGTGGGGTCTGACCAGGGTCCTATATAGCAGCAACATCACCTCTCAGCTCCTAAATTCAATTCCACGATTGATGAAGGCCAATACACTGTACACCTTCTTAACCACAGAGTCAACCTCCGCAGCTGCTTTGAGCGTCCTATGGACTCAGACCCCAAGATCCATCTGATCTTCCATACTGCCGAGAGTCTTACCACTAATACTATATTCTGCCATCATATTTGACCTACCAAAATTAACCACTTCACACTTATCTGGGTTGAACTGCATCTGCCACTTCTCAGCCCAGTTTTACATCCTATCATTGTCCCACTGTAACCTCTGACAGCCCTCCACACTATCCACAACACCTCCAACCTTTGTGTTGTTACAAACCCCGTAACTGGGTCACTTACCAGCAAAGATGGAGACGTCCATTGAAGTCTGATGATACTATTTTTAACAGCATTTATTAGTAAAAATACACAAAAATAATATCAATGCAAATATACAGATATTATACGTCGTCAATACTAAATCTAAAAGTGCGGGTATAATAATAATCAATAAGAAATAAGCTCTATCGTTGTCTAGGGGATAATGTATTGTCCGATAGAAATATAAAGTTCACTCAGTTCATGCAGGCTGCAGCCGTTGGGGACCACTGTGTTGCAATTGTTGGAGAGAGAGAGAGAGATTTGGAGAAAAACTTGCCGGCTTTCCTTTATGATTTTGATCCGTCAGGAGTCTTGTTGTCGTGGCCGTTCAAGTGTGATCTCTCCTTTAGCTAAACCGTTCTTCCGTGGTGAGCCCGCCAATCCCAGGCAAAGGGAGAACGCACACAAGCCCCCACCGGCTTTCGCTATTAAACGCAGTCACGGGATTTCTAGCGTTTCTCCTGGTGCGTCTAAAGGGGTTGTTCCCCAGACCCTCTTTTATCCTTACTCACGGGGTCTCAGATGTCAATCAGGTTGGGATGGTGCAATCCCTCAACCAGCCCACTCTGGTTGTCCCCTGAGGGGTTTCAATGAATAGTACAGTACTCAATACACAATTCCTTCTCCAAGAGACAATGGCCGTTATCAGTGGCTCCGTTCCGCTGAGGTCAGGACACATTCCACCAGGTTGTGTATTCTGTGTGTCTCTCTCTCATTTCCTGGGTCTCAGACCCGAATTAATAGCGATCTTGCGATTCTCAAAAAGGAGGGGGCGACTTTATACCCTTCGGCCCCTCAGAGTTGCTTCACATTCATAACAGTGTCATCAGCAAACTTACTAACCCATCCCTCCATTTCCTTATCCAGGTCATTTATAAACATCACAGAGCGTAAGGGTCCCAGAACAGATCCCTGAAGCACTCCACTGGTGACTGATCTCCATGTAGAACTTGACCCGTCTACAACCACTCTTTGCTTTCTGAGGGCAAGCCAGTTCTGGATCCACAAAGCAATGTCCCCTTGGATCCCATGCCTCTTTACTTTCTCAATAAGCCTTGTATGGGGTACCTTAAAAATGCCTTGCTGAAATCCATATGCACTACATCTACTGCTCTTCCTTCATCAATGTGTTTAGTCACATCCTCAAGATAATCAATCAGGCTCGTAAGGCACAACCTGCCCTTGACAAAGCCATGCTGACTATTCCTAATCATATTATACCTCTCCAAATGTTCATAAATCCTGCCTCTCAGGATCTTCTCCATCAACTTACCAACCACTGAGGCAAGACTCACTGGTCTATAATTTCCTGGGCTATCTCTACTCCCTTTCTTGAATAAAGGAACAACATCTGCAACCCTCCAATTCTCTGTAACTTCTCCCGTCCCCATTGATGATGCAAAGATCATTGCCAGAAGCTCAGCAATCTCCTCCCTCACCAGGCTGGGGTACATTTCATCCCGTCCCGGCAACTTATCCAACTTGATGCTTTCTAAAAGCTCCAGCACATCCTCTTTCTTAATATCTATATGCGCAAGCTTTTCGGTCTGCTGCAAGTCATCACTACAATCACCAAGATCCTTTTCCATAGTGAATACTAAAGTAAAGTATTCATTAAGTACCTCTGCTATTTCCTCCAGTTCCATACACACTTTCCCACTGTTACACTTGATAGGTCCTATTCTTTCACATCTTATCCTCCTGCTCTTCACATACTTGTTTAATTTCTAGTACAACTGTTTGTGATTTTGCCTTTGGATTTTGTTTGTGTCATCTTGTGTAAGTCTGAGTCAATTCTAGACCATATTCTGTTCACCACCATTCATTGCTCTCCCTCATTACACTTTGATGTGCAGTTGAAGAACTGTAACCTGCAGGGCCATGTCCCAGTGCTGAAAGACAGGATTAGGGCAGATTTCACATTACTGACCAACACCAACATGATGGGATGAATGCCCTCCTTCTGTATCATTAACTTGCTGCAATTCTATTTCAATACGTACAAGAGAAGTCGTAGGGTAGATTGTTCCTTCATTGGCGTTGTTCCAAAAGAATATCCTGAATATAGTCTGTGAACTCATCCTTCAAGCCAAGTTTTAGCCATTTGGTTTACCCTACCTATCGGAAGGTTGAAGTCCCCTTGGTCATTGTGTTACTGTAGGCACTGTCTTGAAGAATGTCATTGGCTTGGAACCGGGAGAGTGTGTAGATTTAAGAGATTAGAAGTTACCTTTTAGTTGATACTGTGAGGAAGGTCATGAATCACTTCAACCAAGTGTTTTTGTCCTTTTTAATCTTTAATTTCCATGTACTCATCAACACTGCATTTAAATCATCCTTTCAAGGGCTTCCCCATACTCTACTCTACAATCAAATACCAATGACCCTGGCGCATCTAATGTACAAACTGAAAGCTGCTGTAAGAACTCATCTGCTTATGGAGGCAAAGTGATGGTCAACTTTTAGAGTGCCATGGAGCCATAGAACATGTCCTTCAGCCCAACTCGTGCTTGCTGACCAAGATGCCTATCTACACTAATCCCAATTTCCTACATTTGGCTTGAGTCCTTTTTCCCTTTCCTATTCATACATCTATAAAAACGTTTTTTAAAATCCTGTAGTTGTACCTGCCCCAACCACCCCTCCACCAATGACGCCAGTCCCTGATAATCTCCCTCACTGCCCACTACACCCCGAGTCTTGGTGTCATCCGCAAATTTGCTGATCCAGTTGAGCACATTATCATCCAGATCATTGATATAGATGACAGACAACAAAGGACCCAGCACTGATCCCTGTGGCACTCCGCTAGTCACAGGCCTCCAGTCAGAGAGGCAACCCTCTACTACCACTCTCTGGCTTTTCTGACAAATTTAATACCTCATCTTGATGGCCAAGTGATTGAAACTTCTTGACCAACCTCCCATGTGGGACCTTGCCAAATACCTTGCTAAAGTCTATGTAGTCAACATCCGCTGACTTGCCTTCATCAACTCTCCTGGTAACTTCATCTGTGAGATTGGTTAGACATGATCTATCATGTAGGAAGCCTTGCTGACTATCCCAAATCAGTCCATGCCTATCCATATACAGGTTTCCCCCGCTATCTGAAGGTAGAGCGTTCCTATGAAAACGTTTGTAAGCCGAAATGTCGTAAAGCAAAGATGCAATTACCCTTAATTTATATGGGAAAAATTTTGAGTGTTCTCGGATCCAAAAAATAACCTACCAAGTCAGGCGAAATAACACATAAAACCTAAAATAACACAAGTATATAGTAAAAGCAGGAATGATATGATAAATATACAGCCTACATAAAGTAGAAATATTGTATGTACGGTGTAGTTTCACTTATCAAAATTGGGAAGACAGCAAGCCAAAATCAACTTGGGGATAAAAAAATCAGCACGTACATGCCCACGCACGTACACACATACGCACACAACTGCTCGCACAAGGCTTCACGGTCATGGGAGTCTTTCTGGGGGTATCCACACGTATATAGCAGGAGTCTTTTTTTCCATAAAAGTGAAAATCCTCTTTGGTTAGCGAAAACAGGTACTAATGTAGGTCTTTTGTAACAGCAAGCTGTCGTAAAGCGAACGTTCGAAAAACAGGGGCCACCTGTACTTGTTTATCTGGTCACTTAGAATACCTTCCAATAACTTTCCCACTACTGATATCAGGCTCACTGGCCTATAATTTCCTGGTTCATTTTTAGAGCCTTTCTTAAGCAGCAGAACAACATTGGCTATCCTCCAATCCTTCGGTATCTCTCCTGTCTCTAAAGATGATTTTAATATCTCTGCTGGGGCCCCTGCAATTTCTGCACTTACCCCCTACAGGGTCCAAAGGAACACCTTGTCAGGTCCTGGGGATTTATGCTCCCTAATTTGCCTCAAGACAGCAAATAGCTCCTCCTCTGTAATCTGTACAGGGCCCATGAACTTGATGATACTTTGCCTCACTTCTGTAGACTCAGTGCTCACCTCCTGAGTAAACAAAAGAGCAAAAAATCCATGTAAGATCTCCCCCATCTCTTGGCTCCACACATGGATTACCATTCTGATCTTCCAAAGGACCATTTTGTCCCTTGCAGCCAATGTTCCCTCTAATTTTTAATAGACAGTATGCGCAAAAATCTTACGTTGTGCAAATTTTTTTCCTGTGACAAAAGTATGTGCGCACTGAACACACACATGGCACAGTTTATGTAGGTTTACAAAATATTTGACATAAAACTGTGCAGAATAACAACAAAATAACATACATATTTTAAGTCACAGTTATTTTTTTCTCTCTCCTGTCTTTGGCATTTATCCATTCTTTGTAAACTCTATCTAGACTAATAGAACTTCCATCCAATTGACAGCTTTTGATTCTCATTAACATATCCAAATGACATTCGCCTAAACGGTTTCTCAGCTTGTTTTTGAGTTGATTCATTAGGCTAAAACCCCACTCACAGTCCGCACTAGATGCAAGAAAGGTTCTCCCAATGTCCATCAACTGTGCAAGGTCACAAAACTGTTCATTTTGAAGTACAAATGCCACCATTTGAGCGAAATTTGAAATCAGTTTGGATTTAATTTTTTTCTTGCACGGAAGATTTGAAATCATTAAACTGTTTAACTATTACAGTATTTTCAGCTAGAAAATAATGATATTTTATACATAAGGCATTAACTTGTTCATCGCCAAATGTGAAGTCACAATCTGCAATTGTGGAGAATCAAAAGCTGACCATTCTTGTACCTCATCTTCAGGAAACCTTTCTTCTAAATGTAACAAGTGTAGCACACCTGTAACAACTATTGATGGGTTCTGTTGCCTGAGCTTTTGTACACCGTCCAAATGCGATTTACTTGCCAAATGACGCTTCAAAAAGTCAAGTTTCCAAATATCATCCCACTTCTTTCCGCTAGCAAATTCTCCAGCAACTTTTGCATCACAACAATATAAACAGATAACTCCAGTTTCCAAATCATACATAAATATTTCTCGTAGCTGCACGTTCGTGACCTCATGAGCTTTCGCTGTAGCAGTTTCTACTATTTTGTTAAGCCATTCAACTTTAAACAAATTTGCAGTTCTTTTGCACTTCACACCCTTCACTCCTTTTGAATTCGACATAGTGAATGAATCAATCTTTTTTTTCAATAAAAACTTAGTAAGCTATCCACAGGATTTGAAACAGATCTTTGTAAACTTTACGATATGAACACTGTCCGCCAAAGATGGCTGCCGCTGTGATGCAGCTGTACAAACCGGAATGGGAAGGGTGAGGTGACATAAATTAGTGACATGCATTGTGGCATTTGAAAAATTGACTAACTAGTTACCAGAAACAGTTAGCTAAAAGATTATTTTCAATACGTATAGTTATTAATTACTACATTATTTTAGGTAACTAACCTTTTGTGTGCACATTAATTTCCTTTGTGCACTGGTTGAAACACGTGTGTGTGTGTGTGTGCGCACATGCACAGCTTAAAGGGAACATAACTTGCAATCCTTTTACTCTTAACATTATCTGTAGAATCCCTTAGGATTCTCCTTCACATTGCTGCCAGGGCAACCTCATGTCTTCTTTTAGCCCTCCTGATCTCTTTCAAGTGTTCTCTTGTATTTCTTATACTCCACAAGCACTCCATTTGTTCCTACCTGCCTGTACCTGCAATGCACCTCCTTTTTTTCTTAACCAGAGCCTCAATATCTCTTGAAAGCCAAGGTTACCTAAACCTGTTATCTTTACCTTTTATTCTGAAAGTCACATAGAGGCTTTGTACTCTCAGAATTTCACTTCTGAAGGCCTCGCACTTACCAAGTACACCTTTGCCAGAAAGCAGCCTGTCCCCATCCACACTTGGTCTGATGCCATCAAAACTGGTCTTTCTCCAATTTAGAATTTCAACCCACAGACCAGTCCTATCTTTTGCATATTTACTTTAAAAATTAAGGCATTTTGATCACTAGATGCAAAGCGTTCCCCTACACAAGCTTCTGTCACCTGCCCTGCCTCATTCCATAAACAGCAGATTAAGTATCACACATTCTCTCATTGGGACTTCTACGTATAAAGGAAATTTTCCTGAACCCATTTGACAAACTCTATCCTACTTCGTCCTTTTATGGAAATGGGAGTCCTAGTCAATATGTGGAAAGTTAAAATCACCTACTGAAACAACCTTATGTTTCTTGCAACAGTCTGCCATCTCTATACAAATTTGTTCCTCCAAATCCTGCGATCTGTTAGGTGGTCTGTAATATAGCCCCATTAACACGGTCAGACCTTTCTTATTCCTCAGTTCCACCTATAAAGCCTCACTAAACAACTTCTCCAGTCTACCCGGACAGGCACTGCTGTGACATTTTCCCTGACTAGTAACATCACCCCTCTGCCTTTAATCCCTCCTGTGCTGTGACATCTAAAACAACAGAATATTGAGCTGCCAGACCTGCCCCTCCTGCAACCAAGTCTCACTAATGGCTATGATATCATAGTCCCATGTGTTAGCCCATGCCCTGAGCTCATCTTCCTTTCCTATGATACTTCTTGCGTTGAAATATACACAGCTCAGGACACTGGTCACACCATGCTCAACCTTTTGATTCCTGACTTTGACTGAGGCCTTACCAACATGTCTCCGCAACCTCTCCACTATCTGTTCTGGCACTTTGGTTCCCATCCCTTGCAACTCGAGTTTAACCCTTCGCCCCTCCCCACTGCAGTACTAGCAAACCTTCCCGCTAGGATATTAGTCCCTCTCCAGGTCAGGTGCAAATCATCTCTTCCCTGGAAAAGAGAACAATCATCCAAAAATCTGATGCCCTCACTCCTACACCAACTCCTTAGCCATGTGTTAAACAGTATGACCTTCCTATTTCTAGGCTCACTAGGGTATGGGCAGCAATCCTGAGATCACAGCCCTGGATGTCCTTCCCTTTAACTTTGCACACAACTCTCTGAACTCCATTTGCAGAACCTCCCAACTCTTCCTACCTATGTCATTGATTGCTACATGGACCATGACCTCTAGCTGCTCACTCTCCCACTTAAGAATACTGGGGACTTGATCTGAGCTGCCTTGGATGCTGGCACCCAGGGGCAACATACCAGCTGGTAATCTCTTTCTCATCCACAGAACCTCCTTTCTGTTCCCCTAACTAATGACTCTCCTATCACCATAGCTCGCCTCTTCTCCCCACTTCCCTTCTGAGCCACAGAGTCAGACTCAGTGCCAGAAACATTCTCAGCTAGGTCATCTCATCCAAAGTGGTACACCTGGTTGAGGGGGATAAGCACAGGATGACTGTGTAACCCCTTTTCCTTTCCTGACTGTCACCCAATTTCTTGTGTCAAGCACCTTGGGTGTAACTACCTCTATCATTCGCCCAGCCTCCCAAATGATCTGGAGTTCATTCAGTTTCACACTCAACTCCTTAATGAAAATTACTTGAAGTTGCGGCTGGATGCATTGCTCTCAGGTGTATTTGTCAGGGGCACTGGACATCTCCCTATCTTCCCATGTCCTGCAAGAGGAGCATTCCACGATCCAGCCTGGCATCCTTACTGTTCTAACTGAGCAAGTATAAAGATGTGTCAATCGTGTTGAGGTAGAATGGGCTGACAGCTTCAAGTTCCTAAGTGTAAACATCACCAATAGCCCGTCCTGGTCCAAACTTATGGACACCATAGCTAAGAAAGCACGTTTGCATCTTTAGTTCCTCCAGAGCCCAAAGAAATGTAGCATTATCCATTGACCATGACCAATATGGACACATCAAGACTTGGTATGGTAACCAAGGGCGCTGAGTAGGCTACGGTCAATTATGGATAACTCTGAACATCCTCTACATAGCACCATCCAGAGACAGAGAAGCAGTTTCAGCGACAGGTTACTATCGATGCAATGCTCCTCAGACAGGATGAAGAGGTCAATACTCCCCAATGCCATTAGGCTTTACAATTCTACCGCCAGGACTTAAGAACTTTTTAAAAGCTATTATTAATGCTTTTTGAGATAGTGATTTAGATGCATATCATATTTTTTACTGAGTTAAGTATTGTATGTAATTAGTTTTGCTACAACAAGTGTATGGGACATTGGAAAAAAAGTTGAATTTCCCCATGGGGATGAATAAAGTATCTATCTATCTATCTATCTATCTAACTGCCCTACCCAAAACCATAGGAAGTTGTAGAGAGTTGTGGACACAGCTCAGTACAACCCCAAAACAACCCTCCTTCTCCATGGACTCTGCACTTTCTCTTGCCTTGGAAAAGCAGCCAGTTTATTCAAAGATTCCTCCTAAGAGGCAGAAAAGCCCAAAAAACATTCACCATTAGATTCAGGGATAGCTTCTCTCCCACTGACTATTGAATGGACCTTTTTTTTAAGATTAGCTCTATTTATCGCACATATATTGAGACATAAAGTGAAATGCTTTGCTTGCGTCAAATCAAATCAGCAAGGATTGTGTTGGGCAGCCCACAAGTACCTCTGGGTCAACATCGCATGCCCACAACTCACTAACCCCAACCGTAGTGTTTTGTAATGTGGGAGGAAGCTGGAGCACCCAGAGGAAACCCACGTGGTCACGGAGAGAATGTGCAAACTCCTTGTAGGAAGCAGCGGGAACCCCAGTTGGTGATCAGTGGCACTGTAATAACATTACACTACGGTGTTGTACCGTACCATATTTTGTACAAGGTGTACTCCTGACCTCACAATCTACCTCGTCATGGCCTTGCACCTTGTTGTCTGCCTCCAGGCAGTTTCTCTGTAACTGGGCACTTCATTCTGCGTTCTGTTATTGTTTTCCCCTTTGTGCTACCTCAATGTGCTGATAAGGTGTAATGAAGCGGATGGCATGCAAAACAATACAGTCAGCTCTCCTTATCCGTGGGGAATTGGTTCCGGGACCCCCCCCCCCCCCCCCCCACAGCGATACCAAAAAAATGCGGATGCTCAAGTCCCTTATTTAACCTGTCTTAGTGCGGTGGTCTTTAGGACCCAGCGGAACCCCGGACTTTATTTAACATGTCTCCGTGCTGTGGAGATTAGGACCTGGCAGTGCAGCTCTGAACCCACAGTGTTTCTGTTCACGAAAATAATCACGATCATGATTGAAAATAAGGTAGAAGTAATAAAGCGATCGGAAAGAGGTGAAACACCATCGATCATTGGAAAAGTGTTAGGCTACAGTCGATCAATGATCGGAACAATTTTAATGGAGCATGTGAAAGGCCCTGCCCCGATGAAAGCTACAATTATTACTAAGCAATGCAGTGGTTTAATTATTGAAATACGTATGTTTCTTAAGTGTTTTATATGCACAGAAAGGTAAAATATATACTATATACTAAGACAAGCACTTGACTAACTGACGCTAAATAATACCAGATGCTCCTGTTCCGACTTCAAATCCGACTTAAAGACGGACTCAGGAATGAAACTCATTCATAACCCGGGGACTGCCTGTACTTTAAAATCATCTCTAGATTACTTCTAATACCTAATACAATGTAAATGCTATGTAAGTAGTTGTTATACTGTATTGTTTAGGGAATAATGACAAGAAAAAAATAGTCTGTACATGCTCAAACGACAAGTGCTGGAGAGAGAACTTCTGGGTTTTCCTGATCCGCGGTTGGTTGAACCCGCGGATAAGGAGGGCCGACTGTACTTTTCACTGTACCTCAATGCATGTAATAACAATAAACCAATTGCCGATACACAAGCGAAGATCTGAAGAGATGTACAGTACCTGCAGATGATGTTATCTTGGCTGGGGCTGACATGCCTTAAATCAGTCAGGCTGAGAAATGGATTGTGGAAGTAATGAAGTTGGAGGATGCAGGCCAGGAGGAAGGCTGAAGGAAGGAGGATACTTGCAAACAGCTCGGCGGTATCATACTGCTCCAACCCCAGGTCCTTTAAACTGAAAATGGAAGGACAGGACTCACGTTTCTCGACAACAGTTCAAACCCTTCGTGGCCAACACATGCCAAGCTGAAGATGCTTCAGAAATGCAAAGTCAACGTGCTGGTGTTCATGAGCAAGCCGTGGAATGGAGTCGAGTTAGGTCTCAGTGTCTGGTGGAGTACTTCCTCATTATCAGACATCGTACAGACTCTGAAACCAACAGGGAGCCTCTGCTGGACTCCAGGTTGCAGCTTTGACCCAAAGCAATGACAGTTCATTCCTCTCCATCCAACCGACAGGCGCTGCTCGACCCACCAGCAGGTTGTTGCTGCTCTGGATCCCAGCATCGGTGGTCTCAGTCTGATGAGGTGGGGGTCTAGTGCCTGGACACTCATTCCACCTCACCAGTCCAACACCACCCACACCACCCGTGAGGCTGCGATGGGACAGATCACTGTAGCCACCAATGTGCGCGCTCTCTTCAGTACATTTATAAAGCACCTGACAGTCAGCACTTCAATGACCATTAAGGTTTTTACTGAAAGAGGATCTAGCAAGGGCCCAAGGGTTAACCAAAAAGGTAGATGGATCTTAACTGCTAAAGAGAGCAGAGGAAGGGGAAAAGCTTTCGGGGAATCTTAGCAGAAAAGGACCGAGCACCTGAACTGAACTACTTCAATACCAACTTCATGCATAAGAAAAAGGAAGATTAGTCCTCTACCTGTCCTCAGACATTCCCACTGTCCGCTGAAAGAGCCAGGATACTGTCTTAAACTGGTATGTGTAGATAGCGATGAGCACTGCCATTGAATAAGACACAACAGTAATCCAGAAGTACCTCAGGATCCGGCGCCACCAGTCATAATGGATCTGTCACCCATACGAGGGAATAAATTACAGTGGGTGAGCTGTGGCAATTCATCCCTCACTAACCCTCCTCACCTCCCTCTCCATCCCCCTCACCAACCCCATCCCCAAACCATGACTGTGTCACCGTTGATGCTATCCACTTCCACTACAGTCTCACTTAGTAACTTCTCCCCCCTATGGCTGGGTTTACTGCCTGTGTCTAGAAACACAAGAGATTCTGCAGGTGCTGGAGATCCAGATTAACACATGCAGAATGCTGGAGGAACTCAGCAGGTCAGGCAGCATCCATAGAACACAAAATAGAATTGACATTTCAGAATGAGACTCCAATGAAGGCCCAAAAAATCGACTCATAAGAACATAAGAAACAGGAGCAGGAGGAGGCCATCCGGCCCATCGAGCCTGCTCTGTCATTCAATAAGATCATGGCTAATATGGCCATGGACTCATCTCCACCTACCTGCCTTTTCCCATATCTCTTAATTTCCCTACTATGCAAAAATCTATCCAACCTTGTCTTAAATATATTTAATGAGGCAGCCTCCACTGCTTCATTGGACAGAGAATTCCTTAGACTCGCCATACTTTGGGAAAAGCAGTTCCTCCTCATCTCCGTCCTAAATTTGCTTCCCTGAATCTTGAGGTTATGTCCCCTAGTTCTAGTCTCACCTACCAGTGAAAACAACTTTCCTGCCTCTATCTTATCTATCTCATTCATAATTTTATATGCTTCTATAAGATCTCCTCTCATCCTCCTGAATTCCTGCAAGTACAGTCCTAGGCAACTCAATCTCTGCTCATAGTCTAATCCCCTCATTTCTGGAATCAACCTGGTGAACCTCCTCTGCACCGCCTCCAAAGCCAGTATATCCTTCCTCAAGTAAGGAGACCAGAACTGCATGCAATACTCTTGATTTGGCCTCACCAGTACCCTATACAGTTGCAGCATAACCCTCCTGCTCTTAAATTCACTCCTTCTAGCAATGAAGACCAACATTCCATTTGCCTTCTTGATAGCCAGCTGCACCTGCAAACCAACCTTTTGTGATTCATGCACAAGCACTCCCAAGTCCTTCTGCATTGCAGCATCCTGCAATTTTTTGCTATTTAAATAATAAACTGATCTTCCATTTTTCCTTCCAAAGTGGGTGACCTCACATTTACCAACATTGTACTCCATCTGCCAGAACCTTGCCCACTCAGTTAATCTATCTATATCTTTCTGCAGACTCTCTGTATCTTCTGCACAATTTGCTTTTCCACTCAATTTAGTATCATCAGCAAACTTAGATACACTACACTCGGTCCCCTCTTCCAGATCATCAATGTATATTGTGAACAGTTGTGGGCCCAGCACCGACCCCTGTGGCACACCACTCACCACTGATCACCAATTAGAGTAACACCCCTGTATCCCAACTCTCTGCTTTCTGTTTGTTAACCAGTTCTCCATCCATGCTAATACATCACCCCAACTCTATGCATCCTCATCTTATTGTAATGCCCTGGTTCACATCTTTATTGTTATGCTGAAGGTATTTCATTTAGCAGCTCTAAGAGCTGTTTGTTCTGCGTTCAGCCTGTTTGGGTTATTGATGAATATGTGAAATGTGTGCCATCCAATTAGTGGGAAGTTTCTCTTGGTGAGTGACTCGATGGGCCAATTGGTCTAATTCTACTCCTATGTCTTATGGTCTTATACAACAAGGTTGGTCCTGGGCTTTTGCTCGAGAAGAGATGAAGAGAGAAGACACTGGGGAGAACCTGTGGTAACATACGATCAGTGGGAGACCCATTTGTTCGAGATGGATTCCAAGCGACGATCGGAAGGTGGTGTGTGCTTTCAGGTTGACTGAGGGCCCAGCGCATGAGCGACAGAGAAGTTCAAGATGAGCTCCAACTTGTGCACATTTGAGTGTTTAATTAGAATGGGCTTTTTTTGTTATTCTTTACTAACCCTTCAGTTAAGATTCATAAATATAATTAGTTTAATTGCATGCAGTGTACTGTCTGTTATTTTGTGGCATTAATTTGTAACAGGGTAGTGAATTACACAGCATCCACACAGACGGGGGCTTGGGGAGGGGGGGGGCTCACGCCTCAATCTCACACGTTTGGCGGGGCCGGAGATCGTCTTCCCTAGACAGGCAGCCGAGGAAACCAGAGTGTTTCATTATGGATAAGACTTTTATGTGGCACCTTATCGAAGGCCTTCTGGAAATCCAAGTAAATAACAAGGAAATCTGTTCCTCTCTATCCACCGTGTTCATTATATCCTCAAAGAACTCCAGTAAATTTGTCAAACATGACTGGCCTTTGCTGAATCCATGTTGCATCTGCCTCGCTATTTCTTCTTTAATGATAGCTTCAAGCACTTTCCCAACTACAGATGTTAAACTAACTGACCTTTTGCCTACATCTTTTTTTGAACAGTGGCATGACATTCACCTTTTTCCAATCCAGAGTTCAGAGAATTTTGGTAAATTATCACTAACGCCTCTACTATAACCTCTGCTATTTCTTTCAGTACCCTGGGATTCATTCCATCAGGACCAGGGGACTTGTCTTTCTTTAGGCCGACAAGTTTGCTCATCACTACCTCTTTAGTGATAACTATTGTATCGAGGTCCTCACCTCTCATCACATCTATATCATCTCTCTTTGGCATGTTAGACACGCCCTCCACCGAGAAGACTGACACAAAATAGTCATTCAAAGCCTTGGCCATTTCCTCATTGCCCAATATTAATTCCCCCTTCTCATCCTCCAAGGGACCTACATTCACCTTGGCCACCATTTTTCACTTTATACACATAAAAAAATTACTCTCCATTTTTATATTATGTGACCAGGTCTGGAGAGGAAGGGTGAAGAAGCCAGAATAACTTTCATAATCTATCTTCCCTTTCTTTATTGCTCACTTTTATTCCTTTCCATACATGTTGCCTGACCTGTTGAGTTACTGAAGCATTATGTAAGTGTCTATATCCTTGGTAACCCAGTAACTATTTCCTCAGCATTCTTTGTGAATGACTGATTTATACCAATCTAACAATTACCAGAGTTGTATTGAATCGATTATAATAACCCATCAAGCCAGGTACTGGTTAAGTCCAAAAAGCATTTCTTGGTCTCGGTGTTTGTAATTAATATTCCAGGAATGGTCTGAGCGCGTGGCTCTATGGTCTGGGAATAGGTTTTATTGTTTGAGAAGTCTGATCTGACCACCATTGTGACTGGAGTGAGCTGGCACCTTTCAATTGTGTGTTAGGAAGAGGTGCTGAGTATGGACGTACCTGATATAAAGCCACGCAGAAAAGAAACAACTTGATGTAGAGGATCTTGTAGACCACGACTCTGCCATTGAAGCTAACGATGAAGAACATGGCTGTGCAGAAACAGATCCAGTATTTTATCAATAATCCCTTAACAACACTTCCGACCATTGTCATCAGTGTCACATCCTTCTGTGTACCTTCTGCAGAGACAAGCAGAAAAACAAAAGGTAGCATATTTGCTGCAGGCGGGTTTGCTACATGTCAATGCTGAAACTTACACACACATTGCGGGTAGAAGCCTGGGACTCTCTCCCACCATGGATGGCACAGTAGCATGGTGGTTAGCACGGCGCTTTACAGTACCGGATACCCGTGTTCAATTCCTGGAACTGAACTGAGCTGCCTGTAAGGAGTTTGTACGTTCTCCCTGGGACCGCATGGGTTTCCTCCCACAGTCCAAAGGCGTACCTATTGGTAGGTTAATTGGTCACTGTGAATTGTCTCGTGGTTAAGCTAGGGTTAAATCAGAGGATTGCTGGGCAGCATGCTTTGATAAGCCAGAGGGCCTACTCTGCGCTCTATCCCTATAAAAAATTAAAAATAAATAAATAGAAATTCTAGTCTCTCCCATTCAGCAAGAGTAGGGCTGAACTCTTTCTCCTAAGATCGGAGAGCTTTTAGAGTAAATTTATTACATGTGCTGTGAAGCACAGGTAACTTTGAGAGAATAAGGAAAATCTGGTCCTTGTGGTAACTGTGGAACGTGGGTTTGAGATCGTCAGTAAAAGGAGATAGGAACAATTTTGCTCACACTGATGAGTTACTGCTTCAAGCACGGGTGATGGAAGCAGATTCAATAAATCTTTCAAAGAGATTTGGGGAAACACTTGAAAAAGGAAAAGGAAATGCAGAGTGATGCTGACAAGCAGGGCAATGGTTCTCACTGTTTGGCCTTTTCCAGAGTTACAGCAGGAACAGTGGGCTGAATGGCCTCTTTCTCTGCTGGATAACCCTATGATTCAGATGAAGAGTTGGAACTGATGGAGCTAACTCTGCTAAAGGGATAACAACAATTGTGATTCAGCCCGAGATTATACCTCACCATTGAAAAGTGACATCCATTTAATACAGGAGAAGGTGCTGAAAGAAATCAGTTCTCACACAGGCCATGTTTGTGGCTGCACTGATGAAGGAAGGAGCTTCCTCACCTGTTCCCTGAACTCTGACCTCACTGAGTGACCCCTGGTTCCTTTTACTCATTTCCTCCTTCTCGACCAAGTGCTGGTGCAGCAAGAGCCAGAATATTAACGTGTAGAAGATCTGTTATAGAGAATAGCCAAGCGTCAGTAACTAAACCCCACAGCAATAGCAACACAAAGCTCAGCAGGTCAGGCGGCATCGGCGGAGGGAAATGAACAGTCTACGTTTCAGGATGAGACCAGGTCTGGAGAGGAAGGGTGAAGGAGCCGGATTAAAAAGGTGGGGGAGGAGATGGAGTACAAGCCGGCAGGCAGTAGGTGAAACTCGGTGAGGGGAAAGGTCAGTGGGTATGAAATGAGCAGCTGGGAGATGATAAGTGGAAGTAAAGGGCTGAAGAAGGGATGTGATAGGAGAGAGGGGAGTGGACCACAGGAGAAAGGGAAGGAAAACAGCACAAGAGGGAGGTGATAGGCAGGTGAGGCAAGAGGGGAACCAGAACTAGGAAGGAGAAGTTACTGGATGGTAGAGAAATCGATGATTATGCCACATCAGGCTGGAGGATACACAGACAGGATTGTGAGGTGTTGCTCCGGCAACCCAAGTGTGGCCTCAGTTATAGTTTTATTTCAGCCAGAGTCTAGCACCCTGTTCAATCCACCCGTTGTTTTTCATTATTTGTGTTCATTGCAAATCTTTAGAATCGATCATCAGACAAAGAGGAGAACAAGTGTTTACTGTTTAACCCTACACCGCAACCAGCCAATAACAAAGGACAATTCCCTATTCTTTCTCATAATTTGAGCACATCCCAAAGCAATAGGAAGCCTGCAGTTCAAAACCTGATACACATTGACAAACAGAGTGTGGATGGGAAAGATGTGGAATTGTGGATGATGTTTTGCAATTATTTGCAAGATTCTGACTCCTACCAACCCTGCTTTGCTTGACAGTGATGGGACAAGACTGGTCACACACTGTGCTACCAGGGATGATTGCAACACTCCTTGTTTCAGAGGCCAGCAGTCGTTGCTGTTGCCTTCGGTCCCTGCCCCCTTCGGAAAGCAGCAACCCGGACACTGGATCGGTCAGCACAATGCAAGTGGCACATAAAAGCAACTTAACCTGGGCTAGATCGAGCTGGTGAATAAATCCAAATGAAAGCAAAGTGCCTGACACACACTGACACGTTATTGTTATCTCACACATGACACATCACTGCTTACTAAACCCACATCTGTCTATCCCAACATAAACTGGATCTCAGATTTGCAACCCACAACTCTTGTTGAATATCTCCAAGCTCCATAACGTTGAGCACTGCTGATTCACGACCGCACTGCCAGATCCAGCTCAAACACCATCAAGTTCTCTAATGATACAACAGTAGCTGGCCACATCAGCAACAATGAGTCAGCAGACACAGAGGAGGTAGAGAGAACAACAAATAGTGTGAGAACAACAGCCCGAGTCAGAAACAGAATCAGGTTTATTATCACCAGCATGTGAAATTTGTTAACTTAGCAGCAGCAGTTCAACGCAATATATAATCTAGCAGAGAGAAAAAATAAAACAATAATAATAAACAAGTAAATCAATTACATATATTGAATAGATTTTTAAAAAGTGCAAAAACAGAAATACTGTATATTTTTTAAAAAGTGAGGTAGTGTCCAAAGCTTCAATGTCCATTTAGGAATCGGATGGCAGAGGGGAAGAAGCTGTTCCTGAATCACTGAGTGTGTGCCTTCAGGCTTCTGTACCTCCTACCTGATGATAACAGTGAGAAAAGGGCATGCCCTGGGTGCTGGAGGTCCTTAATAATGGACGCTGCCTTTCTGAGACACTGCTCCTTGAAGATGTCCTGGGTACTTTATAGGCTAGTACCCAAGATGGAGCTGACTAGATTTACAACCTTCTGCAGCTTCTTTCGGTCCTGTGGAGTAGCCCCTCCATACCAGACGGTGATGCAGCCTGTCAGAATGCTCTCCACGGTACAACTATAGAAGTTTTTGAATGTATTTGTTGACATGCCAGATCTCTTCAAACTCCTAATAAATATAGCTGCTGTCTTGCCTTCTTTATAACTACATCAATATGTTGGGACCAGGTTAGGTCCTCAGAGATCTTGACACCCAGGAATTTGAAGCTGCTCACTCACTCCACTTCTGATCCCTCTATGAGAATTGGTATGTCCTCCTTCGTCTTACCCTTCCTGAAGTCCACACTCAGCTCTTTTGTTTTACTGACGTTGAGTGTCAGGTTGTTGCTGCGGCACCACTCCACTAGTTGGCATATCTCACTCCTGTACGCTCTCTCGTCACCACCTGAGATTCTACCAACAATGGTTCTATCATCAGCAAATTTATAGATGGTATTTGAGCTATGCCTAGCCACGCAGTCATGTGTATATAGAGAGTAGAACAGTGGGCTACGCACACCCCTGAGGTGCGCCAGCATTCATCATCAGCGAGGAGGATATGTTATCACCAATCCGCACAGACTGTGGTCTTCTGGTTAGGTAGTTGAGGATCCAGTTGCAGAAAGAGGTACAGAGGCCCAGGTTCTGCAACTTCTCAGTCAGGATTGTGGGAATGATGGTATTAAGTGCTGAGCTATAGTTGATGAACAGCATCCTGACATAGGTGTTTGTGTTGTCCAGGTGGTCTAAAGCCATGTGAAGAACCATTGAGATTGCGTCTGCCGTTGACCTATTGTGGTGAAAGGCAAATTGCAGTGGGTTCAGGTTCTTGCTGAGGCAGGAGTTCAGTCTAGTCATGACCAACCTCTCAAAGCATTTCATCACTGTCGATGCGAGTGCTACTGGATGCTGGTCATTAAGGCAGCTTAGATTATTCTTCTTAGGCACTGGCATAATTGTTGCCTTTTTGAAGCAAATGGGAACTTCTGCCCAGAGCAGAGAGAGGTTGAAAATGTCCTTGAATGCTCCTGCTAGTTGACTGGCACAGGTTTTCAGAACCTTACCAGGTACTCCATCGGGACCTTCCGCCTTGCGTGGGTTCACTCTCTTTAAAGACGGCCTAACATCGGCCTCTGAGATGGAGATCACAGGGTCATCAGGTGCAGCAGGGATCATCACAGCTGTGGTTGTATTCTCCCTTTCAAAGCGTGCATAGAAGGCGTTGAGTTCATCTGGTAGTGAAGCATCGCTGCCATTCATGCTATTGGGTTTCACTTTGTAGGAAGTAATGTCTTGCAGACCCTGCCAGAGTTACCGTGCATCCGATGTCACCTCCAACCTCATTTGAAATTGTCTCTTTGCCCTTGAAATAGCCCTCCGCAATCATACCTGGCTTTCTGGTACAGGCCTGGGTCACCAGACTTGAATGCCACAGATCTAGACTTCAGCAGACAATGTACCCCCTGGTTCATCCATGGCTTTTGGTTTGGGAATGTGCAGTAAGTCTTTGTAGGCACACACTCATCCACACAGGTTTTAATGAAGTTGGTATCAACTGCAGCATCCAGATCCAAAGATGACTCCCTGAGTACAGTCCAGTCCACCAATTCAAAGCAGTCCTGTAGGCGCTCCTGTGCTTCCCTTGTCCAAACCTTCTTGGTCCTCACTACTGGTGCTGCAGTCTTCAGTCTCTGCCTGTACTCAGGGAGTAGAAGTACAGCCAGGTGATCAGACTTCCCAAAGTGAGGGTGTGGAATAGCATGGTAGGCATTCTTGATGGGGGTGTAGCGATGGTCCAGTGTGGAGTTTCCTCTGGTGTTGCAAGTAATCTGTTGATGGTAGTTGCTTAGTGATGTTTTTCAGACTGGCCTTGTTAAAATCTCCCAAAACAATGGTGAAGGTGTTAGAGTGTGATGCTTTGTGCATGTTGATCCCATTGCTCAGATCATCTAAAGCCTGCTTGACATTGCCCTGAGGTGGAATGTAAACTGCTACCAGAATGACCCCAGAGAATTCCTGTGGTGGGTAAGAAGGACGACACTTTACTAGAATTTCCAGGTCTGGTGAGCAGAATTGGGACAGCACTGATATATTTGTGCACCAAGAAGAGTTGATCATGAGGCATACTCCTCCACCTCTGCTTTTGAGAGACTCTATAGATCTACCCTGGCGGTGTATCAGAAACTCATCAATCCGAATCGCTGCATCAGGTATGGAAGGGGTGAACCTGGATTCCATGAAACAAAGGACACATGCAGTCCTAATGTCCCTCTGATTCAGCACCCCGGCTCTGAGATTATTAATTTTTTCACCAAAGACTGTGTTTTCACCAGCAAGATAGTCGGTATAGGGAGTTTAAAACCCCATTTCCTTAAACGCACTTGTAATCCTGACCTATGCCCGCTTGTCCTCCGTGGGCACTTCCAACCACAATTGATGTTGTTTCCGTTGGTATTATGCAGCAATAGTTCATTTAAATGCACTAAGACATCTTTGTTGACTGTATTGATGCTTGAAGCAGTTGTGCTTTTTAGCTGAAACGGGAACATTTAATCGTATCCGTTGAGAGTGCCGCTGCTACTCCAGTCGCGCCTAGGCGCCTCGTGGACAAGGCAAAAAAGATTATTGTAGTCTTTAGGAAGGCGCAAGTCGTCCACGCTCCATTGCACATCAATGGCTCTGACATGGAGAGAGTGAAGAGCACAAAGCTCCTTGGTGTGCACAAAACTGGTGATCTAACCTGGACCCACAACACCCCTTCAGTCGTCAAGAAAGCACAGCAGCGTCTATACTTTCTGAGGAGAATGAGGTGTGCAAGGCTCCTCAACCCCATTCTAACAACTTTCTACAGGAACACCATCAAGAGTGTCCTGTCTGGCTGCATCACTGTGTGGTACAGAAGTTGCAAGGCATCAGACTACAAGACCCTGCAGAGGATAGTAAAAACAGCCAAGATAATCACGCGTCTCCCTCTCCCCTTTTGTGACATTTACTGGGAGTGTTGTAGACGAAGGGCCCAAAGCATTTAAGGATCCCTATCATCCATCTCACCAATTCCTTGACCCACTACCATCAGGAAGGAGGTACAGGAGCATCAGGATTAGGACTGCCAGACTGAGTAACACAGTCTTCCCTCAGGCTGTGAGACTAACAAATACCCTGCCACCACGGAGGTCTCATCACTAAGACAGCAAGCTGTTTTCTATACTGTTTATTATTTACCTGTGCTGTACTCTACATGCTCTTTGAACAATATTGCATTGACTTATTTGTGGTAATACTTTGTTTTGTGTGATATGTGTTTTGTGGGTGCACTGTGGTCTGGAGGAACATGTTTCTTTTGCCTGTATACATATACAGTTCAATGACAATAAACTGGAACTTGACTTGAATGATTACACACAAAAGGAGCACATTGTGCTGAAATCCCAATGATCCCATACTGAGGATGGTCATTGATCAAAACCTCTCTTGCATTCATTGATACTTTCCACCCTCCCTCTCTGTTCAGTCGTTTGTGCTTCAGTAGATGTCACTGTGAACTTTGGCTTGCTGATCATCCCACAACTCACTGTCTACCAAAGGTTTAAAAAGTTCAAAGTAAATTTTATTATCAAAGTACAAATATGTCACCATATACAACCCTGAGAATCATTTTGCTGTGGGCATACTCAGCAAATCTATAGAATAGTAACAGTAACAGGATCAATGAAAGATCAACCGGAGTGCAGAAGACAACAAACTGCAAATGGAAATATAAGTAAACAGCAATAAATAATGAAAATATGAGATAAAGAGTCCTTAAAGTAGGGTAATTGGTTGTGGGAACATCTCAATGATAGGGCAAGTGAGCATAGTAAATGCATTTTATTCAAGAGCCTGATGGTTGAGGGGGAGTAACTGCTCTGGAATCTGGTGGTGCAAGTCCTGAGGCTCTTGTACCTTCTACCTGAAGAACATGGCCTGCGTGGTGGAGATCTCTGATGATGGATGGTGCTTTCTGACAACAGGGTTCCATGAAGATGTGCTTAACGGTTGGAAGGGCTTTACCCATGATGTACTGGGCCAAATCCACTACCTTTTTCAGGATTTTCTGTTCACAGGCATTGGTGATTCCATGTCAAGCTTGATCCACTCAATATACTCTCCACTGCACTTCTACAGAAGTTTGACAAAGTTTTAGGTGTCAGGAATCCCTGCAGACTCCTGAGGAAGGAGAGGTGTGGCCGTGCTTTCTTCACAATTGCACTTGCATGCTGGGTAACCCTCTCCACCTCTGATCCTCCAATGAGAACTGACTCATGGACCTCTGGTTTCACTCTCCTGAAGTCTGCAATCAGTTCCTTGGTTTTGCTGACATTGAGTGAGAGGTTGTTGTTATGACATCACTCTGTCAAATTCTCAGTCTCTCTCCTGTATGCTGATTCATCACCACCTTTGATTCAGCCCACAATGGTGGTGTCATCAGCAAGCTTGAATATGGCTTTGGAGCTGTCATAGGTCACAGCCTGGACTGCTCTCCAGCAGTTCATCTTGTTGGCACGAGTGACGGTGGGAGAGTTGGAGGGCGTACAACGTCTCCCTCATTTACCCTCACCAACATGGCAGCTTTCATGCCTTGTGTTTGGCCTGTTTAGATCTACAAAATGTGGCAGCGAATCCTGTTGGGGAACTTACAACACTGCCTTAGCACAAGTTTCAGGGTGTAAACCATTATTTAGGTGGAGTTCGAAGACTCTTTGACCAAGTTCATGAATGGAAATTAGCAACACTTAGTGAATTCTTGCAGGCATTTCCCCCCCTCATGTTTGCTGAGACTAGAACTAGAGCTCATAGGTTAAGGGTGAAAGGTGAAATATTTAAGAGGAAGCTGAGGGGAAATTTCTCCACTCACAGGGCTGTGCAATGAGCTGCTTGCAGAAGTAGTAAATGTGGGTTCAATTGTAACATTTAAAGAGAGGTTTGGATAGGTACATGAACGGCAGGGGTTTGGAAGGATATGGTCCAGGTGTAGGTAAATGGAACTAGGTAGGAGATGAGGTCAACATGGACTAAATGGGCCAAATGGCCTGTTCCTGTGCTGTATTACTTCATCGTGCAAAATGGTGTGTTAACCTCGAACAATAACAAACCCATTTTCTAGTCAAGAATTTTTTTTCTCCCAGTTAATACTGCCTCAGAGGTAATGGTCATCCTGAACCCTGGAATAGCTTTGTCACTTCAGCAGTCTTACATAGCGACTTCCCTGCACAGTCTGATTCCAAACTGAAGTGGAATCATATTGACAGAACCCATCTAGTGGAAGATCCCTCAGACTGGCTTCACGTACCCTGTGGTGAGACCATTTCCCTCCGGAAGCAAGACTGGCAAAGGTGGACAAGTTGGAAAAGTATTTCAGGAAGAGTCATCTGTTTCTCTAAGGGATGCTACTACTATTGAATTACTCTGTCTCCTGACACAAGAGGGCTCTTTGTTCATTTCACCGTTAGACACTGTTTATTGCATCCAGTTCTCCAGATGGGGCTTTTTCTACGTCAGCGAGACCAGGCGCATCCAGGCTGAGGACCTGCAATTCAACACTCCCTCTCACTTTTTTTTTTTAAAAAACAGCTGTGTAGCCATGAAGGCTACGTGTACGGGACCATTTCAGTTACCTGCACAGCCTAGAGGGAAGAGTGATCTGCATTTTATCCACCATGGCTGTCTGGGTCTCCTGGTTGCCAGCCCATTTAATTCTTCCCCCACCCCCCATTCCCACACTGACCCAACTGTCCTCAGTCTTGTCCACTGGGAGAGTGAACCCAAACAGAAATCAGAGGGAGAACACCTCATATACCACCTGGGTAGTCTATGTCCAATAGCATGAAAATTGAATTCTGCAAATTTCAGTAAACTGCTCCCCTCTGTCCCAGTTTATCTCTCCTCCTGATTAACCCATTTCTTTCCACTCCCTATCACCCTGTTTCTTCCCCATTACCCACTTCATCTGCCCATCACCCACATGCTCCTCCTACTAGATACCCTCCACCCACTGTTCCCATCCCACCTCCCTTAGTTCTATGCTCCACCTTCCTTTCCTATCAGATTCCATTATCTGCACCTCCACCAATTACCTTCCAACTTCCATTACTATTTTCACTCTCTCCTCCTCTATATGCCTCTCTCACTCCCACCAGGATCCACCTACCACTGGTTAACTCTTGCTCTATCCCTCCCCTCCATGTCTCTCTATACTGGCTATCAACCCCTCCATCGTGAGTCCATTTCCCTCCACAGATGCTGCCTGACATGCTGAGCTCCTCCTTGCATCTTGTTTGTTACTCCAGATTCCAGCATCGATAACCCCTTGTGTCTTCAGTGTTCACGTTATGTTGGCTGTAAATCTGATGCTGTGTTGCAACCATTGACTAGGCAGTGCAATCACTCGAGTCAAGTAAGATGTTCCCCTAAGGGGTTGGCTATTGGTGGGTCCTCTGGAGGCTGTAGATCCACATATTTTGGTGCAGCGTGGACACGGGCAAGTTGTAGCTGTGGTTAGTGGTTGGGCCTTGTGGTTGTTCATTCTCTCCCTTTGCAGTTACTACTTGTTTTCTGCAACACAGCAGAGGTTGCTGTCATGTAACGCAACTCCCCCTTGAACAGATTTCCTCCAGGTGCATCTATTGAGTGCAATGTCTTTCCAGTTTTTAGATGCAATGTTAAATTTCTTCAGGCTGATTTTGATACTATCTTTGAGGTGCTTCCTTTGCCCACCAGGGGCTCACTGACTTTCCTCCAACCCAGAGTAAGGGATCTGTTTGGGGTGACGCGAGTTAGGCATCTGGTTGACATGACTTATCCATCGGAGTTGGTGTAGGAAGGATGACTGCTCTATAGACCAAAGGTTTTGTTCGGACCTGTAGGCCACGGTCTTCAAAGACTTTTCCAATAGCTCTTCTCAGGCAGTGGTTGATCTCTGAGTCAATGTCTGTTTTTGAGGAGAGAGTGCTGCCAAGGTAGGAAAAGTGGTCCCGTTTTCAAGGGCGATATCGCCAACTTTTATGGCCAGCTGGATAAATGCCTGTTTGGGTGGTAGATGATATGGGGCCTGTGTGTTTTATATATTTAAAACAAGATCCACATTGTGTGCACAGGGAGTACTTCTTCGGATAGTGGAAGATATGTGCAAGCACTTTGCCCTTTGAGACAGATGCTCCTGTAATTGCCACAACTGCAATGATTTGCCTCATCTCCCTTCTTAAATATGGTCCCTATTAGCGCATAATCTGTGCCAGTCATGGCCTTTTGTGATATCCACATCATGGTGGTCCCTAGCTCAATGATATAGTCAATGTAATGATGGGGGTGCTGCCAAGATGTCTTGAATTAGAGTTCTGGTGGAAGAGTGTTTGTGATGGTAAGATTGTGTTCGGCACATATGGTGAGAAGTAGTACTCCATCTGAGTTGATGATGCCAATGCCTTCCTTCCCTAGGGTGCTCTTCCAAAGGTTGAAGTCCCAAATGACACTGGCATTAACGTCCCCAAAGAGAATTACCTTACCCTCCTTGGGATGATTGGCAGTATCATGTCTACGCACGTCTAGGCCTCTTTTTCATGGTCGTCTGAGTCCAGAGTTGGTAATAAGCACTCATTACGGTTGTCACCTGGTTGTTGCAGGCACCAAACGGGTCATCATGATAATGATCCCCAGGGGAAATTCAGAGAGTTGACCGATTCTGGACATGGATCCTGGACTTGTCAGCTGCCTTCCCTTTCCAAAGATGGTGTAACCACCCTTCTCCTCCCTCAATTGCCCTTTGTCTGGACAGTCGGGAGAAAACATGCTCTTTTGTGTGAATCTGGCTATAAATCTATTACCATATTATTCATTATTTAAAGCCCCTGGGCTCCACATTGTTAATATTCACCCACCCCCCCCCCCCCCCCCATATGTCCTTATTGCTTAGGAGGAGGCCACTTTGGCCCATCCAATATTTACTGACTCACAGAGCAATCGCATTTCATTTTCCCATCTCCTTTCTCCAGTTGCATGATATTCTCTGCACTGTCCCATCCCACTTCCCCAAAGTTTTCCAATAAAGTAGATGCAACCATCTGCATCCCAGTTCCCCAATATGGGAACCTCTGATTTGCTCTCCCCCACCCTGATTAGGCTCACTGCTGCAAAAACATTGCTTCTTAGCACCAAACCAGTTTGTCCCAGCCCCCACAAACCTTGGCAGCCAGGTGCACACACGGTGTATTTGACTTCTTCAGGTCAAAGTCGATGAGGATGTTGTCAGACACCCCAGGGAAGAGCTCGTCCTCGGTGAGCTGCAGGCCAACGAAGAACTGCTGAGTGACCAGCAGGTTCCCGTAGATCACCAGAACCGGAGAACTCAGCTTCGTCCAGCGCTGCCGATCCCGGACCATCCAGATCACGCAGGACCAGATCAGAAGGGTGAAGGTCAGCCAACTGTTGTAGGTGATGCTCCAGACCTGTGGATGAGAAGCATGCTCAATAAATAGCTTCGTCAAGCACCCGGATTACCAATGGAACAACAGAGCAAGGTTATGCCAGGAACAGATATTGTGGTAGGAGCTTCAGAGAGCTGGGATCGTTCACTGCGAAAAGTTTGGCAATGGCCTGATTATGAAAATATGTAGCAAAACTGATCAAGCAGTCAGTGTTTTTGGATAAGCATAAAATTATTATTTCCAAAGAATCTTTGGATCAGTATCATTGGATCCAACAGTATTCATTGTGAAAGAGGGTAGAGGAAAATTAAAAAAGGACAGGCAATGCAGTCAAGGAATTTTTATAACTACATATTAAAAACTGAACAAGATTCAGCAATAGGCCTTGAAACTAACAGTACAGAAATGATTGACTGCTGAATACATTGAGAGCGTAAGGACCGTGGAACGTGGAGTAGCAACTCTGAGTTGTGAGTAGAGGTGGGATTCACGCCAGTGAGAACGTATGGATGACAGGTGTGGTGGGAGGGTGAGTGGGTGGGTGGAATTTAGAAATACAGCAGGAAGGAGACTTGCTGGGATTGATTTGGCCAAAGGAGGGATCCTATTATAACAATCTTTATGTTTCTTCTACTGAGTTATTCCATGAAACGAGGTCATTAATAGACAATACTGGGACACCATTAAGTCTTCAAGTAATGTACAGAAACTTTTAAGTGCAAAATAAACATTACTTGCTTACAGGACACATGCCAAATATTTTTTGGCTTCGATTAAGTGTTTCACCAATGGTCAGTGTGATTAATAGGGGATACGGTGAGCGAGCAGGTAAGTGGACATGAGGCTAGGTTTAGATCAGCCATGTGATCTCCTGGACCAGTTTTCAATAGCCTGGATGGGTCGGAGAGGAATTTTCCAGATTTTTTCTCAATTGGCAACTCGGTTTTTTTTCCCCGGGTGATCACATGGGTTTGGGCAGGATGAATAATAAAATAAAATGGGCGGCACGGTGCCCTGCTGGTTGGCACTGTTGCCTTGTGGGATTCGGTGAAAACTAGAGTTAAGATTGGATCAGCCATGATCTTGTTGAATGGTGGAGCAGGCTTGAGGGGCCGATTGGCCTACTCCTGCTCCTATCTCTTATGTTCTTATGTTCTTATCAGCATCAATGCAAAGACATTAATGAAGATGCTCTCATTGTGCCAAGGCATTATAGTGATGTACATGAGCTCTATGTCCAGTTAATATTCTCTAAAGTGGGAGCAAATAGAGGGTTTCCCTGTGGAGTGGTGTACAGGTGGCTGACTGGAGATGAATTCTGCAGTGTTCGGGGGCAAAGAGCTAAAGGGCAGCCCTGCCATCACCATACCATCATGAAGATGAGAGCACAGGTATAGCTCTGCTGCATCACCATGTGGCCAATGATTGAGAAGCTGCTGGATGGCTTCCCAGTGTCATCCTCTGACATTTCCATCTCCTGGCAGGCACCTGCAGAGGAAAAGGAGAGCGAGATCAATATTGGCCTGAAACATTTCAGAGAGCACTTGGGGCTGCAGGGAAGAGCAAGTCAAAAAGATATTGGTGACAAAAGGTTGAGCAAAGCTGAGAGACCAGAGAAGCTCAAGTTATATTAGAAACAACAGCCAAAGTATCTAACTGGTTGGACCAGGATAAACAATACTAGGACATCAGTTCAGGATAAAGAAATAAAGATTTTAACATCAGTTTGCCAGTGTCAATTTCAAACAGATTTTAATGCTCTAAGGTACAGGGGGCTCTCAGCGGGTCGCACAGCATCTATGGAGGGAAGTGGGCAGATGAAGGGTCTTGACCCAAAGCTCAACTGACTATTCCCCTCCATAGTTCCTCCAGCACCTTTGTGTGTTTCTTCAGAGTTCCAGCACCTGCAGTCCCTTATACCTTCAAATATGTTGTTACAGCACTGAATTGAGGAATATTTGAGATAGATCTACCAGGCAGCTAAAAGAGGCAAATATAGATGTTCAAATACTGTTTGACTCCACAAAGCAGCAATTAATGTACCAGAGATTTAGGCTCTGACTGGAATGTTTATTAACCAGAAAACTGATTGGGTGGAAGAATTGATTGCTTTTTTATTCATTCACAAACAGCAGACATTGCTAGTTAATGTCAGAATTTATTAGTCATTCCTAAAATCCACTTGAATTAAGGTCCAACTTGATCATCTAGAGGACGGTTAAGAGTCAACTACATTTCTTTGGATCTGGAGGCATTTACAATTGGTTGAAGAAGTTTGGTGTGAGCTCCCAAATCCTAAGAACGTTCTACAGGGGAACAGTTGAGAGCATCCTGCCTGGCTGCGTTACTGCCTGGTACGGGAACTGTACTTCCCTCAAATCGCAGGATTCCGCAGAGAGTGATGTAGACAGCCCAGCACATCTGTAGATGTGAACTTCCCACTATTCAGGACATTTACAAAGACAGGTGTGTAAGAAGGGCCCAAAGGATCATTGGGGACCCGAGTCACCCCAACCACAATCTGTTCTGGCTGCTACCATCTGGGAAACGGTACCACAGCATTAAAGCCAGGACCAACAGGCTCCAGGACAGCTTCTTCCACCAGGCCATCAGAGTGATTATTCATGCTGATACAGTTGTATTTCTATGTTATATTGACTGTCCTGTTGTACATAATATTTATTATAAATTACTATAAATTGCACATTGCAGATTCAGATGGGAACATAATGTAAAGATTTTTACTCCTCATGTATATGAAGGATGTAAGAAATAAATTCAATTCAATTATGGTATGAAGGGACATTAGTGAAGGAGATGGATTTTTATGGCAATATAGTAATTACTTAACTTTTCTAGTTGCTATGAACTCAGTTCTGGACCAAGGACCAGCCCAGTGAGTTAACCAAGCCAGAAGAAACTTCACTAGACAAACTCTGAAGAATTGAAGATATACCACAGCTGATCAATTTACTGATGTAAAAGGCAATTCACGCCACCATCAAAGGGAACGTCATCACTCAGTGGGTGGTGAGAGTCTGGAAAAAGCTGCCAGCGGACATGGAAGATACAGGCTCAATTGTAACATTTAAGATAAGTTTAGATAGGGTCATAGGTGGGAAGACTATGGTTTGGGTGCAGTAGATGGGAATATGCAGAAAATCAGGCCAGCACAGACTAGATGGCTGAATGGCCTGTTTCTGTGATGTAGTACTCTATGACTCTATAACACTAAAGTGTTGCAATAGTTCCATCCTGGAACCGCAAAAGTTTTGATTTAAATATGTTTAAGCAGTTTGTCAGTGAGTTAATCATGAATAACTTTGGGGGACAATAACTCAATCACAACAGCAATAAATTTTCACTTCTGTTCTGATTTTGGAGCTAATTAGGGCCACGTGGATAGAAATATCTGCATGGAGCGACAAGCCACCAGCACCTATGAATATCAGTTGACTAGATGGAATGAGTTGGCAGTTGATATACCCCAAACCCATATCACCCTGCTACACCAGGGCCAGTGACTATGTAACGTATTCAGTAAAACCATGGTGATACTTTTTTTCAGAGCCATGATAATTATCCAAAACATTTCCTGTCACTTGTCACTGGACTAAGAACTTTACCAGAGGCAGAGGAACAAGAAGTGTACTCTGGAGAGCAGTTCATCTGTACCGGCAGGCAGTTATTGTTCTGTTGTCGTACATGGAAGGGAACAGCCGGATCCACTGTCTGGTCACTTCTTGGATAAATCAATGGCTGCTGAAGTCAGAGGGAATATCAAAGTCAAGAAACTGGCTTGTCTTGGGCTGTGTTGAAACCCTAGTGTTACACAATATACAGAGATCAAAATCACTTAACAAGCTTATGGGCACTACTCCTAGGGGTCCGTTGGTACAATATTAACAAGTCTAGGGATCCAGAGATCCATTCCGGTTAAACAGTTAAACACTGTTGACCAGAAGAGGTTGTGGGAAGGGCTTCGTTGAAGGTGCCCCACAGGGAGGAAAGGGAGCAAAGGTGAATTCTGGCCAAGGGAGCCAAGTGAAAGAGAGCTGAGGTGAAGGAGCCAGGTGAAGGGGTCCTCGGGCAGAGGGATCTCAGTGAAGGAGCTCCCTGGTGGAGGGAGCAGGTTAGGGGGACCCTGGAAGAGGGAGCTAATTGAAGGAGCCCCCGGCAGAGGGAGCGGAAGAAAAGCTGCTGGTGGAGAGCGCTGGTTGAAGAAGACAACCCCCACACCCTCCCCCCACTGGTAGGAATTGGCGAAAACAACTCTTCTTTGGTCATACTTTTCAATCAGCTTCTAGTGGGACAGGAGTGAGCTGAAGGGTCGTCCTTTTTGATGACTATGAACAACGTGAATGAACTGCACACAGTGGATTTGGTTGTACTGACCTCTTTGTTCTCACCATCAATCATCTGCAAGTTTGCTTCGGCATGGACATTGTCCCCCTGCTTTTGCACGGAGCTGATTTCCATCCTTGGACATCCAGCCTGCAAATAACAGGCACCAGTCAATAGGCCATTGCGTTACAACTTTCCACATTTTGATATAACTATTATACTGTATATTGAAAGCAAGCATGCACTGCCTACTTTATTTATTTACAGTACTGTGCAAAAGTCATAGGCAGATGTAAAAAAAAAAATTCTGTAAAGCGTGAATGCTTTCAAAAATAATGAATTGAGAAGTTTCTAAGTATCAAAAAATTTACCTCAGAAAACCAAATCAAATCAATGTTTGGTGTGACCACCCTTTGCCTTTAAAACTGTATCAATTCTGTTAGGTACACTGCTTTATAACAAAATTGGCTGGTAGGTTGTTCCAAGCATCTTGGCAAGCTTGCCACAGCTCTTCTGTAGGCTTTGGCTGTCTCACTTGCTTCGGTCTCTCCAGGTAATCCCAGACAGCCTCAATGATGGTGAGATCTGTGGAGGTCGTACCATCTGAAACCAGACAAAAAACAGATCTAGGGTGCCTAAGACTTTTGCACAATACTCTATTTGTATTTAGAAACACAGCACAGTAACAGGCCCGTCCAGCCCAACGAGCCTGCACTGCCCGACTACACCCAATTAACTATTAACCCATACGTTTTCAGAATGTGGGGAGAATGAAGAATGCCTAACACACAGCAGCGGGAATTGAACCCGGTCACTGGTACTGCAATGGCAACACACTGACCACTCTGCTACCATGTACAAGTCAAGCACTATTTTAATTTGAAAGATTGTAGAAAGGTTTCTGTTTGAAGGTAAAATAATCAGGAAAATGCATTAGTTTATTTTGTGAGGTAGGTAAGGTTCACACTGCGCTGCGGTGCCCAGGAGATGAGAAGATCCAGGGTTTAACCTTGGTCAGTGTCGAGTTAATCAATTTTACCATGACTGAGCAGGCAGGTCCCTGGGCTACAAATTCAGTCAGCCTCTCTGAAAGGGAGTGGGGCTTGGTGATCTGCTAGTGGTCATCTGTGTACTGATGCACATTACAGCTGAAGGGAATGTGGATCAATCATCCAACGCACATGGTAGTGTCTGACTACCAAAACCCCAAGGTGACAGTGTACCTGAGAAATGTTACACCCCAAAACCTCAGGAACATTCATCCTTTTCTGCAAAATGCAAGCTAAGCCCATGAATTATTGTAGGCAGTTTCAATGCCAAGTTTATGTACATTAATGTCAATTACAAAACTAATGCAGTTCTCATTACACTGGCTCAGACCACCACGGTGAAATTAACGAGCTCACACGGGCACTTCGGCAGGGCGGGGTTGCACTGCACGATAGCTGTGGGGAACAGCACTCAATGGCCTTGCCACATTCTCACAATGCTACAATTACCCCAGACTCTTCGCCGAGGAGAAGGTGCCGAGTTATGGTTGCGACGGTGAAGTACAGAATGAGGAGAGCAACGGGGTTCAGGAGGACCGGCCAGTGAAGCCCTGAGCAGGTCATTAATCGCCACGGTTCCGAGAGGTCGTTGTGAATCACTGCTGTCAATCCAAGCAATCTGGATCAAGAGGAAGGACAAATTAACCATCAACAATGCGATCAATGCAAGAGCTGAAGACTGGGAATTTATGTACAATTCTGTTACGTGCTTTCAGTCAGTCCAGCACCACGACTGTTCTATACTTACATTAACTTCTGTGTGATCCACTAATTCTTGATTCTACTTCCAGTTCTAACCACAGTTTCCCTGGGTAAGCTGTTAAATTTGTACGTCTATCACCTCATCTTGAACCCACCCACCACCACTACAACCAGCAAACAAAACAAACTACGGGCTATGTTTCAGGAGGAATTCTGATATGCACAACGTGGAGGAGCTTTCTTCATCATACAAGGTAATAGAAGCCAAAAGGCACTGCTTTTGTAGATGCACATAGAAAGCATCATAACCAGATGGTCTGCCTGTGACTACAAAAAACTATGGACACAGCTCACCATATCATAGAAACCAGCCTCCCCTCCATGGACTGCTTGCATTTCTTGCTGCCTTGGAAAAGCATTATCAAAGACCCCTCCCACACCAGACATTTGCTCTTCTCCCCTCTCCCACTGGGTAGAAGATGAAAGCATATGTCATAAGGGCGCTGGGAGCGAACCCAAATGCAAGACACGGACACTGAGGTACTGTGAAAGCAAGGGAAGTCGGGAGGAAATGACGCAGGAGCCTGGACTAGGACTACAAGCCAGACTGGACAGGGACCTGGACCCTGGACCTAGGAGAGGGCGTGGCGTGGCTACTGGACAGGACTGGGCACAGCACTCCTGCACAGGATGAGGCACACGGGCAGGATGAGAACACAAAGCCATGACTTGGACAGGACGAGATTCTAGGACTTGGCCTGGGCTGGGCGAGGGACTCAGAATGGAAGAAGCACCAGAACTGGATGAGGACACGAAGCTCAGACTTGGACTTGAGCACAGGAACACCGAGCCAGGACTCCTCCTTGGGAACAGGATGTAGGGCCGGGACTCATACACAGAACACCGAGCCAGGACCCCTCCTTGGGAACAGGATGTAGGGCCGGGACTCATACACAGAACACCGAGCCAGGACCCCTCCTTGGGAACAGGATGTAGGGCCGGGACTCATACACAGAACACCGAGCCAGGACCCCTCCTTGGGAACAGGATGTAGGGCCGGGACTCTTCTTTGACATGGACACTAAACACAGGGACACAGAGACAGTTCCAAGCTCAACAATAGATAGTTTCTTACCCTGGCATGGCAAGGCTCCGGTCTCATTCCGGCAGTTGAACTAAACAGCGATACAGACATGGGTTGCAGGCCAGGCCTCAGGCATAGATTGCAGAAGGAAGGGGAAGGGAAGGGAACAGTCCAGCTGGGAATCCTTGGTTTGCAGAGGTATTGACGTGCCAGCCCAAAACAAGAATCAGGTGCCCCAATTAAGATACCCAATGGACCCAGGGAAAACAGGAAAAGCTGGAATAAGGATCGATGAACTGGACCGTGACTCGGAATGCGGATTTCACGGACCAGACCATGACAGCTCCGCCACCCCCCCCCTCCCCCAATGAGAGCTTTCTGGCAACCGAACAGGCTTTCCCGGACTATAGACTACCTGGGTGGGTGGGGGGGGGGTATTAAACAAGAGTGAACCCAGGTAGCAAGAGTTTAACACCAGTGTCTGTGTTGTTGGGTCCATGTATGACTGGACTGTTCTGTCATTGGGGGGGGGGGGGGGGGTGCCGGGAGAGAACCCAAATGCAAGACAGGCACTTAAGTACTGGGAACCGGACTAAGATTATCCAGAAAGCAAGGGAAGTCGGGAAGAAATGACACTGGACATGGACACAGGAGCCTGGACTAGGACTCCAAGTCAGAGACTGGACAGCAACCCGGAACTTGAGTCTTAACTCAGGCTCAGATCCCGGACTTAGGCCAGGACGAGGGATGTGGCTAGGCTACAGGACGAGAACATAAAGCCATGACTTGGACAGGATGAGGTTCAAGGACTTGGCTTGGACAGGATGAGGGAACTCCAGCACCGGGCTGGGCGAGGCACCAGAACTGTATGAGGACACGAAGCTCAGACTCAGACTTGAGCACAGGAACACAGAACACTGAGCCAGGACCCCTCCTTGGGGACAGGACGTAGGGCCGGGACTCATACACAGAACACAGAGCCAGGACCCCTCCTTGGGAACAGGACGTAGGGCCGGGACTCATACACAGGAACACCGAGCCAGGACCCCTCTTTGGGAACAGGACGTAGGGCCAGGACTCATACACAGGAACACCGAGCCAGGACCCCTCCTTGGGAACAGGACGTAGGGCCAGGACTCATACACAGGAACACCGAGCCAGGACCCCTCTTTGGGAACAGGACGTAGGGCCAGGACTCATACACAGGAACACCGAGCCAGGACCCCTCCTTGGGAACAGGACATAGGGCCGGGACATATACACAGAACACGGAGCCAGGACCCCTCCTTGGGAACAGGACGTAGGGCTGGGTCTCTTCTTTCACAGGGACACAGAGACAGTTCCAAGCTCAACAATAGATAGTTCCTTACCCTGGCATGGCATATCTCATTCCAGCAGTTGAACTAGACAGCAATGCAGGCCAGGCCTCAGGCATAGGTTTCAGAAGGAAGGGGAAGGGAACAGTCCAGCCAGAAATCCTTTTGCAGAGGTATTGATGTGCCAGCCCAAAACGAGAATCAGGTGCCTCAATTAAGGCACCCAATGGAACCAGGGAAAGCAGGAAAAACCGGAATAAGGATCGATGAACCGGACCGTGAACCGGAATGCAGATTTCACAGACCGGACCATGACATACAAGGCTCATGGATAGCTTCTATACTGTTATAAGACTATTGAATGATCTCCTAGTGTGTTAAAATGCACTTTAGACCTCACAACCCAGGTCATTGTCGAGTGCCTTTTCACTATGTCTTATAACAAACAACAATTAACTTAGAGTCGATCAAATAATTTATTTTACTTGCAGCAAGGGAAGACTAGCATTGCACAAGAGCTGGTGATAACTTCAAAGAAAGAGACAGCGTAGTCACTCCTTTATACCCAAGTAGAGCTTTAAGAGTTTAATGGAGTTTAGAAGCTGAGAGGTAATGTTACAGCTATACAGGACCCTGGTCAGACCCCACTTGGAGTACTGTGCTCAGTTCTAGTTGCCTCACTACAGGAAGGATGTGGAAACCATAGAAAGGGTGCAAAGGAGATTTACAAGGAGGTTGCCTGGATTGGGGAGCATGCCTTATGAGAATAGGTTCAGTGAACTCGGCCCTTTTTCCTTAGAATGGTGAAGGAGAGGTGACCTGATAGAGGAGTATAAGATGGTGAGAGGCATTGATCATGTGGATAGTCAGAGCCTTTTTCCCAGGGCTGAAATGGCTAACACAAGAGGGCACAGTTTTAAGGTGCTTGGAAGTGGGCACAGAGGAGATGTCAGGGGTAATTTTTTTTAAAAAACACAGAGAGTGGTGAGAGTGTGGGATGGGTTGCCAGCGATGGTGGTGGAGGTGGATACAATAGGATCTTTTAAGAGACTCCGGGATAGGTACATGGAGCTTAGAAAAATAGAGGGCTATGGGTAACCTTAGGTAATTTCTAAAGTAAGCACATGTTAAGCACAGCATTGTGGGCCGAAGGGTCTGTATTGTGCTGTAGGTTTTCTATGTTTCTATGTTTTTAAGTCAAGGCTATTCTGCATGTCTTTTTAAGTAGTGTACTTGACATTCTTCCAGTCATCAAATCTGCAGGCCTGCAGTTTGTCAAGGATTCAGAGTCCAGCGACATAATGTTGCATGAACACTATTAGCAAAACACTGGTGCAATACAGGTTCCATTTTGTTACAGACAAAGATGCCATTTTGTTACTACAAGTAAACTACATTTACACAAAGCCTCCTTTTTGTCATTTCATGACACACTACATTTCACCAAATACAGTAATTGAAATATGCATATATGTATATAAGGCAATGATGCAGTTCAAAGCCCGACCCAGAATTCCCTTTTCTTCCATCCACTTCAACGAGTACCCATTCCTTTCCTTAATATCCTCTCCTTCGTACTATTAGTTCACACAAAAATTGTAAAAGAATAGCAATCATTATTACAATATCAATAGTTTCACCATAATGCAGAATAGATGCCATCTTTCCACCTCCTGGAGTTTAACAGCTGTAATGCTGATCTCCTACTTTAATCTCTTTCGTAGAATCTCAGATATGGTTTGTAAGTTAGCTACATTTTCTGATTCGACAGATAAGTACGTACATCAACACAAGTGCCCCTTTTCCTGATGGAATAAAATCCAAAGCCATTCCATTCTGTAATGCTACTGGACGGACAGCCGTCAGCCCTGCTGACACCTCTGCACTTTCTCTGTAGCCTTTACACTTCAAAGGCATAGGTGGCTTCTTTCGCTATGCCATATTAATCACTTCCCAGGACAGTCTAGCAGCTCCATATCCCGGAAAGGCAATCATCCTGAATCTCTCAGCCTTTGGTGCCATCAGACCAGAGGGTGAACATATCAACATAAGAAATAGGAGCAGGAGTCAGCCATTTGGCCCATCGAGCCTGCTCTACCATTCAATAAGGTCATGGCTGATCTGGCCATGGACTCATCTCCACCTACCTGCCTTTCCCCCATAATCCTTAATTCCCCTACTATGCAAAACATCTTTCCTACCTTGCCTTATACACATTTACTGAGGTAGCCGCCACTGCTTCAATGGGCAGAGAATTCCACAGACTCACCATTCTAGAAAAAAAAGAGAATCTACAGCACGTTACAGGCCCTTCGGCCTACACTGTTGTGCCAACCATATAACCTACACTAGAAGCTGCCTAGAATTTCCCTGCTGCATTCTCTGGGAAACTCTCCCGCCTCTATCTTATCTATCCCTTTCATAACTTCATATGTTTCTATAACATCTCCTCTCATCCTTCTGAATTCCAGCAAGTACAGTCCCAGGAGACTCAATCTTTTCTCACAATCCAACCCCCTCATCTCTGGAATCAACCTGGTGAGCCTCCTCTGAACCAGCTCAAAAGCTAGTATATCCTTCCTCAAGTATGGAGACCAGAACTGCACATTGTACGTACTCCAGGTGTGGCCTCACCAGTACCCTGTACAATTGCAGCATAACCTCCTTGCTCTTAAATTCAATTCCTCGAGCAATGAAGCCAAACACCCTATTAGCCTTCTTGATAGCCTGCTGCACCTGCAAACCAACCAGTTGTGATTCATGCACAAGTAATCCCAAGTCCCTCTGCACAGCAGCGTGCTGCATTCTTTTACCATTTAAATAATAATCTGATCTTCCATTTTTCCTTCCGAAGTAGATGACCTTGCATTTATTAACATTGTATTCCATCTGTCAGACCCTTGCCCACTCACTTAACCTATCTATATCTATATCACTCTAGAGACTACACTCGGTTCCCTCTTCCAGATCATTAATGTATATCGTGAACAGTTGTGGGCCCATCACCGACCCCTGTGGCACACCGCTCACCACTGATCACCAACTAGAGTAACTCCCATGTATCCCAACTCTCTGCTTTCTATTAGTTAACCAATCTTCTATCCACGCCCATACATCACCCCTAACTCTATGCATCCTTTTCTTATGGATAAGACTTTTATGCAGCACTTTATCAATCGCCTTCTGGAAATCCAAATAAATAGCGTCCATCTGTTCCTTTCTATTGTGCTCAATATGTCCCCAAAGAACTCCAGCAAGTTTGTCAAACAGGACCTGCCTTTGCTGAATCCAGGCTGCATCTGCCTGATGGATCCATTTCTTTCCAGATGCCTGGCCATATCTTCTTTAATGATAGCTTCAAGCATTTTCCCAACTACAGATGTTGAAGTAACTGGCCTACAGTCGCCTGCCTTTTGCCTACATCCTTTTTTGAACAATGGCATGACATTCGCCATCCTCCAATCCGTAGGGACCTGCCCAGAGTCCAGAGAATTTCGGTAAATCATCACCAAAGCCTCCATTATAACTCCTGCCATTTCTTTCATCAGAACCAGGGGAACTGTTTATCATCAGGCCCACAAGAGTTTGCTCAGCACCACCTCTTCAGTGATACCTATTGTATCGAGGTCCTCTGCTCCCATCGCATCCATAACCTATTGAGGTAGTAGCGCCAAGTGTCACATGTAGAGCACTACGTAGGCAAGATAACCACGGCCCTTCCAGGACCACGGCTGTCTCCACTTCCCACTTACTTGGGGTATATACCCAGCAGCCAGGGATAGACTTGGTAACCACATATCCAATAAGTGCTGTACCATGGACAGAGAGGACTGAAACTTGTCATTTCCTTACATGTACCTTTACTGCTCCGCAGATAGGGGCCTTTTCCCCTTCAGCTGCAGTTAAAGAGGCTTGATGCAGCAGTTCGGTTCCAGAAACAACTATGAATCCCTCTTTCAATCATTTAGGAACTATCTGTGTCTAGAATCAAATCTTTGGCTGAGTAATAAACAACAGGATGCTATAATTCTCCATGTTCTCAAATTAAGACTTCTATCATGTGTTTCTCATTGACATACAGGGTGAATTATCCAGCTGTATCAGGGATTGATGCTTGTGCCAGAATGCTGCTCTTGTTCTACAGTTCCGCATTCAACACCATAATTCCCTCCAGGCTCAACAAGAAGCTCAGAGACCTCGGCCTTCACCCTGCCTTGTGCAGCTGGATCCTGGACTTCCTATCAGATCACCAGCAGGTGGCAAGAGTGGGTTCACTCACCTCTGCCCCTCTGACCCTCAACACAGGAGCCCCTCAGGGCTGTGTACTAAGCCCCCTCCTTTACCCTCTGTATACCCATGACTGTGTCGCCACCCACAGCTCCAATCTGCTAATTAAATTTGCTGACGACATTACATTGATTGGCCTAATCTCCAATAATAATGAGGCAGCCTACAGGGAAGAAATTATCACCCTGACACAGTGGTGTCAAGAAAATAACCTCTCCCTCAATGTTGCTAAAACAAAGGAGCTGGTTGTGGACTACAGGAGGAATGGAGACAGGCTAACCCCTATTGACATCTGTGGATCGGAGTTGAGAGGGTAAACAGCTTTAAGTTCCTCAGCATCCACATCACTGAGGATCTCACGTGGTCTGTACATACCAGCTGTGTGGTGAAACAGCGCCTCTTTCACCTCAGACTTTGAAGAAGATTGTCATGAATCCCCAAACCCTAAGGACTTTCAATAGGGGCATGATTGAGAGCATCCTGACTGGCTGCATCACTGTCTGGTATGGGAACTGTACTTCCCTCAATCGCAGGGCTCTGCAGAGAGTGGTGAGGACAGCCCAGCGCATCTGTAGATGTGAACTTCCAACTATTTAGGACATTTACAGAGACAGATGCAAAAAAAAAGGGCCCGAAGGATTACTGGGGACCCGAGTAACCCCAACCACAAACTGTTCCAGCTGCTACAATCCAGGAAATGGTACTGTAGCATGAAAGGCAGGGCCAACAGGCTCTGGGACAGCTTCTTCCATCAGGCCATCAAACTGATACAATTGTATTTCTATGCTAGATTGACTGTTCTGTTGTACATACTATTTATTATAAATTACGATAAATTGCACATTGCACATTTAGACAGAGATGTAAAGATTTTTCCTCCTCATGTATATGAAGGATGTAAGAAATAAAGTAGATTCAATTCAATTCAATTTTATTTTCAAGATGCTCTCTATTGTGCATCTGTAGAATGATGTGAGTATGGATGTGCATAGTCCAGATCTCTTCATCCCCCTCAGAAAGTAGAGGAATTTGGTGAGCTTTCCTGATTGTGTATAATGTGCTCTGGAGCCACGAGAGGTTGAGTGTGAAGCACGCTCCCGGGAGTTTGAAACTGTTTGCAGTTTCCACTGCTGTGTTTCCAATGTAAAGAGAGGTGTGAGTGGTGCAGGCTCTCCTGAAGGTGATAACCATATCCTTTTTCTCGTTAATATTGAGACAACAAACCTCGAGCTCTTCCATTTCCTCTCTGTAGGCTGTCTCATCGTTGCTAGTGATGAGCCCCACCACTGTTGTTTCATTGGTGAACTTGATAATGTGATTGCTCGGGTGTTTGCCGTGCAGTCGTGTGTGAGTAGAGTGTACAACAGTGGGCTCAGCACTCAGCCCTGGGGGGCATCCGTGTTGAGGATGATGGGGAGGGAGGAGTGGTGGTGCATCTTGACCACATGAGGTCTGCTGGTTAGGAATGCAGCACCCAGTTGCACAGTGGTGTGTTTAGACCGAGGAGTAGGAATTTGTCACCAAGGTCTGGGAGACCATCGTATTGAATGTTGAATTGAAATCCAGAAACAGCATTCAGATGCAATTGTCCTTATTTCCTGGGTGTGTCAGGGGCAGGTGTATGACAGAGTCTATGGTATCTGCCAAAGAGTGATTGTGTCAGTAAGCATATTGGTTAGTGTCCAATGTGGCAGGAATGGAGTTTTTGATATGTGCCATTACCAGCTGTTCAAAGCACTTCATGATGACTGGTGATCAGTGCCATTGGGCAGCAGGTGTTTATCTCTGTTATTGCTTTTCCCCTGTGTATCTCAAAGCACTAGTGTAATGAAATGATCGTGTGGTTGGCATGCAGAACAAAGTTTTTCCCAGTACCTCATTCATGGGACAATAATAAACCAATTACTTCCCTTCAATTAAAACATTGTTACAGTTTTATTGCATGAGGTTATCAAGGAATATGGATTAAAATCGGGGAAATGGACCGCAAGTCAATTACAGGCATGATTCAATTAAGTGTCAGAGTAGGGTATGAATATTGAGTAGCATTTTCCTTTTCTCCTTCCAGTACTTGAAATAGGAAGTGAACACCTTCAATTTACTCATTACAGTGGGTGAGTTGAACACCCTTCTCAGCTCCCTCTCCATCCCACCTACCACCCCCATCCCCAAAGCCATATGTCACTGACCGTGTCGCTCTTCATCCTATCCACTTTCTCTACAGTGTCACTTAGTAACTTCTGCCCATGATGGCTGGGTTTACTGCCTGTGTCTAGAAACACAAGAGATTCTGCAGACGCAGAAATTCCACAGCAATACACACAAAATGCTGGAGAAATTCAGCAGTTCAGGCAGCACCCATGGAAATGAATGAATAAACAGTTGACGATTCGGGTCAAGACCCCACATCTGGACGGGAAAGGAAGGGGGAAGATACCAGAATAAGAAGTTGGGGGAAGGGGATGAAGGACAAGCTAGATGTGACAGGTGAAACCAGATGGGTAGGGGAGGGAGGATGAAGTAAGAAGCTGGGAGTTAATAGGTGGGAAAGGTTAGAGAAGAAAGAATCTGATAGGAGAGGAGAGTGAACCATGGGAGAAAGGGATAGAGGAGGTGCACAGCGGGAGGTGATAGACAGGTGAGAAAAGGTAAGAGGCCAGAGTGGGGAAATGAAGGGGGGGGGGGAAATTACTGAAAACAGGAGAAATCAATGTTCATGCCATCAGGTTGGAGACTACCTAGGCGGAACATGAGGTGTTGCTCCTCCAATCTGAGTGGCCTCATCATGTCAGAAAAGGCCATGGACAACAAGTCAGTACGGGAATGGGGAATGGAATTAAAATAGTTGGCCGCTGAGAAATTCCACTTTGTATGGATGAAATGCAGGCACTCGACAAAGCAGTCCCCCAATCTACAGCGGGTCTCAGAAATATAAAGGAGGCTACACTGGGAGCACCAGATATAGTAGGCAACAGGTTTGCAGGTGAAGTGCTGCCTCACCTGGTAGACTTCTGTGGGCCCTGAATGGAGGCAAGTGGGGAGGTAAATTGGCAAGGGCAGTGCTTTGGTCACTTGTATATTTGCCAGGAGGGAGATTAGTGGGGAGGGGCAGATGGACAAAGGGATCACATCACGGAGGGACAGATCCCTGTGGAAAGTGTTGGGGGTAACGATGTGCTTTGTGGTAGTGTCCCTTTGGAGATGGCAGAAGTAGTGGAGAATAATGTGTTGGACATGGAGGCTCATGGGCTGGTAGGTGAGGATAAGAGGAACCCTATCCCTGTGAAGGCAATGGGAAGATAGAGTGAGCACACATCTGGGAAATGGAGGAGATGCGGGTGAGGGCAGCATCAATGGTGGAGGAAGGGAAACCCTGTTCTTTGAAGAATTTACTTAAGACTTGGTCACTCTCTGTATTGCAAAATCTTCCCTTATCTTGAGATGTTTTTAATACATGTCCCAGATTAAAACTCATCTGGTCAATAAAATAACATACAGGTCACCGATTAACAAGGTTAAAGAGTCCCCCGCTGCCACATTGTTCCTCTGAAAATTAATTTTTGACATCAAAGGTCAGATTCACTGTCCTGCTCACCTTCTTGATATCACTTCTTGATCAAATCTGAACCTTACACTCCTTGTGAAGTCTGCATTCACCTTCCAATTTACATGTGCTTTGCAGACTATTTAGGGTGTTAAGAACTTTAATGTTCCTCACATTAAGAAACTGATGAAAGTGAGATAACTGGAGACATCTAGCAAAATGATGCAGACCCTTCAGCCCAATGAGTCCATGCTGGCCACGATGCCCACCCAGCCCAACCCAATCCCCTACATTCAGCCCATATCCCTCTAAGCCTCACTCCCATCAAGGTGCCAATTTAATAATAGTTTTGTACCTGCTTCAGCCATTTCCTCTGGTAGCTCATTTCATGCAGAAGACGGCGAGTACCTGAAACGTTGCCCCCCAGGTCCCTTTTAAATCTTTTCCCCCCCTCACCCTCCATCTTCGCTCTCTAGTTTTGGACTCCCCTACCTTGGGGAAAAGATTGTTACTATCCTCCCTATCTATGTCTCTTATAATTCTAAGCATTTCTGTAAGGTCGCCCCCTCATTTTTCTACATTCCAGGAAATAAAGACCTAGCCAACCTCTCCTTATTACAAGGCTCTTTCATTTTCACAATATCCTTCTGATTTTTTTCTGCACTTTTCCAGTTTCACCACATTTTACCTATAACACAGAGACCATAATTCCTAGCTCATTCAGCCTATCTTCATAAGACATGTTCTCTAATCCAGAAATGCATCCTGCTAAATCTCCTCTGCATCCTCTCAAAAGCCTGCACACTCTTCCTATAACAAGGTGACCAGATCTGAATACCAATACTCCAAATGTACTCCAACCAAGGTTTTATAGAGCTGCAATATTCGCATCAAATCAGATTGGCGAAGGTTGTGCTGGGCAGTTCACAAGTGTTACCTGGCTTCTGACACCAATATTCTAACCTTAATTCTATTTCTTGGACTGTGGGAGGAAGCCCATGTGGTCACAAGGAGAACATACAAACTCTTTACAGACAGTAGCGGGAATCGAACCCAGATCTTAAAGTTGGTGCTGTAAAGAGATTGCGCTAACCACTACGCTACCAAGCTGCCCCAGTTCTTTTCCTTCACACTTGACAGGGTGGGTGCTCTATTATTATGAATGGTGTAACAGTTTCCCTGCAGCCTCACCTCATCCAAAAATTGTTGGGTGGAAGTAGCCCCTGGAAGAGTGGCAGCTGGTAGATGTAGATCAGGGCCAGATGGCCACCACTGAAGAACAACGTCAGCAGGCACAAGTGTCTGAAGAAGAAGAGGCCATAGGATCGAGCACATGCCCACCAGGACCCCAAGCCCAGGAAGGTGAAGAAGTAAACTCCAGAGAGGAGAGATGGGTGTACAATACCTAGAGGAGAGAGATAACAATCCTCACATCATTCTCCACTATTTCCATCCTAACCACCACACACACCGTTACCACCCCTTCCATAGCAAAGAATCCTCACCCTATCCCAAGCATCAACCAATCATCTAGATTAACTGCTCACAATCTCAAGCACTGTAAACTGAAATGGCTGTAGGCATTAGTGACTACACATTGCAGCTTCATTATCAAATCTACTGGGATTTCCCGAGTTTGTGAAAAGTCTTAATCTAAGTGCAAGTAATTTCTTTTGCCACAGGTCCTTTCTGTCCCTGCTCACTCCAGAGGTTCCTTTCCCCTATCTCCATGTCATTAGTCACACACTTCAATGAGCCACACACCAGCCACTCCTCATTGTGCACTCCAGGTTCCCCTCATGCCACCGGAGAGGAACTCTACACGTTTGGAGTGCTCTAGAGTATGTGAAGTCTGCTGCTCCAGAGTTCCCCTTATGAAGGCAGGGCAGCTGAAATAAACAGAATGAGAAGGACCCAGCATCCTGCAGTTTATATGGACCTGAGGAAGAGAGGGTCAATACAAGCCATTGCTGCCCAGCTATATGGAGACAGCACCAGCACCTTGACTAAGAAGGTATGATTGAGGGTTGATAAGGGAAATGTGGTTTATGCAATTAACCTGGGGCCTTACTAAAGATAATATGCTCATCAGCAAGATCGAGACCCTACCCATGGAATAAAAGCAGCAGTGGCAGCAACAATAAGGAGACTGAGACCGGGGATGGAACCCAGAGTGTTGTGATAAATGATTGCTCTTCAGTCTGAGAAAAGCAGATACTGCTCTTCCCAGTTGGTGTTGCTTGGAGCTCCTTTCTTCCCGATAATATAATAATGATTGTGCATTAAAGGAAACAATTTTGAAACTTACAGACACCACTAAACCTGAAGTACAGCCGACAGCGGGGAGGATAGTGACAGACTTCAAGAGGACTTAGATAGTTGATGGAAATGGGAAGACACAAGGCGGGTAAGCAGTAATGCTTCCTGTGAGGAAGGGGAACAGGCGCGATGCTATAATGAGGACAATTCCGAATGAGTGCGAAAACAGGAGGTCCTTCACAACCTGTTAAAGGTGGAAAAGCTGACTGAAAATGCAATGGAAAGAAAGAAAAAGGGAAGCCAATGGAATTCAAGGGTACAGCCACAGGGCACATAACACTAAAGCAGGTGGGTTTTAATCTTCCTTGAGTGATACTACAAAGGGGCAAGTTATAGGAAAAGGCTGGAGAAACTACAGAGCAGTAAAGGTTGAGAGGTGTTATACAGGAGCTCAGAATCACAGAATGTGTAGAGATATACCAAACATCTCAGATTTAGAGGTGCTTGGCAAACACACCAAAAGTGACATGCACACAGTGGGTTAACACCCAATACGTGGTGATTCACTGCATTGGCAGAAGTGGAGTCAATCTGGGCTTTACGGGGGGAATTGGATAAGATGCTGAAAGAAGGGACTTGCAGGGCAGATGATTGGACTGGCTACATTGCAGGGAGTTAGCATGGAGTAAATAGGCCAAACAGCCTCATGCTGTTACTAATCCACACAGTGTACGATTCTATATGCCCTTGCAGTACATGTACATAAATAAGTAACGCGAGGATTTTCCCCCTTGAATATGCTGGTTTTGATTAACTCTTATGCCAAAGGCAATTCCCCTTCTGGAAAGGCACCTCAAGCAAGTGTTGTCAGCTACCGAGGCAGAACACTGTTAGCTCACAGACTAGACACGTCATAAAGGGGTGCTGGGAGCAGACCCAAATGCAGGACACAGACACTGAAGTACTAGGAACAGGACAAGGTTTATCAAGAAAGCAAGGGGAGTCAGGAAGAAATGATGCTGGACATAGATATAGTCCTAAGCTCAGGCTCGCTGTCCTTGTCTCATCCAGGGCCGAAGACTAGGAAAGCGGGACCAGGACAAGGACTTGGAACTAGGAGCCTGGACTAGGACTCCGAGCCAGAGACTGGACAGGGACCCAGAACCTGGGTCTTGACTCGGGCTTGGACTCAGGATCTAGGCGAGGACAAGACGTGGCTACAGGACTGGACGTGGAACTCCTGCGCAGGACAAGGCACATGGACAAGACAAGAACACAAAGCCTTGACTTTGCCAAGGACGGGGTTCTTGGTCGTGGCTTGGACTGGACGAGGTTCTTGGACGTGGCCTGGGCTGGATGACGGACTCCTGGACTGGACAAGAGAACGCCAGCACAGGATGAAAACACAAAGCCTTGATCTGGACAGGACGAGGTTCTTGGTCGTGGCCTGGACTGGACAAGAGAACGCCAGCACAGGACGAAAACAAAGCCTTGACTTGGACAGGACGAGGTTCTTGGTCGTGGCCTGGACTGGACAAGAGAACGCCAGCACAGGATGAAAACACAAAGCCTTGACCTGGACAGGACAAGGTTCTTGGTCGTGGCCTGGACTGGACAAGGGAACTCCAGCACAGGACGAAAACAAAGCCTTGACTTGGACAGGACGAGGTACTTGGTCGTGGCCTGGGCTGGATGACGGACTCCTGGACTGGACAAGAGAACGCCAGCACAGGACGAAAACAAAGCCTTGACCTGGACAGGACGAGGTACTTGGTCGTGGCCTGGGCTGAGCAAGGGACCTCCTGGGCTGGGCGAAGCTCTTGAACTAGATTTGGCTCAGTTCTTGGACTTTGCTGGGACTCCTACTTGGGCTCAGAGCCACCAGGACCCTTCTCAAACGCAGGGCCGAGATGACTGCCGAGGATATTTGCCGAGGTAACTGCCTAGGTCACTGCTGAGGAAACTGTCAGTGATTTAGATAGGGAGGGGAAGGGAACAGTCCAGCAGGGAATCCTTGGTTTGCAGAGGTATTTATGTGCCAGCCCAAAACGAGAATCAGGTGCCTCAATTAAGGCACCCAAATGGAACAAGGGGAAAAACAGGAAAACTCAGAATAAGGATCAATGAACCGGACCATGAACCAGAATGCGGATTTCACGTACCGGACCACAGCAAGACATAACTTAGGGTTCTAGTTCACTCCTGCAGCACTGTCAGATGTGTCACCTTGCTGACATTGGCCATCTGGCCTGTCGGCTGGGGTGAAAAATGCCAAGACACCCTCTGGGGAGATCTGACAGTGACCTGGCCAATATTTAACATTCAGCCAAAGAAGTTCAGAATGTTTCCCTTCAACTCAAGTGTACATCACTATCTTTATGTTGCTTTTCTGGTTCCTCCTGAAGATCTTTCAGCTTTAATGCTGCTGTGAATTCTTTACTATGATTGATTGCACAGAATGTATGGAGCCAGGAAGTGCTTCAGAGCCTTTTTAAATGATGCAGGAAATGTTTCTGACTTACTTCTGACTGCTGTAAAATATGGGTGGTTATCTTCTCATTCATCACATGGCTCCTTCTGGGATCTTACTATGTACAGATTGGCTATCATGCTTCCTATATTTCAAGAATGTAAACCCACATGGGCAGTATTCAGTTTGTTTTGGTATGCCATGCTCATGAGGTGTTAATTACAAGCAGGTCTCCTTTCCTTCTGGCAATCATTCTCACAAAGTAAGTTTCAGAAACTTATGTGTATTCAGTAACACAATGATACTCACCTGCAAAACATAATAGGGCAGTAACAACAGCCTTCCTTGCTGTAATTATCAGATCTCCAATCAGCTCCTTAATCCCTATCATTAATAAAGTTAGTCTCTGAGTGAATCTTTGTTTGTTGCCTTCCTTATCTTCAGCCAATGTGTCTTCTTTTTCTTCATCATCATCCTCCTCTTCATCCTCTGTAGATTCTGAGTCCGAGCACGTTTCTTCTTCAGATTCTGTACCGTACACTTCTTCCTGACAGAGTTAAAGGTGAAAGGTAAACTTATTGGGTACAGAGAAGGAATGAGATTTAGTGGGATGTCCAGGCAAATGGGTACAGATTATGGATCGAATGGTTTATATTCCCATATTCCCACCAAAAACTGAAGATGACCCAGAATAGTTCAGGTTTTAGTGGGAAATTTCATAAGCTTATACTGTACATCGAAACAAATGTTTGACTTCCTACTGATATTTCAGCAAATAAGCTCTGAAACCACTTGCACAAACTTGAAGTTAGACCTACAAGCAACCTCTGCAATTTTTCCTGATAAAGAGACACTAATCTCCATCAGACTAAGACAAGACAGAAAACACCAATCCATACTAGTTAAAAGAAACATGATTTAGCATCAAAAAGCTTTACTGTAACCTCCCATATAATAGAATTGCCTGGCCAGTTGGTCTTCAAGTTTGAAATAACTTAAAACAGAGAACATAGAACACTACAGCCAAGTGCAGGCCCATGATGTTATACTGACCGTTTAACCTACTGTGAGGGTAAGTTAAAGAAGAGTTACTCGACCTCTTATGGAAGTTTCCGCCTTACCTCACTCCCAGACTGACCCACGTCCCAGGCATGATCTTGAACTCCACTGTCCATCCTGGGAACAACCAACAATTTCCTACACACAATTAAAGCAGCCAAGCTTCCAATCAAAATTCCAATGTCTGGGAAAACCAGGCGAATCCCATTTCCAGCACTGGCTTCTTTCAAGCTGAAAACAGTGGAAAACATTAAAAACATTTTACAAGAAGAACATGGATTTTGATAAAGGTCTGAGATACACTGTAAGCATTAGAGAAATAAACATTTACAGCTCTAGACTGCAGTGACTGTGTCACTGTCACTGGTCTAGACAGGCAGTGGATGGAACGTGTAACTGACATTCGTCTAGACTGACCGGGCATGAAATGTGTCAGGTGTCCAGACTGTCAGTGGATGGACTGTGTCACACTTCCTTTTACAGAGTAGCAGTGTGTAAATGTCTCTCGTCTAGACAGAGAGGGGACGGAGGCTGAGTCCCTGCTCTAGACTGAGATGTAGTGTTTTGCAGTCAGTGTGACACATTTGATTGGCTAGACCTGCAGGAATGAAATAAATTGCATTAACTGGTCAACCTTGGCTGTGGATGGGATTCTTACTACCCTGTAGTGTGTCACCATCACTTATCTACACTGACAATCGTTGTTACATTCTTGCACTCAATGGACCATGCATTCTCATAGTGGATTCTAATAGTAAGTGAATCTGTGGAATTCATTGCCATAAGTGGTCGTGGAGGCTAAGTCACTGGGTATATTCAAAGCAGAGGTTGATAGCTTTTTGAGTAGTAGGGGCATGGGCATCAACCGTTGCAGGGAGAAGGGAAGAGAGGGGTTGAGAGAGATAATAATGGTCTATTTCTACTCCTATGTCTATCTATCTCAGGTACTTGTAATTAGTTAATAGAGATATACCTGAACATGACATTGTAGGAATAGAGCTGGAGGAAATTAGATGATGTGGTTACACATCACACACAGAAACACATTCATATTAACCTTTGGTTAGTTGATGTTCATATGGACTTTGGTGACAACAGCCATAGTGTGTGAGGGATCAAGCTGAGACAGGAAAGGTGGAAGGTGTTCCTAGTTTGGAGGTTTACTCCTCACTGGAGCCTATCCCACCTATTCTCGAGAACCCTGCCAACCTCCCACCCCACTATAATCACTTACCTGACTATTCCTATTTGCTGCAGGGCACTCTCCCAAGCTGTCCCTGTGGGAATGATAGAGATTGTTTGACAGCCTGTATTTCCTTTTAGCCTTTAACCAATACATCCTTACCATAAAGCATTAAAGCATCAAATCTACTGATGAGGAGTTGCAATTTGCAATAAAAAATATCATATTTGATACATGTTGCATTTGCTTTTAATCAGGGAGACAGAACGAGAGATCTGGAGGGGATGGGTGAGGGGGCGAGTAAGGGCAAGGCCTCTCAGGGCGTCGTAAGGCACGGTTTATGCTTTCGGAGCAGCAAGGAATGCATGTGATAAACACAATCATCCTTTGTCACTGACTGCAAAAGCCTTAACCATGAACACGTAACACCAATTTACCCAGTATCACAGCAGTCCGGAGCCTTTGTGAATTTGTGGGTGGAATTTGGGACTCTGCAGGATAAACCTTAACCTGTCTTCTGCACCTCCACCCCATATTAATGGAAACAACACAAGATATAGAGAAAAAGAAATTCATTTCCATGTTTTACCATGAATTAGAGGACAGTGGCGATGATGAATCTGTAAGTTAGAAAGATTTAAATTCACAGACTGTGTTACTGGTCCGCACTGTCAGTGGGCCACTGTTTCCAACTGTACACCAACAGAGACTGGATGTCTTACCGTTGTCCTGTATGTAAAAGACCATTGTTTGGAATCCCATCTGAAGCAACAGGAAGGTAAAGCTGGTGATACACAAAGCTTTGAGGAGACAGCCTGTGTGCCCTGGAACAGAAGCAACAGCAGTGAAATGGGTGAGTAATAACCTTGTGGGACATTGGATTTCATTTATACAGTATCCTTAAGGACCACAAAGAGTTCTGAAATGATTTGCGACCAACGAGCGAAGCACAATCACTACGGCATTGCAGGAAACCAGCAGAGTTTATTCCCATAGCAAGATCCCACAAATGTCCTTAAGCAGGTCAATTTCATAAAGTGATACAGGACGGAATGGGGCCCACCACGTCCACACCAATCATCAAACACCCATTTTTACACCAATCCTATCCCACTTTATCCCCACATTCCCTCAACTATTCTACCCCACCTCCCCGATTTTATCACCCACCTACACCCCAGGAGCAATTTACAGTGACCGATTAACCTACCAAGCTGCAGCTCATTGGGATGTGGGAGGAGGCATTAGGTTAAATGGCAGCTGTGAATTGCCATTAATGTGTTGGTGAATAGATACCTGGGAACAGTTAATGAGAGAATGAGGAGAGGGAGAAATGGGATTGGTATAACTGAGAGATTATACTAATGGGAAATGGGATTAGTGTAACTGTATCTGTCTATCTATTTAAAGTGGAGGAAATACAGGATGCCACCAAGAGAACTCCATGCAGGGAACACCTGAGGACAGCACTGAACCCAGGTCACTGGACTTGTGAGGTAGAGGCTCTGCTGACTGGATTAGAGATAAGCACTCAAGAGAATTTCCCGTCCTCCTTTCAAATTGCAAGCAGATCTTAAATCTGGCATCAGAGGGGCAAGGCAGGGCCTCAGGAGTCCCACGATACTACAGTGGTGAATCAGAACTCACATCAGTGGAGGGGACTGGAATCCATAGGCCTTTGACCCAGAAACTGGAGGCTGTAGGATTAGAGAACCCTTTTGGAATAGCACTCAGATTAGCTTTGGGAAAGGGACATAACGCCACAGCCTGGAGTGTGGACGGGAGGGCACTTTCAGTTTAAACCGAATTGATTCTGAATTGGAATTACTGGAGGCTAAAAAGGGTATAAAACTTTAACATCATAAGATATAGCAACCCCATTAAGACCATAAGACATAGGAGCAGAATTAGGCCATTCAGTCCCTCGAGTCTGCTCTATCATTCCATCATAACTGATTTATTTTCCCTCTCAACTCCATTCTCCTGCCTTTTCCCCGTAACCCTTCATGCCCTGACAAATCAGGAACCTTTCAACCTCCGCCTTAAATACACCCAATGACCTGGCCTCACAGCTGCCGGTGACAACAAATTCCACAGATTCACTGCTCTCTAACTAAAGAAATTCACCCTCATCTCCTTTCTAAGTAGACGTCCTTCTCTTCTGGGGCCATGCCCTCTTGCCCTAGACTCCCCCACTATCGGAAACATCCTCTCCACATCCACAATATCTAGGCCTTTCAACATCTGATAGGTTACAATGAGGTCCCTCCTCTTTCTCCCACCTTCGACCCATAACCTTTAACCCCTTTGCCAATCAAGAACCTATCAATATCTCCCTTAAATACATCCAATAACTTGGTCTGCACAGCCCTCTGTAGCAATGACTTCACTGATTCACCACCTTCTGACTGAAGAAACTCCTCCTCATCTCAGGTTTACAGGGATATCCCCATTCTAAGGCTGCACCCTTGGATCCTAGACTCTCCTACTAATGGAAATAACCTCTCTATGTTCACTCTATCCAGCCATTTTAGTATCCAGTCGATCCCACCTCATCCTTCTAAACTCCACCAAAGCCATCAAATGCTCTTTATACGTTAAGCCTTTCATTCCTGGGGTCATTCATATGAACCTCCTCTAGGCCATCTTCAGGGACAGCACATCTTTACATCTACACTACAGTAGCATAGCTGTTGGTGTGACACTAACTTGGGGCATTCCAGAGTTCAAAGTTCAATTCCAGTGCCATTCTGGAAGGAGTCTCTGTGTGTCAGTAGACAATAGGTCAGGAGTAGGCCATTCGGCCCTTCGAGCCAGCACCGCCATTCAATGTGATCATGGCTGATCATCCACAGTCAGTACCCCGTTCCTGCCTTCTCCCCATATCCCTCGACTCTGCTATCTTTAAGAGCTCTATCTAACTCTTTCTTGAAAGCATCCAGAGAATTGGCCTCCACTGCCTTCTGAGGCAGAGCATTCCATAGATCCACAACTCTCTGGGTGAAAAAGTTTTTCCTCAGCTCCATTCTAAATGGCCTACCCCTTATTCTTAAACTGTGGCCTCTGGTTCTGGACTCCCCCAACATCGGGAACATGTTTCCTGCCTCTAGCATGTCCAATCCTTTAATAATCTTACATGTTTCAATCAGATCCCCTCTCATCCTTCTAAATTCCAGTGTATACAAGCCCAGTCACTCCAATCTTTCAACATATGACAGACCTGCCATCCTGGGAATTAACCTTGTGAACCTACACTGCACTCCCTCAATAGCAAGAATACAGTGAATACAGTGTCTTCACTGTGGAAAATGCGAGTTTTCCCCAGGTGCTCTGATCTCCTCCAAAGATGTACCAGGTAGGTTAATTAGTCATTGTAAATTGTCCCGTGATTAGGTTGGGGGTTCATCGCATTAATTAGAGGTTGCTGGGGCAGCATGGCTCAAAGGGCCACCCCATTCATCCTTCCTTCTACAGAGAGCCCAAATCTGCTCAGAATACTCCAAATGCGGCCTGACGCACACTTTGTAAAGCCTCAGCTTGTACATCCCTCCAACCCCCATGCCCTGGCTTGTGAGGCCATTACCAAGGCTTCCAAGCTTAGAGAGATCAAGTCTCAATGGAGAAGATGCCACATTGTAGAAGTGTAGACTTGACTTGGTTCCTGGGGAATGGGGCCTGTGAATCTTCAGAGTGGGTAATGCACATGGAGAAGACAGTGACGTTCAGTTGCAAACGTATCATATAGAAAAGATCAAAGGAAAACATCAAAAGCTGCAACTTAAAGATATAGATTTAAAATATCTTTTAAAAAATCAAATGTGTTAAAAAAAAGTCTAAAGTACCAAGGAGTGCAAATAGATATCAAACATTTAATTGCCTCAAAAATATAAACAACTGCAGATGTTAGAAAATTGAAATAAAAAGAAAATGTTAGAGATCCTCAGGAGGCCGGGTGTCATCGGTGGAAAGAGAAACATCATTCCATATCTGGGAACCTTCATCAGGACTGGGAAAGAGAGACTGCAGATTAGTTTAGGTATTAGAGGAAGTATTTCTGACAGGGTGAGACCAGTGACGTAGTGAGGAAGTTAGGAGCAGTTAAAATCAGATTAGGCTTCCTGGGCTGTGTGATGTGTGATTAATGGGAAGGCTCAGGATGTGCCCAGTCAGCTGGGCTGCATAGGACAAAAGCTAGGCATAAATGATAGTAGATAGATGGAACTGGCCAGAGGGAGAGAGGGAGAGTTCTTTGCCTTGTTAAAAATCTGTTATCTCTCAACACAAACTCCTTATGCATTGGAGTTCATTCTCCAATCCTGGGATGTGATTGGTCTGGGGTCTGGGACTAGGTAGGGAGAAGGCAAGCCTCATGAGTGCTCAAGAGGGAAGCCAGAGGGGGCTGACCATCAGGCATCCATTTAGGGGAGGGGGAGAGAGAAAAAAAAACAAGAATGAATACTAGTACTTGGAGATCACCCAGTTTGAGTCTGCTTTGCCCCATTTGCATCAGAGGACAGAGACAAGTTCCAAGGTACTCAAGAGACAAGACTGCGAAATTTGTGGCATACCTGATCTCATAGAAGTGTATAAAATCATGAGGGGGTATGGATAGGGGGAATACACAGTCTTTTTCCCAGGGGGTGGGGAATCGAGAACTAGAGGACGTACACCGAGGGTGAGAGGGGAGAAATTTAATAGAAACCTAAGGGGCAACTTTTTCACCCAGGGATGGTCTGTAAATAGAATAAACTACTGGAAAAAGTAGTGAGGCAGGTACATTAACAACATTTAAAAAATACTTGGACAGGTATGTGGCTAGGAAAGGTTAGAGAAATATAGGCCAAACATGGGCAAATAAGAGTAGCTTGGAGAGGTAATTGGTTGGCACGTATGTCTTGGGCTGTTGGGCCCATTCCTGTGCTGTATGACTCGAGCCTTACCTTACAATATCTAACATTGTTGTGTTTGGACCAGGGACTGCCAAGCAAGTTAAGGGTAATGAGTCAATCAGTAGGTTGAGTGATGAGGGAAGGGTATTTTTATTCAATATGGTCACTTCACCCCGTTCAGCTCACTAATAATAAGCAGCCTCTATTGTAGGGTGGATGTTTGTGGATGGGGCAGGTAGGGGATGATAGGGATTTGAGGATTATCATTCCCACGGATCACCTTAACACAGGCATGTGTGTGAAACCCCTTACCGGTGATGGATTTTCATTTTCCAGGCCCAAAGGGCGTATTGCTAAGTCTAATGTGATCTGCGCAGAAACAGAAACTGTCAGAGGTTGCTGTTCATCTAACTTTTAAACGTTTCAGCACAATAGCAGAAACTGTCCAAGGTTCAAGGTGTTTGTTGTTCACTACAGTGGTGCTAGAAAGTGTGTGAACCCTGTAGAATTTTCTCCATTTCTGTATAAATATGATCTAATATGTGATCAGATCTTCAAGTCCTAAAACTAAATAAAGAGAACCCAATTAAATAAATAACACAAAATAATTATACTTGTTAATTTATTTATTGAGAAAAATGATCCAATATTACATGTATTTGTTGGGAAAAAGTATGTGAACCTATTTGGAGTCAGGTGTTCCAGTCAATGAGATGAGATTGGAGGTGTGGGTTGTAGAGGTGCCCTGCCCTATAAAAAAGACACACACAGTCAGGTTACTGACAGGGCCTGCTTGTCTCAAGAAAGATCTGTTTATGTGCACCATGCCTCAATCAAAACAACTTTCAGTGAACCTTAGAACAATTGTAGAGATGCTTGAAGCTGGAAAGGGCTACAGGAGCATTTCTAAAGACCTGGGTGTTCATCAGTCCACATTAAAAGAAATTGTCTACAAATGGAGGAAATTCATTACTGTTGCTGCTCTCTCTAGGAGTGGGCATCCTGCAAAGATCACACCAAGAGCACAATGTGCAATGCTGAAGGAGATGAAAAAGAACCCAAGGGTAACAGCGAAAGACCTGCAGAAATCTCTAGAACTTGCTGAAGCCTCTGCTCATGTGTCCACTATAGGAAAAACACTGAACAAGACTGGTGTTCATGAAAGGACACATGGAGGAAACCACTGCTCTCCAAAAAAAAGAATTGCTGCACATCTCAAGTTTGCAAAAGACTACCTGGATGTTCTACGATGCTCCTGGGACAATGTTCTGTGACCAGATGAGACAAAAATTGAACTTTTTGGCAGAAATGCACATTGCATGGTTTGGAGGAAAAGGGGCACTGCACACCAACACCAAAACCTCATCCCAACTGTGAAGCATGGTGGAAGGAGCATCATGGTTTGGGGCTGCTTTGCTGTCTCAGGGCCTGGACAGCTTGCAATTGTTAAGGGAACAATGAATTCAAAATTGTATCAAGACATTTTACAGGAGAATGTCAGGGTAGCAGTCTGCCACCTGAAGCTTAATAGAAGTTGGATAATGCAACAATGATTCAGAAGACAAGAGTAAATTAACAACAGAATGGTTACAAAGTAATTCATATTTTTGAATGGCCAAGTCAAAGTCCCGACCTTAATCCAATAGAAATGTTGTGGAAAGACCTGAAGCAAGCAGTTCATGTGAGAAGGACCAATAAAATCCCGGACTTGAAGCAGTTTTGTAAGGAGGAATGGACCTTAAGTTCCTCCAAACCGATGTGCAGGACTGATTAACAGTTAAAAGAAACATTTGGTCTAAGTTATTGCTGTACAAGGGGGTCACACCAGTTACTGAAAGCAAAGCTTCATATACTTTTTCCAACAAATATGTCATTTTTCACAATTAATAAATGAACAACTATAACTTTTATTGTATTATTGTTTAGGTGGGTTCTCTTTATCTAGTTTTAGGACTTACGTAAAGGTCTGATCACATTTTAGGTCATATTTATGCAGAAAATTCTACTGGGTTCACAAACTTCCTAGCACCACTGTAAGTTAAACTTTTAATCAGTACACTTTGCTTACACTCTTGACTTAATCGAGAGAAACAAGAGGGTCCACATGGGCCTTATCAATCATTCAATCTCTCTGGCCTGATAAATGAAGCTGAAAAACATCATATACCGATGATGTCAACAGACAAGAATGACTCCTCAAAATTAAACATGGTTCACTTAAAAATAAACTACTTAATCTGTTTCATGAGCTGAAAGTATTTCCTTAGCTGGGAAGGGGGACAATAATCCCCACAACAGGGATTATTGTCAGATAGACCCTTCTGGAAGAAAGCTGTGAAGTAAATTAGTCCTTCAAATGTTGTTTGATACAGTATACTTACAGGCACTATACCTGTATACTGTTTAAAGTCTTGACTTAAGTTTAGCACTCACGAAAAGGTGCACTCAGTATCATCTACACCTCACATATTATCAACCTGGGCAATTAGAAAAAACACAAAATATTCTTCACTAGCCCTGTTATGGAACTGAACCACATGCAGGAGATGACCTTGATCCCAAATAAAGCACTTTCCTTTTGAATGAGTTGATATGTCCACCCAGGAGGTGGGTTTCTATATTGGCAACAATACCATGCAGGGTCCTTACCTTGCATTGTGACGGTGGTAGGTTCAGAGAACAGTGGCAAGAGAAGGAGGAAGATGAGGTAGACGACCGAGAACCCATTGTACCGGAAAGAAATAGCTGTAAAAATGAGCAGGAAAGTGAAAACTATTGGTGGAAGAGGTAACATGAATCAGTCATTCCATCACCAATTTGCCTTGCCAACTTTTAAAATTTTCACATGGCTGCGTTATCTTTTATTGCCCAAAGAAAGTTTAAAATGCCCTCACATTGCATTATCAAGTCTTCTTTGCCAATGAATGTAACAATTGGAGTCTATTCTGCCATTCACTGAGATTGTGGGCAACCTGTAACCCAACTCCATGAATCTGCCTTACTCTACTGATTATTAAGAATTTATCAACCCTATGTTTAAAATTAAACATTGACCAGACACTAGCTGCTGGTTGAGGAAATTTCCAAACATCTAGCCACCTTTAGTAGTTAAAGCACTTACGTATAATGTCATTCTTCTGCCTGGCCCCTTTGTCCTACACTGCTGCTGTCGAGATCTGCCCCTTCAATTCCCCTGAATCTCTTGGAAATTTCACTAATTACAACTCAGACTTCTAAAATATAAACAGAAAATGCTAAAACCGCTCAACAATTCAGACAGCATCTGTAGAAAGATAAACAAAATTACTATTTCTCTTTCCGTGGATGCTGCCTAACTTGCTGAGTATTTCCAGCATCTTGTATTTTCATTTCAGTCTTCCAAGTTTTCCACTTAATCTTTTGAACTTCAGTGAACATAAGTTTAGCTTCTGCATTTTCCCTTCAGAGTTCATTGCTTGGAATCCAGGTGTCACTCTGGTTAATCTTCACTGCACATCCTTCAGGCCAGTATATCCTCCCTGGAGTATAGTGCCCAGAACTACTTGCAATTTTCCAAGGCCTTGAATAGCAATGGAGTAACTCCAAACCTTTCACATTGCAGTGCTTGAGATAACAAAGGGTGCTTTACTGTAACATCTTTGAGTATCTCTGTACCCATCCACAACTTTTCAATATGCTACATTCATGGACGTCCAAGATTCTTGGGACCACCACTGGTCTTAGCTTCTCTCTATTTGAAAAATAGTCTATTGAGTCCTTTTTAGATGCAAAGTGGATGTTATGAGAGAAATTTATTCACCACACTTTAGCACATTCACCCAACCCACGGGCATCATGTTGTAGATTGCTATCTTCATCCATACCTGTTGCAATACGCTTACCTTTACATCAACAGTTACAAAGTTGATGCCTAGTTTCTTACACCATCAATTAAGTCATATTAACATGGTGAATGGCTGTGGTTCTAAGCAGGAGACTGCTCATCACTTCCTGACAATCTGCATGCTTGATCAACATCCTGTCCATCCCCTCCACTTAGCTAACTTCTGGTCTAGATCAAAACACAGCCTTTAGTTTTCAGTCTTAGGCTGAACAAAAGGGATTCTGCAGATCCGGAGCAACTCACAAAAAAATGCTGCAGAAACTCCACAGGTCAGGCAGCGTCTATGGAGCGGAATAACAGTCTGTATTCTAGGGTGAGATTCTTCATCAGGGCAGGAAAGGAAGGAGGCTGAAGCTAGAATAAGGAGGAGGGGAGAGGGGTGTGTACAAGCTGACAGGTGATAGGTGAGTCAGGGTGATGGGGAAGGCAGGATGAAAGAGAATGATGTAAAAAGCTGGGGATGATAGGTAGAAGAGGTAAAGGGCTAAAAGAGGAGAAATCTGATAGGAGAGGACAGTGGCCTTGGTATAAAGGGATGGAGATGGGACACCAAAGGGAGGTGATGAGTAGGTCATGAGGGTAGGGGAGGAGAAGAAGTGAGAAAGCCATAGGAATGAGAGAAAACAAGGGGGTAACAAGGAAAAATAGTTACCAAAAGTTAGAGAAATTGATGATGATATAGTCAGCCCCTAAACCCCTCCTTCACCACCATTCAAGGTGTTCACAGAGTTAAACTTTTAATCAGTTTAAACTTTTAACTTTAGCATACTGGCAGAGCAGTACCATTGCTACTGCTCCAGTGACCAGGGTTCAATCCCGACCTCCGGTGCAATCTGTGCGGAGTTTTCATGTTCTCCCAGTGTACTCTGGCTTACTCTATTTCTTCCAAAACAGATGAGTTGGTAGTCTAACTGGCTATGGTGAATCGCCCCTCAGTTGTAGTTAGGATACAATGGAGTTGGTGTAAAAGGGTGCTTGATGGTCAGCAGAGACTAGTGTGCTGACGGGCCTGTTTCCACTCTACAAAAAACTTTTTACAAGGGATAAAGAGCCCACTTTTTTAAAGATACCTTAAAAATGTACTTTAAAATTGAAATGTATGTTATTATTAAAATGTGTTACTAGATTGATTAATAATTGGGTGTTTTTGGACATGAGATATATTCATGACTAGAAATGTGAATATAACAGTAACTTTGCTATCAGATAAGTTTCCTAATACAATAAGTTGGACACTTGACTTCTTAATCTATCTTACTTTAATCTTGCACGTTATGGCTTATCTGCACTGCACTTTCTCTATAATTGTTACACTTTATTCTGTTGCTGTGTTACCTCAATACACTGTGTAATGAATTGATCAGTATGAACAGTGTGCAAGACAAGCTTCTCACTCTACCTCGGCAGATGTGACAATAATAGACCAATTACAATATCATCAGCACTGCCTGAATGAAATTTGACGTTTCCTACACTGTTATTATGGGTTTTCTGGCCACCAAAGAATGGTTAGAACTTCTAAGAGGGTAATAGATTGCTCCTCTTTTAGCCAAAGGGTGGTGAATATGAGGAATTCATTGCCACAGAAGGCTGTGGAGGCCAAGTTAGTAGGTATATTTAAAGCAGAGGTTCTTGACTAGTCAGGGCATCTTAGGTTATGGGGAAAAGTCAGGAGAATGGGATTGAGAGGGATAATAAATCAGACATGATGGAATGGTGAAGCAGACTTGATGGGCCGAATGGCCTAATTCTGCTCCTAGGTCTGTTGGTCTTATGATTACTAACCAAATGACATGAGCAAAAAGATGAAATACAGCAACAGTTACTGTACAGGTTTTAGCTTCACGTACCCTATTACTGAAAGGGCTGTAACAAGGAACAGCACACAATTCACTGGGGTGACGTTTTTAACAGAAGTATATAATGAGGAAAGACTTCGGGAAAAGGTTAAGAATAGTCAATAAATGTTTTTTTAATTCATAGGAGGTAAAAAAAAAATTCACTTCCTCCCACAGCACTTCATCACCATTGATTTAACAATGCGCAGAGACAAGGGAGTTGAAGGAGAAATGAAGTTTGATATGGGATGATTTGGGAATGTGAGTAGACACCACACATCCTCTCAGGACAAAAACTGTGACATTTTTAAGGTGCAGGTTCAGGGGGATGTGAGGAGAAAGTCTGAAATTGGTTCACCTAGCACCCACATGATATCCGCGTGTCCTCTCTGAGCTCACTTTCTCCATGAGAACCACCCTCCACCGTATTCCCACCAAATTACTTCCCAACAATCCTGCTCCCTGATCTGCATTCTTGCTTAAAAACATACACTCTCTGGGAAAGGTCACTGTTGCCACTGGGGTTTCCTGCCCCAGATTATTTATAATCTTGTGTTTTTTTTACACTCCTCGCTATAGTACAGGTTATGCCATCGAACACAATGCTTTTATATAACCATATAACAATTACAGCACGGAAACAGGCCATCTCGGCCCTTCTAGTCCGTGCTGAACGCTTACTCTCACCTAGTCCCACTGGCCCGCACAGCCCATAACCCTCCATTCCTTTCCTGTCCATATACCTATCCAATTTTACTTTAAATGACAATACCGAACCTGCCTCTACCACTTCCACTGGAAGCTTGTTCCACACAGCTACCACTCTCTTTTATGTTCTATGAATTGGAGTAGCAGGTTGACAAGGGGATGAGGAGAAAATATGGAATTTGTACAAGGAAATAGACCAAAGTTAGAATGTTAGGTATCAGTTTTGGTTAATGGATGCCATTGCCTTCTCTGGAAAAGAGACTTAAAAAGGTAAATGTAATTCATAAGAGTAAACTAGGATTTGCTAAGAGACTTAAAACACTTAGCAAGTCTTAGTTTACTCTTATGAATTACATTTACTTTTATGCTTAACCTACCCACTTTAACTACTCATTTGTTTCAAGTATAATTGTCATTTGACCATACATGAATACCCATGAATACAGCCAAATGAAACAGCATGACTCCAGGGCAAACATGCAAAGCACAGGACCAACAGTTATGCACAGCACAAGGCACATAGTGCACATATAGCACAAATAAGCTTGCAGTTGAACGCAATACAGTTTGTCTTCTGCCAAGCGAACACTAGGGGGCAGCACTGACTCCAACATGAATACCACTCCACATCGTCTCCCCTCCAGCACTCTGGTGAAACGCCCAACTCGGATGCCTCCCCTGGGTGGCTGCAAACAGGTGACACTGTGGTTTGAAGCCTAGTCCTTCCTTCACTGCCATCTCCCCCCACCATTCACCAATACACCAATCAATGAACTAGACTCACAACATTCCACACCATCAATGTCCAACAGGGTCTTATGATCACAACAAAAGTGACCACAATGATCACTCTCTGTAAGACTGCACACCTTCGTGCTCCAATGCCCTTCTGTCACAAGCAGAATCACGGTCTGCACCAAGTCCAGCTCCTCCTGTTTCTCCGCCAACAAGCAACTTGCCGATTGGATAGATCTGCAGTATTTTAAGTTCTTAATGTGATCATAAAAAATAAGTTTAAAAAAGAAAATAACGCCCTTAGTTGACCCTGTAGAAGCCGCTGCATCCAAGTGCGCCACTATCTTACCGGAAGTTTATGATGTAGGTTGAATTCTTTGGAACAATGTCACGGAGCACAGTAGCATAACGGCTAGGGGAATGCTGTTGCTATGCCTGGTGTAAGACCAGGGTTCGACTTCCACCGCTGTCTGTGAGGAGTTTGAACGTTCTCCCCGTGACCATGTATGTTTCCTCCGGGTGCTCCGGTTTCCTCTCACGTTCCAAAGACGTATGGGTTAGGGTTAGTGAGTAGTGGGCATACTTTATTAGCAGCAGAAGTATGGCAGAATCCTCCTTCAACTGTGCAACCAGCACAATCCTCTCTGATTTCATTTGGTATAAATGATAAATGTATGACAAACAAAACTAATCCTTCTTTATCACATTAAAACATCCCCCATCTGTTCCCATACATTAAGAAAGGTTCACACATGTAGATCAGAAGTTCAAACGCACAATAGGTTAGTGATTGTTACAAATCTGTTTAGAGCACACCCAACAGAGAAAAGCAGTATTTGTGTCAGATCAGTATTTGTGTCTGACCACTATTTGTGTCCGACCAGTTGGCTTGTTAGAATTATTGTAGGAAATGACTGTACAAAACAAGTAGGTAATGAGGCAGATCTTCCATTGCCCCTGGATGGAGGGTCACCTGCTCTTTGTTCTTCCAATATAATTCTGAGTGCAGTCTCCCACTAGGAGTTCTCCCTATTTTATATCTGGGAGACCTTCAGAAATTAAAAATGTAGAAAAATATTGCAATTTAAACATAAATGCGTTCTCCTCCTCCTCGCTAATCAGCTCAACAAACGAGGGATGGGGATGCGTCTTACGAATCTGCTGGAGACCCCAGTAAATCGGGTTCTGGGACTGGAAACCCTTGGCTAACTGGTCCATTCTTAACTGATCCACTTCAGCTGACCACCTGAATGATTCCCCTGCAACACAAACAATTTAGCTGCCTCTCTAGCCAAAAAAATGTAGGCAGACCCCCTCTTCTCCTGATGCATGTTCTGAAACCCCACCATGAGCTCCAGCGGGTTCCCTGTCATATCAAAGGCGCTCTCCAATGTGCCCAGATAATCGGCTATGGTAGCTAAGGGCTGGCGTGTTTTCACAGCTCTCACCATGTCAGCGGCCCGCCCACTCAAACTTTCAACCAATCTCTGTCGCTTTACATCATCAGAGCACTGCCACTCATCTAACAACTGAGAGATCTGCCCCGCCCAAACCTCACACTCTTCTTCCCCCTCGGGGGTGGGCGTTATTCTGGAGAATATTCTTAGCTTCCAGCGGGGACCCTCTGGCCTGTGCACTGGGCCATTTATTCACCAGGGAGATCAGGGCTGATGCCAACTCAGAACTCCCACTCTTCACTGGGGGATGGGGACTAATTAGACATTCCAAATCTGACCACTCTTTCCCCTCAATCCTCAGAAACAATACAGCCCTGTCTTTGAAATCTCCGCTCGCAGCTACGGGAGCCCGCTGGGCTACCTTCTCCTCCTTCCTGACAGTATGGACAGGCCATGGCCCCACCTCACCTGGGGCACCGATAGAAGCTGGCAATCCCACCACCGTTACGTCAGTGCTAGTCTGAACTAAAACAAGGTCTGAGCCCGCCATTTTATCAAACCTCCACGCTACAACCTCAACTTTCCCAATAGCTTTAACTGTACACAAAAAAAAATCGATTTAACAATTCATCTGGGGTACGAATATTCACCCCACTCAACATGCACGCATTAGTTACTGGTAACCCCACAGAGGCACACCACCACTCCACCACAGCAGCATCCACACCAGCACAGACTTAAACACACAACCCACTGGTTCAATGCTCAGGGAAATCACACAATATCCAACAGAATCAATCCCGAATGATACCCCCACAATTGTAACCCTCAGGCTCGGCCAGCATGTGTTTGTCCAGGGGAAGACAGCCTCTGGCCCAGCCAAACTGAGAAATCTCATTTGTGTGGTTGCTGCATGATGTGTTGCCTGGCTGCAAATCTGAACCGCAGAATATCAGACAGTACACCATATGCAATTAAACGATTGAACTTTATAAATCTTAATCTAACGATAGGGTTAGTAAGGAAAAGAAAAAAGAAAAAGGGCCCCATTTTAAGGGAAAAGTGAAATGTGCAAGTTGGAGCTCATGGATACGTCCACTCGTTCCCCATCAACCTCCTCCAAGTGTTGCTGAGCTTTGGACCCTCACTCCCCATCCACTCCGTCCGGCGGTCTACCACCTCTCTCCACTCACATCTTCCCTCCCTATCTCTCGCCGACAAAAGACCACAAAATCCCTGCTCCCAGACCCACAAGAAAGAACAGCATGCCTCTCACTGGCTAGCACACATTCCAAACCCCGTTATCTCTAGTCATAACCTAATCATTGCTGCTACAGAGAAACCATTGCCTTAGCAGTGAAACATTACAGAGAGGCCATTGCATTAGCAGTGAAACATTACAGAGAGGCCATTACATTAGCAGTGAAACCTTGCAGAGAGGCCATTGCCTTGGCAGTGAAACATTACAGAGAGGCCATTACATTAGCAGTGAAACCTTGCAGCGCGTTACGTAAGTGATTCTGAAATTATGTTACTGCACCAGGCTCAACAACTTGTAGTGGTGGCTCCTTCCACATGCTCAACAGCGTCTGCATGACAAAGTTGCCCCGCTTTCCCCTCTTACCCTCACCTTCCATCCCCTAGTTTTGGATTGCCCTATCCTGGGAAAAAGACCATCACCATCCACTTTATCTGTGCCCCTCATAATTTCAAACATTTCTATAAGGTCCACCCTAATTCTCCCATGTTCCAAGGAATAAAGACCCAACCAGGCCAACCTCTTACTATAATAGCCATCCCTCCTGCATCTTCTTTGCTGCCTTACTTTCTTTCCTGATTTTGACAAAGGGTACATTAAATGCTTCTCCCCTCATCGATGCACCTGACCTGCTAAGTGTTTCTGGCATTTTCTGATTTCTTTTTTTATTTTGATATTTGCAGATATAAAATAAAATAAATATATAAGTAAATAAATAACCCTGAGGACATGAGTTGTAGTGTCTTTGAAAGTGAGTCCAAATGTTGTGGAATTAATTCAGTGTTGAGGTGAATGATGTTATCCACACCTGCACAGGAGCCTGATGGTTGAACTCTTTCTAAATCTGGCTCCTGTACCTCCTTCCTGATGGCAGCAGCTAGAAGAAAGCATGGTCTATATGGAAGGGGTTCTTGATGATGGATGCTGCTTTCTCAGGGAAATTTCCTTGTAGATGTGCTCAGTGGTCGGGAGGGATTTTCCTGTGATGAACTGGGCTGTGTACCTTTTGCAGGCTTTGAGTTCCTGAGCATTGGTGTTTCTATACCAGGCCGTGTTGCAACCAGTCAGGAAACTTTCCAAGGAGATCCTTGGGAAAAATTTTTCCAAATCTGGGTTGACACAAGGTGTTCTGTCTAGTTTGTACTCTGAGGCTGTGTACAAGAAGGGCCAGAGTTGCCTCTACTTCCTGAGGAGACTGAGGTCCCTTGGAGTATGCAGGCCTCTCCTTCACATGTTTTACCAGTCTGTTGTCGCCAGTACAATCTTCTATGTGGTGGTGTGCTGGGGCAATGGTGATGCCAACAGGCTCAAGAAACTCATCAGAAAGGCTGGCTATGCTATAGGAGTCAAATTGGACACACTGGAGGCTGTGATAGAACAAAGGACCCTAGGGAAAATCCTGGAAATTCTGGAGAGTGTTTCTCACCCTCTGCATGCCACCTTGGCTGAACAGAGGAGCACTTTTAGTAATAGACTAAGACAACGGCGCTGCTCCAAAGAGTGCTATATGAGGTCATTCTTGTCCTCGGTCATTAGGCTCTATAATGAGTCAACCTACTGCTGGGGAAGTGATGACCCCCTCCTGTTGGACTGTTTGAAGTAACATTTTTTATTCTTTCTATTTCTCTTCTAATATTTATATCTGCGTACTTGTAATGCTACTGCAACACTGTCATTTTCTTTGGGATCAATAATCTATCTATCTATCTAGTTTTATTCCTTTCTTTGTTCAATGCAGTGGCAATTATACAGTGAAGCGATTTACTGAAAGCACAAGGAACAGGTTTCCTAACTTGAGAAACTGTGGCGGACCTGCAGGAGTTGAATAAATTCAAGAATATAATCAGAGCAATGGTGTTGAGGAAGTTTACAGGCATTTAAGGATGAGGTCTAAGATTTGATATCTTCTGCCTTGTAAAACAAGTTGAAGATGTAAAATACGTTAATTATGTTTTTTAAAACACCAATCTTAAACTTCCTGATTCAGCTCAACCTGCATTTCTACTGAGAGTAACTAGGCAGCCAACTTTCAGCTAAGCAGTGCACCCTCCTGCCAGCCGCCTGTGAAAAGGAGGTTTACTTCCAGCAAGAAAACCATATTACAACATTAAGAAAAATCAATAGCAAAAGGGACAGAATGAAGCGTCCCTTGTTTAAGGGTATCAGAATCCTTTCAGTTGTGTGGGCCTAATAGCTTTTCTTTCAAAAGATTAACCAGTCTGATTTAAAATGGCTTAACAAAACAACAAAGGTGCTTTTAAACAAACAGGCTGCATCACAATCTCTTCCACAAACATTGAATAATACATGAGTAGGCTATGCTGGGAAAACAAGGTCGCTTAATCCAACCTCGAGATAAAGACAAGCTACCTGAAATCTTAATAAAAGGCATGCACTTTTCGAGAGAGAAAAAAAAAGAAATTTCAAAAAATCTGGGGAGATCAGTAAAGGAGATTAAAATATTAAATGACCCCAGTCCTCATCGAGGGATCAGCAGTGGAAAGGGTGAGCAGCTTCAAGCTCCCAGGAATCAACATTTCAGAGAACATACGGTGGGCCCAGCATATTGTTACAATCAAGACAAAGGCTATAAATACTTCATGAGGAGATTTGCTATGTCACCAAAGACTAGCAAATTTCTACAGATGTAGGGTTGAAAGTGGCTGCAGAGGGTGCTAGACTTAACCGGCTCCATCATGGGCACAACCACGCCGCCACCGAGCACACCCTCAAAAGTCAGCGCCTCAAAAAGGAGGCATCCGTCATTAAGGACCCTCACCATCCGGGACATGTGCTGCCTTCATTATTCCCTGCAGGAAAGGGTGCACGCACACTCCATGTTTTAGGAACAGCTTCCTCCCCCCACCATCAGATTTCTGAACAGTCCTCGAACCCAGGAACACTGCCTCACTCTTCCTCTTTTGAACTATTGATTTATTACTGCGACTTAACAGCAACTTTTCACGACTTGCACTTTACTGCTGCCACAAACAACAAAAATTTAATGACACACGTCAGCGATAATAAACCTGATTCCGATAACTTTCAAACTGTATTGTAAAAGGTGAGGGAAACAAATAAATAAAAGAAGTACAGGGGGCATGATGGCGAGGTAGTTCGTGCCATGCTGCTGCTGTAAGGTTGGGGTTCGATTCTTGCCGCTGTCTATGAGGAGTTTCTACGTTCTCCTGGTGATCGCGTGGGTTTCCTCCCACAGGCCAAGGGTTAGTGAGCGCCAGCATACGACGTTGGCGTTGGAAGCATGGCAACATTTGTAGGCTGCCCAGCACAATCCTTGGTGATTTGCCTTGACGCTAACAAATTTCACTGTATGTTTCGATGTAGGTATCACAAAATGAAGCCAGCCTTTCAAATTAACAGGATAACCAGACACAGCAGAGAACCATACAAACTCGTGCAGAAAATCAAAACAATGAACGCAACATGCGTGAAGAAATTGTAAAAACAGGGAATTATAGACCAGTTAGCCTGACGTCAGTGGTGGGAAAGATGCTGGAGTCAATTATAAAAGAGGAAATTACGACACATTTAGATAGCAGTAGAAGGATCAGTCCGAGTCAGCATGGATCTATGAAGGGAAAATCATGCTTGACTAATCTTCTGGAGTTTTTTGAGGATGTAACTATGAAAATGGACAAGGGAGAGCCAGTGGATGTAGTGTACCTGGACTTCCAGAAAGCTTTTGATAAAGTCCCACATAGGAGATTAGTGGGCAAAATTAGGGCACATGGTATTGAGGGCAGAGTACTGACATGGATTGAAAATTGGCTGGCTGACAGGAAACAAAGAGTAGTGATTAACGGGTCCCTTTTGGAATGGCAGGCTGTGACCAGTGGGGTCCTGCAAGGTTCGGTGCTGGGACCGCAGCTGTTTACAATATACATTAATGATTTAGATGAAGGGATTAAAAGTAACATTAGCAATTTTGCCGATGACACAAAGCTGGGTGGCAGTGTGAAATGTCAGGAGGATGTTATGAGAATGCAGGGTGTCTTGGACAGGTTGGGTGAGTAGGCAAATGTATGGCAGATACAGTTTAATGTGGATAAATGTGAGGTTATCCACTGGTGGCAAGAACAGGAAGGCAGATTACTATCTAAATGGAGTCATTAGGAAAAGGGAAAGTACAACAAGATCTAGGTGTTCTTGTACATCAGTCAATGAAAGCAAGCATGCAGGTACAGCAGGCAGTGAAGAAAGCTAATGGCATGCTGGCTTTTATAACAAGAGGAATTGAGTATAGGAGTAAAGAGGTCCTTCTGCAGCTGTACAGGGCCCTGGTGAGACCCCATCTGGAGTATTGTGTGCAGTTTTGGTCTCCAAATTTGAGGAAGGACATTCTTGCTATTGAGGGAGTGCAGCGTAGGTTCACAAGGTTAATTCCCAGAATGGCGGGACTGTCATATGTTGAAAGATTGGAGCGACTGGGCTTGTATACACTGGAATTTAGAAGGATGAGAGGGGATCTGATTGAAACATATAAGATTATTAAGGGATTGGACACACTGGAGGCAGGAAGCATGTTCCCGCTGATGGGTGAGTCCAGAACTAAAGGCCACAGTTTAAGAATAAGGGGTAGGCCATTTAGAACAGAGATGCGGAAAAAATCTTTCACCCAGAGAGTGGTGGATATGTGGAATGCTCTTCCCCAGAAGGCAGTGGAGGCCAAGTCTCTGGATGCATTCAAGAGAGAGGTAGATAGAGCTCTTATAGATAGCAGGGTGAAGGGATATGGGGAGAGGGCAGGAACGGGGTACTGATTGTGTATGATCAGCCATGATCACAGTGAATGGCGGTGCTGGCTAGAAGGGCCGAAGGGCCTACTCCTGCACCTACTGTCTATTGTAAAACACTCTCCTGTAGCGGGTGGATCAGTAGGAGCACCCAGCAGAGCAGGCCATCAGCCGCCATTGTCAGAGACGTATAGATCAAACAGGGAGGGAAAAACAGAAGTCATGGATTGGCTGACACCAAGGTTCAACGCGGGCAGACCCCTGGGAAGCTGGAAACTGGAGAATGAAGAAAGTGAACAATGGGTAAGTGGAGACAAAAAGGGGAAGCAAAATAAATGAGGATACTGACCAGATACAAGTCAAGTCACTTTTTATTGTCATTTTGACCATAACTGCTGGTACAGTACACAGTAAAAATCAGACAACGTTTTTCAGGACCATGGTGCTACATGAAACAGTACAAAAACTACACTGAACTACGTAAAAACAACACAGAAAAACTACACTAGACTACAGACCTACCCAGGACTGCATAAAGTGCACAAAACAGTGCAGGCATTACAATAAATAATAGACAAGACAATAGGCACAGTAGAAGGCAGTAAGTAGGTGTCAGTCCAGACTTGGGTATTGAGGAGTCTGATGGCTTGGGGGAAGAAACAATTATATAGTCTGGTTGTGAGAGCCCGAATGCTTCGGTGCCTTTTCCCAGACGGCAGGAGGGAGAAGAGTTTGTATGAGGTGTGCGTGTGGCCCTTCATAATGCTGTTTACTTTGCGGATGCAGCGTGTAGTGTAAATGTCTGTAATTGTGGGAAGAGAGACCCCGATGATCTTCTCAGCTGACCTCACTATCCGCTGCAGGGTCTTGCAATCAGAGATGGTGCAATTTCCGAACCAGGCAGTGATGCAGCTGCTCAGGATGCTCTCAATACAACCCCTGTAGAATGTGATGAGGATGGGGGATGGGAGATGGACACAGTAACAGTTGTTCCAGGCCCTGTTGATTCCTACTCTGTTCCCCCCAGGCCCCCTTAAGGAAAGAGTGACTTAAATGATTACCATTCTGGCATGATTACAATGATGAAGAACGCATTCTGCAGCATGTAAGGATGCAATATTTATTTAGCTGATAACCTTTAAAGCCAAACTCTAACATCGTTACTCTTTCCTCAATACTGCCACAGCATCCTACTTATGCACAATGTGTTTCACCGGGAGTTAGCCCCCCTTGGCACATCTGATGTTAAAACCCCTTCTCTAATCCTCAGTGGCTTTAGGACCCCACTCATCCTAAAGCTTCCTGGGCAACATCTAACCTGCAACCCATTCCCCCACCCACACTGTCCCAAAGCAACCCACTAGTCACATCCAGCTAACTCCACCCACCCCCCCTCACCCTGCCTCAACACAACCCTTACAGGCATTGCTGGAAAGACTCGGGTCAGGCAGCATCTGGAGAGGTGGAAACAGTGTTAACATTTCAAGTGGAAGACCTTTCATCAGAACTAGAACCATAAGAAAATAAGTGAGTTTTCAGTTGCAGAGCACAAAGGGGATGTCCGTGATTGTCCATGGTCATCCAATTGAACATCACAGATGTTCTGTTCCCTCCTACAGTTTCAGGTAGATACCAGATTCCCACACTCAACCTCAGCCTTTCTTTCCACCCCTCTCTGTTCAGCTGCCTCCAAACTTCAACATTAAAAGCCCTCACACTTGACAGAAAGTATAATTGGAGTTGAAAGCACACTGCTTCACTGAACAGTGATCTGAAAGCTAATGGTTTCAGTTCGAATTGCACTTGCTGCCAAATGCAACATTTCCTCTGAAAAGGTGCAGGGAGATACTGATTTATTTGCGGCGTATTGATCAACACTGAGAAAGCTCGTTGAGGAAATGGAGATTGGTGAGGTGGGCAGGGTGTGAGTGTCTATTGTATTACCATGATGTGCTTGGGAGTTTGAAAGACTCTGAAAACAGGACCAATGCCAAAACGGTAATAAATGTCTCAATTGCAATGGGAGGTGAAAGATGGACTGTAAAGTATAATATATTATAGAGAGTGCCTTGCATCCTATGGACAGTGTGTACATTTGGATGTGGAACAAGAATGTGAAAAGGGGGCAAGTTTAAGTTTGGCCACAGCCATCCCCCATCATTATCAGCTCCAAATCCTGGAACTGCTTCCACAACACTTTGGGAGCACTCTTACCAGAAGGACCACACTGGATCAAGAAAGATGACTCACTGTCACTTTCAGCAGGCCCAGTAGGGATTGGCCCAGTAGGGATACTGCCCAGTAGGGATACGGCCCAGTAGGGATACTGCCCCTGGCAATGTTGCCGACAACCTGAGAAATGCATCAATAGAGAAAACCCAGTGAAATGGTCTGACCTGACCTGGGTGAAGTCATCGGAGTCCCATCCAGGCACACGATGAACAGTCCAACACAGTCCTGGCTTGAGCGTTTAATGAAGGAGAGGCTTTTTCAGTCAAGAGAGGAGCCGCCTAGTGCAGTGTGTCCACCCTCTGTCATTGAATCAGCTTTGGTAGAGTTAACTCTGCTCAGTATTGATGGTGAGATGGTGTTGACTGTCAGTAGAAAATAGCTATTATTTCCTTGCCTGAAATGGTTATTATCTGTAATACATTATGCAAATGTTACCTTTATTTGTTGGACACTCTTACTGGTAGTCTCTCATTGACAATGTCATTACCAGAGTAACAAACTAAAGCGATTACTGCAAGACCAGCAGTGAATGCCTCACTCTGATGTTATGATGGAGATGGGGAGGGAGGTTTAACGACACTGCCCTGTGGAATCCAACAGGGTCATAATAATTGTTTCAACCACGTATCATCAGTCTTCGCATCAAATACTACAATATCAGACTCTTTATCCATCATCTTAAATTCTGAGGTGTATATGGATTAGTACAAATTGGTGAAATGGTTTATTATTGTTGTATGTACCAAGGTGCAGTGAAAAATCTGTTCATAGAGATCAATTTATTGCACAGTGGATTAAGGCACTGCAAGGTACAACAACAACTGAATGCAGAATAAAGTGTTATTTACAGAGACAGTGTAGTGCAGGTAGACAATAAGGTGCAGGGTTATTACGAGGTAGATTGAGGTTCCTCATACTAGGGAGCTGGTTAAATAACCTCATAACAGTGGGCTAGATGCTGAGCTTGAGTCTCGTGGTATGTGCTTTCAGGCTTTTGTATCTCCTGCCTGGTGAGACGAGCGAGTGTCTGGGGTGTGCAAGGTCTTTGGTTATGCTGCCTGTGGCAGACAGAAATGTAGACAGCCCGTGGAGGGGAGGCTTTGTTGTCAGAACACATTAAATCAACATAACCTCTCATTTACTTCCTTACATTTGTACCTGCCTGGGTTTTCAGAATCAGAATCAGATCTATTATCATTGAGTTATATGACATGAAATTTGTGGTTTTGTGGCAGCGTACAGTGCAAAGACATTAAATTACTATAAATTACAAAAAACAAACAGTGCAAAACCTGAGGAATAATGAGGTAGCATTCATGGACCATTCAGGTGACAGATGAAAAGTAGCTGTTTCCAAATCATTGAGTGTGGGTCTTCAGGCTCCTGTACCTTCTCCCCGCTGGTAGTAATGAAAAGTACGTGAATCTTTTAACATAAGATTTAAAAGGATAATGCTTTGGACTTTTGTTGTTTCCAAGTAATTATGACATCTTACTGATTGGAAAACACAGCTAAAATATATATGTTCCACCAGCCCAGTTAACTAAACGTTCCTGTTCAGTTCATGCACACGCTCAGTCCTCACCATTTCATAAAAATCAGTTCAACTCCGTGGCTAGATTTCTATTAGTTATTGCTCAGGCGTAGAACTCTGACCTCTGAGCACAAGGTTAAAAGCCTAGGTTCACTTCCAGAGACCTGACACTCCACTTACTGCTCCTTGATAGGTCTCTACAGCCAGCTGATGTCACACCAATAGACAACATACTCAACTCGAGTGACCGCACTACCTCTACAGTGCAGAAGCAAGCACTGAGACATCTTTTCGATCAGACGTTGCACCAGCCCCATTGTTCAGGGGATCTAATTGGTCAAATGGCTTGTGCTGGTGTTATTCCATGGGAGGGATCTGTATTTTGTGTGCAAGAGAGGGGGTTGGGGTTTTGATGTTATTGTCACTGCTTTTCTTTCCCTCGTGGATGTTATTTTTTGGCAAGGGAGGGGTTGGAGGGCTTGGGGTTTGATGTTCTAGCTGCTGTTTTCTGGGTGGGTGATCTATTAGTTTTCTGCAAGGGAGGGGTTGGAGGGTTTGGGGTTTGTCAGTTTCCATTTCTTTTTCAATTTCATTGCGGGGGGGTTGATGTTTTTTCTTTCAATAATTTCCGTGTTTTTTTGTATTTCAAGGCTCTCTAGAAAAGAGAAATCTCAGAGATGTATTCTGCATACATACTTTGATAATACAATGAACCTTTGAGTGTAATGGGGAGCACATACAGCAATGAGAGTAGAAATACTAAAGTAGATCTCAATTCTCTCACTTTGCTCTTTGCAGGAATATGAACATTGGCTGAAACATCTACAATACAGCACATACAATACTGGTTACACTGAAGGGCACCGATGGTAAAGTTCTTTAGAATATCAAAACAATGTATAAGCTTCCCTTGTCTGGGAATGGGGAATCCCAAGTTAAATGCTTTGTTCGGAAAACAAATAAAAATTCGAAGGTTGACAAAATGATGGATTTGCTTACTTAATTCTAAAATGTCCAATAATGCTTTTCTTTATGAAATTTGATATTTAAAAAGTTTGGCTATTGAGGTAATAATTGTTGAGCCAATGTTTTCACAAAATATTGAGTGATTGATGATTTAAAAAGTAATGGTTTGAACCTTCCTGGAAAGTGACTGTTTCTAATCTCTGAATCAGTCAGCAAGTTCAGGCCAAAGAGGTCCACCAGTTCTTGAGCAGCCCATAAACTGCTGATGGAGTCATGTCTCGTGGCTGTTCATCTTTGGCCATCTGATTATTTTTGTAAGTTGCCAGCTTTGCAGTTTAAAAGAATGAAGTGTGCTGCAAAATTATTGACCTACTTAGCAACAAAACCACCCTTCTGCCAATGTGACAATCGCTAATGTAATTCCAATCAGAAACAAATTATTCAGTTTCATTGCTACATGCATTAAGTTGTTCCTAGCAAATAAGAAAAAGTAGTTCTATTTGCCCTTTCAGGGAAATTTCTGATGACACCATCCACTCTCAGCAAACAGTTTGTCAAACAAGGCAAAAACAAGAGAATGAGAGAACATTGGAAATAGTCAACAGGTCAGGTAGCATCTATAGCGAAAGGTACTGCTGTCATATCAGCTGAAAACTTGCAGCATTTTGCTTTTGTATCACTGGAGGGCAAAGTGCAGCAACATGTATGTAGCCCTCTTAGACAAATAGAGGACTATGTGGTAGGGTGATCCCAGGTAGTTTCTAGAGTAGGTTACATGGTCGACATAACGAAGGGCCTAGAATGTGCTATAGATTTCTATGTTCTATGTTAAAATTAATTAACCCAGAAAACAGTCTAAAATGCAGAGGAAACATCATCTGCAGCAATTTTTCCCAGTAAGAGCTGAGTATTTTTTTCCAGAGAATGCACGCTTATGTGAATAGTTACAATTTAAGAACATAAGATAATTCCGTTGCTAAAATATGGCATTGAGTTCAAGAGTTGGGAAGTTATGTTGCAGTTTTATAAATCTCTAGCATCAAGGAGAATTGCATTCAGTTTTGGTTGCCCCTGTATAGGAAGGATGTGGAAGCTTTGGAGACAGAGCAGAAGTGGTTTACTAAGAAGTTGCCTGGACTAGAAGGCAGGTACTTTGAGGAGAGATTAGATAAACCATGGCTGTCTTCTCTGGAGTGGCAGAGGTTGTGAGGAGACTTGACAGAAGTTTATTACTATGAGAGGCATAGATAGAGTAGACAGCTGTGCCTTTTCCGCAAAGTCAAACTAATACTAGAGGGTATGTATTTAATGTGAGGGGTGGGGTAAATCCAAAGACGATCTGAGAGACAAGTTTCATTTTTATTTAACGGTAAGTTGTGGGTGCCTGGAATATGCTGCCGGGGAGGCAGAGGAGGCAAATATGATTGAGACATCTAAGAGGCTCTTAGATAGGTACATGAATGCGGAGAACAAGGACAGTTATGGACATTGTGAGTACTTGTTTAATTAGGCATTTAATTACTAGTTGAAATAGCTTTCCACAACGTTGTGAGCCGAAGGGTCTGGTTCTGCGCTGTTCTGTTCTGTTTCCCCTCAGTCTCATGTCTTTCTCTTCCTGGGCATGATTTACACCTTAAAACAGGCTTGTTTATGAAGGGCCATCAACATGAAGGGTTAACTTGGTTTTAGTCTCCACAGAAACTGCTGAACGTCCAGAGTATTTCTATTCTGATCTGTTATTACTACAGCTCCTGTAAATACAGTTTTCTGCTTGATTCAACCTTCCCCTTTGGTCCTTTTTTCTGCTCACAATCCTCAAAGCAAATTGATAAAAGAAAAAGACCACTGTCACTGTCGCTAAGGTCCCAAAGGCCTGCCTTCCTGACAGCTTTACCAGCCTCTAGCCGTTGCTTTGGGAGAAGCAAGTGGCAGAAGGAGTGGACCAGCTCCTAAACTGCCCACGTTGGCATCATCGACCAACAAAACCAACGTGGAAGCAGGTCACTCCTGATCCCAAAGGACTGAGAGAAAGAAAACAAAACGTCTGTATTTGTGGAAACCAATATCTGAGATAATGTATGCAGGAAAAAGCTTCATGCCATGCTTCAGCAAGATCGCTGACTACACAGAGAGCCACTGTCACTTTACCAATGAGGCAGAGGTCTCGTGGTCTGCCAGGAGATAATAAGAGTGAAAAGATTAAACAATCTACATCATTTTTATATAAATGAAATAGAAAAAAACTCCTTGATTCACGTTGAGATAACTCTGGTTCATTATTGTATAAGACCATAAGATATAGGAGCAGAATTAGACCATTTGCCCTAACGAGTCTACTCCACCATTTCATCATGACCGATCCAATTCTCATCTCTGCTCCAATCTCCAGCCTTCTCCCCATATCCCTTCATGCCCTGACCAATCAAGAATCTATCAACCTCTGCCCTAAATATACCCAATGACTTGGCCTCAACAGCTGCCAATGGCAAAGAATTCCACAGATTCACCACTCTCTGGCTAAAGAAACTCCTCCTCACCTCCAATCTAAAAAGATGCCCTTCTATTCTGAGAATGTGGCCTCTGGTCTTAGACTCTCCCATCATTGGAAACAGCCTCTCCACAATAACTCTATTGAGGCCTTTCACCATTCGATAACTTTCAATTAGGTCACCTTTCATTCTTCTGAATTCCCGTGACCAGGCCCAGAGCCATAAAACACATCATATGACAAGTCATTCAATCCTGGAATCATATTTGTGAACCTCTTTTGAACGATCTGCAGAGTCTGCACATGCCTTTCTAAGATAAAAGGCCAAAAACTGCTCATAAAACTCCAAGTGAGGCCTCCCCAGTGCTGTATAAAGCTGTATACATCACTGCTTATATATTCTAGTCCTCTTGAAATGACTGCTAAAATCACCTTTGCCTTCCTGACCACTGACTCAACCTGCAAATTAATCTTCAGGGAATCCTGTACAGGACTCCCAAAACCTTTGTGCCTCTGATATTTAACATTTCTTCTCCATATAGAAAATAGATTACCCTTGTACTTTTTCTAACAAAGGGCATGTCTATACACTTCCAAACACTGTATTCCATCTGCCACTTCTTTGCACGTTCTCCTAATCAATCTAGCCTCTTTATTTCCTCAAAACTATCTCCCCCTCCACATATCTCCATGTTGTCCGCAAACTTTGCAACAAAACCATCAATTCCATTATCCAAGTCATTGGCATAGAACGTAAAAAGAAGCGGTCCCAACACAGACACCTGTGGAACACCACTGGCCACCGGCAGCCAACCAGAAAGGATTCCTTTACACCCACTCTTTGTCTCCTGCCAATCAGCCACTTCTTTAACCATGCTAGAATCTTCCCTGTAATACCATGGGCTCTTAACTTTTTAAGCAACCTCACATGTGGCACCTTGTAAAAGGCCTTTTGAAAATCCAAGTACACAACATGAACTGATTCTCCTTTGTCTATCCTAGATCCATAGAAAACCTACAGTACAATACAGGCCCTTCGGCCCGCAAAGTTGTGCCAAACATTTCCCTACCTTAGAAATTACTACAGTTATCCATAGCCCTCTATTTTTCTAAGCTCCATGTACCTATCCAAAGTCTCTTAAAAGACCCTATCATATCACCTCCACCACCGTTGCTGGCAGCCCATTCCATGCACTCACCACTCTCTGCATAAAGAACTTACCCCTGACATCTCCTCTGAACCTACTTCCAAGAACCTTAAAACTGTGTCCTCTTGTGACAGCCATTTCAGCTCTGGGAAAAAGCCTCTGACTATCCACACGATCAATGCCTCTCATCATCTTATACACCTCTATCAGGTCACCTCTCATCCTCCGTCACTCCAAGGAGAAAAGGCCAAGTTCATTCAACCTATCCTCATAAGACATGTTCCCCAATCCAGGCAACATCCTTGTAAATCTCCTCTGCATCCTTTCTATGGTTTCCACATCCTTCCTGTAGTGAGGCAACCAGAACTGAGCACAGTACTCCAAGCAGGGTCTGACCAGGGTCCTATGTAGCAGCAACATTACCTCTCGGCTCCTAAATTCAATTCCTTGATTGATGAAGGCCAATACACCATATGCCTTCTTAACCACAGAGTCAACCTGCGCAGCTGCTTTGAGTGTCCTATGGACTCGGACCCCAAGATCCCTCTGAACCTCCACAATGCCAAGAGTCTTACCATTAATACTATATTCTGCCATCATATTTGATCTACCAAAATGAGCCACTTCACACTTACCTGGGTTGAACTCCATCTGCCACTTCTCAGCCCAGTTTTGCATCCTATCAATGTCCCACTGTAACCTCTGACAGCCCTCCACACTATCCACAACACCTCCAACCTTTGTGTCATCAGCAAACGTACTAACCCATCCCTCCACTTCATCATCCGGGTCACTTATAAGAGTAAGGGTCCCAGAACAGATCCCTGAGGCACACCACTGGTCACCAACCTCCATGTAGAATATGACCCGTCTACAACCACTCTTTGCCTTCTGAGGGCAAGCCAGTTCTGGATCCACAAAGCAATGTCCCCTTGGATCCCATCCACCTTTTCTGATCAACAGTGCCATGCCCCCACCTCTTTTGTCTCTCTCCCTGTCCTTTCTGAAACATCTAAAACCTGGCGCTTGAAGTAACCATTCTTGTCCCTGAGCCATCCAAGTCTCTGTAATGGCCACCACATCATATCTCCAAGTACTGATCCACGCTTTAAGCTCATCCGCTTTATTCACAATACTCCTTGCGTTAAAATAGACACATTCCAGACCGTCGGTCTGAGCATGTCCCTTCTCTATCCTTCCTCACACACTGTCTCCAAGCTTTCTCTATTTGTGAGCCAACCACCAATCTCGTCAGTTTGATTCCACCCCCCAACAATTCTAATTTAAACTCTCCCCAGTAGCCTTAGCAAACCTGCCCACCAGGATATTGGTCCCTCTGGGATTCAAGTGCACCCCATCCTTTTTGTACAGGTCACACCTGCCCCAAACGAGGTCCCAATGATCCAGAAATCTGAATCCCTGCCCCCTGCTCCAATCCCTCACCCACGCATTTATCCTCCACCTCATTCCATTCCTGTACTCACTGTCGCGTGGCACAGGCAGTAATCCCGAGATTACTACCTTTGCGGTTCTGCTTCTCAACTTCCTTCCTAACTCCCTGTGGTCTTTTTTCAGGACCTCTTCCCTTTTCCTACCTATGTCATTGGTACCAATATGTACCATGACCTCTGGCTGTTCTCCCTCCCACTGCAGGATATCTTGGACGTAATCTGAAACATCTCAGATCCTGGTACACGGGAGGCAAACTACCATCCGAGTTTCTTTCCTGCATCCACAGAATCGCCTGTCTAACCCCCTAACTATAGAGTCCCCTATCACTACTGCCTTCCTCTTCCCTTCCCTACCCTTCTGAGCCACAGGGCCAGACTCTGTGTCAGAGGCACGGCCACTGTCGCTTCCCCCAGGTAGGCTGTCCCCACCCCCACCAACATTACTCAAACGGGAGTACTTATTGTTCAGGGGGACGGCCTCCAGGGTACTCTCTAGTACCTGACTCTTCCCCTTACCCCTCCTAACCGTGACCCACCTGTCTGCCTCCCGTGGTCCCGGTGTGACCACCTGCCTGTAACTCCTCTCTATCACCTCCTTACTCTCCCTGACCAGACGAAGGTCATCGAGCTGCATCTCCAGTTCCCTAACACGGTCCCTTAGGAGCTGCAGCTCAACGCACCAGGTGCAGATATGGCCATCTGGGAGGCTAGGAGACTCCAGGACTTCCCACATCTGACACCGAGCACAGAACACTGGCTTCACACACATACTTCCTTTCCGCAATTAACACAGGTAAACTTACCTCACCTCGTCCCGTTACTGCCTAAGCCCGTTGAGCCAAAGCCCCATCACTCTGCTACCCTTTCACTCCGCTGCCCGCTGGATATGGCGGTCTTCTTTTTAAACTTTTCCCGCTCTACTGGCTGATGTCACATGCCTGCGCAGTCTTGCCTCTCTTTTACCCCGAGTAGTAAAATGCCTTCACTCCGAAAATCCTTAGCCATTCCACTCACAGCCTTCTTGCTTTGAATCTAACACCACTGAAGAATCCTTGCCCTTTTTAAATTTTTCCCGCTCTTCGGAGACTCTCCGAAAGATCCTGAGCCATTCCACTCACAGCTTCGAATTCTGCTTGATATTTCTTCAAAGAATTTCAACTGATTTGCCAGGCAAGATTTTCCCTTGAGGAAACCATGCTGACTACGGCCTATTTTACCATGTGCCTCTCCTTAGTAATGTGCTTCTCACTAGTAATGGCAACTTCACACACTTCTGACCCCTGACATTCTCGAACTTCCATGATACTGCTCCTGTCTTCCACAGTGAAGACTGATGCAAAATATTTACTCAGTTTGTCCGCCGTTTCCTTGTACCCATTACTACCTCTCCAGCTTTGTTTTCCAGTGGTCTGATATCCACTCTCACCTCTTTTACACTTTATGTATCCAAAGAAACTGATGGTATCCTATTTAATATTATTGGCTAGCTTACTTTTCTATTCCATCTTTTCCTTTTAATGATTTTTAGTTTCCTTCTGCTGGCTTTTAAAAGCTTCTCAATTCTCTAACTTCCCAGTAATTTTTGCTCTATTATATGCCCTGTCTTTCACTTTGAGACTGTGTAGCCAAGAAGACTGTGTTCACGATTCTTATCGGGTTCTGAGTGAGCAGCAGCAGGGACTGAAAGAGTTTAATGAAATTAAGCTCAATCTCAATTTAACAACAAGTTGGACCTCAACTACAGGGAGAGAGAGGAGAAGGAAAACAAACAACAAAACAAAGGAGAAACAGTGATTCTGCATGGGTGGTGTATTGTAACCCAGGGGTGGCTTCACCCAGTTCCACTGCAAGAGAGGTATACCTGTTACAAATGTGGAAGCAGCATTAGTATTTCCTGGAGAAATTCCCCAGGATCATGTGCCAAGAAATGTCTCTCATCTGTACAGTGCCAGAAAGAAGTTACAAAGTGTATTCTTAACATAAGCTACACTCAACTACGTTCTTTAATAAAAGGTCGAGGAATGGTCAAACCAAATCACAGAGGTGCTAGTTTCCTCAGAGCCATGCAGGTATCCTGTACAAAACATCTACAGGAGAGTGCCAAATACATTCATAAAGATGGAGGCAAGTTCAGAACACCCAGTCCCACGTTCTACAGGTAAGCCTTTCAAATATAACCACAAGTAAAACTATTCATAAATACACTGAAGCTCAAAACTCTTCAACATAGTGTAATAAATCAAAAGTTCCCTTCAAATGGCAGATCACTACTAGTCACGTCAACTTCAATTCTACAAAAAAAATGTTAAATTTGGACAAACACAAGAGATTTTGCAGATGACAGAAATCCAGAGTAACACACACAAAGGAAAGTGACTTCTTTCTGATCAAACACACACTGACTGGACTGCCAACACAGATGCCTTGTGCAGGAAGGCACAGAGTCGAATGTACTTCCTAAGAAGGTTGGCGTCATTCAATGTCTGTAGTGAGATGCTGAAGATGTTCTATAGGTCAGTTGTGGAGAGCGCCCTCTTCTTTGTGGTGGCGTGTTGGGGAGGAAGCATTAAGAAGAGGGACGCCTCACGTCTTAATAAGCTGGTAAGGAAGGCGGGCTCTGTCGTGGGCAAAGTACTGGAGAGTTTAACATCGGTAGCTGAGCAAAGGGCGCTGAGTAGGCTACGGTCAATTATGGATAACTCTGAACATCCTCTACATAGCACCATCCAGAGACAGAGAAGCGGTTTCAGTGACAGGTTACTATCGATGCAATGCTCCTCAGACAGGATGAAGAGGTCAATACTCCCCAATGCCATTAGGCTTTACAATTCTACCGCCAGGACTTAAGAACTTTTTAAGAGCTATTATTAATGCTTTTTGAGATGGTGATTTAGATGCATATCATATTTTTTTACTGAGTTAAGTATTGTATGTAATTAGTTTTGCTACAACAAGTGTATGGGACATTGGAAAAAAAGTTGAATTTCCCCATGGGGATGAATAAATTATCTATCTATCTATCATCTATCTATCTGATAAACTTACACTGCAAAAGTCACTGCAATGTTAGCACTGAAGAGATTTTATGTACTTACTGCATTCCATTTGCCCCTGATATCATGATTTTTTTAAATACTGAGCTACCTTATTGTTTATTCCATATTATTATTTTATTATGATGATTCTTTCACCCTCCCTCTTTATGGGAATTATTTACAATTACTACCACACTTTCAGCTTCTGCCTTCAAGGGAATTTTCAATATTCTAATTCCAATCCATGGAATTCTCTACACTACATCGGACACAGTAATAGGCCACTCTCTTTTCCTCGACCACCTTCCTGTATCAATTCCGAATCACTTGAAAATATCGAAAATCCTATCAATCTTTCTCTTGAATATTCTCAGTGACTGAGCCTCTTGGGGAGAGAATCCTAAAGATGCCCTGCCCTTTGACTGAAGAAATTTCTTCTCATCACTGCCATGAATGATTGGTTGTACATCTGCTGACAATGACCAGTGCTTTCAGATACAATGATCAGCAGACACATCATCCCTTCACCTGCACGGCACAAAGCTTTCAATCCAGCTACCTCCCATTCTTCTAAACTCAATGGAGTATTGGGCTAGTCTGTTTAACCTCTCCTTCTGGGTCACACACCCAGCCCACTAATCATTCTGCAATCCCTCCATCTCACCTGGACCTTTAAAGTTGATCTACACATACCCACCCCCACCCACCACCAGAGAGCTGAGAAACAGACCCACCCATGCCCCTGCATCTTTTGATCTTTCGCCTGCAGGTTGGGGAATGAGAGACTGTGTCACAGTCCGGTCCACGGATTCCCTATTCCGGCTATTCCTTTTTTCCCTTGTTCTGTTGGGCACTCTAATTGAGGCACCTGATTCTCATTTCAGGCTGGCATCATAAATAGCTCTGGGGTCCCGTGATTCCTTGCTGGACCGTCCTCATCAGTAACCCACATCCAGAAGCTCGGTTCTGTGTCCAAGAAGGGTCCTGGCTCTGTGTCCTGTGTCCAAGCCAAGCCAAGCCATGTCCAAGTTCTAGTCAAGAGCCAAGTCCAGATCCAGGTACTGCGTCCCTGCCAAGACCCGAGTTCCCAGTCATGACCTGAGTTTCCTGTCAAGTTCAAGTCCCAAATCCAAATCCAGGTTTTCCGGTTTGTCACTCTACGTCTACGTTCATGTTATCATTTTGTCCTCCCTCCTTGGCTTCCCTAGCGTTCTTAATAGATATAGTCCACTTCCTACTACTTCAGAGTCTGTGTCTTGCATTTGGGTCCGCTCCCAACGCCACCTTATGACAGACTGCCCTCATCCTGCCTTTTGTTCAAAGCAGTTTCTTCTGTCGATCTATGATGATATAATTCTCTGCAGGGCAAGGTGGAGCTGGCAGAGGGGAATGTATGCTCTTCAGTACGACCATTAGGTGCGGGTACACAAACAGATTTCCCTATTCATGGTACACATACGGTATCTCATACTGAGCCTAGACGTGGTTACACAGAAACAAACCGAAATCCGACACCAACGAACCTCCCCCTACCCCATCAATAAGTCCCCTCCTTGTTCCTTCTCATAAAATAACTTTCAGTTCACAACGGGAGGGGGGGTTCCGTCGAGCTTCCGTCGCTGATAGCCCAGCAAATGTTTTTGCCACCGAACCTTAAACAGAGCAAACTTGAACCGCATCTGGCATCAGCTGCCGTAGAAATGCTGCACGGAGTCTCGGAAAGAGGAAAGTTATCAACTGCTACTGCCGTCTTCATGGAGCCCATTGGGGAAAGGTGTTCGACTCTTCCCAGTTCATAAACTCATTTCCCGGAGCTGACTGCGGTGTCACCCCAGCCCACGTGAAATTCCTGGGCGACCCTCACTCTACAGCCAGAGGCTTTGAAGGGTTTTCACTGGCAAGCAACCCTCAAGTCAGAGGTGTGAGATTGGATCAACACACACTACAGTGATCATAGGTAGTTAATGGGTAGGTGCACTTGATGGGACGAATGGCCTTTCCTCACTCCACATAGGGTCATACAGCACGGGAACAGGCCCCTCGGCCCAACCCGCTCATTCCGATTTAGACTCATTTATTTATCACGTGTATGCAGTGAAATGCGTCATTTGCGTTAACCTCTAACAGATCCAAGGATGTGCGAGAGACGGCCGCCGGCGTCGCCAAACAATCTGGCGCCAAAATAACACGCCCACAGTATCGAGTAGAGCAACGCAGTAACAACAACAAATAGTAACAGCAAAACAAGACCTCCCCCCCTTTTCCAACCTTTCACTCACCCACCCCCCCCCCAACCTGCCAAGATGCCCACTGTTAATCTCATTTGCCCCATATCTTCCTAAGCCTTTCCTGTCCGTCCCAATGTCTTTTAAATGTTATTAATTGTACTTACCTCAACCACTTCTTCTGCCAGCTTGTTCCATAGCACTTTGTGAAAACAACACCCCTCGGGTTCCTATTAAATTTACCCCCCCCCCCCCCACCACCACCACCATCGTAAAAGTACGTCCTCTGTATCTTGATACACCTTTCCTGGGGAAAAAAGACCGACCAGCCATTTTATCCGTGTTCCTCAAGATTTGATACCCCTCTATAAGATCACCCCTCAGTCTCCTACATTCGGTGAAATTAAACTCCTAGGTTGCCCAACCTCTCTCTTTAACCCAGTTCCTCGAGCCCTGGCACCATCCACCTGAATATTTACTGCTTAGTGGCATCTTTCGCATAGCAGCTGACCAAAACCGATCGCGATATTCCAAGTGAGACGTTCTAAACTCAACTTGGCACAATTTCTTCAACCCGCAAACCGCAACCTTCCGCGTAAAACCAGCAAATGCAACAGGTCCAAGCCCGGGGGGGGGGGGGGGGTAGCCCCGTCAATGAGATTATGGGTTCGCTTGTGACAACTAGCTCCGAACTACTTCTGATGAAAGTTGTGTACCTCAAAACCGGAGCAGAATGACAAACTCAGCCTTGTCCTCGCAGAGGTCGGTTTGAGCTTTTGACGCGCTAAGTGCGCTCCAAAAGCGGCTGTATTGTAACCAACAGACTGAGGGAAAAAAAGTGAATTTACCTGACAGGAGACAGAGGGGGAGCAGGATCCTGAAGATTAAACCGCAGGACAGCTGAGATGCCATCGCCAGGTGAGAGACATGATACGAGGAGCGGCAGTGGGGTCTGGTTTACAGGTTCTACCGCAGTTCCTGTTTGCGTTTTGGGAGAACACGGATGATTCCCATCCAACGACTCCCACCCCTTCCCGTCTCACTTTCACCGGCCGAGCTCCCGCAGTACCGAGGCTGAGCCCCTTCACAGGAGTTGTGGACGAGTTTCAGATCCCGTTAGATTCCACCTCCGCCCGCCGCCCGAAGCAGAGTGCCTTTTCTTCAGTTACCTCGCTCAGAGGGAGCAGGGGCTTTATAAAGCAACCGCCGCCAGAGAAGCCAGCGTCACCACAGTCGATAAGGGGAAGAAACCCAGCGCCTCCGAGGCGAGCTTGCCCGTCGCTGGTGCTGCCAATGTTTTGGGGAGCCCCGACTAGTACCAGGACCAGTGCACAAGCACCTTCCGGGGAGAGCATGTGATGTTGGTCCGCGGGGAATCTCCCCCGCTTCGGGTTGTGGGAAGCGAGAGGAACAGGTGGCAGTCGTGGGTCGGGCTAAATTACCTCACAAGCACGTTTAGTCCTGTTTCCAAGATTTTAATCACTGCCCCTCTTCTAGATTAATGAACCAGGTTTAAATCTCAACGCAAAAAAAAAAGTCCTTGGATTTATGCCTCTCTTTCACAGCTCAGTACGTCCCAGAACCTGTTTCCCATCAGCCAGGCAGATTTGGAAGGGTATTCACTGTTATGTAGGTGGAACGCTGTCATGATGCTGGAGGGAGGGCTGGACAAGGCGCTGTCCGAGGGTGATGGTTCATCCCATTACTCCTCGAGTTAAAATAAGAGTGAGCAGTACAAAAATAGTTTGAATTTAAAGAATCCACTCAGAATCAATTTTATTATCACCAACGTTCGTCGTGAAATTTTCCTCTCTCTAACTATGTTTGTCTCCCGGCATCGTTAACGTCTCGGAGTGGGTAGGAATAGTACTTGGCACCATACAGGAACATGCTATGCTAGATGTCCAACGACAGGTTGAATAACGGGTTCCATTGTGAGGATTTCTCCAGGAAAGGTTGATCATCGGAATCAGATTTATCATCACTGACATTCGTCGTGAAATGTGCTGTATTGCGGCAGTACAGTGCAAAGGCATAAGATTAATGTCAATGACAAAGGGAGTGAGCAGGCAGTTCATAGGCCATCCTGAAATCAGACGGCCAAGAGAAAGTTGTTTCTGAATCACTTGACGTGGGTCTTCCATCTTTTCGCCAATGGTAGTGACACGAATGCCCGTGATGGTGAGGGTCATTAGTGATGGAGGCCACCTACTTGAGGCAACCCCTCTTGTGGTGGGGAGGGATGTGTCCGTGATTGAATTGGCTGAGTCATACCAGGATTTGGGAGTGACGGGCTTAAGCATCGATTTCCAGTCTTAATCTAACTAAAACCAGTTACTTAGGTAGGAACGTCTGAAGAAAATTAAGTTTAAAGTTAAAGGACGGGATAGGTAAATTACAGGGAACAGTCACCACTAACCAAAACAGTTTTGATTTTCACCAGACTAATGCCACAGCAATAACAAACCTGAACAGTAGATAGCTCATCAAACGTGGAACGGTTGGGAAAATCACTGCGTAACAGTCACAAAATCTGCTGGAGGGACTCAGCGGGTCAGGAAATGAATAAACGATCGACTTTCCGGCCAACACGCCTCCTCAGGTCTGGAAAGGACGGGGGAAACGACAGAATAAAAAGGTGGGCGGTGGGGAGGATGGCCAGAAGGTGGTAGATGAAGCTAGGTGGGTAGGAAAGATAAAGGGCTGAGAAGAGAGTGGACCATAGGAGAAAGGGGAGGAGGGGTCCTAGGGGGAAGTGATAGGCAGGTGTGAAGAGGTAACAGGACAGAGTGGGGAATGGAATAATGGGGGGGGGGGTACCGGAAGGAGAAATCGATAGTCGGGCCATCAACTTGGAGGCTACACAGACGGAATATAAGGTGTTGCTCCTCCACCCTGCGGGAGGCTTTATCGCGGCACAAGAGGCCGTTGGCCAGCAGGTCGGAACGGGAACGGGGATCGGAATTAAAATGTTTGGCTGTTTGGAAGTTACGCTTTTGGGTTATAGGGCGGAGGTGCTCGACGAAGCAACTTACGCCGGGTCTCGCCAGCGTAGAGGAGGCCATATCGCGAGCACCGGACACAACAGGCGACCCCACAGACTCGCAGGTGAAGTGTTGCCTCACCTGGAAGGACTGTTTGGGGCCCTGAATGAAGGCGAGGGGAGAGGTATAGTGCTTTGGTCCCTTACAGAGATAAGTGCCGGGAGGGAGATTAGTGGCGAGAGACGAATGGACAAGGGAATCAATGGAGGGAGCAATCCCCGCAGAAAGCGGAGAGAGGGAGGGAGGTAAAGATGTGTTTGGTGGTAGGGTCGCGTTGAAAGTGTCCTAAGTTGCGGAGAACGATGTGTTGGATGCGGAGGCTCGTGGGGTGATAGGTGAGGACTAGAGTAACTATCACTGCTGGCAGTTGGGATGAGGGCGGATGTTCGGGAAATGGAAACATGCGGGTGAGAGCAGCATCAATGGTGGCGGAAAATAAATCCTGTTCTTTGGAGAACATCAGAGATTCGCTTAGTCCATTTCTGACATCTCCCCTTTCCCAATCGCTCGTCTCCATCTCGGGAGACAAACTGTCCCTCGACATCTGGGAACAGATGCGGCCGAGACAAAGGAACTGAAAAACAGAGAATAACTTTCTCCCCACGCCCCAGGAGTCAGGGAGGGAAGAGGTACGGCCAATGTAATCGTGGGGATCGATAGGTTTATAAATGTCGATCGACAGTTTGTCTCCTGAGATGGAGACGGCAGATCGAGAAGAGGGGGGAGCTGTCAGAAATGGACCAAGCGAATTTAAGGGCAGGTTAGTAACTGGAGGCAAAGCTGATGGCATTGACGAGCTTACCAGCAAGGGTGCTTATCAATGTAGCGCCGGAAGAATTGGGGAGCGTAACCGGGGAAGGCTTGGGACATGGAATGTTCTCCGTAGCCAACGAGAAGGCGAGTATAACTGGGGCCTGGGCGGGTGCCTATGGCTGCCCCGCGAGCCTGGAGAAAGCGGGGAGAGCCGAAGGAAAATTGAAGGCCAGTTCTGTCAGACGGAGTTGGGTGGTATCGGAGGGAAATTGCTTGGTCTTTTATGAGAAGTAGAGAGCTCCAAGGCCTTCTTGATAGGGGGTGGGAGTGTATAGGAACGGGACATCCATGGTGAAAATGAGGCGGCCGGGGCCAGGGAGTTGAAAGTTAGTGAGGAGTTCAAAGCATGAGAAGTGTCACGGATATAGGTGAGAGGGACTGAACCAAGGGGTACTGAATGGAATCGAGGACACGTGCTCAGTGGGGCAGAGACAATGGCCTACTTAAGTCATGTTTGTGGATCTTAAGGTAGGAGGTAGAAAGGAGCAGAGCAGAGTAAGATCTATGAGTTTGGTGGCAATGATGGGAGTTCTCCAGAGTTGAATCAGTGATGGTGTCGGATACAGTTTTCTGATGGTCCGGAGTAGGGTCCTCTTCGAGTAGGGATGAGGAGGTGTCTGAGAGAAGCTGCCTGCCCTCAGCAAGGTAGGGGTCAGACCACCACACTATCCCTTTGTGGGTTTGATGCTAAAGTTGGGACTGGTGCAGAGAGAAGTGGAGGGCAATACGTTCAGAGGGAAGGAGAGAGAGTGGAGGGCAATACGTTCAGAGGGAAGGAGAGAGAGTGGAGGGCAATACGTTCAGAGGGAAGGAGAGAGAGTGGAGGGCAATACGTTCAGAGGGAAGGAGAGAGAGTGGAGGGCAATACGTTCAGAGGGAAGGAGAGAGAGTGGAGGGCAATACATTCAGAGGGAAGGAGAGAGAGTGGAGGGCAATACGTTCAGAGGGAAGGAGAGAGAGTGGAGGGCAATACGTTCAGAGGGAAGGAGAGAGAGTGGAGGGCAATGCGTTCAGAGGGAAGGAGAGAGAAGTGGAGGGCAATGCGTTCAGAGGGAAGGAGAGAGAGTGGAGGGCAATGCGTTCAGAGGGAAGGAGAGAGAGTGGAGGGCAATGCGTTCAGAGGGAAGGACAGAGGAGTGCTGAAGTGGAGCCGGGTGATTTTTAAATCGGCTATTTCCAGAGCAGGCAAAGAATCAGAGCGGGGTGTTATAGAAAAGGAGGGAGTTGGAGACGGGAGAAAGGGTCATCAGTGCAGGGTCTGGAATTCTTGCCAAACAATAGTGGGCTTGGAGATGGAGAGGACGGAAGATGAACTCATTGAGGTGCGGGCGAAGGGGGACGAAGATAAGGCCCTTGCTGAGGACAGAACATTTCGCCTCAGAGGAGGATCAGAGGGAGGAAGAGAGTTGGTGGCCTCAGAAACATTTCCCTCAATCAAATTCGAAATGGAATTAGAATCCCCCTCTACTCCCTCATCTGACTGATGTTAATACTGTGAATGATTCTGGCTGCTCATATTATCTCTGCAGATGTTAAACTGATGTTAGTTACAACACACAACATCCATGGTACCAGGAGTACTATACATGCCACATACACTGTTGTCAGGACATCAGGCAATCAATGTGCAAGAAAGTGTTATTACTGAGTTCTGCTCATGTTCTTGGGCTCCCAAATGCAAATTTATGTTAAGAATCTGGCCAGTTTCAGATGAACTAGCAGCACCCTCGGGATGTACTGCACAGTTTGCTTTGGATTAACTGGCTCTCCCTCTCCTGTAAATACAGATCTATAAAGGGCAGTTTGCCATAAATCCATTAGTAACTGCCCTTTTATCTTGGTTTTTATCTACATTCACCACCTTCCTCTCCAGAGAACATTTTGAACAATCTGCTTAGGTCCTATCTTCACATCCCCCCCCACCCCCATCCATCTACACTCAGTGACCATTGTATTAGCTACTCCCCTCTAACTCTGTTAGACCTGCTCACTCATGCAAATATCTGGTCACCAGTCATGTGGCAGCTACTCAATGCAGACATGGCAAAGAGGATCAGTTCTTATTCAGGCCAAACATCAGAATAGGGGAAAATGTGCTCTAAGTAACTTTGACCGTGGAATGATTGTTGGTGCCAGATGGGGTGGTTTGAGTATCTCAGAAATTACTGATCTCTAGAGTTTACAGAGAATGGTGTGAAAAAAAAAACAAATGAAAGCATCCAGTGAGTGGTAGTTCTGTGAGAAAAAATGCCTTGTTAATGAGAGAGATCAGAAGAGAATGGCCAGACTGCATCAAGCTGACAGGAAGGTGAAGTAATTCAAGAAACCACACGTTATAACAGTGGTGTGCAGGAGCAGCTCTGGAGGTACGACATGCCAAACCTTGAAGTGGATGGGCTATAGAAGCAGATGACCACAAACATGCACTCAGTGGCCATTTTATTAGGTACAGGAGGTGTCTAATAAAGATGGCACTGAGTGTATATCTGCAATCCTCCTGTGTGCTAACCAAGATTTGCCATAACCTGTGAATTGACATTAATGGCAGCTTGAGTTCTCAGATGACTAGGCTCTCAGACTGATAGACCGGGAAAGTAGTTCCTAGAGATGAATTATGTTCTGAACACAAGGAATTCTGCAGATGCTGGAAATGCAGAGCAGCACACAGAGTACTGGAGGAATGCACCGTCAGGCAGCAGCTATGGATATCATATGGTGGGCATTGAGAGCGGACCTAAATGCAAGACACAGACTGAAGTACTAGGGACAGGACCAGGTGAGTCAAGAAAGCAAGGGAAGTGGGGAAGAAACAACGCTGGACAAGACACGGGCTCTGGACTAGGATACAGGGCCTGGGCTAGGACTAGACTGGGAAAGTGAGACCTGGTTGAAGAACTAGGAACTTGGAACCTGGACAAGGACTCTGAGCCAGAGACTGGACAGGGACCCAGAACCTGGGTCTTGACTCGGGCTCGGACTCCGGATTTAGGCTCGGACAAGATGTGGCAAGGCAACAGGACTGGACGTGGGGGCAGGACACAGGACTCCTGGGCTGGACGAGGACATGAAGCTCAGCCTTGGTCCTAGAAGACAGGAGCGTGGAGCGCAGAGCCCTGGTCCTGGGAGACAGGAGCGCGGGAGCGCAGAGCCCTGGTCCTGGGAGACAGGAGCGCGGGAGCGCAGAGCCCTGGTCCTTGGAGACAGGAGCGCGGGAGCGCAGAGCCCTGGTCCTTGGAGACAGGAGCGCGGAGCGCAGAGACCCCTCCTTGGGAACAGGACATAGGGCCAGGACTCATACACAGAAAGCTAAACACCACAAGACAGTTCCCAACACTAGATAGCCAGACCTATCTAGCAAAGGCGAGGACACAAAGAGACAGTTCCAAACAATAAAAACGTTCCTTATCTGGACACAGCGAGGCTCCAGTCTTACTCCAGTGGTAGAACTTGACAGCAAGAATAGGCAAGGACACAGGCAAAGCTCCAGGTGAAAGGTAGCAGGCAAGGCTCCAGCCAAGGGCTACAGAAAGAAGGGGAAGGGAACAGTTCAGCCTCAGGGTAACAGCAAAGACAGCCTGACTTACCCCACAGAGGCAAGGACAGGATACTGACAAGACAAACCAGCACCTACACATGAACCCAGGGCTACTTGAATTCCCAGGTCAAGACTAGCATCAGGTGCCTGTGATTAAACCCAACTGAAACAAGGAACAGCTGGAAGACCTGGAGTCTGGAGTTCATGGACCGGACCATGACAATGGAAATGAATAAACAGTCGACATTTTGTGCTCAGACCCTTCACTAGAACTGAAAAGAAAGGAGGAAGATGCCAGAATATGAAGGTTTGGATAGGGGAAGGAGGACAAGCTGGAAGGTGATAGGTGAAGCCAGGTAGATGGGAGAGGGGATGAAATAAGAAGCTGGGAGGTGATAGGTGCAAAAGGTAAAGGGCTGGAAATGAAGGAATCTGATCGACAATAGGCAGTAGGTGCAGGAGTAGGAAATTCGGCCCTTCTAGCCAGCACTGCCATTCACTGTGATCATGGCTGATCATACACAATCAGTACCCGGTTCCTGCCCTCTCCCCATATCCCTTGACCCCGCTATCTATGAGCTCTATCTAACTCTCTCTTGAATGCATCCAGAGAGTCGGCCTCCACTGCCTTCTGGGGAAGAGCATTCCACATATCCACCACTCTCTGGGTGAAATTTTTTTTCCGCATCTCTGTTCTAAACGGCCTACCCCTTATTCTTAAACTGTGGCCTCTAGTTCTGGACTCACCCATCAGCAGGAACATGCTTCCTGCCTCCAGCATGTCCAATCCCTTAATAATCCTTAATGATAGGAGAGGGGTGTGGATCAAGGGAGAAAGGGAAGGAGGAGGGGCACCAGAGGGGGGTGATGTTCTGAATTTGGTTCGCGTGTACTGATATTTAAACCTTTTCTTGTGGACCTGCTTTCTGCTGAGTCCAGTGGCAGATGAGGCCGCCCCATATTTTCACAGTTTGACATCTAGCAGCTCATAATCTGGGTAGGTTTTGTTATAAAGCCCATGCACATGTGTATCATTAGTGTGACTTTTGATCTCTGCCCAGAAAGATTTGGCAAAATATAATGAAGTATCTGGAACAAGGAGGATCCCCCTCCATATTTTCACAATTTCTTACAACAGAGAAGGAGGCCATTCAGCCTATTGAGGCCATGCTGGCTCTCAGTAACTCCAGTAACTATTAATCTTATTTCCTAACTTGATTTCCTCTAACTCAATTCCCTTCACTTGTCATCAACTCCACTCCGATTCTGCTACCATTGACCTTTGCTAGAGATTGCTTAGAGTGGCCCATCACCCACCAGCAAGTTTTGAGCTTACAAATAAATATTTATAAGTTATAGCTCAGGTTTTATTTGTTTTATTTAGAGATACAACACAGTTACAGGCCATTCCATCCCAATGCTCCCGTGTCACCCAGTCACACCGATGTGACCATTTAACCTACAGATCCATATGTCTTTGGACAGTGGGAAGAAACCTGAGCACACGGAGGAAATCCACACAGTCCCGGGGAGAACTTACAAACTCCTCATTAAACGGTGGTGGAATTGAACTTGGGGAACAGTAACAGCATTACACCAACGGCTCTGCTACATGTGCATCGTCCTTCCACCGCAGAGAACTTCAGCTAACTAAGCAGCATGATTGTAAATCACGATCAGAAAATTATATTAATAAGTGGCATTGATGTGCGATTTGTGTGAAATCTGCAGAACACAGGTTTGGGTCAGTTTAGGCCGAGCTCACCATCTCCCCCTTCCTGTCGGTTTTCCTGCATGATTTTAATGTTCCACACACAGACACCTCACATTAGCTACTTGTATTACAAGACAAATCATCTTTAGCTGATAGCAATTAGAGTATGTTCAAAGTAAATAGGAGAATGCTTGGAGCTTAGGGACATCATACAATTGCTCAGTATTATTGCTGTTGGCATATCACATCGATTATCCTTCCTTCACTGCATTACACTGGGAAATGAATGCCTCTGGGCTGTTCAGATCTCACTTCCAACACTATACATTGCACTTCCTGCCACTTTCTCCAATTACTTTGGGTAATATACACTCAGTGGCCACTTTATTAGGTACCAAAGTGGCCACTGAGAGAACGCTTGCGGTCTTCTGCTTCTGTAGCCCATCCACTTCGGGGTGAGACGCGTTCAGAGATGCTCTTCTGTCACATGTTTGGCTGATTAGATATTTGCATTAACAAGCAGGTGAACAGGTGTATCTAATAAAGTGGCCACTGAGTGTATAGAGCGAGGTGCACCAGGATGGTGCTCAGCAGATCCTGTGACAACATTCCGGTCCCGATTAAGGAACTCCGGCCAAAACGTCCCCTTCATGGATGCTGCCCAACTTGCAGAGTTCCTCCAGCATTTTGTATGTGCTGCTCAAGATTTCCAGAATATCATGTTACTGATATTCAAAGAGTGATTATAAGGACTAACAGGATTGTTACGAAAGATGCTGACTTGCTGAATTCCTCCATCATTTTAGCCGTGTTACACTATATGACAAGTTTAAGGAGGTGCTTATCTTTATTCTAGAAGTGATTGATAGACCACAGAATCATGTCAGTCAGTGGATTACAGTGATAATAGCAACAGGTGGACTAGTTTTCAGTCCAGGCTGTGGTTGCCGTGGGCACAGTACAGTACATCTGAGACCAGGACTGGGATGACCTTTCACTATTTTCAGGTTCACATAGTGTCAATTGTGACAAACCCACAAGCCAAATAAATTTTCCCAGAATCTCTGTAACCCTCAGCTCCAGCAGACAGCAGAACAGGTGGAGACTGCTACAACATACCAATCCTTACAGACTGCGACATAACGTTAAAGATTCAGGCAAGTGCCTCAGTACTTCACCAATCCCTTAAATGCTATTCTTACTTTGGAGAAATCCATGGACAGTAGCCTGTAATGTCACAAGGTTGATCCACCACCTCCTGGGAGAATTATACAGACATCTCAGTGAGATAACCTGTTGCCAGCGAGTTGCTGCCTTTGAACAGGAGCAACCCAGATGTGCAGTGCATGGGATACCTTCACATGTCAGTAATCATTCAACTCTTAACATGTCCACCTAGAACTGCCCTCTACTGCTGTGCCTATCTAAACCATTACCCCAACGATTCCATCACTCCATCAAAATCAAAGTCCAAAGTAAATTTATCATCACAGTACATATACAACCCTGAGATTCATTTTCTTGTGGGCATACTCAATAAATCCATAATAGAATAATGACCATATTAGAATCAATGAAAGACCTCTCTAAGCATTCAACCAGTATGCAAAAGACAACAAACTAAACAAATGCAAAAAGAAATAAACATCAACAGCATGGGATGAAGAGCCCTTGAAAGAGAGTCCATGGGTTCTGAGAACATTTCAATGATGCGGCAAGTGAAGTTGAGTGAGGCTATCCCCTTTGGTACAGGAGCCTGATTGTTGAGGGGTAGTAACTGCTTGTGATACTGATGGTGCGAGTCCTGAGGCTCCTGTACCTTCCTCCTGAAGGCAGCAGCGAGAGAAGAGCATGGCCTGGAGGGTGGGGTCCCTGATGATGCATGCTACTTTCCTGCAATGCTTTGTGTAAATGTACTCAATAGTGGGGAGGGCTTTACCCGTTAATGGACTGGGCCATATCCACAACTTTAGGTAGGGTTTTCCATTCAAGGCATTGGGGTTTCCATACCAAGCAGTGATGCAGCCAATCAATACACTCTCCACTACACATCTATACAAGTTTGTCAAAGTTTTAGATGTCATGCTGAATCTTTGCAAACTCCCAAGAAAGTAGAGCTGCTGCTGTAATTGCACTTACATGCTGGGCCCGGGACAGATCCTCCAAAGTAACAACACTGAGGAGTTTAAAGTTGCTGACCCTTTCCACCTCTGATCCCCTGAGGAGGACTGGCTCATGGACTTGTCATAGGTGGGGGGGGGGGGGGCGGGTTCTTGGTGCAGACCCAAATGCAAGACACAGACACTGAAGGACTAGGAACAGGACTGGACTAGAGTTAGGGACGGGACAGGACACAGACTAGGAGCTGGGACAGGAACACAGACTTGGGCTATGACTTTGGCTAGGAAAGTGGAACTAGGACAAGGATTTGAGAACTAGGAGCCTGGGCTTGGACTCCAAGCCAGAGACTGGACAAGGATCCAGAACCTGGGTCTCGACTCGGGCTCAGACCCCGGAACTAGGTGAGGACATTTCGTGGCTACAGGACTGGACATGGCTAGGGTTCTTCAAGGCTTAGCTGCAGGACTCCAAGCCAGAGACTGGACAAGGACCCAGAACCTGGGTCTTGACTCAGGCTTGGATTCCAGAACTAGGCAAAGACATGATGTGGGTACAGGACTGGCCAAGGCTTGGATTCTTTGAGGCTTTCCTGGGCAGGATGAGGTACTCCTGTGCTGGGCAAGGTACAAGGACAGGACAAGACCCCAAACCCTTGACTTGGTCTTGGCAGAACAGGAAACTCAGAGACTTGGTCTTGAGAGAGACAGGAACACAGAGCCAGGACCACTCCTTAGGAACAGGACATTGGGCTGGGGCTCTACAGAGCCCAGAGTCAGGACCCCTCCTAGGGAGCAGGACATAGGGCCAGGACTCATACACAGAACACAGACAGTTCCCAACACAAGGTAACATCAAACAGCCAGACCTACCTAGCAAAGGCATGGACACAGAGATAGTTCCAAACAACAATAGACAGTTCCTCATCTAGACACAGCAAGACTCCAGTCTTGCTCCAGCAGTAGAACTTAACAGCGTTACAGGCAAGGTTGCAGGGAAATGTTTCAGGAGGAAGGTGAAGAGAACAGGCCAGCAAATGAAGCTGAACCCAGGAGCTATTTATGTAGCCAGCCCAAAATGAGAATCAAATGCCTCAATTAGAGCACCAAACAGAACAAGGGAAAACCGGAAAACCTGGAATAAGGAGCAATGGACCGGACCGTGAACCGGAATGCGGATTTCATGGACTGGACCATGACACTTCTGGTTTCCTCCTCCTGTTGGTAATCGGCTTCTTGATCTTGCTGACATTGAGTAAGAGGTTGTTGTTGTGGCACCACTCAGCCAGATTTTCAATCTCCCTCACATATGCTGATTTATCATCACTTTTGATTTGGCCTACAACAGTAGTGTCACCAGCAAACTTGAACATGATATTGGAGCTGTTCTTAGCCACACAGTCATAAGTGTCAAGTGAGTAGAGCAAGCACATTAGCCTTGTGGTGCCCCTGTGTTGATGGAAATTGTGGAGGAGTTATTGTTGTCAATCTGAACTGAGTGGGATCTGCAAGTGAGGAAACTGAGGATCCAATTGCACAAGGAGGTATTGAGGCCAAGGGCTTGGAGCTTATTGATTAGAGGAGATGGTAGTATTGAATGCTGAGGCGTGGTCGATGAAGACCATCCTGATGTATGCATCTTTGCTGTTCAGTTAATCTAGGATTGAATGAAGAGTCAAAGAGATGGCATCTGCTGTGGACTTGTTGCTCCAGTAGGCAAACTGGAGTGGATCTAAGTTGGTTTTCAGGCAGGAGTTGATATGTTTCATCACTGATCTCTCAAAACACTTCACCACTGTGGATGTAAGTGCTACTTGATGAAAGTCATTGAGACTGGTTACCACTTTCTTCTTAGATTCCTCAATGATTCCATCACTTCACCAAGCTCCCACTGACTGATCTGTATGTGAAGCAGAACTTACTGATTCCAGTTGTTGCTTCTCATCAGCTGAGTCTTCAACTCCAACTGTTTTGAGTTATATTGGGTTCACTTATGGAACTAAACTGCTTCCCAGCAGGACACGGATTCAAGAAGCAGACTCATAGAGTTATAGAGGAGAACTGCTCAAAAACAGGTGCTTCGACCCATCTAGTCCATTGCCAACCTGATCTTCTGCCTGGTCCCATCTACCTACACTCACACCATGTCTCTCCAAATCCTTCCCATCTGTGTACCCATCCAAACTTCTATTAGGTGTTACAATATAACCTGCATTTACCACCTCCACTGCCAGCTTGTTATATACTTGCACTACCCTCCAAGTGAAAGTGTGCCCCTCAGACTACACTAGACTTTTACTCTAAAGCTTTGACCTCCAGTTCTAGTCTCAGTCAACCTGAAAGAGAGAAGTTTGCATGCATTCATCCTGTCTAAGCCCATCCCTTTGGCCTGTTTTCACAGGAATTAAGTCCTCACAGCTTCAACCTTCCCCATCTCCTCTCACAACTCACTGCTCGTATTAGCTGCCTGGTTAAACTTTTCCTATTATAAGACCATAAGGCACAGGAGCAGAATTAGGCCATTCTGCCCATCGAGTCTGCTGCACCATTCCATCACGGCTTATTTATTATCCCTCTCAACCTCCTTTCCTTATGGGAGAGACCTTGCAGTTTCTGAAATTAACTCCTTTTAGAAGCAAACTTTTTTTTAGCATCAAAATTATAACCAGTATTGGCAATCCTAAACCCCTAAAATGTTTTATAAACATATTCCTGCTTAACTATTACATGCAATTAATATGCTAAGAGTTTCTGTTAGCTGTTCCCTTCTGAGCTCCAACAACACACAAGAACTGCTATCCATGATAAAGCAATGAACTGATTGGCACCTGTGCAGTATTCACTTCCCTCCCACCATCAGGCTGTGCCCAGAACATCTCCATCTCTCTCTCTCTCTCTCTCTCTCTCTCTCTCTCTCTCTCTCTCTCTCTCTCTCTCTCTCTCTCCCTCTCTCTCTCTCTCTCGCTCTCCCTCTCTCTCCCTCTCTCTCTCTCTCTCTCTCTCTCTCTCTCTCTCTCCTCCTCTCTCTCTCTCTCTGTCTCTCTCTCTCTGTCTCTCTCTCTCTCTCTCCCTCCCTCCCTCCCTCTCTCTCCCTCTCTCTCCTCTCTCTCCCTCTCTCTCCTCTCTCTCCCCCCTCTCTCCCTCTCTCCTCCTCCTCCTCCTCCTCTCACTCACTGCTCCCAGAGGAAGGTCCTTGTGTTCGAATGATCTCTCTGTCCCTCGATGTTGCTGGAGGATTATGCTGGAGCAAGGCTTATCAATGTAGTTATAAAGAAGGCAAGACAGTGACTATCTTTCATTAGGAGTTTGAAGAGATTTGGTATGTCAACAAATACACTCAAAAACTTCTGTAGATGTACCATGGAGAACATTCTGACAGGCTGCATCACTGTCTGGTATGGAGGGGGAGAGGTCTACTGCACAGGACTGAAAAAAGCTGCAGACGGTTGTATATTTAGTCGGCTCCATCTTGGGTACTAGCCTACAAAGTATTCAGGACAGCTTCAGGGAGAGGTGTCTCAGAAAGGCAGCGTCCATTATTAAGGACCTTCAGCACCCAGGGCATGCCCTTTTCTCATCAGGAAGGAGGTACAGAAGCCTGAAGGCACACACTCAGCGATTCAGGAACAGCATCTTCCCCTCTAACATCCAATTCCTAAATGGACATTGAACCCATGAACACTACCTCACTTTTTACATATATATTATTTGTTTTTTGCATGATTTTTAATCTATTCAATATGCATATACTGTAATTGATTGATTGATTGATTGATTATTTCTTCTTCTTCTAGATTATGTATCGCATTGAACTGCTGCTGCTAAGTTAACAAATTTCATGACACATGCCGGTGATAATAAACCTGATTCTGATTCAATGCATTTTGTGGATTGGATTGCAGTTCACATTATGATGTGCTTTCTAGTTTCTGGTTTCTCCTTTTTCACTATTTTTGGGCAAATTTGAATCGGGGCAGACTGCAGATAATGAACGCTGAGCTGAACTGAAATATGGACTCTCAAACAAGAGAGAATCTGCAAATTCTGGAAATGCAAGCAACACACACAAAATGCTGAAGGACTCAGCAGGCCGGGCAGCATCTTTGGGAAAAAGTACAGTGGACGTTTCAGGCCGAAACCTGCAGAAGGGTTTTGGCCTGAAACATCAGCTGTACTTTATTCCACAGATGCTGCCCGGCCTGCTGAGTTCCTCCAGTATTTACGTGTGTTGCCTGAATATGGGCTCTTCTTTTTTTGTGTTTTATACTTAGTGTTTGCATTCATTCTTTTTTGTTGCCGTTTGCACAATTTGTTTTTTGCGCGGGTGGGATTAATGGTTTTCTTTGTTTCGCGACTGTCTGTGGAGAAGATGAATCTCAGGATTGTATACTGCATACATACTTTGATAATAAATGTACTTGGAATCCTTACAAAGTACTGAACAGAGGACATCAGTTCTTCCCTTCACTCAGCTGCACTTCTACACAGTTCTTCCCGAGTGTGTTATTCCAACACCTAGGGGTAAGACAGCAAGCAGTCTGAATATCCCCAGACTGATTCTCCCGTTACATCAGTCTTGAAATTTTAGAAAGTTATAAGACCTGCTATTCTGATAAGCTTATAGTGTCAATGAAAGATTCAAATGCATTTCAGATTGCTGCATCTTGCCGTCTCTCTGTGGTTAATCAGCTGCAGCAAGACCAATCCAAAGGCTTCTCAAATCGAGAAATATTGTATCTCAGGAGAGTTGCACAGGTATCAAAGTTAATGTCTTTTTAATTGAATCATTAAACAGACAGAATGCAATCATTGGTAGATGTAAAAACAATTGCTGAACTGTTTGATGTGTTTGGGAATTCTCTCAGTATCACAACCACTATTAACAGTTACTAAAAATGGACTGGTCATTACTGTACAAGCCTGATGTTTCAAATTGACTACCAATTTCTACCATTACAATGGTAACTGCACATCATAATAGTTCACCATAAAGTACATCGGGATGTTCTGAAGTTCAGATTCAGATTTAGATTCAGTTTATTGTCATTTAGAAACCACAAATGCAATGCAGTTTAAAAAATGAGACAACGTTCCCCCAGAATGATATCACAAAAGCATATGACAAAACAGACTACACTAGAAAATCCACGAAACATTTGGCAATCCCCAATCTAGAGTCCGGAGAGGCCGCTGCGTATTAATATCGCGCTACCGTCTAGCGCGTTCCCCAGAAAGGAGCTCCAAATCCACCAGACAAACAAGATCAAAAACTAAAGCTACAAGACCTGCACAAAACCACATAATTACAACATATAATTACAACAGAGCAAACAATAGCATAATTGATTAAAAAAAAACAGACTATGGGCACAGTAAAAATAGTCCAAGATGTTAAAGGACTGTAAGTTCAAAAGAAATCACCACAGTTTCCACAAGTCCTCAGGGTCCCGACAGACTCGCCATCCCACGCCAGCGGCAGAAGGGAGCACCCCTGCTATGGACTTCCAAGGCACTGCCCGACTCAGCTTCGCAGACGCAGCACACACCGAAAGCGACCTGAGTCCGTCGAAAGGACTCCGAGCCGCCGACCATCCCCTCCGACACAGCTTCTCCGAGCTCCATCCTCTGCCGAGCGTATTAAGACGGCCCCGCCAATGACCATCGGCAATGCGACCCCGAGGACTGGGGGCCTGTTCTTCCCAGCAGAGTCCCGGACCTCACAGCAGCAGCAGCAACGAAGAAGGTCTTCCTGGAATTTCCCAATGTTTCTCCGTGCTCCCACGTCCGTTTTCAATCGATTATGAAAGAAAAAAAAATAAAGAAACTTTCATAATTGACATAAACAAAAGAAAAACCCCAAAACATAATAAAAAATTTTAAAAAAAGAAAAAAGAACTGGGCAGCTCAAACTGAGAGTGAAAACCAAAAAGACAAGGAAAAACTTTCTGATCAAATCCCAAACTTCAAAAAGGTAACTGGAAGGGCCACAAGTCAGAGCATATGAAAACATTGAATAAAATGTCACCAAGTTTCCTTGAATTTAGAGGATGTATCAAATGTCCGACTTCTTATTTTCTCTAAACTGAAACAGGACATAATGGAGTTAAGCCAATGAATAGCAGTAGGTGGATTAGAATCCTTCCATTTAAGCAAATCCTAGCCAATAAAGTTGTAAAAGCTATCATCCAAAAAGCAGGAATATCTCCTGCTTCCGAAGGAATTATCCCAAAAATTGCTGTAAGTAAATTTGGTTTTAGATCCAAATTCAGAACCTTTGACAAAGTTTTGAAGACTTCTTTCCAAAAATTATCTAACTTGATACAAGACGAGAACATGTGTGTTAAAGTAGCCACCTCAATATTACATCTAATTCAAATAGGATTAATATTAGAAAAAATACGGGCTAATTTGTCCTTTGACAAATGCGCCCGATGTACTACCTTGAACTGTATCAAGGAGTGATGGGCACAAATAGAAGAGGTATTTACCAAATGAAAAATTTTATCCCATTGATTATCTGAAAGTGACACCAGTCTTCACTGTGTAAGACACTAGCAATATACCAAAATTTCAGGAGTGTCAGGGGTCAGAAGTGTGTGAAGTTGCCATTACTAGGGAGAAGATAGTTGGGAAACTGAAAGGTCTGAATATAGACAATTCACCTGGACCAGATGCTGTACACCCCAGGGTTCTAAAAGAGGTTGCTGAAGAGATTGTGGAGGCATTCTTTCAAGAATCACTAAATTCTGAAATAGTTCCAGAGGACTGGAAGATTGCAAATGCCACTCCACTCTACAAGAAGGAAGAGAGGCAGAAGAAAGGAAATTTCAGGCCAGTAAGTCTGACCTCTGCAGTTGGGAAGATGTTGGAGTCATTGCTAAGGATATGGTTTCAGGGTACACAGAGGGACATAAAATAGCTTGTAGTCAGCATGGCTTCCTCAAGGGAAGATTTTGCCTGACATTTCTGTTGGAACTCTTTGAAGAAATAACAACCAGGATAAACAAAGGAGAATTAGTGGATGTTGTGTACTTGGATTTTCAAAAGGCTTCTGCCAAGGTGCCACAGATGAAGCTCCTTAACCGGTTAAGAACCCATGGTATTACAGGAAAGATACTAGCATAGATAAAGCAGTGTCTTATTGACTAAAGGCAAGGAGTGGGAATAAAGGGAGCCTTTTTTGGTTGGTTGCCAGTGACTAGTAGTGTTCCACAGGGGTCTGCATTGGGACTCATTCGTTTTATGTTATATGTCAATGACTTGGATGACAGAATTGACGGTTTTGTGGCAAAGTTTGAGGATGATATGAAGCTATGTAGAGGGACAGGCAGTTCTGAGGAAGTAGAGAGTCTTTAGCAGAAAGACTTAGATTAGGAAAATGGGCAAATGAGTAGTTGATGAACACAATGTCGGAAAGTGTATAGTCATGCACTTTGGCAGAAGAAATAAAATGGTAGACTATTTTCTAAATGGAGAGAAAATTAAAAATACTGAGGTGCAAAGGGATTTGAAAGTCCTTGTGCAGCATTCCCTGAAGGTTGATTTGCAGACTGAGTTGGTGGTGAGGAAGGCAAATGTGATGTTAAGACTCATTTCAAGAGGACTAGAATATAAAAGCAAGGATATAATGTTGAACCTTTATAAAGCACTGGTGAGGTCAATTGGAGCATTGTGAGCAGTTTTGGGGCCCCTTATCTAAGATAGGATGTGCTGACATTGGAGAGGGATCAAAAGAGATTCACCAGAATGACTCCAGGATTGAAAGGCTTGTCATACGAAGAGCGTTTGAAGGCTCTGGGCCAGTATTCACTGGAATTTAAAAGAATAAGGGTGACCTAATTGAGTGGTGAAAGGCCTTGATAGAGTGGATGTGGAGAAGCTGTTTCCTATGGAGGGAGTGTCTAAGACCAGAGGACACAGCCTCAGAATAGAGGGGTGTCCTTTTAGAACATGTGTGACAGCTGTGGAGGCCAAGTCTTAAAGTATATTTAAAGCAGAGGTTGGTAGTTTCTTGATCGGTCAGGGCATGAAGGGATACTGGAGAGAAGACAGGAGATTGGGGCTGGGAGGAAAAATGGATAAAATGCTGGAGCAGACTTGGTGGGCTACATGGCATAATTCTGCTCTTATATCTCATGGTCTTAAATCTGCATTGGTCTGGTTTATGTGAGCCCCTACCACAATGCAACACAATTTGTTCGGCCAGCCCAGTTTCTGTTTAGATGTTGCAAATTTGTTCATGTTCATTTTCACTCCTGACTGCAAATCAGTTACGTCTCTGCTGTTTTCATTGATACAGCAATTTCAACTGCTCTCTTAAATATAAGTTGTGCTTCAGTTAGGGTTTGTTTTTGAATACTTTCTTGCAAGATTCCACAAACTAGACAATCTCTCAGTCCATCATAAAGCCCTTTACAGAACTGACAATGCTCAATCTCTTCAATGCAGCCATGTTTGCTGAAATGGACACCCCCTTCCCCCTTCCTTTAGATTCCACTTATAAAACCTGAAGCATTCTGCAGTCAACAATGGTTTTGGTTCTAAATGGTCCTGCGTCACTTTCACTAATCAGTAAAGCTCATTTTGTCTGGTTTGGTTGGAGCAATTAAACGACCAAGCAAACTGTGTGTCTTTAACTTGAAAGCACTCAGCAAAGCTGCCAGTCACTTCTCACTGGTTCTTCCAATTTGCTTTAAAATACAGCCCAATTCACTTAGCATACAATATCCAGTCATCTCTTGTGCAATCGAACACGTCTATCTCTTTCAGCCATTTCTGCTCTTTTTTTTATTTATGATTATTACCACCTGGTACTCATTCTTTATGAACCTGTGAATTTGTCCATTTTCTGCCTTTTTTAAAAACTCAGCCAATTCCTCTCTCTCCCTCCCAAAGTGACTCATGCTGCTTTTTTTTTTAACTTCAGTGTTTCCCACTGCACCTTTCTTGATTCATACATCTCGCTGTGCTTCAACAGGTAGGTAGTTGTCTTGGCTTCGTTTAAACCTTACTCAATGCCACTGTTATGTTTTGTAACTCCAAATCAAAAAACTAATCGGAATAAAAACAAGGAGGTAGGAATAATGTGTCTTAGTTTTTACTTTAAGCGAGGTGCACACATATGATATGGTGGCATGATGACATACGACATACGCTTTTACATAAAACCCATAATGAATTATTTAAATGAACAAAAAAGGCTTAATCAAACAATATATTAACAATATCACCCAAATATTACTGAAATATTAAATACAACATATTTTCAAGTTCATTCGCAACTTCTTGATCCAAGATGGCGGCGCAACGCAGCTTGCAGCGGCCACTCCGGAACTTGAATTAGATGTAATATTGAGGTGATAATAGTCGGCCATTTGATACATCCTCTAAATTCAAGGAAACTTGGTGATGTTTTATTCAATATTTTCATGTGCTCTGACTTGTGGCCCTTCCAGTTACCTTTTTGAAGTTTGGGATTTGATCAGAAAATTTTTCCTTGTCTTTTTGGCTTTCACTCTCAGTTTGAGCTGCCCAGTTCTTTTTTCTTTTTCTTTTTGTTTTTTTTTATTATGTTTTGGGGTTTTTTCTTTTGTTTATGTCAATTATGAAAGTTTCTTTATCTTTTTTTCTTTTTATGGATATGAGGAGAATCAATTACCTTTCTCTTTATTATATACTATTAGATTAATACATTGTTTGATCTTTATAATGTTTATTTTTCCTTTTATTCCAACTGTTATTGATATAGATATTTGTGAAAGTTCTCATTTTTTTATTTATGTACTTTTTTATTTAACTAATAAAAAGATTGATAAAGTAAGAAGACTGGTGTAAAATACTTATTCAGTTCTTCCACCATTTCCTTTTCCCCCATTACCACCTTTCCAGCATCATTTTCCAGTGGTCCAATACCTACTCTCCTCTCTCTTTTACATTTAATGTATCTGAAGAAACTTGCAATATCCTTGTAGTGTTCTCGCTCGGGTGTAACAGAATGCTGAACTAAACACTGAGGTAAACCGTAGTCAATGAAAACAAGGTCGCAGTAAGATTAACCATTTACTGTTCACTCTTCCACATTAATGTATGGTGAAAACTGTTGATAAAACAATACAAGATTTGTACAGTCTTTGTTTCCTTCTAGATATCACATTTACATCGTAAATACTTGCAAAAGTAAAACTACAACAACTACACTACATTAAAGTGCAGCATACAGTCAGAATCTACTTACGCCATTGACTGCTTTAAATACACTTCAACACAACTATCGGCAACTCTTTAACTAATGAAAACATAAACCTTATCGACCGTCATTACTTTTAACAGAATCAGCGTTAACATTTTAATTCAACATATCGATTATCTCGTGAACTTACAGTGTTGCTTCACTGTGTTTCTAATGCGTAGAAGACAACTTTTCTTACACTGGACTCGCACATGTGTGCTCCCACCTTCCCATTTCTCCAAACCGGTATTTTCCCACAAGATGCGGCGAAACCGGATGTGACATCATCGCATGTCGCGATATATCACAGACAACGAATTTACTTAAACAATCCTAACTTTAACTAAAAAATGCTAACAAATGAATTACTAAGCGAAAATATTATAAACTAAATAACTGCCATCAAGGCAGCACACTCCCCGCTTGACCTTCGTAAGGTCACAATGAACATAATACAAAACTTCAGTCTCTAAATCAGTCATTAGGTAGAAGTAGAATGACTTCTGTAACTGGCCTTTGGTAAATTTTCACATCGCCTTGGTCGGTAGTTTTCAACTTGACCTTCCTGACATGTCCATCCCTACTAGGGTATGTGGCAGTGATTCTGGCCATTGGCCAGCTGTTGCGGGTGATTTGCTTGTCCCTGAGCAGGACTAAATCTCCAACTTGAAGATTCCTGCGGGGTTCTGTCCACTTTTGTCTGTGTTGCAACAAAGGTAGATATTCCTGTCTCCAACGAGACCAGAACCGATTTGCCAGAGCCTGGACCTGTCTCCATTGCTTTGTGTACAAATCCTTATCAGAGAAGTCCCCTGGTGGAGGGGGGGCTCCTGCCTTCTGCGTAAGGAGCATTGATGGCGAGAGTATGAAGGGGTTTTCCGGGTCAGAAGACACAGGTAGGAGTGGTCGTGCATTTATAATGGCTGTGACCTCTGCCATTAGTGTGCACAGTACCTTGTGGGTCAGTCGGGTGCGCTGTTGCAGAAACATTGAATCAAGGATTCTTCTGGCGATACCAATCATCCGCTCCCATGCGCCTCCCATGTGAGAGGCGTGTGGTGTGTTGAACTCTCAGTTGCATCCCTGCTGACTGAGGTATTTTTGCACTGTTTTGTCCATCCCCAGCTCCTTGGACGCTCCAACAAAGTTCGTGCCGCAATCAGACCTTAACTGTTTTGCAGGGCCTCTTAGCGCAAAGAAGCGCCTGAGAGCGTTAATGCAGCTGGATGTATCTAAAGATTCGATGACCTCAATGTGTACCGCTCTTGAACTCATGCAGCTAAACATAGTGGCCCACTGCTTGCTCTCTGCTTGTCCTCCTCTGGTGCGTCTCGCAGTGATAGTCCAGGGACCAAATACGTCGAGCCCCACATATGTAAAAGGAGGACAGGCTTCGAGGCGTTCTGGTGGGAGGTCCGCCATACGTTGAACTTCCAACTTGCCTCGCAGTTTCCTGCAGGTTACACATTTATGAAGTACTGAATTGATCAGTGTTTTACCTCCCAAGATCCACAGTCCCGCTGCCCTTATTGCTCCTTCCGTCAGGTGACGGCCCTGATGCCTTACCTGTTCACGGTGATGGCGAGTGAGCAGTAAGGACACATGGCTGTCTTTGGGCAGGATTACTGGACTCTTTTCTGCAGCTGGAAGTTGGGAGTGGATTAACCGGCCTCCGATGCAGATGATATCGTTCTTCAGGATCGGGCTGAATTTCTTCAAGGGGCTGTCCTTTGGTATTGGTTTATTAACTTGGAGAGCTGAAAACTCCCCTGCGAAAGCCGCTCTTTGAGTTGCTTTAAAGATGACGTCCTTTGCCTGGGCCAATTCGTCCGCAGTGCGAGATAAGTTACATTTGTGCCATCCCCTACATTTACTGTTTCGGGATGAACGTTTGTGTGATCTGGCCATGTGAATGAGGAACGCAAGTCCTCTCACTAAAGAATGCAAAGTGGAGAACCGTTGAAAGCGTTCATTAGTACGTATCGATTCTTCGAGGTAGGTGGCTTCTGTTTGTATTTGCGGGAGAATTTCCGAGTCTCTTTCGGGTTCGATCAGCTCAAATGTCTCGATCATTTGAGTCTTTTCCGTTGGTGGCTGATACAGAAAGGGGGTCTGGTGAACCAGGATGTCTGAGCCAGGCGGGATGCAGGTAAGGATCTCGATGCATGGTCTGCAGGGTTATCCTCGGTACGTACATAATGCCATTGTTCGGGCTTTGAAGACAGGCGGATACGTTGAACTCTATTATGAACGTACACGTAGAAGCGTTTTGATTCATTATGAATATAACCAAGCACTACTTTGCTATCTGTGTAGAACTTGACATCGTCGAACTCTAGGTCTAGCTCGTCCTGGATAAGCTCTGCTATTTCCACAGCCAGGACAGCTGCGCACAGTTCAAGCCTTGGAATTGTCGGCTCGGACTGGGGAGTGAGCTTCGCCTTACCGGTTACAAATCCTACTTCGACTTGACCATCCTGCTTGACCACTTTCAAGTAAGCCACAGCACCGATGGCCTTGGTAGACGCGTCCGAAAAAACACACAATTCTGTGTGCGCTGCCTCGGTGGGTGAGGTCGCAGTGTACCTACGTCGGATATGAAGCTGTTTTAGATCTTGAAGTGAATCTCTCCAAGCCTCCCATTTGCTTAGCTTGTCTTCTAGCAGGGGAGTATCCCAATCAGAGAGCTCAGAGGTAAGTTCTCTGAGAAGGACTCTTCCTTGGATCGTAACTGGTGCCAGTAGACCCAAGGGATCGAAAACACTGTTAACAGTGGAGAGAACTCCACAGCGGGTAAATGGCTTGATCACGGTCGGCACGGAGAACGTGAATGTGTCAGTCGTAATCTCCCAAAGGAGACCCAAGCTCCTTTGTGTGGGTATGGTTTCTCCATCTAGATCTAGGTCTTTGATTGCCGGAGCACAGTCATCGTGTGGAAAGGCCTCCATTACTGCCTGACGGTTTGATGTGAACTTGTGCAAGCGGAGGTTTGACTCAGCGAGTGAGGCTTGTGTTCGTCGGAGCAGATCAATTGCTTCGTCTTCTTTCTGTAGTGATATCAAGCTGTCATCAACATAGAAGTGCCTTTCTACAAACTTAACGGTGTCATCGCCGTGCTCCTGTGCACCCTCTCTGATGACTCTTCGCAGCCCACAGATGGCCACGGCAGGTGATGGACTATTGCCGAAAATGTGGACTTTCATCCAGTACTCGATGACTTCCTTGTTAATGTCATTGTCCTTGTACCATAAGAAACGGAGGAAATTGCGATGGTCTTCCTTTACTAAGAAACAATGGAACATCTGCTGGATGTCTGCTAAGATTGCGACCTTCTCCTTCCGGAAGCACAGCAGGACCCCGAGAAGGGTATTGTTAAGGTCGGGGCCTGTAAGGAGCACGTCATTAAGAGAGACACCAGCGCACTGAGCACTGGAGTCAAAGACCACCCTGATCTGATTGGGCTTTTGTGGGTGGTAAACCCCAAACGTTGGGAGGTACCAGCACTCCCCGCCTTCCCTCAGTGGCGGTGCTACTTCAGCATGTCCATTAGCAAAGATCTTCTCCATAAATGCTACGTATTGTTGCTGCATCTCCGGTTTCCTTTTCGTGGTTTTTTGCAAGGACGTGAACCGCTTGACTGCCTGCTGTTTGTTGTTTGGCAAGCGCTGGCATGGTTCTCTGAAAGGTAGTGGGGCGACCCATTTATTTGCTTCAATTCTGAAGACCTTGGTGTCCATTATTTTTAAGAAAATGATGTCCTGAGCTGACGGAGCAAGTTTATTATCATGCTCAGTTTGAGCGAAGACTGACTGACCCAGCGTCTTGTCGGTTACTTTACATTTGTTAAAGCCTTGTCGTGCTTCCTTGATACGCATGAGACTTGTGCAGGGTTGAAAAATTGAATGGCGGCCGCTCTCTAGCACATTGGTCTTGAGTGTGTTAACTGTTGGTTTGTGTACGTTGCCGAGACACACCTCTCCTATCACCACCCAGCCCAGATCCAGGCGTTGCGCAAAGGGGGCGTCGTGTGGTCCATTGACCTGCTGCCTAACCTTGTGCACCTGGAGAACATCTCTTCCTAATAGCAGGAGTATTTCTGCTTTTGGATCCAGCTCTGGGATGTGTTTGGCGATGTGGTGGAGATGTGGCTGGTGTAGCACCGCACTTGGCGTCAGGATCTCAGTGCGGTTATTCAAGATTTCATTGCACTCTAAGAGTGGAGGGAGACAGATGACAACTTTACCATCCAGGGACTCGATCTGGAAGCCTTCAGCCCTCCTTCCGTAAGTTTTCATGTTGCCTGAGCAAGTTCTAAGGTAGTATGGGAACTGCTCACTCTCAATGTTGAACAAGTTAAAGAACTCTGGACTGACTAGCGAGCGATTGCTCTGATCATCCAGAATTACAAAGGCTTTGATGGCCTTGTCTTTGGCTCCCTTAGGGTATACCTTAGTGAGGCAGATCTTTGAACAAGAACGGCTTGCCTGAGCTTGACCGCAAACTTCTGTACAGCTCGAGCTGACAACAGTTGGCCTGAAGTGAGCTTCTCCCTCCCCGCCGTCCTGTTGTGGGGGTGAAGGAGCGTTGTCGGTTTGCGGTAATGGGCCGGGATGCATGGCCCCATCATGATTAGTGCTATTACATTCCGGGCACTTCACGGCGATCGTACACTCTCTAGCAAAGTGAGAGGTCGAGGAACAGCATTTAAAACATATTCTTTTCTCCTTGAGAAGGGCCATCCTCTCTTCAAGGGGTTTTTCCCTAAACGTTCTGCATCTTTTGAGGGGGTGGGGTTTGTTATGCAATGGACAATTCTTGCTAGGGTCATTGTTAGTTGTAAAGGCTTCAGTCTTAAGCACTGAGACGGGTTTATTAATGTTGAAATTATTCGAAGAGGATTTATCTGGCTTGGTGTAAATTGCACTGCTTCCTGGACCCATGAGGCTAGGGTCATTTCGCTTCTTCGCCTCCTTGCACACAAACCTAGTGAAATACTCAAAGGGAGGAAATCGACCTCTGTGATCTTCCTTGTACTCTGAGGCAACAGACACCCACCTGTCCTGCAGCCCAAATGGAAGGTTGTCCACGATTTGTCTAATCCTGGATGGAGTATCTAGGTATACTAGACCAGTTGAGTAGCCATCTTCTTTGGCGCCTTGAATCTCCATGAGTAAATCTCCGAGCTCCCTTAACTTAATGTGGTCCTTGGCTGACACCTTAGGAAAATTTTCTAGACGTCGGTATAGCGCTGCTTCAATAATTTCGGGGGCCGCATAGCCCTCCCGAAGTCTCTCCCATGCTTTGCTTAAGGCTAGCTTGGGGTTGTTGATGTACACTGAACGTATGCGTCTCACCTGTTCGCATGATTCTTTTCCCAGCCATTTCGCCATAAGATCCAACTCTTGGGTTGCTCTGAGCTGGACTCCGTCGATAGCGTTGGTGAATGTGGAGTACCATGCATGGTAATTTTCAGGTTTATCGTCGAACTGGTATAGTCCTAAAGTGACGAGATCCCGTTGTGCTAAATTCCGTGCCATGGGTTCAACTGCAAGTGGCATGCGGGCTGGGGAAATATGTCGGTGGGTATACGACTAAGGGCATACATCTGTTATGGAATTTGCTGTTCTGAATTCGGTCTTTGCCTCTCTTCTCCTCAAATCTGGTAAGTTTGGTGTCGAGAAGCTTGTTATGAGCCCTTTCATTCTTGAATTCATCGCGGAGTTGCAAGGGTAAATTGTCTTCCTCGGATGGATGTGATGCGATCGGGCCTCTCTGAGGCTCCTCATGACGTGGGGCGTTATCAGATAAGTATGGAGAGGAAGGACGAGTCTGCCAGTCTATTTGAGATTGGACATAGTCGCTTGTGCGTTCCAACCTGATCTTTTCTGAAGTAGATTTTACATCAACCAGATCATGCATTCCTTCAGCATCTTCTATGTAATCTGCTTCCACCCTGGCAGCTTCTGCTTCTCATTCTAATGTCAGCACTTCTAACTCTGCTGCTATCCTTGCCCTTTCCAACTGGTTTTCGGCTTCTCTGGCAGCCTTTTCCATTTCTCTGGCAGCCGCTTCCCTCTGGTTTTCCATTTCTCTGGCAGCTGCTTCCTTCTGGTTTTTGGCTTCTCTGGCAGCTGCTCCCATCTTCAATTTTGCTTCCTGTTTGGCGTAGCGCACTCGCACCTTGGTGGCTTCTGCTTTAACTCTTGCATGGGCGTCCTTACTTGATGATGCCCTACTGCCCCTGTCGCTGGATGGCAACGACTTGATGCTGGATCGAGTTGTCATTGCAACACTTGAAACACCTGATAATGCCGCTTTTTCACTGTAGTGTTCTCGCTCGGGTGTAACAGAATGCTGAACTAAACACCGAGGTAAACCGTCATCAATGAAAACAGGATCGCAGTAAGATTAACCATTTACTGTTCACTCTTCCACATTAACGTATGGTGAAAACTGTTGATAAAACAATACAAGATTTGTACAGTATTTGTTTCCTTCTGGATATCACATTTACATCGTAATACTTGCAAAAGTAAAACTACAACAACTACATTACATTAAAGTGCAGCATACAGTCAGAATCTACTTACGCCATTGATTGCTTTAAATACACTTCAACACAACTATCCGCAACTCTTTAACTAACGAAAACATAAACCTTATCAACCGTCGTTACTTTTAACAGAATCAGCGTTAACATTTTAATTCAACATATCGATTATCTCGTGAACTTACAGCGTTGCTTCACTGTGTTTCTAATGCGTAGAAGACAACTTTTCTTGCGCTGGACTCGCACATGTGAGCCCCCACCTTCTCGTTTCTCCAAACCGGTATTTTCCCACAAGACGCGGCGAAACCGGATGTGACGTCATCGCATGCTGCGATATATCACAGACAACAAATTTACTTAAACTATCCTAACTTTAACTAAAAAATGCTAACAAACGAATTACTAAGCGAAAATATTATAAACTAAATAACTGCCATAAAGGAAACACAATCCTCTTTAAAATTATTAGCCAGTTTACCTTCGTATTCCATCATTTTCTCCTTAATTATTCTTTTGTTGCCTTCTGTTGGTTTTTAAAAGCTTCCCAATAGAAACATAGAAAACCTACAGCACAATACAGGCCCTTTGGTCCATAATGCTGAGCCGACCATGTACTTACTTTAGAAATTACCTCGGGTTACCCATAGCCCTCTATTTTTCTAAGCTCCACGTACCTATCCAGGAGTCTCTTAAAAGACCCTATCGTATCCGCCTCCACCACCGTCGCCAGCAGCCCATTCCACGCTCTCACCACTCTGCGTAAAAAACTTACCCCGACATCTCCTCTGTACCTGCTTCCAAGCACCTTAAAACTGTGCCCTCTTGTGCTAGCCATTTCAGCCCCAGGGAAAAGCCTCTCATCAATCAATCTTCTAACTTCCTCCTAATTTTTACTCTATTCTATGCTCTCTCTTTGGCTTTTATGTTGGCTTTGACTTCTCTTGCTAGCCACGGTTGTGTCACCTTGCCTTTAAAAAAATTCTTCTTCTTTGGGATGTATATACCCTGCACCTTCCGAATTCCTTCTAGAAATTCCAGCCATTGCCGCTCTGTCATCATCCCTGCCGATGGTCTTTTCCAATCAATTTTGTCCAGCTCCTCTCTCATGCCCCTGTAATTCCCTTTCCTCCACTGCAATACTCATGAGGGATTGTTGGGCTGCGCGTTAGCCTGGAATCATAGAGTTATCGAGCTACCCAGCGCAGATACAGGCCCTTCGGCCCACCATGTCAACACTAGCCATCCAGTACCGATCTGTATAAATCCCATTTGCCAGCTCCTGCTCTGTAGCAACATGTCCCTGTGCAGGTTGTCCATGGGCTTAGTAGGCAGCCCAGTCTTTTCTGTGGTGTGTTGAACAGGTGGCTAACGTACATGGTCTTAAAAACTAAATAGGGAGCTAGGAGAAAAACTGAGGTTATTGAAGCAATAGTCAGAAAGCTCCTTTCTGGAACGTGCTTTAGGTCTATTAAAACAAAAACTTCTTCCCCCAGACAGTAAACCTGACAATCATTCTAGTTAGACCCACCCCCAACTTTTCTATTACCTTAGTCACAGCCTTGCGCAATAAACTCTTTAAACAACTTTTTATAATGCTGTTTCCATTGTAACTACATGCTGGCATTGGTGTGCTTATGCACACTTATTCCATATCTGTACTTCAACCTCTAACTTTATTTTTATGTGATTATTTATTCTGTATAATTGTTGAATGTTGTTGTTTTTTGTTGCATGTCGTGCCAACACACCACAATAAATTCTGAATAAATGCAAATGTATACGGCGAATAGAGTTGGTTCTTCATCCCTGAATGGAAATGAGCAGCAGAATCGGAAGGTCCACATCTCATAGCATGGCTTTTTGGGGTTGGGGGATCTCACTGAAACACCTGGACAGAGTGAACATGAAGAGCATCTTTCCATTAGTAGGAGAATCTAGGATCGAAGGCACAGCCCCAGAATAAATGGATTTCCCCTTAAAACTGAGATGAGGAGGAATTTCTTCAACTAGAGGGTGGTGAATCTGTGGAATTTGTTGCTGTAGAGGGATGTGGAGGCCAAGTAATTTGGCATATTTAAGGCAGAGATCCAAGGGTTCTTGATTTTAAGAGGGGGTTAAAGTTGACAAGGAGAAGGTCGGAGAATGGATCTAAAAAAAGTAAATCAGCCATGATTAAATGGTGGAGAAGATCTGATGAGATGAATGCCCTAATTCAGCCCTTATATCTTATGGCCTCCTCTATGTTGCTGGGCAAGTGTACACGTACTGTTAGCTCTGTGTTATTTTATTTGTTATTATTTGTTTGTATTTGTACAGTTTGTCTTCTTTTGCACGTTGGTTGTTTATCAGCCTTTGTGTGTGGCTTTTCATTGATCCTATTGTTTTTCTTTGTTCTACTGTGAATGCCTGCAAAATAATCAGGGGAGTGCTGTATACGGTGACATCTGCTACTTTGATAATAAGCTTACTTTGATCTTTCAACTTTGATTTAGCAGCAGGCTCCTGATGACGGTGTCACAATCTCACAGCAAGTGGAGCCACTGCCTGTTTCCCTGCTGACCCAATCACTCTGAAATATCCCAGTTAAATATTTAAAGCACTTGTATCTCATTCGATAGCATCACATTTCAGAAAGCAATAGCTATTTAAGCCAGTAGAGATTTTATGTCTGTATAGGGTTCTGAGTTGGATGATCAGCCATGATCATACTGAATGGCAGTGCAGGCTCGAAGGGCCAAATGGCCTACTCCTGCACCTATTTTCTATGTTTCTATGTTACAGAGAACAGGTAGTAGAGGAAGTGAAAGTAATTGCATGGAGCTACCCCCTGCCGAATGCAGACTACGTTCTAATACAGACAGCACACTCATCTGGACTCCAGGGCCCTTGCCTGACTGACGGTTAGTTAGCCTGTACTTTTGGACATATTGGAGACGAGTGGTGCAGGAAGCCCTCAGTTCCACGTGGTGAAACTCTCATTTAAAACACAGAACTGCTTTCCATCATTTACTTACCCACCCTGCTCTGACAGGGCCTGAGATATTAATTGCAACTGCAAAGCACTGACTCTGCATTCGGCCATCTCCAGAGCTGACGTTAATGTGGTTCATTGTTATTGGAACGTCCTGTGGTGAGGACTCCCAGAAACCGTTCCCAATGCTGTATTGCTACTTTAAATTAAACGGGACCCAATCATGGCTTCATAACCACTTCTTTAGCTAGACAATTTAAATCTTACAGACTCTCTTCTATACAGGAGGGGGATTGTTGCCTTACTGTTTGTTCTTATTCCTGATAGTCTCCTTCCCAATGTGAATCAGACACAATGGGAACTGAGGGAGGTTGCCTGCTTAAATATCATGGGCACGGTGCTCCATTGACATGTTGAAGTGGTGAGGCTTTAGAGCTTCCTAGTGAGCATTACCAACACCTCTATCTTTTCAGGTGGCTAAAGAACTCTGTCGACTCTTACCAATTTTTATCGATGCATCGTAGGAAGCATCCTATTAACGTGCATAATGCTGGTGGAATGCAGCAGGCCAGGAAGCATCTATAGGGAAAAGTACAGTTGACGTTTCAGGCTGAGACCCTTCGTCAGGACTCAGTCACACAGTTGAAATGTCAGGTCACTTCATGGGCAAGCATGCCTCTCGGAAGTGTTGCTTTCATTCTCTGCCACACCAGTTGCAGGCTGTGTATTTAAAGTGAGGCATCAGGATGATCCCCAATCCCATGGGTGGAGTCTGGAGCAGGAATAACAAAAGAAAGACATTTTCAAAGCATCTGCTTCCATTAAATTAAATTAAATTACTTTAATCTAAAGTAGCAATATTGGGAATGGTTACTGACAAAGGGTCTCGGATCGAAATGTCGACTGTACTTCTCCCTATAGATGCTGCCTGGCCTGCTGCATTCCACCAGCATTTTGTGTGTGTGCATGATTGCTTAGTACATCACCGCAAGAAACTGCAGAGAGTTGTGGACGTCATGGAAACCCGCTTCCCTTCCATGGGCTGTCTACACTGTCTCATTGCCTCAGTAAAGCAGCCAGTATAATCAGACCCACCCACACTGGGCATTTTCTCTTCTCCACTCTTCTAGGTGCAAAAACCTGAAAGCATGGACCACCAACCTCTGACTCTATCCCGCTGTTATAAAACTATTAAATAGTTCCCTCGTACAATAAGATGGAGTCTTGATGTTACAGTCTACCTTGTTTTGATCTTGCAACTTATTGTTTACCTGCACTGCACTTCCTCTGTAGCTGTTACACGTTATTCTGCATTGTTAAAGTTTAATCTTGTTCTACCTCAATGCACTGTGTAATGATCTGATCTGTATGAATAGCGTGCAAGATCACTGCATCTCGGTACATGTGACAATAATAAACCAATACCAATACCATTGTAAAGAAGTGTATTCATATGCATGCATACAGCACTGCAGAAGATTCAGACCATTGATTCCCTACCAGCACCCTGCACAGCAATCCTCTCCTTGGAAGGCTGGAATATATTCAGTCAAAGCTGGTCCCTCTGCCTTTTGTTGAGTTTCCTGGGGCAGGTCAGGAAGTGGAGGATTCAGGAATCCAAGTGACAACAAGGTGGAGTGAGAGTTGAAATGTCAGGTCACTTCATGGGCAAGCATGCCTCTCGGAAGTGTTGCTTGCATTCCCTGCCACACCAGTTGCAGGCTGTGTAGTTAATGTGAGGCTTCAAGATTATCCCCAATCCCATGGGTGGAGCCCGGAGCAGGAATGACAAAAGAAAGACATTTTCAAAGCACTTGCTTCCACTGTCAGCCAGAAGTGGCCAATGGATGGTCCAACTCAATCATCGTCTGAGATTTACACCAGCACAGAACATGGATCATTTTAACCCAGGTACAAATTCATCTCAGATGGTATTCTCAGGTGGTCCCAGCCTGAATTTGCCTAGCCAGGTACTCATATTGTTACGATTCGATTGTTGTTCATTATTGTAGACAAACAATCACTTTGCAATCAGAAGCCACACACTTTGCAATAAAAAAGTCAGGTGGCCCCAGTTCAAAGAACTGCAGACTCTCGGAAACCTGGAATAAAATCAGAAAACATTGAAAGGAGATCCATCCTATGGAGAGAGAAAACCAATCATACCACATCCTCCCCATTCACATTCCCTGTTTGTCAATGAGCATCTGGGTTTGAACTGCAGGCTTCCTTTTGCTTTCAGATGTGTTCAAACTATACTGGGTGCCGTGGTAGCGTAGAAGTTAGGGCAACGTCATTACAGCTCGGGGTGTGGGAGTTCAGAGTTCAATTCCAGCGTCCTCTGTAAGAACGTTTGTACGGTGGTCCCTTGTGCGCACGGCTTTCCTCTGATTTCCAACCGCAGTCCAAAGACCTACCGTTAGTAGGTTAATTGGTCATTGTAAATTGTCCTGTGATTAGGCGAGGGTTACATTTGTGGGCTGCTGGGCCCACCAGTACCCCGGAAGGGTTTATTCCATGCTGTATCCCCAAATAAATAAATAAATCTTTTAAAAAAAATAGAATTCAGTTCTGTTCAAAGGTTATCACCTGGAAACATTACTCCTGTCTTTTTTCCCTCCATAGATGCTGCCTAACCCTGCAAGACACTTCCAGCATTTTCTGTTTCTGTTTGCTGGATCCTGGGAGTGAAAGGGTTAATGTATGAGGTGTGTTTGATGGCTCCGGACCAGCACTTGCTGGAGTTCAGCAGAACAAGGGGGAATCTCATTGAAACTTATCAAATATTAATAGGCCAAGATAGTGGAGGTGGAGGGGATGTTTCTGACAGTGGGACAGTCTAGGACCAGGGGGCAGAGGCTTAGAGTAGAGGCGTGTCTACTTGGAACAGATATGAGGAGGAATTTCTTTAGCCAGAGAGTGGTGAATAGGTAAATTCATTGCCACAAGTGGCTGTGGATGCCAGGTCATTGGGTTTGTTTAAAGCAGAGGGTGATAGGTTCTTGATTATTAAGGGTATCGGAGGTAGAAGGCAGGAGAATGGGGTTGAGAGGGATAGTAAATCAGCCACAATGGAATGGCGGAGCAAATATGATGAGTCGAATGGCCTACATTTGCTTTAATGTCTTATGGTCTTACAGTATAATTTTCATAAAACATCTTATTACAACATTCTCATTATATCCCTGAATGGCTCATTGAAATTAATAGGACACCCAGCTTCAAAATGCTTTCTCATTTTAAAGTTCCCTACTTGTAGTTCTGGCATGGGAAGCAAAATGTCATCAGATTGATTGAGTCAATCGACGTGCTTATCCCCATCTATTCATCGGAAAGTATGCTGCAAATATCAAATACATTTCTGCTGTACATTGGTTAGATCCTCTACCTCAAAATCACGGTGAACTGCTGAGTATATATACTATAATCCGCCAACAGAAGTCAGATCTTATTCCCTTGATGATGGGGAAGCAATAAAGAATTCTGAAGCTTTATTTATAGAAACTAGTCATAGATCACTGCAGCACAGAAACAGGCCCTTTGGCCCATCTAGTCCATGCCAACCTATTATTGTGCCTAGTCCCAATGACTTGCACCTGGAAAGTAGCCTGCCATGTCCCTCCTATCAATGTACCTATCCAAGTTTGTCTTAAATGTTGAAACTGAACCTGCATCCCACCATTTCTGCTGGCAGCTCGTTCTACACTCTCGCCACCCTCAGAATCAAGAAGCTCCCCCTTATGTTCCTCTTAAACATTTCATCCTTCGCCCTTAACCCATGACTTCTAGTTCTAGCCTCACCCAGCCTGTTTGCAGTTAACCAATCTATACCCATTAAATTTTGTATACCTCTATCAAATCTGCCTTCATTTTCCTATGCTCCAGGGAACCAAATTCTAATCTATTCAACTTTTTCCTAAAACTCAGGTCCTCAGGTCTTTGAAACATCCTTGTAAATTTTCTCAGCATTCTCTCAATTCATTCCTGTGAGTGTGTGACCAAAACTGCACATGGTACTCTAAACTGGACCTCACCAACACATCTTATACAACCTCAACATAACATTCCAACTCCTGCACTCCCTACTCTGATTTATGAAGGCCAACGTATCAGACATTCTCTTTATGAGCCCATCTACCCGTGCTACAACTTTTGAGGAATTATGGATCTGTATTCCCACATCTCTTTGTTCTACCACAATCCTCAGTGTCCTACCATTGCTTATGTAAGTCCTATCTGTTTTGACTTCCAAAAGTACAACACCTCACACTTGTCTGGATTAAATTCTATCTGCCATTTTTCGACAATTTTTTCCAGCCGGTCCTGATCTGACTAAAAGCTTTGACAACCTTCCTTGCTGTTCGCTATGCCCCCAATCTTGATGTCATTCGCAAATCTGCCAATCCAGTTTACCACATTATTATCTAGATCATTGATATAGATGACAAACAACAATGGACCCAGCACCAATCCCTGCAGCGCTCCATTAGTCACAGGCCTCCAGTCTGTGTGACAACCATCTACCATTACTTTCTGACATTCTGACGTTGAATCTAATTTACTACCTCATCCTGAATGCCAGGCGACTGAACTTCTGAACCTTCTTGACCAGTCTCCTATGTGAGGCCTTGTTAAAGGCCTTACTAAAGTAAATGTAGACAACATCCACACCCTTACCTAGTAACTTCCTCAACATCCTGATACAATTTACTTGTAGAGACTAGCATTGCTCCAAAGTGTTCCATGGTTTTGGAAGACCTTATTAGATGAATTATTTGGTTTGTAGACAGGAATATGCAATGTGATATCTTTGTAAACAAGAGAAAATCTGCAGATTCTGGAAATCCAAGCAATACACACAAAGTGCTGGAGGAACACAGCAGGCTAGGTATCATATATGGAAAGAGTAAACAGTCGACGTTTTGGGCAGGTTCTGCCGAGGGGTCTCAGCCTGAAACATCAACTGTACACTTTTCCATAGATGCTGCCTGGTCTGCTAAGTACCTCCAGCATTTTGTGTGTGATATCTTTGCAATGTTATTTTTAAATCTAAGATCCCAGGTAACTGTCACTGTTGTTTGTCGTTTATAATTTTACACAGAATATTAGACAATGGTTATGTAACAGAGGAGTATGGAGCAAGTCACTTAGTCCCTTATCCAACTACACAGGTCCACTTATGCTCTTCACCATCATATCTCCGAGGGAGGAATTCTTTTTGTCTCAGTTTCAAAAATTCCAGCTAACACAGATTTCATAACAGCAGTACTGGAGTAGGGAGGCAGCTACTGTGTTAAATCCCATGGTTGTTCAAATTTATTAATAAACTCCAAAGATTTGCTGGTGTCTGGTTGTGGAGTCGGAGCTGGGAAGATAAGATAGGATTAGCTTTATTTGTCACATGTGCATTGAGATATCGAAACCTGCAGTGAAACGTGTGAACAACCAACACAGTCCGAGGGTGTGCTGGGGCAGGCCGCGGGTGTCAATATGGCATGCCCACACGGTCACAGAGAGAATGCACAAATTCCTCGCAGACAAAGGCAGGAATTGATCCCCAATCTCTGGCGCTGTAAAGCATTACGCTAGCCACTAAACTACCGTGCTGGAAGAATGGATGGGATGATCTCTGAGGTGCTGAGTAATCCCAGATTCTGTCCTGTTTTTATTTCCTATTACTAGCAGATGTAGAGTTCTGCTTTTGCTTGTGGAAGGAACTTTGATGCAATTGATATTAAGCATTTCAACAAAATAAAGTAATAATAAATATATACAAGATTAAACCACACAAAGCATTTTCATTTATAGACAATGTGTTTTAAGTAGTGTCACGTTACAGTTTTGAACCAGGAGTACAAGTGCCACTCAGCTGGCCCCTGTGGAGATACTAATACGATAGTTACAGAGCAAAATTACATTACCAGTTCCATTCCTCTCAAGCTGAGCATATCAGCTCCCTAAAATCTTAATATGGATTCCATTCTTCCAAAGTCATTTTAAACGGGTAATGAATGATCAAAATATTGGACTATAACAGTTCACTTTTGTTGACTCAGCTCTTCTGAATTAGTCCAATTCATTTTCTCATAACACAACAACATTGTTGATTATATATCTTGATTGTGGCAAAACATATCGCAGTACTTCACAAAGGATATCTGATAACATTCATCGATTCATTTTTCAGGATCTAGCCATCACTGGCATTACCACACATCCCTAACTGAGAGGTTCATCTGGGGATTTCGTAAGTGTCAACCTCACTGGAGATACATAGAGACCCTACTCTCATCAAGGGACTTGACATGAACCAAACAGTTCCTTATAGCAGTCCAGTAGTAATGACAAGAATTTTATTTTTAAGTCCAATTTATTAAATAGATTTAAATTCCACACTTGCAATGGTGAGATTTGAATTCTGGATTGTTAGACCAAGCCTTTTGGTTACTATTCCAATAACTTAACCCCTCCTTGCATCAGACCTCATTACGGAGAAGATTAGAGAGCCTGAAAAGTGAAAAAGGAGAAAAACAAAAAAAAGAAAATCTGCAGATTCTGGAAATCCGAGCAACACACACAAAGTGCTGGAGAAACTCAGCAGGCCCGGCAGCATCTACGGAAAGAGTGAACAGTCGACACTTTGGGCCAAGACGTCGACTGTTTACTGCTTTCTATAGATGCCTTCTGGCCTGCTGAGTTCCTCCAGCATTTCGTGTGTGTTAAAAGATGGAGCGAAGGGATTCAAGGATGGAATTCTAATTTAGGCTGTTGGGAACAGAGGACACAGCAGTCAGTGGTGCAGAAACTTAATTCAGAGATGTTGTAGACAAGAGCAAAGATATCCCGGATGGTTTAGAATTGGATAGAGCATTCAAGATTCAAGGCTGTTTATTGTCATTCTTCAGTACTCAAGTGTAAAGGAGAACAAAATGATCGTTACTCTGGACCTGAACGCAGCATAAAGAACACAATAAAAACAGCCCAATAAATATACACTCAGCAGCCACTTTATCAGGTACCTGCTGTATCTAATAAAGTGGCCAGAGAGTGTGTGTTCCTGGTCTTCTGCTTGCCCATCCACTTGAAGCTTCAATGGGTTGTGCATTCAGAGATGCTCTTCTGCACACCACTGTTGTAACACAAGGGTCTTTGAGTTATTGTTGCCTTCCTGTCAGTTTGAACCAGTCTGGCTGTTCTCCTCTGACCGCTCAAGAGCAAGGCATTTTCACCCACAGAACTGCCGCTCACTGGATGTTTTTTCAAGTTTCAGGTTTAATTATCATTCAACCATACATGAATACAGCCGAACAAAACAGTGTTCCTCCAGGGCCACGGCAGACAGTACACGCAAATAGCATATAACATAAATACCACATATGGTTGTGATTTCAGAAGAATATACAATCACAAAGAAAAAGTAATATAACCCTAGGCCCTGAGTGGCATTGACTATAGACTGTCCTGCTCCAGCTTGTTCTCCCACTGAGCAAACACTGGAGAGCAGCACCGAGCAGACACAGGAGGGCAGCACTGAGCGAACACCGGAGAGTATCACTGACACAAGGGGCTAGCACCCAACCCAGCACAATTCCAGCATGCCAGGCAGAGCCCCCTGCTTTCTCCCCTGGGCAGCTTCCCAAGGAAGCCCCACAGCTGAGGCCTCATCCTTTACACAACCGAGGCAATGCAACTCCCCCGTCGTGGGTCTTGCCAACGAATGGATGCAGCACTGTACATTACCAATGTCTAATAGGGTCCTGAGATCCCAATAAAAACGTCCAAGATAATGACTCGCTCCATTTGTTGGATCGCACACTATCTCGGCACAATGGTGCACAACAAGTCCAGGTGACAACACAGCAGTGGTAAGCAATAAACCCAGCTCCATCACTATCGAGCAACTCGCTGATAGGATAGTCCTGCAGGACTTGATGCTCGTAGTATCCAGCACTGACTTGAGATTGCAAAGTAGACTTACAGGAGCAACAAATCCACCTTTGATTGAACCCAGAGTGGTCGCTGTGTCTGAGTGTGCCACCATCCTACCTGAAATTTTGTTCTTTACAGCATTCTCTGTAAACCCTAGAGATTGTGGTGCGTGAAAATCCCAGGAGATCAGCGTTTTCTGAGATGCTCAGTCTACCCTGACCACGGTCAAAGTCACTCAGATCACATTTCTTCACCATTCTGATGTTTGGCTTACCTCCTGTACTTAATAAAGTGGCCACAGGGTGTAAGTTTCTAAAACTAAATAATGTAATCGATAAGGGGAGCTTTCAACCTTCTTTTCAAATCCCTCTATGATCTTGCCCCCGCCTTTGTCCAAAATCCCCTGGCCCCAAAACGTTCTGAGGTTTTTATGCTGACCACCATTGAATGTAAGCACTCCACCACTCGCTCTTAAATATTGATCTGTTGGTTCAGCAATAATCAAACAGCAACATAAAGACAGAGAGAAGGCTTTGCTAATATGTATTTCAAAATTGAATAAATTGATCAGCATGCTTTGCAGATTTCTAATCTTATTGCCAAAATATTGGAAAAGCAAAATGCATAAGAAGGGATAATTTGGACAGAAAATGATAGATGCCTGGGCCTGTACACAATGCCTACTCTACCCTTCAATAAAAATATGGCTGAACTTACCTTTACCTCAGATCCACTTCCTCGTGACCCTTTCTTCCACAAGTTTCTCTATTTCAGCCTTTAATACCTTAATGACCATAAGACATAGGAGCAGAATTCAGCCATTGAGCTTATCGAGTCTGCTCTGCCATTTGATCATCGCTGATTTATTTTCCCTTTCAACTGCTCTCTCCTGCCTTCTCCCCGTAACCTTTGATGCACTTACTAATCAAAAACCTATCAGCTTCCACTTTAAATATACCCAATGACTTGGCCGCAACAGCTGTCTCTGGGAAGAACTCCACAGATTCACCAATTCATGTGTTCTTGATATTTATTGCTTATTTATTTATTTATTTATTCATCCATCCATCCATCCATCCATTTATTATTATTATTATTGTTGTGTTTTTATTTTTTCTCAGTTCAGGTTGGTAAAACTTAAAGTATGGCTGTAGCCAAGTGCATTCACTATTAATGTTATTTCTTTGTTTCTCTTTCTTTTCGTATTTGCTGTGAATGCCCACAAGAAAATTGATCTCAGAGTTGCATATACATATTTTGATAATAAATTGACTTTAAACTTTAAACTTTGAAGAAAACCCTCTGGCGAAATAAATTTCTCCTCATCTCTGTTCTAAAGAAACTTTCTTGTATTTGAGGCTGTGGCCTCTGGTCCTGGACTCTCTCACTGTAGGAAACATCCTCTCCCATCTACTCTATCTAGGCCTTTCAGTATTTGGTAGGTACAATATATTGCAATGAGTCTACATCCTCCAGGATGCAGAATCTCAAAGAATCATGAATATCTGAGAGAAGAAATTACTCCTCATCTCTGACTTATGTGGCCAACCCTTTATTCTAAAGCTAGGATGCTGGAGCTAGCTCCAGGGACCCCCTATTTCCCTTCAAAGAACCAACCTCTCAGCATCCACCTTGTCAATCTTTCTCAGGATCTTGCATCAATTTATAAAATCACCTCTCAATCACCTAATTATTGAACTCCAAGACCTTGGCCTCGATAACTCCTTGTGCAATTGGGTCTTTGGTTTCCTCACTTGCAGATCCCAGTCAGTTCTGATGGGCAACAACACCTCCTCCACAATCACCATCAGCACAGTTGCACCACAAGGCTGTGTGCTCAGGCTCCCTAATCTACTCTCTTCACACTTATGACTGTGTGGCTAAGTACAGCTCCAGTGCCATATTCAAGTCTGCTGACAACACCACTGCCATTGGCTGTATCAGCATATAGGAGGGAGATTGAAAATCTGGCAGAGTGCTGCCATTGGCTGTATCAGCATATAGGAGGGAGATTGAAAATCTGGCAGAGTGCTGCCATTGGCTGTATCAGCATATAGGAGGGAGATTGAAAATCTGGCAGAGTGCTGCCATTGGCTGTATCAGCATATAGGAGGGAGATTGAAAATCTGGCAGAGTGCTGCCATTGGCTGTATCAGCATATAGGAGGGAGATTGAAAATCTGGCAGAGTGCTGCCATTGGCTGTATCAGCATATAGGAGGGAGATTGAAAATCTGGCAGAGTGCTGCCATTGGCTGTATCAGCATATAGGAGGGAGATTGAAAATCTGGCAGAGAGCTGCCATTGGCTGTATCAGCATATAGGAGGGAGATTGAAAATCTGGCAGAGTGCTGCCATTGGCTGTATCAGCATATAGGAGGGAGATTGAAAATCTGGCAGAGTGCTGCCATTGGCTGTATCAGCATATAGGAGGGAGATTGAAAATCTGGCAGAGTGCTGCCATTGGCTGTATCAGCATATAGGAGGGAGATTGAAAATCTGGCAGAGTGCTGCCATTGGCTGTATCAGCATATAGGAGGGAGATTGAAAATCTGGCAGAGTGCTGCCATTGGCTGTATCAGCATATAGGAGGGAGATTGAAAATCTGGCAGAGTGCTGCCATTGGCTGTATCAGCATATAGGAGGGAGATTGAAAATCTGGCAGAGAGCTGCCATTGGCTGTATCAGCATATAGGAGGGAGATTGAAAATCTGGCAGAGAGCTGCCGTTGCAACAACCTCTTTACTGAATGTCAGTAAGACCAAGGACTTCAGAAGGAAGGAACCAGCGGTCCTTGAGCCAGTCCTCATTGGGCGATCAGCAGTGGAGAGGCTCAGCAACTTTAAATTCCTCAGTGTTATCATTTCAGAGGATCTGTGCTGGGCCCAGCAGATAAGTGCAATTATGAAGAAAGCACAGCAGCACCTCTACTTCCTTAGAAGCTAGCGAAGATTCAGAATGACATAATAAATTTTGACAAACTTCTATGGATGTTTTGTGGAGAGAATATAGACTGGCTGCATCACAATCTGATATGAAAACACCAAGGACCTTGAACAGAAAATCCTACAAGAAGTAGCAGATATGGTCCAGTCCATCATGGGTAAAACCCTCCTCACCATTGATCACATCTACACAGAACTCTAGCTCAGCAAAGCAGCATCCATCATCACTATTCTTCCCACCAAAGTGAAGAGCCTTACATTTCCTCACTCTACCCTCCACCTGACAAGTTTTGCCCACTCACTTAATCTACCTATATCCCTTTGCAGACTCCTCGCCACGTGCTTTCACTCACTTTCTATTGTAAACAAATTTGGCTGCAGTGATTTTGGTTCCTTCATCCATGTCATTAATGTAGATTGTAAATGACTGCCATCACAGCACTGATCTCTGTGATACCAAACTACTGTAGTTACAGGTTTTCAATTTGAAAATGAACCATATACCCTGTCTGTTTTCTCTGAGTTAATCAATTCCCCATCTGTCTTCACGTGTACCACCTGATGCCAGGAGGTCCTTCCTTATCTGATCAAATTCCTTTCAGAAATCCTGATACTCTACATCTGCTGACTCCCCTTTATCCACCCTGCAAATTACATCCTCAAGAGATTACCATAAATTTGACTAATAAAACCATCTTTCATGTAACCTTTTCTCCCCCATGGTAGGGCTATGAAAAGTAAGGAAAGGTTTAAGATTAGAGCAAGGGATTTTAAAGGGGATTAGTGGGGTGAGTTTTTTAAACAGAAGTTGATTGATATCTGGAATGCACTACCACAGGAGATGGTTGAATCAGATAAGGTCACTTAGACAGGCATTTAAATAGATAAGCTATAGAAGGGTATGGTCCTATTGCAGTCAAATTAGATTGGTGTAGTGAGCAAAGTTGTTGGAAAGGCCAAGATGGTCTGGGGCCCTGCTTCTGTGCTTTACAACTCTATGAAGGTGTGATTCCATGTCTCCATGACACGATGACTTGCTTGGCATCTGGCTGATGGATAATTTGACAGTGCCTGCCTACAGGACAATCTGAGGAGTAACAATTGTCTGTTGTGCAGTGACCTCAAAGAGGTCTGAGGCTCTCCCTTTGCCCAGCAGTCTACTGGATGTCCTTTCTGCTCCCTGGGACCTCGAGTCAGCAGGCCCTGAGTTCAGAGCTCTGACAAGCTGATGGTTATTAGGATGTGAACTTGTTCTGTTACTATTTAAAGTGGGCTGGCATAGACATGATGGACTGATGGGCCTGTTTCCATGAGATACAATTTGATGACTCATTTGACGCTGCCTTCATTGCATTATGATTTTCTAAATGTCCTGAGACAGTATTTCCTTACTAATGGGCTCCAGTGTTTTCCAGTGATAAAATCAGGCTAACTGAAGGTAACGATCAATTTTTAAATAATCTTAATGAAGGTAAAAATTAGATTTATTTGTCAAATGTACATCAGAACAAAACACGTCACTTGCATCACCATTTGTGATGTGCTGGGTCAGTCGGCAAGCATCCCCATGGTGATAATGTAGCATGCCCACAACTTACTAACCCTTACCAACCTGTACATATTTTTGGACTGTGGGAGGAAACCAGAGCACCTGAAGGAAATCCACAGGGTCACTAACGTGTGGAAAGAACGTAAACACTCCTCACGGGCAGCAGTAAGAATTGAAATCTGATCTTCCAGTTGCTGGTGCTGCAAAATCATTTACACGAACCACTATACTACTGCCCTTATAGATAGAGAAACTGGCTGACGTATTCCTAATTTCTGTCACCCTGCTAACTTGAATAGGATGTTATATTTGTGCTTTATTCATCTTTATTAGCAAAGTTTGCAAAATTTCAACTAATGCATCAACTATCCTTGCAGCTATTTATTTCAAGGCCCTAGGACTAGGGACATCTTGTCTGGGGAATTTGTATTCCCAGAAACTATTCCCTAGTGATAGAGATTGCTTTAAGTTACTCCTTCCTCTTTGACCCAGTACTTCTTACTTTTAATGTTTTCTGCTATGAAGACAAACACAAAATATTTGCTCAGAGTTTCTGCCATTCCCTTACTTCCCGTTAATGTCCTACTCTCTTCAAGAGACTAATGTTCACCTCAGCTCTTTTCCTCTTTGTATACTGTACAAGCTTTATCTGTTTTTCTTCTATATTTTGCTAGCTTATTCTTGAAAACATTTCTTCTCCCCCTTTTGATTTGGTCATTCTTTTCTGGTTTCTAAAATATTCCAGAATATTCCGGCCATATCACTAATCTCTGTGGCATTGTATAACTAGATTGAAATTGGAAATATTAGATAACAAATTCCATGAATATCCATTGTCCAGATCTTTGTAAAGTCACATGGGAGTTTTTACAATAAAGCTGTTAAATTTAATCGCATCAAAAAGGTAAACTTATATCTCATGGGAGTTTTCTGCAGGAATCTTTGCGTTATGTTTTTTCCCCAAGGAAGTAAAAGGGAATTTGTGGTATACATCATGTTATTGGTTTATTATTGTCAATACAAGTACGGGGATGCAGTGAAAAGCTTGTCTTGCATACACATCAGATCATTCCACAGTGCATTGAGGTAGGACAAGATAAAACAATGACAATCTGGAGTGAAGTACATAAACAAAAAGCTCCACAATTCTACATTTCACGTTGTTGTTTGCCGTGAAAAGTCACCTTTAACCAGCCCAGTGGCTTATTCAGCCTCATCCACCAGATGCACACCTCTCATGATATTCATTTCCATTGAAGTAGGGGTACCCCAGTGATTTTCTCAATCACTGGTAACAAAACATAAATGCAACTTCCAATTTCAATCCAGGGATCCAAGCACTTTATTAGCTACGTATGTTTCTCCGCTCACCCCAGTGCTGACTTGATTGGAGTGACTCTTATTTCTGGGGACTTCGAAATTAAGGCCATTTGGTCCATCCAGTCTGCCCCACCATTTCATCATGGCTAATTTATTATCCCTCTACATAGGAGCAGAATGAAGTATGGCCCCTGGTCGTAGCAGCTATCTGGCTTCTTGTGCTCCACTCCAGTCAGTGCTATTGGGCATGGCCTCAGAAGGTGAAAGAATCTGGTGTCAGCAAGAGAGAAAGGAAGGTGTACAGCATAGCCAGTCGGCAAAAGGCAGACCAAACCCGAATGAAAAAGAAAAAGCAGACAAAATGAAAAGCATCAAAAACATCAGCAGCAAAGAAAACAAAATGAAATTCCTAGGAGTTGTTTAGAGTTATCAGTGGCAACGTAACTGTGGTGAACTACATATACCTGTCTGGACACGCCCTCCCCGCCCCCGCTGACTGCTCCTGTGGCTCCTCCCACAGACCCCTGCTGACTGCTCCTGTGGCTCCTCCCACAGACCCCTGCTGATTCCTCCCACAGATCCCTGCTGACTCCTCCCACAGACCCCTGCTGACTGCTCCTGTGGCTCCTCCCACAGACCCCTGCTGACTCCTCCCACAGATCCCTGCTGACTCCTCCCACAGACCCCTGCTGACTGCTCCTGTGGCTCCTCCCACAGACCCCTGCTGACTCCTCCCACAGACCCCTGCTGACTCCTCCCACAGACCCCTGCTGACTGCTCCTGTGGCTCCTCCCACAGACCCCGGTATAAAGGCGATTGGAGCCTGAGCCCTGCCCTCAGTCTCCAGGATGTAGCATGGTGGTCAATTGCTGCTTGTTCTTTCTTCCAGTCAATAAAAGCCGATATCTTGCCTCACGTCTCAGAGAGTTATTGATGGCGCATCAATAACAAAAAACAAACTTACAGCCAGCAATGACATCTTGTGGTTTAATCAACACATACAATCAAGCTAGATGAACTCAGCAGGTCGGGCAGCATCCATTGAAACGAGCAGTCAACGTTTCGGGCCGAGACCCTTCGTCAGGACTGAAGAAGGAGGGGGCAGGGGCCCTATAAAGAAGGTGGCGGGGGGGGTGGAAAGTGCCAGGTGAAAAACCAATCAGAGGAAAGATCAAGGGGTGGGGGAGGGGAAGCAGGGAGGGGATAGGCAGGAGAGGTGAAGAAGGAATGTAAGGGGAAAGCACTATGGGTAGCAGAAGAAGGCCTAATCATGAGGGAGGTGATAGGCAGCTAGAAGAGGAGGTAGAGTGAAACTGGGATGGGGGAAGGGAGAGGGAGGGAATTACCGGAAGTTGGAGAATTCAATGTTCATACCAAGGGGCTGGAGGCTACCCAGACAGTATATGAGGTGTTGCTCCTTCAACCTGAGTTTGGCCTCATCATGGCAGTAGAGGAGGCCTTGTATGGACATATCCGAATGGGAATGTGAAGCAGAGTTGGAGTGGGTGGCAACCGGGAGATCCTGTCTGTTGTGGCGGACGGAGCGGAGGGGCTCAATGAAGCGGTCCCCCAATCTGCGTCGGGTCTCACCGATGTAGAGGAGGCCGCACTGGGAGCACCGAATGCAATAGATTACCCCAACAGACTCACAAGTGAAGTGTTGCCACAAGAGTTGTGTTTACATCTTGTGGTTTGTACCCTTTCTTTAAACATTTAAGGGTACAGATCTATCTTTACTTGCCTTTATCATGTGTATCATTGGATTCCTCCCCCCGCCTTAAATGGAAGTGAATATTGGGAGGATATTAACATCTTCCCAGTTAGTCCCAATACCCTTAAACAGGAAATTATATCAAAAAAGTAATTGATACAGCCCAGTCCATCACAGATAAATCCCTTCCCAACATTGAGCACATCTACATGGAGTATTGCTGGAGAAAACCAGCATCAGTCATCTGGGACTCCCTCCACCCAGGCTGCTGCTATCAGGAAGAAGGTATAGCAACCTCAGGACTCACATCACCAGTTATTAAACCTCACCATCAGCTTCTTGAACCAGAGGGTGTAACTTCACTCGCCCCATCACTTTCAAGGACTCTTCATCTCATGTTCTTGATATTTGTTTACTTATTTATGATTACCATTTTCTTCCTTTCTTTTTGTATTTGCACAATTTGTTGTCTTTTGCACTTTGGTTGTCCACCCTGTTGGGTGCGATCTTCCATTGATTCTATTATGGTTATTGGATTTATTGAGGATACCTGCAAGAAAATGAATCTCAGAGTTGTATATGGTGACATACAGAACTGTGCAAAAGTCAGCATATATATTGTAAGTAGCTAGGGCGCTTAAGACTTTTGCATAATGCTGTATTTGTCAATGTGGAGAACCAGATTGTAAATCCTGCGGGAGCAGAGGATGTTGGGAATGGTGAGGGTGGAGCGCTACCAGAGGTTAAGGGACAGTACAGAGAAGGAGTGACAGAAGTGGGGGGGACAGGGTTGTGGTGCAGTTGCATCTGGTTCCAGACAGCTGGTTTATTGATCATTACAGAATGTCTCTCTGGTGCTTCCCACTCTCAGTCCACAACAGAGACGGCAGCACTGTCAGGGTCATGCGTTTTGATTTCTCAAGTGCCTTCAATACCATACAGCCCTCATTGCTGGGGGAAAAGCTCTGTACAATGCAGGTTGGCACTTCCACTGTATCCTGGACTATCTGAGTGGTAGACTACAGTTTGTGCGGTGTCAGAAATGTGTATCAGACACGGCTATAAGCAGCCCTGGGGCCCTACAGGGGAATAAATTGAGTCCTTTCCTGATTACCCTTATACCTCAGACTTCAGATACAATACAATACAATACAATCATGTCATCTGCAGAAATTCTCTGATGACTCAGCAATAGTTGGATGTATAAAGGGAGGATGGGAGGATGAATACAGAGTCCTGGTGGAGGACTGTTAAATGGCACAAGCTGAATCATCTGCAATTCAACATCAGTAAGACAAAGGAGATGGTGATGGACTTTAGGAAGACTAAGTTTGCACTGCTCCCTCATACTATTGATGGTGAGGATGTGGATGTGGTGAACACCTGTAAGTACCTGGGGGTGCACCTGGATGACAGACGAGTGGAGCACCAACACAGAGGCTGTGTACAAGAAGGACCAGAATTGCCTCAATTTCCCGAGGAAACTTGGGTCCTTTGGAGTGTGCAGGCCTCTCCTTGTGTTCCACCAGTCTGTGGTTGCCAGAACAATCTTCTATGTGGTCGTGTGCTGGGCCAATGGCATCAACACAGGTGATGCCAACATGGTCAATAGACAGATTAGAAAGGCTGGCTCTGTTATAGGAGTTGAACTGAACTGGTAGAACAAAGGACCCCACAGAAAATCCTGGCAATTCTGAACAATGTTTCTCACCCTCTGCATGCCACCTTGGCTGAACAGAGGAGCACTTTTAGTAATAGACTAAGACACCTGGAGTATTTTGTGCAGTTTTGGTCTCCAGGGTTAAGGAAGGACATCCTGGCTGTAGAGGAAGTGCAGCGTAGATTCACGAGGTTAATTCCTGGGATGTCTGGACTGTCTTACGCAGAGAGGTTAGAGAGACTGGGCTTGTACACGCTGGAATTAAGGAGATTGAGAGGGGATCTGATTGCAACATACAAGATTATTAAGGGATTGGACAAGATAGAGGCAGGAAATATGTTCCAGCTGCTGGGAGAGTCCAGTACCAGAGGGCATGGTTTGAGAATAAGGGGTAGGTCATTTACGACAGAGTTAAGGAAAAACTTCTTCTCCCAGAGAGTTGTGGGGGTCTGGAATGCACTGCCTCGGAAGGCAGTGGAGGCCAATTCTCTGGATGCTTTCAAGAAGGAGCTAGATAGGTATCTTATGGATAGGGGAATCAAGGGATATGGGGACAAGGCAGGAACCGGGTATTGATAGTAGATGATCAGCCATGATCTCAGAATGGCGGTGCAGGCTCGAAGGGCCGAATGGTCTACTTCTGCACCTATTGTCTATAACTGCGCTGCTCCAAAGAGCGCTATATGAGGTCATTCTTGCCCTTGACCATTAGGCTCTATAATGAGTCAAACCATAGCCAGGGAGGTGATGACCCCCTCCTGTTGGACTGTTTGAAGTAACTTATTTTTTATTCTTTCTTACTTCTCTTCTAATATTTGTATATCTGTGCACTTGTAATGCTACTGTGACACTGTAATTTCCTTTGGGTTTAATGAAGTATCTATCTATCGATATCAGAATCAGGTTTATCATCACACTCTTCATGAAATTTGTTTTCTTTTGCAGCGCTTGTGCAGCGCAGTACATAAATTTACTACAGTACTCTGCAAAGGTCTTAGGCTATATCTATGCCCTGAAGACTTTTGCACAGTATTGTATACATTATTTATTTGATAATAAATTTACTTTGAACTTAACCAAAATCAAGTCTCTGTTATATTTTCATTCCTAAGCATTACCCAAACACTGTAGAGTTTATCACCCAGTTTACATTAGCTTCTTGCTGTCACTGTTCTACCTTCTGCCAGTTTTCCAGCATCTGCAGAACCTCTTCTGTTTATGATTTGTATAAGAATTTATAAGAATGTATAAGAATTTGTATAAGAATTTATAAGAATTTTATATCTTCTCTCCAATGGGAGTTCAATGAGACCCTCTCTCATTTCTCCCTGCTGCCCTGTGACTCTTCCACCATGTACTCATGCCAACTCACTATCACTGCCCCTTACCGTTTCCACCTATCAACTCACTTCACCACCCACCCACCTTCCCCCTCACCAGGTTTCTCCAATCACCACATTTAAGGGAAGCTTGGATGCACTGAACATCAATAAGACCAAACAAGGAATTAAATACGGACGTCAGGAAGGGGCAAACAGACGAACACACAGCACTTCCCTTTGAGGGTCAGCAGTGGAAAAGGTGAGCACTTTTGAATTCCTGGGTATCAACAACCTTTAACTAGAGAGATCAGTCTCAAAACAAAAGAATATGCCTTTAGAACAGAAATGCGGAGGAATTTCTTTAACCAGAGAGTGGTAAATCTGTGGAATTCATTGCTATAGATGGCTGTGAAGGCTCAGTTAAAACAGAGGTTGATAGGTTCTTAATTGTTAGGGTCATCAAAGGTTAAGAGGAGAAAGCAGGAGAATGAGGTTAAGAGGGAAAATAAATCAGCCATGATCAAGTGGTGGAGCAGAATCGATGGGCTGAATGGCTTCATTCTGTTCCTAAGTCTTATGGTCTAATATTATCTCCAATCTGAACACTAGACTTACACAATGAATAGAAGGTATAAGTGATCTAACATCTCTCTCTCATGATGTCTGCTTTCTCCTGTACCCATGGAGGACTTGTATCCCCATATTGGGGGGGGGGGGAGAAATTGGGGGGGGTGGTTGGCCTGGCTCTTGTCCTTCTCCAAGTACCTTGCTACAGTTAACATCCCAGACATCTTTCCCTTTTAAAATCAATCTGTGTTGAAAAGGTTTGAAAATTTCCCGCTGTTTGGTGGTGAACAAGAGGTAGGTGGCACTTCAATAACAATAGAAAACCAGACAGGAAGTAGTCCTAAGAAGGGTTGGGTATTAAGTAAATTGGTTTATTATTGTCATATGTATGGTAAAAATCTTTATTTTGTGTGCCATCAATGCAGAATTTCGCCACATCACTGCATTGAGGTTGTTCAAGGGGAAAGCAGTAATTGAGTACAGAATAGAATGTTACAGTTACAGAGAAGGGGCAGCACAGTCGGACAATAAGGTGCAAGGCCTCAACAAGGAAGATTGTGAAGTCAAGAATCCATCTTAACATACAAGAGGACCGCTCAATAGTCACGTAACAGCTGGATAAAAGCTGTCCTTGAGCCTGGTCATACGTGCTTTCGGGGTTTTGCACCTTCTGACAGATGGGAGAGCAGAGAAGCATCGACAGAGTCTTTGCAGGGGAGGCTACTCCCCGCGTTATGCTGGACTGTCTGCGGTTCATTGGGGTCTCGGGCAGAGCGATACCAAGCCGTAACATGCAGATAGGATGGGTAAGGTAAGTGGGGAGGGAGGGAAAGGAGGAGGAAGGGGAAAGAATATCATAACGCATCACTGCAATAAATACTGCTTAATGAAGGTTTTCCACTTGCCACCACTCAGCACTTTAAGACTGGAGCTAGAAAAAGCCACCTCAGCATTAAAGGCAATATGATTTATTTATACCTGATATATCATCCTATTAAGAGCCACAAAACAATGGCCACTCAATGTACACTGTTAATTAGATTCCCCGAGCCATACTGAGACGCATTAGAGACAGAATATTCCTTGGTCAGCTCCATAAGATCCGCTAATGACTAATTAGCCAATCTGGAGCAAAACTAAGTGTGCGAGAGTTACAGAAAGTAGAACAAAGGAAGAAATGTTTAACACTGACATCCATGACATCTAATCGCCGCTGAACTGATTATTGGAATTCAAATCCGAGATGGATAGGCTTGCTAATCTAAGGTGATGAGAGATTTTGGGGAATTTCAGGTTCATGAAGATGAGCCACTGAACCAATGAATGGCAGGGTATCAGCAAGATGCTTACATCACTGCTTTGTTTACTGATTCATCAAGTACTGGGTGTGGCCAGCATTTCTCACCCATTCCCAATTGTCCTCAAGATGATGGCAGCAAATTGCTTCCTTGAACCTCCGCAGTCCAGCTGAAAATACAGCCATAGCGCCGTAACATTGGGAGTGCCAGGATTTACCCAGGTAATAACAATGTACTTTCAAAGCAGCCTGGAGGAGAAACTGCAGGCTCCAATACTTCTACTATCCTTATCATTCTTGCTGGTAGAAGTTTAAGAGCTTGAGAGTTGTTTTCTGAGAAATAAATTGCAATGCATTTTGTAGATTTTAAAACATTTATTAATTTCAAAGAACTGAGCATCACTGCATCAACCAGCATTTATTACCCATTCCTAATTGGGCACCATCTCTGATCCAACTTTCACTCAAATAGAGATGTCTTTTCCAAGCTGGTTTTGAGAAACAGACTTAGTTACAAACATAGAACAGACAACTAAACAGATCCTTTTTGCCTACATGGTGTCCATCTCCCATCATTCTCTACATATTCAGGGGCTTATCTAAGAGTTTCTGTCATATTTGCCTTCACTAACAGCCCTGGTAGTGAATTCTAGGCACTCACCACTCGCAATGTAAAGAAAAACTTACCCCACACTTCTCCTTTGAATTTACCCCCTCTCACCTTAAATGAACAACCTCAAGTACGAGACATTTCAACCCCAGGAAAAGATACCAGTTGCCTGGTCTATCTATACCTCTCAGAAGCTTACACGTTTCCCCTCAGTCTCCAGAGAAAGATTTCTTGAATATTTCAGAGATGCCCTTCAAGGAGATTATGTGGCAACACTGCACTCAAAATGAGGGTCTTAAATTGCAGAAGTCTATTGTAGCAATGTCCATCACCAACTAAGGTAGATTCGTGAACAGGTGCTTCTCCCTTGCTTTGATTTTTAAGCCAAATGGCTTTTCAAGCTCCTCCAATAAAAAAAACTTATGGAAGCTGACCTACTTTCATTGAATAGAACCCTACATTGGATGTCAAGGAGGAAATCCATCTAGGTACAGAGGAGAAACAATCGAGATGCTGTTACTCTACTGAGCGATTTCTACAGTTGGTGAGGAGAGGAGTAACAAATCTGCAGGAAACATAGTGAAATACAAGAACTACATGGCAGGGACAATGGCAGACCCCTTGACCAAATGGGAGCAACCATGTTAGGATGCTGAGAGAAAATGCAGGGGACAAGTCATTGTCATTCAGCCTTCCCTAGATACAGAGGAGGTATCAGTGTACCACGATCAGGATAGGGTGGTATACTGGTTAGCACAACTCTTTACCTCACCAACGATTGTAAGATCAGGGTTCAATTCCCACTACTGTCTGCAAGGAGGTTGCATGTTCTCCCTTTGACTGTGAAGATTTCCTCCCAAATACCGAAGATGTATCAGTTAGCGTTAGTAGGTTGTGGGTGTGCTACGGTGGCACTGGAAATATGGTGACATTTGTGGGCCACCCCCAGCACTCCCTTCAACTGCATTGCACTTAAGATGTCCATGTGACAAATAAAATCAATCTTTAAAGTGGAAAATTTTGAACAAGGGTGCAACAAAGGATGCAAGGCTAAAGTGACGCCTGGCCAATTTAAACCTGGCACTGGGGACAACCGGGTAAGACAAACAAGTTTTCTGACCATGTAACTAAAGGCCCATGAAGGTGATGTAGTAGATGAAGCATAAAGGTTTTCAGAAGACATTTGACAGGTATTTTTGGATGACTTATCAAGGCATTTTAGCAAAACTGAGTCCTTGGAATAAAAGTTGATGAGTACACTTAAGAAATTAGTGGGTTCAGGAGATTAGGGAGGTGGTGGTGGAAATCATTGCTATCTTACCTCTTCACCTCCAGATACATCATTCCTCCCTCCACTTCTAGCATTTGAAGACTGCCTTCCAGAATGCTGGTTTATTCCCCACTCCCCACACCAATCACCTCCAACATCCCTTTTTCACACAGCTCCTTGTACCACTGCAACAGCTATATTATACAGTCAACCCTCCTTATCCATGGGTTCCGCAGACACGGATTCAACCAACCGTGGATCGGGAAAACCTGGAAGTTCTCTCTGCAGCACTTGCTGTGATCATTGTTCGCCTTGTGTCTTGTTTGTTCGCTACTTGTGTTGTGAGCGAGAGGAGGGAGTTTAAGGCTAGTAAGGGATGGCTAGCTAGCTATGTAAAGCACTACAGCCTCAAGAACTTAAAGATCACAGGAGAATCGGGATCGGCTGATGCTGAGGCAGCATCAGCGTTCCCAGAAGAGCTACAATGACTGCGTCTGTACTGAACATTTTTTTCTTGTCATTATTCCCTAAACAATACAGTATAACAACTATTTACATAGCATTTACATTGTATTAGGTGTTATAAGTAACCTAGAGATGATTTAAAGTATACTGATGTGCGTAGGTTTATATGCAAATACTATGCCATTTTACATAAGGGACTTGAACATCCGCGTTTTTTGGTATCCGCAGGGGGTCCCGGAACCAATCCCTCGTGGATAAGGAGGGCTGACTGTATTAACAATTGGAGTAGAGTTCCCTCTAAGACGTGTGTAACATATTTTGCAACTAGCGCACAATGGAATTTAAACTGTGCACAGAATGTTGTCACCCTCTACCTTGTTGGCACATTAAGTACATTTCACGATCACATTTCCTTTTCCGGTTTCTGAAGTGGACAGTGCCGACAAAGTTGAGTTTGCAGTGATTTGTCCGCAAGCTTTTAGAACTGGCTTATTTATACTGTTTTTGTTGAAGAAATTATTCAGCGCACACATTGTTGCTACTGGGGAAAAAAATTGTACCGCACAAGATTTTTGTGCACATTGGTCATTACAAATTAGAGAGAATCGCTGTGCCAATCCAAGCTTGGGGATACCTACGGCAGAGACTCCCAACTTTCCAAGATGGAACATGGCTGAGAAAGTGTCCATGATGCTCGACTTCGGAGAGAGACAATGCCCCTAAACACAGGAACATCATGCTAACATGGAATTAGCCATCAGCTGAAGTAGTATGTGGAGCTCTGGGGGCTTCATCTCAGGGTATCAGGCATCTAGGAGACAAGAAATAAGTGACTTCAGCGACTGAGGAAGCAAAGGTACTGAAGGTGTTGATAAAGCTAATCACAAGAAACCTTCCTCTAGTAGTCGAAGCCAATAGCCAGAGGTCACATAAGATAACACAGAAATTAGAAAAAAAGGTTTCTTAAATAAGACTAAGACCAGAAATACTCAACTTGTAGTGGAATTTGATTCTAAAATGGTGACTTAGTCGTTTGAGAACCAACTCAGCAAGATGATAGGGAAAAGGTCTAGACTGGGCAGCTTTCAAAGAGAAGCAAAAAGGACAAATGATTTCTTTGGAAGATCTTACCATTAGCTGGTATTTCATTTATTCACAGTAACTATGCAAAAATTGCCAAGTATTTTATTCTGTACACATTTTTTTTTCACCCTTCCATATTAAACTCTCAGGAGTACATGCAATGCTGGCAGATCAATAAATAGAATAAAACATTCTTAACAGTTGTGAAATGGAATTGGGCTCCCTTCAAGCAATGGTCCAAGTAGTGCACCTCAAAAGGGAACAATGCTGTGACCTTGAGCACGTGATCACAACCCTCATAATGGGTACTTATTCAAAAGTTATACTAAGTATAAAACGTGCACAATAAATAAGTGTTTAACAATTATACAATAAAATTTAAGTGCTGAGATTGACCGAGGGACCCAAGATCACAACTAATTCACCATATTAAAACAGCAGTAAAATAGCTTTCTCTATTTGTGTTAATGCATGTCTAATAAATAAGTATACACAAAAGCCAAACCCATAAAACATATGATTCTGTTACAAAACTATAGCTAGTGGTCAGAATACAGTCACATTTCAAGGTCAAGTTTTCTCTTTCATACATCTCATATAGACAAGGAGATGAATACAAGTCATGTCCAAAATCATGATTAGGAAACGACAGATCCAAGAAAAACACCCAAAACTTTTCACCTCTGATACTGATCAAGATCCACTGATATCTGAAAATTTCTTCCCCATTCCACCTCCATCCCGAATAAAAGCATGATTCAGATCAATTATCCAGCAAACCTCGTTGCGCATCTTGCATTCTGAAGGGAGATGGGTTGCATTACTGTGGGGGAATGATGGAAGGGAACTAGTGCACATTCAAACTGGAATCAAAGTTGAGAAGACAAGTCATTTGTGCGGTCCAAGGCTGAAACAAAAGTGACGAACCCTTGGGGACATTTGCAGTGCACTGTGAAGCAACTCTGTGGAAACGTTCTTTGAGCGCAAGATAGAACTATAAACTACTTCCTAATCCAGATTGAGTTTTATAATTCCTTAAATCAACTCGGGGATGATAGAAGTGCTGAAATGGATCAGTATTCTCCAATATCTCATGTACCCTTGTATGCAGTACACATGTTTTAGAACTCAGGCTTGAAATACAAGTAAAACTACAACCCTTTTTGTGAAAGTGCTCTTCTATAGCTGCAAGTTCATTCATAAAACTTTAATTCTGCAGGTCGAGGAGGCAACCATTTCTTCTTCCTTTAGACATTGGAGAGTCATTGGCCAACCTAGAAAGCTGAAGCATGGTTTCAAAGATAAATCCGTCACGTTAAGCTCATCATCTTACTCCATCTTCATGATTAGAGGAAGTTACAGTGTTCCAACCTCAATAGCATTTTGAAAGAATACTACTAAGGATTACCAGACGTCGATAAAGAGCCACTTGATGGACACACAAGTCTTTTGTCAGTTTGTCATCCAGTATCTTTGCAGCTGATAATATTTTCACCCTTATTCAACAAGTTCCAAGTATGGACCCAAAGCAAAGTAGTTACCCAGCATGTTAAAAACAGAGCCCACCAGAAGCACTCGACATACCAGGCAGCATCTGTGGAGAGAAAAAACCATAATCAGTGCTTTAGCAAATCAAAGTAGCACAGCGTGGAAACAGGTATTTCAGCAACTGTGTTCATAGATACTGATTCCAGCATTTGCCCGGTACCCTACCATACCTTAGCAATTCAAGTACTCATCCAGGAGCTTCTCATGATTGAAGTACAGTACCTGCCTGACTCCCAGCTTTCAGGCCACGCATTCCAGATTGCAACCATTTTTGGAGGGGCTGGGAGGTGTGGGGAAGAGAAGAATTCTTCCTCAGATAACCTCCAAATCTTTTCCTCTTGCCCTTAAAACACATGCCTGCTCTTTCAGTATCTCTCTGCTCTGGTAACGAAAGGCTTCTTGCTATCCACCCCATCGACACCCCTCAGTCTGTACACCTGTCAAGGTAACGGCACTCCCCACTGCTTTCTCTGCTACAGAGAGAAAAAAAAACGAACTCTGCCCATCCAGTCTCTCCTCATAACTGAAGTTTTCCATCCCATACAGCAGCCTAGTGACCCTCCCACACAACCCAATGTATACTTACAGAAGCCCATGTCATCTTCCAACTTGGTTGAAAGGATTCATGGAATTCAACTATTTCAGATAACAGCCCAGTTCTGTTGTAAGGCCACTGACAGGAAGCATTGCTTCTGCATCTGCCTTTATGGATCCTGTCTAACTTGCTGATATTCCCAGCATTTATTTGAAATTCCCAGTGTGTTGCTTCTCATACTCTTTGCTCTCCCTTTCAGTTATCAAATTCCCTCATACTTCTATCACTTCCAAACAGATCGACTTCACTTGACAATTCCCCCTTTATTGAGAACATTTGTATCATTCAGTCTGTCTCAAAACTATTACAGACATTACCTGTTTCTCAATGATCTCATTTCTACCATTGGCTCTGATGATGATCATTGACCCAAAAAATCTCTGCAGATGCTGCCTGACCTGCTGAGTATTTCCAGCATGATCTCCATGTTACATTTCTCATCTCCAGTATTTTGGTTAGTGATTCTCTATGTAAATGTGCGTTAAACACCAATCCAAGGTCATCATGATCAGAGTGGGAGAACATTTAAACAGTTGAGCATGCAGTGAAAACCTGAATTATTTCTGGGTAGAATAGTTTGTTCTATGTTGATCAGAGAACTCTGTGCAAAAGGCATGAACAATATAGTACAGTAATCAGCCTCAAGCTCTAGGCTCCATTAGTCAGAATGTTTTCAATCCCAGAAATATAGCAAACATTAGAGTGCACAAACACTGTTTTGGTCCATAGATACAAAGTCAATGAACCCTCAATCTCCTGCTCACGTTTGTACATGGCACCCAGATAAACTATCTTGACTGTTGGAGAACAGCTAAACTTGACCTTGCAATTGCTTGACATGCAACAGTTCAATCATTTCACAGTGAAAGAAAACCACAAAAAAAGTTTTCCTGCCAACCCCAAGTTTAATGTTACTTAAAGTGTTAATTCTCTAACTTGGGGTCATATCAATTTCATGTCCGGCATGCTCAGATTCAGAATTCTAGCTATTTATGGTTTTATTTGGAACTTTCCTTGTGTTTTTGACATTTGCTTTAATTCTATAACAAAACCAGAAAATGATGGGAAACCCAGCAGGTCAGGCAGGATCGATGGAGAGAGAAAGGGTGAATGTTTCAGGTTGGAGACCCTTCATCAGAACAAACTATTTTGCTTTCCACAGATGTCACATGACCTGAGACTTTCCAGCGTATCATCTTGTTGTTAGCATCTGCTGTTTTAGATGTGCCTCAGATCTGTGAATACTCAAGAGGCTGCAGATTCAGCAACTTTCGGTTGACCCCCCCCCCCCACCCGTCCCCGTCATTCAGACACAATTCTCCTCACCACAATCATTTCCCAATGGCTCCTTCACCCCACCATCCATACTTGTATCATGCTTCTCAAACCTGGCTTTCAGCAAAACTTCAGCCTGCTATTCCTGACCATTCACTTACTTCCCGCAATCCGCTTGGTTGGGATGCACGTGGATTCACTTACTTCAGTGCCACCAGCTTCCATTTGCAGCTTAACGGTGTTCAACCACGTGTGTTGTCTCCTGTTTCTCCACCTTGGGTTTCCAACTTCGAACAAAAATGCAGCAAAATATTACTCCACCTATCCAGCAGATTCAATTTAGCAGAAAACAATGTTGACCATAGCCTGCTGCATTTAAACGCAGCAAGGTCGTGAGCTAGTCACCAAAATGGGGGAGAAATGTCATTTCAAATCCCATGATCCACTCCTGCCCCATTTATCTGTAGGATTTGTAACCTAGATGGGGATTTGTAACGGAGATGGGAGTAGACTCTCACATGGTGGATTGGATAGTGGACTACTTGACAGATAGACCTCAGTATGTGCGGTTGGGAGACTGTAGGTCTGACACGGTGGTCAGCAGCACAGGAGCGCCGCAGGGGACCGTGCTCTCTCCGGTCCTGTTCACCCTGTACACATCAGACTTCCAATATAACTCGGAGTCCTGCCATGTGCAGAAGTTCGCTGATGACACGGCCATAGTGGGGTGTGTCAGGAATGGACAGGAGGAAGAGTATAGGAAACTGATACAGGACTTTGTGATATGGTGCAACTCAAACTACCTGCGTCTCAATATCACCAAGACCAAGGAGATGGTGGTGGACTTTAGGAGATCTAGGCCTCATATGGAGCCAGTGATCATTAATGGAGAATGTGTGGAGCAGGTTAAGACCTACAAGTATCTGGGAGTACAGTTAGATGAGAAGCTAGACTGGACTGCCAACACAGATGTCTTGTGCAGGAAGGCACAGAGACGACTGTACTTCCTTAGAAGGTTGGCATCATTCAATGTTTGTAGTGAGATGCTGAAGATGTTCTATAGGTCAGTTGTGGAGAGCGCCCTCTTCTTTGTGGTGGCGTGTTGGGGAGGCAGCATTAAGAAGAGGGACGCCTCACGTCTTAATAAGCTGGTAAGGAAGGCGGGCTCTGTCGTGGGCAAAGTACTGGAGAGTATAACATCGGTAGCAGAGCGAAGGGCGCTGAGTAGGCTATGGTCAATTATGGAAAACCCTGAACATCCTCTACATAGCACCATCCAGAGACAGAAAAGCAGTTTCAGCGACAGGTTGCTATCGATGCAATGCTCCTCAGACAGGATGAAGAGATCAATACTCCCCAATGCCATTCGGCTTTACAATTCAACCGCCAGGAGTAAGATATGTTAAAGTGCCGGGGTTAGGACTCAATGTATTTAAGTAAACTACTTAAGAACTTTTTAAAAGCTATTATTAATGCTTTTTGAGAGGGTGATTTTAGATGCATATCATATTTTTACTGAGGTAAGTATTGTATGTAATTAGTTTTGCTACAATTAAGTGTATGGGACATTGGAAAAAATGTTGAATTTCCCCATGGGGATGAATAAAGTATCTATCTATCTATCTAACTATCAGTCTCTCCACAAGTAAAGGATGCTTATTTGCATGATATTTGGGCTAGTGTTTCTACTTTAACTGGCACTTGTTAGCAGACCTGGCCAAACCTCCATAGATTCAAGATTGTTTAAGGTCATTACCTATACACAAGTGTAAGGAGAATTAAATAATTGTTACTCCACGAAGATAAAGAGCATAATAATAACAGCAACTACAAAAACACACGATAAACCTAAATACATAAGATAATAAATATATATATATGTCCATAATGTGATACTAATCTGTACATAAGGTGACTGACCAGGAACTAACATAGTTGTGGAGTTAGTGGGTGGAGGTATTGATCAGCCTTACTGCTTGGAGACAGTAACTGTTTTTGAGTGTGGAGATCCAGGCGTGGATGCCACAAAGCCCCCTCCCTGATGGTCCATGAGCAGAGTGTGTGGGATCCTTCATGATGTTACTAACCCTCTTCCGGCATCTTTCTGTATGGAGGTCATATATACAGAAAGACCGGGTCATTCTACACAGACACAGCAAGGTATTGTAGACTGCCCACTTTAGGTGTTTAAAAGTGCCAAGATTTTTCAAATCAGTTGGGATCAGTTCCATTTTACCCTTTTGTGGGCATTGAACAACAAAGATTTCAAATTACAAACACCTATGTGGAATATATGATTATCAGTTGTGGAGCATAATTCCTCCAATGGAGTAACTGTCCTAGTCCATCAATGGGGTAGTTCTCCCGATGGCTTGTAATCATTAACCTGAACTATGTACACAGCACCTAGAGATCGCAATTTGAAAGAAGAAATAATAATTCCCTATTGGTATGGGCATTGCAATAACACCCAGCTACAGAATAGAAACAGCACCAAAAATCATAGAAAATATACGTAGCAATCAGGCACTCAAGTGCTTATCACAAAGCCAGACTGAGATACTAGTTAATTATTGTATTTTCACTTAAATCAGGCAATGTTCCATTCCTTTTTAAAATATGCATATTATCCTAACTACAAAATTTAGTAAGAACATCAAGATTCTAGTTTACAAACCTTGACAAGACAACTGCTACGATCAAATTGTTACTTAAGATAATTTTCATTAGATATTCACTCAACAAACACCAAAAACAAAGAATGTCCGACAAGTGTTCAGTACCTTTCTGCTCTACATGTGTCTACAAGGAGATGGTGGTGGACTTTAGGAGATCTAGGCCTCATATGGAGCCAGTGATCATTAATGGAGAATGTGTGGAGCATGTTAAGACCTACAAGTATCTGGGAGTACAGTTAGATGAGAAGCTAGACTGGACTGCCAACACAGATGCCTTGTGCAGGAAGGCACAGAGTCGACTGTACTTCCTAAGAAGGTTGGCGTCATTCAATGTCTGTAGTGAGATGCTGAAGATGTTCTATAGGTCAGTTGTGGAGAGTGCCCTCTTCTTTGTGGTGGCGTGTTGGGGAGGAAGCATTAAGAAGAGGGACGCCTCACATCTTAATAAGCTGGTAAGGAAGGCGGGCTCTGTCGTGGGCAAAGTACTGGAGAGTTTAACATCGGTAGCTGAGCGAAGGGCGCTGAGTAGGCTACGGTCAATTATGGATAACTCTGAACATCCTCTACATAGCACCATCCAGAGACAGAGAAGCAGTTTCAGCGACAGGTTACTATCGATGCAATGCTCCTCAGACAGGATGAAGAGGTCAATACTCCCCAATGCCATTAGGCTTTACAATTCTACCGCCAGGACTTAAGAACTTTTTAAAAGCTATTATTAATGCTTTTGAGATAGTGATTTAGATGCATATCATATTTTTTACTGAGTTAAGTATTGTATGTAATTAGTTTTGCTACAACAAGTGTATGGGACATTGGAAAAAAAGTTGAATTTCCCCATGGGGATGAATAAAGTATCTATCTATCTATCTATCACCAACTGAAAACAATGAACATTTATCCATTGAAAATTCCCGTAAGCTAATCAAGGTCGCAGCCCAATGCTTAATAGATACTTAACAAAACTTTAAAAATGTAAAATGCCAAGTGACCCATGGGCAGCCCCAATGGTTCAATATCTGACTCTTCACACCTGCTCTCTGCCCACTAACAACTGAAAGAAAGAGTTGAAGTTTCCTTTTATTCTGATCACATGTGTATTTTCCTTTTTCCTAAGAGAGACAGATTCTGGTGCACAAAGTGGGGTGACTAGACAGTTCTCTATTTTGTCAACAGAGTGACACAGCTGATGTGCGTTCCTAGACTTTTCCCTGGTTGCAAAGAAAACCAGGAAATCTCTTCACCAGCAGATTTCTGAATGGACTATGAACCCATGTACACTACCCCACTATTTTCTTTTTTTGCACTAATTTAGTATATATTTCCGACTGTAATTTATAGATTTTTATGTATTGTAACGTAGTGCTGCTGCAGAACAACAAATTTCATGACTTATGCTAGTGATATAGAAGCCAATACTGACCCTTACCTCCATTTCAAACTGATCTATTTATTAGCCCTGGCATTTAGTCCAAGCTGAGCAATGACTAGGAAACTTATCACAAGAATCCTGGGGAATTCAGGAAAATCTCAGCACAGCACCAAAGCTAGAACATTAGTACAAAACCCAATTTATATGGTATTGTTTTGCATGTCAATATTTTGCAAAAGTAAAGCAGTTTGTTTTCTACACTTCCAGATTAGGCAGACAACACTGGCATGGGATCTAAGAACGCAAGAACAAAGAAATGGGAGCAGGAACAGGCCATCAGATCCTTCAAACCTGCCCTACCATTTAACATGATCACAAATGATTTATGACGACTCTGTTCCATTTCTCCATACTCTATTCCTCAATAAAAAATTAATCCACCTCCACTTTAAATACTTCCACTAATCAAGTTTCCACTAACCATTGGGGCAGAGAATTCCAGAGACTCAACACTCTCTACAAGAAGAAATTTCCATGATCCCAGTTTTGCAGGATGATCCAACCAAGTACATTGGAAGAGTTGCGGACCTGAAACATTAACTGTTTCTCGTTCCACAGATGTCATATGATCAATCCTGCCAGCATAGTTTCAGATTTGAATTTTTTTCTTTTAAAAGTGTATTAGTTGTTGTGGAAGTTCAGCTAATTGAACTTGAATACTTACTTAGAGTCCCATTGTTGTACCTTTTCGCATTCACATCTGTATCTTTCTGCCTGGACGCCCACATCTACAGTCCTTGCTGCCAATGGCTTGTAGATTATGGGAAGATGCATGCATGGGAAAGGATTGACATCTGCAAGAGACCAATAAACTAGATGAGTCCATTTGGGGCCTCGTCACTGGCACAAATACTCCACATCTTTCTACGTCACAAAATAGAAGGCAACCATTTTGAAACTGAGGACTAAATTTTGCATCACCTAAATTTTGCTCCAATCTGCAGAGGATTGTAGATTCAGCCAACTCCATCACAGGCAAAACCCTCCCCATCATCGGGGACATATTTGGAAGGTGGTACCTCAAGAAGGCAGTGTTTATCATTAAGGACCCATCACCACCCAGAATGTGCCCTTTTCTCATTACTACCATTGGAGAGGGGATACAGGAGCCAGAAGACTACACAACATTTTAGGAACAGCTTCTGCCATCAGATTTCTGAAAGGCCCATAAACACTATCTAGCTATTCCTGCTCTGCACTTAATTTTCTTGCAACTTGTAGTAATTTTATGTCTTGTACTGGACTGCTGCCACTAAACACTTAATTAGGTGTGCATGCACACCTGTTCATTAATCCAAGTATCTCGTCAGCCAGTCATGTGACAGCAATTCAATGCATAAAAGCATTCAGCATTGTCAAGAGGTTGAGTTGTTGTTCAGACCAAACATCAGAATGGGGAAGAACGGGGAACTTAGACCACAGAATGAATGTTTGTGCCAGATGTGATGGCTTGAGCACCTCAAACTGCTGATCGCCTGCAATTTTCACACACAACGGAGAATGGTGCAATAAACAAAATCATCCAGTGAGCAGCAGTTCTGTGGGCGAAAGCACCTTTTTAATGAGAGAGGTCAGAGGAGAACGGCCAGGCTGGTTCAAGCTGACAGGAGGGTGACAGTAACTGAAATAACGACACGTTACAGCAGTGGTGTGCAGAAAAGCATCTCTGAATGCACAACACATCAGCCCTTGAAGTGAATAGGCTACCGCAGCAGAAGAACATGTCTTGCACTCCCCTCACATAACACAGTGGTCAGCGAGTGATAGTGAAGCTGATGGTGATTCTGTGAGGAATGATAGAACACTCATACCAGAAGGTCAGTTAGAAATGATGCTGTCTCAACATTACAGCTTTAGTCCTCCTGTTGCAGGGACTGGAACATTTCATTAAACCTACATCTGCTGATACTGTGCAGCAAAGCCCACGGGAATGAGATGCTGACTGAACAACACCAGTGGCGAGCTGTAGTGTTTGGCCAACGGTGCAAACTTGGATCAACTGCGGTCTCACTTCCTCTAGGCAGCCTAGACGGTCTGAACTTAGACAAGTTTGAACTTTTGCGGCTGGGAAGATCACACAAATAACTTGCCCACCTAAACAAATGGAGCTTTCAGCTACTCTATGCAGCTAAACCAAATTGCACATCGCCCAGAGGTAAAATGCTCAAAGTAGGTAGCACCAGCAGTACAGAATTACATTTTAAAAGATCATGGGAGAATTAACCAAAACTAGACCAGCAAAGGGCAGGATAAGCAAAATAATGTGAAATCTCAGCTGTTCCTCTGTCCATCAATGCTACCCAGTGCTTTCTGTCTCTATTTTAGAATTCCAGCATCTGCACCTTTCTCAAACCGGCACGGTCGTGTCTTCATTTGGTCTCCTGGCCGTGGATGGGGTTGTTTTTACAACTACAGACACACATTGTGTTGATACAAGATTAAAGCAAACAATTTAAATCAGAATTGTGGATTTAGAGCCTGTAGTCTCGGCATCCTTACCTTCGTAGAGAACTCTGAAGAGATTTATCTGTAAAAAGCAAGGTTCCTGTTATTTGGTTTGTTATGAAAGGAAACTAAAATCCACATATTGATTAACGTCAGACAGCTTGACTCAACCAGCAGTAATTCAACACTTAGGTGGAAAAAAAAGGTAAATTTGCCAAAATATTTGGTTCCTCCTTGGTATGTACTGAAACGTACAACTCAGGATGAAGGTTGTAAAACAATATGGCACAAGTCTGGAATGTGGGAATGTTTTGCAAAGTGAAAAGAGGACCAGTCCACAGTAAGTGTTTTGAGAAATGAACTAACATGAGAGTAGATTATGAAGAAAAACACTATCTTTGGAAGGAATACTATTGTATAGGTGCAGATATTACCTTGCTCTGCACCATGGGTAAGCACCAGAGGAAGGAATTGAAGGGTTAAAAAGAGACAATTAATATGTTCAAATTGGAATCTTCGTGGGCTTGGTCAAGACTGATGCTAAGATAGAGGGAGAGAGGGGGGAGTGACATGTAGAGGAAGGGTCAGTCAGGAAGAGGACCCCTCCAGTACTATACAGATTGGCTTAATTTTAGGTTGAAAAACATTATTATGTTTCTTTCACTACTTCATTATGTTTCATTTATGTATTTTATTCTTCAAATAAAGCAACCTCTTTTAAACCTGAATACACATTCAGTGCCTCCTTTGTGTACAGATACCTCTTGTTGCTGAATCAGAAAAGAACAAAGGACAAATTTCAAAATATCTTTGCTACAAACAGATTTTTGGTCAAGAGAGCCTAAACTCTAAAATTGAATCGTGTCAGCTGACCATGTATAATAAATGTGAAAGACGGTGAATGCTTTTAACAGCTTTCATCCACGAGATCAAAACCAAAAGGGCCATTTCATCCTGTTAAAATCCAGGTTGTTCAGAAAGACAAAATGATAGCTATGCTTAACCTTTTCCCTTGAACCCTCATGACTCTCTCCAAGGCATAAACAATTAAACCTAGAAACTGAAATCTAGGACAGACACAAAAGCTATTACTCAACACAGAATTAAGATAGCTGAGTCCAGTGATATACTCCTCCTATATGAATGACTAAAGGAATTGGAAATTCCTCCTATATGAATGGCTGAAGGAATTGGAAATTCCCCCTATATGAATGGCTGAAGGAATTGGAAATTCCCCCTATATGAATGGCTGAAGGAATTGGAAATTCCCCCTATATGAATGGTTGAAGGAATTGGAAATTCCCCCTATATGAATGGCTGAAGGAATTGGAAATTCCTCCTATATGAATGGCTGAAGGAATTGGAAATTCCCCCTATATGAATGGCTGAAGGAATTGGAAATTCCCCCTATATGAATGACTGAAGGAATTGGAAATTCCCCCTATATGAATGGCTGAAGGAATTGGAAATTCCCCCTATATGAATGGCTGAAGGAATTGGAAATTCCTCCTTTATGAATGGCTGAAGGAATTGGCCCTTTATGCTCCCCTTGCAAATTTCTAGATTTCTTATGAGGAATAGTTATTAACTTGCTGAATAAGCAAACAAGCTCTACGACAACCTTTGGTTGGACAAGCAGCTGATCAATAGACCTACCTTTTTACAGAAGTGACAAGTGAGCGCCCAAGTGAAGAAAAACTCTCTCTGACAAAATAAACAGAGCTTAAAAAGAAGAAAAAAAATACAAGTTTAGTCTTTGACAAGTTTAAAGATGGCTTTCATTTTAGCAGTTAACCTAAGTGCAAATCCAACAACCTTCAGCTTCTCAGATCTGCCAAGCTCAGGGCTGCTTGAAGATCCCAGGAAGCCTGATGGACCAGCCTTGCACGCGAAAATTGCTATTCCTCAAATTGTTCTGCAGGCTGGAACCATGTCATCCACCACCCAGAGACCCAGCATGTCACTGCATCACAGAAACAGGCCCTTCAATCTACCGTATTGATGCCAATCATCTTTGCCCATCTACCCCAATTCCATTTGCCCACATCAAATCCATATCCTTCTAGTCATGTGCCTGCCTAAACAGCACATTTCAGACATCAACAACTCTGTATAAAAACAAAATGAGACAGAGAGATGGTAGAGATTAGATTTTGTGATTGTTTGCCCATGACGACAGGTGTTTGTAATATACATGGATCATCTGGATGTGGGGAAGCACCATCAGCAGGTTTGCCAGTGACACAGAGATCAGTAGAGCGGGAAGGTACCCTCAGGGTGCAGAGAGATCAGTGTGATGATGAAATGAGCTGATGGACAAATGAGGTGATGCATTTTGGGAGCACCAATGAGGCTAGATCACACACCATGGAAAAGGTCTTGGGGAATAATACAGAACAGGGGAAGCTTGGAATACAAGTCCATAAATCCTTGAAGGTGGTTAATCCAACCTCAAAATGACTTAACAACCCTTGACTGCCAACACTTACATTTGTTTAACCACCTTAAGCAGCATCCAAAAGATATTTTCTAAACCTAAGTGCATACTATCTGGTTTGCCTCTATCTGTTCTATTGTTTGACAAATCTGTTCTGCTTTTGATGAAGCTGTAACACAATTTGTTTTCCATATATCCACTGATTTTTAAGCCTCAGTGTGACATTGCCACTTTCTTTTTGAAGTGACCATTTCCCCTTCTCCTGAAATCAGGTCAATGGGTCCATAATTACCTGCTCTCTCCCTCCCTCTTTTCTCAAGGAGTAGAACTACAGTCACCACCTTCCAATCTGTTGGAACGTTTAAAATCTTTGGAATTTTGGAAGATGACAACCAGTGTATTTACTGCCTCCATAGAAACCTCCTTCAAAAGAGTATGGGGCATCATGCTCTGGGGATTCACAGGCTTTCAATCCCAAGTCTATTTCCAGCTTCCATTCATCTCCAGTACTACACAAACATCAGCTCTTCACACTGAAAATAACCCTGGAACCCACATCGCATCCCATCACCACAGAACCTCACTCAAGAGTTGGCTGACTATCAGCAAGCTAGCTCTGTTCAGCTTTGGGGCTTCAGTGAAATAAATGTTCATCCCCGTACCTCCTGCTGGAGTATTACGGGGCACTGATGAAAGCCAAAAGGAGAACACCTCTTCAAGAAATGGCCCAGACCATAGACTACCTCAAGAGACTGGTGAAGGCAAGATATTCAAACACCATAGAACAAGTGCAAGTGGCCTGTTCCTACCTTCCAATGGGAAGCATTAAAACATGATCCATGAACTTACTGCATCAGCGTCTCCTCCCCAACACCCAGATTTTGCTCTAGACAGACACTGTCTCCAGTCATTTTTATTTTGTTGGTGATTGGAAGATGACCAACAACAGAGGAAAAACCAGTCACTGCTATGGTAAACTGCATCCATTTCTCCAGAAACGTTAATAGTGTATTAAGACTTGTCCTCTGTATATGCATCACATTTGAGTTGTATTACCACAGTGTCACACACTCTCAATCTCCCTAAACTGGCTGGGAAGCAACCGATTCCTATGGAATTACATAAAAGATTAAAACAACCTGGAGTAAAATTAATCATGAATAAAAACTATGATGGAAACAAAGAACTGTCTTTAAGCACCTAACTTTTCATTATAGGCAAGAACTACAACAGCTCACGAATTAGCTGCGTGGCAACAGGGATGCTTGTATAGCTTTCCCCTGGACATTTTGAAAGCTGAGAGAGCTATTGCAACGCCTTCAGGCCTACCAATACTAACCTTGGCTCTCACCATTTTGTGGGTCCTCACTTCCCTCTTGGCGATGGTCTGACAGACACAGGCTAGCTCCTTAATGCAGAGCGACGAAGAATAGTGGTATTCCTCCTGAACCGGGTAAAAGAGAAAAGCAGCTCGAGCTCAGTCAGAAACATTTCAGCAGGCATTTCACACACTGATGGTTAAATAGAAGGGGAGAAGATGTTAAGGACTGAAACACAATCAATGCAGTCCGGCCCAGTCCATCACAGGCAAAGCACTCCCCACCATTGAGTAGATTTACTGCCACAAGAAAGCAGTATCCATCAAAGACCACCCACCCCCCCCCCCCCCAGCATCCAAGGCCATGCCCTCGTCTCACTTCTACTATAAGGCAGGTGGGAGAGAAGCCTTAGGTCCCACACCACCAGGTTCAGGGACTATTACCCGACAACCATCAGGCTCCTGAACCAGTGTGAATATCTTCGCTCATACTAATTTGAACTGATTCTATGACCTACAGAATCACTTTCAAGGGACTCTTTGCAACTCACGTTCTCAGTATTAGTTTTATTTGCACAACTTGTCTTCTTTTGAACATTAGTTATTCATCAGTTTTTGAATATGCAAGTTTTTTTTTGCAAATTCAATTATTTTTTCCCTGTAAATACCTGCAAGAAAATGAATTTCAAGGTAATACTTTGTTAATAACTTTACTTTGAACCTTAACCTTTAGGACAAGAGAACTATTGGGAGCACAAGATGGCTACCAGCTTAAAATAAATCATTCTAGAATTTATCCTGCACGTCAGCTCGGCACTGAAGGGCCATCAGTGGAAGTGCCATTCCTGTGGACCTTCATTGGAAGTCAAGAACGTGGCTTGAATATGCAAAACTTTGTTGCTGGGGAGCAAACTGAAACCATTAGAGATAATTTACAATTGATTCTACATTGACGGAGTGCATATCGGAGGGATACTGAACTTAGGTACAACTTCCACTGCCCAAGAGGGTTCTTTCCATTAATAAAGGCGACGCAGGAACAGAATCTAGGATTTAACTGTCATCTAAATGCAACATTCCATGTTTAAGAGCCAATTGTGCAGACGTTTACCATTTTGCCCACTAGAATGGGACAAGCAAGGTGGAATCAAATATAATTGAATAATACAGGGCTTGGGGTTGGGTGGATTTTACCAGCTTGCTCTAGAACCCACAGTATAAATGGGATTCCAAAATGACAACATGGAGATTTTCATAGGGAACACAGAGCAACTCCACAATGCAAACTGTGTTGGTGTCATGTCAATCCATTCTGTTTCACACTACAACTGGTTAAACCCAAATACTGGAACTTCCAGAGCGTGCATTTGGAGAAGATACCTCAAGTATCTGATTGAATTCTTTCAGGAAGTGACAGAGCAAATTGATGTAGGTAGAGCAATGGATGTAGTGTACATGGATTTCAGCAAGGCCTTCGACAAGGTTCCCAATAGTATGCTCATTCAGAAAGTCAGGAGGCACGTGATCCAGGGAAACTTAGTTGTGTGGATTCAGAATTGACTTGCCCACAGAAGGCAGAGGGTGGCTATAGATGGCGTGTATTCTGCCTGGAGGTTGATGCTCAGGGATCTGTTTTGGGGCCCCTGCTCTGTGTTTTTTTTTTATATATAGAGACTAGAATAAGGTAGTGGAAGGGCAAGTTAGTAAGTTTGCAGATGACTTAAAGACTGGAGGTGGTATTGTCAAAAGTGTGGAAGGTTGTTGTAGGTTACATCAGAACACTGATAGGATGCAGAACTGGGCTGAGAAGTGGCAGATGGAGTTCAATCTGGAAATGCATGAAGTGACACACTTTGAAAGGTTGGGGAAACAAATTAGAGTAATTATAGGATTCTTAGCTGTGTGGAGAAACAGAAGGTTCTTGGGGTATACGTCCATAGATCCCTCAAAGTTTGAGCACAGCTTGATAGTTTAGTTAAAAAGGTGTATGGAGTGCTGGCCTTCATCAGTCAGGTGATTGAGCTCAAGAGCCAAGCGGTAATGTTGCAGCTCTATAAAACTCTGCTTAGACCACAGATGGAGTATTGTGTTCAGCTCTAGTCGTCTCATTATAGAAAGGATGTGGAAGCTTTAGAGAGGGTGCAGATGAAATTTAGCAGGATCCTGTCTGTATCAGAAAATGTGCCTTTTGAGGATAAGCAAGACAGGTTGAGTGAGCTTGGGCTATACTCTCTGGAGGATGGGAGATGACTTGATAGAGGGCCACAAAGTAAGAGGTATAGAAAGAATGGATTGCCAGAGATTTTTCCCATGGCAGAAATAACTATTATCAGGGGGTATAATTTTAAGGTCATTGGGGGATAGTATTGGGGGGAATGTCAGAGGTAGGTTTATCTTTATATATATAGAAAGTGGTGGGTGCATGGAATGGGCTGCCAGGGGTGGTGGCACAGGCAGACACATTAGGAACATTTGAGTCTTTGATACGTACAAGGATGAAAGAAAAATAGAGGGGTATGTGGGGAAGGGGTGGAAGGACTAGAATTATCTTCGAGTAGGTTAAAATGTTGGCACAACATTTTGGGCCAAAAGGCCTGTATTGTACCATACTGTTCCCAACTTATTCACTCTCATTCAGTGCTTAGCATAAGCTTAGAATATAATTAGCATAATTATATGATAAAACTGATCTTAACTTTAGACTAAAGTGTCTGTCTTTCAAAGAAGTGACCCAAAGAACTCCTGGGTAACACAAGCTACTGGAGTGCCTCCCTCCGTGTGAGACTCAATCCAGTCCCACCGCTGGTTACTTCCCATACACTTCCATGTTTGTTTTTCAACTAATTTGTTTTAAGCTGCTGTTAATATCCACCTTAAAACTTAAAATGCAACATTCTAACCCATCTATTAAATCCATATCCTCTTAATTGTTGAATATCATCAGTTTTCACCTCAAAACTGAAGAAAATCTTCAAGCCCTCTTTACTTGGCCACTCCCAGTTCCAAACCCACCCCTGCATTACTTTCCATTTTATGGTATAAAGTTTTGTCTGAGAAAAGGTTATTGATTTGTCACAGGTTTATCCGCTTGCACACATCTTTAATACTCAGTTTGCAAACTCTTGGACCCTTAATGATACCATTTTAAAAATCAAGTTAAACATAAAACCACTTTTTCAGAAGCAAAAAAGAATGTCCGGTTTGTCACTCATTTTCCCTCTTGCCCATTGTTGATTATTGGAGATCACTTATTTATTGATTAAATTGGCAGAACATTCCCCTGGAAACATTCAGCGTGTCAGGTAGTATCTGTGAAAAGAGAAAACCCATGAACATTTCCAAACAGGAGAGAGTCTATACCCAGAACTGTTACCTCTTTCTCCTTCCACAGATGCTGCCTGACATGCTGAATACTGAGCACTTTGCTTTTATTTCTGATTTCCGGTATCTGCAGATATTTTCAATGGCAGAGGATCTTATTAAGATGTCAAAAACTAAACATATTTTGCAAACCCTGGGGAAATTTTACAATTCAATGAAGCAGTTTTGCAAATTTGTTGAAAACAATGACTGCAGTATCAACTAGCACTTACATTTTCTACAAACTCATAACCTAAGCCCAGAGGTTGGCCTATTTGTAAAGGATATTGGAACTTGTACTTATTAATTGAGTGCTTCACAAGATTGGTCACATCCAAGTAGGAGGAAGGCTTTGTCGAAACCTTTTCTGTTGACGTATCTGGAGAACAAACAGATGTTGCTTCTTTAAAGATTTGCTAATTAAGAACCTTGGACAAGAACACCAAATAGTTGACACTTTAAATAAAATTAGGTCAAATGCAAATAAAAGATACCAAAATGTGTCTAGATAATCTATCTGACATAGCTACTAACAGCAGTAAAACAAACAATCATCAGGGCAGTGCCTTGTTTCCCCAGAAATGAACTTTAATGAACAAGGTTCCACCACAAATTCTGAAAGATGCTTATCAATGTTTTAATATACATTTAAATCCCACAATGATTAACTTCAGAGTCTTTATCCCAAGGAGATTAGGACTTTTCCAGTCCAATGATCATCTTAAAGAGGAGACAAACCTAACAGAATGCCACCCATTAAGTATTTAATGCTGCGTCGGTCAAATCTTTGCACAAGACTCTTGAATCACAGTAAGATGCCCCCAGACACCGTTAGACTATCAGATCACACTCAATGCTTCTTGAGGATTGAGAGAAGTTAATGGCTTTGTCCTTTCACCCAACTTGGTCGCAGATCCTGCCGACACTTACTGTTTGCAAGCCCTGTTTAGCAGGTGAGACCAGTGACAGAAACACCCTTTAGAAAACAGATCTAACTCTTCCTAGAGCAATCAAGACATCAGCTATTTCCATTTAGTTGATATTACTCCATATGAGTAAATGCCTGTCCTTTGTGTAACGCAAATATTTGTTGATAGTACATAGCGATGTGTCCAGTTAAGAACTGTGCCATGAAAGCAAATTATACACGAAGGGTTACACAAAACTACAAGTCAATAATCTCACTACACATTGTGGACAAATAGTAGGCACGCATTGGAGAGAACAGATAATATCTAATACACAAAGATTCTGCAGATCCTGGAAATCCAGAGCAATATGCACAAAATGGCCAATGGTGAAGAAGTTTTCAAGGTCTCATGATCAGCGTTCAACAGATATTCAGTAAAGATGAGAAGTTTAGTAATAGAGCTAGCAAGGTTCACCTGCAGAATTTGCTTTCTTTCCACTCCGGTACTTCCCACACTCAATAAAGCACTTCATTACATTTGAAACTCTCTACTTCAAATTCTGCCAACAACAGGTTGGAGTCCTGTTCATCCCATTCAGCACCAGGTGAACTCCTAGCTGCATGGACATAGACTACAGCCAGGAAATCCAACACCAGGTGAACTCCTAACCTGTATGGTGTGGACTACACCCAGAAGATCCACAACAGGTGGACTCCTACCTGCATGGTTGTGGTCCACAGCCGGGGACTGGCCTTCCCTTCCACTGTTCTGCTCCAAGCCAGAGCGATCTGCCTGGAAAACATGAGGTCATCAGCCATTCAGTCCATTAACTCTATGCTAGCCATCAGTCCCATTCCCTGTAATCCTCCAGCTTGTCCCCTCTCACCTGCCCACCCTACCACCCTTTTGATTTTCTACCCCTCCTCTGAACGCTAGGTGGTAACGTACAACAATAAGTGAACCCGACAACCTGCACATTGTTGGGACGAGGGATGGAACTGGAGTATCCGGGGAAAACTCAGCTGGTCACAGAAATAACATGCGAACTCCACACAGACAGCATTGGAGGTTAGGATTGAACCTGGCAGCAGCAACAGGGTGCACCACCTCGCCACACTGCTGTTACCACGGGATTGTGCAAAGCAAACTCCCCGCATCAATGAGTCAGATGGTGCAGGCGATTTGCACCTTGGATTGTCTCTCAAGGTTAACTTGAGGAACTCGGAGCTAGCACAGGAACCTGAGCTGAAAAGGCCAAGACACCCAAGTGACCCAGAAGGTCGCCCAAGTACGGAAACACTAAATCTGAACTCCAGTCTATGACAAAGGCGGAGATAGGACGTCACTGACATGCTTTCCCAAGTGTACAATTACATGGTGCATGGCTTTAAATCCACTTGGTACAAAGACAAAAGGCTACAATATTTGCCCATTAAATCATTCATTCCCCCCCACCCCCCAAACTGATTATTGACTAGGGAAATGGAAATCCTGAAATGCACTTCCAGCCTTCATTTATTTCAGGTTTATGGGTGACCCCAGACCCAGCTGGACAGGGGAACAGCACTGGGATGGAGTTGGGCTGCCTCTCTCTACCCACTGCTAATCTGGTAACAGAAAAAAGGAGTCATTTTGATTCTGGTTCACGGTATCATGGGCAGTTTATCCTAAAGTTATTGCTGTTTCTCAGATTCCACTAAACTCTTATGATTCTTAATTGGTTCATATCTCTAGCTGTTTAAAACAGGAGCCGTTATTAAAATCTCCACTGTACACGTATGACGTACATGGTCAATACTGGTTTCATTTCCAACTACAGTAATGATACACTCTGGTACCTTTTGACAATAGCCTTCATTCCCAAGAGGAATTATTAAGGTACCTCCTCAGCAGTGCCCTGCTTCGGTTCCATCTCCCTGTAAAGTGACCAGAACTTCATTGTGGTTGCTTCATTGTAGGAAGGATATGGAAGCTTTAGAGAGGGTGCAGAGGGGATTTATCAGGATGCTGCCTGGATTAAAGACATAAAGGTTGATTGAACTAGGGGCTTCTCTCTTTGGAGAGACAGAGGATGTAAGTGGACAGCCAGTGCCTTTTCCCCCAGGTGGAAATGGCTAATACAAGAGGGAATAATTTTAAGTGGAAAAAAAAGAGGGGGGGGGTGTCAGAGGTAGAGTTTAAACACAGGAAGTGGTGGGTGCCTGGAACACACTGTTGAGGGTGGTGATAGAGGCAGATACATCAGGGACATTTAAGAGACTCCTAGGCACGTGGATGATAGTGAATAGAATGCTATGAGAGAGGGAAGGGTTAGATTATTGATTTAAAGGTTGATATAACATCGTGGGCCAAAGGGCCTGTACTATCCTATGTCCTACGTTCCTGTAGGTCTTCCTCCCACCTGTTGGACACTTGGACGAATTGTTAACTCCGGCCTGAGGTTAGCTTGTGCACAACTTTACATTCACTGGGACGACAGGGGAGTTCAGAACTCCAGCTGCCTTGCCAGAGCCAAAATGAATAAAACTCTAGCACAAAAACTAACATTGAGTAAAGCAGCTAGGTTAAAAAACATCAAGAGGTAAAACACATATCATCAGCTGGCTCAACTCCAAATGGCCATGCCTCCAGTTCGTACCTCAGACTCCAGGTCCATGAATTCTGGCTTCTGTTGGTGCCACCCTTGTACCTGATGCTCAGTATGAACATCCTCACATTGTAGACCAATCCCAGTTTGCACTGAGCTCCCCGGGCTGTCCACTACAAAGAGGGAAAGGAAATACTACATTGGAATGTGGAACCTCCTGTTAAAGTTCACCCAGCCCGGCACGTGCATACAGCCAAATGAAACTTTGTTCCTCTGGGGTCAAGGTGCAAAACACGGCACATAGTCATAATCCAGCACAGCTGTCTCTATCCAGAAAACTAACCTGATTGGACACTTTGGTAGCCTTGGGTTGACTTACAGGCAGCCAGTGCAGGAAAGATGTTTAAACAGGAGAACTTCCAAAAGTTCAATACAAACTCACATATTCAATCAGATTTATTGTCACTGACATGTTGTGAAATTTGCTTTGTGGCAGCTGGACTGTGCAAGACAAAAATTATTGCAAGTTCCAATAAATGAATAGTACACACTATTAAAATTCTGCCACAATGTGGAACAAATCCAGCATACATAGGCTCTTAACCATTACGAGTCTGCCAGGGGCTTCTGCTTTCATCCAAAGTCTACGTGTTCCAGATGGGTGAGCACCCCATTAATTGGTTAGAATTGGTGTACGGCTTTCAACCAGGTACAAGCTAGGGTGCAAGTGGCCCATTATATCATCAGGTAGCCTGCAGATCACATCTGAATGTAACCATCCTGTGACACAGTATTAAAGAGGTCTGCTCTTAAATTTGCAAAAGCATTATAGTTTCCCTATAGTATCAAAGGCCTTAGTAGCTGCTTTAGCATTTCTAATGGCACTATTAGAGAAACCAGAGCTAGCTGGTCAGAAACTGATAAATAGCGAGTGTTTCAGGGAGACTGACTAGCAGTGGGGTGGGAGGGAGTGGCAGCACAGTGGTACGAGCCTTTGCAGAGACTGGTGCGGTCTGTGTGGAGTTTCACATTCTCCCTGTTACACATGGGCTGTTCCCCACTCCAACATTAGTGCCTTGGTGTCCTCCCACATCCCAAAGGTGGCGTGGGTTAATTTACCACAGTAAGTTTCTCTGAGGTGAGGAGTGGAACCTGGAAGCTGAGAATAGCTTACAGGCAACATTATTGGGGGAGACAACACTGCTGTATGTCAATATTAATGAATTAGCAGCATCGATCGAAGCAAATTGGTTTGATTTAACAGCCACGGAAAATGTGGTTGCAGATCAAGATTATTAACTATTCTAGGGTGGTTAACTTCTAGAAGAGACAGGCAACTGGAAACAGAGGAGCCAACTCTAAACAACCCCAGTTAACTGATGACCTTGTGGAAGTTGTGGTAAAGCAAAGGTCAACATTGTCTCCAGGCAAGGATAGTGCACAGACAGCCCAGGTCTCTGGAAAGCATAGGTTCCCTTGGCACATACACCAACAAAGGGGCAATTGCTTTACTAACTTCAAAGTATCATTGGTTGTCATCTTGTAGTTTCCATTGACTTTTGACTCCTGTATTGTGAACGGTAATTGATCTTGCAATTAATTAATTCAACCACGCTTAGTTTACAAAATGGTCAATATCTGTAACTGCTCGACAATTCTGTAACAAAAAAAACTGGCATTTCTCTGTTCAGAATTCAGAACAGTATGGTGACGGGACCATACTGTTCTCCTTGAGCACAAGTAAAATAAAGTATGATTGAGTGGCAAGTGTTCTGAATCCAGGTATTGGCAATGGCAACGCAAGCTGGGCAATATCAAGACTCAATGTGTGATGCATCTTCCTAAGTCACAACCCATCACACTCCCCTACTGACCATTACTTTGCCAATTTCAGATCAGTGCTCTTTATCATTTTATGTCATGTGCTTCAAGATTCCAAGCAAAACTAGTGTTGCATCTTATCAAAAGCCTCAGGAAATTCACGTATTCAACATCAGTTATACAAGGTAAAATATTTAAGGGGAAATCTGAGGAGAACCTTCCTCAGAGGGTGGAATAATCTGCCAGCAGAAGTGGTAGGTGTGGCCTCAGAAGTTTGGGCAGCTACATAGATGGGAGGGGTCTGGAGAGATTTGGTGTGGGTGCTGGTGGATGTGATTAAGGAGAAGATAAACTTTGTTACCCATACATCAAAATATACAATGAAATGTGCTGTTTACAACAAAGCAGTGAGGATTATGCTGGTCAGCCTGCAAGTGTTGCTACGTCTCTGGTGTCAAAATAACATGCTCATAACACTCTAACCGTAACTGTTCATCTCTGGAACGTGCGAGGAAACCAGAGCACCCGAACGAATCCCACATGGTTGCGGGAAGATTGCACCAACTCCTGATAGGCTGGAATTAATTGATCCCCAATCTTACAGCTGATGCTGTAATTGCATTGCCCTATCATGCTGCCCCAGGATTGGGTAAGAATGGACTAGATGGTCCAAAGGGCCTGTTTACGTGTTGTAACGCTCCTTGACTATTAGCTGTGTCATCCTCATCAATAGAAAACTTAAAGGATGCACAAGATACACCTGAAGGATGTTTCACTGTCTACAAAGGGAGAGGGTAAGTGCAATAAAACCTACCCACACAGAATCTTTGGACTTCTCTAGAACAGGACTGTGGATGCCAGGTCATTGAGTATATTCAAGGCAGATAGATTTTTGGATACCAAATGAAATGAAGGGATGTGAGAAGGCAAATCTAAGGTAGAAGATTAACTTCAAAGTAAATTTATTATCAAAGTACATATGTTGCCATATACAACCCTGAGATGCAATTTCTGGTGGGCATACTCAATAAATCTATGGAATAATAACCATAACAGAATCAATGAAAGAAACCAACCCCCTCGTGCCCCAAACTTGGGCTTTCAGCCAGAGTACAGAAGACAACAAACTGCGCAAATACAAAAACAAAGAAATAATAATAAATAAATAAACAATATATATTGAGAACATGAGATAAATAGTCCTTGAAAGTGAGTCCATTGGTTGTCGGAACATTTCAATGATGGGGCAACTGAAGTTGGGTGAACTTATCCCCTTTGGTTCAAGACTGATGGTTGAGAGGTAATAACTGTTCCTGAACCTGGTGGTGTAGGTACTGATGGCAACAATGAGAAGAGAGCATGTCCTGGGTGGTGGGGGTCCCTGAAAATGTATGCTGCTTTCCTGTGACAGTGTTTCATGTAGATATGTTCAATGGTGTGGAGGGCTTTGCCTTATGATGGACTGGGCTGTATCCACTACTTTTTGTAAGGTTTTCCATACAAAGACATCGGTGTTTCCATACCAGGACATGATGCAACCAGTCAATATATTCTCCACCACATATCTAAAGTAGTTAGTCATAGTTTTAGATGTCATTCTGAATGCCCACAAATTCCTAAGGAATAGAGGCTTTCTTCATAATTGCACTTACATGCTGGGCCCAGGACAGGTTCTCCAAAATAATAACACTGGGGAATTTAAAGTTGCTAACCCTCTCCATCTTTGATCAGAACTGGTTCACATACCACTGATTTCCTCCTGAAGCCAATAATCAGCTCCTTGGTCTTGTTGACACTGAGTAAGAGGTTGATGTTTGGCACCACTCAGCCAGATTTTCAACCTGCCTTTTATCTTAATCTGATTCATTGCTAGATTTATTCCTGCTTCCAATGTTTAAAGTCTTTGATTTTTCTCTCAAATCATCAGTTGATCTTCCATATCAACCAGGATACAAGTAGAAGGATGACTAGACTTCCAAACCCTGAAAATACCAAAATTAACAACGGGAATGAGGCTTAGCAAAAGCCAGAGAGTGGTAGTAGATGGCTGTCTCTCTGACTGAAGGCCTGTGACTAAGGTCCACTGTTGCTTATTATATATATGTTGATGATTTAGATGATAATGTGGTATTTAGCAGTTTTTGGCACATTGGCCTTCATAAATCAAGGCATTGAGTTATAAGAGTTGGGATGTTACCGTGAAGGTTGTACAAGATATTGGCGAGGACTAAATTGGATTATTTATGCAGTTCTGATCACCTGGTTACAGGAAATGTATTAATAATCTTGAAAGAGTGCAGAGAAAGCTACATGGATGCTGGCATGACCTGAGGACCCGAGTTACAGGGATAGGTTGAATAGGTTAGGAGCAGGAGAATGAGGGGAGATCATATAAAGGGTGCCTGCATGCAGACTTTTACCTCCAGGTTCACGTGACCTCCAGTTATGGTCTCACATGTTTAGGGTGAAAGGTGAAATTCTTTTGGGAAAAATGGGGGGTCATCTTCTTCACTCAGAGTGTGGTATGAACTGCCAACAGAAGTGGCGGATATGGGTTCAATTGCAACATTTAAGAGAAGTTTGGATAAGTACATGGATAGGAGGAGTGTGGAGGGATATGGTCCAGGTGCAGACTGATGGAACCAGGCTGGCATGGACTGACAAACCAAAGGGCCTTTTTCTGTTCTGTAGTGCACTATGACCCCTTAACCAGCAGCAGACGGTCAAGATGCTAATCTAACACACCAAAAACCCAGAGCTTCCAGAGTGCTTCACGCTTTCATGAACTTACTTGACTGACTTTCCTCATCAGAGGACACTGGCTTGAGTTTTTTAACACCCCATCTTATCTCCCTCATCAGCATCTCATGCAAACAAGGTCTGGAGGTGGGCTTGTCTCTGAGCTTCCTCTCGGTCACCTGAATTTAGGAGCAGAAAAAACACTCAGCTGTGAACTGGATCATCGATTGAGGAATTTGAAATATATGTGTGTGAAGATTGTGTGTTTGCTTATATTTCCTAGTAACCCCAAACGTTTAGAATCAGTACAGATACTCGAAAATAATTATTTATCAATACATTTAATTCTTTCACTTCCACCCTAAAGGCTCCAGAAACATGGTTCACTAAAAAAAAAGTTATGTTACATCATAAGCACGCAATACTCTTGGTGAATGTTGATAAAGGGGTTAAATCCAATAGGACAAATGATAGCTTGAGGTATTGTATAATCAACACGATAGCTAGGAGTCACGTGTACAAAGCCAAAGGACAATGTACTTTCCAGATGAGAGCTAGCAACACTTTCTCGGCGAGAGTTCATAAAATATCTTGACAGAGTATCTGCTGAGATTTCCCCAGCAGGGGGAGTCATGAACAGGGGGCTGCAGTTATGCAAGACTAAAACTACCGAAAGTAGCAACCTTGTCAGTGGTCGCAAATTTATGGAACTCCCTGCCTCAAAGGATGGGGAAGGGGGAGGGAAGGAGGGAATCAACAGATCCATTTAAAAGTAGAGATGAGGGGGGGGGGGGGGAACATCATTGAAATCTACTGAATACTAAAATGCCTAGATAGAGTAGACGTGGAGAGGATGTTTCCTGTTGTAGAGTCTAGGAGTAGAGGGCACACTGCCTCAGAAACTAAGGACACCCTTAGCCATAAATCAGCCATGATGGAATTGTGGAGCAGACTTGGTAGGCCAAATGCCTAATTCTGCTCCTACGGCTGATGGTCTTATGGAGAGATAAACATTTGAAAGATTGAGAAAGTGAGGATTGTGGAGAACTAGCACAGTTGAGGCCAGCAATAGATCAGCCATTGGCATAATGACAGGACAGGTATGAGGGGCTGACTGGCCTTCTCCTGCTCATATTTTGTGTTCTTGTGTTAAAATATAGAGAACAAATTTCACTGGACACTCTCAGAACTCAATTTCATTACATGTGTCCAGTCCTACATTGGTACTTCTAAATCCATCAGCTTGGCATATTGGCGTATGGGCAAACATGTACTGCTGGGTTAGAGTACAAGATGTTACTAGTGTTATATTCCTTGTAGTTTTACTTAATGCTCGTTATACATTTGTATCATCACCTGTTCACATGAAAATGTCCAGATGATTTTCAGTAAATTGTACTATAGTGGCTCTGCCTTCGCTGTTTCACACTGCCCTTATCTACCCAGTTTGAACCAGTTCTCAGCATGATGACCAACCACGAGGCAAGTTCATGATTACTGTTAGACTTAGTTACCTGCTGTTTTGCTTTACTGGTATTTCTTTAGTTATGAACATCTAAAAACATATGCAATCATGATTTCATGCCCCATCCTTGACTTCCAAAGAACCTTCTGGACAATATCATCTTGTTACGGTCCAGCAACAATGAATATATGATTGAGACAGGTTTTTTTTTTAATAACAAATAAAACATTTATTAAACATTGTTAAAAAACCCAAAAGTAAACAAATGACTAACTCAACCGGAAGTCGGCTGCTGTGCGGCAGCTTGAACAGTTCTTAAAGCGATAATGCAAAAACAGTTCTTAGAAGTAGTAATGCGAAAGTCCAAAGTTTACACGGAAACTTGGGAGAGACTTTTCTTGAAAGGAATTTAAGTTCTCCTTCGTGGCGTTACTGCTGATCCCAGTCGAAGTATGCTTTGATCAAAGGATTTACGATGAAGAAAATGAAACGGCTTAAAGGCACTGACCTTTCCTTGGCAAAATTCTGCACCCAGCCCTTTCTGCTCTTACAGCAGGGACTAACATGGCCACAACTGATGAATTCCTTCTGAATGAGGATCAAACAAGGTCGAACCTGTTTCACCATCGAAATCAACTTTCCTTGATCTTTCAGCTTCCCGATCTTTGACAAATCTTCACCCTCCGATTGATTTTAACTGGCAGTATTGTAGCAAAACTGCCGGCAATAACCTTTGACTTAAGGCAGAAAGTAAAACTCCACTTTTAAACGAAACTGCGTCATAACATCGGAGTACGCAGCATCATGGAGTCAGTGGTGAATTCAACCACAGACTGCCCCCATCACAGGGAGGGGTTCTTCTTTCATACCCGGTTGAAAAAAACTATCACATGACCTCTCACTGGCGGGGAAATGACATCACTCCACCATCACAAGACCATTACCTCATGTCCAGCATAGCCTCAATTACATCATGGTTACATGACAGGTACGAGATACCCATGGGTATGTAACACCTCCCTCCAAAAAAAAATTTTGATCTATCAAGAACAAAATTTTAACAATTAACTATTTACAAGAGAAATACAAATGTATAAAATTTACAATGTAAACAGTATACATAGTATCATATAGCATCTTACAACTTACTATACAGTAGGAGTGTTACAAATATTAAAAAAAATCACTCCATAAAAAAAGTTACATTGTACATTCAACATCGAGATAGACAATCAGCAATCACATTATCTTTACCTTTAATATGAGTTATTAAAATATTGTACTCTTGTAACATTAAACCTTTCATTACTAAATTGGAGTATAATGTATTTCTTCAACCAAGCCTGGACTTACAACAGAATTAAGGTAAGTCACAGTGGCATTTTCGAACTCACTTTTAGCTAAATTAATAGTTGTTAGCTTTTGAAAGCCTTTCAAATAATTTCTCCACCACAATAATGTGTGCTTCCCAAGTATCATTTCCTGTCACTAAATCATCAATATAAGCATCTGTATCCTTTAATCCCTGAATTATAGAGTTAATCATCCGCTGGAAAGTACTTGGGGCATTCTTCATCCCAAATGGAAGAACATTATATTCATATAACCCAGATGGAGTTACAAATGCAGAAATCTCTCTACCTCTAGCCGTTAATGGAACACACCAATACCCTTTCAATAAATCAATCTTTGTGAGGAACTTTGTTTTTCCAACTTTATCTACACAATCATCTACTCTAGGAATTGGATATGCATCTGTTTTCATTACAGCATTCATCTTCCTATAGTCCGTACAAAATCTAATACTACCGTCTGGTTTTGGCACCATAACACAAGGTGAACTCCACTTTGAGTTAGAAGGTCTAATAATATTATTCTCTAGCATTTATTAAATTTCTTTCTCAGCAGGTTCACATTTTTCCATGTTCATCCTATATGGATGTTGTTTAATGGGTTTGGCATCTCCAACATCTACATCATGCGAAGCTACAGTGGTTCTTCTAGGAACGTCTGGAAACAAATCCTTATATCTAAAAATTAATTGTTTCATCTGCTGCTTCTGTTCTGGCTGTAAATATGCTAGTTTCTCATCAATATTTTCCAGAATGGTTGAGTTTGGTAATCTGGTAGAAACAACGTTGGGTTTAGAATGAGTTTCACATGAATCATCCATTATGACCCTAGTGAGATCAGACTCAATATTATTGACCACAACAGTCACAGTAGCAGACTGTTTCTCATAATATGGTTTTATCATATTTATATGGCAAAGTTGAGTTGGCCTTCTATGATCTGGAGTTTTTAATTACGTAATCCACATCATTGATTTTAGACACAATTTCATAAGGACCATGAAATTTAGCTTGTAAAAGATTCGTTTGCACTGGGAAAAGAACCAGCACCTTATCTCCAGGCTTAAACGTCCTCATCCTGGCTTCTTTATCGTACCAGGTTTTCATTTTCTCCTGAGCTGATTTTAAATTTTCTCTGGCTAAGCTACAGGCTTTATGCAACCTTTCCTTAAATTTTAAAACATAGTCCAACAAATTAGTGTGTATTTCTTTATTAATCCAGTGTTCTTTTAATAAGGCTAAAGGTCCTCTAACTCTATGCTCAAATACAAGTTCAAATGGAATGAAACCTAAGGATTCCTGTACCGATTCCCTCACTGCAAATAGAAGTAATTATATACCCTCATCCCAATCACTTTCATTTTCCACACAATACATCCTAATCAGTCTTGAGGGTAGAATGAAACCTCTCCAAGGCACCTTGCAATTCTGGATGGTATGCAGACAAAGTGATTTGCTTAGCTCCCAATTTATAAACTATCTGTTGAAACAATCTAGACATAAAGTTACTGCCTTGATCAGATTGTATTTCCTTAGGCAACCCAAAATAAGTAAAGAATTTTATAAGAGCCTTTGTTACAGTTTTAGCTGTTATATTCCTAAGTGGTACTGCCTCTGGAAACCTAGACGCAGTGCACATGATAGTCAACAAGTACTGATAACCAGTTTTTATTTTTGGTAATGGATCTACACAATCTATAATAATTTTAGAAAATGGTTCACCAAATGCTGGAATAAGCTGCAATGGAGCCACTGGTGTAACTTAATTTGGTTTACCCACAATTTGACAAGTATGGCACGTTCTACAAAACATCGCCACATCTTTTCTTAAACCAGGCCAGTAAAAATGTTTTAAAATCTTATCCACAGTTTTCCTTACGCCTTGATGTCCTCCCAAGGGCACACTATGGGCTAAAGTTAATATCTCATTTCAATAAACTTTAGGAACAACTACCTGGTGAACAATATTCCATTCATCACTTGCAGGAATTGTAGGCGGTCTCCACTTCCTCATCAATACACCTTTCTCAAAATAATATCCTACTGGCACCTTCTCCATTTCACTATCTGAAAGAGCTTGTTCTTTGATAACCTCAGGGTCTCTACTCTGCTCTGCTATCATCTCCTTCCAAGACAAATCTTCATAGTCATACTTACTTCAAGAATCTTGTTCAAACAATGAAGGCAAGAAAGATTCTGACACATCCTCAAAACTCGAATCCTGAGTTGAACAGTCATAGGTAACAACCTCATTCCGCACATCAATCTTTTTAGCTATAGCTCGAGTTACAACACAGGAAGAATCTGTGTTAGAATTCATCTGTGGTTCCTCTGATTCTATTGTCAAAAGCACTTCAGGAAAAACTTGTCCACCTGCCAAATCATTACCTAACAATAAAGAAATATCCTTCACAGGTAAGCTAGGCTGTAGTCCTACTTTAACAAGTACTATAACTAACCCTGATTTTAAATTCACTTTATGCAAATGTACAACATAAAGACACTCCCAACACCTCGTATATAATTTACCTCACCAGTATCAGACTCTTCATTAAACTTTAACACACAACATCAGTGATTGAGAAGCTCCAGTATCCCCAAGGATTTTTATTGGCACCGGAGTAGATCCTTCTTCCAAGGATACAAACCCTTCAGTTATAAAATGATCATATCCCTTTTTAACTTGATCAGACTCTAACAAAACTTCATTTGTGTTTATCAAACCCTGTGATTTTACAGGTGTTTCTGTATGTTGCACACAAGCATCTGGGACTGCTTCCTTCTCTTTTTTCCCCCAGTCGGAAACAGTTAGCTATTACGTGACCAGGTTTCTTACAATAATTACAAATAGGACCAAACTGTCTTTCCTTCACAGGTTTTCCTTCCTCCTTACCTTTCTCATTAACTTCTGATTTAATCTCTGATTTGCCTTGAGTCTCTGTACTATTTTTCCTTTTAAAAGTTCTGACCTGAGGAAATTTATTCTTATGGATTAAAGCATACTCATCAGCTAATTTAGTAGAGTCCTGCAATGTATCAATGTCTCTCTCATTTAAGTATGTCCTTACTTCAACAGGGATGCTCCTTTTAAATTCCTCCATTAAAATCAGCTCTTTCAATTTATTATAGTCCCATTTTTTAGAGGAAACCCATCTCTCAAAACACACAGCTTTATTGTAGGCAAATTCAACATAAGTTTTGTCCACAGCTTTCTTCAAATTTCTGAATCTTTCTCTATAAGCTTCTGGGACTAACTCATACACCTTCAATATGTGCATTTTCACAATATCATAGCCAAGTGCTTGCTCAGCAGTTAAAGCTGTATAAACCTGTTGTGCTTTGTCTTTAATTACACTCTGTAACAACACAGACCATTTCTCTTTCGACCACTCTGAAATCAGAGCGATCATTTCAAAATGTTGGAAATATTTTTCTACTTCTGTTTCACTAAATGGAGAGACTAATTTAATTTCCTGACTAACAACAAATGTTTTCCTAGAACCAGGAGACTGATTCTCAGACTTTAATTCCGCTATTTTAAATTCAAATTCCTTCTGTTTATTCTCAGCTTCTAACCTACGTAATTCCAAGTTAGCTTCCAACTGTTTCTTTTTATTTTCAGCTTCTAATCAACTTAATTCCAAGTTAGCTTGCAATTCCTTCTGTTTTAATTCAGCTTCTATTTTTAACTTTTCTAATGCTACCTGTTTCAAATATAACTGAATCGCTGCTTTACCCATAGGAAATCGATCTTTAAAACCGATACCTCAAACACACCCGAATCTATATAATGTTCCGCAATTTGTCTCTGAATTACAGGCTTTGTTGCATCTTTCGAAATACCTTTAAGTTCCAACCTGCTAGCAATCTCCAATACATCATTTTTTTTCACCTTCGCTAATAACTCCACGTCTGGCGATTCCAGGAATTCTTCGATACTCATTGTTGCCGAATACCACTCTCAAGCCAATCAAACAAAAGAATCAAGTATTCCCCTTTTCCAAAACACTGATCAAAAATTAAACAAGCATTTAAACTCAAAAATGGATTCAGATCGCATGAGCCCCCAAATGTTACGGTCCAGCAACAATGAATATATGATTGAGACAGGATTTTTTTTATAACAAATAAAACATTTATTAAACATTGTTAAAAAAACCCAAAAGTAAACAAATGACTAACTCAACCGGAAGTCGGCTGCTGTGCGGCAGCTTGAACAGTTCTTAAAGCGATAATGCAAAAACAGTTCGTAGAAGTAGTAATGCGAAAGTCCAAAGTTTACACAGAAACTTGGGAGAGACTTTTCTTGAAAGGAATTTAAGTTCTCCTTCGTGGCGTTACTGCTGATCCCAGTCGAAGTATGCTTTGATCAAAGGATTTACGATGAAGAAAATGAAACGGCTTAAAGGCACTGACCGTTCCTTGGCGAAATTCTGCACCCAGCCCTTTCTGCTCTTACAGCAGGGACTAACATGGCCACAACTGATGAATTCCTTCCGAATGAGGATCAAACAAGGTCGAACCTGTTTCACCGTCGAAATCAACTTTCCTTGATCTTTCAGCTTCCCGAACTTTGATGAATCTTCACTCTCCGACTTGATTTTAACTGACAGTATTGTAACAAAACTGCCAGCAATAATCTTTGACTTAAGGCAGAAAGTAAAACTCCATTTTTAAACGAAACTGCGTCATAACATCGGAATATGCAGCATCATGGAGTCAGTGGCAAATTCAGCCACGAACTGCCCCACCTCACAGGGAGGGGTTCTCCTTTTATACCCGGTTGAAAAAAAACTATCACATGACCTCTCACTGGCGGGAAAATGACATCACTCTACCATCACAAGACCATTACCTCATGTCCAGCATAGCCTCAATTACATCATGGTCACGTGACAGGTATGAGATACCCACAGGTAAGTAACAATCTCCAGATCGAACAATACTTACAGGTTTCAAAAGGGATCTCAAGAGGCCAAGGTCCAGCAAGGCTTTACATGGTGTCCTGGGTTCATTATTATTGAACTGAAAATTAGTACAAGAGGAAAGTTAGATTTGAAAGACTCTTGGGTCCTTTTTTCGCTAAATGCCTAAATTCACTAACGTAAGCCATACTGGTTTGTACAGGGACAATGTTTTTAAACAAAAGGCTTCTACTAGCATTTAATCATCTTTAGAAGGGGGAGGGTCTCACTTGCAAGGACCTGGAATATTACACAAATTCTATACGACATGTAGTAGCAAGGTTTTTGAAGTTCACTTCTACACATCACGTTCTTTAGGTGCTATCTACAGAACCGGTGAAACTTCTTTATTCAAGTTTACTGCTTAGTTAGAAGACAACAAGTGGAGGGAAAACTCAAAGATGAGAAGCACCTCAAATGTGACAGAAGAATTAGCCTACAAGGCCATCAAGATGCAGCCAGAGCTACCTACCATCAGCCTTATTAATGGCAAGCCGTTTCCTTAACTAATATCTGCTAACTTAAATTCCATGAATTGGTGCAACTCACACAAAATGCTGGTGGAACACAGTGTGTTCCACCAGCATTTTGTGTGTGTTGCTTGAATTTCCAGCATCTGCAGATTTCCTCGTGTTTGCCTTCCATGAATTGGTGATTGGTCACCTGTACCGGTGGTGTAGTGGTACCCGCACCTGGAACTCGGAACATGGGGTCCCAAGTTCGAATCCAGCCAGCTCCTTGCAGGCTTTCCTCCCATGCTGGGTTGAGTGTCGAGCTAGCAACTCAGCATTGTAAATGTTAAAGGAACAGCAAGGTTGCTGACAATGCGCTAAACAAGGCACCAGGAGGAACTTGGTGATTGGTTTATTATTGTCACATGTACCAAGATGTAGTACAGACCATTCCATTGGGGTAACAAAAGGAAAAACAATAACAGAATATGGTGTTACAGTTACAGAGAAAGTGCAAGGATTACAAGATAGATTGAAGTATCAAGGGCTCATCTTTATCATGCACAAGGAGGGTTCAAAAGTGGGACAGAAGCTGACTTTGAGCTTGATGGTACATGTGCTTGAGCTTTTGTACCTTCTGCCGATGGGGGTGGGGGGAGGGAAGACAGAATGCCTGAGGTGGGTGGGGCAGCTGTAAGTTTAGACAGAGTCCGTGGAGGGAGGATGTTTTTTTGTATTGGACTGAGCTGCCTTCACAATTTCTTGCTGTCTTGGGCAGAGCAGCAGCCATACCAGGCTGTGCTGCATCCAAATACGATGCTTTCTATGGTGCAGTGGAAGATAAAGTGCCAATACAAACGTAGAATACAGGACATGTACTCCCCAGATGACAAGTAACATTTTGGGAACACGTCAGAAGCTTATCAAATATGGGCATTGTTTTATGAAGCTTGAAGATTTGCTGAGCATTATTAACTTTATATTGTAATCATTTACAATTATTTCATTATTTCCATGCCTTGCCACTCTCAGAAAATGCCCCCACACCTGACTGCATAGGCCTCTGGCTGATAACCCACACCCACCTTTGCTTCCTTCATTTTCTTAATTCCCCATGTTAGGTCCAAGTTCCATTTTTAAGTCAGGATGACAACTAAAGGTTCGAACATCAGTTACTGTACCACTGAATTAATTCCTTACCAGTGCAGTTTCAATCACTTGATTAGTTTCCAAAGTATTGAAACTGTTTGAATTTTAATCATACACGTGTGACGGAATGTTACTGATACATTGTCCACTCCCTGCATAGTGGCACAATGCAGTCAGAAAATATCAAGTGTCAAGTTCAATTTGTTGTTATTCTAAAACACACTTCCTGAAGAATTGATAAGACATTTGAGGTTGCTCATGATAAGCAGATACAGTTCGGTACATTTGAGGGTGCCACTAAACTGCCTCACAGTGTTACAGAGGGGAAAGCAATGGGCAAAGTTTGACAACTGATAGCCTCCATCAGATTATCACTGACGTGTGTGGCAAATTTTGTTGTCTTATGGCAGCAGTACAGTGCAAGTCCAAAGTTACAAATAAATTACTGCAGAAGAGGAATAATGAGGGAGTGTTCATAGCTTTACGGACCATTCAGAAATCTAATGCTGTAGGGGAAGTAGCCGTTCCTAAAATATGGAGTGCATGTCTTCAGGTTCCTGTACCTCCTCCCCGATGTCAGTAATTGGAAGAGGGCCTGCCCTGGATGGCAACGGTCCTTAATGATGGAACACTGCCTCTTCAGGCACTGCTTTTTGAAGATGTCCTCAATAGTGGGAAGGTTGTGCCTGTGATGGAGCAGGCTAAGTGTACAGCCTTCATAACCAGGTGAAAAAGCTCTTATCTGCACATCGATCCACTGCACACATTCATAGAAATTTTCTCTAATCTTTGTTAACATTCCAAATCTCCTCAAATTCCAAATAAAGTATAGCTGATGTCATGCCTCCTTTGTCATTGCATCAATGTGTCCGGTCCAGAACAGATTCAGCAAGATGGTGGTGCCCTGTCCCCCATTTTACGTCAGATTTTATTTTACTTCAGCTGGCATCACTTCTAGCCAGAGAATTTACTGAGTGCGCAAGATCAAATAGAATGAACCATTGCAACAAGAGTCATTGGAATTGAATTCCCCCCCCCCCCCCAAAACCCCACAACCTAGCCATAGCCCCAAGGTGCATGACTGCAGGTCATTGCCCACTCAGTAACTCACCGTAACATGGCGAAGGATGTATCGCTTGTACTTAATGTCATCAAGCATTCTCTTGAACGAAGACCCCTCAGGCTCCACAAGAACAGGTGTGTAACTTCGCTCACTTGCGCTCCTTAACCTCACGCCACTACGCACTTCCTTCATCAACTGGAACCACACTCTGCTCTAGGTGAGAGATGAGGAAGGCCAAAGATAGTCAGACAGCACTCACTGTCACCGAGCCAGCCATCCATTAATGGGAGACTTTAACTGCCAGTTTTCCTATCTCAACCACTAAAACTTGAACTTAATAAACAATAGAGCTACAGCCAGCATCTTCATTTTAATTGTCTGAAGAAAATACTAATCTAAAACTTTTGATAAACAATGTTTCTTTAAAAAGTAACATTGCTACTATTTTTCTTCTTATGACAGGGTAGAGTTTAACTCAGACATTTTCTCTTTTTCACCCATTTCAGAGATTTGTTCATCTGCTCCCATCCAATTTCCCATTTATTTTGAATTAAGCATAAAGCTGAAGTTATTCCGTTTTATAACTGCACTGCAAGTATCTGCCTAAGCATGTTGGTCACCAACCACCCAGATGACTACATATTAGTGAAACTTGATTCAGCAATAAACCAGAAATGATAACATTTGCAAAGAGAGCATCTGACAATATATATTCCATGAAATCGTGAAGATCCAGGTAAGAGAAATGCACTGAAGTTTCACTGCTGGCCAAGCCTGGAGAGGGAATGGTGAGGAATCAAGGCATGCAGCCGCTGACTCTTGGCTCAGTTAGACAGTGGTGTGACAGGAAAGGGACAAAGTGGTCATCTTACCTCAGGAACAAGAACCAACACCAATGGGTCAAAGATAGACCTGCTTCAGCCTGGAGAAGGACAAGACCTGTTTCAGTTTTTGGGGACGGCACATTAGCATAGTGGTTAGAGCAACTCTCTACAGCACCAGAAATCGCTGACTGAGGTTTGATTCCGTAAAGAGTTTGTACGTTCTCCCTGTAACTGCATGAGTTTGGCCTGATTCTCCGATTTCCTCTCACATTCCAAAGATGTATGGTTAGCGTGAGTCATGGGCATGCTACGTTGGCACTGAAATTGTAGCAAAACTTGCAGCAGCCCAGCACAATCCTCACTGATTTGATTTCATGCCAATGACACGTTTCACTGTACATGTTCATGTTTTGATTTACATGTGACAAATAAATCTAATCTTTAAAAACGTAGACCTTCTCCAGCTTGGTCTGAAATGTTTCAGGATTCCTCAAACATTTGTGTTACAAATTTCTAAAGTAGCTGACCAAATTCTACTTAGCTTGAGATACAAATTAACGTCTGGGTGACAGGAGAAATAGGATGGTTAAGCACTCAAGACAGGTTTCTCCGTTTCATTCAGATCGAATGCAAAGGTCCTTCAAGTAATACACTCATAATGCAACAAGTCCCAAGGCTGGGCTAAAGATTCAGCCAAAAGTAGGAATGAGCCAGAAGTATTACTACCAAACTAACCAGATGATTCCAATAGTTCAATTAACTACGAGCAAATAACAAGTGCCGCATTGACGGTGTAGGCTACAGAACTCCTCACCCAACAAGCAGATTCCGGGCTGGCTTTCTCAAACACGTCTTCCTCCAGCAGTCTTTTCAGACTCTGCAAAAATTAATTGACAAAATTATACAAGGCTAAGCAACTCTAAAGTCAAGCTTCAAGCATTAGCATTGAACTGAATCCTAGCCACAATGGATCCAATGAAATATTCCACCGGGCAAGCAGCCTGATGTACCAATTCATTAACGTTAAGGAAAATAAAGCTGCAGATGTCGGAAATCTGAAATAAAACCAGATGAAACACCCTGGTTTCCATGGCTGCTGGCAGTCTGGGGAAGACACACTCTGGTCCCGCCAGACCTGTGAGATGGAAATGGCTCTCCCACCCAAAACCCCGGTATGTGCGGGTTCTGCGCAATTTACCACCGTTTCAAATTAGTGCCATGAAATAACAGATGGTACACTGCATACAATTAAAGGAATTATATTTATGAGTCTTAACTAAAGGGTTAGTGAAAAAAAACAAAAAGAAAAGGGTCCATTTTGATTAAAACAGTCAAATGTGCACAAATTGGAGCTCAACGTTTCACTGTATGCATCCACCCTCAATTGATATTGACACCTGGCTTCATTGAATCAGGTTCCACTCTGAGTCAAATCCTACAACCCGTTCTCTCCAGCATCTTCTCTCTTCATCGCCCGAAGACAAGTCCCAAGCTCAACCTTAGTGTCCCTCACCAGAAACACCCCTGCCCCCGTTCCACCATCCTAATTGGATGGCACACATTCCTCACCATCCCTCATCTTCAACCCCCAAATCCCAAGAACTTTCTACAGGGGCACAATTCAGAGCATCCTGACTGGCTGTATCCCTGCCTGATAGGGGAATTGTACCTCCCTTAATCGCAGGACTCTGCAGAGAGTGGTGCAGACAGCCCAGCACATCTGTAGATGTGAACTTCCCACATTTACAAAGACAGATGTGTAAAAAGGGCCCAAAGGATCATTGGGGACCTGAGTCACCCCAACCACAAACTGTTCCAGCTGCTACCATCCGGGAAATGTACCACAGCGTAAAAGCCAGGACCAACAGGCTCCAAGACAGCTTCTTCCACCAGGCCATCAGACTGATTAATTCATGCTGACACAACTGTATTTCTATGTTATGTTGACTCTTCTGTTGTACATACTATTTATTACAAATTACTGATTGCACATTTAGACAGAGACGTGAAGATTTTTACTCCTCATGTATACGAGGGATGTAAGAAATAAAGTCAATTCAATAACCCAAACAGGCTGAAAGCAGAAACAGAGCTGCTAAGTGAAATACCTACAGCATGACAGTGAAACTGTGAACCAGGGCATTACACTGAAAATACGCAGAGCAGGCTTCAGGCTGAAGGCCAGTTGATGGACCATCTGTATCTGGTTGCTTTCCTCACCATCAACCACACAGTCAAGTTGCACATTATCATGCAACATCTTCTTAGCAGCCAGTACAACTTAGCCCAAGTCATTGTTATATATTGTCCTAAGTGCTGAACTCTGCAGAACCTTACTAGTAAAAAAAATTCTCAATCAATGAGGTAGTTTTTGGATTAGGTTTACCACTCTTCCTCAAATCCCATGGGCTCCTTATTGCTAGGCTGCCCCATTAGACTGTGGCTAAAGCCTTGTTAAGATCCACTGCATCAATTACACCGAATATTTCGGCCCTTAAAGCCCCACCCCTTTTTTCTTCCATGGCCTTCTGTCCTCTTCTATCAGACTCTCCCCTCCAGCCCTGTCTCTCTTTCACCAATCAACCTCCCAGCTCCTTACTTCATCCCTTCCCCTTCATGTTTCTCTCTCCTCTTCCCTCCCCAACCATTTAAATCTACTCCTCAGCTTTTCTCCTCCAGTCCCCCGAAGGGTCTCGGCCTGAAACGTCGACTGTTTTCTGTAGATGCTGCCTGGCCTGGTGAATTCCTCCAGCATTTTGTGGGTACAAGATGTTTGCAAGCCAGAGCTTCCTTGAATACTTAGCTAGTAAGGGCTAGTTCTATACTGTTTTAGAAAATGACTTTGGTGTCACATTCATAGAAAACTGAAGTTCAGCACCCCAGCATTGCCTCAGGTCAAGGGGTTCCAACAGGACTTTGCCAACAAGATTCATAAATGCCCAAATATGCACTTTCCCCAAAAAGGACAAAGGCAATCATCGCTCCTGCAATTTTTCCCAGCCACCAGCCAAGTGATTAGTGGTGCCATCACAAGGTACATGCTTCTGCTAAACAGTGCTCAGTCAAGAACCACCCAGCTTTACAGACGAGGCAACGACAAAAGAATGCAGAAACCCAAAACCAAGAACAGCGAGGGCCTTTGAAGTAAGGTCTGTTACTTAGACATCCCAGGAAAATTCAAACTATCACTTAACTGTCAGCCAGTATTGCCCAGAAACAGAAAATATTGTAAACATTGGATGCTATGATTGCTGTCCCAGGATATTACTGTTGCTCAGGGCTGTGTCCTCTCTCTATCTGCACTCCCAGATTCAATGACCTTCCATCAATGCCAGAATTGGAGCATTCTCTAATCACGGCTGAGTGACTCAAATTCTCCGGACATTGAAGGACGTAACAAAAGTCAGCAGGACTTGATAGGCAAACGCCATTCATGCCATACATATGGTGGGGGAGCTCGGCAGGGCAGGCAGCTTCTATGGAGAGAAATAAACAATCGAGGTTTTGGGCTGAGACCTCTCAACGGTGCTGGAAAGGAAGGAGGCAGAGGTCAGAATAAGAGGGTAGGAGAGAGAAAGCTGACAGGTGATAGGTGAGAGCAGGTGAGGGGGAAGTTGGGAGGGGGGCAAAGTAACAAGCTGTGAGGGGACAGGTGGACAAGATAAAGGGCTGAAGGAATCTAAGAGAGGACAGTGGACCATGAAAGGAAGGGAAGGAGGTGGTGATAGGCAGTTGAGAAGAGGTGAGAGGATGACCTGCATAGGGAATAGAGAAAGAGGGAGGAAATCAACCCCTCCCCCAGTTTCACATCATCTGCCAGCTTGCACTTCTTCCCCTACCCCCTTCTTATTCTGGCTTCTGCCCTTATCCTTTCCAGCCCTGATGAAGGGGTGCAACTCGAAACATTTACCGTTTATTCCCCTCCATACTTGCTGAGTTCCTCCAGCATTTTTAGTGTTGCTCAAGATTCTATCATCTGCAGAATCTCTGTGATCCTGCCATACATGAACCAAGAAATTAGACAGAATCCAACCTTAACATTCATCTACCATTGTTGAATCCCCTTATCATAAAACCCTGCGGGGAGCTCACCGACTCAAAACCTGACTTAACCAGCCAAAAAAATCCTGGCTGGAGGATTTCTGTAAAGAGATACCTGAACCTCAAAGCCTTTCCATCAAAGAAGCACTTTGGAAGGGAAATGCAGTACTCCTTCCTTGCATGGATCAGTAAAACATAAAATGTTCAGCGATATGTAGGATAATGAACTTAGTCTGATCTACATCCCACCCACTAATTCACCATCACTGCAGTGTACAACATCCGCAGTGGCAACTCACCCATTTTCTTTGCCAGTTTCTCCTAACAGCAGTTGGACAGCCAGAGGCAACAGATGTATGGCAATACCGGCTTCCAGATTCCTCTTGGGTCTCACTTTAACATGATGTGTGAGCAAAACGTTACGTCATTGCAACTGGCTCAAAATGCTAGAACTGCACCCCCCCCCCCAAAAAAAAATGCATCTGGAATTTCTACAAAGCTATGAAATCAACTGCTTTACATGCGCCTTGCCACTGTCATCGGCATAGGTTTAATGTTTTAACATTAGGCTTTTGAATTCCCTTCCCAATTTTTTCTGGCCATCTGTCCCTTTCCAACCCCCTTGCCGTTCCTCGCGTGGCTCGACATTCTAGCACAATGCTGTGACATTGCCCGAGCTATTTTACCGCATCACAAAAGGTGGGGCACTGAACTCGTGCAGCTGTTGAAAGTTACCTTACCTTCCTTGCACTTCTGATACTGTTCCAGTATCTGCGCAGTTCCACAGTCTCTGCAAACAGAGCCTTGTTCACGGCTTGGAAGTCCGATACTGTAGAGGAGTCTTGTAGGTGATTCTTGCACTTCTGAAATTAGAAGCCAACAGATTAAGCTTGAAGCAGAATTGAAGTTACTGACTGAACATTGCAGAACAACTCTTAATTCATGAATTGGATATTCCGTTATTATAACTATACCATCCAAAAGCAGCAGTAGTTACCCCCAGGGTAACTACCAGTGGTCTCTCTAGTGAGATTTTTATTGCTGCTGATTTGGATTAGTCTGAATCATTCTCCATAAAACTTGGATTGTGACTTTCCAAATTAGTTTGGTTTAGGACCATTTTACCACAGTGGACACATGTACCAGTGGATATAGAAATGTGAAGATGCATTGGGAAGCAACACCTTACACCACCATCATGCCAGCTGGTCTTGCCAAGTCCTGGGAGTTTTATTTTGGGTACAGCCAGACTACACTGCCATATTTTGGTGATGTGTTACCACCCTGGGGCAATAGGTCAGAAAGCTGCAAATCCTTTGTGGTGGCACCTACAGCTTTGGAGCAACCCACAGTTAGCAAGTCCTAGTCTGACTTCTGTATGAGGACAGAGTGCAGCCCATTCACCCTTACAAGCCTAGAGCAACACACACAAAATGCTGGAGGAACTCAGCAGGTCATGCAGCATCCACGGAAATGAATAAACAGCCGACGTTTGACCAGATCGTGTCTCATCTGTACCTCAACTATCTATTGCTTTGGTTCTGTGATTTTGAACTTCCTTGCCCATCTGGGCTATCCATTTTATAGTAGACTGGGGTGAAAGGAGGGTGTGGGGGAGAAGGAACTGTCCCCAATGAGACCAGCGCATACTATCATTCGCCAACTACCAGGATTTGCGTGCTTGAGGCCACTCACCTCAGCTGAGACTGTAAGGGAGCAATACTCCAAATTTGGTACACATCACTAAATCCCAGATCTTTCCTGACTCTTGAAGGAAGTGACACAATTGGAAGTGTTATGGCCGACCCCATCCCAGATGAGTCTAGGACAAAGTATTAAGTCCAGCACCCACCAATGTCCAATGAGTATAAAAACTGCCCATGCCGGCCAAAAACTAAGTCACATTCCAGTTCCCACAGGAAACAATTCAACTAAAACTAGTCCCAAACCAGTCACAAATTGAAACTTCCATCAGAGTTTGGAATGAGATTGAGGTGGAGGTTTCATAACAGAGAGCCTGGGTCAAATAGCAAGCCCACTGGCATTTTATACATCAGGTCTAGAGTCAAAGCCACAAGGACAAGGTAAAATATTGGAATAAAACAGGGGGATTTATTTGGCAATTTAAAAACAGGCAATGTGAGATTTTGTTTTAAATGTAGAGTGAGAGATCTGGCCACTTGTGAGACCACATTTGGACTACAGTATACAGGGAAAGTCTCTTTACTTGTGGAGGATAAAATGAATTTAAAGTAGTTTATAATTAGACTAATATCTGGAATGGGAAGACTGACCAAAAAGGAAGAAGTGGCTGAGCCTGTATCCATTGGAAAGTGGAAGAGTATGAGGGCAATAAATAAAAGCATACAAGATTCTGTACACATATACTGTCATTGATTTACTTAATTATTATCATTTTTTTCTTTTATATTATATATTGCATTGAACTGCAGCTGCTGAGTTAACAAATTTCACAACACATGCCGGCGACAATAAGCCTGATTCTGAGGAGTGGAAGAATCTGATCTAGGAGGTTCTTTTGGGAAAAAAAGGGTCACCCATTAAAAACAAAGACAACAATTGTTTCCCCTCTGAGGGATGACTGTCGTTGGAGCTCACTTCCTTGAAGGGCGGTGGGAGAGGTGTCTAAGTATTTTTTTTTTTTTAAAAGGCAGAGACAGGTAAATTTTGTTAAGCTAGGAGGTGGAAGACAGTCAGGGTAGGTGGAATGACAAGCTGGGGTTGTGGAGATCCAGCAACGTGTTGCAAAATGGCTAATTGTATGCTTGTATTTAGAATGTGCTGTTGAGTGTGGTGGACACGGTAGGGCAGGAAACAGGAGAATCAGGCCAGACAAAAGCTATACGAGAGCTTCCTAAGGTGTGCAAGTCTGAATAAATGGGTATAGAAATAAGAACATATTGGGACAGAAATGTATTCTGGCAAAAAAGCTTTTCCATCCCAGGGCACTCTGAAGAAGACTGGTTCTGCACTTGACCCTTATCATTTACACAAACTAAAATGCTTTGCAAACAGCCAAGTCAATTTACACCAGATATAGACTCTATCCTCAAAGGTCAGCAAAGTTGGGCAAATATAATTCATCTTTGATATAACTTCTCTGCAAAATAAAAGCCAGCCATGTATTATGCAGCTGATATTTCCAGGTCATCCGAATACAACACTGTACTCGAAAGTTACCTTCATAATTTCATCAATCGTGACAGCAGGCTGATCCTCTGACCTCACCACCATCTGCTCTATCAACTGTTCCAAAGGCAGGCTGAGAACCCTTTCTTCATCATCAGGCAGACTCCAGTCAAGAGCCTTGTAAATTAGAACTCCAAGCGACTCAATGACCTGAAATAAGACCAGAGACCATAAGACAGAGTGGAATCAGGCTAACTGGCGTATTAAGTCTGCTCTGCCATTCTATCATGACTGATTTATTTTCCCTCTCAACCTCTTTCTCCTGCCCTCTTCCTGTAACATTTAACACTCTTACTAATTAAGTACCTGTCGATCTCTTCTTTAAATATACCCAATGACATGGCCTTGACAGTCACCTGTGGCAATGAATTCCACACATTCACTATCCTCTGGCTAAAGAAATTTTTCCTCATCTCTTCTAAGGGAACGTCCTTCTATTCTGAGGCTGAGTCCTCCACTATTGGCAAGATCCTCTGCACAAATATGCAAGTCCTAATTGAATATTTAGTAGCTAAACCAGGCTGTACACTGTGCAAGCAAAACTCTGAACGAGTTATCTTTTCTTTAAGAGAAAGGACAATGGAAAAAAGATTAGTTCATATACTAAAACTAGCAATTAGGTGAAGCAGGAACACCTGGTTGGAGAAACAGATCCCTCAAATTATACTGAACCCTCACAAGTGAAATTAGAAGAGCATCTAACATCGCAACTGTGAAAATCAGTAAAGACAAACTCAAAGGCTTCTACAAGGGGCACACTTAATATTTCCCTTGATGATGGGTCACTGGCTTCATAGCTAACATCAGCTGTTAAAAATGTTTGTTGACTGAGGAGTCAATATTCTACAAAGAATTTAGACTTTGTATATTTTAAAGTTAACATTGGTGGGAAATCAAAGACAGAACGAGTGTAGCACACACAAAATGCTGGGGTAACTCAGCAGGTCAGGCAGCATCTGTGAAGTGGAACCAACCATTGAGCTTTTGAGCTGAGGGACTGGAAAGGAAGGCGGGAATGAAGCCAGAATAAGGTGGGGGCAGAGAGGAAGGAATATAAAGCTGGCCAGTGATAGGTGAGACCAAGCGAGGGAGAAGGTAGATGAGATGGGATGACGTGGGAAGGGTGTAGGTGATCGGAGGAAGAGGTAAAGCACTGGAGGAATAGGATAGGAGAGCACAGTGGACCATGGAAGAATGGGAAAGAAGTGGGGAACCAGACTGAAAGTAATGGGCAGGTCATAAGGATAGGGGAGGATATGAGAAGGGGGTGAGAGGGCCTCCAGAATGGGACACTTGGCCCCCTGAATACAATTCATAGGATTAAGAGAATCAGAAAAGGTTCTAGGATAATAGTTCAACGCCAATGAGATGATTCAAGAACTATTTGCTGGCTAAGTACAACAGTTCCTGAAGCAGGGTCAACCCTGGATGTTGTGTCCCAGCTCTCTATACGATACGCAGGTCAGCGCAGTGTGATATGGAGGGCAAGCTGCTGCCCGTGCAACAGGCTCCCCCTCTCCACGCAGCTGATGAATCCAAAGGAACGGCAGAGATCGATCCAGTTTGGCACCAGCAATGTCGCAGGAGTTGTCTGTCAGCATCGAATTCAACGCAGGACTGCCTTAGGGACTCCAGCTCAGGATTCATCCCTCCCCACCTCACCTCGGTTTTACTCCCAAAGGCTTCCCCATGAGTGGGTAAAGGCGGGAGGCAGTGGCGGTTTGAGATCCAAGTTTTCCTTCTCCTAGCTGACGAGCCCCATTTACCCGAAGAGGCTGTATTTAAGGCACCAGTAACCCACCTTTATCCCTTCTCCCGTCAGTAGAAATTATTCCACTGAGCTTAGTAGCTAAGCCACATGCGAAGGCCAGGAGCTGGACTTGGTTGTCGGAGGCTGCTTAAAGCACACGCCATTGGGAACATTAATAGACAGCGGGAGCTTATCCCCACTACCATCCCCGACTGTAACAACGTTACGGATCCAGTGTAACAATGAGCGCTAGTGATCCTGTACCTTCTACCACTGAAGATTTCTCTGCACGTTTAAAATAAAACCCTCCAGGGGGCTTTTTACCCTCGTTAACAATGCATCACCAGCTGGGAGCTTGAGACAACACGTCAACATAGCGGTTTATCAGATGTGGAAGATACAGAACAGCTTAAAAAAGGAATTCAAAGTTCAAAATAAATTCATCAAAGTACATACTGTATATGTCACCCTGTACTACCCTGAGATTCATTTTCTCGTGGGCATTCACAGTAGAACAAAGAAACACAATAGAATCAATGAAAAACTACACACAAAGATTGACAATCAATGTGTAAAGGACAAACTGTAAATACAAAAAATAATAAATAGGTATATTAATAATATTGACAACATGAGCTGTAAGAGTCCTTGAAAATGAGTCCATAGTTTGTAGAATCAGTTCGGTATTGAGGTGATTGAAGTTATCTACACTAGGAGCCTGATGTTTGACGGTTAATAACTGTCCCTGAATCTGATGGTGTGGAACCAAAGGCTCCTGTACCTTTTTTCCAATGGTAGTAACAAGTAGAGAGCAGAGCTCATCACAAGCTGAACCAAGCACCAACATTGACTACAGAGGAGTTAGGCCACAGCTGTGTGACGTCATGTTTCTTCCGATTCTTTTGGACAGCTGTGCTCTGAACAGGAAGTGTATACATGGCCTGAAAAATGAGCAGCACTAATTAATTTTGTAACATGCATACTATGAATATTTAGAATAAAAATTGATAAAACCAAAAGCTTTTAATTTTAATTGAAGGGTATCATGAAATACAGTACAAAGAAAATCTTTCATGTTTCACAAACTTTCTTATTTGTCTTTATTACAAATCCATCATCTATAAACACTGCCCAGATTAATTTTGCACCAGATGAAAGATGCGTCTTAATCCACATTAGATCATCCAAATGCTCCACTTATAGTCTGTTTCTGGATTTACAATGACCGAATCCACATTCACAGTCAGGACGACGAGCTTGAAATGTTCCAAAGACGTCAACAAGTTTTAACAGCTTTTCAAACTCTTTGCTTCTAACATAGTGAACATATAATTGAATCAGTCTTAGCTCTCTCAGAAATGAGAGATCTGATATCACAGTATTGCTGTGATATTTTTGAGGCATGCATCTGTCATAGTTCATAACAATAGCCGAGTCATATTTTGTCAGTTGTGCAGCATTCTCTTTACCAAATTCAAAAATTAGTTGCGCTTGCGATAGTAATGAGTCAAAAGCTTGCCATTCTCCAAACTCATCATCTGGGAATCTATTATCCAAGTGGTTACACACATTGAATTAATCAAATAATAGGCGTAGATTCACCATCGGAACTTATAGATATAAGCACTCTATAAATGTTATTGCTAAGATACTGAGACTGTAACTTGATCATTTTTGCTTTTTCATACTGCAGTGTTTCTATTGTATTCACAGCTTTTCTGAAGGGATTTGTAAAGGGACGCCAGATCTTCGAAAACATCAAGGACAGTTAATGCTTCTTGATATTGTGGATTGGTCAAAATCTTCCGGCAGTAGTTGCTGATTGAATAGTTATATTTCATTAACTTGCTCTTTGCAATACTGGATCAAAACTTAGTAATTCCTCATTACAGCAGTAAGAACAAAATATCTTAATGGCCATCTTACTTTGTGCAGTGACACCCTAGTACTTCTAGCATCCCTTTTTAACCAATGACCTGCTGAACATTGTATACACAGTTTGTAGCAGTGTTTCTATATCCTGCATAATTGATACTTGCCCCCCACCATGTGTCATCTAATCCCTGTTCCCTGCTCAATGCAATGTTGTTGAGACAGATGAGTTATTTCTCATTGAAATGCCACACCATTATTCTTTCCAAGCATAACATTTGCCGTCTGACATAAATGTAACTATCGTTTGAACAACTGGATTGCTGTTGATTCTTTTAAATTGCTTCAACAATGGCGATATTGTCATGTGCAGTTAATTTCAATATACCCACAAACAGTCTTATAGAAAGTTTCATTTACTAGTCAAAACTTAAAATATAAAATTAATCTTTCTGTACAGAAGTGTCTGTACTAACATCAGCAATTAAGCAGATTTCCACAACACTTCCGATATGTTTCTGAAACAAAACTGACGCACTCAACAAATACAAACATATAGTTCTTGCTATACCAACTCTCTGGTATATTCACACGTTTGGACATGTGCATGAATTTCTTGCACAGAATGCATAGAAGCATTAATTTTCATTGCCAAGATAAAATTATCATTTACCACTTTGACCACAGAGTTAGACTTCTTTCACACATTTTGTTTCACTCTTGCTTCACTCTCTTTTGGAGTTTCAGTTAACATGCACAAAATTCCACGTCTTCTGGTTACATAAATTGGCAACTGCATCTGTATGAATTCTCTGGTTAAGATGTTATTTTAAGTAATTAGCTTCCATTCTCCTTTATTTTAAACTAAACTCACCCCCAACTTCTGTTTCCATGCAAATGGTGCATACAACATCACCAATGTTAATAGGTAAAAATTATCACCAAATTTTATTTTTTGTTTTTGATGCAAAGACGTAGCTCGAAGTCCAAGAGATGCAAAAGCCATTCTACCTTAAGTTTTGTACAAGCTTTGTTCTTCAAAACATTTAACTCCCTGCTTTTCTTTTTGGAATCCTCAGGATACTAAAAAATAATCATTATTATTTGACAATACTAAAAGTAATAATAATTATTAACATTTAACAAGTCAAAAATTTTATCATTTTGATAGAATAACCAGTCATGCAAACAATTTATTGATATTTTTACCTTGTTCTAACAATTTTTAATTTAATATTCTTAAGTTTTTTTATATGATTGTTTCCCAAAAAGTCAGAATATGAAAAAAAACCTAAAAGCACTACTCACAACACAAGTAGATGTGGGTCTGTGGTGCAGAAGGGAAAGTGGGAGAAGAGGGGAGCAAAAGTGATAGGGGACTTAAAAGTCTGGGGAATAGACAGGAGGTGCTGTGGACATGAACAGGACACCTGAATGGTATGTTTGCCTCCCAGGCACCAGGGTCAGGGATGTCTCCGTTCGCGTCCATGGGATTTTGAAGAGGGAGGGGGAACAGCCAGATGTCTTGGTACATATTGGTACCACCGACATAGGAAGGAAAAGCAAAGAGGTCCTGAAGAGAGAATTTAGAGAGCTAGGCAGAAACTGAGAAGCAGGACCTCCAGGGTAGTCATTTCTGGATTGCTACCTGTGCCAGTGAGGGTAGAAACAAGATGATTTGGCAGATAAATGCGTGGCTGACGAGCTGGTGCAGGGGGCAGGGCTCCAGGTTCTTGGATCATTGGGATCCCTTCTGGGGGAGGTGTGACCTGTACAAAAGTGAGGGGTTGCACTTCAACCTGAGGGGACCAAGATTCTCATGGGCAGGTTTGTTAAGAGCTGTTGGGGAGGGTTTAAACTAATTTTGCAGGGGGTGTGAACTAGAGTGAAGGGACTCAGGATAGGACGGATGATTTTTTAAAAAAAAGCAAAGATAGCATGCAGTCAGACTGTCAGGACAAAATTGCAGCCAGCAAAGCCAGTATCGGTGCATTAGGAATGCAGAATCAAAAAGGGTAGCAAATGCAACACTCAAAGTGTTACATCTCAATGCACAGAGAATAAGAAATAAGGTGGATGAACTTACTATTACAGATTATCAGGCATGTTGTTGTGACCATCACTAAATCGTGGTTGTAGCTGGGAGCTGGATGTTCAAGGTTACATGTTGTATTGGAGGGATGAGAAGGTAGGCAGAGCGGGCGGCTTGCCTCTGCTGGTAAAGAATGGCATCAAATCTTTAGAAAGATGTGGCATAGGATTGAAAGATCCTGAATCCTTGTGGGTTGAGTTAAGAAACTGCAAGGGTAAAAACACCCCGATGGCAGTTATATGCAAGCCCGCCAACAGTAGCTGGGATGTGAATCACAAATTACAATGGGAAATAGGAAAGGCGAGTCAAAAGGGCAATGCTATGATAGTCATGGAGATTTCAACATGCAGGTCGATTGGGAAAATCAAGTTGGGAATGGATCTCGAGTTTGTTGATGCCTGTGAGTTGCTTTTTAGAGCAGTTTGTCGTTGGCCCTATTAGGGATCAGCTATACTGGATTGGGTGTTATGTAATGAACCGAAGGCGATAAGGGTACTTAAGGTAAAAGAACCCTTCGGAGACAGTGATCACAATATGATTGAGTTCAACATGAAATATGATAAGGAGAAAGTAAAATCTAACTTAGCAGTGTTTCAGTGGAGTAAAGGAAATTACAGTGGTGTGAGAAAGGAACTGGCCAAAGTAAATTGGAAGGAAAAACTGGTAGGGATGACAGAAGAGCAAAAAACGATGTGACTTACTGGGAAAAATGAGGAGGGTGCAGAATAGATGTACTCCAAAAAAAAAATGCTCAAATGGAAAAATTGTACAACGGTGGCTGACAAAGGAAGTCAAAGCTAATGTAAACGCAAAAGAGAGGGCATACAGCAAAGCAAAAATTAGCAGGAAGACAGAGGATTGGGAAGCTTTTAAAACCCTACAGAGGGCAACTAAAAGAATCATTAGGAGGGAAAAGATGAAATATGAAAGCAAGCTAGCAAACAATATCAAATAGATAGTAAAAGCTTTTTCAATTATATAAACAATAAATGAGAGACGAGAGTGGATACAGGGCTGCTAGAAAATGAGGCTGGAGAAATAACAATAGGGAACAAAGAGATGACAGCTGAACTAAATGAGTATTTTGCATGTGTTCACTGTGGAAGACATTAGCAGGGTGCCAGATGTTGAAGGGTGTAAGTATTACAAGGGAGAAGGTGCTCAAAAAGCTGTAAGACCTGAAGGTACACAAGTCACCTGGACCAGATGAACTGCACCCACGGGTTCTGAAAGAGGTAGCAGTAGAGATTGTGGAGACATTAGTAATGATCTTTCAAAAATCATTGGACGCTGACATGGTTCCAGAGGATTGGAAAATTGGAAATGTCACCATGTCACTCCACTCTTTAAGAAAGGAGGGAAGCAGAAGGAAATTATAGACTTGTTAGCCTGACCTCAGTGGCTGGGAAGATGCTGGAGTCAATGGTTAGGAATGAGGTTATGGTGTACTTTGTCACACAGGATGAAATAGGACAAAGTCAGCATAGTTTCCTTGAGGGAAAATCTTGCATGACAAACATGTTGGAATTCTTTGAGAAGATTACAAGTAGGAAAGATAAAGGAGATGGAGTGGATGTTGTATATTTGGACTTTCGGAAGGCCTTTGACAAGGTGCCATACATGAGGCTGCTTACTAAGTTTAGAGCCCATGGTATTACAGGAAAGTTCCTGGCATGGTTAGAGTATCAGCTGATCAGTAGGAGGCAGCAAGTGGGAATAAAAGGATCCTTTTCTGGTTGGCTGCCAGTGACTACTGGTATTCCGCAGGGATCAGTGTTAGGACCGCTTCTTTTTATGCTGTATATAAATGATCTAGATGGTGGAATAGATTGCTTTGTGGCCAAGTTTGCAGATAATACGAAGATTAGTGGAGGGGCAGGTAGTGCTGAGGAAACGGGTAGGCTGCAGAAGGTCTTAGACAGATTAGGAGAATAGGCAAGAAAGTGGCAAATGAAATACAGTGTTGGAAAATGCATGGTCATGCACTTTGGTAGTAGAAGTAAATGTGCAGACTATTTTCTAAACGGGGAGAAAATCTAAAAATCTGAGATGTGCAGGACAACCTAAAGGTTAACTTGCAGGTTGAGTCTGTGGTGAGGAAGGCAAATGCAATGTTAGCATTCATTTCAAGAGGTAAAGAATACAAGAGCAGGGATGTGATGCTGAGGCTTTATAAGGCACTTCTGAAGTCTCACCTTCAGTATTGTGAACAGTTTTGGGCTCCTCATCTAAGAAAAGATGTGCTGGCATTGGAGACGGTTCAGAGGAGGATCACAAGGATGATTCTAGGAATGAAAGGGTTTATCATATGAGGAACATTTGATGGCTCTGGGTCTGTACTCACTGGAATTTAGAAGGATGGGGTGGGGGGGGGGGGGGGAGCTCATTGAAACCTTTCAAATGTTGAAAAGCCTAGACAGTAGACGTGGAAAGGATGATTTCCCATGGTGAGGCAGTCTAGGACAAGAGGTTACAGCCTAAGGATAGAGAGGAATCCTTTTAAAACAGATGCGAAGGAATTTCTTTAGCCAGAGGGTCGTGAATTTGTGGAATTCGTTACCACATGCAGCTATGGATGCCAGGTCATTGGGTATATTTAAGGCAGAGCTTGATAGGTTCTTGATTGGACACAGCATCAAACGTTATGGGGAGAAGCCAGGGAGTGGGGCTGAGGAGTGGAAAAAAGGATCAGCCATGATTGAATGATGGAGCAGACACGATGGGCCAAAGGGCCTAATTCGGCTCCTATGTCTTATGGTCTCTAAATGACGTCAGGCAGTCAAAACAACTGACAGCACAATGGCAAAAGTAAAATGTTTTGACTAGATGGCGTAGGCATTCAGCAGGCTGGTGTTTTTATTAACAACGAGCTACCAATTTCCATTCTGTGTTTATTGTTAACAGTGTTGTAACTTGAAACACTGAATGTAAATATATTGAAGCTCTAAAATGTTTTGAAGCTTGAGTACGTTTATTATTTAGATAATTTATGGATTATATTCATTAACACAATTAAACACAGGATATTTTACAATTATATTAATAGATTTCAAAACTATATTAGCATAATTTCAAAATTACATTATTATATAAAAGAAAACTGGAGAAGATGGCACCAGTGAACAAAGTGACCAAAGGCAACATCCTTCAGACAGTTCACATGTCTTTTCCCCCCAAAAAAGCACACTTCCTTTACTATTCCTTCTTTCAAATATGGTTCAGCTACTATTGGAGCCTATGATCCACATTTTGATGGTGTGCTTTTGGGCTGATTGAGCAAAGTGTGCCCCCTGGAGATGGGGTGCGAGCCCCTGATCAACTCTATTTCTCAGCAATTAAAGCATTGGGAAAGATTGACATGATCGAGGACAAGAGCAGAAGGTGAGTAGGCGTTCAGTTCCGTATGCCTGCGAGTGTCCAGTCTCTCTCTTGCTGCTTCCGGTAGATGACTGCGTTCAGTCAGTCTCTCTCACCTGTAGCTGCTTGAGTCTTGGGGCTTGGGCAAGGTCGAATTGACGTGGTTTGTGGACTGAGTTCTGTAGCTCCTGTTATGATGTATTTCTGGCTGTTTTTTAAAAACTATTTTGTGTGATTTTAATTGGGGCAGACCGGCTCTGCGGCCTGCAGTCAATGAACAACACAGCACTAGATTGAACTGAAATAAGCTGATACGGAACATTCCCGGGCTGTTTTACTGACTTTGTGGTTTGATGTTTTATACTCTGTCTTTCCCACATTTTTGCTGTTTGCACTATTTTTTTTGCGCATTGGGGTGTTTGATGTTTTTGTCTGAATGGGTTCCATGGCTTTCTTTGTTTTGTGGCTGTCTGTGTGAAGACGAATCTCAGGAGTGTATACTGCATACATACTTTGATAATAAATGCACTTTGAATCTTTGAAGAAGATTCCAGCTGCGTGACAACAAAGGCGGAAGCACTTCAGTTACTGCATGGCCAGCTTAGAGCTGGACACGTTCCTGTTCCGAATGCGGAGAGGACGCGTGAAGACAATGAAGCACCACTGCAAAGATATCAGTAGAGTTACTTTAATCAGAATGAAAATACCTATGCCAAGCTGGCTTCCTTTTAAAGAGAAAGATAAGGGAGACTGAAAAAAGCATATGAAATTACAGAAGGTTAGGTAGGTGGAGGATAGATATTAGATGGACTATTTGAGTCAAAAGCGATTGGAGGCAAATTTTTTCCTACCTCAAGGTCTGGAACAGCCTATTTGAAAGAGCAGTTGAGGTGGAAACCCTTTATCATGTTTAAAATGAAATGGATAAACATTTATTATGCCATAACCACAGGACTGCGGTCAGGCTTGAGAAGCAGTATCAGTCTCAATAGCTTTGTTTTCATCAGAGCAGCCAGCAAATTAAGCTCTGGTGAGGCTAGACATCCCACTGGTGGATGTGGTGGAAGAGGAGAATTGAAGAATTGCTGCAAAAGGAGACGAAGCTTGCAGAACTTTGGATAGTTGGAGATCTTCATTCACCTTGGACTTTCCATCACTAGAATTCACGTCTGCAGACTTTGAAAATCACGTAGACCACTGTGTGTATGGCAGATCTCCCACAGTAATAGTAAGCTGCACATTGAGGCAAGTACATTAGCTACCTTTGAGAGGTACTGTGACAGGTGCATGACTAGGAAGGAGGGGTATTGGCCAAATGCAGGTCAATTGGACTAGTTTAGATGGGAATGTTTGTCAGCATGGACCAGTTGGGCTGAAGGGCCCACATTTGAACTCTTTGACTATGGACCCCATCACAGGAATAACATTTTCCTATTCCTATGGCAACAAGGGCAAGAACAGCCAGTGTGTCATGTTTGCAGCCCATCACAAATCACCAAGAGGTAGAGGTAGAGGACAGTTGAGCCTCCGTAGCCACCTCCGTCAATTAGGAGATTTAATACAGGTGTCAGGGATGGGAGAAACAGCAGGCAAGGAAACCCCCACCAGCAGACTTGAGAAGGAATGTCTGTACTCTGTGTGCTTGTTTGTGGTCCCAGGACTGGCTCGGAGTCTTTTTATTTATTTGTTCAGATGTTGCTGCTGTTTATCGGCCTTCAGACCGAGCCAAAAGGTAAACGACATGGATGGACTTGGAGCCATGGATTGCACACCAGGCAGACACTGCAGATTGTACTCTGATTGGACCAAAAGAGATTTTACACCAACCCAATTGTTTTCTAGCCATGTTACAAAGTCTAGCTTTTAAAGAAAAAAATGATTACTGATCTGATTTAATTATTTAAATTTCCAACCTCCTATGGAGAGAATTGAACGTGTCCCTGGATCAACAGGCTGTTACTCTAACCAGGCCTCTGAGAACTGTAACTGTAAGTGAGAATGAAAGAGGGATCATTCTTACACCAAGGGACTGCCATTCACACTCCGTTAAACAGCACATCCCATCTGGTACATCCTGTGCAGAATTCACTTCTGCATGTGACTGCAAGAAATTGCAGAGAGTTGTGGACAGAGCTTAGCACGTCAGCCTCTAGCCCGCTGCTATAAGACTATTAAATAGTTCCTTAGTACAATCAAATGGAGTCTTGACTTCACAATCTATCTCATTATGATCATGCACTTTATTGTTTACCTGCGCTCTCTGTCACTATCACACTCTATTCTCCATTGTTATTGTTTCCCTTGATCTGTATGAACACTATGTAAGACAAGCCCTTCACAGTATCTCAGTACGTGTGACGATGATAATAATAAAAGCCAAAGGTTAAGAACACACAATTTCACATTGATGAGCATGTGCAAAAGCAAATCTCAAACTTCTTGGCTTTCCATATTCTGACTTAGTCACCATTAAGTTTATTTCCATTTATGGAGAGTGCAGATAAAGCTCAGTCTCATTCCACAGCAATCAGTCTGTCTACCACCATTAGAAATCTCATTCTGGGTTAAGTGGAAGCCAGTTACCTTCTCTTCTGTGCATGTATTCTTCTTGTCATCTGAAAATTAAAAGGAGTTGCATTTAGCAACAAGTCAGACCAACATCATCCAGACTCCAATCTCAGCACATGCCGTGTGCTTGGCCCCAACTTCAAAGGGCAGAGACCCCATCACAGTTATTTACCTTTCTGTATCCTTTTGTCCCCTTCTCCTTCATCAACTTCCCCCAGATTACTGATGTTGAAAACATTCCTGCCTCAGCTGCTGACCCAGGAAGAAATCCCTCAACAGTGAGGGAGTTTCTGCTAAATTCTATTCTGAATCTCAGGCCTATGATTAAATAATTTGATGGCTACAAATAGTCCACTGCCATCTATAGCCATAGAACCATTATTTTAATCAAACAAATCTTGTGTATTAACTGTTCATGTCTGCACATTCTGATGACAAAAACCCCCATTAATCAAATTTCAGTATTTTAGCTTCTCAGCAGGAAGAATTCTCAAGACCCCAAGGTACACCCTCAATGTTCTCTCCACAACATGTCATAACTCTGCAGTTGTGAAGTTATATTTTTATACTGACCCATCACCTCTTGCCCCTACACCTCAAGAAGTGGGTTCGCCTACTTTTTCATAACAACCTCATCAGCCCCAGTGGTCTGACCCTTCCTCCTTTACAACACAAGCCAGTTGCTATTCAGAGTACAGTATTCTTCACCTCCTTGGGAGAATGTTCGTGAAATTCAAAATTTAAGATTGCTTGATGTGGCTAGTCAAAGGGCGGTAGCAAATATGGATATTACTGTATTAACACCAAGCACTGGGAAGACTGAAATAATTGTTGCCTGGGACGTCACAAGAGCTGGTTATAAATACCATGTAGGTAAACATCTGTTACACTTGTTGCCTGGGCAAAACCATTACGTTTTGTTCACATGGAAAGCAGCACCAGGGCAAGTAGGAGCTCAAGCCCACATTTCCTTCCTCGGAGTACCTTGGAGTCTGTGGTCCTCTGACTAAACTCAACCCCAACTCATTTCAGCACTACCTGCTTGTTTATGACACAAACCAAAGATTTGGAGCAACAAATTAAAGGAACAACAAACTAAAATAAATCAGGTCAAGTAAAAGACAAATTGCAATGTCAACACTAGAGAACACACTGGGAATAAATAGTAAACTACAATGGAAGCCCTTAAGGAAAGGCCACTGCTTTCTCAATACCCCCGTGGTTGTAAGAGCCCCCATGCTGCAAAAGAAGTTTCGCTGTCCAAACTACACCTTTTGGGTCTCTTAAGCAGCTTATGTAACAAATGTGTGTGAATATTGAAACTGTAGGAGTACCACCAAGCAGTCCTCTCACACTCTGCTTTAGAAAAGGGAAGGAATAGAGCAAGTTGCCTCACTCATGTACACCAATGGAGGATTACACCAACACAAGCTCCCAATGACAGGTCTCCTTTCCTTTTGACCCCACTCGAGATCAGATGAAAATAGTGCTCTACAGTAATGTCTCGTAACATAACACATGGCAGCAGTTCAGTCAAACAAGTACCTCGTGACTAGCAGAACAGGCCAGAGCAAGTGTCCCAAAGACTCTCCTCCACCTGAAGGCACTAGCAAGAGGGCAAAGGAACACTCGTGTTCTCCAGGTGCAGTTTCACATAAACACTTTTGATTGCATCCTTTCACCAACCCAATGCTCCATCATAAACACAGATGCCAATGCACCCTAAAATACGTTCTATGGCAATATCAATAAAAACAGGACCCTTAAAGAATTAGAAGCACAGGGTGGGGAGAAACATGGGAACACCACTGACTCCAACTGTTCAACCGAGCTGGTCATCTTTTAGCTTTGGAACTATCCAATGCATCTTCCATGAGATAAATATCCTGGGGCAGAGGGAATAATTCTTTACTATTTACCACAGTATCACAAGGAGGCAACGCACTGCCATTTTCAGAATCAGGCTTACCGGCATGTGAAATGTGTTTATTTTTGGCAGCAGTAGTGCCATAAATATTAATCATTACAAATTATAAATAAATCAATAGTACAAAAGAGGAATTGTGCAGTGGCTTTCATGGGTTCACCTGGCCAACTAGAAGTGGATACTTAATACTAACGACACCAGCACTTCACCAGAAGAACATCAAAGAAATTGAGCAGACATTAGTGGTACATTGACTCAAGAGTACAAGTGCTCCTTCTCAAAAACAATAAGACTTTAAAGCATGAAACCACCAGGATCATCTGTTGCATGGACTTTTCTATTGCCACTCACCTGCCAATACTTTTGCCCCTACGTTACCGTGACCAGTGGAAACACACCCAACCGTTCCATCTTCATTCAGGATCAAGTCTTCGATAGTTCGGAACTGAGGCTGCCCCCAGTTCATCAGCCAGTCAGTCCAGTTACTGGCTTGATGCTGTTGCTGCTGGATAGCCTGACAGCCATGGTAACACAGAGCCCACGCCTGCTCCTCAGTCACGGGCTGGCCTTGAACCGACAGCAACTCCCACAAAGATATCTGTGAGGGCACCGGCACAGACATCGTAGCCCAATGCACGAGGGGACACTGCCAAATAAGGAAGGGTGTCACCCAAGGGTCTTCTTCTGGAGGTTCACCAGCAAGCAGCTGAGGAGGGTTTGCAGGAAATGAGCTCAAGAGAATTAATGTCAGGGGTTAATTAGCAAGCACTTATCCAGCATATCATTTCTTAAAGAGCTGTTAAGGTCTGAAAGCCTTCCAAGAGAGGGAAATGAGGGAGAGTCTCACTGTGTTATCCATCATAAAGTGATTGAATTATGCTGGAAGTGGTGGAAAACCAAATTTAAAATAAAGTGGTGCTTTAACCTTAAATCAGTAAGCAAATGGAAATTGATGAGTGAAACATAAATGCAACAGGAAACTCGTTCACTCTGAGGTGGTGGAATCCTTGGCTGAGATAGAGACCAAAAGCTCCCACCAGACCCACAGATGAACCATTACCAGCAGGCAGAGTCCACAAGCTCTCATGCTCCTCCAATCTTCCAAAGGTTATTGAAGACACCTGCACCATTCTAGGCCAAACAGATCCACAGGAGGAAATGACATCAGCAGTGATGTCATCTGCCACTATTTCCATGAGATCTGGCTTGTTTGTACCCTGGGGTAACCACAGCTACAATGTATGTCTGACGGACAGAGGCAAAGGAGTATTTAAAGGGTAAGGATTAATTGAAGTGTGCTTAACCTGCCATTGTGGAGATCAAAGTTAAAATCAAGTTTAAGGTCATATATGTAAGCATATGTGTGTCTGGTGCATCACAGACACATAACATTGGATACACAACGTTCCAAAAAAAGCATAAATTAAACACAAACTTTACAAGCAAGAATGCAATTAGAACAAAAATAGAGTTAACTATAATGCAAAGTGGTCAAAGTTTTGCTATGCTGTAGCAATCAGGGTTGTGCCAACTGGTTGAAGGGAAGTAGCAGTTCTTAAAGTTGGTGGTGTGGGACTTCAGGTTTCTGTATCTCCCGCCTGATGGTGTGCCCCAGATCGTGGTGATCTTTGATGATGCATGTTACCCTCTTGAGGCAGCACCTCATGTCGATAGTAATGATGGTAGGAACCTTGCTGACCACCATAAGCTGCAAATGGCAGTGCCTTGCGTGTCTATATTTAATAAAGAGAATGCTAAGGAACAGCTTGCATTTGTAAGTATTCCATGAGCTCAGGATGCTCTGTCTAAAGGATTTTTCCAGCCATAGCAATACGCTCGAGGTATAATGAGAGTTGAATTACAGGAAATGCAGCAGCTAATTAATTAGCAGCAAGGTCATGCAGGCAGGTGTAAGATAAAACAGTCGTGATCTAATTTAATGGCTCGGATGGAGGATTTATTGACCGAGAGAGTGGAGAAGAAGGAATACATACTTACATGATGTACAAACAATATTACAGTAATGGTGCCAGATAAGAACAAGATTAATTCTTTTTACAAGATGGGTTCTTAGATGCAGCTCCCAGTTCAGGGTTACTCACGATGGATGTGGCATTTGCCATCAGTTGAACCGCGCGATGGAGAATCAAATACTGGAGTCTGGAGCGGCAAGCAGCCTGCTTGAGGGAATACAATGGGGGAGGGAAGGAGTTGGTTAGCTTTTTGATTGAAGCCCTGCATCGGTGCAGGGTTTTGACCCAAAACGTTGGCAACGCCTTTCCTCCCACAGCTGCCGCTCGACACGTTGCATTCCGCCAGAGGATTGCTTGTCAGCTGTACGGCACAACTGAGTTCGATATAGGCGTGAGAAACACGGTGGGTGTGCCCTCGTCGCAACGGAAGTGTACGAGCTGATCTACAGTGAAGCCCGATCGGGGATGTGAGGATTGTGGTACTATGCCATTTGCTTGTAGGAGAGTGTACCAGGTGGAGAGGGAGAAAGCCACACACCAGACGGACGCTGGGATGGAGGAGTCTGTCATAGCTCACTGCGAAGCTGTGTGTGGAACAGATACTCCCCTAGCCACAGGCACTTTCCTATTTCCAGGTTTGCAGCCGCATAGAAACCGCTTAGAGATCCTACCAAGAATGTGATCTGCATGCACTCAGGGCTACGTCAGTGTGTAATATCCCTTTCTTTGTGTTTTTGTTCTTTTCTTTACTAACCCTTTAGTCAAATGACGAATTATACAGCTCAACCTTTTAATCGTATGCAGTGTACTGCATCCACACACACAGGGGGTTTTGGGGCAGGCTCGCGCCTCAAGCTCGCACGTTTGGCAGGGCCGGAGATCATCTTCCCCAGACTTGCGGAGCCGAGGAAACCACAGTGCTTCATTGTGGGGGCTCATCCGGGATCGATTTTGTTGGATGCTGCATGATTGCCCTGAGCATCGACCCAGTGGATTGCGTGTTTAAATCTGTGCTAAATGTTGTCCGGTAAAGTGGTTACGGTACGTGGTTATGGGTGCTGCTGAGGTTGAGCGGTGGTGCAAATCCACAGGGTTACTGGTAACAAATATGTGTGTGTGTGTGTTGAGTGGGGTAGACATTCGAATCCCTGATGAATTGTTAATTGAACTTTAAGTTCCGTTAAAGCATAGGAACAGTTATGATTGTGGAGCAGAGGTTTGGCTCCCCCGTATGATGGAGCTGATAGGGAGGCAGACCCCCTAAAGGGATGGACTATGCAGAGGGCTGCTCATGGCTGGATCCCACGAGAAGGGGAGCGGCCGATATTGTCTGTTAATACTGTGGTGAAGAGGGATGCATCAGGTGGGAGTGTGATCGACAGGAAACCCCTCGGAGAGTGAGCCTCTGGGTACCCAAGAAGGGAGAGACATCAGGAAAGTTAGAAGAGACTCTGTGAGGACATGGCCTGGCAGTTCCCAGCAATATATCAAGGAACGCCCTAAAGCAAAAATCCCTATTCCTGGAGGCTAAGTGGGGCCATGCTCCAGTGTATTGCTACAGATAGAGGGTATTTATGCTGGAGCCGTACTTGCCACAGGGTCATAGGTCACTTTGCTGTACCATTCGTTTTACAACCAGTATTTGACACATTTACCATCGACTCCATTCAGTGCACTAGAGATCTAGGGTCTTAGTGTGGGTGATTATCGGTATGATGGTTATTTGCCAGAGAAGCTGGAGTTTTCGGAGCCAGATGTGGGAGTGGCTGAGGTCCTTGATACATTAGCACTGGTTTGTCTGGACCCTGTTAAGAAGGGTGGAGTTTCAAGTCTTGTGGGGACAAATACTCCTATTGTGAGGAAGCTAATAGGAGCTTGCAAAGAGAGAGCTGGAGAGAGCTTTCTGAAATCATTATCCATTCTCCCAGTGTTTCAAGCTGCTTTTGCAGAAGTGTGTGGCTGCACTGTGCTGGATAATGAGCATAGAGGAGGGACTGTGTGGTTCGCCCAGACAAAACCAACCACGTTACGGCCTGAGGAAGTAGTAAGAGTGATGGGAAACCCCAGATTTCCCAGAATGCCTGAGGCTGAGATCCTCTTAGTGGATTCTCCAGAAGACCATGAAGAGGAGTCAGGCTTACCTGCTGGGGTACTGGTGAGGCCCGAACTGCAGAAACCCTCAGATGTACAGGTGAACAGGATGGCAGTGAGTGTCAGGAACACTACAAAGAGGGAGGTCACCTTCAAGCAGAGAATGCCCCTGGCGCACCTCTTCCTGGTGATGGTAATGTCTAGCGTCCCTGTGAGACAAGCCGGGAAGAAACTCTCTTTGAAAAAGGGAAAATTGACTGCTGAGTCATTCAACTTTGGGGATACCCTGCGGGTTGGAAGAAGAGGTTGATAGAGATGATGTTGAAACTGGAAGGTGTTTTTTCTACTGACGAGTTTGATGTGGGTTGTTCCAAGAGCATTTGCCACACCATCCGAATGACAGAGGACACCCCATTTAGAGAAAGGTCGTGGCGACTGGCCCCTGCAGAGGTGGTTAATCAGCTTGTGTGGATGATATGTGATGTCCCCAAACCCGCCAATTAACAGACAGTACACCATATGCGATTAAATGATTACACTTTATAGAGATGACTAAAACTAAGTGATTAATAATGATACAGTATATATGAAGGAAAAGAAAAATAAAGAAAAGGCGCCAAAACTTATAAAAGTCCAAATCGCTTTGCACACAACCGTTGGAGCTCAATTAACGAAGTCTTCTGGCCACCATTCAATCCCCTCAGACCTCCTCGACTCGTAGCTCACGACCACCCGAAGTGATCATTCGTCTCCTCTCCTCGCTGAAAACCCTGACCTCGGACCCCCGCTCGGGGTCCGTTCCGTCGCCCAGCTTACAGCATCACGTCCTCTCTCTCTCACCCCCTCGCGCCGACTCCCCAGAAGCCCGCCAACAATAGTTTACAGACTCAGAAGAGAGAGAATAACATTAATCCCGATTGGTTAACAAATGAATACAATTCTCGTTATCAGTAATTCTAAACCCAAACAAACTGCGAGAGAAAGCACTTATCATAACAAAGAAGCATTTCTACTTGTAACAAAACAAAGAAGCCATTTTGATTAACATACGCAGTAACAAAAGAACCCCCTTACACAAAAAACCCGACAAAAGAAGAAACCCCCTTACTGGAATTGAGTCCTGGGGAAGTTGCAGCTGCTCAGCAGGATGACCCAGGCATCGGTATCATTTGGTCAGTGGTCGATAAAAGGAGACGTGGCCCAAGCAGGGAAGATGAAACACACTGCGGTGCCTCCATTACTGAGAGAATGGCTCAGACTGGAGTTGAGGAACCAGATCCTGTACCAGGTCATGTTGCCTCTGGATCAGCCTTGGCGTTCCCAGCTGATTCTGCCTGAGAAGAATTAGAGGATAGTGGTGAAGTCACCTTATAATGATTCTGGTCATTTGTGGGCTGAAAAGACCTATGGATCGCTCAGAGATCTGTTCTACTGGCCTTGAATGAAATCAGAGGTCAAAGAATGCTGCTAATCGTGCATTCGATGCATACAGAGGAAGACGCTGCCTATGAGGGCTGCTCCATTGTCCCATTTACAGAGTGCGGTGCCCCTTGTCCTGATGTGTATGGATTTCCTGTCAATAGAGCCAGATACCAGCAACATGGCGAATGTCTTGGTCATTACAGATCACTATACCAGAAATGCACACGCTCTCCCTACGAAGGATCAGAGGGCGTCCACGGTGTTATGGGAGAAGTATTTCATTTATTATGGTCTTCCCATGGGATGGGATTTCGAGAGTAGGCTCGAACATGAGTTCCTGAGCATGCTTGGAGTTGAGAAGTCGAGGATCATGCCTTATCACACACAGCGTGATCAGCAGCCCATTTAATCGGACCTTGCTAGACATTCTCAGAACCTTGGAAGTCAGCAAAAACAAGTGGAGTCAACCTATTGGACATCTGGTCCACTGTTACAACTGTACACAAAATGAAGCTACCAGATACTTGCCATACTATCTGATGTTTGGGTGTGAGATGAGGTTGCCCATTGACCTGTGATTGGGACTGGCGAGGATGACCTACCGCTGAAGACTTATCTGAAGTACGTGTCTGATATGAGAAGGGAGCTGGAAAAGGTGTATGAATTAGCTGAGGTCACGACTGCAAAGCAGAATCGAGGAAATAAGCGGAGGTATGACCAAAAGGTTAGGTTCTCTCAACTAATGCCGGGAGACTGAGTCCTCATACAGAATTTGGGGCTACCAGAGAAGCACAAGTTGGCTGACTGCTGGGTGGCTACATCCTATGTGGTGGAGAGTCAGATGCCAAACATACCAGATCTCCGGGTGAAACCAGAGGATGGGATTGGGCCTGTCAAGGTTCTCCATCTCCACTTTCTACCTCTGGGACAAGAGATGTGTGTTGACCTAGAGCCTGACCTGGACTCTACACCTAGTAAGATGGCTTTGCGGTGACGTGGATAGACTGAAGGACCAGCAGCAGGAGAGATTAGACTGGCCCTCGCCCCTGAATGGGATAAGGACTCGGAGGATGAGGAAATGGGGGTGTGGTATATGCTGTCTTTTGCTAACTCCCCACTGACTGAGGAAGAGATTCCCAACCCTTCTCACGCTGAGGCAGATGAAATTGGGGGGACTATCTGTGGACAGGCTGGGTTTCAGCAGGACCATGAAGGGGATGAAATGGGGCCCAGCCAAGTGGCAGAGGGATACGAGTTTCAGGAGGGCAAGAGTGATAGACCGAGGGAAGCCATATAGACCAGAAGTATCCCAAGGAGGGTCTGAAACTGAAGACTTAGGTGATGGGGTAAGGAGATCTCAAAGAATCGGGAGACCCCCAGTTAGGCTGGTCTATGTAGCACCAGGGAAACAGGGTGCTACGGCTATCCCCCTAGTGAGATATGTCACTGCCCTTACAAATAGATTGGAGGTGCTGGCATCATGAAATTCCTTTGAAAGCGATGGTATTAAGATGAGGTGGCATATTATTTCAAGGTCATGAGGACATGACTATTTTGGTGGGGGGAGAGTGTAAAGCCCAGGTTCATATTTTTACTGCTATGCTGTTCTGTATTTCACTTTGTGCTGTTCTGTGAGAGCTGCTTGTTTTCAGCTCATGTTTGGGTTATTGCTGAAGACAGGAGATGAGGAGAAATGTCTGTCATCCAATTACAATGGTTGAATTGAAGGGGAGGGTTCTCTGGTGAGGGACACTAAGGTTGGGCTTGGGTTTTTTTTGTGTGGTTCAAGAGAGATGAAGGGAGAAGACGCCAGAGAGAAGAGGCCATTGGATTCGACCCGAAGCAGGACCGTGATTCGGCTAAGCCCAGGGTGAGATCGATTGAGGATCGGTGACTTGGGAAAACCGTGAACTCCAACTTATGTACATTAGACTGGTTCACTAAACTGGGCTATTTTCTTTTTTGTTGTTTTTTTCTTTCCTAACTCTTTAGTCAAATTAAGAATTACAAAGCTCAATCTTTTAATTGTATGCAGTGTATTGTCTGTTATTTCGTGGCACTCATTTCATTTCATTTTAATCCACAAAGACAGGGGGTTTGGAGTGGGCTTGCGCCTCAATCTCACACATTTGGTGAGGTCAGAGATGGTCTTCCCTAGACCTGTACAGCCAAGGAAACCAGGGTGCTTCAACTGCAACCTCCATCAGGAGCTGTACTTGGTGTGGGTGAGAGGGAGAACAGAAGAGTCATGTTCAAAGAGGTTTCTCTCTCCTCAGAGGTAACAACAGACCATGTTTTGTGAACCTGACTACATTATCAAAGGGCCTTGTCAGCAGCAGGAGGGAAGAGGCACTGAAGTCCAAGTTCCCGGCATATCCCCATTCCCCTGGGATCAGGGAGTAATGCAGCAAAGAAACAGGCCCTTCAGCCCAACTCATCATTCATTTCAAGAGGACTAGAATATAAAAGCAAGGATGTAATGCTGAGGCTTCATGAGGCACTGGTCCAGACCACATTTGGACTACTGTGAGCAGTTTAGAGACCCTTATTGAAGAAAGGATGTGCTGGTTTTGAAGAGGGTCCAGAGAAGGTTCACAAGAAAGACTCTGGGAATGAAAGGGTTAATCTACGTGAGGTGTTTGAGGCCTCTGGGCCGGTACCTGCTGGAGTTTAGAAAAATGAGGGGGATCTCACTGAAATTTATTGAATATCCAAAGGCCTAGATAGAATGGACATGCATGGAGAGATGTTTCCCATAGTGGGAGAGTGTATTTTCTATCTCCAATTGTAATTTGTAGGCCACATCCTTACTACTGTTTGCGGGGGTCTGTACACAACTCTGATTGGGTATTTTACCCTTGAAGTTCCATAGCTCTATCCACAATGATTCAACGCCTTCCGACCCTATGTCACCTCTTTCTAATAAATTGACTTCATATTTTACCAACAGAGCCATGCCACCCCCTCTGCCTTCCTGTCTGTTCTTTCAATGCAATGTGTGTCCTTGGACATTAAGCTCCCAGCTCCCACTTTCAGCCATGATTCAGTGATGCCCACAACATCATACCTGCCAATATGCTACTGTGCTGCAAGTTCATCTACCTTATTCCGTATACTGCGCAGATTCAGATACAACACCTTCAGTCCAGGCCACCGGGAGCACAAATTTCCAAGAGAACCCATTCAAGTCTGGAACGAATCTTGATTGTCGGGATTTGGCTGTCTGTGTGTTCTTTCACAACTTCCTGAGAGATGATTGTCCTCATTTCCCAGCAGCGGGTAGATTGAATGGGAGGGTGTCCTATGAGCTAGGAACCAAACTAGTTGCAGTGTTGGATACACAGACTGCAGGACAGAAAGAGCTGTGCAGTGACTGGTGCCTTTGAGGTCCTTGCTGGCATTTCTGATCCCAATCACTCTAACAATGCAGTAGTCTCTGAGCTGATTACCACTTCATGTAGGATCAGTGCTGCAGTGCTGTGATACCATCTGTCACCACGTGTTTATGGACAGGACTCCTTCACATGAACCATTAACGCCATCAAGCACAGGACATGTGTTCTACACTCATACTTGATAAGCTTCTCTAAATAACCCTGAACCCATCCCTAGTGACTCCAGTTAACCATGTCACAGCTCATACATGACCTAATCAGAATCAGCTTTTATTATCACTGACATATTATTGTGCTGTGAAATTTGTTGTTCCGTGGCAACCGGCCAAGGCAAGACATTAAAAAATTACTCTAAGTTTAAGTAATAATAAACCAATAGAGCGAAGGAGATGATGTTCGCGGGTTCATGGACCGCTCAGAAATCTGATGGCAGAGGGGAAGAAGCTGTTCCTAAAACATTCAGTGTGGGTCTTTAGGCTCCTGTAATGAGAAGAGGGATGCCCCTATTTCCTCTCTCCTTTCACTCATTTGCTCTTTTTCCCTCTGGCCAGGCGGTTCTGAGTCAGTCACTGGAGGAAACAAATCTCTGACCATACGATGCAGACTCAAATGCAAAGTGCTTGCTTGAGCCTCCTTGTGTTCTGCAGTCAGGGGAGGAAAAGGTGAGTGTGAATTCTTAGAGTTCAGAAATGACTTTCTAGAGCAATACAGAACAACACAGGTCCATTGGCCCACAACCTCGTCCACAATCAGTCTAACCCTTCCCTCCTACATAGACCATACCCCCTATTTTCCTTTCATCATGTGTCTATGTCCCTTATGTATTAGTTTCTACCACCATCCCTCGCAGTGTATTCCAGATATTTAATACTCTCTGTGGGGAAAAAATACCTAGTTCTTGACACCTCCCCTACCCTTTCCTCCACTCACCTTGAATTGATTTCCTAGGCCATTGCCACCCTAGGAAAAGGCACTGGCTTTCCACTCTACCTATGTGTCTTAAAATCTTGCACATTTTTGTCAAGTCTATTCTCATCCTCCTTTGCTCCAAAAAGATAAATCTTAGCTTGCCCAACCTTTACACACAACATGTTCTCTAATCCTGGTAAATCTCCTCTGCAAATTCATTCAGGCCAGCTCAAACCTGGACATCCATCAGCCCCAGCAGGAATTATACCGCCATGACCTGTAACCTCATGGCCTTCACACTTCTGCTACTAACAAGCCACAGGGGATCATTTCAGCTTCAGTGAGAAGGGCAGAAGGGTAAGCCAGGAAGGGCACTATGTATTGATAAATACATAGTGAGGTGCCAACACTGAGCTATAAAACAGCACGCCATGATCCCCTCCAATGGGTAAGATCAAAGCTCATGTCACATCTGGTCATGAATGGTGGTGGACAATTCAATGGCAAGTGAGCACCCTCTTCCCCATGGCAGAATCCAATGAGTGTGAGTGATAAAGATGAGGCTAACACATTCAAAACCATGTTTGCCCAGAACCGTCGATTGTGCGGTCTGTCTTGGCTTTCTCCTGAGGTCCCTGCCATTACTAAAACCATTCAGCACCCAGTGCAACTCACCACACATGATATTCACAAATGGCTGGGAGCACTGCATAAATCAAAGGTATGAGGCTAGAAAACAAACTGTAATGAAGATTAGTACTCCAAAACAAGCTACTCTTCAGGGATGCCTAGTTTTTTTTTGTTAGGACCCCTTGGCTCCAGACTTTATCTCACAGACCATAGAGCTGAATTTCAGAGAGGAGGTGAAATAGATCATAGAACAGTACAGCAGAGTATAGTACCTGTCCTTTAACTCACAGTGTTGTGCCAACCTCTTAACCTACTGCACAATCAACCTCACGCTTCCCTCCTGCACAGCCCATATCCTCCATTTTTCTTCTGGGTAGCTCTCCCCACAAGGAGTCATCATTTAACCCTGAATGACTATTGCTCAGAAGTCTGCCTAAACAAGTCTACACTTAGAGATACTCCACCTTGTATATGTGTGATAAAGAACAGAAGCTGATTGATGCATGGTGTTAATCGTAGATGGAATGATCAGCTCTCAAACAACTGGAGAAACCTGAAGTGACAGAAACTTTGATAGCTCAAAGATTTATTGAAAACTCATGACATCTTGCCCTGCATCTTCTTGAACTTCCAAAGACTGAGGAGGTGAATATGAGGGGCTTTGCACAAGGGAGATTTGTAAACAGACATCATGATATGGACCTTGCTGATGGAGAAAGCATCACAATATTATAAATGTTATAGGAGCATGCTGAAGCTGTATTGATTGAAGGATTATTACAGTATGTGTCCAGATTGGTCATATTGAAAGCGAACTGAAAAGGAAGGTTAGATGAAAACAATTTATTGGATAATCGCTCTTCCAGAGAACTGTCCTATGATTTGCTTTGCTTCACCTTCTTAATGCTCCTCACTTGGTCCAGAAAAAAAATCCTTCAAAACCCCTTTAAACAAAGAAGCACACAAGTAGCAAAATAGTGCTCTGGGCTTGCTGATGGACCCTGCCCAATCTATTCAGAAAATATTAACATTCTCTCTGAAGTAGTTAACTCCATTTTTACATCCCACTCGGGAGGCTTAAACCAATAATCCATGGTACATTGCAGTACAAGTGACAGTAGAGTGCTGTCATTTGGATAGTATTCATCTGTGAATGAGGATGGATATGAAACGTTTCATCACCATGATAAATTGGAGCCTTCCCTTGTGTCTGGAATTATCTCTCCATGGACATCATTAAAGGATCTGGTCACACTGCTGCGTGTGGGATCTTCTTATGAACAAGCAAGCTGCAGTTCCACTATTACAAGTGACCATTCCTCAAGTTTCATTTGGAAGGCTTGAAATTATGACTAAGCTTTCTCATTTTCAACTCTCCTCTGCAGCTAAGTACCATGCCTATTTCAGCATTCAAGAGAAGTTAGGGGAAGTACATGGATGAGAGAGGTCTGGAGGGCTATGGTCCAAGTTTGGATCCATAGGACTAGGCAGAATAGTTTGAAACAGACTAAACGGGCTAAAGGGCCAGTTTCAGTGTTGTGGTGTATTGGTGGATGAATAAATCTTGGTCAGGACACTAGAAAATTTGTTTGCCACTAGACCTCATATGTCCACAGAGAAACTCAGTCTAAGATCTCATCCATAAGAGAGTATGTTGAGCCATGGAGACCACAAATAACACTGCACTTATCAGCATGGCTATTTCCCTTAAATATCTATGCTACCTCAAACCACTGTACTGATTCAAGTGAAAGAGAGCCATCTCTGATGTGCTTTGAAGAATATATGGCCACAATATCTGAGAAACCTCTTCCTAATCCCCTGACTTACTTAACTTTTATAGCTATGGAGGAACCTTCATAAATCCCCACAGCCCCCAAAGACCCTGTTATTTCTGTCTCCGAGTCCAACGTGAGAGCATCCTTCAGGAGGGTGAACCCATGGAAAGGATTTGGCCCCGCCGGGGTACCTGGCCAATTACTAAAGACCTGTGCTAATCAACTAGCTGGAATGTCCACTGATATCTTTACAGTCTCACTTCAGCAGTCTGAGGTACACACCTGCTTCAAAAAGGCTTCAATTATACCAGTGCCTAATAAAGAGCATGGTAATCTGCTTCAATGACTATCGTCCAGTAGCACTTACATCCACTGTGATGATTTGTTTGGAGAGGACGGTGATGAACATCAATTCCTGCTTGAGAAGTGACTTGGATCTGCTCCAATTAGCCTTCCGTCACAACAGACACCATTTCGTTGGCTTCTCACTCAACTCTGGAGCATTTGGACAGCAAAGGTGCATACAGCTCAGCATTCAATACTATCATTCCCTCAAAACTAGTCAATAAGCTTCAAGACATTGGCCTCAATACTTCCTTTCAATTGGATCCTCAATTTCAGACTGTCAGTTTGGATTGGCAATATCTCCTCCACAGTCTCCATCAGAACAGGTGCACCACAAGGCTGTGTGCTTAGCCTCCTGCTCTACTCACTCTATACCAATGACTGTGAAGCTAAGCACAGCTGCAATGCCATATTTAAGTTTGGTGATGACAGGCAGCATTGTCACTGGCCAAATCAAAGGTGGTGATAAATCAGGATATAGGAGGGAGACTGAAAATCTTGCTGAGTGGTTCCACAACAACAATCACTCACTCAATGTCAGCAAGACCAGAGAGCTATTAATTGACTTTGGGAGGAGGAAACCGAAGTTCTCAATGGGGGATCAGAGGGGCTGAGTTAGCAACTTCAAATTCCTCCGTTTTATCACTTTCACAGGATCTGTCCTGCCATTATGAAGAAAGTACAGTAGCACTTACTTATAAGTTTATATTCAGCATGACATCTAAAATCTTGACAAGCTTCTATAGATGTGTAGTTGTGAGTATAGTGACTGGATGCATCATGGCCTGGTGTAGAAACACCAATGCCCTTGAATGGAAAAGTCTACAAAAGATGGTAGTTATGGCCCATGGGTCATGGGTAAATCCCTCCCCACACTGAGTACCATTGCAGGGGAGCACCATTCATCAAGGACCCTCACCACCCAGGCTATGCTCTCTTCTCACTGCTGCCTTCAGGAAGGTATAGGAGCTTCTGGGCCCACACCAACAGATTCAGGAAGTTATTACTCTTTAACCATCAGGCTTTTGAACCACCAGAGGGGATAACTTCATTCACCCCATCACTGAACTGATCCCATGACCTCACTTTCAAGGACTCTTCATCTCATGTTCTCTATTTACAGTGCATTTATTATTGTTTAATTCTTTTCTTTTGAATTAACAGTTTGTTGTCTTTCAGACATTGGTTTTCTGTCTGTCCTGTTGGGCGTGGTCTTTCATTGATTATATTGTTTCTTGGATTTAGAGTAGGCCTGCAAGAAAACAGATCTTGGGGTTGTATATGGTGATATACATGTACTTTGATAATAAATTTACTTTGAACTTTTAGATCCTTCTTGACTAAGCTTTTAATCAAAAGCCAGTTCATGCACATCACCCTCTCCTATACAACTACTATCCAAAAAGGCTCATGGATATATTGGCACAGAGATAGTCACCGGCCCCAATCAGCTGCTTCTATCGATTCCCTCCTGTTTTCCATCAACTCAATGCTTCTGGCTGCTTTAGTCCTGAAATGTTCCTCTAGATTCAACCCATCTCCTATCTAGCCTTTTCTAACAAATCTTGCCTGCACCTTCTCTCTCCTGTCTATAGTCCTTAAAATTGTTACCTCCTCTCAAATCCATCCCCATCTTTCCACTTGAAATCGATCAGGCCTCTATTCCCCTCTCAGCAATGCAACACCATGCTCTTTACTATGGTAATCTACGACCTTGACTATATTAAAATATTCCCAATTTTCGCAGAGATGGGCAACAAATTCAATCACTTCATCCTACATTATTCAGATGGCTTGGTTCTGTTCACATTTATTCAATTGTAGTTGAGAATTACTTCTGATTATCTCACATTCCTTACATCCCAAGCTACCTAAGAATCTGTAATTAACCACTGATGTTGTAGAAAAAAGCTGTTTCTCGTCTACATATTCTTCTTGGCATAGTATGTTTAGCCAGATCTGGTTCTCATTATGTACTGACAGCCCTCAGCTATACCCTCATCTCAGGTTTGCCCTATTGTTTATGACATCCAACTAAACACTAGGAAGACCAAAGCCTTAAGAATCCTTGGCATCATACAACAGATTCTTCTCTCTTGTCACCTTTCAGATTCAGGAAAATGGTTGAAGCCAAGTTAGCTTGAAATCTTTGCATTGTGTATGATCCATGCAAGTTTTAATTCATGTAACCATTCCCAGGCAAAGTGTGCTAATTTTCACCTCATATTATCATCCAGTCATCCCTTGCTGTAGCTCAGTTGCAGCTGAAACCTCATCCATACTTAACTGCCTGCTGTATTCCAATACTCTCCTGACCAGCCTATATAAACTCTGCTTGCCAAGGTTGGTCCAAGTCTTATTTGTCCACCATACTTGTACTGGTGCCCACACTGAACACTTCTTAAAATTCTCTTGCTTCTTTCCAATTGCCTCTGCAATCTTGCAACAACACCCATCTCTGCAGCCTCTTGCTCAGATCGAGCCTTCCAGATCTTTGGGTTCCTCAAATTCAGGCTTTTTGCACTCAGTTTCCATTGCTCCTTTATCAGTGACTATTTGAGCTGCTTTGATACCAAGCTCTGTAATTCCCATTTTCAAACTCTGGCATGCTTTTAAGATACCTTAAAAATCTACCTCTTTGACCAAGATCTTGATTATTTACACTAACAGCTGTGGCTCAGTGTCAAATTTTGTTTAATAATACCCCTAAACATCTTGCAATATTTAATTTTGTTAAAAGGTACTATATAAAAGCATAAAAGTTGTTGTCTAGTGGATTCCTGGAAGGGCTGCCTTTTAAAAAATCAATTCCAATTTTTGCTTAGTTATCACAACAACTGACGCTCATTTAGGAAATGATTCACTTCAAATTCTGAATCCCAGTGGGAAACATTTATCCATTTGGCTTCCTTCAATTTGTTTATCAAATGCATGCTGTGCTGGTTGTAATTTTAAAGTTGACATTCCTTGCAAAAGTAACACTCAGTCTGAAACACAGTTAGGCCCAGGAAGAGCAGACAATATTTTATTTAGTAGATGAACGTAGAGGAGAGTTTTAGGGGTGCAAACATAGCTCTTTACAGCAATTCAGTATCTTCAATCCCATTATTCACTGCAGACAAAAGATATTTGATGACAATTATAGATATTCTATCCATAACTCCAATCATTGCAACAACCTTTCCTGTGAAATTGCAACATCACTCAACGTTCACTGTCTCTTAAACATAATACTGCAATTACTCCATAAGATTAGAAGTGAGGACAAAATTTCTCACTATAATTGGATCTAGAAATGAAGAATTAGTTTCTCATAACCAGTGGAGTACTTCCTAAACAGAGAAAAAAAATTGTTTACAGGAAACCCTAATGTACAGCAAGGAGAATTAACTCATTTACAGGGGCTGGTGGGCTAACGCTGAACATAGAGAAAGATCATACACAAGTTAGTTAATGCCATGGAAAGACTGTAATCAGGGTTTTAAAGCTCACAAGCTACAGAAAATTGAAGAAAACAAGTGTGAAGTTCAGGGCAGAGTTCACAGAAAAGAGTGGGGAAACATCATAAACCATGTAAATTGGACTTTAAAAGTGTGAGACAGTCTCTATAAAATCAGCCCATTTAAACCATTGCAAATCTTTCCAAGAGCTTGTTATCAGGGAAAAAATAAAATCCAAGCTTTGCACAGTACCATTCACTCCTTCCTTTTTGTTAATCCCACTGGAATGAGGCTATTTGTAAATGTTATTAGGAGTTAAATGCCTGTTGCAAGCTCCATTGTCTTGAGGCTTGTACTTGCAATGTGACTGACAAATGATTTCTCAAAAGATGTCTGTTGCTAGCTGCCAAGGTGTCAATGCAAACCAGAGTGTAAATTATAGTACAAAATGGGGCTCTCTGCCATAAAGCACAGCAGAGCACCCCAGGCTGTGGATAATAAGTAACTGAATGATAAGATTATTCCCTTCTCACCAACCCCATCCTTTTCAGTTTGGTGCTCATTTATAAAAATCAGCCTCAAGATGTAGTGAACTAAAGAAGCTGGTGTGTAGAGATTTAGATCTGAGTTTCTAGCAAAGACACCAGATATAACTATTTAAAATGCATAGACACCACAGATTGTAGTTTATCAATTTTGAACGGTTTCCTCTTCCCCCTACTGCATACTGCACAAAAAGCAGCTCAATGCACACCTCCCACTCCCAACAAATCATTCATGGTGCCTGACCTGGTGAAAACAGCAGGTGCACAGCACAATGTTTTCCAGTACCCAATTCATTTCAACTGAACAGCATGTGAAACCACTGCAACACAGATTAAAAAATGTGAAATACAGATAACTCAACTCAGGGCAGTTGCTGACTTTGATATCAGTGCTTTTTCCGGCCCCACGTGGCAACTTCAGATGGGTGGAACGCCACGCAGCCTACGGATTACATTAGCAATCTTCTTTGCCACCCCACCAGTGGGCTCAGCGATTTGGAATGTCCTTGTGAGCAAGTTGTAGAAGGAGCCATAACCAACTGCAATCACAGTACAAGTCAGGCAGATGACATTATAGGGCATGCTGAAATCAGGCGTGGGTAAATTCACCAGCAAGGCTTCAGTGTAGAGCCTGACAAAGTAAACCGAGGGGTCGATGAGTGGAAACCTGCAACAAAATGCATACATAACTGGTTACAAAGTAGATTCTGCACCTCTTCAACAAACTAAATGCCATTCTACATTATTTCCAGCTGAAGCTGCTGCACTCTTTAAGCGAAGTTATTTAGCTCCTAGTCTCCTTTGATATTTATTGATATCATTGTGACCCAATTTCATATTCTACAAATTTCTAGCATTATATGCATGGAGATGAATTTCCTAATTTCACTCTTGAAAGGCTTGGCTTTAAACTTTGGAAATGCCCCGCAACTAAATACAAGTATCATTGCTTTTGCACAATCTCCTTAGTATCTTATAAACTTCAACAAGTCACCTTTAATTTTCTAAATTTCTGGGAACATTATCAAGTTTTTAACTTAACATTTTGAAGTTCAGGTGTCATTTTAATAAATGTATAATGTACTCCTTCCAAGAATAAAACACATTTTCCATAACGGTATGGTGCCCACAACTGAATACAATACCTTAATAAAGCTCTCTAGCTACAGCAGGACTTAAAACCTCAGGTTATAATCCAAACTATTACTTTAGTCAGAGGGTGGTAAATCTGTGGAATTTGTTGCTACAAGCGGCTGTGGAGGCCAAGTCATTGGGTGTATTTAGACAATAGGTGCAGGAGTAGGCCATTTGGCCCTTCAAGCCAGCACCACCATTCAATGTGATCATGGCTGATCATCCACAATCAGTACCCCGCTCCTGCCTTCTCCCCATATCCCTTGACTCCACCATCTTTAAGAGCTCTATCTTACTCTTTCTTGAAAGCATCCAGAGAATTGGCCTCCATTGCCTTCTGAGGCAGAGCATTCCATAGATCCACAACTCTCTGGGTGAAAAAGTTTTTCATCAACTCTGTTCTAAATGGCCTACCCCTTATTCTTAAACTGTGGCCTCTGGTTCTGGACTGCTCCAACACCAGGAACATGTTTCCTGCCTCTAGCGTGTCCAATCCCTTAATAATCTTATATGTTTCAATCAGATCCCTTCTCATCCTTCTAAATTCCAGTGTATACAAGCCCAATCGCTCCAATCTTTCAACATATGACAATCCCGCCATCCCGGGAATCAACCTCGTGAACCTACACTGCACTCCCTCAATAACAAGAATGTCCTTCCTCAAATTTGGAGACCACAACTGAACACAATACTCCAGGTGTGGTCTCACCAGGGCCCTGTACAACTGCAGAAGGACCTCTTTGCTCCTATACTCAACTCCCCTTGTTATGAAGGCCAACATGTCATTAGCTTTCTTCACTGCCTGCTGTACCTGCATGCTTACTTTCAGTGACTGATGAACAAGGACACCTAGATCTCATTGTACTTCCCCTTTTCCTAACTTGACACCATTCAGATAGAAATCTGCCTTCCTGTTCTTGCCACCAAAGTGGATAACCTCACATTTATCCACATTAAACTGCATCTGCCATGCATCTGCCCACTCACCCAACCTGTCCAGGTCACCCTGCATTCTCCTAACATCCTCCTCATATTTCACACTGCTACCCAGCTTTGTGTCATCTGCAAATTTGCTAATGTTACTCTTAATCCCTTCATCTAAATCATTAATATATATTGTAAATAGCTGTAGTCTCAGTAGTCACTGCCTGCCATTCTGAAAAGGACCCGTTAATCCCTACTCTTTGTTTCCTGTCTGCCAACCAATTTTCTATCCATGTTAGTACCCTACCCCCATTTATGGCAGAGATAGATAGGTTCTTGATTAGCCAGGGCATCAAAGGGTATGGGGTAAAAGCAGGGGAGTGGGGAGGACTGGATGAAGTGGATCAGCCCATGATTGAATGGTGGAGCAGATTCGATGGGTCAAATGGCCTACTTCTGCTCCTAAATCTTATGGTCTTATGGACTAAGTTTCTATTAAGTTACTTTCTATACCTGACGATGATGCTGATAGTTGATACCTACGTACCACATCTTTTACAATCTCTACTGCATTCAGTTTTTCACCATTTTGAAGTACTTTAATACATTGCTTTTGGATCCACAGAGATGACTTCTACTTTGCTAATGTTGCATTTACTCCAGTTTTGTCTATTCAATTCATTGATTAATAGTGCTTTGAAATTTAATGCTTCCAATTATAAATTTTAAAAAGCCACCCAATTTTGTGTCCTTGATAAACTGGAATAAGTGGCTTTTAATCCTATCATTTTAGTCATTTATAAATTCAGTGAATTGCTGAGCCTCCCTAATAGGAACTGTTGGTCACTGCCTGACTACTAGAGGATGTCCAAATCAACCTAATCATCTCTTTAGTAAATGGCATTCTTATACTTTAACAGCACAACCTGTTTCTAGGGATTAGGTTTCCATGCCTGTACATTGTGGAATACAAGTCAAATGCAGTGCATCTGACCTCTTGTTACAGTCCACATTCACTGTCAAGGTTAGGGGCAAATCTTCCATCTATCCATGATCACACGCTTTCTTCCATAGTGACAGTGGGAGCAGTTTTCTCTAGCAGAAGTGGCTTACTACACTCACAGAATGGATTTGACAGCTGCTAAGATCCCAGCCTCAAGTCCATCAGTAATTAATGCTGTCACTGACACCAAATGTTCATCAACATTCACAAATATTCAAGAACCCAGAAATTATTAAACATTTCAAATTTAAACGCAATTAAACACATTTAATGAAGTTAAGTCATATAATAGGTCTACAAAAAGAGATACTACAGTTACTGGAATCTGGAGCAAAAACAAACTGCTGGAGGAACTCAAGTGGGTCAGCGGCACCTGTGGGGGAAATGGACAGTCGATATTTCAGGTTGAAACTCTTCATCTTGACTGAAATATTGAGAAGAGTTAGCCAGTATAAAGAGATGAACAGAAGGGATGGAGCCAAACCTGGCAACCAATGATCAAATATAGATGAGGAGGGGTGATATGTAGATGGAGGAGGGAAGTCTGGAGGTAGTGACAGAGCTGTGAGTTGATAGTTAGAGGCAACAAAGGCCTGTATATGATGGAACTCTGAAGCTACACACTTCCCCTAACATTCAGTGTCACTCAGTTTCTAACACTGTAGCCACACAGGAAGAAGCCGATATGCTATCTGGACTATGATGGCTCCCAAAGAACAGTAGCATTGGAACAGTAGAGTAAAGCAGGCCCTTCAGCCCACAATGTCTGTGCTGACCATGATGCCAAGTGAACCCAATTCCATCTGCCTGAATATGACCCTTCTCTCTCCAAGCTCATGAGCCTGTCTAAGTGCCTCTTCAACATCACTATCAAGTCCGCTTCCACTACCGTGCCTCACAGTACATTCCAGGCATCTACAACTCAATGTAAAAAATAACTCATGCCACACATCTCCCTTAAACTTCCCCCCACCTTGAGAATGTGGTGAGGGTAAGGGGTACGTGTAGAAGGGGGGACAAGGGGTAAGTGTAGCAAAGTATGCGTACAGGACTAGGGCCAGAGTATGTTATTGGGGAAGTGTAGGAGGACCGGGAACAGGTAACTAAAATAGAGTACCAAACAGACATGGCAACCACAAAGAAAGGGGAACCTTGCCACCGCAAGACAATGTGTCTGGCAAAGTATCTGAGCTATATACCTATTTTGAGTGTTTTGCTTGCGTCCATACTTATTCCAAGTATTTCACTTGTGTCTATACTTATTCCGAGTATTTTGCGTGCTTAGCTATGCAATAGCCAATCAATCGATGAATTTGAATCGGTAACCATATTTGCAAATGTAGTGCCCCGTTTTTGGGTACAAGTATGACCTCTGTGAACCAACAAATTGGGAGTTGGCTACCTTACGCCCGAAGTGCGTGTGGCTGCGAACTCCCCTCTGAATAAAAACCGCTTCAGAGGTAATTTCGTGTCTCTGGTGTTTTTTCCTCAACTGCGCAGGTTAATAATTTCAAGTTGACAATTTGGCGAGCCAGCCAGGAGCCAAACGGTGGGCAGTTCAGGGTCCGGCGTAAGAGATCGGCGGGCAGGTACCAGCGGGTTGAGACGGAAGGGCCCTCCGAAAGATTTTTCTCGGTCTCTCTCTCTCTGACTCCCCGTTCCGACCCCTTCAGTTCCGGCTGACCATCCTACGGCCTCCACGGACAAAACGGAGAACCTCAGTTGGGAGACACGGATAACAGGTAAGAATTGCATAGAGTTTGGGGTTCGAGTCCCCTGGTTTAGGAAACGGGGTTAGAATCCCTGCATAGAGTTTGGGGTTCGAGTCCCCTGGTTTAGGAAATGGGGTTAGAGTCCCTGCAGAGTTTGGCGTTAGAGTCCCCTGGTTTAGGAAGTGGGGTTAGAGTCCCTGCATAGAGTTTGGGGTTCGAGTCCCCTGGTTTGGGAAGCGGGGTTAGAGTCCCTGCATGGGGTTTGGGGTTAGAAGCTCCGGAGCAATACATCCTCAAGTTGATTAAGGTCTGGTCCCAACATCTAACAGAAACCGCATCCTGCCTTAGACTGGTTGTTAAGAGCAGAAATCTGCCACGCGAAGGTCAGGAAACTGAAGTGGATGTTGAGAGTAAGTTACCAAAATGGGCCAGACTCTGGATAAATCAGGACCAAATACACCATTATGGAAAATATGTAAAGAATCCCCTGAAAACAAGACAGATTTACGGAGACTGAGCGCGCGGATGAATAAGAAGCTGGGGAATGAATTTTGGCCATTGGGGGAACCTGGGATCTTGAGAAGTGTAAGCGAGCAGAGGGACAGGTGTGGCGCCAGAATGTCTCACAGAAATGGAAAGACCTAATTACGCGTTGGCATACCGTGGCCAGCAGACTTAATGAGCGCTCCCGCCAGACCTCCTGGGAGGTGAATGCAAAAACAGAAAGATACCCATCAACGATAGTGACGGAAAACCCAGGGGCTGGCCGGTACTGAAGGCCTTGTGTGAAATCTATGATGAGCAGCGTAGGATTGATGATCATAATGTAAAACTTGGTGATAAACGGCCGGCACTGGATATGACTGGGCTGCAGACCCTATTTCACCCTAACGAGGACACTGAGGAGGAGGAGGAGCAGCAGGTCCCTTCAACTGTGGGGGCTGCAAATCCCATCCCCCCTGTACCTTCAGAACCTTCCGCTCCCCCTGTGCCCTTGACCCATGATCGTTCCCCCCCCCGCCATGCACTCCCGACCCCAAGTCCATGGTTCACCGACCCCATTGCGGCCCGTACCCGAGCTAAAACCAGGAAAGGGGACACAAGGTACTAAACCTGCGACCCCTAAGAACCGCATGGTTCGTAAATGGACTACAAGACGGAACCTCTATGTGGGTGATGGCCCTTTGATAGACCCCCAAGGGGACGAGTTTGACCCTGACTCAGAACTTACCACCTCCAGTGATGATACTGACCCCGAGGATAATCCTGATGCGGCCCTTGCTCGAAAGTACCTTGATTGGCCCTACCCCACCAAATATCCAGGTAGACCCAAGCCCCCCACCGACAGATGCCAATGCAAGAGGTCCCTAACCCTCGTCACAATCAAGCCCAGCCTGAGGATGCTGTGCAAAATCCCTTGACTGTTTCTGTGTATACCCCCTGGAAGCCCAATGAAATGCTGGTAGTGATGCAGAGCACCCCGGACAGAAAGCAGAAGCCGGAGGAATTTATCGAATATTTGCTGAGTACTATTAAGATCTACAGGGTGACCCCAAGGGATCTTTTCAGTTTCCTTGCATCAACCGGTGATGGTTTACTCTTCCCATGCGGTAACTGCCCTTCTAACCACACACCAAACTCAACATCTCACTCAGGCACGACTCAGCCTCTATGAGATTGTTCTTCTCCATAATCCGTTGCTAACATTCGCCTATTGCACCACACTTAACCCGGCTACCTTTGTAGAACACCCACCCGCCATTCTATCCAAGCCTCCCCACTCCTGCGTAGAGCGAAACCACTTCCTCATTTCCCCGCTGCCAGACCTCCAGGACATTGAGTTCGACAATCTGGACCTGATACTTTTTGTGGACGGCTCGTCCTCTGTCTCCCCAGATGGTGGCCGGCAATCAGGCTATGCCGTCGTGACCCCACACACCACCTTGGAGGCAGACCCATCAGTCTCAGCCCAACAGGCTGAACTTTTCACTCTCACTCGCGCATGCATCCTCGCCTCGGGTCAGATAGCCATTATTTACACAGATTCACGCTACGCATTTGGGGTCACTCACGATTTTGGTACGTTCTGGGCGCAGCGGGGCTTCCAAACGTCGGCTGGCAAAAGCATTGCCAATGGCCCCTACATTGACAATTTGCTTCAAGCCATCCAGCTCCCTGGTAAGCTTGCTATTATAAAATGTGCCGCCCACTTATCCGATGACTCTCCCGTTAGTAAGGCAATGCCAGGGCAGACCTGGCAGCCAAGTGAGCCTCCTCCTCTAAAGCAATAACAGTGGATTCGGCCCCACGCCTTCTGCCTGCCAGGCAGCCGGTTGATAGCCCAGGCATATCCGACATCGCGTGATTACAGGGGGATGCCCCTGCAACAGAAATTGATGTTTGGAAACAGCATGGTTGTATTATTGATGACGCAACAGGCCTCTGGCAGACCCCGGCAGGTCAGACTTGTATTCCTGATACTCTCCTGCCTGTCCTGGTCGACTGCCTCCACTCTAACACCCACCTCGGCAAGGAGGGAATGTGTATGTTGTTATTAAAAACATGGTGGTCCCCCAGTTTAAATGAGGCAGCGGAGAGATGGGCAAGGGGTTGCGCTTAATTTGCCAAAAAGTAAACCCGGGTAAGTCTATTAGATGTGATAAAGGGTGCACCCCAACCCCAGCAGGACCATTTGACACATTACAAATGGACTTTATTGAGTTACCTAAGGTGAATTGTTACAAGTACTGTTTAGTTAAAATTGACGTCTTCAGTAAATGGATTGAAGCCTTCCCCACAACAAACAACAAGGCTTCCACGGTAGTGCGAATACTGCTGAAAGAAGTTATTCCTCGTTTTGGTATCCCAGAAAGACTCTCATCTGATAACGGTCCACACTTCATTGGGAAAGTAAACAAAGAACTCTGCGAAATACTAAAGATTGAACAACAATTCCACTGTGCCTATCACCCCCGAGCCACAGGAATCGTGGAACATGCAAATGGCATCCTGAAGGATAAATTAACTAAATTGACCCTTGAAACAGGACTAAATTGGCTTAAAGTCCTTCCCCTGGCACTGTATCACATGCGCATTACACCTCAAACTGGTACCGGGTTAACTGCTGCTGAGATATTTTACGGGCGCCTGAATAGAACCCCATGGGGCAGTGACCAAAATCCCCCGCCAGTGCAAGTAGATTTACAAATGATGGGCGAGGAATTGCAGTGTTACCTCAAGCATTTAACTTTGTCTCTTAAGTCTCTACACACTCAGGTGAAGGAAGCCTCAAGACCTGTCCCTGACAGAGAAGGCCAGTGGCAGGGAGCAGAACCAGGAGACTGGGTGTTAATAAGGAACTGGGATCGACCCAAGCTGGGACCCTGGTGGAAAGGACCGTACCAGGTCCTCCTGCAGACCCCCTCTGCTGTCAAAGTGAAAGGACAAGAACGTTGGATTCATCTGAGCGACTGCAAGCGCTGGACCCCGGACCCGCTAGGAACTACAGATAAATGAAGGGACTGAGAAACAGACTTGATTGAACTGTTGTGTGTTTAAGTTCCTTTTTTTTCCCTTGTGGTGCCACATTCTTGAAACTGTACTCTAGTAATGGAAGGTAGGATGCTGTTGGTTATCTATATTCTTTTAGGGATAGTGGGGTATAGGGCAAAGGTCGAGGGACGGGTCTATCGATGCCACCCGGGAAAGGACAGTAGAGTATACCACCTTTGCAGCCAGGATGTCCTGGTCTGTGGCGATGATGGTGAAGGCCAATTGGGGAAATGGAATGTAACCAGGGTTAATTATTGTACTGGGAGACTTACACAAGCGGACCGTCAACTGGTCCTAGGTGAAAGGAACAATTGGGCCCTTCCCTGTTGGGACCAGAATTGCAGGTTCGACTTTACTTGAAAGAGAAATCGGGCAGAGGGTCGATTAAGGGGCCTGTTACACAAGGGGAAGTGTTTGCAGGAAGCTCTGGACGAGGAACCACACCCCCTAAAGAGATCGAAGGGGGACATTTCAAGGCGGAAGAGGGATTGGAATTTCCCCAAAGGCCCCACCCTTGGAAGACCTCCCTCAGGGTTTATAAGTGAGAACTATTTCCAAAACGTGCACAAACGACTGTATGGAACTACGACCATCGTTTGCTATCCCCACCCCGCCAGTGTCTCCTCGCTCTTCACCATTTTCCCGCACTGGGATCATGCCGATCAACCCTTCCGATGCACCCCCGCCAGCGAAACATTGGCTGCGGGAAAGAGGGTGGAATTCACCTATGACTCTTCCACGACCCCTGTCGCGGACTGCCTATTTCCCCCATCCATCATTAAGCGGTCAGATCATATAGGGGCCGTTCGACTCTTCCCGTGGATGAAAGAAGATCTTTGGTGGGAGGGGAATCCCAAGCCCCCGAAGGGTGACCGAGTACATGAGAACTGCTACTTTGGAACAGGGTGGGGATGTTCAGACGTGTATGTCTCGATTAACGTCACCTGCATCTCCAAGCCCTGTAGGAAAAGGGAGTGTCACCCCACCAAGGTGCCCTTAGGGATATCTTGTTCTTGCCATGAGACAAAGTGCCAGTCCCTGAACCAGAGGGTGCAACTCCTTTGTGGGGAGGGGAACAGCACCCACCTCTAAGTCAATGATCATGTATTCCCACTACCTGACTATCGCAGGGGTACCAAACGACTGTACCCCTCTACCAGTGTGGGAGAGTGGAGCGACGACAAAAACCTAAAGGGTAAAGGTTGCACTGAGACCATGTATACCCTCCCGGGGTATTTTTTCTTTTATAATGGCATTGCTACCAACTTCCTGGAGTACCCTTACCCTTCCTCGGTGGCCTCCCCACCACGGTCCCTTGCCCTGGGACTTGGGGTCCCCTATCCTGCCCGTCTGGGAGGTACAAGAGAGAGGTCTCCCAGGAATCTTGTGCAAATTACCAAGTCCTGACTACCCTCACCGCAGGTCAGGTGGCCGGATACGGGGCAGCTGGCTTTTTCTCTTTGGGAGCATCAGGAGGCACTATGGTGGCCCACAATCGGAACTATCTGGCCTGTGGTCTCATGAGCCTTGGGAACACCACCAGGGGAGCATTAAGACTCATCACTGACAGCCTTAACCAACTGCAGCTCTTCTCCATGCAAAACAGTTATGCACCTTCTCACCAGAGAGGGAGGGCTCTGTGCTATCGTAAAGGACAAATGCATAACTGGGCTAGACGATGCTACCGCCAACATAACACGGTACATGAACAAAATAGATGAACAGTTACGATCCATTAAGGAAGGAACAGGTTGGGCAGGATGGGGGGATTGGGGACTAAGTACGTGGAAGGACTGGTTGATCAACGGGGCTATCTACGCATTGATGGCCATTATAGGGATTTTTGTCTGTATTGCCATTGTCAGATGTGTCCTGAACGGCATAATGGCCTCGTTAGGGGACCTGCTGCCGGCTAAGCCACTGATGGTAGTACAAGCAACCGTCGAGGCCACTGAACTCCTCGAACCTGCACCAGAGGATTTTCACGATATTGATGAGTGATCATTGAAATGATAAAAGAAGGGAAATGAGAATGTGGAGAGGGTAAGGGGTACGTGTAGAAGGGGGGGACAGGGGGTAAGTGTAGCAAAGTATGCGTACAGGACTAGGGACAGAGTATGTCATTGGGGAAGTGTAGGAGGAACTCCTCTCTGAATAAAAACCACTTCAGAGGTAATTTCGTGTCTCTGGTGTTTTTTCCTCAACTGAGCAGGTTAATAATTTCAGGTTAACACCCTCACCTTAAAACTACACCCTCAAGCATTCCACATTTCTACCCTGGGAAAGAGACACTAACCATCTACCTTATCTATGCTTCTCATAATTTTATCATCTTCTGTTGTTTCTACTCAGCCTCTGACATTCCAAGAAAACAATCCGAATCTGTCCAACCTCTCCTTTTAGTAATACTCTCTTAACCAGGCAGCAGCTTGGTGAGCCTCCTCTGCACCCTTGTCAAAGTCAGAGTCTACATATTGCTCCTATAATTGGGAGACTAGAACTGAACACAAAACTTCAAATGTAACCTAACCAGAGTTTCATAAAGCTGCAACACGACTATCTGATTCATATACTCAGTGCTCTGACTGAGGAAAGCAAGCATTCCATGTGACTTCTTTACTACTCTGTCTACTTGCATTGCCACTTCCAAAGAACTATGGGCTTGGACTCCCAGTTCCATCTATACATCAGTGCTCTTAAGGGTTCTGCCATTAGCTGTGTACATTCACCTTACATTTGATCTCAAGTGCAACAACTCACATTTACCCAGATTAAACCCATATCAACCAACTGTTCTATATCCAGCTATGTCCTTTGGCAACATCCCTCACTATCCAGAATTCCACCAAAAATTAGCCCATCTACATTTTCTTCTGAGTCTCTGCACTTTATTAAACATTATTTCTTATTTCTGTGTCCCTGCACCAAATTAACTATTAATCTAATAAGAGATTAAACTACAAGAACTTAGAGTTACCAATGAATTTACTGGCACCTACCAGGTGTGGGAGGAAATTGGAGGAAAGCAGAATCAGGGAGAGTGTGCAAATTCTCTACAGTCAGCACCTAAGCGACAGAATTGAATGCATGTCCCTTGAACTGAGGCAGTGCCACCCACTGATTCTGCTTTAGTTAGGTGAATAGTTGAGTCAAAAGCACAAGATCTTCCCTGTGAAGAAATCAGCACAAAGACCAGAAAATAGTGCAGATCACTCATACTTACAGTTTATTGAAAAGAGGCATCGGTTTAGTGTTGTTGGCTTCCATAGTTACACTGCTTGGCACCAGTGCACTCAGAACAGATGAGCTATAAAAAAAACAATGAGATCTCACATGAGATAGACCCAGCATCATGACCACATGCTTAGCTCATACCCGGACATCAAATTCACTGGTCAAGAAAGCCTTACAAGACCCACAAATTCCAATAATTTAATTCAACTTCTACTGTCAACTAGAAATGCATAAAATGCCTGTAATTTTCAGGCTTCCAAGCAGAAAATGAAATAATGCCTGATTTTTCAGGTACTTCAGGTATGGTCAGACTAAGCCCAACAGAAGTAGTCCTTTCATTTGTCTTGAGATAAGGCAAACATTCTAAGGCCTTTCTGTTGCTTTGCTTTCTTTTGTCTGTTTATCGCAGAGTCAAAAGACAATGACTTTTACACATTGAACATAGCTCTTAATATTTGCACTTCATTTTGTGTGCATTGTTTCTTTCCCTTCTATTTCCAAAATATTATTTGAAGCGATATCCTTTATGCAAACTAAGAACAGTATTCATAGCAGAGAAGGTCATTTGTTCCTTTGGGTCCAAGCTGACTCTCTGCAAGAAGAGCTCCCTAAAACAGATTCAAATCATTTTAGATTATTTTAATATTCACCTCAAGTCTCCGCCCTTCCACCGTTGGAAGTTTCTCACCATTTATTCTATCTCAACTTAAATTTGTACATCCTTCCCAACTCTCCTCCAAACCTTCCACATGTTATTCATCCACAAAGCTATTCTGGCAATTATATACTCTCTCATAGCCTCCATATCGTTTATAGGCTCCAATGCACTTCCATCTCCTTACCCAACGTAGAAGCCATGATTGGGATCAGGAGGGTACTCTGTCCATTTTAATAGAGCTCGTTCAAACTCGATGCCGATCTTCGTGATGGAATTGGCAGGCAACTGAATTAGCATCTCCAGTAAATGAGGGCACTCTCGGTCTCTTGCTGGCTGATAGTGAATGTAACCTGTCATTAAATATACCAGAAATTATAAGATGCTGCCAAATACATTTCACAAACAATAAAACTGTAATCTAATAATGTTCAATAAATAATCTGAAATATTCATTGAAATCCAATATATTCAGCACACCAGAAACCTACAGGATATTGCAGTGAAACAAGGAATTTCTAGCTTGGAAGCAAACAAATATACTAATATTTAAAAATGGTAACAAAACAAACCAGAACATCTACAGGTCATCAGGTAAACTTAAAGCAAAAGAAAATGGAGAGTGTTATGTACCCCTAGGGTTCATATTTTCTGTGGACTATTACTTTAAAATGTCGGGATAATGAGACTGGCTTTTGGACACTGTGCTGCTATTAAGAGAGAGAAAGGGAGGTGTCCAGTGCAATGAGAGAGAGAGAGAGAGAGAGAAACTGCTCGAAAGATTGATGTTATGGTTTCTCTGAAAGTTGTTTTCCTTTCTGCAAGGACACTTGCCTGCTTGTTAAAGTTCCTGCAGAGAGAGGAGGGCGGAGCAGGTTGATGGACAGCTGGTGTCCAACATGTGGAGATAAAAAACAGGTCCGCTGTTACCCAGACACACACGGTTTTGGAGACTGGATGAGCTTGTTATGCCCACAGTAATGTGGGCTTTTGGAGGATCGATCAGTGGCTCTCGCAGTACAGAAAAGGTGCGACCAGTGGGGAGTTATTTGTGTGTCCAACCCTAGCCTGGGTTGATAACTCTACCACAGAAGAACGGTCACCTTGGTTATAGTCACAGTCGGTGACTTTAAAGGAAGAGAAGAGAGGAGAAGAAGGTTTGAAACAGAAGAAACCTAGTGACAAAGAGGTCACTGTTTGGACTCTCTGCTCTGTAGCCCGTAAGGGTGAGTTTGAGTTCCATTCGAATACGAAGGTGTGACTGTCACTTAGTTAATCCACAGGAGTGGGTTCTCTGGTGAGGGTGGAAACCTTTGTAATTACCACTTGTGTGTTACCCTTGTTTGGGTATGGTAGTTCACTGAAGAAAGGCACCCCTGTGGCGAATCACTGTAGGAGTTATTTTGTATGTCATGGAACTGGGTAAGTGGCTATCACAGTTGTGTGTTTGGGGTAACGTTGTGTGGAAACTACCTGTGTATTGGTAGTTGGTAGTTTTACCACTTGAAGATGGTACCTCAGTGACAAGCTACTGTTGGTGATAATCCGTACGTGGATTTTGTTCCAGTATCCTGTGGCCACCACTTTGGGATGACCCGTAGCTGAATTCGGGTGTGGTACCACTTGTGTTGAAAGGATATTCGTTGAAGATCACTGTCGGTGATACTTCGTGTGTGGAGTGAAACAACTCCGGAGATAAAACCTACTGCTATTGTTACCGTATTTTGGAATATCGACATAATTGCCTTCTCACAACATATGCCTTTGGATTACAAATCTCTCTCTCTTACCAACAACAGCAACCTCGTGCATTGAACTGACCTTTTCTTACATATCATCGTAAGACTGTATTCATTTACCCCTAGACTTGAAGAAGCTTTGTGTGTGTGTGTGTGTGTGTGTGTGTGTGTGTGTGTGTGTGTGTGTGTGTGTGTTTCTCATTGCTAACCTGTTTAATATACCTGCATTTATATTACTGTATTGCATAGTTTACTAATAAACACTATCCTAGACTCCAATGTGTTTCCCATTTCTGCTGGTTCTTTAACCCAGTCACGGGGTACATGACAAGAGAAGCAAGAAAAACATTTAAATTCAGAAACTAAAAGTTGTCGTGTGGAGGATAATACACCCTATCCTCCTTATATGTGTCCAAAACTCAGTTATGCGAGGAGCACTGCTCTCCCGCCAATACAAGTCATGTGCGTACACCTCAGTCTCACTGTTGGGACGAGAGGCACCACTTTCCTGCCAATACAAGTGAGGTGCACGCACCTCACAATCTCACTCCCGCCAGTCTCGCAACACACACAAAATGCTGGTGAAATACAGCAGGCGAGGCAGCATCTATAGGAAGAAGCACTGTCGATGTTTCGGGCCGAGACCCTTCAGGACTCAGCCCGAAACGTAGACAGTGCTTCTTCCTATAGATGCTGCCTGGCCTGCTGCGTTCACACCAGCATTTTGTGTGAGTTGCTTGAATTTCCAGCATCTGCAGATTTCCTTGTGTTTGCCCGCCAGTCTCGCATTGGTTTTGGCAAGGTGTGGATGTGCAATCTTGCGCTCTTGAACTTTTGTTGGTTTTACCTACGGTGCAGTGATTTGTGCTTGAAATATTTAACTAAGCCTCCTAAGCGTCCGATGTCATGTTCTGGGCCATCAGCCGAGCAGCAGAGAACCGCTTTAACATTTGAAAAAAAGTTGGAAATTATAAACATCGCAGCATCAGCTAAAGGTAACACAGCTCTGGGACGCTACTGCCGGGAACAGAATCTTGCCTTTAAAGTTCTTTAGTTGATTGACAATGCGCCAGCCCATCCTAAACATTTGGACCAGCATTCATCCTAACATAACAGTGCGATTCCTGCCGCCTAACACAACATCGCTGATTCAACCACTCGACTGAAGGTGTTATCCACATTCAAGGCGTTTTTTTTTATGGCGAACTATCTCTCAGATGCTGCAAGCAACAGGTGATTTTGAAAATTCCGGGAGTTTACCAACGGTGAGGGAATGGTGGAAGTAGGAACATTTGGCACAAATGGCGATGGACATGGACCCAAGTTTAGAACGGAGTCAGCATTTCAGTCGTTCCCTGTCGTCAACCCTTCTTCCCTACAAGCAAATTTATGCTGAAAAACAAAATGCTGCCAAGCAAACAACCCTCACCACTTTATTCAAACCGGTGTCATCTCCTGCTGCTGGCAGTTCTAAGAGTTCTGTGAGCCTTCCTTCACCCCTTGCTGTGCTTGATATGATCCCGACACCACAACAACCACTCATCTCCCAGAGCGAACACACCAGCCACTGTTGGTGAGTACTGTACACCTTAGTATGTTAACTTTCTATGATTTATTATGTTGAATATTACTGTAAATTGATGAAATATAATACGAATGTTGCCTTGTGGTACTGCTTTTGTGTCGTATTGGTGTGAAAATGTGAATAAATTACAGATAAAACATATTTAGGAAGCCCTCTGGAACGCATCCCTGTTTTCTCCATTTAAATAATTATTCACATTATGCGTCGACTGCGAAGAACGTATCCCCCGCATATAACGAGGATAGGGTGTATAGTGGATTCCGGTTAATTGGGGCAGTTGTTTAATTGGGTCAACTGAAAGTACAAAAACTAAATCGAGTGAAATAGCTGGGATTCCCTTCATATATTTGGGACACTAAGTCGCTTAACTGGTGTAGGGGGCTGTTGCCGAACAGCTTCTAAATAGTGTCACTCGCATGTTCTTGCGTGGCTGTTAGATACTACTCCGTGCTTAAAGTGATCAGATTTTAGAGAGCATCAGTTGCATGTGCTTGTGTTCAAAAACAGTGATTTTTGTTACTGATAGTTGTGAGAAATAAGCAATAACTCAGAACTGTTTCACTCATCATGGTTTCAAGAAGTTAGGCTTGAAGATGTCAGAAATGGATGCGAGTGAAAGTGAAATGATTTCACTACCTCAACAAGTTAGGAATTGCAAAAGTATGTACAATTATCTTGAGTGTTACAATTAAAATGTAGATCTGAAGGATGCAATTGTCTAAAACGTTGTACGAAGGTAGTTCATTATCTGCACTAGGTGTCTGCACTGATTTAGTTCACTTACAGTCAACCAAATACATCAGATGAATACCTCTGTCTGTAACTATTAGGAACTAATACAGTTTTACTGTACTGTAGAAGTATTGGTAGTGTTTAAATTTGTTCTGTACTTCATTTAAATACTTAAATTGTTACTCATTTAGTTTGTCACTTTTTTTCTTTCTTTCAACGATTTCCGTGGAACTTCAGCTAATTGAGGAAGCTACTTAATTGGGCCAAAATGGTCCCAATGTGTCCAGATTACCAGAATCCACGGTAGTAGGTTACCCCTACGATGGCAATGGGCAGTGCTGAGTACAGGCATGTCTAATCCTCGATTCTCTACTGCTCCTAATAATTTAGATACTAGCTGTGGCTACAATGACAGGTCAGAGCCCAAGGAAATCACAAGCACATCATTCACCTTGTCTCTTCAAAGTCTTTCTACAATCTTCAAGGTATAACCCAAGATTGTAACGAAGTGTACTGTTTGTCTGGATTAAACAGATACAGTAAATTTATGAGGGTAGCATTATCCAGTGCAAAGATGGACAAGCTATCCACTTCACAGCCTTTCCATCAGATTAAGCATCTATTCCCTCTGCATAATTTTTGTCTGCTTCATACATTTTCAAGACCTGAACATCAATGGCAAAGCCCGTATCTGTTGCCCATCCCTAAATGCCCTCAAAGTAGCGGTGAGCTACAGGAATTATATTAAGATGAAGGATCAGCCACATATTTCCAAGTCAGGATGGCATACAATTCAAAGGGATCTCTGTGTGGTGGTGGGCTCGTGCACTAGCTGTCCTTGTTTACTTGGTGGTAGAGATCATCGACAGGATGGGGAGCAGCACAGTGGCATAACTAGCGGAGCTGCTGCCTCACAGCTCCAATGACTTGGGTTCAATTGTCTGTATGGAACTTGCACATTCTCTCCATATTCTGGCTTTCTCCCACATCTCAAATAGAAAAAACATAGAAAACCTACAGCATAATACTGGCCCTTCAGCCCACCAAGTTGTGCCGAACATGTCCCTACCTCAGAAATTACTAGGCTTACCTATAACCCTCTATTTTACTAAGCACCATGTACCTATCTAAAAGCCTCTTAAAAGACCCTATTGCATTCGCCTCCTCCACTGTTGCCAGCAGCCCATTCCACGCACTCACCACTCAGAGTAAAAAAAACTTACCCCTGACATCTCCTCTGTACCTACTCATACATGCAGGCTAACAGGTTAATTGGCCATTGTAAATTGTTCCTAGTGAGTAACATCAGATGAGTCATGGGAATACGGGGAGAATACACAAAGGAGAAGTTAGGACAACAGGATTCAAACTGTCAGGATCTTTGTGCAATCAATGAACATCTGTTTCTGACATATAGCACAGGTCCCACTACAACTTACATCTTCATTATGTTTACTGCCCTAGAACAAGGTTGGAAGCCTGTGAAAATATCATTAACTGCAAGTTCACACCACCCTTAACTGGAAATATATTGTTGCTTCCTCATCATCACCAAATCAAAATCTTCAAGCACTTGGAAATGAGCAGTGTAACTTCACCACACAAACAAGATGATAACAGGTATACTCTTACACTAGTAAGTCATTCTTAAAGAAATAATTTTTTTGAACCACTTCAGTGTGGTAGCATTTACCCTTCACTGCTTAGGCTTTAATATATGCAGTAAAACGTGTCTAAGTCTGCACCAGATGAATTCAGGCAAGATACCCCTGATGAATATAATTCATGCTGCATATTACAGCCCAGCCAATAAAAATGAAAAGTACATGGCAGAGCATAAAGGTTACAGCAGGAATGGATTAACTGGCATAATTAGAGGATATAAATGATTTTTTTTTAGATTTTTGCTTGTCATATGAACAAATGCTTACTGGAGCATTGAGGATAATTTATTACTGGGTTAAAAGAGACATAAGTTTTGGTAGCTAATCAAAATCAAATTAGTTACTACGAAAGGGGAGTTAATGGACTTGAAGAATACATTTTGAATGCAGTTTTCCCTTCATTGGTAATAGTTGTGTTTATCGGAGTTACAGTACCATCAAGTGGCTGATCATAGATTCACAAGAATTACAACCTTTCTTTGCTCCAGAACACCACTGAAAGGACCTTCATCTAACACAAGTTTGAATATAAGAAATTAGGAATGAGGTGCAGATACTCACCCTTCTGATCTCCAACAGACTTATAAAAATTCTCCCAAAACACTTTCCTCTGTCATTGTACTAGGTCTATAGTGATGAAGAGTGACCTCCACTTGCCAGGAACTGTAGCTAGAGCAAATCTGAGCATTTGTATTTAAGGGGATTTCCAGAATCAGTTCTCTGCAGCTGAGTTTAGAGAATGTCACGAGCATCTGGCTCCATTCTGCAAATCTAGATAAAAGCTAATTTTAGAGCCAAGATGTGAGTGACTACTGCTCACATCAAGGCAACATTTGAAAAGTGAGGCAGTAAGAAGTGGAATGGGGAAAGAAATTCCAATTTAGTCACAAAAGAAAATGATTGTGACATTTTAAGGCATTCATCTCAGCCTGAAGACATTGTTTCTCAGGGCAAGTACACATGTCCCAATCATCACTGACTACATGACCACACCCCCCCACCCCTGACTCAATATAGTCAAAAGGATGTTCCTTATTGGATCGTTAAACTCAAATGCTTCTCCTAAAATAATGAAAGTAGCCTGTTTAGCTGAAGAAAAACCTAGATTACATGCAGGCTGGTAACATTTGTCACACCTAAGTATATATGGACTTATTTTACACAGGCCATCTCATCATTTTATTCCATAGAGATGAGGGGAAAGGGGACAATGAGAAGAGAAATGCAATGGGGAGAGAGAGGGAGAAATCTCTTACTTGGTTTGTTTTCCTTGCCCTTGGTGTTGATGGTGAGTGTGTGAACATAGAGCCGAAGGTACCATGGTACAACCTCCATCAGCAACACTGGGTATGATCGGTAGGGGTGATTATTGTAGATCAAGGTGTTGATCTTTCCTGTCCAAAGGCCAAAGCCACTCACATATCGCTCTGCATGGAAGACAGGTGCTTCAGGTACCACTGCAAATAAATGAGAATAACAAGTCAGTGCCTGGCCATAATAGTTAGAGGGCTCTAAGTTTGAACCAACCCAATAAACAGAAGTCCTCGTCTAAATGCTTAGCACATATGATACAAATTGAATAATTTCTTGATATCCCAACTACAAGTAAAAACAGACTAAAGTTTATCTTGTCAATTTATTATTTCAAACAACTCCATCCTGTTTAACCCACAATGGCAATGATTAATTGCCTGATATTTCAGTCCCTCTCCATGCATTACCTACCATCACCACCAAGTTGAAATTGGGAACCTACAGAATAGAGTTTCATGTTCATACTATCATTGTAGGCTATTCATTCTCGGTGACACAACACATTGTTACTAGTGTTGAAAACCCAGTTTAAATAAGCCACACTTTTGTTCCCCTTTTCTTCATTTCCTGTAGCCACTGATAGATTATCCAAAGGCAGTCAATTTATAACCAAGCAGTCCTCACTTACACTTCCAAATGAAATATTTACACGTTGAAGATTGGAAACCTTACCCAATTCCCTAGCCCTAGTCCACTAATTTTGGAATGTCTATTCCCCTTATACCTTCAATAATTAAATAACAGTGAAATTCATGTGCACACAAGAATATATAGCTGATGCAATATTTGGTACTAGTATATGTAGATTAAGTCTTTTTTGTACCTAACTAGCCAATTAAATTTTCCTAAATTTGAAGACAGCAACCCTGCAATTACAGTACAAACTTATTCATTGTTTTTGTGCCGAGTCAGTTTAACTTTTGTTGCAGAATAAATTTGGACTTAGCAAAAACTGCTGGAGGAACTCAGCAGTTCAGGCCAAGTTAGCAATCGCATTCCTCCAGCTGCTTCTCTTTTGCCCCAGCAACTGCAGTCTTTTGTCAGCAGATTAAGACTTGGGCTCTTCTGTTGACTATACATAACCAGAGATTCCAATACAGACATCAAATAAGCTGTAACTCACCAAACTGTTTAGATGGTTTCCATTTCAACACTATGTTTAAGGAGTGTGATGATGCACTGTACAGCTGAGGATCTAGCAAATTGTACACAGCATAGGATCTCCACTGACCATGTACTGTTGTGTTAAGCCGTGTGAATGCTGGTGGCATCAGTTCATAGGTGTCATTCACCTAGAAAGTTGGAAGAAAGCTTTTAAGAGCATTTTTGATGCCCCTGGACTGTAGAATAGCTACTTAATTAAAAATTACGGTAATCTTTATTTTTGCTTTCAACCTGTACCATCATTTTTGAACCTGAACATTTTTGATGCCAATACACCAAAGAAAATTGAACTATTGAAAATTGTCACTTTTCACAAACTTTAATCAAGTCCTACCCTCAGGTAAATCTAAAGTATCTCAATCATATTCAATAAAAGAACATAGAACATAGAAATCTGCAGCACATTACAGGCCTCCCTATTTTCCTTGATGTCATGAGTTATGTACTCCTCGGGTTCATATTTCCTGTGGACAATCACTTTAAAATGTCGGGACACTGTTTGAGATGTTACAAAGAGAGAGAGGGAGGTGTTCGATGCAGAGATCTTGTTATTAAGAGAGAGAGAGAGAGAGAGAGAGAGAGAAAGAAACTGCTCAAAAGATTGATGTTATGGTTTCTCTGAAAGTTGTTTACCTTTCCACAAGGACACTTGCCTGCTTGTTAAAAGTTCCTGCAGAGAGAGGAGGGAGGAGCAGGTTGATGGACAGCTGGTGTCCAACATGTGGAGATAAAAACCAGGTCCGCTCATGCACAGACAGACATGCAGTTTCAGACACTGAATGAGCTTTTTTGCACCCACAGGAAGGTGGGGTTTTGGAGGATCGATTTGGGGAAATCGATCAGTGGCTCACAGTGTAAAAAGGGGCGACCAGTGGGGAATTATTTGTGTGTCCATCCTTGCCTGGGGGATAATATATATATATATGTCATTGCTAACCTGTTTGATATATGTGCATTTATAGTACCGTATTGTGTAGTTTACTAATAAACACTCTTAGTCTATAGCAATACCAGACTCCAATGTGTTTTCCATTTCTGCTGGTTCTTTAACCTGGTCACAGGGTACGTGACACATGGCTAAGGCTTATTCCTCAACTTATATGAGATCATTTTCAATTAGCTGTTTATCCTACATTACAAGAAACATTTCAAAAATACACAATTCGCTAAAAGGATGTTCCAAAAGAGACAGGTAGAGTAACGCAAATTCTGGACTTCTCTGGATTTGAAGGAGGAAGTATCAACCATACTAACTCTGCCATCAATGAAGTTTCTAACCGATTGCCACAAGGCATTTGTAGCTCTCCCCTATAACTTACGGATCTCCCCATTCAATAGTTGCCACCTCAGAATAAATTACGCCAGTAACCATGAGGGTAAATATGGCCTACATTCTTGAAGATCACAGCTGGCCCTCAGTGCACCCATCCTTTAAAATCTCCCTGGATGAACAGTGTATGTGAATTAAACTTGAATCTGTATAGTACCTTCTCCTTGTCTGTGACGTCCACGTAAACTGTACTTTGTGATGCCAGAGGACATACTTCTGTTAGTGTTCGTGTAAACATCTTAAACAGTGACCACTCTGTAAAACATCAACTACACAGTAAGAAAATTATGCTCAGTGACATATGGCTACTAACATCTTCACAAAAAAAATTTGTACGTGTGCCTTTGTGTTCGTGCACTTAGGGAACACGAGTATGGGGATTGAGAGCAAACGTATCATTGTAACTGGCTTCTATTTGAACCTATTTACATGGCACGCTGAGGTTCAAGGGTTCTTGGGCATAACATCAGATACTGACCTGACAACCAGCTAAATACTTTAATCTGACTGAAGAACATCAAAAAAAGGATATCAAGTTCATTTCATGAAAAATACAACTTCTTTAATATTACTACAGCTGTGGCACATTGTCAGAAATATCTTTCAGTTAAAATGTTAAGCATGAGGCCTTGTCTACCACAAAAAAAGACTATAGACTTAATTTTAAAGAGTAGGGAAGTTTTTTTCCCAGGAGTTCTGGCCAATACTGAACCCTCAATAAACATCGTAAAACAAAATTTTGATCATTAACTTATTTGTGTTTACTAAAGCTTTTTAGCAGCATATTGGGGAATATGTTTCCTAAGATAATACAGAAAACATTTACCACACATGAGTACCTGAATGCTTGCAGTATTTTTTGCTTTATTTGAGATTACCAGCATCGCCAATTTTATGATTTGCATATGTACCTATACTGAAACAATACTGCTCATTCCACCATCCAGGGAACTAAACACCCTCACCAACCATACAGCCTGGCAGCCCCATGAAAAATTGTGAGGTGCTTTGGGAGTACAGCCAAAACTGTACAATGTACAAGCCAAAATTCAAGAAAGAGGTTACAGGACAGACGAGGAAGAGGGCAGTGAAAAGAGAGAGAAGTGCTACAGAAGAACTCAAACATAGGGCTGAAAAATTTTAATCTGAGGCACTGATGGACCTGAAGCAAACATAAGTCATCAAATACTGGCAGAATGTGTGAAAAAAGTGATTTGATTCACAATAAAGATAGTGGAGTATAGATGAGTTAATACCAAGGGTGGAGGATAGGTGGCTGCATATATGAATCTTTGATTGGGCAGGTCCACAAGAAGGGTTAGCATAATATCATGGACTGAAAGGCTTATGCTGTGCTGTACTTTTCTATGTTCTATATACAATAAAGGCATTGATGAGAGTTCCTCCAGCATTAGGTGAGGCAGAAATAAAATCAGTGATGTTATGCAGGTGGCAGTGGAAATTATGATGGTGGAAACCACTGTTCATTCAAGGATGTTGTTTATGCGCCATGAAAAACAGTGAATGGACTAAGACTTCTAGACATTATGGAGAAGTGAGTTTGCAATTTGAAGAATAAAACTTATTTTTGACACTCATCTTAGAGCATAAGTTTGAAATGCCATGAGGAAGTCAGACTCATCTTATGCTCAAAATATCTTTAAGTATTAGAATAGTTGGGTCAGGTATTGACAAGCACATGGGATAAAGATCAGCTACAAGTGACGGATACAACGCTGGAATGGGCTGAGTTCCCAAGGCAGATGTGACGTTGATAGAATGAGGTGGGAACCCATACTGTAGCTAACACCATAACTGGCTACCACTTTTTTGACGTTAAAGCTGCATCTGGAATTCATGGAAGCCACTATATACTGTAGACCGATTCTTTCTTTCTTTCACTCTTTAATGGAAAGTTTACACATAAATCAATAACCTTTGCTTTCTCTTCATATGGTGATCTGCCTGCTGTTGTTCCTGTATTTCCTTTCCTCATTTCATATTTAATAAACCTACCCCTTCTCCCAGAGCCAGCTGCATGGAGGTCAAATACGACAGATAGGCTCAGTGTCAGCTCCCAGGAGGTACTGGTGCATAGATGATCCTAGAGACAGCATGAAAATATATTCAGTATTCGACAATTGGAATATGTGAAGCTTATGGCAGGTTAGAACATTTCTTTCATTAGAAAGAGCAAGTTAATGTTTCAGATGTTAACACAGACTCAATGGCAACACTCATATTATGGGTTCAGGTGCTACACAAAGGTCAGTGCGGTACAGAGAGAGACATTGAAAGGCATTTAATGAATTACTAGCAATCAGAATAACAAATTTAATATTTGTAGCTCTGAAAGTCTGATGCTGGTTGCGTAAATTATCAAATAGAAAAAATGCCTTACCATTGTATTTATTTCCATCTGCAGCAACAGTAGGCTTTAAATTAATTGCCTGAACTGTTCCATGCACATATAATCTGAAAACATTCTGGTACTAATCACATGATACTAGGTTCCTTCATGTCCAAATTCAATTCTATTTGATATCCATCAATGACAGCTTTGGAAATAAAAATACAATTCAGGAGCTAAAGATGGTTTAAGCACTCCAAGCAAAGACCAGTCTGAGATTAACTTGTCCATCACATACTGTACGAAGGGATACAAGTCAAAGGCTCAAACTATTTGGGGCATTCCAATCACTGCCCAGATTGAGGTCAGTTTACAAAACACAATGGGTCTTCTGACTTTTTTGACTCAAATACACCAAAAACAATATTATCACTGTTTCTATTCCTTATCACTGTTCCACAAAGCCCGTTAGTTCAATCCTCAATCTAAAAGCTCCATCCTGCTTATTAACATAGTTTACATAATATAGGCACCCAGAATTTGATAGAGAAAGCTGATTATCCCGTGGACAGTTAGTGACAACAGAGCCAAATTAAAATGTTCACAAACCGAGTGAGTTTAAATCTTGAGTGGGAAGAACATAATGAATTGCCATTGGATGTGATTGGACTGGAATACACTCTGAGAAAAGTTATATAAATATTAAGGACAGTACAAGATTAATGGACAAGACACTGGAAAAGCTGAACTGCTTCAGCAACCTGCTGGACCAATACAATCAAGTAGCATTTTCTGGTGTAAAATTCTATCATATGCTCTGTGAAACTCAAAGAACAATAGACTTTGAATAGTGTATCCTATTTGCAAGTGGTGATGCATGGCATGACATGAATATGAATTTGAATGTATTCTACATAAACACTACAGATAAGACTCTGCTTAATTCAGAAATGGCTGTGCTAACTAAGACAAAATGAAAAAGTGTTTTGCACTCACCCGACAAACAGGCCTGACATGAACAGCCTGCGAATGATAACTGGTGTGAAATAACCTCTCTGCTTTCAGCAGCACTCCCAATCCTGCCTGAACACAAAATACTTTCTTACTAAGAGCAAAAAGGATGCAAGGCAGTAGAGAAAAAGCTCAAAATGTTGAATCTTTAAATACTAATATTTAACACAATTAAAAAAGCTCAATATTGCACATTAAAAGTAGCATGCATGTCACGCTCGAAATATCATGACTTCTGCATAGATATCGTTCCCCACACCTAAAGAATTCCGCACTTATCAACTCACATCAAATATCACACAACACATCTAGTACATAACTGGCACATTCTAGATATTATTTCCAACACCCTGCAGACATGCCTCATATCCAATATTCTTCTAAATATCTGGTCAAGGACAGATGTGTGCATCTTAAAAAAACTGGATCTCAACTCTTCACATCAAGCACACGCTCAATGCTAGTCTTTCAATGTAACAAACACCTGTTGTGCCTCAGATCTCATGTTGCATCTAACATGTATTTGTCACATCAGATACCATACTGTGAGAAAAACATTATCTTTTCTGTCTTTAATCAGCAGTCAACCTAGAATAAACGTTTCACCTTTAACAGAGTTTTAGGTTATTTTCCTTTGTACTTATTATGTATCAACCATTAACCTCCAAAATATAGTACCTATATAACTATATTTTAAAAATATTTACATTATTTATTAAAGTATATTTGTGAGGGTTACCCAATTAAATTTGTTAAAATCTAATCAATGGAACTTGGTGTAACAGGAATGGTCCAACAAACCTCAAGTGATATTACAATAGCAATACTCCCAATAATCGTCCATTCACAAAACAACTCTGCAGCTCCTGTCCCTTCCTGAGCTCCCAAGTCACTGATAGTCTGACAAAACCACACTCACTCTAGAGCCTGGATATTGAGTTGCTAAACAGTAGCAAATCCAAACTTATTCACATTCTGGTTCTGGGCTTAACTATTCTATACATCTGGATAACTAGCTACACAAAATTTCAAACAAGGCTGATGCTCATTATAATGCAATCATCTTTGAGTACCTATAATAAATGATGAATTATCATATGATTTCTACTGGTTTACATAAAAGTAATTTGTAATTTAATTACTTCCACTTCTTCCTGACTCTATATTTCTTTAGTCATATTTTATTTTCAATATCTTTAATGCTATTCATTACTTCCACTCTAAAAAGACTTACCTTTGAACCACAGGGTAAGAGTTTCTTCCATGGTGTAAGATTTTCAGTGCACACAATCTCTCTTGGCAGTGCTGCATACCTTAAATAATTATGATTGGTTTCTGTAGGGAAACAGAGCAACATACTGTGCTATGAACACTATAAGACAGCAAGATAAAGGATGATAATAGAGTGAGATCAGTATGTTATCAAAGGATACCTGAACCAAGTACAGAACTATACATTTTGCTAGGAGTTATTACCGTAGATTCCGGACTACAGAGCGCACCTGATTAAAAGCCGCTAGCTCTAATTTTAGAAATAAAATCAATTTTTTAATTGTAAAGGCCGCACCGGATTTTAGGCCGCACCGGATTTTCGGCCGCAGGTGTCCCACGTTGTAATATGAGATATTTACACAGAAAGATATTACACGTGAGGATTTTTTAACTTTTAATTAAATCCATATGGTAACAAAAACAAATACATATTGCAAATGCTTTTTTTCGAACCGTGCCCGTAACGCGGCTACTTTTAAATATACGTTGCGTATACTTCTTTACTGAACAACATTCCAATATCTCCTAACAACTGGTAAAAAATATATATACTGCAGCCTACCAGGAAAAGTTATTGATCACCTTTAACTTAAAAGCAGCGTTCGCTCAGATCCAAAGCTGCTCGCGTAATGTGCTCCCTCCCACCTTTCCGTTTATCGCAAACGGCATTTTTCCCACAAGACACCGCGAAACCGGGTGTGACGTCATAGCATCCCGCGATGTAGTACAGAAAACAAATATAGTTAAAACTCTTCTAACTTTAACTAGAAAATGAATTACTAAGCGAAAATATTATAAACTAAGTAACTGCCATAAGGCAGCACAATGCTTCGAGTGTTTTCCATGTTGATGAGGGTGAGTACAAATGACTGATTTACAATAATTTAATTGTGAAAGTGCGCTTGATTTATCGTACAATTTCATTGGACCTCTGTGAACTACTCATCAATTTTATTGGTCTACTGTTATGAGGCAAAATGTTTACGAGGCGGCATGAAAAAAATCATGTATTAGCCGCTCTGGATTAAAGGCCGCAAAGTTCAAAGCTGTTCAAAATGTGGGAAAAAAGTAGCGGCTTAAAATCCGGAATCTACGGTACTAAGGATCTGGGAACAGGAAATTAGAAAATCAAAATATAATCAGGCAGAATTAATACAGGAAAATGTTTTGTTTTGACAAAACTGAAGATAATCTAGAACTATTAGATGTAGTATTTTTCAAACTTCAGAACGCAATCCACAAAGAGTGCGTACTTGTGGAATTGGGAATAATATCTTAGCATGTTGAGAGAACTGGTCAACCAAAAGAATATAGCAAGAAGATGTGCTTTGACCTCAACTATTTAGAATATCTAACAATGACCTTAAAAGAGGGGTGTGGGTGTAATACCTCCAAGTCTAATGATAGTATAAAGCTCAAATGAAAAACAAGCTTCGAGCCAGGGTATATATACCAGTATCTACAAGTGGATAAAGTGTGATATGTGAAATTATCCACTATAGTGTAAGAAGAATTCATTCTTAAAAAGAAAACACTAGTATTGATAGATTTGAGGGACATTAATCATTGACAAAGGGTAACATGTAGGTATTGCAAGCAATTAGGAAGGCAAATCGGGGAAAATGAAAGCTAGTTTGCCATCTGAGTGGTTGTAACCAACAAGATACAATCAGGTGCTGCCATTCAAATTTGTTTTGCTATTCAACCACCTCACCTCCACATCTCCATATCCATCAATCTCCCAAGATGCCAAATTTATTAGTTCATTGCTTGGATCTAGTTTATATACTAGGAATCTGACTGCATTCTAAGTTAAACTGTTTTTGGCTAATCACAACACCACTTAAATTCCTCAGAACTAAATGGATCACCTTTGAAACAAGTTCCTATTATGCATTTGCTGATATACTGGTCAATGTATCGCTTTTATTCAGATCTCTATGAAATATTCCTACTCATGATATCTGACCCTCATCATTGTTCTTCTTCCTTTATACTTCATGATCCTATTACCCTTGATAATTTCTTTACTATCAGGGTTACAACACCCATTCTCCAAAATAATTTGTCTTCAGAACAACTCATAGCCTTGCACATTTAGTTCCCAACTTTAGTCTTCTTGCAACCATGACTCTGCAATGACAATTAATTAAGCACTTTTATGTCATTTTTGCCACTAATTATTTAATCTGTTCCTAATACTTCTCAAACTGTGAATTTTGATCTTCTATTAATGTGCCCAAAATTTGACTCTTTTAATCTGTTGTGGTGTTATAATTTAATTCTGACATGATAGCCTTATCTAAATGACTAAACTATTTTTTTTCTTAGCAACACGGCCTGTCATTCCAAACTTCCTCTCACTTGAAAGCTTTACTCAGCTTATTTTTTTATTTTCAAGCACTATCTATAGCCCCTGTTTTTCAATTGGACACCGGTTCTAGACAAGTTTGAATGGAGTTTTATCTAATGGAACAGCTCTTTCTGTGGGAAAATGAGAATACACATTCTAGAAGGAAAGGGCAGATAACTGTTACTACCACTACAACTAAATTTATATTTACATGAACTGAGACTACAAGATATATTTTTACAGAGGGATATGTTGGCCTCAGTACATAAAAGTGAATAAATAGCATGCACATCAGCAAGTCATTAGGAAAGCCAAAGGAGTGCTGGCCTTTTTTGCATAGGGTGTGGTGTACAGAAGGCAGTTTTGATGCAAGTTTATCAGGTGTTGGTGAAACTGCACCTGGAGGGAGTACTGTGCACAGTTTGGTGTCCATACTTGAGCACTGGAGGCAGTGCACAGAAACTTTACTAGGTAGATTCCAGGGATGCAGGAGATGATGAATGAAGGAAGGTTGGGCCTATAATCACAGAAGTTTAGAATAAAAGGTGATCTTATTCTCAATTCTGAAGATTCTGAACAGGATTGACAAGGTGAATGCTGAAAGAACAATTCCCCTAAGTGGGAGTATCTAGAACCAAAGGGCATAATTTCAGTGCAAGTAGTTGTGATTAGAAATGGAGGAAGTACTTTCTTAGAAAGACATTAATCATTAGAATTCTCTATTCCAGGTAGCATTCAACCACAGGCATGTGTGCAGTGACCCCTTCCTGAAGTCAATGACCAACTCTTTTGTTTAACTGACACCGAATGAAAGGTTGTTGTCATGACAACACACCACTGGGCTATCTCCTTCTTGTACTCTGACTCATTTGAGATTCTGACCACTACTGTGGCATCACCTGCAAACCTGTGGAAGGAGTTCGAGCAGGATCAGGCCATGCAGTTGTGAGCACACAGGGGTTACAGTAGGGCGGTGAGGACACAGCCTCGTGGGCACCAGTGCTGTTACCAGCAGAGGTATTGCTGCCTATCCTTACTAATTATGTTGGTTAGGAAGTCAAGGATCCAGCTTCTGAAGGTAGTGTTGAGTCCCAGGCTTAAGAGTATGGAGACAAGTTTACTTGGAATTATTATATTGATGGTGGAGCTGTAATCAATAAACAATAGTCTAATATAGGCGTCTTTACTGTCCAGATGCTTCAGAGATGAATGCTGGCCATGGAGGTGTCATCTGCTCTGGAACTGTTTCAGTGGTAGGCAAAATTCAGTGGGTTGAAGCTGCCCGGCAAGGCATTCCTAAATGCCTTTGAACTAGACTTGCCCTGCCAATATAGTCTGATACTTACCATTAATAATGCCAAGAGGTTTGAAAGAAGCTGTTGGAGTAACGGTGTTTGTTGAATCAATGAAATTAAGAGATGCACAGAACAAGCCTGAGAGAACATTAGTCAGTTCCTTCCAGGTAGTGTCAACACTGTAAGAAAAAAGTTTAAATATAACTGATCTAAAATTGTACATTTAATTCTTAATGTACAAGAAAATATATTGCAATCAAACCTTTGGATGCATGTGAAAATCGTGTCACCTTTATGCTCTGGCATTAATTTTGTCATGATAATATACACATGAAAACCTACTCCACACACCATTTAGAACCACATTTAATGCACACCCAATGGTACACTAATCAGACATGTCAACTTACACCAAATGGTGGCTAACTCTGTATTTCAGGCTTCTGCCCATTAAGAATTGATGTCACATCAGACTTCTAAAGTGTCAAAATATTCATGCATTGAACACTAAATTCAAGGTCAATATTCAGAAACAAAAAGGTCAATGTGCAGCTCCGGTTTACTATCCAGTGTTACACAATGTTCAATTTAGCATTAATAACTGTGATTAACAATATAAAACCTGGTTTAGAATTTTAAAGCACTTTGCCAAGCCAAAGAAACTTTTCTGTAAGTAGCATCTCTTGGCCAAGTGAAAGGAGTTCAAAACGTAACAGCAATTAGGACATAGGACATAGAATAGTACAGCACCTACTCTTAATTGCTATCTTAAATATCTGACTGACTAACTGAAAACCAAATACATTTCCTACAATAGGCTAGGACACTCAATGACAAGTAACAAGACAGACAAGTTATCAGACCACAGTAATGTTCACTGATGGTTAACAAGGGGCTGATGAAGGTCTTTGACATGAAGTATTAACTAGTTTCTCATTCCACTTGTTATTTGACAGGCTGTGTTCTTCCAGTGATGATTAGCATCTTGAGGAAAGGAGCAGAAGAGAGCTATGCACAACTGCAAAATCTGTATGGCGCTCCAAACAGTCTGTCAGTAGTTTCAGTAGGATTACAACGTTGACACAGTAGACAACTGCATTTGCTACTTTACTGGCACGTATATGTAAGGATGCACATTAGACAAGTGTACATTTCCATATGACTAAAAGAGTTTATGTTCACTCCCAGCTATTTAATTCCCTAACCTATTCAAAGCCCATAATTTCACTACTAGCCACATACAGAAAGGGGAGGAAATCAGAACACAATGGAGAAACCTGCACAGTCACATGGAAAAAGTGTAAATTTCACACAGACACCAGAATCAGACCTAAAAACACAACTGATTCTGCAGATCCACAGGAACACATAGAAAATGCTGGAGGAACTCAGCAGTTCAGATAGCATCTATGGAAAGGAATAAACAGTCAACACTTTGGACCGAGACTCTTCATTGGGTCCTGATGAAGAATCAAACTCAGGTCACTGAAGCTGTGAAACAGCGACACTATCTTCAGCTGAGTTAAAGGTCAGAATTTAGTGTTCATTCAGACACCCTGGCCTTAACCTTCCCATTATAAATTCCTGTGAAAAGAGGAAAGGAAAACACCACTCAAGCTAGTAAGGGCACTACAGTCCTTCCAAAACTCCAGAGAGCGATAGCTTACATTACAAATTTGAACTTAAAATTTATATAGGAAAACCAACCAGAAGCACACAAAAATACAATACTCAGTTAAAGGTATTTAAATACACAAGATACAAGAGTTTAACACATTGTCACATCAAGAGAGCTTGCCACTTACTCTGTAACCGATGGCTGGAACCAGACCCAGAGCTCTGCCCCTGGCGGGGCTTGAAGGAACGGTTGCCCCCATGCTGCCCGCCTCCAGAAACCATGAGTGAAAGAAAGGTGCAGCTCACGCACAGCGAATTTGGAGAGTACTTGCCCCAGTGACTTCGGAAAGAGTCTGTAATGAGAGACTTCAGACACAACCTGGATATTAATATCAGTTGCACAAATATACAGCATTGTAGCATTATCGCTTCATTCAGTGTGGTGATTTACTTATAAGGAGAAACAACATCAAACTTAAATACCTTTAAATGAGTAACTCAGCTGCAGAGGAGATGGTGTAACCATTCCTACACAGTGCTTCGAGATCATGAATAACTTGCTTCCACTGTGGTTCTGTGCTGATTGATGCCAATGGAAGAAATCACAGATTCTTTATCTGATGGCGCAGTGGTGGCTACAGGGGCTACTTTGTGAGCCGTGCACTCTCATCATCCCTTGCACAAGGGCAGAGTGAAAGCTCTCTTTCCACTTTTAGTGATCGCAGGAATCAGGGATGCTGGATTTATTCAAGGATGCTTTGCGAATGTGGGCAGCATAATGGTTCAACTAATGGAGCCACTGGTTCACAACCTCAGAGAGCGAGGTTCAATCCTGCCCTCACATGCTGTCTTTGTGGAGTTTGCACACTCACTATGACTGGATGTGTTTCCTATTGTTTTCTTTTCCTCCTGCATCCCAAGATGTACAGACTGGTCAGTTAATTGGCCATTTTAAATTGCTGTAGCATATTATCTGGGGCGGGGTGGGGGGGGGAGTGTTGGATGAACAGAAGATTGGTTTGATATAGTTTTAGACTATAATGGTTGCTGATCAGTTCAGACTCATGCACCAATAGAACTACCTCCTTGCTTTTATAGTTCTGTATTTACTTCTTTGAAAATAGAAACATAGAAAATAGGTGCAGGAGTAGGCCATTCGGCCCTTCGAGCCTGAACCGCCATTCAGTATGATCATGGCTGATCATCCAACTCAAAAACCCTGTACCTGCTTTCTCTCCTTACCCCCGATCCCTTTAGCCACAAGGACCATATCTAACTTCCTCTTAAATATAGCCAATGAACCGGCCTTAACTGTTTCCTGTGACAGAGAATTCCAAAGATTCACCACTCTCTGTGGTGAAATATTCCCCTATCACTCTCCCAGCTCTATCATTGTATAGCACTGAACTTCTTATATCATCCATTGTCTACCCCCTAACATTCCACTCTCCAACCAAAGAATCTCTCCTCCATCACTCCCCTCTCACCCCCACCACCAGACTCTCCACACCTCCACTGACACTCACCCCGGCTCCGGCTTCCGTCTCCCCGCCCCGGCTCCACGTCCCAATGGCTGCGGAACTGAAAGCTAGCCGCCACATCGCCGGAGCCGAGCGGCTTCAGCACCAGCTCCTCCTCGAAGCGGTCCCGCTGTACACACTGTCCCTGCTCCGGCTGCAGGGCCCAGCCAGCGGCCGCCAACAGCCCAGCGGCGAATAGGAGCCTACAGACCGGGACTGAACTAGGCCCCATCGCCATGGGAACCGCCAGCGCTGAAGCACTCTTCCGGGCGGACCGGACGTTGCGTCATGCCCAGGGCAAGGAAGGATCACTCCTCGGCACCCAGTGGTAGAGTGATGGGTGCTGCTCCGAGAGGAGGGTCTAATCAGTTGTCGATATCTGCAATTAGGGACCAATACCTCTTCCTGAGCAATGGATACCTCCAATCAGGAATCGACAGCGTGCACTGTGAACCGATATAGGTTGCTCTTCTTCCCCATGTTTTTGTGCCTTTTTCACCCCTTCTCTTTCTATTTCCCTGTCTAACAGCATCACCCACCTCCTTCTAGTTTCCTTTATCCCTTGGTGTATTGTCCTGTATCAGCGTCCTTCTTCACCTTACCCACCTGTCACCTCCCAGCTTCTCACATCATTCCCTCCTGCCTTCCCCCCACCACCCACCTGGATTTACTCATCATTCGCCAGCCCCTGCTCCTCTCCCTCCTTGTCCTCCCCACCCTTTTATTCTGTTTTCTACACCCCTTGGTTGAAAAGTGTTGCAGGCTGCTCCAGCACACCCTCAAGTGTTGTTAACGCGAACAATGCATCTCACTTTAGGTTTTGATGTGCACGTGACAAATAATCCTGAATCCTTCATTCCTGTCCTGGAAAGGGTCTCAACCCAACTCTTAGACAGGTGCGTGGGTGGTAGAAAAATATAAGGCTATGAAGGAGGGAAGGGCTAGATTGATCTTGGAGATGGTTAAAAGGTTGGCACTACATTGTGGGCTGAAAAGGCTGTACAGTGCTGTAATGTTCTAGGTTTTATGAAATGTTGTATGTCCATTTGCCTCCATGGATGCTACTTGACCTGCTGAGTTCTTGCAACATTGAGAGCCCATGAAGAGGCTAAGGTTAATTGGAGGGTTGCTGGGCAGTGTGGCTTGAGGCACTGAGGATAAATAATAAAGTTGCTGACAGACTGATACAAATGTTTGGGAATCAATATCAATCCTCGGGATCCCCACATCAGTTCCTGGAAATTGTTCTCCATTGCAGAGGACATCATTTCACATTCAACAGACGACAGATAGAATTGGAAATGGAAATGTTTTATTATTACACGTACAAAGATGTAGTGAAAAGCTTCTGTATCCTATTCATACAGATTGCAACAGTGCATTGAGGCAGTAGAAGGGAAATCAAGAACAGAATGCAGAATAAGGTGTAACAGCTACAGGGGAAGTACAGTGCAGGTGGACAATAAAGTGCAGGGCCATAACAAGGTGAATTGTGAAGTTGAGTCTATCTTATCGTTCCAGATAACTATTCCATAGTCTTATAATGCAGGATAGAAGCTTTCTTTGAGCCTGGTGGTATGTGCTTTCAGGTTTTTGTATCTTGTAGGGAAGGGAGAAGAGCGAATGTCCCAGGTGGCTGGTATCAGTTACTGAGAGCCTGGGTTATAGGGAGAGGTTGGTCTTTATTCTTTGGAATGTAAGAGAATGAGAACCAATGTAATGGAAGGATTTAAAATTATGAGAGGCATAGATGTTAACAATCATTTCCTCAGGGGAGGGGATTCCAAAACTAAGGGGCATAGATAAAGTGTGAGAGGGGAAGATTTCAAAGGGAGTTGAGGGGCAACTTTTTCATGCAGGAGGTGCTGAGTATATGAAACGAGCTGTCAGAAGTGGTTGAGGCAGGTACAGTAGTATCATCTAAGAAGCAGTTGGATAGGTACATGGAAGGACAGGGCTTAGAGAGATGTGGGCAAAACACAGGGCATTAACTGAGTGGACTCAGGTCAGCATGGACTGCTTGGGCAGAAGGGCCTGTTTCTGTGTATTTTTCTGTGTCTCTGAATACAGACATCGGTAGTCAATATCGGTCATTTAACCTGTTCCTGAGAGATCTCTTGTCAATTATCTGTCAAGACCCAGTATCAATAAAGAGGAATTGATATCATAGAGTATACAGCACAGAAAAGGGCCCTTCATCACACCGTGTTCCTACTGACTTTTTTGCCTATCTACTCAAATCCCATTTGCCTGCCTTTAGGTCTTTCTGTGCCCTACCTATTTAAGTGTCTGACTAAACATCTCTTCAACACAGTAAATACATAGGGCCCCTGCCCCCGCCTTCAGTCCTGACGAAGGGTCTCGGCCCGAAACATTGACTGTTCGTTTCCACGGATGCTGCCTGACCTGCTGAGTTCCTCCAGCTTGTTGTACGTGTTGCTATCTCTTCAACATACTGTAAGTGATTGTATGTGACCTCACCACCACCTGTGTCAAGGAGTTCCAGATATTAATAACTCTGTGGGTAAAAAAAATTCTCAAATCCTATTTAAAGCTCCTTTCTCTCACCTATGCCTTATTGTTTTATGATCGCCTTCTATGGGAAATAGTTTCTGAGCATCTAGGAGACACAAGAGAATGCAGACGCTGCAATCTGGAACAACAAACTGACCCTGAAGGTCAGATAGCATCTGTGGAGGGAAAAGGATAAATAATAGTTCAGGTCGAGATCCTGACTATCTTATAATTTTATGCCTGTTTTACCTACTTTCTTCAGGTCACCCCTCAGCCTCCAATCCAAGGAAGACACTGTGAGTGCCGCAGTAGTGTAGTCAACACGACACCGTTACGGCTTGGAGCGGTCCAGAGTTCGGAGTTCAATTCTGGCGCCGTCTGTAAGGAGTCCATGGAATTCGTGGGGTTTCCCAGAGTGCTCTGGTTTCCTCCCTCAGTCCAAAGACCTACCGGGTAGTTTAATTGTCCATTGTAAATTGTCCTGTGACTTGGTTAGGGTTTGTCGGGTGTTGCTTGGGCAGTGTGGCTTGAAGGGTCTACTCTGTGCTGCATCGCTAAGTAAAATAAAGATTTCCAACAAGTCTGTCCTCATAACTAAAGCCCTCCAATCAAGGCAGTAGCCTGGTGAATCTCCTCTGCAGTCTCTCTTGCACAGGCACACCCTTCCTATGGTGGGCCAACCACAACTGCATGCAGCCCTCAAGGTTTTGTAAAGTTCATAACATTCCAGCTTTTGAATTCAATGCTCTGATCAATGAAGACAAGCATATCATATGCCTTCTTCGCCAACCTATCTACCTGTGTTGCTACTTTCAGGAAACTATAGACCTGAACCTCTGTTCCTCAACATCTCTTAGTGCCCTATCATGTACTCGATTTGTTACTGACCCCTATTTGATTTTCCAAAAACACCACCTCAGACTTGACAGGATTAAGTTGAATCGGCCAAGGCTCTGCCCAATTCTCCATCTGATTTATATCCTGTTGTAGCCTAAGATAACCATACTGGTTATCCACAACACCAGCAACGTTTGTGTTACACACAGACTTTCTACTATCTCCTACACATCCAAGTCATTAACATATATCAGAAATAACAAGTGTCCCAGCACTAACACTAACCAGTACAACACTGCTCATGTGCTTCCTGTCAGAGAAACCTCTATCTTCATCATTCAATCAGTCTTGGGTCCCAGTAGCCAGATCATCCTTAACCTTAACCTTCTGGACCAGCCCACCATGTGGAACTTCTATCAAATGCCTCACTAAAATTCATTTAGAGAATACCTACCACCCGGCCTTCATCAATCTCCTTTCGGTAGCACAGTAGTGTAGTGGTTAGCGCAATCACTTTACAGCTTCAGTGATCGCCATTCAGGGTGTGATCCCCACCGCTGTCCGTAAGGAGATTGTACATTCACTCTGCGGCCACATGGGTTTCCTCTGGGTGCTCCCACATTCCAAAGACATGCAGTTAGGGTTAGAGAGTTGAGGGCATGTTATACTGACACCAGAAATGTGGCAATATTTGCCTAGCACAATCCTTGGAATGTGTTGATTATTGACACAAGAAAAATGACAAAGCGTTTCACCATATGTGTTGATGTCCATGTGACAAAAAAGCTATTCTTTTTCTTTTATCTTTAACTCTACCTCCTCAGAACATACAATCAAATTAGTGAGAAGGGACTTCCCCTATACAGAGCCAAACAGACTACCCGTGATCAGAATCTGCCTCCTCAAATGTAATTAATTTTATCCCTTAGGATTTTCTTCAATAATTTCCCTCTGACATAAGCACCAGCTAATGGACTAGTCGTTACCTGGCTAACATCTCCTCCTTTAGAATGCTGACCTTATCCAGACACAGCCCTGAACTCACTATTTCCCATGTTCTTCTTCAGGTGAGCACAGGTGCAAGGTATTCATTTGGGAACTTGTCTACATACCTTGGCCCTACACATAGATTATCTGAGGGAATCTGCAGATGCGGGAAATTCAAGCAACACACACAAAATGATGGTGGAACATAGCAGGCCAGGCAGCATCTATAGGGAGAAGTACAAAGTCCTGACTAAGGGTCTCAGCCTGAAACGTCGACAGTGCTTCTCCCTATAGATGCTGCCTGGCCTGCAGTGTTCCACCAGCATTTTGTGTGTGTTACATAGATTATCCTTTTGGTCTCTAAAGGAACCCATTCCCTGGCCACCCTTTTGCTCCTGATATACTTGTGGAATGTCAATGGGAGCAGATACAAATTACTGAGAGCCCAGTGTCAATAATAGGGGTGGATATCAGTCATAAGGATGTCCACCCTGGTTACCAAGAGACGAATAACGGCAATGAGAGTCAGTATAACTCAATGCAGCATTAGATTCCAATTACTGAGAGAAGTACATCAATCATTAGAAGTCCATATCTTGAGAAACAGCACCTCATCTGCTATCTGCAATGGTATACCCTTCTGGAGTCAATAATGTAGCAAAGTTAATTGTAATCTGTAAAAATAACTCAATTTTTCTACCTTCACAGACACTGCCAGATTTTCCTGTAGGTTTCAGCTCTGACCAGAATTTCACAGTGTTTCCATATCCCTGTGTTTGTTTCCTTCCAATCTATCAACCAGCTGGCTTCATAAACAGCACGTCACAAGGCAACCTAAACCTCGTCCTATCAAATATGTCCTCCTTGTCTTATCCATCTCTGCCTACTCTATCTGCAACTTGAGAAGTAACATGTTTTCTCATTTCACCAGTTCCGATAAAAAGTCTAACCTTCAACTCTCTTTATCTCTCCGCCAGTGCTGCCTGATCTGCTGAGTATTTCCGGTGTTTTCTCTATCTCCTGCAAGATATCTGTTAGCGAGGGATGGGTGTTCTATCAGTTAGCTAAAGACTGATATCACTGGGAACCATTAACAGCTACTGAGAAACCAATATTAGTCAATGAGTGAGCAGTGTCAGTAATAGAAAATCAATATTAGTCTCTGGGAATTAAAGGCATTCTATGTTAACAGGATCTAACAAGAGATTTGAGTTAGATCTTCAATTATTCAGCAAATTTATAACAAGAATTGAATAAAACAGTTTTAAAGAAAAAAACATGAAATGATAGCCATTACATCTAGGGCATTGAATTTGACGGAAATGATGTATAGCTATACAAAGCTTAATAAGTCCACACTTGGAGATGTATGAGGAGAAATATCTTGGCTTTGGAGAATGCAGCTTAGAAGAGAACACAACAGAAAGATATCTGGCCCATCTTTACAAGAAATGACTCAAACCAGTGTTGCAAAAGGCTAAAGGTTTTTTTTTGATCAATGTGTTCACTGTAGTAACGTTGTGCAGTCTCGAACAATGAAATGTTGCTTGAGAATTTGAAGGAGACCTTTCAGAAGTGAAATTAGGAACAGAACAAGAAATAGGAGCAGAAGTAGTCCATTCAGCCCCTCAAATTGCTCTGTACTTTCAACAAGATTTTGTCTGATCTTCCACCTCAGTACTTGTTTTCTGCCTTGTCCACATATTTATTCAATTCTGGTAAAGTGCAAAACTATTTATTAGCATTGAATGCAATCATTGATAGATTCTCCAGAGATTTCTGGAAAAGAGATCAAATTCTGCTTGAGTAAATTTCTCCCCACTTCAGTCCTAAATAGCCTATCTCTTGTATTGAGACTGTAATCCCTGCTTCTAGATTCTTCAGTAAGGGGAAACAACCTTTCAGCACCCAGCCTATCAAATTCACTAAGACTTTTGTACATTTCAATGCTATCACCTCTTACCCTCTGAACTCCTGAGAAAAGAGGCACACTACCTCAAAAACCAATCTAATGATCCTCACTGAACTTCCTCTGCAGTGGTTGTCCATCGTGTCCAATGATGACTGGAAACCTGTGCAGGAGAGATTTTAAAGTAGAAAAGCCATTCCACCCTCTCAACTTTGGAAGTCTGGGTCCTGTGGTACAAACAAGTATCACAAAGGAGGTAAAGACTCAAAATGCTGGCAGAACTCAGCAGGCCAGACAGCATCTATGGGAGGAGGTAGTGACGACGTTTCGGGCTGAAACCCTTCATCAGGAGCGAAGTAACATGGGATGGTCAAGGGGGGATAAGAGGTGGGGAGAGGGATAAAGTAGAGAGCTAGGAAGTGATAGGTTGGAGGGAAATGGGCTAGGGGGAAGGTGGAGAATTATGGGAAATAAAAGAGAAAGAAAGGTAGGGCTGGGGGGAGATTATAGTGAGGGGGGAGAAAAGAGAGAGAAAGAGAACCAGACTGAAATAATAGATAGGGATGGGGGTAAGGGGGGACAGGGGTATCAACGGAGGTCTGTGAGTTGGATGTTCATGCTGGCAGGTAGGAGGCTACCTAGGCGGGAGATAAGGTATTGCTCCATCGACCTGCGTGTGGCCCCATCTTGACGGTAGAGGAGGCCATGGACAGACATATCGGAGTGGGAGTGGTCTGTGGAATTGAAGTGTGTGGCCACAGGGAGATCCCGCCACTGCTGGAGGACCGAGCGCCGGTGTTCGGCGAAACGATCTCCCAGTCTGCGGCGGGTCTCCCCAATATATAAATGGCCACATCGTGAGCACCGGATACAGTATATCACCCCAGTTGACTCGCAGGTGAAGTGGTGCCTCACCTGAAAGGACTATCGGGGGCCTGGGATGGTGGTGAGGGAAGAAGTGTGGGGGCAGGTGTAGCACTTCTTCCGTTTGCAGGGATGAGTGCCCGGAGGGAGGTCGGTGGGGAGGGATGGGGGGGATGAATGGACAAGGGAGTCGCATAGGGAGCGATCCCTGCGGAAAGCTGAGAGTGGGGGGGAGGGGAAGATGTGGCTAGTGGTGGGATCACATAGGAGGTGGCGGAAGTTATGGAGGATTATACGTTGGATCTGTAGGGTGATAGGTGAGGACCAGGGGGACTCTATCCCTGCTGGGCTGGCGGGGGGATGGGGTGAGGGCAGACGTGCGTGAAATACGGGAGACGCAATGGAGGGCAGAGTTGATAATGGACGAAGAGAAGCCCCTTTCTTTAAAAAAGGAAGACATCTCCTTTGTCCTAGAATGAAAGGCCTCATCCTGAGAGCAGATGCGGCGGAGGCGGAGGAATTGAGAGAAAGGGATAGCATTTTTGCAGGATACAGGGTGGGAGGAGGAATAGTCTAGGTAGCTGTGGGAGTTAGTAGGTTTGTAGTAGACGTTGGTGGATAGGCTGTCTCCAGAGATAGAAGCAGAAAGATCAAGAAAGGGGGAGGAAGGTGTTGGAAATAGACCAGGTGAATTTGCGGGCGGGGTGAAAGCTGGAGGCGAAGTTAATGAAGTCGACAGAGGGTCTTCCTTGATTGAGATGAATGACTTCTTTGGTGCCTTGTCATGCCCTTCGATCTTCACAGAGCATTGCAGAATCACCTTTTCTGGATCAAACTTTCTCTGCATCTTAGATTAGGAGATTAAAACTATACTGGTAAGATTCAAGATTCAAAATTTTTTATTGTCATTCTTCAGTTCACAACAGAATGAAAGGATTGTTACTCCAGATCCTATGAAGCATAAAAAACAATAAGCATAAAGACCTCATTAAAAACAGAATAAATATATTTTATTTACAATACAATCCTATAAAACAATTACAAGTAACTCTTATATATGTACATAGACTGATCCTATGTACATAAAGTGACACTAAGTGATGTGTATGTGTGGTGAACTAGATATACCTGTCTGACTGCTCCTGTGGCTCCTCCCAAGACCCTGCTGACTACCCCTGTGGCTCCTCCCACAGACCCCTGTATAAAGGCGACTGTGGCCTGCTGCTCTCCCTCATTTTCCCCAGGATGTAGTGTTGTTCTTCAGTCAATAAAAGCCGATATCTCACTTCCTAAGTCTCGGCGTGAGTTATTGATGGTGCATCAGTATGTAGTCATGATGGAGGTGATAGGGCACCTAATGGTTTGGGGGAAGTAACTGTTTTTGAGTCTAGTGGTCCTGGTGTGGACACTGTGTTGCCTCTTCCCTGTTGGGAGTGGGACAAACAGTCCATAAACAGGGTGAGTGTGTTCCCTCATGATCTTGCTGGCCTTTTTCTGGCACCTCTCAGTATTTACTGTATGTCCTTGATGGCAGGTAGACTGGTGCTGGTGATGCATTGGGCAGTTTTAACTATCCATTGTAGAGCCCTCTTACCCACCACGGTGCAGTTTCCATACCCACCCAGTTATGGAGCATGTTAAGCTGCTCTCAACTGCTCACCTGTAGAAGGTTGTGAGTATTGATGTGCATAATGCAGCTGTCTTCAGCCTCCTCAGAAAATAGAGGCATCTCTCTTTTTCTCTCTCTCTCTCGCTCTCTCTCCCCCCCTCCCTCTCTCTCTCTCTACTCCTCACTCTCTCACCCCCCATGCCAGACTGTTATTCTGCCTACTCCTATCGACTCACACCTACATGTAAACCTCCCTACCACTCCCATTCATGTACTTATACAAACCTCTATCAAACTCGCATCCACCACTTCCACTTGCAGTTTGTTCCACAATTACACCATCCTCTGAGTGAAGAATATCCTCCTCAGGTTTACCTTAAATATTTTACCTTGCACACTTAAACTATGACCTATAGTTCTAGCCTTACTCAATCTCAAAGGAAACAGCCTGCTTGCATTTACCCTATCTATACCCCTCATAATCTCGTATACCTCTATCAAATCTTCCCTTATTCTCCTACGCTCCTGAAAATAAAGCCCTACCCTTATTCAACCCTTCCCCATAACTCAGGTCATCAAGCCCAGCAACATCCTCATAAATTTCCTCCTTACTCTTTAAATCTTATTGATATCTTTCCTGTGGATAGGTGACCAGAATGCACACTATACTCCAAATTTGGCCTCACCAATATTTTATGCAACTCCAACATTACATCCTAACTCCTGTACTCAATACTTTGATTTATTAAGGCCAATGTGCCAAAAGCTCTCTTTACAACCCTGTGACACCACTTTCAGGTTCAGATTCAGATTCTGAATATGAAAGGTTCATAATTCAAGGAATTGTGAATCCCAGATCTCTTTGTTCTACCACACTCCTCAGTGCCCTATTGTTCACTATGTAAGTCCTACCCTGGTTTGTCCCCCTAAATTGCAACACCTCACACTTGTCAGCATTAAATTCCATCTGCCATTTCTCACCTCATTTTTCCAGTGGGTCCAGATCCCACTGCAAGCTTTGATAGTCTTCCTTACTGTCTACTAAGCTCCCAACCTTGGTGTCATCCACAAATTTGCTGATCCAGTTAACCATATTATCATCAGATTGTTGATATAGGTGGCAAACATCAACAGATTCCTGCAGCACCACCACTCGTCATTGGCCTCCACCTACTATCAACCATCTACTACCACACACTGGTTTCTCCCGCTAAACCAATGTTGAATCCAATTTACTACTTCATCCTGAAGGTAAGCTGCTGAACCGTCTGGACTAACCTCCTGTGCAAGACCTTGTTAAAGTCCATGTAGGTAACATCCACTGCTTTTCCTTCATCAACTTTCCTGGCAACCTCCTCGAAAAACTTTATAAAATTGGCTATAAGATTAAACTTTGTAAGATTGTACTCCAGGGAGTGTGAAACGCAGTATCAAAATATCGCTGTGATGATTGTACACTCTAGTATCAATTGTTTGGCGACAATAAAGTAATAAAGTACAGTTAATTTGATGCAATTACAAAGAAGGTATGACAGCAGCTGTATTTCATTAAGAGTTCGAGGAGATTTGGTATGTCACCAAAGACTTCTTAACAAATTTCTACGGACATAAGGTGGAAAGCGTTCTGGTTGGTTGCATCACTGTCTGGTGTGGAGGGGCCAATGCACAGGACTGGAAAAAGCTGCAGAGAGTTGAACTGGTGGAGAGGTGGAGCTGGCTCCATCAGGGGCACTGGACTCCCCAGCATTGCAGACATCTTTGAAAGGCAATGCCTCAAAGCAGCTGCATCCATCACCCAGGACATGCCATGTTCACGTTACCACCACCAAGGAGGAGGTGCAGGAGCCTGAAGAGACATGCTTAATGTTTTAGGCAGCTTCTACTCTTCCCTCCTCCCCCAACCCCACCAGCATCAGATTTCTGAATGGACAATAAACCTACGTACATTACCTTAGTAGGCCTGTGATATTAAACCTGATTCTGATTCCTATGTAACATGGATAGAACATCGGTTGACTGGCTGAAGGCAAAAAGTGGGAATGAAGGAGGCCTTTTCTGGTTGGCTGCCAGTGACTAGTGGTGTTCCACAGATTCAATGTTGGGACTGCTTCTTTTCATGTTATGATGTTTTTATGGCCAAGTTTGCAGACGATACAAAGGTAGATGGAGGGACAGGTACTGTTGAGGAAGCAGGGAGTCTTCAAAAGGACTTGCACATATTAGGAGAATGAGCAAAGAAGTGGCTGATGGAATACAGTGTGTGGAAATGTATGGTGATATAATTTGGTGGAAGGAATAAAGGCATAGAATATTTTCCAAGGGAGTAGAAAATTCAAAAATCAGGGATACAAAGGGACTTGGAAGCCCTCATGCAGCATTCCTTAAGGTTAACTTGTAGGCTGAGTCGGTGGTAAGGAAGGGAAATGCAACATTAGCATTCATTTCAAGAGGGCTAGAATATAAAAGCAAGGATGTAATACTGAGGCATTATAAGGCATTAGTCAAACCACACTTGGAGTATTGTGAGTAGTAAGGTACAAATTAATTACGAAAAGATGCACTGGCATTGGAGATGATCCAGAGGAGGTTCATGAGAATGATTCCAGGACTGTAAGGCTTTATGTATGAGGAGCATTTGATGACTCTGGGCATGTACTCACTGGAGATTAGAAGAATGAGGGGGAATCTTATTGAGACCTATCAAATATTGAAAGGGCAAGACAGAGTTGATGTGGAGAGGATGTTTCCTATAGTGGAGGAATCTAGGACCAGAAGGTACAGCCTCAGAATAGAGGGATGTCCGTTTAGAACAGAGATGAAAAGGAATTTCTTCAGCTAGAGGATAGTGAAGCTGTGGAATTCATTGCCACAGATGACTAAGGAGGCCAGTATAGTTAAAGTTGAGATTGATAGGTTCTTGATTAGTCAAGGTGTCAAATTTATGGGAAGAAAGCAGGAGAATGGGGTTGAGAGGGATAATAAATCAGTCATGATGGAATGGTGGAGCAGACTCGATGGGCCAAATGGCCTAATTTTGCCACTTTGTCTTAAAGTTCTATGGTCTAATCTGTGAAGGGTTGAAATGTTTTGCAAGGTTGATAGTGAAACATATCAACTCCTGCCTGAGAAGTGACTTAGATTCACTCTAATTTGCCTAACAGGTCCACAGCAGGTGTCATCTCAGTGGCTTCTCACTCCACCCTGGATCATCTGGACAGCAAAGATGCATATCAGGATGTCCTTTATTGACTAAAGCTCAGCATTCAATACCATCATTCCCTCAAAACTAATCAATAAGCTCCAAGACCTTGGCATCAATACTTTCTTGTGCAACTGGATCCTGGATTTCCTTACTTGCAGTCACCAGTCAGTTCAGATTGGCAACAACATCTCCTCCACAATCTCCATCAGCACAGGTTCACCACAAGGCTGTGTGCTTAGCCCTCTGCTCTACTCACTTTACAATTATGACTGTGTGGCTAAGACAGCTCCAATACCATATTCAGGATTGCTGATGTCACCACTGTCATAGGCAGAGCCAAAGGTGGTGAGATTGAAAATTCGGCTGTGTGGTGTCATAACAACAACCTCTTACTCAATGTCAGCAAGACCAAGGAGCTGATTATAGACTGCAGGAGAAGGAACCCAGAGGTCCATGAGCCAGTCTTCATTGGAGGATCAGACGTGGAGAGGGTTGGCATCTTTAAATTCTTAGGTTTTATTATTTCAGAGGACCCAGAATATACGGGGGTGATTGATAAGTTCGTCGCCTAAGGTAGAAGGAGTCAATTTTAGAAAACCTAGCACATTTATTTTTCAACATAGTCCCCTCCTACATGTACACACTTAGTCCAGCGGTCATGGAGCATATGGATCCCTTCTTTGTAGAAGTCGGCATCTTGGACCTCCAGAAGTGGTCCACAGCAAGGGTGATTGATAAGTTTGTGGCCTAAGGTAGAGGGACATGAGTTATACAGCTTTTGTTGCATGCACGTGCAGTTCAATTTGGGTGATTATGCAGAAAGTTTGAAGTTAATAACTCATCTCATTCTACCTTAGGCATTTCCCAGCACTCCACTTTCTCTGCGACTGCAACCCTATATTCTGCATCACACACAAAATGCTGAAGAAACTCAACAGGTCGGGCAGCATCTATGGAGGGGAATAAACAGTCAACATTTTGAGTCCTGATGAAGGGTCTTGGCCCAAAATATTGACTGTTTATTCCCCTCCAATAATCTGCCTGACTTGCTGAGTGCCTCCAGCATTTTGTGCTTGCTGCTCTGGATTTCCAGCATCTGCAGAATCTCTTGTCCCTATATTCTGCATTTTTTCAGTACCTTGACGTATGGCTTTATCTGCCTGGTTGGCACACCAACAACATTTTCACTGTAGTTCGATACGTGTGATAGTAAGAAGTAAATGAGGTCAGGAATCTCATCTGTATGCTTGACCATTAATCAGACATTTTCTAATCTGGCCACCTCAATTCTTTGCCTTTTATTTACATTTTCCCATTCATGTTGTGTAGTGATCCATCCAAAGTATTGATGTGGAAGCAGGCGTATGCCTTCCAGCTCCATGAACCTCTCCTGCCTTTCAGTTCCATCACAGCTGCTCTGTGCTTCTCATTTATTCCGATTTGGATTTAGATTTATTTATCATGTGTAAATCTTGGCACAAGAGGAGGCCCTGGACCGTCACGTGGCGTCAGCGATCATCAGCGGCTTTCTGTGGGCTGCAGAAAATTGTTCCAAAATCCCTCTTAAATGTACGTACTTCCTTTGAATTACTTTTGCTGCAATCTGCAGCATGTAACTTGCCACAGAAAAATGGATTTTTAAATCACCCCAACGATCTTCCGATCTCACGACCAACTGAAGAACCTGGACCAGTCAGACACGGTTAATGGCTCATTGTCATGGCAGGAGAGGGGGAATCCAAGCCAGGCTGAAACACAGAGGGGTGAGGCCTCCTCTACCCAGCATCTTGTTGGCAAATGTGGAGTCGCTGGAGAACAAATCTGAGGGCAAGACTATTGTATTGGAGTCAGACGAAAGTTTGCTCCATTCTCTGCTTTATCAAAACATGGTTATCTCTGGACATGCCGGATGAAGCAGTCAGACCAGATGGACCAAACTGCGGACTCGGGTAAGGCAAAGGGTGGAGGTGTGGGATTTATGGTTAACTCTTATTAGTGCTCCAATGTGGTGGTTCTGTTGAACTCACTTTCGCCTGACTTAGAACACCTAATGGTCAAATGCCATCCATTCTATCTACCTCGGGAGTTCTCCTGTGTATATACCACCAGTGGCCAACTATAATCAACTAAACGCAACACTGCATGATGCCGTCTCCAAACAAGAGATTGCCCATCCCAACACATATTGAATTATTGTTGGAAACTTTAACCAGACTTGTTTGAAGAAAAGCCTGCCCTATTATCATGAACATATAAGCTGTAGCACCAGATGTTCCAACATACTAGACCGCTGTTATACTAAGATAAGGAATGCCTACTGTCCCTTACCCAGACCACATTTTGGTAAATCAGATCAGTGGGGGCTGTCCTTCTCCTACCTGCATACATGCAGAGCCTAACAAGCAAGGCTTCAGAGATTAGGGCAACTAAGAGGTGGTTGCAGGAGGCAGAAGAATGATTATAGGATTGTTTTGAGTCGGTGGACTGAGCCATGTTCAAGCACTCATCTTGAGATCTGAATGAATTCACCATGGTTGTAACAGATTTCATTAAAATAGCTGTAGACTGGTGCTCGTGAAGAGCATCAATGACTATTGCACATGCATCCACAGAGATTAAGTGTTTTGGGAGGTTGGTGATGAAACATCTCAGCTTCTGCCTGAAAGGTGACTTGGATCTACTCCAATTTGGCTACCAGAGCAATAGGTCCACAGCAGATGCCATATCATTGGCTCTTCACTCAATATTGGAACATCTGGACAGCAAAGATGCATACATCAGGATGCGCTTTATCGACTGCAGCTCAGCATTTAATACCATCATCCCTTCAAAACTAATCAATAATCTTCAAGACCTGGGCCTCAGTACCCCCTTGTGCAATTGGATCCTGGATTTCCTTACTTGCAGACCCCAATCAGTTCAGATTGGCAACAACATTTCCTCCACAATCTCCACCGGCACATATACACCACAAGGCTGTGTGCTTAGCCCTCAGCTCTACTTTCTTTACACCTATGACTGTGGGCTAAGTACAGCTCCAATACTATATTCAAGTTTGCTGATGACATCACTGTTGTGGACTGTATCAAAGGAGGTGAAGAATCAGCAAAGGAGGGGGATTGAAAATCTGACTGAGTAGTAAAACTTCTCCCTCAATATCAGCGAGACCAACGAACTGATTGTAGACTTCAGGAGAGGAAAACTGGAAGTCCACAAGCCAGTCTTTGTTGGAGGATTGAGGGTGGAGAGGGTTAGCAACTTTAAATTTTTGTGTGTTACTATTTCAGGGGGCCTGTCCTGGACCCAGCACGTATGCAATTGTGAAGAAAGCATGACAGCACCTCGACTTCCCCCGGAGTCTGTAGAGAATCGGCATGGCATCAAAAACCTTGGCAAACTTCTATAGATCACAGCCTGCTATGGAGATACCAATGACTTTGAACGGAAAAATCCTACAAAAGGATTCGGCCCAGTGCATCACGGGGAAGCCCTCCCAACCACTGAGCACACCTACGTGAAACGCTGTTGTGGGAAAGCAGCATCCATCATCAAAGATCCTCAACACCAGGGCCATGCTCTTTTCTCGCTGCTGCCATCAGGAAGAAGGTGCAGGAGCCTCAGGACTCACACCACCAGGTTCAGGAACAGTTACTACCCCTCAACTATCAGGCTCTTGAATAAAAGAAGATAACTGCACTCACTGCCCCATCATTGAAATGCTCCCACAACCAATGATCTCACTTTAAGGACTCAATCTCATTATCTCATGCACTTGTTATTTATTGCTATTTATTTATATTTGCACTTGCACAGTTTGTTGTCTTCTGTACTCTGGTTGATCTGTCATTGATCCTTTTAAAGTTAATATTCTAGAGATTTGCAGAGTAGGCCCACAAGAAGACAAATTACAGGGTTGTATATGGTGACATATATGTACTTGGATAATAAAACTTACCTTGAACTTTGAACTCCAAGACATACAGTGGAGTGCATCATTTCCATTAACAACACAAACGAGGGATGTGATTAGGGCATTTTGGTGCCAACAAAGCATGCCCACACTGCTCAGCAGACCAAAATAGAACACAACAAGCAACAAAACAACAACAGAACAAGCCCCTTCCCACCACATATGGACAGTCCTTCAACTTGTGGACAGGCCTCCAGCCATTGAGTTTTGACATCTGGATGTTTTACAGAACTACAGAAGTTTATTCACTCACAATGATCAGAGATTTACAAATATATTTACAATTTCAATTAAAATATTGTTACTATTATCTATAATACACACAAATCCCTGGAGGGCCCACCATTCTCGGAAATCCTCCACTGCACCCATCGTAACTGCCTGCTCCCTCTCCAAGGACAAGCAGTCAGCTTAGTCAGAGCATTTATCCGCCCGTCGCCTGGACCTATGAAACACCAGCTTGGCCAGGCCCAAAAGCAAGCTGATCAGGAGATCCCCCTGAGCCACCCTCTGTACTGGAGGACTGTATATCAGGAGCGCAAGACTGGCTTCTGGGCTTCCTTCAATCTGTATCTAGCAATTGTAGTCATAAAAATTGCAGCTGAAGCAGACTGGGGCTGCTCGCCCATGAGTTTTGAAGAACAAAAAGTGAAATCATTGAAACAACTAAAAGAGCTGTAAGGAAAGATGTGCAGTTTCTCCTAGCTTAGTGACTAGAACAAGGGGACCATACCTCAAAGTAAGAAGTCAGTCATTCAGGATGGAGATAAAGTTTAAAAGGCGGTTTCATTCAAACATACAAAATATCTATGAGACCCAACACAGTAGATGCAAGGACGCTCTCTCCCCTTCGTAAGGAATCGGGAACCAGGGGTCACAGTCTCAAAGCAAGGTTCACAACTGACAGAATGAGAGATTCATTTGCTTAGAGGGAATGAATCCTTTGAGTTCTCCACCCAAGATACCAATTGAGGTTCAGTCGCTGAGCTAGTATACTCATTAAAGAGATCAGCAGATCAAACTGGAGAGTGGTGCAGAGGTAAGACATCAGTCTGAAGGTACTTCTATGGGATTTGGAGGCTTCTGGCTAAGGTTTTCTGATATATCCAGACTTCTATGTTGTAAAACAATCGTATATTTATTTATTTATTGAGATACAGTGTGGAATCGGCACTACCCTAAGTTAATCCTTGCCTAATCACAAGACAGTTTACAATAACCAATTAACCTACCAACTTGTACGTCCTTGTACTGTGGGAGGAAACCTGAGTACCTGGAGGAAACCCACATGGTCATGGGGAAAACGTACAAACTCCTTACAGGTGGTGGTGGGAATTGAACCAGATCACCTGCATTGTAAAGTGCTGTGCTAACCACTATGCTACCATGACTGATCTCTGTCATGAGCAGGCTAGTTTTCAATTTAAGATTATATCTTTTTTTTCCTAGGCAGAATTAATTCTGCGCCTACCTCATCAATTCCCATTGATTATTTAAAGACCTTGGTTAGATCACCCTTCAACTTTACAAATGTATAGAAATGCAAACACTTGGTCTCACAATTAAACCCTTAAGCCTGAGTGAAAATAGAACATTGCTGATTCATTGGATTGTGAAAACTTTATACTCCTGATTAGCTGCCAGCTCTTTAATGTTATGAGATTCTAAGCTCCATTTCTCTTATCTGTCTCTAAAATGCTCATGCTTATCCTCAGTGAGGTCTCCAACATGAGTGTGTGGGAGGGATAGGACGGGCAAGAGAACAGAATTGCGTTTCCTGAACTGACCGCCCCTTGAGGCCATGTGACATTGTGACGGGCATTCCGGCTTTTCCGAGAATCCAGGCAAACAGCTGTTGCTGACGAGGTAGCGGGCAGTTGGGTCTTTAAATCATCCAGAGTTCGAGTACCAGCTGGGCAGCATGCGTGAAATAGTGCACTTTCAGATTGGCCAATGTGGTAACCAAATAGGAGGCAAGGTAAGTGGAACTTAGTTTGGATGACGGAGCGAGTTATTTTTTAAGTTTGTAAGTTGGGATTGTGCTTCAGGGGCCCGTGGAACACCAGCCTTGCCTGTGTGTCCATTGTCCATCTGTTAACCATGGGGTTCAAGGGACATATCCACCCATGGGTCCACTGGGCTTGGTCAGAGCCTCCGACTTGAATGCATAATCTCAATTGACGCCACAATACCATCACCGCCTGTGGCACTGCCTTCAGCTGAGACAGTGGGCAAGTCTTCCAACAGTTATAGATTGTCAAAGTACAACACCAATATTCCATACTCAACAGAAGACCAATTGAGGACGTGGATTGTGAACAAATTACATAGACGTGGATCAGAGAGAGATGGTTATATATCTCAGCATTTTGTGGAAGTACGTGAAATAGAAGTAATGGTTTATACGTGTATTTTATTTAGATATTAAATAGATGTAAAATATTAAATATTAAAATACTTCTGTTTATCTCTTAATGTTGGAGAGCTCACTCAAAACTAATTGTGATGTGGCTAATTTTTGTATAATTGGGAACTTTGATAGTACATTGAATGATGCAGTCTAAAATTTAAATGTCATGCAACATGGTTGAAGTGACTGGCAGTGTGTGGTGAGTACGCAGATAAGAGCAGAGATGGGTGTGGAGGATTTCTCTGAAATGCCTGTCAGTCTTGTTTACACATTGCAGAATTGCTCCCCTCTCTCTGGGACTCTTAACCAACCAGAGAGCAAGTCAAAAGTGCACAGGGAACAGTGGCTGACCTCCATTAGCAAATGTGTTGTTTCTGGCTGACAAAGGTCCATACAGTCTCCGTCATTGTGGCAAGGTGAAGCTCTGCTACAGTCAGTTTGAAGTCAGTGGACATCGAGCAGAAAACACTCAAACTCCCTTGTACAAAGGAAGACGGTTGTGGATGCCAGAAATCAATCATCCCAGCCGAGGACATCTCTGTGGCAGTTTCTCAGTGCTGTGTACTGGCCCCAACATCTTCAGCTGCTTCAACAACAAACTTCCTTCCATAAGTTCAGAAATAGAGATATTTGTGGTGATGTCAAATTCCACTGACAACTCTTCAGAAAATGACAACATCCAGACAACAGTCAAACATGGGCAAGTAATATTCATGCCATGGCTGCTTGCAAGAAGAGATTGAACTAGCCACTCTTTTGCATTCGATGGCATGACCATCAGAGTCTTCAACCATCAGCATCCTGGAGGTCATAACGCAATCAGATTATCTCCAGCTATCTGTAGCTACTCAAGCAGGTCAAAGGCTGAATGTCCTGCGCACAACTGGTTCACCTCCTGTCATACTAAACCTTTCAATTATCTGCAAGGAATAAGTCAAAGCTTGACAAAACCGTTGTTGACATCGCCACTGTCATTAGCCGAATCAAAGGTGGTGACGAATCAGCATATAGGAGGAAGATTGAAAATCTGCCTCAGTGGTGCCACATCAAGAACCTCTTACTCAATGCCAGCAAGACTAAGAAGCTGATTATTTACTTCAGGAGGAGGAAACCGCCATAAGCCAGTCCTCATCAGAGGTGGAGGGGGTCAGCAACTTTGAGTTCCTTGGGGTTATCAATTCAAAGGATTTCTCCTGGGCCCAGTACGTAAGTATAATTACAAAGAACATACAGCAGAGCCTCTACTTAGAAGTCTGTGAAAATTCAACATGACATCCAAAACTTCGACAAATTTCTATAGATGTGTGGTGGGGTGTATATTGACTGGTTACATCACTACCCGGTATGGAAACACAAATGTCCTTGAACAGAAAATCCTGTAAGAAGTAGTGGATATGGCCCTGTCCATCACAGACAGAGCCCTCCCCACCACTGAGGACATCTACACAGAGCGCTGTCACAGCAAAGCGGCATCCATCATCAAGTACGTCCACCACACTGGCCACACTTGCTTCTCGATGCCTCCATCAGGAAGAAGGTACAGGGGCCTCAGGTCCCACACACCAGGTTCAGGAGCAGATATTACCTTTCAGCCATCAGGGCCTTGAACCAATGGGGATAACTTCACTCTCCTCATCACTGAACTGTTCCCACAACCTATGAACTCACTTTCAAGGACTCTTCGTCTCATGTTCTCGATAGTTATGATTATTATTATTACTTTCTTTTCTTTAGTATTTGCAGTTAGCTGCCTTTTGCACATTGGATGTTTGTCTGTCCTGTTGGGTGCTGTCTTTCATTGATTCTATTGTGTTTCTTGGATTTACCGAATATGGCTGCAAGAAAATGAATCTCAGGGTTGTATATGGTGAGGTACATGTACTTTGATAATAAATCTACTTTGTACTTGTTGAGATGAGAACAGGTTCAATAACACTAAAGCAAGTCAACAATATTTTGGACAGGGCAGCCCACTCAACCAACGCCCCATCCACCACTGTAAGCTTTCAACTCCTCCGTCACTGATACACCGTGGATGCAGTATGTTATTTATCTTGATTACTCCGACAGCATCTTCCAAACCCATGAGCCCTACCACCAGGCAGAGCAATGGATGCAGGAACACTATCACCTCTCTGCAAACCCCCTCCCTCACCTTAAGATTTCATCAACATTAGGTCTAAATCCTGCTAGTCACTTCACCACACTGAGAGCTCCATCACAATAAGGACTGCACCAATTCAAAAAGGCCTACTCAAGGGTAGGCAATAAATATTAGTCTTGTCAGTGCCATGTTCATGATACACCTAACAAAAATTTATTTTCTCTGCCAGTTCTGGGAGGTGATTAGTCAAGAGCATGGAATCAACTCCAAAGGCAATTATGAAGGAGATTCAGACCTCCAACTTGAAAGAGTCAATGTGTACTTCAACGAAGCACATGGTGAGCAAGCCACTTAAGAAGCATTGAACTTACTGCCTTTGTAGTTGCTTATATGTATACTGTCATTTATCATCAACGTAGTTTTGTAGCAAACTAAAAATCTGCAAAGCTCCAAACCACATGTAAAATTGAGCAACATACTACAATAGTGTATCAGTATTGTGTTTATTATCATTGACAAATATCATGAAATTTGCTGTTTTACAGCAACAGTACAATGCAAGACAAAAAACAAACCATAAATTACAATTAAAAATACACAATGCAAAACAGGAGTAATGAGGTTGTGTTCATGGACTGTTCAGAAATCTAATGGCAGAGGGGAAAACGCTGTTCCTAAAATGCTGAGTGTGCATCTTCAAGCTCCTAACAGTCATAAGGACAAGAGGGCATTTCCAGGATGCCTCCTTCTTGGGGCACCACATTTTGAAGAGGAACTCAATGGTGGGGAGTGTTGTGCTGTGATGGAGCTGGCCTTTATCCCTCTGCCTATAACCTTCTGCAGCCTCTTTCAATCCTTCACTGTGGAGAATCTGACACAGATCTGGTGTCAGAAAGGATCTGGCAAGTGTGGATTGGGACAGGCTATTTCCTGGCAAAGGTTTACTTGGTCTTCAGAAGTGAAACTACAACCTCTAGTGGGGTGAGACTACAACTGGAGGTCATGGGTTTAGAGATAAAAGGTGAAATGTTTAAAGGGAACATGAGGGGAACTCCTTCACTTAGAGGATGGTGAGTGTGGAACGAGCTGCCAGTACAAGTGGTGAATGTGATTTCGATTTCAATGTTTAAGAGAAGTTTGGATAGGTATATGGATGGGAGGGGTATGGAGGGCTATTGTCCCGCTACAGGTTGATGGGACTAGGCAATTTAAATGGTTTAGCATGGACAAGAAGGGCCAAAGGCCTGTTTCTGTGCTGTAGTTTTCTATGACTGTGATCACAGGAATGCACTGACCAAAGTTAAGAACATGGATTTCAATCTGCTGCCCAAATGTGCACAGCACAAAGATAAAACTTACAGCTCAGGACAGCTGAATGAAAAATAAATACCACTCTTGTCCCTTAGAAGGATCTTCTCTGAATCTGTGACTAGGACATTGTTGCCAAGGTGCAGATGGTGCTTCTCTCTTTCACCTGCGCTTGGAGAGTTTCAAAGGACAATACAAGAGGGGATTACTCTAAAATCAATCCAGGGTACACTTTGGTTTCTATAACTTCTGGTAACCGCTCCCCTCTGTCCCTTTTCTTTAAACCATCCCTTTGGCTAATCTCTTTTCCCTCCCCTACTCCCTCGATCTGCCCGTCATCCACACATATTTTCCACCATTTTCCCTCCTCACCTTCCTTTATTCCACGATCTACCATCCTATCAGATTCCATCATCTTCAGCCCTTGTTTATTTCCATCTGTCATCTTCCAGCTTCTTACATCATTACCACTCCTCCCCTCCCTCAGTTACCTACCAACCCTCCACATCTGGATCCACCCAAAAGCTTTTACTCCACCCTCACCTTTTCATAGTGGCTATCTCTCCCCTTTCTTTCCAGTCCTGATGAGGGGTTTTGACCCAGAAAATTAACTGTCCATTTCCATCCATAGATGCTCCCTGACCTTCTGGATTTTATTTTATTTATGGATACAGCGTGCACCAGGCCCTTCCGACCTAACAAGCCACTCCACCCAGCAACCCACCTGTTTACTTCAACCCTATCACAGGACAACTTACAATTACCAATTAACCTACTAACCGGTGTGACCTTGGGAAACCCGCACGTTCACAAGGAGGACATACAAGCTGGTGGTGTCGGAACTGAATTCTGAACTCCAGCTTTATCGCGTGCTGCTCCAGGATACACTTCCTCTGGGAGTGTGTCAAGGAACTGTGTAGATCATGCTTTAGTCTGACTTGACGACTACATGTGAAAATGTTGGATGGGATAGAGCAAAGGAGGCATTATAATATCCAATCTATGCCATACCATCAAAGACTTTCTCAGTGTGGAGATTGTGAAATAGTTGGAGTTTAGATGTATCATATTGAATATTGTGTTCTACAAGGCTAAATCATGAACTTTTTCCTTCAGGTAACAAGTATGTGCCGAGGGCAATATTGGTGGACTTGGAGCCTGGAACAATGGATAGTGTCCGGTGTGGCTACATCGGTCAGCTCTTCAGACCAGATAACTTCATCTATGGTACAGCTTTAACTCAAAAAAACCACAGAATACTTTGAACTGAAAAGTTTTTACTGTTAAAAACTTTAATTATTCTTAAGTCTGTCATTTTTAGGCTTGGCTCTTTCTTACGTGCACTCCATTTGTTGGGTCACAGAGCAATATTAATGAGAACCTGGTCAGTTATATTTTCACACATATAAATTCAGGAACACAGAAGGACAAAAGTTTTTCAGAGTTTTATCTATTGGATAAGAGTCTGAGTGGATAAAGGATAACAGAGATACACTCAGTGGACAGCACATCTGTCTTATTCAGAGAATACCAATCTGACGTGCGTAAGACTTTAACTGACATTTACACACTAGATCAGGCATTGAGTCAGTGTACACCAGGCAGGACGGGATACAGTAAGGTCTGAGTGTTAGTGAGTAGTATTTTTAATGATGGGTACAGGAGCACTGGGAATCCTGTGCTGTGGATTCTTCTGTGTAATCAGTAAAAGATTAAAATGAACGGTTTCTTAAAGACTTCTAGTTATGGTACAGCAATTGATTAATCATTCCTATTACTGATCTGTACAGCTGCTCCATTGTTTGTCAGGTCCATTTAACCAATCTCTTTTCTCTCTCCGACCCTCCCACCCCACTCCACCTGGGTGCAGGAAACTCAGGGGCTGGCAACAACTGGGCCAAAGGCCATTACACAGAAGGTGCCGAGCTGGTGGAAAACGTGCTGGATGTCATGAGGCATGAGTGCGAGAGCTGTGACTGCCTCCAAGGCTTCCAGCTTATACACTCACTGGGAGGAGGCACTGGCTCAGGCTTGGGCACTCTCATCATGAGCAAAATCCGAGAGGAATACCCCGATAGAATCATGAACAGCTTCAGCGTGATGCCTTCACCGAAGGTCTCCGACACTGTGGTTGAACCGTACAATGCCACCTTGTCCATCCATCAGCTGATAGAGAACACCGATGCAACCTTCTGCATCGACAATGAGGCTTTGTACGACATTTGTTTCCGGACCTTGAAGCTGCCCACACCAACCTACGGTGACTTGAACCATTTGGTCTCCATGACGATGAGCGGTGTCACCACCTCACTGCGTTTCCCGGGTCAACTCAATGCAGACCTGAGGAAGCTGGCAGTCAATATGGTTCCTTTTCCTCGTCTGCACTTCTTCATGCCTGGTTTTGCCCCACTGACGTCCCGTGGGAGCCAAGACTACCGCTTGCTGAGCGTTCCAGAGCTCACTCAGCAGATGTTCGACGCCAGGAACATGATGGCAGCCTGTGATCCGCGTCACGGAAAGTACCTGACTGTGGCAGGAATCTTCAGAGGCAAGATGTCCACCAAGGAGGTGGATGATCAGATGTTAGCCATCCAAACCAAGAACAGCAATCACTTTGTGGAGTGGATCCCCAATAATGTCAAGGTGGCTGTGTGTGACATTCCACCAAAGGGACTCAAAATGTCTTCCACTTTCATAGGGAATAACACTGCCATCCAGGAGCTCTTCAGGCGCATTAGTGAGCAGTTCTCCGTCATGTTTAGAAGGAAGGCTTTTCTCCACTGGTACATAGGAGAAGGTATGGATGAGATGGAGTTCACAGAAGCCGAATGCAACATGAATGATTTGGTGTCTGAGTACCAACAGTACCAGGATGCTACAGTTGAGGCTGAAGATGCGGGGTATGAAGAGGAAGAAGCCAACTCTGCACAAGTTTGAGTAATTAGGAGAACTGTGTACCTCACCAAAGGAATAATGAATGTAACAGCAAAAGAAGTGAAGCAAACATCTAAGGCAACAATGATCTATTCTAATTGGACATACTAGAAATGAACCTGGAAACTGCTACCCATGTATCATTAGGAACCACATTTACGAAGCATTGCTTGGAAATATTAGATGTTTATGTACTGAACACCAACATAGGCGACCGTCATAAATTAGTGAGGAAAAATAAAATGTCGTATGTAAGCTCCCACTAGGGGATTACTCTTAGAATATTTTAAATAATCTGTGTTGTCAAAGGTGGAGGAATGGAGGGATGCATTACATGATAATATTGCATTTTTAAAAAATGCAGTGATATATATTCACAATAAGAGCATGTGCCTCCAGCAGTATGAATTAGACATGAGAATGGCTGTGCAACATATATTTTTGAAAGAAAAAAATTAATTTCTGAACTGAACCAAAGTGAAAACCAAATTTGCTTCAGTGATTATCCATTTTTTAAAATCATTTAAATGTTTTAATTGGCAAATATTAAAGCTTATCTGACAGAATCTGATCATACTTGAAACGTTGCACAACCTAGACTCCCACACATCACTTCTCACACTTTCTTGTGATGCTTTAAAATAGAGAAGAAAAGCGAAAATAATTTTTTTTTAAAAACTGCAGATGATGCAAGCACCCAGTTGGTCTGGCAGTATCCTTGGAATAAGAAACAGTTAACATTCAGATCCTAAAGACAATGTCAAATGCTCTTAGACCCAAATGTCAACTGTTTCTCTCTCCACTGATGTCTGCTGACTTGCTGAGCGTTTCCAGCATCTTCTGCTTTATTTTTCCAGACCTTTACCTAGAATCTGAAATCTACTCAACTTACCACTTTAACTAACTACTCGCAAAGGCCCAGAGCAGCAACACACTTCACAGTCGAAAGTAGGTTCAGAGGTAACCTGACAAAAATGTGCCATATTATGTGACACTTACTATTTTGTAAGACCATTTTATTACATCCGACAAAAATGCTTCATTTGGTTACTGAGCACTCTGGAGAGTAACCAAAATTTGTCTTGTTTTTTAAATGGCTTTGCTTGCAATATTTTATCCAACCAGACTACTGTATTTATACGTAGTCACAGTGATGTGGATAGTATGATGGTGTCATAACAGGAATAATTGTTGGTATGAGGGATGACGATAGCAGTGCAAATCTTGTTGGGAGTGGTACTCTTGTCAAATGAAAATTAATTCAAACACCTCCAATCAACTGCAAGGATCACAGAGTCTTCAGTCAGATGAAAATGTAAATCGCTTCTCTCCTCAGCCATCTCCACACTGCTCCAACTAAGTCCAACAAACTTGGCAGACATCAACTCATCTTCCTTCTGGCAAATTGCAGTCCTCAGGACTTAATGCTGAAATTAATAATTTAAGATAACTTCATTTATATTTTTTCTATCCAGTTATAACTGTATCTTACATTTTCAACTTATACCCATTTTACTCATTTCCAACTATCGACTTTTAAAATAATTGGTAGCTTCACGACTTTGGTCTGCATTCCATCATGGATATTGCCTTTGTCTTCTCCACAATTTAAAAAGCATGCTAGCTTTCTCATTTATCCAGTTTGGACAAAAGACCTTTAATCTGAAAGGCTGACTTTATTTCTCTCCCTTGGGATGGTACCGAGTCTGATAAGCATTTGCAATATTTTGTTTAGATTCCCAGTAGTTCTTATTTTGCTCAAATTACAGACAGACAGACATACTTTATTGATCCCGAGGGAAATTGGGTTTCGTTACAGTTGCACCAACCAAGAATAATGTAGAAATATAGCAATATAAAACCATAAATAATTAAATAATAAGTAAATTATTCCAGGTGGAAATAAGTCCAGGACCAGCCTATTGGCTCAGGGTATCTGACACTCCGAGGGATTAGTTGTAAAGTTTGATGGCCACAGGCAGGAATGGTTTCCTATGACGCTCAGTGTTGCATCTCGGTGGAATGAGTCTCTGGCTGAATGTACTCCTGTGCCTAACCAGTACATTATGGAGTGGATGGGAGACATTGTCCAAGATGGCATGCAACTTGGACAGCATCCTCTCTTCTGACACCACTGTCAGAGAGTCCAGTTAGATTCCTTAATGTATAAATATTAAACATGAAAAACAGTTGTGCAGAGCCAGTCTATACACATCTGCAAAGAGGCAGTCTCACTTTCTTAATGATAATTTATAAAATTTAAGAAAATAATAAAATAATTCTTGTTAGAATTCCTTGCATTATAGAATCTCCCACTGATTTCATCGAAGCAGATGACAAGTGTCCAGGAACATTATCATCTCAGTTCCCCTCATACTTGCATCCCTGCAATGGGCACACATTGCAATCCTTCATTTTCACTACACTTCACCTTGGAACTCCCTAAATGACAGCTTCACCCAGTCTCCATTGATTCAAAAAATCCCACAAAAGCCTTATGGGCAATCAGTCTCTGCCTTGTTAGCAACATCCATGTACAGACTGACTGGAATAAATATTTTTTAAAAATTATTATCAAAAAACAAACTAAAATGTAAAATAATTTTGCCTTCTTATAATAAAAGATGCAGGAGAAACGCAGACTCTGACATTATTGGTCTATGTAGACTTCATAAACCTGGGGTATGACAGAGTAAATGTTTAATCACTCCCAAGTAGTTCTTGCACTCTCTGGCTGGAAATTAGTGTCAATAGACTTTGAAAATTTGGTCTGAGTTTTCTGCACCCTCAACACAAAAAGTCTTGTACACTCAAGTTCCAAATGCCATTAACAGCACTCCTATCCCGCTGCTTTCATTACCAATTCAAACATTTTCAGCATTTTATATTTTGACAGAAAATAATTGCTTAATTTTAGCAAATGCCTTCAAGGGAAAACAGCAAGCACATGGCAAATGGACAGATGGTGTATAGACGGTACTGTTGAATGTACAGAGAGTTCATTTAAAGCACTGACATATTTGCTTTGGTTGGTTTGTGCTGTAAATTCTGTGCCTAACTTCCATGCTGTAAGTGTGCTTAATTCAGCTTATGCCATTGCAATGTTACAATGGAGTTTTGTTTACTTCTATTTTTAAACATGAATATCAATAAATGAGCATCTGTAATCTTTGTTGTAAAAATATGTAAAGCAACCAAAGGCTGGACTATATAATAATGAAGCATATATTCTATCAGTTGTTCACTGATAAGACTGGTGTTTGTGTTCATGAACTAATAACGCAACACCCATGGACTAAGGAATCAGATTAAGCACAAATTCAAATCCATGGCAAACCAGGCTTGTGAAATGCTGTTTTTAATTTACCGGTACCTCTATCCCCAACAAGGTCTGGTCACCTGAAGTTCAATGCAATTGACATTCAACCGATCACAAAAGCAAACTAGCAAGGCATTTAGTTCTAATAATCCCCCAGCAATTCCAGATGCTCATCACTGACTTTAAAGTGAACAGGAGATCGTCATTTGGCCTCTTTCATGCTCACTATTCAGTAAGATCACAACTTTTCTGCACCACATTCTGTAATGTCCTTAATATCCCAAACTCTAGCAATCTCAACAGTCCCTTTGGTCTGCAAATTCAAAGGATCCACTACCCCTTGGTGAGAGAATCCCCCTCACCCGTTCTAACTGGCTGACCCCTTTGAGACCGATTCCTAGTTTTCCCTGGCTGTGATATCTTGACCACTGCCAATGCATCAACCCAGCAAAGATATACCTCACAGGACAATCTCTCCCATCCCAGGTGTTCATCTCTCTTTCACAAGCATTTTGCCATAGATCAGGAAACTACATGTGCACAATAGATGTGGTCTCACTTGAGCACGACTTCTCTACTCATTAAAATCCTCTTGGAAAGGAATAAGCTTTGGTAGCAACATAAATTGTGATCACCAAAAAAGGTCAACTCCGTACAAATTGACCTTGAAGAACATATCATCATGAATGTCAAATGTGCAATATCAAGGCTCTTCGTCAAGGTCAACAGATGGCCATTTAAACATAAAGATACCCACTCCAAGAAAGTAAACTATATGCCGGGACAATGTTCATCAGCTGTGGCTGGAAACACATGCTACCTTTTCAGGTAAGCTCTAGAAAGGTTAAGCAATGAAAGGAATAATACAAGTTATTTACTCATCCATTAAAGTTAATTTCAGTTTTTTTTTTAAAAAAGGTTATTCCTCCAGGATCAACTACGCTTAGGGTTGGTAAGAACCAGTAATCTTGTAATTGAAAGACACTTGTGAGTTTTTAAATGAATGAATGACATAGATCTAACTTCAAAATTCAAGTTCAAGTTGTCACTTGCCTATACAACCAATGTTCCTCCAAACCACAGCACATAAAATATTACCACAAATAGTTAAAATAGCACAGGTAAACAGCTCGCTGCCCTAGTGACCTCAGTGGTAGCAGGATATTCTCTAGTCTCACGGCTTGAGGGAAGACGCTGTTACGCAAACTGGCAATCCTAGTCCTGACGCTTCTGTACCTCTTCCTAAATGTAGAGGGTCAAAGAGATTGTGGGGTGGGTGGTAAGGATCCTCAGCATTTCTTCGAGCCCTTCGTACACAATGCTCCCAGTAAATGTCACAAATGGGTTGGTGGGCTGGTGTGGTTGTTAGACCCAGTTGATCCTCTTGGCGGTTTTTAATATGCTTTGTGGGGTCTTGTGGTCAGATGCTTTGCAGCTTCCATCAGGACACTCAATGGTGCTCTTGTAGTAACTTGTTAGTATGGGGGTGGCAAGCTTTGCATATCTCATTCTCTTCAGAAAGTTAAATGATGCTTTACCTTCTTGACTAATGAGGTGGTGTCGTGGGTCCAGGTTAGATTGTCCATTTTGTGCAAATCAAGGGACTTATGTGCTCTTCACTCTCTCCACAGCAGAGCCATTGATGTGCAATGGAGAGTGGTCAACCTGCACTTTCCTGTAGTACAAAACCATCTTTCACCTTAACTGTATTGAGACTCCGGTTGTTGTTCTCACATCAATTGACAAGCCTCTCTGCCTCCTCTCTGTATGCCAACTCAATAATGTTGATGAATTCTGAATGAAAAATTATTCATTCAGAAGACATAATTTATATCTAATCCATTGGATCTTGTAATATGAAAACACCCCCATATCACTCAATGACTCAAAAGATACATTCCAAGCTTCTCCTGTAAATTGTCAATTTAAATCTTTTACCCTACGCATTATTCGGTGAAATGTGCTGGAACTATTTCAAGTTGCCTGACTTTTAAATGCTTCCAGATCCAATTAAGGCTCCATACAAATTAACACTCAGTTAAGGCTTTTTTTTTTGCAGTCTACTATTTATTCACTACATTTTGAACAAATGTTCAAATTAATTGAGTGCCTATTACTAATATCATATATCTCTAGGTTACAATGCAAAAGCAGAAGTTAGATTAATTAATGTTCTTCAAGTGACTCAGTGTTCCACAAGGATCAGACGCACCCAGCAATGAGTGAGATGATGCAACACTTGGAAACTATGCATCAAATACCAAGCATACCTCAATCCAAGATGAGACAAGTGAACTCAGTACATCTTTCATGAAATGACAAACATTCATGAATTCAATTACCTATTTGTCAAGAGTCCTATACAAGATTCAAATCAACTTTGTTGAATCTTGGGTGATTAACCTGCAGAATGACCTCAGAGAAAATATTGTTTAACCTGCAGTGTTGCATTACGTCTCTGCTATCAATTTTTAAATTACTTTGAGTAGCAGAAAGTCTCTTCTAGCATTTACATACAGAGCCTATAAAAATAATTCAGCCCACCCTTGGAAGTTTTCCTTTTTTATTGTTCTACAATATTGAATCGCAGTGGATTTAATTTGGCTTTTCTGACACTGATTAACAGAAAAAGACATTTTCGTGTCAAAGTAAAAACAGATCTCTATAAAGTCATCTAAATTAGTTAGATATTTTAAAAAATAATTGATTTCACAAGTATTCACCTCCCCCCCCCCCCTTAATATGGCACACCAAATCATCACTGGTGTGGCCAATTGGTTTTGGAAGTCACATAATGAGTTAAATGGAGATGTTTTTGGAGACCTGTGTGCAGTCAGGGTGTTTCAATTGATTGTAGTAAAGATCAATACTTCCAATACACCCGTATCTGGAAGGTCCAACTGCTGGTGAGTCAGTATCAAATTACACTATGAAGACAAAAGAACACTCCAAGCAACTCCATGAAAAGGTTATTGAAAAGCACAAGTCAGGAGATGTATACAAGAAAAATGTTCCCTGGAGTACAGTTAAGTCAATCATCAAGAAATTGAAAAGAATATGACACAGCTGTAAATCTGCATAGAGCAGGCCATCCTCAAAAACCTGAGTGACTGTGCAAGAAGGGGACTAGTGAGGGAGGTCACCAAGAGATCCATGATAACTCTGGAGGAGTTACAGGCTTCAGCTGCTGAGATGGGAGAGGTTGCAGAGACAACTGTTGCCCAGGTGCTTCACCAGCCGCAGCTTTATGGTAGAGTGGCAAAGAGAAAGCCACTGTTGGAAAAAAAACTTAAATGAAATCTTGGCTAGAGTTTACCAGAAGGCACGTGGGAGACTCTGAAGTCAGCTGGAAGAAGGTTCTATGGTCTGATGAAATCAAAATTGAGCTTTTTGATCTTCAGACTAAATGCTATGCTGTAACACCACACATCAAAACACACCATTCCTACCGTGAAGCATGGCGGTGGCTACATCATGCTGTGGGGATGCTTCACTGCAACAGGCCCTGGAAGGCTTGTGAAGGTGGAAGATAAAACAAATGCAGCAGAGTACAGGGAAATCCTGGAGGAAAACCTGATGCAGTCTGCAAGACAACTGTGACATGGGAGATTTGTTTTCCAACAAGACAATGACCACGAGCATAAATCCAAAGCTACACAGGAATGGTTTAAAAACAAAAAAGAGTTAATGTCCTGGAGTGGACAAGTCAAGAGTCCAAACCTCAATCTAATTGAGAATTTGTGGCTGGATTTGAAAAAGGCTGTTCATTCACGATCCTCATGCAATCTGTCAGAGCTTGAGCAGTTTCATAAATAAGAATGGGAGGAAAACTGCAGTATCTAGATGTGCAAAGCTGATAGAGACCTATCCACACAGACTCAAGGCTGTAATTGCTGCCAAGGGTGCATCTACTAAATACTGACTTCAAAGATGTGAATATTTATGCAATCAATTACAAATATAAAACACAAAATAATTAATTTAATCACTTTGTAGAGACTGGTTTTCACTTTGACACAGTAGAGTCTTTTTCTGTTGATCAGTGTCAAACCTGTTGTGATTCAATGTTGTAAAACAGTAAAACATGGAAATTTCTAACGGGGGTTGAATACTTTTTTATAGGCACTGTAATACTGAAATACAGAGGAAAAATTATTTACAACTATGTACAAATAGGTTGCCTTTAAACTGCTAGTTTCAAAACAGTGTAGTCATAGGGAATCTGAGGCCATCTGTTGGTCGGAGTCAACCATGGATATTGTGTCCTGGTTGTCTACGTGATACATAAGCCAGGGCAACATGGACAGCAAGCTGTTGTATATGCAACAGGTCTCCCCTTTCCACATAGCTGATGAAATTAAATGAATGGCAGACACCAATACAATTAGGCACCAGCAGCATCACGAAAGTTGCCAGTCAGCTTTAAACTCAACGAACGACTACCTTTGGGACTTCAGATTTCCCCCCCCCACCCCCCCAGGGTTTACTCCCTAATCCTTCCCCATGAGAGAGAAACACAGCTGAAAGATAGTTGAAGTTTGTGATCAGAGTTCTCCTTCTCCTAGATCAGGGGTAGGCAACCGTAAGCACAAATTATTTTCTAGCATGCGTTATTCATTAATTTGAGGCAAAACATAACTAGATGTATTTAAATGGATAATTCCCATATTTCAAGTTTTATTTTAATGGCATTTATCTGGCCTACCGTCCGCTCATTAATACACGATCTGGCCCACAGAGGCAAAAAGGATGCTGACCCGTCCTAGATGAACTGCCAGCCACTGCTGACGAGCCTGATCTGCTCAAAGGAACTGATTTTAAGGTGCCAGTAACCCACCTTCGCCTCTCCTCCTGTCAGTAGAAACAGTTCCGCTGGCTAGAGGCCAAGCCACACATGAAGGCCAGGAGCTGGACTTGGTTGTCAGAGGAGACACATGCTATTAGGAGCTTATCCCCACCATCTCCCCAGCCAAGAGAACCTTAAGGAAAAGTAATTTGTTTGTAGGTTAACGAACTGATTATAACAACAGCTGGAGGCCATCTCCAACTCCCGTATAGTTAGAACCAGCAATGAATGAGATGATGGAAAATATGAAAACTATGCACCAAACATCACAGATTAACAAACATCTAATTTCACAAGGAAGACCCAGAAACTGCCTACAAACTGATACAAGAAGCAATGTGAAATTCAGATCTCTCTCAACAGTGCATTAAAAATGAATGCACTGATCAAAATCAGCCACTTTAGGGGGTACTAATGACAACCAAGCTATGAATCAAGACATTGGACCATTGATTTTCTGTTTTTTTTTCCTGTATAAAATTAATTTATATTATCATTATTACATTTTTGGGGTGAGAAAGAAGATGCCCCATTTGGTATCCCATTGCCCCAATATGAATATGGTCCTTGCTAATAATGCAAGGCAAAAATTGGACAGTATCTTTAAGATTTATCTGAGGAATAGAAGTCCAAATTACATTAGATTTTACAATCAAAATGCCCCAACACATCTCACTCAATACACTCAAGTAAAAAAAATTCCACGATCCATTAAAGAATGAGTGTTTAAATAATATCTGTATTTTGAATCAACATCAGTCAGTATTGCATTATTCAATTGCATTCAGCGTTCCAACAATAAGGATGATAACTTGTAAGAGTTCACATCTTCAAACTTTCAGGTCTTCAGATCCTGGGAAAAAAAACCAAAATCAAACAATTAATAGAATGTAATAAACAGCATGATACAAAGTTATAAACAACTTACAGCACTTAGTTAAAATGCCACCTAACTGAAAGAAAGTTTCATGGGAAAATTGGGGAAGATTAAAAGAATTTTATATAAAGATTTCAAGAGGACTAGGTTGATTTAAAACTAGTTTTAAATCTACACAAAGGAAACCATGAAGGAATGAGTTTGTTCATGGCGGAATGGCACTATGTGAATGAATTAATATGCATGATAGCAACAAAAACAAATGAACACAAGCTTACTATAACTATATATCTCTTCAAGGCATTAAACCTTAACAGGATCAGGGGGTCCATCAACCATGAGTGAGACTGCCAGTGGTAGGGACTGCCAATACTCACTGCTAGAATAGTACCAGATCTAAGATTTAAATCAGAAAACTGGGAGCTTTATCCTTGGAGCAGAAACAATTAAAGTAAAAACGATGACATTGTAAATATGGAGGATCTGCTTTCAGTGATAATTGTCAGGAGTCTGCAGATGGATTCAAAATACTGGTTAAACCAATCAAAGATGTCACATGAAAATAAAAGATCATGTTCCTGCAACCTGGGTTGTGAAAAGGAAAAATCATGCTTGGTTAAAATGGAGTGAACAGACCATAAGACCAGGAGCAGAATTAGGCCATTTGGCCCATCATGTTTACCATTTTTCCTGGAATGGCAGAGTAGACAAGTATGGGATTACAATGAGCTAAGTAATTCATTGGCTAGCTCCAGTAATGAGCCTGCATTGATATTGTGGGCCACATGGTCTCCTCCAGCACTCTGCAACTGGTTCCAGCTCCACTAACCCTCACCGCACTTAATCCAAACACAGACGTTTGGAGATTCAGACCCTGGTCTTGAGTTAATTGAACTCAGACCACTACAACTGATCTTTTGCCCTTGGTGAGTGTAAGATTGTTAGAAGTATGAAGGAGTGAAACCTACACATTTGAGAAAGACCTGAGAGCATTCATGAAACCATAGAGCAGCTTCTGTCACAACTGGGAGGAATACAATTATTGCAGCTTTAATCCTTTTTTTAAAAAAAAAATGCTCTTTTAAACCCCGTTTGAAACATGAAAGTTGTATAATGAGGGAGGACCACAAAACACAGGAGTAGAATTAGGCCATTTGGCCAATCAAGTCTGTTCTACCATTTCATCATGGCTAATTTATTATCCTTCTCAACCCCATTCTCCTGCCTTCTCTCAGTAACATTTAACACCTTAACTAATCAAGAAACTACCAACCTCCATTTTATATATACACCCAATGACTTGGGCTACACAGCCACCTGTGGCAATGAATTCCACAGATTCTCCAGCCTCTCACTAAAGAAATTCCTCATCTCTGTTTCTTAGATAAGTAGCCTAAAGGCACATCCTTCTATTTGCAGGCTATGGCAACTAGTCCTAGACTCTCCCACCATAGGAAACTTCCTCTCCATATCCTCTCTCTCTAGGCCTTTCAATATTTGATACATTTCAGTGACGACCCCCATTTTCTTTTAGCAAGTAAAGGCCCAGAGCGATCAAACACTGCTCATACAATAATCCTTTCATTCCCAAGACCCCCTTCCATGCCAGCATCTCCTTTCTTAGATAAGGGGCATAAAATTGCTTACAATACTCCCAAGTGCAATCTGACCAATGCATTGCAAGGCCTCAGGCATTACACACAAGAGAAAATCTACAGATGCTGCCGAAGGGTTTTGGCCCGAAACATCAACTGTACTTTTCCCCCACATATGCTGCCTGGCCTGCTGAGTTCCTCCAGTATTCTGTGCGTGTTCCTCAACCTTGTTCTTAATATTTTAGTCCTCAAAATGAATGATAACATTACATTTGCCTTCCTTACTGCCGACTCAGCCTGCAGGTTAATCTTTAGGGAAGGGAGCAACAATTAATAGAATAGCAACCATCGCAAGGATACAGAAGAAAAGATACAGAATACACCTGCCCCCAAACTTCTTCCCTCACCACCATCCCAGGCCCCAGACAGTCCTTTCAGGTGAGGCACCACTTCACCTGCGAGTCAACTGGGGTGATATACAGTATCCAGTGCTCACGATGTGGCCATTTATACATTGGAGAGACCCGCTGCAGACTGGGAGACCGTTTTGCTGAACACCGGCGCTCAGTCCTCCAGCAATGGCAGGATCTCCCTGTGGCCACACACTTCAATTCCACAGACCACTCCCACTCCGATATGTCTGTCCATGGCCTCCTCTACCGTCAAGATGAGGCCACACACAGGTTCATGGAGCAACACCTTATCTCCCGCCTAGGTAGCCTCCTACCTGCCGGCATGAACATTCAACTCACAGACCTCCGTTGATACCCCTGCCCCCCTCCTTACCCCATCCCTATCTATAATTTTAGTCTGGTTCTCTTTCTCTCTTTTTTCCCCCCTCACTATAATCTCCCCCCAGCCCTACCTTTCTTTCTTTTATTTCCCATAATTCTCCACCTTTCCCCTAACCCACTTCCCAGCTCTCTACTTCATCCCTCCCCCCACTTCTTATCCCCCCCCTGACCATCCCATGTTACTTCACTCCTGATGAAGGGTTTCGGCCTGAAACGTCGTCACTACCTCCTCCCATAGATGCTGTCTGGCCTGCTGAGTTCTGCCAGCATTTTGTGTTTTTTAAAAAAATTTATTTCCAGCATCTGCAGATTCACTCGTGTTGCCTACAGAAGAACTCTATCATCTTCTTCACATTTGGATAAAAACATCAACATTTAATAAAAAATTTATTGAAATCTTACTTTCACCACTGCTACATCTCTTGCCTGGTATTCACAACCAGGTAAGCCACAGCACAAGGGGACCCAAAATTTTAAAAATGGATCACTCGACTTTAACTGGAAAATTTTTCTTGGATTGATGTACCACTTCATAAAACAACTGCACTGTCGTAAACATCACTAACAATTTGCTTTTGATAAGCCATTTTGAACATTAAAAAGCACCTGTAACTACAGTTCTGAGCAAATACACACACACAGCCCCTAGGACTTTTGCACAGTACTGTATTTGTTGAGAGGAGAGTGAGTTTGTAAATCTGGCGGGAGCAAATGATGTTGGAAATGGCAAGGAGAGGTATGGGACAGCTGGCAGAGGAGTGCCAGAGGGCAGAGACTGGGGTAAGGGCAGAGACACTCAACCCTGAGACAGCAAGCAAAGTAATCTGATTCCGAACAATTGGTTTACTGATCATTACTCTATGTCTCGCTCAAAGGGTGCTTTCTGCTCCCTCCCCTTTTCCCCAAACATGATTCCCCTCTCCCTGCCCTCTTCCCGCTCTCAGTTCACCAGAGACCCTCATCAGAATCAGGTTTGTCATTACTCACACGTCATGAAATTTGTTTTCATTTTTGCAGCAGTACGGTGCAATATACAAAATTACTACAGTACTGTGCAAGTCTTCAGGCACCCTGGCCATATACATGTGCCCAAAGCTTTTGCACAGTACTGTACACAGATCAACAAAAATGCATTACTTACACATTACTGTTTTGGCTTGTTGACTTTTACGCTTACATCTCCTACTTTCTTAGCCTCTGCTTGGTACTGGGGTTTCAGAGCAGCCCGCACTGCTTGCGCACAAATACGAGAATAACGAATGTAACTGGAAGAAAACCCAGAGCAAAAGTAAATCAAAGCATTCCTTTGGTGTGAGGCTCAAATGTAATTAATGACCCAACCACAAAAGCAATAATTCCAATAAAATATACTTGTTAATATGCTGAAGCCACAAGAAGTGAGATGAGGCTTCCAAGGATTTATCTGTGAATCTAAATCACCTGTGTTCAGCTTGCACCACTTCTTTACATAAACAGGACATCTCAGATGGATAGAATTTTATGCAAAGATCAAAAGTGATTTAATACACTGGAATATTAATTTTTACTGCACGGTGTATGGACTAAGCTGTCTCGATGGCACGAAAAGCCTTTCCATTGTATTTCAACACCAGTGACAATAATATTAGTGTACTGTTCCAAGAGAAAAGATCACCGAGGGAGCAGCAAAGTAGATTGGTTTCAGGAAAAACATGTATGCTGTGTTACATCAGGCAAAACTGACTACATACACTAGCGTTTAGCAGAATAAGACATTATCGTAACGTTAAATCCTTACATGATTCAACAGATAGGATGCAGGGGATGCTTCACGTCAAGAGGATTTTTGAGCTAGAAGTCACAATTTCAGAATAAAAAGGCCATTTAGTGCCAAAATGGACAGAAATAACTTCATCAAAGCGTTTGTTGCCCCAGATTCCAGCAAGTGCAGACGCTAATCTCTCGAGGTCTCCCGACCAGAGGGCTGCGGCAGCAGTTAACAAGCTCATTCAAAAGAAACCACTGGATTTCTGGACGTGGAAGGCACTGATGAGTGACAAGCAGGCTCAAGGGGACCCAACAGCCAACTCCAGCGCTTGATAAACTAATTTGGAAGGCAAACATTGAAGCTTCAAGGCCCCTCCGTCTACACCCTCAACCTCCACCCCCCAACCAAGGGCACTGCGCCCTGCTCCCTAGCCGAAGACATGCCGGGCGATACCATATAACCTCCAGCCAGCTCCTCAAGGTGGAAGCAGGCAGCGCCTCACGGGCCTACTGGTGAAGGCACCATCGGGCAGCATCCGACGGTGGCACCAGTACCCTCGACCCCAGACCCACCTCATACCCCTTCGGTCCCGGACCTACCTGAGTCCCGCCTGTCTCCAGTGCGCCACCATTTTCCCTCCGCTCCCTGTTCCTCTACCCCACAGTGAAGATGGCGGTAGACGTAGCGCGGCCAGCTGCAGTCAACCAATCAGTGGCCGATTAGGAATCTCGACCAATGAAATTATCAACTGCCGTCTAATACAACCAATTGGCACACAGTCTCTATAGGACTGGCCAATCACTTTCTTGGAAGTGCCAACCATGCGGAGTGTGCACTACATACACCAATCACAAACCAGCATTGCCAGCAATCGGCCATTCAGGATTTGCTAAACCCGGAAAGATAATCTACGTCCCACAGCCGGAAGTCCGAGGTTTTCCAACCTCAACGGAGTTCAGATTGAAACTGAGCGACCCCTTCTCAATAGACAATAGGCGCAGAAGTAGACCATTCGGCCCTTCGAGCCTGCACCGCCATTCTGAGATCATGGCTGATCATCTACTATCAATACCCGGTTCCTGCCTTGTCCCCATATCCCTTGATTCCCCTATCCATAAGATACCTATCTAGCTCCTTCTTGAAAGCATCCAGAGAATTGGCCTCCACTGCCTTCCGAGGCAGTGCATTCCAGACCCACACAACTCTCTGGGAGAAGAAGTTTTTCCTTAACTCTGTCCTAAATGACCTACCCCTTATTCTCAAACCATGCCCTCTGGTACTGGACTCTCCCAGCATCTGGAACATATTTCCTGCCTCTATCTTGTCCAATCCCTTAATAATCTTACATGTTTCAATCAGATCCCCTCTCAATCTCCTTAATTCCAGCGTGTACAAGCCCAGTCTCTCTAACCTCTGCGTAAGACAGTCCAGACATCCCAGGAATTAACCTCGTGAATCTACGCTGCACTTCCTCTACAGCCAGGATGTCCTTCCTTAACCCTGGAGACCAAAACTGTACACAATACTCCAGGTGTGGTCTCACCAGGGCTCTGTACAAATGCAAGAGGGTTAATAAAGGGCAACATTCCATTAGCCTTCTTCACTGCCTGCTGCACTTGCTCATTCACCTTCAGTGACTGATGAACAAGGACTCCGAGATCTCTTTGTATTACTCCCTTACCCAACTCTATACCGTTCAGATAATAATCTGCCTTCCTGTTCTTACTCCCAAAGTGGATAACCTCACACTTATTCACATTAAACGCCATCTGCCAAGTATCTGCCCACTCACCCAGCCTATCCAAGTCACCCTGAATTCTCCTAACATCCTCATCACATGTCACACTGCCACCCAGCTTAGTATCATCAGCAAATTTGCTGATGTTATATTCTATGCCTTCATCCAAATCGTTAACGTAAATGGTAAACAGCTGTGGTCCCAATACCGAGCCCTGTGGCACCCCACTAGTCACCACCTGCCATTCCGAGAAACACCCATTCACCGCTACCCTTTGCTTTCTATCTGCCAACCAGTTTTCTATCCATGTCAATGCCTTCCCCCCGATGCCCTGAGCTTTGATTTTACCCACCAATCTTTTATGTGGGACCTTATCAAATGCCTTCTGAAAATCGAGGTACACTACATCCACTGGATCTCCCTTGTCTAACTTCCTGGTTACATCCTCAAAAAACTCCAACAACTCCGAGAATCTGTCGTCACAGCCAGGATCCACCCACTTTCTATTCCCACACCGATATGTCTGTCCACGGTCTCTTCTATTGCCGTACTGAGGCCAATTGCAGATTTGAGGAAGGGCACCTCACTATTTCCTCGTGGTTTTCTCCAAACAGACGGCATCGATGTTGTTTCTCCCATTTGCAGCAACTCTGCCTCAGCCTCTCACACCGCCCTCATCCTCCTAGTCCCATTACCTCTTTTCTCTCCCTACCGGACCAACCCGTCACCCACATCTTCTTTCCTTAGCTCTCCTCCCTCCTTCCCTATAATCCATCGTTTACTGGCCTCTTCCTTCTTCAGCTCCTTGTTATTTCAGCCCTTCCCAGCTTCTCACATCATTTCCTCCACGCCATCTTCCTCCCTTCCTCACCTTATCACCAGCCAGTTCCTGCTGCTCTCCTCCTCCTCCTCCTCCTCCTCCTCCATCCGTTTATGGAGTTGGCTTGTTATTTTTCACTGAGGTACAGTGAAAAACTCGTTAATTTCATCAACTTTGCCTCTAACTTCCACCCTGTCCTCAAATTCACTTGGTCCATTCCTAACACCGCTCTCCCCTTTCTCAATGTCTCTGTCAGACTGTCTACTGATAGCTGGACCTTCAACCGTTCAGGGCTCCAAACAGTCCTTCCATGTGAGGCAACACTTCAACTGCGAGTCAGTCAGGGTAATTTACTGTATGCAGCGTACCCGGGGCAGCCTCCTCCACATTGGTGACTGGGGGGGCGCCTTGTTGAGAATCTTGGCTCTGTTTGCAATAGGCTTACCTTCCTAGTGGTCACCCATTTTTATTATACTTCCCATTCCCATTCAAACATTTTGGTGCATGGCCTCCTCTAATGCCACGATAGGGTCATTCTCAGGTTAGAGAAGCAACACCTAATATTCTAGTAACCTCCAAACTAACAACCATTTCTCTAACTTACAGTAATTTTTCACCCCTCTCCCTTTTTTCATTCCCCTTTCAGGCTCTCCTCAGCCCTTCTCCTCCCTGCCTATTACCTACCTCCGGTTTCCATCGTCCTACTCTTTCTCCTATGATCTCCTCTCCTGTCAGATCCCACCTTCTTCAGCCCTTCACCTTTCAAGTGTCAACTTCTCACTTCATCCCTCCTCTTCCAACCTCCCCCCTCACCTGGCTTTACCTATCACCTGACAGCTTTGCTCCTTCCCCTCCCCACTCCTTATTTTGGAGATGTAGGGTTATCGGTCCAAAATGCCAACTGCTTCTCCTCTCCACAGATGCTGCCTGATGTGGTGGTAGTTATTAGTGTTATTCCTGTGTCACTCTTAGATATTCCCACATGGGAGGAGTTAACAAGCACAGTAATCAATAAAGTTCAGTTGAATATCTTGCAAGGCTGATGTCCAGGTGTGCTCTGCACCAGCCCTCAATATCAACCACAACATGGTGTCAGCAGTCGTTCATCATTGATGAATTCGTGTTACAGACCTGGTGAGATCCCCAACAAGAAATAATTTACAGTAAGACTGTTCTTGTGAGCATATATCTGTGAAAAATATCCAGAGACTTATCAACCTAAACTGCCTATGCTAGTTTGCTAAATGCGTGCACCATGAGGCTGAGCTGAGAACTGGCCGGAGATACTAGGCAATGCCTTCAGGCTGCATGCAAAAGTGGATACATTGTAATAATCCATGGGCACTAGCCTGGGGAAGTGCACAGAGTCACAGACGCAGCAGAGAAGTTGGTTAAAATCTCAGGGAGAGAAAAGAAGACATTTGTAGTCTTAATAAATCAACAAACAAACAAACAGAAAAACTAAGCAAATATCTGCGGTATCTACATCTACTTATTTAATAAAGCTCCCCAAGACATTTGAATTCTCTAAACCAGGGGATTTTAAGAGATTGCTCATACGCTTCAAGAGACTTACGATTGCAAGCAATCTCACTCAGGCTTCAGAAGAGCATCAAGTAAACACACTGATACACTGCATGGGGGACAAAGCAGATGACACCATGGGTGGATTAGAACTGACAGATGCTCACTAAAAGGAGTACAAAACAGTGCAGGACAAATTCAAAGAATATTTCAGAGGAAAGCAAATGTGATATATGAAAGGGCAAAGTTCAACTCCAGGAAAAAGGAGCCAGATGAAAGTGTGAATGACTTTATCACAGTATGCCCTCTCAGACAACTGTGCATATGGAAATCTGAGAGATGAGCTCATTAGAATAGGATTGTTGTCAAGCTACAAATTGTCAGAGAGACTTCAGTTACAGGCAAATTTCACACTAGAGAAAGCTCTTTGGTCAGACAGAGTGAAACTGTTCATCAGCAACAGGCAGAACTCAGGCATGGAAATGATACTGAGGTAAAACTAGAAGCTATACAAAAAGAATGGTACAAACAAGGTGCAGTCAGGATGAATAGAAAGAGGTGACAGTAGAGCTCAGCTCAAACAAAACAGACAAGCAAAACAAAGAGCAGGTAAAATGTCCATCTGCAGGAGATGCGGCAAGTTTCCATTCCACGTCAAAGAGCTCTGTTTAGCAAAAGAAGGGAAATGCCACCAATGCAATAGAGTTGGCCATTATAAAATTGAATGTCACTCAAAAACAGATCTTCAGGAGTCAAAGAAGACCATGATTCAGACAAAGAGAGAGGTCCCCCTGGGGCTCTAGATTCAAATAGACAAGGCTGGTGTAATTCAGTTGCAAAATGGACACTTGGGCATCCCCAAATGTCTGTTCACAAAACTGGTGAAGAAAACAGGCATTACACTAAACCCAATGAAGAAAGTGTTCACGGGGCCAGGGAAACATGAACTCAGTGTGAAAGAAATGCTTACTACTTCCTTCCATAAAAATGAGAAACAATTAAAAGAGGATGTCTGTTGTTCAGAATCTCTGAACACTACTGGGATAATGTACCATTGAGAAGGTGAACCTCACTGGATTCGCTCAGTGGCAAAAGTACCCAGAGTTGTTGACAGGCCTGGGGACACTGAAAGAAGAGTATCCTATCCAACTGCGGCCAGGAGTGATGCCCTACTCTCTGACTGCAGTGAGGCGTATACCAACCCCACTGATGAACAAAGCTTGAAAGAATGGAGGTGCTTGATATTTTAACCAGGGTGAATGGACCTACTCACTGGTGTGCCAGCATTGTTCCTGTTCCCAAACCAGATGGCACAGTGAGAATCTGTGAAGATCTAACAAAATTAAATAATGGAGTAAGACAAGAAAAGTTTATTTTGTGCACATTGGGTATGCTGTGTGTAGCAAAGTTCTTCACCAAACTAGATGCAAACTGAGGGTTCTGGCAGATCTGTTAGCTCCTGAGTCACAGAAGCTCACAACCTTTATCTCACCTTGCCTTCAAGAGACTCCCTTTTCACATCACATTAGTCCCTGAACTCTTTCAGATGAGGATGAACCAGATTTTGGAGGGACTGGAAGGAGTAGTCTGCCACATGGATGATATACTCATCTTTGGAGGTTCAAGTAAGGATCATGTCAAAAGAGTGGAAGCTGCTTTTGAGAAATTGAAATCACCCTGAATAAAAAGAATTGTGAATTTGCAAAGTTAGAAGTGAAGTTACCTACTGTCCTTGGAGGGAGTGCAACCAGATTCAAACAAACTGGCAGGAGTTTGGAACATGGGACAGCTTACAAATGTATCAGAGATCTGCAGCTTCCTTGGCATGGTAAAACAGCTGGGAAAGTTCATTCCAGATTTAGCAGGGAAATCAAATCCACTACATGACTTCCTCTATCAAACGTTTGGACTGGGGATGTACCACAGGAGAAGTCTTGTCTCTCCGCCAACATTGGCGTTCTTTGATTCGAACAAAGCAACCAAAGTCTCAGCAGATGCCTCTTCCTCTGTCTAGGGGGAGTACTGATGCAACTCTGCAGTGGTGTATGGAAATCAGTGGCACATACATCAAGAGCAGTGACTGACTGAACAGTGTTATGCCTAAATCGAAAAGGAGACACTGGCTTTCATGTGGGCTTGTAAATGCTTCAGCTGTTCCTTGATATTCACTAAATTCCTGCTCGAAACAGACCCCAAGCCACTTGTCAGCCTTCTCAGCTCGAAACACTTGGATGACTTATCTCCATGTCTGCAAAGATTCAGAATGGGTTTATGATATTGAACACATCCCCAGCAAATCTTTCACTACTCCAGATGCTCTGATGAGGACATCATGCAAAAGTGAATGGACGGAAGCTGACTCCACCCTCATGGAAGATACTTAGCTCAGGTATGTGAAACCTTTCCTGCATCACAGAGTAAACTGGACAAAATTTACACTGAGTTGAGAAAGGACCAAATCTGCAGCAAGATCATGCAATGCTGTGAGCATGGATGGCCAGCTGTTCCAAAAGGAGCTCACAAGCTCAGACCTTACTGGCTTGAGAGAGATACACTCACCATTCTTCATGGTTTGCTGCTAATGGGCTCCAGACTCATCATTCCTGCTCTATGAAGAGCAAGACAATCTGTATAGTGGCCTGGTCTGAGCCTCAGCCGGGAGAGCATATAAAGCTATGTGAAGACTGCAGAAAACTGCACAAAATCATGCAGGCCGGAAATGTCAACTGTACTTTTTCCATAGATGCTGCCTGGCCTGTTGAGTTCCTCCAACATTTTGTATGCGTTGCTTGGATTTCCAGCATCTGCAGATTTTCTCTTGTTTGAGAAATCATGCTGAACCTCTCTGTCCCATCCAATTCCCAGACTTTCCATGGCAAATTGTAGGCACAGACATTTCTGAGCTGAAAAGAGACAAATACCTTCTCACTGTGGATGCTACTCATGGAATGTTGAGGTGTCCAAGCTGTCCTCTCCATCCTCGGCAGCAGTTATACAGCATCTGAAAGCTGTATTCACTCACCATGGAACACCAGAGACACTTGTGTCAGACAGCGAATGGTCCACAGTTCAGCTGCTCAGAATTCAAAGCCTTTGCTAGGGACTGAGTTCAAACACCAGCCAAGCAATCCACAGTACCCATGGGCAAATGGAAAAACAGAAGGAGCACTGTGAACTGTTAAGGGTCTCCTACTGAAGGCAAAGGACCGCTACAAAGTACTCCTAGCTTATTGCTCCGTGCCTTTTGCTAATAGTTACAATCCATCAGAGCTGTCAATGGCCTGGAGATTGAGAACAAGCCTGCCTATTCTTCCTTCCTTTCTCCAACCTCACTTACTGGACTTTGACAAAGTGAGAAAGTTTGAGACAACGCGGTGTGAGAAAACGAGGAGCATGCATGATCTCAGACACAGAGCAAAATCTTTTCACTGCTCAGGAGCTGTTTGGGTTTCACACCAATTCACCAAAGGAACAATAGTTTGGAAAGATGCACCGTGATTGTTTATGATCATGCACCTTCTAAGTCCATGAGAAGTAGAGAGATGTGGCAGTTAATATTGTTATTCTTATGTCACTCTGTTAGCCACTCCCATGTGGGTGGAGTTCACATACTGCATAAGCAGAGCTATCAATAAAGGTCAGTTGAGTATCCTGCATGCTGGCGTTCCGGTGTGCTCTGCACTATCCCTCAATATCAAACGCAACACCTGACCGGTTCAGTTTCTCCAACATTTTGTGTTTTTTAACTTGTTAGGAGGAGACTACACCCTTTCACCAGATGTCAGTGGCATGTTTTAATTGTGATATCCCTGGACATATTAATAAAACTGGGGTTTGTACAATGGGTGAATGGCTTTTATATTTTGATTGGTGGGTGGAATGTGAATAAACTTGAAGACTTCTGGAATTAATGTTGATGTAGGGATGTTTGAATGCTTGTTTGTGCATTATCAATACCTCCTAGTCTTTTTTTATGAAAGTTTAAATTAAGTCCAGTGTGTTACAAATGTGTCACAACTCTGAGGGGCCGAAGGGTACAAAGTTGCCCCCTCCTTTTTGAGAATCGCAAGATCGCTATTAATGCGGGTCTGGGACCCAGGAAATGAGAGAGAATCCACAAGGTTTGGAATGTGTCCTGGCCTCAGTGAAACAAAGCCACTGATAACGGCTATTGTCCCTTGGAGACGGAATTGTGTATTGAGTACTGTACTATTCATTGAAGCTCTCAGGGGACGACCAGAGTGGGCTGGTTGAGGGATTGCATCATCCCAACCTGATTGAAATCTGAGACCCCGTGAGTAAGGATAAAAGAGGGTCTGGGGAAAAACCCCTTTAGACACACCAGGAGAAATGCTAGAAATCCCGTGATAGCGTTTAATAGCGACAGCCGGTGGGGGCTCGTGTGCGTCCTTCCCTTGCCTGGGATTGGCGGGCTCACCATGGAAGAACGGCTTAGCTAAAGGAGAGGGCACAAGTGAACAGCCACACCAACGAGACTCCGATGGATCGAAATCATAAAAGGAATCGGCAAGTTTTTCTCCAAATCTCTCTCTCTCTCCAACCATTGCAAACCCAACGGTCCTCAAAGGCTGCAGCCTGCATGAACTGAGTGAACTTTATATTTCCATCGGACAATACATTATCCCCTAGACAATGATAGAGCTTATTTCTTCTTATTATTATTATACCCGCACTTTTAGATTTAGTATTGATGACGTATATTATCTGTATATTTGCATTGATATTATTTTTGTGTATTTTTACTAATAAATACTGTTAAAAATAGTATCATCAGACTTCAACGGACCTCTCTATCTTTGCTGGTAAGTGACCCAGTTACGGGGTTCGTAACAAGTGCAAATGAACAAATTTGCCAAATCACAAGATGTTTAAGAAAATTACAGAGAAAAAGATGCATAATGCCTCAACTAGAATCATGATAGGCAAAAGAGTTTAAGAGTAATAATGTCAAGAGCCAAATCTTAGAGAAAACTTAAAATGCTGAATTTAAGTATATTTAAAATGAAGTTGATGAATAGGATTAAAGGTTCAAGATTCAAGGTTGTTTAACATCATGTTCAGTATAAAAGTGTAAAGGAGACAAAATAACTGTTACTCCAGATCCAATGCAGCATAAAAACAATATGATAAAGGATAATGAAAAACACAATAAATATAAATACATAAGATTGTTTAGATACTTAGATTGATTATATGTTCATAAGGTAACACTAAGTTCAGAGGTGTCTGCACATAAGGTGACTGACAGGAAATGATAAAGTAGTGGTTGTGGACAGGAAGTTTTGTGAGTCGAGGTGTTGATCAGCCTTACTGCTTGGGGAAAGCAACTGTTTCGGAGTCTGGTGGTCCTGGTGTGGATGCTGCTTAGCCTCCACCCTGATGGGAGTGGGACAAACAATCGATGAAGTGGGGGATCCTTCATGATGTTATTGGCCCTTTTCCATCACCTATCTACATATACACACACATATATAGATATATATGTCTGTGTGTATGTATGAAGTTAGGTAGGCTGGCGCTGGTGATGTGTTGAATAGTTTTGACTACTTGTTGTAGAGCCTTCCATTTCTCCACAGTGCATTTTCCGTACCATGCAGTGATCAGCTTTCAGGATGTTAATTCAAAGTATATGGAGGATAGGGAGATCAATGCTGAGAGTATTAATATGCTCAGGCATTTCGAAGTAAAGAAGGTGTTTGGTCATTAAGGCGGATGTCCCCAGGGCCTGATGGGATAAACCATAGACTATTGAGAGAGGTAAGTGAAGACATTGCTGGTGCCTTACCCAATATCTTTGTGTCCTCTCCAGCCACAGGAAAGGTCCCAGAGGACTGGCAACTAGCTAATGTTGTTCCATGGCTCAAGAAGGAAACCAGGGATAATCCTGGAAACTATAGTCAGTGGTAGGGAAGTTACTGGAGAGATTTCTTGAGAGAATGTATGAGCATTAGGGAGAGCCAGTATGGCTTTGTGAGAACAAGTCATGTCTTACCAACTTGACTGAGTTTTTTTTTCCTTTTTCAATCTCTTTATTATTAATAATAATATTATGAACAAAATACAATTGATATATTAATAAAGGGATTACAAACATACAAATTCCCATTACACATGAAAGAATACATAAGCAATGATTACAGTATAAATGAGTTTTCCCAAAACATGGACCATACAGTATATGTATGAACAAGGTAAATCTAGGTATTTCATAATATATGATATAAAAAAAACAGAAAAAAGAAAAAAAATGATTGCAAAATTGACTAAACTACTAATCTAATAGCTAACGAAGAAGAAAAAAGAAGCAAAAAAAGAAAAAAAAAGAAAAACTAAAAAGGAAAAAAAAGGGCTGTTTATAATATCTCACAAGAATACATAATCATCAGTGTCGTCAACTCCGATCCTCTCAACATAAATAAGATTAAAGCTGGAAAATCCAATAAGCTTGGAACAGGGTCATATTACATCATATGAAAATATTGAATAAATGGTCTCCATATCTCTTCAAATTTAATAGAAGTATCAAATACACCACTTCTAATTTTTTCTAAATTTAAACATAACATAGTTTGAGAAAGCCAATGAAATACAGTGGGAGGATTAATTTCCTTCCAATTCAACAAAATAGATCTTCTAGCCATCAAAGTGAGAAATGCAATCATTCGACAGGCGGAAGAAGATAAATGAAGTGAGTCCATCATTGGTAAACCAAAAATTGCGATAATAGGATGGGGTTGTAAATCGATGTTCAATACCGCAGAGATAATATCAAAGATATCTTTCCAATAATTTTTCAAAAGCGGACATGACCAAAACATATAGTTAAAGACACGATTTCCAACTGACATCTATCACAAATAGGGTTTATATGAGAATAAAAATGAGCTAATTTATCCTTGGACATATGGGCCCTATGTACGACCTTAAATTGTATTAATGAATGTTTGGCACATATAGATGATGTATTATCTAATTGAAGAATTCTATCCCAATTCTCAATAGGAATAATAAGATTAAGCTCTCTTTCCCAATCATTTTTTGTCTTATAAAGGGACTCTGAACGTATCTTCATAATTATATTATAAAGTTTTGATATAAGCCCTTTTTGAAAAGGGTTTAATTCGAACAAACTCTCCAAAATATCTGAAGAGACAAAATTTGGAAACGTAGGAAGTACCGTACTTAAAAAATGCCTAACCTGTAAATATCTAAAAAAATGAAATCTAGGCAAATTATATTTATTAGATAATTGCTCAAAAGACATAAAACAATTATTCGAAAATAAATCAGAAAATCTTAGTAAACCCTTAGTTTTCCAAGCCAAAAAAGCTTGATCTATAATTGAAGGGTGGAAAAAACAATTAGATACAATAGGAATATTTAAAACGAATTGAGTCAACCCAAAAAATTTCCGAAATTGAAACCATATACGTAAGGTATATTTAACTATCGGGTTGTCAATTCGTTTCGGCAATTTAGAAAGAGCAAAAGGGAGAGAAGTCCCTAAAATAGAACCCAGAGCATAACCTGGTACCGATTTAATTTCCAAACTCACCCAATGAGGGCCAAAAGAACCATCCCAGTCTTTCAACCAACATAACAAATATCTAATATTAACTGCCCAATAATAAAATCTGAAATTAGGTAATGCCAACCCACATTTCTTCTTTGTCTTCTGTAAGTATATTTTACCTAACCTGGGAATTTTATTCTGCCATATATATGAGGAAATTTTTGAATCAACATTAGTAAAAAAAGATTTCGGAATAAAAATTGGTACCGCTTGAAAAATATATAAAAACTTAGGTAAAATAACCACCTTAATAGCATTAATCCTACCTATCAGAGATAAAGATAATGGTGACCACTTAGTAAACAAGCCTTTAATCTGATCAATTAAGGGTAAAAAATTAAACCTAAACAATTCTTTATGGTTTTTTGTGATTTTAATCCCTAAGTAAATAAAAGAGTCATTAACTAATTTAAAAGGTAAATTTCCATAACTTGGGACCTGTCTATTCAAAGGAAACAATTCACTCTTATTAAGATTTAACTTATACCCAGAAAACTCACTAAATTGAGCCAACAATGATAGAACTGCTGGAATAGATTTCTCAGGGTTAGAAATGAATAATAATAAATCATCTGCATACAAAGATACCTTATGAATATCTGTCCCACGATTAATACCCGAAATATCCTGTGATTCTCTGATAGCAATTGCCAAAGGTTCTAAAGCAATGTTAAATAGTAATGGGCTAAGAGGACAACCTTGTCTAGTGCCCCGAAATAAACGAAAAAAGGGAGATCTTTGATTATTAGTAAACACCGAGGCTACTGGAGTGTGATAAATCAGTTTAATCCAAGAAATGAATGTCGGACTAAAATTAAACTTCTCCAACACATAAAATAAGTAAGGGCATTCAACTCTATCAAATGCTTTCTCCGCATCTAATGAAATAACACATTCTGAAGTGCTATGTGAAGGAGTATAAACAATATTCAGTAATCTCCTAACATTGAAAAAAGAATAGCGATTTTTAATAAAACCGGTTTGATCCTCCGAAATAATTTGGGGTAATACCTTCTCCAGCCTGGAAGCCAGTAACTTGGAAAAGATCTTGGAGTCCACATTCAATAAAGATATTGGTCTATAGGATGCACAGTCAGTAGGGTCTTTATCTTTCTTCAGTATTAAAGAAATGGAAGCTCTATAAAAAGATTGTGGCAAATTCCCCAATCTAATTGCTTCTTCAAAAACCCTGCATAACCAAGGAGAAAGAGTAGCGGAAAAACATTTTAAAAATTCTACTGTATACCCATCTGGACCTGGTGCTTTCCCAGAATTCATTGAGGAAATAACCCCTTTAATTTCTGCATCCGTAATCGAAGTATCTAATATTGAAAGATCATCAGATGATAATTTTGGAAAATTCAATTTCCCAAGGAAATCACACATGGTATTATGATCCTGAGGGAATTCAGATTGATACAGGGAGGTATAAAAGTCTTGAAATGACTTATTTATCTCATCATGGTTAACTGTCAAATCCCCATTCTGCTGACGAATCTTAGTGATTTGACGTTTAACCAAAACATTCTTCAACTGACTAGCTAACAGTTTACTCGATTTATCACTATGTATATAAAAATCAGATCTGGTTTTCATTAATTTATTTTCAATCGGAGATGTAAGTAATAAACTATGTTCCATTTGAAGTTCAACCCTTTGTTTGTAAAGCTCCTAACTAGGAGTGATCGAATATTTCTTGTCAATCTCTTTAATTTTATCAATCAATAAAAGAGTTTCCTTCTTAATGCGTTTTCTCAGACCAACAGAGTAAGAGATAATCTGTCCACGTATATACGCTTTAAAAGTGTCCCAAAGTGTTCCGCAAGAAATATCATCCGAGGAATTAGTTGAAAAGAAGAAATCGATCTGCTCCTTCATAAATTTAATAAAGTCCGGATCTTGCAATAAGGTAGAGTCAAATCGCCATTGTCTAACATTAGAAGTTGTATCCATAAATTTAATAGAAAGTTTTAATGGAGCATGGTCAGAGATAGCTATAGTATCATAATTACAACCAATTACTGAAGGAATAAAACAAGAGTCAATAAAAAAATAATCAATTCTCGAATAGGAATGATAAGCATGTGAGAAAAAAGAAAACTCTTTGTCGTTAGGATGCCAAAATCTCCAAATATCAAAAATTCCATTATCAGTCAAAAAGGAGTTAATACAAGTGGCCGACTTATTGGGTAAAGTCTGAATAGATGTAGATTTGTCCATCAAAGGATTTAAACAACAATTAAAGTCACCACCCATTATTAACTTATATTCATTTAGATTAGGTAAAGAAGTAAATAAGGACTTAAAAAAATCAGGACAATCCACATTTGGAGCATAAACATTAACCATAGCAACCTTTTTATTACAAAGTAAACCCGTAATTAACAAAAATCTACCATTCGGATCCGAAAGGATATCGTGTTGAACAAATGCAATAGAGGAGTCAATAAAAATTGAAACTCCCTTAACTTTGGCATTCGAATTCGAATGATACTGTTGACCCCGCCAAGACCTAAAAAAGCGATATTTATCCTCCTTCCTCACATGAGTTTCTTGTACAAAATTGACAGAGTTTTTTGATGACATAACAAGAGTGATTGATGAAGTTAGAGCTGCATGTGTTGCCTACACGGATTTTAGTGAGGCATTTGACAAGGTCCCTCATGGAGGCTCATCCAGAAGATTAAGATACATGTGATCCATGGCGAATTGGGCATTTGGATTCAGAACTGACTTGCCCATAGAAGGCAGAAGTGGTGGTCAAAGGGACTGATTCTTGCTGGAGGTCTGTGATTTGTGGTGTCCTGTAGGGATATGTACTGGGATCTCTGCTGCTTGTGATGTATGTAAATGATCCAAATGAAAATGTAGATTGGTGGGTTAGTAAGTTTGCAGATGACATGAAGATAGGTGGATAGCATAGGTGACTGGCAAGACCCTTAACAGTGTTGATGAGCAGACGGATCGTGACTCCCTGAAAGTGGCTACGCAGGTTGATAGGGTGGTTACAAAGGCATATGGCATGCTTGCCTTTATTACTCAGGGCATTGCATTCAAAAGTCAGTAAGTGTCGTTGCAGCTTTATACAAGTCCAGCTTGGCCGCTTCTGGAGTCCTGCATACAGCTCTGGCCACCCCATTATACTGTAAGATGGATGTCATGACTTTGGAGAGGCTGCAGAAAAGGTTTACCAAGAAGGATATGGACATTGTATAAACAGAAGGCATTAGTTTAGTTGGTCATTTGATTACTAATTTATTTGATTCGTCACAATGTTGTCGAAGGGCCTTTTCCTGTGCTGCACTGTTCTACGTTCTGTCACCCGATGAAGGGTCTCAGCCTGAAACGTCGACTGTTTATTCATTTCCATAGATGCTGCCTGACCTGCTGAATTCCTCCTGCATTTGGTGTGTTGCTCTGGATTTCCAGCTTCTGCAGAATCTGCTGAAACCTATGGTCCCTAGTTTTTGACATCCATCCAACAGGGTGAAATTTCTCATTATCCACCTTATCTATGCCTCTTAAAATTTTGCATCCCTCAGTTCCTCTGCTCCAAGGAAACCAAATCAGCCCATCCATTCTCTCCTCATAACCAAAATATTCCATTCCAGGCATTATCCTAATAAATCTACTCTTCACCATCTGCATTCCATTCATGTCTTTCATGATCTCTTAGCTCAGTTCAATTTTCCTGCAACTAAGTTTCTTCCCTCAGTACCATGCCCAACATCTGACCCTCCTCAGCTCATTGAGTCACAAAATCATGGAGTCTTACAGTACAGGAACAGGCCCATTAGCCCATCTAGTCCATTCCAAAGTATAATTCTACCTAGTCCTATTGGCCTGCACCTAGACCACAGCCCTCCATACCTCTTCCATCCATATACGTATCCAAACTTCTCTTAAATGTTTTAATCAAGTCTGCATCACCACTTCACACTCACACCTCATTCTGAGTGAAGTTCCCCCTCAGGTTTCCTTTAAATACTTCACTTTTCACACTTAACCTATGCTATATGGTTCTAGTCTCACCCAATCACAGTGGAAACAGCCTGCTTGCATTTACCCTATCTATAGCCTTCATAGTTTTGTACACCTCTTCAAATCTCCCCTCATTCTCCTATACTCCAGGGATTAAAGCCTTAACCTATTCAACCTTTCCCTATAACTCAGGTCCTTGTCCCATCAACTCTCAGGTGAGGAATTGTTAAGACTCACTAACCTCCAGATATTCACTCTATCTTGAATGGCCTATCCTTTATTTTGAGTCTGAGACTGGCTCGCATTCTTCTAAACTCAAGAACGCAGACCCAGTCTGTATAATCTTTCCTGAAAGTCCAGTCCCCCACACAGGAATCAATCTGGTGAACCTTTGCTGTACTCCCTCTATCTCAAGTATATCCTTCCTTGTATAGGGAAACCAGACCTATGTCCCAGTGTGGTCTCAAAAGGCCTCCATATAATTGGACTAAGGTTTACTTCTTTACTTTTCAATTCAAAGATCTTGCAACATTCCTACAGTTCTGATCGAAAAGCTCCTGAACCTGGGCCTCTGTACCTCCCTCTGCAACTGGATCCTCGACTTCCTAACTGGAAACCACAATCTGTGCAGAACGGAAATAGCAACTCCACCTTACTAACAATCAACACTGATGCACCTCAGGAACGTGTGCTTAGCCCACTGCTCTACTCTCTTTACACCCATGACTGTCACAACTCAAATGCCATCGATAAATCTGCTGATGATACAACTGTTGCTGGCAGAGTATCAGATGGTAACGAGAGGATGTACAGGAGCAAGACAAATCAGCTAGTTGAGTGGTGTCACAGCAACAACCTTACACTCAATGTCAAAAATATCAAAGAACTGATTGTGGACTTCAGAAAGTGTAAGATGGGGGGAGGGAGCACAAACCTGTCCTCATAGAGGGATCAGAAGTGGAAAGAGTGAGCAATTTCAAGTTCCTGAGTGTCAGTATCTCTCAGGATCTATCCTGGACCCAACGTATCAATGCAGCTACAAAGGCACAACAGTGGCTTTATTAGGAGGTTGAGGAGATTTAGTATGTCACCAAAGACACATGCAAGTATCTACGGATGTATCTCAGAGAGCATTCTAACTGTCTGGTACGGGGGAGGGGGGTGGCTACTGAAGAGAATTGTAAACTTAGTCAGCATCACCATTGACACTAGCCCCCGTAGCATGCAGGACACCTTTAAGGAGCGATGCCTCAAAAAGTCAACTCTATCATTAAGGACCCCCATCACCCAGGTCATGCCTTGTTCTCATCGTAACCATCAGGTAGGAGGTACAGAAGCCTGAAGGCACACACTCAGTGATTCAGGAACAGCTTCTTCCCCTCTGCCATTCAATTTCTAAATGGATACTGAACTCATGAACACTACCTCACAGCTTTATTTATTTATTCATTTATTTATTTATATTTTTGCACTACTTATTTAACTGTACATATGTGTGTGTGTTCTGTCACTCATGTTTTTTCTATATCATGTAATTATACAATATAATTATGCATTGCACTGCTGCCACAAAACAACAAATTTCATAACATATGACGGTGATATTAAACCTGATTTTGATGCTGATTCATCCGCTTGCATTTGTAATTACTTCCTGAACAGCATAACTCAGTGATTTGCATAAAAGGGCACCTAGCCCTTTTGAATGCCAAAACTTTTGCTCTTTCACCACTTAAATATCTTTTCCCAACAAAGATGTGGAGCAGTTTCAATGTTATATTCCTCCTGCCATGTTCTTGCTCATTCACGTAACCAAGCTATATCCACTCCACCACCCTCACCCCGCCCGAGACACTCACTTTGGTCAGAATTCACATACTGTATATGTATAGGGAGGTTTGCATACCAGCATTATCTTTGTATGTAGTTGTGTCATGATGAATGTATTAGAAAACAACTTATTAGCAACTGTAACCACTGAGTTGGCATACAATGTGGTCACAGCAAACATATTTCATTTTGATTAAGAGCCTGATAGTGTTTTCAACAGAACAAAATCAGAATGATCTTCCCTTTGGGTCTAAAGGAAGATATGTATTTGTTCTAGAAATTGGTTTCAGACCCAGTTTTCTTCTGGACTACCAGAGTTGCATGCCAAAGAGCTTTCAAGAGGCAGATGTAAACTTAGGTGTGGTTGGGTGGGGGAGGTTGTTTGCATACCAACAATCTTTTTATATGTAGTTGCAGTAAGATGAGTGCTTTGTAGAGCAGCTTATCAGCAACTGTATCGCTGAGTTTTCATTCTAACGTGAGTTTAATTTGCATAATATAATCTGTCATGAGCTAATCATTTTTGGCTCAATAGTGGTTGTTAATGGGATGCCACAAAGCTCCATACTGTTACTTCTAACCTATTTTAGCAGTTTGTATGAAGGGATATTGGTCTGAAACACTGTCTTCTATGCTGCTCAATCTGTTGAGCATTCTCAGCACTTCCATTTTTATCTCAAGTCTTGGTCTTATTGACCCATTGACAATTTGCAAGCAGCTCAAGTTCTGCTTTCAAATTTAAATCCCAGCTGCTCACTTTCCTTCAGCAGTACTTACTGTTTTATCTAGATCATTGGTTTCTGCAAAAATTTTGACAATCAGATCTTTCCCACCCATCCTCCATCCCCGAGGACTGGCCAAGCAAGGTGACCTTTGGGACTCTAGTTTATAGGTGTAGAGAACAGAGTCCAATTCTCTTACTACACTGTGTCCTCTTTCTCAATTCTTTTTTGATCAGTTTATTTATCTATTCGCAGCCTCGCTCGCAGCATGAGAATCACCTACCAAGTTGACTGAGTTTTTTGACAAGGTGACAAGAGAGATTAATGAATGTAGGGCAGTGGATGTTGTCTACATAGATTTTAGAAATATGTTTAATAAAGTCCCACATGGGAGACTAATCCAGATGCATGGAGTCTGTGGAGAATTGGCTGTTTTGATTCAAAACTGGTTTACGCATGGAAGACAGATGGTAGTGGTTGAAGGGACTTACTGGAGCTGGAGCTCTGTAATTGGTGGTGTTCTGTAGGCACCTGTGCTGGGACCTCTGCTGATGTATGTAAATGACCCGAATGAAAATGTAGACAGTTACAGATAGTGTACAAGTCTGGCAAATACAGCACGGTATAGTTCAGTTGCAGATATGGGCAGAGAAATGGCAGATGCTGAGTTTAACCCAGTTAGATGTGAGGTGTTGCACCATGTAGGGCAAATGCAAGGAGACAGTACACCATTAAGGGCAAGATCCTTAACAGTGTTGCCGAGCAGAGAGATCTTGTGGTCCAAGTTCATAGCTCCTTGAAAGTGGCTACACAGGTCAATAGGGTGGTTAAGAAGGCTTCAGGAATGTTTGCTTTTATTCGTCGAGGCACTGAGTTCAAAAGTCAAGAATTAACGTTGCAACTTTATAAAACTCTTGTTAGGCCACATCTGGAGAATTGTGTACAGTTCTGGTCACCCCACTCTAAGAATGTAGCTTTGTAGAGGGTGTAGAAGAGGTTAACCAGAATGCTATCTGGTTCAGAGGGCATGTGATATCATGAGAGACTGGACAAACTTGGCTTGTTTTCTTTGGTGCACAGGAAGCTGAGGGAAGATCTGATAGAGGTTTATAAGATTATGAGAGACATAGATAGAGTAGACAGGGAGTTCTGTTTTCAGGGTAGAGATGTCTAATACCAGACGGCATGCATTGAAGGTGAGAGGGGATAGGTTCAAAGGGGAAGTGAGGGGTAAGTTTTTTTACTCAGAGTGGTGGGTGCCTGGACAGCATTGCCTGGTATGGTGGTAGAAGCAAATACTTTAGAGGATTTTAGAAGAAATTGGACAGACACATGGATGTGAGGAGGATGGAGGAATAGACATTGTGTAGGTAAGGAGATACATTTTTTATTTACTTTTTAGCCGGTTCAGCACAACATTATGTGCTGAAGGCAGTGTTCCTGTGCTGTATTACGTTCATCTTGACTCACTTTCCCTGGAAAAAAGGATTGTGTGCTTTCACCCCATGTGCCTTAAGATTCATATCATTACCCTTAACTAATTTTTGAGGAAAGTCCACAGTCCTTGGCTGGAATGGACACTGAGAGGACAGAGAGGGATTTGAAAGGATTTAACTGCATATGAATATTAAAAATAGACAATAGATGCAGAAGTAGACCATTCGGCCCTTCGAGCCTGCACCGCCATTCTGAGATCATGGCTGATCATCTACTATCAATACCCGGTTCCTGCCTTGTCCCCGTATCCCTTGATGCCCCTATCCATAAGATACCTATCTAGCTCTTTCTTGAAAGCATCCAGAGAATTGGCCTCCACTGCCTTCCGAGGCAGTGCATTCCAATATATGGTGCAACTTGCAGTAGTGCAGGGTACATGTGAGGTTGACTTGGTGGGGGGAGGGGGAGTAAGATCAGAGAAGTCTCAAATCCAGAGATCAGCCATTCAGGTGCAAATAAATCTCCTCACCAGAAGGCGGTAAAGCTTTGGAATTCCCTTGAGCAAGCAACATACACAAAAAATCCTGGAGGAACTCTGTAAGTCAGGCAGTATCTATGGAAGGGAATGAACAGCCAACATTTCAGGCTGAAACCCTTCATCAGGACTGGCAAGTAGGGGGCAGAAGCCAGAATATATAGATGGAAGAGTGGAGCACTGGAATTTTCTTGCATTGGTTTCCATATGCCATACATGGCTAAAGATATTCATGGTGCATTAATAGTTAATTAGTTGCTTGCTTTATGTCTGCCTGGTTTGGGAATGACACCGTCTCAGATTGCAACTCTGCAGCAGATAGTGAGGTCAGCTGAGATCATCATCTGGGTCTCTCTTCCCGTCATTAGACATTTACACCACATGCTGTATCCGCAAACAGCATTATGAAGGACCCCACGCACTCCTCATACAAACTCTTCTCCCTCCTGCCATCTGGGAAAAGGCACCAAAGTATTCAGGCTCTCACCAGACTGTGCAACAGTTTCTTCCCCCAAGCCATCAGACTCCTCAATACCCAGAGTCTAGATTGACATCTACATCATTTATTATATTGAAATTTGTCCTCTACTGTGCCTATTGTCTTGTTTATTATCTATTTATTACGGTAATTCATTATTGTACTGCTCTGCACTTTTTTGTGCACTTTATGTAGTCCTGTGTAGGTCTGTAGTCTAGTGTAGCCTTGAGTTGTCTCACATAGTCTAGTGTGGTTTTGTATGGCACCATGGTCCTGGAAGAACGTTGTTTCATTTTTACTGTGCACCGTACCAGCAGTGTATGGTTGAAATGACAATAAAAAGCAACTTGACTTGAAATCCTGGAACTCTTTTGGTGCACTTTGATGCACTTTTGGTGCATCTTCACAGAAAAACAAATGTTAGTTTAAAGGAATGACTCAGTATCACTTTCTTGAAGGAAATTTGGGATCCGATCCACAATGAACATCACCAGTCTTGACAATAACATTCTGATTCCAAAAAGCAGAACATATTCCAGAGTCTAATGAGGGTCTGCTGTTGACAGAATGTTCCTAATGGCAAGGTCATTTAGAACCAGGGCGCAATAATAAGGCTTTGGCCATTTTAGTACGTGTGATATTTTCTCCTCCACACCTTCCCCCCTCCCCCAAACAGGATTGCTAATTTTTGTAATTATGTATTGTGGCAAGCTGTAGACACACAGTTGTTAAGTGTTTTCTAAACTGAATTTGTCTTTTTGGTCATGGAAGGAGTTAAAGGATATGAATGGATCAGAAAGAAAAGTGAATCAGCAATGACTTTATTGGCCTCTCAAAGTCCAACCTTACATCCCCATCGTGAGAAATGGAAACGGGTAAGGCTGACCACCAAGGCTCTGGTGAAGCTCTACAGGCCAATCCCTTGTACAGTAATCAGCACTTGTTACACTTTGCATTCAACCCCAGCAGCAAGTTAATGCTTTGCACATACAGAACCTTGGGCAGATGCATCTAATATCACCCTCTGTTCTGAATGTCATGTATCAGATATTGGCCTTAAAAGTGAGTAGACTGTAGGATCACCAGAATGGCCTACAACAGTAATTTATGAGGAAATGTTGCATAATCCTGGCTTGTACAGAAGGTTGTTTTGAAGGTTAAGGGATTATTTAATTGATTTTGTTTTAAAAATATATCGCTCAAAGTGAACAAAGCCTATTTCTTTTGATGGATAACATAGCACAAATTATTTGATTTTAGATTTAGCATGAGGACATGCTCAAAGGTAAATTAAATTCTCAAAGAGTACATCAAATACTGAATTCATTCCTTCAAAGGTTGGGGATGCTGGGTCAACTGAAATTTCATGATAACATTAACTGTTGATTATAATTGCAAGGAATATGGAGTATGAAATGGGTAAATGGGAATGGCCTATAAATATGCAGAACATCAAACCAAAAGGGCCCTGACTAATATCTGTAAACTTCATCTTGTTCAAATCTGGACCATTTTATGCTCTGAGGTAAACTAACCAACATTACATTTTAACTAATATTCAAATGCAAGAAAACTTCAGATGTGATACTTTAAGACAATTTTATTGACATCAGTTTTGTTAAAAATGATAAACCACTTGGCTGAAGTTTGAAATATAGTTCAGTGCTATTAAAATAAATATTCCATACAAAAATGTCCTTCATGGATATGCAAGTTATCAGGTACTACACAGGAATATAAATTTATAAAACTAAAACTGTGCATTATGGTTCAATCAAACAAACCTAATTCAAATTATTACTTTCCTTGTTGGTCACATTAAGTTAACAAATCCTCACCAAGCAAAACATTAAATAAATGTTACTAGCAACATACAGAATCCATTTGTGTTCTTTCATTGTTGCAAAGCATTTTAGATCACTGGTCATTTTGTGTAGAAAAGGAATAACACCACAAATAAATAGACTATACTAAATAGCAATGTCTATTGCTTCAAAGCAACAGTCCAATCAAATGCTCCCTTATTGATCACATCTTTTACTCTCATCACAATACAATGCGACTCTAAATTAAATAAATCTAGTCCTTTCCAAACTCTACCTTTCATGTTATGTGCTGCTAAGCATGCTTGGATACTCCAAACGTGTTTCCAGTTCTAACTACTTTATTTTAAGCTTCTTTGTAACACCAACACAAAATTACCAGCCTTGAATCCATAGAGCATCTCAAACACAGCATAGGCACTTCTGTGCTGTCCCTAACTGGAGGTGTGACCATCAAATATGAAAAATGGGAGCCACTGAAGGTACAAACAGAAAATGTTGGCAACAAACATAATCTGTGCAGAAGGTGGCACAATAATCTTTTATAAACAAAACTTCTGTTGAAAGATACACTATTCTCAGCTGTAGGTTTGTGCAAACCACTGCAGAGTAACAAACTCACCATCTTAAAGTGGAATTTTTGATATAATTCTAACTTAAAATCTTATCTTTTTAATTTCTATTCACCAGTTGTGCAACTCTACTCTCCCCAGTGCAAAATTCCAGACTAAATACTGAACGTACTTAACAATGGGTTATTTATTGAAAAGAGCTGTAGTTTGTTGCGGTGAGTTTCTGAACCTGAATGAAACAGCATTTACCTTAGGTACCTGCAGGTTGCTGCTGCATTTAGGTTTTTGCATCAGATATTGATCTTTTCATCAATGTACTGGGAGAAAGCATTGGCAACACAAATGCCCCACACTGTACTGCCAACCTTTGTTCCACCAAAATAGATCAGTACCAGAGTACACAGCCGAGCTTGCACTCCCTGCAAATATAATGGAAACTGAGTAGAAGAGTCTCTTGGAGTAAACAAAAAATAATGCTCTATATTATTTAATAGTCAATGGATCAGTCGGTACTAAAACTTGTGTTACACATTAGTGGTTGTATAGAATATATCAGCAAGAACAATTTAGGATATACTATTTTATTCTAAGACAGTTACTAGAGGAGAGCTTAAATGGGTTAAGGGGTCCTCAAGCAGTCCAGATAGGATTCTCAAATTTAAATCTGCCTTGCATTTAAGTTTTCAAAAAACTCATACTAAATAAAGGGTTGCATTCATTAACTTCTCAATTAAATTACTGCAGAGTCACTTGTGCAGGAAATTGTGTGATCTGCACATAACAAGGTCCTCCAAATCACAAGTAAGGGTTTGGTTAAGAGAAGAATTGACAGCCAACATGGTGGGAAAGCCTCTTCTTTAGTCAAATACTTTTAAGGTCTTTCTTGTCTGAATAACACGTAAACATTGTTTTTTTTAAAGTTGTTGTGCGGGTGATCAGTGCCAGGGTGAAACTCATTTCTCTCTTAGGAACATCTGATCCAAAGATAAATGCCAAGCTGACTTCACAGAACAATTCGGTAAATGATTATAATCCCTTCAGAATCACAACCTTCCAAACACCAATTGAAATCTAAATTTTAAACTTGTAACTGCTTTTAAAATTCAAAGCACAATTGAAATGAAACAAAGGAAACAGTTCAGGTCTAGAGTTTATCAAATGTCACCTTTAGCTTTTCATACAACAAAAGCTCTACTTTCCACGCAGCCTGGTACAGCAATTCTCACATTCAAGTGGAATGTGGCATGTCACAAGAAATGTTTACTTGTTTTCAGCCAGTGACTAGGGGTTTTTATGTATTCAGCCAGCAGTACTCTCTGTTAACAGTAGGAGCCCGAGACAGTCAATGATATTCTAAAGTTATTCAGTTATTCTAAAGGCTCCACAATTTAATGCAAATTGGGAAAGAACAGACTTATTTCCTTAGACTAATTTACTGCTAGTTGAGATGATGTTACTCTGAAGACCAAAATTTAAAGGAAAAGTTTACTATTGCTTCCCTTTCAAAAAAAATCTAGATCCTCAATGAAAGGAAATTTTTTTAACATCAGTGCTTTAGGAATGTTAACACCTCAGTATAGAATATCTACAGCAACTACCATGGTTCAGTTCTCTCAAGGTTAACTACTAAATGCTGAAAAAACAAATAGGTTATCAAAACTGAGTGAGGCAGATTCACTAAATTTGTGACACTCTATAAAACCATGATCACAAAGTTTCTATTTGGACTTTGGGAATACTTTGGGTTCCCAACAGGGACTTCCTATCATAAGTAAATATACTAAATCTTCAGAGAAGGAAATCTTTCTACAGTAGATGCCCATTAATTTTAACATTTTACAGTAAGTACAACTGTACAACTATTTTCTAGTAAAGTACAAAACACTTAGCAATACTTGGTTGCTAGAACTAAGAGTTGGGCTGTTAAATATATGGGAGATTTAAATAAATCACTTTGCCGGAGAAAAGAAAAATCACAAGTTAGTCCAGGATTTCTAACAAGTATAAATTGTAAATTCTTCTCTAAATTGCAGGTGAAGGGTGTGTCTTGTACCTGTAGCTGCTAGGTGCTAGGTTACCATCATGTATTTTCCACATGTGATTCTAGTTAACAATTCTCAGTAATTGTTCAACAAAATGCACAAAAACATACATTTTCCAGTGGGAAGAACTGGATAGTAACCAGGAATGGAAACTTGGCTTCTCCCCCACCCCTGCCCATTTTACCAATTATCCATGAGGAAATTATTGCCTTCTGATCTATTCAAAGAACTGGCCCAATACATTTAGGTCCTTAATTTGTAAAGGCTTGAGGTTCACAAAATTGACTTATAACAATCTCCCTCACTGCACCGCCAAGTCTTTGCCATCTCCAATTCTTCTGCCAACATTACATTTTACATATTAATATTAAAAACCCAATGCTTCTCTCTGTGCTCTTACTCCAATTCAAGATCTCCACAACCACAGCTGCTCACAAGTCCTGTGTCCCTAAAAGGAACAAAATCAATCAAATGCAAGCTGCTTACTCTTTTTAGACCTGCAGCCCCAGTGAATTAGGGGAAAATTGCACAGTGGGAAGCAATAGGCTAAAATAATCTGGAGGCAGACATGGTATCTTTGTCCAAATCTTATCTATTATTCTACTGATGATGCAGCCATTGGAATTTTGATACTTCGTGCAGATGCTGCCAACTCTTCGATTTCAGCATTTAACTTGTGAATTACCCACTCCATAGCTTCTCGGCCCTGTGTAGGAAAACATACACTTCTATATTAACACAGCGGTTACAACTAGTGCAAAACATTGCTAACTGTTGCTAGAAAAGCATAGCTTTGTGACGTGTAGAACATCCCAAAAGCAGATGCACTCAAACTAAGGTTGTTCCGAGTTCATTCCATATCTTGTTCAGTTAGCTTATTTTATGGAACGTTACTAACCATATTAACAAATATTGCTTAATTAAGTGAATACCCATTTTAACCTTATTGATAATTATCAAAGCACTCTGAGATTTCTTAGCATTATACTTAAAAAGCAGAGGAGAATGCAGGAAGAGGAAAGTACACCAGGGATAAAATATACTGCTCAGGTATTCCAATAAATAAAACAGAAACTCCACAGCAAATACACAAAGACCTTTTCATGCCATTTTACTACATATTTTGCAATTGCACTTACTTTATTTGCATTAGCAGAGATGGTGTTCGCCATTATTCCTTCCATGTAACTGCTTAAACTCACCCCTTTTACACTAATTATAGCTTCTTGGGTAAGAATGGTCCTGGAAAAACAGGTTTGAAACACAAGGAGTCATCAGATGTAGTAGTGATAGAGGAACTAAAACCTTTTCTTTGCACACAGTAGTTACAAAATTTTTGGTTTGTGAAATAAAGGATACATAACAAGAACATAAGCAGTACTCCCATCATAACTAAGGCTGTTCTTTATTTTGTTATAGGTGCCAGTTGGTCCATTTTGGCTCCCAATAGACTCATTTTCCTTGCTGCCATACAATTTATGCTCCTTTACATGTACAGTGTACATGATGTTGTACCAGATTAACTGACTAGTAATTAGAAGCTTCTTTTAACTAAGGGCAAGCTATTAAGAACAAAGCATATTAGTCACTGGCAAATGCAAGTTCAAACATAGCTAAACAAAATGAATTGGTGTATAGTAGATTTGCAATCTGCTTGCCTAGCTATATTACTAAATAATTAGGCATGACAGAAGATAAGATCAGTGACCAGAGTGTGAGCTCAAATGTCACAGCTCAACAACATAGGCTGGATGATTAGAGGGATCCTGCTCTGCCACGGTGATGCAAAAGAGCACTTTTTGTCTACAAGGCACAGCAGTCACCCTGTTGTTAACTGCTAAAAGTAGCATAAATACATGCTCCACAGAACCAGTAAGGAATACAATGCTTTTACAGGAGTTACAAACATCATGTACAATCCTTGTATTTATACTGCTACCTACTTTTCAGGGTCCTGTGGGTGTGGTTTATACTCCAACCGCTCATCAACCGATACTAAATTTGTTAATGTTATCTGTAAAACAATTAACAGAATTTAAACATTTTTACAGAAGATCCATTTGTTCTACAATCAAAACAGTCAAACATAAGTAGAATTAGTGTCAAATAACATAGTTACCAACAAAAGAAAACCCAAAAGAAACCATATAAATGGGAAATCTGAAGTAAAAGTTGAATGAATGTCTAATAATATATTTAAGGTGAAAATAAGCGAAGTTCAAAGGAGATGAGCAGGGCAAGGTTTTTAAAAAACAATGCAATGATGGGTGTTTGTGAAGGAAACTATGACAGATGTTTAAGAGATTCTTACATGAATATGTAGGGATGGAGGGATATGGACTGTGTAGACAGAGAGAACTAGTTGGCTTCTAATTACTAGTCAGTTAATCTGGTACAACATTATGGGCACTGTATTCTACTGTTCAATGGTCTAATCATTGATTGGAAACATTAGCTTTGTTTCTCCTTCCACGGATGCTGCCTGGACTACTGGGTGTCCAGTACTTTTTGTTTTCATAAGCTACCAATAAATCCTGTTAAAAGATGGGAAACTGGGCAAAACAACCCAGCTCACCCTGAGTTTAGACTCAAATTAAACCCACACTAATAGAATTAGTAGTATGTCATCATAGATAGGAAAAAATCTATCCTGAAGAATGGACTAAATGATAACTACACAAAAATGAAAGGCCATGTAAGGACTTATGCAGTGGGGATTGCTATTAGAATGCAGAATGGTATAGTGCAGGCCCTTTGGCCCATAATGTTGTACTGACCTTTAAAGCTACCCCAAGATCAATCTAGCACTTCCTTCCCACATTCTCTTGCCTATATATAGCTTTTAGAGTCAACTAGAGTAGTTGATTCTTAAACGCCCACTGAAATACTCAGTTGTACCATGACCACCTGGTCTGAAAGAATAAATAGGATGGAACACTCAACACAACTTGGACACAATGTAGATACAACAAAGATACCTGAATGCAAGTTGGGCTTATAAAGTCCTTCTCTCGAGCATTAAAAAAAATCAGATGTCCAAATATTTGTCAAACAACAGCCAGACATTATAAAACTCACAGAATCATATCTCAGAGTGAAGATGCTAGATTCCTCTACCATAACCCTTGAGTCTCAAAGTCAAGACAGATTTTAAAAGGCTGGCAGTGGCAGTAACAAGAAAATCCTTTTCAATTATTTTTTTTTGCTTAATTGCTCACAAAATGTGGCCTGATCTTCCTCTAAGTCACGATAATAGATAAGCACAATCTGCCTAAACTAATAACACACAAACAAAATTGTACCTTTCACGTCTTTATTGTACACATTGTTTAATCATTCATAGTCCAGGCTGGAAAAGTATGTGAACTCTTGTGTTTAATAACTGGTAGAACCTCCTTTAGCAGCAACAACATCCACCAAACATTTCTTGTAGCAGCTGATCAGACTTACATTATGGTGAGGAGGAATTTTAGACCATTTTCTCCAACAAAACTGTTTTGGTTCATCAATATTTCTGGGATACCTTGCATGAACAGCCTTCTTCAGGTCATGCCACAGCAGCTCAATTAGGTCAAGGTCTGGACTGACTTGGCCATTCCAAAACACAAATTTTCTTCTTTTTAAACCATTCTGTTGTTGACTTACTCTTGTGTTTCAGATTATTGTCTTGTTGTGTCATCCAACTTCTATTAAGCTTCAGGTGACAGACAGCTACGCTGACATTCTCCTATAAAATGTCTTGAATTCCTTGTTCCCTCAACGATTGCAAGGTGTCCAGGCCCTGAGGCAGCAAACCATAACACTCCTTCCACCAGGCTTCACAGTTGGGATGAGGTTTGTGTTGGTGTGCAGTGCCCTTTTTCATCCAAAGCCAATCTAATCTCATTGATTGGAACAGCTGACTCCCAATAGCTTTTGTAAAAGGCGTTGCCCCAGAGGTTCACATACTTTTTTGAAACCGGACTGTTAGTGTTTAAATGATGTACTCAGTCTCGACTAGAAGTACAACTGTTTGTGTGTTATTAGTTTAGGCAGATTGTGTTTGCCTATTATTGTGACGTAGATGAAGATTAGACCACATTTTATGAGCAATAAATTCAGAAAGCCAGGTAACCGCGAAGAGTTCACAAACTTTTTCTTGCAACTTAAGTCTCATGACATCAGGTAAAACATGGGCAAGAAAAGATGCAGCTGATTAACACCTAACATAACTCAGCTGATTTTACTGGTCCTTGATATTGAACAATGGTCAGAATAAGCAATAAGAGTTCATTTCCAAAACTGGCTTGGCAGCAGCACTGACTAAGTTAGCCAGTCTGGAGGACAGATTCTGTCTGCTGCAAGTATTGAGGAAACCACAGAAAAGATCAGTCTAACTGTAGCAATCCATGTGTAGTACATTATAGAAATGGCAGAAGTCCCTTTGGGAACACAGTCCTACCTTCACAATGGAGACATTCTGCGTTGTAACGACAAAATTAGGTTAAATGGGACAGGCTCTGAACAGACCTAGCAGTTTAAAATTGGACATTCACTTTGCACACCTTAACCCTGTGGTGTGGCAAATCATTCACTCACCAGGGGATCAATTCTAACTCTACTAGAAGAAGAGCATACCAGATGCATCTAAGTAGCAAGGCCCAATCTAGAGAAGTAACAACAATAAGTAAAACAGCAGTAAAACAGTATGCAGTAGTCAGAGGCAAGTGATCTGAAAAAACATGAGATCAAAATGGAGCTCTGCTGTTCTGTTGCATCTAGGGATGGACTGTGGACAATTAAACAGCTAACAGAGGCAGCAGCTCTAAGAACTTTCCCATCCTCAATGATGGTTGGGCACAACATGAATGACAAGACAAAGCTAAAGATTTACAACTGCATTCGGGATAAAAAATATCAAATAGATAAACCATCTTCTTCCAAAATGTCCATCATCACAGAGCTGACCTTCAGCCTATACAATTCGCTCCAGCTGGAATGGTGAAATGACAAAGAGCAAGGGCTAAGGACAGAAAACATTCCAGACAGGGTACAGAAACCTTGTACACAGCGTCAGCCATCCCAGGAACCAAGCTGTTCTGGTTAATTTAGAAAGCCAGTACCCACTGGGAAATAACCCAGGTACAGTATATTCTGTTCAAAAAATGCAGCACAAATCCAATCAGGCAAATTACTGAACAGTCAGTATACTCCCAATAATCAAGATAATGACAGGTTGTTCATTCCTGTCAATTGGCACTTATTCACTAATAAACTACTCCTTGATTTTCAGTTTGGACCTCACCAGGACTCCAAATCCCATCACAATCAAGTGAATTCCAGGGGTTATGTGACAGTGATTGCCCTTGTCATCAATGCAGTATTCAACAAGTCCAGTTAAAAGTTAAATTAATGGGCATCAATAAGAATAAAATTTGAATCACTGGTGTCTTTTCTTGAACAAAGATGGCTAAAATTGGAAGTCAATCATACCAGACCCAGGGCATTACTAGAGGAGTTCCTCAGTTCACCTTAAGCACCTTGACCAACGGTCTTCCTTCTATTTCCATTTACCTCTTCTTAACAAATGAAGCAGTCCAAGACAATATTCAGGCACTGGCTGTTAAATGAATGGATGCCAAAGACGTGCCAGACAATGACCTCCTTCAACACATCCAACCACCTACCCATGTTATTCAATGCATTAACACTGTCATATCTACCACCAACATCCTGGGAGTTACTGCTGACTAATGGACCAGCCACATAAGTACTGGAGGCACAAGAGCAGGTCAGGTTTGATATTCTGCAGTCTTTTTATCAGTTACGAGGTACATTACAATAGTGTGATGGAATACTCCCCACCTGCTTGCAACCATCCAGGACAATGCAGCCTGACTGATAGCCCTACTACAAAAGTATACCTTGACTGACATTATCTTCAAAAGGTATTGGAGTTATTTTCCTAGGTTACTGTAATAACAAATTCCAAACCTATGACCTCTACCAGGACAAGGGTAGCTCTCACATAGCAAAACCCCCATCTTCAGATTCTACCACCATAGCTTGGAAATGTATCTCCATTCCTTTAGTGTTAATGCTTTTAAATCATGGTTTATGATTGAAATTGATTGGTGTAGGTCCAGTAGAGGTCTAGGTTTATAACATTATTTGATGTAAAAAGAAACCAAGAAGTCTTACAGAATTGTGATCAAAGGCCAACTATGCCAGAGGTGAAAGTTTAAAAAAACGCTCAAAGGCACACAGAGCAATTCCAGAGCTCAAGGCATCTGTAACTGAAGGTTTGATTGCCAGATCCTGGCATCAGTTAAAACCATGTGTTTGTTTGGTGTATAGCATCATGTATTGCATGGAATGGAACTGGCCACACGTAGCTGCTGGGTACCTTCACCTAGATGGAAAATGCTCCGACGTGATAGATTGCATAGTGCTTTAACAGGGCATGTTAGTAAAGAACAGAGCAGAAAACTGAGTGTTAAAGTAGTTGATGAATAGCTGGGATAACATCACAAACAGTCTCAGCATTCACAGGTTAAAGAAGGGGTCCACAGGTATGGTGGAAAACAATTGTACTCATTTCCTGATTGCAAGCCAAATAATTAGTTAACATGGAGCTTAGGTACAAGAGGTTGCTGTCAACTTGGAAGTATACTACAGAATAAAGTTTGGGAATAACATATCCAAATAAGATTCATAATACCATAAGGCTTGTACACTTTAAAATAAATTAGTGATGGTAATAATGTAAACTATTTGAAAAAGAAACTGGCTCACATCATATAACAATGCTAAAAAGCTGTAGTCTCACAGGTATGGATTGGATATTGCAGCAACATTTGTTTAGTGTGCAATTTTTCAATGTCAAGTAGATGCAAGAATTTATTTACATAATACCTAGCAACAGATGACATGATTTCAATTAGTCCCTCAACCATTATAACAGCAAGAGTATTATGCAATGTTTCAACAGTTATTAATTTACTAACATTTGCAGATCTTAGCTCCATGGTTCTTTTCACTGGATCCACGATGGAGTGTTCATGCACGTATGTCCGTGTCCTGGATGCACCGATAAGCTGGAAAATTGGAAGTGCAGTCAGTTAATGCTTTAGTAATAAATCCAGAAATGAATTCACTCCTGTGACCTTTGCAACCATCTAGATTTGACAAAAAAAAACTGTGTGGTCTATAAAGTTAGCCACAACTACAAAGGATTCCTGATGGTAGAATTCATGGTACAGTTGATCCACAGTAAATCACTAACTCGCTACAGTAGAGATGACTATTGGTTTGGAGCGAAGAGCCAGAGTTTATAAACTTTTGTTGAGTCATTAAAATCTTTCCCTCTCTACCCACCGATTTTCTTCCATAGTAGTAAAACGTGCCCTTCAAAATTAAATGCATTGATCCACTCAGTCAGCATCAGAAACCACTGTTCCCCAGTAAATGCAAAGGCACAAGATATTAGGAAAAGCTATATGGGAAGTTGTTGATTTCCAGCTTCCACTACCACAATGATCTCTCTGAGAATTCAAAGTGTACATTAGAAGAGTTTTCTAATGCTGTATTTAGATTGACTCCATCTTCAACATAAATCAATTCTAATGTATAAACATGATCTGATCAAATGTCAAGTATAGTTACAACAGCCAATTAAAAATACAATATAACCATAACCGGGTTCAATTGTCCTATGTCACTAGCTTTTCAAATAGCTTGGTGTTAGCCTATCTGCTGTCCCAGTCACCGAGCAGCATTGCAATGAGGCAATGAATGACAGCCTTGTGCCACTTCTTGTTGGTTATTCCATGTGTCAAGAATTGTGCAACAGAACAGAATTACACAACTGAAGTCTTTCATAACAGATGATGTTAGTGATCAAAACCCTTCCACAAGCATTCCACAGCAGAAAACTAAGTTCATCAACATTTCAGTTCCCTTATTGAACTTCACCCCTCTGATTCAACCAAAAGTGCTCTCCAGTTCAGGTATGATAAATACACTTTGATGAATGTAAGCAATTAAACTGTAGTCAGCTCAATTATAATTTCATCCCTGACTCCCCCCTCCCCCAGCCATTCTACAGTGGTTCTGACAGCACCAGTAATCTAAATCGTAAGGTTGCATAGATAAGGGAACAACTTATAGCTGTAAAAGTCAGACTTCCCAATGCCACACTGGATATTGATCCTTTAATTGTAGCCAGAGTTATGCAATGGTCCCACCCTTAATACCAGGTCAAGTCATTTATGTGGCAGACTAGTATCCAATGTGCAAGTCTTAATGGGCCTTATTATCACTTCCCTATCATGCTTTGCAAACCTCAGTAACATTTAGAATCACATTCCTTTAATTTACACACATTTCAGTAGTACACACAATTACATTTTGATGGGGAAAAACCTAGAATGGCCCAGCAAAATAAAACCTTGCCCACGTACTAAGTTTAAATAATATTGGGTGAGTTCAAGGAATGTTACAGTCTTATATAAACACACTTTTTTGCCGCTGCACAAAGTCCATCATTTTGTTGAGCCAAAAGGATTATGAAACTCACAGACTACAGTTCATGGAGTTCCCAGGACTCTTTGGCAAAATATGACATTAGATCATAAAACCAAGCTGTAATCAAGTAATATTGGAATCACAAAGAATTCAGTGACAAATGCTTATGCAGAATGGTCCTGTAATTTATTTAATTTTAGTAGTAATAATGCACCCCTCTGACTTTCTATTGGGGTACTGATTTTGTAGTGCTCGCAAGGTCATTGTGATAGTATTTCAAATCATCATGAGCTGTGCTAAGTGGACTGGTGGGCAATTCTGGAGATTTGGGAAAATAATAATATTTATAGAGTATACTTTTATTTTTGACCCAGATTCACTTCTGGCCTGTCCAGTTGTAATATAAAATTACCATATTTGGAGAAATGGCAATTAAATAAATTACCAATTCATTGCAGCAACTCCAAAATGCTAAGAAAAATAAAATACTGCTTGAAATATCAGTTCATTCCTTTCCCAAGAACTGATGTCAAATTATTAAAGTGCATATTTATACAACATGCCTCACAGAAAGAGTTCAGAGCATTTCAGAAAAAACTGACATGGATCATTAAGATTATGACAGAACGATAATGAACAAGATAATGTCAAGAAAATACGCTTGTGTTTTCCCTTTGAAAGAAAATGTGAGAAATGCATTTAAAGAATCACATAGATGTGAAACTACTGAAGAGTGGAGATGGGTAGAAGAGGACATGGCAAAACAGGAGTGCCAGGTACAATAAGAGTCTACACCTGGTATACAATTGTTCTGAAACCCTGATGGTTCAGTACCTAGCTTAGTAATTAGTTGGGGTTTATGAACTGGGGATCGGGAATATGAACGTGACTAGAGCAGGAATCCCCCAGGTGCTTGTATACTCAGTGGCCACTTTATTAGGTACATCTGCTTATAGCTAACTAGCCAATCATGTGGCAGTAACTCAATGCATAAAAGCATGCAGACATGGTCCAGAGGTTCAGTTATTGAGACCAAAAATCAGAATGGAGAAGAAATGAGATCTACGTGACCTTGACCGTGGAATGAATGTTGGTGCCTCACAGGGTAGTTCAAGTATCTCAGAAACTGTTGATATCCTGAGATTTTCACGCATCACCATCTCTAGAGTCTACAGAAAATGGTGCACAAAAACATAAAAACATCCAGTGAGCTGCAGTTCTGTGAGTGAGAGATTGGAGGTGAATGGCCATACAGCAGGCAGGAAGGTGAAAGTAACTTAAGTAACCACATGTTACAAAAGTAGTGTGTAGAAGAGCATTTCTGAATCACAACACATGCTTGTGGATGAGCTACAGCAACAGGAAACCACGAACATACACTTAGTGGCCACTTTATTAAGTACGGGGGTACCTAATAAACTGGTCACTGAGCCTATGTCTCACATCCTACCCTTTGGCATCCTCAGGATTCTTCTTCTCTGCAGTCCCTTTTGTGGTTATACGTCACTACCTCTAATATCTTCTTTTGATTGTGCCTCAAGTTTTAAGAGAGAGGGAGATCGCAGTGAGAGTTGGAAGCAGTTCCTTGCAGAGCTTACATGCCAGCTTTGAAAGATCTGACATTAGTCACGAGGGCATCAGATTATCAGAGTTTTATTCTTATCTGCAGTTACTAAAATACTTTCGAAGGCCAGGAAGGCAAAGTGAACTATGTACAACATTTCTCAGGGAAGAAGTCAGATGATGAAATGTTGCAATGAATAATGAAAAGCTGTAGGAAATTGAATAAAAATGAGCTTTGCTGCTGATCAAACATTCAGCTGAAGTGATTCAACCAAAAACATGTGACAAAAGCCAATAACAGACAGAATTAGGAGGTGGCCACTTAGCTCCAAGCCAGTTCTGTCATTGGCTTGAGATCATTGAGATCATGGCTGAGTAGCAAGTTAACAGCCAACACCTTCTCAAGAGTTTTAATTATTCTGGTCATTGAAAAATGTTAACAGATGACCTAATATCAATTTTTTTTCTCTAGAAGAGTTTCAGGCTCCAAACTCCATGTGTAAAACTTCACTCAAAGGCTTGGCTCCAATGTTGAATCACAACTCCTTGTTGGGGACTCCCTTCACAACAGAAAGAGACTGGTATTCTTCTCTCCCCACATCTGCATACTAATTACAGATCCTATATCAATTTAATACAGATATAAATTTCTAGCAACACTGAGTGAAAATATTCCAGATCGCAAAAAATCCTAAACTTAGTCATAAAACCATGGAAAAACAGGTCTATACATCCAAACAACAACACACACAAAATGCTGGTGGAACACAGTAGGCCAGGCAGCATCTATAGGGAGAAGCACTAGCGATGTTTTGGGCCAAGATCCTTCGTCAGGACTAACCAAAAGGAAAGATAGTAAGAAAGGAAAGAAAGTAGTGGGGGGAGGGGGAAATGCGAAATGATAGAAGACATATAGGCGTCTATACATCCAAAGGTGGCTATGGAATCGAGGATAAAAGAGGAACAATAATCTCATCTCTGCCAGTCAAAAAGACAGGATGGGAAACATCAACAACTCATTCAGCTGGAAACAAAGTTTATAAGGAATTTGAGAAGACACACAATTCCCCTAAAAGGACTGAATAATCCAATTCTATGAAAAAACCATACAAATTGCAAGATATACAGCAAAATTGATAGCCCCTGTTCCTTAATAACTATAACAACTTCTAGAAGATGAACGGTACTTACCGATTTTACAACAGATGGTAGGCCCCATTCTGTACTGAGCAGCCTCTGGCTATGCAATTTGCCTTGGTCATCAATACGTCGATCTAAAACATCAACCCCTACAACGGACGGGTTCATGGGATTGGGGTACTTTTGCATGGCAGCTTTAAACACAGTTTCCCATGGGTGGCTGGAGAAAGAAAGAAAGAAACTCAGCAACAAAATACATCATAAAGTTATAATAAACCAGAGGAAGCCGCCTTCCAAAGGGCCAAGAATTCTGACAGGTTAACAGCTCCAAATTAGGTCAGCAATTACCAGTTCAGACATTATATTCACTCAAAAATCACACCAGCTTTCAATTCTGACTGTGTGAGCATAATGCACAATGAAAAGAATCCCATCTATTCTTATGCAGATTACTGGTCACCAATTTCTAAACAGGTTTTAGAATTTTTCACGACAGTATTGTATTTACAGTGTTGTACCCTTTGTTCAGAGGACACAGTTTTTTTAAAGTTTCAGTAATGATGTTATTACCCAAACAATAACATTAATTTACAATCATTCAAAAAAATCAACAGCCACATTTAATACTAACTTAATGCAAAGTTAAAACTGAAACAAATATTAGCATTAATATACAGATAAGTCAAGGAAAGATGAAAGAAAAATGGAAAAAGTCAAAATGGAATAAGAATAGGACAGTGGGGGGGAAAAAATGACAGGGAATAAAGGGTTTCTAAAGAGCCATTAGCAAATCAAAGGCTAAACAAAAGGAAAGGCTCAAGATTTAATATATTTTGTACAGGATGAAGTTATGGCAATTATTTGCTTTGAGTTTTTTTATCTATATATTGAGATTATTGAAGTAACACACAAACTTAGTGGAAATGATTAAGGAGGAACTAAAACAAAACCATTAAGTGGACAAACCCACTGGTTCAAAGGCAAGGCCCCCAACCTTTTGGGGGGAACTGGGGAAAATGATAGGAACATGCAGATTAGAGCAGAAGCAGGCCACTCGATCCAAAGCCTCCTATGCTGTTCAGTAAGATTCTCAGATTAGATTTCAGTTTCAACTCTGCATTCCTACCCATACCCAGAAACATCTCACCCTCTTGATTAACACTATTATTTACCCAGACTCTCCTTTCCACCCTTTATAGAACAGTTCTAATGACTCATGCCACTGTGACACTCAGATTTAAAAAATATACCTCAACTCTATTTTAAATGGATTTTAAAAAAAAACTGTGGCTCTAGATTTCTCCATAAGAGAAAACATACTGTCCACATCCACACTGTCAAGACTAGCCAGGGGTCACTCCAAAACTTTACAAAGTCCTTTGAGAAGTTAAAATAAAATCAAAGGAATGGAGATAGCAAATGTGATTTTTTTTAATATTAAGACTGATCATCTTATGATGCAGCCAACTATTCTATGACAAACTGAACAATCATTCAAATGGACTTTAAATCAGATTATAATCATACTTAAATGATGGGGCAGCAATGAATTTCAAACAAGTAATAGGTCCAAAAAGTCAATTGATTGTCAAAGTATGACTACGTCATCATATACTGTCCTGAGAGCCACTTTCTTGCAGGTATTCACAGAAGAAATACAAGTGAATGAATGAAAAACTCCGCATGAACATAATATTGTGATATAATGTACAACTTATAACATCCCATTAGAGGATTTAATAAATGCCATACAGGATTAGTGCAGGATTACAAAGACCACCAAGATAATGAGTTAGTTACTAATAGATCAGACCGTTCTCATGACAGTTAAGTTTAAAGGATCATTTAAGATTGAGAATTGACATGATTATTGGGTGTAGCTGGAATGTCACAATCATTCATAAACACAGAGAAGGTGACTGGGAATGTGATATTCTCTGTCAAAAGGTGGAACCAAATTCTACACATTCTTTCAAAAAGGCAAAAGAGAGCGAGTTAAAAAATATTATAAAGAATATGGGGAGATAGCATTACAGTGAGCTATTCCAGTTAGATCTATCATTTAACATACCTATACAGTAACTACAAAGATTCCGTCACAGTTGATCAGGCATCCTCAGCTAAGACACAAGACACTCAAAATAAATCTTTATTCTTCCTTTAATCACAGGAGCTCTCTACTTTAGGAGACTTACAACCCTTGTTAATTATAGAACCACTACAAAGTTCCAAATAAGCACTTGGCTACAATCAAGTCAGAAGTAATAACATCCTCTCCCTTGTACAACCTCCAGAACTGCACACAGTATCTATGGAATGGCAATTCAAAAAGATGTGGATGTCATGCAATCCACATCTATATTGTGCAGCAAACTTATTCATTTCTACAAAACCCTGCTGTTTAGTTGTTCACCTGCTTATTGTATGCATTTAGAATTCACCTAGTTCAGGGTGAATATGCACTACAAATTTAAGCATTAGAAAGTCATTCATTTGCACACTTAAAAATGACTTTAAACACAATCACAGGCAAGTAAATCAGTTTGCTGAGGAAGTGTGCAGATTTGTGTGAAACTAGAAACTTTTAAGTATACATCTACAAAGCTCCAACTTTACAGCAGAGGCCTTACAGGCTCAACAATCTACAGTAGTTCCACACACTACCTGAATGAATATTACAATATAATTACTCAGTACACACCTTCCAATGTATTGAAACTGCCCCTTGGTCCACTTGTTCTCATCAAGAAAACACACTAATTGTTGCACACACCTCTTGGAATGAGTACAAATGATAAATTAGAAGGCTGAGTTACGGTTTTGAATTCACCATAATTTGGATATACAGGATACCCGGCTTTTGTTGTAGCAACAGAACACAAACACATTTTCACATCAAGGGGATAATCAGTTTTTCATTACGTTTGATCTCTAGCCAGAGAGAAGCACCATACAGGACAAACACTGGAATTCTCAGCAACTGCATCTGGAGCTTTGACTTTAAACGAAAAACAAGGAAACCTTATGAAACATATTTTGAATAACACGTTCCGAGCACGTCAGGTACGAGGCCGAGTGGTAGTAGCAGATTTTTCCTGGGCTATCTGACTCGTGTTCTTCCCCTCCTCTTGGGGATAAAAATCTAGCTCACAGCCCGAATCGGGTTTAAAGCACTCACTTCACGGCTCGTCCTCTCTAAAGGTCAGCAGGGTGAGGACAAGGGGGAAAGGCTGCTCTCACCTTCAGCACAGTCACACTGTGAGCGTCAGTAAAGGGGCATTCCGGCTCGACCCGCCGAGAAACTGTCCCCCTTTCCCACCCCAGCCTCCCTATGATAGTGAAATACCCTTGCCGGCTGGAGGCCCACATAACTTCCCCCGGACCCCACCGAGCGGCCTGCCCTCCCGGCCCCGGTGCCAGCCCGACTCTACCCAGGGGTGGACAGGGCTCGGCGCACTCACTTGAAGACATGCTCCGATGTCCAGATCTTCATGGTGCCGCCACTCCCGCCGGCTCCTCACGCCCGGCCGGTACCAGAGTCTTCCCGGCGACCTCTGACGTCAGCAGCGCCACGCGCTCACCCTGCCCGTGACCAGCGCGGCGTGACGTCACCGCGCGCGCGTGTCGCGCATGCGCCCCGAGCCTAAAGGGGAGCCGATGTCCCCTTTCGGAATCAGGCGCGGAGGCTTTTGCCCGTGACTGATTTCAGTCAGCTGCCTTACTGGGGCTTAGGTGTATTCTGACGTGGCTCATCAGAATTAGATTTATTGTCACTTGCATGTGTTATGAGGTGTGTACAGCAAAGTACAAGACATCGATGTCACCATATATAAACATAAATAATTTAATAGCGCGGAAGACGAATAGCAAGGTAGTATTCAAATATGGTGGCAGAGGGGAAGAAAAATGTTGAGCGTGGGTCTTCAGGCTTCTGGAGCTCCTCGCCAATGGTAGCATGTCCCAGATGGCGAGGGTCCTTAAATGATGGGTGCTACTTTCTTGAGGTACCGCCTGTTGAATATGCCCTCGGTGGGGTGGTTTGTGCTCTTGATGGAGCTGGCTCAGTCTACAACCCTCTGGAATGTCTCCTGTGCAGTGGAGCTTCCATATCAGGCAGGGTTGCAACCAGTCAGAATGCTCTTCACTGTAGATCCGTAGAAGTTTGCTGGTCTTTGCAGATATACCAAATCTCATATAGGAGTCGCTGACATGCCTTCTTTGTGATTGCATCAATGTCTTGGTCCAAGGTAGATCCTCTGAGATGGTGACAACAAGAATTTGAAGCTGCTTCCACTGTTCACAATTATTGGAACACAATATTCCAAAGCATCCTCACCAACCTTCAACCATACCACCTATTTTAATATCATTTGCAAACTTACTAACCATGATTTATATATTTTCATCCAGACCTTTGACACAGAATTTTTGTCATCATCAGTAGTCATTTTTAATTTAACTGATATCAAATTCCGTACTTGGGATGGTGGGATTTCACCTCAGATCTCTATCCTGTCGATCAGGATAGCTAGTCCAATAATTTTGTCACTGATACCCCAGAGATTAAATTCTCTTAAGATTTAAGACAGATTTAAGATCTAATTCTAAGATGGCTGAAGATGTGGCTGCTGATGACAGAAGGATTAAAATAGTTCAGAAAAGGCATGAATTGGGAAGAAAAACATCACTGATCTTGGAGGGAATGTTGGTGACAGGGTTTAGGCCAGTTGTACAGCTAAAAATTACTTTAAAAATATAGCATTTAGAGATAAAAGTAGAAAAACATTAAAAGTGAAAGGCATAACCACAGTGGAATGAGAAGGAAAAAATGGTTGGTTACCTGATATTGTTAAGTTAAACAGTAGGTCCTAAGTGTTACAATGTGCCTAGATGAAAGATGAGATCCTTGAATTTATGTTGGCTTTGTTGAGGCAAGTTAAGAGACTGAAGAGATGTCAGAGTTAAGTGGGGACTTAAAATGGTAGAAGAGCGATAACGCAAGACCACCCCCCCCCCACACTTTTGCTCAGTAAAGAGCTTTTCTGAAAAGAGGTAATTCAATCAGGATTTTATTTTTCCATTGTACAGGAGACCACATCACGAACACTGTACACAATACTGTAAATTTGAAAAGATGTTAGTGAGTTACTACTTTACCTAGAAGGACTGCTTGGGTCCCTGGATGCTGGTAAGATGCAAGAGGGTATATGTTTCATCTTTGTTTGCATTTGAGAGTCCAAAGAGGGGTGTGGTTGGTAGCAATAGAAGAGTAGGCTAGGGCATCCTCAAGGGAAAGGTCCTTTCAGACTGCTGAGAGGTCAGGACAAAAGAACATGATGAAATCCTCTTGAAAGTGGTAGAAGTTATGGAAAATGTAGGGGAGAGTGGCCTCAAAATTACTCCAATGATGGCAAGGGAACCCTGAGCTTCCAGTCTCACGTCACTCTAGTTGTTATTTATTTAGAGATACAGTGTGGACCAAGCCCTTCCAGCCCAACAAACCGCATCACCCAGCAATGCACCTGATTAACACTAGCCTAATCACAGGACAATTTACAATGACCAGTTAACCTACCGGTACTAACCATATGCCTTTGGACTGTGGGCGGAAACCATGCACCCAAAGGAACCCCACACTGTTAAGGGGAGACAAACTCCTTACAGACAACACTGGAATTGAACTCCAAACTCTGGAACACGCTGAACTGTAATAGCATTCACTAACCACTACGCTACCTCAGCACCGACTATTCATCCTGCCCACTCTGACATCTCAGTCTTTTGCTCAATTGCTGTCCAACATAAGCTGAACAGCACCTCATATTCTACCTAGGCATAGTACAGCCCTCAAAACGCAGTCATCCTATCTTTTGCTGTCTCCATGGACTTGACCGTACCCTTCCTTTTCAATTTGTTTAAATTTAAAAACCTGCTGTAACCTCATTTTCCCAATTCCGATGAAGGGTCACTGACCTGAAACTCTAACTTTGCTTTTCTCCCCATTTCTGCTGCTTGGCCTGCTGAGAACCTCCAACATTTCCTGTGTTATTTCAAATTGTTAGCATCTGTTGTATGCTCAGACTTGGATATGAGGATGCTAGTTTGGAAGGAAGGAAGTGACAAAGATGATTTTCAAAGCAGGGATGACAGGAGAGGGAAGTAAACTGTCAAAAGGGAAGTAACTTTAACAATCTTAGGCATTTTGATGGTTTGCAGTGTAGTTTGAGAGGATCAAAGCAGGTGGACATCAGGAATTATGAGAGGACTTGAGGAGATAGATGAGAAAAGTAAGGGCTCAGAAAGTGAGGGTCCTTACGGGAAAGTTGGGGGAATGATCTCAATCTCAAAGCCAGTTTCATGAGGTGTTTGTACTTATTTGAGACAAGCTCAGCAGGACTCAAGGATTATTTGCAGTGTAGAGAAACCTTCACCAAAAAACCCCCCAAATATCTATTGATTTATCTCCTGGCTTTGCCATGCCCAATTCCTTTAATTAGACACCACAGGAATTTAAGAACAATTACTTGTCAAAGTACTATTATTTATTATAAAACTACTTTGCAATGCATTGGCTTAGCTATTTACAATGGATTAGCTATTTACTTGAGGGGAGGCTTACAGCTGGAATCTGCAGCTGCATAGTAAATTAGGAAGTGCAACACTCATCTTTCCACTTCCTTTCTCAACATCCAGAGACCCAAAATGGCTTTCCAAGGAAAACAGTGATCAACTTAAAAATATTTCTTTTCATTCCTGTGTCAGAGAAGAAAACCAATTTCCTTTCAAGAGAATTCAATCCTGTTTGATGTTTCGACCAAAGTCAAATTTATTGTCATATGCACAGGTAGATACACCCAGTGGCCTCTTTGTTAGGTACAGGTGGCACCTAATGAAGTGCCGAGTGTACATTTTTTGGCCTTCTGCTGCTGTAGTTCATCCGCTTCAAGGTTCAACGTGTTGTGAGTTCAGAGACGTTCTTCGTACACCGCTGTTGTAATGTGTGGTTGAGTTACTGTCCACCTTCCTGTCAGCTTGAACCAGTTTGGCCATTCTCCTCTGACCTTTCTCATTAACAAAGCAGTTGCACCCACAGAACTGCCACTCACTGGATGTTCCTTTTCCCATTTTTTGCACCATTCTTTATATAACTCGCTGGGAAAGATTTCACTGCTAACATAACGGTTTCTCTGTAGCAGCAGTGTTTGACTAGAGAGAACGGGGGCTTTGGAATGTGTGCTGGCCAATGAGGGGAGGTGTTTTTCTTTCTTATGTGCCTGAGAGAAGGGATTTCACGAGCTTTTGTTTGGGAGAAGATGCCAGAATGGGGAGATCGTAGACTGCAGGGCTGAGCGGACTTGGAATGGGGTCAGGGGTCGACGATACCAGGGGGAAATCGATGGAGAATGAATGGACGGGAAAACAACGAGCTCCAACGTGCGCATTAGCCTGTTTCATTAAAATAGGCCCTTTTCTGTACTTAATCCTATAGTCAAATTAAGAATTAACAAGCTCAATCATTTAATTGCATATTGTGTACTGTTTGTTATTTTGTGGTATTGATTTGTAACAGGGGAACACATCACACAGCATCCACCCAAACAAGATTACTCAAGTTTGGCCGGGCCAGAGGCCGTCTCCCCCTAGATAAACACACCTGAGGGTTACATCTGTAAATGCTAGAAACTTGTGCATGAAAGTCCTTGGAGATCGGCAGTTTCTGAGATACCCAAACCACTCTATCTGGCGGCAAGGTCAAAATCACTTAGACAAGTTCTTCTCCATTCTGTTGTTTTTTCTGAGCAACTGTATCTCTTGACCACATGATTGGTTGATTATATATTTGCATTAACAAGCAGGTGAAGAGGTGTACTTGTTAAAAGTGGCCACTGAGTGCATATGCACACATGCAATGAATACCGGTAACTTAATTGTAGCAGTTTCACAGCCAAAAGAAAAAATTACACAAATTATCAAAGTTCAAAGTAAATTTATAATCAATGTATGAATACTTCACTATATATTATGTTGAGATTCATTTTTGCACTCATTCAAAATAGAATGGAGAAATGTAATAGAATTAATGAAAATCTTTCACAAAATGTGCAAGACAAATTGTGCAAATAAAAAATAGTAAATAAATAGTGACATGTATTGTAGTGGTTGAAGTGAGTGCATATGTTGTGGAATCAGTTCAAGGTTAGGTGAGTGAAGTTAACCACGCTGCTTCAGGAGTCTAATGGTTGAAAAATACTGGCGGTTCCTTAACTTGGTGTTGGACATAAGACTCGTTTACCTCCTTCCCGATGGCAGCAGCGAGAGAGAGCATGCCGTTGATGCTGGGGCTCCTTAATGACAGATACTGCTTTGAGGCAACACTCCTTGTAAATGTGCCCGATGGCGGGGATGACTTTGCCTGTGCCTGTGATGTATCCTGAACATTGTAGGTTTTTCAGTTCTTGAGCGTCAGTCTTTCCACACCAGTCAGGATACTCTCCGCTGTGCACCTACAGTTTGAGATGACATGCCAAATCTGTGCAAACATCTACAAAAATAGAGGTGCTGTTGTGCCTTCTTTGTGATGGCACTTATGTGATCACCCAGGACAGATCCTATGATATGACAATGCCAAGCAATTTAAAATTACCAACCCTCTACATCTCTGATCCCCAAATGAAGACTGGCTCATGAACCTCTGGCTTCTTCTTCCTGTAGTCAATAACCAGCTCTTTGGTTTTGCTGAGGTTGAGTGGGAAGTTGTGGCACCATTGAACCAGATTTTCAACCTCCCTCCTATACAGTATGCCAGTTTGTCACCACCTTTGATTCTGCCAATGTCAGTGGTGTTGCTTACAATCTTAAATACGGCATTGGAACTGTACTTGGCCATACAGTCATGTATAACCCAAGTACAGCAGGGAATGTATATGAAGAAAGTAGAACATGACAAAATCCAAGTGGTCAAAATGGATATGGTGTTGCTGTATTGATGCAGTGATTAGAGTTGTGCAGGTTAGTTCAAGAACCAGATGGTTGAAGGGAAGAAGCTGCCTTGAACCTGGTGGTGTGTTCTGGGTTTACCTAAGTGATACAAGGATTCAGAGAAGACAGACAAATTTAATCATTGTCCAATTGCTCTTTACACTTTTTGGGGCTTATGTGGTCTATTATGTATCTTATAATAATTTCTTCTAGTTGGCAAGATGCAAGTTATTATAGCAGGCCACATGGATTGATGCAGGGCTCTCAATTTATTACAATATATACACAAATTACTTTGAAGACACTGACTGTTTAGTTATTACATTTGCAAAGATAACTGACAAAGTAAGCTGTAAAGATTATAACAGATGACAACAAAAGGATACAAATTAAGTAACCAAATGGAGTGTAGTGTAGGGAAAATGAAATTGGTTATTTTGGCAGCAAAATATTAAAAGCAAATTATCTACATGATGTGAGTCTGCAGAAATGAGATGCAGTAAGATCTGGGTGTTGAAGTGCAAGATTTACAACAGATTACAATAAAGGTACAGCAGCTGGGCAAAGTGCAGTAATGGTAAAAACATCAGAAAGAATAATCTCATTATTATGGATTCATTTACTGACACAGGAGTGTGAAGGAAGCATTTTCAGACCAGCACTGAACAGACACAATCATGGTACAGATGCTGCTGCAATCATTGTGCTAGGGCCTTAGTCAAAATGTCCCGGATGTGGTACTTGCATTTTAAAGGTGGCATGTTTAGGCAGGCTTTAGCAATTGGCACATTACAAAAGCTAGCAAAACATCCATGAGAGAACTGGAATACAAAAGTAGGGAAGCAGTGCTTTGATTCTAAGACAGCGGTAAGGCAACATCTGGAGTATTGTACGAAGTACTGGTTTCTTTATTTATGGAAGGATGCTAGTATGGTGAAAGTAATCCAAATATGGTTTACCGGGGAAAAGGGGGAAGGGGTTGCTTTGAGGATGAATGGTTATGGAACCGAGATGAGTCGATGAGTTCCTGTTCTACACATTGCATCAATCAAACTAAAGGATTAAAAAAATGGATTTCTACAGAAGGAAAGCTAAAGATTGGAGTAGATAATGTTAGAGGTAATATTGGAGATGCTGAAGTACAAAAAGCCAAAGAAAACTATGAAAACAAGTCAGGCAGCAATTCTGAAGGTCTATTGGCCTGAGAGTTTAGTGGTCACACCCCAAGCGTAACAGCTGATTAAAGTACAACTGAACTTACATTTTGCCTTAAGATTCAAATATACAAAATGGCCCAGAACCTGTTCAAAAGTTACGACTAAATGACATACATTCTTAAAAACAAGTATTTAGATTTAAATCAAAATCTAACTTTTTCCTGGCAGGCAATTTACCCTATTCATGTCAACAGTGGTACTTGCTGCAGGTTTACCCAGAGAGAGGTGACAAGTCTGCAGACAAATCACACTTTCCCACTACAGTCCATGGAGAATCCAGGCATAGACAGCAGTAGTGGACTAAGGGAGTTCTGAAAATAAAATGCAGGCAATTCCTGGCATCAAGATGGATGATCTGACTAATTATCATTTTCTTTATGGCCGGATGTGACCTGACCTATTTCCAAAGCCAAATATCCAGTAGGGGAATGATCACTGTCAATGTACTGCGGCTGCGGTTTACAGGTCTAAAAAACAACTCACCATAGCAATTCAATAAGATTACTAACCCTCAAATTCTTGAAGGTACAAGGGGAGGTCAACTGCAAATACCATCAGTCACACTATTCCATCTAGGTGTTACTAGAGTTAAATTCTTGAAACCCCCAAACATAACACATAACTGCATCAGTTCAAGGCTAAATCCACACCAAATTCCCAAGGACAATCAGGAAGGGGAAATAAATATCCCCTAAAGGATTGGCAAACCTCAAAGTAGTACATTTGATTTACACAGTGGTGATGAAATATGAGCATCAGATATGTGTCTTATGCAAAATGAATCAAAACCAGAAAGGCATTGAGATTAAAAATATATATTTATTTGCTTCAGTCATTAAACCCAAGGTCCTATCACCAGATGTACACAAGAAATTCCAATGTGCTAGCTAAAGGAGCTCGGTTGGTGTTTATCCAATACTCCTCACTCAACTAACACTACCAACTAGATTAACAGGATAACTCATTTGCTGTTAATTAGGTGCTGGATGTGCATACATTACCTAACGTTTTGCCACAGTAGTACCTGAACTAATAAAGTACATTTACAGCGTAAAGTGCTTAGATCTCGGGACAAATGTAGTAGAATCTAATGTTCTCCTCTCTTTACAACAAAATAGTCAACTGAAATAGGCTGGGTAATGCTTACACACATTTATGGAGGTCAGGGAAAAGTGAATGTAGTCTCCAGAATTTTTCAGAGTTTACATACATTATTTCTCCTCCATTGTGGTGCAGCTCATTCATCTATTGTTATCTCTGCTGTTCCTGCCATTCACACACTTGAATCTGGAAATTGTGCAAATTAGATTCATTCCAAGCCACCGTAGTCCACTTTCTGTAGCTGAGTGTATCAGTAGTGGGAGAGTAAATTGGGGGTGAGGGAGACAGGTAATCCCAAGGCAGCAAGGAAAGGTTATACAACAAAAGCAGTCGAGGAAAAGAATGCAGCAGATGAGCAAAGCTTATGTCAATGTCTAAATAAGTTGATCATAAGTTGTCTCTTTCATCCTTGTGAGTGAACAATAGCAACATTTTTATTACACATTTGAAGAAACAGTGTGCACACCTTGAGATTATTATTCTCTTCCAAAGTAAACATGATCAAAGACATCACAGTTGACTAAATCTTTGATTTAGTGATATCTTTGATCATATTTGCTTTGGAAGATATTAAATCTCAAGGTATGCAGACTTAAAAAATGTTGCTATTGTTCACTTGGTTTCATAAGGATGAAAGGGACAATTTATGATTAATTTCCCAGTATTATTCAGTGTTTCTTAAGCAGGATGCTTCTACTTAGGAAAACCGGAATACATTAAATCCACTCTGCCCAATCTATGAAAATACTGGGAAATTAGTGTTCATAATATTAGAGTTCTCATCCTGTTGCAGTGAGTGAATTTCTTGATGCTTTGGCTCAAGTAATTTCAGAAATATTTATTATATTGAACAAGTGTTCAAAATAGATGAGACTGGGTTATAATGGCCCAAACCAATTTACACTCCAAGGGAGGAAAAGACTGCTGTGGGAGACTGATCCATTGGCTTGGTGGAAATGCTGCAGGAGACTGCAAACTTAACCATTTGCCTGCTTATCAGTCCAAGAACCTTTCGGATATGGAAAGCTTTCAGTCATTTGGTAATCCAGCAGAACAGCTTGGGTGATATTGGCTCTTTTTGAAGACTGGTTATGAACCACTTTATTCCAAAATTGGAGATACTATGCTTCCAAGGATTTACAATTCAAGATTTTATTTAATTCTTGATAGTGCCTTGGGGCATCCTCCATTTTTGGATAATTTTTATCCATTCATCACCAAACAATACAACCATTCTCCAACCAGTGGATCAAGATGTAAATTGCAACTTTTAAAGCATTTTACCTTTTAAAGACCAATGCAATAGAAGACTGAGGGAATTTTGGAAATCATGAGTTTTACAATGCAGAGAGGAATACAGCAGTTGCATGGACTGAGCTAAAGCAAGCAAATGAGTTGTGTTTGTAAGAAAGTTTGTCCTAACTTTGTTGATGACTTCTCAAGCCTTTCTGAGACAATAAAAGATGTGAAGGAGAAAGTAGTGGCTCTTGGCACTCAATTTCATCTTGAGATTAAGGACCAAGACATTAACCAACTTGACTCTCATGCTGGGGAGCCAAGCAATGAAAACTGTATAGAATTGGTCAAGCTGTTAGAGAGGAAAAAAAATGAGAAGCTGAAACCCTGGAACTATAAGAAAGCCTTTGATGAAGCAGTGTCTGCTTCACCTTTCCATTAGCTTTCTCATATTCCGAAAGAGGAAACCACATCAAAAATAAATCAATTTGATCCAATTAAGATGTACCGAAAGACTGATCACCTTATCAAATCTGAGCTAGCAATAGATTAAAAAAAAACCCACTTATTCCCTACAGCCTCTCTTGCTTTCAAGTAGATAACTAATTGGTTTGCATTAGGACTGAAAATATTACCTTCACCCTTTCAGACAATGAATTCCAAGTCACAACTTGTTGTGTATTCAAATTGGGAAAACATTTATCAAAAGGTAGTAAACATCAACAACTCTTAATAAAATCAAGAGAATAAAATTATAAAAGTAAAACAAAAAGTGTGGATTTGATAGTACATTAAGAGTTTTCCCATGGTCCAAATTTACAGAAAATTTAGCTGCTGTTAAATGATTTGTGCTTGCTAATATCAGAAATGCAAACACAAAGTTTAGTGGTACGAACCTTAAAGCTAACTTGAAATCATGTAACACACACAAAATGCTGGTAGAACACAGCAGGCTAGGCAGCATCTATAAGGAGAAGCGCTTTCGACGTTTCGGGCCAAAACCCTTCGTCAGAACCTGACGCTAGTCCTGACGAAGGGTTTCGGCCCGAAACATCGACAGCGCTTCTCCCTATAGATGCTGCCTAGCCTGCTGTGTTCTACCAGCATTTTGTGTGTGTTGTTTGAATTTCCAGCATCTGCAGATTTCCTCGTGTTTGCTCTTGAAATCATGTTTTCCTTTTCATACATTAAATTTACACTTCTTGCAAGAAATCTGCCTCATTGTTTTGATACAAAGGAATTTCCAGTTCATTTGAAATATTAATATCATTCATTCTCTCAATCAGATAAGCTATTATCTAGATTACAATCTTTCATTTAGGCTTCTGAACAAGATCAAGAAATAGATTTTGATTGCAGAGTACATCCATAATTGCAGGCAGAGCAGTCCCTGGAGTATGCCAATAATTGTACAACGACGCCTGGGAGTGCTTAATAATTTCTCGATTAAAAACTATGCTGGATTGTGTTCTGAGATAGTATTTTTTTTCCTGGGCGAAGCTGACATTTCAGAAATTGCTCCCCACATTAACTCAATGTTTTTGGATACTGCCTTAGAGCACACTCCGACCCCTACCCTACCCAACTGCACACTTGCCCCGAAATGCTAATTTTAATGCATTGTGCTGGAATTGTTGCTCCAGTCTCAATATGGCTTCTTGAGCAAAAAGCGACTGAAGAACGTAAAGGCTGCGTTTGGTTTGTCCGATGGCACCATGTGACCTGCCCCCTGAGAAATAAAAATGTTCACGGTGAAATGGAGTAGTAATGCAAAGGCATTGCTTCATTACCCAAATACACTTACTTCCTCAAACCCTTTACTACTTCCCTTCTTAACAAACCAAACACATTCAGGGTAGAGACTTGCCAACTCTTTCAGCCTTAAGTAACCATTCTCCATACGAAGATAACCAATGGTTTCCCTTTTCAACCCCCTGACAACATGCATCCGGACTACCTTTCCAAAGGTAAACATTCTGCAAGATGTCAAACAAAAAGCGGACACCAGGACAATGCCTGGTCAGAGATAGGTTTCAAGCAGCATTTTAAAAAGGAGAAATGTAGGCAAAGAAAAATACTGTAAAAAAACACTTCAAAGGCTGAAATCACGGCATCCTGTGGTGTGGAGAAATTAGGGAATATTAGTAGAATTGTTCATAGGTTCTCATGCTCAAATCACTATTTCTCAGTACATCCACAAACTCTCCAGCCTTACAACCCTCCAATAGAAGGATCCAAAGAATATGAACATAATATGGGGTTACAAGTCATGCTAAACTAGAAACAAAATGTTTGCAAAGGCGAGGAGTTGAAAAGCAAAACAGAAAATGCTGTAAATGCTCATCAGCAGCAAATGAGGGAAATAGTATCAACAGCAGAACTGGACAACTCATCAGTTTTAAACCAGTACATAGGTAGTGAATAGCTTTCAACTAGGATGCAGAGCAGAAAAGATGATGCAAAGCAAACTGAATGCCAACAAGAGATAGGTGGTTTTAGAAGAGATATTAATGGTAACATCAGAACCATTATCAGCACCTTACTGAAAAATAAAAAATGGAGCAGTGTTTACCATATAAAATTTTCAGTCACTTAAGTCAGTAAGCTAAAGTGCCTAATTAAGATGTGTCAGTCCCTTGATGTTCCATCTCATCTTCCCTCCTTGTTTATCCCTGGCTCTGCACTTGTCTATAAACTTTTCCCACTTCCAATGAAAGGCTTTTGACATGAAACATTCACTCCCTCTCTTTCCCAGATCTTAAGCATCCCCAGCAGTGTTTTTATTGACAATTCATAAACTCATTGAAAGGAGGTACCTTTACAGTCAGGAAAGCAAGGTTGGCGAATTCCTTGACAAACCCTCCCACCTGATCACCATTCTCATCTTTGTATAGCCAAGTCCGGCGGTTCACTTGGACCTGTGTGGAAAATGAAACGGATGTACTTGGATGACTCACTGAACACTCAGAGCAATGGCAACTCTTTTACTCCTCTAGTTTAAATCAAGTCTGACAATACATTACAAAGAATTCAGATGATCCTATCATAGCTTTGTTCATGGCAAAAATAGCTTTGAATAAGATGTACACAGATTACATAATTCCAACCCACAGTTCCTTCTGTCTCTTTGTCTGCCTGACTTCATTTAAAAGCTCTCTGTAGATTCTTCATAACAAAGCAATCAGATCCCAGGAGTGGATAGTGGCAAAGTTAGACACACCTTGTTCACAAGCAGGGCAACATGGTCAACGATTCTTTTTCAGAATTTTGGACAACATGTTTTTTCTATAGTCAGAATTTAAACCAGTGCATTCAAAACTGCCCACGTACCACTCCTGCCACAGTGGGGCAATTTGGACCTGTTGTTGCTACATGGCAATTTGTTCCCCCCTCATCCTTCTAAATTCCAGCGACTACAGACCCAGAGCTATCTAACTCTCCTCATATGATAACCGTTTCATTTCCTGAATCATTCTTGTGAGCCTCCTCTGAATCATCTCCAACGCCAGCACATCTTTACTTAGATGAGGAGCCCAAAACTGTTCACAATACTCAAGGTGAGACCTCAGCAGTGCCTTATAAAGCCTCAGGTGTCACAACCCTGCTCTTATATTCTAGACCTCTTGAAATGAATGCTAACATTGCATTTGCCTTCCTCACCAATGAATCTACCTGCAAGTTAACCTTTAGGGTGTTCTGCACAAGGACTCCCAAGTCCCTCTGCATCTCAGATTTTTGGATTTTCTCCCCATTTAGGAAATAGTCTGCACATTTAGTTCTACTACCAAAAAGCATGATCATGCATTTTCCAACACTGTATTTCACTTGCCACTTTCTTGCCCATTCTCCTAATCTCTGCAGCCTACCCATTTCCTCAACACTACCTACCCCTCTACCAATCTTCCTATCATCTGCAAACTTGGCAACAAGATGATGATTCCATCATCTAAATCATTGACATACAGCATAAAAAGTGGTTCCAACACCGACCCTTGCGGAACATCACTATTCAGTGGCAGCCAACCAGAAAAGGATCCAATCAGCCAGTGCTCTAACCATGCCAGTAACTTTCCTGTAACACCATGGGCTCTTAACTTGGTAAGCAGCCTCATGTGTGGCACTTTGTCAAAGGCCTTCTGAAAGTCCAAATATACAACATCCACTGCATCCCCTTTGCTTTATCTATCCTACGTGTAATCTCCTCTAAGAATTCCAACAGGTTTGCTAGGCAAGAAGTTTCCTCAAGGAAACTATGCTGACTTTGTCCTATCTTGTCCTGTGACTCCAAGTACTCCATAACCTCATCCTTAACAATTGACTTCAACATCTTCCCAACCACTGAGCTCAGGCTAACTGGTTATAATTTCCTTTCTGCTGCCTTCCCTCTTTTTTAAACAGTGGAGAGACATTTGCAATTTTCCAGTCCTCTGGCACCATGCCAGAGTCCAATGATTTTTTAAAAGATCACTACCCTTTTCAGAACCCTAGGGTACAGTTCATTTGGTCCAGGTGACGTATGTACCCTTAGTAAGGTCTTTCAGCTTTTTGAGCACCTTCTCCCTTGTAATAATACCTGCATTCATTTCTCCTCCTTCACACCCTTCAATATCTGGCACACTGCTAGTGTCTTCCACAGTGAAGACTGATGCAAAATACTCATTTAGTTCATCTGCCATCTCCTTAGCCCCCGTTATTATTTCTCCTGCCTCATTTTCTAGCGGTCCTATATCCACTTTGATATCGTTTGCTAGCTTGCTTTCATATTTCATCTCTTCCCTAATCATTTCTCTTTTCGCTGGGTGCATGCACTAATCTTTGCTGTCCTGACCAGTTGTTATTTCTTTAAAAAAATCTGATCATACTGTCATCTTACAAAGATGAAATATTCTCCACTTCACAAGGTTCAAAAGCAGTTATTTACTACGCACTATAATTTTTCAATGGTTAGTAAAACCGGCAAGGTGGTGGGAGGTAGGGGAAAGGTTATCATAACCACTGCTCTTGCTCCAGTTGACTGGCTTAGTTTTGAACTGCAGTGGTTTGCAGTTACCATGTCTACTATATTCACGGACTTGAAACACTTCACTTACATACAACATAACTGTGCAATTCCCTTTATTTTCCTCATTTCTGCATATCCCCCAGACTCTGTATAAACCCCAAGCATTACTCACTATTGGATACACATTAGCAAACAACCTGGGGCCACTTAACCCAGATGAATGGAACAAATGCCAAACCACAAATAACCTTACCTCCTGGTGAAGTGAATTCACAAACCATTCGTCTCCCATGAAGTTACAGGCCATGTCCACATCCCCATTATATACTAGGATTTGGTATTTCTTGAAACAGGATTAAAGAAAAAAACATTATAGACTATATATTAGCTTAAAAACAATATAGGCACCGTTGTTCGAACATGACTTGCAAACTAGGTAACCACTAAATGACTTGACTACTCTAATATATGCTGTGTGCCAACACAATGTTTATTCTGATGCCATAGCAATGGGAAGAAAAGGCTAATAAAGTTCAATGACTAAAATCGTTGGAATTTAAGATATAAAAGGGGATTCAGTAAACGTAGCAAAGAGCTTTATTTGTCACATGCTCATTGAAACATTAAGGGATGCAGTAAGATTTGTTGTTTGTGTAAACCCAGAGGATTGTACTGGGCCAAGCTTGTGATGCCACCAGGCTCAGTTCAATAACCCTAACTTTGGAATGTGGATGGTAATTGGAGCCAGAGGAAACCCACGAGGTCACGGGAGAATGACAGCAGCAGGAATCATACCCTGATCCTACAGCTGGCACTGTAAAGCGATGCACCAACGTCTACTCTACTGTGTTGCTGCAAGCAGGGTCCTTCCACACATTTTGGCAAAGACACCAAAGGTATGGTTGCTAACCCTGATGATGATGATAAGAAGGATATGGGAAAACAAGTAGTAAAGGGGAGACATGGAGGCTACAAAGGAGAATCAATACATTGTCAGTGAGTGAGTGAGCGAGGATCTGGCATACAAAGACATGCCGTGGGTGGGTTGCTAGTCAGGAGACCTGGACAGTGCTGAAATTTTCGAGTGTTGTCGGTGCTGCATTCATCCAGGGCTATTTTATAGATGGCAGAAAGTTAGATTTAGGCACCCAATCCAGTATCTCACATGCTCAAAGTTATTTCTGTCAAATTTCTGGTCAACTAGTTCAGTGCTGGAAATGCCACTGAAAGTCAATACACCCGATCTTCGTTATATGAGTCTTCAGACTATGCGGATTCAGTTATGCGAGGAACCTATTTCCACCAACGTCTCCTTACATGCGTCCAAAACTCAGTTATGCGAGGAGCGCTGCTTTCCCAAGTCACGTGCGCACGTCTCAATTGGTTTTGGCAAGGTGTGAATGTGTGATCTTGCGCTCTTGAACTTCTATTGATTTTACCTACGGTGCAGTGATTTGTGCTTGAAATATTTAACTATGTCTCCTAAGCGTCCGATGTCATGTTCTGGGCCATCAGCCGAGCGGCAGAGAACCGCTTTAACATTTGAAAAAAAGTTGGAAATTATAAACAGCTCTAGGACGCTACTGCCGGGAACAGAATCCTGCCTTTAAAGTTCTTTAGTTGCTTGACAATGCGCCAGCCCATCCTAAACATTTGGACCAGCATTCATCCTAACATAACAGTGCGATTCCTGCCGCCTAACACAACATCGCTGATTCAGCCACTCGACTGAAGGTGTTATCCACATTCAAGGCATTTTTTTTTATGGCGAACTATCTCTCAGATGCTGCAAGCAACAAGTGATTTTGAAAATCCCGGGAGTTTACCAACGGTGAGGGAATGGTGGAAGTAGGAACATTTGGCACAAATGGCGATGGACATGGACCCAAGTTTAGAACGGAGTCAGCATTTCAGTCGTTCCCTGTCGTCAACCCTTCTTCCCTACAAGCAAATTTATGCTGAAAAACAAAATGCTGCCAAGCAAACAACCCTCACCACTTTATTCAAACCGGTGTCATCTCCTGCTGCTGGCAGCTCTAAGAGTTCTGTGAGCCTTCTTTCACCCCTTGCTGTGCTTGATATGATCCCGACACCACAACAACCACTCATCTCCCAGAGCGAACACACCAGCCACTGTTGGTGAGTACTGTACACCTTAGTATGTTAACTTTCTATGATTTATTATGTTGAATATTACCGTAAATTGATGAAAAATAATACAAATGTTGCCTTATGGTACTGCTTTTGTGTTGTATTGGTATTCACATTATGCGTTGACTGCAAGGAACGTATCCCCCACATATAACGAGGATAGGGTGTAGTAGATAATTACTCTCATTCATCATTGCCTGACACCTGTATGGTGCTAATGTTACAATACCAATTATCAAATCATCTTACCATTGTCCAATTCTTTCTGCATGCAAGCATGGACTGCTGCATTTGCTGCAAGTGGGAGTGAACACTACAAAGACAAAATTTCCACTTTTCCAAAGCACTAAACTTCCTTTCTTGGGTAGTGGCTCCATACCCTGTCTTACACGAGTCCTGGGCTCAACTGGCTCCGGCTGACAGTACCCAATATGGGCCCGTATCCAGGGTTACGGATCCCACTGCCTTGTGGGTATCTTCCGGAGAAGAGAAGGCTAAGGAGTAAACCCTACACAAATCCAGAGTGGAGCCCCTAAGGAGGTATCACATCACCTCCTGGCAGCTCCTGCCCCCAAGCTGATGCCAGATGTACTGCTTCGCATTCCTTTGGACCACATCCGCGAGGCTGAGAGGGGGATCTTGATGTCTGGGCAGGCCAGGATCTCCATATTCATTGCCCAGGTCTGTGCCCCGTCCTAAACCGGATGCATCCATTGTCTACTTAGACAGATGGAGCCATTAATAATTAAACTTCCTTTCTTAAATATACCACCATAGTAGGCAGGCAGAAGGGGCATTGTGTCACTAAATTGCATTGAGAAATCAATCGGACAGATGAGGAGAGGAGAAACTCACCGCTGCTTTGTGGATAATTTACAACACCATCGCCAGTAAAATCCAATTTCCCCTTCCATGAGTTAGCTAGATTAGTGGCCTACTTTGAATAAAATAGTATAATGGAAAAACAGCATTTTAATTACCCTGGCAGCCAATAGTTTCAGGTATTGATCCTTCATGTCATTGTAGAGAACTTGATAATTCGTATGCACTTCGGCACTAGATGGGAACAGAAAAAAAGTTCAAGTAAACAAGTGGTAGGAGGACCCCCTTACGAAGAGACTTCCTGAGACACGGGACGGAAACAGACTTCCCGGGAAAAACCACTTCCTAGCTTTGAATAGGATCTTATGAACTGTCAGAAGTAATAGTCATTCCAACATTTCATATGGATGAATTCTTGGTAAGCATAGATGTCTTGGTAAAAGGTATAAATGACACACTTACATTCACACTACTGGTGGACCACATTTTTCATGCGCAGAGTGAGAAAGCATGGTATAACCATCCTTCATAATACGTCGTTCTCAGTCAAGTACGTGGAAACAGTTCATTTTACACCCCCCCACCTTTAGGATATCAGAAGAATGTGTGTTCAAAACGTTCATGCTTAGTATTAAAGTAATGGAAGCTATTTTAAGCTAACCTTTGTTCCCAAAAGACTTCATAGTCAATGAAGCTACTCAAGAGTAATTCTGGATAGATAGAAAACCCTGCCAGTGCCATCATTTTCCAAAATGACAAATTGTGAAAATTACCCCTGAATCAGTCAATTAAGATGTGCTCAGTATAGGTGTTATCCCCAATCTCTAGAAAACGAACTGATGACACCACAAACCTTATTCCTATGATCCATATGCCTGCTGACAGAATGCAGTGGCACAGCAGCATAAAGCTGTTACAGCACCAACAACCCTGGTTCAATTTCCAGTTTGTAGGTGCACCATGTGAGTGCATGGGTTGGGGCTCCACTGGGTGCTCCAGTTCCCTCCCACATTTTAAAGATATGAGTTAGTGGGTTAATTGCTCACATGGGTGTGATCGGGCACTGAGGGCTTGCCGGGTCAGAAGGACCTGTTACTGTGCTCTCTAAATAATCCATGCCTCTCATCTTATACACCTCTATCAAGTCGCCTCTCATCGTCCTTAACTGCCCAAGTTTGCTCCATCTTTTCTCATGAGACACACTCTCAAATCCAAGCAGCATCCTGGTGAATCTCCTCTGCACCCTCTCTAAACTTCTAAGAGACAGTTGTGAGTGAAAATGCCAGGGGATCATCAATTTCGGAGATACTCAAACCACCCCATCTGGCACCAATCATTCCACGGTCAAAGTCACTTAGATCACATTTCTTCTCCATTCTCATGTTTGGTCTGAACGATACCTGAATGACTTGACCATGTCTGCATGCTTTTATGCATTGAGCTGCTGTCACATGATTGGCCGATTAGATACTTGTATTAATGAGGTGTATCTAATAAAGTGGCCACTGAATGTATGGGAGCCAGGTGCTAGTTGCATGAGAATTGGTTTAAAAAAAAACAGGTGTACATAACATGAGAATTCTATACGTAAGCCTTTAATTAAATTTTGAAGCCATGTCACCTCCTTACTTTTCTTTTTACATTGCTTAATGTGTAACGCACTGTAAGGTTTCACTGCTAATGTAAAGGTTTCTGTGTAGCAGCAATGTTTGGGTTATGACTAAGGATAACAGGGATTTGGAATGTGGGGCTACCCAATGAGAGGGATTTTGTTCTTTCTTGTGGATCTGGGAGCAGGGATTTCACGGTCCTTTGCCGGGGAGAGATGAGGAGAGAAGATGCGAATGGAGAGAGTTGGTAGACCGCTGGATGGAGTGGACGGAGTGAGGAAGCAAGGGTTGGCTACGCTTGGAGGAGGTCGATGGGAAACCAGCGGACTGAACTGTGAGCTCCAATGTTACGCATTAGACTGTTTCACGAGAATGGGCCCTTTCCTTTATTTGTTTCTTTGCTAACCACAGTCAAATTAAGACTTATAAAGCTCATTTGTTTAATCGCATATTGTGTACTGTTTGTTATTTCGTGCTACTGATTAATCGCACAGCATCCACCCAAACAAGATTTCTTAAGTTTGGCCGGGCCAAGGGCTGTCTTCCCCTAGATTAAGCCGCTAGCCAAATCGAGAGTTACATATGCTTTCAAATGTTTGCCAGATGCATGAGAAATCTGGGTGCACAAGTTCCAGATAAACACTAGCTTGCTGTAGTTACTCCATACTTACAGGAGAATATTGCAATGACGTACTCAACATGCACGTGTGCACACCATTACAATACACGCAGTGTCACCTATAACATTAAATGTGGGCAGGTCTCTTTCAAAATCTTGCACTGTACTTACTTGGCAAGTGGAGTACTTGAAAGACTCCATTTGTGATCAGACTTGAGTAATTTACCAAATAGATCTACTTTTACAGGGAGACATGAATAGGTACACAGCCCTCCCAAAACAGTTCACACTGCTCATACAAAACCAAAGGCAGGCAAGCAGAAAGAATTCTGATAAATATTCTAAATTATCAGCAAATCCAAGCAGTTAGTGCAAGAGACAAGATTTTACCTGCACATCTCCCATTTTTGCACAAACGGTGGAATGTGCAAAGCCTTCCGTACATCCGGGTTATTTAAGTAGTCAGAGCTGGCGGTAGTGTTGGTGCAAGGGGGGTCCAACCGTACATTCATGTGGCTCTGAATCAAGCTCTGCAGTTTCTGGAGAAAATGCATGAGACATCAGCATGACAGAGTAAAGTTCAAGAACTAAGTTTGCTGGAATGGCTGTAGTAATTGGCCTGGCCAGTGAGGCATGGGGCAGACCATTCCCAACTACATTAACCTGAATAATCTGATCCAGCTCCGTTTTTAAACCTACCAGGAACTGAAGAGAAATTAATCCCGTGGCTCCGCATTTAAAGCTACTTGTTTATTCTTAAAGAATTAAATGCTACACTTCCCTTATTTCCACCAAATTCATATGTAAAATGCAAAACTGATGAACCCAAATTTTTAAACAGAAAGTGCTAGATACTGCTACAGCCAAAATTCCTAGGAAAATAAAGGATGTAGAAAATTAGGTGAAGCAATCAGGAGCAGCTATCTACAAAAATGGGATCAGTTTCAGAGAACTGAAGTGACCTACAAACGGACAAAGGAGTTAATATCCAAGTTTCAGTACCTGCAACTTTAGCTAGAAATGGTATTTGCAGAAATTGAGGGAATATTAAATTAGGCCCAAACCCAACTTTTCACCACTTAGCCGTACAGATAAGGAATCAATACGAGTCAGACTGAAGTATTGCAAGAACACCTCCAGTCGGAGAGGGAGAGAATATGGTGATTGGAAAACTTGTCTATATGAACTTTTCAAGCTGATATGTCTAGATTAGTTGATCAATATTATGCAGTACTTAGAAAGTTACAATGAGGAAAACAGAACTACCATTTTCCTTAAAGGTCTGATCTGTGGATTAGGCAGTTGTATTCTACTGGTTCTTGACTCCTGAAATGACTACTACTTTCTGTTCTGCTCCTAATATTCCCTTTTCTCCCCCCAATTAACAAGACTCCATCAAACTATTCTGCCAATACAGCCATGAATGAATAGCTACGGTCAAACAGCACAGGAGACACTTTCCAAGGATGGGTGATTGTGCGAGATTGGACAGGTTTGAATGCCATTGTCCCTCAGCTGGCGCAGAAGGAAGTTGGAGACTGCACACGTGGTGGAACAAAGGATTACAAAATGACGTGGGTGGAGTGAAACATCTGGATGTGCATATTTCTGTATCATACATTAAAATTTTACATGGGCTAATGAGAAAGATCACTGAGCCATCAATCTTAACAGATTTGAATGAACTGCAGCTTGTTTGTGGTATTTGGGCATTATGAAATCAAGCAGAAAAATTAAAATTTGAACAATACAAGGACAGAAGTCTCAGGAAATGCTGACAGATGGGAATGAGGAAAGGGGCAGGATTAAGTAGGTAAAATAATGATTGCACAGACAGGCGATATTACAAGTAGCTTGTTGCTAAGCTGGTTGTGACATTTGTAGTTGGGTTGAGCAAGCAATTATTGAAGGTAGACACAGATACATAGAATTATTCCAGTCAGTGCACATGGTCCAAAGATTTGGGTCTCCCTCTTACTGGATTTGAACTGAAGTGCTTAGTTATCCACAATTCATTGGAAGACAATTATTTCTCACCATCCTTCTCTTCCAGATAGCACTCAGAAACCCTGACACTAGTATAGTTAAAATTTTCTCCTTCTGATCTTCAAATCCCATTATAATCCTATTTTATTTTTTGTTATGATACACTTGATGGGTAGGTTAGCAAGTTGCAGATAATGTAAAGGATTAAAAGTACAGTGGGATATAAGTCAGATACAGACATGGGCAGAGAATTGGCAGATGAAGTTTAATCCGAGCAAGTGTGAGGTGTTGCTCTTTGGGAGATCAAATGAAAGGAGAAAGTATACAATTAATGTCAGGCTCCAAGTCCAAGTCCATTGTTCACTGAGAGCAGTGCAATAGAGAAAGTGGATATGGTTAAGACGCATCGCATACTCGCCTTCATTGGTAGGGTTATTGAGTATAAGGGTAAGGAAGTCATGCTGCAGCTATACGAATCTTTAGTCAGACTGCACTTGGAGCATTGTTGATTGTCCATTACAGGAGGGATTTGGAGTCAGTGGAGAAGGTTTATCAGGATGCTGTCTGGATTATAGGGATGAGCTACAAGATCGGACAAACTTGGACTGTTCTCCTCAAAGTGGAAGCCTAGGAGAAACCTGATAGAATTTAAGATTTTAAGAGGCACAATTAGGATAAATATCTGGAATCTTTTCCCCCAGCCCATTGATTGAATGCTTCCAGGCACTACCGCTCCCTCTGGGGTTTCAGTTGGGGCCTGCCTGCACCCGTGACCTGCTGTGGAATCCTCCCTGCCTGGAGCCAGGTCCGCCAGTCAACCAAGACTACTTTCCAGCGAGGAACTTGTCATGGACACAAGATACACTATGAACTTCATGCTTCCGTGTGCAGGAAGACCAAGACTTCAGGACTTCTGTTCAAAACTTTGCCCTCCAAGTTAATCGTTAGACTACTGACTTCAGTGCAACTGCAAGCTATGCAGGGCACAAAATATTAGCAAATTAGATTCTGCCTATTTTGTCTCCTTGCCATATTTAATGTCATTGGTTTTGTTTCTTCATCTTCCAATTTGGTGTTTCATTTCAAAGATGGGATCTTCCTATAAGACCTCCAATTTTCCTTTTTTGCCTATTATTGGTTCAGATGTACACCTGACAGCTCACTGACATTAGATCAGCCTTGGTGAACCAGTCTGGCACAACCAGATTCTATAAACGATAGGGTCTTTCAGGGGTAAGCCTGGGTAGTTCTAAGGTAAGGGCATGTTCGGCACAGCTTTGTGGGCTGAAGAGCCTGTATTGTGCTGTAGGTTTTCTATGTTTCTAACCAGTTGATCCACAGTTGAACAGACTATTTCCAAAATCTGCTTTAAACTTTTACCACCCAATCCTTCACAGGTTTCACAGTAGTTAAAATTTACAGAATGCAAATTAATGCTGAATTCCCTGATGACCAAATTTATTTGGATAAAGGTGGCACGGTACCCTAGTGGTTAGCACAACACCTTACACTACAGTCAACCCCAGGTTCAATTCCTGCCGCTGACTGTAAGGAGTTTGCACGTTCTCCCCGTAACAATATGGGTTTCCTTCGGGTGCTACAAAAATGTAGCAGCTGGTAGGTTATCGTAAATTCTTCTGTGATTAGGCTAGGATTAAATCAGAGGATTGCTGGGCAGCGCGACTCAAGGGGCATAATGCATACTGTATCTCAAATAAAATAAAGATGAATCATATTTACCTTCCTCCACAAAAGACTCACTTCACTGTTGGGAAACACGTGCTCCAAATTATGAACAACCAGTTGCTTCTGATTTTCATCAAAGCTGTAAGATTAAAAAAGGCACATTGCTTGGTAGTTTAACTGTGGTGTCGGAATGTGTGACGACACTCGTGGGCTGCCCCAGCACCTTTGGTACATTGGTTGTTAACACAAACGGAACAATTTGATAGACATGTGATAAATTAAATTTCAATCCTGAACCTTGTCCAACCCAGTGGAGTATGTTCATGCAGTTTTCCCACTAAGTGGTGGGGGGGACATTGCCATATGCTCGGTTCCCTTGGTAAACAAGAAGTGTAAACAGATGCCAACAATTTCAAAGTTTTCAATCTTCATGAAATTTGGTAGCTACTGATTGTTAACTGCAGAAATACCAACAAATCCCTGGAAAATTCAAGTCATGATTTGGGATTTTCCCCCTCGGTCTACACAAAGCAAGGCAAGATTCACCTGCACCTCCTCCAGCCTCGTCCACTGCATTCAGTTCTCTAGATGTGGCCTCCACCACATTGGCAAGACCAAGAGTAGATTGGGCGACCATTTTGCAGAGCACCTATGCTCTGTCTGCCATAACCATCCCAAGTTCCCATTGATGGCATTTCCATTCCCCTGCCCATTGTCAGCCTCACAGCTACGGTGAGTCCTGACACAAACTGGTGAAACACCACATCATATTCTATATGGGTAGTCTACAACCTAGAGGCATAAACACTGCATTTTCCAACTTCAGGAAGCCTTCCCCTTGCGCTAGGTCTCCTCCAATTCCACGACTTCCCATACATACCAAGATTAACCCTTTTGCAGCTGCGTGGATCGCTTTCCAGATAAGCTTGCAAATAAGGCATTTTGTCACTGGGACTTGAGTGCAGGGAGGAAACCGGAGCACCCAGAGGAAACCCACCACAGTTATGGAGAGAATGTTAAAATTTGTAACAGACAGCGGTGGGAACTGAACCCTGGGTGCTGGTACTGTAAAGCATTGTGCTAAGCACTATGGTACCATGCAGTCCTGTAGTCCGTAGACCGCAAACATTTCAACATATTTCCACGTTCAAACCAATTTTTACTTACTGTACTTTGCCTGGAACCCGTCCAATGCAATCAGCATACAGGTTGTACATATTCAGCCCTGAATTATACACAATATTCATCACATCCGAAACCTGTAAAGAAAAACAAATTTTGTAATCCTCTCAAAATTAATTATTCCAATTGTCCCTTGCCAAAAAGGTTAATGGATATCCAAAGTTAAAAGGACATTTATTATTAAAGCGTGTATACTTTATACAACCTTGAGATCTGTCTCCTCACAGGCAGCCACAAAACAAAGAAACCCAATAGAACCCGTTAAATAAGGACTGTCAAATACCCAATGTGCAGAAAAAAGACAAATTATGCAAATAATATTCAGAACTGAAGTTCACAGAAGTGAAGCCACAGCCACAAAGCCAGCCAGTCACAGTTGATCCAGGAGCCTGTTGCAGGCTACAGCCTCAGTTTAGCAGAATTAAGTAAATCCCGTGAGCATCCAGCTGAACGCTGGCCTGTGCCTCTCCTCCGGCTCCGACACCCAGATCTCTCAATCTGGCCTGACACTTAAATCAGCTAAACAGTGGGCTGCTCCTCACACTCAAGCCGTGCCCTGCCTCTCTGATACACTTTCAGACCTGGACCCTGCCGCCTCAAATCGCCTCCAAGTCCACTCCAGCAATTGCTATACAGTGGTTCATACCCTGCTCCTGGGCCTGGGCCCTGCCACCTCTATTGGGCCAGTACACACAATGCTGCAAGCATCCTGCACTTTCAAAACTTCAGTTCAAAAGCTCAACTCCAAAAGGGAAGTTACAGGCTAGTGACTACAGTGATTGAGAAAAAAGTGCAATTAATAAAGTACTTAGTAGTTCTGTTTGCTGCCAGCAAGTCATCACTGTGCCTCACCAGTGCCATCTTAAACCAGATGTACAGTATACAGTATTTCTAGTTTACTCCCTCAGTTCTCCAATCAATCGGAGCAACTATATTACCAAAGGACTGAGTCAGAAGCATTGGTAAGTACATACAGTACAACTCCCTTGATTAAATCACCACACAGAAGTCCGGGAGACTGTAAGCAAAGCTATGTTATCATTAGTCACTGTTTATGTCTCATTCTGGGCAGCACAGATGAGAACATAGAATATAGCAGCATAATACAGGCTCTCTGGCCCACGATGCTGTGCCAACCTTTTAACCTACTATAAAATCAATGTAGCCCTTCCCTCCTACATATATTGACATAGACTCTTCAGCCCTTCGAGCTACACTGCTCAGCAATCACCCAATTTAGTCCTAGCCTAATTATTGGAATATTTATAAAGACTAATCAACCTACCAACTGGTAGGTTTTTGGACTGAGGGGAGAAACCAGAGCACCCAGAGGAAACTCACATGGTCATGGGGAGAACATACAAACTCCTTACAGGCAACTGTGGGAATTGAACCCAGGTCGCTGGTACTGTGAAGCGTTGTGCTAACCACTACGCTAACATGGAGCCTCATCCATTACTGCAAAAAAAATTCACAGGAGATTTATTCTTCCCCCAATTTGTAAACTTTCCAATTATTTGTGTCAATTATTCTATGTAAAATCGTACCTCTCAAAAATATTCTTTATTTTGGCAGACTGATGCTCATGGGTAAGATGAAATAATGAAAGAATGCAGTACGCAGACCGTCTTTTAACCTGCACTGAACCAAATGCTACCTTCAGCTCTCTTTTCAACCTGTCTAAGCTTTGTGCTCTTCATCCACACGGCACACCAAGATCAATACAGTAGGTTCATTAACAATTAGATCATTGTTAGTTTAGATTAGCTTTATTTGTCACATGTACATCGAAATGTGTAATTTGCATTAACAGCCACAGTCCAAAAGTGCTCCGGGGACAAGCCGCAAATGTCGCCATGCTTCCAGTGCCCACGTAGCATGCTCACTACATACAAACCCTTACTAATCTGCAAGCCTTGGGAATGTGAGAGGAAACCAGAGGGGTCATTGGGTGGGGGGGGGGGGGGGGGGGAATGTACATACTCCATACAGACAGCAAAGCAAATGAACCCCTGATCTGTGTTGTAAAGCATTATGCTAGCCTCTATGCTACTGTGCCACCTCAAACTACCATGCCATGAGAGCATGTAATAAATGGAACTGATATGAAGGAACCATTTCTGTAAGAGAGAGTAGGAAATCGAAGGACCCAAACTCGGGGTCACCAACATAGCGATGTACTACGTATAGAGCGAGAGACAACGACACGCAGTCGGTAAGTCGTTTCGAGACTAGTTTATTCAAACTTCGCGGCGCTGGCATTTAATCCCTAGCGCCCGCCCTCTCCGGGCGGAAATGACATCAGAGGTACATTACCAAAGTCTCTCCCTGCGCGCTGGCTATTTGTGAGCCAGTTCACCTGCGCAGAAAGTGGGTCGCCACAATACTTCTATTTTAAATTCAGTTGAGCTGCAATGCGCAGCTTGAAAAAATACTAAAGATGGAAAGAAGTTAACTGGTAACTTTTGGAAGCACAAAGAGGAAAACTCTGCAAGCTATAGGGAAGAAATGATCTGTAAAATTAGCTGTGTATGATAGAGATGTACAAAATGATACTCACCCTTAACATACAGCTCTCATTTTTATTATGGTGGAAGTTGCATATTCCTTTGGAACAGCAAAACCTCTGAAGATCATTCCAAAGTCTAAAAAAAAAAATTGTGGAGAAGGTATCATTTACTCCCTAAGCTAGTAGAATATTTTACTTTCAGGGTAGAAATACCAGGTGCAGATTAGAATGAACTCAGACAAGTATGGAGAAAACAAAATGGCAGCTGGTGGTCGGATGTACTTTGCACACATGCAGAGACAGCACTTAGAAAGGCAGATTTTCATCCTATCTACAACGCAAGGTGCAAGGCTGTGGTCTTAACAGATTTCAATTCCATTGTTTTCTAAGAATTCACATTAAAGATTAATAGGTTGCATGACAATAACAGTGAAATAAAACAAAAAAAATTGTATCACACACTGTGCTTGGACAAAATTCACTTGGATTTAGCTTCATGGACATCAAGATCATATCTTGTTCTCATTGCTACCATCAGGAAGAGCTACAAAGTGTGAAGGCCACGGTTCAGAAACAACTCAACAATTCAGGAACAACTCCTTCCCCTCTCCCACTCATTTTCAAAATGGACATTGACCTGTATATATCATGTGTGACACAAAGACTATTGCCCTTGTGTAGAATTAATCATGAAAATAAAATCCAGGAAATACCCAGAAGTTCACATCACATCTGTAGAGTCAGAGTTTCAGGTCAATGACCTTTCATTGTTATTTCAGATTTTCAGCATTGGTAGTTTTGTTTGGTAGGAAGCACAAAAGACAGTGCGCTGAAGGTAGTATTCCCCACACCAAACAGACACCCCTTGGAGAACGAAAGATCCAGTGGATGAACTCGGATCTGAAATGTCAAGTGGTTCTCCCTCAAAAGCTGCCTGGCCGGCTAAGTGTTTCCAGCATTTTATTTTATTTCAGATACCACTTAGAATGTTTACAGCAAGCCAGACACCCCAATGGCCCAAATATTCTGTTACTGTTCACCAGCATGCCAAAAAGAGAAATAACACCAATATTTTAATGCCATTCTGGATATCTGCATGGCATTTCTAGTTGAATCCTCGTCATGGTGAATGTGATAGCTCCAATAATCATACAATGCATCTTGGGGGAAACACACTAATCAATTCACACTTTCCTAAATAGCATGTTATACCGTCCAATTTTTGCTTCCCATTCATTTGCCAACAATCAGACCTATAAACAATCTATTTCGCCTTTTAAAATATTACCACTTAGATTTCTTAAGACCTAGGTGAAGAGGTGGGAAACTGCATTAGAGTAGATGCCCGTTTTTGTAGACAGTTACGTCAGTATAAATAACCCCACTCCCAGGGCTGTAAAATACTGGGTGATGATTTTCATGTCATACAGCTTCTTTCCTCAAACACAAACAATTGTATTGACTTTAAATTTAGAGCACCTTTACGGGTACAGTCTTGTCATAAGACAACTAAAATATCAGATCATGAAGCTTCTCCACTATTTCATTCCCTGCTTCTTTTAATCGCTCAGGTTGTTTCATTCATAGCAACAATTTATAATTTTTCTCCCACAAGATGGCAAATCCCTCATCTTCTCCTCATTGTTTACAACAGCAATATTTCTTACTCCTCATATCTGCCATATTTTGTTTAAAAACACAGATGGAACACACTGAAGTATTCTGCCTCCCCTACACTAACTTCCTCCAGTTAACATTAGAGGTGTTTATCCTCAGCCCTGTTGTTGGGTTTTGTTTCAGCTGCCCGCCTACAAAGTGGTCTTCTTGCTTCCCCTCTGCGCATTGAGTGTCCATAAGTAAATGTCCTTTTGCATTCTTTGCAACCCACTGGTCTCAGTTGTAATTATTTAACTAATTGTGTGGCTTCCCTTCTTCGCTGAGGTGGCATCGCTTCTCTTCTGAGCATTCTTCAGCACTGAACATCCACAATGCCCCTCCACACATTTTTATTCATGAGACAAAGGAGTCCAGCACAGTACATTGGCCAGTGTCAGAGTCCTTCCTCAATTTCCTACCCTTTTATCTCCTCCACTCTCCCAACTATTTTCCAATTCTGCTGCGGGTTAAAGTCAGGGAACAACTGCCTAATTGTAAAGAAATCAAAAAAGTGATGCCATTCAGATTTTAATTCTTTAAGCTGCAATCATGACATTTTGTTCTCATTTAATTAGTGATGTATGAAACAAAATTTACATCTCACAAACTGATAAATGCTATGAACACACATGCATTTTAAACAAATATTCATCAACCTGAACCTAAAATTTGTAACAATGTCTATAACAAACTTTTTATAAGCTGTTATAATTGCTTGAACATGTGCCTTTGACTGATAAAGTACTGCTTTGGTGATCAACTCTACGAGGGTTCGGTAAACTTAATCCAAAAAAGCACTGTCACAGGAATGTCGCAGAGACAATGAGTTGTTAGTACCGGTACTTACGAAGTTTCCAATAGCCCGTGGTAATATGCAAAGTAAACCAAAGAGTTGTCATTGTACTCAAAACTAGACAATCCATTTCCAACGGCCATTCCCTGAAATAAAGCAGAAACCATTCCATCAGATCACTGTTCAAATCCTACTTTGGTCCAGTAAGATAACTGCACCTTTACTGAACAAAAATCCGAGATTTAAAATTTAAAAGTCAATGGTTTCAAGGAGAAAGTTCCAGAAATTTGCTATGCCGTATGCAAAAAGATGCTTCCTGACAGTATTCTGATGCAGACAGTTCTTCAAACTATTTGAACCATAGGAAATAAATATGTATCTACTACCCAAATCTTTTCAAAGTTTTAAATACTTCAATTAGACCTCCCCCTCTATTTTTAAACCCAAGGATTTACAACCTAAAATTATATACCAGCACAACACTTATGAAAAAGCTAATTCTGAATAAATTCCTCCTGTAGAAACCAAACAGCTACCTCTGATTCTCCCTGGGTGACATCAATCCAGAACATTAAAACCACCAGACCTGAAGTTTGACTGTAAATATATTGTTAGCTCAGGCAATAGCTGCTGCACTGGTTCCTTCACCCCTAATCCAGTAGTTATAGCAGTCCTTATCCTCACCACTATTCAGTTGTTATGCTATATAGAGCAAGGTAACAATTTAAATTCTATATTTGTTCTTGTGAGATAGACTACAGCAGCCAAACTAACTTTTATTTCCCACCCCTACATACTGAGGACATTAATCAACTATGTACTCTTGGCTTGGAGCCACATGCAAGTCACCGGGCAAAGGCAATAATCCACAATGTCTTTTTGCTGTACTTGGTCTCATTGTCCCACGTTGGGATTTGGATTTACAGTTGTTACTGCTCCTGCATCAATCCAATGGAGCATTCAGCAAATCCAAATGTTCCTTACAAAGGCAAAATGCAATGAAATCTTTGAGTTTCCCCTCATCATTCTGAAGTGCAAAGACCCAATATCCCCTCTGGTATTCCCCCAAAGTGTTTTGCTGACTAAGAAATTCTTGAACTATTATAATGATGGAAATGCAAAAGAGATGCCATAAACTGTAGTGAGACAATGATCAGGTCATATACTTGAGTAAATTTGATAGAGGGAAAAGTCAGGACAATGGGGAAAACACCACTTTTACTCGAGGGGGCAATGAAATATTCATTTAACATAAAAAGCAGTACATATGAGAGTTACTATGCTGCATCAGTCTGGACTTATCAGATGGGGAAGGAAGATTTCCAATATCTCTATTTTATTTATTTTGTGATATAGTGTGGAACAGCCCCTTCCAGCCCATCAAACTCTGCAACCTGTATTTAATCCTAGCCCAATCACCAGACAATGTACAATGTTGGAGATAGATTGGGCATGTGATGAGAAGAGGGGCCAACTCCATCATCAAGAAGCACTCTTAGACCTTCGAAGAGCAGGGAAAACACAGGAGAGCAAAGACAACTTGGCACCCTACCACAGACGCAGAAATGTGGACCCCGAATCACACCTCGGGCACAATTGAGAAGATGGCCAAAGACAGACAGATGGATGACCTGCATTATTGTCCTAAACGCCAAGGGCATAACAGACAGTAAACTAAAAATTTTTTTTAAATTACAGGACAATTTACAATGACCAATTAACCCACTAACCAGTATGTATTTGGACTGTGGGAGGAAACCCACAAGGTGACATGGAGAACATATAAACTCCCTACAGATAGCGCCAGAATTGATTTCTGAGCTCTGTGGCCCAAGCTGTGAGAGTGTCGCGCTAACCACTATGCGACGGTGGTGCCTCATCCTTTCTTTCCCCCATCTGATTAACATACAACACACGTACCTAACTAGCTGGGATTCACAGGTAAAATACTGCAGATCTGAAGATAGTGAAATAAACACAAAATGCCAGAAATGTTCGGGTCAAGCAGAAGTTGTGAAGATTTAAAAAATGTCAACGCTCTGGTCCATATCGTCAGAGAAAAAAAATTAATAACCTCCAACAGCGGGCATCCTTCCCAGCTGCTGCTAGATTAAGCATCCTATCTGGTTTGGTATGGCAAATGCTTTGCACATGACTGGAAGAAACTACAGAGAGTTGTAGACGGTTCAGTACATCATGGAACACAGCTTCCCTTCTATCGGTTCTGACTGTACTTCTCACTGCCTCAGACATTCTCTCTACTCCCCTTTTCCATTGGGTAGAAGATGCTCTGGTCTTAAAGCATTCCCTGCTAGGCTCAAGGACAGCTTCTACCCAGCTGTTAAGATTGTTAAATAGTTCCCTAGTATAATAAAATGGACTCCTGATCTTATATTCGATCTTGCACCTTGTTTCTTTCTCTGCAGCTGTTACACATTATTCTGCATTATTAGGCTTCCCTTGTTCTGCCTCAATCGTATCGTGCAATGATTTGACCTGTACGAACAGCCTCCAGGACAAGATTTTCACCATACATGTGACAATAATAAACCAATTCTAATTTATCAACTATTTCCCCCGTTATGAACGATGTAATTTTTCAGCACCCACCTTAAAATTAATTTCCTCGTCAGACATGACTCTCTCTGCTAGAGTTGGTACATAGAATCCTCCATAACTCTCTCCAGTAATAAAGAACTCATTCTTCTTGTACTCTGGGAAAAGTCGGAAGAATTCTTTCAGGGCAAGGTAGTTATTGAATGAAACCTGGAAGAGGAGAAAGAGGGTGCAAGAACAAAGTTTAAAAGCAGGGTTAATTTTGATCAGCAGTAAATACCGTGAAAATGTGATTATCAGCCAATCTCATTCTCACGCACGGATATGGACTACACAGCGAGTAAAAGATTATACTTCTGCACCAAATCTCAATGGAAAATTCATGCCAATCAGAACTCAATGTTTATATGTCTATTGAGCTACAGATCTTGCTATAGCTTGTTCTGGAAGCAGATGTATACCAAGTGTCTGCAACCTCGATAGCCAGCGATTACTGCAACAGATTGGTAATAGAAAATGGAAAGGACTCCAGTGTCTGAAATCATATAATACCATACAATAATAAAGCAATGCATGCCAAGACCTGGCAAGAATCCTTGTCTATCAAACAGACCATAAGACTTAGGACAAACTGCAACAAGACTCTGCACTGAAAGTCCAAGATCATGACCATTTTGAACCACTGACCAGAAACTGAATAGGGCAGCTTTCACAACAGTATAGCTACAAAAGGGAAGTAGGCATACATTGCTGACAACCTCAGTGCTTTGGAGAGATGAAATGAATACAAATTTCCCCTGGATGGTCAACTCATTGTCAAACTAGAAGCTCTGGCTGAACGCTGAGGTACGCTCCCTACTAAAACCCAGGACACTACTTTCAAGACTGGTGACAGAATAGCTCTCAGAGCAGCCGGAGGAAAAAAATCTTGGGCATCAAGAGGGCCAAGACCATCCATGTTCAAAATAGTCAGGAAGACCTGTCCGATAACAGACAATCCCTAGTGTACATAGTTAGGCAACAAGAGCTTTACTGACTACGCAAGGAAAAACATATTGCAGCAGATGTGAGGACGACTCTGGAGAATCACCCTCCACAAGGTGGCTGAGCCAGACAACATCAGGCTGAGTACTCAGGGAGCGTGCACACCAGCTCAACGACATCTTCATGGACAACTGCAACACTTCACTCATCCAAGCTGCTGCCCCCACAAGCTTCAAGTCAGTCACTACCAACTCTGTACCAAAGAACTCTGCACCCTCAGAACTAAACAACTATCACCTGGTGGCCCTGACACCAATTACCCTGGCGCTTTGAACGGCTGGTACATCAAAAACTTCATTCCTGCCACATTGGACTCTCGCCAATATGCTTACCGACAGAACCAATCTACGACACCACCACTTTATCATTTCCTGTCAGTCACTTTATCACTCTATAGGCATACAACCAAGGTATACAAGCTATCTAATTAATATATCTATTGTGGTTTTTTCATTATTGTCTTCTTTACCTTGTGTTGTTTAGCACTGCATCAGATCCAGAGTAACAAATATTTTATTCCCCTCTACTCTTGTGTACTGGAAATGACAATAAACAACCCTGATGGATACAAAAACTCAAAACTGATCAGGAATACTCCAAACCATTAACTTAGTACGCTCCCTTGGTCAGCAACCCTCCACTACTGACATACAGTGACAGCAGAATACCTCACCATCTCATCAACTACCTAGCATCTCATTCCCCATCTGCAACACGAGAAGGACAAGAGCAGCATGTCAGGGGAACAGCTTGACTTTTAAGACTTGCTGGGTCAACACTCTTACAATCAACGCAAACAGGGATGGGTAATAACTAGTCTTCCCCACGGAGACAAACTTATTGATAGCCAAATGCATTCCTTAACAGTCACGCAAACAAAACCATCTCACCTCAGAATCATTGGTATGGTATTGCTGGTTCTCATTGTAGGAAAATCCGACCCCTGCTGGTGACTCAAGGTATATCATATTTGCAATCTGAAATAAGTTATTTTATTACAGTGTAAGATTAGAACAGTTGCAAAGTATAAAAGCTGGCGGTTAAATCTTTTAATACTTCTACATTAATTACAGTAAAACTTGCTGGATTTCACAAAACCTCGCTGCTCTCTGTAGTTTAGAAGGGAGGGGAGCATCTATAAATTTGCTGGTAATACAATTGTTGACAGAATTTCAGATGGAGAGGGCGTACAGGAGCAAGATACATCAGCTAGTGGAGTGGTGTTGCAGCAACAATCTTGCACTCAACACCAGCAAGACTAAAAAACTGATTGTGGACTTTAGAAAGGGTAAGATGAGGTAACACACATCAGTCCTCATCGAGGGATCAGAAGTGGAGAGAGAGTGAGCAGTTTCAAGTTCCTGGGTGTTAATATCTCTGAGGACCTAACCTGGACCCAATGTTATCAATGCAGCTACAAAGAACCACGACAGCGCCTATATTTCATTAGGAGTTTGAGGAGATTTGATATGTCAGCAAAGACACTCTCAAATTCTTACAGCAGGATGTACCATGGAGAGCATCCTAACTGGCTGAATCACCATCTGGTCTAGGGTGGGGGGGGGGGGGGGGGGGAGGAGGAAGAGAGAAAAGAGAGAGGCCATTGCACAGGATCGAAATAATCTGCAGAGTTGTAAATTCAGTCTGCTCCATCATGGGCACTAGCCTCTGTGGTATCCAGGACATCTTCAAGGGTAGGTATCATGGAATCCAGGGAGAGCTAGTTAGATTGGTTCAGAGGCAAAGAGCATAGGATGCTGGATGAAGGTTGTTTCTCTGAACAGAGGTCAGTGGCTAGTGGTGTGCTACTGGGGTCTGTTTGGGTTCCTTGTTATTTATACAAATAACTTGGATCTGAATGTACACCATTGAGCAGTAAGTTTGCTGAACGCACAAAATTAGGAGCTGTTGTTGATAAGTGAGTAAGGTTATTGTAGATTGCACCTTGATCAGTTAGAGCTGTGGAATGAGGTGTAGCAAATGGATTTAAAAAAAGACAAGTGTAAAGTGACACATTTTTGGAAGTCCAACTAAAATAAGTCTTGTACTTTGAATGGCAAGGCACTAGGCAGTATAATGGAACTGAGGGACTTGAGAGTATAAGTACATAGCTAGTTAAAAATAGTGTGACAGATAGAGAGGGTGGTTAGCACATTGGCCTTCATCATTCAGGGCACTCAGTATAGGGCTGGAATATTTTGTTCCAGTTGTACAAGTCGTTGGCAAGGTTGACTTGGGAGTACTGCAAGCAGTTTCAATTGCCAGGACTAAAGGGCCTCAATTGTAGAGAGAGGTTGGCCAGGCTAGATTTTTATTCTTTGGATCTTAGCAGAACGAGGGGTGACTTTACAACAATGCTTAAAATTATGAGAGGCATAAATAAGGTGAACAAGTTTGTCCCCAGCAAAGGGAGTCCAAAACTTAGGGCACAAGTTTAGTGTGAGAGGGGAAAAGGAGCTGAGAGGCATCTTTTTCTATACACAGGGTGGTGAGTATATGGAACTGTTACATACCCCGTGAGTATCTTGTGACTGTCTCATGACCATGATGTAATTGAGTATCTTGTGAGCATGATGTAATGGTCTTGTGATGGTGGGGTGATGCAATTTTCCCACCGGTGAGAGGTCACGTGATGGCATATTCCAATAGGTATACAAGGGGAATCCTGTTCTCACGTGGCTAGTTTGTTAGTTAGTTTTGCTGCGTATTCGTCTCATGACGCGGTTTCGTTTTAAAGTGGAGTTTTTACTTTCTATTGTAAGGTGCAAAACCATTGTGCCGGCAGTTTCGCCAATCGCTGCCAGTTCTTGTTTGATGCACCTTGGTTTTACCTCTACAGTCTAGTGTCGGAGAGTGAAGGCTTCACCACAGTACGGGAACCCAAAGGATTGAGTAAAGTTGGAGCCATTCGGTGGTTTAATAAAGGATCGACCTTATTGAATCTTCGTTCAGGAATAGTGGCTTGCATCTGAGATAACCCTGCAAGATCAGGAAGGTTTGTGCAGTGTTCATCCTCCAGCAGAAAAAAAAAGTCAGTTCCTTTAAGCCGTTTTATTTCCTTCATCGTGAATCCTTTGGACAAGGCATCTCTCAGCTAGGATCAGCAGTAACGTCACGTCTTCGAAGAAATCAGTTTTCAGGGAAGTCTCTCCTTACTGACTGTACAAGTCACTTGGACTTTCGAATTTACCACTTTAAGACTATGTTCAAATTTACCACTTTAAGAACTATTCCAGAGTTTGGCTATTTGGCAAATTGCCGTATAGCAGTTAACTTCTGGTTAAGTTAGTCATTTGTTTTTACTTTTCACTTTTGTTGAGCAGAGTTTAATAAATGTTTGTTTGTTTATAAAACCTGACTCAATTCTATATTCACTGTTGCCCACCACATAACAGAACAAGCTGCCAGAAGAACTGATTGAGACAGGTATACTAGGATCATCCAAGCAGCATTAGGGTAAGTGCATGGAGGGGTGTGGCCCAGAGGGATGTGAGCTGAATACAGGATATTGGGACCAATTGGACGGACGCCTTGGTCTCATTGGGCTGAAGGGCTCGTATCTGTGCTGCATTGCGGAGCATATGATGTGTCTTTACGTACTACATTATCCCCGGTTCCTCGCACCATCATTCCTTTTGTTATTTAAAATCAGCCTTCCATCCTGTTGTATACCTTCCCTCTTGTCCTGAACAATCCCCTACCAGTGTTTCATCTTTCTCCTGGGTTTTAAAACTTTAACTTGCCCACCTAATGAAAGATTACCCGCCTGAAACATTGACTACTCCTTTCCATAAATGCTCCTTAATATGGTGACTATTTTCCGTGTTCAACTCCAGTATCACCTTACATGATTAGTTGCTGATATTTGTTTGACAATCCTCCTGGGTTACTTTGAGTTGTTAAAGTGCTAAAGAGAAGTTATTACGTATAGTTATTTATTAAGGAATTTGCTCCTGAGAACTGGTCAGATGTTGCAAAAAGGGTTACATACCTTGTTCCAGGAGTAAGGATTGTATAAAAGCGTCTTCCCATCAGGTTGGATCTGCAAAGTGAACACCACTATTTAGCACTTTCACTTAATAGGCCGTGGATTGCAAGTCCCACTGGCAAAATTTAGATTTGTGCGCCACCATCTTATTAAAGGAATTTAATACTATATGAAGTGCGGTCACCTTGAACTGTGGCTCTGTTTGGCCCACAGACTGTGAAGGATCTGTAGAGGAATCCTTGGTGTCCCGGCTAACATTTATCCTTAAACTGTGTCTACATGGTTATCTTGCTATTTATTTTCTTGTTCTCCAGGGGCCTTTAAATAAAGCAGCTGCTACACCTGCACATTGTGAACGGTGACTGAAAAAAATACTTCTGACTCAGTGAGCAAGGGCTGCTTCCGCACTTTATGAACATATTCCAACCCATTTTGGATCCCCAGATGAAGAAGAGAACTTGCGTGATCCCCTCAGTCCACAGGTGCAGGGTACCTTACCCATGCCACGTAGAGTAACATCAAGTGCACCTCACACACAAGTTCTTTCAAGCCTTGGAGGAGGCACAACTTCCATTCCCTAACTTGTTTCAACTTGGTTATTCACTCTAGCCAACTCCCTTCAAGGCTATCAAGTCTATTTGTGGCATCTCCACAGACTTATAATACAGAAGCATTTATCGAAACAGGCCAAGCCTTAAAGTCCTGAGCAGCAAGCCAAATTACTACACACAAAAAGAATCAGATCGAACAGTAGTTGCCAAATTCTCTTTACCAAGAAGGGGCCATGTTCGTTTAGAAGTCCATCTAAAGAGCTACAGCCAGGGCCTCCGTTCAGCCAGAGCACCACAGGATCATGCTCAGGACGCCCCTGAGACTCCACAAACCTGCAGGGCAAAATCAACAACCATTACAGATGACTGAACTTGGATAAACATTCAAATGTAATGGGCATTTAGTTTATTATTGTCAAGTGGACAATGATACAGTGAAAAACTATTGTTTGCATGCCATGGAGATAGATCATTCCATACATAACTACATCGAGGTAGCACGAGAGGATAAAAACAGAATGCAGCATACTATTAGTTACAGAAAGTGTACAGTGCAGGTAGACAAATAAAATGCAAGGGCTACAATAAGGTAGATCAAGTGACTACCTAGATGAGGTTGATTCAAGCATCTTGTGAACAGCAGAACAGAAGTTGTCCTTGAGCCTGGTGGTAGGCATTCTCAAGCTTTTATATCTTTTGAACACAGGACGAGAAACAGGCCACAATGAGGATGGGAAAACGAACAATGCCCGTTACTAAATTTCTGACTCTTGGCAAGATCATAAATTATAGTTACAGTGCCTATAAAGTTTTCACCCCCCCCCCCCCCCCCCGGAAGTTTTTATGTTTTGTTTTACAACATTGAATCACAGTGGATTTAATCTGGCTTTTTTGACACTGATCAACTGAAAAAGTCTCTTTCACATCACAGTGAGAACAGATCTCTACAAAGTGATCTAAATTAATTACAAATATAAAAAAATATTGATTGCATAATTATTTGCCCTCCTTTAATATGACACACCAAATTATCACTGGTGCAGCCAATTGGCTTCAGAAGTCACATGACTAGTTAATGGCTATCACCATGTGCAGTCAAGGTGGTTCAATTGATTACAGTAAAAATACACCTGTATCTGGAAGGTCCAACTGCTGGTGAGTCAGTATCCTGGGTAAAACTACACCATGAAGACAAAGAACACTCCAAGCAACTCTGCAGAAAGGTTATTTTAAAGCACGTCAGGAGATGGATACAAGTAAATTTCCAAGTCACTGAATATCCCTTGGATTAGTTAATTTAATCAAAAAATGGAAAAAATGTGGCACAGCTGTAAATCTGCCTAGAGCAGGCCATCCTCAAAAACTGAATGACCTTGCAAGAAAGGGGCTAGTGAGGGAGGCCACCAAGAGACTTATGACAACTCTGGAGGAGTTACAAACTTCAGTGGCTGAGATGGGACAGACTGTGCACACAGCAACTGGATGAGACTTCCAGAGTGGTAATCAAATCACAAAAAAAGAGAAAATCTGCAGATGCTGGAAATCTAGCAACACACACAAAATGCTGGAGGAACTCAGCAGGCTAGGCAGCATCTATGGAAAAAAAAATACAGTCAAGGTTTCAGGCCAAAGTTTGTGATTAAATCCAATTTACTATCTCATCCTGAATACTATCATCCTCTACTTTCATCATCAAGCCAATTGCGTATCCAATTAACCAGTTCTCCCTAGATTCCATGAGATCTAACCTTTCAGAGCAGCCTATCATATGGAACCTTACCAAATACATTAGTAAAGTCTATATAAACATTCTAGATAGAATGTATGTAGAGTGGATGCTTCCTATAGTAGGGGGGAACCCAGGATCAGAGGGCACAACCTCAGAAAAGAGGGACATCCCCTGGATCAAAGATCAGAGGCATTTCTTTAGCCAGACGGTGGTGATTCTGTAGAATTCTTTGCCAAAGATGGCTGTGTTGGCCAAGTCTTTGGGTATATTTAAAGTGAAGGTTGATAGGTTCTTGATTACTAAGGGTGTCCAAGATTACAGGGTAGAGAGGGATAATAAATTAGCATGATAGAATGGAGCAGACTCAAACGGGCCAAATGGCCTAATTTTTGCTCCTATGTCTTATGGTCTAAAAACAATTCCCCCATCTGTCATAAACTGAGCAACCAACTTTATTTTAAAAGTAAGCTCACGAATTTTGGATTGTCACCTGAGGGAAATATCCACTCAGCATTTTCCCTGTTACGTCTCAAAATCTTTTGCTTCAAAAAGATCTTCTAAACGGGAGTGAGTACAGGCTCAGTATTCCTCCCATAGCGTCCTCTTCCCTAGCAATGGACAAAGTGAACATTCTCTAAACTGCTCCCAGTGTAGCTTTATCACTCTTTAAAAAGACCACAACTGTGAGAAATACTTAAGGGTACTGCATACCCCTTACTTAAGCATTTAACTACACTGGAATCAGTTTAGAGAAGGTTACGAGTCCAATAACTACAAGGAGTCCAATAACTACAAGTCAGTTTTCCTAGGAAGAAGCATTAAGCAATGTTTAATTTAGAAGCATTAAGCAATGTTTAATTTAGTAGCATAAAAGAAACACTGAAATCATGTGGGGCCTTGATAGGCTGATGCTGACTGGATAATTCTTCATGGGAACATACACCCACATGAATTAGGAGTAGGCTATTCTGCCCAAGACTATTTAACATTTAATGAGTTCATGGCAGATCTGAATTCCACATTATAGTTTACTCCTGCTTACCAAATATTTATTTGCCTTAAACATATTCAAAGGCTCAGCTTTGAGGGAGAGAGTTCTAAAGAAGTTCTACTCATGGAGAAAGTATTTTGTTGCATGTCTTAAAACACCCCCAGGGTCCTGAATGCATTAGTCAATTCCCTTTAATTCTTCTAATCAACTCCCTCTAATTTTTCCTCATAAGACAACCCACCCATTCCAAGTACAAGTCTAGTGAACCTCTGCTGAACTGTTTCAATGCACTAACACTGGATTAGTACACGATAAACACTATGTTTTATGCCAGATGTGCTTTCACAAAATTAGAGGGTCAGTCATTTAAAGCTGGCAAAGTGAAACTTTTTCTTCCAAAGGAAGAAAAGTGACTCATGAACTTATTAAACAACTGGGTTCAATTGGGCGAACTGCCCATGCCTGCTTCAATTTGTCAGCTCGTAGAAGGGGATTTTGAGTAGAAAGGAGTGGTGGATTCAGCCAATTTCATCATGGGTACAATTATGCTCACCACTGAGGACTGAGTGCATGGGTGGGTTGGCAAGTTTGCAGATGATACCGAGATCGGTGGCAAAGAATACAACACAATATGGATAAGTTGCAGATACAGCCGATGGAGTTTATCCCAGATAAACGTGAGGTGTTGCACCTTGATAGGACAAATGCAAGGAGACAATACACTGCTAAGGTCAAGATTCTTGACAGTGTTGCTGAGCACAGAGATCTTGGGAGCTAAGTTCATAGCTTGTTGAAAGTGGCTGCACAGCTCAATAAGATAGTTAAAGCTGCTTATGGAATGCTTGCTTTTATTAGTTGAGACATTGAGTTCAGAAGTCAAGAGGTTATGTTGCAACTTTATAATCTGGTTAATCCACATCTGGAGTATTGCATAAGTTTCCGGTCACCACCGTACAGGAAGGATTTTGAGGCTTTGGAGAGGGTGCAGAAGAGGATCACTTTAAACCTGTGACTTTCCTACCCCAGGGAAAACCACTGTGGCAATTCACCTTACCTATTCCCCTTGTGAATTTATAAGCCACTACAGTGTATGATTACCCTTTTAGCCTCCTAGGGTCCAAGGGAAAAAGTCCCAATCTAATCAGTCTCTCCTTATAGCTCACACTAAGCCCAGTGACGTTCTCTTAAGCCTTTTTTGTAACCTTACCAGTTTAATGACATAATTTCTACAGTAGGGCAACCAGAACTACCCATAGACTCGAAACCCAGGCTTGCCAAAGACCAACACAAATGCTTCCCAACTACCCTGCTCAATATTCTAACCACCTTCTCACACATTCTCCATTTGTGTCACTGTCAGGGACCGCGGATGGCAAACTCTGCAATCGTGGTGTGCCACGGCAGGATTCATTGTGTAACACTGAGCACCCTCCACTTTCTTCTCTTTCCACTCTCCACTCTGGTTAACCTTTCACCCCATTACCTATCCTCTCCAGTCCCGGTGAACGGTCTTGACTCAAAACACAAGCAGTTTATTTCCTTCCATAGATGCTGCCTGATCTGCTGAGGGAGGGAGGGAGGCAGCTGTGAATGTGTGGCAGTAGGTCCAGTTGTGCTTCATGTTAATGCCAATCCCAAGACTTTTACGATGGGGGACCTGGCACTCAATGATATTACCATGTCCCTCGTCGGAGATGGCCATTGCCTTGCACTATCACACCACAGATGTTATTTGTCACTTATCAGCCTGTGTCGAAATGTCATCCACGTTGGGCAAAGGTAGATGGCTTTGTTTTGGAGTGAAACTCTGCAACTAGCAGCAAACAACCCTACTAATGACCTTTCAATGGAAAGACAATCATTGAGGGAGCAGGGCCAAAGAGACCGTCTTGAGGGACTTGTGCTGTGATGTGCTCAGATGGGATAACTGACCACCAGCCACACCCAACTTCCTTGAGGGGAGCTACGATTCCACCACTGGCATGTATTGACCCTCATGCAACTCTCAATCAAATGCCACATTAATGTCACAGGCACTCATGCTCATCTCACCTCTGGAATTTAGCTCCAATCTTACAGCAAGGCTGTAATGACATCTGGAGCTGAGGGAAGCTGTACACAAAAATTTCAGATGCAGGAAATCCAGAGTTTCATGGAAATGGAAGAGGGCACCCAACCTCTAATATTTAAATGCTCTTGAATTAAAACATTTGCCCTCCTAATTAAACGCTAAGTGACTTAGTGATTTTATGTAAGTCCCAGAACACCCCGACACCATGCCTCATTCTCGCACCATCTAAAATTAAAATTCTGCCTTACTTTCCCTCTCCCCCCCCCCCCCCGTGGCCTTGCATGTTCCACATTATATTTGATCTGTCACAAATAAACCAGAATTCAGAGTGAAAACAGTAATGATGCAAGATCATGAGTCACTCACCAGTAGTGGAGGTATTTATTCTCAGACGTATTGAGGTAGCCTGAGTATTGTCTGAAGCTGGATTGCTTGGCGAGACCTGGGAGGTAAGTAATCTCATCCTCAGCTGGAGCGGATTCAGCAACAAAGACTTGAACTACCAGAATCAAAACCAGAAGAGGAACCATCTGCCCAGGGCAAAAATAAAAGAGCTGATATCAGTGATAAAGTTTAAAGCTGGAAAAGAATGCTCTGCTCCTGCTGTTGAGTCAGATCATTCAAGGGAACTATGGAAATATTCAATCACAAACAAGAGGAAATCTGCAGATGCAGGAAATCCAAGCAGCACACACAAAATGCTGGAGGAACTCAGCAGGCCAGGCAGCATCTATGGAAAAGAGTACAGTCGATGTTTCAGGCCCAGACCCTTCATGGAGACTGGAGAAAAACAAGAGGAGTTAGAGTTAAAGGAGGCAGGGGCAAGAGAGGGGAGGAAGACACAAGGTGATAGGTGAAATGGGGAGGGGAAGGGGGAAGTAAAGGGCTGGGAAGTTAATTGAAAGAGATACAGGACTGGAGAAGGGGAGATCTGATAGGAGAGGGTAGAGGGCCATGGAAGAAAGGGAAGGGGGAGGAGCACCAGAGGGAGGTGATGGGCAGGTAAGGTGAGGGAGAGGAATAGTAAAGGGGGGGGGGGGTGGTGAGTGTATTTCCCGAAGTTTGAAAAATCGATGTTCATGCAATCAGGTTGGAAAATACCCAGACTGAATGCAAGACGTTGCTCCTCTGGCCTCATCGCGGCATTAGAGGTCATGGACTGACATGTCGGAATGGGAAGGGGAATTAAAATGGATGACCACCGGGAGATCCCGCTTCTTCTGGAGGACGGAGCGTAGGAACTCGGTGAAGCGGTCTCCCAATTTACGTCGGGTCTCACCAATACTGTATACAAGAGGCCACAGCGGGAGCACCGGTTACAATGGCCGACCCCAACAGACTCACAGGTGAAGGAAGGTCTGTTTGGGGCCCTGAATGGTAGTGAGGGAAGTGTAGGGACTTGTTCCGCTTGTAAGGATAAGTGCCAAGGGGGGGGGGGGGGGGGGATCAGTGGGAAGAGATGAATAAATAAAGGAGTCGCCTAGGGATCGATCCCTGCAGAAAGTGAGGAGGGGAGAGGGGAAGATGTGCTTGGTGGTGGGATCCCGTTAGAGATGGTGGAAGTTACAGAGAATTATGTGCTGGAACATGGAAATATTTCCTCAGTTTGCTGTCATGAGACCTTACAATGTTCATCTGAGAACAGACTGAGACTCATTTTAACATTCAACAGCCAGTAACTTGGGCTACTTAAATCTTTGCGCACTTGGATCAAATCAGAACATTCACTGCGTTAGGGAAATTACTCCAAGAAGGAATACAGAAAGTTGGTCCAAGGGCTGGAGATGAGCTGCAGCTCCCACAGCGACAGGACACCTCCCCCCCCCCCCCCCCCAACCTTTCCCAAAGTGAGAAACTTCGTGCTCACCATCACACCCGCAATCCAACAGAGAGGAATCAGCACTCAGTCACACTGGGTAAACACAACTACTTCCCCCTCCACTTGGGAAATACTGCCCAGTTTGCTGAGGTCCTCCAGCATTTTGTGGTTGCTGCTCAAGATTTCCAGCGTCTGCAAAATCGCGAGTATCTGTGAACCCCCCCACTTGCACCACCTCCCACGGCACCGGCTTCACTCCCTCAACCGCCCTGGGGATGCACCAACCTCTGTCCAGGTAGTCGCCCACGGTACCGTCCTAAGCCACAGCAGCCGGCTGACGATCACCCGAACTGTATCGCTTCCCCCTTCCCCATCGTCATGTGCTCCGGAAAACTCCCGCAGGTTATGTGAGCTCGTTTCCCGCTCTCTGATTGGAGGGAGGCGAAGCTCACCCTGAGACCCGAACTGCATGGAACTTCCCCTTCTCTCTTCCCTCTCCATGTTATCCGCCCTCATCCCGGACTCACCTCGGCTGGCGATAATCCCAACCGCATCGCTTGCCTCTTCCCCGCCGTCACGCGATCCGGAAAACTCCCGCAGGTCATGTGAGCTCGTTTCCCAGTCTCTGATTGGAGGGCGGCGGCCGGGGGCGGAACTGTTCCTTAGTCTCGATCAAGGTGTGAGTTGTACAGTATTCCGCTTTCTCTTCCTCCTTCCTCACCCTGCTGTCCCCTTTCCATCTCAAAGTCTCCTCACTCAGTCTCCACTCTGTTCCTCCCTCTCCCTCCCTCCCTCTCTTGACTTTCACCTACCTCTCCATTTCCCCTTCGCTTCTCTCCCCTCTTTTTCACTTTTAAAAAAGTCACGCGGTAATGTACTGACATTTCCAGCCAACACATCAAGTTTAAAGAGAGTGCAGGAAATAAACCCACAGTGAGGGGTCTACCTCTGGCCACCACCAGCCCTCTGGAGGGTCGTGATCATGCTCTGCCTTCCCGGATGCATCACCCCATGATATATCTTCAGTATTAGCTGCCTAATACTTGGTGGTACCATGACTCCTCCTTCCCCGTGTGTCCAGCTCCCATCTACTTCCTTCTTTGCCCCCTTTCTCCTCCATTTCTTCGTCTCTTCTGCCTCCAACTCTTTGCATAATTTTCCTAAACTGGCTTCCATCATTTCTTCCTGCACACTTGCCTCTTGTTCCTCTCCTGCCTTTTTGCAGTGATGTCTGCCCCCACTCATTTCCTTTCTGCTCCCTACTCCCCCCTGCTGGCGAGCTTTCACTTTAATGGCTGCCACCTCTGTTTCTGACTCGCTGCTTGTGTCACGTGCCAGTGCTGAGTCCCTGCCCTTCTGCTGTCGGTGACATCCACGAAAACAGAAGTGCCCCAAAGAATGAATGACAGTTAAACGTTAAGAACCCCGAAGTTCCCCCCCCAGCTCCCCCCTCTGGTGTGTAAGTGGCAGCAAGCAACAACCCCCACCCCACCGGCAAAAAAAAAGCAAGCATCTGCACCGTCACCCAGCACATGAGTAAAGCAATAGAAAGACAGAGTTACCCCAAAGACTTTGCGTTTCACCCGGTATTCGACATACTGCAGGGTCTCTCTCTCCCTAATAAGGGAGGAGGAGGTGTCTCCATTTTCCCAGTGAGCGGGGAGACAAGTCTCTGGTTTACAATGTTGACACAGTCTGTTATGTTGCTTTTTTCGAGCTCTGTGCTTGAAGATTACAAAGATCCCAGGTCTTTGGGCCCACAGTAGCAGATTTTCCAACTCCCACGATGACACACGGGTCTCCTGCTGTGACACCGCCCCTCGATCCGCCCGTCTCCAGAGCCCTGAGATCCTAGGCTTCCAAATCCGAGCCAGACTCTCAGGCCGAACCCTTGGCGTGCCGAACAACAGCCAGTCCTGAAACCCCGAGAACGGGTCCCATTCCCGTGAAGAAGCAAAGTCAGCGTGTAGCTCCAGGTCAGGGTCTTCAAGGAAGCCCTGAAAGGGAAAAATGATATTAAAGATGGAAATAGAGCTGTTTCCGAAGATGAAAATAAAGGAGTCGCCGTTTAGCACCATCTTAACTTCACTCCACAGTATGTTCTCTGCAATCTGCCACTTTTGAGCGCCTGCACTCATGATGCCTGCTGTATTCTTTTGCATCACACTTACAAAACGTGTGCAACTCCCTGAGCGAGTATAAATGCCCCCACTCTGGCGTCCCGAACCTTTGGTAGCCATCCTTCGCAACTGTGGCTCCGTCTCACCAAAATAACAAGCAAAGTTTCATCTCTTACACATTCAGTTCTCCACGTTCGTGACACCTCGTGCTCCCGTGTACCACCGACCCAAACAGACCCAAGTGGGAGTGCTAATTTAAAAAAATACTCACCCACTTAGACTGCTAAGATCGCTGGCCACACGATGGGTCACAGAGGTATCCCACTCCTGACACCAATGAATAGGTCACCAGAGGAAAGTACTGGTAGGTTCAAAGCAGCTTCTGTATTCGACAAAACAAGGTACAGCAGGCATCATTTGGAGATGCTTTCATTGGAAAGGTCTCGCTGACCCAACATGGGGCTCGATTTTTATGTACCAAACATTAAAGGACAACACCATATTTACAATGTATGGACAATGCTTCCTTTGAAACTACATACAACCTTCACACTTCCAGACTCACATCCATACCACAGACACCCAAATGAATTTTAATCAGCATTGTCTGGGCTGGGATTCACGGCTTTTAGAAACCATTTGTTCAGATCTGAACTCCAAATTAAATCCAGCGTACATTTTCAGATGTGAAGACTGGTAGCCAAAGTCAATTGCGAATGCATATGCATTAAACCCAAACACTGCTGTAACAGGCACAAGCATTCCTCTGGGGCCAAGGTGCATAGCATACATTCAAAATAGTGAGAGAGAGAGAGAAAACGCACATCGTTACGCAAGAAAACACATGTATTGTAGTCCAACTCCCCAAGCAACATGCAAATTGATGATACAGCTCCTGGCAATCCAGCCTATCCTTTCGTTGGACGAGCACCGGAGGGCAGTACTGATAGGAGAGGCCAGGTCCCAACCAGGCATGGACACAATGCGTCTTCTTGCCTGGGCTGCAGCAGCAGGCAAGCCTGTGTCTTGAGGCCTAGTCCTCGCTACAACCGAGGCCATGCAGCTGCCTCGCCACCTGTCTTTCCACCAAACTAGGCAAACAGGATTGCAGCATATCACATTATCAATGCCCAATAGAGTCTTGCGTTTGGAAGAGAAATGTCAAAGACAGTCGTTCACGGTTACTCTGCACGCTGCTGTCGCACAACAGCTCCAACATTTTCAAGTAGCCGTCTGCACCCAGGTCAGCTCCCCCGAACCTTCTCTGACCCGTCGGCCAGCTTCTCCCTCTCCCAGTCAACCTCTGGCTTCTCCTTCTCTGGCACATCCACCAACTTCTCTTTGTCCTGGCCGAGCATCAGTTTCACCTTCTCCCGGCTGAATGTCGGCTTCTCCTTCTCTGACTCGTCTGTCGACTCCTTTGATGCCCCAGCCGAAAGCTGAAGGGGTAGACCTGTTGTTCTTGGAGTCCAGTATAAATCCAGTCCCAGGTCCTGCTGGTGAGGACAGTGGTGCTGTTGTTGCAGTCCCAGCCTCCAAACGCCGTCACCCTCATCCTGACCCAAACCGCCACGACCAACAGCCATGACCCCATATTCCACAGGAGGACCAGCGTCCCGGGCTTCTGCAGTCAGACCTTGGGCTTACACCAGCTCTGAGTCATTGTGGCAACCAGCTGCTGGAGAGAACTGCTCCTTCTGTAGGTTAGCGTAACTTGTGGAAAGGTACATAATTCACAGCTACCGACATTGAGTTGCCGTTCACTTCAAGAGGCTGGTCTGACATGATGACATAATGACGTAAAATACTTTTACCGCCCTTTGTGTTCAGTGTTTGGCATACGATAAATAAGTTGCTATGGCTTTTCTTAAACATAAAATGCCTCTGCCATTTTTATTTGCAAAAACCTACATTGGTGACCCTGATAGTTGAGGACAATTCCAGAGATATTGAACATGTCAGCCAACGCAGTCACCTGGAGTTTTGGGAGCAAAATGCTGTTGCTTGGTTTGTACAAGCTGAGTTCATGCTGCAAGAAATGTCCACTGACAACACCAAATATTTCTATATGGTGTCGTCACTCAGCAATTCCATGGTTGTATAAGTGGTGAGTCTGCTTGAACACCTGCCTGAACACAATAAATACTAACCGCTGAAAACTCACCTTTACAGACTTTTGGACTATCAGAGTCTGAGCATGCCCAGCAGTTGCTATCCTTGCCTGGCCTTGGTGATGCTAAGCCATCAGAACTGATGGACCACATACTGTCTCTCCTGGAAAATCACCATCCTTGTTTTATTTTATAAAGAACGCTTCATGCAGCAAATGTCTGATCAAGTTCACATAGCCCTCACTAGTGCACCCATGAAGAACTATAGGGAGCTTGCTAAAATGTCTGATAGTCTCCACTCAGCTGGGCAGTGATGCATCATTCCTTGCTCTTTCTCTACCTCAATAAGCCCAGTCAAAAAATCCCTCAACATAAGGATGCCTGGAGCTGCAGAACTGATGAGCTCGGACCTGTGCTTTTTCCACAATCGCTTTGGTGCAAACACAAGGAAGTACTGGCCACTTTACAGCTTCGACAGTGCCAGCACATCAGAACATCAGAGGTCTGTGAACACCATGGGTTCCAGCTGCCAGGGTCATCTACTCTTCTCCCATCTGATAGGCGCTATAGGAGCCTCCGCTCCCGCACCAGCAGGCACAGGAAGAGCTTCTTCCCTGAGGCTGTGACACTGCTGAACCTCAGATCACAGCACTAAGCAGTATTGCACCCATATTGTACTGTCTCAGTACTTTTATATCTGTAGCATTTTCCTTTTTATACGCAGTTATTTTGTAAATAACACTATTCTTTTGCACTTCTGGTTAAGTGCTAACTGCATTTCATTGGCTTTGTATCTGTACTCGGCACAATAACAATGAAGTTGAATCTAATCTAATTACAGACACCCATTCAAGGCGACATTTCCTGTGTGACATGGATGGTCAAGTGAGTGTTCAGCCAGCATTGCCTATTGATGAGAAGGCAAAGAGTGACAAAACCTTGCTGGGGGTCACCAACGACAGCAGGATCCAGACTTACGGGACACAACAGGTGATGCTACGCATCAGTGGGCGTTATTACACGTGGGACTTCGTCCTGGCTGAAGTGGCTAAACCTTTGCTTGCTGCAGATTTCCTGTGTGCCCAGGGACTATTAATCGATCTTATGAACTTGTGGATGTCAAGGGCTTTGGATCATTACTCTGCTCCCCCAGTAAGCTCCCTACAACAGTGGTCCCCAACCACCGGGCCACAGACTGGTACCGTGCTGGGAGGAAACGATATGATTTGGCGATATGAAAGGATACGAGTCAGCTGCACCTTTCCTCATTCCCTGTCACACCCACTGTTGAACTTGAACGCCCATGAGGTAATTACCCACGCGAGGTCATCAGTTGCCTAAACTCAGTGATACCCTCGCGCCAGGGATCACTGGTTGGCCTCGGGTAACCGGCTGTCTTTTGCGGCCGGTGAGAAGTGCTGTTGCTACTGGTCTGGAGCGCGGAATGTTTGTGGGGAACTCAGTGTTAAAATATTCGCAGATGACCTAATTCAGGCTCAGGGTTTTGTAAGTAGTAGAGCAGCTACCTCGCTGCGATCTACTGAAAGTCATCCCTCGAGCCAAACTTTTGTCGGCCGATAGATCCTACCTACCTACAAGGGGGGTGGGCGCGCGCCCTGTCGCACTCCTCGGTCAGTCGGTTGCTCTCTCCGGACTGCGACCGCCACGGCCCCGGCTTTGGGACCTCTGGCCATGAGCAAGCCGGACAGAAGCAAGTGCTGAGAGCCACGAAAACTAAATTGCGGAATAGACTGGACATAAGGAACCCCCTTCGAGTATCGCTGTCTCCCATCAGCCCACAATGGGACCATCTTGTTGCAGGGAAACAAGCCCAGGGCTCCCACTGATTCAGCGATATTGGTGTGTTGCAATGATTTTATATGTTCATATGAGGAAAATATGTGCTGTGTGTTTAATATCTACACGTTACTTAAAATGTTATGATGCTATTGACTTATAACTGAGTTATAATTGACTTATCACTATATTCATGTGAGGAATATATGCACCGTGTGTTTAATATTAAATTCGTTAGATAAACCCTTTTAGAAACGAAATTGAGTGTATTAGCCACTTATAAATGACTTATAGTTGACTTTTCACCTATATTCTGGTCGTGATTAACACTCCCCCTATCGGCCGGTCCGCAAGAATATTGTCAATATTAAACCGGTCCGCGGTGCTAAAAAGGTTGGTGACCCCACCCTACAATGACTCTGTCAGGCGATGCACCACCGCATGTGAGTTCATTCAATTGCTGGGTGATTTCCCAAATGTCACCAAGCCAACATTCTCCACAACGGTCACAAAACGTGGGGTTGAGCATCACCTTCCCGCACCTGGCCCGCCAGTGCATGCCCACGTGCATAGTCTGGACCCATAAAGGCTAGCAGTTGTGTATGCTGAGTCGGCCAACATATAAAGCCTTGGCACTGTATGCTGGTCGAGTAGTCCCTGGGCTTTACCCCTGCATTTGTTTTTGTGTGCCATACTCTGCCAGAGCCTCGGCAAACACTTTTTTAAAAAGTGGTTGTCTTGGAGGAAAGATTCTGTGAGTGGTCCCCCACGTCCTTCTCACAGCGCAGTTGTGTGATTTTTTGTACGAGGTCGAGTATCACAACTAGCTCCCATCACAAGTAGCTGCTATTATGGATTTCCCACTGCCCCTCACTACAAAAAGCCACAGGAGTTTTTAGGCACGGTGAATTTCTGCCACCAGTTCATTCTGCAAGCTCCCTCTGTAGAGTGCACTTAAAGGCAATACCCCTAATCATGTGCTTGACTGGTCAGTGGACATACCCAAGACATTTGATGATACCAAACAAGCTCTTTCCAAGCAACACACACAAAATGCTGGAGGAACTCAGCAGGCCAGGCAGCATCTATGGAAAAGAGTAAACAGTCGACGTTTCGGACCAAGACCTTCATCATAACTGGAAAAGAAGATGAGAAGTTAGAGCAAGAAGGGTGGGAGGATGGTAGGAAGAGGAAGAACATGGTAGATGATAGGTGAATCCGGGAGAGGGGGAGAGGTGAAGTAAAGAGCTGGAAAGCTGATAGGTGAAAAAGATAAAGGAGTGGAGAAGGGGAAATCTGATAGGAGAGGGTAAAAGATCTTGGAAGAAAGGGAAGTGGGAGGAGCACCAGAGGGTGGTGATGGGCAGGTAAGGAGATGAGGTGAGAGAGGGAAGCAGGAATTGGGAATGGTGAAGGGGACAATTACCGGAAGTTCGAGATATCAATGTTCATGCCATCTGGTTGGAGGCTACCCAGACAGAATATAAGGCGTTTGTCTCATTGCAGCAGTAGAGGAGGCCATGGACTGGCCTGTCAGAATGGGAAGTGGAATTAAAATGGTTGGCCAATGGGAGATCTCACTTTTTCTGGTGGACACAGTGTAGATGCTCAGCGAAGCAGTCTCCTAATGTACGTTGGGTCTTACTGATGTACAGGAGGCCACACCGGGAGCAACAGATGAGTAACTGACTCCAACAGACTCACAGGTGAAGTGTCACCTCACCTGGAAAGACTGCTTGGGGCCCTGAGTGGTAGTGAGGGAGGAGACGTAGGCAGTTGCATAGGGAGTGATCCCTGTGGAAAGGGGTAAGTGCAGGGGGGTGTTGAGGGAGAAGACGTGCTTGGTGGTAGGATCCCATTAGAGATGGCGGAAGTTATGGAGAATTATGTGCTTGACATGGAGGCTACTGGGGTGGTAGGTAAGGACAAGAGGAGCCCTAGCCCTGGTGGGGTGGCGGGAGGGAGGATTGGGGGGGGGGGGGGGGGAGAGGGCAGACATGCATGAAATGGAAGAGATGCAGGTGAGGGGAGAGTTGATGGTGGAGGAAGGAAAGCTTCTTTCTTTAAAAAAGGAGGACATCTCATTAGTTCTGGAATTAAAAGCCTCACCCTGAGACCAGATGTGGAGAAAGAGGAATTGAGAAAAGGGGATGGCATTTTTACAAATGACAGCATAGGAAGAGTACAGTCCAGGTAGCTGTGAGAATCAGTGGGTTCATAAAAGATATGAGTAGATAAACTGTCTTCAGAGATAGAGACAGAGATCGAGAAAGGGAAGGGAGATGTCTGAAATGGACCAGGTAAATTTGAGGGCAGGGTGGAAGGTGGAGGCAAAGTTGATGAGCTTAGCATGGATGCAGGAAGCAGCACCAATGCAGTCATCGATGTTGTGTGGGACAAGTTGGGGAGTGATACTGGTGTAGGCCTGGAACATAGACTACTGCACGTAACCAACGAAAAGGCAGGCATAGCTGGGACCCATGTGAGCACCATTACTACACCTTTTGTTTGAAGGAAGTGGGAGGAGCTGAAGGAGAAATTATTGAGAGTGAGGACCAGTTCCACCAGATGGAGGAGAGTGGTTGGATCTGTTATTTAGAAAGAAGCAGAGAGCTTTAAGGCCCTCTTGATGGGGGATGGAGGTGTATAGGGACTGGATGTCCATGGTGAAAATGAAATGATTGGGGCCGGGAACTTGAAATCATTGAAACGATCAAGAGCGTGTGTAGATATGAAGGGACTGAATCAGGGGGGTAAAACAGAGTTGAGGTATGCAGATATAAGTTTGGTGGGACAGGAACAAGCAGAAACAATGGGTCTACCTGGACAAGCAGGTTTGTGGACCTTGGGAAGGAGGTAGAAACAGGAGGTGCAGGGAAACTATGACGTTGGTGGCAGTGGATGGGAGATCCCCAGAGCCAATAAGGTCAGTGATGTTGCGGGTGACAATAGCCTGCTGTTCCTTAGTGGGGTCCATTGAGGGGTAAGTAAGAGGATGTGTCTGAAAGTTCTCACTGGGCCTCAGCAAGGTAGAGGACAGTCTGCCAGGCTACTACAGTACCCTGCCCCCCTTACCTGTGGGTTGATGGTGAGGTTAGGATTAGTGCAGAGAGAGGGGAGAGCACTGTGAAGTCTCTTTCAGGGAAGTTCAAATCTTCCCTTCACTGCGAAAGCTCTTTCTAGTGCAAGGGAGCGCCGTCTGATGGCTGCAGCTGCCACATCCCAAGGGCCCTGTGGGTTTGAGTTGAGCAGCTGGTTCCAGGAAAGGAACAGGAGTGTTGTTTAGTTCTGATGTGGAATGGGGAAGTGAGGAGTTAACTTCAGAGCCATTCTGAGACCATGGTCAGATTGAGTCCATGGGACAACTTAACTCAAGGCTCCTTCAGAGTCTCCTGTGATACCTAGTGGCCATGTGTAGGTTTTTTGGGTGGGAGGGTGGGAAGGGAAAATGGAGAGGGGAGGGGAGAAGGGAAAGGAGAGAGGTGAAAGGGGAGGAGAGAGTGGAGAGAGGGGAGACTTTTGTATTAAAGAATAAACATGATTGTTTGGAACAAATGCCCTTGCCACTTGTTTCAGGTTTTGGTAGGCTTGTGACTTTTCTTCTCACCCCCTCCTTCCTCACTACCCCTCCCACTCCCCCTCAGCTCTCTTGCCAATCTCCTGCTCCTCTTCAAGTGGGCTGAAAACCAGCATTGCAATGAAAGAAGATCTCTATCTACAAACACGGAATCAGATGCCCACCTGGTGCCACGGGGAGAGGTGTCGTTCTATACAGAAACATTGGCATGGTGTGGTCTTCCCACCAGATCGAGAAGGCGCTGTTGGGTCGACGGACAGCGACGGAGACCCTGCGTGGATTGAGGTGGTGCCAGCGGTCACTTGTTTGGAGATGGCTGAGCGTGAGTGGGGTATTTCGGAACTTTTCGGTGGGCTTTAGATACTGATTAGGCACTTGGTAAAGTCCTATAAAAAGAAGTGAGGCTTACACAGGGTGGATAGAGTTAGAGTGGAAAGGTGGAGGTGTTGGTGAGAAGATATGGAGTTTCTCTCTTTCCTTGTCTATTAGGCCTACCTACAGGGTAGTGAGAATGGTTTCAGGGTCAGTGGTGTGTTCTTAATGTCAGATGTGGGAGTTCCGGAGAGACCTCCAGTTTTCCTGATAACGACATCAGCATGAAGTGCATCGAGCTGCAGTTCCTCCAGACCGTGCTAGGGAACTAGAACTGCAGCTGGATGACCCTCGGCTCACCTGAGGGGTAAGAGCTACAGGGAGGCAGGCACCCCTAAGCTGCAAGAGGCAGATAGATGGGTAACAATCAGGAGAAGGAAAGGGTATAGGCAAACAGTGCAGAGTACTCCTGTGGCCGCTCCCCTCAATGACAGGTACACTGTTGAAAATCTGTCTCTGGCAGTGCATTCCACCACTTACCACTCCCTGTGCAAAAAAAAAACATGCCCACTATACTTTCCTCTAATCTCCTTTAAATTATCCTCATATTCGTCATCGCCGTCCTGGAATAAAAGCAATGGCTGTTCACTCCACCCTTGCCTCTTAACATCTTATACACCTCTATAAACCACCTCTCATCCTCCTTCATTCAGAAAAGACCTAGCTCGCTCAATTTTTCCTTATAATACGTGCTCTTCAGTCTAGGCAGCATCCTGGTAAATCTCCTCTGTACCCTCTCTAAAGCTTCCAGCTGCTTCCTGTTGGGAATGGATTACAACTGTGCCACCTAGAAGCTGGAACGGGGAAATATAAGTCTTTATTCACACAGCAAGGCCCCAGGAGAGAGAGAGAGAGAGAGGGCAAGGGTTCAGGTGAGTCCAAGTGAATCTAACCCTCTTGACGTCCATGTTTTATTGCCAAATTGGTAAATAAATAAATAAAACAGATTTAAACTTTTGCTGAATGTCGGGAAACAGGAATAATCCTGGAAACTACAGTGTGGAACGAGCTGCCTGAACAAGTGATGGACGCCGTTTCGATTTCAAGTTTAAGAGAAGTTTGGTTGGTACATGGATGGGAGAGATGGATGGCTATGTTCCGGGTACAGGTAGATGGGATGAGGCAGTTTAAATGGTTCAGCATGGACTGGATGGGCCAAAGGGCCTGGTTCTGTGCTGTAGCTGTCTGTGACTCTCTGTGACACAATGTTAAACACTATTAACTACAGTTTTAATAGCTATAATCATCTAGTTACCTATAACATGTGATCTTACCTTGTTAAACAGCCTCATGTGTGCACCTTGTCAAAGTCCTTCTGAAAGTCCAAATAAACAACATCTACTGACTCTTATTTGTAAATCCTGCCTGTTATCTCCTCAAAAATTCTAACGGATTTATCAGGTGAGACTTCACATTGAGGAAACTGTACTGACTTCAGCCCACTTTATTGTGTGCCTCCAAGAAGCCTAAAGTGTCATTTTTAGTAATGGACTCTAACATCTAACATCTTGCCAGCCACAAAAGATAGGCTAATTGCTCTATAATTTCCCTCCCTTCTTAAGGAGTGGAGCAACATTTGTGATTTATTTATTATAAATTTGTGATTTATTTATTATAAATTTATTATCGAAGTACATGTATGTTACCATATACAACCCTGAGATTCTATTTTTTGTGGGCATTCACAGTGATTACAAAAATCACAGTAGAATTAATAATATTTTACTCTTAAAATCTGCCTGCCATTTTGCACCACACCAGGCTACTCTGTTTAAGTTAGCTCTTCTAAATGTGAGGGCCCTTTCAAATAAGACTTTTATACCCCATCTTCTCTATTCCCCACTGTGGTGAACTACATATACCTGTCTGGACACGCCCCCCCCCCCCCCCCCCCCCGCTGACTGCTCCTGTGGCTCCTCCCACAGACCCCTGCTGACTGCTCCTGTGGCTCCTCCCACGGACCCCGGTATAAAGGCGATTGGGGACTCCGCCCCGGTCTCAGTCTCCAGGATGCAGTGTGGTGGTCAATTGCTGCTTGTTCTTTCTTCCAGCCAATCAAAGCCGATATCTCGCCTCACATCTCAGAGAGTTATTGATGGTGCATCACCCACTCTGACCTTTTACCCCCTTCTCACCTGCCTATTTCTTCCCCCTGGGTCCCCTTTCTCCATGATCCACTCTCCTCTCTTATCAGATTCCTTCTTCTCCAGTCCTTGACCTTTCCCACCCACCTGGCTTCACCTATCACCTTCTAGACAGCCTCCTTCCCCTCCCCCCACCCCACCGTTACATTCTGGCATCTTCCCCCTTCCTTCTCAGTCCTGAAGAAGGATCTCGAGCTGAAACATTGTCAATCTATTCTTTTCCATTCATGCTGCTGAACCTGCTGAGCCCCTTCAGTGTTACCTTAGCTTAAATGATTTTAATACCTCTACAGACATTGATTTTATGTTCCTAACTGAGCCAGTTATCTGAACTGTGCTGCCCTGAATGAGCTTTTTTTCATTTTAAAATATTTTAATTAATTATTATTATTATTTTTAAAAAAAAACTTTTTTTATTGAGTTTTCAGATAATTACAGAAAGAAGAAAAAAATACCCTTCCCCCCTCCCCTTAGCCCCTCCCCCTAACATCCCTATAGAAAAAGAAAGAAAGAAAAAAAGAAAGAGTGCCTGGATATCGGAAGATCCCCACATGCTCCACGGAGTTCGTAATAACTTTAGTACATATATTTATTTCTTTCCCCAAATAACCAATTATTTTATCTTCAGAGCACCTATATATTTAATCATGTCTTTTGTAAATAAGGGCGCCAAATTTTCAAAAATGTTTCATATTTATCTCTTAAATTATAAGTAATTTTTTCAAGTGGAATACAGCTGGAAATTTCATTCTTCCAATGATCTATACTTAAGTATGCATCCGATTTCCAAGTAACTGCAATAGCCTTTTTGCAGTTACTTGGAAAAATAACATAAAAATATTACATAAAAAGTTACATTAAAAAAATTATTTCTCGTATGTATAGCTTGATTCAAATACAGGCAAATAAACAAGGAGTCCATAAGTCAAGACAAAAATGGGAAAGTGACTTGAATATTAAAATTGAAGAAACAAATTGGTCAAGACTATGTCTTGATAGTATGACAAATACAATAAATGTCTGGTTAAGATTAGTGCAATATAATTTTTTACATCAATTATATATTACACCACAAAAAATAAATAAAGTCCAAATTTATCTGATCAGTGTTTCAGATGTAATCAAGAAATTGGTACTTTTTTACATTCTACTTGGTCTTGTTCTAAAATTCAACCTTTTTGGACAAATTTAAGAGTTTTATTGGAACACAACTTCCACATAATCCAATATTATTTTTATTAGGCGATATTGAAGGGATAAAATCGAAACCCAAATTGAATAAATATCAGAAAGAATTTATTTTAAAAAATTAATTATTATTGAAGATTGACAAAAAAGATACATTAAGTCAATACGTCATTATGTGCAATAAGGAATTAAATTAGCAAACAACTGATTAATAAAGCTAAGCAATATATCAATAATAATAAAAAGGTAAAGTGTTAAGAATATTTTTTTGAAAGAAAAAGAAGGAAAAAAAGAAACCCTACTAACTAAAAAAAAAACAAAAAAACCCATTGGGAGCACAACCCCGGAGCGATACATCATACAAGCTTCCAAAAAAAGAACATCAATCTGCCAACTCAAATCCACTTAAAGAAAAATCAGAAGGAAACCATATTAATGAACTCAAATCAGATGACATTTGAGGGCGAATGAACCCCACCTTTTCTCAAAATCGAATCGAGGATCAAAAGTTCGACTTCTGATTTTCTCCAAACTAAGACATAGTTGAGAAAACCTGAGAAAACCATTGTATCAAAGTAGGAGCAGAAGCATCTTTCCATTTCAACAAAATAGCCCTTCTGGCCAATAATGTAACAAATGCAATTACATGTTGGTCTGATGGAGAAATACCATGAATATACTGAGGGATTATACCAAATAAAACTGTCAATTTATTAGGTTGTAAATTAATTCTTAAAGCTTCAGAAATTGTAGAGAAAATAGACTTCCAAAAATGTTTCAATATAGAACACGACCAAAATGTATGTGTCAATGTATCTGTCTCGGTTTTACATCTGTCACACTATCAACATTAGGAAACATTTTAGACAGTCTCTCCTTTGTCAAATAGTAACGATGTACAATTTTAAATTGAACTAAAGAGTGATTGGCACAAATCGAAGAAGAGTTAACCAACTTCAAAATCCGCAACCAATCTTCTGTTATCAAAGTCATGTTAAGCTCTCTCTCCCAATCTTGCTTAATCTTAAGTGAAGGGTAATTGTGCTGCTGTAACAGTCAATTATAAAATTTCCCAATAAAACCCTTCACTAAAGGATTCATTTTTAAAATAATATCTAACAGGTCAGAATCTTGTATATATGGAAAATAACTTAAGTATTTTTGTAAGAAGTGTCTGACCTGAAGATATTGCAGGAAATGTGAATATGAGAGAGAGAGTATTTAGTTACTAATTTCTCAAAAGACATCAGTCAGCCATCTTGGAACAAATCCGTGAAGGAATAAACCCCTTTATTCCTCCAAAGAAGAAAAGTAGGATCACTTCATGAGGGTTTAAATAAATAATTTCCATAAGTTAAACTAAAAAGTTCAAATTTTTTAAGATTAAAAAAATTATGAAACTGGAACCAAATTTGTAATGACTGCTTAATTACAGGATATAAATTTAAATTAGTAATTTTGGCCCATTATACAGGCAGAGAAGCTCCTAATAATGAGGTTAAGTGAAACTGTTTCACAGAATTCAATTCCAAATCAGCCCAAGGTGGTTGTTCATCTCTATCAGCCCAATATAACCAAAAACACATATAATGTATATTAACAACCCAATTCTACATTCTTAAATTAGGCAAAGCAAGACCTCCATCTTTTTAAAATTTTTGTAAATGATATTTAGCATTTCTTGGTCTTTAATTATTCCAAACAAAAGATGAACTAATGGAGTCAACCTGATTGAAGAACTTTTTAGTTTCTGATCGCGTCCAAGATATCCTGAAGTGGGAGGGTGAGGAGCCAGAGGTCGTGGTACATGTAGGTACCAATGACATAGGTAGGAAAGGGGAAGAGGTCCTGAAACGAGAGTATAGGGAGTTAGGAAGGCAGTTAAGAAGAAGGACCGCAAAGGTAGTAATCTCGGGATTACTGCCTGTACCACGCGACAGTGAGAGTAGGAATGGAATTAGGTGGAGGATGAATGCGTGGTTGAGGGATTGGAGCAGGGGGCAGGGATTCAAGTTTCTGGATCATTGGGACCTCTTCTGGGGCAGGCGTGACCTGTTCAAGAAGGACGGGTTACACTTGAATCCTGGGGGGACCAATATCCTAGCGGGGAGGTTTGCTAGGGCTACGGGGCAGACTTTAAACTAGTAAGATGGGGGGGCGGAAATCAATTTGAGGAAACTATGGGAGAGGAGGTTAGTTCACCAGTAGAGCAAGTAAGTAGACCGTGTGTGAGGGAGGACAGGCAGGTGATGGAGGAGGGATGCGCTCAGCCCGAAGTTGTAGGGGAGAAGAAAGAAAAGGATAATAAATTTGAATGCATTGCTAGGGATGAAAAGAGAGGAGGAGGTGGAGAGTATCTTAAATGTATCTATTTTAATGCTAGGAGCATTGTAAGAAAGGTGGATGAGCTTAAAGTGTGGATTGATACATGGAATTATGATGTTGTAGCTATTAGTGAAACATGGTTGCAGGAAGGGTGTGATTGGCAACTAAATATTCCTGGATTTAGTTGCTTCAGGTGTGATAGAGTAGGAGGGGCCAGAGGAGGAGGTGTTGCATTGCTTGTCCGAGAAAATCTTATGGCGGTGCTTTGGAAGGATAGATTACAGAGCTCCTCTAGGGAGGCTATTTGGGTGGAATTGAGGAATGGGAAAGGTGTAGTAACACTGATAGGAGTGTATTATAGGCCACCTAATGGGGAGCGTGAGTTGGAAGAGCAAATGTGTAAGGAGATAGCAGATATTTGTAGTAAACACAAGGTGGTGATTGTGGGAGATTTTAATTTTCCACACATAGATTGGGAAGCTCATTCTGTAAAAGGGCTGGATGGTTTAGAGTTTGTGAAATGTGTGCAGGATAGCTTTTTGCAACAATACATAGAAGTACCGACTAGAGATGGGGCAGTGTTGGATCTCCTGTTAGGGAATGCGATAGGTCAGCTGACAGATGTATGTGTTGGGGAGCACTTCGGGTCCAGTGATCACAATAGCATTAGCTTCAATATAATTATGGAGAAGGACAGGACTGGACCTAGAGTTGAGATTTTTGATTGGAGAAAGGCTAACTTTGAGGAGATGCGCAGGGATTTAGAGAGAGTGGAATGGGTCAAGTTGTTTTATGGGAAGGATGTAATAGAGAAATGGAGGTCATTTAAGGGTGAAATTATGAGGGTACAGAATCTTTATGTTCCTGTTCGGTTGAAAGGAAAGATTAAAGGTTTGAAAGCGCCATGGTTTTCAAGGGATATTAGAAACTTGGTTCGAAAAAAGAGGGATGTCTACAATAGATATAGGCAGCATGGAGTAAAGGAATTGCTCGAGGAATATAAAGAATGTAAAAGGAAACTTAAGAAAGAGATTAGAAAAGCTAAAAGAAGTTACGAGTTTGGTTTGGCAAATAAGGTGGAAGTAAATCCGAAAGGCTTCTACAGTTATATTAAAAGCAAGAGGATAGTGAGGGATAAAATTGGTCCCTTAGAGAATCAGGGTGGTCAGCTATGTGTGGAGCCGAGGGAGATGGGAGAGATTTTGAACGATTTCTTCTCTTCGGTATTCACTAAGGAGAAGGATATCGAATGGTGTAAGGTGTGGGAAACAAGTAAGGAATTTATGGAACCTATGACAATTAAAGAGGTGGAAGTACTGGCGCTTTTAAGAAATTTAAAAGTGGATAAATCTCCGGGTCCTGACCGGATATTCCCCAGGACCTTGAGGGAAGTTTGTGTAGAGATAGCAGGAGCTCTGACGGAGATCTTTCAGATGTCATTAGAAACGGGGATTGTGCCGGAGGATTGGCGTATTGCTCATGTGGTTCCATTGTTTAAAAAGGGTTCTAGAAGTAAGCCTGGCAATTATAGACCTGTCAGTTTGACATCAGTGGTGGGTAAATTAATGGAAAGTATTCTTAGAGATAGTATTTATAATTATCTGGATAGACAGGATCTGATTAGGAGTAGCCAGCATGGATTTGTGCGTGGAAGGTCATGTTTGACAAACCTTATTGAATTTTTTGAAGTAGTTACGAGGAATGTTGACGAGGGTAAGGCAGTGGATGTAGTCTATATGGACTTCAGCAAGGCCTTTGACAAAGTTCCACATGGAAGGTTAGTTAAGAAGGTTCAGTCGTTAGGTATTAGTGCTGGAGTAATAAAATGGATTCAACAGTGGCTAGATGGGAGATGCCAGAGAGTAGTGGTGGATAATTGTTTATCGGGATGGAGGCCGGTGACTAGCGGGGTGCCTCAGGGATCTGTTTTGGGCCCAATGTTGTTTGTAATATACATAAATGATCTGGATGATGGGGTGGTAAATTGGATTAGTAAGTATGCTGATGATACTAAGGTAGGAGGTGTTGTGGATAATGAGGTGGGTTTTCAAAGCTTGCAGGGAGATTTATGCCGGTTAGAAGAATGGGCTGAACGTTGGCAGATGGAGTTTAATGCTGAGAAGTGTGAGGTTCTACATTTTGGCAGGAATAATCCAAATAGAACATACAGGGTAAATGGTAGGGCATTGAGGAATGCAGTGGAACAGAGAGATCTAGGAATAACAGTGCATAGTTCCCTGAAGGTGGAGTCTCATGTAGATAGGGTGGTGAAGAAGGCTTTTGGAACGCTGGCCTTTATAAATCAGAGCATTGAGTACAGAAGTTGGGATGTAATGTTAAAATTGTACAAGGCATTGGTAAGGCCAAATTTGGAATATTGTGTACAGTTCTGGTCACCGAATTATAGGAAAGATATCAATAAATTAGAGAGAGTGCAGAGACGATTTACTAGGATGTTACCAGGGTTTCAGCACTTAAGTTACAGAGAAAGGTTGAACAAGTTAGGTCTCTATTCATTGGAGCGTAGAAGGTTGAGGGGGGATTTGATCGAGGTATTTAAAATGTTGAGAGGGATAGATAGAGTTGACGTGAATAGGCTGTTTCCATTGAGAGTAGGGGAGATTCAAACGAGAGGACATGATTTGAGAGTTAGGGGGCAAAAGTTTAAGGGAAACACGAGGGGGTATTTCTTTACTCAGAGAGTGATAGCTGTGTGGAATGAGCTTCCTGTAGAAGTAGTAGAGGCCAGATCAGTTGTGTCATTTAAGGTAAAATTGGATAGGTATATGGATAGGAAAGGAGTGGAGGGTTATGGGCTGAGTGCGGGTAGGTGGGACTAGGTGAGATTAAGAGTTCGGCACGGACTAGGAGGGCCGGAATGGCCTGTTTCCGTGCTGTGATTGTTATATGTTATATGGTTATATAAAAAATAGGGATATTTTGAAATACATATAAAATTTTGCTAAAATCATCATTTTAACTGCATGAATTTGGCCGACTAATGAAAGTGTAAGTGGATTCCATCTACAAAATAATTGCTTCATAAAATCCACTAAAGGAACCAAACTAGCTTTATAACGATCTTTATGATTTTTAGTGATAATAACACCTAAATATTTAAAAGAGTCCGTAACTCTAAAAGGAATGTCATCATATATAGAAGCAGAATCATTTAGGGGAAATAATTCACTTTTATGAAGGTTTAGTTTATATCCCAAAAACTTTCCAAAATCATTTAATAGTTTCAATAAACTAGGAACGGATTCTTCAGGATTCAAAATATAAACTAAAAGATCGTCAGCATAAAGAGAGATCTTATGAACAGTTCCATTTATAAAAATTCCATGAATATCTTTAGCTTGATGAAATGCAATAGCCAAGGGTTCCAGCACCAAATTAAATAACAAAGGACTTAATGGATATCCTTGTCCCATACCCCATGAAAGCCAAAAAAAAGGAGATCTGCAATTGTTAGTAATAACAGTAGCAATAGGGCTTTTATATATCATTCTAATCCACTTATTAAAATTAATACCAAAGCCAAATTTCTCTAAAACATTAAGTAAGTATTTCCATCTAACTCTGTCAAATGCCTTTTCAGCATCAAGAGAGATGATACATTAGGGAGCCTTAGAAAAGGATGAATATATAACATTTAACAGTCTCCAAACATCAAAAAAAGGAATAACGGCCCTTTACAAAACCTGTTTGAGCTTGAGAAATAATTTCAGCTGAAAAATTCTCCAGCTGATTACCCATTATTTTTGAGAGAATGTTAGCATCCACATTTAATAATGAAATGGGTCTATATGAAGCACAGTCAGCAGAAACTTTATCTTTCTTAAGAATTAAAGAAATAGAAGCTTCATAAAATGTGAGAGGTAACTCTCCTATCAAAAAAGAATCTTTAAGCATTTTGAACATATATGAAGGGAGCAATTTTTCAAATTTTTTATAAAATCCTACAGAATAACCATCCAGTAGGAGCTTTACCAGATTGCATTGAAAAAATAGCTTTCTGAATTTTGCTTTCAGTAATAGGAGCATCAAGAGTTTGTTGATCTTCAGCAGAAATTTGAGGAAAATCAATCTTTTGTAAAAAGGCATTCATTTTAGAAGAATCAACTGGAGACTGAGATTTATAAAGTTCAATATAAAAGTATTGTAGAATTTTATTAATATCTTCATAATTGCATGCTAAACTACCATCTCCCTTACGAATTTTTAAAATTTGTCTTTTAGATCTAGCTGCTATTAATTGAGATGCTAATAGCTTATTATTTTTATCTCCAAACACAGAAAATAGACTTTTCAATTTAAGCAAATTTCTTTCAATAGGATAAGTTAATTGTAAATTATATCGTGATTGGAGTTCAACTCTTTGTTTAAATAAACCAATGTTAGGAGAGACTGCATAAATATTATCCAAGTCTTTAAATTGTTTGGAAATTTTATCTAACTCTGTTTTTGTCTGTTTCTTAAGCTTAGCTGAATATGAAATTATCTGACCGTGCAAATATGCTTTAAATGTATCCCATATAATCAATTTCGATACATCTCCCATATTGTTAAAAAGAAAAAAATCTTTTATCTGAGTCTCAATAAATTTGACAAAGTCCAGACTTTGTAATAAATTTTCTGGAAAACACCAAGGCAAATTTGCAATAGCAGCATCATTCGATTCAAAAGCTAAACTTAAAGGCGCATGATCCGAAAGAACTATAGCATCATATTCACATTTCTGGACTTTGGACAAAAATCGGGGATCAACTATAAACTAATCGATTCTCGAATATTTTTTGTGAAAGTGTGAAAAAATGAATAATCTCTATCATTAGGATGTAAATGTCTCCAAACTTCAACCAGGCCAAAATCAATTAGAAAAGAGTTAATAAGTGATGCAGAACAACTCGGAAGCTGCTGATCAGTTGAACTCTTGTCAATCAAAGGGTTTAAACAACAGTTAAAATCACCACCCATTAACAACATATATTCATTTAAGTCTGGCAATAAAGCAAATACATTTAAAAAAAAAGGGGTCATCTACATTAGGTCCATATAGGTTAACCAGAACAATTTTTCTATTACAAATTATTCCTTTAACAATTAAAGATCTACCATTAATATCTGACACAATATCTTCTTGGATAAATAAAATATTAGATTTAATAAAAATAGATACTCCCTTTGTTTTATTTTGACAAGTAGTGTGAAATTGAAGGCCCTTCCACATTCAAAAAAGTCTATTTTGATCGCCGGTTCTGATATGCGTTTCTTGAACAAAAATTATATTGGGTTGGAATCAATTAATGATTTTAAAAGTCTTCTTTCGCTTAATAGGATGATTCCAACCGCGTACATTCCAACTTATAACATTTATCTGTTTAATTGCCATAAATTTTTTTAATTTTATTTAACACATAAATGGACGCATACCAGCGCCGGCTAATCAAAACTGGCGGTGATAAGTACAACCATACACAAAATATGCATGCTCTGGAACTCCGTAATGGGAAAAAAATACCAAAAAGAGAACTAAAATTAATTTTACAATTGATCCTATAAATCAAAACTAACCCAATCCTCCCACCACCCCAAAAAGCCCGAAATTCGACAAAAAAAGCCGAAGTGCCTCCCCCTTTGAGTAAAAAAAGAGAGAGACTCCACGAGCTGCCCATTTTATAATAGTGGTTTTAAAAAGCTTTCCTTAATTCCTGCCCCCAGTTACAAAAAAGACAAGATATGGTCATAATATAGAAAAAGCCTGCAAAGGAAAAAAATATTTTGCTAAATCTAAAAAGCCTAACACTACAAAGCAACACAACACCATATCAAGTCATGTTAACTGGTTCTTCTGCCCACTTACAGGCCCTGCTTCTAACTGATATATCTGCAATTTTAAATATCAATTTGCTTTGATGCCTTCCATTACTTTACAGAATATTATTGTACTGAAACAATGGACACTGGTAAAGCTAGGTAATCATTAAAACATGGAACAGATTCCCAGCTGAAATGGTTAATAAGAGGACACAATTTTACAGTGATCAGAAGAAAGTATAGGGATCTCAGAGGTGTTTTTTTCCTAGACCAGTGGGTACGTGGTAAGATCTATCATGGGTAGTCATAGAGATAGACACAACAAGGACATTCAAGAAACTCCTAAATAGGCTCATAGTGAAAGACAAATAGAATTCTCTACAGAAGCATTAAATTAATTATGAAGTAAATTGAAAGGTAAGCAGGACAATATAGGCCAAAAGGCCAGCACTTTTCAGTTTTTGTCTACAACATCTAGCTCCCCGTATCCAGCATAAAAGTTCAGAGAAAAAAATGTTTATTCTTAATCCTTAAAACCACGCTGGGGAATGCAAAACCAACTCCAAAGACACCAAAACTATAAAATTAAACAAAGATAGAAATACCTATGTAATCTCTAGTGAAGAAAAATCAGCGCCATTTTCCATTTAACTGACACGCCCAATGAAAAACTTTTTTTTTAGAAAAAACTAATTATCTATCGACTAAGCACTTCCAACTATATATATAAGAAAAAAAGCCTTATGAACTATGGAAACTATCACTTAATTAATGAAAAAAAGGAGAATAAAACAAATAATAAAACAGATAATCAAACAGTCTATCCGTTGTCTTAATTCACTCAGTAGACCAAACAGATTTCGGAAAGTCATTCATTATTCACATCGAAAGGTTCACATCTTCTTTAAATGGTCAATCAATCAAAGGACATCTTAAGCAAATCAAAAATATTCAAAGCTTATCTTCTTTCCAAAAGAATGATTATTCAGCAGATCTAAAACCATTCAAACCTCGGCTACAACCAGAATAGAGTTAACATAGTCCAATGCCTCTTTGGGGTCCAGAAAAACACGTGGAGTCGAATCTTTGGGAAATAATTTTAATCGGGCTGGATATTGAAATGATGGGAATAATCCCTTACCATAGGCTATCTTCATGGCTGGAACGAATTTAGACTGCAGAGCCATACCCTCCCATGGATAATCTTCATAAAAACGAAGCTCGGAACCTTTAAATTTAAAAACTTTTTGTTTCCTTGCATATTTTATGATTCGGTCTTTAACTTTAAAATGAAGAAAGGAGACCAAAACTGACCTTGGTCTATCTTGGCGAGATGTCACAGTAAAAATTCTATGTGCTCTTTGATGTCGGGAGGTTGAGATAAAATATCCGGAAGCAGAGATTGAAACAGGTTAGCAAAATAGTCTAATAAATCTCCAGTCTCAGATCCTTCCTTCAATCCAACAATTCAAATATTATTCCGACGAGATATTGCTTCCAAATTGATAATCTTCTGTTATGACTTCTCCAAACACACTGATATTTCTGCAATTTGCCGCTTCGCCTCTTTATAACCACGTAACCATATAACAATTACAGCACGGAAACAAGCCATCTCGGCCCTTCTAGTCTGTGCCGAACACCTACCTGCACTCAGTCTCACCGACCTACACTCAGCCCATAACCCTCCATTCCTTTCCTGTCCATATACCTATCCAATTTTTTAAAAACATGACAATATCGAACCTGCCTCTACCACTTCTACTGGAAGCTCGTTCCACACAGCTACCACTCTCCGAGTAAAGAAGTTCCCCCTCGTGTTACCCCTAAACTTTTGCCCCTTAACTCTCAACTCATGTCCTCTTGTTTGAATCTCCCCTACTCTCAATGGAAAAAGCCTATCCACGTCAACTCTATCTAACCCCTCATAATTTTAAAATAATATTTTCCTGCACAAATTGAAAGCTCTCTCCTAACGACTTCATCTCAGAAGAGGTAGCATCAAGTTTTACCATTTTGTTGTCTATCTTCTTATCAAGATCCATCAGTGAATTTTCTAAACGTTCGACCCAGGCTGGTGTTTCCTCTGATTTTTTCCCCTTTCCCTTGCTGGATTCAGGAAGCTGCTTTCCACTTCTTAAAGACTGTGACATAGTAACAACTATTCCCCTCTAAGATCCAACAAATAAAAGTTAAAAATTCAAAGTTTAAACTGGGGAAAAGGAAGAATTAATTGCAGCCACACAGATCTGTGTGTCACTCCATTAGACAGTAGGCAGAGTCTCCTGAATCTGAGCTATGACAGTTTCTGTGTACCGAGGCCCAGTGGCCGAGTTGCTGATCCTGCCATTGTGTTCAAAAAGCATGTTGTGTGTGATCTACAGTTTGTAACCAATTTCGCATACAGTATGTTTGAAGTTTGTGGTACGGATTCTGTCCTCTGTACTATCATTAATCACCCATCTAAATTCAGTTTCTACTTTCACTCAGAACTCTCAGAATTTTGTCCTCCATTATATTGAAGCATGACAGGATTGTCATTGCTGGTAATTTCAGTATTCTTATTAATGATCTCTTAAATTCAAACTCCATGGCAGCTGAATTTATGACCTTACTGGCAGCCTTGATCTCACCAAGTCCACCCTTTAACTTGGAAATGCACTTGACTTAGTCGTGACGAAAGTTCGAATTCTCTGTGATCTAAATGCTGCCTTCGAAACAACATTCCCCTAGATCTCCTTGAGAACTGGGTTGGCCTCTCTCATGCTGCCCTTAATTGGTCTTGCTTGTTTATCTTCCAGTCAAGATGGTGCCTGTGTACAACGCCCCTTTGGTTGTCATCTTCTGGATAGATCATGAAACCATATATTTCACTTCTTTTATGTCTTTTACATTCTAAAGGGGGGGGGGGGTTCTCTCTTATTTTTCATTTTAAAGATATTCATCTGTTCAATCACTGAACTCTGCTCATAGTGCCAATTGTTGTGTAAAATCAGGTCCGCAGGTTTGGTGAATGGGGACAGAAGACACTCTTTACTGCCAAGTAAGTTAACTATTTATTTAGAGTTAAAGACAAACACTAAATATTCAGTAAACTCTTCAAGTTAAGGGTTATTCAGTTACAAATACTTACTGTATCTAAAGTAGTGCCAGGACAAAACTAAGCTTACGCACGGTGGCAAATACTTATCTAAAGTGTGCACCCTGGCCCTCTTTACTGCAGCACACCTCCACTACATGCTGTTTCCATGGCACTGACCCCCAGCCCGTGGCGATCTGGAGACCACCTGCATTCAGTGCGCTAGATTTAAGCTCTACTGGCACCATGACATCATCAGCTAAATGGCAGCAAGGCTCCTTAAACAGGTAAATCCCTAACTAGCATGGTAGCATAGGGAGAGGCTTTTCATCCACTTCAAGGTTCGACATGTTGTGCATTCAGAGATACTCTTCTGCACACCACTGTTGTAACACATGGTTATGTGAGCTACTGTCTCCTTCCTGTCAGTTTGAACCAGTCTGGCCATTCTCTTCTGACCTCTCTCATTAACCATAGAACATTACAGCACAGAAACAGGCCTTTTGGCCCTTCTTGGCTGTGCCAAACCATTTTTCTGCCTAGTCCCACTGACCTGCACCTGGCCTATATCCCTTCATACACCTCTCATCCATGTGCCTGTCCAAGTTTTTCTTAAATGTTAAAAGTGAGCCCGCATTCACCACTTCATCTGGCAGCTCATTCCACACAACTCCACAAGAGATTCTGCAGATGCTGAGGTCCTGGCCCAAAATGCGGACTGCTTATTCTTTTCAATAGATGCTGCCTGACCTGCTGAGTCCTCCAGCGTTTTGTGTGTTTACTCAACACACACCCCAGATGCCCCCCCTTCTACCTTCTTCCACTGGGTAGAATCCTGAAACACATACCACCAGGCTCAAGGGCAGCTTCCATCCCTCTGTTACAAGACTTAAATTCTTCCCTGGTATGATAACTTGGGCTCTTAACTTCATGATCTACCTCGTTCTGAGCTTGCACCTTACTGTTTACCTGCAGAACTCTTTCACTGTAGCTGTTACACTTTATCCTGCTTTGATATTGTTCTACCTCAGTGCCCTGTGTAATCGTTTGATCTGTATGGACAGTTCGTAAAAAAGCTTTTCACTGTACAGTATTTCAGTACATGTGACAATTCCAATTCCAACTGTTATTCCTTCGGGACACCATGTAAGTGCCGCACAAAAACGCAGCAGGTCAGGCAGCATCTATGGAGAGGAATAGACAGTCGACGTTTCGGGCTGAGACCCTTCACCAGGACCGGAAAGGAGGGGGTCAAGAGCCGGAATGAGAAGATGGGGAGGAGAAGGAGGAGCAGCTGCAATTTTTCAATCTGCAGGTGTGATTTTATTTTTGCTCCGGTGCAGCATAGTTTAGTTCATGTTTACCTTTTTCAAATGATTCTGCTTTTAATCCATCTCAGAGAGCTGCTGAGCACAAATGATCTATGCCGTGTGGAGGAGTGTGATGTTTTTTGGATGATTGAGTGTATTGCTCCTCTTAGCTAGATATAGAAGGTTCAGGGTAACTGGAAACTATTCTCTGATGTCCCTAGCCAATAGTCATTTCTCTGCTGAATTGCTCATGCAGTAGTTAGGGTATGGCATTCAGTGGAGTAAGGCTTGGGATCTGCCCTTTTGAATGGTCTTGACTGCAGTTCTCTAGCCCATGGCCTGAGATATTGCTGCCCTATTTTATGTACTTTCAGGCAGAGAGTTAGCTTTTGTCTGAGCTGCTATGATGTCATGACTTTCCCCTTTATTGATCGCAGTGCTTGAGGTTGGACTTAAATAATAGGCAATTGACTATGGCCATTAATCCGTAACAAAAACGGCAGAAGCAGACCCAACAAATTCACAGACATTATCTTGTCGCAAAAAGCCCAAGTGATTGGCTGTATAAATCATAAAATACATCATATACAAGTTTGCTCATGACACCATTGTTATGGGCTGTATCAAAAGGGATGATGAATCAACATACAGGAGGGAAACTGAATGCTTGGCTGAGAGGTGTAATAACAACAACCTCCCACTCAATGTCAAAAAGACCACGGAACTGATAGAAGACTCCAGGAGGGGGAAACCAAAGGTCCATGAGCCAGTCCTCATCAGAGGATCAGACATGGAGAAGGTCAGTAACTTTAAATTGCTGGGTGTCACTATCTCAGAGGATCTGTCCTGGACCCATCATATAAATATTATTGTGAAGAAACAGCACCTCTATTTCCTCAGGATTCTGCAGAGGTTTGGCATGTCATCAGAAACCTCGGTGTGTGGTGGAAAGTGTGCTGACTGGCTGCATTACGGCCTGGTATGGGAACACCAATGCCTCTGAGCGGAAAATAGCGGATTCAGACCAGTACGTCATAGGTAAAAGTCTCCCAACCATTGAGCGCATCTACATGCAACGTTGCCGTAGAAAAGCAGCGTTCATCATCAAAGATCCTCACCACCCAGGCCATGCTCTTTTCTTGCTGCTGCCATCAGGTAGAAGGTTCAGGTGCCTCAGGACTCGCACCTCCAGGTTCAAGATCAGTTACTACCCCTCAACCATCGGGCTCTTTAACAAAAAGTGATATCTACACTCATTTAAGGGCTCTGTTACATTGTTACTTCATGCTTGTTATTTATTGCTATTTATTTGTATCTGCATTTGCACAGTTTGTTTACAGTTAGCAGTTACTGATGTTTACAGTTCACAGTTTCTGATCTATAAATTTGCTAAGTATGTCCGTAGAAGAAGAATCTCAGAGTTGTATGTGGTGACATGCACGTATTCTGATAATAAATACGACATTGACTTGACTTTGAACCCCTGCGAGACTGTTGAGTGTAAAAATCCCAGGAGATCAACAGTTTCTGAGATACTCAAACCACTCCTTCTGACACCAACAATCATTCTATGGTCAAAGTCACTTGGATCACATTTCTTCCCCAATCTGATGTTTGGTCTGAACCCTGACCATGTCTGTATGCTTTATGCATTGAGTTGCTGGACATGATTGGTTGATTAGATATTTGCATTAATGAGCAGGTGTACAGGTGTACCTAATAAAGTGGCTTCTGTGTGTAGAATTACACACTCAAAATGCTGGAGGAACTCAGTAGATCAGGCAGCATCTATGAAAATGAAAAAACAGTGAACATTTCAGGCTGAGACCCTTCTTTAGGACTGGAGAGGAAGGGGGAAGATGCCAGTGGAAGGAGGCTAGTTAGAAAGTGTTAGGTGAAGCCAGGTGGTAGGGACAGGTAAAGGCTAAAGAAGAAAGAATCCAATAGGAGAGGAGAGTGGACCATAGGTGAAAGGGAAGGAAGCGGAGACCCATGGAGAAATGATAGGTAGATGAGAAGAGGTAAAAAGCCAGGGTGGAGAATAGAAGAAGAGGAGAGGGGGAGGGAAAAACTTCTATAAGAAAGAGAAATCAATATTCATGCTGCCAGGTTGGAGGCTACCCAGACGGAGCATAAGGTGTTGCTCCTCCCCCGTGAGGGTGGCCTCATCGTGGCACAAGAGGAGGCCACAGACTGACACGTCAGAACAGGAATGGGAATGGGAATTAAAATGTTTGGCCACTGGGAAGTTCCACTGTTGGCGGATGGAGTGCTCGACGAAGCAATCCCCCAGTTTATGGCAGGTCTCACCAATGTAGAGAAGGCCTCATTGGGAGCACCTTACACGACTGACGATCCCCAGCAGATTCACAGGTGAAGTGTTGTCTCACCTGGAAGGACTGTTTGGAGCCCTGAATGGAGGTGAATGGGCAGGTGTAGCACTTTGGCCACTTGCAGGGATAAGTGGTGGGAGGGAGATTAGTGGGGAGTGACAAATGGACAAGGGCATCATGGAGGGAATGATCCCTGTGGAAAGTGGAGGGGTGAGGGGGAGGGGAGGAAAAGATATGTTTAGTGGTAGGATCCCTTTGGAGATAGTGGAAGTTGTGGGTGCTGGTGGAGTGGTAAGTAAGAAAAAGAGGAACTCTACCTTTGTTAAGGTGGTGGGAAGATGAGGTGACCATGGATGTCTGGCAAATAGAGGAAAAGTAGGTGAGAGCAGTATCAATGGTGGAGGAAAGGAAACCTCATTCTTTGAAGAAGGAGGACGTTTCTGATGCCCAGGAAAGGAAAGCCACCTACTGGGAACAGGTGGAGACGAAGGAACTGAGAAAAGGGAACAGCATTTTCACAGGAGACAGGGTGGGAAGAGGTATACTCAAGATAATGATGGGAATCAGTAGGCTTATAAAAGATGTTGGTTGATAGTTTTTCTCCAGAAATGGAGACAGAGAGATCAAGAAAGGGTAGGAAGGTGTCAGAGATGGACCAAGTGAATTTAAGGGTAGTGTGGAAGTTAGAGGCAAAGTTGATAAAATTGAAGAGCTCAGCATGGGTGCATGAAGCAGCACCAATACGGTTGTCAATGTAGCGGAGCTGGGGAGTATTACTGGGGAAGCTTGGAACATGGACTGTTCTACGTAGCCCATGAAGAGGCGGGCATTGCTGGGGTCCATGTGGGTCTGGAGGAAGCGGGAGGAGCCGAAGGAAAAGTGTAGAGCATTATTGTTGCAATTATATTCTCTGGGGAATTCAGGAAAAATGCTTGCTGCCATGTGAGGGAGTCATATGAAAACATACAAGGTGAAGCATAAGCGATAATGGTATGATACCAGGATTGGAGGGTGAAGAGCAGGTATTAATCTGTAGAGCTGAATCAGCTGTTTCTGTGCTATGTTCAATTTAATTTTGAGTAATTTCTCTGCCCTTTGCCCTCAGAAGACCAAGTATGTGGTACATTTGTTGCTATGGTATTTTATATATGGATTATGATGTCACGCATTTCCTACTTTGCCATCATGGCAGTTATTGTGACAACAAAAGGTTAACGCTGACACGGTCAGTGACTGAAAACTAAAGGATCTCCTGTGGCATACAGTTCCCCTTGTGTTTTTCTCAACTTGTAGAACCTCTATAGATCTGTTCCTTGGGAAGGGATCAGGAAGTTGTGCCACACATTGTGTAAGTATAAGCAATGTTTTGAGATGATGTAGGGTAGATATTGTTTATAAAGTACCAGAAATCTAGTACCTCTTCTCCAGCCCTGAATCTCTTTCACCAATTAACTTCCCAGCTCTTCACTTCACCCCTACCCCACCTCTCAGTTTCACCTTTCACCTTGTGGGTCTTCCTCTCCTCCCTGCACTTTCTTACCCTGACTCTTCATCTTTTTTCCCCAGTCCTGATGAGGATCTGGGCCTACAACGTCAATTGTACTCTTTTTCCATAGATGCCGCCTGGCCTGTTGCATTTTGTGTGTGTGTTGCCAGAAATCTGTAAATTGTTAGGTGTTGTAAAATGGAAATTTATTTCACGTAATGAGAACTTGTTCCTAATGATGCCCCAGTTACAAAGACAGACAAGCTAAGTGGTGACTCTCTAGAAGGTACTTTGCTCTTGATCTTATGGTGCGAGTCATTTGTGCAAGAGACCAATTAATTAATTGATGCAGTTTATGAGCTGACTCTCCCTCTACCCAATGACACCCTTGTTGTTCAAATGTTTGTCAGTCTCCTCCTTGAATATATTCAGTGATTCTACTTCAGCTAGAGAACTCTGAACATTCACAGCCCTCTGAGAGAAAACAATCCTCCTCATCTATCTTAAACAGGAGACCCCTTATTCTGAAACCATGGCTTAGTTCTAGATGTTACTACTCAAGAAAGCATCCTCTCAATCTGTCTCCGAATGTTTCCAAATAGGCCACCTCTTGTTCTTCTAAGCTCCAATGAGAATAGACCTAACCTACTTTTCCTCTTTTGCACTTGTCAGTCCTTTTATTTGGGTAACCCTTCTGTGTAGTGTCTCTGATGCAAATATATCATTCCTCTAATATGAGGATCAAAACTGCAGGCAGGACAGTTTGAGGTACAGTCTCACCAGCACCCTGTAGAGTTTCATCAAAGACCTCTATTTTTGTACTCCTTACCTCTTGCAATAAAGTTCCTATCGGTTTTCCTCAATAATTGTTGTTCCACTACTAGGACTCTCAGCTCCCTCAGTATCACAGTATTCTATATTCTCATTCCTCTTAAAGAAAAATGTGCCTTTTCATCCTTCATAATGCTTTTCCATGCCTCCATGACCTCTGCCAACCCTTGTACAACCAGTCTATTTAAATATCACTGCAGGCTCTTGGTGTTCTTTTCAAAACTTAGTTATCCACCTATTTCTGTGTCAACAGCAAATTTGCAGCAGTACCCTTGGTGTTGTCATCCAATTTAGTAAAATTGATTGGAAATAGGCGAGGGCCCAGCTCTGATCCCTGTGGCATTCAACTAGTTACCGACTGTCAAATCTGTAATAGACCTGTTTATCTGGATTTCTGTTTTGTTTTAGTTTGCCAATCCCTTTTCCATCTCAATATATAATTCCCAACTCCATGATCTGTTGTTTAGGAACTTTTTATCTGGCACCTTATCAAATACCTTCTGGAAATCCAAATACATTACATCTCTTGGTTCCCCTTTGTCCACCATTTTTTGCATCCTAAAGGGCCCTAGTAAATGTGTATGGCATAAATCCCTCTTTCAGAGATCACCGGCTCTGCTAAAGGTGTTGTTATTGCCTCCTTAATAATGGATTCCTGCATTTTCCCTATGATGGTCCATATTTCCCTGCTTACTGCCTCCCTCATTTCTTGAATGGTGGCATCACTCTTATGGTCTTCCAATCCTGCAGGGTCTCATTCTCACTTCTTCCCTCTCCCACTGGGTAGAAGATACGAAAGCCTGAAAGCATGGATCATGAGACTCAAGGACAGCTTCTATCAAACCGATATCAGATTCTTGAATAATTTAATTCCCTAGTACGATAAGATGGCCACCAAACCTCACGATCTACCTTGCACCTTCTTGTGTACCTGCACTGCATTTTCCCTGTAGCTCTGTAGTTGTACCTCAATGCACTGTGTAATGATCTGATCTGTATGAACAGTATGCAAGACAAGTTTTTCACTGTATCTCAGCATGGCAGAGCATATGCCCCTCATGGGTTTGTTCTCCCTGTCACTCCAGATAATTGGAAGAACCTTGCATATTCATAGAAACATAGAACACCTACAACACAATACAGGCCCTTCAGCCCACAAAGCTGTGCTGAACATGTCCTTACCCGAGAACTACCTAGGCTTACCCATAGCCCTCTATTTTTCTAAGCTCCATGTATCCATCCAGGAGTCTCTTAAAAAACCCTATCGTTTCCGCCTCCACCACTGACGCCGGCAGCCCATTCCACGCACAGTGTACATAAGCATATGTTATAAAGTCTTTTTGAGTACTTTGAGATATAACATATAAAGTAATCACGTTTATCTACAAGCTGGCATGTGTAAGCTATTTATATGTTGAGACTTTTGAGATATTAGTGTAAACCAAATGAGATTATCAGTCTCACTGGTAATAGGATTTTTGATTTGTTGAGGGACCAAACATTCCTAGTCATGGGGGGGGGGGGGAATGGGGAAGCAGGAAGGTCTGGGATTCAGTTATGGGGAGGGAGGGGGAGGGGGGAGAGGGAGAGGGAGGGAGGGAGAGAGAGAGAGAGAGAGAGAGAGAGAGAGAATGAATGAGAATGAATGTGTGTGTGTGTGTGTGTGTGTGCGTGAGTGAGAGTGAGAGAGTTGCCTTCACTATGAAAGGGCACAACATTCACTCCTGTAGTTGGTTTCATTGCTGGCCTATTAAAGAGATACTTAGATTGATTTCTCTTTAAAGGTCACATGTACATGGAGATATACATTGAAATGCGTTGTTGCTATCAAATCAAATCTGTGACAGCTGTGCTGGGCAGCCTGGAAGTGTCACTATGCTTCTGGCACCAATGTTACACGCCCATAACTCACTAACGCTAACTATACACCTTTGGACTGTGGGAGGAAACCAGAGCACCCAGAGGAAACCCACGCAATGACGTGGAGAATACAGACTCCTTACAGACAGCAGTGGGAATTAAACTTGAATTTACAGTAAAAGCACTGCACTAGCCACTATGCGACCATGCTGCCCCATTTTATTTATTGTCAATGTTTAAGCCTTAAGACTAGCTGCATCTATTCAAATTTTTATTTGGTAGAGGTTATTCTTTTTAATGGAGCTGCAATTTTTCAAGATCTCTGTGTCCTTTTTGAATGCGGTGGCCAGTTTGAACCTGAAATCACTTTGAGGTCTGCACTACACTACCGGCACCTGCTGGTCACGGCTGATTTTTATATCGATGGACGACAGAAGGCATTCTATCCCGATGCATCACAGCCTGGTATTGCAACTGCTCTGCCTGAGGCCACAAGAAATCGCAATGGTTTGGAGTCAGCTCAGAACATCACAGACACTATCCTCTCCCCTTCTGTGGACTCTGTCTGGATTTCTCGCTGACTCAGTAAAGCAGCCAACATAATCAAACACCTCACTCACTCTGGACATTCTCTCTTCTCTCCCTTCTTATCGGGCAGAAGATACAAAAGCCTGAAAGCACACACCACTAGGTGCCAGACTAGCTTCTGTCCTGCTGCTATAAGACAACTAAACAGACCTCTTATATGAGCAGGTAGCCTCCTGATCTCACAGTCTACTTCGCCATGCCTTCCAGCTCATTGGCTGCCTGCACTGCACTTTCTCTGTAACTGCAACACTTTATTCTGCATTCTGTTATTCCTTCTCTCTTGCACCACCCCAGTGGACCAATGAGTGTGGCTGGCATGCAAACAAAATGTTCTTACTGTAGCACGTGACAATAACGAACCAGTTTACCAATTGGTCATGAAGGTAGAGTTAAAGACAATAGAGATAACTCGGCTGAAGCAATCCAAGATTGGCAGGAACTGACACCACCCACAGATAAAGGCAGACATTTCATTTCTGTTTTACACTGGACTGGAACACTCTACACCATATATGTCAAACTTAAGGCCCGCGGGCTAAATCCGGCCCGCGGTGGAATTATCTTTGGCCCGCGAGATAATATCTAATTACTATTAAAGCTGGCCCCAGTAATCGAAACGCCTATGGCGTATGATATGGCTAATGCTGAGTTTATTCAGGTACCAGGTTTTCAGGGTTTTTAGTGTTTATTCGGCAGTCTTGCTCGGCAGTCTTCTTCATAAGAAACGGAATTTGTAAAGTGAAACACTTTGTAGTTATAGCAGAGACTGAGACACATGAGAGCAGGCTGAAAAAACGGAGGCAATGAAAGCTGCATTTGCACGCGTCCGACTGATCCGGCCCGCATGAAGCTGCATTTTGCTCAATCCGGCCCGTGACCTAAAATGAGTTTGACACCCCTGCTCTACACCATGGTAGCAGAGCAGTAAGCATATCACTTTTCCGTTCAATTTATGTGAGGAGTTTGTATATTTTCTCAACGATGGTGTGAGTTTTTTCTGGGTGCTCCGGTTTCCTCTCACATTCCAAAGATGGCCGGTTAAGATTAGTGAGGAGTGTGCATGCTAGGTTGACACAGAAGCTGCACAGTGCAATCTGCACTTATTTGATTTGATGCACTGTGTGATGAAATATTTTGATGTACGTGTGACATACGAAGATAATCAAATGAATGGTAAACACTGAAGATTGCTTGTAGTCATCTGCTGACCGAATCTCTCTTATTCTGTTTGCAGTTCTGCAGATCATGGCAGTTTTGGAAGCTTTCAAAAGATGGTGGTACAGAAAATGTTCATGCAACGTTGAGGAGGATGAAGAAGTAGGTTGCTAATTTTTATAATGGAGAGAAAATTAACCAATTTTATATGTTTAGAACAGATAATCTGCGAGTGCCTGAAAAACATTCATCGTCTGGATTTCCTCACGAAATGTCTAACTTGGTTTCCAGTGAGGTGCAGGTATTGATTATAACCAATGTTTTGATGCCAAACTCTGCCAGCTTCTCAGAGAAATCAGTGTTGGCAGAACACTGCTTTTGCAATGGCCAGAAGATTGACTTCGATGGCACAAGACTCCCTGCCACACCAATGGCTTTTGGGAACACCTGGTAAAGGAAACCATTGAAATAAAACCATTAACAAAGAGAACATTTTGCTCTAAGTAGGAACTGGAATTTGATTGTAAACAAGGTGGGAGACCAGAAACCTGATTGGATGACGACTAACCAATCAGCAGGGACAGAAGACAGGCGTATAAATACCACTGGACTAGACATGCCCAGGTATCATTCCTGAAGAAGATGGCAAAGTTTGTCATTGGTTATGGTCAATATTTTCACCTGGCTGGAAGCCCGAGAAGAGTTTATTTGTAGTGGGATTAGTTGAACTACACACAATGTGACTGTATTTAAACAACACATACAAAAATGCTGGTGGGTCTCAGAGGTCAGGCAGTATGTATGGAGGAGATATTTTGGGCTGGACAAGAAGGGGGCAGAGGCCTGAATAGGAAAGTGGGGGGAGGGGAAGCTGTACAAGCTGACAGGTGATCAGTGAGACCAGATGAGGTGAATGATGGGTTTTTATGGGGAAGGAGAGGACAATGTGAGAAGCTGAGGAGGGATAGGTGGAAGAGCTGAAGGAGGAGGACAGTTGTACTCCCCTCCACCCCACCCCCTCCTCATTCTTTCTTCTGCTCCCTTCCTTTCATTTCCTGTTGAAGGATTTCGGTCCGACACATTGACTGTTCGTTTTTCTCCATTGATGTTGCCTGACTTGCTGAGTTCCTCCAGCATCTTGTGTTGCTCAAGATTTCCCTCATCTACAGAATCTCTTGTGTGAATAGTTTTAAAAACTCAACAGGTGCCAATGGTGGCACCAAAACACCTTTATGTGGACAATGTGTTCTTTACAAGTTACTGGGTGGCATTGTTTTGGCTGTCTGTATTATAATTAGTAGGAAACACCTTTCATACACAGTAGAGTCAGATTTCATGTTATGGAATCTTAATGAATATTTTGAGATGCAATGTGTACAGTCAAAAGATTTAAATATTTATAGGATTGCTTGTTTGGTTGTCCATTGTATCTTGACATTGGCAATATTAAAACCTGTGTGGGAGAGTTTTTAAAGTGGAAAGGCCATTGTACTGGGGCAGTTCCACTCTCAACGCTGGTAGTCTGGGTCCAGCGGTGCAAGTAGTCATCACAACTGGAGTCTTCCTTGGCTGCAGTGGATGACCATGACTTCTGTGGCTTGTCATGCCCTTTGCTCTCCACGAAGTGATGCAGAAGAACCCTCCTGGCCGTTGGATCTCATTGTGAGCATGTTATGTTGGCGTGGAATATGTGAGACTCTACCTAGCTGCCCCCAGCACATCCCCAACTTGTGCATGTCATCAATGCAAGCAACGCATTTCACTGCACGTTTCCATGTACATGTGATAAATGATTCAGACTGAATCTGAAGTCAGCCTGTGAAGATGATTCATTGCGGCAAAGCAGATTTTCACAAGACTCTACTGCCCAATGCGATGACTGCACGAACACAAGCGTAAGCTAAAGGGGGAGTATACTGCACAGTATATGTTGTACACGTAGAGTATGTTTGTAATATCCTGTGTTCACCTCACCTGGTGCTGACAGGTTCATCTCTGCCTTCTTCATTCCCTCTCCATCAGTCTTCTGCCACTGACAGGTGGTCATGGACTGGGACCATTAACTCTCGCTCTTCTCTCCACAGGGGCAGCTTGACCTGCTGCACGTTTCCAGCACCTCCTGTTTTTATACTTCTATATATACTTTTTATACTTTATACCTCCTGCTCTATACTTCAGCCGTAAGCACACCTTGGGGGTTGGCAGCAGCATTTGTTTCTGGGATTTTTGCAATTTTGTGAGAAGCAATGGGGACCTGAGTGAAGAATGCATAGCCTTAATATAAGCTGTGTCATTGTTTAAACATCACCAACCATTGAGATGACGTGCTGTGTGGCATGATATCTTACAAGTCAAAGGCAAGTGTATTGGGACTAAATATGCATTGAAAAGGTTTGTCTTTCTTCACTGCACTAAAAGGCTGTTTTACTCAGCACAGGGAATCCCCAATTAAAAGGTGACGACATTAAATCATGATCTACACAGAAAGAGCATGTGGAGCTTGCGGCTGCAGTATCTTTGGCACCAGCAAGTGTGAGGAGCAGGAACACTGTCCTCAGCAGCATAATTCACAGCTTACTGTGGTTGCCACGGAGAGGGGAGAGTGCTTGTGGCCAAACCCCTCCTTCCACCCGCAGGCCTTCATGGACTGGTTCATTGTGCGGCATGAAGGCTCATCACTCACATGGAGGCTGCAATAGATCTGGGCTGGCCATGAGCGTGAAGGTCGAACAACGTGAGCCCAGCAGCAGTACAACAGTGATGCTCAAAGCCGTCAGCTCAGGCAGAAATTGGCAAACAGCTACATACCGCAGCAACGCCAGAACGATCCCAACGGGATCTTACTTCACCAGCTGTTGGAAACGTGGCTTTTGGTCTGCACATTGTGGTGCCCTTTTCCATCAGCGAAGCACAACTCAGTGTCTCAGGAGCTGGTTTCAACACCTGGACAGAGGGCACTGGTAAACATCAATACGCTAGGGTGAATCTCACCTGGAAGGGCCCAGTCCAACTCCCTGAGGACAGGACTTTCCACCACTAACTGCTGCATCAAAAAAACTTGTCAGGGTAATTTTCGCAATGGTCTCCCAGGATGATATCCAGCCTTGCTTATGTCTCTGCCATTGATCAAGATGGTGCTGGTGAACCATGGCGACGTGTTGCGGGCAGCTTACAAAACTTCTAAATATACTTCTTCTGAACTACTCTCACTGCAATCTGCAGCTTGTAATTTCCCTTTAAGTAAAATATCTTTGAACCACCTCAATGAACTAATGATTTCACGATCTTCTAAAGGACTCCCTGGACTTAACTCCTGAGGATGTGGGTACAGCACCTTTAAGTGGACAAAGGTACATTGACATGGCTGAAAGAGAGGGAGTAGGGGAGGACTCCAGCAAATGTATAGTCACTGGAGAACAAGATTGAGAACCTAAGGGCAAGATTACTATATTGGAGGGAAATGAAGAATTGCTGTGTTCTCTGTTTCACAGAGACATGGCTCACTCCTGACATGCTGGATACATCAGCAAGACCCAAAGACCTCTTGACACACAGGAAGAACCAGACTGCTGATTCAGAGAAGAAAAAAGTAGGGTGTCTGTGTTTCATGATAAACACTTGGTGGTGTTCAGATGCAGCAGTCTTGTCGCACTCTTGTTCCCCAACCTGGAGCATCTACTGATTAAGTGCCAACTGTTCAACTTAGCAAGAGAATTCTCCTCTATGATCCTAACTGCAGTTAACGTACTGTCAAAGGCCGATGTTAAGCAGGCACTCGAGGTACTGAGTGCCACTATCAGCAAACAAGAACCAGCCAACTCCAAAACCTTTCAAATCATGGTTGGGGTCTTCAATCAAGCTTGTTCGAAGAAATCTCTGCCCAATTATCATCAACATATCACCTGTAGCACTTGGGGATCCAACATACCATTGCAACACACACAAAATGCTGGAGGAACTCAACAGGCCAGGCAGCATCTATGGAATGAGTAAATAGACGACATTTCAGGCTGAGACATCTTCTTTAGTACTTGACCACTGCTATACTACAATTAGGAAAGCCTACCGTTCCACACCTAGACCGCACTTCGGGAAATCTGATCATTTGGCTGTCCTCCTTCTCCCTGCATACAAAGAAAAGCTATAGAGAAAGGCAGCAGAGATAAGAACAACAAAGAGGTGGTTGTGGGAGTCAGAGGAGCGGCTACAGGATTGCGTCAAGTCGGTGGACTGAGCCATGTTCGACGATTTATCAGAGGATCTGAATTAATACACCATGGTTGTCACAGATTTTATAAAACAGCTGTAGACGAGCGTGTCCCCACAAAATCGTTCAGCGTCTTCCCCAACCAGAAGCCCTGGATGAACCATGAGATCCACAATCTGCTGAGGGCCAGATCAGTGACATTCATTTCTGGCGACCATGTAAAATATAAAAGGTCCAGGTTCGATCTCCAGAAAGCCATCTCACGTGTGAAGTAGCAATTCCAGACCAAACATGAATCACTGAAGGAAGCTCAACAGCTGTGAAGACTAGAACCTCTTACAAAGTGAAACCAAGTGACACAGGGGACAACAAAACTTCATTCTCAGACGAACTCAATGCATTTTATGTTCGCTTTAACTGTCAGAACATGGAGGAACCTTCATGACCTGATGACCTTGTGATTTCCGTCTCTGAGGCTGCTGTGAGAGCATCCTTCAGGAGGGTGAACCCACAGAAAGCATTTGACTCAGCTGGGGTACCTGGCTGAGTACTAAAGACCTGTGCTGATCAACAGGCTGGAGTGTTCACCGATATCTTTAAGCTCTCACTTGGCATTCTGAAGTATTCACCTGCTTCAAGCAGACTACAATTATACCAGTGCCTAAGAAGTACGAGGTAACCTGCCTCAGTGACTCATCCAGTAGCACTTGCATCCACAATGCTGAAGTGTTTTGAGAGGTTGGTGATGAAGCATATCAATTCTTGCCTGGGAAGTGACTTGGATCTGCTCCAATTTACCTACCATCACAACAGGTCAACAGCAGATGCTATTTCATTGACTCTTCACTCAACCCTGGTAGACCTGGACAGCTATGATGTATACATCAGGATCCTCTTCATTGAATATAGCTCAGCATTCAATTCCATCATTCCCTCAAAACTATTCAATAAGCTTCAAGACTTTGGCCTCAATAACTCCTTGTGCAACTGCATCCTTGATTTCCTGACTTGCAGACCCCAGTCAGTTTGGATTGGCAACTTCACATCCTCCACAATGTCCATCAGCACAGACGCACCACAAGGCTATGTGCTTAGTCCCCTCCTCTACTCACTTTATACTTTTGCAAGGATCATCCCTTGTAATAATGATCAGAGAAACACAGAGAGATCTCTATTTACCGACAAGTACCTTTATTGTCTAAATTAACAAGTATGTGAATTCATACACTAAATAAATTCATTGCACTAACTAAATTTTCCTGACCTTCAATGAATAGTCAATGAAAAGAAAAGGTATTACCCGGGAAAGGCGTCTATGCTGGCCAGGCGTTCCCCGTGGTCCCGAACTCCACGTACCGTGGGGTCCTCCTCATCCGCGATGGTTGTTCTCTGATTGCTGAAGAGTTATCATCATTAAGTATTTGGAGTTCCTGACTCTTGTAGTGTTCCTCACCAGTTGAACTGGTGGATCTCCATCTCATTGGCTCAAGGTTACCTGACCTACCTGCGTCACCTTCTTACTGGTTCTAGTCCAGGGCTACAACCAACGTTGTTTCATGGTTCTTCCCCCACCAACCTTGTGCATTTGTGCCTTTCAACTCTGACTGGTCCAAATCAGTTAAACTAGGCAACCCAGACAGAGTCTAACGAGATTACAGATTGCCTCTTTCGTAGGTCGGGCACTTCACATAATAAATCGCTATTCATCTGAGAATGATCTCAGGTTTAGCAACCTGAAGCTCATTATGCCCACATTCAATTGCTCCAATTATATTACCCCAGAGCAAGGATCCGTTCAGAGTCCATAAAATGGGAAGAAACAAAGACAATTGGTTTATCCCCTGTCCTTGATTCATCTGAATCTACTAATTTGTAGACTGTAGTTCCTTCTGACCAACAATACTTTTGATTGTCAGGTTAAGAACAGCTCCAATGCCATATTTAAGTTTGCTGATGACACCACTGTCATTCGCCAAATCAAAGGTGGTGACAAATCAGGATATAGGAGGGAGACTGGAAATCTGCCTGTGTGCCACAACAACAACCTCTCACTCGATGTCAGCAAGATGAAGGAGCTGTTATTTTACTACAAAAAGAGGAAACTGGAGGTCCATGACTCAGTCTTCATCAGGAGATCAGAGCCGGAGGGGTTCAGAAACTTTAAATTCCTTGGTTTTCCTCGGTGTTACTATTTCAGAGGATCTGTCCTGGGTTCCACACATAATTGCCATTCCAAAGTAAGTACAGCAGTGCCTCCTACTTTTGTAGAAGTTTGCGAAGATTCAGCATGTCATCTAAAACTTCTATAGATGTGTGGTAGAGAGTATGTTGACTGGTTGTATCATGGCCTGGTATGGAAACACCAATGCCCTTGAAAGGAAAGCCTTCAAAAAGTAGTGGATGTGGCCCAGTCCATCATGCGTAAAGCCCTCCCCACCACTGATCACATCCACAAGGAATGCTGTGGCAGGAAAGCAGCATCCATCATCAAAGACCCCCACCATCCAGACCATGTTCTCTGCTTGCTGCTGTGATCAGGAATGTGGTACAGGAGCCTCAGGACCCACACCACCAGGTTCAGGAACAGTTATTATCCTTCAATCATCAGGCTCTTGAACTAGAGGGGATAACTTCACTCACCCCAATACTGAACTGATTCTACAATCTATGGACTCACTCTTAAGGACTCTATAACTCATGTTCTTGATATTTATTGCTTATTTATTTATTATTATTATTTTTCTTTCTATATTTGCAGTTTGTTATCGTTTGCACATTGGTTGTTTGTGCTGTTGGGTGTGGTCTTTCATTGATTCTATTGTGTATCTTGTATTTACTGTGAATGCCCACAAGAAAATGAATCTCAGTATGTTCTTTGATAATAAATTGACTTTGAACTTAAGGAACAGAGGAGGGAGGCCTTTCAATATTCAGCAAGCTTGGGACTGATCTACATCTAACTCTCTGTTGCATGACCTTTTGTAAGTCGACCTTTCTCACCCTTGAACGACTTAATTAATCCAGATCTGAGAGAAATTTATTACAGGTCATCACTGTCCTCTGCTTGAAAAATTGTTTTCTCCTCTTGCTTCCCAACTGTTAAGCACCAATTATAATATCATAACTTTTTAATATCATACCACCAAGACACTGCTCCTTACTTTTCTACTACTTTGACTAGATTGAATTGAATTGTCTTTCACATACACGAGGAGTAAAAATCTTCACGTTACGTCTCCATCTAAATGTGCAATGTGCAATCATAGTAATTTATAATAAATAGAACAGTCAATGTAATATAGAGTACACTCAAATCGGCGTGAATTCATCAGTCTGATGGCCTGGTGGAAGAAGCTGTCCTGGAGCCTGTTGGTCCTGGCCTTTATGCTGTGGTGCCGTTTCCCAGATGGTAGCAGCTGGAATAGATTGTGGTTGGGATGACTTGGGTCCCCACTGATCCTACGGGTTACTGCTCTTCAGTCTTAGGAAGTTAATTTACAAAACTTGTAAATTGAACTTAACCACTAAAGCTTCAATATTAGACTAGAAAATTTAATTGTATCCCTTCAAATTCAATGTATTTGTCCAGAACAGGAAGTATCCTCAGAGAAAAGTGTATTCTAAATTCTATTCTAAATTTTCTTTACACTGACTTAAATTTCATTTCTTAACTTGTTTTGTGCAGCTCTGATCATCCATAACAGGGATGATATCAATAAGATTAAAAGAGTGCAGAGAAAATGTACAAGTATGTTGTAGGGACTCGAGGAGCTTTCGGGAAAACTCCTTTGCCGTTCAATAAATAGATGAGTAGGTTAGGTCTTTAATCCCTGGAGTACAGGAAACTGTGCAGAGCTATTCAAGATTATGAGGGGTATAGATAAGGTAAATGCAAGCAGGCTTTTTCCACCGAAGTTGGGTGAGACTAGAACTTGAGGCCATAGATTAAGGGTGAAATGTGAAATACCTAAAGGGAACATAAGGATGAGGGATCTTCTTCACTCAGAGGGTGGTGAGTGTGTGGAGTGATCTGCCAGTGGATACGGTTCAATTTCAACATTTAAGAGAAGTTTGGATAAGCGCATGAATGAGACAGGTATTGAGAGCTGTGGTCCAAGTGAAGGTTGATGGGACGAGGCAGAATAATAATTTGGCACAGACTAGATGGGCCAAAGGGCCTGTTTCTGTGCTGTAGTGCTCTATAACTATGACTAATTCTTTTTGAAATAACATCCGTCCCTACACAATCCCTACAGTCACTTCACTCAATATAGCTTGCACGACCTTAATTGTTTTTGTTTGCTGGATGTTAAAACTCAAGGTTTTTCTAACCATTTGTCACGACCCATCCATTTTAAATGAGGATGATTGACTGCTCATTCTGGTGAGTTGTTTCCTCTCTGGAAACAGCTAGTTGATGGAAATAATGTCACAAACTGCCGGGACTGGAAATCTGAAATAACAGCAGCAAAATCCAGAACTACTTTCGGGTCAGGCAGCACCTGTGGAAAGTTATCGTTGCTGTCCTGGAACATTCACCGGAGCTGGTAAAGAGAGATTTGCTATTTTTATTTCATTTAGTCGAGAGCCCTGAAATGGGATGAATTGATCTGGAGATCTGCATGATCACTGCATAAATTGTTTGAATGTAGATGAAATCATTTAAAACTATTAGAGGATGAGGAGGAGACAGGATGGAAGAAAGTCAAGGGGCAGCGATCTGAACAAACGGATAGACAGCAATTGTACATTGTGACACCGAGGAACAAGAATACTAATTAAATACCACCAAAGATCAATGAATTTCCATCCACTCTCAGCCAGTTGTAGTTACCACAAAACAAACTTAAACAACTTGATCTTTGCAGCATTTCAGCCCTGCTTTGGAATAAAAACTTTCCATTTGTACTCGTTGAAAGGTCAGAGACAGCGAGTAAAGACTACTTAAGGTACAGAAAGCAGGCTTCAGTGCTGAGTGGCTGTTTATCAGCCTGTAGAGTCAATGTTTATCTCACAGAGAGCACAACTTAAAAAAAAAATTACCTCATCGCAGATTGTGTGACCTTGCTGTGTTTGTTACTGGAATGTTCTCTTTGAGCCGGTACCAGCAATTCCAAATGCAAACCCTTCTCTGATGGTCTGATTTTCTGTTGACTGAGGGAGATTTGACATGACGGCAACAGGAGGGATTATTACGAGAACGTACACCAGTTCTCATTGGGGGGGGAGGGGGGGCTCAGCGGTGGAAAGGGTGAACAGCTTCAAGTTCCTGGGCATCAACATCTCAGAGGATGCATCTTAGTCCAACCCATTGATGCAGTCGTGAAGTGGACATGCCCGGGGTGTACTTCATTAGGAGTTTGAGGAGATTTGGCAGGTCAGCAATGGCAGCGAGCGTTCTGACTGGCTGCTTCACCATCTGGTGTGGAGGCTCCAATGCTCAGGATTGAAAGAGATTGTAGAGCGGCGTGGACTCATTCTGTCCATCATGGGCACATGCCTCCCCACCCCAAAGATGACATCTTCAAAAGTCAGTACCCATCAGTAAGGAGCCTCACCATCTGAGACATTACTACCTCCAGGGAGGAGGTACAAGAGTCTGAAGCCCCACACTCGGCATTTTAGGAACAGCATCGTCCCCCTTGCCACCAGATTTCTGAGTAGTCCGTGCCGTTCCTCCTTTGCACTGTCAATCTATGTTTATTTATTTATAAGACCTTAAGACATAGGAGCAGAATTAGGCCATTCAGCCCATCAAGTCTGCACTGCCATTCCATCACGGCTGATCCCGGATCCCACTCAACCTCATACACCTGCCTTCCCGCCATATCCTTTGACGCCCTGACCAATCAGGGAAAAATCAGCTTCCGCCTTAAACATACCACGGGCTTGGTCCGCACCACAGCCTGTGGTAGAGCAATCTACAGATTCACTACTCTCTGGCTAAAAAAAAATCCTCTTTACCTCCATTCTAAAGGGTTGCCCCTCAGTTCTGAGGCTGTGCCCTATAGTTCTGGACAACCCCATCATAGGAAACATCCTCTCCACATCCAGCCTATCTAGTCCTTTTAACATTTGGTAGTTTCAATGAAATCTCCACGCGTTCTTCTAAGTACAGGCCCAAAGCTGCCAAGCGTACCTCATATATTAACCCCTTCATTCCTGGAATCATCCTCACAAACCTCCTCTGGACTCTCTCCAATGACAACATATCCTTTCTGAGATATGGGGCTCAAAACTGTTGTTAATACTCCAAGTGCAGACTGACTAGTGTTTTCTAAAGGCTCAGTATTATCACCTTACTTTTATATTTATTTAGTTATTATTGTTCATTGTAACTTATAGTAATTTTGTCTTGCAATGTACTGCAGCCACAGATCGACAAATTCAATGACATCTGTCAGTGACATGGTCTTGATCCTGATTCTGGTTCTGATTCGAATTGTGAAGCATCCAGATTGACACTGCCAATTCAGCTTGATGAATTAAGTGACAAGTTCGGATTGATTTCAATGACAGAGTTTTAATGAAGCTGTGCAGGGTCCCTGGACAGCCCTCAGAATGAAGAATTCCACCACTAAATCCCAGACAGTCTGCCATCAAGGGCAGCCTAGCCATGCATACGGCACCACCAGTTCCCTTTCTGACCGGAGGTCAAAAGCTGGAGCTCCATCACCCCATTTATGCCCTAGGTTGTTTCCAGACTTTGTATGATAAAACAGACAGACTCTCCCCTCACAACTGGCCTTGATGCTGGGACCAAGCCCAGAGGCTCTAGGAGAAGCCTGGAATGGGAAGTAGGAAAGGGGAAGGAAAAACAGCTGAAGACTGGAATCCTGCCCCTGTCTATTGCCACATCCACCGGATGCGGAGCGCCTGCTTGGGAGAAAGTACAGCAGGGGGAACGCTGGGGAACTTCATTGTTTGAGCTGGACCCTGGTGCTCCAGCAGCTCCTTCCCACAGGGCTGGAGCTGAGTTCACCCCCGGCTCATGGCTATAGCGCGGGATGCACGACTTCAGCTACTGAGGGAGAAACAAATGCAGATGCTGAGCTGGGACCACCGTCTGGCTGTCGTAAACCAATATGGTGGGGGGGGGGAGGGTTGTCAGTGTAAACCGACTGAAGTACATCATAACTGCGGGTGGGTGGGGTCAGTGTGCACAAACTGACATTCACCGATAACCGGCGGGTGGGGGGGGGGGGGGGTTGTCAGTGTAAGCTGACTGACATACACTGATACTGTAAGTGGGTGAATTACACCACTCTGCTTGCTGTGGAGTGTTACAAGTGCACTTCTGCTGTCCGAAGTGTGACGAGCTGCATTAGATGAAGTGATACATCACAGTGCAGTTTCCTCTCCTCTTCTGTCTGAATCTGAAACAATTGAGACCTGGAACACATGAGAAGAAATGGTATTTAAGTGGGCTGAACCACTGGGGGAGGTTGTATTGACAAATACAAGTGGGTTATATTCACAATGGATGTGGTTCAGTTACGATTGACACTGTGGGACAGTAGCCCTTGTTACTCACCCCTTAAAGTATTAAATATGCCAAATGTGTTAAAGGAATACATAATCAATCTCTCACCGGTAAAGTTAAGCAGCCAGTAGTTAGTTTCAGTGTCTGTTCAGTATTGTTCCCTCTATGTTGATACACCAGATTGAACAGATCATTCATTTGAAAACAAAATGAATTCCCTCATTTGGGAACCATGCTGAGTTAGGTTTCATCACAAACACAGGAAAATCTGCAGATACTGGAAATCCAAGCAACACTCACAAAATGCTGAAGGAACTCAACAGCCCAGGCAGCATCTGTGGAAAAAAGTACAGTCGATGTTTCAGCTGAGACCCTTCATCAGGAAAAGAAATAAAGATGAGAAGTCAAAGCAAGAAAGCGAGGGGAGGGGAGGAAGAAGTACAAGGTGGTAGGTGATAGGTGAAACCAGGAGAGGGGAAAGGGATGAAGAAAAGACCTGGGAAGTTGATTGGTGAAAGAGATAAAGGGCTGGAGAAGGGGGAATCTGGTAGGAGAGGATAGAAGACCATGGAAGAAAGGGAAGGGGGTGGAGAATCAGAGGGAGGTGATAGGCAGGCAAGGAGAGAGAGGGAAATGGGAATGAGAATGGTGAAAGTGTGGGGTGGGCATTACTGAAAGTTCGAGAAATTGATGTTCAAAGAATGTAGACAGGTGATCTTCCGATCTTTGCTAGATGTGAGATAGATTGTAGACAGGCGATCTCCCAATCTCCCAATCCGAGATCTTCCCCTTTTTCCATGGTCCTGATGAAGGGTCTTGGCCTGAAATGTCGACTGTTTACTCGTTTCCCACCCCGTTTTGTCTGAGTTAAATTGTGTCGTGTGGCACAATGGCAATTTAACAGTGCAAGGCTATTACAGCTTGGGGCATTAGAGTTCAGAGTTCAGTTCTGGTGTCCTCTGTAAGCAAGTTTGTACATTAGTTCCTGTGTGCCCATGGGTTTCTACCAGGTGCTCTGGTTTCCTCCCACAGTTCAAAGATGTACCAGTTAGTAGGTACATTTGCTCACTGTAAATTGTTCTGTGACGAGGCTAGGATTAAATTAATGGGTTGCTGGGTGGTGTGCTCAGTGACCCAGAAGTACGTGTATTGCACTGTAGCTCCGAATAAAAATTATTAATAATATTAATAACTTACTTCTAGAGCAATTTTCATACAGACAATGTAGCTCAAAGTGCTTTACAAAGGGATAAAGTGAAAATAAAAGTCAAAAAGATGTCAGTTAAAAGCAAGGTTAAATAAATAGGGTTTGAGCTGGCATTTAGAAGTGTCAACTGGGTCTCGCATCTCTTATAGTTTAAGGGATTGAGTTCCACAGTTTATGAGCATAGTTAAAAAGCTGACATGCCAATTTTCTTTTGAGGGAGACGGGTTAAATTTAAGAGACCAGCAGAAGAAGACCCGAGAGCTCGAGCAGGATTTGTGATGTAGTCCAGCTCCAGGCCACTGAGAGCTTTAGAAACAAATGTCCAGGGTTAAATTAACCCTGTGCCTGTAAAAGCAGGCTTCCTTATCTAATGAGCATTTCACTTCCAATGAGCTGCCCAGCCACAAAAATTAGGCTCTCAGCTGTGATTTAATTGTTGCTTGCAGATTCTTGATGATCTGTTCCTTTGTGAAGAGTTGCCCCTGCAGCTCCAATCTCAGCCCTTACCTGCCCTGAGTGTGGTTCAAGGTGACCTGAACCGCCTGACTCCAGCAGTGAGACACTTTGTGGAAGAAAGTGCGAAGCTGTGTCAGCCAGCCAGCATTCACATCTGCGACGGCAGCGAGGAAGAGAACAGGCAGCTGCTGTCCCTGATGGAGGGGCAGGGAATGATCAAACGCCTACACAAGTACGAGAACTGGTGGGTAGCTTCCCTTTCTGCAGCGCATTCGGGTACAAAACTTTAATTTCCAAATCCCTCACCATTAACAATCACAACAATTACCATGGCCACAAGAGCAAGGAGGCAGTGTATTGTCTGGCCTGTAACCTTTAACCTGTCTACCCGTAACCTTTCCACCATCTACAAGTTGGGATGGCGATGGAATGTGCATCCTCTGCTTATCAGGATGAGCACAGCTCCCAACAAAGTCAACCAGCACACCATGAATGAGATCAAACCACCACCATCATCATTATTATGTGCCGTGTTGTGTGACGTGGGTGATCCATCTGTCTTTAATCTGAAAAGTTCTAATAAGCTCTTCAAAACTTTTTTGCCTGTCCTTCCCTTGATGTAGCTCATAAATGTCATGCATTGTTGATCGCAACTTTTCTTCCAACAATTTTTCCTGTCACTGTACGATGTTCGAGCTTCTCTTTCCTCGGTACATGTCCCAGAAATTCTAGCTGTTGTTTCCTGATTGATGATATCAGCTCTCTACTTATTCCAGCTTTTCGCAACACTTCCCCATTTGTTACTCTGTCCTTCCACGATATTTTCATTATTCGCAAAAACCACATTCCTTCATTTTGCTTTGGTACTGTCCAACATTTGCTTCCATACGTTGGTGTGGAATGAATGTAGCTCTGCAGCACTCTGAGTTTCCAACTCATAGAAATGATGTTCTTTAGCATCTTTGCTAAATGCTGAATAGGTACATTCTTAGAGCTTCTCTTTCATATTATGCCTGGTATACTGCTAATCTACCTTAGAAACTTCTTGCTATAAAATTTGAATAGGTCAAGCGAGAGAACACAAAACTATCTAACTCCCCTCTTAATCTGGACAAAATCACTTGTCTCATTTTCAGCTCTCATTCCTGCTCATTGTTCCCAATACACATTTCTGATCATTCTGATATCAAACCAGCCCACAACGTTGCTACCCCATCCATCACCCTAAACATTCACTTCCTCCATTGCCAGCACACAGTGACTGGTATTGATATTGGAATTGGTTTTACTATTGTCACAAGCACAAGTGCCAAGCTTGTCAAATATGTTGTTCATACATATTACATCATTACACAGTGCATTTGGGTAGAACAAGGTAAAACAATAACAATGCAGAATAAAGTGAATATGTTACCAAAAATGTGCGTGTTGCAGGTAAATGATAAAGTGGTATATCATAACGAGGTATATTATGACTTCAAGAGTCCATCTTATCCTACAAAGGAGACTAATAACAGTGGGATGGTGTAAGGAAATGTAGAGGAGGTTTGACCCAAAGCAGAGCAACTGAGATGATTTAGCGGTGCATGATAAATTTAATAATCAACTTCAAAATAACAAGCCTTGAGAGGCCACAAAACAAGGGAGATCAGATATGATGCTCACAGGCAACAAGATAACTGAAGGCTAGGAGAAACTGGTTGAGGCTGGCTGGTTCAATGAGTGAACAAGGACTATGGATGAGAGCTGGGTTTAAATAGGCTGCAGGTGATGAGTTGGAAACGAGTGGCAGGTGTCTCCTAGTTGAGTGAAGACTGAGAGGTGCCTTCCTGTGAGAGCGTGATACCTTTGAAGTTTACCCCCTCATCTTAAATGCATGTCTCTTGTATTAGTTTCCTTGCACTAATAATAATCCATACAAAGTTCTTAATGTGCTTGATGGGATTCCCAGGCTGTGGTTTCTGTAACCAGGATCGCAGTTCCAAAATAAAGAAATCAGACTGGAATATCTTCACAAGAGTATTGTGAATCTTGGCAGTGTTCTACCTAGGACGGCAGTGGAGGCTCAGTCACTGAGTGAGTTCCAAACTAAGTTTGATAGAGTTCTGGATTTTAGGGGAAATGAGGAATGTGAGGTCAGTGCAGGAAGTGGAAGATCAGCCATTGAATGGCAAAGCAGGCACGAGGGGCCAAATGGCCTCAGCCTGCCTCTTTATCTGATGGTGAATGAGCAGGGATCCAGTTCCTGCAACGTCCAACACAGAGCAAGAATTCTCATACCGAGGACAGTGAGAAATAGTTATTTGTACAGTAGTGAAGAACAAAGTGAAACAAGAGGTTAACAAAGTGAAAATTTGAGGAATTGTTGCTTGACCTATAATAGTAATAAATGAATTACTATTATTTTGTGAGCATATTATTTCCACTACCTCGACAATGTTGGCAGGACTTGATTGAGGTTGTTCAGGCACCTAATTAGCTGCACATACCTATAATATCATCGCACTCTTTATGGCAAATGTGCAGTGATCCACTTGTTGTAACATTTTGCACAGAGGGAGAACTTCTAGTTTGCAAAGTGACAGGGAGGAACACTCATTGATGTAAAACAAGTGGCAAATATCAGCGTGGCTGATCATTACAGTTAGAGACAGAACGTGGATCCAGGCCAGATTCCCCATCTGGTGAGACAGAGGAGGAGCAGGGTCAGGAAGCACCCCTCAGTACCCAGAGCCTCCGCCTGGTGCAAGCTGTGCATCTCAGACCGTGCGGATCAGATGGCCCAAAGCCTGCCAAACAACAGAGTGGCAAAGATTTGATGAGGACATAGATCTAGTGTTGGAAACAGTGGCCAAAGGTGGCGTGGAGAGGAGATTGCAGATAATGCCAAGAGTGATCATAACATTGGCAACAGAAAGATTTGGTACCGAGGAAGAGAAGCAGGCTAAACAGTCATATGTTAAAAACAACAGAGCCACCAAAATCCACAAAATCCTGAAAGAACTCAGGCGCTCAAGCAACAACATAAACTGGCAAACCGTGAGGAAAGGGCACCACTGGAAGAGCTGCCTGTGCTGCTGAGGAAAAGGCTCATAACTCTGAGAAGAGTGGAGCTACGTCAGAGGCACAGGAAAGATCTGCATTTGTCAGTAACCCATTTCAGTTCACCAAACAGCTGCTGTGTCGGAAGAGAAGCGGAAAGCTGTCCTGCACAAAGGAACAGATGGACCACCATCTTCGAGGCACCTTCAGTAACCCGGACAGAGGAGTTGAACTGGGAGACTGTGAGGCCCTCATTACCCCACAGAACCAACAGAGGCTTTCCACCTTCAAGGAGGTTCAGCAAGTAGTCAGGAAAGCCAGAGCTGGCTCAGCGCCTGGTCCGAGTGGCACCACCTACAACATCTACAAACACTGCCCTCGGCTTCTCCGGTGGCTGTGGACAATCCTCAAGGTGGTCTGTAGGAGAGGCAAAGTGCCCAAGCAATGGAAGTATGCAAACAGAGTGTGGATTCCAAAAGAAGAGAACTCCAAGAACATCAGCCAGTTTAGGATAATATCCTTGTTGAGTGTTGAAGGGAAGCTCTTCTTCAGCATGGTGGCAAAGCACCTGACAGAATACTTCCTGAGGAACAACTACATCAACACCTCCAAACAGAAGGGTGGTGTTCCAAGGGTACCAGGCTGGTTGGAGCATACTGGAGTCATCACACAGCTCCTGAGAGAGACCAGAGAGAATAAGGGTGACCTAGTGGTTTTGTGGTTGGATTTGGCCAATGCCTATGGATCAATCCCCCACAAGGTTGTTGAAGACGCTCTGAAGAGGCACCATGTTCCTGTAGGAATCAGGGGTCTCCTTACGGACTACTACAACGAGTTCCACCTGAGAGTCACAACAGGGCCAATAACATCAGACTGGTGCAGGCTAGAGATTGGTATCATCACAGGCTGCACCATCTCAGTCATCCTTTTCGCCCTGGCAATGGACATGCTGGTAAAATCTGCAGAGCCAGAGTGTCGAGGCCCGAAATCAAGATCTGGGATCCGCCAAACACCAATACGAGCCTTCATGGATGATCTGACTATCACTACAGAGTCAGTACCTGGTGCTCAGTGGATTCTTAAGGGGCTGGAAAGGTTGATGAGGTGGGCAAGGATGTCCTTTAAGCCTGCAAAATCAAGATCTGTACTGCTGAAGAAGGGGAGAGTACAGGAGAAATTTCATTTCTCTATTGAGGACATTCCAATTCCTACCATCACAGAGAACCTTGTTACAAGTCTTGGGAAGATGCTTGATGCAACACTCAGAGATAAGGCAGCAATAAGAAACACCTGTGGGTAGTTTGAACAATGGTTGCAAGAGGTTGACAGGACTGGCCTTCCAGGGCGGTTTAAGGCCTGGATTTACCAGCATGGTATACTACCAAGAATCTTCTGGCCACTGCTTCTCTGTGAGTTTCCAATTTCCACTGTTGCTGAATTAGAGAGGGTCGTCAGCCGGTCCCGCGGAGATGGCTGGGTTTACCAAGGAACATCAGCAGCTTCGCTCTGTATGGGAAAACTGCAAACTGAGGCTCCCCCTGAAATCCATCGAGGAGGAGTTCAAGGTTTTGCGATCAAGAGAGGTGCTGCAGGTCCGGGAATCTTCAGATCCACAGGTAGCTAAAGCAAGAGTGGCAGTGAGAGCTGGAAGAAAGTGGAGAGCCGAGGCTGCAGTGGAAGAAGCTGAGGCAAGTGCTGGTGGGGGCAGTCGCCAAGGGAAGAGTTGGACTTGGAAGCCTTGAAGTCCCCCATTTTGACCAGGTACAGGGGAAAGAGCAACGAGAACTGGTCCAGAATGAAGCAAGGGCAGCTGTGGAGGAGGAGAGGACCAGCAAAGCAGTGGCAATGAAACAGCAAGGAGCCTGGACCAAATGGGAGCAGGTGATCGAGCAAAAGATCGCTTGGAACGATCTCTGGAAGGTGGATCCACACCGCATCGTTCCTTATCCAGGCTGTTTATGACGTTCTTCCTAGCCCATCCAACCTGCACTGCTGGGGCTTTTGCAGAATGACCAGCTGGCCCCCTCTGTGAGAAGACCGGTACGCTGGAGCATATTCTGAGCTGCTGCCCCAGAGCTCTTGCCAATGGCCGTTATCGGTGGCGGCATGGCCAGGTCCTCCGGACAATCCCTGAGACAATCTGCAGCACCCTTAACATCTGCCGGAAAACAAGTCCGGTCAAGAGGAGAAAAGACCAACAGAACACCAGAAAGCAACCGGGTTGCTCTTCACTGCGCAGGACTGGAAGCTAAAAGCAGACCTGGGGAAAGAGCTGCGGTTCCCTCCCCACATCACAGAGACTACATTGCGGCCTGACATTGTGTTGTGGTCCGACTCATCGAAGCACGTTCTTATGCTTGAGCTTACCGTGCTGTGGGAAGAATGTACGGAGGAGGCCTACGAGAGGAAAAGAGCCAAGGATGAGGATCTGAAGAACAGCTGGCGAAGAAGAGGCTGGAGAGCAAAGTGTTGGCCCGCGGAGGTCGGGCGTCGTGGCGTTGCTGGCCAGTCGCTCTGCAAAGTATACACTGCACTTGGAGTCACGGGAGAGAGAAGGAGGAGAGCCATTTCTACCACCTCAGACGCAGCAGGGAAAGCGTCGAGATGGCTCTGGAAAAAGAGAGCAGATCCGTGGGTTGCTGCTAGGGCACAGGTCGGGTCTGATCAACCCTGATCGGGTCACCTGGGCAAGGATGTATGATGTTGAAAGACCCGAAACACCTGATGACCCCAGGTAACATCACTGATGATGTGCCCTAACTTAGCATCGTGCAGATGTTTCTGTAAGAACCACCTTACAGAACTGGCTTGGGCATTTAGAGTATTGGTGGCAGAAGCCCGCCCTTGGTTCTGAATGATTACACATTACAGTGGTGTGGTGGTGAGGCTGTAACTGTGAGGATTGACTGACCTTAACGACGAGTCACCACTGCTCATTCTCACCACCTACAGCTGGCTGGCTCGCACAGATCCCAAGGACGTCGCTCGTGTGGAGAGTAAAACGGTGATTGTGACCCCCGAGCAGAGGGAAGCGATTCCCATAGCAAAGAACGGAGTGAGCCAGCTTGGGCGATGGCTGTCGGAGAAGGAGTTTGAAAAGGCCTTCAATGCACGATTCCCAGAGTGTATGAAAGGTACAGGCATTAATTCAACCTTCCACCCCTGTACATTGACGTGAGTTGTGCTCATTCACAATGTAATAATTATGCCAGAGTTATTGAACCTTCCATGTGGATCTGTCCAAGCCTCAGCTACATGTCCATTGGCCACATCTCTCACCACTCAGGATACTAACCTGGTTTCTGATCTGTGTCACCCTACACCTAACCCTGCAGTGACAATGTCAGCTTACAAACACAGATATTACAAACAAATTTCCTAATAGCACTGCTTGTGTAAATCAGAAACCCTACCGTATCTCACAATTTCAATTGTATAAATCAAAGACACTACCGTATTTCACAGTGTAGATTGTACAAATCAGAGACCCTACCGTATTTCACAGTGTAGATTGTACAAATCAGAGACCCTACCGTATTTCACAGTGTAGATTGTACAAATCAGAGACCCTACCGTATTTCACAGTGTAGATTGTACAAATCAGAGACCCTACCGTATTTCACAGTGTAGATTGTACAAATCAGAGACCCTACTGTATTTCACAGTGTAGATTGTACAAATCAGAGACCCTACTGTATTTCACAGTGTAGATTGTACAAATCTTAGACCCTACCGTATTTCACAGTGTAGATTGTACAAATCAGAGACCCTACCGTATTTCACAGTGTAGATTGTACAAATCAGAGACCCTACCGTATCTCACAGTGTAGATTGTACAAATCAGAGACCCTACCGTACTTCACAGTGTAGATTGTACAAATCAGAGACCCTACCGTATTTCACAGTGTAGATTGTACAAATCAGAGACCCTACCGTACTTCACAGTGTAGATTGTACAAATCAGAGACCCTACCGTATTTCACAGTGTAGATTGTGTAAATCAGAGACCCTACCGTACTTCACAGTGTAGATTGTACAAATCAGAGACCCTACCGTATTTCACAGTGTAGATTGTATAAATCAGAGACCCTACCGTATTTCACAGTGTAGATTGTACGAATCAGAGACCCTACAGTATTTCACAGTGTAGATTGTATAAATCAGAGACCCTACTGTATTTCACAGTGTAGATTGTACAAATCAGAGACCCTACTGTATTTCACAGTGTAGATTGTACAAATCAGAGACCCTACTGTACTTCACAGTGTAGATTGTACAAATCAGAGACCCTACCGTATTTCACAGTGTAGATTGTACAAATCAGAGACCCTACCGTACTTCACAGTGTATATTGTACAAATCAGAGACCCTTCCGTATTTCACAGTGTAGATTGTACAAATCAGAGACCCTACCGTATTTCACAGTGTAGATTGTACAAATCAGAGACCTTACCGTATTTCACAGTGTAGATTGTACAAATCAGAGACCCTACCGTATTTCACAGTGTAGATTGTACAAATCAGAGACCCTACCGTATTTCACAGTGTAGATTGTACAAATCAGAGACCCTACCGTATTTCACAGTGTAGATTGTACAAATCAGAGACCCTACCGTATTTCACAGTGTAGATTGTACAAATCAGAGACCTTACCGTATTTCACAGTGTAGATTGTATAAATCAGAGACCCTACCGTATTTCACAGTGTAGATTGTACAAATCAGAGACCCTACTGTATTTCACAGTGTAGATTGTACAAATCAGAGACCCTACTGTACTTCACAGTGTAGATTGTACAAATCAGAGACCCTACCGTACTTCACAGTGTAGATTGTACAAATCAGAGACCCTTCCGTATTTCACAGTGTAGATTGTACAAATCAGAGACCCTACCGTACTTCACAGTGTAGATTGTACAAATCAGAGACCCTACCGTATCTCACAATTTCAATTGTGTAAATCAGAAACCCTACCGTATCTCACAATTTCAATTGTGTAAATCAGAAACCCTACCGTATTTCACAGGGTAGAACCTGCTGAATTTTACAGATTGTACAAACCACAGGAATCCTACTGTATTTTTCAGAGTAGATATGTGCAGTGACTAAATCTGAATTAACATTTCAATAATAAGGATTTATCTGTCAGTGATTCTCTACCCCAGCAGTGTCTAAGACCGACTTTATTGCTTTCATTCTTCAGGGCGTACAATGTACCTGATCCCATTCAGCATGGGACCTGTGGGGTCACCTCTGTCCAAGATTGGCGTCCAGCTCACAGACTCGCCGTACGTTGTGGTCTGCATGAGGATTATGACCCGTATGGGATCGGCTGTGCTGGAGTCCCTGGGCAGTGGCCAGTTTGTGAAGTGTCTCCATTCAGTGGGCTGTCCTCTACCACTGAAGAGTGAGTGTGCATCCTACTGTTTGAAAGAAAGGGTTGTTGCTGTCTGAGTGTTTGGGGGGATGTGTCCGATTATGTATTGATCTTCCGGTGACAATCTGCCTCTTGTGTGTAGAGCCGCTGGTCAGTAACTGGCCCTGTAATCCTGAGCTGACCCTGGTTGCCCACATCCCTCAGCGCAAGGAAATCATCTCATTTGGAAGTGGCTACGGTGGGAACTCCCTACTGGGGAAGAAGTGTTTTGCTCTGCGCATCGCCTCGAGGATTGCCAGGGATGAGGGCTGGCTGGCTGAGCACATGCTGGTAAGGAGATGGAGCTGCTCGTGGTGAAGGGTCATTCAGCAGCTGAAGAGTCTCAGAAATGTGTTTCTGCCCTCAGCTTCTCACCAGCCTCTCTCCTCCCTCCACAGATTTTGGGAGTAACCAACCCCAAAGGCCAGAAAAAGTACATAGCTGCAGCTTTCCCCAGTGCTTGTGGCAAGACAAACATGGCCATGATGAACCCAACATTGCCCGGCTGGAAAGTGGAGTGTGTGGGAGATGACATTGCCTGGATGAAATTTGATCAGCAAGGTTTGTTCACTTTGACACATCTCTATAGCTGAAGGTAGATAAAACAAAATAATTGTAAGGGAAGGTTTTAGAATCAGAGAGTCATAGAATAATATGGCATAGAAACTGGCCCTTCAGCCCATATGGTTCATGCTGACCCCAGCATGCTCCCTGTCAGTCCCAGACTATAATCCTCCAAACCCCTTCCTTCCATGTAAGTTCCTGTGAAATATTGCAATGGTACCCTCTCAAAGGCTGCTTCTGGCAGTTCATTCCATGTACTTTCCGTAAAGTTACCTCTCAGGTCTCTATTAAAATGCTCCCTTCTTGACTTCTAGTTTTGGACTCCCTATCTCTTGGCAAAAGACGATGGTTTCCACCTTATCCATAGTTTCTATGAAGTTACCCCTCAGCATTCACTGCACTCCAGGGAATAAAGATCCAGTTGCATCCCTATTATTCAGACCCACTAGATCAGGTCGCATCTTTGTCAATTTCCTGAAGCCATTGAGTGATAGAGTACGGCCACGCTAAAAGAAGACCTCTGGCTCATTTAGTCCATATTGAACTGTTATCCTTCCTGGTCCCTTCGACCCACATCTGGACCATAGCCCTTCATGCCCCTTCATTCAATTACCTGTTCTATGTTGAAATTCAACCTGCATCCACCACTTCTGCCGGTAGCTGATTTTGCACTCACACCCCCCTCTGAGTGAAAAAGTGCCCCTTAGGTATTCGACCTTTCACCCTTGACCTATGACCTCTAGTTCTAGACTCATCCAAACTCTGATGAAAAAGCCTGCTTGCATTTACCCCTCATATTTTCTATTCCTTTATGAAATCTTTCCTCATTCTCATCCTACACTCTTGGGAATAAAAATCCCAACTTTTTTCTATAACTCACGACGTCATCCTGTCAACATATTTGCATATTACTTCTGTACTCTTTGAATCTTATTCATAGCTTTCCCATAGGTATGTGGCCAAAACCACACACAATGCTCCAAATTAGGCCTCACTGACAACTTCAGTACAACATGCCAACCCCCGTACTCAGTACTTTGATTTATAAAGGCCAATGTGCCAAAAGCTCTCTTTATGGCCCTATCTATCTGTGACACTGCTTTCAAAGAATTATGGATCTGTATTAAGACTGCTCTGATCATATATCTCCTGCTTTCCTCAGTACTCTGTTATTCACTGTGTAAATCCTACCCTGGTTTGTCCTGCCGAAGTGCAACACCTCATGTTTGCATTAAATTCTGTCTGCATTTTTCAGTCCCTTTATTTCAGCTGCTACAGCTGATGCACACTTCAATAGCCTTCCTTGCTACCCACCATGCCCCAGTCTTGGTGTCATCCGCAGATTTGCTGATCCAGGTCACCACATTATCATCCAGATCGTTGATATAGATAATGACAAGAATGGGCTCAGTACCAATCCCTGGCGCACACCACTATTCACAAAGCTTCAGTTAGAGAGGAAACCGCCTACTCCCTTTGGCTTCTCCTGTGAAGCCAACGTCAAATGAAATTTACTGCCTCATCCTTTTCAATTTATTCTGAACATTGTGCGTGATGTGAATGTGGACGGATCTGTTAATAACCTGGCCTCCTTGCTCCTTCCTACAGGAATCCTAAGGGCAATCAACCCAGAAAATGGCTTCTTTGGTGTCGCCCCTGGGACTTCGATGAATACAAACCCAAAAGCTATGGAAACCATTCGCAAGAACACCATCTTCACCAATGTGGCAGAGACCAGTGATGGCGGTGTTTACTGGGAAGGCATCAATGAAACTCTGCCCTCCAATGTCACAGTGACATCGTGGAAGAACAAAAGGTGGACTGAGCAAGATGGAGAACCTTGTTCACACCCCAACTCCAGGTTCTGTGCTCCCGCCAGGCAGTGTCCGATCATAGATCCGAACTGGGAGTCTCCCGAAGGCGTTCCTATTGAAGCAATTCTCTTTGGAGGGCGAAGGCCGAATGGTACAGAAATCTATTCTACAAAGCAGTACTAATGAGCATTAGAAACATAGCTTGTAGATTTCTGGCTTCGAACAGGAGCCACAGAGAGCTCCATCACTGCATTTTCTCAATGGAGTCTTTGTAAATCAGATGGAGCAAGTTTGAACCTGGCTATGCAACCTGAAATGGTGTCTCTGGCTCAGAGGGAAATGTTTAGTGGTAACCTGTCTATCAGTCCTAGCCTCTATCCCTCTCTGCTTAGCAAGACTGAGCTCTCCTCCGAGAAACAGAGTGGGTTCAGTTCTAGTGTAGATCTCACTAAGTGTTGTCACCTAGATTTGAGATGATGTCCAAGTTAACTTCTCCCTCTGTTATTTGTGCTGCACCTTGAGGTAGTATTTGGGAAGTTAGTATGGATCTCACATTAACTCAAGCATTATTTTCCATCAAATCACAGAACATCTTGAGAGGATTACAAAGGCCTGAAACCTGACTCAAAGCCAGCTTCTATCCTGTTGTTATAGGACTCTTGAATGGGCTCCTCGTACGATAAGATGAACTCTTCACCTCCCAGTCTACCTTGTCATGATGTTGCACCTTCTCTGTGTCTGTTACACTTCATTCTGCATTGTTATTGTTTAACCTCAATGCACTGTGTAGTGACCTGATCTGTATGAACATTGTGCAAGATACTGTATCTGGGTACACGTGACCATAATAAACCAATTCCAGTACCAATTTCAGGCTATTCATGGGACCTTGAGTTATGCAAGCTGCCTGTCATATTTTATACAATATAACTGTGACTCATCCTTAACATCCTTCATTCCTGTGGGAGGGATCAGGAAGGTCAGGTTACTAACAGATTCACTGGCTGGAGGGCAGCCTGTGGTTGTCATACAGCAGGGATGCAGACTGTTCGACCCACCATGCACATGTTGACCATTGGGCTCTTCTCTGCGTTCACCCCCTTTCTCAAAACTTGGTCTTTAGCCTTCAATACCCAGACAATCCAAGTGCTCTGCTCAATACTGAAGTGGTGTCAGTGATCCAGCTTTCCCCACTCTCTCCAGCAATGCATTTCAGGTGCTCACCCCCTCTCTCCTACCTCTTAATCTGACTTTTCCCCTTCCTTTCCAGTCCTGACAAAGAGTCTCGGCCTGAAACATCGACTGTTCACTCTTTTCCATAGATGCTGCCTGGCCTGCTGAGCTCCCCCAGCATTTTATGTGTTTTTCTTTGGATTTCCAGCATCTGCAGATTTTCTCTTGTTTGTTTTTCCCATTTGCTGGGAGGGCAGATTCACTCAGCGGCTGGCCAACGCAGGCTCTTGCTGATTGGTTTATTATTGTCACATGCACAGTGACAATAATGGCCGCTTTGTTTTGCGGCCATCCAGATAGATCATTTCACAATATCAGTACATAGAACAGTAAAAGGGAGAAGCAGTGATAGATTACACTGACAGTGCAGGCACACAGTGAGGCACAAGGCCACAACAAGATAAATTATGAGGTCAAGAGTCAATCTTATTCAGCAAGAGTCTTATAACAGCGGGGTAGAAGCTCTCCGAGAAACTTGGTGGTATGTGCCTTCAGGTTTTAGTACCTTCGACCCAATGGGTGAGGGGAGAAGACATAATGTCAAGGGTGGATTATGCTGGCTGCTTTACTGAGGTAGCAAGCAGTACAGACAGTGTCCATGGAGGGGAGGCTGATTTCCGTGATGTGCTGAGCTGTATCCACAACTCTCTGCACTTTCTTATGGTCACAGGCAAAGGGAATGTGAAGTGGGTGGCAACTGGGAGATCCCGTCTGTTGTGGCGGACGGAGCGGAGGTGCTCCAAGAAGTGGTCCCCCAATCCGCGTCGGGTCTCACCGATGTAGAGCAGGCTGCACTGGGAGCACCGAATGCAACAGACAGGATCTCCCGGTTGCCACCCACTTCAACTCTGCTTCACATTCCCATTCGGATATGTCCATACATGGCCTCCTCTACTGCCATGATGAGGCCAAACTCAGGCTGGAGGAGCAGCACCTCATATACTGTCTGGGTAGTCTCCAGACCCTTGGTATGAACATCGAATTCTCCAACTTCCGATAATTCCCTCCCTCTTCCTTCCCCCATCCCACTTTCACTCTGCCTCCTCTCTAGCTGCCTATCACCTCTCTCATGATTCTGCTTTCTTCTACTACCCATAGTGCTTTCCCCTTACATTCCTTCTTCACCTCTCCTGCCTATTGTGGTGAACTATATATACCTGTCTGGACACTCCCCCTGATGACTGCTCCTGTGGCTCCTCCCACAGACCCCTGTATAAAGGTGATGGAGGTCTGAGCCCGGCCTCTCTGTCTCCAGGATGTAGTATGGTGGTCACTCACTGCTTGTTCCTTCTTCCAGTCAATAAAAGCCGATACCTCGCTTTTACGTCTCAGAGTGAGTTATTGATGGTGCATCACCTATCCCCTCCCTGCTTCCCCTCCCCCACCCCTTGATCTTTCCTCTGATTGGTTTTTCACCTGGCACCTTCCCCCCTCCCCCCACCTTCTTTATAGGGCCCCTGCCCCCTCCTTCTTCAGTCCTGACGAAGGGTCTCGGCCCGAAACGTTGACTGCTCATTTCCACAGATGCTCCCCGACCTGCTGAGTTCCTGCAGCATGTTTGTACGTGTTGATTTGACCACAGCATCTGCAGTGTACTTCGTGTTTAAATAATAGGGGAATATTTATCTGCAAAGATTTATGAAGTTAAATAGGAATTATAAGGTGAAATATTGATATGATTAATGATGCAAACGTGATAGGAATGGACTAAGTTCACAACCAAAATTTTTCAGAAGGAATGAAGGTCAAAGGAGTTTCCTGGTTTACAGCAGGACGTTGCAGATCACCCATCCCACCGCTGTGTAATCACAATCCTGGTTCAGATGAGTCCTGGCTGGGGACAGGATAAGAGTACAATGGTCAGCTGTCACTATCAAAACCCTCTCGTCCCGTTGCAGGGATCCCTCTGGTGTACGAAGCGTTCAACTGGCAGCACGGAGTGTTCATCGGGGCGGCCATGAGATCAGAGGCTACAGCTGCGGCGGAACACAAAGGTAAGAGAGAGGAACTGGGGCAGGGAGTGCAGTGGGTGATGCACCGAGAGGATGCAGTGCATCTGGATTTTCAGAAGGCCCTTGAAGTCCTACCTAAGAAATGTACATGGAAAAGTGAGGAATATGGGGCTGGAATAACAAAGTGGCAAAGATGAAAACTGGTTGACTGACAGGAAGAAGAAAGTAGGAATGAATGGTGCTTTACAGGAGGACAGGCAGTCAATAGTAGGGTACCACCAGGGATCCATGTGTATCCACAATACAGTATATAAAAGACATGGACTAGGGAAACAAAAGTCAGTTTACGAATGGCACCAATGATAGAACAGTTAGAGTTGAGAGGAGGATGCAGGAGACTTTAAGGCAGTTTAAACTACTCTCATTATAAAAAGATGTAGAAGCTTTAGAGAGGGTGCAGATGAGTTTTACCAGAATGCTGTCTGGACTAGAGGGCACATCTTATGAGGACAGGTTGGGAGAAGAAAGGCTTTTCTCTTTGGGTAAATGGAGGATAAGTGGTGACTTGATAGAGGTGTACAAGATGATAAGAGGCACAGACAAAATGTTCTGCCAGAGACTTTTCCCAGGACGGAAATGACCAATACAAAGAGAAATTATTTAAGGTGATCGGGGGAAGAATGGGGTGGTGACAGAGAGTAAATTCTTTACACAGAGAGTGGTGGGTGCATGGAATGTCCTGCTATGGTTGGTGGTGAAGGCAGATACATTAGGGGCATTTAAGAAATTTCTAAATAAGCACATGGATGATATAAGAATGGAGGGCTATGTAGGAGAGAGGGTTGGATTGATTAAAAGGCCAGCACCACACTGTGGGCTGAAGTACTGTGCTGTAATGTTCTATGTTTTATAACATGGGCAAATATATGGCCGATGCAGTGGTAAGGTGGCAGAATGTGAGGTTATTCCCTTTAACAGGGAAACCAGGAAGTAAAATCATTCAAATGATAATAATTTGGCAAGTGTCAAAAGGGATCTCGGGGACCTTGTGCAGCAATTGAAAGGTGTAGTTGAGGAGGCAAGCGGTCTGTTGGCCTTTGTAGTAAGAGGGTTTGAGTACAGGAGGGACAACGTCTTATTACAACAATAAAAGTCCTTGAGTGGCCTCACGCGTGGAATACTGTGTGCAGCTTTGGACTCTGTCCCTAAAGAAGGACCATACTTACTGTAGACAGAATCTCACCAGACTGATTCCTGGGATCACAGGATTCTCTCTTGAGTTAAGAAGGTGTCATGGTAGCAGAGTACTTAGTACAACACTGCTACAGCTCATGGGCTGGAGTTCAGATCTGTAAGGAGTTTGTAAGTTCTCTTCATGACCATATGGGTTTCCTTCAGGTGCTCCGGTTTCCTCCCGCAGTCCAAAGATGTACCGGTTGGTAGGTTAATTGGTTAATTAAATCGTCCTGTGATTAGGCGAGTGTTAAATTGGTAGGCTGCTGGCCGGTGGAGTTCGCTGGGCCGGAAGGGCATGTCCCACGCTGTATCTCTAAATCTTCACCAGGGATTTGGAAGAACATGAAGAAACAGACAAAATTCTGATAAAGGCAAACAGACAGGATGCAGAGAGGATGTTTCCTCTGGCTGGAAGTCTAGAACAAGGGGTCACAATCTCAGCGTATAGGGCAAGACAGTTAGGACTGAGATGAAGTGTAGTTACTACACTCTCAGAGGGAGATGGGCCTGTGGAATTCACGGGGTTAGAGACCAAGTCACTGACAATATTAAAGGAAATAGCCAGATTTGCAGACTAGGAGATGGAGAGAGAAAGGAATATGGCAATGAGATTGAGAATCCGCCACATTGCGTAGCGTTTGTCGCGACGCTATTACAGCTCAGGGTTCTGGAGTTCAGAGCTTGATTCTGGTGCGCCTGTAAAGAGTTTATACATTCTCCCTGTGACCACATGGGTTTCCTCTGGCTGCCCCAGTTTCCCCCCATACCCCATAGAAGTACTGGTCAGTAGGTTAATTGGTCATTGTAAATTGTCCTGTAATAGTTAAATTGGTGGGTCGCTGGACGGTGTGGCCCGTTGGGCTGGAAGGGCAGTTCCACACTCTCGCTTTATATAAACAAAATAATCATCTGTCTTTGTCTTGACCAGGGTAGCAGCTCTGATAGGCTGAATGGCCTTCTCCTACTACTTCACATATCTTTATTCATGTCCCAGATGGGTTTCTCTGAGAAGCTGTCAATATTGCAGGTCATAACATTTTATTTTTGAATGTTAGTTCCACACGTGCCTAGGAGCAAATTGAATATTTGCTTCCAGTTCCATGCCTCAGGATTGTGCCCAGTATGTTTACCACAGTACAACCATTTCAACAGGCATTGTCTTTGCTCAATAGAAACCAGTAAGCCGTACCTTTACATCTAAGTCCAGCACGAGGGTTGTGTTGTGAAGGAGCTTGTTTGCACACTGAAGATGCATGACACAGTGATCCCCATGCTTCCCTGAGCACCAGTTCTTCACCACTCCTCTCTCGTTCTTCCTCAGGTAAAGTCATCATGCACGATCCGTTTGCCATGAGGCCTTTCTTCGGGTACAACTTTGGCAAGTACCTGTCCCACTGGCTCAGCATGGAGCACAGGCCCTACTCAAGGCTTCCCAAGATCTTCCACGTCAACTGGTTCCGCAAGGACAAGCACAACAACTACCTGTGGCCAGGCTTCGGTGAGAACTCGCGAGTCCTGGAGTGGGTGTTCCGGAGGATCGAGGGGGAGGACTGCGCTAAGTTCTCTCCATTGGGCTTCATTCCCAAGGATGGAGCTCTGAACCTTGACGGCCTGGCTAACGTGAACATGGAAGAGCTATTCCATATCGACAGGGAGTTCTGGGAAGAGGAAATAAAAGAGATCAGAAAATATTTTGATGAACAGGTCAACGATGACCTTCCTAGCAAAATAGCCAATCAGCTGCTGCAGTTGGAACTGAGAATAAATCGCTTGTAACAAAGGCCAATTGATAAGAATAGAACAATAACCACGTTTATAAATATAAAGATATAAAATTTCTCCTGATGGGTGATCTAGTTAGAGGAGGGGTTCCAACTTTGAAGAAAGAAGCAGACCCTTCCCATGATTTTATTTCTGACTTGCACTGAACTAACTGACATGCAGGCAGCCAGTGGAGGCAACTGGCCTCAATGACTCTTTGTTAAGCAAGAGGAGATTCAGAGTTCAGGCCACGGTTTGTTGTTTTGCACACGTGTGTCTTTGCTCAGAGAAGATACGTGTGCAAGAGGCAGCCATTTTAGAGAGTTATTTTAAGAAACCAGGGTTAGCGCAGCCTTGTTTTGGACTGAATGCAGAACAGAAAGCGGTTTCCAGTATAGAGCCATATTGAGTGAGGGGAGAGAAGGGTGAGAGGGTGGGGGTTACCCAAACTGCCAGAACGATATCGAAGAACATTTGCTGCTTATGAATAAATAAATAAAGTTTTTAAATACTCTGATTTGTTTTTATTTTATAATAAAAAGCCTTGTCAAATTTCATATAGCCCCAGTTGTATAATGTGGTTTAAGCATTAACATATATAGATGGAAATCCACCTTTGCTTTTGTTACCAAACACTTTTGACAATATCCACTGAACTACTCTGAGGATGCCTGGGTTATTATAATCCTGAAGTGCTCTGACATTTTAACCTTGGCTGCTCTCAATTACTATTTACGTAAGGTCAGTACTGCCTGTCTCATGGGTGGTTACACTTACCCAGTATTCTATTGAGACCAGTATTCATCTGAGACCAAAGTCTCACATACAACAAACATTAAAGACACAATTACCTCAAGTGTTGGATTAGGGTCTAAATTGTCATTTTCCTTGTAGTTTAACCTTCTTTATGCTTGTTTATATGACTATAATTACTCATTTGTAAAATTTACAGTGAATTTTAATAATTTGTAGTCTAGCTGACTTTATTTTTTGTAGTTTCTTTGTCTTAAATCTGTGTCAAGCCAGCATATATCAAGCCGTCTCATTGGCTGTTCTTAGGAAAAGAATTTTCCTACAGTATCAGTTAGGTTGAGCTCAGTTTCGATATAAAGACAACCACGAGATGTGACTTGTTGTCTTCCTTTCTTTGGCTGTTTCTTTGTTCTTTTTTACTAAAATAGTGTGAGTTGGTTTCTGTTAATTATTTTTTAGAACATCTAATAAGCACAACATTTTTTGCCTCATTCTTGACTTCCAAAGAATGTTCTGGACCATACCATCCCCAGATCCAACAAAAAGATTTCTCCTCCCTTAGCTACAACAGCACAGAATCAGCAGAGGAAAAGAGGCAGGTCACAGATTGTGAGGTGTTAGAGATTTGGGTGCACAGAACAGAGACTGAAGTGTTGGCTGGGGTTGGGGTTTGTGGCTGGGGTGGGGTAGAACTCTGGATATTAGAGTGGGGAGGAGTAGATTCTGAGGGACAAGTCAGAGCAATTGAATACAACCAATAGACACAAAGAACAACATTTTGATTGGAAACAAGAAGCCATTTATTGGAGATCAAGGTGGGATTGGTGAACAAAGGGATATTGGAATGTAAACGCATTTCTGACTAAAAGCTGTGCCACAGGTCAGCAAGGCTGAGGTTTATTTCTGCAAGAATGGAATGGAAAAGGAGAGAAGTTGTACTAAACCTGTGACAAACCTGGTTACACAACACCTCTTGTGTGCGTTTCAGGTCACTGAAGTGAATGTTCAGGCAATAGGAAGGGTTCAGAGAAGATTTAAAAGGATGGTCCAAGGCAGATTAGCAAACTGGGCCTCTTTTCCCTTGAGAAATAAAGTTGAGGGATCATACCCTCTCCTCCAGGACAGGAGGGTAGAATTCTCATTGTTGTCACCTTGCACCCACCAGTCTCCCCATTCACCAGATAATTCCCTGCAATTTCCATCACCTTCAAATAGACTCCACCAGTCACATCTTCCCCTCTCCTTCCCTTTCATCATTCTGCAGGGACTGTTCCCCTTGTGACTCCCAGGTCCACTTCTATTCCTACCAATCACAGAACTTTCTCTTGTAATCGGAGGTAATACACCATTGATCTCTTCCCTTCCCAGAAGGTGAAATAGGCATTGGAGCTGTCACGTGTACGAGAATAGAGCAGAGGGCCAAGCTTGCCCTCAAGGTGCACCAGTGTCAATAGTTAGCAGGGAGGAGATGTTGATCTAAAACCTCACTGACTGAGGTCTGCCGATGAGGAAGTCAAGTATCCAGTTGCCAAGGGAAGTTCAGAGGCCCAGGTCATCACTAAGACCCATGTTTAAATGGGCAAGGTTTATTTCACACTTATTTATTGGGGCCAGATTAACCTTCCCTCGCTCAGCAACCTAGGTTTAAGCCTCAACATATAGCTGCTTGTTGCTGAGCCATTGAAAACAATACCCTGTTGTTTTTGTTGAGACAAGAGACTACAGATGCTGGAACTTGGAACCATTTTCCTGAGACCAGATGCAGGGGTTGAATACGAAATTTCATCAGTTCTTCCCCCCCATCCCATCCCACAGATGCTGCTCGACCTGCCAAGTTCCTCCAGCAGATTGTTGGTCATTCATGCTGTTGTTGTTGACCATCAGCCTTTCAAACAATTCAACTGTCAGGCACTCTCTCTGTCTCCCCTCAATGTTACAGCCACATCCATTGGAAATGGTCCTTGCCTGCATGAAGGCCTCTCCTATTCAACACTCCCAGAGGCTTTACTGTAGCTTATGACATATCCCCCAACAAGATCTGTCACTATCTGCATCACATCATCTGAAGCATTGGTCCTGCATAGGTCTATTTAATCTCATGTTCAGCAAGATTGTTCATTGAGGTGGGGAGGTGCACATACTCTGTAACCTCAATGGTGCTGAGGTGGAGATAGTTCAGAGCTTTAAGTTCTTAGGTGTAAATATTTCCAATTTGCCTTTGTTCAATCAAACAGAAACAATGGCAAGCAAAGCGCCTCTACTTCCTCAGGAGGCTAAGGAAATTCAGCATGTCTCCACTGCCCCTTGCCAATTTTTATAAACGAACCATAGAAAGCATCCTATCTGGATGCATAACAGCTTGGTATGACAACAGCTCTGGACACGTCACAGAAACTAGCCTTCCCTTCATCGACTCTATCTACACTCCTCACTGCCTCGGAAAGCGGGCAGCATCATCAAAGGTCCTTCCCACCCCCAGAATTTCTCTTTTCTCCCCTTTCGCGTCAAAAAGGAGGTTCAAAGGCTGAAAGCAGATACCATGAGGCTCAAGGACAGGCTATTGAACTGAACTCCTGCACTGACCTCACAATCCACCTTGTTATGGCCTTGCACCCTATAGTCTGCTCGCACTGCACTTTCTCTGTAACTAGAACACTTCATTCTGCATTCTGTTGCTGCTTTCCCCTTGTACCATCCCGATGTACTGATGTGAAATTATCTGTACAGACGGTATGTAAAACAAAGTTTTTCACTTCAACTTGGTCCATGTGACAGCATTTCCCACATTTCCCTGAGATGACTTTTTTTTCTGCTCTTCCTCTGGTGATGAGATCTTTAATCCACATCTCCCTTAACCGGAACAATGATCTCTGGGATTCCTTCTGCACAGTTCTCTCACCCCAATGGGGACATGATGTTCAGCTAACCCAGCTAATTTGCAGCCTAAAGTAAATTCCATTGCAAATTCTGCACGTTCTGTTGTTCCTGCAGTCTGCAATCTGGTAGCTGTAACAGGAATATCTTTATCCATTTTCAGGTTCTCTCATTGCCTCCATGTCTATATTCCCTCATGGATGCTGCCTGACCTGCTGAGTTTCTCCGGCATTTTGTGTGCGTTGCCCAAGATTTTCTGCATCTGCAGAATCTTGTGCCTCTCCTTGCATCGTTCCATCTTTGACCTGTCCCCTCATTGCACAACCCAGTCCACACCCTTTGCCCTGTTCACCTTGTCTTCTTCACACCGCCTTTGGGAAGCACTTGCTCCAGCAATGTACCCTCACTCTTCGGAATCGCTACTCTCCCTCCTTTCTTGCAAAGCTTCAGCTTCCAATAGAAGTTGAATTCCGCTGTCCACTCTGATGTCCTCTGTCAGACTGAAGGTCACTCTATGATGGTGAGGGCTGGGAGTTATTGTACTTTCAACGTAAGTGTCTGCAGTGGTGGGGTCAGTGAGTGCGTATTTGGTCAACACCAGCAGCTTCTGACCTTTATCACTGCTATGGTTCCGTGCCAAAGCCTCAGGGTCAACTCAGCTGGCTAGGGACCAAGCTCGATCATAAACATACCTATTCCTCTGATCAGGGATCACAGAGCTTGGCGTGAGCCCTACTTCATCCAACAAACCCTTGGCTCTGTTCCAGCTTACTGAATGCTCTGGAAAGTTAATTGCATTAGATGCCTGTTTTCTATATCACCCCAGATCAGATCCAGTCAATTAAAAAGATTTTTACCCATTTATGCTGTGTTTAGCTAGTTACTGGTGGTCAGTGTCCTTAACTCACTGGTAACCAACCACCAGACAAAACATTTCTGAGGGACCTTTATAAAAACTTTCATGTATCGATGAATGAGAATTTTACCTCTGATTTTCTGTAGTGTGAAGCTGTGAAAATTACACATTAGCCCAGAACCTTGAAATTCAATCCTCTATCACATGTTCTTCTTTGCCGAATGATTCTGAATCGCTGTTTCTTACTAGCCAGGTTGCTATAGCATCTGCAGTGCACAGGGTGGCACCAAACATCTGAAGATGCTTAAATGACATCAACTGAATTAGGACCCTGGGGGAACCATGAAAAGTGAGCTGATCCAAGGAGCAGGGAGAAGCCTGGAACTTGGGCTATCTAAAGGGATCAGCAATTGTGTGTACATTTGTGAGAGTTGGCTGGAACAGAACTAAGTGAGATTAGCCACAGTAAAGCTAGGGACTGAAGTTCCTTTAGACGTGTAAGAGCATTTTGCAGGTTAGACCTTAAATTCATGCTTCAGCTGTGGTTCTGTATAATTGAGGGACCAGGAAGAAATGGACTTCATGGTAGAAGTAAGATCATTGAAGAAGCAGTGGAAAGTGATTAAGCTGAGGACCCTGTTCTTAGGAGCTCCTGCAGTGATGTCCTGGGACTGGGATGAATTCAACTCCAAAAGCCACAGCCAGCTTCATGACTTCAGCTCTTTTGCTTTGCTGACATTGAGAGAGAGAGAGAGATGTTGTTCTTATGACACCATTCTGTGAAGGTTTCTATCCCTTTCCTGTACTCCGATCCATCGTTATTTGAGATATAATCCACTATGGTGTCATCTTGTAGGTGGAGTTAGTGCAGAATCTGACTACCTAGTTGTGAGTGTGCACGGAGCAGAGAGAGAGCTGAGGACACAACATAGTAAAGTACCGTTGTTGAGAATAAACGCGGCTGAGGTGTTGCTGCCTGTCCTTACTGACTACAGTCTGTTAGACAGGAAGTCGAGGACCCATTTGCAGAGAGAAGTGTTGAGTCCCAGGTCTCGGAGTTTGCTGATGAATTTTCTTGGAATTATACAAACGTTACCAGTGTAATTTCAGTACCACAGCTGGTTCCATTGTGCAAATCGACATTTCTCATCCGGAACATTTTCTCCTTCTTTAGCTTTTACTACATCCAGTGCTCAGATGTTCCTTGGTAACATATGGAGCAAATTACATTGGCTGCAGACGTGTTCCTGTGATGGATGGGACTTTAGGAGGAAGCTGAGTCGGATCATTCACCTGGCACTGTTGGCCTCTTCAACCTTGTCTCCAGTGCTTAGGTGCTGAGCTGAAGGTCACTGAGGAGGGGTTGTCCTTGGAAGGAACCTTCTTTAGAATTACCCAAGCTCAACTTGTGTAACTTTTTTTAAGGGGAAAAAAACATTTTATTCTACACTTCTCACATAAAATGATCTGACTAAAATTCTAGATACAACTTCAGAAGACAACACAGAAACATGTCATTCAGTCTGAGGAATGATCAATTAAATTGAGCTGAAAGTACATCGCAACAGGTCTTTCTGCTGTTTGTAACAAGACCTTCCATTGCAGTTTTTGTAACTTTTGCCTCTTGTTCAAATGATTCAATCCTTATTTCTTCCTGATGTTTTTTACTCTTTGCTCGTCCAGTTTGTGGAACTCTTCAGTTGTCAGATGCTCAAACTGCTTCTTCAGTGCAAGGAAGGAGCACAAGCTAGAAGGTGATAGGTGAAGCCAGCAGGGTGGGGGAAAGAGGATGAAGTGAGAAGCTGGGAGGTGATAGGTGGAAAAGGCAAAGTGCTGAAGAAGAAGGAATCTGATAGGAGAGGAGAGTGGACCATGGAAAAAAGGGAAGGAGGAGGGGCACTAAGGGGAGGTGATAGAAAAGTGAGGGGAAGAGAAGAGGTAAGAGGGAAGGCGGAGGGGGGAATGGAAGAAGAGTGAAGGGGAAGGGGGAACATACTGGAAGTTAGAGAAATCGATGTTCATGCCAATAGGCTACCCAGACTGAATGTGAGGTGTTGCTCCTCTAACCTGTGAGTAGCCTCATTGTGGCAGTAGAGGAGACCATGGACTGACATGTTGGAATGGGAATGAGGATTGGAATTAAAGTAGTTGCCAGGAAATCATGCTTGTTGTGGACGGAGCAAAGGTGCTTGACAAAGATTTGTCGGGCCTCAGCGATGTAGAGGTGGTTGCACCAGGAGCACCGGATGCCATGATCCCTTCACTGATCTCCAACTCTTCTCCTCCACTGTTTCTCTGCCTGCTCTGGATATTTTTATCTCTAATTGTTGAGGAGACATCAACTGGCTCAACCTCTGCACTCCTCACTCCTCCTTGAAACTTCCTCCATCTGAGTGCATGCCCCTCCACTCTCTGCACCAATCAAAATCTTACTATCACACCCATATGGTAAAGGGCATGCCATTGTTGTTTGGCAGACTGACCTCTACCTTGCTGAGGCTGGGTGGCAGCTCTCAGACACCTCCTCTTACATACCCCTTGAAAAAGACCCTAGTCAGGACCATCAGGCTACTGTCTCAAACATCATCACCAACCTCATCAACTCTGGAGAACTCCCATTCACTGCCACCAAACTCATAGTTCCCTTATCCCACGCTGCTCCCTTCTACCTCCTCCCCAAGATCAACAGACCTGACTGTCTGCATAGGCCCTTTGCCTCTGCTTACTCTTGCCCCACTGAATTTATGGTCTGCATACCTCAACTCCATTCCATCTCCTCTGGTTCAGTCCCTTCCCACCTACATACACAACACTTCAAATACTCTCAATTACTTCCACAACGTCCAATTCCCTGGCTCTGATCACCTCATTTTCACCATGGATGCCCAGTGTCTATACACTTCTAACTCCTCTCATTGGTCTTAAAGCTCTCTGTCCCTTGCTCGACAACAGATCGAACCAGATCCCAAACCCACCACCACCCTCCTCTGTCTGGCCACACTGCTCCTCATACTCAACAATTTCTCTTTCAGCTCCTCCCACTTTCTCTGAACTGGAAGTATAGCCATATTGGCCTCAGCTATGCCTGCCTTTTCAGTGGCTACATGGAACATTCCATGTTCCAAGCCTTCCCCCCCAACTCTTTCTGCGCTACATTGACAACTGCGTTGGTGTAGCTTCATGCACCCATGATGAGCTCATCAATTTCATTAACTTTGCTTCCAACTTCCACCCTGTTCTTTAATTCAACGTCCACTTTTGACACCTCTCTCCCCTTTCTTGATCTCTCTGTCTCTATCTTTGCTTTATAAACCTATTAACTCTCACTACTATCTTGATGATAATTCTTCCCACCTTGTCCCCTTTAAAGATGCCGTTCCCTTTTCTCAGCTCCTTCATCTCCGCCATGTCTGTTCCCAGGATGAGGCTTTCCTTTCCAGAACATCTAAGATGTCCTCCTTCTTCCAGGTGGATCGGAGGAGGATATTAGTGGGGATGATGGCAGAGCAGAGGTGCTGAAGTTTCTGGGAATACTTCACAAGACACAGGATAGATATGTCCCACAGAAGAAATTTTCAAATGGCAGGGGTAGGCACCGTGGCTGACAAGGGAAGTTAAGGATTGCATTAAGACCAAGGATAGGGCATATAAGGCAGCAAAAGTGAGTGGGAAGTTGGATGACTGGGAAGCTTTTAAAATCCAACAAAAGGCAGCTAAAAAAGCTATAAGAAAGGAAAAGGTGAAATATGAGAGCTAATAATAGAAAACAGGATATTAAAAGTTCTTTCAGTTATATAAAGAGTAAGAGAGAGGTAAGAGTTGATATTGGACTGCTGGAAAATGATGTTGGTGGGGCAGGAATGGGGGACAAAGAAATGGCAGATGAACTTAATGCGTACTTTGCATTAGTCTTCACGGTGGAAAACACTAGCTGTGTGCCAGAGGTCCGTGAGTGTCAGGAGTGAGTGCCATTGCTATTACAAAGGAAAAATTAAGGTCTTAAGGGGGATAAGTCACCTGGACCAGATGGACTATATCCCCATGGTCTCAGAGGACTGGAAAATTACAAATGTCACCCCACACTTTAAGAAGGGAGGAAGGCAAAAGTAAGGAGATTATAGGCCAGTTAGCCTCACCTCAGTGGCTGGGAAAGTGTTGGAGTCCATTATTAAGGATGAGGTTTCAGGGTACTTGGAGACTAATGATAAAATAAGTCAAAAACAGCATGGTTTCTGTGAAGGGAAATCTTGCCTGACAAATCTGTTAGAGTTCTTCAAGGAAGTAACAAGCAGGGTGAACAAAGGAGAGGCAGTGGATGTCATTTACTTAGATTATCAGAAGGCATTTGATAAGGTGACACACAGGAGGCTGCTTACAAAGTAACATACTGTGACGTTACAGGAAATATACTGTCAAAGGAAAGAACTTTGAACGGATAATGGAATGGCTGACAGGCAGGAGGCAGTGAGTGGGAATAAATGGGGCCTTTTCTGGTTGGCTGCCAGTGACTAATGGTGTTCCTTAGGGGTCAATGTTAGGACCACTACTTTTCACATTGTCAGTGATTTAGATAATGGAATTGATGGCTTTGTGACAAAGTTTGCTGATAATACGAAGGTAGATGGAGGGGTAGGTAGTGCTGAGGAAGCAATGCGATTGCAGCAGGACTTAGAAAAATTGGAAGAATTGGCAAGAAAGTGGCAGATGGAATACAATATTGGGAAATGTATGATAATGTATTTTCATAAAAGGAATAATAGTGCAGACTATTAACAAATGGGGAGAAGGTTCAAACATCAGAGGTGCAGAGGGGCTTAATCCTTGTTCAAGACTTCCAGAAGATTAATTTATAAGGAGGCAAATGCACTGTTGGTATTTATTTCAAGGGAAATAGAATATAAAAACAGGGAGATAATGCTGAGCCTTCATAAGACACTAGTCAGGTCCCATATCTCATAAAGAATATGTTGTCATTGGAGAGAGTCTAGAGGAGGCTCACGAGAATGATTCTGGGAATGAAAGGGTTAACATATGAGGAGCCTTTTGCAGCTTTGTGCCTGTACTCACTGGAAGGATGTGGGGGGATCTCATTGAAACCTACTGAATGTTGAAAGGGCTAGATAGGGTGGATGTGGAGAAGATGTTTCCTAGTTGGGGGTATCCAGATCTGGAAGGCACAGCCACAAAACTGAGTGGCGACCTTTTAGAACAGAGGTAAGGAGGAATTTTTTCGCCAGAGAGTAGAGAATCTATGGAATGCTCTGCCACAGACTGCGGTGGAGGGCAAGTCCATGGGTATATTTAAGGTGGAAGTTGATCGTTTCCTGATCAGTCCGGGCATCAAAAGGTATGGCAAGAAGGCAGGTGTATGGGGTCCGGGATCAGCCATGATGGAATGGTGGAGCTGACTTGATGGGCTGAATGGCCTAATTCTGCTCCTATGTCTTAAGGTCTTCAAAGAATGTGGTTTCCCTTCCCCCATCATTGATGCTGCACTCAGCTGCATTTCCCAGACATCTGCCCTCACTCCACCTCTCCACTGCCTTAACAGGGATAGAGTTCCCCTTGTCTTTACCTATCACCCATGAGCTTTCGCGTCCAACACAACATTCTCTTCAATGGGTCCTACCACCTGTGATAGGCAAACCGAGTTTGTGATGGGGTCCAGAATTGACCCTATGAACTGTGCTGCTATTGAGAGAGAGGGGGGAGGCGTCCAGCACAGATGTGAGAGAGAGAGAGACAAGATTTAATGTTGTGGTTCCTCAGCTGATTGTTTACCTTTTCTCCAGGGACACTTTTGCCTGCTTGTTAAAATTCCGCAGAGACAGCAGGGCACAGCCAGTTGATGGACAGCTGGTATCCAGCATGTGGAGATAAAAAGCAGGTCTGCTAAGACACAGGCAGACACACCACGGGACACTGAATGAGCTTTGTGCACCCACGTGAAGGTGGGGTTTTTGGAGGATCGATTCAGGGAAATCGATCAGTGGCTCACAGTGTGTAAAGGTGCGACCGGTGGGGAACTGTTTGTGTGTCCACCCTCGCCTGGGTGACAGGTCCACCACTGAAGAACGGTCGTACGTGGTATGGTCATAGTCGGTAACCACAACAGGAAGACAACGGGAAGATCGACAGCAACGGCATCACCTCTCATCACCTCTCTCTCTCTCTCTCTCGCTCTCCAACGATACTCAAACAACTACCTTGACCTGAACTGAACTGAACTCTGCATCATGCCATTTACCCCTAGCTCTGAAAGAGTCTGGTTTTGGTTCCTGCTTCCACACTTCTGTATATATCATTGCTAACCTGTTTCATATATTTGCATTTTATAGTACTGTATTGCTTAGTTTACTAATAAACACTATTAGTTTACGGTAATACCAGACTCCAAAGTGTTTTCCATTTCTGTTGGTTCTTAACCCAGTCACGGGGTACGTTTCACACCTGACACAACTTTACCCTCCGCCCCACCCCCCACACTCTTCACTTTCTGCAGGGATTGCTGTCTTCGTGATTCCCGTGTTATTCATCCCTCCCATTAATCTCCCCTCCAGCACTTACTCCTACAGGTGGAAGAAGGGTAACACCTGCCCATTCACCTCGTCCCTCACCTGCGTTCAGTCATTCCAGGTGTGGCAACACTGCACCAGCAAGTCTGTTTGAGTTGCCTGCTGTATCCGGCACTCCCAACCTGACCTCTTCTATCTCGATATAGATTGGTGGACCGCTTTGTTGACCATATTCACTTTGTCTGCCACAAGTAGGGTTTTCTAGTGGCCAGCCATTTTTAATTCCAATCCCCATTGCCATTTCGACAGTCCTCATCTACTGCCACGATGAGGCTGCTCTCAGGCTGGAGGAACAACACCTCATATTCCATCTGGGTAGCCTCCAATCTGATGGCCTGAACACTGGTTTCTTTAACTTCTGGTACTTTTCCCCCCTCCCCCTTCCCACTTCTTCCGTCTCCTAATCTGGCACCCCTCCTACCTCTTCTCTTCTCCTCACCTGTCTATCACCACCACCTGGTGCCTCTTCTCCTTCCCTTTCTCCCATGGTCCTTTCTCCTCACCTATCAGATTCCTTTTTCTTCACCCCTTTACCTTTTCCACCTATCACCTCCCAGCTTCTTACATCATCCCCCTCCCCCACCCTGCTGGCTTCATCTATCACCTATCTGTACTCCTTCCCCTTCGCACTTCCATATTCTTACTCTATTCCTTCCTTTCCAGTCCTGATGGGTGGTCTCAGCAGATATGTCAACCGTTTATTCCTTTCTGTAGATGCTGCCCGACCAGCTGAGTTCCTCCAGCATTGCATATGTATTACTCTGGATTTCCCGCATCTACAGAATCTTGTGTGTTTATGATGTGCTAGTCTGTGGGCAAAAATACCTTGTTAATGAGAGGTCCAAGATGAATGGTCAGACTGGTACAAGCTGACGGGAAGGCAACTGTAGCTCAGATAATTACGCATTACAACAGTGGTTTGCGGAAGAGCATCTCTGAACGCACAACACATTGAACCCCTTGATGAGCTACTGCAGCAGAAAACCACGGACATACACTCAGGGGCCACTTTATTAGGTACAGGAGGTATCTAATATTTAGGCCACGAGTGTCTGACTTTGCTCTTTGATCTACCCTGCACTTGCCGCTGCTCTGTCCTTTAACGACAACATGTCAGGTTCCCCTTTAATTGTGGGATGAGTTGCACAAATATCGTGGAAAAATAGCACCATTAACTGGGGTAGCTACAAAGGTCAATAGACATTCAGGGAGTGGTATGGTGGAAGAAACAGCTGAAAGTACATAAACCATACTTAAAGCATTTGATTCACAGCTTTGAATTATCTCAAAGGAGTCTTTGCCTTGTTAAAAATCTGTTATCTCTCAACAAACTCCTTATGCATTGGAGTTCATTCTCCAATCCTGGGATGTGATTGGTCTGGGGTCTGGGACTAGGTAGGGAGAAGGCAAGCCTCATGAGTGCTCAAGAGGGAAGCCAGAGGGGGCTGACCATCAGGCATCCATTTACACCAATCTCAATTTTCCCTTCCTCACCTTCTTTGTGTTTCCAGCAATAATGGCCATTTTGTTTGATCACAGTGTGTGTTGGTCCTTGGGATATTTCTCCATGTGTGGCACATTAAAAATGCAAGTTTTGTAGGAATTTAGCATCATCAAGTCCACCCTTCTGATGTTAAATATTTACCATTTGACAAATTGTGATGTGGGATCACTAATATTTTCCAATGATGGTAATCTATATCCTTATATATTTTGTTCTATGCATACTCAATGGTTCCATTTAATATCAAAGAATGCATATGATATATACAGAGATAGAGAGAGGGAGAGGGAGGGAGGGAGGGGGAGAGAGAGGGAGAGAAAGAGAGAGAGGGGGAGAGAGGGAGGGGAGGGAGAGGGAGAGAGGAGGGGAAAGAGAGGGAGAGAAAGAGGGGGAGAGAGAGAAAGGGGGAGAGAGAGAGGGGGGAGAGAGAAAGAACTTCTGTTGTCCATGATGTTCTGTTTCTTCTGCAATGTCTCAGTTGGCGACACCAGCACGGAACTAGCACATCTTTTCTTCAATAACCAACAGAAGGCAACTAAAAAAGCCCTAAGGAGGGAAAAGGTGAAATATTGTATGAAGGTAAGCTAGCCAATAATATCAGAGGATACCAAAAGCTTTTTTTCAGATAAATAGAGTGAAAGAGAGGGGGAAATGGATATCGGACCACTGGAAAATGACACTGGAGTGGTAGTAATGGGGGGCAAGGAAATGGCGGATGAACTGAATAAGTATTTTGCATCAGTCTTCACTGTGGAAGACCCTAGCAGAATGCCAGAAGTTTGAGAGCGTCAGGAGGCAGAAGCAAGTGCAGTTGCTACTACCAGGGAGAAGTTGCTTAGGAAGCTGAAAGGCCTGAAGTTAGATAAGTCACCGATACCAGGCAGATTACACCCCAGGGTTCTGAAGGAGGTGGCTGAGGTGACTACGTAAGCATTAGTAATTTCCTTTCAAGAATCACTTGATTCTGGCATGATTCCAGAGGATTGAAAATCCACTCTTCAAGAAGTGAGGGAGGCAGAAGGAAGAAAATTATAGACCAGTTAGCCAGACTTCAGTGATTAGGAATACATTGGAGTTGATTGTTAAGGGTGAGGTTTTGTGGTACTTGGAGGCACATGATAAAATAGGCCAAAGCATCATGGTTTCCTTATGTGAAAATCATGCCTGACAAACCTGTTGGAATTCTTTGAGGAAATAACAAGCAGGCTAGACAAAGGAAAATTGGTGGATGTTGTGTACTTGAATTTTCAAAAGACTTTTGGCAAAATGCCAGATGTGAAACTGCTTAGCAAGATAAGAGCCCGTGGTATTACAGGAAAAATACTGATGCACCATCAATAACTCTCGGAGACGTGGGTTAAGGTAGGCTTTTATTGGCTGGAAGAAAGCACAAGCAGCAAGTGACCATCACACAACATCCTGGAGACTGAGGAAGGGGCTGTGCCTCCAATCGCCTTTATACAGGAGTCTGTGGGAGGGGCCACAGGAGCAGTCAGCAGGGGGCGTGTCCAGACAGGTATACGTAGTTCACCACAGATACTAGGATGGGTAAAACTTTGGCTGATTGGCAGGAGGTAAACAGTGGGAATAAAAGGATCCTTTTCTGATTGACTGCTGGCTCCACAATGTTAGGACTGCTTTTTTAAAGTAATATATCAATGACTTGGATGACAGAATTGATGGTTTTGTGGCCTGGTTTGCAGATGATGCAAAGATAGGTGGAGGGGCAGGTAGTGTGGAGGAAGCAGGGACTCTGCAGAAGGACTTAGACGGATTAGGAGAATGGGCAAAGAAGTGGCAAGCAGAATACAGTGTTGGGAAGTGCATGGTCATGCACTTTGGTAGAAGGAATAGACTATTTTCTAAAAGGGGTGAAAATTCAAAAATCCTAGGTGCAAAGGGACTTGGGAGTCCTCATGCAGGATTCCCTAAAGGTTACCTGTAACTTTCAGGATGAGTTGGTGGTTGATGATAGCAAATGCGATACTGGCATTCATTTCGAGAGGGCTCAAATATAAAAGCAAGGATATAATAGTGAGCCTTTTTAAGGCACTGGTGAGGCCTCACGTGGAGTATTGTGAACAGTTGTGGGCTTCTTATCAAGAAAGGATGTGACATTGGAGAGGGTTCAGAGGAGGTTCACAAAAATGATTTGGGGATTGAAAGGCTTGTCATAGGAGGAGTGTTTGATGGCTCTGGGCCTGTTCTCACTGGAATTGAGAAGAATGAGGGCAGATTTCATTGAAACCTACTGAATATGGAAAAGCCTAGACAGAATGGATGTGGAAAGCATGTTTCCGATAGTGGGAGAATCTAGGAGCAGAGGGGACAATCTCAGAATAGAGGGACGTCCATTTAGAATAGAGATGAGGAGGAATTTCTTTAGGCAGAGGGTGGGGAATCTGTGGAACTTGTTGCCACAGGTCATTCAGAGTATTAAGGCAGTGGTCGATGGATTCTTGATGTCAAGGTGTGAAATGTTACTGGGAGAAGGCAGGAGAATGGTATTGAGAGGGAAATAGATCAGCCATGATCCAATGGTGGAGCAGATTTGATGGGCCGAATGGCCTAATACTGCTCCAATGTCTTATGGTCTTATAGCCTTCTAAGGGGCCAAAATAGTGAACATAGTGTGGTCTGACCAGTACATTATAACGCCTCAGCATTACATCCTTGCTTTTATATTCTAGTCCTCTTAAACTGAATGCTAACATTGCATTTGCCTTCCTTACTACTGAAATACTAGTGCCCTTGAACAGAAAATCCTACAAAAAGTAGCGGCTATCAGCCCAGTCCATCACGGGTAAAGCCTTCCCCACCTCTGAGCACATCTACATGGAGCGATGTTGCAGGAAAGCAGCATCCATCGGGGACCCCTGGCTCTCTCTGCTCACTGCTGCCATCAGGAAGAAGGTACAGGAGCCCCAGGACTCACACCATCAGGTTCAGTAACAGTTATTACCCCTCAACCATCAGGCTTTTGTACCAACTTCACTTACCCCATCACTGAAATGATCCCACAACCTGTGGACTCACATTCAAGAACTCTTCACCTCATGTTCATCTTTTTGTATTTGTACAGTTTGTTGTCTTTTGCACACTGGTTGAACGTCCAAGTTGGTGTGGTCTTTCATTAATTCTATTAAGGATTTATTAAGTATGCCCACAAGAAAATAAATCTCAGGGCTGTATGTGGTGGCATACTTTAATGATAAATTTACTTTGAAGTCTGAACTTTGACTCAACCTGCAAGTTAACTCCCAAGTCCCTTTGCACCTCTAGTTTTTGGATTTCCCCCCATTTAAACAATAGTCTATGCCTTTCTTTCCTCTACCAAAGTGCATGACCATACACTTCCCATTCTGTCGCCACTCCTTGCCCATTGTCCCAATCTGTCCAAGTCTTCTGCAGACTCCCTGCTTCCTCAACACTACCTGCCCTTTCACTTAGCTTCATATTGTCCGCAAACTTGGCCACAAAGTCATCAATTCCTTCATCCAAATCATTGACATCTAAGGTGAAAAGAAGCAGCTGTAACACTGACCCCTGTGGAACACCACTAGTTACCAGCAGCCAACTGGAAAAGGCCTCTTTTATTTTCACTCCGCCTCCTGCCAATCAACCAATGCTCTATCCATATTGATATAATTTCCTGTAATACCAAGGGTTCGTATTTTGTTTAACAACTTCATGTGCAAATCTCAAAGGCCTTCTGAAAATCCAAGTAAACAACACCCACTGACTCTTCTTTGTCTATCCTGCCTGTTATTTCCTCAAAGAGTTCCAACTGACCTGTCAGGCAAGAATTCCCATTAAGGAAATTATACAGACATTGGCCTTTTTTATCATGTACCTCAAAGTACCCATAAGCCTCGTTCTTTTTTAAAAAATTTTTTAAATTTTATTTTTATTTGGATAAGGTGTTCATAGGTATTACATAAACTTTTTAACATATTTTTATATATTCCATTTTTTATATATGTATAAATCTATATATATTTATACAGTCTCAAGTACACACTGAGATGGCATTTAAAGAAAAAAATAATTAGGCACTTAAATAGCTATTTATGTGCAATTGTAATTCCACACTATTAAACTAAATAATAATAATCATTGAAAAATTAGTAATAATAGTGGTTGAATAACAATTTCCAGGTATCTCTTCTTGTCCATTTATTTCTTGTCCAAAATAATGTGTGTAACCCTCTGTAAATTCCATCGTAGGTGTTTGTATCCTAACACATTCACGTTGCTCCTGCCCATAAACATACTTATCCAATTCCTGTGTACTTATTTACTTCAAATTATCATTTTCCCTCCCATATCTTTTCCTTTACTTGTGTTAATTTCACGTTTTCCAGAAATAAAACAGTGAATGTTCAAACTAAGGGAGCTGACATTAACACTATTACTATGTTGATGAGAAAAGCAGTATGAACCATTAGAATTATCTAAAGTCTGCTCGCATTGGGGTTATAAATTCAATCAATTTATTCCAAATTTGATAAAACTTTTCTTCTTGAATTCTCAGGGAGTAAATCATCTTTTCCATTTTAAATATTTCCAAAATAATTTCATGCCAATCTTCTAAAGTAGGTGACACTGGATTTAGCCACTTTCTGGTGATTGATTTCTGACTTGCCGCTGAAAGGGCCTACAGCAACTTTATATTCTTCTTCTGTTCTGAAAACAATACATGCCCCAAATAGAGAGTCACAAAGTTCAGAGGTATCTGTATCTTAAATACCTTAACTAATGTTCTGTGAATACCTTTCCAATATAAACTTAATTTAGGGCAATCACAGAAAATATGGAAATAATTTGCCTCCTTGGAGCCACACCTTCTCCAACACGTCACGTTTGTGCCTTTATATTTTTCCTGATATGGGGTCTTGAAGTATCTTATAATATTTTTCCAACAATGTTCTCTCCAAATCAAAGAGTTAGTTGAAGACCCCTGAAAACTGCATATTTTCCCCCAAACCTCCTCTGAAAGTACCAACCCCGCTTCTTTCTTCCACTTCTCTTTAATATACAATGTGTTTTCATTTTTGACATGAGAGAGGGCATTATATAATCGAGAAATTGATTTACTTGGTATTGAGCTGTAAGCCGAATTCAAAATCTTGAAAATTTCTAATTCTGCTGTTGATAAGTCTGTACATCTACAACTCTGGTTAAAGTAGTGTCGTACTTGAAGGTACCTAAAAAAAATCGTTGTGTTCTAGGCCATATTTGTCCTGCAAGGATTGAAAACTTTGTAATTCACTTTTATGTGTGAATGAGAGGTAGGTTGTAAGACCTTTCTTTATCCATAGTTCAAATCTTTTATCTCCCCTGCTTGGAAAGAATTCGGTATCATAAGCAGACCATCCAAAAAGTTTTAATATGTTGTAAATTCCACATAAATTAATCACCTTCTGTCATACTTTTAATGTGAGATTTATCCAGCTGTTTTTAATTTTTTCCAATTGCGCCATCAATCCTTTGTCCACAATTGAGGCCTGTAGAGGAAAACTGTCGATCAATCCAAATTCTATTTCCTTCCATCTAGCCTTGTATTCCCCATTACACCAATATAACAGAGGGGTTATCTGTGAAGCATAAGAATAATTTCTCAAGCAAGGAAGTGCCATAGCTCTTCCTTCCTTTCCTAACTGTAAGGTGTTAAATCGGATTCTAGGTTTCTTTCCTTGCCAGATACAGCGGGAAATCCATTTGTCCCCATCCCTAAGTTGATTATCATCCACCTCCACAGGTAAATTCTGTAAAAAGTAAAGTAGCCGAAGGAGAATATTCATTTTTATGATATTTATCCTTGAATTTAAACTTAAAAAGGGGATAAGATTCCATCTATGTGTATCTGCTTTTACCTCTGAAACTAATGGCCCATAATTTGCCTGTGACGACATTGTAAGATCTTCTGGCAGGGTTATTCCTAAATATTTTAATAATTTAGCATCCCACTTAAGATCATATGTATCCTGCAATTTTCTGGATGCTGTATAATATAGGGACATAACCTACGTTTTCTTCGCATTAATTTTATAAGTTGATATTTTCCCGAACTCATCCAACAGTGTAAACAATCCTATGAATGATTTTTCTGGTTCACTGAAATAAATTAAAACATCATCTGCGAATAGTGCCACCTTCTGTTCAATCCCTGCCACCTTGATACCTTTTACAATTTTGCTCTGTCTTATTAGTTGGGCAAGAGGTTCAATATATAGTGCAAATTGGGCATCCCTGTCTAGTTCCTCTCTCTAAAATAAAAGAGTCAGGGGGATCCCCATTTATCTTAATTAGAGCTGTAGGACTGTCATATAAAGTCTGGATTACTTTAATAAACTTTTCTTGAAAGCTGAATCTTCCTAACACTTTGTATAGGCATACCCATCTAACTGAATCAAAAGCTTTCTCGGCGTCTAATCCCACTGTCATTGTCTCTGTCCCGTTCTTAGTAACCTGTTCTAGTATGTGTAAAGTTCTCCTTATGTTGTCCTGAGTTTGTCTTTGCTGAATGAATCCAGTCTGGTCTAAGTAGATGAGGCCAGGTAGAAGCTTTTCCAGTCTATGAGCTAATATAGATGTAAATAATTTGTAATCTGAATTAAGGACACTGACTGGCTGAAAACTACCGCATTCTAGTTTATCTTTGCCCTCTTTAGGAATAACTGAGATAATTGCCTTTCTCCCGGAAGGTGGAATTTCTCCCTTCTGTAAGATCCAATTAAAGGTGTTAAGTAATATTGGAGCTAACTGTGACTTTAGCGATTTGTACCACTCTGAGGTAAACCCATCAGAGCCTGGAGACTTCCCGGCCTTTAATCTAGAGATGGCAGTGTTCAGTTCTTTGGCAGTTACTGGCTAACAGCGGCGAGTTTGAATCGGAGACACGATGGTGTTGTACCTGATTGAGCACCACAAGTACTGCTCCTTTGAAGAGAGGCTGGGCACCTTCAAGAACTGGCCTTCCGTCACCGACTGTGCGTGTACGCCTGAGAATATGGCTGCAGAAGGATTTATTCACACCCCAAGCGAGAATGGTCCTGACATTGCTCAGTGCTTCTTTTGTTACAAAGAACTGGAAGGTTGGGGACCTGAAGATGAACCATCAAAATCACTCATGGAAGTGTGCTTTTATTGCACTGAAGAAGCAGTTTGAGCATCTGACAACTGAAGAGTTCCACAAACTGGACGAGCAAAGAGTAAAAAACATCAGGAAGAAATAAGGATTGAATCATCTGAACAAGAGGCAAAAGTTACAAAAACTGCAATGGAAGGTCTTGTTCCAAATAGCAGAAAGACCTGTTGCAATGTACTTTCAGCTCAATTTAATTGATCATTCCTCAGACTGAATGACATGTTTCTGTATTGTCTTCTAAAGTTGAATCTAGAATTTTAGTCAATCATTTTATGTGAGAAGTGTAGAATAAAATGTTTTTTTTCCCCTAAAAAAAGTTACCCAAGTTGAGCTTGGGTAATTCTAAAGAATTCAGGGAAGTGTCTAAATGGGACTCATTGGAGGCTCGGGGTTGAAAGTACAGCTCTCGATAATATGTTTCAAAACTTTCTTGAATTTTCCCTATTGTACTCTCAACAAGCTTTGTTTTTGGATGCTTTATTTTATGGATTGTATTGCCTGCTTGTTGTTTACGTAATTTATATGCTAATAATCTAGCTGATTTACCTCCTACTTCGTAATTCTTTTGTCTCAGGTAAAGACAATTTCTCTGAGTTTCCAATGTAAAAATTTCATCAATTTCACTTTGCAATTTCTTAATTTCCTGTTTTAAATTAGAATTAATTTTGTTGCTATCTGCAACTTGAAGTTGTTTTAATTTTCCTTGAAGGTCTGCTAGTTTTTGTGCTTTGAATTTTTTCATATAAGTGGTAATGGAAATAATTTTTCCTCTCAGTACAGCTTTCAATGTACCCCATAAGATCACTGGAGATGTTTCTCCGTGTCATTAAGGTTTAGGTATTCTTTAATTTCTCCCCTTATTCTCTCCATTACTTTCTGGTTATTGAGTATATGTGAATTTAACCACTGTAGTATTTTCCTCATTTTTCTTTCCAGAATTAGACATAGAGACTGGTCTATGGTCCGACAGATCAATTGTTGCAATGTTACATTCTTTTATCCTGAATCTATCTATGTTAAATATAAAAAATAGTCTATCCTTGAATAAGCTGAATGAGGGAATGAGTAATGTGTATAGTCTTTACTAGTGGAGTGTAATTCCCTCCACACACCTCTTATTCCCAACTCCTCCATCAGTGATTTCACTTTCCTAGTCAGAGGTTTATTCTGAATAACTGTTCCTGAATAATCTACTACAGGGTTTAATCTAATATTAAAATCCCCTCCGCAAATTACTACCCTTTGAGGGCTGCCATTAGGTCAACAATGTGTCTATAGAATGACCATTCACTACCTGGTGGAGCATAAACATTCAGCAATGTTATTTTAGTACCTTCTATTTTTCCTGTAATCTTTACAAATCATCCATCTTTGTCTTTAATCTCTGAAATATGTTCATAGTTAAGAGCACTTGATATTAAAATAGCTACTCCTCTTTTGTGGCTCAGTTTATATGATGAATATAATACATGCTTAATGCCCATTCTTTTTCATTTTGCATGTTCTGATTGGCTCATGTGAGTTTCCTGAAGAAAAGCTATTTGTGCCCTCTCTTCTTTCAATTTAGATGTAATTTTATTTCTCTTAATTGGATTCAAAACCCCATTAACATTATAGGAAATTATTTTTACCAGTTCAATTTGCACTTTTCTCTGGTAGAAAAGAAAACACTCTCCTTTTCCAAGCAATCCCTTCTCAACAGTGCACAAAAAACACAAAATCAAACCCTTGGCCATTTTGGACATAGAACATTTGAAAATTTTCCCCGACTTCCAACAGAGAGGCCTGAGTACCAACTTGCCTCAGCCATAGAGAATTCTCTCCTTTCTCTCCTATGTCTCGACCATATTGTTATCATTCAAGATATTCAGTCTAGTTTATTTTCAGTTACTAATTTTAATTTTCCCTTAAGGTCCGATTTACTCTTTTCAGTCATTTCTCTTAATTAATCTGTACTCTCTGTATGTTCGCATCTGAATACTTGCAGCTTTTCCTTGTAGCTTAATAATGGATTCTAACATCTTCCCAACCACTTTGTCAGGCTAACTGGCTCATAATTTCCTTTAATTTGCTTCTCTCTCTTCTTAAAGAGCGGAGTGACATCTGCGATTTTCCAGTTTTCTGGAACTATTCCAGAATCTACTAATTCTTGAAAGTTCATTACTAATGCTTCAACTATTTCTTCAGCTACTTATTTCAGAACCCTGGGGTGTAGTCCATCTGGTCTAGCTGATTTATCTACCTTCAGACCTTTCAGCTTCCCAAGCACCTTCTCATTAGCAGCAACTACACTCACTTCTGTCCCCTGACACTCTCGAATTTCTGGTATATTGCTGGTGCCTAATGCAATCAAGGCTCACGTCAAAACGTAAGTTCATCTGCTATTTCTTTGTCAACAGGAAGACTGCAGCAGTTTGAAGTGGCAGCTCATTATAACCTTCTCAAAGGAAATCAGGGATGGACACTAAATGGTGGCCTTGCCTCTCACGCTCACATCCCTGGGAATGAACAGAAATAACAGCCTCCCAAAATGATGCAATTAAATAAAATTCAAAGTGTAGAGAACATATGAAAACACTTTATTTTTAAGCACCAAAATATACACAACAATCTTTCCTCATAGAACATATGTTATAATGTAAATTCAGTCAAAGGCAGTTGTAGAAAAATATTTTATCGTTTGAATAGACTAACATACTTTTCTTTAATAACTGATTTGGGCTTCCAGCTTCGCTATCAGCTGCTCTCTGATGGATCGAGTTTGTATCTCTGATATATTACAGGTTGTCTGTCGCTGAGGCTGTGACGTTTGGTCGCTGACTGCACCTTGCCAATGATTTAATTACTTTATCATAGCTGATAGAAAAGCTGAAATTATCTGGTTAAAGGTATTCTGATCCATGGTGCTAACTGGACAGCACACTCTAAAACTCCAACCGGAACAGTAATACGGGCTCAGAACAGTTGATCACAAGATTAAGGTCCTGTTCTCTTCACACAGGCTACAAGCAGTTCTGCAACAGATTCTGAGCAATGGATTTCCCCAGCCAGAGTGTACTTTCAAAAGCTCTGTTAATATAATTGTCTGTGGCATTATGGTACACAATGCAGGTGGACAAGTTGCTACATTTGACTTTAGATGCCCACTTCAAGGAACATTTTTGCCCTCTTATCATTTAGTGAAAAAGTTACAATTGTAGGCACAGCTCACCGATATTGTTGCGTGTGTGTATGAATCTCATTTACTGTCTCAATAAACACCGCAACACACCAATTAGAGGCCATTTTTTTGGAAAATAATTATGTTGTTCTATTCTTTTCAGCTGATCTTTGTTACAAGTGATTTATTCTCTGCTCTAACTGCAGCAGCTGATTAGCTATGTCTCTGGGAAGGTCGTTGTTGACTTGTTCTTCAAAATATTTTCTGATCTCTTTTATTTCCCCTCCCCAGAACTCCCTGTCGATACGGAACAGCTCTTCCATGTTCACGTTAGCCAGGCCGTCAAGGTTCAGAGCTTCATCCTTGGGAATGAAGCCCAATGGAGAGAACTTAGCGCAGTCCTCCCCCTCGATCCTCCGGAACACCCACTCCAGGACTCGCGAGTTCTCACCGAAGCCCGGCCACAAGTAGTTGTTGTGCTTGTCCTTGCGGAACCAGTTGATGTGGAAGATCTTGGGAAGTCTTGAGCAGGGCCTGTGCTCCATGCTGAGCCAGTGGGATAGGTACTTGCCAAAGTTGTACCCGAAGAAAGGCCTCATGGCAAACGGATCGTGCATGATGACTTTACCTGAGGAAGAACGAGAGAGGAGTGGTGAAGAACTGGTGCCCAGGGAAGCATGGGGATCACTGTGTTATGCGTCTTCAGTGTGCAAACAAGCTCCTTCACAACACAACCCTCGTGCTGGACTCAGATGTAAAGGCACGGCCTACTGGTTTTTATTGAGCAAAGCTTCATGTTCATTGCATGCACTTTCCTGTAGGAATTTCTGAAGTATTAATCATGGGAGGAGTGAATCGGAGTATTGTTTCCCTTCTCAAAAACCACTGCTGTGATATTCAGAGCTGTAGCTTTCTTGTATGTTGTTGTGGTGTTACCACTGGGTCTATGATACTGCAGGTCCTGCCTGAGTATTATTAAGCTCGGTGTCCCTATTTCATTATTTTGTTTTACTGACCGGTTCTGCCCCGCCCTGATGTCACAGCCCTCCATGTCGCAACGTTATTTTCCCGTCGGCTCCATGATAAAGGATTCTGTATTGATTGTTGCTGCACCCTCCATCCTGCTGTAACACAGTGCCCGCCCACACGGTTGCAGTAGTCCCTGTCACTGTGTATTGTACACTTGTACCCTGCCTCGCCGCACTCCCTGCCCCAGTTCCTCCCTCGTACCTTTGTGTTCAGCCGCAGCTGTAGCCTCTGATCTCATGGCCGCCCCGATGAACACTCCGTGCTGCCAGTTGAACGCTTCGTACACCAGAGGGATCCCTGCAACGGGACGAGAGGGTTTTGAGATATGGGTAAATGCCCGTTATTTGTAGAACACAAGTCTGTAGCTACAGAGGCACTCCCATGAACTGTTATTGCACTAGGTCCCTTTTCCAGACTGACGTCAAAAAGTAGAGAGTTTGTGGAAATAAACGTAAAACCTTGGTTAGCCCACACTTGGAGTGCTGTGCACTGCTGGGTTCTGCACAATATAATGTTTTCAAAGTGCAGCAGGACTTACATGAAAGATCAGGAAAGAATGTCAGAGGCTCCTCATGTTCAAGTTAAACTTATTATCAAAGTACATTTATGTCACCATATATGTTCTGAGATTTATTTTCTTGTGGCCATAATAGAATCAATGATAGACAACCAGTGTGAAAATACAAAAAGAAAATAATAATAATATTAAATAAGCAATAAGTATTGTGAACACGAGTCTTTGAAAGTGAGTCCATAGGTTATGGGAACAGTTCAGTGAGGGGGCAAGTGAAGTTGAGTGAAGTGATCCCCTCTGACTCAAGAGCCTGATGATAGAGGGGTAATAGCCATTCCTCAGCCTGTTGGTGTGAGTCCTGTCCTGTACCTTCTTCAGGATGACAGCAAAGAGAGAAGAGCATCCCCTGGGTGGTGAGGGTCCCTGCCTTCTTGCAGCAACACTTCATGTGGACGTGCTCAGTGGTGGGGAGGGCGTTACCCTTGACGGACTGGCCCGTATCCACTGCTTTCTGTAGGATTTGTTTTTCTCGACCAAAGAGATTGAGGCTTGTTCTGCTAGAATTATGGGAGGGTTTGATAGGGTGGGGATAAGCAGTACTGTTGCCACCAGCAGTAAATCTACACTAATCACATCACGCAGTTTAAGGGCAAACCCCTGAGGATTCAGCAAACTCTGTCAGGTGTGTTGCCTGTTGCCATCCCAAGGGCAGTTAGGCTGAGATAATTTTAATGTACTGTACCCGTTTTATAAACGAAGCTTCACAATGTTCACTGGAAACATTACATTTAGCCTAAACAAGCTTCAGTGGTGAACTGTTGGGGAATGGATGCCGGAGGTGGGGTGGTGCGTACAGCTTTGCTCTTTCTTGGACTAAGTCACTGGAGCCTGCGACCTGTGCAGTGGCTCACCGTAGCAGGTGCAGATTTGGGACGTACACGTGCTGACCTGCTGCTGCAGGGGAAACTGGCACCGAATCAGTAGGTCAGGAAAATCGCGGAAATGTTGCCCATTTGAGCCGCACACCGGCACTGGTCCACGCGCTGGAGCAATGCCAACATGCTGAGTGCACGATGGAGGAGAAGGGAGAACACAGATGCTACGTGACTGTGTTGTGCTTTAATCTCCTGCACTGTACATTTGCTTGTTTTAGGACTACCTAGTTCCAGACACTTCTGCATGCCTATTGTGAGTGTTCACCTGCACATTGGGCAGTTAATCCTACATGATGCCAGAAACCTATAGGCTATGTAACTTGTTAGTGCTGTTTTATAGAATAAATTGCCTTACCTTTTGGCCTTCGACTTCCAAATATTATTGCTTCAATTGGAACGCCTTCAGGAGACTCCCAGTTCGGATCTATGATCGGACACTGCCTGGCGGGAGCACAGAACCTGGAGTTGGGGTGTGAACAAGGTTCTCCATCTTGCTCAGTCCACCTTTTGTTCTTCCACGATGTCACTGTGACATTGGGGGGCAGAGTTTCATTGATGCCTTCCCAGTAAACACCGCCATCACTGGTCTCTGCCACATTGGTGAAGATGGTGTTCTTGCAAATGGTCTCCATAGCGTTTGGGTTTGTATTCATCGAAGTCCCAGGGGCGACACCAAAGAAGCCATTTTCTGGGTTGATTGCCCGTAGGTTTCCTAGGGAAAGGAACAAGGAGGCCAGGTTATTAACAGATCCGTCCATATTCACACCACGCACAATGTTCAGAATAAACTGAACACTTTCCCTTAGAATTATTTTGCTTTATCTGCCTTCAGCTATAGAGATGTGTCAAAGTGAACAAACCTTGCTGATCAAATTTCATCCAGGCAATGTCATCTCCCACACACTCCACTTTCCAGCCGGGCAATGTTGGGTTCATCATGGCCATGTTTGTCTTGCCACAAGCACTGGGGAAAGCTGCAGCTATGTACTTTTTCTGGCCTTTGGGGTTGGTTACTCCCAAAATCTGTGGAGGGAGGAGAGAGGCTGGTGAGAAGCTGAGGGCAGAAACACATTTCTGAGACTCTTCAGCTGCTGAATGACCCTTCACCACGAGCAGCTCCATCTCCTTACCAGCATGTGCTCAGCCAGCCAGCCCTCATCCCTGGCAATCCTCGAGGCGATGCGCAGAGCAAAACACTTCTTCCCCAGTAGGGAGTTCCCACCGTAGCCACTTCCAAATGAGATGATTTCCTTGCGCTGAGGGATGTGGGCAACCAGGGTCAGCTCAGGATTACAGGGCCAGTTACTGACCAGCGGCTCTACACACAAGAGGCAGATTGTCACCGGAAGATCAATACATAATCGGACACATCCCCCCAAGCACTCAGACAGCAACAACCCTTTCTTTCAAACAGTAGGATGCACACTCACTCTTCAGTGGTAGAGGACAGCCCACTGAATGGAGACACTTCACAAACTGGCCACTGCCCAGGGACTCCAGCACAGCCGATCCCATACGGGTCATAATCCTCATGCTGACCACAACGTACGGCGAGTCTGTGAGCTGGACGCCGATCTTGGACAGAGGTGACCCCACAGGTCCCATGCTGAATGGGATCAGGTACATTGTACGCCCTGAAGAATGAAAGCAATAAAGTTGGTCTTAGACACTGCTGGGGTAGAGAATCACTGACAGATAAATCCTTATTATTGAAATGTTAATTCAGATTTAGTCACTGCACATATCTACTCTGAAAAATACAGTAGGATTCCTGTGGTTTGTACAATCTGTAAAATTCAGCAGGTTCCACCCTGTGAGATACGGTAGGGTCTCTGATTTGTACAATTGAAATTGTGAGATACGGTAGGGTTTCTGATTTACACAATTGAAATTGTGAGATACGGTAGGGTTTCTGATTTACACAATTGAAATTGTGAGATATGGTAGGGTCTCTGATTTGTACAATTGAAATTGTGAGATACAGTAGGGCTTCTGATTTACACAATTGAAATTGTGAGATACGGTAGGGTTTCTGATTTACACAATTGAAATTGTGAGATACGGTAGGGTTTCTGATTTACACAATTGAAATTGTGAGATATGGTAGGGTCTCTGATTTGTACAATTGAAATTGTGAGATACAGTAGGGCTTCTGATTTGCACCTTCTACTCTGTGAGCATCAGTAGGACTATTAGATTTGTACAAGCAGTGCTATTAGGAAATTTGTTTGTAATATCTGTGTTTGTAAGCTGACATTGTCACTGCAGGGTTAGGTGTAGGGTGACACAGATCAGAAACCAGGTTAGTATCCTGAGTGGTGAGAGATGTGGCCAATGGACATGTAGCTGAGGCTTGGACAGATCCACATGGAAGGTTCAATAACTCTGGCATAATTATTACATTGTGAATGAGCACAACTCACGTCAATGTACAGGGGTGGAAGGTTGAATTAATGCCTGTACCTTTCATACACTCTGGGAATCGTGCATTGAAGGCCTTTTCAAACTCCTTCTCCGACAGCCATCGCCCGAGCTGGCTCACTCCGTTCTTTGCTATGGGAATCGTTTCCCTCTGCTCGGGGGTCACAATCACCGTTTTACTCTCCACACGAGCGACGTCCTTGGGATCTGTGCGAGCCAGCCAGCTGTAGGTGGTGAGAATGAGCAGTGGTGACTCGTCGTTAAGGTCAGTCAATCCTCACAGTTACAGCCTCACCGCCACACCACTGTAATGTGTAATCATTCAGAACCAAGGGCGGGCTTCTGCCACCAACACTCTAAATGCCCAAGCCAGTTCTGTGAGGTGGGAGTTTTGTGTTGAATATAATGCACATGTGTGGGGTAAGGCGCCAAGGGGATGGGACAGTGAACTTTATGCATTGTGTTTTCTAACTAATATGGTTGTGCCTGTTGGTATGTGGTGTTCCTGAAAGAGGCCTGGATCCACGTTCTGTCTCTAACTGTAATGATCAGCCATGCTGATATTTGCCACTTGTTTTACATCAATGAGTGTTCCTCCCTGTCACTTTGCAAACTAGAAGTTCTCCCTCTGTGCAAAATGTTACAACAAGTGGATCACTGCACATTTGCCATAAAGAGTGCGATGATATTATAGGTATGTGCAGCTAATTAGTTGCCCTAGCAACCTCAATCAAGTCCTGCCAACATTGTCAAGGTAGTTGAAATAATATGCTCACAAAGCATAATTCGTTTATTACTATTATAGGTCAAGCAACAATTCCTCAAATTTTCACTTTGTTAACCTCTTACCACTTAGTTCACCACTATACAAATAATTATTTCTCACTGTCCTCGGTATGAGAATTCTTGCTCTGTGTTGGACGTTGCAGGAACTGGATCCCTGCTCGTTCACCATCAGATAAAGAGGCAGGGTGAGGCCATTTGGCCCCTCGTGCCTGCTTTGCCATTCAATGGCTGATCTTCCACTTCCTGCACTGACCTCACATTCCTCATTTCCCCTAAAATCCAGAACTCTATCAAACTTGGTTTGGAACTCACTCAGTGACTGAGCCTCCACTGCCGTCCTAGGCAGAACACTGCCAAGATTCACAACACTCTTGTGAAGATATTCCAGTCTGATTGCCTTATTTTGGAACTGCGACCCTGGTTACAGAATCCACAGCCTGGGAATCCCATCAAGCACGTTAAGAACTTTGTATGGATTATTATTAGTGCAATGTTAATTAGTGCAAGGAAAAATAATTATATAAAACCACTGTATGTGTAGTTACTTAGGTGCCCTAGCATCCTCAGCCAAGTCCTGCAAACAAAAGATGGAAATAGAGTGGCTAGTATTCTGAGGCTGGGCTGTGCTTTGCACATAACAATTGTGTATCAGGCCTGCTAGTGCTCGTTACTGATGTTCAATAACAAAGGTATATATGATGTACCTAAACTTGTCATGCACAATAAAAATATATGAAAGAGAAACCAGGCGGGAGGAAATTACCCACCAGTTCTGGTACTTGTGTAGGCGTTTGATCATTCCCTGCTCCTCCATCAGGGACAGCAGCTGCCTGTTCTCTTCCTCGCTTCCGTCGCAGATGTGGATGCTGGCTGGCTGACACAGCTTCGCACTTTCTTCCACAAAGTCTCTCACCGCAGGACTCAACTCATTCAGATCTCCATTCACCACCTTCAGGGTGCACAGAGGCTGTGCCTGGAGCTGGGGGGCCATGTCTTCTCCGATAAGCGTATCGCCAAGAACCTGTAAAACAATTATGTCACTGTTGCGTGCAGTTCCTTGATTATAACAGACTGTCTTAAATGTACATTTTCTGAATGCGTCCATTGTTTAAAAACTTTTTTTCAGAATAAGCATGATAATAAAAAATGTCAATAATCTGGCTCTGCTTGTCTGCCTTGTAAGGAAAAAAAAATCACAAAACAAAAAATGATACACAGGAGAAACACAACAGAAATAGAAATAATAAATAACTCCCAGTAATATGCAAAAAAATACAGCTGCAATAAATTTTAACTTCATGAGTCTGATCTGGGAAATACATCCTTTCTCAATTGCATCTACTTAAACAAACACTAACCAAGTGATGTTCACTCCCTCTCTTGTTGATCGGTAGCCCAGTCAGTTCTTTAATCTGAATTTAACTTCTTTTCTTTCGAGCAACCTTAACTCTGAAGTTCTTCAGGTGTCTGATGACATTTCTCTGGACTGCCTGCGACTTTAAATACAGAATTAGCTGGTCCTCTCCACCAACCACTTTGGATAAGGGGCCTGCTTGTGATGTTCGTCACTGATAGTGGACCCACCTCACTGAGCACGCAGTTAATATGTAATCCAGTGACATAAATTTGTACTTTTAATAAATGTCCTAACAATTAGACATCAATAGATAGAAATGTGCAAGAGCAACACGTCTTCAAATATTTTAATACATAATCCAGCCAATACCCTGTTTCAGCAATCAGTGATCAATATTTGTTAAAATGTATCTTTTTCTATTAGTGTTGAGGTTGGCAAGTTGCTGAATATTCTAGAATAAGACCTTGGACCAGCTCTGATGCAAGTGGATGGTTTGTTTTTTTGATCTAAAAATTGCTGAATGTGATAATGTGTTGTTCAGTCAGGGACATTGCCTCTGCTGACTGTCCAATCAGCTCTTTGGAAAACCAGGCACACCTCCAGAGCTCAATAGTTGATTGCATGGACACTGTCACTGGCTGCTGATTGGCTAACAGCTGGGGGCTCGACTCAGGTGTGGATTCAGCTCACAGTAATGGTTAGGCTTAGAATGGAATGAGGAAAACAAGTACTCGAATTTGATTCACGTCTTTTAAAATCTTTAAGCAGCCTGTAGTCAATGAGACACTATTAATGTCTAGTCACTTTGTGAAGGAGGAGGCTCCCACAGCCAACTGTCAATATGCATGTGAACAGAAATCTGAAATAAAGACAGGCAATGCTAGAAATGCTCAGCAGGTCAGGGAGTATCTGCAAGGAGGAACAGTGTTAGTGTTTTAGATTGAAGATCCTTATCAGAAGAATTTATTGTACTTGAAAAAGAGATGCATCTGTTAACCATAAGCTGGAACAATTTGATTCATACTGGGAAAAATGGTTTAACTACATAATGCCTCATAGGCCTGATTTTATTCTCACAAATCAATGAATCTGTTGTAAAAAGAACGATCACTCCCTACTTGTACATAGTTCTTTCCTTTTGCTTGTTTTTTCTTTCTACTCTTTTCTATAAGTGTATACCTCAGATAAATACTTTGTGGAGATTTGTGATATATATGATTATATGATATATATGTACAATGTCTGAAATACATCTTATGGAAATGTTTGTTTGATGATGAACTTCAATAAAAAAATAAATTACAAAAAAAAATTTGTCTGAATGGAGGGCGAATATCTGTTCTTTTAGAAAGTACAATGGGATAAATCTTTGAAGAGGATAAGTCAGCGGGTGAGAAAGAAAAAGCCGTACCAAGAATGAGCCTCCCAGTGTCTATATGCTCATAGGACCATTTTTTTAATATCTTACACAAGTGCACACATGTGTGTGCATTCCATTTCTTCAGTACGAAGCATAAGGTGAATTTCCTTTCTACTTCTGACTCCTCTGGTTCTACTCTCAAAGTCATGATGGCTGCCAAATATGTAATCGTTATTGGTTGTTAAGACTTAGAAGTGTGGCTCGCCCCTTTGTGTGTTGACTGGTCCAGTGTAAGGGCTGGCAGAAAACCGTGTCCTCTGCAGAAACTTCCAAAGGCTGCCTTGCTCTCTCTCTTTCCGAAATACCGCTTTGCAAAACGCAACCTCCTTTTATAGAATGAGATATCACTGCCTTGCTTAAAGTATCAGTAACCTGGAGAGATATTGAGTTAGCAGAGCCATGGTGGGTCACCCTGTGGAAATGTCGTGATGGAGGAGCACCAAGGAAAGAAAAGGAACATGTTGTGGAAAAAGGGAAAAATCTACAATGTTTGTCTGCTCTTAGGTTAAAGCAGGGTAAGTTTCCCCTGACGTTTGGTTTTCTGTCAAAATCCTTGAATCTGTTTAAAACTCCTTGTACTCTGATATCTGTTATCTTCATTCCGAACCAATATCATGCATCTCTCAGCCCGATTATTTTCCAGTTGATAAAGTGGAGTTGGCTGCGACTGACATTTATTCCTAGGTTTGCATAAAAATTCTTCAGCTGAGTAAGGAGTGAGCCTCGTTCATGGAGCTGGAACTGAGATAGAGAGCATCAGGGACGTGACTTAGCAGTGTAGGCACAAATCCAACAAAAGCTCTGCAGTTGAGGTTGGCTCATGGCTTCACGAATGGAAGCGGGCTGAACTCAGGATGAATGTGCTGTTGAGATGGAGGAGCAGGTCTTGGCCAAGAGTGGTGGGGTTTTTATGGGAGCAATTACCACTGGAGCACCTGTGCTCATGGAGAATAATAGTATATTCCTGATTGATCCCTCATCGCTTTGTATGTTTTGTCTTAACCTCCATGCAAGGAGAGTGCCCCTTCTTGTTCTCCCCTCATTCCAACCCTGCCTGTTGTGCTTCTCATTTCAGAAGCAGAGATAGCTGCAGGATACTCAGATGAAGTCAACGATTGGGCTACTACTTGAAAAGAAACTCCTGGTTATAGATGGATAAAGAACAAGAACATAAGACATTACAGCACAGTAGAGTGACATGGTTTGCAGTGATGGTCCAAGTGCAGACGGAAAACACTGAAGCAGATTGAACAGTTCAGTGAATTTTAATGAGAATTGTGCAGAACAAAAGGAAAATATTAAACACTAGGCCAACAGGGTCATTAACTAAAACTCTCAAACTAAAGCTAATGCCAACACTGCAGCTCGGAGGTAGTAACATAATGCCTCTCATTTATAGTATTAATTTAAACTGTACTGTAGTCTTCTTTCCCGGAATGAGGACTAAGGTAAGCAGGGGGCATTTTGGTTGCTGTGCTTCAGTCAAGATTTAACAAGACTGAAAAAAAGGAAGGGAGTTAAATATGACCACAAAGAAACCCTCATTGGCTGAAACACTCATATTCACGAATGTGGTTACTGATCCCTTTCAGTTGCTTGCCTGCGAGGGCACCAAGACTCCATGGCTGTGACAGGTCCCCCTCCCTAGACACAGCTCCTGAGGTGCCAGAGACTTGTGCCCAGAGGAAGTCCCGGATGAGAGACTTGTCCAGGGTGTCATGAGTTGGAACCCAATAACCCAATAACATTCCTCAGTCCACAAGGTATTGGATGATGCCCTGCTCCTCGTCAAAAGCCAGGAGGAGGTGCTGCAAAGAATAGACAAGGGACCTATCCATCAAGTAGGGAAGGGGGAGGACGGTGACAGGAGCAAGGCATGGTGTGGGGGGGTGGGGGAGGTGATGTGGAGGAAGTCAGGAAGTCACTGGCTTGATCTGAGTAACGTGGGACACTGGGTTAATCTCATAGAACATTGAACTGGCTAAGTGGGGGTCCACCATGTCGTCCGGTTTGCACGCGTCATCACTGAACCAACCTGGCTGGGTTGGAAAGTCAGGTCACATTGGGTAATGAAGTTCCTGCAGTCGTCAAGGTGACCAGAGTATCTGCTGGATGGAGGAATACCCGGTTCAGGTCTGGAAACTGCCCAGGGAACTGGGGCATTATTGGCTGAGACGTCTACAGAGGATGTGGGAAGTGCTAATTCTGGGAGAAGGCTGTTGAATACGGCAGTGAGAGCTGTAATGGCTGCCACCCGAATCTGACTATCCGATGAGTTGCTGAACTGTCACTGTGAATGCTGACATCTATTCTATGACTGAGCTTGTCACTCTATGAGTAATTGTTTACCCCGTCTCCTCTGACTTCAGCTTCTCTCTACCCGACCGACAAATGTCAGGGCCATGCTCTCTCCACTGGGTCCACTTTGGTGGTTGAGTCTTGCTGACAGGGTGTGAGATGATGGCTCATGCAGAGGGAGAGACCCTGAAGCAGAATGAACAGTTCACTGAACTTTAATAACAACCATGCACTGGCCCATCTCCCCGTGCCCTCGCAGTAGTGGACGAACTGTTCAGCAGCTGGAACTCCGACGTCAGTCTCTTGATCAAGGAAAAGTGGGGGCTGGAATCCCTTTTAGCATTCAAAGTCTGAATGCCAGTGGAGGGTGACTGGAAGTTACTGTGGACAATCTCTGCTCTAACCAATTGTCAGCTCTGAGTCTTGGGTTTGGAAGAGACAAGGCAGCAGACTGTTGTCTAGCTCCTGATTCACTCTCTCAGCCTGGCCATCAGATTGGGGGTGGGATCCTGGTGTTCCAAAAAGAGAATAGCAAGCCTGGATGTGAGCTGTGGTTCTGGGTCTGACTCAACGTCCAGCATCCTGAACACATACCATGAGCGCGGCAGTTTCGGGAATGGGAACTAGTGGCTGCTTACACCTGCCAGAACGTTTGTGTTTCCATCTGACAGAGGCAAGCCAAAGATCAAATCTGCAGAGAGGCTCAGGCAGTAAGCAGAACAGACCAGCAGGGTGTCTTGTCCTGGGCTCAATGGGACAGGCAGAGATTATGTCCCTTACATCCTGGGACATAGGCAACCACCAAAATAATTTCTCTATAAATCCCAGGATCCATTGAATCCTCAGCTGCCCAACCAGATGAGAAGAATGACTCCACACCAGGGCACACCGTGGAAGGGACGTACAGCCTGTTTGGGTGCGATCCCTCTCCTGAACCTAGATCCAACTGTTGGGTAGCCCCCACCACTGTTTCTATTCCCTAAATCACCGGAGCAGCTATGCACGAGCGAGGAAGGATGGGCTCTGGAGTGGCATTTTCCTCAGTGACATCTGCAGGACACAACATCAGCTATGGTATTCTTACTGCCAAGGCATTAGGTGACGGTGAAATTAAACTGGGTGAAGAAGAAGCCAAATGGGCTTGATGGGAGTTCAGTCGCTTAGTGTCCCAAACGTAGGAGAGGTTCTTGTGATCTCTCCATACCAGAAAAGGGCACTCTGCCCTCTCCAACCAATGTCACCACACCTCAAGTGCTTCCTTGACACCCAGAGTTTCTCGGTTCCTGACGTCATAGTCACACTCTGTAGGAGTCAAACAAGGTGAAAGAAAAGCACGGAGGTGCAGCTTACTATCTACGGAAGAGCACTGGGAGAGTACAGCTCCAATGCCAACACCTGATGCATCAGCCTCGACGCTGAATGGTCAGGATGGTTCTGAATGTTGCAGCACGGAGGCAGTGGTGAAGAGTTGCTTCTGTTCTGAGAATGCTTGATCTGTTTCTCCTGTCCATAGGAATTCTGCAGTGGCCTTCTTGGTTAGTGTATTTATCGGGGCTGCGATGGAACTAAAGTTTCTGATAAAATGGCAATAAAATTTTTTTTAAAATATGAAGCACCTCACCTGCTTGACTGTAGATGGTTTGGGCCACTCTGTAACTGCCTGGGTCCATTTGATATTGGAAGGGGGAGAATATACCCCAAGAACGACACCTCGTCTTTGTGGAAATCCCACTTTTCTGGCTTGGCAGAAAGGTTGTTCTTGAGAACCCTCTGGATATGCTGGACATGTTCCCAGAGAGAGCAGGAATAGATAAGAATGTCATTCAAGAACACAAGAACAGGCTGACACAACATGGCCCAGAGCACGTTGTTGACCAGAACCTGAAAAGCAACAGGGGCATTGGCCAATGGCATTACAAGGTACTCATAGTGGCCAGTGGAGGTGTTAAACGCTGTCTTCGACATGTCCCTTTCTTGGATACAAGCCAGGCTGTGAGCTTGTATCCATCTATCTGATCTGGAAAATAGAAAATACATCCTTGGAGATGTTCAAACATAGGGGACGAGGGTAGCGGTTCTTCCCCATGATGTTGTTGGCAAGCCAATAATCAATGCAGGGACAGAGCTTGCCATTTTTCTTGCTCACAAGAAGAACCCGCTCCTCCTAACGAGGGTGACGGATGGATAAATCCTAATGCCCGTACTTCCTCGATGTATTCTTCTATGGCTACCGTTTCAGGATGAGAGGGGGAAGAGAGTTGGCCCCGAGGAGTTCTGGTATGAAGTAAGAGGTCAATGGCACATTCATATGGCTGGTATGGAGTTAAGAGGAGGCACTCTCCTTCCTGAGGACCCCAGGAGGTCTGTATATTCAGCTGTTATGCCAGAAAGGTCCACATTAGCAGTTGGTACAGAAGGGGATATGCTGACAAGGGCTTGATCTAGATCCAGACAGGCATGCTGGTCTCTACTCTTGGAGCTCCTTTAGGAACCAATTGATCTGTGGATTGAGACAGCCAGGGAAGATCAAGCACCAGCAGAAGTTCAGGTGGATCAACAAGACAGACAGAAAGCTGTTCGTTATGGTTGCTTTCCAGCACGTTGGAGGGGTTCTGTGGAAAGGTGAATCTTGCCATTGCTGAGAGTTCAACCATCCAGAGCCTTGACGTCGATATTCTCTCTGAGTCGGGTCTCTCCATCTTTGTACCAGAGAGATATTCCTAAGGTTCCCAGCTGCCCCCATCAATAAATGCCTGAAGCCCCCATGACATGAAAGCTGGGAGCATTACACAATTAGGGGAAGATCTTGGAGGGAGAACCAGCCCATCAGAACTCCCTTTCCTGCTGGTGGGTATCCTCTTTTACCAGCCGCTTCGGATGTGATGCCTGCAAATGTCCTGGATCGCCATAGTAGAGGCAGGAACCTGTTCTCCTGCACCAACCCTGTTCCTCCTGAGATAGCTGCATGCACCTCACCTGCACAGGCTCCTCCACAGACCGTGTGCTAGGAGATGAGGGAGACTGTGAAGACAGGCGATGATCTAAGGAGTAGGAAGCTCGGGGCCTTCTTTCTCTGTGCCGCTCAGTTGTCTGGTTGTCAGCTCGAATGGCCAGCTTTATCAGGTCACCCAGGTTGTCCTGTTCATCACGCACTGCAATCTCATGCCGGACTCCTGTGCTCAGCCCACGCCGGAAAGCAGTGATGAGGGATCTCTCATTCCACCACATCTCAACCGCTGGCAGGCAGAACTTTTACTGCGTAGTCCCTCATCGTTCCTTTCCTTTGGTGCAGGTCCAGGAGTCGGTGGGCAGCCTCCTGACCCTGTACTGGAAGATCATACACTCACTTGAACTCAAAGACAAATTGCTAGAAAGGTTGGGAGGTTGGGCTGCGGGAGAACCCTGGGTCTCATAAAGCATCGACCAGGTCCATCTGAGAGATTCACCATGTAAGCCAGTTTACATGCATCATCACCAAACCGACTACACCGGGCTTGGAAAGTTAGCTAACAGTGGGTAATTAAAACCCTGAAGCTGGAGTACCTGCTGGAGGAGGAATACTCGGTTCTGGCCCGGATGTTGTCATGGGAGTCAGGGCATCAGTGGCTGAGGCTGATGAGACTGTTAAAGAGGAAGAGGTGGGAGATTCTGTGTGTGGGACTGACCTCGCTGAAGGCTGCTGTATTCTGGCAGTGAGAGTGGTAATGGCACCCACCTGATCCTGGCTGTTGGTAGTAAGCTGCTGAACCACCACAATGAGAGCAGTAATATCTGCCACCTGATTCCAACAGTCTGGTGAATTGCTGAAGTGTTCCTGTGAGGGCTGACACCCTTTCCTTCCTGCTTGGACTGGGCTTGATGCTCTGAGAGTAGTTATTACACTGTGTGAGACACTTTGGCCGACCCAGTCTCTACTGACTTTGGCTCCTCATCTGTGAACTTCGGTTTGTGCTGGGCTTGTCAATCAGCGAGTAGCTTTAGCACTGTGTGAGCTACCTGTGCTAGCTCAGCCTCTGCTGACTTTAACTTCTCTCCTACCTGACCCATGAATTTCAGGGTCATGGTCAGCTGTTCTCTCTCGGCTGGGTCCATTTTAGTGGTCAAGTCTTCCTGAAAAGGATGTGTGGTTATAGCACAAGGGCAGGGCAAGAGACACTGAGGCAATGAACAGTTCATTGAATTTTAATAATAACTGTGCAGAGCAAAGGAAAAAAGTGCTACACCAACAGGGCCACTAACTAAAACTCTCAAATTGAAAGCTAACACTGACTTTGAAGCTTGGAAAGCTCAGCATTGATCAAGACTCAAGAAGTCTGAAATGCAAAGAAATGAGTTAATTATAACCACAATGAAACACTAATTGGCAGGAATGTCCTTACTCACTAGCATCTTGAAGAAGAGTTTCAGCCTAAAACATCGACTGTCTATTCTATTCCATAGATGCTGCCTGGCCTGCTGAGTTCCTCCAAAATTTTGTGTGTATTGCTTTGGATTTCCAGCAGCTGTGGATTTTCTCATTTGCGTAATTACTGGTCCCTTTCAGCTGATGGCGCAGGCCTCAAGCTCCAAAGCAACACAGGCCTCAAGCTCCATGGCAACACAGGCCTCAAGCTCCATGGCAACAGGCCTCAAGCTTGCCGCCAACAGATGTTTGCATGCTGCAGTAGACAAATGGAATGGTGCTATTAAGATTCTACTGCTAATATGATGCTGGAATTGTCTGTCGGTTTCAGGCCTGTGATGAAGTTTGGGTGAGTAACTTTCACTCAAACAGAGTGGCTCTGCTGGAGGAGGATGGCTCGAGAGCAAGGTGAACAATTTTAGTTGTCGCTGTAGAAACTTGAGGATCCAGATAGATTGGTCTCTGAGAGTACAGCCTCATGCACGGACCTAGCAGACGAGGTCTCTCCGCAAATGCCCTGGTCTCCCTCTGACCAGGTCCTTAAGCAAGTCTGCCTGGCCTTTTCACCTTCTGCTCTTCCTTGAATGATACCTAAAGCGATGGGTAATTGTGAGGAAAGGATGTACAGTGTTCCCTGTAGTACCAAGCAATACCCTTGCCACTAATCCAAATGATTGGTGGATTAGTGGTAGTATTATTGTCTGAGATGGAAGTGATGGGACCATTATAGACTACAGATCTGGAATCTTGACTGCAGTTTTGGATATTGGAAGACTTCTCATTGCCTGCATGTAGATGGGCTCTAGAGCAGATTGCAACCTACACGAAAGGTTGATTTTGAAGATGAAAGTCTTGAAGAAAGCTATAGTAAAGCAATTCTGTAGGTTTCAGAGAACAGCACTGTTTTCTGGAATATCAGTAATATAGTAGCACCGTCCCCAACTTTTTTTCTGTGATGAAATTCTAGTCCAGTATGTTAAATAGAAGTGGCTGAATATTAGTGAAAAAATATAAAATCTGAAGACAAGCACAAGCAAATAAGCAAAAGGAGAAAGTAGGCCATTTGGTCTTTTGTGTTTTTCATTATTCAAAATCATTGTGGCTAGTCTTCTGCCTCAAAACCATTCCCTTAATATCCAGAGATCTATCAAACTGTCTTGAATGTGGTCAGCAACTGAGCTTCCAAGTTGTATTGAGTTAAAAATTCTAACTATTTGCTGCCCTCCAGACACACTGATAAGCTCTATCACTGCAAACAGTAGCAGAAAGCAAAATACGTAGATTTATTCAAACCAGATATCTTGATTCACGGCTAAGTACAAACGCGGAGTCCTGTTTAATTGGAGGCCCGCACAAGCCTATTTCTTGTTGGGAGGGGGGTGGTTCTCATCATTTCAGAATTGAGAGTCTCTCCAGGCCATTCCAATGTAAGGATCTGGATCCTGGAAAAAGAATTCCCTACTGATGCCTATCCCTGCTCAGAATTGAATGTCCATGGTCCTATAATGGACCATTTTTTGGACACAGGTTCAGTTATTTACTGAATTAATGTTTATATTGGTGGCAGAAATCTTTTCTTATTTCAAAACCAAATTTATTTATTTTAAGAGGTAACGTGTGTATTGACAGAGGGAACAACATTTTGTAGATGTATTTTGTTTGCTTTAGCTTCTGAATTGTGAGTGTGAGGTGGCAGTTTACACAGTAAATGACATTTAGTCAATACATTGTTTTCTTTGGAAAGCAACAAATGTTTGGGAGACAAAGTCTGAAACTGGTGAACGGTGAGTCAATGGTTCCAATAAAGGGGCCTTGGGGGGGGGGGGTTATCTCAACAGAACAGTTGAAACCGTGACCTGATCTTGGATTAAAGTTTGTGAATGGTGAGTTTAAAAGTCAGTGTGGAAGGCAGTAGCCCTGGATTTAGGGGGTGTTTTACACTCAGTGGCCACTTTATTAGGTATGCCTGTACACGTTAATGCAAAATCTAATCAGCCAATCACGTGGCAGCAACTCAGTGCATAAAAGCATGCCTACATGGTCAAGAAAGTCAGTTGTTGTTCAGACCAGACTTCAGAATGAGTAAGAAATGTGAACTGAGTAACTTTGACCGTGGAATGATTGTTGGTGCTAGGCAGGGTGGTTTGAGTATCTCAGAAACTGCTGATCTCCTGGGATTTTTGCGCACACCGGTCTCTAGAGGTCGGTGCAAAAACAAAAAGTATCCAGTGAGCGGCAGTTCTGTGGCCAAAATTCCTTCATAATGAGAGAGGTCAGAGGAGAATGGCCAGACTGGTTCAAGCTGACAGGAAGGCAACAGTAACTCCAATAACCACACATTACAACAGTGGTGTGCAGAATAGCATCTATGAATGTACAACACGTTGAACCTTGAAGTTGAAGGGCTACAGCAGCAGAAGACCAGGAACGCCTGCTCAGTGGCCACTTTACTTGGTATAGGTACCTAATGAAGTGCCCACCGAGTGTACCTGCCGAATGGAGGCTGAATGGAATGTTTCCACTTTGTTGGCTGGAAGGTCACGACCCAGGAGCCACAATCCTCCGGCAGAAAAAAGGACTGAATGACTGCGAGGGGCTGAGGCTTTGTTCGTGATAGTTGGTCTTGCTGGAGATCTAAATGTAGGGGAGGACAGAAGCAAAACAAAATCTGCTGGAACTGTAAAACAGAGAATGCAGCCACTGACAGAGGTCCAAAAGAAAGGATGCTGAGAGAGCAGAGTATTTGTGGAAAGAGAAAGAAATGAGTTGCCATCCAAACTGGTTGGGAATCCAGGAGCAAAAAACTGGAAATCCCACAGCCAATGGCGATGTCTGTCACCCATCTCCTCTCAATCTCTGTCACTTTGCTGTCACCGTCACCCTCGCTTCCCTGCAACTTAAGTATGTCTGCTTTATAAATGTTCTCATTCCAACTGGTGGCCATTGACCATAAGCGTTAACTTTCATTTTTCCTCCAGAGGTGCTGCCTTATTTGCTTAGTGCTTCTTTAGCTTTTATTTCAGATTTTCAGTATCTGCAGATTACTTGCTTTTTAATTATTACAAAATTTCCTTCTACCCTGAATGGCTGGCCAGTCTACAACTACCAGCAAAATGTCTTCATGCTTCTGTCTTGCCAGCAGCTGCCATCTTGCCTTTATTTGACAATTGCCATGTCCTGTTATTCAAACTTGCACAGAATTTAAGGCTGGCTATCTTATATGTTAAGGTTTCCCTTGCAGATCTGATTAGAGAGCACTATACAAACACTGAAGGAGCCTCATTGCTAAATGGATGATTGCCAATACTAAAGGGAAACTTCTGATATCTTGCTAAGTCTGAAAGTTTGCACCAGAGTGCAAAGGGTCAGACATGCTTGCAGAAAAAAGTAAGCTTCAAATGCTGACTGTAACTGGAGGACGACACACGAAGCAGCCCAATGAGAAGAACCAACAGCCCTTCTCCAGCTGGACATTTCTTCAGGCAGGATTCTGAAGAAGTTCTAAAGGTGTTCATTTTTATTTGGAGATACAGTCCAGTAACAGGCCCTTCCAGCACATGATCCTATGCTACCCTATTGCATCCATGTGACCAGTCAACCCGCTAAACTGTACATCTTTGGAAAGCAGAGCACCTGCTGGAAACCCATGTGCTGACGGGGATAATGGACAAACTCCCTACCGTCAGCGGCAGGAAATGAACCCACTGCTGTCATAGGGTTATGCTGACCACTGCGCTTCCATGCCAGCAGTTCAGCTTCTGACTCCCATGAGATTTGTGGCCAACAGCTGAATGAGGAGTCTTTCAATTGATGAGATCACGCTGCCAAAGCATCACCTTCAGCAAGCAGAGCTTCCATCATTTTAAAAAAAAACCTTGATATATTACAAGAATATTCTCTGCAATGGTAACCTTAATGGTACATGAACACATCTTAGAAAGCTTGATGTGGTTTCAGATGGTGGCAAATATTGGTAGCTTGCGTTGAGGTGTTTGATGTTGCAGTGTACGACAGGCTTGGCAATGATTTTGCGGATGTTCCATCACCATTTGAGGACACATCCTCAGTGTGCAGTTGTTGGTGTTCCTCTCTGGGAATGAACTTTAACTTGGACACCAGGGAGGTTCTGGCGCAGGCAAACACGAGGCAAGCATGAGAATTTTTAGAAGTGTGGTTCTCTTCTGTTAACTCAGTAAAGCAAATATGTTGAAATAGACATTGTCTATGAACCCCTAAGAGCCAAAGAAATGCGACCCAATAGAATTCAAAGGACAGCTGAAGAGGTAGCCATTCAGGACCGAGGCAAGCAAATGGAGGGGAGGGGCTGTATAAACATGAACACTCCTAGAGAGAACACCATCAACTGCACACTGAGGATATCACCTTGACTGATGATGCAAGCTAAATGCCAAGCTTGACAAACACAGCAACATCAAAGCTTGAGGGGGTGGATGCAGGGAGAGTATTTCTCTTGGCTGTAGAGACATGCATTAGGAGTTACAGTCCCTGGATAAAGAATAGAGCATTTAGAGCTAAGTGAAGAGATACCGGTAATTCTTCACTCAGATGAATGACACAGTCACTATGTGCACTCCTCCAATCCGCCCAATAAACAAGAACATTTCTAGTCCACTCTCTCTAACAATCTGTCTTTTCACAAAATCTTTTAAATGTTTTAAGTATTCAGCTGTTCAGCCAGACAGCTGGGCTGCCTGACCTGCTTAGTATTTCAAACATTATCTATATTCATTTCAGATCTCCAGATCAGCAGATAAACTTCTGTTTGCTTTTCAATAAATTCAGGTGTTACTCTTTGTCGGTCTCACCTCAGCAAGACTGACCCTCCATTTAGTTAGGCACAAATGCCACCTTCTGCTTGCCTCTGCTCTGATCAGCACAATCTGACTTGTGGGCATGAAGGGGGCAGTGCAGGAATGTCACACTGAGTGAAAGATCAGCCTTGGTTTCATGGATTAGTGCAACAGGCACAAATGTCCTCTTCCTGCTCTAAGCAGGTGAAGCACAGTGGTCAAGACCATCTTTTCAGCATAATGTTAAATCACATTTTTGTTACATATTAGGTGCCATTCTGGATAGAAAGGACATGGTAAATGCTGATGATTAACAAACAAACGTTACTTGTCTGCGAGTTAAAAATTCAAACAGCAGAAGAGAGACTCCGAGAACCGGAGATTCTTTATATCAAAATAAACTTTGTTCAGAATAAAAACATATATACAAGAATAAACCTTGTGATCCATTTCATTCTTATATTACACAGGCAATGCTTTCATTACTGTTCTATTGCATTCCTTATTGCGTTCTTGGGTGGTACACTACTAGAATAATTAGGGGCTTCCTCACACAACTCAGCCTCTCCCTCTCCTTTAGCAGAAGAACCCTATGCTGTGGTCCTTCCTCACTGAGCTGCACCAAGTGAAAGGTGTGCACCAGTGCACTCAGCACATACCCCAGCAGCCTGGAAAATGAAAGGTGGCTTCTTTTTTGCTCTGGACAATTTTCTGTTGCAAAAAGTGAAGGGACATGACATTCCATTGCTCAAACAGCTTTCAACAATTGCCATTTATCCGTTTTCAGTCAAGTATTTTGTGATGGCGGACTAAAGATTAGGTGCAGTGAGTGTGGGTGGGGTTCCCAGAGTGAAGGAGATCCACAAGTAATACAGCAAAGTCCATTCTTATTGCATGATGTGCAGACACATTGAAGCACCGGAAGGAGGGGGAAGAGGCAAGTGGGACAAACAAGTTAGACGTATCAGAAGTCTGAAGACTAGCTTTGAAATCAAGCCCCAACTGTGAGGACAACTCAATCAGTTCTAATCATGGGGACAACATGACCGGCATCAAATATGCCAGCCTCCCACCATCAGAACCGTACTCCAATCAATTGCCAAACTGCACCTCATCCTTATGGATGTGATTAGACCCGAATGTAAAGAAAATGGTGCTATTAATTAGCGTGATTTATGGGCCAGGGCACTATAGAATATTTGGGAGAATGGACAGGGCCAATTCTTTTGTACCACCTGCGCTGTATCGATATATCCAAGTAGCCAATCACGTTGAAGAATTCAGCAGCGCTTTCCTCCAAATTTGTACCAACTCCACCACTTTTGTTGAATGCTTGCTCTTCACACTTGCAGAGGAGTACATGGAGAGAATGACCTTGTCCTCTATGAAGCATCTGTGTGCCTGGAATGGCAGCAGCGATATGCTGAGCACAGCGGACTGGCTCAGAGTGAAGATGTCCTGCTAGCTTCCTGCACACTGTCGATGCGATTGACCATCGATATCTTTTGCAAGCGATCCGTGTAGAAGAGTGTGGGAGCTGCTCAAGAATGTATCCAACTTCCGATGTAGATATCCCAACACCATACGAACAGTCTGGATCTCTCTGAGCCAGCAAGAGGACGAATACCTCTCTGCTTGCATAGCAAAGCCTCTATGAAGTGGTGAATGCAGAGATGTGCTGCAACTAATATTTCTGTAAACTGAAACATCTGGCATATTATGAAATACTTTTATTTTCGGAGACTAAGGGATTCATGTCCACTGTTAACTTCACCTGCTCAGACAGAACCATCCAGACAAGGCTCCATGAGTGGACCGCTGCCTAGTTCTTGTGGCAGGTCAATCAACGTTCCCAATGTAAACGTTATCCTCTGCGTACTAAAGGGAAACAGAGATAATCCTGGAAATTAATGACCGGTTAGTCTCATGTCAGTGGTAGGAAAGCTATTGAAGAGGATTCTTAGGGATAGGGTTTATGAGCATTTGGAAAAGCATAGCTTAGTTTGGGACAGTCGGCACAGCTTTATGTGAGGCAAGTTGGGTCTTACTAACCTGTTGAAGGTGATTGATGAAGGTAGAGCAGTGGATGCTGCTACATGGATTTTAGATCTGATGTATAACATTTAGTTTTGGGTGCCTTGCCCCATCTCGGGAGGATGTGGGGTATATAGAGAGGGTTCAGAAAAAGCTTACCAAAATGTAACCTGGATTAGAGGATATGTGTGATATAAGGAGAGATTGGACAAGCTAACATTGTTTCCTCTGGAGAGGTTGAGGCTGAGGAGACACCTGATAAAAGTTTATAAAATTATGAGAGTCATACATAGATAGCTGGTAACTTTTCCCAAAATCAAAATCTCCCATACGATTTCAGCTGAAAATGAAGATGTGTGGGACAGGTTTATTTTTAGAGTTATGGGTGCCAGGGGTGATCATTGGGGAAGATTTGACAGCAGAAACTCACAAGAGAGGCATGTGAAAATGCAGAGAATGGGAGAATATGGGCCATCTGTTTATAAGCAGAAGGGATTAGGTGTCATAAGCTTAATTCGTTTGGTACAGCATTTCGACTGAAGGGTCTGTAATGCCGTGTTATGTTCTATATTTATATGCACATATTTATATAATGCAGATATGTTGTTCTTTCTGCTACTTGTGTGACTTGCTGACAAGAGTGTACATTATAGTCCAGGTAGGAAGGGGGGGGGAGGGGGGGGGGAGAGAGAGAGAGAGAGAGACGCTGAAGCCGACCAACAGTTCACTGACAATGGGAACTGTGCAGAAATAGAGGAAAAACAATAAACACTGGGAGAACAGGACCATTAACTAGAACTTTCTAACTAAAGCTAATGTGATACAGTGGCTTGGCAGTAGAGGCTTAATGCTAAATGAATCACTTTTTCCCAGTGTCAGTCTAAATTCTCTCCCTGAACCAGGACAAAGGTCAGCAGGGTGCATTGACGTTGCTCTGTTTTTGGCTAAGTCTTGACAAGACAAACATCAGGAGGGGAGTTGAATACTACCACAATAAAGCATTAATTGGCTGAAACGTACGTATTCACACACATGATTGCTAGACCCTTTCTGCAGCCCGCCTGTGAGGGCACGCAGTCCCTGTGGCAGATCCACGGTTGTGACAGGGCTCCCCACCCAATGCACAGCTCCCAAGGTGGCAGAGACCTGACCCCGCCAGAAGTCCTGGATGAGAAACTTTTCCAGGATGCCATGGGCTGGAACCAAGAACATTCCTCGGGGCCACAATCCTCCCAATCCACGAGACACTCGATCCTGCCCCACACCTGGTGAGAGAGCAGGAGGTGCACACAAAATGGACGATGGACCCATTCACCAGTGGGGAGGAAAGGGGTGGTAACCCGAAGCCGTGGAGAGGTAGACACTGACTTGAGTTGGGAAACATGGAAAACTGGGTGAATTTTCATTGATGATGGTAAGCAAAATCTACATGAGCCCTTGTTGATATTCTTCTCCACCCCAAATGGTCCCATAGAGCATGAGGTCAACTTGCGGCTCTTGACTTTCAAGGGAAACTAGATGCTAGCCAGTCTTTCTCCCCAGCTTGGGAGGCCTCACCTGTCAGTGTGCTGGCGTGTTGTTACTGAGTACACAACAGAGAGGCCATGGCACATCTCCAAGTTCTCTTGCTGCATTGGACAAACTGTTCAGCAGCGGGAACTCCCACGTCAATCTCTTGGTCAATGAAGAGCGTTAGCTGCAATCCCTTTTGGCATTCAAAGGGGGATGTGTAAGTAGAGGATGACTGGAAGTTATTGTGGGCAATGTCTCCCCAAACCAATTGGGAGCTCTAGGATGATGGGTTGGAAGAGGAAAGGTAACGCAAGTTTGTCTCCAGCTCCTGATTCACTCTCTCAGTTTGGCCGTTAGATTGGAGGTGGAATCCAGATGAGAGGCTGGCTGTGCCTCCCACAAGATAACCAAAGGCCTTCCAAAAACGGGACATGAACTGTCATTTCTGATCAGACATTATATCCCGAGGGAAGTGTGCAGCCTGAACACATGCTGAACCATGAGGGTGGCCATCTCATGGGCTGACAGGAGCTTAGGAAGAGCAATAAAGTGGGTAGCCTTGGACAATTGGTTCACAACCCCCAAAATGGTAGTGCTTCCATCAGACGGAGGCAGGGCAGTGATCAAATCCACCAAGGGGTGGGATCAGGGGTGATGAGGCACAGGCAGCAGACATAACAGACCCTCAGGGTGTTGACGTGATGCTTTGTTGTGGGCACAAATGTGACGGGGAGAGATGAAGTTTTGGACATCCTGGGACATAGATGGCCACCAAAATTGTCTCTTGGTAAATTCCAGGGTCTGGTGAATTCCTGGATGTCCAACCAGACACCATTCCAACACTTTGGGGTGCACAGTGCCAGGGAAAGTAGCCATTTGGGAGGGGGGGGCCCTCCACCTGGGCCTGGATCCATCAGCTGGGTGACCCTCATCTCTGCCTCTATTCCCCAGATCACTGGAGCAGCAATGCATGAGCAAGGAATGATGGTCTTTGGATCTGTGGTGTCTACAGATAGGCCAAACTGCTGTGAGAGAGCACTGGCCTTGGTATTCTTACTGCCGGGACCATAGGTGTGGGTGAAGAAAAGAGCCCACCATGCTTGATGGGAATTAAGCTTCTTGGCGTTCTGAATTTATGAGAGGTTCTTGTGATCTGTCCATACCAAAAAGGGGTGCTTTGCGTCCTACAGCCAGCCCCTCAATACCCTCCTTGACAGCCAGAAGTTCTTGGTTTATGACATCAGACTTACACTTGGCAGCAGTCCAGTGACAGGAGAGGCACAGGATTGCAGCCAGTTATCCACAGAGGAGCACTGGGAGAGTACAGCTCCAACGGTAGTGTCTGATGCATCCATCTTGTCAGTGAATGGATGGGATGGGCTTGGATGTTGCAGCATTAAGGCAGCAGTGAAGCCTCGCTTTAGTTCTAAGAATGATTGGCCCACTTCATTAGCCCAAAGGAATCATGCAGAGGTCTTCTTGCTGAATGCATTTAGGGGTCTGCGATGGAACTGAAGTTTCTGATGAAGAGGTGATATAAGTTTGCAAACCCATGAAACGTTAACCTGTTTGACCATAGTTGGTTTGGGCAACTCTGATTGCCTGAACTTCACACAGGTCCATTTGAACACCAGAAGGGGTGAGGTTATAGCCCCAACATTACACCAGTTCCTTGAGGAACTCACACTTCTTTGGCTTGGAGTAAAGGTTACTCATGAGGAGTCTTCTGAGAATCCACTGGACATTCTACACGTGGTGAAAGTGGGAATAGATCAGATCATCCCAGAGCACATTGTTGACCAGAGCCTGATAAACAGACCAAAGGACATCATGAGGTATTCTTAGTGGCCAGTAGAGGTTTTGAAGGCTGGCTTCCACTCATCCCCTTTTCAGATATAAACAAAGTTTTAAGAATTGTGCAGATCTTTCTTGGAAAATATAGTTGCTTGCTGGAGATATTCAAACACAGAGGCAAGCAGCAGAAGAGGGTCGTGGGTCTTCACCGTGATGTTGTTGAAGGGCTAGTGATCAACGCAGGGAAGGAGCTCGCCATTGTTCTTGCTCACATAAATGAAACCTGCCCTTGCTGGTGAGGTTGATGGATGGATAAACCCTAAGGTCAATGCCTCTTGGATGTGCTCTTCCATGGTCACCATTTCAGGACAAGAAAGGGAAAAGAGCCTGCCCCAGGGAGGACAAGTACTAGGTAAGTGGTCAATGATACAGTCGTATGGCTGGTGTGGAGACAGAGAGGAGGCCTTCGTTTCACTGAAGACCTCAAGAAGGTCAGCATATTCAGCTGGAATACCAGACAGGTCCATAGTGGCAGTTGACACCAGAGGGGATCTGTAGACAGGGGCTTGTGCTGGACCCAGATGGGTAGGCAACAGCATATAACCTTGCAGCACCAGAGGTCTCAATATACTAGACCAGTGCTATACTACCATCAGGACTGCCGACCATTCCCAGACTGAAGTTCAGAAAATCTGATCACATACAGGCAGAGGCGCCAGAGATCAGGACAACAAAGATGTGGTCACGGGAGGCAGAGGAGTGGCTATGGGATTGCTTCGAGTCAGTGGACTGGGCCGCCGTGTTCAAGGGCTCGTCAGAGGATCTGAATGAATGCACCTTGTTTGTCATAGGCTTTATAAAACTGTCACGGACAAGTGTGCCCCCACAAAATCATTCAGACTTCCCCAACCAGGAGTCCTGGATGAACCATGAAATTAGCAATCTGCTGAGGGCCAGATTCATGGCATTCAGGTCTGGCGACCAAGTAAGATACAAAACGTCCAGCTAAGAACTCTGGAAAGCCATCTCACAGGTGAAGCGACAATTCTGGACTAAACTTGAATCACTGAAGGATGCTAGACAGCTGTGAGAGGGCTTGAATGCTATCACCTCCTACAAAGAGAAACCAGTCAACATAGATGACAACAAGGCTTTGCTCCCAGATGAGCTCAATGCCTTCTACTCTCGCTTTGACTATCAAAACATGGAGAAACCTTCACAAACTCCTACATCCTGTGATTTTAGTGTCTGAGGCCGACTTAAGAGCATCCTTCAGGAGGGTGAACCCAAGGACAGCATCCAGCCCAGGTGGGGTGCCTGTGCTGATCAATTGGCTGGTATGTTCACGGATATCTTTAAACCCTCGCTTTGGCAGTCTGACATACCCAATCTCTTCAAGCAGGCTTCAGTTATACTGTTGTGTAAGAAAATCGAGGTAACCTGCCTCAGGTAGCACTTGCATCAACTGTAATGAAGTGATTTGAAAGGTTGGTCATAAAACACATCAACTCTTGCCTGAGATGCAACTTGGATCCATTCCAATTTGTCTACTGGCACAACAGGTCCACGGCAGATGCCGTTTCATTGGCTCTTCATTCACTCAACCCTGGAACGTCTAGACAACCCTGGAGCTTCAGGATGCTCTTTATCAACAACAGCTCAGCATTCAATACCATCATCCACTCAGAACTGATCAATAAGTTTCAACACCTTGGCCTCAATACCTTCTTGTACAATTGGATCTCCGATTTCCTCATTTGCAGATCCCAGTCAGTTTGGATTGGCAGCAACATCTTCTCCTCAATCTCCATCAGCACAGATGCACCACAAGGCCGTGTGCTTAGACGCCTGCTCTACTCGCTTTATTCCTATGGCTGTGAGGCTAAGCACAGCTCGAATGTCATATTCAAGTTTGCTGATGACACCGCTGTCGTAGGCTGAATCAAGGGTGGAGACAAATCAGCATATAGGAGGGAAATGGAAAATCTGGCTGAATGGAGCCACAGCAACCTCTTACTCAATGTCAGCAAGACCGAAGAGCTGATTATTGCCTTCAGGAGGAGGAAACCAGGAGATCAGAGATGGAGATGGTCAGTTCCTTGGTGTTATCATTTCAGAGGATCTGTCCTGCGCCCAGCAGGTAAGTGCAATTATGAAGAAAGCACAGCAGCGCCTCTATTTCCTTAGACATTTGCAAAGATTCAGCATGATATCTAAAACTTTGACAAACTTCTATAGATGTGTGGTGGAGAGTATATTGACTGGTTGCATCACAGCCTGGTATGGAAGCACCAATGCCCTTGAATGGAAAATGCTGTGAAAAGCAGCGGATACAGCCCAGTCCATCACGGGTAAAGTCCTCCCCACCAATGAGCACATCTACACAAAGCACTGTCACTGGAAAACAGCATCCATCATCAAGGACCTCCACCACTCTGGCTATGCTCTGACTGCCACCAGGAAGAAGGTACAGGACCCTCAGGACCCACACCAGGAACAGGTATTACCCTACAACTATTAGACTCTTGAAGCATTGGGGATAACTTCACTTGCCCTATCACTGGAGTGTCTCCACAACTTATGGACTCACTTTCAAGGGCTCTTCATCTCATGTTCTCAATATTTATTGCTTATTTTTATTATTATTATTATTATTAGTTCTTATTTTTCTTTTGTATATGCACAGTTTGTTGACTTTGCACATTGGTTGTTTGTCCATCCTGTTTGGTGTGATTTTCCACTGATTCTATTATGTTTCTTGGATTTTCAGAGTATGCCTGCAAGAAAATAAATCTCAGGGTTGTATACGGTGACATATATGTACTTTGATGATAAATTTACTTTAAACTTTGAGGTATATGGGTCTGCTGGTTTCCACTCTTGGAGTGCCCTGAGGAACTGATTAATCAGTGGGTTGTGTTGTGATAACCAAGGAAAGCCAAGCACCAACAGCAGTTCAGGTGAATCTACCCGACAGAGAAAGAGCTGTTCCCTATGGTTGTATTCTAGCACAAGTTGGAGGAGTTCTGTGGAAAGGCAGGGCCTGCCAGTGCCCAGGAGTCCAACCATTCAGGGCCTTGTTGTCAACATTTTCTCTCAATTGCTGAGTTGAAACCCTCCATTTTTGAGTAAGAAATATCCATGAAGTTCCCTGGAGTCAACAAATCCCTGAAGCATATGAGTTTGAGATTTTCACAACAAGGAAGCTGGAAGCATTATTCATTTAGGGAGAATGCTGGCAGGGAGAACCAACCCAACAGAACTCTCCTTCCTGCTGACAGGTATCCTCTTTGACTGAGCGCTTGCAACACGAAGCCTGGAAGTGTCCTGGATTGCAACAATAGAGGCAGGAACCTGTTGTCCTGTGCTAATCTCGTTCCTCCTGAGATTGGTACATGCGGCCCACCTGCATAGGCTCTGCAGACTGTGTACTGGGTGATGCTAGAGAGGGTACAGACAACCAGTGATCTAAGGAGTAGGTAGCCTGGGCAAACTTTCTTTGAGCCACTCAGTTGCCTGGTTGTCAATTTGCATAGCCAGATTAATGAGGTCATCTGAACTGCCCTGCTTGTGATCTTTTGCCAAACCGCTGCACTCAATCCCCACTGGAAAGCCGTAGTGAGGGATCTCTCTCCACCACACGCATGCGGAACTTTACTGCATAGTCCCTCCATGTCCCTCTACTTAGGCAGAAGTCCAGGAGTAGGTGGGCAGCCTCCTGATCCTGTACTAAAAGATCAAAAACACTCTTGAACTCAATAACCAATTGTCAACGTGACTGCACTAGGTGGGAACCTTGTTCCTGTAAAGCATTGATCAGCTGAGTGGGAGTCTTTCTAAGAGAGTCACCATGTACACCAGTTATGCACGTCATCACCAAACTGAACAGCCTGAACTTGGAAAGTTAGCTCACTCTGGCTAACTTAACTTCCTGCAGCCATTGTGGTCAGAGCAGTAGCTGCCTGGTGGAGGAATACTGGGTTCTGTTCCAGTCACTGTTAGGGAATTGAAGCATTAGAGGCCGAGGCTGCTGAGGACGTTGAAAAGGAGGATCTGGGAGAGGCTGGAAGTGGGACTGACATGGCTAAAGGCTGCTGAATGTGTTTGTGAGAGCAGTAGTGGCTGTCACTGATTCTGGGTGTCAGTGGTAAGCTGCTGATCCATGGCCGTGAGAGCAGTAAGCATTAACATCTGATTCCAGCTGTCTGCGTTGAGTTGCCGAACTGTCCCTGCCAGGGCTGACACCTGCTCTTTCAGGTGAGACTGGGCCTGCCGCTCCAAAAGTACGTAGCTGTCACACTGTGTGATAAAAGTTGGCCAATCCAGCTTCTACTGATTTTAGTTTCTCCACAATTTTCGGTCTGGAATGGGCTTGTCATTCTGAGAGTATCTGTTGCACTCCTACAGTCAACACAGCTTCAACTGACTGTAACTTCTCTCCTATCTGGCCAATGAATGTCAGGGCCAAGGCCAGCTCTTCTCTCTCTGCAGGGTCCCTTTCCTTCTGGTCAAGGCCGGTTGACGAGGATGTGCGTTATGGCTCAAGTGCCAAAAGAAGGAGACACTGAACATGATCAACAGTTCACAGATTTTTAATAGGAAATATGCAGAAATAAAAGGAAAACAATAAATATTAGCCCAATAGAGCCGTTAGTTAGAACTCCCAAAACAAAGTTAATGCCGATACAACAGCCTGGCAGTAGTCGCTCAATACTAAGTAAATGCCGCTTCTTAGCAGTGTCAGTCTAAACGTAGACTTCTTCCCCAGAACCAGGACAATGGTAAGCGGGGTATGCTGACTCTGTGCTGCTTTTGGTCAAGTCTCAACAAAACTGAAATGAGAGGAAGGGATGAGACACTAATTGTCTGGAATGTGTATACTCACAAGTGTGATTGCTGAACCCTTTCTACAGCCTGCCTGTGAGGACATTCAGAACCCCGTGGCAGAGTCCATGGTTGTGGCACCTGTTGTACACAATCTGGCAATTTTCATTCCTGCTTTGCAATCATAATAACACTTTAAATGTCTACTGCCCTTTGCCATTCCTTTGATAATCATCTTGCGCAGTGTACTTGCCACCTCGTCAGCTTTTGAATTTACAGTGCTCACTATGACTTGTCAATGGCTTTGGGCATATTGATATTGTATTTATCTGTACATGGTGATACCTAGATTTCAGGAAAAAGATGAGTTCTGGAATAATAAGGAAGGAATTATCACCACAAGTACAATTTTGTTTGGCCCAAGCAGAATTTAATTTCATCACTTCACATTTTATAATATTTTAAATTTCCAATTTTTGCATTTAAGGCTCTTCTGCAGAAATATTAAAGGGTGAAACATTAAAGCATAGTACAGGCCCTTTGACCCACAATGTTGTGACAACCTTTTAACCTACTCTTAAGATCAATTTAATCCTTCCCTCCTACATGGCACTTTATTTTCTGTCATTCTGAAGTTTCCAGGTTGCAAATGTCAGACACATAGTGTGTTATCTGTCGTTCCAACAATCAATTGATTAGTATATGCTATTATATTAGTATATGATTAGTTAATGCTATGCTTGTTACTTAGACTAATTACTCACATTTGGATGGTTAAAGTTTTAGAACCATAGAACACTACAGCACAGTACAGGCCCTTCAGCCCTCCATGTTGTGCCGACCCATATAATCCTTAAAAAAAGTACTAAACCCACACTATCCCATAACCTTCCATTTTTCTTTCATCCATATTTTCTTTATCACTAGCTTAAAATCAAGTGGACTTCATTTGAAAGTTTGTTCTGGATAACAGACAGAAGACACACTCAATTTTGCTTCATTACTTCCATATTTCATATTTCAGCCCATTAAGTGTATACTGGTTCAGAGAACCCCCATCAACCCTATTTCTCCAGCTCTTTCCTTGTGAACTATTCTCTCTCATGTGGCCAACAGCTTTCTCCCCACCTGCCCCAATTCTCCTATTACCCACATAAATTTACGATAGCTAATGAACCAACATATTTGGGATGTAGAAGGAAATCACGGTCCCCACATGTTCGTAGGGAAATTGGGCAAGCTACACATAGACAGCAGCAGAGGTCTGGATATTTTTTTTGCTGGAGCTGTATGTGGTACCATTGTAACTACCAATACAATTCCTTTTCTCAGATTTTTCATGCCCATTTCTGGATGCTCTCTATTACCACAAGGATTTCCTTTTTTTTGTCTGTGTACGATGGGTAGTATCTTGTTAATGTCTAGTGTCCCAAGGATAATCATTAAAATTCAGTCAGGGCTACACTGACTGAATCAACAGTTGCAGATGCATGGCAGCAGATCTCAGATTAGGTCACGAATGTATTCTTTCATTCTGCACTGGAGACCTATTCATGAACTATCCTGATATTCAGATTTAGGTCTTCATTCAGACTGATCTTGATACCATTACGAATGCTGACTGAAGTTTCATTTCACTGTGTGGCCGTATACTAATGATCAACTGATATATCAGCAGAATGAATATCTACTGGAGAATGAACTTTCTCAAAAAGGTATCTTGTTTAAGTAACAGAAAAACCCTAGTCGATTGATTCTGGGATTAATGAACCACCCGCACACCGAGAAAACGATCTAATCTGTGGTGCGACATTGGTCAACTGATGGCACTTTCAACTCCATTTAAATAAAGACTAGAAGGCTTGCATTGCTTAGCAAATGAGCTGGTATATGGCCCTCCTTTACAAAATAAAACATAGACTTGCACAAATGAAGCCTTCCAAATTAAACTGTTCATGATATACAGTGGCATGCAAATTTTGGGCACCCCGGTCTAAATTTCTGATACTGTGAATAGCTGAGCGAGTAAAAGATGACCTGATTTTGTTGTGGTTTTTCGTGCCTCCCAGTGGATCCCCTTTTAAGGCTTTGGGGTCCACTTTGGGTGGATAAAGCTTTCTGAGGGCCTGCCATACCCTCTGCCTCACTCTGTCAAACCCATCTCCATCAGTTCTTAGGTCGTTCGAGTTTACTATGCCAGCCATTTCCATTAGTTCATTAAATTTGGAGGTTCCCATCAACCTTATCAACAGTGCCTTCAAATCTCCCATAGCCAATAATCGTCCCGCTGTTTCTTCTTCAAAGGCTCTAATCCATTTCCCTGCTCCTTCATGTAAATTGGGCAGAGTGTTTTTCAGCCCTTCTAGGTCCTGGGATCCCCAAGGGATATACTGCACTTGTCCTGATCCTTTAACTAACAACGGCATCATTCTTCCTCCTCCTTCCCACCTGCCCTGGCTTTCCTCTTCACCTGACTCCCCATCTGTCTCAGGGCATGTCTTTACTGCCTCCCACACAAATGTCTCCGGGGTCCTCTTCTTCCCTCAGTCTCCCTGTGGAGTCCTTCCTTTCTGTCTTGATTCAATACTTGGTTGGCCCCTAGAATATTTTTCGCATCTCTCCTGGCAATCCCCTTTTAATAACTTATCTGGCTCTCTCTCTACTTCCGCAAGTCACTCCCCTACTGCCTCCTTCTTTCCTTCTAGGCTTCTGCCTCCTACCTCTTCCCCACAAATTCTCACATCCTCTCTCTCTCCACTTAACTCTTGCTCCTCCAATGAGTCACCTTTTCTAGTCTGTTTATTTCTATGGTATAATCGATACTCCTCATATTCCTTTTCCTCCCTCAAGTATTTCATCCGTTCAATCTGTTCTTGCATTTCTCTCTGTACCTGTTCTATCTTTATCCTTTCTGCCTGTATCTCCTGCCATATCGCCGCTTTTTCCTTCTCGTATTGTTTTTTTTCCTCCTCATTATCCCAAACTTGGACTTCTCCCTGCATGTTTACTGTTCCCGTCAGCAGGGGGCACTGCTTAGGGGTTCCTTCCTCATTATAGGGAGGGGTTTTTTCTGTTTCTTTCGCATCTGGGTACGGAGCCGAAGCCAGCTTCTCACCGTACCCTTCTCTCTCTTTAACAGGCTGTTTCTCCAGCACCTTAGTGTCTTCCTCGCTTGTAATCAATATTCTACCTGTTCTCCTCAGACTTTCTCCCTCCGTTCTGAAGAGTTTTAGCACTTCCATTTTTTGTTCTCTTTTTTGCTCTCTTTTCTTAGATTTATCTTTTGATTTGTAATTTTTAATTAGTCCCTCCATTTCTTCGCACAAACTTACATCAAATGTTCCTTCTTTTGGCCACTTTGTGACTAGGTTTTTGGTTCTTTTTTCCCATTTTTCTGAAGTTTTTGTGATCTCAGTTTGAACTAAAGGGAATTTTTTGCTCAGAATCTCTACTGCTGTTCCTTTACCTGTCATGTTATTCTCTCTTGTTAAGGTATTTCAGAGATTCACAGTTTGTTTACTGGATAATATTATTTACTCTAATTCTGCGCCTAGTCCTAGTCTAACACCACGTGGACTTTTCCTTCCTATAACACCACGTGGACTTTTTCTTCCTATAACACCACGTGGACTTTTTCTTAACGTATTAACTTATTTGTACCTACCCTCACTGCAGTGTTCTTGAGCAATCCTCTGAGCCTCCTCTGTTAACCCCCAATTCTGCCAGATTCTTTGGACCGGAGAGACCCTTTGGCAGTGGTTCCACACTCCTGAGACTCCAAGACCTCCCCAAAGCCAACAGAATTCTTAGTCCAAATTGTCACAAAAAGCGCTTTCCTTTTGTTTGGGTGCACCCTTAATTCTGTTAGCCTTATGGGGGTCCCTAGAGGACTGGGAAGCGTTCCCAATCTGCCGTTTCCTTTCCGCGGGTCTCTATCCGGTCCTGCCGCGGTCGCCAATTATGTCGTGGTTTTTCGTGCCTCACAAATGAGCAAGAGATGCAGAAGATTCTTCAAGAAGGGTTAAACTTTAATTTGCAAATCAAAGCTGAGACAGTCATTGAGCTAGTCGCTGATTGCCCACCGATCCTCGGACACAGCATTTTTTATAGCAATCTCCGGTCCAGTTGCATTAGCATATGCAATCAATCTATAGTTGCGTATTACACGTACTGCACGTACATCATGTCCCTTTTGTTCCTATCAATTGGCTTAATCATGTTCTAATCTACATCTCTTAGCTACCTCTCATTAACATACCATTGTTTTCTACATTTTTAAGACTTCAGTCTCCTACCAAATTGGATACATGCATAGCAAATAATAGTCCTAGGATTATGTGACTTAATTATGTTCTAATCTATATCTCTTAGCTACTTCTCATTAACACATCATTGTCTTCTACATTCCTAAGATTTCATTCTACTAAATTGAGTACATGCATAAGCTCAGAACTGACTTCATAGTTTTGGTAAATTTATACTTTTATACTCCAATAATTTCCAAAAGCCATAAAGTTAAAGATGACACATTTCTTTAATATTTTAAGCAAGATTACTTTTTTATTTCCATCTTTTACAGTTTCAAAATAACAAAGAAGGAAAAGGGCCCAAAGCAAAAGTTTGGGCACCCTGCATGGTCAGTACTTAGTAACACCCCCTTTGGCAATTATCGCAGCTCGTAAACGCTTTCTGTGACCAGCTAAGAGTCTTTCAATTCTTGTTTGGGGGATTTTCACCCATTCTTCCTTGCAAAAGTCTTCTAGTTCTGTGAGATTCTTGGGCCGTCTTGTATGCACTACTCTTTTGAGGTCTATCCACAGATTTTCGATGATGTTTAGGTCGGGGGACTGTGAGGGCCATGGCAAAACCTTGCACCTCTTGAGGTAGTCCATTGTGGATTTTGAGCTGTGTTTAGGATCATTATCCTGTTGTAGAAGCCATCCTCTTTTCATCTTCAGCTTTTTTACAGACGGTGTGATGTTTGCTTCCAGAATTTGCTGGTATTTGATGGAATTCATTCTTCCCTCTACCAGTGAAATGTTCCCTGTGCCACTGGCTGGGACAAGGTTTGAGGAGTCAGAGATCTATAAAGCTTTGAAATTTGCATCATTTGGCCTTTCCTAACAATGACTGTGAACAAGCCATAGCCCTAACAAGCTAATTAAGGTCTGAGACCTTGGTAAAAGTTATCTGAGAGCTCAAATCTCTTGGGGTGCCCAAACTTTTGCATGGTGCTCATTTCCTATTTTTTACTCTAAAATTGTACAAAACAAAAATAATACACTAATCTTGCTTAAAATGCTGAAAAGAATGTTTCATCTTTAACTTTATGACTTTTGGAGATCAGTTCATCTTCTACTCACTTAACTATTCACAGTAACAGAAATTTTGACCGGAGTGCCCAAACTTTTGCATGCCACTTAAGTCACTCCAGTGTTTCAAGTAATCCTCCAAATATTTAATTTATTGTTCAAGAAAATGAGAGATAGAAAACTGAAAATGATCAATATATATATAGCTTTCTGCATGCTAATTAAGCCAACGAATGTTAAAATAAATTAAACAAGGTACAATTTGTGTGAAAAAGAAAGATAATTTTGTTTAAAAAATGCAGAAACCAGTTTCTACTGCAAAAATGAACAAATTATTGTGACCCATAGCTGGTAATTTCCAGTTTAATCCAAATAAGACAGGAATAATGGGGATAGTTAATGATTACATTTTAGCAAAACAGAATAGCAAAGTAATGAGAAACAGGTTTATGATGCAGAGCTACTTATGTACGCAGAATAAGGTCAAAATGAATAATTTCACAAACAGCTTGTTTTTGGTAACAAGAACTGGGTGAAAGGTTGAATGTGATCTCAGTACTTCCATGTATACCTGTTTTGCTCTTTTGCAGTTTGTGAGCAGAGCCCGACACAATTTTAAAAGGCTTCTTTGTTATTAGAATGTTCAAAATAAAGCTTTTAAATGGTAGTTATCAATGTAACACAGCAAAGTGGTTCCTGGCCTGATTATCTAAAATGCATTGTAGGAATAATACCATTGAAAAGCATTAATCAGTCTTGCTTACATATTCTGTGACAAATATATTGTGACTGACATAACATAATCACTTCTACTGGCTTACACTTCCACTGGCGTTAGAAGAACACAGATGCCTTACCCAAATGGCTACTCAACCTGAGATAGCTTGGACAATTTGTCCTGGTTAACTTCTGACCATAATCCCATCATAGTTAAGTTTTATTCAGTCCTCAGCTGATTCTGAAACATAAATATTTTCATCAAAGGATTTGAAATAAGAATCCTGGCAAAAAGATATACTGATATGCATTTTGTTATAAAACCCACTTGTAGATGCACACATTTTAAGATGTGTGAGTGGCATTTCAATAAATATTTTAACATAATTATAACTAGGGTAACATAATAATTTTAATTTTCATCAGTTAACTTTTTGTTAGTGCAAACATTAGTTATAGAGCCATACAGAATGGAAGTATGTTCTTCAGTCCAACTGGCCCATGCTGACCAAAATTCCCATCTAAGCTAGCTCCACCATATGGCTCATATCCCTTTAAAAGGGGCCATGCTTATAATTTAGGTTACAAAATGCTTTTTCATACATTTTTTGTGAATATATCAAGTGATACCAACAAAATAGCTTTTTTGCACTGTTCTTACCTTGTAATTCCTATTCTTTAGTTTTATTTTATTTAGAGCTACTGTGCAGACCAGGCCCTTCCACCCCACCGAGTCATACTACCCAGCAACCCACTGATTTGACCCGAGCCTAATCACAGGACAGTTTACAATGACCAATTAACCCACCGACCACTATGTCTCTGGGTTGTGGCAGGAAGCTGGAGCACCTGGAGGATGTCGTGCAATAAAATTGGTGTGTTTGCATGAGTGTGACTACAAAACACAAGTGCATACACTTGTACAGGAAAAGATAGAATGGATTAACGGTAATTTGGATTCAGAATTGGCCTGCCCATAAAAGACAGAGGCTAGTGGTTGAAGGATGTATTCTGGTTGGTAGTCCGTGACCAGTGATGTTCTGCAGGGTCCCCTGCTGTCTGTGATATATATAAATGTCTTGGATGAAAATACAGATGGGTAGGTTAGTATGATTGCAGATAGCATACAAACATTGGTGGAATTCTGGACAATATACAAAGTAGTTTAAACATACAGAAAAATATAAATCAGTTACAGTTATGGGCAGAGAAGTAACATATGGAGGTTAAATCAGACAACTGAGTGGTGTTGCAGTTTGGGAGATCAAATGTCTGTAGTGAGATGCTGAAGATGTTCTATAGGTCAGTTGTGGAGAGCGCCCTCTTCTTTGTGGTGGCGTGTTGGGGAGGAAGCATTAAGAAGAGGGACGCCTCACGTCTTAATAAGCTGGTAAGGAAGGCGGGCTCTGTCGTGGGCAAAGTACTGGAGAGTTTAACATCGGTAGCTGAGCGAAGGGCGCTGAGTAGGCTACGGTCAATTATGGATAACTCTGAACATCCTCTACATAGCACCATCCAGAGACAGAGAAGCAGTTTCAGCGACAGGTTACTATCGATGCAATGCTCCTCAGACAGGATGAAGAGGTCAATACTCCCCAATGCCATTAGGCTTTACAATTCGACCGCCAGGACTTAAGAACTTTTTAAAAGCTATTATTAATGCTTTTTGAGATAGTGATTTAGATGCATATCATATTTTTTTTACTGAGTTAAGTATTGTATGTAATTAGTTTTGCTACAACAAGTGTATGGGACATTGGAAAAAAGTTGAATTTCCCCATGGGGATGAATAAAGTATCTATCTATCTATCTATCTATCTATCTATGTAAAGGGAAAGTATACTGTTAATGACAGGACCTTTAATAGCATTTACGTACACAAAGATCTTGTGCTCCAAGTCCACAGCTCCCTGAAAGTAGCTACATAAGTAGATAGGTTGACAAAGAATGTCTCTAGCATTCATTGGCCAGGGAAATGGGTTTAAGAGTAAGGAAGATATGTTGCAGCTATGTCAGATCGCACTTGCAGTATTATGTGCAATACTGGTTGATCTAACATAGAAAGGATTGGGAAGCTTTAGAATGGGTTTACCAGGAGTGATTCAGTTCACTTTACCCATAGTACTTAACTTATGCTCCTTACATAAGCCTACAAAGGAATTGCCAACATTATAACTTTCTTTCTGATCACACATGGAAGATCTGATGGGAAGGCCTTTCTTACCATCAAACAAGCAAGGCATTCTGCTAAATCACTAGCAGCATGCTTGATGAAACCAAACCACCAATTCACCACACTCACCTCCTGTGAACAACTCTGGGTCCTTCTCCAGCCACTGAACATCGTTTAGCGAATCTAACCTTGCCATGAGGTTCAGCTTCTCGACGGCAATGCCGTCCCAGTGGTGGCAAGAAGAGATTCTGAGCAACAGACATCCTCTTTGAACTGTTTCTCATTATTATGAATAGAAGTCGGAATCAGCATCTGGTTCAACTTCACCAGCAAATGTTGTGAAATTTGTTAACTTTGTGGCAGCAGTACAATTCACTACATGGTAATAGAAAAAAAACTGAATTACAGGAAGTATTTATAAAAAATTGTTAAATTAATTAAGTAGTGCAAAAAATAGAAATATGAGAGTAGTGAGGTAGTGTTCCTGGGTTCAATGTCCATTCAGAAATCAGATGGCAGAGGGGAAGAAGCTGTTCCTGAATCATTGAGTATGTACCTCCACACTTCTGTACCTCCTACCTGATGGTAACAATGAGAAGAGGGTATGTCCTGGGTGAAAGGGATCATTAATGATAGATGTTGGTGATATACCGAACCTCCCCACACTTCAAACGAAATACAGTGGCTGTTTTGTCTCCTTTGAAGCTGCATTGATACGTTGGTCCAGCTTAGATCCTGAGAGATATTGACACCCAGGAACTTGAAATTGCTCACTCTTTCCACTTCTGGTCCCTCTTTGAAGACTGGTACATGTTCTTCCATCTGAAGTCCAATTAGTTATTTGTCTTACTGAGGTTGAGTGCAAAGTTGTCGCTACAACGCCACTCAACTAGCTGATATATCTCACTTCTGTTTGTCCTCTCGTCACCATTTGAAATTCTGCCAACAATGGTTGTATCATCAGCAGATTTACAGATGGCATTTGGGCTGTGCCTAGCCACACAGTCAGAGAGAGTAGAGCAGTAGACTGAGCACATGTCCCTGAGGTGCGCCAGGTCCGATTGTCAGAGAGGTGGAGATGTTGGTCCCAATCTGCACAGATTGTGGTGTTCAGGTTAGGAAGCTGGAAGATCCGGTTGCAGAGGGAGGTAGAAAGGACCAGGTTCTGGAGATGTTCAATCATAACTGTAGGAATGTTTGTATTAAGTGCTGAAATGTGGTCAATAGACAGCACCTTGATGTGGGTATTTGTATTGTCCAGGTGATCCAAGGCCGCATGAAAAGCCAATGAGATTGTGTATGCTATACACCTTTTGTGGAAATAGACAAATTGCAGTGGGCCCAGGTCCTTGCTGAGACAGGATTTAATTCTAGCCATAACCAAGCTCTGAAAACACTTCATCACCATAGATGTGAGTGTTAGTGGATGATAGATACTAAGGCAGATCACCCTGCTCTTCTTGGGCACTGGTATAATTGTTGTCCTTTTGAAGCAGGTGGGAACTTCCTTCTGCAGCAATGGGAGATTGAAAATGTCTTTGGACATTCTTTTCACACTGAGTTAATGTTTCCCTGGCCCCATGAGCACTTTCTTAGTGTAATGCCTGTTTCTTCCTCAGTTTTGTGAACAGACATTCAGGGATGGCTGTGACTTCTGCCCCATTGTCCATTTTGAAAATCACTGCCTCATTTTACAACTGAACGGCAGTACACAGGCCTTGGCTATTTGAATATAGAGCCGTAAGGAAAGATCTCTCTTCATCTGAATCATGGTCTTCTTTGACCTCCTGAGGCACTGTTTTTGAGTGGCACTGGCTTTTAAAATGGCCAACTCTATCGCATTGGTGGCAGTTCATTTCTTTTGCTGGACGCAGCTCTTTAATGTGGAATGGAGACTTGCCACATCTCCTGCAGTTGGACATTTTACCTGCTCTTGTCTGATTTGTTTGAGATGAGTTCTACTGTTCCCACTTTCTATAGTCTTTCTGACGGCAACTAGTTTCTTCTCATGTATCACATTTTGCTTTCCTGTGAAATATTATTTGAATTTGTCCCGCACTGTTTTGTACTCCTTTTAGTGAGCATCTGTCAGTCCTAATCCAACCATGATGTTATCTGCTTTGTCCCCCATGCAGTGTATCAGTGTGTTTACTTGATGCTCTTCTGAAGCCTGAGTGAGATTGCTTGCAACCCTAAATCTCTGTGAGTCTGAGCTATCTCTCAAAGTCCCCTGGTTTAGGGAAATAAACTGTGTCAGGGAACTTTATTAGGGAAATAGATGTAGGTACTGCAGGTATTTGCTTCATTTTCCTGTTTGTTTGTTTGTTTATTTATTATTTTATTTATTCGGACTATGAAAATTTTCTTTTCTCAGCCTGAGAGTTTGACTGACTTCTCTGCTGTGTCTGTGTCTAAATGCACTCCCCCGTGTCTCTGCACTCCCCCTGTCTCTGCACTCCCCCGTGTCTGCACTCCCCCCTGTCTCCACACTCCCCCCTGGCTCTGCACTCCCCCCTGTCTCCGCACTCCCCCCTGTCCCCGCACTCCCCCCTGTCTCTGCACTCCCCCGTGTCTGCACTCCCCCCTGTCTCCACACTCCCCCCTGGCTCCGCACTCCCCCGTGTCTCTGCACTCCCCCCCGTCTCCACACTCCCCTGTCTCCGCACTCCCCCCTGTCTCTGCACTCCCCCCTGTCTCTGCACTCCCCCGTGTCTGCACTCCCCCCTGTCTCCACACTCCCCCCTGGCTCCGCACTCCCCCGTGTCTCTGCACTCCCCCCGTCTCTGCACTCCCCCCTGTCTCTGCACTCCCCCGTGTCTCTGCACTCCCCCATGTCTCTGCACTCCCCCCTGTCTCTGCACTCCCCCCGTCTCTGCACTCCCCCGTGTCTCTGCACTCTCCCCTGTCTCCGCACTCCCCCGTGTCTCCGCGCTCCCCCCTGTCTCTGCACTCCCCCCTGTCTCTGCACTCCCCCATGTCTCTGCACTCCCCCCGTCTCTGCACTCCCCCCTGTCTCTGCACTCCCCCCTGTCTTCGCACTCCCCCGTCTCCGCACTCCCCCGTCTCCGCACTCACTCGTGTCTCCGCACTCCCCCGTGTCTCCGCACTCCCCCATGTCTCTGCACTCCCCCCTGTCTCCGCACTCCCCCGTGTCTCCGCACTCCCCCCTGTCTCTGCACTCCCTCCCGTCTCTGCACTCCCCGTGTCTCTGCACTCCCCCCTGTCTCTGCACTCCCCCTGTCTCTGCACTCCCCCCGTCTCTGCACTCCCCCCTGTCTCTGCACTCTCCCCCGTCTCCGCACTCCCCCCTGTCTCCGCACTCCCCCTGTCTCTGCATTCCCCCGTGTCTCTGCACTCCCCCCTGTCTCTGCACTCCCCCCCGTCTCCGCACTCCCCCGTGTCTCTGCACTCCCCCCTGTCTCTGCACTCCCCCCTGTCTCTGCACTCCCCTGTCTCCGCACTCCCCCGTGTCTCTGCACTCCCCCATGTCTCTGCACTCCCCCTGTCTCTGCACTCCCCCGTGTCTCTGCACTCCCCCTGTCTCTGCACTCCCCCGTGTCTGCACTCCCCCCTGTCTCCACACTCCCCCCTGTCCCCGCACTCCCCCCTGTCTCTGCACTCCCCCGTGTCTGCACTCCCCCCTGTCTCCACACTCCCCCCTGGCTCCGCACTCCCCCGTGTCTCTGCACTCCCCCCCGTCTCCACACTCCCCTGTCTCCGCACTCCCCCCTGTCTCTGCACTCCCCCCTGTCTCTGCACTCCCCCGTGTCTGCACTCCCCCCTGTCTCCGCACTCCCCCCTGTCTCCGCACTCCCCCCTGTCTCTGCACTCCCCCGTGTCTCTGCACTCCCCCCCGTCTCTGCACTCCCCCCTGTCTCTGCACTCCCCCGTGTCTCTGCACTCCCCCCTGTCTCTGCACTCCCCCGTGTCTCTGCACTCCCCCCTGTCTCTGCACTCCCCCGTGTCTCTCCCCCCTGTCTCTGCACTCCCCCCTGTCTCTGCACTCCCCCCTGTCTCCGCACTCCCCCCTGTCTCCGCACTCCCCCCTGTCTCTGCACTCCCCCATGTCTCTGCACTCCCCCCTGTCTCCGCACTCCCCCCTGTCTCTGCACTCCCCCCGTCTCTGCACTCCCCCCGTCTCTGCACTCCCCCGTGTCTCTGCACTCCCCCCGTCTCTGCACTCCCCCCTGTCTCTGCACTCCCCCCGTCTCTGCACTCCCCCATGTCTCTGCACTCCCCCCTGTCTCCGCACTCCCCCCTGTCTCTGCACTCCCCCCTGTCTCCGCACTCCCCCCTGTCTCTGCACTCCCCCCGTCTCTGCACTCCCCCCGTCTCTGCACTCCCCCCTGTCTCTGCACTCCCCCCGTCTCTGCACTCCCCCCTGTCTCTGCACTCCCCCCGTCTCTGCACTCCCCCCTGTCTCTGCACTCCCCCGTGTCTCTGCACTCCCCCATGTCTCTGCACTCCCCCCGTCTCTGCACTCCCCCCTGTCTCTGCACTCCCCCGTGTCTCTGCACTCCCCCATGTCTCTGCACTCCCCCCTGTCTCTGCACTCCCCCCGTCTCTGCACTCCCCCCTGTCTCTGCACTCTCCCCTGTCTCCGCACTCCCCCATGTCTCTGCACTCCCCCCGTCTCTGCACTCCCCCCTGTCTCTGCACTCCCCCGTGTCTCTGCACTCCCCCATGTCTCTGCACTCCCCCCGTCTCTGCACTCCCCCCTGTCTCTGCACTCCCCCGTGTCTCTGCACTCCCCCATGTCTCTGCACTCCCCCCTGTCTCTGCACTCCCCCCGTCTCTGCACTCCCCCGTGTCTCTGCACTCTCCCCTGTCTCCGCACTCCCCCGTGTCTCCGCACTCCCCCCTGTCTCTGCACTCCCCCATGTCGCTGCACTCCCCCGTGTCTCTGCACTCCCCCCCTGTCTCTGCACTCCCCCCTGTCTCTGCACTCCCCCCCTGTCTCTGCACTCCCCCCCCGTCTCCGCACTCCCCCGTGTCTCCGCGCTCCCCCCTGTCTCTGCACTCCCCCCCTGTCTCTGCACTCCCCCATGTCTCTGCACTCCCCCCCGTCTCTGCACTCCCCCCTGTCTCTGCACTCCCCCCTGTCTTCGCACTCCCCCGTCTCCGCACTCCCCCGTCTCCGCACTCACTCGTGTCTCCGCACTCCCCCGTGTCTCCGCACTCCCCCATGTCTCTGCACTCCCCCCTGTCTCCGCACTCCCCCGTGTCTCCGCACTCCCCCCTGTCTCTGCACTCCCTCCCGTCTCTGCACTCCCCCGTGTCTCTGCACTCCCCCCTGTCTCTGCACTCCCCCTGTCTCTGCACTCCCCCCGTCTCTGCACTCCCCCCTGTCTCTGCACTCTCCCCCGTCTCCGCACTCCCCCTGTCTCCGCACTCCCCCTGTCTCTGCATTCCCCCGTGTCTCTGCACTCCCCCCTGTCTCTGCACTCCCCCCCGTCTCCGCACTCCCCCATGTCTCTGCACTCCCCCCTGTCTCTGCACTCCCCCCTGTCTCTGCACTCCCCTGTCTCCGCACTCCCCCCGTGTCTCTGCACTCCCCCATGTCTCTGCACTCCCCCGTCTCCGCACTCCCCCCCTGTCTCTGCACTCCCCCGTGTCTCCGCACTCCCCCGTGTCTCTGCACTCCCCCATGTCTCTGCACTCCCCCCGTCTCTGCACTCCCCCGTGTCTCTGCACTCCCCCCTGTCTCTGCACTCCCCCCCGTCTCCGCACTCCCCCCCGTCTCCGCACTCCCCCCGTCTCCGCCCGCGCTCCCCCGTCTCCGCCCGCGCTCCCCCCCTGTCTCCGCACTCCCCCCTGTCTCCGCACTCCCCCCTGTCTCTGCACTCCCCCATGTCTCCGCACTCCCCCCTGTCTCTGCACTCCCCCCTGTCTCTGCACTCCCCCGTCTCCGCACTCCCCCGTGTCTCCGCACACCCCCCGTGTCTCCGCACTCCCCCCCGTCTCCGCACTCCCCCCCGTCTCCGCCCGCGCTCCCCCGTCTCCGCCCGCGCTCCCCCCTGTCTCCGCGCTCCCCCCTGTCTCCGCACTCCCCCCTGTCTCTGCACTCCCCCAGCCAAGTTGCCCACAAATTATTGCAAAGTATCCCCTTCTGGGCGTAGCTTGAAGGCATTGCCTGACAATCCTGGCTAGATCTCAGCTCACAGCGCATACTGTTAGCATCCTGCATAGGCATTATAGGTCGATAAGTCTCTGGATATTGTTCATAGATAAATGCTAAAAAAATATCAAACTGTCAATTCTTTCTTGTTGGGGAGCTCACCTGGTCTGCACCACCAATTCATCGAATATCAACCACTCCTGTCACCATGTTGTGTTTGATATTGAGAGACAGTGCAGAGTACACCCGTATGCCAATCTTGCAGGATATTCATCTGCACTTTATTGATACTGCTGCCTGTATAGTATGTGAACTCCTCCTGTGTGGAAGTGACTAACCAATTGCATAGGATTACCATTATTAACTATCACTACAGCTTGTTGGAAACACACCTATAAACGTATGCAAACGCAAAAAAAAAATGCTTGACCTGAGTTTTACCCTCTGGCTATGACTAAAGAATCACCAGGTTTTGTACGTGAACGTTATTGCTAATGGACAACGTTTGGCCAGTTTCAACCGAGAAGAGTGAAGACAGGATTTGTTAAGTGGAATGTGAATTTTCACAGCACAAACCTTGACTGAATGAATGCAGTCGGAGAATGATAGAGAGCCAAGCTCGATCACCAGGGAACCAGCGCAGGGCTTGTGTGCGGTACATCTTTAATAATTCTGTGTAATACAGAGGAGTACCATACCAGTTGATGTGAGCTTATTTTCCTGACTTGTGCTCCTTGTAGTTCTATCCGAATGACAGCAAAATAGTCTGTGATTTTGGCAGGCACACGATAATTTCCTCCAGTCAAGCAAATAGCCACGGATAAATTTAAATCAATGACCATGACCCAAGGGTGGTGAGGTCTTGGCCTCCCAAAACCCATTGCCATTTGTTCATCCAAAGAAAAATTTCCCCAGAAGCACAACTGTACTTTAGCACTCATGCCTTGGTTAAGGCAGGAGTTAGGTACCGGTGAATTCCTTTTTTTAATCTTCATATGCTGCCATAAGGGATAGAAAACAAATTAACCAGTTTTACTACAAAAGATGCACTTATTTAATCAGTGTGATACCTTAAGGGACTCAGAAATTTGCCTGCATTTCGCAAAATCACGGCTAGCATTGGGCATTGTTTCATCAGTAACATTAATGGGAACTGCAGAAAGATTTGGGAGTCGGAAATTCTTGGACATTAAAAACATCTTAAATAGGTAAAACCAAAGTGAAGTGAATGGAATATTAATGCACATCTAAGCTAGCAGAAATTAAATATATTAGGTGGAATTTTTAAATCCCTTAGTAAGTCCTCAGTTTTTGTAGAGAATCAGAATGATAGCAGTTCAGAAGAATGCAGAAGCAGTAGAGATGGGGCAACTTAGATATATTACATTGATGCTTGATTACATTGCAATTGTCAGGTATTTTTATATTTGATTCTAGCTTTGTAATTACAATTTTCATGTGCATTTGGAAATAATGCAGTCGCGCCTGTATTATTTATACAGTGACACAGTTACTACCCTATTCTATTTCTATTAATCATTATCATCCATCATAAACCGTTGTTAAAAATTCTATGCTGTGTGTATACATCAGAATCCATGTTATGCAAGTTTTAGTTGGAACTAATAAATGTATTCTCTCTTTATGTCAGTCTCCACTCGTGACATGCTGCCTGGCGGTGTAGTGGCATCCTCACCAGACTTCGAGGCAAGTGGTCCCAGGTTCAAATCCGACTGTCTCCTTGCACGCTTTCTATTCGTGCAGGGTTGAGCATCGAGCTAGCAACTCAGCCTCGTTAAAAAAAAAGACAAATGTTAAAGAAACGGTAAGGTTGCTGCCCAATGCACCGCGAGGCACGTAGAGGAATAACAACACTCATGACATGGTACGCTGATGTGGAAGGTTAGACCATATGGGATCCACAATGAATTAGCCAATTGGATACAAAATTAACTTGGTGGAATGATATAGAGGGTGGTATTGTAAATTGTTGTTTTTCAGATTGAGGGCCTGTGAGGAGGGAGGGGTGTGCTACAGGGATCAGTGCTGGGTTTACTGTTGTTTGTAATATATATTAATGATTTGGATGAAAATTTATGACATGATTAGTAAGTGTACAGGTGACACCAAATTGGTGGTGTGGGGTTGAAGAGAGTTATTGAAGATTCTACATGATGTAAATTAACTGGGAAAGTAGACAAAGGAATGACAGGTGTCATTTAACTGGGACCCAAGTGGTGAAGAAGGCATTTAGCATGCTTGTCTCCCTTGATCAGGGCATTAAGTACAGAGTCAGTGCATAATGTTGCAGCTGCACATGGTGTTGGTAAGACCATACTTGGGATATTGTCTGCGGTTCTGTTGTCAAGCTACAAAAGAAAGTTATTAAGCTGGAAGAAAAATTACTGACACTGGAGGGCTTGACCTATAAACAGAAACTGGATGGGCTGGAGAATTATTTCCCTAAAACAGAGAATGCTTTAGGTGACCATGTAGAAGTATAAAGCCAAGATAAGGGGAATGATAACAACTTAATCTGGAAGGTATCATTTTAGTGAGAAGGGAAAGATTTAAAAGGGAACATGAGGAGTAAATTCTTCACTCGAGGATTGTGGATATATGTAATGGGCTGCCAGAGGAACTGGTAGAGGTGGGTATAATTACTATGTTTTAACAGCATTGGACGGGTACATGGAGAGGAACAGCGGAGAGAGATACAGACCAAACACAGGCAAATAAGATTTGCTTGTGCATGGCCAAGTTGGGCCAAAGGACCTGTTTCCATGCTGTTGAACTCTTAAAACAGCCATAGAAAGAGTGGCAACAAGATAAAAGGTGCCATTTGTTCAGCAAGACTAGACATGGTCAGCTCTGTTGTGCTCACAGAAAGGGCTAGCTCTTCTACTTGATTACCTCATCAGCATTTTAAGTCATCTTCTTTGGTGTGTTATTTTACGTTTACTGTGTGTCCAGAGAGCCCAAGACTTTTGCACAGTACTGTATTTGTCAACATGGAGCGAAGAGCGAGTTTGTAAAATAATTGGTGAGAGCAAAGGATGGTGGGAATGGGAGAGGTGTGGGACAGCAGGCAGAGGAGTGCCAGGGGTGGGTGCAGACACAACGGGCCCTGAGAGACGAGGCAAGGTCATCTGATTCCAAACAATTGGTTTATTGATCATTACAGAATGTCTCTCTGGAACTTCCTGCTCCCTCCCCTCTCCCTCCCCCTTTCCACAACCATGATTTCCCTCTCCCTACCTCCTTCCCACTCCCAGTTCACCATAGAGACTCATATCAGAATCAGGTTTATCATCACTCACATATGTCATGAAATGTGTTTTTCTTTGCAGCAGCAGTACAGTGCAATATATAGTATCAGTACAGTACAGTGCAATATATAGTATCAGTACAGTACTGTGCAATATATAGTATCAGTACAGTACTGTGCAGAAGTCTTAGGCACCCTAGCTATATATATGTGTGTTGCCAAGACTTTTGCACAGTACTGTATATGGTTCCAACAGTTGCCATTATTAAACTGAGTTAGTCAAGCTAATCAATAGCTCTGCATATTTACTCTCAATTGCCCTAATGCTGAACTAAGTTTCCTACAAGACATTTTGACAAACTGAAGAATTGTATCTTCTAATTGCCTTATGACAATTTAGAAATCAGTTCTTGTGTAGCACAACTTCTTTACTGAGAATCAGTTCCCTCAGCTCAATTTGTTTATCCCTCTGTACTAGTGAAATTATTTGAAATCCGTGTATAATCAACGTGGTTCTGTCTTCCAGGGATTTTTATTATACAGACATTGGGAAGACATTTCAGTGTAAACTGTCTTCACACACCTTCTCCTCAACGCTCTAGTTTAAGCCATCATTTGGGAAGCTACGCAAATGAGCGACCACATAAATTTTATTGAAGTGAAAATGCTTATCAAACCATCACTCTCCTGTAAAATCATATCAATGCTTATACAGGTAAATGTACTGGTTACCTTCTGTATCCATAAGCAGTACAACTGAACAATTGATTCACCAGTTGCTTGGAATTACAATGCAGTTGCTTGATTATTGCCTTGTTGGAGATGCCACAAGCAAAAGGCCAGTCTGCCCACTCCTGACAGGTTGTGGTACTGCATGCTGTCTCCAAGCCATTTTCACATCAAGCTTTTTCCCTACGTGGAACGGCCTGAGAACTGAAAATTCTGGGCCACTTTGCTTTTCTAACGATGCTGTCAGGAAATGTAGAGGAGGCTTGACCCAAAAGCAGAGCAGAGGAGATGATCAAGTTCAAGTTTGTTGTCATCTGACTATCCATTTATACAACTAAATGAAACAATGTTCCTCTGGACCGCGGTGCTCCCACACAACATATGTCACATTCAGCACACAAGCTAAAAATATTATACCATAAATAAGTTAATAAAACATAATTCAAAATGTGTGTAGTAAAGCACAGCACAGGTAAACAGTAATCAGGATAAAGTACATTAAGCAGCTCGCTGTCCTAGTGTGAGACCTCAGTAGTGGCAGGGTATTCATTAGTCTCAGAGCCCGAGGGAAGAACCTAGTATCCACTCTGGCAGTCCTAGTCCTGATGCTCCTGGACCTCCTTCCTGATAGTAGTGGGTCAAGGAAACTGTGGATTGAGCGTTTTGGATCCTAAACAATGCTTTGGGCCCTTTGTTTGCAACACTCCTAGAAAATGTCACAAATAGGAGGGAGGGAGACCCCAATGGTCCTCGGGAACTTTTACTGTCCTCTCTAGGGTCTTGAGGTCTGAAACCTTGCAACTTCTGTACTATGCAGTGATGCAACCAGACAGGACACGCTCGATGGTGCTCCTGTAGAAAGTTGTTAGAGTGGGGCAGGGAGTCTTGCACACCTCATTCTCCTCAGAAGGCGTCCTGTGCCTTCTTGATTAGTGAGGAGGTATTGTGGGTCCAGGTTAGAGCATCCATTACGTGCACACCAGGGAACTTTGTGCTCTTCACTCGCTCCACGTTGGAGCCATTGATATACAATGGAGAGTGGACAATCTGTGCTTATGTGAAATTCACAATAATCTCTTTTGTCTTGTCCACATTGAGGCTCAGGTTGTTGTTCTCACACCAATTGACAAGCCTCTCTACCTCCTCTCTGTATGTCATCTCATTGTTGCTGCTGAGGTCGATGACTGTAGTATCAGTGAACGATGATGTGGTTTGAGCTCAGTCTGGCAGTGCACTTATGAGTCAGCAGCAGACTGAGCTCTCAAACATGGAGGACACTAGTGTTCAGTATGACGAAGCTTGAGATGGTGCTGATAACTCGGACTGACTGGGATCGTTCCATTAAGAACTTCAAGATGCACTTACAGAGAGGGGTGTTGAGTCCCAATGAAGGCAATTAGCAGTGAGCAATAACTTTAACAATAAACTACAAATTAAGAGAGAACAGATACTAAATTTGACATGCATCAAGATAACTGAAGGCTAGGGGCAACTGGTTGAGGCTGGCTGATTCGATGAGTGACAAGGATTATGGATGAGAGCAGGGTTTAAATAGGCTGCCGGTGATGGGTTGGAAATGAGTGGCAGGTGATTCCTGTTAGCTGGGTCGAGTCTGGGACGTGGCTGCATGTGCACGGCTGGCACATATTTCCTTTAAGCAGTTTCTGATGTGAATGGTGAGAAGGGTAAATTTACTCTCCTATTGTGCGCTGCTACACACAGCTGGCTTGTGGCTCAGAGACTAATTGCTTAATCATAAGATTGTAGCATTCTGAAAACTTGAATACAGATAGCATTTAGGTCAGAATTTCAGAGCGATGTTGTGTGATTGCTGCCTTATTGGATGGGACATAAGCTAAAGTATTATTTGTCCAGTAAGAGGATGAATAAGATGTTTTGAAGATATGGTTAGTTTTCCTTGGGATTTGTCCATTATTTTTCCCTCAACTGTCTTCATTATTTCATTGCTGTCTATGAATCATTGCTGTGTGCAATCTACTGTCTGGGTTCATATATGAAGCAGTGCTTTACCTCAGAAGTACTTCACTGAGTTGATGTTCTGAAATTGTGACAAAGGTACTTCGACTATTTGTGATTTTGTAATTAGTTTGCACAATTTTTTTAAAAAAGTATGCTATAACAAAGGTTGGCAGCTAATCTGCATCTCTGTTCCTTCAATTTATTGACCTTGTACATCTTCTGACTGTGTTGGTCATTGATGCAAATGACACATTTTGCTGTATGTTTCAATGTTTTGATGTTCATGTGCCAAATAAACCTTATCTTTAAAAAAATCTTTCCTAAAAGCAAATCGCTAATCTTACTGCCATCTTATTTTTAGGCACCAACCCATACAAGTGTCCGGACTGTTCTGTGGCTTTTGTTATAAGTGGAGAAGCAGTGTGACATAGATATCACAAACACGCTCATGAGAAGCCGTTCTGATGTTCAGTCTGTGATCATGCTGGTGTGGCAGTATGAGTGGTACAAAGTGAAGTGGGCTTCACATTCCGGCAGATTTTCCAGTTCAATGTTTCTGGGGATTTCTCAAATCGCAAGCATGTAAAAAAAGAACAGGAAATGAAAAAGAATACTTTTCAGGTATAGGATCCTTTTATTTGCTCAGTTTCAGTGGGTTTCTTGGAAAGGAGAGAGCCTGTTTACCCTTAAAGTAGGTGCAACTGTGTGACAGCCTTGCAAAGAAGGTAAGGTTGTCATTAATAGATACTTCCTGCAAGTATATTGGACCATCAGATTGAGCCTAATAGTTAACAGGTTAAATTCTCTTAGGCCAAATGCTCAGCCATTCTCACTTCAGAAAATCCAAGTAAAAGCTGATTGTCAGAAGAAACCAGACACAAAGTGGTTTCTTCTCCATTATTACCAGGATGAGGTCAGGGCTAGAAGTCTTCTGGTCTGAGCATTTGGATTGTAGCCAAAAAATCTCGTAGGTGATGCACATCACTTTTTCTACAGAGGTTTATCGAAGTAATGCTCATAACCCTCTGCTTGAGTAGAAAGCATCATTGGCCTTCTTAATACTGCAATGAGCAGAAAGTTGGGATATAAGACAGTGATCACTTTGACTGACGTGAAATGTAGTAAGTTCAAGATTATCAGCATCTTGACCTCCCTATCTGTGCCTCTCATAATTTCTATATTTCTGTCAGTTTGCCCATCAGCCTCTGATGCTCTGGCGAATACAGTCTAAATTTGTCCCAGCTCTCTGTGTAACTAATGCATTCTAATCCAGGCAACATCTTGGTAAACCTTTTCTGCATTCTCTCCAAAGCCTCCAGATCTGTGCCAAGTAGAACAGCACACAATATTCCAAACGTGGCCAGCTCAAGGTTTTTGCAGCTGCGACACAACCTGTCAACTTTTAACCTATTGCCCTGACTGAAGGTAATTTGGGAAACCGGTTTATTATTAGCACGTGTACTGAGGTACAATGAACAACTTAATCTTGCCTACCATTCCGACAGATTAATTAATTACTCGGTGCATTCAGGTAGTACAAGGTAAAACAATAACAGAATACAGAAGGGTCTTGGCCCAAAACGTCGACTGTACTCTTTTCCAGGAATGCTGGCTGGCCTGCTGAGTTCCTCCAGCATTTTGTGTGTGTTGCTTTGGATTTCCAGCTTCTGCATATTTTCTCTTGTTTGTGACAGAATGCAGAATATTGTGTTACAGAGAAAGTAGAGTGCAGGTTGGCAATAAGGTGCAAGTTTATAACAAGTTAGATTGTGAGGCCAAGAGTCCATTCTTATCGTAGTAGAGAATAGTGCAATAGAGTTCAAGTGATAACTTAAGTGTCCATCGTAACATGTAAGAAGTTTGTTCAACAGTTTGATAACAGGATAGAAGCTGCCTTGAGCCTGTTGGTATGTGCCTTCAGGCTTTTGTATCTTCTGTCCAATTGTGGATAGTGTCTTCGATTAAGTTGAGTGCTTTACCAAGGCAGTGAAAAGTGTAGACAGACAACAAAGGGGAGAGGGCATGCTGGATTTTGTGATGTGCTATATGTATGCTGCACACGTTCTTTATCATTCTATCGACTTGTGTAGCCATTTTCAGGGATTCGTCATCTGTTTGGAAATCTAATGGCAGAAAGGAAGAAGTTGTTCCTAAAATGTCTTCCAGTAAGATATCAGTGCACTTGGATGCAGTATCCACTCCTGGTACCAGAAGTGTAACTGTTCATCTTTTACGTCTTTTGTTTATGATTGCAAGACACTGCTAGATGTTAAGAAATTCGAATACTGCATGTCTACCCCATCAGCAAGTTGCTTGATTGTGTTGGGCCTGGACTTTTTGTGTACCGTTGTTGTGTTGTCATCTGGTTTTGTTGTGTACCGTTACGCTGAGGCAGTGAGCATTCCATCAAATGGAGTGAGTGAATGACTTGATCATTTTAGTTGTGATCACAAGACCCTATTAGACATAGAAAATATACAATACTGCAAGTCAGGTTCACTGGTTATTGGTGAGATCAACGGCAAAGAAGTTGTGTTGCCTTGGTTGCTTCTAGTGTTCAATTGGTGCTGCCTTCTGGTGATCATTCGGTGGAAGAACAGGCAAGACCACAACAACATTCCATTCACCTTCGATCTACAGGCCATGACACTCAGGGACTTGGGATATTTTTTCTTTGTGACTGTATGTTTTTCTGCTATGGTAACCATATGTGCTGTGTGCTGTTGGTAACACATTTTACACCTTGGCCCCAGTGGAACACTTGTTTGGCTATATTCATGTACGGTTGAATGATAATTAAACTTGAACTTGAATGCATCTCTTATCGCTCTTGTAATTCCTTCTTGATGGTAGCAATGAGAAGGGTGCATGTCCTGGGTGATGGGGGTTCTTAATGATAAATGCTGCCTGTTTGAGAATGCCCTCAATGTTGTGGAGGCTAAAGCCCATGATAGAGCTGGCTGATTTTGCAACTTTCTGCAGCTTTTTCCAATCCTATCCAGTGGCCAATCAATACCAGACAGTGATGCAATCAGGTAGAATGCTCTCACAGCATATCAGTAGAAATAGGCTAGAGTCTTTGGTGACATTCCAAATCTCCTCAAACTCCTAATGAAATACAGCTGCTATCATGCTTTCTTTGTAATTGCATCAATATGTTGGGCCCAGGATAGATCTTCAGAGATGTTGAGATCCAGGTTCTTAAAACTGCTTACCCTTTCCATTACTGATTCCTTGATGATGACCGGTGTGTGTTCCCTTGACTTTCCCTTCCTGAAATCAACAATAAATTCCTTGGTCTTACTGACGTTGAGGGCAAGGTTGTTGTGACACCGCTCAACCAGCTGATCTATCTCACTCCTGTACACCTCCTCATCACCATCTGAAATTCTGCAAATTTATAGATGCTATTTGAGCTGGTGCCTAGCCACACAATCGTGGGTGTGGAGAGAGTAGAGCAGTGGGCTAAGCACACACCCTTGAGGTGCACCAGTGTTGATTGTCAGCAAGGAACAGATTTTATACCCAATCTACACAGACTGTGGTCTCCCAGTGAGTAAGTCAATGATCCAGTTGCAGAGGGAGGCACAGAGACCCAAGTTTTAGAGCCTGATGTTGATATGTAGCACAAGATCTCTCTACCCATTGGTGCTTCTAAGGGTCCTGCCATTTACTGTTTATTTTCCTTTTGCATTTGTCCTTCTAAATGTGACACATCACACTTGTCCAGATAAACTCCATCGGCCATTTCTCTATCCATATTTCCAAGTGATCTATATTCTCCTATGTCATTGACAATCTTCCACAATGCCACCAATTTTTGTGTTGTTTGCAGTTATTAATTAGACAACTCACATTTCATCCAAATCACTTTTACCCAATTATGTATCTGTACCAGAAACAAAGGAGCTCCCAGCACTGCTCTTTTGGGGTACTTTCAAATTGATTTATGATTGGATTTTGGGTAAATTCTGTAAAAGACTAGCTATCATTAAGACACCAAGCCTAAGATATAATGTAGTATTAAGAACATAATCCTCATTAACAGTGTCTAGGAATGGTCCAGGTTAGAATGAAATATATAAACTTTACAATATATGTATTATTATTGGAGACAAAATCATGTTCAGATCAGACCCCTGGTGGCAGAATTCCATCTCTCCATGGGACCATCATAATTAATTCCTCCAGAAAATGTAGAAGGTTGAGGGGGGTCTTGATAGAGGTATTTAAAATGATGAAGGGGATAGATAGAGTTGACGTGGATAGGCTTTTTCCATTGAGAGTAGGGGAGATTCAAACAAGAGGACATGAGTTGAGAGTTAGGGGGCAAAAGTTTAAAGGTAACACGAGAGAGTGGTAGCTGTGTGGAACGAGCTTCTAGTAGAAGTGGTAGAGGCAGGTTTGATATTGTCATTTAAAGTAAAATTGGATAGGTGTATGGACAGGAAAGGAATGGAGGGTTATGGGCTGAGGTCGGTGGGACTAAGTGAGAGTATGCGTTCGGCACGGACTAAAAGGCCTGTTTCTTTTAGTCGAGATGGCCTGTTTCTGTGCTGTAATTGTTATATGGTTATATATAAAATTAATTTCTCTTTCTCACATTTAAGAATCCATTTTTGGGAAAAAAATCCAAGAATTTGATCAACACACACAAAAAGCTGGTGGAACACAGCAGGCCAGGCAGCATCTATAAGGAGAAGCACTGTCGACGTTTTGGGCCGAGACCCTTCGTCAGGACGTGTTGTTTGAATTTCCAGCATCTGCAGATTTCCTTGTGTTTGCTCCAAGAATTTGATGATTATTTTTAAAGATTTACAACGATCATGTAGTAAAGATAAGAATGACAAATGAAGAAAGTTTGGGGTAACAACATTAAAATAGAGGGAAATGAAGCTTATTATAAGATTACACCTTTTCCTTTCTATGGCAATATTCTAGGCTTTCCCTTTTAAACAGAATAAATGAACTAGAAAAGAAGTAAGACAAAATAATCCATGAAAATTTCTGTGGGAAAACGAGAATATAGAACTGCTGATATTCTGAACAGCTATTTGTTAGCTGAATCTCACCAGTCATTGGGATGTGGAGCACAGAAACAAACCCTTCAGCACACCATGTCTACACTAACTCCGCTTGCTCATATTACAACTGTGTCTTTGGATGCATCACCACGTAGCCGACTCATCTGGCAACTAAATAGCAAAGTATGGAATCTTTCAAATTTTAATCTTCTAGAACAGCTGAAATCTTGTGAGTCTTATAAGTACAGTGGACTCTGGTTAACTGGGGCAGACGCTTATTTGGAACAACTCTTCAAAGATTCATTTATTATCAAAGCAATTATCCATATACAACTCTGAAATTTGTCTTCTCCAGATAGCCACGAAACAAAGAAAGAACATGAAAGTTGTGCAGAGAGAAACATCAAACCAACCCTCCCCCCGCACATAAAAGAATGGCATCCCGATCATCAACACCCCCCCCACACACAAATTGGAACAGGAACATCGACCCCCAAAAAACAAACTCTTGAAAGAATTGGGGTATGTCTGCATGGCCACTGTGCTGTTCTGGGTGTCAGATGTGAGCCTCCCCAATGACCAGATCTGTACCAGGTGCATCGAGATACAGCTCCTTAGAGACCGTCTTAGGGAATTGGAGCTGCAGCTCGATTACCTTCAGCTTGTTAGGGAAAGTGAGGATGTAATAGACAGGAGTTACAGGGAGGTAGCCACCCCAAAGCTATAGGAGACAGATAAATGGGTGACTGCCAAGAGGGAAGGGAAAACATCAGATAGTGGAGAGCACCCATGTGGCCATCCCCTTCAACAAAAAGTATTCCATTTTGAGTACCGCTGGGGGTGGGGGACCTACCCAGGGGAAGCAACAGCGGCCATGCCTCTGGCCTGTAGCTCAGAAGGGTAGGGAACCGAAGAGGATGGTAGCAGTAATAGGGGACTGTTTATAGTTAGGGGGTCAGATCGGTGATTCTGTGGACACGAGGAAGAAACACAGATGGTAGTTTGCCTCCCAGACACCAGGATACGTAATGTTTCTTAACTTGTCCACAATATCCTGAAAAGGGAAGGTGAGCAGCCAGAAGTCATGGTACGTTTGGTACCAACGACATGGGTAGAAAAAGGGAGAGGAGGTCCTGAAAACAGAATACAGGAAGTTGAAAAGCAGGACCTAAAAGGAAGTAATCTTCAGACTGCTGCCTGTGCCACACGACAGTGAGGATAGGAATAGATTGAAGTGGAAGATAAATGCATGGCTGAAGAATTGGAGCAAGGGGCAGGGATTCAGATTTCTGGATCACTGGGACTCTTCTGGGACAGACCTGTATAAAAGGAATGGGTTGCACTTGAATCCGAGGGGACCGATATCCTTGCAGGCAGGTTTGCTAAAGCTGTTGGGAATGGCGGGGAATGGGAACCAGTATGATAGAGCTGAGGATGACCCAGCAGGTTTACAAGTCGATGATGAGTGTAATATGAATGTAAGGAAGGACTAGCCAATGATTGGGTACAAATGCAGACAGCACAAAGAGTTAAGTTGTATCACAAAGGCAAAATTCAAAAGGGCGAAGAATGCAGAACTGAAGGTACTGTATTTAAATGCATGTAGTGTTCAGAATGATGTTAATGAATTTGTGGCACAATTAGAGATTGGTCGGTATGATGTTGTGGGCATCACTGAGTTGTGGCTGAAAGAAAGTCATAGCTGGGAGCTCAGTATCAAAAGGATATGCTTTATATCGAAAGGACAGGCAGGAAGGCATAGGCAGTGGTGTGGCTCTGTTGGTAAGAGATGGAATTACATCTTGAGAAAAAGATGGGATAGGGTCAGAGAATGTCAAATCTTTGTGGGTGGAGTTAAGAAACTGCAAGGGTTAAAAAAGAAACCATCATGGGAATCATATATAGGCCTCCAAATAGTATCCAAAATGTGGGGTTGAGATTGCAGAGGGAGCTGGAAAGGGCATGTAATAAGGGTAATGTCACAATTGTAATGGGGGACTACAAGGTGCAAGGGGATTGAGAAAATCAGTGGTGTCACATCACAAGAGAGAATTTGCTGAATGCCTGTGAGATGGCTTTTTAGAGCAGTTTGTGCTTGAGCCTACTCAGGGAAAGGCTGTCTTAGACTGGGTGTTGTGTAATAATCCAGGTTTTATTAGGGAGCTTAAGCTAAAGGAGCCCTTAGGACAGTGATCGTAATATGATTGAATGCATACTGCAGTTTTGAGAGGGAGAAACATAAGTCAGATATATCAGTATCTCAATGGAATATAGTGAATTACAGAGGCATGAGAGAGGAGCTTGCCCGGGTGGATTGGAGGAAGATACTGGTGGGGATGACGGCAGAGTAGAGGTGGCAGAAGTTTCTGGGAATAGTTCACAAGATGCAGGATAGATATGTCCCACATAAGAAGTAGTTCTCAAATGGCAGGGCTAGGCAACCATGGCAGACAAGGAAAGTTAAGGCCTGACTGCATAAAAGCCAAAGGAAAGGCATATGAGGTAGCAAAAGTAACTGGGAAGTTGGATGATTTGGAAGTTTTAAAAATCCAACAAAAGGCAACTAAAAAATCCATAAGAAGGGAAAAGTTGAAATACGAGAGCAAATTAGCCAATAATATAAAACTGGATACTGGAAGTTTTTTCAGTTACATAAAGAGCAAAAGGGAGGTAGGAGTTGATATTGGACCACTCGAAAGTGATGCTGGTGAAGTAGTAAAGGGGGACAAAGAAATGGCAGATGAACTTAATAAGCACTTTGCATTGGTCTTCACTGTGGTAGACACTAACAGTATGCCAGAGGTATGTGAGTGATAGGGAGCAGAATTCCGGGATGGTTCCAGAGGACTGGAAAATTGCAAATGTCTCTCTACTCGTTAAGCAGGCAGGAAGGCAGAAGAAAGAAAATTATAGGCCAGTTAGCCTAACCTCAGTGGCTGGGAAAGTGTTGGAGTCCATTATTAAGGACGAGGTTTTGGGGTACTTGGAGAATAATGATAAAATAAGTCAAAGTCAACATGGTTTCTGTAAAGGGAAGTCTTGCCTGAAATCTGTTAGAATTCTTCGAGGAAGTAACAAGCAGGCTGGCCACAGGGTTTTCAGAAGGCATTTGATAAGGTGATGCACTTGAGGTTGCTTAACAAGACAAAGTTCTGTGGTGTTACAGGAGAGATACTGGCATGGATAGAGGAATGGCTGACAGGCAGGAGGCAGTGAGAGGGAATAAAGGGGGCATTTCTGGTTGGCTGCCAGAGACCATTGGTGTTTCTCAGGGGTCAATGTTAGGACCGCTGCGTTTCACATTGTTTGTCACTGATTTAGATAATGGAATTGATGGCTTTGTGGCAAAGTTTGCAGATGATACGAAGATAGATGGAGGAGCAGGTAGTGCTGAGGAAGCATTGCGATTGCAGCAGGACTTAGACAAATTAGAATGGGCAAAAAAGTGGCAGATGGAATACAGTATTGGGAAATGTATAATAACGCATTTTGTTAAAAGGAATAATAGTGCAGACTATTATCTAAATGGAGAGAAAATTCCAACGTCAGAGGTGCAAAGGGACTTAGCACCTCATGCAAGACTCCCTGAAGGTTAATTTACAGGTTGAGTCTGTGGTAAAGAAGGCAAATGCAATGATGGCATTCATTTCAAGGGGAATAGAATATAAAATAGAATATAAAAGCAAGGAGATAATGCTGAGGTTTCATAAGACACTAGTCAGGCCACACTTGTCAACAGTTTTGAGCCCCATATCTCAGAAAGAGAGAGTCCAGATGAGGTTCTCAAGGATGATTCTGGGATTGAATGGGTTAATGTATGAGAAGCGTTTGGCAGCTTTGGGCCTGTACTCACTGGAATTTAAAATAATGCTGGGGTGGGGGGGGGGGGCATCTCATTGGAACCTACGGAATGTTGAAAGGACCAGATAAGGCAGACATGGAGTAGACGCTTCCTACAGTGGGTGTGTCCAGAACTAGAGGGCACAGCCTCAAAACTGTGGGGCGACCCTTCAGAACAGAGTTTTTTTTCACTAGAGAGTAGTGAATCTGTGGAATGCTCTGCCACAGACATCTGTGGAGGCCCAAACCATGGGTATACTTAAAGCGAAAATTGATAGTTTCCTGATTGTGCAAGGCATCAAAAGTTATGGTGAGAAGGCAGGTGTATGGGGTTGAGTGCGATCTGGGATCAGCCATGATGGAATGGCAGAGCAGACTCGATGGGCTGAATGGCCCAATGCTGTTTCCATGTCCTATGGTCTTATCGTCTCCCCCGCACAAAAAAACTAACAGAACATAATGGAACATCAATCCCCCAACACCCTCCACTCGCACAAAACGTAAAAGAAACTCTTAAAGAACAAAGACAAATTGAGAAAAGAACCACGGTTCCCTTTGTTTATTTGGGATACTAGGCTGCTTAATTGGGGCAGGAGATGGTCAGTCACGTGCACTTGTGTGGACGTTAAACACTACACTGTGCTCAGAGCTAACAGTTGCATGTGCTTGTGTTATGCATTTCGGCTGATGGACGCCGATTCAAGAAGCATTGATTTCCGCCTAACACCCCTCATCAGTTGCAGAGGTAGCTGGAAAGCCACAATCTATATTTGCACGCTTGATACATCAGCAAGGTTAACTGTGAGAGGAATGGGCATTACGCAAGGCACAACAGGGAATATCCCAATAACGAATTCATGAAGGTAAAAATCCAAGTGTTCAGGTGACCTTCAACCAGTGGTTTTCGATTGTTACTGGACAGAACAATGGGCTCATGTTTTTTTATATCAGAGAAGCTAGCTAAGAAGCTGGGTCATGAAGATTTTAAAGCAACAGAGAGTTGGTTGTCTTGGAAAAGTAAGCACCACATTAAGTTCAAGAAGCACACTGTAAGTGCAGAAACATGAAAATCTACAAAACTCCCTGACTTCCTTCAAAAATTTTGTTCAGATGATATCCACAATGCTGATGAAACAGACCTTGTTTTATCGAGCCATGCTCTTTGCTACGAACACACAACATAATGGGTTCAAAATAAGAAATGGATTGCATAATTGTTGTTCAAATATGTCAGGAACTGAGGAAAAGAAATTGTTGCTTATTGGGAAAAGCATTAAACCTTGAAGCTTCAGGGGCTAGGAATGGATGCTTTACTAATTGACCACTATGCCAATGTATACTCGATGAATTCTTCCTCAGTAACCATTACGGACTAATAGTGTTTTCTAGTACAGCAGAAATTTGGTTGTGTTCTAATTTGTTCTGTATTTCATTTAAGCACATAATTTGTTACTCAGTTAAACTGTAGTTTGTCTTTTTTTTAATAACTTTTAATGATTTCCATGAAACTTCAGATAATTGGGGCAATCACTTAATTGGGTCAAAGTGTACTGGTCCTGACGTGTCATGATTAACCGGAATCGCTATCTATATGAAGAGAATAAAAAGGGATTAGTGCAAATGTGTGTTTGATGCTCAGTGCAGAGCTGGTGGGCAGGAGGGTCTGTTTCTGTTCTGTATGACACTGTGATTCAAGATGAAATGTAACTCTTTGTAATTTCTTTGATTAAATTAATACTCAAAAATCAATCAGCCTCAGCTTTGGGTGAACCTAATGACTGAACATCAATAGCATTTTGGGATGAAAAATTCTGAAGATTTACAACTGTCTGAGAAATGCCTTCTCATCTCCCTCCTAAATGTCCTTTATTCTGAGGTTATCACAGTCCCCATCTCTTATTTATAGATTCTCCAACCTGAGGAAATAGCCTGTCCATCCCTTTTCAGAATCTCACATGATCAAAGAGATCACCTTTCAGTATTGTAAATTTAAGTGAATTTAGGTCAAATGTATTTGATCAGTTTTGATAGGACCCCGAGATTAATCCAAAGCAGAAGTTTCTTTCTGAGTCCAGGAAAGGTTTAGAAGTACAGGCACAGTACTGCTGTACATCCATACTATTCCACTTTCCTACGATGGCACCCATCTGTCTCGAAGAACAATAGGTGCATGAATCACTGGAGTGACCTCCCCTGGGCACAAACCTGGGCAGAACGTATGGAGATTCTGGGATGCCCAGTCATCGAGGTCCCACTCTCGGCGTCACCCGTGTAGTCCAAAGGAAAGCAAAGCAACACATTTGGCTGCAGGAGCTGCCAGAAGGATGTTCAGTGATCCAGCCACCTTAGGGACTCCACTCCAGATACTCCCGTACCCTTCATCTCTTCTGAGGCTACCCACCGGGCACTGGGGCTATTTACCCATAGCTGGCGATCTGGTTCACGAGCATTAGGGCATGTCTACACACCGTTGGGCCTACGTGCTAAGTGTGCAGGGGTCAGACCTCCTCCCCATCATTTCTAGTTCAGCCCGAGTCTGAAAGGAGTTCCGTTTCTGTGTGTTGCCAGCAAGGAGTCACCACATGAGGCTTGCTGTTGGAGAGGCTGTGTACGGCAGGGAGAGACTTGCGCATTCAGCTTTCCTTTTCACAAGACTGCTAGCCAGCGGTGGAAGCTGAAAGCGAGAGCAACAAGCACTACCCACTACACTACCATACTAGATGTGTCACAACAACCATTTGACACCATTTGCTCCCTACTGAAGTGAATATATTTTCCATTATAATCTGACATCTTCCTGTCTATATTCAAGCAGATCGCTGTTTTCCTGAGTTTCCAATCAGCTTTACGTCAGCAGCAACTTGAATACTTGACTCTTGGGCATTTAAGTTAAAAATTTTGAATAGCTGAAGGCCTAGTATCGATGCATATCACACCCCTGGAACCACGATCAAAATAAATCTATGCCTATCACTGCAAATGTGCATCTCTGCAAAGTTTAAACTTGAGCCTCAGTTACTTACATAAATAGCCAACGATACCAGCCACATAACATAAAAGATAATGCGATATACTAAGCCTTGCTAATTCATCAACAAGATCTCAGCTGGAGTATTGAATTCATGTCTCTGCTCTCTTCTCACTGCTGCCAACAGGAAAAAGGTACAGGGGCCTCAGGACTCTCACCACCGGTTCAGGAACCATCAGCCACCAGGCTTCTGAATCAAAGAGGATAACCCCATCATTGGAACGTCCCCAAACCAATGGACTCACTTTCAAGGACTCTTCATCTCATGTTCCTGGTATTATTATTGTTATCTATTATTATTATTATTTCTTCTCTTTGTACTTGCCCAGTTTGTTGTCTTCTGCACTCTGGTTGAACGCACTAGTTGGGCGATCTTTCATTGATTCTGTTACGGTTATTATTCTATAGATTTATTGAATATGCTCACGAGAAAATGAATCTCAGTTGTATATGGTAACATATATGTACTTTGATAATAAATTTACTTTGAACTAGTGAGAATGTTACAGCTTTGGTGTTAGAAGAATGGGGTCATGGTAAAAATGTAATGGGCGGAAAAGATGAGACTGCTCTTCTTATCTGAGCGAAGGTTAAGGGGAGATTCAGTAAGAGGTAGTAAAAACTGGAGTAAATAAAAGACTTTTGTTCAATGGCAGAAACATTGTAACAAGGTGAAACAGATTTTAAAATAATTAGTTTGTAATGAATGAACATCAGATTTAAAAAGTGAATGGTGCTAATCAGAAAAAAATTAGGTTTAAGCAGAGGGGCTATTGTGGAAATGGGCCAGCGTTAGAATGGGGAGCTGCTTTGACTCAAGTGGCTATGGCAAGGAGAGGCAGAGGCTAGGGTAAGCTTCTGGTAAGTTTCTTTCTTTCTTGCTGGACATGTTTCCACCAATGCGCAGAGGTGTACTAACCAATCCTTTCAGTTCATGCAAGGCACCAGTTAATAAGTGGCAATGGTAAACTGACAGGTTGTGGGAAGCTTTAATGTTAATATAGTGGTATTTAGGAAGGGACTCTTGCAAGACATTGATTTTAAAGGAAGAGAAAACATCCTTGAACTGAAGCAAAACCAAAATCTAAAACATTCAAATACTTTGTGTAATAGTCTATTTTCTGCAGTGCATAGCTCTGCCCTGTATCCAGTTATTGTTTGACACTGTCTGTAATAAATATTCTGCTGCGTTGGTGTCTGAATCACTTCGTTTTTTTTATTTGCAAACTTGGTTCATTAGCCTGCTCTGCTAACAGCCACGGGACCCAGCGGTAAGAAGGCCACCTCTCATAAACAAGCATTATTTCTGGATAATCTCCTTGAATCATTCCAAACCTTAATCACCACGGCATCCATAATAAAGTGCCTTAGTCACTATTTCCCGACACTAGCTTAAACACAGAAACTGCATAATCAATTCTTAACAGCAATTACACAGCATTCAGCGAATCCCAGATGTGCCCCCACAAATAGAACCCCCTCACTGGGCTCATAGGCAAACTTGTGACCCAGCAGTGAGAAAGCCCCCTTTCATAAAAATATACGACAAGGGTCAGTATGATTTGGGGTTCAGCCAAACAGGAATTTTGTGATGTTGCAATTAAAGAAACCTCGATTTGAGCTAATGCTATGTAAATACTACCCGTACACAATTGTCGGTCGGCAAGAAATAAATATCGTACACCACATAAGATTGTAAAGAAAGTATATTTACAAATTTCAGCTTTATGGAACAGTTTTAGGGGAAAAAAATAGAAAATGACCCACTTCAGTTAACCCACATAAAGTTGGAGCTCATCTTGAAGTTGTCCTTTTTATTCACGCACTGGACCCACAGTCTGTGAGAAACTTTGCTCTAAATCCATCTCGAACAAACGGGCTCCCTCTCAGGAGTATTGGCCCTTCCTCCTTGGAGCCATTTATCTGCACAAAACAGGGACACTCCTTCCCATGGCATTTTCAGCCACCTTCCCTCTTGTCCTCTCCACAGCTCCCACCAAAAAGACCACAAACCCCACCAGTGTCTGTCACAAGTCTGTCTGCACCCAACTCTCTCTACAACCTTCTTCCTATTCCACCCTTCTGACTGGCTGACACAACATTCCCAAGTTGAACATCATACCCCCTTATCCTTAGCTGAAAGCAAGACATTCTACCAGCAGGACACACTGCTTTTGCAGAAGCTACTAAGATGAAATACCTACGGCATAACAGTCGTAATCTTAATCAAGGCATTACACAAGTGTGGCATAACCAGTTTTATAGAACTGCAACATTACCTCGCAGCTCTTGAACTAAGTCCCACCGACCCCACCCTGACTAATGAATCCAACATACCATTTGCCTTCTTCTCATCCTGTCAACTTATGCAGTAACTTTGAGAGACATGGACATGGATCCCAAGGTCCGTCTGATCCTCTACGCTGCTAAGAATCCTATAATTAACCTTGCACTCTGCCTTCAAGTTCAAAGGTTTCAAAGGTACAATTTAATGTCAGAGAAATCTATGCAATATACATCCTGAAATTCTTTTCTTCGCAAACATCCACAAAAACAGAGGGGAGTGCCCCAAAGAATTAATGACAGTTAAATGTTAGAACCCCAACGTCCGCCTCAGCTCCCCTCCCTCCCGCGTATAAACAGCAGCAAGTAACGATCCCCCCTCCCCCCACCGGCAAAAAAAAGCATCGGCACCCACCACCGAGCACTCAAGCATGAGCAAAAGCAACAGCAAAGTCAGAGATTTGCAGTACCCCAAAGACTACTCCTTCACCCGTTATTCGATGTACCACAGGTTTTCTCTCTCCCTAATAAGAGACAGAGAGATGTCTCCGTTTCACAGTGAGAGGGGAGACATAACAAACAATTCGCTGATTTATAATGTTAAACGTCTGTTGCGTCACTTTTCTGAGCTCTGAGCCCAAAGATCTCAGGTCTCTGGGCACCCAGCCAATATCTTCCAGCTCCTTCGACAGACCGGTCTGGGACACTGACCTTCGATCTGCCCGCCTCCAGAACCCCGAGATCCTCGGCCTCCAAAGGCGAGCTGAACTCTTAGGCCGTGACCTTGGCATGTCGGATAATGGCCAGTTGTGAAACCCCGAGTGTGGGTCCCATTCCCCCAAAAAATGAAGTCAGCGTGTAACTCCAGGTCAGGGTCTTCAAAAGAACCCTGATAGGGAAAAATAGAGCTTTTAAAGATGGAAATAGAACTGCTTCTGAAGATGCAAGCAAAGGAGTCGCTGTTTAGCGCCGTTCAGCCTTGCGAAGTGTATCACTTCACACTTTTCCCGATTGAACTCCACTTGCCACATCTCAGGCCAGCACTCCACAATTTAGGACACCTTCTACACCATTCACAGCAACCCAACCTTTATGTCATCTGCAAACTTTCTAACTCACACTTTCACTTCCTCATCTAAGTCATTTATAAATTCATGAAGAGCTGGTGTCCCAAATCAGATCCCTGTAGCCAACTACTAGTCATGGAATAAAAGTCATTCTTTATCTAAAATGCTAAATGGATTGACAGCGGAAATGAAAGAAGTTACCTGTGTGACTCAAAAAGAATCAAGAATAACAAAATGATGCTGGACTCCAGAAACTCTCAATGAAGCAAAGTGGAGTACATTTTGTTAAAGACTGGAGCCAAAGTGGTAGCTTGAATAGACTCAATTACAGATAAATTGGTCGTCAGAGAAAATCAAGATTTCCTTTTCTCTGAGGTATGTGCTCACAGAATTTCAGGTCCACCGTAAATTATCTTAATCCTTTAAAAATATTCCTTCCACATTGTACTGGCTGAACGATCCAAATATTTGTGAATTTAGGAGTCTCCACATGTTCCTTATCAAGTAAATCCTGTAAATAAGCATCTATTTGCACCCTGCTTCTCTCTGCAACTAACTTTGTCACCTTCATACTTAACTTTCACACTTGATCAGCTTCCAACTCCTTTATCTCATCAAATTCTACTCACTCTGATGTTCGGTAGTCCATGTCAGTTTCTGGTCTGTCAGGGCTGCAGTTCTATAATGCTCATCCTTGTATTCAAAGGTTCAAAGGTACATTTAATGTCAGAGAAATGTATACAATATACATCCTGAAATGCCTTTTCTTCGCAACCATCCACAGAAACAGAGGAGTGCCCCAAAGAATGAATGACAGTTAAATGTTAAAACCCCAAAGCCCCCTCACTCCCCCCACCCAAGCATAAACAACAGCAAAGCGACAATCCTCCCTCCCCCACCAGCAAAAAAAGCCTCAACACCCCCCACTGAGCACTCAAGTGTGCAGCAAAGCATCAGTAAAGACACAGACTTGCAGTACCCCAAAGACTACTCGTTCACCCGGTAATTTGACATTCCACAGGCTCTCTCTCTAGTAAGAGAAAAAGAGGTGTCCCCGTTTCACAGCGAGAGGGGAGACAAAATAAACAGCTCACTGATTTATGATGTTAAACGTCTGTTACGTCGAATTTTTCCGAGCTCTGTGCCCAAAGGGCTCAGGTCTCTGGGCACACAACCAGCAGCTAGCTAGCTTTCGATCTTCCATGTACTCCCACAACACATCAGGCAGTGGCACCAACCTCGAGTCCACTCGCCTCCAAAGCCATGAAATCCCAGAATCCCGAAGGTGCACTAGTCTTCCAGGTCGCATCCTTGTTGTATCAAAAAGCGGCCGGTTGTGAGACCCCAGGAACGGGTCCCATTCCCACAAAGACCCGGAGTCAGTGTAACTCCAGGTCAGGGTCTTCAAAAGAACCCTGAAAGGGAAAAATAAAGATGGAAATAGAGCTGTTTCGGAAGATGCAAGCAAAGGAGTCGCCGTTAGGCACCATCTGAGCTCCACTCCTTATCCCACTTACCTCTACAGTCTCTTGGATATCACGTCAAGGTCACAGGACTTAGAAAATGAGGGATTTTTCTCCAGGTATGATGAACTTTTGGAAATTTTTTAATAGTTTCCCCATTCACTCCGATCCCTGACCAGAGAGCTGTGAAAGTTAAAGTGGGAAATATCTTTTTCACAGAGTATTCGCTGAAAGTTTTCATTCTACAATTTTCAGTTTGCTGAATTCCTCAAAATCAGAATGCCGAGAAGCTTGGAGGAAATTAAAGGTGGTTTCCTGAAGTTCTTAATCCTGGTAGAAACATTTGTGAATCGGGAGGTGTCAGAAAAGCATTCCATAGATGGTGCATGCTGGAGCCTCTCTCTGGCTATCCATCCCATAGGATGATGATGGTTCAGGAACAGCATGTGCGTGAATGTTGTGTAGGGGGTTGCACAGTCCAGATCCATCCTCTCGACATCCCCTCCCGGATCCAGCCGGATCCAGCTTGGTGGGGTCCAAGACGGCTGGGGGAAGTTCTGGTGCAGTGAATGGCCAGACTAAGCTTCGATGCGAGGGATGCCCTTTCCGTGCTTCACGGCACGTGGTTGCTAGATGGCTGTTGACCCTACAAGAGGGTTCATCCCCCCTTTGACAGGTCTTGTTTTTTGTCTTGCAGCATGTCTAGCCACCCCTCCTCACCAGGCAAGCCCGGTGGGGGAGCCGCTTTAGTCGCCGACCACCCAACCACGCGACAGGTAGTCCCGGCTTACGTGGTACCAGTAGCACTCGGACAAGTGACCTGATTGCTGGAGCCGCAGAGCACTGCTGGTGGGCAGAGGGGTGCGTAGGGTACCGGACAAGCAAGCTCCTTTGCTCCAGAAGGGAATGAGCTCTGTCAGTGCTGCTTCAATTGTACTCATCCAGACAAGTGGAGAGAAATCCGTCATCATCCGGACCTGTGTTTGGAATGTCCTTGATGTTAAGGACGGTGTTCTTAACGGTGCACCTGAACCTGAACTGAAGCAAACACCAAAACGTTGAGAGAACTCAGAACAATACAGCACAGTACAGACCTTTCGGCCATGGTGTTTTACCAACCTTTTAACCTGCTAGAAGATCAATCGAATCGCTCCCTCCGACCTAACCTCCATTTTTCTATCATCCATGCTCCTGTCACTTCTGATCAAGATGGCACCAGAACACGATGATTCCAGATAGCAAATTTTTTAAATTATTTCAGTTTTTCTGTGCCTTCCGCTTGTTCTTTTTGCATTGTTTGTGATGTAGAAACTGTTGGTGCTTGTGACGTACAGTTTGGAACTCAATCAAACGATCCAGTACTATGCTCTGTCCAGAAAGCTGCCTCGTGGAGATCAGAGACAAGAACCCGAAAAGGATCAAGAACACAAGATGACTCATGGAAAAAAACAAAGATGGGACGTGGGGTCATGAACGACTCCATCTTGAAGCAGCGGGGAAGACTGTAGCAACGAGGTGAAGGCATTCAGAAATGGTCAGCGAGCGCTCCTGATGGAGGCTGCGCCCTGGGTCTGCCACCAGAATGACGTCGTCCACACCCAGTCAGCGGTCACTCCCAATAGGTCCAGAGGGTCAGCGATCACTCCCAATAGGTCCAGAGGGTCAGCGATCACTCCCAATAGGGCCAGAGGGTCAGTGATCACTCCCAATAGGGCCAGAGAGTCAGCGGTCACTCCCAATAGGGCCAGAGGGTCAGTCATCACTCCCAATAGGGCCAGAGGGTCAGCGGTCACTCCCAATGGGGTCAGAGGGTCAGTAATCACTCGCAATAGGTCCAGAGGGTCAGCGATCACTCCCAATAGGTCCAGAGGGTCAGCGATCACACCTACTGGGGCCAGAGGGTTAGCGATCACTCCCAATAGGTCCAGAGGGTCAGCGATCACTCCCAATAGGTCTAGAGGGTCAGCGATCACACCTACTGGGGCCAGAGGGTCAGCGATTGTTCCCAAAAGGGCCAGAGGGTCAGTCATCACTCCCAATAGGGCCAGAGGGTCAGCGATCACTCCCAATAGGCCCAGAGGATCAGTGATTGCTCCCAATAGGTCCAGAGGGTCAGCGATCACTCCCAATAGGTCCAGAGGGTCAGCGATCACTCCCAATAGGGCCAGAGGGTCAGTGATTACTCCCAATAGGTCCAGAGGGTCAGTCATCACTCCCAATAGGGCCAGAGGATCAGTGGTCACTCCCAATGGGGTCAGAGGGTCAGTAATCACTCCCAATAGGTCCAGAGGGTCAGCGATCACTCCCAATAGGTCCAGAGGGTCAGTGATCACTCCCAATGGGGCCAGAGGGTCAGTGATCACTCCCAACAGGTCCAGAGGGTCAGAGATCACACCTACTGGGGCCAGAGGGTCAGCGATCACTCCCAATAGGTCCAGAGGGTCAGCGATCACTCCCAATAGGTCCAGAGGGTCGGCGATCACACCTACTGGGGCCAGAGGGTCAGCGATTGTTCCCAAAAGGGCCAGAGGGTCAGTCATCACTCCCAATGGGGCCAGAGGGTCAGTCATCACTCCCAATAGGGCCAGAGGGTCAGCGGTCACTCCCAATGGGGCCAGAGGGTCAGTCATCACTCCCAATAGGGCCAGAGGATCAGCAGTCACTCCCAATGGGGTCAGAGGGTCAGTAATCACTCGCAATAGGTCCAGAGGGTCAGCGATCACTCCCAATAGGTCCAGAGGGTCAGCGATCACACCTACTGGGGCCAGAGGGTTAGCGATCAATCCCAATAGGTCCAGAGGGTCAGCGATCACTCCCAATAGGTCTAGAGGGTCAGCGATCACACCTACTGGGGCCAGAGGGTCAGCGATTGTTCCCAAAAGGGCCAGAGGGTCAGTCATCACTCCCAATAGGGCCAGAGGGTCAGCGATCACTCCCAATAGGGCCAGAGGATCAGTGATTGCTCCCAATAGGTCCAGAGGGTCAGCGATCACTCCCAATAGGTCCAGAGGGTCAGCGATCACTCCCAATAGGGCCAGAGGGTCAGTGATTACTCCCAATAGGGCCAGAGGGTCAGTCATCACTCCCAATAGGGCCAGAGGGTCAGCGATCACTCCCAATAGGTCCAGAGGGTCAGCGATCACTCCCAATAGGGCCAGAGGGTCAGTGATTACTCCCAATAGGGCCAGAGGGTCAGTCATCACTCCCAATAGGGCCAGAGGATCAGCGGTCACTCCCAATGGGGTCAGAGGGTCAGTAATCACTCCCAATAGGTCCAGAGGGTCAGCGATCACTCCCAATAGGTCCAGAGGGTCAGTGATCACTCCCAATGGGGCCAGAGGGTCAGTGATCACTCCCAACAGGTCCAGAGGGTCAGAGATCACACCTACTGGGGCCAGAGGGTCAGCGATCACTCCCAATAGGTCCAGAGGGTCAGCGATCACTCCCAATAGGTCCAGAGGGTCAGCGATCACACCTACTGGGGCCAGAGGGTCAGCGATTGTTCCCAAAAGTGCCAGAGGGTCAGTCATCACTCCCAATGGGGCCAGAGGGTCAGTCATCACTCCCAATAGGGCCAGAGGGTCAGCGGTCACTCCCAATGGGGCCAGAGGGTCAGTCATCACTCCCAATAGGGCCAGAGGATCAGCGGTCACTCCCAATGGGGTCAGAGGGTCAATAATCACTCCCAATAGTTCCAGAGGGTCAGCGATCACTCCCAATGGGGCCAGAGGGTCAGTGATCACTCCCAAAGGTCCAGAGGGTCAGCGATCACTCCCAATAGGTCCAGAGGGTCAGTGATCACTCCCAATGGGGCCAGAGGGTCAGTGATCACTCCAAATGGGGCCAGAGGGTCAGTGATTGTTCCCAAAAGGGCCAGAGGGTCAGTGATTACTCCCAATGGGGCCAGAGGGTTAGTGATCACTCCCAATGGGGCCAGAGGGTCAGTGATCAATCCCAAAGGTCCAGAGGGTCAGTGATCACTCCCAATGGGGCCAGAGGGTCAGCAATTGTTCCCAAAAGGGCCAGAGGGTCAGTCATCACTCCCAATAGGGCCAGAGGGTCAGTGATCACTCCCAAAGGTCCAGAGGGTCAGTGATCACTCCCAATGGGGCCAGAGGGTCAGCAATTGTTCCCAAAAGGGCCGGAGGGTCAGTCATCACTCCCAATAGGGCCAGAGGGTCAGTGATTGCTCCCAATAGGTCCAGAGGGTCAGTGATCACTCCCAATAGGTCCAGAGGGTCAGTGATCACTCCCAATGGAGCCAGAGGGTCAGTGATTGCTCCCAAAAGGGCCAGAGGGTCAGTGATCACTCCCAATAGGTCCAGAGTGTCAGCAATCACACCTACTGGGGCCAGAGGGTCAGTGATCACTCCCAATGGGGCCAGAGGGTCAGCGATTGTTCCCAAAAGGGCCAGAGGGTCAGTGATCACTCCCAATAGGGCCAGAGGGTCAGTGATAGTTCCCAAAAGGGCCAGAGGGTCAGTGATCACTCCCAAAGGTCCAGAGGGTCAGTGATCACTCCCAATAGGGCCAGAGGGTCAGTGATTGTTCCCAATAGGGCCAGAGGGTCAGTGATCACTCCCAATAGGGCCAGAGGGTCCGTGATCACTCCCAATGGGGCCAGAGGGTCAGTGATCACTCCCAATAGGGCCAGAGGGTCAGTGATCACTCCCAATGGGGCCAAAGGGTCAGTCATCACTCCCAATAGGGCCAGAGGGTCAGTGATCACTCCCAATGGGGCCAGAAGGTCAGTGATTGATCCCAATGGGGTCAGAGGGTCAGCGATCACTCCCAATGGGGCCAAAAGGTCAGTGATTGTTCTCAGTGGGGCCAGAGGGTCAGCGATTGCTCCCAATGGGGTCAGAGGGTCAGTGATCACTCCCAATAGGGCCAGAGGGTCAGTGATCACTCCCAATAGGTCCAGAGGGTCAGTGATCACTCCCAATAGGGCCAGAGGATCAGTGATCACTCCCAATAGGTCCAGAGGGTCAGTGATCACTCCCAATAGGGCCAGAGGGTCAGTGATCACTCCTAATGGGGCCAGAGGGTCAGTCATCACTCCCAATAGGGCCAGAGGGTCAGTGACCACTCCCAATGGGGCCAGAGGGTCAGTGATTGTTCCCAATGGGGTCAGAGGGTCAGCGATCACTCCCAATGGGGCCAAAAGGTCAGTGATTGTTCTCAGTGGGGCCAGAGGGTCAGTGATTGCTCCCAATGGGGTCAGAGGGTCAGTGATTGTTCCCAATAGGGCCAGAGGGTCAGTGATCACTCCCAATGGGGCCAGAGGGTCAGTGATTGTTCCCAATAGGGCCAGAGGGTCAGTGATCACTCCCAATGGGACCAATGGGTCAGTGGCCACTCCCAATGGGGCCAGAGGGTCAGTGATCACTCCCAATGGGGCCAGAGGGTCAGTGATTGTTCCCAATAGGGCCAGAGGGTCAGTCATCACTCCCAATAGGGCCAGAGGGTCAGTGATCACTCCCAATGGGGCCAGAGGGTCAGTGATCACTCCCAATAGGGCCAGAGGGTCAGTGATCACTCCCAATGGGGCCAGAGGGTCAGTGATCACTCCCAATAGGTCCAGAGGGTCAGTGATTGTTCCCAATGGGGCCAGAGGGTCAGTGATTGTTCCCAATGGGGTCAGAGGGTCAGCGATCACTCCCAATGGGGCCAAAAGGTCAGTGATTGTTCTCAGTGGGGCCAAAGGGTCAGCGATTGCTCCCAATGGGGTCTGAGGGTCAGTAATCACTCCCAATAGGTCCAGAGGGTCAGTGATCACTTCCAATGGGGCCAGAGGGTTAGTGATTGTTCCCAATGGGGTCAGAGGGTCAGCAATCGCTCCCTGTGAAGGCTACTGTTCAGACCAGGCCCGAGTTCTGAGTCACGGAAGGACTGTTCAAAGTTCTGAGCTTCATGTGACTGACTGACTGTACTTTATGTTGGTTTCCTTCAGCTTTTTGCATTTTCTTTCTTGTGGCTGATTGGCCACACATCTCTGTGTGTGGCTGGGGAGGGGTGGTTAGGGGGTTTTTGATGCCACTCTCACTGTTCTGTTTTGGGAGTGAGGGGCTTGTTTGCTGTTTTTTTCTCTACGGGAAAGGGTTCGGGTGTGTTGGTATTGTTGTCTTTCTTCTGTGAGTGAGGGGGTTGGGATTGCATTTTTTTTCTGTGGGGTTGGGTATCAGGGATTGCCATTATTGCTGTTTTTTCTGCGAAGGAGGGGATCATGGAGTGTTTTTGTTGCTGTTTTTTTCTACGGGGAGGGGGGTCAGGGATTGTATTGTTGCTGTTCTTTTTCTGTGGGGAGGGGTGAGGGATTCTGGGGCCTGTGAGTTTTGCTTCTTTTATTTTTTCATGTGTTCTTCATGACCATTTGGAGAAGACGAATATCAGAGTTGCATTGTATGTACAATGTACTGTGTGTGTGCATATGTACTTTGACAATAAAATGATCTTTGAACCTTAGCTAAGTGCTTCTTAAGCGATCCTAATATGTCTGCCCCTACCATTACCCTTGGCAGGGTGTTCCACACACTCACTTCTCTCTGCATAAAAATTTACCTCTTATACTTTTATACTTTTCTCCAGTCACCTTAAAATTATGCTCGCTTGTATTAGCCAGCTCTGCCCTTGAGGAAAAACATCTCTGGCTATCTACTCAATTTATGCCTCTTATCATCTTGTACACCTCATTCAAGTCTCCTCTCATCTTGCTTCGCTCCAAAGAGTAAAGCCCTAGTTCATGCTACCTATCTTCATAAGACATGCCCTCTAGTCCAGGCAGCATCCTGGTAAATCTGCACTGCATGCTCTCTAAAGCTTCTACATCCTTCCTATAGTGAGGCTATCAAAACCAAATACAAAATTCAGGTGTAGGTTAAAGGGTTTTAAAGAGATGAAACATTACCTCGTGGCTCTTCTCTTGATATCAGTCCCCTGACCAACAAAGGCCTTCACATCACATGCCTTCTTAACAACCTTATCAACTTGCGCAGCAACTTCAAAAGGTCTCAGGAAGTGGGCCTCAAGATCTTCCTGTTCCTCCACACTACCAAGAATTCTGCATTAGCCCTGCATTCTGCTTTCAAGCTTAATCTCCCAAATTGAATCACTTCACACTTTTCAAGGTTGAACTCCATCTGCCTCTTCTCAGCTCAGCTCAGCATCCTGTTAACGTCCCGCTGCAGCCTACAGCAGCCGTCCACACACTCCACAACTCCACCAACCTTCGTGTCATCTGCAGACTTACTAAACCACCCTTCCACTTCCTCATCCAAGTCATTTATATGCAGCAGAAGTCCCGGAGATTACTTTCCACTATATTTCTCATACTTTGGTTAGATTCGTGCTTAGCCCGCATGGTTGGAGTGAGAGAAATGTTGTGTGCTGCCACAGAAGTAGAAAGATACCCCTTGACCCTCAGGGCCCATCCCTCTGGGCATGTAGGCTGATAGAAGTATCCCGCATTGTATATTATCTCCAGATGAGGAGCCATGGGTGCTGCTAGGAAGCATGGAATTTACTGTCACGACTATCTAGACTGTTGAGTTGGACATTTAGGGAGTTGGAATTTTTTTTATGTTGATGTAAAGCTCCAAACAATTAATCAGAGCCATCGTAGTACATGAATGCTGCCATCGGTAGTGGAAACAGGCAAATTGCGGTAAATTGTTGTCACATGTACTGAGGCACAGAGAAAACAAGCTTTGCATACGGTCTATGTAGATCAGTCCATTAGAATAGTGCACTGAGGTAGTACAAGGCAAAACAAGAGTTTCACAAAGTGTTAGAGATACGGAGTGCAGTGCAGATAGACAAAAAGGAGCAAGATGACAATGAGGCAGATTGTGAGGTTAAGGGCCCACTTTTTATACAAGGGTACCATTGAATAGCAAGGTAGAAGCTTTCCTTGATCCTGCTGGTATGTACTTCCAGGCTTTTGTGTCTTATGCTTGATGGGGTGAGGGGGTGTAAGGGAAAACGTGCAGGGTTTGTGGGGTCTTTGATTGTGTGGGCTATGTTACCAAGGCAGTGAGACGTGTAGTGAGTCTGTGGAGGGGAGACTACTCTCTGTAGTTTCTTGCTGTCAGAACAGTGATGCATCTGGACACAATGCTTTCTATGATGCAGCAATAAAATTTGGTGAGAGTAGGGTCAAAGGGGCCATGCCAGATTTTGTTAGTTCCCCGAGGTAGAAGCACTAGCAAACTTTCTTGGCTGTGGTGTCTATGTGGTTGGACCAGGACCGGCTATTGGTGCTGTTCATTCCCTAGAACTTGAAGCTCTTAACCCTATCGACCTCAGCACCGATGATGTTATCTAAAGCATGCACTCCACCACCCCACTCAAAGTCAATGGCCAGCTCTTTTGTTCAGTTGAAAACCAGAAATTCCAGCAAATCACAGTAGTTCAAACAATTTCTCACTAAAATCAAAACTATGTAAGTATTTCTTTGTATAGAGAGTCGTGGTGGCTTCTTTGCTGCAGTGAGCAATATGCCATGAGTAATAGATCAGCTGTGGCCATCTAGAATGATTGAATCCCCATGGCCTCCACAGAGGAATTCAGCCTGTGCATGGTCAAAATGGTCTCAATAAGACATCATATGGAGATACCATATTCCTCCTTTATTGGTGCCATTGATGGCAGATTTTGGAAACAATTGTCGTGAATATTGTTCTTTCCACCATGCTTTCACCTCTTTTCCCTCCCTAGCCTTTTTCATTTACCTTTTTCTCACACTCACTCTTTTTCCTCTCCCAAACCTCTCTTCACTGCATCTTGATCTCTCCCACCTCCTTTACTCTCTTCTCACCATCACTCCATCCATCCCTTCCTCCTCTCCCTACTCTCAGCCCCTCCTTCCTCACCTCAAATGGACTACTTGTGGAGGCAGCCACTAGAAGATGCCCTGAAGCTGGGGCAGTGGGTGCATGTGGAGTATGACATTCTGCTGGGGGAGCTGTGGGAGGTGGGGTGGGGGTAGGTGGAGCAGTGGTCAGACAGTGGCTCGTATTGAGAGATGAACGTTCTGAAAACCATTGAACATAGGAGCAGAATTAGGCCATTCAGCCCATTGAGTCTGGTCTGCCATTCCATCATGGCTGATTTATTATCCCTCTCAACTCCATTCTCCTGCCTTCTCCCTATAACCTTTGAAACCCTTACTAATCATGAACCTATCAACCTCTGCTTTAAATAGACCTAGTCTCTTGGCCGTCACAGTCCTCTGTGGCAATGAATTCCATAGATTCACCACCCTCTGGCTAAGAAATTCCTCCTCATATCCGTTATAAAGAGGCGTCCTTGTATTCTGAAGCTTTTCCCTCTGGTTGTAGACTTTCCCACTATTGGAAACATCCAACGGATCTAGGCCTTAGTTTCAATGAGATCTCATTCTTTTAAACTCCAGCAAGTACAGTCCCAGAGTCCCAGAGTCTCATTGGTTAACCCCTTCATTCCTGGGACGATTCTTGTGAACTTCCTCTGGACCCTCTCCAGTGCCAGCCCAAAATTGCTCACAGTATTCTCAAGTCCAGTCTGGCCAATGTCTTATACTGTAAATGCCTTATATCATTATGCTTCTCTCTCCCAGGAATGAAAGGGTTAATGTATGAGAAAACCGCTTTATGGCTTTGGGCTTGTACTTGCTGGAGCTTAAAAGAATGAGGGGGAGGGATCTCACTGAAACTAACCAAATATTGTAAGGCCTAGATAGAGTGGATGTTGAGTGGACATATCCATCACCAGCCTCACCATGGCTGCCCTGTTGTCACACACTCTCCCTGAGTCACACCTGAAATGTACATCTTGATATGAGCCTCACAGCAGTGTGGATTTTGGTAGATTGTTTTTGTCTTACAGCCACAGAAACACAAAACACCGGTAATACTAAACAAGTCTAGAGCTGAGCTCAGTCAGTGAGGTCACCTTGTAAGAGACAGAAAGCCTTGTGGTGTCAGGAGGTGTGTCATTTCTCACAGGATACTCAGCCTGGTGGCTGTTCTTGTGGCCACAATGAGCGTGTGGCTGGCTCAGAATTTCTGGTCAATGGTAGCTCCCCCATCCCTCGTTGATGGGAGGTTCAGTGATGATAATGACACAGCAGACTTTCTTCTCGGAGATGTCCATTGCCTGGTGCACTTGCTGCTGTCAGAATAACACTATCCAAATATAAACCTCCTCCTGAATGCGCCTTGATCTTGCTGCATGGAGCGAGGGACTGTTTTATTTTGAGGAGTAATTTTATCGGCAGTGTGGGGAGCGTAGGAGAAAAGCTGTTGCAAGGGATGCCCAAGGTCACTGAAGAGAATTGGGCTGGAGCTTGAGAAAGAATAATTAGGACTGGAAAGGAAGAGTGGGAATAGTACAGGCGAGCAGTCAAGCAGTCACATCACTGCTGATGTGACTCCACCAACCTTCGTGTCATCTGCAGACTTACTAAACCACCCACTATCACCCAGACTTACTAAACCCCATCTTCTCCACCCACCCACCTTCCCCCTCGCTCAGTGTCAACATGCACTCAATCCTATCCCCCACCTCCTTATTCTGGCTTCTGCCCCCTTCCTTTCCAGCCTTGATGACGGGTCTCGGCCCGAAATGTAACTTGATTATTCCACTCCATCGATGCCGCCTGACTTGCTGACATCCTCCGGCATTTTGTATGTTTTGCTCAAGATTTCCTGCATCAGCAGAACCTCTTGTGTCCGAGATGACTCCGAATTAGCACACCAGATGGCGCACTCACACTTCCGGGGAGATCAACTCCAGAACGGGCACAGCAGGCCCCGCACTGTGTGGCAAAATAACCTGACGATAACACCAGCCCCTGCCATGGCATCTCACTGGAAATCTGAGGAATTTGCATTTCACCTCAACACAGAGGTGCTCCATTATAATGGAGTTCAGAATCAGAAAAGACAAGGTATTTATTTAGATGAGGATTTAAAACAGTATGCCAGAATCCAGAATAATACTCAATTTGAGAAATAATGTTTGTTTTGTTCCATAGTGTCCATTTGAAGCTTTGCTGCTGCCAATAATGTAGACAGCACAAGGGACACAGGGGACTGGAAAGAGAGACAGGGGATAAGTGTAACACAAGAACAGTGTTATCCTTCCAAATTGCTGAATGGTGTGTGTGTGTGTGTGTGTGTGTGTGTGTGTGTGTGTGTGTGTGTGTGTGTGTGTGTGTGTGTGTGTGTGTGTGTGTGTGTGTGTGTGTGTGTGTGTGTGTGTGTGTGTGTGTGTGTCTCTCTCTCTAAGGAGCTAACAAATTCTGAATTAGATGTTCTAAAATGATTTTTCCTCTAGTGCAGGGTGTGGATCTGTTGGTAGGACTTTGTCTCTGAGCTAAAAGACTAAAGCTAAAAAGTTCATGTTGATACCCCAGCCAGTAGGCACTACCCTGTTAACTCAGAATACATTTGATAAAACCTGGACTGATCTGACGGTGTGTCTCCGGCCTCTCTACTAAGGGAGGTGTACCTAACCAGAGGGGCAGGACAGGGTGCAGTTCTTTTCATGGTCAATTTACCTGGATTTATGATCACACTGGAGGGGGTCCAGAGAAGATTTCTGAGCATTTTCCGAGGGGAGCTGAGAACCTGCAGCTGTGAAGGACAATGTACACACGGAGGCTGTTTCCTGCAGGGCATAGGAGTCCGAGGGAAGATGTAAATCAGATATATAAATTAATGAGGTGCATAGAGAGTGGTCATAAAATGGGACTATAAGTTTAATGTAATTAGTGGAAAGATTGGGGAGAGAATAAGAAATTAGTTTTTGTTCATCCAGAGGTGGCAGGTCCTGAAAGGGTGGGAGAGACAGAAGCTTTTGTCACATTTAAGTAGTACTTGGAAGTGTATTTAAAGAGCTTTGACCCACAGGACCAGTACTGGAAGGTAGAATAAAGCTGGACAGATACTACCTAAACAACCCTGCTATGACGGAATGAAAAGCCTCCCTCAGCGTCATGTATGATTCTGTGCTGGACATACTCCCCTTTGGCCCACCAGCACCCTGCCAACGATCAAGCACTCACTTAAACTAACTCAACGCTAATCTCACTTTATTCCCTCTGCACTTCCATCAATGCCATTCTATTCCACCATTATCCGCATATTCCACCATATTCCATCGCTCACCTACACTCTTTGGGGCAATTCATTATGGCCATTTAATCTACCAACCTACCCTTGGATCACACAGAGGGAAGCCCACAGGATCAGAACAACATGTGACCTCCACACACATTAAATCTGGGTCACTGGACTTGTGTGGCAGCTCTATCAAGCGTGTCCCTTCAACTCCTGACTTCACAATGCATTCAGAACACTTTCTTTGTAGATGTAACCCTTTATTCTGCATTCTGTATTGTTTTCTCTTGCACTGTTGTACTGAAATACAACACTGTACCTTGGTATATGTGACAATAGTAAACAAAATTTACCAAAAGTGCGGCTAAACTGAAGGGATTAGGGTTGTTTCGATTGTACTAGTACTCGAGGCGGTGCAGAACAGATGCAGGAAGTACTGTACATTGGGAGGCACAAATATGGTAGATACATACAGTATGTGTTGAGAGTTACAGATACAGGGGTCCTGGTGTACTGAGGGAAAGTGATAAGGGAGCTATAGATGTGCTGATGGTCACAGATAAGTGAGGAATGTATCTGATACAGGGGTGTAATGCGCTGCAGAGAGGAGACAACAGCAGGGGAAAACAGATGTGCTGAACGACGGAGAAAATGAAGGCTTGGGTTGGGTTTGTTGACAGACAGATATAGGAGGTCAAAGACGAGGAAATCTGCAGATGCTGGAAATTCAAACAACAACAACACACAAAATGCTGGTGGAACACAGCAGGCCAGGCAGCATCTGTAGGGAGAAGCGCTGTCGACGTTTCGGGCCGAGACCCTTCGTCAGGACTAACTGAAAGGAAAGATAGTAAGAGATTTGAAAGTAGTGGGAGGAGGGGGAAATGCGAAATGATAGGAGAAGACTAGAGGGGTTGGGATGAAGCTAAGAGCTGGAAAGGTGATTGGCGAAAGTGATACAGAGCTGGAGAAGGGAAAGGATCATGGGACGGGAGGCCTCAGGAGAAAGAAAGGGGGGGGGGGGAGCACCAGAGGGAGATGGGGAACAGGCAAACAACTAAATATGTCAGGGATGGGGTAAGAAGGGGAGGAGGGGCATTAACGGAAGGTAGAGAAGTCAATGTTCATGCCATCAGGTTGGAGGCTACCCAGGCAGTATATAAGGTGTTGTTCCTCCAACCTGAGTTTGGATTCATTTTGACAATAGAGGAGGCCATGGATAGACATATCAGAATGGGAATGGGACGTGGAATTAAAATGTGTGGCTACTGGGAGATCCTGCTTTTTCTGGCAGACCGAGCGTAGGTGTTCAGCGAAACGGTCTCCCAGTCTGCGTCGGGTCTCACCAATATATAAAAGGCTGCACCGGGAGCACCGGACGCAGTATACCACACCAGCCGACTCACAGGTGAAGTGTCGCCTCACCTGGAAGGACTGTCTGGGGCCCTGAATGGTGGTGAGGGAGGAAGTGTAAGGGCAGGTGTAGCACTTGTTCCGCTTACAAGGATAAGTGCCAGGAGGGAGATCGGTGGGAAGGGATGGGGGGGACGAGTGGACAAGGGTGTCGCGTAGGGAGTGATCCCTGCGAAAAGCAGAAAGAGGGTCCACTTCCGACACCTCCCTCCCCTTTCTTGATCTTTCTGTCTCCATCTCTGGAGACGGCCTATCTACTGATATCTACTATAAGCCTACAGACTCTCACAGCTACCTGGACTATTCCTCTTCCTACCCGGTCTCTTGCAAAAAGGCTATCCCCTTCTCACAATTCCTCCGTCTCCGCCGCATCTGCTCTCAGGATGAGGCTTTTCATTTCAGGACGAAGGAGATGTCTTCCTTTTTTAAACAAAGGGGCTTCCCTTCGTCCACCATCAACTCTGCTCTCAAATGCATCTCTCCCATTTCCCGCACATCTGCCCTCACCCCATCCACCCACCACCCCACTCGGGATAGGGTTCTCCTTGTCCTTACCTACCACCCCACCAGCCTCCAGGTCCAACATATAATTCTCCGTAACTTCCGCCACCTCCAACGGGATCCCACTACCAAACACATTTTTCCCTCCCCCCCTTTCAGCTTTTCACAGGGATCGCTCCCTACACGACTCCCTTGTCCATTCGTCCCCCCCCCCATCCCTCCCCACCGATCTCCCTCCTGGCACTTATCCTTGTAAATGGAACAAGTGCTACACCTGCCCTTACGCTTCCTCCCTCACCACCATTCAGGGCCCCAGACAGTCCTTCCAGGTGAGGCGACACTTCACCTGTGAGTCGGCTGGTGTGGTATACTGCGTCCGGTGCTCCCGGTGTGGCCTTTTATATATTGGTGAGACCCGACGCAGACTGGGAGACCGTTTCGCTGAACACCTACGCTCGGTCCGCCAGAAAAAGCAGGATCTCCCAGTGGCCACACATTTTAATTCCACATCCCATTCCCATTCTGATATGTCTATCCATGGCCTCCTCTATTGTCAAAATGAATCCAAACTCAGGTTGGAGGAACAACACCTTATATACCGGCTGGGTAGCCTCCAACCTGATGGCATGAACATTGACTTTTCTACCTTCCGTTAATGCCCCTCCTCCCCTTCTTACCCCATCCCTGACATATTTAGTTGTTTGCCTGTTTCCCATCTCCCTCTGGTGCTCCCCCCTCCTTTCTTTCTCCTGAGGCCTCCCGTCCCATGATCCTTTCCCTTCTCCAGCTCTGTATCACTTTCGCCAATCACCTTTCCAGCTGTTAGCTTCATCCCACCCCCTCCGGTCTTCTCCCATCATTTCGCATTTCCCCCTCCTCCCACTACTTTCAAATCTCTTACTATTTTTCCTTTCGGTTAGTCCTGACGAAGGGTCTCGGCTCGAAACATCGACAGCGCTTCTCCCTATAGATATAGGAGGTACTGGTTTCTGAGAGAGAACAGCTGTACTGAGGAAGGAGGTACATGAGGCGCAAGAAAACTGAGGATCACAGACAGGAGTCACTGGTATGAAAAGGAACATATATACATATACAGGTGGTATGTGTCACGTGTGAGAGGGACAGAGAGGGCATTCGAATATGGTGAGATTTCATTACCAGATGTAAGATGTTTTGAGGACAGATCCAGGAGGTAGGGGTAGTCCTGAGGAATACTAAGGAAATATAATGTGCCTAGATACAGGTACAGGGTTTACAAGCACTCTGAGTGAGAGATGGAGGAAATACGGGACTCTACAAGTTCTAACCAGAAGCAGAATAGATGATGGAACCCTTTCAGATTAGGGTGAAGAAACATTGTTCATAAACAAAATATTTAAATGGTATCATGCATAAAATATAGCCTCAGAATAAACCTATTGGCATATTGTTACTCTGTGTATTGAGCCTCTTAGACCTTGGATAGGATCCTGGAATGTATAATGTATGGTAATATATTTGGCAACACAATGGCAACATATTTGTCATTTTGTGATAACAGCATCTAATATGCATAAAGAGGGAGGATCATGGCACAGATATGCCAGCTGGTTTTAGTTGGATCCCTTTTCTGAGAACACCTTGTTTGTTTGCACATTCTCTCACCGTGCCATTCTGAAGATAAGAGAATACCTTTAGCAGTTGAAGTGATGAGATGCAATCACGTGGGAAGCCCCTTGCAGTGCAAGTAGGTACCGGTTGCAAATGGTTTTGACATAAAAAGAAACACAAGTCAAAGACTGACCATGAGTGCAGGTCAGGTGCCACTTTTAGGACATTGCCTTCGAGTGAAGATCACCTTTCTGCTGGGGTGGTTATGAAAAGTTTGGTATATGGAATGGAGCGGTTTGGAGGGATATGGTAGATGAGATGAGGCAGAAGATCAGGTTATCACGAACTAGATAGGCTAAAAGCCCTATTTTGGTGCTTTAAGTCTCTGTGTAGCACGGTGAGGTAAAAACTACATTATGCAGACGCTGGGGTCAGAAGGAAAACCAGGGAGTGTTGGAAACACTGTCATGTTTGTGGAGAACAGAAGGCAGATTATATGCCTCAGTTTTGGGATCTTTTGAGCAGAGTTGGGGAGAGGGACTACAGACAAAATATGGGGAGGTGGGAGGAGAGATAATTTGGCAATCAAAGCCTTTCCCTGTGATAAACTTAAATTTGATTTCTGCAAAACTCGTGTTCTCTGCTCAGCTGTACTGCAAATCTGCCTGTGTCTGAAACCCCGGCTATGATCCTAGATAATGTCTTCAACTGTGACCTTTGACTTGCCTTCTTAGAGTGGTGCTGTCACTCCCTATCAATGCCTCTTGGAGACTGTTATGTTGTTTGAATGCATTCAGCTGCTTGTCAGGACAAGGGAAGTAGTTGATCGGGTCAGCGTGGCTCCTTGTGCGCCAGCCTCCCACTGTTCCGTTTGTGTCTGTCAAGCAGCTTGACGTGGACTCACACACGAGCTGCCTCTCCGCCTCTTCCTTCAGTGGCTTGTGGCACACCTCCCCTGCTCTGCACTGTTCATCTGTGCAATGAGCAACGCTGGCCTGGCCCAAAATCCAACCATTACCAGCAGTGAGAAAAAGCACAGAGGTGAATAGCGAGCTCACAGTTAATTGAGATGAGTGAAATGATAACAGAGTAAATCATTATACGTATATCACTGCGTTTTGTGCTGGTGCCTATGCCTTCCTTCCTCCCATCTCACAGTCACTTCAGGTCCCTTCTTAAATGCATTGCTTAAACCAGTGGTTAAGCAGGAACAAACTTGATTAGGTCAGAAGTTAAACATAGGCAAAAGCCCCAGGAGATACAGACCCTCCTCAAACTAAGTTCCACTCAGTGGCCAACCTCAGTCCATCGTCTGATTATCTCAGGTTACACTCATCAATTCCAGTGTAGTAACACTCGATCATACTTCTTGACTCATTAATGATCCAGAATAAATTTTGGCATGTTTCTTTTTCATACAGGATCTTTAGTGTTTAATAATGCTTACAAAGTGATACACACAAATGTTGAAGGAACCCGGTGTCATGAGACCTTTGAGCCTGTGGGAGAGTGTTGGGCTCCAAGTTTTCAAGAACATCTGTATTTGTTAATTGTTAATTGTTGTCTTAACGACAATTGCTAAGCTCTTGTGCTTTCTGTTTAATCTTTTTACATTTATGCTGATTGGCATGGGTTTTCTTCCCACTGTGATTATTTAAGTGGACGCCTGATTAGCGCTTATCGCTAGGGTCCTAGCTTTGAGAATGTGGCATGCCATGGTGCTGAGCCACATAGATATTGTTGGAGCTCTTATCAATGAACCCTGGGTTGCTGTCTCCGCATCGATGTCTGTCTTTCCTCTGCACTTGGATTCAGCCTTTGCCAGTGTGCACTGTGACAGAAGGACCCAGTGGAGGTTGTGCAGTGGTGTCCTCACTTCGGTCAGCTATTGAGTGTCTTGAGCCCAAGTTCTGGCTTTCTCTAGTCTATATTCAAGGATTTTTTTTGAAGATTGTCAAAGTTTCCTGGGTCTCACACGGCTCTCCAGGTTTCTGGGGACAATTTAATATTTCCAAGGACTATTCCACATTTCCAAGACTTAATCCATGTTTCTGAGCTTTATTCAATGTTTCTGAGGTCAGTGCAATGTTCCCCAGGTTTATTCAATATCTCAAGTTCCTCAGGTCTGTCCTGCGAGCACCAGCCCTGTCTCGAGCTCCCCATGTCTCCCTGGCCTTCGTGAAAGAGGTACTGTCATGAACCCTTTGGGCCTGTGTGGGGAGCTGTAGGATCCGAGGTTTTTAGAACACCTGCATTTGTTAATTGTTGTCTTAATGACGGTTGTTAAGCCCTTGTGGTTCCTCTTTAATCTCGTTACATTTATTTTGACTGGCATGAGTTTTCTGCTTTCTGTCATTATTTAAGCAAATACCTGATTAGTGCTTATTGCCGTGTCCTAGCTTTGAGAATGTTGCGTCTCATGGTGTTGCCCTGTTGAGCCATCTAGATTTTGTTGGGACTCTTATGAATAAATCCTGTTCTCTGTCTCCACATGACAGTCTCTCATTCCTCTGCACTTGGCTTCTGTCTTTGCCAGCGTGCACTGTGACACTCAGCAGGTCAGACAATGAATAAACAGTCGACGTTCTGAGTCGACCCTCTTCTTCAGGACTGAAGAGCAAGTGGGGAGGAGGATAAGCAAGAAGCTGACAGGTGAAACCAGGTGGGTGGGGAAGGTAAAGGTCTAGAGAGGAAGGAAGCAGATAGGTAGACCATAGGAGAAAGGGGAGGAAGGGGGACCCAGGGAGAGGTGATAGACAGGCGAGAATAAGAGGAAGAAGTCCAGAATGGGGAATAGAAGAAGGGGGAGGGGGTGAGAGGAGAATTACCGGAAGGAGAGATCGATGTTCGTGCCATCAAGTTGGAGACTACCTGGATGTAATACGAGGTGGCGCTCCTCCAACCTGGGAATGGCCTCATCACGGAAAAAGAGGAAGCCACGGACCAACATGTCAGAATGAGAATAGGGATAGGAATTAACGTGGTTGGCCACTGGAAAGGTCTGCCTTTGGCCGATGGCGTGGAGGTGCGCAACAAAGCAGTCCGCTGATTAATGTCAGTTCCCACCAATGTAGAGGAGTCAGTTGGATACAGTAGATGACCCCAACTAATTCACAGGTGCCTCCCCTGGAAGGACTTTGAGGGCATGGGTAGATACTGTATAGCTTTTCTGTCACTTACAGGGATTTGTATGTGTCAGTAGGGAGATTAGGTCGGTGGGGGGGAGCGTGGGGAGAATGGTTAAGGATATCACGGAGGAAACAATCCATGCAGAAAGCAGGGACCAAGGTCTGGAGGTGTCCACGGCCATCTGAGTCGATGTTGCAGATGGCGGGATCTTCTGATCCTTGCTGGACACAGGGAAGGCGAACAGTCTTACAAATATTCGAACATGAAGCTGCCAAATGCCTGCATTTATTCTGACAGGTATATTAAAGTGGGTATTGTATATCATCAACAAAGTAGCAGGGATCGCTGGTGCAGCAAATATTGCAGCTTCTTTCCAGTTCCAGTGATCTGGAGTCAATCCCGATCTCAGGTGTGTCTATACTAAAGTTTACAATTCCTCCCTAGAATCCCATTGAAACCTACCAAATGTTGAAAGGGCTAGATAGGGTGGATGTGGAGAGGATGTTTCCTATGGTGGGGGTGTCCAGAACTAGAGGGGCGACCTTTTAGAACAGAGGTAAGGAGGAATTATTTTTTTTCGCCAGAGAGTAGTGAATCTGTGGAATGCTCTGCCACAGACTGCGGTGGAGGGCAAGTCCATGGGTATATTTAAGGTGGAAGTTGATCATTTCCTGACCGGTCGGGGCAACAAAGGATATGGCGAGAAGGCAGGTGTAAGGGGCTGAGTGGGATCTGGGATCAGCCATGATGGAATGGCAGAGCAGACTCAATGGGCTGAATGGCCTAATTCTGCTCCTATGTCTTATGGTCTTCATCTACTGTATACGTGTGTGTTTAGTGGATGCACTTGTGTCTGCATATATCTGCACAGCTTGTCTCCTATTAAAATATTCTGCAGAAATTAGACATGAAACACTGTAATTCTGTGTGGCTGATGGGATAATACTGAGTTCCACTCCATCTCAGCTCCCCATGAGGGAAATCAATCCACTATGCACACATCCACCGGAGAATATCATTTCATCGATAAGACTGTTTTTTAAAGGTACCTTTAGAGTCAGGCTCCTTGAAAATGTATGTCACCCTTCAAAGCAAACTGTGGCACAGACCTGACTCCATGAACAAGACTGGGTAAAGTTTGTATTCATCAATAGAACCCAACCTTTGCATCATATCAAGAAACTTTGGGAGAGCCAGGGCATAGTTCCCGTCAGCATACTGTCTTCTGTAAGTTGTATATTTACAAGTACATCTGCCATGGCTATGAAAACTGCAGAGTGAGGGAGCAGCGTAAAGTAGATTGTCAGTGGTGTATAACACTATTGCTATGCCTCCGGCCTGTTGATATTCACAAAGGTCATCAGGAGCTATTAACAGTACCCACTGCACAAACCTAACATATCCACACTTACCTCTTCACCAGCCTGGATTTCTTCCCTCTCCCCTCCTGCTGCCTCACTCTTCTCCAGCCTGGATTTCTTCCCTCTCCCCTCCTGCTGCCTCACTCTTCTCCAGGCTCATGCTGAGTACTCAATAATGTGCTGCTTTGGGTTTAACTGCTAATTTACTTTAAGGCCCATTTTCGTGCAAAGACAAATCAAGATATTAAGCCTCTATCCAAAGCTTCTCAGCCTCTTATCCAACATCTTGTGCAAGAGAGGGGTGAGAAATATGCAAATCAAATCAGATAATGCTGGAACCCTGAAGTATTTGAGTAGAAACTATTTCTCTCTCTACAGCTGATGCCTGACCTGTTGATTGTGGAAGTGCCCACCTGCACTGTGTGGGTTTATAGTGAAGATCAGTGCACGCAAACCAATTCCACTCTTCAGGCTGTGAGATGTTCCACATTGGCACAGTGAGCTGCAACAGCTGCGGCAACCGCAAAGCCATAGGTTTGGAATCGAAGTTTTCCCTCTCCTAGACAGACCGCCTGGCAAGGCTAATGAGTCCCATCTACCCGGGTTTGGAATCAGAGTTGTCCTTCTAGGCTGGCTGCCAACCAAGGCTGTTGAGCCCAGTCTACCCATCCAGTTATACTGCTGGACACTCGGTCACGCCATGACATAGCAAACCCAGTAAGAGCAGGGATGCCATGTGAAGGCGTTACTATGGTCACAGTAGTATGGGAGAGACCATATGCAAGTGATGTCCTCATGGCAAGCCAAACAGTGGTCCTGCAGCAATCACTACACCTGAAAAGGAGAGACTATGGAAGATGTTTCACCTTCCTTAAGTGAGTAGGTTATCCAGCCCAGGGCTCACCATGCTTCAAATATACCCAATGATGTAGGCTTGACAGCTGTCTGGGTGATGCACCATCAATAACTCTCAGAGACGTGAGGCGAGAGATAGGTTTTTATTAGCTGGAAGAGAGAGCACTATCAGCAGCAAGAGACCATCACACAACATCCTGGAGATTGAGGGAGGAGCAGTGCCTCCAATTGCCTTTATACCGGGGTCTGTGGGAGGAGCCACAGGAGCAGTCAGCGGGGGGGGGGGGGGGGGGGCGTGTCCAGACAGGAAAATGTAGTTCACCACACTGGGACAATAAATTCCACTCTATTCTGAAGCTGTGCCATCTAGTCCTAGACTTTCCCATTAATGAAAACATTCTCTCCACATCCATTCTGCCTAGGCCTTCCAATTTTCAATAGATTTCAATGAGATCCCTCCTTCATTCTTCTAAACACCCGCGAGGATAGGCCCAGAGCCATCAAACATTAACCCATTCACTCCCAGAATCATTCTCATGAACTTCCTCTGGACCCTCTCCAATGCCAGCACATCTTTTCTTAGATAAGAGGCCTAAAACTGCTCACGATACTCCGTGCAGTCTAACCAATGCCTTATAAAGCCTCATTATTACATCCTTGCTTTTATACTCCAGTCCTCTTGAAATGAATGTTGACATTACATTTCCCCTCCTCACCACTAACTCAACTTGCAAGTTAACCTTTAAGGAATCCTGCATGACTCTTAAGTCCCTTTGCACTTGAGAGTTTTGAATTTCCTCTCCATTTAGAAAATAGTATATGCCTTTATTCTTTCTGCCAAAGTGCATGACCATGCCCTTCCCTACACTACTGTATATTCTATCTTCCACTTCTTTAACAATTATCCTAACCTGTTTATGTTCTGCTGTAGACTACCTGCACCTCCACCTATCTTTGTATTGCCTGCAAACCTAGTCACAATACCTTCAATCCTGACATCCAAATCATTGATGTTAACATGAAAAGAAGTGGTCCCAAAACCATTCTCTGCAGAACACCACTTGTCACCAGTGGCCAACCAGCAAAAGCCCCCTCTATTCCCACTCTTCCCCTCCTGCCAGTCAGCCAACATTATATCCATGTTAGTTTCTTTCCTGTAGTACCACGGGTTCTTAACATGTTCAACAGTCTTGCATGTTGCACTTTGTCAAGGCCATTTGAAAATCTAAGCAAGCAACATCCACTGACTCTCCTTTGTCTATCTTGCCTGGTATTCCCTCAAAGAATTCCAATAGATTTGTCAGGCAATATTTCCCCTTAAGGAAATCATGCTAACTTTGACCTATTCTATCACGTGCATCCAAATACCCCAAAAACACTGATAATGAATTCCAACATCTTCACAGCCGCTGAAGTCAGGCTAACTATCCTATAATTTCATTTTTTCCTGACTCCCTCCATTCTTAAAGAGTGGAGTGACATTTGCAACTTTCCAGTTCTCCAGAACCATTTCAGAATCTAGTGATTCTTGAAAGATCATTACTAATGCCTACAGCTACCTCTTTCAGAATCATGGGGTGTAGACCATCTGGCTCAGACCTTTCAGCTTCCCAAGCACTTCTCCTTAGTAATAGCGAGTACACTCACTTCTTCCACCGGACACTCTCAAATTTCAGGCATACTGCTAGTGTCTTCCACGTGAAGAAAGATGCAAACTCCTTACTAAGCTTATCCAAAGCAACACACACAAAATGCTGGAGGGACTCAGCAGGTCAGGCAGCATCTATGGAGATGAATAAACAGCTGAGGATTCAGCCTGAGACCCATCTTCGGACTGGAAAGGAAGGAGGAAGATGCCAGAATAAAAATGTGGGGGGAAGGGAAGGATGATAGCTAGGTAACAGGTGAAGCCAGGTGAGTTGGAGACGTAAAGGGCTGAAGAGGAAGGAATCTAATAGTAGATGAGAGTGGACCATAAGAGAAAGGGAAGAAGGAGGGGCATCAGGGGGAGGTGATAGGTAAAAAGAGGTAAGAGGCCAGGATGGGGAATAGAAGAAGTGGGAAAGGGGAGTGAAAAAAAATCTACTGCAAAGAAAAGTCAATGTTCATGCCGTCGGGTTGGAGGCTACCTGGCTGAGAGAAGACTCATTGTGGTAAAGGAGGAAGCCATGGACTGATATATCCGAATGGGAATGGGAATAAGAATTAAAATGTTTGGTCACCGTGAAATTCCACTTTTGGCGGATGGAGCGAAGATGCTCAACAAAGCATTCCCCGAATTTACTATGGGCCTCACCAGTGTCGAAGAGGCCGCTTCAGGAGCACCGGACACAATAGATGACCCCATCAGATTTCCAAGTGAGGCATTGCCTCAACTGGAAGGATTGTTGGAGCCCTGAATGGATGTGAGGGAGGAGGTGAATGGGCAGGTGTAGCACTTTGGCTGCTTCCAGGGATAAGTGTAATGAGGGGGATTAGTGGGGAGGGACAAATGGACAAGGAAATCGCAGAGCAAAGGGCAAAGGGAAGATAAAGATATGTTTGGTGGTAGGATCCCTTTGGAGATAGTGGAGTGGCAGAAGATAATGTATTGGATGTGGAGGCACATGGAGTGGTAGGTTAGTTCAAGAGTAACTCTGTCCCTGTTAAAGTGACAAGAAGATGGGGTGACATAGATGTCTGGGAAATGGAGGAGATGCAGATTAAGATGATCAGCCATTTTTTGTCCATGATTATTACCTCTCTAGCATCATTTTCCACCAGTCCAATATCCACTCTCACCTCCCTTTTATTCTTTATATATCTGAAAAATCTTTTGATATCATCTTTTATATTATTGGCTAGCTTACCTTTACATTTAATCTTTTCTCTCCTTATGGCTTTTTTTAGTTGCCTTCTTTTGGTTTTTAAAAGAATTAAAAGAAACCCAAACCTCTAACCTCTCACTAGCTTTTGCTCTGTTATATGCCCTCTCTTCTGCTTTTACGCTGCTTTAGATTTCCCTCGTCAGCCATGGTTGCATTAGTCTTTAGAATACCTCTTCATATTTGGAATGTATCGATCCTGTACCTTCTGAATTGCTCCTAGAAACTCCAGCCATCACTGTTCTGCCAACATCCCTTTCCAATCAGCTTTGGCCGTGTCCTCCTTCATGCCCTCTGTAATTACCTTTATTCCACAGTAATACTGATATATCTGAATTTATCTTCTCCCTCTGAAGCTATAGAGTGAATTCTATCATATCATGATCACCGATTCCTAAGGGTTCCTTTACCTTAAGCTCCCTTTACCTTAATTCTTTAATCAATTCTGGTCCATTACTCAACACCCAATCTAGAATTGCCTTTCTCCTACTGGGCTCAACCATAAGCTGCTTAAAAAGCTATCTCGTACACATTCTACAAATACCGTCTCTTGAGATCAAGTACAACCTGATTTTCCCATCAACCTGCATATGGAAATCCCCCATGACCATTGTAGCATTCCCTTTTGATACGCCTTTTCTATCTCCCATTGTAATTCGTACCCCACATCCTGGCTGTATATAACTTCCATCAGGGTTTGTTTTATCCTTGCAGTTTCTTAACTCTACCTACAAGGATTCTACATCCTCTAATTTTATATCAATTCTTTCTAAGGATTTGATTTCATTTTTTACCAACAGAGCCAACATTTTTTACCCTCTGCCTACTTGCCTGTCCTTTGGATACAATCTGTATCCTTGGATGTTAAGCTCCCAGCTATGATCTTCTTTCAGCCACGACTCAGTGATGCCCACACGTCATACCAGCCAATCTCTAACTGTGCTACAGCACAAATCTACCTTATTCCCTATACTGTGTGCATTCAAATATGACACCTTCAGTCCTGTATCCATCAATCTTTTTGACTTAGCTCCCATGTTATGCTTTGACTCATCCCACTTACTGCAATGTTGCCCTATCATCTACCTGTTCTTCTTCCAGTCTCACTACAAACTGCATCTTCTTGTATACCAACAACCCCATCCTCAGACCTATCACTTCAGTTCCCATCTCCCTGCTAAATTAACTTAAACCCTTCCCAACATCTCTAGCAAATTTGCCTGAAAGGATATTGGTCCCCCTCGGGTTCAGGTATAACCCATCCATTTTGTACAGGTCATTCTTTCCTCAGAAGAGATCCCAATGATCTAGAAATTTGAAACCCTGCTCCTGCACCAATTCCTCAGCAACGGAATAATCTTCCAAAGCATCCTATTCTTACCCTCACTGGCACATGGTGTAGGCAATAATCTACAGATTGATACGCTGGAGACCATGTTTTTCAGCTTTCTGCCCAGCTCCCTATATTCTCTCTTCATGACCTCCTCCTTTTTCCTACCTATGTTGTTGATATCAATATGTACCATCCTTTGCCTTGAGTTGACAAGTTAATTTTGAATCCACGCAACCAAGTTTCACAAGATTACATACCTCCTAACTTTCTGAATGTGCCTGCTGTAGGAGCCATGTATCTATTTTCTGGCTGTATTGTATTTTGTGATGTGTTTATTATAGTAATCTGTCACATGGGTTGGGGCGAGGTAGAAGCAAATGAGTATAGTTAGGTATTCACACTTGGGGTTAATTAGTTGCTAGCCAGAGGGAGTGAGCCACGGGCAATGATTTTTTTTTGTAGAATGCTTAAATATACTAACTTCACTAAATAGAATGCTAATTTAGTTCAACCACTAATTACGCTGAGTATCGCTTAGTTATATTGCTATTTAGAATGTTTAGTTACGCTGATTTGAATGCTAAGATCACTATATAGCTTGTCTTTGCTGGTTTTGTAATAAAGGATTGAACACACCTTTTTCGATTTGTTATTTGGAAGCACACCGTACAGTGTGGATTGCCCTGAGTTAGTCTCTTAGCGGTTTTGGCTTGTTTTTCTGATAACCACTACAGCTACCATGGGGAGCTTTGTCAAACACCTTACTAACATCCATATACACCACATCCAATGCTGTAAACTCATCAACTTGTTTTGCCGCTTCTCAAAGAATCCAATCAGGCTTACGAAGGCATGCAAAACCATGCAGACTATGCTTCTCCAAATGCTTGTAAATCCTGTCGTTAAGATTCCTCTTCAATAATTTGCCCACCCTTGACAGTCATTGGTCTATAATTCCCAGGATTATCGCTATTCCGATTGTTGAGCAGAGGAATACCATTGGCCACCCTCCAGTCTTCTAATACAGTGAGGATACAAAGATCATTGCCAAAGTGCAGCAATCTCTTCACTCACTTCCTGTAGAAACCTGGGGTATATCCCGGCCGGCCCTAGAGAATTATCTATCCTAAAGTGTTTCAAAAGTTCCAGCACATCCTCTTTCTTAAAGTCAAGATGTTCCAGCCTATCAGCCTCTTTTACACTGTTCTCACATTTGCCAAGGTCCCTGACACAGGTGTATACTGAAGCAAGGTATTCATTATGGACATCCCCTACCTCCTCCAACTCCAGGCACATGTTTCCTTTTTTATCTCTGATTGGATCTACTCTCAGTCTAGTCATCTTCCTGTTCTTCACATACATGTAGAATGCCCCAGCATTTTCTTCAATCCTATTCACTGTCCTTCTCTTGCTGGCTTCTAGCTTTCCTAATCCCTTTCTTAAGCTCTTTTCTGGCTACCTTGTAACTCTCTAGAGGCTTGTCTGATCCTTGCTTCCTAAACCATATGTATGCTCTTTACTAGTCCTCGACATCTCTTATCAACCAATGTTCCTTTATTCTACTATCCTATCCCTGCCTCAAAACCACAAACCTATTAAGTACCCCATGCAAAAGCTCTCTCCACTGGGAATTTCCCTGAGTACATCTGTTCCCAATTTATGCTCCCAAGTTCCTGTCTAATAGCATCATAATTCACCCTTCCCAATTAAATACTTTCCTATACTCCCCGCTCCTATCCCTTTCCAAGGTAAAGGTAAGGAAGTTGTGGTCACTGTCTTCGAAATATTCACCCACTGAGAAGGCCAGTTTATTTTGGATCTGAGAGTTACTGTCAACACTCATATTGCCCATACCTAATTGTTGTTGAGACGGAGGTGGTTAGCTGTCCAATGCAGTTCTTCGTTGAAAGTGCCATTGAGATGGGAATTCCAGGATCTACACCCACCTGGTGATTTAGAAGGACCGCTAATATTTTTCCAAATTAGGATGGAAAGTAACTTGGAGAGGAACCTGTAGGCGGTGGTGTTCCCATGCACCTGCATTATCAGTAGGAGAGGTCATAGCATTGGACAGCACTATTGGAGTAGCACTCGAGGGCATTTTGTAGGTATAAACTGCAGCCACTGATGGCAGGTGGAATGAATACTGAGGTGCAAATCAAACAAGGTATTCTGTCCTGGTTGATGTTAAGCTTCTTGAGAGTTTACTCATCCTGGCAAGTGGAGGGGATTCCATTATGCACTGGAATAGATAGTGGAGTGTCAGGCAGCGGAGAAAACCCAGCCTCTGAGCTGCTTCTGTAGCCACTGTATTTACGTGGTTGGACTAACTGAGCTTCCATTCAGTGGTGGTTCTCCCCCAGGGTGTGAATGGTAAGTGGCTCAGTCATGACCACTGACACAGGTGTATACTGAAGCAAGGTATTCATTATGGACATCCCCTACCTCCTCCAACTCCAGGCACATGTTTTCTTTTTTATCCCTGATTGGATCTACCCTCAGTCTAGTCATCTTCCTGTTCTTCAAATACATGTAGAATGCCCCAGCATTTTCTTCAATCCTATTCACTGTCCTTCTCTTGCTGGCTTCTAGCTCTCCTAATCCCTTTCTTAAGCTCTTTTCTGGCTACCTTGTAACTCTCTAGAGGCTTGTCTGATCCTTGCTTCATTGATCATTGCGATTAAGGGAAGATGGCTGGCAGTGGTCATTGTGTGGGCCTTCTGTGTCATTCCTGTGAAGTTAACTCTCTGTTTCTGAGATTATGCTGAATGAGTTAAGACATTTGACATTTCAGGTTGATGGTCTTTCATCAGTAGCTTAAAGAAAGGTTCAAGCAAACGTCAAAGGCTTTCAGTTACTGTCAAGCTATTACCTCTTCTCCTCAGGAGGATGCAAGGGGCCACACCAAATATGATTATTTTAAAGCTGCACCTTAAACAGATCTCCTAAAGTTATGCCCCCTCAATACTACCTCTGACCGGCATTTATTGGGTGGATATGAGTTTCACCCACTGACTACACCCTTGGCCTGGACCATTCTTACTGGGAGTGAGTCAACACACTTACCACTCGCAGGTAAACAAGTTGAACAGCCCTCCTGTATCTTGGTCCCTCTCATACTAATGACAGAAGCAGGAACATTATTGCCCTAGGGATGGGCAATAAGTGCTGGCTTAGCTGGCGACGCCCACATCCTGTGAATAAATAAATAAATAAAATTTCCTCTTTGTGTATGGCTCTTCAAACCTCTGTGCCATCTTAAAGATATCTCTCAAGTCATCTGTCATCTTCTTCTTGAGCATGGAGGAGTGGCTCAGCTGAAAGAGCTGCAGCCTCACAAATCCAGCAGCCCTGTCTGATCCTGACCCCGGGTGCTGTCTGCATTCAGCTTGAACCTTCTCCCTGGGTTTCTCTGAATGCCCTGGTCTTCCTCCTCCACCCCTCAAATATTTTGAGCTGGTGGGTTAATTGAATTGCCCTTGGTGTGCATGTGAATGGTTATATCTCGGGGAGTTGATTGCAATGTGAGACGGATAAAATAGGATCTGTTCTGGCCTCTGGTGGCACAGTTCATTTCACATTCGGTTGGTTTGTCATAAATATTGCTTCCATAAGTAAGCTGCTTTGTACGTCATTAAGACGAGAAATTCTGCAGATGCTGGAAATCGTGAGCAGCACACACAATGCTGGAGGAACTCAGCAGATCAGGCAGTACCTTTGGGAATGGCTAAACACTCAACGTTTCTGGCTGAGGCCCTTCTCTCAGGATTGGAAAGGAAGGGGGAAAAATGCCCGAATAAAAAGGTGAGGGGTTGGGGGAGGGGAAGGAGGATAGCTAGAAGGTGATAGGTGAAGCCAGATGGGTAGGAAAGGGATAGGGCTGGAGAGGAAGGAATCCGCTTTGTCAAGCACATACACCCCATCCACTAAAAATGGAACTTCCCGTTCGCCAAACACTTTAATTCCTATTCCCATTCCCATTCCAACAAGTTGATCCATGGCCTCCTCTTGTGTCATGATGAGGCCCCCCCCCCCCTCAGGGGGGAAGATCAACACCTTATATTCTGTCTGGGTAGCCTCCAACCTGATGGCATGAATATTGATTTCTCCTTCTGGTAAAAAAAAGTTTCCCACCCCCTCCCCCTCTTACTCCATTCCTCACTCTGGCCTCTTACTGATGCACCATCAATAACTCACTCTGAGACGTAAGAAACGAGATATCGGCTTTTATTGACTGGAAGAATGAACAACACTACATCCTGGAGAATGAGGGCCGGGCTCAGGCCTCAATCGCCTTTATACAGGGGTCTGTGGGAGGAGCCACAGGAGCAGTCCAGACAGGTATATGTAGTTCACCACACTTACCTCTTCCTGTCTGCCTATCACCTCCCCCTGGTGCCCTTCCTCCTTCCCTTTCTCCTATGGTTCACTATCTTCTCCTATCAGATCCCTTCTTCTCCAGCCCTTTACCTTTCCTATCCAACAGGGACAAGTTGGAAAAATATGGTACAGTGTGAGAGAGTGTGAAAATGTGCAAATTAGCTTGGGATGAGTAGGACGATGTGGTCAATACTGGAAGTGTAAGATGGTGCTGAACAGGGTGGGACAGAGTTGGGACAGAGTGGCTCAGAACAGATAGTGTAATTTGAACGCGACAGTGTTGGTCAAAACAGAACAGTGTGAGGCAGTGTGACAATGTGGGTCAGTGTGGGATAGCACACAACCTGTCCAGGCAGAAGATGAGTTGCTGTTTCTCAGGCATATATTGAACGTTGTTTCAGCAGTAAAGGAAGGGTGGAGACAGAGAACAGAGAGGTAGGTGAAAATCCACAAACAATTTAGCTTCTGGAAATCTGAAACAAAAGCAGAATGGCTGGAAAAGCTCAGGAAGCCTGGCAGCACCGATGGAAGGAGAAACAGGCTGAAGATAAAGGGCCCATTGCATTTAGTGCTCAGGACGTGGTTTCCACAACAGCAGTGGTTGGGAGGGGAAGTCATTGTCCTGTCAAGTACCTTTCAATGCCCTTCTGTGAATCAGAATCAGGGTTTTATCACTGGCATATGTTGTGAAATTTGTTGGCAGGTCAGCGCAAGGCATAAAACATAACTGTGCTACAATACAATAAATAAATAGTGCAGAAGAGGAACAGTGAGGTGTGTTCATGGATCGTTCAGAAATCTGATGGCAGAGGGAGTAGATTCTTCCTGAAGCATTGGGTATGGGCCTTCAGGCGCCTGTATTTCCTCCCTGGTGGTAGTAATGAGAAGAGAGCACGTCATGGTTGGTGATGGTCCTTGATGGGGGCCTCCTTCTTGAAGCAGCACCTCTTGAAGATGTCCAGAATGTTGAGGAGGGTTGTGCCCGTGATGGAGCTGGCTGAGTTTACAACTCTCTGCAGCCTCTTTCGAACTCGTGCTATGGACCCGCCATACTAGGCAGTGGTGCCACCAGTCAGAATGCTCCCCACCTAAAACATCTGTAGAAATTTGCCAGTGTCTCTGATGATGTACCAAATTTCCTCAGCTCAAAGTTCAAAGTTCAAACTCTACCTTTTCACCTTCTAAACTCCTGGGAGTAGAGACTCAGCCCACTCAATCCTTGCTGCTAAAATAACCCCTCTATCCAGGGGTCATCCCACTGAATCAATTCTACATTGCTTCCAATACAATTGAATCTCATTAGAGAAGGGTGGGTGGAACAGCATCATTGCTAGGGATCTAAACATTAAAAATAATCCTTTGTTATTTCTCTTACCGATCTTGGCGTGGATTGGGCAGGTCAGCAGTATGGAGAGGGGCTGGGATGTCAGTCCTATCCTTGGCTGCCTGGGAAGTGAGCAACAAGTCTGGAGCTGTCCACTGTGATGGAAGGAATAACAAGCAGTTGTTAGTTCCCTGAGAGAAATTCCTGCAGAGCAGCAGGCTCTCACCCCTTGTAAATCCTTTCTCTTTTGGTAACAGGTGCTGAAAAAAGTGGACTCAGATTTGTAGATTCCCTGTCACTCAGAAGGGAAAGTCTCTGCGAATGTGTAGCTCCAAATCTGAAGTCTGTAGCTTTCATCTTTCATCTTGTGGATCTGGGCATCGCTGACAGTGCTGGCACTCTTGCTGATCTCTCATTGCCTCCGAGAAGGTGGTGGTGAGCTGAGTTCTTAAAACAAGCCAGTCCTCTGGGTGCTGTTGGGCAGGGAGTCTCGGGATTTAGGCTCCGTGTCGGGATGGTGTGCGACCTGCAGGAGGGCTCAGAGCTGGCCCCATGCAATGTTTGCCGATTGTCGTCACGGGACTGCTGGAGATACTAAGTATATGACTGGGTGGTAGCTGGCGGTGGAATTCAAGGACACGTATCTGTACATTTCTCCACACATTGATGCGTCTATGTGTGTTAGGGTATACGTGAATGAGTTGTGTGAATCTGCATGTGAACTGTGTTGGTGTGTGAAAATGCTAGTGTGTGTCAGAGTCAATATATGATTGTTAGTGTGTGACATTTCACACATTGTCAGTGTGAATATGGATTGAAATGTGTACTTGTGTGTAAGTATGAATGAGGGCTTGTAGAAGATCATATGTGAGTAGAACTCTTTAAAATTTATTTAGTGATACACCGCAGAACAACCCCTCTGGCTCAATGAACCTCACCACCCACATATTTAACCCTAGTCTAATCACAGGACAATTTACAATAACCAATTAACCTACTAGCTGCTACATCTTTGGACTCTGGGAGGAAACCGGAGGATGTGGAGGAAACCCCCATGGTCATGGGGAGAATGTAGAAACTCCTTACAGATGGCGTCGGATTTGAACTCCGAACTCTGATACGCCAAGCTGTAATAGTGCCACACTAGCTGTCACAATAGTGCCTGGGTGTGAGGGGTGTATGAGAGATACCGGCAGAGAACGATTGTGCATGTGTGGATATGTTCTGATGATTTTTGCCCACGGTACGATAAGCTCAGCCACACAGTAATAAGTAACATCACATACCTTGCACCAACACGAGAGATGTTGCTTTGAAACCAATAGTTGATGAGAGAACTTCGTAAGGTTGAAGACAGAGCAGTCAGGGTGGGACAGTGTATACCTAGGGGCTCCATTGATGTAACAATTTGCTGTCTGTATCTCTGGAATATTGAGTGTATAACCACATGGACCCAGACTGTGAAAGTTCTCCTTCAACAGCTTTTCTTTCCATTGTGTACTTGCAGTAAGTGATACTGTGGCGTATTTAATATTACAGTGATATTCAAGCAGTGTTGTAGATGTATTGTCTGATTACACATTCTCTGTTTGCTGACATAATTCATTATGGCTTATATGCACAAAGTACATTATTACACTATCGCGTCATATGCGCGGGCTTCACTTAAAGTAAAAACTAAACATACAGGTATTTCCTTCAATTAGGTTTAATGTTTTGGAATTGGCAGAAATATCAAAGTTCAAAGTAAATTTATTATTAAACTACATACATGTCACCATATACAACTCTAAGCTTCATTTTCTCGTGGGCATGCTCGATAAATACATAATAGGATAATAGCCGTATTAGAATCAGTGAAAGACCACAATAGCTTAGGTATTCAGCCAGTGTGCAAAAGACAACAGACTGTGGAACTACAAAAAGAAAGAAGTAATAATAAATAAAAAAAAAGCAATCAGTATTGAGAAGAGGAGATGAAGAATTCTCGAAAGCAAGTCCATAGGTTGTGGGAACATTGAAGTGATGGGGGAAGTGAAGTTGAATGACATTATCCCCTTTGGTTCAAGAGCCTGATAAATGAGAAGTAATAACTGTTCCTGAACCTGGTGGTGTGAGTCCTGAGGCTCCTGTACCTTCTTCCTGATGGCAGCACTGAGAAAAGAGCATGGCCTGGGTGATTGGGGTCCCTGATAATGGATGCTGCTTTCCTGCTGTCCTCAATAATGGGGAGGGCTTTACCCATGACGGACTCGGCCATATCCACCACTTTTTGTAGGATTTTCCATTCAAGGGCATTGGTGCTTCCATGCCAGGCTGTGTTGCATCCAGTCGATATACTCTCCACCACACATCTACAGATGTTTGCCAACGTTTTAGATATCACACTGAATCTTCATAAACTTCTAAAGAAGTAGAGGTGCTGCCATGCTTTCTTCAGAATTGCACTTACATGCAGTGGGAAGAGCATACAGTTTGCTTAGAAATTTGACTGCTCTAACCAAACCAGCCAAAATGAGTTTTGCTGATATCGTAATTGTAATGCAGGAACACTCAGGACCAAAACTATTGTTAATTACAGAACACTTTAGGCTTCATATACAGAATCAAAGGAAGAAGAGTCCGTACCAGCTTAAATGGCTGAGCTGAAGAGATTATCTGAGCAATGTCAGTTAGTGATGGGCTTAATGATACACTAAGAGATTGTTTAGTTTGTCGAATCTTACAAGAAAGCACTCAAAAACTACACCAAACTGAGGCACAACTAACATTTAAAAGAACAGTTGAAATTACTGTATCAATGGAAACAATAGCTAGAGACACAATTGAGTTACAGTCAGAAATGAAAATGAGCATGAACAACATTGAAACATCTACACAGAAACCTGCCTGGCTGAACAAATTGTGTTACTGTTGTGTCAGCGGCTCATTGGTATTCGCCAATGAAGGCTTAAAGGCGAAACTTGCAGAAAATACAACAAAGTAGGACACATACAAAGAGCATGGTGGGAAGACAGAAATAAATAAGCTGCAAAGGGATGATAAAAGATAAAAAGTTAAGTTGCAGTTTCAAAAAGAACTCTAATCTGCATGCTGTTGATGATGAGAGTGACACAGGACTGTGTAGCCTTAAGCTTCACGATGTGAAAACTAATAAGTAGCAAGTAATATGGTTACACCAGAAATGAATGGCAAAATAATCTGAATGGAATCAGACACTGTCTCGCTGTTTCAGTCATTCCGCAAAATGAGTTTGAATGACATTTCAAAGATACTGAACTGAAGCCTGCAGACATCCAACTAAGAATTTATACTGGAGCAAAGATAATTTCATAATTCATTGAAAGTGGTGTCACAGGTAGATAGGGCCGTAAAGAAAGCTTTTGGCTCGTTGGCCTTCATAAATCAAAGTACTGAGTACAGGAAGTGGGATGTTATGTTGAAGTTGTACAAGACGTTGGTGAGGCCTAATTTGGAGTATCGTATGCAATTTTGGTCACCTACCTACAGGAAAGATGTCAATAACATTGAAGGTGCAGAGAAAATTTACAAGGAGGTTGCCAGGACTGGAGGACCTGAATTGTAAGGAAAGGAAAGGTTAGGACTTTATTCCTTAGGACATGAATGATTGAGAGGAGATTTGATAGTATACAAAATTATAAGGGGTATAGATAGGGTAAATGCAAGCAAGCTTTTTCTATTGAGGTTGGGTGGGACTACAACTAGAGGTCATGGGTTAAGGGTGAAAGGTGAAAAGCTTAGGGGGAACATGAGGGAAAACTTCTTCACTCAGAGGGTTGTGAGAGTGTGGAATGAGCTGCCAGTGCAAGTGGTGGAGGCGATTTTGATTTCAACATTTAAGAGAAGTTTGGATAGATCCATGGATGGTAGGGGAATCGAGGGCTATGGTTCGGGTGCAGGTCGATGGGAGTAGGCAGCTTAAATGGCAGATTAGATAGGCCGCAGGGCCTGTTTCTGTGCTGAACTTTTTATTGACTCTATGACTCTATCCACTCAGTACTAAAAGTAGATCACTGCCCAGGATAGAGAATATCTTTGCAACCTTTCTGGAGGGAAAACTTTAGCAAAGTGAACATAGCTGAGGCCTTCCTGCAGATGGAGATGGAAGAAGAGTCCAAAATGTTTCTCACCATAAACACAAAGAGCTTTATCGCTATAATAGGCTTTTTTTTTTGAAATTGCACCTGCACTGCACTCTGGTAGAAAACTATGGACCAGGTGTGACAAGGCTGCCCAGGCACTCAGTGTTACCCAGATGACATCATTATAACCAGTAAGGAATGCGAGGAATATCTCCAGAACCTCAAGGCAATGTTAAAAATATTGGAAGATTATGGATTCAGAGCACAATGCATCAAGTGTGATTTCTTTAGCCCAAGCATCACTTTTTGTGGTCACACTATTGTCGCACAAGGATTACACAAGTGTGCTGAGAAAATTCAAGCAGTGGTGGATGCCCCACGGCCAAAGAACGTGTCAAAGATATGGTCCTTTTTAGGATTTGTCAATTACTATAACAGGTTCCTGCCAAACCGGGCTAATGTGCTCCACCCCTTTGAACTCATTACTACAGATCAGGAACAAATAGCAATTGACAAGGCAGTGTGAGGTAGCTTTTAAAAAGGTAAAGGAAATGGTAACTCATACACTGTACACACACACTATGATCCACATTGTTCAGTGAAGCTTCCCTGTGTGGTGTCTCACGTTATGGTATAGGAACCGTCATGTCATATGTTATGAGTGAAGGAAATGAACACCCCATAGCTTTTGCCCCACTTTCTCTCACAGCTGCAGAGAAAAATTAAGCACAGTTAGACAGAGCGGCCTTGAGCCTGCTTTGGGATGTAAAACATTTCAACCAGCACTTGTATGGGACAGAGTTTATCCTCATCAACCACTAGTGTCGAGTTTCAATCCACAGAAGGGTTTTCCATAACAGCACCAACATAAATGCAGAGACGGGCTCTGTTTCTTGGAGGACACAATTACAAGATTAAATTTAAGAGGACAACTGATCATAGAACTGTTGATGGATTGTCCCAGTTATCCATGGATAACCTGAAAATTTTAAAATAGGGGACACTCCTTTCAACGTATTATTCCTACTGCAAATTGAAAGTCTTATTATGGCAGAGACGATCCAAAGGGAAACCAGAAAAGACCCCACTCTGTCACAGGTCTACAGAGCAACACCATGCACTGTCTGAAGTGGATGAGCTACAACAGCAGAAGACCATGAACATGCACTCAGTGTCCACTTTATTAGGTACAGGAGGTAACTAATGAAGTTGCCACCGAGTGTAGGAACAAATTTACAAAACCCAAATTCCATAAAAGAAACAAAAAGTAAAAGCATGAAATTTAACAGAAGCTGAAAGATTAAGTCTAGAGACAAGAACATTTCACGTCCCATTTCCAAAAGAATTAAAAATAATTGCAGCCAAATAGATTCTGCAACAGCTAAACTGGGTGTTCATTTTCTATTGGTGGATTATTTTAGGGAAGTTACAGAGGCTTGAGTGTTTGCCACATCTTATTTCCTGGTTAGGTAAAAGAGCTGCATGGGCCAAGGCTTAAAATGATGGATGTGGTGAGAGATTCTTGTAGATAAGGACTCTATTTGAATATATTTGACTAAGTCAACAGTGCCTCGATCAGCAAAAGATGTCTCCAACTGCCAGGGAAATCATACCCAAATCAGCCTCTGACACCAGGGCAATAAAGAAACAGGTTCCAATGAATGAAAAGCAAACGTAGCAGCAATGGGAGACTTATTACATTCAGAGGGAAAACACAGCTCTGTATTTTTATTGCACTACCACTATTTCAGAATATTACATTAGCATGGTGGTACATTAGTTGGTGCTGCTGTGTCACAGCTGTTCTGGCCCTAGTCTCGACAGCTGCTTGCACGAGCCTGCATGTTCTCCCTGTGACAGCGTGGGCTCGCACTGGGTGCCCCAGTTCCCACCCACACTTAATGAAGGTACTGGAAGTGGCAGAAGAATTACAGAGATTTGGATGAACTTGTGTGAGAGAGAGTTAATAATAATAAAGACTTGCTTCTAGAGCACTTTTCATACAGACAACGTAGCTCAAAGTGCTTTAAAGGGACAAAGAACAAATATGAAAATAAAAGACAAAAAGATGCGAGGTTAAGTTAATAGGTTACACCAGCCGACACCAATGAGACCATACGTTGCAGGAACCATTTGACCCTTTGAATCAGCTCCGCCATTCAATCATGGCTGATTTTGTTTTTGTTTTCAACCTCATTTTCCCACCTTCCAATTTCATGACCCTCCATACCAATCAGGAACCTATTATTCTCTGCCTTAAATACACCCAATGACTTGTCTCCACAAGCCTCCATGGCAGTGAACTCCACAGATTCACTAACCTCTGGCTGGAGAAAGGTCTCCTCATCTCAGCTCTATTCTGAGGTTGTGCCCTTGGATGTTAGACTCTCTTACTGATGCAAACCTCACTGGAGGGCAGAGCTAAGGCGCCTAGTGGTGACTCCTCTGCTGGCATCTTTGGAAGCAGCTCTATTTATATCTTTAATATCTATTTTTCTCCTTTTCAAGGTTCTTTTGAAGACCCTGACCCGGAGTTACACGCTGACTCCAGTTCTTTGCAGAGACGGGACCCGTTCTCAGGGCCTCATGCCAGCCGCTTTTCGATATGCCAAGGACACGGCCTGGACTAGCGTGCCTTCAGGGTGCCGGATTTTCATGGCTCTGGAGGTGAGCGGACTCGAGGCTGGTGACACCGCTGCCTGATGCGTCGTGGGAGTACACGGAAGATTGAAAGCAGCAAGCTGGGTACTGGCTGGGTGCCCAGAGACCCGAGTTCTTAGGGCACAGAGCTCAGAAAGAGCGACGCAATGGACTTTTAACACCATAAATCAGAGTTGTTTGTTATGTCTCCCCTCTCGCTGTGAAATGGGGACATCTCATTTTCCCTTATCAGGGAGACAGAGAGCCTGTGGTATGTCGAATTACCGGGTGACCGAGTAGTCTTTGGGGTACCTCAAGTCTGTGTCTTTATTGATGCATTGCTACATGCTTGAGTGCGGTGGAGGGTGCCGATGTTTTTTTGCTGATGGGGGAAGGGGTGACAACACTTTACTGCTGCTTACGCGTGGGAGGGGGAGCTGGGGGCAGCTTTGGGTTTCTAACATTTAACTGTCATTCATTCTTTGGGGCACTCTTCTGTTTCCTTGGATGCTTGTGAAGAAAACGAATTTCAGACTATATATTGTATACGTTTCTCTGACATTAAGTGTAGCTATTGAAGCCTCCTCTCCATGTCCAGTCTATTCAGGCCTTTCAGAATTCAGTAGTAGAACCCTTCTGAACTCCGTCGAGTACAGGTCCAGAGCTATCAAATGGTCTTATCTTTCCTGAGATCATTCCTGTAAATGTGCCCTGGATCCTCTCCAGAGCCAGCACATTTTTCCTGAGACACCGAATCCAAATTTGCTCACAATATTCTAAATGTGGAGTGATTATTGTATTATAAACCCTCGACAGTTCATCCTTGCTTTTATATTCTAGTTCTCTCAAAATGAATGCTAACATTGCATTTGCCTTCCTTACTACCTGACTGCAAGCTGCAAGATACCCTTAAGAGAATCCCAACTCCCTTTGTACCTCTGGTTTCTGAACTTCCTCCCATTAGAAAACAGTCTACCTCTTTATTCTTCACCTTGCTATTCAATAGTTGACACTACATGTTTAAAAACAAGTCAAAGCACAGACTCTTCTGCCTCTGGCAACATTCCATGCAGGAATTTATTGGAGTATTTGATCTTCGTGGACAGGACAGAGTTTGCAAAGTTGGTTCCCATTGGATGGGATCAGTGCAATGGTATCAAACAATTTGCCACGGGTCTCACAGAGAAATGGGTCTTAACAAGAGGATCGAGAGCAGATATTGTGTTACTTAAAAGGGACCAGCCTGCCCCTTCACTGAGGGAGAGTTGCCCGCTTGGTGAGGACCTGCTTTCAGCTGTTAATTTTGCTCCCCAGTCCCCTCAATTTGTGGGTCTCCTGACTGTGGTGACTCCAATTCTCCTCCAAACCCCTTCCCCATTATGGAGCAGGACCCAATCACATCTCTGCCTCACCTCTCAGTGACCTCCCTCAGAATGGAGCCAGCAAAGAGAACACCTTTATGAGTCTACATTAGTTTATTGTCATATACACCAGGGGCCAAGGAAATTCCTTGCTTGTGTGAAGCTCACATCACAGAGTAAACAGTGTACAATCTCATAATAAATGCAACAATAAACACGACGATGACTTAAAAACAACAGAATGGTGCAAAGTGTAAGAGTGAAATCTGAAGTAGTGCAAAATGGTAGGCAGATAATCGAATAACCGAGAGAGGTAAAATTAAAAGTTTGAGAATATGTAGCACAGCCAGAAAGATGATGTGGAAGAGGTAACTGTTTCAGAAGTTTGATAGTGTAGGATGTGCCAGATCTTTCCATTACCACCGGGACCTCATGTAGTGGAATAGGGTTGCTGGAGAACTGCATACAAAATTGATATCAGCACTATGTGCATGAACCTAAATAAAACAATACATCCTACGCCTAATAACATAAGATACAGTGCCTATAAAAAGTTTCCATGTTTTATTGTTTTACAACATTGAACCACAGTGGATTTAATTTGGCTTTTTTTGACACTGATCAACAGAAAAAGACCCTTTAGTGCCAAAGTGAAAACAGATCTTACAGAGTGATCTAAATTAATTACAAATATAAAATACCAAATAATTGATTTGCATTAGCATTCACTCCCTTTAATATGACACACCAAATCATCACTGGTGCAGCCAGTTGGTTTTAGAAGTCACATAATTAGTTAAATGGAGATCACCTGTATGCAATCAAAGTGTTTAAATTGATTGTATAATTGTACACCTGTGTCTGGCAGGTCCAACTGCTGGTGAGCCAGTATCCTGGCAGAAACTACACCATGAAGACAAAAGAACACGCCAAGCAACTCAGTGAAAAAGTTATTGAAAAGCACGTCAGCAGATGGATACAAGAACATGTCAATGTCACTGAATATCCCCTGGAGTATAGTTCAGTCAATCATTAGGAAATGGATAGAATATGGCACAGCTGTAAATCTGCCTAGAGCAGGCTGTCCTCAAAAACTGAGTGACTGTGCAAGAAGGGTCTAGTGAGGGAGGCCACCAAGAAATCTACGATAACTCCGGAGCAGTCACAAGCTTCAGTAGCTGAGATGGGAGAGACTGCACAGACCACAACTGTTGCCCGGGCGCTTCGCCAGTCACAGCTTCATGGGAGAGTGGCAAAGAGAAAGCCACTGCTGAAAAAAACTCTCATGAAATCTCAGCAAGTGTTTGCCTGAAGGCATGAGGGAGACTCTGAAGTCAGCTGTGTTACGCCTGTGCGCCCCCCCCCCCTTTTTGAGAATCGCAAGATCGCTATTAAGTCAGGTCAGGAGACCCAGGAAATGAGAGAGAGACATTTGGAATGTCCTGGCCCCAGCGATACAAAGCCACGGAACAGGTCATTGTCTTTTGGAGACGGGATTGTGTATTGAGTATCAATGGAAAGCCCTCAGGCAAAGTGGGCTGGTTGGGGGGATGGCATCATTCCACCCTGATTGACATCTGAGACCCTGTGAGTCAGGAAAAAAGAGGGTCTGGGGAACAGCCCCTTTACACACACGCGCCAGGAGAAACGCTGGCAGTTCCGTGACAGTGTTTAATAGCAATAGCCGGTGGAGGGCCCACGTGTGTCCTTTCCCATTGCCCCGGGATTGAGGCCTTACCACGGAAGGCGGCTTAGCTAAGGAAGAGATCACCACCGATGCCATTTCGAAGGATCGACATCATAAAACGGAAAACCGGGCAAGTTCTAAAAACCTCGTCTCTCTCTCCAACCAAAAGCTACAGCCTGAATGAACTGAGTGACTTTTATATTTCCATCGGACAATACATTATCCCCTAGACAACAGTAGAGCTATTTCTTATTGATTATTATTATACCCGCGCTTTTAGATTTAGTATTGACGACGTAGATTATCTGTATGTTTGCATTGATATTATTTTTGTGTATTTCATCAATAAATATTGTTAAAAATAGTACCATCAGACTTCAACGGACCTCTCTATCTTTGCTGGTAAGTGACCCAGTTACGGGGTACGTAACAGCTGGAATAAGGTTTTAGGGTCTGATAAAAACCAAATTTGAGCTCTTTGGCCATCGCACCAAATGCCAAACACCATACATCATCAAAAACACACCATCCTTACCCAGGAAGCATGGTGGTGGCTGCATCATGCTGTGGGGATGCTTCGCTACAGCAGGCCCTGGAAGGCTTGTGAAGGTAGAGGCTAAAATGAATGCAGCAAAATACAGGGAAATCCTGGAGGAAAACCTGATGCAGTTCGCAAGGGAACTGTGACTTGGGAGAACATTTGTTTTCCAGCATGACAATGACCCCAAGAATAAAGCCAAAGCTACACAGGAATGTCTTAACGACAACAACGTTAATGTCCCGAAGTGGCCAAGTCAGAGACCAGACCGCAATCCAATTGAGAATTTGTGGCTTGACTTGAAAAGGGGTATTTACTCATGATCCCCATGCAATCTGACAGAGCTTGAGCAGTTTTGTAAAGAAGAATGGGGGAAAAACTGCAATGTTCAAATGTGCAAAGCTGATAGAAACCTATCCACACAGACTCAAGGCTGTAATTGCTGCCAAACATGTATCTGCTAAATACTGATTTGAAAGGGGTGAATACTTATGCAAACAATAAGTAAATAATCTGTAATTAATTTAATCACTTTGTAGAGATCTGCTTTCACTGTGACACAAAAGATCTGCTGATCAGTGTCAAAAAAGCCAATTTAAATCCACTGAGATATAATGTTGTAAGACAATAAAACATGAAAATTTCCAAGGGGGGTGAATACTTTTCCTAGGCACTGTATTTAATGTATGTTACCAATCTGCAGAGGTTCTTCAGCATTTTGGATGAGACCGGACGCCATAAGACATATGCCATTTGGCTTATCGAGTCTGCTCTGCCATTTGATTATGGTTGCTATGTGTGTGTTGAACAAATATGTTTACCTTGTTAATGCAACAGGCCATGACCATAATTTACATGAGACGTTAACTTATCCTCATCTTTGTGAATCTTCTGTGCACCCACTCCCATGGACCCATTTGCTTTACCTAGAACAGTCTTCTAAGAGGGGTGTAACTAAGGTTTGACAACTTCCCTACTTTTCAATTCAATCTCTCTTGAAATAAACTCTAGTGCTTGGTTTTCCCCTTTTATGGATATGCTGACCTGTGGTGGAGCATTTAGTGATTAGGATATATTTGTTCCCTCATCTCACTTAGGCTCACACTTCCCAGCAGATTGCAGAGATTTCCTCTTATCTGCCACTTCTGTGAGTGCATTAACGTCCTCTTGTAATTAGCTGGCAGTCCTGCGCAGTGCTGGAGGAACTCAGTGGGTTGAGCAGCATCTGTGGGAGGAGATTTCAAACTGATTCCTGCTGGGTTCCTGCAGCATCTCATTCGCTGTTCCATATTCCAGCACCTGCTGTCCCTTGTGTCTCCATTGTAAGGATCAGTGCTGATCTGGTATCAAATTTAGAAACTGTGTTTTTGTTTTCAAAAAGCCTAAAGCATGAATGTAGACTGTGAACAGTATCGATCAATGTGGGACATCACCACCCACCTCCTTCCACTATGAATAGTTACCCTTTACTCCCACTGCTTCCTGTCTCTGCAATTCATTTCTACAAGTCTACCCACCACCAGACTTAATTTGGCTTCAGGATGCTGGTATAATCCTTTATATTGAACAAGCATGCAACATTTGCCGTTTTCCAGCCTGTATCCAATACATTCCCCTTCTGTCTGCTTCCTTTGACACTCCAGATCTTTCTACTGTGGAAAGTCTCGGCAAATACAAAAAAAAACTGCGTCTGCATTGTCCACTCCCTCCGTTGTGTCCTTAAAATATTCAGTAAGGTTGGACACACAGAATTTTCCCTTCAGAAATCCATGCTGATGCCACTTTACATTCTGCTGGGATCTGAACGTCTTGCCTTCAGTAGAAAATACCATTTTTACTAATGGTTTGAAATGATCTGTATGGGTGGCCTGCAGAATTAAGTGTTTCACTGTAACTCAGTACGGGTGATGTTAATGATAAATCGGTATCAGCCTTTCCAACCACTGCTGTTAAAACGATTATTTGTTAGTTTCTTAACAATTTAATCCTGCATTTATATAAAATGCAGAGAAGTACAGCTTCACTAATCCCACTTTGCTGATAAGTGCCCGCTCCATGTTGAATCGCTTTCCCTATCACTCTCGTAGAGGTTACTGATGCACCATCAATAACTCTCTGAGACATGAGGCGAGATAGGCTTTTATTAGCTGGAAGAGAGCAGTCAGCAGCAAGAGACCATCACACAACATCCTGGAGACTGAGGGAGGAGCAGTGCCTCCAATCGTCTTTATACCGGGGTCTGTGGGAGGAGCCACAGGAGCAGTCAGCAGGGGGGCGTGTCCAGACAGGTATATGTAGTTCACCACAGTTACCCACTCCCCTCCAGTCTGGAAAACATCCCACTAACTACTCGCTGTTTTCTGTCACTTGCTGTGTGTTCTCCCTTTTATTCCACAGGCTTCCTAGAAACAAAATAAACACAGGAGTGGGTAATTTGGCCCCTCAAGGTTTCTCCCCATTTAATATGATTGTTACTAACATGGAACCTGGAACATGGAAGTGTATAGCACAGTGCAGACCCTTTGGCCCACGATGCTGTGCCAACCTTTTAACCTACTCCAAGAGCATTCTAATGCTCCCCTCTCACAGTGCCCTCAATTTTTCATTCATCCATGTGCCATTTTTAAAAGTTTCTATAATGTCCCTAATGCATCTGCCTCTACCACCACACCACCCCAGCAGTGTGCACCCACCACTCTCTGTGTAAAAAATACCCTGACATCCCCCCTATATTTTCATCAAATCAACGTAAAATCATGCCCTCCTGTATTAGTCATTTCCACCCTTGAGAAAAGAATGCACTGGCTGTCCGCTCCATCAATGCCTCTTATCATCTTATATACCTCTGTCAAGTCGCCCCTCATCCTCCTTCACTCCAAAGAGAAAAGCCCTAGCCCACTCAACTTTTCCTATAAGACCTGTTCTTTAATCCAGGCAGCATCCTGGTAAATAAGAGAAAATCTGCAGATGCTGGAAATCCAAGCAACACACGCAAAATGCTGGAGGAACTCAGCAGGCCAGGCAGCATCTATGGAGAAGAGTACAGTCAATGTTTCAGGCCGCGACCCTTCGGCAGGACTGGTAAATTTACCTTTCATCTTTCTAAGAGAGTTGTCCCACTTGGTGGCGCAATAATATCAGCACCGGACTCCGGAGCGAAGGTTCCGGAGTTCAGATCCAAGTCGGGTCGAACGTCGAGCTAGCAACTCGGCCTCATAAAAACAAGAATAGCTTGCTACAGAAACACCATCATGACGTTGTCCCGATAACTCCACCGTCGAGTTAAGGGCTATTCTTCTCTTCTTCTTCTTTCTAAGAGAATAACCTGTCTTTCCCCCCACAGCCCTCTACGCATATATGGTTTATTATTGTCACAGGTACCGAGGTACAGTGAAAAGCTTTCTTTTCCTGTGCCTTCCAGTTAGGTGATGCCATACATAATTATGTCAAGGTAGTAAAGAGAAACCAGAATGGAGAAGAGAATGTTGCAGTTCCAGAGAAAGAGCAGTGCAGGTCGACAAATGAAGCACAAGGGCAATGATAAAGAGGATTGGAAGATCTTGAGATCAAGAGTTTGTCTTATAGTGACAGAGATGTCTGTTCAACAGTCTGATAACAGCAGGAGTCCGGTCTTACACTTTCTCAAACCTTTGTATCTTTACCCTCCTCTGAGGGTAGCGATTTGTCTTACTCAATCCTAAATTTCTTGCCCATAAACTAAGACCAACCCTTCGTTCCAGACACCTGAGCCAAGGGAAATATCCTCCCCAGATCCACTCAGTCAGAAACACAAGATATTCTGCAGATGCTGGAAATCTTGAACAACACACAAAAAATGCTGGAGGAACTCAGCAAGTCAGGCAGCATCTATGGAGAGTAATAAACATCTGACTTTTCAGGCCGAGACCCTTTATCTGGACTGAGATGAAAGATCTCCACTCAAAATGTCAACTGTTCATGTCCCTTCATAGGTGCTGTCCAACTTGCTGACTTCCTCCAGCATCTTGTGTGTGTTGTTCCAGTCAGTCAAAATGGTGCATATTTCAAATAAATCCTCTAATTCCAAATTCTAGTGGATACAAACATGGTGAACACAATTTTTCACTATACAGCAGCTCTTCCATTCACTGACACATTCGCTCTCTGAAGTGGTTTCTTTACCCTCCTTTACTGAAATCTATATCATATCCAGTCCTCTGGTTTGCTGCTTTGTATGGCTTTTACATCTTCTGCCTGTGGTAAGAGGGGAGAAACGAAAATGTTCATCTTTGATTATGCTAGCTGCTCTACTGAAGCACCGAGAAGTGTAGACGGAGTTGATGGAAGAAGGGCGATGAATACAGGGCAGAAGGTGTTCTATTTGAATGCATGCATGCAATGAAAGTAGATGATCTTACAGATGAGATAGAAATTGTCAGGCGGGCCTCACTGAGCCACGGTTGAAAGATGATCACACTGGGAGGTAAACAGCAAAGGATGCACGTCAAACAACAGGCAGGTGGGCCAAGGAGGTGGGTGGCTTTGTAGGTTAAAATGAAATCAAATGCTTCGAAAGAAATGACATAGGATCAGAAGGTGTAGAATATTTGTGGAAACTGCAGATGTGCAAGACCCTGGTGGGCGTTATATACATGACTCCAAACAGTAGCCAGGATGTGGGGAGCAGGTTACAATGGGAGATAGAAAAGAAAATGTTACAATGGTCATGAGGTATTTTAATACACAGGTGGATTGGGAAAATTAGATTGGTGCTGGGTTCCAAAATGCTTCCGAGGTGGCTTTTTAGAGCAGCCCGTGGTCAAGACCACTAGGGAAAAGGCAATTCTGAGTTGAGCCAGATTTGATTAGGAAGCTTAAGGTAAAGGAACTCGTAGGAGGCAGTGAGATTATAATATGATAGAATTCATCTTGGAATTTGAGAGGGAGAAGATAAAGTCAGATTTATCGGTACTATAATGGAATAAAGGGAATTACAGAGGCATGAGAGAGGAGCTGCCTGAAGATGATTGGAAAGGGACACCAGCAGGGATGACAGCAGAACAGCAATGGCTGGAGTTTCTGGGAGTAATTCAACAGAAGACAACTAAAAACAACAAAGAGAGAAGAGATGAAATATAAGCTGGCCAGAAATATAAAAGAAGATACCAAAATAATTTTCAGATATATAAAGAGATATATAAAGAATTTTCAGATATATTCCTACAATCCTGATTGAGAAGTTACGAGACTGGCCTCTGTATCTCCCTCTGCAATTGAATCCTCGACTTCCTAATCGGAAGACCACAATCTGTGTGGATTGGTGATAGTATCTCCCTCTCACTGACACTTAACACTGGTGCATCTCAGGGGTGTGTGCTTAGCCCACTGCTCTACTCTCTCTATACTCATGACTGTGTGGCTAGGTATAGCTCAAATGCCATCTATAAATTTGCTGATGATACAACCATTGTTGGTAGAATCTTAGATGGAAATGAGAGGGCGTACAGGAGTGAGATATGCCAACTAGTGGAATGGTGTTGCAGCAACAACCTGGCACTCAACCTCAGTAAGACAAAAGAGATAATTGTGGACTTCAGGAACGGTAAGACAAAGGAACACATACCAGTCCTCACAGAGGGATCAGAAGTGGAGAAAGTGAGCAGTTTCAAGTTCCTCAGTGTCAAGATCCCTGAGGACCTAACCTGGTCCCAACATATTGATGCAGTTATAAAGAAGGCAGTGGCTGTTCTTCATTAAGAGTTTGAAGAGATTTGGTATGTCAACAAGTACACTCTATAGATGTGCAATGGAGAGCATTCTGACAGGCTGCATCATTGTCTGGTATGGAGGTGGGGTAGATTACTGCACAGGACTGGAAGAAGCTGCAGAGGATTGTAAATTTAGTTGGCTCCACCTTGGATACTAGCCTACAAAGTACCCAGGACATCTTCAAGGAGTGGTGTCTCAGAAAGGCAGTATCCATTATTAAGGACCTCCAGCACCCAGGACATGCCCTTTTCTCATCAGGTAGGAGGTACAGAAGCCTGAAGGCACACACTCAGTGATTCAGGAACAGTTTCTTCCCCTCTGCCATCCGATTCCTAAATGGACATTGAACCCCTGAACACTACCTCACTTTCTTAATATATATTATTTCGTCTTTTACATGATTTTTAATCTACTCAATATATGTATACTGTAATTGATTTACCTATTTATTTATTATTATTTTTTTATTTTGTTTTTTTCTTCCATATTATGTATTGCATTGAACAGCTGCTGCTAAGTTAACAAATTCCATGACACATTCCAATAATAGTAAACCTGATTCTGAGAAATAGAGAGTGGAAATCAAAGCATTGAAAATGACTCCCAAGAAATAGTAAAGGGGACCAAAGGAATGGCAGACAAGCTGAATGGTTCGTCACTGTGGAAGACAGCAGCAGCATGTCAGAAGTTCTGAAGTGGCAGGGGCAGAAGTCAGTGTAGTTGATATTGTTACAGAGAAGGTGAAGTTAGGAGATCAGAAGGTAGATTAATCACTTGGACCAGATGGACTACACCCCAGGGTTTTGAAAGACTTAACTGAAGAGATTGTGGACATATTAGTAGGAATCTATTAAGAAGCCAAGGGAAAGGATAAACAGTTAGAATTTTATTCCCTAGAATGTAAGAGAATGAGGGGAGATTTGATAGATGGATACAAAAATTATGAGGGATAATGACAGGCTAAATGCAAAAAGGCTTTTACCACTGTGGTTGAGTGAGACTAGAACTAGAGGTCATGGATTAAGGATGAAAGATGAAATGTTTAAGGAAAGCATGAGGGGGGAGCTTCTACACTCAGAGGATGGGGAGAGTGTGGAATGATCCACCAGCAGAAGTTTTGAATTTGGGTGTGATTTCAACATTTAAGAGAAGTTTGGATAGGTACATGGACGGGAGGGGTATGGGGTGCTGTGGTCCAGTGCAAGGTCGATGGGAGTACACAGATTAATAGTTTGGCACAGACTAGATGGGCCAAAGGGCCTGTTTCTGTAGTGTTCTATGAGTTTATGACTCTAAGAACCCCTAGATTCTGGAATTATTCCAGAGGACTGGGAAACTGCAAATGCCACTCCATTCTTTAAGAAGGGAGGGTGGCAAAAGGCAGGAAATTATAGGCTAGTTAGCCTGACTTCAATATGTCAGAGTCCATTATTATGGATGAGGTTTTGGGGTACTTGGAGCCACATGATAAAATAGGCTAAAGTCAGAATGGTTTCCTCGATCAGAAATCTTACCTGATGAATCTGCTGGAATTCTTTGAAGAAACAAGATAGACAAAGGCAAGTCAGTGGATGGTGTTTACTTGGATTTGCAGAAGGCTTTTGACAAGGTGCTACACTTGAGGCTGCTGGACGAGATAAGACCCCATGGTATTACAAGAAAGAATCTAACATGGACAGAAGATTGGCTAACTGGCAGAAGACAAAGAGTGGGAATAAAGGGAGCCTTTTCTGGTTGGCTGCCAGTGACTAGTAGTGTTCCACAGGGGTCTGTGTTGGATCAGCTACTTTTCATGTTATAGGTTAATGAACTGGATGATGGAATTAATAGCTTTGTGGCCAGATATGCAGATAGTGTAGGTGGAGGGTCAGGTAGTATTGAGGAAACAGAGAGTCTGCAGAAGGTCTTGGACAGATTAGGAGAATGAACAAAGAGGTGGCAGATGGAATAGAGCGTTGGGAAGTGTACGCACTTTGCCAGAAGGAATAAACGTGTAGACTATTTTCTAAGAAGAGTGCAAATTTAGAAATCAAAGGTGAAAATGGACTTTGGAGTTTCAGAGTAGGATTCCCTAAAGCTTAACTTGCAGGTTGAGTCTGTGGTAAGGAAGGCAAATGCAATGTTAGCATTCATTTCAAGAGGACTAGAGTATAAAAGCAAGGATGTATTGCTGAGGATATTTAAGGCACTGGTCAGGATATATTTGGAGTATTGTGAGCAGTTTTGGGCCATGTCATTGAAACCTATAGAATATTGAAAAGCCTGGATAGAGTGGACATGGAGAGGATGTTTGCAATAGTGGGAGAGTCTAGGACCAGAGGGCACAGGGTCAGAATAGAAGGACATCCCTTTAGGACAGTGATGAGTAGGAATTTCTTTAGCCAGAGGGTGGTGAATCAATGGAATTCCCTTGCTGTGTATGGCAGTGAAGGTCAAGTTATTGGGTATATTTAATAGTTTCTTGATTAGTAAGGGCGTCAGTGGTTTTGGGGGGGAAGGCAAGACAGTGGGATTGAGAGGGAAAGTAAATCAGCCACAATCAAATGGTGGAGTAAGTCCATGGGCCGAATGGCCAAGTTCTTCTGCTATGTCCTATGGTCGTCTACATTAGAACCATATCCCTCCATGTGTTACCATTCCAAGTGCCTGTCCTTTGCTCTTCAATGGTGGCTGATACCTATACACTACCTGTTGCAATTCATTCATTTGGGTTTACAGCCAGGACCTGTGTTTCAATACAGAATGCTTTACTTTCCATCTTAATGAATAATTTTACCACATTCAAATAGTCATTTGGTCAAAAAGACATTTGAATGTCATACAAGCCTGTAAAACAGTGTTTATCAAACTCCTTTGTTAACCTACATAAACCACATATTCCCCTGGGATTTTACATAGTACTGATTAAAGGAAACTGCAGATGTGACCAATATAAACGCACTGGGCGCAGGAACTTCTCTTTAATCAGTCACAGCAGGGTATTTGTGCAGATAATGTCCATTTTCTAGACAAAATATTAAGCTGAGACCCTACCCTCGCACTTAAATATATTCAAAGGACACAGCAGTTCTCTTCAGTATTCTGGCCAATATATACTTTATTGGTGTCAAAGTGGTTGTTGCTATGTATCTATTTGGAAGTGTAGAGGGTAGTGCTTGTCACTCCTACTTCCAGATTTCTCCATTAGCTAGCAGTGTTACGAGAATGAGAGCTGAGTGTGTAAGTCCCTCCAACAACAAGCCTTGTGCAGCACCTTCTTGCTGGTGACACACAGAAGCTGAAGTGTTTCAGACTCAGGCTGAACTACAGAGGACTGGGAGGAGGTCTGGCTCCTGCACACATAGCACGTAGGCCGACCGGTGTGTGGACACGCTCTGATGCTCATGAACCAGATCCCCAGCTATGGGTAAATAGCCTCACTGACATGGGCAGTCTCAGGAGGGAATAAACCCAGACAGCAAATCCGGAGTGAAGCCCCTAAGGCGGCTGGACCATCCTTCTGACAGCTCCTGAAGCCAAGCTGGTGCCAAAGGTATCACTTCATAAGCTTTCCTTTGGACTGCACTGGTGAGGCCGAGAGGGGCATCTTGACAAATGAGCATCTCAGGATCTCCATACCTTTTGCCCCAGGCTTGTGATGATTGTCATCATCAGCCATTGTCTTTCAGATGCCAACCATATAACGCTATTAATACCGAGAGACATATTATCTACGGTTATCACATTGCTCTTTGTGGGAGCATACTGCGCACAAATCAGCTGGTGTGTTTCCCGCCTTCCAAGGTTGTTCCTTGAGGCTGACGATGAGTTGATTTCACTCTTGTTTTGTGGGTTCTGAAGGGACTAGTGAGCCGAGCGTGGAACCACCCTGACCTCTTCACAGATGTGAAGGAGGGGCTGAGTTGCATTACCCACATCTTCTCCCTCGTCTGTATCATCATAGAATATCTTGAGATCTTCTGTGAGATTTTCATCCATTAAACAGAAAGACTGAGCAGGATTGTTGAGCTTAGTGAAGCTTGAGGAATAGGACCAGCTCACCGGCGCGGGGGTGGGGGGTGGGGCAAGGGGGTAATGTTAGGGCTGCTGGTGAAAGGCTATGGGTTAGATGGGAATGCAGAACTGAGGGTCATAGTCAAATAGCCATGAACTCATCAAATGTCAGTCTGAGCGTGAAGGGCCGAGTGGCCTACTCCTGCTCCTTATTCATGAGTTCATATGTAGGTTACTGTCTCCCTGGTCAAATCACCTCACTCTCTGGTCTTTTGTCTGTTTCTCTTACAGTGGCATCATCACGAGCACTGGCTTCCACCACTTCAATACCTGATGCCAAATAAAAGCAGAAAATAATGGAAAAACTCAGCAGGCCAGGAAGCATCTGCAGAGAGAGATAAACAGTTAACATGTCACGTCTGGGAGTCTTTATCAGACTCAGCAGAAGAATCCCCCTTTGCTCCACCCATCGTCCACCTAGACCAATATGCCTCTCCCTTTCTTAAATATCTGTTGAATTTTTCTACCATTTTCACGTTTCCAGTATTTGAAGTTCGTTTTTGATTTTCATTGAGCAGAATCGGGTTTATTAGCGCTGGCATCTGTCATGAAATCTGTTGTTTCATGGCAGCAGTGCGGCACAATGCATAGAGTAGCATCAGGCTGCTGTTTATTGATTACAGCTCAACGTTCAACACCATCATCACCTCAGTGCTAATGAACAAGGTCCAAAACCTGGACCTCCGTACCTCCATCTGCAATTGGATTCCTGACTTCCTCACCGGGAGACCACAGTGAGTGTGGATCAGAGACAAAATCTCTGATAAGCATTAGAGTGAAAGACATAAAAATACTGTGAGTTACAATAAAGAAATTAATTAAATAATACATTAGAGGAATTATGAGTCAGTGCTCCTGGGCTGTTCAGAAATACGATGGCAGAAGAGAAGAGTGGGCTTTCAACTCTTGTACCTCCTCCCTGATAGTAGAAATGAGGAGTGGCTTGTCCCAGGTGGTGAGTGTCCTTAATGAAAGATTCAAACCCCTCCACAGTCCTGTCCCTCCTTGCCCCTATCAATTTTGTCTCTGTGGTAGTCACTCTCTTACAGATCTGAACTGGAAAATTGAACTGTTCCATTTTATTTCAATTGATGTCCCGAGACACATTTAAGTTACTTTAGAAGTTTCATGTAGTATAATAGCTTTTCCAGTGAACCTGATAGTTTTGAAAATTCAGCCTTGGTGTGTTTCTGGGAGAATGGGAAACAAACGAACCAGGTGAATTTCAAAGGAGTCCAGGAACCACGGAAAGGAAGTGGGGACTAACTCTGCTGACATTGCAAAGCCTTTTGAACTTCTACAAGGCACAAGCCGGGAGTGTGACGGAATACTCACTACATCCCTGGAATACCGCTGCTCTAATAAATCACAAAACATAGAACAGTGCAGCTCAATACAAGCTCCAGCTGTACCCTGTACCTTTTCCACCTACCACCTTCCAGCTTCTCACTTCATCCCACCTCCCTTCCTCCTCACCTGGCTTCACCTATCACCGTCCAGCTTGTACTTTGTCCTCTTCCCTCAACTTCTGATTATCTGTCTTCTTCTTTGCTCCTTTCCAGTCCTGATGAAGAGTCTTAGCTCGAAACATTGGCTCTTTACTCCTCTCCCTAGATACTGCCTGACCTGCTGAGTTCCTCAGCATTTTGTGCATGTCACTCTGGATTTCCAGCATCTCCAGAATTTCTTGTGTTTATACCACACTACAAGCCCTTCAGCACATTAATCTTCTCCAAGGTCAATGTAACCCTTCATCCATGTGCCTATTTAAGAGTATCTTAAATGTCCATAATGTATATGCCTCTACCATCACCCTGTGTGGTTCCACGTACCAACCTCTCTCTGTGTCGAAGACCTACCCCTGACATCCCCCCTGTACTTTCCCCCAATCACCTTAAAATCATGCCCTCTTGTGTTAGTCATCTCTACCCTAGGGCTAGCTGTCCACTTTATCAATGCCTCTTATCACCTAATATACCTCTATCAAGTCACCTCTCATCCTCCTTCATTCCGAAGGGAAAAACCCTAGCTTCATCAATCTTTCCTCATGCCGTCTAATCAATGCAGCATCCATGTGAATTTTCTCTGCTCTCTTTCTGAACCTTGAAAATATCCTGGATAAACCAGCCCAGTTGATTTACCCACCCTAGAGAAGGGTAGTGGAGGGGGGATAGAAGCAACATCCACCCCCTAAAAATGTATCCCCTACACTACTGGTACAACAGCAATGTGCTCCACTTGCAACCTGTCCTGCCGTCACTCACTCAGTTCACTCCCACAGCAACTCCCAAACTCAGTCTCCCACCTTGGAAGACAAGGATAGCAGTGCTTGTGGTCGGTGAAATGCCCCACAGGACGAGCCTTCTCTCATCCTCACCTACCACCCCGTGAGCCTTCACATCCAACACATCATTCTCCGCACCGTCTGCCATTCTATCTCCAAGCATATCTTTGCCTTCCGCCACTCCACACTTTCCACGTGGGTCGTTCCCTCCATGGTTCCCTGGTCCACTCAATACCACCCCCGGCACTTAACCCTGCAAATGGACTAAGTACTAGATCTGCCCATTCACCTCCACACCTCCATTCAGGACCCTAAGCAGTACTTTCAGGTGAGGCAACCCTTCACCTGCAGATCTGCTGGGGATCGTCTACAGTGTGCATGCTTCCGCTGCAGCCTCCTCCGAGACCCGTCGTAAACTGGGGGGGCACCTCCGCTACACCCACCAAAAGTGGAACTTCCTGGTGGGCAAACATTTTAAATCTGATTCTCACTCCTGTCCTAGCATGTTGGTCCATGGCCTCCTCTCTGTCACAATGAGGCCACCCTCAGGGTAGAAGATCAACACTGTCTGGTGGCCTCCAACTTGATGGAATCAATATCAATTTCTCCTTACGGTAAAAAAAATCCCCTCTCCCTCCCCTCTTCTTCAATCACCCACTCAGGCCTCTTACCTCTTCTCATCTGTCTTACACCTCCCCCAGCAGCCCCTCCTCCTTCTCTTTCTCCTATCAGATTCTTTCCTCTCCAGCCCTTTACCTATCCAACCCACCTGACTTTACCTATCACCTTCTAGCAACCCTCCTTCTACCCCCCCCCCCCCCCCCACAACCTTTTTATTCTGGCATCTTCCCTTTTCCTTTTTGGTCCTGAAGAAGGGCCTTGGCCCGAAACGTTGAGTATTTATTCATTTCCACAGATGCGGTCTGACCTGCTGAGTTCCTTGTGTGTGTTGCTTTGGATTTCCACCATCAGCAGAATTTCTCATGTTTCTTGACACCGGCCTATCACTCCGGAAATCAGTTTGCAGATGCCTCCTTCCTTCCCGAGGAAGGTTGGATCATGGTGCTACACGATCAACAAGACCATCTGTGGCATCCACGTCATCCTCAGCCTTTCCTGTCTCAGAGCCAGAGTGACTACAGACTGAACGGGCAAGATGACGCTCTCAATGATTTGATAAGGTACCTCTTCAGCTCAGACTTGCCTCATTAGCTGACAGCCCGTCCCATCGCACACCTTCATACCCTGCCCAACACATCACCCACACCCACCCCCTACACCCACCCCACACCACTGCCCCACCCTACACCCACCCCACACCACTGCCCCACCATCGCACACCCACTGCTCACCACTACCCCACCTCCTCTACAGCCGTCCCCCACCATTACCACCATTCTCACCCAAGGGCTGCTCTAAGGAGTGTGGGTGCCAGTCGCAGCCCGTTATGTGGGTGCTGGGTGCGTTTGCGAGTGGAGGTGGGTGTTCTTCAGCTTGCTGCAGGGGTGTGAGAGCAAGCGGCTGTACAAAGGGGTCCTGCAGGATTCATTTCAGTTCACCAGACTTGGACTGACCCCAACATTCTGTCCTGGATGATCCTGAAGATTTTACTTTCATCTGATCGTTTTTTTTTGTGCAGGACATTGTCTGCCCCTGGTCTTAGTAAAAATCCCAGCGCTGTGTCACAGGATACTGCTGGCCTCACTTATCCACATTGCTCTCAGGGTCCTTGACTGACTGGAGCCCCAGGCAGCCATTTGTTCGTCAGCACCCGCCATCACATCTACAGGCTTCAGTGTGACAGAACATAGAATCTGGGCTACAGGGGGGAGAGAGCGAGAGAGAGAGAGAGAGAGAGAGAGAGAGAGAGAGAGAGAGAGAGAGAGAGAGAGAGAGAGAGAGAGAGAGAGAGAGAGAGAGAAGCAGCATCGATCGTCAAGAACCCCACTATCCAGGTCATGCTGTCCTCTCACCTCTGCCATCAGGAAGGAGGTACAGGAGCCCCAACAGGTTCAGGAACAGTTATTACCCCTCAGTCTCTTAAAGCTCTTGAACCAGAGGGGTTAACTTCACTCACCCCAATACTAAACTGATTCCACTATCTATGAATTCATTCTTAAGGACTCTATAACTCGTGTTCTCAATATTTATTAATTATTATTTTTTCTTTGTATTTGCAGAGTTTTTTCACATTGGCTGTTTGTCCAGTTTTACTGTGTGCGGTTTGCCATTGACTCTATTGAGCTTTTTGTTACCTACTGTGAATACACACAAGAAAATGAGCCTCAACGAAGTATATGGTCTGTACTTCGATAATAAATTCACTTTAAACTTTGAAATCGAGAAGGAGAGAGAAAAATAAAGAGGGGGAGAAAAAGAGAGGTGAAGAGAGATGAGAAAAGCAGAGAGAGAGGAATGGGTGGAGAGAGAGAGTGACAGCGAGAGGGAGAGAAGAATGGAAGACATTGAGGAGGAGAGAAAGAAGGGGAAGAGGGCAGAGCAAAGAGAGTGAGAGAGAGAATGAGAAAAGGTAAAAAGGCAGAGAGAGTAAGAGAAAGGAGAATCGGAAAGGGAACGGCAAAGCAACGGATAGGGATAGAGAGAGTTAGAGGTGAGAAGAGGGTCAGTCTTAGAGAAGGTGAGACAGCCAGAGAGCGAGCGATTGACGCGAGAGAGACAGACAGACAGAAAAGTTGTGAAGAGGGTCAGTGGTATGACTGAGAGACAGCCAGAGGTAGAGAGAGGGAGAGAGAAAGAGACAGAAGTATAAAGTAAGAGATGGAGAAAAAGAGGGAGCATCAAAGTCAAGGAAAGGGAGTGCTCAGTGGGATGTGTAGTTTAGCACAGGAGAATAGTAGTGATGAGGAGAGTGGAGCTACTGAAGGAATGTAAGTATAAATTGAAAACATTTGAGATGTCAAGGATATCGATAGAAGCTGAATCAGAGGGCACAGAGGTGAAGGAGGGGTTAGGTAATAACAGAGGATGGGGAAATCAATAAGGGAGAGCTGGGATGGAGAGTGGAATGGAGGGAGAGAGAGAGATGGTGGAAAAACTGGCAAGAGAGGAAGGAGAGAGAGGAGGGAGGGAGAGAAATATTGGGAGAGAAATATTGGGAGAGAGACAGAGGGAGAAGAGACTGGTGAATGCAAAAGTGTTCTGTCAGCTGAGAACTCAGGTAACGATGAGGACAGGTAACATTTCATGGGGGAAAGTGAGCAGTGAGTGAGAGGCTTGGTAGGACAAGCAGATCTCAGCAGGACTTGGGATTAAGTAGGACAATTGGTGACTGAGTTTTGGTCTGAGAATGGAGGTGCACTCTATAGGGGTGGACACGTCACCTGAAACTAAATGTGCTGTGTCCACGACAGTTCCTCCTCCACTCAACTGCAGACTCCATCAGGATGATAATCCAGCAACTAACTGAAGCCTCATTGTCACAAACACAAGAAAATCTGCAGAGGCTGAAGATCCAAAGCAATGCACTCAAGATGGTGGAGGAACTCAGCAGGTCAGGCAGCACCTATGGAAAAGAGTAAACAGTCGACAATTCAGGCCAAGACCCTTCATCAGAACTGGTCCTGGTGACAAAGGCAACAATTTCCTGATTATTGGTGGTATCTTCCTTTTCACCAAGTATGGCCATCACAAGTGCAGAAACCGTAGAGACGGTGTAGGAAGTTATTATATTCATGATTACATCATCGAATGTGCAGCTTATAAAAAACAAGCACAAGCACAGTTACAGCTGGACAGTAGTTGAGTGCAAACATACTACTGGGGAATACACAGGTAGGGTAGAGTAACTCCGACTGCAAGGGAAGACACTTTGTCCATATTGATCCAAGGACCTGAGTCCCCAGGGAAGTTCTGTGTCTTAGTTCATTGTCAGCTCAACGCGAACCGATGGCCAATAACCCCTCTGTTGTGCCAAAGCCTGGGGTGAAGGTGTCCCATTCTAAGCTTAGCCTTGCTGATCAGAGTTTCAAGGCCCCCCTCTACGGCAAATTCATCGAAGGAAGGGTGCAGAGACTCAATCACAATTGGTTGTGGCAGGAGGACCTCTGAACCAGAGAGAATTGAAACAGTTGATGGTTTAGTTTTTCCTTGTGTCAGAACCTCCTGCGCATTACTTGAGCCTGGGGAGGAGGCCAGTTGATGCTCCCATGTCCGAACAACAGATACCATTGTCAAGGAGTAACAGTGTGTACCACATCTGAGCAGACTGAGCTCCAGAACCACAGGATGATTACAGCATGCGAGGAGGCCATTTGGCCCCTTGTATCTGCACTGGCTCTTTGCCAGAATAACCTAATAGTCCCCAACCTGCTGTCCCTTCTCTGTAGCCTTACAAGCTCTTCCTCATCATATATTTATCTGATTCCCTGTTGAAGGCCACAGTGGAACCTACCTCCAACCACATCTGCAGGCAAGGCATTCCAGATTCCAACTACACATTGCATACAAAAGATTTTAATTCTCATGTTGCTCTTAATTTGTTTACAACAGGACGTAGGCAAAGATGCAGAGCTCAGCTGAGAAGAGGCAGACAGAGATCAATATGGAAAAGTGTGAAGTGAAAGACTGAGTGGAAGGCCCATGTCCATAGAGCCCTCAAAGTTGCCAAGCAAGTTGATAGGGTGGTTAAGAAGCTGTATGAGGTGTTGGCCTTCATTAGTCGGGGAGATTAAGTTCAAGAGCCATGAGGTAATATTGAAGCTCTGTAAAACTCCAGTCAGACCACACTGGAGTATTGTGTTCAGTTCTGGTTGTCTCATTATAGGAAGGATGTTGAAGCTTTAGAGAAGATTTACCAGGATGCTGCCTGGACCAGAGAACATGCCTTATGAAGAAAGGTTGACCAAGCTAGGGCTTTGCTCTTTAGAGTGAAGGGGGATGAGAGGCAATTTGACAAAGGCATACAAGATGATAAGAGGCACAGAAAAGAGTGGACAGACAATGTCTTTTCTAGGGTGGAAGTGGCTAATACCAGAGGACATCCTGATAACGTGAGTGGAGGAAAGTTTAGGGGAGATGTAAGAGGTGAGGTTTTTTTTTTACACAGAATGGGATAAGTACCTAGAATGCACTGCCAAGGGTCCTGGAAGAGGCTGATACAGACTAGATATTTACAATAAGATAAAAGAAAAATGGAGGGCTTTGGGCCATATATGAAGAAAGGGTTGGATTGATCATGAGGTAGGTTTATATAGGCTGGTACAACATCATAGGCCAAAGGGCCCATACTGTGCGCTACTGTTCTATTTAACTTCCCTTTTATCTTAGACCTCTTACCTTTGATCTTTCCTCCAATATCTACTCCCCCCAGACCCCTCATTGTTTTATATACTACTAACTTCTCAATCTTCCCTAAGGAAACTACCCAGTCTCTCTAATCTATCCATGTAACTGTAGTCCCTCATCCAAAGAACTAATCATGAATATTCTATCTCTTCTGGACCTTCCCTGAGGTCTTCTCACCTTGGGTATACTGTGGAGATCAGAACTGAACACGCCAGTTGAAGACGGCCAGTATTTTATAAAGTTTTAGCAAGACATCCATGCCTTTATACCCTGTCCCTGAATTGATAAAGTGCATTGTCGTACATAAATTGTAATCATTAACTGCTTTGTCAACCTGCTCTTTCAAGGATTTGTGAGCTCAGACCCTCAGGCCCTCTGCTCCTGCATCCATTTAAAGAGTATTATTCATTACCCATTGCCTCTCCTCACTGGTGTCTCATTCACTGGAGAACACAAGAGGTGGTCTTCGCACAGCCCTGCCTCCCATCTCCCACTGTACAAACCCAAACTCATGGTGAGACCTTGGAAAAATGGGATAATTTCACAGACCTTTGTTGCCTCACCAAGATGAAACCTCATCATCTGTTCAGGGGACATAAATGAGTCTTTTAAATTCAGGGAACTAATGGATAGGGGATTAGTGCAGGAAAGTGGTGCTGGGATACGATGGGCTGGCTGATTGAGTGCTGCATCAGCCCTGGGGTTTCTGGAGGGTCTCATTCTGCCTGTTTCCTGTGTTCTGGTGCACCGCTGTTGCGGAGAGTAGGAGGGTCTTCTTGGTATCCAGGCCGAATTTCACACCTCAAATAATATCACTACATTCAAAGTTCAAAGTAAATGTATTGTCAATGTATGTTTATGTCACCACATACTACCCTGAGATTCAATTTCTCGTGGCATTCACAGTAGAACACGGAAGTACATAGAATCATTGCAAAAACTACAAAGACAGAGACTGACAAGCAACCAGTGTGCAAGGGAAGACAATCGACGCAAATACAGAAAAATATAAATAATAATGATAAATAAAAAATGCTGAGGACATGAGTTGTCGAGGCTTTGAAATTGAGTCTGTGTTGTGGAGTCACTTCAGAGTTGAGGTGAGTGAAATTATCCAGGTTGGTTCAGGAGCCTGATGGTTCGACAGCAGTGGTGTTGTCAGCAAACTTAAACATGACGTTGGAGTAGTACTTTTCTACAAGCCATGAGCATAAAGCAAGTAAAGGACAGAGGACAAGCTCACACCCTTGTGGTGTGCCTGCGCCGATGGTGATTGTGGATGAGATGTTGTTGCCAGTTCATATTGACTGTACAACCAACAAGCCAAACAGCATGGACACAGTGTCTGAATCATAGAAACATAGAAAAGACTGCAGCACAATACAGTACAGGCCCTTCGGCCCACAATGCTGTGTCGAACATGTACATACTTCAGAAATTACCTAAAGTTACCCATAGCCCTCTATTTTTCTAAGCTCCACGTACCTATCCAGGAGTCTCTTAAAAGACCCTATCGTATCTGCCTCCACCACCGTCGCCGGCAGCCCATTCCACGCACTCACCACTCTGCGTAAAAGAACTTACTCCTGACATCTCCTCTGTGCCTACTTCCAAGCACCTTAAAACTGTGCCCTCTCATGTTAGCCATTTCAGCCCTGGGAAGAAGCCTCTGACTATCCACACGATCGATGGCAAACAGTAGTTTACACTAATCTTACCCAGGACTAATTTATTCTCCCCACATTCTTATCAATTTCCCCATCCCTGTAAGATTCTAGCTCTCACCTAAAATAGGGGGAAAATTACAGTAGCCAGTGGACCCACCAACCTTTACATCTTTGGGATGTTGGAGTTCCACAGGAAGAAGGTACAGATTTTCCACAGTCAACACCAGAGCTTCAAAGTGAGTCTGAGTCGGTGGAGCTAGAAGGCAGCTCCAGGGGCTGTGCTCTTGGCCATTTCTGAGACATGGCCTTATACTGCCTTCCCTGTTCCACAGAAGAACTCAGTTCAGAAGGAATTTGTCAGCTGGAATGTGCTTGTTGTTTTTTGATGGGAGCTGCCATGTGAACGTAAGTTGTCTCGGCCAGCAGGTTATCAGTGTCAGCTGCAGTTTCTATTGATAGGAGCGTAGGGTCTCCGGGGATTTCGGGTATCCGTCATTGACTTATCCAGGGTTATTTTGGAAAACTGAGACTGAAGCAATGCAGATCGTCTCAAAAAAGATTAGGTCTCACAAATGCTGATGGCTGAAGTGTGGCAATACTTCTAATCTGAGCAGTTTGGTAAAGTGCACACATTTCCTGGCTATTTAGCAGTTACTATCGAAGCACAGTCACTGCACTGAACAAATTCACAGCCTGTCTGCCGCCTGTTGTACTCGACAGTGGAATGTGTATGGTTCTAATCTGTGGCCAAAATATACTTCATTCATTAAAACCTTTGGAAATACAGTCAGGACAAGTTGTTACCTTCATTCATTGTAGGAAACAATGAACACTTTCACTTACCTCTTCAACCCAAGCTTTCAGGTTGAGAAATGCCTGAAGACTTTTCCACAGAGCACCCCCCCCCCCCCCCCCGCCTCAGTGTCCATTGGTGACAGGACCCCAGACTCTGATCCTTCTCCCCTTGGTGGGGTGGAACCAGTGTGTCCCTCAGCACATACCCTGGAATGTGCCAGTCCATCTCTCCCTGCACGGAAGACCAACGTGGTTCAGGCAGACCCGAGTGCTTCTTTCACCGAGCTAATGACCTTCTGGCAGCGGTCAGTTTGTGTCCCTGGGAACAGCCCACAGATCAGCGAGTCCTGTGTTACACAGCCACACGGGATGACCATCGACAAGACGCCCAGCATCCCTCTGCACACCTTCTCTGCAAGCGCACTGCCTCCACAACAGTGCAGCCACCTCAAGGACAACGTGTGGTGGGAGGGTGGGTGTCTGTCAGTGTAGGAAGGATCTGGCAGGGTGTGGGGAAGGGAGGGGGTGTTCTCACCACCAGCCAAACGAAGTCTTGATGCTTGTTGGAGAGCTCGGGGCATCGGAACATTCTGTAAAATGATGCTGGCAGTCTCCTCGGGCAACCATCCCACAGGATGCACCATGTCCTTCGTCTGCAGGGCTACTGGGATCCCCTCACTGACCACCATCTGATGGGTTTGTGGTCAAAAGCGTTTCTCTGCATGGGCAGCTCTGTGGCATTCCTGATAAAGGGTCTTGGCCCAAAATGTTGACGCTGCATTCAGCTCCATAGATGCTGCCTGACCTGCTGAGATACTCCAGCATTTTGTGTGTGTTGCTCAAGATTTACACCATCTGCAGAATCTCTAGTGTCAGTGTGGGTTCTGCTGCTTTTAATGACAGAGCCTTACTTACATAAAATCACATAGTACTACAGTACAGAGACCATGCCGACCTGATCTGCCTACTGCATCTACCTGCCCCTGGACCATAGCCCTCCAAAGCCCTCCCATCAGGAACCTATCCAAATTTCACTTAAATGTTTCAGTTGAAGCTACATCTACCACTTCCACCAGCAGCTCATTCCACACGTGCACCACCCTCAGGCTCTCCTTAAATATTTCACCTTTCACCCTTAATCTATGACCTTGTTCTCATCTCACCTAACCTGAGGTGTAAAAGCCTGCAAACGTCAACCCCGTCTATACCCCTCATAATTTTTATATACCTCTATAAACTACCACATTCAACAAATACTAAAAACAAATCAATAATGAATGAACTCTTCTCAGGCTTCTGCCAGGTACAGGTATCAATTATAACCAATATTTCAATGACAGTCTCTGCCATCTGCATCAGGAATGATGCACTAGTTCCCTGATCAAATCAATAATTATAAATATTAATGTAAATACTAAAAAAAGGTAAACTATCACCCTCTTAACCCAAACCCTAGGGCTGCCAGTGAAATCACTATCATCCTGCATTCGATCTGACCTGGCCCAGGATACAAGGGGTGTCTCTCGAACCTAATGAAGGATATTATCAGTATGACAGGGATTTGATGTGCTAATTCTGTCTGTAAGTCTGGCTTAAATGCAGAAATCCTTGACTTTCATTCACTTATGTAAAGGTTCTTAGTGGGGCTACTGAACAGGTGTGTTAGCAGTAACCAATGAGTTCTGAATCAATGCTCTCAGAACTTTTTCCTGAAGTCCCTCCCCTTCTTGAGTCACAGAGTGATAGAGAGAGTATGAGAGAGATAGTGAGAGTGAGGTAGTGAGAGTGTGAGAGAGAAGTGAGAGTGAGAGATAGAGAGAGTGAGTGATACCGTGAGTGATAGAGAGTGAGAGATAGAGAGTGGGAGAGTGAGTGATAGAGAGAGTGTGAGAGAGAGTGAGAGTGTGAGAGAGTGTATGAGAGTGTGAGAGTGTATGAGAATGTGGGTGACTGAGATAGTGAGTGAGAGAGTGAGAAGAGAAGAAGAGAGACACACAGACAGAGAGGAAGACAGAGAGGGAGAGAGAATTGTGTGTGCGAGCAAGACAGGCAGACTGAAAGAGACCATTAAACAAATTTTTCAGCCCTCTTAGTCTACACTGACCATCAACTATCCATTCACAACAATCCTATTTTATTTTCCTGTCAATTTATTTCCCATCAATTCTGAATCAGAATCACGTTTATTATCACTGAAGAATGCGACATGAAATTTGTGTTTTGCAGCGGCAGTACAGTGCAAACATATAATATTGTTATAAATTATAAAGATAAATAACTAGAGCAAAAAGAACAAGAATAATAAGGTAGTGTTCATGGAATTATGGGCCACTCAGAAATCTGATGAAAAGGGGGAAAAGCTGTTCCTAGAACACTGACTGTGCATTTTCAGGTTCCTGTATCTCCTCCCTGATGGTAGTAATGAGAAGAGGGCACGTCCTATGGTCAGGATCCTTAATGATGGACATCACCTTTTTCGGGCATCACAATTCTTCTTGACTATGTCCTCAATGGGGAAGCTTGCAGGTTCCTGCCACTGCTTGACTAGGCAGGGGTTACCCTCTGGTTACACATCCAGTGGCCAAGACCATCTCCGCCTGCCCAACCTCCACCTTTGGGGAACATCCAGCAAAAGACCGCTGGGCAGTGTCCAGGAGTAGGGGGCGTCAGTGTCAACTTTTGCCATTCCCAGGTGTTATATTCTATAACTCCAAAACATAAAAGCTAATTGAAAGAAAACAAGGAGAGACCAGGAGTTTACGTATGCTTCATTTTTGTTTTAAGTCAAATGTCTCCAGGTGACATCAGACACAATCTCTGCTGGGTAAGAGAATGGTCTAGTTCTGTCCTGAATCTTTCTGGATACCCACTTGTGGTCACCTCTGTAGTCCCTTGCCAGAACTGCTTGTCCAGGAGTGAAACACCAAACCTCCTTGTTTGAGGAGCCCTCAGTTTGTCTCAGCTGTTTGCCCTGCGTACTCCTTGTGAGATTGGGTTTGAGGAGACCCACGTGTGAGCACAAGGGCCGACCCAGGAACAGCACAGCTGGTGGTGGAGTGTGCTGCATTGCGATATACAAGGAGGAGACTGGCAAGCTTCTGGTTCAGTATCAATGTAGTCTGTTTCACTACACTGCTCACCCTGTGTTCTTTCGACTCTGGGAAAACCTTTCTACCAAGCCATTTGTAGCTGGGTGCAGATGTAATATGTCCGATTCCATTCAGTTTCAGGAATGACTGAAATTGTTCTGCATCAAACTGTGTTCTGTTGTCACTGACCGAGTGTTTCTTGAACACACATCCTTGCAAAGAGGCTTCTCAACACATCGACAGTGTGAGGCTGTGGGGGAGACTATTGGGGGCACTCCTGGCCACTACATACCTGCATCCACTGTTACCAAGAAATCTGTCCCCATGAATGGTCCAGCACAATCCACATAATTCCTCTGCCAAGGCCATTGCCAGGAATGGAGAGGCACTGCTCTTGGCATCTTCTGGACAGGTTGGCATCACAAGCAGTGCATGGCAAACTGCTCAATCTGCTGATCTATCCCACACACCAGACAAAGCTCCGGGCCAATGCTTTCATTTTGCCCACTCCTAGAATACCGGCACGTAGCACCTCAAGCACTTTGGCTCTCAGCTTGGATGGTGTAAGGCAAGTCCTGTCAAGGGCGATTCCACCCCGGCACCGGTAAAAATCAGGAACTCCAATTTCCTTTGCACATTCCAGCCATTTTGGATGTCCATGCAGACCTGAGACAGTGTACGGTCTTGTCCGGTTTCCCTTTGGATCACCTCTGCCACAATAGGGAGACTTTCGATTTGCATTAGAGATAATTTGTCAAGAGGAGTATCCTCTTTTATACATTTTTCAGTTATTTCCTCTTCCAAGGGTAAACAGAATAATCCATTAACATTTCCATGATTAGTCATCTTCTTAAATTCAATGTTGTAATAGTGTCCTCCAAGAAACAGAGCCCATCTTTCCATTTGTGCTGCTGCGGTTAGTGGAACATCCCTCTGTGGACCTCAGCATGAGAATCGTGCTCGTTCCAGAAGGGAAACAATTAGAATCAGAATCAGGTTTATTCTCACTGGATTCTGAATTTATTTAAATCTTACATCCATCCCACAACATGAGGCAGTAAAAACCTTTGCGTTATGACTCCATTTTAATGTACAGGCATGTGAATTTAAAAGTCTAATGGCTTGTAGGAAAAAGCTGTCCCATAGCTGTTGGTCCTGCCTTAATGCTGTGGTACCGCTTGCTTATGATTGGGGTGACTGACGTCCTCAATAAACTTCCAGGCCTTCTTTATGCACCTGCTGCTGTAAGTGTCCTCAGTGGAGGGAAGTTCACATCCACAGATGCGCTGGGCTGTCCGTACCACTCTCTGCCATGCCCAGCGATCAAGGTTGGTGCAGATCCTGTGCCAGCCAGTGATGCAGCCAGTTGGGATGCTCTCAATGGTGCCCCTGTAGAAGGGCTTGAGGAATTAGGGGCCCATGCTGAACCTTTTCAGTCGCCTGAGGTGGAAGAGATGCTGTTGGCCTTTTTTGGCACAAAGCTGGTGTGTACAGTCCAGGAGAGATCATCGGTGATATGTGTACTTGAAATTACTCACCCTCTCAACTGCAGTCCCAATGACGATGATTGGGGCAAGCTTGTCTCCGTTCCTCCTGTAATCCACAATCAGCTCTTTTGTTTTTTGGACATTGAGGGAGAGGTTGTTATCCTGGCACCACTGTGTCAGGGTGTCAAACTCTCCTCTGTAGGCTGCCTCAATTCCACTAGAAATAAGGCCAATCAATGTCGTGACATCTGTGAATTTGATCAGCAGATCAGCATTTGGACAAGGAAGTCGGAGGAGCAGAACGGGAGTGCGGCGGGAGCCATTTTGATTTTTTCTTATTCTCATCGGAGTTAAGAGAGGCGGGACTGCGCAGGCGTGTGACGGCGGGCAGAGAAGCGGGGAAGATTTAAAAAAGACACAGCCTTAAACAGTGGGCAATGTCGTTTGTGGGCAGTGGAGTGAGCCTGGAGCAGAGTGAAGGCTTAAGGGCTTGGGCTCAACGGGCTTAGGCAGAAGCGGGCAAGGCAAGGTAGGTTGAGGTTTCAGTTTTTTCCTGTTATTTGAGGAAAGGGGAAGTATGAGTGCGAGGGCAGCTTGTTGTTCTCGGTGTCGGATGTGGGAGGTCCTGGAGTCTCCTAGCCTCCCAGAAGTCCACATCTGCACCAGGTATGCTGAGCTGCAGCTCCTAAGGGACCGTGTTAGGGAACTGGAGCTGCAGCTCGATGACCTTCGTCTGGTCAGGGAGAGTGAAGAGGTGATAGAGAGGAGTTACAGGCAGGTGGTCACACTGGGGCTATGGGAGGCAGACAGGTGGATCACGGTTAGGAGGGGTAAGGGGAAGAGTCAGGTACTAGAGAGTACCCCAGTGGCTGTACTCCTTGACAATAAGTACTCCTGTTTGAGTACTGTTGGGGGGGAGTCAGCCTACCTGGGGGAAGCAACAGTGGCCGCGCCTCTGGCACAGAGTCTGGCCCTGTGGCTCAGAAGGGTAGGGAAATGAAGAGGAAGGCAGTAGTAATAGGGGACTCGATAGTTAGGGGGTCAGATAGGCGATTCTGTGGATGCGATCAGGAGACTCGGATGGTAGTTTGCCTCCCTGGTGCCAGGGTTCGGGATGTTTCTGATCGCGTCCGAGATATCCTGAAGTGGGAGGGTGAGGTGCCAGAGGTCGTGGTACATATAGGTATCAATGACATAGGAAGGAAAAGGGAAGAGGTCCTGAAAGGAGAATATAAGGAGTTAGGAAGGCAGTTGAGAATAAGGACCACAAAGGTAGTAATCTCAGGATTACTGCCTGTGCCACGCGACAGTGAGAGTAGGAATAGAATGAGGTGGAGGATAAATGCGTGGCTGAGGGATTGGAGCAGGGGGCAGGGATTCAAGTTTCTGGATCATTGGGACCTCTTTTGGGGCAGGTGTGACCTATACAAAAAGAACGGGTTACACTTGAATCCTAGGGGGACCAATATCCTGGCGGGAAGGTTTAATAGAGCTGTTAGGGAGGGTTTAGCCTAATTTGGCAGGGGGGATGGGAACTGGAATGATGGAGCAGAGGAGAGGGAAAACAGAAATAGATCTAACGTAGTGAGCAGTAAGGATGTCAGGAAGGACAGGCAGGTGATGGAGCAAATTTGCAGCCATTGGGATGAGTTGCAGTGCAATAAAGTTGCAGTGCAATCAATGCAAAAAGTACCAAATACTGGACTTAAGGTGTTATACTTAAACGCACTCAGCATAAGGAATAATGTGGATGATCTTGTTGTACAGTTACAGATTGGCAGGTATGATATTGTGACCATCACTGAGACGTGGCTAAATGATGCATGTCTCTGGGAGCTGAACGTCCAAGGATACACGGTGTATCGGAAGGATAGGCAGGTAGGTAGAGGGTGTGGCGTGGCCTTAATGGTAAGAAATTATATTAAATCATTAGAAAAAGTTGACATAGGATCGGAAGGTACAGAATCTTTATGGGTTGAGCTAAGAAATTGCAGGGGTAAAAGGACACTGATGACAGTTATCTACAGGCCTCCAAACAGCTGCAGTGATGTGGACTACAAATTACAACAGGAAATAGAAAAGGCTTGCCAGAAGGGCAGTGTTATGATAATTGTAGGGGATTTTAACATGCGATAGATTGGGAAAGTCAGGTCGGTACTGGATCTCAAGAGAATTTGTAGAATGTCTACGAGATGGCTTTTTAGAACAGCTTGTTGTTGAGCCCCCTTGGGGATCAGCTGTACTGGATTGGGTATTGTGTAATGAACCAGAGGTGATTAGAGAGATGGAAGTGAAGGAACCCTTAGGAGGCAGTGATCATAACATGATTGAGCTCACTGTGAAATTTGAGAAAGAGAAGTCGAAATCCGATGTGTCGGTATTTCAGTGGAGTAAAGGAAATTACAGTGGCAAGAGAGAGGAACTGGCCAAGGTTGACTGGAAAGGGACACTAGTGAGAAGGACAGCAGAGCAGCAGTGGCTGGAGTTTATGCGAGAAGTGAGGAAGGTGCAAGACAGATATATTCCAAAGAAGAAGAAATTTTCGAATGGAAAAAGGATGCGACCGTGGCTGACAAGAGAAGTCAAAGCCAAAGTAAAAGCAAAGCAGAGGGCATACAAGGAAGCAAAAATTAGTGGGAAGACAGAGGATTGGGAAGTTTTTAAAAGCTTACAAAAGGAAACTAAGAAGGTCATTAAGAGGAAAAAGATGAACTATGAAAGGAAGCTAGCAAATAATATCAAAGAGGATACGAAAAGCTTTTTTTTCAAGTATATAAAGAGTAAAAAACAGGTGAGAGTAGATATAGGACTGATAGAAAATGATGCTGGATAAATTGTAATGGGAGATAAGGAGATGGTGGAGGAACTGAACGAGTATTTTGCATCAGTCTTCACTGAGGAAGACATCAGCAGTATACCGGACATTCAAGGGTGTCAGGGAAGAGAAATATGCGCAGTCACAATTACGACAGAGAAAGTACTCAGGAAGCTAAATAGTCTAAGGGTAGATAAGTCTCCTGGACCAGATGGAATGCACCCTCGTGTTCTGAAGGAAGTAGCAGTGGAGATTGTGGAGGCATTAGCAATGATCTTTTAAAAGTCGATAGATTCTGGCTGGGTTCCGGAGGACTGGAAGATTGCAAATGTCATTCTGCTATTTAAAAAGGGAGCAAGGAAGCAAAAAGGAAATTATAGACCTGTTAGCTTGACATCGGTGGTTGGGAAGTTGTTGGAGTCAATTGTCAAGGATGAGGTTACGGAGTACCTGGAGGCATATGACAAGATAAGCAGAACTCAGCATGGTTTCCTTAAAGGAAAATCCTGCCTGAAAAACCTAGTGCAATTTTTTGAGGAAATTACAAGTAGGCTAGACAAGGGAGATGCAGTGGATATTGTGTATTTGGATTTTCAGAAGGCCTTTGACAAGGTGCCATACATGAGGCTGCTAAGTAAGATAAGAGCCCATGGAATTACGGGAAAGTTACATACATGGATAGAGTGTTGGTTGATTGGCAGGAAACAGAGAGTGGGAATAAAGGGATCCCATTCTGGTTGGCTGCTGGTTACCAGTGGTGTTCCTTAGGGGTCCATGTTGGGGCTGCTTCTTTTTACGTTCTGTATCAATGATTTGGATTATGGAATAGATGGCTTTGTGGCTAAGTTTTCTGATGATACAAAGATAGGTGGAGGGTATGGTAGTGCTGAGGAAACAGAGAGTCTGCAGAGAGACTTGGATAGATTGGGGGAATGGGCAAAGAAGTGGCAAATGTATTACAATGTTGGAAAGTGTACGGTCATGCACTTTGGTAGAAGTAATAAACGGGCAGACTATTACTTAAATGGAGAGAATTCAAAGTTCTGAGATGCAACAAGACTTGGGAGTCCTCGTGCAGGATACCCTTAAGGTTAACCTCCAGGGTGAGTCAGTGGTGAAGAAGGTGAATGCGATGTTGTCATTCATTTCTAGAGGAATAGAGTATAGGAGCAGGGATGTGATGTTGAGGCTCTATAAGGCACTGGTAAGACCTCACTTGGAATACTGTGTGCAGTTTTGGGCTCCTTATTTAAGAAAGGATGTGCTGACATTGGAGAGGGTTCAGAGAAGATTCACTAGAATGATTCTGGGAATGAGAGGGTTAACATATGAGAAAGTTTGACTGCTCTTGGACTGTTATCCTTGGAGTTTAGAAGAATGAGGGGGGACCTCATAGAAACATTTTGAATGTTGAAAGGCATGGACAGAGTGGATGTGGCAAAGTTGTTTCCCATGATGGGGGAGTCTAGTACGAGAGGACATGACTCGAGGATTGAAGGGCGCCCATTCAGAACAGAGATGCAAAAAAATTTTTTTTTAGCCAGAGGGTGGTGAATCTATGGAATTTGTTGCCATGGGCAGCAGTGGAGGCCAAGTCATTGGGTGTATTTAAGGCAGAGATTGATAGGTATCTGAGTAGTCAGGGCATCAAAGATTATGATGAGAAGGTGGGGGAATGGGACTAAAAGGGAGGTTGGATCAGCTCATGATGAAATGGTGGAGCAGACTCGATGGGCCGAATGGCTGGCTTCTGCTCCTTTGTCTTATGGTCTTATATGTTTGGAGATTGGAGCTGTGCGTGGCAGCACAGTCGTGGGTGTAAAGGGAGTAGAGGAGGGGACTCAGGACACAACCCTGACAGACAGTATGTTGTGAACTTTGTTGCTTTGTGGCAGCTGTACAGTGAAGGAGAGAAAAGAAACCACTGTAAGCTGCAATAAAAATAAAAAATAATGCAAGAGAGGAACAGTGAGGTGATGTTCAGGGTTTCATGGATTGTTCAGCAATCTGATGGCACAGGGAAAGAAGCTGATCCTAAAACATTGAGTGTGGGTCTTCAGGCTGCTGTACATCTTCCCTGATGGTAGTAGTGAAAAGAGGGCATGTCCCAGATGGTGAGAGTTCTTAGTGATGGATGTCACCTTTTTAAGGCACCACCTTCTGAAGATGTCTTCGGTGGTGTCTGCAAATGAACTGGGTGAGTCTACGATCCTTTGCAGCCTCTTTCGATCTGATGCATTCTCATCTGGTCAATTGTTTTTGATGCTGACGGTGGTGAAGTAGACCTTTATTCCCACAAGGTTGTGCAGACACAGGCCCTTCGGACCATCATTGTGTGTACTGTATCTACATTGGTCCACTGCTTGCTTTGCTATGGCGATTCAAGTGCTTGTCTAGATGGTCGTGAGGGTCTCTACCCACATCACCTCTTCAGACTGCAAGGTTCATCCTCTGGGTGAAAAACAATCTTCCTCAGAACCCCTTTGAACCTCCTGCCCCTCACTTTATAACTCTGCCCTCTTGCCTTGAAGTCCTTACCGAGGAAAAAGGACCCTATCATCTACTCCCCACAAAATTTGGTAAATCTTTATCAGGTCACCCCTCAGCATCCTGCACTCCAGAGAAATTAAACCCACTTGTTCAGTCTTCCCGATTTTAAATGAACTCATCTGGACGATGGGGTGGTAAATTGGATTAGTAAGTATGCAGATGATACTAAGATAGGTGGTGTTGTGGATAATGAAGTAGGCTTTCAAAGCTTGCAGAGAGAATAAGGCCAGTTAGAAGAGCAGGCTGAAAAATGGCAGATGGAGTTTAATGCTGATAAGTGTGAGGTGGTACATTTTGGTAGGAATAATCCAAATAGGACATACATGGTAAATGGTAAGGCATTGAGGAATGCAGTAGAACAGAGTGATCTAGGAATAATGGTGCAAAGTTCCCTGAAGGTGGAATCTCATGTGGATAGGGTGGTGAAGAAAGCTTTTGGTATGCTGGCCTTTATAAATCAGAGCATTGAGTATAGGAGTTGGGATGAAATGTTAAAATTATACAAGGTATTGGTAAGGCCAAATTTGGAGTATTGCATAGAGTTCTGGTCATCGAATTATAGGAAAGATGTCAACAAAATAGAGAGAGTACAGGGAAGATTTACTAGAATGTTACCTGGGTTTCAGCACCTAAGTTACAGGGAAAGGCTGAACAAGTTAGGTCTTTATTCTTTGGAGCGTAGAAGGTTGAGGGGGGACTTGATAGAGGTATTTAAAATTATGAGAGGGATAGATAGAGTTGACGTTGATAGGCTTTTTCCATTGAGAGTAGGGGAGATTCAAACAAGAGGATGTGAGTTGAGAGTTTGGGGGCAAAAGTTTAGGGGTAACACGAGGGAGAATTTCTTTACTCAGAGAGTGGTAGCTGTGTGGAACGAGCTTCCAGTAGAAGTGGTAGAGGCAGGTTCGATATTGCCATTTAAAGTAAAATTGGATAGGTATATGGACAGGAAAGGAATGGAGGGTTATGGGCTGAGTGCAGGTCAGTGGGACTAGGGCAGAGCAAGCCTTTGGCATGGACTAGAAGGGCCGCGATGGCCTGTTTCTGTGCTGTAATTGTTATATGGTTAACACAATTTTAAGTTACAAGGTTTGCTTTGATTTGCTTTGACAATATGAATAGGTACAAACAATCAAGTGACTCATGTACAGCAGGAAAGTCGTGACCTTTCCCCAACACAGTGAGACAGGCTACAGCTAACCAGGCATAAAACCCACAGCATGGGTCCACAAATGCTTTGGATCAGTGTTTCACTAACCATTGGAGAAGATCCCTTGGTGAGGAGACCTCATTGAAACCTATCAAATGTTGAAAGGACTAGATAGAGTGGATGTGGAGAGGATGCTTCCTTTGGTGGGGGTATCCAGGACTAGAGGGCACAGCCTCAAAATTGAGAGGTGACTTTTTAGAACAGAAGGAAAAAGTTTTTTAGTCAGAGGGTGGTGAATCTGTGGAATGCTGTGCCACAGACCACAGTGGAGGCCAAGTACGTGGGGATATTTAAGGCAGAAATTGATTGCTCCCTGACCGGTCAGGACATTAAAGGTTATGGTGCAGGTGTATGGGGTTGAGTAGGATCTGGGATCAGCCATGATGGAATGGCGGGTCAGAATCGATGGACTGAATGGCCTAATTCTGCTCCTATATCTTATGGTCTTGTGGTCTAAGTCAGCAGGAGAAATGTCCTCTTGTTTTAGAGAGTGAAGCATAGAACAGTACAAGACCTTTGGCCAACGATATCTGCACCGATCGTGATGCCAATTTAAATGAATCCCAACTGCCTGCACATGGTCCATATCCCTCCATTTCCTCCCTGTTCACATGTTTGTCGAAATGCTTCTCAAACTTTACTACAGTATCTGCTTCTACCATTTCCCCTGGCACCAGCACACCCTGTGTGTAAAATACTTGTGCCCCATGTCTCCTTTAACTTTTCCCCATCTCACCCTCAAGAATTTGACATCTCCACCCTGGAAAAAGGACTCTGATCAACTACCAGATCTCTGCCTCTCATAAGTGTATCTCTGTGGGCACCCGGGGATTTTTGACTTTTGCCAAGTTTTAAATTGCAGGGATCCAGAGGAAGGGAAGTCAAAACCGTGCACTTGTGAGGAATGTGAGGAATAGAGAGTTATGGTGGGAGTACAGGAATTCTAGGGAGCAAGGCCCAACATCCCTTTTGCCTGGTCTCACCCATCACCTGCCAGCTTGTAGTCCTCCCCTCCCCATCCCTTATTCTGGTGTCTGCCCTCTTCCTTGCCAATCCTGATGAAGGGTCTTGGCCTGAAACGTTGACTGTGTATTTTCCTCCCACAGGTGCTGCCTGACCGGCTGAGATCCTCCTGATCTGCTGTGTGTGTTTCTCTCGGTTCAATGCCTCAAGCTGGATCATCCCAAGGCAACGGTGTACAGCAGGGATGAGATGTCGAAGTGCTGTAATTGTGACCCAGACTTGTATCTTGATACCGAGGCAAACTGTCTGCATTGATTGGCATGGAGAACTCCCATTCAGAGTTAATTTGAGGCAGGGTCACTGAGGGCTGTATCTCACCCTGTAACTACTTTTCCCTTAATATCACAGCAATAGGTCATTTGGTCAACAGAATCCACTCTCCAAGCAACCCCACCCCAGGTCACATCCCCTCTCATTTGCCCATCAACTCCCCAAGGATCCTCCCCAGCTCCACCATGTGTAGTTTAGAGCAGCCATTAAACTACCAACATGGCCTTAGGACTTGGCTGGAAGCCAGGGGAAGAGAGGAACAAGCAAGCTCTACTCACGCAGCTCCAGAGATCAGGACTGAACCGGGAGCTGTGAGGCAGAAGTAACTTCCTATTGTGCCTCTGTGCTGCCAAACGCAGGCTTACATTGGACTCCTCACTTCCTTCTGGGAATGGGTCAGCGATTATCGACCATTATGAGCCTCACAAGACTCCCACTGTTAGATGACGAGACCATCCCCCCCCCCCCCCCCCACCATACTGTTTCCCTCAGGGACTCCTTTCCTAGATTTCCAGCTCCTTTCTGCTGATGATGCTTCCTACCTCAGGGTTTCCAAGCTGCGTTACTTTTCCCTAAGAACATAGGCAACAGTAAAGCACATTGCAGGCCCTTTGGCCCATGAAGTTTAACCTGTTCTAAGATCAATCCATCTCACAGAGCCCTCCATTTTTCATTCATCCATGTGTCTGTCTAAGAGTCTCTTAAATATTCTTGAGATGTCTGTCTCTACTATCACCCTGGCAGGGCATTCCACACACCCACCACTCTCTGTGTTTTTTTAAAAAAACCTCTGATTTCCCCATTATACTTTCTTCCAATCACCTTAAAATTATGCCCCTCATATTAGCTATTTGCACCCTAGGCCATCCACTCGACCTATGCCATCTTATACACCTCTATCAAGTCACCTCTCATCCTCCTTTGTTCCAAAGATAAAAACCCTAGCGCACTCAACTTATAAGACATTCTCTCTCCTTAACCACGGCTTTATCCAAGCTCCTGGCTTTCGCGAGGAAGGGGTTTTGGATAAGGTGCACATTTCCACACTGAAGCTGGCTGAAGAGGACAAGCTTTGCCTTTTTGCTCAGCGTTTATCTGAAACACTCGGCCGTCACTGTGGATTAGGAGTGTCTGTAAAATCTGTGGCCCAGCCTGTCACTCACAAGTGGCTTTTTCTGGCTGTTCATTGTAGTTGAAGTTAAGGTTAGACATTCCCCTTAAATCTCATTTAATACGTTTCAGAAACAGCTGTTTCTCTAAATAGGCCACTGTCCTTTCAAACCCAATGAAGCTGCGCCCCAGACTGAGCAGCTGTCCGGCAAAGGGACATGGTCCAGCTTCCAAGAACAAGAATCCACCCCTCCCTCCTTCAGCTGACAGGCACCTCCCCTCTCCCCAAGTTACACGGAGTGATGAAAGTTCTCAGCCCGAAACGGCGACTGCTCATTTTCTTCTGTAGATGTTGCTTGACCTGCTGAGTTCCTCCAGCATTTTGTGTGACTGCCCTGTTGAGGACGGTCCAGTGTAGATAGGCTGAAGGAGAACGGCTCTTTCCGTGAAGGGGTGGACCAAAGTCCACATTACCCCTGTTGGATTAAGGTGTAAATTGTCATTTTTCTTGTGGTTTAACCATCTTGATTATATGTTTGCATAAACACCTGTTCATCCATAAATGTTCACTGGATTTTCAGTAATTCGTAGTAGAGCTGGTCCTGTATTTGACGTAGTTACTTTGTCATGCCAGTGTACTCAAACTATCACATCAAAAGAATTCCCTTACCTAACTGAGCTAGTTTTTCAGAAGAACAACAACCATGAGAGAAGGTCTTTTTTGTTCTTTTTTACTTACAGTAAAACCATAAACCATAAGACATAGGAGCTGAATTAGGCCATTCAGCTCATTGAGGCTCCTCTGATATTCCATCAAGGCAGATACATTTCCCCCTTTTCAACCCCATTCTCCTGTCTTCTCCCATAACCTTTGATCCCTTACTTATTCAGTACCTATCAAACTCTGCTATATATATCTCCACAGCTATCTGTGGCAATGAATTCCACGGATTCACTACTGTCGAGCTAAAGGAATTCCTCCTCCACTCTGTTCTAAAGGGATGTCCTTGAATTCTGAGGTTGTGCCCTCTGGTCATAGACTCTCCCACACTAGATCCACTCTATCTAGACCTTTCAATATTCTGTAGATTTCAATGAGATTCCTCCTCACTCTTCTAACCTCCAGCAAGTACAGTCCCAGTACTCCTCATACATTAACCCATTCATTCCAAAGATTGTTCTTATAAACCTCCGCTGGACCCTCTCTACTGCCAGCAAATCCTTTCTTAGATATGGAGCCCAAAACTGCTCACAATACTCCAGATGTGGTCTGACCAATGCCTTATCAAGCCTCAGCAGAGTGAGTTGATTGCTGTTACTACTTTGTTTTGAGGAAGGGTGAGAGTTTGATTTCCTCTGATTGGTTATCATCATTGCCTGGCATTACACGATGCAAGTGTTACTTGCTACGAGGCTGGATATCAGGATACAGAATGGAACAGACTGTCACTGATAATGTCACCAGGTTTACTCTATCCGCTTGTTACTAGAACGTCTGATCTGAAAAGTTCCTTCCCATCCACCCCAGTGATAATGAGGTCCTCCTGCCATACTCAACCTCAATTAAGTGTCCATCATTGGAGGGGGTTTGAACCCATGAACTATTGGCCCAGAAGCTAAGAACAGTGATGAGCACTACAGAGTGTTGCCAAGACAGAATGCTGAGATATAAAGTGAAAAGAACACCTTGATTTGCAGAGGATGTTACTCCACTTTTGATTTCTGCATACATTTGTGTGTGGTAACCATTGCCACAGTAGGCAATGTCCATCTCCTGATATATCTGCTGATACACAGTGACCATCCCCTAACGCACATGATTTTGCTCCATTTGGGATTTCTGCACACATTAACACAGTAGACAATGTCCATCTCCTGATACAATGATGATCACCTGATGTGTTATCATCCTGTGATAAACATTAGCCATCTCTTGCTGTACCTTGTCCTGTGACTGTCACACCTCAGTGTACAATGATGGCTGTATGCTCGAGTATTTTTTGCTACCTTCTGACCTCCTCATCATACTTTGGCAGCCTTGCTCATAGAGAAACGAAGAGCTGGAAATGCAAAATGAATGCTGGAAATAATGGAAATACCTAACAACTCACAGAGATAATATTGCAGTTGAATGAAGGGTCATTAATTTAGAGTGTTAAACCTGTTTCTCATTCCTTAATATATAATACTTTCTCACTCCCAGATGTAGAATACCAGCAGCTGGAATAAGATTTTGACAATGCAGGAAATGCTTATATTACACAAACGTGGCAGTGGACGAACCCAAGTGCAGAACACGGGCACGAAGGCAGAGTCGGGAGGCGTTATTAACATAGTGAGCGTGGAATCGGTATTCAGGAGCGATGCCAGACTTAGACCTGGCAGTCCTAAGAACCACGAAACAAGGTTACTCACACCCAAGTCAACCAATGAACTGGCAGTTCCTTGCTGTGTTTCCAGGGTTTTTATCCTGCGGTTACTGATGGGAAGCAGGTGTGTGTAATTTGCTGAATTGGGGACGATTGGAAATCAGGAAAGGGGGTTAGGGCCCAATTAAAGAAGTAATGGAGAATTGCCGGACGGGACCATGACAACTTAACTGGTTGGCGAATGTCCACACCGACGTGAGATGTAATCGCTTTGGCCGAGTCCGTAACAGGCACTGTACAAGTCTCGGGTGTAGATGAGGCAAGAGCATTGGAACAGTAAGCAATCTGCCAGAGGATCTCAGTGGTAGAGCAGCATCTGTGGTTTGGGCGGAAGGAACCATCGATGTTTAGTTCAACAGCCTGAAAGCAGAGAGGGAGATGAGTGGCATAAAATGAAGATGGCGAAGTAATAAGAACAAGGCCAAAAGTGATTGGTGGACTGAGGAAGGTTGTTGGATGATGGGCCTATTGAGTGAGCTAGGGGAGGGGAAAGGTGGATGATAGACAAAGGTAGGCAGATGAAAGAGGATGGTAGATCCAGGGTGAGAGAGAGTGAGGCTAAGGTGGAGACAGCTGATGGGGCTCTGTCTTCCCATGCAGGGTTTCAACCTGAACCATTGAAAATTCCTTCCCCTGCCCCCAATGATGCTGCCTGACCTACTGAGTTCCTCCAGTGATTTATTTGTTGCCGCAGATCGCAGCTTCTTCTGCAGTCTCTGGTATCAACACTGGAACAATAAACAGTTACACCACTTGGGAAGCTCAGCTGAGGAATGTTTGCTGCGAGTGTGTAGGAGTTACGTGGGATTGTTTTGCGGGATTGCTTCATGGAACTGGCATTTGTATTTCCAACAGTGTGATATTGTTTGGGCTTCAGAAGTGATTGTCAAGCCTCTTTTACTCAATACTGGCTCAGTATTGTCCTGTTGTCACTCGAAAGCTTTCGAGGATAGTCATTGGCATATTGCTTTACCATTGCATCATATTGGCATTGGAACTGGTTCATCATTGGCACATGTATTGAGATATGGTGAAAATTTTCTCTTGTCTTACTATTCATAATACACAGTGCATTGAGGTAGAACAAGGTCAAACAATAACAATGTGGAATGAAGTGTAACAGCTACAGAGAAAGTGCAGTGAAGGCGAACAATAAACTATGGGGCCATAACAAAGTAGATCGTGAGGTCAAGACTCTACTTTATCAGACAAGAAGACCGTTCAGGGGCCTGATAATCGCAGCTGACCTTGAACCTGCTTTCAGGCTTGTGCATTCTTCTGTCCGATGGCAGAGGGGTCTTCCATTATGCTTTACTGAGGCAGAGAGAAGTATTGACAGAGCCCTTGGAGGGGAGAGTGGTTCCTGTAATTCCGAGACAGTGAAAAATATTTGCTTGCATGCCTTCCAGCGGGATCATGTCACTGAAGTAGTGAATAAAATGGAATGCAGAATATAGTGTAGTAACTTCAGAGAAGGCGCAGTGCGGACAGGCTAACAGCGTGCACTGCTAAGTGATTACAAGGACACTGAAAGCCGTGTACAATAGGTACAATAATTAAGACAGGAGATGCTGGATACACTCAGCCTCTCGGTGGACCTGCTGAGTACTTGTAGCATCTTCTGTTTTTATTTCAGATTTCCATAATCTGTGGCTGTTTAATTTTCACTTACAATCTGCTGTTTTAACAACCCTGACCCGCGCTTCCCTTCTTCTGCCCCCATCCCACTGCTGCCCAAGGTGGACACAGTGACCCTCCCCGCACAAGCCCAAATTCCCAGACCTTGGTAGAAGAGATCCAGGGGTCCCAGCTCCTCGTCGAGCCTCGGAAGCTGACAGCCTCTTCCAAATGAACCAGGTGCAAGAGGATTGTGATAGCTTGCGGATTACTGCCAAGTGGCTTTATAGGAGGATAAAGCTGAACTTGACCTTGCTAATCAGATTAGGACTCTGGTGATAAATGAGTGTAATTAGATGATGAATTTCCAACCGTATTGGCAAGTCTTCCTACTCCTGCTACAACCAGGCCATGCTCTCTTCTCACTGTTGCCATCAGAAAGGAGGTGGCCACCCATTTTAATTCCACTTTTCATTCCCATTCCGATATGTCCATCCATGGTCTCCTCCACTGTCGTGATGAGGCCGCACATAATCCATTTGGGCAGCCACCAACCTGATGGCATGAACATCGATTTCTCAAACTTCCGGCGTGCCTCCTACCCCACCCCCCCGCCCCCTTCACCATTTCCCATCCCCTTTTTCCTCTCTCTCACCTTATCTCCTTGCTCACCCATCACTTCCTTCTGGCCTCCTCCCCTCATTTCTTTCTTCCATGGACTTCTGTCTCTTTCCCCAATCAACTTCCCAGCTCTTTTCTTCACCCCTGTCCCTCCAGGTTTCACCTATCACCTTGTGTTTCTCTCACCCCACCCCCACAATAGACAATAGACAATAGACAGTAGGTGCAGGAGTAGGCCATTCGGCCCTTCTAGCCAGCACCGCCATTCACTGTGATCATGGCTTATCATACACAAACAGTACCCCGTTCCTGCCTTCTCCCCATATCCCTTGACCCCGCCATCTATAATCTATAAGAGCTCTATCTAACTACTCACAACTACTCACATCTACTCCTCAGCTTTTTTCCCCCAGTCCTGCTGAGGGGTTTTGGCCCAAAACGTCGACTGTACTCTTTTCCTAGATGCTGCCTGGCCTGCTGAGTTCCTCCAGCATTTTGTGTGTGTTGACAGGAGCCTTAGGTCCCACAGCACCAGGTGCAGGAACGGTTATTTCACCTCAATCATCAGGTTTGTGAACCATCATGGATAACACACTCACCTTAACTCTGAACTCAACTTCAAGGACTCTACAACTCATGTTTATTTATTGGCTTTTTTGCTATTTGCTGTTTGTATTCATTTGCACACTGGCTGTTTGTGTGTAGTTTCTTTATTGATTGCATTTATTTCTTTATTTCAAGTGAAAGCCTGCAAGAAAATTAATCTCAGGTTACTATATGGTGACATATGCATCTCTCTATTCTTTCAAGAAAGTCGTTAATCCCACAGGACCACAGAATTAGAAATCTTACAGAATGCAAACGGCCCTTTGCCCTTCCAAGTCTATACAGACCGTAGGGCACTCTAGATCTAAATATTTATTTATTGACTTACAGCACAGAACGGGCCCTTCTGGCCCTTCGAGCTGTGCTGCTCAGCAACCCTGATTTAGTTCCAGCCTAATCACAGGGCAATCTACAATGACCAATTCACCTACCAATCAGTACGTCTTTGGACTGTTGGAGAAAACCAAAGCACCCAAAGGAAACGCATGTGGCCATGGGGAGAACATACAAACTTCTTATAGGCAGCGGTGGGAATTGAACCCAGTCAGTGGTATTGTAAAGCATTGTGCTAACCACTATGCTACTGTGTCGCTCAAGCCTACCCTAACCCATTTTATTTTCCCATATTCCCGTAAAATTCCCCCTCTCCCACCCCTGCCTCCGAAGTTTCTATCACTCATCCATACAACAATGTCAATTTACGGTGGCCAATTAACCTACCAACTCACACATCACTGGGACTTGGGAGGAAACCAGACCGCCTCGAGGAAACGAAGATTGAGCCAACTCCACACAGAGAGTTCTAGAGATCAGGAGTGAAACTGAGTCACTGGAGGCAATTGGTTTATTATTGTCACATGTACTGAGATACAATAAAAATCTTGTCCTGCGTACTATTCCTACAGATCAGACCATGACACAGTGCATTGACTGAAAACCCAGAAGACCCAACCACTGATCTCAACTGGCACTCACCCTTGGCCACACTACAACAGAATATGTTCATCCAAGATCGGCCTCTACAGTCTCCCGAGGACCCACCAATGGACAACCCCTCAGCTTGAGTGATTACACTACTGCTGGCAAATCCAGTCCTGTCCGGATACTTAACAGCTTGAAATGGCAACTGCTCTGCACGTGGCCACAAGAAACTGCAGAGTGTTGTGGACGCGGCTCAGCTCATCACACCAGTCTACCCTCTGTGGGCTCTGTCTACACTTTTCACTGCGTCAGTAATGCAGTCAGCATAACCAAACACCCTACCCACCCCGGACGTGCTCTCTCCTCCCCACTGGGCAAAAAATACAACAGCCTGAAAGCACATACCACCAGGCTGAAGAACAGCTTTTAATCCACTGCTTCAGACTCTTGGACGTATCTCGTGAATGATAAGAGGGACTCTTGACCTCACAATCTACCTCATTATGATCTCACACTTTGTTATTTATTTGCACTGCACTCTTTGGTAACTGCTACACTTTATTCTGCATTGTTTGTGTTTTACCTTGTTCTAGCTCAGTGCACCGTGTACTGGTCTGATCTGTAGGAACAGTACGCAGGACAAGATTTTTATTGTATCTCAATACCTGTGACAATAATATTCCAATTCCAATACAAGGGCCTCGAGTGACTCAGTTTCACTCCTGACCTCTAGAAGTGGAGTTGGCTCATTCTCCCTGTTTCCTGGAGGTGGTCTGGTTGCCTCGCAAATCCCAGTGATGTGTGAGTTGGCCTTGCGTATGGTTATTTTGAAGATGGGGCAACTGGAGATTAAGACAACGGATACAGGAATGTGGGAAGGTATGAGGTACAGCTCCATCTCCCTCACTATCCCAATCAGATCCTTCCCCTTCACCCACTACTTCCCTCTGTTTCTCTGCAGCATTTTGAGTCAAGTTGAGTCTGCTGTCATCTCCACAAGTACACGCTTGCGCAGGTACAATGAAAAACGTACTTGCAACGGCATCACGGGCACATAGGATTAAAGACACAGCATTCACAAGCGAAAGCATAAATTAAACAGAATTTATGAAATAAGGAACACAATTAAAGTAAAGAAAAGCAAAGGTCAGTGTGGTGCGAAGGGGTCATGGTGTTGCTAAACTAGTGATTAGGTTGGCTCAAGAACACATGGTTGAAGGTAAGTAGTTGTTCTTGAACCTGCTGGAGTGGGACTGGTGATAGCTTCCAGACGATGCGTGACCAGGACTTGTTTCTCAATGCTTTTTCTGTTCCTCTATCTCTCTGCAGATGCTGCCCGGCCCCCTGAGTATCTCTGCTAGTTTCTGGTTCTACTTCAGTGCGGCCCTCTTTGGCTATGTGGATGTTAAATCGGTGCTGTGGGAGGGCGGGCATTTCTGCACGCCTCCAGTAGGGGTGGCAGTGCCACACACTCTACGTAGGGCTCCTCCCAAACAGCTGCTGGCACACAGAGAGGGTCGACAGTGCCACACTGCCCGAACAGGATACAAACTGGACCTCCAGCATTCAAAGAGTCGACACAATACAGCCAAGTATTATAGTCCTGGGCTTAATCTTCTGGAGAACATGGGTTTATCAAGTTACACTCCTTTTAGATGAGGCTGGCAATGAAATACAGTGAAGGAGATTAGAAAGGACACATGAAGTTCTGACCAAGCCGTTCTTTCCAGTTAACTCATTCATTACCTGGCTCTCAGAACGGGAGCGCTCCTTCACAGGTGAAAGTGAACAGCGTGGAATCTGAAGTCTCAGTTGCTGTATCAGCTCAACAAAGTGGTTACCAGCTTCGAGCTGCAGTGACGTTAATTCTACAACTAACTGTGAGGAGTCGCACTGCACTTTTAATTCTTTCTCTCCACTTTTAACTCTTGCATTTCCTACCAAACTGTTACATCTTTACACATAGTTGTTGAATCTGGTGATTGTGCATTCAAAGTTCAAATTTAATTCATTATCAAAGTGCATATATGTCACCATACACAATCCTAAATTGCATTTTTTTGCAGGCATTCACAGTAAATATATGAAAGACTGCCCCCAACAGGATGGACAATCAATCAATGTGCAAAAAAACAAACTGTGCAAATACAAAAAGTAGAAATAACAATAATAATAAATAAGCAATAAATACCAAGAACATGAGATGAAGAGACCTTCAAAGTGAGACCATAGTTTGTGGGAACAGTTCAGTGATGGGACGAGTGAAGTTATCTTCTCTTGTTCAAGAGTCTGATGGTTGAGGGACCCAGGACAGATCCTCTCCACCTCTGATCCTCTGAGGACTGGCTCATGGACCTTTGGTTCCCTCCTCCGGAAATCAATAGTCAGCTCCTTGGTCTTGCTGACATTGAGTGTGAGTGAGGTTGTTGTTGTAGCACCACTCAGCCAGATTTTCAGTCTCCCTCCCATATGATGATTCATCACCTCCTTTGATGCTGCCAGCGACAAATTTGAATGTGGCTTTGGAGCTGTGCTTAGCCTCACAGTCATGACTATAAAGTGAGTAGATCAAGGGGTGGACCTATGTTGTTGTCAATCCAAACTGACTAGGGTCTGCAAGTGAAGCTCCAATTGTACAAGGAGGTATTGAGGCCAAGGTCTTGAAGCTTATTGATTAGTTTTAGGAGATGATAGCATTGAATGCCGAGCTGTAATCAATGAAGATTACTCTGCTGTATGCTGTCCAAATGCTCCAGGGTTGAGCGAAGAGCCAATGAAATGATATCTGTTATTGACCTGTTGTGACTGTAGGCCAGTTGTAGCGGATTATTATACTTAATAAATGGCTGTAACAACAAGCTTTATGACTCATTCTTGACTCTGAAGAAACTCTGGATGGCACCATTGCCAGATCCAGTGTCAATATGGCACTGAACGAACAGCAAGGGGGTAATTACAAATGCAAAGCAGTACAGGCTCACAAAAGGCAAACCCTTTGTTACATGACTCATATTTCTAAAGCACCTTTAGCTTGTTCAGTCTTTCCCAGCACCCTTACAGCCAATGCAGACTTCATGTTGTTTTTCCTTCCACTTCTCTGTCTTAACCTTGACCTTGACTTTGCCAAGAATCCCTGTTTATGTTTCACTGTCCAGGTGATGTAATGGTTTGTTCCCTGTTTCAGGCTGGTAGGACTGGGGCTGATCAGATCAGATCAGTCTAGTTGACTGGGTTGGCGTGGAAACATAAAAGCACAGAACACTGGAGCGGAGGGTGGGTGTGGGGGGGGTCAGAAGTTCGGCCCTTCAGTCCTGCCCTACCTCTCAACACCGGCTTGGCTAGTTATTCATATTGGCACCCTCGTTCTGCCTTCTCTGTCCCCGAAATAAATCTGTCCCTTTCGTGAAGATACTTGATAACTTAGCTTTCTGCAGTAAGGGTTTTACCCCCCCAACCCCACGGATACTGCTTGACCCGCTGAGTTCCTGCTGTGAGTTGCGGGTTGCTTGTTCCTCCAGTGTCCAGCACCTGCAGCTCTTGGTCCAACTCAGCCTCTCCTCTTACTCAACCTGTCCAACTTCTCCTCCTACTCCACTTCTGCGATCCCACGAATCATAGAAGCCTGACACCAGAATCCAGTTAAAGACAGTGTAACCACACACGAGACTCCAGCTGTGGTCTGGCTGGTTAACAACTTCTCATCAGACCTGATATGCTCTCTGCTTCTCTGTCTAGACACTACCTGACTGCTGAGGATATCCAGCATATTATGCACTTTGACATCTCTTCCACTCCCTCCACCATCAGCCATACCCAGCTCCGCACCAAGTTCCCTCAGGCCCCGACAGACCATATCCCCTCCACTCCCCACTGGGTAGGTGAACGGTCGGTGCCGTTGTCGCTAACTGCTACGCCAGCGTGCCAGAGGGTAGCAGTTCACGCAATCACTTTACAGTGCCAGCATTCACCGATCAGAGTTTTATCCCCACTGCTGTCTGGAAGGTGTTTGTACGTCCTCCCCATGAACGCATGGCTTTCCTCCAGGTGCTCTGATTTCCTCCCATATTCCGAAGATGTGTGGTCAGGGTTAGTGAGGTAAGGGCATGCTGGAAGCACGGCAACACTGCGGCCTGCACCCGGCATCATCCTTTCTGAGTTCATCCGATTTGATTTCACTGTATGTTTCAATGTTTCATTGTACAAATAAAACGACAAATATCATATCATATTTCAGACTCCTAACCTCTGTAGGTTCTTGATTGTCATTTAGCAATCTCTGAGTTAATCAATAAAACCAGTAAAAGGAGCTGTGGTTTATGAATTAACTAGTTTCTTGTCTGTTGACTGTCTATCACTGTAAAACGTGCCCCTTTTCCCCCTTGTGACTGGATTTCAGATCAGCTTTGTTACCAGTGGAAGCAAACAGGCTGGAAACATAAATGTCAAATACATTTATCAATTTGAAAATGAATGCATTAATCTTCCTTTAATCCCGGTCGTTAGAACATGCTCAGGCTAGCCCTGGGTATCTGGTTGCAACAGAATTTTCTTGAATTTCCATTCACACTTTGTTTAAGGAGCCCAGGCTGAGCCAAAAGATCTCAGTCTCGGCACACGCGCAGGAAACTTGGTGAATCGCACAACAGTGAGCTGGCCGTATTAATATCAACAATGCCGACCTTTCACCTCAATGGGGAACTGAAGGGAGCGCGGTCTGTTGGAGCCTGAGTGAACTTGCTGCAGAGATGGGTGTGGCTGAGGACTGAGTAACTGGTAGCAGGGGAGAGGCAGGGAGTGGAAAAGATGTCAAAAAGCTCTCGTGCTCTCTTCACTCCTCCTTCTGCAGCCTAAAATACTCAGTGTCTGCTCTTTAATTGGGGGCAAGGTTCACAGATACGAGATAGGAAGGGAGAGGTTTAAGAGAGACCTGAGAGGTAACGTCTTTACACAGAGGGAGGTGAGAGGTCAAGGTGCATACAAATGCAACATTCAAGAGGCATTTGAATGTTTACATGGAGGAGAGAGGCTTGGAGGATTATGGTCTGCACACAGACAACTGGGTCTAGCAGGGAGGATGCCTTGGTCCAGTTGGGCTGAAAAACCTATTTCTGTTTTACTCTATGAAATTTAATTTTTTCACCTTACCCAGTTCTACCACAGGGTCTTCGACCTCTTGCTGTAGCTGCTGTCCAGCTTGCTGGCCGTATACACCAGACTCAGATTTACTCATGAATTCATATAGTACTTCAACATCTTTTGAGGCAAATGGAATTAGTATAGATAGGCACAAAGGTTTCACCCTCCCTCTCACTGGCTATTTTCTCTCTACCCTTGATTTTAGGCCTGGTAGTGGTATATGTTCATCTGGAACCCAAACTGCTTATACAAGTGAGGTTGCCAAGGAAAAACAACTTGGATCCACTCCAATTTTCCTACCAGCTCAACAGGTCAACAGCATTAAGCCATTTCAGTGGCTCTTCACTCAACCCTGGACATCTGTACAGCAAAGATGCATATATCAGGATGCTCTTTATTGCCTACAGCTCGGCATACAATATTATCATTCCCTCAAAACTAATCAATAAGCTCCAAGACCTAGACCTCAATACCTTCTGGTACAATTGGATCCTCGATTTCCTCACTTGCAGGCCCTAGTTGGTTCTGATTGGCAGCCGCATCTCCTCCAAAATCTCCACCAGTGCAGGTACACCACCAGGCTGTGTGTTTAATCCCCTGCTCTACTCAATTTATACTTACAACTCCAACACCATATTCAAGTTTGCTGACAACACCACTGTCATTGGCCGAATCAAAGGTGGTGACAAATCAGCATACAGGAGGGAGATTGAAAATCTGGCTGAGTGGTGTCACAACAACAATCACTCACTCAATGTCAGCAAGACCAAGGAGCTGATTAATGACTTCAGGAGAAGGAAACTGAAGAGTTGTGAGCCAGTTGTCATCGGGGGATCAGAGGTGGAGAGGGTCAGCAACTTTAAATCCATGGTGTTCTCATTCCTAGCTCCGCCAGTTAAGTCTCATTACAAAGAAACCACAGCAGCACCTTTACTTCCTTAGAAGATTGCAAAGATTTGGCATGACATCTAAAATTTTGAGCAACTTCTATAGATGTGTGGTGAGGAGTCAATTGCATGGCGGCATTATTGCCTGGTATGGAAACACCAAGGCCTTTGAATGGAAAATTCTACAAAAGGTAGTCAATACAACCCAGTCCATCACGGGTAAATCTCTCCCCACTATTGACTATATATACACGAAGCACTGTTGCAAGAAGGTAGCATCTATCATCAAGGACCTCCACCACCTAAGTCATGCTCTCTTCCTGCTACTGCTATCAGGAAGAAAGTACAGGAGTCTCAGGACCCATACCACCAGGTTCAGGAACAATTATTACCCCTCAACCATTAGGCTCCACAATCAGTGGGGATAACTTCACTCAACTTTACTCGCTCCATCACTGAACTGTTCCACAACTTATGGACAATTCCAAGGGTTCTCAATCTCACACTTTCAATATTTATTGTTTTTTTTAATGTTTCTTTTGTATTTGCACAGTTTCTTGTCTTTTGTATGTTGGCTGTTTGTCCATCCTGTTGGGTGCAGTTTCTCATTGATTCTATTATGTTTCTTGGATTTATTGAGTATGCCCACAAGAAAATGAATCTCAGGGCTGTATACGGTGACATATATGTACTTGGATAATAACTTCACTTTGAATTTTGAGAAGGTCATGGGCATATTAAAGTGTTTGATGGCTCTGGGCCTATAGTTGCTGGAGTTTACAAGAATGAGGGGGGTACCTCATTGAAATCTATTGAATATTGAAAGGCCTAGATAGAGTGGACATGGAGTGGTTGGTTCCGATAATGGGAGAGTTTCAAAATATAAAGACATGCCTTTAGAACAGGGATTTTTTTTAGCCAGCAGGCTGTGAATCTGTGGGATTCATTGCCACAGGCAGCTGTGGAGGCCAAGTCATTGGGTATACTTACAGAGATTAATAGGTTCTTGATTAGTAACCAAGAGAATGGGGTTGAAAGGGATAATAAATCAGCCATGATGGAATGGCGGAGTAGACTCGATAGGCCAAATGGCCTAATTCTACCTCCAGTTCTTATGGAGAAGAACGTGAAGGTGGCTGAGATCAGACTCAGGAGAAGGCACGGAGAACAAGATCCTCAGCCACTGAATTTAGGTTCCCTTTACACAGCATGGGACCAGAGCCATTTGGAATATCAAGACAGCATACGAGGGATTCTAGCATGACGCTCTTGGATAGCTACTTAACTAATTATGAAGTATTAATGGTTTTTAGCGTGCAGATCCTAATGATTAGTAATACCTGTATTATCATAGTGTGATTAAAAAAATAAGGACCAAGGATTATGGATCAACTTTATTTGCTATATACCTTTATATGTATTAGGAATTTGCTGTGGTGTGTTGGTCAGCGCACAACATGCAATAGAAAATAACATTCAACAATTATAAAGAATAAAGAATTATTGTGAAAAAATAAATTTAGAGGTTAAAGTATAGACATAGAATAAAATGTACATATAAATACATAAATACCAACATCCACAAGATTACCAATTGTTCAATGCCTCTATCCAACTAGTCAATTTCTGTATGCAAATTGCATTTCTTTGCTCAAACTTTACAACAGTTTGGTGGTTGTGACCAGGCTGTTCTTGTGCACAAGTAAATAAAGTGTGATTGAGGGACAAGTGCAAGTTTCAGAGTCCACTTAATTAGCAACTGTGGATACTGAGGGGATGATGGAAAAGCAGGTTTGAGGAGTCAGACATTCTCTGGTGCAGCTGGGGAGGAAGGTCTAGGACTTAGATCAGTGACAATGATAAACTTTTGGTGTTTTCAGGGGCGGATGGTGACTGTTATTGGAATAGGGACCAACTGATGTTTTTCTTGTTTCTTTTTTTTGTAGTTTTAATTTCCTTTACACTTGCTTATATGTTTGTATAATCACCTGTTTGTCTGTAAACTTTCAGGTGCTGGTAGTACGTTTGGTTCTTTATTTCTGTAGTTTCTTTGTCTGCAAACCTGAAGTATGACTCAGACAGTATCTGTTCACAGAATGTTATCAAAAGATTCCCTTATCTGGCCAGTTAAAAAGGAGATCACGCCATCAAGGTAATCTGTTAGCTTTTTTAACTTGCCTGCTTGCTGACTCCACCTGACCTGGACAGTGACGAACACTTAACCAAACAACTGTAACTATAACATTTGCTCCTTATTCATGACTTCGGAAGAGCGTTCTGAACAACATCATCTCCAGATCTAACAATGATCGGGAGTTTTGTTCCACAACAGCTGAAGAATTTGGAGCGGGGTAAGAAGGTTGGACTACTAAGAGCGGCCTTACTGAAATTCCCTCAGTCAATGATTAACTGGACTTGGAAAACTTGCACTTGAAACACTCTGGTTTCCTCGGCTGTGTAAGTCTGGGGAAGACGATCTCCGGCCCCGCCAAACGTGTGAGATTGAGGTGAGCCCCCCCTCCCCAAGCCCCCGTCTGTGTGGATGCTGTGTAATTCACTACCCTGCTACAAATTAATGCCACAAAATAATAGTACACTGCATGCAATTAAACTAATTATATTTATGAATCTTAACTAAAGGATTAGCAAAGAATAACAAAAACAAAAGGTCCCATTCTAATTAAACAGTCAAATGTGCACAAATTGGAGCTCATCTTGAACTTCTCTGTCACTCACACGCTGGGCCCTCGGTCAACGTGAAAGCACACACCACCTTCCGATCGTCGCTTGGAATCCATCTTGAACAAACGGGTCTCCCACTGATCGTATACTACGACCGGTTCTCCTCAGTGTCTTCTCTCTTCATCTCCTCTCGAGCAAAAGCCCAAGATCAACCTTGTTGTATCTCACCAAGAGAAACTTCCCGCTAATTGGATGGCACACATTCCTTATCTTCATCAATAACCCAAACAGGCTGAACGCAGAACAAACAGCTCTTCAGAGCTGCTGAATGAAACACCTTCAACATAACAGTAAAGATGTGAACCAGGGTATTACACACTCTTTCCTCAATCACACCTAACTTACTGTGCAACACATTCAATATTCTGAATGATTTCAGCAAGTCAGCCAGCATCTATCAAGGGGAAAAAACATATGACTTTTCAGGCTGAGACCCTTCATTAGGACTGGAAAGGAATGGCAAAGAAGCAGGGGATTAAAAAGGTGCACAAGCTAGAAGATGGTAGGTGAAGCCGGGTGAGGCGGAAGGAAGGTGGGTAGGCTGAAGAAGAAGGAATATGATTGGAGAGGAGAGTGGACCATGAGAGAAGGGGAAAGAGGAGGAAGTGATAGGCAAGTGAGGAGAAGAGAAGAAGGGAGCCAGAGTGGGAATGAAAGAAGAGGAAAGGGGCAGGAGGGAAATTAACCAGAAGTTCGAGAAACCAAACTAACTCCATGCTATACAAAGGGGTGCTATGCTCTTTACTGGGTTGACTGCACGTTGTCTGTAAACTATCCTTGCCTGGACGTTATATTAACTCTTGCCTTGCCACAATTATCACAAAATCCATAATTCCCTTAATATCAGAAACCTGCCAATCCATTAGAATGAACTCAGTGACAGAAACTCGACATCCCTCATGGGCAGAGAATTTCATAGATTCACCACCTCCCAACTCTATGAAGGAAGACATTTCTTCTGAGCTTAGTCCTAAATGCTTCACCCTCAATTCTGATATTGTGACTTCAGGTTCAAGATTCCTCAGCCAGCGGTAGCATCTTGCCTGGATCCAGGCCAGGGAAAATTCTCAGCGCCTCCTTCCTTGGTTGTTTCTGCTGGAAGATGTGGTGAGCTGAGATGTCCTGTATCTGTAGAAGATGTTATAAGTAAAGTACATCTGTGGGTTGAAGAGAGAGAGTCCACTCAGACAGTACAGGGGAAAGACAGGTGTGGTGCAGAAAGGAGTAACTCAGTTTTAGGTTCAGTATCAGTGACTTATGTCATGACATTTATAGTTTTGTGGCAGCAGTACAGTGCAAGACATAAGCATTTACTTTAAGTTAGGATAGATAAATAGTGCAAAAGCAAAATAGCAAATTAGTGTTCATGGGTTCGTAGACCATTCATAAATCTGGCGGCAGAATGGAAGAAGCTGTTCCTAAAACATTGAGTGTGAGTCTTCAGGCTCCTGTGCCTCCTCCCTGATGGTAGTAGTGAGAAGGAAGCATGTTCCAGATACTGGGGGTTCTTAACGATGGATTCTTCTTGAGTCACTGCTCCTTGAAGATCTCCTCGATGGTCGGGAGGGTTGTACCCATGATGGAGCTGGCTGAGACAACGAACCTCCACAGTTACAGAATATTAAAAAAATGTCCCTTCAGAGATATTGATTCCGAATTGTCCCATTCACACACTTTGTTTACGGGTTGCTGATAAGCAGGCTGGCCTCAGGCTCTGGGGTGAGATGTAGTAGGTTGTGGGGTGAGATTGCTGCACCGCAAGAAGGTTGCTGAACTCATGCACGAGCCTCACAAAACGCCATGGGCCAGGTGGAGGAGGTGTGACTGTCACACTATAGACACAGTGAGATCCCCCATCCCAAGTTCTTCAGACAGTGAAACAGTGCACAGATAGAGAGCATTTCAACAAACTGACAAGATCTGACAGAGATCTGCCATTCTGAAACTAGTCACACAATTTTCCTGGAGGCGAAATAGACAGTAATTGTCTACAATACCTCCAGGCTTCAGTTACCTGTCCTGAGACTTTTCAGCAGAACAGTGTAGAGGGAGCTTTACTCTAACGTACCGCACAGAAACATGCCACCCAGCCTATCTGTGCATCAAACAACAGTCAAATTAAAAGTCAAAGTTGGTTGAGCAAGCTGGGAGCAAAAGAGGATTAGAGGCCACTTGACTGAGATATGTAAGACTGAAAGAGGCACAGGTAGAGAGGACAGCCAATGCCTTTTCCCTAGGGCAGCAAAGGCCAGTACCAGAGGATACCCATTTAAGGTGAGTGGAGCAAAGTTTAGGGGAGTTGTCAGAGGCAGGGTTTTTTACTCAGAGAGTGGTAAATACCTGGAATGCATTTCAGGGAATGGGGGTCGAGGCTGATATGCGAGGATATTTAAGAGACCTTTAGATAGCCACATAGAGGAAAGAAAAATGTAAGGTTATGGACCGTGTTGGAGGAGGGGGTTAAATTAATTGTAGAGTAGGTTAAAAAGTCAGCACAGCAATGTGGGCCAAAGGGCCTGCACTGTGCTATATTGTTCTTAAACATTACCCTCTGTGTCCAGGGTGCAATCCAGCTCACCTGTCCCAGGAGGTTTTCTGAAAGTAGGTGCTGTCTCTGCTCTGGGACTCTCCAATTGGATTTCAGAGGGAGCTTGACTCTGTGGTTCCTAACAATGCTGTTTCTGCTCTGGGAGTGTTTGTCAGAACAGTACAGAGATGATTGAAGCAGTGCAGAGGGACCTTCACACTACAGAAGATATCATACTCAATTTAATCATAAGCCAAATAAAAACATTTCTTCTCTATAACCCTTTATTTCATCAGCTTGTCCTCATTATTCAAAAAAGTCAAAGATACCTGGTAACTGATTAATAAATAAAGCACACACAGCATTCTTACTTTTCCAAATTGGGTTTAGGACTGAGCTTGCAGGTGGTAACTTTCTAAATCAAGGTTTGTAAATCACAGCCCTGGATCTTGGCCAGGGACTAACGCCATGCCCCACTGGTGGACTGTGTCAAAGAGGAAACAAATGAACTTCAGACCTAACTCATACCCAAGAGACCAAACCCTACAGAGAGAAGCCAAAATGACTTTCATGTAACAGATGGAAAGATAGACTCAGGGGTAGCGAAATGCTCTCATTTGCCACCTTATTTGGTACCTCCTGTACGTGTATGTTCACTGTCTTCTGCTGCTGTAGCCCATCCACTTCAAGGTTCACCATGTTGTGCATTCAGAAATGCTCTTCTGCACACCACTGTTGTAATGCATGATTATTTGAGTTACTGTCGCCGTCCTGTCAGTTTGAAAAGATTCTGGTTCTCGACCCCTGACCTCTCTCATTAACAAGGCATTTTCTCCCACAGAACTATCACTAACTGGATGTTTCTCCTTTGCTTTTAGCACCACTCTCTGTAAACTCTACAGACTGGTGTCTGTGAAAATCCCAGGAGATCAGCAGTTTCTGAGATACTCAAACCAGCCCATCTAGCACCAACAATCATTCCACGGTCAAAGTCACTTAGATCACATTTCTTCCCCATTCCAATGTTTGGTCTGAACAACAACTGAACCTCTTCTTCTTTCTGGAAAGTTTAATGGCAGACCAACGTAAGGTCCATTAATGGAAGTGGAGTGTGGAGGAAAGGGACAGTTTAAACCCATTAAGTTACACTCTCAAAAACTCAAATAGTATCAAAAAGTCTAATGTTTTTCAGAAAGTCAAATATATTACGATGGCTGTGATAGCCTAACAAACTCCATGTTAAACTGTGTCTATCCTAAGGGTCTCAGTATAGCAATTAAATGTTTCAATTGCACCTCATAGGAACTGCTTTCAAACAATATATACGGCACCAATTCTTGACAAGTGCACTCCCTACGAATGCCTATATCATGCATACAGTATTAATTCTGAACAAGGAATTATTCAACCTAGCACGTCCAATACATAAACACGTAAGTATAAATTCTTCCATCCCCCCTCGTTCTCTGAATTTCTTATAAATGCTTCCCTTTCTTTTCCTTATCCCAACTTTGTTGCCACAGTGACCAAATAGATTAATTATGACTTTCACTTCTCCTTTATCCAAATGAACCACTACAGTTACATCCTAATTTGAAGTGATTCACTGAACCTGTTGACCATGTCTGCATGCTTTCATGCAGCGAGTTGTTGCCACATGATTGGCTAATTAGATATTTGCATTATCGAGCATGTGTACGGGTGTGCCTAATAAAGTGGCCGCTGAGTAGAGAAACACACAAAAAAACATCGCACTAACTGATATGCACAAGATGCACAGAAAGGGACGTGCATCTAAAGTGTAACCTCACTGTATGCAGTGGGCCACTGTCGATACTTGGTCCTCAGTTGTTCACAATTAGCACCAACTGTTGGCCTGAGGGGTCAGCACAGTACATTTCCACATTCCTTCAGTTGACAGCAGGTGTACAACATAAAAGGGGTTTGAAGTGAAAGAGGCAGCCTGCTGGCTGGAGGGAAGCACTCTAAACAGGATATCATGTGGGAAAACGTGAGGTCAGCTACCTTCATGCAAAAGGTTTACGTGAATCTAGTACTAGACAATGAACCTGATTGGGTGACAGATCTCTTGGTGGCTGACCATTTCAGAGACCGTGACCACAACTCCCCGACCTTTAGCATAGCCTTGCAGAGGGATAGGAGCAGACAGTATAGGAAAGTATTTAATTGGGAGAGGGGGAATTATGATGCTGTTAGGCAGGAACTTGGGAGCATAAATTGGGAAGAACTCTACTCAGGGAAATGCACAACGGAAATGTGGAGGTTGTTTGAGGAGCACTTGCATGGGGTTCTGGAAAGGTTTGTCCTTCTGAGGCAAGGAGAGGCTGGTAGGATGATAGACAAGGGATGTAGACATCTTGTCAAGAGGAAGGAGGGACCATACTTAAGATTTAGGAAGCAAGGATCAGACAAGGCTCTCAGGAGTTGTAAGGTACCAGGAAGGAGTTTAAGAAATGGATTTAGGACATCTAGGGGGATATGAAAAGGTGTTGGTGAGTAGGATTAAGGACATCTCAAAGTGAGATTACAGGATATGTAATCCTGTACTGTAAATACACATATGTAGATTACAGGTGGATGACAAGAGTGAGGGTAGAACTGATCAGGAATAAAAAAGGAAACGAGTTGCAGTAGGGAATGTCCTTAATGAATACTTTGCTTCAGTATACACCAGTGAGAGGCACACAGACCACCACACACACACTCACACACACACACACTCTCACACACACACACACTCACACACACACACACTCTCACACACACACACACACACACACACACACACAGCTCTCACACTCTCTCACACACACACACACACTCTCACACTCACACACACACACTTACACACACACACTCACACTCACACACCCCTCTGTCTCCACCTGCTACAACACCACAGTGTGAACTCCAGCTGGCCAGCTGTCAAGTTAGTGTCGGCAGGATGTCTCAGTGCAGGGATCTCGGATACTGGCCCCTGCGTTTACTGAAGATGGGGCCCACACAGATGGCAAGTGAACACAATTATCCTGTGTATATTTGCAAAGCTGGTCTTGCATACAGTTCATACAAGTCAAATCATTCCACAGAGCTTTGAGGTAGAACAATAACCATGCAGAACAAAGTGTAGCAGCTGCAAAGAGCAGTGCAGGTAAACAATAAGCTGCAAGATCATAACGAGGTTGATTATGAGATTAGAGTCCATCTTGTTGTTCAAGAGTCTGATAACAGTGGGGTAGAAGCTGTCCTTGAGCCTGGCATTACGTGCTTTCAGGCTTTTGTAGTTTCTGCCCGAGGGGAGAGGGGAGAAGAGCGAATGACCAGGGGCTGTGGGGTCTTTGATTATGTTGGCTCTTCTACTGAGGCAGTGGGAAGTGTGAACAGAGTCCATGGAGGACAACACGAGGAAATCTGCAGACGCTGGAAATTCAAGCAACACACACAAAATGCTGGTGGAACGCAGCAGGCCGGGCAGCATCTATAGGGAGAAGCACAGCCGACGTTTCGGGCCGAGACCCTTCGTCAGGACTCACTGAAAGGAAAGATAGTAAGAGATTTGTAAGTAGGAGGGGGAGGGGAAAATACGAAATAATAGGAGAAGACCGGAGGGGGTGGGGTGAAGCTGAGAGCTGGAAAGGTGATTGGCAAAAGGGGTACAGAGCTGGAGAAGGGAAAGGATCATGGGATGGGAGGCCTAGGGAGAAAGAAAGGGGGAGGGGAGCACCAAAGGGAGATGGAGAACAAGCAGAGTGATGGGCAGAGAGAGAAAGAAAAAAAAAGGGAGGGGGAAAAAAACTAAATCTATTAGGGATGGGGTAAGAAGGGGAGGAGGGGCATTAACAGAAGTTAGAGAATTCAATGTTCCTGCCATCAGGTTGGAGGCTACCCAGTCGGTATATAAGGTGATATGTCTATCTATGGCCTCCTCTACTGTCAATCTTTCTGCTTACCGCAGGGATCGCTCTCTATGCGACTCCCTTGTCCATTCATCCCCCCCATCCCTTCCCACCGATCTCTCTCCTGGCACTTATCCTTGTAAGCGGAACAAGTGCTACACCTGCCCTTACACTTCCTCCCTCACCACCATTCTGGGCCCCAGACAGTCCTTCCAGGTGAGGTGACACTTCACCTGTGAGTCGGCTGGTGTGGTATACTGTGTCCGGTGCTTCCGGTGTGGCCTTTTATATATTGGTGAGACCCGACACAGACTGGGAGACCATTTCACTGAACACCTACGCTGAGAAAGCAGAGAAAGCAGGATCTCCCAGTGGCCACACATTTTACTTCCATGTCCCATTCCCATTCTGATATGTCTATCCATGGCCTCCTCTACTGTCAAGATGAAGCCACACTCAGGTTGGAGGAACACCTTATATACCGGCTGGGTAGCCTCCAACCTGATGGCATGAACATTGACTTCTCTAACTTCAGTTAATGCCCCTCCTCCCCTTCTTACCCCATCCCTGATATAATTAGTTTTTTTATGTTTTCTCCCCCTCCCTTTTTTTTCTTTCTTTCTCTCTCTGTCCATCATTCTGCCTGTTCTCCATCTCCCTCTGGTGCTCCCCTCCCCCTTTCTTTCTCCCTAGGCCTCCCATCCCATGATCCTTTCCCTTCTCTAGCACTGTATCCCTTTCGCCAATCACCTTTCCAGCTCTTAGCTTCATCCCACCCCCTCCGGCCTTCTCCTATCATTTAGCATTTTCCCCTCCCCCTCCTACTTTCAAATCTCTTACTATCTTTCCTTTCAGTGAGTCCTGACGAAGGGTCTCGGCCCGAAACGTCGACATTGCTTCTCCCTATAGATGCTGCCTGGCCTGCTGCGTTCCACCAGCATTTTGTGTTTGTTCCATGGAGGACAGGCTGGTTTCCATGATGTGCTCAGCTGTGTCCACATCTCTCTGCAGTTTCTTGCAGTCACAGGCAGAGCAGTTGCCATTCCAAGCTGAGATGCACCTGGGTGGGGTGCTTTCCGTGGTATGTCAGTGACATTTGGTAGGGCTGATGGGAGCACATACTCTCCACGTGTCTAGACGGGTGCTGCTCATACCATCCAGGACAGGGTAGCTTCCTTAACTGGCAGTGTTTCAACTACCTGGACCATGCGTGCACTGTGGCTTTAGTGTGCACGATGAAGACTATTCACCCAGAATGTCCTTCTCAGCACCACCCGAGAAAAAAGACAGCCAGTGGCACCAATAAGGACACAGGAGGTATGTGCATCCATACACCACCATCTACAGGTCCCCCTCCCAGTCACATCCATCCCTGCCCTTCCCTACTGCCTCCCAACCCCATTGGACAAGCTCTTGTGCAAATTCCTTTCCAGAGCCAAAGAAGGTTCCCAGGGCACTATAAGAACCTGTGGAGTTTTGGGCCCCTTGTCTAAGAAAGGATGTGTTGACGTTGGAGAGGATTCAAAGGAGGTTTACAAAAATGATTCCAGGTTTACTATATGAGGAGTGTTTGATGGCTCTGGGCCTGTACCCCTTGAATTTAGTAGAATGAGGGCAGATCTCATTAAGACCAATCAAATGTCAGAAGGCCTAGATAGAGTGGATGTGGAGAAGATGATTCCTATGGTGGGGAGTCTAGGATCAGATGGCACAAATAGAGGGACATCCACTTAGAACGGAGATGAGGAGGAATTTCTTTAACCAGAGAGTGGTGAATCTGTGGAATTCATTGTCATGGGTGCCTATGGAGGTCAAGTCATTGGGTGTACTTAGGGTTGATAGGGTCCTTGATTAGTCAGGGCATGAAATGCTATGGGGAGAAGGCAGGATAATGGAGTTGAGAGGGAAATGCATTAGCCATGAGGAAATGGTGGGGCAAACACGACGGGCCAAATGGCCTGATTTTCCTCCTATGTCTTTTGGTCTTATGGTCTTCCTTCCATTGGGGAGGAGGGTCAAGAGCCTAAAGACCCACACTGAACACTTAACACAGACCATATACGTTACAGACCACTGTAGGCCTTTGGCCCAAGATGTTGCGCTGACCTTTTAATCTATTCTGAGTTCAATCTGACCCTTCCCTCCCACTGTTGCACTCCAGTTTCCTTTCATCTATGTGCCTTTCGAAGAACCGCCTAAATGTCCCTGATGTATCTGCCTTTATCACCACCCCTTAGGAGCACGTTCCATGCTCTGTGTAAAACATGTAGCTCTGACATCGCCCTTATACTTTCTTCTAACACCTGAACATGATGCCCCTTCGAATTAGCCATTTCCATTCTGGGAAATAGTGTCTGATTGTCCACGTCATCTATGCTTCAATCATCTGTTTTAGGAGCAGCTTCTTCCCACCATCAGATTTCCGAATGGGTAACCTATATCAATTCTCCATTCCGCCTCTGCATTATTTATTGGCTTGTTTCTTCATTTATTGTTGTGATTTCTTGTGTTTTGTTGGCCCATCAACGACAAACATGAATAGAGCTAACGAACCCCCTGGTGGGGCAGATTTCTTGGTCTCTTACCCCATCTAGAAGGCAGCTCCCGCTCCACAGGCTCCCGTAGGGCCCACACTGAGTCAATTCCCTGGGCACTTTGGGACAAGGCTCAGATGTCTGACCTCTTGCCAGGAGTATAAACTGTCCCTGGGTGGGCTCAGGTATCCCTCCCACCTCTCCAGTGGAGTAATTTCTGGTGAGGCTGAACTGTTAACACACGTGTACTTAGACATTAACTGAATTCCCTGTATGCGTCCTCATACTTAGCGATAATAAAGGATTCTGATTCTGAAGTGTTCCTTTGTTATTTTGTCGCGGGCAGCTGCTTAGTGTTTGTATGGTTGCCATGTAACGCAATCGTTCTGTTTAATGAAGGCTTCTGTAGTTTTACACAGACTGAAGGAACGAACAGAGACACACACACACACACACACACACACACACACACACACACACACACACACACACACACACACACACACACACACACACACACACACATTCTGGAATGAGTTATAGATCTGAGAGATCACCATGGACACACCTGTAAACACTTGGTGCTGATCTGGGAAGAGGGTTGACGTGAAGATGGATAAGCTGGATTCAGATTCAGAAATCAGAATGAGTGAATGTATGAATCATCCCCAGCACGGTCACATGGTTAACTTTTCTCACTTTTTATTCAATCTCTCCTCTCCTTTTGGTCAGACCGATTTTATTTTGGTTACACTCACACTCCTTGCAAGTTTCGTAACTAAAACAATGCAGACACAACCTGGTGCGCTACATTTAGATGTGACAGATAAAGCCGAGTGTTTATGTGTCGTGGATAATAAATCACCCAAGATTCTCAGCAGGAAGGGCTCGTGTGTCTCTGTTACTTTTCAAGGTCAGTGTTAGCTCATGCACTGGGCTATAGGGGATGAAATGGAATGCAGGAGATGGCATTATTGGCAGATTCATAGAGTCATAGATCACCACAGACCAATACAGGGTCATAGAGTCATCGACCACTGTTGCAATTGAACCCACATCCACCACTCCACTGGCATCTTGTTCCACATTCTCACCAGCCTCTGAGTGAAGAAGTTCCTACTCAGGCCTTTGAAGATTTCACCCATCACTTTTAACCTACATCCCCTTGTTCTAGTTTCACCCAATCTCAGTGGAAAAGGCCTGATTGCATTAACCTCATCTGTACTCCTCAGAGTTTGAATTCTTTTTCGAGGACCTTCCTTAATTGCTGGAATTACTTCATAGGAAGCCTAACCCTCGCCTTGGCCCTAAATCCAAATCCATGCAGAATTTCAGAGGTATGCAGCCTGGTGGCTTCACGAGCAAGACGCTTTCAGGAAAGATCAATGATCAGCTAGCAACAATGCTGGTCAAGGAGCCATTGGTGCTTTTAGGTACAATCCACTCCCAGTAGGTTCTCATTGGAAATCCCAATGCTTATTTGAAGCAGTGACAGCAATTTTGCACCCCACGTCAAAGGAAAGTCAGGCTGGCCCTGGAGAATGTCCATTAGAGTTTTACAAGAATGATCTCAGGAATACAAAGCTTGATGTATGAGGAACTTTTGATGACTCTGGGTCTGTACTCGATAGAGTTCGGATGTGTGAAGTGGTATCCTCATTGAAACCCACTGGAGGCTGACAGGCCTGGATAAAGCAGACGTGCAGAGAACATTTTCATTAGTAGGAGAGTCTAGGATCCGAAGGCAGAGCTTCAGAATGAAGGGATGTTCCTTTAAAACTGAGATGAGGAAGCATTTCTTCAGGTGGTAAATCTGTGGAATTTGATGCCTCTGAAGGCTGTGGAGGTCAAGTCATTGGGTGTATTTAAGGCAGAGAATGATAGGTTCTTGATTGGTAACAAGAAGTTGGTGACAACAAATTTCCTGACCTACCAGTAATATTAAACCTGATTCTGATTCTGGTAAGGGGGTTAAGAGTTAATGGGAGAATGAGTTTGAAGAAAAGAATATGATTGAGTGACAGAGCAGGCTCAATGGGCCAAATGGCCTAATTCTTCTCCTATATCTTATGGAATTATGGTAAGTGATCATAACAAAGTAGAAGCAACAACAGAACTTTCAGCCCCTTATACCCCTCTGCTGGAAGAACATGGCTGATCTTTTCCACATATTCCTTTATTGTCTTCATCAGAATTAGAATCAAGTCTATTCTCACCAACCAATGTGATGAAATTGTTGTATTGTGGCAGCAGTGTAGGCATAAAAAGTGACCACAAGCTACAATAAAAATTATAAATGGTGCAAATAGTGAGATAGTGAGATAGCCAGTCCTGATGAAGAGTCCCAGCCTGAAACATCGACTGTACTCTTTTCCATAGATGCTGCCTGGCCTGCTGAGTTCCTCCAGCATTTTGTGTGTGTTGCTCGGATTTCCAGCATCCACAGACATTCTTTTGTTTGTTAGTGTTCATGGGTTCACAGACCATTCAGAAAACTGACGGCTGAGGGGAAGAGGCTGTTCCTAAAATGTTGAGTGTAGGTCTTCAGGTTCCTGTACCTCCTCCCTGATGGTAGGAATAAAATGAGGGCATGTGCCAGGTGGGAGCCAGTACTCTGTTCCCTTCCATGAGTGGAGGGAACACTTTGATACAATGCATTAGCATCTTAGATCATGGTAATTTGCAGAGTACAATTACCATGTAGAATTTCTCAAGAGTAGCAGTAGAACCTGTGCTACTGTGGTGAATCCTCAGCGGTAATTAGTGATGTTTACTGAGGAATTTCAGGGTCACTTGATAATTTGGATTGAGAACCTGCATCAGGACTCGAAACAACGACCATCCCTCTGATGCTGCCTGAGATCACCCAGCAGTTTGATCTTCTCCCTCGCTTGTAACATCTGCAAACTCTTGTGTCTCCAGGCATGCCTGGCTGGACAGGCTGGTCAGGTCCTCCAACGTCAGAGAAATAAGTGAAAACAAAACAAACAATCCAATACCACAAGACCATAAAACATAGGAGCAGAAATAGGCCTTTTGGCCCATTGAGTCTGCTCCACTTGAATACCCTTATAATTAAATACCTATCAACCTCCGTTTTAAATATATCCAATGATTTGCCCATCACCGTTGAACTGTGGCAATGATTTCCATAGATTCACCAACCTCTGGCTGAAGAAATTCCTCCTCATTTCTGTTCTGAAGGGACATCCTTCTATTCTGAGGTTGTGCCCTCTGGTCCTAATCTCCCTCACTAATGGAAACATCCTCTGCACATCCACTCTATCCAGGCATTTCAATATTTGGAAGGTTTCAATGAGATTCCACCCCCCCCCCCCACCCCATCCCCATTCTTCTAAAGTTCTGCATGGAAGACCGTTTCGCTGAACACCTGCACTCTGTCCACCAGAGAAAGCAAATGGCCACACATTTTAATTCTACATCCCAATCCCATTCTAATATGTCTATCCATGGCCTCCTCTACTGTCAAGATGAAGCCACACTCAGGTTGGAGGAACAACACCTTATATTCTGTCTGGGTAGCCTCCAACCTGATGGCATGAACATTGATTTCTCTAACTTCCATTAATGCCCCCTCCCCTTCTTACCCCATCCCTTAATTATTTATTAATTATTCCCTTTTTCTTTTTTTCTCTCTCTGCCCCTCTCACAATCACTCCTTGCCTGCTCTCCAACTCCCTCTGGTGCTCCTCTCCCCTTTTCTTTCTCCCTAGGCCTCCCGTCCCATGATCCTCTCCCTTCTCCAGCTGTGTATCCCTTTTGCCAATCAACTTTCCACCTCTTAGCCTCATCCCTCCTCCTCCAGTCTTCTCCTATCATTTTGGATCTCACCCTCCCACTTTCAAATCTCTTACTATCTCTTCTTTCATTTAGTCCTGACGAAGGGTCTCGGCCCGAAACGTTGACAGTGCTTCTCCCTATAGATGCTGCCTGGCCTGCTGCGTTCCACCAGCATTTTGTGTGTGTTGCTTGAATTTCCAGCATCTGCAGATTTCCTCGTGTTTGAGTTTGTGGAATCAACTCAGTATTGAAGTGAGTGAAGTTATCCACGCTGGTTCAGGAGCCTGATGACTGAAGGCCAATAAAGAAGCTGTTCCTGAATCACTGAGTGTGTTCCTCTAGGCTTCTGTACCTCCAACCCGATGGTAACCGTGAGAAAAGGGCATGCCCTGGGTGCTAGAGGTCCTTAATAATGGACGCTGCCTTTCTGAGTCATTGCTCCTTGAAGGTGTCCTGGGTACTTTGTAGGCTAGTACCCAAGATGAAGCCAACTAAAGCTACAACCCTCTGCAGCTTCTTTTGGTCCTGTGCAGTAGGTCCCCCCTACCGCCCATACCAGACAGTGATGCAGCCTGTCAGAATGCTCTCCACAGTACATCTATAGAAGTTTTTGAGTGTTTTTGTTGACATGCCAAATCTTTTCAAACTCCTCCAGAAGTATAGTTGTTGTCTTGCCTTCTTTATAGCTACGTCAATATGTTGGGTCCAGGTTAGGTCCTCAGAGATCTTGCCACACAGGAACTTGAAACTGCTCACTCTCTCCACTTCTGATCCCTCTATAAGGATTGGTATGTGTTCCTTCATCTTACAATAAGGTAGATTGTGAGGTCAAGTGTCCATCATATCATACAAGAACAGAGCAGGAATGGCTGATAGAAGAATTTAAGGTGATTGGAGGAAAGCATAGGGGGGATATCAGGGGTTGTGTTTTTATACAGAGAGTGGTGATGACAGAGGAAGATACATTAGTGACATTTAAGGCACTCTTAGATTGCCACATGTTTGAAAAGAAAATGGAGGACTACGTGGAAGGGAAGGGTCAAATTGAACTTAGAGTAGGCTAATAGCATAGCATAATGGGCCAAAGACCCTGTACTGTGCAATAACATTTATGTTTTATGTAAAATACGTCAGGCTCTTGGACCTCCTCTCCAATCACAGTAATGAGAAGAGGGGATGTCCCAGGTGGTGAGGGCCCTTAATGATGAATGCTGCCTTGTTGGGGCACTGCCGTTTGGGCCTCCGAGGGTCAATATTGTGGGCCGAAGGGCTTGTGCTGTGTTGTTCTTTTCTATGTTCCATGTTCCAAGAGTCTGAAAACAACAGGATAGAAGCAGTCCTTGAGTCTAGCCGTACATGCTTTCACCTGATGGGAGAGGGAAGAGGAGAGAATATTCAAGACGGGTGGGTTTTTTTGGATTGTGCCAGCTGCTTTACTGAGGTGATGAGATGCGCAGAGCAAGTCTTCATGAAGCTGGGCACTGCAAGCTCGAAAAGGTGCTGGTTAGGGCACAAGAGTCAAGGGGGAAGGTGAGGTTGTCAAGTTCAAGTTATGTCTGACCCGCAACCACACACATGTATACAACTAAGCAAAGCATCGTTCTTCTGTGGCCAAGGTGCAAAACACAGTCACACACAGCACACAGAGTTACAATCCAGCACACACACGCACAAAGTAATATTAGCACAGGTCCCTGAGTGTTATGGCCTGGAGATGGACAGATTGAAATGAAATGCGGGGTACGCGTTTATGTGACATGGTATGATGTTACTGGATCTATTATAATAAAACAAGCAGTTGTATAAATACACTCAGTGGCCACTTTATTAGGTACACCAGTGCACCAGCTCGTTAATGCAAATACCTGATCAGTCAATCATGTGACAACAACCCTGATCAGGGTCACGTGAAGCCATGGGGGCTAAGCAGGTGCTACACCTTGCCCAAGGGTGACCTGCAGGCTAGCAGAGTGAGGGAGCACCTTACACCTCCTTTGGTAGAGATGTAGCTCCACCCCACCACCCGTGTAATAGTAAGGAGGCCATTTTGCTCAACCACTAGCCTAATGGATCATGGGTGGGGGGTGGCCAAACTCCAGGAATACATTGTGCCATGGTGGGCAATGCCATTGACCCTCACTCTGCAACGCTGCACTGTTTCTGTGGCATTCACGTTCCTTCCAGCACCTTCACCAGTCCCACGGCTCTCCTGATCTTTGTGGAAAGCCATCCTTGTCGGCCATCCTTGCAGGATCAGGAACGGGATCCAAAAGTGAAAAATGTAAAGGAGGTGAGAATCTCACAGCAAGCTGCGATGAGTGGGCTTGTTCCGGAAACACTAACTCCCTTTCTCATCCCACACACTGTCTGGAGATCGCTGCATTTTCTGTTGTAAGTTATTGAATAAAACAGAGACTGAGGATGGTTATAGATTGGAAAAGAATTGTAAAGAGAAGTGTAGTATTGGAAAATCTACCAGGAGTTTTGATGTTACTGTTCAAAGTTCAAAGTAAATCTATTATCATAGTACACCATATACTTTACGATGGGCAATTCACAGTTGGTGCAAAGAAACGAAATAGAATCAGTGAAAAACTACACCAAAAGAGGGACAAACAACTAAAATGCAAAATAAGACAAACTGTGCAGATACAAAATAATAATAATAATAATAATATAAATAATATTGAGAACCAGAGTTGTAAAGTCTTTGAAAGTGAGTCTGTAGGTTATGGAGTTAGTTTACTGTTAGGATGAGTGAAGTTATCCACGCTGCTTCAGGAGCCTGATGGTTAGGGGGTAATAACTGTTCCTGAACCTGGTGATATGAGAGTTAAGGTTCTAGTGCCTTCTTCCTGATGGCAGCAGTGAGAAGAGAGCGTGGCCTAGATTGTAGGGTGGATTTGAATCAATCTGTTACAGGGCTCAGTTATCTCAAGGTGAGGAAGAGATCTGGGAGGGAGAGAGAAGAGTAAATATGAAATAGCCAGAGAGGGAAAGAAATCTGAATTGTGGAGAAGTGGGACAGAAGAACGTGAAGTGAATAAGTGACGAGTCCCCTGGGCTGTCAGAAGCGGTAACGAGGGTAATCATGTCCCTTTCACGCACCTGAATGCCTCTTATTTCCGCTAAACTTCACGCCAAGGCACCTGTTTGGTTGATAACATGAGCTTGTTCAACAATCAGAGTTGATAATCCTGTTTTTCATCCAGAATATGCCAAGTGTTTGTTTTTTTGTGTACACTGCTAACAGATCTGCAGGTTTTAAATCCCTGGGTATTACTGGATGAATAATCCTACAAGCGGAACAAGGCCAGTTCAGGGACAACGCTCAGCAGGCAGGACCAAAGGACCACAGCTGGCCCCTTCAACGATGGTATCGGGGGGTGGGGGGAGGTGGGCAATGGTATCCCAGTGTGTCTTTGTGCGAGAGGTAAGTGTTGTTCACAGCAGTGAGGCTGAAGGACTCAGCAGCCCCCCCACCCCCCCAACAAATCACTTTGCTCATTAGCCGCACCTATGCTGGATCAGTACAAACCAGTCACTGCCTCTACACCCTCTTCCCACTGGCGCTGCCACATTCTAGCTCTCATAATTCTACTTCTCTCAGTTACTGTCACCTTAACATTTCTGTTTTGCACTACAAATTGCCCTGCATTCTGTTGTTCAGCCCTCGTTACTGGTCTTTGTTATTGTATTTATTATTGCCATGCACTCTGTGAGCTTCATGTAAGCAAAGAATTTCAAAGCACCATGGTGTACATGACAATAAACTAAAATATCTGATAAGACATCTCCTCCTCACTGTCAGTCAACACCAGCACACCTCAGGGATGTGTGCTTAGCCCGCTGCTCTACTCTCCCTACACAGCTGGGCACTGCAGAAATGCCATCAATACATTCACCAATGACACTGCAGAGTCTCAGATGGTGGCAAGAGGCGTACAGGAGTGAGATTGACCAGCTGGTCAAGTGGTGTTGCAATAACAATCTCACACTCGGCATCAGTTAGACCAGGGAACTGAATGTGGACGAGGAAGGGGGAGTCGAGGGAACACACAGCAGTCGTCATTGGGGGCCAGTAGTGGAAAGGATGAATAGTTTTCTGGATGTTGTCTCTGAAGATCTATCCTGGGCCCAACATATTGAAGCCATTATGAAGAAGGCTATATTTCATTAGGAGTCTATGAAGATTTCAGCAAATTTCTACAATCGTACCGTGGAGAGCATTCTAACTGGTTACATTACAGTCTGGTATGGAGGGGCCACAACACGGGGCTGGAAAGACCTGCAGTAGGTCATAAATTCATCCAGCTCCATCATGGGCACTAGCCTCCCCACCATCGAGAACATCTTCGAAAGGTGATACCTCAGAAATGCAGCATCCATCACTGAAGACCCCCATCACCCAGGGCACCCATCTTCTCATTACTATTCTGTACTTATTACTTATTTTTATTCTGAATTTTTGTAGCAAGTTTCATGTTTTCAGTAGGAGATCTCACACCGCTGTAATCCAGCTAATTGATAGATTAAATGTTATCTGCCTCTGTGAATCAGAAGGGAAGGGGATAAAAGAGGCGAGCTGTGGTGATAGGGAATTCATTACTTAGGGGGAACAGAAAGGAGGTTCTGTGAATGAGAACGAGATTCCCGGATGGCATGTTGCCTCCTGGGTGCCAGGGTTCAGGACCTCTCAGATCGAGTCCTCAGCATTCTTAAATGGGAAGGTGAAAAGTCAGAGGTTCTGGTCCATATAGGTACCAATGGTATAGGTAGGAAGAAGTTCTGCAAAGTGTGTTCAGGGAGGTAGGGGCAAATTAAATGGCAGGACCTGTACGGTTGTGATCTCAGGATTTCTACCATGCCATGCATGTGCTAGTGGGCCAGAAATATATAGTTCATAGATTATATAGTTTAACATGTGGCTAAGGAGTAGGTGTAGGAGGGAGCGTGTCAGATTTTTGGATCACTGGACTCTCTTCCATGGAAGTAGGACCTGTACAGAAGAGACGATTTGTATTTGAACTGGAGGAGATCCAATATCCTAGCAGGAAGGTTTACTCTTGTTGCAGGGGAATGGGAACCAGGTAGTGGAGAGGTTGTGGAGACCTGGACAACCCAAACACTTACACCAGGATGCTGTTCACCGACTATAGCTCAGTATTTAATACCATCATTCCCACAATCCTGATTGAGAAGTTGCAGAACCTGGGCCTCTGTACCTCCCTCTGCAATTGGATCCTCCACTTCCTAACTGGAAGACCACAATGTATGCAGATTGGTGATAACATCTCCTAGCTGACGATCAACACTGGTGCACCTCAGGGGTGTCTGCTTAGCCCACTGCTCTACTCTCTATATACACATGACTGTGTGGCTAGGCGTAGCTCAAGTACCATCTATAAATTTGTTGACGATATAGCCATTGTTGGTAGAATCTCAGGTGGTGACGTGAGGACGTACAGGAGTGAGATATGCCAACTAGTGGAGTGGTGCTACAGCAACAACCTGGCACTCAACCTCAGTAAGATGAAAGAGCTGATTGTGGGCTTCAGAAAGGGTAAGATGAAGGAACACATACCAATCCTCATAGAGAGATCAGAAGTGGAGAGAGTGAGCAGTTTCAAGTTCCTGGGTGTCAAGATCTCTGAGGATCTAACCTGGTCCCAACATATCGATGTAGTCATAAAGAAGGCAAGACAGCGGCTACACTTTATTAGGAGTTTGAAGAGATTTGGCATGTCAACAAATACACTCAAAAACTTCTATAGTTGTACCGTGGAGAACATTCTGACAGGCTGTATCACTGTCTGGTATGGAGAGGCTACTGCACAGATCCAAAAGAAGCTGCAGAAGGTTGTAAATCTAGTCAGCTCCATCTTGGGCACTAGCCTACGAAGTACCCAGGACATCTTCAGGGAGCGGTGTCTCAGAAAGGCAGCGTCCATTATTAAGGATCTCCAGCACCCAGGGCATGCCCTTTTCTCACTGTTACCATCAGGTAGGAGGTACAGAAGCCTGAAGGCACACACTCAGTGATTCAGGAACAGCTTCTTCCCCCTCTGCCATCCAATTCCTAAATGGACATTGAAGCTTTGGACACTTCCTCACTTTTTTTAATATACAGTATATATAATTGATTTACTTGTTTATTTATTATTATGTTTTATTTTATTTTTTCTCTTCTCTGCTAGATTATGTATTGCATTGCACTGCTGCTGCTAAATTAACAGATTTCACATCACACGCCAATGATAATAAATCTGATTCTGATTCTGAGATGTTATTAAGATCTCAAAGTCAAGAATCAAAAGATTGAGCATGGTGTGACTAATGTTCTTAGCAGCGTATGTTTCAATGCAAGAAGTATTGTAGGAAACACAGGTGCTCAGGGCGTGGATGAACACATGGAATTATGATATTGTACCCATTAGTGAGACTTGGTTGTAGGAGGGGCAGGTCTGACACTCAGTATTCTGGGGCTCCATTGTTTTAGATGCAACAGACCAGGACAGATTAAAGGAGGGGGAGGGGGTGGCGTTACTAGTCTGGGAAAATATCACAGCAGTGCTCAGTCAGGACAGACTGGAGAATTCATCTAGTGAGGTTTATGGGTGGAACTGAGGAATAAGACAGGTACGACCGCATTATTGGGACCACCCAACAGTCTGCGGGATTCAGCCAGGACAAGTTTGTGGAGAGGTTGCAGACTGTTGCCAGAAACATAAGGTTGTTATAGTAGGTGATTTTAACTTTCCACTTATTGGCAGGGGCTCCCATACTGTAAAAGGACTAGATGGGATAGAGTTTGTCAAATGTGTTCAAGAAAGTTTTCTTAATCAGTTCATAGAAGTCCCAACGAGAGAGTGTGTGACACTTGATCTCCTATTAAGGAATGAGACAGGGCAGGTGCCGGAAGTTTGTGTATTCTAGTGATCATAATGCCATGAATTTCAAAGTAAATATGGAAAAAGATAGGTCTGGTCTGTGGGTAGAGATTCTAAATTGGAGAAAGGCCAATTTTGATGGTATCAGAAAGGATCTGCCAAGTGTGGATTGGGACCGTCTGTTTTCTGGCAAGGGTGAACTTGTTAAGTGGGAGGCTTTCAAAAGTGAATTTTTGAGAGTACAAAGTTTTTATCTGACAGTCAGAATAAAAGATAATAGGTTTAGGGAACTTCAGTTTTCAAGAGCTATTGAGGCCCTGGTTAAGAAAAAAATGGAGGCACATAGCAGTTATAGGCAGGTAGGAACAAATGAAGTGCTTATGGAGTGGAAGAGAACTCTTAAGAAAGTAATCAGGAAGGGTAAATGAATGCGTGAGGTTGCCCTGGCAGAGAAGGTGAAGGAGAATCCTAAGGGATTCTGCACGTATGTTAAGAGCAAAAGGATTGCAAGGGATAAATTAGTCCTCTGAAAGATCAGAACGGTAATCTATGTGTGGAGCCAAAAGAGATGAGGGAGATCGTAAATGGATTTTTTTTTGCATCTGTATTTACTTAGGAGATGGACAGAGTCTATAGAAGTGGGGCAAAGCAGCAGCAAGGTCATTGACCCTATACAGATTACAGAGGAGGAGGTGTTTGCTGTCTTGGGGAAAATTAGGGTGGATAAATCTCCAAGTCTGACAAGGTGTTCCCTCAGACCCTGTGGGAGGCAAGTGCAGAAACTGCAGGGGCTCTAGCAGAAATATTTAAACCAACTTAGTGACAGGAGAGATACCGAAGGATTGGAGGATAGCTAATGTTGTTCTGCTGTTTAAGAAAGGCTCTAAAAATAAAGCAGGGAATTATAGGCCGATGAGCCTGACATCAGTAGTGGGAAAGTTATTGGAAAGTATTCTAAGGAACTGGATATAAGTATTTGGATAGGCATAGACTGATCAGGGATAACCATGGCTTTGGGCATGGTACGTTGGGTCTAACCAATCTTATAGAGCTTTTTGAGGAAGTTACCTGGAAAGTTGATGAAGGCCAGGCTGTGGATGTTGCCTGCAAGGACTTTAGCAAAGTACTTAACAGGGTCCCATTTGGGAGGCTGGTCAAGAAGGTTTAGTCGCTTGACATTCAAATTGAGGTAGTAAATTGAATTAGACATTGGCTTTGTGGGAGAAGCCAGGTAGTGCTAGTAGAGTGTTGCCTCTCTGACCTGAGGCCTGTAACTAGTGGAGTGCCACAGGGATCTCTGCTGGGTCCATTGTTGTTTGTCATCTATATTAATGATCTGGATGATAATATGGTTAACTGGATTTGTAAATTTGAAAATGACACCAAGATTGGGGGTGTAGTGGACAGTGAGGAAAACTATCAGAGCTTTCAGCAGGATCGGGGCCAGCTGGAAAAATAGTCTGAAAAATGGCAGATGGAATTTAATGCAAACAAGTGTGAGGTATTGCTCAGCGGTAGGACCAACCAGGGTAGGTCTTACACAGTGAGTGGTAGGGCACTGAAGAGTGTGACAGAACAAAGGGATCTGGGAATACAGACCAGAATTCATTGAAAGTGGTGTCACAGGTATATAGGGTCATAAAGAAAGCTTTTGGCCCATTGACCTTCATAAATCAATGTATTGAGTACAGGAGTAGTGATGTTATATTAAAGTTATGTAAGACATTAGTGAGAACTAATTTGGAGTATTATGTGCAGTTTTGGTCACCTACCTACAGGAAAGATTTAAATAAGGTTGAAAGAGTACAGAGACTGCTAGGACTGGAGGACCTGTGTTATAAGGAACAATATAATAGGTTAGGGCTTTATACCTTCGACTGTAGAAGAATGAGGTGAGATTTGATAATGGTATACAAAAGTATGAAGAATATAGATATGGTGAATGCAATGCAGACTTTTCCCACTGAGGTTGGGAGAGACTACAACTAGAGGTCATGGGTTAAGGGTGAAAGGTGAAAAATTTAAGGGGAAGGTGAGGGGAAATTCCTTCACTCAGAGGGTTGTGAATGTCTGGAACGAGCTGCCAATGTATCCAAGCTTGACTTGAATGTTACAGGTGGGGAACAGGATTCACATGGTAAAATTGCCTCAGGGCTTCAGGAAACATCTCCTCACTGACAATCCACAGAGACGCACCAGAAGGATACGTCCTTAGACCACTGCTCTACTCTCTCTACACTCATAATTGTGTGGCTAGGCACTGCTCAAACAATACCTATAAACTTGCTGATAACATTAAATTTAATTGGCAGAGTCTTAGATGGAGAGAAGGATGAGCAGGTTGAGTGGTGTCACAACAGCTTTGCACTCAGTGTCAGAAAGACCAAAGAATTGCTTATAGACTTCAGGAAGGGCAAGTTGGGCGAGCACACACCAGGCTTCTCTGAGCAGTGGAAAGGGTGAGCACCTTCAAGTTCCTGGTGTCAAGATCTCAGAAGATCTATGCTGTGTCCAGCATATTAATACAATTACAAGAAGGCATGTACTTCATTCGGAGTTTGATGAGATTTGATATGTTACCAAAGACCTTAGTAATTTTTTACCTTACGGCTGCATCACCACCTGATATGGAGGGTCCAAAGCATGGGACCAAAAGAGGCTGCAGAAGGTTGTAGACCCTGCAGGTTCTATCATGGGTACTTGTCACTCCTCCATCACATCGAGGACGCCTTCAAGAGGTGGTGCTTCAAGAAGACAGCATCCATCTTTAAAGACCCTCATCATCTGGTGCAGGTGCTCTTCCCATTACTACCATTGGGGAGGAGATTCGGGAGCCTAAGAATCCCCACTTCATGTTTTACAAGCAGCTTCCTTCCCTCCGCCATCATATTTCTGAATGGTCCATGAACCCACGAACACCGCCTCACTATCCCCACTTCAGGCTATTTATTTGTGTTTTTTGTTTATTTATTTACTTTTGTTTGATTCCTCCAAGAGGACCACAACCTCGTCGTGGTTTGCAGGCTTGCGAGATTCAATGACCCAGAGAGCTATGTTGGCTGGAGTCAGGGCGTATGCTTTGCCTCTTGGTGGGGTCACCCAAGCCAAACAGGTCAAAGGGTAGAGGGCAGACTAAGAGTGGTTCACCAGTCCTCCAGTTTCGAAGGTTCAGCCCAGGGCCAACAACCCTGAGTGGTAATACTGTAACAGCAATGAAGAATCCTTCTACATCTGAGCGCGAGTCCACCCAGGTCTTGCATGACTGACGGTAGTGAAAACCAAGAGGAAGCTACTAACATGCTGAAGGAATCCCTGAACACCGTCAGAAATGGAGGATCATCATTGCTGTGCTAAACACCAGTGGCATAATGGGCAGTAGGTTTGTTTCTTTGTTTGTAACTTAGCATCTTGTTTTGTCTTGCTGCCACAAAACAGCAGATTTTCTGGCATATACCAGTGATAATAAACCTGATTCTGATTCATAATAGCATGAGTTGGGCTTTAAATTTCAACTTTACTAAACACCGGTTTGCTAAAGACTGCACTCAGAGTTTTGCATGTAGTTCTGGTAGTTACACCATAGGAAGGATCCAGTTGCTATGGAGATTCACCACGACATTGCCTAGATAGGGTGAACTTTAGTTGTGGAGCAAGACTGGATAAGCTGGGTTTATTTTCCCTGAGTGTAAGAGGCTGAGAGGAAACTTGATAGAGGTACAGACAGGGTAGTTAGAATTGTGTGGGTACAAAAAACAAGAGCAAATAGGGTTAAGCTGAGAGGAGGGGTTTTAAATGTTATCCGAAGAGCAAATCTTCAATTGCCAGAGAAGGAGATGGAATCAGATATAGTCCCTACATTTGAGAGACTAAAATAGGTAAGGAAAATTACACTTAAATGGGTAAGGAAAAGAAACATACAGTCCTAATGTGGCCAAATGGGATTAGTGGTTGCTCAGGGTCCTTAATAAAGGACGCTGCCTTTCTGAGACACCACTCCTTGAAGATGTCCTGGGTACTTCGTAGGCTAGTGCCCAAGATGGAGCCGACTAAATTTACAACCTTCTGCAGCTTCTTTCGGTCCTGTGCAGTACCTCCCCCTCCATACCAGACAGTGATGCAACCTGTCAGAATGCTCTCCATGGTACATCTATAGAAGTTTTTGAGTGTTTTTGTTGACATGCCAAATCTCTTCAAACTCCTAATAAAGCTGTCTTGCCTTCTTTATAGCTACATCAGCATGCTGGGACCAGGTTAGGTCGTCTGAGATCTTGACACCCAGGAACTTGGAACTGCTCACTCTCTCCACTTCCGATCCCTCTGTGAGGACTGGTATGTGTTCCTTCATCTTACCCTTCCTGAAGTCCACAACCAGCTTTTTTGTCTTACTGAGGTTGAGTGCCAGGTTGTTGCTGCGACACCACTCCACTAGTTGGCATATCTCACTCCTGTACGTCCTCACGTCTCCATCTGAGGTTCTACCAACAATGGTTGTATCATCAGCAAATTTATAGATGGCATTTGAGCTATGCCTAGACACATCACTTATTTATTTTTTTCTATATTCTTCTTATGGCAAATTATAGATATTTGTTATTATGTTTTACAATGTACTGCTGAATCATATCAAGAAATTTCACAACATATGCCAATGATATTAAACCTGATTCTGAAGAGTCACTGCATGGTGAGGTTCTACCAATCCCCAGGGTTGTGAAGGACGGGCACGTTGTCACACAATGTTCCACTCAGTTGGATCTTGCCACGCGGCATTGGAAAGTTCCTTCAGAGGAAGCACCTTTGACCAGTAGTCCATCAGGCAGTGGTCAGCACGAAGTATCCTGCCGGCAGAGCGGGAGATAGACATGGTGGGTCCTGTGGATTGGCTCCCTGAGGAGTAGTATGTGGCTGCATCAGTGTGCCCTCATCATGGCTATGAAAACACAATGCATAGTTTGAACCTGTCCATCGCAAAGATGTTTTGCACAGAGAAACGCTTCTGACTACAGACCCATCAGGATATCCTTGTTGTTCTGCAGGAAAAGGACATGGTGGATTCAGGTGGGATGACTATCAGTGTCATTTGTCAGAATGCCCCATCACCCAAGTTCTCCAACAAGCACCAAGACCTAATTTGGCTAGTAGTGAGAACGAACTCCCACCCGCAACCCCTCCCCCCACGTCAAATCCTTCCTACACAGGCAAACCCCCCCCCCCCCCCGCTCCCACCACACACCATCCTTGAGGTGACCACAGTGTGGAGGAGACAGTGGTCCACCTCCTCATGGATGGTGCATTTGCTGAGAAGGCGTGGAGAGAGACGCTGGGGTTCACCCCGAGTGGCTCTGTAACACAGGACTCCACAATCTGTGGCCTCTTCCCAGGGATGCACACTGAGACAAACAGTGTCCATGGTTATTAACTCGGAGAAGGACACACTCTGGTTTGCTTGATGCTTGCTTGTCTTCGGTGTGAGGAGGAATGGACAGGCACATTCCTGGGTGCAGGGGTACGTGCTGAGGGACACACCGGTGCAGCAGCACCCCGATCCACCCTGCCAGGGAGGATGACAGTCGGGGGCCCTGTCACCATATAAAAATAACACCCTTTCTGCATCAAGCGGGGGAGAATTTTTCATCACAATAAGTTCCGCAGAAGCTGGAAATCCAAAGCAACACACACAAAATGCTGGAGGAATTCAGCAGGTCAGGCAGCATCTATGGAGGGGAGTAAACAGTCGACATTTCAGTCTGAGACCTTTCACCAAGACTCAGGATGAAGGATCTCAACCCAAACCGTTGACTGTTTATTCCCCAACGTAGCCGATGCCGGGCTGAGTTGTGAGTTTTATTTAGTTTCAATGCATCACTGGATCTTCTAAACAGAGTACACTCAGTAAGTTACGCCATCTCTCTGGGACAGATGATCAAAACCCTTCACCACCCATCTCCCTTGGCAACAGCTCAGCTGATTAGTGTATCCCGTGGTATGAACCGCCAATCAGCTCAGGGTCAGCTGGGCAGCCATGATAAGGAGCGAGTGAGGAGTCCTGGCCCTGGCTCTCCACCAGCTCTTTGGCCGAGACCAGAAGCCAGGTGCCTCTTGATAATCACCACAGCAGTTTGCCTAACTGCAGCCCACAGTCCTTTCTTTCTCCTGCAACGTACAAATCCAAAGGCACTCCTACGCGGATGCAAGAGGTGCCGTTGTACACTGTTGATAGTTCTAACCGAGTTTGGACTGACAGAGATCAGTTGGAAACAGCGGCAGATTCCTCACTGAGGACCTGGAGTGGAAAGTGTTGCACAGAGCATTACCACTGAGGAAATTGAGGGCCCAGTGTCTGCAAACCCACAAGTTCACTGGAGGCCAGAGGCCAAAGATGGCCTGTCCTGGGGTTATAGGACTGTGTATGTGGTGTGGGTGGGCAGGAGAGGGGCACGGGGCTTGTTTTGCTTTGTCACTTGGTGTGGTTGTTGCGCTGAGCATTATGACATGCTAATTTTGCACTGGAATGTGCGGTGACACTTGCGGGCTGCCCCAGCACACCCTTGGGTGTGTTGGTTGTTAACACAAACAGCGCACTTCACTATACGTTTCAATGTGGACGTGATAAATAGATCTCAATCTGAATCTGGGTAACAGATTCCTAAGATGGTTATGGATTTCTCAGCCACTTATACAGGGAATATGGGAGAATGCAGCCTCCATATGAGTATGAAGAGCTTGCTCCTCAACTTTTGGCTGCACTTCAGCCTCGTATTCTTGGTCACCTGATGTGGAGGGGGAGCAGGGTGGGGTAGGGTTTGACTGTGTTCTGGATAGAGATGACCATGTTGTAGTTTGAAATTGTATATAGTGTGTATCATGAAGTACTGTAATGTGATAATAAAGTATTCTTGTAATCACTGAATAAACCTCACTTGGAAAAGGAAACAGATTCCCAGCACATTATCACGTTGCTGTTTGCGGGATTTTGAAGGTCAGGGAGGGAGGGAACAGCCAGTCAGAGTACCACACACTGGGTCACAATTCTCACACTACAGATGGAGCTCAGTCAAACAGCTCACCCTGCTCCACTTTGTCCCATTCCCCCACCCCCCACGTTGGGCGCTGCACTAAGGAAAGATGTCCTGGACTGCTGTGGGGCTTGGAAGGCTTCAGTTCTCCGGACAGCCTGAATGATATTAAGCCTGTGCTGATCTGAGGAACTTTCTACAAACATTGTACAAATATCCGCTGGAGTGGATTCAGTGAAATTATTCTCTCTGCTAGAGAATTGGCAATGAAGAGCTTTGATTAAACACAAAGTACACTGCAGATGATGTGGTCAAATCAACACGTACAAACAAGCTGGATGAACTCAGCAGGTCGGGCAGCATCCGGTGAAATGAACAGTCAACGGATGCTGCCCGACTTACTGAGTTCATCCAGCTTGTTTGTACGTGTTGATTTGATTAAATTTAGGAGTAAGGATGCCAAGGAATAGCACTTCGTCTACACAAGGGAAATCATTCCATCCACACGAGGGGCAGAAGAAATACAATCGCAAGAGGCTGCCAAGGGTTGTAGACTCAGCTAGCTCCTTCATTGGCGCAGGCCGCCACACCATCGAGGACAGCTTCAAGCTGTAGCTACTCAAGATGGCGGCTTCCATCACTAAGGACCCTCCTCATCCGCAACATGCTGCTTATATATATGGTTGTATATACAACCACTGGCGGGAGCTTGAAGACCCACACTCAGTGGTTTAGGAACAACTTCTTGCCCTCCACCATCAGATTCCTGAACAGCTTTGTTATCCCTTTATTTGGCACTATTTTTGTAATTTATAGATTCTTATGTCTTTGCACTGTACTGCTGCCACAAAAAAAAAATTCACATCATATGCCAGAGATAATAAATCTGATTCTGAAAACCTTTTGAAAGCCTGTGAATCTGAGGCGTGGGCTTCATTGACACAAGAGATTCTGCAGATGCTGGAAATCTGGAGGAACTCAGCAGGACAGGCAGCAGCTACGAACGATTAAACAAGACATTTTGGGCCAAGACCTTTCTTTATGACCGGCCATCTTCAACAGTCCTAAAGAAGGGTCTCAAATTGAAACATTGATCGCTCATTTCCCTTCACAGAAGCTGCCCAACCTGCTGAATTCCTCCAACATGGTATGTGTGTGTGTGTGTGTGTGTGTGTGTGTGAGTGTGAGTGTGTGTGTGAGTGTGTGTGTGTGTGTGAGTGTGTGTGTGAGTGTGAGTGTGAGTGTGTGTGAGTGTGTGTGAGTGAGTGTGTGTGTGTGTGAGTGTGTGTGTGTGTGTGTGTGTGTGTGTGTGAGTGTGTGTGTGTGTGAGAGTGTGTGTGAGTGTGAATGTGTGTGTGAGTGTGTGTGAGTGTGTGTGTGTGTGTGTGTGTGTGTGTGTGTGAGTGTGAGTGTGTGTGTTTGTATGTGTGTGTGTGTGTGTGTGTGTGTGAGAGAGAGAGAGAGAGAGTGTGTGTGTGTGTGTGAGAGAGTGTGTGTGTTGCTCAAGGGTGGGTTTCAGTTTTCTCAGCAGGGACACATGCTAACTCAGGAAAATGGGAAGCAACATCAACTCTTCTTGCTTTGACTGCTGAAAAACTCAAGGTTTCTTGTGTGATGGCTGATATCTGGGACAGATGACAGGAGGCTAGAAGAAATCACTCAGCTTCATTCAGTAGGGGAGGGTCTTGAGGTTGTCTGCAGATCTCAGAGTTGAGGAGAAAAGCAATAAACTGGCAGTTCACCCAATATCAAATGTTGGCACCTTAGCTCCCTGTTCTGCAAGTCACAAAAGCAGCATCAGAATAAAAAGAAAAACCATTTTGAGATTTTATGCTCCTTTAATATAACATTGAAAACATTTCTCCCAATATCAGCTACGGTCTAAACAGAATGGTGGTTGTTACTTAATTGTAGCTTTGAGCCTAAAATACTTCTTCTTTTTTAAAAAATACCTTCATTAAAAAAAATTAAAAATTGCATTTATAACTTAAAACATCCCTTTCATTCCAGGAGGGTTTAAAATGCAAATTTCAAATTTCCAGTCATTTAGTTTCTGCATGTAGCCCGTCTTCTTAAAAATAAGTAGTTTCAGTACATTACAGGATATCACATAGATCGCGATCACTAAAAATTACTCATCTTTTCCCAGATAAGTAAATTTTTAAAAAATATATACCCAAGTTGAGATGATTTTAAGATTAATTACAAAATTAAGAAAATAGAACAGTGTTCTGACTACAGAAATATTGCTTCCCTTCCAAGTTTTTTTTGCATATTGAAATTAATTAGCAACCTATTAGTTTATGATTTACTAAGAATAATTTACACAATGGTAGCTGAACAACTAAGTTTTCTTCCTCTTTCCCCAGTTTTGAGCACAGATCATTGCAATAAATATGAAAAAGTTGACACATTTTTTCTCCTCTGTAAGATGTTGATAAATTAAACATTTTTATACATCAAAAAACAGCATTTAGCATGTTTTCTGTTATTTGTTCTGCTGCACTTTGTACCTCACAACGAACAGCTTTGCTGCTAACACATGGGCAGGAGGAGGGAGCGTGACGTAATCGGAGAAGGCACGGGGGAAGAACAGGAAGGCTGGAAGAGAAGAGGTGACAGAAAAGAGGAGAGGTGACTGCTTCCCTGACTTGTCCATTTTGTTTCCAGCCATTGGGCTGAGAGGGGTCAGCTGTCCCAGTTCAGGCATCAGGCTGCTGCCATCTCTGTTAATACTTGAAGCAGCTCTCCAGGTTGAGCTGCTCAAAGATCCAGTAGCAATGTTGCATCAATCACCCACATATCCGTCCACCGCAGTCCTGTTTCCAAATGGAATCCCTTCCCGCTTCCCTTACTGTAGGCGATCGGGCTGCAGCAGCTGAGGGGGGTACTGAACGAACGCAGCAGCAGTGGTACTGGGGCTGCCCCCCGCCACGGGCTGCGGTACAGTGGAGTAGCTGAAGCCCAGGTAGCTGGTGGCGGGCGACAAGGTGTACGGGTACTGCTCGTAGGCAGCGTACTGAGTGTAGGCGGCATAGTCGATGAAGGGAGAGGCGACTGAGTGAAGCTGAGTCGGCAACACCACTCCCGGCTGCACGATCGCCTGCGGGTAGAGGTACTGGGTGGTGAGGCTGCAAGAGAGAATAGCACAGGTCAGCACTGCAGAGGAAGTAAACAACCAGCACAGAAATCAAACTGAAAAAACTATTCAAAAACTAAACATTTCGGAATCTGCCAGAGGGGTGAAGAAGATTAAAATGCATTACTGTGAAGCTTTCTTTGGAAAGGAGTTAGTGATGATAAACGTCTCAAGTAAGACCAGTGTCGTAGAGTAATACAACTCTTCAGCCCAACCTGTTCATATCGACCACATTCAGTCCAGAGCCAGTCCCATACCCCCAGGTTTGGCCAATACTTCTGAGCCATGCACGTATCCAAGTGTATTTTAAATATTGTTAATGTACTTGCCTCAACCAATTCCCCTGGCAATTCATTCCATGTAACACCACACTGTGTAAAATAAGTTGCCCTTCAGCCTCCTTCTAAATCTTTCCCCACTGCCCTTCAACCTGTACCCTCTAGTTGTTTCTCCCCCTTTCCCTGGGAGAACGACACCGTTCTTTCACCCTAACTATGCCCCTTTGATTTAACTTAACAAAAGGTCTGTGAGGTCACCCTTCAGCCTCCACTGCTTCAAGGAATAAATCCAAGCCTCCCCTACCTCTCTCTAGAACTGGGGCCCTCAATTCCTGGCAATATTCCTGAAAAGAGTGCAGAGAAGAATGACATATTTCCTATATCAAGGTGACCAACACTGTACGTCATATTTCAGGGAAGGCCTCACCAACCTCGCGCAGCACAGCAGCACAATATCCCGACGCTTATAGTCACTGCCCTGACTTACAAAGGCCAACGTGCCAAACGCCTTCCTCATTGAATGCTGGGCACAGAGAGGCGGTTCTGGTGGCCTGAAATATTCACTCCATTTCTCTCCTCCTGGGTGCCCCCTGACCTGCTGAACGTTTTCAGCACTCTCTGCCTTTGAACTTTATTTTCAACTTCCAATTTTTAAAAACATAATTTACATTTTTATTCTTCTCATGAATTTATTTTCTTTTACAGAAATAATCAGCTTGCATTTATATAACTGCTTTTCATGAATACTGGACTGTTAGGACTACGAACGAGATTCAGAGGGTCATTGACAATGATAAGTTCAATGAAGACTACAGTATAACTACTACTACAGAAAAGCAGCCAAACGCTTCAGAGAAATGCTAAAATGAAGCTAAGGAGCTACCATGCTGTGAAGTTGAAACGGTCAGTGCATCTTGGTCTGCATGTATTCAAACCAGTTCCAGACACGACTGATAATAACTCAAAGGCCACTCATCCAGAGAATGGTGTCAAGCTCTACTTTCTAGGAACGGTTTAAAGCTATCCTAGATACTTGCTCCAATCCTAACACCTCTGCGACAACTTCTTGAGGAGGATAAATAGAATTGACTGATGCACAACTGATCCATCATCAGGGACCCCCTCCATCCAGGCCATGCTCTCTTCTCGCTGCTGCCAACATGAAGGAGGTACAGGAGCCTTAGGTCCCACACGACTAGGTTCAGGAACAGTTATTACCCCTCAAATATCAGCCTCCTGAACCAGCGTGGGTAACCTCACTCACTTCAACGCTGAGCTGATTCCATAACCTATGGACTCACTTTCAAGGATTCTACAACTCGTGTTCTCATCTCAGTATTACCTATTTATTTCATACACGAGAAAATCTGCAGATGCATTTATTTGTTTTGGGTTTTTCTTTGTTTGTTTGTAATCCATTATGGACGATCAGGCAATCCTCTCCATGACCTACTGAATAAGCAGCAGAGCGCCCTTCCAAACAGACTCACTCAGCTCCGCCGTCACAAGCATCGTTACAGAAAATCTTTCCGACCAAAAGCAACAAACATATACAACAGTTCCTCGCTGTGCGACAGGAGTACACACATCATAGTACAATAGTCTCTGCTTTATTATTCTGTACATTATTGTACAGTATTGCACATTGGTAAATTACTATTGTATAAGTTATTATTCTGTACATTATTAGTTAATATTATATGTATTATTAGTAATTATTGCTCAGTGTGTTTTAAATGTTGCTGCTGTAACTAAATAATTTCCCACTCAGAATCAATAAGGTACTTATTATCATTATTATTATTATTAGTAACACGGTTTATCTTATTTTGCACATAGGTTCTTTGTCAGTCTTTGTATTGACTCTGTTGTATTTCTTTGTTCTACTGTGAATGCCTGCAAGAAAATGAATCTCAGGGTAGTATATGTGACATTTACATACTTTGATAGAAATATACACTTTGAACCTGTGACTGCATTCAGCTGATGTAATTGCAATGTGAGCAGCAAAGCTCGATTGGACCCTACGGTTGTTGAACCGCAAGGGAGGAATGCCATGGTCCCCAAGTACTACAGGCAGTTGTAGAGATGGGTGGGTGCACTTGGCACAATTTGCTCTGTGTTCTCACAGAAGTGAGCAAAACCACAGGCTGAGTGAAGGAATTCCCTCACTGTTTACTGAGAATATCCCCAGTTAGAATCATAGACTGGGTGAAGTTCACGTACTCATTGCCTGTCCTGACTTCTGAAGAAGCATGGTGCAGAGGTGGCCAGTTGCCCTGCCACAGAATGTGGCATATAAATCACTTATCAAAGCTCTTGGTTATCTCATGAATCACCTAATAAACCAGAGAATAGTGGGACAATAATTGCAGGTAAGGTCAATGACTTAAGGCAAAGCAAACCTGCCTGAGTGGAAGAGTTAGACCTGAGCAAGTTGGAGACTGAATGTGGTGCATTAGAGAAGTCACCATGCCAGTCAGATGATCAGAGTCAGGGCTGGACTGGAGATACACGATGGGTGACATCGAACTGACACCGACTCCCTTGAACATCACTGAGCAGCAGTGACTTGCACCAAGAAGTTGCAAGTCCTTTAGTTTGAGGAACTAATACGGCATCAAACAACAATGCATGGCTAAGGAAGTCAGTTAACAGATCGAATCTAGCGTGACAATGTGCAAAGTGATGGACATTCATATACTTGTTTCAAAGAACAACAACGATGAAGTAATAATTCATAGAACATTCAACACAAGAGTTTCTGCAGATGCTGAACATTTTATTAACACACACAAAGCAAATCAGGCAGCATCTATAGAGAGAACTAAACACTCAATATCTCAGGCCAAGACCCTTCAGTAAGACTGGAAGGGAAGCCACAAGACCCCAAGGTATTAGGAGCAGAATTAGGCTATTTGACCCTCCAAACAAGAAGGTGGAGGGAGTTGAAGGAGTACAAGCTGGCAGGTAATAAGTGAGATCAGGGGAAGTGGAAGGTAGGTGGGTGGTGGGGGCTGGTGGATGAAGTAAGAAGCTGGAATGTGATAGGTAGAAGGAAGGCTGAAGAAGAAGGAATCTGATAGGAGACAACAGTGGACCAAAGAATGGAGGGGAGGAAGTGGCAAACCTGAGGGAGGTGATGGGCAGGTCACGAGGGCAGGGAGGGGTTAGAAATGGGTGAGAGGGCAACCATAATGGGGAATGAAAAAGAGAGAAGTGGGGGAGGGTAGGGAAGAAATTATCAGAAGTTAGAGAAACCAATATTCATGTTGTCAGGTTGGAGTCTACCCAGATGGAATATTAGATGTTGGCCTGCCTTACATTGGGCAGAATAAATCTACACTTTTATTATGAAGATATAGGTGTTATTTTATTGATTTTATTTTATTGAGATACAGCACTGAATAAATTGTTCCAGCCCTTTGAGCAACACCGCCTGCAATCCCCTGATTTAATCGTCGTCTAAACATAGGACAATTTACAAAGACCAATGAACCTACCCACCAATATGTCTTTGGACTGTGGGAGGAAGCTGGAGCACCTGGAGGAAACACACACAGTCGCGGGGAGAACATACAGACTCCTTACAGATAGTAGCAGGAATTGAGCCCACTGCTACCTGTAAGGTACTGTAACGCACTGTGCTAACCACTATGCTATTGTGCCACCCCTGAGACGGGAGATCATAAACTACCTCAGTACAGACCAGACCACCACAACGTTAGGTCTGATATAAGTGCCCAGATGACTGCTGCATTACACTGAGAGTCTTTTGCTGCAGTTGTCACCCATTTCACTATCCCAGGGATGGCCAAAGTCTCACTACTTCAAAGGGGTTATTTCCTCTGCACTCTGCTCCCCAGATCTCCATACCTTCAATTTTAAATAAGGTTCAAAGTTCACACTAAACTTATTATCAAAGTACATATATCAAAAGATAATATCCTGAGATTTATTTTCAAACAGAATGAAGACAAATACATATACTTATAACCGTATTTGCATTCTAGCCTTATGGGGTCCAACTAAGTTTGAAAACAAAGACAGCATTAACTTAATTCTCTAGTTCTTCCTAAAATTCAACCCTAAATTCCCTTTTTTGCTCACCGCAACTTCCTCATTCTTCAACGTTCTCTTCCTCTGGTCTTTGTATCCAGTGAGTATAATTTAACTCATATGTACACTCTGTGGATACTCTATTAGGTACACCTGTACACCTGTTCTTGAAGACAAATATCCAACCAGCCCATCGTGTGGCAGCAGCTCAATGCATATAAGTATACTGACATGGTCAAGAGGTTTAGTTATTGTCCAGACCAAACATCAGAATGGCAAAGAAATGGGATCCAAGTGACTTTGACTGTGGAATGATTGTTGGTGCCAGATGGGCTGGTTTGAGTATCTGAGAAACTGCTGATATCCAGGGATTTTCACACACAACAATGGTCTTACACCTTATTGTCTACCAGCACTGTATTTTCTCTATAGCTCTTCCAATTTATTCTACACTCTGTTATTGCTTTCTCTTGTTCTAGCTTAAGACACAGTATAATGATTTGATCTGTGCAAGGCAAGCTTTTCACTGTATCTCGGTACATGTGACACTAGTAATCCTGATGAAGGGTACCAGCCCGAAATATCAGCCAATCATTTCCCTCCGTAGATGCTGCCTGACCTACTTGTTGTGAATGTTGGTCCAATTCAATTCTGACCCACCGAGTTCCTCCAGCACTCTGTTTTACTTCCATCGCCTGCAGTCTCTTGTTTCCATGGGTCTCCCTGAGCTGTATGTAGCTCCATGGTCCACAATGCGAGGTGCAAGAAGGGCACCTCCGGCCCATGTTGTGACCAGACGGACAGCGTGCAGTCTGGCCTTGAGGAGGAGCTGGTGAGAGGGTGCAGAATGCTGGCTGTGGGCTGAGAAAGGGTGAGGGGTTGGTGACTGAGGGCCAGCTTTGTGAAGCCTGTCAAGAGATCATCCATTTTTGTTTCATCACCAAGGTGGAGTGGGTTTTCCTTTTGTTGCCCAGGACAACTAACCATAGGGTGAGATCTCAATGGGAGGGAAGTGGAACACCTCACTGGGCAAGAGGCAATAGTGTATCAGGTGTATGAAGGTAGGAACACGGAGTAGACCACTCGGCCCCCTCAAGCCTGCTGCACCATTCAGTGAGTGATTGGCCCTAGTCCTCGTCTCTTCTTCTCAACACCCCAAGCTTTCAAAATGTTATCTAATCCATCTTTAAATACTTCCACTGATCTTCCCTCCACAACCTTCTGGGATAAAGAATTACAGAGATCTTCTTCCTTCTGTGAAGAATCCCCTCCCAAATCTTGTAACCATGTCCCCTCATTTGAGATTCCCCCACTGGTGAAAATAATTCAACATCTACCTTGTTGTATCCCTTGAGGATCTAATACACTTCAATAGACCATCTAAATTCCAAAGAATACAATTTAGCTGCTTCTGATAAAATAATCTTCTTTTCCCCAGGAATTAGGCCAGTGAATCTCTTCTGGACTGCTTCCAATGCTGGTTTATCATTCCTTAAGGGACCAGAATTGTGCAAATATTCAGCATGTGGCCTCACCAGTACCTTATCGGGACAAACATCTCAATAGTCCTGCCTAGCAAGAGTTGCCTTTGTGTGATCTTCTGCTTTCTTTTATTTTAATGAATGCTCCTCCATTCCCTTCAAACCCACCCCCATAGCAATAGCTTGTTCTGACTTTCATAAGCGAGGAAGTCTGACTCCCTGCAGTCCAAAGCTTGCTACTGTCTCAGTCTCAACACTTGCAGATCCCAACTTGTGTGATGGTTTCCTTCCTACTGTCCCATGGAGCATCGCAAAGAGGATCTAACGATTAGATGTGGTGTGGTGTTAATGACCTCAGCACCCATCTCTTTGCAAAGCCGCTCTCCAAACATAAAGGAGGTCACGCCATCGGCTGGCTCATTGAGATACACTCATTAACCACTTTATTAGTTACTTTTTGAATAAAGTTGCCAGTGAGTGAATATTCATGGTCTTCGGCTTCTGTAGTTCATACACTTCAAGGTTTGAGGTGTTGTGTGCTCAGAGATGCTCTTCTGCACATCTTTGCTGTAGTAGGTGATTATTAGAGTCACTGTCACCCTCCTGTCAGCTTGAAGCAGTCTGGCCGTTCTCCTCTGACCTCTCTCGTTAACGAGGTGTTTTCACCCACAGAACTGCTGCTCACTGCATGCTTTTGTTTCTCACATCACTCGCTGTAAACTCTAGAGACGTTCGTGTGTGAAAATCCCAGATTAGCAGCTTCTGAGATACACAAATCACCCCACCTGGCACCAACAATCATTTCACAGTCAAAATCACTTAGGTCACATTTCTTCCCCATTCTGCTGTTCGGTCTGAAAAACAACTGAACCTCTTGACCATATCTGTATACTTTTATTCATTGAGTTGCTGCCATATGATTAGCTGATTAGATATTTGCATTAACGAGCAGCTGTACAGGTGTAGCTAATAAAGTGGCCACTGACTGTATTTCCAGCACCTTTGGTTTTAACTTCCAGTGTCAGCAGCATATTTGTCTCTTTGGTCCCCCTTCACCAAAGAAAAAGCAGCTAAAATGTTCCCCATTTCTTTCAGTGCTTCACACCCAAATCTTCTTCTGACCTTCTCTCCAAAGGCGATTTCCAGAGGCAGGACCAGCTTCCAACACCATGAAAAACCAATAAAACTGTACGTTTTCCCCATGCCCCTGTGAGCTTCCTCGGGGCACTCCAATTTCCTTCCACATTCCAAAGACGTACAGGTTGGTAGGTTACTTGGCCACGTGGGTGTAACTGGGCAGTGTGGGCTCATTGGCCCAGAAAGACGTTTTACAAGGTGCGTCTATAAATACGTATAATGAGCTCACGAGTCAGGCAGCATCTTTGGAGAGTTTCGGTCCAAAACGCCGACTGCCCATTCCCTTCGTAGGTGCTGCCCGACCCGGCGAATTCCTCCAGCATCTTGTGTGCGTTGCCTCCCATGGTGAATATCTAGCTCAGTCCCATCTGCCCTCCCTGAGTGGCAGGGACATTCGCGTGCTGGAGGGACACCGCAACCTTGGGAAGCCGTGACCTGTTCACACTCCGACAGCTACTATTTCCAGCGGCTGTCTGGAAGCCTTCCCAGGAGGGCCGGGGGACTTGGAGCCGCGTCGGGTCTGTGGAGAAGCTGCCTCTCCCAAGAGATGCAGCTGCCAATGGAACAGCGGGGAGTCTTTCCACCCGACACCACAAGTGGATTAACCCAGACGCAAGATGACAGCTGCCTCTGTCCCATCCTAGACCTGGTGGCATTGACACAGGCAGTGGCAATGACGAGGAAGGCATACCAACAGCAATACTCCATTAGGAATTTGAGGAGATTCGGTAGGCCACCAAAGACTTTAGCAGATTTCTACAGATGTACGTGAACAGCATTCTGATTGGGATTATCTCACTGACCGGTACGGAGGCTCCGATGCCCAGGGTCGAAGAGGCTGCGCAGGGTTGTTGACTCCACCGGCTCCATCACAGTCACAAGCCTCCCCACCATTGAGGACATTTTCAAAAGCCAGTGCCTCAAGGAGGCAGCATCCATCAGTAAGATTCCTCGCCATCCACGACATGCCCTCTTCTCAATAGTACTATCAGAGGGGAGATGCAGGAGCTTTAAGACCCCACTCATCATTTTAGTAACAGCTTATTCCCTCTGCCATCAGATTTCTGAATGGTCCATTAACATCACCTCACCTTCCTCTTTTGCAATAATTACTATTTTTTTTGGCAATTTTAATGTCTCTCACTCTACAGCTGTCTCAAAATAATATGTTTCACAACATATATAAATGATAATAAATCTGATTCTGATTCTGACAGACACTCACTCGGCACCCAATTATCCACCCTAACAGAGTGTAACTTATCAGCTGTGTGTCACAGATCTGCAGTATTACAAAGCTGCATGAGATCTGATTTCGAGGTAGGAGCAAAGATCAGACCCTCCTGAGGTACATAAGACTATTACACTGTAAGATCATAAAGCATAGTAACATAATTAGGCCATTCAGCCCATCAAGTCTGCTCCATGGCTGATTTATTATCCCTCTACTCCATTTTCCTGTCTTCACCTCAGAACCTTTGACGCCCTGACAAATCAAGAACCTATAACCTCTGCTTTAAATGTACCCAATGACTTGGCCTCCACAGCTGTCTGTGGCAAAGAATTCCACAGATTCACCATCCCCTGGCTAAAGAAATTGTCCCTCGTCTCTGTTCTAAATGAATCATAAGACCATAAGACACAGGAGCAGAATTAAGCCATTCAGCCTATCAAGTCTGCTCTGCCATTTTATCATGGCTGATCCTGGATCCCATTTAACCCGATACACCTGCCCCCTCACCATATCGCCTGATGCCCCAACCAATCAGGAATCTATCAAATTCCACTTTAAATATACCCACGGACTTGGACTTCACCACAGTCTGTGGCAGAACATTCCAGATTCACCACTCTTTAGCTAAAAAAAAAATTCCACTTTACTTCTGTTGCAAAAGGTCACCCCTCAATTTTGAGGCTGTGCCCCCTAGATCTGGATACCCCCACCATAGGAAACATCCTGTCGACATCCACTTTATCTAGTCCTTTCAACATTTGGTAGGTTTCAATGAGATTCCCACACATTTGTCTAAATTTTAGCGAGGACAGGCCCAAAGCTGCCAAATACTTCTTTGTTAACCCCTTCATTCCCGGAATCATCCTCGTGATCCACCTCTGGAATCTCTCCAATGACAATACATCCTTTCTGAATACTTCAAGTATGGCCTGACAAGTGTCTTATAAAGCTTCAGCATTATCTCCTTGGTTTTATATTCTATTCCCCTTGAAATCAATGCCGACATTGCATTTGCCTTCTTTACCACAAACTCAACCTATAAATTAACCTTCTGGAAGTCTTCAACAAGGACTAAGTCCCTCTGCACCCCTAATGTTTGAACCTTCTCCCCATTTAGGTAATAGTCCACAGTATTATTCCTTTTGTGAAAATGCATCATCATACATTTTCCAACACTGCATTCCGTCTGCCACTTTTTTGCCCATTCTTCCAATTTGTCCAAGTCCTGCTGTAATCACATTGCTTCCTCATTACTACCTGCTCCTCCATCTATCTTCGTATCATCCACAAACTTTGTCAATTCCAATATCTAAATCATTGACAAACAAAGTGAAACGCAGCGGTCCTAACATCGACCCCTGAGAAACACCAATGGTCTCTGGCAGCCAACCAGAAATGCCCCCTTTATTCCCTCTCACTACCTCCTGCCTGTCAGCCATTCCTCTATCCATGCCAGTATCTCTCCTGTAACACCACAGGATTGTATCTTATTAAGCAGCCTCATCTGAGGCACCTTATCAAATGCCTTCTGAAAATCCAAGCAAATGATTTCCCCTTTGTGCACCCTGCTTGTTACTTCTTCAAAGAATTTTAACAGATTTGGCAGGCAAGATTTCCCCTAACAGAAACCATGCTGACTTTGACTTATTTTATCATCAGTCTCCAAGTACCCCAAAACTTCATCCTTAATAATGGACTCCAACACTTTCCCAGCCACTGAGGTGAGGCTAACTGGCCTACAATTTCCTTTCTTTTGTCTTCCTCCCTTCTTAAAGAGTGCAGTGACATTCGCAATTTTCCAGTCCTCCGTGGCCATAACAGAGTCAAAAATCCATTAATGCACCCAATGCAATGTCCTTCTATTCTGAGGTTATACCCTCTGGTCCTAGACTCCTCCACTGTAGGAAACATCTTATCCATGTCCACTCTATATAAAACTTTCAATGTTCAATAGATTTCTGTGAGATCCCCCCTCATTCTTCTAAACTTCAGCCAGTACAGGCCTTGGGTAGCGAGTATAAAGGTAGGGTTATGAGTGATTTACATCTGGAGTGTTGCCCACAAATCTGTAATACAGTTTTGGTCTCAATAACTAAAGGAGGATATACTTGCATTGGAGACAGTGTGGAGAAGGTTCAACAGCTTGGTTCCATGGATGAAGAGGCTGCTGAATGAAGAGAGATCAAATTGTTTGGACTATATGCTCACTGGAGCTTAGAAGATTGACAGGCGATCTTATCAAGTCAAAGTTCAAAGTAAATTTATTATCAAAGTACATATGCTACATGTCATCAGATTCAATCCTGAGATTCATTTTCACGTGGGCAATCACAGAAACACAATAGAATCAATGAAAGACCACACCAACAGGACGCACAAACGGCCAATGCGCAAAATGAACAACAATGAACACATTGAAGCAATGTCCAGCAGACAATGGGATATGGTGGGGTGAAGTGAGATATAGGATCACTGACCTCTGGTGCCCTCTACTTTGAAAGCCAGCTCACTGTGGCCGCAACCTAGCAAAACCACATCCCTACCACCGGAAGCTCACTGCAGTGTTCGTGCCACATGTAAGGGGTTGTTTTTTTGGGCTGATGTGGCAGGTCCTTCACCCCTCCCCGGTGACTGAGGAGCTTGAAGTCTACCTCTGTAAATACCGCCTCCTCTCCTGCACCCAAGTATGGTAGCCTCTCGATGCTGTGTCAGTGTCACAGGCACAAAGGTCGCAAAGCACTTTACTTTCCTCTTCAATGAGTTATTGTGTTCCTTGGAAAGAATAATGGCATGTTTTGTAGGTCAGTGTATGCAATGCAGCCGTGTATTGTACGGCAGCAGGGCAAAGGAACAATGTGGTCATTGAGGAAGGGCTTGTCAACTGTCTCACTAGCCTGGAATATCAATATGGATCCCATCACCACCATGGTGCTTTCCCCTGGTTTTCTGCCTCCTCGTTTCCCAGATCACTCCGAGCAGTTCCTGTGTCAGCTCTCAGCAGTGCCTGGGCACTCATACTCCCTGCGTCTGATTAAACAATACCTTCAGGTTCAAACTCTCCTCCTCCTTTATGGACCACCTCTACTGTCTCTGCCCCTTCCTCCCTGTATCCACATCCTCTATACACCCTCTACAGTCTCTGCCCCTTCCTCCCTGTATCCACATCCTCTATACACCCTCTACAGTCTCTGCCCCTTCCTCCCTGTATCCACATCCTCTATACACCCTCTACAGTCTCTGCCCCTTCCTCCCTGTATCCACATCCTCTATACACCCTCTACAGTCTCTGCCCCTTCCTCCCTGTATCCACATCCTCTATACACCCTCTACAGTCTCTGCCCCTTCCTCCCTGTATCCACATCCTCTATACACCCTCTACAGTCTCTGCCCCTTCCTCCCTGTATCCACATCCTTTATACACCCTCTACAGTCTCTGCCCCTTCCTCCCTGTATCCACATCCTCTATACACCCTCTACAGTCTCTGCCCCTTCCTCCCTGTATCCACATCCTCTATACACCCTCTACAGTCTCTGCCCCTTCCTCCCTGTATCCACATCCTCTATACACCCTCTACAGTCTCTGCCCCTTCCTCCCTGTATCCACATCCTCTATACACCCTCTACAGTCTCTGCCCCTTCCTCCCTGTATCCACATCCTCTATACACCCTCTACAGTCTCTGCCCCTTCCTCCCTGTATCCACATCCTCTATACACCCTCTACAGTCTCTGCCCCTTCCTCCCTGTATCCACATCCTCTATACACCCTCTACAGTCTCTGCCCCTTCCTCCCTGTATCCACATCCTCTATACACCCTCTACAGTCTCTGCCCCTTCCTCCCTGTATCCACATCCTCTATACACCCTCTACAGTCTCTGCCCCTTCCTCCCTGTATCCACATCCTCTATACACCCTCTACAGTCTCTGCCCCTTCCTCCCTGTATCCACATCCTTTATACACCCTCTACAGTCTCTGCCCCTTCCTCCCTGTATCCACATCCTCTATACACCCTCTACAGTCTCTGCCCCTTCCTCCCTGTATCCACATCCTCTATACACCCTCTACAGTCTCTGCCCCTTCCTCCCTGTATCCACATCCTTTATACACCCTCTACAGTCTCTGCCCCTTCCTCCCTGTATCCACATCCTTTATACACCCTCTACAGTCTCTGCCCCTTCCTCCCTGTATCCACATCCTCTATACACCCTCTACAGTCTCTGCCCCTTCCTCCCTGTATCCACATCCTCTATACACCCTCTACAGTCTCTGCTCCTTCCTCCCTGTATCCACATCCTCTATACACCCTCTACAGTCTCTGCCCCTTCCTCCCTGTATCCACATCCTCTATACACCCTCTACAGTCTCTGCCCCTTCCTCCCTGTATCCACATCCTTTATACACCCTCTACAGTCTCTGCCCCTTCCTCCCTGTATCCACATCCTCTATACACCCTCTACAGTCTCTGCCCCTTCCTCCCTGTATCCACATCCTTTATACACCCTCTACAGTCTCTGCCCCTTCCTCCCTGTATCCACATCCTCTATACACCCTCTACTGTCTCTGCCCCTATATCTCCACTGTCTCAGTGGTTTGTAAGATGTCGGAGTCTGTAGGCCGAACAGCTTAATTCTGCTCCTATGTCTCACTATGTCTCACTGTTTTCTCATTACTTGCTAACTTTCTGTATGTCGTGTACTGACAATCCTACAGTACCACAATGCTTTGCAGTCTTGTTCGGTTTAATGACTTGCCATTTCATTCTTCCTTATAAACTAGAAATCCTCACATCTTCCCATCTTATACTCCATCAGCCAAACTCTTGCCCGCTTATTTAAAGGAGAGGTCAATTGAGATTCAGTGGCAGAGATTGAAAGGGATCTATCACGACCTATGTATGAACAGATCCATTCAAGAAGAGGAAATAATCCACAGGGTGGATCTGCAGTTCATGGCTAACAAAGGATAAAGACAGTATCGAACTTTTAAAAAAAAATTATTCAAAGGCACGTAGCTTAGCTGATCATATAGAATATAAACATAAAAACTGCAATGAGTGACTAAGTGATTTTTAAAAAAGGAGAATAAAGGGCTCATTTGAAATATTAAAGCAGATAGGTATAGCTTCTATAGATAGTTATGAAAGAATTTATAAAAGTCTGAAACAGAGTCTACTGGAGGCTGTAGAAGTCTTGGGGTTAGAGGAGCATGCTGGTGGGTGATAGTGAGAGGGAGAAACCAAGTTGCTTTGCTGTTGTTGTTTCATTGCTTGTTGTGACCTGCTTTCCTGTTGTGCCAAGGGTTGTAGGCATACTACGTTGGTACCCAAATGCGTGGTGACACTCGGGTGTTGGTTGTTAATACAGACAGCATATTTCACTGTCTGTTTCAATGTTCAAGTGGTAAGTACTCTTGAATCCTGAGAAGAGCTGCTCCGATAAAAAGTGAGTTTAGAAAATTAATAATCAAAGATAGGGAGATGGCAGAAAAACAGGAATTTTAGAAGCTTCAATTACAGAAGATACAGGTGACATCCTAGAATTAGGTGTGCATGGAGAACTGAAAGGGAGGGAGAAACTTTAGGAAAATAGCAATCACCAAGGCAGTGGCTCTGAGATAGTCATGGCTGACAGATCTCTGGGCCCTAATGAACATCATCATAGAAGTGAGATTGCTAATGAGTTGGATTTATTTTTTCAGAATTCCCTGGATTCAGGAGATGTTCCTTTGGCAAATATAACAAGCACAAAATGCTAGGGGAACTCAGCATGTCAGGCAGCATCAATGGAGGGGAATAAACTGTCGATATTTTGAACCGAGCTCCTTCAGCAGATCTGGAAAGTATGTGAGGAAAAGCCAAAACAAGGCGGTGAGGGACACCTAGGTGAGGCCAGCTGAGGGGAAATGTCACTGGTGGGACCATGTGCGAAGCTGTAATGTGGCAGGTGAAAGAGGCAAAGGGGCTGCAGAAGGAAGAAAGAAGGCGGCAAATGTAACTCTTATTCAAAAGAGAGGGAAAGCAGGAAACTGTGTTACTTAGCTTAATGCTTGTCATTGCGAGCTAATTGTCAACACAGGTAAATCATGCTTAGTCAATTTATTGAAGTAACGTGCTGTGGACGAAAGGGAACTAACAGATGTACTGATCCCAGATTTCAAGAAGCAGCTCCTTAGGTGTAACATCAGATCTTGGAGATCGGTATGTTGCCTCCTACACCACAAGGGAGACGGGAGATTGACTGAATAGCAGAAAACTGAGAGTAGGTTGTCCTCAGGTGGGCAATATGGAATCAGTTGCCTGTCACAGGGATTGGTACTGGGGCTCCAACCTTTTAAATGACATGGCTGAAGACATCTTGACACTGATACAAAGAAATGTAAGAAAGTAACTTATAATGATGACAAAAGGAGGTGACAAATGTGCAAAATAATCTGACAAATGGAGTATAATGTGGGGAAATGGAAGTTACCTATTTTGGCAGTGAAGTATTTTTTTTAAAAAAAGTATTATCTAAGTGGTGAAAGTCTGAGGAACTATGAGGTCCAAAGTGATCTGGAGATCTGAGTACATAATTCACAAAAGAAGTGTACGGAAGTAATTAGAATATAGAGGAAATTGTCACCGTTCATTGCAAGGGGAATGAGTATATGCTTCTGATCTCCTTATTTAAGCAAGGATGCAAGTTAAGCAAAGAACTGATATCTGGAGAAGATGGGTTGCTTTCTCAGGAAAGATCAGATAGGCAGGGCTTGCATCCACTAAGCTTTGAAAGGGCAATATGCATTTAATTTAAGATCTTGAGGAGTCTTGACGGGGTGAGTGTGGATAGGAAGCTGTTTCTTCTTGGAGAATAAATACTGTGTGTGGCTATTTAAAAATAAATGGCTGCACCCTTAAGGCAAGATAAGGGTAATATTTTACTCTTAGATTATTCCAAGTCTTTCGACCTCTTCCTCAAAGGATAGTGGTAGCAAGATCTTAGACTATTAAAGCAAAGATTAATAAACAAATAATGGTGGGGTTGAAAAAATTACTGGGAATGGGCCAGAGTGTGGATCTACAGTCACTGTCAGATCAGCAGTGACTTTGCTAAATTGGTGAACAAGCTTGAAGAGCCTATTCCAGCTCCTGATTCATACACTTTGAAGTTCGACTGCACTCAGAGTATTGTGTTCAGTTCCGATCACCTCGTTATAGGAAGGATGCGGAAGCTTCAGAAATGGTGCAGAGGTGATTTACCAGGATGCTCTCTGGATTAGTTAACATGCTTTGTGAGGAGAAGCTGAGTGAGCCAAGGCTTTTCTTTTTTGAGTGAAGGAGGATAAGAGATGATTCGATAGAGATCTATCAGCCAGTGCCTTTTTGCAGGGCAGCTACGGTTAACACCAGAGGGGATCATTTTCATGTGATTGGTGGAAAGCACAGGGAGATGTTGGAGGTAGTTTGAGGTAGTCAGAGGGTGGCAGGTGCTGGGGGTGGTGGCATTAGGGACATGGCACATGGACATAAGAAAACATGGAGGGTTATGGGCTGTGCAGGAAGGCAGGTTTAGTCTTGTCAGCATACATGATGGGCCGAAGGTCCTTTGCTGTGCTGTCTTGTTCTGCTTGCTATGTTCTAAGCAATTAAGCATCAGAATCAAGCCTCAGTGTGGTTCCTTGGTGCCCAGTTCCAGACGGAAATCACCCCACCTCATTACACCCTCCGGAACTTCTCACGAGTGTGATCCACCATCGATCTCTTCACGAGAGCCGCTGAATCCCTTGGGACATCACACGAGAGCTGAGACAAACTGGCTGCAGTCACTGTGCCTGGGAAAGGGGCAACAGCCATGAACGCAAAGTAATAAGTTGAACAGGGAAGAGTCTGGATTGGAAACAGGCTCTAATCCAACAATGGAAGAGGATGAACTTGCTTGTTTCTCCCTCACCCATTCTCACGGCAAGAAACACTCAAGTCTGATTTGCCAGCCAGGTGAGAGGACACTTTTCTACAGTGGCTTTGTGACCATGGAAACAACCATGTCATCGCCACAAACAGTGAAGGGGGTGAGCAATGGTGAGGTGGGTCCAGGGGATGAGCCAAGATGATGTGTTGCAGAATCATTGTAGATGTAGTTCCGTACAACTGGCTCGAGTGTGAAGTCAGATTACTCTGGGTGCTGAGAGGAGAAGTTGAGGCCTGGGCAGAGGAGATTCGATGCCTGTTCAACTGGCCCGGCAGCAGTTTGGATCACTCTGGGTGCTGAACTGATTTGAGGGCTGGGCTCAGAGCGAGTCACTGGGTGATACGGTCTAGCCCTGAACCTTTTGCTGCAGCAATGCCCAGGTCCTAACGTGAGGTACTCTACACTGATTGAGCAATTTAAATGCTGGCCCAGATTGGATGCGAGAGCAGATTTTTCTCATTCTCCACGATGACCACTCCTCTCTTCATGGTGCTGAGACTATGAACACTGCCCCCACTGCTGCGCTCCGTGCCCCCTAATATGATGAACTGACAAGCGAGGCTTTGGGCCTACTCCAGGCTGCAGATCTGAGGACTCAATTTTGATTTGGATTGTCATTGTTAGCTTCAAGTGTTTCCATGAATTGTGTTTCTCCCCCCTTTTTCTTGCACATCGAGTATTGGTCTTTTATTTTTATTTTCATTCTTTTTTCTTTCATTTGGTTCTTTCGGATTTCTTGCTTTATGGCTACCTGTGAGCAAACAAATCTCTAAGTTGTATAATGTATACTTTCTTTGACTTAAAATGTACTTGAATCTTGAAAGCATACTACCTCACTCTATGAAAATTAAATTTGAGCGTAAAACTAAGGCTAAATCACCAGGTGATCTAGCATCCAAACTAACTACGTATTCACTGAAATCAGATTACAGTATATCATCTTCCATAGAGAGTTTATTGAAACCTATCAGAACAACATCAGAAAAAGGGGGACATCTGTTCTTCCCTTTCTATTTTGCCAGTTATTTTACTACCTTCCCGTTCGATACACCAACCAGTACACCCCAAATACCTCAACATAAAAATGGAGGGAGGAAAGAATATTGTCCATCTGCAGTGCCTATAAAAAATGTTCACCCCCACCTTCCCGGAAGTTTTCATGTCTTATACCTTTACAACATTGAATCAGAGAGGATTTAATTTGGCTTTTTTGACACCGATTAACAGAAAAAGACTCTTTTGTGTCAAAGTGAAAACAGATTTCTGGGTGGTGAATACATCTCAGCTCAACCAGGTGCTACCTGACCTGCTGACTCCTCCAGCTTTTGTTGATCCAGACTTCCAGCATCTGCAGCCTCTCTACTCCCCCTTGCTCATAACTGAAGGGGGGCTCCCTTAACTGAAACATTCACCATTTCCCCTCTCCATAGATGCTGCCCAACCTGCCGAGTTTTCTTTGTGTCTCATGTTGGCTCAGTTTTCCTGATCCTACTCATCCAAGTCCCACCCTAACGGGAAGGTGCTGGGACTTCGAGGAGTAGAATAAGAAAAAAAGCATCTCACAGACTACACAGCTTTTGGAGCTGCTCACTGCTGCCAGTAAGCCATCTCAACTTGTCCTATCACAGATAATCCTTTTGTTTACTTTAGAAATACAATACAGTAACAGACCCCTTCAGACCAACAAGCCCACGCTGCTCAACTACACCCATGTGACCAGTTAATATACTAACTGGTACGTCTTTGGAAAGTGGGAGGAAACCAGGGCCCCCAGAAGAAACTGACAGTCATTGGGAGAAGATCCACACTCCGATATCTATCTATCCCTCCCCCACCTCTCTCCTACTACCTGCCATCTCTCTTTCCCAGCTCTGACAAAATGTTGACTGTTACCCTTTCCACAGATGCTGCCTCGCCTACTGAGTGCTTACAGCACTTTGGCGTTTTAAAATCAGTGATTTAATTTCCTATTTTGCAAGCTTCACCCTCCCGTTCCATATCACCACAGTCTAGACTCTCGATGTTATCAGATCCGTCGTTGCCATTTGCTCTGATACTGGATGTACTGGAACCAGGATAGTAAGCACAGTAGAGGTCCTTCAGCCCACAATCTTGTGCCAACCTACATTATCTGTGAAACATTCACTGTGCCCCAGCCCAATCAGATTATTTCTGTCCTATAACTTTCAGGCGAGAGACAAACTGGTCTGGCAGTATGAGGACGCACTGCAGTCACCAGAGTGCCAGCTGGTGGTGTAGCAGCATCAGCACTGGACCTCAAGGCCGATGGTCCTGAGTTCAAACCCAGTCAGGTCCCAACCTGGGCAGCAGCAGTATCTGTGCAGAAAAAATGTCTGCAAACTCCCTGCAAATAGAATCATGCAACTTTGACAATGGACACGGGATAAAAGTTCTCAGTGAGGGGCCAGTGGTGGAGAACCCCACAGGATCAATCCGTGGCTTTGTGATAAATTCAGAGACGACACACCAGTATGGTTCTACCTCATTAGGAGCTTGAAGAAATTTGCTATTAAATGTAAACAGACGTACAGGGGAGAGCATTCTGACTGGTGATATCACCGGCCGGTACACTGCATAGAACTGAAAGAGGCTACAGAGGGCTATAGACATGGCCAGCTCCATCACAGGCACAAGCCTCCCCACTTCCAAAAGGCAGCAGCTCAAGAAGGCAACATCCGTCGTTAAGGATTCTCACCTTCAAGGCCATGCCCTCTTTTCATTACCGTCAGGGAGGAGGTACGAAGATCCACACTCAAAACTTTTAGAAACAGCTTCTTCCTGTCCACCATCAGATTTCTGAAAGGTCCATGAACACACTATTCCTGTTTTACACTACATATTTATTTATCTGCAAACTTAATAGTAGTTTTTATGTCTTGCAGAGTACCGCTGCCACAAAGTTTGGCAGGGGATGGGAACCAGAGGGATAGGGCTGAAGATTGAGCTGTTGGTTTACAACTAGGTGCTGTGTGTAGAGAGGTTGTCAAGAAGGACAGGCAGATGAGAGAGCAAAGTGCCAGTCAGAGGGGTGAACTGAAGTGTAATATGGGGACAGAATCAAAAAGGGTAATGAATACAGGACTAAAGGTGTCAGAGTTTCATGCACCCAGTATACGGACTAAAGTAGATGATCTTGTACACAGTTAGAGATTGGCAGGTGTGATGTTATGGGCATCACTGAGTTGTGGTTGAAGGAAGATCATAGTTGGGAGCTTAATATCCAAGGATATTGAAGGGACAGGCAGGTAGGCAGTGGGATAGCTCTGTGGGTAAAGAAATGAAATCAAGTCCTTCGAAAGAGGTAATAGGAGATCAGTAAGTATAGAATCCTTGTGGGTAGAGTTAAGAAATTGCAAGGGTGTAAAGACCCTGATGGGAATTATACACAGGCCTTAATTGTGTACTGATACTTCACAATTAATATTGTGAATATTAATATTAATTGTTATTAATATTGTGATTGGTAGTCAAGTGCAGATTGCAAAGGAAGATAAAAATGGCAAGTAGGAAGGGAAAAGTTGTGATAGTCATGGGGGATTTCAATAGGCAGGTAGATTGGGAAAATTAACTTGGTGCTGGATTCCAGGAGAGGGAATATGTAGAATGTCAATGAGATGGCTTTTTAAGAGCAGCTTGTGGTTGAGTTCTCGAAGGAAAAGACAATACTGCATTGGGCATTATGAGATGAACCAGAGTTGATTAGGGAGCTTAAGGTAAAGGAACCCTTAAGGATGTAGTGATCGTAATATGTTAAAATTCACCCTGCAGCTTTGAGAAGGAGAAGTGACGTCAGAAGTATCAGTACTACAGTGGAGTGAAGGGAATTACAGAGGCATGAAAGAGGAGCTGGCCGAAGTTGATTGGGAGGCGTCACTAGCTGGGATGATGGAAGAACAGCAATGGAAGGTGCAAGATAAATACATCCAAAGAAATAGTAGTATTCTAAAGGGAGGATGAGGCAAACGTGGCTGACAAGGGAAGTCAAAGGCAGCATAAAAGGAAAAGAGAGAACATATAGAATAGCAAAAAATAAAGTTAGAGAATTTGGAAACTTTTAAAAACCAACAGAAGGGAACTAAAAAAGGCATAAGGAGGGAAAAGTTGAAGTATGAAGGTAAGCTAGCCAAAGTTTTTTTTTTCCACATATATAAATAGTAAAAGAGAGGAAAGAGTGAATATCGCTGTGCTGGAAAATGACACTGGAGTAGTAATGGCAGACCAAAATGACAAACTTAAAAGTATTTTGCATCAGACTTCACTATGGAAGACACTAGCAGTGTGCCAGAAATGTGAAAGTGTCAGTGATAGAAGAGAGTGTAGCTGCTATTACTAAGGAGAAGGTGTTTGTGAAGCTGAAAGGTCTGAAAGGTAGATAAGTCACCTGGACCCAATGGATGACACCCCAGGGTTATGAAAGAGGAAGCTGAAACAATTGTGGGGGCATTAGTAATGATCATTCATGAATCATTAGATTATGGAATGGTTCCACAGAACTAGAAAACTGCAAATGTCACCCCACTCTTTAAGAAGCGAGGGCAGCAGAAAAAAGGAAATTATAGAACAGTTAGCCTGACTTTAGTGGTTGGGAAAATGTTGGAACCCATTATTATTATTATTAAAGAGTAGGCTTCCGAGTACTTGGGGGCTCATGATAAAATAGACCAATGTCAGGATGGTTTCCTCAAGGGGAAAACTTACCTGATGAATCTGTTGGATCTTGTTGAGGAAATAATATGCTGGATAGACAAAGGAGTCCGTGGATGTTGTTTATTTGGATTTTCAGAAAGCCTTTGACAAGGTGCCGCACATGAAGCTGCTGAACAAGATAAGAGGCCGTGGTATTACAGGAGAGATACTAGCATGGATAGAAGATTGGCTGACTGGCAAGAGGCAAAGAGTGAGATAAAAGGATCCTTTTCGAATCGGTTCCATCAAGACTAGTGTATTCTGAAGGGATCAGTGTTGGGGCCGCTTCTTTTCACGTTGTATGTCAACGTTTTGGATAAAGGAATTGATGGCTTTGTGGCCAAGTTTGCAAATGATGTAGAGATAGGAGGAGGGGGAAGTGTTGTTGAGGAAGTAGAGAGTCTGCAGAATGATTTAGACAGATTAGGAGAACAGGGAAAAGAAGTGGTAGATGGAATACAGTGCAGGGAAGTGTATGGTCATGAACTTCAATAGAAGGAATAAAGGCATAGATTATTTTCTAAACAGGAAGAAAATTCAAAAACCAGAGGTGCAAAAGGATTTGAGAGTCCTTGTTGAGTTGGTGGGCAGGAAGGTAAATATAATGCCAACAGTCATTTCCAGAGGGTTAGAATATAAAAGCAAGGATGTAGTCCTGAGGCTTTATAAGACATTGGTCACAACATTTGGAACATTGTGAGCAGTTTTGGGCCTCTTATCTGGCATTGGAGAGGTTCCAGAGGAGATTCACAAGAATGATTCTGAGAATGAAAGGGTTAACATATGAAGAGTATTTGATGGCCCTGGGCCTGTACTTGCTGGAGGTGGTGAATCTGTGGAATTCATTACCACAGACAGCTGTGGAGGCTAAGTCATTGGGTATATTTAGAGCAAAGGTTGACAGATTCTTGATTAGAGAGGTCTTCAAAGGTTACGGGGAGAAGGCAGGAGAGTAGGGTTGAGAGGGGTAGAAAATCAGGAATGATGGAATGACAGAGAAGACTTGATGGGCTGAATGGCCTAATTCTGCTCTAATGTTTTAGGGACTTAAAATAACACATTTCACAACATATGACAATGACTCTGAGTCAATGCTTCTTCACAAAAAATGGAGCTGTTGTCGAGGTGGCTGTGCTTTAAATAAGAACAGGATTCACAGACAATTAAGTCTTCTTCAATTCAGTGAAGAAGCCATGAATGTGGGTTAGGCCAGCAGCGCGTCATTGTCTGTGCTTGCTGTTGTTAAACAGGCCAGCTTTCTTCTTCTCTGCTTTGGGAAGGGAGGGAGATTTTACCATCTCACAGAGAGCTTACTCCATTTTAAAAGCTGCTAACTCGACGCAAGAGGTGAAGCTCAAGCATAAAATCCAGCTGCGCATTCACAGAAATAGGCCTTTCGGCCCACCGAGGTTGTGCTAGCCACATGAATCCCAGTTTATTCCCCTGACACTCCCACAGATTCTACCATTCTCCTACATATTGAAGGCAACTGACAGCGGTCATTTACCATTCAGGGTTGGTGTCCGACAAGCTGGAGGAAAATCTGTAAATGTAAGTCAGTCAATGAAAGAAACAAACCCACAGTTATCAACAAGCAATAAGCCATAAGAAATGACAAGACTTCCAATACTGGACAGTATAGTCTGTAGAGATGCTCCAGGAACCCAAGTTCAATCCTGACCTTAGGTGCTGTCTGTGTGGAGTATGCACGCTCTCCCTGTGACCACCTGGGTTTTCTAAAAGCACCCTGGTTTTCTCCCACATCCCAAAGTATAAGTTGGTGCATTAATTTACCACTGTACGTTACTCCCAGTGCAGAGGACTTGTAGGAGAATCCGGGGTAGTTGGCCCATGGGAAAGGACAAGTTTCAGAGAAACAGGGTTCATGGGTTTGCTCTGAAAGCTGTTATAGGCTTGATGGGCCAAAGGGCCTCCACTTCCATCAACAGGATACATGCATTGTTGACATTTTTGCACTTTGCCTGCTCTGCATTTTTTCTGTAGCTGCTACACTTTATTCTGCATTATTGTTTTACCTTTTTCTATCTCAATACACTGTGTAGTGATCTGATCTGTATGAACAGTAAGACAAGCTTTTCACTGTATGTTGGTACTTGTGACAATAATAGGCAGAGGCGGCAGCATTTGCTGCATGATTAACTCATCCCAGTGCACAGATAGTGTGGCTGTGTCTCAGTCCTGCTTCAGTAAACATCGAACAGTTAAGTGTTGTCTATTCTATCCGCTGAGTGAGAGTTCCCCTTATTCTGTTTGCAGTGTACATTCCGTCCCTGACCAGTTCAGGTTGGCAGTGGAGGAGGTATGCACTATGATCAGTAGTCACAAGACAGCACACCCTAATGCCTTCCTAGCCACTGTGGGAGCTTCAACCAAGCCAACCTGGAGAAGTCTCTGACAAACTACCAGTAAAATGTAACCTGTGGTACCAGAAGGCGACATCCATCGTGAAGGACTCTCACCACCCGGACATACCCACTTCTCATTGCTACCATCACGCAGGAGATACAGAAACCTGAAGACCCACACTCGATGTTTTAGGAGCAGCTCCTTCCCCTCCACCATCAGATTTCTGTAAAGTCCAAAAGCCCACAAACACCCCCTCACTATTCCTCTCTCGCACTATTGGTTTATTTTTTATTTATTGAGATGGTGTGCAAAATAAGCCCTCCCGATCCTCACAACACCCAGTGATCCCCGGATTTAATCCCATCCTATCACAGGCCAATTTACAATCACCAATTAACCTACCAGCCAGTACCTCTTAGGACAGTGAGAGGAAATCTGAGGAAACCCATGCAGTCGCGGGGAGAAGGCAGCAGTGGGAATTGAACCAGGGTTGCTGATACTATAAACCATTGTGCTAATGGCTAGGCTACCATGCCACCCTGTAACTTGTCTTGCAATACTATCAAGCAGGAGGTACTGTAGCACCAGAACAAGGTCTGTTAGGATGGGAAATAGCTTCTTCCCCCACTCTCCGAGGCGCTGAACTACCTGCCACCACCCAGGTCTCATCACATCTGAAACGCCAGTAGCGTTCTACTGTTTGCTTTTTAAACTTGTGCTGTAAATGCACCTTATGCTAAATGTCAGTCTTCGGGGATATATTTTATTACCTATAATTTATCTGTGGTAAATTACAACGTGTTGTGTGTGAGTTACGTGGGCTGTGTTGAGCACCTTGGTGCGGAGGAACATCGTCTTGTTTAGCGATATGCACGTGTACTGTTGAATGACAGTAAATTTGAACAAAACAACAAATTTCATCATTTCTGTCAGTGACAATAAACCTGATTCTGCATAAAGCAATGCCAATACTCAGTGAATAACGTGGGAAATGTATTCTCTTCACAGCATAATTATGAATACACAGGCCCTGAGCGGCCACGGACTGGTGCTGCAGACACAGGAAAGGTCAAGCTGACCTTTAGCGGAGAGTCAGGCAGGTGATGCTAATCCCCTTGAGAAGAGGCTGGATGGTGTTGACAGGGAATAAACAACAGATGTCCGAGAGATCAGGCCAGGGAGGTGCTGTCCCAGGGAATGACTGCTGCCTGAGGAGAGGAAATACTGAAGCTGGGTGTGTAGCTGAGTGTGGGAGGGAAGGCGGTGGTGCCAGGGAAAAGGGGCGTCCGATTGGGGTAGAAGAAGGGAGATAGGAATGGAGGAAGGAAGGGAGAGTGAGGAAGACTGGTGAAGGGGAAGAAGGGAAGGGAGAGTGAAGGAGACCAGGGAAGAGGGGAAGGGAGACTGGGGAAGGGAGACTGGGGGAAGAGGGGAGCAGAGGGTGACAGAGACTAGGGAAGGGGCACACTGAGAGGTGTGTTCTGCATTCAGGCAGCTCTGGATGGTAGAGGTGAGGGGAATTCTGGGCAGTGTGAGTGAGGGGCAGGAAGGGAAAGAATCTCTGGGAGATTGAAGTACAAGAACCACAACCCCTCCCCATACCCTGCTTTTCTCGGAAGTAGCCACAGGTAAATGCTCCCATATCAGTCAGACATTAGCAGGTCATGCCCTAGCCACTGAATTGAAAATCATCCTTCCACGATAAACAGTATAGATAGCAGTCAGACACAGCAGCCAGAATATAATAAATCACAAAGATCAAGTTCAGATAACCAGCCTTTCCGGTTTGTGATGGAAGGTCAATCACCTGTAAACTTTACCTCTGCTTTTCTCTCTCCACAGATGCTGCCTGGTCTGTGCATTTCCAGCAACTGTCCCCTGCTCTTTATTTGACTAAATGCTACACAGGAACCAGCCTCCCCTCCATGAACTCTAACAATACCTCTTGCTGCCTTGGTAGAGATTCTCTCTTCCTCCTCCTCCCATCAGGCAGAAGATACAAAATCCTCAAAGCAAGTACCACCAGGCTGAAGGACAGCTTCTCTCCCATGGTTATACAAATATTGAACAGACCTCTTGCATGTTAAGATGAATGTTTGACCTCACCATCTACCTCAACAGGGCTTTGCATTTATTCTCTGTTTTCCCTGTAACTGCAACACTCTTCTGCACTTTCTTACTGTCTTCCATTGTATTACCTCAGCTTGTTGATATGATGAAATAATCCTGCAGTCCACTGGCCCCTCTGTCAGCTTCCGCAGTGGGAACGCGGAATACAATCAGAGACCACGGGAGTGGGACAGGGCCAGACAATGGAATCACAGTTAGCCTTTCCCTGGCACCTCTCAGTGCTTGTGAGATGAACCGCTCCTTCCTAGCTGCACATCTACTCTCGCTCAGATTTTGGGGAGCATCTTGTTTCCACATCCTTCTGCTACTATCCAGGGAGATGAGAATACTGAAGCCACGCTGACTGCGCAGGCCAGATGAAGGCCACCGAACGCTTCCAAAGCAGGAGCCAGTAGTGAATGGTGGCAGCCAGAGCAATCCCACTCAGAACCTCCCTCACCTCCTACTGGCTGCAAAGACGACCAGAGTGTGGAGATGGGAACTGCTGTCCTCAGCTGGTCTGCTCCGTAACCAGCTCGATCTCTTCTCAGCAAGGTTCAGCAGTCACTCTGAGGAACCAGCTCCAGACAAGCACTCTGCATCAGTGAAGAATCGAGACTGCAGATGCTCCATGCTGGGATCCGGAGCAACGCCCGATCTGCTGGAGGAACTCAGCAGGTTGGGCAGCATCTGCTGGAGTGGTGGTGGGGAGGAACATTCGCAGCTTTGGGTCAAAACCCCACATCATGGGCGATACCTTCCCTCCCACAGATGCTACTTGACTTTGAGTGGTCCCTCCAGCAGCCTGTCTGTCACTCTGAATTAGGTTTTAAAGAATTCACACAGCTATGGGGAAAGGAGAGAGTGAGACACCCACAGAGATACGATGGACTGAATGGCCTGCTTCCCTGGTGTATTAGAAATGGGCATATAAACGGCCCTTGCCAGTGACACCTGTAATCTTCTACAAAACTTATTTTTTTTTTTTTAAAAAGAGGCTGTTGTGTTCAAAAACCTCCTCCAACTGAAACAAAGACACCCACACACAGCACCAGATAAATCCCTGGTTACAAAGCACCACAGCTGTAAACAGCAAAGAAACCCACATACCCACAGCAGTCCTGCCCCCGAGCTTCCCTCGTACTCAGCATGCACATCTCACACTTGTCTGCATTAACTTCCACCTGTCCTGCGCCATTTGGGAGGGAGAGCAACTTGTCCAATGTAATGAACAGTGTAGAAGGTGCTGTCTGGAATTCAACCTCGCAAGGTACTGTCACTATCAGAGCAGAGAGCTGAGAAGATTTAATTGGCGTTTCCTTCCTATGAATTACTCAACAGTGATATAGTGTGCACAGGAAGATTATTTTGACTGTGAGATATCAGGCAAATCATCTGTATGAAGGATGTAAGTAATAATGTCAATTCAGTGACAAAGAAACAATTTAGAAATATGACATTACATGATACAATTGCAGAGAGAGTGCATGAGTCACACACAGAAACAGGCCCTTCAGTCCATCTAGTCCATACTAACCTGATCTACCTATTCATCTACCTGCACCCTGACCATCCCCCTCGAACCCCTTCCATGAACCCTTCTCTTAAATCGAGCCTGCATCAACCACTTCCACACTCACACCACCCTCTGATTCTATGAATATTTCACACTTGGGCAAACCATTCAACCCCAGAGAGGATAAATATCTCAACGAAAAGGAAGATACAGTGATGTTAATAAAGAATGGGGTAGTGGGTGTATCTATCAATTGTCAAATACAGACCTAGTAGGCTGAATGGCCTCTCACAAGTAAAAATCAATGTTTCTTCTACACAATCAGAAGAACCCCAGCATTCAGGAGCCACCTAAAGCCACCTAGCATGGATCAGATTTTTAAAAAATGGACTCAAGCTTCATAGCAACTCCCTGTTGCCATGGAAGCGGCAAACACAAGATGGAATTGGGCTGATTGAATGAAATCTTTGACTTGTGTTGAAGGGAATACAGTCCAGTCCGCCAAAACATTTGTACAGGAACACTGCAGCAACATCTGCTTGATTTACTGATTCACAATGCACAAACCCATCGCTTAAAATTAAAGCGGGAAATATTCAGCAGGTCAGGCAGCATCTGCTTGGCTAAGTGAAGTGGGGAAACTCCCCAAACAGGAAAGAAATGCTTGCAATATCACACCTTAATGACTATAAAGCAAATGGATTTCAAAAGCAGAGAAAAACACTATTTACTTATGGGTTAACACACAAGACAGAGGATTTACTTTCAATGATTCCAACCAGGGCAAGCTGAGGGGGTGGAGGGTAACAAGCAGGAAGGAAGGACAAAAGGGAAGGCCTGTGTTACACATGATTAATTCAACTGACAGCAGCAATGATGGTGCTGCTTAAAGTGTGATGAAAACAGATCAAGGGTGCCTTCGAAGGGTCTCAGCCTGAAACATTGGCTGTTTATTTCTCTGCTGTGCTGAGTTCCTCCAGCATTTTGTGCGTTGCCTTGCACCAACATTCACTTTGTCACTTAATGTCACCCATTTCCTCCCTCTAAAGCCCTGCTCCACCTCTCAGGACACTTCCCCACTTCCCTCTTGCCCCCAACTCCTTGCTCTTTCTGCTCCCCACCCCCACAGCTCTATGGAGAGGCGATCTCAGTGTCTCTCTCCGTAGCTGCAGCCCAACCTGCTGAGTATTTCCCCCAGCTTTAACCATCACAAGACTAACACGCTCAAAGGGAAAAGCAGACAAACTCTGACTTCAACCTGAGCCTCAGTGGAACTCAGCTCTCATCTCACTATATCTAAAAGCATTGCTGAGATCACAGGCTTGCCAGCTCATTTCCATGGCAACTGTGGCTTTGACTGCACTAGTGCAGAGCAAATCTACTTCCTGTACCTTTCGGAGTATAACAGAATGTGAAGAACACTGAAACAACACCACAAGTACATATAAACACAACGTTGTTTTCAAATGGAGCAAATTCCTGAGCATGCATTGCTTAACTCACACACACACTCTCTCTGTGCAAAGTTCACTCCCATTTCAGTTTTTAAAATGGCTTCCTACCAAAATTTACTACAAAGCAATGAACCATGTAGGTTCTTAACATGATATTTTTTCCATAAAGAACTCTTTCCTGGTGATGTAACATCTTCCCACACCACAGAGCCTCACACATTTCCCACCTCAACCATCCCTCATTCTCCTTCAGCTAGTTCACCAGCTCTCAATAGCCAAATCTGCTCCTTCCCCTCGTCTTCACTCCTCTTGACCATGACCAAAATCTCTGGGTCTTCATCTTCCATCTCGCCAACCTTCCCTTCAGTAGATCCTCTGCTAAATTCCAGTTACTTTAATGAGGTCACAGGGAGAAAGGCCCTAGAGTTTTTCCAGCAACACACAGTCCTGCCACCCAAACATCTCCCCTTCTCTTTCAGGAAAGGTTCCACCTTTGCTTCTATCCAATGCTTCTTCAACAGCCTTTGGCTCTTCCAAACACACAAGGGAAAATTCATCCACATAGTTTTCCTCAAACCAACATCGTTTACACAAAAAAAAGGAGACTGATTTGCCTCAAAACATGGCCATTACACACTGGGGTTCTCCCCTACTCTGAGAAAATGGATGCCAAGCATGTAATGCAGGTCCACACTCCCACTACTGAAAAGACGATGCATGATGAATAGAATTATTATTTGAACACATTAGGAAATGTTAAGCTAGTTTCCACTATTCAGGAAGTAGGAGGTGTGTGGCACTATCTATAGTCTGGAGATGCTGAGAAATAAAAGTGTGTTGGCAAGCTCCCTAGGAATGGCTCAGCCTATGACGTCAGTCCACCTGGGTTGATGTAAAGAGCAGAAGCAGAAAGAGGTGGAATTATCACTCTGTGGCCACTTTAATAGGTACACCCGCAAGCTGCTCATTAATGCAATTATCTAATCAGCCAATTGTGTGGCAGCAACTCAAACCATAAAAGCTTGCAGACATGGTCAAGAGGTCCAGTTGAGGAAGGTGATTGACTGTGATGCTGCCACAGGAGATATGGCTAGGTTGGGAGGTGAGGTAGGAAGGAAGGGGTCGAGATATCATGGTGTTGGAGGTAGTGAGCAGATGTTATTGGGTGATAAAAGTTATATGGAGGAAGACAAATGGCAGGTTTCTGGGAAATGGAAAAGTAAGCCATGATTGAGGATTGCAATGGCTTATCATCCACTGACGGAAGCAATAGATGGGATTTAAATAGAGTTTTAAGGTATTGCTGAGTTTTGGATGCAGATCTGTTTCTGATATCAATCTGATCAACTTAACTAAGGATTTGAAAAAAATGTTAAGAGATATTGTGGGTGCAAGATCTTTAACAGACTGGGCACTCGTAGTGTTTTGTAAAGTTAATAAGCAATATAAGAAAGCCTTATGTTTAAAAGCTGTGGGAGGAAGGAATCATTGAATGACAGTGGCTTTGAGGAGTATTCATAGGAGTGCCTCTACATTTATCCATGAACCAAATTAAAAATAACTTAGTCAGGCAAATTTGATACCTAACTTAAACGATCTTCTGTTAAAATAGGAATGCTCTGTGTGTATGCACTACTATTCAGTTGGTTGGGGGGGGGGGGGAAGAGAGGGGTGGGGATGAAGGTTGGGGGGGCTGGGTTAAACAGTCAAAATGTAATTGGCAACTGGTTGTATTGAATGTAATTTGTTGGTGTTGCAATAAATTAGTGATAATTTTTTTTCAAATAAAACTTAGTCAGGGAAAAGTTGTAGACACCAGATGTTTAAAAGAGTTTCATGGTGGAGTAAGAACATATTGCTTATCAGTGTTGATTAAATTTGATGGTAAAAAGGCTGCTGGATAGGGTTACTTTAGGTTCTGACTTGGGTAGTTTGAGTCTGTATGCTGCACCGTCTGAGATGTTTTCAGTGTCAGAGGTTTGGGCATGTAGCAGCTGTGTGAAGGTGTAAGAAGTGCTGTGGTAGATGTGGTGGAGAACATGTGTATGTTAATTGTGGAGAAGACAAATGTAGCAATTGTGGAGGGGAACATAGCTCCACTTATGCAGGGTGTCCTGTATATAAGAAAGCTGTGGAAGTGCAGATTTTCAGGTAGAAATTGTCATATCATGTGCAGAGGCCCTTCAGGAAATACAAAAGTCAGTGTCAGTGGGACCTATTAATATCCAGAATGCAGATAAATTAGAGTCAGTGTAAAGTGCATGATTTTATAACAAAGGATTGTTGATAAACTAAAATTTATTACTTTTGTGGTAGATATAGTGAATTGTACAGCACAAACTAAAAGCAGGACTCAAAAAAATTTAAAGTTACATTTAAAGCTGCAAAAACCATCCAGAGGTAAATGACAGGGGTTCCCAATCTTTCTTATGCGATGGATCCCCACCATTAACCAAGGGGTCCATGGACCCCAGGTTGGGAACCACTGCTCTAGAAGTTATTAATGGTGCTTTACAACAAGTTCAGAATTCTAAGGTTTAAATGTTTTTTTTTCCTTTTTACATTTTTTCTTTTCTTTTTTGTTATTCAGACAAATCATCAGAATAGGGAAGAAATGTCAAAGTGCCAGACAGGGTGGTTTGAGCATCTTAGAAACTGCTAGTTTCCTTGGATTTTCACACACACACAGCAATCTCTAGAGTTTACAGATAATGAAGCGAGAAACAAAAAAAATACAGTGCGTAGCAGTTCTGCGAGCGAAAATGCCTTGTAATGAAAGAGATCAGAGGAGAATGGCCAGATTGGTTCAAGCTCACGGGAAGGCGACAGTAATTCAAATAACTACACGTTACAGAAGAGCATCTCGGAATGCACAACATGACAAATCTTGAAGTGAATGGGCTACAGCAGCAGAAGACCATGAATGTACTCAGTGGCCACTTTATTAGGTACAGGAGGAATCTAATAGAGTGCCCACTGAGTGTATATGCCTATTGCACATTTTCAGGCAGTTACAATGATCGAAGTATTCTTGAAGCAATGACATGCTTCAACTGAAGATACTACTACATGATAGCGTAATGCTATTACAGCGCAAGTTGTAAGATCAGGGTTGGATTCCGCCATTGTCTGTACAGAGCTTGTACAAACGTTTGTACATTGTCCCTGTAACCACACGGATTTCCTTCTGCTCCTCTGGTTTCACCCCACATTCCAAACACTTTTGATTAGGGTTATTGACTTGTTGGCATGTTACGTTGCTGCCAGAAGTGTGGCAACAGTTGTGTGCTGCTCAGCGCAATCCTCGCCAGTTTGACTTGACGCATATTGCTGTACACTTTCGTGTAAGCGAGACAAATGAAGTTAATCTCTTTCAATGCAGTAGACACATCAACCAGTCATTGGCAAACGTAAAATGCACAGAAAGAAATGTCCTAAATTCCTGATGTCTTGTGATACGCAAATGCTGCCCTTGCCACTGGGCAGAAAGGCTGGAAGTTATTCAAAGTGGCCCTGGACAGATGTTCTGCAACTGCTCACCCAAACAGTAACTGAATAGGAAAGGTTTACAGGGATATAGGCCAAACATGGGCAAAATGGGACTAGCTCAGATAGGCGTATTGTTTAGTATGGATAATCTCCATGCTGCGTGACTCTACAACGCTCTAATGCACTGCAGGGCCATTCTCTGATGATCACCTGACCCAGAAGTCAGGATGGTTTCATAGTCAAGCTACAAAGTCAACAGGGGAGATGTGGGAGGGAACCAGAACCCATGCCGTCACAGGGAGGATGTACAGACAGAGGTGGGAATCAAACAGCAATCAGTGATCACCGGTGATGTACAGCGACTGCGCTAACCACTGCATTTCCATGCCACCTCTCCCCTTATGTGAAGGGGGAAGGATTCGCAGCGTTGATGAAAGGTGGGTAATACATGCCCAAATCAAAATGGTTTGTAAATTGGGAGGGAACTGGAGTTGGTGATGTTCCCAAGGCCTTGCTGCCCTTGTTCTAGGTGGCAGAAGGCACAAGTCGGGGAGGTGTGGTCAGAGCAGCCTGTGTGAATAACCAGTAATGCAGATGGCACTGTGCACCAGTGCTGGAGAGAATGAATGTGCAGTGTGCTGGATGAGTCCCAATGAACAGGGGCATCAGTAAGCAGACTGTTGGACCTTCCATCACTTCACCGGAGGCTGAGGGCAATTGTAATGGGTAAAGATTAAATTAATTCAAATGTGGGCGGTAAACCCTTCATGTCCAGACCCAGAGTCCAGATGAAAGGTCTCTACTGAAACATCAGCTGAGTTCCTCCTGCATCCTGTTTGTTGCTCCAAACTCCAACATCCATGTCTGATTTTTACCAATTGGGTACACCAGGGCAATTTCCCACAGCCAAGTACATGTGAAGCCCTAGATGTGGTTAGAAAGTTTTCAGACCACCATGTCAACAAACTTGTATATTGCCAAAAGGACTGCAAACTTCCAACACTAGCCAACTTGGATCGAGAATTATTTCCTCCCACCCCTTCCATCAGGCAGAAGATGCAAAAGCCTGAAAGCACGTGCCACCAGGCTCAAGGACAGCTTCTACCCCACTTATAACACTATTGGATACTGCCCTAGTACAGAGAGATGGACTCCTGATCTCAACCTACTTTATGACCTTGAACTTATGGTCTACCTGCACGGCACTTTCTCTGTAACTGTAACACTTTATTCTGCACTCTGTTTTGCCTTGCATTACCTCAATGCAGATAATGAATTTATCTGTATGGACAGTTTGCAAGGCAAGTTTTTCCACTGTACCTAGGTACATATGACAATAATAAACAGTTTACCGATTTAAAACAGTAGCAAGCCAACATGAACACCGATTCTCTGTGAAGACCATCTTCAATTTCTTCCTTCTCTGTTGAGTGTGTAACCTAACTGGTTATGATTAATTATATCTCCAGGACATCTACATGCAGCGTACCAGCATTAGAAGCTACATTTCAAGCCCTCGAGTTTGTTGGTTTGGTCGTCTTCAGTTGTCAGTAAGCTTATATTATAGCAGAACATCAGAAATAGGAGCAGGAGTCAGCCAGCTGGCCTGTTAAGCCTGCACCGCGACCCAACAAGATGATGACTGATCTTCCATCCCAACATTTTCACATCCTAACATCCTGATTCTGAGAAAATTTCGCCTCACTTAACTCCCCTTATTCTGAAACTGTTCTTGGCTCCACAATCAGAAGATACTTCTGCCCTGCTGAGCTCTCAGTACAGCATCAACCATAGAACTATAGAACACTACTGCACAGTACAGGTCCTTCAGCCCTCCATGTTGTGCTAACCCTTATAATCCTAAAAAAAAGTACTAAACCCACACTACCTCATAACCCTCTATTTTTCTTCTATCCATGTACCTGTCCAAGAGGCTCTTAAATACCCCTAATGTTTTAGCTTCCACCACCATCCCTGGCAAGTCATTCCAGGCACTCACAACCCTCTGTGTAAAAAAATTTACCTTTTTCTCTTTGCCACATTCAAACTCAAGACTGCTTAGCTGGCTAGGTTTGTGTGGCCAATTCTGACATTTCTGACTGCCAGTCAGTCTACCCTTTATTTTATTTAGGGACACAACACAGTAACAGATCCTTCCGGCTCAACGAGCCTGCACCACCTAATTACACTCATTTGTCCAGTTAACCTGCTAATCCATACGTCTTTGGAATGTGGGAGGAGACAAGAGCACCCTGTGGAAACCCATATGGTCACGGGGAAGGTGCACCAACTCCTTACAGACAACAGCAGGAAAGGAATCCAGATTGCAGCCACATTAGAATTTAGAATTGTTAATCTGGATTAACAGTTCGGACTCACAATCAAAAATCCTAGCCAGCAGATCACGACATAGTCCAAACATACCATGCTGGATCTTTATTTTTTGGAGCACAGGAGAACGAGAGGTGATTTCATACAAGTTCATAAAATCATGAGGGGTATGGATCAGTGGACGGTTACAGTCATTTGCCCTCCCCCCAAGGATGGGTCTCCAAATTTACAGGGTGCAGACCCAAGCCAAGGGAGAGAGACCCGAGAGGTAACTTCTATACAGAGGACAGTGAGTACCTGGAACGAGCTGCCAGAGGAAGTGGTCGAGGCAGGGTCAGTTGCAACATTGCGGCGGCATTTGGATCAGTACATAGAGGGAAATGGCTTAGAGGCCTATGGTCTAAATGCAGGAAAATGGAACCAGCTGGGAGGGTACAGTTGTCAGCATGGGCCAGTTGAACCAAAGGGCCGGTCACCATGCTCTATCACTCCACGACTTTATATCAGATTCACCACGGTCTTTGGGGCAACGGAATTTGATGCCCCTTCTCAGACCACCCCCCTGTGCACACCAACTCCAGGGAAAGTGACTATGCTCACCTAGGGACTCCTCAAGATCATATTAAACAAAAATAGTTAAATTATCAGTGCATCCTCATGTAGGAAAAATATACCCTCACAAGGAGCAGTCAGAGGTATCAAAACATTAAGAGAACTTGCAAATCTGAGGTAGAGCGATTGGCTGAAGGAAGCCCCTGGCTCAAACTCTGTCCCCGACAGGAAAGAACAGTCCAAAGGTTCAGGCTCTTTCTGTATTTCCAGCAGCCCATCTTCACCTCCAGGCAACAGCAAGAACCCAGAAATAAAGCCTGGATGCGCTTGGCACAGTGCAACCCGGCTTAGAAAGTAATAGCACTATGAAGGAAAGGCAAGTTATAGAAACCTCGAGCTGGCACACAGAGGAACAGTGTGTATGTGAAGGTGGGGGAGGGTTAAGAAACTAGATTGGCTACAGAGGTTGATAGGACGGGAAAGGTGTGTGGCATGCTTGCCTTTACAAGTTGAAGCACTGGTTTTTAGAGTCAAGAGTTCAATGCTACATTCAGGTTTAAGTTTGCTAAGGTGGCCGAGTCAAAGGTGGTGATGAACCAGCACATGGAAGGGAGATTGAAAATCTGATTGAACGGTGTCACACAAATTCAAAGTCAGCAAAGCCAAAGAGCTGATTGTTGACTACAGGAGGAAGTAACTGGAGGTCCACGAACCAGTCAGTAATTTTAAATTCCTTAGTTTTATAACATCAAAGGATCTGTCCTGCGATCAGTATACAACTGCCATTACAAAGAAGGCATGACAGTGACTCTACTTTCTTAAAAGTTTGCGAAGATTCAGCATGTCACCTAAAACTTTGACAAACTTCTATAGATGCACAGTGGGGGGTATATTGACTAGTTGCATCACGGCCTGGTGTGGAAACACTAATGTCCAAGAACAGAAAAATCTACTAAAAGTAGTGGATACAGACCAGTCCATCATAAAAAAAGGCTCTCCCCACCACTGAGCACATTTACAAGGAGCACTGCCACGAGAAAGCAGCATCCATCGTCAAAGACCCCTACCATCCAGGCCATCCTCTCTACTCACTGCTGCCATCAGGAAGGTGGTACAGGAGCCTTAGGTCCCACACCACCAGGTTCAAGAACAGTTATTACCCCTCAACCATCAGGATCCTGAACCAGAGTAGAAAATTTCACTCACCTCAACTCTGAATTGACTCCACAACCTATGGCCTCACTTGTAAGACTCTACAACTCATGTTCTCAGTATTATCTATTATTATTGTATTGACACATTGGTTGTCAACCTTTGTGTGTGCAGTTTTTCATTGATCCTATTGAATTTCTTTTTGCTACTGTTAATGCTTGCAAGAAAATGTAACATGGTAGCATAGTGGTTAGCAAAATGCTTTACAGTACACATGACCAGGGTTCGATGCCTGCAAGGGGTTTGTACCTTCTTGTGACCACATGGGTTTCCTCCCACAGTCTAAAGACGTACCACTTGGTAGGTTAATTGGTCATTGTAAATTGTTCCATAATTAGGTTAGGATTAAACTGGGGGGACTGCTGGGCAGTGTGACTCGAAGGGCCAGAAATTTACTTTGAACTTTGTATATTGCAGCCTTATAAACTTTGATAAAGGTCACTTCTAGAGCATTGCATTGAATTTTGGCCACCCCATTATAGGAAGGATGTGGAGTCTTTGGACTGGGTGCAGAAGAGATTTACCAGGATGCTGTCTAGATTAGAGGATATGTGCCACAAGGAGACGTTGGACAAACTTGGATTGATTTCTCTGGAGCGGTAGAGGCTAAGAGGAGACCTTAAGATTTAAGATTTTGAGAGGAGTTAACAGCCAGTATCCTTTTCCCAGGGTCAAATATCTAATAAGTGTATGAACAGCGAGGAAGTTTAAAGGAGATGTGTGTGTCAGGTTCTATCTTCTATGCTGTGGTTGACAAACCTTAAGCCACTAAGTATGAAGGAGGAAAGAATCAAAGTGTTGGAATTTTGTTGTTATTTGAAAGCCTGTGGATGGAAGGGAGAGGGAAAGATGACCTATTCAATTAATGTAATGCCTAGCAAATTCACCTCAGATCAGTGACACCACTCCCTTGTCTGAGGGACAACTTTGAATCAGAGCAGGAAGCAGCTTTGGGTTTTCCTGACCAGAACAGCTCCGAGCCCCCGTCTGCAGCAGCAAGACTGTTAGACAGCAACAGTCTCAAAAATATTTTTTTTCCCCTCAGAAAGAGCAAAATATAAAAGGGAGGATCAATCAGACAAAAACACAAGAACCTCTGTCAGAGCAACACAGAATTCAATCATAAACACAAGAGATTCTGCAGATGCTGAAAATCCAAAATAGCCCACACACAAAAAGAAAATCTGCAGATGCTAGAAATCTCGAGCAACACACACACACACACAAAATGCTGGTGGAACTCAGCAGGCCAGGCAGTGCCTATGGAAAGGAATTAAGAACTGGAAAGGAAGCCAGGATAAAAAGATGAGGGGAGTTGGGAGGGAGAGAAAGGAAGGAGTATAAAATGGAAGGTGACTGGTGACATTCCTCTGGCCAGGAATCTAACGTGATGTGAAAGATTCAGTTGAGTGTGAGCTCATCTGAACAACAATCAAAAACTCTGCTTATCCAGGGAATGGGAATTCAACACACTGTACTCAGGGCTGGAAGTTCTTCAACAGGGGGTCTGTGACTGTGTGTGTGGTCATGCAAGTGTGGGTGGTTGACATGTGTAAGTGGGGGTGGGTGTGAACGTGTGTGTGGCAAAATGTGCACACAAGCATCTAACGGGGTGTGTACATGTGCGTCTGTCTCTCTGTTTCTGTGACACCAGCGAATCTGCAGATGCTGGAAACCCAGATCTTCCCCCTTCATTTCCAGCCTCGATGAAGGGTCTCGGCCCGAGACGTCAGCTGTTTATTCATTGCCATAGACGCTGCCTGACCTGCTGAGTTCCTCCAGCATGTTGTATGTCTATCTGCACACACTTGGTGCCCTTGTTCACAAGGCCCAGGCATAAAACACACATCACCTGCAAGTCACTGGAGGTTCCAAACTCTCCGATTGTACAAACCCAGCACTAGGTCCCACACATGTACCATATACAAGGAGACCAATCAAGAGTTAGAAGCAAGACAGGGAACGGGGTTGGGGGTGGGGGGGGGGGGCAGGTGAACATTCCAACACCAAGATGAAGGCGGTTTAGTCTCAGGAGTGCCATGGAAATGGAGTTACCCACGTCCTATCTGACTGGCAGCCTGCTCTTCCGCTCCAGGGTTGGAAGATTACTGCTCCTCTCTCAATTCAGAGACCCCTGGCTCGACTCAACACGAGTCACACCGCTCTCACTAGCTGTCCGCAAGGCCTCAGCCAGCAGCATACTCCTCTCTAAGTTCAAAGGTTGCATGGTGGAAAGGCAGTGTACAAATGCAAGGCACGGGGCACTATTTATAAAATAAACACTCTTTGCTCTTACCCGAGGGGTCGTTGGATCAGAGCCGGGTGGATCTGCTGGACACCCAGAGCAAGCCCTGGAAGAAAAACAGATTGGAAAGATGATAAGCCAAACATAATCAACACTGGCCACAAAGGGTAGAATTTTCTGGTGGCTATCCATTTTAATTCCAATCCCCATTGCTATTTTGACATGGGAGTCCACTACCTCCTCTACTGCTATGACGAGGCCATGCTTAGTTTAGAGGAGCAACACCGTAGTCCATCTGATGGCATGATATTGATTTCTTGAACTTCTGTTCATTTCTGCTCCCTGCCACTTCTCTCTTTGTCCTCGTCCCATTCTGGCTCTCCTCCTACTCCTCCTCTTCACCTGCCTATCACCTCCCTCTGGTGCCCCTCCTCCAGCCCTTTCTTCCACGGTCCACTGTCCTCTATCAGATCCCTTCTACTTCAGCCCTTTACCACTTCCTTCTACCACCTCCCAGCTTCTCAATCCATCCCCCCTCTCCCACCTTCCCCCTCCCCTGACAGCTTGTACTCTTTTCCTCTCTCTCCACCTTCGTATTCTGCTTCTTCCCCCTTCCATTCCCATCCCAGAGAAGGGTCACCGACAGAAATGTCCACCGTTTATTCTCCTCCACAGATGCTGCATCACCCGATTTCCTCCAGCATTACGTGTGCGTTGCTCTGGATCTCCAGCTTCTGCAGAATGACTTGTGTTTATGGTCGCTGCCTGGGCTGACCTCCTCACTTTCTATCCCAGCCGGGCTCTCTTCCTCATCTGTCTGGCTGCAGGGGTCGGGGGCACAACTCGCCCCCAGTCAGTACTGACTCTGCTAAACCTCTGCCTCCAGAGGAAAGAGTGTTGTGCAAGCTGAAGTCATTGGCACAAGAGCTTCTGCAGATGCTGGAAGTCTGGAGCAATAAACACACACAAAATGCTGGAGGAACTCAGCAGGTCAGGCAGCATCTGTTGAGGGAAATGAACAGTCAATGTTTCAGGCAGAGACACTCCTCAGCACTGAAGTGGTGACTATTTCCCTCAACAGATGCTGCCTGACCTGCTGAGTTCCTCTAGGATTTTGAGAGAGTCCAGGTCATTGTCCATATGTCCCAAAGGGCCAGTTGCCTCAACCAGTGTCCTGGGAACAAGAGTGACATTTCTGTCATGGTTTTGAGAGTTTCAGATCCTTCCTTGGACAGGACAGAGACGTAGTTTGGTGGTTAGGCAGTTTGGGAGGGACCGTGCTTCTCTGCTGCTCACAGAGGTAGGTGAGCTTGTGGAATTCACTCCCAGACAACTGTGGAGATCAAGTCATTGGGTACACCTTAAGTGGAGTTTGACTGGTTCTTGATTAGTCAGGGTGTCAAAAGTTACAGGGAGAAGGCAGGAGAATGGGATTGAGAGGGATAATAAATCAGCCTTGATAGAATGTCGGAGAAAACTTGATGGGCCAAATAGCTCACGTCTGCTCCACTGTTCTATAGTCTTATGCTTTAATTGTCAACAGGACTAGAAGTAGGAACGTAGTCAATATAAAAAGTGGGGGAGGAGCGGAGGGGCAAGGGGCAGAGGTGATTGGTGGACTGAGGGGAGGGGGAGCAGTGAGGTGAGGACCGGAGGTGATTTGTGGACTGAGGAGAGGGACGGATGAAGAGCAGATAGAGCCAGAGACAGGGAGGGCTGTGGTAGGCGGGTGAAAGATGGAGACAGGCAAACAAGTGAAGATAAAGACAGATAGGAGGAACACACAGGGTTACCAGAGGAAGGGAGAACACAGAACGGTACAGCATAGTACAGGCCCTTTGGCCCACAATGTTGTGCCAACATTTGAATCTAACCCTTCCCTCCCACAGGTGATCATGGGAACCATTGGGTGAAGAGGTGAACAAAGGATGAAGGGATGAAACCAGAGGGGATGGGGAGAGCCAGTGAGTGGAAGTGTGTGGGTGGAGCTGGGAAGGGGAAAGAGGACCAAAAGAAATGGAGGGGGAGAATGAGAAAAGGGGACAAACTAGGGGGACTAGAGAAGGGGTTGGGAGCCAGAGGTGAGCGTTTGGCTCTCATACCCAGGATTAGGTTGGTGTCGGTAATCTGGTCTCTCCGGAACGCTTCAGCTGGCTTGAACCGTGTTACCAGCTGGTCTGTTGCTGCAGATCCCTTTAACCAGGGAAGTCTGTTGAGTTAATCCAAGTGGGACACCCATATCTGACAATCAGAAGAGAAATTAGCTGATTCCCATCAAGTCCCAAGGAAGATGTGGACAGGGAATTAATCAAGAGTAACTTCAAAGGAGCAATTTAGAATCGGGTTTTGGGTAAACTTTGTATCAGGACTAACAGTGCAGAGGAAAGGTAGAGGGGGAGCAGGCTTTAACCAGGAGTGAGGGGTGAGGGGCCCGTGTCACAGAGAGGGTACGAGATCCAGTTAGTCAGTTTGGTTGACTGAGGAACACATCCAAACAGGTTGTCACAACAACAGCAGTGGCAGCCCAGAGTTACTCACCAGTTTGAACAGCTCTTGGCTTCGCCCCCAGATAGGCCAGGTTGACATTGGCTTTTCTGCCATCGATGATGGGGTTGGGATCCTTACAGGCCCGTTCTGCGGAGATTCTGTCCGCCATGGTGACCTACCAGACAGATGGAGAAGTCAGTGACGTGGAGCTCCCCAAGTGGGGCACGCAGAAGGGCAGTAGAGGTGAGCACGACACCAACGAGCAAGTTCAATTCCCGCTGTTGTCTGTAAGGAGGTTGTACGTGCTCCTTGTGTCCGTGGGGGTTTTCTCTGGCTGCTCCGGTTTCCTCCCACATTCCAAAGACGTATGGGTTAGTAAGTTGAGGGCATGTAATGTTGCTGCCTGAAGCGTGATGATGCTCAAGGGTGCCCCCACCACATCTTGGACTATCTTGCTCATTCATGCAAACAACGCACTTCACTGTATGCTTCCACATCTTGATGTACACGTGACAATTAAAGCCCATCTTTAAGTCAGCTCATAAACAACCATGCTACACCCAGACCCTGGGCCGGAGAAGCTGAGTCAACTGCACACTCTGGCCAACGCTGACCCTGCCAACCATAGCAGCCATTGGCCAGGGAATCTGAGACACCACAGACTGGGCTGCGGTATGTATGGGTGGGGGAATTAAAATTAACCCAACACTCACAGGAATTCCCAAATTATGTGGGACTTTTCCTGTCTTCAGGAACCCTCAATGCAGCAAGAGCCATGTTGTGCACACAGCATACCCTAGACGTAAACAAAGTGAGGAACACTACAAGTCGGCAGATAGGATTGGCCAGGACATCATCCGACACCCAACAACATCTACGTTTCCTTCTAGTATCAGGTTTAATACCGCTGACATATGTTATAAAAAGTATTGTTTTGTGGCAGCAGTACATTGATATACATAAAAGCTTAGGACACTTCAGAGTCTGGAGTTTGTAGAATAACGCCAAGGAGAATGGGTGTGTTTTATCTGGGCGCTCCAGTCTCCTTCCACAATCTAAAGACATACCGGGTACATTAACTGGCCATTGTAAACTGCCCTGTGAGTAGGTTAGGGTTTTGGGGTTGCTGGTGTGGTGTGACTCTAAGGACCAGAAGGACCTACTCCACCCTGTATTGCTAAATCAGTAAAAAAAATTATCATAATTTACAATAAATATAAATTAGTGGTGCAAAAATAATGAGCTTGTGCTCAAATGTTGTTTCATTGTTCATTCATCCAAACACTTCCCACATCCTCCTTCCTGCCCCTCCTCCTACCAGACCACTTCCACAGCATTCAATAAAGAGTAAGCCCAAGAGACTCCCTCAGTACCGAGCTAGGCCAAAAAGCTTGGGTTTGCACGCAGCTCTTTGGAGTGGACATGTACCATCAGCCTCCCGAAAGCTGCTTTGGGAATGGAACACAATCTTTCTGCTGGATGGGACTGCGTTTACAGTTTGGCGCATGGTTCTGACATGGGGCAACTTGGAGCACGCCCCATTCATCCACTGAAATCCGGCCCCGCGGATCCCCCGGTCAAGTCACAGCCTACTCTCAGCCAATGGCTGCACACATCAGTCCTCCCACATCTCAGGACATCCAGCGACTGCACTGGAGAATGGACTAGGGCGCAGAGAACATCATCTGTTCCTGACAGATAACACACCAGGCACAGAAGTGGTCAACTCCCTTCGACAGCTATTAGCCACAGCAGATGGGGAGCAGGACGAGGGTTTTACTTCACTCTTACAAATGGTGCAAGCTCCCACCTTTATTACTTTTGCAACTAGGCAGCTGGTTTGAGCTGTGTCTGATTTCGCAAACAGCAGCAAACTGTTTGAATTCTTCCCACCCCCACCCCCCATGACCTCCTCATTTTTCTTCCCTTCTATAAACAAACCCTGAGGCAAAGTCTCGTCAAAGCCCTTCAAAACAGCAAGACCCTGAGATAGCAATAGCTGGGATCTTACTGTGCTTAACACGACCATGTTCTTGTATTCAACAGGCCAAACTCTCGTCTTGCTCCTGCCGTTGGGAAGCAGGTACAGGAGCCTTGGGTCCCACACCACCAGCTTCAGGTACAGTTACTACCCTACAACCATCAGGCTCCTGAACCACCTCAACTCTGAACTAACTCCACAGCCCTATGGACTCACTTTCAAGGACACTATAAATCATGTTCTCAGTATTACTTATCACTATCGCATGTTCTTTTTTGTATTCGCCCAGATTATCTTCTTTTGCACGTTGGTCACTTATCAGTCTGTGTGCAATTTTTCATTGATTCTATTGCATTTCTTTGTTCTAGACTGAATGCCCGCAATAAAGTGAAACTCCGGGTAGTACAGTATGTGCTGACATATATATGTACTTCGATAATAAATTTATTTTAAACTCTCACCACTACCTCTTTCTCCCCCCCCCCCACACACACAAATTACAACAGCAGAGTCGGGTGCAGGAGGCTGCAGCAAGGAGCTCGAGTGAATGTTCCATCCTACCAGAAACGAAAAATTTACGCCAGCCCTTTCTGCAGCAGGGTCCCTTCAGAAAAGAAGATACCACTGCATCTGAGGTGTGGGGTTACCCCTGCACTGGGCAATGAGCACTCTAGAAGTGCTCATTTCCCAGCCCTATATAGATCATTTCGGTTTTTGTGGCAGAGAGGGGGAATAAAGTTTGTGCCCTGTCTAATCTTTGGCCCCAGGAACCATTTAAATTCGAAGTGTTAAACAGATGAATGAATGATAAAGGAAAAACAGAGTCACCCTGGCATCTGCTGATACTGAACTCAAACATTTCAAAAACAGAACCAACTAGCAACAACATTCCTTTGTGTGGGTGACTTAGTGTCTCAGTGGTAAAAGCTGACAGTGCAGGTCAGGTGAGTGCCGGGGAGGGGGGGGGGGGGGAAGAGTTGGGGGGAGTGGAAGGGAGGCAAAACACTACAGATGCTGGACATCTGAAATAAAACCAGAGAGGGCTGGAAACACTCTGCAAGTCAGGCAGCTTCTGTGGGGAGAGGAAGGGAGTTAACATTGCAGGTGAGAGTTTTCTTGTGCAAATTCTCAGATGGATCCAGACTCAAGATTGTTTAATGTCATTTCTAGTACACAAGTGTGAAGGAGAACAAAATAATTGTTACTCCGGATCTGTGTGTGTGTGTGTGTGTGTGTGTGTGTGTGTGTGTGTGTGTGTGTGTGTGTGTGTGTGTGTGTGTGTGTGTGTGTGTGTGTGTGTGTGTGTGTGTGTGTGTGTGTGTATAGTTAACCAGAAAACAAACAGATCCCACCACCCCCCCCCCACCCCCCAGCTACCAACACTGACCAATCTCAGCCACTCCAGCTAACCATGCCTCTCCCTCTACGTTAATGCAAACCCCTGCCACCTCTGGGCTCATCTCACTTCTATGGAGCTGCTGTCACAACAGGAGATTGTCAGAGCCTCTACAGAAAAGGGTGCATTTCTTTAGAGATTGGAACATAAGAACATAGAACATTACTGGCCCTTCGGCCCACAATGTTGTGCTGACCACGTAACCTACTCTAGAGACTGCCTAGAATTTCCCTAGTGCATAGCCCTCTATTTTACTAAGCTTCATATACCTATCCAAGAGGCTCTTAAAAGATCCTATTGTATCCTCCTCCACCTTCACCAGCAGCAGTGCATTCCACTCTGTGTGAAAAACTTACTCCTTACATCCCCTCGATAGTGTTTTCCAAGCACCTTAAAACTATGCCCCCTTGTGCTAGCCATTTCAGCCCTGGGAAAAAGCCTCTGACTATCCACACGATCAATGCCTCTCATCATCTTATACACCTCTATCAGGTCACCTCTCATCTTCCGTCACTCCAAGGAGAAAAGGCCAAGTTCACTCAACCTATTCTCATAAGGCACACCCTCCAGTCCAGGCAACATCCTTGTAAATCTCCTCTGCACTCTCTCTATAGTGTCCACATTCTTCCTGTAATGAGATGACCGGAACTGAACACAGTACTCCAACTGGGGACTGACTTGGAGATGAAGTAATGGTCTCATTCTGTCTGTGTTCCACTGCCCTCAGACAACATGCCTGAATGAGAAACAGGAAATGCTGGAAATACTCACCAATACTGGCTCTCATTTCTTTCTCCACAGATGCTGCCTGACCAGCTGAGTGTTTCCAGCATTTCCTGTTTCCATTTCAGATTTCCAGCATCTGTTGTTTCTTTTTATGTTTATGCAAATCTGAATAATCTAAATCGGTTCTATAGAACTCTAGTTAGACCCCACTTGGAATATTGAGTTCAGTTCTGGTCTCCTCATTATAGGGAGATGTGGAAGCTTTAGAGAGGGTGCAGAGCAGATTTACCAGGATGCTGCCTGGACTGGAAAGAGGATAGGCTGAGTGAGGTAAGGCTTTTCCTCTTTAGAGTGAAGGAGAATGAGAGGCATCTTGATAGTGGTGATAATAGGACAGCCAGGAACTTTTTCCAAGGGCAGAAATGAATAATGCAAAGGAGCATAATTTTAAGGTGACTGGAGGGAAGTATGGGGGGGGGGGGATGTCAGGGGTAGGGTTTTGTTTACACAGAGAGTGGTGGGTGCATTGTACACTGGGCCGGGGTGCTAGTAAAGGCAGATACATTAAGGATGTTTAAGAGGCTCGTAGATAGGCACATGGATGATAGAAAATTGGAGGGCTATGTGGAAAGGTTTAGCTTGATCTTGGAGTAGGTTAAAAGGTCTGTACAACATCATGGGCCGAAGGGCCTGTACTGTGCTGTAACATTCTATATTCCATGTTCTAAATGGTCATAGGAAAACTACAAACAGTCAGACCCCTCTCTTCTTCCCGGACTCTCCATGCATCTCCCTGACCTTTCTTCCATCTCACTGCCCCCAGCCCCAGAGCCAGTCATTTCTCAGTGCCCTTTTGTCACACACCATCTGGGGCAATGCACCCTGTCTGCCTCTCAGAACTGAGAGAGTCACCACATTCTGGACGAGCCTCAGCCGGCAAGATGCTGGACACCCAATACCCAAGAGGGCGGGAACAACCAGTTGCTCAGGTCATTGGCCCCTGGGTGATGACCACCCCTCCCCAACTCACCGGCATGTGGAACTCAGCACAGTCCACACTCCTGCCAGGATCGCCCAACATTACCCAGGGCTGGTACCAATGGGAAATGATGCCCAGCTACCACTGACCAAACCGCACTGCCCACTGAGAACCTGCTACCCAGCCAACACCGGCCACTGGCATATAGGAAGCTGTTTTGGGTTACCATTAGCCACCTGAGCCAGTGGGGAACTGCCACCCAGCTATCACTGGACACTGGCACCAGGGGGAGTCCATCATCAGCCACCTCTGGGCACTGGCACCTGCTTTGTGGTCACAGTTCCCAAAGTAGGGGCCACCCTATCCACTCTCGTCCCTGTGCCACTCCAGAGCAGATCCACTCCCCGCCCCCATTCCTACAGACCCTACCACTCATCCCCAGCCTATTCCCCCTCCCAGCCAATCCCCCAAAACCTCCTCCATCTCCTCCCTAACCCTTACCCCTAGCAGTCTCTTCCTGCCTCTTTGCCTTGCCCCAGTCCTACCTTCAACCTTTGACCAATGCCCACTCTCATCTTCTCTACAGTATCCTCTAACTCCTTCCTCTACCCGACCTCTACCACCTGTCTGCCCCTCCAATTCTGCCCCACCCCCACTCCTTCTTCAGAACTGATCATTGGTCTATTATTGTCACATGACAGAGTGAAGCGTTTTGTTGGTGGACCATCCAGACACATCATTCAGTAAGCAAGCACAGTAAGGTGGTATAATGTGGGGGAGGGGTACTGAATTCAGAATATTGGGTTACAATTCCCAAAAAAAAAAGACAGTGCAGGCAGATAAATAAGCTGCAGGACTATTAGGGGGTAAACAGAGAGTACGGGCTTATTTTTATCATGCCAGAGGTTTAAGATAGCAGTTCCTTGCCCTCGTCCAGCCCAGTGGGGTAGAGTCCCCACTCTCCGCCCACAGACACACACGGTGAACCGGGGCTCTCTCCACTCTGGGGACAGGGAAATTGACAGACGGTGTAAAGTGGAATGAAAATACCGAGGGCGTGGGGATTAAAAAGCACCCGCACTAAACCACGTCAGGTCAGCAAAGAGCAAGATAGCAACGCTTTAATTTGTAACCATTGGATTGAGAACGGCTTAAATATGGCTCGTGTGTAAATAAACCTCTGCAGTTTTTTCTAAAAGAGCGAGTGAGGTTGGTGCAGTCGGGAGCGCAAGGAGCCGGGGTCGAGCACCTGTTGTCCGCTAGTTCAAGCATTTCCTTCAAGAGCAGGAATTCGCTCAAAACACACCACACCGCGTCGGTTGAGAACTTCTGCTTTTAACAGCAGTGAAAAGAGGAAGGCTCGGTTCTCAGCGGGACTGCAGGTGCGGCGTGAAGGGAGGGGGTGCTCAGCTGGAACCGGCGGCAAAACGGGGGCAAAGGGGAAGCCGTGGGGGGCACAATCAGCCTGGCATTTCCCCCTCACACCCTAAACTGGAATATCACCCCGATCGATCCTTAGCGTTTTGAACCATCCAGATGGTTTATTATTGCCCCCCAGACCCCCCCCCCACCTTTTTTTGGGCCACTGGCCTCTAATCCTCGACTTATTGCCCTTGTCGTGAAGCTCGAGTTCTGAACATATCTCGACCCTGGGGTCGAATTTTATTCCCTCTCTTCACCCCTTGGATCCTGGTTTATTTAATCACACCCTCCTGGACCCTAAAATGTCCATTCACACCCTCCCCCCACCCAGAATTCGTGGCAATTTATTTACCCGTACCCCGGACCCTGACAAGCGGAGATGGCCGCGCTCTCCCCGGGACTTACGAAGCCGTATCCGCGGGATTTGCCAGTCTGCCGGTCAGTGATCACCACCGCCTCCTCGATGTCCCCGAACACCTCGAAGTATCTCCGCAAGGACGCGTCGGTCGTGTGGTAGGGCAAGCCGCCCACGAAGATCTTGGTGAAGGTAGTGTCCTTCTGCAGGGTGTGCATGCTGCCAGGGGCTGGAGAAGGCGGCTGGTGACGGGGGACAGCGGACTGTCCATGCAGACACACACCAGACAGCACTCGCCTGCTGCCAGCCGCCGACGCCGTCCTTTTAGTACGAGCCCGCCCCCCACTCGGCCCCTCCTCGCAGCGGCTCCATTGGACCGGGCTGAACCCGCCCTCGCTCCCCGGGGACTCGCAGAGCGTGCGGGCGTGTAGTACGCTCAGTCGCAGGATCCGTACCCAAAGTTGGGCGTCTCCAGGCTTGGCCCTTGCTGAAGCCCAGCACAAAGGCAACATAACTGCGGGGCACCCCGGCACCCGCCCCGCCCCGCCCCGAATCTACCACTTGGGACACAAGCAGATGCTGGAAATCTTGAGCAACACACAAGGAAAAGTCCTCCAGTATATTGGGCTACAATGTCCTGGAGGACAGTGCCCTGCGAGTGTTACTTATAATTGTCAGCGTGCTGGAAATCGGGAGATGGCGATGGCGGGAATTCCCGGTAGTATGTGTGTAGAGGGGGAGAAGAGAGTGAACTCTGATCGGGAGCGCCCAGTGCCGACACCAATTTAAGATTCCGTCACCACCCTCCCTCCCCACACGGGAGAGAGTGATAGATAGATAGATACTTTATTCATCCCCATGGGGAAATTCAACATTTTTTCCAATGTCCCATACACTTGTTGTAGCAAAACTGATTACATACAATACTTAACTCAGTAAAAAAATGATATGCATCTAAATCACTCTCTCAAAAAGCATTAATAATAGCTTTTAAAAAGTTCTTAAGTAGTTTACTTAAATACATTAAATACAATCAACCCCGGCACTTTAACATATCTTACTCCTGGCGGTTGAATTGTAAAGCCTAATGGCATTGGGGAGTATTGACCTCTTCATCCTGTCTGAGGAGCATTGCATCGATAGCAACCTGTCGCTGAAACTGCTTCTCTGTCTCTGGATGGTGCTATGTAGAGGATGTTCAGGGTTTTCCATAATTGACCGTAGCCTACTCAGCGCCCTTCGCTCAGCTACCGATGTTATACTCTCCAGTACTTTGCCCACGACAGAGCCCGCCTTCCTTACCAGCTTATTAAGACGTGAGGCATCCCTCTTCTTAATGCTGCCTCCCCAACACGCCACCACAAAAAAAAAGAGAGTGTTCCTCTCTTCCCAGCGCCCAAGTATGCGGGCAACCCTAGCAGGTAATAGACCCGCCGCTTCCGACCACCTGTCACTTAATCCTCTGTCCCACATCTCGATCTTCGGACCCCTTCCTCACTGTTCCAACATTAACTCGATTGGAAGTACCTCATCCATCACCCACGTAAGCTGCAGGCCAACCCCGTGTGAAGTGTGTTATTTCAGAAGGTATTCCCTTTCCTAACCGGGGGGAGGGGGGTGAGTCCCAGGGTGTTGTACCCCAAAATGATCCATACCCAGGAGAGGCTGGACCGCCCTGGAATCCAAGGGGTTTCTGCGGGAACTCCGGTTCCCTCCCACATCCCAGTAAACATCTTGCTAGGTTAATTGGCCATTGTAATGTTCACTTGCGTTTGTGTGAGTGGTAAAATCTTCAGTGGAGTTGAGGGGGACATGGAGAGAATAACAAATGAGATTGTTGTATGATTGGGGTCATTGGGTGGTTGGCATGGATGATGGGCTGAATGGCCTATTTCCCTATCTCTAAGACTAGGGCTCTGTGATTCTGCTTCTCCATTGCATCCTCACACACCTGATTATGTGGAAGGTAAGCAGCAGGGTACACCAACAATCTCAGCCAGCTGGCAAAACAGGCTGAAAAAATGTCAGGTGGAATTTAATACAGACAAGTGTGAGATGTTGCACTTTGGGAGGATAAGCCAGGGTAGGATTTACACAGTGAATAATGAAGCTAAGAGAATACTGATGCAATGCAGGTAAATAGGCCATAAAGGTAGATTTTGGCACATTGCTTCTGGTCAAGCTGGCACGGAGCTATGGTGTCCATCTAGTTGTGACTCAGTCTTGGTTGAGATTTTTAGATTCACAGGGAAGGTTTTGAGGGCTGCACAGAGTTAGGGGACAGGTTAGGGATTAGGAGTTAGAGGTCAGAGGTAGTAAGCGAAGAGTTGGGGCCAGGAGCCCAAGTCCAGATTGGAGCACGCCACAGTAGAAGACCAACGATCCCCATGGACGGATCTCAGGTCGGCACTGAGGATGTAGACCAGCAATCCCAGTGATCAGTGACTGAGACTGGCCCCGTGGGTGAGGGCTAGTAACCCAACCTTGCAGGGTGGTAAGTCCTGGGATCAGTCGTCCATTCAGGCAGGAGGCACGAGGGCCAGTAAACCCTCCCCCACCAGGTCATTAAGTCCCAGGTTCTGATGTCTATACAAGTCTGGAGTTTGAGGCTCAGTGTTCAAAGCCCATGAAAAAGTGAGCAGCTTCAAAATCTTCAAGGATCTGTCCTAGACTCAACACATTGATAGAATCATAAAGGCACATCAGTAGCTCTGCTTTGTTCAGTTTGAGGAGATTTCAAAGTTCAAAGCAAATTTTATTATCAAAGAACATGTATGTCACCATATACAACCCTGAAATGTATTTTCTTGTGGGCATACTTAATAAATCTATAGAATCGTAACCATAACAGAGTGAATGAAAGACCGCCCAGCAAAAGCATTCAACCAGAGTGCAGGAAAACAAACTGCAAATATAAAAACAAGAAACAATAATAATAAATAAATTAACAATAAATTTCAAGAACATGAGATAAAGAGACCTTGAAAGTGAGTCCACTGGAGGTGGGAACATTTCAGTGATGGGGCAAGTGAAGCCGAGTGAATTTATCCTGTTTGGTTCAAGAGCCTGATGGTTGAGGGGTAATAACTGTTCCTAGAACAGAGGGCATGAGTCCTAAGGCTCTTGTACCTTCTTCCCGAAGGCAGCAGCGTGAAGAGAAAAAGTACTGGGTAGAGGGGGTTTCTGATGCTGCTTTCCTGTGACAGTACTTCATGTAGATGTTGGGAGGGCTTTACCCGTGATGGACTGGGCTGTACCCACTACTTGAAGGACACTGGTGTTTCCATACCAGGCTGTGATGCAGCCAGTCAATATACTCTCCACTAAGCATCTATAGAAGTTTGTCAAAGTTTTAAATGTTATTTGGAATGTCTACAAACTCCTAAGTAAGTAGAGACGCTGCCATGCTTTCCTTCATAACTGCACTTACTTCCGTTGTGGGCCCAGGACAGGTCATCTGAAATAATAATAACATCTAGGAATTTAAAGTTGCTAGCCCTTTCCATCTTTGATCCTCCAATGAGGACTGGTCCATGGACCTCTGGTTTCCTTCCCCTGAAGTCTATAATCAGCTCCTTTTTCTTGCTGACATTGAGTGAGAGGTTGTTGTTATGACACCACTCAATGCAGATTTTCAATCTCTTTCCTGTACTCTGATTCATCACCGCCTTTGAATTGGGCTATGACTGTGGTGTCATCTGCAAACTTGACTGACATTAGAGCTGTGCTTAGCCTCACAGTCATAAGTGTAAGAATAGAACAGAGGGCTAAGCACACAGCCTTGTGGTTCACCTGTGCTGATGGAGATTGTGAAGGAGATGTTGTTGCCAATTCAATCTGACTGGGGTCTGCAATTGAGGAAATCGAGGCAACGCACACAAAATGCCTGGCCTGCTGAGTTCCTCCAGCATTTTGTGTGTGTTGCTTGTATTTCCAGCATCTGCAGATTTTCTCTTGTTTATGAGGAAATCTAGTATCCAATTTTACAAATAGGTATTGAGCCCAAGATCTTGGAGTTTATTGATTAGTTTTGAGGGGATGATGCTATTGAATGCCAATCTGTAGTTGATAAAGAGCATTCTGATGTATGCATCTTTGCTGTCCAGATGTTCCCGGATTGAGTGAAGAGCCAATGAGACGACATGTGCTGTGGACCTATTGCTTGGCTAGGCAAATTGGAATGGATCTAAGTCACTTCTCAGGCAGTAGTTGATGTTCAATCATAACCCCTCAAAATACGTCATCACTGTGATTGTAAGTTCTACTGGGTGTATTTCATCAAAGACTCTTGCAAATTTCCACACATGCACAGAATTGTAAGAGATAAACAAAGGGTTGTAGACCCAACTACTCCATCGCAGGCACAACCCTACCCACCACTGAGGACATCTTCAAGAGGCAGTGCCTCAACAAGGCAGCATCCATCATCAAGGACCATCACCTACCTGGGACATGCCCTCTTCACCTTACTACCATCAGGAGGTACAGGAACCTCAAGACCCACTCTCCATGATTCAGGAACAGCTTCTTCCCCCATCATCATATTTCTGATTGGTCCATATGAACACATAAACAGTATCACATTATTCCTTTTTTTTTGCACTTTATTTATTTTGTAAATTTATGTACCTGAACTGCACTGCTACCACCAAACAACAAATTTCACCTCGTGTAAGACAGTGATAATAAGCTTGATACGAGGAAATCTGCAGATGCTGGAAATTCAAACAACACACACAAAATGCTGGTGAAACGCAGCAGGCCGGGCAGCATCTATAGGGAGAAGCACTGTTGACGTTTCGGGCTGAGACCCTTCGTCAGGACTAACTGAAAGGAAAGATAGTAAGAGATTTGAAAATCTCTTTCAAATAAGCTTGATTCTGGTTTGGATTAGGGAAGGGAAAGACTACAGTGAAATTTGTTGAGAAAGGCAAACATTTTAAAATGCAGATACAGCTTCACCAGAAACCAGTTGAAATCAGCACAGGTGTTCAAAGTTCAAAGTAAATATATTATCAAAGTATGTATATGTCACGGCATACTACACATACAGTAGCCTCATTTTCTTGCAGGCATTCACATTAGAACAAAGAAATAAAATAGAATCAATGAAAAACTACACACAAAGAAGGAGAAAGGACCAATGTGCAAAAGAAGACAAACTGCAAATATATACATAAATAGATCGATACTTACATTCATACGTACATACACACAGAGAAACTGAGTCGTAGAGGTCTACTACTCATGTTAGTACTTGGTGTGCTGGGGATTATTGCGTGAGTTCAGACACGACAGCGTTTCAGATGACCAGCCCAGACATGGGTCCTGAGGTAACAATGAATGAGAGTGTAAGTGACTAAATTCTATTCCTCTTCTTCACCATCTTCACTCCCTTCAATGCTAAGTTCAGCGCAGATCAAGGCTGAATTTGAGATGTTCCTGGTACATCGACCGAACAGAGGGTCTGCAGACATCAGTGGGTGGAAGGCAGCCGAACCTCACCGAAAATAGTGGGTCATATCTGGGACCTCCCCTAACCCCACCCTCAACAAAGCAGTCCCCTAAATTTTCAGGAACTTCTGAAATAATCCAGTCCACAAGCTCACTAGGAAACAGGTTGGCAGACACAGTCTCTGAAATCTGAGACAGGCAGAATAAAGAGGGGAGGCCAAAGAGTAGGTGCTCATCGTAATGCCTTCACCAAAATCTTCCGCTGTTTCATCAGGGATCTTCTTTCCATAATAAGGCTGGAAGTTGATTGCACAATATTCAAAGTAGGTTTGAGTATACCAAAGTTTGGAAAGATTGCATCTGGAATATTGTGTGTCTTATACTGCTCTTAACTAAAGAAGGATGAGTTTGTGATGGACGGATGTACAATGGAGGTTTACCAGATTGATTCCTAACGTGGATTCCTAGGAAGAGATCGGGTGTCTATTAACTACAGAGGTATGAGAGCTGGTCTATTGAAAGGTACCAAATTCTTACAAGCTTTGGCAGACTAGATAGAGAGATAAATGTTTCCATCAGGGAAGAGGCTACGCAGCATTAGCTCCAGGGCAACTAGACTCATAAACAGGTACTTCTCCCAAACAGTGAGGCTGATCTACACCTCCACCCATTAACCCATCCCACACACACCTCCCTCACTCTCCCAGACTGCAGATTAATAAATAATCCTATCTCTCTATAACTGCTGAAGTGCTCTCAGGATTAGAGTCGACCACACTCACTGGCAGCCATCTACAGTACAGCTGCCCCCTGCAGCATGATCTCTAACCCACCCCCCCAACACACACACACACACACACACTCTCTCTCTCTCTCTCTCTCTCTCTCTCTCTCTCTCTCTCTCTCTCTCTCTCTCTCTCTCTCTCTCTCTCTCACTCTCTCTCTCTCTCTCTCTCTCTCTCTCTCTCTCTCTCTCTCTCTCTCTCTCTCTCTCTCTCTCTCTCTCTCTCCCTCTCTCCCTCTCTCCCTCTCCCTCCCCACCTTCAAACTGTGAATTCTGAATGTGTTAAAGCTTCATTCTGTCCCCACTGGGCCATCCTTCCCCCCAGTCTGCTAAGGCAGATTCTCAGCTGTCCCTACACCTTGTGCTCAGTGAGGTTCCTGCTAATTAAGGCAAAGGGATTCTGTCTTTGTTCCTACTAATGGTTCTGCAGAAAATCCTACACAATCTCGATGAATTATCTCCAAGCAATTGCATCTCAGACTGCAGATGCTGGAACTTGAGAATTAAAATGTCAGGGGATGCTGCAGAACTCACCAGGTCAAGCAGCATCCGTAGAGAAAGGTGAGGCTGACACCAGACCAATGAGCTTATAACTGATTTTGAAATTCTCAACGTTATTCTAGTTTCTCCATGCCCAGCCCGTCAGTCTTGGCATCGCTTGCAAATCTCCGGCTCCCTTCACGCCCTCACGAAGACAGCCTCCTAACACTGAACCTCCACTCCTGAGACCTTCCCTCCCCTTCACTATCCAAAACCTCCGTCTCTGACCCAGGTGTCAGTTGCTCGTCTGAATCCCTGAGGTCACTTGTCTTGAGAATATTTTTCTTCCTGGGACATCTCTTTAGGTTTGAGTGCTACAGGCACCAGTGGTCATGGAACCACTTATTTGGTGCAGGCTCAGTGGAGGGGGATGGAATGAGAATTAGTGGAGGATAGCGGATGACTGAATGGGCTGATAAATGACTGATATATCGGCACCGTCTGAGCAAAGGGTAGGGTTAGTCCATAATCCATAAGATTTGTGAGGGATCTGAGCAAAATATCAGAGGAGGAATGCAAGGAAAATTCGGCAAAGGCTGCTGTGGCAGAAAAGTATGGATGGGAGCAGGAGTATCATTCAATCACTGCCTCTCCTGAAGGTACTGGAGCATCCTCCAATGTGACTCCTGGTCCCAAGGGATTCAGTCCTCTTTCCTGACAGCATCCACACAGCCCCATATTGCTTCCTCCAAAACTGTATGCCAAGGAAACATCCTCTCTGTTAACCCACCCCCACAAAAAAAGAACAATTTCAGTGCCTCAATTTGAAAGCAATGAACTGGATAATGTTCAGAAGCTGTGGCACATCGGTTTGAAATTCAGCACTGGGGGGGGGGGGGGGGGGGTTGGGTGCTACAGAACAACAACCAACAGGTTCAACAAGCAATAAAGAGACTAAAAGTGTAATCACAAAAATGACACTCCAGATCACAGAGAAGATGTTGGTAAAGTTCGGGCACAGGACAAGACAAAAGCAATATGGCAGCCAGCAATGACCAAAGGTGGCTTTGGGTAAAGGAAGACTGATGGGAAGAGGTGGAGCTTGAGGTCGCTTGGGAGAGAGTATCAGTTGTCTCGGTGAGAACTTAGCCAGTGTTTTCTCCCCCCAGTGAGTCACTGCCTCAAGCCTCGCGCTAGAGATTTGAGTCAGTGCCACAGAACGGTGTGGGTGCAGCAGCGCTGTGGTATCAGAGCTACCGTTCTTCAGGGAAGCTACTGCCATCACCCTGGTGACTGGAACACTGCTGAAGGGGCAGTCTGAGGGCTGACTCCATCTGCATTCCCAATGCTTATCAGTTCTTCAGCTATGTTATCTGATCACACACAGTGTTTTTGGCACCTTACTACTTGCACTTATGACTACTGTGTCTTCTAAATTACAACATGACAACTCAAAGTGTGCTTCATTGCTTCTGTGGTCTCAGGCTCTTCAAGGATATAAGGTCATTTTTTGTTTACTTTCCTTAAAATGTCTTTGCCTCTCTGGGGAAGGACATGCCCATTTAATTTTGTTAAGCCTTCATTATTGAAGAATTTACAACTTGCGTAGTACTGAATTCCATCAAATTGAATGTATTGATTTTAAAGCATATTGTTTTAAGTTGTCGTTTAATCCTCGACAGGAAGTGGTTTGCAGCTTTGCAAATGTTGATGCAATTTTCTATTTTTAACAAGTACCACACTACACAAACCTTACAACCCACTGATCTCCTCGGGGTCAATGGAAAGACACGTGAACAGTCTTGTCAGTGAAGAAAATGGACACTAAAAATTCACTGCCCGCCCCCCCCCCGGGTCACTGAACACGTTCTATTCCCATGAGCAAGTTGATAGCTAGGATTTCATTGTAGTTCAGATAAGCAAAATTAAATATAGACTGCTATCAACTGAAGTAGCCAAACAGATAATGAGAAGCGGGAACTCTCTCTCCTCATTCGTTAACAAGCTAATCCCCTTTTTCAACACATTTAGAAACACAGAGCATTCCAAATACCATCCAGCTTCCTTGTTGGAGGCTGGACCTTGACAGCTAGTTTGACCCCGTGAGCTTCTAACCAGCAAACTCCAAAGTCTTCCACTTTGAGTTCAGTTATCGCCAAGTGGCAATGATCAACATGATCCGGCAAATACCATCCATGATATTCTCAGTCACACTAAAGTGGATTTAACTTCTAAGATTATTCTTTATGGTCATAGAATCATAGTGTACTGATAAAACAGGAGAAGACACAGTGCATCATGTCTGTGTCAGTCAAGAAAGATTTACCCAGTGTAGACTCACTTCCCATTCACGGCCCACAAGGGTGCATATTCATACCTGATGAGTCTTAATTCTGATAAGGCTTTCTGCCTCTTCCACCCTTTCGGGTAGCAAGTTCCAGAAGCCCGCCCTTGATGGATGAACAAAAGATGTTTCCTCACCTCCACTCTAATCTTCCTAACCTCTGGCCCAGGTTTCTGATCTGTCCAGAGAGGGATTTAGGCCCTTCCTGTTTGCTCTGTTTTCCATCATGTTATTCACTTCTTCCAGGCCTCCTCTATTCCTCTACTCTGGCCTATCCAAACTTTCTGCACAGCTCACCCTTTCCAGTCTCTCCTTTCCAATAGGACCATATATTTCCTGTTGTGAGGTGACTCTTCTCAAATGGAGGCCTCACTGGTATTCAGTTCTAACATATCTCCCTACTAGCATATATTTATGCTAGTTAAGTCAAGTCAAATTGACCTTATTGTCATATTCACAAGTATGGTGAGGTACAGGTATGATGAACAGCTTGCCTCTAGCCTCATTGCCTCATAGTCTGTGGGTTCAGACAGCACACAGAACATAAATTATACAAGATATTGATGAAAGAGAAAAACGAGGCACGAGTGCAAAAAAAAAAGGTGCAATCGGAGATAAGCTCATGGACTTGCCATTATGCCTCAGAGAATAATGGAAAAAAATGTCCAATGCAGGAGCTCAGCAGGTCAGGAAACATTCTGTGGAGGGGAATGAACAGTCGACATTTCGGGCCAAGACAAGTTGCATATACCCATTAAACCACAGTTATCTACACATCTTCTTTAAGCGTTGGCGATGTCCACCCTCTCTTGTTCCTCCACATCAGTCAATATCCTGCTGTTCATTGTATATTTGTACACTCCTTTGCCTTATTGTGCCTTTCCTCACAGGCCTTGGAGTAGTTTCCATTTGCCATTTCTCCAGACCATCAGAACCTTCCTGTAGTCTAAAGTTCCTTCCGCACTGCCAACTGCAGGGGCTTTTTTTTGTATTGTTCTTCATCACAACCCCCACACATAAGTCTAATCCTGAAGGGCAGGTTGTTTTGAGGAAGTAGAGTGGAAGTAGAGTAGGAAGGACTTAGATTTGGAGAATGGGCAAAGAAATGGCAGATGGGAAAGGTGTTAAGAAGTGTATGGTCATGCACTTTGGTAGAAGAAATGAAATGGTTGACTGTTTTCTAAATGGAGAGAAAATACAAAAAACTGAGGTGCAAAGGGACTTGGGAGTCCTTGTGCAGGATTCCCTAAAGGGTAATTCACAGGTTGAGTCTGTGGCGAGGAAGGCAAATGCAACGTTAGCATTCATTTCAAGAGGACTAGAATATAAAAGCAAGGATGTAATGTTGAGATTTTATAACGCACTGGTGAGGCCTCATGTGGAGCATTGTGAACAGGTTTGGGCCCCTTCAGCACAAGGCTGTGCTGAAACTGGAGAGGGTTCAAAGGAGGTCCATGAAAATGATTCCAGGATTGAACGGCTTGTCATATCCACTAGAGTTCAGAAGAATGAGGGGTGACCTGATTGAAACCTTTTGAATTGTGAAAGGTCTTGATAGAGTAGATGTGGCGAGGATATTTCCTATGATGGAAGAGTCTAAGACCAAAAGAGAGAGCCTCTGAATAGAGGGGCGTCCTTTTGAAACAGAGATAAAGAGGAATTTCTTTAGCCAGAGAGTGGTAATCTGTGGAATACGTTGCCACAGGTAGCTATGGAGGTCAAGTATTTATGTAAGGCAGATGTTGATAGATTCTCGATTGGCATGAAAGGATGGGGGGTGGGGAAGGCAGGAGGTTGGGGCTGAGAAGAAATTTGGATCAGCCATGATGAAATGGCAGAACAGACTCAATGGGCCAAATGGTCTGATTCTGCTCCTATATCTTATGGTCTTACCAAAAGCAAGGACCTGGGTTTGGAGTCCTATGGTGCCCTGTTGGTAACAAGCTGCCAGTCGTAAAAATACGCATTGACCCTCAACTGCGGCCACATACTCTCCCATTTAACTCCTCAAAATTATTAAGCATTCTTGAGACACACCCTTCCCTTCTGTGGACTCTGAAGATTTAAACCATCGCTTGGAATTGATTCCGCCAACTAGCTTGTGCTTACTTGACTCATACCTCCAACCCTTTTTCAAACAATACATTAGAAAGTGACCAAGCCTCCAGCAACTCCTGTTGATGAAAAATTGAAGGTCAAAGCTTCAGCAATTTCCTTCCTTTCAACAGCCTGCAATATATTTCTTCCAGGTCTGGCAATAGACACACTTTCAGCAATGCCGAGCGCCGTACTGCTTGCTTCCTCTTTTACTGTACTTATCTGATGTTTCAGAGACTTTCTCTCCAACTATCATTTCAGCATCACCTTTTTTTTGGTTAACACAGCTGCAAAATATTCATTGAGAACCTTACGTACATCCTCCACCTCCACACACAGGTGGCCTCTCAGGCTGCGGCAAACCCGGGTCTGTCCTGAGCTCACCTCTTGCTCTTTATAAGCTTCCAAAAACATCAGATATTCTTTGCTGACGAAGGGTCTCGGCCCGAAACGTCGACAGTGCTTCTCCTATAGATGCTGCCTGGACTGCTGTGTTCCACCAGCATTTTGTGTGTGTTGTTAGATATTCTTTGCTAGTGATTTTTATGCTCTTTCCTTTGCTTTCCTAATTTTCCTTTTCATTACACTCCTTTCTACAATCTTTGTTTATTGTATATTATACATTTTCTAATATATCATTATATTAATTTATTATATTATAGACAATAGACAATAGGTGCAGGAGTAGGCCATTCAGCCCTTTGAGCCAGCGCTGCCATTCACTGTGATCATGGCTGATCATCCACAATCAGTACCCCGTTCCTGCCTTCTCCCCCTATCCCTTGACTCCGCTATTTTTAAGAGCTCTATCTAACCCTTTCTTGAAAGCATCCAGAGAATTGGCCTCCACTGCCTTCTGAGGCAGAGCATTCCATAAATCCACAACTCTCTAGGTGAAAAAGTTTTTCTTGAACTCCATTCTAAATGGCCTACCCCTTATTCTTAAACTGTGGCCTCTGGTTCTGGACTCTCCCAACATCGGAAACACGTCTCCTGCCTCTAGCGTGTCCAATCCCTTAATAATCTTATATGTTTCAATCAGATCCCCTCTCATCCTTCTAATTTCCAAAGTATACAAGCCCAGTCGCTCTAATCTTTCAACATTTGACAGTCCCACCATCCCAGGAATTAACCTCGTGAACCTAGGCTGCACTCCCTTGATAGCAAGAATGTCCTTCCTCAAATTTGGAGACCGAAACTGCACATAATACTCCAGGTGTGGTCTCACCAGGGCCCTGTACAGCTGCAGAAGGACCTCTTTGCTCCTATACTCAATCTCCTTGTTATGAAGGCCAACATGCCATTAGCTTTCTTCACTGCCATAATATTTGAATTATTTATTCAAATATTATGTGTCCTATATTACTATACACTTTATTAGGTACAGGAGTGGAACCCAAAGTACAGTTGTAATCGATGTATGATGCATACAATCTTGAGATTCATCTGCTTGCAGGCAGCCACAAAACAAAGAAATGCACAATAGAATCCACATAAAAGCACGCACACAACAAAGGCCTTCAAACATCTAATGTGGGATAAGGTAAACAAATAACACACAGAACGTGAACTGTAGAGTCCCTGAGAGTGAGTCCACAACAGCTGAGGCGAGTGAAGCTGGTCCGAAGGCTGCGGGGCAACAACTGGTCCTGAACCTGGCACCCCCACCGGTGGGAGCAGTGAGAAGACAGGGAGACAGGTAAAACCCAGGCAGGTGGCACAGCTCAGGTGTAGCGGTCTTCTGATGCTGTAGCCCATCCATTTCACGGTTCGACGGGTTGTGCGTTCGGAGATGCTCTTCTGCATACCATTGTTGTAACTCGTGGTTATTTAAGTTACTGTCGCCTTTCCGTCAGTTTGAAGCAGTCTGGCCATTCTCCTCTGGCCGCTCTCATTAACAAGGCGTTTTCGCGCACAGAACTGCTGCTAACTGGATGTTTTCTGTTTGTCACACCATTCTCTGAAAACTCTGCTGTGTGTGAAAATCCCAGGAGATCAGCACTTTGTGAGATACTCATTCCAGTCCATGTGGCCAACAATCGTACCACCGCTAAGGTCGCTTAGATCACATTTCTTCCTCATTCTGATGTTTGGTCTGAACAATTGAACCTCTGGACCATGTCTGCATGCTTTTATGCATTGAGTTGCTGCCACTTGTTTGGCTTATTAATGAGCAGGTGTACAAGTATACCTAATAAAATGGCCACTGAGTGTATATTAATTATATCTCATTAAAACTATACAGTTTCAACATTATTTTTGCTGTATTGAAGTTTTGGTATCTGACAGAAGCTTCCCTTAACTAAAGCTCTAGATTTGATAGACCTTCTTTCTCTGTGGCAATGTGTTTATTTGAATGCCTTGCATTTCCTTCCCACAGTGCTCCAAGAATGTTTCTGTCCAATTTTGCCAAATCACTTCTCGACAGTAAAATCAGCCTTAACCTGATCAGAATAAGTGTAATAACCCAGCCTTTTGCAACATTTGAAATCCCCCACTGTTAATAGCCAAGGAAACCTTCCTGCAAGTTTGCTGAACTACAGATTCTGAAGCCGTGCCAGCCTGGTTGTTTTTAACACTGACATAAAGCCCAATGCCACTCTCAACACCATTCACTAAAAGCAATGAAACAGATGAAGGCAGAATCATCTCCACACTCACTTCAGTAGTGAAAGTACTTGACACTAACAGATAAATACAGAACTTTCACTTTGATTATCAGCGATTTCTGTTACATTGTCTAATTCTTAACTCTTCCCCTGTTCTTTCCTCACAGTATTCTTGTTTCCAGCTCTTCTTCCTTCCACCATTTCTCTCTCGCTCTTTCTTTCCTTCTCTCTCCCTCATGCTCTCTCACATCTTACCTCTCTTTTTCTCTTGCTTACTCAAGGGAAACTGAGAAGGAGCATAAATAAGAAAGAAAATCAGGTAGAGAGTGTTCAGACCTCTAAGGCAAAACCTTTTGTCTGGCAGGCCAGAGGCCACAGTATCTAGAATAGAGGAGTGACATGGTTGCACATCGGAACTACATCTCCCAGCAGTCTTTGCACTATCTCATTGCATCTGACTTGCTGAGATCCCAGAATCAGAATCAAATTTATTATCACTGACCTGCCTGTGTGTTTTTGCAGCCCTACAACCAAAGTCATAAAATTGTTATAAATTATAAAAATAAATAAATGAATAGGTTCATGGACCATTCAGAAATCTGATGACAAAGGGGAAGAAGCTTTTAAGTGTGGGTCTTCAGCTCCTGTACCTCTTCCTTGATGGTGGCAATGAGAAGAGGGCATGTTCCGCATAGTGAGGGATGTTGACTTCTCAAGGCACCATCTCTTGAAGATGTCCTCACTGGCAGGGTAGGTTTTGCCTGTGGTGGCGCTGGCTGAGTCTACAACCCTCTGCAGCCTCTTGCATCCTGAGTATTCATCTTTTGCAATACTCTGCACTGGGCAGGTCATGTCCTTCACACGTCCGTCACCAGACTCCCCAGGCAGGCATTATCCTGTCTCGAAGAAGGATCACTGGTTGGCCGGAGGAAAAGTTTCCAAAGGTCTGCTCGGAGCCTCCTTGAGGAAGTTAGTAGGTTAACTGATCATTGTAAACCGTTCTATGATTAGGCTAGGGTAAAATAGGTGGACTGCAGTGTTGGAAGGCCCAGTTCCATGCTGTATCTCTAAATAAATAATAAAAATTACTATTAAGAGGCTGCCTCGGTAGCAGAGAGAGAGAGCCTGTGTAGTTGGTGTAGGGAGTGATCCTCAGGTTCTGCCTATATAAGGAGGGGAGGATTCTGCACTGTGAATGGGATGTGTTATTTAGAGCTTAGGTCCTACCCCACAGAGTGTGTCACCCTAAGGATTGGTTGTATTCAGTCTGAATGATATCTGCAGTGGAGCTGAAGCCTGGACAATATTCCTCAGAGGGTTGTGTTATCTCAGTTCTGTGTGCAGTTCATGAGAGAGACACTGTTATCAGCCGTCTGTGCTTTCTCCAGCAGTGTCCTTCTCTCTAATGGGACTGACATGGAGCTCTAGAGCACATAATAGCCACAGCTCTATAAAATCCTGGTTGGATCCCACACTTGGAGTATTGTGTTCAGTGCTGGTCACCTCACTACAGGAAGGATATGGGAGGTTTTGAGAGGGTGCAGAGGAGATTTACCAGGACGCTGCCTGGACGAGAGGGCATGTCTTATGAAAATAGGTTGAACAAGCTGGGGCTTTTCTCTTTGGAGTGAAGGAGGATGAGAGGTGGATTAATAGAAGTGTACAAGATGGTAAGAGGCATGAATAGAATGGACAGCCAGAGACTTTTCCCCAGGGCAGAAATGGTTAATACAGGTAGCATGATCTTAAAGTGATGGGAGGAAATTGCAGGGGGGACATCAGAGGTCAGTTCTTCACAGACTGCTGGGTACATTGAACATCCTGCCGGAGTGGTGATAGATGCAGGTATATCAGGGGCTTTAAAGACTCTATTAGATGGACTCATGGATGAAAAGAAAATGGAGGGTTACATAGGTGGAAAGGGTTAGATAGATCTTAGAGTAGGTTAACGATCAGCACAACATTGTGGGCTGAAGGTTCTGTACTGTACTGTAATGATCTATGTTCTAGAAACTGGCCCTTCAGCCCACTGTGACCATCAAACACTGATTGCATGTTTCCCCTCTCATTCCCCTCAGCTCTCTCCCCACTGGTCCTCTACCCCTGGTCATTTACAGTGGCCATTGACCCACCAATCTGCACAGCACCTTCTGGATTCAAGTAGAAACGAGAGCATCCAGAGGAAACCCATGTAGTCATGGGGTGTAAGGAGAGGGAAGAATACAAACTCCACACAGACAGCAGCCGAGGTCAGGAGCAAACCTAGATCCATAACACTGTGAGGCAGCAGTGCTAACCACGACACCAAACTTATTATCTCTGACATATATCATGAAGTCTGCTGTTGCAGTACAGAACAATACATAAATAAGAACATATAAAATTAATAAATTGGGCAAAAAGAGAGCAGAATGGTGAGCTGGTGTTCTTGGGTTCATGGCCTGACCAGAAACGTGACAGAGGGGAAGAACCATTGAGCATGCATCTTCAGGCTCCCGTACTTCCTCCCGGTGGTCGTAATGAGAAGAGGACATATCCCGGATAGTGAGGGTTCTTGATGAAGAATGCAGCCTTCTTTAGCCATCGCCTTTTGAAGATGTCCTCAGTAGTGTGCTCGTGATGGAGCTGGCTGAGTTTACGACCCTCTGCAGCCCCTTCCGATCCTGTGACTGGAGCCTCCATACCCCAGGCAGTGATACCACCCGTCAAGACGCTCTCCACCAGACAGCTATAGAAACTCGCTAAAGTCTTATCTGACTGTCCCTTGGCCCAAGACTGCCTTAATTACCAAACCTCACAAAGGAAAATACACAAACAGACCACAGTAATGTCACCACTTCCTGAGGAGGTTCAGGCAAGTGAGGCTCTCAACACCCCCCTCCCATTTTAACCCGTTTTACAGGAGCACCATGGAGCGTGGCCTGACCAGCTGCATCACCGTCTGATCTGGGCATTACAAGGCGTCTGACCGCAAGTCCCCACAAAGGATTGCAAGGACAGCAGAGAGGGTCATTGGGGTCTCTCTTCCACCCATCCAAGATATTATCAGGAGCACTGCATATGTAGGGCTCTTAGCATTGTCAGTGATCCCTCCCATCCATCCAACCATCTCTTTGACCCTCTACCATCAGGCAGGAGGCCCTGTAGCATTAGGACAGGGACTGTAAGGATGAGAAGCAGCTTCCTCCCCCAGGCTGAACTCCCTACCGCCACCCAGCACTCATCACGTATGAAGTGCCAGTAGTGAGATGCTGCTCATTTTTTAACTTGTATTGCATATGCATCTTATTATTTGTTAATTTATTTGTGATAATATTGCTTTATATGTTATGTGTGTGAGTTATATGTACTGTGTTGAGCACCTTGGTCCGGAGGAATGTTGTCTGGTGTATGGTTGAATGACAATAGACCTGAACTTGAACTTGAAAGAAGGATAGTGAGGTAATGTTTATGGACTCATGGACCATTTGGAAATCTGGTGGCAGAGGGGCAAAAGCTGTTCCGAAAATGTTGAGTGTGAGTCGTCGGGCTCCTGTAGCTCCTCGCTAATGGTAGTAATGGATGTCCCAGATGGTGAAAGTCATTAGTGATCTTCTTGAGACACCACCACGTCTGTTGCAGCCTCCGCGCTGTGAACCGTGTCTCAGTAAAGGGCAGTCAGGCAGTCTCTGTGCTGTTCAGCAGAGGAGTCCGCTTTCTGTTCTGTGCTGCCCATAACCTTTGAGTTGTTTTCAAAAAATAAACTTTATTCATAATAAATTACTGTGTGTGTGTGTTTGTGTGTGTGTGTGTGAGTGTGGGTGTGTGTGTGTGTGTGTGTGAGTGTGTGTGTGTGTGTGTGTGTGTGTGTGTGAGTGTGTGTGAGTGTGTTTGTGTGTGTGTGTGTGTTTGTGTGTGTGTGTGTGTGTGTTTGTGTGTGTGTGTGTGTGTGTGTGAGTGTGTGTGTGTGTGTGAGTGTGTGTGAGTGTGTTTGTGTGTGTGTGTGTGTTTGTGTGTGTGAGTGTGTGTGTGTGTTTGTGTGTGTGAGTGTGTGTGTGTGTTTGTGTGTGTGTGAGTGTGTGTGAGTGTGTTTGTGTGTGTGTGAGTGTGTGTGAGTGTGTTTGTGTGTGTTTGTGTGTGTGAGTGTGTGTGTGTTTGTGTGTGTGTGAGTGTGTGTGTGTGTTTGTGTGTGTGGGTGAGTTTGTGTGTATGTGTGTATGAGTGTGTGTGTGTGTGTGTGTGTGTGTGTGTGTGTGTGTATGAGTGTGTGTGTGTGTGTGTGTGCAGATTTCAAGCATCTGCAGAATCTCTTGTGTCTCGATGGTGTTAAGTCTCTGTGTTTAAACCATGGCATCGTTGCTACTCATGTGGCCTGGGGGTTATCCGCTCTTTCCGTGTTCTGCGTTTGAGGACTTTTCCCACCTGACTCAGCCTTTCCGTGTGCAGTGGCAGAAGGAGCCTATACTGTGGTCCTTCCCCTCAGAGACATTGTATTGCCTGTACAAGCTCCGGTATGTCCCTCAGCATGCACTCCTGCAACTTCTAAATGCCTCTCGTATCCTGTGCCTTTCCTCAGAGGGACTGTTCTTAGTCTCCTTTGCTGTTCCTGATCAAACCTCTACCGGATGAGCCGTTGGAGTGTTTCAGTGTGACCAGTGACCTCACCCTGCAGGTATGCAGACTGACGGCCAGAGCCGGGAGCTGTTCCCGCCGTTCTCACAGGTGAGGGTGGCGAGTGGCGGCAAGACGAACACACCTGAGCTCCCCCGGGAACCCAGCCAGTTCATGAAGGCGTGCGTTAGGCGCTTGGCCCTGGTTCACCTTCAGCCGGCGCCCCCCACTTTGCAAACAATTGTGTTCATTAGCTGATGACGTGAGGGTCTGTCGAAGTGCCAGGTTATACTACAGCCTGTCAGACTGTTAGTGACTCTGCAAAGCGAGTAATGTTGCTGCTCTGATCAGAGAAGGCTTCACTTGCGAGCTCGCAGTCCCTGTTCACGGAATGAACACCAGTACTGTCAAACCGGTTGTGATGTTCACACAACCTGCACTGGAGCTGTGTATTATTCACTGTTAATGCTCTGGTCAGTATAATGCTCTCCCACATTACCAAGAAGGCCACGTTCCTGGTAGAACCGTTCATATCCTGACTTCTGTAACATGAACTCGTGCCAAAGTTGTTGTTTTTCTTTCACAATTCTGTGTTTATTTAGATTTTTTTCTCACATACGTTTCATTAAAGTGAATTTTTGTTCTGTGGAACAGACACAAAATGCTGGAGGAACTCAGTGGGTCAAGATGAATCTATGGAAGGAAATGGGTAGTCAACTGTTCATTCGCCTTAGATGCTGCCTGACCTGTTGAGTTCCCCCAGCATTTTGTGTGCTTCTCAGACTTCCAGCATCTCTTGTGTCTTAGTATTTATTCTGTGTCTCAAATGTATTGGTAGGGATTTATGAGCTCTGTAAGGCCATATGACCATAAAACTATAAGACATAGTAACATTGGGCCATTTGGCCCATCGAGTCTGCTCTGCCATTCTATCATGGCTGATTTATTGTCCTGCCTTCTCCCCATAACTTTTGAACGCCTTAATAATCAAGAAACTATCAACTTCTGCTTTAAACATACCCAATGACTTGACCTCCATAGTCGGCTGGGACAATGAATTCCACAGGTTCATCACCCTCTGGCTAAAGAAATTCCTCCTTATCTCTGTTCGAAAGGAACACCTTTGTATTTTGAGGCTGTACACTCTGGTGTTAGGCTCCCCGGCTATAGGAAGCATCCTCTCCACATCCACTCTATCTAGCCCTTTCAATATTCGGTAGGCTTCAATGAGATCTCTCCCCCTCACCGTTCTTCTAAACTGCAGCGAGTACAGGCCTGGAGCCATCAAATGGTCTTCATATGTTAACCCTTTCATTCCTGGGATAACATCGAAGTACACTGTATTAGTTAGTGATTGTGTTACTTACCTCCTTGAATTATTTCATATTGTTACAACATAACAAAGTGCTTTCAGCACTTTGATTCTATGCCAGCTTTTAGAGTATTCCCACTCCCACACTTCTGTCCCAGTGATTGATTCCCTGTCAAGTGCCTTAACTCTTGCCACTGATTCTCCAGTCACCCTCTGCACCAGGGCAATTTACAGTCACCAGTTAACCTACCCGCCGATGTGACAGGAAGCCAGAGGATCCAGAGGAAACACATGATCACAGAGAGGATGTGCAAACTGCAAGTAGATGGCAGGATTGAACCAAAACTCCAAGGCAACAGCTCAGACTCAGAATCGGGTTTAACGTCACTGGCATACGTCACAAAATCTGTTGTTATGCAGCAGCAGTACAAAGCAATACATAACAATTTAAGAAAAATATAATTATAAGAAACACATAAAAATTTAAATTAAATAAGTCATGCAAAAAGAGCAAAAGAAATAGTGAGGTAGTGTTCACGGGTTCATTGTCTATCAGAAACCTGTTGGTGGAGGGGAGATGTTCCTGAAACATTGGGTGTGTCTTCAGGCTCCTGTACCCCCTCCCTCATGGTAGCAATGAGAAGAGGGCATATCCTGGGTGATGGGAGTCCTCAGTGATGGATGCCACCTTCTTGAGGCATTGCCTTTTGAGGGTGTCCTCGATACTGGGGAGGCTGCTGCCCACGATGGAGCTGGCTGAGTTTACAATTCCCTGCAGCTTTCTCCGATCCTGGGCAGTGGCTTCCTCCACACGAGATGGCGATGCAACCAGTTAGAATGCTCTCCACGGTAAATCTGTAGAAATCTGCAAGAGCCTTCGGTGACATACCAACTCTCCTCAAACTCCTAATGTGCCCTCTTTGTAATTGAATGAATATGTTGGGCCCAGGATAGATCCTCAGAGATGTTGACACCCAACTTACCCTTTTCCTCAATGACAACTGGTTCGTGTTCTCTCAACTTCCCTTTCCTGAAGTCCACTATCAATTCCTTGGTCATATTGATGTTGAGTGCAAGGTTGTTGTTGTGACATCACTCAGCCAGCTGATCTATCTCACTCCTGTATGCCTGCTCGTCACCATCTGAAATTCTGCCAACAATAGTTGTGTCATCAGCAAATTTATAGATAGCATTTGAGTTGTGCCTAGCCACACAGTCATCAGTATAGAGGGAGTAGAGCAGTGGGCTAAGCACACACCCCTGAGGTGTGGCAGTGTTGATCGTCAACAAGGAGGACACGTTATTTCTGATTGGTACTGACTGGGGCCTCCTGTTAAGGAAGTCAAGGATCCAGTTGCAGAGGCCCAGGTTTTTGAGCTTGTTGGTTAGTACTGAGGGTATGATGGCGTTGAACGCTGAGCTATAATCAATAAATAGCAGCCTATCATAGGTATTGCTGTTGTCCAGATGATACAAGGCCAAGTGGAGAGCCAGTGAGATTGCATCTGCTGTAGACCTGGTGTGATGATGGGCAAGTTACAGCAGGACCAGATCCTTGCTTAAGCTCTGTATACTGTGTCACTGTGCTGCCCTTTTAAAGTGGGCATTGAAATTAACATTTATTACTTGGCTAATTTTAACACTGAGGTTGTCACTGATGTGGTGTTAAATGCTGGTTCCGATATAGATAGGGTTAATGCAAGCAGCTTGTTTTTCCACTGAGGCTGGGTAAAACTAGAAGTAGAGGTCACATGTTCGTGACATGAGGTGAAATGTTTAAGAGTGACCTAAGAGGGAACTTCTTCAGTGAGAGGATGGAGCGAGTGTGGAACCAAATGCCAGTGGAAGTGGTGGATGTGGGTTCAATTGCAACATTTAAGAGAAGTTTGGATCAGTATATAGATGGGAGGGATGTGGAGCACTATGGTTCAGATGCAGATCAATGGGACTAGGTAGAATAACAGTTCCGCATGTACTAGATGGGCCAAATGGCCATTTTCTGTGCTGTACAGCTCTATGCCTATGACTCTACTGACCATAAGACATAGGAGTAGAATTAGGCTATTCTTCCCATTGAATTTGCTCCACTACTTGAATTATGGTTGATCCATTTCTCCTCTCAACCCCATCCTCTTGCCTTCTCCCCACAGTCTTCCATGCCCTGACTAATCACAAACCTATCAAACTCCGCCTTAAACGCACCAATGACTTGGCCTCCACAGCCACCTGTGGCAACAAATTCTACAGATTCACCACCCTCTGGTGAAGGAGATGCCTCCTCATCTCTGTTCTAAATGCACATCTCTCTATTTTGAGGCTGTGCCCTCTGGTCCTAGACTCCTCCTCCAAAGGGAACATTCGCTTCACATCCAACTTCTGGTAAGTTCCATTGAGAACCCCCTCATTATTCTAAATTTCAGCAAGTACATGCTCAGAGCCTTCAATAGCTGCTCATATGATAACCCTTTCATTCCCCGAATCGTTCTCATGAACGTGCCCTCTCCAATGTCAGCACATCCTTTCCTAAGTAAGGAGCCAAAACTGCTCACAATACTCCGTGAGGCCTCACCAGTGCCTTGTACAGCCTCAACATTACATCCTTGCTCTTATATTCTAGTCCTCTTGAAATAAATGCCACGTGCCTTCCTCACCACCGATTCAACCTGTAAATTAACTGATAGGGAATCCTGCATGAGTTCTCACAAATCCTCATGTGAAACTGGAAATGGAATTAACAAACTAATTCCACATTGATGTTGATCTGTGGCACGTTAGGCAGCATTTTTGCCGTTTCCTTATCATTTGTCTGTTTTTTAACGAGGTCAGGTTGCTAGTTTGACATTCAACCAAACACGGATGGAAAGCGTGCAAGGAGCCGGCTGGACTGGCTGGATTTGAACCGGGGACCATTTGTCTTGAAGTCCGGTGCTGACACCACACTACTGGCTGGCCAGAATTCCAATTCCAGTTTCACTGATGTATAGACTCAGTGGCCACTTTATTAGACACCTCGTGTACCTAATAAAATGGCCACTGAGTGTGTTTTCGTGGTCCCCTGCTGCTGTAGCCCATCCACTGCTAGTTCAACATGTTGTGCATTCAGAGATGCTCTTCTGCACACCACTGTTGTAAAGCATGGTTATCTGAGTTATTGTCACTCTCCTGTCAGTTTGAACCAGTCTGACCATTCTCTTCTGACCTTTCTCATCAACAAGGCATTCTTACCCACGGAAATGTCACACACTGGATGTTCTTTTCTTTTTTCTCTGAAGATGCTTCTGCATGAAAATCCCAGGAGATCACCATTTTCTGAGATAGTTAAATCACCCTGTCTGCCACCAATAATGATTCCATGGTCAAAGTCACAATCCTTCCCCATTCTGATGTTTGGACTGAACAACAACTGAACCTGTTGACCATGTCAATATGCTTTCATGCATTGAGTTCCTGCCACATGATTGGTTGATTAAATACTTCCATTAACGAGCAGGTGTACCTAATGAAGTGACCACTGCCTACACTGTCAATGAGCTGGAGACAAAACAATGAAGTGCACACTACCCCACCCCCCAACACCAGTTACTGCCTGCCACTTGGAAAAGAACTAATGTATCATACTCTTTGCTGTGTGTCACACAATTGATGATTGATACACACCAGTACATCACCCCCAATAGATGTGCACTAGTTGTGGTCATACCTCCATCCACTCCATTAGTAACTTCCTGAAAATTCCAGTACATTGGTCAAATATGTGGTCTCTTTCATAAAGCCTTGTGGACCTCGACCAATTCTGGTACTAATTTGGAATTGCAATTGTAATTGGTTTATTATTGATCTACATCTAACCCAACCCAACCCTTTCCCCACATAAACCTGTTCCTCACTGACCCCAGTCTGTTCTCAGGGCTGGGGCCATTCAATAGCTATAATCCAAATTGTGAAAAGAAAGCTGATGATCCAGTCAATTCTAAAGTGTTTTTGGTAGAATCTTAGTGTGTGGAGATTGGTGCTGGGTCCTTTGTTGTTTGTCATCTATATCAATGATCTGGATGATGATGTGTTAACTAGATCAGCAAGTTCGCGGATGACACCAAGATGGGGGGGGGGGGGGTGTAGTGGACAGTAAGGAAGGCTATCACAACTTTTGCAGAAGGATCTGCATCCGCTGGAAAAATCAGCTGAAAAATGGCAGATGGAATTTAATGCAAACAATTGAGAAGTTTTGCACTTTGGTAGGATCCACCAAGTCTTATGTGGTGAGTGGTAGGGCACTGAGGAATGTGGTAGAACAAAGGGATCTGGGAATACGGATTCCTAATTCATTGAAAATGGTGTTACAGGTAGATAGGATAGTGTAGAAAGCTTTTGGCACATTGGCCTTCATAAATCAATGTATTGAGCATAGAAGATGGAATGTTATGTTGAAGTTGTATAAGACATTGGCATGGCCTAATTTGGAGTATTGTGCAACACACACAAAATGCTGGAGGAACTCAGCAGGTCAGGCAACATCTATGGAAAAGAGTACAGCCGGCCTTTTAGGCTGAGACCCTTCATCAGGATTAGAAAAAAAAAGATGAGAAGTTAGAGCAAGAATGTGGGGGCAGAGGAGGAAGAAGTACAAGGTGGTAGATGATTGGTGAAACCAGGAGAGGGGGAGGGGTGAAGAAAAGACCTGGGAAGGTGATAGGTGAAAGAAGTAAAGGGCTGACTAAGGGGGAAACTGATAGGACAGGACAGAAGACCATGGAAGAAAGAGAAGGGGGAGGAGCACCAGAGGGAGATGATGGGTAGGTAAGAAGGTGAGAGAGAGAAACAGAAATGGGAATAGTGAAGGGGGGGGGGGGGGGAATTGCCAGAAGTTTGAGAAATCGACATTCATGCCATCAGGTTGGAGACTATCCAGATGGAATATAAGGTGTTGTTCCTCCAACCTGAGTGTGGCCTCTTCATAGTAGTAGAGGAGGTCATGGACGGACATGTTGGAATGGGAATGGGAAGTAGAATTGAAATGGGTGACCACCGGGAGATCCCACCTTTTCTGGCAGACGAAGTGTAGGTGCTTGGTGAAGTGCTCTCCCAGTCTATGCTGGGTCTCGCCGAGACACAGGAGGCTACACCAGGATCAACAGATACAGAAGATGACCCCAAGAGACCCACAGGTGAAATATCAAAAAGGAGTGGGGGAGGAGGTGTAGGGGTGGATATGGCATTTTTTCCTTTTGCAAGGATAAGTGCCAGGAGGGAGATCAGTGGGGAAGGATGAAAATGGGGCTGGGGGGAGGGAAAGATGTGCTTGGTGGTGAGGTGGCTGAAGTTACAAAGATTTATATGCCAGACACAGAGGCTACTGGAGTGGTAGGTGTGGACAAGAGGAACCCTACCCCCGGTGGGGTAGCGGGAAGATGGGGTGATAGCAGATGTGTGTGAAATGGAAGAGATGCGGATGAGGGCAGCATTAATACTGGAGGAATTAAAGCCCCTTTCTTTGAGGAAGAAGGAAATCTCTCTTAGTTCTGGAATGAAAAGCCTCATCCTGAGAGCAGATGCAGTGGAGACGGAGGAACTGAGGGAAGGGGATGGCATTTACACAAGTGACAGGGTGGGAAGAGGTATAGTCCAGGTAGTTGTGATAATCAATGGGTTTATAAAAGGGATCAGTGGATAAGCTGTCTCCAGAGATGGAGACTGGGAGATCAAGAAAGGGGAGGGAGGTGTTGGAAAAGGACCAGGGTGGAAATTAGAGGCACTGTGTACAGTTTTGGTCATCTACCTATAGGAAAGATGTAAACAAGGTTGAAATAGTGCTGAGAAATTTTACAAGGATGTTGCCAGGTCTGGAGGACCTGAGTTATAAGAAAAGATTGAATAGGTTAGGACTGTATTCCTTAGAATGTAGAAGATTGAGAGGAGATTTGATGGAAGTATACAAAATTATGAGGGGTCTAGATAGGGTAAATGCAAGCAGGCTTTTTCCATTGAGATTGGGTGGAATTACAGCCTGAGGTCACGGCTTAAGGGTGAAAGGTGAAAAGTTTAAGGGGAACATGAGGGGTAACTTCTTCACTCAGAGGGTGGTGAGAGTGTGGAATGAGCTGCCAGCACAAGTGGTGCATGCGAGTTCAATTTCAATGTTTAAGCAAATTTTGGATAGGTACATGGATGGTAGGGATATGGAGGGCCATGATCCCAGTGCAAGTCATTAGGAGTAGGCAGTTTAAATGGTTTTGGCATGGACTAGATGGGCCAAAGGGCCTGTCCCTATGACTATCTGTTATACAAAGACACTACTGCAAGGGCCATTCTCCATTGGAAACACCAATGCCCAAGAGCAGAAAAAGGTTTCACTTAATGTCAGAGAAATGCAAGCATCCACGAAAACAGAGTACCCCAAAGAAGTTAAAACATTAGAACTCCAAAGCCACCCCCCCCCCAACAAAAGCTAAGAGATGTGGTAGATACGGCCCAGACCATCACAGGAAAAGCCATCCCCACTTTTGTGCCCATCTACAGAGAGCGCAGCAACAAGGAAGCAGCCTCAATCATCAGGGACCACCCCCCCCACCCCCCCACCATCCACCATCCAGGCCATGCTCTCTTCTCACAGCTGCCACCAGGAACTTAGGCCCTACACCACCAGGTTCAGGAACAGCTATTTTCCCTCAGCCAACATGCCCCTGAACTAGCCTGGATAACTTCATCCACCACAACACTGGACTGATGACTGAACACAAACTTCACTGAACTTGCCTTCAAAGGCTCTGCACTCGAGTTCTCAGTATTATTTATCAATCTATCACTCTATTGCAATTGTATTGCACACTTTGACTTTTTGCACTTTGGTTGCTTGTCAGTCTTTGTGGGTAGTTTTTAAAAAAAATTGTTTCCATTGTATTTTATTGTTCTACAGTGAAGGGCTGCAAGAAAATCAGAATCAGGTTTAATATCACTGGCATGTGTCGTAAAATTGGTTGTTATGTGGCAGCAGTACATTGCAATACATAATAATTTGAAGTGTAAATTACAATAAGTATTTATAAATGAAGTAAATTTAAATTAAATGAGTAGTGCATAAAGAGAGGTAAAATACTAAAGGCAAAGTACACTGCACATGCAACACGTGCAACACGCTGGAGGAACTCAGCAGGTCGGGCAGCATCCGTGGAAACGAGCAGTCAAGGTTTCCGATGAAGGGTCTCGGCCCGAAACGTTGACTGCTGGTTTCCACGGATGCTGCCCGACCTGCTGAGTTCCTCCAGCGTGTTGTATTCGTTGCTAAAATACTGAAGTATTGTTCAAGGGTTTATTGTCCATTCAGGAATCTGATGGTGGAGGGGAAGAAGCTGTTCCTGAAACACTGAGTGAGTGTCTTCAGGCTCCTGTACCTCCTGGATGGTAGTAATGAGAAGAGGGCACGGGGGTCCTTTATGAAGGATGCCACCTTTTTACCACTGACATTTGCAGGTGTCCTGGATGATGGGGAGGCCGGTGATCATAATGCAGCTAAAAGAGTTCACAACTTCTTTCAGCTTTGAATCTCAAGGTAGTATTCTATGACCTGTACAAACGATGATAATAAATTTACTTTGAACTTAAAATGCTGGGAGTTTATACAGAGGTGCTAGCCAACGCAGTGTCAGAAGCTGCTCACGTTGTCATGCTCACTGAACTGGAATTAAACTGCACGCCTCACACTCTGTGTGCACTGATTAAAAGTGTCTGTTTGCCAAAGAAAACAAGGTAATTACATGGTTAAAAGGCTGTGGAGCAATCGTAATTATCAGTCTCCAGAATTACAACCTCTGAATGGGGTTTATCTCAATTCGGTTTCCTCGTTGTTGAAGTGGCTTTCCAATAAAGGCTGGAGTGAAATCCTGGGCTGGATTAGCCTTAGGGGATCTGTAGGTGATGCCAGATCTAGAATGGTAACAGGGTAGAGTTAGACCTGGTGCCAAGGTGTATTACTGAATTTCTTCTGTGGGAAGTAAGGGTGTGCCATTGGCTTAAACTCCTCTGCATAGAAATGAGGGAGATATCTGTGCTATTTAGAGATGTATTTTTGGTGGTGAATCAGCACTTGTATAAAGTTCTCTATGGAATCTGCCTCACCTACATCCCCATTCTCCGCTGCAATAATATTTGCCTTGGTCTACACAACCACTCATTCATTTAGAAGAATTCAGCAGATCTCGCTGAAACCTACTGAATGTTGGAGGGACTAGGAAAGGTTGATGTGGAGAGGATGTTTCCTATGGTGGGGGTATCCAGAACTAGAGGGCAGTGAAGCCTCAAGGTTGAGGGATGACCTTTTAGAACAGAGGTAAGGAGTATTTCTTTTAGTCAGAGAGTAGTGAATCTGTGGAATGCTCTGTCACAGACTGCGGTGGAGGCCAAGTCCATGGGTATATTTAAGGCAGGAGTTGATAGTTTCCTGATCAGTCAGGGCATCAAAGGATATGACGAGGTGTATGGGGTTGAGTGGGATCCAGGATTAGCCATGATGGAATAGCAGAGCAGACTCGATAGGCTGAATGGCCTAATTCTGCTCCTATGTCTTATGGTCTTCATTTAATTTGTGTCACAATTTTCCAGAAGCCGGGTGTATCAGGTTAACCTTTCCCACTGGGAGCCACTTTACCATGGATGATATCTACAATCTTATTTATCATGTATCTACTTTCTGCGAAAGTCCATCTCCCACCCCCCATACTAATCACATTCTACAGGGGTTGTATTGAGAGCATCCTGAGCAGCTGCATCACTGCCTGGTTCGGAAATTGCACCATCTCGGATCGCAAGAACCTGAAATCTTATTCTTAATAATAGACTCCAATAGCTTTCTGAAGTCAGGCTAACTGGTCCATAATTTCCTTTCTTCTACCTTTCTCTGTTCTTAAGAAGTGGAGTGACGTTTGCAATTTTCCAGTCCCCTGGAACCTTTCCAGAATCCAGAGATTCTTGAAAGATCATTACTAATGCCTCCACAATCTCCTCAGCCAGCTCCTTCAGAACCCTGGGGTGAAGTCCATCTGGTCCAGGTGGCTTATCTACCTTCAGCTTTCCAAGCAGCTTCTCTTTAGTAATAGCAACAACATTCACTTCTGCCCCCTGACCCGCTCGTATTTCAGGCATTCTGCTAGTGTCTTCCACAGTGAAAACTGATTCAAACTACTTGTTAAGTTTGTCAGCCGTTTCTTTGTCCCCCCATTACTATTTCTCTAGCATCATTTTCCAGTGGTCTGATATCCACTCTCGTCTCTCATTTAGCCTTTATATATTTTGTATCCTCTTTTATATTATTGGCTTCATATTTCATCTTTTCTCTCTATGGTTTTTTAGTTGTCTTCTATTGGTTTTTAAAAGCTTCCCAATCCCCAATAATTTTTGCTCTATGATACGCTCTCTTTTTGTTTTTATGCTGTCTTTGACTCCCCTTGTCAGCCATGGCTGTCTCATCCTCCCTTTAGAATGCTTCTCCATCATTGGGATGTATCTGTCCTGTGTCTTCCAAATTGCTGCCAGAAATTCGGAATGTGGGCTTTGCCGGCCGAGCCACCATTTCATTGCCAATCCCTAGATAGCCAAGAAAAGGTGGTGATGACCTGCCTTCTTGAACTGTTGCACTGTGTTATTAGGGAGGAAGTTCCAGGATTTTGACCCAGTGACGGTGAAGGAATAGTACTATTTTTTCAGATTTTTTAAAATTTGGAGACACAGCATGGTAACAAGCTCTTGCAACCCAACAAGGGGGTGGGGGTTGAGCCAACAGGGGAAAGTCACAGTGGTCAGATCTCTGGCACGGAGTCTGCCTCTGTGACTCAGAAAGGAAGGGGGAAGAACAGGCACACTGTGGTGATAGGGGATTTGTTATGGGAACGGACAGCAGGTTCAGTGGGCGAGAATGAGATTCCCGGATGATATGTTGCCTCTTGGGTGCCAGGGTCTGGGATTTCTGAGATCGAGTCCTCAGCAATCTTAAGTGGGAGGGTGCACAACCAGAAGTTGTAGTCCTTGTAGGTACCAATGGCATGGGTAGGACAAGTGATGAGGTTCTGCATCGGGAGTTCAGGGAGTTAGGTGCCAAATTGAAGGGTTGGACCTTTAGGGTTGTGATCAGGATTGCTACCCGTGCCACGTGCTAGTGAGGCCAGAAACAGGAAGTTATATAGTTTAATATGTGGCTAAGGAGATGGTTAGGAGGGAAGGCATAAGATTTTTAGATCATTTGGCCCTCTTTCAGGAAAGGTGGGACCTGCACAGGCGGGGTGGTTTGAACCTGAATTGGAGGGGAAGTAATATGCTAGTGGGAAGGTTTGTTAATGCTGCACAGTGGGGTTTAAACTTGAGCTGCAGGAGAATGGGAACCAGAGTGCCAGAACAGTTAGTGGAGAGGTTGTGGAGGCAGATGTTGGTGAGGCCTCGAAGTCAGGAATCAGAAGGTTGAGCATGGTGTGACCAGTGTCCTAAGCAGCAGATGTATCGTAGTAAAGGCAGATAACGGTGAGATAGCTGTGTAGTGAGGAGAGGCAAAATTGCAGTCAACAGGATGAGTTGCAATGTAAAAGGTGGATAAAATCGAAAAGGGTGAATACAGGACTGAAGGTGTTATATTTGAATGCGCACAGTATATGGAATAAGGTAGATGAACTTGCAGCACAGTTGCAGATCGGCAGGTACGATGTTGTAGGCATCAGTGAATCATGGCAAGATTACAGCTGGAAACTTAATGTCCAAGGACGCACATTGCGTCAAAAGGACAGGCTGAAGGCAGAGGGGGCGGAGTTGCTCTGTTGGTAAGAACTGAAATCAAATCATTTGAAAGTAGTGACACAGGGTCAAAAGGTGTTGAAACATTGTGGATAGAGCTAAGGAACTGCGAAGGTAAAAAGACCCTGCTGGGAGTTGTATACAGACCCTCACCACCCACCCCCCCACCAAACAGTAGCAAGGATGTGGTCTACAAATTACAATGGGAGATAGAAAATGCATGCCAAAAGGGGAATGTTACAAAAGTCCTGGGGGATTTCAATATGCAGGTAGATTGGGAAATTCAGGTTGGTAGTGGATTCCAGGAGGGGGAATTTCCAGAGAGTCTATGAGAAGGCTTTGTTGAGCCCATTAGGGGATCAGCTATTCTGGATTGGGTGTTGTGCAAAGAACCAGAATTGATTAGAAAGCATAAGTAAAATAACCCTGAAGGGCAGGTTATCATAATATGATTGAATTCACCCTGTAATTTGAGAAGGAGAAGCTAAAGTCAGATGTATTAGTATTACAGTGAAGTAAATGGAATTACAGAGGCATGAGAGAAGAATTGGCCAGAATTGATTGGAAAAGAACACTGGCAGGGATAACGGCAGAGCAGCAATGGCTGGAATTTCTGGAAACAATTCGGAAGGCACAGGATATATACATCCCAAAGAAGAAGTATTCTAAAGAAAGGATGACACAACCATGACTAATAAGAGAAGGCAAGACAAGCATAAAAGCCAAAGAGAAGGCATATAATAGAGCAAAAATTAATGGGAAATTAGAGGATTGGGAAGCTTTTAAAAACCAACAGAAGACAGCTTCTACAAGGAAATCTGCAGATGCTGGAAAGTCAAGCAACACACACAAAATGCTGGTGGAACACAGTGGGCCGGGCAGCATCTATAAGGAGAAGCATTGTCGACGTTTCAGGCCGAGACCCTTCATCAGGACTAACTTAAAGGAAAGATAGTAAGAGATTTGAAAGATGGATGGGGAGGGGGAAACGTGAAATGATAGGAGAAGACCAGAGGGGGTGGGGTGAAGCTGAGAGCCGGAAAGGTGATTGGCGAAAGTGATACAGAGCTGAAGAAGGGAAAGGATCATGGGATGAGAGGCCTCAGGAGAAAGAAAGGGAGAGGGGAGAACCAGAGGGAGATGGAGAACAGGCAGAGAGAAAAAAAGAGGAGGGGGAAAAAACTAAATATATCAGGGATGGGGTAAGAAGAGGAGGAGGGGCATTAACGGAAGTTAGAGAAGACAATGTTCACGCTGTCAGGTTGGAGGCTACCCGTTCCATATCCCATTCCCACTCTGGTATGTCCTCCTCTACTGTCAAGATGAAGCCACACTCAGGTTGGAGGAACAACACCTTATATACCGGCTGGGTAGCCTCCAACCTGCTGGTGACTAGTGGTGTTCCACAGGGATCTGTGTTGGGACTGATTCTTTTTACATTATACGTCAATGATTTGGATGACGGAATTGAAGACTCTGTTGCAAAGTTTGCAGATGATGTGAAGATAGGTGAAGGAGCAGGTGGTTTTGAGAAGGCAGAGAGACTACAGAAGGATTTAGACAGATCAGGAGACTGGGCAAAGAAGTGGCAGATGAATATAGTGTCAGGAAGTGTATGGTCATGCACTGGGTAGAGGAATTGAAATGGTTGACTGTTTTCTAAATGGGGAGAAAGTACAAAAAACCGAGGTGCAAAGGGGTTTGGGAGTCCTTGCGCAGGATTCCCTAAAGGGTAATTCACAGGTTGATTCTGTGGTGAGGAAGGCAAATGCAATGTTAGCATTCACTTCAAGAGGACTGGAATATAAAAACAAGGATGTAATGTCGAGATTTTATAGCGCACTGGTGAGACTTCAATTGGAGTACTGTGAGCAGTTCTGGGCCCCTTATCTTAGAAAAGATGTGCTGAAACTGGAGAGGGTTCAAAGGAGGTTCATGAAAATGATTCCAGGATTGAATGGCTTGTTACATGAAGAGCATTTGATGGTTCTCGTCCTGTATTCACTAAAATTCAAAAGAATGAGGGGTAACTTCAGTGAAAGCTATCGGATCATGAATGGCCTTGATAGAGTGGGTGCAGAGAGGATATTTCCTATGGTGGGAGAGTCTAAGACCAGAGGACGCAGTCTCAGAATAGAGGGGTGTCCTTTTGAAATGGAGATGAGGAGGAATTTCTTTAGACAGAGAGTGGTGAATCTGTGAAATTCTTTGCCATAAGCAGCTGTAGAGGCAAGTCTATGTACATTTAGGGCAGAGGTTGATAGATTCTTGATTGTTTGGGGCATGAAAGGATACAGGGAGAAGGCAGGAGATTGGGGCTGAGAGGAAATTTGGAACAGCCATGATGAAATGGCTGAGCAGACTATATGAGCCTTATGGCCGAATTCTGCTCCTATATCTTATAGTCTTATGGTGTTGTCCAAGGACCCTTGGTGAGTTCCTGCAGTGCATCAAATTGTGCACCAGTGGTGGAGGGAGTGAATTATTGGGGATGCGGTATCTATTAATTGGACTGCTAAGGTGCTGGGCTTCTTGAATGTTGTTGAAGCTGCACTCATCCAGGCATGTAGAGTGTTCCTTGAGCCTTGTTTGGCAGTGTTTGGGGTGTTAGGAGGTGAGTTACTCGCCACAGGACTCTGAGCCTCTGAGCCTGCACTTGTAGCCACATTGTGCACACAGCCGCTCCAGGTCAGTGTCTGGTCAATGGAATCTCCATCAGCTCTGTGTTAATTATTCACATACAGCCTCATCAGTCCCCATTCTTTGTAGCCCTGCAAGTTATTACAGCTCCCTTTCCAAGGTCCTGGTTGACTCAGTTTCCATTACTCCTCCATACAGTGAGTTCTAGAGAACTACAACTTTCTGGGGAGTTTTCCCTCACTCTGCCCTTCTAACCCCACCACCCCCCATTCAAATTTACTGGCCCAGACCTACAGAAAGATAAAACCCACCTGCCCAAACCCCTGCTACTCCAACTTCCCCTTCTCCGCACAGACTCGCCCTCTTCCTGAACTTTGCCAAACTCTTTAGCTCAGATGGCTTTGGGGAAGTTGGGAAGAGAGTATATGAGCAGGGGAGTGGGCACTGACAGGATTTCTCTGAAAAGAATTGGCATAAAGTTGATGGGAAGAAGGGTCTCCAGTGCCAGAAATGATAACTTACTTAACAACACAGAAGATTTACACATATCTGTCTTCCTGTCCAGCCTTCCCTGTACAGATGCCCTTACCTTGCCCAGACAGTCTCCTGCCATTTAGACAACTGCTCAGTAAAATCCCAGCAGGACAGACAGCCTCATAGAAGGATCAGAAATGGAGAGTGTGAGCAGTTTCAAGTTCCTGAGTGTCAAAGTCTTTGAAGACCTAACCTAATCCCAACATATTGATACAGTTTATAAAGAAGGCAAGACAGTGACTATATTTCTTTAGGAGTTTGAAGAGATTTGGTATGCCAACAAATACACTCAAAAACTTCTATAGATGTACCATGCAGAGCATTCTGACAGGCTGCATCACTGTCTGGTATGGAGGGATAGAAAGGACCAAAAGAAGCTGCAGAGGGTTGTAGGTTTAGTCACCTCCATCTTGGGTACTAGCCTACAAAGTACCCAGGACATCTTCGAGGAGCAATGACTCAGAAAGGCAGCGTCCATTATTAAGGCCCTCCAGCACCCAGGGCATGCCCTTTTCTCACTGTTACCATCAGGTAGGAGGTACAGAAGCCTGAAGGCACACACTCAGCGATTCAGGAACAGCTTCTTCCCCTCTGCCATCCAATTCCTAATTGGGCATTGAACCCTTGAATACAACTTTGCTTTTTAAATATATATTATTTCTGTTTTTTGCATGATTTTTAATCTATTCAATATACGTATACTGTAATTGATTTACTTATTTTTTTCTTCTATATTATGTATTGCATTGAACTGCTGCTGCTGACTTAACAAATTTCACGACACATGCTGGTGATAATAAACAACACACACAAAACGCTGGTGGAACACAACAGGCCAGGCAGCATCTATAGGGAGAAACACTGTCGACGTTTCGGGCCGAGACCCTTCGTCAGGACTAACTGAAAGGAAAGATACTAAGAGATTTGAAAGTAGTGGGGGGAGGGGGAAATGCAAAATGATAGGAGAAGACCGGAGGGGGTGGGATGAAGCTGAGAGCTGGAAAGGTGATTGGCGAAAGTGATACAGAGCTGGAGAAGGGAAAGGATCATGGGACGGGAGGCCTCAGGAGAAAGAAAGGGGGAGGCGGGGAACACCAGAGGGAGATGGAGAACAGGCAGGGTGATGGGCAGAGAGAGAAAAAAAAAGATTAAATATGTCAGGGATGGGGTAAGAAGGGGAGGAGGGGCATTAACGGAAGTTAGAGAAGTCAATGTTCATGCCATCAGATTGGAGGCTACCCAGCCGGTATATAAGGTGTTGTTCCTCCAACCTGAGTGTGGCTTCATCTTGACAGTAGAGGAGGCCATGGATAGACATATCAGAATGGGAATGGGACGTGGAATTAAAATGTGTGGCCACTGGGAGATCCTGCTTTCTCTGGCGGACCGAGCGTAGGTGTTCAGCGAAATGGTCTCCCAGTCTGCATCGGGTCTCACCAATATATAAAAGGCCACACCGGGAGCACCGGACGCAGTATACCACACCAGCCGACTCACAGGTGAAGTGTCGCCTCACCTGGAAGGACTGTCTGGGGCCCTGAATGGTGGTGAGGGAGGAAGTGTAAGGGCAGGTGTAGCACTTGTTCCGCTTACAAGGATAAGTGTCAGGAGGGAGATTGGTGGGAAGGGATGGGGGGGACGAGTGGACAAGGGAGTTGCATAGGGAGCGATCCCTGCGGAAAGCAGAAAGAGTGGGGGGGGTGGGAAAGATGTACTTGGTAGTGGGATCCTGTTGGAGGCCACCTCCGCCACGGAAGTTACGGAGAATTATACGTTGGACCTGGAGGCTGGTGGGGTGGTAGGGAGGACAAGGGGAACCCTATCCCAAGTGGGGTGGCGGGCAGATGGGGTGAGGGCAGATGTGCGGGAAATGGGAGAGATGCGTTTGAGAGCAGAGTTGCTGGTGGACGGAGGGAAGCCCCTTTGTTTAAAAAAGGAAGACATCCCCTTTTTCCCTTTTCTCAGTCTCTTTGCTTCCGCCATACCTGTTCCTAGGATGTGACTTTCCATTCCAGGACATCTGTGATGTCCTCCTTCATTAAAGAACGGGGTTTCCCTCCTACTATTAATGCTGTCCTCAGCCGCATCTGCTCCATTTCCTGTGCATCCGCACTCACCCCATCTTCCTGCCACTGTAGTGGTTCCTCTTGTCCTGACCCAACACTCCATCAGCCTCCGCAACTTCTTCAAAGGGATTCTACCACTAAACATATCTTTACCTCCCTCTCCCATTCGCTTTCATCAGGGATCGCTCCCTTCGTGATTCCCTTGTCCATTCGTCCCTCCCCACTTATCTCCCTCCGGGCACTTACCCCTGCAAACTAAGTGCAGCTCCTGCCCATTCACTACCTTCCACTATTCCCCACTCTCGCCTTTCTCTTCTCACCGTCCCCTCCTCTCCTATCAGATTCTCACTTCTCCCACCCACCAATCACCGTCCAGCTAATCTCTTTCCCCTCTCCCACCTTTTCATTCTGGCATCTTCCCCCTGATGAAGGGTCTCGGTCTGAAACGTCGGCTGTTTATTCTTTTCCATTGATGCTGCCTGACCCGATAAGTTCCTGCAGCATTTCGTGGGAGTTGCTTTGGATTTCCAGCATCTGCAAACTTTTTCATGTTTGTGTTTGACCCCTTTGGACAGATTCTCTCCACCTAGGTACCTCCTGACCCATGTCTAGACAATCACTTCCCCCGCCCAGCCTCTGAATAAACAAAGGTCCTCCTACTCAGAGGTTGAACCAGACGTACGTACACCCTGAAGCTGTTACTACACTCATTGCTGGTAAGAATATTTTAACCATCTCCAGCACTTACAATAGCTAACTGGTGGAGCTAAGCTGTGCCCAGCAATCCCTTTGGATCTGCTTCCAAACCAGCAGTAAACTTCGGTAATCATCAGCCAGTTTCAGCAAGGTTCACAACCGTCTGCTGAGAGAGGCTTTTTGTATCTTGGCATCAGCCTATTTCATTCAGGGGGAGTAGAAGATGCTCAGGTCTACAATACTCCACCACAGACACATTCGGACCAATACAGAAATCTACATGCTGGATAACTTGAATGTCAATTTCCAATATGATCTGATTTAGTTATTTAACTTTTGTTTAGTTTTCAACAATGTGCAGAGGGACAGTTTAGAAAATAGAACCGTACAGCACAATTCAGGCTTTTTGGCCCACAATGTTGTGTCGACCTTTTAACCTATTCCAAGATCAATCTCACACTTCCCTCCCACATAGCCCCCCCATTTCCCCTTCATCAATCCGCCCGTCTCTTAAATGTCCTGAATGCACCTGCCTGGACACGTCACCCCCTTCAGTATGTTTCATCTACTTACCCCTGTCTGTAAAAAGCCTGCATCTGACACCCCCCCATACCTTCCTCTGATCACCTGAAAATTATGTCCTCTCCTATTGTCACCCTGGGGAAAAAGCACTGTCTTTGCCCATTATCATCTTATATACCACTATCAAATCACTCCTCATCCTCCTTTGCTCCAAAAAAAAGACAAGCCCTAGTTCATTGTCCAGAAAACCAGGATTTTAGCTGCTCTAACTGAAGGATCAGGGAATGCAGGGGTTTGGTTAGGGGGCAGGAGTGATTGTAGGAGTTTTGCTTAACCAGAAGCAGTGAAAGAGTGGTGCAATTGGCTGACTCTTTACAGTCCTACAAAGAAATGTACTCCTCATGATCAGAGGGCTAATGATGGAAAGGAATGGAATCATATCCCTCTCCATTACATTCACGAGAAAGCTTTAGACTGAGGATTCTGGAACTATTCTGGGATGGGACACAAACGATGGTTGGTTGGCCAGAAAAGTGAGAAGAGTAAACATGCCTGGACCTCAGTAGTCTTTGCAAATGTTGGCCTTCCTCTGAGCCAATAACCAACATCAATATTTGCACAACCTCGTCTTTGACTGATTTGCAGTCCGTTTCCAATTCAATGGTGTTACTTTGCCACCTAGTGTTTATGTCTGCAAATGGCATCACACTGTTATTGGAGTTGTCCATGACGGAAGCCACATTGGCCTATTGAGTACTTACCTAGAGAGCAATCTAATTCATTCCCTTCAACTCTTTTTCCAATTATCATGCTTTGTATTTTTTCCAAAGTATCCACCTCGATTCCTTTTGAAGGCTGCCATTGAGTTGCATCCACCACCCAGTACGGTTGTGGATCCCAAATCCAGCAGTCATTGAAAGCCAACCCCAGCCAGAGGAGGAAGCTGACACTCAGGCTCTGACAAGTGTGGCTTGGATTGGGATGCAGTGCCATTATTGGAGCAAATTCGATGCTGTTCCTTGCAAGTGGAGACAGAAATGGAAAGGGAATGAAGATGAGAGCAACTGGCAGCAAAAGGGAGACACCAGGAGGGACAATGCTTCCTGCAGGCTGACACATTTCTGAGCAATTACAGCTCTGAAAACCCCAAACCCAAGAACCGTACACTGGAAAGGCCCAAGTGGCACGCTGTACTCCTGAAGGTTACCTCCCAGTCACCTGAATCCCAATCTGAAGAGTAGACAGCAGCCTCATTATTGAAACCCCATTGACTGAGCAATGCACGGGCTGAAGGCTGTAGACCATAAACACTCCAGCACCCTCCAAGGCCTTTTGGCCCATGAGTGTTTTCCCAAATTAAATTAGTAATCCAATTCCCAATTCATTATCTCGTCTGCCTACACAATGTCTACATCCTTTCATTTTATGTGCAGTTGTGCACCAATCTAAGTGCCTCTTGTGTTTGTCTCCATCATCCTAGGCAGCATATTCCAGACACCCCTCTCTATGTGAAAATAAACTTGCCCCCTCTCACCGTAGATGATTGCCCTCTGGTATTGGATATTCCTGGCTGGTGGTAGCATCTCTGCAGACAACAATACGGATTTGAGTTGGGGTTTGGTACTTCTGAAGATGCTCGGTAACATCTTCTATTGTCAGAAAGTTGTTCCTTTAAATACAAGCATCAAACTAACACCATGTGCTCCAGTTTCATTGAGGAGGATCACAGAGCTTGAATGGAACTTTGAGTTTATGTTGGAATCTATCGCTGGATAAAGGTCTGACGTGCTAACATAGAACAGAGGTGAGGAGGAATTTCTTTAGACCAAGGGTGGTGAAACTGTGGAGGCCAAGTCATTGGGTTATATTTAAATTGGTTGATAGGTTCTCAATCAATAAGAATGTGATATGTAATGGGGAGAAGGGATTGAGAAGAATAAATTAGCCATGATGGAATGGCAGAGCAGATAATGGGACAAATGACTTAATTTTACTCCTATGTCTTATGGTCTTCTGATCTCATGTTGAATCTAAATTCGGGACTAACAATTTCATCTAGAAATTGATCTCTCAATGCACCAACGTAGATTATACGGGCGCTCCAATCTCAAGGGCACAGAGTGCACTCAAGCAACATTTAAAAGGTCAATTTGCAAAGACAAGGAGCTGGCAACTGTTGAAATTACCCACAGGAGACTCCCAGTGCACACAGATCTGCCAACACAACCACCACGGCTGGCCAGCTGTGCATGCGTGTTTATTCAGACACACCTCCAAGTGGGAGCTGTGAACTAGCACACTTTGTTCAAATGCAGTGAATGTTTCAATCTGAAACAAAAAGGTACTGCAGAAACCAGTAGCCTGTAGAATACATACCTTGCTAATAGCATTTTGTTTTAATAAACTTTGCCATAGGTAAATCAGTGGTGATTAGTTAAGCTGATGGTCAATAACAACTGCTGAAAACATTTCAGCTGGTTAGTAGTTTTGCACTCTTTCTGTAAGAAAGGACGGGCCGACATTGGACAGGGTCAAAAGCAGGTTCACGAGAATGAAATGGTTAATGTATGAGGAGTGTTTGATGAATCTTGAGTACTCACTGGAGTTTAAAAGAATGAGGGTGATCTCATTGAAACCGAGTGGATATTGAAAGGTTTAGATAGAGTGGATGTTTCCAATAGTGGGAGAGTCTAGGACTAGATGGCACAACCTAACAATATAAGTATGTCCCTTTAGAACAGAGATGAGGAGGAATTTCTTTAGCCAGAGGGTGGTGAATCTGCGGAGGCCAAATCATTGGGTATATTTAAATCCGAGGTTGACAGGTTCTTGATTAGTAAGGGTTCAAAGGTTACAGGGAGAAGGCAGGAGAATGGGGTTGAGAGGGCCAATAAGTCAGGCACAACAGATCAAATGGCCCAATTCTGCTCCCATGTCTAATGGACAAAATCTACAAAGAGTAGCATTGTTAATGTAGCAATGCCTGACTGCCTCTCCCAACAGAGTATCACACCCAAGAATACCAGGTAATGCATGTCATGGTACACAATCAAGTGTGCAAAGCCACTAAATTCTTTCCTTTTCCATCTTTATATTTTAAATGCAAAACAAAGAAATGAAAACTTTATTCAGGGAAAATATACGAAACATGAAAATCTAGAAGACAAGCTGTGGAATCCAGCAAGAGCGACGGAAATCATACAGCAGCTGTAGATATGGATCTGCATGTTAAAATATCCTCCTCTGATCCTTTGCCTTCAAACCACCAGAAGCTGGCCTCAGATCCTAAACAGAGAAAGAAAATTGAGCATTACATAAAGCTGCCGGCCTGATTCATTGAGGACAAATTTTTCCTGGGAAACGTTCATTATCTGAACACCAAGCTCTCCTGCATTCCTTACATATATATGTTTAACTTTGGGGGAGGGAGACAAATGGGATTGGCCATACTGATTGGGCAGCAGGCTGATGCACACTGCCCACTGTCATCCCAATATGTCCATTCCCCCTTTTTGCCCATATGAACATTTGAAATTCCTTGGCATTATCACATCAGCGGATCTGTCCTTCATCAAGAAGGTGCAACAGCACTTCTACTTTCTTAGAAGTTTGTGTAGATTCTGCACACCACCTAAAACTTCTATAGATTCGCAGCAGAAAATATCCTAACTGGTTATATCATGACCTAGCATGGAACATTATGCCTAAGACCAGAAAGTGGTGGATGCAGTCCAAGTCGATCACAGACAAAGCCTTCCCTACCACTGAGTACATCTACAAGGAGCACTGCCAAAAAGAAAGCAGCATCCATCATCAAGGACCCCCACCATCCAGGCCATGTTCTCCTCTTGCTGCTACTACCAGGAAGGAGGTGCAGGAGCAGGAGGTCCCACACCACCAGGTTCAGGAACAGTTATTGTCCTTCAACCTGAACCAGCGTGGATAACGTCACTCACGTCAACACTGAACTGATTCCACAGCCCATGGACTCACTTTCGAGGACTCTGCAACTCATGTTCTCAGCATTACCTATCCACAGTTTGTCTTCTTTTACACTTTGGTAATTTGTCAATGTTTGTGTGTAGTTTTTTTTATTGACTATTGTATTTCTTTGTTCTACAGTGAATGCCTGCAAGAAAATGACTCTCAAGACGGTATATGGTGACATATACTGTAGATACATAGATACTAAATTTACTTTAAATTTATGGAGAACTAATTTCTTTCCCAGATCTGATTAACTTGAAACGTTAACCCCATTTTTCTTACGGTTTTCCTTGGCCAGCATTTTCTACTTTATATTAATAAAGATTTTTGAAATCTTGATTACTACTAAGCTTTCTGAAAAGACAAAGACGGACTGGGTTGGGAAAAACACACTGAGTGACAGGAGGACCACCAAGGAAATAAGAAGTGAAATCCACAAGGAATAACCCAAATAAAGGGATAAAGAGTTTGCAAATAATAAATAAACTGAGTGCAGGTGGAAAAGTGGGTTTGAATTTTAAACCTGATCCCATGACGAGTGACCGTGGACTTGGCCGCAGTAAGTGAATGTGGAGAGATTTCCAACACCATGAGAGACAGGAAGCTGAATGGACAAAACCTGCAGAAGTCCCATACTAAGATAGGTCTCAGGGCTGGGTGGGAGATTAGGTCAGGGTCTGGTGCTGCACCGGGGGACATTGTGCAGCGTACTTACTGTGGATTTTTCAATTCAAGAACGGGAATCACCAACTGTACGTCTTTTGGAAAGAAAAGCATATCCGTTACAATGGCATCTGACCTTACCAGCCACGTGTTTCAGCCTTTAAGACCTCAAGCATTCTTTAGAGGATGAGAGGAATTAAATGATTCAGTAGCATAAGTGGGAGTACCTCAAGACACACATTTCTCCCTGCCTCTTCTTCCGAAGAGCTTAGTTCCTGCAGAGGTAGGATACACTTCTACCCTCCTACGCAACACTCAAGCACCCACTACTCAGTATCAGCCTGTAAAGTTTTAGCCAACATCTTGTTCACATATGCACTGTACAAAGGATGTCACAAGACAACAGAGAGACTGGTACCCTTATCTAATCCCAAATTCTTTTTCTGACTGGTTTCATCACAGCCTGCTAGAGTGTTGTAGACTCAGCTAGCTCCAGCACGTGCATATTGCTCATCTTCAAGAGGCAGTGCCTGCAGAAAGTGGCATTAAGGACCCTTAGCACCTGGCCGTGCCTTCTTCTCGTACTACCGTTGGTGAGGAGGTACAGGTGCCTGAAGATCCATACTCAATGACTTAGGGACAGCTTCTTTCCCTCCGCCATCAGATTTCTGAATGGTCTACGAGTCCACGAACACAACTTCATGATTTTTTTTGCACTATTTATTCCAATATTTTTAGTAATTTTTGTGTCTTGGTACTGTACTGCTGCCATAAAAGAAAATAAATTTCACAATGTGCCAGTCAGTGCTAATAAACCGGATTCTGAACTCACAACCAACCTGCAGCCTAACAAAACTTATAGGTTCTTAAGTGTGCACAGGTCTTGTCTAAGTAGTGATGGATGGTTTATTTAGCTTCTTTATTGCAAGCTCGAATTTAGTAACACTGAAATGCTAGCCTCCCCTGACAAGGTGACAGAGGTTGCCGTTAAAATACTTTTAAATTTAAACAGAACATTACTAATTCTTCTGAATGTCTGGTTTCCTGAAATCCTTAGAGACTTACCTTCAGTCGAGAATTATTTCCACATGGGTATCTCGCAAACTCAGCCACAAGTACCAACATTTCCCACCCCCCTCAATGGTGCTGCCTGAGCCCAAGATGTTGCTTTATAGGAAGGGTGCATGATGGTTTGAAGTGAATTCCAGAGAAAAATTAAGCAGCAATGACCTCAGACTTAGGGCTGTCAATCGGTTGCAGTTGTTACCTGTGCTTTTAATAGTGAAACTTCTTTTAAAGTGGTAAAATTCCCCTAAAAGGTTAGGTACCTGCCTCACCAGAATGTCTGCGGGATTAATTTTCCGCAGAGGTACCTTGGGGTGCTTCGACCATCAGCCAATAATGGAGCCCAGAGACTTGTATGGGTTTCACGTGCTGTGCCAGGCCAAAGCTGACCCATTCACTCCTATTCAGAGCCAAGGACCTGTCCAGCAAGACCTAACTCTGGCTGTAGCCAACAACTTCAGTGATGGTGGGAAAGTATCTGGAGAGTGGAACAATGGGATTAGAGTTTGGGGAATAATTAAAAATCAGTCCTTGCTCAATGCTTATGGTGAGACCCATGCACCAGTTGGGCTATTACCAAGTAAAAACTGAAATATTATCTTTTCTATTATTAAATGTACTCAAAACTGATTGATCTTGTTCCTAACTTATGCCATAGTTGTTTAAAAATCCTTCTCAGAATAATAATCAGGAGTTCTGAATGTTCTAAGCTGTTTTACGTCTAGACTAATTCTCCTATATAGCACTCAGGGACTGATATATTTGTTGATACTATTGTCATGTTCTTTTCTGCGAGGAGGGCCTGGGGATTTGATGTTATTGTCGCTGTTCTTTTCTGCGAGGGGGCTGGGGATTTGATGTTATCGTTGCTTTTTTTTTCTTGTGACGGCAGGGAATTTGATGTTACTGTTCTGTGCTTTTTCCCTGTGAGGAGGGGGCTGGGGATTTGATGTTATTGTGGCTTTTATTTGTGAGGGAGGGGGTTTGTGAGTTTTGGCTCTTTTTTCCCGTGTCGGGGAGGGGGTGGTGTGACAGCTTTCCTTTTCAACAACTCCCATGCTTTCTCTGTAACTCATGGCTATCTGAAGAAGACTGTCAGAGTTGCTTGGTACATGCATACTTCAACAATAAAACGGACCTTTGAACTCTGGGCCTTTGGCTGTGATGCTGAAGGATACTGAGACACCCGAGAAGGTTCCCTTTGCACTGCTTTGAAGAGGAGCTAGGAAGTCTCCTGAGTAGGGCTGATCCCTCAAGAACTTCTTGCCACACAGCTCCGGCTATCAGAGTTTGGGTCTGCGTGCAGATGCGTGTGAGTTTAGTGCTGGCAGGTTTACTGATTGCTTTGTATTGCCTCAAGAGTAGGTGCATGACAGAATTATTTGGCAAAGACGAGCATGTAAGGGAAAATAAGTTACAGGGAAATAATGGAAAATGGGATACTTGGTACAGGCTTGATGGGCCTTTTACATGGCAAGAAAATACCAATGTAATATTACCTGAAATCAGCAAAACAGTGTTTTGAACTCTGATATCATGGTACGACTCCCAACATGACTATAGAGCTGTGGAGCATAGCGCATCTAAAGCAAAGCAGCCCGTTCATCAACTATCCTTTCCAATCAAAGAATACATCCACCCTCTCCTAGCACTGAAAAACTCACCATTCGCAAAAAAAAAATCTACAAAATATGCTAAACTATTTCAACCAAAAGAACAGATGGGGGACTGCAAATTCTGAGATTGTGGCCAATAACCTCCATTACAAATATTGCCTTGACGTTAAGTGCAGTTATTAATGTACATCAAAAACATTTGGGAGTCAAATTTAAAGATTAAATTATCAACAATTTACATGTAATGCATGGTAGCAATTTCAACAGACCTTGGGTTACCAATCGAGTTTTAATTTCCAACGAGGTAAAACTAATATTCCCTTGCCTACTCACAGAATAAGACCACATACAATACGGGTCTAAATGGGCTGAGATCTAATGCAAATGACAATAGTACATTTGGTTTATTAGGCTTATGTGAGCCAGGTGTCTATCCTGCACCTCATCTGGTGACAAACTACATGTGAGACCAATTTACAAAGGGAAACTATTAGCATTTTCCATCATGCAAAAGTTTGTACATTCTTAGTGTATCTGTTGCACGCAGGTTAAGCTTAACAGCAAATAATTTTGGAATCTCACCCCGAGGTACAAAATTAGTAGATCCCGCCCTCACCATTAATAAAGGAAACAGTCCAGAGGGTGAGATTACTCTGGGACAGTGGGTATCTGCAGAAAGGCATCAATGGTACTCACCCCTTCTTAATCCTGGGTTTCAGCTCCTCCGCTGCGTTACGCAGGAATATATAATTTTTCTTCTGTGGGTTAAAATATTCATGACCCTGGGAAGAGTCATTATGTAATTGATTAGTCATTTTAAATAGTAACAGCAAAGTCTCTGACAGTGAATGCAACTGAAGTACAGTTATTGATCTGCTGGCCCCATTATAACCAATGTCACAGCTATTGAATGCAAAGGTACTGGCCCTTCTATCAACTATCGTAACTCAATATGCCAATTTTACTTCTGACTTGAAGTTTGAGAGTTCAAGTGCTGGGTTTAAGACTTGTACCCAATACCCGAGCACCAAAGCTCCACTGTGGTATCGAAACAGAGCTCAGCTGTCAGAAGTGTTGCATTTTTCAGAAGTTGTTGAATAGTTTGTTTTTTGTTTTCTGTGTCTCTTCGAATGGATGAACAAGATCCCAAGGTGTTTTTTTTAAACTCAAACAGGGTAGCTAATGCTTATGTCCTGGCTAATATTTTTCTCTCAACCACCATCATTAAAGCTGATTATTTGATTACTACCAAATCGTGTTTGTGGCACCCATCACCAACAAACTCACTGTTGCCTTTTATATATTTCAATAGTGATTATGTTTCAGGCCTCATAGCATAGATTTTAAATTTGTAAAATTATAAAAGGGGATATGTGGAAGAATTCAAATCTAGAATCTACAGTTTGTAAAGGCAACAGAAACAGAATCAATCTGTGCCTTCAAAAAGAGAATCGGGAAAACACTTGAAAATGATTTGGAGGGCTAGGGATAGAACTGAGAAGTGTTACTGAGCCACCAGGCCCAGGACTCCACAAACTGTAGTTGTTACAAACCTTAAGCTCTGCTTTATTAAATGCTTGCTGTTGTTCTCCCAAAATCTTTACAATCAGATTATTAAGTACTATAGTTATTAAACAAAAAGGTGAAAATACTAAATCAAATTTAGTCTAGAAGTTGGAAGAGAAAGATTGACTGCACAAAGTCCTGGAGTCAAAAGCTTTGGACTAGAAAGGTACTTCTGAAGTTCTAAATGTCTATGTTTCCCACATCAGGATTAAAACTCCCCAGGACTACCTTGATATCTGAGACACATTGAGTGCACATAACAGACACAACTCTGGCTTCCCAGGCTTCGTAAGTGTAGCAGGAAACCTGTTTTCAGTGCTCCAAAAACTGTGAATCATGGCGTACCAAGTATGCAATGGGCATGTATCACTACTGTACTCAATGAAACTACATAATGTTTCTCTCATGGATTGGTCAGCTTACTTGAACAGAAAAGTGTTCTCTGGATTTAATCTCCTATCTGTGCTAATAACACCCCAAGGTAGTGCAGATACAGAATATGCTCTGACAAAAGTGGCAAGACATCATGAAGTCCCACTCCTGGTTGTTATATAACATCTTGTATTTATGCACATAAAGCAAGAGATGAACATAGGGAAATCTTGGCCCAGACTGTTCCCAATCAGAAGGCAAATTTAATTTGCAGCTTGCATAGGAGAATGATCAGAGATTCCAGAGGATAATCCACCCTCATCCTACCGGAATCTGCTTTCCTCCAGAGCTGAGCCAAGAGTATTACCGTGAGGCGGTATGGTAACATAGTGGTTAGTGCAATCACTATACAGCGCTAGCTATAAGATCGGCGTTCGATTCTCACGGATGTCTGTAAGGAGTTTGTACATTCTCTCTGTAGGTTTCCTCCAGATGCTCCAGTTTCCTCCCACATTTCAAATAAGTATGTTAGAGTGAGTGAACTGTGAGCATGCTATGCTTGTGCCGTAAGTGTAGCGACAATTGCAGGCTGCTCCTTGCTGATCTGATTTGACGTTGATAAATGAAGCTAAATTTAACCATATTTTTACAGACTCAATTTACTTGGTAAAAGTGTCCATCTTACTCACCAGTTACTCTTGCCCAGATAACCTCACTGAGGACAGGGCCTTTATACTTACTTTTGACCAGTCATAACTTGACGAATACGCGAAGATGTTGCCATTGTTGTTGAAACAGCAGGCGGCGATTTGCTGATCAAGCTGCTCTGATGTTTTCAGTTTTGTGCGAGCATCTTTGTCCCAAAAACTGAACCTGCCATCAGATCCCACAGTGGCCAGAGTGCCATGCATTGGATGGAATGCAATTCCATTCACCTGAGAGAGAAAGAGGGGAATTCTATGGCAACTTAAAATACTCAGCATCAAATTAGCAGCAAGTTGTTAGTCCTGGGATTTCATAATGGAATCTGAATGGCTTCTAAATTCAATGACCTGATGGCTCCCAGGGAATGCAGTATATTAACTACTGGGAACAAGTTGCTATTAGGAACAAAAAATACCAACTGCTGGAGGAACTCAGTGGATCAAGCAGCATCTGTGGGCGGGGAGGGGAGGAAATGTTGACGCTTGGGTCAAGAGAGTGGAGAGGGAAAATAGATGGCATAAAGAGGGTAGGGGAGGAGAGAGACCGGTGCCTCACAAATATGGTTAAGTCTCCAGATATGGTTAATTTCTGAATAGCAACTAAAAATTGAGAAATACTGCCATACAATTTGAAAATACATATGAACTTTAACACTTCAATACATTTGAAGATAAACCAGTAACAACTTGCGTTTAAACTGAATGTAATGAAATGTTTGAGGGAAATAAACATTTGTCACTGGAATCATAGAATTATACAAATAAATCTCAGGACAATATATGGTGACATATATGTACAGTCGGCCCTCCTTATCCGCGAGGGATTGGTTCCGGGACCCCTCACGGATACCAAAATTTGCAGATGCTCAAGTCTCTTATTCAACCTGTCTCAATGCGGTGGATCTCAGGACCCAGCGGAACCCCAGACCTTATTTAACCTGTCTCAGTGTGGTAGACATTAGAACCGAGTGGCAGTGATCTGAATCTGCAGTGTTTCTGTTCACGAAAATAATCACGATCACAATTGAAAATAAAGTGGAAATAATAAAGCGATCGGAAAGAGGTGAAATGCCATCAGTCACTGGAAAAGTGTTAGGCTACATCGGTCAACGATTGGAACAATTTTAAAGGATAAAGTGAGAAAGACTCTGCCCCGATGAAAGCTACAATTATTACTAAGCAACGCAGTGGTTTAATTATTGGGTTTTGGGTTTTTGATCCTCCACATAAACCCAGCACAGTGGAGAGCGCGCTAGGGAGGAATCTGTCACCAGAACGAACTCCGGAACATCTGTTCCCGAGCCCGGCACTGAAACATATGTTCTTAAGTGTTTTATATGCATAGAAAGGTAAAATATGTACTATATACTAAGAAAAATGTTTGACTAACTGACTAAATAATACCGGATGTACCTGTTCCGACCTCAAATCCGACTTAAAGACAGACTCAGGAACTGAACTCATTCGTAACCCGGGGACTGCCTGTACTTTTAAGTCATTTCTAGATTACTTATAATACCTAATACAATGTAAATAGCTGTTATACTGTATTGTTTAGGGAATAATGACAAGAAAAAATAGTCTGTACATGCTCAAGCAACGAGTGCTGGAGAAAGAACTTGCGGGTTTTCCCAATCCGTGGTTGGTTGAATCTGCACATATGGAATCCATGGATAAGGAGGGCCGACTGTATTGCCCTATATAAAAATAACACTCAAAGTCAGGTTTCTGACAGAGCCTGCTCTAATCAAGAAAGATCCATTTATGTGCACCATGCCTCCATCAAAATGACTTTCAGGGGATCATAGAAGAATTGTAGAGATGCATGAAGCTGGAAAAGACCTGAGCATTGATCAGTCCACAGCAAGAGAACCTGAATACAAATGGAGGAAAGTCAGTACTGTTGCTACTCTCCCTAGGAGTGGGCATCCTGCAAAGATCACACCAAGAGCACAATGTGCAATGCTGAAGAACTTGAAAAAGGTAATTGCAAAAGGGTTCAAACTTTTTCTTGTAACTGTATACTCTACCTCACAGCACATTTTCTTCATTTATAATCCTGTTACAACTCAAGTTTAAATACTATTTGCCTTTAACAAATCAATATACTTGTCAATCTACACTTTGCCAATGCTAATTCTGTCCCTGATTATTGTTTCCAGAACCTTTCTCCAAAGTCAAACTGAGCAGCCTGTCGCTACAAGGTTTATGCCTACAACATTTTATGAACAAAAGTACAACACTGGCAGTTTTCTTGTCCTCAGGCACCTATAAATACTGGAAAGAATATAACCAGGATTATGTTAATTAGCTACTATAAAAATTACAGTAATTTACATTAAATGGCAGAAAGAATAAAGAGAATTGATATAAGTCCCAATTGTAGGATTGCAGCGAATAAGGAGCAGTGGGAATGAGAATGAACTATTGGGAGCTAGCAGAGGCCTGATGGGCCAAATGGGCTTCCTCCTCAGTCATAAAAGTAAGCTCCTACAATTTCCTTAGCAATCCAAGGTGCATTCCACTGAGACCAGTATAGTATCTGGTACACCTTTCTAGTATTACCCTTCTATCAAACTTTAGCTCATCTATAATCTCAACTACATCGTCCTTTGGTGAGACTGCTTGCTAAAGACCTATGTAAAGCATTCATCTAGTATCTCAGCCACATACCCTGTGTCTCCATGAGCAGAGTTCTGGATCGGTTTCACCCCCCTTCCTGATCGCATGCCTGCAGAATGTTTGCTGCTGATAGTTTCTCAGGCTCATTGTGCTTCTCTTATTTCCTTCCTTACTTCTCCTCTGACTTTTCTGTAATCAGCTAAGACGCACATTAAAGCACACCGTTTTTCACATTTACTCTTTCTTCGGGTAATTCATGGAACTCGGCTTTTAATCTCACTTCACTTCTCCCTCTTAAGTGTATCTAAAGAACAAGCTGGAATACCTCCATATTAAAGCCCCCCCACTGTTTAATTATGATTTTGCCTCAATTGGTTGTAAATAAACTGAGTTAAGTAACTGGATGTACAGTGAAAGCACTGATAACCACGGTCAGACGGTCAAGTGTCCGTGTTTATGTCAGACCAAGTTGATGACTTCATCCAGCAAATTCACAAGGCAAGATGAACAAACAGTACATTACTCACAGCATAGATATCTTGAGGCCCAGATGTGTTGGTTGTTCCATTAGAACGATGGCATTTGAAAGTGAAGTTGTCTTTTGCACTAATTTTTATGAAGAAGCAAGAGTTATTAAACAGGTAGCTCAACCGGGAGAAGAAGAAATGGTGAAAGAGCAGGGTCACTTACGGGTTGGGAGGATTTATATAATGAATGGCTACTCGTCCTTCAATGCTTCCAAGTGCAAATCCCGTTGGCTTGTTCTGTTTGTCCTTGAAGATGGCGACACATCGATGCTGAAAAAGATTGGTGTGTTGATGCAGTTTAGTGTATAGGAGGGAAGGTGCACTTCGGGATCCTGTACATAACCTTCCACCATTAATATCCTTTTACAAGCTGACTTAGGGAAAGACCCAACCACAACCAAATATGAACTCTCTGTTGGTTGTATAAGACAGTGAGAATTGACAAAATATTTGACTCACAGAATACCGCCAAGCACTTATACCCAACTATTTAGTAAATGCGAAAAAAAATTGTAATTCGAGTACACTTGAATACTTACATAAAATAGCTAGTGGGGTGTGTCAGGAATGGACAGGAGGAGGAGTATAGGAAACTGATACAGGACTTTGTGATATGGTGCAACTCAAACTACCTGCGTCTCAATGTCACCAAGACCAAGGAGATGGTGGTGGACTTTAGGAGATCTAGGCCTCATATGGAGCCAGTGATCATTAATGGAGAATGTGTGGAGCAGGTTAAGACCTACAAGTATCTGGGAGTACAGTTGGACGAGAAGCTAGACTGGACTGCCAACACAGATGCCTTGTGCAGGAAGGCACAGAGTCGACTGTACTTCCTTAGAAGGTTGGCGTCATTCAATGTCTGCAGTGAGATGCTGATGATGTTCTATAGGTCAGTTGTTGAGAGCGCCCTCTTCTTTGTGGTGGCGTGTTGGGGAGGAAGCATTAAGAAGAAGGACGCCTCACGTCTTAATAAGCTGATAAGGAAGGCGGGCTCTGTCGTGGGCAAAGTACTGGAGAGTTTAACATCGGTAGCTGAGCGAAGGGCGCTGAGTAGGCTACGGTCAATTATGGAAAACCCTGAACATCCTCTACATAGCACCATCCAGAGACAGAGAAGCAGTTTCAGCGACAGGTTACTGTCGATGCAATGCTCCTCAGACAGGATGAAGAGGTCAATACTCCCCAATGCCATTAGGCTTTACAATTCAACTGCCAGGACTTAAGAACTTTTTTTTTTTTTTTTAAAGCTATTATTAATGCTTTTTGAGTTAGTGATTTAGATGCATATCATATTATTACTGAGTTAAGTATTGTATGTAAGGAGTGTATGCTACAACAAGTGTATGGGACATTGGAAAAAATGTTGAATTTCCCCATGGGGATGAATAAAGTATCTATCTATCTATCTATCTATCTAGTAATAACTTCAACTGAATTTGCACAAACTTAAAGATTGTCTTATAAAAAAGACTGATATTATAGACCCAATTCCAGATTTTGGGTCTAGAAAAAGAGATAGGAGGGAAAACTTGAATTTAATTAATATATTTCACGTGCACAGGTTGTGTCACAACACATTAAGGCCTACGAGGTACTTTTTTGAAATGTAGTGACTAATTTGACACTGGAAATGCAGCAAGGCAATTGTCTTTGAAAGGAGCAGTGTAAAAAGAAGCAGGTACTTGGCCAGGCAGCAGCCAGCACCGCTGCATCTTCTTCAACAGCATTGTGGAATTGTCCCCACCGTACTGGGAGGACTGTCTCTGTAACTCATCTAAATGAAGGTACCTTGAGTGATCTAACACTTCTCCTGTGTTGAAAAACCTCAGACATGGCATTCTGAGTCAGATGCAATATAATGGATAAAAGGTGTAAATTGTCAAAAAAGTCATAAATCAAACTTGTAAAGGGAAGATAACACCTAACAATTCCACACAGCAAGTGCACAAGGTGAGTGGGCACCTGGGCATGCCTAAATTACTGACCACAAGCCCAGGATTCCTTCCATGGGCAATGTTCTCTTTCTGCTGCCGTACCTGGTGCTTCAGGGGAGAGTCTATCCTCTTGAACTCGGACGGCTGGTTCTCGAGCTGGTAAACTATTAGACCTCTTTCTGCTGTGGCAACTACAGCCATGGGGTACAACTGTCAATTAAAACACAGACAAAGAAGTAGTGAGCGATCATGCATGCCCAGCTGAGTAATGTGATTAACAAATCGAGACATCTTGCCAAACTATCATGTAATTGGAAGTGTAATTGAAATTAGTTTATTATTGAAAACAGATCCGATAATTACACAATGTGTTGAGGTAGAACAAGGTAAAACAATGGAGTGTAACAGCTCTAGAGAGAGTGCAGAGCAGGTAAACAATAAAGTGCCAGGTCATAAAGAGGTAGAATATGAGGTCAAGAGTCCATCTTGTCATACTACAGAACCATTTAGTAAGTCTTGTAACAGTGGGGTACAAGCTGGCAGGACATGCTTTCAGGCTTTTGTATCTTCTACCCGATGAAAGGAAGAGAGAATGTCTGGGATAGATGAGGTCTTTCATTATGTTGGCTGCTTTCTGTGCTGAGCTGTGTCCACAACTCTCTCCAGTTTCTTGCACCCAGACAGGATGCTTTTTGTAGTGCATCAATAAATATTGAGAGGGTTGATGGTGGCATTTCAAATCTCTTTAATCTCCTGAGAAAGTAGAGGTGTTGGCGAGCTTTTTGGCCATGTGGTTGGACCAGGACAGGCTATTAATGATGTTTACTCCCAGCAACATGAAACTCTCAACTTCAACATGACCGATAAAAAATGGACCAAGTGCCCCTCTTCCCTTACACATTATGACCTTGCTGTGTTATTACCCTAAGTGTTGTAATATCTGAGAAAGAGCATTTTTTAACAAATATTACGCAGCAGCACCATCAAAGTTGCATTTCCTTCCTTCCCCACTATCATACTTTGTATAACGAAGATGGTTAGGGTTGCTCAAGGTTAATTACCCCAGCAGGGGCTCCTCAGGACAGTGTTCTCTGCCCATTCATTTTCAGATGCCTCCATAATCTTCACCTTGGCCACAATTCACCAAGGAAAGAAACCAGACATTTGCGATAAAAGGTTTTAATTAGCATGTCTGAGCTTGGTCCTGCCCCAAAACAAGTTACAGTAACTCAAAAGGGACAAGGTAAGCAAGGAGGACTCAAGTATGCCCTTTCCAATAGGATACCTGGCAGATAACTAGCTGGAAGTTTGCAGTCGACAGTCAGCCATATCTGAAGGAAGGAGACAGAGCACCTAGTGGCATGGTGTTACAACAATAAACTTTCCCTCAACAACAGCAAAATAAAAGAGCTGGTCATTGACTTCAGGAAGCAGGGTGGGGCCTGGTTTTTTATCAATATTGCTGAGGTGGAGATGGTTGAGTTTCAAGTTCCTAGGTATAAGCATCACCAAGAGCTTGTCCTGTTCCAATCATGTATATGCTATAGCCACGAAAGCCTACCTGCACCTCTACTTCCTCAGAGGCCAAAGAATTCAGCAAATCCTTGTTAACTCTCACCATCTTTTACAGATGCACCACTTATTATGGCAAATGCTCTGCATGTGATTACAAGAAATTGCAGAGTTGTGGACATCTCAGAGCACGCCTCATAAAACAGCCTCCTCTCCGCTGACCTGGTCTACAGTTCTCGCTGCCTCGGAAAAAGAGCCAACATAATCAAAGATCTTACACCCCAGACATTCTTTTCTTCCCCCCTCCATTGGGAAGAAGATACAAAAGTCTGAGAGTATGCACTGCTAAGCTCAAGGACGACAGCTTCTACCCCTCTGCTGTGAGATCACTGAATGGGCCTCATGCGCAAGATGGACCCTTGATCTCACAATTTACTTATTGTACCTATTGCCTGCCTATACTGCAGTTTATCTGCAACGATAACACTTCCTTCTGCGTTCTGTTCTTGCCTTTCTAGTGTACTACCTTGATGTACTTATGTAGTAAAATGATTAGTATGGATGGTTTTGCAAAACAAAGTTTTTTTTTACTGTATCTTGGTACATGTGATGATGATAATAACACAATTAGCAGATCATGTGCAAGAGCTCAAGATGATGATTTGCTAACATCCACTCAAGGACAACTGGAGATGGGAAATAGGTGCTGGTGTCTTCACATCACCAATTCTGTGAATAAATATTACAGAAATAGGGCATCACTGTTTGAAGTTTATTCACCTACCACATCAGCACAGTAACATCTCTCAGGCAACTGCAACGTCAGCATAGGATTTGGAGAACGTGTGTCCCAGAACTGAAACACAAGGGAAATAATTCAGTATTTCTGCTCTAAAACAGCCTGTTCACCACCAGAATGTGTCATAAACCTTCTAACATTGTGATCTTCAAACCTGGCTTTGCCTTGTTTCATTGAAAACCTTTTAAATGGATGATTATTCAAATTTAATCCCTGGAAATCAATTTTCCAACCTCGATTCAGATAAGGACGAAGGTCCTGCAAGTCCCACTCATCATAATCTAGAAACAGTCCTAACAGTAAAAACAAGAGAAGCAAGCTTGCTATTGATGTAAGAGCAGCATAAGGCCATTCCGCTCCACCATTTCATCATGGCTGATTTATTATCCCTCTCAACTCCATTCTCATGCCTTCTTCCTGCAACCTCTGACACCCTTAAGATCAAGAACGTATCAACCTCCACTTAAATATACCCAATAACTTGGCTCCAAAACCATCTGTGGCAATGAATTCCTCAACTCTGTTTTAAAGGGACATCCTTCTATTCTGAATCTGTGCCCTCCGGTCCTAAACACCCCCACTATAGGAAATGTCCTCTCCACTTCCACTCTAAGTACACCTTTCAATATTTGATAGGTTTCAATGGGATCCCACCCTCATTTTTCTAAACTCCAGTGAATACACACCCAGAGCCAACAAATGCTCAAGTGTTAATCCTCAAATTTCCAAGATCACTTTTGTTAGCCTCCTTTATAACCTCTCCAACATCCTTTCTTAGCTAAAGGGCCCAAAGCTGCTCACAATACTCCAAGTTGTCTGACCAGTACCTTATAAAGCCTCAGCATTACATCCTTGCTTTTATATTCTATTGCACTCATTTTGAGAGGACTAGAATATAATCCTACTAGAGAAGATCACTATAGTTCCTTCATTGTCACTCTGCTGGAATCCCTTAACCGCCCCCCCCCCCCCCCCCCACAACAATACAGCAGTCACAGGGACTTGCTGCGGTTGAAGGACACCACCTCCTCCAGTGTAACCACAAATGTCTGATCTTTCCAGTGAACACTGTGCAGCAGGAACTGAAAACCAGCAAACTCAAGGCAGTCATACCTTTAACGTCTTGTCCCAGCTTCCTGTCATCACGCAACTGTAGTTCGGTGCTTTGATCCAGTGGACAGTTTTAATAGGAGCATCGTGCTGTGATCCAAACACATCATTACTTTTTCTGCATTGCTCAATCGGTCTCACACAATAGGATCTTGCCCATGTCATGCAACCACTTTCAATTCATGCAAACATGCTCAAAGGTGAAATTGGAATGTAGGTAACACATGGCCTATGTCATAATTTCACATTTCTGCCTTTTCTCTAGATTCCTTGATATAATGACAGAACAAAGTTATTCATCGATGTTTTAATCCAGCAACCACAGTATTTTTGAGGGGGAGAAGAGGTGTTGATTTTTACTGCTATTTGTGTGAATAGTGTTTTCACTCCTGAATGGTTACCTCCCTATTTTAAGTCCAAGACAATTTGTTTTCTGTTGTTAACATTTTATATACTTTGTTTGGATTAAAACTCACCTCTCTAAACTCTATGGGAAAAAAAACCCAATGTGGCTTAATTTAACTCTATATCCCAGGTATCATTCTGCTGAATTCACTCCGTCAATACTGTTGATTACAACTTGAACACTGAATGTGCTGATGTCACAAACAAGATTTCCAGGTTAAACTGACTTTTGCGCAAAGATATTGATACACATTATGCAATGGCACAGGATACTCTGAATGCATCTTCTGGCAGTGTCACTCAGCATGAATCCCCTGCTTTCCAGAACGGTACATGAAAATGGCATGAAGAGATTTTCCTTAGTATTTTTCTTTATGGGATTAGACCTTTATTCTGCTCTACCATGCAGAGCTCTTTCCCCACAATATCCTACAACCCAGCATGATATTGCACTGCAGTCATACATACAGATGACAGTCTGATTCACATCTAAATAGAGTTCCAATACTGGAGACACAAGGGATTGCAGATAGTAGAGGAACACACAGAGCAGCTGGAGGATCTCAGTGGGTGAGGCAGCATTCAGGGAGGGAAATGGGTGTTTTGGGTCAAGATCCTTAAACTTTGGCATGAGAAATTTTGAAAAGAAATAAATACGATCCAAACTGAGAGGTTCATTCACTTTCTATGGGCCTGGTTCTGAACATGTTTGTTTGTGGAGGTGCTGAACACCTGATTTCCTACTTACTTGTGCAATCTGTATCGCCTGGTTGCTGTTGAGGTCCCACATCTTCGCAGTTTTATCACATGATGCTGTGACCACTTTGCTGCCATCCTTAAGAAAGTATAAGTCAGGGTTAAAACAGATATGCCAGGGATGTGAGTAGCTCTTAACACACCACAGTACATACAGAACACAGAATAGTACAGCACATTACAGGCCCTTCGGCCCACAATGTTGTGCTGACCCTCAAACCTGCCTCCCATATAGCCCCCCACCTTAAATTTCTCCGTATACCTGTCTAGTAGTCTCTTAAACTTCACTAGTGTGTCTGCCTCCACCATTGACTCAGGCAGTGCATTCCACGCACCAACCACTCTCTGAGTGAAAAACCTTCCTCTAATATCCCCCTTGAACTTCCCTCCCCTTACCTTAAAGCCATGTCCTCTTGTATTGAGCAGTGGTACCCTGGGGAAGAGGCGCTGGCTGTCCACTCTGTCTATTCCTCTTAATATCTTGTACACTTCTATCATGTCTCCTCTCATCCTCCTTCTCTCCAAAGATTAAAGCCCTAGCTCCCTTAATCTCTGATCATAATCCATACTCTCTAAACTAGACAGCATCTTGGTAAATCTCCTCTGTACCCTTTCCAATGCTTCCACATCCTTCCTATAGTGAGGCGACCAGAACTGGACACAGTACTCCAAGTGTGGCCTACCTACAGTTTTATAGAGCTGCATCATTACATTGCACCTCTTAAACTCTATCCCTCGACTTATGAAAGCTAACACCCCAATGAAAATACAATGAAAGTGCTTTGCAACATAGTTCACATAAAGCTGTTCCCACTGTGTGTACATTTTAGACAAGAGGACAGGTACTTGATAACTACATCACCTTGATCTATTTTGACCAAAGTTTCTGGAAACAATCTTCTACCACAAACACCGAGAGCTGCACAAAAAACCTCCACGGCAGACGGCCTGGTATGACTGTAAGAAACTGCAGAGAGTTGTGGACACAGCTCAGCCCATCACAGAAAACAGCCTCCCCTCTAGGAACTTTGTTACACCTTTTGCTGCCTCAGTAAGGCAGCCAGCATAATCAAAGACCTACCTACCCACCCTGGACTTTCTTTCTTCTCTCCTCTGCAATTGGGAAGAAGGTAACAAAAAAGCCTGAAGCTGAAGGACGGCTTCTAATCCGCTGTTTTAAGACTACTTAATAGTTTCCTGGTGCAATAAATTGCACTCTTAAACTCACAACCTACCCCGTTAGGAACTTGCAACTTGGTGTTCAGCAGCACTGCACTTTCCCTGCAGCCATACACTTTATCCTGCAATATTATTGTTTTGACTTGTACATCAATGCACTTCGTGATAATCTGATTTGCATGAACAGGTAAGCAAGATGAATTTTTCACTGTGTTGCAATACAAGCGACAACAAAAAAAACACCAATTCCCAAACTCTTGGGATTAGAGGGAAGGTTCTCCATTTGAATTGGAGGTAATACATAACTTGTTGTTATGCACTCAGTGAATGAGTGGCCCTAACAGAACAGCACTGCAAATCCAAGACAAGATGGAGCAGGACAGTGCTGATAATCTTCCCTTGCACATAGTACCCTTGGCAGAGATGCTGGCTCCAGGAGGAGCTGCAGTGTAATGCAGATAGTAGCTGACGAAGAGAGTGGATGTTTAAAGTAGAGGTTGGGATGCACGTTGGGGTGGCCTGGGTTTAGTGTTGTGCTTCTCAATTTGTAACTGTAATCAGCCAGAATTATCACATTACATTACACACTACTGACTTGCGTCTTGTACATTTTCAAGTTTCAGATTATCTTTGGAAAATATGACTGGTGCATGTCATTAGCAAACCCCAAAATGCATCACTGTATACTTCCCACATTTAGTCTGCCAATTTTTTCGGCTTCAACCTCGGTATCATTTTCATGTTCTGTTGCAGTAATCATGTAGATTTAAATATAATGTAATGCCTATTTAGTGATCCCTTATCAGAACTTTCGAAGGACATGCCACCACCTCCATCCAACCTCACCATTATTTTACCAAAAAGAGTTCAACTATTATTTTTAATCAAGTGCTTTTTTTTTCCCCTTAAGAAATCTTTGATAAACCCTGTTTTGTCCCAGATTTCTTCACCAACACTTTCCTATTAGGGCATATATGTCAAACTCAAGGCCCGCGGTGGAATTATCTTTGGCCCGCGAGATAATATCTAATTACTATTACAGCTGGCCCCAGTATTCGAAGCGCCTATGGCGTATGATATGGCTAATGCTGAGTTTATTCAGGTACCAGGTTTTCAGGGTTTTTAGTGTTTATTCGGCAGTCTTGCTCGGCAGTCTTCTTCATAAGAAACGGAATTTGTAAAGTGTAACACTTTTGTAGTTATAGCAGAGACTGAGACACATGAGAGCAGGCTGAAAAAACGGAGGCAACGAAAGCTGTGTTCGCACGCGTCAGACTGATCCGGCCCGCATGAAGCTGCATTTTGCTCAATCCGGCCCGTGACCTAAAATGAGTTTGACACCCCTGTATTAGGGGAAAGAGTATTTAAAGAGGGTGATAAGATTTGTATCTTCCAGACCTCTGACCTGCGTCCAGTCCTATGTCCAATGAGATGGTTTCCACTCTCACTTGGCAGAGCAGAGTGAAGCAGAAAGTTCTTGTCATGCAGGGACACAGCTCATTAAAAGCCAGCACTTTTAAAAACAGAAACAGCACAAGGAGCCTAGGCCACAAAACAGCTAACAGGAAATTGTGCATCTACAATCCAGGACTGACATAACACGTGTGATATGAATGCGTCAAGGCCCACATAACAAATGCAAATTAAAACTAGGGTGCTAATTAGCCTCAAACGTATGTATTCTGTCACCTATCCTGTTTCAGTAATTGGAAAGAACTGTTTTCCTCACCCAAAACCTACTTTCTCCACAACCCTACAATTAGCTCTGAAGTGACTAGTTGCATTTCAGCCAGGTATGGAGGTTAATGAGCAAGAGGCTGCAGAAGGCTATACACCAAGGCAGCTCCATCAGAAGCCTCGTCACCATCAAGGTCTTCTTCAAGAGGCAGTGCCGTAAGAAGGCACCATCCATCGCTAAGGGTCCTCACCATCCGGGACAGGCCTCTTCTTGCTTGTATCATTGGAGAGGTATAGCAGCCTGAAGACCCACAAATGATTCAGGAACAGCTTCATTCCTGCCATCATCAGATTTCTGAACCACTCCTGCATCATTCAGAACAGCACCTCACTATTCCTTTTGTTTTTGCATTATATTTTGTAATTTATAGTACTTTTATGTGTTTGCACTGTACTACTGCTGCAAGACAACAAATTCCATGTCCTATAAACAGTGCAGTGATAATGAACCTGTTAGTGAGGAGGGAGAAGAGAGAGTATAGCAAATTTCCTAACAATTTTCCAGATTGGAACCTCCATTCGAAGATGCAGAGCAAAAGAAATTTGCAGTGAAGAAGTAAGTTAATAAATCGACTTACATCACTCCAACAGACATCCAACACAGGACCCGTGTGCATCTGCTGCGCCTTTGGAACAGTTTGCCCATTATCCTGAATCTCCCAGCAACGCACCTTGCAAAATATAAACAGAGTTCAATAATGGCAACAATTATGATGGTCCATCAACTTAAGCTTGTACAATAGAAAGCATTGATCCTTGAAATAACTGGCACAGGGGTTATTTCTGTATGGGATAAACAGCTCATGAAGAATTAATGAACTAGAAAGCGAATTGAAGTTTTATGAGACATCGGTGAGGCCCAACTCATGAGTGGGCCTTGACGCATTCGTATTGTGTACAATTCTGGTCAACTACCTACAGGAAAAATATCAATAAGATTGAAAGAGTATGGGAAAAATTTACAAGGATGTTGTCAGGGCTTGAGGTCCTGAGTTAGAAAGGTTGAATAAGTGAGGACTTTATTCCCTGGAGAGCAGGAGAATGAGGGGAGATCTTATAGAGACGTACAAAATTATGAGGGGTATGGATAGGGTAAATGCAAGCAGGCTTTTTCCACTGAGGTTGGTCACACTACAACTAGAGGTAATGGGTTAAGTGTGAAAGGTGTTTGTGCTCAGCCCCCTGCTCCATTCGCTTTACACTTATGACCATGTGGTTAAGCAGAGCTCCAATGGCATATTTAAGTTTGCTGAAGACATCACTGTCACTGGCTGAATGGTGGCACAATAACCTCTTACTCTTATTTAACTATTTATTACCGTAGATGTCGGATTATAAGCCGCTACTTTTTTCCCACATTTTGAACAGCTTTGAACACTGCGGCCTTTAATACGGTGCGGCTAATGCATGGTTTTTTTCATGCCGCCAAAAACATTTTGCCTCGTAACAGTAGACCAATAAAATTGATGAGTAGTTCACAGAGGTCCAATGAAATTGTACGATAAATCAAGCGCACTTTCACAATTAAATTATTGTAAATCAGTCATTTGTACTCACCCTCATCAACATGGAAAACACTCGAAGAAAAGCATTGTGCTGCCTTTATGGCAGTTATTTAGTTTATAATATTTTCGCTTAGTAATTCATTTTCTAGTTAAAGTTAGAAGTGTTTTAACTATATTTGTTTTCTGTACTACATCGCGGGATGCTATGACGTCACACCCGGTTTCGCCGCGTCTTGTGGGAAATACCGGTTTGCGATAAACGGGAAGGAGGGGGCGAGCGGCATTAGATCTGAGCGAACGCTGCTTTTAAGTTAAAGGCGATCAATAACTTTTCCTGGTAGGCTGCAGTATATATATTTTTTACCAGTCGTTAGGAGATATTGGAATGTTGTTCAGTAAAAAAGTATACGCAACGTATATTTAAAAGTAGCCGCGTTACAGGCACGGTTCGAAAAAAAGCATTTGCAATATGTATTTGTTTATGTTACCATATGGATTTAATTAAAAGTTAAAAAATCCTCACGTGTAATATCTTTCTGTGTAAATATCTCATATTACAACGTGGGACACCTGCAGCCGAAAATCCGGTGCGGCTTGTACAAGTACAAAATTGATTTTCTTTCTAAAATTAGAGCCAGCGGCTTTTAATCAGGTGCGCTCTGTAGTCCGGAATCTACGGTATATATATTAAAATAGAATCCAGAAGACCACGAACCAGTCCTCATTGGGGATCAGAGATGGAGAGGGTCAGCAACTTTAAATTACGGTGTTAAAATTTCTTTGGACCTTTACTGGGCTCACAACACAAAAGCAATTATGAAGCATAGCAGTGCCTCTAATTCCTAGGTATTTGCGAAGATTCAGCAACTTTGACTAGCTTCCATAGATGACTGGTGGAGAATATTTTGACTGGCTGTATCACAGTTTGTTATGGAAACACCAATGCCCTCCAACAGAAACTCCTATAAAAAGTAGTGGATACAGCCCAGTCCATCTTCCCCACCACTGAGCACATCTACACAGAGTGTTATCACAGGAAAGCAGCATCCATCATCAGGAACGCCCACCACCCAGGCCATCTCTCTTCTCACTGCTGCCATTAGGAAGGTGGTACAGGACACCACCAGGTTCAGGAGCAGTTACTACCCCTCAACCATCAAGCTCTAGAGCTAGCGGGGTTTAACTTCACTTGCCCTATCACTGGACTGTTTCACAACCTATGGACTCACTTTCGAGGACCCTTCATTTCATGTTCTCAATATTTATTGCTTATTTGCTTTCTTTTTGTATTTGCACACTTTGTTGTCTTTTGCACACTGGCTGTCCACCCTGTTTGACTGGTCCTTCATTGATTCGATTATGGTCACTGGATTTACTGAGTATGCCCATAAGAAAATGAATCTCAGGGTTGTATACGGTGCCACTCATGTACTTTGATGATAAATTTACTTTGAAAACACAGAGGATTCCGCAAAAAGCCAAAATGTTAACTGAAATGGACAAATACCAACAACGTCCCAGTTGATCCAAGTGACCCCAACAGTGGATATATAGAATCATGTAGATTAATTTGCTGGTCAATCCTTTTCATGCTTATTATATATAAGAATGCACAAGAGCAAAGGGAATTAATGACAAGGTATAGTGTGAGATATTTCCTTCTGGTGCTGCCTTCACAGGGCCGGATGATAGCCCTCCATGTAACAGGCTGCACACGGCATCTGACCCTGTTGTTAGGAGAATAATTCTGCCTTAGGCAGCTCCATCTGTATTTGGCTGGAACCTGCCTGCAGTTATGCTTGCCCTTTTCTAACATTGATGAGTGCAGTGATTAATCAATCTGGCATCCACTGTTTAGTGCATACAAAACTTAAGACTGAAAATTGGCACAAAGTGTAAAACAGCTTATGATTAGACCTCACTTGTCACAGCCTAAGAAACAAAACATAGAAAGATAAAAAGTTCAAAGTAAAATTTATTATCAGAGTGCATACACGTCACCACATACAACCCCGAAGTTCTTTTTCCTGTGGGCATGCTTAGCAGATCTGTAGAACTATAACCATAAACAGGATCAATGAATATAAACTATGCAAATGCAAAAATAAATATTAATAACAAGAGCATGAAATAACAAGATAAAGTGTCTTTCAAGTCAGACCATGTGGGAACACCAGAAATAGATTGAGTATAACTATCCCCTTTTGTTCAAGAGCCTGACGGTTGAGGGGTAGTAACTGTTCTTGAACCTGGTGGTGCCAGTCCTGAGCCACCGTACCTTCTACCTGATGGCAGCAGCAAGAAAAGACCATGGCCTGGGTGGTGAGAATCTTTGATAATGGATGCTACTTTTCTACAGCAACATTTCGTGTAGATGTGCTCAATGGTTGGGAGGGTTTTACTCTTGATATACTGGGTCGAATCCACTACCTTTTGTAGGATTTTCCACTCAATGGTACTGGTGTTCCCATACCAGGCCATAATGCAGCCAGTCAGTACATACCTATAGTTGTTTGCCAAGGTTTCTGATGACATGCCGAATCTCTGCAGACTCTGAGATTCTTGTGCATGATTAAGTACCGGTAAGTGTAATAAGCATACACACGATTGACTGGCAAATTAATCTACATACTCCTGAGACGATAAAATAATGACTGGAAATACACAACTGAATTGCTAGTGTGTCGAGGAAGAAGAAACACAATGAAGTAAATTAGCCTTAGAGTCTTTCCAAACAACCATGGCCAAACTATGGTCAGACCCATATCTCTCAGTATAACTGTACCCATTTTGGGCTTGACATGTGCATCATTCCTAGTTTCTCCAGATGTTAGCCTTGAATGTCCTAGTCCCATTATAATGAGTGAGTTCCTTCATTCTAGTTAAATCAGCGTAAACCAGTAAACAATTGCCATCCGCGGGACCATATTTTTTTTAAAATCAGATGCCAGGAGCCATTGCTCCTCCTAGACATGTTCAACCCAGGAATAAATTGAGGCATAGTACTAGAATTCTTTAAGTAGCCGGGATTGATACCTGTGCATCCTGTGACCAAGAACCTCAATTTGAACACGATTATATTTTCTGTAATTATAAATGTTGCAAAATCCCCAATAAATTGCCCTAATTTAGTTACGAATTATATTAGCCATGAGGAACAAGGCTTGTTTTGCAGTTGTTGCTTTGTCGGTTGTTATATTCTGTGTTGGTGTGTTCTGTGTTGTTTTGCCGGGCGTGGTGGGCATGCTATGGTGGCATCGCGACACTTGTGTGGCACCCCCAACACACCCATGGGTGTATTGGCTGTTAATGCAAAAGGTGCATGTTTCAATGTACATGGGATAAATAAATCCAAATCCGAAGCCATATCCTCAACACTTTTGTTAATAACTCCCTTTTTAGCACGTGTAGAATTAGATGTATATTTTGAGTCAATGATGGAAATCTAAATTAAGACGAACAAAAAAATGCTTTGAGAAGTCTGGTAAGGCAGTTTGTGCATGCAGGAAGGCGAATTTGGACATTCAGCAGCGTGAAGCAGGGACACAGCTAGAGAAAAGGAAATTGAGCTGGGATGATGTAAAGAAATAAAAGTCTGCAGGAGCTGAAATTAGCAAGTGTCCTTTTCTCACTGTTACCAACAGGTAGGAGATACAGAAGCCTGAAGGCACACACTCAGTGATTCAGGAACAGCTTCTTCCCCTCTGCCATCCGATTCCTAAATGGATATTGAAGCTTTCGACACTACCTCACTTTTTAAAAAAAAAATACAGTATTTCTGTTTTCGCACATTTAAAAAAATCTATTCAATATACCCAATTGATTTACGGAGCGACCACTCCCCGCTGAACATCAATGGCTCCTTGGTAGAGATCGTTAAGAGCACCAAATTTCTTGGTGTTCCCCTGACAGAGAATCTCACCTGGTCCCTCAACACCAGCTCCATAGCAAAGAAAGCTTAGCAGCGTCTCTACTTTCTGCGAAGGCTGAGGAAAGTCCATCTCCCACCCCACCCCCCCATCCTCATCACATTCTACAGGGGTTGTATTGAGAGCATCCTGAGCATCTGCATCACTGCCTGGTTCGGAAATTGCACCATCTCGGATCGCAAGATCCTGCAGCGGATAGTGAGGTCAGCTGAGAAGATCATCGGGGTCTCTCTTCCCGCCATCACGGACATTTACACTACACGCTGCATCCGCAAAGCAAACAGCATTATGAAGGACCCCATGCACCCCTCATACAAACTCTTCTCCCTCCTGCTGTCTGGGAAAAGGCTCCGAAGCATTCGGGCTCTCACGACCAGACTATGTAACAGTTTCTTCCCCCAAGCCATCAGACTCCTCAATACCCAGAGTCTGGACTGACACCTACTTACTGCCTTCTACTGTACCTATTGTCTTGTCTATTATTTATTGTAATGCCTGCACTGTTTTGTGCACTTTATGCAGTCCTGGGTAGGTCTGTAGTCTAGTGTAGTTTTTTTTCTGTGTTGTTTTTACGTAGTTCAGTGTAGTTTTTGTACTGTTTCATGTAGCACCATGGTCCTGAAAAACACTGTCTCGTTTTTACCGTGTACTGTACCAGCAGTTATGGTCGAAATGACAATAAAAAGTGACTTGACTTACTTGTTTATTTATTATTGTTATGTTTTATTTTATTTATTACTTTCTCTCTCTTTGCTAGATTATGTATTGCATTGAACTGCTGCTGCTAAGTTAACAAATTTCACGTCACATGCCGATGATAATAAACCTGATTCTGATTCTGTTAAGCAATAACCAGCATCTGCTTTTCCCAAAAGCTGTGATGATAGAATATAGAACGGTGTTAGAGGATAATAAGGTGGAATCTCAGTGTAGAAGATGGTGAAGAAAGAGGACACTTGTAGGAAATGCAGGATTACGAAGTAAATATATCACCAGCACAATCTGTTACTCACATCATTGGCCCAGGATCCAGCGATCAGGAAGTTTCCTGGTAACGTAGGGGGACTAAACTCCAGGCAGCTGACACTGTCATCGGGAGGAGATGTCACTTCAATATCCTGTGAAAGCAAACTGATTAAATTTGGGCATGACAAAACACATACCGGCAGCAAAAACAGGCTGCTCCATTTCAGTCAATGAAAGGCTGATCGAAAACTGAAGTGCATCTCCCCCCGCCCCTCCCCACACACAATAACACCTTCCTCAGAAACAGAGTGCTCTTCCTTTCCTCACTTCAACTGAATGGCATTGAAGGTAAAGGCTCCATGAACTACCCTCACACCATTCTTCCACTCCAAAAACTAGCTTTGAAATCTAAACTTGTGATCAATAATCACTCTCCATTTAACTTTAAAGTTTTCTGCTTACCTTAATAAATAATAAGAAATCAAGAAATGAAGTCCATGCACGTTTATATACAACACTTTCAAACTATTTTCATGAATCAGTTGGATTAGTCCAAATGAAAAGAACTTCTAAAATTATTGATGGCATCTTCTCCCTGATGTCTGTGTTGGGTCCTTCTCATTCCGTGCTCATCTTCAGTCTTTAAAAATTTCCTGCCACGTTAGAAGCTTCTCAATTTTGCACTTTCCTTGCAATAATGGGACACCCGCAACCTCACCTTCCACTTTACTGAACTATAATCAGCCATCTAGAGCAAGGCATCCTCTATGCAGTCCCCAGATGCCATTTCCTGACACCGTGTGACTGCAGGAATAAAGGTGTAGACTAAGGTGTAAGGTGTAGGAACAAAGGCGTATGCAGCGAGGTAGCGTAGTGGTTAGCACAACATTTTACACTTCCAGCGACATGGGTTCAATTCCCGTCACTGTCTGAAAGGAGTTTGTACATTCTCCCAGTGACCACGTGGGTTTCCTCCCACAGTCCACATACATACCGGTTGGTAGGTTACTCATTAAATCGGGGTTTGCTGGGCAGCACTGCTCGAAGGGCCAGAAGGTCCTGCTCTGTGCCGTATCTCAATCAATCGAGAAACAAATAAATAAGGGGCAAATTCAGAAATGAGAGGCACAAAAGGACTTGGGAGTCCTCGGGCAGAATTCCCCACAGGTTAACTTGCAGGTTGAGGCATTAGTAAGGAAGACAAATAGTGCGTTAGCATTCGCTTCAAGAAGACCAGAACTCAAAAGCAAGGAGGTAATGCTGAGGATTTATAAGGCACTGGTCAGGCCTCACTTGGGGATTGTGAGCTGAAAAGATGTGCTGGCGTTGGAGAGCGTCCTGAAACCTATGAGGAGTGTTTGATGGGTCTGAGCCTGCACTCACTGGAATTCAGAAGAATGTAGGGGGGGGGGTAAGAATCTCACTGAAACCCATTAAATATTGAAAGGCCTAGATGGAGTGGATGTGGAAAGGATGTTTCCTGTAGTGGGGGAGTCTAGGATCAGAGGACACAGCCTCAGAATACAAGAACATCCCTATAAAATAGAAATGAGCACAGGGACAAGGACAGGAAATTAAGCTGACATATGTGCCAGTGTAAACCAACAAATGCACGGCTGGGGAGCATGGACTGCAGAGTTTTTAAAAGAGTGAAGTTTGGGGTAGACGATGGGAGGGCAGTCCATGCAATGATCGTATTCAGAGGCAAGAGTGACAAGTATAAAGTTTAGGCAGTGGCTGAACTGAGGCAAAACCAAAGCAAACCCATCATGGAACCTGATGCTTCTAGCTGAAACATGTCACCAACAGGCAAATAAGACATGTAGAAGCAGAGCATAAATCCTTTCGAACCTCTCAAAGTACGAGCATGAGTGACAAGAGGGAGCATTGCAGAGGCTTTGGTGAATCAGAAAGAGTCAGTCCCAGCTGGATGGTGCAAGAGAATCCTTGGAATGGAACGGTGCAGTCAACTGTGGCTGCAGCTAAGCTGAGGCAGATGAGGAGGGATAGCTTACAATGGCCAGAGAGAAAGATAACATTATTTTACTTTGAAAAGGCTCACTTCAGTGCCACGAGGGTTAGAAATTTGAATGGAGGGATTCTAATATGGTCTGCTGGAAAGTTGGGCATGAATCCAAGGGTTCTATAAGGCACTGGAAATTGAATATTATGCAAGAACAGATTGATCAAGGATATTATTTTGATAAAAGAATCAATTTGAAAATAGGAACAAGGCACCAAAGGAATCAGTCACATCAACGAGCTAGGGACAAGTCAGCAGTTTGATGTGAATTGGAAATTGGTGACATGTTCAGATCTATTCAGAGAGGACAAGCTACAAGAGGAAGACAAAAATTCAGGGCAAAGGCAGGAAGAAAACTGAGGGGAAGGAAATCGTGTATTCCAGGAAAGAACAGCAGAAAAATCAACTGTGAATCCTGCTGCCAAGCTTTTTTTGGTATTTGCTTTCAAAGAGATGAAGGCACAAGGGCATAAAAGTACACTGGAAATACTCAACAAAACAAGCAGCAGTGTGGGAAGAGAAACAGTTAGTCAACCACCTCTCAGCAGAAATGATGGCTTGATGTATATTTGCAGCTCCTTGGGCTGCACTTACCTTCATAGGATTGTGGTTGTCCGTCGCTGTCCCTCCAAACATGCCCCCTGTTCCAAACCCTGTACTTGTTCCAAACAGGCTCATTTTAGACTCTGTGAACAATTACATTTTGAAGTCAGATGATGATCATAGCAGCACTTTAAAATAGAACAGTGCCCAGTAACCACTGTCATCTATGACAAGGTTTGCAGTAGCGTTGGATTCTTAAGCTTGTAACGTTCCCAAATGGAAGTTCCAGTTGATTTTACTCTGCAAGTATGGGACCAGCTCTTCTACCTCACCACTGCCTGGTTACATGACAGGGGGCCTCATATGGCTGCAAGGCAAGCTGTTTTTAAAATACATTTTCAATATTTTTGTGAACTTTCCAATATAACTACCTCAATGTCAATTAAGCCTGTTGGTGTGCCTCACTACACCTGCACACTCCATTCTCCAAGGGCATCACAGATCAAGGTTGGGAACCTCTGCTTCAGAAGGCGGGCAAAAGCTCGATGGAGTATGAACAGCCACAGAGATCTGTTGGGCTGAGAGCCCTGTGTACGTGTTAGGAAAGGTCTTCTAGCACGCACATAATGTGATAGTTCCATTTTTGAATAATTATGAACAATACTGTCTAGCTGGGAAATAAAAATGAAAAGATGCACCATTTGTTTCCTTGTATTATTTCATGGGCCTGATATAATAGGGTGTAGATTATTACTAAACATCATGCACAGTGTATTGTGACACTGCGACAGTACACTACAGGACAGGATCTAGAGCGAGAAACAATACTCTTTGGAGACATTCCAGAGAATGGGGGGGGGGGGTCGCTGGGCAGGAGGGGGTGTCAGAAGGAGGGATGGTGGGAGTGTTGGAGGAGGGAGGGAGGGGACTGTTGGAGGAGGTAGGGGGTTGGTGGTGGAGGGGGTCAGGGGGTGGTGGGAAGGAAGGTGGGAGGGGGTTGGGGAGGGAGGGATGACGGGGGGTTAGAGGGAGGGGGGAGAGAGGAGGGGGAGGGGGGGGAGAGAGGAGGGGGAGGGGGGAGAGGGGGGAGAGGAGAGAGAGAGGGGGGAGAGAGGGGGAGAGAGGGGGAGAGAGGGGGAGAGGGGGAGAGGGGGAGAGGAGGGAGAGAGGGGGTTGGGGGAGAGAGGGGGTTGGGGGAGAGAGGGGGTTGGGGGAGAGAGGGGGTTGGGGGAGAGAGGGGGTTGGGGGAGAGAGGGGTGAGGGAGGAGGAGGAAGGAGGGCGAGGGGCGGGGGGAGGCTCAGAGGGTTGTAATGGATTGGAAGGGGATGTTGCGCGGTTGAAAGGGCAGGGTGAGCCTGGGAAAGGACAAGAGGGGCGGGGAGGTGCTGAGGAGGCCAGCAGGGAGAGCCTGAGGCTGGGGGGGTTGATTCGAGATTTATCCCACATTTTCCTGTTCCCCATCCCCCGGCCGCTGCCCATTCACCCACCTGGCTGCTCAACGCACGCAAAGTGACTCCCACCGGCTCCAGGCCGGGCTCCCCGGGTCTCGGTTCACTGGACTGCGATCACCGATAACTGGGCACCGTGTCCCCGAGCCGCCGCTCACTTGGCCCCGAGGCTGTGCCGATGATCCTCAGCGGTCGCAGGCTGACTGACGGACGGACGGGAGACGCAACAAACGCGAATGTACTTCCGGATTCAAAACGAAACCGCTCCACCAACAGTTACGGCGCGTGGGGGTTTTATATATGCATTTGTCTTATTCTTCTGGTTTCAAAAATAACTTTATTCAGAGTAAAATGTATACAAAAGAGTTTAACAGGTTCTTGATTCGACATGGCATGAAAGGTTACTGGGAGATTGTGGGGCCGAGGAGAGGGAAAAAAGATCAGCCACGATTGAGTGGCTGGGCAGACTCGATGGGCCAAATGGCCTAATTCTGCTCCTATGTCATGGTCTGAGAAGAACACGGTGCATTTCTATTTTTCGTGTCGTTCGCTTTATTTCCCAACTTTGTTGATACTTCCCTATCTAGTAATCGAAGGAGCCTAGCCTGTGGTTCTTCCTCACAGAGCCCTTGCCTTGGCTGCACTCAGCCTCAATGCATCCCTCAGAGACTCTGGATGCTGGAAGTCTTGAGCAACACACACAGAATGCCAGAGAAACTCAGCTGTTCAGGCAGCATCTATGGAGTGAAATAAACAGGAGTGATTAAGGCAACACACACAAACTGCTGGAGGAACTCAGCAGGCCAGGCAGCATCTACCGAAAAGAGTACAACCAACGTTCCAGGCTGAGACCCTTCAAAAGGCTTGCAGAGTTCCTCCAGCATTTTGGGTGTGTTGCGGTGCATTCCCCAGCACGTGCACACGAAGCCTGGACTGTGCCAGTCAGCGGCATTACCAGTGGGGTGGCCAGCAGAGAATGGGTAGAGGATTCTTCATTTCTAAGCAAGAGCTTTGCAGGGTGTTTGATCCAAAGGAGGGGAATGGACTCACCAGTTTGCTCAAAGGTTCCCCCTTGAAGTTACTACATACTACTCTCACACACTCATGTCTGAAGAATTGTAATTAGACCTCTTTCTGTTCTTACATATATAGTTGGTGGTGTTTGGCGTCCGTCTGTCTCAAAGGACAATGGATGATGATCATCATCATCACAAGCCTGGGGCGGAAAGTATGGAGGTCCTGAGGTACCCCTCTCAGCCTCACCAATGTAGTCCAGAGGAAAGCTTATGAGGCAATACGTTTGGCACCAGCTTGGCTGCAGGATCTGCCAGAAGGATGTTCAATGTTGTACTGCCTTAGGGGCTCCACTCCGGATCTGCTGTCTGGGTTTACTCCCATAGCCTTCGTCTCTCCCGGACTGCCCACAAGACAATGGGGCTATTTACCCATAGCTGGGGATCTCGTTCACGAGCACCAGATCATGTCCACACACCAGTGGGCCTGCGTGCTCCATGTGCAGGGGCCAGACCTCCTCCCTGTATACACATGTATGTTGATAATAAATTTAATTTGAACTTTGAACTATGTGGTACAAATCCCATACAACTGTTGGTACCAATTTTCCTAAAGCAAAATGCTGGAAATCTGAAATAAAACATTTTGTGTATTTTTTTTCTAATTTATTGCATCTGGGATTACTGTGAGTCATAGTCACTTCTCTTTCAGAAATACTCAGCTCTTCTTTCAGTGAACTTCTATTCTCATTTTACTGTTGTGGTGAACTAGATATACCTGTCTGACTGCTCCTGTGGCTCCTCCCACAGACCCTGCTGACTGCTCCTGTGGCTCCTCCCACAGACCCCTGTATAAAGGCGACTGTGGTCTGCTGCTCTCCCTCATTTTCCCAGGATGTAGTGTTGTTCTTCAGTCAATAAAAGCCGATATCTCACTTCCTAAGTCTCAGCGTGAGTTATTGATGGTACATCAACTGTGACCATCTTTTTTGTTTCTGCTTTCCACCCTGTTTTTAATAAGGTGTTTACTAAACTCCCTTCCACAACCATATCTCTTCACTTCAGGAGTGGCAATATTCTGAATCCTGCCCTCCAGATTTTGTATCCATCTGTGAAGGACCAGGGTAAGCATAAAACTGGGAGAGCAGGTAAAGGTGAAAAAACAGGGGTTTTATTTACCCAAGATATTTACAAACTCAACAGAACTGTTCTAGAGTCCAAACTTGAATCAGCTAAACAGAACTTGGTTACAAAAACATAATAAATACTCCTCAAACCAAGTGACCCCACTCATCTCCTGACTACGGGTTTATATTCGATGCTGGCCAGTCCATAGCAAATTGCAGGGGAGAGAAAACATTCCTCTCCTTAAAAAGATACGGCATAAATGAAACAGCTCCAGCGAACACTCCTCTGGCTGTGGCAGAATGGCACAAATCAATTACCCAGCCCCATCTACTTAGGCTGGTGTAATGCAACAGCTCAGTCATTTGCCAGATTATCAGGAGGATGGTTGGCTACAGGACACTTTAATATGCCCGGTTGATGCTGCGGCTTGTATTTGCAGCCGCCACACCACCCGTGATCACAGATACCTTCCATATTTTCAGTCTCACACTGAAATCTTGGCTTAACACCATATATCTGCAAACCATGCTTTCAATTTCTCTTCAGTAGGTCTAACTCACTATCTCATAGCTGTCCTCACTTTAATTCTATACTCAATGTCCACTTTAGTCCATCCACTTCAGGGTTCAATGTGTTATGTGTTCAGAGATGCTCTTCACTGTTGTAACACGCGGTTATTTGAGTTACTGTCAACTTCCTGTCAGCTTGACCAGTCTGGTATTCTCCTCTGACCTCTCTCATTAAGAACGTGTTTTCACCCACAGAGCTGCAACCCACTGGATGTTTTATGTACCATTCTCTGAAGACTGCTGTGTGTGAAAATCCCAGGAGATCAACACCAGCAATCATTTCACAGTCAGAGTAACTTAGATCACATTTAATCCCCATTCTTTTCTTTAGTCTAAACAACAGCTTGACCATGACTGCATGATTTCATGCACTGGGTTGCAGCTGCTTGATTGGCTGATTAGGTATTTGCATTAAAGAGCAAGTGTACAGGTGTACCTAATAAAATGGCCACTGAATGCAATTCATCCTTTTCTACATCCACTGGTTTAACAAATCAGTTTTGTTTCTCTGATATTGAGGATCACAAGCTTCAACATCTCTTCCACTCTAATACTCCCCTGAATCCTCTTGCACTTCGCTCTGTCCCCATCTTCCCTTGCCGTGTTTCACTACTGATTTCCCCACCTTTCCTCTCCCTTTTATTCAGTCTTTAACTAATGCCCCATACTCCATGTGACGTTGAACACTACTTTCCCTGCCTTCATCCTTCTGCCAATTTTTCCAGTACATCAATGACTGTATGAGTGCGACTTCCTTCATACACATGGAACTTGAAAATTTCAACACTTTTGCATCCACAACTTGTGCTGACGGCTCATTCCACTCTCATCACCCTCTGAGTGAAGAAGTTCCCCCTCATGTTCCTCTTAAACATTTCACCTTTCATCTTTAACCCATGATCTCTAGTCATATTCTCATCCAACCTCAGTGGAAAAAGCGTGCTTGCATTTACCCTATCTATTCCCCTTATAATTTTGTATACCTCTATCAAATCTCCCCTCAATCTTCTACATTCTAGGGAATAAAGTCCTAACCTATTCAACCTTTTCCTATAACTCAGGTCCTCAAATCCCGACAACACCCTTGTACATTTTCTCTGTACTCTTTCAATCTTACTTAAACATTTCCTGTAGATAGGTGACCAGAACTGGACACAATACTCCAAATGAGGCCTCACCAACATCTTACAGAATTTCAACATAGCACCCCAACTCCTGTACATTGATTTATTAAGGCCAATATGCTGTCTTTATGACCATGTCTACCTGTGATGCAGCTTTCAATGAATTATGGACCTGTATGCCCAGATCCCTCTGTTCTACCGCACTCCTCACTGCCCTACTGCTCACAGTGTAAGGCCTATCCTAGTTGCCAAAGTGCAGCATCTCACACTTGTATACATTACATTCCATCTGCCATTTTTCCAGCTGGTCCAGATTCCACTGCAAGCGTTGATGGTCTTCCTCACTGTCCACTACACCCGATCTTGGTGTCATCCACAAATTTGCTGCTCCAGTTTACCACATTATCATCCAGAACATTGCTATTGATGACGTAACAACGGACCCAACACTGATCCCTGCAGTACACTACTATACACAGATCTCCAGTCAGAGAGGCAACCATCTACCACCACTCTCTGGTTTCTCCTGCAAAGCCAAAATCTGATCCAATTTATTACCTCACTTTCCCAACCAACCTCCCATGCGGGATCTTGTCAAAGGCCTTGTAGACAACATCTACTGCCCTGTCTTCATCAACTTCCCTGGAAACTTCCTCGAAAAATTCTGTAAGGTTAGTTAGGCACAACTTACCATGCACAAAGTGATGTTGACTATCTCTAATCAACCACTGTCTATCCAAAAACCTATATATCCACTCCCTTAGAATACCATTCAATAACTTGCCCACTGCTAACATTAGGCTCACCAACCTGGCTTATTTTTAGTTTTTCTGAAGGCTGTGTGATGAGGGGTGGTTGGATGTAGGGCTGGCAAGTACTGTGGATGAAGAGCAGTGAGGATGAGGGCTTGGGATCTCGCAGGTCAGTAAGTTCTCTTCGGTCGTTGGGTTTGGGGATCAAAGGTCTGGGCAGGCAGGAGGCACGAGTATCCTCTAGGTACATAAGGCAGTGAGTCTGGAGCTTGGGTCCCATCATTTGCAATTCCTGGGGTGATACCGTAGCCTGAAGGTCAATCTGAAGTCCAGAAGTTCAATAGCCGAAGTCTGGGAATCTGCTGGAGGCCCAGAGGCAACCTGTTGTGGGGTTGGAGGATTGTCCACGTGTGTTTGAGTGGGTGCTGGGAGGGAGGAAAGGGGCTTGATTTCCTGTTGTTCTGTTGAAAATTGTGGGCATACTATGTTGGTGTCGGAATGTGTGGCAACACTTGTTAACAGAAACATGTACTTGTAATAAGTAAATAAATTTGATTCTGTTTTATATTAGTAAAAACAAACACAGATCATAGAACATCTCTGTTCAGCACAGAAGTGTGATCCAGGGCTTTCAGTTGCCTGTCACTTTAAATCTTTATCCCCTTCCTACCTCTCTCCTCTTTTCAATTCCCAAGAATGTTTCAATGAAACACAAAGGGAACACAAGGAGTAGCAGTTATGGGCAGTGTAGCACAGTGATGAAAAGAAAGGGCTGCAGGTCAGGGGTCATAATCATTGGTCCTTAAATTCAAATCCCATCATGATAGCTAGGGAATTTAAACACAGGAAATCCTGTATGTTATAGTGGTGCGGTAGTTAATGCTGCTATCTCACAGCCACTGGGTCTCGGTTCATCTTGATGTCATGTGCTGGGTGATGCTTGCACATTCTCTAGTGACCATCTGGGCTTTCTTCCACATCCCAAAGCTGTGCTTGGGTGATGGTTTAATTGGCCACAGTAAATTGACCCCAGCGCAGGAGGCTGGCAGAGTAGGTGGATGTGTGAGAGAAAACAGGTTTCCAGGTAATAAGTGGGGAATAGGATTGCCAGGATAGACTTGAGACCTGGTGGGCTGAGCAGCTTCTTTCTACAGTGAGAAACAGTAATATGAAAAAGCACCTCTCTTTCTACAAGGTGCATTGCAGTCCTCAGGAATTAATGCCAAATTTATCTATTTCAGATAAGTAGCCTTTCCAGTTTCGTATTCCACTTTTCCAGCATTTCCCCCAATTTCATTCAGCACCATTTTATCCCTCCTCCAGATTCACCCTTTATTGCTCGCCAGCTTTTACCACTCTCTCAGCCAGCACCACCACCACTTGTGCTATTCAGTCTCTCCCCATCACAGACCTCCTTTGCTCTCTCTGCCTGTCTCCATTTCTCTAGAAATGAAAGATTGTCTTTTATCTTTATGCCTCACTTTGAGGAAAGAGCAAGAAGCGAGGTTCAGTTCTCAGACAGGAGCCAAGAATTCCAGTGAATGAGCTGGCAATGCACAAAGACATGTTTGACATCAGAGTACCCAGGAAGCCACCCCATGCAGAATTACACTGGCAATGGAGGAGATGCCAAGAGGTCAGTATTAAGAGCAAAACTGCATTCCATCTCCTAAAAGCTGATTGACATTTAACCTTACTACCTCATTATAGCACAAGGTGAACTTTGGATCCACATTTCCATTGCTGTAACATTGTCTGACCCAGACCATCTGCTGAAGCAGCTCATTCAAGTCTTTGGCTATTCCAATATGCTTCTTGCAAACTGCCTCCTGTTGTACTCTTTGTAGGCTTAAGCCCATCCAAAAAATAACTACTTATGTTCTAATTCAAACCAACTTTTTGTTCACTCATCGCCCTGTACTTGTTCACCCACAATATGGCCCAATTAAACAATAATTTGGTTTGAAAACTATAACCCTCGATTTTGAATATTCACTGTGGACTTACCCGATAGACTTCGCATACTTTTTAAAAACCACTGAGATTCATGCATTTCTCTAATTCTTCCCTCATGTACATACCTAATTTTAAATACTCAAGTCATCTATGGCTTTAGATGCCAAGGTCTTAAGCTCTGAAAATCATTTACTAAACATCTATGCTAAATATTCTCTCCAACCATATTTCATCATTCTTTCTCATTTTCTCTTATGTGATCCTGTGTGAGTTTTGTTTTTAACAGGCTTTTGAAGAACCTTGGAAAGTTTTGCTACGAAAAGGGCAATGTATAGATAGTCTTGTTATGTTATTTCTATCCCATTTATAAAATTGTTGATAGAAAATAGAATTGGACCATGCATAAACCTGGTTGCTGATTTACATCATCAGCTTATCTTTTTAATTGGCAAGCTTGTTGATAAAAGATCCAAGTATCTAAGGAATAATGGAACTCTGCAATTAGTTTTTCCAGTTGGGCATCACATAACAAGGTAAAGGAGCATTATTAATGCATATTGAATCAAGTCTTAATTCACATTTGCTGTGAATTAGGAACTTAAGAGCTAAAGTATAGAATTGCTTCAAACACATATGAATTATAAAGTTTATTAAAGGAGAAATTGAACATTACTATAATATTTGATCATATCAACCATTAATTCTAATGTAACAAGACCGACCACATGTCACATCAGCTCAATTATAAATCCATAGGGAACATCACTAAGATAATCAAGTTGGTCAATAACTAGAGTACTAACTTGGTTACAATTGTTAACCTCCAACACAACAAGCCACATTCCCATTCCAATAAGCATGTCCAGCTGAAATACCAATGCAACCAAAAAAACCCAGATATTGGCAAATAAATCCAATAAGAACCAATAACAAGCCTAGAAAATCAAGCCAAGTATATATCATTAGTTACAAATTAATGCCAACTCAAATCAGATTTTTTTCTTAGAATCATGGAAATTGGCCTGGGATTGTGTTTATATCCACCCGCCGAACTTGAGTTTGTTTGGCAAGTATACTCTTGTAAGATAGTCGGAACTAATGGAGGCAAGAGCCTGTATCTCAGCCTTCACTTTAGCAGTCTCCATTATTTCCATCTGAAAGAAAAGAAATGGATTCCAGTGAGTATGATGCTGCAATTTATACAATTGTACATTAATAAATGGTAACACTAACAGAAAGTAATGATATCGAAATAAAGAGTGCTCTTTTGACTACTTTCAATATGACATTCTCTTACTCATTGAGAACTTATCAGCATACAGTTGAATAACCAAGATTGTGTCAGAGGTTGGCATAATTGGATTTCAATATTTATTAAGATCAAATAAAACTTGAAAATGGATGGAATTATCACCAATGCAAGTCTGGCAATACTTAAAATAACTCCTGTGAATATATAATTATACTCCAGAGGGACGCTGGTCCAGATGAGAGCAAGCCTGGTGGGATATTATAAGTGACTACTTACTTCTCTATACAAATCCTATCCAAAATAGAATCAGTAAATGTTGTACTACCCAATTTCTCATGAGATTAGTTTTGAATTGCAAAGAATTGTGATGGTGGTCAGGCTCAGTATTTGGAGCGGGAAGTCGTGATGCTGAGAGTACAGCAATTGGAGGTCCTCTGTTTCTTTAGCATTTGGTTTAAAATCATTTCCTGAGTAGGTGACTATGACAGCTCTCAGGCTGCAGTATATATTTTCTAAAATATTCTTTGCCTAAGTTGGTTCATCACAGGTCAGCACTTCATTCCACTAACTCCACTACTGTATTTATGGAATTAACAAAGTGGACTATCTCTCAGTTTTGGCATAGAGTAATTATTCTGTAACCACTGAAACATAACAAAGTTGTATTGGATATTTTTTGCTATTTGAGACTTCTATCCAAAGTTGTATTATTTTAATATTGTTATATTTTATGTCAACTTTGTAAATAGAGAAACAATTAGCAATGTTTATATTATTCTAGCATTAATATTTGTAGTGAAGCCTACAAATATTCTAATCTCTACTTATAAATTAAAAATTTGTCACATTCTTTAATGATGCAAGTAAAGCTTTAGATAGTTCTGGGAGAAGACATGTTTGAGTTTTCCCCAAATGATTATAAACAATAAATATCCACTATGACAACCATATCTGACAGAGTTTATGAATTTTCTTCACATCTGATATGCATCCGCACAATTATTGAAAATGTAAGAACCATGGCTACTTCATATTATTTTTATCTGATAGCAGTAAAGTTGTTCAAATTTGTAAAACACACAGAGGCTACCATTCCAGATGAAAATCTTATTTACTTATTGATATACAGCCAGAGAAAGCCCTTCCGGCCCTTCGAGCCAAGCCACCCAGCGATCCCCCGGTTTTAATCCTAACCTAATCACAGGAAAGTTTATAATGCCCAATTAACCTACCAACTAGTACATCTTTGGACTGCAGGAGGAAACCCACATGGTTGCAGGGAGAACGTACAATACAAACTCCTGACAGGCAGTGGCGGGTATTGAACCCAGGCTATCTGTAAAGTATTGTGCTAACCACAACACTACCATGCCGCCCCTGTTATCTGTGTATAAAATTTCATACTGGCACCACAGCACAAAATTAACTCCTTACATTTAGTCTCAAATATACAATTATGCTTGGAAACCTGTAGATACTAAAAATACTGAGAATATATTGCAGATCAGGCAGCGTGTATGGAGAGAGAGAGAGAGAGAGAGAGAGAGAGAGAGAGAGAGAGAGAGGGAGGAGAGAGAGAGAGAGGGAGGGAGGGAGGGAGGGAGGGAGGGAGAGAGAGAGAGAGAGAGAGAGGAGAGAGAGAGAGAGAGAGAGAGAGAGAGAGAGAGAGAGAGAGAGAGAGAGAGAGAGAGAGAGAGAGAGAGAGAGAGAGAGAGAGAGAGAGAGAGAGAAGCAAAGTTAACATTTGAGTTTGATGAATTTTCATCAAAATTAGGAAATGTGGAAAACACGGGCATATTTTAAGTTGCAGAGAAAAAGCAAAAGAGGAGAAAACAGGTTGGTTGTTAAAGGGTAGAAATCATGAGCGACTGAATCTTATAACTGGTGGTTGTGCCAGATCAGAAAGGGTGGGAAAGGTTTGTTAATCATAGCTGATCTCTATGAAGGAAGGGTGAATAAAAAATAAATAAGAACAGAGCAGTGACAACCAATGACTAAACATTCTTCTTCTACTTTGCATAGTGATTGCAGCTGAAAGTGGTTCCATGTACTGTACAACCATAAATAACTGCATTACTGTTGCAAGTTTAATGAGTTTGATCTGAAAGATCGTTTCTCTTTCCTCCGATATTGCAACTGCTGTACATTTTAAGCATTTTCCATTTTCATACAAGTATACTTCATTAGAATACACAAATTTGTATATACAATTACTGCAAGAAAATGCAATTTGATCACAATCTTTTCTACAGAATGTTTGCAATAATGTTCTTAATACAAAATCTACATTCTTAATTCCTTTTAGAATACAGAATAATAACCAATGTATCAGTGGATAAAAGACATTAATCATGATGTTCCCATACTTCTTTCTTCCATACAGGCTGACAGCCAATATAGGGTCGTTTCTGTAATTTGGTCAACTTGTTCATGTCATTTTCAGTAAGAGGAATCAAAACTTCTTTAGGAATATTTAATCTATATATAATAGGTAGAAAGAAAACATGTCATTTTCCATATTCAAAATTCTCATTGGAAAACATAAATTTAATATGAAATGTCAATCTGGCAAAGATTATTTAACCGGAACTAATTATGGATGCAAAGCATACTTTTTCACATTAAATACATAAAACGGTTGCTATTACAGTGCATTTTAACATCCATGTTTCTCACACACACACACACACACACACACACACACACACACACACACACACACACACACACACACACACACACACACACACACACACACACACACACACACACATTAAAGGTATTATCCCAATAAGAAGTCAATTGCCTGCTTTATTGCACTTCCATTCTTAAAAAAAATCTTTTTTCATGTATCACTGGGGAGAAATGAAAAATCAGAATTATAATATCTAGTGTATAAGTTGTTCTTTTCTCTTGGGAACTTAAATTTTAGGAAAATATCTTACTGGAAAAGTTCCCAGCATCCATTCACAACCTGTTCTGTGTCTAAGAGAAAGTGGTATGGAAAAACTTGCTGCCCAGGGTACCAGGATTGAAAAGTTCGCAAAACTTGAAATTTGCTTCATTATTTGTACTCCATGGACAGCAGCAAAGTAGGTAAGTACTGTAGATCCTCATTAACGAAGCAGCAGAATTGAGCACATACACGAGGAAATCTGCAGATGCTGGAAATTCAAACAACAACACACACAAAATGCTGGTGGAACACAGCAGGCCAGGCAGCAATATACAGGGAGAAGCGCTGTCGATGTTTCGGGCCGAGACCCTTTGCCAGGACTAACCGAAAGGAAAGACAGTAAGAGATTTGAAAGTAGTGGGGAGAGGGGGAAATGCAAAATGATAGGAGAAGACCGGATGGGGTGGGATGAAGCTAAGAGCTGGAAAGGTGATTGGCGAAAGTGATACAGAGCTGGAGAAGGGAAAGGATCATGGGACGGGAGGCCTTAGGAGAAAGAAAGGAAGGGGGGAGCACCAAAGGGAGATGGAGAACAGGCAAGCAACTAAATATGTCAGGGATGGAGTAAGAAGGGGAGGAGGGGCATTAACGGAAGGAAGTTAGAGAAGTCAATGTTCATGCCATCAGGTTGGAGGCTACCCAGCCAGTATATAAGGTGTTGTTCCTTCAACCTGAGTTTGGATTCATTTTGACAATAGAGGAGGCCATGGATAGACATATCAGAATGGGAATGGGACGTGGAATTAAAATGTGTGGCCACTGGGAGATCCTGCTTTTTCTGGCGGACCGAACGTAAGTGTTCAGTGAAACGGTCTCCCAGTCTGCATCGGGTCTCACCAATATATAAAAGGCCACACTGGGAGCACCGGACGCAGTATACCACACCAGCCAACTCACAGGTGAAGTGTCGCCTCACCTGGAAGGACTGTCTGGGGCCCTGAATGGTGGTGAGGGCTACCAAACACATTTTTCCCTCCCCCCACTTTCTGCTTTTCGCAGGGATCACTCCCTATGCAACTCCCTTGTCCACTCGTCCCCCCCCATCCCTTCCCACCGATCTCCCTCCTGGCACTTATCCTTGTAAACGGAACAAGTGCTACACCTGCCCTTACACTTCCTCCCTCACCACCAATGGATCAGGCGGAGGAAACCCCGGGGGTTCAACGGCTGAGAAGGCATTGCAGCAGCGCATTGTAGCATGCATAGGGCGTGGCAGAGCACTTAAAAAGACGCGGCCATCCAATGCAGCCAAGGAAGTTGCCAGGCGTAACGATTCTTTGTTGCACTGGATCCTGACTTCTGAGGCCGAGAGAGTGGGATCGTCTCCATGCAAGGCTTTTCCACTTTAATATCTTTCATGCACTGGTTACATTGTGAGGGTCAGCTGGTGGTGCAGTGAGATCAGCGCCGGGCCTGAGAATGGAGGTTCCCGAGTTCGATCCAGTGACAGGCCACCCTCAAGCGCGCTCTCCATCCGTGCCAGGTTGATGTCGAGCTCGCAACTTGGCATCAGAAAAAACACTGCCACCCTGCACAATATAGTCTTCCTCAGACCCCAAGAGACAACCGCATAAGTGTAAAGCAATTAGAACTGGGAGCTTAGCGAACAGTCTTGTGGTGGACCTATGCTGATGGAGATTGTGGAACTGTTGTTGCCAATCCAAACTGACTGGGGTCTGCAAGTGAGAAAATCACAAAAACTAATTGAGAAAATAGCTGGGATTCCCTTTGTTTATTTGGGACACTATGCCACTTAATTGGAACAGGAGACTGTTATTGAACAGTTTCTAATTAACATCAGCCACATGTGCTTGTGTTACGTTAGACATTGTGCTTAGAGCAAACACTTTTAAAATTAGATTAGATTAGATTAGATTAGATAGATACTTTATTCATCCCCATGGGGAAATTCAACATTTTTTCCAATGTCCCATACACTTGTTGTAGCAAAAACTCATTACATACAATACAATACTTAACTCAGTAATAATATGATATGCATCTAAATCACTAGCTCAAAAAGCATTAATAATAGCTTTAAAAAGTTCTTAAGTCCTGGCAGTTGAATTGTAAAGCCTAATGGCATTGGGGAGTATTGACCTCTTCATCCTGTCTGAGGAGCATTGCATCGACAGTAACCTGTCGCTGAAACTGCTTCTCTGTCTCTGGATGGTGCTATGTAGAGGATGTTCAGGGTTTTCCATAATTGACCGTAGCCTACTCAGCGCCCTTCGCTCAGCTACCGATGTTAAACTCTCCAGTACTTTGCCCACGACAGAGCCCGCCTTCCTTATCAGCTTATTAAGACGTGAGGCGTCCTTCTTCTTAATGCTTCCTCCCCAACACGCCACCACAAAGAAGAGGGCGCTCTCAACAACTGACCTATAGAACATCTTCAGCATCTCACTGCAGACATTGAATGACGCCAACCTTCTAAGGAAGTACAGTCGACTCTGTGCCTTCCTGCACAAGGCATCTGTGTTGGCAGTCCAGTCTAGCTTCTCGTCCAACTGTACTCCCAGATACTTGTAGGTCTTAACCTGCTCCACACACTCTCCATTAATGATCACTGGCTCCATATGAGTCCTAGATCTCCTAAAGTCCACCACCATCTCCTTGGTCTTGGTGACATTGAGACGCAGGTAGTTTGAGTTGCACCATATCACAAAGTCCTGTATCAGTTTCCTATACTCCTCCTCCTGTCCATTCCTGACACACCCCACTATGGCCGTGTCATCAGCGAACTTCTGCACATGGCAGGACTCCGAGTTATATTGGAAGTCAGATGTGTACAGGGTGAACAGGACCGGAGAGAGTACGGTTCCCTGTGGCGCTCCTGTGCTGCTGACCACTGTGTCAGACCTACAGTCTCCCAACCGCACATACTGAGGTCTATCTGTCAAGTAGTCCACTATCCAATCCACCATGTAAGAGTCTACTCCCATCTCCGTTAGTTTGTGCTTTAAGATCTTGGGCTGGATGGTGTTAAAGGCACTAGAGAAGTCAAGGAATGTAATCCTCACAGCACAACTGACCCCATCTAGGTGAGAGAGTGATTTGTGCAGCAAATACGTGATAGCATCCTCCACTCCCACCTTCTCCTTATACGCAAACTGAAGCGGATCCCGGGCGTGCCTGGTTTGTGGCCTCAGATTCTGTATTATCAGCCGCTCCATGGTCTTCATCACGTGCGACGTCAAGGCAACAGGTCTGAAGTCATTCAACTCCTTTGGTCAGTTGCATCAGTTTGATTTCAAAAAGCAGCTATTTTTGTTTATATTTGGCAAGAAATAAACAGTAAGACAATTCAGAACTGTTTTGCTCCCTGCAGTTTCAAGCATTCAGGCTTGGAGATACCAGAAACGGCCAGAAGTGAAAGTGAAATGATTTTACTACTTCAACAGGTTAGGAACCACAAGGAATTTAAAGGTATTGACAATCGTCTTGAATAATACAATGAAAATTAAGATTTGGAAGATGCAATCATCGAAAGCATTATATGAAAGCTGTCCATTATCTGCACTAGGTGTTTGTGCTGATTTTGTTAATTTATAGTCAATCAAAAGAACACAGCAGTGTACACTGGATGAATTCTTCCATCTATAACTAATAGGAACTAATACATAGTTTTATAGTATAGTACTGTAGCATTTTTGACAGTGTTCTAATTCCTTTTGTATTTCATTTAAATACATAATTTGTTCTTCAGTTAAACAGTAGTTTGTCTTTTATATACTGTACCTTTTAAACTATTTCCTTAATTTGACCTAATTAAGCAGCCACTTCATTGGGCCAAATGTACTGGTCCCAATGTGTCCCAATTAACTAGAATCCACTGTAGTATATTTTTAATCAGGCTTTTGGAGGAAAACAGGCAAAATTTCTCTCGATTTCTTTAGTAGAGAAAAAAAATAGAAAAAATCTAGACAAACTGTATCACATTAATCAGACTATTGCGTTTGTACAAGAAAAGGAGACCAAAGATTTTAGGGCTCACTACTAACCTTTGAATATCAGATGGAAGTAGACCCAACCAACTAATAATAGGAACAGTCAGACTGTGGGCATCGAAGGACATAGACTGTGATAAACAGAGGGGAAAAAATGATATTTTTAATATTTTTACACAACACACTTCACTTTACTGTTTTTTCTCACTTGGAAAATTATGGAGGAAAATATGCAGGTTGGCTCAGTGGGCTGATGAATGGGCACTGTAGAGAGCTAAAAAATAGCATGTTTAGAGGGAAAGAAAGGAAGTATACCCTAAAATCATTAATCCTAATGTAATGGAAGAGCTGAGTTCTTGAAGCAAATTCATAGAACTAAAAATTGGAACTGGATCTGACAGACAATGATTAAAAAAGGCATACAGTATTCTTGGTCAGTGCTTTCAAGTTAAACACAGCTTTGGAGAGTATCTACTGAAATAAAAAAAAGAATCCAATAGTTTAAGAGTTAGTAACAAGGAGAACTAGTGCAAGAATATTATCAGACAAGAGAAGAACATAGGGACTGCTTTAAAGCAGAGCATTGTGTAGCATTCAATGCACTCCCTAAAGCAACCATTAAGTCAGAAATAAAAACAACTGCTCAAAGTAGATATGTACTAAACATAAAACAGCAGGGAAAGAGTATTAGAATAAATAGTGTTCTTTCTCCATAAATGCTTTCTGATCTACTAATACTATATTTTGTGTTTCTATTTTAGAAGTGCTATGAGATCATCAGAAGCAATTACATCACCAAGACACCTTTTATCTCACTATATCATGGATGTTCCCTTTGTTCACATGCACATCAAGTGCTAGAGGAATTCAGCAGGTCATGCAGCATCTATAGAGAGGAATAAACAGCTGATGTTTCAGGCTGAGATGCTTCATCAAGGCTGGAAAAGAAGGGGGAATAAGTTAGAATAAGGTGGGGGGAACAGGAAGAAGTAAAACATTGGAAAGTGGTAGGTGGAAGAAGAGCTGAAAGAGGAGAAATTTTATAGGATAGTGGGCCATTTAAGAAAGGGAAAGAGGAGGAGCACCAAACGAAGGTGATGGGCAGATGAGAAGGGGACCAGAATGGAGAATGGTAAAAGTGAAAAGGGGAGAGCGAGAAATTACCAGAGATTAGAGAAATTGATGTTCATGTCATCAGGTTGGAGGCTACCCACGTGGAATGTGAGGTTGCTCCTCCAACCCTTTGTTCTCTCCATCATTACTTCCTCTGCAAAGTGAAACACATTTGTTTTTTCATTTTCCATTTCCGATATTGGGTCATTAAACTGAAGCATTAACTCTGTTACCCTCTCCAGAGATATTATCTGACCTGCAGTCTCTCCCATTTCTTCTGTTTTTATTTCAGATATTAATAGCCTAGTAGTGCAATTCTGGAGACCTATTTCACACTCCTCTATGCCAAATGCATTGCAACAATCTTCTGCAATACACTGAGACGCCCACTCTCCTGATCTGCTTCACTAATAGATAAAGTAGTCCAGATTTATCAGTTTTAATATGGGGAAGACCAAGGTGTCCATCATCTTCTATTTTCTTTTAAACATTTTATGTATTCAAAAACTACTCTTTCTGCCTACATCTTCAGGCCCAATGCCTATCTAACTGAAGGCTCTGGTCTCAACATCTACTCATCCATTTGACTAATCACTAGCCTCCAATCAACTGAATCAATCTTCAACCACATATTGTCTAGCTGATCATCAATTACTTTGAGGTAGCTCTCTGTCCAATCACCAGCCACCATTGCCTGTCGAACCCAACACTAACTGTCTTATCATCAAATGTGCATTGACTGATTGACTACCAACTTCCATCCTCATCGAAAACTCTCTCCAGCAGATGTTCGCCCATTCTTTTTTATTCTCCAATCTCAACCTCCAACATTCACATCTCAGATCAAGTTCTCCATTGCATAGGAGACAGCTGGATTGGCACCATTGTGCAAGATCCTTTTTAATGACCACAACGTTTTATACCTCAATCCCAACAAAATGCCAAACCTGGGAAGCCTTGTATAACACACCCCTGCACCATTTCTTCAGTCTTGAAAGAATGGCTTGCATTGACCTAGTATCTTTCAAGTCTTGTGTCTTTTCACAGCCAATGAGCTAGTTCTGGTGTAAAAACTGTTATACTTTGTAGATATAGGGGTTTGAGAGGCCAATCAATGCACTGCAATGCAATGCTGATTTAGGGATAAATATTAGCCAGGAAACTGAGGACAATTCCATGATCATTAGACTAATTCCATGCAATCTTTAGTTCCACCTGAGAGATAAATCTAAGTGGTTACATAGGTGTCACTTAGATTTTGTGCTCACAGAATTTGAATATTATTGCTTTTAATAAGTCAGAGCTCTATCCCATTGTCTGAGAGATGTTTCAAAACTTTCATGGCAATTTGTGAGCTTAAACTGAAGTACTTAAACAATTATTGCACTGCTTTTGTAATTTATGGCTAATTTTTGTCTTTGCAGCAAAACAACATACTCCATATTATTTACATCAATGATAATAAATTCTGATTCAGAGATGCGAGTACCAGCAATGAGCTATAGAAGATGCTTAAGGATGAAGCACATGATAACCATTCCTAGGACATGGATGCAGGACAATCAATCTGCATATACAGTACCTAGCTAAAAGTCTACGGGAATTTTAGAAAACACTGTAGGGATCAATGATGACAAGAGATAATGTTTCACAAGTTAACATGGAACTTTAGACTTTTATGAGCAGAATTAAGAAATGGGAAAATTTCCTTGAATACAGGGATAATAAGTTAATAGAATAACAGTCAGAGCTCTGTCCCATTGATCAAGAGATGTTTCAAAACTTTCATGGCAATTGGGGAGCTTAAACTGAAGTACTTAAACCAATCTAATTTGTAATGAAAAACTTTAGTTTTTGTAATGACAACCATAAATCTATTGGATTGACCTAAAACCTGATTTACCAAAACCCTTCTAGGATGGAAATGTGCCATCATTACATGCCCAGCCTATATGTGACACTTGACTCCATCCTAAGACAATACATACCTGCATAACCAGTAATATCTATATCCTCTGACAAATTTAAATAAAGACTAGTGGGAGACCAATCTCCTAGTAGCAGCTGTGAAGAGGTAGAATTCTACAAAAAGTAGTGGATATGGCCCAGTCCATCAAGAGTAAATGAGCACATCTACACAAAGCACTGTCACAGGAAAGCAGCATCCATCTTCAGGGACCTCCATCACCCAGGACATGCTCTCTTCTCACTGCTACTATTAAGAGGAAGGTACAGGAGCCTCAGGACTTGCACCACCAGGTTCAAGAACAGTTACTGCCCCTCAGCCATCAGGCTCTTGAACCAAAGGGGCTAACTTTACTTGCCCCATCATTGAAGTGTTCCCACAACCAGTGGACTCACTTTTACATACTCTTCATCTCATGTTCTCGATAAATATTGCTTATTTATTTATTATTTATTTTTGTATTTGCACAGCAGGTTGTGTTTTGCACTCTTGTATGCCAAGTTGGTGCAGTCTTTCATTGAACTAAATTGAATTGAATTTACTTTACTTCTTACATCCTTCACATCCATGAGGATAAAAATCTTTGTTATGTCTCTGCCTGAATGTGCAAATAATAATTTGTAATAAATAGTATGTACAACTATACAGTCAATATAGCATAGAAATACAATTAGTGTGAATTAATCCGTTTGATTAATTTGGTGGAAGAAGCTGTCCTGGAGCCTGTTGGTCCTGACCTTAATGCTGTGGTACCATTTCCTGGATGGTAGCAGCTGGAGCAGTCTGTGGTTGGGGTGACTTGGGTCCCCAATGATCTTTCAGGCCCTTTTTACGCACCTGTCTCTGTAAATGTCCTGAATAATGCGAAGTTCACATCTACAGATACGCTTGGCTGTCCGCAGCACTCTCTGCAGAGTCCTGCGATTGAGGGAGGTACAGTTCCCATACCACGCAGGATGCAGCCAGTCAGGATGCTCTCAATCGTGCCCCTGTAAAAAGTCCTTAGGATTTGGGACTCATGTCAAACTTCAACCATCTGAGGTGAAAGAGGCGCTGTTGTGCTTTTTTTCACCACACAGCCAGTATGTAAAGTCCACGTATGTGTATGTGTATGCTGAGGAACTTAAAGCTGTTCACCTTCTCAATCCCAGATCCATTGATGTCAATAGGGGTTAGTGTGTCTCCATTCCTCCTGTAGTCCACAACCAGCTCCTTTGATGTTATGGTTATAATTCAATGGATTTATTGAGTATACCTGTGAGAAAATTAATCTCAGTGTTGCATATGGCAACGTATATGTACTTCAACAATAAATTTACCTTGAACTTTGAAATAAACACAGAGTGATTTTAACGGTGAGGTGAGGTGGTTTGTATGGATAATTGACAAGTTGTGACTAGTGATGTCACATATTGATAGGTACTGAATCCTCAGCTTTTTAATGTTTATCTATTGATTTATTTAGTGTACAGCACGTTATCGAGCCCTTTTGGACCAACAAGTCCGTGCAGCCCAATTACATATGTGTCTAATTAGCCTAACCCCTAGGTCCTTGGAATGTGGGAGGAAACTGGAGCACCCAGAGGAAACCCAAACAGTCACAGGGAGAACATAAAAATTCCTTACAGACAATGGCAGGAATTGAACATGGATCACTATTGCTGTAAAGTGATCCACTAACCACTAAGCTACTGCTGTGCTTATGAGCATAACAGAGAGCCACATATGCCAGTTCCCAGATTGTAGAAAGACGTGTGTCACTATAAACAGTGTAGAATACAGAAAAATATTTCAAAAGTATTACTAAATGGTTAAAACTGTGATAAATTAATTTTGAAAAGGCAAGCATGAGGTCACCCATTTTTGCATATAAAATAGACAGAATGGTATCCTTACTCAACAGGGTGAATCAGGAAGCAGTCCATGTATACAGATTATTTAAATGTCATTGACAGGGACAAAATATAATAAAAGTAGAATAATGAACTTTGCACATGAAAGACTAAAACAAAAGTTCTGGAAGTTATACTGAAACTGTAAAAAGCTCTGTAATACGGTTTCCAATTTGGACACCTTGCTGAAGTTAATTCTCCTTGTAGAGAAAGCTGAGATTTGTAGGAATAATATCTGAGTCTCTAAGGTTAATTTGCTGAAGAAGCAAAAGTCTCATATAAATGAGACTTTTATTCTTGGGAGATGAAATTTACGAGTGTTCAAAGTTTTCAAGTTATCTAGGGGAACCTAGAGTAAAATTATTCCTGCTGGTTGGGGAATCTAACATAACTTAAAGTGTTTCCTAACTTAATTCACAATTAAGTTCAAAGTTGCAAAGGTGATAGAAGTTGGAAGTACTTCCAGAGAGATGTGGAAAATGCACGGATCAGAAATTTACATGCCTTTTCCTATATTCCCGAGATTATAAACAGCAGTACAGCCCTGATTCTAATAGTCTGTTGCAATTACACAAAACCCCAAAGAAGTCTTTTACTAACTGAGGAATTACCATTAGGTTGACTGAAGAAAGCAAAAGAAATACATTTAAAACTTTCATGAATAATTTGGGTTTCCACATTTTCCAATGTTGGCTGTATGTATAAAACCAATAAGGGTTTAAACTAATTGACAGATCTGTATTTATCATTATAAAGCCTCTCTAAACCAGACATGTTCGGTCCTTGTTGCCAATCAGTACAGTTGTTTTCTTATGCAAACATTTTTTGTTAACTACAAGAGTGACATAATAAACAATTCAATGAGTTAGTCTTATTTTTCCTGCATGAGTTATGATGGTACCATACCCAAAAAAGTGAATTAGACACAACAGGTGCACTCTATGCAGAAAAGGCTGAAAATCAAACAGATGTGTTGATATAGCTGGTTTCAATGATACATACTGTAATTAATTATTTCCTTAATAGGTAGTTCTGTTATAAACTTACAAATATTGAAAATAGTAAAACATATAGATTTTAAACAAATATACTCACCATTGACCCGTACTTGTATATGCACATGATTTCAATACCTGAACAAAACCAGAGCAAGAATAAAATGCATTACTTCGTGTAGTGAGGAACAGCAAAGCTACATTTACTGAGCAAGTCCTTGCAATGTAATATGGTGAGGGAAATGGTTAAGCCTACAAATGAAAAGTTTTTAAACTGGGATCTTTTATTTGTACAGAAAGGATATTAAGTGGGCTCCGAGATTTGTGTACAGGTCTCATTGGCCATGACTACACAAGAAATACTAATTCTGAGAAGTCTCAAAATGCGTGCTGCTTTTAAGTACTTCAGATAATCAAATGGAAAGTCAGGAGTTCTTCAAAACATTTTAAAGTTCAAAGTTCAAAATAAATTTATTATCAACACATGTATGCCACCATATATTACCGAGATTCATTTTCTTGTAGGCATTTATAGCAGAACAAAGAAGTACAACAGAATTGTTGAAAAACTACCAAGACTGACAACCAATGTACAGACAAAAGACAAACTGTGCAAATACAAAAAATTACAATAAATAAGAAAATAAATAATATCAAGAGCATGAGTTGCTGAGTTCTTGAAAGTGAGTCCATTGGCTGTGGAATCAGTTCACTGTTGAGGTGAGTGAAGTTATCCAGGCTGGCTCAGGCACCTGATGGTTGAAGGGTAAAACCAACACAAAGTAAGTTAGGACCTTATCCATATCCTCTGCCTCTGAGCATTCTGTAATTTGTCTTTTATCCTCAAGTGGTTGTACCCTTGGGATTCACTTTAATCCTACTTGCCGTGGTTTTTTCATGGCCCCTCCTGGCTCTTCCAAGTCTCTTCTTCAGTTCTTTTCTCTCCTTTATGGTCTTTACAATGCAATTCCTTTCTCTTCTTGACTAAATTCAGTACCTCTGTCATTATCCTAGGTTCCCTTACTTTGCCATCCTTAACCTTCCTTTTTATTGGAACACTCTTTATACTCTGTGTAGTCCAATCACAAACAAGAGAAAATCTGCGGATGCTGGAAATCCAAGCAACACACACAAAATGCTGGAGGAACTCAACAGGCCAGCCAGTGTCGATGGAAAAGAGTAAACAGTTGACATTTCGGGCTGAGACCCTTCATCAAGACTAGAGAAAAAAGATGATAAGTCAGCATAAGGTGGGGAGAGGGGAGGAAGAAACACAAGATTAGAGGTGAAACTGGGAGGGAGGTGGGGGAGGTAAAGAGCTGAGTTCTTTTGGTAAAAGAGATACAGGGCTTGATGCACCGTCAATAACTCTCTGAGACGTGAAGTCGAGATATCGGCTTTTATTGACTGGAAGAAAGAACAAGCAGTAGTTGACCACCATACCACATCCTGGAGAATGAGGCCGGGCTCAGGCCTCAATCGCCTTTATACCGGGGTCTGTGGGAGGAGCCACAGGAACAGTCAGCAGGGGTCTGTGGGAGGGGCCACAGGAGCAGTCAGCAGGGGGCGTGTCCAGACAGGTATACGTAGTTCACCACAGGGCTGGAGAAGGGACAATCTGATAGGAGAGCGGCAGAAGGCCAAGGAAGAAAGGGAAAGGGGAGGTGCACCAGTGGGGGGTGATGCACACATAAGCAGATAAGGTGAGAGAAGGAACTGGGAATGGGGAATGGTAGGTGAGGGGTGGGGCATTCCTGGAAGTTCAAGAAATCAATATTCACGTCATCAGGTTGGAAGCTACCCAGATGGATTATAAGGCGTTGCTCCTCCAGCCTGAGTGTGGCTTCATTGTGGCCGTAAAGGAAGCCATGGATAGACACATCAGAATGAGAATGGGAGGTGGAATTAAAATGGGTGGCCACTGAGAGATCTTGCTTTTTCTGGCGGATGGAGCATAGGTGCTGGGGAAAGCAGTCTCCTGATCTATGTTGGGTCTCACCGATATACAGGAGGCCGCACTGGATATAGCAAATCACCCCAAAAGACTCACAAGCAAAGTGTCGCCTCGCCTGAAGGACTGTTGGCAGCTCTGAATGGTAGTGAGGGAGGAGATGTAGCACTTGTTCCGCTTGCAAGGATAATTGCCAGGAATGAGATCAGTGGGGAAGGACGAATAGACAAGAGAGTCATGTAGGGAGTGGCAGAAGTTATGGAGAATTATGTGCTGGATGCAGAGGCTGATGGGGTGAGGGCAGACGATCTATGGATAAATTGCTCCAAAGAGAATTTGGAGCTGGGCTGTGTTGACAGATAGGATTTCCCTGTGTGAGTCTTTTATCCTCTCTTATGACCTCCAGTACCTACTCATTGTCTTTAACTTTTGTCCTGTAGTCTTCTCTTTTGTTGTCGACTCAAGCCGCCACAAAAAAAAGGTTAAAAGTGAAAGAGTTTCTGTCATGCTCACTGTAAACTGACCCATCACCTCAAATTCTGATCTAGTCATCCTCACAAACTTCTAACTTTGGATGCAATTGAACTCCAATGATAAAAGTGGTTGATTTCCCCTTTAGGTAATACAGGCTCCATGGTGAATTGTCAATGTGCTCTCTTAATCGGACAGATATGATACAATTTCGATGCAGAACTTCAAAGATTGATGACATCCATATGTGCTCTATGCACTGAATGCACTAGCCTGTTCCAGATACTAAAATATTTAGTAGAATATTGCCCACCTTGATATTCTGCATAACATAAATCATTACCTTATTTAGTTTGAAGAAGTGCTAATTGGAAGCAGTAATTACCATGTGGGTCAGCATCCACAAGGGCAAAAATTGGAATCTGTAGTGTGTCCCACAGCTTCCTCACCATCAACCTGGTGCTCAGATCTGGCACACCTTTACCCTGAAAGTCAGTCAAGTTAATACAATATGAAAAACAAATATATGCATTCCTTTATAAAAAATTCAGCTAATATACACCAACAGCTTATCTATCATTATCCCTTCTGTGTAATGACTCATGAAACACTAAGGCATCCTTTAAGCTGATATATTTTTCATTAAAACAATGGATATCAGGGATGAAAGACTGTTCCAGTTTTGGTTTCAAGAGCAGCACTAAGAATATCTCAATTGCACAACTAACCTTCCTCTTTTCTACATCATAGTGAATCCAGCAGCTCTGTAAAACAAATCTCCTATTTTCCCCAAGTAGGAGCAGTTTTGTATTTTGTACTGGTGTCTATGATGACTTAGATTCAGACTTTCCAATGCATTTTATAATACAACCACTACAATTCAGGTTGCTGCCAGATATGAAAAGACAAAAAGGTAAGTCTACTGCTAAGTCAACTAGATGATCTTAAGCAAATTGAATTTCTGAAGATAGTTTTCACATCATACTACTATGTTCCAGAAGAGTAATATATTATTTACAAAATAAGCGTGCCACCCTGTGTATTTCTAATCTGAATCCAGGGATGCAGTATGGAATATCTTTTAATGTATAAACAGATCAAACAAGATTGAGAGAAAGACTAATGGGATGGCATCCATATGACCATTGTCATCCACTGCTTTCCTCCTGCTAGGGAGGTCTACACCAGGAGGTGTGTATAGGTGGGGAATGGTAGAGGCTTTAAGGCTGTCCATTAAAATGCATTTGGCACTATGTCATGGTTTGGAATTTAACTACAGCATCCCAAGATAGAGCAGGGATTTTCAGCAAACTCCTTACATACAATGTGTACATTTTTTGTAAAATATTATTTTGTATGTTGAATTTGGCTTTGTGTTTTAGTATATATCTTTTGTTAACAAGTATATACCCAGTGTTTCCCCCAAGTACAGAGGATGCTTTTGAAGACTGAATTTTATCATACAGAAGTGTTATTTAATTGACATTTCACTTTCCAGTTTCTTAGCTGAAAGGTTTGAGATATAATTTGTAATTTGACATCTGTTTTAATGTACTTTGACATCTCTCCAGGATCTTCTCGATGTCTTCAAAAATTTCTCTACTGACTGGGTGATACAGAGCTGATTAGTTCATAAGAAAAAAATAAATTTGGCAGGTGATACCTATCTCCTAATGTAAATGGTGAAATAAAAATGTGTTGAGCATGTTGGTAAGCTGTTCCTTCTTTTAAAAAAAAGAATTGCTACACTTCTAGTTCCAAGCAAACATACCTATCATCCGAGAGGCCACTGATGGCGGCACTGGTATTCAAGTCCTCACCCAAGATGCAATTTGTGTGATGATTCAGTGTTCAGCTTAATTTTACAATTCCTCTGATAATGAAGCAGGTATCCTGCCATAGATACTGACTGCTGAAAATTGCTATCACCTACAAAAGTCAGGTGTCTGATGGAATATATAGAATGCTGAATGAGTTCCCTCACCCAGAAAACCAGAAACATGCATCCATTTCCAATATAACATCCAAACAAGTGATGATATTCCATTACACTGGGTTGTACCCAAACTGAAGCAGCAGTCCGACAGGCTAGTGAAGAAATCTGAAGATATAGTCATACAATTTGACGCATCAATCATGATTCCTGAGCATGTCCTGTCCCTCAGGCAGGGAAGTCTGAATAGTGTTGGCAGTACAGTTATATGCATATGCAATTGATCAAGAATCTTCTGCATTGTCTCTGGAAGTTGTGGACTCTCATAGTATTTGGTGAAACAAAAACAAGGAACTCTCCCTCCAATAAAATAAATTAACTTTACCTTGAACTCAGTTATCTATCAAATTCATCTGTTCTTGATGGCATTGGGTTATGTGATGTTGTGGTTGTGGTGAACTACATATACCTGTCTGGATACCCCGCCCCCCCCCCCCCCCGCTGACTGCTCCTGTGGCTCCTCCCACAGACCCCGGTATAAAGGCGATTGAGGCCTGAGCCCTGCCCTCAGTCTCCAGGATGTAGTATGGTGGTCAATTGCTGCTTGTTCTTTCTTCCAGCCAATAAAAGCCTATATCTCACCTCATGTCTCGGAGAGTTATTGATGGTGCATCAATGGTGTAACCAAATCTTACATTCTGGGCATTTTCCATTATATTAGGGTGGCAGGATCAGATTTAGCGATAAAACCAAGGCATTCAGGACACACTGTGGTGCAGCCGCAGACTAGTACTTCATTACAGATCTGAAATTTCATGGTCATGCTTGCCAATGTATTCCTGACAACCCCTCCCCTGTTATGAAGGGTGTTTGGGGGTTATTACATTCCAAGAAATCTGTTCATATTGTGATTTTCCCTAACATGAAGCTGCACCACCTGTGCATGAATCAAGAAACACAAGCTGAATAAAAACAGATTTTGTTGATGTATTTACTTTTCCTCCACACAAGCACCATGAAAATGAATTTTACTCCGTTCCGCTTTTAAGTTTTTGACAGTAATGTATGAACTTTACATTGATGAATCTCCATTACCTGTACAGCTGTAACGCCGGGGTGGGGGAAAGACATGTACTAACATGGAAGGGAATCAAAGTGAGCTGCCAACCTGGTGAAGTTACAAATCAGGTTTAAGCCTACTTACGCATTCAATCTAAGAAACATCATATGTACATTCAGATCTGATCTGATTAAAACTCTATGGTCCTGCAACATCCAGATACAATTAATATTTCACAGAAGACCACATTAACATCTTTATCTTCAATGACAGTGCAGTCCATTATTTGCAACAGTCTCGGGGTGAGTGGATGATCCATCTTGCCCTCCTGAGAACCCGACCCTCACATAAATCTGCCTTCAGCCAATTCTATCACTTCATTTAATTTCATGAGGTTACTGGATAGAATAAAACCTGTATCTGATATAATCTTGTTGTGCTGCTGCATAGGCACCAGTTTACCTATAATAAAGTTGTTCCATTACAGCTGCACGAAACAATCCAGGCATTATGGAAAATTTTCACCAAAAGCAGAACAAATTCCCTTCCCCATCAATACACTCTCAATCTCTCAATAAAATGATGGAGGAGATCTTGAGCAGTTCCAAACAATGATATGTTCATTGATGTTTTGTGTTATGGAGGAACCATTTGGTTCCTGATCGCATTACAGTCTTTCAACAACTGGAGACAAAAGAGCTGAATTTCACAAGTGCGAATGAATGATTTCATTCCTGGAATCATTCTGTTTGACACCAACGCAACATTGACTGAGCTTCAAATCAAGTAGATCTAATAAAATTGAATTTGATGCATTTCATGGAGGGAAACCTCCCATGTGTAAAATACAAACCATACAGGAGAAGTTACAATTGTTAGAGGTTTATCGTGACCTTAGGTGTCCCTCAGAGAAATGTCCTTGGCTCTAACATATTCAGATATCTTATATAACATCAGAAGCTCATTACCAACCACAATTCCTCATAGTGAAGCCATCCCTGTTCACATTCAGTGAAACACGGGCAACATTCCAGCATGGGGAAATAGCAACAAGGTCAGAACACACAAGTGTAGACAGCAAGTTTTCCCAGAGTGATTCTAACCATCAACATCCAGCTCTACCTTAATGGAACAAGTCAACATTATATACATCTCATCATTAACTTATGTTGGTTATTGCACTCCCTTCTGTTTTTTTGCCTTCTTCTTTCAAAAAGATTTTATTTGAGAAGAGTTGCTGTGCCTTTTCATAATCTGATAGATTTCTCTGAGAAAATGGGCAAATTTATTATTTTTCATGTTCATTTGTTATAACTAGTCCTGCTAAAAATAGAGTTTGATGTGCTAGGATTGTAATACACATTGCATCAAAGAAAAATAATAACATGTAGAATAAATTAGCATAACACACTATCAGTCACAATATTAGTGTTCTTAATGCAAAAAAAAATTATCAGTTAATTTATTTTAACATTGAGCCAGGGATAGTAGAAAATGTATCTAAAAATTGCCATAAGTAAAATTTAAGGGCTCCATTAAAAGAAGCAATAAACAGCGAGGTTTTGCATGGGTAGTTTGTGGGGGGATTTGGGAGGGCATAGCTGGTGTCAATCCATTGCTTAGGAACCAGCAGTAAAAAACATTGCTTGCAACAGTGGTGACTAAAACGGGTGATGAGCAGAAACGGATGTTCACAGAGTGCTCAAGTATTGGTGCAGCTGGGGGAGATTAGGGGAAGAAGGATGAGAACCTAAAAGACCTTAAGATATAGGAGCAGAAGTAGGCCATTCAGTTTATCGAGTCTGCTCCACCATTCAATCATGGGCTGATCCAATTCTTCCAGTCATTCCCACTCCCCTGCTTTCACCTCAAGCCCTTTGATGCCCTGGCTAATCAGGAACCTATCTATCTCTGCCTTAAAAACACCCAATGACTTGGCCTCCACAGCCGCTCGTGGAAACAAATTCCACAGATTTACCACCCTCTGATTAAAGTAATTTCTCCGCATCTCAGTTCTAAAAGGATGTCCTTCAATCCTGAAGTCATGCCCTCTTGTCCTGGACTCCCCTACCATGGGAAATAGCTTTGCCATATCTAATCTGTTCAGGCCTTTTAACATTCAGAATGTTTCTATGAGATCCCCCCTCATTCTCCTGAACTTCAGGGAATACAGCCCAAAAGCTGCCAGACATTCCTCATACGGTAACCCTTTCATTCCTAGAATCATTCTTGTGAATCTTCTCTTAACCCTCTCCAATGTCAGTATATCCTTTCTAAAATAAGGGGCCCAAAACTGCACACAATACTCCAAGTGTGGTCTCACAAGTGCCTTATAGAGCCTCAGCATCACATCCCTCTTCTTATATAATGAATGCCAACATTGCATTCGCCTTCTTCACAACCAACTCAACCTGGAGGTTAACTTTTAGGGTATCTTGCACAAGGACTCCCAAGTCCCTTTGCATCTCTGCATTTTGAATTCTCTCCCCATCTAAATAATAGTCACGTGGCGACCCACTTCCTAGCGCACTCGAACCGGCTCACAAATAGCCAGTGCGCCGGCATAAAGGCCAGTCCCAAAAGGGCGCCAAGTCTGCTTCACCAACAAAGGGAAAAGCCCGCGCGGGACTGTGAATACGTGCCCCCTACAGCATCCGCGCCCGGGGAGGGAGGGATCAGGGAGACTTTAAAGCGAGGCCGCGAAGTTCGAATAAAATCTTTTTTAACTGCAGTTTACCAACTCCGTGTTGTTATTTCAGCGCTGCATGTAGCACACCGCTACAATTGGTGACCCCGACGGCCCAAATATCGTTTGGGCCGAAGATGACCAACGCCGCATCTGTTCATGCAGTTTCGTTGAAACTGCCAAGCTTCTGGACGCTGCGACCTCACCTATGGTTCCAGCAAGCAGAAGCCCAATTCCATGCTCGGCAGATAACCTTGGAGGACACACGTTACTACTACGTGGTGAGCTTCCTCGACCAGGACACAGTGACCCAGGTTGAGGAGTTCATACAGTCTCCCCCAGCGGACGGCAAATACACGGAATTCAAAGACCTGCTCATAAGGACTTTCGGACTCTCACAGCGTGAGCGGGCTGCCCGTTTACTGTACCTGGATGGTTTGGGAGACAGACCTCCATCGGCTTTAATGAATGAGATGTTGTCTCTGGCCGGAGGACACAAGCCCTGCCTCATGTTTGAGCAGGCATTCCTGGAGCAGCTGCCCGAGAACATACGCCTGCTGCTGTCCGACGCGGATTTCAGCGACCCCCGGAAGGTGGCAGCCCGGGCGGACTTGCTGTGGAACACCAAGAAGGAGAGTGGGGCATCCGTCGCACAGATCACCAGGCCACGCTCCCAGCAGCAAACCAGACCAGGCCCGGCCACAGAGCCCGCAAACCCCAGAGGCAGGGGTGAGGAGACCAATGAACAATGGTGCTTCTACCACCAGCAGTGGGGCGCAGAAGCCCGCCGCTGTTGCCCGCCCTGCAAGTTCCCGGGAAACACCAGGGCCAGCCGCCGCTGATGGCTACGGCGGCTGGCCATCGGGATAGCCTCCTGTATGTGTGGGACAAACGGTCGGGATGCCGTTTGTTGGTCGACACCAGTGCCGAGATCAGCGTCTTACCTCCGACGAGTTACGACACCCGCAACAGGGCACCGGGTCCCACCCTGAGGGCCGTGAACGGCAGCACAGTAAGGACCTACGGCAACCGTACGGTGCGGCTACAGTTCGGCTCCAGCCGGTTCACGTGGGACTTCACACTGGCCGCCGTAGCCCAACCGCTTCTGGGTGCGGATTTTTTGTGGTCTCACAGCCTACTGGTCGACCTGCCGAGGAAGAGACTGGTCCACGCCGAGACCTTTCAGACGTTCTCCCTGGGTGAAGCACAGTTGTCAGCCCCACACCTCGACTCCGTCACGCTGTCCAACGACTTCACCGGAGTCCTGGCGGATTTCCCATCAGTTCTGGCACCGCAGTTCACGGCAGCCATGCCCAGACACGGCGTACAGCACCACATCCCGACCCAGGGACCACCCCTCCACGCCCGTGCTCGAAGGCTTCCCCCAGACAAGCTCCGACTGGCGAAGGAGGAGTTCAAGAGAATGGAGGAATTGGGGATCATACGGCGGTCCGACAGCCCATGGGCCTCCCCCCTGCACATGGTGCCCAAAGTGACAGGGGGCTGGAGACCATGCAGCAACTACCGCAGGCTGAACGAGGCTACAACACCGGACCGCTACCCTGTGCCACACATTCAGGACTTTGCAGCAAACCTGCACGGCGCACAGATCTTCTCCAAGGTAGACCTCGGCCGGGGATACCATCAAATCCCGATGCATCCGGACGACGTCCCCAAAACGGCACTCATCACCCTGTTCGGCCTTTTCGAGTTCCTCCGCATGTCGTTCGGCCTAAAGAATGCCGCACAGACGTTTCAGCGGTTAATAGACGCGTTGGGACGCGACCTGGACTTTGCTTTCATCTATTTGGATGACATCCTCATAGCCAGCAGCAGTCGTCAGGAGCATCTGTCCCACCTCTGACAACTCTACGCCCGACTGAGTGAATACGGCCTGACAATCAACCCGGCCAAATGCCAGTTCGGGCTTGATTCCATTGACTTCCTGGGCCACAGGATCACTACAGACGGGGCAACCCCTCTGCCCGCTAAGGTAGACGCAGTCCGCCATTTTCCCCGACCCACCACAATCAAAGGCCTTCAGGAATTCGTGGGTATGGTAAATTTCTACCACCGCTTCCTCCCTTCAGCTGCCTGAATCATGCGCCCCCTGTTCGCCCTGATGTCGGGTCCGGGCAAGGACATTACCTGGGACGAGGAGTCCGTCGCCGCTTTCATTAAAACGAAAGAAGCCTTGGCAAATGCCGCGATGCTAGTGCACCCCAGAATGGATGTCCCTACCGCTCTCACAGTGGACGCATCTAACACGGCAGTCGGTGGTGTACTGGAGCAACTCATCGAGGGTCGCTGGCAACCCCTGGCGTTTTTCAGCAAACACCTGCGGCCACCCGAGCTCAAATACAGTGCTTTCGACTGGGAACTGTTGGTGCTATACCTGGCAATCTGGCATTTCAGGTACTTCTTAGAAGGTAGGCCCTTCACCGCGTTCATGGACCACAAGCCGCTTACCTTTACGCTCACGAAGGTGTCCGATCCCTGGTCGTCCCGCCAGCAGCGCCATCTGTCCTACTGATGCACCATCAATAACTCACTCTGAGACGTAAGAAGCGAGATATCGGCTTTTATTGACTGGAAGAATGAACAACACTACATCCTGGAGAATGAGGCCGGGCTCAGGCCTCAATCGCTTTTATACAGGGGTCTGTGGGAGGAGCCACAGGAGCAGTCCAGACAGGTATATGTAGTTCACCACACCTACATCTCTGAATACACGACGGATGTCCGGCATGTCTTGGGTAAGGACAATGTTGTGGCGGACGCGCTCTCTCGCCCTAACATTCATGCCCTTTCCCAAGGGGTAGACTTTGAGGCGCTGGCGGAGGTGCAGCAGGCAGATGAGGAGATCCCTAGTTACAGAACCACAGTCTCCGGTTTGCAGCTCCAGGACCTCCCCGTAGGCCCAGGTGAGAGGACCCTACTCTGTGACGTCACCACCGGCCAACCCCGCCCCATCGTCCCGGCAGCCTGGCGGCGACATGTTTTCGACTCCATTCATAACTTAGCGCACCCCTCCATCAGGACAACCATCCGGCTGGTCTCCAACAGGTTCGTTTGGCACGGACTCTGCAAGCAAGTCAGTGAATGGGCCAAAATGTGCATGCACTGCCAGACGGCCAAGGTGCAGTGGCACACCAAAGCCCTGCAGCAGCAGTTCCACCCCACCCACCAGCGTTTCGACCACATTCATGTGGATGTCGTTGGCCCCCTGCCAGTGTCGCACGGGGCGCGGCACCTCCTCACTATCGTGGACCGGTTCACCAGATGGCCAGATGCGATCCCGCTCACCGACACCACCTCCGAATCATGCGCCCGGGCACTGATCGCCACCTGGGTATCCCACTTTGGTGTACCGGCCCACATTACCTCCGACAGAGGCGCCCAGTTCACCTCCGGCCTGTGGTCAGCTATGGCCAGCCTTTTGGGGACACAGCTGCACCACACAACTGCCTACCACCCACAGTCGAACGGCCTGGTGGAGCGTTTCCACCGTCACCTAAAGTTGGCTCTCATGGCCCGCCTGGGAGGAGCTAACTGGGTGGACGAGCTTCCCTGGGTCCTACTCGGCATCCGCACGGCGCCCAAAGACAATCTGCACACCTCGTCGGCCGAGTTGGTGTACGGCGCACCCCTGGTCATTCCTGGGGAGTTCATACCAGCCCCAAGGGGGCACGAGGAAGAACCCGCAGCAGTCCTGGGCAGACTACGCGAGAGGCTCGGCAACCTGACCCCCATACCCACTTCGTAGCATGGGCAGAACCCGACCTGTGTACCCAAAGACCTGCAGAACTGTAAGTTTGTGTTTGTACGAAGGGGCGGGCATTGACCATTGCTACAGCGGTCCTACGAGGGGCCGTTTACGGTGATCAGGAACAACGGGTCCACGTTCGTGCTGGACGTTGGGGGGAGAGAGGAGGTTTTCATGGTGGACCGACTCAAACCGGCCCATGAGGACGTGGCGCACCCGGTCGAGTTTCCGGCACCGCGGCGCAGAGGCCGACCTCCCAAACAGGGTCCGGCCCAGACTGTGGACATTGGGGGGGTGTATCGCCGGTTCTGGGGGGGGGGGGTTCTGTGGCGACCCACTTCCTAGCGCACTCGAACCGGCTCACAAATAGCCAACGCACCGGCATAAAGGCCAGTCCCAAAAGGGCGCCAAGTCTGCTTCACCAACAAGGGGAAAAGCCCACGCGGGACTATGAATACGTGCCCCCTACAGCATCCGCGCCCGGGGAGGGCGGGATCAGGGAGGCTTTAAAGCGAGGCCGCGAAGTTCGAATAAAATCTTTTTTAACTGCAGTTTACCGACTCCGTGTCGTTATTTCAGCGCTGCATGTAGCACACCACTACAGTCTGCCCATTTATTTCTTCCACCAAAGTACATGACCATATACTTTCCAACATTATATTTCATTTGCCACTTCTTTGCCCATTACCCTAAACTACCTAAGTCTCTGCAGGCTCTCGGTTTCCTCAACACTACCCACTCCTCCACATATCTTTGTATCATCAGCAAATTTAGTCACAAATCTATTAATACCATAGTCCAAATCATTGACGTACATTGTAAGAAGCAGCAGTCCCAACACTGACCCCTGTGGAACTCCACTGGTAACTGGCAGCCAGCCAGAATAGGATCCCTTTATTCCCACTCTCTGTTTTCTACCAACCAGCCAATGCTCCACTCATGCTAGTAACTTCCCTGTAACTCCATAGGCTCTTATCTTGCTAAGCAGCCTCGTGCGGCACCTTGTCAAAGGCCTTCTGAAAATCCAAGTGCACTACATCTACTACATCTCCTTTGTCTACCCTGCTTGTAATTTCCTCAAAGAATTGCAGTAGGTTTGTCAGGCAGGATTTTCCTTTCAGGAAACCATGCTGACTTTGGCCTATTTTGTCATGTGCCTTCAGGTACTCTGTAATCTCATTCCTAACAATCGATTCCAACAACTTCCCAACCACTGATGTCAGGCTATCAAGTCTATAGTTTGCCTTAACCTGTAAGAATCTGCAAGAAAGAAAGAAAGTTAGGGATTTGAAATTGAAGTGTGTCAGAGTAGAGGCCAGAAGCATGGGATGAAAGGTGAACATAAGTTGTTGCAAGTTAATATATTTGTAGCAGAGCATTAGAAAAGTAGGTTATGCTTGGAGGAATTGGGAGACTGGCTATGAGTGGGCTGCAGTTGACTTATATGAAAGGAAGAAAGAATAAAGATTTCAGAAGACAGAGAGGTAATGTTAGAATTTGGGTCTATTCCAGAGATAGATGCAGTCAGTCTTAAAAAAAAGAAGAGACATTTGGTCAGAAACTAATCTTAAAGTCAGTTTCATACTAATCTCATAGAACATCTGGTTCAATTTCACATCATTTCCAAGGAGAGGTAGAAAAATTATTAGATACTACTCAGCACAGTACAGGCCCTTCAGCCCACAATGTTGTGCTGACCCATATATTCCTTTAAAAAACCCACACTACCCCGTATTCCTCTTTTTCTTTCAACCATGTACCTGTCCAAGAGGTTCTTAAATACCCCTAATGTTTTAGCCTCCGCCACCATCCCTGGCAAGTCACATCCAGGCACCCACAACCCTCTGTGTAAAAAACTTACACCTTATGTCTCCCCTAAACTTCCCTCCCTTAACTTTGTACATATGCCCTCTGGTGTTTGTTATTCGTGCCCTGGGAAACAGATACTGGCTATCCACCCTATCTATGCTTCTCATAATCTTGTACACCTCTATCAAGTCCTCTCTCATCCTTCTATGCTCCAAAGAGAAAAGTCCCAGCTCTGCTAACCTTGCCTCATAAGGTTAATCTAACCTTGCCTCCAATCCAGGCAATATCCTGGTAAATCTCCTCTGCACCCTCTCCATAGCTTCCACATCCTTCCTATAATGAGGTGACCAGAACTGATCACAGTACTCTTAAGTGTGGTCTCACCAGAGATTTGTAGAGTTGCAACATGACCTCTCTACTCTTGAACTCAATCCCCCTATTAATGAAGCCTAGCATCCCATAGGCCTTCTTAGCTATCCTATCAACCTGTGCAGCAACCTTGAGGGATGTATGGATTTAAACCCCAAGGTTCCTCTGTTCATCCACACTCTTAAGTAACCGACCATTAACCCTGTACTCAGCCTTCTGGTTTGTCCTTCCAAAATGCATCACCTCACACTGATCTGCATTGAACTCCATCTGCCACTTTTCTGCCCAACTCTGCAGCCTGTCTATATCCTCTTGTAACCTTTGACAACCTACAACTCCATCCACAACTCCTCCAATCTTCGTGTCATCTGCAAACTTACTCACCCATCCTTCCGCCCCTTCATCCAGGTCATTTATAAAAATCACAAAGAGCACGGGTCCCAGGACAGATCCTTGTGGCACTCCACTATTACCGACCTCCAGGCAGAATACTTTCCTTCCACTACTACCTGTACCTTTCTTCCTGTAAGCCAATTTTTATTCAAACAGCCAAGGTTCCACTGATCCCATGCCTCATGACTTTCTAGATGAGTCTCTCGTGGGGGACCTTGTCAAATGCCTTGCTCAAATCCATGTTGACCACATCCACCGCCCTACCCTCATCAATTTCTTTTGTTCAAAAAACTCTATTAGGCTCACGAGGCATGACCTTCCCTTCACAAAGCCATGTTGACTATCCTTGAGTAGACTGCACTTCTCCAAATGCTCATAGATCCTATTCTTAAGAATCCTTTCTAGTAGTTTGCAGACCACCGACGTAAGACTCATCGGTCTATAGTTCCCAGGATTCTCCCTATTACCTTTTTTAAACAAGGAAACTACATTTGCCATTCTCCAATCCTCCGGCACCTCCCCTGCAGCCAAAGAGGATTCAAAGAACATAGCTACTGCTCCAGCAATCTCTTCCCCCACTTCCCACAGCAACCTGGGGTATATACATCTGGCCCTGGGGACTTATCAATCTTGATGTTTTTAAGAAGATCCAACACTTCTTCTTCCTTAATCTCCACATTGTTCAGCACACAGGCCTGTTCTATTTCGACTTCACCCTGATCAAGGTCCTTTTCAATTGTGAATACTGAAGCAAAGTATTCATTCAGGACCTCCCCAACCTCCTCCGCCTCCAGGCACATGTTGCCCTCTTTATCCTTTAGCGGTCCCACCTTCATTCTTGTCAACCTTCTGTCCTTCACATACGCATAGAATGCCTTTGGGGTTCTTCATGCTAAGGCCTTCTCATACCCCCTTCGAGCTCTCCTAAGTCCTTTCTTAAGCTCCTTCCTGGCTACCCTATATTTCTCATGAGCCCCTCCTGCTTCCTGCTTCTTATTATCTAACATATGCTTCCTTCTTCCTCTTGATGAGTTTCCTCACGTGTTTCATCAGCCATGGTTCCCTTTTCCTACCATTTTTTCCTTGTCTCAGTGGGACAAACCTATCCTGAACCCAGCATGTGGTCCCTAAACTTCCTCCACATGTTCATCTTTGATTCAGAAAATATTTCTAAAACTTAACTGTATATACCGTTGGATGCCAAAATTTGAATATAAACTTTGCTCAGTCGCAGCCAAAGACAATGGCTTCAGATCGCCAGTATTTAGAAGATGGAAGACACCTTTGTATGATAGTGAACAAATTAAAGGCAACAGAGGGGTCAAAAGAGGGGGTAATAAGACTGAGATGAGTTTCAGGATTTTATATTTTCAGATGTTGATGTCAAAGGCCAACATATAGGTTAAAAGGCTGAGGTTGGATAAGCACAGGTTCCTGGGATTCTAGAACAAACTATACAGAACCAGGAAGAGAAACCATTGCAAGTGATATTCTGAAATGCAAAGGCAGTTCCACTGAGCTGCACATTGCAGAGCTTGAGAGTACAATGAGATTCTCACTGTCCAGAAGGCTAAAGACAGAAGTCAAGGGAAAAAAGTCACAGAGGATGCCTTTTCTTGATTATCATAAAGGAAAGCATTGGGAACATAACTGCTGAGATTCAAAAGGAAATTGCTTTTTGAAGACGATAGAAAGGGGCTTTATCTGAAACAACAGAATACAAAATATGGAAGAACCGAGAGATTTTACTTATAAGTTGACAGCTAGAGATTTAAAGTGTGTGTAAACACTAATCTAATTCTGCCAGAATTGGAATCCTTAGAAATAAAATAACAGAAATGCCTTACCGTTATAATAATACAGGGGAATGATTTGGTACAAAAGTCATCATCCAATAATCTCTGAAAGGTGGCATCTTTTTCCACTATGAGCACAAATTGAGCAGGAGAATTCAAATCTTAGAAGTTAAGGCAAATTACAGCCAAGCTTAGGAAATACTTCTGATGATATTAAAATAATTACCATTCCTGTATTCTAGTATAGCACTAGCATAATTAAAATAAAAACATCTGGATTCTTATAGCAAACAGAGCAAGAGGAATGAACGTGTGAAACTTTTACCCAAAGTTAAGGGGATGAGCTATTTTAAGCAAGAACTTTCCTTTACATTTTCTTAAGTCATAGAACTTAGTTCTACGATACTGATAGCTGTCAGTTTGCTCATTGTTTTCTTATTCTCATCACCTCTTAATTTTAGTCAATCTTTCTTGGCTTTTGTCCATGTTTTCATTCCTGCTTTTTTATTTCCGTTCTTTTCCTTGCTTTTTGCCTTCTTCAAAAGATGATTAAGATCCATTAAGACAACGAACAAAAGAATTTGATTTGAATTGCTTGTACACAGTCAAAAGTAAAAAGAAGAAGAGAATAAATCAGTGATGACCTATGGAGCCAAGTGATCTGTTACTGCTTTAATTTTCTTTAGTTGCCAAGTTTTTCATATCTAAACTCTTAAAAATTAAGCAAGTTATGGCAAGCTTCAACTTAGTTCACACAATTCTGTAATATCTGCTGTGACAGTTTAAATATATACTGATGTTCACATAAATATGACTATTAGAAAGCTGATGTGATTATTTATTCCAGGCAGCAACATCACCATTCCTGGTAATTATGAGACAAGTTTCATATCTCCTCCTTTGTCCTTTAAATGATCAATAAGACAAAAGGGACCACCAATCTTGTTCCTGTGTTCTAGAAATGCTGGTAAAAAAAATTGAAAAGCATGGCATCAATAGCCCATATATCTAAATATTCCTATGTCTTTGCATCAAAAATCCTTCATTGGCACTGAAGAAATGATGTTATCCTACAATGCTAGAATACAAAACCAAAAAAATAAACTGTTCATATCACGTAAAAGGATACTTCTTATCCCATCGACATTGGATGGCACAAGCACAGCCTAGAGGATGGAAGAGAAAATCAGATACACATAACTAAAACATAATCACAATGTATTCAATGTTCCTGAATCTGTCATTCTCTATGCTATTGCACCACTTTGGTATGTTTTTGAATGTTTCCTACACTGCCATACTACTCCTGTGTAAAAGATAGAATGTTTTCTGAAAATCAAAAAACTGCAGATGCTGGACATTTGAAATAAAAACAGAAAATGCTGTAAACATTCAGAAGGGGTCGGCCAATATCTGTAGAAAGGAAAACAGAGGTAATATTTCAGGAAAACTGGGAGAGAAAGTAAACAAGTTGGGGCTCAATTGAAGGGAGAATAGTATAGAGAGGGATAGGACCAAGGCAGTATTTCTGATAAAGTAAGGCCAGGGTTGTCATAGGGATAAGATGTAAACGATGTCATCTTGTTAATGCATTAAAGATGGTAATTAGAGAGGAAGACGATAGACAAAGTAAAATGTATTAGCCTTCCGTCCCTTTTTTTATAACTTCTCTGGCCAAAAGTCAAGTTTTTAGCATTTTATCATGTTTAATGTTTACTTGTGGCCTTTTAATAAAAATTTCCTTCTGCTGCTGACCTAATTCCTGATTTTTGCACTCGATATTTTAACTCCAGTGAAACAATAACATTTGCCACTACAAAATTTAAGTGATATTATAATTTTATTCTATTTTTGTTTGTTATTTCAGCTTCTGCTTTAACCTTCTTGTATGAATCAATCTTTAATTCAATATTTGTAAAATAATTTTATGTCCAGTTCGTAACCTGTTAGAACTTTTCAATCTGATTTACTGCTCAGTCAGCTGAATGACATTGCTATTCCTGAACGCAGAAGGGACTGGACAACAGTTGAGTAGGAACAAAGACCATCTATACCACACTGCCTGGTGAATGTTTTTGACCAGTTGCAAGAATGCCCTTTCATCATTCACTATAATCACGGCCACAAATTCTAATCCAAAGGCTGGCATACCAATAAGCTTGAAGTAACAATATTGCAAACATTTTAAGTTATAAAAATAAACCCGCATAGGATAAATCTTACAATCAGTGTGATACCTGTGGCTAGATTTACAGTGGTTAGATTTATAAGTACTTTTGCAAGGGTATTTACTATAAATCCATAAGGCATTTGAATTAATTTCACTAGAAGAAATCAATGATCCTTTATTCTTTTTCATTTTAATATGGATTCAGCACCAGAATTGTAGTGGGGAGAGGACACTTGCAAGAGGTGTATGGTAAAGTTAAGAAAAACCTAATATTTAGGATTATCTTGGAGAAGGCTGGAGAAGAAATACAAAATCTCAAAGCACAAAGTACACTGCAGATGCTGTGGTCAAATCAACACGTACAAACAAGCTGGAGGAACTCAGCAGGTCAGGCAGTATCCGTGGAAACGAGCAGTCAATGTTTCGGGCTGAGACCCTTCGTCAGGACAAAATCTCTCTTCAGTAGGGTATAGCAAAATACAAGCTTGGGAAACTCTATTCCTTTCTTTGGCTTCGCATCTCGTATCTCATATTAGAACCCCAATGTTGATAAGGCCATTTGGTTCATTGAGTTCAATCCTATTCTCAGGATATTGCCATTGGTCTGATTCCTCCAGTTATTTCTCTGTAAAACATCCCATGTGCATCAACTCCTACCCCTACAGATCTCCTGTTGCGTACCTGCACCTGAGGCAATTTTACAGTAGTCAATTAACTATTAGGTATTAGTGGGATGTGGGGAAAATCTGTGTGGTCACAGGGAGAATATGCTATATAGGCAGTTCCCGGGTTACATACGAGTTCCGTTCCTGAGTCCGTCTTTAAGTCTGATAAGTACATTTGTCGGAACAAGTACATTCGGTATTATTTAGCGTCAGTAAGTCAAACGTTTGTCTTAGTATATAGTATATATTTTACCTTTCTATGCTTATAAAACACTTAAGAAACGTATGTATTCCAATAATTAAACTACTGCGTTGCTTAGTAATAATTGTAGCTTTCATCGGGGCAGGACCTTTCACATGTTCCATTATTCTCACTTTATCCTTCATCTTTTAAAATTGTTCCAATCGTTGACCAACTGTAGCCTAACGATTTTCCAATGCGTTTCACCTCTTTCCAAACACTTTATTATTTCCACTTTATTTTCAATTGCGATCGCTTCCCGTCAATGGAACAGAAACACTGTGGGCGGTGGGTCCCGAGCTCCGCTGGCTCACGAGGTCCGCTGGGTCCAAAGGACCACTGCACTGAATTCCCCAGGTCCAAAAGTCCACCGCACTGAGACAGGTTAAATGGGACAAGTGGGGACTGTGCTGGGTTTGGGTATTTGATCCTCCTCAATATTCCGTGTGGGAATTTAAACTGGAGGCGGCAGTGTTTTTTTTACGAGGTTGAGTTATGAGCTCGACATCCGGCACGGATGGTACGGGAGTCACTGGATCAACATCAACCTGGCACGGGAGCGGTCTGTCACTGATTGAACTTGAGAACCTCTGTTCTCCAGCCCGTTGCTGATCTCACTGCGCCACCAGCTGACTGGAACGGGGGGGGGGGGGGGCAGGGTCAGGGTGAAGCTTACTAAGAAAAATTTAAGCCAAATACAAAGTTAAACACTCAACACAGTGTCAACTGCAATGACTTAAAATGGCAGACAGCGTCGCGATCTGACTTAAAATGGTGGACGGCGTTCTCCTTCCTTGGTTCGTAAGTACGAGTTGTCCATAAGTCGATCGTTCGTAACTCGGGGACTACCTGTACAGAGAACACGATGAAACCCAAGTTCCTGGAGCTATGCAGTCTTAAAATCACTGAACTGATTTCCATATCCATCGCATGTTCCTGTGTAAGAGAACACTTACTACAGTTTTTAAAAAAAAAGCTGCTTAATTAGTTATTCTTTAATTGATGTACAATAATCTCTAAAACTTTTATGGAAAGTATCTGTTAACAGGAAACACAACTACATGGAACTACATGAATAAAAAGTAATGGATTGCTTCCTGATCATCATTTTTCAATATTGGTCCACAGATTTATTCTTCTCCAATACAAATCTTTCCTAATAGAAGCTTAAAGACTAATTTGAGAATCTCTACAGTAAACCTGGTACATACCTTAGAACTGCAAGCACAATTGACTCTGCTGCCATCTTCCTCAGTGTAGCATAGATCACCTGCAATGCAGCCTTTCGAGGTGGAGAGCTCAAAGAGAGAAATCAAGTGTTTCATAAAATAAATAATTGCACACATTTTGCATTTCAATACCTAATGAGCATTGTGCATTGATAATAATTATAGCATAAAATATTCACATGAAAATTCCCCGATATATTCAAAACTTTCTTCTTCTTGCTAAAACTGAATTAGCTGAGCGAAAATTACTAAAAATTACTTTATAACATTTAGCTATCATTCCATTTTCTGGAAAACAATACTGACAATTAAAAAGGCTGCTTAAATAAAATTTAATAACTCCATTACAGTTCTTAATAGCTGTCTTACGTATTTCCTCTGCAGTTTGCATTAGAGTCATTCAGATTTCCACCTGTATGATACAATGCTGGCCATTCCTTGGGGAAGTTGCATTATTATGAACATGTCTTTGTTAAAAAATACTTTCACCATTTCTTTATTTTTAAGTACAAATTATCATTTAGATTGTATGTACTAAGCACTTACAACATGAAGGCTTCTGCGTGGGACTTTCAGCATGCAGCATACATCATTGATAATACCATCAAGAATAACTTGTGAGCCAAACAACTGTGTATCATTATAGTATAGATCCCTGAAACAAAAATGACCATCATCATTTATTCATTGCTATTAAGTTAAAATCCTGTAATTTTCTACCTAACAGCATTGTGAAACATGTTCACTATGTGAATTGTTCTAGATTAATAGTTTAACACAATCTTCTCAATGTAACTCTAAGCTCTATCCTTGATTATATCACTCAAAAATAATACAAAATCAAAGTAAATGAACACATGATCAAATTCCTGGATGACAACATTGAATCCACTTACACAGCAGGATTTTGGTTTCATAGGTGTGGCTTACCAAGTGATGGTGATACAGGTGCCCAATTTCTATTTTTCCCTCATTGCTTTTTTTACAGCAAAGTATGACAAGTAAGTTCTTAATAAAAATAACAGGCAGTACAGAAATTTCCTGTCTCCCCCATCAGATCTACAGTACATTATCATATTATCTTAACATTCGTTCACCTTTTAGTTGCGTAAGTATTGCTCTGCACCAACTTGTAAATCATCGACAAGGTCCTCAGTATCAGAGCTGCAAGGAAAATAGTTGTTACTAGAAGTGACTTTTGCTTTCATAACTCTTTCATTTCATCCTCTGTTATGCAGTAACATAAAAAGTTCCATATCCAGCACACAATACATAAATACTGTTCAACCTCAACCGTCTTTAAATGAAGACTGTTTCGACTACGCTTCTGAGTAGCTTGACCTGGCAACAGAATATCTGGAATGTTTGAATTGTGCATGTTTGATGGCTTATGAAATCAAATAATGTTTGAATTGTGCATGTTTGATGGCTTATGAAATCAAATATAAATAATAATGCACATATAGCAAAATATTCCTAAGCAGCTTGCACAGATGCAGTGATTGAATGTACTGTATATGAAACAAAGAAGCACAGATTAGGAGAAGTGATCAAAGCATGGCAAATGAGATAGCTTTAAAGGCTGATATTCAAGTAATCAAAGACAAATGAAGATCGCTGAAAGCTGAGCTTCCACTGTTGAGGAAGAGAGATATTATAGACTAGTGGTCAGAATAAAAAAACTGATAAAGTTAGAGTGGGACAAACCTGTTCACCTTGACATTAACAACAGAATGAGAGGTCAAAGTAAGATGAACTCAGAAATTAAAATACTAAATTTGAAGGGGTGAGCAGAAAGTCTCTAGAGGTGAGTGAGATGGAGTTGTAGTAGCAGAATTTTGGATGAGTTTAAATTACTGCAGTAAGGTATGTTGGATAGTAGAACATTGAAACGGAATAATTGTCTGGAGGTTATAAGGGCACAATGAAGGATTTGGCAGTAAATGGGATAGATAGATGATGCTGCAGTGTGGAGACATGTAGTTCTTATGATGGACAAGATGATTTCAAATTCTCTTTATTGAATTGAGTAAGAAGCTGAATTCGTAAATGGTTACATTCAGCCTCAGAGATTAATCAGGGAGGCAAACTGAATTGGTGATAAGATCATTGCAAGACATCTGCATTTTTCTCAATTCAGCTGGAAAAAAGATGTGGCTAATTCTGAACTGGTTATCAATCAAGTAAAAATGGGTGGAGAGGCAAAGCTAGGAAATACAATGGATTATGACTAATTAGGTCATTGGTTAATCAGAGCAGTTGTATATTTGGGACAACTCTTAAAGAACAAAAACTATATCTAGAAAATGGCCAGGATTCCTATTGATATTCTGAACACTATACCACTTAAATGGGGCAGGAGACTGTTGCCAAACAGTTTCTAACTAGCGTCAGTTGTGTGCACTTGTGTGGCTGTTAAGAATAACCAGCCTTTAAATAGCATCAGTTGTGTGTTCAAAAGGCAGTGATTTTTGTCACTGTTATTTAGCGAGAAATAAGCAATAAGACAATTCAGAACTATTTTGCTCACTGCAGTTTCAAGCATTCAGGCTTGGAGATGCCAGAAACAGCCAGGAGTAAAAATAAAACGATTTCACTACTTCAACAGGTCAGAAATTATGAAGAATCTGAAGATATCTTTAATGTTATGATGAAAATTAAGATTCTGAGGATGCAATCATCTAAAGCATTGTATGAATGCAGTCCATTACCTGCACTAGGTATTTTCGCTCATTCTGTTCATTTATAGTCAACCATGAGAACACAGCAGATGAATTCCTCCATTGGTAACTATTAAGACTGAAGGACTTTGAGTCCTGATGAAGGGTCTCGGCCCAAAACATCAACTGCTTACTCTTTTCCACAGATGCTGCCTGGCCTGCTGAGTTTCTCTGACATTTTGTGTGTATTACTTTGATTTCCAGCAACTTCAGATTTTCTCTTGATTAGGAACTAATAATTTTATTGTACCACTGAGGTATTAGTAGTGTTCTCATTTGTTCTGTATTTCTTTCAAATACATAAATTGTTACTCAGTTAAACAACAGTTTGTCTTTTTTTTAATACCTTTTAACTATTTCCCTAAAACTTTGGCTAATTAGGGCAGCTGCTTAATTGGACCAAAATGTACTGGTTCTGATGTGTCCTAATTAACTGGACTCTACTGTATATATAAAATAAGTTAACAGGAGTAGGCCACTTGACACCTTATGCCTTCTTCAATACCCTTATATTCAATTCCACATCAATAAATTCTAAAATTATTTTAACTGTTCTAATTACTAGATGTACCTGTATACCAGCCTTTTGTAAATCATGCACTAGGGCAAACCCTCTGCATGTCAGTGTTTTTAATCTCTTGTCATTTAGATGATATGCTTCATATTTTTAAAATTTACTGACAAAATGGACAATTTCACATTTTCTATATAATGCTGTTTGCTAGAAGTTTGCCACAGCTTAATTGATCCTTTGTAGCTGTTTGATGTAGGAGTTTGAATTACCATTGAGAATTTGGAAAACAAAATAAAGAATTCATTTTTAATAATGATTTATGTGTACTGCACAATCCTACTGAAAAACTGACTTTGTGTTTTCTGGTGATAGTTGTTGATAAATCTTGTTGGTTTACATGTCAAAAATGTTTTGCAAGTGTAAGTTTCTGTCATCGGTCTATACGTTTGGAAGGACCCGTGTTGCATTAGCAGCAGTAAAATCAGTGCAAATATTAAAAACCCTGTAGAAATTAGACAAATTTCTATCGCCTTCTCCATCTCGTTGACTACATTCTTCGAAGTACTGTTTCATTTGTGCTTTTAGGTAAAGGCTAGGACTAGATGGAGCAATAATGTGTCCTAAGACTAAATAAAGAGAACCCAATTAAATAAATAGCACAAAACATTATATTTGTTCATTTATTTATTGAGAAAAATAATCCAATTTTACATGTATTTATTGGAAAAAGTATGTGAACTTCTGGGGTAATGCCTTCTACAAAAGCTATTGAAGTTAAGTGTTCCAACCAATGAGATGCGATTAGAGGTGTAGGTTGTAGAGCTGCCCTGCCTTATATAAAAAAAAGCACACAAAGACAGGTTACTGACAGAGCCTACTCTTCTCAAGAAAGATCTGTTTATGTACACCATGCCTCATGGAAACGACTCTCAGGGGATCTTAGAAGAATTATAGAGACGCAGGAAGCTGAAAAAGGCTACAAAAGCATTTCTAAAGACCTGAGTTTTCATCAGCCTACAGTAAAAGAAATTGTCTACAAATGGAGAAACTCAGTACTGTTGCTACTCTCCCTAGGAGTGATGATCCTGCAAAAATCAAAACAAGAGCACAACGTGCAATGCTGAAAGAGGTATAAAGGGACTCAAGGGTAACAGTAAAAGACCTTCAGAAATTTCTAGAACTTGCTAAATTATCTGTTCATGTGTCCACTATAAGAAAATCACTGAACAAGACTGGTGTTCGTGAAAGGACACCATGGAGGAAACCACTGCTCTTCAAAAAAAAAAGACATTGCTGCATGTCTCAAGTTTGCAAAAGACCAGCTGGATGTTCTACACAAGGAAATCTGCAGATGCTGGAAATGCAAGCAACACACACAAAATGCTGGTGGAACACAGCAGGCCAGGCAGCAAATATAAGGAGAAGCACTGTCGACGTTTTGGGCCGAGACCCTTCGTCGACAGTGCTTCTCCTTATAGATGCTGCCTGGCCTGCTGTGTTCCACCAGCATTTTGTGGGTGTTGGATGTTCTACAATGCTTTTGGGAGAATGTTCTGTGGACAGGTGAGACTAAAGTTGAACTTTTTGGCAGAAATGTACAATGCTATTGTTACGTACCCCATAACTGGGTCACTTACCAGCAAAGATAGAGAGGTCCGTTGAAGTCTGATGGTACTATTTTTAAAAGTTTTTATTTATAAAGGGGCACAAAAGTAAGGTTAATACAAACATTCAGATAATATACGTCATCAATACTCAATCTAAAGCGCGGGTATAGTAATAATCATTAATAAGAAGTAGCTCTATGGTTTTGTCTAGGGGTAAAAATATTGTCCGATGGAAATATAAAAGTCTCTGAAGTTCGTGCAGGCTTTAGCCTTTTGGGGACCGCTGGGTTTTCGGGAGGGAGGGAGGGAGGGAGAAAGGGAGAGGGGGAGAGGGGGGAGAGGGAGAGGGGGAGAGGGGGAGAGGGAGAGGGGGAGAGGGGGAGAGGGGGAGAGGGGGAGAGGGGGAGGGGGGGAGAGGGAGGGAGAGGGAGAGAGGGAGGGGGAGGGAGAGGGGGAGAGAGAGGGAGAGAGGAAGGGAGAGGGAGAGGGAGAGAGGGAGGGAGATGGAGGGGGAGGGGGAGAGGGAGGGAGGGGGAGAGGGAGAGAGGGAGAGGGAGAAGGAGAGGGAGGGAGAAGGAGAGGGAGAGGGAGGGAGGGAGAGAGGGAGGGAGGGAGAGAGGGAGAGGGAGAGAGGGGGAGGGAGAGAGGGGGAGGGAGAGAGGGGGAGGGAGAGAGGGGGAGGGAGAGGGGGAGGGGAGAGGGGGAGGGAGAGGGGGAGGGAGAGGGGGAGGGGAGGGGAGGAGGGGGAGGGGGAGGGGGAGGGGAGGGGGAGGGGGAGGGGGAGGAGAGGGAGAGGGAGGGAGAGGGAGGGAGAGGGGGAGGGAGGGAGAGGGGGAGGGGAGAGGGAGAGGGAGGGGAGGGAGGGGGAGGAGGGGGAGGGAGGGGGAGGGAGGGGGAGGGAGGGGGAGGGAGAGGGGAGGGAGAGGGAGAGGAGAGGAGAGGGAGAGGGAGAGGGGGGAGGGGGAGGGGGAGGGGGAGGGGAGGGGGAGGGGGAGGGGGAGGGAGAGGGAGAGGGAGAGGGAGAGGGAGGGAGGGGGGAGAGGGAGAGGGGGAGGGGAGAGGGAGAGGGAGGGAGAGGGGGAGGGGAGAGGGGGGAGAGGGGGAGGGAGAGGGGGAGGGGAGGGGGAGGGGAGGGGGAGGGGAGGGGGAGGGGAGGGGGGAGGGGGAGGGGGAGGGGGAGGGGGAGGAGGGGGAGGGGAGGGGGAGGGAGAGGGGGAGGGAGAGGGAGAGGGAGAGGGAGAGGGAGAGGGAGAGGGAGAGGGAGGGAGAGGGGGAGAGGGAGAGGGGGAGGGGAGAGGGAGAGGGAGAGGGAGGGAGGAGGGGGATGGGGGGAGAGGGGGAGAGGGGGAGGGAGAGGGAGAGGGAGAGGGAGGGGGGAGGGAGGGGGAGGGAGGGGGAGGGAGAGGGGGAGAGAGGGGGAGAGGGGGGAGAGGGGAGGAGAGAGGGAGAGAGGGGAGATGAGGGGGAGAGAGGGGGAGAGAGGGGGAGAGAGGGGGAGAGAGAGGGAGAGAGGGAGAGGGAGAGAGGGAGGGAGATGGAGGGGGAGGGGGGGAGGGGGGAGGGGGAGGGAGAGGAGGGAGAAGGAGAGGGAGAAGGAGAGGGAGAGAAGGAGAGGGAGAGGGAGGGAGAGGGAGGGAGAGGGAGGGAGAGAGGGAGGGAGAGAGGGAGGGAGAGAGGGAGGGAGGGGGGGTGGGAGGGAGAGAGAGAGAGGGAGAGGGGGGGAGGGGGAGGGGGAGGGGGAGGGAGAGGGAGAGGGAGAGGGAGAGGGAGAGGGAGAGGGAGAGGGAGAGGGAGAGGGGGAGGGGGAGGGAGAGGGGGAGGGAGAGGGAGAGGGAGAGGGAGAGGGAGAGGGAGAGGGGGAGGGAGAGGGAGAGGGAGAGGGAGAGGGAGAGGGCAGGAGAGGGAGAGGGAGGGAGAGAGGGAGAGGGGGGAGAGGGTGGAGAGGGGGGAGGGGGGAGAGGGGGAGAGGGGGAGAGGGGGAGAGGTGGAGAGAGGGGGAGAGGGGGAGAGGGGGAGAGAGAGGGAGAGAGAGGGAGAGAGAGGGAGAGACTGACTGGGAGAGGGAGGGAGAGGGAGAGAGGGAGAGAGAGAGAGGGAGAGAGAGAGAGACTGGGAGAGAGGGAGAGAGAGAGACTGGAGGGGAGAGGGAGGGGGAGGGGAGGGAGAGAGGGAGGAGGGGGAGAGGGGGAGAGGGGGAGAGGGGGAGAGGGGAGAGGGGGAGAGGAGGGGAGAGGGGGGAGAGGGGGAGAGGGGGAGAGAGAGGGAGAGAGAGGGAGAGAGAGAGGGAGAGACTGACTGGGAGAGGGAGGGAGAGGGAGAGAGGGAGAGAGAGAGAGGGAGAGAGAGAGAGACTGGGGAGAGAGGGAGAGAGAGAGACTGGAGGGGGGAGAGGGAGGGGGAGAGGGAGAGGGAGAGGGAGAGGGAGAGGGAGAAAGAGAGAGAGATGAGAGAGAGAGAGGGTGAGAGAGAGAGAGAGAGAGAGAGAGAGAGAGAGAGAGGTTTTGTGAGACAAGAAACTTGCCCCGTCTTTTAGGACGCAAAACCGTTGAATCGGGAACGTTGGTTCCCCGTTGTTAGTTCGAAGTCCTTTTTCGGTGTTATCAGCCACCCGCTCCCCAGGCCAGGGGAAACGGAATGCACGTGGCTTCCGAATAGCTTCCGTTATCACGGGAGCGATGAGCGATGGTGTCTCCTTCTGGTGCGTCTGAGGGGCCATCTCTACAGCCCCTCTTTTTATCTGGACTCACGGGGTCTCAGATGTCAATCAGGTTGGATGGTGCAATCTCTCCTCGTAGCCCAGCCCACCGTTGCCCTGAGAGCTGGCACGTAGTATAGGATCGCAATCCACAAAGGTGTCCTCAAGAAACAATGGCCAAATCCGTTGCTTTGTCTTGCTGAGGGGTCAGGACACATTCCAAAACTTGAGTATTCTCTCTCATTTCCTGGGTCCAAGACCCGAATTAATAGCGATCTTGCGATTCTCAAGAAGGAGGGGGGCTGGGATCATAACACTATGCTTGGAGGAAAAAGTGCACTGCACACCAACACTAAAACAGTCATCCCAACCGTGAAGCATGGTGGAAGGAGCATCTTGGTTTGGGCTGCTATGCTCCCCAGGGCCCTGAACAGCTTTCCATCATTGAGGGAACAATGAATTCAAAATCGCATCAAGACATTTTACAGGAGAATGTCAGGGTAGCATTCCATCACCTGAAGTGTAATAGAATTAAGATAATGCAACAATGATCCAAAAAACAAGAGTAAATCAATAACAGAATGATTTAAAAAGAAGAAAATTCATTTTTTGGAATGGCTAACTGAAAGTCCCAACCTTAATCCTAGAGAAATGTTGCGGGAAGGGCGTGAAGCAAGCAGTTCATGCAAGGAGCCCACCAACATCCCAGAGCTGAAGCAGTTTTGTAAGGAGGAATAGCCTAGAATTCCTCCAAGCCAATGTGCAGGACTGATCAACAATTACTGGAAATGTTTGGTTGAAGTTATTGCTGCACAAGGGGGGGGTTACATCAATAACTGAAAGCAAAGGTTCATATACTTTTTCCAACAAATACATGTAATATTGGATCATTTTTCTCAATAAATAAGTGAAGAAGTATAATGTTTTTGTGTTATTTACTTGATTGGGTTCTTTTTATCTAGTTTTAGGGCTTGCATAAAGATCTTATCACATTTTAGGTCATATTTATGCAGAAACAGAGAAGATTCCACAGGGTTCACAAACTTTCTTGCACCACTATATATATTTATTAAGTAATATTTCCTATTGAATAATTTTGCATTTAATCAGACATTTTTAGATATCAAATATACAATTAAGTATACAATAAGTGATACATTTGTCTGGCAGCAATCACTAGAATAATACCTTACCGAACCTGCGGACAGATTTGGAACATTGACACTTCACTTTGCTCACAGTGCAATCAGATACCATCTGTAATCCAACATTGCCATCAAACCTGTCAATACAGAAAATGTTAGTTTTTACTTCCTATTACTAGTAGTACATCACAGAAACAGGCCATTCATCCCATGATACCTGTGCAGGCCACAATGCCAAACTAAACTAATCTGCCTGTACATGATCCATATCACTTTGTTCCCTGCATGTTTGCGTGGCTTTCTATGGCAACATCCACACTAGGCCGGATAAATCCGTAACCAAAGCTTTTTCTCTTCATTTTGACCCTCCATCTACACTGAAACAGCGTTTTCCTCTCCCAAAAGCTGAGCTTTTCTAAAACGCCCTCCAGAGTGTATAAATTTGAAAACGCCGATTAGGCAGAGTAATGTGGACAGGGTAACCGGAGACTTCTAAGAACGCTGTTATGACGTGCCGGAACAGATGGTGGCAGCAGTGTGGCATTTCATTGTTTTCTTGAACACAACCCCCCACACAACCTAACAATTTCAGAACAGACGGCAACGAGACTGAAGCCAGAAGGGTTAGAAATGCACTCACCAAATACTTTGACCCATAACTTACTGAATAAATAAGTATACTCACTTTGTCCTGTTACTGTCCTTGCTTGTATGACGGTGGTTTACCTATTTATGTAAGTACTTTTCTGACAATAGATGTGTAACAGCCTAATGTGACATTGTATGGAAATACAAGATAATACTGATGCAGACATGTTTTATACATTTAACAAGGTGCTTTATTAATGCAACAGAGTTAGTCAATTTTTCAATGTTCATTGTCAGCTGGGGCATACTGCCTGCAAACGCCCTGTCGCTTGCCTCCATACGCTCCAGTTATTTGTTTTTTGTTTTAAGTCCTCCTGCGTAAGAGCCAACAGCTGTCCGTTGTTTGGCAATTTCTTTTTAAGTTTTTCTGGTCTGTAACTGCACAAACGCGCACTTTCACAGCGAGAGTCAACACCAAACATGTCGCTTGTTTCTGTAGATGTGTCCTGCGCATGCCCAGTAGGAGGAGATTCACCCAAATACCCATTTTAATGTGGACGGAGGCATTTTCAAAAACGCTTGATGTGGACGCCTATCGTTTTTATGCAAAATCGGCATTTTCAAAATTATCTGATCTAGTGTGGACATTACCTAAGTGCTTCTTAAACACCACCTGCTTCCACCACCACTCCTGGCAATATGCTCCAAGCACCTACCACCTCGGTGGAAAAATATACTTACCCTGCACATCTTCTTCAACTTTCCATCTTTTTAACAGCAATATTTCTACTGCCTTGTTAATACAAAAATTTAATTTTGGAATTGATTCTAATTCTAACGAAAATTAATTTGTTCACAAAGCATATCCTTTTTGAATGTCCTTTAGTACAAATGTAATATCCTGGTTTAAGATCAAGCCTTATTTTATTAATACAGTCATGCTGTGGGTATTTTATTTTCTGCAGATTTTCTCAAAATACAATAAGTGTTCCTTCAATCACATTATATAATCGAGTAACACACACAAAATGCTGATGGAACACAGCAGGCCAGGCAGCATCTATAAGGATGCTGTCACTGTCGACATTTTGGGCCGAGAGGTCGACAGTGCTTCTCCTTATAGATGCTGCCTGGCCTGCTGTGTTCCACCAGCATTTTGTGTGTGTTGTTTGAATTTCCAGCATCTGTAGATTTCCTCGTGTTTGCTATATAATCAAGTATTTCATTTCTGCTGTTTAAAATAAAAATTCAGTTGATTGATAAGTTAGCTTTGTTAAATTAGCTAATAGGATTTGTCTTGGATACATTCTAGAAAGAGCATGGGAAAAGAATGGGGGGGGGCATTTTTTTTTATCCCCCAAGGGACAGCTCTGGATTTCAAAAAGAATGGAAATGGTCAACGAAGATCAAAGAAGAACCTGGTGAAACGTGCACAGAATCCATTTGGAAGGACAGATACTGATGTTGGGAAATCCTCATGCAGACAATGCTCTCACAGAGAATGTACAGATAACTTTTAGTTAGCTAGTTTGCACACTACATTAAAGAAAATTCGATGTTTTTTCTTTGGATGTTGCATGAATATTTGTTTCCTGGGACAGGCTCTTCAGTGCAAAACTGTTTCATGTTGTGAGTAAATCAAAATCAGATTTAATATCACTGGCATATGTCATGAAATTTTTTAACTTTACTGCAGCAGTACAATAAAATACATGATTAAAAAAAGAAAAAAATACTGAGTCGACTGAGTTAAACAATGACCTCCAACGATTATGTGCATGATATCGACTATTATTTATATACATAATGGGCCTTTATTTGATATTATATAGTATTATTGTTTTTGTTATAGTTTAACATTTTTTGTCAATATATTTTTGATCTAATTTTATACTGGTGTGAGTTAAATTATTGCTTCCCGGCAAACGGTAAATTCGCATGGGTATATCAGTGTTAATACAGTAACTCCTTTGTTTTCCCATGGAAGGAACACTCAAACTTTCATGTTTGTGTATACCCCAACTCTCATTTACCTTAGATGTGGTTATTTAATGGAAATAACCTCTTTCATTGTTATTCCCATGCATTAAGTTATGTTGCTGTTTGGCTGAGTTCACAGTAATAGCTAACTCATTACCAGCCCTCGGAGACAGCGTTATGCAAACATTGTGATATTTGGACTAACTAAAGACCACGTGACTTGCTTTACAAGATTAATAGGACACTTGAATTTTTCAGAGGAGCATTGTACTACAATCATCACATGAATATGGTATAAACATACCTAATATTTTCCCAGGATGATCTTCTATCAAAAACAATAACTGGGGCCTCTCCATTTGCAAGATATGCCAATGTCTCCTGGATAATATTTTCAATTGCTTTAAGAACATCAGAACTGAAAGAATTAACATTTAAAAATATTATTCAAGGTGGTGACATACTTAAATTACAGCATGAGGAATGAAATGTATACTGTTAAAATAATGCATCAAGAATCATTTTGTGACTTTTTTTGCACAGTTGAGTATTCCATGACTGTTTGACATTTAACTTAGAAATTAAATATTCAGTTACAACTTGGGGATTTAATGGTTAGGAGTCAGATAAGTTCTGAGGATGAGAACAAGATTCCCAGATGGTATATTCACAAGACAAAAAAGCAGAAGTAGGCCATTCGGCCCATCGAGTCTGCTCCGCCCCTCCACCATGAGCTAAACTATTCTCCCATCTAGTTCCAATTTCTGGCTTTTTCCCCACATCCCTTGATATCCTGACTAATTAGATACCTATCAATCTCCTCCTTAAACACCCTCAATGATCGAGCCTTCACAGTTGCATGTGGCAACGAATTCCATAAATCCACAACCCTCTAGCTAAAAAAATTTCTCCTCATCTGTCAGAAATAATCCTACACTCTGAGTCTCAGCAAACTGCAAAGCGGCAAAGCTTTATTTTTCACGAGTCTGCAGAGTCGGACCCAAAACTGCTCCAGCAGTATTGAGCCCAGAGCATTACATTTCATTTCCTTTTATACAGTTTCAAGTAGGTTATCACGTGTCCCTCAGTTGCTGTATCATTCCTACAATTATTCATAGTCAGCTCCACTCTCCCCCTCCCCACAGGCTTGTACATTTCGGGGGTCACATACACATTTTCTCATATCCTCTGTCCTTGGAGTTAGCCATCCGCAGAGCCATGTCTGCCAAGTTTTCAAACACTTATCGGCCTTGGAGTTAGCCACAAGAGTACAGCTTATCTCCATCTGTTTCATCCACCTCCGCTCTCAGCTCCTAGCTTAATGACTCCTTTTTAGTTCTTCATGATTACCACAAGGTACAGATTGTACCTATACAGTTTTGCAAGAATCTTATATCCTTATTTAGCAATGTGTCAGCATATGTTTTGTAAGCTTAGATCTTAGCACAGTCTAACCTTAACCCTTTCTCTTCTTACAATTCCACCCTTTTTCTTTTTAGAGTGTGCTAAGGATTTGTCCAGGGATTCCACTCTTTCAGTTCTCTGCCTCGTTGCAACAGCATTTTAGCCGGGTCAGCTGGGTTCCCTGGCTGCATTACCTGTACTACTACTCGCGTTATTAATGCTCTCAAGCAGGGTATTAAGCATGGTAATATGATTATCATTATGAGTATTCCGCCTAATATTAACAGGGCTATTCGCCACCAGCTTCCTCCCAGCAGACTATCCAGCCAACTCAGGTTCCCTAAGGATCTCCAAGTTTGTACTGGCACATGGGCCAACTTCCGAATTTTGTCGGATATTTTCAACACTGCCTTTCCATTATCATTTATCTTTAGGCAACAGTTTGTCAGATTGAACTTTCCACAGACCCCTCCCTCGGAGGCCAATAGGTAATCCAATGCTAATCGATTTTGGTATATGGCTGTTCTCATCTGGCTTTGCTGCTCAGCCAGCAATTCCAGAGCCAATGCGGTTTGGTTGGTGATCATCTCTACTACAGCTTGTAGGCGTATTATTCGATTTAACATATATACCGGGGTTCGGTAACCCCATGACCCATCCTGGGCCCAAGTTGCTGGTCCGTAATATTCAATGATGCGTGCTGGAGGCCACTCGTCGCCCCATTCTCCCACCTTTATCTCCCGCTTCTCCCTTCTCAGTGAGTCAAATAACTTGATTCCCAATTCCCTATCTTCATCCTGGGGTAGGAGGAAGAACTCTGGCCTTATAAGGCCTAAGAAACAAACTCCTCCCCATCCTTTCGGCAATTTGGTGTATGCCTGATTCCCACAAATCCAGAACAGACCTTCTGGGACAAATCCTCCTTTCCTTGCTTTCCGCCAGGCTTTCCAAACACTGGGAATTCCTTCGTACGGGTTATGCCCACTGCAATTCCAGATTCCCGAATTGTTTCCCATAGCCGTACAATTGTCCTTTGCCCCTTTAGTTATGTACCAAGTCGGCTCCTCGGGCCACCAAGTGGCATTATTTTTTGTTTTAGCCAACTTTATACTCTGACATGGGCTTTCTCCTACTTTCACCTTCCCTTTTCTTTCTACACATACTTGTCCTTCCGGATAGTTTGTTAACTTCCATTCTTGCGTCCTCCCAGTCCTTTTCTTATCCCAATCATGAGCCAATAGCTCCCACACACTCAAACTCTCACCTATCCATGGCCATTGCTCGCTCATGTGGGGTCCCCCACAAACCCAACAGTCACTTACATTTAAACTTGTAGCTATTCGAGTTGCTAAGTCTATAAACAGGTTTTCCTTCATTTCCGGTCTTGTTTTTCCATAGGTTCCCCATTCTTCTCTGACTCCACCAAACTCTGCCCTTCCTTTTTCTTCCCTTTCACATATCCATTCTGTCTCAGGGCATGTACTTTCTCGTACACTCCAACTTCTCCCTTCTCCTTTTTCTTCTCTCACTGATCCACCGGGGTATCCCCTGTTCTTTCTCAGGGTATATTTTATTCCTCCCTCTTCACATTCCTCTTTTTCTTTTCCATAACATTGGTCATTTACATGTGAATGTGACACAAGGGCCCCGGGTCGTTCTTTTCCTTTCTCCAAAACTCGGTTCCTACACTTGTCACATTTCCCTTCTATTTTTCCCACATACAGAATTAAATATATTACAGTCAATAATGTAACAGTCCACATTGAGTTCATTTTTGTTGCCTTTTCAGTTTCACCACCAACGGTTCTTCACTGGGAACACAGGTCCACTCCGTGTGTCCCTCAGGCTTAACTGGTCCCTTTATTCTGGATGCGTGGGTCCACCCTTTCTCTTTTGTTCGTACGGCCGCCTCGGTGGTTAACAGGACCTGGAAAGGGCCTTCCCACTGTGGTTGTAACTTCTCCGGCTTCCAGGTCCGTACCAGAACCCAATCTCCAGGCACGATCTGATGTAAAGCAAAGTCGAGCGGCGGAGTCTGGGCCAAGAGACCCTTCTTCCGCAGTTCTGCAAAGGAACGAGATAGTGCCAGTAAATAGTTCCTTATAAAAATATCACCCCCTTGTAGCGTGGGGTACCCTTCTACCTTATTCCAATACGGGAGTCCAAACAGCATTTCATAGGGGGAGATTCCTATATCCTTCCTGGGTGCTGTTCGGATTCTTAACAGGGCGATGGGGAGACACTTAGTCCAGGGTAACTTGGTTTCTAGCATTAATTTGGTCAATTGCGCCTTTAAGGTACTGTTCATCCTTTCCACCCGTCCCGAACTCTGGGGATGCCACGGGGTATGGTATTTCCATTGGATACTCAATGCATCACAAATCAACTGGTGCGTCTTGGAGGCAAAGTGTGTCCCTCTGTCCGAGTCTATGGACCCCATGATCCCATATCTGGGGATTATGTTTTCTAGTAGTATTCGGGCTACTGTAGGCGCATCGGCCTTTGTGGTCGGGTATGCTTCCACCCAGTGGGTAAAATGATCCACTATTACTAACAGGTACTTCCATCTCTGCACTGAGGGTAGTTCGGTAAAGTCGATCTGGACTCTATGGAACGGTCTCATGGCCAGTGGCTGGCCACCTCTTGGAGTGGATCGCATCACTTTCTTGTTTATCCGCTGGCACGTCGGACATCCAGTTATCTCTTGCTGGGCCAGTGTGTATATTCCTTTGCATACATAGTCCCTCAGAATTGTGTCGCACATGGCCTGTACTCCCCAGTGGGTTTGATGGTGCAACTGTTGGAGGATGTTGCGGGTTACTTCCTTATTTAGTACCTGTCTCCCATCCGGGACCGTCCATTTACCATCAGTGTCTTTTCGGGCTCCTAGTTGGTTCATGCTATCAATCTCTATTTGGGTAAACATAGGTTGTTTAGTAAGTCCTTCCCTCACTGGTATCAAGGTCAGGAGTTGGATCGGGTCTTCAACGGCTGCTCGTTTGGCCTCCCCATCGGCTAGACGGTTCCCTACTGCTTCAGGTGTTGATCCTTTTTGGTGTCCGGGTACATGTACTACCGCAATCTCATTTGGTAGGGCCAGGGCTTCCAATGTCATACTTATCATTTGCTCGTGTGCCAGTCCCTTTCCTCTGGCCGTTATCAGTCCTCTTTCTTTCCATATCTTCCCAAAGGTATGTACTATCCCATAGGCGTACTTAGAGTCAGTGTATATTGTTCCGATCCTCTTCTCCAATATCCTCAGAGCCCTCTGGAGTGCGTATAATTCGCATGACTGGGCCGACCAGTTTCCCGGTAATCTCCCGGACTCCACTATTCTTTCAGTCTCTCCGTCAATGATGGCATATCCGCTGTGCCGTACTCCATCAATACATCGTGAGGATCCATCTATATACAATTCCTGTCCTTCTCCCAGGGGAACTTCCTGTAAGTCCTCCCGGCTCTTTGTTTGCAAGTCCAGCAATTCAATACAGTCGTGTTCTGACTCCTTTTCTTCTAGTCCTCCATAGAGGAACTGGGCTGGGTTGCAACTGGAATCCTTTGCGAAGTTTAGGTCTTCTCCGGTCATCAGTATAGTTTCGTACTTTAGAATGCGGGAGTCAGTGAGCCACCGATGTGCCTTCTGGGCTAGTAGGGTGCTGACCGAGTGGGGAGAATGCACTGTGATCTTCCCTCCAAAGGTTAGTTTCCGGGCTTCCTCTACCAATACCGCTGTCGCTGCCACTGCTTGGATACAGGTGGGCCATCCACGCGATACCGGGTCTAACATTTTTGACAGGAAAGCCACGGGTTGCCGCTTTCCTCCTCTTAGTTGGGTGAGTACCCCTTGGGCCATTCCTTCGGCATTGTTGACGTACAGCTGGAATGGTTTTTCCAGGGCTGGCAAGACTAACACCGGAGCACGGATCAATTGCCCCTTGATATAGTTGAATTTTTGCTCCTCTTCCTTTGTCCATTTTACTGTTTGCTCATCTTGCCCGAGTTTATCATACAGAAATCTCACCAGGGGAGTATAATTCTCAATCCAGATTCGACAATACCCCACTAACCCCAGGAACTGTCGTATCTCCTTCTTGGTACGAGGTAGCGACATCCCTGTTATTCCAGCTATCCTTTCTGGGGTAATGCTTCGCTGTCCCTTACTGACCCGGTGTCCCAGATACCTTACTTCCTTTTCCACGAATTGTAACTTTTTCTTGGAGACCCGTAGCCCCTTTTTCCCTAGGAAGTTCAGTAATCTGATGGTATCTTCCTGCACCCCTTTCTGTGTTGGCCCGGATAGTAATAAATCATCCACATACTGTAGCAGTTGGTTCTCTGGAGCACATTGGAATTCCGCTAGTACTTGCTCCAAGACCTGCCCGAATAGGTTAGGTGACTCAGTGAATCCTTGCGGCAGGACCGTCCATCTGAGTTGTCTTTTCCGCCCTGTTGTAGGATTTTCCCATTCAAACGCAAACATGTCCCGACTGCTTTCTTCTAGCGGGCAACTCCAGAAAGCATCTTTTAGATCTATTACACTGAACCATTCATGGTCAGGGGAGATTTTACTCATCAGGGTGTACGGGTTGGGTACTACCGGGTATCGGGTCTGGACTACTGCATTTAGACCCCGCAGGTCTTGTACCATCCGATAAGTCCCGTCCGGCTTTCGCACCGGGAGGATGGGGGTATTATATGGCGACATACATTCTTCCAGCAGTCCATCTGCGATCAGCCCTTCAATTACCGGCTGCAGCCCTTTTCTTCCTTCCATCGCAATGGGATACTGCTTCCTCCTTACTGGGCGACCGTCCGGTAGCAAGGTGATCTGTAGAGGGCTGATGTTCAATCCTCCCCTATTTCCCTCTCTATACCACACCTCGGGCTCTATTTTCTGGTCGTCCTCTTCTTTTAATGCGAATAATTTTACTATTATTTCTCCATTGTTCGGCACTGTTCCAATGCCCAGTTGCACTTGCAGGTCCCTTCCTAATAGGTTGAATCCTGCCGAGGGCAGCAGGAGAAGGTCTTGCCTTGTTGCCCTATCTTCATATCCGACTTCCACATTGTCCACAATGGACACTTGTATCGTTTTTCCTCCGATACCGGATACCTTCATTACTCTTGTTCCTGTTCGGGCGCCGGGAGGTATCTGGATTACACTGGATCTTTCAGCACCCGAATCTACCATAAAGGTTGTATCTGACCCTTGGGGACCTAATTTCAGATTTACCAGGGGTTCCTGTCGATAGTTTCTTCTCCCCAAGGGTAGGAACCCCCGACCCCCCTAGTCTTCGTCCTCCATCATGGCATATGACCTGACCTCTCGCCGATACTTAGGACATTCCCGTTTAAAATGTCCTTCCTCGTTACAGTGGAAGCATCTTAGAGTCCTTCGCGTTTTCCTTCCTGGTTCTTGGCCATTGCCTCGGTCTGACCACGTTCCCCTCTTTTCCCTGTTTTCTGTGGTTACTTGCCGTACTGTCTGAACCATTATCCTAGCGGTATTTTTCTGTTTCTCCTCGTCTCTTCTTACAAACACCTTCTGCGCTTCTCGCAGTAATTCACTCAAGGGTTTTGAATTCCAGTCCTCTATCTTCTCTAGTTTCTTCCGAATGCCGTTGCGGATCATCCGGATGCGGAGCACTAGCAGCTTGTTCGGGCTGCTGGGGCCGGGGAACATAAGGGGGAGGTAGATGATTCAACACTTCCCAAGGAGGCTCTTCCTCCTTAGTTTTAGTTTCTAGTTTAAAACTTCTTGCGGAGTCTCCTGGTCCGGGAACCCAGCAAGAGGCATACTCATTTTCTTCCTCTCTCACATTTGGTTTAGAGTTTACATATATGTTTAAGGCCTGTCTAACCCAATCCTCATCTGACCCAAATGGTGGCCACCATACCGAGGACCCTTTTATTGGCTGTTTGGACCATAATTTGCAATATTCTACCATTCTCTTTTTCTGCTTTCCCTTTGTTCGTCCATATCCCCATCCTGCAAACATTCTACCGAGGGGGCTATCAGGAGGTACCTTCGGGAACAAACCCGAACTCTCCGGCTCCTCTTCCTTTGAGCTTCCCCCTCCCATTATTCCCTTCCCGGCCCGGTTCTTTTTACTCTAGGTGTCGTCACACCTACTTTACCCGGTCACACCCACCTAGATCTCAGTTAGCTAGTCTCACTTACCCGGTGTGCCGTAGAACCGTCTCCTTTCCTCCCTGCTTTGCCGCCTTGCGCTGTCCGGATCTCACTCGCTCAAGCCGTTTCAGACGACGAGCAAGGAATCAGGGACTGCCGAACTCGGCAGGGTGCACCTTCTCCGATGTCCTTCCTCTCGCCCTCCACGACCGGAGTGGGGATCCCGGACGAGCCCCCAGCTGTCAGAAATAATCCTACACTCTGAGTCTCAGCAAACTGCAAAGCGGCAAAGCTTTATTTTTCACGAGTCTGCAGAGTCGGACCCAAAACTGCTCCAGCAGTATTGAGCCCAGAGCATTACATTTCATTTCCTTTTATACAGTTTCAAGTAGGTTATCACGTGTCCCTCAGTTGCTGTATCATTCCTACAATTATTCATAGTCAGCTCCACTCTCCCCCTCCCCACAGGCTTGTACATTTCGGGGGTCACATACACATTTTCTCATATCCTCTGTCCTTGGAGTTAGCCATCCGCAGAGCCATGTCTGCCAAGTTTTCAAACACTTATCGGCCTTGGAGTTAGCCACAAGAGTACAGCTTATCTCCATCTGTTTCATCCACCTCCGCTCTCAGCTCCTAGCTTAATGACTCCTTTTTAGTTCTTCATGATTACCACAAGGTACAGATTGTACCTATACAGTTTTGCAAGAATCTTATATCCTTATTTAGCAATGTGTCAGCATATGTTTTGTAAGCTTAGATCTTAGCACAGTCTAACCTTAACCCTTTCTCTTCTTACATCATCTCTGTTTTAAATGGGTACCCTCTAATTCTAAGACTATGACCTCTTGTCCTGGACTCACCCACCAAGGGAAACAGCCTTTCCACATCTACTCTGTTGCCTATTGCATGCCAGTCAGGAACATCTCAAATGGAGTCTATGGCATTCTTAAGTGGGAGAGTAAGTAGCGAGAGGCTGTGTTTCATTCGGTAGGAAAGATGACAAGTTCCTGCAAAGTGTGTTCAGGCAGTCAGTACTAAGTTAAAGGACAAGACCTCCAAGGTTGTGATCTCAGGATTGCTATCCATGTTCCATGCTAGAGAGGCCATTTAACACTTGGCTAAGGAGATAGTGCAGGAGGGAGGGCTTCAGATTTTTGGATCATTGGGCTCTCTTCCAGGAAAGGCGGGACTTGTACAGAAGGAATGGTTTGTACCCGAAGTGGAGCGGAACTTAATATCATTGCGGAAAGGTTTGCTAGTGCTGCACCAGGAAGTTTATACTAGAGTTGCAGGGGTATGGAAACCAGAGCAGATAGTAGAGTAGTTGCAGGAAAAGATGTTGTTAAGCTTACATATAAAGCCAGGAATCGAAAGGTTGAACATGGTGGGAACAATGTCCTGAGCTGCATCTACTTCAATGCAAGGAGTATTGCTGGAAAGGCGGATGTGCTTAGAACACGGATCAGCATGTGAAATTACGACAGTAGTGAGACTTGCTTGCTGGAGGGGCAGGACTGAAAGCTCAATGTTTTGGGATCCAATTGTTTTAGACGTGACAGAGTGGGAGGGATTAAAGGGTGACATTACTAGTTAGGGAAAATGTCACATCAGTGCTCAGATAGGATAGACTGGACAGCTCGCCTACTGAGACTATATGGGTGGAACTGAGGAATAAGAAATTCCATGTTAATGGAATTTTATAGACCACTCATGTAGGGGGAGCATGGGGTACCCAGGGAGGGATAGCACCTCTGGTGAGAACCAGAAGGGATAACTTCATTCACCCCAGTGCAATGGCTTCTCCTCTTTAAAAATTATCTTGCACAGGTCTAATCAATGTTCAATACAACAAACAACCAACAGTATAGACAAGACTGGTCAGTGGGATTTAGAGGAACAAGTTTGTAGAGAGATCACAAACTTTGGTTAAAAAAAACATAAGGTTGAAATAGTAGGTAATTTTAACTTTCTACATATTGACGAGATTTCCCATACTGTAAAAGGAATGGATGGGAAAGCGTTTGTTAAATGTGTTCAGGAAAATTTCCGTAATTAATATATAGATGCCCAAACTAGAGAGAGCATGTGATAGTTCATCTTATTAGGGAATGAGACAGGGCAGATGACAGAGCATGTGTAGGGGAACACTTTGCATCTCGTGATCATAATGCCTTTAGTTTCAAGATAATTATAGAACATAAGTCTGGTCCTCAGGCTGAGACTCAAAATTTGGAGAAAGGCTAGTTTTGATGGTATCAGAAAGGAGCTGGGCAAAAATGGATTGGGACAGGTTATTTTCTGACAATGGTATGCTTGGCAAGTACAAGCTATTCAGAAAGGAAATTATGTGAGTACAGAGTGTCAAGTACCCCGTGACTGGGTTAAGAACCAGCAGAAATGGAAAACACTTTGGAGTCTGGTATTACTGTAAACTAATAGTATTTATTAGTAAACTAAGCAATACAGTACTATAAAATGCAAATATATGAAACAGATTAGCAATGATATATACAGAAGTGTGGAGATAGGAACCAAAACCAGGCTCTTTCAGAGCTAGGGGTAAATGGATACAGTCTTACAATATGATGAAGAAAGTTCAGTTCAGTTGAGGTCGAGGTAGTTGTTTGAGTATCATTGGAGAGAGAGAGAGATGATGAGAGGTGAAGCAGTTGCCGTCACAAAGTCAGTCAGTGGGTGCACAAAGCTCATTCAGTGTCCCGTGGTGTGTCTGCCTGTGTCTTAGCAGACCTGCTTTTTATCTCTACATGCTGGACACCAGCTGTCCATCAACCAGTTCCACGCTGCTGTTCTGCAGGAATCTTAACAAGCAGGCAAAGTGTCCTTGGAGAAAAGGTAAACAATCAGCTGAGGAACCACAACATTATGTCTTGTCTCTCTCTCTCTCTTTCATTAGCACTGGACACCTCCCACTCTCTCAATAGCAGCACAACCAGTGTCCAAAAGCCAGTCTCATTCTCCCGACATTTTAAAGTGATTGTCCACAGACAATATGAACCCTAGGGGTACATAACAAGAGTTTGTATGTTCCTTCAGAATAAAAGGTAAAGATAACAGGTTTAGGGAATCTTGCTTTTCAAGATATTGAGGCCCTGGTTAAGAAGAAGGAGGAGGTGCACAGCAGGTACTTAAGAACACAAGGACAAAAGAAATAGAAACAGGTGGAGGCCATCTGGCCTGTCAAGCCTGCTCCACCATTCAATAAGATCATGGCTGATCTGACGATGGACTCATCTCCATCTACCTGACTTTTCCCCATAACCCTTAAATCCCCCACTATGCAAAAATCTATCCAATTTTGTCTTAAATATAATAATAATTATCAATAAACAAGTAAATCAAGCAACACACACAAAATGCTGGTGGAACGCAGCAGGCCAGGCAGCATCTATAAGGAGAAGCACTGTCGACGTTTTGGGCCGAGACCCTTCGTCAGGACTGTAAATCAATTACAAGTAACATGTATATCAATTACATATATTGAATAGATTAAAAAACAGGCAAAAACAGAAATAATGTATATATTTTTTAAAAAGCGAGGTAGCGTCCAAAGATTCAATGTCCATTTAGGAATCGGATGGCAGAGGGGAAGAAGCTGTTCCTGAATCGCTGAGTGTGTGCCTTCAGGCTTCTGTATCTCCTACCTGATGGTAACTGTGAGAAAAGGGCATGTCCTGGGTGCTGGAGGTCCTTAATAATGGACACTGCCTTTCTGAGACACCGCTCCCTGAAGATGTCCTGGGTACTTTGTAGGCTAGTACCCAAGATAGAACTGACTAGATTTACAACTTTCCACAGCTTCTTCCAGTCTTGTGCAGTAGCCACTCCATACCAGACAGTATGGAGACAGCCTGTCAGAATGTTCTCCACGGTACAACTATATAGGTTTTTGAGTGTATTTGTTGACATGCCAGATCTCTTCAAACTCCTAATAAAGTGTAGCCGCTGTTTTGCCTTCTTGATAACTACATCAATGTGTTGGGCAGACACGAAGAAATCTGCAGATGCTGAAAATTCAAACAACACACACAAAATGCTGGTGGAACACAGCAGGCCAGGCAGCATCTATAGGGAGAAGTGCTGTCGACATTTTGGGCCAAGACCTTCCCTATAGATGCTGCCTGGCCTGCTGTGTTCCACCAGCATTTTGTGTGTGTTGTTGTTTCAATATGTTGGGACCAGGTTAGATCCTCAGAGATCTTGACACCCAGGAACTTGAAGCTGCTCACTCTCTCCATTTCTGATCCCTCTGTGAGGACTGGTATGTGTTCCTTCGTCTTACCCTTCCTGAAGTCCACAATCAGCTATTTCATCTTACTGATGTTGAGTGCAAGATTGTTGCTGCGGTACTACTCCACTAATTGGAGCATCTCACTCCCGTATGCCCTCTCTTCACCACCTGAGGCTCTACCAACAATGGTTGTATTGTCAGCAAATTTATAGATGGTATTTGAGCTATGCCAAGCCACACAGTCACGTGTATATAGAGAGTAGAGCAGTGGGCTAAGCACATACCCGAGCTGCACCAGTGTTGATCGTCAGTGAGGAGGAGATGTTATCACAAATCCGCACACATTGTGGTCTTCTGGTTAGGAAGTCAGGGATCCAGTGGCAGAGGGAGGTATGAAGGCCCAGGTTCTGCAACTTCTCAATCAGGATTGTGGGAATGATGGTATTAAATGCTGAGCTATAGTCGATGAATAGCATCCTGACATAGGTGTTTGTTTTGTCCAGGTGGTCTAAAGCCGTGTGGAGAACCACTGAGATTGCATCTGCCATTAACCTATTGTGGTGAAAGGCATATTGCAATGGGTCCAGGTCCTTGCTGAGGCAGGCGTTCAGTCTAGTCATGACAACCTCTCAAAGCATTTCATCACTGTCGATGTGAGTGCTACCAAGCAATAGTCAGTAAAGCAGCCCACATTATTCTTCTTAGGCACTGGTATAATTGTTGCCTTTTTGAAACAAGTGGGTACTTCTGCCCATAGCAGTGAGAGGTTGAAAATGTCCTTGAATGCTCCCACTAGTTGACTGGCACAGGTTTTCAGAGCCTTACCAGGTACTACATCGGAACCTTCCGCCTTGTGAGGGTTCACTCTCTTTAAAGACAGCCTAACATTGGCCTCTGAGACAGAGATCACAGGGTCATCAGGTGCAGCAGGGATCTTCACAGCTGTGGTTGCATTTCCCCTTTCAAAGCGTGCATAGAAGACATTGAGTTCATCTGGTAGTGAAGCATCGCTGCCATTCATCCTATTGGGTTTCACTTTGTAGGAAGTAATATCTTGCAGACCCTATGCAGAGTTGCCATGCATCCGATGTCACCTCCAACCTCGTTCGAAATTGTCTCTTCGCCCTTGAAATAGCCCTCCGCAATCATATCTGGCTTTCTGGTACAGGCCTGGGTTGCCAGACTTGAATGCCACAGATCTAGACTTCAGCAGACAACAACCTTATATACTCAGGAGACAGACATAGAATCTACAGAACTGAGGTGAAACAGCTGTGAGGTCATGGATCCTACACAGATTACAGAGGAGAAGGCTCTTGCCATCTTGGGGCAAATTAGGGTGGATAAGTCCCTAGGGCCTGGCAAGGTGTTCCCTTGGATCTTATGGGAGGCCCAAGCAGAGGTATTTAAAACATCCTTAACGGATGAGGTGCAGAAGGACCGAAGGTTATCTAATGTTTTTCCGTTGTTTAAGAAAGGCTCTCAGAATAACCTGGGAAAATTTTGGCCAATAAGCCTGATGTCAGTAATGGGTAAGTTATTAGAAGTTATTCTAATAAATGGACTGGATATATAAGTATTCGAACAGACAGGGACCAATTAGGAATCGTCAACATGGCTTTGTACATGGCAGATTGTATTAAACCAATTTTATAGTTTTTCCAGGAAGTTACCAGGAAAGTTGATAAAGGAAAGGCAGTGGACTTTAGCAAGGCCTTTGGCAAGGTCCCTCATGGGAGCTTGGTCAAGAAGGTTCAGTCACTTGCGGTAAAGAGAGTTGCCTCAATGACTGGAGGACTGTGACTAATGGTATACACAGGGATAGGCAGGATAGTTGTTTGTCATCTATATCAACAATCTGGATGATAATGTGCTAAACTGGATCAGCAAATATATGATGACAGCAAGATTGGTTGTGTAGTTGATAGCGAGGAAGGCTATCAAAGTTTGCAGCTGGATCTGGACTAGCCGGAAAAATGGGATGAATAATGGCAGATTGAATTTAATGCAGACAAGTGTGAGGTGTTATACTAACTAGGGTAGGACTTATATGGTGAATGGTAGAGCACTGTGGAACCAAGTAGCAGAGAGACCTGGGAATACAGATCCATAATTCCTTGAAAGTGGCACCACAGGTAGGTAGGGTTATTACCAGAGCTTTTGACACATTGCCCTTCATAAATCAAAGTATAGGAATTGGGATATTATGTTGAAGTTGTATAAAATGTTGGCGAGGCCTAATTTGAAGCAAGGTGTCAGGTTCCTTGCACGCTTTCTATCCACGCTAGCAACTCGACCTCGTTTTAAAAAAGCAGATAAAAGCTAAGGAAATAGCAAAATAAAAAGCCGCCCGATGCACTACAAGGAAAGGAACAACATCAACTTATGATAAATAAGCATTTGTGAATTTTAACTTAAAGTCTGTGAACCCAGACAACCAACACAGCCAGCGTCTCGTCAGCAGATCAGAGCACACCACCAGCCACGACAGCCATCGCCTCGACAATCCAGCACTCCACCCCATCCCCGCGACAGCCCGGCGTCCAACACCTAGCACCCGTCCTGCTCGACGTCCCACAACCGACCACCCGACCTCCTCGACGTCCCACAACCGACCACCCGCCCTGCTCGACGTCCCACAACCGACCACCCGACCTCAACACCCAGGACAGCCCCCGTACCTGTCCAGCGGTTCGGCTCGCACTAGCTGTTGCCCCGAGTCCCGCGGCTCCGACCCTCCCCGCCAAGGCCGCCGGAGAGCCGCACGGAGCCGCTCGACGGGCGGCAGCTCGCCGTCCCGGCCCTGCGCCATCGCTCGAGCTGGGCAGCGCAGCCCGGCCGGGGAGGGCGAACACGTGGCGGGAATCCTGACACGGGGAGGAGGCGGGTTGGAAATTGGGGTGGGGAAGAGAGGATGTGGGCTGTTCGTTGAGGGATGAAGGTGGCTGGTGGGGTAATGGGGCAAAGGGGGTAGGTCCTATGGTGGAGTGGGCGTATTTGAGCTGGGGTGGGAAGGTGGTGGGGTAATGGGGCAAAGGGGGTAGGTCCTATGGTGGAGTGGGCGTATTTGAGCTGGGGTGGGAAGGTGGTGGGGTAATGGGGCAAAGGGGGTAGGTCCTATGGTGGAGTGGGCGTATTTGAGCTGGGGTGGGAAGGTGGTGGGGTAAAAGGAAAGTGAATGGGAGAGGATGGGGCTGAAGGGTATGGGATCAAAAGTATAGCATATTGGGATGGGGGAGAGAGGCAGGTGTGTAGGCCAGCACTGGCAGAAACCTCAGCCGAGATGACTGGAAATCTCCCTCTTTATAGATCAACTGGCCAGTAAACCTCTGTGGAGAGAGAAACAGAAGTGTGGTGGCCTCTGTCTCCATTACTGCATTGCCCATGTTGGGCTGAATGGCCTGTGTCTTGGCTCTGTATTTTACATTGAAATAAACCTGCATTAACCCAGCTGCTCTTCTTTGATGCTCAAACAAATTTAACAGAGTGCAGGGGAACCAACAAATCACCCTTTCCATTACCATCGGAACCTTACAATACATGTAGACTGAGGACAGGCCTGGGGCTCACAGAGTAGGATGGAAGTAAAATTGACACTGGGTTTCAGTCCCAAGAGCTGGGATCAATGGTGAGCCTAACGCCAGGATGAGATTGATAAAGAGCCTGACATCAAGCCTTTGTCTGCAGCAGTGGAACTTGACACTGGGTACCAAGAAGGTCACTGATAGCCTGAGATTAGACCTTGCTGTTACGGTTAATAGCGAGCAAGTACTTAGGAAAGGAAATTGCTTTATTGCAAAAGAATTTGAGTAAATGACTAGACATTTCTTGCTCCAGATATGTGAAATCCTGATGAAGTGCACCATTATTGTACAGGTTTGATCTATGTACCTAAGAAAGGATATAATTCAAAGTTCAAAGTAAATGTATTATTGAAGTACATGTGTCACCATATACAATCATGAGATTAATTTTCTTGTGGGCATTCTCAATAAATCCAGTAACTGTGATGTCTACAAAAGACCACATCCAATATCCTGGACAAACGACCAATGTACAAAAGACCATAAACTGTACAAATACAAAAGAAGCAATGAAATAATAATAATAAATCAATAGCCAATAAATATTGAGGACATTTGATGAAGAGTCTCCGCAAGTGAGTGCATGTATTGTGGGAACAGTCCAGTGATGTGGCAAGTGAAGTTATCCCCTTTGGTTTAAGACACTGATGGTTGAAGGGTAATAACTGTTCCTGAACCTGGTGGTGTAGATCCTGAGGCTCCTGTGTCTTCACCCTGTTGGCAGCTGTGAGAACAGAGCATAACCTGGGTGGAAGGGGTCCGTGATGATGGATACTACTTTTCTGCAATAATGCTCCATGCAGATGTGTTCAATGGTGGGGAAGGTTTTACCTGTGCTGGACTGGGCCAAATCCACTACATTCTGTAGGATTTTCTGGTCAAGGACATTGGTGTTTCCATACCAGGCTGTGATACAGCCAGTCAATATACTCTCCATTACACATCCATAGAAGTTTGTCAAAGTTATAGATGTTGTGCTGAATCTTCGCAAGCTTCTAAGGAAGCAGAGGCATTGCTGTGCTTTCTTTGTGATTGCATTTACCTGCTGGGCCCAGGACAGATCTTCTGAAATGAATACACTGAGGAATTTTAAGTTGCTGACCCTGTCCACCTCTGATCCCCTGATGAGGACTGGCTCATGGGCCTCAGTTTTCCTCCTCCTGAAGTCAATTATCAGCTCCTTGGTTTTGCTGAGAGGCTGCTGTTGTGGCACCACTCAGCCAGATTTTCAGCCTCCCTCCTATATGCTGATGCATCAGTACCTTTGATTCGGCCAATGACAGTGGTGTCATCAGCAATCTTAAATATGGCATTGGACCTGTGTTTACCCACACAGTCGTAAGGGTAAAACAAGTACAGCAGGGGTTTAAGCACACAACCTTGTTGTGCACCTGTGCTAATTGAGATTGTGGAGGAGATGTTGTTGCTAGTCCAAATGGGCTGGGGTCTGCAACTGAGGAAATCAAGGATCTAATTGCACAAGGGGGTATTGAGAAGAAGGTTTTGAAGCTTATTGTTTAGTTTTGAGGAGATGATAGTCCTGAATGCCGAGCTGTAGTCGATATAGATCATCCTGATGTATGCATCTTAGCTGTTCAGATGTTCCAGGTTGAAGTGAAGAGCCAATGAAATGGCATCTGCTGTGGACCTGCTGTAATAGAAGGAAGGCAACAAAGGTTTAGCAGATTGATTTCTTGGGTGGAGATATGTCTCAGGAGGAGAGATGAAGCTAAATTGGTCTTTAATCTCTGAAGAATAAGCATTGATTTCACTGAAACACTCAACATTGTTAGGAAGTATATGAAGACTTCAGAGAGGATGCAGAACCAACTTATCAAAATGTTACCAGGGATGAGATGATTTTGTTATGTGGGTAAGCAGCAGAGGCTGACATTGTTCTCCAGGAACGGGAAGTGAAGAGTAAATTTGATGGAAGCATTTTAAATCCATGAAATATATTCAGGAGATCAAAAGACACTGTTCCCATTGGCAAAGGTATGAAGGCCTTGGGGTGTAGAGAGATGACAGACAAAAGAACCAAAAGTCACACTTGGTCAATCATTTAACAGAGTGGGTATTAATGTCTGGAATGCACTGCCACCTCCAGTAGCAAAGACACTAGATTTTAACTTTCAGAGGGAGAGCTGAATATGTATCTGAAGGATTCATAGTTATAGGGCGAGAACAGGAAGAAGGGATCCAGCAGAAAGCTGTAATCTTACTGTGATCGCTGTTCCACAGCAGTACCAAAAAAAAAACACAAGATAAAGAACACTAATTAAAAGTACAATAAATATAAGTACATAAGATAGATTATATACATATATTGATTGTATGTCCATAAAGTGATGCTAGATACAGGAGTGTCTGTACACAAGGTGACTCTAAGAAATGATAAAGTAGTCGTGGTTTGGGATGGGGAGGAGTGTGTTGTTTTACTGCGTGGGGAATGTTTTTGAGTCTGGTGGTCCTGGCGTGGATGCTACGTAGCCTCCACGCTGATGGAAGTAGAACAGTCCATGAGTAAGGTGGATGGGATCCTTCACGATATTGCAGTCTTTTTTTCAGGCACTTTTCCGAATATATGTCCTTGATGGCCGGGGGGAGGGGGCTGGTGCCGGTGATGCGTTGGACAGTTCTGACTACGCATTGTAAAGCCTTCCTGTTCGCCGTTTTTAAGAAGTTTACATTTATTTACAAATCTTTATTTAATCAAGGACAACGGTCAATTTGACCTCCCTATTACTTGCTTCATCTGCATGTTAGTTTTCAGTGACTTCAGTACAATTATACGCCCATCCTTTGAACGTCAACATTACACAATTTCTCAACATTTTAAAATACTTTACTTTTCTGCGTAATGCGCCTGCATAACACGACTATTTTCCAGATTTCAACCTTACTCTTGCAAATTCGATTTGCACATCTTTATATCCCCTTGATATCATCTTCCTATCACATTCCCACCAATTTTGTATCATTAACACACTCGCAAACACGGCATTCTGTCTCCCCAGTTAAATAGCTTGGTGAAGATTTATAGATTTTGACCCTAACACTGATCCCTGCCGTCAACTTGTCACGGGGTGCAAACAGAATAAAGATCCTTTTCCCCCATTTAACATTTTAACCTTCTGGGTTGTTGCTTAATACCAATGCAATTCCTACTAAGAGCTTTATTCTAATTTAAAAGGACGCTGCAGGTTAAGCTCTGTGGGTTTAAAAAGCTTGAACCAGGGGCGGTTCCAGGAGAGGGGCGTGGTTTGTGGCGTCCGGAAAGAGGCGGGGCGAGGCTGATGACGAAGAGGGGCGTGAATAGCGATTGCCCAATCAGGGGAACGCAGACCCTGCGTGAGGCCTGTTGTGTTTCCGTGGATCCGTGCCTACATTGACTTGTGGAGCTGCGATGGGTTGCGACGGAGGAACCATCCCCAAGCGTCATGAATTAGTGAAGGGTCCCAAGAAAGTGGAGCAGGTGAGGAGCGACTCGCGTTCTCTCTCTCTTCCCCCCTCCAGTCACGTCTGTGGTTTCAGCCGGCGCCCTAGACAAGACTTTTTGTAGAGGCTGCTGGTGCGGAGTTAGGCCATAGCGGCGGGACTCGAGTTGTCAGGGTTACCTGGAGCTCCGGGCTTGGTGTCAGTCCTCAGACTGAGGAGAGGGACTACGGTGGCTGCAATTTGCTGGCTTCGTGAAAACAGAATAAACTGGAAAAAGGCAGATTTTGCGCGCCAGTCAGAATGCTCTCCACAGGACATTTGTAGACATTTTCAAGTCTTTTAGGTGATAAGCAAAATCTCCTCAAACTCCTACTGTCTTGCCTTCTTTATAGCTGCATCGATATGTTGGGACCAGGTTAGATCTTCAGACATATTGACACCCAGGAACTTGAAATTGCTTACTCTCTCCGCTTTGTTCCCTCAATGAGGATTGACTTGTGTTCCCTTATCTTAGCCTTTCTGAAGTCCACAATCGGCCCCTTTGGCCTTACTGATGTCGAGTGCAAGGTTGTTATTTGCGCCACCACTCAACTAGCTGGTATATCTGGCTCCTGTACATCCTCTCAGCACCATCTGCGATTCTGCCGACAATGTTTGTATCATCAGCAAATTTATAGATAGTGTTTGAGTATGCTTAGCCATACAATCATGGGTATAGAGAGTAGAGCAGTAGGCTAAGCACACATCCCTTAAGTGTGCCAGTGTTGGTTGTCAATGAGGTGGAAATACTATTACCAATCTGTGCAGATTGTGGTCTTCCAGTTGGGAAGTTGAAGATCCAGGTGCAGACTGGATTTACACAACACGCTGCATCCGCAAAGGAAACAGCATTATAAAGGACCCCATGCACCCCTCATACAATCTCTTCTCCCTCCTGCCGTCTGGGAAAAGGCTCCGAAGCATTTGGGCTCTTACGACTAGACTATCTAACAGTTTCTTCCCCCAAGCTATCAGACTCCTCAATACCCAAAGCCTGGACTGACACCTTGCCCTACTGTCCTGTTTATTATTTATTGTAATGCCTGCACTGTTTTTGTGCACTTTATGCAGTCCAGTGTAGTTCTGTAGTCTAGTATAGCTTTCTCTGTTTTTTTTTACAGTTCAGTCTAGTTTTTTGTACTGTGTCATGTAAACCATGGTCCTGAAAAACGTTGTCTCATTTTTACCATGCACTGTACCAGCAGTTATGGTCGAAATGACAATAAAACTTGAATTGACTTGAGAGGGAGGTACAGACACACATATTCTGGAGCTTTTTGATCAGAACTGTACGAATGATGGTGTTAAGCACTGAGCTATAGTCAATGAACAGCATCCTGATATAGGTACCGGTATTTGTAATGTCCAGGTGAACCAAAGCCGCGTTGAGAAAGCCATTGAGATCATGTCTGCTGTTGACCTATTGTGAAAGGTAGATTGCAGTGGGTCAGGGTCTGCTGAGGCAGGAGTTGATTCTAGCCATGACCATCCTCTCAAAGCATTTGATCACTGTAGATGTGGGCACTACTGGCTGATGGTTGTTAAGGCAGCTTACACTGCTCTTCTTGGGCACTGATATAATTGTTGCCCTTTTGAAGCAGGTAGATACTAACGACTGTAACAGAGATTGAAATGGTCTTTGAATCTCCCACCAGCTGGTTGGCATACCTGTTGCTGGGGCTCCATAGCTGGAAGGGCCTACTTCACCCCTCATTGCTAAACAATTAAATAAATCTTTGCTAGCCACTTTTCCCAGACATTGGAAATACCTTCTTGTTTAATCAAGAGAATCAGAATCAGCTTTATTATCACTTACAAATGTTAAGAAATTTGTTGTTCTGCGACTGCAGACCAATGCAGGATATAAGAATTACTTAATAAATAAGTAGTCCAAAAAACAGATAAGAGAATAGTGTTCATAGATTTTTGAACTGTTCAGAAATCTGATGACAGAAGGGAAGAAGCTTTTCTTCAAACGATGAGTCTTCAATCACCTGTACCTCCTCGTGAAGGGGCATGTCCCAGAAGGTGAGGGCCTTTAACAATGGATGCTGCCTTCTTGAGGCACTACTTGAAGATGTCCTCTGGCAGGGAGGGTTATGCTTGTGATGGAACTAGCTGAGTCTACAGCCCTCTAAACCCTCTTGCGATCCTTTGTGTTAGAACCTCTGTACCAGACTCTGGTGAAACCAGTCAAGATGCTCTCCACCGTGCATCTGTAGAAATTGGCAAGAGACATACCAAAACACAAACTCCTGATGAAGTAGAACCCCTGGTGTGCTTTCTTCATAAATTTTGTCAATGGGTTAGACCGAAGGTGGGCAAAGTACACGTACCGGAAACAGTTTTGCCCTTTTATATGCATATTACAAAGGATTTTTCTTCATCTTATTCAGCAAGCTATTCTCATGAATTTGTGACATATCTTAGGATAATGACCAGCTGAAATTTTATGGGGTTGTACATGAGAATGTAGCAGGGAATTTATCACAAGTTTTAAATGTTCTTGCAGAATTCCATTGATTATTAACCTTTAAATAGCTGGTTTGTGCTATAGTTAGGAATTGGAAAACATGGACATCCCAGACAGCTGTCAAAGCTTTTGGGAGACTACTAAAAGTGTAGTGCAAACATAATAGCATTACGAGGAACAATTATAGAATAAATCAGGTGGGGATGGATTACAACTGGAGGGCCATTAACTGGAAGGCATAGATTTCAAATCGGTGAAGGATCCAGATGAGAGTTTTCTTGGTGTGACAATGCATTACAGCCTGAAAGTAGGTCAGAAGGCTGATGTAGTTGCATTTCAAAACAATGCAATTGTGTAAATACTTGGAAATAGAAGGAGAAACACTACTGCATAAAGGATACGATCTTTAGTATACTAGATGGGCTGCATTGTTTCCATTACTTTATAGCAACTACCGGTAGTGTGTTAGTGGATTCTGTTGTTGTAGCATGCTGGATTTTTAAACATAATTTTTTTTTCTCAGGCTGATAAGAATGCTTCATTGGTTGCCCGCTGGAATTACTGTGCCATCAGTCAGACACCATTGAGGAAACCCATTGTCGCCTGTGAGCTTGGCAGGTAGGAGCTAAACCAGGTGTTTGGAATGTTTTCTAGACATTTCTTGTAACCCCAAATGCTGTTTGTGAGCAAGGAATCTTGGTATTTTTGTGTACCTCATTCTTGCTCAATGAGGTTATTATTCTGATGTATAATTTTGGGAAGGTATACTGCATTTTTGCAAGAAATCCGCCAACAATGGCAGTCATGGTATTTTACTGTCCAGGAGAAATTATTACCTTGTCATGTACTGCCAGTACAACACATACTGTATACAAACTAATATCTCAAGCACATTGTTAACATCTTTGGTTCCACATTAAAACAAAAGAGCCCTTTATTTTCTAGTTGAGGACTGTTACATCCGTCCCCTGCCAAAGAAGAAAAATCCCCAGTCAGGGGTGGGAAACCTATAACATGCATGCTAAGATGACATGCACAAAAGTTTTGTTGACATGTGGCATGCAGTGCTGCCCCTCAATTCTTTAAACCCACTCATTATCTTTACTGCAAAACGAAGCAGCAGATTATTTTGTTTACAACCCAAGACCAGTGAGATGTATTCACATGAAACATTTCAGGCCAACTTGTCACCAGCTGAATAGTTGTGAGAACACATTACTTTGGATGATACGTTTTGAAATCTTTGCAGACCTAGTACACATCTCAATTTGGATAGTTGGAGTAGTCTTGCTGATGAAATTAGTGCTACTTGCATAACTCTCAAAACAATCAAATGCAGGCAAGATATAAAGTTTGTTATCGTTAGTGCAGCAACAAAAGTCTCACTGAGTAAAGTGTGTTTATTTTCCTTTCCTTAATTTTTTTAAATGAATATGCTTAAAGCTTGTAATTTTACATTCACATTTCTTGTGTTATATATGAGGTACGATAATACTATTGTTTAAAAAGATTACTATTTTTGAACAGGTTTCCTAAAATGCATCACTTATTTCAATCCATCTGTTATTCTTTTTTAATAGTAAAACAATATATGTAAATAAGCAACAGGACTCATCCTTTGTTATAATTATTGTTAATTCATTAATCAATGATAATATCTGCTCAACATTACGACGGGGCACATAGGAGAATTTTTTTCGTAGATTATCACCAATTTTGGCACATGAATACTCAGAAGTATTTGCTACCCTGCCCTAGATTATCCTAAAACATAAAAAGAATCCATAAAGCATCAAGACCAGATTTCAGAGTAGAGATGGATCATCTGTCCTTTAAGCCTGAATCACCATTCATTTAGATGATTGCTGATATTTTTACTTTTCTTTTTCTCAGTGTAATCTCCATATCAGTTGATCCTCTTATTTAAAAACATTGATCTTTGATTTGAACAAATGATTGGAGAATTGCGAAGGTTCACCACCACCTGGCTTAAGAAATTCTTCCTTGTCTCTGTTGTAAGTGGATTCAGTCAGAATAATTTTGTTTCTTGCATTCAGTATGTTGAGCTCTGTCAAAATTTCAAGTTCAGTAAGACCAGCTCTTATTCATGTCCTTGTATCCAAGTTGTTAAAGGTTAATATGCAAGTACAGTAAGCAGATGAGGGGCAAATGATACATTAGCTTTTATTATGAAAGGAGTCAAGAGATCTTGTAATTGTACAGGGCCTTGATGAATCACACTGTTTATTCAGCTTTTTCTTCTTGCCTTAAAAAAAAGTAGCATACTTGACACTTTGCTCTCTGTTCCTCTTAGCCAAGTTGTTGATATAGTCAGCTGTACCCCACTAGTCCATATGACTGCCTGTCTGGTCCTCCCCTTATTGTAAACAACTGGACATTGCCCCCAGTTCCATTGACTATACCCTTGCAGTATCTGTGTGGGTCCTTGTAGAAAGGCTTGTGAAAATCTAAATGTAACATACTCATCTGTTCCCAATTAACTATTTCTACTAGTCACATAGTCAAAGAGTAATAGAATACTCAATATGATTTTCATTTTATAAAAGCCTCTACTTAATTCTGTTATTTTCATTGTGTTCTCTTATTTCATCATTATAAATTAGGACAATTTTCCCTATTATTGGTATTAGACTGACAGGTTGGTAGTTCCCTTGGATTTTTTTCCACTCTCTAGTGGGTTCACATATCCTACCCCCTGCAAGAGGTTTATGTAGCGCGAATTAATTTCCAACAGGTTCCAGTATCTTTAATATTTTGTAAGCGTAAAATTGGGCTGATTTGTATATTGAAAAATGAATGGAAGGAGTTCCTGTAACATTTCTGCAAATGAGCGTGACATGGCTGAGGAACAGGTGCATTTTCTTTTGAGTAGATCAGATCTTTCAAATTCCAAAGCCCAACACATTGTTTGCAGTCTGTTTGGTCCACATTTCCTGCAAAGGCTCTTGGTATAAAAAGTCAGAGGTCAGCAAAGTGTCTTTCTTGAGAGCAGAGTTAACTAACCCAAGCTGGAGAACTAGTTTTCTTTTGATACGGAGCAACCATATTCAAAAGATTGACTTGTGCTTGAGGGGGGTTGTTGGGCTGCGGGGTTGCAATTTTGAGAGGTAGATGGTGAAAACTTTGACATAGATTGAGGCCCCTATTTGTGTCCAAGAATATTGATAACTGGACCCATAAATAATTTTTCTGACAGATTATTCAGTAGTACATTGAAAATGGAATACTAAATTTTTGTGCAGGGAAACATAGTCACCATTTTCATGTGGCAGTATTCAAAGCTTTTAAAGTTGCAATCAATTTTGAGTTTCATTGATTTTATTTCAGCGATTAGTTTTTATTATTCAACTTGATTTACTCTTTAATTCCCCGTCGCATTTCTTTATCTATTAGCATTTGAAGATTATAATCTTTCTGATTGTTGTCTTTCAGATTGTACAACAAAGATGCTCTCATTGAATATTTGTTGGACAAATCTCCAGACAAATGCATCATTGAGACTGCAAAGCACATTAAGAGCCTTAAGGTGAGTCTGTAAATCAATAGATTAATGTTGTTGGCTGTGCAGCTGGGAACCCATTCTGCAGGTAAGACTGCATCTTTTGTTTTCCAATGTCATTTTAAATCTTTGTTTATGTTCAGTTCTTTGTTTTCTTTTTATTGCTATGCCAAAATCCAAAACGGCCTGTCTAGCAGTTCTGAATCTACCTGTTCACAAAGCCTGCAATGATTCATTAGGGTACCCATTACCAACTGATGGACAATAAATGTCAACCTTTTGTCCTGTTTCCAGCTGCTATAATCAATAAGAAAAGGATCATTGAGGTAATTTTGTAAGATATTTAATCATTGTGGGCTCGTACAAACTAAAGCGGCAGTATTTTAATAAATTTTATAGCTTCATATGGTGACATTGCTCCCAATGTCTAGAAGTAATATGGCATTACACCAGTAGAGACTCAGTGGGTTCTGTCAAAGATGTAACAGTCCATTTGATAGGTCTTTGAGTCATATTTGAAACAATCTCATCCAGTATGATATTGTATTTGGGCGATATAGCCATAGTCATTAACTAATCTGTTTTACTAAGAACTTGAAAATGTAACTATTTGCATTGATTATTTGTGCTATTGTAATATTGGCAAAAACTCTCAAATTTAAAGTTTTAGTGAGATTTAACAATTTAATCTCTATTTGGTGCTGAATTTTTCAATCAATTTTAAATTTTAACTGTTAATTTTAGTTAGAACTGCTTAAATTAAACTTTTGATTCTTAATCAATTATTTTGGAACAGAATATAGTTCTGGCCCTCGCTGTCATCTGTTCTTGTTAGCCCAACTGGCATTGATTCCAGCCATGTGCCACTCTTCTGCTCATGTGCTGTTTTCTCGTCTAGCCATTCAAGACACAGGGTTCTCCCAATTCTATGGTTGCTTTATTGTGCTCGTTACTGGAACCAGGCAAGAGAAACTAAGGAAAAGAAGGTGGATAGGACAAAAACAATGTCCATGATACAGTAAAGCTAGAGTTGCACCAGTGATGCATTATTTATAAATTGTCAATTATTGAGAGACTGCTGGAAGAAACAAAAGCGTTGTAGAGGATGTGAATTTCAGGTCAGGTGGTATCTGTGGAGAGAGAAAAGCTGTGTTAATATTACAGACAGTGTTTCAACACAGCAAAACCTTTCTTGTTTCCTTCTTGATCATCAGTCGAATGCAACCTTCTCTCTGGCATATTCTTCGATTGACTGAGAACCTCTTTAGTTACTATCCTTTCTATTAGATTTCCCAAAGGTTGACTTTGAGCATAGTAGAATTGCATGATAGTAGTCTTTGCTGTTCAGGAGGGGTGATCTCTGGGGATAGGCAAAAGCAATGTTCCGAGTATTTCAGTAGAAAATTGCTGAGGATTTTGTTTCACATGTGCCTCTGAAACTACAATTCCAATTGAAAAGTGGCATTAACATTGCAGTTTGTTTACGTGGGTAACTGATGCTGCAGTGACATTTACATCCTCACAAATAGCATTTGTTAATTTGATCTAGTAATTTTTTTGGTAAATAGTACGTATAATTTCTTGGTATAATGGTTAGTTTTACAATCTTCATAGGTTCCTGGTGATTTTAGGTAAAGGGAAAGGTTGGGGGCTCTGGTTTGGAATTTTCTGCACAAATTCAGGAATAAACATTCTTAAAACTGACTTAATTGAGAGCATATCTGACTATTTTGGGCTATTTTTCCATTCAGGATTTTCAAACAAGTCTTAGGAGCGCTTGAAGGGTAAAATTTTAAGATAAAATGGTACATGGACTTGGTGTTCATACTATAAATTGTTGGGTGTAGCTAAAGTATTTGTGCAGCTTTTGATAAACCATTTGATGGGCTTTGAGAGCTTTGAGCTTGTTGGAAATATTAGCATTCTCTTGAAGTAAAGGACTATGATTGTGACTACAGGACTGCATTGTGCAGGGGTAGGCCAGCAAACTGGAATCTGTGCCTTGGGAACCTGTTGTTCACGTTAATTGAGACTGATACACAAGGCCTATCCTATCCAAGTTCCGTGGTGTGATCTGGCAGGCATTTTGGTCATGGTGCAGTATGTACCCTTTAAAATCTCCCTGACAATCTTCTGCATTTGGAAGAACTATGATTAAGATTTTGTTAACAGTGGAAGCTGTGATATATTGGAATAACTACTGAATTAATGCATATTTGACACTGGATTCTGGTTAATTGGGCTATCGGTTAATTGAGGCAGCTGCTTATTTGGGACAACTCTTAAAGTACAAAAACTAATCAAAAATAATCGAGATTCCCTTCATTTATTTGGGATACTATGCCAGTTAATTGGGGTAGAAGACTTTCATTTATTTAGCGATACAGTGCGGAGTAGGACCTTCGAGCCGCTCCGCCTCAGCAACCCACGAATTGAACTCTGAACTCTGCAGCTCTCCGAGCTGTAATAGTGCCATGCTAATCACTACGCTACCATAGCACCCTGAAATGGTTGCCAGACAGGTTCTAACTAATGTTAGTCATGCACACTTGTGTAGTCGTGTGATGCTATACTGTGCTTAGAGTGATCGGTTTTTCAATACCATCAGTCACATGTGTTTGTGTATTTGGAGGATGCAATGGTCGATAGCATTGTGTGAAGGCAGTCCATTATCCGCACTAGCGTCCAAGCTGATTTTGTTCATTGTGTACACTAGATAAATTCCTCTGATTTCTATTAAGGCCAAATACACATTTTTATAGAATTGTAGTACTATTGGTAGTATTCCAATTTGTTCAGTATTTCATTTAAATATATAATTTGTTACAGTTTTTTTTAATAGACCTTTATGACTACTTCCTTGAAACTTTGGCTAATTGAGGCAGCCGCTTAATTGGGGTAAAATGTACTCATCCGATTTAACTGGAATCCACTATAAATGTTGACCAAAAATTCTGATTTGGAAACCTGTGATTTTTGATCCTGAATCAGAGATGCTCAAAGACCCTTGGTGATGCAACTTGAAAATAAGCCTTTTGGCCCATCAGTTCATGCTGACCCTTTACACTAATCCAATTTTACACTCCACACCCCCCACTGCGATTCAGTTGTAAAACATAGGAGCAGGCTCAGGCCATCAAGCCTGCTCTGCTGTTCAATCGTGGCCACTCACATTCTGGGTGAAGTTTACAGTGGTAAGCTAACTTATCAACCCATACATCTTTGGGATGTGGTAGAAGACTAGAACTCTCAGAGGAAGGTGATGCTGTCACAAGGATAATGTGCAAACTCCTGACAGACAGCATCAAGCTCAGGGTTGAAGCTGTGAGATGGTGTCTTAATCAGCTGTACCCCTGTGCTGTCCCCAAGAGAGAAAATTAAACATACACATTGGATCTCAGTGGTAATTCCCAGAAAGATGGAGTTGAATGATGCAATATAGAGACAGTTGTGGCATCATCATTCAGTAAATCCTGATGTCTGCGCGTAGGTGTGTTTGGATACCGTGGCTGTTTAATTGGCAAAGTGTTGGCAATGCTGAATGGGCTTAAAAAGGGTACTAAGGCCAACTTGAATTGCCACTTGTGTAGGTTATAAAACTGATCCAAGGTGATTGAGAAATAATAGCTCAACTTGCTTGGATGTTGTAAGAGGAAAGTATATTTATTTCTCGGGTAGTAGAGGACCAATAAACTACAGAAGTAAATTCTAAGAGTCTATAACATAATCCCTGCTTCAGATATTACTATATTTTGGAGTCCCCTTCATTCACTTAGACATGTTGAGTAGAGACAATTGTACAATCAAATATATTCTTTTCTTTGGCTGACTAATATTCCTGGAGCAAAAATGCAAATTAATGATATAAATTTCCTTGTTTGAGATAGATTTTGGATTTTAATATGCCTTGAATAAGCAATCTGTGAAGAGAAAAGTTGACACAACCTACCCCTTTATTAGGAAAGCGTTATTAGACCAGGATATTCCATGTTTTTTTATATAATCCTCAGGATGTCAAGGAGCTAAATCTGACCAATAATCCAGCTTGGAAAGGTGACAAGGCCAACACAAAAGGTGATAAGTTTGAAGACCTGCACTGTGCTGCTTTCATCTGTCCTGTGGTTGGTTTGGAAATGAATGGGCGACAGAAGTAAGTTGTTTGAATCTGATTTATCTTTGACATTAAAATTGTCTGTTTGTATTTCAAGACACAATTGTATTTGGCTGACAGCAGAAGTGCAGTGATCTTTTTTGAGTATAATCATCTGCTGCTGTAACTTTCACGGCCTCTTCTCAATTGTGTACGACCTCCCTCTTGACATGACTCTTGAGGGGCAAGGAGATTTTTTTTTGCATATTGTACCTTTTGTTGTTTTGTTTAGCTACCATTTCACAATGTAAAAATGGCTGTTTCTCCTCATCAATTATTGTACATACTCATTTCATATTTAGTAATTTTTTCTTTCTGATAGTTTCTATTTCTGTCAGGCTATCTTTTCAGTACTGCAGTGGGGAAATATTTTTCCCCTGTAAATTAAAACAACATCTGTATAATGCTTTGTTGGTGATTAACACCCCTAGAGCAGAGAAAGTGCAGGCAAGTAATAAGATGCATCGCCATGATAAACTACATTGTGAGGTCAAGAGTCCATCTTATCATAAAAATAATTTTGTAACAGTGGGATGGAAAGCTGTCCTTGATCCTTGTGATATGTGCTTTCAGGCTTTTCTGTCGTTTACCCAGTGGGAGAGAGGGTAAAAAGAGAACGTCTGGATGGAAATGCTCTTTGATAATATTGCCTGCTTTAGTGAAGCAGCAAGAAATTTAGACGCGGATGTGAGGCTTTACTTTACCATATAGTGTTTTATAATAATTGCCCAGATCTATATTTTAATAACAACAAGAATTCAAAGATTTTTAAGATAGTTCAGAAAGGCTCCCCATAGCGTTTGAAAATATTTCCAATGATTGCCAATATTTTTCAAGGCTGGAAATTCATATACCCAAAGCATATGAATTAATGAAGCCTCTCCATTATTACATCTGTCGCAATAAGGAGATACATCTACAAAGAAATGAGAGCTTGACTTTAGATATATGAGCCCTGTGTACCACTTTAAATTGTAGGAGGGAATGACAAGCACATAATGATGAAGAATTAACCATTTTGAAAATAGCCCTCCTGGTCTCATTAGACTGTAAATCCTTTTCCCAATCTTTTTTAATTATGTCTAAAGGAGCCATTCTCAATCCCAACAACAGACCATAAATATAAGATATTGAGCCATTTTCAAAAGGTTTCAAATTAAAAATTACATCTATTATGTTCTTATCCGGGCTGGTAGGAAACATGTAGTTTAGATCTTTAAAAATCTCTAATCTGTAAATACCGAAAAAAGTGGGTATTTAATAGGTTATATTTCACTGAGAGTTGCTCAAAAGAAGAAAGCTTCCCTCCAAGAAACAGATCCTGAAATCGTTTAATGCCTAATCTGTCCCATTCTCTAAAAAAAAGATTGGTCGTAGATGGTTTAAAAAAATTAGAAAAAATTGGACTAGAAAGAGAAAAGCTCAATAAACCAAAATGTTTTCTAAACTGTAGCTAGATCCTCAAAGTGTGTTTAATCACCAAACTGTCAGTTAATTTATTTAAAGATAAAGGAAGAGAGGATCCAAGAAGAGAAATAATAGAAAATTTCGTAACTGAGTTAGCTTCCAGAAAGACCCATATTGGACAATCCTCACGATTAATATAATATAACAAGAACGTAAGATTTCATATGTTAATTGCTCAATAATATAACCTAAAATTGGGTAGAGCAAGGCCTCCATTCTTTTTAATTTTTTGAAGGTGGACTTTATTTAATCGGGGTTTCCTGTTCTTCCATATATAGGAAGAAAGAATCAAATCTAAAGAATCAAAAAAAGACTTGGAAATAAGAACAGGTACAGCTTGAAAAAGGTATATAAATTTAGGTAAAATATTCATTTTAATAGAATTAATTCGACTAATCAATGATAACGAGAGAGGCGACCAATTAGAAAGTGTCTTTTTCACATAATTCATTAAGGTTAGAAAATTTTCTTTGTATATATCTTTATAATTCTTAGTGATTGTTACACCCAAATATGTAAATTGTTTTCTTACAATTTTAAAAGGAAGGTTAATATTGGTTGGTATCAAATTATTTAAAGGAAACAATTCACTCTTATATAAATTCAATTTATATCCTGAAAACCGACTAAAATTAGTCAGTAAAAGAAACATAGAGGGTAAAGAAGTTGTAACATTAGATATAAAAAGCAATAGGTCATCAGCATAAAGCGAGACCTTATGAATAGTACCTTTCCTTAAGATAATGGTGACATCTTTAGACTCTCTAAAGGCAATTGCTAAAGGTTCTAATACCAAATCAAAAAGCAAAGGGCTTAACGGGCATACTTCTCTGGTTCTGTGTTGGAGTTTAATTGGTTTAGAAATCCGAAAATTAGTAAGGACCTGAGCAGAGGGAGATAAGTAATTTAATCCAATGAATAAAATTGGGCCCAAATTTAAATTTTTCGAAGGTTTTAAATAGATAATTCCATGCAACTCAATCAAAAGCCTTCTCTGCATCCAGAGAAATCACACGTTCCGATATTTCCTTGGATGGAGAATGCACAACATTTAACAGTCACCATATATTAATGGGAATATCGATTTTTTGATAAATCCTGTCTGATCATCAGATATTATAGAAGGTATAATATTTTCAAGTTTACGGGCCAAAACTTTAGATAGGATCTTAGCATCAACATTGAGTAAAGAGATTGGTCTACGTGAAGAGCATTCAGTGGGATTTTTATTCTCTTTAAGAATAAGCGAAATGGAAGCTTCATAAAAAGACTGTGGCAACCTACCCACCTTGAAGTAATCAGTAAGGGTAGAACATAAATAAGGTATAAGCAATGAAGAAAAAGCCTTATAAAATTCTCCAGAGAATCTGTCAGGTCCTGGAGATTTCTCAGAATGCAATGAACGTATAGCCTCAGTGATTTCCTCCTGAGAAATAAGTTGATCTAACTGCTTTCGATTATCAACCGAAAGTCCAGGAATGTTTAATTGGTCTAAAATATTGTTCATTGCAGTATTATCTTTAACAAAATCAGACCTATACAATTTAGAATAAAATTCTGTAAAAGTGTCATTTATTTCAAAATGGTCAGTTGTCATATCACCATTGGTTTTGCAAATTTCTTTAATTTGCCGTTTCACAACGTTGTACGTTGTCACAACTACGTACATGCGTTTCTTGTAGAAAAATAATGGGGGCCCTTAACTTTTTAATATAAGCAAAAATCTTATTCTGTTTCACAGGATGATTTAACCCTTTCACATTAAAACTAAGTAAATTAATATTTCGATCCATTATAAATTCTAATTAACAGAAGAGATAAAAGATCTGACCATAACTTATTAGAACCAGAGAATGAACCATAAAATAAGGTTCTCTCAGAAAATTTGATGTTAGCCCAACCCAGCTTCCAAAGAAAAAAGAGACCCCATCCCCCTCCCTCTCCCAAAGCCAAAAAGCCAGCCAAAGAACAGTCAGCATGCTAAACCCTAAAGACAACCCTCCTAAAGAAATCCTGCTGGCAAAACTCCAATCATTTGAGGTTATTATGTTCCTACCAAGACAAAACAGAAAAAAACTTAATATCAAAATATCAAATATCAAAAAACAAGATATATAAATGGTCAAAACATAAGTTTATTAAAACCTTATTCTATCCAACATTAAAAAGATAATTGCTCTTGGAAGTGATATAACGCAATTGATCTTCTGCTTTCAAAAGCTTCTGTGTGTGTTCAACAGATCCCAGCCATTTCTGCACACCATTTTTCAGAACAATTCTAAGATGTGCAGGGAAGCAAAGGGAGGGCTTAAACCCTTTATTATAAAGCAGCGACATGACCTCTTTTTACTTAGCACATTCAGCCATTATCTCCGGTGTATAATCTTCCACGAATCTGATCACCTTCCCGTTGTAATCGATCATTCCTACTCGATGGGTATGAAGGATTAAAAGGTCCTTAGTATGAAATTTGTGAAAACATAAAATAACCGACCTAGGTCGCTCTCCCGACTTTGGTTTGGGGGGAGTGGCAGTGGTTGGTGGGCGTGGTCCAACTTAGGCATGAACGGCAATAAATCATGGAATAGCTGCTTCAGAAAACTTGCAAAGAACTCCATGGGGTGGGCACCTTCAATCAATTCTTCAAGACCCAGAATACGTAGATTGTTCTTTCTGCTTCTGCTTTCCAGGTTGGTAATCTTTGTTAATTTTTCATTAGATAATGATAATTTTTTGCAGAGCTTACTCATGTCTTCTAGGTCTGCTTCCCATATCGACAAAGTCTCTTTATTCTCCTTAATTCGCTTTTCATGTTCGATTACAGTTTGTTGAATAGTGTCCAACTTGACAATAAAATGTTGAAATTCCTCAGAGTTCTGTTCTTTGCTTTTTAAGGAAATCTCCAATTGATTCCAAAGTGGTTGGAGAACCATCTTTCTTTTGCAGAGGCTTTAGTCTTTCTCAAAGACATAATAGAGCAATATTAAGATTTATAATAAGGTTTCAAAAAATTGGTAGGAAACAAAAAGATAGATAAGGTAGGAGCAAGTTCAAAAAGATGTTACCCCATCGGCTGCCAGCAGGGCTCTCCATGGACAGTTTCTGACCCACTGTTACTAGGCTACTTTGTATGATGACATGGACTCTTAACTTCACAATCTACCTTATCGTGGCCTTGCATCTTATTACCAGTTTGTACTTTCTCTGCAACTGTAACACCTTACTCGGCATTCTGTTATTGTTCTCCCTTGTACCGTACAACTTCAGTGCACTGTTGTAATGAAATTGTGTCCACAACTCTGCAGTTTCCTGTGGTCTTGAGCAGAGCAGTTACCATGCCAAGCCGTCCTGCATTTCTGATGCATTGATAAAAGTAATAGCTGGGACATGCCCAGTCTCTTTAGCCTCCTGAGCAAGTATAGGGAGTGATGTGTTTATGTGCTTGGATCAGGACAGGGTATTGGTGATATTTATTTCAAAGAACTTGAAGCCCTCAACCCTCCTGACCTCAGCATCACTGATGTAAACAGGAGCATGTTCACCACCCCCGCCCTGAAGTCAGTGACCAGTTTCTGTTGTTGACATTGGGGGAAAGGTTGTTGCCATGACACCTTATCATGAGGCTCTCTTCCCTTTCATGGATTGTTATTTGATTTGGTATGTCATCCTTTTCAAGTTCATGGGATTTATGTGTTTCTTTTCCATCAAAGGTGGAAAGGTTCACTTGGAGGATCTTTTGTCAATCATTTTAAAGATAATTTATTTAAAACCAGAATTTGCAATAACTTAATGTTATTAAAACATTGCAATTAGTCATGGCTGCAGTTTGTAATCTGACTGATTTCCTGATAGATTTTGCTACCTTCGTGCTTGTGGCTGTGTCTTCTCGGACCGTGCTATGAAAGAAATAAAAACTCAAGTTTGCCACAAGGTAAGTAATTGAAAGTCATATTCTAACAAATATGTTGAATGTGTACAACAAATCTGTAAAATATTCATAAATGCGGAAAGGAATATTCATTGTAACCTTCTAAGAGGCTCCATTCTGTTTGTTAAATTTTCAACTAGTTGATCCTTACTTCTATCTCTCTCCATTGGTATGTATAATTTTAGATTCTCAGATTACTGTTGCTTCAGTTTCTTAATTTCCACTTGATTCCACATTGTCAGCATTCAGTAACTGAGATTATCTTGATCATACCCTAGTACTGATTATGCCTTTCTATTCTGCTGTACCTTCTCATCCAATGCAGCCAACACTGCATCCCCACTAACCATGTCCCATGTTTACAGGCCGACAGCAGTTCTCTGCAATGTTGTCTGGCTCATTGGTCCTGTTTTTATCCCCATCTTTCTTTTCTGAGACTAGCCTTTCATATCTGCACCACTTCATCTGTTCTAATCTAGAAGGCATCTGTGTGCCTCCCTATCATCTGCAAATTATGCACTGAAGCACCAAGATTCATTTGTATTTTCTCATCATTTAGATAATGCTTCCTTTTCCAAATTTTCCTTCCAAAGCTTAATGTTTCAATTTGCCAGATCCTTGCCCATTCACTTAACCTTTCTATGTGCCTTTGTAAATGCCTTGAGTCCCCTCCACTACTTTCCTATTCAATCTTTGTGTCATCTGCAAATTTAGGAGCCACACCTTCAATACTTTCTTTCAACACATTTATATAAGTTGTTAACAGACGAAGCCTCAGCTCCGATCCCGGTGGCACATTACTTCGTTGCATCTTGCCAAACAGAAAAAAGTACAATTATGCTTGTTTGCTGTTAGGCAGTTATTCTTCTAGGCCAGGAGTTCCCAAACTTTTACATGCCACGGACTGAAACCATTCAGCACGTGGTCTGTGGACCCAGGTTGGGAATCCTTGTTCTAGGCCAATATGTTAGTTCCTATATCATGAGCAGGTATCTTCCACAATAACTTGGCAAGCCTTGCCAGATGCCTTCTGGAAATCTAGTTATCTATCTTTTATCCATGGTACAAATTGTTATTAAAAAATTCCATTGATCAGATGAGATTTCCCTATCCCAAAACATGATGACTTTACATAATTACTTTGTAAGGGCGCTACTATACTTTCAAAAATAGCTTCAAACATTTTCCCTGTGACAGATGTTAGACAAGCCTGATATATGGTTTCCTGCTTCTAATTCAAAATATTTGATTTTTTTTCTCTCTATTTACCAAATACTAAATTCTAGTGAAAAATGACCAATGTCTGTCTTAATTTCAAGATGGAATACAAAAATATATTGTTTGGGCAGACAGTAACTGGGGTTCAAAGTTAGGTTTTGCATCATGCATACAGAGGGATATTTGATTTTGGAGGCAGTGCATTATGATTTAACAAATTAATACTATATATTTATAGGTTAAGTTACAAGAAACCTCAAAACATGGCTTGCAGAATTAATTAAAGGTTGATATGTAAATTATGTATATTATTTCAAGATGTGATTGCGGTACAAAGCTTATTTCTTTGGGAAAGGGAATCTTTAATTTTGATGCTGTATTTTGTATCTTAAGAATCTTTTCACGAGGTGAAGAGTATTAACTGGAGGCTATCCATATTGGATGGAAATGATATAGGAAATTTTAAAAAAGCCATCTTTCTGTTGAGAATTTCACATTATCTTTGCCCTCTGGGAACAGAAATTTCTCCTCTTTGTCTTAACCTTGGTCACTTTGGTTCCCTTCATCCCTTCAGGATTATGACTCTCTGTCCTGGACTTCCCACCTGTTGGGAACACCCTTCCTGCAGTTGGTCTGGCCAGCACTCTTATAATTTTGTAAGTTTCTATAAGAACCCCTTGACCTTGTGAACAAAAATCTAATTGACTAATCTATCAGCAAAGATAGCACTGAAAAATATTTTAAAGGATTTCTGAGGAGCTGGCATATCAGTTGACCAAAATATATTTTTCAGTTTTCATCATTTCTTCAATCAAAACTGCTGAATCACAAGACAAAGCTGGATATTTGGCTAAAAGCCTTGGCAGAGTATACAGTGCAGAGCTTTGCTTTCTATTATTGTTCCTCTGTATGTAAAATAAAACTGATAATCTTGCACTCATATGCCTTTGGCTATGGTGGATTTTCTGGGCAAATGAATGTAACTCCTATTGATACCAAAGTGCACTGTTGTTTCAGTGGAGACAGGCGAGACTACAGAGTCAGTCTGGAGTAACAAACATTCTGTTGGAGGAAATCAGTAGACTGAGCAGAGTCTTTGCGAGAAAAGGAGTTTTCAATGTTTGGGACGTGATGCAGAGTTTCAGTCTGACGCTCCAACAGTAGTTCTTCTTCCCCCCCACAGATGCTGCTTACCTATGAAGTTCCTCCAGTAAATTACTGCGTCTTTTTTTTTAACATGTTGCACCTGGACTTCTGTTAATTGGAAATGGAAAAACAGTGTGCAGGAGGGAATCACAGAAAGAGCTGTGCTGTGAGAGTGGGTAGGCACAAGCTGACTTTACTCATACAGTGAGGGAGCCAGCTCAGCACTTCTCATTCTGCTCGGTTTAATCCAGTCACCAATTGTTGTGGTTTAAAGGGGAGATGGGGTGTTGATGGTGTGAAGACATAGGGAAGCGCCCTCTTTAGTTCCAACCCCTCAGAATGTCTGCAGCACAGAGATTCAACAGTCTTCCCAAGACTTGTCTCTTAAGAATAGGGTGTACACATGTTGGGTGTTCATATCCTGGATTAGGTTGAAGAATTGCTATTTTTTGTAGTTGAACTTTGTAATGCTTGTTTGTATTTTTATATTATCACCTATATACAACACATGTGATTATGCAGTGAGTTTTCCAGTGATTGCATTACCACTATATTTTTTGGAAACTTCTTGGTTTCAGTGGCGGGTGTCACATTGAATCTGTCTATGTTATTTGGTTAACTTAACAATAAAATTTTCTTTTCTCAGTGGTTTGGTATGAGAAGACCACACTACTTTTAATCCCTCTTTTCATTGTCTCTCATCTTCTTTGCTCTTGTAAAATGTAATAAAACAATCTTAAGCATCAAGTTTTATGCCTCATCCTGACTTCAGAAGAATCATTGGATTACAAAAAGCATCAGGATGCAACGGCATATAGTATAATTTTCTAGTGAACTTGGTGCGCCTAAAGGAGGCAGGAAGTAAAACACAGTGAATTTTCTCCCCCATGTTAACACACTTGGTCTGTATCAGCCTGTGCTCTGAACCTCTGGCTTTAGCTGCATATTCCCTCATGCTTCCCCCCCCCCCCCCCCCCCAGAATTGATGAATGAGACAGCTGCCTTTGGAATTTTTGATCAAATGCATTCTCAATAATTGGAACTATTTTCAATACTAAGTACCTTTAATCCTTCAAGTGCCAGTGTGGCTGTATGATTTCTGATGTTTGATTGAGTACACATTCCCTGTGCCATTGCTCCATGCATGCTACCGTGAGAGGGCTTGTCGTTTGTTCAAACTTATTGGCAAACAAGTCTGGCTGTTGAATGATCCATTTTAGATTTCTTAGGCCATACACACAAATGTCATTAGTGTAATGTCCTGAAAAATACAGTGCAGATCATCTAGTTAAAGTAAAGCTGAGACTTGGAATAAACATTATTTACAGTTAGGCATCATCTTATTTTGCTGTGCAGTTCTCCAATAGAGAGCCTTGCACTGGGCAATATTGCATTTATGTGTGAAGTTCCTCCTTGACTTTTGAAGTCTTTGATACTTAAATTTCATTTTTAAAGCAAAATTTCCACTATTGCTTTCCTCTGTACAGTAGGTGTAGCACTGTAACTAAAGCTATGAGTTTGTTGTTAGTCCTGAGTAGCAGTACATTTAAGGAAATCAGAAAACAAAAAATAGAAGATGCTGGAAATCTGAAATACAAAATACTTGAAGCATTAAAGATCAGAAATATTTGTGGAAAGAGGCATGGTTTATCCCTTCATTGTGCTGAGGTAAAAAAGATAAAATTAAGTCTCAAAATGACAAGCATTGTCAGGCAGCATCTATGGAAATGAATAAACAGTTGACATTTTGGGCTGAGACCCTTCATAGGACTCTTGTCTGAAGACCTGCTAAGTTCCTGCAGTATTTTGTGTATGTTGCTCTGGATTTCCAGCATTTATAGAATCTCTTGTGTTTAAAAACAAGTCAGTTTCATTTTGCAGAGAAAGTGAGGGGAGGATAAATGGGTCAGAGCAAGTATCAGTGATACAGTGAGGGTAGGATTGTTGTAGGTTTGTTGTTCCAGTCAATGGGATAATTACAGCAGTTTGATATTGCTAGTGCAAAGGGAATAAAGTATAGTGAATAGTAGGTCTCTTCACTAGAACTAATGTGCCAGGCTGTGCTAAAGAATAGGAATAAATTAAGCTAATATAACAGTTCTTCCAGAGTTGTGATAAAGCCCAAGGCAAGCTTGAAGAGCAGCTTCCATTTTCTGTCTGGGCATGTTACAGCTTTCTGAACTCTGGCTTCTACACTTCAACTGATTAACTTTCTCTTTATCAGAATTGCCTATTTCTGCAAGTCATCCAACTGTCAACTGAAAGACTTTCTTAATTTCTGTTTTCTTATGTTTACTATCTTGTATTCCACAGCTTGCTTCAGCCAATTTTTGCCTATAGAGGAATGAAGTATTTAGGACTTTACTCAGAAGGGAAAAATATTGATACAGTATATGCCTATCAGTATGAGGGGATACTGAATGATTACAGAAATAGACTTCAGAAAAGTGAAAGGCAAAAAAAAAGCAGGAAGAAAATGACTTGTCAAAATCTTGTCTCTAATCTAACGGGTAGGTTGCAGTCAGATTGTAAAATATTTGAAAGTTTTTTTTAAGAGTAAGACAAGATTATAGATGATCTTTAGTGTACCGAGCTTGGTAACTTTCAAATTAGTTGGAATGACCGTTGTCTTCTCTCTCTTGTTCTGGCTTGCCTGCACACCTCTCTTTCCCTATGGCTTCTTGACACTATACATAAGATGGGTGTAATGTGAGCCGGCACACATACACACTCACACAGATAATGTATTCTGAAGGGTGGGGGGGGGGGTGGGGAGAAAGTATCAAATGTATATATTTTCTTCTGCTTACCATGGCAACCATCAAGTGCAGGTCCAACAGAAGGTGCCCATACAACTGCTCGAATGTCACCATCCCATGTAAGATTTGGGGTCGTATTAGGTGCATCTTGGAAGAAAAAGAAACATTATAGAGCTATGTACAATATTGAAGCAATTCAGTAGGTCAGGCAGCATCTATGGAAGGGAATAAGCAGTCGATATTTTGTGCTGAGATCTTTGATCGGTATCTTTCTTTCTATCATATGTACTCCCGAAATAACTGGAAAAATTTGTGTGAAAGCAAAATGTGTCCCATTGATAAAGCAAACTTCGTGGCAGAGGAGTTCATTGGTACCCATTGAAGCATGCTATTCACTTGCTATTACCATTGTGAAGCATACAAAGGAGAGCAGCATCTAGGTTGTGGGCGAGGAGGGATTTGGTTTGTGGGGGGTGGGGTTAGAATCCTTGGAGAACCTCCTAGTTCCTGGAGGCGGATCAGGAAATTGGGACATGTTATGCGACATGGAAGAAGGATTTTTGACCAGCTGTCCATCCTTAAGCGCCCATCTGCATTGATCCCATTTTTCCTCACCTATACCCATCAGTCTCCTTCCTTCTGAATGTTTGGCCATTTAACTTACTAACTAGCATGTCTTTGGCATGTCGATCTGCCTCTCTACCAGAGGACTTTAGGTTCAGACCCAGGGAATAATTGTCAAACACCATTTACTTAAGATTACATATTGTTGAGTGTGTGTGTTTTCAGGCTCCTGTACCACCTTGATGGTACCAATGAGAAGAGGGCTGTCCTGCTCCTTAATGATGGATGCTGTGTTTTTGAGGCATTGCCTTTTGAAGGTTGAGTAGATGATGAAGAGATTAGTGCCTTTGAAGCTGGCTGAGTTTACAACCTTCTGAAGCTTTTTCAAAAAATCCTGTGCGGTGATCCCTTTATAACAGATGGTGATACAACCAGTTAGAATGCTCTCCATGATACATCTGTAGAAATTTGCCAGTATCTTTGGTGACAGGCCAATTCTCCTCAGACTCCTAATGAATATAGTCACTGTCGTGCCCTCTTTGTAATCACATCAATTTGTTGGATTCAGGATAGATCCTCCAAAATGTTGACTGCTAGGAACTTGAAACTGCTCAGCCTTTCCACTTCTCATCCCTCACTGAGGACAGATGTGTATTCCCTTGACTTCCCCTTCCTGACGTTCACAATCAATTCTTTGGTCTTGCTGACACTGAGTGCAGGATTGTTGCTGCAACACCACTCAACCAGCTTATTTGTCCTGTATGCCTCCTCATGATCATCTGAAATTCTGCCAACAATAGACATAATTGTGGGTGTTGAGAGAGTCGAGCAGACAGTGGACACACATCCTCGAGGAGTTCCAGTGTTGATTGTCAGCAAGGAGATGTTATTTCCAATCCACAGAGACTGTGGCCTCTTGGTAAGGAAGTCAAGGATCCAGTTACAGAAGAAGGTTCAGAGGACCAGGTTTTGGAGCTTGTTGATTAGCACAGAGTGTATGATGGTGTTGAAAGCTGTGCTGTAATCAATAAACAGCAGCCTGACGTAGATATTGCTGTTGTCCAGGTGATCCAAGGCCAAGTGGTGAGACAGTGAAATTGCATCTGTTGTTGACCTATAGTGATGAAAGGGAAAAGCAGGTCCTTGCTTAGGCAGGAGTTGATTCTAGCCATTATCAGCCTCTCAAAGCACTTCATTACAGTAGAACATTACAGTAAGCTAGAACAAAAGCTGCAGAAAAAAAGCATGAAGGAGGTGTGGGATGGGATGAAGATCATCACCGGATGCGGTGCAAAGCGGGGGGCGAACATAAGTGGAGATGTGGAGAAAGCGAACCAGCTGAACAACTTCTTCAACAGGTTCGACAGCTCAATCTCATCCTCACCGCAGAAATCCACACCAGGCTTACTTCCCTCACAGGAAAATAGCCACTCACAGGAGACCTTGCCCACGCCCAGGATTACGGCTGCACAGGTGGAAGGTCAACTGAGGAAGATCTGTACCAGCAAGGCGGCTGGACCGGATGGAGTTTCTCCACGATTACTGAGGGCCTGTGCGACTGAGCTGGGAGAACCACTACAGCGCATCTTCAACATGAGCCTGGAGCAGAGAAGAGTACCCAGACAGTGGAAAACATCCTGTATTGTCCCGGTACCAAAGAAACCACAACCAAAGGAGTTGAATGACTTCAGACCTGTTGCCTTGACGTCACACGTGATGAAGACCATGGAGTGGCTGATAATACAGAATCTGAGGCCACAAACCAGGCACGCCCAGGATCCTCTTCAGTTTGCATATAAGGAGAAGGTGGGAGTGGAGGATGCTATCATGTATTTGCTGCACAAATCACTCTCTCACCTAGATGGGGTCAGTTGTGCTGTGAGGATTACATTCCTTGACTTCTCTAGTGCCTTTAACACCATCCAGCCCAAGATCTTAAGGCACAAACTAACGGAGATGGGAGTAGACTCTCACATGGTGGATTGGATAGTGGACTACTTGACAGATAGACCTCAGTATGTGCGGTTGGGAGACTGTAGGTCTGACACGGTGGTAAGCAGCACAGGGGCGCCGCAGGGAACCGTACTCTCTCCGGTCCTGTTCACCTTGTACACATCAGACTTCCAATATAACTCGGAGTCCTGTCATGTGCAAAAGTTCGCTGATGTTTAACATCGGTAGCTGAGCGAAGGGCGCTGAGTAGGCTACGGTCAATTATGGATAACTCTGAACATCCTCTACATAGCACCATCCAGAGACAGAGAAGCAGTTTCAGCGACAGGTTACTATCGATGCAATGCTCCTCAGACAGGATGAAGAGGTCAATACTCCCCAATACCATTAGGCTTTACAATTCTACCGCCAGGACTTAAGAACTTTTTAAAAGCTATTATTAATGCTTTTTGAGATAGTGATTTAGATGCATATCATATTTTTTTACTGAGTTAAGTATTGTATGTAATTAGTTTTGCTACAACAAGTGTTTGGGACATTGGAAAAAAGTTGAATTTCCCCATGGGGATGAATAAAGTATCTATCTATCTATCTATATGCAAGTGCTACTGGGTGTTAGTCGTTGAAGTTGCCTACCCTGTTCTTGCTCGTCACTAGTACTATTTTAAAGCCAGTGGAAATCTCCAACTGCAGCAGGGAGAGGCTGAAGATATCCTTGAACATTCCCACGAGTTGGTTGGCACAGGTTTTCAGAGCAGCACCAGGGCCTGATGTCCTGTGAGGGTTCACCTTTGTGAAAGATGTTCTGACATCGGTCTCTGAGACAGATCAAAGGATCACCAAATGCTGCAGTGATTCGCGCAGGTTTAGTGTAGTGGAGGATGAGTGGGCTGGTCAGCATGGGAGGAAATGGCGGATTATTTTGAGCTAGTGTACAAATCATATGCAATTCATAGTCCTTGTGAACTTAAGTTCTTTTAAAAGAAGCTTGGCCTGTCAGGGCTATATCAGGCACCATATTTCCACACCAGATTACTTTTGATCTGCCAGATTCCACATTCCCATCATTTTGGGAAGTATATTCATGAAATTTTTCAATTGTTGCTGTCCATATAATCTTAATTGCGTTCAATACTGTTCCCAAATAGATAGTTATCTGCGTATAGAAAATGGTATTAAGTTGTCTGTGTTCACAATTAAATCAGAAGGATGAAGGACTTGAAATGGGAATAATATTGAGCAATTCCCCTCTTCCCAATCTACTTTCAATCACAACGTACAGCAGTATTTAAATATATACTTTGTTGCAAGCCCCCCATGCCCCAATCATAATCACCCTCTTCCTAAAGGAATGGCTTCATGGATTGCTGAGGGCAGTTTTGGAGAAAAGTTGAGTCAAAAGACATTTCGGTGCTTCTTAGATGACATTTGGGCTGGCTGAATCAGAGTGCTAGCTTTCTTTTTCTTTCCCTATGAACTGAAGTGGTTTTTGTGACTAATCTTCTAGGTCTTTTGATCACCTTTTACTAATACCATCTTTATTGGATGCAAACTTTATTGACAGTATTACTGCTGAGGCAGTTAACATTAAGGGAAAAATGTCAGGCAGATGGAGGAGCTCAATGGGTTAGGCAGCACTGTGCAGAGAAATAGCGAGTTAACCTTGCAATTCAGATCCTTAGAATGAAAGAATATAGGGGAGAACGCCAGTGTAAGACGGTAAAGGGGAGGTTGGGGCAATCTTTAAGAAAATAAGTTAGAGCATTGAAGCATTGAGGAGATGGGTGGAGGAACAGATAGAAATATTGAGGAGATGGGTGGAGAGGACAGGGTGGGAGGAGTGTGGATGATGGGCAGATGGCACTAGGGTAAACAAGATTAGATGATAGGAGGCTAGGGCTTTGGAAGGAAGGATGGGTGTGAGAGGACCTGGGTATATCAAAAGGGGATGAGTAAAGAACAAGGTAAGCAAGTTACCTAGAGTTAGAGAATGTCATGTCCATGCTGAGAGGTTTTACATTAACCAGGCAGAATATGAGATTCCTTTCCTTTAGTTTGAATTTGGCCTTACCTTGGCAGTGCACCCAATGGAATGAACAGTGATTTGGGTTTGTATTGGCATTGATCATCATGTGTCAGTCACCATCAAACCACACAAAAAAGAGTCTGGGAGGAATTATTGCAACCTCTAGTCAATACTGGTGGAGAGGATCAGAAGTGAATTAAATACCAGTGTAGTTCTTTAAAGGTAGTTTGTAAAAATGCATGATTCTAATAGATTGTTGCTTTCAGAAAAAAGCATAGTCGGAAGAGATAAAAATCTTTCTACTTTTTTCCCCATGCGTTAGATGTTTCCCTGACAGATATGTGCTCACTTTAATCACCCTGGTGTAAGTATTTCAGATTAAGCTACATTACACATCCATACATTTCTAGACCAAATCTGGAAGTTGATCTTCCTTGTTTTCTTAATTTGAAATGTTTTTGAAAATGAAAAGTTTGAGTCTATTTACATTGAAAACAGATTTCCTATAGACACCCAAAACATACAGCGGACTAACATCAAGCTCTGGAGTTTTGTTTTGGTAATCATGCATCAGCTCTGTACAAGTTAAATAAATTTCTGTACATTGTCTCCTTAATCACTTTTTATATGATGGGAGAATAGTTCCCTCAACAAGATTTAAAAACAAAACTTTGTTTCAAATTGACTGAAATAAAATTTGAGATTGTGGTGATGGGTTTTGCCACATAAAAGCCAAATTAATTCTGTAATGTGATGCAACCTGCTTCACATTTGGTGCAGACTTGGAAAGTTTAAGCTTGCATCTTGAAAGATTTAACTTTTAACTTCCTATTGGTCACTTCTTATAGATGAGAAACAGCAGTCATTTTTGTTGAAATAAACTGGACTTTCTTCCTGGTTGGAACAGGAGGTTTGACTTTTTTTAAATCTTCAATGTGAATTATGAGATGCCTTTCCCTTTATGGCTTCTAAGTTCACATAACTTTACTGAGCTTACCATTTAAGCGATTCAGTGTCACCCAGTAATGTTCATCAGGGCTGTATGTATCACGAGACCACTCAAGAAGTGTGATTGCACGTTCATCTTCCAGTACAAATTTCACAAATTGTCTCGTAAGCATGTAGTATGCAGTTCCAAAATAAATGGTGAGACCCATAGGTGGTGCATCTTTTGTCTGATTAAGCTGGTAAATTTTGGCTTCACCTTCTTTTATCTTCTCTTTGTAACTGTACTCTGTCCTGTATTTCATATACCATGGTTGTTGTATTCCAGGTGTAATGTTCTTGCCCCTCCATTTGTGCTTTATATACCAGATAATTTCCTTATTAGTTTTTATTGGAAAGTCTTGTCCACAGAGATTGATAACTGCCTTCCATGCAACTGTTGTGTTTACGAGATCTTTCATGCAATTTATATCAGCCTGTAGGCGTGAGAATCCACCATAAACAACATGTTCCATTTTTGAAGCCAGAAAGATGTTATTAAAGCAGTCAGCCAAGCTCTTTACTTTTCTTTGGTAATCTTTTGATGACTTTTGATCAATATGGATGCAGTACACATTCTCTGGCCTATAAATTGCTCGCAATAGTTTTACAAACATTTCAAATTCTTTGTGGATAGTAATAATATAAGCTAGAGGATAGTTAGCTTCTTCTTCTGACAGAGAACTTGTTATGAAGTTAAGTTCAAGTTTCATTTTGGAACAACTGATTGGAATTTGAATGTCAAATAATTTTAGTTTCTCTTTTTCACACTGTTCTCCAGCCTGTAATGCTGTTTCTTTGCCTTGTAAAATTTCAGGGCAATACTTGGTGCAGCTCTGTTGTTCAGGTTGTTCAATAGGTTTCACAGTATAAGAAATTACAATGTACATCAGTGTGAAAGCAGGGAGTGAAATCAAAAAATACTTAATTTTGTTCATGTTAGAATTTTAGTCTTGTGTCTCACACCATGCAGTACTTGAGCTTTTAGTTTTCCTGTCCATGTCCATTTATCTGCAAAGAGTAACAGCTAGGTTAACAAAACCAGAATTAATATTTGTTTTCAAAGTTTGCATAAAATATAACCAGAAGTTTTCCTACAAGCAAAACGCTATAGTACAGCAATGAACATCTGAAATGAAACTTTCTCACTGAGATTGCTGCCTAATGGCTAAGTATTTCAGAAGATCTATAAAATTGCTGTGGTTTTTCATTTAAGAAACTAATAATCCATTGTCCTATTGTCATATTATTAACTATATTCTTATCTTATATTGTTATGCTAATATCTTATTATTAACTATAACCATCTCAACCAGTGTTGACAAAATGGAGAAAATGATTAACTTTTAAAGAAGAGTCTTTGCCTGTATGTTTAAAGTAGACTATGGATTTTATTACAAACCTACTTTGATTCTTTACTAATTTCAAAGAAATTGAGTTTTGAGGCTCCTTATAGAAAGATTGCTAATTTCAAGTCAAAAGGCATCCTTTTCAATTTCTACAAGTATGTGAGTGCTGATTGGAAATTCGTCAATAGGTAAAGGAGTCTTATCTTCAAAGAGCTGTTTTTCAGAGAGGCTATGGGAGTGGGGGGGGGGGGGTGGGTTAAAGGATATTTACACAGAGATCAAGTACGTTTGAAGAAGATTAATTTGTTGCATAAACGCCAATTCCACCAAGCAGCCTCATTACAAAAAAGTTGTATTGCATATTCTAACTTTTATTGAACACCAGACCAGCATTATCAAAATGGAAGGATCTGTAAAATGCAGAGTTTAGAATCATCAACTTCGTTCTTTTTCACGAAGATAAATGGCAGACTGAAAATGTCCTGGTAATTGACAATAATTATTGCAACAGGTTTAATGTTGCACATTTATGCAAAGTGTGCCTTTTTGAATAAATGTTTGCAAAATAAAATGACTGAACGAAGGGTCCATCAATAGTAGGACTATTAAAAATGGTTGTGACTTTGTTCTGTTCATTTTTGGAGGCAAAGCAGCAAAACAGTTACTTAAAAATCAAATAATTAGAATTTGAAATCTGAAACTCAACTCAGCAGGTCAGACTAAGAAAAGAAGTTGTTAAAGTTTCAGGCATTCATTAGACCTGAGAGGGAATCAAGTAGTCCAGGTTCAGAAAAGATTGGTTGGAACAAGGGGATTTGTCTGATATGGAAATAAAGCATGCCCGGGAGGTCAAAATATATCAATTAAAAATGGTGGGGAAATTGAGTTTGGGGATTATGGTGGAAGGAGGTAAAAATAGTTTGCCCTGATATGAACAAAAAAAAGGGAATTATCTTAAGTTGGAGAATATAATATAGAACCTTGGGAATTGACTCTACAGTGTGTTGTTGACTCCTGCCTTTGTGTCCATTTGTGCCACAATTGTGTATTTAAAATCGTCAGATATAATTTGCATTATATTCATGGCAATAAAATAGTCTCTCTCCCCCCCCCCAATGTTATAAATTACATTCTCTCTGTTAACAAAACACCAAACTTCACAACACAAGTCAGTGATTATAAACCTGATACTGTTTCAGAGGTAGTATCCCTTCTCATTAAGTACATATGTATTTGTCACCTTATATGGTCCTTCATGATGGGTGCTGCTTTCCTGTGCCAGTGCTTATTGGTGGGGAGGGCTTTATCTTTGATGGAGTGGGCTGTATGCCCTATGTTATATAGGCTTTTCCATTCAACAGCATTGATGTTTCCATTCTAGGCCATGATGCAATCAGCTAGTATATTCTTCGCCACACATCTTTAGAAGTTCATTAGAAACTTGCAAAGATTCAGCATGTCATCTAAAACGTTGACAAAGAAGAGGAGCTGTTGTGCCTTCTTTGTATTGCACCTATGTGCTGGACTCAGGGCAGGTCCTCTGAAATGTTAATACTGAGGAATTTAAAGTTGCTGGCTAACCCTCTGCACCTCTGATCTCTGATGATGACTGGTTCATGGACCTCGGGTTTCCTCTTCCTGTAGTCAATAATCAGAGGTTTTAGAATAGTGGACAGCACCATCTTTCTCCAACATCTATGTCCAGTAACACCATTGTTAGTTAGCACTGTGAGACTAACTTGGCATGGTTGTGTAGCTTATTCGCTGCTGGTAGTTTGTATGATCATTTTATATACTGTTTTTCTTAGCTCCTGGACTGCCTTTGTACTGTCTTTCTCTTGTCCAGTTGTGAAGGCTTGAATTTTACAAAAACACTGAAACCATCATTTCTGGATCTGCCACAATATTTGCTTCCTTACCACTGAATGGGTCAATTAGTGGATTTTTAATCTAAATTTGTATCCGACTCTACAAAAGTGGCAACCCATTCTGATCACTTACATTTTTTTTCCATTGTCTTTTAAGCTTGGCAACTTTAAGGCTAGTTTTACAAACACATTGTTTTTGTCCTCTCCAACATCAAATTCTGTTTGTTGTGCTTCTGGATTCTAGACTTCAACATGTCAAGCTAAATTCATTCACTCTTTCTGTAAGTTGATCCTTAAATTGTCACTGATTAATAAGTTAAACTGTTCTTTTTCAATCTCTTTATTAGTATTAATAATATTATGAACAAAATACAATTGATATATTAATAAAGGGATTACAAACATACAAATTCCCATTACACATGAAAGAATACATAAGCAATGATTACAGTATAAATGAGTTTTCCCAAAACATGGACCATACAGTATATGTATGAACAAGGTAAATCTAGGTATTTCATAATATATGATATAAAAAAAAACAGAAAAAAAAGTTTGCAAAATTGACTAAACTACTAATCTAATAGCTAATGAAGAAGAAAAAAGAAGCAAAAAAAGAAAAAAAAAAAGTTAAACTGTTAATGCCAACACTGATTCTAAGAGTAGTGAGTGGCTCATCTCCTGTTCCCTTCAACTTTCTCCATCACATACAAAGTTCGAGGCAGGAAGTGTGATGTAAACCTCACTACCTACTAGGTTGAATACAGCTGGTAGTACAAAGCAGTCAGTTTTAATAGCATCCCTATTGGGCATGATGGGCAACTGTCATTGGCAGACTGTGGTTAATATCTGTAATACGTTCTGGAAATTCATTGACATTGCAGCCAAAGTCATTTGAACAGCAGTTTCTCTTGTACCTTACAGTGTTGAAAGGGCCAAGGCAGCTGCATGGTAGAAAAATTCTGGTGAAGGGTCTTGGAACAGATGCTGAGTTCTGATGTGCTGTAAACTTAACAGAAAATTAATAACTCGCTTCTAATTTAAGTAGCATGGAATTCCTTCAGCACTTCCCATCCAAGGTATTGATCTTTGCTTTCAACTATTGCAGGGGTGTCAAACTCATTTTAGGTCACGGGCCGGATTGAGCAAAATGCAGCTTCATGCGGGCCGGATCAGTCGGATGCGTGCGAACGCAGCTTTCGTTGCCTCCGTTTTTTCAGCCTGCTCTCATGTGTCTCAGTCTCTGCTATAACTACAAAGTGTTTCACTTTACAAATTCCATTTCTTATGAAGAAGACTGCCGAATAAACACTAAAAACCCTGAAAACCTGGTACCTGAATAAACTCAGCATTAGCCATATCATACGCCATAGGCACTTCGATTACTGGGGCCAGCTTTAATAGTAATTAGATATTATCTCGCGGGCCAAAGATAATTCCACCGCGGGCCGGATTTGGCCCGCGGGCCTTGAGTTTGACATATATGAACTATTGCCTGACTAGATTGGAAACACGGTGCACTTTAATAGGTTGAGATTGGGGTTATGGTAATATGAAATCTGTATATTGTCTTGAAGATCTCCACACAATGAAGATTGATACATTAAAATTTCTTTTTCTAGATGGAAGACGCCAATTAACTCTTGAGTACTGTTTAAGTTATAAGTTCGTTAGTAGTTTATGAAAAACTTTATCATTAAATTCTGTGTGTGCAATTGAAGTTCTAGTAATGGGGGAACAGTATAGTAAGTGCTTGGAGAACATGGATTCTGCATATATTTATTTCCAACAGAAGCAGTTGCCATTTCTAGCCATTTAATAAAGATTGCAGAGAATACCACTAATTGGGATTATAGACAATAGGTGCAGGAGTAGGCCATTCGGCCCTTTGAGCCAGCACCGCCATTTATTGTGACCATGGCTGATCATCCACAATCATATTGTGCGGTGCCTGTTTCAGAGTTGGCTATAGGGGACTGCACCCTTCTGATTCATATGTTGAATAGGACTGGTTGTTAATTGGAAGTTAAAACCCAGAATTTTTTCCTCCCCTTTCTCTCTTCCATTCCCCACTCTAGCCTCCTACCTCTCTCCTTACCTTCCTATTACCTCCCCCAGTCCCTCTCCTTCCCTTTCTCCCGTGTTCCACTCTCCTCTATCAGATTCCTTCTTCTCTAGCCCTTTGCCTTTCCCACCCACCTGTCTTCACCTATCACCCAGCTAGTCTTCCTTCCCCTCTTCCCCCCCCCCTTTTTATTCTGACATATTTATTCCCCCTTCCTTTCCAGTCCTGAAGAAGGGTCTCAGCCTAAAACTTTGACTTTTTTATTCATTTGCTGCCTGATCTGCTGAGTCCTCCAGCATTTTGTATGATTCTCTGGATTTCCAGCATCTGTAGAATCTCTTGAGCTCAGAATTGTCAGCACTGAATATGGATGAATTTGGGAAGAGAAAGGTCACTTGCAGAGGCAGCTTTGGTGAATCACTATAAATTTGATGTTGCATCTGGAACTGGAGTTAGATGTTCGCTGAGAAAGAGATGTGCTTTTGTTAATACCCTATCAAAATAGGAAGGGGAAATGAACCACTGAAATGAATGTGGTTGTCGAACAGAAATATACTTTAATCAAGGAAGCATAGAAAGTTGATTAAGTTGGTTAAGAAAGGAAGGGATGCATTTTCCTTTATGTAGAGATTTGCAGCGACTGATTTTTTAAAAAAAATGTAGTTGCGTTATAAAGAAACTGCAGGGCTAGGCTATACACAGCAGGATCCTACATATCATTGTAATGTTAACAAAATGCAGTAATCTGGTTTTCGCAACCTGTCTCGACTGCCATTAGCTGAGGGAGAGTTGTCAAAATGTAGTTTGGGTTTTATCCAACAATGTGGCAATATACTGAATCTTACATTATTTTAACAATGAGAAAATTCACAAAGCCTACAGCATTATTATTTTTTCTCTGAAGGTACTTGAAATATACTCCACAAACCAAATTTCGAAGTAAATGTATTATCAAAATATGCATATGTTACCATTTTCATAGCTTAACTTTTTTGTCACATGTGCATTGAAGTGTACAGTGAAATGTGATTTTTTTTAAATCAAATCAGCAAAGATTGTACTGGAGATCCCATAAATGTTGCCTCATCTCCTGTGCTGACATAGCTTTTAGCTCACAACCTTGAGATTCTACTACTATTTGATTCATTTTCTTTCAGGCATTTACAGGGATAAAATGAAATGCAATAACTATACATAAACAAAGACTGACAAACAATGTGTAAAAGAAGACACTGTGGGGTGGGGGGGAATGCAGAGAACATGAGTTGTAATGTATGCGAATTGTAAAGAATCCTTGAAAGTCAGTTTGTAGGCCATAGAATTAGATCAGAGTTGTGAAAAGGTCTCCACACCAGTTGAGGAGCCTGATGGTTGTAGAGTGATAATTGTTCCAGAACCTGGTAGTGTGGGGCCCAAGGTTTCTGTACCATCTGCCCGATAGAGGTAGTGAGAAGAGAGCATGGCCTGGATGGTGCAGATCTTTGATGGAAGCAGCACGTCATGTAAATGTAAGTGGTGAGGAGGGCTTTCCCTGTGATGATCTGAGCTGTATCTACCGCAGTCTGTAGTTGTTTAACATTCCTGGACATTGGTGTTTCCATATCAGGCCATGATGCAACCAGGTAGGAAACTCTCCACTGTGCATCGAGAAGTTTGTCAAAGTTTTTGGTGACATTCCAAATATATGCCAACCTCTAAGACTGTAGGGGTGCTGTCATACCTTCTTTGTGATGGCACTTTCATGTTGGTCCCAGAATAGATGATCTGATCTGTTAATGCTAAGAAATATAAAATCATAGATGGTTTAAAAAAATTGTTTTTAAACCATCTACGACCGATCTGTTTTTTAGAGACTGGGATAGGTTAGGCAGTAAACGATTTCAGGATCTGTTTGTTGGAGGGGATCTTTCTTCTTTTGAGCAGCTTTCAGTGAAATATAACCTATCAAATACCCACTTTTTTTCGATATGTACAGATTAGAGATTTTTTAAGATCTAAACTACATATATTTCCTACTAGACCAGATAAGAACATAATAGATGTATCTTTTAATTTGAAACCTTTTGAAAATGGCTCAATATCTTATATTTATGGTCTGTTGTTGAGATTGAGAATGGCTCCTTTAGATAAATTTTTTAAAAAAAGGATAAAGGGTAAAGGATTTATAGACTTCATTATCTGCTGAGACCTGGAGAGTTATTTTTAAAATGGTTAATTCTTCATCATTATGTGCTCATCATTCCCTCCTATAATTTAAAGTAGTACATAGGGCTCATATGTCTAAAGACAAGCTCTCTCGTTATATTGCATATATATCTCCTTACTGTGACAGACGTAATAATGGAGAGGCGTCATTAATTCATATGTTTTGGTCATGTTCAAGCCTTGAAAAATATTGGCAAGATGTATTTTCTTTTTCTGTACTTTTTAAAGTTAGTTTTAAGCCCAATCCTTAGACTGCCTTATTTGGTACTGTTGAGAAAAGAGTTATAATTTTGGAGCCTTCTCATTTGCAGGTACTGGCTTTTATTTCTCTTATGGCTAGGAGGGCGATTTTTCTTAAGTGGAAGGATATTGCCCCCCCCCCCCCACACTTGCTCAATGGTTATGTGATGTTATGTCATAGAACATAGAAATTTACAGCTTATTACAGGCCCTTCGACACACAAAGTTGTGCTGACCATGTAACCTACTCTAGAGACTGCCTAGAATTTCCCTAGCACAAGCCCTCTATTTTTCTAAGCCCTATGTACCTACCATGTTTAAATCTAGAGAAAATTCATTGTTTGATTTCTGATTCTAACCAAGATTTTCAAATGTTATTAGGGACCCTTTCTGAACTATTTTAAAGATCTTTGAATTATTATTAAAATATAGATCTGGGCTATTATAAAACACTATATGGTAAAGTACTTTTTTAATCTCTTTTTTACCAAACAGCTTTGTTTTGGTAGGGGATGTAGATTTTTTTAAATAATTAACCATACTATTGTATTTCATCATTCAATTTATTTTATTTGATTGATCATCAATATGAGATACCATGATTGTATCAGTATGATTTATGTTTAGTGCATTTTGTGCTATCTTATTTTGATTTATAATAAGTATCCTTATGAATTCTGTATTTGTATATATGAAACTTAAGAAAAATATTGGAAAAAGAAAAGAAATATAAAATCATTTGGTAGAAATTAAATCCTGAAGTCATTGTTCTTTCGTCAAGTGCAGAATCCAGGTTTACAGATTTTGTTTACTATGCCCAATGTTCTCAGTAAAATTCTTAGCTGAAGCTCCTTTCTTTCAATTTCCTCAATTCACATAACATTTAATAAGCCTGTTGAATTTTATCCAGCCATTAATTATTTTATTGATGTATTGAATCTTTATAAGAAGGGATTTATGCTCTACATAAGATCATAAATAGGAAGACACCAGCTGACCCTTCAAGCTGCTCTGCTTTTCATCAAGATATGTAACTCTATTTATGTGCACCGTTTCTGCAATTCTTGTAGTTTGACATCTTTTGATTATGTTATGAAAATACACCAGACAGCTGTAGAGGTTCAATTGTTATGTATGGAATTTTGAAGATTCAACATTCACAAGATTACAAGACAAAGGAGCAGAAGTAGGCCATTCGGCCCATCGAGTCTGCTCCACCACTCCACCATGAGCTAAACTATTCTCCCGTCTAGTTCCAATTTCCGTTTTTTTGTCTCATATCCCTTGATACCCTGACTAATCAGATACCTGTCAATTTCTTCCTTAAAAGCCTTCAATGATTGGGCCTCCACAGCTGTATGTGGCAACGAATGCCATAAATTCATGACCCTCTGGCTAAAAAAATTTCTCCTCATCTCTGTTTTAAATGGGTACCCTCTAATTCTAAGACTGTGACCTCTTGTCCTGGACTCACCCACTAAGGGAAACAGCCTTTCCACATCTACTCTGTCCAACCCTTTCAACATTTGAAATGTTTCTATGAGATCCTCTCTCATTCTTCTATACTCTAATGAATACAATCCAAGAGCCGATAAACGCTCCTCATATGTTAGTCCCTGCATTCCAGGAATCATCCTAGTGAATCTTCTCTGAACTCTCTCCAATATCAGCACATTCTTTCTAAGACAGGGGACCAAAACTGCATACAGTATTTCCAAATGGGGTCTCACCAGTGCCCCATAGAGCCTCATCAACACCTCCTTACTCTTATACACTATTCCTCTTGAAATGAATGCCAACATAGCATTCGCTTTCCTTACTGCCGATCCAACCTGGTGGTTGACCTTTAGGGTATCCTGCACTAGGACCCTCAAGTCCCTTTGCACTTCTGATTTTTGAATTTTCTCCCCATCTTAAATAATAATCTGCCCGATTGTTTCTTCTTCCAAAATGTACATTTCTCAACATTGTATCTCATCTGCCATTTCTTTGCCCACTCTCCTAAACTGACTAAGTTTCTCTGCAGCCTTTCCATTTCTTCAACATTTCCTGCTCCTCCACCTATCTTGGTGTCATCCGCAAACTTAGCCACAAAATATTCTGAGTGAGGACTGCCAAAAACAGCTACTCCTTATTCTGAAATTGTAACCGCTAGTTCTAGCTTACTTTGCAAATGGAAATATCATCCCTGCATTCACCGTCTTGAGTCCAGTAAGAATTTAAGTTTCAGTGGAATTGGAATTGGTTTATTATTGTCACATTTATCAAGATACAGTAAAAAGCTTCTCTTGCATATTATTTATACTGATCAGGCTATTATTGAGGTAGAATAAGGTAAAACCATAACAATGCAGAATAAAGTGCAACAGCTACAGAGAAGGTGAGTGCAGATAAACAAGGTGCAAACTCATAACAAGGTAGATTGTGAGGTCGAGTCCATTTCATTATACTAGGAAACTATTTAATAGTTTTATAACAGCAGGGTAGAAACTGTCCTGGAGACTGGTGGTACGTGCTTTCAGGCTTTTGTATCTTTTGCCCTATAGAAGAGGGGAGAAGAGAGGATTTTTGATTGTGATTCAGTGAGAAGTAGAGACAGAATTCATAGAGAAGAGACTGGTTTTTGTGATATGCCCACAATCTTCTATAGCTTATTGTGGTCATGTGCACAGCAAACCAAGGATTCTTTCTGTGGTACATCCATAAAAATTGGCAAAGTTCGAGAACATGTAAAATGTCTTCACGCTCCTGAAGAAGAAGAGACATCTATTTGCTTGGACCAGGTTAGGCTGTTGGTAGTGTTCGCTCCTAGGAACTTCACTTTCAACCCTTACAACCTCAACACCATTGATACAGGCACGAGCATATACACTGCTCCCCTTCTTGAAGTTAATAACAAGATCTTTTGTTTTGCTGACATTGTAAGGTTATTCCACTGACACCATCATTAAGCTCTTTATCTCCTTCCTGTACTCCAGGTCATCATTATTTGAAATATGGCCCACTGCAAACTTGTAGATGGATGTAGAGCAGAATCTGGTTATGCAGTCCTGTGTGTACAGGGATTCTGAATCTGAATTAAAAGGCTGAAGATGCAACTTTCTGGAGTACCAGTATTTGGATTAATTATGTTTGGAGATGTTGCTGCCTATCCTTTGATTGCAGACTATTGGTTAGGAAGTCACAGATCCAGTTGCAGAGGGAGACATTGACTCCCACAATCTGCAGTTTAATGATGTGTTTGCTTGGAATTAGAGTATTGAAGGCAGAGCTGTAGTCGATAAAGAAAAACCGAAATCTGAGCAACACACGCAAAATGATAGAGGAACTCAGCAAGGCAGGCAGCGTCTATGGGGGGGGTGGGGGGGAGTACAGTTGAGGATCCTGCCGGAGGGTCTCTGCCAAAAATGTCAACTGCACTTTTTTCTATAGATACTGCCTGGCCTGCTGAGTTCCTCTATCATTTTGCATGTGTCAATAAAGAATAGTCTGCTGCAGGTGTCTCTACTATCCAGATGTTCCAGAGGTGTGTAGGGCTAGGGAGATCTCAGGATCTCCCAATTTAAAATTGTGATTTTAAATGCTAGATTCCAGCATTTTTGCACTACTGATGTTATACTAACAATTCCTTTGCATTTTTCTTAGATAGTGAGGTCAGATTTACTCCACCGGTCTATTTCTAGTTTATGCTTTCTTCACGCTGATGGGAACTGAAGATAAGGCTCAAGGTCACTGAAAGCTAAATTTTACAAGGTGCTCAGTACAAAGATGTTGTGTTGCTCTTCTGTGGTTTCTTATAGCACCTTAGGGCAGCACATTGGTGTTGCTGCCTCTGAATACCACAGGCCCGATTTCAGTTTCTTCCCTTTCTGGAGAGCTTAGTGAGATTGTGTTCCATAAATACCAAAAAAGTTTTTAAAAGATAATGATCCCTGGATAAGATAAATTTCAAGTTCTCCAGAAAGGTTATTACTTGCAATGACCAAAATTTACTGCATAGTAAACATTGATGCTAAATAATGCTTATTCACAATGAGTTTCATAGAAATCCAAATTGTAAGTCCCTATGTTCTCAACTGCAGAAGTAAGTGGAAATTAATTGCATTTGAACTGTTTATGATTAGAGGAATGTAGTTTGGTTTTCTGAAGCCTATTTAGTTTTACTTTGGTAATCTTTGTTAACGTTTGATCTTTAGAGTAACTAATGAACTCTGAAGTTTCCCAATGTTTCATTGCTTTGATTGACACTGAACTCTAATCACTCTGATAAGATCTGGTTTGGTTTTGTACTAGTAACAATTTTGATTTTGTATCAAATTCAGTTAAAGTCATGGAGAAATACAGCACAGACACAAGCCCTTCAGCCCAACCAGTCCAAGTCAACTACAGTACCCAGCCAGCTCAGCCCATGACCTTCTAAGCCCTGCCCTTCTATGTACCTCTGTGCTTCTTAAATTATACCACTGTACTTACCTCAACCACTTCTGGCAGCTCGTTGGATATGCTCACCACTCTCTGCATGGGGGAAATATTTCTCCCTTTTAAATCTTTTCCCTCTCACCCTAAAAATATGTCCCCTAGTTTTGGACTCCCCCACACTGGGGAAGAGACTGTTACCATCCACCTTATTTATGCCATTCATAATTTAAGCACTTCTGTAAGGTTGACACTAATCTTCCTACATTCCAAGAATAAAGAGCTAGCCTGGCCAATCTATGACTCATCACAGATTGCTCCCTATTTTTCATCATATTTTGTTTATTCTTTTTGCACAGGCTTAGATATAAATTTACGTTATTTTTCATGCTTTCTATCATACAAAATTTTGGTTTGCTCATTTTATCATCAAAATGAGTCATAGTCCCACATTTCTGAAGACAATTGTGATTTTAAATATTGAGTTGAAAGAAATTGTAAATCTTACCTTGCCCTGGAGTAGTGTGAAATGAAGCAGTTCTGAAGCAGTTGAAGTCATTGCTGCAAGAACTGAATGCTTAACATTTCAGCACAGGAAATGTGAATTTGTCAGAAAGGTGGTTGGCGATAGTCTGTAAAGCAGACTGCAGTGCATTAATTTCTACGGTCTCATGACGTGCTCTTTCAACTGATTGACTGGAACAAACTATGGTGTAGCAGCAAAACTATGAGATCCATTTCAAACAGTCAGATTAAGTTCTACTTTTACTTGTATAGTCTTTAGTTTTATGTAGGATGTTATTTGTAGTGTTTGTATTTCTATAATTTAGTTTAGTGCATTTTACACAGTTTATTATTAATAAACTTTTAAGTGAGTTCCAGGTCATTTTGCTGTTTTATGAATCTCGAGTGGATTAAGCTCAAATTTAAAAGACAAATGTACATTAGTTAATAATTGAATTGGAAAAGGCACTTCTTCCAAGCTTGCAATGTAGCCTGCTCTTGAAAAATGTGATGTTTTCCCTGTCCATGCCTTATTTGCAATTTCTCACATACATTTGTTTCTTTTCAATCCTATCATTTTTATTTTGTACATTGATGGAAATGACTTGTGAATACCTCCCTCTTCAAATAAACATGTGAAAGGCCTTGCAAGCAAAATCTCAGTCTCTAAGAAACCTAACCTGTTGAAAATTTAAGGATATTTCTTCATGTGTATTTTGAACAAGAACAAATAAATGTAATCAGCAAAGGCATGTGAGGGCTGAAATAAACCATGGTGTTTGTTGACACACTAATCCAGTCCAGCCTTGACTGTGTATGCTTGATTGCCGTAGGAATCTGGAAATGGCTGATCACAACTAGATTATTCCATTTTTCCCAGTGACAGTTCGTCTGTCTGACTATGTGGGAGAAAACTGCTCGTGGGCATTATGAAATTTGATCCCAATTAAGTGCACAACTGATTTAATCTATGGTGGACAGATTTGTTTAATATTTAGATGCTTGAAGTAATGCAAGTTTATGTTTTCATTCTTTTTCACTTGACTAATAGGACTCTATGGGCATTATTCTGATACTGATTTAGTGATGGAAATGTATATTTGTTATGTACAGTTAATATTTCATTTTGTGCTCTAGTGTGGGGAACCCTTCAAAGAAGATGATGTGATTGTACTGAATGGGAGTAAAGAGGAAATGGCAGATCTTCAACGGCGAATGGAGGAAAGAAGACATGTAGCCAAGCTGGAAAAAGTAAGCTAGTAAAAGACAAAAACCTTAGAACATTAAGACAATTATGGGCTGTGAAGCTGATGTCTTGACCAGTGTTTTGCAATGGCTGCAACTGGCCAGGCCATTTTGTCAAGGTAATGATAATAATGAAATAAGTCAATCAGCTTCTGAATGAGAGATATTGGGAGAGCTATGAAGTCACCTACTTAAAATTGCTTTTTCTCATTTAATTGACTTGGGCTTCAATTTTAAATTAATCATCAAGCTATAAATAATTTTGAATGAAACATTTAAATATGATTGCTGTTTCTAATGAAATCAGGATGCAGTGATTTTCATGGCTTTCCTTTAAAATGAACATAATTGAATTATTTAAAAAGTGGACAAAACTAAAAAGGTCACAGAACTCTGATCTTTTCTCAGTACATACATTCCAAGTACTGCTGTCACGTATTAGTTGATTCAACTAATGTTAGTCAGTTTGCTGCAGTTCTCAGCTAATAGGGACTCAGTAATACCCTTGGACTTTTGGAATCTGCTTCTCACCTAGTCTTTATTTACCTTCCCAGGGTAGAGTATACAAACTACAGTTTGCTGAAATATACACTTCCATATGGTAGGATCCAATGTTCAAATATATCTATGGAGGTCACCTTTTGTATATTACTGTTACACACAAACTCATGTCCAATTTGTGTACATGCTGTCAGAGGCAACACAATCACACTCACTGAAATACATTTACGCATATGCACAGGCGCCACAATAGCATGGCACTATACAGCTCGGGGAGTTGTGGAGTTTGGAGTTCAATTCTGGCATTGTTCTGTAAGGAGTTTCTGTACATCCTCCCTGTGGAATGCATGGGCTTTCTCTGGGTGCTCCAGTTTCCTCCCACAGTCCAAAGATGTACAAGGTAGGTTAATTGGTCGTTGTAAATTGTCCTGTGATTAGGTTAGGGTTAATTGGGTTGCTGAGGTGGCATGTCTCAAAGGGCTGGAAGGGCCTTTTCCACACAGTATTGCTAAATAATTAAGTCAAGTGGACTTCTACATAATACAAAAAAGCACAAGTATGCATGCTCACAACTTAGAAAGACACAAAAACAAGTACATATAGACGTGCATGTACACATATGCAATCTCTTCACAATTCACTAATGCATATGGACTTGTGGCTGAAAACATAGTCATACATGCATATGTATGCACGTAAGCACTCAAGTACATGAAATCCAATGCGTACATACTCATACAATGGGGGTACTGTGGACCATGGAAGAGCTCATCAACAATGAAGGAACTGATATATTTCTAATTCAGAATGGTGCTCAACTGAGAGGGGAGCCTGCAGGAAGTGGTTCTCATCATTTTCTACCCATGTCCTTTTGATAGTAGAGCTCAGAGTTTCTGAGAGGCTGTGTGAGGAATTGCATTTTGTAGATGCTCTGCACCACAGCCACTGATGAAGGGAACATGAGGAGTAGAGAGTTGTTCCTTAACGTGATAGTTGTTCAGGGAGCAGTGGAACCTCAGGAGCATATGGCCGGCATTATGAATGGAGGATAGCATGTAAGGGGTGTTTGATGCTTATGAAAACAGTTCATTGTTTATGAATATCAACTAATTCTAAATCGGGTTAGAAACTGCAAAGTGAAAGTAAATGTGGAAAAGGCAGCATTAGTAATCAGGGTAGAATAAGAGATTATTGGGACAGAGCTTGTAAGACAATATTCATTCTTGAGCAGCCTTGGCTATATCAGTATGTTTTAAATTTAAGAACTTTAATAGTACAGTGAGCCATGGGGTTCAACTTAAAACTGCAAAAGGTAGGATCTGTGGTTAAATGGGATAAGAACAAATAATATGCTTATCAACAAACTGATGCTTAGATAGGGCTAAAGTTACTTTGTATATCTGTTTTTCAATAGCAAAAGATAAAGGGGAGGGTTATCCCATTGTACATCAGAATAGATTAAGCTGATGGTGCCAATTGTGAAGACAGTAATCAGGGGCATGAGGTGGATCCTCCAAACTTCTTCACTTGTGCTCTTCTCCATACCTCCTAATAAAAGACCCCAAACCAGGCTACTGTCCTTCAGAAACCTGATGCTGCCCAGCTTTCTCAAATCTTCCCTCTCATCCTACTGGGCAGAATGTTACCAAGACAAACCCGATTGGCTGACACAACCTTCATAAGTTGGGCGAATGGATCCTTATCTCAGCTGAAATCAGAGCACTAGATTATGAAACTTGCGTACAGAACACACTGCATTTGCAGAAAGTGACTAAAATATAATGCCCAACAGCATAGCAGTAGAAATAGTTTTAACCAGAGTACACAGGGAGTGAATGGGGCCTCTCAAAGACCAAAAAGAGCCTCTATGTAGAGCTGCTGGAACCTAGTAAAGTCATCAATGGAATATTTTCCTGCTTTTATTATGGAGAAAGAGACTAAGGAACTTGGTGACAACTAATCGGGATGTATTGAGGATAGTCCACATAACAGCTGGGGAGGTACTGGGCATCTTAAAACATCTAAAAGATGGGTAAATTTCTGGAGCCTGGTAGAATACTGGGAAGTTAGTGAAGAAATTGTCAGGGCTCTGAGTGAGATACATGTATCATTTTTAGCATTGTGTGAGGTGATGAAAGACTGGAAGGTGGCTAACATTGTTCCTTAATTTAAGAGGTGCTGCAAGATGATGGAAGATTTTGTTTTGGACTGGAAGCCCATGACTGGTAGTGCACTTCTGGGTTTGGTGCTGGGCCCATTGTTGTTTGTACAATCTCATTTCAGATCATTGGCGTAGATAACAAGGCATAGTTAACAAGTTATCAGATGATGTGGTAACATAGACAGTTAAGTTGGTTACCAGGAATTATAGCAGGATCTTGAGCAACTGGGAAAGTACGATAAATAATGACAAATGGAGTTAATTGCAGATAAATACAAGGTGTTGCATTTTGGGAAGTCAAATCAAGGTAGGACTTTAATGATGAACAAAGGCCCTAGTGAGTGTGTTGAACAGAGGGATCTAGGAGTACAAGTACATTGTTCCCTGCAAGTGGTTTCACAGGTAGACAGAGTGGTTAAGAAGACTTGTGACATGCTGGCCTTCATCAGTCAGGGCACTGAGTATCTAAGCTGGGATGCTAAGTACAAGACGTTGGTGAGACTGCCCTTGGGAGTAATGTGTTCAGTTTTGATTATTCTGTTATAGGAAAGATGCCAATAAACTGAAAACAGCAGAAAAGATTTACGAAGGTGTTATTAGGACTCAAGAGGCTGAGCAGTTTACGGGTTTATTCCTTGGAGCATAGGAGACTGAAAGTGACCTGAGGGGGCAACTTTTTTCACAGAGAGGGTGAACAAGCTGCCAAAGAAAGCAGTTTGAGCAGTTGCAAGAACAACATTTTTTGGGAAAAAAAAAGATTTGGATAGGTACATGGATAGGAAATGTTTGGAGGGATATGGGTCAAACATGGACAAATGGAACCAGCTTATATGCGCATCTTTGTCGGCGTGGGCAAGTTGGGTTGAAGGATCTGTTTTTGTGCTGTATAGCTCTGGCTCTATACCTAGTTGATCCAGTCTCCTTTCTAGTTATAGATTGGGGTAACCTGGGATTGCAGAACTATCTGGTTGTAATGCCTGTACTGAGATCTACTGTTTGAGCTGGGTTCATGGTTCAGATTGACAGTGTGGTCTATGATGTTAACTGAAGAAGCAGAACCTTGCCTTTTCCATTTGTTGTCTTGTTGGCTTCAGTTCTCTGTGCTTATATATTAATTGTATTTCTTACAAGTAGTCATTTTGTTATTCTTTCCCAGAAAGCTAAGAAGTCCAAGGCCAATGAAGAGGTTTCTAAAGCTGGACTTGTCAAAGGTACTATATAAAACTTATCGCTGATTATTTACCACTATTTCACAAGGACATTGATTCATGGAGTAATTTGCTTCCCAGCTTTTCCACAAAATGCATATAGATTTTGTTAATTAAAGTACAAAATAGTTTACAAGAAGAATAGTAATTGTAGTTCTTTTGAGAAGTCATTGCCAGATGTGTCTGGGCTTATATCTTAAGCATTACGATCTCAATGTAAAAGATTGGTTAGTGCAATGCAGAATTTCAATAATAAATTAATGTGGAAATGAGTATGTGGAGAGTGAGACTGTGTATGGAGCAAGAGTTTAAGTTTCCACTGCAGGAGAGTGAAACCCAGAGTTTACTGAGCGTGAGAGCCAGTTTGTGAGTTGCTGATAGGTTAGTTGGCAGATAACTGGTTAGTGTTCTATTTTAAACTCCTTTGTTTACTTCAGATGAGTGAATGAACCTTATAAATTCATATATAGCAGGACAACTCAGACCTGTGAAAGTCACAAACGATGCCATGTATGAACCTCAGCTTGCTTCCTACATGGAGAATGTGATGTCAGAGAAACACAAGCATCAGACTTAGCTGGTCTCAAAACTGCTCACAGCCATAGAATCTATTAAGTTTCTTGATCAGTGGTGATCCCTAGGGTACTAGGGTGGGTTACTTGGTAATGCTGTTGAATGCTCCTACTTTGTCCTTCGTACTCTTTCCACTGCCCTTCCCATTCCTCAGTTCACCCTTGCCTCTGTACCTGCCCCTAAACTATTTGCACCATTCAGCAATTCTGATAATCCATGGTTATTCAGTTTAACCACCATTAGTGGCTTGATATGGTGTGGTGTAAATTTGGTCTTGCCCATTCTGCTCCTTTCCGATAGTGCCTTTCATTCTCTGCCCAGCTGTTCTCATTTTCTTATTTGCACTTACTGTGGCCCACTCCCAGACACCTATACATTATCTTGTTCAATGATGCACATCAGTCTTCTCAGTGGGTCCTCCTCGTATTACTCTTGCAGTGATGTGAGAAAGTGTGATATCAGAAAACCAAAGTGCTAGGAATGTTTCCTAATGAAGGTAGCTGGTTTGACAATGGAAATTCTTTGTCCACATCAGTCATGAGGCTTTGGATAAGATGTTTCCCATTAAGCAGTGCATACCTGAAGTGGTTCCAAGTTTATATCCAAAACTCTGCCAGTTTAGTTGATATCAACTGGAGCAGCAGTTAGGATGTGGCACGGTGTGGAAGAAAAAGTCATGCAGTCTTCTAACACTTAAATGGTTTGAAATTACATCCACTGAGCAGAGATTATACCCAAGTATGGGTGTCACATACCAGCACTTTCAAACATGATCACTTGTGGGGAGGTGTGGATAACTGGTACTTGTAGAGCCCTGGATGGAGTGAAAAAAATATTCTACTTACCTGAAAACCTATGGAGCCGATAACTTAAGTAATGAATTAGAGGGCATATATTATGAAGAAAAGTTGAGCAAGCTGAGAATTTTCTTCTTGGAGCAAAGGAAGATAAAAGATGACTTGATAAAGGTGTATTAGATGATAAAATACATTGGTAGAGTGGACTGCCAGCACCTTTTTCCCAGGAAAGCAATAGCTAATACAGAGTGAATAATTTTAGTGTGATTAAAAGAAAGTATAGTGGCAAGTCAGAGGTAGTTTTTTTTGTATATAAAGAGAGTGGTGGGTGCGAAAAACTCATAGGGGCAGATACATTAGGGACATATAAGAGACTCTTGGGCACATGGATGAAAGAAAAATGGGGAGCTAATGTATGTGGCAGGGAAGGGTTAGATTGATCTTAGAACAGTACAGGCCCATTGTTAAACCTACTCCATGTTCTCCAGAACAGATTAAAAGTTAAGCAGGAGTATCTTGCAACAGAAGTGAAGTCTTTAACCATAATGGAGGGACCAAGGTGTATAAATATTTTTGTTTTCTTTTACAGAAATCTCAGGGCCATCAAGCCAGAAACACGAGAAAAAAAATACAGTTGACAAGATGGCTACCACTTTGTCAAGCACCAGCACTGCAGGTTAGTTCAGTATGTCGAATGTTGTGGAAAGAAATTGATTTTACAGCTGGCATACTTTGATTTTTGGGTATTTTTTAAAATTTAGTTCAAATCTCTAATATTGCTTAAATGAATCAAGGGTTTTAATTGCAGTTGACACCAAGATGTTGAGCATACTCTGAATTAGGAGAATTTTAGTTCAGAAGCTATTCTTTAATCTTGTTCTTAGGTGGTACTTTAGGATCAAGGGTAATTTGATCCCTCTCTAATTTTGAGAGTTCTGAGATGACTGAGGCCAGTGTGGGACCGGCATCCTATTCTACAGATGGGGTAGGATGTATCTGAAGGGATAAATGGATGGGTACTTCGTGAGGTGGATGTACCATTTATATCATGCTCTCAATGCTTGAACCTAAGGTTCTCAATGGCATTCCACATGCTGCTGCTCGTATGCCAGGGATTGCCAGAAATCAGTAAAGATGTTGCACTTTTTTTCTCCCTCCGAGGAATCTTTGAGCGCATCCTTGAATCTTCTCCCCTCTCAGCTGTGTAATCTTTTCCCTTGATGGAGCTTGGGATAGTGAGTCTGATACTGGGCATGCAAAAGTGGCTTGCCCAGAAGAGATGACTGGGGTGTTGGTTGCTCTAGAGAGGGCCATGAGCTATTCCCCTGGTTTATTTGGAGGATTCTGAGGTAGTTCTGAATTTTGCAGAAGAGCAGGGATCACTACCTTGTAGGTGATGGTGAGTTGTGAGGCAAGTTTTAAGTTTTGATCTTCAAACTCAGCTAACCAAAATCTGTTCTGACACCTTGAAAAAAATGGTGAGTATCATCATCCCGACACATAAAGTGATCTCAGAGACTCAGAACTTTTATTGTTGGAAGGCAGGGTGACAGCAGGGACAGGTTGTTAAATACCTGGGTCTTGTAGATGTTGAATGCAAGGCCTATCCTCTTGTACATTTCATTAAATAAATTGATGATGGCTTGGTGTTGGGTGCATTTAGCACGTGCCATGAAAAACTGCAGCACAACCAAGGCACCATGCAGGCTTAGAAAAATGACATTTATGGATAGATTAGACTGGACTGTAAATTTGCTGGGCAGGCACAATGCATGGAGATTTTTGTTTTAATGGATTACCATCAGTCTCAAAGAAACAACCATTCTTGAGGCAAACCAACACATCCTGTGAATATGATGGCTGCTGCTGCTGCATCATTGTGTGATCCACGAGCAAGGCCACTGTCTCTGAGAGCCAGAGACAGGGTGCAATCCTGACCACTAGTGCTGTCTGAGGAATTTGCACATTCTCCCTGTAACCTCGTGAGTTGCCTCCAGGTCTCCATTTCCTCCCAAATCCCAAAGACAAATGGGTTGTTAGGTTAATTGGCTACTTCAAATTGCCCATTAATGTGTAGAATGTGAGGAGAATTGATAAGAATGTTGGGAGAATAAAACACTAGAATTAATACAGGATTAGTGTGAATGGGTGATTGACGGTTATTGTGAACTTGGTGGGTCAAAAAGCCTGTTTCTGTGTTGTATCTGAAAGTTCAAAGTAAAATTTATTATCAGAGTCACCACATACAGATTATTTTTCTGCAGGCATATTTAACAAATCTGTAGAACAGTAACTAAATGAAATCAATGGACAACAAACTGAGTGAATGCAGATATAAAATAGCAATAAATAATGAGCATGAATAACAAGAGTCCTTAAATGAGTGTACTTATCCCCTTTTTGTTCAAGAGCCTGATGGTTGAGGGGTAGTAAAGGCTGATTTATACTTGTGTGTCGCATCTGCGCCATAGGTGTCGCGTATCCTACGCTGTTCCCTACACAGTAGGGTGACGTGCACCTCTCCAGAAAAGTTACTCACGCATTGTGGCAACGCAGACCGCAACAAGTGTGAATGGTCTGCTTGGTAGCATCGCATTTCCTCCTACGTATTTCCAGTTGCTTCTTCTCCGCCATGATTGTAGGCTGTGCGTACACCGATACGAAATAGATGAACCAAATCTTCAAATCTACCTGCCGACATGCAAAAATGTTTGAAATGCATTTCCTTGTCCATGTCTCTCATGAAGAAACTCAACACAGTGGTGTAGAAACCCCACTGCCAACTAGCGTTTTGGCACACACCAACGCGTGCTTGCTATGGCGTAGAGTGACACACAAGTGAAAATCAGGGCTACGGTGTAGCCCATACACACAAGTATAAATCAGCCTTAACTGATCTTGAACCTGGTGGTGCGAGTCCTGAGGCACCTGTACCTTCTACCTGATGGCAGCAGCAAGAAAAGAGCATGGCCTGGGTTGTGAGGATCTTTGATAATGGATGCTGCTTTCTCCAATGGTTGGGAGAGTTTTATCAGTTTCACTTTACCTTTTTAGGATATTCCGCGCAAAGGGTGTTCCCCTACGGGCCGTAATGCAGCCAGTCAGCACTTCACACCACATATCGATAGAAGTTTGCAAAGACTTTTGATGACATGCTGAATCTTTGCAGATTCCCGAGGAAGTAGAGGCACTGTTCTGCTTTCTTTGCAATTATGTTTATATGATGAATCCAGGACAGGTCCTCTGAGATAGTGGCACCCAGGAGTTTAAAATTATTGACCCTCACCACCTCTGTTCCTCTGTTGGGTACTGGCTCATGGACCTCAGGTTTCCTTCCCTTGAAAGTCTATGATCTCTGGCTATATTTACAAAAAAAAAAGGCCACTTGCCTATTGTAAACAATTAATATTCTTAGTTGGTTATATTTGATTAAAAATACTACAATATGATGAACAGTTCAAGCCATTTTTTTTTAAAGTTTAGTCTAGTTTGCTCCATGTCAGAGGTAAAAAATGGCTTTCAAAAATCCAAATACTGCAGATGGTGGAAATCTGAAAAAAAAACAATAGAATGGAAATTCTCAGCATTTTTGAGGCAAGGTCCACACTTAGTTGTGTTTGACTTGAATGCCACCGTGCTGAACTTCTATCTACCATAATTTCCAACAGTCACGTTGCAGAAAATAACGTTTCTTTTAAGCACCTAACTTGGAACTGAAGGTAATCAGAGATTACACTTCATGCCAGAACCACAAAGACTTGCAATTGTGTGGTCCTGTATTTAGTATTTGATAAGGTCTGCTAGCTCTTTGTGTGAGTGAAAAAACATAAAGGAGCAACTAGAACAGGGGTTCCTGACTGGGTCCTTGGTTAATGGTCGGGGTCCATTGTATAGAAGAACCCCTCACTAGAAACAGACAAATTCAGAGGCTTGGTGAGAATTGGTTGTTGAGAAGGTTTGAAAGAGAATGGGAGGCTTCATACAGATCTGCAGGAGGAGTAACATGAAAGCGCAGTTTCACTCAGAGCAGGATGCGATCAGCAGAGTTCTCACCTACTTGCATAGGAAGTTGGTGTGGATTCATTGATAAAGTCAAGTGTGAAAAGAATGCAGCTTACTAATAACAATTCTGATGAAGGATTGAAGCTGTGTAGTTTTGTAGCCAGTTGTCTTGTTGATGTGAATGTTTTGAGGTATGTTGTAGTTTAAAAGAATATCATAAATTTGCAGTCAAGTCTAAAAAGGGGAAGAAAATGAAATTGGTAAGATATGTGGAACTTTATGGTTCTGTTTTCTGTTGTATCAAGTCAAGTCACTTTTTATTGTCATTTCGACCATAACTGCTGGTACAGTACACAGTAAAAATAAGACAACGTTTTTCTGGACCATGGTGCTACATGAAACAATACAAAAACTACACTGAACTATGTAAAAACAACACAGAAAAAAACTACATAAACTGCATAAAGTGCACAAAACAGTGCAGGTATTGCAATAAATAATAAACAAGACAGTAGGCACAATAGAGGGCAGTAAGTTGGTGTCAGTCCAGGCCCTGGGTATTGAGGAGTCTGATAGCTTGGGGAAAGAAACTTACATAGTCTGGTCGTGAGAGCCCGAATGCTTCAGTGCCTTTTCCCAGGTGGCAGGAGGGAGAAGAATTTGTATGAGGGGTGCGTGGGGTCCTTCATAATGCTGTTTGCTTTGCGGATGCAGCGTGTAGTGTAAATGTCTGTAATGGTGGGTAGAGAGACCCTGATGATCTTCTCAGCTGACCTCACTTCCGCTGAAGGGTCTTGCGATCCGAGATGGTGCAATTTCCGAACCAGGCAGTGATGCAGCTGCTCAGGATGCTCTCAATACAACCCCTGTAGAATGTGATAAGGATGGGGGATGGGAAATGTACTTTCCTCAGCCTTCGCAGAAAGTAGAGACGCTGCTGGGCTTTCTTTGCTATGGAGCTGGTGTTGAGGGACCAGGTGAGATTCTCCACCAAGTGAACACCAAGAAATTTGGTGCTCTAACGATCTCTACCAAGGAGCCGTCGATGTTCAACGGAGAGTGGTTGCTCCGTGCCCTCCTGAAGTCAACAACCATCTCTTTTGTTCACATTCAGAGACAGGTTGTTGGCTCTGCACCAGTCTGTTAGCCGCTGCACCTCCTGTCTATATGCTGACTTGTCATTCTTGCTGATGAGACCCACCACGGGCATGTCATCGGTGAACTTGATGTGGTTTGAGCTGTGTGTTGCAGCACAGTCGTGGGTCAGCAGAATGAACAGCAGTGCACTGAGCACACCACCCCGGGGACCCCCTTGCTCAGTGTGATAGTGTTGGAGATGCTGCCTCCGATCCGGACTAACTGAGGACTCCCAGTTAGGAAGTCTAGTATCCAGCTGCAGAGGGAGTTGTTCAGGCCCAGTCGGCTCAGCTTTCCAATCAGTTTCTGAGGGATGATTGTGTTGAATGCTGAATTGAAGTCTATGAACAGCATTCGAACAAACATGTCTTTTTTGTCCAGGTGGGTTAGGGCCAGGTGGAGGGTGATGGCAATGGCGTTGTCTGTTGAATGGTTGGGACGGAATGCAAACTGCAGGGGTTCCAGTGAGGGGGGCAGCAGGGTCTTGATGTGCCTCATGACGAGCCTCTCGAAACACTTCATGATGATGGATGTGAGTGCAACGGGACGGTAGTCATTGAGGCAGGACACTGAAGACTTCTTTGGCACGGGGACGATGGTGGCGGCCTTGAAGCACATTGGAACGATGGCGCTGCTCAGGGAGATGTTGAAGATGTCAGTGAGAACATCTGCTAGCTGGTCTGCACATCCTCTAAGCACTCTACTGGAAATATTGTCTGGAGTAAATGGAGCAGGAGCAGAAGAAGGCCACTTGGCCCTTTGAAAGTATACAATTTCATACGTTCATGGCTGATCTATGTAGCTTCAACTCCATATTTCCACTCTTTCCCAGTAAAACTACTCCCATCTTGGTTACTTACTTCTGCTTTTATTCAACAATGTTTTGGACTTGAGATTCAGTGGAATCTCATTTCTTGCATTCCTTTAAAACTCACCTGGTTCACCGAAACGTTACTACATTGTGCTATAACATTTTTAAAAGAAAAAAAAGTGAATTGGAAATACACTGAAATATTATTTAAGTAGCATCCAATATCTGAAAAATATGCCTGTCCAGCACTATTGAAGTCCTGAGGATGCTAGATAACTGGATATCATTTCTGAAGTTAAGTTTACTTTTGTATCTTTATTTGTCTGAATTATCATCCCTTCTATCATTTAATCACTCTTCACCATTCTTTACTGCTCTGCATATTACTTACTCCACCTCACATACTTTTATCACTCTGAGTCATTAAAACTTGTTGCTTTGTTTAAAATGTACACTCAGTAGCCACTTTTTTTTAAGGCATACCTGCTCTTCAATGTAAATATGTAATCAGCCAATCATGTAGCAGCAACTCAGTGCATAAAAGCACACAGACATGGTCAAGAGATTCAGTTGTTGTTCAGACCAAACAGCAGAATAGGAAGAAATATGTTCTAAATGACTGACTGTAGAATGATTGTTGATGCCGGATGGGGTGGATTGAGTAGCTGAGAAACTGCTGATCTCCTGGGATTTTCACACATCCGTCTCCAGTGAGTGGCAGTTCTGTGGGCAAAAATGCCTTTTTAGTGAGCGGTCAGAGGAAAATGGCCAGACTAGTTCAAGATGATACCAACTCAAATAACTGTGTAACAACAGTGGTGTGTAGAAGAGCATCTCTGAATATGCACAACACATCAAATCTTGAAGTGCTACAGCAGCAGAGGACCACGAACCAGAGGTGTCTAATAAGGTGGATAATACACGCACGCATATGCACCACACCTACCCCCCCCCCCCCCCAGTCAAAATATTGTTTCCTCACCCATAATTTGGGTTATTTCTGACACTTTCTGATTATTCTTTCAAGGAGCCAGTCTTTGTGAGAATAATCCTAATAGATATGGATGATCAATGTGCACTGTATTTGTCAATGTTTCTGGATGCCATTACTTTAGTTGATCTGGGTCCTGGAGTTGACATTTGCTCCTCGGCATTTATCACACTTTGGGTGGGAGTTAATGGAGGAAATGAGAACAGTTCTATATTTCCATTACTCTTTATGATAAAGTTCTATCTGATGTGTGCATTTAATTTTAATATTATGCTGCCTTGTTCTGTTTGGAGGAAAAAAGCTTTATGAGTATATTGTTACATAATGTTAAAATTAGGTTCTGAGAAAATTCACGTGTCGATGTCTTTATGGACTTGCTTGGTAAATGTTTGTGTGTGCCAGCCCCCTGCGCCCTCTCCCCTCCCCCAACAGATCAACATGCCAAGTTATTGCCTTGTTTTCTGTGTTACTAATGGTGTAATTCAGAGTAGTACTCCGTTTATCTCTCTGATATGTAGAATATGAGGCCAATTTTAATTTGCCAAATGTGATAAAGTAACCATGTATTAACCCGCTGTGTTTCTTTCTGCATCTTTAAATGGTGGGAGTCATTAAAGTATCTCAGAGATGCAGGCTGTAAGTTGACACCTTCAGTGCAAAGACAAGCAATGGACCAATACATTAATTCATCTCCTTTCTCCCAGATGTTTCAGTCTGTGCTATTGAGAAGGGCAGAAACAATTTTAAGTTTTAAGTGAGGCTAGATATAGCTCCAGTTTAAGTTTGCTGATGTCACCACTGTTGTCGGCTGCATCAAATCAGCATCTAAGAGAGAGAATGAAAATCTGGTTGAATGGCGCCACAACAACAACCTCTTACTCAACATCAGCAAAACCAAAGCTGATCATTGACCATAGGGGAAAGAAACTGGAGGTCCATAAGCCAGTCCTCATTAGGAGATCTGAAGTGGAGAGGGTCAGTAACTTAAAATTCCTTGGCTTGATAATATCAGAGGATCTATCCTGGGATCAGCACATAAGTGCCATTACAAAGAAGGCACAGCAGCACTTCTACTTCCTTTAGAAATTTGCAGTTTCAGGATGTCATCTAAAACTTTGCCAAACTTGTATTGATGTACAGTGGAGAGTATCCTGATTGGTTACATCATAGCCTGGTATGGAAACACCAATGCCCAACAACAAAAAAGCCTACAGTAAGTGGTGGACACAGCCCAGTCCATCACAGGCGAATCCCTCTCCACTATTGAGCACATCTGCAAGCATTGCCATAAGAAAGCAGCATCCATCATCAATGACCCCCACCATTCAGGCCATGCTCTCTTCTAACTGCTGCAATCAGGAAACAGGTACAGGAGCCTTGGGTCCACACTACCAGGTTCAAGAACAATTACTATCTTTGAGCCATTAGGCTCTTGAACCAGTGTGGATAACTTCACTCATGTCAACTCTGAACTGATTCCACAACCCACTTTCAAGGACTCTAGAACTCGTGTTCAGTATTACCCATGAACAGTACCTCACTTTTTAAAAAATATATTATTTCTGTTTTTGCACTATTTTAATTTAACTTATATATATTTACTTTTCTGTATTATTATGTGTTGCATTGTACTGCTGCCACTAAGGTAACCATTTTCATGACATGCTGGTGATATTAAACCTGATTCTGATTTCATAGTTTGACTTTTGTTTGTCTGCTGTCAGTCTGTTTGTTTGTCAGTCTTTGTGTGTAGTTTTTCATTGATTCGATTGAATTTCTTCTACTGTGAATGCCTGCAAGAAAATAAATCTGAAGGAAAGTATATGGTGACAAAATAGATATTTTAATAATAAATTTACTTTGAACTAATGGTTCCCCTATTTTCTTCTAGAAAATGGACAGTTCTCAACTTCAGCATCCACATCTTCTGGGAAAATGTGTAAACCTGCCACCAGTCTTGCCAAACGATCTTTTACAGAAATGGCAGAAAAGTCTGAGGCTTACAAATCCATCTTCACATCCCACATCTCAGCTAAACGCTCAAGAGAGCAGAAACCCAATTGGATCACTCATACAGCTTATTATTACTGAGCCAGTCAACAATGTTCAGGAATATATTCTTGCAGTTTTCTAACTGGCTTTAAACTGATAAGATAAAACTATTCATGTTTAAAGGCTTTCTCTTGCACTCTAACACAAAGGAATAAATAAGAACTTGTTTCTAGCTTGTTTGCATTGTCTAAGATGAACCATTATACTTTTTAAACATTTATAGAACTCATGATCAGATGGTTACTTGACAGTAAATGTACAGTCAAGAAGCTATCCTGGTGATAATGATCTCATCTATTCTGTACTGAGGATTTGTTTTCCTGAGGATTTATGTTGACATCTGTGTTAAAGTTTTCACCATGTTTTCTGTGCACAGTTTTTGCACTGTACAGAAAATGTGCCTTATGCTTGCAAGAAATATATTTTACTTTCATATTTTGAAAATATTAAAAGCTGAGTTTTATTTGAGAGAAGAAACATGTTACCATATATTGCTAGTAAATACCTTAAATGCCTTCAAGAGCAAGGTAAATAAAGCTCTGGACCATAGAAAGAAAATTTCATGTTTTTCTGTAGCAGCACAATAGGTTGATCAGAATTGTGTTGTACAAAACATTGATCAGATCACACCATGTTGGCCAAGGTGCACTTGGAATATTAGGTATAGTTCTGGCCATCACACTGCTGGCCTTGGTGGATTAGAAATATAGAAGAAAATGTTCAAATCAAATGAATCAAGGACAGTGGAAGCAGACAGACCAATTGCCTTTGTTCTTGCTATGAGGGAGGAGATGGAGGCTGCCATTTTATGAAGACACTGTGATCTCCATTTTGTGAGTCAGTTGCTTGGCTTGATCAGTGTTGTATTAGACACAATGATGCCGGGGCAATCTGCTAAACCAGGGATCATTTCCAACTAAGAAGTTATTTGGGAGGAGTTCTTTGGTTTGATATAACATGTAAGCTTGTGAAGAATGTTGGGATCTGTTTCAAGCTGGTTGCTGATTGAGAAAGTCATAAATTACCGATTGTCACTTGCTGGGAAGAGTGCAATAAATGGATGCTGGCCTGGAGCAGAGCCAACAAGATGTTAAGGGTCAGCCAGGTGATGTGTTTTCTCTGATACTGGAATGCCACATTTGAATTGATAGGAATGAATATAAAAGTGGACACTAAGTACTCAAGAGAATCATCATCACGAGGAAGAGCCCCCACACCAGGGGCTGGGAGAAGAAAGGATTGATTGATTATCTGGTCAACAGAGATCCCTTATTTCAGTGCTATAAATTGGAAAAGTTGTCTGCGTGATTATTGGTACAGAGGGAACAGTAGAATTCATGTTCTAAGTTGTTGGCCCTGAGTCAGCATAGTTTGTGCAGACAATAAAGTGCAAGGTTTGATTAATTACGAGTTGCATAGTGAGTTTCCTAATTTAGTTCTGTTGATGAATGGTCAACAACACTATATAAAGTATGTGGCAGCATTAGAAAGGGTGCAAAAGAGATTCACCAGGATGTTGCTGAATGGAGGGTTGTAGTTATAAGAAGCAATTGAATAGGCTGGGTCTATTCTCTCTGGAAAATAGGAGGCTAAAGGGTGACCTTATAAAAGCTCAAAATTGAGGGGCATAAATACAGCAGATAGTCTTTTCCTGGAGTAGGGAGATCTAAAACTTGATGTCATAATTTTAAGATAGAGGGGAGAATTGTATGAAGTTTAAAGGTAGCTATTTGAAACAAACAGCCAGAGGAGAGATGATGGAGGCAGTATAATAGTAACATTTAAAATGCTTTTGAACAGGTACTTGGGTAGGAAAGAAGGTGGCGGCTATGGGCCTAATGTGAACAAATTAGATTATGAAGATGTGCATCACAATTTGCATGGATGAAAAGGTTTCAATGAGGTAATGGTGTACTGTCCAGAATGTGAGAATGTAATAGGGTAATTCCATAAATTTGTTCTACCACTCCTTCCAAACAGGACATTGGCTTGCAAGTATGTTGTAAACTTTTTTCATGCTTTAGCTAAATTCATGAAGATGATAGGAGCTGCCTGCCCAAAAATGCCAAGTGCAGTAGCAGAGCCATCACAGTAATTGAAACCAACCAGCTTTTGATATTGTTCCCTGCCATGGAATTGTCTGTACTATTGAATATACCTAATGATGCATTCAGAGAAAATCTGTAAGGCAGATTTATGTTGGCGGGAAAACAGTTGCCCAAACTTATTCCTACTTTGCAGAACTCTGTCTGTAGATCTTGGTTCAAGTATATATCAAGTGCTGTTTAAATTTCTGAGCCAACAGCTATTTTAGACACCAAGTTCCACAGCTCTACTGGTTTCTGTATAAAAATGTCTTTCCTCATCTCCCCTCAAATACTTAAATCAATTACTTTCACTGGCTCTTGACTGCTCGGCTTGCACATCTTACTTAAATCTCCCCATAGCCTCCAAAGTTCTACAGAAAAGAGTCCAGGCTAATCCAATCTTCTCTGCTGTGATCATGCCTTTCCTGTACTCTGCTGACCAGTCTGTACGTGGAGGATGAACTGTACCCCAACTCTATAGTTCATGCTTGGAGAAACGCCTTCCTGCTTTTATACTTTATGCTTCAGAAACAAAAGCATTCTACATATTTTTTTTCCCACATTGGCCTCGACTGCTGCCTTTAAAGATCAAAGTCCTTCACGGGACCCAATACCCAATATCTATTGTCTGTTGCTTCTTGTGCCTTCCCACATGAATCACTGGATTAAATTCCAATGGCAACTTCTAAATCATTAATGTGCAAATTCTAACCTTTTGCTGCTAATAAGGTTACGGAGTGCAGTTGGTGTCTTCGACGGGCTTCAGTCATCGCAAGCAGTCACTTGTTTTGGAAAGGCACCGCGAGAATTAGAAAGAGCGCGGGGCTTTTCGACGGGTTCCGGTCGTCACCACCAGCGGGCAGCGCGGGGCTTTTCGACGGGTTCCGGTCGTCACCACCAGCGGGCAGCGTGGGGTTCCGGTCGTCACCTACAGCGGGCAGCGCGGGGCTTTTCGACGGGTTCCGGTCGTCACCTACAGCGGGCAGCGCGGGCTTCCGGTCGTCACCACCAGCGGGCAGCGTGGGGTTCCGGTCGTCACCAACAGCGGGCAGCGCGGGGCTTTTCGACGGGTTCCGGTCGTCACCACCAGCGGGCAGCGTGGGGTTCCGGTCGTCACCAACAGCGGGCAGCGCGGGGCTTTTCGACGGGTTCCGGTCGTCACCTACAGCGGGCAGCGCGGGCTTCCGGTCGTCACCACCAGCGGGCAGCGTGGGGTTCCGGTCGTCACCAACAGCGGGCAGCGCGGGCTTCCGGTCGTCACCAACAGCGGGCAGCGCGGGGTTCCGGTCGTCGCCAACAGCGGGCAGCGCGGGGCTTTTCGACGGGTTCCGGTCGTCACCACCAGCGGGCAGCGTGGGGCTTTTCGACGGGTTCCGGTCGTCACCACCAGCGGGCAGCGTGGGGTTCCGGTCGTCACCTACAGCGGGCAGCGCGGGCTTCCGGTCGTCACCTACAGCGGGCAGCGCGGGCTTCCGGTCGTCACCAACAGCGGGCAGCGCGGGGTTCCGGTCGTCGCCAACAGCGGGCAGCGCGGGGCTTTTCGACGGGTTCCGGTCGTCACCACCAGCGGGCAGCGTGGGGCTTTTCGACGGGTTCCGGTCGTCACCAACAGCGGGCAGCGCGGGGTTCCGGTCGTCGCCAACAGCGGGCAGCGCGGGGCTTTTCGACGGGTTCCGGTCGTCACCTACAGCGGGCAGCGCGGGGTTCCGGTCGTCGCCAACAGCGGGCAGCGCGGGGCTTTTCGACGGGTTCCGGTCGTCGCCAACAGCGGGCAGCGCGGGGTTCCGGTCGTCACCAACAGCGGGCAGCGCGGGGTTCCGGTCGTCGCCAACAGCGGGCAGCGCGGGGTTCCGGTCGTCGCCAACAGCGGGCAGCGCGGGCTTCCGGTCGTCACCAACAGCGGGCAGCGCGGGGTTCCGGTCGTCGCCAACAGCGGGCAGCGCGGGGTTCCGGTCGTCGCCAACAGCGGGCAGCGCGGGGCTTTTCGACGGGTTCCGGTCGTCACCACCAGCGGGCAGCGCGGGCTTCCGGTCGTCACCAACAGCGGGCAGCGCGGGGTTCCGGTCGTCGCCAACAGCGGGCAGCGCGGGGCTTTTCGACGGGTTCCGGTCGTCACCACCAGCGGGCAGCGCGGGCTTCCGGTCGTCACCACCAGCGGGCAGCGCGGGCTTCCGGTCGTCACCAACAGCGGGCAGCGCGGGGCTTTTCGACGGGTTCCGGTCGTCACCACCAGCGGGCAGCGCGGGCTTCCGGTCGTCACCAACAGCGGGCAGCGCGGGGTTCCGGTCGTCACCACCAGCGGGCAGCGCGGGGCTTTTCGACGGGTTCCGGTCGTCACCACCAGCGGGCAGCGCGGGGTTCCGGTCGTCACCAACAGCGGGCAGCGCGGGGTTCCGGTCGTCACCACCAGCGGGCAGCGCGGGGTTCCGGTCGTCACCAACAGCGGGCAGCGCGGGGCTTTTCGACGGGTTCCGGTCGTCACCACCAGCGGGCAGCGCGGGGTTCCGGTCGTCACCACCAGCGGGCAGCGCGGGGTTCCGGTCGTCACCACCAGCGGGCAGCGCGGGCTTCCGGTCGTCACCAACAGCGGGCAGCGCGGGGTTCCGGTCGTCACCAACAGCGGGCAGCGCGGGGTTCCGGTCGTCGCCAACAGCGGGCAGCGCGGGGTTCCGGTCGTCACCAACAGCGGGCAGCGCGGGGCTTTTCGACGGGTTCCGGTCGTCACCAACAGCGGGCAGCGCGGGTTCCGGTCGTCACCACCAGCGGGCAGCGCGGGGTTCCGGTCGTCACCACCAGCGGGCAGCGCGGGCTTCCGGTCGTCACCAACAGCGGGCAGCGCGGGGTTCCGGTCGTCACCAACAGCGGGCAGCGCGGGGTTCCGGTCGTCGCCAACAGCGGGCAGCGCGGGGTTCCGGTCGTCACCAACAGCGGGCAGCGCGGGGCTTTTCTACGGGTTCCGGTCGTCACCAACAGCGGGCAACGCGGGGCTTTTCGACGGGTTCCGGTCGTCGCCAACAGCCGCTTGTGTGTGTGAGGCAGCTCGGGCTTTTCGACGGTCTCCGGTCGTCGCCAACAGCGGCTTGCGTTCGGGAGGTAGTGCGAGATTTACCAACAGATTGGAGCCTTTCGCAGGCTTCAGCCATAGTTATTTATTAGGCTAATAAAAAGTTAATTTTAAAAGCGGAGCAGCTATTGTGGGAGCGCGGCAGTTTTTGAGTGGTCCTGTGGGAAGAGGCGAAGGCGCTAAGTTTCCTTCCTTGTATGTTACTACATATCTGGTGCAATGAGAATGGGTCTATTGCCAGCGATGTGACTTCGTGTGAGATGTGGGAACTCTGGGAGACCACCTGTCTCCTTGGTAAGCACACCTTCATGAAGTGTGCACAGTTTGCGAATCGTGCTGGGGAACTAGAACTGCAACTAGATGACTTTCAGCTCATATAGGAGAATGAGGAACTGATAGCTAGGAGGCAAGTACCTGGGTGACTGTCGGGAGAGGGGAAGAGAATAGTGCAGAGTACCACTGTGGGCATTTCTTGAATAACTTTGGATGCTGTTGGGGGCGGGGTGATTTAGCCAGGGAAAGCTACAACTATCAAGTCTCTGGCACAAAGTCTGGCTCTGGCTCATATTGTCGTGTGCATATTGATACCAACGACATAGATGAGAAAAGGGATGAGGTGCTGAAGAGAGAATATAGGAAGCTAGGTAGAAAGCTGAAAAATGGACCTCAAGGGTAGTAATCTCTGGATTACTGTCTGTGCCATGTGTCAGTAAGGGTAAGGATGATATGGCAGACAAATGTGTGGCTGAGGAATTGGTGCAAGGGAAAGGGTATCCGGTTTCTGGATGATTGTGATCTTTTGTGGAAAAAGTATGACTTCTACAAAAATGATGGGTTACACCTGAACTTGAGGGGGACCAATGTCTTTGTGGGCATGTTTACTAGAGCAGTTGGGATGTTTAGATTAAGTTGGCAACAGGGTGGGAACTGGAGTGATAGGACAGTGGATGGTGAGGTTGGTGCACAAGTAGATGCAGTGTGTAGTCAAACTGAAGAAGGATAGGCAGTTGATAGGACAAAATTGCAGTCAGTGGGATGGGTTGAAGTGTGTCTTTAAACTGAATAGTAGATTCAACAGTTCTGAAAAGTAAATATAAAGCAAAAGGGAAAGAGAATGCAAGAGAGATTATGAAAGTCTCCAGAATGTGTGTAGGCCTCCGTTAGTCTCATGAGACCATGGAATTGTGCCTTGGAAAGTTTCCAGGGCGCAAGCCTGGGCAGGGTTGTATGGAAGACTGGCAGTTGCTCATGCTGCAAGTCTCCCCTCTCCACACCACCGATGTTGTCCAAGGGAAGGGCATTAATCTCCAGAAGACATAAAAAGATAGTTTAGAAAGGGATGAGAACTTAACATCCAGTAACATGGGGGCAAAATTGAAAAAGGTGATGAGTACAGTACCGAAGGTATATTTGAATGCACACAACATACAGAATAAGGTAGATGATTGTGTAGAGATTGGTATTTATGATGTGGGCATCACTGAGTTATGGCTGAAGGAAAATCATAGTTTGGAGCTTAACATTTAAGGATACACATTGTATCAAAAAGATAGGCAGAGAGGCCTCTTGCTAAAAAATGAAATCAAATACTTAGAAAGAGATGACATGGGATTGGAAGATGTAGCATCCTTGAAGACAGAGATGGCAAGGGGTAAAAGCTCCCTGAAGGGAGTTACATACAGACCTCTGACCAGTAGCTAGGATGAGGGGTACAAGCAATGGGAGATTGAAAAGGCATATAAAAGGGGCAATGTTACAATAGTCATGTGGGATTTCAATATGCGTGTAAATTGGGAAACTCCGGTTGAGTGTTTGATCCCAAGAGAAGGAATTTGTAGAATGCCAATGCGATGGCTTTTTAGAGCAGCTTGTGGTTGAGCCTGTTGTGTATTTAATATTTCAGTAATATTTGTTTGATTAGCATTCTTATGCATTCTTATTTGTTTAAATAATTATATGTATATGAATTGCATACATCATTATGCTATCATGTGGTACGTGGACTTCATTTTAAGTCAACACGAAGTTAGACATGCAATCCCAGACTCCTGTGTTTTCCTTTCAATTAGCTTAATGTTGTTAAGTTACAAAGCATAACATTGGTGACAAGATATTTTTTAAATGAGCCCAAAACGTTCAAACTGAAAAAAAACGATGAATAAAAACACAACTGAGCAAGTGCAGAGAGGGTCAAGTTTTTTTAAAAAAGCAGTGCAACACATGTTATCGGAAGAGAAAGTATGATCGAGTTTTTTTTAAGTGAGAAAATGGAAGAATTCACAGGTTTGTAAAGTGTGAGTACTGGGTGATAAGCATATTTTTAGAAAAAGCAGAAATGGCTGGCTACAACAGAAAGAGGTGTTTAATTACACAACAGATAACTTGATTTTATATACTGAACAAATATTTTAAAGTAATTGAAATGGCCAGTGAGAAATGAGTATCAATTTTGCTGAGTGTATTGTGTTTAAAGGCATACAGTTTGCTTTGAAGTTTGACTGCTCCAACCAAACCATCAGAAATTAGCTTTGCTGATATTGTCTTAGTAATTCAGGAGCATTTAGAACTAAAGCCATTGTTGATTGCAGAACTCTTTAGGTTTATGGGTGGAATCAAAAGGAGGGGGGGGGGCAGTCCATTTCAGCATATGTGGCTGAATTGAGAGATTGTCTAAATATTGTCAGTTCAGTAATGGGCTTAATGATGTACTGAGAGATTGTTTAATTTGTGGAATCTTACAAGAAAGCATTCAAAAACAAGACACGAGGAAATCTGCAGATGCTGGAAATTCAAACAACACACACAAAATGCTGGTGGAATACAGCAAGCCAGGCAGCATCTATAGGGAGAAGCGCTGTCAATGTTTCGGGCTGAGACCCTTCATCAGGATGAGTCTCCAGCTGATGAATGAGCACGTACAAACAAGCTGGAGGAACTCAGCAGGGTGGGCAGCATCCGTGGAAACGAGCAGTCAACGTTTCAGGCTGAGACCCTTTGTCAGGTCTGCATCTGCAGTGTGCTTTGTGTGAACCTAAATGGACTGCTCAGATAAGAGAAAAAGCTCAAAAGACAAATTGCAGTTTCAAAAATAGCACTAATTTGCATGCTGTTGATGAAAAAACTGATGAGTGACTCAGGACCGTAGCCTTGAAATTTACAGTGTGAAAATTAAGAATAGATAAGCATATGATTTTTGCCAGAAGTGAATGGCAAATTAATTAAAATGGTACTGGACACTGACTCTTTCAGTCATTCCACTAAATGAGCTTGAACGACATTTCAAAGCTATCAAAGCCTGCAGATAAGAATTATGCTGCTAAGAACTTAAACTGGAGAAAAGCTAACTCCTGTAGGAATGACATTCATAACAGTGAAATACAATAATCAACAAGCCACATTGAGCTTATATGTGGTAAAAACAGAAGGCCCAATATGGGGGTGGGGGGATGGGAAGGAATGATTAGCTGAGACAACTAAACTACTATTTGCGTGCCACATTCCCTGCAATGAAGCCATACAAAACCAAATTAAGGAAGACACTGCATGATGCCACAATGGTGTTCAAGGATAGCATTGGAAAACTCAAAACATTTCCAGGGTAAAATAGCGTGAAATGAAAACGCTGGTCTCAAGTTTTCCAAAGCCCATCCAGTTTCGTAAACTATCTGTGATAAAGTAGCCAGTGAGCTAGATTGCATGGAGGCTGAAGGAATTCTTACCAAGTTTGAGTGGAGTCCATGGCAATGCCAGTGGTCCCAGTAACCAAGTCCCAGAATGGGTCTGTCAGGATCTGTGATAATTTTAAGGTCACCATTAATCCAATACTGAAAGTAGATTAGTATTTTCTGCCCAGGACAGAGGATATTTCTGCAAACCTTTCTGGAGGAAAACACTTAAGCAAAGTGCACTTTGCTGAAGCCTGCATGTAGATGGAGATGTAAGAAGAGTCGAAAGTGTTTCTCACCATGAACATTCACAAAGGGCTTTTATCACTATAATAGGCTTACTTTTGGAGTAGCATCCACATCTGCACTCTGGCAGAAAGCTCTGGATCAGGTGTTGCAAGGCTTCCTAGTCTCTTGGTGTTACCAGGATGATGTTATCGTTACTGGTAGGGATGACAAGCAACATCTCTAAAGTCTCAAGACAGTGTGAAAAATATTAGAAGATTATGGGCTAAGAGTATGATATGACAAGTGTGAATTCCTTACACCAAGTATCACTCAAGTGTACACATGAATGATGCACAATGTTACGTACCCCATAACTGGGTGTCTTACCAGCAAAGATAGAAGTAACCGTTGGAGTCTGGTGGTACTATTTTCAACAGTTTATTAGTAAAATATACAAATCAATATCAATGCAAATACACAGATAATACACGTTAGCAATACTAAACCTAAAAGTGTGGGTATAATAATAATCAATAATAAACAAGCTCTATCGTTGTCTAGGGGATAATGAATTGTCATATGTGAGTATAAAGTTCAGTTCAGTTCATACAGGCTGAGGTAGTTGTTGGTCAATGTGTTGTAATTGTTGGAGAGAGAGAGAGAGGGCGATCAAACAGGGACAGCTATTGTCTTGCAAACCTTCCTTTACGATCTTGATCCGTCGATGTGTTGTTGTGGCATTCAAGTATGACCCCCTCTGTCCTTTAGCTAGGCCATTCTTCCATGGTGGACTCGTCACCCAGGCAAGGGTGGACACACACACAAGCCCCCACTGGCCTTGCTATAACCACTGTGAGTGAAATTGACCGATCCGTTCAGTCCCCGATGCCCCACACTTTCTCGTGGATTTCTGATGCTCACTAGTGTGTCTCCTGGTGCGTCTGAGGGGTGTCACCCCAGACCTCACTTTTATCCCCACTCATGGGGTCTCAGGTGTCAATCAGGTTTGAATGACTTAACCCATCAAACCAGCCCACTCTGGCTGTCCACTGAGGAATTTTAATGTGCAGGATGGTACCACGTAAACAGCCCTCTCCGCAGCCATAAGTCTTTCGGGAGTCATAACATGGTGGATAAACATAACTCTCTCTCAGGCTGTTATCAGTAACAGATGCCCTGGCCTGTTTTCTTTTGTCTCTTTTACTCTCTGGTTAGCAGCATCGAAATAGTAACAGTTTGCGATTCTCCAAAAGGGGGGGGGGGGTGCATGGGCAACCCTTCTGCCCATCAGAGTTGTTCATCCTTCGTAACAACAACGATTACAGATATCTGCTGAGAAAATTCATCAGTGGTAGATGCCCCAAGACCAAAGATTGTGTCACAGTTGAGGTTTTAGGATTTGTCAACTACAATGACAGGTTCCTGCCAAACCTGGCTACTGTGCTCCACCCCTTGAACTCTTTTCTACACATCGGGAAGAAATGGCAATCGACACAGCAGCGTGAGACGGCTTTCAAAAAGGTGAAAGATGACATCAGACACTACTTGTACACTATAATCCATATCATCTGGTGAAGCTTGCCTATGACACCTTGCCTTATGGTAGAGGTGCAGTCATGTCACACCTTTTGAGGCTTTGCATCACGTTCCCTTACCTTTGCAGAGAAAGATTAAGCACAAATTGACAGAAAGGCCTTGAGTCTGGTAAAACATTTCAACTAGTACCTGTATGGGAGAGAATTTACCTTCATTACTGATCATCACCTACTAGTGTTCATTTTCAATCCACAGAAGGGTGTTCCACTAACAGCAGTAGCATGAATGCAGAGGTGGGCTGTTTTGGAGGGCAAAATTACAATATCGAATTCAAGAGGATAACTAATCATACAAATGCTGATGGTTGTCCCATTTACCCCTGGAAAAGGAAGTACTGGAAACATTTACAAAAAAAGATACTTCTTGATGTATTCCCCCAATGCAAATTGCAAGTCTCCATATTACTGCAGTGCTGATCCCAAGGGAAATCAGAAAAAAAACCTACACCGTCTTAGGTCTACATGGCTGCCCAAAATGTCCCAAATGTGCAGTAGAAACATCAGTTACCTCATTTTTAACAGCACAGAGATAAACTTGCCCTTGTTGGAGCTTGCCTTACCTGGGGATTAAGAGTTGTACCATCCAAGCTGAGAGCTAAAGTGTTGAAGGAGCTACATGCGTGGTTAAAATGAAAGTGTTAGCTCTAAGCTTTGTCTTCTGGCCTGGGATAGATAAGCAGATCAAGTAGCTTGACATGCACTGTATAGGCCACCAATATGTCCAGAAGATGCCAAGAGGAGTGCCTCTCCATCCTTGGGAATGTCCTGCATTGCCCTAGCAAAGGATCCATGTGGATTCATGGGCACAAAGTTCTTGGTAGTAGTGGATGCAGCTACAAAGTGGCCAGAAGTGTTCCCAATAGCCTCCACTACGGCCTCACACACTTGATGTATTGAGAGGCCTCTTTGTAAGGACTGATGTTCCAGAGCACTTAGTGACAATGAACCACAGTTTGTGGAGGAACTGTTTCAGTCATTCCTAAAAATGAATGGAATAAGACATATATTACATCTGCACCATACCACTCAGCTACAAATGGCTTGGTGGAAAAGTTTGTCCAGAGTCTAAAGAACACACTATGAGTAATGTCAGCAGAACTCACTACACTCATGCTGAACCAGAAGCTCATCATTTTCCTCCTTGCATAACGTGATACAACACACTCCACAACTAACAACTCACCGGCTGTGTTGTTCCTGGGTCATCCCTTGCACTCGCACTTGGATCGCCTGAAACCCAATCTCAGGAGTATGCAGGATAAACAGCTGAGATAAATTGAAGGCTCCTCAAACAAGGAGGTTTGAGGTTTCACTCCTGGACAAGCAGTCCTGCCGAGGGATTATAGAGATGATCAAAAGTGAGTACGCAGAAAGATTATGGACAGATCTGGATACTCTCGTGAACAGTGGAGATTGTGTCTGATATCATCTGGAGACGACGTGTTGATCAGTTGAAAAAAAGCAGGTCAATTGTTAGAGAAAAATGTTGGCTACCGCTGTCAGCACCACTTCTTGCAGTTTCAGAGTCAACTCCTATGATCACCATGGAGGAGGCCCCAGTACCTGAGATTGTTTCACAGCCACAAGTTTCACCTGTTAAGCAGAGTGATCCCCCTCGTCAGGAAAGTTGTTATCCCACAAGGGTAAGAAATCCTCTGCAGCCATTAAATCCTTATGTCTGAATGGGACAATTTAAAATTTAATATGCTGTGGATGTCAGTATATAATACTTGTATTATCATGTATACTATGTATATAGTTGATTTGCATTCTGTATTGACTTGGAGTTTATAGCTAAGCAAGGAGGGATGTTGTGTGTTTAATGTTTCAGTAATATTTGAGTTATTTTTATATGTATGTGTTTGATTAAGTATTCTTGTTTGTTTAAATAATTTATTATGAGTTACTATGTGTGTAAGTATGTGAACTGCAAACTCATCACGCTACCACGGTACATGTATGTACATCTCTTAAACTAAACATGAAATAGACCCACATTCCTGTGTCATTCTTTGAATTAGTTTAATGTTTTGAAGTTACAAAGCTTAACTAAACCCACTAACAGAAAGGCAACTTGGAACTGGGTATTGTGTAAAAACTGGATTTGATTAGGGAGCTTGAGGTAAACAAAGCTTCCAGAGGCAGCGATCATAACATGATAGAATTCATCCTGCAGTTTGAGGGGGAGAAGCTAATATCAGATGTATCAGTATTACAGTAAAGGGTATAAGAGAGGGGCTGCTCAAAGTTAATTGGAAGGGGACACTAGCAAGGATGATAGCAGAACAGCAATGGCTTAAATTTCTGGGATGAATTCAGAAGTTGCAGGATAGATTCATCCATAGTATTCTAAAGAGGATGAGGCAACTGTAGCTGACAAGGGAAGTCAAAGATGGCATAAAATCAAAAGAGGGAGTATATAATACAGCAAAAATATGTGGGAGGTAGAGGATTGGGATGATCACCTTGTATCTTGTTGCTATGCTCACTGTCATGTAAGAATTGATTATTTGAAGGTTAAATAGTTGCATCTGCCACATCCTCACCTTTTAGTTTGATTCCTTCTACATCTGTTTCTATTTGAGTTAATCAGTTTAGTTCAATCAATTCATTTGTCATAGATCATTAGTATCTTATTTATTATCTTTGTTTAATCATGCACGGGGCTCTGTGCATACAAAGTAATCACGAATTTATTCAAAAAGTGGTCTTTTACTTAATAGGCTACTTTCTTTAATAAAATACAAAACACTTCTCTGACATTTAATTTTTTTGGAAATTGAATATTTGGAATTTTAAAATTTTCTCTTCCACTGATACACTAATTCAGAAGACAAATAATAGACATCTAAAACAAAATTTATGCAAAGATCTAGGATGCCTAAGACTTTTGCACAGGACTGTATAAAGAGAAAAAGAGAGGTGAAAGTGGATATCAGGCCACTGGAAAATGACGCTTGAGTGATAGTAATGCAGGACAAAGAAATAGAGGATAAACTGAATAAGTATTTTGTGTCAGTCTTCATTGTGAAAGACATCAGCAATATGCCAGAAATACGAGAGTGTCAGGGGGCAGAGGTGCGTGTAGCTGCTATTACTGAGGCGAATGTGCTTGGGAAGCTGAAAGGTCAGAAGGTTGATAAGTCACCAGGACCAGCTGAACTACATGCCAGGGTTTTGAAAGAGGTAGCTGAAGAGATTGTGGACTCATTAGAAGTGATAGTTCAAGAATCACTGGATTTTGTAATGGTTGTGGAGGACTGGAACATCGAAAATGCCACTCCACTCTAGGTAGAGAGGGACACAAAAGACAGGAAATTACTGCATAGACCAGTTAGCCTATCTTCAATGATTGGCAAGATGTTGGAGTCTATTATTAAGGATGAGGCTTTGGAGTACTTGGAGGCACATGATCATATAGGCTGAAGTCAACATGGTTTCCCAAAGGGGAAACTTTGCCTGACAAATCTGTTGAAATTCTTTGACAAAATAACAGACATAGGAGAAGAAATAAAGGGGTCTTTTCTGGTTGTTTGCTGGTGACTAGTAGTGTTCTGCAGGTGTTTGTTTTGGGACAGTTTCCTTTCATGTTGTGTCAATCATTTAGATGACAGAATTGATGGCTTTGTGACCAAGTTTGTGGACCATACAAAGATAAGTGGAGGGGCAGGTATTATTGAGGAAGCAGGGAGTCTGCTGAAGGACTTAGATTGGAAGAATGGGCAAAGAAGTGGTGGATGGAATATAGTGCAAGAAAAGTGTATGGTCATGCACTTTGTTAGAAGGAATAAAGGTGTAGACTATTTTCTAAATGGAGAGCAAATTCAGAAATCAGAGGTGTAAAGGGACTTGAGAATCCTCATGCAGGATTCTTAAAGGTTAATTTGCAGGTTGAGTTGGTAAGGGAAACAAATGCAATGTTAGCATTCATTTCAAGAGGACTAGAATACATAAGTAAGGATGTAATGCTGAGGCTTTATAAGGCATTGGCCAGATTCCACTTGTAGTTTTGTGAGCAGCCTTGGGAGTATGCTGCCATTGGAGCTGGTCCAAAGGAGGTTCATGAGAATTATCCTTGGAATGAAAGGGTTAATGTGTGAGGACATTTGATGCTCTGAGCCTATACTTGGAGTTTAGAAGAATGAGAAGAGGAATCTTATTGAAACCTATCAAGCATTGATAGTCCTACATAGTAGATGTGGAGAGGCAATTTCCTGTTGTGGCAGTCTAGGACAAGAGGGCAGAGCCTGAGAATAAAATAAATATTAGAGCAGAGATGAGGAACAAATTTCTTTAGCAACAGGGTAGTGGAATCAGGAATTTATTGCCACAGACAGCTGTGGAGGCCAAGCCACTGATTTATTTAAAGTGGAAGATTTTAGGTTCTTGATTAGTAAGAGTGTCAAAGGTTATGAAGAAAATTAGGAGAATGAGGTTGAGATGGATAATAAATCAGCCAAGATAAAGTGGTGGAGGAGAGTTGATGGACCAAATGGTCTAATTCTGCTCCTAGTCTCTTATGATCTTCCAAATGATGTAATTTGCTGAACTGTATGGTGCAGTGTGTGTGTCCGTCCGAATGAGGGGCAATGTATTGAAGATCGGGTTAGACTTGGGCATCAGGTACAAGCTAGAGGTGGACTTTGAGCATATCAAATAGAGATAATTATTTAGAGTCCCTCTTCCATTTTGTATCTTTCATTCATTCGTTGAGCATGGCTGCACCTGCATTTAGGAACCTGGTGATCCCATTCCCATTGAACCCAGCAGCACTGCCAACACTGAGGGCATGTTTCCTTCTGTGAGCCTGGTTAAGCAGAGATATTGTTAGCCCAGCTTAAGGAGCAGAGAGTTACCTCCTTGCCTCCCTGATCTTTTCTATATTTTCTGCCTTCCCTTGTTGCATTTTCCCAAGTGCCTCAACTCACACTCTCTGGGTTCAGATTATTTGACCATAAGACATAGGAGCAGAATTAGGTTATTTGGCTCATCTAGTCTGCTTCACCATTCCATCATGGCTGATTTATTGTCCCTCTCAATCCCATTCTTTTGTCTTCTCCCCATAACCTTTGACACCCTTACTAATCAATAACTTATGAGCCTACTCCTTAAATATATCCAATGATTTGGCAACAAATTAAATTCAATTTGCGATTTCACTGCCCATTTAAAAAAAGTTGCTGAGTTGCAAAAAATGACCCTTGCCAAAGACAGCTATAGGATATGAGGGAGCATCTACACTCAGTGGCCACTTTATTAGGTGCACCTGATCACCTGCTTGTTAATGCAAATATCTCATCAGCCAATTGTGTGCATGAAATCATGCAGACATGGTTAAAAGGTTTAGTTATTGTTCAGACCAACATCAGAATGGGGAAGAAATGTGATTTTGATTGAGGAATGATTGATAGTGCCAGACAGGGTGCTTTGAGTATCTCAGAAATTGCTGATCTCCAGGGATGTTCATGCACCACAATCTCTAGATTGGTGCAATAAACAAAAAACTTCAAATGCATGGCACTCTTGTGAGTGAAAAGAGAGATTAGAGGAGAATGGCCAGATTGGTTCAAGCTGACAGGTAGGTGACAGCAATTCAAATAACTACACATTACAATAGTGGTGTGCAGAGAGTATTTCTGAAATCACAACACATCTAACTTTGAAGTGGGTGGGCTACATCTGTAGAAGACTATAAGCATACACTCAATGGTTACCTTTGGTACAGAAGGTACTTAATAAAGTGCCTATTGAGTGTATATCTTCCTGCAGTTTCAACCAAGAGGCAACTTGCTTTCGTATTTTCTCATGTTGAGAGCAAAGGCCATTTAGTCAATGGGTTTATGCTGGATCTCCCTAGTTTCCTGGTAAAATGAGGGGGGAAACCAGTGACATGTCCATTCTGGTGCTTCTAATGCCCACCTAAACATTAGAGATGGTTTACAGTGACCAACTATCATACCAACCTGCATGCCTTTAGGATGTGGAACTACTGGAGGGATATTAGTGCAATCTACATAGAGATCCTATTAACACTGGAGGTGTTAACACCTAGACCACTGGTGCTATGAAGCACCAGCTCTATCTGCTGCACCACTGAGCTGATCACACCATTCTGTGAACTGATGTCTATTGTAAAACCAACTGCAATACCCAAATGTATGTTTCTGCTGTGACAGGAGGCTATGTATTGGTTTGTAACTTTGTTGATTTGGGTGGAATTTAAGCTTGTTTATGAGAGAGACTGAGAGGGTCAGAAACTGTTTCACAGTTCTAGAGGAAGGAGTCATCTCCCCAGCTGTGTGTATAGGATGTATACAGAGGAGGGAAAGGAGAAGCCTGTTCCTTGTAGTTTCTGCTCTGAACACAATCCAAACCAAACCACTTTTGCGCAAGAGTGAGTAACAGTCTGAAGTTTGTTCAGGGAATGGCATAAATATTAGACAGAATAATGCTTTTGATTGCTGCTAGTGAAAATCGAACAGTGGAACTGAGAGATAGGGTAAATCTATGGCAACAAATGGCGAAGACTAGTAATCTAAAGCTAAGGAACTCGCTAGTCCAAGAACCATGCAATCTCATAAACAAGATTAAAACTACCCATGTTAACTGCAATGCACATTAGGCAAGATTTCTTTTAAATTTTTTTTCTGTAAGCAATTTTGCTTCTATTTGACGTTTGGTGTGCAAGTTTAATTGATGTGAACTTTATTGGTTGGTGGAGTCAGAATCGGAATCAGGTTTATTGTCACTGACGGACTGTATTATGAAATTTGTTGTGACAGCAGTAAATGCAAGGCATAAAAAATGTAAGTTACAATTTTTAAAAAAGTGCAAAATAGGAATAGTTAGGTATGTTCATGAATTCATTGACCTTGCAGAAATCTGATGGCAGAGGGGAAGAAGCTGTTCTTAAAACATTGAGTGTGGGTCTTCAGGATCCTGTACTTCCTCCTGGATGAGAAGAGCGCATGTCCTATATGGTCAGAGTCCTTAATGATGGATATCATCTTCTCGAGGAACTGTCTTTTATAGATATCCTCAATAGTGGGGAAATTTCTGCCTGTGAAGAAGCTGGCTGAGTTTACAATCCTTGCCAGCCTCTTTTCATCCTGTGCATTGGAGCCTCCATACTAGGCAGTGATGCAACCAGTCAACCACAGTACATCTGTAGAAATTTGCTCAAGTCTTTGGCAACATGCCAAATCTGTTCAAACTTCTATTGAAGTACAGCCACTGGCTCACATTGTCATGCTGATTGTCATTAGTATATTGGACCAAGAGTAGATCCTCTGAGATGTTGCCGCCTAGGAACTTAAAGTTGATCACCCTTTACATTGCTGACCCTTCAGAGAAGACTGATATGAAAAATCATAGGGACATTAAGAGACTGCAGATGGTGAAATTTAGAGCAAAGGGTCATATTTGCATTAATCGGGGTTCGAGATCTACAACAAAATCAACTGTTAAACCAAAGAATAAACATTGCTGCTTTGGATGTTTCAGTTTTATCATTTGTGGTCATCTCTGAATTATTTCCTGTATTGTTTTCTTTAGCAGTGAGATAAAGATGAATACACAGTAAAATGTTATTGGAGAAATATTGCTTGGTGAAGAGCTTTGGGGGTCTTGTGTACACCAGGAAGGGCCTATATAAAATGTAAGGGGTGCACTTCAACATGGCTGGAACCATTGTTCTTGTTGGAAGTGTAGTATTCTGGGTCAGAAGCACCCAACAAAAGCATTAGGGAACAGACGTAAGGTGCACAGGGGAATGGGAGGACCTAACAGAATTAGGATTAATTGTAATTCAGAAATAATTCAGAACTGATGGTGTGAAGCAGACTATGATGGCTTTAGGAGGCATGTGCTTAACAAATAGTCTGTGATAAATTATGCTGATGAGCTGCAGGCATATAGCCATTATGATAGAGTGATAATAATAGGATGGTTGGACAAAATAAGGGGTCAAATTGGAACAATGTTTTGGCCATAATGACCCTAGGAAATGTTAGAAAGGGAAGTGTAGGGTGGAAGTATTCACTGTAAGTACAGTTCTGGAGCTGGGAAAGGAATAGTTTAACATGGAATCCATTATAGAGTTAAAGTCCTGGTCCAGAAGTGAATCTTCCTCTGCTCAGCCACTAATTAATCACAAAACTACAATGTGGAAAATCTATCTAAGTCAGGAATGAATTTAAACAATTACAGAAAAGAGTGACAAAGTTGATGAAAGGCAATCTGGAAAGGCCTATTTCAGGGATGGATGGTATTGGATGTGCACACTATCCTCAGGAATGGCTGAGAAGAAGGTGGGGGAGTGGTGGTTGGCAGAGAGACCAAAGATGCCTGGAGTGGCTGAAAGGAGGTCAGAGAGACTGGAATGGCCTGGAGGAGGCTGGTGATCCAGCAAGGGGCTGAGAATAAAGTCAAGGGAGGGAGACCAGTGAGCCTGGGGATGGCAGCGCATGAGACTTCTCAAATGCAAGCTCAGTGATTGGGACGGAAGCTTGCAGTTTCAGTGAAACAGCTGCTACATTACAGATTTATTTTAAGGAGCTGGTTTGACTGGAGTAGGAAGCTTAAACCTGTACAGAAGTGTGAGCCAGGCAACAATTTCTCTTGTATTGTGGAACTATAGTGCCACCAGGTGGAACAGCAATATTGAGCATGATGCTTCTGGAACTGCAGAATCCATTCCTCACTGTACTGTGTTGTTAGCTCATGGACAGACGTCTCATATTGAACTGAGCAAGAATTCCATCATGTTGGTAGATTTATGTTGAGTGGGCACACACAGAGAATCATACAATTTACCTTCATTGCTGCATGCAGTCTCCAAACCTGCATCACCTGCTTCGAATGTTCACTCACACTTCCTTGAGAACATCTGTAAGTATCAACGTCTCAATGCTCTTAACCAGAATGCTGCAAATTCTGACATGTTCTGGGTGAATCCTTTGTAAATATTGGCACATTCCTTGTGAATCTTGTAATTACTGATATGTTCATAGGATTAGAAAATCAGGGCTAATTTATAAAGCAAATTATAGGCCAGTCATGTCCCTGTCATTGGGGAGAAAGTTACACCTAATTATTCCGTGCAGCAACATCTGATCCCCAGTCCTTCAGGGCACAGCTCCTCAAGCATTTATATGAACACTTTTAAATGCAAGGGCTTCAGACAGTGAGTTCCAGATCCACCTGTCTCTGGTTAAAAACATATTCCCTCAACTCCCTTCTATCAGAATCAGATTTATTATCACTGAAATGAGAAAATCTGCAGATGCTGTAAATCCAAGCAACACACACAAAATGCTAGAGGAACTCAGCAGGCCAGGCAGCATCTTTGGAAGAGTAAACCGTCAACGTTTTGGGCTGGAACCCTTGTATTTGATCATTCATCTGTTATGTGCTGTACTGTATGATGTGGATTATCATGATCATGATTATTCTTAGCAAATTTTTGTACAGAAGTGGTTTGCCATTGCCACCTTGTGGGCAATATCTTTACAGGAGACCCCAGCCATTATCAATACTCTTCTGAGATTGTCTGTCTAGTATCAGTGGTCACACAACCAGGACTTGTGATAGGCACCAGCAGGTGCTACACCTTGCCCAAAGATGACCTGCAGTTCAGTGGAAGGAAGGAGTGCCTTGCATCTCCTTTTGTAGAGATGTATCTCCACTCCACCGCGCTTCTGGATCATAGAGTACAGAAACAGATCCTTCAGCCCAACTGGCCTGTGCCAAGCACAACATCCTCCTTGCCAGTTCCAGATGCCTACATTTGGCCATTAACCCTTTAAGTCCTTCCCCTTTATATGCCCATATGCCTATTCAAATGCCCCTTAAATGTTGTAATTGTACCTGCCTCAACTAATTTCTCTGGCAGCTTATTCCAATTAATCATCACTCTGTGTATTCTCTCATGTACTTTTTAAATTCTTTCCTTTCTTATCTTGTACCTGTGCCCTCTCATTACTGCCATTGGGGAAGGTGTACAGGAGACCTCAGTGTTGTAAGAACAGCATCTTTTCCTCCACTATCAGATTCTGGAATAGTCCGTGAGTGCTGCCTCACCATTCCTCTTCAGTTCTTTTTATTCCTTATTGTAATTTCTGTATGTGTGCAGGAGGGAGGGAAAGTGGCTTGTTTTGCTGCTGCTGTTGTTGCTGCTAAACATCGTGGCCATGCTATTTTGCCACTGGAATGTGTGGTGAAACTTGCATTTGCTGCAGCACATCTTTAGATGTGTTGGTTGTTAACACTAACAATGCATTTCATTGTATATTCCAATGTACATGTAACAAATACAGTAAATCTAAATCAGAATTATAGTATTTTTTATATATTGCATTGCACTCTGCCACAAAACAACAGATTTCATGACACACACTCGGCCACTTTTTAGGTACCCCCTGTACCTAATGTAACCTTCTGACTGTGGCTCATAATAAACCAGGCCTGTTAGGTAAATCTGGGTAACAGCCACATGGGTAATGGAGAGAAGGCCACCCTCAATAAGCCATACATGTCTAGGGTCAGTATGATTCTGATTCAACCAAACAGGAAGGTTGGAATGTTCAGATGAGTGAACAGTAATTATGGTGAATGTTGTGTAAAAGCTAGCCCATGCAAAGTTATCGTTCACCAGGAAATAACGGATCTTACATCGGCATAAAATTAAAGTGGAAGTATATTTACAGATATTGCAACTTTAACAAACAACTAACAGAAAAAAAGCCTATTACAGTTAAACCAGTCTAAATGTGCGCATAGACATTGGAGCTCATTTTTGGAGTAGGTGGGTGCTTCTCTTTGATTACTCACACACTGAGCCCATGTTCTGTGTGAAAGACACCAGCCACAGTTTGAAATTCCCTTGAAGACTATTTCGAATGAACTGGCTAACTCAGGAGTATTATCAATTCCTCCTTGGAACCATTCGCCTGCACAAAGTACTTCTTACAATGGGGTCTCTCCTGTGGGCAGGGGACTGCGAGCATCTTCCCTTGGGCTCTTCTCCGCACCTCCTCCTCCTTCCAACACCTGCCAGCAAAGAGCCAAAACCAACTCGCTGTCCCTCAGAAGCCTGATTCCAGCCAGCTCTCTCGAATGCTCCATGGCATCCCACATGATGGAACGTTACCAAGTCAAACCTGCTTGGCTGACACAACATTCCTAAGCTGAGTAAGCGGCTCCTTATCTTAGCAGAAGTCAAAATACTGAACTGTGAAACTTAATTAAAAACACACACCGTTTTACAGAAAAGCTGAAGAAAATAAAACAGTTGATAGCACAACAGTAGTAATACAATAAAACATGTTCATAACCAGGCCACTACACTAATAAAGTGGCCACTGAGTGTACATTCGTGGTCTTCTCTGCTTTTGCCCATCCACTTCAAGGTTCATTCAGAGATGCTCTTCTGCATACCACTGTTGTAATGGGTAGTTATTTGAGTTACTGGCGCCTTCCTGTCAGCTTAAATTTGTCTGGGCATTCTCCTCTGACCTCTCTCATTAACAAGGTGTTTTTGCCCACAGAGCTGCCACTCAGTGGATTTTTTTTTGTTTTTCATACCATTCCTTTTCCTCTCTCTCTCTCTATTCTGCCTCCTTACCTCTCTCCTTTGCTCCTTTTTCTCTGTAATCCCATCCCTCTCTAGGTAATGGTGGTTATAATGTAAGAAACTATAAGAGAGTACTCTCTCTCAGTCCCTCTCCTTCTGTCATGCTCTTACATTTTCTCTCTTACTGTCTTGGACTCTCACTCACACACTACCACTGAAATTCAGATAATTCTTGAGGGACACAGCACAGATGATGCAGAGAGGATGAAGATGCTTCTCTGTCTGCAAACCCTGGAACCAGGGCCACATTCTCGTCTTAAGGGTAGGCTAGATAAGTTGGAGATCAGGATAGCCTTATTCACCCAGACGGTTGTGAAATTGACTTACATGGAAGGCTCCAGATGCTTAGTCGCTGAATTTATTCAAAACCAAATCAATAGATGTCTAACTATTAAGGAAGTGAAATGTATGGCAGGAAGATTGTGCTGAGGCAGGTGAACAGCCATGACCCTGACTCATTGCATCATGGCCTGGTACAGCAATGCTACTGCATAGGAACGCAAGGTACTAGAGACAGTAGTACACAGCCCAGTCTATCACAGGCACAGCCCTCTCCACCAGTGACAGCATCTACAGAAGTTGCTGTCTCTAGAAGGAAGCATCTATCATTAAGAATCCCTACTATCTGGCTCATTTCCTCTTCTCACTACTACTGTGAGGCAAGAGGTACAGAATCCTGAAGCCCCACATGACCACATTCAGGAACAGCTACTTCCCTTCAACAGTGAGGTTCTTAAATCACCCTGCACGACCTTAACCCTGCGTCGGCAATGGAACTCTGGACCACCTGTGGACTTGTCTCTGCTTTGTCCTAACTTTGAACTAATTACTTATTTTTCACAGTTTTTCTTGTCCCTTTACTATTTGTATAATTTGTGTGTAATTTACATATAAATAGCTGGGGTTCTCTTCATTTATTTGGGACATTTTGCCACTTAATTGGGACGGGACAATGGCTGAACATTTTTAACCAGCATCTGTCCCGTGTGTTTGTGTTCATAAAGCAGTGATTTTTGTCACTGAGAGTTGGCGAGAAATAATCAATATGATGACTTAGAACTGTTGCTCACTGCAGTTTCAAGCATTCAGGCTTGGAGATGCCAGAAGCAGCCAGCAGTGAAAATGAAATGATTTCACCACTTCAGCAAGTTAGGAACTACAAAGAAGTTGAAGGTATCAGCAATCATCTTGAATGCTACCTTTGGACCCCACTAGGCACTCTGCTCTCAAGTAGCTGTTTGCATGCAACAGCGGCCACACCACAGTACACAGCTTCAAAAGGCGGGCTAAACCTGGTGAGGGTAGCCGGCACGTCTTCTGCCCTAATGAGATCGGGACATGCCTGTCCTAGCATGTGAAGTCAGCTCCAGGGCAGTGGGCGGATGAGATCAATAAGATCCAATGGCCAGGAAGGCGATTCTGTTGCGCTCTGTGGAGAGCAAAGGACAAGACCAGGCACAGAAGTCATGCCATCCACTGCAACAAAGGAAGACCCAGTTGTGATGACTACTCATACCACTAGACCTGGGTGTCCGAGGCCAACTGCCCCAGTACAATGGCTTTACCACTTTAAAAGCTCTCCTGCACACGTTTCCTGTCATCCATTGGATAAGATGATCAACCACCAGTAGAACTGGCAGTGTTCTAATTTGTTCTGTATTTCATTTAAATACATAATTTGTTACTCTGTCAAATAGTGGTTTGTCTTTTTTAATACCCTTTTAACTATTTCCATGAAACTTCGGCTAATTGGGCCTGCCCGTCAATTGGACCCAAATGTATCGGTCCCGATGTGTCCCAATTAACCAGAATCTGTTGTAAGTTATACTCGTATTTTGTCTGCTACGTGCCTGCGATACTGCTGCTGTATCATTTTTCTCTAACTGTGTCTCTGTACCTGTGTGCACTGCTGTATGTTTAGAAGGTCCATTGGTGAGCAGTGAGCATTGTGTTTTGGAGCTGTAAACTACAGGTGAGTCAGAGGCATTTCTCATCATCCATCCACACTTGTACTGTTCTAATGTTCCTGATGGGATGGAGATCTCTGATACAGCCAGTGGATGGCAGTATGACACAAGGACCTAGCCCACACACCTTATGACCCAGCCTGACATACAGGCGCCATATTCCCATTGGCTGTAATGCTTCCAACTGATTGACAGCTCTACAGAGTCTGCTGTGTTCCTTTCACATTGTATCGGACTCTGTACAGCGCTGAGAGTATCTTAAATAGTGTCAGGGAGCAAAAGAGATGCAAATAATTGAAACCCAGTAAGGTCTATTAATACTGACTAAGATGATGTGAGGTACAGTAAATATGTATGTAATAAATAAAATAAGGCAAAAAAAAAACACGAGGAAATCTGCAGGTGCTGGAAATTCAAGCAACACACACAAAATGCTGGTGGAACACAGCAGGCCAGGCAGCATCTATAAGGAAAAGCACTGTCGACGTTTTGGGCCAAGACCCTTCATCAGGACTAACTGAAAGGAAAGATAGTAAGAGATTTGAAAGATGGATGGGGAGGGGGAAATGTGAAATGATAGAAGACCGGAGGGGGTGGGGTGAAGCTGAGAGCTGGAAATGTGATTGGCAAAAGGGATACAGAGCTGAAGAAGGGAAAGGATCATGGGACGGGAGGCCTAGGGAGAAAGAAAGGGGGAGGGGAGCACCAGAGGGAGATGGAGAACAGGCAGAGTGATGGGCAGAGGGAGAGGAAAAAAAGAGGAGGGGGAAAAAACTAAATATATCAGGGATGGGGTAAGGAGGGGAGGAGGGGCATTAACGGAAGTTAGAGAAGTCAATGTTCATGCCATCAGGTTGGAGGCTACCCAGCCGGTATATAAGGTGTTGTTCCTCCAACCTGAGTTTGGATTCATTTTGACAATAGAGGAGGCCATGGATAGACATATCAGAATGGGAATGGGACGTGGAATTAAAATGTGTGGCCACTGGGAGATCCTGCTTTCTCTGGCGGACAGAGCATAGGTGTTCCGCGAAACGGTCTCCCAGTCTGCGTCCGGTCTCACCAATATATAAAAGGCCACACCGGGAGCACCGGACGCAGTATACCGCACCAGCCGACTCACAGGTGAAGTGTCGCCTCACCTGGAAGGACTGTCTGGGGCCCTGAATGGTGGTGAGGGAGGAAGTGTAAGGGCAGGTGTAGCACTTGTTCCGCTTACAAGGATAAGTGTCAGGAGGGAGATCGGTGGGAAGGGATGGGGGGGACGAGTGGACAACAGAGTCGCGTAGGGAGCGATCCCTGCGGAAAACAGGAAGAGTGGGGGGGTGGGAAAGATGTACTTGGTAGTGGGATCCTGTTGGAGGTGGCGGAAGTTACGGAGAATTATATGTTGGACCTGGAGGCTGGTGGGGTGGTAGGTAAGGACAAGGGGAACCCTATCCCGAGTGGGGTGGCGGGTGGATGGGATGAGGGCAGATGTGCGGGAGAAAAAGAATAGTTAGGTAGTATTCATGGGTTCATGAACTGTTCAGAAATTGGATGGTGGAAGGGAAGTTGGTCCTAAAACATTGAGTGTGGGTCTTCAGGCTCCTTACCTTCTCCCTGATATAGTAATGAGAAAAGGGCATGTCCCAGTTGGTGAGGGGTCTTAGCGATCAAAACCGCCTTCTTGAAGCACTGCCTACTGGGGAGGGTTGTGCTCATGATGAAGCTGATTGAGTCTACAAACCTCTGCAGCCTCTTTTGATCTTGTGCTTGGAGCCTTTATACCAGGTGGTGATGCATCTAGTCAGAATGCGCTCCCCCCGTACACCTGAGAAATTTCCTGGAGTTTTTGGTGGCATATGAAATATCCTCAAAATACTAAAGTAGTTTAGCTACCGATGTGCCTCTTTATGATTGCATCAATGTGTTGGATCCAAGATAGATCCCCTGAGATGTTGACACCCAGGAACTTGAGATTGCTCACCTTTCCACTGCTGGTCCCTCAACAAGGATTGGTGTGTGTTTTCCTGAGTTCCCCTTCTTAAAGTCCACAATGAATTCCTTGGTCTTGCTTATGTTTACTGCAAGGTGGTTGTGACACCACTCAACTAGCTGATCTGTCTTGTTCCTGGATGTCTTCTCATCACCAATAGTGATTTTGCCAACAACAATAGTGTCTTCAGTGAATTTATAGATGACATTTGAGCTATGTCTAGCCACATAGTCATATGGCAAGGATCACTAGTTAATATTTAAAAGTAAGCAGATGAGTGGAGGGGTGACTGAAATGCGAAGGAATTATGCTAAACGTGAGATGATTACTGACTGAGTACTCCTGCTGTGCACAGTTCTGGCCTCTAAGTTACAGGAAGAATACAGAAGGAATGTGAAGGATTTATGACAATACCAGAACTGAAATGTAAGAATTAGGAGCAGGAGCTTGCCACCCAGCTTCTGTGTTGGCTCCACCATTTGGGAAGATCACAGCTGACTAGAATCAGAATCAGATTTAATATCACCAGCTTATGTCACAAAATTTGCTAACTTTGCAGCAGCAGTACAATACAATACATGATAAATATAAAAAAAACTGAATTACAGTAAACATGTATATTAAATTGTTAGATTAAGGTAAGTAGTGCAAGAACAGAATTATTATTTTTTTAAAAAGTAGTGAAGTAATGTTAATGGGTTCAATGTCCATTGAGAAATCAGATAGCAGAGAGGAAGAAGTTGTTCTGGAATTGCTGAGTCTCTGCCTTCAGGCTTCTATACCTCCTTCCTGATGGTAACAATGAGAAGAAGACGTGTCCTGGATGGTGGGGGTCCTTGATGATGGAAGCCGCTTTTTTGAGGCACTGCTCCTTGAAGATGTCTTGGATACTTAGGAGGCTAGTACTCGTAATGGAACTGACTAATTTTACAACTCTCTGCAACTTATTTCAATCCTGTGCGATTGCACTCCCTGCCCCATGCCAGACCATGATGCAGCCAATCAGAATGCTCACCACGGTTCGTCTGTAAAAGTTTTCCAGTGTTTTAGGTGACAAACCAAATCTCCTCAAACTCCTGATGAAATATAGTCACAGTCTGTCTTCTTTATAGCTGCATCGATATGTTGGAACCAGGTTAGATCTCAGAAATATTGACACCCATGAACTCTCTCCACTTCTGATACCTCTAAGGTGATTGGTTTATTTTTCCTCATCTTACTCTTTCTGAAATCCACAATCAGCTCTTTGGTCTTACTAGTGTTGAGTGCAAGGTAGTTGCAGCGATGCCACTCAGCTAGTTGGTATATTTCGCTCCTGTACACCCTCTTGTCTCTACTTGAGATCCTGCCAACAATGGTATCATCAGCAAATTTATAGATGGCATTTGATTTATGCCTAGCCATACCATCATGGGTATAAAGAGAGTAGAGCAGTGGGCTAAGCATACATCCCTGAGGTGCGCTGGTGTTGACAGTTGGCAAGGTGGAAATGCTATTACCAATCCGCATACATTGAGATCTTCTGGTTAGGAAGTCAAGGATCCAGTTGCACAAGGAGGTACAGAGGGCCAGGTTCTGTAGTTTTTCAGTCAGGACTGTAGAAATGATGGTGTTAGCTGCTGAGTTATAGTCAATGAACAGCATCCTGATATAGGTATTTGTATTGTCCAGGTGATCCAAGGCCACGTGGAGAGCTATTGAGATCGCATCAGCTGTAGACCTACTGTGGCGACTGGCAAATTACTGTCAGTCCTGGTCCTTGCTGAGGCAGGATTTATTTCTATCCAAGACCAACCTTTCAAAGCATTTCATCACCAGAGATGTGAGTGCTACTGGCCAATCGTTGTTAAGGCAGCTTACACTGCTCTTCTTGGATGCGTATAATTATTGCCTTTTTGAAGCAGGTAGAGATCATCTAGAGACTAACCATCGCAGTGAGAGATTGAAAATGTCATTGAATACCCCTGCCAGTTGGTTGGCACAATGTTGTCAGAGCCCTATCAGGTGTGTGTGTGTGTGTGTGTGTGTGTCTCTCTCTCTCTCTCTCTCTCTCTCTCGCTCTCTCGCTCTCTCGCTCTCTCGCTCTCTCGCTCTCTCGCTCTCTCGCTCTCTCTCTCTCTCTCTCTCTCTCTCTCTCTCTCTCTCTCCTGGACACTTTATTCTGCACTGTCATTGCATTTCCCTTATATTACCTTGCTGATGTCAGATAATCTGTGAATGTCAAGCAAATCAAAATTCCTCACTATACCTCGTAACTGTGACAATAATAAACTAATTTCCAAATTTACTTTACAAAAGTCAGTCATAATTGTAAGATAGCTATTAACTAAGCTTATGGAATTTGGGAGAATCGTATTCATTGAGAGAGAGGTGGAGTGTGGAAACTTGGCACTATGTTGCTGAGAAGAAGGCACAGCTGCATTGAGGAACGTTGACACGCATAGGAGGGGGAAAAGGACTGGAAGGGTGGGGCAGTGTATAAAGAGCAGTGGGAGGAGGCTTAAAGCCAGAGCCAACCACAGTTGTGTCATTCTTTCAAACTTGTGCAAATTCTAGCTTAACCATCCTGGTGGCAGGAGGTGCCTCCTTTCAATTAACAAAGCAATAACAGTGGTGTGGAAATACCCTGCCTTCCCTTGAGGGGGCTTTCCATGGTTACTCATATAAACACTGACAACCAGCAGCTGCTGTCTCCACGGATAATGGGGAATGGTTCACTTTCCCCTCCACTGCCCAGCAGATCGACACTCCTCCTCAACTCTGTCATACAGAGAGCTTTTTGATGTACCCGTGCCTCACCGTACTTACGCACTGGACAATGAACTTGAGCTGTGTTGACTATGCCTTGCAGCATAAGAGCTGGAGACAGAGTCATAGAAAAGTACAGCACAGAAGAGGGCCCTTTGGTCCATCTAGTCCTTGCTAAATCATTTAAGCTGTCTATTCCCACCGACCTGCACCAGGACCATAGCCTCCGTACCCCTACCATCCACGCACCTATCCAAACCTCAGAAATGTTGCAATTGAGCTTGCACTGGCAGCTTGTTCCACACTCTCTCGGCCCTCTGTGTGAAGAAGTTTCCCCTCAAGATCCCCTTAAACATCACTTTTCACCCTCAGTAGGGGTGGAGCCTCCTCTGTATCACTACCATAGTGAGTATGGAAGGGTTTACTTTGAGAGTGGGTCCTCCAAGATAACTGCAGTAACAGTGAGCTGAGGAGCCGCTCGTCTCTTCACCTGCTCTGGTGACTCTGGCATTGGTCAGCACTTGAGAGGGTGGGTGGGAACTGGTTTGTCTTGTTTTCATCAGGGATGAGAGCAGAAGTTGGTCATTCATTGCCTTGACCCTCTCTCCCCCATTCAAAAAGAGCATGGCCATTCTGATCATTGATCCCTGCTGCACTGCCCCCCCCCCCCACAGCGTAGCATTGCACAGAGTAAACAGCATCCGTGGTAAAATAATAAATGTAATGTAACAATAAATACGGTGAGGAGCACAAAAACAGTGGTGCAAAGTTTAGTGGAATAAGGATCAGCTTTATTATCACTTACATAAAATTTGTTTTGTCGCAGCAATACTGTTCAAGACATAAAATTAATATAAGTATATAAATTACTGAACAAATAGTGCAAAAGAGAAATAGAGAGGTAGCATACATGGGTTCATGAAGTGTTCAGAAATTTGATGGTGGAGGGCAAGAACCTGTTCCTAAAACACAGTGTGGGTTTTCAGGCTCCTGTACCTCCTCCCCAATGGTAGTAATGAGAAAAAGGCATGTCCCAAATGGTGAAGGCCTTAATCTTCGATGCCATCTTCTTGAGGCACTGCCTTCTGAAGGTGTCTGTGATGGCAAAGAGGGTTGCTCTCATAATGGGGCTGTCTTGAGTCTACAGCTCTCTGCAGCCTTCCTTATTCTTGCACTTTGGAGCCTCCATTCCAGACAGCAATACAACCAGTCAGAACGCTCTCCACTGCATAACTCTATAAATTTGCTAAGAGTCTTTGGTGACATACCAGATCTCCTCAATCTCCTAGTGAAGTATAGACACTGGCTTGCCTTCTTTGTGATTGCATCAGCAACCCAAGCTGGGATGTGGACCACAGATCACAACAAGAAATAGAAAAGGCTTGTCAAAAGGGCAATGTTACGATAGTCATGGGAGATTTTAACATACAGCTTGATTGGGAAAATCAGGGTGGAAGTGGATCTCAAGAGAGTGAGTTTGTTGAATGCCTACGAGATGCCTTTTTAAAGCAGTTTGTCATTCAGCTTACAAGGGGATCAGCTATACTGGATTGGGTGCTAGCTAATGAATTGGGAGTGATTAGGGAGCTGAATGTAAAAGAACCCTTAGGAGACAGTGATCACAATATGACTGAGTTCAACCTGAGCTCAGATGGTAGAGAGCACCCCCGTGGCCATCCCCCTCAGTCATCGTTATCTCGTTTTGGATGCGGTTGAGGAGGATGACCTGACAGAGGACGACCACAGCAATCAGATCTCTGGCACTGAGCCTGGTTCTGTGGTGCAGAAGGGAGAGAGGAAGATGAGGAATGCCATAGTCATAGGGGATTCCATAATGAAGGGAACAGACGGGAGGTTCTGTCAGCCTGATAGAGATACCCAAATGGTGTGTTGCCTCCCAGGTGCCAGGGTACAGGATGTCTCAGATCGGGTGCAGAGTATTCGGAAGGGAGAGGGTGAACAGCCAGAAGTCTTTGTACACGTTGGTACCAATGACATAGGTAGAAAAAGGGAGGAGGTTCTGAAGAGAGAATTCAGGGAATTAGGTAGAAAGCTGAAAAGCAGGACCTCTAGGGTAGTAATCCCAGGATTGCTGCCTGTGCCACGTGCTAGGGAATGCAAGAATAGCATGATCAGGCATATTAATGTGTGGCTGAGAGACTGATGTAGGGGGCAGGGATTTGGGTTCCTGGATCACTGGGGCCTCTTCTGGGAGAGGTACGACCTGTACAAAAAGGATGGGTTACACCTGAACCCAAAGGGGTCCAATATCCTAGCGGGCTCACTTAATAGAGCTGTTAGGGAGGATTTGAACTAATTTAGCAGGGGGATGGGAACTGGAGTGATTGGGCTGAGGAAGGGGAAAACAGAAATAAATCAAAGATAGCATGCAACAGAGATTATAGAAAGAACAGGCAGGAGATGAGGCTTAGTCAAAGGCAGTGGCATGAGTTACAGGGCAATAGAGGCATGGTGCAGTTAAAACAGAAAGCAACATATGCTGGACAGAGGGTGTTGTATTGAATGCACACCGCATAAGGAATAAAATGGACAATCTTGAAATTCAGCTACAGATTGGCAAATATGAAGTTGTGGCCATCTCTGAAACTTAGCAAAACGATGGCTGCCATTGGGAGCTGAATGTCCAAGGATATACGGTATATTGGAAAAATAGGTTATTTGTAGAGGGAGTGGTGTGGCTTTGTGTATAAGAAATAGTATTAAATCATTGGAAAGAGATGACATAGGATTGGAAGGTGTAGAGTCTCTATGGGTTGAGTTAAGAAATGATGAGGGTAAGAGGACCCCAATGGCAGTTGTATACAGGCCTCCAAACAGCAGCTGGGATGTGGATTACAGCAGGAGTTAGAAAAGGTGTGTCAGATATACGAAGGACACTTCACATTATGGATCATATACAAAAAAATAAAATCGAAGCAATAGTGATAAGCGTGGACGCTGAAAAAGCATTTGATTCAGTTAATTGGAATTTTCTTTACAGAGTTTTACATAGATTTGGTTTCCAAGACACAATTATTAAAACTATACAGACACTATATGACAATCCTACTACTAGGATTAAAATCAATGGATATTTGTCAAATAGTCTTACCCTAGAAAGGGGTACGAGACAGGGTTGTGCATGGTCACCACTACTCTTCGCGTTATATCTGGAACCATTAGCTCAATACATCAGACAAAATTAAGATATCAGGGGAATTACTATTAAAGGGACACAGCATAAATTGGCTTGTTATGCGGATGACATTTTGATCTATCTAGGGCAACCAACATACTCTTTACCTAAATTGTTGCAATCCTTTGAACAATATGGTCAATTATCAGGATACAAGATCAACATAGATAAAACCCAATTACTTTCATACTACTATAGCCCACCAAGAGAAATTGAAAGTCGATACCCCTGGGCATGGCACACAGAGTCTTTCAAATATTTGGGCATCATTATGCCAAAAGATTTGGCAAAATTATCAGAATGTAATCATCAGCCTTTATATAAAAAATTAAGGAAGATGTGGCAAGATGGAGCCTGATTCCTTTTTTCAGTCTCAGTTCAAGAATTGAGTCTATTAAAATGAATATACTGCCCAGACTGTTATATCTCTTTCAGACCCTACCAATAGAGATTAATCAAAATCAATTCAATGAATGCAACAAGATGCTATCAAGGTATACTTGGCAGGGTAAAAGGCCTAGAGTTCTTCTCAAAACTTTGCAATTAGCAAAGGGAAAGGGGGGATGGGGCTTGCCCAAAACTGTTCACAATACTCAAGGTGAGGCCTCAGCATCACATCCTTGCTCTTGTATTCTACATCTTGTGAAATGAATGCAAATACTGCATTTCCCTTCTTCACCACCAACTCTACCTACAAGTTAACCTTTAGGATGTTCTGCACAAGGACTCACAAGTCCCTTTGCATCTCTTCCCCTAACTTAGGTAGTTTAGGGGAATGGGCAAAGAATTGGCAAATTAAATACAATGTTGGAAAGTGTATGGTCATGTACTTTGGTGGAAGAAATAAACGGGCAGACTATTATTTAGGTGGAGAGAGAATTCAAAATGCAGAGATGCAAAGGGACTTGGGAGTCCTTGTGCAAGATACCCTAAAGGTTAACCTCCAGGTTGGGTCAAATGTGAAGAAGGTGAATGCAATGCTGGCATTCATTTCTAGAGGTATAGAATATAAGAGCAGGGACGTGATGCTGAGGCTCTATAAGGCAGTCGTGAGGCCACACTTGGAGTTTTGGGCTCCTCATCTAAGAAAAGTTGTGCTGGCATTGGACAGTGTTCAGAGGAGGTTCACAAGGATGATTCTGGGAACGAAAGGATTATCATATGAGAAGCATTTGATAGCTCTGGGTCTGTACTCCCTAAAATTTAAAAGGATGAGTAGGTCCCTGGTGTCCCAGTATTTAAGTCCTGGCACTGATCACATTCATATCTCCATGGCAAGAAACACTTATGCCCATTGAGCTGATTACATTATGGTTCCAAACTATATCCTAACATCAGGCACTGCCACGTACAGAAACTGCGAAATCCATTTCAGTACAGAACCTTTCCAAAATCCCCATTTTGTATATTCCCAGTGTATATCCTACCCCTTACAAAGAATTCTTACAGAGAATGTATTTAACTCATGACAGAAATAGGAAAATGAAGCAGAGGAAATTGTTGAGCTGACTGTTGAATCTGGAAAGGAACTGAAACTGTAGGAAAAGTTTTAAAGCTGGACTTCTCTCTGTAGCAGGTGTCATAGAGTTTTACAGCACCCAACAAGGCTCTTCAAGATTCAAGTTTGTTTATCACATACACGTCAAAACACAAAGTTTACAGCCAACACATCTGAGGTTGTGTTAGGGGCAGCCCACAATACATTTTGGGTGATGCCAATAGAGCATGCCCTCAATGCTTCACAGAGCAACAGTGAAACAAGAAAACATAATACAACAAGCAACAAAACAACAATAGCAAAACAAGCCCCATTCCTCCTTCCCATCAATGCACATACATAGTTCTTTAACTCCAAAATTATCCTTTCCCTTCGGTCTCCAGCTTCTGATTCAGACTTGGACACACAGACGTTGAGCTTTCGACTACCCCGGGGTACTTGCAGGGCCTCGACTTCAGGATTTCCAATTCGACCCCCGGTCTTCGATTCTCTGTATGTCCAAACAAACCAAGATATTCAAGCTAATCCCATTTCCCAACCCTTGGCCCATATCCCTCTAAACTCATGCCTTGCATATACCTGTCCACATACTTTTTAGGCGTATCTAACGTACTTGCCTGAACACCTTCCTTTGGCAGATGGTTCCATATATTTACTACGTGACGTATAAAAAAATGCCCCTCAGTTTCTTATTAAATGTATCACCTCTAAACTTAAAACTATGTCATATAGTTCTCAATTCTCCAACCCACTCTCCTTATCTATGGTCTTCATGATTTTATATCCCTCTGTGAGATCATCCGCCAGTTTCCTATGCATCAAAGAATAAAGTCCCACTCTATCTGAGCTCTCCCAATAACTCAGTCCTTCAATTCCTGGCAACATCCTTCTAAATCTATTTTGGACATTTTCTTGGTTAATAACATCCTTCCTACACCAAGGTGACCAAGACTCAATACAATATTGCGGGTATTTGATTACTGATGTGGGCACCATGTTGTCTGTGGTGAAGCAATATATCCCTTGGTGTATATGATACTGAGAGGCTGCTGTCTATCCATGATGGTCCTCTCTTACCTCTGCCTGATCAGGAATTAAATTAACAAGCTCTGCAAGCAAGTGCATTGGTTGTGCAAGGAACATGGAGCAGAGTTAACCTATGATAGGACTCTGAGTGGTCAGACCCAAATCACCTGTCCCAGGATACCCCTTTCAGGCACTGACAATCCTGCTGTCTATTTCTTCCATTTTCTAATCTTATCTCAAAATAGCAACATTCTCAGTTATTTACAATCATTTAAGAAATAAGCTTCAAAGAGCTGGGTAAGATCTACGGAAGAGCTCTTTGTCCAAGAACAAGTATCAGTCAGGGGAACAATTTCCCCTTCCTGCAATATAAACTTCAATGGCCCCCAACATGACTCAAAGTTCCAATTCAGATTCTGCAAGGCAAACAATAGGAGTTGCCAACTCCAGGGCTAGGAAATGCTGGAGAAGACAGAGGCACAAAAGTAGAAATGAGAGTTGGATGTTATATAGAAGTTCAAGGAATGGTTGGCAAATCCTTTTCTAATTTTAACTCAAGTATTAAACATTTTATGTTGAAATCAAATACAAAAGATTTGATATAGATTAGTATCAGGTCAACATCCTAGCTCCTAGCACTGCCTCAGGTAAGCTTCATTCACCTGTAGGGAGCCACAGTGGTGCAGCTGGTAGAGATACTGCCTTGGGGCCTCAGAGTACCAGGTTCAATCCTCACCTTGGGTGCTGTTTAATGTAGAGATTGTACAATTTCTGTGTGAATGTGTGGTTTTCCTCAGAGTGCTCCATGTTCTTCCCACATTCCAAAGATGTGCAGGTTTGTTAGTTAATTTGCCACTGTAAATTGCCTTGAGTATGTGGCAGAGTCATATAAATAGATAGAATCTATGGAGAGTTGCTGAGAATGAAGGGAGAATAAAATGTGGGATTAATGTAGAATCAGTGTAAATGGGTGGTGGATAGTCAGCATAAACTCAGTGGGCTGAAGGGCCTGTTTCTGTGCTGTATCTTTCACTCACTCTATAACTAAGAGTCTCACTTAACAATGAGGGCTATCTTGCAAATGACACAAGTTGTCCTAGTTGTCTAGATAAATTTGGCTTCCAATTTTTCCAATTTAGACCACACGAATGGTCTAACTCCCGAAACTTTGAACATACATCAGCCTGTAAAGCAAAACGCTAGGGTTGTAACCATGTTATAACTGAAGAAGTGAAATGTCCCCACAGAGTTCTGGGATCCCCCAACCACGAAGGCTCAAAGTGAGTGAGCACCCAGGATGGTATTGAGAAAGGCAAGTCATAGAAACAATATATAAGGGGTAGAAGAAGCAAACTGCCTCACAAATTACCCACTTACCCATCAGACATCTTATGTCCCATTTGTGGGAGAGTCTCTTACCTACCAAATCACCCAGCTGAGAACCAACAAACTCAGATTCTCCTCAGTCCTGAGGGACTACTGAGGGGATCTGCATTCTAGCACCACTCCACCAGTAACATTGCATCTCCTATCCATTTGCACTAGCAAGACTAGGGTCATTGTCCAGCACAGTGGACGTGACCATCAATTATGCAACGTGAATAGGATGACAATGGATCCTATACCTGAGACACAAGAGTTTCTGCAGATGCTGAAAATACTGAGCAACACACACAAAATGCTGGAGGAATTCAGCAGGTCAGGTGGCATCTATATACAGTCGACGATTTGGCAAATCCAATGAAGGGTCTCAGCCCAAAACGTTCATTTCCCTCCATTGATGCTGCCTGATCTTCTGAGTTCCTCCAGCATTTCGTGTAAGTTGCTCCTGCACCCAGTCTCTATATTGCATTGATATAAATCCATAATCCACTGAATCAAGGTCATTTCAGTCCCTTTAACTTGTTGTACCTAGTCAGTTTAAACCATCACACAGTCCTCAAATAACACACAGTGTTCTACCTCTAAGCACCTGTATACACACTGTCTAATCCACTATAATCAGTCCTTTTACCCTCTACTGTACAGATATTCCAACATGTTGTAACTCATCAATCTAACTCTGTAACCAGTCACTTTCACCCACTCAACTGTTCACTTAGTTTATCTGATCTACTGTACGATACAGTCTACCCTATCCAGTTCCTTTATGACACTGAACCCATTCCATTTAATTAACCACATCCACTCCTATACTTTAATGTGATTTGCAAGTCCTTCTAACTCACTCTGCCATGTCCCTTCACCCACTGCATCCAGTCCCTCTCACTTATTGTATCCAGTTCCTCCAGCTCAAAGTCTCCTGACCACTCTCCTGCCCCAATACATTCTGCAGCAACTCCAATTAGAAACCACATTCATCTTTTTAACCTACTGAGTTCAGTCACCCTCAGTTAAGTCAGTCCCAATTTACTGGACAAAGACATTTTATCCCATTGTATTCACTCCCCGTAAAATACTGCACCCAGTCTGTCCATATTCTGACCTTTCCTTCTCACTCAACCCTGTCCCTCCCTGGACCAATTTCCATTAACTCACTGTACCTTGTCCAAAAAGTGATAGAGATGGGGGGGGGGGGGAAGGTAGGAGAAAGATAGGGGTCCAGGAAAGACTGGGCAAGAGAGGTAGATGGAGTGTGAGAGATCCATGAGTTAGAGTGGTAAGGCTGTGGAGATTCGATTTGATTCATTCAGTAAAGTGCTCTTTACTGTCTATTTATTGCTGTTTGGCAGACTTGTACAACTGTGTTAGGTGGAGACTGAAGTAGGCAGTGAGGGGAGGGAGACAAGTGAGGGAAGACGGAAGGAGGGGATTGAAGGGGGAGGAGGCAAGGTGGGGAGTTAGGATTTGGACTGAGGAAAAGGGTGTGACAAACTTCATACACACACACACATATATATACACCTGTATTAGTATGTGTGTGGGTGCGTACACCTATATATGACAATCCTACTACTAGGATTAAAATCAATGGATATTTGTCAAATAGTCTTACCCTAGAAAGGGGTACGAGACAGGGTTGTGCATGGTCACCACTACTCTTCGCGTTATATCTGGAACCATTAGCTCAATACATCAGACAAAATTAAGATATCAGGGGAATTACTATTAAAGGGACACAGCATAAATTGGCTTGTTATGCGGATGACATTTTGATCTATCTAGGGCAACCAACATACTCTTTACCTAAATTGTTGCAATCCTTTGAACAATATGGTCAATTATCAGGATACAAGATCAACATAGATAAAACCCAATTACTTTCATACTACTATAGCCCACCAAGAGAAATTGAAAGTCGATACCCCTGGGCATGGCACACAGAGTCTTTCAAATATTTGGGCATCATTATGCCAAAAGATTTGGCAAAATTATCAGAATGTAATCATCAGCCTTTATATAAAAAATTAAGGAAGATGTGGCAAGATGGAGCCTGATTCCTTTTTTCAGTCTCAGTTCAAGAATTGAGTCTATTAAAATGAATATACTGCCCAGACTGTTATATCTCTTTCAGACCCTACCAATAGAGATTAATCAAAATCAATTCAATGAATGCAACAAGATGCTATCAAGGTATACTTGGCAGGGTAAAAGGCCTAGAGTTCTTCTCAAAACTTTGCAATTAGCAAAGGGAAAGGGGGGATGGGGCTTGCCCAAAACTGTTCACAATACTCAAGGTGAGGCCTCAGCATCACATCCTTGCTCTTGTATTCTACATCTTGTGAAATGAATGCAAATACTGCATTTCCCTTCTTCACCACCAACTCTACCTACAAGTTAACCTTTAGGATGTTCTGCACAAGGACTCACAAGTCCCTTTGCATCTCTTCCCCTAACTTAGGTAGTTTAGGGGAATGGGCAAAGAATTGGCAAATTAAATACAATGTTGGAAAGTGTATGGTCATGTACTTTGGTGGAAGAAATAAACGGGCAGACTATTATTTAGGTGGAGAGAGAATTCAAAATGCAGAGATGCAAAGGGACTTGGGAGTCCTTGTGCAAGATACCCTAAAGGTTAACCTCCAGGTTGGGTCAAATGTGAAGAAGGTGAATGCAATGCTGGCATTCATTTCTAGAGGTATAGAATATAAGAGCAGGGACGTGATGCTGAGGCTCTATAAGGCAGTCGTGAGGCCACACTTGGAGTTTTGGGCTCCTCATCTAAGAAAAGTTGTGCTGGCATTGGACAGTGTTCAGAGGAGGTTCACAAGGATGATTCTGGGAACGAAAGGATTATCATATGAGAAGCATTTGATAGCTCTGGGTCTGTACTCCCTAAAATTTAAAAGGATGAGTAGGTCCCTGGTGTCCCAGTATTTAAGTCCTGGCACTGATCACATTCATATCTCCATGGCAAGAAACACTTATGCCCATTGAGCTGATTACATTATGGTTCCAAACTATATCCTAACATCAGGCACTGCCACGTACAGAAACTGCGAAATCCATTTCAGTACAGAACCTTTCCAAAATCCCCATTTTGTATATTCCCAGTGTATATCCTACCCCTTACAAAGAATTCTTACAGAGAATGTATTTAACTCATGACAGAAATAGGAAAATGAAGCAGAGGAAATTGTTGAGCTGACTGTTGAATCTGGAAAGGAACTGAAACTGTAGGAAAAGTTTTAAAGCTGGACTTCTCTCTGTAGCAGGTGTCATAGAGTTTTACAGCACCCAACAAGGCTCTTCAAGATTCAAGTTTGTTTATCACATACACGTCAAAACACAAAGTTTACAGCCAACACATCTGAGGTTGTGTTAGGGGCAGCCCACAATACATTTTGGGTGATGCCAATAGAGCATGCCCTCAATGCTTCACAGAGCAACAGTGAAACAAGAAAACATAATACAACAAGCAACAAAACAACAATAGCAAAACAAGCCCCATTCCTCCTTCCCATCAATGCACATACATAGTTCTTTAACTCCAAAATTATCCTTTCCCTTCGGTCTCCAGCTTCTGATTCAGACTTGGACACACAGACGTTGAGCTTTCGACTACCCCGGGGTACTTGCAGGGCCTCGACTTCAGGATTTCCAATTCGACCCCCGGTCTTCGATTCTCTGTATGTCCAAACAAACCAAGATATTCAAGCTAATCCCATTTCCCAACCCTTGGCCCATATCCCTCTAAACTCATGCCTTGCATATACCTGTCCACATACTTTTTAGGCGTATCTAACGTACTTGCCTGAACACCTTCCTTTGGCAGATGGTTCCATATATTTACTACGTGACGTATAAAAAAATGCCCCTCAGTTTCTTATTAAATGTATCACCTCTAAACTTAAAACTATGTCATATAGTTCTCAATTCTCCAACCCACTCTCCTTATCTATGGTCTTCATGATTTTATATCCCTCTGTGAGATCATCCGCCAGTTTCCTATGCATCAAAGAATAAAGTCCCACTCTATCTGAGCTCTCCCAATAACTCAGTCCTTCAATTCCTGGCAACATCCTTCTAAATCTATTTTGGACATTTTCTTGGTTAATAACATCCTTCCTACACCAAGGTGACCAAGACTCAATACAATATTGCGGGTATTTGATTACTGATGTGGGCACCATGTTGTCTGTGGTGAAGCAATATATCCCTTGGTGTATATGATACTGAGAGGCTGCTGTCTATCCATGATGGTCCTCTCTTACCTCTGCCTGATCAGGAATTAAATTAACAAGCTCTGCAAGCAAGTGCATTGGTTGTGCAAGGAACATGGAGCAGAGTTAACCTATGATAGGACTCTGAGTGGTCAGACCCAAATCACCTGTCCCAGGATACCCCTTTCAGGCACTGACAATCCTGCTGTCTATTTCTTCCATTTTCTAATCTTATCTCAAAATAGCAACATTCTCAGTTATTTACAATCATTTAAGAAATAAGCTTCAAAGAGCTGGGTAAGATCTACGGAAGAGCTCTTTGTCCAAGAACAAGTATCAGTCAGGGGAACAATTTCCCCTTCCTGCAATATAAACTTCAATGGCCCCCAACATGACTCAAAGTTCCAATTCAGATTCTGCAAGGCAAACAATAGGAGTTGCCAACTCCAGGGCTAGGAAATGCTGGAGAAGACAGAGGCACAAAAGTAGAAATGAGAGTTGGATGTTATATAGAAGTTCAAGGAATGGTTGGCAAATCCTTTTCTAATTTTAACTCAAGTATTAAACATTTTATGTTGAAATCAAATACAAAAGATTTGATATAGATTAGTATCAGGTCAACATCCTAGCTCCTAGCACTGCCTCAGGTAAGCTTCATTCACCTGTAGGGAGCCACAGTGGTGCAGCTGGTAGAGATACTGCCTTGGGGCCTCAGAGTACCAGGTTCAATCCTCACCTTGGGTGCTGTTTAATGTAGAGATTGTACAATTTCTGTGTGAATGTGTGGTTTTCCTCAGAGTGCTCCATGTTCTTCCCACATTCCAAAGATGTGCAGGTTTGTTAGTTAATTTGCCACTGTAAATTGCCTTGAGTATGTGGCAGAGTCATATAAATAGATAGAATCTATGGAGAGTTGCTGAGAATGAAGGGAGAATAAAATGTGGGATTAATGTAGAATCAGTGTAAATGGGTGGTGGATAGTCAGCATAAACTCAGTGGGCTGAAGGGCCTGTTTCTGTGCTGTATCTTTCACTCACTCTATAACTAAGAGTCTCACTTAACAATGAGGGCTATCTTGCAAATGACACAAGTTGTCCTAGTTGTCTAGATAAATTTGGCTTCCAATTTTTCCAATTTAGACCACACGAATGGTCTAACTCCCGAAACTTTGAACATACATCAGCCTGTAAAGCAAAACGCTAGGGTTGTAACCATGTTATAACTGAAGAAGTGAAATGTCCCCACAGAGTTCTGGGATCCCCCAACCACGAAGGCTCAAAGTGAGTGAGCACCCAGGATGGTATTGAGAAAGGCAAGTCATAGAAACAATATATAAGGGGTAGAAGAAGAAAACTGCCTCACAAATTACCCACTTACCCATCAGACATCTTATGTCCCATTTGTGGGAGAGTCTCTTACCTACCAAATCACCCAGCTGAGAACCAACAAACTCAGATTCTCCTCAGTCCTGAGGGACTACTGAGGGGATCTGCATTCTAGCACCACTCCACCAGTAACATTGCATCTCCTATCCATTTGCACTAGCAAGACTAGGGTCATTGTCCAGCACAGTGGACGTGACCATCAATTATGCAACGTGAATAGGATGACAATGGATCCTATACCTGAGACACAAGAGTTTCTGCAGATGCTGAAAATACTGAGCAACACACACAAAATGCTGGAGGAATTCAGCAGGTCAGGTGGCATCTATATACAGTCGACGATTTGGCAAATCCAATGAAGGGTCTCAGCCCAAAACGTTCATTTCCCTCCATTGATGCTGCCTGATCTTCTGAGTTCCTCCAGCATTTCGTGTAAGTTGCTCCTGCACCCAGTCTCTATATTGCATTGATATAAATCCATAATCCACTGAATCAAGGTCATTTCAGTCCCTTTAACTTGTTGTACCTAGTCAGTTTAAACCATCACACAGTCCTCAAATAACACACAGTGTTCTACCTCTAAGCACCTGTATACACACTGTCTAATCCACTATAATCAGTCCTTTTACCCTCTACTGTACAGATATTCCAACATGTTGTAACTCATCAATCTAACTCTGTAACCAGTCACTTTCACCCACTCAACTGTTCACTTAGTTTATCTGATCTACTGTACGATACAGTCTACCCTATCCAGTTCCTTTATGACACTGAACCCATTCCATTTAATTAACCACATCCACTCCTATACTTTAATGTGATTTGCAAGTCCTTCTAACTCACTCTGCCATGTCCCTTCACCCACTGCATCCAGTCCCTCTCACTTATTGTATCCAGTTCCTCCAGCTCAAAGTCTCCTGACCACTCTCCTGCCCCAATACATTCTGCAGCAACTCCAATTAGAAACCACATTCATCTTTTTAACCTACTGAGTTCAGTCACCCTCAGTTAAGTCAGTCCCAATTTACTGGACAAAGACATTTTATCCCATTGTATTCACTCCCCGTAAAATACTGCACCCAGTCTGTCCATATTCTGACCTTTCCTTCTCACTCAACCCTGTCCCTCCCTGGACCAATTTCCATTAACTCACTGTACCTTGTCCAAAAAGTGATAGAGATGGGGGGGGGGGGGAAGGTAGGAGAAAGATAGGGGTCCAGGAAAGACTGGGCAAGAGAGGTAGATGGAGTGTGAGAGATCCATGAGTTAGAGTGGTAAGGCTGTGGAGATTCGATTTGATTCATTCAGTAAAGTGCTCTTTACTGTCTATTTATTGCTGTTTGGCAGACTTGTACAACTGTGTTAGGTGGAGACTGAAGTAGGCAGTGAGGGGAGGGAGACAAGTGAGGGAAGACGGAAGGAGGGGATTGAAGGGGGAGGAGGCAAGGTGGGGAGTTAGGATTTGGACTGAGGAAAAGGGTGTGACAAACTTCATACACACACACACATATATATACACCTGTATTAGTATGTGTGTGGGTGCGTACACCTATGAAAAGTCTGTGCTGCAGAATGCCTGCTCTCCAGTTATAGTCATAGATAATTACCCCAGAAAAAGTCCTTCAGCCCATCAAGTCCATGCCAACTTGCCTTTCTACTTAGTTACATCTATCAACACCCAGACCATAGCCCTCCATTTGCCTTCCATCCATGTACCTATCCAAATTTCTCTTAAATGTTGAATGTGCACCCACCACTTCCACTGGAAGCTCGTTCCACACTTGCATTATTCTCTCCGTGAAGAAGTTCTCCAACCAGATTCCCCTTATATATTTCACCTTTAACCCACATCCTGGGACTCGACTGCCATCATTGGCAGCTCATCTACAAGGAGAAAAACTCTGATCTCAAGCCTCTGTTGCCTTGTGCTAGATCCAGGTTTCCAGAGTAAACCTCCAGGAAAAAATTGGAGCTGGAGTCCCTAAGGCAGCCCTATGCTAAGTTCAATGCTGACTGGCAATTCTTTCGACACCGTTAGTGCCAAACGGTGCCTGTGCCGTTCCTTTGGATTCATCAGCTGCATGGAGAGAAAGCCTCCAGCATGGGCAATGGCTTGCTTTCCATATCGTACTGCCCTGGCTTGTCAGTCATGCAGACAGCTGGGGTGCAACATTCATGGTTGCCCCTGAACAACACAGGGCCTTAGTAACCCTAAACCTAAGATCTCTAGTTCTTCAGGTTCCAAGGACATGGCAGACCAATTGAATAACTACTTTGGTTCCGTCTTTACTAAGGAGGACATAAATAATCTTCCGGAAATAGTAGGGGACCGAGGGTCTTGAGAGATGGAGGAACTGAGGGAAATACATGTTAGTAGGGAAGTGGTGTTAGGTAAATTGAAGGGATTAAAGGCAGATAAATCCCCAGGGCCAGATGGTCTGCATCCCAGAGTGCTTAAGGAAGTAGCCCAAGAAATAGTGGATGCATTAGTGATAATTTTTCAAAACTCTTTAAATTCTGGATTAGTTCCTGAGCATTGGAGGGTGGCTAATGTAACCCCACTTTTTAAAAAAGGAGGGAGAGAGAAACCCAGGAATTATAGACCAGTTAGCCTGACATCGGTGGTGGGGAAAATGCTCGAGTTGGTTATCAAAGATTTGATAACAGCACATTTGGAAAGCGGTGAAATCATCGGACAAAGTCAGCATGGATTTGTGAAAGGAAAATCATGTCTGATGAATCTTATAGAATTTTTTGAGGATGTAACTAGTGGAGTGGATAGGGGAGAACCAGTGGATGTGGTATATTTGGATTTTCAAAAGGCTTTGACAAGGTCCCACACAGGAGATTAGTGTGCAAACTTAAAGCACACGGTATTGGGGGTATGGTATTGATGTGGATAGAGAATTGGTTGGCAGACAGGAAGCAAAGAGTAGGAATAAACGGGACCTTTTCAGAATGGCGGGCAGTGACTAGTGGGGTACCACAAGGCTCAGTGCTGGGACCCCAGTTGTTTACAATATATATTAATGATTTAGACGAGGGAATTAAATGCAGCATCTCCAAGTTTGTGGATGACACGAAGCTGGGCGGCAGTGTTAGCTGTGAGAGGATGCTAAAAGGATGCAGGGTGACTTGGATAGGTTAGGTGAGTGGGCAAATTCATGGCAGATGCAATTTAATGTGGATAAATATGAGGTTATCCACTTTGGTGGCAAGAACAGGAAAACAGATTATTATCTGAATGGTGGCCGATTAGGAAAAGGGGAGGTGCAACGAGACCTGGGTGTCATTGTACACCAGCCATTGAAGGTGGGCATGCAGGTATAGCAGGCGGTGAAAAAGGCAAATGATATGTTGGCATTCATAGCAAGAGGATTTGTGTACAGGAGCAGGGAGGTTCTACTGCAGTTGTACAAGGCCTTGGTGAGACCACACCTGGAGTATTGTGTGCAGTTTTGGTCCCCTAATCTAAGGAAAGACATTCTTGCCATAGAGGGAGTACAAAGAAGGTTCACCAGATTGATTCCTGGGATGGCAGGACTTTCAAATGAAGAAAGACTGGATTGACTGGGCTTATACTCGCTGGAATTTAGAAGATTGAGGGGGGATCTTATCCAAATGTATAAAATTCTAAAGGGATTGGACAGGCTAGATGCAGGAAGATTGTTCCCGATGTTGGGGAAGTCCAGAACAAGGGGTCACAGTTTAAGGATAAAGGGGAAGCCTTTTAGGACCGAGATGAGGAGAAACTTCTTCACACAGAGAGTGGTGAATCTGTGGAATTCTCTGCCACAGGAAACAATTGAGGCCAGTTCACTAGCTATATTTAAGAGGGAGTTAGATATGGCCCTTGTGGCTAAAGGGATCGGGGGTATGGAGAGAAGGCAGGTACAGGGTTCTGAGGTGGATGATCAGCCATGATCATACTGAATGGTGGTGCAGGCTCAAAGGGCCGAATGGCCTACTCCTGCACCTATTTTCTATGTTTCTATGTTCCCCTTAAATGTTTCAGCTTTTACTTTAAACATATGACTTCCAGTTCTAGTCTCATTCACCCTGAGGGGAAAATGCCAGAATGTATTTACCTGGTATACCACTCATACTTTTGTATACCTCTGTCAAATCTCCACTCAATTACCTGCACTTCAGGTAATAAAGTCCTAGCCTACTCAACCTTTCCCTATAACTCAGGTCCTTATGGACGTCTTTCATGTAAGCAAGTGACCAGAACCTGGTCTGTACTGAGCTTGATGTATCAAACCTGGACTGTATTTAACCTGAAGTGTATTGAACCTGGTCGCTACTGAACATAACCTGTTCTTCTGGTAAGATGGCAGCATGCTTTGATGTAGCAGCTTCTACGGCATCAAACAAAGGTGTTGTCTTATTTTAAACATAATTTTTTACAGTTGCAAGACCCTGCTGGATATTAAGAGCTTAAAGTAATACAGGTCCAGCCCATCAGTGAGTTGTTCGTTGGTGGAGAAATTGAAAGAGCTGCAAAACCACGATGCTGCCCGTGACAGAGACGTGTCCGTGTGCAAAGCAGGTGTGCAGTCTAACAGCGAGTGACCATCTTAGTCACTTTTCTTATGATTGTAAGATCCTGTTGGACGCTGGTGGTGTGGCATGTAAAAGTCCAGTTCATTGGTGGATTGGCAAACGATGGGGGGTTGTGTGGCCTCAGTTGCAGTGAGGACTAGGCCGCAAGCCATGGTATCGCCTGTTTGCAGCCACCCTGGGGGAGGCATTGGAGTTGGGTGCCCCATCGGGGTGCTGCAGATGGTGTGGCGCAGAGCTGGAACTGCCCCCCACCACCCCACCACCCCCAGTATTCGCTCAGTAGAAGACAAGCTATATCTGTTTGACTGCAGACTACTGCAGTATTCATGGACTCAGACTATATATTTTTTTTGTGTGACTATATTTTACTGCTATCTTATGTGCCTTGTGCTGTGTGTGACTGGTGGTAATATGTTTTGCTCCTTGGCCCCGGAGTAACACTGTTTCATTTGGCTGTATTCATGTATGATTGAATGACAAATAAACCTGAACTTGAACCTGACCTGAACTCAGAATCAGAATCAGCTTTATTATCACCGGCATGTGATGTGAAATTTGTTAACTTAGCAGCAGCAGTTCAATGCAATACATAATATAGGAGAGAGAAAAAAATAAATAAAATTTTTAAAAGTAAGTAAATCAATTACAGTATATGTATATTGAATAGATTTTTTTAAATGTGCAAAAACCGGAAATACTGTATATTAAAACAAAAGTGAGGTAGTGCCCAAAGCTTCAATGTCCATTTAGGAATCGGATGGCAGAGGGGAAGAAGCTGTTCCTGAATCACTGAGTTTGTGCCTTCAGGCTTCTGTACTTCCTACCTGATGGTAACTGTGAGAAAAGGGCATGCCCTGGGTGCTGGAGGTCCTTAATAATGGACGCTGCCTTTCTGAGACACCGCTCCCTAAAGATGTCCTGGGTACTTTGTAGGCTAGTGCCCAAGATAGAACTGACTAGATTTACAACCCTCTGCAGCTTCTTTATTCTGCAGTAGCCCCCACCTCCATACCAGACAGTGATACAGCCTGTCAGAATGCTCTCCATGGTACATCTATAGAAGTTTTTGAGTGTATTTGTTGACATACCAAATCTCTTCAAACTTCTAATGAAGTATAGCTGCCGTCTTGCCTTCTTTATAACTACATAGATATGTTGGGACCAGGTTAGATCCTCAGAGATCTTGACACCCAGGAACTTGAAACTGCTCACTCTCTTCACCTCTGATCCCTCTCTGAGGATTGGTATGTGTTCCTTTGTCTTACCCTTCCTGAAGTCCACACTCAGCTCTTTCGTCTTACTGACGTTGAGTGTCAGGTTGTTGCTGTGGCACCATTCCACTAGTTGGCATATCTCACTCCTGTACATCCTCTTGTCTCCACCTGAGATTCTACCAACAATGGTTGTATCGTCAGCAAATTTATAGATGGTATTTGAGCTATGCCAAGCCACACAGTCATGTGCATACAGACAGTAGAGCAGTGGGCTAAGCACACACCCAAGGTGCGCCATTGTTGATTGTCAACGAGGAGGATATGTTATCACCAATCTGCACAGATTGTGGTCTTCCAGTTAAGAAGTCAAGGATCCAATTACAGAGGGAGGTACAGAGGCCCAGGTTCTGCAACTTCTCAATCAGGATTGTGGGAATGATGGTATTAAATGCTGAGCTATAGTTGATGAACAGCATCCTGACATAGGTGTTTGTGTTGTCCAGGTGGTCTAAAGCCCTGTGGAGAGCCATTGAAATTGTGTTTGCCATTGATCTATTGTGGCAATCGGCAAATTGCAATGGGTCCAGGTCCTTGCTGAGGCAGGAGTTCAGTCTAGTCATGACCAACCTCTCAAAGCATTTCATTACTCCCAATGTGAGTGCTACCGGGCAATAGTCATTAAGGCAGCTCACATTATTCTTCTTAGGCACTGGTATAATTGTTGCCTTTTTGAAGCAAATCGGAATTTCTGCCCAGAGCAGTGAGAGGTTGAAAATGTCCTTGACTAATCTCGCTAGTTGGCTGGCACAGGTTTTCAGAGCCTTACCAGATACTCCATTGGGACCTTCCACCTTGCGAGGGTTCACTCTCTGTAAAGACAAACTAACATTGGCCTCTGAGATGGAGATCACAGGGTCATCAGGTGCAGCAGGGATCTTCACAGCTGTAGATAGATAGATAGATAGATAGATAGATAGATAGATACTTTATTCATCCCCATGGGGAAATTCAACTTTTTTCCAATGTCCCATACACTTGTTGTAGCAAAACTAATTACATACAATACTTAACTCAGTAAAAAATATGATATGCATCTAAATCACTATCTCAAAAAGCATTAATAATAGCTTTTAAAAAGTTCTTAAGTCCTGGCGGTAGAATTGTAAAGCCTAATGGCATTGGGGAGTATTGACCTCTTCATCCTGTCTGAGGAGCATTGCATCGATAGTAACCTGTCGCTGAAACTGCTTCTCTGTCTCTGGATGGTGCTATGTAGAGGATGTTCCGAGTTATCCATAATTGACCGTAGCCTACTCAGCGCCCTTCGCTCAGCTACCGATGTTAAACTCTCCAGTACTTTGCCCACGACAGAGCCCGCCTTCCTTACCAGCTTATTAAGTTGTGTTCTCTCTTTCAAAGCGTGCACAGAAGGCGTTGAGCTCATCTGGTAGTGAAGCATCGCTGCCATTCATGCTATTGGGTTCTGAACTTGGGTTAATGGTATTGGGAACTGAACTTGATCTGCATGGAATCTGGTCTGTACTGAACCTTGTCTGTATTAAACCTTACCTGTACTAAACCCGACAATATTGAACCAGGCCCATACGTAACCTGGTCTGTATTGAACCTGACCTGCACTGAAAATTACCTGTACTGAACATGATCTGTACTGAACCTGGTCTGTGTTGAAACTTTTTTTGATTTTCTTTCCACAAGTTGGAATAAAGTAAATTCCTGGCATTTTGTAGAAACTGTTGTGGATATGCATGTGTGTAGGATGGGTTGGGGCCTGCTAGTTTTGCTCCCATGTGCGTTACCTGCCTTTGCACTGGCACTGCAGCCTCCCTTTACCATAGAGCAGGCAGATCCACGCGAGCGTGTCCATGCCTCTTTGGATACCCATTAGGATGAAGCAATTAAATTCCGTCCCACCCACGAAATGAACAGGGAGATTGGTTTCAAGCCACAGCGTTGTTTGCGGTCTGCTTGCCTGGCTCTGTGACAAACCTGTCAAATCCTGAACTTCTGCACAATACCTTCTTAAAACAGCTTCAGGCTCTCTCAAAGATGGGCTGAGGTATTTGAAAGTGAAGCCTATTAGTGAGGATGGCAATCTCATATCAAGCTGTCACCCTGAATGCTGAGCTTTTAAAGTACTGCAGCATCGTATAGATCTGAGGAATGAGGGAGCATATCAAAACACAGCACTGTGTAGATAATTAGAAAGACTTGCTTTAACTTGCTTATCTTTCCAATCTGAGAAACTTTGCGGGGCACTGCACACAATAAAGTTCTTTGAAATGGAGTGTTGTTGGTTGAGGATATGTTGGCTGGGGCACCGTAATACCACCTCTGTGTCAACACACCCTTGGGGAAACCCTCCCCAGCTTTTTGGATGGAGCAGAAGTGAAGAGGTGATGAGACCCAGGAGGAAGGCCGAGGTCAGGTCTCAAGTCAAAACAATTCATCATGAAGATCCCCCCCTTACTTATATTTTATTTAGCGATATAGCATGGAATAGGCCTTTCTGGCCCTTCAACGATTGCCACCAGCAACCCTGTGCCCCTTGATTTAACCCTTGCCTAATCATGGGACAATTAACCTATTAACCAGTACGTCCTTGCACTGTGGGAGGAAACCCACACATTCATGGGCAAGACGTATAAACTCCTTACGGACTGAACTCTGATGCCCTGAGCAGTAATAGCATCGTGCTAACCACATTTTGGCAATTTGATGTCTCAAGTATGATGAATATGGGTGCTTTTTGTGTAAATAGACAGCATAGAATCTGAGGGGCTTTGAGGAGCACTTATTTCAGCCAGTGAGTTGTTCTGATCTAGAATGCATTGCTGAGATTATTGTTAAACCAGTTTTCATAGTATGGAGTTACAAGTTCTCAACTTAGGGACACTACTATTGGGAAGAAAATACAGGAGCCTTAGGTTCCACACACCATGTTCAGGAACAGTTACTAGCCACAACCATCAGGCTCCTGAATTGGTGTGGATAACTTCACTCATCTTAACTGTGAACTGATTCCACAATCTAAACACTCATTTTCAAGGATTCTTTAACTCATGTTCTCTGTATTAATTACTTATATATTTTTTCATTTGCACAATTTGTCTTCTTTTGCACATTGGTTATTTGTCTGTCTTTATGTATAGTTTTTCATAAGTTATATCGTATTTCTTTTTCCCCTGTAAATGCCTGTAAGAAAATAGATTTCAAGGTAGTATACAGAGACATTGATAATAAATTTACTTTGACTTGACCACTCCAAACAAGCTGTCATAATATTATTATATACAAACGTCTGACATATGTACATATCTCCGTTCAAGTGAACTGCAAAGTTAATTTCTGTTTCTCCACTTTTAGTACTTACACTTTCTCATCAGTCTTTTGTACTTTTGATTCGACTCATTTAAATACTGTGAAGTTATTGAGTGATCTGTGTGTATTTTCCATCCTGTGAATATCTGTAAAAAAGAAAAGGGAACCTATTCATAACCGAGAGACTGCCCTTAATTTTCAAAAGGAAGCTGGATGAAGTGTTAGTGAGGACAATGATGAGAGAAAGGAGTGAGCAATGAGACATTCCTGTGCTGGATCATTAAAACAAAACTATCCAATTTGAACAGGTAGAATTTATGAGGTGGTGACTGAGGCAGATAGTCGGAATGTCACTGCAGTATGTATAGAGTCTATTATTTTGCTGTTCACAAGGGTAGGTAGCCAGGATAAAGCTGTTTTCTGCCTAGTCCCATCTACCTGCACCTGAACCATATCTTTCCATACCTCTTCTGTCCACGTACCTATCCAAACCTCTAAGTGTTGCAATTGAACCCATATCTACCACTTTCACTGGCAGTTCGTTCAGCTCCACACTCTGAGTGAAGAAATTTCCCAATCTAAAAAAGAGGGTGGCATGGCTTTACCTAACTTTCGCTTATATTACTGGGCAGCTAATATACGTTGTGCTGCCTTCTGGTCTTTCTTCCACGGTCAACCCGAGTGCCCTAACTGGGTGGCAATGGAGTTGAGCTCCACTAAAGAATTATCTATATCTGCACTTCTTGGCTCTGCACTCCCTAGCAGTCTGCCCAGATCGATAGCTAATCCTCTGGTTAGACACACTTTGCGTATATGGGCTCAGTTCAGGAAATGCTATGGTTTCCAGGGGTTTTCCGTTTCTAGCCCTGTCACACATAATCACCTTTTTTTACCTACCACGTTCGATTCAGCATTCCATGTTTGGTACAGGAAGGGCATTAGACATTTTGAAGATCTCTTCATTGATAATCGCTTCGCTTCTTTTCAGCAGCTCTCCGTTAAGTTCAACCTGCCTAACGCTCACTTTTTCAGATATCTCCAAATCCGACACTTTACTGCTCCTTTAATTCCTAACTTTCCTGAAATGCCTGCGAAAAATGCTATGGACCTATTTCTTTTCATTAATCCACTAGGTAAAGGTTTAATTTCAATTATCCGAGATAAACTAGCAGCCTTACGACGGGCCCCTGTGGATAAAATTAAAATGGCCTGGGAGCAGGATTTAAATATCTCCTTATCCGAGGAGAGCTGGGACTCAGTTCTCAAATCGGTTAACTCAACCTCCCTTTGTGCTCGCCATTGCCTCTTACAGTTTAAGATTGTTCATAGAGCCCATATGTCTAAATCTAAACTATCTCGATTCTACCCTGGCATTAGTCCGCTCTGTGATAAATGCAAGAGGGGTGTGGCCTCTCTCATCCACATGTACTGGTTCTGTCCTAGTTTGGAGAAATTCTGGAAAGATGTCTTCACTACATTATCGGGTATTCTGAATCAGCAGTTAGAACCTAACCCCTTAATTGCTCTGTTCGGTTTTTGGGGCGAGACAGATTTATGTCTGGGTCCGACCAAATGCCGAATACTATCCTTTGCCTCTCTCCTGGCGAGACACTTGATCCTCCTTAGATGGAGAGATGTTGCCCCGCCCACTCATGCGCAATGGCTTAACGACATTATGGCCTGCTTGGACCTCGAAAAAATTCATTATTCAGTTCTTAATTTGGATCTAAAGTTCCATAAGGTCTGGGGACCTTTTATCGAGTACTTTCATAACCTTCCTCTTGACTAGGGGTTTTTTTTTCTTTTTTTTTCTTCTTTTCGGTCCCTTGCTTTCAGCTCCCTTTTTTTTTCTGGTAGTAGGCATTATTATCCTCTGTTACTAAGTGTATTCACAGTCTGGGAGTTTGACTGTCCGGACTTATACTCTTTATACTGTGTGGTGGTTGGTCTGGAGTTGTTTTTTTCTTGTGTTGTGGGGCTTGGGGAGGACACTAAGCTCACTTGTCTTTAATTTAGGTGCTTTTTTGTTAAATTCTCTTCCTTTGTAGCATATTGTTATTGTATGCTTAATCTTGCACTGTATTAATGCTCCTCATTGGGATTTGGGGTTTTTAATTTTGTAAAATGTTTTGGAAAAACTAATAAAAATTTTTTAAAAAAAAAAGAAATTTCCCATCAGTTTCCTCTTAAACTATCTCACCTTTCACTCTGAACCTATGACCTCTAGTTCTTGTCTCAGTCAATCTGAGGGGGAAATCCTGTATGCATTCACCCTGTAAATACCCCACATAATTTTGGATAGTTCTATAAGATCTGCCCTCATTCTCCTGCACTCCAGGGAATAAAGTCCTGACCTATTTCATCTTTCCAATATAAACTCAGATCCTCAAATTCCTGCAAGATCCTTGTAAATTTTCACTGCACAATATTTTCACACAATATTCCAAATCTGGCATCACCAATATCATAGAACTTCAACGTAACAAGCAAACTTCCAACTTATTATGAAGTACTTATTAAAGCTCTCTTTATGGCCCTATCTACTTACTACACATCTGCACTATCCATTAGAGTTGATCCTGTTGAAAAATGCCACTGCCTCACCACCACCTTCTTAAGGGCATTTAGAGATGAGCAAATGAAATATTGGTTCAGTCTGCAAAATCTACATCACTTGAATGATCCATCAGGCTGCTGATCCAGTAAGGATATCTTCGCTCACTTCAACATTGAACTGATCACTGAACAAATCTGTGGACTCGCTTTCAAAGACTCTACAAACTCATGTTCTCAGTATTATTTAGTTATCTTTTTCTTTGGTATTTGCACATTGGTTCTTTGTCACTTTTTGAGTATAGTTTTTCCAATGATTCTGTTGTATTTCTTTGTTCTACTGTGAATGCCTGCAAGAAAATTAATCTCAGGGTAGTATATGATGACATATGTACTTTTCTAATAAATCTACTTTGATCTTCAAACTATTGAGCAATAAAAAAAAAATTGGATCACTTCCTTCTGCAAAGGCTAGATTCTGGGATATTTCCCCAGAGGTCAGTGATTCAATACAGAGATAAGCATAAACATCTTTACCCAAATGGTAGTGAATGTGTAGAACTCTGAAGCCAGTCAGTGAGTTAGTTCAAGGAGGAGTGGGGGAGGGATTGACAAGGAATCAAGAGACATGGGTTTAGGCAGGGAACAGGAACTGAGGTGAAAGGTTACTTACAATCTTACTGAAAGGTAGAATAGGCATGAGGGGTTGAAAGGCCTACTTCCCTACTGTTCTTACCTCCGCTGAGTTCATTCTAAGTACAAATAACTCCTATGAACTACTTCATATATGCTCAGTACTTAATGACTTTGTATACTACGATTGTCACCTTATCAATGCTTATCCATAAATACATATTAACATATTTTCTAAGATTAGTTGCTAAATATGTTACAAAAGTTGCAATTGTTCACTATTTTTAGAATATTATAAAATATTATAAGCTCAACCATATCATTTCCCATCCAGATCCTTCCTTGAATCTCAGCATTCTCCTATTGTGATGGACCCCCTAAATGAAATCCCAGAACTCAGAAGAAAAATTTAAGCCCTCTCCGTTAAGATATCTCTGGGTACCTTCACTATAGGGAGGTTATCCACCTTCTCTAAGGAGTAGCTTACTTCCCCGTCTTAACATACAGCTAACACTCAGAGGATTTCTGATTTATAAAAGATTTCTGAATTACAAAAGGTTTACAAACTACAAAGGATTTCCAAACACAGGTATGATTCTTATGAAATAAAGAAAAAACATAGCAACGATTTGTAGATGAGCAAATTGTGCATCACAGAAACCAAAGGTTGAGGAATGAATTCTAGTTCTTCTCTCTGTCACCCCATCTTTCTCCCATTCTTGACATTCCCAACAATCCCAAATATTTTCTAACATTTATACTGTCCTGCTACCAGATCACATCATCCACATTTGATGTTTTCTAGGTCCCTTTGATGGGATAAAGTTACATAGACGGCCTAAAAGTCTGAGAGTAATGATGCAAATAACTTAGCTGTAGTTGCCTAATTTAATGTAGGCCAATTAACATAGTCCCATTATCTTGTGTTTGGCTAGTACAAGAAATCTGATTGTCACTCCACTTTGCAAACCACATTTCTTAGCAACATGAAGTTGAGCAAGGTATATGTTAGAAGTTTAACTTTGTCAGAAACAATTCTAACCCTTTGAAAGGTCATGTTGCAATAGTAGAAAGCTGAGGTTAGTAAAAAGCATCTCAGACCCTGGAATGTGAACGTTCATCACATTATTTCAGCCCTCTGTCTTCTAACTTGACTTCTTGAAGACAATGAACATTTTCCTAGTTCCTGTTGCTCCTGTTGAGCTTAGTAAATCAGAATCAGTTTATTAACAGTGATGTATATCATAATACTGTTGCCACAAAACAAGCAAATGTTGTGAAAGACAAAAACTAAAATTACTATAAGTTTAATATAAGAATGCAAAAGATAAATAATGTAGTCATGTTCATGAGTTCATAGCACTTTCAGAAATCTGATGGAGGAATGGAAGAAGCTGTTGAGTGTAGGTCTTCAGGCTCCTGTGCCTTCTCACCAGTGGTAGTTATAGGAAAAGGGTATATCCTGATGAGGGTCTCGCTGCCAAAGTGCTACACTACTTTATTGTCACCAAACAATTGACACTAGAGCATACAATCATCACAGCGATATTTGATTCTGTGCTTCGTGCTCCCTGGAGTACAAATCAAAGTAAATATAATAAAAATTTAAATTATAAAACATTAGAAAATAGAAATAGAATATTTTACAATTGTAGAGTAACCCTATCTCTAACCCGAGCTAACTGTAACCCTAATGCAGTGAATATGTACACAAATTTATAAATAAAAGAGCTATGTTTTAGGATCTGAACATCACTGGCAAAGATGACATTTATTGTCCATCCCTAATTACCCTTGTTGGAGATGGGAGGCATTTAAGATGGAAAGCGGCCAGTGAGTGAGTGGGTCAGTGAAGGAGTGGAGATTTGAGGCTTTGACTCGAGAGATTCTGGCAGTTTTGGCAGCTGGACTGTGCAATCAAGTCAATCCAGATTTGAATAGCTCAGCAGAAAGCCGTTGATTAGACAATCAAGATTTGAATAGCTCAGACTCAGCAGAAAGCAGCTGATTGGGCAATCGAGGTCAGGTGACAAAGCAGTTTGAAAAGCTCAAACAAACAGAGGGTTACCTCAAGCGGAGCAGCCTGTGGAAAGCAGCCAGTGAAGGAGTGGAGATTTGAGGCTTTGACTCGAGTAGCTTCGACGATAAGAGGCTGAGGACGAGCTTCATTCCAAGTGAGGTAAGGCTGGGTAAGTTCCTTTCAAAGGAGAAAGTTTCAAACGTTGAGGCAAGTATTGGGTGGGTCATGGCAGCTGAGATCGGCCCTGTGGTTTGTTCATCCTGCAGCATGTGGGAAATCAGGGATACTTCAAGTGTCCCTGACGACTATGTGTGCAGGAAGTGTGTCCAACTGCAGCTTCTGGCAGACCACATTGAGCGTCTGGAGCTGCGATTGGATTCATACTGGAGCATCCGCGATGCTGAGAAAGTCGTGAATAGCACGTTCAGTGAGTTGGCCACACCGCAGGTAAAGGCTACACAGGCAGAAAGGGAAGGGGTGGCCACTAGACAGTGTGGCAGTAGGCAGCTAGTGCAGGAGTCCCCTGAGGTCATCTCCCTCCTAAACAGATATACAGTTTTGGATACTGTTGGGGGAGATGTCTCATCAGGGGAAGGCAGCAGCAGCCGAGTTCATTGCACCATGGGTGGCTCTGCGGCACAGGAGGGAAGGAAAAGGAGTGGGAGAGCTATAATGATAGGGGATTTGATTGTAAGGAGAATAGATAGGCGTTTCTGTGGCCGCAAATGAGACTCCAGATTGGTATGTTGCCTCCCTGGTGCAAGGGTCAAGGATGTCTCTGAGTGGCTGCAGGACATTCTGGAATGGGAGGGTGAACAGCCAGTGGTCGTGGTGCACATAGGTACCAACAATATAGGTAAAAAACGGGATGAGGTCCTACAAGGTGAATTTAGGGAGTTAGGAGATAAACTAAAAAGTAGGACCACAAAGGTAATAATCTCTGGATTACTAACAGTGCCACGTGCTAGTCAGAGTAGAAATAGGAGGATATTTCAGATGAATACGTGGCTTGAAAAATGGTGCAAGGGGGAGGGATTCAAATTTCTGGGGCAATAGAAAGGAAGGACATTAGCCTGAAGGATGTGGAATCGATATAGGTAGAGCTGCATAACACTAAGGGGCAGAAAACGCTGGTGGGAGTTGTGTACAGGCCACCTAACAGTAGTAGTGAGGTTGGGGATGGCATTAAACAGGAAATTAGAAATGCGTGCAATAAAGGAACAGCAGTTATAATAGGTGACTTCAATCTACATATAGATTGGGTGAACCAAATTGATAAGGGTGCTGAGGAAGAGGATTTCTTGGAATGTATGTGGGATGGTTTTCTGAACCAACATGTCGAGGAACCAACTAGAGAGCAGGCCATTCTAGATTGGGTATTGAGCAATGAGGGAGGGTTAGTCAGCAATCTTGTCGTGCGAGGCCCATTGGGTAAGAGTGACCAAAATATGGTGGAATTCTTCATTAAGATGGAGAGTGACATAGTTAATTCAAAAACAAAGGTTCTGAACTTAAAGAAGGGTAACTTTGAAGGTATGGGGCGTGAATTAGCTAAGATAGACTGGCAAATGGTACTTAAAGGGTTGACAGTGGATATGCAATGGCAAGCATGTAAAGATCGCATGGATGAACTACAACAATTGTTCATCCCAGTTTGGCAAAAAAATAAACCAGGGAAGGTAGTGCACCCATGGCTGACAAGGGAAATTAGGGATAGTATCAAGTCCAAAGAAGAAACATATAAATTAGCCAGAAAAAGGGGCACACCTGAGGACTGGGTGAAATTCGGAGTCCAGCAGAGGAGGACAAAAGGCTTAATTAGGAAAGGGAAAAAAGGATTATGAGAGAAAGCTGGCAGGGAACATAAAAACTGACTGTAAAAGCTTTTATAGATACGTGAAAAGAGAAAGATTGGTCAAGACAAATGTAGGTCCTTTACAGTCAGAAACAGGTGAATTGATCATAGGGAACAAAAACATGGCAGACCAATTGAATAACTACTTTGGTTCTGTCTTCACTAAGGAGGACATAAATAATCTTCCAGAAATTGTAGGGGACCGAGGGTCTAGTGAGATGGAGGAACTGAGGGAAATACATGTTAGTAGGGAAGTGGTGTTAGGTAAATTGAAGGGATTAAAGGCAGATAAATCCCCAGGGCCAGATGGTCTGCATCCCAGAGTGCTTAAGGAAGTAGCCCAAGAAATAGTGGATGCATTAGTGATAATTTTTCAAAACTTTTTAAATTCTGGATTAGTTCCTGAGCATTGGAGGGTGGCTAATGTAACCCCACTTTTTAAAAAAGGAGGGAGAGAGAAACCCAGGAATTATAGACCAGTTAGCCTGACATCGGTGGTGGGGAAAATGCTCGAGTTGGTTATCAAAGATGTGATAACAGCACATTTGGAAAGAGGTGAAATCATTGGACAAAGTCAGCATGGATTTGTGAAAGGAAAATCATGTCTGACGAATCTTATAGAATTTTTTGAAGATGTAACTGGTAGAGTGGATAGGGGAGAGCCAGTGGATGTGGTATATTTAGATTTTCAAAAGGCTTTTGACAAGGTCCCACACAGGAGATTAGTGTGCAAACTTAAAGCACACGGTATTGGGGGTATGGTATTGATGTGGATGGAGAATTGGTTGGCAGACAGGAAGCAAAGAGTGGGAGTAAACGGGACCTTTTCAGAATGGCAGGCAGTGACTAGTGGGGTACTGCAAGGCTCAGTGCTGGGACCCCAGTTGTTTACAATATATATTAATGATTTAGATGAGAGAATTAAATGCAGCATTTCCAAGTTTGCGGATGACACGAAGCTGGGTGGCAGTTTAGCTGTGAGGAGGATGCATGGTGACTTGGATAGGTTAGGTGAGTGAGCAAATTCATGGTTGATGCAATTTAATGTGGATAAATGTGAGGTTATTCACTTTGGTGGCAAGAACAGGAAAACAGATTATTATCTGAACGGTGGCTGATTAGGAAAAGGGAAGGTGCAATGAGACCTGGGTGTCATTGTACACCAGTTGTTGAAGGTGGCCGTGCAGGTACAGCAGATGGTGAAAAAGGCAAATGGTATGTTGGCATTCATAGCAAAAGGATTTGAGTACAGGAGCATGGAGGTTCTACTGCAGTTGTACAAGGCCTTGGTGAGACCGTACCTAGAATATTGTGTGCAGTTTTGGTCCCCTAATCTGAGGAAAGACATCCTTGCCATAGAGGGAGTACAGAGAAGGTTCACCAGATTGATTCCTGGGATGGCAGGACTTTCATATGAAGAAAGACTGGATCGACTAGGCTTATACTCACTGGAATTTAGAAGATTGAGGGGGGGGGGGATCTTATTGAAACGTATAAAATTCTAAAGGGATTGGACAGGCTAGATGCAGGAAGATTGTTTCCGATGTTGGGGAAGTCCAGAACGAGGGGTCACAGTTTAAGGATAAAGGGGAAGCCTTTTAGGACCAAGATGAGGAAAAACTTCTTCACACAGAGAGTGGTGAATCTGTGGAATTCTCTGCCACAGGAAACAGTTGAGGCCGGTTCATTGGCTATATTTAAGAGGAAGTTAGATATGGCCCTTGTGGCTAAAGGGATCGGGGGTATGGAGAGAAGGCAGGTACAGGGTTCTGAGGTGGATGATCAGCCATGATCATACTGAATGGCGGTGCAGGCTCGAAGGGCTGAATGGCCTACTCCTGCACCTATTTTCTATGTTTCTATGGTTAAGAGCCAGCTATAGGCCAGACTCTGTACAGTTGGCTGATTTCCTCTGTTGGAGGAGATGGGGTTTAACAACTTTCATTGTTCTCATTAATTACTTTTTAAATTTTAGAGGAACTGAATTCCTTAGTTAGCATGAGGGGATCTGAACTCCATCTTTTAGGTTTCGCGTACACTTAACCTTTACGTCAGGCCACCATCTCACACTATTAACATCGCAAAAGGCAACATCACAAATCTCCTGGTGTTCAATAAATGCCCCTAAATGTTCTCTTAATATCTCAAAAGTTCTGTGGTGTTGACATCTTGGATTATAACTGCAATTCTTTTGGAATTCTTTGAAGAAATAACAAGAAGGATAGACAAAGGAGAATTGGTTGATGTTGTGTGCTTGGATGTTCAGAAGAGTTTTGACAAGGTGCCACACATGAGGCTGCTTAACAAGCTATGGGCCCATGGTATTACAGGAAAGATTCTAGCTTGGGTAAAGCAGTGGCACATTGACAGGAGGCAGAGTGGGAATAAACGGGGCCTTTTCTGACTGTTTGCTGGTGACTAGTGGTGTTCCACAGGGGTCTGTGTTGTGACCGATTCTTTTTACATTATATGTCAATGATCTGGATGATGGAATTGATGGCTTTGTTGCAAAGTTCGCAGACAATGTGAAAATAGGCCAAGGGGCAGGTAGTTTTGAGGGAGTAGAGGCTTCAGAAGGACAGAGAAATTAGGAGAATGGGAAAAGAAATGGCAGATTGGTAGAAGAAATGAATGGGTTGACTATTTTCTAAATGGAGAGAAAATTTAAAAAACTGAGGTGCAAAAGGACTTGGGAGTCCCTTTTGCAGTATTTCCTAAAGGTTAATTTGCAGGTTGAGTCTGTAGTGAGGAAGGCAAATGCAAAGTTAGCATTCGCTTCAAGAGGACTAGAATATAAAAACAAGGTTGTAATGTTGAGGCTTTATAAAGCACTGATGAGGCCGCATTTGGAGTATTGTGAGCAGTTTTAAGATGTGCTGAAACTGGAGAGGGTTCAAAGGAGCTTCATGAAAATGACTCCAGGATTGAATGCCTTGTCATGAAGAGCATTTGCTGGCTCTGTATACACTGGAGTTCAGAATGAGTTGTGACCTCATTGAAACCTATTGAATGGTGAAAGGCTTTGATAGAGTGGATATGGAAGGGATGTTTCTTATGGTGGGAAAGTCTACGACCAGAGGACACAGCCTCAGAATGGAGGGGCATCCTTTTTCAGAACAGAAATTAGGAGGAATTTCTTTAGCCAGGGACTGGTGAATCTGTGGAATTCTTTGTCACAGGCACCTGTGGAGGCCAAGTCTTTTATGTATATTTAAGGTAGAGGTTGATAGATTCTTGATTGGTCAGGGCATGAAGGGATACATTGTGGGCATCACTGAATCGTGACTGAAAGTAAGTCATAGTTGGGACTTTAACATCAAAGAATATACTTTGTATCGAAGAACAGACAGGAACGCAGAGGTGGAGGTGTGACTCTATTGGTAAGAGATGGAATTACATTTTTAGGAAGAGGTAATATAGGGTCAGAGGATCTTTGAGTGGTGTTAGGAAACTGAAAGGGTAAACAAAACATAGGGGAATCATATATAGGCCTCCAAATAGTAACGTAGATGTGGAATTGATAATGTCACAATTGTAATAGGGGGCTTCAAAGTGCAAAGGGATAGGGAAAATTTGGTTGGTGTTGGATCGCAAGCGAGGGAATTTGTTAAATGCCTACGAGATGGCTTTTGAGAGAGCTTGTGCGTGAGCCTACTCAGGGAAAGGCTATCTTAGATTGGGTGTTGTGTAATAACCCAGATCTTAATAACGTAAATACATCAGCTTAACATAAAGGAATCCTTAGGAGTCAGTGATCATAATATGATTGAGTTCATACTGCAATTTGAGAGGGAGAAGCATAAATCACATGTATCAGTATCACAATGGAATAAAGGGAATTGCAGAGCTATGAGAAAGGAGCCTGCCCAGGTGGATTGGAGGGGGATACTGGCAGGGATGACAGCAGAAGAGAGTTGGTGAAAGTTTCTGGGAGTAGTTCACAAGGTACAGGATAGGTGTGCCCCACAGAAGAAGTTCTTGAATGACAGGGGTAGGCAACCATAGCTGACAAGGGAAGTTAAGGACTGCATAAAACCCAAGGAAAAGACATACAAAGCAGCAAAAATGAGTGGGATGTTGGATGACTGGGAAACTCTTAAAATCCAACAAAAGGCAACTAAAAGAGCTTTAAAAAGGGAAAAGATGAAATATGTGGGCAAACTAGCCAATAATATAAAGCAGGATACTAATTTTTTTTTTCAGTTACCGTATATAAAAGAATTAAAGGGAGGTGAGAGTTGATATTGGACCGTTGGAAATCATGCTGGTGAGGTAGTAATGGGGACAAGGAAATGGCAGGTGAACTTAGTAAGTACTTTCCTTTAGTCTTCACTGTGGAAGACACTTAGCTGTATGCCAGAGGTCCGTGAGTGTCAGGGAGGAGGAGTGAATGCCATTGCTATTACAAAAGAAAAACTGAGGGGCGACCTTTTAGAACAGAACTGAGGAGGATTTTTTTTTTTTTAGCCAAAGTGTTGTGGGTCTGTGGAATGCTGTGCCACAAACTGCAGTGGAAGCCCAGTCTGTGGGTATATTCAAAGCAGAAGTTGTTAGATTCCTGATTGGTCGGAGCATCAAAGGATATGGTGAGAGGGCAAGTGAATGGGATTGAATGGGATCCGGGATCAGGCATGATGAAATGGTGGAGAGGACTCGATGGGCTGAATGGCCTAATTCTGCTCCAATATATTATGGTCTTAATAAGACCATAGGACAAAGGAGCAGAAGTTGGCCATTGGCACATCGAGTCTGTTCCACCATTTTATCATGAGCTGATCCATTCTCCCATTTAATCCCACTTCTCTACCTTCTCACCATAACCTTCGATGCCCTGGCTACTCAGATACCTATCAATCTCTGCCTTAAATACACCCAATGACTTGGCCTCCACTTGTCGCCCGTGGCAACAAATTCCACAGATTCACTACCCTCTGGCTAAAAAAATTTCTTCGTATCTGTTCTGAATGGGTGCCCTTCAATCTTTAAGTCATGCCCTCTCGTACTAGACTCCCCCACCATGGGAAACAACTTTGCCACATCCACTCTGTCCATGCCTTTCAACATTCAAAATGTTTCTATGAGGTCCCCCCTCATTCTTCTAAACTTCAAGGAGTACAGTCCAAGAGCAGTCAAACGTTCCTCATATGTTAACCCTCTTATTCCCGGAATCATTCTAGTGACTCTTCTCTGAACCCTCTCCAACATCAGCACATCCTTTCTTAAATAAGGAGCCCAAAACTGCACACAGTACTCCAAGTGAGGTCTTACCAGTGCCTTATAGAGCCTCAATATCACATCCCTGCTCCTATACTCTATTCCTCTAGAAATGAATGCCAACGTTGTATTCGCCTTCTTCACCCCCGACTCAACCTGGAGGTTAACCTTAAGGGTATCCTACACAAGGACTCCCAAATCCTGTTGCATCTCAGAACTTTGAAATCTCTCCCTATTTAAATAATAGTCTGCCCATTTATTTCTTCTACAAAAGTGCATGACCATACACTTTCCAACATTGTATTTCATTTGTCACTTCTTTGCCCATTCTTCCAATCTATCCAAGTCTCTCTACAGACAGTTTTCTCAGCACTACCGGCCCCTCCACCTATCTTTGTATCATCAGCAAACTTAGCCACAAAGCCACCTATTCCATAATCCAAATCGTTGACATACAACGTAAAAAGAAGCGGCCCCAACATGGACCCCTATGGAACACCACTGGTAACCGGCAGCCAACCAGAATGGGGTCCCTTTATTCCCACTCTGTTTCCTGCCAATCAACCAACGCTCTATCCATGTATGTAACTTTCCCGTAATTCCATGGGCTCTTATCTGGTTTATAGCCTCATGTGCAGCACCTCGTCAAAGGCCTTCTGAAAATCCAAATACACAACATCCACTGCATCTCCCTTGTCTAACCTACTTGTAATTTCTTCAAAAAATTGCAATAGGCTTTTTAGGCAGGATTTTCCTTTAAGGAAACCATGCTGAGTTCTGCCTACCTTGTCATATGCCTCCAGGTACTCCGTAGCCTCATCCTTGACAATCGATTCCAACAACTTCCCAATCACCGATGTCACGCTAACAGGTCTATAATTTCCTTTTTGCTTCCTTGCCCCCTTCTTAAATAGCAGAGTGACATTTGCAATCTTCCAGTCCTCCAGAACCAGGCCAGAATCTATCGACTTTTGAAAGATCATTGCTAATGCCTCCACAATCTCCACCGCTACTTCCTTCAGAACATGAGGGTGCATTCCATCTGGTCCAGCAGATTTATCTACCCTTAGACTATTCAGCTTCCTGAGTGCTTTCTCTGTCGTAATTATGACTGCGCACATTTCTCTTCCGTGACACCCTTGAGTGACTGGTATACTGCTGATGTCTTCCTCAATGAAGACTGATGCAAAATACTAATTCAGTTCCTCCACCATCTCCTCATCTCCTATTACAATTTATCCAGCATCATTTTCTATCGGTCCTTTATCTACTCTCACCTGTCTTTTACTCCTTATATACTTGAAAAAGCTTTTAGTATCCTCTTTGATATTATTTGCTAGCTTCCTTTCATAGTTCATCTTTTCCCTCTTAATGACCTTAGTTTCCTTTTGTAAGCTTTTAAAAACTTCCCAATCCTCTGTCTTCCCACTAAGTTTTGCTTCTTTGTATGCCCTCTCCTTTGCTTTTACTTTGACTTTGACTTCTCTTGTCAGCCACAGTTGCATCTTTTTTCCATTCGAAAATTTCTTTTTTGGTATATATCTGTCTTGTACCTTCCTCACTTCTCGCATAAACTCCAGCCACTGCTGCTCTGCTGTCCTTCTCACTAGTGTCCCTTTCCAGTCAACCTTGGCCAGTTCCTCTCTCATGCCACTGTAATTTCCTTTACTCCACTGAAATACCGACACATCGGATTTCGGCTTCTCTTTCTCAAATTTCACAGTGAGCTCAATCATGTTATGATCACTGCCTACTAAGGGTTCCTTCACTTCCATCTCTCTAATCACCTCTGGTTCATTACACAATACCCAATCCAGTACAGCCGATCCCCTAGTGGGCTCAACAACAAGCTGTTCTAAAAAGCCATCTTGTAGACATTCTACAAATTCTCTTGAGATCCAGTGCCGACCTGATTTTCCCAATCTATCGCATGTTAAAATCCCCCACAATTATCATAACACTGCCCTTCTGGCAAGCCTTTTCTATTTCCTGTTGTAATTTGTAGTCCACATCACTGCAGCTGTTTGGAGGCCTGTAGATAACTGCCATCAGGGTCCTTTTACCCCTGCGATTTCTTAGCTCAACCCATAAAGATTCTGGACCTTCCGATCCTACGTGTCCTCCTTCTAATGATTTAATATCATTTCTTACCAATAAAGCCACGCCACCCCCTCTGCCTACTTTCCTATCCTTCCGATACTCCGTGTATCCTTGGATTGTTCAGCTCCCAGAGACATACATTCTTTAGCCACGTGTCAGTGATGGCCACAATATCATACCTGCTAATCTGTAACTGTACGACAAGATCATCCACCTTATTCCTTATGCTGCGTGCATTTAAGTATAACACCTTAAATCCAGTATTTGGTATTTTTTGCTTTGATTGCACTGCAACTCATCCCAATGGCTGCAAATTTGCCCCAAAACCTGCCTGTCCTTCCTGACATCTTTACTGCTCACTATCTTAGATTTATTTCTGTTTTCCCCCTCCTCCACTCTCATTCCTGTTCCCATCCCCCTGCCAAATTAGTTTAAACCCTCCCTAACAGCTCTATTAAACCTTCCCGCCAGGATATTGGTCCCCTTTTGGTTCAGGTGAAACCCGTCCTTTTTGAACAGGTCATACTTCCCCCAGAAGAGATCCCAATGATCCAAGAAACTGAAGCCCTGCCCCCTGCACCAGTCTCTGAGCCACACATTCATCTGCCTGATCCTACTATTCTTGCCCTCGCTAGCATGTGGTACAGGTAGCAATCCTGAGATTACTACCCTGGAGGTCCTGCTTCTCAGCTTCCTTTCTAACTCCCGTAAATCTCTCTTCAGGACCTCGTCCTTTTTCCTATCTATATCATTGGTACCAACATGTACCTAGACAGCTGGCTGCTCGTCCTCTCCCTTCAGAATATTCTGGACCCGATCCGAGACATCCCGTACCCTGGTACCTGGGAGGCAGCACACCATGTGGGTATCTCCATCAGGCTCACAGAATCTCCTGTCTGTTCCCCTGACTATGGAATCCCCATGACTACCGCATTCCTCTTCTCCCTCCTTCCCTCCTGCACAACAGCGTCAGGCTCAGTGCCAGAGACCCGGTCACCTTGGCTGTCCCGTCAGGTCATCCCCCTCAACAGCATCCAAAACTATTTACTTGTTGTTGAGGGGGGCAGCCACAGGGGTGCTCTCCACTATCCGGGCATTTCCCTTCCCTCTCCTGACAGTCACCCAGTTTTCTTACCCCTGTAGCCTAGGGATGACTACCTCCCTGTATCTCCTGTCTATCACCTCTTCACTTTCCCTAATAAGCAGTAGGTCATCAAGCTGCAGCTCCAGATCCCTAACACGGTCCCTGAGGAGCTGCATCTCGGTGCACCTGGCGCAGATGTGGCCATCAGGGAGGCTGGAGGTCTCCCAGGATTCCCACATCTGACACCCTGAACAAAGCATTAACCCTGCAGACATGCAACCTAATTCTACAGGAATGAAACAAGGAAAAATAAGTCTACTCACCCACTTACCTCGCCAAACACACGAACATTTTAAACCGTTAGCTCGTACTGTTAGCTGTGTGAGCCCTGCTGTTCCTCCGTCTGTCTGGGCTGATTCGCCAAGGGGAAAAAAAGAGTTGGTGCCTTGGTCTCACCTCTTCCCACTACCATCCAAGGTCATTGAGCCAAAGTCCTACACCTGTCATAGGGTGGGCATTCAGAGCAGACCCAAATGCAAGACACAGACTGAAGTACTAGGGACAGGACTAGGTATGTCAAGAAAGCAAGGGAATCGGGGAAGAAACGACACTGGACAAGACACAGGCCCGGGACAAGACTAGGATACAGGGCCAGGGCTAGGACTAAACCAGGAAAGAGGGACCTGGACGAGGAACTAGGAACCTGGATGAAGACTCAGAGCCAGAGACTGGACAGGAACCCAGAACCTGGGTCTTGACTCGGGCTCAGACTCCAGATCTAGGCGAGGACAAGATGTGGCAAGGCAACAGGACTGGACATGGGGGCAGGACGCAGGACTCCTGGGCTGGATGAGGACATGAAGCTCAGACTCAGACTTGGGAGACAGGCACGGAACACGGAGCCTTGGCCTTGGGAGACAGGCACGCGGAACACAGAGCCTTGGCCTTGGGAGACAGGCACACGGAACACGGAGCCAGGATCCCTCCTTGGGAGCAGGACGTAGGGCCAGGACTCATACGCAGAAAGCTGAACATAACAAGACAGTTCCCAACACTAGGTAGCAGCAAACAGCCAGACCTACCTAGTGAAGGCAAGGACACAAAGAGACAATTCCTTATCTAGTCACAGCAAGGCTCCAGTCAAGCTCCAGTGGTAGAACTTGACAGCAAGGTTGCAGGAGGAAGGTGAAGGGAAGGGAAGGGAAGAGAACAGTCCAGCCTCAGGGTAACAGCAAAGACTGCCTGACTTACCCCACAGAGGCAAGAACAGGGTACTGACAAGATGAACCAGCACCTACACACAAACCCAGTGCCACTTATATTCCCAGCCCCAAGATGAGCATCAGGTGCCTGTGATTAAGCCCAACTGAAACAAAGGACAGCCGGAAGACCCGGAGTCCACGGACTGGACCGTGAACCGGAACGTGGACTTCACGGACTGGACCATGACAACACTCTGCTGCCCACTCTGACCGTCTCCCGCTATATAGGGTGGTCTTCTTTTTAAACTCTCCGCACTGTCCTGTCTATGTCAAGTGCCTGCGCAGTCTCGCCCTTCTTGTACTCAAAGTTTTTAAAAGAACTGCCTTCCTTCAGAATTTAGCTCTCACGCCGCCCTGCTTGTCCTGATCCAAAAAGCAACCATTGGAAGTCCCCTTCCTTTTTAAACTCTCCGTGCTGTCCTATCTACGTCACACATCTGAGCAGTTTCGCCCTTCTTGTACTCGAAGAAGTTTTTTTTTAAACTGCCTTGCTTCAGAATTTAGCTCTCACACCGCCCTGCATGTCTTTCCGCACTGTGTGATTTCAGCTCACTTTTACCTGACTGCTTTGCAGCCTCTTTGGCCTGCTACCTCTGGATGACAGCCTTCCAGGGAAATCGCACATCTAACTGCATCTTCCTGCACCATGTCGGATATGTCATCACCAAACACCACATTTCTTTGGAAAGAGAAACAGTTAAGGTTTCAGGTCTTTGACCGTTTGTTGGAATTCAAAAAGTCATTTAAGTTGCCATGAGGGAAGAACAGATTGGAGAGAGGGAATGTACTTGATATAGTGAATTCTAAGTTGTCATCAAGTTTTGGTGAAGATACGTCATTGATAACTTGAGGCCTGTTAGAGAGAGGGATATCCAATAAAGACACATATGCAAGCAGGGAAATGAATGTCCAGCTGAGGGGACAGAAACATTGAATTGATATTACTGAGGGATATCTTAGAGAAAGAATGGGCTGTCATGAGACAGACAAAATGGGTTAGCAGAATGGGTTGAATCTGATTTTGAGATCAGGAATCACAAGAGGAAAAAGATGTTGGATGGTCACATTGGGTGCTCTCCAAAGTCATTGAACATGCCCATTAGGTTTCCTCTAATGATGTTGAAAATTCCAATTGAATGCCATCTGAATCTGTTGAGTGGTCTCACTGGGTTCCATTCAAAGCTGCCAGACATCCCATTGGGTGCCCTCCAACAGCGTTGGACTGAGTGCCATCCAAAGGTATTGATCGGTCTGAGTGGGCACCTTCCAAAGCTGTTGAACGGTCCCACTAGGTGCCCTCTAAAGGTGTTGACCATTCCCTTTTGGGCACGCCCAGTATGTCAAATGGTCCCATTTGTTTACCCTTCCAATGCTGGAATCTGAGAGTGAAGGTGTGGAAATGGAGATGTTGAGTTGCATTTGCTGTGCATGTGAAAAGGTGGGCTTGAGGGGAATCCCCATATTCACCATTTATGTTCTCCAGTTCCTGGTTAAAGATATTAGATTGTAACCCTTGAAAATCTTTTAAGGTGCCATCTTAAAACTTTCCTCCTGGATTCTGACCATGTCTTCATATGTGACCTCATGAGTAGCTTAACTCACACACAGGTTGTGTGCCAGGTTTCCTACTGGAAGGAAGAACATCACCTCTCTCCTTTCTTTTGTTCCATGCCCTTGCCAGAACCTCAGTGGAGTCAATCATGCATAGGAATAGCTCTGCACACACCCTATTCTTCTCCCATCTGCTAATCCCATTGAACAGCAGCCACCCAAACTTGTCAATGAAGATTGTGTCCAGAGGTTACTGTCACAAGGATAGAGCTGTCTATGAACACAGCCTTAACAGAAGAGCACTGAAGCACAACTAATATCAGTAATATTAGTATTATATCCACATGAGGAAGACTGGTTTCTTAAAGGTAAACTCACATCTACCACTTTCATTGGCAGTCTCCTGTTGCAACTCCTTTTGTGGCTTGGGCCACAACATCTTTTGAGTTCATGAGAACCAGTCCCAAGGCAAGGAGAGAGCAGATTAACATTCTCTGTTCAATGAGGCAAATATCTAGCCCTGTTCACTGGGCTGGTTTTACCAAATAGATATATTGAAGATTCACCAGTTCTCCATATACAAGGGGTGATTGATAAGTTTGTGTCCCAAGGTAGAAGGAGTCAATTTTAGAAAACCAAGCACATTTATTTTTCAACATAGTCCCCTCCTACATTTACACACTTAGTCCAGCGGTCGTGGAGCATAGGGACCTTGGACCTCCAGAAAATGTTCACAGATTGGTGATTGATATGTTCATGGCCTAAGGTAGAAGGAGATGAGTTATACAGCTCTCGTTACATGCACATGCAGTTCAACTCTTTGAGTAATTATGCAGAAAGTTTGAAGTTAATAACTCATCTCCTCCTACCTTAGGCCACAAACTTATCAATCACATCTGCTGTGGACACTTTCTGGAGGTCCAAGATCCATATGCTCCACGACCAGTGACTAAGTGTGTAAATGTAGGAGGGGACTATGTTGAAAAACAGGTTTTCTAAAAAACCTACCTTAGGTCAAAAACTTATCAATCATCCCTTGTATCTTAGCATTAATCCTGGGCTGTCTGATAGGAACTGTGATGGGGAGAGGAATGTATCTGAATGACAGCCTCAACCATTCATCCTTCTTGTATGAGTCACCTGAAGGAGTCACATCCTCTGTAACCTTTACTCCACATTTTGCAGGTACATTGCCATCCTGTAATTTTAAACTTATGTTAGTGGTGATTGTTTACAAGATATCCTGGTACAGATTATGAAAATATTGCCCTTAGTACATGCTGGAGGCTGGGACAGTTTCAGGTATAACAAGAAGAGGAATGTTGGGCATTCCCAAACTCATAAGCAAGAGGTGGGTGTGTAAATATTAAAATTGATCCTCTGAATTTTATTATCACGCAAAGCAAAGCAACTTCAATTAGCACTTTCAGATGCCATTTCCAGCTGGAGGAAGTTTGGCTTTAATTAAAAATTGGACTTTGTTCCACTGAAGTAGAGAAAAATCAAGAAACATTGGGGCCCTTGGAAGATTCAGAGATTCTACTCTGGCCCCTTCCAGCAGAATGTACATAGATATGATGGATATGTCAGCATTAATAGGACATTTATCATTCTGATCCCGCTTTTAAAGTGAGATGCAAGAATAAGCCCAAGACCCAGAATGTGTGACATTACCTGGACTCCTGGAGAGGGAAACCTGCCAGTGACCATGCTGGACAGGTCATCAAGACCCACAGCAGAAAATGCCTTCAAAGCTCTATTTGTGGTGCAAGGTCCACAGGCACGCAAATCCCATCACAGACACAGGCACAAATCTGTGACGAGAGATCTTGACGAGGATGGTTACGACCCAAACGCTAGAGTATCCGAGGCGGTAATTGAGCCATGGTCTCAAACGGGATCGAGAAACTGAGCAAAAAAAAAGTAGACGAAATGACTGGTAGGCTTACGATTGAGCACTGAACTTATGTTCGGATGTTCCTTAAATATTCAATTCCTGGCGCCCAAAACATGATTATTAATTAACAGGAACATCCCAAGCCCTTAGAGGCCGCACCAGCTAACCGTGCTCCGGAGAGTTAGAGCGTTTAAATCTCGGAAGCTGGCGTGGTTGGGAACCCTCTGCCCTACGCCGACTTCTGGCGCCCCGGTTGTTCGGAGAGGCGGTGATGGTAATTGTGGATGAGAGTCGGATCCAGGATGTCTCTTTCCGGCACCCAGCTCCTTTCCTCTGGTCCGAATCCTTCCCAGTCCACTAAACTCCTCTAGCAAGTCTTTTCACCGTGAAGACCTGTCCCCCTCGATAACCGGGGAGCGACGGGGCCGATGTGGTGGGGCTAAGGGGTTGGTGCAGAAAGGTTTTAATTTAGAGATGTGGAAGGTGCGGTTGATCTTTAGGGTCTTGGGGAGCTGCAAAGTGTGAGACAAATTCAAAGTGTGAGACAAATTTCTCGATTCCACTCGGAGAGACAAATTCTGAGTGGACAGCCAGAACTGTTGCCCAGGCTGTATAACGTCTCCTTCCGTTTGCCTTCGTCTCCGCTTTCCGGGTAGAGGCCAGACAAAAATCTCTCTTGCCCTGATCGATTTCTTTTTGCCACGTCGGACAAGATCTTCTGCCGCAGAGACCCCAGCCTTCGCCTCTCGTTCCAGAAAGATGGGGTGGGGAGGGGTAACTAAACTGGCACTCGAATGGCGACATCCCATGCGCCGAGTGTTAGGTGTAGCGGGCGATCTCTGCCCACGTGAAATGGCCACGCCACTAATCAGGTCTTTCCGAGGCCGGGCATCTCAGGGAACATTTTAAATCTCGGTCGGTCTGCTCCGTTTGGCTGTTGGACTGCGGGTGAAACCAGATGAAAAGCTTGCTGTTGACCCTATCAGTTTACAGAAACCCTTCCAGAGATGTGATAAGAATTGTGGACTACGATCCGAGACAATGATCGCCTGGAACCCATGGACCCTGAAGACCTAGTCCGGGACGATCTCGGCCCTCTCCATCGAGGAAGGTAGCTTCGCCAAGGCAATGACCTTTCGAAAGTCTCTGCCCCCGGGGATAGCTGCCTGGAGAAGAATGCGCACTGTTTGTGTCAGTTACTGTCCAGAGGTGATCGTTGAGACAAGACTTCGATGTCCACCTCCACGATAAGGGGAAGGTCCAGGTTAGGAGAAAACAAGCTGTGAGCTGTAGTACTCCGCTTCAGTAGTACAGACAAGCGCCCGTGGATTTCGTAGTCAGGGCCATCAGCGGAGCTGTCGCTTACTTGAAGTTAACAATGCCAGGAATCGTTGGACCTGTCTGATATTGGACAGTGACGGCCAGTCTCTGACTGCCAGGGTCCAGCTCGAGGTTGCCATTAGAGATGATGAAACCCACAAGTGAAGCTCGGACTTCTCCAGCACGAAGTCCATGGTCTAGTGCCTCTTTTTTAAACGTTCCTGACGTGAGCGACGTGCTTCTCCAAGGACTCCGGGAAGATTAGGATATCATCCAAGTAGATGAAGACATACTTGTGAAGAGTATCCCAGAGCATAGCGTTTATAAAGGCCCGGAAAATGCACGGGGCGTTCGCAAAGCCGAAGGGCGTGACCTGGTTCTCGTAGTGCCCTGTCGGATCCTCATCAGCCCGTCTGAGGCTCAGCCAGCTCCAGCGGGGCGATGAAGCACCTTCCCCGTGGCGGCCATGAACTCCTCCGAATCCGTGCAGAACTCTGACGCACGTTCCCAATGCCAGTGACCCAGTCCAGGGCTCTTCCAGTGGGGAGAGATATAATGAAGGCCACTTTCCCGCTCTCCGGAGGGTACCGGGACGGCTGAAGTTCAAATACTAGCGAGCACTGAATGAAGAAGCTGTGACAAGAGTTCGGGTTACAGTCGAATCTCTCCGAGGCTGAAATGGCTCCAGAGCGGGATTCTGGCTTCCTCCTCGTAAAGGTTGGCCACTGGCTATTTGGAGGTCGTGAATTTCCAGGTTCTGTCCGGAAATATCTTCGCTGTGGCTGGCCACAGCGGACGATAGACTCTAATACCCCGCGGCGTCTCGAGATGAGGATGGCTTGGACCCAACTCCTGAGATCTAGAAATTTGAGCAGAAAACAAACGCTACAAGAAATCTCTGTCAGACTTACGGTTGCGCACTGCACCTATGTCCTTAAATACTCAACTCTTGGTGCCCAAAACATGATTACCCACTAACGGGAACGCCCTAAACCTTCAGAAGCCGTGCCAGCCATCCGTACGAAGGAGAGTTAGAGCTTTTAAATTCCGGAAGCCGGTGTGGTTGGGAGCGTTTCCTAACAAAATCTCAGCACAGACCCAGGCACCAAATCCCAGTACAGATGTACATAATCTAATCACAGGCACAGAATCCCATCACAGCCACGGGCACCAGCTTTGCTGTTCCCATACCAGATGGAGAGGCAACTTGTCAGGACGCTGTCAGTGGTGCTCCTATAACACAGTTAAGATAAGACCATAAGACGCAGGAACAGAATTAAGCAATTCAGCCCAGTCAACCCCATACACCACCCTTCTCGCCATGTCTTCTGATGCCCTGACCAATCGCGTAACGATCAACTTCTGCTTTATATATCCCCACGGATTTGGCCTCCACCCCAGTCTGTGGCAGAGTATTCCAGGGGTTCATTACTCTCTGGCTAAAAATATTCCTCCTTACCTCTGTTCTAAACGTTCGTCCTACAATTTTGAAGCTGTGCCCTCTAGTTCTGGATACCCCCCACCATAGGAAACATCCTCTCCACATCCACCTTATCTAGTCCTTTCAATATTCGGTAGGTTTCAATGAGATTCCCCGTTTTTTTCTAAATTCCAGTGAGTACAGGCCCAAAGCTGCTAAACGCTCCTCATATGTTACCTTTTCATTCCGGGAATCATCCTCGTGAACCTCCTCTGGACTCTCTCCAATGACAACACATCCTTTCTGAGACATGGGGCCCAAAACTGTTGACAATGCTTCGAGTGCGGCTCGACCAGTGCCCTGTAAAGCTTCAGCAATATCTCCTTGTTTTTATATTCTAATCCCCTTGAAATAAATGCCAACATGCATTTGCCATGTTGGGGGGTGGGGGATGGGAGCCTTGCTTTCCACAATCTTCTTAGGAAGTCAAGGAGCTACTGTGCCGTCCTGTTCGGGAAGGTGATATTAAGGGACCACTTGAGGTCATCCATGATGTGAATTTGGTGCAACTTAACTCTCTCTGCGGAGGAGCCATGTACTCGCAAGAAGTTTCGTCTGCACCTTCCTGAAGTCCAGAATGACTTCAAGTCTGTAAGGTACTACTCTCAACTACACAATCAGTTAGTTTGTTACATGTGTCCACAACCCGCTGTGTAAAGAAATGCATCCTGATGTTAGTCTGAAATCTCCCTTTAACCAGTCTCCACTGATGGCCCCTGTGTCCTCGCTGAGGATTAATTTTGAAGTAGCAGCCGGCATCCACTTACACCCTTAATGATTTTGAACACTTCTATCACATCTCTCCTCATTCTACATCTACTTAGGCTAAAAAAATATTTCTTTCAATCTTTCTTCATAGCCCGTACCCTGCAGACTTGGAATGAGTCACTTCACCCTTCTCTGAACTCTCTCCAGTGCCTTCAGATCCCTCACAAAATATGGAGACCAAAATTGTACACAGTACCCAAGGTGTGGCCTCACAAGCGCTTTATACAGCTTAAGGAAAACATCTCTAGACTTGAACTTCACTGAGCACATTATAGAGCATTGTCTAGATGTGATGGTGATGAGTCTATCAGGACGCCCAAGTCAAGACCCTCTCCTTGTATATTTATATCTAATATTTCTTCTTCCAATATGTAATATTTTATATTTACTTACATTAAATTTCATCTGCAATTTATCTTCTCACATCTGGATTTTGTTTATCTCTAACTGTATCGATTCTGCTACTTGAATGTTATCAGACCATCCCCCTAATTTTGTGTCATCTCCAAACTTTACTAGTTTATTTGTTATGTGCTTATCCAAATTATTAATGTAAATTAAAAACAGCAGCCACCCCAAAACTGATCCCTGCAGAACTCCACTTTTGACATCTTCTAGGTTTAAAATGATCCTCTCACTGAACTCATTTTCTGTTTTTGAGCCAATTCTGCATCCATTCGTGCACCTTACCCTGAATCCCTATCTCCTCTAGATTGATTATTTTACTTATTTTAATTCCTGTAACTGGTGAATGTGCAAAAATGTACCGTGGCCATGGGCACTTATGCAGCTGCTCTGATCTCCTACCCTGAGTATACAGATAATTTGAGAAATCTACTTTCACTGAGGGCTATACCAGTTATTCATCAAAGAGCCAATAGGGGAAATTCAATGCTCCCTTTTAAATAAAATGCAAAGTTTACACTCAAGTTCCTGCAGTTACTTATTCCTTCACACTTAGATCATTACAGTTTACTTGAGGCAAAAATAGAACAAATTCTACCAGATGAATCTAAACTCAAACCTCTGGAGGAGAAATTCTTCTCATGTGATGATTCTCCACCTCAGAATCACCTCCAGGGGAAAGTCAAAGTCAGGTATAATTTGAAACCAGTTCATTGTTGGCATAAGGTCGAAAATGGATTGGATAATAACAGCATAAAATGTAGGTTAATTGATAGAAATCAAAGGATAGAAATAGTTGGACATTGTCAGATGGCTGCTTATGATCAATGAGGTGGTACACAGAGCACTTTCTCACAGTGACTTGTTTGAGGAGAGTGTAATGCAGTTTGAGAGTGAACACCAATGCACTTTCTCAGCTTAGGAAAGAACATTTTCCGGATTAAATAGATTGATCTTAGAATAGGTTGAAGGTTGGTGCAACATTGTGGGCCAAACTGTCTGCATTGTGGAGCTGACAAAAATAAAATGGGGAAAGTAAAGTAAGACACAGGTTAGTAGATGAACAGTGGCAAATATTCAATATGGGCTTCTCAGTAGGAATTTATCACAACTAGAAAGGGGGATTCCATAAGAGAGAACCACAATCTGTATCAAGGATAATATTAATGAAAGGCGGAGCAAAGTGATAAGTGGCAAAGTAGGTCAGAGGACTGGGAAATTTTTAGGATTCAGAAGAGAAACACTAAAAAGCTCATAGGAAGGTAGGCAATTAAGTTTGAAAGAAAACGTCTGCATAATATAGACATAGACATTCGGCCCACAATGTTGTGCTGACCTTCAAACCTTGCCTCCCCTATAACCCCCACCTTAAATTTCTCCATATACCTGTCTAGTAGTCACTTAAACTTCACTAGTGTATTTGCCTCCACCACTGACTCAGGCAGTGCATTCCACTCACCAACCACTCTCTGAGTGAAAAACCTTCCTCTAATATCCCCTTTGAACTTCCCTCCCCGTACCTTTTTTTTTATTGTTTTCAAATAGTTACAGAATAAATGTGTATGAAAAAAAATGTTACCCAGCCCCCCTCCCCTTAACCCCTCCCCCCTAACATCACCATTAAAAAAAAATAAGAAAGAAAAAAAAAAGAAAGAATGCCTGGATATTGGAAGATCCCCACACGCTCCATGGAGTTCATAATAACTTTAGTATATATATTTATTTCTTTCCCCAAGTAACCAATTATTTCATCTTCGGAGCACCTATATATTTAATCCTGTCTTTTGTAAATAAGGGCGCCAAATTTTCAAAAATGTTTCATATTTATCTCTTAAATTATAAGTAATTTTTTCAAGTGGAATACAGCCATAAATTTCGTTCTTCCAATGATCTATACTTAAATATGTATCCGATTTCCAAGTCACTGCAATAGCTTTTTTGGCTACTGCCAATGCAATTTTTATAAATTCTTTCTGATATTTATTCAATTTGGATATCGGTTTTATCCCTTCAATATTACCTAGTAAAAGTAATATTGGGTTGTGTGGAAGTTGTATTCCAATAATTTGTTCCAGTAAAACTCTTAAATTTGTCCAAAAAGGTTGAATTTTAGAGCAAGACCAAGTAGAATGTAAAAAAGTACCAATTTCTTGGTTACATCGGAAACACTGATCAGATAAATTTGGGTTTAATTTATTTATTTTTTGTGGTGTAATATATAGTTGATGTAAAAAATTGTATTGCACTAATCTTAATCGAACGTTTATTGTATTTGTCATACTCTCAAGACATAGTCTTGACCAGTTTTTTTTCTTCAATTTTGATATTCAAATCACTTTCCCATTTTTGTCTTGACTTATGGACTCCTTGTTTAATTGCCTGTTTGTGAATCAAATTATACATACAAGAGATAAATTTTTTAATCTTTCCTTTTTGAATTAAAGTTTCTATTTCATTGGGTTTCGGTAGTAACATTGTTTGACCTAACTTTTCTCTTAAATAAGCCCTTAGTTGAAAGTAACAAAAAAGAGTGCTGTTTGATACTTTATATTTATTCTTTAATTGATCAAATGACATTAATATACCTCCTTCAAAACAATCTCCTATATATCTAATCCCTTTTTGAAACCAATTATATAAAAGTTGATTATCCATTGTAAAAGGAATGTCTATTTTGAATTAAAGATCTCTTTGCTAATAAGGATTTCTTTGTCTCATCGTCAACATTTATCTTATTCCATAAATCAATCAAATGTTTTAATATAGGAGATTCTTTCTTTTCCCGTATCCATTTAGATTCCCATTTATATATAAAGTCTTCTGGTATGTTTTCTCCTATTTTATCTAGTTCTATTCTGATCCATGCCGGTTTGTCTTTCTCAAAAAAAGATGCAATAAATCTAAGTTGATTTGCTTTATAATAATTCTTAAAATTTGGAAGTTGTAACCCTCCTAGCTCAAATTTCCATGTCAATTTTTCCAACGATATTCTTGACATCTTACCTTTCCAAAGAAACTTCCTCACATATTTATTCAGCTCTTGAAAAAACTTCTGGGGTAATTGTATTGGTAGTGATTGAAATAAGTATTGTAATCTAGGGAATATATTCATTTTTATGGTATTTACTCTACCTACTAATGTTATTGGTAATACCATCCATTTATCAAGATCTTCTTGAATTTTTTTCAATAGTGGTAAATAATTTAATTTGTATATGTTCTTTATATCATTATCAACTCTTATACCTAAATATTTTATACCATTTGCCGGCCATCTAAATTGGGTTATTGATCGACATTGATTATAGTCTCCTTTAGTAAGAGGTAAAATTTCACTTTTATCCCAATTTATTTTGTAACCTGATACTTTCCCATATTCTTCTAATCTATAGGATAATTTACGCAACGATTGCAATGGGTTTGTTAGATAAAGCAGAACATCATCAGCAAATAAGTTAATCTTGTATTCTTCCTGGTTAACTCTAAAACCCTTAATATCTGGGTCCATTCTAATCAATTCAGCTAATGGCTCCATCGTCAACACAAATAAAGCAGGTGATAATGGACAACCTTGCCTAGTTGACCTTGTTAACTGAAATGGTGTTGAAATTTGACCATTTGTCACTACTTTAGCTTTGGGATTAGTATTTAAGGTTTTAATCCATTTTATAAAAGATACTCCTAATCCGTATTTTTCCAATACCTTAAATAAAAAATCCCACTCCAATCTATCAAATGCTTTTTCTGCATCTAAAGCAACTGCCACGCTCATTTCCTCCCTCTTCTGTGCTAAATGAATTATACTAAATAAGCGAGTTACATTATCTGCTGATTGTCTATTTTTAATAAATCCTGTTTGATCCATATGTACTAATTTTGGTAAGCATTTAGATAATCTATTAGATAAGATTTTTGCTATTATTTTATAATCAGTATTTAATAAAGAAATCGGTCTATATGATGATGGCTTTAAAGGATCTCTATCTTTTTTTGGCAATACTATTAAAATGGCTGTCGAAAAAGATTCTGGAAGTTTATGCGTTCTTTCCGCTTGGTGTATTAACTCCATAAGAGGAGGAATTAATAAATCTTTAAACTTTTTATAGAATTCAGGCGGAAAACCATCTTCTCCTGGAGATTTATTACTTTGAAGTGATCCTAGGGCTTCTTCGACCTCTTTCAATGTAAAAGGCATATCTAATCCCTTCTGTTCTTCCGTATTTAATTTTGGAAGAGTTATTTGTGATAGAAACCTTTCTATCTTGACATTGTCATTTTGTGATTCTGATTTGTACAACTCAGAGTAAAAATTCTTAAAAGCTTCATTAATTTCTAAAGGTTTATAAGTAATTTTATTTACTCTTGTTCAAATTGCATTTATTGTTTTAGAAGTCTGATCTGTTTTTAGCTGCCATGCAAGAACTTTATGTGATCTTTCACCTGGTTCATAATATCTTTGTTTAGTTCTGATAATTGCTTTTTCTGTTCGATATGTTTGGAGCGTATTATATTGTAACTTCTTGTTAATAAGTTGTCTTCGTTTTTCTTCTGTCATATTTCTTTGGGTTTCTTTTTCTAATTTCGTAATCTCTTTTTCCAATTGATCTATTTCTATCATATATTCCTTCTTAATTTTAGAAGTATAACTTATTATCTGACCTCTCAAGTATGCCTTCATTGCTTCCCACACTATAAATTTATCATCAACTGAATGTGAATTTATATCTAAAAAGAACTGAATCTGTTTTTTCATAAAATCACAAAAGTCTTGACGTTTTAATAATATTGAATTAAATCTCCACCTATAAACTGATTCCTCTTTATCTATCATTATCATTGTCATTATTAAAGGAGAATGATCTGACAATATTCTTGCTTTATATTCCACATTTTTCACTCTATCTTGAATATTCGTTGATAATAGGAAAAAATCTATCCTTGAATATGTTTTATGTCTATTTGAATAAAATGAATAATCTCTTTCTTTTGGATTAATTTTTCTCCATGTATCAATCAGATTTAAGTCTTTCATCAATGATAGAGTTAATTTTACTGCTTTTGATTTTGTAACAACCTTTGTTGATCTATCTAAAACTGGATCTAGACAAAAATTAAAATCTCCACCTATTAATATTTTATCATGTGCGTTAGCCAAATTCAAAAAGACCTCCTGTATGAATTTTACATCATTTTCATTTGGTGCATAAATGTTCATAAGGGTCCATAGTTCTGAAAAAATTTGACAGTGTATAATTAGATATCTCCCCGCCGAATCAATTAATACGTTTTGTATTTTAATTGGTAGATTTTTGTTAACCAAAATTGCAACTCCTCTCACCTTTGAATTAAATGAAGCTGCAATAACATTTCCAACCCAGTCTCTTTTTAATTTCTGATGTTCTATGTCTGTTAAGTGAGTTTCTTGTAAAAAAGCTGTATCTGTTTTCATTTTTTTAATATATGTTAAAATTCTTTTTCTTTTTACTGACCCATTAAGCCCATTAACATTAAAACTTAAAAAATTTAGTAGATTAGACATTATTTTTTTAAATTATATTACTCCAATCTATAATAATACCTAATCTTTCAACTTTCATGGTATCCTGGGAAATCTTTATAAAAATCTCCATGTTGCTATGTGTGTCCCCACCAATCATCCAGGCAAAAAGATAGAAGAAAATTAAAATATAAAGAAAAAAACAAAATACCCCCCTACTAATGTTGTGGAAAAAAAACACAACATTACCCCCCTCTGCTGTACGGGTCATGGCAACCGCCATGATTACACATGTGAATCCCGCAGTAACCGATCCAAAGCTCCCCAGCCCCCCCGCAACACAAAAAAGTATATGTATAAGAAGAGAAAAAAAAATACTATTCTCAATTAGTATTTCTAAAATTTTGCTTTTCTCTTCTATAATATCCATAAATGTCCATCACTTCTGTTCATTGGGTCTATCTTCATCTTTAATCCATTACGTTTGGAAGCCTCTATGTGTAATTAGCGAATAGAGGGAAGTTCTTGTACAAACTCCTCCGCTTTTCGATAATCGGGAAAAAAAAATTTTCCCTCCTCCAAAAAAATTATCAGTGTTGCTGGAGGACGCATTGTAAATTTATAACCCTTTTTCCATAAGGCTTTTTTCGCTGGGTTAAATTCCTTCTTTCTCTTCAACAGGTTGTAACTTATATCAGGATAAAAAAGAACTGGTTTCCCTGCTATCATCAGTGGCCCGTTTCTATTTTTGGCACTTTGGGCAGCGGCCTTCAGGATCTTTTCTTTGTCTTGGTATCGTAAGCATTTTATCAAAATTGATCGTGGGTTTTGATCAGCTCGAGGTCTTGACCTTAAGGATCTATGAGCCCTTTCGATCTCAATTGGAATTTCTCCTTCCATTTTCAGGGATCCATTTTTGAAAAAAATTTATTGGATCTTCTCCTTCTATATCTTCTTTAAGTCCAACAATTTTAATATTATTTCGTCTACTGAAATTTTCAAGCTTATCAATTTTTTCCATAAATTGTTTTCTTTCTGATGCCCAAGCAGCATTTTCATTTTCTATTTTGTCCATTCTTTCAACCATGTCCTCCGTTGTAGTTTCCAAGTCCGTAATTCTTTTTTCCATTTTTTCCTGTCTCTTTGTCATTTTATCAAGCATAATCTCCATTTTGGTCATTTTTTTTGGAGTATTTTTTGATTATTTTTAATTACTTTTAATGTGTCTAATTTACGCATTATTTGCCTCAAAGTCTTTCCCTCCCCGTACCTTAAAGCCATGTCCTCTTGTACTGAGCAGTGGTGCCCTGGGGAAGAGGCGCTGGCAGTCCACTCTGTCTATTCCTCTTAATATCTTGTACAGCTCTATCATGTCTCCTCTCATCCTCCTCCTCCTCTCCAAAGAGTAAAGCCCTAGCTCCCTTAATCTCTGATCATAATCCATACTCTCTAAACCAGGCAGCATCCTGGTAAATCTCCTCTGTACCCTTTCCAATGCTTTCACATCCTTCCTATAGTGAAGCAACCTGAACTGGACATGGTACTCCAAGTGTGGCCTAATATAAAAAATGAATATCTATGGGTGTGTAAATAGAAAGAAGCAGTTGAGGTAGATGTGGGATCAATAGAGAATAAGGTTGATGAATTAATAGCAGGAAACATAGAAATTGTGGATATGTTAAACAAACACAAAACGCTCGAGGAACTCAGTAGGTCAGGCAGCATCTATGGAGAGAAAAGAACAGCTGACATTTTGGATTGAGACCCTTCATTAGGACTTAATGTTGATTGTTCATTCCTCTCCATAGATGCTGCCTGACCTACTGAGTTCCTCCAGGATTTTGTGTATGTTCCTCTAGCTTTCCAGTGCCTGCAGAATATCTTGCAGTTGTGGATATATTAAATTCATTTTACATTGTATTTTACAGGGGATGATGCTGCAAATATCCTGAAGGTAACAGATGCAATACTTCTAAATTACAGGGATAAACTTGTAACATTCCAAATCAAGGGCTTTGTTTAATTGATTAATAAGAGATCTTGTGGTTAAGGATTCCCTCAGGAGGTAGTGACTTCAAAATAATAATATTCCAGGTTCAGCTTGAGGCTGTGGGTAACAAATCAGTAGATAAATGCTGAAAGGCTCATAACCCTCAGCAGGAATTTATCTCAATTAAAGGGAGGGATTTCACAAGAAAGAGGAGCAATCTGTGGTTAACAAAGGATAATGTTAAATAGAAACATTGGGCACATTAGGTGTCAAGGGCTGGTGGTAAGCCAGAGGCCTGGGAAGTTTATAGCCCCCAAGAAGGAGAAATTTGATTTTGAAAGAAAGGTTGCATATAATATCAAAGCAAGCTGGAAGGGTTTCTAAGGAAACGTAAATAGGAAGAAATCAGCAAAGATAGGTGTGGTTTTTTTTAGAGAATTATACTGGTGACTTAATACCAGGAGACAAAGAAATGGAAGATACATTAAATAATTTCTGGCATCAGTTTTCACTGTGGAGAATTCTGCAAATACTCTCAGAGTAATAGATGAGCTAATCAAAGGATAAAATATCAGCAAAACTCATGGGGATAAAGATTGCCATATCACCAGGACCTGATGGGCTACACCCAAGGATTTAAAGGAAGAGACTGCAGAGACAGTGAAACATTGGTTGAAAAGTTTCAAAACTGTCGCATTTGTGGGAGGGTAACAGAAGACTGGAGAACAGTCAATGTGACTCCTTTATTCAAGAAAGAAGAAAGGCAAAAAGAAATCAAAGTCAAAGTAAATTTATTATCAGAGTATATTTTGTCATCATATACCACCCTGAGATTCCTTTTCTTGCAGGCGTTCACGGTACAACAGTGAAATACAATAAAATCAATGTAAAACTACAGTACATACAAAGCAAACTGTGCAGATAAAAATTAAATAAGTAACTAAATGCTGAGAGCATGAGCTGTAGAGACCTTGAACCTAGTGGTGTGGGAATGGTGGGGAGCCTCCTGTACCTCCTTCCCAATGGCAGCAGCGAGAAGAGAGCATGGCCTGGATGGTGGGGTCCTTGATGATAGATGTTGCTTTCTTGTGACATTAAGATGGGGAAATGCAGGTCACTTAGTTTGATGTCTATTGTAGGCAAAATGCTAAAATCAAAATGGAAATAACCAATCAGCGAGAAAAACTGGATGAAACATGTTTTTATGAAAAGTAAATTATACATGATACATTTGCTTTAATTCTTTGAACATGTAACAGGGAGAGTTGATAAAAGGGAACCTGTAGATCTAGTGTAGTTAGATTTCTGAAAGACATTTGGTAAGGTGCCACTGAAGCGGCTGGTGCATAAATAAGTGCCCAAGATATTGGAGGAAGTGTGTTGATGTGGACTGAAAACTGGCTATCACTTAGAGAACAGACGGTTAGAATCAATGGGTCAGTTTCAGACTGAAAGAGTATTCCAGGGATTGTCTTCTGGCCCTCAGTTGTTTGCTATTGACTTTAATGAACCGGAGGAAGGAGAAAAATGTCGGATTTCCAAGTTTGCTGAAAATTAGGTAGAATCTTGTGCAGTGGGATGTGGATAGATTGAGTGATTTGGCAAAAGAAGTTTAATGTGGGGAAGTGTGGGGCCATGCAATTTAGAACATAGACTATAGAACATTACACACAGGATAGGCCCTTCAGCCCACAATGTGGTGCTGATCTTTTTTCCTACTCCAAGGTCAATCTAACCCTTTCCGCCCACATAATCCTCCATTTTTCTTTCTAAGAGTCTCTTAAATGTCTCTCCTACAGTATATCAGAATCTAACCATGCACTTACCACTCAGTGTAAAGAAAACTACCTTTGACGCACCCCCTATAGTTTCCTCCAATCATCTTCAAAGCATGTCCACTCATATTAACCATTCCTGCCCTGGGAAAAGAAAAGCACTGACTACCACTCTATCTATGCCTGCTATCATCCTGTACAATTCTATCAAGTCTCCTCTCACCTCCTTCAGTCTGGTTGGAGAAATTAAAGTTCAGAGTGCTTAGGTGCGCTGGTGAATGAATCACAAGAAGTTAATAAGTGGATCCATCGAGTAGTTAGGAATACAAGCTACATGTTGACCTTTATTGCAAAGGGGGTTGGAATTTGCAGGTTGGGAGGATTTATTGCTGTTGTGCAGTGCGTTACTTAGCACACACCCGGAGTACTATTTACACCTTTGGTCAAAAAAGAACATCTTGACATTGGACATAGTCCATTTGAGATTTACCAGGCTAACTTGATTGTATATTGAGGCTAGACAATTTGTTTCACTATTGGAGTTCAGAAGAATAAGGGGTGACCTCATTCAAACACAAGGCACTGAGGAGTACATAGAACAAAGGGATCTGGGAATATCGGTCTATAATTCATTGAAAGTGGTGTCACAGTTGATAGGATTGTAAAGAAAGCTTTCAGCATATTGACCTTCATAAATCAAAGTATTGAGTACAGGAGATAGGATGTTGTGTTGAAGTTGTATAAAACATTGGTGAAGTCTGATTTGGAGTATTGTGTGCCGTTTTGGTCACCTACCTACTGAAAAGATGTAAGTAAGGTTGAAAGAGTACAGAGGAAATTTACAAGGATGTTGCTGGATCTGAAGGACCTGAGTTATATGTAAAGATTGAATAGGTTAGGACCTTATTCCTTGGAATGTAGAAGATTGAGGGTATGATTTGATAGAAATGTACAAAATTATGAGGAATATAGATTAGGTAAATGTAAGCAGGCTTTTTCCACTGAGGTTGGTTGGGACTACAACTAGAGGTTGTGGGTTATGGGTGAAAGGTGAGAGGTTTAAGTGGAACATGAAGGGAAACTTCTTCACTCAGAGGATCATGTGAGTGTGGTATGAGTTGCCAGTGCAAGTGGTGCACATGAGCTCGATTTCACCATTTAAGAAGTTTGCATAGATACATGGATAGGAGGGGAATGGAGGGCTATCGTCCTGGTGCAGGTCAATGGGAGCAGGCAGTTTTAATGGCTCAGGATGGACTAGATGGGCTGAAAGGCCTGTTTCTGTGCTGTACTTTTCTATGACTTTGTATATGATTCTAAAGGAACTTGACAGGGTAGGTGTTGAGATGTTTTTAATAGTAGCAGAGTCACAAACAAGGGGACATAGTTACAAAATAAAAGGCCAATGCACAGAAATTTCTTCTCTCAGAGGGGAGTGAATCTGTGAGTGGTGGAGATCAGATCATTAGATTTATGGTTAAATTGAAGACAAATAAATATTTAAAATATTTAAATCCTGATTCTAACTCTCTGTTCTCTATATGACAACCAATTCTCAGCCTACATTAACGCATTTACTCCAATACCTTGCACTCTTGATTTATGCACTTTAAATACTTAAATCAGATCCTGACTGACAATCTCAGCCCAGAATGTCAACTGTTTATTCCCCACCCCTTTCCCATAAATGTTCCCTGACTTGTTGAGTTCCTCCAGCTTTTTGTGTGTTGCTCTGGATTTCCAATATCAGGAATATCTCTTCTGTAAATATTTGAAAGACATTGGAGGAACAGACACAGAAGAGGAGCTGAGACAACCGTGGATCAGCTAAAATCATATTGAATAGTGAGGTAGCTTTGTGAGGCCTGCAGGTCAATTCCTGTCTGCTTTCTTGTGTTTTAATACTTCCACTTTTGTTGACAGTGCAAGTTCAGAGGGAGCATGAATTGTGATGAAGAGACTCAAATGTTACAAAGTGAAGGAAGCTGGTTGAGTGATACGTATGAGAAAGCTGAAGGAATATAACCGATACTGACATTATCCACATTGGTGAAAGGCTAAGCAGAATATTTTTCCAAGATTTCGTGACTGGTACATGTTGGTATTCAGAGACATGGTTGTTATGTTGTCCAATTACAGAAAGTCATCACACAGGTTGAGCAAGCAATTAGAAAATCAAATAGTACGTTGGAAAATTTTGCATTAAAAGTGCATGACTAAAGAAATCTGGGTGTATTCACTTTGATCTGACCGTACCTGAAATATGCACCTTAAAAATCTTCTATTGCCCCTGAGGCAGTGTGACAAGCCTCACTGGGAGTTTCCTAAAATATAAGACTCTACCCTATGTTTAAAGATGAACTAAAACTGAGCAAAATACACTGAGTGACCTCTTTATGGAATCTGGTGTGGTCTTCTGCTGCTGTAGCCCATCCATTTCAAGATTTGATGTGTTGTACATTCAGCTGCTCTTCTGCATGATTATTTGAGTTATTGTCACCTTCCTGCCAGCTTGAACCAGACTGGTCATTCTCCTATGACTTCTCTCATTAATGAGGCATTTTCGCTCACAGAACAGCCATTTATTGGATTTCTTTGTATTTCACATCATTCTCTGTAAATTCTAGAGGCTGTAGTGTGTGAAGATCCCAGGACATCAGCAGTTTCGGAGATACTCAAACCCTCCCGTCAGGGACCAAAGATCACTCCATGGTCAAGGTCACTTAGATTACATGTCATCCCCATTCTGATGTTTGGTCTGAACAACAACTGAACCACTTAACCTTGTCTGCATACTTTTATGCATTGATTTGCTCTCATATGATTGGCTGATTAGATATTTGCATTAATGAGCAAATATACAAATGCATCTAATAAAGTGGCCACTGAGTGTAATCAAAAGTTTATAAAAGTGAAAGGCACTCTCGCTGAAAGTTCTAAACTTTAATTTGATGTAGAAAGTTGCCTTCCCATGTTTTAGGATCTAGATCCAAAGATAAGAAAAGAGGATCAATTAGAACTGGGACACAAAGTAATTCTCTTAGGCAGAGGTTGTGATTCCCTGGGGTCCTTAACATCAAAGTGATATGGGTGCTCATTTATTCAAATTGCTATATTTCACAGAAATCAAAAAGATCAGATGTGTCCTATTCAGTGAAATATTGCTTCTTCAGAATAGGAAAATCAGTGTTTTGGTGTGTAGGGGAATTAGGTGCAGTGGAGGGAGGAGACTCCCATTTCTGCATAACGAACTAAACTATTAAATCGAGACAGGGTGGGACACCTCTGGATATATGGGAATACCTGGTTACTTCCTTTGTCCTAGCCAGTCACCAGTACTGGAAGTATCATCAGTTTGTGCAGCTTTGGTTTTAGATCATGGTGATTGAGTAAAACTGCCGTCACTAAGATTTGGTCATGGGGCTAAGAGTTTCATGGATTGCCTGTTGCCAGTGGTGGATTCATGCAGATCCTTGGAGGAAATGGATGATGCCAGCTAGACATAAAAGAACAGTGGCTCCCATTACCCTGCTGAGGGCTTCTTGCTATGGTTCTGAATAAAGCAGCCAGAGCTAAACCCACCAAATCATGGGAGGCTCAAGTGGACAGCAAGTGAGGAGGAGGAGACATGAGAGATTCTGCAGATGCTGGAAATGTGGAGCAACACACACAAAATGTTGGAGGAACTCAGAAGGTCAGGCAGCATCGATGGAGGGATATAAAACATTGATGTTTTGGGGCAAGACCATTCATCAGGACTGGAAAGGAAGGGAACGAAGCCGGAATTAGAAAGTGGCAGGAGAGGAAGGAGTACAAACTGGTGGGTGATAGGTAAGACCACCTGAGAGGGAAGGCAGGTGTATGGGGGAAGATGTGAGAAGCTGGGAAATGATAGGTGGATCACAATGGCAGTGAAGCCAGAGGAAATATTCAAAGGTTCATTTTATTGTGAAAGTATGCATGTACAATACAACTCTGATGTTCGTCTTCTCCAGATACCCATGAAATACAGAAAAACCATGGGTGTTATTAAAAAAAGACATTAACTCCCCTCTCCGCCCTCCCAGAAACTTGCAAATGCCAAAATCCCCAACCCTCTCTCACACAAAAAACTAACAGATCACCCACGTGGAAAACAGCAGCTGGAACATCAAAAACTCCACTCCCCCAACCCCCTCCCTCGCAAAAAAACAGTGACAATAACATCAAGCCCCCAACCCCCTCCCTTGAGGAAAGAACAGCAACAATAGGATAAAACCCCAAACCCCCTCCCCCACACACAAAAAGCTAACAGATCACCCATACAGAAAAGTACCAACAAGAACATCAGACTCTCCCAAATCCCCAACTGCTCCCTCTCACAAAAAGTAACATATCACCCACCCACCCACCAGTCGGCAACAAGAAAGAAAACACCAACGACTGAAGGAGACAGAAAGGCTGCGGCACTGGAAGGTCCCCAGTAGTCTTACGTTCCATGCCACTGGACCCTGACCTGATCTGTCGAGGCCCAATTGGTTGTTGCCTGTGCACCTCTCTCTGCGTTAAGCAAAGTCGCACACAGACATTCTCTTGGAACATCAGATTCATATTCATCATACTTGATTCAAGTCCTAGGTGAAAGGGGTAAAGGGCTGAAGAAGCAGGAATCTGATAGGACAAGACAGTGGATCATTGAATAAAGGGGAGGAGGTAGGGAATCAGAGAGAGGAGAGGGGAAGGGTAGAGAAGGGATGAGAGGGCCACCAGAAAGGGGGGAAAGCAAAAAAAAAAAGCTGGTGAGGGGAATCAAGGGTGTGCTTACCAGATGTTAGTGAATTTGTCGTTCATGTCATCAGGTTGGACACTACCGATGGAGATCATGAGGAAGAAGGTTGAAGTATCATTAGCTAGAGGGGATTCTGCGACTGAGGGAGAAGATTGTTGTTTCTGCAAGTCAAAGATTTGACTCTAGGATGCTGTGTTGCTTCCTTGGTGCTAGGGTCAAGGATGTCACTGAGAGGCTCCAGCATTCTAGAATGGTCCATGAGAGTACCAACAACTTGGCTAGATAAAGGGGTGGGGTCCTGCAGGCAGATATTAAGGAGTTAGGAAAGAGATTGAAAAACAGGGCATTGAAGGTGGTGGTACCAGTGAGTATGGAAATAGGAGGATATGCTGGAGGGAGCATGCAGAGAAAAGCAACTTCATGTCAAATACCAGGAATCTTTTACAGCAGTAAGCCGAGAAGAGTAAAGAAAGTGTAGAAGAAAAATTAAAAGATGAAACAGAAAACAAAGAGACTGGAAAAAAAATCATGGTAAAATCAAAGAAAATCCAAAGATTTTTTCTAAATTCATACAGAATTGGAGAATAACTAAGGAAAGAGCAGGACCCATTTTGAACCCAATGACTAATCAGGACATCAAGTGGGGGTGGGTGGATGTGAGTAAACTTTTATGAATAGCTTGCAATTATCTTCACAAAAGGGGGAATGATCCTGATTGTACAGTTGGGGGTGACTGAGCGTGAAATATTCGATGGGATAAACATAGTAGAAGAAATTTTAAGATGTTCAGCATCTTTGAACCAGGATTAAGTCATCAGGCTAATCTAAACTTATATCAGGTTCTTACAGGAAGCCAGAATGGAAATGCATAGACTTTGACCATCATTTCCAACCCTCCGTCACTATTGGAGGGATGTTGGAGAACTGCTAATCCTGCCTTGTTTTTTAAAAAAGAGACGAGGATAAACCAATTACAAACCAGTTAGTTTAATATCAATGAACTAAGGTCTAAGGCTCAACATAAATATAATTTACAGAGGCATAGGTTAATCTGGGATAATTAGCATGGATGTAATAAGGAAAGGTTATGTCTGACTAATTCAGCAGGTAGCAGGATGAGTTAATAAGTTAATGTGTTTGGTGCGGTTTGGGTAGATCTTTTACAAGGCTTTTGACAAGGTCTTACTTGCAGGCTGGTCAAGAAGTTACACTGGTGTTTCACTGGGCTTGATGATAAATATCTAAATGCAGGAGGTTTGATTAAAAAAATGAGTGTTAGACTGCAGGATGATGCTAATGGTATGTTATGTACGTTATGTAGGACTAGATGTTACTATCCCTTATTTGCACCCCTGAGACATGCTGCCTAGACTCTGTGGGGCAGCCAAGTGAGTGGTGGCATCTTCTGGGTTATCAAGTGGGTGCCCTCTTTCTTCAGTGTTTCGCTGATAGGCCCACAACACCTCCAGAGGGTTCAGCAGTGAATCCCGGCGTCCCGGGCTCACCCCCTAGATGCCATTCACTCACTTGGGGGCCCAGATGGAATCCTTTCTCTTCATCCAGAGCCACTGACTGCCCTTTTCAGCAGCTTTGGAGAGGTCTGTGACTGCTTGTCACACTCCCAACTCCCAGAGTAGCCTTGATGTTGATGTGGCTTCAAATCCTCTGCAGCTTACTTCGACCGGTCAGACCCTTGCTTTCCAGCCACGTTGCTGCACATCGGCTGCAAGCTCAGCTTGCCTCAGCTTCTTGCGCTCGTAGGCCTCCTCCTCTGCATCCTCCCAGGGCACTGGAAGCTCAATGATGTAAACGACATGGAGTGAGCACAAGGTCTGGTCTGAGGTTGGTTTCCATGACTTCAGTTGGGAAGCGGAGCCTCTGGCCTAAGTCTTGCCACCATCTTCCAATCACATGACCGCCCAGTGTCTGGTCTTGATGTGGCGAGTCTGGCTTGATCCTCACATTCCTGGACAAATGCTGTTAACGGCCAGCGGGATGAAGGGGGAGGGAGAGCGTTGACGCTCATCCGCCAACTTTACAGCACTGCTGCCAGACACCGTAGTACCTGTTTGTGCCGCCAGGTGTATCGGCCTTGAGTGAGGCTGGTCTTGCAGCCCACCAGAATGTGTTTTAGTTTTGCTGAAGTTGGGCAGAGGGAGCACGTGGGGGTAGTTGAGAAGAAAATGGCAAATGAAACTTAATCTAGAAATTAGGAAAGCATTTGGGTAGATGCAATAAGGCAAGGAAATACATACCGTAATGAACAAGGACTTTGAATTATGTGCTGGAACGAAAGGATCCTTGAGAATATGTCCATGGAAGAATAACAGAACAGGCTAGTAAGATGGTTTGAAAGGCATGCAGGGTGCTTTTCAAATGACAGGGAACAGGAAGACTACCCTAGAACTAAATGCAACTTGAGTTAGGCCACAGTTCGAGTACTGTATACAGCTCTGGTTATCACTTATGGGAAAGGTGCAATTGTACTAAAGAAAGTACAGAAGAGCTTTACATGGATGCTGCCAAGGTAGGCAAATACTAGCTGTGAAGAAAGATTGGATAAACTGGGAGTTTCTTTGGAAAAGAGGAGGCTGAAGGGAGACTTTACCAAGAAACCTAGATTTCAGAGAACCTTAGGGCAGGTAAATTGGAAAGACATACTGTATTTTCCTTAATAGAGGGTTCAAAAAACAGGAAACAATATTTAGAGTAGTTGAAAGGATTAGAGGGGAAATGAATTTGCCTAGGGGGTCTGGAACTCACTGCCTGAAAGGCTGGGAGAGGCGGTGAACCACATCACAATTAAACAACACTTGGACATGTACTTAAAGAGCAGGATGACAGTACTGTACTAGTTGGTGAGGTCTTTTTCAACAGGCATATGAATACATGATTAAGGGACTTGAGGAAAATATGGATAGACTGGGAAGGTCCCATTTATTTCGTACTGAGTAGTGAAATTCCTGCTGTGTCTTTTCCTGCTCCAGGAGGCTTTTATACTCACCCAGAAAAAATTGAAGCAACACCATTTTCTTAATGGAAACTGGAAGACAGGCTGGAGAAGTAAAGATTATACTGCAGAGAAAGAAGATGAAAGGGTGATGTTCATTTGAGAAGTTACGGAAAACCAGCTGCAGTGGAGGGGAGGTCAGTAACCAAAGTGTGTTTTAAGGCAGTGAGCTATTATAACCTGGAATGCAGAATTTGAAAAGATGGAAACAGAAACTTTCCAAAATGAATTCTAAGAACAAAAATATTCTTCTTGGCGTATTTTCAATAGGCTTTGTGGATACACTTAAGCATTGAAATTTTAAACATTAGGAAGTCTTCAATATGAAATTGATTGGTATGCATAAATGAAACCGGTAAATGGTCCTATTTTAAAACTTGTTTTCTGCAATTTCAAAGCTGTTGGAGTACCATAACTTTTTTTACTTGACCTTTATAATTTACTGGCAGCAGTTCAAATGTGCAGGTGCTGCGAACATCTAACAAGTTAATTCTTCTGTATTGAATCTACACCTCTTATTTCAACATCTGAGCATGTGATTTATCAATGTCATTCCTTTAACCTGATGCTGCTCATTTTCAGCTGCTTTGTAAAACTGTACTAGGTTACCACAGGTAAACAAAGTGTAAATACAGTAATACCTTCTGTTAGTATGATCAATAGTAGTTTATAATAAGAGTTTATAATAGATAGATAGATAGATAGATAGATACTTTATTCATCCCCATGGGGAAATTCAACATTTTTTCCAATGTCCCATACACTTATTGTAGCAAAACTAATTACATACAATACTTAACTCAGTAAAAATATGATATGCATCTAAAATCACCCTCTCAAAAAGCATTAATAATAGCTTTTAAAAAGTTCTTAAGTAGTTTACTTCAATACATTGAGTCCTAACCCTGGCACTTTAACATATCTTACTCCTGGTGGTTGAATTGTAAAGCCGAATGGCATTGGGGAGTATTGATCTCTTCATCCTGTCTGAGGAGCATTGCATCGATAGCAACCTGTCGCTGAAACTGCTTCTCTGTCTCTGGATGGTGCTATGTAGAGGATGTTCAGGGTTCTCCATAATTGACCATAGCCTACTCAGCGCCCTCCGCTCTGCTACCGATGCTACACTCTCCAGTACTTTGCCCACGACAGAGCCCGCCTTCCTTACCAGCTTATTAAGACGTGAGGCGTCCCTCTTCTTAATGCTGCCTCCCCAACACGCCACCACAAAGAAGAGGGCGCTCTCCACAACTGACCTATAGAACATCTTCAGCATCTCACTACAAATATTGAATGACGCCAACCTTCTAAGGAAGTACAGTCGACTCTGTGCCTTCCTGCACAAGGCATCTGTGGTGGCAGTCCAGTCTAGCTTCTCGTCTAACTGTACTCCCAGATACTTGTAGGTCTTAACCTGCTCCACACATTCTCCATTAATGATCACTGGCTCCATATGAGGCCTAGATCTCCTAAAGTCCACCACCATCTCCTTGGTCTTGGTGATATTGAGACGCAGGTAGTTTGAGTTGCACCTTATCACAAAGTCCTGTATCAGTTTCCTATACTCTTCCTCCTGTCCATTCCTGACACACCCCACTATGGCCGTGTCATCAGCGAACTTCTGCACATGGCAGGACTCCGAGTTATATTGGAAGTCTGATGTGTACAGGGTGAACAGGACCGGAGAGAGCACGGTCCCCTGCGGCGCTCCTGTGCTGCTGACCACTGTGTCAGACCTACAGTCTCCCAACCGCACATACTGAGGTCTATCTGTCAAGTAGTCCACTATCCAATCCACCATGTGAGAGTCTACTCCCATCTCCGTTAGTTTGTGCCTTAAGATCTTGGGCTGGATGGTGTTAAAGGCACTAGAGAAGTCCAGGAATGTAATCCTCACAGCACCACTGACCCCATTCAGGTGAGAGAGGGATTTGTGCAGCAAATACGTGATAGCATCCTCCACTCCCACCTTCTTCTTATACGCAAACTGAAGAGGATCCCGGGCTTGCCTGGTTTGTGGCCTCAGATTCTGTATTATCAGCCGCTCCATGGTCTTCATCACGTGCGACGTCAAGGCAACAGGTCTGAAGTCATTCAACTCCTTTGGTTGTGGTTTCTTTGGTACCGGGACAATACAGGATGTTTTCCACTGTCTGGGTACTCTTCTCTGCTCCAGGCTCATGTTGAAGATGCGCTGTAGTGGTTCTCCCAGCTCAGTCGCACAGGCCCTCAGTAATCGTGGGGATACTCCATCCGGTCCAGCCGCCTTGCTGGTACAGATCTTCCTCAGTTGACCTTCCACCTGTGCAGCCGTAATCCTGGGCATGGGCAAGGTCTCCTGTGAGTGGCTATTTTCCTGTGAGGGAAGTAAGAGGGAGGACGAGTAGAAAGACAAGCCTGGTGTGGAGTTCTGCGGTGAGGATGAGATTGTGCTGTCGAACCTATTGAAGAAGTTGTTCAGCTGGTTCGCTTTCTCCACATCTCCACTTATGTTTGCCCCCCGCTTAGCACCGCATCCGGTGATGATCTTCATCCCATCCCACACCTCCTTCATGCTTTTTTTCTGCAGCTTTTGTTCTAACTTTCTCCTATACTGCTCCTTTGCCCCCCTTATCTGTACTCTGAGTTCCTTCTGAACTCTTTTAAGCTCCAACCGATCACCATCTTTAAAGGCCCTCTTCTTCTGGTTTAGGAGGCCTTTGATGTGACTAGTGATCCAGGGCTTATTATTGGGATAGCAGCGAACAGTTCTAACAGGAACAACAGCATCCACACAAAAGTTAATATAGTCCGATGTGCATTCAGTGACCTCCCCAACGCCCCTACAAAGCCCCCCTTGCAGTTCATCCCAGTTAGTAGCACCGAAGCAGTCTCTCAGGGCCTGTTCAGCTTCAGGAGTCCACTTTCTAAAAGTGCGTGTGGTAGTGGGATGCCTCATCACAATTGATTCATATCTGGGCTGTAACAAAACCAGGTTGTGATCAGCTTTCCCCAGTGCAGGCAGCGGGGATGCACTGTATGCATCCTCTACGTTTGCATACAGTAGGTCAATAGTCCTATTACCCCTGGTGTAACAATCCACGTACTGGATAACAATAACAATGGTGGGAGCCTTGAGTCTTGCACTCTTTCCTGTAATATCCTTCCTGTAATTCGGTGACCAAAACTGCACACAATACTCCAAATTCAGCCTCACCAATGCCTTATACAACCTCACCATAACATTCCAACTCTTATACTCAATACTTTGATTTATAAAGGCCAAGGTACCAAAAGCTCTCTTTACGACCCTATCTACCTGTGACGCCACTTTTAGGGAATTTTGTATCTGTACTTCCAGATCCCTCTGTTCTACTGCACTCCTCAGTGTCCTACCATTTACCTTGTATGTTCTACCTTGGTTTGTCCTTCCAAAGTGCAATACCTCACACTTGTCTATATTAAACTCCATCTGCCATTTTTCAGCCCATTTTTCCAGCTGGTCCAGATCCCTCTGCAAGCTTTGAAAACCTTCCTCACTGTTCACTACACCTCCAATCTTTGTATCATGAGCAAATTTTGCTGATCCAATTTACCACATTATCATCCAGATCATTGATATAGATGACAAATAACAATGGACCCAGCACTGATCTCTGTGGCACACCACTAGAAACTGAGTTACAGAGCAAGGTTGAATAGGTTAGGACTTTATTCTCTGGAGCATAGAAGAATGAGGGGAGACTTGATAGAGGTGTATAAAATTATGATGGGTATAGATACAGTGAATGCAAGCAGGCTTTTTCCACTGAGGCTAGGGCAGAAAAAAACCAGAGGACATGGGTTAAGGATGAAGGGGGGAAAGTTTAAAGGGAACATTAAGGGGGGGCTTCTTCAAACAGAGAGTGGTGGGAGTGTGGAATGAGCTGCCAGATGAAGTGGTAAATATGGGCTCACTTTTAACATTTAAGAAAAACTTGGACAGGTACATGGATGAGAGGTGTATGGAGGGATATGGGCCGGGTGCAGGTCAGTGGGACTATGCAGAAAAATGGTTTGGCACAGCCAAGAAGGGCCAAAAGGCCTGTTTCTCTGCTGTAATATTCTATGGTTCTCTGTGAGTCACTGGGGAAGTTGAAGGCCCAATGTCTATGAATCCAGGAGTGTGCTGGAGGGTGGAAGCTGGAGATGGTTGGAGGACTGATTCTGTACATCAGAATCAGAATCAGAATCAGGTTTATTATCACCGGCATGTGACGTGAAATTTGTTAACTTAGCAGCAGCAGTTCAATGCAGTACATAATATAGAAGAAAAAAAACAATAAAATAATAATTAATAAATAAATAAGTAAATCAATTACAGTATACATATATTGAATAGATTAAAAATAGTGCAAAAAAACAGAAATACTATATATTAAAAAAGTGAGGTAGTGTCCAAAGATTCAATGTCCATTTAGGAATCGGATGTCAGAGGGGAAGATGCTGTTCCTGAATCGCTGAGTGTGTGCCTTCAGGCTTCTGTACCTCCTACCTGATGGTAACAGTGAGAAAAGGGTGCCGAAGGTCCTTAATAATGAACTTTGCCTTTCTGAGACACCGCTCCTTGAAGGTGTCCTGGGTACTTTGTAGGCTAGTACCCAAGATGGAGCTGACTAGATTTACAACCTTCTGCAGCTTCTTCTGGTCCTGTGCAGTAGCCCCACCATACCAGACAGTGATGCAGCCTGTCAGAATGCTCTCCACAGTACATTTATAGAATTTTGGAGTGTATTTGTTGTCATGCCAAATCTCTTAAACTCCTAATGAAGTATAGCCGCTGTCTTGCCTTCTTTATAACTACATCAATATGTTGGGAACAGGTTAGATCCTCAGAGATTTTCACCCAGAGAGTGGTGGATATGTGGAATGCTCTGCCCCAGAAGGCAGTGGAGGCCAAGTCTCTGGATGCATTCAAGAGAGAGTTAGATAGAGCTCTTATAGATAGCGGGGTCAAGGGATATGGGGAGAGGGCAGGAACAGGGTACTGATTGTGTATGATCAGCCATGATCACAGTGAATGGCGGTGCTGGCTAGACAGGCTGAATGGCCTACTCCTGCATCTATTGTCTATTGTCAGAGATCTTTGACACTCAGGAACTTGAAACTGCTAACTCTCTCCACTTCTGAACCCTCTATGAGGATTAGTATGTGTTCCTTCATCTTACCCTTTCTGAAGTCCACAACCAGCTCTTTCGTCTTACTGATGTTGAGTGCCAGGTTGTTGCTGTGGCACCATACCACTAGTTGGCATATCTCACTCCTGTACACCTTCTTGTCACCATCTGAGATTCTACCAACAATGGTTGTATCATCAGCAATTTATAGATGGTATTTGAGCTATGCCTAGCCACACAGTCATGGGTATAGAAAAAGTAGAAGAGTGGGCTAAGCACACACCCCTGATGTGCACTAGTGTTGATCATCAGTGAGGAGGATATGTTATCACCAATCTGCACAAATTGTGGTCTTCTGGTTAGGAAGTCGAGGATCCAATTGCAGAGGGAGGTACAGAGGTCCAGGTTCTACAATTTCTCAATCAGGATTGTGGGAATGATGGTATTAAGTGCTGAGCTATAGTTGATGAACAGCATCCTGACATAGGGGTCTGTGTTGTCCAGGTGGTCTAAAGCCGTGTGGAGAGCCATTGAGATATTGTGGCGACAGGCAAATTGCAAGGGGTCCAGGTCCTTGCTGGGGCAGGCGTTCAGTCTAGTCATGACCAACCTCTCAAAGCATTTAATCACCATAGATATGAGTGCTACCGGGCGATAGTCACTAAGGCAGTCCATATTGTTCTTCTTAGGCACTGGGCTAAGTTACAGGGAAAGTGCAGTGCAGGCAGATAATAAGGTACAAGGCAATGATGAGGCAGATTACAGATCAAGACTCCATCTTATTATACAAGGAGTCTATTCAATAAACGTTATAACAGCAGAACAGAACATGTCCTTGAATCTAGTGTTACTGTATATATTTCCAGCCTTTTGTATCTTCTGCCCAACTGGAGAGGAGGGAAAACTAGGGTGAGAAGGATCTTTGATGACTCTACCAGGTCAATGAGAAATATAAATAAAGCCCATGGAGGAGATCAGCTTGGAGCAATGCCTGTGTCTGGACTGGAATTGGTTACAGATACAGCAGCCTGCTAGTTTTTTTTTTTGTGTCCCCAGAATTCCATATACTGTCACCTCAGTTCTACCTGATCCTTGTGATCCTAGGATAGGTCTGAATTATTTGCCGTGGAATATTCCATTCAATCGGCCAATGCCTCAAAAGTTGCCCTTTGTAGAAAGGATTCTTCAAGCACCTTTAACTGCAAGTCCATCAGGCAGTAGCCAGTGCAGAAAGCGTTCTATCGAAATGCATAGAGGCTTAGTATGGCAACGGCTCTGTCCATGACTGCAGAGAGTTGTGGACACGGCTCAGCACATCATGGAAACCGGCCTCCCCTCCATGGACTCTGTTGATACCTCTCGCTACCTCGGTAAAGCAGCCAGCATAAACAAGGACCTCATTCACCCTTGACATTCTCTCTTCACCCCTCTTCCATCAGGCTGAAGATACAAAAGCCTGAAAGCATGTACCACTAGTTTGTAGGACAGCTTCTACCATGCTGCTATAAGACTAGTAAATGGCTCCTTACTACCATAGGATGGACTGTTGCCCACACAGTCTTCCTCATCATGAGCTTGCACCTTATTGTTTGCCTACATTGAACTTTCTCTGGAGCTGTTATACTTTATTCTGCATTGTTCTGTTCTACCTCAATGCACTGTGTAATGATCTGATCTGAATGAATGGTAAGGAAGATACCCAGTGTCTATGGGACAGACTCCTTGGGTTGGCTGTTAACGCAAACGACACATTTCACCTTAAGTTTCGTTGTACACTTAAACAAACTTGAATCTTGAAACAAGCTTTTCACTGTACCTTGGTGTAAGTGACAACAATAAACCAAATTCAATTCCTATATCCCAGAGGCAAGGCGGAAGAAGGAAAGCATGCATACTGTTGGATGTTTCCCCGCGGAGACTGTCATTGTCATTTGAGAGACTGGCCCAACGTCCAACCTCGCTTCCCCACCCCTGTCAGATCCCACCTGCACAACCGGACCCCTACTCCCTCCTCACGCTACCCGCGAGGTGTCTGCCATGTGGACAATGCGTTTGCCGAGAAGGTGTGGAGAGGGATGCTGGGGTCACACTGAGACAAACACTGTCTGCCGCTGGGAAGTCATCAGCTCGGGGGAAACGCATTCTCGTCAGTCCGAAGCTGGATGGTCTTCAGTGCGAGGAGGGATCGACAGGCACATTCCAGCGTGCACGGATAGGTGTTGAAGGACGTACTGGTACACCACTATCAAGGCTCTGTTGAGGGGAGGGGGTTTGGGGGTAGGACCAGAGTCTAGGGTCCTAAAGGCCACCCCTTTCCTATACGAGTGGCTTGCCCACCCAGTTCCTGGACCTGTGTAATCGCATCTTAAACTCATCGCCGACGGGAAGTTTCGGTCTGAACTATTGCTGGCTTGCAGACGTGTTGTAAAACATTGTAAATAAATATAATGCTGTGTGCAGTCCACCAAGACTGCACAGTGCCCAATCGGATCGCTCGTTACTTTTTAATCCTAAAGTACGTTTTTTAGGGATAAGCCCACTTGAAGCCTTCTTGGGCAAGATGTAGATGTGAATGAGTATGTCAAGCCCGTTCCACGGGGATTTCAGACCCGACCCCTTCTCCCCGGACACACCTCAGAGTCATTCCCCTCGATCCAGTCTGACACTGCGGGACTTGTGCTCCCCGGACTGGGGTCGCGGAGTCCGAGTCATTCCAGGTGGGGCCAGTCGGGCAGGAGTACCAACCGTGTGTTCATCGTCACTGTGTAGCAGAGGCAGGTGGGGAGCTCACCGCCTGTGCAATGAAGTCAGTCAGCACCTGGAGAGAACAGGCAAACGTTAAAAGATATATTTTAGGATTGCATGTGAATCTATTTATAGTGATTCCAACTGCTTCCAAAATCTCGACTACATTTCAATGTAACTGATTCCACTAGACTATATCCTAAATAATTATTGAAATGGACATACACTATTCGAAGCGGTCTGACAATGATATGGTTAATTCTGTAATAAAATTTTAAAAAGAAATTTAAAAAATAACTAATATCGAGACTATATACATTATTAATATATTTCAAGTATTTTATATAAAATGTATGTTTTATATTTAATAAAGGATTAAATGTCAGGCTGAATATTCAAGGCGATTTGACATAGGCTTAAATGGTGTAAAGGAATGTATTTGGACTATCTGAACAACCAGAACAAGTGTGGAACGTTCGATGTGCTTTATATATCACCGATTCCAATGGGCACAGGAGACTGAAGCTTGGCGATCTGAGTTATTGCCGGAGGTTTGGTCGGGTGGGGTGACTCCCCGCCCGGTAGCCGCAAACTGCGGAGCCCCCCGACCCATCAGCTGAGTGCCTGAAGATTGCCGTTAGTTTAAAGCCGAGCGCCAGCTCGTACCTATCGACTAATAAGCTCAGCAAGAATAACAGGGAAATAATTGATAAAGTAACTGCACCAGTCGTTTTCTCTAAGACCCGTTGCACGTGCATTTGTGCATCAAATTCAACTGAGTAATTAACTGTTCATTTAGTCACTGCTCAAGCTAGGCGCGATTTGACATGGACCTGCTGTGAAGCGGTCAAAATATATTGTATACAGAAAGACTAACGCGTATTTTAATGCAAAACAATTCTTCACCCGCATAACATGAGGATTCAATAGAAATGCGTGGTTAATGTTTAATTTGTACGGCCAAAATATAAATCTATTAAATTGTTCCATTCAATTGGTATAAAGGAATGGAACAACTTAGTTGTTCCATTCAATGTAAAGTGAATAATTATACATGAATGTAACATAGAAGCAGAAATTTCTAGAAATGTTCGGAAGGTTGGTTGGGCAGTATTCGCGGAGAGGAAGAATAGGTGCTATTTCAGATCGATCACCTAGAGAAATGAAAAGCCATGAATTGAAATGTGACCTGTTTGTTTTTCCACGGGTGCTGTCAGACCTGTTGTGTGTTCTCCCTGTTTATTGTAGGTGTTTCAGGGTGGCAGCAACGGCTGCTGTTTGCTTTTTAATGACCACGGTACAGAATTATAACTACGATATCATGTACAATTATTTACACCCAATTGATTTAATGCAATTTTAAACATTACATGAAACGAGTTTGTTATGTTAAACATAATTGATTTAATTCTTACCAAATTTCAAATGTATTTAAATATAATTAATTACACACTACATGTTTAATAATATTAATATACGCGGTTAATTAAATAATTAGAAATAAATAGATATTCAAGTGTAATCTAAAATTATTAAACGTTGCTCACAAATCAATGAAACTAAATTATAATATCACAATATTAAAATAATATAATATAAGTTTATTTTAATATAAGTTATAGTACATTTTGTGTCGCCAATTTAGTTAATAAATGTAATTTGTTTTCCAATACTGATTGAATTATAATTTCATTGCCATCCTGCAGGCTGCGCGATTAATGCGCTGTGCTTAATCGGCCCGTGGTTCTAATGTGTAGCTAATTGTTTGCACGTTTGCAAAGACAGGCGTTTTAGTTGACTGGATTCGTTTAAAGCCTCAATTTTGCTTTGACCCAGATTTCCTAATAGGATCGTCGTTCTTCGCAAGAATTAGCTTGTAACCGCGCTGAGATTCCACGGAACTGTCATCTGCGGTTAGGTAAGTATCCGACTCAGGAGTTTCAACAGATGCCATGAGCAACCGCTGTCACCTGGCGGATTTATAAAACCCAGGTCCCCGGGAGCGATTCAGGTGTTATCAAATGACACGAGATGAACAAATTGCCCGCACTACCATATGAGAGGACAGGTCTGATTAAAGATCAGATACTGTCTGACCTTCTAAGTGTTTCCAGCATTTTCTGTTCTCAATTCCAAGCAAGAAGCGACGTTTTCACCGCATCCATTATATTCAACATTAATTATGGTTATTCATGATCAGGGCACAGGCATAATTATGAATTGCCTTCCTACGTTAACGCAATTGCACCACCAATTAATGATCAACACTATTATATTTCCAATTTACATTAGAGTGGTCAAATGCAATTAATTTAACTCGTTTTGCTATCAAATTCAGTAAATATATTTTTTGCACGTTGTTTAGAAGTTATTTGAGGAACGAAAAAAAAGTTATAAAGGCGACTCGGCGATTCTGTGATTTATCCATGCTTTTCTGTACCACTGGTTACGGAGGCAGCATACACTGGAAATAAATATCTCGGTCTTTCTCCAAACTCAAGCCTTCGATACGCAAATTGTTCCATTAAATCCGACCCTCCCGCGGCTTACAGTAGCAGCTGGAATTCTTGTGAATAAAACACACACGGCTTAGAGTTGGCATGTAATATGAAAAATAATGTGATTATGCTCGCGTGTGTAAACGAAGTGTGCTTGATAGAGACTACTAAAAATCAAAACGTTTTATTTACTCGTAAGTGAATAACTGACGTTCCTACGGTCATAGGGTAATTCAGTGCCCAAACCCCGCCCCCCCCCCCGGACAAATCGCCACTAACGTTTCAGTGATGTGGCCGTCCCGCTGAAATTCTCAGACATTTTCGGCTTTTATTCCAGTTTACATCACAAGAGAATTTATTTTCTAAAACCTCTGTACAGTTCAGTCTCCAGGCTAAGAAACTGCTTCTCTGCTCTTTGGTGGACAGAGTCCGCGAAGATCGTTGTCCCTGATGTGGCTCGTTCGTTCTCAGCGTTCTGACCCGAATTTACCCCATTCTGACAGGCCTCCAAGAGCCGGGACTGGGCGGCAGGAGGGTGAACACTCACTGCCTGGATTGGCACACATGCCCATTGCGAGCAACTCTCCTGGTTGTCACCATCTCTCCACGGACAGCCACCTCAGTCCAACCCCAGACCCTAGTGTTGCATAGGTTGGGTCTGATCTAATAGCCGCGGGACGTTCTATCCGATTGGACTACTTGCGCTTTGTGGAAAACGTTTCTGCGGACAAACTCGACCATAATCCACCAGGCAGTGGTCACTGCATACCGGCTTCATGCAAGGAAGTTCAGGGTCATCTCACGGTGCGAGAGGGAACAATGATCTGAGCACCTTTCTCATATTTACCGTGGCGCGTTCTCAACGTGGTTATATCTTGCACCCGCTTCCTTCCCTTGGACTTGGGTGCTTAGTTTGAGTTCAAATATCATGCCACTCAAAAGGTAGCGTTCCACAGACAGACCGGAACCACTGCTTTAGCTTATTATTATTTTTATATAGTTCAGAAAATTACCTTCTATGGATGATAAAATATATACAAAAAGAAAAAAACACCTTTTTATTGATGGTCCGTACATTACGTGGTGTAAATTTAAAGAGAGAGAGAGGGAAAAACGCAAACGAATATAGCACCACTGCCACGACGTGGGCTCCTAAAATGCCACCCCTTTCCTATACGAGTGGCTTGCCCACCCAGTTCCTGATCCTCCGTGAACGGTAGCAGAAAAAGCCTACGTTGTAATCCTGCCGACAGTCAGCAAAGCCCAGAAGGCTTGAACGGGCGGCGATTCCAGTGACCTGGATAGAAGTTGATGCTTGCAAATGCCCAGAGGGTTGTGCTGAATGACAGGTAGAAGTGGTGAGTGTAGCAGAAAGTGACCTTAATCACTCCGTTACGAAACTTCCATAATGGTGTGAATGGAAGTAAATAGGCGGGCAACCGAGAGATAACGGGACAACAAAACTACCAAATGCAGGAAATGCTCGGCATGTCGGGCAGCATCTGGAGAGAAAGGTTCCAGGCTTGACACGACAGCTGCAGATGCTGAAAATCCGGAGCAACGCTCGTAATGTTGGAGAAACTCAGCGGGTCAGGCAGCACCGATGGTGGGAAATGGATAGTTCACATTCTGTGTCGAAATCTTTGGGCCCGAAATGTCGATTCCATAGATGCTGTCTGACCCGCTGAGTTCCTCCAGCATTTCGTGTGCGTTGCTCAAAGTTTCATGTTAATCATTTCTGGCGTGAGTTTAATTATCTGAAACATGGACTATCTATCGTAAGCATAAAGTACACTGCAGATGCTGTGGTTAAATCAACACGTACAAACAAGCTGGATGAACTCAGCAGGTCGGGCTGCTCATTTCAATGGATGCTGCCCGATCTGCTGAGTGCATCCAGCTTGTTTGTACGTGTTGACTATCTGTTGTGCTTGCTCCGGTATTCTCCAGTACGGCTGTTGATGGGTGAGAGACTGCTAGAATTTTGATGACAAGACTGAGAGGAGAAAATTGTGAGACCAACATACAACAGTTAAACCAAGAGACAAAAATAACCAGTTGAAGTCAATGGCCCAGACCCGAGAGCGTCACAGCGGAGCTCGGAGATGGAAATACTACAGGGAGCGGTTAAAAGTTCCCTCTAACTTGAAATACGCCCCTTTCCGCGGAGGCCGAGCGACCTGCTGAGTGAGTAGGGAAGCCCCTCGGAACAATCACGTCGTGGCAATGGCGCTAAATTCGTTTATATTTTTCCCTTCCTTAATTTTTTTTATTTTAAAGTTACTACAGGTGATAAGTTCGGGGAAAGTCTGCAGAGCGGTAACGAAGTGGGGAAAGAGACTGGCTTTCCTGCAGAAAACCACGCCACGGATCAGTTTGACGGAAACAGTACTTGGCTCTATTGAACGTGACACGCATCCCTCGCCACCCACCCCCAACTTTTCTCTATCCCCCCTCCGAAAGGCTCCCGTGGCAGTTGGCTCTCTGTACATTTTACTGCTTTGATAGAGGACGTATTGAGTTGAATTAGTGAGCATTCCGCAAGGAATCTATTAGCGTGTCCCAGACAAAGGTAGACGATAGCCTCCTTAGCGGACAATCAATAGAGCCTGCATGACAACAGGCAGAAACAAAAGGGTGAGCAACAGGAGAGAGGAGCCACCTCTGTGGGCTTGGAGCCTGGCGTCTCTCTCCTCCTCTTTCTTTCAGGTAAATGACTGAGGTGCGTCTAGCGTAGGTGCGCAGGCGCGGGCCGCCACAACTCTAGTCCGGCGGGGTTGGAAGAGGCAAAATACCTTTGGCAGTCGCTCGGGCCGGGCTCCCAGCATGTCGCTGATGGGGAAAGTGGGCGGTTGGCAGGTATGTGGTCCCAGGCCGGCAACCCCCGTTCGAGTGGTAGAGTGAGGGGCGTTGGGGATGGTTTAGACGCCAGCTGCGCGTTTCATGGGAGGGCTGATTCAACGGCGAGGGGAGGGATTCCTGACAACTTCACCCTCCTCACCCGCCCCCAGCACACAGTTCGGGGCAAGGGGGCTCGTTATTCCAAGAGGAGCGGAGGTCCTTGAGACCGGGAGGGAAATGAGGAGGGCACTGCCCGGAATCTGGTGGGGTGCAGCGGCCTCGCAAACATATATCCTTGGGGTTCGTCACCCCTCACACGATAACATCACCCCCCCCCCCGAACCCTTCCCCTTCTCGTTCCCACACGCCGGCTCGTGGGAGAGGGGGATGTACTTCATCTCTGGATACCGAGACTTGCCGACATCCCACGAGCGGCGATCCCCCTATACGGTGCAGCTCGCTTTGGAAAGCGGCGGCGGTGTCTCGGCCTGCGCTCCCCAGCGACTCCTGCCGTGCGCGGATCGTAGTTTTGGCAGCCCGGTGAGGGGAGGGAGGGGGCTGTGGGAGGAGAAGTTCCTCTGCTTTCCCTCCAGTGGGGGGCAAGGCGAGGGCGTGCGGTAAAATAGAATCCCGGTGCCTGCTTATGTAAAACAAACTTAGAAGTAACGAAGTAATGATAAAAAGCAACCCGTTTAGCTAGAGGTTTACCGCTGCCTTACCAAGGGTTAGCCTGCAGCACTTAAATAATCAGCAAAATAATTACTGTACCTGTAAACGTAGCGTGATACGTTACTTTAGTTCATGGCGTTAGCTCTACGCTTGGGTGTTCAGACAGGTTGTGGCTGTGAGTGTACAGGGTTAATTGATGACCCACTATTAATAGTTTTAAGGATCATTTGCACTCAGTGGCGAAGTAACCCAGTAATGTAAAGCGCATGTATGTCAGTGTGTGCAGAGGATCTACTGGGACAGGACTGAAACATTCGCCAATGTGTTACTGAGATTTGTGTGTAGTCATACAGCTCAGAAACAGGCCCTTCCTTCGGTCCGCCTCGGCCCTACTGACCGTTAAGTGCCCATCGATAACTATTCCGGTTTAGCGGCGCTGTGTCCGCAGCCTGTCGATTCAGGTTCTTAGTCCGGGAGTACCTCTGCCGCCACTCCAAGCAGTGAGCCCTTATAGTTCCATTTCGCCGTTAGCTGGATTGTTACTATCCGGAGGCAGGGGCAGTGATAAAATCTACCCCACAGCAGTCGTGAGGATTACGCGCGGGGGAGGGGGGGGGGGGGACGGGACAACATTTCCATGCAATTTAAAGTTGGAAAGGTGGACGGTCAGACAGGTGTGATTTTGGTGGACAGCTACGCGAAAGTGAGATCGCATATTATGTAATAATCCGATGTGGCTGAATCCAGAACCGGCTGGCGGGCAATCTCCTTTATCGCTTAAAAATAGGATCAGTCTTGATTTTTTTTTGAATTTCCGATTAAAAGGCACCAGATGACGGAGGCCTGGATTTCAGTCTTCTCGGCGGGAGTCCAGTTACAGCCAAAGCTTTAACTGCCCAAGTTATTTCGTTAGCAGCTAATGAGGATGAATTTAATGAGTTATTGGGAGAGCCGTGATGTTCACGAGGAGCAGTTTAAATTGCGGCATTTCAAAAGGGGCAAAGACTGGAAGGAGATGGGGCGCCTTTCCTGTGTGGTGGTTTATGTCAGCGCAGCCTGCAGCGTAACCTTGAAAGACGACAGGGCAGAGGAGGAAATTATTCCTTAAATACGGGTCCGAAGAACCCCGTAGAAACGGCAGAGAAAATCCAACTTTTGCTCCAATATTTGCTGTTGCTCTCTAAACTATACAGAGTGAACCCAATCACGAACTGTGTGATTTCATTTCGGCGCATCTGACTCCTTGGTGAATAAAGCAAATGTAGCAGTGGCGCATCGCGATTGTAAATATAGGGACCGTTCTGTATGTACATCGTTTAAACAACGTTAAAACCCTTGCAGAACCCTTTCTTAAAATGCAGGATAATTGTGAAGGTTCGGCGAGAGTTTATTTTGTAGAATTCACTTTTGGGGTGGTTCAAGGAGATTCGAGAGTAATTTTCAAAAGGATATCGGATAAATATTTGGAAAAAAAAGGAACATTTACAAGTGGAAAATGCACGCAGTTATAGGGCGTTAGAGTGTTTCTTTCCAATAACCCAAAGGCAAGATGATTCAAATTGTCCCTTCTGCAAAACTCTCTGAAATAGGTACAAAGGAATTACCGGGCATTTAGTCTTCAGGTTTGCTGTCTCTTTCCTGAGTCGATAGTTCTGTTTTCCTGACGCTTGTTATAAGAGGATCTATACCAATCCCAGCCTTCAAGCATTAAGTTGACCGAAAGTTAAATACAGTAAATGCGGCAAACACTTGACAGTCTGCTGGCCAGCTCCCTTGCCAGGCACTTCAGCTACTTTCGTTTTTTTAAAATTTCCGATTTTAGTGTCTGCAGTTTTTAATTTTCAATGAACTCGACTGCACATTGGGGGAAAGGATTCCATCCGCTGTTTTGTGAGCAGCCTAATTCTTACGTTAGCTTCCTGTCCTCGTTATTCATTTTTTAAAAATCATTTAAAACGCCTTAGCTATATCACACCTCATTTTTCGGCACTCAAGAGAACTTAAACGCCTCTGTAGATCTTAGTCTCGGTAGCCCCAGTATCAAATGCCCCAATGACCCCCTGCTTGTGTCTGGTGCCCATTAAGGAACGCAGTGCTCCAGGTATGTAAAAGGGACACACCTTTCTCCCCTTTACTACACGGTGGGCCTGAAGCATATTCCATTGTTCCTTTCAAATTATCTTTTATGACTGCCCGGTCGGTGGCTTCTAGTGACTTCTGTTACAGAGGGAAATTTCGCATAGCAGGGTTTCTCCACGTTTGCCCGCTCTCTGGAGAGCGAGTAGACCCCTCGCTGACATCGACAGTTTTGTCTCCGCTTTGGAATACAGCAGACACAATATGGCTTAATTAACGGGTCATATTAAAAAGTAAATGAGTGGCATTTATTAGAGAGAAGGCTGATGCAGTAGAGTTGGTTTAATCAGTGAGAAAGAATTGCAATCCCCCCTTCAGATCAGGGTGTAGATAATCTCCCACACTTTAATAGTTTCATTTACACCGAAGTAACCTTGAATAATTAACTGGGCGCTGGTTGATTTTCCACTGAATCAGTAACAAGGTTCTCAGGTTTGTGTTGAAATGTGCTGTTGCGATTCCAGAAGAATTCGAACACCCCTCCCACTAGCACCCCCTTTCACGTCCATTGTAGTCGGCGCAACACAGGGACCGTGGCTGTACTGGGCAGTTATGCCAACGTGATCAGGAAACTCCAAAGAAGTGTATTTATTATCAACGTACATATATGCCAACAAAAACAACCCTGAGATTCATTTTCTAGCCGGCTTTCACAATAGAATCAATGAAAGACCACACCGTCAAGACGGACAATAAACCGTGCAAATACAAAAACATGATGTGAATAATAAAGAAGCAATAAATGTCGAGAACATGAGATGAGTAGTCCTTGAAATTCAAGATGGCGCTGGTGAAAAACGACGACTCTTTGCGGGAAACTAGCTGTCATTTATATGACCTCCTAACCCTAACCCTAAAGGATGGATGGCTTCGCTAATTTCATCCTCCAAGTAGCTGCTTTGAAATTCGTGGCTGTTCTCTTGCATTTTTGACGCGATTCCTTGCCGGGGCAATGCCGCTCCTTAACGGCTCAGTTTATAATGCACTCCGTCAAAAGTGGTAGAAAGAACATTGTTCAGGAAAGTCTCACCCTCGAGGATACAGCCAGCTCTCCAATACAGTACACAGTCTGCCTTTACCATCCGCTGGTCCTTCCCTGGGTACACATCTCCGGGTTCTTGAACACTGGCAGTGTCATGTATTGTATTTCTGCACAACTCTCCTTCCACAGAAGCACAACTGTTAAGTAGTCACCACTCGCCCCCTTTAAAGTGCAAAAAGGTAGCAACACAGAGCCTGTATGGGTAACCGCAGAGTAGTGAGATCGCCGTATGTAAAACACAGAACGGCACAGTATAAAATAGATAATTGGATTTCATGCCACATAATCGGGGAATATAATACTGATACAAAACAAAATAAAGCGATGTCATTTATCTTGGGTATATAAAGCAGAATAATATCATACATGGAAACATAGCGCGGTGTTATACAAAATAACAATGCGTGGTGTAACCCTATGCGTAATGTATTGTCACATACAATTAAATGCGGTAGATCGTATAATAAAAGTAAACACAATACAGTCAGATACTTTACAAAACGGATAACATAGATAATTATATTATTAAAATATAGAATGCAATGTATTGAAATACAATGTAAAAATGGACAATATAATAGACCATAGTCCACAATTAATACGATACAGCACAGGGTGTGAGATAATATAACCCATTATAGTTACTACAATGATCAGAGTTCCAATGTTTCCGACGCGTTTCCTAATTGAAGCGACTCCGCTCAAGTGCAGTTCCGAACATTGTTTCAGGCGGGCGAGCGCAGAGTGTCCGAGGACCGGGAGAGTTCTGCTGGAACGCTGAACATCGACGGGCGGATCCAAAACAGTTCCGTGTTTTTAAATTTTAAATATTGTATGCAGCAAATTCTTACGTTAAACGGTCTTTGAAAAGGGCGAATTAAATATGTTTTCGGTTAGTATTTAAACTAAAATTAAGTATTTGGAAGCCGCAATACAAAAAGGGAGGATTACTGTAGATCCAGCAGCGGTAATCTCATTTTCTCTTGCAGTAGAATTTGCCATATCCCAGCAACAGAACAAACGCGGGACATTAAACACAAGGCTGTTTATTATGACACCAATCTTTATATTAATAATTATACAAGGAAAATCAATGTAGTAAGCGACTAACAAGTTAACACAGCGGACTCTAGAAGATGCTGGTTCAACATTTCAGAATCTTACCGCCGCCGGACTTGAGTCAACGTGAACGAATTTATGGGTGGGCTATTTTAATATCAACAGAGAGCCCAGTTGTGAAACCTGTCTCAAATTCGAGCCTTTGTTTTGACAGCCAGAATAGGCTGGAAGGTGGGAGCTGTGGACGGAAGGGCCAGAACATTTGTTACACTGTACTCCCGACCGCGGCGAGGCTCCTTATCGCTAACACCTTATTACTAAACATGTGGAGCTGTTCCATTGGTCACTCCTTGCCAAGGAGCAGGAGTTCGGAAATTGATTCCTGCTGAATATTTCCAAATATCCTCATTCAGCAACCCTCCATGACAAGAGGGTGCTAAGTGTTGTCTAGTACTGAGAGCGGGGATAGACCCTCTGTGATCACTTTGCCATTATTTGGAGTGACAGTTGAGTAATCCGCTCACCGGCTGCAAGAGCCTGTCTCAAATTGGACTGACACGTGGGCGGCCCGGACTGGCAGCGGTGCTATCGGCTGCCCGGAGACAACGGCAGATTCCAGCGGCGGAGCCGGTCGCTTCTTGCTCGCGGACAATGTGCCCGGGCGAGACAGGGTCATACCTGACAAGCAGCCTCCCGGACTCTATCCCACTCCAACACCGCAGCAGAGCACCACATCAGGCGCGGGCGGCCAATAGCACGCCTCCTTTCCATGGGACCACTTTGATTGGTCGAGTTCGAGGGGGTGTAATTGGCGTCACTGGCACCCTACGTCACGCAGGGGGCGGGGTGCTCTGCCGGTTTCCGCCCGCGGAACTACATACTCATTGTAGTGCGAGGCAGAGCTCATTAAAGGGAGAACAGGCAACCGCTGGCGGTGGGAGATCGCACATCACCGAGCGCTCGGTTTGGCTTGCCAGGCTGGGCTTCTCCCGAGTCCAGTTCGCCGCGGAACGAACATGTTGTGGAAACTAGCCGATAACGTCAAGTATGAAGAGGACTGCGAGGTGAGCGAGGGAGACTCACTGCAGGCTGTGGGGTTTTCGCTACGGATATTTGGAGATAACTTATGTCCCTAGTGCTGTAAAAAAATGCTGGTGAAATTTCTTATCCCGATTTGCTGCGAAAATGGATTGCCCTCTTGTTGAATACTGCAACCAGGGGCAGTTTGAGCTGTCGACCGTAGCTTTTCTTTTAGTATGTTCCTTCATCCCTGTACTAATTCATGCTTTCTTAATTAGTGTCCATAGACTTTTGCGGTTTATAGAAGTCTTGTGTAGTTGTAATTTTTGAGCTTGTTTGCACGGTTTCAGAGGTCAGGTTGGAATAGTTCTGTGATGGGGATTAATGTTTTCAACAAATGAAACTAAACGGCCATTGGCGTACGGGACCGGTAAAGTTAGAAAGCTGGCGAGGGCAACTGGGGGCCTGAGTGTTGTAGACAGCCCTCCAGGGAGCGGGAGTTCGCCAAGTTAGACCAAGTAGCCGACCACCCAAGGTGAAGGGGCCTGAGGGTAACCACCTGGGTGATACCGATGAGCTAACGTAGCGGGACAGGAAGTGAAGATAGTGTGCCAGCAGTAACCCCGCTCGTTCCCGCACTGGAGAAACCGTATATGTTTATCTGATGAACACCCAGAGAGCTACAGAAGGGCTCGCTGGGTAAAACAGCGTCCGTGGAGGCAATAGGTGCAAGTTGGCATTTAGAGTGAAGATTCTGACTACAAAGTTCTACAGAGATTGTTTCGGAGGCGTTGAATCCTGCGACTGCATTACACGCCATAGCTTCGCAGTTATTTTAGTTCTAGCTTCTCACATTCCCTGATGGACAAACCACACTCTTTTCGCAAAGAGAAAATCTGCAGATGTTGGATATCCAAGCAACACTCTCAACGCTGGGGGAACTTAGCAGAGCGGGCAGCATCAACGTTAAACAGTGTAGTCGATGTTTCGGGCCGAGTTGCTGAATTTGTTTTTTAAGTCCCAGGAAATCATCCAATTTAGTAATAACGATTTTTGTTACTTTGACGTAATTGCATAACTCGCTCCCGCCCCCCGCCCCCCGAACGTTGGGCACTCGAAGTGGCTGTGTTTGCTCACTTCACGTTCACCCTCATCTAAACGCCCCGTCCAGGTGCTAGACACGAGACCTGCTGGTGGGGTGACCAGCGGTGAAGTTGGCGTCACGCTCCATTGTAATCCCCTAGGCGTCATTAACTGATGGCCTGGCGGGCTGTGGATATCGTAGGGCTCGGAGTGCTCCATCCTGCTCGGCAGCTCCAACAACATTCCTCTTCGCAACAGCATTGTGCGGCTGAACGGCCACTGCCTAGTCGGAACTGGGCTCTATTTTAATTCCACGTAATGTAACCGTACACAATGTTTCTCTCCCACCCCCCCCCCTCTAAAAGCTTAAATAGACTCGTGTACGAGTCATAGAACATTACTACACAGGGTTATTCAACCCACGCCACCCTGTTATAAATTTAATCCTTCCTCCGGTTTTCTCGCGTCCCGGTGCCATTCTAAGAATTTGTTAAACGTCCTTGGGAATATCAACCACCCCTGGCAGCGTGTGGCACGTACACCAACCCTCTCCCATACTTCCGTCCAATCGCCTTAAAATCATGTCCCCTTGTATCGGTCATTTCCGCCGAGGAAACAGGTCCACTCGCTCTATACCTCTGATCTCGTACACCTCCATCAAGTCGCTTTTCGTCCCTTTGAACGTCTACAACTCCTTTATCAGATGCTGCACCCAGTTTACAATTCCGGAGAAAGTTTACGGATGTTTTTAAATCAAGATTCAAATGAAAACTTGCACTGGTACCTGGGCAGTGATTTACCTTCCGAAAATACCATTTCATTTCAGCATAAAATTCAGTAACTCGAGCAATGTCGCTGGTTATTGTCTATTACTCTAATTCGCTTTTGAAATTGGATTATTGGTTGCAGAAAGTGATATTGTTAGATATGGTTCGCATTTGTGAAATTCTTGAAGGTGGTGTCTATCAGAATCAAAATCGCTGAGCATAAAACAGGCTAATCAGCCCAAGCATCAACCACAGAACATTGAATAGCAAATAGAGATTATTGCGTTATAGTAGATAATTTAATTGAAATACCTTTAACTCGCGCTCTTCTTGGGTACGGATGCTTAGGAGTTTTTTTTTAAAATTGGATACTTAATTCCCGGAAAACGTCAGTCTTTCTTATTTCTGCTGTAGCTCCCACAGACTTCGCTTTAATTTCTATTCCCATCTGCGAGCGAGATTTTGACCTGGGAATGGAATTAAAGATAACTGCGCATTTTAAGCGATGAAGTTGCATTTAAAGTGAGTGTAAACCTCGCGGATGTCGAAATGCAGTCGAGTACAAAAGGGATGTTCGCAATTAAGATCTGGGAACCCTAGCAGATGAGGCAATATCTGCATATAGCGATTTCGTGTTAATTGCGATGCTCTTTAGGGTCTGTCTGTCCATGTACTAAGATTCAGATAGTTAGTAATCTGAACGTTTTTTTCTTGTCTCTTCAGGACCAACACGATGGAAGCAGTAACGGCACCCCCCGATTGCCCCAGCTCGGCGCGGTTACCCAGCACCTGTATTCCTCAGCGCCTCCCCTATCTCACACTCCCAGCTCTGACTTCCAGCCGCCCTACTTTCCCCCTCCGTATCAGCCCCTAACCTACACCCAGTCCTCGGAGCCCTACTCTCACCTGAGCGACCCCTACTCCCTCAATGTCCTGCACCACCACCACCACCAGCAGCAGCAGCCGCCGTCGCAGGCGGGTTGGCCGGGCCGCCAGGGCCAGGAGACGGCGCTTGCTCATCACCAGCGGGTAGGGGCAGCTGCGCAGCTCTCGGCGCTGGAGCCCAGGAGGGAGATCCGCCGCGCAGACATCCACATCGCGGGCAATCATCATATGGACACTGCCCTGGCTGAAAACATCAACATGCACGATGTCGTTCACACTATGGAGGATGTACCGGTAAGAGCAGTCTACATTTAGTTTAGCCGTTTAAGAACTATGAAGCGTTTTTTTTCCCTAGTCATTTAATAATTACTTCAAATTGGCCTGTAATTCCTCTATTGGAGGCTAGCTCAGAATCTCTTCAGTGAGACAAATTTCTTATTCCAACAATCTAGATTTGGATGCAAAAATATCAGAGGGCTTGTATTTCTGGGTGAGATCAGTCTGATGTCAATTAAGAGATGGCAGAGAGAGCAGGGCATTCACTGTTGAATTAGAATATTAGATGACAGGCTGTCAGCCCTAGCTGTTAACTAAACGGGCCTCACGCACAAACGGAAAGCACATTTTACACGGGAATAGTTTATTTTCACCCAGGTAGATTATTAATGTTTACTAATCGCTTCCACTTATCCTCGATCGTTACAATTGAAAATACTCTTGAGGAATGAGTTAAATCTAATTTAATTTGGCCAACTTTATCGCTGCATAGGCGCCGATCTGAACCAATGCTGAGATACCGGTAGATGCTGCCGAGCCTGCTGTGTTCTACCAGCATTTTGTGTGTGTTGTGGAATTACTTCCGCGTGTGTAAACGAGTAATTTGTCCACTTCTGACCGGGAAGAATTGTGTGTACCAAAAGGCTTGTTCTTTGCCTGCTAGCATGCTTCTGCCATTCCCGCAGGGGTTGGGATTTTGTGAGGAAATGAACGGTGGGAAATCGCTGGGATTTTTGGCGCATTATAAATCCAATTTGTAAATCGTTTAATGACCCAATTAAAATATTGTTTACTCCGTTATTTGCTGTTTCATTTCGGGTCTTTATAATATAAATATCACTATGACATGATATTTCCCCAGAATATATTTTCTCTTGCAACTATTTAATTTTTTTTAAATTGACGTTCACATTTTGCATCATTTTGATGTTTCGGATAAGGACCTTCATTCAAATATATTTGACATTTAAAAAGTACATTTTTTGTCACTGGCAAGTTGGCCGAGTGATCTCCCTCAGACTCGATTCGATGTAATATTCTGATAACTGGAAAAAGTTGAGTGTTAAGGGGAAAGGTCTTGTTGAATCAGCCGGATGTTGGACGCTGACATACATAGGGGTTTTGCAGCTCGGAGCCGGCTTAAACGGTGATTTTATTTTGTTGGTTTGTTTCAGCATGCTGAGGACTCGAACATACTCGTACAGGACCAAGGAGTGATCAGAAAAGGTAAGGTCTACCTTCTGCAGAGTCGCTGCCCTCCCGTTCATCCCTAGTTTCCGGACCGGCGGCCCTGTCAGCTTGTAAAGCTCCAGTCATTTCCTGAGCAGTTCCTAGGCAGAGTTAATGAGACATTATACGGCATGAGGAAAATCCAATCCGACGCGGGAATTGCCTCCCGACGGGTTATTATGCGTTAAAACGACTGTTTTTATAGTACAGTTCGACTGTCCTCTTTCCAAAAGATGGAGGTAGACCTCAGAAGTACTGCAGTTTAGGTAAAGCACCCTCGCAGCGCCTGCGATCTCGGTTCGATCATGTCTGTGGACTTTGTGTAACCGCCTGAGTCTATGTCCCAAAGAGGCGCTCTTTGTTCAGCTGATCTCTGTAAAACCCCTGGGGTTGAGGAGCTTTTCAAGAAAGGGTCTGGAATTGATGGATGTGAAGGCATTGTCGGGGACGACGTGTAAGTGATTACGTAGAGTCGAGTCGTGGATCAGCGGTCTTGCTCGATTTTACCCACCCCCGCACTCTGATGTCCTTTCAATGTGATGTAGGCGTCTGAGTTTGCATGGTCTGACCTGCTGGAGTATAGGTATTGCAGCCTGCTTTATTAAGAGTCTGGTGGTGGTGGTGGTGGTGGTGGTGGTGGTGGTGGGGGGGGGGGGGGGGGGAATGATAATTCTACTCGAGTTTGCTGGCTTGTAATTGGATGACAGTGTGCAGAGCTCGTGCTGGTGTTGTCTCGGAAACCGGAGCATGGATTTATTTAATTAGTTCTTCCGACGGGATGGAGGGGTATAGCGTGAAACCAGTGATACTCCTATTTGGATTGGCCTAAAGACCACTGGCTTGAACAGGGCAATGCTGAGAGCAGCCTAGAGGAAAAAGCAGGATGTAAAATTGGCATTTCTGCGTCTTAATGACTGGGAGCATCGGGTTGGCACGTCGGTAACTAGTGGTTAGCACAACGCTTTACAGTACCAGCGATCCAGGTTCTATTCCCGTCCTTGCCTGTAAGGAGTTTGTACGTTTTCCCCGTGATTAGGCTATGATTAAATTCGGGGATTGCTAGGTGATGCAGCTTGAGGGCTGGAAGTCCTATTCTGCACTGTATGTCAATAAATAATTTAATTCTGAAGAGTTGGTTCAAAGGGATTAAACTGTGACCAATTACTCTCCCAGCCAGTATATGGAGTTGCAAGTATTTTCTGATGAAATATTTAGAAACTAGTGTTTAACCAGAAATAGCAAACAAATCTTCCTAGTATAAAGGTACTGCTGCAGCTTAATCTGTTGTCAGTCAGGTTTATTATCACTGGGGTGTGTTGTGAAATTTGTTTTTGTCAGCAATACACTGAAAGACACGAAAGTTATGAAAAATTACAACAAATAGTGTAAAGAATGGGATAGTGGTTGGCTAACTCCACCTAGCGCTTGTATTTAAAGAGCAATTTCATCTGAAAGACTAATTATATAATGATTCAGATTCAGTTTATTGTCATTTAAAAACCACAAATGCAATGCAGTTTTAAAAAAAATGAGACAACGTTCCTCCAGAAAGATATCACAAAAGCACATGACAAAAACAGACTACACCAGGAAATCCACATTACATTTGGCAATCCCCAATCCAGACGCCGGAGAGGCTGCTGCGTATTAATATCGCACTACCATCTTAGTGCGTTCCCCGGAAAGGAGCTTCATTGCTTCAAAAAAATATTGATTGCTTCAAACGGTGTCCCAATCCAATCAAGTCGCTATCCCTGGGCTGAAGCCCGGAGACTGGAGGCCTGTCCTGGAGTTGAAATCTGCAAGTGTGGGTGAGATGGAGGAAAGGCACTCGTTTTATTGCATTTGTGTTCCAAGTCATTCTGCTGAGCGTTGTGGACATGCTATGTTTGCACCAGCGTGTGTGGTGACACTTTGCGGGCAACCCCAGCACATCCTTCGGTGTGTTGGTGGTTAATGCAAATGATACTGTATCTTTTGTACATATGATAAATCTGACTTCTATAAAACCAATGGGTGAATTGTACTTCAGTTTAGTGCTGGTGCTGGTAGGAACAGGGTTCTGCTTGAGCAGTTATTTTCAGCCAGTTCAGGAAAGTTCCAAAGTGTGTTCCTGGAACTCATTACTTTGCTACCATGAGTTTATGTTCAGTTTACAATCCATGCTACATTATTCCTCTGCTGATGATGGCATTGAATAGGAGTGAATGCTTTATTAAAACCAGTATTAACTGGTTTAATTGGTGACATAGAATATAAGAGTCTGGATAATGTGTTGCAACTTTACAAAACACTGCACTTGTTTCTGATTGCCTCACTAAAGGAAGAGTGAGAATGTGGCAGAGGTTCAAGGTGTTGACTGGACTGGAGGATTTCAGTTGTGGGGAGGCATTAGATGGTCTGTTCTTCTGTTCCCTGGAGCAACAAAGTCAGAGTCTGGACTTGCAGGGTGGATAGTAGGCTATAGAGTTCTGAGTACTTGGTCCCTAGTGTAAACGTATCGAAGATCAGAGGAGATAAATACAAGGTGGCAGGTTGGAGTCTTTACGTGCATTTTAAGGGTATGATTTTGAGAGATTTGTATCTGGAACATGCTGCCAGGGAAGGTTGTGGAATCAGATAAAATTACTGCACTTAAGAAGAATTTCATTGGGATTTAAATGGGCAAAGCATAGGACGATATGGTCCTTATGCAGGCAGATGGGTAATCAGGGTGTCATAGTCACAGTGGGCTGAAGGGCTTGTTTCTGTGCTGTATAACTCTAGGAGCTTCATGCTTTTGTGAGCCCACTGCTTTATGCTCACCTGATGTGATACGCCATGTAATCATGCTCCCTCCCTCATACCTTCCCCTTGTGGGAGAGATTCCCACTAACCTAGGTTAAAGTAAACTTGCCAAATCATGGAGGGATTTGGAAACATAACTAAAACAAGGACATTACACAAACAATTGCAATGGGGGTTGACATTGTCTTCCAGAGGTGAGGTTGGTGAGTGGCACTGTCCTAGAAGGGACTCTGACCGTTGTTGTTGTTATTTGTTTTGGGCTCCTGGTTAGTTTAAAGGATTGTAGGTAATTTTGTGGTTCACAATGTCAGCCCCACCTGGTCAGATCCCATTCACAATTTTGTGCTCTAGTAATGATTCTTCAATGGAACTACACCAAGCCAAATTGACATCTGCCAAGAAATTCAATGACACTATTTTCAGAGGCAGTGTATCATGTAGTAAGGCAAACATATTGCACATTTAGTGCCACTGACTGGGAAGGAATCACACTTTTCAATGCAATTTTAAAATTCTTGGCACCCATGACTAGTGCAGGCTGTCAGATTCTACTGATGTAACATTCTGCGTTGAGGTACCGTTGAAAATAACAGAATTGCGTCGTTCTCCTGAAAGTTAATTAAATTTGTATAATTATCTGCCTCAAAAGGCAAAGGAGTGGAGGCATTTTGGGTGTTCTGATGTCATCTCGGGACAGGATGAGAAAGGTGATTCTGCTTCTGAACCCATCAGCGTGTCTCCATGCGGATAGGAAGTCTAGTGCTGGGGGAAACCACATTTGGCAGGAATAAAATCTTTAAATTGCAATGATTTTGAAATTATAATAGCTACCTTTGAACATTCTGCATCACTGATGCTCTAAATCTGGGTGGAAACACATTGTGGAGTAAATTCTTCCTTGAACTGGTGTGCTGATGACACCAGCACATTTGCAGCCATCGTTCTCTGAGGACCTTTGCATAGAGCTGAGTCCTTTCTGCATATCTGGCAGATGTGACAGTAATTCGGTCTGATACTCAGCAAGCAGTGTTTTGGTCTTCTGTTGCAATCTAAACCCAACATTTCCAAGTCCAAGACAAAAGAAATATGCAGATGCTTGGATTTTCAAATCTAATAAGCTTTGCTTGGCTAATGTAACCCCACTTTTTAAAAAAGGAGGGAGAGAGAAACCGGGGAATTATAGACCGGGTGTTAGTCTGACATCGGTGGTGGGGAAAATGCTGGAGTCGGTTATCAAAGATGTGATAACAGCACATTTGGAAAGAGGTGCAATCATCTGACAAAGTCAGCATGGATTTGTGAAAGGAAAGTCATGTCTGACGAATCTTATAGAATTTTTTGAAGATGTAACTAGTAGAGTGGATAGGGGAGAGCCAGTGGATGTGGTATATTTAGATTTTCAAAAGGCTTTTGACAAGGTCCCACACAGGAGATTAGTGTGCAAACTTAAAGCACATGGTATTGGGGGTATGGTATTGATGTGGATAGAGAATTGGTTGGCAGACAGGAAGCAAAGTGGGAGTAAACGGGACCTTTTCAGAATGGCAGGCAGTGACTAGTGGGGTACCGCAAGGCTCAGTGCTGGGACCCCAGTTGTTTACAATATATATTAATGATTTAGACGAGGGAATTAAATGCAGCATTTCCAAGTTTGCGGATGACACGAAGCTGGGCGGCGGTGTTAGCTGCGAGGAGGATGCTAAGAGGATGCAGGGTGACTTGGATAGGTTAAGTGAGTGGGCAAATTCATGGTAGATGCAATTTAATGTGGATAGATGTGAGGTTATCCACTTTGGTTGCAAGAACAGGAAAACAGATTATTATCTGAACGGTGGCCGATTAGGAAAAGGGGAGATGCAACGAGACCTGGGTGTCATTGTACACCAGTCATTGAAGGTGGGCATGCAGGTACAGCAGGCGGTGAAAAAGGCAAATGGTATGTTGGCATTCATAGCAAAAGGATTTGAGTACAGGAGCAGGGAGGTTCTACTGCAGTTGTACAAGGCCTTGGTGAGACCGCACCTAGAGTATTGTGTGCAGTTTTGGTCCCCTAATCTGAGGAAAGACATTCTTGCCATAGAGGGAGTGCAGAGAAGGTTCACCAGATTGATTCCTGGGATGGCAGGACTTTCATATGAAGAAAGACTGGATCGACTAGGCTTATACTCACTGGAATTTAGAAGATTGAGGGGGGATCTTATTGAAACATATAAAATTCTAAAGGGATTGGACAGGCTAGATGCAGGAAGATTGTTTCCGATGTTGGGGAAGTCCAGAATGAGAGTTTAAGGATAAAGGGGAAGCCTTTTAGGACTGAGATGAGGAAAAACTTCTTCACACAGAGAGTGGTGAATCTGTGGAATTCTCTGCCACAGGAAACAGTTGAGGCTGGTTCATTGGCTATATTTAAGAGGAAGTTAGATATGGCCCTTGTGGGTAAAGGGATCAGGGGGTATGGAGAGAAAGCAGGTACAGGGTTCTGAGGTGGATGATCAGCCATGATCATACTGAATGGCGGTGCAGGCTCGAAGGGCCAAATGGCCTATTCTGTTTCTATGCTTGGATTAAAATTAAAATCAGCTTTTCATAGTAATCTGTCTGTCAGTGGTATTTTTTGTCATCAAAGTTTCATTTTCAAGTTTAACAGCATTTCATGATTATTGCATCTCTGTAGGCTTCAAAGTTTTTGTAATAGTCTCAATCTTTGCCTCAGGACTCTTCCAAAACCAAACATTACCAAAATTAGCTGCAGTGATTGGGGTCCTTTCAATCCTCTTGCTTAATTCGTGTTGGAGGAGCCCAGTACTTGACTAGACGATGCTGCGGAATTTTACACCCTAAATGCTGTACATTTTAGCATTTTTACAAAAGGTATGAAAAGTGTTAAATGTGATTTAAATATGCAAATGCATGGTAAAACCTTTAACAATTGCAGGCTAGCTCCTTGATGTAAGCCCATAAACCACAGGAACAGAATTAGGCCATTTAGTCTATTAAATCTGCTCTGCCATTCTCAATGCTGTTCTCCTGGCATCTTCCCACTGCCTTTGACACCCTTACTGATCAAAGATTAACCTCTGCATTAAATATACCCACTGGCTTGGTCTCCAAAACAGTCTGTGGCAATGAATTTCACAGATTCACCAGAAATTCCTCCTCATCTGTTCTAAAGGGACGTGTGTGTATTCTGAGGCTGTGCCAGCTGGCCCTAAACTCGCCCACTAGAGGAAATGTCTCCTCCACATTCACTCTGTTTGGGTCTGTAGCTGTATCTGCAACAGTTGGCAAGGCTAGAATAGTTCATCTTTGGCATCCGAATGTGTCGTGTACCTTTTTTTGGGCTCGGTATGCACGAGGTCACTGTTGCCGCAGGGGCTATGCCATCTTGTTAGTGCATCTCTTAGTGTATGAAATGTGTTGGGTTTACTGCCTTGTTGCAAGTGATTCACTCCTTTCTCTCAGCTTGTCTTAACATGTCATGGAACACTTGGGTGTGGTGTTTCAATATTCAACAGTCCCTTAAATAGTCTTAAAGTCACTGCCTGTGTTATTTTACTCTGATACCTAAAGCTGATGGCTGGGCAATTCTTTCTTTCCAGCAGTTGTTGTAAAGTCCTGCTATTAATTTTGAAATGTTCAGTTTGCCATTTACATTTGAATATTGTCTGACGGGGAGGCTAGTTTGCTCTAAACTTTGCATTCTTGCTTTAGTTATCACTGAAGTATAAATGCTTTGCATTGTTAATTTAAAGCAGTTGTCAAGCACTATCTTAATGTAACACTACAAGTCATCCGTATGGATGGGTCTGATATCACTGATGACGAAGTCTTATTTCTGTTCTTGTTTTGTCATCTATTGCTCAATGTTTGTGCAGTGTTGTTTACTGTGGCATATTGATGCAGAGCTGTTCCTTCATCTTTCACATCTTCCCACAGATTGGGGGGCATCTATATTTTGTGGAACTCCCTCTCCCTTTTCCCTTCTCCCTCCTTCCCCCCCTCCCACCCCACCTCATATGGTTCCATCTTGCTCAAGTCTTTGCATTTTCTTTACTGTTGTTTTGAAATTTGCCTAGACTACCCTGTTGTTAACTATCACACTGTTAGTCTTTTCAATTGTCACAAGCCAAAGTATCTTACCAGCTTTTAGCTGCTTGAAACAATTTCCTGTGGTCTGTTCTAACCATGGTGCATGCTTTTTTACCAATTCTTGTACATCTCATTTTGTCCTCCCCACAATTCCAAACACATGGTCCTGGGGTATTCCTTCTGGAATTAAGGCATCGAGCCAGGTGAAGTTTTGCCGTGGTTCCCGGTGTTGGCCTTGTACGTTCTCCGTGTGCCTGTCTCTGCCTCCCTCCTCTCTGCCAGTCACTACCACTAGGTGTCAATATCTCCTTAAAGAGGAGGCATGCCCTGTATAGTAAGAAATCGTATCAATATTTCACTAAGGAATCAAAATGCTTCAAGTTAATGCAGTGTTTATATGAATTCATTGAAGAGCTGCTTAAGTCAGGTGTCAACCAACCCTAAAAGCAATCCAAATGTGGTTCAGAATGGAACATCTCCACTCCTGATGTATTTGGGAGGCAGACTCTGTTCAAACATCACTTTCATTCCTTCGGTATCGAATTTCACACGTTGCTGCCCTTGTCCATTTGAATAACAGTTGCCAACAGCAAGCGAATTTCTCAGCTTCTGCACAAGGGTCATAAGCAGTTGTATTCATAGCTGTATCTCCTGCATATTTACTGATGTGTTCTTTGTGCCAATGGCACAGAATAAAGCAAATAATACTTGAATAAAAGCTGGGAACTTTCCTGGTTAATGTTGGCTGGCATCTGACCTGCAGTATTGATCTGAAAACTTTGGGTTATCACCAGTGACTGTAAGAAAGTGGTAGCTGTTGGGTGGATGTTATTCCCAAGGTCAAGAGCTCAGCCATACCTGAATGTTTAAACTTGGTTAACGAGTATTTTGTGAGATAGCATTATTTTCCTAGAGGTGTCCACGTTTTCCTATAAATGTAGTGAAATTACTAACTCAAGAATTAATGAAAACAATTAGAATTCCATGTATGTGCTCTTGCTAATCCTTTACTGCCACGATGAGACCAATCTCAGGTTGGACAAGAAGTATCTGGGGTAGCCTCCAACCTGACATACACACCAATTTCTCCAACTTCCGGTAATTACTCTCTCTCTCTCTCTCTCCTTTTCCATTCCCCATTCATGTTACCTCCTCACTTGCCCATCACCCTCTGGTTTCCCTTTCTTCCATGGTCCTCTTTCCTCTCCTATTAAATTTGAGATGAGATAAATCTTTACCTCTCCCAGTGTTCTACTTCATTCCCTTCCTCCTTCACCCCACACAACTACCCCCCCCCCCCCCTCACCTGGTCTCATCTATCACCTGCCAGCTTATAGTTTTCTTTCTCCCTCCACCTTGTTTGGCCTTCTGCCCCCTTCCTTTCCTGTGCCCCAAACTCCAACTGTTTATTTCCCTCCATAGATGCCACCTGACCTGCTGAGTTCCTACAATATTGAGTGTTACGGCTGGTAGGGTTCCGCTGTAGTTATGACTTTCTTTATCAAAGTTTATGGGAGTGTAGGGAGAGGCACGCCCTCCGAGTTTGTCACTTGCCATCTCAAATCTAACCTCAGCTCCCAATTAACATCAGAAAGGTAGTGCTACCTTCAAGTATGCCTTGCAGGTTAAGGCCTGCACTGAATGGGCCCACCACAGATGAACCTTTTTGAGTACCGAATGGCATTTGGAGTTTGTTAACTAACCAAGCCTTTGTTTATCAGGTCGTGTGACTGTAGCGTGGATATATGACTGTAGCGTGGAGATACTATCTGCGTTGGTTAACCTGTTCTTCAGCTTGTTTTCTGGAGACAAAAGCAGAACACAGCAGTAAAACAGATTGCTGCAAATAGGTCACGCAGCCTCTAGAAACGTTAACAAGTTAGGGGTGTGTGTGTGTCTGTTTCCATGTTTTGCTCCATACTTGAGCCCATCCCAGCCATTTAAAAACACATAATCTTATTTTCTCATTGCTGTTTGTGGGATTTTCAAGAGACTAAATGCCTGCTGCATTCTTTACAATAATCACTGAAGAATTCCAATAATTTTTTCTCAGATTTTTTGAGTGAGAAAATAATTTAATGTCAACTCATTTTCTTTCCGCTTGCTCATGCGTCTGGCTCAATTTTTGCCAACTTGCCTGGGGGGATAAATGCAGGATTCCTGTCTTCAATTGTCACATAGTGACCTCTGTTATGAAACGTACAGTGCATGGCTGCTCTTCAGAACAAGGGTAATACTCTGCTGCTGTAGTAAATTTATTGATAATGCTGACTCATAGAACAATACAGCATCATGCAGATCTTTGTCCCACAATGTTGTGCCGACCTTTTAACCTTCTCCAAGGTCAATCTAACACTTCCCAGCCACGTGGGCACATGATTGAAAGTAAAATGGATGGCTATCTAAGATGCCTCTTAAGTCCCTAATGAATCAACCTCTACCATCACCCCTGGCGGGGAGTTCTATGCACCCACTATACTGACTTTTTTTTAAAAAAAAAACTTATTTCTGATATTTCCCCTTTTACCTTCATTCAAGCACCTTAAATGTGTTGGCTGTTTTCATTCTGGGGATTGGGGAAAGGGTGCTGGCTGTCGACTCTCTCTATGCCCCTTACCGTAATACACCTATCAAGACACCACTCGTCCTCCTTACTCCAAAGAGAACAGCCCCAGCTTGCTCAACCTTGTGAGCTGTACTTACCTGGATCTGTTGACAAAAGTTCAGAGAAACCTTGGACAAGGACAATAAAGGCTTGGATTATTTCTAAACAGAGAAATTTGAAAAAGAGCTCCAAAGGGGCTTGGGAGTTCCTGAGCAGGATTCTCTAAAGTTGAACAAGTTGAGGAAGGCAAATGCAATGTTAGCATTCACTTCAAGAAGACTAGAATCAAGGAGTAAGGATATCATATGCTGAGGCTTTATAAGGCAGTGCTCAGACTGCACTTGAAGTCTTGTGAGCAGATTTAGGCCCCTTAAAGCTTCTCTAATCCAAATCCTGGCAGCATTCTGTTAAATCTCCTCTGTACCCTCTCTAAAGCCTCCACTTCACACCCATAATAAGGCGACCAGAACTGGACACAATGCCTCAGGTGTGACCAACCCTGTGTTTTATAGAGCTGCAATATTTCCCCCAACTAAGGACAGTGCATCCCTGTACGCCGCCTTAATCATCCTATCAACTTGTGTGTTAACTGAGTGATTTTTAGATGTGGACCTTGATCACTCTCTCCTCCACATTGCTAAAGTGCCTGCAGTTTAGAGCTTGGAGGTGGCAGAGGAAGGGTGGGGACGGCCCTTAGCAGTTAAATCCTAATATCAAAGTATCTGGAGTCTTTAGGGAAAGGAATGCTGTTCTGGAAATGTCCTTTGGGACAACATGACCTAGGGTTGTGCTTGTGGTGGGAGAGTGTGTCAGGGAGATGCATTGGGACGTGGCCTGGATTTGAGCATTTTGGTTGTGGGGAGAGATTGGTTGGGTATGTTAACCCTGGAGCGCAGGAGTGCGAGGGGTAACTGGACAAGAAGTGCATGAGGTGCAAAGGTAGGTTAGATCTTTCCCATGGTAGAGATATCAAAAACCAGAGGTAAAATGTAAGTGGGCAGAGTTTAGGAGGATTTGAAGGGTAAGATTTTTATATGAATAGTGACTAATAGCTGAACATGCTGCCAGAGAGTGGGATACAATTTGTGTTGAAGATGCATTTAGAAAGACTTAAATGGGCAAGGTATTGAAGGATCTGATGTGAGCTAGTGAGGTTGGCACAGGTGAGCAAAATGATCCACTGGACTAAATGGGCTGAAGGGCCTGATCTGCAGATAATTTCATCACTCCATTCATGGACTGTCCATGGAGGGGAGGCTAGTCTCCACGATGTGCTGAACAGCATCCGTAGCTCTCAGCAGTTTTGTGTGGTCACGGGCCGAGCAGCTGTCATAAAGTGACGCACGTAGATAGAATGCTTTAAATTGTTCATCCATGCACATTGAGGATCGATGAGGACAGGACAAATTTCTGTAGCCATCTGAGGAAGTAGAGTTGCTTGTGTTTTCTTATTGGTAAACAGCAGTGGCCAGTCTGCAGAGGGACAATGGTTTCTGACCAGTACAAATACTTTCTCTATTCCTAGTATTTTGAACTCAATTTTCTCAGGTTTAATGTCAAAATTAACATCTCATCATCTTCAACCACTTCAGACAGGAATGTTTCAGTTGGACCAGATCCCACATTTTATTGATTGAAAATGAAACCACTCCTCTGCTTCCTTTTGTCCTTTGATTAATTTAAATTTGTGTGGTCTAGTGACTTCCACCGTGAAGGTGTCTCTTTATTTCTCATTTCAACACTATCGTTATTTTGAACAGATTTTAGATCTCTATCCTTCTCGCTCCTTTCACATAACTGCTTCCTCAGCTCTAGAACTATTTGAAAATCGCCTGAAGCCCAAGCCTCCTTATCAAATTTGAATCATTTATGTTGTATTTTTTTTGGTTCCAAAGTGAATCACCTCGCACTTGGAAGGATAGCCTGGAAATGTGCTTCTCAGTCCCCTGAGTCAATATTAACCCTCAACCACACATTTACACATCCTATTTTATGCTACCCGCAATCCCATCAACCTCCCACTCCCCTCAGATTCTACCACTCACCAAAACACTCCGGCTAATTTACAGTTGCCTACTAAACTACCTATTTGCATGTAGGTCTAACTAGACCCGAGATCACAGGGTGGAGATCTTAGATTTACAACGTTGAGGGGTGCAGATATGATCAATGGATGCACCTTGTGTCAGCCTTCTATTTCTTACCCCTATATCACTCAAGATTTGAGTTTTGCTCCAGGTTAGTCTTTGAAATGTTACCTTTTTATCAGGAACAGCTTCTTCCCCTCTGCTGTCAGATTTTTGAACGACTCAGAACATTTTACCTCATTCTACTTTTGCTCTTTTTTTTTGTTTTGTAACTTGTAGTAATTTTTTAATGTCTTGCACTGCACTGCTGCCATTTCAAAAAAAAAAAGCAAATTTTGTGGCTTATGTCAATAACAATAAATCTAATTCTGATTCTTCCTCACTTGAACACTAACTGGGGATTGGTTGCAGGACCTTGCTAAACAAACACTCTGATATACTCTTGAGTCGGCCTCATTGGCAAGATAGCCCTATAAACTCTACATAAGCTAGTAACATTGTTTTATCTGCCTGCCCAGGTCTATCAAAGCCACAGCCTACATTCCTTACCCCTTTGCAATTACCGTAGATTCCGGACTACAGAGCGCACCTGATTTTAAGCCGCTGGCTCTAATTTTAGAAAGAAAATCAATTTTTTACTTGTACAGGCCGCATCGGATTTTAGGCCGCACCGGATTTTCGGCCGCAGGTGTCCCACGTTGTAATATGAGATATTTACACAGAAAGATATTACACGTGAGGATTTTTTTAACTTTTAATTAAATCCATATGGTAACAAAAACAAATACATATTGCAAATGCTTTTTTTCGAACCGTGCCCGTACGCGGCTACTTTTAAATATACGTTGCGTATACTTCTTTACTGAACAACATTCCAATATCTCCTAACGACTGGTAAAAAATATATATACTGCAGCCTACCAGGAAAAGTTATTGATACCTTTAACTTAAAAGCAGAGTTCGCTCAGATCCAAAGCCGCTCGCGTAATGCGCTCCCCCCCTCCTTTCCGTTTCATCGCAAACGGCATTTAAAAGCAGAGTTCGCTCAGATCCAAAGCCGCTCGCGTAATGCGCTCCCTCCCTCCGTCCCGTTTCATCGCAAACGGCATTTAAAAGCAGTGTTCGCTCGGATCCAAAGCTGCTCGCGTAATGCGCTCCCTCCCTCCGTCCCGTTTCATCGCAAACCGGCATTTTCCCACAAGACACCGCGAAACCGGGTGTGACGTCATAGCATCCCGCGATGTAGTACAGAAAACAAATATAGTTTAAACTAAGTAGGTAGCACAATGCTTCGAGTGTTTTCCATGTTGATGAGGGTGAGTACAAATGACTGATTTACAATAATTTAATTGTGAAAGTGCGCTTGATTTATCGTACAATTTCATTGGACCTCTGTGAACTACTCATCAATTTTATTGGTCTACTGTTACGAGGCAAAATGTTTACGAGGCGGCATGAAAAAAATCATGCATTAGCCGCTTCGGATTATTGGCCGCAAAGTTCAAAGCTGTTCAAAATGTGGGAAAAAAGTAGCGGCTTAAAATCCGGAATCTACGGTAATTAATTTGCAGCAGAACTAATTGTGACACAAGAAGCAGCATATGGAACTTTGTTCACTGGCCTTCTGATCCAAATTCAATGGAGGTGGTGTCTTGTTTACATGAACACTTTCAGTTCTAATTCTTTTGCTGTCCATTTTTTCAGATTGATGTTAAAACTCCCAACATGTGGCATCCTCTCTTATTTCCTGTTCAATGTTTGTGTCAGTGTGTGGAGATCAGTGAAGCTTTGACCAGTTGTGGAGTTGCATTTGTCTCTTTTATTATGTCTGTTTTGGTCACCAACTCCCAAGTAGAGTAGAATGACACTCTGGTCTCTGATGGGTTTGTCCAAGCATAGGGTTAGTTTACCTCAGCTTGATGGTTCTGCCCTTCCAAGGTGTGTCTGTAGGGCCCAATATGACTAACTGCCACTCCAAATCTGTTGGAGCTGAGGAATCCTCTATAAAGAGCCACAGCTTGGAAAGGAGGTCCAGATGGTGGAGTTGTATACTTTCACTGTTGGCTTCACTGTGCAGATTTGAGGTGCTTTGTGCTTTCTTGGATGTGGCTACTCTGCTCTTAACAGTCAAGGACGGACACTGGAAATCTTGAGCAACACAATGTTGGAGGAAGTGAAAAGTTGACATTTCAATGAAAGTTCCGGTCCCAAAAATGTCAACTGTTCATTTCCCTCAATAGACGTTGCCTGACCTGCTGAGATCCATTGATTCTTCATATGTTCAAGGAGATTTTAGAACATCCTTGTAATTCTTTCTGTCTGCCTGGTAATTTCTAACCACAATGCTTGTTTTGGTAGTTTGGAGAAGAGGGACACCTAATTGGGACTGTCGAGTATAGGATCTGATCCCAATGTTGGCCTGCGAGATCACTGATGCTAGATTGCTTATATTTCCAGTGGGTCTAGAGGGTTTTCTAAAGCATAGAAAAGCACAGGCCCTTTGGTCCATGATATTGTGCTGACCTTTTAACCTACTCTAAAATCAATCTGATGCTTCCCAACCACATAGCCCTTTCATCCATGTACTTGTTTAAGAGTCTCTTAAATGTCTCCAATGTATCTGCTTCTACCACCACCACTGGCAGCACATTCCATGCACACAACACTCTTTTAAAAGTTAAGTACCTCTGACATCCCCCTTGATACTTTCTTCTAATCACTTTGAAAGTATGCTCTCTCATGGTAGACATTTACGTCCTGGAAAAAGATGCTATCAATGCCTTTTATCTTGTACACCTCTATCAAGTCACTTCACTTTGGAGTGAAGGAGGATGAGAAAAGTAATAGCTCATTCAACCTATCCTCCTAAGACGTGCTTTCTAATCCAGGTAAATCCTCTCTGCATCCTCTCGAAAGCTTCTGTATCTTTCCTACAATGAGATGACCAGTACTGAACACAATACTTGAAGTGTAATCAAATATGCATATCACAGAACTGCAAAATTACCCTTGCTGCTCTTGAAGTCAATTCTCTGACAAATGAAGGTCAACATGCAATATGAGTTCTTAACTGCTCTACCAATTTGTGCAGCAATTTTAAGGGAGTTTTATGTGTGGAGCTCTGGAGTTTTGAAATGGCTGCTCTAGATTGTTCCTATGTTTAAGCCATTTGGAAATGAGAGCATCATCTCTATAGTAGACTGTGAGCTGAGTTTAGGATTGGTCTTTTCCTGAGTTGACCAAAGCTTTTAAGGATGCATGAGGGGGTGGAGGGGAGTGTAGCAAATTTGGTCTTCAATTCCCATATTTGTATTAGATCATCCTCATTTCTCTATTACAGAGAAATAGTTGCATGGTGATCAGGACTGGCTGTTCAGTATTCTGGGTTATATGTTCCAAATGAACAAGTCACTAGGGGGAGGGTTAGTCTCATTGATCAAGGTAGGTATCAGAGCAAAGTTGTCTGATATAAAGGGAATCAACAGCCATGTAGAATCAGTTTCAGTAAATAAGACAGGTGGAAGTAGTCAATAGGCTCCTTGATAGAGTGAAGTGTAACTGAGGAAGCATAGGATGCATCTGAAGGGGACTGCCATATTCATGGGAGAACTTTAGCAACAGAATGATTGGATAAACCAAGTGGGCAAGTGGAATATGAAGTAGAATAGCATCGGACTGGCCCTAAGGCCCAGGATATCGTGCTTGACTAAGTGCCCTAACTAAAGTCATCACTTCTACCTACACCATGTTGCTATCCCTCCATTATCTGCACATTCATATGCCTGTCTGAGTGTCTGGAACATCTCAATTGCATTTACTTCCATCACCACCCTGGGCAGTGTGTATTCCAGACAACCTACCAGTCTTCAACAAAAAACTTTGCCCTGCACACCTTATCCCCTTTTAAAAGCTTGTCTTCTAGTATTAGACATTTCAACCCTGGGGGAAAAGATACCAACTGTATCAATGTCTCGATAATCTTAGAGACCTATTTTAGGTTTCCACTCTACTTCTGCCACTCCAGATGAAAGAACTCCAGCTTGTCTGATCTCTCATAGAACATGCTCCCTCACCCAGGCAGCATCCTGGTGAATCTCTTCTGCATCCTCTTCAAAGCCTCCACGTCCTCCCTATAATGGGGCAAGCAGAAATGAATGCAATATTCCAGATGTGACCCAAGAGGAGTTTTATAATCCTGCAACATAAGTGCAAGTGATTGTATAAGAATTTGTGGTGTTACTCAGGGATTGCTGCTCAGAAAAGTATGTTACAGAAAGTCGGTTTAGATTTTAATAGAGAAATTGGTTTAAATAGAGAAAGGTGTGTGGCTAAGTACAGCTCCAACACCATATTGAAGTTTGCTGATGACATCACTGTTGTGGACTATATCAAAGGGAGTGATGAATCAGTGTACAGGAAGGAGATTGAAAATTTGGCTGAGTAGTGTCACAACAACCTCCCACTCGATGTCAGCAAGACCGAGGAACTGATTGTAGATTTCAGGAGAGGCAAACCACAGGTCCATGAGCCAGTACTCAGCGGGGGATCAGAGGTGGAGAAGGTCAGTAATATTAAATTCCTGGGTGGCACTGGGACCTGTCCTGGACCCATCATATAAATGTAATTGCAAAGAAAGCACAGCATCACCTCTACTTCCTTAGGAGTCTGTGGAGAGTCGGCATGCCATCAAAAACCTTGACAAACTTCAATAGCTGCAATGACTGGCCTGGTGTGGGAACAACAATACCTTTGAATGGAAAATCCTATAAAAGGTAGTGGATTTGGCTCAGTACTTCATGGGTAAAACCCTCCCAACTGTTGAGCTCACCTACACCACAAAACAGTCATAGAAAAGCAGCGTCCATCATCAAAAATCCTCGCCATGCTCTTTTCTTGCTGCTTCCATTGGGTAGAAGGTACAGATACCTCAGGACTCACACCATAGGTCAATAGGTCAGTTACAGGACTCGTACCATAGGTCAGTTACTACCCACAACCATCAGACTCTTGAACAAAAGGGGATAACTACCTCTATCTATTGAGATGTTCCCACAACCAGTGATCTCACTATAAGGACTCTTTATCTTATTTCATACTCTCATTATTTATTTTTATTTGTATTTGCAGTTTGTTGTCTTTGCTTTTCATTGATCCTGTTTACAGTTCTTGTTTTATGGATTTGCTGAGTATGCCCACAGGAAAAAGAATCTCAGGGTTGTACATGGTGATATGTATGTGCTCTGATAACTTTACTTTGAATAAGGTCTTGTGGTTAAAGATCCTGTAAGAGATAGTGACCACAATAAGATAATTGTAGATCCGTTTGAAGCTGAGCACCACAAGATCAAAACGACTGTTTTAACTTCAATAAGGGAAATTATACTGGCATGAAGGTGGAGTCGTCTTAGATGGAATAGGCAAAGTAAGCTAAGCAATGGGTCAATAGATGAACAGTGATAAGTATTCAAATTGTAGGACTAAAAGGCTCAGGAACATCTATGGAGGGAAATGGTTGATATTTCAGACCGATATGCTTCACAGATGTTGTCTGACCTGCTGAGTTCCTTCAGCACTTGTGTGTGTTGCTCAACGTTTCCAGCATCTATGGAATCTCTTGTTTCATTTATAAAATGGAAATTACAGAACGTAGAAACAGATCCTTTGGCCCACAATGTTGTGCCAAATCAATTACATTAGTCATCAAATAGCCAACTAAACTAATCCCTTCTGTCTGCACAATGTCGATATCCTTCTATTTTCCTCACATTCATGTGTCTATCTAAAAACCTCTTAAATTTCCTTAATGTATTTGCCTCTACCATCACCACAGACAGTGCGTTCCAGGCACCCACCACTCTGTAAAATATCTTGCTCCTCACATCTCCTTTGAACTCATCCCCCCTCACCTTAAATGCTTACCCTTTGGTATTAGACGTTACACTGCTGGGAAAAAGATGCTGTCTGTCTACTTTATGCCCCTCACAATCTACCTTCACCTCCACTGCTCCAAGTTTGTCCAATCTCTCTCCTCGTAGCACATACCCTCTGATCCAGGTAGCATCCTGGTAGACCACTTCTGCACCCTCTTAAGCCTCAACATCCCTCCTGTAATGGGGCAACTAGAACTGTATGCAATACTCCTGAAGCAGCCTAACAAGAGCTTTATGAAGCTGGAACATACCTTGTGTCTGAACTCATTGCCTTGACAAATAAGTGCAAGCATGCCATATACTTTATTAATCACCCTATTAATCTGTGTAGCCTTTTTCAGGGAGCTGTCAACTTGGACTTCAAGATCACTCTGCTTATCAACACTTAAGGGTCTTGCTTTAACAGTATACTATCTCTTTACATTTGACCTACCAATGTGCAATTCTTCACATTTGGCTGTGTTAAACTCCATCTGCCATATCTCTGCCCGTATCTACAAATGATCTATATCCTGCTGTATTTGTCAATCTTCTATGCTACCCACAATCTCATCAACCTTTGTATCATCTGCAAATTTACTAACCCATATTTGAACTTGCTAATTGTATTTGATAAAATTGTTCTCAATTATGATCTGAGATTAAGGGAGCTGGGGCTTTACTCTTTGGAGAGAAGGAGGATGAGAGGAGACATGATAGAGGTAAACAAGACATTAAGAGGAATAGATAGTGGACAGCCAGCGCCTCTTCCCCAGGGCACCACTGCTCAGTATGAGAAGACATGGATTTAAGGTAAGAAGTGGGAAGTTCAAGGAGGATATTTAGAGGAAGGTTTCTCACTGAGAGAGTGGTTGGTGCGTGGAATGCACTGCCTGAGTCAGTGTTGGAGGCAGATACACTAGTGAAATTTAAGAGACTATTAGACAGATATATGGAGGAATTTAAGGTGAGGGGTTATATGGAAGGCAGGGTTTAAAGGTCGGCACAACATTGTGGGCCAAAGTATTGGCGGAAGAGTATTGTCATGGGGTGAAAACTGGCTGTCACAAAATTCTTTTTTTTTAAGATTAAGATTTTGAGATTAGCTGTGTTTGTCACATGTACATTGAAACAGTCAAATGTGTTTTTTACATCAATGACCAGCACAGCAGGAGATGTGCTGGGGGCAGCCTGCAAGTGTGGTCGTGATTTGATTAAAAAGCAGGCAAATGGGGTTTAAGGTGGGGAAGTGTGCATTGTGCACTTAAGTAGGAAGAACAAAAGACTGTAAAGGTGTGAAGTTCAGAGGTATTGAGTTGGGTGTAGGAGAATAATTGAGATTTTATTGCATTTGTACAGGATGTTGTTGAGGCCTCAGCTGGAAAACAAGATACTTTACATCCCTTAGCCAAAAGGGGACAGTGGCATTGGAGCTAGTTCAGATAAGATTCACCAGGCTAATTCCTGGTAATGGAGGGTTGTCCTATTTTGAGATGCTAGACAGTTTGGTTCTGTATTCATGATAGATTAGAAGAATGGAGGATGACCCTTATCCAAACCTATGACACCATAAGGGAACTTGACAAGATAGACGTTGAAATGATTTTATTAGAGACTACAAAATAAAAGGCTTATTTAAAACACTCTTCATCGGGTCTGGATGTTGACTGTTTATTCGGGTCTGGATGTTGACAAGCAGAAGACTGGTTGACATAGATTATATGGGCTTCTGTGCTGTAGTGTTGTCTCTTTGATCTCTCTATTGAATGGTGGAGTAGGCTAGAAGAGCTTGGTGACCTACACCTCCTATTTTCTACTGTTCTTGATTGTGAACTACTCCTAAACCAGAGACAAGGAGTCAATGGGAAGGAAGTAAACTCAAAACTAATTGGGAGTGGGGGGAGAACCAATATAATTGAGTGTAGAAATAGGCTTTCTAGGATGGTGGTAGGAACAGCCAGTACTGATATACAACTGCAAATCAGGGATAACTTTCAGAAAATAGTATCTTAGTGTGTTCCTCCCATTTATGTCCTGTTAATGCAATACCAAAGTGTATCCATCTGTTAAAAGGGGCCGTTTCCTAGCACCGTATGATGTCTTTAACAGCACATTAAGAGTACAGGTCATCTCATAAATGCTGTATTTGCTCTTAGCGCCTTGTTAAAGTGCAATTTAACTTGAGCTTCTGCATTATCAAAGCTTTGCAAAACAAATCTTGTTACATGGCTCTAAGTCCAAATGTGCTTCATGGCTGTTGGCTGTCAAATCACTCTGAAGAGATGCATCAAAATGGATGTTAGAGTCCTCAGTGAGTTTATATAATTGTAACAATATTGTTTTTTCTTGTTGGATCTAGCTGTTATTTGTGGATGCCTGTTTAAAATAATGATCAGACCCTTTTCCCAGCTCTACATGCTTCATTAATTCTGAAATACCTGATACTGTACATCGCCATGTGACAGTCAGGTTAATGTGAACACCTTTGCTTTTCATCTTGTGGCCAGTGTCACAGTAAGATGACTCCGAATGGTATGCTTGGGCGGAGCAGATGGTTTGGGGTTTGTAATTCCCCCAAAGTTTTCACTGCTGGATTCCCCCTCATGATATTTGTTCTTTTGTTACCTAACTAATTAAACAGTAACTCTATGCTGCTATACAGTGGGCAGATTTTATTTTCCCTTTACCACTCATAATCCATGGCGTTGCACTAGGAAACATTATCAAGGTGATTGAATCAGAGGCAGGTTTATTATCATTGTCTAATATAACATGAAGTGCATTTTGTAACAGCAGCACAGTGCAAAGACATACAAAATTGCTATAAGATACTAAAAATAAATTGTACAAAAGGGGAATAGTGAGGTAGTGTACGTGGACTGTTCAGAATTGTCAGAGGGAAAGAAATTGTTCCTAAGACATTGAGTTTGGATCTGCCTCCTTCCCAGTGAGAAGGGGGCATGTGCCAGGTGGTGAAGGTCCCTAATGCCGCTACCTTTAGGCACCACCTTTTGAAGATGGCATGGGTGGTTGCACCTATGATGGGGTTGACTGTATCTACAACTCTTGGCAACCTCTTTAATCCTGCACATTGGAGCACCCACACCAGACAGTCAGAAACTCCAGATAGCATTCAGCAATGCAGATTCAAATGCTGGTATTCATCCTCTCTGAGCACGGCTCCCTGTGGGATTTCCATCTGGATTTAATCGTGATTCTAGGGTTGTCAGTGTGAAGTTGCATGCTATCCTTGTGACTATGTCCGTTTGCTTTCTTTGCTAAATTTCCTCCAATGTCCTGAAGGTGCGTCAGTCGGTCAGTTAATTGACTGCTGTAAGTTGCCATTCAGTGCATAGGTGGGTGGTATAACGGGAACTGAGAGGAATGCAGGGATAGTGAAATGATATTAGCCTCTACCTAGCATTTTGTTAGCAAATATTCAGTTGCTGGAGAACAAAATTGAGGACCTAAGGGCAAAATTGCTGTATTGGAGGTAAATGAAGAATTGCTGTATTCGCTGTTTCATGGAGACATGGCTTACTCCTGACATGCTTGGATGTATCAATAAGATCCAAAGGCTTCTCAATATACAGTATGGACTGAACTGCTGATTTGGAGAAGGAAAAAGTTGGGGGGGGGGGCGAGCGTCTTTGATTCATTATAAACACTTTTTAGTGCTCAGACTGGCAATTCTGTCGTATTCTTGTTCCCCCAACCTGGAATGTCCAATGATTAAGTGCTGACCATTCTACTTACCAAGACAAGAATTCTCCATGATTCTGATCACAGTTTACATACCGCCAAAAGCAAGATATTGTTTTTTGATGGCAGCCTTCAAGAAACAGTCCAACTTGACTCATTTCAAATCATAGTTAGGGACTTAAATAGGACTTGTTTGAAGAAATCCCTGCCCAATTATCATCGGCATATAACCTGCAGCACCAGAGGTCCCAACACAGTGGATCACTGCTATCGAATGAGAAGGAATACCTACTGTTCCATGCCCAGACTGCATTTTGGGAAATCTGATTACATGGTTCTCCTTCTACGTATGTAAAGGCAAAAGCTAATGGGAAAGGCTTCAGAGAAGGACTGCAAAGAGGTGGTTGCAGGAGGCAGAGGAGCAGCTGTGGGATTGCTTCAACTTGGACTGGGTTGTTTGTGTTCAAGGAGTCGGAGCATCTGAATGAATATAGCACTGTTGTCATTGACTTCATAAAAACAGTCATAGACAAGTCAAATGTGCCCCATAAATTCATTGTCTTCCCCAACCAGAAGCACTGATCTGCAATCTGCTGAGGGTCAGATCAATGGCATTTAGATCTGGTAACCTAGAGATACAAGAGGTCCAGGCATGATCTCTAGAAAGCCTTCTCACAGGTGAAGTGGCAATTCTGGACCAAACTTGAACTGCCGAAGGATGTCCGATAGCTTTGGTGGGGCTTGAATACTGTCACCTCTTACAAAGTGACATAGGTGAAAACAAAACAGTGTTGCTCCCAGATGAGCTTGTTGCATTTTGTGCTTGCTTTTGGCTATAGAAATGTAGAGAAACCTTCACGAACTCCCACAGCACCCAATGACCCTGTAATTTCTGACCTTGAGGGTGATGTGAGAGCATCCTTCAGGAGGATGAACCCATGAAAGCATTCGGCCCAGGTGGGATACCTAAGATCTGTGCTGATCAAATGGCTGGAATGTTCACCAATATCTTTAACCCCTCGCTTTGGCAGTTTGAAATACCCACTTGCTTCATGCAGCCTTCAATTATACCAGTGGCGAAGAAGAATATGGGAACCTGCCTCAGTGGATATTGTTCAGTTGCACTTGCATTTGCTGTGAAGTGTTTTGAGAAGTCCTGATGAAGGGTCTGGGCCTGAAACGTTGACTGTTCATTTCCATGGATGCTGCCTGACCTGCTGAGTTCCTCCAGCGTGTTTTGAGTGTTGCTTTGACCCCAGCACCAGCAGAGTATTTTGTTTTGTTTTTGAGAGGTTGCTGTTGAAACATCAACTCTTGTCTGAGAACTGAATTGGATCCACTCCAGTCGGCCTATTGGCACAACAGGTGCCATTTCATTGGCCGTTCAGTCACCCTAGAACATCTGGGCAGCATAGATGCATACATCAGGATGCTCTTTATTGAGTGCAGCTTGGCATTGAATACCATTGTTTCCTCAAAACTAATTAATAAGCTTCAAGATCTTGGCCTCCATGTGTCCTTGTGCAATTGGATCCTCTATTTCCTCACTTGCAGACCCCAGTCAGTTCAGATTGGCAACAACAATCTCCATCAGCACGGGTGCACCACGAGGCTGTGTGCTCAGGCCCTGACGCTATTCGCTTTATACTTAAGATCGTGTTGGCGCGTGGCCTAGTGGGCAAGGCATCAGACTAGTAACCTGAAGGTCACTGGTTCGAGCCTCAGCTGAGGCAGCGTGTTCGTGTCCTTGAGCAAAACACTTAACAACACATTGCTCTGTGACGTCACCGGTGCCAAGCTGCATGGGTCCTAGTGCCCTTCCCTTGGACAACATCGGTGGCGTGGAGAGGGGAAGGCTTGCAGCTTGGGCAACTGCCGGTCTCCCATACAACCCTGCCCAGGCCTGCACCCTGGAAACTCCAGGAACAGATCCATGGTCTCTCGAGACCGATGGAGGCCACCACCACCGTGAGGCTAAGCACAGTTCCGTTGCCATTGTCAAGTTTTCTGCTAACACCACTGTTGTTAGTAGAGTCAAAGGTGGTGACAAATCAGCATATGGGAGGGAGATTGAAAATCTGGCTGAGTGGTGCTACAACAACCTCTCTGAATGTCAGCAAGACCAAGGAGCAGATTATTGACTTGAGGAGGAATTCAGAGGTCTATGAGCCTGTCCTCATTGGGCATTAGAGGACAAGGGGGCCAGCAAATTTAAATTCCTCAGTGTTATCATTTCAGAGGATCTGTCCTGGGCCCAGCAGATAAGTGCAATTATGAAGAAAGCGTGACAGCACATCTACTTCCTTAGAAGTTTGCAAAGATTCAGATGACATCTAAAGCTTTGACAAGCTTCTATAAATGTGTGGTGGAGAGTATATTGACTGGTTGCATTGTGGCCTGGTATGGAAATATTAATGCTCTTGAACAAAAAATCCTACAAAAAGTGGATATGGCCCAGTCTCCCACCCCACCCCCCACCATTGAGCATATCTACAAGGAGTGCTGCCATCTGGGACCCCCAGTACCCAGGTCGTGCTCTCTTCTCACTGCTGCCATCAGGAAGAAGGTGCAGGAGCCTTGCGTCCATACTACAAGGTTCAAGAACAGCTATAACCCCTCAACCATCAAGCCCTTGAACCAGAGGGGATAAATTCACTGAACTTCACTTGCCCCATCACTGAACTATTCCCATGGAAAAGACTTCATCTCATGTTCTCGATAGTTATTGTTTTTTTTTTATTTTTTTCTTTTGAATTTGCAGTCAGTTGTCTTTTGCATAGTGGGTTATCCATCCTGTTGGTTGTGATCTTTGATTCTATTGTTTCTTGGGTTTACTGAGTATGCCTGCAAGAAAATAATCTTAGGGTTGTATATGGTGACACATGTATTTTAATGTTTACTTTGAACTTAATTTGCAGTCTTGGTGGGACAAGTATTTCTCTATGGCTCAGGGCTGTGTCTATCTGCTTTAAATAGAAATGCTGGACGTGCATGTTTCCCTTATCTGTTCCCTGATCATTTAGGCACATTCCCTACTTTTCTTCCCTCCCTTGTCTGCCAAGAAGTGATACCACCAGCTGCAACTTCAACTTTGGCCTGTATTCACTGAGCCACCATATTGATGCTTAACCGGTAGTGGTGGGGAGGAAGGAATTTGTTGGATTTCTCTGCCCCAGAGGAGCATTGCACACTTTCAAAATGGGTTAAGGATGACTCTCTGGATTGTGTGACTAGGCAGAACTTTCCCAGTACAGTACTTGTGGTTAGTACATTGAGAGCATCTTGTTTTCTAAGTGGTGTAGTTATTTAACACATATATATATCCTAGCTAACTCCAACCATCTTCATATATTGTTATCTTCATATATTGTTATTTTGGCTGTGAGATTTGTTACACACCAGTTCATTTGGCAGTTTGAGACCCTGGGAACTTGCAACCCTTATTAAAACTTGTCATGCAGTAAGTTTCATGGGTTTGGAAAATATTGTTCACAATGTGCTCGTGAATTCCATGCCTCAATAGAGAAATACATGCTTACACAGAGGTTGTGACTTTTAACACTTTAACACAGGAAAGGAGCATTTTAGCTCTTTGCTCTGTATTTTCATCTGAGAGTACATACTCGTTTTCAATGCTTATGATTTTTCCCAATATTTTTGTAAAACATTGGAGGGAATTTGATTTATCAAATCTATACTGGTCTTGGAGTTTTGAGTGATAAGTCTTTACCATGCTGTATGTCAATTTTTACATTTCCTGTAGAACAATTTATTGCCATATTCTCATTTTCCTATGACGGAGAGGGCTGTTCCACCCATTTAATCCTTGCTAGCTCTGAGTATTCTCATCAGTCCCATTCCCACAGTTATCTCTCACCCCCTCCTCCACAATTCAAACACAAGTGCTAATTTGCTGCAGGCAACTGTCTTGAAGTTTTGAAAGAGGCTAAATAAATGCTACGAGCTCTTTTCTGACATGTTGATTTGCTCTTGATTGATTAATACAAAGACTATAAATAATAGCAATAGATTTGTGCTGAGCTGTGAATAGTACTTAAAGGAATGATAGATTAACTGGAAGTTAGCATCCCAGTTATTTCAATATGGTCCATTTTTTTAAAAAAAGGCTTTATTGTAGATGTTAAGTGAGCTTTTCATTTGCACCTCATTATAGTATTTTTAAAAATTCTTTGAATTGTGACTGCACTCTTTGCTTTGTTCTAGATATTGTTTCTTTCCAGTAACCCTATCAAACTTAATTACTTTTAAAGTCCTCTTCAAAGTTTGTTGGCTCTATTACCTGTGAAATAGAATATCACCAATCCAATCCTTCCTGAGAGCTGTATCCTCATTTTCAGAGAAACAGCTTTGTATGTCCTTCCTGCAGTTTCTTCCAGACTTTATTATTTTTGTAGTAAAGAAGATGGAATCGTATACGATCTCTATGATCCAACTTGTGTTCCAGTATAGTTACAATACTGGCAGTTACCCAACATCGTGGAAAATTTACCTTTGTTTCATTAACAAAAAGTCAGATGGAATGCAGGAATTCCATCTACTGGTCAATCTACTGCCAATCACGTGCAAAGTGACGAGAGTTGGACATCACCCAGGTGGGCTGTCACCAGGACCATTGACGCCTCGTCATGTACTTTATCCGAATGTGGTGCAAAGAACTGAATTCCATAGGTGAGGGCAGAGTGTCTGTCCTTGACCATGGTGGCATCAAGTGCTGTATCTGGTAAAACTGGGGTCAAAGGGTATCAAGAGGAAACTGTTCCAGTTGTACATTGTACAAAGCAGAAGACTGTGCTTTTGGCAGATCGTTTATCCTGGGCCACAGTCATGTCCCATGTCCCAACGACTTTCAGCTATCTCATCAACCTACCATTTCTCCAACATCAAGTTCAAACTGTGGATGTTTGCCAATGAGTGCAAAATATTCATGTCCTTTGTCAGCTCCTTGGCAAACAAGGCAACCTACGTCTGCATGTAGTAAGATCGAGTGATATTCAGATTCATGTTACAACAGTGACCACCTCCAACAAGTCCCACCTCGTACCTTTGACATTCAGTGTCATCCACTCTCCCACCAGAGGTTCCCATTGATCATGAATTCCACTGGATCAGTCACCGTTAGCTATTTATAAATACAATATGGTTTCTGGTTCGAGTCCATCTTGCTTAGTTACAACCATGTGACAAGTTAATCTACCAATCTGTGAGTCTTTGGAATGTGGGAGGAAACTGCACCCTGAGGAAATCCAAGCAGTCACAGGGAGAACATACAAACTCCTTACAGGCAGTGGTGGAGTTGAACCTGGTCATTGGTGCTGGAATGGTGTTTCTGCTAACCACTATGTTACTGTGTTGATAATATGGTGGCTACAGAAAGGGCCTGAAGTTGGGTATCCTGTGACAAGTAACTGTTTTCCTGCACCCACCTGCCTTCCCACCATGTATGAGGTAGAAATGCAGCCGAATGCAGTCCACTTGCCTGGATGGGTGCAGCTCCAGCACTCAAGAAGCTCACACCATCCAGGACATGAAGCCCGACTTCCCAGCACGATTGGAAATGTTCATTCACAGCATGCTGTGGCCGAGGTCTGTATTCTTCCTAAAATTTGATCTGCAGTTTCTAAACAGTCATTCCCAAGCCCACAGACCCTCCCAGCAGCAACGTTGATGGCAATGTGTACATGGACATATCACCACCCACAGCACCCTTGTGTTGCCAGTCCTTTGTCCAGGCTCTTAGTGCTCCAACCCTTTACTGTGGCACTCAGGGATTTGAATTACTCTGCCAATAATGTGAGTAGAGCATTATGTACACTTGATCTAATAGTTTTTTTGTTTATTTATTAAATTTCATGACATGCTGGTGATACTAAACCTGATTCTGTTACTCCTAAGTAAGGTGTAGTACATAAATACTACTCTGTGGTGTCTCACTCGGGAGTTACTATGCTGTCCCAGTAATGCAATATTAAACTGTCATGGGCCAGCCTGGGATTCAACTCTAATTCTGTATGGAGAAGAGCAAGGAACTCCTTGTACTCTGCGTAATGCTCCTCTTAGACCCAGAAAGGTGCAGGATGAATGTTGGACACTTGACCTCAAAGCTCCTTTAATCTTGTGGAGGAGACAGTTTATTGACATTTCTTTTAACTAGGACACTGAGGAGCAGAGCAGGTGGCAGTTTTCAGAAAGCTGCAAAAATAACAGGGTTGTTGTCATGGGTGACTTCAACTTCCCTAAACCGATTGGCACCTCCTTTAGTGTAAAGGTTTAGATGGGACAGGATTTAAGTCTGCCCAGAGTGGAATCCTGACGTACTGGAGGGGAGGCCATACTTTATGTAGTACTTGGCAATGAACATGGTCAGGTGACTGATCTCTCAGTAGGTGAGAATTTTGGAGGTGTTGAAACACGACTCCCTGACCTTTAGTTATAGCAGTGGATAAAGACAGAAACAGACCATATAGGATTTAATTGGGAAGGTGAATTCTGATCCCTTTGAGGCAGGGAAAGGTGTGGTTGACCAGAAAGGTGGAACATCCAGTCAAGAGGAAGAAGGAAGCATACTTAAGATTCAAGAAGCAAAAAGGAAGCCATTTAGCCCATAGAATCTGTAGCATCTCTCACAATCTCATTTGTATTCCTCCTGTTTCCTGGTTTTTGCATGCTCATTAGCTTCTCAACCACTTGTATCAGGGGTAAGTCTAGTATCATATATGTAGCCCCTTTAACCTACCAGCTTGGGATCTGGGCAATCCCAGACAGCTGGAAGGGTGAACCTTCAACTACTCAATGTCCAAGGTCAGGATGGAGGAGACATGAGTTGGGAACTCAACTGGGTTGATCATACACTGGTGAAAATATTGACTGTTTGCTATTGGTGGTAATTTAGTGGTGGACAGACTCCTTTGAGGAGGGAGAGAGTGGGAAGGGGGAAAGCAGCTTAAGGTACTTTTGCTATTGGTGGTAATTTAGTGGTGGACAGACTCCTTTGAGGAGGGAGAGAGTGGGAAGGGGGAAAGCAGCTTAAGGTACATAAACATTCTTCATAATTTTGTACCTTCTGGCATTGTCCAGACTCGTGTTGAGATCCGCAGTGTTTCTTTTCCCACTCTGTAGCTTGGATTGGGCTGTGAAAATGGAGGCACTCAGCCCAAAGCTGGGAGAGTAGGGTTGCCTTGTTCTTTCTCACCCCTGCCCTGGAAGTGCCCCTGTCCTAACACATTACCTGATCCAGCTGATGGAGCTGTTCCTGCTTGTTCAGCCACCACCCAAAATAGCCACAGGCAGTCCACTTCCACTGGGGTCAGGAGGTTCTTGCCCCTGGATGTGCCATAACACACATGCACAGGTACCCACCCACTCATGCTGTTGGCATATATGCCATTTAAACTTCTGCCTCTGCTCCAACACTCAAAGTTGTGCTGCATTTAATTTTTTAGGGTTCTCTTGGACCATTGACAGGGAGCTGAGCTGAGAAATGGCAGATGGAGTTCAATAGAGAAAATTGTGAAGTGATTTACTGTGGAAGGTGAAATTTGAAGGCAGAGTACAGGGCTCAAAGCAGGATACTTAGTGTGAAGAAACAGGGATCTTAGAGTTTGCATCCATAGATCCCTCAAAGTTCCTACACAAGCTGATAGGGTTGTTGAGATGTATCGCATGTTGGCCTCGAAGGTAATAGTGCAGCTCTATAAAGCCCTGGTTAGGCCACACCTGGAATATTGTGTTCTGTTCTAGTTGTTTTGTTATAGGAATGATGTAACTTTAGAGAGGGTGCAGAGGAGATTTACCAGGAAAGCTGCCTGGTTTAGAGAGCTTGTCTTGTAAGGATAGGTTGAGTGAGCTAGGGTTTTTCTCTGGAGAAAGATAGTGGTAAGAGGTATCTTGATAGAGTTTCACAAGGTAAGAGGCATAGATTGAGTGAGTAGTGTGGAGATGTTTTCCAAGGGTGGAATTGATTTGATAGGAAGTGGCACAATTTTAAGACCATTGGAGGAAAGTATAGAGGGAATATTAGAGTTAAGTTTTTTTTTGTGGTGTAGAATGCCCTGCCAGTAGTGATGCTAGAAGTAGATAAATTAGGGACATGCGGGAAAGTCTTAGATCCATAGATGGGAAAATGGAGGGCTATGTAGGAGAGAAGTGTTAGGTTAAAAAGTCGACAAAACAATATGGGCTGAAGGGCCTGTACTGTTCTGTAGTTCTATGTACTCCTGGCTTTGTCTTTGACCGCATGCTGGCAATGTAGAAGTCCTTGTTTAAAAGTGTACAGTTTTTCATTGTCTGCCCATCTCAATTTTGAATGTCCTTTGACTAACCTGGCTTCCATTCGTCTCCCTTCCCAAGGACCGGTGACGATATCCAGAGGCATGGCACTTTCGACACTCTCCTATCAGAAGGACGGTCTGCTCGGTGGTGTCACAAACCTCAACGAGGTGTTTTGCTCAGTCCCTGGCCGGCTCTCCCTCCTCAGCTCCACGTCGAAGTACAAGGTGACAGTGGCCGAGGTCCAGAGACGTCTTGCCCCGCCCGAGTGTCTCAATGCCTCCCTTCTCGGGGGTGTTCTGCGAAGGTGAGTGGGCAAGAATTTGGGCGTCAATTCATTCCTCTGCCCTGTTGGGGGGTGAAATACTTTAAAACTGAAGGATGCAACAATACAAATGGGTATGTGCATGCACGAACGGTGCTGTGACATATCAAGTGAATGTGTGACACTGATTCAGTGAGCTTGCAGTGGGTGCTATGTGAAGAAAAGTTTCTGATCTTTCCTTTCCAGTCCTGATGAAGGGCCTCAGCCCAAATCGCAACGGCCAGCATGGTACTGCAGTGGTTAGCGTAATGCTATCGCGACACCAGCGATCGGCGTTCAACTCTGCTGCTGTCTGTAGGGTTTGTATGTGTGGGTCTGTCTCCTCCAGGTGCTCCAGTTTTCTCCCACACTCTAAAAGGCCTATGGGTTAGCAGGTTAATTGGTTGCCATGGGTGTTAGTGGGCAGCATGGGCCTGAGTGGCCTGTTATCATGCTGTATCTTTAAATAAATCCTTAAATAATCTTTAAACAACCCGTTGAGTGCTTCTGTGCACCACCTTTCTTTAGCCCCCTTTGACTAATGCGCTAGACAGCCTGTGATATTTGATGGGCTTTACTCCATCGGTAACCTGGGACCACTGCCTGTCGGTGTTGCAGGGCCGCGTCAGTCTGGATTCCAAAGACTTGACTGTAGGAGCTGAGCTTGTGCACCCCGTTTCAATATTTTGCCTTGTAATATTCCAAGCAGCAGGGATTTTGTGGCATCTGCTGAGAGAATGAATGTTTTTTATTTTAGAGATACAATAGGCTTAATGAGCACGTGCCACCCAACTAGCCTACTAACCCACATGTCTCTGGAACCTGGGGGGAGCTGCGACACCCAGAGGAAAGCCCCGCCATTGGGGGAGGGGGGAACATACAACCTCCACAGGCAGCGGCCACACCCCCAGTGCTGGTGCTTTAATGGTTTTGTACTAACTGCTCTGTTATCATGTCTCTTAAACTGGAGCTTTGTAAAATGTTGTTCTTTGCGTTGGGGTGACGGGTCTCAATTTAACATGGCTCCAGGAGCCGTAACCATTAACGGGTGAATGTACTGATCCTTGCTCGAGCACGGAAAGGGATCTGAATGCTGAAGGGCACTTGCGGGCAAGAGCAGAAGGTGGAGGGGTTATTAAGATGTTAATTAAACATTGTCTTGAAAAAGGAGGGATGGTTTTGGACCAGGAAATCGGGTTGTACAAGCAGTTTGGCAGAGGTGTAACTGATGAAGGGAAGGCATTGTGAGATGGTCTGACCCCCCACCTGTAACCCCACCGCAGGATGGAGCATAACAGCAGAAGTAATAGACCCGGTTAAAAGTGTGGTGATAATCAGGGCTAATCTGTGTGTAGATTGAAAAACTGCAATGGACTGCGGAGCTTGTGAAGGGTTTTCGCTTGTTTTTTTAGGTCAGCATTTTCCAGAGCCAGCCAGACAACGATCTATACTTGGTCTTGTATTGTGCAGTGGGAAAGGAAATTGGCTGTTGGGGGTCAGTGACGCATTAGTTTAATTTTCCACTGTTCTCTAGATTTGGGCAAGATTCCATTTGCAAAATTAGAGCAAAATTAACTGTTATTCAAGTAAGGTTGATGAAGTGGGGAAACAGCAGTTAGCTCAATATTCATCTTGGGGTGGTGTGGAATGTTATTAAAGGTTGTAGTAGTGCACTGGGAAAACTAAAGGTAATTCTCGGCCAAGTTAAGGTGGTTCAGTGGAAGGGGTGTCACATTTGACCAGTTCATTAATTCTTTGAAGACATAACATGTACTGTGAATAAATGAGAATGGCTTGATGTGCTGAGGTTTCCAGATGCATTGATAAGTTGGAGCCTCAAAATTATTGTGTGGAAATTAAAGATTGGGGTGCAGGAGGTGATGTAATGTGATGAACATATGAAATAGAGAAGCAGCTTCAGCCTCTAATTCAGACATTCTTAGAACTACTACCAGACCATCGTGAATGGGAAAGGGGGTCAGATTTACAGCAAAAAGGAACTAAGTAGGTGCTTAGTGCCAGAGAGGGTGGTGGGCAAAGGATAATTGTGGCAGTGGGTGATGGTAGTGTGTATGATAGAAATTGAGGGTTTAAGATGAGGCCCCTGAGCAAATGTCACTGTGGGTTAGCCTGAGATTTGGAGTGAGTCCAGATATTTGTAGAAGATGGAAGAGTTTTTGACAATCACACCCAGGTGCTTGGATAAAGGTTTCATCAGCAGATCGGGTGGGGGGGTGGTGGTGGATATATTTGGCTAGTTTTTGAGAGTGGGAATAGTAATATGTGGTTAGAAACACGCCCGAGTTCTTCACAAAACCAGGTTTGCTGATAGTCCGGCGAGCTTCAGCTGCTTGCCAGTGAGAGGGATGGAATCAGGAAATTGGCGGAGTCCAAAACAATAGTTTCAATTGTTCCAATGTTTGCTTGGCTGCAGTTTAAACTGCTTTGGGACTGGGTGTTGGGCAAGCAGCCTGACAGGGTTGGACCTGGTTCACCACACTTGCGAGGGTGTACTGTCATTATTTCTGGCCCATTGAGTCCATCGATCATTGAGCACGTGTCAACACTAATCGTGTCATTTCCCACAATCCTATTGACTCCCTCCAGGCAACCACTGAACTACACATGAGGCACAATCTACAGTGACCAGTTATCTGACCAACTTCTTGCTGGGAGACGGTCAGTCTGGATCATAAATTACCCTTCCTCTTCACTGTTAATGAACACAAGCACACCTCAAGGATGTGTGCTTGGCCCACTGCTTTACTCTCTCTACAGCCACGACCGTGTGGCTACGCACACTTGAAGCAACATCTGTAAATTTGCTGGTGGTACGACTGCTGTTAGCAGAATCTCAGATGGTGATGAGGACGCGTACAGGAGTGAGAATGGTTGGTTGAGTGGTTTTGCACTCAACCCGAGCAAGACCAAGTAACTGATCGTGAACTTCAGGAAGGGGAAGTCAAGGAAATGCACACCAGTCCTCAAAGGGTCTGCAGTGGAAAGAAGGACCTGGGTGTTAGCATCTCCATAGATCTAACCTAGACTCAAACTGCTGATGCATTTATGAAGAAGGCATATTTGGAGTTTGAGGCAATTCTGTATTCAACCGAACATCCTAGCAAATTTCTACACTTGTACAATGAAGATCATTCTGACCGGTTACATTACTGTTTGGTGTGGAGGGGACAATGCAAGGGATCAGAAAAAGCTGCAGAAGATTGTAAACTCAGCCAGCTCCATCATGGGCACTGTCCTCCCTACTATTGAGGACATCTTCAACAGGTGATGCCCCAAGATGATGGCATCCATTGTTAAGGACCCTCACCATCTTGGACATGTCCCTTCTTGTTGCTACCATCACGGAGAAGATCAGGAGTCTGAAGACATTCAAATGTCTTAAGAGCAGCCTCTTCCCCTCTGCCGTCAGATTTCAGAACAGGCCATGACCGCTAATTTTTTATATTTATTTATTATTGTAACTTAGTAATTTTTTAAGTCTTGCACTGTATTGCTATTCTGATTAATGAGAAGAGATCAGTGGGGTGGGTTGTAGATATGCCTTGCCCTATATTTTTTTTAAAAAAGCACACCAAGTCAGGTTATTGACAGAGCCTGCTGTCCTCAGACATATCTGTTTATGTGCACCGTGCCTTGATCAAAACAGCTTTCAGAGGACATTAGAAGAATTGCAGAGATACATGAAGCTGGAGAAGGCTACAAATGGAGGAAATTTCAGTACTGTTGCTACTCTCCCTAGCAGTGGGTATCCTGCAAAGATCACACCAAAAGTGCAACTTGCCATGCTGAAGGAGGTGAAAAAGAATGCAAGTATAACTGTAAAAGACCTGCAGAAATCTTTAGAATTTGCTAAAGTTTCTGCTGATGTGTCCACTACAAGAAAAATACTGAGCAAGACTGGTGTTCATGGAAGGACACCATGGAGGAAACCACCACTCTCCAAAAAAAAATTGCCGTACTTCTCAGTTTTGCAAAAGACCACCTGAATGTACTACAACACTTCTGGAAAAAGTGTTCTCTGGCCAGATGAGACAAAAATTGAACTTTTTGGAGGAAATGCACATTGCTATGTTTGGAGGAAAAAGGGCACTGCACACCAAAACCTCAGACCAACTGTGAAGCATAGTGGAATAAGCATCATGGTTTAGGGCTGCTTTGCTGCCTCAGGGCCTGGACAGTTTGCAGTCGTTGAGGGAAAAATGAATTCAAAATTGTATTAAAAGACATTTTACAGGAGAATCTCAGGGTAGCAGTTCATCAACGGAAGCTTAATAGACTTTGGGTAATGCAACCAGACAATGATCCGAAAGATCCATAAATCAGCAACAGAATGATTCAAAAAAGAAAATTTGTGTTTTGGAATGGCTGAGTCAAAGTCCTGACCTTAATCCTATAGAAATGTGGAAAGACCTGAAGCAAGCAGTTCATGCAAGGAAACCCACCAACATCCCAGGGTTTAAGCAGTTTTGTAAGAAGAAATAGGCTGAAATTCCTCCACACAAGCTGATGTGCAGGACTGATCAACAGTTACCGGCAATGTTTGGCTGAAGTTATTGCTGCTCAAGGGGGTGGCACCAGTTACTGAAAGCAAAGGTTCACATACTCTTTCCAACAAAACATGTAATATTGGATCATTTTCTCAATAGATAAGTATAATGTTTTTTGTTTTATTTATTTAATTGGTCTCTCTTCTAGTTTTAGGACTTGCATAAAGATCTGATCACATTCTAGGTCATATGCAGAAATAGTTCTACAGGGTTCACAAACTTTCTAGCACCACTATCTCTCTAGGGCGTCTAAGACTTGCACAGCACAATACTGTATTTGTGGAGATAGAGTTTGTAAATTTGGCAGGAGCAAAGGATGTTGGGAACAGTGAGGGTGGAGTGTCTTGGGAGGACTGTGGGACAGCCAGCAGAGGAGTGTCAGGGGTTGGGGGTGTGTGGGTGCAGACACACCCAGTCTTGAGATGAGGCAAGGTGATCTGAATCCAAACAATTGATTTATTGATAGTTATAGAGGGCCTCTCTGGTGCTTCCTGCTCCCTCCCCTCCCCCACCCATGATTTCCCTCTCCCTGACCTCTTTTCACAGTCAGTTGATGATAGAGACCCGTATTAGAATCAGCTTCATCATCCCTCACATGACATGAAATCTGTTTTTTGTGACAGTACTGTGCAACAGATAAAATTACAGTACTATTTGTGTGTTTCTGGACAGCAAAGATGCAGACATCAGAATGCTCTTTATCAACTACAGCACAGCATTCAATACCATCATCCCCTCAAAACTTATCAATAAGCATCAGGACCTTGGCCTCAATACCTCCTTGCCTAACTGGATCCTCAGTTTCTTCACTTGCAGACCCCAGTGTTTGGATTGGCAACATCTCCTGCACAGTCTCCATCAGAACAGGTTCATCACAAGGCTGTGTGCTTAGTCCCCTGCTCTACTCACTTTACAATTATGACTGTGTGGCTAAGCTCAGCTCCAGTGCCATGTTCAAGTTTGCCGACAAAACCACTGTCATAGGTTGAATCAAAGGTGACAAATCAAGGTGGAGGGAGATTGAAACTCTGGCTGAGTGGTGCCCCAACAGCAATGTCAGCAAGACCAAGGAGCTGACTATTGACTTCAATGAGAACTGGCTGATGGACTTCTGTTTTTTTTTCCTCTTGGAGGATCAGAGATGGAGAGGGTCAGCAACACGGGTAAATTCCTCAGTGTTATTATTTTAGAGGACCTTTTGTCAGCCCAGCACACAAGTGCATTTGCAAAGAAAGCTCGGCAGTGTCTTTACTTAGGAGTTTTGCGAAGATTAGTCATGACATCTAAAACTGTGTAGTCTGAGTATATTGACTGGATGCATCACTGCCTGGTTTGGAAACACCAATGTCCTTGAATGGAAAATCCTACAAAAAGTAGTGGATACTGCCCAGACCAACACGGGCAAAGTCCTTCCAATCATTGAGTGTGTCCATGTAAAATGTCACAGGAAAGTAGCATCCCTCATCAGGGACCCCCACTGCCCAGGCCATGCTCTCTTCTCCTAGCTGCCATCAAGAAGGTGGTACAGGAGCCTCAGGATTCACACCACTAGGTTCAGGAAATTATTACTTCTCAACCAAAGGCTTTGAACTACCAGAGGGAAGAACATCACTCATCCCATCTCTGAACTGTTCGCATAACCTATGAACTCACTTTCAAGGACTCTTCATCTCGTGTTCTCATTATTTATTGTTATTTCTTTCTCTTTGTATGTGCAGCTTGTGTCTTTTGCACACTGGTTGAACACCCAGGTTGGTATGTTCTCATTGATTCTGTTATGGTTATGATTCCATTATGGATTTACTGAGTATGCCTGCAGGAAATTGAATTTCAGGGTTGTATATGGTGACGTGTATGTACTTCGATAGTAAATTTACTTTGAACTTCATTCTTAAAGTGTGATCTTTAAATGGGCTGTGAGCAAATTTCAGAATTCCAGCAGGTGGCTGTGCTATGTTTTCTTTCATTCGCTAATGTCTTGCTCTCGATGGGGATTTAACGCAGTCTCCAATACAGTGCCTAGGCTCTTTAGGGAATATAAATAAGTGCTGAAAAGGCAGAGTTAGTTCCATCAACAAAACCAATCGAAGCAAATCATTCTCTGTTGTCACTGGCTCCAATCCCAAGGGTCAGAATCTAAGCATAAAATAGTTGGATTTGGAGATTATCTTTTGTGTTGCAAGATACATTCCTGAGGAAGTTTGATCAACAACACAATTACAGATGTGTTTGAATAGCAGATCAATGTTGGCAGGGGTGGTTAAAGTATATGAGAAGGCAGTAGGTTGGGCTGATATGCAAGCCTGATAGGCCTTGTCCTGTGTTTTTTTTTGAATTCCTATGCTCTTAGTCACTACCAGTCAGAGTGGTTTATTTCAATAGACCACTTTACTTATGAGGCTTGTCTGGTATTTCAAAAAGCTGACACAGCGGCCAGAAAGTGTGAATTGAATTAGCAGCTCTTCATATTTTGGGGTGGAGGGGGGAGGTTGGAATGTTGCTCAGGATTACTGGAAGTTGCAATAATCCTCAGCTACATAAAACTGCGATGCAGGAGAGTGGGTCCGTGTGGAGCAACTGCATACAGTGCACAGTCAGCTCGGTTGCTGTTGTGTGCGTACCTGTTTTTGTGCAAGTGGACCCCTGGATGGAGGCTGAAGGTGGGACCGAAGTGTAAATACACACTCTGCATGGTTTTGCTCAGAAAGGGAACTTTGCCACAGTTGTGGAAGTCGAGAGTAACTGGGATACCTATCTGAACTGCAGATTTAAACAGCTACTCCCAAACACACAACCTCCACCAGCTGAAAGTAGATGGCGGTAGTACCAGGAAAGTTGGCAATACCCCCATGATCACCTGGGTGCGAGAGGAGCAGTGTGCATTCTACAATCTTCCTCTTTGACGCAGCAATAGTTTCAAGGAACACACACAAAATGCTGGTGGAACACAGCAGGCCAGGCAGCATCTATGAGGAGAAGCACTGTCGACGTTTTGGGCCGAGACCCTTAGTCAGGAACTGGATTGCTCCAACTGACATCAGTGTTCTGTAAGAAGGGAGGAAAAATCTGGGAAACAGAGTCCCGTCCTTTAAACATCTGTGGTAGAAACAATTAATCAGGAAGTGAAATGCAAATAACCTGGGGAAGACTAATCAGAATCAGATTAATTATCTCTGACAAATGCTATGAAATTTGTTATGCTGCAGCAGTACAGAGCAACACATTAACAAATTGCTCTGTTGCAATAAGAAATGTATAAAATAGAGATAAATATAAATAAATTAGTAAATGCAAGCAGACTTTTCCAACTGAGGTTGGGCGAGACTAATTAGAGGTCATGGGTTAATGGTGAGGGGAAATATTTAACTGGAACAGGAGGGTTAACTTCACTCACGGTGGTGAGTGTGGAATGAGCTGCCAGTGGAAGTAGTCGATGCAGGCTCGATTTAAGAAGTTTGGATAGGTACATGGATGGGAGGGGTGTGGAGGGATGTGGTCCAGGTGCAACAATAGTTTGACATGGACTAGATGGTCCAAGTGGCCTGTGTTTGTGCTGTAATGCTCTATGATTCTATGACTCTGGTGCAGAAAGGAGATTAAAACAGTGAGGGAGTGTACATGGATTCATGAACCATTTGACTAAATAGGGCATGGGATTGAGAATAAATCGCAGCATTTTCTTGGTGCCCTTTGTGCGTCGGTCATCTGCTGGGTAGTGAGGCAAAAACTTTTTGGGTAGAGGGATCAGCACCTGGAAACCCAGTGGTGCTGGAGACATCAGTCGCAGTGCATTGACTTTGCATAAATCCAGGGGACTTCCATGTGCTGTGCTAGTGCAGGGCTTCAGGAGGAAAGCTAGTAAAGTTTGGGCTGAGGATTAGGAAAGGTTAATGTTATGGATTGGGAGGAGAGTGGGGTTACAATCTATATGTGGGCTGAGGATGAGATGTGATTGGTGGGGAGGCAGGTTGTTGGAAGCCTTGATTTGGGTAGCTGGGGTTAGATTAGATGGAGAGAAGCTGAAAGGGAAGACATAATTTACTGGGCTGAGTTGTCAAGACTGGATTAAGACCAGTTTGGAGAGATTCTAATTTGCATAACTAATGGAAACAGCAGCACCCAGAACCTGATTGGTTGGCATATGCCTCCAATGGATTGGATGAAAGTGACCTCCGTGTTGATGCTTAAAGCAGGGGTTGCTCTGAGAAGGAAATCATTCCAGCACGTCTGATGAAAGCAAATGCGATGGGCAGGAAATGTCTGAGCAATTTGATACTACACAGAAAGCCACCTCAAAGCATGTAGTGCTCCATAAAGTAGTCTGAAATCCTGACTCGTTAATGACAACAGAGGTGACGTTAAGCAGATTATTTTATGGAGCAAAAGTATCAACTTGTTGCCTGTCATAGATGAAGAACAACATTAGCATGAAGGCCGAGCAAACTGAGTGACAGATAGTCATTGTGCTTTAATAACAGTTCAAAGAGACTGCTTCTTTTGAAGGTGAGGAGTTGGGTTGGTGCAGTTGGCACAATTTTGAAACCTGTAAATAACGTGAAGCTTGCAAATAAAAGAAGGAAGATTGTAAAGTATTTCAACCATCTGTTGGCATTGGCACATGAAGTGCAATAGAAAGGTTTAGATTGGATAAACGAAAAAAAACGTGGGTTGCAGCAACCATTTAGGGCAGCCCGGTAAAGTAGTGGCTAGCATGACACTTTGCAGTGTAGGTGACCTGAGTTCAATTCCCGTCACTGCCTCTAAGGCGTTTGTGCTGCATCGGAACCAGAATAACAATCAATTCATTCCCCTATACATAACTGTACTGAAGAATGGTGTGGCATGTGGCCAAGTGGTTAAGTCGTTCGTCTAGTTATCTGAGGGTTGCTAGTTCAAGCCTTGGTTGAGGCCACGTGTGTGTCCTTGAGCAAGGTACTTAACCACACATTGCTCTGCCACGTCACCGGTGCCAAGCTGTATGGGTCCTAGTGCCCTTCCCTTGGACAACATTGGTGGTGTGGAGAGGGGAGACTTGCAGCTTGGGCAACTGCTGGTCTTTTTTCTCTCTCTCTTTTTTTTTAAAGTTTATATATGGCACGATCTGTTGTTTGGATTTAAACTTCATTTTCTAGCTTGATAATTTGAGAGCACCAAAATGTTCTCTGAAACAACCCTGGCATGTCCTCCTTTATAAGTAACTGGCCTGAGGAAGGGAATGGATTCTGACCGGGGCTTGTGAATTATTGTGGGAGGAAGGTTGTGTGGAGCAGTGATGTGTAGGGTCAAATGGTCTGATTCTGTGCTGTAAAATTCCCCTGAGCAGTCTGGGGTGCATAAACACCCTGAGGTGTTCCTAGAGGGCTATGGCTAAAGCCTAGGTAACTCTAAGGTAGGGACATGTTCAGCACAGCTTTGTGGGCAGAAGGGCCTGTATTGTGCTGTATGTTTTCTATGTTTCTAACCAGTCAGTTACAGACAGAATCTCCCCAGGTCTGTATCACAAAATCCTTTACCACGTGAACTTTTTGTTGATCAGTTATCCATTGTTCTGGGAAAATGTGGTGCTCTTGAGCTTTCATCAGAAAAATAATGAACATTGTGCTGGGGTGGCCATTGTTTTGACTGTTTTGGTTGGTGTTTGTGGTCCTGGGTAGATATGAAGAGATACAATCAATGCATGTGGGGCTAGTGCAGAAGGTGGCGCTGCGGTAAAGATCATCTGTGATCTTGCTGCAAGGGCAGGCATGAGGGGCTGAGTGGCCTCCTGGCTCTATTTCTCACATTTTACTGTGTCCTTCCTCATCACTTGTGCATTGACAGCTCACAGACTTTGTTGCTAATCTGCTATCACTTGTGGATATAGATTGAACATGAAACAATTTGGGCCCTTTGGCTTATGATGTTATGTGAACCTATTAACTGACTCGGAGATCAGTATAACACTTCCCTCTCACATGGCTCTCCGTATTTCTTTCATCCCTGAGCTTAAGATAAGAGTCACTTAAAAGCCCCTAATATTTTGCCTCTATCACCATCCCTGGCAGTGCATTGCAGGCACCCATCACTCTTGCTAACAAAAAAACTCTGGCATCTCCCCTAAACTTTCCTCCATTCACCTTTAAAAAGTTGCACTCTGGTACTAGCCATTGTTGTCCTGGGAAAAACCCCTTTAAAGTTGCCTCTCTGCCTCCTTTACTATGAAGAGAAAAGCCCAAGTTAGTGATTAACCATTTTGAAGATCCTCCTATTACTGTGCAAGGCAAGTGTGTGTAGAGATAGAAGACAGGAGCTATAGTTGGGTCTGGTTTCATGAGTAGAATGTGTTGTTTTGTGACGAAGCTGTCAGCTGCTAGGTATGGTCATTCCCTCTAGAGTGGGTTTACTGAGCCCAGCTTATGATGAGGTGAGGTGGACTGTCAGCATAATGGCACTTCCTGAGCCCCACAGGGCAGAAGGGTCCAAGGTCACCTCTTGTGAAACGGCACACACTTTGTGGCATTCAGAAATAAACCTACAAAATTGCTTTACCTGCAGAGCGAAGTCAAAAAATGGAGGAAGGTCATTACGGGAAAGGCTTGACAAGATTGGTTTAAACCTTCCTGCTGGGAGACGGAAAGCAGCCAATGTGACCCTACTGACTTCTCTTGTGGAAGGTACGTCGGTCTCATTATATTTACTTGAGAGTCGAACCCATTTCTCAGGATCTTCCTTGGGAACGTTGCCGACTAGACACTGACCCGGACCAAGCTCGTATTCATATAGAACACGGAACAGTACAGCAGAGTACAGGCCCTTCGGCTCACAAGGTTGTGCTGATCCTTTAACCTACTCTAATAACAATCTAACTCTTTCCTCCCACATAGCCCTGCATTTTTTGTGTGCCTGTCTAAGAGTCTCTAATGTATCTGTCTGTACCATCACTCCTGGCAGCGTGTTCCATGCATCCGTCTCTGTAAAATAAAAATACTCTGACCTCCCCCACCCCACCCATATTTTCCTCCAAACATCTTAAAGTAATGCCCTCTCTTATTAGCCACTTCTGCTCTGGGCAAAAAGGGTGTCAATTCTAACAATGCCTGTTATACACCACCTCTATCAAGGCACCTCTCATTCTTCTTTGCTTCAAAGAGAAAAGAGCTAACTCACTCAACCTATCCTTAAGTAATAATCTCTAATCTAGGCAACATCCTCTGAAGCTTCCATAGCTTTCCTGTAATATGGTGACCAGAACTGAGCACAATACTCCAAGTATGTTCGAACCAAAGTTTTGTAGAGCTGAACATTACCTCATGGCTCTTGAACTCAATCCCCCCCCCCCGATTAATGAAGGCCAACACACCGTATGCCGCCTTAACCAAGCTGCTAAACTGCATGGGTGCTTTGATGGTTGTGGACCACAAAATCCTTCTGTTCCTCTACACTGTTAAGAATCTTGTAAACCTTTATCAAAATCTTCCCTCATTCTCCTCTGCTCCAGGGAATAAAGTGCTAACCTATTCAACCTTTCCCTGTAACTCAGGTCCTCAAGTGCTGGCAGCATCCTTATCAATTTTCTTTGTACTCTTCAATCTTATTGATATTTTTCCTGTAGGCAGGTGACCAGAATTGCACATAATAATCTAAATTTAGCCTCAGCAACATCTTGCATAACTTTACCATAACATTCCCAACTCCTGTATTCAATATTGATTTTTGAAAGCTCTCTTTATAAACCTGTCTACCTGTGACATCACTTTCGAGGAATTAAAGATCTGTGTTACTATACCCTATATCCTATAGTCCTACACTCAAGTCTAGGATCTGCCTGTTACCAATTTGATGTAATACTTTGCCCCTAGGGGAAGCTGTACACCTAGCTCGTGACTTTGGTTACGTGTGTGAGACTGAGTTCCCCGCGAAAGCAGCGGCAGAGTACCTGACCCGACAGCATATAGACCGGAATGAAATCGCCAGCCGGAAAAGCATGCTCCTTGCGGCCAAGTAAGTTTTGCCTCTTGAGATGGTGGACAGAAATGGGACATGAGGTTTGAAATGACAGCTGTGTTTGTCTGAACGATTAACCTCTCCTAGCACCTGTGCTGGCTGAGTGGAAGTGGTGAGGGAATGGTGCTCAAAGGGAATATAAATGATGCTTGCCATCGTTTTGCTCTGGATTGCGAATGGGCTGAGGAGGCTGTAATTCGATTGGATTCATCCTGAGCAGGAGATGCTCACATCGATGGGTGGGTGCTGGTGTTGCAAATGTCCTGGATCAGCCTAGCTGTGGTATAGGTAGTTCTGGAATGCAGCATCAGTCTATTTCTACAGTCTTTGCAGTATCTAGTGCTCTCAGGTATTTCTTGATATCATGGGGACTGAATTAAATTGGTTGAAGACTGACTTCTTTGTTGGGGATCTCGAGAGGAAGTCGAGACAGATCTTCCACTCAGCACTTGCTGCTGAACATGTTTACAAATGCTTCGGCCTTGTGTCTCACACCGGCACTTGTGTGGTGATCCTCTGAAATGATAACAGCAAGGAATTAAAGATTGCTGACCCTCTCCCCCTCTGATCCCCTGATGAGGACTGGGTCATGGATGTCCGAAGTTAATAATCAGCACCTTGGTCTTGCTGATATTGAGTGAGATTTTCAATCTCCCTCCTATATGTGGATTCGTCACTGCCTTTGATTCGGCCAACGATAGTGGTGTCCTCAGCAAACTTAAATATGGCATTGGAGCTATACTTCGCCACAGTCAGAAGTGTAAAATGAGTGGAGCAGGGATCCAAGAACACAGACTTGTGGTGGAGATATTATTGCTAATCTAAACTGTCTGCAAGTGAGGAAATCATGGATCCAGTTGCACAAGGAGGTGTAGAGACCAAGTTCTTTGAAGCTTAATAGTTCTGAAGGGGTGCTAGTATGGAATGCTGAGCTGTAGTCGATTAAAGGGCATCCTGATTTATGTATCTTTGTTGTCTAGATATTCCAGGATTGAGTGCAGACCCAATTAAATGGCATCTACTGTTGTCCTGTTATGTAGGCAAACTGAAAAGGATCTGAGTCACTCATCAGGCAGGAGCTGATATATTTCATGACCAACCTCTCAAAGCGCTTCATCTCAGTGGATGTAAGTGCTACTGGATGATGGTCATTGAGGTAGGTTCTTCTTAGGCACCAATATAATTGAATGCTGCTTGAAGCAGGTGGGTACCTCGGACTGCAAAAGCAAGAGGTTAAAGATACCAGTGAACATTCTAGCCAGTTATCAGCACAGGTCTTTGGTACAGCCAGCTGGACTGCCTTCCATGGGCTCACCTTCCTGAAGAATGCACTCCTCAAAGATGGAAATTGCAGGATCATTGGGGGCTGTAGGAGTTGGTGAAGGGTCCTTCATGTTTTGATGGTTAAGACATTGAGCTCCTCTGGGAGTGAACCCTTGCCACCTATGTGGCTTAGTTTCACTTTGTAGGAGATGATGGCATTCAAACTCTGTCACAGCTGTTGAGCATCCTTCATTGATTGAAATTTGGTCCAGAATTGCCACTCCACAGGTTGTTTTTTTGAGGTCATTCCTAGGCCTCTTGTATCTTACTTGGTTGAGAGACCCAAATGCATATGACCTGGCTCTCGGCAGATTGTGGTTCTGATAGTATATCATGGCTTCTAGGTGGGGAAGACCCTGAATTATTTTGTGAGAACACACACTTGTCTGTGACTCTGTTTGTAAAGTCCATGACAATCATGATGATTTCATTTACATTCTCTGAGACCTTGAATGCGGCCCAGTCCACTGTCTTGAAGCAATCCCACAGCTGCCTCTTTGTTTTCCTTGCGTCTGGAGTCTTGCTCTTTAGCCTCTGCCTGTTTGCTGGTAGGAGGGCAGCCAGGTCAGATTTCCTAAAATGCAGTCTAGAGGTGGGATTCCTAATGTAACAGTGGTCAAGTACTGTGTGTTGGGGCCCCTTGTGCTGTAGGTGATATTTGGGCAGAGATTTCTTCAAAAAGCCTAATTGAAGTCCCTGACGATGATTTGAAAGGTGCTGGGAAGGATGTTTCTTGTTCCTAATTGAAGCACTCAATACATCGACAGCTGTATGTGAACTGAGGTCAGGATCACTGAGCTCTTTTGGTAAGTAGAATGGTCAGCACTTAAACATAAGATGTTCCAGACTGGAGGAACAAGAGTGCGAATGAGATGGAAAAGCAGCTGATGAGAACAAGCATGTTAGCAGAAAACCAGTGTGGGTTCAGAAAGGGGAAGTTGTGTTTTCCTAATATGGTGGATTTCTATGAAGAAGTAACAAAAATTTATGATAATAGAGCAGTTTATATCATTTACTTGGATTTTCGCAAGGCTTTTGACAAGGTACCCCACAAGAAGTTAATCAAATTGCAGGAGGTAGAGGTTCAGGGAAAGGTATGAATGGGTGCAGAATTGGCTCAAAAGCAACGAGAGGATCGTTTTCACACCTAGAAGATGTTAAGAGGTTCCACAGGGATCAGTTTTGGGGCCACTGCTGTTTTTAATTTACATTAGCAATACAAGCGAAATAAGTAAACTAGTGAAATTTGCCGATGACACAAAATTAGGGGGATGGGTTGATAACATTCCGGCAGCACAATCAATACAGTTAGATCTAAACAAAATCAGATATCGGTAAATAGCGGATTTATTGTGAGTAAAAGTAAACTATTACATAGAAAATGGAAATATTAATATAAATATACGGGGGGGTGGGGGGTCTTGACTTGGAAAGTACACTGTATGAGGTTTGGGCGTCCCGGTAGACTCATCACCATCACATCTAGACAAAGCACAGAAGTGATTTGGAAGGCTAATAGAAAGTTGGGCTATTTCAGTTGGGCTGATTGAATTCTTTGAGGATGTAACAAAACACATTGAAGGTGGAGCAGTGGATGTAGTGTATATGGATTTCAGTAAGGCATTTGATAAGGTTCCCAGAGAAAGGCTCTTTCAGAAAGTCAGGAGGCATATGATCCAGGGAGACCTTTGTGGATCCAGAATTGGCTCGCTCACAGAAGGCAAAAGGTGGTTGTTCTGGGACCCCTCCTCTTCATGATTTTTTAAAATAAATATATATGACCTGGATGAAGAAGCAGAAAGATGGGTTAGTAAGTCTGATGACACAAAGGTTGGGAGTGTTGTGGATAGTCTGGAGAGTTGTCAGAAGTTACAGCGGGACACTGACAGGATGGAGAACTGGGCTGAGAAGTGACAGATGGAGTTCAACCTAGATAAGTGTGAAGTGGTTCATTTTGGTAGGACCAATTTGAAGGCAGGATATAATAATGGCAAGACTCTTGGCAGTGCGGAGAATCTGAGAGATCTTGGGGTCAGTGTCGATAGGATACCCAAAGCTGCTGTGCAAGTTGACAGTGTTGTTGAGAAGGTGAATGGTATGTTGGCATTCATCAACTGTGGGATTCAGTTCAAGAGCCGTGAGGTAATGTTACAGCTATGCAAGACCTTGGTCAGACCCCACTTGGAGTACTTAGTTCAGTTTTGGTCACCTCAATACAGGAAGGATGTGAATACTATACGGAGCATGCAGAGGAGATTTACAAGGATGTTCCCTAGATTGGATGGTATGCCTTATGAGAATAGGTTGAGTGAACTTGGCCTTTTCTCCTTGGAGCGATGGAGGATGTGAGGTGACCTGATAGAGTTGTACAAGATGATGAGGGGCATTGATCATGTAGATAGCCAGAGGCTTTTTCCTAGGGCTGAAATGGCTAACACAAGGAGCATAGTTTTAAGGTGCTTGGAAATGGGTACTGAGGGGATGTCGGGGTAAGTTTTTCACACAGTGGTGGGCGTGTGGAATGCACTGGCAGCAGTGGTGGTGGAAGCGGATACAATAGGGGCTTTTAAGAGCCTCTTAGATAGGTATATGGAGCTTAGAAAACTAGAAGGCCTTGAAATTCTAGGCAGTCTCTAGAGTAGGTTAAATGGCAGGCACAACAGTGGGCCAAAAGGCCTGTAAAATACTGTAAATGTCTATGTTCTATGTGTAAGTAAGGTGGGCGCCAGCTGCTACTTCAAAATTTATCCATCGGTGAGGACACGGGGCCATCGGTGGAGACTAGGTAAAGGGAGATTTCAGACTAACAACAGGACACCTTTCTTTACTTGGCAAATTATGGACACATGGACAAAAACTACCTAGCTCTGTAGTTGAGAGTAGTACCTTAGAGACTTTAAAATCTAAAGTCAATAATTATTTCAACACTATGTGAATAGGAATTTGGCATACTTTGTTAGGCTGAATGGCCTGTTCTTATCAAAAAAAAATTCTAATGTTCTGAAAACCATTATGTCCGAGATTTTATCATGAAACTCTAATCCCCACCTTTTGCCTTCTTCAAATTGGTGGTCCAGTCCTTCTGGTGTTTTGAGAATCCCTTGGGTCTTACTGATGTATCTAGTATGTCCGAGATGAGCCATGTCTCTCTGAAGCACAAGGCAGCAATTCCCCATTTCCCTCCAATACAGCAAATGTGTATTTGGACCCTCAGTCTTGTTCTCCAGGGATTGTACATTGAATGAGTGAACAATTGTCCCTTTTTTTCTGTTTGCAGGCAAATCTTTAAAGAGTTCATGGACATGTTGACCCAGGATCGGTCACCCCTGGGAAATGCCCGGCCTAGTCCAATCCTGGATCCTGAAATCCAGAGCTGCCTGACCCACTTCAGCCTCATCACGCATGGCTTCGGGAGCCCAGCCATCTGCGCTGCCATGTCCTCGCTGCAGAATTACCTGAACGAAGCGGTGAAGGCCCTGGACAAAGTGTATATGGCCAACAGTGGCCAGAACTCCCAGGACATCAACCCAAATAAAACTGTGGACAAAGATGAAAAGCACAGGAAATGAGCTGCTGGCTCTGAATCCGCGGACTTTAACCCTCCTCTCCCCTTCTTTGTCTCTGGGACAACCTGAACTTCCTCAAACCAGCAACAGCAATGGCACCCAATAGCCAAAGGGCTGGACTAAACTCCTGCTAATTGTGATTTGCAGGGCTGCAGATATGCACTATGCCTCCATGATCAACCATTTTATTCAGGCTCCAAGTATCAAATCCATTTGGCACCTCCAACATCATGAGACTCATGGGCAGGAAGTCACTGTTGCTGGGGTAACTGTCAATGAAACAGTCTTGCTTCCATTGCCAGAAGTTTATTGAAGGCCTCAGCCCCAAGGTATATTCTACTTGAGCACCACTCCCAAAGCAGTGTCAGTCGCATTGTACCCCCAAGCAATGACTTCAAGCTTCTTCCCCTGCTGTGATTCCAGCTTTGTTGTATGTGTTGGTGAGCTGGAGCAGGGTGAATCTGCAGGGGAAGAGGAGAAGAAGCTACTGCCCTATGATGAAGCCATAAGTTTAATTTTTAGGGCCCTTTTACTTGCACTGTACCTGGCAAAGCTGTCTCCCAGTAACTTTGACTTTTCCTAGATAGTAATAAGCAGAGAGATCGCCAACATCAGGGACAATGAGATAGAGCCCTCGAGGAAGATGGGAAGACGCACCTAAATGGCGTCACATTGCTGAAAGAGGGCATGTAGTCACTGGATCTTGCAGCGTGGTTAGAAGATGTCCTGGCCGTCTGTGGGTCTAAAGCTGACATGAACAGTTTGCTGGACGATAGCATCTTAGGCTGGCCACAAGTGTATTTGCTAACACACAGGGGCTCCCCAGCATGTTTCACTTGTAAAGCATGTAAGTTGTGTACAAAAACACCTGGAGGAAGGCAGAATGATGTTTCATGCTCCTCAGTTACTGCTAGCTGACTTTTGGTACCCTCAGCACTGGAGACCAAGCAGATTGAACTTGATTTGAGCAGTTCGATGCCCGTTCCAATTACAGACTGAATCTACAGCCCGTTCAGGTCAGGAAGGAGGGTTTTCTAGTCTTCAGTGCTTTCTTGGAACTCTTCTCATTGCACCCCACTGGGATTAAACAATCCCTTTGGACAGTTTACTTGCTGGGCTATAATCAGGGACTCGCAACTTAACTGTGCTCAAAGCACATTTCCAACGCCCATCATTTGGGTGCTGTATAAAAATGAACAGTTACAAAGCCATTCTCAGTCAGACCCCTTTTGGAACAGACCAAATCCATTCCTTATAACAAAATTTAATGATCTGTTTTGAAAGCTCTGCGAAGGCCAGGGTGGGAAGTGTACATGTATTGGCAGGGTAGCTCAATGTGCAACGCTGCCAGTGGCTCTGTTAATAACACAGTTTAAAAGCTCCATTGCTCACATCGTAAGGTAGGTTCTACCTTTTTAATTAACTCTCGTTCCACAGGTGGAGCAGGCTTGGAATTATTTTAAAACAAAGTCAGCATGTTTGAGCAAGAAAATACAGATGAAACTATTGAGAAGTACTTGAGAGGGGTGTTAACTGGTCAGGACAGTCTGTTTAATATATCTAGCTGAGGAATACAATACAATCATGTATATTTTCCTGCAGTTTTATAATGTGAGTAACTGATTTTTGTAGTAATTTCTGAGTCTGCCACTAAATCTTAAATCTCGGCTATTAAACCTGATCTCGCAGAGCAGAGAGAACAGCTACACAGCTCAGTGCTGCTGCTAACAGTCTGGAGGGAGATGGTAGCCAAATGTCCTCCTGCTTGCTGCTTGTGTGAAAAGGAGACGATGAACTGGGACTGGATTGAAGCTTTGTCTAAGATTCCTGTTTTGATGGAGCTGACTTTGAAGGGATTAACACCTCTGAGCCAAAGACCAAACATCTGAAAGCATCTCAGGAAGAGCCTCTCTCCAGTTTGGTTTTGATTCTGGCTAATAATGAACTTTCAGGCTTATAATGACCATTGCAACGGTGATGCCCACAGTCCAGGCTTGCGGTGCTCAAAAGCAAGTCAGATGCACGTGTCTCTGCTCTGATCAAAGAGGTGACTGACCTGTGGCAATTCTGACTAGTCTACAGGTGGAAGTCCCCTCAACTCTGCTACTGACCTTGCATGCCCTCTGGATTGTTGGCTAAACATTTGTTGTCTGGAGGCCAAACTCTGCCCAGTTACAAACCTACTTGAAAATTAGGTATCGACACAATCATATTTTAAGAGAGTCTTTAATCAGTCTTTGGGAGAATTTCCTTTACAGGGTAAATAGGGTAAAAAGGGAACAGTGTTTTGAATGTACATATTTATTTATGTGTAATTTAATGGGTAATGTAAATATGGTGCAACTTTGAAACCTTTTTTAAGAAAAGCTTGTTTACCTCCTGTAAATAGGGTTTAGTCTTCCCATTTTCCTGTTATTATGGAGAAGTGTTTCCCTGGTAATGGGTAAGCTAGGATATAACTCCTTTCATGTTCCTGCACAGTTACAAGAAGAAACACAAAACAGGGTATTAATGTCTGCTTGAATGTGTGTTCTTCCTCAAAACTCACCTGACTCTTCTGGCGGTTGGGAGGGGTGGGGGGTTGTGGAGAAAGCAATAATTATTCTTGGTGTGAGTTGTAAGGTACTTTCTGTAAATCCAGTGGGTCAGTTTTCTTAAAACTTTTGTCAGTGAATTTTAAACGGATGGATGTCTAGATGAAGCTTCTGAAGTGTGGATTTGGTGTCTCAGTTCTGTAATATAATGTCGAATGAGAAAGAATAAAGATAATATTCTGAATTTAAACCAGTGTTTGCTCACCTGTCTGACCTTCTGTAATTTGGGACTGAGAATTGGGTCAATTTAAAGGCCTGTGGGGGCACATGTGAGTTTGATCCCAGCTCTCATGTTGACCCAGCTGCTGCTTATTTTGAAGGACAGTGGGGTAAATGGAAACTCAATGGCCACTCCAAAATTAAATCCTTGAGCTTCTGGTGATCCTTAGCTTCCCAGTAGTTAAGTTTCCGCTTGGAAGTGAATACAGTGTAATGGGGTCTAGGAAGGTCTTGACTTTGGGAAACAATGCATTATGAGACCTGTTCAAGATTCCTTGCATGTTTTGTCTGTTACACAGTTGCAGGTGTGGGCCTCATTGACCTTGGCATTCCTGTTGCCCGTTCAGCAGAGCAGGTTAAAGTTTGGAATGCCAGATAGGCGACTTTTCTGTTCAAAATTACACATACTACCAAAGTCAAGAACTTCCAAAGTAATTCTTCTTGAACCTTCAGGCTTCTGTACCTCATGCCTATTGGTAGCTGTGAGAAGATGGCAAAGCCTGGATGGTAACTCCAGATAAATCAATTAAGGCCAGTTTCATTGATCTTTAGGGCAGTACATTCACAGCAACTTCCAATCATTTCAAAATTGTTCCAGGTAAGACTCCAGCTATGATTCAAACCCAAGGCTGGCTCTTGCTTTAAGTGTAGTTGGCTTGAAAGCTCCGACTGTTGTTTGTGCAGCACCCTGCTGCCCTTGGGAAGGTGGTTGAGCTGGTTCAGTCACAAGGTGAATCTTTTCCAATGGATTTTGACTGAAATGCTGAAACAACAGATTTCAGTTTTGGTTAATAATGATTCATTGGATGATCGTGGTGAGCAGTTTGTTGGTAAACACCTTGCCATGATGCGATGTTGACCTTGCATCAAGATGAGATGAGCATTTCAATGCAAGGTGAACATTTATAACCATCTGGACTGTATTTCTGGCAATATTTATGGACCACCATTAGATTTTTTGAATGGTCAATGAACCCCTGAACATCACCCCACTATCTTGCTCTGTTTGCACCATTTATGCTATAAATTACTTTAAGATATATGAAAATTAAATGTTTTTAAATAGTGCACTGTACTGTAGCAGCAAAATAACACATTTCAAGATGTATATCAGTGACAGTAAGTCTGATTCAGATTCAATATTTGAGTTACAGTATTAGCTAGATAAACACTCAGCAGGCCAGACAGCATCTATGAAAGAGTACATTCGATGTTTCAGCCCGAAATGTCGACTGTTGGGTCCTGCTGAAGGGTTTTGGCCTGAAACGTTGACGACTATTTTCCATGGTTGCTGCCTGGTCTGAGTTCCTCTGACATTTTGTGTGTATTGCTCGGATCGGCAGATTTTCTCTTATTTGTATTATTTAGATCATTGTTTTCCATTTGGACCTTCCACTGACCCTTTTTGTTTCTTGTCTCGTTATTTGCTCTTTCACCTTAATTTCCACCCTGCTTTTCATCGCTCCTACCTTCCATCAAGCTGGCAAATCTCATTCATTTCCTATGTCCTTTCTCTGACTTTAAACCTAAAAATCCATATTTTTCTCGTTTTTTGTTCTGAAGCATTTGTACATATTTCTAACTTTTTATAAATTAGCTTTTTGAAAGGGCAAAGCCCTGTCCTTTTCATGGGAATGTTGTCAAAATGTGGTGTGCATTTCCTTCAGTTTAGAATGCTTGCTAATTGATCTAATCACAATGTTTTAAAATTCAGATAACGGAGAGATTTATTTCTTCTGACACCATTGGTCTTGAGATTCATGACATTTCACACAACCCAGGACCCGGAATTTAGCAATTAGCAGACATTGGCTGCCTTCCCTGCCTGCCTGCAGGTCTTGCCTCGAGTAATCAGTCTCTCCCTTTATCGGGATCAAGTTTATTATCACCAACACAGGTTGTGATGTTTGTCGCAGCAGTGCAGTGCAAGACATTGAACTTGCTATCTAACAATAAAAAGTGCAAGAGAAGGTGGTATCCATCATTCAAGGCTCCCACCATCTGGGACATATCCTCTTCTCATTACTACCATTGGGGAGGAGGTATAGGAACGTGAAGACCACATCAATATTTCAGAATGGCTTCTGCTCTGGTCAGTGAACACTACTTCATTACTCTTTTCATTATTTATCATTTTCCTTTTTATTCTAGCTTGTTTGTCTTGAACCGTACTGCTACTGCAAATTAAATTTCATGCTACTGGTCAGTGGTAAATCCGATTCTGGTGTAGTGTTTGTGGACTGTGAAGAGAGCATGTCCCAGATGGGGAGGGATGCTGCCTCGTTGAGGTGTTGTCTTTTGAAGATTTCCTTGATGGTGGAGAGGGTTGTGCCCATGATGGAGTTAGCTGAGTCCACCAACACTTTTCAGCCTCTTATGATCCTGCACATTGGAGGCTTCGTATCAGGAGATTGTAGGATCCTATGCATGTGAACCCTGTAAAGTGGTGGGGCCTCGGATGTCCCACCCACAAGAAAGCTGGACAGCTTTGATTGTCAGCTAAGCCAAGCCCACAGCAAACCTGGCTGTCCCCAGACTTGGATTGCAAAGGATTGTCAGAAACAAACATTTGATGACTATTAAAATTGTTCAATATTTACATTTTTTATATTTGCAAACAAAGAAGAAATTTAGCATTATCTAATTTAATCATTTTCTGGAGACTGATCTGGTTCCTCACTAGACCACCACATATCTTCTAGCAGGGATTATTGTTGAAAATCACAAGCAGGAATGTGGTTCAATCTTTGCTCCTTACACAGGGTAGTAATGCTGTCCTTTTGCTCTTCTATCTGGCATCTGCACAAACCACAGAAATGCTAAAAGGTTTAGGACTGCATGAACTAAAGACAAGACTTGGCCTTTTGAATTGCTGTGAGCCAATGGCTCTGTTTAGAATCAGGGCAGCGTTCCCTCCTCTCCAACCCCTCCCATCCCTGCTCGAGTTCCCTCCATCCATAAGGTGACCAGATGGCATGGAAGCTGCTTAACTCTTCGGATGTAACTAATTTGCAAAGCTCAATGGGAGGCAAAGCCACAACCAGATCAGCAGGAAATGTGGCCTTGTGGTTTGGGAGTGACCTCCTGTGTGGAAATGATATCACTCACTAAATGTCTGAACCGACTGGGCCCCTTCCTCTAGAAGGGGCTGACAGGGAGGCTTGGATGAGCTCCTGAAAACACTGAGAAGTCAGATGTACAAAAGATACTTATACTTGAAGGATGAATAAAATGAGAGACAATAAACATGAGGGTTGCTCTATTATTGAGTTAAATATATGAAGGTATGATTAGAATATGGAGCTAGCTACCATACTGCACTTGAAAAACTAATTTTCCAGCACAGATGTTTCAAACCTGTGTGGGCTTTTTGTGATCTTACGCGGGGACCACTGCTTTCTCTAATCTACATTAATGACTTGGATGTGTAGGGCACAATTTCCAAAGCTGCTGCAGAGGCAAAACTTAAAGTCGTGAAATATGAAGAGATTTTGTGGATTTGCAGTAACGTGGTGGATGAAATCTAATGTGGAGGAAATATGAAATGTAATATCTTTTGTTGGAAGAACGAGAGGCAATATAAGTTAGAGCACGCAACTCTGAAAGGGATACAAGAACAGATCTGGAGATGTACAGTATGTTGGAGGGCAGGTTGAGAAAGCGGTTTTAAAAGGGCATATGAGTCTTGGCCTGAGTACATTTTTTACCAAGATAAAAGTTGTAAATAAATATTATTTAAATGGAAAAAAAAACAGTGCAATATCTTTTCATTATTGCATTTATAGTTAATGATTTCTGTGATGTTCTATTGCATTTCTTAAAACTAATAGCACTGTGGCCCCCTGCAGTGGTACACTATGACAATAATTAAGGGACTTCCTTGCCCAACCCAGCCTCCCTTGCTCTCCATTAGCAGAAGAAGCCTATAACTGTGGTTCTTCGCCACTGGGCCCTTGCAGTGATTGCACCAAGCACCAGTGCATCCTTCAGCACGTACACCCGCAACCTGGAATGTGCCCGTTGGCAGCGTTCTTCCACAGACATCTCGATGTGCTGTCAGATTAATGTTTCAGGCTGACCAAAGGGCGCCTTTTGCAGTGCTGATGATAAAGAGGTTAGATTGGAAAAACTAGGGCTTTTATGCGCTGAACTCAGGTTATGGGGGTAATGAAGGATATCAATGGCAGGAGAGATGAGGAAACAGACATTAGATCACAGGCCGCCGAGTCTGATTACTTCAAGTTTTCAAGAGTTGGACTAGTGAAACTGGCCAGGAGTATATCATATTGGTCTAATTATGGAGTGCAAGAATTATAGAGGTGGTTTATGAGCAGGTGACTTGTAGCCATGATGGAGTAGTAGAGCAGATTAAATGTCCAAATGGCCTAATTATGCTTTTTTGTGTCTTATGGTCTTATAGCAGAAGTGCAAGTTAGATTTTAATGGCACAGCCATGCAATCTGAAGCTCATATTTAAGTCAAATATTATGGGTTTCAAATATTCCATTTGGAGTTGCTAGGGCCCGCAGTATGTCAGAGCAAAGATAAGGCCTCAGCTTGAGCTATTTTTGGTTGAAGAAATAACCTACACCTCCATTGCAGAATTTCAGACAAGTAATGTACAGAATTAGTGATGTTGGAGGGAATGGGTGGAGTTGGTTGTGAGGTGTAGCTTCCTTGCAGACACTGGTAGGTTCCTGGGTATATGGTTCCAGAAGGCAACATTCCTGATTTTCAGAAAGATTCTGCTCAATTAGTATCTACTCTGCTTTCTAGGTAGTGTGAATGAATCAGCTGCCCTGCCCCAGGCAGAACATATGCTACATCGCCAGATCCCTTGACAGCTGTCTGTTGGTAATGACAGCGCACGTTTCACTAGATCAGGCGCCAGCTGAGTGTGGGAAGGAACTGGGAGTGTAAGTGAGAGGGTGAAGGAGAGAGGCACACATACATTAAAACTCTGAGATGGCCATGCAATCCAGGATTTATGGACTTTGTGTTTTTGTGCGAATGGGTGTCAGTGAATTAGCAGCTTGCTTTCTGTGTTGGTGATACTGCATGGAATTAAACTGTAGGGAGTTGCAGAGGGGAGCTGTAATTCACCAGCACCCATCTTCTACTCCCAGGAAAAGTACAGTCCAGTGCACAGAGTCAGGAACAAAGATCTCAACTGAACTTGCCATAAAGAGTAACCAGACTATCCCTTCAGTGTCTATGAAAACTTTATGATGAACATATGTATCTCTGTGTGTCTGTAAATGTATGAGATTTTAAATGAACAAATATAGTGTACAAGGTGTGTTACTGTATGTCTGTGGTTGTCTTCAGGCATTTCTAAATACAGCATGGTGTGTGTGAGTCTGTGCCTATCTGTGTGTCTGTGTCTGTGGCATGTGTGTTTGCATATGTGTGTGTGCCTGTGCATGCATGTCTGTGTCTGTACGTGTGTGTGTACGTATCTGTGCAAGTATGTTTGTGTATGTTTGCATGTGTGTGTGTGCATGTGTGTGTGTGTATGTGTGAGTATGTTTGCATCTATGTGAGTGTGCACCTATATATGTCTGCATCTGTGTGTGGATGTCTCTGTGCATGACTACACGTGTGTGGATGTCTCTGTGCATGACTACACGTGTGTGTACGTGCAAGTGTGTGCTTCTGTGCATGTATATGTGCTTACACGTGTGTATGAGACTGAAGTGGACTTTACAATATCATCCAGCTGCCTTGATCTGTAATGAACTTCCTCCCACAGATACTCCGTGCCTCCACCTCCTTCTTTCTGCCTGTCATTGCCACTGCCTCAGTTGAAGACTTCAATGCTTGGCCTTTTGAGCCTGCTCCTTCTGTCAGTTCCACGGCTAATCTTTCATCATCTACATCCTCCTGCTGACATTTCTTCATTGTATAGTGTCCGAGGACCTCTTGACCTCGGCCTCGCCTTGACATCAAAACTGGGCTTCCACTGCCTTGGGGGAGAGAGAATTCCAAATATCCACAACCCTCCAAGTGAGGACATTTCTCCACATTGCAGTCCCAGGTGGCCAGAGACTAATGCTGACTAGTTCGAGGCTCTCCCCTAGCACCCACCATACCATTGTTATCAGAATCTAAAGTTCAAGGTTCAAAATAAATTTATCATCAAATGTCTATATGTCTCCATATCCTACCTTGGGATTCATTTTCATAGAAACATAGAAAACCAACAGCACAATACAGGCCCTTCGGCCCACAAAGTTGTGCCAAACACATCCCTACCTTAGAAATTACTAGGCTTACCTATAGCCCTCTATTTTACTAAGCTCCATGTACCTATCTAAAAGCCTCTTAAAGACCCTATCGTATCCGCCTCCACCACCGTTGCTGGCAGCCCATTCCATGCACTCCCCACTCTGAGTAAAAATCTTATGCCTGACATCTCCTCTGTACCTACTCCTCAGCACCTTAAACCTGTGTCCTCTTGTGGCAAACATTTCAGCCCAGGGCAAAAGCCTCTGACTATCCACATGATCAATGCCTCTCATCATCTTGGACAGCTCTATCAGGTCACCTCTCATTTGCTCCAAGGAGAAAAGGCCAAGTTTACTCATTTACCTATTCTCATAAGACATGCTCCCCAATCCAGGCAACATACTTGTAAATCTCCTCTGCACCCTTTCTATGGTTTCCACATCCTTCCTGTAGTGAGGCAACTAGAACTGAGCACAGTACTCCAAGTGGGGTCTGACCAGGGTCCTATATAGCTGCAACATTACCTCTCGGCTCCTAAGTTCAATTCCATGATTGATGAAGGCCAATACACCATATGCCTTCTTAACCACAGAGTCAACCTGCACAGCTGCTTTGAGTGTCCTATGGACTCGGACCCCAGGACCCCTCTGATCCTCCAAACTGCCAAGAGTCATATCATTAATACTATATTTTCCCATCATATTTGACCTACCAAAATAAACCACTTCACACTTATCTGGGTTGAACTCCATCTGCCACTTCTCAGCCCTGTTTTGCATCCTATCAATATCCCGCTGTAACCTCTGACAGCCCTGCACACTATCCACAACACCTCCAACCTTTGTGTCATCAGCAAACTTACTAACTCATCCCTCCACTTCCTCATCCAGGTCATTTATAACAATCACAAAGAGTAAGGGTCCCAGAAAAGATCCCTGAGACACTCCACTGGTGACCGACCTCCATGCAGAATATGACCCATCTACAACCATTCTTTGCCTTCTGTCGGCAAGCCAGTTCTGGATTCACAAAGCAATGTCCCCTTGGATCCCATGTCTCCTTACTTTCTCAATAAGTGTTCATGGGGTACCTTATCAAATGCCTTGCTGAAATCCATATACACTACATCTACTGCTCTACCCTCATCAATGTGTTTAGTCACGTCCTCAAAAAATTCAATCAGGCTCGTAAGGCACACCCTGCCCTTTACAAAGCCAAGCTGATTATTCCTAATCTTATTATACCTCTCCAAATGTTCCTAAATCTTGCCTCTCAGGATCTTCTCCATCAACATACCAACCACTGAGGTAAGACTCACTGGTCTATAATTTCCTGGGATATCTCTACTCCCTTTCTTGAATAAAGGAACAACATCCGCAACCCTCCAATCCTCAGGAACCTCTCCTGTACCCATTGATGATGCAAAGATCATCGCCAGATGCTCAGCAATTTCTTCCCTTGCCTCCCACAGTAGCCTGGGGTACATTTCATCTAGTCCTGGCGACTTATCCAACTTGATGCTTTCCAAAAGCTCCAGCACATCCTCTTCCTTAATATCTACATGCTCAAGCTTTTCAGTCTGCTGCAGGTCATCACTACAATCACTAAGATCCTTTTCCATCGTGAATACTGAAGCAAAGTATTCACTAAGTACCTCTGCTATTTCCTCCAGTTCCATACACACTTCCCCACTGTCACATTTGATAGGTTCTATACTATCACATCTTATCCTCTTGCTCTTCACATACTTGTAGAATGCCTTGGGGTTTTCCTTAATTCTGCCCGCCAAGGCCTTCTCATGGCCCCTTCTGGCTCTCCTAATTTCCTTCTTAAGCTCCTTCCTAGTAGCCTTATAATCTTCTAGATCTCTAACTTTACCTAGCTCTCGGAACCTTTTGTAAGCTTTTCTTCTTGACTAGATTTATTACAGCCTTTGTACACCACGGTTCCTGTACCCTACCATAACTTCCCTGTCTCACTGGAACGTACCTATACAGAGCTGTACATAACTATCCTCTGAATACTTGCCATATTTCTTCCATACTGTTCCCTGAGAATATCTGTTTCCAATTTAAGCCTCCAATTTCCTGCCTTATAGCCTCATAATTCCCCTTACTCCAATTAAATGCTTTCCTAACTTGTCTGTTCCTATTTCTCTCCAGTGCTATTGTAAAGGAGATAGAATTGTGATCACTATCTCCAAAATGCTCTCCCACTGAGAGATCTGACACCTGACCAGATTCATTTCCCAATACCAAATCAAGTACAGCCTCTCCTCTTGTAGGCTTATCTACATACTGTGTCAAGAAACCTTCCTGAACACAGCTAACAAACTCCACCCCATCTAAACCCCTCGCTCATGGGAGATGCCAATCAATATTTGGGAAATAAAAATCTCCCATCACGACAACTCTGTTATTATTACACCTTTCCAGGATCGGTTTCCCTATCTGCTCCTCGATATCCCTGTTACTATTAGGCGGACTATAAAAAACACCCAGTAAAGTTATTGATCCCTTCCTGTTCCTAACCTCCACCCACAGAGACTCTGTAGACAATCCCTCCATGGTGTCCACCTTTTCTGCAGCCGTGACACTATCTCTGATCAACAGTGCCACGCCCCCACCTCTTTTGTCTCCCTCCCTGTCCTTTCTGAAACATCTAAAACATAGAACTTAACCAATCCTATCCCTGAGCCATTCAAGTCTCTGTAATGGCCACCTCATCATATCTCCAAGTACTGATCCACGCTCTAAGCTCATTTGCTTTGTTCACAACACTCTTTGCATTAAAATAGACACATCTCAATCCTTCAGTTTGAGCATATCCCTTCTCTATCACCTGCCTATCCTCCCTCTCGCACTGTCTACAAACTTTCTCTATTTGTGAGCCAACCGCCTCTTCCCCAGTCTCTTCAGTTCGGTTCCCACCCCCCAACAATTCTAGTTTAAACTCTCCCCAGTAGCCTTAGCAAACCTCCCCACCAGGATATTGGTCCCCCTAGGATTCAACCCGTCCTTCTTGTACAGGTCACACCTGCCCCAAACGAGGTCCCAATGATCCAGAAATCTGAATCCCTGCCCCCCTGCTCCAATCCCTCAGCCACGCGTTTATCCTCCACCTCATTCTATTCCTACTCTCACTGTCGCGTGGCACAGGCAGTAACCCCGAGATTTCTACCTTTGCGGTCCTGCTTCTCAACTTCCTTCCTAACCCCCTGTAGTCTTTTTTCAGGACCTCTTCCCTTTTCCTACCTATGTGATTGGTACCAATATGTACCATGATCTCTGGCTGTTCTCCCTCCCACTGCAGGATATCTTGGACGCGATCAGAAACATCCCAGACCCTGGCACCTGGGAGGCAAACTACCATCCGAGTTTCTTTCCTGCGTCCACAGAATCACCTGTCTGACCCCCTAACTATAGAGTCCCCTATCACTACTGCCTTCCTCTTCCCTTCCCTACCCTTCTGAGCCACAGGGCCGGACTCTGTGCCAGAGGCATGGACACTGCCACTTCCCCCAGGTAGGCTGTCCCCCCCAGTAGTACTCAAACAGGAGTACTTATTGTCAAGGGGTACAAGGGGTACAGCCATAGGGGTACTCTGTAGTACCTGACTCTTCCCCTTCCCCCTCCTGACTGTGACCCACTTGTCTGTCTCCTGTGGCCCTGGTGTGATCACCTGCCTGTAACTCCTCTCTATCACCTCCTCGCCCTCCCTGACTAGGTGAAGGTAATCGAGCTGCATCTCCAGTTCCCTAACTCGGTCCCTCAGGAGCTGCAGCTCAACACACCTGGTGTAGATATGGCCGTCCGGGAGGCTGGGAGACTCCAGGAGTTCCCACATCTGACATTGAGCACAGAAAACTGGCCTCACACACATACTACCTACCTCGCCTCGTCCCGTTACCGCCTAATCCCGTTGAGCCAAAGCCCTCCCACTCTGCTGCCTCTCACTCCACTGCCCGCTGGATATGGTGGTCTTCTTTTTAAGCCTTTCGCGCTCTACTGGCTAACGTCATGCGCCTACGCAGTCTTGCCTCTCTTTAACCCGAGTAGTAAAAAGAAGCCCTTCGCTCCGAAAAAAAAATCACCAGTTCTCTTGCAGCCTTCATGCTCTGAATTTTCTTGCAATCCTTCAGCATAGAACAGAGAAATACAACAGCGTCAATAAAAATCTACAAACAACCACTGTGCAAAAAACAACTCTAAACTTCAGCCAGAGTGGGCGAGTACTATTCATGGGATGATCCTCTTATTCCCGGAAACAAATTAGAGAATAAAACAAAGTAGATTATAAACGTATGCTTTGCTTCTGAACATATGTGTCTGCTAGATTTGCACCCAGATGTAAACAATACTGGGCTAAGCATACAGTGTCAGCTTTATTTTTAACTCAAGTCTAACCACCTCGGCGAGCTCCAGGCCCAAGTGGAGTGTCTTTGTCTGTTGCCCTGGAGATCAGTCTGAGGGAGTGAGCTGGTTCATGGGCAGACCCAGAGAACACATCTGCTCCAAATGCTCTCCACAAATTTGCTGATGACACTCTGTTGTTACCAGAATCTCAAGTGGTGATGGAGAGACGTACAGGGGTGAGACAGGTCAGCTGGTTGAGTGGTGTTCCAACAACAACCTTTGCACTCAACAGCAACAAGACCAGGGAATTGATTGTGGGCTTCAGGAAAGGGAAGTTGAGAGAACACACACCAGTCCTCAATCGAGGGGTCAGAGGTGGAGAAGGTGAGCAGCTTCGAGTTCCTGGTCATTAACATCTCAGAAGATCTATCCTGAGCCCAACATATTAATGCAATCATGAAGAAGGTATACCAGGGGCTGCATTTCACTAAAAGTCTGAGGAGATTTGGTATGACACCAAAGACTATTGCAAATGTTTACAGATATACCATGGAGATAACTCTCACCACCTGCAGAAGGTTGTAGGCTCTGCCAGATCCCACGTTCTTCAAAAGGTAGTACCTCAAGAAGGCAGTATCCATGATTAAGGAGCCTTATCACCAAGGTATGCCCTCTTCTCATTATTACAATCAGGGAGGAGGTACAGGAACCTGGAAATCGACATTCAATGTTTTAGGAACAGCTTCTTCCCCCCTGTTAACAGATTTCTGATTAGTCCATGAACACTATTTCACTATTGCTTTTTTACACTATTTATCTATTTGTAATTTATAGTGATTTTTTATATACTGCATGATTCTGCTACCACAATACTACAAATTTCATGACATGTATCTTTCAGTGATATAAACCTGATTCTGATAGGGTGGGTTGTCTCCAACTCTCCAGCACCAGGCTGAGGCCTCTATCCTTCCCCCAATGCTGTCACCATCCATCTGTTCCCACTGTCTGCCTGCTCCCTCCGGACGCCATCCTTTATGTTAATGCCACTCCCTGCCCTTCTTTCCCCGTCTTCCATTTCACGTCTCTCCAATCTCCCTCACACACCCTATCCCCACCAGAGTTCGGGGATGGAATTCTTTCTAGAGTAATTCAACTATGAAGAGCACAGAAAGGATTTACCAGCCTGTTGCCTGGACGACATGGCAAGATTGCGCGGACTAGGGTTTATTCCTTGGGACGTAGGAGACCGAGGGATGACCTGATAGAGGCGTGAGGGGCACGGCCAAAAGATGTGGTCTTTTTTCCTGGGAGGCACTGCTAAAAGCAAGAGGTTAAGATCAGAACCGAGGGATTTAAGCAGGACATTAGGGGCAGCTGCTCACACAGAGGGTGGTCTACGTTTGAATGAGCCGGCAATAAGAGTGGTTGAGCATGGCATATTAGCATATCGATAACTACATGGATAGGAGAGTTTTAGAAGGCTAAGGGCCAAATCCAGGCAGATGGGATTTGCTTGCTGGGTAATATGGTTGGCATGAGTTGGGCCAAAGGGCCAATTTCCATGTTGTATGACTTTATGATACTGTGATCTGAACCCCCAAGTCCCCCCCCCCCCATTCTCTACCTCTGAGCTCTCTGCAAACTGAAGTGTTCTCTCCAGTTCTTAATACACCCACTCCACTGTCTCCACCCTGCCGTCCTCATCACCTCTGACTAACCTCCCCGTCCTCATGCTCCTCCTATTCCCTCCACTTCGATTTACTCTGCCCGCCTTTGGCTCCTGACATTCCCATCCCCTCTGATTCATTCCCATCTTCCCTCCCCTTATCTCCACTCCCTACACACCCCCGCCCTCTCACTCCCTCTGCTTCCCATTTGGTCTCACCCTACTTCTCAGCATCACCATTTCCCCCCTCTCTCTCCTTCTCTCACTCTCTCTCACACACACACTCATCTCTCTCTCATTTCTCTCATGCTCTCTGCTCCAGCACCACGTCACCCTTCTCTCTCATACTCATCTCTCTCTCTCTTTCTCTTGTCTCTCTCTCTCCCTCTCCTGTCTCTGCTCCAGCACAACCCTCTCTCTCTCTCTCTCTCTCTCTCACACACACACACACACACACACACACACACACTTACTTCCTCCTCTCCCATTACTGTGTGCTTTCCCACTCCACCTGCTATCACAGTTACTTTTCTCTGACCTCCTGCCCCACTCCACTAATCTCATGCCTCCCACCAACACCTTCCCCCCCCCCCAGCCTCACCCCTGAGGTGAGTGCATTCAACGGGCATTCCCCTGTGAGAGTAGGGGAGCCTCCCTGATGACTGTCCTTATGTTCGTCCCTCCCTGACTCAGCCTAATTCAGACTGGCGTTTCGGTGGGGAAACAGGCATAGCCCATATGTTCGTACAAGGTGTGAGAGCAGAGGCAGGTACCCTGCTGGGCTGCTGGGACAGATGTCGCCTTTCTACCTCATTATTATGAATACTTGAACCTTGCACTATTAAATAATTTAACTTGCACAACTCTGTTTTGTGAATCTGCCTCATTGCAAAGCCCTAGTGATGATAATCTTAACTTAATATGAAATTTGCAGTATTTGTCCAGTGAGGGAGTTGGCTGTCAAATCAATGTTGTCGGACAATGGAACCAAAAGCCTGTGGGGGAAGCACAACAGACAATTAATATCATCTGAAGGGTTAACTGCAAGCACTAGGGACAGACGACGACCTCCATCCCGGAACAATACCTGAGTGGGCTGAGGACGCCTGACCTTCACAGATACGCACATAACACTTACACGTTTTAAAACACCCGATATCAGTAGATACTCGAAAACCAGCAATAGCTAAAGAAAGATATTAATGTGTACTCAGGTGATCCACGTCTCCATTGAAAAATACATGAGCAAAGGTTCAAAGTAAATTTATTATCAAAGTACAGATATGTCCCCAAGAATCATTGTCTTACAGGCATTTGCAGTACAATAGAATCAATGTAAAACTTCACAAAATCATTTTGACTTCTGGTCAAGATGGCGCCAATGTACAATGCTCCTTCAGTCGACATCTTCCAGATAGCTCATGAAAATGTCTATTTTACTTCTTTTACATCTGTTTTTCATCTTAAAAGTGTTTCTGGGACTGTTAAAACTTGCGACTTACAGTTTGGAGATGGATTGAATGATCAGCGCTTTGCTGTCTCCAAGAAGATTCCGGGAAGTGAGCACATACTCAGACAGCCTCAACGTGAGTAAACTTTCGAGACTGGGTGCGAGCTGATGTTCGTCTCCAGTTCGCTGATTATAGCATCCATTAATCGCTGATTGAAGTGTCGAGGAGGATTGAGGCATCGAGACGAATGCTGAAAGCGAGTGAAATGCCTCTCCTTTGACCTCTGTCCAGGAGGAGTCTGTGAGTGGCCTATCACCGCGTGGCTTGCTATGGCGGATGGATAGGCCGCTGAGCTCATGTGGCGTCCCTCTCTTCCGTCAAATATCAGTGAAATCTGAAGCTGGTATCGTGTCTCTGTGTAATGGATTGGACTACTGAGTTTATGGACTGTAGACTTTTTCAGAATTATGGTTTTTATACTCTGTGTTTTTATTGGCCATTCCTTTTCTGTTTTGTTGTGTGAGGGAAGGTGTTTGGGGTTGTTATTCTGTTGTGCTCTGTTAGTTTTTTGTGCGGAGGGTTATTTTGGGGGGGTTGATGTTTGGGGTATCAGGATGCTGTTCTTTTTTGTACAGGGTTTGATGTTTCACTCTGAATGATTTTCACGTTCTGTTTTGTTCTGTGGCTGTCTGGAGAAGGCGAATCTCAGAGTTGTATATGGATATATACTTTGATAATAAATGAGCAGACACTGACTATCCAATGCACAAAAGAGGACAAGCTCTACAAATAAAATAAATAAATAACTAGATACTTAGATAGATAATGAGCACTTGAGTTGTAAAGTATTTAAAACTGAGTCCATAGGTTATGGAATCAGTTCAGAGTTGAGGTGAGTGAAGTTATCCACCCTTGTTCAGGAGCCGCATGGTTGAGGGGTAATAACTGTTCCTGAACCTGGTAGTGTGGGTCCAGAGGCTCCTGTACCTCCTTCCTGATGGCAGCAGTGAGAAGAGAGCATGATCTAGATGGTGGGCGTCCTTGATGATGAATACTGTTTCCTTGTGACAGTGTTCCTTGTCGATGTGCTCAATGGTGGGGAGGGAAGATATTATACTAATGGAGAAAGAAATTGCAGAACATTTGAAACAATGTTTCATGTATTCACCCTATCTATACCCTCAAAATGTTGCTTACTTCTGTAAGAGCTCCCCTCGTTCCCCTGCACTCCAGGGAGTGAAGTACAAACCTATTCAACCTTTCCCTATAACTCAGGAACTCAAGTCCCGAAAACAGCCTTCACACTTACAAGCTTAAGGAGTGACAAAAAATCAATTTAAAATTATGATGTTATACAATGCATTGGACAATTACACAGAGAGCGCTTGAATCATAGAGCACTACAGCACAGAAACAGACCCTTCAGCCCATCTAGTCCATGCCAAGCTGATCTTCTGTCTAGTCCCAACTGAACTAGGCCACCTCACAGAACAAGCACGTTCATCTTTTAATTTCCCTGTAGCCTTTTCTCTTCACGTTCCCATCAGAACCAGCCCCGCAGATTCACACACATTCTCCGCACTTGGGCAAGTTGCAATGGCCAATTATCCCACTCATTTGGGATGTGGAAGGAAACCAGGCCACCCAGAGGAGGATACCCACGGGGTCACAGGGTGAACGCGGAAACTCCACGCAGGTAGTACCCGAGAGCAATGAAGCAGCTGCACCCCTGTGTTGCTCCGAAGGAGCTGGAAGTGGATCAGGAGCTCAAATGTATTACCAAAGAAAGGGAACAACTTCGCGTGTGGAACGAGCTGCCAGCAGAAGTGCTGGACACGGGTTCAGTTACAAAGTTTGCATAGGTAAGGGGGTGAGAGAGGTACAGAGGCCTATGGTCCAGTTTCAACTAGATGAGACGAGGGAGATGACCAGGCTAGCAATGGATGGGCCGAATACTGTCATTCTCTATCACTCTGTAACTTTATGTGAATTTAATGCAATAAATCCCTTGGACCTAATGACCTGCAGCCTAGGTTTTGATAGAGGCTGTTGTGGAGATAGTGGTGTACATCCAGATTTCTATCCATCTTACAGATGCTGCCTGCAAGCTGTAAGGTCATAAAAGGAAGAGGGGACAGAAAAAAGTAGCGAAGTGTCGACAAATTAGACTGATGTCGTAACAGAGGCAATGGTGGGATCTATAATGGCAGCACAGTGGCTAGCAGTTAGCATAATGCTATTACTGCACCAGCGACCTGGGTTTAATCCCACTGCTGTCTGTAAGGAGTTTGTACATTCTCCCCGTGACCACGTGGGTTTCCACCAGGTGCTCCAGTATCTTTCCATAATCCAAAGATTAGTAGTTAGCTGGTCACATGGGTGTAATAGGGTGTCATGGGCCAGAAGAATAAAATAAACAAAATTATTACTAGGAAATGGTAAAGGACACATTGAAAATATTATTAGTACTGGACAGCATCAACAATGATTTGTGAAAAGAAGCCTATGTTTGACAAGTTTGTTAGGAGTTTTTTGAGGTCGTAACTAGCAAAACAGATTCGGGTGAGACAATTGGCACAGTGCGTTTGGACTTTCAAAAGGCCTTTGGTAATTGTGACACAAGGTTTTAGTAATAAAGTTAGAGTGCACAGTATTGATGGTAAAGGTGGATGTTACCATCAGTGTTCAGGGATCAGTACGGGGGCCCCAGCTACTCACAATTTATATCGTCTGTCAAGGTGAGCGGGTCAAACCTGTGGATCCAGTTTTGTTGGCGTTACAAAGTTAGGTGGAAGCGTAAACTCTATGGGGGATGCAGAGAACGTGCCGGAAGATCTCAGGTAGGCTGGTGCATGAGGGTATGATTGATAGAATATAAAATGGAAAACTCAACACCGTCCACTTAGGTGGAAAAATAAGAATGCAGAATCTATCAAGAAGATCAGATGTAAAGGGATATTACTCTGTAAATGACAATAGTCTTAACATTGTTGACAGAGAGGGATCTTGAGATCTAGGTTCATAGTTCTCTGAAAGTGGCTGCCTAGGTTGATAGGGTGTTGATAAGTAATACGGAATGCTTGCCTTTATTAGTTGAGGTATTGAGTTCAAAAGTCAGGAAGTTATGTTGCAACTTTATAAAACTCTTGTTAGACTGCATCTGAGTATTACATTTAGTTCTAGTTGACCCACTATAGGAAGGATGTGAAGGCTTTAGAGAGGGTGCAGAAGATGTTTATCAGAATGTTACTTGGATCAGTGGGGTTGTGTTATAAGGAGGGTTTGGACACACTTGGACACAGAGCACCACAGGCTGATAGGTCACCTTATGAAACTATATAAAATTATGAGAAATGTAGATAAAATAGACAGCCAGTATCTTCCTCCCAGAGCTGACATGTGTAATCCTGGAGGCAAATGTTTTTAAGGAGAGAGGGCATGCATTTAAGGTGAGAGTTCACAGGAGATGCGGAGGGCTCGTTGCACAGAGAGTGGTGGGAGACTGTGGTGGAGGCAGAGATGATAGAGGCACTTAGATAGGCATATGGATGTTCAGACAATGGAGGGATATGGGCATTGTGTAACAGGGATTCCTGTAGTGAGACATTCAATTACTAGTTTAATTAGTTCAACACTACATCATGGGCTGAAAGCCCTGTCCCTGGGCTATACTAATATATGTTCTACATTTTAAATGGGACTAGGTTGAAAGGTGTTGCTGTCTTGAAGGACCTGACTATCCTGTACGTGAATCACTGACAGTTAACATGCAACAGCAGCAAGCAATTGGGAAGGCAGAGTATGATGTTGTTTATTGCAAGAGGATTTGGATACAACATGGGATATCTTGTTCCAATTACGCTCGGCTCTGGAATGTCTGTGTAGATCTGGTCTCCCTGCCTAAGGAATGATTTACTGTGCCTGTGATGGAAAGAGTCCAGCAGATTGATTCCTGGATTGGCTGATTTATCGAATGGAGAGAGATTCAACAGAGTAATCCCGTACTCTCTGGAGTTTGAAAATAAAATAAGAGGTGATCTCAGTGACTGATGACTGAGGACCTCAACTGGGCAGCCTTCCTCTGCCCTTACTGCTCTTGTGATGTATTCTGTTCTACTTCTGAGGTTTTAGTTGGATCGCCCTTTGCCTGGAACCTCTCTCTTGACCTTATCACCATGGATGACCCTACCAGGATCTAAGTGCCAGAAGGCTAAACTCCAGATTGCGTTGCCCACGGGATCTCAATAACTCACGAGCCTCTCCACCATGACAAGATGACAATCTTCAGAGGAACGGTAGCACACGAGGAGTCAGCAACCAAAATGAACTGAGAAATGCAAAATGTCATCACACCTCGATGAGCAGTAACGCTAGCACACAATATGGAGGAACCAGCGAATAGCGTAAAATACTTCTTAACTGAGAGGTAGCCAAAGTTGATGGGTACAATTCAAAGTTAAAGTACTGTAAGAGAAATGAATTACCTTCAGACTGAGCAAAGCGTATTGTGTAGACGGTAATGGAGAACGATGCACAGATGTCCACTGGGAGCAAACCAAACCTGCATTTGCTCTAAGCAAACACCAAACAAAAGGCTACAAGCTCAATACCCAATGATACACTGGCAGAATATCCAACAGCTAGAAGTGTTGAGAAGTGTGATACTCTTGTAGACCCTGAAAAGGGAAAACACACTGCCTTTAAAATTCCTCTTCATTCATGTTCTAAAAGTCCGTCTTTCTACTCTGAGGCTGTGCTTTCTGGTTCTAGACTCCACAGTGCAGGAAACATCCTCTCCACATCCACTCTATCTAGGCCTTCCAATATTTGATAGATTTCAGATTTCTTCTAATTTTCTAAACTCTGGTGCGTGTAGGCCTAGAACCATCAAACGCTCCTCATACATTGCTTCCTGTGAACATTCTTGTGAACCTCTTCTGGAGCCTCTCCAATGCCAGTGCATCCTTTCTGAGGTACTCACAATGTTCCAAGTGTGATCTGATCAAAGCCTCATCCTTGCTTTTATATTCTGGTCCTCTAGAAATAAATGCCAACTTTGAGTTTGCCTTCCGTTCCACTGACTCAATCTCTAAGGTAGCCTTCAGGGAATCCAGTTCGAGGACTCCCAAGTTCCTTTGCAAGTGTGATTTCTGAACCTTCTCCCTGTTTAGAAATAAGTCCACGCCTTTATTCCTTCTATCAAAGTGCATGACCATACATTTCCCAACCCTATATTCCATCTTTGCCCATTCTCCCAATTGGTCTTAAGTCTTCCTCAACACTACCTGCCCCTCCATCTATCTTTGTATCATCCACAAACTTGGCCACAAAACTATCAATTCCATCATCAAAATCATTGATGTATAAGATGAAAAGAAGCGGTCCCAACACCAACCCCTGAGGGATATCACTAGTAATGGGCAGCCAACCAGAAAAATCTGCCTTTATACCTCTTTATCTCCTGCCAATCAGCTGATTTCTATCCATGATAATGTCTTTCCTATAATACCTTGCACTCTTATCTTGTAGAGCAGCTTCTTGTGTGACAGCTTCTCAAAGGCCAACTGAAAATCCAAGTAAACAACATCCTCCGACTCTCCATTGTCTCACCTGCCACTGCCTTTCACTTCCCAAGCACCTTCTCCTTAGTGATAGCAATTACACTCACATCTTCCCCATGACACTCTTGAATTTCTGCAACACTGTAAAATACTCATTCAATTCATCTGCCATTTATTTGTCCTCCACTGCCACCTCTCCAGTAACACGATCTAGTGATCCAGTATCCACTCTCACCTCTGCTTTAATGTTTATATATCTGAAAAAACTTTGGTACCCTCTTTTATCTTACTGACTAGCTTTCCTTCAGATTTCATGTCTTCTCTTCTTATGGCTTTTTTATTCGCCTTCTGTTGACTCTTGAAAGCTTCCCATTCCTCTAACATCCCACTAATTTTTGCTCCATTATACTGTATGTCCTCTCTTTTGCTTTTATGCTGTCTTTGACTTCTCTTGTCAGCCACGGATGCCTCATCCTCTTCTTAGAATACTTCTTCTTTGGAATGTATTTATCCTGTGCCTTTTGAATTGCTCCCAGAAACTCAAGCCATTGCTGCTCTGTCGATATTCCTGCTAGTGCCCCCTTCCAATCAACTTTGGCCAGCTCGTCTCTCATGCCTCTGTAGCTCCCTTTATTCCACTGTAATACTGATACATCTGACTTGAGCTTCTCCCTCTCAAACTGCAGGGTGAATTCTAACATATTATGATCACTGCTTCCTAAGGGTTCCTTTACCTTAAGCTTCCTAATCAGATCTGGTTCATTGCACAACACAGTCCTTGGATATTAAGCTCCCAACTATGATCTTCTTTCAGCCATGACTCAGTGCTGTCCTATTTCATGACTGAAATGTAGAAGTGCAATAAAAGCATTAATATTATTTTGCAGAGCAGTAGCAAGCATTATTTGGCATACACAGACAGAAGTTATAGAGTCATAGGGTCAGAGGAAATTACAGCACAGAAACAGGCCCTTTGGCCCATCTAGGTCACACCGAACCCACTCCCATCGACCTGCACTGGGACCATAGTCATCCATACCCCTCCCATCCATGTACCTATCCAAACTTCTCTTAAACATTGAAATCAAGCTGGCATATCCTACAGCTCATTCCACACTCTCGCAACCCTCTGAGTGAAGAAATTTCCCCTCATGTTCCCCTTAAACTTTTCACCTTTCACCCTTAACATATAACCTCTAGTTGTAGTCCCACTCAACCTCAGTGGAAAAAGCCTGCTTGCATTTACCCTGTCTATGCCCCTCATAATTTTGTATATCTCTATCAAATCTCCCCTCAATCTCTACGTTCCAAGGAATAAAGTCCTAACCTATTCAATCATTCCTTATAACTCAGGTCCACCAGCCCCAGCAACATCTTTGTAAATTTTCTCTGTACTCTTCCAACCTTATTTACCTCTTTCCTGCAGGTAGATGACTAAAACTGCACCCAGTACTACAAGTCAGGCCTCACCAATGTCTAATGCTGCTTCAACGTAACATCCCATCTCCCATACTCAATATTTTGATTTATGAAGGCCAATGTACCAAAAGATTTCTTTATGACCTGTGACGCCATTTTCAATGAATTATGGTCTGTATTCCCTGCTCCCTTTCTTCTGCAGCACTATTCGGAGCCAGGCCTACCCTGGTCGGTCCTAGCAAAGTGCAACACCTCGCACTTGTCTGCATTGAATTCTTTCTGCCATTTTTCTGGCTGGTCTAGATCCTGCTGCAAGCTCTGATAGTCCTCCTTCCCGTAGACTACACTCCCGATCTTGGTGTCATCTGTAACGTTGCTGATCCAGTTGAGCACACTATCATCCAGATTATTGATACAGATGATGAACAACAAAGGACCCAGCACTGATCCCTGCAGCACTCCACTAGTCACAGCAGGCCTCCAGTCAGAGAGGCAACCATCTACTACCGCTCTCTGTCTTCTCCAACAAAGCTAATCTCACATCCAATTTACTACCTCAACTTGAATGCCGAGTCAATGAACCTTCTTGACTGACCTCCTATGTAGTCCCTTATTAAATGCCTTGCTAAAGTCCACGTAGACAACATCCACTGCCTTGTCTTCATCAACTTTCTTGAAAAACTCTAAAAGATTGGTTAGACTCAACCCACCAGGCATGAAGCCGTGCTAACAATCGCTAATCAGTCCATGTCTATCCAAATACTTGTACACCTGATCCCTTAGAATTCCTTCCAATACTGATGTCAGGCTCATCGGCCTATAATTTCCTGGTTTAATTTTAGAGCCTTTGTTAAACAGTAGAACAACATTAGCTTTCCTCTAATCCTTCAGTACTTCACCTGTCACTAAGGATGATTTAAATGACTCTGCTAGGGCCCCCACAACTTTTGCACTTACCTCCTTCAGGGTCCAAGGGAACACCTTGTTTGGCCCTGAGGATTTATCCTCCCTAATTTGCCTCAAGACAGCAAACATATCCTCCTCTGTAATCTGTACAGGGTTCATGAAGTTGATGCTGTTTTGCCTCACTTCTATAGACTCTGTGCCTGTATCCTGAGTTAATACAGATGTAAAAAGTACATTTAAAACCTACCTCATCTCCTTTGGCTCCCAACATGGATTTCCATTCTGATCTTCCAGAGGACTAATTTTGTCCCTTGCAATCCTTTTGCTCCTAACATATCTGTAGAATATGTTGCCCTAGTAGACAAGGGGATTTTCCTTCACCTTGTGTACTAGGACAACCTCATGCCTTCTTTTAGCCCTCCTCATTTATTTCTTAAATATCTCCTGCATTTATTACACTCCATAAGTGCCTCGTTTGTTTCTACCTGCTTACACATACTATGCATCTCCTTTTTTACTTAATTTGGGCCACAGTATCCATTATAAAACAAGGTTCCCTGAACCTTTACCCTTTATTCTGAAAGGGACATCCAAGCTTTGTACTCTCAAAATTCATTTTTGAAGGTGTTCCAATTACCAAGTACACCTTTGCCAGAAAACAGCCTGTCCCAATCCACACTTGACAGATCCTTCCTGATTACATCAAAATTGGCCTTTCTCCAATTTAGAATCTCAACCTGCAGACCAAAGCTATCTTTTTCCATATTTACTTTGAAATGAATGGCATTATGCTCACTAGATGTAAAGTGTCCCCCTAAACAAACTTCTGTCACCTGCCCTGTCTCGTTCTTTAACAGCAGATCAAGTACTGCCCACTCTCTCATTGGGACTTCTGCGTACTGATTAAGAAAACTTTCCTGAACACATTTGACAAACTATATCCCATTTAGTCCTTTTACTGTATGGGAGTCTCAGTCAATAAGTTAAGATCACCTACCATAACAACCTCACAAAATGCTGGTGGAACACAGCAGGCCAGGCAGCATCTATAGGGAGAAGCGCTGTCGACGTTTCGGGCCGAGACCCTTTATCAGGACTAACTGAAAGGAAAGATAGTAAGAGATTTGAAAGTAGGAGGGGGAGGGGGAAATGTGAAATGATAGGAGAAGACAGGAGGTGGGGTGGGGGGTGAAGCTGAGAGCCAGAAAGATGATTGGCAGAAGGGATACAGAGCTAGAAAAGGGAAAGGATCATGGGATGGGAGGCCTAGGGATAAAGAAGGGGGAAGTAGAGCACCAGAGGGAGATGGAGAACAGGCAGAGTGATGGGCAGAGAGAGAGAAAAAAAAGGAGGGGGGAAAAAACTAACTATATCAGGGATAGGGTGAGGAGGGGCATTAATGGAAGTTAGAGAAGTCAATGTTCATGCCATCAGGTTGGAGGCTACCCAGCCGGTATATAAGGTGTTGTTCCTCCAACCTGAGTGTGGCTTCATCTTGACAGTAGAGGAGGCCATGGACAGTCATATCAGAATGGGAGTGGGATGTGGAATTAAAATGTGTGGCCACTGGGAGATCCTGCTTTCTCTGGCGGACAGAGCATAGGTGTTCAGCGAAACGGTCTCCCAGTCGACGCAGACTGTTGGATTGTCAGTAATATAGCCCCATTAACGTGGTAATACCATTTTTATTTCTCAGTTCCACACATAACGCCTCACAAGATGAGTTCTCCAGTCCGTCCTGATTGAGCACTGCCGTGACGTTTTCCCTGACTAGTAACGTCACCTCCCCCTCCTTTAATCCCTTCCACTCTGTCACATCTAAAACAACGGAGTATTGAGCTGCCAGACCTGCCCCTCCTGCAACCAAGTCTCACTAATGGCTATGATATCATAGTCCCATGTGTTAGCCCATGCCCTGAGCTCATCTTCCTTTCCTATGATACTTCTTGCGTTGAAATATACACAGCTCAGGACACTGGTCACACCATGCTCAACCTTTTGATTCCTGACATTATCTGAGGTCTAACCAACATCTGAATCCACAATCACAGGTCAAAGCTGAGGGAAACAACCTAGATGAAGAAGTAAAGAACTAAAAGCACAAAATGCTGGCAGAACTCAGCAGGCCAGACAGCATCTATGGGAGCAGGTAGTGACAACGTTTCGGGCCGAAACCCTCTCCTGATGAAGGATTTCGGCCCGAAATCATCGTCACTACCTCCTCCCATAGATGCTGTCTGGCCTGCTGAGTTCTGCCAGCATTTTGTGTTTTTTTTAAAATTTATTTCCAGCATCTGCAGATTCACTCGTGTTGTAGATGAGGAAGTCACTATTTTTAACGCCCTTGCATGAGGGAAGATTTGATTGAAGTGTGTAAAATCCAGACGGAGTTTGATTGGTTAAGTTGAATTTGTTCCCATTAATAGAAAAGCTGATTCTGCAGGGAAGCTGAAGTGGGTTGTCGAGTCAACCAGCTCCAGCATATGGGCTCTCTGTCCCCAACACAACGGCATCTTCACAGGAGTGGTATCCATCATTAAGGACTGTCACCATCTGGGATGTGCATTCTTCTCATTACTACCATCAAGGAGACAGTATTGGAGCCTGAATATCCACACTCAGCATTTCAGGAGTAGGTTCTCCCCCCCCCCCCCCCACCGCCATTTATCTATTATTTATTTGTTTATTTTTATTCCAACTTATAGTATGTTCTAATGTTTTGCACTGTGCTGCTAGCGTAAAATAATGTATTTCCCTACATTGGCCAGTGATAATAATCCATCCATATCAACCAGTGTTTACTCAGAAATAAAAAATGCACGCAGGTCAATTAGCCATAAATTACCGCGGGCGACAACCTTCAGAAAGCAGTGTTGGAAAGCACTTATCACTTCTCTAGGCAATAGGTATGAAAATCAACCAACAAATTAATGCCTATTAAATCACAATGCATAAAGATTCTATCTCCTCCAGCAGTAACCACAAAATAATTCTTATCTTTTCCACTGGTGTCTGGTTAAGTTGGTTCAATGATGCCTTGGAGCAGTCAATGACACATGGGTGTGTGTGGCATACCTCACAAACCATTCTCTGCCCATGGAGGTAGAAGATCCCAAGGCTGTATCTTTTGTAACCCAACCAGGTAAGCTGATATACCTTTTTCTTTGGCCACGAGACAAAGCCATTTTCAGAATGTCATGATTGCATGTTTGAAATCAGGGTGTGGACGCGTGCTGAGTGCAACACCGCAGATCATCCAGGAACGTTCACCACTTCCAAGATTTTTTTCTAGCAAAATACATCGGCCAATTATCACAAAAACACCTTTTATTCTGGTGCGCAGCAGACTCCCAGGGATTCACATGGCTCCTTCACCCTTCTTTGATTATTTTCTGGGACCTGCATCTTTTGCTGGTGGACCCTGTATTTATTGCCCACCCCTAGTTCCCTTGAGAGGATTGCCTCTGAGTTACTGCCGCCTTCTGGTGAACGTGCTCCCACTGTGCTGTTGGGGAGAGAGTATCAGGATTTAGACACAGCTATGATAAAAGGACATTCAATGTATTTCCAAGTCTGAAGGTGTGCCAGCTGCAGGGGAAGTCTTTGAATAGTAATTTGCAGTCTTCTATAAACATTAATGATCTCATCTGAAACCTGGCATCATCTTTATCAATATAGAATCTCACTCCCTGTATGGTAGAACCCCATGAGTTCTGTTATACCCTGAATGAAACACTGAAGTCTACTCAGATCTTCTTCATAAACACAAGAAGTTCTGCAGATGCTGGAGATTCAGACCAACATTCACAAAATGCTGGATGAACTCAGCAGGTCAGCCAGCTTCTATGGAGAGGAATAAACGGTTGACATTTTGGGCCGCTAACCTTAATTAGGATCTTCATCAGCACTTTGCCTTCTCCACCTATCACATCGCAGCTTATCACGTTATTCCCTTTTCTCCCTCCTCCCCCTCCCTCCTTCCTGTGGCAGAAAATAGGCAGTCGATATTTTGGTTCAAGGCTCCTCACCTGCAGTTACCTTTTCGATATTCTCCAGGCAAAGGCACTTCGGGTTTCCCTATTTAATCTTATATCAAATATATCAGAGTCCTGATTTGCTCTTTTCCAAGATGGAAACACACAGGATGTGGTTGTTCATTATCCTAGACTTCTCTGTGTGGTCACCCCTGAGCCCCTTCATTTTGTATTTCGGACACAATCCTTGTAAATATTCTTGTGCCTGCTTCAGGAACCCACCCCCCCCCCCCCCCTTCGGATTACAGCAACAAGAAGTTTTCAGTTGTGAAGTTACTGACCCCAGCCAGTCAGAACAAGTATAAAATCCTGTTCAGTGAGCCCAACTTAAACTATAATTAACTTGCACCATGGTAACCTGGTATTATTTGTAATTTCTGTTTCAAACACAGCTGGATTTTGGAGGAAATTCCTTTTTTGACAAGTTATCTCTTCTCAACACCATGGTGAAAGTTTCCCGTTGCCACATTTCAGAAGGAAGGTATGTCCCAGTCTTGCTTCATCCCAGCTCTGCGGTTGACACAGTGATGAAAAAGCTGGGTTGGCAGCCTCAGTGTGATCACGCAGATTCTGCAGAATTTGGAAATCTTGAGTCTGTGCAACACACACAAAATGCTGGGGAAGCTCTACTGGGGCAGCATCTCTGGAGGAGAATAAACAGTTAACATTTTGGGCTGGGACCCTTCGGTGTGCTCTTTTTTCCAATCCTGATGAAGACCCTCACCATCCAGGACACGCCCTCTTCTCATTACTACCATCAGTGTGGAGGTACAGGAGCCTGAAGACCCATACTCAACTACCTCATTATTCATCTTTTGCACAAGCTATTTATTTTGTAACATAGAGTAATTTTTGTGCACTGTACTGTACTGCTGCCACAAAACATGAAATTTCATGGCATATGTCAGTTATAATTAACCTTATCCTAATACTGAATCATTTCCCTGCACAGATGCTGCCCGACCTGCTGATTTCCTCCAGCGTTTTGTGTGTGAGCCTCAATTGGTACCTGTAGGAAATCCTGCTGCAACTTTAGTTTGCACATATCCAAGGCGACAGAGGTTTTCTTCACTCAGATTCACTCCAGGAGTCTCGGTAGCCTTTTCTACTCTTCAGACTGAAGGAAGGAGGTGCTGGAGTTTGAAGAGATTTGATTTGTCAACTAAAAGACTTGAAAATTTCTGTAGATATACCATGGAGAGCATTCTGACAGGCTGCATCACTGTCTGATGTGGGGGAGGGGAGCAAATACATCTCCGGATCGAAGAAACTACAGAAAGTTGTAAAATTAGTCGGTTCCATCTTGGGTTCCAGCCTCTGTAGTACCCAAGATATCTTCAAGGAGTAGTGCCTCAGAAAGGCAATATCCATTATTAAGGGCCCCTATCACCCAGGACATGCTTTCTTCTCACTGTTACCATCAGGTAGGAGGTACAGAAGCCTGAAGGCACACACTCAGTGATTCAGGAACAGCTTCTTCCCCTCTGCCATACGATTCCTAAATGGATATTGAACCCTTGAACACTATCACACTTTTTAAAATATTATTTCTGTTTTTGCACTATTTTTAATCTATTCAATGTACATATATATACTTACTGTAATGTATTTATTTATTTATTTCTATATTATCATATACTGCATTGTACTACTGCTGCTAAGTTAATAAATTTCATGACACATGCCGGTGGGAATAAACCTGATTCTGATTCTGAATACTGCACAAGAAGGATCTGGTTTTTAGCCCAGCACCTTGCAAATATCTGCTGAGCTCTTGGCGTACTTTTGAGCGGTTGTAGCAGTAAGAAATATGTTAACCAATTTGTGCTCAGCATGCTCCCGCACTGTAGGGAACTGATTATCTATTTGCATTTGGTTCTGTGCTAAACCAGAACGCAGGGAAAACCTGAACACCAGAGATCCTGCAGATGCTGGAAATTTTGAGCAACCTACACAAAACACTGGAGGAACTCAGCAAGTCACGCAGCATCTATGGAAGGGAATAAACAGTCGACATTTCAGGAAGGGTCTTGGCCCGAAATATTGACTGCTTATTCCCTTCCATAGATGCTGCCTGACTTGCTAAGTTCCTCTAGTATTTGGGTGTGTTTCAGGAGGAATCTACAAACAAGTGAACTGATCTTCACCATGCCCCTAGTGGCCTGCTGCAATGTGTGAGGGTTGTTTCACGGTTTCCACAAACAAGAACAATATGAATGGGTGTTGGATAAGAGTTTAAATTTTGTTTTGGAGTTTAACTTTCTTTATGCTTACTTCTATGTTTGTGTAATCATCTGTAAGTCTGTAAATGTTCAGTGGACTTTTAAGAACTAGTAGTATACCTAGTTCTGAAATTGTTTTGTCGATTCTTTGCAGCCTCTGTCATTGAACAATACAGCACAGTACCGGCCATTCGACCCATTATGTTATACCCACTTGCTAACCTGCTCCAAGGTTAACCTAATGTTTCCCTCTCGCATACCCCTCCATTTTTCATTTACCCATGTGCCTCTCTAAGTCTCTTAACTGCCCCCAATGCATTAGCTTCTACCACCACCCTCAGCAGAGTGTTCCATGATCTTATCACTCACTCTGTGTAAAAAAAAAACTACCTCTGACTCCCCCCCAACCTTCCTCTAATCACCTTAAATGAACTTCATCTGCCACTTCATAGCCTAGCTCTGCATCCTATTACTGCCCCATTGTAAATGTTGACAACTTTCTACACTATCTACACCACCAACATTTGTGTCATCTGCAAACTTGCCAACCCACCTTTTCACTTCCTCATCTAAATCATTGGTAAAAATCACACAGAGCAGGGGTCCCAGATGAGATCCCTGAGTCACGGACTTCGAGGTAGAATACACCCCATCTACTACCTCCCTCTGCCTTCAGTGGAGAAGCTAGCATAAATTGAATTATTTATACTAGATTTATTTATACACCCTTTAAATTTGAAGAAATCTGGTGACCTTTTATTCAATATTTTCATATGATCTGATTTTTGTACTGATTCTCTTCTGGCTATTTTTTCACAACCTTGGCTTTGATCAGAGAATCTCTCTTGTCTTGGTTTTTCTCTCAGGATGGACTGCCCAGTCATTTTTTTCCTGTTTTCTTTTATATAAAAAATTCTAATAGTCCTTCCCTTCTTCATAAATTGATAAGAGGAGAATTATACATTCTATATCAAATTTATACTTTGTACATCAACACTATGTGTGATTCTAATATTGTTTATTTTACCTTCTGTATGTACTGCTTTTGACATATATACCAGAGATATTCTCCTCCTCTTTGTATATACACCTTTTTAAAAAAATCAATAAAAAGATTGGAAAAAAGAAAAGAAAGAATTATTTCATGGGCTGTTCTTATCCAAAAAAATTTATTTGTCAAGTCTGAACTAGTTTTTGGTGTAAAGATGATCCCCAAGAGCTATCTCTCAAAAATCCCATGAGTTCCATGTTGAGCACCATCTTGTCCTCTAGCATACTCACCCTTTCCTCACTGCCATCTGGGCAAACCATCTTAATACCTGGCGGCTGGTAGGATCTCAAGAGACAGGTGCGTCATACCCTTACATCAGGGAGCTGAAATACTGAGCCCTGGATCCTGTAATGGTTTGTTAACCAGATTCACGGACTCCAAACCTATCCACAGTTTATGCAGCCCGAGGGAATTTGTGACTCACATTCGCACGACCAGGGAGAGGTAACAGCCTCTCAATGAGAACCTCAATGAGTTCTTTAGGGTTTTGGATGCACTGTACTCCCAACTGCTGATCTTTGGATTCCTGACACAGATAATGAAGCTGTTGGCAAGGTTGCAGCAACTGAAAGAACCTTAGACTTCAGGAAGGGGAAGTCTTCAATAAGGGGTCAATGGTTGAAAGGGTGAGCAGCTTCAAGTTCCTGGTCATCAATATCTCAGGGGATCTATCCTGGGCCCAACGTGTTGATGCAATCACAAAGAAGCCAAGCCATCGACTATAGGAGTCTGAGGAGATTTAGCTTGTCACCAAAGACTCCAGCAATTTTCTCTGTGCAGAGCATTCTGATTGATTGCATCGCTACCTGGTATGTAGGTTCCAAATCCCAGGATTGTAAGAGTTTTCAGAGCGTGGTAGTCATGGGCACAATCCTCTGCACCATCGAGGACATATTCAAAAGGCAATGCCTTAAAAAGGCAGCATCCGCCATTAAGAACCCTCACTATCTGGGGCGAGACCTCTTCTCATCACACTATCAGAGAGGAGGTTCAGGAGCCTGAAGAGCCACAGGCAATGTTCTTAGAGCAGCTTCTTCCCCCTTCCATCAGATTTTTGAATGGCCCATGAACCCACAAATACCTCTTCATTATTCTTCTTCTGCACTATTTATTGTAAACTATAGTATTTTTATGCCTTGCTCTGTACTGCCGCCACAAAAGACAACAAATTTCATAACATACATCGATGATAATAAGCCTGATTCTGACTCTGACCTCCATGTTGGACCTGGTTGAAGTAATCAATCAGAGGCTCAGGCAGTGAGCTATCAAGAAATTGATCTGTCTTGACTGCTTAACTCTTTGTAGGGTTACATTCATGCCCAGATATCCTAGGAGATGGAATATGCCTTCATACCTTTGTTGGTGAGCAGCGCAAGACTTTGGCATGCATGTAACCAACAGAATAGTCATCCTTGCATTTTCAGTTATTTTAGAAAAGCTTGCCAAAAAAAGCAAGACAAAAATGTTCCAATCAAGCATTATAAAGAGTGCTCATGTCAACCTGAAAGGCCGACAATTGAAGTGCAGATCCAAAGAGAAGTTTTCAGGAAGAATAACTGAAATTTTGAAGGAAATTGCAGTGGCGTTATGCATTGGTTGTTAAGTTATTTTTAGTTAGACGCAGAAGTGCCTCGGTGGCTCCAGAGAGCTTTGGCCTTACAGAAATGTTATGGGACAGACTTTATAAAATCGCCTGTCTGTTGTATGTCTTTTAGCAACCACTACTTTTAACCTTGTGTTTTTTAGCGTGCACCACTGTTGTAAACAGATTGCTACCTCCAGGGCTGTGGCAATGATTTAGTTGCAAAGCATTTGCTGAATCATTAAATCTAAAGCCATATCTCCCACACTTCACAATGGGAACTTATTTTTTCCCTCAGTTATAAGCTCCACCTTCAAATAAAGATCAAGTGATATGAGTTGAATAATAGCTGTGAGCTACTTTGCATTGACACATTTTTGTTGTGTTATGTTGTTACTACAGATCATTGAATTAAGGGTTTCAGAAAATAACCATTCAGAACAGAAGTGTATTGTAGTGAAGCTGCTGTCATTTGCCATAAATGGCTGTAGTGAGGCTAACATTGCCCAACCTTAATTGACTGGTTGGTTGGTGGGCTTTCTTGAGGGGACATGGTAAAGGACCACTGGGCTATCACTTATTCTTGCCATGTCTGTTTTCCATAAGCCCAAAAGATTGTAAGACATAGGAGCAGAACAAGGCCATTCAGCCCATTATGTACACTGTGCTATTCCATCATGGCTGATTTATTATGCCTCTCAACCATTTTGCTGCCTATAACCTTTGACACCCTTACTAATCAAGAACCTATCGATCTCTGCTCTAACTATACCCAATGACTTGGTCAGAGTCATCTGTGGCAATGAATTCCACAGATTTCCCACTTTCAGTGTTCTGATTTCTGTGGGCGACGGGGGTGGGGTGGGGGATGGTTCTGGGCATTGATGAATGGGATGCCATTGTTTTTTGTGCTGTGGGGGTGTTGGAGATGGGTTCTTTGTTTTGTGGCTACCTGGAGATGACAGATTCCAGAGTTGGATATGGGTACATGCTTTGATTAAAAAAAAGAAACCTTTGAACCTTTCGAACAAACCGTTGAACCAAGACTTTTCTGGACAGTTAGTCTCCACTCTCAAGGGCACTGGGGACAGGATGATGGCAATCAGTGCAGAAGGTGCCAACTTGTTCCCTCACAAACACCAACCCTCCCCCTACATTGAGAACATTCTTGAAACGTGGTGCCTCAAGGAGGCAGCATCCGTTATTAATGACACTCACATTCCAGGTCATGCCCTCTTTGCGTTACTCCCGTCGGGGGGAGCTGCAGGAGCCTGAAGACCCACATTTAGCGATTCAGAGACAGCTTCTTCCCCTCCGCCAACAGATTTCTGAACAGTCCACGAACTGATGAGTGCAATTTCATTACTTACCTTTTGCACTATTTATTTACTTCTGTGACATAGTATTTTTTAATGTCTTGCACTGTACTGCTGCCACTAAACAATACACTTGATGAGATATGTCAGAGGTAGTAAACCTGATTCTAACTCTGACTCTGACTAGGAGTTGGGTGGGCCATTCTGCAAAGCTGAGGAGGAGGGGGTGTTGAGAAATGGAGTTAGTTTATTATTCCCACATGTACTGAGGTAGAGCAAGAAAGCTTGTCTTGCACACTGCTCATAGAGATCAGTCATTACACAGTGCGTCGCGATAGAACAAGGTAAAGCAATAACAATGCAGATTGATGTGTAACAGCTACAGAGAAAGTGCTGTGCTGGCAGATAGTAAAGCACAAGGATACGAGGAGGTAGTGGTGAGGTCAAGAGTTCAACCTATCATATAAAGGAACTATTTAATAGTCTTGTTGCAGCCAGCTAGATGCTGTCCTTGAGCCTGGTGACTTCTATACCTTCTGCCCAGTGGAAGAGGGGAGAAAAGAGAATGTCCATAGTGGGGTGACTTTGATTACGCTGCTTTACTGATACAGTGAGAAGTATAGACAGAGCCCCCAGAAGGGTGGCTGCTTTCTGTGACGTGCTGAGCTGTGTCCACAACTCTCTGCAGTTTCTCGTGGTCATGTGCAGTGCAGTTGCCGGATCGGATGAATCTAGGCTGATACTGCCCACAAGGACAAGCTTCTGGGCAGACATCCCGTCAACAGCATAGGATCTGAAATAACAGTCAACCTTTGGAGACCGTAAGTTGCTGACATGGTCTTCAAGAGTGTGAGGGGGCTGCACCTGGGATTGAGATGCTCAAACACACTCTGCAGTCAAGTGGGTTTATACGAGCGTTCAGAAACTGGCTTGCAGCACCTATGAGTTCTCAAGCGTGTGTAACGAATGTCAGCAAGATATGTAGAGGAGTCCTTGCTTTCCTGCTGTCCTGACCCCAGTGCCGGTTCTTCTTCCAATACCCGTTTCCTTGTTCTTACACTCAGTAAGATATCACCCCCATTGGCCTCTTGACACAAGAACCCCAAAGCAAATCAATAAAGAGCTTGTTACACAGACATTCAAAGTTGTGGGGGGCGGGGGCCTTCACAACTATGGACAGAGTCTTCAAATTATTCATGTACCAGCAAAGGCATATTGAAGGAAGTCATAGGGGATCAGATTGATAAAAATTAGACAAAAGACTGACCAACAACCAATGTGCAAAAGAAGTCAAACTGTACGAATACAATACAGAACATGAGTTGTAAAGTCCTTTGAAGTGAGTCCATTAGTTTGCAAATCCGTTCAATGCTGAGGTGTTTGAAATTATTCACAAAGGTTCATGAGAGGTAATAATTGTTCCTGAACCTGTAGTGCAGGACTTAAGGCTCCTGTGCCTCCTCCCCGATGGCAGCAGCAAGAAGAGAGCCTGGCCTGGATGGTGGGCTTGCTAGATGACAAATGTTTTTTTCTTGTGACAGTGCTCCTTGTAGATGTGTTCAATGGTGAGGAGAGCTTTGTCTATAATGAACTGGACTGCATCCACCACTTTTCCATTGGTGTTTCCATATCAAGTCCCGATGAAACCAGTCAGGATACTCTCCACTGTGCATCTAAGGAAGTTTGTAGAAGTTTTAGAAGACATGCTAAATTCTCACAAACTTTTAAGGAAGTAGAGGTCCTGTCATGCCCTCTTTGTAAAGGCACTTACTTTCTGGACCCAGGACAGATCATCTGATATAATAACTTCAAAGAATTTAAAGTTACTGACCCTCTCTACCGCTGATCCCCTAATGAAGACCTCCAGTTTCTTCCTCCTGCACCCAATAATGAGCTCTTTGGTTTTGCTGACATTTAGTGAAGTTACTGCTGCAGCAGAAAGACAGGTTGTTGTTGTGGCACCATTCAACCAGATTTTCAATCTCACTCCGATATGCTAATAATGGGCGTGCTCTTTTGTATGAAATTGTCCGAGAAGGAATGATTTTCAGATTAGCCATCTACATTCTGGTGCATAGCAGAAGAAACATTTTCAGTCAAGACTGGATATGATGATGTGCAACTGAGCAGAGATGATTTGATGACACAAGAGAGACTTCAAATTCTGACATCTGTAGCAACATGCAGATATGCAGGAGCAGGTCAGGCATCGTCTGTGGAGGGAGATGAACAGCTGACATTTCATAGAACAGTACAGCACACTACCAGCCCTTCAGCCCATGATATTATGCTGAGCTATGTAAACATACTTCACAATCAATCTAACTCTTCTGTCCTACACAGCCCATAAACCTCCAATTTTCTTTCATCAATGTGCCTTCCTAAGAGATTCATAAATGTCCTTATTATATCAGCCTTCAGCACCATCCCTGGGAGTGAGATCTAGTTACCTACCACTCTCTACCTATGACATCTCTGTTTAATTTTCCATTGCTGCCCTGGGGTAAAAAGGATAGCAACTCTGTATATGCCTCTCATAATGTTGTACACCTCGATCAAAGTGCTCCTCATCCTCCTTCGCTCCAAAAAGAAAAACCCTAGCTTGCACAACCTTTCCACATACAACACGCTCTCTAATCCAGGCAGCATCCTGGTGAATCTCCTTTGCACCCTTTATAAAGCTTCCACGTCCTTCCTATAATGAGTAGACCAGAATTGAACACAATACTTCAGCCGACACCCTTCATCAGGACTGGAGAGGAAAACGTCAGAAGCTAGAATAAAAACTTGGGGGAAAGGGCGCTGTAGATAGGCATTAAAGATAATAGAGCTGATTGATTACCCTACTGTAAATGACTGGGATTGTTTTTTTTTGCATGTAATTATAGCAAATGTTCATGGAGTGCTTTCCTCTTTAGAAATGACTTTACTGAGAAGAGCTGCTGTTGCTCCCTGCACTCAGTAAATGACTATTTTCTGAGTTTATAATTTTATTTGCTGTGCTATCAACTATTTGAAGTGACTCCTCCAGCTTTGGCAATTTGGTGTTCTGTTCATTCAAGATAGTTTGCGACCAGTTTTGCAAAGTGAGATAGATGACCAGATGCTTTAGCAATGTTGATTAAAATCCTGAGAGAAAAACTGCCCTTCCCTTTCACATATCTCAACTCTTTATGGTTCATTCAAAGGATAGGACGTCCAACGGCGTAGCACACCGGCACAGCACCAGTGCTGTGTCAGGGAGTGGGAGCTGGGCCCTCAGTTTCAGCTCAGAGATGACTGTGACATCACTGAGTCAAAATTGGCACAAAGTAAAACATACTAACATACTAATGCCAATTTTTGCTTCAGTCACACACACACACCATATAAACACACACATTCGATGTGTGCATGTGTATGTAGTGCATATGTCTATATGTGCATATACAGCACACACATGCATATAGACATATACATTACATACACACGCACACATATGCATTCACATATCCACACACACACAAACACACACACACTCACACACACTCACACACACACACACTCACACACACACACTCACACTCACACACACACCGCACACACACAAACACACACACTCTCACACACACACTCACACACACACACACCACACACACACACACTCACACACACACACTCACACTCACACACACACCGCACACACACAAACACACACACACTCACACACACAAACACACAAACACACACACACACACACACACACAAACACACTCACACACACACACACACACAAACACACACACACTCACACACACACAACACACACACACACACACACACACACACACACACACACACACCACACACACAAACACACACACACACACACACACACACATACCTCTGGTAAGATCTTGGCACACTTGGTCACAGTGGTCTCTCTGGGTCTGACAGATGGTGAAATTGGGTGTATGAAACATTCTTTTTGCCCTGTTGTACGTTGATAATGTAAAATACTCGTTGGTTCATTGCTGGGACCAACAGTGGGGGAGCTGTGTGCCCTCAGTTGTTGCAAGGATCAGGCCCTCGTGCCCTGGTGTTGCCGTTACAGCCACCCAGAAAAGGAGGTGCCAGAGGGGGTCTGGGACAGAACAGAGGCGTGGTGGGTGTGCTGGCTCCTGCAGGCCGGCTATCCCGTTGGTACTGCTGTCTGGAAGACAAGGTGGATTGTGTTCGTCTGTGACTGACCAAGCAGGAGGTGATGAACTGCTGCTTTTTGCCTCTGGAGGCGCCGTTCGTTTTGCACGCAGTTCATTTTGTACAAACACCACCTGCTGCTTGGCAGAGACATAAGGTGCGTGACCAGTGCACTGGTCAGTACGATGCACCTTACGCCCGCGGACTGGACCTGGGCTGGGTCAGAGTGCGTGACCAGTGCACCGGTCAGTACGATGCACCTTAGGCCCGCGGACTGGACCTGGGCTGGGTCAGAGTGCGTGACCAGTGCACCGGTCAGTACGATGCACTTTACGCCCGCGGACTGGATCTGGGCTGGGTCAGAGTGGGTGACCAGTGCACCGGTCAGTACGATGCACCTTACGCCCGCGGACTGGACCTGGGCTGGGTCAGAGTGGGTGACCAGTGCACCGGTCAGTACGATGCACCTTACGCCCGCGGACTGGACCTGGGCTGGGTCAGAGTGGGTGACCAGTGCACCGGTCAGTACGATGCACCTTACGCCCGCGGACTGGACCTGGGCTGGGTCAGAGTGGGTGACCAGTGCACCGGTCAGTACGATGCACCTTACGCCCGCGGACTGGACCTGGGCTGGGTCAGAGTGGGTGACCAGTGCACCGGTCAGTACGATGCACCTTACGCCCGCGGACTGGACCTGGGCTGGGTCAGAGTGGGTGACCAGTGCACCGGTCAGTACGATGCACCTTACGCCCGCGGACTGGACCTGGGCTGGGTCAGAGTGGGTGACCAGTGCACCGGTCAGTACGATGCACATTACGCCCGCGGACTGGACCTGGGCTGGGTCAGAGTGGGTGACCAGTGCACCGGTCAGTACGATGCACATTACGCCCGCGGACTGGACCTGGGCTGGGTCAGAGTGGGTGACCAGTGCACCGGTCAGTACGATGCACCTTACGCCCGCGGACTGGACCTGGGCTGGGTCAGAGTGGGTGACCAGTGCACCGGTCAGTACGATGCACCTTACGCCCGCGGACTGGACCTGGGCTGGGTCAGAGTGGGTGACCAGTGCACCGGTCAGTACGATGCACCTTACGCCCGCGGACTGGACCTGGGCTGGGTCAGAGTGGGTGACCAGTGCACCGGTCAGTACGATGCACCTTACGCCCGCGGACTGGACCTGGGCTGGGTCAGAGTGGGTGACCAGTGCACCGGTCAGTACGATGCTCCTTACGCCCGCGGACTGGACCTGGGCTGGGTCAGAGTGGGTGACCAGTGCACCGGTCAGTACGATGCACCTTACGCCCGCGGACTGGACCTGGGCTGGGTCAGAGTGGGTGACCAGTGCACCGGTCAGTACGATGCACCTTACGCCCGCGGACTGGACCTGGGCTGGGTCAGAGTGGGTGACCAGTGCACCGGTCAGTACGATGCACCTTACGCCCGCGGACTGGACCTGGGCTGGGTCAGAGTGGGTGACCAGTGCACCGGTCAGTACGATGCACCTTACGCCCGCGGACTGGACCTGGGCTGGGTCAGAGTGGGTGACCAGTGCACCGGTCAGTACGATGCACCTTACGCCCGCGGACTGGACCTGGGCTGGGTCAGAGTGGGTGACCAGTGCACCGGTCAGTACGATGCACCTTACGCCCGCGGACTGGACCTGGGCTGGGTCAGAGTGGGTGACCAGTGCACCGGTCAGTACGATGCACCTTACGCCCGCGGACTGGACCTGGGCTGGGTCAGAGTGGGTGACCAGTGCACCGGTCAGTACGATGCACCTTACGCCCGCGGACTGGACCTGGGCTGGGTCAGAGTGGGTGACCAGTGCACCGGTCAGTACGATGCACCTTACGCCCGCGGACTGGACCTGGGCTGGGTCAGAGTGGGTGACCAGTGCACCGGTCAGTACGATGCACCTTACGCCCGCGGACTGGACCTGGGCTGGGTCAGAGTGGGTGACCAGTGCACCGGTCAGTACGATGCACCTTACGCCCGCGGACTGGACCTGGGCTGGGTCAGAGTGGGTGACCAGTGCACCGGTCAGTACGATGCACCTTACGCCCGCGGACTGGACCTGGGCTGGGTCAGAGTGGGTGACCAGTGCACCGGTCAGTACGATGCACCTTACGCCCGCGGACTGGACCTGGGCTGGGTCAGAGTGGGTGACCAGTGCACCGGTCAGTACGATGCACCTTACGCCCGCGGACTGGACCTGGGCTGGGTCAGAGTGGGTGACCAGTGCACTGGTCAGTACGATGCACCTTACGCCCGCGGACTGGACCTGGGCTGGGTCAGAGTGGGTGACCAGTGCACCGGTCAGTACGATGCACCTTACGCCCGCGGACTGGACCTGGGCTGGGTCAGAGTGGGTGACCAGTGCACCGGTCAGTACGATGCACCTTAGGCCCGCGGACTGGACCTGGGCTGGGTCAGAGTGGGTGACCAGTGCACCGGTCAGTACGATGCACCTTAGGCCCGCGGACTGGACCTGGGCTGGGTCAGAGTGCGTGACCAGTGCACTGGTCAGTACGATGCACCTTACGCCCGCGGACTGGACCTGGGCTGGGTCAGAGTGGGTGACCAGTGCACCGGTCAGTACGATGCACCTTACGCCCGCGGACTGGACCTGGGCTGGGTCAGAGTGGGTGACCAGTGCACCGGTCAGTACGATGCACCTTACGCCCGCGGACTGGACCTGGGCTGGGTCAGAGTGGGTGACCAGTGCACTGGTCACTACGATGCACCTTACGCCCGCGGACTGGACCTGGGCTGGGTCAGAGTGGGTGACCAGTGCACTGGTCAGTACGATGCACCTTACGCCCGCGGACTGGACCTGGGCTGGGTCAGAGTGCGTGACCAGTGCACCGGTCAGTACGATGCACCTTAGGCCCGCGGACTGGACCTGGGCTGGGTCAGAGTGCGTGACCAGTGCACCGGTCAGTACGATGCACTTTACGCCCGCGGACTGGATCTGGGCTGGGTCAGAGTGGGTGACCAGTGCACCGGTCAGTACGATGCACCTTACGCCCGCGGACTGGACCTGGGCTGGGTCAGAGTGGGTGACCAGTGCACCGGTCAGTACGATGCACCTTACGCCCGCGGACTGGACCTGGGCTGGGTCAGAGTGGGTGACCAGTGCACCGGTCAGTACGATGCACCTTACGCCCGCGGACTGGACCTGGGCTGGGTCAGAGTGGGTGACCAGTGCACCGGTCAGTACGATGCACCTTACGCCCGCGGACTGGACCTGGGCTGGGTCAGAGTGGGTGACCAGTGCACCGGTCAGTACGATGCACCTTACGCCCGCGGACTGGACCTGGGCTGGGTCAGAGTGGGTGACCAGTGCACCGGTCAGTACGATGCACCTTACGCCCGCGGACTGGACCTGGGCTGGGTCAGAGTGGGTGACCAGTGCACCGGTCAGTACGATGCACATTACGCCCGCGGACTGGACCTGGGCTGGGTCAGAGTGGGTGACCAGTGCACCGGTCAGTACGATGCACATTACGCCCGCGGACTGGACCTGGGCTGGGTCAGAGTGGGTGACCAGTGCACCGGTCAGTACGATGCACCTTACGCCCGCGGACTGGACCTGGGCTGGGTCAGAGTGGGTGACCAGTGCACCGGTCAGTACGATGCACCTTACGCCCGCGGACTGGACCTGGGCTGGGTCAGAGTGGGTGACCAGTGCACCGGTCAGTACGATGCACCTTACGCCCGCGGACTGGACCTGGGCTGGGTCAGAGTGGGTGACCAGTGCACCGGTCAGTACGATGCACCTTACGCCCGCGGACTGGACCTGGGCTGGGTCAGAGTGGGTGACCAGTGCACCGGTCAGTACGATGCTCCTTACGCCCGCGGACTGGACCTGGGCTGGGTCAGAGTGGGTGACCAGTGCACCGGTCAGTACGATGCACCTTACGCCCGCGGACTGGACCTGGGCTGGGTCAGAGGTGGGTGACCAGTGCACCGGTCAGTACGATGCACCTTACGCCCGCGGACTGGACCTGGGCTGGGTCAGAGTGGGTGACCAGTGCACCGGTCAGTACGATGCACCTTACGCCCGCGGACTGGACCTGGGCTGGGTCAGAGTGGGTGACCAGTGCACCGGTCAGTACGATGCACCTTACGCCCGCGGACTGGACCTGGGCTGGGTCAGAGTGGGTGACCAGTGCACCGGTCAGTACGATGCACCTTACGCCCGCGGACTGGACCTGGGCTGGGTCAGAGTGGGTGACCAGTGCACCGGTCAGTACGATGCACCTTACGCCCGCGGACTGGACCTGGGCTGGGTCAGAGTGGGTGACCAGTGCACCGGTCAGTACGATGCACCTTACGCCCGCGGACTGGACCTGGGCTGGGTCAGAGTGGGTGACCAGTGCACCGGTCAGTACGATGCACCTTACGCCCGCGGACTGGACCTGGGCTGGGTCAGAGTGGGTGACCAGTGCACCGGTCAGTACGATGCACCTTACGCCCGCGGACTGGACCTGGGCTGGGTCAGAGTGGGTGACCAGTGCACCGGTCAGTACGATGCACCTTACGCCCGCGGACTGGACCTGGGCTGGGTCAGAGTGGGTGACCAGTGCACCGGTCAGTACGATGCACCTTACGCCCGCGGACTGGACCTGGGCTGGGTCAGAGTGGGTGACCAGTGCACCGGTCAGTACGATGCACCTTACGCCCGCGGACTGGACCTGGGCTGGGTCAGAGTGGGTGACCAGTGCACCGGTCAGTACGATGCACCTTACGCCCGCGGACTGGACCTGGGCTGGGTCAGAGTGGGTGACCAGTGCACCGGTCAGTACGATGCACCTTACGCCCGCGGACTGGACCTGGGCTGGGTCAGAGTGGTGACCAGTGCACTGGTCAGTACGATGCACCTTACGCCCGCGGACTGGACCTGGGCTGGGTCAGAGTGGGTGACCAGTGCACCGGTCAGTACGATGCACCTTACGCCCGCGGACTGGACCTGGGCTGGGTCAGAGTGGGTGACCAGTGCACCGGTCAGTACGATGCACCTTAGGCCCGCGGACTGGACCTGGGCTGGGTCAGAGTGGGTGACCAGTGCACTGGTCAGTACGATGCACCTTAGGCCCGCGGACTGGACCTGGGCTGGGTCAGAGTGCGTGACCAGTGCACTGGTCAGTACGATGCACCTTACGCCCGCGGACTGGACCTGGGCTGGGTCAGAGTGGGTGACCAGTGCACCGGTCAGTACGATGCACCTTACGCCCGCGGACTGGACCTGGGCTGGGTCAGAGTGGGTGACCAGTGCACCGGTCAGTACGATGCACCTTACGCCCGCGGACTGGACCTGGGCTGGGTCAGAGTGGGTGACCAGTGCACTGGTCACTACGATGCACCTTACGCCCGCGGACTGGACCTGGGCTGGGTCAGAGTGGGTGACCAGTGCACTGGTCAGTACGATGCACCTTACGCCCGCGGACTGGACCTGGGCTGGGTCAGAGTGGGTGACCAGTGCACCGGTCAGTACGATGCACCTTACGCCCGCGGACTGGACCTGGGCTGGGTCAGAGTGGGTGACCAGTGCACCGGTCAGTACGATGCACCTTACGCCCGCGGACTGGACCTGGGCTGGGTCAGAGTGGGTGGACCAGTGCACGGTCAGTACGATGCACCTTACGCCCGCGGACTGGACCTGGGCTGGGTCAGAGTGGGTGACCAGTGCACCGGTCAGTACGATGCACCTTACGCCCGCGGACTGGACCTGGGCTGGGTCAGAGTGGGTGACCAGTGCACCGGTCAGTACGATGCACCTTACGCCCGCGGACTGGACCTGGGCTGGGTCAGAGTGGGTGACCAGTGCACCGGTCAGTACGATGCACCTTACGCCCGCGGACTGGACCTGGGCTGGGTCAGAGTGGGTGACCAGTGCACCGGTCAGTACGATGCACCTTACGCCCGCGGACTGGACCTGGGCTGGGTCAGAGTGGGTGACCAGTGCACCGGTCAGTACGATGCACCTTACGCCCGCGGACTGGACCTGGGCTGGGTCAGAGTGGGTGACCAGTGCACCGGTCAGTACGATGCACCTTAGGCCCGCGGACTGGACCTGGGCTGGGTCAGAGTGCGTGACCAGTGCACCGGTCAGTACGATGCACCTTACGCCCGCGGACTGGACCTGGGCTGGGTCAGAGTGGGTGACCAGTGCACCGGTCAGTACGATGCACCTTACGCCCGCGGACTGGACCTGGGCTGGGTCAGAGTGGGTGACCAGTGCACCGGTCAGTACGATGCACCTTACGCCCGCGGACTGGACCTGGGCTGGGTCAGAGTGGGTGACCAGTGCACCGGTCAGTACGATGCACCTTACGCCCGCGGACTGGACCTGGGCTGGGTCAGAGTGGGTGACCAGTGCACCGGTCAGTACGATGCACCTTACGCCCGCGGACTGGACCTGGGCTGGGTCAGAGTGGGTGACCAGTGCACCGGTCAGTACGATGCACCTTACGCCCGCGGACTGGACCTGGGCTGGGTCAGAGTGGGTGACCAGTGCACCGGTCAGTACGATGCACCTTACGCCCGCGGACTGGACCTGGGCTGGGTCAGAGTGGGTGACCAGTGCACCGGTCAGTACGATGCACCTTAGGCCCGCGGACTGGACCTGGGCTGGGTCAGAGTGGGTGACCAGTGCACCGGTCAGTACGATGCACCTTAGGCCCGCGGACTGGACCTGGGCTGGGTCAGAGTGCGTGACCAGTGCACTGGTCAGTACGATGCACCTTACGCCCGCGGACTGGACCTGGGCTGGGTCAGAGTGGGTGACCAGTGCACCGGTCAGTACGATGCACCTTACGCCCGCGGACTGGACCTGGGCTGGGTCAGAGTGGGTGACCAGTGCACCGGTCAGTACGATGCACCTTACGCCCGCGGACTGGACCTGGGCTGGGTCAGAGTGGGTGACCAGTGCACTGGTCACTACGATGCACCTTACGCCCGCGGACTGGACCTGGGCTGGGTCAGAGTGGGTGACCAGTGCACTGGTCAGTACGATGCACCTTACGCCCGCGGACTGGACCTGGGCTGGGTCAGAGTGCGTGACCAGTGCACCGGTCAGTACGATGCACCTTAGGCCCGCGGACTGGACCTGGGCTGGGTCAGAGTGCGTGACCAGTGCACCGGTCAGTACGATGCACTTTACGCCCGCGGACTGGATCTGGGCTGGGTCAGAGTGGGTGACCAGTGCACCGGTCAGTACGATGCACCTTACGCCCGCGGACTGGACCTGGGCTGGGTCAGAGTGGGTGACCAGTGCACCGGTCAGTACGATGCACCTTACGCCCCGCGGACTGGACCTGGGCTGGGTCAGAGTGGGTGACCAGTGCACCGGTCAGTACGATGCACCTTACGCCCGCGGACTGGACCTGGGCTGGGTCAGAGTGGGTGACCAGTGCACCGGTCAGTACGATGCACCTTACGCCCCGGACTGGACCTGGCTGGGTCAGAGTGGGTGACCAGTGCACCGGTCAGTACGATGCACCTTACGCCCGCGGACTGGACCTGGGCTGGGTCAGAGTGGGTGACCAGTGCACCGGTCAGTACGATGCACCTTACGCCCGCGGACTGGACCTGGGCTGGGTCAGAGTGGGTGACCAGTGCACCGGTCAGTACGATGCACATTACGCCCGCGGACTGGACCTGGGCTGGGTCAGAGTGGGTGACCAGTGCACCGGTCAGTACGATGCACATTACGCCCGCGGACTGGACCTGGGCTGGGTCAGAGTGGGTGACCAGTGCACCGGTCAGTACGATGCACCTTACGCCCGCGGACCTGGACCTGGGCTGGGTCAGAGTGGTGACCAGTGCACCGGTCAGTACGATGCACCTTACGCCCGCGGACTGGACCTGGGCTGGGTCAGAGTGGGTGACCAGTGCACCGGTCAGTACGATGCACCTTACGCCCGCGGACTGGACCTGGGCTGGGTCAGAGTGGGTGACCAGTGCACCGGTCAGTACGATGCACCTTACGCCCGCGGACTGGACCTGGGCTGGGTCAGAGTGGGTGACCAGTGCACCGGTCAGTACGATGCTCCTTACGCCCGCGGACTGGACCTGGGCTGGGTCAGAGTGGGTGACCAGTGCACCGGTCAGTACGATGCACCTTACGCCCGCGGACTGGACCTGGGCTGGGTCAGAGTGGGTGACCAGTGCACCGGTCAGTACGATGCACCTTACGCCCGCGGACTGGACCTGGGCTTGGGTCAGAGTGGGTGACCAGTGCACCGGTCAGTACGATGCACCTTACGCCCGCGCGGACTGGACCTGGGCTGGGTCAGAGTGGGTGACCAGTGCACCGGTCAGTACGATGCACCTTACGCCCGCGGACTGGACCTGGGCTGGGTCAGAGTGGGTGACCAGTGCACCGGTCAGTACGATGCACCTTACGCCCGCGGACTGGACCTGGGCTGGGTCAGAGTGGGTGACCAGTGCACCGGTCAGTACGATGCACCTTACGCCCGCGACTGGACCTGGGCTGGGTCAGAGTGGGTGACCAGTGCACCGGTCAGTACGATGCACCTTACGCCCGCGGACTGGACCTGGGCTGGGTCAGAGTGGGTGACCAGTGCACCGGTCAGTACGATGCACCTTACGCCCCGCGGACTGGACCTGGGCTGGGTCAGAGTGGGTGACCAGTGCACCGGTCAGTACGATGCACCTTACGCCCGCGGACTGGACCTGGGCTGGGTCAGAGTGGGTGACCAGTGCAACCGGTCAGTACGATGCACCTTACGCCCGCGGACTGGACCTGGGCTGGGTCAGAGTGGGTGACCAGTGCACGGTCAGTACGATGCACCTTACGCCCGCGGACTGGACCTGGGCTGGGTCAGAGTGGGTGACCAGTGCACCGGTCAGTACGATGCACCTTACGCCGCGGACTGGACCTGGGCTGGGTCAGAGTGGGTGACCAGTGCACCGGTCAGTACGATGCACCTTACGCCCGCGGACTGGACCTGGGCTGGGTCAGAGTGGGTGACCAGTGCACTGGTCAGTACGATGCACCTTACGCCCGCGGACTGGACCTGGGCTGGGTCAGAGTGGGTGACCAGTGCACCGGTCAGTACGATGCACCTTACGCCCGCGGACTGGACCTGGGCTGGGTCAGAGTGGGTGACCAGTGCACCGTCAGTACGATGCACCTTACGCCCGCGGACTGGACCTGGGCTGGGTCAGAGTGGGTGACCAGTGCACTGGTCAGTACGATGCACCTTAGGCCCGCGGACTGGACCTGGGCTGGGTCAGAGTGCGTGACCAGTGCACTGGTCAGTACGATGCACCTTACGCCCGCGGACTGGACCTGGGCTGGGTCAGAGTGGGTGACCAGTGCACCGGTCAGTACGATGCACCTTACGCCCGCGGACTGGACCTGGGCTGGGTCAGAGTGGGTGACCAGTGCACCGGTCAGTACGATGCACCTTACGCCCCGCGGACTGGACCTGGGCTGGGTCAGAGTGGGTGACCAGTGCACTGGTCACTACGATGCACCTTACGCCCGCGGACTGGACCTGGGCTGGGTCAGAGTGGGTGACCAGTGCACTGGTCAGTACGATGCACCTTACGCCCGCGGACTGGACCTGGCTGGGTCAGAGTGGGTGACCAGTGCACCGGTCAGTACGATGCACCTTACGCCCGCGGACTGGACCTGGGCTGGGTCAGAGTGGGTGACCAGTGCACCGGTCAGTACGATGCACCTTACGCCCGCGGACTGGACCTGGGCTGGGTCAGAGTGGGTGACCAGTGCACCGGTCAGTACGATGCACCTTACGCCCGCGGACTGGACCTGGGCTGGGTCAGAGTGGGTGACCAGTGCACCCGGTCAGTACGATGCACCTTACGCCCGCGGACTGGACCTGGGCTGGGTCAGAGTGGGTGACCAGTGCACCGGTCAGTACGATGCACCTTACGCCCGCGGACTGGACCTGGGCTGGGTCAGAGTGGGTGACCAGTGCACCGGTCAGTACGATGCACCTTACGCCCGCGGACTGGACCTGGGCTGGGTCAGAGTGGGTGACCAGTGCACCGGTCAGTACGATGCACCTTACGCCCGCGGACTGGACCTGGGCTGGGGTCAGAGTGGGTGACCAGTGCACCGGTCAGTACGATGCACCTTACGCCCGCGGACTGGACCTGGGCTGGGTCAGAGTGGGTGACCAGTGCACCGGTCAGTACGATGCACCTTACGCCCGCGGACTGGACCTGGGCTGGGTCAGAGTGGGTGACCAGTGCACCGGTCAGTACGATGCACCTTACGCCCGCGGACTGGACCTGGGCTGGGTCAGAGTGGGTGACCAGTGCACTGGTCAGTACGATGCACCTTACGCCCGCGGACTGGACCTGGGCTGGGTCAGAGTGCGTGACCAGTGCACCGGTCAGTACGATGCACCTTACGCCCGCGGACTGGACCTGGGCTGGGTCAGAGTGGGTGACCAGTGCACTGGTCAGTACGATGCACCTTACGCCCGCGGACTGGACCTGGGGCTGGGTCAGAGTGGTGACCAGTGCACCGGTCAGTACGATGCACCTTACGCCCGCGGACTGGACCTGGGCTGGGTCAGAGTGGGTGACCAGTGCACCGGTCAGTACGATGCACCTTAGGCCCGCGGACTGGACCTGGGCTGGGTCAGAGTGGGTGACCAGTGCACTGGTCAGTACGATGCACCTTACGCCCGCGGACTGGACCTGGGCTGGGTCAGAGTGCGTGACCAGTGCACTGGTCAGTACGATGCACCTTACGCCCGCGGACTGGACCTGGGCTGGGTCAGAGTGGGTGACCAGTGCACCGGTCAGTACGATGCACCTTACGCCCGCGGACTGGACCTGGGCTGGGTCAGAGTGGGTGACCAGTGCACCGGTCAGTACGATGCACCTTACGCCCGCGGACTGGACCTGGGCTGGGTCAGAGTGGGTGACCAGTGCACCGGTCAGTACGATGCACCTTACGCCCGCGGACTGGACCTGGGCTGGGTCAGAGTGGGTGACCAGTGCACTGGTCAGTATGATGCACCTTACGCCCGCGGACTGGACCTGGGCTGGGTCAGAGTGGGTGACCAGTGCACCGGTCAGTACGATGCACCTTACGCCCGCGGACTGGACCTGGGCTGGGTCAGAGTGGGTGACCAGTGCACCGGTCAGTACGATGCACCTTAGGCCCGCGGACTGGACCTGGGCTGTGTCAGAGTGGGTGACCAGTGCACCGGTCAGTACGATGCACCTTACGCCCGCGGACTGGACCTGGGCTGGGTCAGAGTGCGTGACCAGTGCACTGGTCAGTACGATGCACCTTACGCCCGCGGACTGGACCTGGGCTGGGTCAGAGTGCGTGACCAGTGCACTGGTCAGTACGATGCACCTTACGCCCGCGGACTGGACCTGGGCTGGGTCAGAGTGGGTGACCAGTGCACCGGTCAGTACGATGCACCTTACGCCCACGGACTGGACCTGGGCTGGGTCAGAGTGGGTGACCAGTGCACTGGTCACTACGATGCACCTTACGCCCGCGGACTGGACCTGGGCTGGGTCAGAGTGGGTGACCAGTGCACTGGTCAGTACGATGCACCTTACGCCCTCGGACTGGACCTGGGCTGGGTCAGAGTGGGTGACCAGTGCACCGGTCAGTACGATGCACCTTACGCCCGCGGACTGGACCTGGGCTGGGTCAGAGTGGGTGACCAGTGCACCGGTCAGTACGATGCACCTTAGGCCCATGGACTGGACCTGGGCTGGGTCAGAGTGCGTGACCAGTGCACCGGTCAGTACGATGCACCTTACGCCCGCGGACTGGACCTGGGCTGGGTCAGAGTGCGTGACCAGTGCACCGGTCAGTACGATGCACCTTACGCCCACGGACTGGACCTGGGCTGGGTCAGAGTGGGTGACCAGTGCACCGGTCAGTACGATGCACCTTACGCCCACGGACTGGACCTGGGCTGGGTCAGAGTGCGTGACCAGTGCACCGGTCAGTACGATGCACCTTAGGCCCACGGACTGGACCTGGGCTGGGTCAGAGTGGGTGACCAGTGCACCGGTCAGTACGATGCACCTTACGCCCTCGGACTGGACCTGGGCTGGGTCAGAGTGGGTGAAGGCTGCTTATCAGCCCACTGTCAGTATATTTAAGACTGATATCCTGGAGAATGGGTGCCAGAGTCATTTTAGACCCTGTGTGATGAGTACTATCCATATGAAAGAGAAGATTGTAGGAGAAACTGAAGACAGCCTTTGCAGGGGTTGGCACATTTATAAGCAACCTCTCGGCGCAGAGCAACTGAATCCTTCAGAACGTACGCAGGGGAAGGGCAGAGCGCCACGAAGCTGTAACCTCTTCCATTCTAGTTACCCCAGTGAACTCTGCCCCTCTCTTGACTCCGACGGGCTACAGTGAGTTGGATGGCATATTAAGAGAGCACGACCCACTTCAGAGGTACCTCAGCAAACCACCATTCTGAGTGAGCACCGTGTCATCGGTCTGCGCATGGGACACTACCACGGGCAAGTACGTCATCAAGGATGACATTTCCGAAACAAGGATGGTTAACGACTGTGCAATAAGACTGTTTCAAGACCAGCCTCTAAGACTGTCCATTCTTTTGCCAAAGACTTAGTGAAATGCTGACGACTTTAGTTTCAGTGGTGAGCTTGACATCATGGATGTCAGGTGGGGAGTGCTCTGCTTCTGGAGTATGCAGTTCCTTTCGCACAAACATCACTTCCAGTGCGTAAGCTGTTTTTACATCCCTTCCTGCCGAGGTTAATTTGGATTTCAGCTTGGAATAAACATGGCAGAAAGACATTTATCTCCATCCACTTTTTATTTGCCTTTGAAATAGCAGTATCTGTGCATCTTGAGCTTCTTAATATTGGTAAACATTTAGTAGATATACCTTAAAGGAAGTAGATTTATCATTCATCGTTATTAAGTTATCATCATGTCACAAGTCCACAGCACAGCTGTTGAATGTTTCAAGTGTGTATTTAATGCTGATCGTGAGAATAATTGATAATACTGGCATATTCAGGCACACAACAATTTTGTATTGACTATCATATGTGTTTTACTTTCTGCAGATTCAAAAGGTCTTCTATTTTAAAAACTTGAAGAAAGCTTCTGGCTCGGGTGATTTTTAACTCCCTTCATAGCTTTGTACACAACGCACTGCCAGGGCAGTAGATGCTGGATATTTGTTCCTGCAGAAACAAGGCTCCAGGACAATATCCCTTGCACCATCGATCTTCAGGCCATGCCACTCAGGGTGTTGTGCTGACGTTATTTTATGTGACTCTATGTGCTATCGTAACTATATGTACTGTGCTTTGAACCTTGGACCCAGAGGAATGCTGTTCCATTGAGCTGTTTACATATGTATGATTGAATGACAATTAAACTTGAATTTGAACAACATATAAACACACACACACACATGCACACATATATACACTATATAAACACGCACATACACCCGCTGTTGCAGCTCTACAAAACTCTGGTTAGACAACACTTGGAATACTGTATTGTGTTCAGCCTGGTCGCTCCACTACAGGAGGGCTTAGAGAGGGTGAAGAGGAGATTTACCAGCATGTTGCCTGGATTAGCGAGCACCTGTTATGAGGATAGGTTGACCAGAGCTGGGGCCTTTGCCTGGAGTGAAGGAGGATTCCTGCTTGGACCTTCTCTGGGTTTCTCTTCCTCTTCAAACCAGGTTGAAGATTCATATAGCCTTCTCACCAAGAGTGAAGGAGCTTTTCTCTTCCCTCCTCACTTCTCAACAAAGTGACAATTTCTACATTAACAAAACATTGTTTTTGATGAACTGCTAAATAGCTCCCATTTGACATTGTTACGCAAACTTGCTGATATTGAAAGGTGAGGAATTCATTCAGAGCTCAACTAGTTACCAGGGGCTTGTGTACCTATTCCAGGAGAGCCTGTCCAGGGTATGTATTGTTGGAGACGTGCCTTTTCAGAAAAGATACTAAACTGGCTTCCTCGGCTGAACATTAACATTCATTGAACTATCAATGGGTTTTTGACCAATTTAAAGCAGGTAAACTGATCATTTGCCTCAGTGTTGTAGGCAACACTTACAGCCACTTATCTACATTACAACAATGGCTGATGTTCAATGCATAATTCAATGACCTTTGTGCGCTTTGGTCTCGCTTAACGATAATGGAAGCTGAAGTATTACTCCAAGTTCTTCATTAACTTTTCTTTTAAAAGTCAGTTCAAACCTCTAAACTAAATTAAGTTGAAGACAGTGAACAAGTTTGTGAAGATTTTTAATTCCCACTCTCCTCATATCCTGAATTACATTGTGCTGTTCTGAGATCCTTCAGTGCTAAAGTAGCCGAGGTCTTCTACAGTCTGTGTATGCGCGCATATGTGTACTTATATGTGTTTATATGGTGTGCATATAGAATGAGAAGATAAAACATTATGACATAGTACAGGGCTTACAGCCCATAGTGTTGTGCTGACCTTTAAACCAAATCTAACCATTCCCTCCTACATTGCCCTCCATATTTATATCATCCATGTGCTTATCTAAGAATTTCTTAAGTGCCCCTAATGTATCTGCCTTTACCATCACCCCTAGCAGAACCTTCCACACACTCACCACTTCAGTATAAAAAACTTTCCTCTGTCATCCCCTCCAATACTTTCCTCCAGTCACCTTAATATTATGCCCCCTCATGTTTGTGAGAAAAGGTTTCTGGCTATCCACTCAATCTATGCCTTATTATTTTGCTCACGTCCATCTAGCCACCTCTCATCCTCCTTCACTCCAAGGAGAAAAGCCCTAACTTGCTCAGCCTACCCTCATGAGACAGGCTCTCTAGTCCAGGCAGCATTCTGGTAAGTCTCCTCCGCACCATCTCTAAATCTTCCACGTCCTTCCTATAATGAGGCAATCAGAATGGAACACAATATTCCAAATGCTGTTGAACCACAGATTCATAGAGCTGGAATATTACCTCATGGCTCTTGAACTCAGTCCTTCGACTAATGAAGGCTAATACACCATATGTCTTCTCAACAACCTTATCAGCCTGCATGGCAACAAGGACTGGTTATTGGACAAGGGACTAAGTATCACTGACTTCCTCGAACCACCCCTCGCCACCGCTCCTCATTGTCCCCTCCTCATTTTGTTATTTCTCTTCTTTTACCATCTTCCATATCAACAGAGGCTGTTCTTCCTGTTGAGTTGTGTGGGCTCTCAGAGAAACCCCATCAGCCCCACTCGAAGAGAAAGAGCTTTCTCAAACGCAGTGTGTTTCAATGGCGTCCCTGGGGCTACTGTGAGCAGGAACCACATACACACAGGAGATTCTGCACACGCTGGTATTCCCGAGCGACACATTCAAAACGTTGGAGGAATTCAGCAGGTCGGGCAGCATCCATGCAACAGTTGACATTTTGGGCCCAGACCCTTGATCAGGACACACATTCATATTGTATTGGTTCATTATTGTCACATAGATTGAGACACAGTGAAAAGCTTGTTTTGCGTAACTTTTATACCGATCAAATCATTACACAGTGTATTGAGGTAGAATAAGGTAATACAACAATACAGATTAAAGTGTAAAAGTGCAGAGCAGATAAACAATAATGTGCAAACTCAAAATAAGGTAGATTGTGAGCCCATCTTATTTTCAAGATATCCACTCAAGAGTCTGATAACAGTGGGGTAGGAGCTGTCCTTGAGCCTGGTGGTGTGTGCTTTCAGGCTTTTGTATCTTCTGCCCAATGGGAGAGGGGTGAAGAGAGAATGTCCAGGGTGGGTGGGGGCTTTGATTATGCCGGCTGCTTTACTGAGCCAGCAAGAAGTGTAGTCAGAGCCCATGGAGAGGAGACTGCTTCCTGTGATGTGCCGAGCTGTGTCCATGTCCCTCAGTGGGTTTTTGCAGGCACATGCACAACAGTGTCATAGCAAGCCATTATGCATCCAGAAAGCATGGTCTTTATGGTGCATCGATAAAAATCGGTAAGAGTTGACGGGGACATGCTGAATTTCCTTGGCTTCCAGAAGAAGTAGAGGCATTGGTGAGTTTCCTTGGCCATCACATCAACATGGTTGGACCAAAGCAGGTTATTGGTGATATTCACTCCTACAAGCTTGAAGCTCTCAACCCTAACACTGTTGAGCATGTGTACTGTCCGAAACCAATGGCCAGCTCTTCTGGTTTGTTGACATTGAGGAAAAGGTCAATGACATACATCAGCTGCTGATGACTGGCCAAGAGGCTTGGTGTGATAACGTGGGGGTCGCGTGGCTAGACCTCTTTCTGCAGGAGGTGACAGATCTCCGAAAGCATTACTCCTAGGTTAAAGCACAGTAAGCTAGAGGAATGAGAGGTTCTTCCCCTGCAGCTGTCCAGGCAACAAAACTGCCTTCAGCCTACCTGTCGTCACCCCTGTGGACTCTATTGACTAGCAGCACCAACAACAAAGCAGGGTGTTGTTCAGTAACAGCTCAGCTTTTGAGTAGCAGCACCTGACTTGCTCCTGCAAGGAGCTGACATGTTTAAAGTTCGGAATAAACTTATTATCAAAGGACATATATGTCACCACATGCATTTTCTTGTGGGCATTCACAGTAGAAAAAAGAAATATGGTAGAATCAATAAAAAACTGCATGCCAAAACTGACAATCAATCTGTTAAAGAAGACGATCTGAGCAAACAAGTAATAGAAATAGACAGATAAGTAAATAAGTAACACTGACAGAGAATATGAGTTGCCGAGCCCTTTAAAATGAGTCCATAATGCAATCAGTTCAGAGTTGAGGTGAGTGAAGTTACCCTCACTGGTGCGGGGGCCTGATATCTGAAGGATAATAACAATTCCTGAACGTGTTGCTGTGGGACCGAAGACCCCTGTACCTCCTTCCTGATGGCAGCATGGCCTGGATGGTGGGGGTCCTTGATGATGGATGCTGCTTTCCTTCAGTAGCACCACTTGTGGAGGTGCTCAGAGGTGGGGAGGGCTTTTCGTGTGATGGTCTAGGCTGTGTCCATCTCTTTTCCATCCTTGGGCATTGCTGTTTCCACACCAGTCCATAATGCAACCAGCACTCTCTACTGTACATCTATAGAACTTTAGAAAACTCACTGAATCTGCAAAAACTTTTGAGAAATTAGAGACACTGCTGGGCCTTCTTTGTAATGACACTTACGTGCTGGTCCCAGGATAAATCTTCTGATGTGATAATGCCAACGAATTTAAAGTTACTGACCCTTTCCACCCCTGATCCCCAAATGAAGATTGGCTCATGGACCCCAGTTTCTTCCCCCTGTAGTTACTAATCAGCTCTTTGGTCTTGCTGAAGTTGAGTGAGAGGTTGTTGTGGCACCACTCAACTAGATTTTCAATCTCCCTCCCACACGCCGATTTGCCATCATCTTTGTTTCGGCCAGCAAACTTAAATATAACATTAGAGCTGTACTTAACCTCACAGTCATAAGTATAAGGTGAGTAGAGTGGGGGGAGGGAGGGGCAAGCACACAGTCTTCTGGTGTAACTGTACTGATGGAGATTGTGGAGGAGATATTGTAGCCAACCGGAACTGACTGGGGTAATCATGGATTCAGTCACACGCACGCACACATTGTCTCTTCCTCACAGATACTCTTACAGACACACAAGCACACTCATGCACGTTTGTTCTCTCATCTGTTTACATTCTTGGTCTTCCTCACACACATAAACATATACACACAGAGACACACACACATACCTGTCTCTCTTCTTTGCTTCCCTTCCCTAATCAACAGCCCAGCTCTTTACTTCATCCCTCCCTCTCCCAGTTTCACCTATCACCTTGTGTTCCTCTCCCGCATCTTTTAAATCTACTCCTGATCTTTTTTTCTCCAGTCCTGCTGAAGGGTTTTAGCTTGAAACATCAACTGTTACTTTTTCTCCATAGATACTGCCTGGCCTGCTGTGTTCCTCCAGCATTGTGTGTGTTGCTCGGATTTCCAGCATCTGCAGATTTTCTCGTTTGTGATTAGAATATTGTGAGCAGCTTTGGGCCCCTAATCGAGGAAAAGATGTGCTGGCATTGGAGACGGTCCAGAGGAGGTGCTTCCGTGAATGAATTGGTTAATGTATAACGAGTGTTTGATGGTTCTGGCCCTGTACTTGCTGGAGTTTAGAAGAATGAGTGGGATCTCAGTGAAACCTATTGAAAATTGAAAGGCCTAGACTGAGTGAATGTTTCCTATAGTGGGGGAATCTAAGACTAAAGGGCACAGCCTCAGAGTAGAGGGGTGTCTCTTTAGATCAGAGATGAGAAGGAATTTCTTTAGCCAGAGGGTGGTGAATCTGTGGAATTTATTGCCACTGACGGCTATGGAGGCCGAGTCATTGAATATATTTAGAGCAGAGGTTGATAGGTTCTTGGTTAGTCAGGGCATCAAAGGTTATGGGGAAAAGTCAGGAGAATGGGGACAGGGGGATAACACATCAGCTACGATGGAATGGAGGACAGGCCTGATGGGCCGAGTGGCCTAATTCTGCTTCTGTGTCTTATGGTCTTGTATGCATAAGTGTGAGTGAGAAAGTGAGTATAAGGGAGGGTGTGAGAAAATGTCTATGTGTGAGTGAGAGAGGTAACAGATATAAGTTCCTATGTACCAATCCCATGCAATCTCCCATCGACTCGGTCCCCATCGCCAGCGGACCAATCCCGCTCTCCCATGTCCAAGGGAAATCTCAGTGGAACGAGTCATCCTGGACTCTGAGGGACGGCCTCAGGAGATCAGGAGGAGGCTGGGCAGAGAGGATGACCGCGTGCATTGAGGAACAGCAGGTACCCCCTGACAGCTCGTACCGTGTGAAGTTGGCAGCATGTCTCCCTAACTCTGGCAGACCATGTTTGAGTAAAGTTACAGCCCTAGCAAACCTCAGACAAGCACATCAGCTCTTGCCTTTTAGAAACATTTGTCACAAGTCTGAGCCTGGGGAAACAACCAGACAAAGAGGCTGATTTAATGATAATTATTTCATTATTCACTAACAGGTGTTTGAAATTGTTCATCATTACAGGATGAGGGCCAATCCCACCATTTACTGCTTAAGAGTTGATCAAAGAGAATCACTAATGAAATTCAGTCTTCTACCAGCCACATCTGTGAGATCATTTAAACTGCCTTGCAATTAGAAGGCCCCAAAGAGATTAATTTTACCATTCACAAGAGGGAAAGGAAAGACTTCTGTCTTAATGGAAATACACCGAGTGGGGCCTGGAGAAGGATTTTGTGCTGGGATTGAGGAGAGAAGGAAGTTACTGCAGGAAGAGTGAAAATGTTCCCCCACCCAAGTACTTCTCCTTTAATTGCTGTGCTGTCATTGGGGAAATTGCAGCATTTTTCATGAGGCAAGATTCCAGCAGTCAGCTTGGTTTTGGTAGTGTTGGAGGCAGTAGAGAGATGCCCAGGGCTTTGGTTAATCTGCCATTGAAGTTACTACTCTGACACAGAGCCTGTTGAAATGCACAGTGGGTTGGTCGGTCAGCTTCCAGAAGACGGAGACAAGGCAGAACGTCCCACGCCACTGCGGAATTTTACAGGGGTGCCTTCACTAACTGATGGGGTTGCTCCAAGTTCTGAAGTCGAGAAGCAGAGCTGATGTTTCAGGTCATAGGCACTTAGTTCTAATGCACAAATTAAAATTGAATGTCCTTGGCCTGGAACATCAAGTTTTTCTCTCCTCTCTTTCCACAGATGCTGCCTGATGTTTTGGGTTTCTCCAGCATTTTCTACTTTTATTTCAGGCTTTTGGTATCTGCAATATTTTTGAATTTCAATTTGCATGCTCAGATTGTACAAAGCAATGTTAGCGGAGAGATACGTGTGAGGATGTGTAAGATTAATTAATAAGGATTCTATAGGAAAAGTATAATCAGAACATGGCAGGGTTTTAAATTCATTTGTGAGGGTGAGAAACCAGCATCTAAAACTGGTGCCAAAGCTTGGATAAAGACCATTCTAATGGAATGAGGACTGGTTGCTCCATGACTAGGTGTGAAAGCACAATGCTCAGGAATGGAAAAGTTTACATAGAGTGGTGGATACAGCCCAGACCATCACAGGAAAAGACCTCCCCACCATTGAGCACATCTACAAAGAGTGTTGCCACAAGAAAGCAGCATCCATCATCTGGAGCCTCCACCATCCAGTCCATGCTCTCCTCACTGCTGAATCAAGGAGGAGGTGCAGGAGCCTCAGGTTCAGGAACCTTTCATCCATCAGGCTCCTGAACCAGTGTGGACGCCTTCACTCACCTCAGCACTGAACTGCCTCCACAACCTAGAGACTCTCTCAAGGACTCTACAACTCGTGGTCTCAGTATTTTTTCTATTATTTTCACAATTTGTCTTCCATTGCAGATTAGTTGTTTGTCAATCTTCATTATTTGTAGCTTTTTATTCTATTGTGTTTCTTTATTTTATTCTAAGTGCTTGCAATAAAATGAATCTCAAGGCAGTATTAATAAATTTACTTTGAACTTTGAGTTATTCAAAGCAAACTGGGAAAATCCACTTAAAGTCAAAATAAAATCTGCAGACCCTGGAGAACTGAAATAAAAGCAGAAAATACAGGTAAAACTTAACAGGAGCGACAGCATCTGTGGATAGGTATCCCATTAATGGATTGTGTAATGACCCTTTATCAGGAATGTTTGTTTTGCCCACTGGTGCTGCCTTCCCTGCTGAGTTTGTCCAGTATTTGTGTGGGAGAATACATTGACAAATTAGAGAGGAATCAGTAAGACTGGATACTTATTTCATAAATCTCTGCAAAAGTATGTACTGCTGAGGAAGAAAGTCTGTGAGAAGAAACCGTCATCTGCAGCGAAGTAATGAAGCTAAGAATGGTATTAGCTTGAAAGCAAAGAGGTAAAATGTTGTGAAGATCAGCTGTAGGACAGAGGATGGGAATGTTTTTCGAATTCAATGACGATAATTTGCCAGGAATTGAATTAAAGGGAGAAGTTGGACAGCCTTGGTGGAAGCCAAGTTCAAGTTCAATTCCTGATACTGTGTGTAAGGAGTTTATACATTCTCCATGTGATCACGTGGGTTTCTTCCAGGTGCTCTGGTTTGCTCCCACATTGCAAAACTGTACAGGTTCGTAGGTTAATTGGTCATATGGGTGTAACTGGGTGGCATAGGCTCATTGCGCTGGAAGAGTCTGTTAGTGTACTGTATCTCTAAACAAATTAATGAATGAATACTTTATTTCTTGAAGTGTAGGAGTCTAAGAGATAATCTTATAAAGGTGTATAAAATCACAAGGGTCATAGATGGCATGAATTCACCAAATCTTTCTCCCAAGGTTGGGGAAACAAGAACTAGAAGATGATTACTGAGAGGTTCATTGAGATCTCTCTTCCAGCCGCTTGAGACCTTTATCAGGAGCACTGAGCACGCGAGGCCCTTAGCAAATGCACCTTATTATTTGTAGTAATATTACTTTGTGTGTGAATTATATGTACTGTGTTGTGCACATTGGTCCGGAGGAACATTGTTTCATTTGGCGAAATACATGTATACAGTTCAATCACAACAAACTTGAACTTAAACTAAAAGGTGTAGGTTTAAGGGGAAAGATTTAATGCAACTCGAAGAGCAACATTTTTACACAAAAGAGAGTATCTATGTGGAATGAGCTGTCAGACAGATTCAGTAAAGCAGGTACAATAAGAATGTCTTAAGAACAGTTGGATGTGTACGTGAATGGGAAAGGATTAGAAGGTTTTGGGACAAATGCCGGCAAATAGGACCAGCTTGGATGGGGCTTCTTGGTTGTCCTGGACTAATTGGGCCAAAGAGCCTGTTTCCAAGCTGTATAACTCTGCCCCAACGATAATGAAAATAATTCTTGAGTGGGGTGTTGCTGAGAGGTGATAGGTGAAACTAGATGAGGGGAAAGGTTGATGGGTGGGGAGGGGTGTTGCTGAGAGGTGATAGGTGGAACTAGATGAGGGGAAAGATTGATGGGTGGGGGAGTGGTGTTGCTGAGAGGTGATAGGTGGAACCAGGTGAGGGGAAAGGTTGATGGGTGGGGGAGGGGTGTTGCTGAGAGGTGATAGGTGGAACTAGATGGGGGAAAGGTTGATGGGTGGGGAGGGGTGTTGCTGAGAGGTGATAGGTGGAACTAGATGAGGGGAAAGATTGATGGGTGGGGGAGTGGTGTTGCTGAGAGGTGATAGGTGAAACTAGATGGGGGAAAGGTTGATGGGTGGGGGAGGGGTGTTGCTGAGAGGTGATAGGTGAAACTAGATGGGGGAAAGGTTGATGGGTGGGGGAGGGGTGTTGCTGAGAGGTGATAGGTGGAACTAGATGAGGGGAAAGGTTGATGGGTGGGGGAGGGGTGTTGCTGAGAGGTGATAGGTGGAACCAGGTGAGGGGAAAGGTTGATGGGTGGGGGAGGGGTGTTGCTGAGAGGTGATAGGTGGAACTAGATGGGGGAAAGGTTGATGGGTGGGGAGGGGTGTTGCTGAGAGGTGATAGGTGGAACTAGATGAGGGGAAAGATTGATGGGTGGGGGAGTGGTGTTGCTGAGAGGTGATAGGTGAAACTAGATGGGGGAAAGGTTGATGGGTGGGGGAGGGGTGTTGCTGAGAGGTGATAGGTGGAACTAGATGAGGGGAAAGGTTGATGGGTGGGGGAGGGGTGTTGCTGAGAGGTGATAGGTGAAACTAGATGAGGGGAAAGGTTGATGGGTGGGGGAGGGGTGTTGCTGAGAGGTGATAGGTGGAACTAGATGAGGGGAAAGGTTGATGGGTGGGGGAGGGGTGTTGCTGAGAGGTGATAGGTGGAACTAGATGAGGGGAAAGGTTGATGGGTGGGGGAGGGGTGTTGCTGAGAGGTGATAGGTGGAACCAGGTGAGGGGAAAGGTTGATGGGTGGGGGAGGGGTGTTGCTGAGAGGTGATAGGTGGAACTAGATGAGGGGAAAGGTTGATGGGTGGGGGAGGGGTGTTGCTGAGAGGTGATAGGTGGAACTAGATGAGGGGAAAGGTTGATGGGTGGGGGAGGGGTGTTGCTGAGAGGTGATAGGTGAAACTAGATGAGGGGAAAGGTTGATGGCTGTGGGAGGGGTGTTGCTGAGAGGTGATAGGTGGAACTAGATGAGGGGAAAGGTTGATGGCTGTGGGAGGGGTGTTGCTGAGAGGTGATAGGTGGAACTAGATGAGGGGAAAGGTTGATGGCTGTGGGAGGGGTGTTGCTGAGAGGTGATAGGTGAAACTAGATGAGGGGAAAGGTTGATGGGTGTGGGAGGGGTGTTGCTGAGAGGTGATGGGTGGAACCAGGTGAGGGGAAAGGTTGATGGGTGGGGGAGGGGTGTTGCTGAGAGGTGATGGGTGGAACCAGGTGAGGGGAAAGGTTGATGGGTGGGGGAGGGGTGTTGCTGAGAGGTGATAGGTGGAACTAGATGAGGGGAAAGGTTGATGGGTGGGGAGGGGTGTTGCTGAGAGGTGATAGGTGGAACTAGATGAGGGGAAAGGTTGATGGGTGTGGGAGTGGTGTTGCTGAGAGGTGATAGGTGGAACTAGATGAGGGGAAAGGTTGATGGGTGGGGGAGTGGTGTTGCTGAGAGGTGATAGGTGGAACTAGATGAGGGGAAAGGTTGATGGGTGTGGGAGTGGTGTTGCTGAGAGGTGATAGGTGAAACTAGATGAGGGGAAAGGTTGATGGGTGGGGGAGGGGTGTTGCTGAGAGGTGATAGGTGAAACTAGATGAGGGGAAAGGTTGATGGGTGTGGGAGGGGTGTTGCTGAGAGGTGATAGGTGAAACTAGATGAGGGGAAAGGTTGATGGGTGGGGGAGTGGTGTTGCTGAGAGGTGATAGGTGAAACTAGATGAGGGGAAAGGTTGATGGGTGGGGGAGGGGTGTTGCTGAGAGGTGATAGGTGAAACTAGATGAGGGGAAAGGTTGATGGGTGGGGGAGTGGTGTTGCTGAGAGGTGATAGGTGAAACTAGATGAGGGGAAAGGTTGATGGGTGGGGGAGTGGTGTTGCTGAGAGGTGATAGGTGAAACTAGATGAGGGGAAAGGTTGATGGGTGTGGGGGGGGGGTGTTGCTGAGAGGTGATCGGTGGAACAGGAGGGTGATAGAAGCAAGCTCCCAATAGGACACATGTGTGAGATAGAAATGGGAGATGTATCTGAGGGAGATAAGGGTTGTGGTGAATTTCCAGTGGGAGATGTGTGTGTGAGGGTCTGAATTCCTGTTGGAACTGCAGGTTTTCACAAATAAAATGAAGCAAATCTTTTTAAGTTTGAAGAAACGTATAACACATTTTATTAAACTCCAAAACCTAAACACAAAATGCTCTAAAATTTCTTTACATAGTAACATCATCACATCAAACCTGGTTCTTAAGCGAATCCCCAACTCTATGTGAATTATGTTACTCAATTATGTTACTCTACAGGACATGTGTGTGAAGGAGGGGAGGGATGTGAATTCCCAGTGGGTGGTGTGTGTGTGTGTGTGTTGGGGGGGGGGGCGTGGTCTGAGTTCCCAGAGGGATATGTGTGAGGAATGGAGAACTGTGAATTGCCAGTAGGAGACATAAGAGGAATGGAGGAAAGTGAATTCCCAGTGGGACAAGTGTGAGGAATGGAGGAAAGAGAATTCCCAGTGGGATATGTGTGAGGAATGGAGGGATGTGAATTCCCAGTGGGATATGTGTGAGGAATGGAAGAGTGTGAATTCCCAGTGGGATATGTGTGAGGAATGGAGGGATGTGAAATTCCAGTGGGATATGTGTGAGGAATGGAGGTATGTGAATTCCCAGTGGGATATGTGTGAGGAATGGAGGGATGTGATTCCCAGTGGGATATGTGTGAGGAATGGAGGGATGTGAATTCCCAGTGGGACATGTGTGAGGAATGGAGAACTGTGAATTGCCAGTAGGAGACATAAGAGACATAAGAGGAATAGAGGAAAGAGAATTCCCAGTGGGACATGTGTGAGGAATGGAGGGATGTGAATTCTCAGTGGGATATGTGTGAGGAATGGAGGGAGGTGAATTCCCAGTGGGACATGTGTGAGGAATGGAGGGATGTGAATTGGCAGTGGGATATGTGTGAGGAATGGAGGGATGTGAATTCCCAGTGGGATATGTGTGAGGAATGGAGGGATGTGAATTCCCTGTGGGACATGTGTGAGGAATGGAGGGATGTGAATTCCCAGTGGGATATGTGTGAGGAATGGAGGAAAGTGAATTCCCAGTGGGACATGTGTGAGGAATGGAGGGATGTGAATTCCCAGTGGGATATGTGTGAGGAATGGAGGGATGTGAATTCCCAGTGGGATATGTGTGAGGAATGGAGGAAAGTGAATTCCCAGTGCGATATGTGTGAGGAATGGAGGGATGTGAATTCCCAGTGGGATATGTGTGAGGAATGGAGGAAAGTGAATTCCCAGTGGGACATGTGTGAGGAATGGAGGAAAGTGAATTCCCAGTGGGATATGTGTGAGGAATGGAGGGATGTAAATTCCCAGTGGGATATGTGTGAGGAATGGAGGGATGTAAATTCCCAGTGGGATATGTGTGAGGAATGGAGGGATGTGAATTCCCAGTGGGATATGTGTGTGGAATGGAGGGATGTGAATTCCCAGTGGGATATGTGTGAGGAATGGAGGGATGTGAATTCCCAGTGGGATATGTGTGAGGAATGGAGGGATGTAAATTCCCAGTGGGATATGTGTGAGGAATGGAGGGATGTGAATTCCCAGTGGGATATGTGTGAGGAATGGAGGGATGTAAATTCCCAGTGGGATATGTGTGAGGAATGGAGGGATGTGAATTCCCAGTGGGATATGTGTGAGGAATGGAAGAGTGTGAATTCCCAGTGGGATATGTGTGAGGAATGGAGGGATGTGAATTCCCACTGGGATATGTGTGAGGAATGGAGGGATGTGAATTCCCAGTGGGACATGTGTGAGGAATGGAGGGATGTGAAATCCCTGTGGGATATGTTTGAGGAATGGAGGGATGTGAATTCCCAGTGGGACATGTGTGACGAATGGAGGGATGTGAATTCCCAGTGGGATATGTGTGTGGAATGGAGGGATGTGAATTCCCAGTGGGACATGTGTGAGGAATGGAGGGATGTGAATTCCCAGTGGGACATGTGTGAGGAATGGAGGGATGTGAATTCCCTGTGGGACATGTGTGAGGAATGGAGGGATGTGAATTCCCAGTGGGATATGTTTGAGGAATGGAGGGATGTGAATTCCCAGTGGGACATGTGTGAGGAATGGAGGGATGTGAATTCCCAGTGGGACATATGTGAGGAATGGAGGGATGTGAATTCCCAGTTGGATATGTGTGAGGAATGGAGGGATGTGAATTCCCAGTGGGACATGTGTGAGGAATGGAGGGATGTGAATTCCCAGTGAGACATGTGTGAGGAATGGAGGGATGTGAATTCCCAGTGGGATATGTGTGAGGAATGGAGGAAAGTGAATTCCCAGTGGGATATGTGTGAGGAATGGAGGGATGTGAATTCCCAGTGGGATATGTTTGAGGAATGGAGGGATGTGAATTCTCAGTGGGACATGTGTGAGGAATGGAGGGATGTGAATTCCCAGTGGGACATGTGTGAGGAATGAAGGGATGTGAATTCCCACTGAGATATGTTTGAGGAATGGAGGGATGTGAATTCCAAGTCGGACATGTGTGAGGAATGGAGGGATGTGAATTCCCAGTGGGACATGTGTGAGGAATGGAGGGATGTGAATTCCCAATGGGACATGTGTGAGGAATGGAGGGATGTGAATTCCCAGTGGGACATGTGTGAGGAACGGAGAGATGTGAATTCCCAGTCGGATATGTGTGAGGAATGGAGGGATGTGAATTCCCAGTGGGACATGTGTGAGGAATGGAGGGATGTGAACTGGCAGTGGGATATGTGTGAGGAATGGAGGGATGTGAATTCCCAGTGGGATATGTGTGAGGAATGGGGGGATGTGAATTCCCAGTGGGACATGTGTGAGGAATGGAGGGATGTGAATTCCCAGTGGGATATGTGTGAGGAATGGAGGAAAGTGAATTCCCAGTGGGACAAGTGTGAGGAATGGAGGGATGTGAATTCCCAGTGGGATATGTGTGAGGAATGGAGGGATGTGAATTCCCAGTGGGATATGTGTGAGGAATGGAGGAAAGTGAATTCCCAGTGGGACATGTGTGAGGAATGGAGGAAAGTGAATTCCCAGTGGGATATGTGTGAGGAATGGAGGGATGTGAATTCCCAGTGGGATATGTGTGAGGAATGGAGGGATGTAAATTCCCAGTGGGATATGTGTGAGGAATGGAGGGATGTGAATTCCCAGTGGGATATGTGTGAGGAATGGAGGGATGTGAATTCCCAGTGGGACATGTGTGAGGAATGGAGGGATGTGAATTAACAGTGGGATATGTGTGAGGAATGGAGGAAAGTGAATTCCCAGTGGGACATGTGTGAGGAATGGAGGGATGTGAATTCCCAGTGGGATATGTGTGAGGAATGGAGGGATGTGAATTCCCAGTGGGATATGTGTGAGGAATGGAGGAAAGTGAATTCCCAGTGCGATATGTGTGAGGAATGGAGGGATGTGAATTCCCAGTGGGATATGTGTGAGGAATGGAGGAAAGTGAATTCCCAGTGGGCCATGTGTGAGGAATGGAGGAAAGTGAATTCCCAGTGGGATATGTTTGAGGAATGGAGGGATGTGAATTCCCAGTGGGATATGTGTGAGGAATGGAGGGATGTAAATTCCCAGTGGGATATGTGTGAGGAATGGAGGGATGTAAATTCCCAGTGGGATATGTGTGAGGAATGGAGGGATGTGAATTCCCAGTGGGATATCTGTGAGGAATGGAAGAGTGTGAATTCCCAGTGGGATATGTGTGAGGAATGGAGGGATGTGAATTCCCAGTGGGATATCTGTGAGGAATGGAGGGATGTGAATTCCCAGTGGGACATGTGTGAGGAATGGTGGGATGTGAATTCCCAGTGGGATATGTTTGAGGAATGGACGGTTGAGAATTCCCAGTGGGGCATGTGTGAGGAATGGAGGGATGTGAATTCCCAGTGGGATATGTTTGAGGAATGGACGGATGTGAATTCCCAGTGGGACATGTGTGAGGAATGGAGGGATGTGAATTCCCAGTGGGATATGTGTGAGGAATGGACGGATGTGAATTCCCAGTGGGGCATGTGTGAGGAATGGAGGGATGTGAATTCCCAGTGGGATATGTTTGAGGAATGGACGGATGTGAATTCCCAGTGGGGCATGTGTGAGGAATGGAGGGATGTGAATTCCCAGTGGGATATGTTTGAGGAATGGACGGATGTGAATTCGCAGTGGGATATGTGTGAGGAATGGAGGGATGTGAATTCACAGTGGGACATGTGTGAGGAATGGAGGGATGTGAATTGCCAGTGGGATATGTGTGAGGAATGGAGGGATGTGAATTCCCAGTTGGAATTTGTGAGGAATGGAGGGATGTGAATTGCCAGTGGGATATGTGTGAGGAATGGAGGGATGTGAATTCCCAGTTGGATATGTGTGAGGAATGGAGGGATGATAATTCCCAGTGGGACATGTGTGAGGAATGGAGGGATGTGAATTCCCAGTGAGACATGTGTGAGGAATGGAGGGATGTGAATTCCCAGTGGGATATGTGTGAGGAATGGAGGAAAGTGAATTCCCAGTGGGATATGTGTGAGGAATGGAGGGATGTGAATTCCCAGAGGGACATGTGTGAGGAATGGAGGGACGTGAATTCCCAGTGGGATATGTTTGAGGAATGGAGGGATGTGAATTCCCAGTGGGACATGTGTGAGGAATGGAGGGATGTGAATTCCCAGTGGGATATGATTGAGGAATGGAGGGATGTAAATTCCCAGTGGGACATGTGTGAGGAATGGAGGGATGTGAATTCTCAGTGGGACATGTGTGAGGAATGGAGGGATGTGAATTCCCAGTGGGACATGTGTGATGAATGGAGGGATGTGAATTCCCAGTGGGACATGTGTGAGGAATGGAGAGATGTGAATTCCCAGTGGGATATGTGTGAGGAATGGAGGGATGTGAATTCCCAGTGGGACATGTGTGAGGAATGGAGGGATGTGAATTGGCAGTGGGATATGTGTGAGGAATGGAGGGATGTGAATTCCCAGTGGGATATGTGTGAGGAATGGAGGGATGTGAATTCCCAGTGGGACATGTGTGAGGAATGGAGGGATGTGAATTCCCAGTGGGATATGTGTGAGGAATGGTGGAAAGTGAATTCCCAGTGGGACATGTGTGAGGAATGGAGGAAAGTGAATTCCCAGTGGGATATGTGTGAGGAATGGAGGGATGTGAATTCCCAGTGGGATATGTGTGAGGAATGGAGGGATGTAAATTCCCAGTGGGATATGTGTGAGGAATGGAGGGATGTAAATTCCCAGTGGGATATGTGTGAGGAATGGAGGGATGTGAATTCCCAGTGGGATATGTGTGAGGAATGGAAGAGTGTGAATTCCCAGTGGGATATGTGTGAGGAATGGAGGGATGTGAATTCCCAGTGGGATATGTGTGAGGAATGGAGGGATGTGAATTCCCAGTGGGACATGTGTGAGGAATGGAGGGATGTGAATTCCCATTGGGATATGTTTGAGGAATGGACGGATGTGAATTCCCAGTGGGACATGTGTGAGGAATGGAGGGATGTGAATTCCCAGTGGGATATGTTTGAGGAATGGAGGGATGTGAATTCCCAGTGGGATATGTGTGTGGAATGGAGGGATGTGAATTCCCAGTTGGACATGTGTGAGGAATGGAGGGATGTGAATTCCCAGTGTGACATGTGTGAGGAATGGAGGGATGTGAATTCCCAGTGGGACATGTGTGAGGAATGGAGGGATGTGAATTCCCAGTGGGACATGTGTGAGGAATGGAGGGATGTGAATTCCCAGTGGGACATGTGTGAGGAATGGAGAGATGTGAATTCCCAGTGGGACATGTGTGAGGAATGGAGGGATGTGAATTCCCAGTGGGACATGTGTGAGGAATGGAGGGATGTGAATTGGCAGTGGGATATGTGTGAGGAATGGAGGGATGTGAATTGGCAGTGGGATATGTGTGAGGAATGGAGGGATGTGAATTCCCAGTGGGACATGTGTGAGGAATGGAGGGATGTGAATTCCCAGTGAGACATGTGTGAGGAATGGAGGGATGTGAATTCCCAGTGGGATATGTGTGAGGAATGGAGGAAAGTGAATTCCCAGTGGGATATGTGTGAGGAATGGAGGGATGTGAATTCCCAGTGGGATATGTTTGAGGAATGGAGGGATGTGAATTCTCAGTGGGACATGTGTGAGGAATGGAGGGATGTGAATTCCCAGTGGGACATGTGTGAGGAATGAAGGGATGTGAATTCCCACTGGGATATGTTTGAGGAATGGAGGGATGTGAATTCCAAGTGGGACATGTGTGAGGAATGGAGGGATGTGAATTCCCAGTGGGATATGTGTGAGGAATGGAGGGATGTGATTTCCCAGTGGGACATGTTTGAGGAATGGAGGGATGTGAATTCCCAGTGGGACATGTGTGAGGAATGGAGGGATGTGAATTCCCAGTGGGATATGTGTGAGGAATGGAGGTATGTGAATTCCCAGTGGGACATGTGTGAGGAATGGAGGGATGTGAATTCCCAGTGGGATATGTGTGAGGAATGGAGGGATGTGAATTCCCAGTGGGATATGTGTGAGGAATGGAGGGATGTGAATTCCCAGTGGGATATGTGTGAGGAATGGAAGAGTGTGAATTCCCAGTGGGATATGTTTGAGGAATGGAGGGATGTGAATTCCCAGTGGGATATGTGTGTGGAATGGAGGGAAGTGAATTCCCAGTGGGACATGTGTGAGGAATGGAGGGATGTGAATTCCCAGTGGGACATGTGTGAGGAATGGAGGGATGTGAATTCGCAGTGGGACATGTATGAGGAATGGAGGGATGTGAATTCGCAGTGGGACATGTGTGAGGAATGGAGGGATGTGAATTCCCTGTGGGATATGTGTGAGGTATGGAGGGATGTGAATTCCCAGTGGGATATGTGTGAGGAATGGAGGGATGTAAATTCCCAGTGGGATATGTGTGAGGAATGGAGGGATGTGAATTCCCAGTGGGATATGTGTGAGGAATGGAGGGATGTGAATTCCCAGTGGGACATGTGTGAGGAATGGAGGGATGTGAATTGGCAGTGGGATATGTGTGAGGAATGGAGGGATGTGAATTCCCAGTGGGATATGTGTGAGGAATGGAGGGATGTGAATTCCCTGTGGGACATGTGTGAGGAATGGAGGGATGTGAATTCCCAGTGGGATATGTGTGAGGAATGGAGGAAAGTGAATTCCCAGTGGGACATGTGTGAGGAATGGAGGGATGTGAATTCCCAGTGGGATATGTGTGAGGAATGGAGGGATGTGAATTCCCAGTGGGATATGTGTGAGGAATGGAGGAAAGTGAATTCCCAGTGCGATATGTGTGAGGAATGGAGGGATGTGAATTCCCAGTGGGATATGTGTGAGGAATGGAGGAAAGTGAATTCGCAGTGGGACATGTGTGAGGAATGGAGGAAAGTGAATTCCCAGTGGGATATGTGTGAGGAATGGAGGGATGTGAATTCCCAGTGGGATATGTGTGAGGAATGGAGGGATGTGAATTCCCAGTGGGATATGTGTGTGGAATGGAGGGATGTGAATTCCCAGTGGGATATGTGTGAGGAATGGAGGAAAGTGAATTCCCAGTGGGATATGTATGAGGAATGGAGGGATGTGAATTCCCAGTGGGATATGAGTGAGGAATGGAGGGATGTAAATTCCCAGTGGGATATGTGTGAGGAATGGAGGGATGTGAATTCCCAGTGGGATATGTGTGAGGAATGGAGGGATGTAAATTCCCAGTGGGATATGTGTGAGTAATGGAGGGATGTGAATTCCCAGTGGGATATGTGTGAGGAATGGAAGAGTGTGAATTCCCAGTGGGATATGTGTGAGGAATGGAGGGATGTGAATTCCCACTGGGATATGTGTGAGGAATGGAGGGATGTGAATTCCCAGTGGGACATGTGTGAGGAATGGAGGGATGTGAAATCCCTGTGGGATATGTTTGAGGAATGGAGGGATGTGAATTCCCAGTGGGACATGTGTGACGAATGGAGGGATGTGAATTCCCAGTGGGATATGTGTGTGGAATGGAGGGATGTGAATTCCCAGTGGGACATGTGTGAGGAATGGAGGGATGTGAATTCCCAGTGGGACATGTGTGAGGAATGGAGGGATGTGAATTCCCAGTGGGACATGTGTGAGGAATGGAGGGATGTGAATTCCCTGTGGGACATGTGTGAGGAATGGAGGGATGTGAATTCCCAGTGGGATATGTTTGAGGAATGGAGGGATGTGAATTCCCAGTGGGACATGTGTGAGGAATGGAGGGATGTGAATTCCCAGTGGGACATATGTGAGGAATGGAGGGATGTGAATTCCCAGTTGGATATGTGTGAGGAATGGAGGGATGTGAATTCCCAGTGGGACATGTGTGAGGAATGGAGGGATGTGAATTCCCAGTGAGACATGTGTGAGGAATGGAGGGATGTGAATTCCCAGTGGGATATGTGTGAGGAATGGAGGAAAGTGAATTCCCAGTGGGATATGTGTGAGGAATGGAGGGATGTGAATTCCCAGTGGGATATGTTTGAGGAATGGAGGGATGTGAATTCTCAGTGGGACATGTGTGAGGAATGGAGGGATGTGAATTCCCAGTGGGACATGTGTGAGGAATGAAGGGATGTGAATTCCCACTGGGATATGTTTGAGGAATGGAGGGATGTGAATTCCAAGTGGGACATGTGTGAGGAATGGAGGGATGTGAATTCCCAGTGGGATATGTGTGAGGAATGGAGGGATGTGAATTCCCAGTGGGACGTGTGTGAGGAATGGAGGGATGTGAATTGGCAGTGGGATATGTGTGAGGAATGGAGGGATGTGAATTCCCAGTGGGATATGTGTGAGGAATGGAGGGATGTGAATTCCCTGTGGGACATGTGTGAGGAATGGAGGGATGTGAATTCCCAGTGGGATATGTGTGAGGAATGGAGGAAAGTGAATTCCCAGTGGGACATGTGTGAGGAATGGAGGGATGTGAATTCCCAGTGGGATATGTGTGAGGAATGGAGGGATGTGAATTCCCAGTGGGATATGTGTGAGGAATGGAGTAAAGTGAATTCCCAGTGCGATATGTGTGAGGAATGGAGGGATGTGAATTCCCAGTGGGATATGTGTGAGGAATGGAGGAAAGTGAATTCCCAGTGGGACATGTGTGAGGAATGGAGGAAAGTGAATTCCCAGTGGGATATGTGTGAGGAATGTAGGGATGTGAATTCCCAGTGGGATATGTGTGAGGAATGGAGGGATGTAAATTCCCAGTGGGATATGTGTGAGGAATGGAGGGATGTGAATTCCCAGTGGGATATGTGTGTGGAATGGAGGGATGTGAATTCCCAGTGGGATATGTGTGAGGAATGGAGGAAAGTGAATTCCCAGTGGGATATGTATGAGGAATGGAGGGATGTGAATTCCCAGTGGGATATGTGTGAGGAATGGAGGGATGTAAATTCCCAGTGGGATATGTGTGAGGAATGGAGGGATGTGAATTCCCAGTGGGATATGTGTGAAGAATGGAGGGATGTAAATTCCCAGTGGGATATGTGTGAGGAATGGAGGGATGTGAATTCCCAGTGGGATATGTGTGAGGAATGGAAGAGTGTGAATTCCCAGTGGGATATGTGTGAGGAATGGAGGGATGTGAATTCCCACTGGGATATGTGTGAGGAAAGGAGGGATGTGAATTCCCAGTGGGACATGTGTGAGGAATGGAGGGATGTGAAATCCCTGTGGGATATGTTTGAGGAATGGAGGGATGTGAATTCCCAGTGGGACATGTGTGACGAATGGAGGGATGTGAATTCCCAGTGGGATATGTGTGTGGAATGGAGGGATGTGAATTCCCAGTGGGACATGTGTGAGGAATGGAGGGATGTGAATTCCCAGTGGGACATGTGTGAGGAATGGAGGGATGTGAATTCCCAGTGGGACATGTGTGAGGAATGGAGGGATGTGAATTCCCAGTGAGACATGTGTGAGGAATGGAGGGATGTGAATTCCCAGTGGGATATGTGTGAGGAATGGAGGAAAGTGAATTCCCAGTGGGATATGTGTGAGGAATGGAGGGATGTGAATTCCCAGTGGGATATGTTTGAGGAATGGAGGGATGTGAATTCTCAGTGGGACATGTGTGAGGAATGGAGGGATGTGAATTCCCAGTGGGACATGTGTGAGGAATGAAGGGATGTGAATTCCCACTGGGATATGTTTGAGGAATGGAGGGATGTGAATTCCAAGTGGGACATGTGTGAGGAATGGAGGGATGTGAATTCCCAGTGGGACATGTGTGAGGAATGGAGGGATGTGAATTCCCAATGGGACATGTGTGAGGAATGGAGGGATGTGAATTCCCAGTGGGACATGTGTGAGGAACGGAGAGATGTGAATTCCCAGTCGGATATGTGTGAGGAATGGAGGGATGTGAATTCCCAGTGGGACATGTGTGAGGAATGGAGGGATGTGAATTGGCAGTGGGATATGTGTGAGGAATGGAGGGATGTGAATTCCCAGTGGGATATGTGTGAGGAATGGGGGGATGTGAATTCCCAGTGGGACATGTGTGAGGAATGGAGGGATGTGAATTCCCAGTGGGATATGTGTGAGGAATGGAGGAAAGTGAATTCCCAGTGGGACAAGTGTGAGGAATGGAGGGATGTGAATTCCCAGTGGGATATGTGTGAGGAATGGAGGGATGTGAATTCCCAGTGGGATATGTGTGAGGAATGGAGGAAAGTGAATTCCCAGTGCGATATGTGTGTGGAATGGAGGGATGTGAATTCCCAGTGGGATATGTGTGAGGAATGGAGGAAAGTGAATTCCCAGTGGGACATGTGTGAGGAATGGAGGAAAGTGAATTCCCAGTGGGATATGTGTGAGGAATGGAGGGATGTGAATTCCCAGTGGGATATGTGTGAGGAATGGAGGGATGTGAATTCCCAGTGGGATATGTGTGAGGAATGGAGGGATGTGAATTCCCAGTGGGACATGTGTGAGGAATGGAGGGATGTGAATTCCCAGTGGGATATGTGTGAGGAATGGAGGAAAGTGAATTCCCAGTGGGACATGTGTGAGGAATGGAGGGATGTGAATTCCCAGTGGGATATGTGTGAGGAATGGAGGGATGTGAATTCCCAGTGGGATATGTGTGAGGAATGGAGGAAAGTGAATTCCCAGTGCGATATGTGTGAGGAATGGAGGGATGTGAATTCCCAGTGGGATATGTGTGAGGAATGGAGGAAAGTGAATTCCCAGTGGGCCATGTGTGAGGAATGGAGGAAAGTGAATTCCCAGTGGGATATGTTTGAGGAATGGAGGGATGTGAATTCCCAGTGGGATATGTGTGAGGAATGGAGGGATGTAAATTCCCAGTGGGATATGTGTGAGGAATGGAGGAATGTAAATTCCCAGTGGGATATGTGTGAGGAATGGAGGGATGTGAATTCCCAGTGGGATATCTGTGAGGAATGGAAGAGTGTGAATTCCCAGTGGGATATGTGTGAGGAATGGAGGGATGTGAATTCCCAGTGGGATATCTGTGAGGAATGGAGGGATGTGAATTCCCAGTGGGACATGTGTGAGGAATGGAGGGATGTGAATTCCCAGTGGGATATGTTTGAGGAATGGACGGATGTGAATTCCCAGTGGGGCATGTGTGAGGAATGGAGGGATGTGAATTCCCAGTGGGATATGTTTGAGGAATGGACGGATGTGAATTCCCAGTGGGACATGTGTGAGGAATGGAGGGATGTGAATTCCCAGTGGGATATGTGTGAGGAATGGACGGATGTGAATTCCCAGTGGGGCATGTGTGAGGAATGGAGGGATGTGAATTCCCAGTGGGATATGTTTGAGGAATGGACGGATGTGAATTCCCAGTGGGGCATGTGTGAGGAATGGAGGGATGTGAATTCCCAGTGGGATATTTTTGAGGAATGGACGGATGTGAATTCGCAGTGGGATATGTGTGAGGAATGGAGGGATGTGAATTCACAGTGGGACATGTGTGAGGAATGGAGGGATGTGAATTCCCTGTGGGACATGTGTGAGGAATGGAGGGATGTGAATTCCCAGTGGGATATGTTTGAGGAATGGAGGGATGTGAATTCCCAGTGGGACATGTGTGAGGAATGGAGGGATGTGAATTCCCAGTGGGACATATGTGAGGAATGGAGGGATGTGAATTCCCAGTTGGATATGTGTGAGGAATGGAGGGATGTGAATTCCCAGTGGGACATGTGTGAGGAATGGAGGGATGTGAATTCCCAGTGAGACATGTGTGAGGAATGGAGGGATGTGAATTCCCAGTGGGATATGTGTGAGGAATGGAGGAAAGTGAATTCCTAGTGGGATATGTGTGAGGAATGGAGGGATGTGAATTCCCAGTGGGATATGTTTGAGGAATGGAGGGATGTGAATTCTCAGTGGGACATGTGTGAGGAATGGAGGGATGTGAATTCCCAGTGGGACATGTGTGAGGAATGAAGGGATGTGAATTCCCACTGGGATATGTTTGAGGAATGGAGGGATGTGAATTCCAAGTGGGACATGTGTGAGGAATGGAGGGTTGTGAATTCCCAGTGGGATATGTGTGAGGAATGGAGGGATGTGAATTCCCAGTGGGATATGTGTGAGGAATGGAGGGATGTGAATTCCCAGTGGGACATGTGTGACGAATGGAGGGATGTGAATTCCCAGTGGGATATGTGTGTGGAATGGAGGGATGTGAATTCCCAGTGGGACATGTGTGAGGAATGGAGGGATGTGAATTCCCAGTGGGACATGTGTGAGGAATGGAGGGATGTGAATTCCCAGTGGGACATGTGTGAGGAATGGAGGGATGTGAATTCCCAGTGAGACATGTGTGAGGAATGGAGGGATGTGAATTCCCAGTGGGATATGTGTGAGGAATGGAGGAAAGTGAATTCCCAGTGGGATATGTGTGAGGAATGGAGGGATGTGAATTCCCAGTGGGATATGTTTGAGGAATGGAGGGATGTGAATTCTCAGTGGGACATGTGTGAGGAATGGAGGGATGTGAATTCCCAGTGGGACATGTGTGAGGAATGAAGGGATGTGAATTCCCACTGGGATATGTTTGAGGAATGGAGGGATGTGAATTCCAAGTGGGACATGTGTGAGGAATGGAGGGATGTGAATTCCCAGTGGGACATGTGTGAGGAATGGAGGGATGTGAATTCCCAATGGGACATGTGTGAGGAATGGAGGGATGTGAATTCCCAGTGGGACATGTGTGAGGAACGGAGAGATGTGAATTCCCAGTCGGACATGTGTGACGAATGGAGGGATGTGAATTCCCAGTGGGATATGTGTGTGGAATGGAGGGATGTGAATTCCCAGTGGGACATGTGTGAGGAATGGAGGGATGTGAATTCCCAGTGGGACATGTGTGAGGAATGGAGGGATGTGAATTCCCAGTGGGACATGTGTGAGGAATGGAGGGATGTGAATTCCCAGTGAGACATGTGTGAGGAATGGAGGGATGTGAATTCCCAGTGGGATATGTGTGAGGAATGGAGGAAAGTGAATTCCCAGTGGGATATGTGTGAGGAATGGAGGGATGTGAATTCCCAGTGGGATATGTTTGAGGAATGGAGGGATGTGAATTCTCAGTGGGACATGTGTGAGGAATGGAGGGATGTGAATTCCCAGTGGGACATGTGTGAGGAATGAAGGGATGTGAATTCCCACTGGGATATGTTTGAGGAATGGAGGGATGTGAATTCCAAGTGGGACATGTGTGAGGAATGGAGGGATGTGAATTCCCAGTGGGACATGTGTGAGGAATGGAGGGATGTGAATTCCCAATGGGACATGTGTGAGGAATGGAGGGATGTGAATTCCCAGTGGGACATGTGTGAGGAACGGAGAGATGTGAATTCCCAGTCGGATATGTGTGAGGAATGGAGGGATGTGAATTCCCAGTGGGACATGTGTGAGGAATGGAGGGATGTGAATTGGCAGTGGGATATGTGTGAGGAATGGAGGGATGTGAATTCCCAGTGGGATATGTGTGAGGAATGGGGGGATGTGAATTCCCAGTGGGACATGTGTGAGGAATGGAGGGATGTGAATTCCCAGTGGGATATGTGTGAGGAATGGAGGAAAGTGAATTCCCAGTGGGACAAGTCAGAGGAATGGAGGGATGTGAATTCCCAGTGGGATATGTGTGAGGAATGGAGGGATGTGAATTCCCAGTGGGATATGTGTGAGGAATGGAGGAAAGTGAATTCCCAGTGCGAAATGTGTGTGGAATGGAGGGATGTGAATTCCCAGTGGGATATGTGTGAGGAATGGAGGAAAGTGAATTCCCAGTGGGACATGTGTGAGGAATGGAGGAAAGTGAATTCCCAGTGGGATATGTGTGAGGAATGGAGGGATGTGAATTCCCAGTGGGATATGTGTGAGGAATGGAGGGATGTGAATTCCCAGTGGGATATTTGTGAGGAATGGAGGGATGTGAATTCCCAGTGGGACATGTGTGAGGAATGGAGGGATGTGAATTCCCAGTGGGATATGTGTGAGGAATGGAGGAAAGTGAATTCCCAGTGGGACATTTGTGAGGAATGGAGGGATGTGAATTCCCAGTGGGATATGTGTGAGGAATGGAGGGATGTGAATTCCCAGTGGGATATGTTTGAGGAATGGACGGATGTGAATTCCCAGTGGGACATGTGTGAGGAATGGAGGGATGTGAATTCCCAGTGGGATATGTGTGAGGAATGGACGGATGTGAATTCCCAGTGGGGCATGTGTGAGGAATGGAGGGATGTGAATTCCCAGTGGGATATGTTTGAGGAATGGACGGATGTGAATTCCCAGTGGGGCATGTGTGAGGAATGGAGGGATGTGAATTCCCAGTGGGATATGTTTGAGGAATGGACGGATGTGAATTCGCAGTGGGATATGTGTGAGGAATGGAGGGATGTGAATTCAAAGTGGGACATGTGTGAGGAATGGAGGGATGTGAATTCCCTGTGGGACATGTGTGAGGAATGGAGGGATGCGAATTCCCAGTGGGATATGTTTGAGGAATGGAGGGATGTGAATTCCCAGTGGGACATGTGTGAGGAATGGAGGGATGTGAATTCCCAGTGGGACATATGTGAGGAATGGAGGGATGTGAATTCCCAGTTGGATATGTGTGAGGAATGGAGGGATGTGAATTCCCAGTGGGACATGTGTGAGGAATGGAGGGATGTGAATTCCCAGTGAGACATGTGTGAGGAATGGAGGGATGTGAATTCCCAGTGGGATATGTGTGAGGAATGGAGGAAAGTGAATTCCCAGTGGGATATGTGTGAGGAATGGAGGGATGTGAATTCCCAGTGGGATATGTTTGAGGAATGGAGGGATGTGAATTCTCAGTGGGACATGTGTGAGGAATGGAGGGATGTGAATTCCCAGTGGGACATGTGTGAGGAATGAAGGGATGTGAATTCCCACTGGGATATGTTTGAGGAATGGAGGGATGTGAATTCAAAGTGGGACATGTGTGAGGAATGGAGGGATGTGAATTCCCAGTGGGATATGTGTGAGGAATGGAGGGATGTGAATTCCCAGTGGGACGTGTGTGAGGAATGGAGGGATGTGAATTGGCAGTGGGATATGTGTGAGGAATGGAGGGATGTGAATTCCCAGTGGGATATGTGTGAGGAATGGAGGGATGTGAATTCCCTGTGGGACATGTGTGAGGAATGGAGGGATGTGAATTCCCAGTGGGATATGTGTGAGGAATGGAGGAAAGTGAATTCCCAGTGGGACATGTGTGAGGAATGGAGGGATGTGAATTCCCAGTGGGATATGTGTGAGGAATGGAGGGATGTGAATTCCCAGTGGGATATGTGTGAGGAATGGAGTAAAGTGAATTCCCAGTGCGATATGTGTGAGGAATGGAGGGATGTGAATTCCCAGTGGGATATGTGTGAGGAATGGAGGAAAGTGAATTCCCAGTGGGACATGTGTGAGGAATGGAGGAAAGTGAATTCCCAGTGGGATATGTGTGAGGAATGGAGGGATGTGAATTCCCAGTGGGATATGTGTGAGGAATGGAGGGATGTAAATTCCCAGTGGGATATGTGTGAGGAATGGAGGGATGTGAATTCCCAGTGGGATATGTGTGTGGAATGGAGGGATGTGAATTCCCAGTGGGATATGTGTGAGGAATGGAGGAAAGTGAATTCCCAGTGGGATATGTATGAGGAATGGAGGGATGTGAATTCCCAGTGGGATATGTGTGAGGAATGGAGTGATGTAAATTCCCAGTGGGATATGTGTGAGGAATGGAGGGATGTGAATTCCCAGTGGGATATGTGTGAGGAATGGAGAGATGTAAATTCCCAGTGGGATATGTGTGAGGAATGGAGGGATGTGAATTCCCAGTGGGATATGTGTGAGGAATGGAAGAGTGTGAATTCCCAGTGGGATATGTGTGAGGAATGGAGGGATGTGAATTCCCACTGGGATATGTGTGAGGAATGGAGGGATGTGAATTCCCAGTGGGACATGTGTGAGAAATGGAGGGATGTGAAATCCCTGTGGGATATGTTTGAGGAATGGAGGGATGTGAATTCCCAGTGGGACATGTGTGACGAATGGAGGGATGTGAATTCCCAGTGGGATATGTGTGTGGAATGGAGGGATGTGAATTCCCAGTGGGACATGTGTGAGGAATGGAGGGATGTGAATTCCCAGTGGGACATGTGTGAGGAATGGAGGGATGTGAATTCCCAGTGGGACATTGTGAGGAATGGAGGGATGTGAATTCCCAGTGAGACATGTGTGAGGAATGGAGGGATGTGAATTCCCAGTGGGATATGTGTGAGGAATGGAGGAAAGTGAATTCCCAGTGGGATATGTGTGAGGAATGGAGGGATGTGAATTCCCAGTGGGATATGTTTGAGGAATGGAGGGATGTGAATTCTCAGTGGGACATGTGTGAGGAATGGAGGGATGTGAATTCCCAGTGGGACATGTGTGAGGAATGAAGGGATGTGAATTCCCACTGGGATATGTTTGAGGAATGGAGGGATGTGAATTCCAAGTGGGACATGTGTGAGGAATGGAGGGATGTGAATTCCCAGTGGGATATGTGTGAGGAATGGAGGGATGTGAATTCCCAGTGGGACATGTGTGAGTAATGGAGGGATGTGAATTGGCAGTGGGATATGTGTGAGGAATGGAGGGATGTGAATTCCCAGTGGGATATGTGTGAGGAATGGGCGGATGTGAATTCCCAGTGGGACATGTGTGAGGAATGGAGGGATGTGAATTCCCAGTGGGACATGTGTGAGGAATGGAGGAAAGTGAATTCCCAGTGGGACAAGTGTGAGGAATGGAGGGATGTGAATTCCCAGTGGGATATGTGTGAGGAATGGAGGGATGTGAATTCCCAGTGGGATATGTGTGAGGAATGGAGGAAAGTGAATTCCCAGTGCGATATGTGTGTGGAATGGAGGGATGTGAATTCCCAGTGGGATATGTGTGAGGAATGGAGGAAAGTGAATTCCCAGTGGGACATGTGTGAGGAATGGAGGAAAGTGAATTCCCAGTGGGATATGTGTGAGGAATGGAGGGATGTGAATTCCCAGTGGGATATGTGTGAGGAATGGAGGGATGTGAATTCCCAGTGGGATATGTGTGAGGAATGGAGGGATGTGAATTCCCAGTGGGACATGTGTGAGGAATGGAGGGATGTGAATTCCCAGTGGGATATGTGTGAGGAATGGAGGAAAGTGAATTCCCAGTGGGACATGTGTGAGGAATGGAGGGATGTGAATTCCCAGTGGGATATGTGTGAGGAATGGAGGGATGTGAATTCCCAGTGGGATATGTGTGAGGAATGGAGGAAAGTGAATTCCCAGTGCGATATGTGTGAGGAATGGAGGGATGTGAATTCCCAGTGGGATATGTGTGAGAAATGGAGGAAAGTGAATTCCCAGTGGGATATGTTTGAGGAATGGAGGGATGTGAATTCCCAGTGGGATATGTGTGAGGAATGGAGGGATGTAAATTCCCAGTGGGATGTGTGTGAGGAATGGAGGAATGTAAATTCCCAGTGGGATATGTGTGAGGAATGGAGGGATGTGAATTCCCAGTGGGATATCTGTGAGGAATGGAAGAGTGTGAATTCCCAGTGGGATATGTGTGAGGAATGGAGGGATGTGAATTCCCAGTGGGATATGTGTGAGGAATGGAGGGATGTGAATTCCCAGTGGGACATGTGTGAGGAATGGAGGGATGTGAATTCCCAGTGGGATATGTTTGAGGAATGGACGGATGTGAATTCCCAGTGGGGCATGTGTGAGGAATGGAGGGATGTGAATTCCCAGTGGGATATGTTTGAGGAATGGACGGATGTGAATTCCCAGTGGGACATGTGTGAGGAATGGAGGGATGTGAATTCCCAGTGGGATATGTGTGAGGAATGGACGGATGTGAATTCCCAGTGGGGCATGTGTGAGGAATGGAGGGATGTGAATTCCCAGTGGGATATGTTTGAGGAATGGACGGATGTGAATTCCCAGTGGGATATGTGTGAGGAATGGAGGGATGTGAATTCCCAGTGGGATATGTTTGAGGAATGGACGGATGTGAATTCGCAGTGGGATATGTGTGAGGAATGGAGGGATGTGAATTCACAGTGGGACATGTGTGAGGAATGGAGGGATGTGAATTGCCAGTGGGATATGTGTGAGGAATGGAGGGATGTGAATTCCCAGTTGGACATGTGTGAGGAATGGTGGGATGTGAATTGCCAGTGGGATATGTGTGAGGAATGGAGGGATGTGAATTCCCAGTTGGATATGTGTGAGGAATGGAGGGATGATAATTCCCAGTGGGACATGTGTGAGGAATGGAGGGATGTGAATTCCCAGTGAGACATGTGTGAGGAATGGAGGGATGTGAATTCCCAGTGGGATATGTGTGAGGAATGGAGGAAAGTGAATTCCCAGTGGGATATGTGTGAGGAATGGAGGGATGTGAATTCCCAGAGGGACATGTGTGAGGAATGGAGGGACGTGAATTCCCAGTGGGATATTTTTGAGGAATGGAGGGATGTGAATTCCCAGTGGGACATGTGTGAGGAATGGAGGGATGTGAATTCCCAGTGGGATATGATTGAGGAATGGAGGGATGTAAATTCCCAGTGGGATATGTGTGAGGAATGGAGGGATGTGAATTCCCAGTGGGACATGTGTGAGGAAAGGAGGGATGTGAATTGGCAGTGGGATATGTGTGAGGAATGGAGGGATGTGAATTCCCAGTGGGATATGTGTGAGGAATGGAGGGATGTGAATTCCCAGTGGGACATGTGTGAGGAATGGAGGGATGTGAATTCCCAGTGGGATATGTGTGAGGAATGGTGGAAAGTGAATTCCCAGTGGGACATGTGTGAGGAATGGAGGAAAGTGAATTCCCAGTGGGATATGTGTGAGGAATGGAGGGATCTGAATTCCCAGTGGGATATGTGTGAGGAATGGAGGGATGTAAATTCCCAGTGGGATATGTGTGAGGAATGGAGGGATGTAAATTCCCAGTGGGATATGTGTGAGGAATGGAGGGATGTGAATTCCCAGTGGGATATGTGTGAGGAATGGAAGTGTGTGAATTCCCAGTGGGATATGTGTGAGGAATGGAGGGATGTGAATTCCCAGTGGGATATGTGTGAGGAATGGAGGGATGTGAATTCCCAGTGGGACATGTGTGAGGAATGGAGGGATGTGAATTCCCAGTGGGATATGTTTGAGGAATGGACGGATGTGAATTCCCAGTGGGACATGTGTGAGGAATGGAGGGATGTGAATTCCCAGTGGGATATGTTTGAGGAATGGAGGGATGTGAATTCCCAGTGGGATATGTGTGTGGAATGGAGGGATGTGAATTCCCAGTTGGACATGTGTGAGGAATGGAGGGATGTGAATTCCCAGTGTGACATGTGTGAGGAATGGAGGGATGTGAATTCCCAGTGGGACATGTGTGAGGAATGGAGGGATGTGAATTCCCAGTGGGACATGTGTGAGGAATGGAGGGATGTGAATTCCCAGTGGGACATGTGTGAGGAATGGAGAGATGTGAATTCCCAGTGGGACATGTGTGAGGAATGGAGGGATGTGAATTCCCAGTGGGACATGTGTGAGGAATGGAGGGATGTGAATTGGCAGTGGGATATGTGTGAGGAATGGAGGGATGTGAATTCCCAGTGGGATATGTGTGAGGAATGGAGGGATGTGAATTCCCAGTGGGACATGTGTGAGGAATGGAGGGATTGAATTCCCAGTGGGATATGTGTGAGGAATGGTGGAAAGTGAATTCCCAGTGGGACATGTGTGAGGAATGGAGGGATGTGAATTCCCAGTGGGATATGTGTGAGGAATGGAGGGATGTGAATTCCCAGTGGGATATGTGTGAGGAATGGAGGAAAGTGAATTCCCAGTGCGATATGTGTGAGGAATGGAGGGATGTGAATTCCCAGTGGGATATGTGTGAGGAATGGAGGAAAGTGAATTCCCAGTGGGACATGTGTGAGGAATGGAGGAAAGTGAATTCCCAGTGGGATATGTGTGAGGAATGGAGGGATGTGAATTCCCAGTGGGATATGTGTGAGGAATGGAGGGATGTAAATTCCCAGTGGGATATGTGTGAGGAATGGAGGGTTGTAAATTCCCAGTGGGATATGTGTGAGGAATGGAGGGATGTGAATTCCCAGTGGGATATGTGTGAGGAATGGAAGAGTGTGAATTCCCAGTGGGATATGTGTGTGGAATGGAGGGATGTGAATTCCCAGTGGGACATGTGTGAGGAATGGAGGGATGTGAATTCCCAGTGGGACATGTGTGAGGAATGGAGGGATGTGAATTCGCAGTGGGACATGTATGAGGAATGGAGGGATGTGAATTCGCAGTGGGAGATGTGTGAGGAATGGAGGGATGTGAATTCCCTGTGGGATATGTGTGAGGTATGGAGGGATGTGAATTCCCAGTGGGACATGTGTGAGGAATGGAGGGATGTGAATTCGCAGTGGGACATGTATGAGGAATGGAGGGATGTGAATTCCCAGTGGGATATGTGTGAGGAATGGAGGGATGTGAATTCGCAGTGGGATATGTGTGAGGAATGGAGGAAAGTGAATTCCCAGTGCGATATGTGTGAGGAATGGAGGGATGTGAATTCCCAGTGGGATATGTGTGAGGAATGGAGGGATGTGAATTCCCAGTGGGATATGTGTGAGGAATGGAGGGATGTGAATTCCCAGTGGGATATGTGTGAGGAATGGAGGGATGTGAATTCCCAGTGGGATATGTGTGAGGAATGGAGGAAAGTGAATTCCCAGTGGGATATGTGTGAGGAATGGAGGAAAGTGAATTCCCAGTGCGATATGTGTGAGGAATGGAGGGATGTGAATTCCCAGTGGGATATGTGTGAGGAAAGGAGGAAAGTGAATTCCCAGTGGGACATGTGTGAGGAATGGAGGAAAGTGAATTCCCAGTGGGATATGTGTGAGGAATGGAGGGATGTGAATTCCCAGTGGGATATGTGTGAGGAATGGAGGGATGTGAATTCCCAGTGGGATATGTGTGAGGAATGGAGGGATGTGAATTCCCAGTGGGATATGTGTGAGGAATGGAGGAAAGTGAATTCCCAGTGCGAAATGTGTGAGGAATGGAGGGATGTGAATTCCCAGTGGGATATGTGTGTGGAATGGAGGGATGTGAATTCCCAGTGGGACATGTGTGAGGAATGGAGGGATGTGAATTCCCAGTGGGACATGTGTGAGGAATGGAGGGATGTGAATTCCCAGTGGGACATGTGTGAGGAATGGAGGGATGTGAATTCCCAGTGGGACATGTGTGAGGAATGGAGGGATGTGAATTGCCAGTGGGATATGTTTGAGGAATGGAGGGATGTGATTTCCCAGTGGGACATGTGTGAGGAATGGAGGGATCTGAATTCCCAGTGGGACATATGTGAGGAATGGAGGGATGTGAATTCCCAGTGGGACATGTGTGAGGAATGGAGGGATGTGAATTCCCAGTGGGACAAGTGTGAGGAATGGAGGGATGTGAATTCCCAGTGGGATATGTGTGAGGAATGGAGGGATGTGAATTCCCAGTGGGATATGTGTGAGGAATGGAGGAAAGTGAATTCCCTGTGGGATATGTGTGAGGAATGGAGGGATGTGATTTCCCAGTGGGACATGTGTGAGGAATGGAGGGATGTGAATTCCCTGTGGGATATGTGTGAGGAATGGAGGGATGTGAATTCCCAGTGGGATATGTGTGAGGAATGGAGGGATGTGATTTCCCAGTGGGACATGTTTGAGGAATGGAGGGATGTGAATTCCCAGTGGGACATGTGTGAGGAATGGAGGGATGTGAATTCCCAGTGGGATATGTGTGAGGAATGGAGGGATGTGAATTCCCAGTGGGACATGTGTGAGGAATGGAGGGATGTGAATTCCCAGTGGGATATGTGTGAGGAATGGAGGGATGTGAATTCCCAGTGGGATATGTGTGAGGAATGGAGGGATGTGAATTCCCAGTGGGATATGTGTGAGGAATGGAAGAGTGTGAATTCCCAGTGGGATATGTTTGAGGAATGGAGGGATGTGAATTCCCAGTGGGATATGTGTGTGGAATGGAGGGATGTGAATTCCCAGTGGGACATGTGTGAGGAATGGAGAGATGTGAATTCCCAGTGGGATATGTGTGAGGAATGGAGGGATGTGAATTCCCAGTGGGACATGTGTGAGGAATGGAGGGATGTGAATTCCCAGTGGGATATGTGTGAGGAATGGAGGGATGTGAATTCCCAGTGGGATATGTGTGAGGAATGGAGGGATGTGAATTCCCAGTGGGATATGTGTGAGGAATGGAAGAGTGTGAATTCCCAGTGGGATATGTTTGAGGAATGGAGGGATGTGAATTCCCAGTGGGATATGTGTGTGGAATGGAGGGATGTGAATTCCCAGTGGGACATGTGTGAGGAATGGAGGGATGTGAATTCCCAGTGGGACATGTGTGAGGAATGGAGGGATGTGAATTCTCAGTGGGACATGTATGAGGAATGGAGTGATGTGAATTCGCAGTGGGACATGTGTGAGGAATGGAGGGATGTGAATTCCCTGTGGGATATGTGTGAGGTATGGAGGGATGTGAATTCCCAGTGGGACATGTGTGAGGAATGGAGGGATGTGAATTCGCAGTGGGACATGTATGAGGAATGGAGGGATGTGAATTCCCAGTGGGATATGTGTGAGGAATGGAGGGATGTGAATTCCCAGTGGGATATGTGTGAGGAATGGAGGAAAGTGAATTCCCAGTGCGATATGTGTGAGGAATGGAGGGATGTGAATTCCCAGTGGGATATGTGTGAGGAATGGAGGGATGTGAATTCCCAGTGGGATATGTGTGAGGAATGGAGGGATGTGAATTCCCAGTGGGATATGTGTGAGGAATGGAGGGATGTGAATTCCCAGTGGGATATGTGTGAGGAATGGAGGAAAGTGAATTCCCAGTGGGATATGTGTGAGGAATGGAGGAAAGTGAATTCCCAGTGCGATATGTGTGAGGAATGGAGGGATGTGAATTCCCAGTGGGATATGTGTGAGGAAAGGAGGAAAGTGAATTCCCAGTGGGACATGTGTGAGGAATGGAGGAAAGTGAATTCCCAGTGGGATATGTGTCAGGAATGGAGGGATGTGAATTCCCAGTGGGATATGTGTGAGGAATGGAGGGATGTGAATTCCCAGTGGGATATGTGTGAGGAATGGAGGGATGTGAATTCCCAGTGGGATATGTGTGAGGAATGGAGGAAAGTGAATTCCCAGTGCGATATGTGTGAGGAATGGAGGGATGTGAATTCCCAGTGGGATATGTGTGTGGAATGGAGGGATGTGAATTCCCAGTGGGACATGTGTGAGGAATGGAGGGATGTGAATTCCCAGTGGGACATGTGTGAGGAATGGAGGGATGTGAATTCCCAGTGGGACATGTGTGAGGAATGGAGGGATGTGAATTCCCAGTGGGACAAGTGTGAGGAATGGAGGGATGTGAATTCCCAGTGGGATATGTGTGAGGAATGGAGGAAAGTGAATTCCCTGTGGGATATGTGTGAGGAATGGAGGGATGTGATTTCCCAGTGGGACATGTGTGAGGAATGGAGGGATGTGAATTCCCTGTGGGATATGTGTGAGGAATGGAGGGATGTGAATTCCCAGTGGGATATGTGTGAGGAATGGAGGGATGTGATTTCCCAGTGGGACATGTTTGAGGAATGGAGGGATGTGAATTCCCAGTGGGACATGTGTGAGGAATGGAGGGATGTGAATTCCCAGTGGGATATGTGTGAGGAATGGAGGGATGTGAATTCCCAGTGGGACATGTGTGAGGAATGGAGGGATGTGAATTCCCAGTGGGATATGTGTGAGGAATGGAGGGATGTGAATTCCCAGTGGGATATGTGTGAGGAATGGAGGGATGTGAATTCCCAGTGGGATATGTGTGAGGAATGGAAGAGTGTGAATTCCCAGTGGGATATGTTTGAGGAATGGAGGGATGTGAATTCCCAGTGGGATATGTGTGTGGAATGGAGGGATGTGAATTCCCAGTGGGACATGTGTGAGGAATGGAGGGATGTGAATTCCCAGTGGGACATGTGTGAGGAATGGAGGGATGTGAATTCGCAGTGGGACATGTATGAGGAATGGAGGGATGTGAATTCGCAGTGGGACATGTGTGAGGAATGGAGGGATGTGAATTCCCTGTGGGATATGTGTGAGGTATGGAGGGATGTGAATTCCCAGTGGGATATGTGTGAGGAATGGAGGGATGTAAATTCCCAGTGGGATATGTGTGAGGAATGGAGGGATGTGAATTCCCAGTGGGACATGTGTGAGGAATGGAGGGATGTGAATTCCCAGTGGGATATGTTTGAGGAATGGACGGATGTGAATTCCCAGTGGGACATGTGTGAGGAATGGAGGGATGTGAATTCCCAGTGGGATATGTGTGTGGAATGGAGGGATGTGAATTCCCAGTGGGACATGTGTGAGGAATGGAGGTATGTGAATTCCCAGTGGGACATGTGTGAGGAATGGAGGGATGTGAATTCCCAGTGGGACATGTGTGAGGAATGGAGGGATGTGAATTCCCTGTGGGACATGTGTGAGGAATGGATGGTTGTGAATTCCCAGTGGGATATGTTTGAGGAATGGAGGGATGTGAATTCCCAGTGGGACATGTGTGAGGAATGGAGGGACGTGAATTCCCAGTGGGATACGTTTGAGGAATGGAGGGATGTGAATTCCCAGTGGGACATGTGTGAGGAATGGAGGGATGTGAATTGCCAGTGGGATATGTTTGAGGATTGGAGGGATGTGATTTCCCAGTGGGACATGTGTGAGGAATGGAGGGATGTGAATTCTCAGTGGGACATATGTGAGGAATGGAGGGATGTGAATTCCCAGTGGGACATGTGTGAGGAATGGAGGGATGTGAATTCCCAGTGGGACAAGTGTGAGGAATGGAGGGATGTGAATTCCCAGTCGGATATGTGTGAGGAATGGAGGGATGTGAATTCCCAGTGGGATATGTGTGAGGAATGGAGGAAAGTGAATTCCCTGTGGGATATGTGTGAGGAATGGAGGGATGTGATTTCCCAGTGGGACATGTGTGAGGAATGGAGGGATGTGAATTCCCTGTGGGATATGTGTGAGGAATGGAGGGATGTGAATTCCCAGTGGGATATGTGTGAGGAATGGAGGGATGTGATTTCCCAGTGGGACATGTTTGAGGAATGGAGGGATGTGAATTCCCAGTGGGACATGTGTGAGGAATGGAGGGATGTGAATTCCCAATGGGATATGTGTGAGGAATGGAGGTATGTGAATTCCCAGTGGGACATGTGTGAGGAATGGAGGGATGTGAATTCCCAGTGGGATATGTGAGAGGAATGGAGGGATGTGAATTCCCAGTGGGATATGTGTGAGGAATGGAGGGATGTGAATTCCCAGTGGGATATGTGTGAGGAATGGAAGAGTGTGAATTCCCAGTGGGATATGTTTGAGGAATGGAGGGATGTGAATTCCCAGTGGGATATGTGTGTGGAATGGAGGGATGTGAATTCCCAGTGGGACATGTGTGAGGAATGGAGGGATGTGAATTCCCAGTGGGACATGTGTGAGGAATGGAGGGATGTGAATTCGCAGTGGGACATGTATGAGGAATGGAGGGATGTGAATTCGCAGTGGGACATGTGTGAGGAATGGAGGGATGTGAATTCCCTGTGGGATATGTGTGAGGTATGGAGGGATGTGAATTCCCAGTGGGATATGTGTGAGGAATGGAGGGATGTAAATTCCCAGTGGGATATGTGTGAGGAATGGAGGGATGTGAATTCCCAGTGGGATATGTGTGAGGAATGGAGGGATGTGAATTCCCAGTGGGACATGTGTGAGGAATGGAGGGATGTGAATTCCCAGTGGGATATGTTTGAGGAATGGACGGATGTGAATTCCCAGTGGGACATGTGTGAGGAATGGAGGGATGTGAATTCCCAGTGGGATATGTGTGTGGAATGGAGGGATGTGAATTCCCAGTGGGACATGTGTGAGGAATGGAGGTATGTGAATTCCCAGTGGGACATGTGTGAGGAATGGAGGGATGTGAATTCCCAGTGGGACATGTGTGAGGAATGGAGGGATGTGAATTCCCTGTGGGACATGTGTGAGGAATGGATGGTTGTGAATTCCCAGTGGGATATGTTTGAGGAATGGAGGGATGTGAATTCCCAGTGGGACATGTGTGAGGAATGGAGGGACGTGAATTCCCTGTGGGATACGTTTGAGGAATGGAGGGATGTGAATTCCCAGTGGGACATGTGTGAGGAATGGAGGGTTGTGAATTCCCTGTGGGACATGTGTGAGGAATGGAGGGATGTGAATTCCCAGTGGGATATGTTTGAGGAATGGAGGGATGTGAATTCCCAATGGGACATGTGTGAGGAATGGAGGGATGTGAAATCCCAGTGGGACATATGTGAGGAATGGAGGGATGTGAATTCCCAGTGGGACATGTGTGAGGAATGGAGGGATGTGAATTCCCAGTGGGACATGTGTGAGGAATGGAGGGATGTGAATTCCCAGTTGGATATGTGTGAGGAATGGAGGGATGTGAATTCCCAGTGGGATATGTTTGAGGAATGGAGGGATGTAAATTCCTAGTGGGACATGTGTGAGGAATGGAGGGATGTGAATTCCCAGTGGGACATGTGTGAGGAATGGAGGGATGTGAATTCCCAGTGGGACATGTGTGAGGAATGGAGGGATGTGAATTCCCAGTGGGACATGTGTGAGGAATGGAGGGATGTGAATTCGCAGTGGGACATGTATGAGGAATGGAGGGATGTGAATTCGCAGTGGGACATGTGTGAGGAATGGAGGGATGTGAATTCCCAGTGGGACATGTGTGAGGAATGGAGGGACGTGAATTCCCAGTGGGATACGTTTGAGGAATGGAGGGATGTGAATTCCCAGTGGGACATGTGTGAGGAATGGAGGGATGTGAATTCCCTGTGGGACATGTGTGAGGAATGGAGGGATGTGAATTCCCAGTGGGATATGTTTGAGGAATGGAGGGATGTGAATTCCCTGTGGGACATGTGTGAGGAATGGAGGGATGTGAAATCCCAGTGGGACATATGTGAGGAATGGAGGGATGTGAATTCCCAGTGGGACATGTGTGAGGAATGGAGGGATGTGAATTCCCAGTGGGACATGTGTGAGGAATGGAGGGATGTGAATTCGCAGTGGGATATGTGTGAGGAATGGAGGGATGTGAATTCACAGTGGGACATGTGTGAGGAATGGAGGGATGTGAATTCCCAGTGGGACATGTGTGAGTAATGGAGGGATGTGAATTGCCAGTGGGATATCTGTGAGGAATGGAGGGATGTGAATTCCCAGAGGGACATGTGTGAGGAATGGAGGGATGTGAATTGCCAGTGGGATATGTGTGAGGAATGGCGGGATGTGAATTCCCAGTTGGATATGTGTGAGGAATGCAGGGATGATAATTCCCAGTGGGACATGTGTGAGGAATGGAGGGATGTGAATTCCCAGTGAGACATGTGTGAGGAATGGAGGGATGTGAATTCCCAGTGGGATATGTGTGAGGAATGGAGGAAAGTGAATTCCCAGTGGGATATGTGTGAGGAATATAGGGATGTGAATTCCCAGTGGGATATGTTTGAGGAATGGAGGGATGTGAATTCCCAGAGGGACATGTGTGAGGAATGGAGGGACGTGAATTCCCAGTGGGATATGTTTGAGGAATGGAGGGATGTGAATTCCCAGTGGGACATGTGTGAGGAATGGAGGGATGTGAATTCCCAGTGGGATATGTTTGAGGAATGGAGGGATGTAAATTCCCAGTGGGACATGTGTGAGGAATGGAGGGATGTGAATTCCCAGTGGGACATGTGTGAGGAATGGAGGGATGTGAATTCCCAGTGGGACATGTGTGATGAATGGAGGGATGTGAATTCCCAGAGGGACATGTGTGAGGAATGGAGAGATGTGAATTCCCAGTGGGATATGTGTGCGGAATGGAGAGATGTGAATTCCCAGTGGGACATGTGTGAGGAATGGAGGGATGTGAATTGGCAGTGGGATATGTGTGAGGAATGGAGGGATGTGAATTCCCAGTGGGATATGTGTGAGGAATGGAGGGATGTGAATTCCCAGTGGGACATGTGTGAGGAATGGAGGGATGTGAATTCCCAGTGGGATATGTGTGAGGAATGGAGGAAAGTGAATTCCCAGTGGGATATGTGTGAGGAATGGAGGGATGTGAATTCCCAGTGGGATATGTGTGAGGAATGGAGGGATGTAAATTCCCAGTGGGATATGTGTGAGGAATGGAGGGATGTGAATTCCCAGTGGGATATGTGTGAGGAATGGAAGAGTGTGAATTCCCAGTGGGATATGTGTGAGGAATGGAGGGATGTCAATTCCCAGTGGGATATGTGTGAGGAATGGAGGGATGTGAATTCCCAGTGGGACATGTGTGAGGAATGGAGGGATATGAATTCCCAGTGGGATATGTTTGAGGAATGGACGGATGTGAATTCCCAGTGGGACATGTGTGAGGAATGGAGGGATGTGAATTCCCAGTGGGATATGTTTGAGGAATGGAGGGATGTGAATTGCCAGTGGGATATGTTTGAGGATTGGAGGGATGTGATTTCCCAGTGGGACATGTGTGAGGAATGGAGGGATGTGAATTCTCAGTGGGACTTATGTGAGGAATGGAGGGATGTGAATTCCCAGTGGGACATGTGTGAGGAATGGAGGGATGTGAATTCCCAGTGGGACAAGTGTGAGGAATGGAGGGATGTGAATTCCCAGTCGGATATGTGTGAGGAATGGAGGGATGTGAATTCCCAGTGGGATATGTGTGAGGAATGGAGGAAAGTGAATTCCCTGTGGGATATGTGTGAGGAATGGAGGGATGTGATTTCCCAGTGGGACATGTGTGAGGAATGGAGGGATGTGAATTCCCTGTGGGATATGTGTGAGGAATGGAGGGATGTGAATTCCCAGTGGGATATGTGTGAGGAATGGAGGGATGTGATTTCCCAGTGGGACATGTTTGAGGAATGGAGGGATGTGAATTCCCAGTGGGACATGTGTGAGGAATGGAGGGATGTGAATTCCCAATGGGATATGTGTGAGGAATGGAGGTATGTGAATTCCCAGTGGGACATGTGTGAGGAATGGAGGGATGTGAATTCCCAGTGGGATATGTGTGAGGAATGGAGGGATGTGAATTCCCAGTGGGATATGTGTGAGGAATGGAGGGATGTGAATTCCCAGTGGGATATGTGTGAGGAATGGAAGAGTGTGAATTCCCAGTGGGATATGTTTGAGGAATGGAGGGATGTGAATTCCCAGTGGGATATGTGTGTGGAATGGAGGGATGTGAATTCCCAGTGGGACATGTGTGAGGAATGGAGGGATGTGAATTCCCAGTGGGACATGTGTGAGGAATGGAGGGATGTGAATTCGCAGTGGGACATGTATGAGGAATGGAGGGATGTGAATTCGCAGTGGGACATGTGTGAGGAATGGAGGGATGTGAATTCCCTGTGGGATATGTGTGAGGTATGGAGGGATGTGAATTCCCAGTGGGATATGTGTGAGGAATGGAGGGATGTAAATTCCCAGTGGGATATGTGTGAGGAATGGAGGGATGTGAATTCCCAGTGGGATATGTGTGAGGAATGGAAGGATGTGAATTCCCAGTGGGACATGTGTGAGGAATGGAGGGATGTGAATTCCCAGTGGGATATGTTTGAGGAATGGACGGATGTGAATTCCCAGTGGGACATGTGTGAGGAATGGAGGGATGTGAATTCCCAGTGGGATATGTGTGTGGAATGGAGGGATGTGAATTCCCAGTGGGACATGTGTGAGGAATGGAGGTATGTGAATTCCCAGTGGGACATGTGTGAGGAATGGAGGGATGTGAATTCCCAGTGGGACATGTGTGAGGAATGGAGGGATGTGAATTCCCTGTGGGACATGTGTGAGGAATGGATGGTTGTGAATTCCCAGTGGGATATGTTTGAGGAATGGAGGGATGTGAATTTCCAGTGGGACATGTGTGAGGAATGGAGGGACGTGAATTCCCTGTGGGATACGTTTGAGGAATGGAGGGATGTGAATTCCCAGTGGGACATGTGTGAGGAATGGAGGGTTGTGAATTCCCTGTGGGACATGTGTGAGGAATGGAGGGATGTGAATTCCCAGTGGGATATGTTTGAGGAATGGAGGGATGTGAATTCCCAATGGGACATGTGTGAGGAATGGAGGGATGTGAAATCCCAGTGGGACATATGTGAGGAATGGAGGGATGTGAATTCCCAGTGGGACATGTGTGAGGAATGGAGGGATGTGAATTCCCAGTGGGACATGTGTGAGGAATGGAGGGATGTGAATTCCCAGTTGGATATGTGTGAGGAATGGAGGGATGTGAATTCCCAGTGGGATATGTTTGAGGAATGGAGGGATGTAAATTCCTAGTGGGACATGTGTGAGGAATGGAGGGATGTGAATTCCCAGTGGGACATGTGTGAGGAATGGAGGGATGTGAATTCCCAGTGGGACATGTGTGAGGAATGGAGGGATGTGAATTCCCAGTGGGACATGTGTGAGGAATGGAGGGATGTGAATTCGCAGTGGGACATGTATGAGGAATGGAGGGATGTGAATTCGCAGTGGGACATGTGTGAGGAATGGAGGGATGTGAATTCCCAGTGGGACATGTGTGAGGAATGGAGGGACGTGAATTCCCAGTGGGATACGTTTGAGGAATGGAGGGATGTGAATTCCCAGTGGGACATGTGTGAGGAATGGAGGGATGTGAATTCCCTGTGGGACATGTGTGAGGAATGGAGGGATGTGAATTCCCAGTGGGATATGTTTGAGGAATGGAGGGATGTGAATTCCCTGTGGGACATGTGTGAGGAATGGAGGGATGTGAAATCCCAGTGGGACATATGTGAGGAATGGAGGGATGTGAATTCCCAGTGGGACATGTGTGAGGAATGGAGGGATGTGAATTCCCAGTGGGACATGTGTGAGGAATGGAGGGATGTGAATTCGCAGTGGGATATGTGTGAGGAATGGAGGGATGTGAATTCACAGTGGGACATGTGTGAGGAATGGAGGGATGTGAATTCCCAGTGGGACATGTGTGAGTAATGGAGGGATGTGAATTGCCAGTGGGATATCTGTGAGGAATGGAGGGATGTGAATTCCCAGAGGGACATGTGTGTGGAATGGAGGGATGTGAATTGCCAGTGGGATATGTGTGAGGAATGGCGGGATGTGAATTCCCAGTTGGATATGTGTGAGGAATGCAGGGATGATAATTCCCAGTGGGACATGTGTGAGGAATGGAGGGATGTGAATTCCCAGTGAGACATGTGTGAGGAATGGAGGGATGTGAATTCCCAGTGGGATATGTGTGAGGAATGGAGGAAAGTGAATTCCCAGTGGGATATGTGTGAGGAATATAGGGATGTGAATTCCCAGTGGGATATGTTTGAGGAATGGAGGGATGTGAATTCCCAGAGGGACATGTGTGAGGAATGGAGGGACGTGAATTCCCAGTGGGATATGTTTGAGGAATGGAGGGATGTGAATTCCCAGTGGGACATGTGTGAGGAATGGAGGGATGTGAATTCCCAGTGGGATATGTTTGAGGAATGGAGGGATGTAAATTCCCAGTGGGACATGTGTGAGGAATGGAGGGATGTGAATTCCCAGTGGGACATGTGTGAGGAATGGAGGGATGTGAATTCCCAGTGGGACATGTGTGATGAATGGAGGGATGTGAATTCCCAGAGGGACATGTGTGAGGAATGGAGAGATGTGAATTCCCAGTGGGATATGTGTGCGGAATGGAGGGATGTGAATTCCCAGTGGGACATGTGTGAGGAATGGAGGGATGTGAATTCCCAGTGGGATATGTGTGAGGAATGGAGGAAAGTGAATTCCCAGTGGGATATGTGTGAGGAATGGAGGGATGTGAATTCCCAGTGGGATATGTGTGAGGAATGGAGGGATGTAAATTCCCAGTGGGATATGTGTGAGGAATGGAGGGATGTGAATTCCCAGTGGGATATGTGTGAGGAATGGAAGAGTGTGAATTCCCAGTGGGATATGTGTGAGGAATGGAGGGATGTCAATTCCCAGTGGGATATGTGTGAGGAATGGAGGGATGTGAATTCCCAGTGGGACATGTGTGAGGAATGGAGGGATATGAATTCCCAGTGGGATATGTTTGAGGAATGGACGGATGTGAATTCCCAGTGGGACATGTGTGAGGAATGGAGGGATGTGAATTCCCAGTGGGATATGTTTGAGGAATGGAGGGATGTGAATTCCCAGTGGGATATGTGTGTGGAATGGAGGGATGTGAATTCCCAGTGGGACATGTGTGAGGAATGGAGGGATGTGAATTCCCAGTGGGACATGTGTGAGGAATGGAGGGATGTGAATTCGCAGTGGGACATGTATGAGGAATGGAGGGATGTGAATTCGCAGTGGGACATGTGTGAGGAATGGAGGGATGTGAATTCCCTGTGGGATATGTGTGAGGTATGGAGGGATGTGAATTCCCAGTGGGATATGTGTGAGGAATGGAGGGATGTAAATTCCCAGTGGGATATGTGTGAGGAATGGAGGGATGTGAATTCCCAGTGGGATATGTGTGAGGAATGGAAGGATGTGAATTCCCAGTGGGACATGTGTGAGGAATGGAGGGATGTGAATTCCCAGTGGGATATGTTTGAGGAATGGACGGATGTGAATTCCCAGTGGGACATGTGTGAGGAATGGAGGGATGTGAATTCCCAGTGGGATATGTGTGTGGAATGGAGGGATGTGAATTCCCAGTGGGACATGTGTGAGGAATGGAGGTATGTGAATTCCCAGTGGGACATGTGTGAGGAATGGAGGGATGTGAATTCCCAGTGGGACATGTGTGAGGAATGGAGGGATGTGAATTCCCTGTGGGACATGTGTGAGGAATGGATGGTTGTGAATTCCCAGTGGGATATGTTTGAGGAATGGAGGGATGTGAATTCCCAGTGGGACATGTGTGAGGAATGGAGGGACGTGAATTCCCTGTGGGATACGTTTGAGGAATGGAGGGATGTGAATTCCCAGTGGGACATGTGTGAGGAATGGAGGGTTGTGAATTCCCTGTGGGACATGTGTGAGGAATGGAGGGATGTGAATTCCCAGTGGGATATGTTTGAGGAATGGAGGGATGTGAATTCCCAATGTGACATGTGTGAGGAATGGAGGGATGTGAAATCCCAGTGGGACATATGTGAGGAATGGAGGGATGTGAATTCCCAGTGGGACATGTGTGAGGAATGGAGGGATGTGAATTCCCAGTGGGACATGTGTGAGGAATGGAGGGATGTGAATTCCCAGTTGGATATGTGTGAGGAATGGAGGGATGTGAATTCCCAGTGGGATATGTTTGAGGAATGGAGGGATGTAAATTCCTAGTGGGACATGTGTGAGGAATGGAGGGATGTGAATTCCCAGTGGGACATGTGTGAGGAATGGAGGGATGTGAATTCCCAGTGGGACATGTGTGAGGAATGGAGGGATGTGAATTCCCAGTGGGACATGTGTGAGGAATGGAGGGATGTGAATTCGCATTGGGACATGTATGAGGAATGGAGGGATGTGAATTCGCAGTGGGACATGTGTGAGGAATGGAGGGATGTGAATTCCCAGTGGGACATGTGTGAGGAATGGAGGGACGTGAATTCCCAGTGGGATACGTTTGAGGAATGGAGGGATGTGAATTCCCAGTGGGACATGTGTGAGGAATGGAGGGATGTGAATTCCCTGTGGGACATGTGTGAGGAATGGAGGGATGTGAATTCCCAGTGGGATATGTTTGAGGAATGGAGGGATGTGAATTCCCTGTGGGACATGTGTGAGGAATGGAGGGATGTGAAATCCCAGTGGGACATATGTGAGGAATGGAGGGATGTGAATTCCCAGTGGGACATGTGTGAGGAATGGAGGGATGTGAATTCCCAGTGGGACATGTGTGAGGAATGGAGGGATGTGAATTCGCAGTGGGATATGTGTGAGGAATGGAGGGATGTGAATTCACAGTGGGACATGTGTGAGGAATGGAGGGATGTGAATTCCCAGTGGGACATGTGTGAGTAATGGAGGGATGTGAATTGCCAGTGGGATATCTGTGAGGAATGGAGGGATGTGAATTCCCAGAGGGACATGTGTGTGGAATGGAGGGATGTGAATTGCCAGTGGGATATGTGTGAGGAATGGCGGGATGTGAATTCCCAGTTGGATATGTGTGAGGAATGCAGGGATGATAATTCCCAGTGGGACATGTGTGAGGAATGGAGGGATGTGAATTCCCAGTGAGACATGTGTGAGGAATGGAGGGATGTGAATTCCCAGTGGGATATGTGTGAGGAATGGAGGAAAGTGAATTCCCAGTGGGATATGTGTGAGGAATATAGGGATGTGAATTCCCAGTGGGATATGTTTGAGGAATGGAGGGATGTGAATTCCCAGAGGGACATGTGTGAGGAATGGAGGGACGTGAATTCCCAGTGGGATATGTTTGAGGAATGGAGGGATGTGAATTCCCAGTGGGACATGTGTGAGGAATGGAGGGATGTGAATTCCCAGTGGGATATGTTTGAGGAATGGAGGGATGTAAATTCCCAGTGGGACATGTGTGAGGAATGGAGGGATGTGAATGCCCAGTGGGACATGTGTGAGGAATGGAGGGATGTGAATTCCCAGTGGGACATGTGTGAGGAATGGAGGGATGTGAATTCCCAGTGGGATATGTGTGAGGAATGGAGGAAAGTGAATTCCCAGTGGGATATGTGTGAGGAATGGAGGGATGTGAATTCCCAGTGGGATATGTGTGAGGAATGGAGGGATGTAAATTCCCAGTGGGATATGTGTGAGGAATGGAGGGATGTGAATTCCCAGTGGGATATGTGTGAGGAATGGAAGAGTGTGAATTCCCAGTGGGATATGTGTGAGGAATGGAGGGATGTCAATTCCCAGTGGGATATGTGTGAGGAATGGAGGGATGTGAATTCCCAGTGGGACATGTGTGAGGAATGGAGGGATATGAATTCCCAGTGGGATATGTTTGAGGAATGGACGGATGTGAATTCCCAGTGGGACATGTGTGAGGAATGGAGGGATGTGAATTCCCAGTGGGATATGTTTGAGGAATGGAGGGATGTGAATTCCCAGTGGGATATGTGTGTGGAATGGAGGGATGTGAATTCCCAGTGGGACATGTGTGAGGAATGGAGGGATGTGAATTCCCAGTGGGACATGTGTGAGGAATGGAGGGATGTGAATTCGCAGTGGGACATGTATGAGGAATGGAGGGATGTGAATTCGCAGTGGGACATGTGTGAGGAATGGAGGGATGTGAATTCCCTGTGGGATATGTGTGAGGTATGGAGGGATGTGAATTCCCAGTGGGATATGTGTGAGGAATGGAGGGATGTAAATTCCCAGTGGGATATGTGTGAGGAATGGAGGGATGTGAATTCCCAGTGGGATATGTGTGAGGAATGGAAGGATGTGAATTCCCAGTGGGACATGTGTGAGGAATGGAGGGATGTGAATTCCCAGTGGGATATGTTTGAGGAATGGACGGATGTGAATTCCCAGTGGGACATGTGTGAGGAATGGAGGGATGTGAATTCCCAGTGGGATATGTGTGTGGAATGGAGGGATGTGAATTCCCAGTGGGACATGTGTGAGGAATGGAGGTATGTGAATTCCCAGTGGGACATGTGTGAGGAATGGAGGGATGTGAATTCCCAGTGGGACATGTGTGAGGAATGGAGGGTTGTGAATTCCCTGTGGGACATGTGTGAGGAATGGATGGTTGTGAATTCCCAGTGGGATATGTTTGAGGAATGGAGGGATGTGAATTCCCAGTGGGACATGTGTGAGGAATGGAGGGACGTGAATTCCCTGTGGGATACGTTTGAGGAATGGAGGGATGTGAATTCCCAGTGGGACATGTGTGAGGAATGGAGGGTTGTGAATTCCCTGTGGGACATGTGTGAGGAATGGAGGGATGTGAATTCCCAGTGGGATATGTTTGAGGAATGGAGGGATGTGAATTCCCAATGGGACATGTGTGAGGAATGGAGGGATGTGAAATCCCAGTGGGACATATGTGAGGAATGGAGGGATGTGAATTCCCAGTGGGACATGTGTGAGGAATGGAGGGATGTGAATTCCCAGTGGGACATGTGTGAGGAATGGAGGGATGTGAATTCCCAGTTGGATATGTGTGAGGAATGGAGGGATGTGAATTCCCAGTGGGATATGTTTGAGGAATGGAGGGATGTAAATTCCTAGTGGGACATGTGTGAGGAATGGAGGGATGTGAATTCCCAGTGGGACATGTGTGAGGAATGGAGGGATGTGAATTCCCAGTGGGACATGTGTGAGGAATGGAGGGATGTGAATTCCCAGTGGGACATGTGTGAGGAATGGAGGGATGTGAATTCGCAGTGGGACATGTATGAGGAATGGAGGGATGTGAATTCGCAGTGGGACATGTGTGAGGAATGGAGGGATGTGAATTCCCAGTGGGACATGTGTGAGGAATGGAGGGACGTGAATTCCCAGTGGGATACGTTTGAGGAATGGAGGGATGTGAATTCCCAGTGGGACATGTGTGAGGAATGGAGGGATGTGAATTCCCTGTGGGACATGTGTGAGGAATGGAGGGATGTGAATTCCCAGTGGGATATGTTTGAGGAATGGAGGGATGTGAATTCCCTGTGGGACATGTGTGAGGAATGGAGGGATGTGAAATCCCAGTGGGACATATGTGAGGAATGGAGGGATGTGAATTCCCAGTGGGACATGTGTGAGGAATGGAGGGATGTGAATTCCCAGTGGGACATGTGTGAGGAATGGAGGGATGTGAATTCGCAGTGGGATATGTGTGAGGAATGGAGGGATGTGAATTCACAGTGGGACATGTGTGAGGAATGGAGGGATGTGAATTCCCAGTGGGACATGTGTGAGTAATGGAGGGATGTGAATTGCCAGTGGGATATCTGTGAGGAATGGAGGGATGTGAATTCCCAGAGGGACATGTGTGTGGAATGGAGGGATGTGAATTGCCAGTGGGATATGTGTGAGGAATGGCGGGATGTGAATTCCCAGTTGGATATGTGTGAGGAATGCAGGGATGATAATTCCCAGTGGGACATGTGTGAGGAATGGAGGGATGTGAATTCCCAGTGAGACATGTGTGAGGAATGGAGGGATGTGAATTCCCAGTGGGATATGTGTGAGGAATGGAGGAAAGTGAATTCCCAGTGGGATATGTGTGAGGAATATAGGGATGTGAATTCCCAGTGGGATATGTTTGAGGAATGGAGGGATGTGAATTCCCAGAGGGACATGTGTGAGGAATGGAGGGACGTGAATTCCCAGTGGGATATGTTTGAGGAATGGAGGGATGTGAATTCCCAGTGGGACATGTGTGAGGAATGGAGGGATGTGAATTCCCAGTGGGATATGTTTGAGGAATGGAGGGATGTAAATTCCCAGTGGGACATGTGTGAGGAATGGAGGGATGTGAATTCCCAGTGGGACATGTGTGAGGAATGGAGGGATGTGAATTCCCAGTGGGACATGTGTGATGAATGGAGGGATGTGAATTCCCAGAGGGACATGTGTGAGGAATGGAGAGATGTGAATTCCCAGTGGGATATGTGTGCGGAATGGAAGGATGTGAATTCCCAGTGGGACATGTGTGAGGAATGGAGGGATGTGAATTCCCAGTGGGATATGTGTGAGGAATGGAGGAAAGTGAATTCCCAGTGGGATATGTGTGAGGAATGGAGGGATGTGAATTCCCAGTGGGATATGTGTGAGGAATGGAGGGATGTAAATTCCCAGTGGGATATGTGTGAGGAATGGAGGGATGTGAATTCCCAGTGGGATATGTGTGAGGAATGGAAGAGTGTGAATTCCCAGTGGGATATGTGTGAGGAATGGAGGGATGTCAATTCCCAGTGGGATATGTGTGAGGAATGGAGGGATGTGAATTCCCAGTGGGACATGTGTGAGGAATGGAGGGATATGAATTCCCAGTGGGATATGTTTGAGGAATGGACGGATGTGAATTCCCAGTGGGACATGTGTGAGCAATGGAGGGATGTGAATTCCCAGTGGGATATGTTTGAGGAATGGAGGGATGTGAATTCCCAGTGGGATATGTGTGTGGAATGGAGGGATGTGAATTCCCAGTGGGACATGTGTGAGGAATGGAGGGATGTGAATTCCCAGTGGGACATGTGTGAGGAATGGAGGGATGTGAATTCCCAGTGGGACATGTGTGAGGAATGGAGGGATGTGAATTCCCAGTGGGATATGTTTGAGGAAAGGAGGGATGTAAATTCCCAGTGGGACATGTGTGAGGAATGGAGGGATGTGAATTCCCAGTGGGACATGTGTGAGGAATGGAGGGATGTGAATTCCCAGTGGGACATGTGTGAGGAATGGAGGGATGTGAATTCCCAGTGGGACATGTGTGAGGAATGGAGGGATGTGAATTCGCAGTGGGACATGTATGAGGAATGGAGGGATGTGAATTCGCAGTGGGACATGTGTGAGGAATGGAGGGATGTGAATTCCCTGTGGGATATGTGTGAGGTATGGAGGGAAGTGAATTCCCAGTGGGATATGTGTGAGGAATGGAAGGATGTAAATTCCCAGTGGGATATGTGTGAGGAATGGAGGGATGTGAATTCCCAGTTGGATATGTGTGAGGAATGGAGGGATGTGAATTCCCAGTGGGACATGTGTGAGGAATGGAGGGATGTGAATTCCCAGTGGGATATGTTTGAGGAATGGACGGATGTGAATTCCCAGTGGGACATGTGTGAGGAATGGAGGGATGTGAATTCCCAGTGGGATATGTGTGTGGAATGGAGGGATGTGAATTCCCAGTGGGGCATGTGTGAGGATTGGAGGTATGTGAATTCCCAGTGGGACATGTGTGAGGAATGGAGGGATGTGAATTCCCAGTGGGACATGTGAGAGGAATGGAGGGATGTGAATTCCCTGTGGGACATGTGTGAGGAATGGATGGTTGTGAATTCCCAGTGGGATATGTTTGAGGAATGGAGGGATGTGAATTCCCAGTGGGACATGTGTGAGGAATGGAGGGACGTGAATTCCCAGTGGGATACGTTTGAGGAATGGAGGGATGTGAATTCCCAGTGGGACATGTGTGAGGAATGGAGGGATGTGAATTCCCTGTGGGACAGGTGTGAGGAATGGAGGGATGTGAATTCCCAGTGGGATATGTTTGAGGAATGGAGGGATGTGAATTCCCAGTGGGACATGTGTGAGGAATGGAGGGATGTGAAATCCCAGTGGAACATATGTGAGGAATGGAGGGATGTGAATTCCCAGTGGGACATGTGTGAGGAATGGAGGGATGTGAATTCCCAGTGGGACATGTGTGAGGAATGGAGGGATGTGAATTGCCAGTGGGATATGTGTGAGGAATGGAGGGATGTGAATTCCCAGTTGGATATGTGTGAGGAATGGAGGGATGATAATTCCCAGTGGGACATGTGTGAGGAATGGAGGGATGTGAATTCCCAGTGAGACATGTCTGAGGAATGGAGGGATGTGAATTCCCAGTGGGATATGTGTGAGGAATGGAGGAAAGTGAATTCCCAGTGGGATATGTGTGAGGAATGTAGGGATGTGAATTCCCAGTGGGATATGTTTGAGGAATGGAGGGATGTGAATTCCCAGAGGGACATGTGTGAGGAATGGAGGGACGTGAATTCCCAGTGGGATCTGTTTGAGGAATGGAGGGATGTGAATTCCCAGTGGGACATGTGTGAGGAATGGAGGGATGTGAATTCCCAGTGGGATATGTTTGAGGAATGGAGGGATGTAAATTCCCAGTGGGACATGTGTGAGGAATGGAGGGATGTGAATTCCCAGTGGGACATGTGTGAGGAATGGAGGGATGTGAATTCCCAGTGGGACATGTGTGATGAATGGAGGGATGTGAATTCCCAGAGGGACATGTGTGAGGAATGGAGAGATGTGAATTCCCAGTGGGATATGTGTGAGGAATGGAGGGATGTGAATTCCCAGTGGGACATGTGTGAGAAATGGAGGGATGTGAATTGGCAGTGAGATATGTGTGAGGAATGGAGGGATGTGAATTCCCAGTGGGATATGTGTGAGGAATGGAGGGATGTGAATTCCCAGTGGGACATGTGTGAGGAATGGAGGGATGTGAATTCCCAGTGGGATATGTGTGAGGAATGGAGGAAAGTGAATTCCCAGTGGGATATGTGTGAGGAATGGAGGGATGTGAATTCCCAGTGGGATATGTGTGAGGAATGGAGGGATGTAAATTCCCAGTGGGATATGTGTGAGGAATGGAGGGATGTGAATTCCCAGTGGGATATGTGTGAGGAATGGAAGAGTGTGAATTCCCAGTGGGATATGTGTGTGGAATGGAGGGATGTGAATTCCCAGTGGGGCATGTGTGAGGATTGGAGGTATGTGAATTCCCAGTGGGACATGTGTGAGGAATGGAGGGATGTGAATTCCCAGTGGGACATGTGAGAGGAATGGAGGGATGTGAATTCCCTGTGGGACATGTGTGAGGAATGGATGGTTGTGAATTCCCAGTGGGATATGTTTGAGGAATGGAGGGATGTGAATTCCCAGTGGGACATGTGTGAGGAATGGAGGGACGTGAATTCCCAGTGGGATACGTTTGAGGAATGGAGGGATGTGAATTCCCAGTGGGACATGTGTGAGGAATGGAGGGATGTGAATTCCCTGTGGGACAGGTGTGAGGAATGGAGGGATGTGAATTCCCAGTGGGATATGTTTGAGGAATGGAGGGATGTGAATTCCCAGTGGGACATGTGTGAGGAATGGAGGGATGTGAAATCCCAGTGGAACATATGTGAGGAATGGAGGGATGTGAATTCCCAGTGGGACATGTGTGAGGAATGGAGGGATGTGAATTCCCAGTGGGACATGTGTGAGGAATGGAGGGATGTGAATTGCCAGTGGGATATGTGTGAGGAATGGAGGGATGTGAATTCCCAGTTGGATATGTGTGAGGAATGGAGGGATGATAATTCCCAGTGGGACATGTGTGAGGAATGGAGGGATGTGAATTCCCAGTGAGACATGTCTGAGGAATGGAGGGATGTGAATTCCCAGTGGGATATGTGTGAGGAATGGAGGAAAGTGAATTCCCAGTGGGATATGTGTGAGGAATGTAGGGATGTGAATTCCCAGTGGGATATGTTTGAGGAATGGAGGGATGTGAATTCCCAGAGGGACATGTGTGAGGAATGGAGGGACGTGAATTCCCAGTGGGATCTGTTTGAGGAATGGAGGGATGTGAATTCCCAGTGGGACATGTGTGAGGAATGGAGGGATGTGAATTCCCAGTGGGATATGTTTGAGGAATGGAGGGATGTAAATTCCCAGTGGGACATGTGTGAGGAATGGAGGGATGTGAATTCCCAGTGGGACATGTGTGAGGAATGGAGGGATGTGAATTCCCAGTGGGACATGTGTGATGAATGGAGGGATGTGAATTCCCAGAGGGACATGTGTGAGGAATGGAGAGATGTGAATTCCCAGTGGGATATGTGTGAGGAATGGAGGGATGTGAATTCCCAGTGGGACATGTGTGAGAAATGGAGGGATGTGAATTGGCAGTGAGATATGTGTGAGGAATGGAGGGATGTGAATTCCCAGTGGGATATGTGTGAGGAATGGAGGGATGTGAATTCCCAGTGGGACATGTGTGAGGAATGGAGGGATGTGAATTCCCAGTGGGATATGTGTGAGGAATGGAGGAAAGTGAATTCCCAGTGGGATATGTGTGAGGAATGGAGGGATGTGAATTCCCAGTGGGATATGTGTGAGGAATGGAGGGATGTAAATTCCCAGTGGGATATGTGTGAGGAATGGAGGGATGTGAATTCCCAGTGGGATATGTGTGAGGAATGGAAGAGTGTGAATTCCCAGTGGGATATGTGTGAGGAATGGAGGGATGTCAATTCCCAGTGGGATATGTTTGAGGAATGGACGGATGTGAATTCCCAGTGGGACATGTGTGAGGAATGGAGGGATGTGAATTCCCAGTGGGATATGTGTGAGGAATGGAGGGATGTGAATTCCCAGTGGGACATGTGTGAGGAATGGAGGGATGTGAATTCCCAGTGGGACATGTGTGAGGAATGGAGGGATGTGAATTCCCAGTGGGACATGTGTGAGGAATGGAGGGATGTGAATTCGCAGTGGGACATGTATGAGGAAAGGAGGGATGTGAATTCGCAGTGGGACATGTGTGAGGAATGGAGGGATGTGAATTCCCTGTGGGATATGTGTGAGGTATGGAGGGAAGTGAATTCCCAGTGGGATATGTGTGAGGAATGGAGGGATGTAAATTCCCAGTGGGATATGTGTGAGGAATGGAGGGATGTGAATTCCCAGTTGGATATGTGTGAGGAATGGAGGGATGTGAATTCCCAGTGGGACATGTGTGAGGAATGGAGGGATGTGAATTCCCAGTGGGATATGTTTGAGGAATGGACGGATGTGAATTCCCAGTGGGACATGTGTGAGGAATGGAGGGATGTGAATTCCCAGTGAGATATGTGTGTGGAATGGAGGGATGTGAATTCCCAGTGGGGCATGTGTGAGGATTGGAGGTATGTGAATTCCCAGTGGGACATGTGTGAGGAATGGAGGGATGTGAATTCCCAGTGGGACATGTGAGAGGAATGGAGGGATGTGAATTCCCTGTGGGACATGTGTGAGGAATGGATGGTTGTGAATTCCCAGTGGGATATGTTTGAGGAATGGAGGGATGTGAATTCCCAGTGGGACATGTGTGAGGAATGGAGGGACGTGAATTCCCAGTGGGATACGTTTGAGGAATGGAGGGATGTGAATTCCCAGTGGGACATGTGTGAGGAATGGAGGGATGTGAATTCCCTGTGGGACATGTGTGAGGAATGGAGGGATGTGAATTCCCAGTGGGATATGTTTGAGGAATGGAGGGATGTGAATTCCCAGTGGGACATGTGTGAGGAATGGAGGGATGTGAAATCCCAGTGGAACATATGTAAGGAATGGAGGGATGTGAATTCCCAGTGGGACATGTGTGAGGAATGGAGGGATGTGAATTCCCAGTGGGACATGTGTGAGGAATGGAGGGATGTGAATTGCCAGTGGGATATGTGTGAGGAATGGAGGGATGTGAATTCCCAGTTGGATATGTGTGAGGAATGGAGGGATGATAATTCCCAGTGGGACATGTGTGAGGAATGGAGGGATGTGAATTCCCAGTGAGACATGTGTGAGGAATGGAGGGATGTGAATTCCCAGTGGGATATGTGTGAGGAATGGAGGAAAGTGAATTCCCAGTGGGATATGTGTGAGGAATGTAGGGATGTGAATTCCCAGTGGGATATGTTTGAGGAATGGAGGGATGTGAATTCCCAGAGGGACATGTGTTAGGAATGGAGGGACGTGAATTCCCAGTGGGATCTGTTTGAGGAATGGAGGGATGTGAATTCCCAGTGGGACATGTGTGAGGAATGGAGGGATGTGAATTCCCAGTGGGATATGTTTGAGGAATGGAGGGATGTAAATTCCCAGTGGGACATGTGTGAGGAATGGAGGGATGTGAATTCCCAGTGGGACATGTGTGAGGAATGGAGGGATGTGAATTCCCAGTGGGACATGTGTGATGAATGGAGGGATGTGAATTCCCAGAGGGACATGTGTGAGGAATGGAGAGATGTGAATTCCCAGTGGGATATGTGTGAGGAATGGAGGGATGTGAATTCCCAGTGGGACATGTGTGAGAAATGGAGGGATGTGAATTGGCAGTGGGATATGTGTGAGGAATGGAGGGATGTGAATTCCCAGTGGGATATGTGTGAGGAATGGAGGGATGTGAATTCCCAGTGGGACATGTGTGAGGAATGGAGGGATGTGAATTCCCAGTGGGATATGTGTGAGGAATGGAGGAAAGTGAATTCCCAGTGGGATATGTGTGAGGAATGGAGGGATGTGAATTCCCAGTGGGATATGTGTGAGGAATGGAGGGATGTAAATTCCCAGTGGGATATGTGTGAGGAATGGAGGGATGTGAATTCCCAGTGGGATATGTGTGAGGAATGGAAGAGTGTGAATTCCCAGTGGGATATGTGTGAGGAATGGAGGGATGTCAATTCCCAGTGGGATATGTTTGAGGAATGGACGGATGTGAATTCCCAGTGGGACATGTGTGAGGAATGGAGGGATGTGAATTCCCAGTGGGATATGTGTGAGGAATGGAGGGATGTGAATTCCCAGTGGGACATGTGTGAGGAATGGAGGGATGTGAATTCCCAGTGGGATATGTTTGAGGAATGGACGGATGTGAATTCCCAGTGGGACATGTGTGAGGAATGGAGGGATGTGAATTCCCAGTGGGATATGTTTGAGGAATGGAGGGATGTGAATTCCCAGTGGGATATGTGTGTGGAATGGAGGGATGTGAATTCCCAGTGGGACATGTGTGAGGAATGGAGGGATGTGAATTCCCAGTGGGACAAGTGTGAGGAATGGAGGGATGTGAATTCCCAGTGGGACATGTGTGAGGAATGGAGGGACATGAATTCCCAGTGGGATACGTTTGAGGAATGGAGGGATGTGAATTCCCAGTGTGATATGTTTGAGGAATGGAGGGATGTGAATTCCCAGTGGGACATGTGTGAGGAATGGAGGGATGTGAAATCCCAGTGGGACATATGTGAGGAATGGAGGGATGTGAATTCCCAGTGGGACATGTGTGAGGAATGGAGTGATGTGAATTCCCAGTGGGACATGTGTGAGGAATGGCGGGATGTGAATTCGCAGTGGGATATGTGTGAGGAATGGAGGGATGTGAATTCACAGTGGGACATGTGTGAGGAATGGAGGGATGTGAATTCCCAGTGGGACATGTGTGAGGAATGGAGGGATGTGAATTGCCAGTGGGATATGTGTGAGGAATGGAGGGATGTGAATTCCCAGTGGGACATGTGTGAGGAATGGAGGGATGTGAATTGCCAGTGGGATATGTGTGAGGAATGGAGGGATGTGAATTCCCAGTTGGATATGTGTGAGGAATGGAGGGATGATAATTCCCAGTGGGACATGTGTGAGGAATGGAGGGACGTGAATTCCCAGTGGGATCTGTTTGAGGAATGGAGGGATGTGAATTCCCAGTGGGACATGTGTAAGGAATGGAGGGATGTGAATTCCCAGTGGGATATGTTTGAGGAATGGAGGGATGTAAATTCCCAGTGGGACATGTGTGAGGAATGGAGGGATGTGAATTCCCAGTGGGACATGTGTGAGGAATGGAGGGATGTGAATTCCCAGTGGGACATGTGTGATGAATGGAGGGATGTGAATTCCCAGAGGGACATGTGTGAGGAATGGAGAGATGTGAATTCCCAGTGGGATATGTGTGAGGAATGGAGGGATGTGAATTCCCAGTGGGACATGTGTGAGAAATGGAGGGATGTGAATTGGCAGTGGGATATGTGTGAGGAATGGAGGGATGTGAATTCCCAGTGGGATATGTGTGAGGAATGGAGGGATGTGAATTCCCAGTGGGACATGTGTGAGGAATGGAGGGATGTGAATTCCCAGTGGGATATGTGTGAGGAATGGAGGAAAGTGAATTCCCAGTGGGATATGTGTGAGGAATGGAGGGATGTGAATTCCCAGTGGGATATGTGTGAGGAATGGAGGGATGTAAATTCCCAGTGGGATATGTGTGAGGAATGGAGGGATGTGAATTCCCAGTGGGATATGTGTGAGGAATGGAAGAGTGTGAATTCCCAGTGGGATATGTGTGAGGAATGGAGGGATGTCAATTCCCAGTGGGATATGTTTGAGGAATGGACGGATGTGAATTCCCAGTGGGACATGTGTGAGGAATGGAGGGATGTGAATTCCCAGTGGGATATGTGTGAGGAATGGAGGGATGTGAATTCCCAGTGGGACATGTGTGAGGAATGGAGGGATGTGAATTCCCAGTGGGATATGTTTGAGGAATGGACGGATGTGAATTCCCAGTGGGACATGTGTGAGGAATGGAGGGATGTGAATTCCCAGTGGGATATGTTTGAGGAATGGAGGGATGTGAATTCCCAGTGGGATATGTGTGTGGAATGGAGGGATGTGAATTCCCAGTGGGACATGTGTGAGGAATGGAGGGATGTGAATTCCCAGTGGGACAAGTGTGAGGAATGGAGGGATGTGAATTCCCAGTGGGACATGTGTGAGGAATGGAGGGACATGAATTCCCAGTGGGATACGTTTGAGGAATGGAGGGATGTGAATTCCCAGTGTGATATGTTTGAGGAATGGAGGGATGTGAATTCCCAGTGGGACATGTGTGAGAAATGGAGGGATGTGAAATCCCAGTGGGACATATGTGAGGAATGGAGGGATGTGAATTCCCAGTGGGACATGTGTGAGGAATGGAGGGATGTGAATTCCCAGTGGGACATGTGTGAGGAATGGCGGGATGTGAATTCGCAGTGGGATATGTGTGAGGAATGGAGGGATGTGAATTCACAGTGGGACATGTGTGAGGAATGGAGGGATGTGAATTCCCAGTGGGACATGTGTGAGGAATGGAGGGATGTGAATTGCCAGTGGGATATGTGTGAGGAATGGAGGGATGTGAATTCCCAGTGGGACATGTGTGAGGAATGGAGGGATGTGAATTGCCAGTGGGATATGTGTGAGGAATGGAGGGATGTGAATTCCCAGTTGGATATGTGTGAGGAATGGAGGGATGATAATTCCCAGTGGGACATGTGTGAGGAATGGAGGGATGTGAATTCCCAGTGAGACATGTGTGAGGAATGGAGGGATGTGAATTCCCAGTGGGATATGTGTGAGGAATGGAGGAAAGTGAATTCCCAGTGGGATATGTGTGAGGAATGGAGGGATGTGAATTCCCAGTGGGATATGTTTGAGGAATGGAGGGATGTGAATTCCCAGAGGGACCTGTGTGAGGAATGGAGGGACGTGAATTCCCAGTGGGATATGTTTGAGGAATGGAGGGATGTGAATTCCCAGTGGGACATGTGTGAGGAATGGAGGGATGTGAATTCCCAGTGGGATATGTTTGAGGAATGGAGGGATGTAATTTCCCAGTGGGACATGTGTGAGGAATGGAGGGATGTGAATTCCCAGTGGGACATGTGTGAGGAATGGAGGGATGTGAATTCCCAGTGGGACATGTGTGATGAATGGAGGGATGTGAATTCCCAGAGGGACATGTGTGAGGAATGGAGAGATGTGAATTCCCAGTGGGATATGTGTGAGGAATGGAGGGATGTGAATTCCCAGTGGGACATGTGTGATGAATGGAGGGATGTGAATTCCCAGAGGGACATGTGTGAGCAATGGAGGGATGTAATTTCCCAGTGGGACATGTGTGAGGAATGGAGGGATGTGAATTCCCAGTGGGACATGTGTGAGGAATGGAGGGATGTGAATTCCCAGTGGGACATGTGTGAGGAATGGAGGGATGTGAATTCCCAGAGGGACATGTGTGAGGAATGGAGAGATGTGAATTCCCAGTGGGATATGTGTGAGGAATGGAGGGATGTGAATTCCCAGTGGGACATGTGTGATGAATGGAGGGATGTGAATTCCCAGAGGGACATGTGTGAGCAATGGAGGGATGTGAATTCCCAGTGGGACATGTGTGAGGAATGGAGGAAAGTGAATTCCCAGTGGGATATGTGTGAGGAATGGAGGGATGTGAATTCCCAGTGGGATATGTGTGAGTAATGGAGGGATGTAAATTCCCAGTGGGATATGTGTGAGGAATGGAGGGATGTGAATTCCCAGTTGGATATGTGTGAGGAATGGAGGGATGTCAATTCCCAGTGGGATATGTGTGAGGAATGGAGGGATGTGAATTCCCAGTGGGACATGTGTGAGGAATGGAGGGATGTGAATTCCCAGTGGGATATGTTTGAGGAATGGACGGATGTGAATTCCCAGTGGGACATGTGTGAGGAATGGAGGGATGTGAATTCCCAGTGGGATATGTTTGAGGAATGGAGGGATGTGAATTCCCAGTGGGATATGTGTGTGGAATGGAGGGATGTGAATTCCCAGTGGGACATGTGTGAGGAATGGAGGTATGTGAATTCCCGTGGGACATGTGTGAGGAATGGAGGGATGTGAATTCCCAGTGGGACATGTGTGAGGAATGTAGGGATGTGAATTCCCAGTGGGATATGTTTGAGGAATGGAGGGATGTGAATTCCCAGAGGGACATGTGTGAGGAATGGAGGGACGTGAATTCCCAGTGGGATATGTTTGAGGAATGGAGGGATGTGAATTCCCAGTGGGACATGTGTGAGGAATGGAGGGATGTGAATTCCCAGTGGGATATGTTTGAGGAATGGAGGGATGTAAATTCCCAGTGGGACATGTGTGAGGAATGGAGGGATGTGAATTCCCAGTGGGACATGTGTGAGGAATGGAGGGATGTGAATTCCCAGTGGGACATGTGTGATGAATGGAGGGATGTGAATTCCCAGAGGGACATGTGTGAGGAATGGAGAGATGTGAATTCCCAGTGGGATATGTGTGAGGAATGGAGGGATGTGAATTCCCAGTGGGACATGTGTGAGGAATGGAGGGATGTGAATTGGCAGTGGGATATGTGTGAGGAATGGAGGGATGTGAATTCCCAGTGGGATATGTGTGAGGAATGGAGGGATGTGAATTCCCAGTGGGACATGTGTGAGGAATGGAGGGATGTGAATTCCCAGTGGGATATGTGTGAGGAATGGAGGAAAGTGAATTCCCAGTGGGATATGTGTGAGGAATGGACGGATGTGAATTCCCAGTGGGATATGTGTGAGAAATGGAGGGATGTAAATTCCCAGTGGGATATGTGTGAGGAATGGAGGGATGTGAATTCCCAGTGGGATATGTGTGAGGAATGGAAGAGTGTGAATTCCCAGTGGGATATGTGTGAGGAATGGAGGGATGTCAATTCCCAGTGGGATATGTGTGAGGAATGGAGGGATGTGAATTCCCAGTGGGATATGTTTGAGGAATGGACGGATGTGAATTCCCAGTGGGACATGTGTGAGGAATGGAGGGATGTGAATTCCCAGTGGGATATGTTTGAGGAATGGAGGGATGTGAATTCCCAGTGGGATATGTGTGTGGAATGGAGGGATGTGAATTCCCAGTGGGACATGTGTGAGGAATGGAGGGATGTGAATTCCCAGTGGGATATGTTTGAGGAATGGACGGATGTGAATTCCCAGTGGGACATGTGTGAGGAATGGAGGGATGTGAATTCCCAGTGGGATATGTTTGAGGAATGGAGGGATGTGAATTCCCAGTGGGATATGTGTGAGGAATGGAGGAAAGTGAATTCCCAGTGGGATATGTGTGAGGAATGGACGGATGTGAATTCCCAGTGGGATATGTGTGAGAAATGGAGGGATGTAAATTCCCAGTGGGATATGTGTGAGGAATGGAGGGATGTGAATTCCCAGTGGGATATGTGTGAGGAATGGAAGAGTGTGAATTCCCAGTGGGATATGTGTGAGGAATGGAGGGATGTCAATTCCCAGTGGGATATGTGTGAGGAATGGAGGGATGTGAATTCCCAGTGGGATATGTTTGAGGAATGGACGGATGTGAATTCCCAGTGGGACATGTGTGAGGAATGGAGGGATGTGAATTCCCAGTGGGATATGTTTGAGGAATGGAGGGATGTGAATTCCCAGTGGGATATGTGTGTGGAATGGAGGGATGTGAATTCCCAGTGGGACATGTGTGAGGAATGGAGGGATGTGAATTCCCAGTGGGATATGTTTGAGGAATGGACGGATGTGAATTCCCAGTGGGACATGTGTGAGGAATGGAGGGATGTGAATTCGCAGTGGGATATGTTTGAGGAATGGAGGGATGTGAATTCCCAGTGGGACATGTGTGATGAATGGAGGGATGTGAATTCCCAGAGGGACATGTGTGAGCAATGGAGGGATGTGAATTCCCAGTGGGACATGTGTGAGGAATGGAGGAAAGTGAATTCCCAGTGGGATATGTGTGAGGAATGGAGGGATGTGAATTCCCAGTGGGATATGTGTGAGTAATGGAGGGATGTAAATTCCCAGTGGGATATGTGTGAGGAATGGAGGGATGTGAATTCCCAGTGGGATATGTGTGAGGAATGGAAGAGTGTGAATTCCCAGTTGGATATGTGTGAGGAATGGACGGATGTGAATTCCCAGTGGGACATGTGTGAGGAATGGAGGGATGTGAATTCCCAGTGGGATATGTTTGAGGAATGGAGGGATGTGAATTCCCAGTGGGATATGTGTGTGGAATGGAGGGATGTGAATTCCCAGTGGGACATGTGTGAGGAATGGAGGTATGTGAATTCCCAGTGGGACATGTGTGAGGAATGGAGGGATGTGAATTCCCAGTGGGACATGTGTGAGGAATGTAGGGATGTGAATTCCCAGTGGGATATGTTTGAGGAATGGAGGGATGTGAATTCCCAGAGGGACATGTGTGAGGAATGGAGGGACGTGAATTCCCAGTGGGATATGTTTGAGGAATGGAGGGATGTGAATTCCCAGTGGGACATGTGTGAGGAATGGAGGGATGTGAATTCCCAGTGGGATATGTTTGAGGAATGGAGGGATGTAAATTCCCAGTGGGACATGTGTGAGGAATGGAGGGATGTGAATTCCCAGTGGGACATGTGTGAGGAATGGAGGGATGTGAATTCCCAGTGGGACATGTGTGATGAATGGAGGGATGTGAATTCCCAGAGGGACATGTGTGAGGAATGGAGAGATGTGAATTCCCAGTGGGATATGTGTGAGGAATGGAGGGATGTGAATTCCCAGTGGGACATGTGTGAGGAATGGAGGGATGTGAATTGGCAGTGGGATATGTGTGAGGAATGGAGGGATGTGAATTCCCAGTGGGATATGTGTGAGGAATGGAGGGATGTGAATTCCCAGTGGGACATGTGTGAGGAATGGAGGGATGTGATTTCCCAGTGGGATATGTGTGAGGAATGGAGGAAAGTGAATTCCCAGTGGGATATGTGTGAGGAATGGAGGGATGTGAATTCCCAGTGGGATATGTGTGAGAAATGGAGGGATGTAAATTCCCAGTGGGATATGTGTGAGGAATGGAGGGATGTGAATTCCCAGTGGGATATGTGTGAGGAATGGAAGAGTGTGAATTCCCAGTGGGATATGTGTGAGGAATGGAGGGATGTCAATTCCCAGTGGTATATGTGTGAGGAATGGAGGGATGTGAATTCCCAGTGGGACATGTGTGAGGAATGGAGGGATGTGAATTCCCAGTGGGATATGTTTGAGGAATGGACGGATGTGAATTCCCAGTGGGACATGTGTGAGGAATGGAGGGATGTGAATTCCCAGTGGGATATGTTTGAGGAATGGAGGGATGTGAATTCCCAGTGGGATATGTGTGTGGAATGGAGGGATGTGAATTCCCAGTGGGACATGTGTGAGGAATGGAGGGATGTGAATTCCCAGTGGGATATGTTTGAGGAATGGACGGATGTGAATTCCCAGTGGGACATGTGTGAGGAATGGAGGGATGTGAATTCCCAGTGGGACATGTGAGAGGAATGGAGGGATGTGAATTCCCTGTGGGACATGTGTGAGGAATGGATGGTTGTGAATTCCCAGTGGGATATGTTTGAGGAATGGAGGGATGTGAATTCCCAGTGGGACATGTGTGAGGAATGGAGGGACGTGAATTCCCAGTGGGATACGTTTGAGGAATGGAGGGATGTGAATTCCCAGTGGGACATGTGTGAGGAATGGAGGGATGTGAATTCCCTGTGGGACATGTGTGAGGAATGGAGGGATGTGAATTCCCAGTGGGATATGTTTGAGGAATGGAGGGATGTGAATTCCCAGTGGGACATGTGTGAGGAATGGAGGGATGTGAAATCCCAGTGGAACATATGTAAGGAATGGAGGGATGTGAATTCCCAGTGGGACATGTGTGAGGAATGGAGGGATGTGAATTCCCAGTGGGACATGTGTGAGGAATGGAGGGATGTGAATTGCCAGTGGGATATGTGTGAGGAATGGAGGGATGTGAATTCCCAGTTGGATATGTGTGAGGAATGGAGGGATGATAATTCCCAGTGGGACATGTGTGAGGAATGGAGGGATGTGAATTCCCAGTGAGACATGTGTGAGGAATGGAGGGATGTGAATTCCCAGTGGGATATGTGTGAGGAATGGAGGAAAGTGAATTCCCAGTGGGATATGTGTGAGGAATGTAGGGATGTGAATTCCCAGTGGGATATGTTTGAGGAATGGAGGGATGTGAATTCCCAGAGGGACATGTGTGAGGAATGGAGGGACGTGAATTCCCAGTGGGATCTGTTTGAGGAATGGAGGGATGTGAATTCCCAGTGGGACATGTGTGAGGAATGGAGGGATGTGAATTCCCAGTGGGATATGTTTGAGGAATGGAGGGATGTAAATTCCCAGTGGGACATGTGTGAGGAATGGAGGGATGTGAATTCCCAGTGGGACATGTGTGAGGAATGGAGGGATGTGAATTCCCAGTGGGACATGTGTGATGAATGGAGGGATGTGAATTCCCAGAGGGACATGTGTGAGGAATGGAGAGATGTGAATTCCCAGTGGGATATGTGTGAGGAATGGAGGGATGTGAATTCCCAGTGGGACATGTGTGAGAAATGGAGGGATGTGAATTGTCAGTGGGATATGTGTGAGGAATGGAGGGATGTGAATTCCCAGTGGGATATGTGTGAGGAATGGAGGGATGTGAATTCCCAGTGGGACATGTGTGAGGAATGGAGGGATGTGAATTCCCAGTGGGATATGTGTGAGGAATGGAGGAAAGTGAATTCCCAGTGGGATATGTGTGAGGAATGGAGGGATGTGAATTCCCAGTGGGATATGTGTGAGGAATGGAGGGATGTAAATTCCCAGTGGGATATGTGTGAGGAATGGAGGGATGTGAATTCCCAGTGGGATATGTGTGAGGAATGGAAGAGTGTGAATTCCCAGTGGGATATGTGTGAGGAATGGAGGGATGTCAATTCCCAGTGGGATATGTTTGAGGAATGGACGGATGTGAATTCCCAGTGGGACATGTGTGAGGAATGGAGGGATGTGAATTCCCAGTGGGATATGTGTGAGGAATGGAGGGATGTGAATTCCCAGTGGGACATGTGTGAGGAATGGAGGGATGTGAATTCCCAGTGGGATATGTTTGAGGAATGGACGGATGTGAATTCCCAGTGGGACATGTGTGAGGAATGGAGGGATGTGAATTCCCAGTGGGATATGTTTGAGGAATGGAGGGATGTGAATTCCCAGTGGGATATGTGTGTGGAATGGAGGGATGTGAATTCCCAGTGGGACATGTGTGAGGAATGGAGGTATGTGAATTCCCAGTGGGACAAGTGTGAGGAATGGAGGGATGTGAAATCCCAGTGGGACATGTGTGAGGAATGGAGGGACATGAATTCCCAGTGGGATACGTTTGAGGAATGGAGGGATGTGAATTCCCAGTGTGATATGTTTGAGGAATGGAGGGATGTGAATTCCCAGTGGGACATGTGTGAGGAATGGAGGGATGTGAAATCCCAGTGGGACATATGTGAGGAATGGAGGGATGTGAATTCCCAGTGGGACATGTGTGAGGAATGGAGGGATGTGAATTCCCAGTGGGACATGTGTGAGGAATGGCGGGATGTGAATTCGCAGTGGGATATGTGTGAGGAATGGAGGGATGTGAATTCACAGTGGGACATGTGTGAGGAATGGAGGGATGTGAATTCCCAGTGGGACATGTGTGAGGAATGGAGGGATGTGAATTGCCAGTGGGATATGTGTGAGGAATGGAGGGATGTGAATTCCCAGTGGGACATGTGTGAGGAATGGAGGGATGTGAATTGCCAGTGGGATATGTGTGAGGAATGGAGGGATGTGAATTCCCAGTTGGATATGTGTGAGGAATGGAGGGATGATAATTCCCAGTGGGACATGTGTGAGGAATGGAGGGACGTGAATTCCCAGTGGGATCTGTTTGAGGAATGGAGGGATGTGAATTCCCAGTGGGACATGTGTAAGGAATGGAGGGATGTGAATTCCCAGTGGGATATGTTTGAGGAATGGAGGGATGTAAATTCCCAGTGGGACATGTGTGAGGAATGGAGGGATGTGAATTCCCAGTGGGACATGTGTGAGGAATGGAGGGATGTGAATTCCCAGTGGGACATGTGTGATGAATGGAGGGATGTGAATTCCCAGAGGGACATGTGTGAGGAATGGAGAGATGTGAATTCCCAGTGGGATATGTGTGAGGAATGGAGGGATGTGAATTCCCAGTGGGACATGTGTGAGAAATGGAGGGATGTGAATTGGCAGTGGGATATGTGTGAGGAATGGAGGGATGTGAATTCCCAGTGGGATATGTGTGAGGAATGGAGGGATGTGAATTCCCAGTGGGACATGTGTGAGGAATGGAGGGATGTGAATTCCCAGTGGGATATGTGTGAGGAATGGAGGAAAGTGAATTCCCAGTGGGATATGTGTGAGGAATGGAGGGATGTGAATTCCCAGTGGGATATGTGTGAGGAATGGAGGGATGTAAATTCCCAGTGGGATATGTGTGAGGAATGGAGGGATGTGAATTCCCAGTGGGATATGTGTGAGGAATGGAAGAGTGTGAATTCCCAGTGGGATATGTGTGAGGAATGGAGGGATGTCAATTCCCAGTGGGATATGTTTGAGGAATGGACGGATGTGAATTCCCAGTGGGACATGTGTGAGGAATGGAGGGATGTGAATTCCCAGTGGGATATGTGTGAGGAATGGAGGGATGTGAATTCCCAGTGGGACATGTGTGAGGAATGGAGGGATGTGAATTCCCAGTGGGATATGTTTGAGGAATGGACGGATGTGAATTCCCAGTGGGACATGTGTGAGGAATGGAGGGATGTGAATTCCCAGTGGGATATGTTTGAGGAATGGAGGGATGTGAATTCCCAGTGGGATATGTGTGTGGAATGGAGGGATGTGAATTCCCAGTGGGACATGTGTGAGGAATGGAGGGATGTGAATTCCCAGTGGGACAAGTGTGAGGAATGGAGGGATGTGAATTCCCAGTGGGACATGTGTGAGGAATGGAGGGACATGAATTCCCAGTGGGATACGTTTGAGGAATGGAGGGATGTGAATTCCCAGTGTGATATGTTTGAGGAATGGAGGGATGTGAATTCCCAGTGGGACATGTGTGAAGAATGGAGGGATGTGAAATCCCAGTGGGACATATGTGAGGAATGGAGGGATGTGAATTCCCAGTGGGACATGTGTGAGGAATGGAGGGATGTGAATTCCCAGTGGGACATGTGTGAGGAATGGCGGGATGTGAATTCGCAGTGGGATATGTGTGAGGAATGGAGGGATGTGAATTCACAGTGGGACATGTGTGAGGAATGGAGGGATGTGAATTCCCAGTGGGACATGTGTGAGGAATGGAGGGATGTGAATTGCCAGTGGGATATGTGTGAGGAATGGAGGGATGTGAATTCCCAGTGGGACATGTGTGAGGAATGGAGGGATGTGAATTGCCAGTGGGATATGTGTGAGGAATGGAGGGATGTGAATTCCCAGTTGGATATGTGTGAGGAATGGAGGGATGATAATTCCCAGTGGGACATGTGTGAGGAATGGAGGGATGTGAATTCCCAGTGAGACATGTGTGAGGAATGGAGGGATGTGAATTCCCAGTGGGATATGTGTGAGGAATGGAGGAAAGTGAATTCCCAGTGGGATATGTGTGAGGAATGGAGGGATGTGAATTCCCAGTGGGATATGTTTGAGGAATGGAGGGATGTGAATTCCCAGAGGGACCTGTGTGAGGAATGGAGGGACGTGAATTCCCAGTGGGATATGTTTGAGGAATGGAGGGATGTGAATTCCCAGTGGGACATGTGTGAGGAATGGAGGGATGTGAATTCCCAGTGGGATATGTTTGAGGAATGGAGGGATGTAATTTCCCAGTGGGACATGTGTGAGGAATGGAGGGATGTGAATTCCCAGTGGGACATGTGTGAGGAATGGAGGGATGTGAATTCCCAGTGGGACATGTGTGATGAATGGAGGGATGTGAATTCCCAGAGGGACATGTGTGAGGAATGGAGAGATGTGAATTCCCAGTGGGATATGTGTGAGGAATGGAGGGATGTGAATTCCCAGTGGGACATGTGTGATGAATGGAGGGATGTGAATTCCCAGAGGGACATGTGTGAGCAATGGAGGGATGTAATTTCCCAGTGGGACATGTGTGAGGAATGGAGGGATGTGAATTCCCAGTGGGACATGTGTGAGGAATGGAGGGATGTGAATTCCCAGTGGGACATGTGTGAGGAATGGAGGGATGTGAATTCCCAGAGGGACATGTGTGAGGAATGGAGAGATGTGAATTCCCAGTGGGATATGTGTGAGGAATGGAGGGATGTGAATTCCCAGTTGGATATGTGTGAGGAATGGAGGGATGTGAATTCCCAGTGGGACATGTGTGAGGAATGGAGGGATGTGAATTCCCAGTGGGATATGTTTGAGGAATGGACGGATGTGAATTCCCAGTGGGACATGTGTGAGGAATGGAGGGATGTGAATTCCCAGTGGGATATGTGTGTGGAATGGAGGGATGTGAATTCCCAGTGGGGCATGTGTGAGGATTGGAGGTATGTGAATTCCCAGTGGGACATGTGTGAGGAATGGAGGGATGTGAATTCCCAGTGGGACATGTGAGAGGAATGGAGGGATGTGAATTCCCTGTGGGACATGTGTGAGGAATGGATGGTTGTGAATTCCCAGTGGGATATGTTTGAGGAATGGAGGGATGTGAATTCCCAGTGGGACATGTGTGAGGAATGGAGGGACGTGAATTCCCAGTGGGATACGTTTGAGGAATGGAGGGATGTGAATTCCCAGTGGGACATGTGTGAGGAATGGAGGGATGTGAATTCCCTGTGGGACAGGTGTGAGGAATGGAGGGATGTGAATTCCCAGTGGGATATGTTTGAGGAATGGAGGGATGTGAATTCCCAGTGGGACATGTGTGAGGAATGGAGGGATGTGAAATCCCAGTGGAACATATGTGAGGAATGGAGGGATGTGAATTCCCAGTGGGACATGTGTGAGGAATGGAGGGATGTGAATTCCCAGTGGGACATGTGTGAGGAATGGAGGGATGTGAATTGCCAGTGGGATATGTGTGAGGAATGGAGGGATGTGAATTCCCAGTTGGATATGTGTGAGGAATGGAGGGATGATAATTCCCAGTGGGACATGTGTGAGGAATGGAGGGATGTGAATTCCCAGTGAGACATGTCTGAGGAATGGAGGGATGTGAATTCCCAGTGGGATATGTGTGAGGAATGGAGGAAAGTGAATTCCCAGTGGGATATGTGTGAGGAATGTAGGGATGTGAATTCCCAGTGGGATATGTTTGAGGAATGGAGGGATGTGAATTCCCAGAGGGACATGTGTGAGGAATGGAGGGACGTGAATTCCCAGTGGGATCTGTTTGAGGAATGGAGGGATGTGAATTCCCAGTGGGACATGTGTGAGGAATGGAGGGATGTGAATTCCCAGTGGGATATGTTTGAGGAATGGAGGGATGTAAATTCCCAGTGGGACATGTGTGAGGAATGGAGGGATGTGAATTCCCAGTGGGACATGTGTGAGGAATGGAGGGATGTGAATTCCCAGTGGGACATGTGTGATGAATGGAGGGATGTGAATTCCCAGAGGGACATGTGTGAGGAATGGAGAGATGTGAATTCCCAGTGGGATATGTGTGAGGAATGGAGGGATGTGAATTCCCAGTGGGACATGTGTGAGAAATGGAGGGATGTGAATTGGCAGTGGGATATGTGTGAGGAATGGAGGGATGTGAATTCCCAGTGGGATATGTGTGAGGAATGGAGGGATGTGAATTCCCAGTGGGACATGTGTGAGGAATGGAGGGATGTGAATTCCCAGTGGGATATGTGTGAGGAATGGAGGAAAGTGAATTCCCAGTGGGATATGTGTGAGGAATGGAGGGATGTGAATTCCCAGTGGGATATGTGTGAGGAATGGAGGGATGTAAATTCCCAGTGGGATATGTGTGAGGAATGGAGGGATGTGAATTCCCAGTGGGATATGTGTGAGGAATGGAAGAGTGTGAATTCCCAGTGGGATATGTGTGAGGAATGGAGGGATGTCAATTCCCAGTGGGATATGTTTGAGGAATGGACGGATGTGAATTCCCAGTGGGACATGTGTGAGGAATGGAGGGATGTGAATTCCCAGTGGGATATGTGTGAGGAATGGAGGGATGTGAATTCCCAGTGGGACATGTGTGAGGAATGGAGGGATGTGAATTCCCAGTGGGACATGTGTGAGGAATGGAGGGATGTGAATTCCCAGTGGGACATGTGTGAGGAATGGAGGGATGTGAATTCGCAGTGGGACATGTATGAGGAAAGGAGGGATGTGAATTCGCAGTGGGACATGTGTGAGGAATGGAGGGATGTGAATTCCCTGTGGGATATGTGTGAGGTATGGAGGGAAGTGAATTCCCAGTGGGATATGTGTGAGGAATGGAGGGATGTAAATTCCCAGTGGGATATGTGTGAGGAATGGAGGGATGTGAATTCCCAGTTGGATATGTGTGAGGAATGGAGGGATGTGAATTCCCAGTGGGACATGTGTGAGGAATGGAGGGATGTGAATTCCCAGTGGGATATGTTTGAGGAATGGACGGATGTGAATTCCCAGTGGGACATGTGTGAGGAATGGAGGGATGTGAATTCCCAGTGAGATATGTGTGTGGAATGGAGGGATGTGAATTCCCAGTGGGGCATGTGTGAGGATTGGAGGTATGTGAATTCCCAGTGGGACATGTGTGAGGAATGGAGGGATGTGAATTCCCAGTGGGACATGTGAGAGGAATGGAGGGATGTGAATTCCCTGTGGGACATGTGTGAGGAATGGATGGTTGTGAATTCCCAGTGGGATATGTTTGAGGAATGGAGGGATGTGAATTCCCAGTGGGACATGTGTGAGGAATGGAGGGACGTGAATTCCCAGTGGGATACGTTTGAGGAATGGAGGGATGTGAATACCCAGTGGGACATGTGTGAGGAATGGAGGGATGTGAATTCCCTGTGGGACATGTGTGAGGAATGGAGGGATGTGAATTCCCAGTGGGATATGTTTGAGGAATGGAGGGATGTGAATTCCCAGTGGGACATGTGTGAGGAATGGAGGGATGTGAAATCCCAGTGGAACATATGTAAGGAATGGAGGGATGTGAATTCCCAGTGGGACATGTGTGAGGAATGGAGGGATGTGAATTCCCAGTGGGACATGTGTGAGGAATGGAGGGATGTGAATTGCCAGTGGGATATGTGTGAGGAATGGAGGGATGTGAATTCCCAGTTGGATATGTGTGAGGAATGGAGGGATGATAATTCCCAGTGGGACATGTGTGAGGAATGGAGGGATGTGAATTCCCAGTGAGACATGTGTGAGGAATGGAGGGATGTGAATTCCCAGTGGGATATGTGTGAGGAATGGAGGAAAGTGAATTCCCAGTGGGATATGTGTGAGGAATGTAGGGATGTGAATTCCCAGTGGGATATGTTTGAGGAATGGAGGGATGTGAATTCCCAGAGGGACATGTGTTAGGAATGGAGGGACGTGAATTCCCAGTGGGATCTGTTTGAGGAATGGAGGGATGTGAATTCCCAGTGGGACATGTGTGAGGAATGGAGGGATGTGAATTCCCAGTGGGATATGTGTGAGGAATGGAGGGATGTGAATTCCCAGTGGGACATGTGTGAGAAATGGAGGGATGTGAATTGGCAGTGGGATATGTGTGAGGAATGGAGGGATGTGAATTCCCAGTGGGATATGTGTGAGGAATGGAGGGATGTGAATTCCCAGTGGGACATGTGTGAGGAATGGAGGGATGTGAATTCCCAGTGGGATATGTGTGAGGAATGGAGGAAAGTGAATTCCCAGTGGGATATGTGTGAGGAATGGAGGGATGTGAATTCCCAGTGGGATATGTGTGAGGAATGGAGGGATGTAAATTCCCAGTGGGATATGTGTGAGGAATGGAGGGATGTGAATTCCCAGTGGGATATGTGTGAGGAATGGAAGAGTGTGAATTCCCAGTGGGATATGTGTGAGGAATGGAGGGATGTCAATTCCCAGTGGGATATGTTTGAGGAATGGACGGATGTGAATTCCCAGTGGGACATGTGTGAGGAATGGAGGGATGTGAATTCCCAGTGGGATATGTGTGAGGAATGGAGGGATGTGAATTCCCAGTGGGACATGTGTGAGGAATGGAGGGATGTGAATTCCCAGTGGGATATGTTTGAGGAATGGACGGATGTGAATTCCCAGTGGGACATGTGTGAGGAATGGAGGGATGTGAATTCCCAGTGGGATATGTTTGAGGAATGGAGGGATGTGAATTCCCAGTGGGATATGTGTGTGGAATGGAGGGATGTGAATTCCCAGTGGGACATGTGTGAGGAATGGAGGGATGTGAATTCCCAGTGCGACAAGTGTGAGGAATGGAGGGATGTGAATTCCCAGTGGGACATGTGTGAGGAATGGAGGGACATGAATTCCCAGTGGGATACGTTTGAGGAATGGAGGGATGTGAATTCCCAGTGTGATATGTTTGAGGAATGGAGGGATGTGAATTCCCAGTGGGACATGTGTGAGGAATGGAGGGATGTGAAATCCCAGTGGGACATATGTGAGGAATGGAGGGATGTGAATTCCCAGTGGGACATGTGTGAGGAATGGAGTGATGTGAATTCCCAGTGGGACATGTGTGAGGAATGGCGGGATGTGAATTCGCAGTGGGATATGTGTGAGGAATGGAGGGATGTGAATTCACAGTGGGACATGTGTGAGGAATGGAGGGATGTGAATTCCCAGTGGGACATGTGTGAGGAATGGAGGGATGTGAATTGCCAGTGGGATATGTGTGAGGAATGGAGGGATGTGAATTCCCAGTGGGACATGTGTGAGGAATGGAGGGATGTGAATTGCCAGTGGGATATGTGTGAGGAATGGAGGGATGTGAATTCCCAGTTGGATATGTGTGAGGAATGGAGGGATGATAATTCCCAGTGGGACATGTGTGAGGAATGGAGGGACGTGAATTCCCAGTGGGATCTGTTTGAGGAATGGAGGGATGTGAATTCCCAGTGGGACATGTGTAAGGAATGGAGGGATGTGAATTCCCAGTGGGATATGTTTGAGGAATGGAGGGATGTAAATTCCCAGTGGGACATGTGTGAGGAATGGAGGGATGTGAATTCCCAGTGGGACATGTGTGAGGAATGGAGGGATGTGAATTCCCAGTGGGACATGTGTGATGAATGGAGGGATGTGAATTCCCAGAGGGACATGTGTGAGGAATGGAGAGATGTGAATTCCCAGTGGGATATGTGTGAGGAATGGAGGGATGTGAATTCCCAGTGGGACATGTGTGAGAAATGGAGGGATGTGAATTGGCAGTGGGATATGTGTGAGGAATGGAGGGATGTGAATTCCCAGTGGGATATGTGTGAGGAATGGAGGGATGTGAATTCCCAGTGGGACATGTGTGAGGAATGGAGGGATGTGAATTCCCAGTGGGATATGTGTGAGGAATGGAGGAAAGTGAATTCCCAGTGGGATATGTGTGAGGAATGGAGGGATGTGAATTCCCAGTGGGATATGTGTGAGGAATGGAGGGATGTAAATTCCCAGTGGGATATGTGTGAGGAATGGAGGGATGTGAATTCCCAGTGGGATATGTGTGAGGAATGGAAGAGTGTGAATTCCCAGTGGGATATGTGTGAGGAATGGAGGGATGTCAATTCCCAGTGGGATATGTTTGAGGAATGGACGGATGTGAATTCCCAGTGGGACATGTGTGAGGAATGGAGGGATGTGAATTCCCAGTGGGATATGTGTGAGGAATGGAGGGATGTGAATTCCCAGTGGGACATGTGTGAGGAATGGAGGGATGTGAATTCCCAGTGGGATATGTTTGAGGAATGGACGGATGTGAATTCCCAGTGGGACATGTGTGAGGAATGGAAGGATGTGAATTCCCAGTGGGATATGTTTGAGGAATGGAGGGATGTGAATTCCCAGTGGGATATGTGTGTGGAATGGAGGGATGTGAATTCCCAGTGGGACATGTGTGAGGAATGGAGGGATGTGAATTCCCAGTGGGACAAGTGTGAGGAATGGAGGGATGTGAATTCCCAGTGGGACATGTGTGAGGAATGGAGGGACATGAATTCCCAGTGGGATACGTTTGAGGAATGGAGGGATGTGAATTCCCAGTGTGATATGTTTGAGGAATGGAGGGATGTGAATTCCCAGTGGGACATGTGTGAGAAATGGAGGGATGTGAAATCCCAGTGGGACATATGTGAGGAATGGAGGGATGTGAATTCCCAGTGGGACATGTGTGAGGAATGGAGGGATGTGAATTCCCAGTGGGACATGTGTGAGGAATGGCGGGATGTGAATTCGCAGTGGGATATGTGTGAGGAATGGAGGGATGTGAATTCACAGTGGGACATGTGTGAGGAATGGAGGGATGTGAATTCCCAGTGGGACATGTGTGAGGAATGGAGGGATGTGAATTGCCAGTGGGATATGTGTGAGGAATGGAGGGATGTGAATTCCCAGTGGGACATGTGTGAGGAATGGAGGGATGTGAATTGCCAGTGGGATATGTGTGAGGAATGGAGGGATGTGAATTCCCAGTTGGATATGTGTGAGGAATGGAGGGATGATAATTCCCAGTGGGACATGTGTGAGGAATGGAGGGATGTGAATTCCCAGTGAGACATGTGTGAGGAATGGAGGGATGTGAATTCCCAGTGGGATATGTGTGAGGAATGGAGGAAAGTGAATTCCCAGTGGGATATGTGTGAGGAATGGAGGGATGTGAATTCCCAGTGGGATATGTTTGAGGAATGGAGGGATGTGAATTCCCAGAGGGACCTGTGTGAGGAATGGAGGGACGTGAATTCCCAGTGGGATATGTTTGAGGAATGGAGGGATGTGAATTCCCAGTGGGACATGTGTGAGGAATGGAGGGATGTGAATTCCCAGTGGGATATGTTTGAGGAATGGAGGGATGTAATTTCCCAGTGGGACATGTGTGAGGAATGGAGGGATGTGAATTCCCAGTGGGACATGTGTGAGGAATGGAGGGATGTGAATTCCCAGTGGGACATGTGTGATGAATGGAGGGATGTGAATTCCCAGAGGGACATGTGTGAGGAATGGAGAGATGTGAATTCCCAGTGGGATATGTGTGAGGAATGGAGGGATGTGAATTCCCAGTGGGACATGTGTGATGAATGGAGGGATGTGAATTCCCAGAGGGACATGTGTGAGCAATGGAGGGATGTAATTTCCCAGTGGGACATGTGTGAGGAATGGAGGGATGTGAATTCCCAGTGGGACATGTGTGAGGAATGGAGGGATGTGAATTCCCAGTGGGACATGTGTGAGGAATGGAGGGATGTGAATTCCCAGAGGGACATGTGTGAGGAATGGAGAGATGTGAATTCCCAGTGGGATATGTGTGAGGAATGGAGGGATGTGAATTCCCAGTGGGACATGTGTGATGAATGGAGGGATGTGAATTCCCAGAGGGACATGTGTGAGCAATGGAGGGATGTGAATTCCCAGTGGGACATGTGTGAGGAATGGAGGAAAGTGAATTCCCAGTGGGATATGTGTGAGGAATGGAGGGATGTGAATTCCCAGTGGGATATGTGTGAGTAATGGAGGGATGTAAATTCCCAGTGGGATATGTGTGAGGAATGGAGGGATGTGAATTCCCAGTTGGATATGTGTGAGGAATGGAGGGATGTCAATTCCCAGTGGGATATGTGTGAGGAATGGAGGGATGTGAATTCCCAGTGGGACATGTGTGAGGAATGGAGGGATGTGAATTCCCAGTGGGATATGTTTGAGGAATGGACGGATGTGAATTCCCAGTGGGACATGTGTGAGGAATGGAGGGATGTGAATTCCCAGTGGGATATGTTTGAGGAATGGAGGGATGTGAATTCCCAGTGGGATATGTGTGTGGAATGGAGGGATGTGAATTCCCAGTGGGACATGTGTGAGGAATGGAGGTATGTGAATTCCCGTGGGACATGTGTGAGGAATGGAGGGATGTGAATTCCCAGTGGGACATGTGTGAGGAATGTAGGGATGTGAATTCCCAGTGGGATATGTTTGAGGAATGGAGGGATGTGAATTCCCAGAGGGACATGTGTGAGGAATGGAGGGACGTGAATTCCCAGTGGGATATGTTTGAGGAATGGAGGGATGTGAATTCCCAGTGGGACATGTGTGAGGAATGGAGGGATGTGAATTCCCAGTGGGATATGTTTGAGGAATGGAGGGATGTAAATTCCCAGTGGGACATGTGTGAGGAATGGAGGGATGTGAATTCCCAGTGGGACATGTGTGAGGAATGGAGGGATGTGAATTCCCAGTGGGACATGTGTGATGAATGGAGGGATGTGAATTCCCAGAGGGACATGTGTGAGGAATGGAGAGATGTGAATTCCCAGTGGGATATGTGTGAGGAATGGAGGGATGTGAATTCCCAGTGGGACATGTGTGAGGAATGGAGGGATGTGAATTGGCAGTGGGATATGTGTGAGGAATGGAGGGATGTGAATTCCCAGTGGGATATGTGTGAGGAATGGAGGGATGTGAATTCCCAGTGGGACATGTGTGAGGAATGGAGGGATGTGAATTCCCAGTGGGATATGTGTGAGGAATGGAGGAAAGTGAATTCCCAGTGGGATATGTGTGAGGAATGGACGGATGTGAATTCCCAGTGGGATATGTGTGAGAAATGGAGGGATGTAAATTCCCAGTGGGATATGTGTGAGGAATGGAGGGATGTGAATTCCCAGTGGGATATGTGTGAGGAATGGAAGAGTGTGAATTCCCAGTGGGATATGTGTGAGGAATGGAGGGATGTCAATTCCCAGTGGGATATGTGTGAGGAATGGAGGGATGTGAATTCCCAGTGGGATATGTTTGAGGAATGGACGGATGTGAATTCCCAGTGGGACATGTGTGAGGAATGGAGGGATGTGAATTCCCAGTGGGATATGTTTGAGGAATGGAGGGATGTGAATTCCCAGTGGGATATGTGTGTGGAATGGAGGGATGTGAATTCCCAGTGGGACATGTGTGAGGAATGGAGGGATGTGAATTCCCAGTGGGATATGTTTGAGGAATGGACGGATGTGAATTCCCAGTGGGACATGTGTGAGGAATGGAGGGATGTGAATTCCCAGTGGGATATGTTTGAGGAATGGAGGGATGTGAATTCCCAGTGGGATATGTGTGAGGAATGGAGGAAAGTGAATTCCCAGTGGGATATGTGTGAGGAATGGACGGATGTGAATTCCCAGTGGGATATGTGTGAGAAATGGAGGGATGTAAATTCCCAGTGGGATATGTGTGAGGAATGGAGGGATGTGAATTCCCAGTGGGATATGTGTGAGGAATGGAAGAGTGTGAATTCCCAGTGGGATATGTGTGAGGAATGGAGGGATGTCAATTCCCAGTGGGATATGTGTGAGGAATGGAGGGATGTGAATTCCCAGTGGGATATGTTTGAGGAATGGACGGATGTGAATTCCCAGTGGGACATGTGTGAGGAATGGAGGGATGTGAATTCCCAGTGGGATATGTTTGAGGAATGGAGGGATGTGAATTCCCAGTGGGATATGTGTGTGGAATGGAGGGATGTGAATTCCCAGTGGGACATGTGTGAGGAATGGAGGGATGTGAATTCCCAGTGGGATATGTTTGAGGAATGGACGGATGTGAATTCCCAGTGGGACATGTGTGAGGAATGGAGGGATGTGAATTCCCAGTGGGATATGTTTGAGGAATGGAGGGATGTGAATTCCCAGTGGGACATGTGTGATGAATGGAGGGATGTGAATTCCCAGAGGGACATGTGTGAGCAATGGAGGGATGTGAATTCCCAGTGGGACATGTGTGAGGAATGGAGGAAAGTGAATTCCCAGTGGGATATGTGTGAGGAATGGAGGGATGTGAATTCCCAGTGGGATATGTGTGAGTAATGGAGGGATGTAAATTCCCAGTGGGATATGTGTGAGGAATGGAGGGATGTGAATTCCCAGTGGGATATGTGTGAGGAATGGAAGAGTGTGAATTCCCAGTTGGATATGTGTGAGGAATGGACGGATGTGAATTCCCAGTGGGACATGTGTGAGGAATGGAGGGATGTGAATTCCCAGTGGGATATGTTTGAGGAATGGAGGGATGTGAATTCCCAGTGGGATATGTGTGTGGAATGGAGGGATGTGAATTCCCAGTGGGACATGTGTGAGGAATGGAGGTATGTGAATTCCCAGTGGGACATGTGTGAGGAATGGAGGGATGTGAATTCCCAGTGGGACATGTGTGAGGAATGTAGGGATGTGAATTCCCAGTGGGATATGTTTGAGGAATGGAGGGATGTGAATTCCCAGAGGGACATGTGTGAGGAATGGAGGGACGTGAATTCCCAGTGGGATATGTTTGAGGAATGGAGGGATGTGAATTCCCAGTGGGACATGTGTGAGGAATGGAGGGATGTGAATTCCCAGTGGGATATGTTTGAGGAATGGAGGGATGTAAATTCCCAGTGGGACATGTGTGAGGAATGGAGGGATGTGAATTCCCAGTGGGACATGTGTGAGGAATGGAGGGATGTGAATTCCCAGTGGGACATGTGTGATGAATGGAGGGATGTGAATTCCCAGAGGGACATGTGTGAGGAATGGAGAGATGTGAATTCCCAGTGGGATATGTGTGAGGAATGGAGGGATGTGAATTCCCAGTGGGACATGTGTGAGGAATGGAGGGATGTGAATTGGCAGTGGGATATGTGTGAGGAATGGAGGGATGTGAATTCCCAGTGGGATATGTGTGAGGAATGGAGGGATGTGAATTCCCAGTGGGACATGTGTGAGGAATGGAGGGATGTGATTTCCCAGTGGGATATGTGTGAGGAATGGAGGAAAGTGAATTCCCAGTGGGATATGTGTGAGGAATGGAGGGATGTGAATTCCCAGTGGGATATGTGTGAGAAATGGAGGGATGTAAATTCCCAGTGGGATATGTGTGAGGAATGGAGGGATGTGAATTCCCAGTGGGATATGTGTGAGGAATGGAAGAGTGTGAATTCCCAGTGGGATATGTGTGAGGAATGGAGGGATGTCAATTCCCAGTGGTATATGTGTGAGGAATGGAGGGATGTGAATTCCCAGTGGGACATGTGTGAGGAATGGAGGGATGTGAATTCCCAGTGGGATATGTTTGAGGAATGGACGGATGTGAATTCCCAGTGGGACATGTGTGAGGAATGGAGGGATGTGAATTCCCAGTGGGATATGTTTGAGGAATGGAGGGATGTGAATTCCCAGTGGGATATGTGTGTGGAATGGAGGGATGTGAATTCCCAGTGGGACATGTGTGAGGAATGGAGGGATGTGAATTCCCAGTGGGATATGTTTGAGGAATGGACGGATGTGAATTCCCAGTGGGACATGTGTGAGGAATGGAGGGATGTGAATTCCCAGTGGGACATGTGAGAGGAATGGAGGGATGTGAATTCCCAGTGGGACATGTGTGATGAATGGAGGGATGTGAATTCCCAGAGGGACATGTGTGAGGAATGGAGAGATGTGAATTCCCAGTGGGATATGTGTGAGGAATGGAGGGATGTGAATTCCCAGTGGGACATGTGTGAGGAATGGCGGGATGTGAATTCGCAGTGGGATATGTGTGAGGAATGGAGGGATGTGAATTCACAGTGGGACATGTGTGAGGAATGGAGGGATGTGAATTCCCAGTGGGACATGTGTGAGGAATGGAGGGATGTGAATTGCCAGTGGGATATGTGTGAGGAATGGAGGGATGTGAATTCCCAGTGGGACATGTGTGAGGAATGGAGGGATGTGAATTGCCAGTGGGATATGTGTGAGGAATGGAGGGATGTGAATTCCCAGTTGGATATGTGTGAGGAATGGAGGGATGATAATTCCCAGCGGGACATGTGTGAGGAATGGAGGGATGTGAATTCCCAGTGAGACATGTGTGAGGAATGGAGGGATGTGAATTCCCAGTGGGATATGTGTGAGGAATGGAGGAAAGTGAATTCCCAGTGGGATATGTGTGAGGAATGGAGGGATGTGAATTCCCAGTGGGATATGTTTGAGGAATGGAGGGATGTGAATTCCCAGAGGGACCTGTGTGAGGAATGTAGGGACGTGAATTCCCAGTGGGATATGTTTGAGGAATGGAGGGATGTGAATTCCCAGTGGGACATGTGTGAGGAATGGAGGGATGTGAATTCCCAGTGGGATATGTTTGAGGAATGGAGGGATGTAATTTCCCAGTGGGACATGTGTGAGGAATGGAGGGATGTGAATTCCCAGTGGGACATGTGTGAGGAATGGAGGGATGTGAATTCCCAGTGGGACATGTGTGATGAATGGAGGAATGTGAATTCCCAGAGGGACATGTGTGAGGAATGGAGAGATGTGAATTCCCAGTGGGATATGTGTGAGGAATGGAGGGATGTGAATTCCCAGTGGGACATGTGTGATGAATGGAGGGATGTGAATTCCCAGAGGGACATGTGTGAGCAATGGAGGGATGTAATTTCCCAGTGGGACATGTGTGAGGAATGGAGGGATGTGAATTCCCAGTGGGACATGTGTGAGGAATGGAGGGATGTGAATTCCCAGTGGGACATGTGTGATGAATGGAGGGATGTGAATTCCCAGAGGGACATGTGTGAGGAATGGAGAGATGTGAATTCCCAGTGGGATATGTGTGAGGAATGGAGGGATGTGAATTCCCAGTGGGACATGTGTGATGAATGGAGGGATGTGAATTCCCAGAGGGACATGTGTGAGCAATGGAGGGATGTGAATTCCCAGTGGGACATGTGTGAGGAATGGAGGGATGTGAATTCCCAGTGGGATATGTTTGAGGAATGGAGGGATGTGAATTCCCAGTGGGATATGTGTGTGGAATGGAGGGATGTGAATTCCCAGTGGGACATGTGTGAGGAATGGAGGGATGTGAATTCCCAGTGGGATATGTTTGAGGAATGGACGGATGTGAATTCCCAGTGGGACATGTGTGAGGAATGGAGGGATGTGAATTCCCAGTGGGATATGTTTGAGGAATGGAGGGATGTGAATTCCCAGTGGGACATGTGTGATGAATGGAGGGATGTGAATTCCCAGAGGGACATGTGTGAGCAATGGAGGGATGTGAATTCCCAGTGGGACATGTGTGAGGAATGGAGGAAAGTGAATTCCCAGTGGGATATGTGTGAGGAATGGAGGGATGTGAATTCCCAGTGGGATATGTGTGAGTAATGGAGGGATGTAAATTCCCAGTGGGATATGTGTGAGGAATGGAGGGATGTGAATTCCCAGTGGGATATGTGTGAGGAATGGAAGAGTGTGAATTCCCAGTTGGATATGTGTGAGGAATGGAGGGATGTCAATTCCCAGTGGGATATGTGTGAGGAATGGAGGGATGTGAATTCCCAGTGGGACATGTGTGAGGAATGGAGAGTTGTGAATTCCCAGTGGGATATGTTTGAGGAATGGACGGATGTGAATTCGCAGTGGGACATGTGTGAGGAATGGAGGGATGTGAATTCCCAGTGGGATATGTTTGAGGAATGGAGGGATGTGAATTCCCAGTGGGATATGTGTGTGGAATGGAGGGATGTGAATTCCCAGTGGGACATGTGTGAGGAATGGAGGTATGTGAATTCCCAGTGGGACATGTGTGAGGAATGGAGGGATGTGAATTCCCAGTGGGACATGTGTGAGGAATGTAGGGATGTGAATTCCCAGTGGGATATGTTTGAGGAATGGAGGGATGTGAATTCCCAGAGGGACATGTGTGAGGAATGGAGGGACGTGAATTCCCAGTGGGATATGTTTGAGGAATGGAGGGATGTGAATTCCCAGTGGGACATGTGTGAGGAATGGAGGGATGTGAATTCCCAGTGGGATATGTTTGAGGAATGGAGGGATGTAAATTCCCAGTGGGACATGTGTGAGGAATGGAGGGATGTGAATTCCCAGTGGGACATGTGTGAGGAATGGAGGGATGTGAATTCCCAGTGGGACATGTGTGATGAATGGAGGGATGTGAATTCCCAGAGGGACATGTGTGAGGAATGGAGAGATGTGAATTCCCAGTGGGATATGTGTGAGGAATGGAGGGATGTGAATTCCCAGTGGGACATGTGTGAGGAATGGAGGGATGTGAATTGGCAGTGGGATATGTGTGAGGAATGGAGGGATGTGAATTCCCAGTGGGATATGTGTGAGGAATGGAGGGATGTGAATTCCCAGTGGGACATGTGTGAGGAATGGAGGGATGTGAATTCCCAGTGGGATATGTGTGAGGAATGGAGGAAAGTGAATTCCCAGTGGGATATGTGTGAGGAATGGAGGGATGTGAATTCCCAGTGGGATATGTGTGAGAAATGGAGGGATGTAAATTCCCAGTGGGATATGTGTGAGGAATGGAGGGATGTGAATTCCCAGTGGGATATGTGTGAGGAATGGAAGAGTGTGAATTCCCAGTGGGATATGTGTGAGGAATGGAGGGATGTCAATTCCCAGTGGTATATGTGTGAGGAATGGAGGGATGTGAATTCCCAGTGGGACATGTGTGAGGAATGGAGGTATGTGAATTCCCAGTGGGATATGTTTGAGGAATGGACGGATGTGAATTCCCAGTGGGACATGTGTGAGGAATGGAGGGATGTGAATTCCCAGTGGGATATGTTTGAGGAATGGAGGGATGTGAATTCCCAGTGGGATATGTGTGTGGAATGGAGGGATGTGAATTCCCAGTGGGACATGTGTGAGGAATGGAGGGATGTGAATTCCCAGTGGGATATGTTTGAGGAATGGACGGATGTGAATTCCCAGTGGGACATGTGTGAGGAATGGAGGGATGTGAATTCCCAGTGGGATATGTTTGAGGAATGGAGGGATGTGAATTCCCAGTGGGACATGTGTGAGGAATGGAGGGACGTGAATTCCCAGTGGGATACGTTTGAGGAATGGAGGGATGTGAATTCCCAGTGTGATATGTTTGAGGAATGGAGGGATGTGAATTCCCAGTGGGACATGTGTGAGGAATGGAGGGATGTGAAATCCCAGTGGGACATATGTGAGGAATGGAGGGATGTGAATTCCCAGTGGGACATGTGTGAGGAATGGAGGGATGTGAATTCCCAGTGGGACATGTGTGAGGAATGGCGGGATGTGAATTCGCAGTGGGATATGTGTGAGGAATGGAGGGATGTGAATTCACAGTGGGACATGTGTGAGGAATGGAGGGATGTGAATTCCCAGTGGGACATGTGTGAGGAATGGAGGGATGTGAATTGCCAGTGGGATATGTGTGAGGAATGGAGGGATGTGAATTCCCAGTGGGACATGTGTGAGGAATGGAGGGATGTGAATTGCCAGTGGGATATGTGTGAGGAATGGAGGGATGTGAATTCCCAGTTGGATATGTGTGAGGAATGGAGGGATGATAATTCCCAGCGGGACATGTGTGAGGAATGGAGGGATGTGAATTCCCAGTGAGACATGTGTGAGGAATGGAGGGATGTGAATTCCCAGTGGGATATGTGTGAGGAATGGAGGAAAGTGAATTCCCAGTGGGATATGTGTGAGGAATGGAGGGATGTGAATTCCCAGTGGGATATGTTTGAGGAATGGAGGGATGTGAATTCCCAGAGGGACCTGTGTGAGGAATGTAGGGACGTGAATTCCCAGTGGGATATGTTTGAGGAATGGAGGGATGTGAATTCCCAGTGGGACATGTGTGAGGAATGGAGGGATGTGAATTCCCAGTGGGATATGTTTGAGGAATGGAGGGATGTAATTTCCCAGTGGGACATGTGTGAGGAATGGAGGGATGTGAATTCCCAGTGGGACATGTGTGAGGAATGGAGGGATGTGAATTCCCAGTGGGACATGTGTGATGAATGGAGGAATGTGAATTCCCAGAGGGACATGTGTGAGGAATGGAGAGATGTGAATTCCCAGTGGGATATGTGTGAGGAATGGAGGGATGTGAATTCCCAGTGGGACATGTGTGATGAATGGAGGGATGTGAATTCCCAGAGGGACATGTGTGAGCAATGGAGGGATGTAATTTCCCAGTGGGACATGTGTGAGGAATGGAGGGATGTGAATTCCCAGTGGGACATGTGTGAGGAATGGAGGGATGTGAATTCCCAGTGGGACATGTGTGATGAATGGAGGGATGTGAATTCCCAGAGGGACATGTGTGAGGAATGGAGAGATGTGAATTCCCAGTGGGATATGTGTGAGGAATGGAGGGATGTGAATTCCCAGTGGGACATGTGTGATGAATGGAGGGATGTGAATTCCCAGAGGGACATGTGTGAGCAATGGAGGGATGTGAATTCCCAGTGGGACATGTGTGAGGAATGGAGGAAAGTGAATTCCCAGTGGGATATGTGTGAGGAATGGAGGGATGTGAATTCCCAGTGGGATATGTGTGCGTAATGGAGGGATGTAAATTCCCAGTGGGATATGTTTGAGGAATGGAGGGATGTGAATTCCCAGTGGGATATGTGTGAGGAATGGAAGAGTGTGAATTCCCAGTTGGATATGTGTGAGGAATGGAGGGATGTCAATTCCCAGTGGGATATGTGTGAGGAATGGAGGGATGTGAATTCCCAGTGGGACATGTGTGAGGAATGGAGGGATGTGAATTCCCAGTGGGATATGTTTGAGGAATGGACGGATGTGAATTCCCAGTGGGACATGTGTGAGGAATGGAGGGATGTGAATTCCCAGTGGGACATGTGTGAGGAATGGAGGAAAGTGAATTCCCAGTGGGATATGTGTGAGGAATGGAGGGATGTGAATTCCCAGTGGGATATGTGTGAGTAATGGAGGGATGTAAATTCCCAGTGGGGTATGTGTGAGGAATGTAGGGATGTGAATTCCCAGTGGGATATGTGTGAGGAATGGAAGAGTGTGAATTCCCAGTTGGATATGTGTGAGGAATGGAGGGATGTCAATTCCCAGTTGGATATGTGTGAGGAATGGAGGGATGTGAATTCCCAGTGGGACATGTGTGAGGAATGGAGGGATGTGAATTCCCAGTGGGATATGTTTGAGGAATGGACGGATGTGAATTCCCAGTGGGACATGTGTGAGGAATGGAGGGATGTGAATTCCCACAGGGATATGTTTGAGGAATGGAGGGATGTGAATTCCCAGTGGGATATGTGTATGGAATGGAGGGATGTGAATTCCCAGTGGGACATGTGTGAGGAATGGAGGTATGTGAATTCCCGTGGGACATGTGTGAGGAATGGAGGGATGTGAATTCCCAGTGGGACATGTGTGAGGAATGTAGGGATGTGAATTCCCAGTGGGATATGTTTGAGGAATGGAGGGATGTGAATTCCCAGAGGGACATGTGTGAGGAATGGAGGGACGTGAATTCCCAGTGGGATATGTTTGAGGAATGGAGGGATGTGAATTCCCAGTGGGACATGTGTGAGGAATGGAGGGATGTGAATTCCCAGTGGGATATGTTTGAGGAATGGAGGGATGTAAATTCCCAGTGGGACATGTGTGAGGAATGGAGGGATGTGAATTCCCAGTGGGACATGTGTGAGGAATGGAGGGATGTGAATTCCCAGTGGGACATGTGTGATGAATGGAGGGATGTGAATTCCCAGAGGGACATGTGTGAGGAATGGAGAGATGTGAATTCCCAGTGGGATATGTGTGAGGAATGGAGGGATGTGAATTCCCAGTGGGACATGTGTGAGGAATGGAGGGATGTGAATTGGCAGTGGGATATGTGTGAGGAATGGAGGGATGTGAATTCCCAGTGGGATATGTGTGAGGAATGGAGGGATGTGAATTCCCAGTGGGACATGTGTGAGGAATGGAGGGATGTGAATTCCCAGTGGGATATGTGTGAGGAATGGAGGAAAGTGAATTCCCAGTGGGATATGTGTGAGGAATGGACGGATGTGAATTCCCAGTGGGATATGTGTGAGAAATGGAGGGATGTAAATTCCCAGTGGGATATGTGTGAGGAATGGAGGGATGTGAATTCCCAGTGGGATATGTGTGAGGAATGGAAGAGTGTGAATTCCCAGTGGGATATGTGTGAGGAATGGAGGGATGTCAATTCCCAGTGGGATATGTGTGAGGAATGGAGGGATGTGAATTCCCAGTGGGACATGTGTGAGGAATGGAGGGATGTGAATTCCCAGTGGGATATGTTTGAGGAATGGACGGATGTGAATTCCCAGTGGGACATGTGTGAGGAATGGAGGGATGTGAATTCCCAGTGGGATATGTTTGAGGAATGGAGGGATGTGAATTCCCAGTGGGATATGTGTGTGGAATGGAGGGATGTGAATTCCCAGTGGGACATGTGTGAGGAATGGAGGGATGTGAATTCCCAGTGGGATATGTTTGAGGAATGGACGGATGTGAATTCCCAGTGGGACATGTGTGAGGAATGGAGGGATGTGAATTCCCAGTGGGATATGTTTGAGGAATGGAGGGATGTGAATTCGCAGTGGGACATGTGTGATGAATGGAGGGATGTGAATTCCCAGAGGGACATGTGTGAGCAATGGAGGGATGTGAATTCCCAGTGGGACATGTGTGAGGAATGGAGGAAAGTGAATTCCCAGTGGGATATGTGTGAGGAATGGAGGGATGTGAATTCCCAGTGGGATATGTGTGAGTAATGGAGGGATGTAAATTCCCAGTGGGATATGTGTGAGGAATGGAGGGATGTGAATTCCCAGTGGGATATGTGTGAGGAATGGAAGAGTGTGAATTCCCAGTTGGATATGTGTGAGGAATGGAGGGATGTCAATTCCCAGTGGGATATGTGTGAGGAATGGAGGGATGTGAATTCCCAGTGGGACATGTGTGAGGAATGGAGGGTTGTGAATTCCCAGTGGGATATGTTTGAGGAATGGACGGATGTGAATTCCCAGTGGGACATGTGTGAGGAATGGAGGGATGTGAATTCCCAGTGGGATATGTTTGAGGAATGGAGGGATGTGAATTCCCAGTGGGATATGTGTGTGGAATGGAGGGATGTGAATTCCCAGTGGGACATGTGTGAGGAATGGAGGTATGTGAATTCCCAGTGGGACATGTGTGAGGAATGGAGGGATGTGAATTCCCAGTGGGACATGTGTGAGGAATGTAGGGATGTGAATTCCCAGTGGGATATGTTTGAGGAATGGAGGGATGTGAATTCCCAGAGGGACATGTGTGAGGAATGGAGGGACGTGAATTCCCAGTGGGATATGTTTGAGGAATGGAGGGATGTGAATTCCCAGTGGGACATGTGTGAGGAATGGAGGGATGTGAATTCCCAGTGGGATATGTTTGAGGAATGGAGGGATGTAAATTCCCAGTGGGACATGTGTGAGGAATGGAGGGATGTGAATTCCCAGTGGGACATGTGTGAGGAATGGAGGGATGTGAATTCCCAGTGGGACATGTGTGATGAATGGAGGGATGTGAATTCCCAGAGGGACATGTGTGAGGAATGGAGAGATGTGAATTCCCAGTGGGATATGTGTGAGGAATGGAGGGATGTGAATTCCCAGTGGGACATGTGTGAGGAATGGAGGGATGTGAATTGGCAGTGGGATATGTGTGAGGAATGGAGGGATGTGAATTCCCAGTGGGATATGTGTGAGGAATGGAGGGATGTGAATTCCCAGTGGGACATGTGTGAGGAATGGAGGGATGTGAATTCCCAGTGGGATATGTGTGAGGAATGGAGGAAAGTGAATTCCCAGTGGGATATGTGTGAGGAATGGAGGGATGTGAATTCCCAGTGGGATATGTGTGAGAAATGGAGGGATGTAAATTCCCAGTGGGATATGTGTGAGGAATGGAGGGATGTGAATTCCCAGTGGGATATGTGTGAGGAATGGAAGAGTGTGAATTCCCAGTGGGATATGTGTGAGGAATGGAGGGATGTCAATTCCCAGTGGGATATGTGTGAGGAATGGAGGGATGTGAATTCCCAGTGGGACATGTGTGAGGAATGGAGGGATGTGAATTCCCAGTGGGATATGTTTGAGGAATGGACGGATGTGAATTCCCAGTGGGACATGTGTGAGGAATGGAGGGATGTGAATTCCCAGTGGGATATGTTTGAGGAATGGAGGGATGTGAATTCCCAGTGGGATATGTGTGTGGAATGGAGGGATGTGAATTCCCAGTGGGACATGTGTGAGGAATGGAGGGATGTGAATTCCCAGTGGGATATGTTTGAGGAATGGACGGATGTGAATTCCCAGTGGGACATGTGTGAGGAATGGAGGGATGTGAATTCCCAGTGGGATATGTTTGAGGAATGGAGGGATGTGAATTCCCAGTGGGACATGTGTGAGGAATGGAGGGACGTGAATTCCCAGTGGGATACGTTTGAGGAATGGAGGGATGTGAATTCCCAGTGTGATATGTTTGAGGAATGGAGGGATGTGAATTCCCAGTGGGACATGTGTGAGGAATGGAGGGATGTGAAATCCCAGTGGGACATATGTGAGGAATGGAGGGATGTGAATTCCCAGTGGGACATGTGTGAGGAATGGAGGGATGTGAATTCCCAGTGGGACATGTGTGAGGAATGGCGGGATGTGAATTCGCAGTGGGATATGTGTGAGGAATGGAGGGATGTGAATTCACAGTGGGACATGTGTGAGGAATGGAGGGATGTGAATTCCCAGTGGGACATGTGTGAGGAATGGAGGGATGTGAATTGCCAGTGGGATATGTGTGAGGAATGGAGGGATGTGAATTCCCAGTGGGACATGTGTGAGGAATGGAGGGATGTGAATTGCCAGTGGGATATGTGTGAGGAATGGAGGGATGTGAATTCCCAGTTGGATATGTGTGAGGAATGGAGGGATGATAATTCCCAGCGGGACATGTGTGAGGAATGGAGGGATGTGAATTCCCAGTGAGACATGTGTGAGGAATGGAGGGATGTGAATTCCCAGTGGGATATGTGTGAGGAATGGAGGAAAGTGAATTCCCAGTGGGATATGTGTGAGGAATGGAGGGATGTGAATTCCCAGTGGGATATGTTTGAGGAATGGAGGGATGTGAATTCCCAGAGGGACCTGTGTGAGGAATGGAGGGACGTGAATTCCCAGTGGGATATGTTTGAGGAATGGAGGGATGTGAATTCCCAGTGGGACATGTGTGAGGAATGGAGGGATGTGAATTCCCAGTGGGATATGTTTGAGGAATGGAGGGATGTAATTTCCCAGTGGGACATGTGTGAGGAATGGAGGGATGTGAATTCCCAGTGGGACATGTGTGAGGAATGGAGGGATGTGAATTCCCAGTGGGACATGTGTGATGAATGGAGGAATGTGAATTCCCAGAGGGACATGTGTGAGGAATGGAGAGATGTGAATTCCCAGTGGGATATGTGTGAGGAATGGAGGGATGTGAATTCCCAGTGGGACATGTGTGATGAATGGAGGGATGTGAATTCCCAGAGGGACATGTGTGAGCAATGGAGGGATGTAATTTCCCAGTGGGACATGTGTGAGGAATGGAGGGATGTGAATTCCCAGTGGGACATGTGTGAGGAATGGAGGGATGTGAATTCCCAGTGGGACATGTGTGATGAATGGAGGGATGTGAATTCCCAGAGGGACATGTGTGAGGAATGGAGAGATGTGAATTCCCAGTGGGATATGTGTGAGGAATGGAGGGATGTGAATTCCCAGTGGGACATGTGTGATGAATGGAGGGATGTGAATTCCCAGAGGGACATGTGTGAGCAATGGAGGGATGTGAATTCCCAGTGGGACATGTGTGAGGAATGGAGGAAAGTGAATTCCCAGTGGGATATGTGTGAGGAATGGAGGGATGTGAATTCCCAGTGGGATATGTGTGCGTAATGGAGGGATGTAAATTCCCAGTGGGATATGTGTGAGGAATGGAGGGATGTGAATTCCCAGTGGGATATGTGTGAGGAATGGAAGAGTGTGAATTCCCAGTTGGATATGTGTGAGGAATGGAGGGATGTCAATTCCCAGTGGGATATGTGTGAGGAATGGAGGGATGTGAATTCCCAGTGGGACATGTGTGAGGAATGGAGGGATGTGAATTCCCAGTGGGATATGTTTGAGGAATGGACGGATGTGAATTCCCAGTGGGACATGTGTGAGGAATGGAGGGATGTGAATTCCCAGTGGGATATGTTTGAGGAATGGAGGGATGTGAATTCCCAGTGGGATATGTGTGTGGAATGGAGGGATGTGAATTCCCAGTGGGACATGTGTGAGGAATGGAGGTATGTGAATTCCCAGTGGGACATGTGTGAGGAATGGAGGGATGTGAATTCCCAGTGGGACATGTGTGAGGAATGTAGGGATGTGAATTCCCAGTGGGATATGTTTGAGGAATGGAGGGATGTGAATTCCCAGAGGGACATGTGTGAGGAATGGAGGGACGTGAATTCCCAGTGGGATATGTTTGAGGAATGGAGGGATGTGAATTCCCAGTGGGACATGTGTGAGGAATGGAGGGATGTGAATTCCCAGTGGGATATGTTTGAGGAATGGAGGGATGTAAATTCCCAGTGGGACATGTGTGAGGAAAGGAGGGATGTGAATTCCCAGTGGGACATGTGTGAGGAATGGAGGGATGTGAATTCCCAGTGGGACATGTGTGATGAATGGAGGGATGTGAATTCCCAGAGGGACATGTGTGAGGAATGGAGAGATGTGAATTCCCAGTGGGATATGTGTGAGGAATGGAGGGATGTGAATTCCCAGTGGGACATGTGTGAGGAATGGAGGGATGTGAATTGGCAGTGGGATATGTGTGAGGAATTGAGGGATGTGAATTCCCAGTGGGATATGTGTGAGGAATGGAGGGATGTGAATTCCCAGTGGGACATGTGTGAGGAATGGAGGGATGTGAATTCCCAGTGGGATATGTGTGAGGAATGGAGGAAAGTGAATTCCCAGTGGGATATGTGTGAGGAATGGAGGGATGTGAATTCCCAGTGGGATATGTGTGAGGAATGGAGGGATGTAAATTCCCAGTGGGATATGTGTGAGGAATGGAGGGATGTGAATTCCCAGTGGGATATGTGTGAGGAATGGAAGAGTGTGAATTCCCACTGGGATATGTGTGAGGAATGGAGGGATGTCAATTCACAGTGGGATATGTGTGAGGAATGGAGGGATGTGAATTCGCAGTGGGACATGTGTGAGGAATGGAGGGATGTGAATTCCCAGTGGGATATGTTTGAGGAATGGACGGATGTGAATTCCCAGTGGGACATGTGTGAGGAATGGAGGGATGTGAATTCCCAGTGGGATATGTGTGTGGAATGGAGGGATGTGAATTCCCAGTGGGACATGTGTGAGGAATGGAGGGATGTGAATTCCCAGTGGGACATGTGTGAGGAATGGAGGGATGTGAATTCCCAGTGGGACATGTGTGAGGAATGGAGGGACGTGAATTCCCAGTGGGATACGTTTGAGGAATGGAGGGATGTGAATTCCCAGTGGGACATGTGTGAGGAATGGAGGGATGTGAATTCCCTGTGGGACATGTGTGAGGAATGGAGGGATGTGAATTCCCAGTGTGATATGTTTGAGGAATGGAGGGATGTGAATTCCCAGTGGGACATGTGTGAGGAATGGAGGGATGTGAAATCCCAGTGGGACATATGTGAGGAATGGAGGGATGTGAATTCCCAGTGGGACATGTGTGAGGAATGGAGGGATGTGAATTCCCAGTGGGACATGTGTGAGGAATGGCGGGATGTGAATTCGCAGTGGGATATGTGTGAGGAATGGAGGGATGTGAATTCACAGTGGGACATGTGTGAGGAATGGAGGGATGTGAATTCCCAGTGGGACATGTGTGAGGAATGGAGGGATGTGAATTGCCAGTGGGATATGTGTGAGGAATGGAGGGATGTGAATTCCCAGTGGGACATGTGTGAGGAATGGAGGGATGTGAATTGCCAGTGGGATATGTGTGAGGAATGTAGGGATGTGAATTCCCAGTTGGATATGTGTGAGGAATGGAGGGATGATAATTCCCAGTGGGACATGTGTGAGGAATGGAGGGATGTGAATTCCCAGTGAGACATGTGTGAGGAATGGAGGGATGTGAATTCCCAGTGGGATATGTGTGAGGAATGGAGGAAAGTGAATTCCCAGTGGGATATGCGTGAGGAATGGAGGGATGTGAATTCCCAGTGGGATATGTTTGAGGAATGGAGGGATGTGAATTCCCAGAGGGACATGTGTGAGGAATGGAGGGACGTGAATTCCCAGTGGGATATGTTTGAGGAATGGAGGGATGTGAATTCCCAGTGGGACATGTGTGAGGAATGGAGGGATGTGATTTCCCAGTGGGATATGTTTGAGGAATGGAGGGATGTAATTTCCCAGTGGGACATGTGTGAGGAATGGAGGGATGTGAATTCCCAGTGGGACATGTGTGAGGAATGGAGGGATGTGAATTCCCAGTGGGACATGTGTGATGAATGGAGGGATGTGAATTCCCAGAGGGACATGTGTGAGGAATGGAGAGATGTGAATTCCCAGTGGGATATGTGTGAGGAATGGAGGGATGTGAATTCCCAGTGGGACATGTGTGATGAATGGAGGGATGTGAATTCCCAGAGGGACATGTGTGAGCAATGGAGGGATGTGAATTCCCAGTGGGACATGTGTGAGGAATGGAGGAAAGTGAATTCCCAGTGGGATATGTGTGAGGAATGGAGGGATGTGAATTCCCAGTGGGATATGTGTGAGTAATGGAGGGATGTAAATTCCCAGTGGGATATGTGTGAGGAATGGAGGGATGTGAATTCCCAGTGGGATATGTGTGAGGAATGGAAGAGTGTGAATTCCCAGTGGGATATGTGTGAGGAATGGAGGGATGTCAATTCCCAGTGGGATATGTGTGAGGAATGGAGGGATGTGAATTCCCAGTGGGACATGTGTGAGGAATGGAGGGATGTGAATTCCCAGTGGGATATGTTTGAGGAATGGACGGATGTGAATTCCCAGTGGGACATGTGTGTGGAATGGAGGGATGTGAAATCCCAGTGGGATATGTTTGAGGAATGGAGGGATGTGAATTCCCAGTGGGATATGTGTGTGGAATGGAGGGATGTGAATTCCCAGTGGGACATGTGTGAGGAATGGAGGTATGTGAATTCCCAGTGGGACATGTGTGAGGAATGGAGGGATGTGAATTCCCAGTGGGACATGTGTGAGGAATGGAGGGATGTGAATTCCCAGTGGGACATGTGGGAGGAATGGAGGGATGTGAATTCCCAGTGGGACATGTGTGAGGAATTGAGAGATGTGAATTCCCAGTGGGATATGTGTGAGGAATGGAGGGATGTGAATTCCCAGTGGGACATGTGTGAGGAATGGAGGGATGTGAATTGGCAGTGGGATATGTGTGAGGAATGGAGGGATGTGAATTCCCAGTGGGATATGTGTGAGGAATGGAGGGATGTGAATTCCCAGTGGGACATGTGTGAGGAATGGAGGGATGTGAATTCCCAGTGGGATATGTGTGAGGAATGGTGGAAAGTGAATTCCCAGTGGGACATGTGTGAGGAATGGAGGGATGTGAATTCCCAGTGGGATATGTGTGAGGAATGGAGGGATGTGAATTCCCAGTGGGATATGTGTGAGGAATGGAGGAAAGTGAATTCCCAGTGCGATATGTGTGAGGAATGGAGGGATGTGAATTCCCAGTGGGATATGTGTGAGGAATGGTGGAAAGTGAATTCCCAGTGGGACATGTGTGGGGAATGGAGGAAAGTGAATTCCCAGTGGGATATGTGTGAGGAATGGAGGGATGTGAATTCCCAGTGGGATATGTGTGAGGAATGGAGTGATGTAAATTCCCAGTGGGATATGTGTGAGGAATGGAGGGATGTAAATTCCCAGTGGGATATGTGTGAGGAATGGAGGGATGTGAATTCCCAGTGGGATATGTGTGAGGAATGGAAGAGTGTGAATTCCCAGTGGGATATGTGTGAGGAATGGAGGGATGTGAATTCCCAGTGGGATATGTGTGAGGAATGGAGGGATGTGAATTCCCAGTGGGACATGTGTGAGGAATGGAGGGATGTGAATTCCCAGTGGGATGTGTTTGAGGAATTGACGGATGTGAATTCCCAGTGGGACATGTGTGAGGAATGGAGGGATGTGAGTTCCCAGTGGGATATGTTTGAGGAATGGAGGGCTGTGAATTCCCAGTGGGATATGTGTGTGGAATGGAGGAATGTGAATTCCCAGTGGGACATGTGTGAGGAATGGAGGGATGTGAATTCCCAGTGGGACATGTGTGAGGAATGGTGGGATGTGAATTCCCAGTGGGACATGTGTGAGGAATGGAGGGACGTGAATTCCCAGTGGGATACGTTTGAGGAATGGAGGGATGTGAATTCCCAGTGGGACATGTGTGAGGAATGGAGGGATGTGAATTCCCAGTGGGACATGTGTGAGGAATGGAGGGATGTGAATTCCCAGTGGGATATGTTTGAGGAATGGAGGGATGTGAATTCCCAGTGGGACATGTGTGAGGAATGGAGGGATGTGAAATCCCAGTGGGACATATGTGAGGAATGGAGGGATGTGAATTCCCAGTGGGACATGTGTGATTAATGGAGGGATGTGAATTCCCAGTGGGACATGTGTGAGGAATGGAGGGATGTGAATTCGCAGTGGGATATGTGTGAGGAATGGAGGGATGTGAATTCACAGTGGGACATGTGTGAGGAATGGAGGGATGTGAATTCCCAGTGGGACATGTGTGAGTAATGGAGGGATGTGAATTGCCAGTGGGATATGTGTGAGGAATGGAGGGATGTGAATTCCCAGTGGGACATGTGTGAGGAATGGAGGGATGTGAATTGCCAGTGGGATATGTGTGAGGAATGGAGGGATGTGAATTCCCAGTTGGATATGTGTGAGGAATGGAGGGATGATAATTCCCAGTGGGACATGTGTGAGGAATGGAGGGATGTGAATTCCCAGTGAGACATGTGTGAGGAATGGAGGGATGTGAATTCCCAGTGGGATATGTGTGAGGAATGGAGGAAAGTGAATTCCCAGTGGGATATGTGTGAGGAATGGAGGGATGTGAATTCCCAGTGGGATATGTTTGAGGAATGGAGGGATGTGAATTCCCAGAGGGACATGTGTGAGGAATGGAGGGACGTGAATTCCCAGTGGGATATGTTTGAGGAATGGAGGGATGTGAATTCCCAGTGGGACATGTGTGAGGAATGGAGGGATGTGAATTCCCAGTGGGATATGTTTGAAGAATGGAGGGATGTAAATTCCCAGTGGAACATGTGTGAGGAATGGAGGGATGTGAATTCCCAGTGGGACATGTGTGAGGAATGGAGGGATGTGAATTCCCAGTGGGACATGTGTGATGAATGGAGGGATGTGAATTCCCAGAGGGACATGTGTGAGGAATGGAGAGATGTGAATTCCCAGTGGGATATGTGTGAGGAATGGAGGGATGTGAATTCCCAGTGGGACATGTGTGAGGAATGGAGGGATGTGAATTGGCAGTGGGATATGTGTGAGGAATGGAGGGATGTGAATTCCCAGTGGGATATGTGTGAGCAATGGAGGGATGTGAATTCCCAGTGGGACATGTGTGAGGAATGGAGGGATGTGAATTCCCAGTGGGATATGTTTGAGGAATGGAGGAAAGTGAATTCCCAGTGGGATATGTGTGAGAAATGGAGGCATGTGAATTCCCAGTGGGATATGTGTGAGGAATGGAGGGATGTAAATTCCCAGTGGGATATGTGTGAGGAATGGAGGGATGTGAATTCCCAGTGGGATATGTGTGAGGAATGGAAGAGTGTGAATTCCCAGTGGGATATGTGTGAGGAATGGAGGGATGTCAATTCCCAGTGGGATATGTGTGAGGAATGGAGGGATGTGAATTCCCAGTGGGACATGTGTGAGGAATGGAGGGATGTGAATTCCCAGTGGGATATGTTTGAGGAATGGACGGATGTGAATTCCCAGTGGGACATGTGTGAGGAATGGAGGGATGTGAATTCCCAGTGGGATATGTTTGAGGAATGGAGGGATGTGAATTCCCAGTGGGATATGTGAGTGGAATGGTGGGATGTGAATTCCCAGTGGGACATGTGTGAGGAATGGAGGTATGTGAATTCCCAGTGGGACATTTGTGAGGAATGGAGGGATGTGAATTCCCAGTGGGACATGTGTGAGGAATGGAGGGATGTTAATTCCCAGTGGGACATGTGTGAGGAATGGAGGGATGTGAATTCCCAGTGGGACATGTGTGAGGAATTGAGAGATGTGAATTCCCAGTGGGATATGTGTGAGGAATGGAGGGATGTGAATTCCCAGTGGGGCATGTGTGAGGAATGGAGGGATGTGAATTGGCAGTGGGATATGTGTGAGGAATGGAGGGATGTGAATTCCGAGTGGGATATGTGTGAGGAATGGAGGGATGTGAATTCCCAGTGGGATATGTGTGAGGAATGGAGGGATGTGAATTCCCAGTGGGATATGTGTGAGGAATGGTGGAAAGTGAATTCCCAGTGGGACATGTGTGAGGAATGGAGGGATGTGAATTCCCAGTGGGATATGTGTGAGGAATGGAGGGATGTGAATTCCCAGTGGGATATGTGTGAGGAATGGAGGAAAGTGAATTCCCAGTGCGATATGTGTGAGGAATGGAGGGATGTGAATTCCCAGTGGGATATGTGTGAGGAATGGTGGAAAGTGAATTCCCAGTGGGACATGTGTGAGGAATGGAGGAAAGTGAATTCCCAGTGGGATATGTGTGAGGAATGGAGGTATGTGAATTCCCAGTGGGATATGTGTGAGGAATGGAGGGATGTAAATTCCCAGTGGGATATGTGTGAGGAATGGAGGGATGTAAATTCCCAGTGGGATATGTGTGAGGAATGGAGGGATGTGAATTCCCAGTGGGATATGTGTGAGGAATGGAAGAGTGTGAATTCCCAGTGGGATATGTGTGAGGAATGGAGGGATGTGAATTCCCAGTGGGATATGTGTGAGGAATGGAGGGATGTGAATTCCCAGTGGGACATGTGTGAGGAATGGAGGGATGTGAATTCCCAGTGGGATGTGTTTGAGGAATTGACGGATGTGAATTCCCAGTGGGACATGTGTGAGGAATGGAGGGATGTGAATTCCCAGTGGGATATGTTTGAGGAATGGAGGGCTGTGAATTCCCAGTGGGATATGTGTGTGGAATGGAGGGATGTGAATTCCCAGTGGGACATGTGTGAGGAATGGAGGGATGTGAATTCCCAGTGGGACATGTGTGAGGAATGGAGGGATGTGAATTCCCAGTGGGACATGTGTGAGGAATGGAGGGATGTGAATTCCCAGTGGGATATGTATGAGGAATGGAGGAAAGTGAATTCCCTGTGGGACAGGTGTAAGAAATGGAAGGGTGTGAAGTCTAAATAGGAGATGCATGTGCAGGAGGCCAGGGTTGTAAATTCTCTGTGTCGGAGGGTGATTAGAGGTGTGAATTCATATTGGGAGACGTGTGGGGTAATGAAGTGGAGCCTGTTCCCAGTGAGAGATGTGTGTGAGATAGGGGAGGATTTTAAAGACTTGATGGGAGAGCTTTATCAGCATTCTAGTCAGTGCCATGGTTCTGTGTTCTTTTGCCACCATTTTCTAGGTCCATCTTTCTTCTCTTCTGCTTTAGATATATGCTTCCTATAAAACTGAAGCTCTTTGCCGCTTTCAGGGATGTCATCTCATGCTTTTTTTTATGGTTTTGGTGGTGTTGACAGACCGGCAATGATTGGGACATTTGTAAATTGGCTTCTTGTATATTCAAATGTACCGTGATACTGCTGAAAGCTTGGTTTTACATGCCATCCACCGAGATCACTTCATTGCAAAAGCACATTGAGTTAGTGCAAAGGGAAATAGTAGCAAAAGCAGAATAAAGTGCAGGCAGGCCAACGATAACGTGTAAGGCTACGACAAGGTAGAGTGTGATAGGAGCCGGACCCACTGCAGCAAGTAGTGAGGGAGGGTTATCCTCGCACAGATAGCTCAGCCTTTGGTCCTGCATGGACATGGTTGATGGTTGGTGGGGGTGAGATTCAGTGACAGACCCCTGCCTTGCACTTTACCCACCAGAGATGGGGATGACAGATATTGCTTGCTCACTTTCAGTAGTTCCCCAACCTGTGGATTGACTGCTAGTGGATCCAGCAGGTGGGGAGATCTTCCCTGTAGTGTGAGGGATAGGGCTATCCACACAGTGTCTCTGTGGAGAACAGCTCTCTGCTGAGGGACATGAGACAGGTAGGACCCAACATCCTTATAGACATAGGAGCAGGTAGAAACCTACAACCAGATGGACATGGGAGGGCAGGAAGGACCCTAAAACCTGATGGACATGGGGTGTGGGTGGGACCTAACAACCTGATGGACATGGGGTGTGGGTGGGACCTAACATCTTGATGGACACGGGAGCAGGAAGGACCCTAAAACCTGATGGACATGGGGAGTGGGTGGGACCTTACAATCTGATGGACATGGGGTGTGGGTGGGACCTAACAACCTGATGGACATGGGGTGTGGGTGGGAACTTACAACCTGATGGACATAGGGTGTGGGTGGGACCTAACATCCTGATGGACATGGGGTGTGGGTGGGACCTAACAATCTGATGGACATGGGGTGTGGGTGGGACCTTACAACCTGATGGACATGGGGTGTGGGTGCGACCTAACAACCTGATGGACATGGGGTGTGGGTGGGACCTAACCACCTGATGGACATGGGGTGTGGGTGGGACCATACAACCTGATGGACATGGGGTGTGGGTGCCACCTAACAACCTGATGGACATGGGGTGTGGGTGGGACCTAACATCTTGATGGACATGGGGTGTGGGTGGGACCTAACATCTTGATGGACATGGGGTGTGGGTGGGACCTAACAACCTGATGGACATGGGGAATGGGTGGGACCTAACATCTTGATGGACATGGGGTGTGGGTGGACCTAACAACCTGATGGACATGGGGTGTGGGTGGGACCTAACAACCTGATGGACATGGGGTGTGGGTGGGACCTAACATCTTGATGGACATGGGGTGTGGGTGGGACCTAACAACCTGATGGACATGGGGTGTGGGTGGGACCTAACAACCTGATGGACATGGGGAGTGGGTGGGACCTAACATCTTGATGGACATGGGGTGTGGGTGGGACCTAACAACCTGATGGACATGGGGTGTGGGTGGGACCTAACATCTTGATGGACATGGGGTGTGGGTGGGACCTAACAACCTGATGGACATGGGGTGTGGGTGGGACCTAACAACCTGATGGACATGGGGTGTGGGTGGGACCTAACAACCTGATGGACATGCGGTGTGGGTGGGACCTTACAACCTGATGGACATGGGGTGTGGGTGGGACCTAACAACCTGATGGACATGGGGTGTGGGTGGGACCTAACAACCTGATGGACATGGGGTGTGGGTGGGACCTAACATCCTGATGGACATGGGGTGTGGGTGGGACCTAACAACCTGATGGACATGGGGTGTGGGTGGGACCTAACAATCTGATGGACATGGGGTGTGGGTGGGACCTAACAACCTGATGGACATGGGGTGTGGGTGGGACCTTACAACCTGATGGACATGGGGTGTGGATGGGACCTTACAACCTGATGGACATGGGGTGTGGGTGGGACCTTACAATCTGATGGACATGGGGTGTGGGTGGGACCTAACAATCTGATGGACATGGGGTGTGGGTGGGACCTTACAACCTGATGGACATGGGGTGTGGGTGGGACCTTACAACCTGATGGACATGGGGTGTGGGTGGGACCTAACATCCTGATGGACATGGGGTGTGGGTGGGACCTAACAACCTGATGGACATGGGGTGTGGGTGAGACCTTACAATCTGATGGACATGGGGTGTGGGTGGGACCTTACATCCTGATGGACATGGGGTGTGGGTGGGACCTTACAACCTGATGGACATGGGGTGTGGGTGGGACCTAACAACCTGATTGACATGGGGTGTGGGTGGGACCTTACAACCTGATGGACATGGGGTGTGGGTGGGACCTAACAACCTGATGGACATGGGGTGTGGGTGGGACCTTACAACCTGATGGACATGGGGTGTGGGTGGGACCTAACAACCTGATGGACATGGGGTGTGGGTGGGACCTTACAATCTGATGGACATGGGGTGTGGGTGGGACCTTACATCCTGATGGACATGGGGTGTGGGTGGGACCTAACAACCTGATGGACATGGGGTGTGGGTGGGACCTAACATCTTGATGGACATGGGGTGTGGGTGGGACCTAACAACCTGATGGACATGGGGTGTGGGTGGGACCTAACAACCTGATGGACATGGGGTGTGGGTGGGACCTAACAACCTGATGGACATGGGGTGTGGGTGGGACCTAACAACCTGATGGACATGCGGTGTGGGTGGGACCTTACAACCTGATGGACATGGGGTGTGGGTGGGACCTAACAACCTGATGGACATGGGGTGTGGGTGGGACCTAACAACCTGATGGACATGGGGTGTGGGTGGGACCTAACATCCTGATGGACATGGGGTGTGGGTGGGACCTAACAACCTGATGGACATGGGGTGTGGGTGGGACCTAACAATCTGATGGACATGGGGTGTGGGTGGGACCTAACAACCTGATGGACATGGGGTGTGGGTGGGACCTTACAACCTGATGGACATGGGGTGTGGGTGGGACCTTACAACCTGATGGACATGGGGTGTGGGTGGGACCTTACAATCTGATGGACATGGGGTGTGGGTGGGACCTAACAATCTGATGGACATGGGGTGTGGGTGGGACCTTACAACCTGATGGACATGGGGTGTGGGTGGGACCTTACAACCTGATGGACATGGGGTGTGGGTGGGACCTAACATCCTGATGGACATGGGGTGTGGGTGGGACCTAACAACCTGATGGACATGGGGTGTGGGTGAGACCTTACAATCTGATGGACATGGGGTGTGGGTGGGACCTTACATCCTGATGGACATGGGGTGTGGGTGGGACCTTACAACCTGATGGACATGGGGTGTGGGTGGGACCTAACAACCTGATTGACATGGGGTGTGGGTGGGACCTTACAACCTGATGGACATGGGGTGTGGGTGGGACCTAACAACCTGATGGACATGGGGTGTGGGTGGGACCTTACAACCTGATGGACATGGGGTGTGGGTGGGACCTAACAACCTGATGGACATGGGGTGTGGGTGGGACCTTACAATCTGATGGACATGGGGTGTGGGTGGGACCTTACATCCTGATGGACATGGGGTGTGGGTGGGACCTAACAACCTGATGGACATGGGGTGTGGGTGGGACCTAACATCTTGATGGACATGGGGTGTGGGTGGGACCTAACAACCTGATGGACATGGGGTGTGGGTGGGACCTAACAACCTGATGGACATGTGGTGTGGGTGGGACCTAACAACCTGATGGACATGCGGTGTGGGTGGGACCTTACAACCTGATGGACATGGGGTGTGGGTGGGACCTAACAACCTGATGGACATGGGGTGTGGGTGGGACCTAACAACCTGATGGACATGGGGTGTGGGTGGGACCTAACATCCTGATGGACATGGGGTGTGGGTGGGACCTAACAACCTGATGGACATGGGGTGTGGGTGGGACCTAACAATCTGATGGACATGGTGTGTGGGTGGGACCTAACAACCTGATGGACATGTGGTGTGGGTGGGACCTTACAACCTGATGGACATGGGGTGTGGATGGGACCTTACAACCTGATGGACATGGGGTGTGGGTGGGACCTAACAACCTGATGGACATGGGGTGTGGGTGAGACCTTACAATCTGATGGACATGGGGTGTGGGTGGGACCTTACATCCTGATGGACATGGGGTGTGGGTGGGACCTTACAACCTGATGGACATGGGGTGTGGGTGGGACCTAACAACCTGATGGACATGGGGTGTGGGTGGGACCTTACAACCTGATGGACATGGGGTGTGGGTGGGACCTTACATCCTGATGGACATGGGGTGTGGGTGGGACCTTACAACCTGATGGACATGGGGTGTGGGTGGGACCTTACAACCTGATGGACATGGGGTGTGGGTGGGACCTTACAACCTGATGGACATGGGGTGTGGGTGGGACCTAACCACCTGATGGACATGGGGAGTGGGTGGGACCTTACAACCTGATGGACATGGGGTGTGGGTGGGACCTAACAACCTGATGGACATGGGGTGTGGGTGGGACCTTACAACCTGATGGACATGGGGTGTGGGTGGGACCTAACAACCTGATGGACATGGGGTGTGGGTGGGACCTAACAACCTGATGGACATGGGGTGTGGGTGGGACCTAACAACCTGATGGACATGGGGTGTGGGTGGGACCTAACAACCTGATGGACATGGGGTGTGGGTGGGACCTAACAACCTGATGGACATGGGGTGTGGGTGGGACCTAACAACCTGATGGACATGGGGTGTGGGTGGGACCTAACAACCTGATGGACATGGGGTGTGGGTGGGACCTAACAACCTGATGGACATGGGGTGTGGGTGGGACCTAACAACCTGATGGACATGGGGTGTGGGTGGGACCTAACCACCTGATGGACATGGGGTGTGGGTGGGACCTTACATCCTGATGGACATGGGGTGTGGGTGGGACCTTACAACCTGATGGACATGGGGTGTGGGTGGGACCTTACATTCTGGACACAGTCTGGTGAGACCTACTGTTCCAAGCGAGCTGAAGGAATGTTTCCTGCACCCTCATGGACTTGCACCAGCGCAGCTCGTTCACATTCGGTGCCTGGGCCTGCACCCACTCAGCACTGCTTGTCATCTTCTCCTTGTTGACAAGTAGTTAGATTGCTTTGAAACAGAAACCTGAGCCCTTTGCTCTGTGACTAAAGCACACGGGTGCACATTGCCCTTGATTTAGATCAGGTATGTTACTGTGACCTTAGTCTATCGGTATAAGTTTTAAGTGTGTAAAGCTTCCTTTAAGTTCTCAATACATGAGTCTTGACCATCAGTGAGTCATTTCATGCACCAGCCAACTCTATACTGTGTGGAGACATCTATCATACCCATCCGTACCTATCTCCATTTGTCCTTCATTCTTCACTCCTTCTCAGTCCACCAATCACCTTCAACTCCTGTCTCTTTTCTCCCCTTCTCCTCTTTATACTGGCTATGTGGTCTGCTGATGAAAGAGTTTCGCTTGAGATGTTGACTGTTTATTTCTCTTGGTGGATGCAGCCGGATATCATTAGTTTAGTGTGCTGCCTTATTTGGTGTTTGAGAGTTGGGAACCATGTGTTTGAACCCGGTGCAGCCACATTGACTGTGCCAAAGTCAAGATTTAGCCCTCCTCCAGCAGATGTGTCTTTCCTTTCTGGTAACCTAGAGGATTACTCGGCTTCTTCCATGCACTCCTCTCCTAGATCTCCTCCTCTCACTCCTTCACCAAGTACTAGGCCCACTTTGTAGCTTTGTTGGCCATGGTGGATTTAAAATGGGGAAGAAAGTGTCAAACTTGAATGGGTCAAGGTCAGTGGAAGCAGACAGATCTGCCATGTGCTTGGAGATGGAGGCTGCCATTTTGTGGAACTGTTTTACATCCTTTATTTTGTGAGTTGAAGTTGCTTAGCTTTGTAGACACAATGATGCTTCAGGTAATCTGCTGAACGAGAGATCATTTCCAAATAAGAAGTTACTTGTGAGGTGTTTTTGATATAATATAATATGCAGGTTTGTGAATGTTGTGGTTTATGTCTGTCTGGAGTGATTTAAACTGGTTACTGAAGAGAACAGAGCAATGAATGGCCAGTTGTCACTTCTGGATCAGAGCCAATAACAAGATGTTAAAGGTCAACCAGGTGACTTATAGCCAATATTTGAATTGATAAGGAATGAATATAAAAGTGGACACTTCAATTGTGCTATCAACAATAATTCTCTGAAGAGACCCACCATTACAAGGAAGAACCCCCACGCCAGGGCTGGGAGAAGGAAGGATCGATTGATTGTCTGGCCAACAGAGATCCCTTATTTCGGTGTTATAAATTGGAAAAGTTGTCTGAGTGAGTATTGGTACAGAGGGAACAGTAGAATTTATGTTCTAAGTTGTTGGCCTGGGGTTAAGTGGTTATTGGTGCAGAGACAATAAAGTGCGAGCTTCGATTAATTATGAGTTGCATAGTGAGTTTCCTAATCTAGTTCCGTTGTTGAACGGTCAGCAACTTCTTCTGCGCTCAACCCTACCACATGCCTTCCCTTGTATTCTCTCCTCATCCCTCCCACTCCAATTGCCCACGTCTCTGCATCTTTAAACTTGTTTGGGAGGTTATTGAAGGGCTGATGGCTTAGCGTTTAGTGCATTTACTTTACAGTGCCAGTGGTCACCTATTAGGGTTCAAATCCTGTCACTGTCTGTAAGGAATTTCTACATTCTCCCTGTGGGTGATCCGGACATTCCGAAAGAGACATGCACGTTAGGGTTAGTCAGTTGCGGACATGCCATGTTGGCTCTGGAAACAGGCTGCCCAGCACAATCCTTGCTGGTTTGGTTTGACACAAACGATGCTTCAATGTATACGTGGCAAATAAAGGTAATCTCTTAGACTCAAAACATTAACTCTGTTTCTCTCTCCTTCGGTCACCCTTCCCTCTCTGTTTTACTTCACATTTCCAGTATCATTAACTCTGTTTGCTCTTCCTGCTGCCTCAAAGAAGCAGCCAGCATAACATAAACACCATCCTCTCTAGACATTTCGTCTCCCACCCCTTCCATTGGGCAGAAGATGCGAAAGGTTAAGAAAGCTTCTCTCCTGCTGCCATGAATGGACCTCTTAAGATAAAGATGACCTCTTGACCCTGTCCTGGCACTTGCCTGTCATTGTCTACCCGCACGGCACTTTCCCTGAAACTGCAATGCTATTGTAGTACCCAGAATATCTTCAAGGAGCGGTGCCTTAGGAAGGCGGCATTCATCATTAAGGACCCCACCACCCAGGACATGCCCCTTTCTCATTGTTACCGTCAGGAATGAGGTACAGAAGGCATGTAGTCAGCGATTCAGGAACAGCTTCTTCCCCTCTGCCATCTGATTCCTAAATGGACAGTGAACCCACGAACACTACCTCCGTACTTCTTTATTTCTGTTATTTTGCGTTACTTATTTTAAGTTAACTATTTAATAGACATACTTAATGTAACTCAGTTTTTCTCTCTATATTTATTTATTATGTATTTCACTGTGCTGCTGCAGTAAAGTTCACAAATTTCACCACATATGCCAGTGATACTAAACCTGATTGCGATTCTATTGGTTATTTTGCATTCAGTTACTGTTTTGCCATTGTTCTACCTCAATATGGAAAGATCTCTCTGCATGGCATGCAAAGAACACTGTTCATTGTATAAACCAGCTACCAAATATATTTCTCTTGGATGAGAACAGAGTCTCACAGCTTGCTGAATCCCAAATATTTGCGGCAAGGTAGCAGAGAGAATTATGAACATAAGGACTTCCAGACTGACCATTATTAAGATTGGTCACTCTGGAGAATATAATGGAGTCATGCAACAGGGATACAAGCCATTCAACCCAACTGCTCTGTGCTGACCGATATTTCTTTCTAAGCTAGTCCCATTTGCCTGGATTTGGCTTGTATCTCTCTGAAACTTTTCTATCCATGGACTTCCTGAAATTTTCATATCAGTTATGGAACACTTAACCATAGCATTCCTCTGTAAGGATCCTCAGTAAAGCCCATTGATCGACTAAATGCTTCTATTGGCAAGACTAAGGGTTGTTTATGAGTACAGTTTATGCCACTGAGGCCACCTCTATGATGCCTCTCGTTAAAGCAGTACCAGGGACACAAATAGCTGTACACTTCCCAAAGTTCTGTCATCGCTGCTTTGGCGTCAGAAGAATGCCTTGTTCCTCTGTGGAAACCGGGCACTCTGGAACACAGACAGGAATCTGAAGGCAGGAATGGAGAGAGAACTTCCTTCCATTAAGGAACATGGTAGTGATAAATGGAACTGTCGGAGAATGACATGGTCATGCCAGTTCCCCAGGTGAAGTGCACTTTATTGTTAACCTGAACTTCACTTTCTCTGTAACTGTAACACTATATTCTGCACCTTCCCCTGTTGGAACTTGCTCGACCTCCTTAGTTCTTCTGGCAGCTGGTATGTTGCTAGCATCTTACTGTATTTTATTTATTTGTTAAGATCCACTGCGGAGTACGCCATTCTGGCCCTTTGAGCCATGTCACACAGCCTAATCCCGGGAAAGTTTACAACGACCAATTAACCTTCCAACTGGTACATCTTTGGACTGTGGGAGGAAACTGGAGCACCCGGAGGAAACCCACGCTGTCACGGGGAGAATGTACAGACTCCTTACAGGCAGCAGTGGGAATTGAGCCTGGGTGGCCTGCTAACCACTACGCTACCGTACCACACGTGACAATAAAAAGCCAATTACTAATGACCAATTACTGATACAGGGTACCAAACTGCAAGCCGGTAACTCCATAGGTGCATTAGTCAATGAGTCTGGTGTTCAAGGCCTGGAGTTCGGGGTCCTGTCATCGGTGAATTCTGGGGTCAATGTCAAAGATCCAAGGCCAAAGGTTGATCTAAACTCCAGAATCCCAGAGGCCCAATAGCCAAAGCCCTGGGTTTGTGAGTCTACAGTCCAGTGGGGAAGGTGGTGGGTACAAGTCTGTGAGCTTGCTGGAGGCAGCCTGTTGTGGGGCCGGCAGACTGTCTCTGTGTGTGAGTTGGAGGAAAGGGGCTTGTTTTGTTGTTCTTGTTGCTTGTGTTCTGCTGAACACGGTGGGCACACTGAGCTGGTGCCAGAATGTGTAGTGACACTTGCAGGCTGCCCCCTCAGGGTGGGGGGGGGGGTTACATTGACACATCTCACTGAAGGTTTCGATGTACGTGTGACAAATAATCTGAGTCAATCTCAAGAACTTCCTTCTCGCTTAGTCATTGGATGTAGTGCACAAAGCACTGTGAGTAAGTGGAAGAGCAGTCTTACGCAGTACCAGTCTCAGACTGGGTATGAAAGCATGGGTGCCCTTGAGTTCACGGATGTGTCTTTCCGAATGAAGCACATAGTCAAGCAGAGGGCAGGCGTGATTTTGTCACACGTTCAACAAGAATGCAGAAACTGATCTTGTTCAAAGTGGCAGGACAGTGACCAGGGTTTGATCCCAACTTCCAGGGCTGTTAGCGTGGAGTCTGCATGTACTTCCCTTGGCATTGCAGTCTTCCTCCATCTGCTCCGGCTTCCTCCCATGTCCCAAAGGTGACAGCTGAATTGATAAAGGTAGCAATGAAGATTAATTTAATTTGTTGCATGTACGTTGACACATTGGAGCATACAGTGAAACGCAGTGACTGCATCGACGGTCTACACAGTCCAAGGATGTGCTGGGCGTAGCCAACACAGCATGGCCACAACTTACTATAAATGACCCTTCGATGTGTGGATGAATCTGGGGGGAGTGGATAGGAATCAGGGGTGAATAGATTACTGGAACATGAATGCAGGTTTAGGACTGATCTGTGATCTGGCACCGAATGGGGATGGGTCAAAAAGTCCTCCGACCACACAGTACTGAATTGCGTGTGAATGCAGTCCATTTCTCCCCGGCCTTCAGGAATCTATGTGTCCGCATAGCTGGATTGCTTCTGTTCCAGGGACAGCAGGCAATGCCCCTGTTCTCTGAGCATAAGGCACCAGTGACCTCCCCAAAGCTGGGAAATCTGGTTTGGATCAGCCCACACTGGCTGGGAGGATCCGGCGACTGGGAAGTACAGGGTGACCCTAGTCTCTGCGGGCAGTGCTGCCCATGCATGGGGTTTTGTGGGCAGATTCCTCACCCTTACCTCAGAAAAAATTGGCCGCGGATAATGTGGCTGGCCCTTAACCAGGCTTGTGGAATGAATGAACAAGCCACTTAGACCAAGTAGAAATTGTAGATGGCCAATCAACACCAGCCATAATTGAGAAAATGAACAGTTAAACAGTTAGAAAGCTGAATGTTCTGAATTACAACAAATTAGAGAGGCAGGATGTTTGCTGGGTGACTGTCACGGCTGGATGCAGTTGACTCATCGTGTGGGATTGTTTCTGTCTGCAGACTTTCTGAAGAGACGTGGTTGAGATTTGGGAATTGGGCAGACCTTGCACATGACACATCAGGTATTCATTCCCTGCTGAGCCTATCAACAATCCCTTCATTCGCATGACAAGTTGTAGATGTTATTATTGTGAGGATAGCACCCCCATTTTGGACCAGATTCCAGGCTGGAGTCGATAGTTGTACCATTTAAAGGGATATCGTCATTTTAATTGTGGAATGAGCTGCCAGAGTATAACAACAGTGCATATTGTTCTGTTCAAACATTTTACACACTGCATGCTATACACACGGCCAGATTTACACACTCCCTGTCTCAGTTAACGCACACAAATGCTGGAGGAAGTCAGCAGGTCAGGCAGAACCTGTGGAGGGAAATAAACAGTCGATGTATCGGACGGAGACCCTTCATCAACACTGAAACATCGGTTTTTTATTCCCCTCCATAGACACTGCCTGACCTGCTGAGCTCCTCCAGCGTTTTGTGTGCGTTGCTCTGGATTTCTAGCATCTGCAGTCTCTCGTATGTCTGTCTTAGTTATTATTGGTTTACACACTATCAGATTTATACACCACCTCATGGACATGCTGGCCAATATGTTCCAAGACACAAGCGGTTCTGCAGATGCTGGAAATCTTGAGCAACACAAACAAAATGTTGGGGAAACTCCGAGGTCAAGCTGCATCAATGGAGGGGAGTAAACATTTGACCTTTTCACCAGGAGTGGAAAGGAAGGGGGAAGAAGCCAGAATAAGAAGCTGGGGTAGTGGAAGGAGTACAAGCTGGCAGGTGGCAGGTGAGACCAGGTGAGGGGGAGGATGGGTGGATGGGGAAGGGAGATGAAGTGAGAAGCTTAGAGGGGGGAAGAGGTAAAGGGCTGACACAGAGGGAATCTGATAGGAGAGGAGACTAGATCATGTAATAAAAGGAAGTGGGTGGGGAATAGAAAGGAGGTGATAGTCATGTCATGTGGGTGGGAGAAGGGAAGAGGAGAGGAGAGAGGTCACCAGAAAGGGAGAAATACAAAAAGGCCAGGGGATTGTGTTGTTAAACAGAGGGGAAGTGGTTACCAGAAGTCAGAGAAATTGATGTTCGTGTCACCAGGTAGGAGACTGCACAGATGGACTATGAGGTGTTGTTCCTCCAAACTGTGTCTGGCCTCATTGTGTGAGTAGAGGAGGTCATGGACAGACAGACTTGCCTTATTTACACACCCCATGACTGAACTGCTTTGTCAATTTACACCCTGCTAAATTTCTTCACTGCCTGGTGAACAATTATTTTACACATATTACATGTACCCTAATTGACACTGTGCACACATTGCCAGTAGAACATGTGGACAAGAGCTGTCGCTTTAAGGATAGTGTCATGCTTACTAACGGCTATCAAGACCCTCAGAAGCAGGCTCCCAGGAGCGCCCGAGTAAAGAGGACGCACCTTCTTTCGAGCTCCTGACCTCTCTGACGTGCTTGGCTGTACTGGGATGTCATTGGCTAGAATGAATCCACCCAGAGCACTACCCCCACGCTGGGAAATGAGGACAGGATACCGATGATCGTCACTGTCCAAATACGTGGGAGTCCAGAAAATGCACAAAGAGTGTTGATTTGAGATGCTGACCTGAGCACTGGGGCGAAACTGTCACGTACGCTTCATTGCAAGTAAAGGGCCTGATTATAACTGTCAGAGGACAAAATGTCCCAGAATGGATATCTCAGGGGCACCACAAAACATGAGGATGCTACATTCAGATTCAGATCCTGATTGCCATGCACACCTGGCTGTGAGATTACTTACTCACAGAGTTCATGATAATAAAATAAATACAATGATGAGTCGTTGCTACCTCCCAGGAGCCTGAAGACCCACTCTCTATGTTTTAGCAAACAGCTTCTTCCCCTCTGCCGTCAGTTTTCTGAATGGACAATGAACACGGCCTCTTTATCACTCTTTTGCACAATATATTTTTTTCAACTTGTAATTTTTGAGCCTTGCACTGTACTGCTGCCACAAAGCAACAAATTTCTGGACATATGTCAGTCATAATAAGCCAGAGCAGGGCACCCAAAATGCCCAGTAGGTCAGGCAGCGACTACGGAGAGGAATAAATAATGGACGTTTCTGTCCAAGATCCCTCAGGCGGCATGGTAGTGTAGTGGTTAGCACAATGCTTTATGGTACCAGCAACTCGCGTTCATTTCTCACCACTGCCTGTAAGGAGTTTGCCCGTTCTCCCCGTGACCACGTGGGCTTCCTCTGGGGGCTCCGGTTTCCTCCCACAGTCCCAAGATGTACCAGTTGGTAGGTTAATTGTTCATGGTAAATTGTCCTGTGATTAGGCAAGAGTTAAACCGGGGGGTTAAACCGGACGGCATGGCCTGAAGGGCTGGTGCAGCCTACTCTGCACTTCATCTGAAAAATAAATAAAAAGATAGATCAGGGTTGGAAAGGAAGGGGGCTGAAGCCAGAATTTGAAGCTGGGGGGAGGGGCGGTGTACCAGCTGGCAGGCGATAGGTGAGGGGGACAGTGGGTGGGTAGGGGAGGGGGATATGTACGGAGTAGGGAGAGGATAGGTGGAAGAGGTAAAGGGGTGAAGAGTTATCTGATAGGAGAGGACAGCAGACCATAGGAGACAGGAATGAAGGAGGGAAATTAGAGGGAGATGATGAGGTGAGGGAAGAGAAGGGGTGGGAGGTAAACCAGAATGGGGAATGGAGAAAGAGAGAAGAAGGAAGGGCAGAGAAATTACCCGAAGTTAGAGAAATCAATGCACATTCCATCAGGTTGGAGACTGCGCAGATGGAATATGAGGTGTTGCTCCTTCAACCTGAGTTTGGCCTCATCTTGGACAAATACTAAACCCAATTCTGATTCCGAATGCAAAACAACAGAGTGGTGCAAGTCTTGAAGCAGTGTGAGTGGAAATGACAATAACAGAATAACTGAGAGGGGTAAAATTTAAGAGTCCAAGAACGTGGCTTTGATTTCAACATTTCGCAGAGGTTTGTGTAGGTACAGGGATAGGACAGACGGGGAAAGCTATGGTCCAGATGTAAGTTGGTGGGACTAGGCTGAGTAACAGTTTGGCTTGGACTAGATGGGCTGAAGGGCCTGTTTCTGTGCTGTGGTGTTTCATGGCTCTGACTCTAACGTGGCAGAAGGTGGGGTGTGAAATGGTGATTGGTTCAGAACTCTGATAGAGGGGGAGAAGCTGTTGCTGAGTAAAGATAGGGATACCTGTGTGAATCACTAACATTATTCAAATTGAGGGCGAGGCTGAGTACGATGCAAGGGACTACGTATGCTGGTTACTCAAGGTAAAAGTAAAGCCCTGGAAGTACTCAGCAAGTCAAGCAGCATCTGCAGAGGTAAAGGGCTGGTCAATGTTTTGGAGAAATGTGGATGGAAGCAGATTATTTCAGCAGTTTAGTCTTCGCAATGGAAAACAATTGGCCATTGTAGAAATAGGCCAAGCTCCAGCTGAAGTGCATGCAGAGCTACAGGTGTCCCACTGGACTCTCAACCATGCAGAGCTACAGGTGTCCCACTGGACTCTCAACCATGCGCAGTCCAGTGCTCAGGGGTAATAACGGTCAGCTGCTGTGTCCTAATCACTGTTGACTGCTGGAATGCACCGAGAGATAACTTCATGGTCTGTCATATGATTGCACAGAATCATCCAGACTACCAAGCGTGCAGAGTCTGAATAGAGCGGGGGTGAGGTAGGCTCTGCGCACGGGGACTGACAGGAGACAGCTTCCAGCAATGTGGAAGGGAAATCACTGCCCAGCTCCATTACAAAAGTGAAGCTAGAGGAGCACAGACTGAAAAACATGTGTCCCACTGACAAACAAAAACAGTCCGCAGTGATTTCTGTGTCAGGGTCTCACAACCTGAAATGAGCCTGTGCTTGAATCAAGTCTTAAAACTTCCTGATATGAGTACAGGCTACGAATACCTGATTTACAGACACCCCTCCATATGAATGAGCTCCTCCAATACTATTCAATTCAGGTCTGAAATATGAATGTATCTTTGTTCGTATGAATGGCAGAACTAGATTCCTCTCTCTCCAAACTTCAAAGTAACTTTATAATCAACGTACAAATACGTTAGCACACAGCACACCATCCTGAGATTCATTTTCTTGTGGGCATTTGCAATAAGAACAAAGATACACAATAGAGTCTGTAAAAAAATACACACAAAGACACACAAGAAATATGTAAAAGAGAATAAACTGTGCAATATAAAAGAAGCACACAATAATAATAAATCATATTGAGAGCACGAGTGGTAGAGTCCTTGAAAGTGAATGCATAGGTAGTGGAATCAGCTGGGACCTCAGTGTTGGGGTGAGTGGAGTTATCCACTCTGGTTCAGGAGCCTGATAGTTGAGGGTTAATAACTGTTCCTGACTTAAGTTTCCTGTACCTCTTTCTGATGGCGGCAGCGAGAAGACAGCAAGGCCTGGAAGGTGGGGGCCCTTGACGCTGGATGCTGCTTTTCTGTGACAGCGCTCCTTGTGGATGTCCTCAGTGGTGGGGAGGATTTTACCCATGATGGACTGGGCTACCTTTTGTACCATCCACTACGTTTTGTAGGCTTTTCCGATCAAGGGCATTGGTGTTTCCATACCAGGCCGTGATGCAGCCAGTCCGTTACTTTCCACAGTGTATCCATAGAAGTTTATCAAAGTTTTAGATGACATGCCATATCTTTGTGAACTCCTAGAGGTGCTGCCGTGCCTTCTTTGTAATGGCACTTACTCCACTTTTAGTGGTTGTTCTTTCTCATCAGCCCCATGTGCTTTTGATGCTGCGGAGGTGTGGTCACTATGCTGAATGATTTTTGTATTTTTCCAGTTTATGGATAAAATTGTCCAATGAATGTTAAGCCTGTTTGTTACCTAGGAATGGCCTGTACTGTCAAAGCAGTGCATTCTTTTGTAATGAAGAGGGACTTGTACCATGAGTTTAAGCAGGGGCCTTTATGAGAAGTGTTTGAGAATTCAGAATATGTTCAGGTAAGATCCTAAGAATCCTGGGACACGAGGAACATGTGGACCTCTATACTAAACACAAAGCAGTTACCAATGAGATTAACCAGACTAATTCAGAACATAGAACAGTACAGCATAGGAATAGGCCCTTGACCTACAATGTTCTGCCAAACTAATTAAATTAGTAACTGAATGCATAACTAAACAAATCTCTGTTGTTTACACAGTATCTGTATTCCCCCATTGTCTATACATCCTTATGCATATCAAAGAGCCTCTTAAATGCCTTTGTCGTGCTTTCCTCCTCTACCAACCCTGGCAGTGCATTCTCAGCACCCACCAACCTATGTGTAAAATATTTGCCTGGCACATCTCCTTTGAACTTACCACCCCCCATCTTAAATCATCTCTTCTATTATTAGACATTTCAACCCTGGGGAAAGATACTGGCTGACTACTCTGCCAAAAACGAGAAAATCTGCAGATGCTGGAAATCCAGGCAACATGGCAGAGGAACTCAGCAGGGCGGGCAGCATCTACCGAAAAGACAGTTGACATTTCAGGCCCAGAGTCTTCATCAGTCCTGCTGAAGGGTCTCGGCCCAGAACGACTACTGTTTACTCTTTTCCATAGGTGCTGCCTGGCCTGCTGACTTTTTTCCATCAGTTTGTGTGTGTGGCTGTCTACTTCATGCATCTCTCTATCATATAAACCCTCAGCCTCCAGGTTTGTCCAATCCCTCCTTATAGAACATGCCTTCTAATCCAGGCAACATCCTGGTAAACCTCTCTACACTCTCCCTGAAGCCTCAATATCCTTCCTGCAATGTAGTAACCAGAAATGAATGTAATATTCCTGATGTAGCTTAACCAGTTTTATAAAGCTGGAACATAACTTCCTTGTCAAGACGAGTTTAGTTTAAAAGAGTGGATGATGAATTAGAAAAATCTATTCAATGTGAATACATGATAACCAAGTTTGAGTGCTCTATCTGTAACGATATGCGGAGCTTTAAAGTTTCGAAAATGGTTAGTGAGGGAACACCCTAAAACCAGATGTCAGCTCTGAACCCTGACCTGCACAGATGCATTGAAGGTGCTGATAGCAGAACAAAGCCAAACTGAGTGGCATGGGATGTCGATGAGACTGGTGCAATACGTGGGGATAATGTCTACAAGGTGGATAAAAGTGTCTCTCTGCAGACAATCGAATGTCGGAAGTCCTGCCGTAGGTCTGTGGACAACATTCACACCAGTGCAGTGTTTGCTGAAGTCCTTTGTACTGCTGTCAAGTTCAAGAGCAGTAAAGAATGAGTGATACTGTCTGCCGACATCCCAAGACTTGTGTGCCAAGTCTCTCCGGAACACAAATGATGAAAGTCAGCACCTCTGGCTGATTATTACCCACTTGTTAAACAAAACTCTCGTTTGAAGTAAAAATTATGTGAAAGCGACCAGTGATAAGCATTGTTGAGGCAATCAGGATGAGAGCCTGGTTGCCATATCTTGGTGACAGGGAAGGACACTCATCAATTCCTATCGACACACGACAGAAAGCTTCCTATTTGGAGGCATCACACCTTTGTCTGGCAAATGCTCTGCTTGAGACTGCAAGAAACTGCAGAGAGTTGAGAATGACAATAGACAATAGACAGTAGGTGCAGGAGTAGGCCATTCAGCCCTTCTAGCCAGCACCGCCATTCACTGTAATCATGGCTGATCATACACAATCAGTACCCCGTTCCTGCCCTCTCCCCATATCCCTTGACCCTACTATCTATAAGAGCTCTATCTAACTCTCTCTTGAATGCAGCTTAGTCTTTCATGAAAACCAGCTTCCCCATTATAGACTCTGTCTACGCTACGCACAGGCTTGGTAAAGCAGCCTACATAAGACCCCTCCACCCTGGACGTTCTCTCTTTTCCCATCCCACCAGGAGGAAGACAGAAGTCTGAAAGCACTTACCACGAGACTGAAACTCAGCTTCCACCCTGATGTTATAAGAAAATTGAACAGGCCATTTGTACAATAAAATGGACTCTTAACCCCATAATCTCCCTTGCAGTTTATCGCCTACTTGCACAGCAATTTCTCTGTCATTGTAACCCAGTATTCTGCCTTTTGTTGCTGATTTTCCCTTGTTCTGTCTCAATGTACTAATGTGTGGTGATCTGTATGGATGGCATGCAAAACAAAGTTTTCCACTGTACTGCAGTACATGTGACAATAATAAACCAACGATTAATTACTTCCAGACCCAGAGGAGCTGTTCAGAAGATTGCAAAGCTTAAACAACACTAAAGTGCCTTTATTCAAGAGGCGAGGATTCATAAGTCTGTGAGTAGACAGCAATGGGTTGCAGCCAGTTTAGAGAGAAAGGTGAGCCCAGCGTTAAAGCCAAGAAAGCTGACAATGTTTCTGAGTCTGCGTTGCTTCGAGTAACATCGAACCCTGTATCCCACAGTGCGGCATCACCACTGGCAGTGGGAGGAGGACCTATGGAGGCTGGAGGGAGGAACAGCAAACTGTGCAGGGAAAGCCTCAACAGTAGGTCACCTTTACCACACGGGGACACAACACCGGCTGAATCTGCGTAACGTAACAGAGTCTGCACACTGGGGCCTTGCAGCTGATCTGAATTGTAAGATCCACACTAGACACCTTCCGTGAAGTACGATCCACACTGTCAGGAAATGATCATTTTAAAAATTAATTTTCATTAATAGAAACATAGAACACCTACAGCACAATACAGGCCCTTCGGCCCACAATGCTGAGCCGAACACGTACTTACTTTAGAAATTGCATTGGGTTACCCCTGGCCCTCTTTTTCCTAAGTTCCATGTACCTACCCAGCAGTCTCTTAAAAGATCCTATTGTATCCGCCTCCACCACCATCGCCAGCGGTCCATTCCACGCACTCACCACTTGCTGCATGAAAATCTTACCCCTGACATCTCCTCTGTATCTACTTCCAAGCACCTTAGAACTGTGCCCTCTCATGTTAGCCATTTCAGCCCTGGGAAAAAGCCTCTAACTATCCACATGATCAATGCCTCTCATCATCTAATACACCTCTATCAGGTCACCTCTCATCGTCCGCTACTCCAAGGAGAAAAGGCCAAGTTCTCTCAACCTGTTCTCATAAGGCATGCTCCCCAATCCAAGCAACATCCTTGTAAATCTCCTCTGCACCCTTTTTATAATTTCCACATCCCCATGGGGATGAATAAAGTATCTATCTATCTATCATCTGTAGACCAGAACTGAGCACAGTACTCCAAGTGGGGTCTGACCAGGATCCTACATAGCTATAACATTACCTCTCAGCCCTTAAACTCAATCCCATGGTTGATGAAGGCCAATACACCGTATGCCTTCTTAACCACAGAGTCAACCCGTGCAGCAGCTTTGAGTGTCTTATGGACTCAGATCCCAAGCTCCCTCAGATCCTCCACACTACCAAGAGTCTTACTATATTCTGCTATCACATTTGACCTACCAAAATGAACCACTTCACACTTATCTGGGTTGAACTCCATTTGCCATTTCTCAGCCCAGTTTTGCATCCTATTGATGTCCCACTGTAGCCTCTGACAGCTGTCCACACTATTCACAACACCCCCTATATTTGTGTCATCAGCAAATTTACTAACTCATCCCTCCACTTCCTCATCCAGGACATTTATAAAAATCACAAAGAGAAGGGGTCCCAGAACAGATCCCTGAGGCACACCACTGGTCACCGATCTCCATGCAGAATATGACCTGTCCACAACCACTCTTTGCCTTCTGTGGGCAAGCCAGTTCTGGATCCACAAAGCAAGATCCCCTTGGATCCCATGCCTCCTTACTTTCTCAACAAGACTTGCATGGGGTACCTTATCAAATGCCTTGCTGAAATCCATATACACTACATCTGCTGCTCTACCTGCAGCAACATGTTCAGTCACATCCTCAAAAAATTCAATCAGGCTAGTAAGGCATGACCTGCCTTTGACAAAGCCATGCTGACTATTCCTAATCATATTATGCCTCTCCAAATTTTCATTAATCCTGCCTCTCAGGATCTTTTTCATCAACTTACCAGCCACTGAATTAAGACTCACTGGTCTATAATCTCCCAGGCTAACTCTACTCCCTTTCTTGAATAAGGGAACAACATCTGCAATCCTCCAATTCTCTGGAACCTCTCCCGCCCCATTGATGATGCAAAGATCTTTGTTAGAGGCTCAGCAATCTCCTCCCTCGCCTCCCACAGTAGCCTGGGGTACACCTCATCCAGTCCTGGAGACTTATCCAACTTGATGCTTTCCAAAAGCTCCAGCACATCCTCTTTCTTAATGTCTATATGCTCAAGCTTTTCAATCCGCTTTAAGTCATCCCTACAATTGCCAAGATCCTTTTCTGTAGTGAATACTGAAGCAAAGTATTCATTAAGTACCTCTGCTATCTCCTCCGGTTCCATACACATTTTTTCCATTGTCACACTTGATTGGTCCTATTCTCTCACATCTTATCCTCTTGCTCTTCATATACTTGTAGAATGCCTTGGGGTTTTCTTTAATCCTGCTTGCCAAGGCCTTTTCATGGCCTCTTCTGGCTCTCCTAATTTCATCCTTAAACTCCTTTCTGTTAGCCTTATAATCTTCTAGATCTCTATCATTACCTAGTTTTTTGAACCGTTCGTAAGATTTTCTTTTCTTCTTGACTAGATTTTCAACAGCCTTTGTACACCATGGTTTCTGTACCCTACCATCCTTTCCCTGTCTCATTGGAATGTACCTATGCAGAACTCCACACAAATATCCCTTGAGCATTTGCCACATTTCTGCCATACTTTTCCCTGAGAACTTCTGTTCCCAATTTATGCTTGCAATTTCCCCTTCCTCCAATTAAATGCTTTCCTAACTTGTCTGTTCCTATCCCTCTCCAATGCTATGGTAAAGGAGACAGAATTATGATCACTATCTCCAACTGAGAGACCGGACACCTGACCAGCTTCATTTCCCAATACCAGATCAAGTACAGCATCTCCTCTTGTAGGCTTATCTACATATTGTGTCAGGAAACCTTCCTGAACGCACCTAATAAACTCCACCCCATCTAAACCTCTTGTTCTAGGGAGATGCCTATCAACATTAGGTAAATTAAAATCTCCCACTGTTAAAATCTCCCCTGTTATTATTGCACCTTTCCAGAATCTGTCTCCCTATCTGCTCCTCGATGTCCCTGTTACTATTGGGTGGTCTATAAAAAACACCCAGTAGAGTTATTGACCCCTTCCTGTTTCTAACTTTCACCCACAGAGACTCAGTGGACAATCCCTTCATGACTTCCTCCTTTTCCGCAGCCGTGACACTATCTCTGATCAACAGTGTCACACCCCCACCTCTTTTGCCTCCCTCCCTGTCCTTTCTGAAACATCTAAAGCCTGGCACTCTAAGTAAACATTCCTGCCCCTCAGCCATCCAAGTCTCTGTAATGGCAACAACATCATAGCTTCAAACACTGATCCACGCTCTAAGCTCATCCGCTTTGTTCATGATGCTTCTTCCATTAAAATAGACACATCTCAAACCTTCAGTCTGAGCATATCCCTTCTCTATCACCTGCCTATCCTCCCCCTCGCACTATCTCCAAGCTTTCTCTATTTGTGAGCCAACAGCCCCTCCCTCTGTCTCTTCAGTTTGGTTCCCGCCCCCCCAGCAATTCTAGTTTAAACTCTCCCCAGTGGCCTTAGCAAACCTCCCTGCCAGGATATTGGTCCCCCTGGGATTCAAGTGCAACCCATCCTTTCTGTACAGGTCACATCTGCCCCAGAAGAGGTCCCAATGATCCAGAAATCTGAATTCCTGCCCTCTGCTCCAACCCCTCAGCCATGCATTTATCCTCCACCTCACTCTTTTCCTATACTCACTGTCGTGTGTCATAGGCAGTAATCCTGAGATTACTACCTTTGAAGTCCTGCTTCTCAACTTCCTTCCTGACTCTCTGTAATCTGTTTTCAGGAGCTTCTCACTTTTCCTACCTATGTCGTTGGTACCAATATGTACCACTACCTCTGGCTATTCTCCTTCCCACTTCAGGATATTGTGGATGCAATCAGAAGCATCCTGGACACTGGCACCTGGGAGGCAAACTACCATCTCTGCTTCTTTCCTGTGTCCACAGAATCACCTATCTGATCCCCTAACTATCGAGTCCCCTATCACTACTGCTTTCCTCTTCCTTACCCTACCCTTCTGAGCCACAGGGCCGGACTGTGTGCCAGAGGCGCAGCCACTGTTGCTTCCCCCAGGTAGGCCATTTCCACCCCCCCAACAGTACTCAAACAGGAGTTTGAGTACTGACTCTTGCCCTTCCCTCTCCTGACTGTTACCCACTTAACTGTCTCCTGAGGCCCCAGTGACTACTTGCCTATAGCTCCTCTCTAACGCCTCCTCACTTTCCCTGACCAGACGAAGGTCATTGAGCTTATTCTTCAGTTCCCTAATGCAGTCCCTCAGGAGCTGCAGCTCGACATACCTGGCGCAGATGCTGGGAGTATCCCGGACTTTCCATATCTGATACCCAGTACAGAACACAGGCCTCACCGATGTACTTCCTGTTTCTTCTCTACACAAGTAACTTACCTCATTTAGACCCGTTATCGCCAAAGCCCGAATGAGCCAAAGTTCTACCACTCTGCCTCAGCTCACTCCGTCAATGACCACTGCTTTGATATCTGCTCCACTAGGCAGTGTCTCCCTTTTATGCCTGAACCTTCCCTGCTATCTAACTCACGAAGGTGCTCCAGTTATAGCCGCTGATAGGCCATGTATAATAGACAAACGTTCTCAATGCTCCCTTTTTAAATAACCGCTGCCGACCTGCGAGAAATCCGTCTTGGTAAAGCTCTGTTGACACCACTGATAGGCCATGTACAAGCTTGTTCCTGTTTATCTTCGATGCGCCCTTCCTCTGTGATTTTGTCAGCCCATGTATGGAGTTGTGTACATACATCAACTGATGCCTTTGGACATATCTTCAGTGATGTTCCTGGAATCATCGGGTGATTTGGGTCTTTCAGCATCATACACCCTCCTCCAGGTGACCCAGCCGGGGCTGATCAGACCCCAGCTTGTGTCCAGATGGCTAGCTACATATGACTCCATGGCTTCCCTCTCTTGAGCCACAGCCATCTTGTGGCCCTCTCTGCTGCATCGGTGGTACTGCAGATGGCTCTCCTCTTCCTCTCTCCCTCGATGCCCAAATTGCTGAAGATTAGCTTTTTAGGTAATGGGTTTTGGAGGTGGAACCTCCTCTGCTGAACTATTGTCCCGTGTTTGGTGAAGGTGTCTCATAGCTGTGGAAAGGGTGCTCCAGGATTAGGGGTAAAAAGTGAGGCTATGATCTATTCTGCACTGCAGGTGATGGGCCCAGCATATTGGCGCAATTTTGAAGAAGGCACGGCAGTGGCTATAACTTCATTCTGAGTTTGAGCAGATCTGATATGTCACCAAAGACTCGGGTAAATTACTACAGATGGAGAGCATTCTAACTGTTGCATCGCTGTCTGGTATGGAGGTGCCACAGCACAGATCAGGAAAAGCTGCAGAGTGTTGTAAACTCAGCCAGCTCCATCATGGCGACTAGCCTCCCCAGTATCGAGGACATCCTCAAAAGAGAATACCTCAGAAAGGTGGCAACCATCAATAGGGACCCCCACCACCCAGGATATGCCCACTTTTCATTGCTACCATCAGGTAGGAGGTGTAGACGGCTGAAGACACATACTTATTATTTTAGGAACAGCTTTTCCCCCTCTGCCATCAGATTTCTACATGCTGGGAGGTTAATTGAATGAATGCTTTGTCCAGGTTGTTGTGGAACACTCCAGGATTGGCATTCATCCAGGCAGGTGGAGAGGATTCCATCACCTGCCTGACTTGTGGTTTAACACGGGAAAGGCTATGGGGCAACTGGAAGCGTGCTTGTCTGTTTTCCTTTGTATTGATTAACAGGTTATGATGTTCACTTGAACACCTGACCAACCAGAAAAATTATAGGATGGCACAGCACAGAAACACCACTCAGCCCACCATGATCAAGCTGATGGCAGTGCCCATCTACACTAACCCCACTAGGCTCAATATCCCTCCCCACCTTTCCTATCCAAGTGCTTGTCCAACTGCCTTTTAAAAATGTTAATGTCCAGAGTTTTACTTTGAATTGCTTTCTCCTCTGGAACAGATGCAGGGTAAGATGGGGTATGATGTTGTTCCAATATGGCTCAATAGGACTTAGCGTATGGTCTTGGCCCAAAACATTGACAATTAATTTCCCTCCACAGATGCTGCCTGGCCTGCTGAGCTCCTCCACCATTTTGTGTGTGCTGCTTCATAGCTAATGTGTTTAGTTGCTGTAACACTCTCAAAATGTAGGAGAAACGCAGCGGGTCAGGCAGCATCCACGGAAATGAACGAACAGTTGACGCTTCAGGCCGAGACCCTTCTTCAGGACTGCAGAATGTTTATTTGCTGTCAGGATGTTGTGGGATTGAGTCCTGCACTGGGAGTTGAACACCAAATGCCAGCAGATGCTTTTGTTCTACATGACAAAATGCTACGCTATTGGAAGTGTTGTCCTTGGATGTGCCTATCCAAAAATCTATTAATTGACTCTAATGTCTCTGCCTCTACCAGCAACCTTGGCAGTGCGTTCCATACACCCACTTTCTGTGTAAAAAAACCTACTTCTGACATCCCCCCCTTTCCTTTCCTCCAGTCAGCTCTCTAATCCAGGCTCATCCTGGTAAATCTCCCATGCACCCTCTCTAAAGCTTCCACATTCTTCCCATAATAAGGTGACTAGAACTGAACACAAGTGTGATCTGTCAAATCAATACACTGATGTCACGGCTGTCAAACTCAGTACACTGACTCGCCATACTCCTTCTTAACCAGCTTGTCAACTTCTGTAGCAACTTTGAGAGATCGATGGACGTGGAACCCTCGGTCCCTCTGTTCTTCCACAATGCCGAGAATCCTTCCATTTTGCCTTCAGGTTCAACCTTCCAAAGTGTATCACTTCATATGTCTCTGAATTGAACTCCATCTGTCACTTCTCAGTCTGGCTGTCTTCCTATCAAAGTTCCATCGTAACCTAGGACAATCTTCTACACTATCCACAACACCAACCTTTGAGTCATCTGCAATCTTACTAAACTATCCTTTCACTTCCTCACCTAAATCACTTATAAAGATCACAAGAGCAGAGGTCCCAGTACAGATCCACGAGGAACACCACTGGTCATCCATTCAGAATACACTCCATTTACTAAAACCATCTGCCTTCTGTGGGCAAGCCAATTCTAAATCCATGCAGCAAGTTTCCCTGGATCCAAATCCAAGTTTCCCTGACTTTCTAAATGAGCCTAACACAGGGAACCTTGCCAAATATAGAAACATAGAAAACCTACAGCACAATACAGGCCCTTCAGCCCACAAAGCTGTGCCGAACATGTCCTTATCTTAGAACTACCTAGGCTTACCTATAGCCCTCTATTTTTCTGAGCTCCGTGTACATTTTCTAAGATCCATGTACCTTACTAAAATCCATATACACCACATCCACCAATCTACCTTTATCAATTTTAGTCACTTCTTCAAAGAAGCCAATGAGGCTAGTTAGGCACAACTTGCCACTTGCAAAGCCAGGCTGATTATTCCTAATTAGACTATGCCTCTCCAAATGCTTGTAAATCCTCTCTCTAAGAATCCTCTCCAATAGTTTGTTCACTACTAATGTAAGACTCACTGGTCTATAATTTCCAGGATTATCCCTATTAGCTTTCTTGAACAAAGGAATAACATTTACCTCCCTCCAATCTTCTGGTACTACTCCAGTGAGGACACAAGGATCATTGCCAAAGGCACAACAATCTCTTCCCTTGCTTCCCACAGTATCCTGGGGGATAAGCCATCCAGTCTCAGGGACTTTTCTATCCTAATGTTCCAGTACATCCTCTTCCTGAACCTTGGCATGTTCCAGCATATTAGCTGGTTCTACACTAATATGCTAATACACTAAAGAGGGACATTCATCAAGGTCCCTCTTACTGAGGCAAAGTATACTCAGTACCTTCTGTACGTAATCAAGGTTGTCTGCTGCTTTAGCCACCCACTTCAAGTTTCTATGTGTTATGCAATCAGTGATGCTCTCTTGCAGAGCAGTGTTGTAATGCGTGGTTATTTGAGTTACTGTCACCTTCCGGTCAGCATGAATCAGTCTGGCTGTTCTCTTCTGACCTCTCTCATTAACAAGACATTTTCACCCACGGATGAATTTTTTTGTCTTGTGCAACATTCTCTAGAAACACGAGATACTGTTGTGCATGAAAATCCCAGGAGATCAGTAGCTTCTGAGATACTCAAACCACCCCATCTGGCACCAGCAATTATTCCGCAGTCAAAGTCACCTACATCACATTTCTTCCCCGTTATAATGTTTGGTCTGAACAAGAACTGAACCTCCTGACTGTGTCTGCATGCTTTTATGCATTGTGTTGCTGTCACATAAATAGCTGATTAGATATTTGCATTGATGAGCAAGTGTATGTACCTAATAAAGTGGCCATTGAGTGTATTTATAAAGGACCTCTCCTACCTCCTCTGACTCCAGACATATGTTTCCTTTTTTATCCCTGATCAGCCCTACCTTCATTTTAGTCATCCTTATGATATTCATTCATATGTAGAATGCCATGGGGTTTTCATTAATCCTATTTAATAAGGCTTCCTCATGTCCTCTTCTAGCTCTCCTAAGTCAAGCTCCTTCCTGACTACCTTGTAATTCTCCATAACCCTGCCTGATCCTTGCTCCCTAAACCTTAAGTAAGTTCCCTTCTTCCTCTTGACCAGATGTTCCACATCTCTTGTCAACCATGACTCCACCATTACTCTAATCTTCACTCTATCGTCATTTCCCTGTTTCCATGTGACAAACCTATCCATTACTCTATGCAAGTGGTTCCTAAACAACCTCCATATTTCAGTTGTGCATTTCCCTGAGTACGTCAGTTCCCAATTTACGCTCCCAAGTTCCTGCCTAATTGCATCATAACTCACTCACTCTCAATTAAGTATACCATCTGCTCCTATGCCTTTTCACGGCTATAGTAAAAATCAGGGAGAATGGTGGTTATCACTGAAATGCTCACCTACTGACTGGTCTCTCACCTGACCAAGTTTATTGCCTTTCCAATATGTCCTTTCCTTCAGTTGGCCTGTTGACATATCGTGTCAGGAATCAACCCTAACAAATTCTGCCCCACCTAAACCTTTTGCACTAAGGAGGGGCCTTTCAATATTAGGGAAGTTGAAGTCACCCATGACAAAAACCCTGATATTTTTCTCCTTTACAAAATGTGCCTCCCAATCTGGTTTCTCTGTTGCTGTTGGGGGGGGGGGGGGGTGTTTATAGAATGCTCCCTGAAGAGTGATTGTTCCTTTCCTGTTTATGACCTCCGGCCACACAATAGACAACTGTCCTACTGATCCAACTGATCAGAAGTCGATCGGTTTCCTGACTGGTCGGGGCAACAAAGGATATGGCGAGAAGGCAGGTGTATGGGGTTGAGTGGGATCCGGGATCAGCCATGATGGAATGGTGGAGCGGACTCGATGGGCTGAATGGCCTAATTCTGCTCCTATATCTTATGGTCTTAACGCCATCCTTCCTCCGCAGCTGAAATACTATCCTTGATTAGTAATGCCCTTCATCCATCCTCCCTGTCTCTTTTGAAACATCTAAAGTCTGGAACATCCAGCAGCCATTCCTGCCCTTGTCTCTATAATGACATTGTGTATAATCCTTGGCAATGTTTGAAATAGAGAAAGGGAGTTTTCTCTGATCTCTGTCCAGACAGGTACTGCACAGTCCACAGATCAAAGCCCCTTGAGTAGTCATGATAATACACAGAAAATACTGGAGGAACTCAGCAGGTCAGGCAGCATCTATGGAAGAGAATAAACAGCTGATGTTTCCCCCATCAAGGAGGCCTTAAGGCTCTGCTCTTCCTTCTGGACAACAGACCTAACCAGTTCCCCTCCACAATGAAGCAGACAGCCTTAAGGCCTTCCTGATGGGGAATATGTTAACTATTTATTTCCCTCTATAATCTTGTTGCCTGATCTCATGAGTTCTTCCAGCATTTTGTTTGTGGTGATGAAGATTTCTAGCATCTGCAGTCTCTTGTGTCTCCCGTCATGATAACATTGGTGCTGGTGGGGCCTTGCTTTTCATGGTCTGATGACCACACTTCCTGTACCTTTGGCAATTTTCCACATTATCTGCAACACCATCAATATTTGCATCCTTTGTAAACCTAATATGCCACCCATCTACATATTCAACCAGGTTATTTATATACAGCAGAGGTCCCAGTACGGAACACCAGTAATCACATACCTCCAGCCAAAATAAGACCCATCAATCACTACCTTGTGTCTTCCATGGGCAAACCAGTTCTGAATCCAAATTGTCAATTCATCAGGGATCCCGTGCATTTTAATCTTCTGCATGAGCCTCCCACGAGGGACTTTTTCAACATCTACTTAAATCCATGTAGACAACATCCAAGCACAACCCCATCTACCTTCATCAACCACATTAGTCTCTTCCTTGAGAGGTCAATCAAGTTAGTAAGACACGATTTTCTCACACAAAGCCATGCTGATTGTCCCTAATTAGGCCATGCTTTTCCAAGTGCTCATAAACCCTTGGGTGGCGAAGTGAAGATGTACCTCACCACCCCAAAGGAGGTGTAAGGCACTCCTTCCCTCAGATAGCCTGCAGGTCACCCTTGGGCAAGTTGTAGTACCTGCTTAACCCCCTGATCAGGGTCATGTGAAGTCATGGGAGCAGGTGGTGAATGGACACACGAGCAGCTGGTGTATATCTCAAGGCTTGGTTATGTGACCACTGACACCAGGCAGAAAACCTGAAGAGTCTTGGAACTGGCTGGGGTCCGATGCTGGCCAGGAGAAGGCAATGGCAAACCATTTCTGCAGAAAAAATTTGCTGAGACCATCCTAGTCCTAAAAGGACTATGATTGTCTATGTCATACAACATGGTACATAATGAGCGAATGAACATAAAGCTTACTCTAATGACTTTTCTCCAATAACTGACATGAAACTCACTGGTCTATATTTTCCAGGATTATTCCAGTACACTTCCTTGAATAATAGAGCAACATTAGTTACTTAACAGTCCTCCAGGACCTGTGGCTATCAGGGACACAAAGATAGTGTTCAAGGTTACAGCAATCTCAACTCTTGCTTCGCTCAATAACCTTGGGTATATCCCATCAGGCCCTGGGGACTTACCCACCTTGATCTTCCTTAAAAAACACAACACTACCTCCTCCTTTATCTCAAAAGCAAGTACTGTCCGTCCTCCTGGCTCTAAAAGAGAATCAGGCTCTGTATTACTGAGGGTCACTAAGATGAGATGTCTACTGGAGGATATGTGAACCCAACGAGCGATGTTCAGATCCAGCAACTGGAATGGGTATGGTGAAGATGGAGTGAAGTCAGTAAAGAAAGCTCTTCCTATGTCAGGCAGGAGGAGAAATCTCCATTGCTTTATGTGTGTGGGCACTCCACACCAATTTGAATTCATCTTGATGATCCCTAACTTCCAGCAAGTCACAGAGGTGACTGCCTGTGGGATTTCAGGATACTCTGACATAATTAGCCACACATTAATTGAGTCGTTCTGTGACATTTGAGAGGGTTATTTAACTATCACGCAGTGCGTTACTTCCAATGCGCTGTGCTTTTTCCGTATCTCGGTACTGACATCTTGCAGAGAGATCCTCTCTGTACAGCTGGCATCGGTTCTGGGATCTTAGCTCATGAAAGTCACTTACATTAATATTCATACAGAAGTTGGCTTGGCTCATAGTTACAGAAACACATAAGTTATTCCCTCTTCAGAAATCTTGCGATTGCAAACTGTTAATTTGCAACAGTCAGACTCTGGAAGATGATGCTGACAGATTTGTTAATGTGTGGAAACACATGAAAAATGGCAGAAAACAAGGGATTAGAGGTTTCTGCCAAGATATTACATCCTTGCAGAAAATCTAATTTGAACATATCCAGTTTGTTTCGTTACTAGCAGCATTACATCAGTAGGTAATTAGGGAGATGTTGCAACAAGGGCTAACACGTAGTTCCAAATGGTGCTCAATCTCGAAACAAATCTGGTGCCTGCATTTTTTTCCACCTCAGTCCATTTGAGAGCTACAGGTGGAATTTGAGAAGATGCCGCTACAATTAGTGACACATTAACCTTTCAGAATGGATACATAATTTTAATAAGTGTGATAGGGTGCATTTTGTGAGGATGTATAAAATGGCCCCATCATACTTAGTGTCAAGGAGGGACAAAGGGATGTAGGAAAATAGATTTGCAAATTACCAAGTGCTACGCCAATGAGCAAGGTCAGAGACTTTGGTTCACACCTAGGAATAAGTTTGAAAAAACAGAAATGTTTTATTAAGTTTTCATAGAATCTCAGATTATGTTTGGAGTGCTGTCCACTGTTTTGGTCTCTACATTATGAAAAGGGTATAGAGGAGGTGGAAGAACTGTGAAAACTACCTATAAGAATGATTGCACTGTCCATGCCTGCTACTTCTATAGTCAAGAAACCACAAGGAGAGCAGGTGTAGGGGAACACCACCAGATACAGGTTCCTTTCTGAGTCACACAAAGTCCTGAGTTGGAAATATGTTTCCAATCCTTCATCATTGTTGGGTCTAAACCCTAGAACACCTATTACCAATGGGCTGCCCCCACTCGAGGAAATGCTTCCCTGTAAGCTTCTAAGGGACAGTTAGGAATAGGAAATAGATGCTGCCCCTGTCAGAGATGGCCATATCCCAATAAATTACGTTTGTACAAATAAAACCATGGATGAGCTTGGATAAATCACACCTTTACAAACAAACACCTTGCATCTAGAGCAGAAGATCCATCAACTTGCCATGGAGCACATAGACAGCCTGGAACTGGATAAAACCCTAACACTCTGACCAAACCATGAGACACATAATAATATCGATCCCTGACACAAGCTTCAGAATGTTGCCCTGGAGTTACGTTTGCTCTTCCACAGAGCAATAGCCTGGCTGGGAAACCTGCCATTGACTGTGATGATAGTGTCTGCTCACATAAAGAAGATGGTTATACTTCCAAAGTAGAAAGTGCCTTGCTGTTATCAAAGTATCAAGTTGTTGATATATATTGAGAACAGCAGTGGTTTTATTCCCATCTACAGGGAACACTGCTCATAGAATCAAAGAGCCATACAGCATGGAACCATGTTCATTGGCCCAACTGGTCCACACTGACCAAAAATCCCACTTGAGCTGGTCCCACTTGCCTACATCCCAATAAACCAGGGGTTCCCAGCATTTGCTAAACCATTCATTCCTACCATTAACTGAGGGGTCCATGGACCGCAGGTTGGGAAACCTGCCCTAGACCTTTCCCATCCAAGTACCTGTCCAAATGTCATTTCAATGTTGTTAATCTACTTTACTCAACTACCCTTGGATCTCCATATATGGACCACTCTCTGTTTGATGAAGTTACCCTTCATGATTTGTTTTAAATATTTACCCTCTCTCCTTAAACATATGCCCTTTAATTTTTGATTCCCTTTTCCTGGGAAAGGACTGTGTGTATTCACTCTATCTATGCCCTCATGATTTAATATTCCTCTACAATATCTCTTCTCAGTCTTTTACACCTTAATGAATAATGCCTACCCTGCCCAACCTCTCCTCTAATTTAAGCCCTCGAGTTCGGACAATATTTTCGTATATCTTCTCTGCATTCTTTCCAGCTTGAAGACATCTTTACTATAGCCAAAACTGTCAACGTTACTCTCAGTGTTGCTTTAGCAATGTCTTGGACAACTGCAATACAATATCCCAACTTCCCAACTGCAATACACTTCCATACTCCATGTCGTGACTGACCGGAGTATCCTTACTCTGTCCAACGTTCCTTACCCTGTCTATCTGTGGTGACGAACTCCTGGTCCCTCTGTTCTACAACACAACCAGGGACATTCTGTTTACAGTGAAAGTTCTACAGAGTTTGACTACCCAAAATGTAACACCTCATACTTGTCTGAATTGAAAGCCAGTCTTCGGCCCACTTACCTAGCTGAAGCAGATGCCATTACTGGGATGTAATGTAAAACTTGTACAAGGCATTGGTGAGGCCAAATCTGGAGTATTGTGTATAGTTCTGGTCACCGAATTATAGGAAAGATGTCAATAAAATAGAGAGAGTACAGAGGAGATTTACTAGAATGTTACCTGGGTTTCAGCACCTAAGTTACAGAGAAAGGTTGAACAAATTAGGTCTTTATTCTTTGGAGTGTAGAAGGTTGAGGGGGGACATGACAGAGGTATTTAAAATTATGAGGGGCATAGATAGAGTTGACGTGGATAGGCTTTTTCCATTGAGAGTAGGGGAGATTCAAACAAGAGGACATGAGTTGAGAGTTAAGGGGCAAAAGTTTAAGGGTAACACGAGGGGAAACTTCTTTGCTCAGAGAGTGGTAGCTGTGTGGAACGAGCTTCCAGTAGAAGCGGTAGAGGCAGGTTCGGTATTGTCATTTAAAAAAAATTGGATAGATATATGGACAGGGAAGGAATGGAGGGTTATGGGCTGAGTGCAGGTCAGTGGGACTAGGTGAGAGTAAGCGTCTGGCATGGACTAGAAGGGCCGAGATGGCCTGTTTCCGTGCTGTAATTGTTATATGGTTATATGGTTTATTCACTATCTGTTACACCACCTATTTTAATATCATCTGTAAACTTGCTCCCCCTGCCTTGTATATTCCCATCACTACCATGTATTTAAATGACAAACAACAATGGGCTCATTATTGTTTGCTGAGACACACAACTAGTCACAGGTCTCAGGTCCAAAAAAGCAACTTTGCACCCTCAGCCCCTGCTTCCTACCTTCAAGCTGATTATGTATTCACTTAGCAAGCTCTCCCTGCATCCCTTGCAATCTAGCCTTTCAGATTAGTCGTGTGGGACCTTGGAAAAATCTCTACAGACAACCCTGCCCTCATCAATCCTCTTGGTTTCCTCTTCAAAAAGCTCTAAGTAGATTTGTGAGATGAGATTTCCCTCGCACAAAGCCATGTGGATTATCCCTAATCATTCCTTGTCTATGAAAATGCTGGTAGATTCTGTCCCCTCCGGTAACCTATACCGGCCAGTTTACGATATGCCAAGGACACGGCATAGGAGACTAGTGTACCCTCAGGGTGCCGGATTTTCATGGCTCTGGAGGCGGGCCAATTCAAGCCTGGTGCCGCCGACTGATGCATCGAGGGAGAACAAGGAAGATCGGAAGCAACAGGCTTGCTGTTGGCTGTGAGTCCAGAGGCACAGAGCTCGGAAAAAGCGACGCAACAGATTTTTAACGCCATAAATCAGCGAGTCGTTTTGTTATGTCTGCCCTCTCGCTGTGAAACAGTGACACCTCTTCTTCTCTTACTAGGGAGAGAGGGATCCCGTGGTATGTTGAATTACCAGGTGAACGAGTAGCTTTTGGGCTACTGCAAGGCTGTGTCTTTATGGATTTTTTGCTGCAAGCTAGAGTGCTTGGTATGGGGGGGAATCAATGCTTTTTTGCTGGTGGGGGTGGGTTCATTGCCTTGCTGCTGTTTGTGCATGGGTGGGGGAAGTTGGGGGGGCTTTGGAGTTCTAACATTTAACTGTGATTCATTCTTTGGGTCACTGTTCTGTTTTCGTGGATGTTTGTGAAGAAAAAATATTCAGGATGTATATTGCATACATTTCTCTGACGTTAAATGTACCTATTGAAACCTATTGATGTTTGACTCACTTACTTGTAGTTCTCTATCTTGCCTTTGTTGCCTTTCTTAAATAACAGTGTAACTTTAACTGCCATCCAGTCTTCCAGAACTTCTCCTGTGGCTAAAGACAATTCAAATATCTCTGGAAGGGCCTCCACAATTTGATGTTGCAATACATCCTGGGATACACTGGGACGCACCATCAGTGATATAACCTGCGGTCATCTGTAGCTTCAGGTCTTTCAACATCAGACACCTTTGCCCGGGCAGCTCAACCAGAGTTGAACGGGTCCTGACATGTCTTCATAGCATGGGCCCACGGGTCACACCTCTTGATCCATAGCCATCTGGAGGCTCGCTCAGCAGCCTCTCTGGCAGTCTTGGCTTTTCTCTTTGCAGCTCCCATTATGCCAAAGAGAGAGTAGGTTCTGCAGAGTGAGCAGCCAACAAAACCTCTCTATAGGCTCACGTCGTGCTCTCCACCCCTGTCTCTGGCAATGCTCTGCCAGCTCCTGGTATTTGGCTTTCTTACATTCAAACACCTCTGGTCTTCCCAAGGCATTGTCAGTTCTGCCATGAGGACTCTGACAGAACGACCATGCCAGGCCTCACTTCTAATGATGTGATGAAGTTAGAGAACTTTAGGATCAAGTATCTTTAGGACCAAGATCTATTTTCAATTGCCAGTCAGATGCATGGGTGACCAAGCCTGCTGGTGATTTTTCTGGGTTGGTGGTTGTTAATGGCGGAGGAGATATTTTCTGCCATTGCCTTCAGCGACTGGTCATGGTGCCAGCGGTAGTGGCCTTCTCCCAGGGGCTTTTGGGCAGAGGCTGAGGATATGTTTCAGGGTCCCTCTGCCAGGGCAGGGAGACATGATGATGCTTTGCTTTTGCCCCAGGCAAAGAGGTTTGCTGGACTAGGCAGGATGTCTTACACAGCTTGGATCATGAATTTGATGTGCAGGGGTTCTACCTGCCAGATGTTGGACTGAGAGATCTTCCACTCTAATGCACACTCCCATCTTGTTCAAGCTCCTTACTGCCACATTCCTACTATCCTGGTGGTACACACTTCCTCAACAGCTGCTCATACCTCTTCCTGGACCATTTTGTGTCTGTCCTTGCCCTGGGCCCTGTTGGGCCAGGTTGAAGGGAAGCTGCCCAGATGCCTCTGCCCCTACTAGATCCGTGTGCCTCAGCCATCTCCACTGTGTCGTTTGCATTCCATTTCCTGCCTGTCCAGACCTCAATGCCTGCTGACGAGACTTTGCTGCGCTGGAATCTCTATACAGCAGCAATTCACTTGTACAGAAAACCATAAACTCCTCATTCACGTTGCAAGGATCTCTCTAGTTTCTTCCCTAGTTCCTCCGAGTTTTGAGTTTGCACTTCTTCAGGCCCCATTATCCATCTTAATGTTTTTCAAGGCCTTCAGTACCTTGTCTTTGGTATTTTGTATATGATCAAAGACAATTGAGACAATTCATTTGTCTCAAATCCTTAGCTTCCATGATCTTTTCCACAGTAAAAACTAATGAGGAATATTTATTAAAAGTCTCTCCCTTCTCCTGTGGCTCCACATCTTGGTAGCCGTGCTGATCTTTAAGGGGACTATTCTCCTCCTAGCCTCCCTCTTACTCTTAATATACCTATCGAATCTCTTGGGGTTTTTACATAACCTTGTATGCCAGATCCATCTTATGCCCTCTTTTTATGCTCCTTTTTCCCACTTAAGGGTATTCCTACACACTTTATACTCATTGACTACAAGGCATGCAGTACTATATATTCCTACCCAGTCTGAGAAATGACGTCTCACTGCCACTCTGTCTTGTATCCACATTGATAATTTCTTGAGCCTGCCCCTCCATTCAGTAAGATCATGACTGATCTGTTCCTGTCCTCAGCTCCACCTTCATATCCTTTACCCTCAAATCCTGTCTCTGATCAATACCAAAATTCTATCTAAATGGGGCTTAGATATAATCAGAGGTGCAACCCTTACATTTTTCTAAGGTAGAGAATTCTAAAGATTTGCAAACCTCTGAAGGAAGAGATTTCTCTTCATTTTTGACATAAGAAAGGCACACCTTTGTTCCAAAGCTATGCCTCTGTGATTCTCCCTCCCCCATAAAAGGAACATTCCTTTTGCACCTTCTACTTTGTTATCGTTTTAGCTTGTTCTGCCTCAGCGCATTGTGTAACGATCTGATATACTGTGTATGAATAGTGTGAAAGACAAGCTTGGTATTTGCATCCATAATAAGACAATGTAATATACTTACAACATTCACTATATACGTTGGTAATCTGACTCAACAACAGGAAATACTGAAAATGTTTGGTAGATCGGGTTGCGTTGTCTTTGCATACATACGGTCAATCCTCATGTGTCAGGATGTGTGCTAGCAATGTTGGAACCAAAGTGCGGAGGAATGACAGACTCCAATTTAGAGATGGTGGCCAATAGAACATTGGTGGCTTGACCAAGTGACATTGTGAGAGATATTCTCAAGACTAAGACCCCATGATTAGCACTAATCAGGTGTCTGCTTAAATAATACAAGTAATATGGAATCCCAGAGCCTATCAAAATAAACTCAACAGATTTAAACAGAAAGCACCAGGAGGCCATGTTACAAAGATCAAGTCGCTCAAGAAAAAACACAAGGAACTCTAAATGATTAACGATTCTCATTAAACACCCATTAACCAATTCAGGTACTCTACGAAACTTGGAGCCCAATGCTCTCTGGTTCCTCGCACAAGCCGGAAGAACTCATTACATCACATCTTCCAATGTTTGATGCCCCATATATGAGAATAGCCCAACCTGCTCAATCTATCATCCAGGAAACAAGCTGATGAACCTGAATGAACTTCTTCTAATCCCCCTCTCTAAATAATGAGACCTAAAATGTATTCAGTACTCTATCTGTGGTCTCACAAGCACCCTGTCCTTTCTCACCTTTATATTCCATCATTTTTGCAATAAAGGTCATTTATCCATTTGCCTTGCTAACTACCTCTTGTTACCCACATGACAACTTTGTGGTTTCAGCTCCAACTGTACAGTAGCATTCCTTTATATTTTTCCATTTAAGCACAATCTTCCTACAAACATAGAGACAGCTACTGAAGCCTCCTCTTCCACGCCAGAATCCCCGGCACTGAGGTCCAAGTGCCATTCAGTCATCTCTGTTAGATAGGCTATGTCTCCAGCAAGCCTGACACCAGATTCCTGAACCATTCCATTTCGAGCTCTGATTTGGGAAGTAGATTACCAAATGGACAGAGGGAAAAACTTCCAAGATGTCCACAAAGCTTCCTTGAAGAAAAGCAACATCCTCATTGACTCAGGGAATGTCAGCCACATTACTACTCAAAATGGAGAAGAAGCAATTCGGCTTTGCATTGAGAACCTCTGAGTTATGCCCTGGGATTGCACACAGAGATCCTGCGTCAGTTGTGGAAGAAGCACTCCACCTCATAAGCTGTCTTTTTCCTCCAATCAGCAGCTCTTGCCTCATCCAAGAAGGTTCTTCAGTTTCCCCACTGGCCTCATCGGTCACGTCAGAACCAGAATAGAAGCAAGTTATCCATGGTTCTAAGAGACTGCCTAGGACCAAAGTATAACATCGACATGCTTTATTATCTTGTGCGGTAATGTTTTTATTTGGTATCTTATTGAATGCCTTTTGGAGATCCAAACACATTCCACCTACTATTTCTCCCCTCTTGCACGTTGCCTCAGCTTGACTGTAGAATTATTTTCCAAATGCCCTGTCACTGCTCAAATAAAGGATTCCATCGCTTTCCTAATGCTGTGTTAGGCTAACTGACCTCTAGTTTCCTGCTTTCTCTCTCTTGTTTTTGAAAAGGATCTTCCAATCCATTGGATTCTATCTAGAATGTTGGGATTTTTGAAGGAATTGTAATTAGTCCAAATGCTGTCTCTGTGGTTAGAATAAAGTGTAACCGCTACAGAGAAATTTCAGCACAGGTAGGCAATATATGTGTTGTTCCTTTCTGTGCCTCATAGCATATCGGGCAGCAACCTTGTAGTTGCTTTGGCATTTTTGTCTGATTTTTTTTTTACGAGGTTGAGTTGCTAGCTCAATGCACAACCCAGCACGGACAGAAGGCGCGCAAGGAGCTGGCCGGATGCGAACCCAGGACCACTCGTCTTGAGGTCCAGTGCGGATGACACTAAACCACTGGCCAGCTTAAGCAATATATGCAATATCATAACAATAGATTGTGAGATCGAGTTCATCTTATTGTACAAGTGGTCCATTCAAGAGTCTCATAACAGCAGGCTAGAAACTGGTGGTACGTACTTACAGGCTTTTGCCAGATTAGAGAGGGGAAAGAAGAGAACGTCTGGGATAGTCAGGAGTTTTTGATCACTTTATGCTGGCTGCTTTACTGAGGCAGCAACAAGTGCAGACAGAGTCCACGGATGTGCTGTGCTGTGATGTGCTGAAGTGTGTCCACAAATCTGCAGTTTCTTGTGGTCATGTGCAGAGCAGTTGACGTACCAAGCCTTTATGCATTTAGATAGAATGCTTTCATTGTATCACAGTAAAAGAGTCAATGGGCATGTAACAAATTTTTTTAGCCCTCTGGAAATATAGAGATGTTGGTGAGCTTTCTTGGCCAAGACATCAATGCAGTTGGACCAAGACAAACTAATAATGGTGTTTGCTCCTAGGAACACAAAGCTCTCTCTTCTCTCTACCTCTACACTGTTGATGTAGACAGGAGCATGTGCATCACCCCTAACCCCTTCCTAAAGACTGTGTTTGTTGAATTGTCCTGCATCTTAATCTTTTGTTTAAATTCTTAAGATCTGTCTGGAGGATCTCATTGCTTTTGTTGTAACCAATGTCCAGAGCACCAACATGGACCATTGTGTCAAATTTTGTGGGCTGGGCGGAGATATTGGTTTAATAAGCAAATGTCTTGACTAATATATCCTGTCAAAATGTAGAAATGACTGTCACAACAGATCCCATCCCTTTCAGAATGGACTGATGAATAATCAGCTGGGGGTCTTTGTTGCTGACATGTTTGATTGGAGATAGGGACACAGATTCGCAGACATCATACAGCATGAAAGGGGGCCCTTTGGCCCATCTGGTCCATGCTGACCGAGATGCCCACCTAATCCCATTTGATTAATGGCATCTTTCCTATAACAGGGTGACCATATCTAAACACAATATTCTAAATGTAGCCTCACCGACGTCTTGTACAACTGCAACATAACATCCAAACATCTGTATTCAAAGCCTAACTGATGAAGGCCAGTGCACCAAGAGCTTTCTTCACCGTCTTGTCTCCCTGTGAGGCCACTTTCAGTGAACCAAATATTTGCACTTTTACAAATCTGCAGATGCTGGAAATCTGAGCAACACACAAAATGCTGAAGGAACTCAGCAGGCCAGGCAACGTCTAAGGAAAAAAGTACAGATGATGTTTCAGACCGAAACCCTTTGGCAGCACTCATTTGCACTTTAGCTCATTCTGTTCTACAACACTCCCTAGGGCCCCATCATTCTCTGTTGATGTCCTATCTTCGTTTTCTTTCCAAAACGCAATGCCTTGCACAGGTATGAATTAAACTCCATTTGCCATTCCTTGGCTCACTTTCCCAGCTGATTGTTACCCTGTAAATCATGATAAGTTCAAGTTTATTGTCATCCAATCATACTCATGTATACAGTTAAACAGAACATCGTTCCTCTGAGGTCAAGGTGCAAAACCCAGATTGACAGGTTGACATAAAGTGCGAAGTGCATGTTTATTAAGATTGTTACTGTTATAAAATACAGCCTGTCTGAATGCCCTGCCCCCCGCCCTTCTCCCCAACTCACAGACACACACTTCCATCCTGCACTGGTCCCTTTTCATCTTTTATTACCGTTGTTTCACAGATTTGTATTCCTGCTTGTTTCGGATCTGAGGACTCAGTTTTGGTTCGGAATGCTGTTGTTTGCTTCAGTGGTTTGCACGATGTGTGTTGTGTTGCATTTTTTTCTTTCTTTTGCACATTGAGTGTCGGTACTTTATTTTAACTTTTTAAATTCTTTTATTGGGTTCTTTCCGATTTCTTGCTTTGTGGCTACCTGTGAGCAAGCGAATATCAAGGTTGTATAATTTATGCTTTCTTTGATAATAAATGTACTTGAATCTTGAATTAAATATTCAGACAGGGTATATATGTGTGCTGGGTGGCTGGTGACAGTCTAACAGACTGGGGAATGAACCTAGTCTGACAGTTCTGGTTCTTATTCTGCGGTACCTTCTGCCTGACTGCAGGAGGTCAGAGAGATTGTGGGGAGGATGGGAGGAGTCTTTGACAGTGCTGGAGGCGTTTCTGAGATATATGTTCAAATAGTGGGGGGGAGGGTGTGGTGGAGAGCGACCCCTGTGATGTTTTCATGATAAACATCTTCACTGTCAACAACACCACGTATTCTTGTGTCATCTACAAAGTTAATAATCTTGCCTCGTACATTCTCAGCATTCCTTCAAAATTCACCTTTCCCTCAGCTCCATTCCAATGGAAGAGGCATCAGCACTCATCACCTGGTCTTGTGGTCCAGATCTGAGCACCAATTGAGAAAAATGTTACAGGGCATCTGGCGGGATTGCTGGATCCTGGTGAGTTTGCCATTCCAAAGGTTCTTCAGAGGTCAAGAATGAGGCATATTGCTTACTACCTCTTACTCAGTGTTCAAGAGCAAAGACAGAACAAAGAGAAAGAAAGAGAACAAGAAAAAATCATGTTCGTCTAACACAAAAACTAGCTCAGACTACAAAGGTAGCGAGACATCGTATGATAACAAACAGCCTGTGAAATAGCCAGATTCAAGAGGTGGAACACTGGCTGCAGAAGAACTAGAAAAATACAGAAGCTATCATCACTGATACCTATATAGATGATTATGTAAAAATACAAGCAAGTGTAGGAAACTACAAGAAAGATACCATTTTACACTCTAATCCAATAGGATCCAACGACAGTCAATAAACAGCCACTGTGGAGGCTGCAGGGTAAGGGCAAGGGAATGGTAATGTGACATGGTAGTGCCAAGAAATGCATTACACGCTATAAAGGTTCTACAAGTTCAGAAACAGATTATGGATCTTACTCTCACTCCCACCACCCTCCCCTCCCCCCACACCCCCCATCCACCCACCCCTTCCCCTGCTCAAACCACCTCTGTTCTGTAGAGAACAGCAGCCTGATTAACCACAGCATTAATGTGCCTGGGGGTAGTTGGTAATTCAGAGGAACAAATTGTATGTGGAAGTGGTGCTGTAAACGGGAAGTACTCTGTGATTAACTGTGTGCCTTGAATGCACAGTTCCTGTCATTACCTACATACCCTTAATCAGTAAAGATTGTTAATGTCTGCCCAGGCCATTGGCTGCCGTGGTGCTCTAACAGATGTAGAAGGAGGCCATGGCTCCAGATTTATTACAACCCCATTCCGACAAAGCCGCACATTATCAGCGTCACCTATCTGCCTGTGCTCTGGCTCGTCAAGACCGCATGGGAAAGACACACACACACACACACACACACACACACACACACACACACACACACACACACACACACACACACACACACACACACACACACACACACACACACTCTACCTCCCATTTCCATCTTTGCCCCCACCCCCCTCCCCAATCCATTACTTTCAGAATGATTTATAGTGTGGGCCAGACTTATTGCACAGACGAGCGTCGGGGGACTGGGACATCTCCTAAAGCACTTTCCCACAGCTTAAATTACCAACAGAAATCATTTCCAATTGGCATTGTAATGGACCCTGATTCCGGCTGGAATGCTCCAACACTTTTCCCTAGAACGTGTCCCTTTTAATTCAGACGTGGTCCCGTAGCGAAGCGGTTAGCGTAACACTAATATAGCGCCTACAACCGAGTTTCAATTCTGCCACTGTCTTTAAGGAGTTTGTGTCTTCTCTCCATGAGGACATATGTTTCCCTCCCGGGATTCCAGTTTCCCCCCACACTCCAAAAATGTAGGTGTTAGTAGGTTCATTGTTCCCATGGGCAGTTGGGCTGCAAGGTTCTGTTACAGCGCTGTATCTTTGAACACCAGTACTGGATTACTTACCAACAGTATATTCCAGCATCTCTTCCAGTCATGACAAGTTCCAGTGGTGAGTTTCTTATTGACTTGAAAATGGGGTTAGTAATGAACAACATTCCAGCAAGTTGTCTTAGAGTTTTAAACTTTGTGAGGTTTAATCGATTGCTTATCCAATGATCTTATAGATCAACAATGTTAAACAACCAAGCTGTGTTGATTTGAAGAAAATCAGTTGACCGATGGCAAACAGACAGTTTTGCAATTTACAGTGTTTTTTCAGGCTCCGTTAGAAAACTATTACTAACACCTCAATGGATGACATGAACATGATGATCACATCCTCGGCTGTCTCCTATGATTTAAATCTTGACTTTACAATAGCAATAATAGAGGGGTGATAGTGTAATAGTGATCATGGATAATTATCCGTGATATGATCGTATACAATCCACCTCAGGCAGGGCTTGGAGGGGCTGAGCTCCGTGGTCAACAGTCACGACAGCTGGATGCCTTCTGTATCATTGCGATGGGTTTAAACCAGGCCAGCTTGAAGAGGCCTCTGAACAACTACCACCAACATATCACCTGTGGAACCAGAGGAGCCAACACACGACCATTGTTATACCACCATCAAGAACGCTTACCATGCCACCCCACAGTAACACTTTGGAAAGTCTGATCACCTGGTTGTACTTCTACTCCCAACATATAGGCGGAGACTAATGACGGCAGCACCTGTAGTGAGGCCAAAGAAGGTCAAGGGAGATGGAGGACCACTTACAGGATTGCTTTGAGTCTGTGGACTGGACAATAAATAGGGATTCATCTGAATTAATATGCTACTGTTTTCACTGACTTCTTCAAGACCTGTGTGGGTGAGTGGTTGTCTTTGAGAACCTACCGGACATACCCAAACCAAAGCACGGATGAACCTGTGGCATCAAGAATGGTGATCCAGAACTATAAAAAAAAGTCCAGGTATGACCTACAGAGGGCTATTTTAAGTGAAAAACCGATTGAAGTTAGATAAGATTGGGATACATGTCTGCTTTGCCAGGGTTCGCAGGTCACTGCTTCCTACAATGTGAAAGCTAGCATCATGATGCTTCGCTCCCAGGTGGGCTCAGCACTTTGGAAGGGACAATAAAACTGCAGCTATGCAAATTCCTGCAGCACCAGGCGACCCTGTGATCTCTGAAGTGGAAGCCAACATCAGAACATATTTTAAGATAGTGCAAAGCATCAAGCCCTGATGGTGTACCTGGTAGGACAGGGAAAACCTGTTGCCAACAAACTGGTGGGAGGGTTCCTTCAATCTCTCACCGCTACAGTCGGAGGTTCCCACCAGCTTCCTAAAGGCGATGATCGTACCAGTGCCCAAGAAGAACAGGATGAGCTGCCTCAACAACTAGCACCCAGTTGCACTCACATCTACTGTGATGAAGTGCTTTGAGAAGTTGGTCGTGGCCAGAATCGTCTCCAGCCAAAACAAAGACCTGGGCCAGCTGCAATTTGCCAATCGCCACAACTGGTTGCAATCTCACTGCCTCTCCATTCATCTGTGGGTTACATGCACAATAACAACATCTGCATCAGACTGCAGTTTATTGATTACAGCTTAGTGTACAACACAATCATACCCTCAATTCTAATCATTAAGCTCCAAAGCCTGGGCCTTTGTCCCTCCCTCCGCAACTGGATCATTGACCTCTTCACCGGGAGACCATAGTCAGTGAGAATCAGAAATAGCATCTCCTCCTCACTGGTGAACCTCATGAATGCATACTTAGCCCACTGCCTTGCTCTGTCCAGATGCACAATTGTGTGTCCAGGCACAGTTCAAGCACCATCTATAAACTTGCTGATGACACAACTATTGGTGGCAGAATTTCAGATGGTGACGAGGAAGCGTACAGGAGTGAGATAGATCATAGATTGAGTAGCGTCATAGAAACAAACTTGACTTAACATCAGTAAGACTAAGCAATTGATTGTGGACTTCAGGAAGATCAAGGGAACACACTCCAGTCCTCATTGAGGGAACAACATTGGAAAGGGTGAGCAGTTTCATGTTCCTGGGTGCCAACATCTTTGAAAATCTACATTGATGCAATTACAAAGAAGGCACAACAGTCTTAATAAGCTGGTAAGGAAGGCGGGCTCTGTCGTGGGCAAAGTACTCGAGAGTTTAACATCGGTAGCAGAGCGAAGGGCGCTGAGTAGGCTACGGTCAATTATGGAAAACCCTGAACATCCTCTACATAGCACCATCCAGAGACAGAGAAGCAGTTTCAGCGACAGGTTGCTATCGATGCAATGCTCCTCAGACAGGATGAAGAGATCAATACTCCCCAATGCCATTCGGCATTACAATTCAACCGCCGGGAGTAAGATATGTTAAAGTGCCGGGGTTAGGACTCAATGTATTGAAGTAAACTACTTAAGAACTTTTTAAAAGCTATTATTAATGCTTTTTGAGAGGGTGATTTTAGATGCATATCATTTTTTTACTGAGTTAAGTATTGTATGTAATTAGTTTTGCTACAACAAGTGTATGGGACATTGGAAAAAATGTTGAATTTCCCCATGGGGATGAATAAAGTATCTATCTATCTATATTTCATTAGGAGTCAGAAGAGATTTGATACATCACCAAAGACTGTCACAAATTTCTACCGATGTACTGTGGAGAGCATTCTAACTGGTTGCATCACTGTCTGGTATTGAGGGGCTGCTGCACAGGATCAGAAAAAGCTGCCAAAAGTTGTAAACTTGGCCAACTCCATCATGGGCACTAACTTCCCCAGCATCGAGGACACCTGAAGGCAATGCCTGAAAAAGAAGGCATCCATCATTAAGGACCCCCATCGTCCAGGACATGCCCCCTTCTCATTGCTACAATCATGGAGGAGGTACAGGAACCTAAAGGCGTATACTCAATGCTTCAGGAACAGCTTCTACCTCTCCACCATCAGGTTTCTGAATGGACAATGAACGCTGTCTCACTTTTTTCTCTCTTTTTACACTACTATTTAATTTAATTTTTTATATATACTTATTGTAATTTATAGTTTTTATTATGTTTTGCGTTGTACTGCTGCAACAAAACAACACATTTCATGACATATGCCAGTGATATTGAACCTGATTCTGCTCCTGAACGAAGAGAAAGAGACCCAAGAAAGAGGCTGAAAAGGGGGTGAGGCACGGATAACCCTCTTCAGCCAGAGGTATGAATGGATGATCCATCTCTGCCTTCCTCTGGAGATCGCTACTGTGAAAGAAGTCAGTCTTCAGCTGGTCTGATTCATGGCGACCTTGAGAAACTGTGAGGAAAACTTGATAGGCAGGCGGCTGTGGGCACAGACAACAGCCCAGCTATAGAAATGGAGACTCGTTGAGTACTTAGTGTATGACTGAGCATAACTACAGCTCCACTGCCACATTTAAGTTTGCTGTCGACTTCGCTGATGCTGGCTGAATCAAAGGTGGTGATGAGTCAGCATACAGGAAGGAGACTGAAAATCTGGCTGAGTGGCTCCACAACAACAGCTTCTCACTGAACGTCAGCAAAATCAAAGAGCTGTTATTGACATCAGGAGGAGGAACCCAGAGGTCCGTGATCCAGTCCTCATCAGAGGATCAGAGGTGGAGAGGGTCGGCAACATACTCCATCGTTATAATTTCAGATTATTTGTCCTGGGTCCAGTGTGTAACTGCCACTACAAAGATGTTAGGCAGCATCTCTACTTCTTTAGGTGTTTATGAAGATTCGGCATGTCATCTAAAACTTTGACGAACTTCCAAGAGAGTATATTGACTGGTTGCATCACGACCAGGTATGGAAACAGCAGTGCCCTTGAATGGAAAATCCTGCAAAAGGTAGTAGGCACAGCCCAAATCATCACAGGTAAAGCCCTCCCCACCATTGAACCCATCTACATGAAGCACAGCAGCATCCATCATCAAGAACCCTCACCTCCACACCATGCTCTCTTCTCGCTGCGACCATCGGGAAGGAGGTACAGGAGCCTTAGGTCCCACACACCGGTTTCAGGAACAGGCTCCTGAACCAGTGGGGATACTCACTCCCCTCAACACTGAACTGACCCACAACCTGTGGACTCATTTTCAAGTGACTCTACACTCACGTTCTTGATATTTATTTATCATTATTATTTTCTTGTTTTTTTATATTTGCACAGTTTGTTGGCTTTTATTTGACCATCTTGCTGTGTGCTGGTTTTTTCTTTGATTCTATTGTGTTTCTTTGTATCTACTGTGAATGCCTGCAAGAAAATGAATCTCAGGGTTAGTATACGGTGAAATATATGTACTTAGACAATAAATTTACAGTGAACTTTGAACTTTGTGCTTGAGAGCTGACCTAGCCAACAGTTCCAGTGTGTTTATAACCCAACAAAGAACATAAAAAATAGAACTGTACAGCACTTGGCAAGTCATTCGGTCCACAATGTTGTGTTGAACTTGAGCTGATTTATAGATAATGTCTCCTTGTTAATAAGATCCATATTCTCTCCATTCCCTCATATTTGTGTGTCTATCTAAGAGCCTGTTAAACTCCACTGAACAGCCTGTTTCCATTACTATCTTTGGTCACCCTTTCTAAGCACCTACCACCCCTGTGTAAAAGATTTGCTTCTCATGTTGCCTTTAAGCTTCCCCCTTAAAAGCACGCCCTCTGATGATTGATATTTCTACCCTGGAGAGAAGATTCTGACTGCCTACCCTATCTATTCCTTTCATCATTTTGCAAACCTCCCCCAGGACTCCCTTCAGCCTCCAATGCTCAAAAGAGAACAACTCAAGTTTGTCCAACTTCTCAGTGTAGCTATGTCTCTAATCCAGGCAGTATTATCCACCTGACAGTGTGGACAATTTCCCAGGTACGTCATTTTCACTAAGAGCATGGCAGCCAATTCTCGACTGGTTTTCTGTCAATCATTTGAGGTATGACAGAAGGTGCGTTCACCATTTCTATCAAACAGAATCAGAATTAGGTTTGTTATCATTGACAAATGTTATGAATATGGTTTTGTAACATCATTACAGTGCAATACATAATAAAAAAAACTACAAGTTTCAATAAATGAATATTGCTAAATGGGAATAGTGAGGTAGTGTTCATGGGCAGAGGTGAAGGAAGCTGTTCCTAAATCACTGATTCTTGTACCTCCTCCTTAATGAGAAGCGGGTGATGATGAGGGTGCTTCATGGTGGATGCTGCATTCTTGAGGCACCGCCTTTGAAGGTGTCCTTGATGGCAAGGAGGGTTGTGCCCACGATGGAGCTCTCTGTGTCTACAACCCTCTTCGGCCTCTTTTGGTCCTGTGCGTTAGAGCTTCCAGATCAGATGGTGATGGAATCGGTCAGAATCCTCTCCACTGTACATCTGTAGAAGTTTGCTAGAGTTGGAAGACAGCATTCCGACTGGTTACATCACCTGCTTTCCAATGATTTTCTCATAAGGACTGTGTTTTGCCAGCAACAATCAGCAGACCTCATCATAGCCTTGGTCCAAACTTGGAACGCAGATCCGAATTCCAGGGGTGAGGGGAAAGGGACTGCCTTTGACATCAAGGAGCTTGCGTAAATTCAGTGACCATAAAAAGGAAGTACTTCAATATCCCAGGACATCACTGCAGATGTTCTTTTATCCAAAACCATCCTCAGTTGATTCATCAAAGATCTGTCTTCCTTCACAAGATTGGGAGCTGGGATGTTCAATTTCATTTGCAAATACACTATGCCTGTCATAATCCCACTAGATCTGGGCAATATTTGGGAATGGGTCGATCACGGGCAAATGACATTAGTGCTGGGCAGTGACCATCTCCACCTACTTTTATCATTGCCAGACTCCCCACCATCAATCCGAGGGATCCCACTGACCAGAAGATGGTTTGTGGTGACCATCAATCTCCCGAAGCTCTTCACAAGCCCCTCCCCCCATGTAAGTATGGTTGCTAAAGAGCAGATCAGAGGGCAGCATGTTAGCACAATGCTTTCTAGCACCTGGGGCAGGCTCAGAGTTGGATTCCCGCTGCTGTCTGTAGGAAGTTTGTATATTCTCTCCGTAACTGCGTGGGTTTCGTTGGGGTGCTTCGTTTGCGTCCTGCATTTCAAAGATGTAGAGCACGGCTTGGTGTTAGTGAGATGTGGGCATGCTATGTTGGTGCCTGAAGTGGGGTAACACTGTGTGGCCTACCACAACCCTTGCTGCTTTGATTTGATGCAAATGATGCAAGTTCACTGTATGCTTCAATGCCCATGTAACAAATAAAGCTAATCTTTAATCTCCTTTAATTCTCTAGACTCACTTGCTGATATTTTATTTATTTATTTATTTAGCGATCCTTCCGGCCTTTCCAGCCTTTCTGCCCCAGCAACTCCACAACCCCGATTAACCCTAACCTAATCACGGGACAATTTACAATGACCAGTTTAACCTACTCAGTACATCTCTGGACTGTGCACTGGAAACGGGAGCACCTGAGGAAAAGCCTAGCTTTCCATGGGGAGGACTCCTTATGGAATAGCAGCGGAGATGAACTCTGAACTCCGGAAAGCCCCGAGCTGTAATAGCATCGAGCTAACCATTATTCCACCATACTGTATTGATAGCTCCAAGATTTTCCATTTTTTACAAAGTGCTGTCCACAATGCTCACCCCTTGCTTGGCTGAGTGTAGCTCCAACAAGTCCTAGACGCCTTCATGTCGCCTGGGACAGAGGAACCATTTGATGGACATCCTCCAATCTTACTAAGTATTCGCTGCAGGTCCTGCCCGAAATGTCGACTATACTTTTTTCCATTGTTGCTGCCTGGCCTGCTGAGTTCCTCCAGCACTTTGTGTGTGTTGTGTAAGTACTTGCTCCCTCCACGCCAGTGCAGATGTACGGTTTACAAAATAAGGTTCAGTTACTCACTGAAGGAAGTCTAACAGATTTAGAAGGGTATGGGCAAACGGACTAGCTTGCATGGACATCTTGGTCAGAGTGGATTAGCTGAAGTCAAACCGGCATCCACCACTTCTGCTGGCAGCTTGTTCCACACTTGCACCACCCTCTGATGAAGAAGTTTACCCTCAGGTTCCACTTTCACCTTTCACACTTAACCTATGACCTCTAGGTCTAGACTCCCCCAACCTCTGCGGTAAAAGGCTGTTTGCATTTACCCTATTTATACCCTACATAATGTTGTATACCTCCATCAAATCTCCCTCATTCTTCTATGCTCCAGGAAGTTAAGTCCTAACCTATTTAACTTTTCCCTATAACTCAGGTAATGCCTATCAGATCACCTCTTAATCTCTTATACACCTCCAACAGGTCAGTGCTCGGTCTCCTACATCCTAGGGAATAAATTCCTAATCTATGAAATCTCTACTTGTAACTCAGGCCTTCAAGTCCAGGCAACATCCTAGCAATGGCCAAAACTGTGCACAATATTCCAAGTGCAGCTTCACTGATGTCCTATATAACTGGAATATGTACTTAAATGATAAAGGCTAGCATGCCAACGGCCTTTTTCACCAACCTATCTACCTCAGCAACACTCTGACACTCAGGTGTTCTGCTATATAAAGATTCCCCCAAGCTTGCCTACTAAGTCTCCCAGCTGCTTTACGTGCACGGCCTCCAAATCTGTTACAGGAAAACGTCAGTACTCAGAATGTTCAAGCTGTAAAGCAAATAATTCTCTATTTATCTCATGTTCCTCTCTCTCTCTCTCTCTCTCTCTTGCTCTCTCTCTCTCTCGCTCTCCATCTCATTCCCTGACTCACGTTCTCTCTCTCCAATCACAGCAGTTGAAGAACTTCACGAAATTACATACACCTAATTACACAGATAGCTGAATAAGATAACAGTGAGCATGGAGCTTCTGGACTGTTGTATAAACTTAGTGGGGTCTCGGCTCAAAACATCAGCTGTTCAATTTCCCTCCACAGATGCTGCCTGACTTGATGAGTTCCTCCGGCATTTTGTGAATTTGCAACATCCTCAAAATCTCCCTTGTCCCCGATTTGCTCTCTGAAATGGTTGCTCCCCAGATTCCTGTTACATCTCTTGCTTCTCATCCTAAACTGATGCCCTCTAGTTCTTGATTCCAAAGCACTGGGAAAACAATTTTGAGCATTCACGCTGTCTACTGCCACTCCAGTCTATAAGATCACGGTACCTGGTGAGGAGACAGACCACCAACACCATCCATTGTCGATCTGTTGATGCTGAGAGAGATAGTTTGTCAGCGACGCCTTCCACTCGCTGAGACCTCATGGGTGAGGTGTTGTAACTCCGCCGGATCTCTGCTAGAGCTGAACCCTTGTAGGGAAGGGCCAGGAAGGTATGGGAAGGCAGAAAGCTATAGAATCATCTCCCAACGGATGAATTCCATCCAGTCGGTGCAGCAGTGGCACAGAAGAATCATACATCGGGACCTTGTTTCAGAGATTCCATCCTGCGCTGCAGTCGTGGCAAGGCCTCAGATGTTCTGGTCAGGGAGCGAGGGAGCAAGTGAGCTGGCTGGATACATTCTGCTGGCAGTCTGCCCCCTCAGGTCCTGCTCCCAGAAGGAAGCGATGGGCCAGGTGTGGAGAGAGCCGCCAGACTCGATGATCCCTCCGAGGTGTTTGTGGGGCTGAGCTCCTTCTGCCTCAGCACCCACACACATCTGAAGCTCTCCGAAAGCATGTACGCCAGGCTTTGCAATGGATTTAAAGTGATCAGCCTTACTGTTGTTAGCTGGAAGGGGAGGGTCAGTATACCTGGAGGAAGAATGATAAAACAGATAGCTGGAGGCACTCAGTGGGTCAGGCAGGATCAGTGCAGGGAAATAGGAAGGGTCTCACTCATATAATAAATCAACCATAATGGTGGAGCAGACCTGATGGGCCAAATGGCCTAATTCTGCTGCTATGTCATGCTGGACGCAAAATGTCGACTGTCCATTTCTCTCAACGAATGTTGCCTGGCCCTCTGAGTTCCTCCTGTACCTTGTTTTACTGCTTGCGCCGGATTCCAGAATCTGAAATGGTGTATCCCCAGTGCCCAGCTGTGATAGCCACAGGACCTTTCGCTCCGGAGGGTCTGGAGAGTAGAGTAAGTGTTGAGAATGGCATCTTAATGGCAGTTTTGTCCTTTCCTTGCTGCTTTCAAAAAATTTATTATGAAGAAAATGTTAAAGGTTATGTGCAAGTTGATAGGGGGGGTTAGAATGCTGGCCTTCTTTAATCAGGGGTTATTTCAAGAGCCGTGAGGTGATGTTACAACTCTATAAAACTGGGTAGACTACATTTGAAATATTGTGTTCCGTTCTGGTCACCTCATTACAGGAATAACAGGGAAGCTTTAGAGAGAGGGTGCAGAGGAGGTTTACCAGGATGCTGCCTGGATCAGAGAGCATGTCATGAGGAAAGTTGGAGAGAGCCAGGGCTGTTTTCTTTGTGGCAAGGAGGAATGAGAGGTGACGAGGGAGGTGTGTAAGATTATGACAGAGTGGACAGCCAGTGCCCTTTTCCCAGGGCAGCAATAGCCAATACCAGAAGGTATTAAGGCGACTGGAGGAAAGTTTAGGCGGGACGTCAGAGGTAGGTTTTCTACACAGTGAGTGGTGGGTCCCTGGTACGCACTGGCAGGGATGGTGGTAGAGGTTAATATACTAGGAATATTTAAGAGACTCTTAGGTAGGCACACGGATGCAAGCGAAATGCTGATTTATGGGCTGTGTAGGAAGGAAAGGTTCGGTTGATCTTGGAGTAGGTTGGCATATCGTGGGCAGAAGGGTCTGTACTGTGTTGTGCTTTCCTTTGTTCTAGAAAATCTGTGCCTTACGAGGGCAGATAACAGATATAAAGTCCATTCTGGGCAAAGCATGAAGCCGAGGGGACTGTCAAGGCGCTGTGGGTGGCACAGTTGCATGGTGGTAGCGGGATGCTGTTACAGTGCGGGGTTCAATTCCTGCTGCTATCCATAAGAAGTTTGTACATTCTCCCCACGACCTCGTGCCTTTCCTCTGGCTGCTCCAGTTTCCAAAGACATACCGGTTAGGGTTAGTACGTTGATAGATTGTGGGTATGCTATGTTTGCAGCAAGCACATCTCTGACTGCATTGTTTGTTGACGCAAACAAGGCATTTCACTGGGTGTTTCGGTGTTTCGATGTGCATGTGACAAATAAAGCTAATCTTCTCTCTTTAGAAGAAGTGACAGTCCTCCTCCATCCACATGGTAGACACAGTGCATCACACAAATGGCACAGTACACAATAGCCGATGTCAAATCAGGTCCCTAAATGACTCAGCCAACAAACTAGGGCACAGGAGGTCTCCACCAAGAGGGAAGGGTTCGGAGTAGGATGAAGGGTACCTGAGGCACATTGCATTTTCCTGACAGTGTCCAGTCAGGTCACCTAATATCAGTAAAGTGTCCCTTTCAATAATGATGCAGGTAGCCAACATCATGCACCTTGACCCCAGATCTTAGTGACTCTTTGCAAACTGCTCTCTGCAGATCTACTCATTACTTCTAATATAATTGTTCACCTCTTTCAGATCTAAATTCTAAGACTTTAAGAATTACTAAAAATGTGTTATTAAATCTATCCACAAGTCTGACCTCTTGGGGTGAATGATCTACCAAACTGAACCCCAGAGCTATGGGGAACCAACCAGCGAGGCCTAAGATGGTGCACAACCAAGAAAGTGCACCGGCTTCTCTGGTTCCTCAGAAGGCTAAGGAGATTTGGCATGTCCCCTTACATCGAGCATCCTATTTGGATGCATCACGGTTTGGTACGGCTACTGCTCTGTCCGAGACTGCAAGAAACTTCAGGGAGTTTGGCCACAGCTCGGCACATCATTGAAACCAGCCTCCCCTCCCTTGATAATGCAGCCAACATAATCAAAGACCCCACCCAACTGAAACATTCTCTCCCCCTCCCACCACCCCCCCATTGGGCAGAAGATACAAAAGCCTGTAAGTATGCACCACGAGACTAAAGGACAGCTAAGGGAATGTTCTCTCTCACTTGGACAACAAAGATGCTTATGTAGAATCCTGTACATTGATTTCAGTTCAGCGTTCAATACCATCATCCCGCAGAGACTAGTGGAGAAACTGTCGCTGCTTGGCCTTAACACTGCCATGTGTCGCTGGATTCTGGATTTCTTGACAGAGAGACCACAGTCAGTCCGTGTTGGCAGGAACATCTCTGACTCCATCACACTGAGCACTGGATCCCCACAAGGCTGTGTGCTCAGCCCACTGCTGTTTACACTGCTAACACACGACTGTGCAGCCAGATTCAAGGGGAACCTGATCATTAAATTTGCTGATGATACCACAGTGGTGGGGCTCATCAGCAAAAATGATGAAACAATGTACAGGGAGGAGGTTAAACACCTAGAGAGCTGGTGCAGTGACAAAAACTTGATGCTTAATGTCACCAAAACCAAGGAGATGATCGTCAATTTCAGACGGTCTCAGCCTGAGCACACACCCCTCAGCATCAGCGGCTCCACAGTGGAGAGAGTGGAAAACATCAAGTTCCTTGGGGTGCAGATCTTGGACAATCTCACCTGGTCCAGGAACACCACTGGGATTGTAAAATGAGCCCAGCAGAGATTGCATTTTCTGAGGAAGCTTAAACAAGCATCACCCCCCATTAACATCTTAACTACATTCTACAGAGGTGTGGTTGAGAGTGTGCTGACCTTTTGCATCACAACCTGGTACTCCAGCTGCAGTGCTGCCGACAAAAAAGCCTTGCAGAGGGTGGTTAGGGGAGCAGAGAAGGTTATTGGGGTCTCCCTACCTTCTGTCCAAGACCTCTTTCAGAGTCGATGCCTCCAGAAGACACGGTACATCATTAAAGACCCCTCACACCCTCTCCATGAACTGTTTGTTCTTCTGCCATCAGGTAAATGTTACAGGAGCATCAAAACAAAAACCACAAGGCTACTAAACAGCTTCCTCCCACAGGCAGTCAGACTGCTAAATAGCTGCTCTACCTGACTCTGCTTTGGACACTTTTAACTTGCACTGGACACTTATAACTTGTTTTTAACTGACATGTGGCTGTTGTGTTTTACTATTTATTGTTATGTTTATTATTTAGTGTTGCGTTTGTTATGTTATGATTGCACTGCTCCTGGGAAACGCTGTCTCATTCTGCCCTGCAGAGCTGATGTACAGTTAGAATGACAATAAAGTTTTTGAATCTTAAATCTTATATTCTGCTTTTATTAAATAATTGGACTAATTAGTCCAACAAGATGGACTCTCGGCCTCACAATCTACCTCATCATGGCCTTATCATCTGCGTGCACTGCACTTTCTCTGTAACAGTATATTTTGCATTCTGATGTTTTATCTCAATGTACTGATGATGTGTGATGATCTGTACGGATGGCATGCAAAACAAAGTCTTTCAGTGTACTGCTTTACATGTGACAATAATAACCGATTGCCAGTTACCTTTCGACTGAAGGATGCAGCAAAAGCTCCTTTCTCCATTGTGTTGGTCTGGGGGCTTGCATTAAGTAAACAGCGAGTCATTGGCCCTCACTAGAGAGCGGGAAAGTACCGGGAGCACCAACATGAACAGTGCCGTTTGCCTGAATTTCACCAGGAATTGTTTCCCATGCTAACTGTTCCATTTAAAATCAGATCTGGAAGCAAAAAAAAACTACAGATGCTGTAAGTCTAAAATATAAACAGAAAATACAGGATGCACAGGACAGGTCAGGAATCAGTGGGAACGGCAACAGAATTAATGTCTTAGGTCTAAGATCTTTTGCTGGAACTTTTGTTAGGGAAATTGAGTTAGTGTTCGGTAGCAGAGATGGTCTGGAGGGATGGGTAGACTAAGGGAATGTCTCTAATGGGATGAGACCAAATTGGATAAAGTTTCAGTTAGAGACAGATTATGGCCCTTTGCCTGTGTTATGTATTGTTAATAGCAGGGCTGTGGGATATCCTGGTAGATCAGGTCAATGGAGAAAGAAAAAACACAGACTAGATCATCCTCTGACCCTCAACACAGGAGCACTTCAGGGCTGTGTACTAAGCCCCCTCCTTCACTCCCTGTATACCCATGACTGTGTCGCCACTCACAGCTCCAAGCTGCTAATTAAATTTGCTGATGACACTGCACTGATTGGCCTCATCTCAAATAATAATGAGGTAGCCTACAGGGAAGAAATTATCACCCTGACACAGTGGAGTCAAGAAAACAACCTCTCCCTCAATGTTGCTAAAACAAAGGAGCTGGTTGTGGACTACAGGAGGAATGGAGACAGGCTAACCCCTATAGACATCAAAGGATCTGGGGTTGAGAGGGTGAACAGCTTCAAGTTCCTCAGCATCCACATCACCGAGAACCTCACGTGGTCTGTACATACCAGCTGTGTGGTGAACAAAGCACAACAGCACCTCTTTCACCTCAGTTGGTTGAGGAAGTTTGGTATGGGTCCCCAAATTCAAAGAACTTTCAATAGGGGCAGAATTGAGAGCATCCTGACTGGCTGCATCACTGCCTGATAGGGGAATTGTACCTCCCTCAATCACAGGACTCTGCAGAGAGTGGTGCGGACAGCCCAGTGTATCTGTAGTTGTGAACTTCCCATGATTCGGGACATTTACAAAGACAGGTGTGCAAAGAAGGCCTGTGGGATCATTGGGGACCTCAACCACAACCTGTTCCAGCAGCTACCATCCGGGAAACGGTACTGCAGCATAAAAGCCAGTACCAACAGGCTCCAATAAACACAAAGTACACTGCAGATGCTGTGGTCAAATCAACATGTACAAACAAGCTGGAGGAACTCAGCAGGTCGGGCAGCATCCGGTGAAATGAGCAGTCAACATTTCGGGCCGAGACCCTTCATCAGGACTGAAGAAGGAAGGGGCAGGGGCCCTATAAAGTTCTTTCCCCTTACATTCCTTCTTCACCTCTCCTGCCTATCCCCTCTCTGCTTCCTCTCCCCCACCCCTTTATCTTTCCTCTAATTGGTTTTTCACCTGGCACCTTCCACCCTCCTCCTACCTTCTTTATAGGGCCCTTGCCCTCTCCTTCCAACAGGCTCCAATACATCTTCTTCCACCAGGCCATCAGACTGATTAATTCATGCTGATACAATTGTATTTCTGTTATATTGACTGTTCTGTTGTACTCCTCATGTATATGAAGGATTTAAGTAATAAAGTCAATTCAATTCAATTCAAGGCTAAAATGGACAGATTTTTAGTCCATAGGAGAGCGTGTGGCTTTAGAAAACTGCTATTAGCAACACATGATGCAAAGGAACATAAACTGCCTCTGTCTGCCACATTGTCCCATTTGGTTTCACCCTAAAGGAAATATTCCCTTTAACATGTTGACCCATCCTCCACTGTCTCTTTAACTTAAAATTAGAGACACAAGAGATTCTGCAGATGTTGGAAATCTTGAACAACAGTATCTATGGAGGAAAATAAACAGTTGATGTTTTGGCCCAAAACCCTTCATCGGGATTGAAAACTAGCTTGATTTCTCATTCTGAATAAGAGTGTCAGATCTAAAACGTTAACTCTGTTCCTCTTTCCGATGATACTGCTTCACCTGCACCTAAAATAAATGGACTCTGTGATCCAGTTTCTACATTCTGACCAGTTTATTGCCATCAGGTCATATCTTGCAATGTACCGGAGAAATTTCAATGCTCTAGGTTAAACTGCCACAGGAAAGCAGCATCCATCATTGAGGTCCCCTACCATGCCACTGCTGCCATTGGGAAGGACGTAGAAGAAACTTAGGTCCCATGTCACCAGCTTTTGGAACAATTATTACCCTATGGCCATCAGGCTCCTTCACTCAGTTCAACTTTGAACCCATCTCACAACCCATAGACTCACTGTCAAGGGCTCGACAACTCATGTCCTCAGTGTTATTTATTTATTTGCACAATTTGTCATCTTTTGCATATTGGCTGTTTGTCTGTCTTCGTTTATTTACAGCTTTTCATAAGTTGTTTTTTCCCCATAAATGTCCACAAGAGAATGTATCTCAGGGTAGTATATGGTGACTTGTGCATATTTTGATAATAAATTTATTTTGAGTCTGACTTTAATGTTGATGTTTGACAACTTACTTTGAGAAAGTTTGATGATAACAGTGATTTCATTCCAATGGTCTTTGTTGACTGCGGAATGCTTTGTGTTGACCAGAGGAGATGGAATGAAGGCAGGAGGGGTGCGTAGCTGCCAATTCAGCAAACGCAAGCTAAACCAGTTTGACTACTTTTCCTCTGTTTACAGTGGCACAGGCGAACTGCAGCGAGGCTCTCAGTGAAATGGGGAATAAAGCCCATGCAAGCACACTAATCCTTCCTCCCACCACATTTCCTTGTCTTATTCCAGCCTGGACCTTGCTGTCCAAAGGCTGAAGGTGTGTGTGTGGGTGGGGGGATATAGATGAGGGACTGTGATGTTCTGGGCTTTGGCAGGAATAATCTACCCCCTCCTCATTTTCTCTTTCTTTCATTCTCCATTCTGACTCTCTCTTACCCCTTCCACTCTCCTCACCTGCTCCTTCAGGTGCCTCTCCTCTCCTCTCAGATTTCTTCTTCTTTAGCCCTTCATCTTTTCCACCTATCACCTCCCAGTTTCTCACTTCATCTCCTCCCCTCCTCCACACACCAATCTTCCCCCTCAGCTTCCCCCTCACCTACCAGCTTGTACTCCTTCCCCTCCCCAACTTCTTATTCTTGCTTCTGCCCTCCCCCCTTCCTTTCCAGGCCTGATGAGGGTCTGGTCCCGAAGTGTTGGCTGTTTATTCCCCTCCGTAGATGCTGGCTGAGCTGCTGAGCTGTCTGTGTGTTGCTGAGGACAACGTTGTCCAAGCAGACTGAGATTGCAGAATGCTGCAGCACAGAGGCATTTTGTTGGCAGCCATAGTGAAACACAGCACATCATTGGAAAGATAAATTACTCTCATTGCAAAGACTTGTTCGAATTGTACTGAGCGTGAATGAGACCAGACCTAAACAGTTTTATTTTACTTTGCAGGAGACGTGTGGTGTAAAATACTTGGGATTTACAATGCTGGAGATTCATATGATGGTAAGATGTTGGAGATGTATAATACTGGCAACATAATATGCTTCACATGTAAGGTTCTGGATCCTTATGATGTCGGGGACATGTGATGTCAGAATGGTCTTAGATCTCTTGTTCTTCTCACTGATGAAAATCTTATCCTGATGGAAAATGGCAGGAAGCAGCACTGAGAGAGCCTGGCCCAGTGACTGGGCTCTCTAGCTCATCTTCCCAGTGAACTTGCTGAATTACCACTGACACCAGGCTAGGTGTGTTACGTATCCCCATGTAACACCCTGGGAAAGGTTTCACTGCTACTGTAATGGTTTCTCTGTAGCAGCAGTGTTTGGGTAATGGCTGGAGATAACAGGGGCTTTGGAATGTGCACCGTCCAATGAAGGGAGTGTCTTTTTCTTGTTGTGCGCTGGAGACCGAGGTGATCTGGGTCTTTTGTTCAACGGAAGATGGAGAGAGAAGATGCCAGAATGGAGAGATTGTAGACACCAGAAAGGAGTGGACTTGGAGTGGGACTGGGAGTGGACGAAGGCCGGGGAAATCGATGGAGGACCAGTGGAACTGACGCCGTGAGCTCCAACTTGTGCACATTAGACAATTTCATTAAAATGGGCCCTTTTCCTTCTGTTTTACTTTACTAACCCTTTGGTCAAGTTAAGAATTAATAAGCTAAATCATTTAATTGCATATGGTGTACTGTCTGTTATTTTGTGGTACTGATTTGTAACAGGGTGACACATCAAGCAGCATCCAGACAAACAGGAGGTTTTGCACCTCAGTCTCACATGTTTGGTGGGGCCGGAGATGGTCTTCACTAGTAGCCGACAGAACCTGAGGGTCACACACAGAGATGAGAGAGCAGTAGGATTAAATGTTTTTACTGAGTCCTGCCAGTCACAGTCTACCCTGGGCAACTTATGGTGTGGGATCTAGGAGCTGGGCCGCCAAGATGGAAACATGCAGTCGAGAGCCTGCGTGCAGAAAGAGGAAGAGCCCTCTGCATATAGGAGGCCCAAGCAATTCACTACGCGATCGACCGGCAGCATGTGCACTTGCCGCTTCATCGCAATCGATCCAATACGGTTCAAGGTCAAAATGTCAAGCGTACAATGGTAAGCCAGTTAAACAACTGGGATAGCAATCCTGAGACCTGGATCGAATGATCCTGAGTCACAAGTTGAAAGTCATCACAGTAGATGGGGACTTTATATTTGCATCTGGTTTGCCTGAGGATTGGAGATCTGTAACAACCACAGGGATGAAGTGACTGCAGGGGCTGGGATCCGGAGCAAAAACATGCAACTTGTTGTTGTTTTGGTAACAATTGCACCCTCCTTCTAAAAATGGTGCTAACAATAAACCTGGTAAGATTAGACCTGTTTGGTTAACCCTGACAGTGCTGAAAATTTTGAGAATAATCAGACACAAAGTTGACGTGGAGAAGTGCGGGTTTGATTAGAGAAAGTCAGCATGGAGTTGTTGAAAACAAGTTACCTTTAATTGATGATAGAGTTTGTTTATGAAGCAGCTGAAAATGCTGATGGGGAATGCTATTGCTGTGGAGCAAATTGGCTTCCAAAGGCTTTTGATGAGGTGTGGCACCAATAATCTTGTAGGTAAGGTTGGAGTCTCTGGATTAACTGTGGTGGCGTAATTAAAATAGTGACAGGTTCACAATGGCACTGTTGGTGGAGGTCTCCTGCAGGTGGAAACGAGACCAACAGGGCACAGAAACACAGGATTTTGAGCGATGGCTTGGGGTAGGCAACAGCCTGTGATGAATAGTTTGTATCTGCAAAGGCTTTTTTCTGAGTGTCGGGACTATTTGCTGTCCTCAGCAGTGGGCATCTGACTCTGTAGTTTTATTTAGATAGTGCAAGAGGCTCAGGATGATGGCCGTCCCATCGCTGGGCAGGTGGAAAGTGAGAGGTTCAATGCTGGGAGCCAGTTGAAAGGTCCCTTCAATCAACCCGCTGCTGCTGTGTTGAAGGGGACTGTACAAGGCTTAGGTGAGGATATAATATTGTCATACTTCAGTGGCTGGAGCTGTTTGAGGCCTGAACCAGACTGCGAATGAGCCAAACACCCCGAGGGAGTGTTCTTCTGTAATGGCAATGAAGCTGATGCTCCTATGCAATGTGTTACCTTAGTTTTGACATTGGTTGAGTCTACTGCCCAAGGTATGGCAGGAGGGATGTGAAAGACAATGCTGACCTACACACACTTACTAATATCAACAAAGCCATGGTTCTACAGATGTTACAACTTCAAGAACAATTTGTTGATTGCTGATTTTTAGGAACATTTCATGATGATCTGGTGCAAGTCCCTGCCACTTAAGATTTAATATCAAGACAAACAGCACATTTATTGAGTTCATGATTAGACACTGCCTCATTATCCATTTACTGCTCATTGTAACATCTAACATCAATCCCACAGGACTACTGAGTTTGGGATTAAACAGGCTTTGTCCAGAGACAAAATAAAATATTGGTGTCCCATGAGTGGACCTGAGTGATGCTTTGAGTATTGGGCAGAAAGCAATGCTTGAGGGCCTTTGCTGTAGAGTTTAACCCAGAGGTATGTTGGCCATCTGACACTATTTTGGAAACAGCTGTTACCCAATACTGTAAAGTTCCATTATCTCCCATGTGTTATTACATCTGACTGGCAGACTGTCTTGGACCACACTAAAGCATATCAAAAGCCACATCTTTTCCTGTGTTAGGAGTTTTTTTTTTCTGACAGAAACTGATGAAATTACTGGGATTCTTTTTCCAGAGAAAGCAGAAGCTTTGATTATATTTAGTTTTGGGGTGCATGGGAAAGGACGCAGGCTCACTCCACACAGGAATTAGAAACTCTTCTCACAGGTCACCGGTGAATGGAGAGGAAATCAAAATGCTGCGAATGCTGTAAATATAAAATCAAATCAGAATTGCCAGAATCATACGGCATGTCAGGCAGCATCTGCGGGAGGAGAAACAAAGTTAATGTTTCAGGTCGAAGCGTGCCAGCAATTTCTGTTGTTATACCAACAACTGGCAACTCTCTCCTCACAGGTCACCAGTGACTGATAACTCTGTTTTGTTAGGAGTTTGAGGAGGTTTGGTGCGTCACCATAGGAATTTTCAAATTCCTATAGATGTAGGAATTCTGACTGGTGGCATCACCGGCAGATGTAGATGCTCCAATGCACAGGATCACAAGAGGCTGCAGAGGGGTATGAACTGAACCCTCCAGACCACTGAGGAAGTCTGCAGGCAGCATCCATCGTTAAGGATCCTCACCGTCTGAGACTTGCCCTTTTTGTGTTATTATTTTCAGGGAGGAGGTGCAGGAGCCTGAAAACACTCACTTGGCATTTTAAGAACATCTTCTTCCCCTGTGCCATCAGATTTATGAACAGCCCACGAACCCATGAACCTTGTCATTTGTCTTCTGCACAGTTTATTTATTTTTGTAATTTATGGTCGTTTTTGCTTTGTAAGCCAAATTTTATGTCACTGATAGTGAACCTGATTTTGATTCTGACTCTTTCTCAGTGATTGGGAACTCTTTCTGCACAGGTCAGCTGTGATTGATAACTCTCTGCTCAGGTCATCAACGATTGGCAACGTCCCCCTCGCAAGATAACTCTCTCCTTGGGCACATAACTCCCCAGTGGTCAAATATCACAAAGAGCATTTCCGCTTGTATTGTCTCCCTGATTGATTAAGACAAGTTGAGTTTAACTTACTTCACTGTGCCAGGCCCATCATGTTGTCACTCTGCACTCTGAACTCCATGAGCTCATTCCGTCAAGTACAGCATGGTACCGAGAATAGGAGAGAGAAAGGAGTCTGGACTGAAGCAAGTCAATGAATGATGGGGAAAGAAAAGTGGCGTGCAGGGAAATGAAGGTTGATCGAGCCTGGCACCGGGTGGTGACGTGGTGAAGAGATCTAGGCAGGATTTAGGCAGCTGAGGAGAGAGGCTATGTCTGGTCAGAATTGGAACAGGGTTTATTACCACTAACATATGTCATGAACTTTGTGGTTTTGTGGCAGCAGGACAGCGCAAAACGTAAACAATCGCTACTAAGTTTAATAATAAATAAATAATGCAAAAGACGAATAGTGAGGTTGTGTTCTTGGGTTCATGGACTGTTCAGAAATCTAACAGTGGAGAAAAACTGTTCCAAAAACATTGAGTGTGGGTATTTAGGCTCCTAGACCCAATGCTGATAGTAGTAATAAGAAGAAGGAATGACTCAGATGGTGAGGGTACTTAATGGTGGAGTACGGTTGAGGCACTGACTTTGAAGATGTCCTTGACGGTGATCACAGCTGACATCAGCCAGATCATGGAAACAACCAGAATTTTGCCTCCAAGCCACATTCCATCCTGATTTGAAAATATACTGTATATCCCTTTCTTCCTTGTCACTGGGTCAATGTCTGGAACCCTATCTCCAACAGCCATTGTGGGTATACCTCAAGGACTGCAAGGACCCAAGATGGCAGCTTACCTTCATCTTCGCACAGGCAACGAGGGGTACGAACAAAAGTACATAAAAAACAGGAGCAGGAGTAGAGCATCTGGCACTTCGATCCTGCTCCACCACTCAATGAGATTGAGACTAGGCTGGCTGTGGACTCGGCTCCACTGACCTGCCTTCTCCATAAACTTTAATTCCCCTGCAATGCAAAGATCTATCTAGCCTTGTCTTCACTATATTTAATGAGATCGTCTCCACTGCTTCCCAAGGCAGAGAATTCCATAGGTTCACTGCTGTCTGGGATAAGCAGTTCTTCTTCTTCTCCATTCCAAAGTAGACAGTTAAATACTGAGAAAGAGAGTTCTGAGCTCTCAGTTCTAGGCCTCGTGGACTATGCACATTTATACTCGTTAGGATTAGGGTGACGCGCGTCCTAATGTGCTGCATCACTTCCAGCTATGGAAACTGCACAGCAGCTCTACAACGGAGAGCTAAAACTGCCCAGTGCATCTCCAACACCAGTCTACCCACAATCAAGCACATATATACAGAAAGGTGCCAGAAATTAGCCAGTAACATCACAAAGTATCTCACCTACCCTGCTTATGGACTGTTTGTCCCAATCCCATTAGGGATGCTATGAAGACAACCAGACTCAAAAAATAGTTGCTTCCCCCAAGCAGTTAGGCTGATCAACACCTCCACCCACTAACCCACACTACCACACCCCCCACCATCACTACTTTATTACTTCCTGTCAGTTCAGTTAGATACAGACACACCAATGCCTTGCATCACTTTATAGACATATAATCTATGTATATAAGCTATCTTATGTGTTTACTGTATATTCATTTCTTTTAGTATTGTGTTTTTTGTGCTGCATCGAATCCGGAGTAACAATTATTTTGTTCTCCTTTACATTTGTATACTGGAAATTATATTAAACTATCTTGAATCTTGAATTTTCTAAGGATTCTCCAAACTTTGCATGAAGAAATTTCTCCTCACCTTTGTTATGAGACAGCGATTCCTGGTTCTAGACTGCTCAGGCAGAGAAAAACTCTCTCACTGCATACACCTTATTGTCGGAAGCTTGTAAATTTCAATGTGATAAAGAACTATACAAATTTCATATATCTCTCCTTGCTTTCTGTTCAATAGCCAATCCTCAACTCATGGTAACACCCACAAAATGCTGGAGGAACTCAACAGTTCAGAGAGCCTGAAATATCAGCTTTTTACTCCTTCCCACAGATACTGCCTGACCTGCTGAGCTCCACCAGCATTTGCAGAATCTCTTGTGTTTATAATCCTTAACTCAGCCTCTTACATCTCCATCTAAATGTGCAATGTGAAATCATAGTAATTTATAATAAATAGAACAGCCAAAGTAACATAGAGTACACTCAAATCGGCGTTGGTTCATCAGTCTGATGGCCTGGTGGAAGAGGCTATCCCAGAGCCTGTTGGTCCTGGCCTTTATGCTGCGGTACCGCTTCCCGGATGGTAGCAGCTGGAATAGATTGTTGGGGGTGGGGGGTGGGGATGGCTTGGGTCCCCAGTGATCCTACACACACCTGTCCTTGTAAATGTCCATGTGTTAACAAACAGACCTATTGACTCCAAAGCCTTACCTAGCCTGCTTTTCCAGTCAGGTAGGAGGGTTACATCAATGTTTGACCTCTCTGGCCATGACTGTGGAGCGCACTCGTGTCATAGACTCATAGACCAATGATAGTATCAGCTGGCAAAGGTAATGCCATGACTGTACATAATACTGGGGAAAGGATAGGTTCTTGATCAGTAAGAGTGTCTAAGGTTACAGGGAGAAGGCAGCAGAATGAACTTGAGAGGGATAATAAACCATCCATGATGAATTGACCAATCAAACTTGCTGGGCAGAATGGCCTTATTCTGCTTCTACGCCTTATGCTGTTATGGTCGTAACATGCAGAACCGTCTTCTGCCACTTTGTGAATGACTTATTTCGTCTGCAGAGAAAGTCAGAGAATCATAGAGCACTACAGCACAGAAACAGGCTCTTCAGCCCATCTAGTCTGTGCTGGACTGGTCTCCTGCTTCGTTCCATCTACCTGCACCCAGTCCTCAGCCCTTGATATGTCTCTCATTCATATACCTATCCAGGCTTCTCTTAAATGTTACCAACTGAACTCTTATCTACCACTGTTGCTGTCAGCTGGTTGCACAGTCACACCACCCCCCAGTCACAGTGAGAAGCTTTCTTTGGGGAACTGCATTCAAACAGAAGAGTTTAAGAGAACTGTGCTTGCAGAAACTCGACTCTTAAGAGGTGTAATGTAATTACAGCACAAATTTTGTAGGCCTCCTTCCTTTTCAGTTACACTTGCTTGCTTTCCAGTCCTGACAAAGGGTCTCGGCCTGGAACATCAACTGTTCATTTCCCTCCCCAGATGCTGCCTGACTTGCTGAGTTCCTCCAGCATTTTGTGTGTGCTGCTCACGATTTCCAGTATCTGCAGAACCTCTTGTGTCTGGTGTTGATTGTACTGCTTCTGAATTTGCTCTGTTAGCCCTCTTTTTATGAAGCTGCAAGAATAGCACTGAAACCTGCCATGGAGTTACAGAAACTGCTCTCACTAATACTGGACCTTATGCCAGCTCCATATTTGTTTGAAGATTGTATAAACCTAAATGAGGAACTTCCAACAGCAACACAAATGCTGGAGGAATTCAGCTGGTCAGGCAGCATCGGTGGAGTTAAATACACAGTTAGCATTTTGGGGTTGATGAAGGATAACAATCCAAATGTTGACTGTTTATTTTCCTCTGTAGACGCTACCTGACCTGTTGAGGTCCACCGGCATTTGGGTTGTGCTGCTGAAGACTTCCAGCATCTGCAGAATCTGCTGTGTCTCTGAAACCTCTCAGCAGGACCTACCCACCTTGTGTTACTGCAATCGAATCGACAGGGGAGGCTCCTCACAGGTAGAGCTGACAGATTTAAAAAGTAGCGTTCGCGGTTTTTTTGCCTTTATCCGACAACCAAATCAAATCGACAGAAGAGGCTCCATGAAGGCAGGAGTGAGTGATTTAAAAAGTAGCATTTGCGGGCTATTGGCTTTTTCTGGTGGACCAATCATATTGCCATTCATTAGCAAGGGCAAATACAAATAAGGTAGTGATAAGCGGAGCAGCCATTGTTGGAGTGGACCAATGTTAGAGTGGAGAGGCTCAACAGGATTCAGCAAGAACGGGCTTGGACGAGGTAAGCTTCTGGTAAGGGTTGTCTTCATTCTTTGTCTGTTATCCATTGTTAATGTAGTGAGAATGGCTACAGGGGCTGTGTTGTGTTCTTTATGTGAGACATGGGAATTCTGGAAATCCTCCTGCCTCATGATAATCACATTGGTACCAGGTCCACCAGGCTGCAGCTCCTCAGGGAGTGTGCCAAGGATCTGGAGCTGCAGCTTGATGACCTTTGTCTCATATGGGAACATAAGGAGGTGATCGATAGGAGCTACAGTGAGATTGTCACCCTTAAGTTGCAAGAGGCAGATACCTGGGAGAATGTGAAGAGAGGGAAAGGAAATGGGCAGCCAGTGCAGAGTATCCCTATGGCCATTACCCTCCATAACAAATATACCGCTTTGGATACTGTTCATCTACTGGGGGGAGTCACAGTGACTGGGTCTCTGGTAATGAGCCTGGTGCTGTGGCTCAGAAGGGAAGGGGCAGAAGAGGACTGCAGTAGCGATAGAAGACTCCATATTAGAGGAGTAGACACAGGATGCTGTGAATGTGAAACTAACAACCAGATGGTATGTTCCCTCCCAGGTGCCAGGGTCAGGGACATCTCAGATCAGGTCCACTGCATTCTAAAGGGGGACGATGAGCAGCCAGAAGTCATAGAACGTATCGTCATCCATTGCCATAGGTAGGAAAAGGGAGGAGGCCCTGAAGAGAGAATTTAGTAAGTTAGGTAGAAAGCTCAAAAGCAGGACTTCCAGGGTAGTAATCTCTGGGTTGCTGCCTGTGCCGTGTACCAGTGAGGGTAAGAATAGGATGATTTGGCAGATGAATGTGTGGCTGAGGAACTGGTGCAGAGGGCAGGACTTCCGATTTCTGGATCATTAGGATCTTCTCTGGGGAAGGTATGACCTGTAGAAAAAGGGATGAGTTCAACCTGAACCCAAGGGGGACCAATATCCTTGTGGATAAGTTTGGTAGAGCTGTTAGTGAGCATTTAAACTCATTTAGCAGGGGGATGGTAACTGGAGTGATCGGGCTGAGGATGGGGCAGTTGGTATACAAGCTGATGCAATGTGCAGTGAGACAGTCAGGAAGAACAGGTAGATGTTGGGGCAAAATTGTGGTCAGTGGGAAGAGTTGCACCACAAAATGGGGACAAAATTGAAAAGGATGACAAATAACAAAGTGTTATATTCGAATACACACAGTATACAGCATGAGGTGGATGATCTTGTAGCACAGTGGCAATTGGCAGGTATGATGTTGTGGACATCACTAAGACACGGCTGAAAGAAGATTATAGTTGGGTGCTTAACATCCAAGGATATAGACTGAATCAAAAGATCAGGCAGATAGGCAGAGGGGGTGCCGTGGCTCTGTTGGCAAAAAAATAACATTAAATATTTAGAAAGAGGTGACATAGGATTGGAAGATGTAGGATTGTTGTAGGTAAAGTTAAGAAATTGCAAGGGTAAAAAGACCCTGAAGGGGGTTATATACAGGCCTCTGAATAGTAGCCAGGATGTGGGCTACAAATTACAATGGGTGATAGAAAGGCATGTCAAAAGGGGAACGTTATGATAGTCATAGGGTATTTCAATATGCAGATAGACTAGGACAATTAGGTTGGTGCTGGATCCCAAGAGAGCGAATATTTAGAATGCCTATCAGATGGCTTTTTAGAGCAGCTTGTGGTTGAGCCCACAAGGGGAAATTCTGTTCTGAATTGGGTTTTGTGTAACAAACTGGATTTGATTAGGGAGCTTAAGGTAAAGAAACACTTTGGAGGCAGTGATCACTCTGCAGTTTGAGATGGAAAAGCTGAAGTAGTAATTAGTACTTTGCATTAGTCTTCACTGTGTGAAGACACTAGTATGCTGGAAGTTCGAGAGCGGCAGGGGGCAGAAGTGAGTGCGGTTGTTATTACTATGGAGTAAGTGCCTGGGAAACTAAAAGCTTTGGATGTAGAAAAGTCACCTGGACCAGATGGTACACACACTAGGGTTCTGAAAGAGGTGGCTGAAGAGATTGTGGAGGCATTAGTAATGATCTTTCAAGAGTCACTAGATTCTGGCTTGGTTCCAGAGCACTGAAAAATTGCAAATGTTGCTCCATTCTTCAAGAAGGAAGAGAGATAGAAGAAAGGAGATGATAGGCCAGTTAGCCTGACTTCAGTGATTGGGGAAATGTTGGATTGATTGTTAAGGATGAAGGCTCAGGGTACTTGGAAACACATGACAAATAGGGCCAAAGTCTGAATAGTCTTTAAGGGAAAAGCTCGCCTGACAAACATGTTGGAATTCTGTGAAGAAGTAGCAAGCAGGATAGACACAGGAGAATAAGTGGATGTTATGTACTTGGATTTTCAGAAGGCCTTTGACAAGGTACCACACAAGAGGCTGCTTAGCAAGGTAAGAGCCATGGTATTTCAGGAAAGATACTGGCATGGATAGAGCATTGGTTGATTAGCAGGAGGCAAAGAGTGGGAATAAAAGGAGACTTTTCTGATGGCTGCTGGTGACTAGTGGTGTTCCACAGGAGTCGGTGTTGGGACCACTTCTTTTTACATTGTATGTCAATGATTTGGATGATGGAATTGATGACTTTGTGGCCAAGTTTGCAGATGAAATGAAGATAGCTGGAGAGGCAGAGAGTGTTTAGGAAGCAGGGGTGCCACTAAAGGACTTGTACAGATTAGAAGAATGGGTAAAGAAGTGCAAATGGAATACAGTGTCAGGAAATGTATGGTCCTGTAGTTTGGTAGAAGGAATAAAGGCATAAGCTATTTTATAAATGGGGAGAAAATTCAAAAATCTGAGGCGCAAACGGACTTGGGATTCCATAAAGGTTAGCTTGCAGGCTGATTCTGTGGTGAGGAAGGCAAATGCAATGTTAGCATTCATTTCGAGAGGGTTAGAATATAAAAGCAAGGATGTAATATTGAGCTTTATAAGGCATTGGTGAGGTCTCACTTGGAATATTGTGAGCAAATTTGCACTCCTTATCTAAGAAAGGAGGTGCTGACATTGGAGAGAGTTCAGAAGAGGTTCACGAGAATGATTCTGGGAATGAATGGGTTGTCGTTTGAGGAGTGGGCCTATACTTGCTGGAGTCTAGAAGAATGAGTGGGGATCTCAGTGAAACCTATCAAATGTTGAAAAGCCAAGATAGAGTGGATGTGAAAAGGATGTTTCCCATAGTGGGGGAGCCTTGGACCAGAGGGCACAGCTTCATATTTTATGGATGTACATTTTCATTGGAGATGAGGGGGATTTCTTTAGCTAGAGGTGGTGAATCTGTGCAATTGATTGCCGCAGACAGCTGTAGAGGCCAGGTGACTGGGTGTATTAAAGGCGGAGGTTGATATATTCTTGATTAGTCAGGGCATGAAAGGATACTGAGAGAAGGCAGTGAGAATGGGGCTGAGAGGGGAAAATGTATCAGCCGTGATGAAATGGAAGAGCAGACATGATGGGCTAAATAGCCTAATTCTGCTCCGATGACTTATGGCTGGCAAGAGAATGCTGCTGATTTGGCAATTCCAGGCTGCAGGGTACATGCTGAAGGATCTACTGAAGCCTGTTGTAGCCATGGCCAAGGCTCTGTGTGAAGGACTACATAGTCTGGGCTCTGTCCACTACCATACAGTGAAGGGCCGAACAGGTTGTTGGGCCGACTTCCTGGGATTTTCACACACTACTGTCCTTAGAGTTTACAGAGAGTGGCACAAAAAAAATCCAGTGAGCAGCAGGTCCGTGGACAAAAACGCCTTGGTCCGTGGAGAATGGCCAGACTGGTTCAAGCTGACAGGTAGGCAATAGTAACTCAAACAACAACAGGGATGTGCAGAAGAGCATTTCTGAACACACCACACATAGAACCCTGAACTGGAAGGGCTACAGCAGCAGAAGACCACAAACATACACTCAGTGGCCACTTTATTAGGTACAGGAAGTACCTCATAAAGTGATTACTGAGTGTATATTTTTCACTGCATCAATAAAGCAGCCAGCATCAACAAAGACACCCCACCCACCCTGGGCATTCTGTCTTCCCTCTCCCATCAGGCCAAAGATACAAAAACCCAGAAGCTTGTACCACCAGACTCATAGGACAGCTTCTATCCCACTGTTAAATTGTTCCCTAGTATGATAAAATGGAACCTTGACCTCACAGTCTATCTCGCTATGACCTTGCACTGATTGTTTACCTGCAATTCACTTTCTCTGTAGCTGTCACACTTTAGTCCGCATTGCTATTGTTCTACCTCAATGCTCTGTGCAATGATCCGATCTGAATGAAGTATGCAAGATAAACTTTTTCATTGTAAGTTGGTACATGAGACAATGCTATAAGACTGAGGGTCCTCTATTCCAGGATGGAGGCACCTAAAACGAGAGTAAGAAATTTATAAGAGATCTGAGGGTTGTGTTTCTCACATGGAGGTTGGTGGTTATACAGAAAGTGCTGACAGAAGGGGTGGCAGAGACAGTTGCAGTTACAAAGCAGTTCAACAGGTATGGCAGGTACTTAGAAAAGGAAGGCCAAAAGCGGTTTCAGGACCTCATTGTCTGTATTTTAATGTTTGATCCAGCCACTAACCAATCTCTTTCAACATCCAGTGTTCTTTCAACATTCAAATTTTGCCTCCAAGCTGAACTGTTCTGTAAATCAGTCAATTATCCAAATCAATCCACTGAAACATCTTCAATTACAGTGTGTCTAATGCTAAACTGCACACACTGTGAATTTTGCTGTTTCTTCAAATGACCCGAACTTGGTGAATAATAAAGATAATTGTGCAGTAGTTGAACCAATGATGTTCAAAAATTACACTGGAAAGCTCTGAATATCTGCCTTTTCAGGAATTTTAATATCTAACACGTGTCTTTTGTGAAACAATAAATATTCAAGAAAGCACTAAACTGCATACAATATTTATTGTTGTTAGCACGGAATATTTAGTGTCCACTCACAACCAACAGAAGGAAAAATTTTCGCAGAGCGAAGCCAGTTTTTTGATAGTATTTTTACTATCAAAATACTGATGTGGACACTGGGTCTCCAAAAATTTCAAAACGTATCATTCAACATCATTCTCGCAATCATCTAGCTTCTGAAAGCAGTGAGTTTCTTGTGAAAGCTTTTCACTGCTCTCAGGTTGTAGAAAGTTATTTGCTATTTCATTTGGTAGTAAAAATAATTATAATGAATCATTTTATTATGGGTGGGGTTTAAAGAATCAAGGGGGTGGCACTGTATACTGCGTGCCAACAAAACTTCTGCGTCTGCCATCTTGAGCTTGCGTGCCCTAGACTTGCCACTCCTGACCTAGACGAATGCGGGGCTAACACATGTAAATGAAATTAGAACACAGAACATAGAACATAGTAAATCTACAGCACATTACAGTCCCTCCAGCCCACAATGTTGTGCCGATGTACTCTAGAAGTCGCCTAGAATTTCCCTGCCACATAGCCCTCTATTTTTCTAAGCTCCATGTACCTATCTAGGTGTCTCTTAAAAGACCCTGTCGTATCCACCTCTACCACTGTCGCTGGCAGTGCATTCCATGCACCCAACACTCTCTGTGTGAAAAATTTATTTCTGACATACCTCTTGTACCTACTTCCAAGCACCTTAAAACTATGCACCCTCATGTTAGCCACTTCAGCCCTGGGAAAAAGCCTCTGGCTATCCATATGATCAATGCCTCTCATCACCTTATACACCTCTATCAGGTCACCTCTCATCTTCTGTCGCTCCAAGGAGAAAAGGCCAAGTTCACTCAACCTTTTCATATTAGGCATAATCTCCAATCCAGGCAACATCCTTGTAAATCTCCTCTACACCCTCTCTATAGCATCCACATTCTTCCTGTAGTGAGGTGACCAGAACTGAACACAGTACTCCAAGTAGGGCCTGACCAAGGTCTTATATAGTTGTAACATTACCTCTCGGTTCTTGAACTCAATCCCACAGTTGATGAAGGCCAGCACATTGTATGCCTTCTTAGCAGCTTTCAGTGTCCTATGGACATGGACCCCAAGATCTCGCTGATCCTCCACACTGCCAAGAGTCTGACCATTAATATTATATTCTGTCTTCAAATTTGACCTACCGAAATGAACCACTTCACACTTATCTGAGTTGAACTCCATCTACCACTTCTCGGCCCAGTTCTGCATCCTATCGATATCCCGCTGTAACCTCCGACAACCCTCCAGACTATCCACAACACCCCCAACTTTTGTATCATCTGCAAACTTACTAACCCACCCTTCTACTTCCTCATCCAGGTCATTTATAAAAATCACAGATCCCTGTGGAACACCACTGGTCACCAACCTCCATGCAGAATACGAACCATCCACAAACACACTTTGCTTTCTGTGGGCAAGCCACTTCTGGACCCACAAAGCAAGGTCTCCTTGGATCCCATGCCGCCTCACTTTCTGAAGGAGTCTTGCATGGGGAACCTTATCAAATGCTTTACTGAAATCCATATACACTACATCCTCTGCTCTACCTTCATCATTGTGTTTTGTTATATCCTCAAAGAACTCAATCAGGTTTGTAAGGCATGACCTGCTCGTGACAAAGCCATGCTGACTATCCCTAATCAGATTATGCCTCTCCAAATGTTCATAGAACCTGCCTCTCAGGATCTTCTCCAACAGCTTGCCCACCACTGAAGTCAGACTCACTGGTCTATAATTTCCTGAGTTATCTCTACTCCCTTTCAAGGGAACAACATTTGCAACCCTCCAATCCTCTGGTACTTCTCCCATCCCTTTTCATGATGAAAAGATGATTGCCAGAGGCTCAGCAATCTCCTTCCTTGCTTCCCACAGTAAATTTGGGTATATCTCGCCTGATCCCGGTAATTTATCTGACTTAATACTTTTCAAAAGCTCCAGCACATCCTCTTTCTTAATGTCTGTACACTCAATCGTTTCAGTCTGCTTTAAGTCATCCCCACTGTTGCCAAGGTCCTTTTCACTGGTGAATACTGAAGCAAAGTATTCATTAAGTACCTCTGCTACCTCCTCCGACTCCGTGCACACGTATCCACTCTCACTCCTGATTGGTCCAATTCTCACACGGCTCATCCTCTTGCTCTTCACATACTTGTAGAATGCCTTGGGGTTTTCCTTAATCCTGGTCACCAAGGCCTTCTCATGGCCCCTTCTAGTTCTCCTAATTTCATTCTTGAGCTCTTTCCTGGCACGCTTGTGATTTTTTAGAGCTCTAAAAGTACCTAGTTTTGATGGCTGTCACAGTACGGATTAGGTGAGGAACAAAGGCCTGTCTCTGAGCAGTACAATACAATGATTCTATGATTCTCCCTCCCTCCCCACTCCTCCCCCTCTCTGTCTCTCTTACCTTGCCTCCTCAGGATATATTTATTTAAAGACACTTGCCTCCCTCATCCTTCTCTTCAATTATCTTTCTTTCCACTCTTTTCTCTCCTCCTTCTTGCTGCCCATTAGAGTCACTTTTGTAAATTCCTAACAGAACACATTTTGACACATCTTTTCTGTGGTGAGCTGCAGCAGGGAGCTCCACACATGGTTACTAAAATTAGCCATGCAGAAAACAAGTATAAATTGCTGAATAAAAAAGATCCTGCTAAACATACGTATGAACTTAGGATGAGATCATTTAATGGCTACAGGAATTGATTTTTTCCCTTCATATTTATCATCAGATTGGTATTGAGGTTGGTTCATTACTGTCAGATCCAGTGAAAAGCTTGTCTTGCATATTGTTCCTACAGATCAGACCATTGCACAGTGCCTTGAGGTAGAACAAGGTAAAACAACAACAAAATGCAGATAAAAGTCCAACAGTTCCAGAAAAAGTGCAGTGCAGGTAAACAAGTACAAGATTATGAGATCAATCGTCCATCTTATTGTACTAAGGAGCTATTTAATAGTCACTACAGCAGGGTGGAAGCTCCCCTTGAGCCTGGTGGTATGTGCTTTCAAGATTTTGCACTTTCTGCTGAATGGATAGAGGAAAAGAGAGAATGGCCTGGTTGGTGTGGAATTTGATTATGCTGGCTGCTTTACTGAGGCAGCAAGTATAGGTTGATTGCACAGAGAGGAGGCTGACTCCCTTGATGGAAGTCCTGTGATAAGTGACTCACCTCCCAACACCCCAAGGTCTTTCTACTATCTAAGAGGCACAAGTCAGGACCGTGAAGAAATACTCTCCACTTGCCTGGATAAGTGCAGCTCAGAGAGTCGTGGAGTCAGTGTGATACAGTACAGAAACAGACTCTTCTGCCCAACTCATCAAGATGCCGACCACAGCTCGCAATCCTACCAAGGTGCCCAGCACAGCTGGTCCCATTTACCCACATCTGGCCAACGACCCTCGAAATCTAAACCTTTCCAATCCGTGCAACAACAGCAACATATCCTTTGACAACGTTCAAGAAACGTGACAAGATCTCAAGCAAAGCTTCCCACTTGACAGGCAACCATCCGCTCCCTCCAACGGCAGCACACAACATCTACAGTGGGTAGCAACCTCTAACTACTCACCAGGTTATTCCGAGACCACCCTCCCCAAGCCTGGCAGCTGCACCCCCGCCAAGAAAGACAAGGGCAGGATAAACAAGAAAACACGAGTACCGCCAGTTTCTTCTCCATACTGCACCATCATCAAGAGATTTGACTAAAAACATTACTAATAATACTTCTCTTGAAGCAAGTTGTGGTAAACTATCACCACAAACAATGAAGGGGCGAGTGAAGGCAAAGCAAATTTGGTGCACTGCAAAACCAGGGCACTTGGAATTGGAGCCGTGCTGGTTGCAGTGAACAATTCGGAGAGGAGAAGCTGAGGCAAAGGAGTTCAGATGCCCGTCCAACTAACCCGGGTGTGAGGTTGGATCGCACAAAGTGCTGAGCCAATTTGGAGAGGTCGAGAACAGCTTCTTCGGCAGCAAAATCTAGGCCTTAAGCAAATTGCTGGGCGGTGTGTTCTAGGCCCGGAGTGAAACACTACAGAGGAGCCTAGGTCCTAATGTAAGGCACGATCTGCTCTTTGGACAATTTAGATGCCAGCCCAGATAGTCTGGAAAGACAGGGTGTTGAGAGTTGGGTGAGGTTGGATCACTTTGCACCAAGCTGATTTGGAAGGGTCGAGAATGGCTTCTTCGGCAGCAAAATCTAGGCCAGAAGCAAATTGCCGGCCATGGTGTTCTGGGCCTGGAGCGATTTATCGCGGTGGAGCCCAGATCCTAATGCGAGGTACGATCTGCTGTTCAGTCAATTTACATGCCAGCCCAGATAGACCGGGGGCTCCTGTTGCTACGATGATGAGGCTGTGAGACTGCCCCCAGCGGCTGTGCCTCACGTCAGTGAACTTTGCAGTGATTATGGTGAACTGATTACCGAGGCCTTGGGCCTACTCCAGGCTGCTGAGGGGTTTTGGATCAATTTGGTTCGGAATGCTGTTGCTTGCCTCTGTTGTTTGCTTGATGTGGTCATCGTTTGGTCTAAGTCCAATAACTCTTCCTCTCAACACTGTGGTGTACCTTTACCGAAGTGAGTGGACTTATGCAAGAGAGTGGCTCATCACTAACTTCTCAAGAGCAATTAGGGAGTGAGGTACAAGCTGGCAGGTGATAAGTGAGTAAAGGTCAGGTTCCTTCTTTGGCTCTCTATCTCGTCCACTTCCACCTTGCCTCACCTATCACCTGTCAACTTGTACTCCTCCTCCCCCCCACCTTTTATTTCCAGGCTTCTTTCCAGTCCTGATGAAGGGCCTCGACCCGAAACGTAGATTGTGTATTTCTCCCCATGCACGCTGCCGAGCATTCTGAGTTCCTCCAGCAGTTTGTGCTTGTTGCCAGTATATTTGCATATGTCTACAACAGCCATCTCTAGAACAAACAATGCTGTGCAACAGATGCACACTTTTCTTGGCATTTGTTTAAACATTTCTATGAATGCGTTTTTTCGTTACCAGTGTACCACAAGGGACCACACAAGCAGGAATCCTTCCTGATGTTAAAGTGCCCTTGATGCCTACTTCTCTATTAATCTGGCAAATCATTTGATTAGAAACCTTTCATCAAAATTCAGAGCTGAATGAATAGATTATGGATGGGGAATTCTAGAGGTATGGAATTAGCTTCAAAATGGGAATATTTGTTTTTGAACTGAACCTCCCTTTGTAACCACATGCTCCAACACAGTGGGCAGGAATTAATTTCTAACAAGGGAAAATCTGCGGATGCTGGAAATCCGAGCAACACACACAAAATGCTGGAGGAACTCAGCAGGCCAGGCAGCATCTATGGAAAAGATTACACAGTCAAGGTTTTGGTCCGAGACCCTTCAGCAGGAATTAATCTCTGGCCGGATGACTCCAGTTATTTTTACATGCGTAAGTTATAGAGTGCATCATGGGTTGGGTGAAGCCACTGTTACCATTTAAGATCTTCCCTCTTTTGATGCTTGTTAGAAAACGTTGACTGGCCCTCAGCATCCTGGCAGACGTGGGCAATTTCTGTGATTTTCCCTAAACAACTGTCTGTAGTGTCATCCAGAGACAGTAATGTCATGAAGTATTCAGAGAACTTGCAGAACATGCAGCCTTTCTCTAAACAGTTCAACTGACATAGTGGTGAACATATTGCTTATCACACCTGTTATAATTAAAGCAGGAGCTGTGAGTTAGCAGGCAAAATAGAACAGCAGACATAAGCTAAGGATAAACAAATAGAATTCCAGTATGGAGACAGACCTTTTTGCTCCTCAATCTAAGACAGAATGCATTGGCATTGGAAAGGTTTCAGGAGAAGTTCATGAGATTTATTCCAGGAGCATTTGACAGCTCTGGGACTCTCCTTTACTTGCTGGAGTTTGGAAGAATGTGCAGGGGCAGGGAGGGGGGAGTCTTATTGAAAACCTATTGAATATTGAAAAGCCCAGATAAAGTGGACGTGGAGAGGATGTTTCCTATAGTGGGTAAGGCTAGGACCAAAGGGCACAGTCCCAGAATACAGGGACGTCCCTTTAGAACAGAGATGGAGATGAATTTCTTTAGTCAGAGGGCGTTAAATCTGTGGAATTTATTGCCATAGATGGCTCTGGAGGCTACGTCATTGGGTATACTGTATTTAGAATAGGGGTTAATAGGTTCTTGATTAGTAAGGGTGTCTAGGGTTAGGGGAGAAGGAAGGAGAATGGGGTTGAGAGGGATAATAAATTAGCCATGATGGAATGGTGGCACAGACTTGATGGGCTAAATAACCTAATTCAGCTCTATGTCTCATTATCTTATGGTCTTTCACCCCACAGGGTCTACGCCAACCATTAAACACAAGATCCAGTTCAAGTTTATTTCCATAAACATACATACCCAGAGTATACATAGGTGCTCATTAAATTTACCCTTTAACAGCAGCAGTATTGTATATTACAAACGTGACAAGCATGCAGTAAAGTAATATAAACCTAACTTAATATAAGTTATAAAGTCATATGACTCAAGAGCAGAATTAGGCCATCAAGTCCTCTCCACCATTCAAACATTGCTGATATGTTTTTTGACCCCATTGTCCCAACTACTCCCTATAACCCATAACCCTCATAACTATCAATGTCCGCCTTCAATATTTCCAATGACTTGGCCTCCACTGCCCTCTGTAGCAATAAATTGCACAGATTCACTACACTCTGGCTAAGAAATTCATCCTCATAGCAGTTTTGAAGGTACAGTCCGTTATCCTGAGGCTATCCCTCACCCTGTATTGATGGAATATCCTCTGTACGTATACCCTATCTGGTCCTTTTGCTATTCCATAGATTTCAAAGAGAAATCCTCTCATCCATCTGAACTCCATCAAGTACAGGCCTAGAAACATCAAACACTCATCAGATGTTCAGCCTCTCCTTCTTGCGACAATCCTTGCAGACTTTCCCCTGGATCCTCTCCGGGGCCAGCACACCTTTCTTCAGATACATTGCCCAAAAGTTCAACATAATAATGTCAGCGCAAGCTGAGGGAGAAAAGAAATATAGTCTGAGTTAGTGTTAGGGTTTTTTAGATCAGTTCAAGAACCTGACGATAGAGGAGATGAAGCTATTGTTAAACCCTGAGGTGTGTGTCTTCAGGCTCCTGTACCTTCAGCCTGATGGTAGCAAGGAGAAGAGGGCATGGCCAGAAGGTAGGTGTCCGCAAGCATAGACCGGTTTGAACACCCGTTGACACGAATCTTATGTTAACCCAACTGTATTGTTTACTCAGGTTTATCGTCACTGACACAGACCGGGAAATCTGTTGTTTTGTGGCAGTAGTACAGTGAAATTCATAAAATAAGCTGTAAATTATAATAAGAAAAATATTAAAAAAGTGCAAAAAATTAGTGAAAAAACAGAGCAATAAATAGGGATTCATGGGCTCATTGTTCATTCAGAAATCTGATGGTGGAGGGCAAGAAGTTGATCCTAAAACATTGACTGTGTGTCTTCAGGCTCTTGTACCTCATCCCTAATGGTAGCAATGAGAAGAGGCCATGTCCTGGGTAGTGGGATCCTTAATGATGGATGCTGCTTTCTTGAGGCATTGCCTTTTGAAGATGGCCTCGGTGGCGGGAGGCGAATGCCCATGCTGGAGCTGACCAAGTTTACAGCATTTTGCAGCTTTTCCTGATCCTGTGCAGTGACCCCTCCATACCAGACTGTGATGCAACAGTTAGAATGCTCTCCACGGCACGACTATAGAGATTTGCTTGGTGACATTCCAAAACTCACCAAAATCCTAATGAAATGTAACTGCTGCCGTGCCCTCTGCATAATCACATCAATATGTTGAGTCCAGGACATATCTTCAGAGATGTTGACACACAGGAACTTGAAACTGCTCACTCTTTCCACTGATGACTCTTTGATGAGACTGGTGTGTGTTTACTTGACTTCCCCTTTCTGAAGTCTGCAATCAACTTCTTGATTTCAATCTATTCCTGTCAACTATCCCAGATTCTACCACTCCCTACACTCTGGGAACAGTTTACACCGGCTGATTAACCTACCAACCTTTTGCTATTGTTTGCATGGTGATGGGTGGGGGAGAGGCTGGGGGTTGGTGCTTCTGATGGCCCAGGTTGGGGGAGGGGGAGGGAGGCAGTCGATGCTTTTCTGCAGCGTGCATGGGAGGCAATGTGGCAGGGGGGGGGCTTTGGGGCTCTGACGTTTCCATCATTCATTCTTTGGGGGTTCTTGTTTTGTGGATGTCTGTAAAGAGTAAGAATTTCAGGTTGTATACAGTATATTGTACACATTCTCTGATATTAGATTGAACCATTTGTTCCTGCACATCCATGGGATGTGGAACACACCAAAGCACCCAGAGGGAATGTAGGGGGCTACGGGGGGGGGGGGGGGGGGGGGAAGGTGCAGCATTGGGGGTCAGGTTCAAACCGGGGTTGTTTGAGCTGTGATGCACCACCTCTGCTAGAGGCACGACTACCCTGACTGCCAATAGCTTAACGGCCTGCACAAAGCAGCTACATCTGCTTGTTTTCTAATTGGATTGAGTTACTCCATTTACCTCACAATTTTTTGGACATGTACTCTAAACAAAGTCCACTGCAATAACTGTTGGCTATGAAGGCCCATTTCTGTAGATGATTGTCCCAGCTCACGTGAGAGGAAGCAAATAAAAATGACTGAAGCACAAGAATGAGAATGTCGAGCAGACCAAGGAAAGGGGAGCCCAGCAAGACTCAGCCAACACGATGGAGTAAATTGACCATGAGCTGAACCTGGAGTGCTGGGCTTGTTTCCTCAACCCCAGGGACTGGCCTAAATAGAAAACAGATTTTCTTTCCTCTGATGATTCAGGATTGGTTTGTCAAATGGTTGACACAAGGGAGGGAGCAGCATGCTGGGTTCTGCCTGAGATAGGAGATGCCAACATATTCTGTTCCAGCATCTGCAACGAAGCTCTTGGAACAAAGCCCGACTGGCAGAAGGCCATCTCCTAATAAAGCTGCTGCTTTCTTCTTGTTTTTTTATATTTGTATGAGCACCTTTTCCCTCTGTAGGGAGGGAGAGAAAATGATGTGGCAGAGATATAAGCAGAACTGGAATTAGCAATGGTTTGTTATTCACTGGTTTATTTTAGTGAACAGCTTGTCTTGTGTACTGTTCATACGGATCAGATCATTGAGTGCATCGAGGTAGAACAAGGTAAAGCAATAACAATGCAGAATGAAGTGTAAAACCTACAGAGAAAGTGAAGTGCCGGTAAACTATCAAATGCAAGATCATAACAAGGAGGGTGTTGGGCTCACGATTCCATCTTTTTTAAATAGGGAACCATTTAATAGTTTTATTACAGTGGGATGAAAGCGGGCCTTGAGCTTGGTGGCAGATGCTTTCAGCTTTTTGTAACTTGTGCCCATTGGGAGAGGGAGAAGCGAGAATGTCCAGGGTGGGTGGAGCCTTTCATTATGCTTCCTGCTTTATGGAGGCAGTGAGAAGTCTAGCGTCCACGGAGGCGAGGCTGGTTTCTGTAACGTGCTGAGCTGTTTCGGCAGCTCTCTGCAGTTTCGTGTCGTCATGGTGCAGGGCAGTTGTCGTACTCAGATTTATGTATCCAGACAGAATGGTTTTTCCGGTGCATTGATAAAAATTGGTAAGGGTTGACAGAGGCATGCTGAATTTCTTCCCCTCGGAGAAGGTAGAAGCATTAGTGTGCTTTCCTGGCCGCGGCTGAACGACAGTGGCTGTTGACGGTCACTCCTAGGAACCTAAAGTTCTCAGCCCTCTCAACCTCAGTGCAATTGATGTAGACTGCAGCACGTGCACTGCTCCTTTGCTGACGTCTTTTCTTATTATTCGTCACACGGACTGTACATTGGAACTGGCAGTGCAATGCACCGTTTTGTGTCAGATCAAATCAGCAAAGTTTTTACTGGGTAGACCGCAAGTGTCAGCGTGCTTCTGGTGCCAGCGTAGTGAGTGCATAATTCACGAGCCCTGACCATAAAGGTCCATCTTTGGAATGTGGGAGGAAACCTGAGCACCTGGAGGAGAGACACGCGGTCACGGGGAGAACATAAAAACTTCTTACAGACAGTGCGGAGAGCTGAACCCTCACCTTACAGCTAGTGGTGTAAAGCTATGCACAAACGGTTACATTACTGTCCCATTGCTACGCTATTGTAGTGCCCCTGACCACATGACCAGATGAGAAATGTAGCCTCTTTCTTGTTTGTTTTTATTGGCCCCTCTCTTTCCCCAATTGTCCTCATTAACTTATTCAATGGCACAAACAGCAACTGTGTTACTCAGACACCCTGGCTTCCACCCTGTCACCGACAATCTCCATTCCCCATTCCCATGGCCGTTCCCCATCCGTGACCTTTACCCTTGCTCTTCCAGTTTCTGTGCAGCATCTTCTCCCTCCATACATACTGTCTCTTCTGCTGAATGTTTCCAGCATTTTCGGTTTTAATTTCAGCATTCCAGCATCTGCAGTTCTTTTGCTTTTCAGTTCGTGGTCATTACATGGCCTGGAGCATCCGGCTTGGGTATCTGCAGGAAACCACAGTGGGAAAAGAAGAAGCTTTCACACAATGCCTTGCACAATCTTAGAATGTTGCAGAGTCCTCTTGAAATGTGGTCACTGTCCCAGTGCAAGAAAAATGGCCATCACTTTGCACTCGTCAAGATCCTACAGGGTACTCATGAACAAATAATCAACATTGGCGATGTTAAATGAGGGACGGACATTGGCCAGGAAGGTACGTGAAGCTGAAAATGATCTGCTCCTTAAGTGATCAATTGCTGACATATCTGACCTCAGCCTGAATGATTGGAGGGTCAGCACAGTTGTTCTGAAGAAGAGAGAGGTGTGTTATAAAACCAGGACCATCCCTAGCTGCATGCTGTATATTCACATCGGAGTTTGAACTTGGCTTAGCTCTTGCAGAATGACATAGAACATAGAACAGTACAGGCCCTTCAGCCCACGATTTTGTGTCATCCTATATAATCCTACTCCACGATCAATCTAACCCTGTCCTCTCTCTTTTTCTTTCATCCATAAATGTCCCTAATGTGTTAATCTCTACCACCAGTCCCAGCGGTGCATTCCAGGCAATTATTGATCTCAGTGTAAAAGTCCTACCTTTGATATACCCCCCACACATTCCTCCAATTACCCTGTTGTATTAGTCATTACTCCTCGGGAGAAAGGCGCAGGTATTTACCCTATCTCTATCAAGTTGCCTCCACATCTCCACAAACATGAAGGGTAAAGCATTTCCTTCCCTGCACGTGGCTCAGTTGCTTTCTTGGCTGAATAGGTTTCCGTCCTTCCACTGGAAGCTCTTCTACTACATTTCTCAGTCTTCAATCTATTGTCAATTACTGAGGCGAGTCTGACTAAAAATGAGAATGCTGTTTAAAACACGTAGCATTAAATCAGTGTTAATTTTGCTTAATACCGTAAGTCAGAAGCTGTGTCTTACAGAACTCCTCTTTCTGGGTTTGGGATTTCTTGTGAAATATAGGCAAGGATGTGCTCATAGCTAAAGAGTGATTTTTAGGTCTGGTGTATGTAGCAGCCAAGGATCAATGTTATAGAGTGGCCACAGCAATGTAACTTTGTTCAGTTTATATAAGGAGAAAGTTTGTCCATATGCTTGATCCTGTAACAAAGAAAGCTCACCAGCACCTCTACTTCATCAGGAGGCTAAAGAAATTTTGCACATCCCCTTTGACCCTGCTGCCTCTGATCTGGATGCATAGCAGGTTGGTATGGCAACTGCCCTGCCTGTGACGACGAGAAGCTGCAGAGAGCTGTGGGCCTAGCATCAGAACATAATGGAAACCAGCCTTCCCTCCATGGACACTGTCTACATTTCTCAAGCCAACAAAGTCAAAGACCACACTGCGTACCACCCCCCCAAGAAATTCTTCCTTTTAGTCTCTCCCATCATACAGAAGATAGAAAAGCCTGAAAGCACTTACTACCGGCCTCCACCCCGCTGTTCCAAGACTAGTTAGTGATCCACCAGAACAACAAGATGGACTCTTGCCTCCACAATCTACCCAGTTGTGCCCTTGCTCCTCATTGTCTGCCTGCACTGCACTTTCTCTGCAATTGTAACACTTCATCTTTCACTCCGTTATTGGTTTCTATTGCACGCCTCAAAGTAATGAAATAATCTTTATGAAAAACAAAGTTTTTCACTGTACACTGTATGTACTACAGGAAGTACACTAGCTTGTCACTGTGACAATGATAAACTAACTTGTTTTTTCCACTTCTGATCAAGGGTTGCGGACACTTAACAGACTTCTCTCCTTCCCTTTAATGGGGCTGATAGAGGATTACGTTTAACCCATTGTTTCCTGATTGGAGACAATTTCACCATTTCACTGACCAGACCTGACTTCTAGTTCGGTACACACTCGACTGAGAAAGGGAGGCTTTGACACCACCATCACTACCCAAACCTAACAGGAAGTGGAGCAAAGTTCAGCTCTTAATGCCTAAATTTATACAGACAGAAAGTGGGAATAGATTCCAGCACATTTGAGAAACACGGGAATTTTGGAACAGGAATGGGAATGTCAGTCCATCAAGAAACGAGCTGGATGTCAGCTCCACCTATCCACTGTGAGTTTTATTTTAATTTCTTGATTATTCAGCATCTGGATGTCACTGAAAAGACCAGATTTAATTCCCGTTCTCCTAATTACTCTTGAGAAGGAGTTGGGAAGCCACATTCCTGAACCACCGATTCCTTCCGGTGAAGGTACTCCTACAGTGCTGTTCGGAAGAGTGCTCCCGGATTTAGATCCGGCAACAATAAAGGAAATGTGACACACACTCATTGGCCACTCTGTTAGGTACACCTGTACAGCTGCTTGTTAATGCTAACATCTAATCAGCCAATCATGTGGCCACAGCTCAATGCATGAAAGCATACAGACATGGTCAACGGGTTCATTCAACACACACAAAATGCTGGTGGAACACAGCAGGCCAGGCAGCATCTATAAGGAGAAGCACTGTCGACGTTTCGGGCCGAGACCCTTCGTCAGGACTAACCGAAAGGAAAGATAGTAAGAGATTTGAAAGTAGTGGGGGCAGGGGGAAATGCGAAATGATAGGAGAAGACCGGATGGGGTGGGATGAAGCTAAGAGCTGGAAAGGTGATTGGTGAAAGTGATACTGAGCTGGAGAAGGGAAAGGATCATGGGACGGGAGGCCTCGGGAGAAAGAAAAGTGGGGGGGGGGGGGGGAGAAGCACCAGAGGGAGATGGAGAACAGGCAAACATTTAAATATGTCAGGGATGGGGTAAGAAGGGGAGGAGGGGCATTAATGGAAGTTAGAGAAGTCAATGTTCATGCCATCAGGTTGGAGGCTACCCAGCCGGTATGTAAGGTGTTGTTCCTCCAACCTGAGTGTGGATTCATCTTGACAGTAGAGGAGGCCATGGATAGACATATCAGAATGGGAATGGGATGTGGAATTAAAATGTGTGGCCACTGGGAGATCCTGCTTTTTCTGGCGTAGGTGTTCCACGAAACGGTCTCCCAGTCTACGTCGGGTCTCGCCAATATATAAAAGGCCACACCGGGAGCACTGGACGCAGTATACCACACCCGCCGACTCACAGGTGAAGTGTCGCCTCACCTGGAAGGACTGTCTGGGGCCCTGAATGGTGGTGAGGGAGGAAGTGTAAGGGCAGGTGTAGCACTTGTTCCGCTTACAAGGTTAAGTGCCAGGAGGGAGATCAGTGGGAAGGGATGGGGGGGACGAGTGGACAAGGGAGTCACGTAGGGAGCAATCCCTGTGAAAAGCAGAAAGAGAGGGGGAGGGAAAAATGTGTTTGGTAGTGGGATCCCGTTGGAGGTGGCGGAAGTTACGGAGAATTATACGTTGGACCTGGAGGCTGGTGGGGTGGTAGGTAAGGACAAGGGGAGCCCTATCCCGAGTGGGGTGGCGGGCAGATGGGGTGAGGGCAGATGTGCGGGAAATGGGAGAGATGCGTTCAAGAGCAGAGTTGATGGTGGAAGAAGGGAAGCCCCTTTGTTTAAAAAAGGAGGACATCTCTTTCGTCCTGGAATGAAAAGCCTCATCCTGAGAGCAGATGTGGCGGAGATGCAACGGGTTCATTCGTTGTTCAGACTAAGCATCAGATTGGAGAAGAAATGTAACCTACGTGGCTTTGACCGTGGAATGATTGTCGGTGTCCGACGGGAGGCTCTGAGTCCCTCAGAAACTACTGCTGTCCTGGGATTTAAATGCACAACTCTCTCTAGAGTTTACAGAGAATGGAATGAAAACATATATTTAAAAAAATCCCGTGAGCGGCAGTTCTGTGGGTGAAAATGCGAGAGGTCAGAGGAGAATGGTCAAAATGGTTCAAGCTGACAGGAAGGCGACAGTAATTCAAATAACCACACGTTACAACATGATGTGCAGAAGAGAATCTCTGAATGCACTGCATGGCAAACCTGGAAATCGATGGGCCATGGTAGCAGAAGACACGAACAGTGACAACTTTATTAGGTATTGGAGGTATCTAATACAGTGGCCACTGAGTGTATTTCCAAAACAAGATGGCATGCAGTCGGCGAGGAACCTGCAGGTGACAGTGGCACCTGATGGCACCGACCCGACCTCTGTATCTGTTTATGACCCAGACTAACAAAGCTTTAAACGCAAGGGATTCTGCGGATACTGGAAATCCTGAGCAACACACACAAAACGCTGGAGGAATACAGCAAGTCAGGCAGCATCTATGGAGGGGAATAAACAGTTGACATTTCAGTCCGGCATCCTTCATCAGGACTGGAAGGGAACGGGGAAGAAGCCAGAAAAACAAGGTGCAAGGGAAGGAGTACAAACTGGCAGGCAATCGGTGAGTCCGGGTGAAGGGGGAGGTGTGTGGACTATAAGCTATAAACACCCTTGAAATATTCAATCAATATCTGACCTCAGGTCTTAATTTTGGGATGTGGGGGGAAGGAGTGATATTGGGGAGAGTCCCAGAGTCCTCTGTCAGAAACACTTCTTGAAAACACTGCTTGCCTGGAGAAATAATTTTTCTCTCTATCTATTTAATAAGATTTAATGATCTTAAACCTAAATTATGACCATTCAACACTTCATTAGTATAAATTTTGCAACCAGTCTTCTCAGTTTAACCCCATCACCCTTCAAATGGATCTGCTCTGCATCCCTTGACCAGGCCAAGAATATTTTCTTCCTCAGACTTGTAGTCAAGGAGTCCAGTTGGAGATCTGTCCATGTGTGTCGGTGCGTGGGAGGGAAGGGCCTTATTTTGCTGTTGTTGCTTTGTTGTTTGTTGTGTTCTGTGTTGTTCTGCCCAGCTTTGTGGGCCTGCTACGTTGGTGAGCTGCCCCAAGCACATCCCTAAGTGTGTTGGTCGTTAATGCAAATGACACATTTCACTATATCTTTTGAAGTACATGTGAGAAAATAAAAATGAATCTGAATCTAAAAGTTGAAGGCTATAACTGCACAGAGCAACAGCATTAGTTTACACATGTAACATGGGTTTGGTGGGAAAATGAGCAGTAGGCGCGGACATGTTGGTGCAGATAAACGTTTCACAGTTAGTATTGTTGGATGTGGTTTTGGCTCATCTCCAATGGATGTGAGCAATGTCTGGCTGAAGAAGAACCATTTGTGTCAATAAGTTTTAATTTTCACATCCGCTGCCCTTCCCAACTGATTGCTAATACAAAAATGAAAATAAAAAATTGCTGTCACTGGAAATTGGAAATCAAAACAAAAAATGCTGGAAACACTCAGCAGAAATGATAAGTGTTGCTCAACACGAAATGTTGCCTCTATTTCTATTTCTAAAATGCAGCCTGACCTGCTGGAGTGTTTCGTGTTACTACACCATCCGATAAACAGCCTTTTGCAGTAACCTACCTGGTTAAGATTCATGCTTGAAGTTCCAAACTCTTTGGTCTTTGGCATCACAGCAGAATGGTTTAACAGAACACCCTCCCTTTGGTACTGTGGACACAAAGGGCGGTTACACAATACCCAGTGCCTGGTCCTACAGATGTGAAAATGGTTTTGGTTTGGTGACTGATGTACACTTATTGCATATGCTGGTTCGTTGCTCCAAGGAAAAGGGTCTGCACGATGCTTTGACATCTGTTAAAATGCCAAGCAAGAGACGGCATCTCTGCTTGCACACCAGTTCTGCCTGCTCTACTTCCACACTGCAGCACTCACCATGGGTTAATGACACTCTGACGGGAACCTCGCAGAAAAGCCCTCCCCACCATTGAGCACATCGACAAGGAGTGCTGCCACAAGAAAGCAGCATGCCCCACCGTCCAAGCCATGCTCAGTTCTCACTGCTGTCATCCGGCCAGAAGTACAGGAGCCTTGGTCCCACACCACCAGGTTCAGAAATCGTTATTACCCTACAACTATCAGGCTCTTGACCAAGCGTGGTTAACTTCACTCACTTCAACCATGAACTGATTCCGCAACCTATGGACTCACTCTCAAGGACTCTACAACTCATGTACCCAGTATTATTTATCTTATTTGTTTTTGTATTGGCGCAACTTGTCTTCTTTTGCACATTGGTTGTTTTCCAGCCTTTGTGTGGTTGTTCATGAATTCTATTGTATTTCTTTGTTCTACTGTGAATGCCTGCAAGAAAGGAAATCTCACGGTAGCATATGGCGACGTATACAGTATGATAATAAACTTCCTTTGAAGTTTGAACTTTGAACCTCCACACCTTGCCCATTTCCAAAAATCATTAATTTGTTACAGGAACATTGACACTTGGTTTACCGAACACTGAGTGGATCGAGATATTCTTCCTTCCGAGCTCTTTGAAATGCACAGTGAGCAGTTCTCATAAGGAACACCGCTTGGCTGCAGCCAGTTCGTGTTTCTTGCAGATTTGAGAGTTTGCGTAGCTGGTGGCTGGGAGGTGGACTGCTAGAGAATGAGGAGCCGGCGTGGCCCAGCAAAGAAGCAGGAGCGGAAAGGGAAGATGAGCCCTCAATGAACCACGCTGATCCTCGAGGAATCCTCCTGCACCTGGTTTGTGAGCAGCAGTGGGCTGTTAGAGCCACGTGCCAACAAGGGTATGATATGAACTGCAGACATGTTATGCCAGCAAACAGGACGAGCTTCTCGTTTGAGACTCAATGATTCTAAGCCTTAATGATTCTGTATCTTCCAGCCATTCTGCATCTGAAAATGATTTCAGTCTGCAGTCCAACACTGTGCTGTGCAAAGTTCCGGCACTCCCTGCTCAATTAGAGCGGGCAGCACTCCCTCAAACTCATGGAAATCCAGAATGCTTCCGGATAAACTTGTAAGGCTGATTAATAATCTCTTTGATTTAATACATCCAGGGAAAGCTCAGTCAGCCCACAGCAAGCACCTTTTAAAGGGCTTAACTCATCACACTGTAAAGCTGCAAGAAATCCATTTGTTGAAATGGGACTGTCGGAGCCCAGATATCCATCCCCAGTGGGGTTGCGTGCACAGAATGTACTACAAAGCTGCAGACTCTTCCCTCGGATTTGGTTCCCTCTGGAGATCTGTCAGGGAACTTTGTCTTAGGCACTGTAAGCATAGTACGAGACAGTGATGTCAGTAGCAACCTGCAGTGGACATGTTTGCACCAGCCACTGTCTGCAACCAAGATCCTCACCTGGCCTGGCCTATCACCAGCCGGCTTGTACTGCCCCCCTTTGCCCTACCTTCTTATTCTGGCTTCTTCCTCCATCCTCTTCAGCCCTGATGAAGGGCTTTGGCCTGAAGCGTCGGCTCTTTACTCCTCTCCATAGATGCTGCCTGACCTGTCGAATTCCTCCAGCGTTTTGTGTTGTAATGAGGACCTATGTCCTTCCTGTCACCAGATCTCCTTTTCCAGCTTTCACTTTTCCACCAGACTCTTACATAGAACACAGAGCAGTACAGCACGGGACAGGCCATTCGGCTCACAATGTGCTGAACCAGCTAAAAAACAAATCAAAACACCTGCCTACACCGTGTCCCTATCCCTCCATCTTCTTTACATCCATGTGACTATCCAAACGTCTCTTAAAAGCCTCTAATTTATTTGCCTCTACCACCATACCAGGCAACGCATTCCAGGCACCCACGACTCTCTGAGTAAAAAAACTTACTGTTCACATCTCTTTTGAACCTAACCCCTCTCACCTTCAATGCATGCCCTCTGCTATTAGACATTTCACCCTTGGGAAACAGATACTCCGTCTACTCATAATCTTATAAACCTCCATTAGGTTTGCCCTCAGCCTCCAGCGCTTCAGAGAAAACAAACACAAGTTTGTCCAGCCTCTCATGATAGCACATGCCCTCTAAACCAGGCAGCATCCTGGTAAACCTCTTCCACACCCTCTCCAAAGACTCAACATCTTTGCTGTAGTGGGGTGACCAGAACTGTACGCAATACTCCAGATGTGGCCTGACCAGAATTTTATAAAGTTCCAACATAACCTCTTGACTTTTGAAATCAATGCCTGGACTAATAAAAACAAGCATTCCATAAGCCTTCTTATCACCTTATCAATCTGTATAGCTATTTTCAACAAACTATGAACTTAAGGGATCTTGCCCTTAACAGTGTACTGTCTTCTTGCATTTGCCCTGCAAGGTGCAACACCTCACATTTATCTGGGTTAAACTCCACCTGCCATTTATCTGCCCATATCTACAACTGATCTATATTGTGCTGTATTCTTTGTCTTACTAACTTATCAAGTTGGTAAGACACGACCTGCCCTGCACAAAGCCATGCTGACTCTCCCTAATTAGCCCATGGGTTTCCAGATGCTCATCTATCCCATCCTAACAATTTTCTCCAGCAATTCCCCTACAACTGACGTGAGACGGTACACCTGTACACCTGATGTTTTCATGCAAATATCTGATCAGCCAATCATGTGGCAGTAACTCAATGCATAAAACCATGCAGACATGGGAAAGAAGTTCAGTTGTTATTCAAACCAAAAATCAGAATGGAGAAACAATGTGATCTAAGTGACTTTGACTGTGGAATAATTGTTGGTGCCAGACGGGGTGCCTGGAGAATCTCAGAAACTGCTGACCTCCAAGGATTTTCATGCACAACAGTCTCTAGAGTTCACAGAGGATGGTGTGAGAAGCAAAGCGTCAGTTCTGTTGGTGAAAATACCTTGTTAATGAAAGAGTTTGGAGGAGAGTGATCAGACTGGTTCAAGCTGACAGGAAGGCAAAGTAACTCAACTAACCTCACATTACAACTGACATGTGCAGAAGAGCATCTCTGAATGCATGACACGTGGAACCTTGAAGTGGATGGGCTACAACAGCAGAAGACCATGAACATACACTCAGTGACCACTTTATTAGATGTAGTTGGTGCTTAATAAAGTGGCTACTGAGTGTATGTCTGACATCCTATCCCTTGGCATCCTGTGGACTTTTCTTCTACTCAGCAGTCCTTTCTGCGGTTATACATCATTACCTCTAACTATCGCCTTTTAATTGTCCCCAGTGCTGCCTCAAGCTTTAAAAGGAGAGTCTTGACTTGTCTGTGAAGCGGGAGATTGCGGAGAGAGTTGGAGGCAGTTCTTTGAGAAGTTTGTGTGCCAGTTTTAAAAAGAGATTGGAGCCTGTTGGGACTTGTCTGCTGAGCATGAGATTGCTAGGCTTATTGGTGACTTAGTAAAAACCAATAAAAAGAAGCGAGGTTTAAACAGTGCGGCAATTGTGGGGACAACCATTGTGCGAGTGGGCCGGGTTAGAGGAAGAGGTTTTGGCCCAACGGTCTTTGGTGAGAACAGGCAGAGGCATAATTTATGTCGCTAGTGCTTTGGGAATGGATACAAAGTTAGTGATATGTTCTTTGTGTACGATGTGGGAACTCAGGGAGACCTCCAGACTCCATAGTAACTATATCTGCACCAAGTGCATTGACCTGCAGCTCCTTAGAGACTAAGTTCGGGAACTGGAACTGCAGCTTGATGACCTTCAGCTCATATGGGAGAATCAAGAGGTAATAGATTGGAGATACAGAGAGGAAGTCATCCCTAGGTTGCAGGAGGCACGTAGCTGGGTGACTGTCAGAAGGGATCAGGCAGCCAGTGCAGAGTACCCTGTGAGTAGTGGGGTGCCACAGAGATCAGTTCTGGGTCCATTGTTTGTCATTTATATCAATGATCTGGATGATAACATTGTTGACTGGATCAGCAAATTAACAGATGACACCAAGATTGAGGGTGTAGTGGACAGCGAAGAAGACTATCAGAACTTGTAGAGAGATCTGGACCAGCTAAAAAAAATGGGCTGAAAATGGTAGATGGAATTTAATGCAGACAAGTGCGAGGTTTGGGAGGACCCTTCAGTTTAGGTCTTACACGGTGAGCGGTAGGGCACCGTGAATACAGATCTATAATTCATTGAAATGGGTGACACAGCTAGACAGAGTAGTAAAGATGGTTTTTGACATTGGCCTTCATAAGTCAATGCACTGAGTACAGGAGTTGGGATGTTATGTTGAAATTGTATAAGATGCTGGAGTACTGTGTGCAGTTTTGGTCACTAACCTACAAGAAAGATATAAATACGATTGAAAGAATGCAGAAAACATTTACAAGGATGTTGTCAGGACTTGAGGATCTGAGTATAGGGAAAGGTTGAATAGGTTAGGACTTTATTCCCTAGAATGTGGAAGATTGAGGTGAGATGTGGTAGAGGTATACAAAAAGATGAGGGGTATCGATAGGGTAAGTACAAGCAGGCTTTTTCCACTGAAGTTGGGTGAGTCTACAACTAGGGGTCATGGGTTAAGGGTGAAAGGTGAAATGTTTAAGGGGAACATGAGGGGAAAGTTCTTCACTCGGATGGTGGTGTGAATGTGGAACAAGCTGCCAGCAGAAGTGGTGGATGGAGGGTCTATTTCATCACTTGCGAGAAATTTGGATATGTATATGGATGGGAGGGGGATAGAGGGCTACGAACCAAGTGTAGGTCGATGGGACTAGGCAGATTAGTGGTTCAGGATGGACTAAATTAGTCAAAGGGCCTGTTTCTGTATTGTAGTGTCCAATGACTCTATGGCTCCATGCTGCCATTGTCACTTGCCAGTGAGGTTAAAAGTACACGATCTGGCAGATGAATGCTTGGCTGAGGAGTTGGTGCAGTGGGCAGTGTTTCACATTTTTGGATCATTGGGACCTCTTCTGGGGAATGTGTGACCTGTACAAAAAGGATGTGTTACAGCTGAACACCTGAAGTGAGAGACACCAATATCTCTGCTGGCAGGTTTGCTAGAGCTGTTGGGGAGGGATTAAACAGGTCTGGCAGGGAGATGGGAACTGGAGTGATAGGGTGAAGGATGGTACACAGTGTGTAGTGAGACTGTGAGGAAGGACAGGCAGATGATGGAGCAAAATTGCAGTCAGTGGGATGAGTTGAAATGTAACATGGAGGCAAAATCAAAAAAGGAGATGGAAACAAAACTGAAGGTGCTATGTTTGAATGCTCGTAATATACGGAATAAGGTAGATGATCTTGTTATGCAGTTAGAGATTGGCAAGTATGATGTTCATGTATGACATCACTGACTCGTGGCTGAAAGAGGATTATAGCTGGGAACTTAACATCCCAGGATACACATTAAATTGAAAGGATAGGCAAGTAGGCAGAGGGAATGGAGTGTTTCTGTGGGTAGAAAGTGAAATCAAATCCTTAGAGAACTATTTTTTGATACTGTAGGATGAAAACATGTGGAATCCTTGTAACAGAGTCAAGAAACTGCCAGGAAAACAATCCTGATGTAAGTTATATGCAGGCAAACAGAAGCCAGCACGTGGGGTACAAATTACAATGAGAGGTAGAAAAGGCATGCAAGAAGGGCGATGTGACAGTAGTCATTCGGAACAAGAAGGCAGCGGGAGAGCACCTAAGGATTTCCAGCGGGAAGACACTTTGAGTTCTCGGGGGAAGAGAGAGGCCAGACTGTGCAGGCGCATGACATCCGCCAGTTGAGCGCGAACAGTTGAGAAAGAAGGCAGCCACATCCAGCGGGCAGCAGGCTGAAAGTGCTTTGGCTCTACGGGCTTCAGCGGTAACGGGACGAGGTGAAGCAGTTGTTGATTGCAAAAGGAGGTAGTATGTGTGTGAGGCCAGTTTTCTGTGGTCGGTGTCAGATGTGGGAGGTCCTGGAGTCTCCTGGCATCCCGGATGGCCACATCTGCACCCGGTGCATCGAGATGCAACTCCTAAAGGGCTGTGTTAGGGAACTGGAGCTGCAGTTCGATGACCTTCGTCTGGTCAGGGAGAGCGAGGAGGTGATAGAAAGGAGTTACAGACAGGTGGTCACTCCAGGGCCACCGGGGACAGAGAAATGGGTCACAGTCAGGAGAGGGAAGGGGAAGAGTCAGGTACTAGAGAGTACCCCTGTGGCTGTACCCCTTGACAATAAGTACTCCTGTTGCCTCTGACACAGAGTCTGGCCCTACGGCTCAGAAGGTTAGGGAAAGGAAGAGAAAGGCAGTAGTGATAGAGGACTCTATAGCCAGGGGTTCAGACAGGTGATTCTGTGGATGCAGGAAAGAAACTCGGATGGTAGTTTGCCTCCTAGGTGCCAGGGTCTGGGATGTTTCTGATCGCGTCCAAGATATCCTGCGGTGGGAGGGAGAACAGCCAGAGGTCGTGGTACATATTGGTACCAATGACATAGGTAGGAAAAGGGAAGAGGTCCTGAAAGAAGACTACAGGGAGTTAGGAAGGAAGTTGAGAAGCAGGACCTCAAAGTTAGTAATCTCGGGATTATTGTTTGTGCCACGCGACAGTGAGTATAGGAATAGAATGAGGTGGAGGATAAATGCGTGGCTGAGGGATTGGAGCAGGGGACAGGGATTCAGATTTCTGGATCATTGGGACCTCTTTTGGGGCGAGTGTGACCTGTACAAAAAGGACAGGTTGCACTTGAATCCCAGGGGGACCAATATCCTGGCGGGCAGGTTTGATAGAGCTGTTGGGGAGTGTTTAAAGTAGTTTGGCAGGGGGGTGGGAATCAGAATGTGAGTGCTGGGATTAAGGTAGAAGGACAAGGGCATGATGCTAAGAGTTCTGAGTTGATGAGGAAGAACAAGCAAGGGAGAGAACATAATTGTAGCCAGTTAAAGGGGTTGAAATGTGTCTATTTCAATGCTAGTAGTATTAGGACCAAGGAGGATGAACTTAGAGCATGGATTAGTACATGGAACTACGATGTTGTGGCCGTTACTGAAACTTGGTTGGAGGAAGGGCAGGATTGGATGATGCAGGTCCCGGGGTTCAGGTGTTTTAAAAGGAATAGGATGGGAGGTAGAAAAGTGGGGGGAGTGGCATTGCTGGTCAGGGATAGTATCACAGCTATAGAAAGGGAGGACGCTGCAGAAGGAGTGTCCATGGAGTCAGTCTGGGTGCAAGTCAGAAATAGGAAGGGATCAATCAATGTGCTGGGAGTAGTCTATAGGCCCCCAAATAGCCCTCGGGACACCGAGGAGCAGATAAGCAGGCAGATTTTAGAATGGGGCAGGAAATACAGGGTCGTAGTTATGGGTGATTTCAACTTCCCTCATATTGACTGGCACCTCCTGAGTGCAAGGGGGATAGATGGGGCTGAATTTGTCAGGTGTGTTCAAGAAGGATTCCTGACACAGTATGTGGACTGGCCAACGAGAGGAGAGGCTATACTGGATCTAGTTCTGGGTAATGAACCTGGTCAGGTGACAGACCTCTTGGTGGGGGAGCATTTTGGTGAGAGTGACCACAACTCCCTTAGCTTCAGCATAGCTATGGAAAGGGATAAAATCAGACAAAATGGTAAAGTGCTTAACTGGGGAAGGGCTAACTTTGAAGGGATGAGGCAGGAACTAGCAAGAGTAAATTGGAAACAGACGTTCAAAGGGGAAAGCACAGAAGTAATGTGGGAGAAGTTTAGGGACCACTTGAGCTGGGTTCAGGATAGGTTTGTCCCACTGAGGCAAGGAAAAAATGGTAGGAAAAGGGATCCGTGGCTGACGAAACATGTGAGGCAACTCGTCAAGAGGAAAAAGGAAGCATATGTTAGATATAAGAAGCAGGAAGTAGGAGGGGCTTATGAGAAATATAGGGTAGCCAGGAAGGAGCTAAAGAAAGGACTTAGGAGAGCTCGAAGGGGGCATGAGAAGGCCTTGGCATGTAGGATTAAGGAGAACTCCAAGGCGTTCTATGCGTATATGATGAATAGGAGGATGATGAGAACCAAGGTGGGACCGCTAAAGGATAAAGAGGGCAACATGTGCCTGGAAGCGGAGGAGGTTGGGGAGGTCCTAAGTGAATACTTTGCTTCAGAATTCACAAGTGAAAAGGATCTTGATCAGGATGAGGTTGAAGTAGAGCAGGCCTGTGTGCTGGACAATGTGGAGATTAAGGAAGAAGAAGTGCTGGATCTTCTTAAAAACATCAAGATTGATAAATTCCTAGGGCCGGATATGATACACCCCAGGTTGTTGTGGGAATTGAGAGAAGGCATCGCAGGAGCATTAGCTATGATCTTTGAATCCTCTTTGGCTGCAGGGGAAATGCCGGAGGACTGGAGAATGGCAAATGTAGTTCCCTTATTTAACAAAGGTAATAGGAAGAAACCTGGGAACTATAGACTGGTGAGTCTTACGTCGGTGGTCTGCAAATTACTGGAAAGGATTCTTAAGGATTGGATCTATGAGCATTTGGAGAAGAATAGTCTACTCATGCATAGTCAACATGGCTTTGTGAAGGGAAGATCGTGCCTCACGAGCCTGATTGAGTTTTTTGAAGAGGTAACAAAATAAATTGATGAGGGTAGGGCGGTGGATGTGGTCTACATGGACTTTAGCAAAGCATTTGACAAGTCCCTCATGAGAGACTCATCCAGAAAGTCATGAGGCATGGGATTAGTGGAACCTTGGCTGTTTGGATAAAAAAATTGGCTTAGAGAAGAAAGCAGAGGGTAGCTGAGGAAGGAAAGTATTCTACCTGGAGGTCAGTGATGAGTGGAGTGCCACAAGGATCTGTCCTGGGACCCCTGCTATTTGTGATTTTTATAAATGACTTGGATGTAGAGGTGGAAGGATGGGTGATTAAGTTTGCAGATGACACAAAGATTGGAGGAGTTGTGGATGGAGCTGTAGGTTGTTGAAGGTTACAAGAGGATTTAGACAGGCTGGAGTTGGGCAGAAAAATGGCAGATGAAGTTCAATCCGGACAAGTGTGAGGTGATGCATTTTGGAAGGACAAACCAGAAGACTGAATACAGGATTAATGGTCAGTTACTTAAGAGTGTGGATGAACAAAGGGACACCTTGGGATTCAAATCCCTCAAGGTCGCTGCGCAGGTTGATAGGGTAGTCAAGAAGGCCTATGGGATGCTAGGCTTCATTAACAGGGGGATTGAGTTCAAGAGTAGAGAGGTCATGTTGCATCTCTACAAATCTCTGGTGAGACCGCACTTAGAGTATAGTGTTCAATTCTGGTCACCTCATTATAGGAAGGATGTGGAAGTTATGGAGAGGGTGCAGAGGAGATTTATCAGGATGTTGTCTGAATTGGAAAACAAGTCTTATGAGGCAAGGTTAGCAGAGCTGGAACTTTTCTCTTTGGAGCGTAGAAGAATGAGAGGGGACTTGATAGAGGTCTACAAGATTATGAGCGTCATAGAAAGGGTGGATAGTCGGTACCTGTTTCCCAGGGCACCAATAGCAAACACCAGAGGGCATATGTACAAAATTAAGGGAGGGAAGTTTAGGGGAGACATCAGGGGTAAGTTTTTTACACAGAGGGTTGTGAGTGCATGGAATGACTTGCCAGGGATGGTGGTGGAGGCTAAAACATTAGGGGTATTTAAGAGCCTCTTGGACAGGCACATGGATGAAAGAAAAATGGAGGGTTATGGGGTAGTGTGGGTTTAGTACTTTTTTTTAAGGATTATATAGGTTGGAACAACATGGAGGGCTGAAGGGCCTGTACTGTGCTGTAATGTTCTATGGTTCAATGGTTCATGGGGGATTTAAATATGCAGGTAGATTGGGAAAGTCATGTTGGACTTGATCCCAAAAGAGGGTATTTGTAGAATGTGTACGAGATGGCTTTTTAAGTAGCTTACGGTTGAGCCCACTAGGAGGAAGTCAATACTGGAATGGGTGTTGTTTAATGAACCAGATCTGATTAGGAAACTTAAGGTAAAGGAACCCTTAGGAAGCAGTGATCATAATATGTTAGAATTCACCCTGCAGTTTGAGAGGTAGAAGTTAAAGTTTGATGTATCAGTATTACAGTGGAGTAAAGGGAATTACAGGGGCATGAGAGAGGAGCTGGCCAGAGTTAATTGGAAGGGGACACTAGCAGGGATGACAGCAGAACAGCAATGGCTCGACTTTCTGAGAACAGTTCAGAAGGCACAGGGTAAATACATTCCAAAGAAGAAGTATTGTAAAGAGAGGATGAGACAACAGTGACTGACAAGGGAAGTCAAAAAGAGCTCAAAACAAAAGAGAGGGCATATAATTTAGCAAGAAATAGTGGGCAGTTAGAGGAATGGGAAGCTTTTAAAAACCAGTAGAAGGCAATTAAAAAAGCAATAAGGAGAGAAAAGATGAAATATGAAGATAAGCTAGCCAATAATATAAGAGGATAGAATAAGTTTTTTTTAGATAAATAAAGAGCAAAAGAGAGATGAGAGTAGATATTGGACCATTGGAAAATGACACTGGGGAGTTAGTAATTGGGGACAAAGAAACTTAATAAGTATTTTATGACAATCTTCACGGTAGAAGACTTTGGAAGAACGGAAGAAACGCAAAAGTGTTAGGAGGCAGACGTGAGTGTAGTTGCTATTACTAGGGAGAAGGTGCTTGGGAAGCTGAAAGTCCTGAAGGTAGCTAAGTCACCTGGATCAGATGGACTACACCCCAGGGTTCTGAAATAAGTAGCTGAAGCAATTGTGGGGGCATTGGTAATGATTTTTCAAGGATCACTAGATTCTGGAATGGTTTTGGAGGATTGAAAATTTGCAGCTTCCACTCCACTTGTTAAGAAGTGAAGGAAGTAGAAAAAAGGAAATTATCAAACTAGAGGCCAATTAGCCTGACTTCAGTGGTTGGGAGTCCATATTAAAGATAAGATTTCAGTGTATCTGGAGGCAAATGATAAAACAGGCCAAAGTCAACATGGTTTCATTAAAGGGAAATCTTGCCTGACAAGTTTGTTTGAATTCTTTGTGTCAATAACAGGTTGTAATGATAAAAGAGTGCCAGTGAATTTTGTTTACTTAGATTCTCAGGAGACCTTTGACAGGGTGTCGCATGTGAGGCTGCTTAACAAGATAAGAGCCTATGGTATTACAGGAAATTTACAAATTGGATAGAGGATTTGCTGAGTGGCAGCAGGCAAAGAGTGGGAATAAAGGGGGCCTTTTCAGGTTCACTGATGGTGACTGGTTGTATTCTGCAGGGATTGTTGTTGGGACCACTTCATTTTCACATTATATATGTCAATGATTTGGATGATAGAATTTTGGCCAAATTTGTAGATGATACAAATATAGTTGGGGGGCAGGTAGTGTAGAGGAAGTAGGGAGCCAGCAAAAGGACTTAGAAAGATTTGGAGAATGAGCAAAGTGGGTAGATGGAATATAGTATCAGGAAGTGCATGGTCATGCACTCAACGTCAGTAAGATGAAAGAGCTGGTTGTGGACTTCAGGAAGGGTAAGACGAAGGAACACATACCAATCCTCATAGAGGGATCAGAAGTGGAGAGAGTGAGCAGCTTCAAGTTCCTGGGTGTCAAGATCTCTGAGGATCTAACCTGGTCCCAACATATTGATGTAGTCATAAAGAAGGCAAGACAGCGGCTACACTTCACCAGGAGTTTGAAGCGATTTGGTACGTCAACAAATACGCTCAAAAACTTCTATAGTTGTACCGTGGAGAGCATTCTGACAGACTGTATCACTGTCTGGTATGGAGGGGCAACTCACAGGACTGAAAGAAGCTGCAGAGGATTGTAAATCTAGTCAGCTCCATCTTGGGTACTAGCCTACAAAGTACCCAGGTCATCTTTAGGAGGCAGTGTCTCAGAAAGGTAGCGTCCATTATTAATTGCCTCCAGCACCCAGGTCATGCCTTGTTTTCATCGTAACCATCAGGTAGGAGGTACAGAAGCCTGAAGGCACACACTCAGTGATTCAGGAACAGCTTCTTCCCCCTGCCATCCAATTCCTAAATGGACTTTGAAGCTTTGGACACTACCTCACTTTTTTAATATACAGTATTTCTGTTTTTGCACATTTTTAAAATAATCTATTCAATATATGTAATTGATTTACTTGTTTATTTATTATGTTTTATTTTATTTATTATTTTTCTCTTCTCTGCTAGATTATGTATTGCATTGAACAGCTGCTGCTAAATTAACAGATTTCATGTCACATGCCAGTGATAATAAACCTGATTCTGATGCACTTTGGTAGAAGGAATAAAGGAATAATCTATTTACTAAACAGGGTGAGAATTAAAAAAAATCAGAGCTACAAAGAGACTTGGGTGATGCACCATCAATAACTCTTGGAGACGGGAGGCGAACAATAGGCTTTTATTAGCTGCAAGAGACCACGATTAGCAGCAAGAGAGCACCACACAACATCCTGGAGACTGAGGGGGGAGCAGTGCCTCCAACCGCCTTGATACAGGGGTCTGTGGGAGGAGCCACAGGAGCAGTCAGCAGAGGGGCGTGTCCAGACAGGTATATGTAGTTCACCACATTCACCCCCCCTTTGTTTTAAAAGAGAGTCCCCATGGGGCGAAGTTTCTTATGTATATTTACAGGTTAAGTCTATCAGGCGGTCGAATCTGTCGTTGCGATCTACGTAGCACCGGAGACGGTGGTTGTGCTGGCTCCGGCCTGACTTGAAGTGCCAGCCCGTTAGGCGTCAGTAATCCCTCATGCGTGTGCGTGGCGCCCGGAATGGGAGTGTCGTGAGGAGTCTGTGTAGGGCTTGGTGTGTGCGGTGTCTCGTGGGTATACGTGGGTACGGGGTTCACAGTCACCGTGGAGTGTTCGGGGTAGGGGTCTGGTGCTCCTGCGGGCACCAGGTCGCGGATGGAGACCGTGTCCTCTCGCCCATCAGGTAAGACCACGTAGGCATACTGGGGGTTCGCATGAAGTAGGTGAACCCTCTCGACCATCGGGGAGTATTTATTGCTCCTCACATGTTTCCGGAGCAGCACTGGCCCTGGGGACGACAGCCAAGCCGGTAGGGTGGTCCCAGTGGCAGACTTCCTGGGAAAAGAAAAGAGTCGCTCATGAGGGGTGGTATTGGTGGACGTGCATAACAGGGAGCGGATGGAGTGGAGTGCCTCGGGGAGGACCTCCTGCCAGCGAGAGACCAGCAACCTCTTTGACCTAAGGGCTAAGAGTGTGGCCTTCCACACTGTGACATTCTCCCTCTCCACCTGTCCATTTCCCCGGGGATTATAGCTCATGGTCCTACCAGTAGCAATACCCCTAGCCAGCAGGTACTGGTGCAGCTCATCACTCATAAAGGAGGACCCTCTATCACTGTGGATATAGCAGGGTAATCCGAACAGAGTGAAGAGCTGGCGCAGGGCTTTTATGACGGATGTGGCAATGGTACCGGGGCAGGGGATGGCAAAGGGGAACTGCGAGTACTCGTCGATAATGTTGAGAAAGCAGACATTGCGGTTGATGGAGGGAAGGGGGCCCTTAAAGTCGACACTCAGTCGCTCAAAGGGATGGGTGGCCTTGATAAGTTGTGCCTTTTCAGGACGGTAGGAGTGCGGTTTGCACTCAGCGCAGACTTGACAGTCCCTGGTCATCGTCCTGATGTCCTCAAGGGAGTAAGGCAGGTTCCGGGCTTTCACGAAATGGTAAAATCGGGTGACCCCCGGGTGGCAAAGATCTGCATGTATAGCTGGTGGAGCTGCGTGCTGGCACACGCTCCCCGGGACAGGGCATCAGGGGGCTCATTGAGCCTTCCAGGCCGGTACAGGATATCATAGTTGTAGGTGGAGAGTTCCATTCTCCACTGCAAAATTTTATCATTTTTGATTTTGCCCTGCTGTTGGTTGCTAAACATGAACGCAACTGAGCGCTGGTCGGTCAGCAAGGTGAACCTTTTGCTGGCGAGATAGTGCCTCCAGTGCCTAATAGCTTCCACTATGGCCTGGTTTTCTTTCTCCACCACGGAGTGCCGAATTTCAGGGCCTTGAAGGGTACGAGAGAAGAATGGTACTGGCCTGCCTGCCTGATTGAGGGTAGCAGCCAGTGCGAAGTCAGAGGCGTCACTCTCTATTTGGAAGGGAATGGTCTCGTCCACCACATGCATCGTTGCTTTGGCAATGTCCCCTTTAATGCGGCTGAAGGCAGCACGGGCCTCGGCCGAGAGGGGAAATGCAGTGGACTTGACCAGGGGGCGGGCCTTGTCTGTGTAGTGAGGGACCCATTGGGCGTAATAGGAAAAGAAGCCCAGGCACCGTCTGAGGGCTCTGAGGGTGGTGGGAAGAGGGAGTTCTAACAGGGGGCACATACGGTTGGGGTCAGGGCCAATGACCCCGTTCTCCACGACATACCTCAAGGATAGCGAGTCGGGTGGTTCTGAACACACACTGGTCCCTATTACAAGTAAGGCTCAGGGCTTTGGCCACTTGGAAAAATCGTTGGAGGTTGGCGTTGTGATCCGACCAGTCGTGACCACAGATGGTGATGTTATCCAGATATGGGAATGTGGCCTTCAGTTGGCACTGGTCCACCATCCGGTCCATTTCCCTCTGGAAGACAGAGACACCATTCGTGACACTGAAGGGGACACGCAGGAAGTGATAGAGCCTGCTGCTCGCCTCGAAGGCAATGTAGGGGCGGTCCTTCGGGCGGATGGGGAGCTGGTGGTAAGCGGACTTCAGATCTATTGTCAAGTACACCTTGTACTGAGCTATCTGGTTGACCATATCTGCGATGCGGGGTAGGGGGTACGCGTCAAGCTGTGTGGACCTATTGATGGTCTGGCTATAGTCCACGACCATCCTATTTTTCTGCCCGGTCCGAACAACGACCACCTGGGCCCTCCAAGGGCTTGTGCTTGGCTCAATGATCCCCTCCCTGAGCAGCCACTGCACCTCCGACTTAATGAAGGCCCTGTCCCCCACGCTGTACCTCCTGCTTTTAGTTGCCACAGGTTTACAGTCGGGGGTTAGGTTGGCGAACAGCAATGGGGGAGGGATCTTGAGGGTGGAGAGGCTGCAAGTGGTGTCAGTAGCGCGACCGTTGGCATGGTGTTGGGTGGGATGTACGGGTCGGTGTGTGTGTGTGGTCAGTAGCGGGGTATATGATGAAACCCCACAAAACTGAGGATTTCTGACAGTGATTGGTGGGAGGGGCCCGTCATACTCCATTGTCACACTTTTCAGGTGGCTCTGGAAGTCGAGCCCCAATAGCACAGGGGCACACAGTTGAGGCATGACCAGTAATGCAAAGTCCCAATATTCTGTGCCCTGCACCACCAATGTCACTACACAACCCCCCCGGATGTCTGTGGAATGCGACCCAGAAGCCATGGTGACCCTCTGGCTTACCGGCTGGGTCACGAGTCCGCAACGTTGCACACTGTCCGGGTGAATAAAACTCTCAGTGCTGCCCGTGTCAAACAGGCAGCTGGTCCTGTGCCCCTCCACCAGGATGTCCATCATTGACCTTGTAAGCTGGTATGGTGCACTTTGGTCGGGGGTTATGGAGGCCAGAGTTGAATCGCCGTCTTGGTGCCCGGTAAGCACCCGTGGGTCAGAGGCGGGGCGAGGTGGCGCCGACAAAGATGGCCGCCCCCATGCCTCGCACACGGCGGGCAGGCAAGATGGCAGCGACCAAGATGGCGACCCCCATGCCTCGCACGCAGTGCTGCTCGACCCCGCTCGTGGTTTAGACTTACAGGCCTTGGTGAAGTGGCCCTTCTTTCCGCAGCTGGAGCAGGTAGCTTCTCGGGCCGGGCAGTGTTTTCGGGGGTGCTTTTCGAGTCAGCAGGAGTAACACTGCGCGGACTTGCGACTGGCAACAGCCGTGGTCGATTCGCCGGCGGGCTGCGGGGACTTCACGGACTTGCGACTGGCAGCAGCTGTGGTTGATTCGCCGGCGGGTTGTGGGGTCTGCGGCGTCCACGGGGCCGGCGGGAGATCGCGCGGCTGGACAGCATCAGTGTTGTGCAGAGCAGCCTCCAGCATGTCGGCCGTCTCGATCGTCGAGCGTAAGGTAATATCAGCGTTTTCCAGCAGCCGCTGGTGCACGTACACTGACCTGATCCCCGTAATGAAGGCGTCTCGTACCAGGAGCTCCGCCTGCTGTTCCGCCGTCAGTCCCCTGCAGTCGCAGGCCCGCACGAGTGTCTGTAGGGCCCGGACAAACTCAGCGCTCGACTCTCCGGCCCGCTGCTGCCGCAACGCTAAGCGATGTCTTGCCTAGACGGTGTTTACCGGCTGCAGATACTGTCTTTTGAGGGCGTCCAGTGCCCCTTGGTAGGTCGGCAGGTCTCTGATTAGGGAGTGTACCCGCGGACTGACTCTGGAGAGGAGAACTCTGTGCATGATAGCAGGCTCAGTCACGCAAATCTCTTCCAGGTACGATTGGAAGCATGCAAGCCAGAGTTCAAAGGCAATGGCTGCTTCGGGAGATTGAGGATCAATGTCCAATTTATCTGGTCGTAAAATGCTCTCCATGTATTAAAATTGCAACTAATAAAATTGATGTACTATCAATAACTCTCGGAGATGGGAGGTGAACGATAGGCTTTTGTTAGCTGCAAGAGACCACGATTAGCAGCAAGAGAGCACCACACAACATCCTGGAGACTGAGGGAGGAGCAGTGCCTCCAACCGCCTTTATACAGGGGTCTGTGGGAGGAGCCACAGGAGGAGTCAGCAGGGGGGCATGTCCAGACAGGTATATGTAGTTCACCACATTGGGGGAGTCCTCATGCAGGATTCTGTGAAAGTGAACTTGCAGTTTGAGTCGATGGTAAGGTAACAATGTTAGCATTCATTTTGAGTGGACCAGAATATAGAAGCAAAGTTGTAATGCTAATGGTCAGACTGAACTTGGAGTATTGTGAGCAGTTTGGCACTTGTTATCTAAAATCTATCACGATGAGATAAAAATTGAAGATAGTTGTGAATATTCAGCAGATGGGTTGCAGAAATTTAAGAAAAGGCACGCCATTAAATTTTTCAAGCATTTGCTGATCAGAGGTGCAAAGGGACTTGAGAGTCCTTGTGCAGGATTCCCTAAAGGTTAATTTGCAGGCCGAGTTAGTGTTAAGGAAGGTAACTGCAATGTTAGCAATCATTTTGTATTTTTAAAGTGTCTGATCATGAAAATCTAGCACCAGAACAAGTCTACGACGCTGATTGTTTTTGTACCTTACATAACAGCATCCAATCTTTAAAGTGTCACTGATGAAAATCTAACGCAGAATCAGTCTACAATGCTGATTGTTCTTATACCCTACAATAAATCTGGAAAGAAGTAAAATACAAGGGGGTCAGCAGGAGACGCTCATGGAGTGAGCACTGTTTCAGATCCGCTCCATAACCTTTACTTTTTTTAACCTTTGATCACCCTTATTCAACTTATTTTTACCTACACCAAAAGATTCTTGCTATTTTTTTGGACTTATCGTTAAGAGTTTATTGTGAATTTTTGAAGATATGTACTCAGAAATGGCTCTTAGATCTAAAGGACGAGAACCTGGGCGGAACCCGAATGGTAATGGAAAGAAGCAAGCTCATCCGAACGCACTGAGTTAACTTATGAATTGTTATTGGAGGTTTTGGATAGAAAATTCGATGAACAACAACACAGGCTTTTCAAGATTATATGGATAAGACGGATTCAGTAATTAACCAGCAGCAAGTTCTTATCGCGTCTCTGCAAGAAGACGCTCGGAAACGAGATTTGATAATTGAAAAATTGCAACAGGACTTACTTTTGACTACTAAACTGGTGGAAACACTTAAAGCCAAGAGTGTCGACTTTGAGAATCGGTCCAGAAGACAGAACCTACGTATACTTGGTCTCCCAGAAGGTATCGAACAAGACGACCCTAGGAAGTACTTTACTCAACTTTTAAAGGATGTGTTCCCATCTGTTTTTCCAGACAGCCCGCCGTTACTTGATCGCGCGCATAGAATTATGCGTCGATCACCGAGTGCTTCAGCTAAACCGTCGGTTGTAATTGTCCGGTTCCATTATGTACATGTTAAAGAGCAACTTATTCGTGTGGCTCGGCGTGTAGGAATGGTTAAATTTCAAGATCACAATTTCCGCTTAGTAGAAGATTTTAGTCCTGAGGTAATGAGGGCAAGGCTTCTTTTTAAACCGCTGATGTCTGAATGTTATGAGAAAAATTTAAAACCAGCGCTCTTATACCCTGCGAAGCTCAGAATCTCTCCGCCGAACGCTCCTCGCCGGGTTTTTCTTTCTACATTTGAAGCGAGAAGTTTTCTGAATGAGAACTTCCCTACTGCTACGGGCTCTCAGGCCGAATGAATGAGTGATTTTGATCGTGTAAGATGGTTTTTGATCCTCCAAACCAGATTTTGTTTCTGATTGTTGGTGTAGGTTTACTCTACACTTTATACTCAAGTTAAAGTGTTCTTTCGACATATTAATCGTTTTGTTTTACACACTTTAACCATTATACTGTATCACTGGCTATTTTCTGTTCCTTCGAAGGTGTATTTTTAATCCTTCGAAGGTGAATACTTTTTTACTAAGATGGTGGTTTTTTGAAAAAACATTTTTTTTCCAAGTTCAATTCAAATTTATTATCATTTAACCTTACACATGTACACAGCTAAACCAAACAATGTTCCCCTGAGACCAAGGTGCAAAACACAAAGCATATATCACATACAGCACATAAAATATTAACACAATAATGTTAACAGATAATAATAAATTAAATTGAATTGACTTTATTACTTACATCCTTCAAATTAATGAGTGAAAATCTTTGTTACATCTCCATTCAAATGTGCAATTATAGTAATTTTTAGAAAAATTTTTTAAAAAACTTTTTTACTGTGTTTTCAAATAGTTACAGAATAAAAGTGTGTGAAAAAGAAAATATGTGTTACCCATCCCTCCTCCCCTTAACCCCTCCCCCCAACATCCCTATTGAAAGAAAAAAGAAAGAAAGAAAGAAAAAAAAAGGAATACCTGGATATTAGAAGATCCCCACATGCTCCACGGAGTTCGTAATAACTTTACATTTTTGGTGTTTTTTTTAGGATGGCGCTATTTTTTTTCTCTTGTCTTCTTCCTACAATGCATCGCTTATCACAGTTTAAATATTTTTTTTTGGTTTGTTTGGGTTTTAACCCGATTTATAAGTTTTTAGTGATTATATTTTCTTTGTTTTTTTTCTACTACCAATTATATTAAGAAGTCTGGTTTTAGTATAGTGATTATAATTTTTAAAGTTTGGGTGGTTTTTTTAATATATATGCTTTATATATGGAGTGTTCTTCCGCTGATATGGGGGTAGGGTTAGTTTCATTTTTTCTTTTTCCCGGCCTTTTCTTGGCTGTGGTTTTTTTTTCTCTTTCTTGAGTGGGAGGGGGTGGTCTTTTTTCTAGTTCTATATTTTTTCTACCAGTTTTTTTTAGTTTTTTCATTTGGGCTGATTTTGAACAACAAATATGTCCGCGATGTCGTCACTTCCGGGTCCGCCTTTTATTTTTGTTCCTCTTCCGGGGGCATGAGTTTATAATTTGGTTAACCCTTTTTATACCAAAGGGTTGATTTTAGAACTATGGCTCAGACCATTAAAGAAAGAAAAAAGAAAGAAAGAAAGAAAAAATAAAATACAGTAATCTTTTAATCAAAATACCGCATCGTAGGTGGAGACTAAGAGCCTGACATTGTTTGTTGTTGTTCAACAGCATTTTCCTGATAATGCTGCACTACTTTTGTTACACTGCACTCATTATACTTATGGTATGTAATCATTTTTACTGTTAGGAACATAACTGTGATGAACAAGTGTAAGACTGTTTATCGGTAGCACATAAAGCAGAAGTTGATAGGTTCTTGATTAGTCAGGGCATCAAAGGTTACAGGGAGAAGGCAGGAGATTCTCATTCATTCTCTCTTTCTCTACTAGTCCTTAAGTTCAGCTTTTAGCACGGTCACTGGTTGTGACCTAGTCAAAAAGAGGATTCTCCCCTTGCACAAAGTAATTGCCCCTTTGTCATACCTTCAAAACTAGTACTTTCCAATGATAAGGCACCAGTTAGTACCTGCACCTGCAAAATGTCTCACCTTCCCTCAACAGCCATCATTATCTACACTCAAGGCTGTAGACGCACTCCTTCAACCTTCTCTAAACAGTGCCTCTTCAAGCCAGCACCATTTTGTCTTACAGCCTTCCATTTAATTTTAGCATACACCAAGGAGGAATCACATTTAACTCTTTCTTTACAGAAGGTGATGGTGAGCTGCTTTCTTAGACCACTGCCGTCCTTCTGGTGGAGCTGTTCCCACAGTGTTGCTGGGTGAGGTGCTCCAGGACTGGAACAATCTTTACCAGAAGGGCTATGGTGGTTCTCGAAAGCAACAATGAAGGTGGTTTTACTTCCATGCATCTGTACCCTTGTCCTTGGTGAAAGAGGACACCATTATGGGAGATCACCTGCACCAGGGCCAGAACTAGACAGTGTTCGAATGGGGGATACCGCGGCCGCTGTGTGCTGCTGGCATTGGTAGTGACTGCATGTGGTGCTGGATGAGGTGACAATCAACTAGAGTGCTTTGTCCCGGATGGTGTTGAATCCCATGAGAGTTGTTGGAACTGCACTCATTCAGGAAAGAAATCCATGTCAGGGGTGCCTTTCAGGTGGAGTAATGGCTTTGGGGTATCAGGAGGTGAGACATCCACCCTTACCCTGCCCCATCCTAGTAGTCATGGCTTATTTGTATGTGGCTGGTCCATGTGGTCCTCTGGTCAGTGCCAACCCCAGGATGTTGATGGTGATGGAAATGGATATCACAAGTAGGGGGGTAGTCACTGTCTTGTTGGAGTTGGTCATTTCCTGGCTCGTTGGTGGTGCAAATACTACTCACCACTTGTCAGCCCCTTCCTGAATTTTGTCCAAGATTTACTACATGCCGTCAAGGACTCCTTTATTTATTGAAGAGAGGTGAATAGAACTGAACATCCTTACATCTGATCTTATAGATTCATAAAGCCCTTCAGTTCAGCTGGTCCATGCCATCCAAAATGCCCCTTCAATAAGAGACCCATGTGTCAGCATTTGGCCCATATCTTCTCCACCTTTCCTATCCAACAGTCTTTCTATGTTGTTAACTGCCTCAGCCACTTCCTCTGGCAGCTCCTTCTTCATCGATGTCATCCATTGTGTAAAAATAAAATTGCCTCAAATTCCTGTTAAATATTTTCTTTTTCACCTTAATCCTATACTCTTTATTTTTGGATTCCTCTTTTCTGGAAAAAGGACTGTGTAGATTCATCCTATTAATTCACCATCATGATTGTATACCCCTCTATATCATCATCTCTCAGTCTTCTACAACTCCAAGGAATAAGATCTCAGCCTGTCCAACTTCTCCCTATAATTCTGCCCCTCAAGCCCTGGCAACATCCTTGTAAATCTTTTCTGCCCTCTTTAATAACAGTTTTAATAACATTTCTCCTATAGTGGGGCAAACAACACAGAATACAATACTCCCAGTGAGGAGTAGAATTTCATTAATGCAGTAACTGAAGATGGTTGGGCATAAGATTGACGTGAAGAACTCCTGCTATAGGAATGTTCGACCTCCAACAGCCTAATCTCTCCTCTTTGTGTAGGGTCTGATTCTAACCATTGGAGTACTTTCTCTTTGATGTCCATTGACACTGGTTTTACCAAAGTGCTTTGATGCCACACGAGGTTGAACGTAACTTTGATATCAAAGGTCTGGAATTCAGCTCTTCGGTTCACGTTGAGATTGTGAAGTGGTCGAGAGCAGAGTTGACTTGGTGAAGCATACTTTCCATTGTTTGTTGTTGGGTACGTATGTCCTGCCCAGTGGCATATCGACAACAACACCTCCACCACACTGCTGATGATTGACAGAAGACTGATGAGGCAGCAATGAACCAGGTAGGATTTGATCTACTTTTTGTGATCGGGAATTCTGTAAGACATCACATTTCTGTTCCAGACCTGCACAGTCTCATCCACCACCGACTTAAATAAAACACCTCCCTGTGTCAGAATTCTCATTTTTAACCTTACTGATGGATTCTTATAATAGCACAGCTGGTCACGTTAGCACTCCAGACAAATGGTATACTCATACCCTTAGTCAGATGAGATCCCTGACTCATCTTCCGGACTGTGAATTCTCTGTCGCTCACAGAGGAAAAAAGCACAGCTCCCCTCTGCCTCAGTAAAGCAGCCAGCATGACCAAGTTCTCTACCTACCTTGGACGTTCTATCTTCAGCCCTCTTCCATCGAGCAGAAGATGCAAAAGCCTGAAAGCCCGTATCACCAGGCTGAAGGACAGCTTCTACCCTGCTTCCCTAGTGTGATAAGATGGACTCTTGATCTAACAGTCTACAGTATCTCATTATGATCTTGTTGTTTACCTGCTCTGCACTTTCTCTGAAACAGTTACACTTTACTCTGGATTGTTACCATATTCTACCTCAATGCATTGTGGAATGGTTTGATCTGTATGGACTGTATGCAAGACAAGCTTTTCACTGTGCATACATGTGTGTGCACGTGTATTGGTATTAAACATAGAATCGTAGAAATCTACAGGCCCTTCAGCCCACAATGTAACCTACTCTAGAAGCTGCCTAGAATGTCCCTTCTGCAGAGCCCTCTATTTTCTTAGGCTCCATGCACCTATCTAAGAGTCTGTTAAAAGATCCTATTGTATCCGCCTCCACCACCTTCGCTGGCAATGCATTCCACGCACCCACCACTCTTGTGTGAAAAACTTACCCCTGACATCCATGTACCTACTTCCAAGCACCTTTTAACTATGCCTCCTCTTGTTAGCCAATTCAGCACAGGGAAAAAGCCTCTGATCGAGTGGATAGCCAATGCCTCTCATCATCTTATACACCTCTATCAGGTCACATCTCATCTTCCGTCACTCCAAGGAGAAAAGGCCGAGTTCACTCAACCTATTCTCATACAGCATGCTTTCCAATCCAGGCAACATCCTTGTATATCTCTTTTGCACTCTCCCTATATTATCCACATCCTTCCTGCAATGAGGTAACTAGAACTGAACACAGTACTCCAAGTGGGGTCTAACTAAGTTATTATATAGCTGTAACATTACTTCACAGCTCTTGAACTCAATTCCATGGCTGATGAAGGCTAACACACCATACACCTTCTTAACAACACTGTTAATCTGCATCTTTGAGTGTCCTATGGACACGAACTCCAGGATCTTGCTGATACTCCACACTGCCAAAAGTTTTACCATTAATATTATATTGTCTTCAAATTTGACCTACCGAAATGAACCTCTTCACATGCAGCTGATTGGAACTCCATCTGCCACTTCTCAGCCCAGTTCTGCATCCCACTGATGTCGCGCTGTAACCTCTGACTGCCCTCCAGCTTATCCACAACAGCCCCAAGTTTTGTATCATCAGCAAACTTAGTAACCAGCCCTTCTACAGGTCATTTATAAAAATCTCAAAGAGGAGGAGTCCCAGACAGATCCCTGAGGAACTCCACAGGTCATCGATTGGTATTATTATCGGTATTGGTATTGCTTTATTATTGCCACATGAACAGATGGAGTAGGGGTACCAATGCCTGCCTTTTTGTTGGCTGCATGAAACTGTCCATGCTTCAAGCATGCACTGGTAACACTGCCTAATTCTTTCTATGCTGCATTGATGACTGCATTGGTGCTACTTCGGCACCCATACTGAGCTCATCAATGTTATCATCTTTCCCTCCAATGTCTACCCTGCCCTCAAATTCATTTGGTCCATATCTGTCACCTTTCTCGATCTCTCTGTCTCCATCTCTGGAGATAGAGTGTCTTCTGATACCTTTTGCAAACCTAATGAATCTCACGGGCATTTTGATGATACTTAGAGTCACAGAGAAGCACAGCACAGAAACACGCCCTTCAGCCCATCTACCCCATGCCAAAATCCATTTAAACTGCCTCCTCCCAACGACCTGTACCGGGCCTATTGCCCTCTATATTCCTACTAACCATGTACCTATCCAAACTTCTTTTAAATGTTGAAATCGAGCTCACATGGGCCATTTGTGCTGGCAGCTCATTCCACACTCTCATGACCCTCTGAGTGAAGAAGTTTCCCCTGATATTCCCTTTAAAATTCTCACCTTTCACACTTAAACCATGACCTCTGGTTGTCATCCCAAACAACCACAATGAAAAAAGCCTGCTTGCATTTACCCTATCTATACTCCTCTTAAATTTATATATACCTCTATTAAATCTCCTTTGAATTTTCTGTGTTCTAAAGAATACAGTCCTAACGTATTCGATCTTTCCTTATAACTCAGGTCCTCCAGACCCAGCAACATCCTTGTAAATTTTCTCCCCATTTAGAAAATAGTCTATGCTTTTATCCCGTCCACCAAAGTGCATGACTATACACTTCCCAACACTGTATTCCATTTGCTATTTCTTTGCTCATTCTCCTAATCTTCTGTAACCTCCCTGCTTCCTTAACACTACCTGTACCTCCACCTATCTTCGTGTTGTCCATAAAATTGGCCACAAGTCCATCAACTCTGTCATCTAAATCATTGACATACAACATAAAAAGCAGTGGCCCCAACACCAACCCTCGCAGAACGCCACTCGTCACCAGTAGCCAATCAGAAAAGGCTCCCTGTATTCCCACTCTTTGCTTCCTGCCAATCAGCCAATGCTCTATCCATGCTAGAGTCTTTCCTGTAATACCATGAGCTCATATCTTGTTAAACAGCCTCATGTGCGGCACCTTGTCAAAGGCCTTCTGAAAATGCAAGTACACAACACCCACTGATTCTCCCTTGTCTTTCCTGCTTGTTATTTCCTCAAAGAATTGCTACATATTTGTCAGGCAAGGTTTTCCCTTAAAGAAACTAAGCTGACTATGGCCTATTTTACCACGTGCCTCCAAATACTCTGAAATCTCATCCTTAACAATCGACTCCAACATCTTCCAAACCACTGAGGTCTGGTTAACTGGCCTATAGTTTCCTTTCTTCAGTCTTTCTCCCTTCTTGAAGAGTGGAGTGACGTTTGCAATTTTCCAGTCCTCTGGATCCACTCCAGAACCTAGTGATTCTTGAAAGATGATTACTAATGCTTCCACAATCTACTAAACCATGTCTTTCAGAATCTTAGGGTTTAGTCCATCTGGTCCATGTGACTTATCTAGCTTTTGACCTCTCAGTTTCCCAAGCACCTTCTTCCTAGTAATAGCAGCTGCACCCACCTCTGCCCTCCTGACACTCTCGAACTTCTGGCATACTACTAGTGTCTGCCACCATGACAACTGATGCAAAGTACTTATTCAGTTAATCTGCTATTTCCTTTGCCCCCCATTACTACCCCTCCAGTGTCATTTCCCCGCGGTCCAATATCCACTCTTGCCTCTCTTTTACTCTTTATATATGTAAGAAAACTTTTGGTATCCTCTTTGATGTTGTGTTGTTGGGTAGCTTACCTTCGTATTACATCTTCCCCCCCTTATGTATTTTTAGTTGCCTTCTGTTGGCTTTTAAAAGCTTCCCAATCCTCTAACTTCTCACTAATTTTTGCTCTATTATATTCCCTCCCTTTTGCTTTTACTTTAGCCTTGACTGCCCTTGCCAGCCACAGTTGCGTCAACCTGCTTTTAGAATACTTCTTTGGGATGTATCTATCCTGCACCTTCCAATTTGCTCCTCGAAACTCTGCTAGTGTCCTTGCCCAATCAGCTTTGGCCAGCTCCTCTCTCATGCTTCTGTCTTTGTCCCTTTGTCCTTACCCTCCACCCCGTGAGCCTCCATATTCAGCACATCATCCTCAGCAACTTCTGCCATCTACAATGGGATCCTACCACTAAGCACATCTTCCCCTGCTCCCACTCTCCACTTTCTGTAGGGATCACTCTCTATGTGACTACCTTGTCCACTTGGCCCTCCCCAAGTATTCTCCCTCCTGGTACTCATCCCTTCATGCCAGACAAGTGCTACACCTGTCCCACCACCTCCTCCCTCATCGCCATCAGGGCCCCAAACAGTCCTTCCAGGTGAGGCAACAGTTCACCTGTGAGTCTGTTGGGGTCATATATCGTATGCCTTGCTCTTGCTGAGAGTTGGCATAGATTAGGAAAATGCTTCACTGGGCACCTTCGCTCCACCCACCATGAAAGGCAGTATTTCCCAGTGGCCAAGCATCTCAACTCGACTTCCCATTCCCATTCTGACATGCTGGTCCATGGCATCCTCTACTGCCACAATGAGACCACACTCAGGCTGGAGGAGCAACACCTCATATTCTGTCCATGTAACCTCCAACCTGACAACTTTAAGAATTGATTTCTCTAACATCTACTAATTTTCCACTCTCTCCTTCATCTCTTTTTCCATTCACTATTCTGGTTCCCCTTTCACTCTTTCCCTTTTCCTCATCTTCCCATCACCTCCCTCCGGTCCCTCTTCCTTCTCTTTATTCCATGCTCCACTGTCCTCTCCTATTTGATTCCTTTTTCTTCAGCCCTTTACCTCTTCCAACAATCACCTCACATTGTCCTGATCATCCCCCTCCCCCACCCACCCACACATCTACCTTCCACCTCATCTGCTACCTTGTACTTGTTCACTTCCATCCACCTTCCTATTTTTGTCTGCCTCCCCTTTCCTTTCCAGTTCAGTTTATTCCATATAGTCATATAACCATATAACAATTTCAGTATGGAAACAGGTCATCTCGGCCCTTCTAGTCTGTGCCGAACGCTTACCCTCACCTAGTCCCACTGACCTGCACTCAGCCCATAACCCTCCATGCCTTTCCTGTCCATATACCCATCCAATTTTACTTTAAATGACAATATCGAACCTTTGTAGAATTGCTGAGTTCCTCCAGCACTTTGTGTGTGTTAATACACAGAATTGCCTTGTACCACTTTGTGATTGGCCAGTTTTGCCTGAAGATAGACTCATAAAATCATAGACTACCACAGCACAGTAAATGGCCCTTCAGTCCATCTAGTCTGTTCTGGCCTGGTCTTCTGCTTACTCCCGTTTACCTGCACCTGGACCATAGTTCTCCATGCCCCTCTCACCCATGTACCTATGTAATCTTCTTTTAAGTGTTACAGTTGAACCTGACAGAGTGCAGTGGGAGAGACAGAGGCATGGAGTGAACAGTTCAGTGAGTTTTCATAAGAATGAAACAAACAAGGGAAAATAATAAATGCTATTTAATAATTCTCAAACTAATTAAAAACTAACACCGTCCTTGTGGCTCGAAAGCAATAATGCTAAACTAAAATAATATTGCTCCTTCCACAGCGTCTAACTAAGTCACTAATCTTCTCTCCCAGAATGTGAACTAAGGTAAGCAGGGAGCATTGTCATCACCGTGCTTCGATCAAGACCCGACAGGACTGAAACAAAAGGAAGAGAGTTACACAAAAAGCAATTTCAAAGGAACGTTAATCAGCTGGAATGTGTGCATTCTCACATGCGTGATTGCTGTCTTCTTTCAGCTGTCCGCCTGCGAGAGACTCCACGGCATTGTCTGTAGTTGAGACAGAACCTGCATCTACCATTTCTGCTTGTAGCTCTTTCCACATTTGCACTCTAAGTAAAGACGTTCCCATTCGGTTCCCCTTTAAGTATTTCACCTTTCACCCTATAAACCTATGGTCTCATCCATCCTGAGGGGAAAAGCCTGCATGCACCACTCTCATAATTTTGTATACCTCTGTAAGATCTCTCCTTATTCTCCTGCCCTCCAATGAAGATACAAACTGCTCCAAGTATCATCAACTTTGATCCATGCTCTGCTTACAGTGATTAAGCTGCTGGACCCAGATGCAGAACCGTTGGCTGGAAACAGAAGGACCCAGCCAGAAACTGTAATACACCTTTAAATGAACACAGGTTGCAGTATTGGTTACGATCCTGAAGTAATTTCAGATCCTTTGAAGATTACAGGACAAAGATCACAAATTAAAAATACTCACTCACTGTGTATTTTCCTTCCCTTGATATTGCTGCCTGCGGCAGTTGGCTGGTGTTACCTAATGAAATGTTGCTTCTGATTTTCCAAAGCAGAGATTAAGAACTTTGGCTTAAAATGTTACTTCGAAGAAACAAGTAGGTGCTGGGGATTAGATAATAGAGACAATCATGTACACAAAAACAGAAGAAGCCAGTGAAATCCAATCCTGATTGCTGACATAATTTCATGACATCCAAATAAAAGACTAGGCCTCACACAGACAGAAGCCTAGGACCGCACACAGGCAGGGATTGTACATAAACATCAGGCTTGGAGACGGTGATCTGAAATCATGTTTCGATGATGGAACACTGTCCAGGACCGACTGCTTTCATCACTATGGAGAGTCAGTTTCTGTCTGTTCCTTCTCTTTACAGGAAAACCAGTACCAAATATCTTCACCACAAGATGTGTGTCCCCAAGGGTGAGATCTGCAGGTCTGAGACTGAATGTTTCAAAAGACTTCCCCTTATGATCTACTCACTAACTTATACATCATTTATCCATATGCCTACAGAACCCTGCAGTGCTGAAAAGCAGTATGCGCCCTTTCCGATTACTTTCACACTACCTGCCTGCTGGTTCCTAAGGTTGTCATAGCTGGAGTGGTAGTGGGGATAAGCTCCCACTACCTATAAAGTGCTGCAAAATGGCGTGCATCCCAAACAGCCTCTGACAATCAAGACTTGGCCTTCACGTGTGTGGTGAACTAGATATACCTGTCTGACTGCTCCTGTGGCTCCTCCCACAGACCCCTGTATAAAGGCAACTGTGGGCTGCTGCTCTCGCTCATTTTCCCCAGGATGTAGTGTTGTTTATTCTTCCAGTCAATAAAAGCCGATATCTCGTTTCCTAAGTCTCAGCGTGAGTTATTGATGGTGCATCAACGTGTGTCTTAGCTACTAGGTCAGGAGGAACTGTTTCTACTGACAAGAGAAGGGGCAAAGGTGGACCACTGGCTCCTCAAAACCAGTTGCTTTGGGCAGGTGGGGCTCGTCAGCCGTGGACGGAAGCCCGCCTAGGAGAAGGAAAACTCTGATTTTAAATCTCTGCTGCCTTGCACCCATACCCACCCACGGGAAAGGCTTCGGGAGTAAACCCTGAGTTAGAAATGCGGAGCCGGGGTCCTTAAGGCAGTTTGATGTTGTTTACAACTTCACTTTGGCAACCTCTGCGACAACATGGGTTCCAAGCTGTATTGGTGCTTGCCCTTCCCTTGGACTACACCAGTGACGTGGAGAGGGGAACCCGTTGCATGGGCGACAGCCAGTTCTCCGAATCCTGGAGAGGACACAGTCCACCAGAGGCACAAACCCACAGCTGCCTACTGCCTGCCTGCTGATTCCCCCCCAGTTCAGTCTGAGCAATTTAAAATAAGGGAGAGAGAAAGCATTCCCAGTTGTGCAAACCCTCCTTCAGAGAGTCTGCTCTCCATCCAATGTACTAATAGAGTCATAGAGCTCTATAGCATTTCAAAAGGATCTTTGGCCCATCTAGTCCATGCTGGCTTGATCTTCTGCCTAGTCCCATCTACCTGTGAAATCCTTTGTGGTAGAAAGACTGCGGAGGTGTTGACTAATCTCTCACCTTTCCTCCGAATCCATGGTGGGAGTCCCAGTGTCGGCACTGGACATAATCTCAGACTCCAATGTTTCTACCGTGAGGAAGTTATATCATATCTCCACACCCCTCCCATCAACGTACATATCCAAACTTCTTTTCAATGTTAAATTATGTCCACATCTAGCTCTTCTGCTGGCAGTGCATTCCACTCTCTGAGTGAAGAAGTTCCCCCTTAAATATTTCATCTTTCACCCTAAATCTCTAGTCTCACTTAACTTGTGGGGGAAATGTCTGTTTTCATTCACCCTATCTATACCCCTTATAATACTGTACACCTCTGTATGAACTCTCTTTATTTTTTTGTGCTCCAAGGAAATGAAGCCCAGCTCATTCAACCCTTCCCTATAACTTGGGCAGTCAAGTCCCAGCAATATCCTTGTAAGGTCTCTTTGCATTCTTCCATGTTTTTTAATACTTTTCCTGTAGGTCAGTGGCTAGAACTGCACACAATACTCTCAATTTGGCCTCACCAATGTCTTCTGCAACTTCAACACAGCATCTCACCTCCATCAATGCACTGATTAATGAAGACCAATGTGCAAAGAGCTCTTTTTACAAACCTGTCTACTTGTGATGCCACTTTCAAGGAGTTATGTAGCTGTGTTCATTGGTCCCTTTGTTCTAGGCACTCCTCACTCTGTAAGTCTTACACTGGTTTGTTCTCCCAATGTGCAACACCTCACTTGTCTGCATTAAATGGAAGTAATATCTCAGAAGAGCTTTCACTCATTTAACACAACCGTGGTCTCTCTTCCCTGTAGAAACATTGGGGTCTGACATTATGTTCAGTGACAACAATAGCTTTCTCACTGTGGACGCCAAGGGAAGATTAGAGATAGGCAGTTCCCCCACAGTCTTTCTATCACACAGGTTTTCGCAAATTAACTTCAGTAAATCAACGGCCATTAAGGCACAGAGGAGAGAAGTTTAACAAAGCATTCCAAATTTGCCCTTGGTGGGGGTACTGGAACAAACTGGGATTAATGTAATTGGGAGCTTAATGGCTGGCACAGACTTGATGGGCGAAGAGACATGTTTCCAAGGTCACAATAGAGATTCTAGATGCTGGAATTCTGGATCAACACAAAACGCTGGAAGAACTCAGCATCTATAGAAGGAAATGCATAGTCGACATTTGGGGCTGATGAATGGTCTCAGCCCAAAATATCTTCTGTTTATTTCCTTCCATAGATGCTGCTTGACTTGCTGAGTTCCTCTAACATTTTGTATTTGTAGAGCCTGGCCTGTTTCCATCTGCCGGACGATGTTGAGGATGTTCTATGAGTCTGCGGTGGCCAGTGCTATCATGTTTGCTGTTGTGTGCTGGGGCAGCAGGCTGAGGGTAGCAGACACCAACAGAATCAACAAACTCATTCATAAGGCCAGTGATGTTGTGGGGGTGGAACTGGACTCTGATGGTGGTGTCTGAAAAGAGGATGCTGTCCAAGTTGCATGCCATCTCAGACAATGTCTCCCATCCACTCCATAATGTACTGGTTAGGCACAGGAGTACATTCAGCTAGAGACTCATTCCACCAAGATGTAACACTGAGCGTCATAGGAAGTCATACCTGCCTGTGGCCATCAAACTTTACAACTCCTCCCTCGGAGTGTCAGACACCCTGAGCCAATAGGCTGGTCCTGGACTTACTTCCACTTGGCATGATTAACTTATTATTATTTAATTTTTTATGGTTTTATATTGCTATATTTCTTCACTATTCTTGGTTGGTGCGGCTGTAACGAAACCCAGTTTCCCTCGGGATCAATAAAGTATGTCTGTCTGTCTGTAGGACTCTCTGATTGCACAATGTCCTGGTCATTTACTGTAGTTCTGCAGCTCAGATCTGATCAGCAGGAATTGTAAAGCCTTTATGCACAAATAAACATCATTCCTCTACACAGAGGTCATGGGTCTCTGCCTACCTCTGGTCACCATGGATACTGAAGGACCAATATCTTGGTTAGATACTCAGTTCCAGCCTTGGGCAATACAACAGTGGTCTGGTTTAAAAAGCATCACGAGGACTAGTAACTGTGGAGCTCTGTTACTGAGTGAGCACACAGGCAGCTCGGCATTTGACCCAGTGACAAGAGTTTGAACCTCCCACTAACAAGTCTCACTGCTATGGCAATGCAAAGCTGCTGGCAGCACAAGGGCAAAAGGGGGAGTCTTCAAGATATGGTCGAAAATGGCTTTGCTGCTTTTCTTTCCCATCCTTAATTGTCCTTCTAAAGTTCCTGAACAACTGAAGTCCTTGTGAAGGTGCTCTTGCTGTGATACTGGGGAGGGAGTCCCAGGGGTTAGAAACAGCTACACGCAAGTACCAGCAAAATACTATCAGGTAGTGCATGCAGGCAGGAAGGGGAGGCCATTGTTGCCAAAGGATTTGAGTACTTGGCAGCATTGTAGCATAGCTGTTAGTGCAACACTGCTACAGTGCCAGCAACCTGGGTTCAATTTCACCACTGTCCCGTCACCACCTGGGTTTCCTTCAGGTACTCAGGTTTCCTCCCATATTCCCAAGACATATGGATGAGCGGTTGAGGGGGGGTCGATCATTATGCTGATTCACTCACAGGCCCATTTGGGCGACTCCAACCTTCATAGGTGGCCTCCTTGGTCGGAGGTGGTGCTACTGAGGTACGTAGGGATAGACATTGAAGCTCCCACCCAGAGTCCCTTCTGCACTCTGTGCTTTGTACAAGGAGCATTGATTCATCAGCAGAGGTAGAATGGAGTGTGTTGGTCAGGGAAAGGTTTCTTACGCATGCTTGATCTGAAATGATGAATGTTGTTTGGTTTTAGAGACAATCTTGAGGACTCCAGGGCTAAGCCTACATGACACTATGCAACAGCTTTTTTGCACATCATTAAGACTGAAGCACTTGGGAATCATGAGGCAATGGACCAGTTTACACAAGCTATGATTTAAATGCAGCCAATGGCTTCCTGGAACTAGAGGAATGCAGTCAGCTCCATACCTGCCAACCAAGCTTGTTGTCACATGGGAATAAAGGGAGTGGGGTCTGAAAAAGAAATACATTGTCCCTTCCATCATCTTTGTAGTCACATGATACAGCTGCTGTGGCTGAACAGAGCAACTGGTCCCGAACAGATTGTCCAAGTCAATGACATTGATTACCACAGTGATGATTACCACAGACTGGAGGGAGCATGGGGGGGTGGGGGGGGGGGCAGAGGGTGACTGATGCCACCTGGGGTGTGATCTGTTCCCATTACAGCCAACGGAGAGGAGACACAGGAGTCTGAAGACCCACACTCAACGTTTTAGGAGCAGCTTTTTCCGCTCTGTGTGCAGAAGTCTGAACGATCCATGAAATCCAATGAGTGCAAGCCCAGAGTCTTCAAATATTACTTGTATGTTAACCTTTTTGTTCATGCAATTATTCTCATGAACCTCCTCTGAACTCTTTCCAACACCAGCACATTTTTTCCCCACAGGTAAGGGGCCCTAAACTGCTTACAATACTCTGTGTGGTCTGACCAATGTCATATAAAGTCTCAGCATTACACCCTTGTTTTTGTACTCAAACCCTCTCAGAGTGAATACTAACCTTGCATTTGCCTTCCTTACCACCAGCTTAACCTGCAATTTAACCTTCAGAGACTCCCAAATTCCTTTGCACCTCTGATTTTTGCGTTTTCTCCCCATTTAGAAAATAGTATATGCTTTTATTCCTTTTACCAAAGTGCATGAACATACACTTTCCCTACATTATATTCCATCTGCTATTTCTTTGACCATTCTCCCAATCTGTCCAAGTCCTTCTGCAGAAACCCTGTTTTCTCAACACTATTTGCCCCTCCGTCTATCTCCTTATCATCTGCAAACTTGGCCACAGAGCCATCAATTCCATCATCCAAATCATTGACGTACAACTTGAAAAGAAGTGGTCCCAACATCAACCCAGTGGAACACCACTAGTCACTGGCAGCCAACCAGAAAAAGCCCCCTTTATTCCCATTCTTTATCTCCTGCCAGTCAGCCAATCTTCTATCCATGGTGATATCCTTCCTGTAATAAAATGAACTCTTTTCTTGTTAAGCTGCTTCATGTGCAGCTCCTTGTCAAAGGCCTCCTGAAAATTCAAATAAACAACACCCACCTACTGTCCTTTGTCTATCCTGCCTGATATTTCTTCAAAGAATTCTAACCGATTTGTCAGGCAAGACCCCCCCTTAAGAAAACAATGCTTTGGCCTATTTTGTCATATCTCTCCAAGTACCCCAAAACCTCATCCTGAATAATAGACCCCAATATCTTTCCAACCACTGAAGTCAGTCTACTTACTGCCTGCTATTTCTGTCATTTAGGGCAGCAATGAAGGTCCTCCAACTTTGGCAGTGTTCAGGGCTTCCTTCATCATGTCAGTAGCCTCCTCTAAGTTTTCACTACTTTCAGTCATGCAAGTCCTCAAATGTAGAAGGATTCTTCATTGCTGTTTCTGTAATAATTTTGTTTTACCAGTCAGGGTTGTTAGCCCTGAGCTGACCCCCTGAACCTGGAAGACTGGTGGACCACTCTTTGCCTGTCCTTTACCCTTTGCTCACCATGGGTGACCCTGCCAAGAGGCAAAGCATAAAGCCCTGACTCCAGCCAGCATAGCTCCCCAGGTCATTGAACACAGGTTCCAAATCACGACAAGGCTGCAGTCCTCTTGGAGCAAAGTCAGGCTAAGGGGCCTATAAATTCCTTTCTTCTGCCTCCCTCCCTTGTTAAAGAGTGCAGTGGCTTCTGCAATTTTCCAGTCTTCTGGAAACATTCCAGAATCTAGTGATTCCTGAAAGTTCTTTACTAATGCTTCCACAATCACTTCAACGACCTTTTCCAGAACGCTGGGGTGAAGTCCAACTGATCCAGGTGACTTTTCAGCTTCCCAAGCAGCTTTTTCTTAGTAAGAACAACACCATTCACTCCTGCTCCCGGCTACTCTTGCATTTCTGTCATTCTGCTGATGACTTCCAGAGCTAAGACTGACGCAAAGTACTTCCTAAGTTTCTCCATCATTTCTTTGTCCCCCATTACTACCTCTCCAGCTACAAACTGAGAAAATCTACAGATAGTCTGTCTTCTGCCCTTTGACCTGTTTGGCATGGGTGACTCTGCCAAGAGCCTGACTCCAGCCAGCATGGCGCTCCAGATCATTGAAGCGCGCAAGCAAATTTTGCACACATCTGTCCTTTACCCCACCCTCTGCCACCCCAACAGCCATGCGCCCAGCACATAATTCTCCGTAACCTCTGCCATCTCCAACAGGATCTCACCACAAAGAATAACTTTTCCTCCCCTCCCCCACTTACTGCTTTCTGCAGTTCCCTTGCATTGTCCCTTGTCCATTTGTCCCTCCCCACTGATCTCCCTCCTGGCACTTATCCTTGCAAGAGGAACAAGTACTACACCTGCCCCTACACCTCCTCCCTCACTACCATTCAGGGCCCCAAACAGCCCTTCCAGGTGAGGTGACATGTCACCCGTGAGTCTGTTGGGGGTCATCTACTGTGTCCAGTGCTCCCGGTGTGGCCTCCTGTATGTCAGTGCAACCTGACATAGATTGTGAGATTGCTTCACCGAGCACTTATGCTCCATCCACCAGAAAAAGCGGGATCTCCCAGTGGCCACCCATTTTATTTCTACTTCCACATCCCATTCTGACATGTCCATCCATGGCCTCCTCTACTGTCACAATGAGGCCACACTCAGGTTGGAGGAGCAACACCTTGGGGATGTCACGTGATGACGTAGGATCGAGACGTGGAAATCCAGCTCTCCCGTAAAAAACTAATAAATTAATGTTTAAGTGAAGAAAAGTTAGTAAATATTTTCTAAAAACTACGTCTAAACTACTCAGGATTTTCCTTAGATATGCCTCCTAGACAGACGCAGAAGAAAACTACTACTTTGAAGACAGTACAAGCTGGGCCGGCCACCATGAAGAAGCCTCGGACTCAAGTGCATCTTACCTCCGGCGATACAGAAAAGGAATCGGTGGCAACATCAACAGTCTCCAAGAAGGAACAACAGGAACTGCGCGTGTGCGAAGGAAGGGGCATGCGCATACATGAGCAATTTGAACTACAAATCCCAGCTACGATTGGAAGTGGAAATGAAAATGAATCCGAGGTGGATTCGGATTCTCTGGAACATATAGATGAAGATGAGGAGGTAAAAGAAGAACAACAGGAAGAGGTTGGAGGTGGAAGATTTTCTGGAGACATAAGAGAAGCTTTGGCGCAAATAATGCATGAATTAAAAGAATTAAAAACATTAAAAATAATAAAAGAAGATATTAAAAATATGAAGACTATGTTTGATAAAATGGTGAAAAACAGGAGAAAATGGACAAGAAAGTTAAAAAGCTGGAAGAAATAACGGGAGATACTATTGATAGGGTGAATAAAATGGAAGATAATATTCTTGCTTGGACATCAGAAAGAAAACGACTGTTGGAAAAAATAGACGTGCTTGAAAATTTTAGTAGACGAAATAATATTAAAATTGTTGGTCTTAAAGAAGGGATAGAGGGAGAGGATCCAATAAATTTTTTTCAAAAATGGATCCCGGAAAATTTGGAAATGGAAGAGGGAACCCAGTTGATTGAAATCGAAAGGGTCCACAGAGCCTTAAGACCAAAACCTCAACCTGATCAAAACCCACGACCAATCTTGATAAAATGCTTAAGATATCAAGATAAAGAAAAGATCCTGAAGGCAGCTGCCCAATGTGCAAGAAAAAGAAATGAGCCATTGATGATAGAAGGGAAAGCAGTTCTTTTCTATCCTGATATAAGTTATGACCTTTTGAAGAGAAAGAAGGAAATCCAACGAAAAAAGTTTTATGGGAAAAGGGTTATAAATTTATATTGCGCCACCCAGCAACACTGATAATTTTTTTGGATGACGGAAAAAGAAGATTTTTTACTGATCATCGGGATGCAGAGGAGTTTGCACAAGAACTCCCAAATATTTGCTAGACACAGTAAAGATTTAAAAGTGAAGCAGATTAAAGATGAAGACGGGGACAGTGAAGTGAGTTGATGGACATTAAGGACAGAAGATATTTAAACATACTCTTAATTATATGATACGGGGAGAAAGGTAAAAATTTGAGAAATATTAATCGAGAGTAGTGATATTATTTTTTCTTCTCTTACGTATACTTTTTTTCATGCTACGGGGGAGCTGGGGGAACTTTGGATCGATTGCTATGGGATTCTCATGTGTAATCATGGCGTTTGCCATGACCTGCACAATGGAGGGGGGTAATGTTGTGTTTTTTTTCATTCACAACATTAGCAGGGGTTTTTTTTGTTGTTTTTTTCTTTATAATCTATTTTTCTTTTATCTTTCTTTCTTTGCCTGGATGATTGGAGGGGAGACACATAGCAACATGGAGAATTTTAAAATTATTCCCCAAGGTACTATGAGAGTTGAAATATTATGTATTATTATAGATTGGAGTAAACCCATTAAAAATAATGACTAATTTACTGAATTTTTTAAAGTTTTAATGTTAATGGGCTTAATGGACCACTGAAAAGAAAAAGAATTTTAACATACATTAAGAAAATGAAAATAGATATAGCTTTTATACAAGAAACACATTTAACAGAGATAGAACATCAGAAATTAAAGAGAGATTGGGTCGGAAATGTTATTGCAGCTTCATTTAATTTAAAAGCAAGGGGAGTTGCAATTTTGGTTAACAAAACTTTACCAATTAAAATACAAAATGTATTAATTGATTCTGCGGGAAGATATGTAATTATACATTGTCAAATCTTTGCAGAACTATGGACTCTTATGAATATTTATGCACCAAATGAAAACAATGTAAAATTTATACAAGAGGCTTTTTTGAATTTGGCTGATGCACACGATAAAATATTAATAGGTAGAGACTTTAACTTTTGTCTAGACCCAGTTTTAGATAGGTCAACAAAGGTTGTTACAAAACCAAAAGTAGCAAAATTAACTTTATCATTGATGAAAGATTTAAATTTGATTGATATATGGAGAAGAATTAACCCAAGAGAAAGAGATTATTCATTTTATTCAAATAGACATAAAACTTATTCAAGGATAGATTTTTTCCCACTATCAGCGAATATTCAAGACAGAGTGAAAAATATGGAATATAAAGCAAGAATATTGTCAGATCATTCCCCCTTGATAATGACAATGATAATGATGGATAAGGAGGAATCGATTTACAGATGGAGATTTAATTCAATATTATTAGAACATCAAGATTTTTGTGATTTTATGAAGAAACAGATTCAGTTTTTTTTAGATACAAACTCATATTCAGTTGATGATACATTAATATTATGGGAAGCGATGAAGGCATATTTGAGAGGCCAGATAATAAGTTATACTTCTAAAATTAAGAAGGAATATATGGTAGAAATAGATCAATTGGAAAAAGAAATTACAAAATTAGTAAAAGAATCTCAAAGATATATGACAGAAGAAAAACAAAGACAACTTGTTAATAAGAAGCTACAATATAATACACTTCAGACATACAGAACAGAAAAAGCAATTATGAGAACTAAACAGAGATATTATGAACTAGGTGAAAGATCACACAAGATTCTTGCTTGGCAGTTAAAAACAGACCAGGCTTCCAAAACGATAAATGCAATTAGAACAAGTGTAAATAAAATTACTTATAAACTTTTAGAAATGAATGAAATTTTAAATTTTTTAAATTCTGAACTGTATCAATCAGAATCACAAAATGATATTGTTGAGATAGAAAGGTTTTTATCACAAATAACTCTCCCAAAATTGAATTCGGAAGAACAGAAGGGATTAGATGTGCCTTTTACATTAAAAGAGGTCAAAGAAGCTCTAGGATCACTTCAGAGTAATAAATATCCAGGAGAAGATGGTTTTCCACCTGAATTTTACAAAAAGTTTAAAGATTTATTAATTCCTCCTTTTATGGACCTAATACACCAAGCGGAAAGAACGCATAAACTTCCAGAATCTTTCTCGACAGCTATTTTAATAGTTTTGCCAAAAAAAGACAGAGATCTTTTAAAGCCAACATCATATAGACCTATTTCTTTGTTGAACACGGACTATAAAATAATAGCAAAGATTTTATCTAATAGATTATCTAAATACTTATCAAAATTAATACACATGGACCAAACAGGATTTATTAAAAATAAACAATTGGCAGATAATGTAACTTGGTTACTTAGCATAATTCATTTGGCACAAAAGAGGGAGGAAATGAGTGTGGCAGGTGCTTTGGATGCAGAAAAAGCATTTGATAGATTGGAATGGGATTTTTTATTTAAGGTATTTGAAAAATATGGATTAGGAGTATCTTTTATAAAATGGATTAAGACCTTCAATACTAACCGCAAAGCTAAAGTGGTGACAAATGGCCAAATTTCAACATTATTTCAGTTAACAAGGTCAACTAGACAAGGTTGTCCATTATCACCTGCTTTATTTGTGTTGGCGATAGAACCATTAGCTGAATTAATTAAAACTGACTCAGATATTATGGGTTTCAGAGTTAATCAGGAGGAATATAAGATTAACTTATTTGCTGATGATGTTCTGATTTATCTAACTAACCCATTGCATTCGTTGCGTAAATTATCTTCTAGATTGGAAGAATATGGGAAAATATCAGGGTACAAAATAAATTGGGATAAAAGTGAAATTCTACCCCTTACTAAAGGAGATTATAGTCAATGTCGATTAATAACTCAATTTAGATGGTTGATAAATGGTATAAAGTATTTAGGTATAAGAGTTGATAATGATATAAAGAATTTATATAAACTAAATTATTTGCCATTATTGAAAAAAATTCAAGAGGATCTTGATAAATGGATGATGTTACCAATAACATTAATAGGTAGAGTCAATGCTGTAAAAATGAATATATTTCCTAGATTACAATATTTATTCCAAACACTACCAATACAATTACCGCACAAGTTTTATCAAGAGTTAAATAAATGTGAGGAAATTCCTTTGGAAAGGTAAGATGTCAAGAATATCATTGGAAAAATTGACATGGAAATTTGACCTAGGAGGTTAAAATCAATTACCAAATTTTAGGAATTATTACATAGCAAATCAACTTAGATTTATTGCATCTTTTTTTTGATGAAGATAAACCGGCATGGATTAGAATAGAATTAGATAAAATAGGAGAAAATATACCAGAAGATTTTATATATAAATGGGAATCTAAATGGATACGGGAAAAGAAAGAATCTCCTATACTAAAACATTTGATTGATTTATGGAATAAGATAAATGTTGATGATAAGATAAAGAAATCTTTATTAGCAAAGAGACCTTTAATTTAAAATAAACTTATCCCTGTTACAATGGATAATCAACTTTTATATAACTGGTTTCACAAAGGGATTAGATATATAGGACACTGTTTTGAAGGAGGTATATTAATGTCATTTGACCTATTAAAGAATAAATATAAAATATCAAATAACACTCTTTTCTGTTATTTCCAATTAAGGGCTTATTTAAGAGATAAACTGGGTCAAACAATGTTATTGCCAAAACCTAATGAAATAGAAACTTTAATTCAAAAAGGAAAAATTAAAAAAAATATTTCTGGTATGTATAATTTGATTCAAAAACAGGCAATTAAACAAGGAATTCATAAGTCAAGACAAAAATGGGAAACTGACTTGAATATTAAAATTGATGAAACAAGTTAGTCAAGATTATGTCTTGACAGTATGACAAATACAATAAATGTTTGACTAAGATTAGTACAATATAACTTTTTACATCAATTATATATTACACCACAAAAAATAAATAGATTCAACTCAAATTTATCTGATCAATGTTTTCGATGTAATCAAGAAATTGGTACTTTTTTACACTCTACTTGGTCTTGTTTTAAAATTCAACCTTTTTGGACAAATTTAAGAGTTTTACTGGAACAAATTATTGGAATACAACTTCCACATAATCCAACATTATTTTTACTAGGCGATATTGAAGGGATAAAATCGAAATCCAAATTGAATAAATATCAGAAAGAATTCATAAATATTGCATTGGCAGTAGCCAAAAAGGCCATTGCAGTTACTTGGAAATCGGATTCATACTTAAGTATAGATCGTTGGAAGAATGAAATTTTTAGCTGCATTCCATTTGAAAAAATTACTTATAATTTAAGAGATAAATATGAAATATTTCTGAAAATTTGGCGCCCTTATTTACAAAAGATAGGATTAAATATATAGGTGCTCTGAAGATAAAATTATTGGTTATCTGGGGAAAGAAATAAATATACATATTAAAGCTATTATGAACTCCTTGGAGCATGTGGAGATCTTCTGATATCCAGGCATTCTTTCTTTCTTTCTTTCTTTCTTTCTTTCTTTCTTTCTTTCTTTTTTCTTCTCTTTTTTTTTCTATAGGGATATGTTAGGGGGGAGGGGTTAAGGGGAAGGGGGAAAGGTTGATATTTTTTTTCTTTCTGTAACCTATTTGAAAATTCAATAAAAAAAAATTTATAAAAAAAAAAGGAGGAACACCTTATATTCCATCTGGGTAGGCTCCAACCTGATGGCATGAACATCGATTTCTCAGACTTCCAGTAATGCTCCCCCCTTCACCAGTCCCCATTCCCATTTCCCTCTCTCACCTTATCTCCTTACCTGCTCATCACCTCCTTCTGGCGCTCCTCCCCCTTCCCTGGCCTTCTGTCCTCTCCTAGCAGATACCCTCTTCTCCAGCCCTTTATTTCTTTCACCAATCGACTTCCCAGCTCATTACTGCACCTTCTCCACCACCCAGTTTCACCTATCACCTACTACCTTATATTTCTTCCTCCCCTCCCTCACCTTCTTACTCTGACTCCTCATCTTCTTTCTCCAGTTCTGATGAAGGGTCTTGGCCTGAAACATTGACTGTACTTTTCCATAGATGCTGCCTGGCCTGCTGAGTTCCTCCAGCATTTTGTGTGAATTACTACTTCTCCAGCATCATTTTCCAGTGATTCTATATCCACTCTCATCTCTCTTTTACTCTTTTTATATCTGAAAAAACTTTTTGTATTGTCTTTTATATCTTTGGCTAGCTTACCTTCATCATTACCTTATATCTAACTAAAAAGGCTCAACAAGCTAATGGAAAACAACTGTAATCATTCATTCACACTGATTTTGGTGTGGCCACCTACACCACGTTAGTAGGAAATACTTTGTGTGCATCTTTAAGAAGTGCATCTGGCTGCAGCTCCTTACAGATAATGTTAAGGAGCAGGAGCTGGAACTGGAAGACCTGTGGTTCAGGATGAGGAGCTGATAGATAGGAACTACAGGGAGGCAGTCATACCGGAGGAGGAGGCTTGTAGCTGAGTGACTGTCAGGACAGGGAAGGGAACAGTTAGGCAGTGCAGAGTACCCCTGTGGTCATTCCCCTCAATAAACAATATTTCACTTTGAATACTGTTTGGGGTGGGTGGGTGGAGGTTAACCTATCATGGGAAAACTGGTGTGACCAGGTTTCTGGCACTGAGCCAGGCTCTATGGCTTCGAAGGGAAGAGCTCGGGAGAAGAGGAGAACAGGGTTGATATTGAATTTAGTAGTTAGCGGAGCAGACAGGAGTTTCTGTGGAAGTGAAAGAGACTCTGAATATTACTGTATGTTGCCAGGGTCAGGGATATCTCATATTAGGTCCACAGCATTTTAAAGGGTGAGAGTGAACGGCCAGAAGTCAGAGTACTTATTAGTATCAACAATATAGATAGGAAAAGGGTTGAAGTCCTGAAGAGTGAATATAGTGAGCTACAAAGGAAGCTAAAAGGTAGGACCTGCAGGGTAATAATCTCTGGATTGTTGCCCGTGCCATGTGCCAGTAAGAATAAGATGATTGGCAGATGAATGTGTCGCTAGAAATCACTGCAGGGGATACGGTTTCAAATTTGAAGATCATTGAGATCTCTTCTGGGGAAGGTATGACCTGTATAAAAGGGATGGGCTACACCTGAATTCAAGGGGAACCAATATCATTGAGGGCAGGTTTGCTGGAACTGTTGGAAGGGACAATAATAATAATAATAATAATAATAATAATAATAATAATAATAATAATAATAATAATAATAATAATAATAATAATAAATACTTTATTGATCCCAAGTGGGAAGTTCTTTCATTACAGCAGCAACATTTAAAACCTACTTAGCAGTGTACAGACTTAACTAATAATAAAGTACAGAATAATAATTTACTAATGTGCAATAATGATATATGAAATAATAAAACCAAGACTAATGTACTCCTGTCACACAGAGCTGAACTGTTGTATATGTTTGTTGCATTTGGTAGGAAAGATTTTCTGTAACGACCATTGCGAGAGTGGAACTGAATGAGTCTGTTTGGAAGGGCGCTCTGCTGTTTATTCAGTAGGTCATGGAGAGGATGTGCCAGATTATCCATATTGGATAACAGTTTGTATAGTGACCTCCTCTCTACCACTAACTCAAAAGAGTTCAGGTTGTAGCCAAGGACGGATCCGGCCTTTTTGATGAGTTTATTTAGTCCTTTTGCATCACCAGCACCAATGCTGCTCCCCAACATAAAGACACAAAGAAGACCACACTTGCTACAACAGACTGGTAAAAGATCTCCAACATCCTGATGCACACATTGAAGGATCTCAGCTTCCTTAGAAAATAGAGTCTGCTCATCCGCTTCCTGTAGACAGTCTTGGTGTTGATTTTCCAGTCAAGTCCGTTGTCAAGGTGAAACACCCAAGTATTGGGTACTCCTCCACCACTGCAACTTCTTCTCCCAGAATGTAAACTAGGTTGGTAGAGGGTTGGGAACCAGAGTGATAGGTCAGAGGATGGAACACTTGGTGTAATGTGAAGAGAGATTATGAGGAAGGATAGGCAGTGGATAGAAAATAAATGCGGCCAGTTGGATGGGTTGAAATATAGAACCATAGAACATTACAGCACAGAAACAGGCCTTTTGGCCCATCTTGGCTGTGCCAAACCATTTTTCTGCCTAGTCCCATTGACCTGCACCTGAGCCATATCCCTCCAAACCCCTCTCATCCATGTACCTGTCCAAGTTTTTCTTAAATGTCAAAAATGAGCCCGCATTCACCACTTCATCTGGCAGCTCATTCCACACTCCCCCCATTCTCTGCGTGAAGAAGCCCCCCCCATGTTCCCTTTAAACTTTTCCCCCTTGACCCTTAACCCATGATCTCTGTTTTTTCTTCTCCCCTAGCCTCAGTGGAAAAAGCCTGCTTGCATTCACTCTATCTATACCCATCATAATTTTATACACCTCTATCAAATCTCCCTCATTCTCCTACGCTCCAGGGAATAAAGTCCTAACCTATTCAACCTTTCTCTGTAACTCAGTTTCTCAAGTTCCGGCAACATCCTTGTAAACCTTCTCTGCACTCTTTCAACCTTATTAATATCCTTCCTGTAATTAGGTGACCAAAACTGCACACAATACTCCAAATTCGGTCTCACCAATGTCTTATACAACCTCACCATTACATTCCAATTCTTATACTCAATACAAAGTACTTTGATTTATAAAGGCCAATGTACCAAAAGCTTTCTTTACAACCCTATCTACCTGTGACGCCACTTTTAGGGAATTATGTATCTGTATTCCCAGATCCCTCTGTTCTACTGCACTCCTCAGTGTCCTACCATTTACCTTGTATGTTCTACCTTGGTTTGTCCTCCCAAAGTGCAACACCTCACACTTGTCTGCATTAAACTCCATCTGCCATTTTTCAGCCCATTCCTCCAACTGGTCCAAATCCCTCTGCAAGCTTTGAAAACCTTCCTCACTGTCCACTACACCTCCAATCTTTGTATCATCAGCAAATTTGCTGATCCAATTTACCACATTATCATCCAGATCATTGATATAGATGACAAATAACAATGGACCCAGCACTGATCCCTGTGGCACACCACTAGTCACAGGCCTCCACTCAGAGAAGCAATCCTCCTCTACCACTCTCTGACTTCTCCCATTGAGCCAATGTCTAACCCAATTTACTACCTCTCCATGTATACCTAGCGACTGAATCTTCCTAACTAACCTCCCATGCGGGACCTTGTCAAAGGCCTTGCTGAAGTCCATGTATACAACATCCACTGCCTTCCCTTCATCCACTTTCCTGGTAACTTCCTCGAAAAACTCTAACGGATTGGTTAAACGTGACCTACCACGCTCAAAGCCATGCTGACTTTTTCTAATAAGTCCCTGTCTATCCAAATACTTGTAGATCCTATCTCTTAGTATTCCTTCCAATAGTTTACCTACTAGCAATGTCAAACTTACCGACCTATAATTTCCTGGCTTACTTTTTGAGCCTTTTTTTAAACAACGGAACTATATGAGCATCCTCCAGCACCTGACCCGTGGATATCAACATTTTAAATATTTCTACCAGGGCCCATGCAATTTCAACACTAGTCTCCTTCAAGGTCCGAGGGAATACCCTGTCAGGTCCTGGGGATTTATCTACTCTGATTTGCCTCAAGACATCAAGCACCTCCTCCTCTTTAACCTGTATAAGTTCCATGACCTCCCTACTTGTTTGTCTTGCTTCCATAGACTCCATTCCAGTTTCCTTAGTAAATACAGATGAAAAAAAAAACCCATTTAATATCTCTCCCATTTCTTTTGGTTCCATACATAGCCGACCACTCTGATCTTCAAGAGGACCAATTTTATCCCTTACTATCCTTTTGCTCTTAACATACCTGTAGAAGCTCTTTGGATTATCCTTCACCTTGACTGTCAAAGCTACCTCATGTCTTCTTTTAGCCCTCCTGATTTCTTTCTTAAGTATTTTCTTACTCTTTTTATACTCCTCAAGCATCTTATTTCCTCCCTGTTGCCTATACATGTTATACATCTCTCTCTTCTTCTTTATCAGAGTTCCAATATCCCTCGAGAACCAAGGTTCCTTAATCTTATTCACTTTGCCTTTAATCCTGACTGGAACATACAAACTCTGCACTCTCAAAATTTCTCCTTTGAAGGCCTCCCACTTACCAATCACATCCTTGCCAGAGAACAACCTGTCCCAATCCACGCTTTTTAGATCCTTTCTCATTTCTTCAAATTTAGCCTTTTTCCAGTTTAGAACTTCAACCCGAGGACCAGATCTATCTTTATCCATGATCAAGTTGAAACTAATGGCGTTGTGATCACTGGAACCAAAGTGTTCCCCCACACACACTTCCGTCACCTGTCCTAACTCATTTCCTAATAGGAGATCTAATATTGCATCCTCCCTAGTTGGTACGTCTATATATTGATTTAGAAAACTTTCCTGAACACATTTCACAAACTCTAACCCATCTAGATCTTTAACAGTATGGGAGTCCCAATCAATGTGTAGAAAATTAAAATCCCCTACAATCACAACTCTCTGTCTCCTACAGTTGTCTGTTATCTCTCTGCAGATTTGCTCCTCCAATTCTCGCTGACTATTGGGTGGTCTATAATACAACCCCAATAATGTGGTCATACCTTTCCTGTTTCTCAGCTCCACCCATATGGCCTTGGTAGACAAGCCCTCTAATCTGTCCTGCCTGAGCACTGCTGTAATATTTTCCCTGACTAGCAAAGCCACCCCCTCCCCCCACCCTTCATTGCTCTGCCTCTATCACGTCTGAAACATCTGAACCCTGGAATATTGAGCTGCCAGTCCTGCCCCTCCTGTAGCCAAGTTTCACTAATGGCTATGATGTCATAATTCCACGTGTCAATCCAGGCCCTCAGCTCATTTGCCTTTCCCACAATACTCCTTGCATTGAAATATACACACCTCAGAAGATTATTACCACCACACACAACCCTTCTATTTGTAACTTTGCATGACCTACTAACATCATTTATTTTTACCCCCGTTCCACTATCTACTCTGGCACTCTGGTTCCCATCCCCCTGCAAATCTAGTTTAAACCCCCTCTCAATAGCACTAACAAACCTCCCTGCAAGGATATTGGTCCCCTTGTAGTTCAGGTGTAACCTGTCTCTCTTGTACAGGTCCCACCTGCCCCAGAAGAGGTCCCAATGATCTAGAAATCTGAAACCCTTCCCCCTACACCAGTTTCTCAGCCACGTGTTCATCTGCCAGAGCATCCTACTCTTACCCTCACTGGCACGTGGCACAGGCAGCAATCCGGAGATTACTGCCCTCGAAGTCCTGTTTTTCAACTTCCTACCAAGCTCTCTGTACTCACTCTTCAGGACCTCCTGGCTCTTTCTACCTACGTCATTGGTACCAATGTGTACCATGACATCTGGCTGCTCACTCTCCCATTTCAGAATGCCGTGCACGTGATCAGAGACATCCCTGACCCTGGCACCCGGGAGGCAACAAACCATCCGGGAGTCTCTGTCACAACCACAGAATCTTCTGTCTATACTCCTGACTATGGAGTCCCCTATCACTACTGCTCTCCTTTTCTTCCTCCCTCCCTTCTGCACTGCAGAACCAGACTCAGTGCCAGAGATCTGGCTGCCGCAGCTTGTCCCAGGTAAGCCATCCCCCCCAACAGTATCCAAATCAGTATACCTGTTTTGGAGGGGAATGGCCACAGGGGAACCCTGCACTACCTGCCCTTTCCTCTTCCCTCGCCTGATGGTAACCCAATTACCTGTGCCCTGTTCCTTAGGTGTAACTACCTCCTGGAAGTTACTATCTATAAACTGCTCAGTCTCCTGAATGATCCAGAAGTCATCCAGCTCCTGCTCCAGTTCCCTACCGCAGTCCGTTAGGAGCTGCAGCTGGATGCACTTCTTGCAGGTATCGTTGTCAGGGACACCGGAGGTCTCCCTGACTTCCCACGTCCTGCAAGAGGAGCATTCCAACATCCTGCCTGGCATATTCTCTAGTCTGAACAAAAAAAAAGAAAAACAGAAACTTACCGGAACCTACCCTCGCCTCTGCCTGTTTCTCGCTGAAGCCTGATTGAGCCAAAGCCGTCCCAGTCCGACTCCGTCCACTCTGACGATGGCCACTGTATATGGCGGACTTTCTTTTAAACCTTGGCGCGCTACGTCACGTGCCTGTGCAGTCTAGCCTCTTTTTCCCCGATCAGTTAAAGAAAAGAAAAACGACCTTCCCTCCACGATGCTTCAGTCTTCCACTCTCAGCCTCTTGCTTCAATTGAAAATATGTCTGTTTTAATGTGAGAAGTATCTGGAACAAGGGTGTTGAACTTGGAACATGGATCAGTACACGGACCCATCACATTGTGGCTATTACAGAGCTATCAGTTTTATTATTACTGACATTTGTCATGAAATGTGTTGCTTTTGTGGCAGCAGTACATAAAACTTACTATAAGTGCAGAAACTGGATAGTGAAGGGGAAGAGCTGTTCCTGAAACGTTGAGTGTGGGTCACAATCTGCTCTGATGGGAGCAGGCAAGTCCCATGTGGTGAGGTGCTTTATGATGGACGCTGCCTTTTGAGGAAGATGAGCTCAATGGAGGGGAGGCCTGTGCCCGTAATGCAGATGGCAGAGTCTACAACACCTTCTGCAGCCTCTTTCGAGCCTGTGTCTTGGAGCCTTGACACCAGGCGGTGACGCAACCAATCAGAACCCTTTCCAAGGTACGTCTGTAGAAATCTGCTGGAGTCTTTGGTGGCATATCGAGTCTCCTCAAACTCCAGTGCAGTATAGCCATTGGTGTGCCTTCTTCGTGATTGCATCAGTATATTGCTTTCCTCTCCTTCTCTTTAGGATAGCAGGTTTACAGCAATTTGATAACTTGTAGTTAGTTTTTCTCTTGACTTTCAGGTTTATTTGGTTAACTGAATTTCAGCTGTTGTGGGGAGATTTGAGCTGCTGCATCTGGACCATGCACACACATTACCAACACTTCTTCCTAATCCACTGTGTGACGCGTTTGTGCTTCAGTGACTCTTCTGACATCTGCTACATAGCTGGGACTGACTGTTACCATGCTCCATCAGAGGGAACAAGCCTATGGAACATGAGTATCCAGATTCCATGGAACCTCTCTACATTTGCCATTGCTTCAGGAAAGCAGCCAACATAATCAAGGACCCTGATCATTCCCCCTTCAATGCCCTTCCATTGGGCAGAAGCTTGAGAACATATACTGCCAAGCTCAAGGGCAGCTTCTAGCCCCATTATAAGATTCTTGAACAAACCTCTTATATGACAAAGATGATTTCTTGATCCCTCAGTCTACCTCGTTGTGGCCCTAACACTTCATTTGTCCACCTGTGCAACACCTCGGTAACTGCGCTCTATACTGCAATCTACTTTTCCCTTATGTATTACCTTGCTATACTGATGCAATGATAGATAACATAGGAAAGTTGTTTCCACTGGTGGGTGAAACTAGAACAAGGGAACATAGGCTCAAAATTTGAGGAGTAGATTTAGGACAGAGACGAGGAGGAACTAGCTTTCCAAAAGAGTTATGAATCTGCGGAATTCTCTGCCCAAGGAAGCAGGAGAGGCTGCCTCAAGAAATATATGTAAGACACAGTGAGGTAGATTTTTGCATAGTCAGGGACTTAAGTGTGATGGGGAAAAGGCAGGTAGGTGGAGCTGGGCCCACGGCCAGATCAGCCGTGAGCTCATCGAATGGAGGAACAGCTTTGATGGGCCAGATGGCTGACACCTGCTCTTAGTTCTTGTGATCTATCTGGATGGTACACAAGCAAAAGTTTTTCACTGTAAGTCAAAGTAAATTTATTATCAGGGCATGTTTATGTTACTGTATACTACTTTGGGGTTCATTTTCTTTGTGGAAAGTAAATAAATGCAATAGAATTTATAACACAACCATACGTAAACAAAGACCAACAAACAACCAATGTGCAAAAGTTCATCCCAGTACCTGTGACAATAATATACCAAATACCAAATGAAACCAGAAAATGCTGGAAGCACTCAGCGGGTCTGGCGGCATCTGTGGAGAGAGTAATTTCAATGTCCAACACCTCCTTCAGAGGTTGATGTGCATAAATGCACACATGACGCAGGCTACCATACAATGATATCTGACGCTGGTCACCTGCCTGTCCCCTCACTGTGGCTCAAGTTACAGCCCTCTCCCAATACAGACAAGAGCCCCTGCTGATTCACCCGCTGCTGGCTCTCTCATTTTCTGCCCTCTAACCCCGAGGAGACACTTCCAATTCACGCTGATAGCTTTTGCTGTCTCCCTGGCGGCCCGCTGGCTGTGGGGCTATTTTTAAAACGTGGTGAGCGCATTTTCCTTCAGTTTGTATGTTAATATCTTGGAACGAGATGATGGATGTCATCTCCTGGAAGCAGACTGTGCTCCCACACTGGCAGCAGTAGTCACATCAAACATTGCTGCCTGACAGTGTAATGTTGTCAACACATTAGTCACCAGCCTCATCTGAAATGCTGGTGGGTGAATTCTACTACTGATTACTACACAAAAATTGCAGGAAACCACTACGTTGAGTATGCTCCTTCTCATGTGGACTTCCTGTTAAAATTGCGAGCGATAAGCTCAATGTGAAGGAGCAATAAATCTTTATCCAAGCCTCACTTTGTTGGTTATTCACTGGAGGTACTGTACATGCTTGTTAGAAACATAGAAACATAGAAAACCTACAGCACAATACAAGTCCTTCGGCCCACAAAGTTGTGCCGCACACATCCCTACCTTAGAAATTACCAGGCTTACCTATAGCCTCTATTTTACTAAGCTCCATGTACCTATCTAAAAGCCTCCTAAAAGACCCTATTGTATCCGCCTCCACCACCGTTGCCAGCAGCCCATTCCACACACTCACCACTCTCTGAGTAAAAACTTACCCTTGACATCTCCACTGTACCTACTCCCCAGCACCTTAAACCTGTATCCTCTGGTGGCAACTATTTCAGCCCTGGGGAAAAGCCTCTGACTATCCACAAAATCAATGCCTCTCATTATCTTGTACACCTCTATCAGGTCACCTCTCACCCTCCTTCACTGCAAAGAGAAAAGGCCGAGTTTACTCAACCTATTCTCATAAGGCATGCTCCCCAATCCAGGCAACATTCTTGTAAATCTCCTCTGCACCCTTTCTATGGCTTCCACGTCAGAGCATAGAATAGTACAGCTCAGTACAGGCCCTTCAGCCCACGATGTTATGCGAACATTTTAACCTAATTCAAAATCAATCTAACCCTTCCCTCCCACATAGCCTCCATTTCCTTTCATCCACATTCCTATCTCGTCAATCTGCCAGCAGTACATTCCATGCACTCACCACTCTCTGGGTAAAAAACCTACTTCAAACCTTATACTTTCCTCCAATCACCTTGAAGGATATCCTCCGGTATTGACCATTGACACCTTGGAAAAAAGAGTTTGCAGTCCTGTCATTCTGCGCCTTTCATTATCCCGTACTCCCCTGTACTTGAGTACTTGAAGATTGTCAGAGACTCATTGTGCCAAAGGGCTTGTTTCCATGCTGTCGAGCTCTTTGACTGTAATTTATGTACATATATTCCTGCAGAGATATACTGCTCTCAGACAAGCCCATTAATATTTTCGCAGGTGCTGGAGTGAGTGGAGGAAAGTGAACCTGTATTTTAAAAAATGAAACACCTGTGGAGTTATCTCTTTGGCCACTTTGCTCCAAGAAAGATTTCTTTTGCGTCTTTCACAACGACTTCCCAGTGTCCCAGAAACTCCTGGATAGATGAAGTGCAGGAGGTAATGATGGGTGATTGCTTTGGAAGGACGTGGTCTCTCTGGTTCCTTTGATCTCTCTCAATGTGGTTATTCTGGTTCCTGCACCACAATGAAGTTGCCATTAAAAGCATTAATTCAGTTTAGCAGTTGAAATATATCAATCATAGAAATAATTTCATCTGCCAGCCCTTAATTTCAGGGTGCTTCTTCATCATGAAATGGTGGGCTTCAATTAGCTCCGAACTCGCCATCCAGCAATTAAGTGGCAGTCATTTTCTAATTTATGTGTGGTGCAGGGATTCTGAATGCAATTAGAAACACATGCCTTTGGAAGAATTTCTAGATGTCCTCCATATATGGAAAATGCTGTAAACATTGGCTTAGCAACAAAGAAGGTGACAACTTGGTGGGTCTGTTCACAGTGTCAGTGGGAGTGAATTATCGGCCCACTTTCCAGTTCCTATCCAAAGTTAATAAATAGTTGGAGTGAAAGTTTGGAAAGCATCCTGATTACGTTTGAACTCTTGGTCTATCCGGGCATGAACTGAAGTGTGGAGGTGGTCCAGCAGCTGCTTCTATCCCTTGTGATAATATTATTAAATGGTACTGTCATCGCCAGTTAACTGGACACTGACAACCTGCACTTGTTTGACAATCACACTCATTTACATGTGCATAAGGAGAACAGCACAGTTTGAATGAAGAAATTACATTTTATACAGAAACTGACTGGAAGCTTTCTGCACTTCTGAATCCCATCATTTAAATACCAATCATATTATGTATTGCGAAGAAAAAGAATTTCAGGACGTATATTGTAGGTATTTCTCTACATTAAATGCACCTATTGAAACCTATTTCAGGTGTTATTAAACAACTAAATCTAGAAGTTAAAGGCCGATAATACCTAAGATTGAGTAAAATGACCGTCCAACAGCAAGTGCTCCCCGAGAATCCTTCGTTTGCATCTTTATCTTGTCTTGGTATGCTCCGTGACCTCGGTTTCCAGGCTTGAATGGAGAAACTGTACAAGATTAGGCCATCAAGGGCCATGTTGAGCTTGGATGACTGTACTATGCACAGTGTCTGTCAGCTTATCATCTTGACTGTTGCCTTAGTGAACACAGAAAGGCCGTACCAGGTGCCTGCACCTTGTTTGGTTAGCGCAGCATTGTAACCCTTACTCTGCTGCACTGTCCACACTTCTCTCGTACGACCTCACAATCAAACTCGTTATGTTCTTGCACTTCGTTGTTTAGCTGCGCCACACTTCCTCCGCAGCTGTTACGCTTTATTCTGCATCTGTTCTTGTTCTACCCTGTCCTACCCCAATGTAATGATCTCAGCTGTACGACAAGCTCTCCGCTGGATCTCGGTATATGCGAGAACAGTAAACCAATTCCCATAGCCGCAGCAGTGTCTCACAACCCCAGCGCTGCAGTCTGTGTGGAGTTTGCAAGTGACTACTTTGGTTTATACTGTTGCTCCGGTTTCTTCTCACACCCCGAGGAAGTGTGCCCACTGCAAGTTACTCTAAAAGTCAGATTTATCGTCACGTGTACAAGTACACACAGGTGCAATGAACAGCTTCCATTCATCACCATCACAGGCACACACAGAAGCAATCACAATGAAAGCATGAATTAAACATAAAATGGCAGAGCAGATTCGAAGAGCCGAGTGGACTGTTTCTGCTCCTATGACTTATGGTATTTTTTAAAGAAAGGACACAATAAGGACAAAAGAAAACAAAGTCCGTTTTAGTGCAAGAAGTTCAAAGTGGTCAGAGAGTAGCGATTAGGGTTGTGCAGGTCAGTTCAGGAACCAAATGGCTGAAGGGAGGTAGCTGTTCTTGAACCAGGTGGTGTGGGACTTCAGATAGCTGGTGGTAGCTGCGAGAAGATAGCACAGCCTGGATGCGAGGGGTCTTTGATCTTTTGTGTCAGTGGCTGGTAAATAGTCGATGAGTGTGACCAGGCTAGCAGGAGAGGAATGGGACAAGTGGGATGGTTTAGAGAGCGGCAAAGGCTAGCTTGGTCAAATTGCCTCCTTCTGTGTCATAAAAAAGTGAAGAATATGAAAAATGCCAAGAATGAAGGGAGGCTGTCACAGACCAGGAGTTCTCACTGAGAATGGAGCATTCTGTATGTTCACTGCATAGATCACTAGCAATGGGGAAACTGTTTCCCCAGCTGCCATCTTTCCATTTCCCACCTGGCTCAGACTGGAAGGATGGTTTTACATCACACAAACATAAGATATAGGAGCAAAATTAGGCCATTTTCCAATCGAATCTTCTCCATCACATCATCATGGCTGATCCAAATATCCTCTCAGTTCCAATCTCATGCCTTCTTCCTGTATCCCTTCATGCCCTGACCAATCAAGAATCTATCAACTTTTGCCTTAAGTATACATAACCACTTAGCCTCTACAGGTGCCTGTGGCAAAGAATTCCACCGATTCATCGCTTTCTGGCTAAAGAAATTTCTCCTCATCTCCATACTAAGAGGATGCCATTCTATTCTAAGGTTTTGTGCTCTGGTCTTAGACTCTCCCCACCATAGGAAACAACCTCTCCACATTCACTCCATCAAGACCTTTCACGATTCAAAAAGCTTCAATGAGGTCACCCCTCATTCTTCTGAATTTTAGTGAATGCAGGCCTAAAATCATCAAACGATCTTCATATGACAGGCCATTCAATCCTGGAATTATTTTCATGAAATTCCTTTGAACCCTCTTCAATTTCAGCACATTCCTTTTAAGATAAGGGGCCCAAAATTTCTCACGATACCCCAAGTGAGGCCTCATCAGTGCTTTTTCAGTCTCAACATTACATCCTCGCTTTTATATTTTAGTCCTCTTAAAATAAATGCTAACGTTGCATTTGCCTTCCTCACCACAGACTCAACCAGCAAATTACCCTTTAGGGAATCCTGCGCAAGGACTCCCAAGTCCCTTTGCACCTCAGCTTTTTGTATTTTCTCTCAAATTAGGGAATAATCAACCTAGAAAATGGTCTACCCAAATGCATAAACACACTCTTCCCAACACTGTATTCCATTTTCCTTATCTGTCCAAGTTCTTCTGTAGCCACTCTACTACAGGAAAACTACCTGCCTCTCCACCTATCTTCATATCATCTGCAAACTTTGCAACAAAGTCATCAATTCCATCATCCAAATCATTGACATATAACATGAAAATAATTAAGTCTGAACACAGAACCCTACTAGTCACCGGCGGCCAACCAGAAAAGGGTTCCTTTATTTCCACACTTTGCCTCCTGCCAATAAATCATTGCGTTATCCATATTAAAATATTTCCTGTAATGCCATGGGCTCATAGCTTGTTAAGCAGCCTCATGTGTGACACCTTCTGAAAGTCCAAGTACACAGTATCAACTGATTCTCCTTTGTCTATCCTGCTTGTTATTTCTTCAAAGAATTCCAACAGATGTTAGGTAAGATTTTCCTTTGAGGAAATCATGCTGACTATGGCTTATTTTATCATGTGCATCCAAGTGCCCCAATGACTGGGGTCAGACTAACTGGCCTGTAGTTCCCTTTCTTCTGCCTCTTTGTCTTCTTGAAGAGTGGAATGACATTTGCAATTTTCCCATCTTCCGGAACCATTCCAGAATCTAGTAATTCTTGAAAGATCATTACTAATGCCTCCACGATCTCTTCAGTGACCTCTTTCAGAACCTTGGGGTGTACACCATCTGGTCCAGGTGACTTGTCTACCTTCAGACCTTTCAGTTTCCCAAGAACCTTCTCTCTAGTGATGGTAACTTCACACACTTCATGCCCCCAACTCCTGGAGCTTCCACCATACTGCTAGTGTCTTCCACAGCGAAGACTGATGAAAAATACTTATTCAGTACGTCCACCATTTTGTTTTCCCCCATACTACTTTTCTAGCATCATTTCTCAGAGATCCAGTATCCACTCTTGCCTCTCTTTCACACTTTATGTATCTGAAGAAAGGTATCTGAAGGTAGCCTCTTAAATATTATTGTCTAGCATACTTTCGTATGTCTTCTTTACCTTTTTAATGACTTTTTAGTTGCCTTCTTTTGGTTTTTAAAAAGCTTCCCAATCCTCTAACTTCCCATTAATTTTTGCTATATTATACATCCTCTCTTTGGCTTTTATGCTTGCTTTGACTTCTCTTGTTAGCCACGTTTATGTCATCTTTCCTTTAGGATACTTCTTCCTCTTTGGGATGTGTACGTCCTGTGCCCTCGGAATTGCTTCCAGAAATTCCAGCCATTGCTGCTCTCCTGCCATCCCTGCCAGTGTTCTTTTCCACTCTATTCTGGCCAACTTGAAGCAAGAAGGCTGTGAGTGAACTGCTGAATTTTCAGAGCGAAGGGAGTTTTTTACTACTCGGGTTAAGGAGAGGTGAGACTGAGCAGGCCTGTGACGTTAGCCAGTAGAGCGTGAAAGGTTTAAAAAGAAGACCACCGTATACAGCGGACAGCGGAGCGCGAGGCAGCAGAGTGGTAGGGATTAGGCTCAACAGGCTTAGGCGGGAACGGGACAAGTCGAGGTAGGTTTACCTGTGTTATTTACGGAAAGGAGGTAGTATGTGTGTGAGGCCAGTTTTCTGTGCTCGGTGTCAAATGTGGGGGTCCTGGAGTCTCTCAGCCTTCTGGACGGCCATATCTGCACCAGGTGTGTTGAGCTGCAGCTCCTGAGGGACCGAGTTAGGGAACTGGAGATGCAGCTCGATGACCTTCACCTAGTCAGGGAGAGCGAGGAGGTGATAGAGAGGAGTTACAGGCAGGTGATCACACCAGGGCCATGGGAGACAGACAAGTGGGTCACAGTCAGGACGGGGAAGGGGAAGAGTCAGGTACTACAGAATACCCCGATGGCTGTACCCCTTGTACCCCTTGACAATAAGTACTCCTGTTTGAGTACTACTGGGGGGGACAGCCTACCTGGGGGAAGTGGCAGTGTCCGTGCCTCTGGCACAGAGTCTGGCCCTGTGGCTCAGAAGGGTAGGGAAGGGAAGAGGAAGGCAGTAGTGATAGGGGACTCTATAATTAGGGGGTCAGACAGGCGATTCTGCGGATGTAGGAAAGAAACTCGGATGGTAGTTTGCCTCCTAGGTGCCAGGGTCCGGGATGTTTCAGATTGCATCCAAAATGTCCTGCGGTGGGAGGGAGAACAGCCAGAGGTCATGGTACATATTGGTACCAATGACATAGGTAGGAAAAGGGAAGAGGTCCTGAAAGAAGACTACAGGGAGTTAGGAAGGAAGTTGAGAAGCAAGACCGCAAAGGTAGTAATCTCGGGATTACTGCCTGTGCCACGCGACAGTGAGAATAGGAATAGGATGAGGTGGAGGATAAATGAGTGGCTGAGGGATTGGAGCAGGGGGCAGGGATTCAGATTTCTGGATCATTGGGACCTCTTTTGGGGCAGGTGTGACCAGTACAAAAAGGATGGGTTGCACTTGAATCCTAGGGGGACCAATATCCTGGCGGGGAGGCTACTGGGGAGAGTTTAAACTAGAATTGTTAGGGGGTGGGAACCGAACTGAAGAGACTGGGGAAGAGGCGGTTGGCTCACAAATAGAGTAAGCTTGTAGACAGTGTGAGAGGGAGGATAGGCAGGTGATAGAGAAAGGATGCGTTCAGACCGAAGGCTTAAGATGTGTATATTTTAATGCAAGGAGTGTTGTAAACAAAGCAAATGAGCTTAGAGCGTGGATCAGTACTTGGAGATATGACGTGGTGGTCGGTGCAGAGACTTGGACTGGTTACTTCAAGTGCCGTGTTTTATATGTTTCAGAAAGGACAGGGAGGGAGACAAAAGAGGTGGGGGCGTGGCACTGTTGATCAGAGATAGTGTCACGGCTGCAGAAAAGGTGGACACCATGGAGGGATTGTCTACAGAGTCTCTGTGGGTGGAGGTTAGGAACAGGAAGGGATCAATAACTTTACTGGGTGTTTTTTATTGGCCGCCCAATAGTAACAGGGATATTGAGGAGCAGATAGGGAAACAGATCCTGGAAAGGTGTAATAATAACAGAGTTGTCGTGATGGGAGATTTTAATTTCCCAGATATCAATTGGCATCTCCCTAGAGCAAAGGGTTTAGATGGGGTGAAGTTTGTTAGGTGTGTTCAGGAAGGTTCCTTGACACAATATGTAGATAAGCCTACAAGAGGAGAGGCTGTACTTGATTTTGATTGGGAAATGAACCTGGTCAAGTATCAGATCTCTCAGTGGAAGAGCATTTTGGAGATAGTGATCATAATTCTATCTCCTTTACAATAGCATTGGAGAGAGATGGGAACAGACAAGTTAGAAAAGTGTTTAATTGGAGTAAGGGGAATTATAAGGCTATCAGGCAGGAAATTGGAGGCTTGAATTGGAAACAGATGTTCTCAGGGAAAAGTACGGCAGAAATGTGGCAAGTATTCAGGGGATATTTGTGTAGAGCTCTGCATAGGTACGTTCCAAGGAGACAGGGAAGTTATGGTAGGGTACAGAAACCGTGGTGTACAAAGGCTGTAATAAATCTAGTCAAGAAGTAAAGAAAAGCTTACAAAAGGTTCAGAGAGTTAGGTAAAGTTAGAGATCTAGAGGATTATAAGGCTACTAGGAAGGAGCTTAAGAAGGAAATTAGGAGAGCCAGAAGGGGCCATGAGAAGGCCTTGGCGGGCAGTATTAAGGAAAACCCCAAGGCATTCTACAAGTATGTGAAGAGCAAGAGGATAAGACGTGAAAGAATAGGACCTATCAATTGTGACAGTGGGAAAGTGTGTATGGAGCCAGAGGAAATTGTGGAGGTACTTAATGAATACTTTGCTTCAGTATTCATGATGGAAAAGGATCTTAGTGATTGTAGTGATGACCTGCAGCAGACTGAAATGCCTGAGCATGTAGATATTTAGAAAGAGGATGTGCTTGAGCTTTTGGAAAGCATCAAGTTGGATAAGTCGCTGGGACCGGACGAAATTTACCCCAGGCTACTGTGGGAGGTGAGGGATGAGATTACTGAGCCTCTGGCGATGATCTTTGCATCATCAATGGGGATGGGAGAGGTTTCCATGGATTGGAGGGTTGCAGATGTTGTTCCTTTATTCAAGAAAGTGAGTACAGATAGCCCAGGAAATTATAGACCAGTGAGTCTTACCTCAGTGATTGGTAAGTTGATGGAAAAGATCCTGAGAGGCAGGATTTATGGACATTTGGAGAGGTATAGCATGATTAGGAGTGGTCAGCATGGCTTTGTCAAGGGCAGGTTGTGCCTTATGAGCCTGATTGAATTTTTTGAGGTTGTGATTAAACACATTGATGAAGGAAGAGCAGTAGGTGTAGTGTATATGGATTTCAGCAAGGCATTTGATAAGGTACCCCATGCAAGGATTATTGAGAAAGTAAGGAGGCATGGGATCCAAGGGGACATTGCTTTGTGGATCCAGAACTGGCTTGCCCACAGAAGACATAGAGTGGTTGTGGATGGGTCATATTCTGCATGGAGGTTGGTCACCAGTGGAGTGCTTCAGGGATCTGTTTTGGGAACCTTACTCTTTGTGATTTTTATAAATGTCCTGGATGAGGAAGTGGAGGGATGAGTTAGTAAGTTTGCTGATGACACAAAGGTTGGGGGTGTTGTGGATAGTGTGGAGGGCTGTCAGAGGTTACAACGGGACATTGATAGGATGCAAAACAGGGCTGAGAAGTGGCAGATGGAGTTCAACCCAGATAAGTGTGAAGTGGTTCATTTTGGTAGGTCAAATATGATGGCAGGATATAGTATTAATGGTAAGACTCTTGGCAGTGTGGAGGATCAGAGGGATCTTGGAGTCCAAGTCCATAGGACACTCAAAGCAGCTGTGCAGGTTGACTCTGTGGTTAAGAAGGCATATGGTGTATTGGCCTTCATCAATCATGGAATTGAATTTAGGAGCTGAGAGGTAATGTTGCAGCTATGTAGGACCCTGGTCAGACCCCACTTGGAGTACTGTGCTCAATTCTGGTCACCTCACTACAGGAAGGATGTGGAAGCCACAGAAAGGGTGCAGAGGAGATTTACAAGGATGTTGCCTGGATTGGGGAGCATGTCTTATGAGAATAGGTTGAGTGAACTCAGCCTTTTCTCCTTGGAACGAAGGAGGATGAGAGGTGACCTGATAGAGGTGGACAAGATGATGAGAGGCATTGATTTTGTGGATAGTCAGAGGCTTTTTCCCAGGGCTGAAATGGTTGTCACAAGAGGACACAGGTTTATGGTGTTTTGGAGCAGGTACAGAGAAGATGTCAGGGGTATGTTTTTTACTCAGAGACTGGTGAGTGCATGGAATGGGCTGCCGGCAATGATGGTGGAGGCGGATATGATAGGGTCTTTAAAGAAGCTTTTAGATAGGTACATGGAGCTTAGTAAAATAGAGGCTATAGGTAAGCCTAGTAATTTCTGAGGTAGGGACATGTTCGGCACAACTTTGTGGGCCGAAGGGCCTGTATTGTGCTGTAGGTTTTCTATGTTTCTATGTAACTCCTCTCTCATGCCTCTGTAATTCCCTTTACTCCACTGTAATACTGGTACATCTGACTTTAGCTTCTTCTGCCAAAGGGTAAATTTGTGATCACTTTCCTCCAAGGGTTCTTTTACCTTAAGCTCTCTAATCAGTTCTGTTTGATTGCAAAGCACCCAGTCCAGAATAGCCGATCCCCTCGTGGGCTCAACCGCGAGCTGCTCTACAAAGCCGTTTCACAGGCACTCTAGAAATCCTCCCTTCTGAAATCCAGCACCAATCTGATTTTCCCAATCTACCCGCATTTTGAAATCCTCCATGACTATTATAATATTACCCTTCTGGCATGCATTTTCTATCTTCCCTTGTAATTTGTAGACCACATCCTTACTACTGTTTGCGGGGGTCCGGAAACAGCTCTCATCAGCATCTTTTTCCCCATGCAGTTCCTTAGTTCTATCCACAATGATTCAACAAGGTGACCCTATGTCACCTCTTTCTAATGATTTGATTTGATTTTTTTTACCACCAGACAACACTGCTCCCTCTGCTTTCTCATCTACCCTTTCAATACAGCGCGTATCCTTGGAATTAAGCTCCCACCTATAATCTTCTTTCGGCCATGATTCAGTGATGCCCACAACATCATACATGCTGATCTGCAACTGTGCTACAAGTTCATCGACCTTGTTCCCTATACTGTGCACATTCAAGTGTAACACCTTCAGTCCTGTATTCATCACCCTTTTTGATTTTGTCCACATTTTACATCGTAACTCATCCTGTTGACTGCAATTTTGCCCTTTGCAGCTTCTCCTCACTACACATTGCCTCTGTTTGTACACCAGCTGCCTCATCTTCAGCACCATCATTCACCTTTCCTACGATATTTCTTGCATTGCTCAGGACACTGGTCTCAGCATGCTCAACCTGTTGATTCCTAACTTTGCCTGAGGTCTTACCAACATCTGCCTTCACAACCTGTCCACTAACTGTTCTGGCACTCTGGTTCCCATTCCCCTGCAGCTCTAGTTTAAACCCCACTGTGCAGCATTAACACACCTTCCAGCTAGGATATTAATCCCCCTCCAGTTCAGGTGCAAACTATCCCTTCTCACAGGTCCCGCTCTTCCTTGAAGAGAATCCAATGATCCAAAAATCTCATGCCTTCCCTCCTACACCAGCTCCTTAGCCACGTATTATACGTATGTATAACCTTCCTATTTCTGGCCTCACTACCACGTGGCATGGGTAGCAATCCTGAGATCACAACCCTGGCAGTCCTGCCCTTGAACTTACCAGCTAACTCCCTGAACTCCCTGTGCAGAACCTCGTTACTCATTGTAACCATGCCATTGGTACCTACATGGACCACGACTTCTGGCTGTTCACCCTTCCACTTAAGGAGGCTGAGGACTTGATTTGAGATTAGATTAGATTAGATTTAACTTTATTGTCATTGAGCCGAGTACAGATACAAAGCCAGTGAAATGCAGTTAGCATTTAACCAGAAATGCAAAGAATAGTTTTATTTACAAAATAACTGCAAGTAAAAAGTAAGTGCTACAGCACACAAATATAAAGGTACTGAGTACAATGTGGGTGCAATACTGCTTAGCGCTGTGATGTGATGTTCAGCAGGGTCACAGCCTCAGGGAAGAAGCTCTTCCTGTGCCTGTTGGTGCGGGAGCGGAGGCTCCTGTAGCACCTACTGGATGGGAGGAGAGATATCCCGGGCCCTGGCACCCGGGAGGCAACATACCACCTGGGAATCTCGTTCTCACCCACAGAACCTCCTGTCCGTTCCTCTAACTAATGACTCCCCTATCAGCATAACGTGTCTCTTCTTCCCCTCCCTCCCCTTTCCCTTCTGAGTCACAGAGGCAGACTCAGTGCCAGAGACCCAACCACTGAGACTTTCCTCTGTTAGGTCATCCATCCCCCCAACAGCATCCAAAGCGGTATACCTGGTGTTGGATGGTGACAGGAGTACTCTGCACTGGCTCCTTAACCCTTTTCCCCTTCCTGACTGTCACCCAGTTTCCTGTGTCCTCATTGGTAAATGGAAACTGATCCTAAGCAGCTAAATGGAAATATCGCTGGGCTCCTCTCCAGGAGTATACTTTGGCAATCTAATTTGCAGCACAAACAAGAGGAGTTATACCTGGAAGAATCAGATGGGAGGGTGGGATGGGGCAGTGGGAAGGATATCTTCTTGAAAGGCCAGCATCCCAAGGAGGGAGGTGGGGTTTGGTGGTCATGACTTGGGATCTGAATGCCGATTCCAGTCAATTCAGAAGATAGTTGGTATGGTTTGGAGTCATGTAGAGACCAGTTTACCCAATTCGCTCTCAACAATGTATGGAGGAATGGAGGTGAAACAGTTGGATTACCAGAGGTTCACGCCATCAATTCAGAGTTCAAATCCCACTACGGCAGGTATAGAATTTATTCTGTTTTGATTTCAGACTGCCAGTATCTGCAGTTTCTTAAATTATAATTATTGGGAAGGCTCAAAGGTTGGCCTGTGACCTGAAAAATGCGAAGGTTGGCCTGTGACCTGACAACGGCCTTTTAAGCTGGGAGAGTGTTTACCACACACAGGGAGGACTTTTCAACTTGTAGAAGGTTAGGCTTTGGGGCTCTGCTTCTAAGCTAGCCATTGAAATATTGTAAAAATTCAGCAGAAGTCCATAGACAGAGTGATAGGGATGGAGAAGAACACAAGCATGTTGGAAGAGGTGAGATAAAGGGAAATTGGGAGTACTGGTATGGTCCTTTTTGCCAACTGCACCATTACTGTGCTGTTCTTGGTGATATTCTGAGGGTGTAAGAGATACTGTATAAACACAAGTCTTTCTTTATTCCTGTTCCTCAATGTGGCAGTATTAACATATTAATCTGAGGGTTAAAATTTTGGATGACCTGTGTTGGCCGAGCACATGGATGCAGTTACAAGGAAAGCATGCCAGGGTCTTAACTTCCATAGGAGGTTAAGGAAATTCAGCTTGTCACTGGACACTCTAACAAATTTCTACAGATATACTGTTTAAAATGTCAGTGATTGGATGCAGCACAGTCTGGTAAATCAATTCGAATTCACAGGAATAGAAGAAGCTGCAGAGAGTTGTGAACTCTGCCCAATACTGCACAGACACATCCCTCCCTGCCATCAGTAATATCCACAGGAGCCGCCGCCTGGCATCGAGGATAACCATAATCTGAGCAGGGCCATCTTTTCATAGTCACCATTAGCAAGGTGGGAGAGAAGCCTGAAGTCACCTATCACCAGGTTTAGGAACATCTGCTTTAACCGTTCAGTTCTTGAACCAACTGGCAACATCATAGAGTTCAGCAACACTGTGACCTATTTCGCTCTGAAATGGACTTTCTTTGGCTTTGACTTGGTTTTCTTTGTTCTACTCCTGTTCTTTCTTGTAAAATGTTGCCTGGCTTATGTGCTTGTCTTGCTCATTGTACTCGTGGATGTGGACCTGTGCTTTTGACAAGTAGGGCTCTGACACACTCTGTACACACTCGACGTAACCATGCCTGGACTCAGACTCGCATAATGCCGGTTCACTAAAATATCTGGGCTACAGGCTACACAGAAAACTTGAAGTGATGTGATTGGAGCTGGCAATAATAAATAAATCATTGGGCCTTAAAATTTTCGGGGTGAAAAGCAAGCTTATACAAGTGGTTGAGGCTAGACCACCAGTTCTAAATGTCAACCTCATCACCTTCATCGCAGATGCTACCAGACCTGCAGAGTCTTTCACAGCAGTTTGTGCCCTTACTGAACACGAGTGATCCCTTCAGTACATTATTGAAGATGTTAACATACTTTAAGTAAATGTGCTGGAACCTCCATTTTAGTCACTTTTGATTGCTGGAATCCCCTGAAATCATTAAGGACTTGAACGGCATTTTTATCTGAACACCACATGCAGTGCTGATGTCTGCTAAGTGCCAAGCTTCAATCATCAAAGATAACAAGTTACTTGACATACACGATACCTTCTTGCCCAGCGTGTCCAGGGAGTGAGGAAAGACATGAGGAGCATTTGTGTAGCGTACTGAGGATAAAAAAAATATAGATTCCATCTAATGGATTTCTTTGTCACACTAAATGCTAACTTGTGGTGAAACCATAGCAACACTGATCTGCACTGTTGTGACACAAACCATGGGTGTAGTCAGCAAGCAATTGGCAAGGCACCAGATGACAAGATTATAACAGGAGATGGTTGTAAATAAATGTTAAAAGACGTGAGTGCTGGCGCTAACTCCATCCCCTGCTGATCTCTTTAAATAACAAGCAAAGGCAAAACTAATCCTCAAATGAAAGGATTAAAGGAAAACACACACTGAAACTGCAGAAACTAGACCAGAAAGGAGCTAAACGCACTATGTTAATCAGGCCCTTTATTAGCCTGTTCAGAGAGAAACAAGGCTAGGGTCTGATACCATGAACACAGTGCAGACGCAGACAGTTCCAAGTTTGTTTCTCTTTAACTTAAAGGAACTTCCATTATTAAAGACCCCCACCACCCAGGACATGCCCTCTTCTCCTTACTACCATATACCTTCAATGCATATGTCAGTGATAATAACCCTGATGCTGATTCAATAATCCAGAGAGTTGGACCAATAATACAAAGTACTTGGGTTCCAATCTCCAGTAGTCATTAACGGATAAAATAAAGGGACTAGAAGGAATTTCTTTACCTGGGGCATTGGAGAGAATTTAGAACTATGTACAAAAATTTGGAGGTATCTCAGGCTAGTGTGGGGATGGCTCATTAAAGAAAGGCATCAATGCCAGCAGAAGATGTTTTTGGGCTGTAGATGCTATCTGGTTCCACTAAGGTATGCAGGTGGCTTTATGGTTTTTGAAATAAAAAGCAGAAATTGCTGGGGAAGGTGCTGAGGAGATTCATCATAATGTTGCCTGGGATGGTGTGTTATAGTTATGAAGAAATACTGGAGAGGTTGGGCCTGTATTCCCTGGAGTGGACAAGGTTGAGAAGACATAAGAATATATTTTACCACATTGGAGGACATACTGTAGATGTAGGGTAAGGGGGTATGAGATTTAGAGGGGATCTGGCAGAGACCCTTTTCACCTGGAGAGTGGTGGGTTTCTCTCTGGAATACACTGTCAGAGAGAATGGTGGAAGCAGAGTCCTAGATGAGCACTTGAATCGCCTTGGTACGGATTGCAATGGGCCAAGTGCTGGAAATGGGATTAATAATTGACATTGGTTTATTATTGTCACATGTACCGAAATACATCCTCAAGGGCATCAAAAGTTCTGTGTTGCGATTGGAACTGGTTTATTATTGTCAATGTACTGAGGTACAGTGCACAGCTTGTTCTGCAGTCTGTCCAAACAGATCAAATCATTACCCAGGGCATTGAGACAGAACAAGGAAAAACAATAGCAAAGCTGAATTAAGTGTAACAGTTACAGAGAAAGCACAGTGCAAGTAGACAGTAAGGTGCAAGATCATAACGAGGTAGATGGTGAGGACTTTATCATATTAAGGATTTAATAATCTTTTAACAGTGGGGTAGAATCTGCCCTTCAGCCTGGTGGTGTGTGATTTCGGGCTTTTGAATCTTCTGCCCGATGGGAGAAGGAAGAACAGGGAATGTCCATGGTGGGTGGGGTCTTTGATTACGCTGGCTGCTTTACTGAGGCAGTGAGAAGTATAGACAGATGAGTGTCCACTGGTTAGCATGGACATGTTGGGCCGAATGGCCTGTTTCCCTGCTTTATGACTCTGACTCTATGAGAAAGCTGGAGATTCACAGCAGGTCAAGCGGAAATTCTGAAGAGAAAAACAGTGCAACCCTAGGTTCATTCAGCAGTGTTAGTCTCGGGAAAGACTCTCTCCTGCCCGCCAAACTTGTGAAATCTCATTTGTGTGGATGCTGTGTGATGTTTTCCTCCGTTACAAATCAGTACCACAAAATAACAAACAGTACGCCATATGCAATTAAATGATTTATCTTTATAATTCTTAATTTGACCAGAAGGTTTTAGTAAAGAAAACAAAAAGAAAAGGGCCCATTTTAATGAAGGAGTCTAATATGCACGATGGAGCTTACAATTTTCCCGGCTGTTCGTTCTCCATCGATTTCCCCCAGGCGTCATCGACTCCTGACCCCATCTTCTCTCTCCATCTTCCGCCAAACAAAAGCCCGTAAATACCTCACTCTTAGGCACACAAGAAAGAAAAACATTCTCCTCATTGGACGGCTCACATTCCAAAGCCCCCGTTATCTCTAGTCATTACCCAAACACTGCTGCTACAGAGAAACCATTAAAGCAGCAGTGAAACTTTTCCCAGGGCGTTACAACAGCTAATATGAATTTTTATTTCCTATCTCTTGCTCCTGTGATTTAAAAAATAAATTTAAATTTCCTAATTTCTCCTTTTGCACCCTTCATAAATGAGGGCAAGTGTGCACACACAAGTCCATAGCCTCATAACATTGACTATAGTTGGGGAAGGTAACCAAACATGTCATCTCTCTGCATTTCTGTATAAGGTCTCAGCAGTGCTCACCCAAGAAAGGAGAGGCCTGTACTGGAGAGGGTGCAAAAGTGATTCACCAGGAGATTGTTTGGGGTGCAACATTTCAGGTACTAGAGAGACTGAAGTTTGATTGCCTTCGAGTTTGGATCTGGAGATAATATACCAGAGGGGATTCTTCAGAAATCAAGAATGAAGCACAAACCTAGTGGTTACAGTTATTTTTTTTAGATATTCATGATAAAACAGTTCAGGTACAGTCAGCCTCTACCAGCAAAAGTGAAGAGTACAGAAGAGAATGAAAAGCTGTAGAATGGAGACCTTGTGGTCCCTCTTTATACTGCAAACTACTGGGAATTTTCTCCAATAAGAACAGTCCATGAAACAACAAGGACGGTCTTGATTTATGCTACCATGATATCTTAGGCTCACAGATAAAGAAACTACAGAAGTACAGAACCGGCTATACCACAAATTATTAAAAATCCACTTAACAAGCAAACAGGTGATTATACAAGCATTGAAACAAGCATAAAGAAAACTAAAGTACAATAATGATTTAGACTCTAATCTCGGAGGTGGTTGACAGAGAGTCTGCTAACGTTGTGCAAAATTATGAGGAGCATAGATAGGGGGACAGTGAGAAACATTTCCTTACAGCAGGGGCACCTATTAGAGGGCATAGGCTTAACATAAGTGGTTAAGTTTAGAGGGGATGTGAGGAGTGAGTTTTTTTTAACCCATAGGGTGGTTGGAATCTGGAACTCACTGCCTGATGGGTGGTGGTGATGACAGCAGGTACTTTCACAACATCTAATAAAAGTTCAAAAGTAATTTTATTATTAAAGTACATATATGTCACCATATACAACCCTGAGATTCATTTTCTTGTGGGCATTCACGGTAAATACAAGAAACACAATAGAATCAATAAGAGATCACCCCTAACAGGACGGACAACAACCAAGGTTCAAATAAAATCCAACAGAATGTGCAAATACAAAAAGAGAAAAAATGATAATAACAAATAAATAAGCAATAAATATCAAGAACATGAGATGAAGAGACCTCCAAAGTGAGTCCAGTTCAGAGATGGGGTTAGTGAAGTTAATGAAGTTATCCCCTCTGGCTCAAGAATCTGATAGTTGAGGGGTAATAACTATTTCTGAACCTGGTCGTGCAGGTCCTGAGGCTCCTGTACCTTCCTTCTGATGGCAGTAAAGAGAAGTGAACACGGCCTGCACTGTGGGGGTCCTTGATGATGGATGTTACTTTCCTGCAACAGCCCTTCATGTAGACGTGCCCAGTGGTGGGGAGGGCTTTACCTGTCATGTACTGGGCTCTATCACTAATTTTTGTAGGCTTTTCCATTCAAGGGCATTAGTGTTATCATATTTTCCATTCAAGGATATTGGAGTTTTCATACTAGGCCATAATGCAACCGATCAATATACTCTCCTGTATAGAAGTCATATCTATAGAAGTTTGTCAAAGTTTTATACAACATACCAAATCTTTGCAACTTCTGAAAAAGTAGAGGCACTGCCGTGCTTCCTTCATAATGGCACTAACGTGCTAGACCCAGGACAGATCCTCTGATACGATGACAATGATGAATTTAAAATTGCTGGCCTTTCCGTCTCTGATCCCTCAATGAGGCCTGGCTCATGGTCATCCAATTCCCTCCTCCTGAAGTCAATAATCATCTCTTTGATCTTGTGAGAGAGAGATTGTTGTTGTGGCATGACTCAGCCAGATTTTCATTCTCTCTCTTATATGCTGATTTGTCAACACCCTTGATTCAGCCAGTGACAGTGATGTCAAATCTAAGTAAGTATCCAGATGAACACTTAATTTGTCACAGTATAGAAAGACAGGAACTGACTGTTGCTAAATGGGATTAGCATAAATGAATGAGCATTGATGTGGAAAGCCGAAAGGCTTGTTTAGGATGTATGCCTTTAACTATGAAAAAAAAATCAATGAATGAATGCACTAACACCCTCATCTGAAGTCCCTCTTGCACTCAGAAACAGGGTTCATAGGTGTTCAATGGGATCTAAAGGTGCAAGTCAATAGCTCCCTGAATGTTGTAACACAAGTGAGCACATTGGCAGAGAAAGTATATGGCATGATTGCCTTCATTGGTCAGGGCTTTGATTATAAAAATTGGGAAGTCATGTTGAGGCTGAATAAAACTTAAAAAGGGCACCATTTAGAGTATAGTGTTGGTATTGTATTCGTATAAGTATATTGTTGTCATAAGTACCAAGATACAGTGAAAAGCTCATCTTATATAATGTTTATACACATCATATCATTACAGAAGTAGAATAAGGCAAACAGTACCAATGCATAATAAAATGTAAAAGCTACAGAGAAAGTACCCTACATTTCTTGTCTCCACATTGTAGGAAGGACGTGGATGCCTTGGGGAGGATGCAGAAGAGGGAGGTTCACCAGGATGCTAACTGGACTGAAGTGTATTAGTTATCAGCAGAGGTTGGGCAAAATTGGGTTGTTTCCTGTCAGGGACGTGGGGGAGGGGTGGAATGGGGAAGGGGGAGGAAGAACTGACAAATGTACTGTATACAAAGCTATGAGAGGCACAGATAAGGTAGATAGTCTCAGTCTTTTTTCCAGTGTACAAACATTAAATACAAGAGGGCACTGGTATAGGCATATGTCAACAATTGACGTATAATGTAAAAAAGCAGTTCCAACACCGACTCCTATGGGACACCACTAGTCACTGGCAGCCAACCAGAAAAGACCCCCTTTATTCCCACTCTTACCTCCTGCCTCCTAAAGAGGATCTTTGAATCCTCTTCAGCCACAGGTGAGGTCCCAAAAGACTGAACAAAAGCCAATCCTGATCCTTCATTCACGAAGGGCAATAGGGACTATCCAAGAATTTATAGACAGGTGACCTTAAAGGTAAGGAAATGATTGGAGATTATTATTAGGGACAAGATTAACTTTTGCTTTGAAAAGCAAAACATTATGAGGCATAATCAGTATGGCTTTGTGCAGGAAAGGCCGTGTCTCAAAATTGCAGCCTTTTTGAGGATGTGTTGAAGATGACTGATGGGGGTAGGGCAGTGTAGGCTGTCTCCATGGGGATTTGGAAAAGGTCTTTGTTATAGTCTGGTCCTGAAGATGAAGTCACATATGATTGCTGGTGATTTAGTAAGTCTTGTCTCATATAATGTTTGTACACATCATATCATCACAGAAGTAGAACAAAGCAAACAGTAACAATGCAGAATTAAGTTTTAAAGCTACAGAGAAGGTACCCTGTACTTCTTGTCTCCACATTGTACAAAATTGGTTTGATCATAGAAGACAGAGTAGTGGAGGGTATTTCTCTGATGATGTCTGTGATGAGCAGTGTTCAACAAGTACCTCCATTATTTCAAAGTTTAAAGTTCAAAGTAAAATTTATTTTCAGAGTACATACTGTAGATGCCACCACATACAGCCCTGAGGTTCCTTTTCCTGTGGGCATAATTAGCAAATCTATAGAGCAGCAACTAAACAGGATCAATGAACAACAAACAGTGCAAATGCAAATATAAAATAAATAATGAGTATGAAGAAAACATCCTTAAAGAGAGACCATGTGGGAGCACCAGAAATAGAATGAGTGTAACTATCCCCTTTTGTTCAGGACCCTGATGCTCTTGAACCTGGTGGTGCAAGAAACGAGCATGGCCTGGGTGGTGAGGATCTTTGATGATAGATGCTTCTTTTCTGCAGCAATGTTTCATGCAGAGGTGCTCAATGGTTGGGAGGGTTTTACCTGTGACGTGCTAGGCCAAATCCACTACCTTTTGTAGGATTGAATATACATGAATGATCTAGATGAAATGCTGGTGGTCTGATTACTAAGTTTGTGGATTTATTATAAAAAAGGTCAATAAAATAGTTAAAGAGATACATGGGACACATTTTTTAAAAATTGGCTAAGGCAAAGAATGCAGAGTAGGGAGACTATAAATAACACTGGTTAGACCACAATTTGAGAATTGTTTCTCATTCTGGTTACAACATACTTATTTATTGTTTAATGTCATTTCCAGTTCACAAGTGTAAAGGAGAACAAGATAATTCTTACTCTGGATCCAATGCAGCACACAAAAAAACCACAATAATAAAAAAACAATAAATATAAATACAAAATATAGCTTATATACGTAGATTACTTATCTGTCTATGTGACACTCGATACAGGACTGTCTGCATATAAGGTGACTGACGAAAAGTAATAAAGTAGTGATGGGGGTTGTGGTGTGGTGGGACCTTCTTGATTGTAGTGGAAGGTCAGCAGTGCCTAAACTGTCTTGGACCTTCTTGATTGCAGTGAAAGGTCGGTAGTGCCTAAGCTCTCTTGGACCTTCTTGATTGTAGAGAAGGCTCAGTACAGTAATGCCCATACTCTCTTGGACCTCTTTGATTGTAGAGAAGGCTCAGTACAGTAATGCCCATACTCACTTGGACCTCTTTGATTGTAGAGAAGGCTCAGTACAGTAATGCCCATACTCTCTTGGACCTCTTTGATTGTAGAGAAGGCTCAGCAATGCCTAAATTGTCTTGGACCTCCTTGACTGTAGGGAAGGCTCAGCAGCACCCATATTATTCAATTACTAAAAAACACAATTACTAAATATAAAAAGAGAACAAATTTGCCCCAAAAGCTGCTGGTAAACGTTTACTGATGGGTAATTGAGAGCATATTGATCTACTACATGACAGTAAGGGATACTAGCAGCAGCAAGACCAATGAAAAGCACTTCAATGAGCGATCAGGGCTGCACAGAACATCATTGCGACACAACTACCAGACGTGGAAACCACCTACAACTTACGATGAGTCTGGTAGGTTCACAAAATCATGGTCTCATCCCATCCTGTTCAATCTTCTACCACCCAGCAGGAGATACAGAAATATCTGCTTGGACATCCAGACTGAAAAACAGGTTTTTCCCCTGAGCTGTCATGCAACCGAACAGGCACCCCCACCCCCCAACCCATAGGCTCTATGGGCAATATCTTAGAGCAATACATGGGCATAATTCTTGAAGTTATTTCATATTTAGTCATTGTATTTTATAACATTGGCATGTGCAAAACTTGAAACGGGGCAGCTACTGTTTTTTTTTATATTAGAGTTTTTAATTCAATATAACTCAGATGTTATTTTAAATTCAGTCGTTGTGTTTTTAGTAATTGAATTCCCAGTATACTGTTTTTGCTCTGAATGGAGTAATACTGCAATCTCGCTGTCCTCAGCAATGACAATAAAGCTCTAACTAACTTAACTGTCCACTTTGGAACAGAGATGAAGAGGAACTGCCTATCCCAGACAGCAGTGAACCTATTGGAAATCCAGCTCCCTTCAGCCTCCTCAGAAAGTAGAGAGGTTTCTGAGCTTCCCTGATTCTGTAAGACGTGTTCTGGGACCATGAGAGGTAGTGCAAGATGTGCTCTCCCAGGCGCTTAAAACTACTCAGTTTCCAATGCTGTAAAGACGAGTGTGAGTTCTTCTGAAGCTGATAACCTTCTCCTTTGTCTTGTTGACAGAAAAGAAGCGTTGATGCTGGGAAGGCTTGTGAGGTTGTTGTCAGGACAGGAGAAATTCAGTTGAGATTTTCCTCAGGATGGAGGAGAGGGGATTGACATCCGGAATATGAGGAGAGGACCAGATAGGATACAGAGGAAAGATGGATTTAAATTTGTGAGAGGAAGAGAAAGGGAATAGAAAGGAGGTAATTGGAAGAATTAGAGGAAATCTGAGGATGGAGGGATAGTGAGGCAGTTTTTCAGAGCATATTGCAGTATATAGATCAGCTGGAAACTTGTGTACAGAGGGAGCTAAGGATGCAAAGACATCGCACCTTGAAGGTGGAAACATGTGTGAATATGATGGTAAAGTCATTGTATGCTTATTTACATTCATCAGTTGGGGCATTGACTATAAAAGTAGGCAAGACATGTTGTAGCTGCATAAAACTTGGGATATTGTATACAGTTGCGATTGCCCCATTGCAGGAAGAATGTGGAAGTTTTGGAGTGGGTGCAGAAGAGTTTCACTAGGATGCCATCTGGATTAGAGTGTATTAGCTGTAAGAAGAGGTTGAACAGACTTGGATTACTTTTTCTAGCTCATTGGAAGCTGAAAGGTGACCTGATAGAAGTATCTAAAATTATGAGAGGCCCAGATAGGGTACATTTTTTTCCCTAGGGTGGAAATGTCAAACCTAGAGGGCATACCCTAAGATGAGAGGGGGAAAAAGTTTGAAGGATACCTGCAAGGCAAGTTTTAACACAGAGAGGCACAGTAGTGTAGTGGTTAGCATAACACTGTCACAACACCAGCGGCCCAGGTCCAGTTCTGCCTCTGTCAGGAGTTTGTATATTCCCACTGCGGCAGTGCGGATTTCCTTCGGGTGTTCCAGTTTCCTCCCACATTCCAAAGATGCACGGGTTAGCATGTTAGTTGGTCACATGGGTGGTGCAGGCTCATTGGACTAGAAGGGCCTATTATCATGCTGTATCTCTAAATAAAACAAATTCAAAATAAATAGTGTGGTAGATGCCTGGAGCACGATTGCAGGACAGGCGGTAGAAGCAGATGTTATATCAACAATGAAGAGGCACTTAGACACATGAACAGGTAGGGAATAGAGGGATACAGATGTGTGAATGCAGATAGAATTCATTAGATTGGCATCATGGTCGGTACAGACTTGGTGGGCTGAAGGGCTCTTTATGCTGTTCTATTTACTATGTATTAAAATACTTAAGAGAAAGTTGGCCCAGAGCTTTGATCTGGTCTCAATAGTACCCCTGCTGTATCTCTGCCAGTCATGTTATATACAGTGTTTTGATGGGAAGTGATTTTTTTCAGCATGTGGAGTGAATGAATGTAGACAGATTAAACCTTGGAGAAATATTTCCACAAGCTGGTTTTATGCTCCCAGCTCATTTGCAGAAACATGTTCACTTCAGATCATCATCCAGATCAATGTAAAGAAAACAGTCTCACCTGCCGTTGGGGTTCTCACTATTTGTTTATTGCAGTTAAGTTACAAAAGGATTATTTTTTTTTCCCTTCTCCGTCAGGAACCATTCCAAAGTTTAAGATGACATCTTGTGCTTTTTGGCAGATTAAATTAAAGGTCTGGCCTCAGGTGGAATGGCGTCATTCAAGCTCCACGTTTCTGAGTTAACCCCTTCCGACCTGCCGATGTCCAAGGGTGAAACCAGATTCAGGCTCAGGGGCAGCTGACTGTCTTCGACTCTGGTTCAGTCTTTCTAAATAAGCCTGCATTGTTTGCTGCCGAATTCCGCGGTTCATAGTAGTTATGTTCACAATCTAGTTATCCAGGAATCTGGGCTACTGATCCTGGGGAAGGAGCTCCAATCCCACAGTGAGAACTTAAAGTCATAGAGAGATATTGTATAGCAGGGACACAGGTCCTTCAGCCCCTTGCATTCATACTAACCTCGGGAAGGAGTTTCAATTCCACAGCAAGGTCCGAGTCGTAAAGAGGTGCAAGTGGAAACTAGCCCTTTAGCCCATCGAGTCCATACTAACCAAGAAAGGAATTCCAATTCTACAGTGACAACTTAGAGTCATAGTGGGGTACAAATGGAAACAGGCCTTTCAGCCCATCAGAGTTCATACTAACCATCAGGAGTCCTTTTACTTTAATTCTACACTAATCCCATATTCTCATCATCTTTCATTCGTGCTCTTACCATTCACCTGCACACTATGGTGAAGTTTTACAATGGCCAATTAACCTAATGACCTACATATCTTTGGGATGTGGGAGGAGGATGGAAAATGGGAGCAAACTCAGGCAGCCACAGGGAGAACGTGCAGACTCCACACACTCAGTACCGGATGTCAGAGTTGAACTTGCGTCATTGGAGCCATGAAGCAAACATTTTAATTTGTTTAAAAGGTCAATCATAAAATGCTGATGGCAGGAAAAGTGACCGTGACATGGTCAGATTGTCGGAAAAATCCACTTGGTTCATTAAGATGATCAAGGGAAGGAAACCAGCACCTGGTCTATTTCACAAACACAAGAAAATCTGTAGATGCTGGAGACCCAAAGCAACACACACAGTGCTGGAGATACTCAGCAGGCCAGGCAACATCTATAGAAAACAGTAAACAGTTGATGTTTTGGGCTGGGACCCAAAATGTGGACTGTTTACTCTTTTCCACAGATGCTGCCTGGCCTGCTGAATTCCTCCAGCATTTTGTGTGTGTTGCATCTGGCCTATTTGTAAACTCCAGTCCCACATTAGCAGCCTACTCATCGAACCTGTACTTGAACAATAAATGGCAGCCCTCCCAATTCCTCTGAGGTTCTTTCAAGCTCATATGAATTATCAATAAGGACTGCTGTCTGCTTTCGGGGATTAGCAGGAGCCTCCTTAAATATAGTTACAAATCAACAGTAGTCAGAAAGCTTATTGTCCCATGTCCAGTACTGTGCAAGTCTTAGGCACGTATATATAGATGTGGAGCCCAATACTTTTGCACGGTACTGTATTTGTTAACATGGAGCAAAGAGTGAGTTTGGAAATCTGTTGGGAGCAAAGGATGTTGGGAATGGTGAAGGCAGATGCCATGGGAGGGGTGTGGGACAGGTGGCAGAGAAGGAGTGCCAGGGCAGGGGAGGTGCAGCTGCAGACACACCCAGCCCTGAGACACCAGGCAAGGTCATTTGATTCCAAATAATTGGTTTATCAATAATTACAGAATGTCTCTCTAGTGCTTCCCATTCCCTCCCCTCTGTCTTCCCTTTTTTCTCAACCATGATTCACCTCTTCCTTCCCACTTTCAGTCAACACTAGAATCAGAATCAAGTTTATCATCACTCACGTCATGAAATTTGTTTCTTTTGCAGCAGCAGTACAGTGCAATACATAAAATTACTAAAATACTGTGCAAACGTTTTAGCTATAGATTTGTGCCTAACAGTACTGCACCACAATGTGGATCTGCTTGTTTTGCATACAATTCAGATTAGATCATTGCATTGAGGTAGAACAAGGTGAAACAATAACAGAACACAGAATGAAGTGTAACAGTTAAAGGAAATGCAGTGCAGGTAAACAATAAGGTGCAAAATCATAATGAGGTAGATGTTGGTCAAGAGTTCAACTTATCATACCAGGAAACCATTCATTAGTGTTATAACAACAGGGTAGAAGCTGTCCTGGAGCCTGGTGTCACATGCTTTCTTGCTTTTATACTTCTGTCGGGTGGAAGAGGGGAGAAGAGAGAATGTCTGGGTAGGTAGCTTCTTTGATTATGCTGACTGCTATACTGAGGCAGTGAGAAGTATAGACAGAGCCCATGGAGGGGAGGATGGTTTCCATGATAGGCTAAGCTACTACTCTCTGCAGTATCTTGTGTTTCTTTGCCACTGACGAGAGGAATGAAAAATCTTCCTAGGACGGTAGGTGCTATTGGCTTATGTGCAATTCTTGTTTGGGGCGCCTGCCTCTAGCTAGATAATCTGTACTGTTTCAGTTGTTTTCCTATTGGAGGTACTACATAACTAAGTTGTGGGTGAAAGGTTTGCAGGGTCACCAATATACGGCAGGAATTTTTGTGCGCTTTCTATCCTGGTTCCGCCAGGTATTTCTTCAACAACACACAATCTGCTGAAGGAGCTCAGCAGGCCAAGCTTTATACTGCTCCACTCCAAACTGCTGAGGACTGATTGCAGTCGTTGGAAAATAAACCTGCTTCTCAGGGAACAATCTCTTCTACCTCTCCGCTCAGTTCCCCTGCCATCTCCCTTGCTTACCTTTGACCTCCAGTTCCCATACTTCCCCCCCCCCCCCCCCAATCACCTCAGCAACACAAAATGCTGGGGGAACTCCGTAGGCCAAGCAGCATCTGTGGAAAAGAGTACAGTCGACAATTCGGGCCGAGACCCTTCAGCAGGACTGGAGAAAAAAGCTGAGGAGTAGATTTAAAAGGGGAGAAACACAAGTCGATAGGTGAAACCTGAAGGGGGAGGGATGAAGAAAAGAGCTGGGAAGCTGATTGGTGAAGGAAATACAGGGCAGAGAAGGGGGCGTCTTATAGAAGAGGATCATTCCCCATCCCCTTTTCCCTCTCTCACCTTATCTCCTTGCCGGCCCATCTCCTCCCTCTGGTGCTCCTCCCCCCGTTTCTTTCTTCCCTGGCCTTCTGTCCTCTATCAGACTCCTTCTCCAGCCTTGTCTCTCCTTCACCAATCAATTTCCCAGCTCTTTACTTCACCCTTCGCCCTCCCAGTTTCACCTACCACCTGGTGTTTCTCTCCCCTCCCCCCACCTTTTAAACCTACTCCTCAGCTTTTTTTCTCTCCAGTCCTGCTGAAGGGTCTCGGCTCGAAACATCGACTGTACTTTTTCCTTGGATTTCCAGCAACTGCAGGTTCTCTTGTTTGTGATTGCTTTTCCATCACCTTCCCTTTTTCTACTTTATCACATTCCTTTCCCATTTCTTCTTCCTCCTTTCCCACTAGCCTTTCCTACTCCCCTCTTTCCTGGTTCCTCCCTTTCGCTTCTTCTTGCCCTAAAATCTGGGACACGGGGCTGGTGAAATGAATGCCCGTTTGAATTTATAGCACATCAGCTGGTAGGACTCAGGGGGATTCTGAGCTGTCAGTGAAATCTTCATTCCGATCTCTTCATGGTCTGTTAGACATATCCCCTTGGAGAAGTTCATGTCCATGAGGATTACACTGATAATGAGATATTAAATCCACTCAAACACAACTTGCCTTTGGATAAAAATCGTGATGTTGGGTTTGAAAATTGCGTGTTTGAGAGCAACTTCTGCCCATAATGCACAGTTGTCAGTCCAGGAGCAATTCCGATAGGGATGCTGGGGTGTGTGTGCATAGAGAGCCCATGTTGCTGCGTTTTGTTCAGATTGATCCACACTCAGTTCCACTCAATCTGTCACCTAGACTGCAATTAATGTCACCAGGTTACCAGTATTGGTATTGGTTTATTATTGTCACATTACGCAATACAGTGAAAACTTTTTTTGCAAGCTGTTCATACAGATCAATCATTGAGATTGAACGAGGTAAAACAATAACAATGAAATATTGAGCGTGTACCTTCACTACCTGGTTTACTTTGGTAACAGTGAGCTTGTAACCATGTTCCATACATCCAAAATGTTTAGTTAGTCCACAGCTAATGACAAAAATCCTGCCATTAGAAATTTGCACAGAGCTGTGAACGATATTGTCAAAGATATAAAACCACTAAATGACATTCATTCTTTTCACAGAACCTGGACATGCCAAGATCTTAAGAGTCAATGTAAAACATTTCGTGCTCTAGCCACTGTGGTATTGCAGAAGGGATAGTAGCCAGGACTTAAGAACTTTTTAAAAGCTATTATTAATGCTTTTTGAGATAGTGATTTAGATGCATATCATATTTTTTACTGAGTTAAGTATTGTATGTAATTAGTTTTGCTACAACAAGTGTATGGGACATTGGAAAAAAAAAGTTGAATTTCCCCATGGGGATGAATAAAGTATCTATCTATCTATCTAATTTCAACACAGCAAGATCCCAGAAATTACCTTCTGCTATGTGCAGGTTGGCCGAAGGGTACGTGGTAACTGGGGCAACTCTTTTGTTTTGCTGCTTTGTGCAGAGTGGTATCTGGTACCCAGAGTGGTACTAGGAATCTCAAGGGCTCATTGCCTGCAATGCAACAACAGCTTACTGATTGGCAGTAAACAGTGCACAGTTCTGTCATTTCTCTTCCTGGAATTCTTCTTCAGCTGTCCATTGATTTTCGATGATGAACCAAGGCCTGGATAAGGTTGTATGCTCTCCACGACACCGACGTTGCCCAAGCTGTATGACTCATAAAGCAATGTGTTGTCATAAAGCAATGTGCGGTTAAGTGCCTTGCTCAAGGACCACACGCTGCCTCAGCCAAGGCTCGAACTAGCGACCTTCAGATCACTAGACCAATGCCTTAACCACTTGGCCACGTGCCACACTGGAATTAGACTGAAATAAATCTTAACCAAAGGAATCCAAAGTTTATATTAATGTTGGGCTTGGGGGACGTCACGTGATAACGTAGGATCGAGACGCTGGAACCCAGCTCTCCCGTAAAAAGTTAATAAATTAATGTCTAAATGAAGAAAAGTTAGTCAATACTTTCTAAAAGTTACTTATAAACTACTCCGGATTGTGTCAAGCTATGCCTCAAGGAAGGAAGATGAAGAAAACTAATACCGGGAAGACTACGCAAGTTGGAACAAGAACAAGGCCCATGTCTACCGAGGAACCGCGGTCTCAGGTACATTATACCACCGGCGATACGGAACAGGAGACTGTGGCAACATTGGCCACAGGAAAAGGCCATTGTGAACTGCGCAAACACAAAGGATGGAGCATGCGCAAACGGGAGCAACAAAAACTACAAAGCCCAGCTACCACTGCAACTGAAAATGATAGCGAATTGGAGGGAGAGTCAAATCTCTCGGAAGGATCAGATGAAGAAGGAGTTAAAAGTCCTTCTAGAAATATAGAAAAGACTTTGAGGCAAATAATGCATAAATTAGACACATTAAAAGTAATTAAAAATAATCAAAAAATACTCGAAAAAAAAATGACCAATATGGAGATTATGCTTGATAAAATGACAAAGAGACAGGAAAAAATGGAAAAAGAATTATGGACTTGGAAACTACAACGGAGGACATGGTTGAAAGAATGGACAAAATGGAAAATGAAAATACTGCTTGGACATCAGAAAGAAAACAATTTATGGAAAAAATTGATAAGCTTGAAAATTTCAGTAGATGAAATAATATTAAAATTGTTGGACTTAAAGAAGATATGGAAGGAGAAGATCCAATAAATTTTTTTCAAAAATGGATCCCTGAAAAATTGGAAATGGAAAGAGAAACTCCAATTGAGATAGAAAGGGCTCATAGATCCTTAAGGTCAAGACCTCGAGCTGATCAAAACCCATGATCAATTTTGATAAAATGCTTACGATACCAAGACAAAGAAAAGATCCTGAAGGCTGCTGCCCAAAGTGCCAAAAATAGAAACGGGCCACTGATGATAGCAGGGAAACCAGTTCTTTTTTATCCTGATATAAGTTACAACCTGTTGAAGAGAAAGAAGGAATTTAACCCAGCGAAAAAAGCCTTATGGGAAAAGGGTTATAAATTTACAATGCGTCATCCTGCAACACTGATAATTTTTTTGGAGGAGGGAAAAAATTTTTTTTCCGATTATCGAAAAGCGGAGGAGTTTGTACAAGAACTTCCATCTATTCGCTAATTACACATAGAGGCTTCCAAACGTAATGGATTAAAGATGAAGATAGACCCAATGAACAGAAGTGATGGACATTTATGGATATTATAGAAGAGAAAAGCAAAATTTTAGAAATACTAAATGAGAATAGTTTTTTTTTCTCTTCTTATACATATACTTTTTTATGTTGCGGGGGGGGCTGGGAGGCTGTGGATCGGTTACTGCGGGATTCACGTGTGTAATCATGGTGGTTGCCATGACCCGTACAGCAGAGGGGGGTAATGTTGTGGTTTTTTTCCACAACATTAGTAGGGGGGTATTTTGTTTTTTTCTTTATATTTTAATTTTCTTCTGTCTTTTTGCCTGGATGATTGGTGGGGACACACATAGCAACATGGAGATTTTTATAAAGATTTCCCAGGATACCACGAAAGTTGAAAGATTAGGTATTATTATAGATTGGAGTAATATAATAAAAAAAATAATGACTAATCTACTAAATTTTTTAAGTTTTAATGTTAATGGGCTTAATGGGCCAGTAAAAAGAAAAAGAATTTTAACATATATTAAAAAAATGAAAACAGATACAATTTTTTACATCAACTATATATTACACCACAAAAAATAAATAAATTAAACCCAAATTTATCTGATCAGTGTTTCCGATGTAACCAAGAAATTGGTACTTTTTTACATTCTACTTGGTCTTGCTCTAAAATTCAACCTTTTTGGACAAATTTAAGAGTTTTACTGGAACAAATTATTGGAATACAACTTCCACACAACCCAATATTACTTTTACTAGGTGATATTGAAGGGATAAAACCGATATCCAAATTGAATAAATATCAGAAAGAATTTATAAAAATTGCATTGGCAGTAGCCAAAAAAGCTATTGCAGTGACTTGGAAATCGGATACATATCTAAGTATAGATCGTTGGAAGAACGAAATTTATGGCTGTATTCCACTTGAAAAAATTACTTATAATTTAAGAGATAAATATGAAACATTTTTGAAAATTTGGCGCCCTTATTTACAAAAGACAGGATTAAATATATAGGTGCTCCAAAGATGAAATAATTGGTTACTTGGGGAAAGAAATAAATATATACACTGAAGTTATTACGAACTCCATGGAGCATGTGGGGACCCTCCAATATCCAGGCATTCCTTTTTTTTCTCTTTCTTTCTTATTTTTTTAATAGGGATGTTAGTGGGGAGGGGGGCTGGGTAACATTTTTTTTCATACACATTTATTCTGTAACTATTTGAAAACAATAAAAAAAGTTAAAAAAAATGTTGGGCTTGAGCTGTGGAGAGAGAGAGCTTGTTCTCAGGAAATCAGGTAAGTGCATAAAGGAGGAAAACATATTGCAGAGCATTAAGAAAGGGGAAGGGGAATGTGACCAATGCACACCAAACACTGGAGCAGGGTTCCAATTCCAATATGTGGAATGCTCTGCCCCAGAAGGCAGTGGAGGCCAAGTCTCTGGATGCATTCAAGAGAGAGTTAGATAGAGCTCTTATAGATAGCGGGGTCAAGGGATATGGGGAGAGGGCAGGAATGGGGTACTGATTGTGTATGATCAGTCACGATCACAGTGAATGGCAGTGCTGTCTAGAAGGGCCGAATGGCCTACTCCTGCACCTATTGTCTATTGCAGACCCAGTACTGTGCACACAGTGATATTAATTGAGTAACAAATCCCAAGGTGCAAACAAAGTCGGCATCAAAGTTCAGGCAGAGATCAAAACTTCCAGAGAAATCCAAAGACCAGAATCAGGAGAAGGGCAGAGTCAATATTCAGAGAGACAGTGTACAGATGCGAATGCTGAGAAGGCTCAGGAAAATTCACTGGCACAATCTGGCAACAAGCAGGTGAAAACACAGGAGTGAAATACACTGAGCAACAAACAGAGAGGCAGATGATAGGTGGAGCACAATGAGACACAGGTGACAGCATTACAGGTAATAATGAGAAACAGGTGAGAGGTGGAGTACTCAGTAATACAGGGGCCAGAGTAGAGCAGGAGCACATGGGTTTGTTCAAGGGATTCGCTATGTAGGCTGGTTAATGAGCATTATCACTGAGCAGACCTGACTGGGCTTGGGAAGTCAGCTCACACTGGGTAATAGAATTCCTGCAGCTGTCAGGATCACTGGAGTATCTGTCTGGTGGAAGAACACTCATTTCTGGTCTGGAGAGGGAGTTGGGGCATTAGTGGCTGCAGTTGATGAGACTGTTACAGAGGAGGATGTGGGAGGTATTGATGCTGGGAGCGGGACTGTGCGGCCGAAGTTGCTGAACAGCGGCAGAGAGAGCAGTAATGGCTGCCTACCTGATTCTGGCTGTCTGTGTATTGCACGGGTTCGTTAAGTGAAACGGCAAACACTAATTGCAGTTAAATGTGGCAACTGTTTATTCACAAGCAAGCAATGAAACACTTTACTTGCGTGCAAGCTGTACAAGCACTTATTCAAGTCACCAAACCTACAGAAACGACAACACTAAGCATTCAGTACACTTGTTAAATCTGCCCAAGTTGCACGACAAGCTTGAACAAGCGATAAACAGCTACTTAACTAGGTGTGCACCCGAAACACGAGCCCCTCCCCCTATTAACTGTAACACACCTTCCAAACAGTTTCTCCAGCCCTGCCCGCGGCTCACAGCCTGGAGTCGCTCAAGGCAAAAGAGAGGGACTTGCCCACATGTGTATACACCAGTCGCAGGTATCATAGCACACCACCTGGGACCGGAGACTGCTGCTTCAGGCATGAGAGCTAATGAGAAGGCGGCTACATACCTTGACCATTAACCAGCACGGTGGAAGTGACTTTCAGAACAATTTTTCATCGGCAAATAAGTTAGCCTTGCACATTACACCTCACCCCTCGAGAGATGCAGTACTGTGCTAGTATGGCTCTCAGACTAACTTAATCCCCGCGACACTCCACTAACTATATACAAAACGCAAAAGCATAACCCCGGTATTATAGGCCTAACCATCACCACCCAGAGAATTACAGTCGTCCACCAAACTCCCTTCGCCCCAAAAAAACTACCAGCTTTTCCCCGGAGTGTAATGGTTGTGGAGCTAGTCCCTTACTTCTTTCATTTTACCTGCTGACTCCTGGGTGTGATCAGCCAAATGAGGGATGTTCCCTGACTCAGCAGGAATGTCAAGTGCCACACTCCTCAGCAATAACAGCACAAGTGCCACCTTCCTCTGCGAGCAGGTCGTCTGATTCTGCAACGCCACCATTCGAATAGCCGTCATTTGGGCAGACGTTAGTCTTCAGAGCCAGTTAACTTGAAAGTCCAATATCTCAGGGAAGGCCGAATGCAAAACAGCAGTGAAGTGTTGCTGTGCTCTGTCCAAGTCTCGACAAGCACTACGACGACAAGTATGGAGTTACATACTATCATGATTAAATAATAATTAGCTGAAACGTGTAAATTCACAAAAGCAATTGCCGTATCTACTGCGCTGCCGAATCTGTGGTTGTGACAGCAGGGTTACCACAGTTACCTCGAACAATGATATGCCCGGCGCCAGTGTCCACCAGTGCCATCCATCGCTGCACAATGCCCCTCCAGCGCCAAATGTTGTATGGAAGCAGATTCTCAGGTTGGGTAAGTGAAACATCAGACATTGATTGTGGATAAGTACAGCAACTGTCCATTCATAAGCAAGCAACGAAACACCTTACTCGTGTGTAAATCGAACAAGCACTCATCCAAGACACCAAACTACAGAAACTACAACACTAAGCGCTTATACACTTGTATTAGTGTATTATACACTAATACACTTGTAAAATCTGTCCAAGTTACACAAGATTGAACAAGCAGTTAGCAACTACTTAACTAGGTGTGCATCTGAAAGACAACCGTCCCCTCAGTAACTGTAGCACACCTTCCAAATAGCTTCTCCAGCAATGCCTGCGGCTCACAGTCCTGGAGTGGCTCGGGATAAAAGAGAGAGACTCACACGTGTGCGTTCACCTTACTACACCTGAAGACTGGAAGCCGGTCACCTGGAACCAGAAACGAGTGCCACAAGCCACGGGAGCTAACCATTGGGAGGGTGGCTATATACCTCGAGCTGCCAAACCATCATTAACCAAAGGATTCAAAGTATATTTATTATCAAAGTACACAACCTTGAGATTTGTCTACCTACAGGCAGCCACAATTGTACCTGCCTCAGCCTCTTCCTCTGGCAGCTCATTCCAGGTACACCCTACCCCCGTGCAAAGAAGTTACCCCTCAGATATCTCTTAAATCTCTCCTCTCTAATCTTGTATCTGAGATCATCTCCCTAACGGACTCATTGCAATCCGCTTCACTATCAAATAAACCTCCTGATTTTAGTAAAATCAGCAAACTTGCTAATCAAAACCTCAAACTCCAACTAATAACACCGTGGGAGGATCTCTGCCGCCATGGAACCAGAAAACAAGTGGGAACGGACATCAAAATACTAACCTTGCTAGTGACGGCCCATCCTATGAATGGATAATTTCATTTGCTTCATCGTTGGCTTGGGATGCCACTGCATTCGGATTGATTCACTAGTGTCCTACGCAGGAAAGTGTAGTTGTTGGTTGATGAAGCTCTTTGGGATGATATAATCCTAAAAAGAACATAGACCATAGAAATCTACAGCACATTACAGGCCCTTTGGCCCACAATGTTGCGTCAACCATGTAACCTACTCTACCTAGAATTACCCTACTACATAGCCCTCCATTTTTATAAGCTCCATGTACTTATCTAAGAGTCTCTTGAAAGACCCTATTGTATTCACCTCCACCACCATTGCTGGCAGTGCAGTCCACACACTCTCTGTGTGAAAACTTGACATCCTTTCTGTATTTGCTACCATGCACCTTAAAACTATGCCCCTTTGTGTTAGCCATTTCAGCCCTGGGAAAAAGCCTCTGGCTATCCACACTATCAATGCCTCTCATCATCTTATACACCTCTATCAGGTCACCTCTCATCCTCTGTTGCTCTAAGGAGAAAGGGCCGAGTTCACTCAACCTATTCTCATAAGGCCGCTCTCCAATTTAGGCAATATCCTTGTAAATCTCTTCTGCACTCTCTCTATAGTATCCACATCTTTCCTGTAGTGAGATGACCAGAACTAAGCACAGTACTCCAGTGGAGTCTGGCCAAGGTCTTATATAGCATTTGAAGGCATTTTCCCAGTTACTGCAGAGTACTCAATTTGATGGGGTATAGTTTTTGGTCTGTGTTGGGTTTTCCTTTGAGTGCTGAGATTAGACATAGATAATCTGTCCCTGGTGGGAAGGCCAAAGGGGACAGATTAGGCTATTGAGCAGATTGATCTGCTCAGGCTATTGGACATGAAGGACAGCTCTAACAATCTATAATCTGCCAGTTCTGCTTCTCTCACTTTAAGTCACCGGTTGCTGCCTGGCCAACAGACTGAGGAAAAATAAAGCTAATAACAGTTTGGATTAAAGTAAATGTGACAGTGCAGGACATGTACATGAGGGCTGCTTCTGAGGGACTGTCTGGCTCAGAGTGCTGACTGTTGGGCCCACCACAGAAATCAAAGTATGTGTAGGACACAAGAGATTCTGCAGATGCTGGAAATCTTGTGTAATACAGAGAAAATGCTGGAGAAGCTCAGCTATCTGTTGACATTTTGGGCCGAGACTCTTCATCAGGAGATCTGCATCAAATCAGAGAGATAGGAGAACGCAGATGCTGGAATGTGGAACATCTCACAGAGTGCTGGAGGAATTCAGTGGGTCAAGGAGCTTCAGTGGAGATAAATGGACTGTTGATATTTCAGGTCCATATGAAGAGTCTTGACCCAAAGATTGACTTTCTATTTTCCTCCACAGATGCTACCTGACCTGCTGAGTATGTGTCGGCCTACATCTGCATGTTCCCCTCGACTGACTCTACTTATTATATCTTTAAAGAACTCACACAAATTTGTCACCTTGACTTGTCTTTCATAAAATCATATTGACTAGGTTTGATCGCATTCTCTAAATAACCAACCATTACTTCCTTGATAGAAGTGAAATAGCAACTGGTCATTACCCATCAATAAACCTCTGACTTGTGTGACAGTTTACCATCAGACAAAAGAAGGGCCAACTGCACAAAAGCAGCCCAGAGCCCCACCTGGTGGCCGTGAACACTGTGATTGAAAAGGACAATCTGATGTTGACAGAAAAGGGAGCAGGCGAACTTGTGAACTCCAAACTCAGTTGGACCTGGATGCAGATCACAGGTGGAGGCTGGAATTTGGCTTTGGAAGGGTGTGTTAGATTCAGCCATATAGAGTTGCCATTGTCCTCTGTGCCCGGAACTGTGACAGTGCTGGCAAAGGCAGGACCCGTGTTCTACCACTTCCCTCAGAGAGTGAACAACCTCCCACAGTAACATGAAGCCAAGGCACCACAAGATAGTGGAACCTTAAGAAAAAATAAGAAAAGGAAATTGCTTGGCAGAGATACAAGAGACTGCAGATGCTGGAGTCTGAAGTAACATATCAGTGCTGGAGGAACTCAACGGGTCAATCAGCATCTATGGAAGAAATGAATAGTTGATGTTTCAATTCCAGATGAAGGATCTCAATCTGAAATGTCAACTTCCTATTTCCTTCCATGGAGAACAGATGCTCGCTTCTATTTATCCCCTTACTCAATCTCACAATGTCCTTATAAAAGCCAGTAAGTCTGAAGTGTGGTCATAGTTTACCATAGGAAACTTCACTGCCATGTGCACACAGCAAGATCCCACTGCATCAACAACCAATTCATCATTTAGTAAGATGGAATGATTAAGTGCTGGTGGGAGACAGCCCCTACCTTCTCTCAGTCAGACCATTGAATATTTCATGCTCATCTGAATGGACCAAGGTGTTTGCCTCACCTACCAAAAGGCAGCACCTCCAGCAGTTCAGTGCTTCCAAGTTCTGTCAGCTGAACTTTCTTCTCAAATCTTCAAAGTGAGCTCTCCCCCTTCCAGTTCTGATGAAAGATACTACAACTGGCTGCATCCAAGCCAGGTTAATGCACCATAGCATTGAATTCTGGGCCTTGAGGGTGACCATTTCATGGAATCCCACAATCCTTTGCAACTCAAGCCAGCCTTCTGAAGATATTTCTCAATAACCCCTTTTCCTACTGATGCACCATCAATAACTCACTCAATCGCCTTTATACAGGGGTCTGTGGGAGGAGCCACAGGAGCAGTCCAGACAGGTATATGTAGTTCACCACACCTACTGCATAGAAAATCATTGCTTTTCAAGTGCATTCTAACAACCATGCATTGTGAATGCAGTTTTTAAATGAGGGCCCTAATCAGGCCAAGAGCAAGTCAAGCACTTATTCTCAATCTTTCCCAGATTTGCCTTCTGTTGAAATAAATGCTAAGCACAAACTTTCCATTTCAATGCACAGCACCCCCAGGGGCATGACTCCAAACCATAAAGATGGCATGGGCACAGTGGCCCAGCGCTCTGAGAAAAATCTGCACCAAGGTCAGACCATTGCTGAGGTTGAAATGTAACAAGACAAGACAGAAAGGGAGATAATTTTATTTTTAATTTAAAAAGTGACCTTCAGAGGAAAATCAATGGATGAAATGATTTGCCAGCATTCACTGAAACATAAGAACATAAGAAATATGATTAGCAGCAGACCATCTGGCCTGTCAAGCCTGCTCTGCCATTCAATGCAATCGTGGCTGATCTGGCCATCATCTGCATCTACCTGCCTTCTTGCCATAACCCTTAAATTTCTCACTACGTAAAAATCCATCCAACCTTGTCTTAAGTATAATTACTGAGGTAGCCTCCACCACTCCATTGGGCAGAGAATTCCACAGATTCACCACTCTCTGCGAAAAGCAGTTCCTCCTCATCTCCATCCTAAATCTACTCCCCCGAAACGAGGCTGTGTTCCCTAGTTCTAGTCTCACCTACCAGTGAGAAACAACTTTCCTGCCTCTATCTTTATCCTTTTCATAATTTTATATGTTTCTATAACATCTCCTCTCATTCTTCTAAATTCTAGTGAGTACAGTCCCAGGTGTCTCGATCTCTCCTCATAGTCTAACCCCCTCATCTCTGGAGTCAACCTGGTGAACCTCCTCTGCACCGCCTCCAAAGCCAGTATATCCTTCCTCAAGTAAGGAGACCAGAACTGCATGCAGTACTCCCAGTGCGGTCTCACCATACCCTGTACAGTTGCAGCATGACCTCCCTGCTCATAAATTCAATCCCTCTAGCAATGAAGGCCAACATTCCATCAGCCTTCTTGACAGCCTGCTGCACCTGCAAACCAACTGGTTGTGATTTGTGCACGAGCACTCCCAAGTCCCTCTGCACAGCAGCATGCTGCAATTTTTTACCATTTAAGTAATAATCTGATCTTCCATTTTTCCCTCCACATACAGTTGGGGAGCTATCACTCAGGGAGAGGTGTTGAGATCATTGGGGACACAGCAGGGACAAATAAATCATAGGTATTGCTGAGTTGGCCGGCATCTTCAATGTTTCTCTAGAGTGTCCACAGGAACAACTTGGCTACCTTAATTAGTTCCCAATCTGGACTGCCTTCTGCCTGGGAGATGGAATGGAGGAGAGAACAGACTTTATTTCTTCATTGATTGAGTCCTGGTCTTCGCTGGCAAGGTCAGAATTTATTGCCCATCCCTAATTACCTCTGAATGGAGTGGCTTGCCTGATGTTTTTTAGGGGTCTGGAGTCACACACAAGACAGAGCATGTAAGGAGCTCTTCTGAAAAGAATGGTCCACAACCCAACCCACACCAACTCCTGTTCATCTATCATTTCTTGTCAACTTGGGTCTTTGCTTCAAATGTGCTGGGATTTAAAGATGTAAAGTTTTTCATGCAGGCAAGCGTGAGGTGTTGCACTTTGGGAGGGTTAGACTTATACAGTGAATGGTGGGGCAGTAGAACCAGAGATCTCTGAACACAGATCCCCAATTCCCCGAAAGTGGTGACACAGGGACAGTAGATAGGTCATGAAGGGAGCTTTCTGCACATTGGCCTTCATAGATCAGGGCACTGAGCACATGAGTTGGGCTGTTAAACTGAAGTTGTAAAACACATTGGTGAGGCCAAATTTGGAGTGCTGCGTGCAGATCTGATCACCTGCCTACAGAAAAAATATCAATAAGCTTGAAAGAGTGTGAAAAGGTAATTACAGGGATGTTGCTGGGACTTGAGGACTTGAGTTATAGGGAAAGTTTGAATTGGTTTGGACTTAATCATCTGGAATGCAGGAGAATCAGGAGAGATCTTATAGAGGTATACAAAATTATGAAGGATATAGATAGTGAGTGACTGCAGGCTTCCTGCAGGTTGAGTGAGACTTGGATCTAGAGGTTATAGGTTTAGGGTGAAAGGTGAAATACTTAAGGGGAATCTGAAGGTTCATCTTCTTCACAGTGTTCAATGGCTGCCAGTGGAAATGGTAAACGCAGGTTCAATTGTGGCATTTAAGAGAACTTTAGGTGCCTACATGGATGAGAAAGGCATGAAGGACTATGGTTTGGGTGCATTTATATGGGACTAGGCAGAAGACCAGGCCAGCATTGCCCCTGATGAGCTAAAGGGCCTGTTTCTGTGCTGTGATACTCTAATACTTACTTTCATGTTTAGAACCTACCATGTTCTAAAACAAACAAAGAAAATGCTGGAAGTACTCAGCAGGTCAGGCTGCATCTGTGGGGAAAGAAGCAGAATTAATGTTTTAGGTCTAAAACTTTTCATCAGAACTGAGAAAGAGAGAACTACATAAAGCTGCAGGTAGAGGGGTGCCTCTGATGGGGTAAAATCAGAGTGACCATGGGGGTAAACTGAAGACAAGGTTAGTTAGGTAATGAATGCACCGGAGTAGTTAGAGAGCAAGAAAATAGATCAAAGAAGGTAGGAATTGCAAAATTCAGAGCAGAAAGACATGCCTAGCAAGTCAGGCTGGACACATAATCCATTCACAGAGAGAGGAAAAAAAGAGGGCAAAACATCACACGCACAAACCGAGCATGCTTTAGTGAACTTTTATTTTAGATATCCAGCATCTGCAGAGCTTTTGACTTTCCCTTTCATTATCAGTCTTGGTAATCTCCCCCAGTCCTACAGTATTCAAAAACTCTGCATTCCTCCAGTTGAACCACTTGTGGATTCCATTTTCTTCACTCCACATTTCCTTCTGGAATTCTCTTCCTAACACTCTTTACTTCTAGCTTTCTGAGATTCTCTCCCAGGCCCTAAGGAGACATGTTAGGTTTACAGGAGATGCAAGGAAGGGCAGATACTGGAATCTGGAACAAAAAAATGGCTCTAGAAACTCAGTGGGATCAGCAGCATCTGTGGGAGTGAAGGAATTAGTGGTTTACATTTCAGAGGGAACAATGAATAGACTTGATTCCAAAAGAAGCGAAACATCTGAGAGATTTGGGAGTATGTGTGGTTGGGTTGTTGAAATTAACAGGACATCGTGAGGGGGTACTTTGAAAAGCATTTGGATTTTGAACTCGAGAAATAGACATTGAAATACAGGCAAAAGAGTCATAATAAACCTTTTTAAAACCATGGTTTGGTCACAGCTGCGCATCACATTTTAGAAACATGGACACAAGAGGTACTGCAGATGCTGGAAATCTGGAGCAGTGCACACAATGTGGTGGAAGAGTTTAGCAGGTCAAGCAGCATCTAAGGCTGGGAATAAACAGTCAATGATTTGGGCCTAGACCTTTCATCAGGGCTGGGAAGATTTAAACTTCTTCAGTGTAGACATACCTTGAAAAGACTTCGCAGTGGAGCAGTAAACCACAGACACAAAGGGTACTGCAGATGCTGGAAATCTTGAGAAATACACAACGTGCTGGAGGAGCTCATCTATACAGCATCTATGGATGGGAATAACAGTCAACATTTCAGGGGTAGACCCTTTATCAGGAAAGTTTAGAACCAATTTGAAGGCTTTGGAGGGGATGCAGACGAAATTTGCTCTATTAATACCATGGATATGAGAACCTTGGGTATGAGAATTGACTGGAGAAGCTAGAGATTGCAAAAAGAAATTCTGGAGGAGATCTGATACAGGTAGTTAAAATCATGAAGAGCATAGAGAGAGGGGCTATGAGAGCCTGTTCCCATTGGTTGAGGAAACAAGTAACAAGAGAAAGAGGTTAAAGGTGAATGGCAAAAGAAACAAACGTAGAGGTAAAATAATTGACAACAGATGGTCAAATTTGGAATGTGCTACCAGAGTTAAATAGAGGAGCCATTCAAAGGAGAACTGAATATGAGGAGAACAGTAACCTGAATTCAACCCTGACCTCTGGCACGCTCTGTGTGGAATTTGCATATTCACCCTGTGTTCATGTGTGTTACCCAAATGTGCTCTGTTTTCTTCCCACAACCCAAAGCCTTACGGTTAATCACCTACTCTCCACCCTTTTTGCTGGACAGTTTTAGCCTGTTTTGTCCCCAATTCCCCATCAGGATTTGAGTTAACATTTCAGGGAGGGAATGTGTCCCACATGCATTTGGGCTTTCTCTCTCGGTAAGTCTGTGGGAGAAGGAGGGTGGTGCAATCCGTGTTCATTCTGTCACTCGAAGCTCATGGGGATACGGCAGATACTGCCTGAACTGCAGAGTACCTCCAAAAAAAAAGCCTGTCTTGTTTCTGCTCCTGATTCCAATACCTACAGTCTCTTGTATCTTGTCTTTTTTTCCCTTGTCATTGTCTTCTCATGGGTTAGGAGCAGCTCTTCCAGCCTTAAACTTATGCACAAGGTCACCCTTGGCCCTGGGTACTCTCCCACCTTATCTCCCCACTTTGCACGTGTGGTTCCTTGGGACAAAATAGCTCACAATAGTAAAGGACTCTGGAACATCTGGGGATAAATTGCTGCAGGTTAACATGGTCTCTTAACACAGATGACAATGGAAAGCCAACCTGGGATTAACTGGGTGCTGTGAGAGGTGGTAAACAGAGCTGTTGAATCATAGAGGGAAAGTTAACTGGGAGGAAGTAGCAGTAACAAGCATAACTTGGCGAAGTGCAGGTGAATTCTATGACAATGAATGATAGAATCCAAATCAGGTTTATTATCACTGACATAGGTCTTGAAATTTCTTGTTTTGAGGAGGCAGTACAGTTCAAAAGATAAAAACAATTATCAGTAGTAGGAATAAATAAATAAATAGATTGATAGATAAATAAGAGGAATAGTGAGGTAGTCTTCATTTGCTCATGGACCATTCAAAAACCTGATGGCAGAGGGGAAGAAGCTGTTCCTATAAAGCATTGAATGTGGTCTTCTGGCTCTTGCACCTCCTCCCCGATGGTAGTAAGGAGTAGTAATGAAAAGAGGGCATGTACCAGTTGGCGAGGGGCTTTAATGTTCAATGCCAACTTTAGAGCACGACCTCGATGATGTGAAGGTTGTACCGGTGTGGGAGCTGGCTGAGTCTACAGCTCTCTGCAGCTCCCTGTGATCCTGTGTGTCGCAGCCTCCACACCGGACGGTGATGCAGCCAGTCAGAAAGCTCTCCATGGTACATGCTAGTCTTTGGTGGCATACCAAATCCCGTGAAACTCCTAAGAAGTATAGCCACTGGCATGTCTTCTTCCTAATTGTATCAACGTGTTGGGCTCAAGTTGCAAGTGAGAAATGGAATATAAACAAAATACTTCAGGAGCAAGGCAGCTGTTTGCCATGGACAGCCTCAGGCTAGTGATCTGGATGGTAGATAGATTGCTGGAAACTGGTAAGTCCTTTAGCTGCAGCATTGCTAAATATATACAGTAAACCATGGTTACATATCATTCTTTGCTAAGCAAAACATTCAAAATTTACATTTATCCACCTTGGTAAACATAGTGCCAAATGAGCAATGATGTTACTATTTATTGGTTTACTATTGCCACATGTACCAAGATACAGTACAAACCTTGTCTTGCAGACTGTATACACAGATCACAAGTTATGACACAGTGCACTGGGGTGCAACAAGGTAAAACAATAACAGTACATAATAAACCATAGCAGCTACACAGATACAAGAGATAATGCAGATGGTTGAAATCTTGAGCAACACACACAAAATGCTGAAGGAACTCAGCAAGCCAGGTGGTATCTATGGAGGAGAATAAATGGTCGATGTTTTAGGCTGAGGCCCTTCATCAGGACTGGAATGAAAAGGGGCAGAAACCGAATGAGAAGGTGGAGGGCAGGGGAGGAGTACAAGCTGACAACTGATAGGTGAGACTGGGAGAGGGGAAGGTGGACGAGAAAGGATGAAGGAAGAATCTGGGAAGAGGTAGGTGAAAGAGGTAAATAGCTGAAACAGAAGGAATCTAAGAGGAGAGGACTGAGGATCATAGAATAAGGGGGGGGGGGGGGAGGGATTTGATGGTTAGATGAGGAGAACAGAACAGGTGAGATGTTAGCCAGAATGGGGAGTGAAACAAGCAAGAAGGGGGCAGTGTGTAGTAATTACCAGAAGTTAGAGAAATTGATCTTTGTGCCATCCGGTTGCAGGCTAACCAGACAGAATATGAGGTGCGGCTTCTCCGACATGCATTTTGCATCATTGTGGCAGCCGGGGAGTCTGTGGACAGATATGTCAGTACGGGAATGGGAAGTTGAATTGAAATGGATGGTGGCCACCTGTCTTTTGTGACAGACAGAGTGAAGGTGCTCTGTACCCCTACACAGAAGGTCCAGTACAGGCTAACAGTGAAATGCAAGATCGTAATGAGGTAGATTGTGAGGTCAAGAGGCCACCTTATTGTACAAAAGATCTGTTTGTGAATCTGATAACAGCGGGATAGAATTTGTCCTTGAGCCTGGCGAAATGTATCTTCAGATTTTTGTATCTTCTGGCCAGTGGGAGAGGGCAGAAGAGGGAATGTCCAGGGTGAGTGAAGTCTTAGATAATGTTGGCTGCTTTGCTGAGGCAGTGAGGAGGTTAAACCAACCTCTGTCCTGGTCCAATTAAACAAGCCTGAGGGTATTAATCCCTTCCTGGGCCAATGAACATCAATCTTGGCCTTGTGCTCAGCAGGAAGGTACTACATTCAACTGGAAATCATCACCCTATTGTGGTGGCAGTGAAATTAGGTGTACACATTAGCTTAGGTTGAAGTAGGAAGATAGGCTGGTTCACACCAGAACATGCAAGAACTGGAAAAGCTATTTAAAATGCTACCTTGACCCGCACTGCTTTTAAAATTAATGCTTGCATGTTTTCAGGAGCTGGCCAAACTTTTTGAATAACTGAAGGTAGCGACATTGAGACTGGGCTTAAAGTGAGGTTGAAACACTAAGTGCTGGCTTTGGCTCGAGTTCAAGCATGCAAACCTTCCCAGCCTAGCCCAGCCCTGATCTCCATCTATCAGTCACTTATTATTGCAACACCACAGTCAGCAATAAGTCAAAGCTTGCAAGAGATCCCATGAGGCAGCCTGAGAGTTTGATATGCTGGCTCATTATATTTATGATGGCATACACAATAGGAAGGGAGGCAGATTTGTCACTCTCCTTTATTCATAAATATAAACTGTGATCTTACACAGGTCTGTTCATAATAATCTTCCATTCACAATGCAGCTTGACCTGAATGCCCCGTGCCAACCCCTCCCGATGTAACCCTGAATATTGTTGAGGCTTGTAAGAGGTGGGGGTTGCAAGGAAGTGCCTGATGGACACTGTGAGAACAGTGTGGAAGAGGAGCAAAATCGTGCATGCATCAAGATGTCTGAAGATGAGGAGCAGTGAAGTGTTTACTCATGTTTTTCAAAACACTACTCGAGGCCATTTCACCCCTCAACATATATTGGCTCTCATCAATCCCACAACAAGCAGAATTTCCTGGTGGCCAATCATTTTAATTCCACTTCCATGTTGGTCCATGGCCTCTTCTAGTGCCAAGATGAGGCCACTCTCAGTTTAGAGGAGCAGCAGCTCATATTCTGTCTGGGCAGCTTTCAACCTGACGTTGATTTCTCCAACTTCTGATATTTTCTCTGCCTCCCCCTTCTCTCTCCTTCCATTTGCCATTCTGGCTCCCCTCTTAACTTTTCTCTTGTCCTTACCTGTCTATCACCTTCTTTGGTGCCCCTCCTCCTTCCCTTTCTCCCATGCTCCACTCTCCTCTCCAATCAGATTCCTTCTTCTTTGGCCCTTCATCTTTTCCACATATCACCTCCCAGCTTCTCACTTTATTCCCCCTCCCCAACCATCAACCTTCCCCTTCTCTTGGCCTTACCTATCACCTTCTAGCTTATACTCCCTGCCCTACCCTACCTTCTTATTCTGTCTTCTTCCCCCTTCCTTTCTATAGATGCTGGCTGACTTGCTGAGTTCCTCCAGCGTTTATTGTATTTTATTCATCCATCCTCCCACTTAGTCCCCTATCTCTGACATTCCCATTAATTACCCACAGATTTACTACAACGCACAGGGGCAATTTACAGCAGCCACTTAACTCACTAACCCACGTCTTTGTGCTTGGGTGCAAACCACAGGAAATCCATCCAGTAACGGGAGAATGAGCAGACTCTACACAGAGAGTCCCTGACGTCAGGATTGAACATGGCTGTCCAAGAAAGCAAGGCCAGTAAGTTACCTATTGTCAATGGATTGTCGATAAAATTCAGCAGTGATTTGTACTGACACTGTACTTGGCTACAGACTCATGTGTGTTGACCTAGGCCAGAAATGGCCTAGTGTCAAATCCAAAGGTTAGTTGACATTGTAAGAAGAGAATTAAAGAAATGACAGAGTTCAGAATTATAATCATAATTACTGTCTTATGATGGGAAATGTATTGTTTTAGAGCCGCAGGACAGTGTATGACATAAAACTACTATAACTTACAAAACAAAAACCAGTAAATACTGCAAAAAAAGAATACATGGGTCCGTATACTGTTCAGAAATCTGATGGCAGAGGGGAAGAAACTGTTCTTAAAATGTTGAGATGGTACAGAGCTGTGGTCCAGATGTCACTGAGCTGTGGTCTAGATGACACCAAGGTGTAGTCTAGATGGCTCTGTTCTGTGGTCTAGATTATGCTGAGCTGTGGTCTAGATGTCTCTGAGCTGTGGTCCAGATGTCTCTGAGCTGCGGTCAAGATGATGCTGAGCTGTGGTCCAGATGTCTCTGAGCTGCGGTCTAGATGATGCTGGGCTGTGGTCTAGGTGATGCTGAGCTGTGGTCTAGATGTCTCTGAACTGTGGTCTAGATGATGCTGAGCTGTGGTCTAGATGTCTCTGAGCTGTGGTCTAGATGATGCTGAGCTGTGGTCTAGATGTCACTGAGCTGTGATCTAGATGATGCTGAGCTTTGGGCTAGATGATGCTGAGCTGTGATCTAGATTATGCTGATCTGTGGTCTAGATGATGCTGAGCTGTGATCTAGATGATGCTGAGCTGTGGTCTAGATGAAGCAAGAGGCTGAGAGTGAAGAACTAAAGACATCTTGGAGAGAAGCCTTTTTTTTACTGATTGGGGGAAAGAGGCTAGAATGCGCAGGCACGTGACGTAGCATGCCAAAGATTGTTTTAAAAGAACACCATACACAGTGGCCATCATCGGAGTGGATTGAGTCAGAGTGGGACGGCTTTGGCTCAACAGGCTTTGGTGTGAACAGGCGGAAGCGAGGGTAGGTTCCGGTAAGTTTTGTTATGTTCGTTCAGAGTAGAGAGAATGCCAGGCAGGATGTTGGAATGCTCCTCTTGCAGGATGTGGGAAGTCAGGGAGAGCTCCAGTGTCCCTTACGACACCTGCAAGAAGTGCATTCTGCTGCAGCTCCTAACAAACCACATTAGGGAACTGGAGCAGGAGCTGGATGACCTCTGGATCATTCGGGAGAATGAGGAGTTTATAGATAGCAGCTACAAGGGGGGCGTCACGTGATGACGTAGGGTCGAGACGTTGGGAATCCAGCTCCCTCATAAAAAGTAATGAAATAGGGTTTAAATAAAGAAAAGTTAACAAATATTTACTAGAAACTATTTATAAGTAACTCAGGATTATCTTTTGATATGGCTCCTAAACTGAAACAGAAGAAAGCTACTACTTCGAAGACTGCGCAAATCGGCGGGGAAAAAGGCCTAACCGTCTTGACGAAGCCTCGGACTCAAGTTGGATCTCCTCCTGGCGAAGTGCATGGCACTTCTGATGATGCGGGACAGGAAGTTGCAGCAATGTCGGCGATCTCTAAGAAGAAACAGCAAGTACAACGCATGCACGAAAGTATGCATGAACAGATATTAACAAAACTACAAATCCCAGCTACGGCTGGAAGTGGAACCGGAAGTGAATCGGAAGTGGAATCAGACTCTTTGGGAAATTCAGAGGAAGAAGAAGAGGAAAAGAAGGAAGAGATTAAAGGAGACATAAAAGATATCCTGATATATATTATGAATGAATTAAAAGCTATAAGAAGGATGCAGAATAAACTCGATAATGTGGTGGAAAAACAAATGAAGATGGATAATAAAGTTAAAGAGATAGAAGTAAAAGTGGAAGAAAACACTGAAAGAATAGATAAGATAGAAGATAATAATCTTGCCTGGACAATAGAAAGAAAACGGATGTTGGAAAAAATAGATGCGCTTGAAAATTCTAGTAGACGAAATAATATCAAAATTGTTGGTCTTATGGAAGGTACAGAGGGAGAAAATCCAATAAAATTCTTTCAAGAATGGATTCCGAAAATGTTGGAAATGAAAGAAGGAAGCCAAGTAATTGAAATTGAGAGAGCACACAGAGCTTTAAGACCAAGACCTCAATAAGATCAAAATCCAAGATCAATTTTGATAAAATGTTTAAGGTACCAAGATAAAGAAATGATCTTGAAAGCAACTATTCAAGGTGCTAAAAAGAGAAATGGGCCATTGATAATAGAAGGGAAAAGAGTTTTTTTAAAATCCAGACATAAGTTACGATCTTCTGAAGAGGTGGAAGGAATTTAATCCAGTGAAAAAATCTTTATGGGAAAAGGGCCATAAATTTTTATTGAGCTATCCAGCAAAATTGATAATTTTCCTGGATAACGAAGAAAGAAGATTTTTCGTTGACTACCGGAAAGCAGATAAATTTGTACAAGATCTACCTGATGTCCACGAAGAGAAGTAAAGAATTATAGAAATGAAATGGACTAATGATGAAGACTGAAACAAGGTTGGACTTGACGGACATTTATAAAAAAAATATAGTTGAGTATTAATCGGGAGTAGAGACATTAATTATTTTCTTATTTTTTCCTTCACTAATATATTTTCTTTTTTTTTGCGGGGGAGCTGGAAGAGCTCCTGATCGAGAGCTGCGAGTTTCATGTGTACAATCATGGTGATTGCCATGACCCGTAAAATGGGGTGGGGGGGGTAATGTTGTGTTCTTTTTATTCGCAACATTAGTGGGGGGGGTACTTTGTTTTTTTTCTTATATATTAGTTATCTTTCTTCTATTTTTCTTCTTTTTTGCCTGGATGGTTGGGGAGAAACTCATAACAACATGGAGAATTTTAAAGAGTTCCCAAGATATTATGAATGATTAATTTACTTAATTTTTAAAGTTTTAATGTTAATGGAATTAATGGACCTGTGAAAAGAAAAAGAGTTTTAACATATATTAAGAAAATGAAAGGAGATATAGCTTTTTTACAAGAAACACATTTAACAGAAACAGAACATAAGAAATTAAAGAGGGATTGGTTTGGAAATGTCATTGCAGCTTCATTTAATTCAAAATCGAGAGGAGTTGCAATTTTGGTTAATACATCTTTACCAATTAAAATACAAAATGTAATAATTGATTCTGGGGGGAGATATGTGATTATACATTGTCAAATTTTTTCAGAATTATGGACTTTTATGAACATTTATGCCCCAAATGAAAATGATGCAAAATTCATACAAGAAGTTTTTTTGAACTTGGCTGATGCGCATGATAAAATATTAATAGGTGGAGATTTTAATTTTTGTTTAGATCCAGTTTTGGATAGGTCAACTAAAATTGCTATAAAATCAAAAGTAATAAAACTAACTTTATCATTAATGAAAGATTTAAATCTGATTGATATATGGAGGAAAATTAATCCAAGAGAAAGAGATTATTCATTTTATTCAAATAGACATAAAACTTACTCAAGGATTGATTTTTTTTATTATCAAAATATATAGATAGATAGATAGATAGATAGATAGATAGATACTTTATTCATCCCCATGGGGAAATTCAACTTTTTTTCCAATGTCCCATACACTTGTTGTAGCAAAACTAATTACATACAATACTTAACTCAGTAAAAAATATGATATGCATCTAAATCACTAAATTCAAGATACAGTGAAAAGTGTGGAATATAAAGCAAGAATACTGTCAGATCATTCCCCCTTGATAATGACAATGATAATGATGGATAAGGAGGAATCAATTTATAGATGGAGATTTAATTCAATTTTATTAAAACATCAAGATTTTTGTGATTTTATGAAAAAACAGATTCAATTTTTTTTGGATGCAAATTTACATTCAGTTGAGGATAAAATTGTATTATGGGAAGCGATGAAAGCATATATAAGGGGTCAGATTATAAGTTATACATCTAAAATTAAGAAGGAATACATGGCAGAAATAGATCAATTGGAAAAAGATATCATAAAGTTAGAAAAAGAATCTCAAAGATATATGACAGAAGAAAAATGAAGACAACTTGTTAATAAAAAACTACAATATAATACACTCCAGACATATCATACAGAAAAAGTAATTATGAGAACTAAACAGAAATATTACGAATTAGGTGAAAGATCACATAAAATTCTTGCTTGGCAGTTGAAAACAAAACAGGCTTCTAAAACAATAAATGCAATTAGAACAAGTGTAAATAAGGTTACTTATAAACCTTTAGAAAATAATGAAACTTTTAAAAAAATTTATACTGAACTATATCAATCAGAATCACAAAATAAGATTGCTGAGATAGATAAATTTTTATCACAAATAACCCTTCCAAAATTAAATTTGGAAGAACAGAAAGGATTAGATATGCCCTTTACATTAAAAGAGGTTGAAGAAGCTTTAGGATCACTTCAGAGTAATAAATCCCCAGGAGAAGATGGTTTTCCTCCTGAATTTTATAAAAAATTTAAAGATTTATTAATTCCTCCTTTTATGGAATTAATATACCAAGTGGAAAGAATGCATAAACTCCCACAATCTTTTTTAACAGCGATCATAACTGTATTGCCAAAAAAAATAGAGATCCTTTAAAACCAACATCATATAGGCCTATTTCTTTGTTGAATACAGATTATAAAATAATAGCAAACATTTTATCTAATAGAATATCTAAATAGTTACCAAAATTAATACATATGGACCAAACAGGTTTTATTAAAAACAATCAATGGATAATATAACCCGGTTACTTAGTATAATTCATTTGGCACAAAAAAGAGAGGAAATGAGTGTGGCAGTTGCTTTGGATGCAGAAAAAGCATTTGATAGATTGGAATGGGATTTTTTATTTAAGGTATTGGAAAAATATGAGTTTGGAAAATCTTTTATACAATGGATTAAAACCTTAAATACTAATCCTCAAGCTAAAGTAGTTACAAATGGTCAGATTTCAACACCATTTTGCTTAATGAGGTCAACTAGACAAGGCTGCCCATTATCACCTGCTTTATTTGTATTGGCAATAGAACCATTAGCTGAATTAATTAGAACAGATTCAGACATTGGGGGCTTTAGAGTTAATCAAGAAGAATATAAGATTAATTTATTTGCTGATGATGTTTTGATTTATTTAACAAACCCATTGCAATCTTTGCAAAGATTATCTTTTAGATTGGAAGAATATGGGAAAGTATCAGGGTATAAAGTAAATTGGGATAAAAGTGAAATTTTACCCCTTACTAAAGGAAATTATAATCAATGTCGATTAGTAACTCAATTTCGATGGTCAATAAACAGGATAAAATATTTAGGTATTAGAGTTGATAATGATGTAAAAAATTTATATAAGCAAAATTATTTGCCATTATTAAAAAAAAATAAAAGAGGATCTTGATAAATGGATGATGTTACCAATAACATTAATAGGTAGAGTTAATGCTGTAAAAATGAATATATTTCCTAGATTGCAATATTTATTTCAAACTTTACCAATACAATTACCTCAGAAGTTTTTTCAAGAACTGAATAAATATGTAAGGAAATTTCTTTGGAAAGGAAAGATGTCAAGAATATCATTGGAAAAATTGACATGTAAATTTGATTTAGGAGGGTTACAACTTCCAAATTTTGAGAATTATTATAAAGCAAATCAACTTAGATTTATAGCATCTTTTTTTGATGAAAAAAACCCGGCATGGATTAGAATAGAATTAGATAAGATAGAAAACATACCAGAAGATTTTATATATAAATGGGAATCCAAATGGATAAGGGAAAAAAAAGAATCTCCTATATTAAGACACTTGATTGATTTATGGAATAAGGTAAATATGGACGATGAGATAAGGAAATCTTTATTAGCAAAAAGTACTTTAATTCAAAATAGGCTTATTCCTTTTACAATGGATAATAAACTTTTACATAATTGGTTCCAAAAGGGGATTAAATATATAGGGGATTGTTTTGAAGGAGGTATATTGATGTCGTTTGATCAATTAAAAAATAAATATAAAATATCAAATAACACTCTTTTCTGTTATTTTCAATTAAAGGCTTATTTACGAGAAAAGCTGGGTCAAACAATGTTGATGCCAAAATCTAGTGAAATAGAAATACTAATTCAAAAAGGAAAAATTAAAAAAATTATATCTTGTATGTATAATTTGATTCAAAAACAGACAATTAAATCAGGAATTCATAAATCAAGACAAAAATGGGAATCTGATTTGAATGTTAAAATTGATGGAAAAAATTGGTCAAGATTATGTTCTGACAGTATGAGAAATACAATAAAAGTTCGACTTAGATTAATACAATATAATTTTTTACATCAATTATATATAACACCACAGAAAATAAATAGATTAAATTCAAATATGTCTGACCAATGTTTTCCATGTAATCAAGAAATTGGTACTTTTTTACATTCTACTTGGTCTTGTTTTAAAATTCAACCATTTTGGATAAATCTAAGACTTTTATTGGAACAAATTACTGGAGTACAACTCCCACATAGTTCAGTATTATTTTTATTAGGAGACATTGAAGGGACAATACCGAAACTTAAATTGAATAAGTATCAGAAAAAATTTATAAAAATTGCATTGGCAGTAGCCAAAAAGTTATCGCAGTTACTTGGAAATCTGATTTATATTTAACTATGGATCGTTGGAATAATGAAATACATAGCTGTATTCCACTTGAAAAAATTACATACAATTTAAGAAATGAATATGATATATTTTTAAAAATATTATTTATTTATTGAATTTTAGAAATTACAAGAATAAATGTAATAATGAAATAGTGGGAAAAGTGATATTAACCCTCCCCCCTCCCCTTAACCCTCCCCCCTTAACCCTTATCTAAAGAAAAAGAAAAAAAAAGAAAGAAAAGAGAAGGAAGGTTGCCTGGATATCGGAGGATCCCCACATGTTCCATGGAGTTCAAAATAATTTTGATATTTATTTTCACTTTCCCCAATTACTATAATTTTATCTTCAAAGGACCTATGTATCTAATGCTACCTTTCGTAAGTATGGTGACCAAATTTTCAAAAATATCTCATATTCATTTCTTAAATTATACGTAATTTTTTCAAATGGAATACAACTATGTATTTCATTATTCCAACGATCCATAGTTAAATTTAAATCAGATTTCCAAGTAACTGCAATAACTTTTTTGGCTACTGCCAAAGCAATTTTTATAATTTTTTTCTGATACTTATTCAATTTAAATTTCGTTATTGTCCCTTCAATGTCTCCTAATAAAAATAGCAGTGGACTATGTGGAAGTTTTACTCCAATAATTTGTTCCAATAAAAATCTTAAATTAATCCAAAATGTTTGAATTTTAGAACAAGACCAAGTAGAATGTAAAAAAGTACCAATTTCTTGTTTACATCGAAAACATTGGTCAGACATATTTGAATTTAATCTATTTATTTTCTGTGCTGTTATATATAATTGATGTAAAAATATCAAAAAATAAATATAAAATATCAAATAACACTCTTTTCTGTTATTTTCAATTAAAAGCTTATTTACGAGAAAAGCTGGGACAAACAATGTTGATGCCAAAACCTAGTGAAATAGAAATATTAATTCAGAAAGGAAAAATTAAAAAATTTACATCTTGTATGTATAATTTGATTCAAAAGCAGACAATTAAATTAGGAATTCATAAATCAAGACAAAAATGGGAATCTGATTTGAATGTTAAAATTGATGGAAAAAATTGGTCAAGATTATGTTCTGACAGTATGAGAAATACAATAAAAGTTCGACTTAGATTAATACAATATAATTTTTTACATCAATTATATATAACACTACAGAAAATAAATATGACATATTTTTGAAAATTTGGCTCCCATACTTACAAAAGATAGGATTAAATACATAGGTCCTTTGAAGATAAAATTATAAAGTAATTGGGGAAAGTAAAAATAAATATTTGAATTATTTTGAAACTCCATGGAGCATGTGGGGATCCTCCGATATCCAGGCAACCTTTCTCTCTTTTTTTTTCTTTCTTTAGATAAGGGTTAAGGGGGGGAGGGTTAAGGGGAGGGGGAGGGTCAATATTATTTTTCTTACTATTCTATTATCACATTTATTCTTTGTAATTTTCTAAAATTTAATAAATAAATATATATTTTTTAAAAAGATAGCAGCTACAGGGAGGCAGTTACGCCAAAGGAGCTGCACACAGGTAATTGGGTTACTGTCAGGCGAGGGAAGGGGAAAGGGCAGATAGAGCAGGGCTCCCCTGTGGCCATTCCCCTCAACAACAAGTATATCGATTTTGATACTGTTGGTGGGGTGACTTATCTGGAACAAGCTGCGGCAGCCAGATCTCTGGCACTGAGTCTGGTTCTGCAGTGAGAAGGGAGGGAGGAAGAAGAGGAGAGTGGTAGTGATAGGGGACTCGATAGAGGTACAGACAGGAGGTTCTGTGATCGTGACAGAGACTCCGAGATGGTTTGTTGCCTCCCGGGTGCCAGGGTCAGGGATGTCTCTGATTGCGTGCACAGCATTCTGAAGTGGGAGGGTGAGCAGCCAGATGTCATGGTACACATCAGTACCAATGACATAGGAAGAAAGAATGAGGAGGTCCTGAAGAGTGAGTATAGAGAGCTTGGTAGGAAGTTAAAAAGCAGGACCTTGAGTGTGGTTATCTCAGGATTGCTACCTGTGCCACGTGCCAGTGCGAGTAAGAATAGGATCCTCTGGAGGATGAACACGTGGCTGAGGAAGAGGTGTAGGGGGCAGGGTTTCAGATTTCAGGATAATTAGGACCTCTTCTGGGGCAGTTGGGACCTGTACAAGAGAGACGGGTTACACCTGAACTACAGGGGGACCAATATCCTTGCAGGGAGGTTTGTTAGTGCTATTGGGGGGGGGGCGATTAAACTAGATTTGCAGGGGGATGGGAACCAGAGTGACAGAGTAGATAGTGGAGTGAGGGTGAAAATAAATGATGTTAAAGGTTCATGTAAAGTCACAAATAGAAGGGTTGTGTGTGGTGATAATAATCTTCTGAGCTGTGTCTATTTCAATGTGAGGAGTATTGTGGGGAAGGCTGATGAGCTGAGGGCGTGGATTGACACGTGGAATTATAACATTGTAGCCATTAGTGAAACTTGGCTACAGGAGGGGCAGGACTGGCAGCTCAATGTTCCAGGGTTCCGATGTTTCAGACGTGATAGAGGCAGAGGGATGAAGGGTGGGGGCGGGGGGTAGCATTGCTAGTCAGGGAAAATATTACAGCAGTGCTCAGGCAGGACAGATTAGAAGCTTGGCTACTGAGGCCATATGGGTGGAGCTGAGAAGCAGGAAAGGTATGACCACATTATTGGGGTTGTATTATAGACCACCTAATAGTCAGCAAGTATTGGAGGAGCAAATCTGCAGAGAGATAGCAGACAACTGCAGGAAACATAATGTTGTGATAGTAGGGAATTTTAATTTTCCATTTATTGATTGGGACTCCCATACTGTTAAAGGTCTAGACAGGTTAGAGTTGTAAAATATGTTCAGGAAAGTTTACTAAATCAATATATAGAGGTACTGACTGGAGAGGATGCAATATTAGATCTCCTATTAGGAAACGAGTTAGGACAGGTGACGGAAGTGTGTGTAGGGGAACACTTTGGTTCCAGTGATTGTAACGCCATTAGTTTCAACTTGATCATGGATAAAGATAGATCGGGTCCTCGGGCTGAGGTTCTAAACTGGAAAAAGGCCAAATTTGAAGAAATGAGAAAGGATCTAAGTGTGGATTGGGACAGTTTGTTCTCTGGCAAGGATTTGATTGGTAAGTGGGAGGCCTTCAAAGGAGAAATTTTGAGAGTGTAGAGTTTGTATGTTCCTGTCAGGATTAAAGGCAAAGTGAATAAGAATAAGGAACCTTGGTTCTCCAGGGATATTGGAACTCTGATGAAGAAGAGAGAAATGTATGATATGTATAGGAAACAGGGAGCAAATAAGGTACTTCAGGAGTATAAAAAGTGCAAAAAAATACTTAAGAAAGAAATCATGAGGGCTAAAAGAAGACATGAGGTAGCTTTGGCAGTCAAGGTGAAGGATAATCCAAAGAGCTTCTACAAGTATATTAAGAGCAAACAGATAGTAAGGGATAAAATTGGTCCTCTTGAAGATCAGAGTGGTCAGCTATGTATGGAACCAAAAGAAATGGGGGAGATCTTAAATGGTTTTTTTTGCATCTGTATTTACTAAGGAAACTGGCATGAAGTCAATGGAAATAAGGCAAACATGTTGTGAGGTCATGGAACCTATACAGATTGAAGAGGAAGAGGTGCTTGCTATCTTGAGGCAAATCAGAGTAGATAAATCCCCAGGACCTGACAGGGTATTCCCTCGGACCTTGAAGGAGACTAGTGTTGAAATTGCAGGGGCCCTGGCAGATATATTTAAAATGTCGGTATCTATGGGTGAGGTGCCGGAGGATTGGAGGATAGCTCATGTTGTTCAGTTGTTTAAAAAAGACTCTAAAAGTAATCTGGAAAATTATAGGCTGGTAAGTTTGACAGTGGTAGTAGGTAAATTATTGGAAGGAGTACTAAGAGATAGGATGTACAAGTATTTCGGTAGATAGGGATTTACTAGGGAGAGTCAACATGGCTTTGTGCATGGTAGGTCATGTTTAACAAATCTACTAGAGTTTTTTGAGGAGGTTACCAGGAAAGTCGATGAAGGGAAGGCAGTGGATGTTGTCTACATGGACTTCAGTATGGCCTTTGACAAGGTCCCGCATGGGAGGTTAGTTAGGAAGATTCAGTCGCTAGGTATACATGGTGAAATAGTAAATTGGATTAGACATTGGTTCAATGGGCGAAGTCAGAGAGTGGTAGAGGAGGATTGCTTCTCTGAGTGGAGTCCTGTGACTAGTGGTGTGCCACAGGAATCAGTGCTGGGTCCATTGTTATTTGTCATCTATATCAATGATCTGGATGATAATGTGGTAAATTGGATCAGCAAATTTGCTGATGATACAAAGAGTGGAGGTGCAGTGGACAGTGAGGAAGGCTTTCAGAGTTTGCAGAGGGATTTGGACCAGTTGGAAAAATGGGCTGAAAAATGGCAGATGGAGTTTAATACCGACAAGTGTGAGGTATTGCACTTTGGAAGGAAAAACCAAGGTAGAACATACAAGGTAACTGGTAGGTCACTGAGGAGTGCAGTAGAAAAGAGCGATCTGGGAATACAGATACAAAATTCCCTAAAAGTGGCATCACAGGTAGATAGGGTAGTAAAGAGAGCTTCAGTACATTGGCCTTTATAAATCAAATTATTGAGTATGTAGTGTTCTCATTCAGGTGTAAAAACTCTGAACTAAACACCGAGGTAAACCGTAGTCAATGAGGGTACGATCACAGTAAGATTAACTGTTTACTGTTCACTCTTCCACATTAACGTATGGTGAAAACTTTTGATAAAACAATACAAAATATATACAGTATTTGTTTCCTTCTTGGCATCACATTTACATCATAAATACTTGTAAAAGTAAAACTACAACAAACCATATTACATTAAAGTACAACATAAGGTCAGAATCTACCTACGCCATCAACAGGCTTTAAATACACTTCAACACAAACTATCCAGCAACGCTTTCAATAGCACAAGAAAATAAACCTTATTAACCGTCATTACTTTTAACAGAATCAGCATTAACATTTTTACTTCAACATATCGATTATCTTATGAACTTACGGTGTTGCTTCTATGATGTTTCTTAGTGTGTAGAAAGAAACTTCCCTCACACTGATCAAGCCCCCTCCTTCCCATTTCTCCAAACCGGTATTTTCCCACAAGACGCGGCGAAACCGGGTGTGACATCATCGCATGCCGCGATACATCACAGACAACGAATTTTACTTTCAACAACCTTAACTTTAACTAGAAAATAATTACAAATGAATTACTAAAGCGAAAATGTAATAAACTAAACGAATGCCTTAAGGGCAACACAGAGTATAAGAGTTGGAATGTTATGGTGAGGTTGTATAAGGCATTGGTGAGGCCGAATTTGGAGTATTGTGTGCAGTTTTGGTTACCGAATTACAGGAAGGATATTAATAAGGTTGAAAGAGTGCTGATAATGTTTACAAGGATGTTGCCAGGACTTGAGAAACTGAATTACAGAGAAAGGTTGAATAGGTTAGGACTTTATTCCCTGGAGCATAGAAGGATGAGGTGAGATTTGATAGCAATATATAAAATTATGATGGGTATAAATAGAATGAATGCAAGCAGACTTTTTCCACTGAGGCTAGGGTAGAATAAAACCAGAGGACATGGGTTAAGGGTGAAGGGGGAAAAGTTTAAAGGGAACATTGGGGGGGGGGGCTTCTTCACACAGAGAGTGATGGGAGTGTGGAATGAGCTGCCAGATGAAGTGGTAAATGTGGGCTCACTTTTAACATTTAAGAAAAACTTGGACAGGTACATGGATGAGAGGTGTAAGGAGGGATATGGTCCAGGTGCAGGTCAGTGGGACTAGGCAGAAAAATGGTTTGGCACAGCCAAGAAGGGCCAAAAGGCCTGTTTCTGTGCTGTATTGTTCTATGGTTCTTTGATGCTGAGATGTGGTCTAGATGGCTCTGAGCTGTGGTCTAGATGTCACTGAGTTGTGGTCTAGATGTCTCTGAACTGTGGTCTAGATGTCACTGAGCTGTAGTCTAGATGATGCTGAGCTGTGATCTAGATGATGCTGAACTGTGGTCTAGATGATGCTGAGCTGTGTTCTAGATGATGCTGAGCTGTGGTCTAGATGTCTCTGAGCTGTGGTCTAGATGATGCTGAGCTGTGTTCTAGATGATGCTGAGCTGTGGTCTAGATGATTCTGAGCTGTAATCTAGATGATGCTGAGCTGTGATCTAGATGATGCTGAGCTGTGGTCTAGATGATGCTGAGATGTGATTTAGATATTACTGAGCTGTGTTTAGATGGCTCTGAGCTGTGTTTAGATGGCTCTGAGCTGTGGTTCCTGTAAAGATTGTGGCCCAGTCTTAGTTGTTTGTTCAGTTCGTAGGAATGATTTTGAGGACAGAGTGGAGAGTTAGGAGTCAGCTTGGGATTTAGGGTCAGAGACATGAAAGAGTTAGAGGCCAGATTAGAGGGTAAACACAGAGATCTGGTGGAGTTAGAGGTTGGGCCTTTGCTCTGCACTATGTCTTCGAAATCTGACAAAGTGAACAACCAATGAAGGGACATTGGGAGATTAGCTTTCAGCTCCATACTCAAAGAGGGCATTGATGCTCAGCTCCATGCTTGAAGTCCAGTGATGTGGGCATTGATGCTCCATTATGCACTCAAATCCAGTGATGTGAACGTGCAGATGAAGGACATTGGGAGACTAGGCCACTGCTCCGCAGTTGGAGAGCAGCAATGTGCATGGGTGACAATGGACATCTATGGATGTAGTGCTGTCCAAGGTTGATACTTAGGATTGGATGTCCTTGCAAGCAGGAAGCAGAAGAGCCAGTCAGTTGATGCTCCTGGAGTTTGAGCCAAGAGTTTGTGACACCGTCATTGGCTAGTCCAGAGGACGATACCGAAGATTGAAGCCCGAATGTTTAATTGGAAGTCTGGGAGCTGAAGCCTGAAGACTGGAGACTGGTGGCCTGTCCTGCCTCTCCTGGAGGACTATCTGTGCATGTGCAGAGGTGGGTGGAAAGAGGTTTGTTTTGCTGTTGTTTTGTTACTTGTTGGGTTCTGTTTTGTTGTGTTCTGTGTTGTTCTGCTAAGAATTTTGGCACGCTGTAAGGCACCAAAATGTGTGGCAACACTTACAGGCAGCCATCAGCACATCCCTCAGGTTTGTTGGTAGTTAATGAAAAAGACAGATTTCACTGTATGTTTCAATGTCTATGTGATAAGTAAATCTGAATCTGTATCTCAATCAGTATGTGGGTCTTCCGGCTCCTCTACCAACTTCTTGAAGCACTTCATCACAGTAGATGTGCTATTGATAACTAACATTATTCTTCCTTGGATAGATGAAGCTGAGGGTAGATTCGATAGAGGTATTCAAAATTAGGATGAAAATAAATAGGGTGGATGTAATGAAACTTTTCCCCATGACAGAATTGTTTCAGAAAGGACATTGAGGGAGGCAAGATCAGTAGCACTGTTGATCAGAGATAGTGTCACAGCTGCAGAAAAGGTGGACACCATGGAGGGATTGTCTACGGAGTCTCTGTGGGTGGAGGTTAGGAACAGGAAGGGATCAATAACTTTGGGTGTTTTTTATAGGCCGCCTAATAGTAACAGGGATATCGAGGAGCAGATAGGGAAACCGATCCTGGAAAAGTGTAATAATAACAGAGTTGTCATGATGGGAGATTTTTATTTCCCAAATATCGATTGGCATCTCCCATGAGCGAGGGGTTTAGATGGGGTGGAGTTTGTTAGGTGTGTTCAGGAAGGTTCCTTGACACAATATGTAGATAAGCCTACAAGAGGAGAGGCTGTACTTGATTTTGTATTGGGAAATGAACCTGATCAGGTGTCAGATCTCTCAGTGGGAGAGCATTTTGGAGATAGTGATCATAATTTTATCTCCTTTTACAACAGCATTGGAGAGAGATAGGAACAGACAAGTTAGAAAAGCATTTAATTGGAGTAAGGGGAATTATGAGGCAATCAGGCAGGAAATTGGAGGCTTAAATTGGAAACAGATATTCTCAGGGAAAAGTATGGTAGAAATGTGGCAAGTATACGGGATATTTGTGTAGAGTTCTGTACAGGTACGTTCCAATGAGACAGGGTACAGGAACCGTGGTGTACAAAGGTTGTAATAAATCTAGTAAAAAAGAAAAGAAAAGCTTACAAAAAGTTCAGAGCTGGGTAATGTTAGAAATCTAGAAGATTATAAAGCTACTAGGAAGGAGCTTAAGAAGGAAATTAGGAGAGCCAGAAGGGGCCATGAGAAGGCCTTGGCAGGCAGAATTAAAGAAAACCCCAAGGCATTCTACAAGTATGTGAAGAGCGAGAGGATAAGACATGAAAGAATAGGACCTATCAAACATGACAGTGGGGAAGTGTGTATGGAACTGGAGGAAATAACAGAGGTACTTAATGAATACTTTGCTTCAGTATTCATGATGGAAAAGGATCTTAGTGATTGTAGTGATGACCTGCAGCAGACTGAAATGCTTGAGCATGTAGATATTTAGAAAGAGGATGTGCTTGAGCTTTTGGAAAGCATCAAGTTGGATAAGTCGCTGGGACCGGACGAAATTTACCCCAGGCTACTGAGGGAGGCGAGGGACAAGATTACTGAGCCTCTGGCGATGATCTTTGCATCATCAATGGGGATGGGAGAGGTTTCCAAGGATTGGAGGATTGCAGATGTTGTTCCTTTATTCAAGAAAGGGAGTAGAGATAGCCCAGGAAATTATAGACCAGTGAGTCTTACCTCAGTGATTGGTAAGTTGATGGAGAAGATATTGACAGGCAGGATTTATGAACATTTGGAGAGGTATAATATGATTAAGAATAGTCAGCATAGCTTTGTCAAGGGCAGGTCGTGCCTTATGAGTCTGATTGAATTTCTTGAGGATACAACTAAACACATTGATGAAGGAAGAGCAGTAGATGTAGTGTATATGGATTTCAGCAAGGCATTTGATAAGTTACCCCATGCAAGGCTTATTGAGTAAGTAAGGAGGCATGGGATCCAAGGGGGATTTTGCTTTGTGGATCCAGAACTGGCTTGCCCACAGAAGGCAAAGAGTGGTTGTAGATGGGTCATATTCTGCATGGAGGTTGGTCAGCAGTGGAGTGCCTCAGGGATCTGTTCTGGGACCCTTACTCTTTGTGATTTTTATAAATGGCCTGGATGATGAAGTGGAGGGATGGGTTAGTAAGTTTGCTGGTGGAGGTGTTGTGGATAGTGTGGAGGGTGTCAGAGGTTACAGTGGGACTTTGGTAGGATGAAAAACTGGGCTGAGAAGTGGCAGATGGTGTTCAACCCAGATAAGTGTGAAGTGGTTTATTTTGGGAGGTCAAATATGATGGCAGAATATAGTATTAATAGTAAGACTTTTGGCAGTGTGGAGGATCAGAGGGATCTTGGGGTCTAAGTCTATAGGACACTCAAAGCAGCTGCGCAGGTTGACTCTGTGGTTAAGAAAGCGTATGGTGTATTGGCCTTCATCAATCACGGAACTGAATTTAGGAGCCAAGAGGTAATGTTGCATCTATATAGGACCCTGGTCAGACCCCACTTGGTCAGTTCTGGTTGCCTCACTACAGGAAGGATGTGGAAGCCATAGAAAGGGTGCAGAAGAGACTTATAAGGATGTTGACTGGATTGGGGAGAATGCCTTATGAGAATAGGTTGAGTGAACTCGCCTTTTCTCCTTGGAGCTAAGGAGGATGAGAGATGACCTGATAGAGGTGTACAAGATGATGAGAGGCATTGATCGTGTGGATAGTCAGAGGCTTTTTCCCAGGGCAGGAATGGTTGCCACAAAAGGATACAGTTTTAAGGTGCTGGGGACTAGGTACAGGGGAGATGTCAGGGGTAAGTTTTTTACTCAGAGGGTGGTGAGTACGTGGAATGGGCTGCTGGCGATGGTGGTGGAGTCGGATACGATACGGTCTTTAAAGAGGCTTTTGGATAGGTACATGGAGCTTAGTAAAATAGAGGGCTATAGGTAAGCCTAGTAATAAGGTAGGGACGTGTTCGGCACAACTTTGTGGGCCGAAGGGCCTGTATTGTGCTGTAGGTTTTCTATGTTTCTATGTTTTTAAACCTTGAGGGCATAGTTCAGAATGACAGGTTAAAGGTTCAGAGGAGATCTGAGGAAATATTTCAATCAGCAGAGTTTTGGGATCTGGAAGTTAGTGGTGGAGGGTGGAGGATGCTCACAAAACTTAGGAAATATCTGACTGAAAACCTGAATCAGAAAGACATAGAAGTCAACGGATCATGCTGGCAAATTAGATTAGTGTAGGTGGGTAATTGATGGTCGTATTGTCGTGGTGGGCCAAAGACTTGTTTTTGTGATATTTGACTCTATGACACCTGGGGGAACATGTCACGGTCACAGGGAGAATGTGTGGACACAGTGCAGAGGTCCAGGTCAAACTGATGTCACTGGCACAGTGAGGCAGCAGCACTACCTGCTCTCCTACACGGCTGCCACCCACCATTTTGGTGGGTGACATGGCTGGATTGGGGCAAATCTGAGGAGTTTGCAATTATTCCGAAGTGAAGGCTTAATCCCTTGAGCACTGGAAGCAAGGATAGTGCCAGTAAATATTGTGAAAAGGCAAATGTAGGAGTGACTGAAGTGAGGTGTGGGGAATGGTTCAAGTCCCAGAGCAGTTTCAGTGGAGAATCTCAGTAGTTGTAACAAACCACAGGAGCCCTTTAGTTCCTGCGTTGAATAGATGGAACTATGCTTCAGGGAGAATAATTTCATTGAATTAATTTTGTTGAAAATTGTTTGGAATGAACCTCTTATATGTTATTCTAAACTATGCTCTCAGATTTTGGATGCATCTGTCATGGGGAAAAATGATATACCTATGCACGCCAGAATTTTGAACACCTCTACAGATCTTCCTTCAATCTCCTCTGCTCCAAGTAAAAATAGCTGTGGCATCTCATTAATTCTGCCCCTCTGTCAAGTAATCTTTGGATTTGAGGCTAGCCTATTTCCTCGCTAGTTCAACGCACACGAGTACATAGCCAACTGTGATGTCAGTACATATCCGTGCTGATTTTCATCGACGTCCCATGGTTTTCTGAATAGTAACCTTCCCTCCCTCACTGGTTTTGCTTTCTCGGGATTACCTTGAGCTCTGTGTTCAGTCCTGAGCTAGGGCACTGTCTGTGTGGAGTTTGTACATTCCCCTATGACGAGATGGATTTCCTTTGGATTTGGCCCTGGGACGTAGACATGCAGGTCAATGGTTAAGTGATTGCTGTAATTTGCCCCTAGTTAATAATGTACAGAAAGATGGTGATAATAGGAAAAGATATGATTTGACAGCGGACATGCCATTTAATGAGGTACCAGAAAATCTACAAAGGCATTTGAATCCAGTATGGATGGGGGGTCATAGGTAGATCATGTTTGGAACTTACAAACAGAACTCAAGAGGCATTCTGTGCTGAGCCCTTGTATACAGTAAAGACACACATGCTATTTGATCTCCCTTTGTCTTCTCCCATGCATTGATCTGAATGCTACTAAATGAAAACCCCACTGCCTCAGTCCTAAAGCCACTGTGCTATACCCACAGTGTGGCATCTGGGATTTTGGACAGAGAGATTGACAATGTACGCAGTGGAGTGTGCTTTGAGATGCTGGGCTAAATACTGCAGGCCTTCTCGTGTGTCGTACGTCACTGAGGGGCAGTGCATGGACAAGGCGAAGGAGGAACCAGGCAAAATGGAGCAAAGGTTCCACTCATCTGCAGGCAAAGCAGAGACGAGTGGAAGCACAGGAGGGAAGTTACACTCAGCTGGAGGACAGAAGGGAGCTGGAGGAGCAGCTGTTGATGCCGATGATGCAGAGTAATCTAGGACAAAGTGACGCCGCAGTCTCAGATGATGCCTCTTAAAACTCTCCCTGGTGCTCTTTGAAGAGTGGACAGAGTGAAGCCTGATTACAAATAGGTTTATGGTAAACCATGAACCATTTCAACAAGTGAAATTAATCAAAGCTTTGGAGATGGTTGGCTCTGGTGAAGTCATATGAATGCACTTGGGAGGCAGTGGGTAAACGGCAGCGGTTGTGGGAGGGGAACGATGTAGAACAAGAGCGAGAGTACCTGCAGAGAGAGAATAATCTGCAACACCAGCAGCAACATCAGGAATTATGTCCCTGGATAGAATTATAGAGTGGACTGCTGCCATTCACACTAAAAAGCTCTGAGATGAAGAGCATGTTAGTAAACTGTAAGAGACATCATAATGCAGTAGAACCAAATGTGTTTCCAATATACAGGTACTTACATTCTTCAATATCACTGGGCTGTTTCAGAACAAACCCATGACCCCTATAGCCTTGCTGTCAGCTGTAACCCAGTTCACCGTGTCCACACTGTGATATAATTTTAGCAACACAACAGTACGGCTGTGTTTCCGGTCACATCTCATGTTACAAGTCATCCTCCCACAAAGTAGCTTAAGAACTTTGAGAGTTACATGGTGGAATTCGTTGATAATTCCAGCTTGTGACAAACGGTATGAGGGTGAAGTAATGTGACAAAACCGGTCATGGCCAGAGATATAATCCTCAATCAGCCTGCCGTGGCTCAGTGAAAACACTCGCCAGTTGTGAGCCTACTCAAGAGTGAAGCAACGGGTACCCTGAGTGGTGCCAAGGGATTGTCCCCTAGGCAGAAGCATGGTACGTGAAACACAATGTTCTGCTTTTGCTAATAAATATAAAAGAATGGATGATATGACTTTCAGATTTGCCCAGGACCAGTCTTTGATGGGCTGGCCAACAACTTAGACAACACACCTGGCCCTTAGACAGACGTAGTTACAGACTGATGAAGTCTGATGAAGGGTCTTAGCTCAAAACATCAACTGTTTACTTTTCTGCAGAGTTTTCACATTCTCCCTGAGGCCTCCACAGTGTTCCATTTTCCTGTAACACCCTGGTGACATGCCAGAAGATAATTGATGAGGGTGAATTTACCCCTCATGTAGCTAGGGGGCAAAGGGACCAAAGGGGAAGCTGACAGGCAAGTAGGAGAGATTAAAGCAGAAGGGGTACAGTGAAATAAGGAGAGGGAGAATGAGACTGATGGCGTTGTTGCCCTGGAAACTGGAATAGACTGAATGGCCTCATTCTGTCGCTAAACAAAGGAAAAAAGTTTAGAATGTGCAAGTGTGACATGTGCGCAAGTTATTTTAGTCGAAACCTGTTCGGTGGGATTCCAGGGGTGATAAACTAACACAGTCTAGACCTCAGAACCAGAGAAAAATTGTTTCCAATGCAAAACGAACAAGCCAAAGGAGGATTAACAAGATTAATGTTTCATGTACCTGAACTTTGAGGTGTGCCTTCCACAGTCTCTTCAAATATGCTCCGTTCCATGCGCTCCTGGGACACGGGATGCAAATGGAAAAAGTCCAGCAGGTCAGGCAGCATCTGAGGAGGGAGAAATAGGGTTAGTGTTCCTAATCAATGACCCTGCATCAGAATCCTACAGGGCTGAACAGCTTTTCACCAAGTCCAGAGACAAGGAAAAGAGCAGGACAGGAGAAAAGACGTAAGCAGGGCCCTTGTTAGGGTGAAAGGCAACATGGCAGAGTGATTGTTACATTAACTGGCCACTATAAATTCCCCAAAGTGTATAAACGAATGGTAAAATTGAGGGGGAAGTTTTACAAGAGTGTGAGTTAAATGAATCAAGGTAGGTTTAGTGTGAAAATTGATGGCTGGCCCAGCCTTGATGGACCAAAGGGCCTTTCCCCATATTGTGTCACTGAGGAATCTGAGCAACTAGGATAACAGAGGCATGAAAGTAGGGCAAAAAAAACAACAAGGAGGCAGAGCAGTCCCAAAGTGGCCGTGGGCTGTTGCAAAGAAAGAGATATAAGACCATACAGTATAGGAGCAGAATTAGACTATTTGTCACATTGAGTATGTTCCTCCATTCCATCATGGCTGATTTATTATCCTTTTCAACTCCATTCTCCTGCTGTTCCTGTGTAACCTTTGATGGCATTACTAATCAGGAACCTGTCAACCTCCACTTTAAATATACTTAATAACTTGGCCTCCACAGCCATCTGTGGCAATGAATTCACAGATTCACCACCTTCTGGCTAAAGAAATTCCTCCTTATCTCTGTTCTAAAGGGACATCCCTCTATTCTGTGGCCTCTGGTCCTAAACTCCCCCACTTTAGGAAACATCTTCTCCACGTCGACTCTATCTGAACCTATTAATATTTGATAAGTTTCAATAAGATATCCTGTCGTTCTTCTAACCTCAAGCAAATAGAGGCCCAGAGCCATCAAATGCTCTTCTTATCTCTTTCACTCCTGGAATCATTCTCGTGAACCTCCTATGTGCCCTCTCCAATGCTAGCACATCATTTCCTGCCAAAAACTGCTCAGATTCTCCAATTGTTGTCTGACCAATGCCTTATAAAGCATTAGCATTACATCTGTGTTACTATATTGCAGTCCTCTTGAAATGAATGCTACCAGTACATTTGCCTTCCTTACCACCCACACAACCTGCAAGTTCACCTTTAGGGAATCTTGTATGAGGACTCCCAAGTCCCTTTGCACTTCTGGTTTCTGAATTGCATCCACATTTAGAAAATCACCTATGCCTTTTGTCAAAGAACTTGCCGTTTTACCCCATTTTACTGTAAGAGCCTTTACCCTGCTCTCAAACAGAAATAAAGACACAGACCTTGGTATACAGTTAACTCCTTAATACGTGACCGTGGAGACCTGTTTCAGGATTCTTCCGATGTCAGGTTACATCTTAAATTTTATTCAGTAAATACCGGGCAATAGCTAAAAGCTAAACATACTTGGTCAGCGATTTCAAGAAGCACTTGTTAGGTATCAGCCAGTTTATAATTGCTCCTGCGCGATACACGAAATTGGAACTGCATGTCCACATTCAGTTTCCCTATTAGCCAGACAGATTTGGACAAAGGCTAGCAATACCTCATTATTGGCGAGAGACAGACAGGCGGTAAGACAAAGGTCAGCGATACCTCATTATTGGCAGGATCTATTGTTAGCACAAGCAAGACAGTGTTACGATCCCGACCATTAATTCCCCATTTTCTCCTAATTCCCTTTGATTCTGCCATGGTTCTGACCGTTAATTCCCCATTTTCTCATAATTTCCTTTGATGGCGACACACCTGGTTTTCATCAAGACCTGCAGTATAAGGATCTTTGCTTTGCACCCACTAGTTGCCAGATCGTTGGTTTTGCCAGTGTGGTAATTAACGTTTCCTGGTCGCTTAGGATTGTGTGTTCTAAGTTTTGCTTCAGTACCGAGATCTACCTGTGCAATTCAGTTTTCCGAGTCAAGGTAAGTTTTCTAAGTTCAAATCCAGTACCGAGGTTTACCTGTGTGACTCCATCTCTCCATGTCAAGATAATAATTCCAAGTTTACCCCAGTACCGAGGTTTACCTGTGTGACTCCATCTCTCCATGTCAAGATAATGATTCCAAGTTTACCCCAGTACCGAGGTTTACCTGTGAAACTCCGTCTCTCCGTGCTAAGAGAAGTTTTGTCTGCCATTTCCCTTTCTACGCTCCGAGTCAAGTTAAGTTCTGCCTGCCTTCAGCTTTCCTGCACTCCCTCCTGTTTGCCATTCAACACTCACGCCCACGTCTGCATAGAACATAGAACATAGAACAATACAGCACAGTACAGGCCCTTCGGCCCACAATGTTGTGCTGACCCTTAAACCCTGCCTCCCATATAACCCCCCACCTTAAATTTCTCCATATACCTGTCTAGTAGACTCTTAAATTTCACTAGTGTATCTGCCTCCACCACAAACTCAGGCAGTGCATTCCACACACCAACCACTCTCTGAGTAAAAAACCTTCCTCTGTTATACCCCTTGAACTTTCCACCCCTTACCTTAAAGCCATGTCCTCTTGTATTGAGCAGTGGTGCCCTGGAGAAGAGGCGCTGGCTGTCCACTCTATCTATTCCTCTTAATATCTTGTATACTTTTTCTATTTCTACACTAACTTCCCTCAAGGTCCTAGGGAATATCCTGTCAGGATCTGGAGACTTATCCACTTTTATATTCTTTAAAAGCACCAGTACTTCCTCTTCTTTAATCATCATAGTTTCCATAATTACCCTACTTGTTTCCCTTACCTTACACAATTCAATATCCTTCTCCTTAGTGAATACTGAAGAAAAAAAATTGTTCAAAATCTCCCCCATCTCTTTTGGCTTCACACATAGCTGTCCACTCTGATTCTCTAAGGGACCAATTTTATCCCTTACTATCCTTTTGCTATTAATATAACTGTAGAAACCCTTTGGATTTATTTTCACCTTACTTGTCAAAGTCACCTTGTATCTTCTTTTAGCTTTTCTAATTTCTTTCTTAAGATTCTTTTTACATTATTTATATTCCACGAGCACCTCATTTACTCCATGCTGCCTATATTTATTGTAGATCTCTCTGTTTTTCCAAATCAAGTTTCCAATATCTCTTGAAAACCATGGCGCTCTCAAACTTTTAACCTTTTCTTTCAACCTAACAGGAACATAAAGATTCTGTACCCTCAAAATTTCACCTTTAAATGACCTCCATTTCTCTATTACATCCTTCCCATAAAACAAATTGTCCCAATCCACTCCTTCTAAGTCCTTTCGCATCTCCTCAAAGTTAGCCTTTCTCCAATCAAAAATCTCAACCCTGGGTCCAGTCCTATCCTTCTCCATAATTATATTGAAACTAATGGCATTGTGATCACTGGACCCGAAGTGCTCCCCAACACATACATCCGTCACCTGACCTATCTCATTCCCTAACAGGAGATCCAACACTGCCCCTTCTCTAGTCGGTACCTCTATGTATTGCTACAAAAAACTATCCTGCACACATTTTACAGACTCCAAACCATCCAGCCCTTTTACAGAATGGGCTTCCCAGTCTATGTGTGGAAAATTAAAATCTCCCACAATCACAACCTTGCGCTTACTACAAATATCTGCTATCTCCTTACAAATTTGCTCCTCCAATTTTCGCTCCCCATTAGGTGGTCTATAATACACCCCTGTAAGTGTTACTACACCTTTCCCATTCCTCAATTCCACCCAAATAGTCTCCCTAGACGAGCCCTCTAATCTATCCTGCCAAAGCACCGCTGTAATATTTTCTCTGACAAGCAATGCAACACCTCCCCCTCTTGCCCCTCCCATTCTATCACACCTGAAGCAACAAAATCCAAGAATATTTAGTTGCCAATTACACCCCTCCTGCAACCATGTTTCACTAATAGCTACAACATCATATTTCCAGGTACCAATCCATGCTCTAAGCTCATCCACCTTTCTTACAATGCTCCTAGTATTAAAATAGATGCATTTAAGCAACTCTCCACCTCTTCTTCTCTGTTTATCCCTAACATTCCATAAGCTTTCTTAACTACCCTGTCTACCTGTGAGGCAACTTTCAGGGATCTGTGGACATGTACCCCCAGATCCCTCTGCTCCTGCACACTACCAAGTATCCTAACTCAATCTCCGTGCCTGTGTCCTGCGTTTGCGTTTGCCTTGTTCATTGCAACGGACAGAGTTTACGTCTTGTACTATCAGCATCATGACCTAAATCTCAGGCAATACTTAGCTAGTTAAGCTTGACAACAAAATTTAATTTTCTTTCACACCTTTACTCCTTCTACCAAAGTGCATGACCATGCATATTGCTACACTACATTCTACCTGCCACTATTTGTCCATTCTCCCCATCAGTCTACAGATGCTTTCTCAACATTATTTGTCCCTCCAACAACCTTTGTATGTCCTCAACTTAGTCCCAAAGCCATCGACAGGCTGTTTATTGAATTGAGAGAGATATTTTAGTGCCAGAGTCCCGAGTGCAAAGAGGTGTGGGCACATTTTGTGGAGCAGTGGGTAAGCTTTCAACTCTTCCTCTCCCTTTCTCAATTACACTGTCTACTTATCAGGGTATAGGCTGGCAAACATTTCCCATTGCAAGCATACTGCTATACCAGCCACGCCTCCTGTGACCCAAGATCCACCATTCCATTCTCCCACTTTCTCCTGCCCTGTCACATCTCTTCTGCTGATAAGACCTTCCACATGATATCCCTTCCAATCTCCTTGTCTATGGCTTCCTCTCTGCCATGACTACCACACAGCTGCCAACATCCCCTCCATTGCCTACATTTCTACTCCTATCCCATGCCAACCCACACAAAACAAAGTCAGGACTCCCCTTGACCCTAGCTTCCAACCCAATAAACTGTGCAATTTTTATCATTGTCAGTATATCTACCCTTCCACTCCCTATCAGCAGAAACCATTCCTCCACAACCTTCTTCTTTCTCTCCCCTCCCCATCAGCCCTCATGGCACCTTCCCAAACAGCTGTACATATCTCATAGAGTCATCAGCAAACATCTCTCATAGAGTCACAGAGTACTGCAGCACAGAAACAGGCCCTTTGGCTAACCTAGTCCGTGTTATTCTGTTCCCATCCACTTGCACCTGAACCATAGTCCTCCATACCCCTCCATTCCATGTACTTTTCCAAATTTCTCTTAAAAGTTGAAATCGAATCCACATCCACCACTTCTACTGGCAGCTCATTCCACACTCACCCCAACCTTGAGTGAAGAAATTCCCCCTCATGTTCCACTTAAAAATATTTCACTTTCACCCTTAACCCATGACCCCTAGTTCTAGTCTCACCTAACCTCAGTGGAAAAGCCTGCTTGCATTTACCCTATCTGAAGTGAGGTGAGGGCCTCTGTCAGTCAGAGTCAACCATGGATATTGCATCCTAGCTGTCTAGATACGCAAGCCTGGGCAGTATGATATGGAGAGCAAGCTCCCTCTCTCCACGCATCTGATGGACCCAGAGGCCACTACAGCTTGGTACCAACAGCATTGCAGGAGTTTCCAGTCAGTATGGAACTCAATGTAAATCGGCCTTAGGGACTCCAGCTCCGGATTTTTCCCTCGGGGTATACTCCCGAAGCCTCCCCCATGAATAGGGGTAGCTGCAAGGTAGAGGAGCTTTGAGATAAGAATTTTCCTTCCCCTAGATGAACTGCCAACCACAGCTGATGAGCCCCATCTGCCCAAAGCGACTGGTTTAAGGCACCATTAACCCACCTTTGCCCCTTCTCTTTTCAGTAGAAACAGTTTCGCCGTGCTGAGTAGCTAAACAACATGCGAAGGCCAGGAGCTGGACTTGGTTATCAGAGGCTATTCGAAGTGCATGGCATTGGGAGCATTTAATAGGTAGTATGATATGAACTTGTCACCATTACCACCCCCAGATATAACAGACTTAAAGAACCTTTCTATACCCCTCATAGTTTTGTACATCTCTATCAAAAATCCCCTCATTTCCTTACACTGCAGAGAATAATGTTGTAACTTAGTCGACCTTTCTTTGTAACTCAGATCCTCAAGTAAGAGTGATATTCTTGTAAATTTTCTCTGTATTCTTTCAATCTCATTGATATCCTTCCTGTAGGCCAGTCACCAGAACTGCACACAATACTCTAAATTAGGCTTCACCAATATCTTATGTAGCTTCAACATAATACCTCTCCTGTCATGTTGGATTGGCAACAACATCTCCCCCACAATCTGTTTGGTTGTTCGTCCATCGTCGTCGATGAAGACCTTGACACCATTATGATGATGATGATGGTATTGAGACGAGCGCTTGGTTTGGATTTAAGTGAGGGAGAGTTGCGTAGGGTCAGCCTCATTCTCCCTTCCCAATTCCCATCTGGATCCAGTGGCAAGACAACTGTCGAGATGGCTGGAGATGGGACTAGGCACAGTGGATGACCAGGACATCTTCTGTGTCTTGTTGTGCTCTACACATTCCACCACGCTTGCAGAGACCGCCTTCTTGACCGTTGGATCTTCCATTGGTCTCGTCTGCTCAATCCGCCAGAGTCATTCTTCACATGCTGGGATAGACAACTCCTTATCTCACCGAGGGTCTGAGACCCGTCGGCTACCCTCACCTGGTTTAGCCGGCTTGTCGAAGCCGTTGCCCGGGGTGTGGCCGCTGTCGCATGCAAACAGCTACGGGGAGCCACAGGTGAGAGCTGAGTGCCAGGTGGGGACCAAAGGTGGACAAACCGCCTGAAAAGGACGCAACATGTTCCCCCACCAGAGGCGCTACCCCTCCCTGACACCCCATACACCCCCCCACAATCTACATCAGCACAGGTGTACCACAAGGCTGTATGCTTAGCTCTTACTCTACTCACTTTATACTTAAGATTGTGAAGCCAAGCACAGCTCCAATGCCATATTCAAGTTTGCTGACAACACCACTGTTGTTGGTTGAATCAAAGTTGGTGACAAATTAGCACATAGGAGGGAGATTGAAAATCTGGCTAAATGCTGGCACATCAATAACCTCTTACTCAATGTCAGCAAGACCAAGGAGCTGATTATTGACTTCAGGAGGAGGAAACCAAAGTTCCAAGAGCCAGTCCTCATTGAAGGATCGAGGTAGAGAGAGTTAGCAACTTTAAATTCCTTGCTGTTGTCATTTCAGAGGATCTATCCTGGGACCAGAGATGTAAGTACAAAGAGAGCATGGCAGTGCCTCTACTTCATTGGAAATTTGTGAAGATTCGGCATATCAGCTAAAATTTTGACAAACTTCTATACATGTGTGTTGGAGAGTATATTGATTGGTCGCATCAGAGCCTAGTATGGAAACACCAATGTTCTTGAAGGAAAAGCGTACAAAAATAGTAATATGGCCCAGTCCATGATGGGTAAAGCTTTCCTCACCATTGAGTACACCTACATGGAATACTTTGCAGGAAAGCAGCATTCTTCTACACCATCCTATTTTCTCTCTGCTGCCATCAGGAAGAAGGTACAGGAGCCTTAGGACCCACATCACCAGATTCAGAAACAGTCAGTACCCCTCAAGTATCAGGCTCTTGAACCAGAGAAGATAATTTCTCTCAACTTCACTTACCCCATCACTGAACTGTTTCCACAACCTCTAGCTTTACTTTCAAGGTATCGTCATCTCATGTTCTTGATACTTTCTGCTTATTTATTATTTTTTATCATTATTTCTTTTCTTTTTTTTCTTTTTGAATTTGAACAGTTTGTTGTCTTTTGCACACTGGTTGTTTGTCCGTCCTGGTGGGTGTGGCCTTTCATTCATTCTATTATACTTTTTTGTATTTACTGTGAATTCTCACAAGAAAATGAATTTCAAGGTTGTGTATGGTTATATATGTACTTTAATAATAAATTTACTTTGAACTTTCCTTCCCAACATCCAGGGATGCAGTGGTCCTTTGAGTTGGAGCAATGATTCACTTGCACTTCTTCCAATTTGATGAGCTATTCTGTAATCATCATGTAGTCTCTGCATTGGCATGCCGACTTTGCAGAGTATTTCTGTACAGTCTAGAAGGGTGAACCTGAGTTTCCATTCACCTATCACTTTAGAACTCCATCCTATTCCCACTCTGTCTTCCCTGACTGATCCAATGAACACCTATGAACATCTCCAGGAAGAGCTACTCGCTTGATGACTTGGAGTGTTACAGCTCTAAAGACTCAATACTGAAGTTAACAACTTCAAGTAACCAGTTGGTGACAGAACCGACCACTTCTAATGTAAAAGCATAAAGCAAGATGCTGGAAATCTTGAACAGCACACACAAAATACTGTAGGAACTTGGCAAGTTAGGCAGCATTTGTGGAGGAGAATAAACAGTCGAAGATTTAGGCCAAAACCCTTCATTCAAGATTCAAGGTTCAAGTTTGTTTAATGTCATTTCCAGCGCGCAAGTGTAAAGGAGAATGAATTAATTGCTACTCCAGATCCAATGCGGCACAAAAAGAAACACAATAATACAAAGAACTTGAAAATAACAAAAACACACTAAATATCAATATATAAGATTGCTTATATACATAGATTTATTGTATGTCTATACAGGTGATGCTCAGCACAAGAGTGTTTGTAACTAGGTGACCGACATGAAATGATAAAGTACTGGTGGCTCGGTGGGTGGAGGTGTTGCATGGGGAAAGTAACTGTTTTTGAGTTTAGTAGTCCTGGTGTTGATGCCACATAACCTCCTCCCAGATGGGAATGGGAGAAACAGTTCATGAGCAGGGTGGGTGAGATCCTTCATGATATTGTTGTACTTTTCCTGTCACATTTCTGTGTATAAATTCCTCATGACTAATGTAAGAGCAGCTTGCCTTGCTGAGCATTTGTAGAATTTCCTGTTGTTACATGAAGATAATTTTAGCTGTTGAATGATGAGATTTTATGATGGCTTCACTGACTTTGCTCACACTTATGAACTCACACACTACTGATTCTGTGTGGGCGCACTCATGCATCTTCTCAGATGTGGGGTGGGGATATGGGGGCAATGATAGGATTATGGCATCTGGCATTGAGATTAATTTGGACTTGTACAAGTTCAATGTGGGAGCTGAACCTACAATAATTTGTCCTCTCACCTTTTTAACCACAGTTGCACCCTTTGTGCCTGCTTCACCCCAAAGTTCAAAGTAAATTTATTATCAAAGTATGCATTGTATATGACATCATATACCGCCATGAGATTCATTTTCTTACGGGCATTCACAGTAGAATAAAGGAATACAATAGAATCAATGAAAAACTGCGCACCAAGACTAACAAACCAGCAAAAGAACCTACACTGTGCAAATACAAAACATTAAAAAACAAATATAATAATAATAATAAATAAGTAAGTCAATAAATAGACCTGTGAACATGAGCTGTAGAGTCTTTGAATGTCCATCTATAGTTTATACAATCAGTTCACCATTCAATAAGATCGCCACTGATCTGATGCTCATCGTCCATATTCTTGCCCCATTCCCATAACTTTGATACCCCACTGGCTAGAAGTATATCTATTGCAACCTTAAGCATAGCAGAGGACTTTAACCTCACATCCCTATGGCAAGGAATTCTAAACACTCACAAACCACTGACAGAAGAAATTCATCCTCATCCCAGTCTGAAATGTGTTCTCCTCAATACTGAGACCAAGCCCTTTGGGCTGAATTCTCCTGCGAGAGAAACAACCTCTCAGCATTTACCCAGTTTAGCCTCCTATGAATCTTGCATGATTCCATCAAATCCCCCCTACCCACACCCTCTGTTCCTAGCTGTCAAAGTGGGAGCTTGCCTGAATTTTGCTGCAGAGAGGTGTCATTCTTTTTGGCAAAGGGAATGCTCACTAATTTTGGGGAAGTTTTTGAAGAGCTCATCTCCAGTGCCTTGTCACGTTGACTCATGATATTTTTCTATGACAGATAAATACAATGCTTTCTTTACCTTTGTGTCTGCTCTTCAACAGGTTGAGATATCTCATATAATGCACTACTTCTAATTTGCTCGTTGAAAAAGCGTTTCTCCTTCAACTGACTAAAGTTCTGATATATGAAGCTTGAAATGCTTGGAGGAATGTTGACCAGCAACAATCAGGCAGCAGGAAGAATGGTTTCAGATCAACACACACCATTGCCTGAGATCCTCGTGATTTATGTCAAGAAATGATGAAGGCATTCTATAGAAACAACATAATTTCACCCAACCAATGATAATCCCTTCGATCTTTCACAAAACAGAGAATAACTTCAATTCAATACCACCACGTCAAAAAGAGTGATGAGAGATTAGATTATTTTCATTTTAATTCATTTTTTGATTCATCATCTCAGGGACAGGAGGGGCTGTGCCATTAATCACCCTTCACTCATTGATGCTTTTTACAGTTATTTATCAGCTGCTTGTGAAAATGTTTGGCATTATTTCTAGGTCACTTTATTGGCCCCTAATAGAACTGAATTAGTCAGCAAGCTCCTGGCCATGGTGAATGTGTATTGATTTCATTGTACGGGATGAGATTGATAAGATCTGCCTGGTGAAGTAAAAAGGTAAAATACTTGGTGATATCTGACACAAGAGTGAGATAAATTAATCTTGCTAATTTGCAGAGTAATCAATTTTATTTCTACCACAATGATTATTTGTGAGTTTTATTGTAGTAATGACGTGTTATTTGTTGGTTGAACTCCAGGTGCTTCTTGTGATTGTGTTAGTTTAGTTGATTGGTCAACGTATTTAATTCATTTTGCTTCTGGTTAAACTACAATGATCGGTGGTGTTGGTGCTAACTGGAACCTGTAAAAATAAACCACTTACTGCAAATGACGACAAGGAATTGTCAAGAAAACTTTGTTGAGCCCCTTCACTCCATCTGCCAGAGGAGCGATTGCCTGGTGGCTATCCATTTTAATTTTACTTCTCTTTCCCAATCCGACATGTGTATCCATGGAGGCCACTCTCAGTTTGGAGTAGCAACATTTCATATTTTGTCTGGGTATTCTCCAACGTGATGGCAATAATTTCTCTCCTGTCCCCTTCTCACCTTCTTCATTCCCCATTCAGCTGTCCTCTTACCCCTTTTCTTCTCCTCACCTGCCCATCAGCACCTTCTGGTGCCCTTCCTCCTTACCTTTTTCCCATGGTTCACTCTCCTCTCCTATCAGATTCCTCCTTCTTCAGTCCTCCACCTATTGTCTCTCAACTCACTTCATTCCCCTCCTCCCCACCCACCCACCTTCCCCCTCACCTGGTTTCACCTATCAACTACCAGCCTGTATTCCTTCTCCTTCCCTCCTTTTCTTATTGGGGCTTCTCCCTCCTTCCTTTCCAGTCTTAATGAAGGGTCTTGGCTAAAGCATTGACTGTCCACAGATGCTGCATGACCTGCTGAGTTTCTCCAGTATTTTGTGCACGTTACTGTGGATTTCCAACATCCGCAGAATCTCTTGTGTTTATGAAAACTCAACTGGTTCAGTAATGCTCTTCAGCAGAGGAGTCCTGTCATATTTCCCCTAGACATATAGAGTCAGGGTGCAGCAATGGACCGACAGCTGGTGTTATAAATTTCATGCTCAGAGATGGAAAATATGACAATTTTGTGCCAAGAATGAGAAGAGACAAACAAAGAACTAGAGGGCATACTTCTAAAATGGTTTCAGGAAGAGAGAGATCTAGGTGTGTTGAAGAAGTTGGGGCTGGTTGAGAAATAAGACCATAAGACATAGGAACAGAATGAGGCTATTTGGCCCTACGAGTCAGCTTTACCATTCCAGCATGGCTGATTTATTATCCCGCTTAACCCGTTTTCCTTCCTTTTCCTCATACAATTTGTCACCCTAACGAATCAAGAACCTACCGACCTCTGCTTTAAGTGTACCCACAGCTCCACAGAGGCCTCCACAGCTCTCTGTGGCAAAGGAGACACAATTGAATTGCAGTCAGGAGTGAAAGTGAATGTGAACAAAATTGCAATGTCTAAGCAGAAACAGGCAAATGTATTACCAGACCAATGCAGACTTAAAGATGAATCTTGGAGAAAAAGCAATAAAGTAGGACAAAGATAAACGGACTGCATGGCAAAGTGATGAAGACAAAAAGTCAAGTTGCAGTTTCAAAAAGAGCACTGATCTGCATGCTATTGATGAAAAATCTGATGAGAGTGATACAGGTTGGGTAGCCTTGAGATTTATAATGTGAAAACTAGCAATAGATAAGCAATATGGCTTACTCTGGAAATGGAATTGGACTGGCTCAGCTGTTTCAGTCATTCCACAAAATGAGGTTAAACAGCATGTTAAGATACTGAACTAAAGCCTACAGACACAGAATCTAACTAAGAACTTATAGAACATAAAATAGTACAGCACATTACAGGCCCTTCGGATAAAGATAACTTGTGTGGGAATGACATTCGTAAGAGTGAAATACAACAACCAACAAGCCACATTGGGCTTGTATGTGGTAAAAACAGGAGGGCCAGCATTATGATTGGCTGAGACAACTAAAACTTGATTGGAGATCTATCCACTATTTGCATGCCACAAACCCTGCAACAGTGTTAACCAAAAGCAAATTAAGAAAGGTACTGGATGATGCCACAGCAGTGTTTGAGGATGGCATTGGAAAACTCCAACATATCAAGGATAAAATAGTGACAATGCCTTGTGCCAGCCAATGGTTTAGTTGTATCGGCACTGCACTTTGAGACAAATGGTCACAGATTCGAATCCGACTGCTGCTTACACATTTTCCATCCTTGCTGGGTTGAGCAACTCAGCCTCGTAAAAAAACAGACAAATGCTAAGGAAACAGCAAGTTTGCCACCTGGTGTGCCACAGGGCGCAGAAAGGATCTGAAAAAAATGCTGCATCCAAGCTTTTGAAAGCCTGTCCATTTCCTTATACCATCTGTGATAAGGTAGCCAGTGATCTAGGTCGCATGGAGACTGAAGGAATTCTTTCCAGGGTTGAGTGGAGTCCATGGGCAATGCCAGTGGTCCCAGTAACCAAGAAGGATGGGTTTGTCAGGATCTGTGGTAATTTTAAGGTCACCATCCACCCAGTACTGAAAGTAGATCAATACCATCAGCCCAAGATAGAGAATATCTTTATAAACCTTTCTGGAGGGAAACAATTCTGCAAAGTGGACAGTTGAGCACACTATCTGCTGATGGAGATGTAAGAAGAGTCGAAAGTGTTTCTCACCATAAACATTCACAAAGGGCTTTTATCACTATAATAGGCTTACTTTTGGAGTAGCATCTGCACCTGCACTCTGTCAGAAAGCTCCGGACCAGGTGCTGCAAGGCTGCACAGGTGCTCCGTGTTACCTGGATGACATCATTGTTACTGCTAAAGATGACGAGGAGCATCTCCAAAATCTCAAGACTGTTAAAAGATTAGAAGATTATGGGCTCAGAACATGATGCAACAAGTGTGAATTCTTTAAAACTAGCATCACTTACTGTGGTCATATCAACGCTCAAGGATTATACAGGTGTGGATAGAAATTTCAAGCAGTGGTGGGTGCCGAGGCCAAAGGATGTGTCACATTTGTGGTCCTATTTAGGATTCATTAATTCCTGCCAAACCTGGCTACAGTGGTCCACCCCTTGAACTCATTACTACAGCTCGGGAAGAAATAGCAATGGACAAACCAGTGTGAGGTGGCTTTCAAAAAGGTAAGGGAAATGGTGACATCAGACACTGTACTCATGCATTATGATCCACGTCATTCAGTGAAGCTTGCCCTTGATGCCTCACCTTGTGGTACATTGCAGTCATGTCACATGTTCTGAGTGATGGAAGTGAACACTCCATAGCCTTTGCATCACTTCCCCTTATTCCTGCAAAGAAAAATTGTGCACAGATTGACAGAGAGGACTTGAGTTTAGTTTAGGTTGTAAATCATTTGAACGAATACTTGTAGGGGAGAGAGTTTACCCTCATTACTGATCATCAACCACTAGTTTCCATTTTCAATCCACAGAAGGGTGCTCCACTCACAGCAACAGCACGAACGCAGAGATAGGCTCTGTTTCTTGGAGGACATAATTACAAGACTAAATTCAAGTGGGCAACTAAACTGAGGTTATTTCACAGCCACAAGTCTCACCTGCCAAGCAGAGTGACTCCAACCCTCTGTCCCTGCCAGGGAAGATATTTTCCCACAAGAATAGGACATTTTGCAAAAGTACATAAATGGCATACGTTATTGCACCACTATGTCATAAGTACATGCCTCGCTTCAAGTAAAATCAAAGTAAAACTTGCATTCCGGACTCCCTTGTTACAAAAAATAACAACTGTGACCAACACATATTTAGGATTTGGAATCAGAATCAGAATCAGGTTTAATATCACAGACATGTGTCATGAAATTTGTTGTTTTGTCTCAGCAGTACAATGCAAGACATAAAATGACTACAAGTTACAAAAACAAATGAATAAATGGTGCAAAAGAGGAATAGTGAAGTAGTGTTTGTGGACCATTCAGCAATCTGATAGCTAAGGGGTGGAAACTGTTACATGACACTGTGCATGTGTCCTCATGCTCCTGTACCTCCTCCCTGATAGTAACAATGAGAAAAGGGCATGTCTCAGATGGTGAGGCTCCTTAATGACAGATGCCACCTTCTTAAAGCACTGTCGTTTGATGGTGGAGAGGGATGTGCCCATGATGAGTCTATAATCCCCTTCAGCCTCTTTCAAACCTGTGCACTGGAGCCTCCGTACCATGTGGTGTTGCAACAAGTCAGAATGCGCTCCACCATACATCTGTAGAAATTTTCTAGATGTAGGTCTAGCTTTCAAGATCACCGATTTGTCTAGTCCTATGTCTTTGATTAATACCTAGTTCCTTCTCTTTCTTTTTCCTGCTGGACCCTTAATAAATACAATAGGTTTTCAGTGCAATGCACACAAAATGGTGGAGGAACTCAGCAGGCCAGGCAGCATCTATTGAAAAGAGGACAGTCGGCGTTTCGGGCCGAGACCCTTCAGCAGGACTGGAGAAAAAGAAAGATGAAGAGTCAGAGTTGGGGAGGGGGGAGGGGAGGAAGAAACACAAGGTGATAGGTGAAACTGGGAGGGGGAGGGGTGAAGTAAAGAGCTGGGAAGTTGACTGTGAAAGAGATACAGGGCTGGAGAAGGAAGAATCTAATAGGCGAGGACAGAGGCCATGGAAGAAAGGGAAGGGGGAGGAGCACCAGAGGGAGGTGATGGGCAGGTAAGGAGATAAGGTGAGAGGGGGAAAAGGGGAAAGGGAATAGTGAAGTGGGGGACATTACTGGAAGCTTGAGAAATTGATGTTCATGCCATCAGGTTGGAAGCTACCCATTCAGAATATAAGGCGTGGTTCCTCCAACCTAAGTGTGGCCTCATCGTGACAGTGAGGCTGTGGATGGACATGTCGAAATGGGAATGGGAAGTGGAATTAAAATGGGGGCCACTGGGAATCCCACTTTTTCTGGCGGACTCGGTGAAGCGGTCTCCAAATCTACGTCAGGTCTCACTGATATACAAGAGGCCAGACCAGGCACACTGGATACAATAGATAACCCCAACAGACTCACAGGACTGTTTGGGGTCCTGAATGGTAGTGAGGGAGGAGGTGTAGGGCTTGTTCTGCTTCCAAGGATAAGTGGCAGGAGATCAACGTGGAGGGATGAATGGACAAGGGAGTCGTGTAGGGAGTGATCACTGCGGAAGGCAGAAAGTGGGGAGGGGGGAGGGAAAGATGTGCTTGGATCCTGTTGGAGATGTTGGAAGTTATGGAGAATAATGTGATTGATGTGGAGGCCAGTGAGGTGGTAGGTAAGGAGAAGAGGAATCCTATCTGTGGTGGGGTGGTGGGAGGATGGGGTCATGGCAGATATGCGTGAAATGGAAGAGATGCGGTTGAGGGCAGTGTTGATGGTGGGGGAAGGAAAACCCCTTTCTCTGAAGAAGGAGAACATCTCCTTTGTTCTCAGTGCATTCTTTCACTAAAGTGAATTATTCAAATCCTCTGTCAGTTCCTTATTCTGCATTATAAATGGAGAATAATTATCGCTCTCTATGAAGGACCCACATTTTCCCTCACCAGCCTTTTCATTTCACATGTCTTCAAAGCTTTTAAAGTCCATTTTTATATTTTTCTCACGTTTCCTGTTATATCCTGTCTTGGCTTTCCTTATTAATTTCTTGTCCTCGTTTGCTGAGTTCTAAGGTGCTCTAAATCTCCATCCCTAGTGTTATTTCTATCAACTCTATAAGCCTTATCCTTGATTTAAATTTTCCCAAATTTTATTTGCGATGGATACATTATTTCTTTAAATGTTACCAACTGGCTCCCTACTGTCAAATCTTTCTTGGTATATTCCCTATCAGCCACAGCTGTGCTCATAACTTCACAGATTACTGTAGAGGAGGATCAGAACGTGCAAAGTGTGTGTGTGTGTGTGTGTGTGTGTGTGTGTGTGTGTGTGTGTGTGTGTGTGTGTGTGTGTGTGTGTGTGTGTGTGTGTGTGTGTTGTGTGTGTGTGTGTGTGTGTGTGTGTGTGTGTGTGTGTGTGTGTGTGTGTGTGTCTGAAAAAGAGAGCGAGATAGTATGTCTGAGTGTGTGCTCAGTATATGTGTTGCTGCAACGAGATCTTCAGGTAAATGAACCCAGGCACCGAGTAAACTCAGATTCAGATTCAGTTTATTTGTCATTTAGAAACCACAAATGCAATGCACTTAAAAAATGAGACAGTGTTCCTCCAGAATGATATCACAAAAGCATATGACAAAACAGACTACACCAGAAAATCCACGTAACGTTTGGCAATCCCCAATCCAGTGTCCGGAGAGGCTGCTGCGTATTAATATCGCGCTACCGTCTACTGCATTCCCCGGAAAGGAGCTCCAAAACCACCAGACAAAACAAGACCAAAAACTAAAGCTACAAGACCTGCACAAAACCACATCATTACAACATATAATTACAACAGTGCAAACAATAGCATAATTGATAAAAAAAAAACAGACTATGGGCACAGTAAAAATAGTCCAAGATGTTAAAGGACTGTAAGTTCAAAAGAAATCACCACAGTTTCCACAAGTCCCCAGAGTCCCGACAGACACGGCATCCCACGCCGGCGGCAGAAGGGAGTACCCCCGCTATGGACTTCCAAGGCGCCACCCGACTCAGCCTCGCAGACGCAGCACACAATGGTAGCTCCATCTAAACCAGCCTCACAGACACAGCACACACCGAAAGCGACCTGAGTCCGTCGAACCTCCGAGCCGATGACCATCCCCTCCGGCACAGCTTCTCCGTGCACCATCCTCTGCCGAGCGTATTAAGACGGCCCTGCCAACGGCCATCCGCAACGCGACCCCGAGGACTGGGGGCCTGTTCTTCCCAGCAGAGTCCCGGACCTCACAGCAGCAGCAGCAACGAAGAAGGTCTTCCTGGAATTTCCCAATGTTCCTCCGTGCTCCCACGTCCGTTTTCAATCGATTATAATTGTGCACGGCACCCCACTTCACAAATAACAGATAATCAGCTCCGGAGTGGCCGCTGCAAGCTGCGTCGCGCCGCCATCTTGGATCAAAACTCGAGACTCAAAAGTAGAAAGTAACAAAGAGGATTTAGTTGAAGAACATAACTGGGGAATAACAAATGACTTGGAGTGTACATACTCGAAAGGGCTAGAGTACACAGAACGTTCATTCACTTGGAACCCAAATTCAGGCCTCAGCAATGAACACCAGTCGTGATGAACTTAAATAGTGAATATGGCATGGGAACTTCGTGCATATCAAAATCAAAACTCAATAAACTAAAAACAGAGATCATAAACATGAGAAAGTCTGCAGACGCTGGAAATCCAAAGCAACACACACAAAATGCTGGAGGAACTCAGCAGGTCAGACAGTATCCATGGAAATGAATAAGCAGTCGACATTTCAGGCCGAGAATTTTCTTTGGAACTGGGAAGGAAGGGGGAGGATGCAGGAATAAAAAGGTGGGAGAAGGGGAAGTAGGATAGTTTCAAGGTGATAGGTGAAGGCAGGTGGTTGCAAAAGACAAAGGGCTGGAGAGGAAGGATTCTGATAGGAGAGGAGAGTTTACCATAGGAGAAAGCGAAGGAGAAGGCCACCCAGAGTGAGGTAATAGGCAGGTGAGAGGAGGTAAAAGGCCAGAGTGGGGAATAGAAGTGGGAGGAGAAGGGAATCATTTTTTTTACTGGAAGGAGAAATCGATATTCATGTTATCAGGTTGGAGGCTATGCAGATGGAATTCAAGGTGTTGCTCCTCTACACTGAGGGAAGCCTCATCTTGACACAAGAGGAAGCTATGGACCAACTTGTCAGAACAGGAATGGGAATGGGAATTAAAACGTTTGGCCACCAGGAAGTCGGAATGGGAATGGGAATTAAAACGTTTGGCCACCAGGAAGTTCTGCTTTTGGCACTTGGAGCAAAGGAGCTTGACAAAGCAGTCCCCCAATTTATGATGGGTCTCACCAGCGTTGAGGAGGCGGCATCTGGAGCACTGGACATAATGGAAGACCCAGCAGATTTGCAGGTGAAGTGTTGCCTCACCTGGAAGGACTGTTTGGAGTCAAACAAACAGTATGATAAACACACGGAAAACCCAGCGACTAAACCAGTCATTTAAAAGTTCTAATGAAAACAAATCAGTGATGTTCAGGTGCATTGAAGCGCTGAGGCCTGCATCTCCTTTGATGCATTGAGCATCTCCTGAAATGATCAAGAATAATAAGAATATCGTCCAAATAAACAACTCAAGGTGGTTGAGCATTTGTTGGAGTACATCACTGATAAAATTTTGAAAGATCACAGGAGTGTTCATTGAGCCGAAAGGCATTACAACATGATCATAATGTCCAGAGGAGGGAGGGTTGGAGGCCGTCTTCCCTCGCGAATCCGGATGAGGTTGTAGGCATTCCAGAAAACAAATTTCATGATGTTACGAAGGATGAACAACTCTGATGGGCAGAAGGGTGCAGAGTTGCCCATGCCCCCCTTTTGGAGAATCGCAAACCGTTACTATTTCGATGCTGCTAACAGGAGAGTAAGAGAGACAAAAGAAAACATGCCAGAACAGCTGTTACTGATAACAGCTCATGAGAGAGAGAATGAGAGAGAGACACAGATAAGAGGTAAGCAAGTTGGAACATCTGCTACTGATAAGAGAGGAGAGGAGCCATTGATTTACTATTATTGTCTTTTGGAGAAGGATTGTTTACTTGGTACTATTCTGTTCATTGAAATTCCTCAGTGGACAGCCAGAGTGGGCTGGTTTGATGGGTTAAGTCATTCAACCCTGATTGACACCTGAGACCCCGTGAGTGGGGATAAAAATGAGGTCTGGGGAGACACCCCTCAGACGCACCAGGAGACACACTGGTGAGCATCAGAAACCCATGAGAAAGTGTGGGGCATCGGGGACCGAACGGATCGGTCAATTTCACTCACAGTGGTTATAGCAAGGCCGGTGGGGGCTTGTGTGTGTGTCCATCCTTGCCTGGGTGACGAGTCCACCACAGAAGAACGGTCTAGCTAAAGGACAGAGGGGTCATACTTGAATGGCCACAACAACACCTCGACAGATCAAGATCGTAAAGGAAGATTTGCAAGACAATAGCTGTTACTGTTTGCGCTCTCTCTCTCTCTCCAACAATTACAACACATCGACCAACAACTACCTCAGCCTGCATGAACTGAACTGAACTTTATATTTCCATGTGACAATTCATTATCCCCTAGACAACGATAGGGCTTGTTTATTATTGATTACTATTATACCCACACTTTTAGGTTTAGTATTGCTAACGTATATTATCTGTATATTTGCATTGATATTGTTTTGTATATTTTTACTAATAAACATTGTTGAAAATAGTACCACCAGACTCCAACGGACACTTCTATCTTTGCCGGTAAGACACCCAGTTACGGGGTACGGAACAATGAAAGCTGTAGGTAGTCTGAATGCTGTACTCATAAAAGGGAGTGGATACCGATTCTTAATAGTAAACTGATTCAGACCCTTGTAATCAATACAAGGTCTCAGTCTGCCTTCCTTCCTGGCTACAAAAACGAATCCTGCTCCAGCAGATGAAATGGACAGTCAAATATATTTCCCCAGGGCTTGTCCCTTGGGAGCAGATAAGGCATACAGCCTTCCCTGGGGAGGTTAAGTACCTGGTAGCAAGTCAATAGCACAATCATAGTCTCTATGTGAAGGAAGTGTTGGGGCTGTCTTTTAGCTAAATACCTCTAGTAAGTCCACATATTCTGAAGGCAGTCTCGACAACTCGGTTGACCAGTTCTGAGGAGTCCAAAGGCAATTCTGCATTTACGACTGATAACTCAGCATAGTTCACAGTGGACATCTCAGAAACTCAGGCTGGCATCTTGGAAACTTGGGCTAACAAAGCAGAAACGTGGACTTTTTTCTGGTCAAGATGGCGCTAGCAAACAACAATTCCATGGGCGACATCTTGCAGATAGTCAATCATTTCAGTCTTTCCACATCTTCTACTTATTCTTTTTCTCTTAATTTTGTTTTCCAAACTGTTGGAGCTGGTGACCTGCAGTCTGTAGTTGGATTGAGGGAGCTAGCATTCTGCTGTCTCCAAGAAAACTCCAGAAGAGAAATGCGAGCACGAGCTTCCATGAGGAGAAGCTCAGAGATGAGACGGGGGACCATGAGCGATTCAATTTCTCAATGATTAAACTGTCAAGGAAGATTGGAACATCAAGACAAATCCAGACGAAAGTAAGCAGCACTTGGAGAGTCCGCTGGCTTTGAGTCACTGATCTCAGAGGAGCTCTGGTTCAAGTGGCTGCCATTGGAGGGGCCGCTGGGTCCTGATGCTCTAGAGAAGGTAACACAAGTCCGGAATTCATTGAACCAGGAGAGAGTCTGGAGACCGTCACAGTTCTCCCCTCACTGGACAGTCCTGGGAGTCCCTCGATAACTTGGGACAAGAGACTTGGAAGTGGCCAGCCTTACCACAGTATGAGCAGCTCCTCTGCTTCACGTCACTCTCACTGTGCTGGGGAGAGCCGAGTTCTTCCCAGCTGCATGAGCTCCTCCGGAGTAGACTGCGAAGATCTGGGTTGAGTCTTGGATTGTGGAAACGGAGAAGGCATTGGACAATTTTGAGAAGCAGCTCTGTGGGCAAACTCACCGCACCTCTCTGTCCTTTTCTAATAGCCATATCCATAAGCTCATTCAAGTCCTTCACCAGGTCCCTGGTCACTAAAACATCCTTGAGTTGGTCATTTAATCCCTGTAGAGACTGGGCAACCAAGCCCTTCATGGTCCACCCACTCTGCCACCAAGGTCCGAAACTCAATTGAATAGTCGGCAATGGATCGAGTCCCCCAATGCAAATGGAAGAGTCTGCTGGCTACCTCTGGACTCCTGGCAGGGTGGAAGAATATCCTCCTCATAGTTCTTAAAAATAAATTGATATCAAAACACACAGGATAGTCCTTCTCCCATTATGCCTTAGCCCATGACACGGCCCTGCCTGAAGGAAGGGAAATTATGGAAGCCATCTTACTCCTGTCTAAGGAGAACTCAGTGGGTTATAACTTGACACTAGAGAACAGCAGTTTAAGAAACTACGGCAAGACTCAGGGTTTCCATGTACCACTCAGGGGCTGCAAGGTTTAATGATTCTTCATGGGATTTCATGGCAGGATGCATAGGCGATTGCTTGGAACTAGAACCAATCTCAGTAGGATGTAATTATCACCTAAAAGACTCAGACAACTTCTGCAGTGAAGTCAGTATCTCCTGGAGCATGCATTCATGTCTCCCAGCCTCTTCTCCCTGACAGGCCAATACCATACATAATTGATGCAATGATGCTGGTATCTCCGAGAGTAAATGTTCATGCTGTCCAGTTGCCTCTCCCTGGCAGGTCGATGCCTTATGTAATTGATCAAACCTCACTGGGTCCATGATGGCAGAGTCCTGCTGAAACGAGATCTTTAGGCAAGTGAATCCGGGCACGGAGTAAACGCGAGACTCAAAAGTAGGAAATAACCAAGAGGACTTATTCGAAGAACATAACAGATGAATAACAAATGACACAGAGTGTACTCACTTGAGAGGGCGAGAGTACACAGAACATTTGTTCACTCAGACCCAAATTCAGGACTCAGCGATGCACGAGGAAACAATATTCAAAAAACAAGTGGCATAAAAAAAAGTCACTGAACAAGTTCTAATTAAAACAAATCAGTGATGTTCATGTGCATTGGAGCATTAAGGCCTGACGCACTCCAATTGGTCCGAAGAGTTCACAACAGTGGTAGTGTATATTATGTATTTGTTTTCTGTTTGCACATTGGTTGTTTGCCAGGATTGGTTTGTGAGTAGTTTTCCATTGATTCCATTGTATTTCTTTGTTTACTGCAAGAAAATGAATCTGAGTGCTGCAAATGGTGACATATGTGTATTTGGATAATAAATTTATTTCGAACTTTGGAATCTTTGTGTGTGTGAGAGAGTATGTGTGAGTGTATGTATGAGTGTATGTGTGAGTGTATGATTGTGCAAGTGTACGATTGTGTGAGAAAGTGTGCCAAGTGTATGTGTATGTGAGTGCGAGTGTGAGTGATTGAGTGTGTTGAAAGTGTGTGTGTGAACATGTGAGTGTGCAAATTTGTATGTGAGAGTGTGTGTGTGGGCAAACATGTGTGTGAGACTATAAGTGTATGTTTTGAGTTTGTGAGTGTGTACGTATGTGTGAATATTTATGAATATGTGTAAAGGTGTGTACTGTGTGTGTTTGTGTGAATGCATCAGAGTATGTATGTGAGTCAGTGTGGATATGATGCGTGTTTGTGTATGTGACTGTGTGCGTGCACATGCACACATATGTGTGCACATTTCTGTGTATACATTCATACTGACATGTGCATTTGTGTGTATGTATCTAAAGTATGTTTGTATTTGGTTAGATTGTGAGTCAGCACATATGTATGTGTCTGAACTCCAGTTATCATTAAACTCCTTAAAATTCACTCCCTAACCCTAAAGTTAATGTCATAGCACCAACTTAAAGAGCAGACACATTTTCTGCTCTTTGTTGAAGGAAGTTATCCTCACCCACTCATTCCCCCTCCCAAAGAGGATGGCTAGGATGAAAATGAAGTTAGTCAAATTATCTTCTGTCAAATCCTCTTACTTGTAGTGGTGCCATTTTCGATAGTCTGGAGACAGTCTTGTTCTTGATCCTAGTGACAAGATGTAGAGAGCATTGTGGGACAACACACTATCTCTTGTATCTGTGGACAGTGGATGTTATAACAAAAATTATTTTCAAATTTGTTCCATGTTCTTTTCTGATTCAGCCAGGGGCATTTGTGTTTGTGTTTGCAAACAAAGGAGACACTGTACATGTGTCAAACCACAACAAAATCACTTTGCGGTCACTTTGCTGAACAGTTAACTGCCGGTTAACTGTCGGCTAACTACTACTTGGATTGCACTACCTGTATGTATAATCTATATTTCATTTATATTTATCATTATTATTGTTATGAGCAGAGAGACAACATCTGCCGGAAGTAAATTCCTTGTATGTGCATAGGTACTTGGCGATTAAAGTCTGATTCTGATTCTGATTCTGATATTAGAGCTATATAAAGCATGAAATATGGAAGGAAAAACAAATGGTTAATGTTGTAGCAGTACAGAAAACAAACTGAACATCAGCCACTAAATGAGCTGATCTGCAGAATGCCAACTAAGTCTCATGAAGTCTTTTGTCTCTCTCTCTCTCGACATCCTCTCATCCTCTCAACACACTTGTCCTTATCTTCTCCAGCTCTAGCACTAATACTAGATCCGAGAGATAATTCCCCCTTCTCTCTCTTTCACTCTCCACTCCTTCACTCTCTCCTCTTGCACAAAGAAATGCCCCTTTTTTAACATTCAAAACTCCTTACACATGCATTCCCATGCATTTGGTGTCCCCATCTTCACAATGATCTCATTTCCCCCAGACAAACACGTTTTTCACCATCATCTACCATTATGGCCGTAGACTTGAATTCCCTTAACCTCCTTAAAAATTGCTATGGACTGCTTTTTTTATAATTTCTCAAAACAATCCCACTCCAAGCTAACAATATTGTCTTCAGGACTTCCATTTTATTTTAGCATATACCAAGGAGGAATCACATTTAGCTCCTTTCTTTACAGATGTGGGTGTTGTATATTTAATATTTCAATAATATTTCAGTAATCTTGTATATATATAGATTAAGCATTCTTGCTGATTTAAATAATTACAGGTTATATGTACAAATGTGTTACTTGCATATGATATGTCATCACGCTACCATGTGATACATGTGCCCTCGCTTAAAGTAAAAGATGAAGATACACCTGCACTTCCAACTCTTGTATTTTTCTTTGAATTACTTTAATGTTTTGAAGTTACAAAACATAACATTAGCAACGAGATATTTTTAAAATGAACCTAAGACGGGTATCGGCCTGTTAAAGCGATCGAGACACTTGAACTAAAAATTCTTAGCGAGGAACAGCCCACACATGTGCAGTCATTGAGTTAAAACAAAAGCGGAGTTCTTTGGAAGGAAAGACAAGATTGAGTGCTCCACAGTGGTTAAAACTTTAGCCCTGAATGGAACTATTTAAGATTTACTATGCTGTGGATGTCTATATACTGTAGTTGTATAGTATATTGTGTATATAGTTGAGATGCTTTCTACGAAGGGTGATTGATAAGTTCATGGCCTAAGGTAGAAGGAGTCAATTTTAGAAAACCTAGCACATTTATTTTTCAACATAGTCCCCGCCTACATGTACACACTTAGTCCAGCGGTCGTGGAGCATACGGATCCCTTCTTTGTAGAAGTCAGCGTCTTGGACCTCCAGAAAGTGTCCATAGCAGGGGTCATTGATAAATTTGTGGCCTAAGGTAGAAGGAGATGAGTTATACAGCTCTCGTTACATACAGATGCAGTTCAACTCTGAGTGATTATGCAGAAAGTTTGAATAACTCATCTCAGTTAATAAGCTTGTTTTCAGCTTGTTTGGGTTACTGTTGAAGATAAGGGATGAGGAGGAATGTGTGCCATCCAGTTAGGATGGTCAAATTTAGGGGAGGTTTCTCTGGTGACGGGCACTAAGGTTGGGCTTGGGGCTTTTGTTTGAGAGGAGATGAAGAGGGAAGATGCAGGAGAGAAGAAGTCGTAGGATTCGACCTGGAGCGGGACCATGATTTGACGAAGCCCGAGGTGAGATTGAATGAGAATCAGAGACTTGGAGAACTGTGAGCTCCAACTTGTGCAGATTAGACTGTTTCGTTAAAATGGGCCCTTTTCTTTTTTTGTTCTTTTCTTTACTAACCCTTTAGTCAAATTAAGAATCATAAAGATAATCTTTTAATCGTATGCGATGTACTGTCGGTTATTTCGTGGCACTCATTTGTAACAGGGTAGTGAATTACACAGCATCCACACAAACAGGTTTGGGGTGGGAGCACCCCTCAATCTCACCAGTTTGATGGAGTTGGGGGTTGTCTTCCCTAGACTTACGCAGCCAAGGAAACAAGGGGGTTTCATATATATTGGTTAATTAAGCATTCTTGTTCATTTAAATAATTACGGGTTTTATGTACAAATATGTTAATTGCATATGTCATCACGCTACCATGTGATATGTGCACACTTTGCTTGAAGTAAAAGATGAAGATACACCTGCATTTCCGACTCTCATATTTTTCTTTGAATTAGTTTAATGTTTTGAAGTTACAAAACATAACAGTGGGAAGTGGGACTGTGCACTGTTCATGACTGAAACAGCCAGCATCTGCTCTCCTGCCAGACTGTTCACCACCATGTCCAGTTAAATCTCTTGTCATTTGAACATTGAACATAGAGCATTACAGTACAATACTGGCCCATCAGCCCACAATGTTGTGTCAAACTTTTAACTTACTCCAAGTTCAACCTAATGCTTCCATCCCACATTGTCCTCCATCTTTCTTTCATCAATATGCCTATCTAAGAGTCTCTTAAATGTCCCTAATGTATCTACCTCTACCCTGACAGAGTGTTCCAAACATCCACCCCTCTCTGTGTAAAAACCCTCCCTCTGACATTCCCCTATACTTTCCTCCAATTACCTTAAAAATATGCTCCTTCATTTTAGCCATTTCAGCCCTGGAAAAAGGTCTCTTGCTGTCCACTCTATCTATGCTTTTGATCATCTTATACAGCTTGATCAAGCCACCTTACTTGAGTTGGATATTAACAAGTAGAATGCAAGGAGGAGGAATAAACACAGCCCTCTTACAGCAGCAGGCTATGACTAGAGCAGCTCGCGGTTGAGCCCACGAGGGGATCAGCTATTCTGGACTGGGTGCTTTGCAATCAACCAGAACTGATTAGAGAGCTTAAGGTAAAAGAACCCTTGGGGGAAAGTGATCACAATATGATCAAATTCACCCTTTGGAAGAAAAAGCTGAAGTCAAATGTATTACAGTGGAGTAAAGGGAATTACAGAGGCATGAGAGAGGAGTTGGCCAGAATTGATTGGAAAAGAACACTGGCAAGGATGACAACAGAACACAAGCCCAAATCCCTTCGTACCTCGGATTTTTGAATTTTCTATCCATTTAGAAAACAGTCTACATTTTTAATTCTTCTACCAAAGTGCATGGCCATAGATTTTCTGACACTGTATTCCATCTGCCACTTCTTTGCCCATTCTCCTAATCTGTCCAAGCCCTTCTGTAACCTCTCTGCTTCCTCAACACTACCTGTCCCTACTCTTGTCTTCGTATCATCTGCAAATTTAACCACAAAGCTCTCATTTTCATCATTCAAATAATTGGCATATTATGTAAAAAGAAGTGGTCCCAACACAGACTCCTGTGCAACACCACTAGTCACCAGCAGCCATCCAGAAAAGGCTTCTTTGATTCCAGCTCTTTGCCTCCTGCCAATCAGCCACTGCTTTATCCATGCTAGAATCTTTCCTGTAATACCATGGGCTCTTAACTTGTTAAGTAGCCTCATGTATGGCACTTTGTCAAAAGCCTTCTGAAAATTCAAGTACACAACATCCACCAATTCTCCTTTGTCTACTATGCTTGTTATTTTTTCAAAAAATTCCAACAGATTTATCAGGCAAGATTTTCCTTCAAGGAAAACATGCTGACTTTTGCATATTTTATCATGTGCCTTCAAGTACCCCCAAATTACTTCTTTAACACTTGACTCCAACATCTTCCCAACTACTGAAGTCAGGCTAACTGGCCTATAGTTTCCTTTCTTCTGCCTCTCTCACTTCTTGAACAGTGGAGTGACATTTTCAATTTTCCAGTCCTCTGGGATCATGCCAGAATCTATTGACTCTTGAAAGATCACTACTAATGTCTCTAGAATCTCTTCAGCAACCTCTTTCAGACCTTGGTGTGTGAACCATCTGGTCCAGGTGATTATCTATTTTTAGATCATTCAGTTTTCCAAGCACCTTCTCCTGAGTAATGGTGATTTCACTCACTACTGCTCCACGACACTCTCGAGCTTCTGGCATACTGCTGGTGTCTTCCACAGTGAAGACTGATGCAAAACACTTAATCAGCTCATGCTCTATTTCCTTGTCCCCCATTACTACCCCTCCAGCATCAAGTTCCAGCAGTTCAATATTTACTCTCACCTCTCTTTTGCTTTTTTATATAGCTGAAGAAACACTTGGTATCCTCTTTAATATTATTGGCTAGCTTACTCTCATACTCCATCATTTCCTTCTTAATGGCTTTTTAGTTGCTTTCTATTGGATTTTAAAAGCTTCCCAAATCTCTAACATCCCATTATCTTTTGCTCTATTATATACTCCCCTTTGGCTTTTATGTTGGTTTTGATTTCTCTTGTCAACCACTGTTGTGTCATCCTGGATTTAGAACACTTTATCTTTGTGATTTATCTATCCTGCATGTTCCAAGTTGCTCCCAGAAGCTCAAACAATAGCTGCTCTGCCTTAATCTCTGCATGTCCTCTTCCAATTAATTCTAGCCATCTCCTGTCTCGTGGCTCTGTAATTCCCTTCACTCCACTGTAATACTGATACATCTGACTTTAGCTTCTCCTCAAATTGCAGGGTGAATTTGATCATATTATGATCACTCTCCCCTAAGGGTTCCTTTACCTTAAGTTCTCTTATCAATTCTGGTTCATTGCACAACACTCAATCCAGAATAGCTGATCCCAGAGTGGCTCAACTATGAGCTGCTATAAAGAGCCATCTTGAGGGCATGCTATAAATTCCCCCGCTCGTGATCCAGCACCACCTGATTTTTCCAATCTATCTGTGTATTGAAAACTCCCATGACTCTTGTAATATTTCCCTTTTGACATGCACTTTCTAACTTCAATTGTAATTTGTAGCCCACATATTTGCTATTGTTTGGATGTCTGTATTTAGCTCCATCAGGGTCTTTTTACCCTTGCTATTTCTTAGCCCTATTCACAACGATTGATCCTATGTCACCTCTTTCTAAGGATTTAATTTAATTTTTTGCCAACGGAGCCAAGCCATCCTCTTTGCCTGCCTGCCTGTCCTTTCAATACAATGTGTATCCTTGGATGTTAAGCTCCCGGCTATAATCTTATTTCAGCCACGATTCAGTGATGTCATACATGCCAGTCTCTAACTTTTCTACAAGATTATCTGCCTTAGTGTGTATACTGCACACATTCAAATATAACACCTGTATCAATCCTGTATTCATAACCCTTTTCGATCTTGTCCCCCTTTTGCATTGCAGCTGATTCTGCTAACTGTAATTTTACCCTATCACCAGCCTGCCCTTGCTAGTAGTGTCAGTACACAATGCCTCTGTTTATAAACCAACTACCCCATCCTCAGCACTATCACTCTGGTTCTCATCCCTCTGCCAAATTAGTTTAAACCTGCCAAAAGTACTCTAGCAAACCTGCCTGCAAGGATATTCCCCTTGGGTTCAGGTGTAACCCATCTCTTCTGTACAGGTCACACCTTCCCCAGAAGAGGTCCCAATGATCCAGAAATCTGAACCCCTGCCCCCCTCTCACAATTCCTCAGCCACACATTCATCTCCCAAATCATCCTATTCTCACCCTAACGACAACACACACAAAGTGCTGGTGGAACACAGCAGGCCAGGCAGCATCTGTAGGGAGAAGCGCTGTCGACGTTTCGGGCCAAGACCCTTCGTCACTATTCTCACCTTCACTGGCGCATGCCACGTGCAGCTATTCAGGCATCACTACCTTGGAGGTCCTGCTTTTCAGCTTTCTTTCTAGCTCCCTAAAATCTCTCTTCAGGACCTCCTCGCTTTCCCACTTATGTCATTTGTGCCAATATGTACCAAGATTTCTAGCTGTTCACTTGCGCCCTTTAGAATGCCGAGAACCGGATTCGAGATGTTCCACGTGGGAGGCAAGATACCATCTGGTCTCTACTGAATCCACAGAATTCCATCTCTATTCCTCTAGCTATGCAAACTCCTGTCACTATTTCAGTCCCCTTCACCTCTCTTCTCTTCTGAGCCACAGCACCACACTCAGTGCCAGAGACCCAGCTGCTGGGGCTCCCACCTGTTAGATCCAGTGATCACAGCTTCAAAGTGAGGGAAAGGCGATTTAGAATCAGAAGGAGCTGAATCTTTGTGATTCTTCACCCTGGATAGTTATGGAGACTCAGTCACTGTGTTTGTTCAACACAGAGATCAATAGGTTTCTTGGTAATACAATAATAACATGAATTAAGTGGTCATGCAGGGAATAACACCATTGTAGAAGATCAGACACCATTGTGTTGAACAGCAGAGTAGGCAGACACCATCATGGAGGATCATAAGACATAGAAGCAGAACTGGAACATTCGGCACATCAAGTCTGCTCTGCCATTCCATCATGGCTGATTTATCATCCCTCTCAATCCTAGTCTCCTGCCTTCTCCCAGTAACTTTTGCCCTTATTAGTCAAGAACCTATCAATCTTCACATTAAAAATACCCAATGACTTGACCTCCAAAGCCAAGATTCACCAAGATTCCATAGATTCACCACAATCTGACTAAATAAATCCCTCCTCATCTCTGTTTTAAAGGGACATCCTTGTTTTCTGAGGTTGTGCACTCTGGTCTTAGACTCCCCCACTACAGGAAACATCCTCTCCACATCCACTTTATTTATGCCTTTCAAAATTTGATGGGTTTCAATGGGATCCCTCTTCATTCTTCCAAACTTCATGGAGTACAGGCCAAAAGGAATTAAAATCGATTTTGATCAGTGTCAAAATGGCATTAGCAACACGGGTAAACTTGAGCCCAACAGAGGGGAACACTGACAGTAAATTAGCAACATCTCTGGGGCATGGGACAGGTAAAACAGAACCCAAACAGGAGATCCTTGGGAGGCAAATTCAAACATGTGCAAGAGATCTCTGCAGAAAAAATAACTTGACGGATAATTGCAGGGAGCTGCTGCAAGGAAGCAAATGAGATAAATTGAAAACAGTACTCAGGATACTGCAGACAACACAGCCGTCACTACGGATTCTGCAGATTAAGCAATCACAGCAAGCAATCTGTAACCAAAACAAGGTATCACTGCAGGTAAACCATAAACAAGATAGAGCTCACTGCAGATTTACCAAAACCAACACAAAAACTCATGGAAGATAAAAGAATAAACGTCTGCAGAGACTCAAACCACAGCACCATGGATCACTGCAGATAGGCTAATTACCCTCAAACTGGGTGAGACTAGGACTAGAGAGAAGTGATTAGTTAAGTATTGGAGAAGGCCTAGAGGACGTTTGTGAGAAAGATCCTGGGAATAAAAGAGTTAACTCATGAGGAGTGTTTGATGGCTCTGGGCCTGTTATTGCTGGAGGTTGGAAGAATGAGGGGGGCTCAAAGTGGATGTGGAGAGGTTGTTTCTTACAGTGTGAGTGTCTAGGACCAGATGACACTGCCTTAGGATGTCTCTTTAGAACAGAGATGAGGAGGAATTTCTTTAGCCAGAGGGTGGAGAATCTGTGGAATTCATTTCTGTAGACAGCTGTGGAGGCCAAGCAGTTGGATTTATTTGAAGCAGAGGTTTACAGGTTCTTGATTAAGGTAACCAAGAACCTGTGAAAGGTCACAGGAAGACATCAGGAGAATGGGTTAGGAACATAGAAAACCTACAGCACAATACAGGCCCTTCGGCCCACAATGCTGTGCTGAATATGTACTTACTTAGAAATTACCTAGGGTTACCCATAGCTCTTCATTTTTCTAAGCTCCATGTACCTATCCAGGAGTCTCTTAAAACACCCTATTGTATCCGCCTCCACCACCACTGTCAGCAGCCCATTCCACGCTCTCACCACTCTGCGTAAAAACCTTACCACTGACATCTCCTCTGTACCTACTTCCAAGCACCTTAAAAGTGTGCCCTCTTGTGCCAGCCATTTCAGCCCTGGGGGAAAAAAAACCTCTGACTCTCCACACGATCAATGCCTGTCATCATTTTATACACCTCTATCAGGTCACCCCTCATCCTCCGTCACTCCAAGGAGAAAAGGCCGAGTTCACTCAACCTATTCTCATAAGGCATACTCCCCAATCCAGGCAACACCCTTGTAAATCTCCTCTGTATCTTTTCTATAGTTTCCACATCCTTCCTCTAGTGAGATGACCAGAACTGAGCACAGTACTCTAAGTGGGGTCTCACCAGGGTCCTATAAAGCTGCAATATTATCTCTTTGCTCTTGAACTTAATCCCACAGTTGATGAAGGCCAATGCACCATATGCCTTCTTAACCACAGTCAAACTGCGCAGCAGCTATGAGTGTCTTATAGACTCAGACCTCAAGATCCTCCACACTGCCAAGAATCTTATCGTTAATACTATACTCTGCCATCATATTTGACCTACCAAAATGAACCACCGCATTTATCTGGGTTGAACTCCATCTGCCACTACTCAGCCCAGCTTTGCATCTTATTGTTGTCCCGCTGTAACCTCTGACAGCCCTCCACACTATCCACAACACCCCCAACCTTTGTGTCATCAGCAAATTTACTAACCTATCCCTCCACTTCCTCATTCAGGTCATCTATAAAAATCACAAAGAGAAAGGGTCCCAGAACAGATCCCAGAGGCACTCCACTGGTCACCGACCTCCATGCAGAATATGACCCGCCTACAACCACACTTCGCCTTCTGTGGGAAATCCAAATACACTACATCTACTGCTCTATCTTCATCAATGTATTTATTCATATCCTCAAAAAATTCAATCAGGCTCGTAAGGCACGACCTGCCTTTGACAAAGCCATGCTGACTATTCCTAATCATATTATGCCTCTCCAAATGTTCATAAATCCTGCCTCTCAGTATCTTTTCCATCAACTTACCAACCACTGAACTAAAAGGGTTGAAAGGGATAATTCTATATATCAGCCAAGATGGAATGGTGGAGCAGATTCAATGGGCTGAATGGCCTAATTCTTCTCCTATGTCTTATGGTCTTATTGTCTTAATTACTAGTTTAGATAGTTTAGTAAAAATTTTGTGGGCCTATTCGTGTGCTGTACTGTTCCATGTTTTATTAACACTGACGATTTCCTCTGGTAAATAAATCAAAACCAATATTAATATTTAATGATAAAGTAGACCACAAGACAAAGGAGCAGAATTAGGCTATGCGGCCCATCGAGTCTTTTTTCCACCTCCTCAGCGACACTCCCCAGCCTTCTCCCTGTAACCTTTGATTCCATGGCTAATCAAGAACTGATCAGTTTCCTCCTTAAATACACCCAATGACTTGGCCTCCACAGCTGCCTATGGTAATAAATTCCACAAATTTACCACCCTTTGGCTAAAGAAATTTTTCCACATTTCCGTTTTAAATGGACGCCCCTGTATCTTGAGGCTGTGCCCTCTTGTTCTAGACTCCCCCACCATGGGAAACATCCTTTCCACATCTACTCTGTCTTGGCCTTTCAACATTCGAAAGGTTTTAATGAGATCCCCTCACCCATCCTTCTAAATTCCAGTGAATACAGACCCAGAGTCATCAAATATTCATCTTATGATAACCTTTTTATTCCCAGAATCATTCTTGTGAGCCTCCTCTGAACCCTCTCCAACGCCAGCACATCTTTTCTCAGAGGAGGAGCCCAACACTGTTCACAATACTCAAGGTGAGGCCTCACCAGTGCCTTATAAAACCTCAGCATCACATCCCTGCTCTTGTATTCTAGACATCTTGAAATGAATGCTAACATTGCATTTGCCTTCCTCGCCACCGACTCAACCTGTAAGTAAACCCTTAGGGTATTCTGCACAAGGACTCTCAAATCCCTTTGAATCTCAGATTTTCAGATTTTTCCCCATTTAGAAAGTAATCATATTTATTTCTTCTATCAAAGTTCATGACTATGCATTTTCCAACATTGTATTTTATTTGCCACTTTCTTGCCCATTCCCCTAATTTGTCTAAGTCCTTCCTGTTTCCTCAACATTACCTGCCTCTCCACCAATCTTCATTGGGTAGATTGGTTAAAAGTGGGTTACTGGCACCTTAAAACCAGTCACTTTGGGCAGCTGGGGTTCATCAATGTGTTTGGTAGCTCATCTAGGAGAAGGAAAACTCTGATCTCAAACCTCCACTACCATGCAGCTACACCCACTCATGGGGAAGGCTTTGGGAGTAAACCCTGAGGGAAAATCCAGAGCTGGAGTCCCTAAGGCAGCTCCTATGTTGAACTCAACGCTAACTGGCAACTGCTGGTGCCAAACTGTGTCAGTCTCTGCCGTTCATCAGATGCATGGAGAAGTGAGCTTCTTACATGGGCAACAGCTTACCGTCCATATGGTACTGCCCTGGCTTGCGTATCTAGACAACTTGGACGCATCATCCACGGTCAACCCTGATTAAGAGGGGCCTACTACTATACCTACTGATATAAAACCACAACTAACACTAAGGATTCCTGCTGATAACGAAATCAAAGACAAGTCCTCTGCACATAGACTAAAATAAGCATGGATGGGCCTACTGATAAACTAAGACAAATTTCGAAAATTTCTTCTGATTATACCAAATAGAACAAATGCTAAGGATCATGCTGGTAAATAGGCTGAAACAAAAGGAAAGAATTCCCCTGGTAAACAAAAGAACAATAATGATTCCTGCTGATTCATTAAACTAATGCTAATGTTTCCTGCAGATAAATTAATCCATCCTTATAGATTCCTGCGATCTATTAATCTAATGCTAAGGATTACTATAGGTAATAAACTAATACCAATGTTAAGGATTCCTGTTGGTAACTAGGTTGAACACATTATGGATTCATGCTGATAAAACAAAACGAATGCTGAGGAGTCCTGTGGAGAGACAAGAACCAAACATGATGAGTTCAGCTGATTAACTAAAACTACACCACGGATTCCTGCTGATGAACAAGTTGTTACTAACATAAGGCTTCCTATTGATAACTTAAAACCAACACAAGGATTTCCTCTGGTAAATAAACCAAACCAAGACTAATATTTCCTAGTGATAAATGAATTCTAATCAGACAAGTGTTGCTGCTGAAACTCCAACCAACAGTTAGAACTCCACTGACAGATAGTTGTAAATTGATAATTATCAGCAATAAGGATCCCCACTGATAATTCAACTAACTCCTGCAGATAAATTAACTTAAACTGAAAGTAAGGAATTCTGCTATAGAACAAGATTATTGCAAAGGGCTCATGTTGAAAACTGCCTTATGCTAACATTGAAGTTTCCTGCTGATAAGCTAAAAAACCTATGCTAAAGACTGATTGTGGTAGGTTCTTGTCTAACCAGTCTTATAGAGTTCTTTGAGGAGATTATGAGAAAGGTTAATGAAGGAAAGGTGGTGAATGTTGTCTCCACGGACCTTGGAAAAGCCTTTGACAAAGTCCCACATGGGAGGGTAGTCCAGAAAGTTATGTTACTTGTCACTCAGGATGAAGTAGTAAATTGATTCAGCATTGGTTTAGTGGGAGAAGGCAAAGAGTGGTAACATGACTGGAGGCACGTGATCAGTGATTGGTGCTGAGCCCGTTGTTATTTATCATTGCATTAATGATTCAGATATGGTCAACTGAATCAGTAAATTTGTGGATGACGTGAAGGTTGGGGGCATAATGCACAGAGATGAAGGGTATCAAAGCTTGCAGTCAGATCTGGACCAGCTGGAAAAATGGGTTGAAAGATGACAGGTGGAATTTAATGCAAACTAGTGTGAGGTGTTCAGCTTGGCAGGACAAACGAGAGTATGGCTTACACAGTGAATGGTAGGGCACCGAGGTGTGTGGTAGAACAAAGGGATCTGAGAATTGAGATCCATAATCCTTGAAAATGGTGTCACAGGTAGACAGGATCATAAAGAGAGTTTCTGGCACATTGGCCTTCATAAATCAGAGCAGTGAGTACTAGAGTTGAGATATTATGTAGAAGTTGTGCAAGATATTGTTGTGGCTAAATTTAGAGACTTGTGTGCAGTTCTAGTTACCTACCATCATGGAGGATATCAATGATTTTGAAAGAGTGCAAAAAAAATTTACAAGGATGTTGCCAAGTTATGCTTGAAGGTCTGAGTTGTAGGGAAAGGTTTAAATAGGCTATTTCCTTGTGCATGGGAAAATGAGGAAAATATATCAAGGTATACAAAATTATGAGGGGTGTAGATAGTGTAAATAAATGCAGGCTTTTTCCCTGATACTAGAACTAGAGGTTATTGGTTTGGGGTGAATGGTGAAATATTTAAGGGGAATCTGAGGTAGAACTTGTTTATTCAGTGGGTGGTGTGGGAACGAACTGCTAGAGGAAGTGGTGGATGTGGTTCAGTTACAACATACAAGAGGAGTTTAGATCAGAGGGGTATGGAGGACTGTGTTCTATTTGTGGGTAGATGCATTGACTAGATGGGCTGAAGGGCCTGTTTCTGTGCTCTAGTGTCCTGTAACTTGATAACTTTGACAGTTAGAAATAAATAAACTCAAAGCACCGTGAAGAAGACCTGTTGATAAACTCAAAGGATTTGAACACAAAGCTAACACTAACATTAAGGAAACATAATAAAGGTAAACTGGCAAAGGTAATCCTACTGATAAACAAACTGAAGTAATAACACTTTCATCTGCTGAAAAATAAAGTAAAACTAACACAAAGATACCCAGCTGATAGAGAACACCAGAAGGACACCTGTTTATAATTAAATTAAACCTTCACTGAGTTTTCTTGTTGATAAAACAAACCTATTACATTTTGAAATGTACTCTTGCATTAGTTCAGGTGTTGACACAAAGCTGCTTGGATAGAGGTCCAGGATTTATTCCCAGTGGTACTGGAAAGAGCACCAATTCCAGCTCAGGACAGTGTGTCACTTGGTGGGGAACTTACCAGTGGTGGGCCCCTTGCCCTTTTTGATGCACCAGATAGTTGGCAATTGCCGCTGACGAATAAATGAAAATCAATGCCAAGATCCTTTCTGGGAAACTAAATAACAGCAATGATTTCTGGTGATAAACTACAACAGCTGTGTTTTGCAGACAGATGAAACCAATGCCAATGACTCTTACTGGTGAATAAAATAAATCAATGCTTAGAAATCCTCCGGATAAATAAACAAAAAGCAATAAATAAACGAGTCATGGAATCTGCCCAATACATCCTGGGCACTAACCTTCCCCAGTAATGGTGGTATCTGCAGGAGCTACTGCCCCAAGAAGGCAACGACTGTCATCTAGGCCATGCCATCTTCTCACTACCAACACCAGGCAGGACATACAGAAGCCTGAAGTCACACACCACTTAGTTCAGGAACAGCTACTTCCCTTCAACCATTCAGTTCTTGTACCAATTATCACAACTCTAATCACCACAGTTTGGTAATAGTATGACCACTTTGATCACTGCACTAAAATGGAATTTTCTTTCACCTAGTTATGTTCTTTCTTGTAAAAATTGTGTATATTTAATGCCTAATGTACATTTTTCTTGTGAATGTTGCTAATACGATTTGATATACCTGTGATGCTGCTACAAGTAAGATTTTCATTTTACCTGTGCATACATGCACTTATACCCATTACAATGAACTGATTTCGTCATTTTCTTCAAAGAAAATCAAGACGGACACCTGCTGATAAACTGAAACAGATGTTAAAGATGCCTGTCAATCAATCCAAAGCTACAGGTTGTGACAAATAAACTAAAACTAGCTTCAAGGACTCTTGCTGTAGAACTGAAACCAGAGCCAGCATTCTTGCTGATAAACAAGTCAGGCCAAGATGGAACCAAGCTGAGGTCTCCAATGATGTTGTGGCTCAGTTAGTTACTTCTAAATTTTTTGGGGTAGTTTTGGGAACAGAGAGGTGAGTTAGAGATCAGATTGGGGTTTAGATACGGGGATATGGAGGAGTTAGAGGCCAGACCGGATTCTAGGCATCTGCTCCATGATCTGTGTTTGAAGGCCAATTATATGGATGGATGATGAAGGACATTCAGAGGCTAGGCTTCTGCTCTTGGCTCCACACTCGAAGCTAGTGATGTGGACATTGGACGGAAGAAATCCATGCATTCCATGATCGAAGGCCAGCAACGTGAATGTGTTATGAAGGACATCCATGGATGTCAGGTTGACAAGGACTGTGGATGAGGACCAGCGAGTACAAGGGCTGGTGGCCCTCCAGGTCAGTGAGTCCTCCCCCAGGTTGCTGGGCCTAAGGATCAGATGTCCATGCGAGCAGGAGGCATGAAGGCTGGTAGCCCCCTAGGTACGTGAGTTGGCAAGTCCAGGCCTGCAGCTTGGGATCTCGTCATTGTCGAGTCTTGGAGTCGATAACCAAAGGTCGAAGCTCAAAGGTCAATTGGAAGTCTGGAAATCAAAGCCCAATGGCAGAGCTCTGAGTCTATGAGTCTGAAGTACACTGGGGAAGTCAAAAGCCTGCTGTCAGTGAGTCTGCTGGAGGCTGGAGGACCAGGGGTCCGTTCTGGGGTTGGAGGACTGTCTCTGTGTGTGAGTAGGTCTGTAGAAGGGTGGGAGAGAGGAAAGGGGGTTGTTCTGCTGTTGTTCTTTTGTTGCTTGTTGTGCTCTGTGTTGTTCTGCCAAGAATTGTGGGCATGCTAGTTGGAGCGAGAATGTGCAGCAGCACTTGTGGGCTGCCCCCAGCACATCTTTGGGATGTGTTAGTTGTTCACACAAACGTTGCATTTGACTGTGTTTTTCAATGTACAGTACACGTGATAAATAAAGGAATCTGAATGGGAATGCTAATGACTCATCTCGATGAACTAGAACTCATGTTAACGACTCCTGCTGACAAATAAAGCAATGGACTCTCACTGGCAAACTCCAGTCAAAACTATGATTCCTAGTGATAAACTAAATTCTCAACTGGTAACCTAAACCAATGTGACTGACTCCTGCTGATGAATTAAATAAATTATTGTTAAGGATTTCTCCTTATAAATAATAACCAATATTAAGGATTCCTGCTGGTAAATAAATTAAAGCTAACATTACCATTCCTACTGCTAAATAAAGGATTTCTCTTGATAGATGAAAGCAGCATAAAGGATTGCTGGTAATGAACTAAAATTAAGGCCAAGAACACCTGCTGATTAACTAGAGTCGTCACAGAGGATTTCTGTTGGTAAATGACAATGGTCTGGATTCCCGCTGACTAATTCAATCCAAAACCAAGGATTCCTGCTGATAAATCAACTCAATCCATTGCCAAGGAGTCCCACTGATAAATAATGTAAAACCTCATATAAGAACTCCCACTGATAGAATAAATTTAACACTACTAAATTCCTGCTGATAAACTAAACTAATATTATTAACTCCTGCTGACACACCTAATTCCCGTTGATTAACGAAACCTAATGCTAACTACACATGAAAAAGGAATTTTATTGCTCCCTGGTGTAAATGACAAGACTGATGAGAACCTGAACCTTCTGCTGATAAACTAAACCATACACAAACCTAACACGACTGACTTCTGTTGACTAACTAAACCTGACACTAACTTCACACTTCCCTGCTCATGTCATGTTCCCTGGTGAAAATGACAATGACCCGATCTGAATCTTAATCTTCTTCTGTTAAACTAAACTTAGTACTACCATCTCCTGCTGATAAACTAAATCTAGCAGCTCTACCTCTGCTGAATAAGCCAACACCAAGGATTCCCGCTCTGTTAGCATGCACATTGAGGATCTGAGTGTCAGTGTTATTGGATCTGGTGGCATTGATCCAGAGGTCCTTCTGTAGTCAAGAATGAGGCATAAACTTGACATTTTATTGAGTGTTTAAAGAACAAAGAAAAAAGACAAAGGAAAAGTTGTGGTCATCTCATAATCACACTAGAGGTAACAACATTCCAGTGATGACAATTAACCTATAAAATAGCCAGGTTCAAGTGGCATGGCTGCAGAAAAACAGGGTTTCTAGAAAATATAACTATAATATAGTAATTACTAGAAAATTTTCTGAACAATTACACATATATACATATAAGTGATTATATAAAAATTACAAGTGAACATCAGAAAGTTAAACTGCTAGCAAAAGAACAATACATGCTAATACAACACTGGCAAGGCCTACGTGTAGTGCCTCTCCTTATTTGCTCCTGGTTAGGTGGTGAGCTGGTTTCAAACTCCAAAACAGGTTTAAAATCACTGGTTTAATAGCACATCGTGAAATTTGTTGTTTAGTGGCAGCAATGCAATGCAATACATAATAATAAATAAACTAAATTATAAATTAAATTTAATCAGTAGTTCAAAAAGAGAGCAAAAAAAACCCCCATATAACCATTACAGCACAGAACCAGGCCATCTTGGCCCTTCTATTCCGTGCCGAATGCTTACTCTCACCTATTGCCACATGGGGGTAGTGATGTCCTCGATGCTGGGGAGGTGGTACCCATAATGCTGCTGGCTGGGTTTACAACTTTCTGTAGCTATTTCTGATCCTGTCCAGTGTCCCTACACACCAGACATTGATGCAATAGTCAGAATGCTCTCCAAGGTCCATCTGTTAGAAATTTGTGACAGTCCTTGATGTTATACCAAGAGTTCTCAAACTCCTAATGAAATATACCCACTGTCATGCCTTCTTTGTCATTGCATCAATATGTTGGGCCCAGAATTGCTCTTCAAAGACATTGACACCCAGAACTTGAAACTGCTCCCCCTTTCACTGTTGATCCCTCGATGAGGACTGATCTGTGTACCCTCGACTTCCTCTTCCTGAAGTCCACAATCAACTCCTTGGTCTTACTGACATTGAGTGCAAGGTTGTTTTTGCTATACCACTCAACCAGCTGATCTATCTCACTCCTGTACGCCTCCTCATCACCATCTGAAATTCTGCCAACAACAGTTATGTCATTGGCAAATCTATCGGCAGTGTTTGAGCTGTGCTTAGCTTCACAGTCGTGTGTGTAGAAAGAATAGAGCGGTGGGCTAAGCACGCATCCTTGAGGTGTGCCAATGATGGTTGTCAGTGAGGAGGGGATGTTATTTCTGATCCATACTGACTGTGGGCTCTGGATGAGCAAGTCAAGGATCCAGGTTTTGGGACTTGTTAATTAGTACTGAGAGTAGGATGGTGTCGAGTGCCAAACTGTAATAAATAAACAGCAAGAACTGCTGCAGTGCTGCTGCTGTTGGTGGAGAGATTCAGGGTCTAGACCCAGTGACAGTGAAGGACCCATAACACAACTACAGGTGAGGATGTTATCAGAGATTGCGGGTCTTGGAGGTGCTGTCAAAGAAGCCTTGATAAGTGCAGTTTGGGGCTCCATGGTAGTGCAATGGTGAGCATGATGCTATAACAGGTCGGGGCATTGTGGAGTACAGAGTTAAATTCCAGCACTGTTCCATAAGGAGTCTCTATACATATTCTCCGTGGAATGCGTGGGTTTTCCTCAGGTGCTCCGGTTTCTTCCTCATTCTAAAGGCATATTGGGTAGGTTAATTGGTCACTGTAAATTGTCCTGTGATTCGGTTAGGGTTTAATGGATATGCCAGGGTTTGCTGGGGTGGTGTGGCTTGAAGGGCCAACTCTGCACTGTATCACTAAAGGAAAATAAAGTTTTGTAGATGTCACTTTGTGCCAGCGGATGAGGGAATGAATGGTAAGCAAGAACGGGGTGATAATCAGATGGGTCATCTTGTCTTGGAATGAACGCTTAGGGTGAATGTGGGGTGATAATAAGATGGGTTGTCTTACATTGGAATTAATGTTTAGGATGAAAGGGGGGAACAATCAGATGGGTTGTCTTGTCCTGAAATGAAGGGCGGAGATAATTAGATGGGTTGTTTTGTCCTGAATGGAGATGTTTCTGAGGGTTGTTGGAACTTCCCTCAGATAAGCAAGTGAAGAGCATTCCACCATACTCCTGACTTTATACATTCAGTAAATCAAACTATGCTAAAGATTCCTGTTGATACAGAAGCTAAAAGTTGCACAGAAGATTCAAGCTAATAAATGTATTACTGAGGTACAGGAGACTATTCAGACCTTTGGATTCATATAGGCTCCCCATTGAACAGGCACATTCCCTCTCTTTATTTCCCTCTACCCCTGGAGTTTATTCCCCTTCGCATGTCTATAATTTTCTCATTGACTCTTTCAACATCTGTGTACACTGTCGTTTACAGCAGCCAATTAACCTATCCACATATCTTCGCGATTTGAGAGGAAACTGGAATGCCAGGGGAGTCCCCCGGTCAGATAATCTAAAACTATCACAATGCAATTATGAAACTAAATTAAACACAGATAAATAAAGAAAGAGCACTGCTCGGGAACTCTCCGGTTCAACTAACATCAAGGAAAAAGATTAGTCTGGATATAATAGACAACCTCAGCTCTTCGCTGCAGATACTTCACTACAGTGAAGGTCTTCACAAGGAATCTCTGCAGATAGACTGATGTTCAGGGGAACAAAAGGATCCTCAAGGAGGTTGCAGTCAATAATGTTAAAATTGATACTGGGATTATCTGCAAATTAACCAATAAAAAGGATTCCCACAGATCAAGTGAAGCCAACAGAAGGAATCACTGCAGATCCCTAAACAACAAGGGATCACAACAGATATGCTGAAAGCTTCATGAAGATCACTGAAGATAAAGTTACAGGAGATGCAGATTGTTTCAGTGAAGGATAAACCAAAGCCAATAGGGATCACTGGGGATTACTTCAAACCAGAACACGAGATCAGAGCACAAATACTAGTATGGTCTGAAGGAATCTCTGCAGATGAATCAGTGAGGAGGTGAGGCCACTACAGGTAAACTGGAATGACCAGGAGGAACTTCAGCATGAAAACTAATCCTGACACAAGCAACACCATCTCCAGGGATCATTGCAGATAGACCAACGCCAACCCAAGAAACCTGCAGATAAACTAGCACATCACTACAGATAAACCAAAATGAAAACTAGAGATTACTAGAGGTAAATTAAAAATGAAATAGCAATAATTTCAGATAAACTAATACCAAAACTGAGGGTAATTGTAAAATTCTAACACAGTCAGAAGGAAAGGGATTACTTCAGATAAACTTGAATGAGTACAAAGGATCACTGCAGGTAAACTGTAATAAATATAAAGCAGCTGCAGGCAGACGAACAAAATCTCAGAGATGAATTTCAGGGTCTAGACTAGTGACTGTGAAGGACCCACAATACAACTGCAGGTCTGGATGGTATCAGAGATCGTGGGTCTTGGAGGGGCTGTGGGAGAAGCCTGGGTAAGTAAAAAAAGGTGCAATTTGGGGTGCCACGGTGGTGCAATGGTTACCATGACACTATAACATCATTGTGGAGTTCAGAATTCAATTCTGGCACCATTCTATAGGGAGTCTCCGTACATGTTCTCTGTGGAATGTGTGTTTTCCTCGGGTGCTCCGTCCGAGGCTAAATAAATTACCTGGGCCAGATGGACTACACCCCAGGGTTATGAAAGAGGTAGCTGAAGCAATTGTTGGGGCATCAGCAATGATCTTTCAAGTATCATTAGATTTTGGAATGGTTCCAGAGCACTGGAAAATTGCAAATGTCACTCCACTCTTAAGGAAGGGAGGGAGGCAAAAGAAAGGAAATTATAGGCCAGTTAGCCTCACTTCAGTGGCTGGGACGATGTTGGAGTCCATATTAAGGCTGAGGTTTTTGAGTACTTGGAGGCACGTGATAAAATAGGTCAAATTCAGTAGGGCATCCTTACGGGAAAATCCTTGCCTGACAAATCTGTTGGAAGTCTTTAAGGAAATAACAAGCAGGACAGTCAAAGGAGAGTCAGTGCATGCTGTGTACTTGGATTTTCAGAAGGCCTTTGACAAGGTGCTGCACATCAGGCTGCTTTACAAGAACCCATGGTATTACAGGAAAAATGCTAGCATGGATAGAAAATTGGCTGACTGGCAGAAGATGAAGAGAAGGATTAAAGGGAGCCTTTCCTGGACCGCTGTCACTGACTAGTGGTGTTGCGCAAGAGTTTGTGTTGGGACCACTTCTTTTGATGTTACATGTCAATGATTTGGAAGACGGAATTGATGGCTTTGTTGCCACATCTGTGGACAATATAAAGACTGGTGGAGGGACAAGTAATTTTAAGGAGGAAGGGTGTCTGCAGAAGGACTTAGACTGATTGGGAGAATGGGTAAAACGTGACAGATAGAATGTAGTGTAAGGATGTTTAAGGTTATGAACTTTGGTAGAAGGAATAAAGGTGTATACTATTTTCTAAACAGGGATGGAATTCAGAAATCTGCACAAAGGGCCTTGAGAGTCCTTGTGCAGGATTCCCTAAAGGTTAACTTGCATGTTGTGTTGGTAGTAAGGAAGGCAAATGCAATGTTATCATTTATTTCGAGAGAACTAGTGCACCTGGAGTATTGTGAGTAGCTTTGGGCCCCTTACCTAAGAAAAAATGTGCTGGCTTTGGAGAGGGTCCAGGGTTTGATGGATCTGGGCCTCTACTCACTCGAATTTAGAAGAATGACGGGGGATTTCATTGAAACCTATTGAATATTGAAAGGCCTAAACAGAGTGAATGTGGAGAGGATGTTTTCTATAGTGGGGGATTCTAGACCACAAAGCACAGTCTCAGAATAGAGGGACATCCCTTTAGAACAGAGATGGGGAGGAATTTCTTTAGCCAGATGGTGGTGAATCTGTGGAATTCACTGCCACAGACACCTGTGGAGACCAAGCCATTGGGTATATTTAACACAGAGATTGATAGTTTTCTTGATTAGTCAGGGTGTCAAAGGCTACGGAGAGAAGGCAGGAGAATGGGGTCGGGAGAGATAATAAATCATCCATGATGGAATGGCAAAGCAGAGTCAATGGGACGAATGGCCTAATTCTGCTCTTATGTATTATGGTCCTATGGCCTTATCACACAAGGATATCAGGCCCACTGGGCACCTGCAGTGGGTTTATCTCACCTGTTGAAGTGATGTGGTTGCTGTCACATGCACACAGCTATTTGGAGCCACAGGTCAGAGCTGAGTGTGTGGTGGGGACCAAAAGTGAGTGAACTGCCCAGAACGAACATGACTTCCATTCCTTTTCCTAAAATCCAACATCAATACTTTGGTCTTGCTGGCGTTGAGTGGGAGGTGTTGCAATACAGGTCAAGTAGCCAATCTATCGCACTCCTGAATGCCACCTTGTTCCCATCTGAGATTCCGCCAACACATGCATGAGTGTAGAGGAAATGGAGTAGTGATCTAAGCACACATCTTTGAGGCATATCTGTGTTGATTCTCAGCAAGGTGGAGATGTTATCACCAATCTGCACTGACTGCAGTCTCCTAATAAGGAAATCGAGGGTTGAGTTGCAGTGGGAGGTTTGGGTCCAGGTCCTTGCTCAGGCAGGAGTTAATACCAGCCATGACCAAACTCTCAAAGCTCTTCATCACAGTAGATGTGAACACTACCGGGCAATAGTCATTGAGGCTGCTCACCCTGCTCTTCTTGGGCACGGGTGATTGATGCCCTTTTGAAACAAGAGGGCAACTCCAAATGCAGCAGTGAGAGGTTGAAGATGTCCTTAAACATTCCAAAGGGTAGGTCAGCACAGATTTGCAGCACCCTCCCAGGTGCACCATCAGCATCTGATGCCTTGTGAGAGTTCAGCCTTTTGAAGGATGTGCTAACAACAACTCCCAAGACACAGATCATAGGGTCGACAAATGCAGTGGGGATTTGCACTGGCTTAGTGTAATGCTTCCTTTCAAAGTGTGCATAGAAGACATTTAGATCACTGGGGAGGGAAGCATCGTAGCCATTTATGCTGCTAAGTAGTAATGGCATGCAAACACAAGAAGGCATAGTTTTAAGGTGCTTGGAAGTAGGTACGGACGAGATGTCAGGGGTAAGTCTTTTACACAGAGAGTGGTGAATGTGTGGAATGGGCTGCTAGTGACAGTGGTGGAGGCAGATACGATAGGGTCTTTTAAGAGACTTCTGGATAGGTACATGGAGTTTAGAAAAATCGAGTGCTATGCATAACCCTAAGTAATTTCTAAAGTAAGTACATTTTTGGCACAACATTGTGGGCTGAAAGGCCTGTATTGTGCTGTAGATTTTCTATGTTCTATGTTGTAAATCCTGCCTATCGTGTATCCATTTGTGTCTCTATCTTCACCTGGCATTGCCTTTTCATCTCATGATGGCATTCTGTGGATTATACCCCGACTTCTTGTAAGGTTCTGTATCATTAATCTTGAAGACTACAAATCTAGCCCTTGGCAGACTGAGAATCTCCTGCTTTATCCAGGACTTTTGGTCTGGGAAGACTCAATATGTTCTGGAACACACACACTCAGTCTCCCAGGTCTTGATGAGGTTGGTGACAGCTATGACATACTCATTCAGATCTTAAGATGAATCCCTGAATATGGTCCATTTTACTGATTCAAACCATCCTGTGAATGCTCCTCCGTCTGCCTTGAACATACCTTCACAGCCCTCGTCACGTTTGCTGTGGTCCTCAGTCTTTACCTGCACTGGAAGGAGAAGTACAGCCAAGTGGCCGGACCTGCCAAAGTGCAGGCACACTATGGGTTCTTGATGGTGATGTAACAATGATCAACTGCGTTGGCTCCTCTGGTTCTGTAGATTTAATTTTCAAAGTAAATTTGATCATCAAAAAACATAAGATTAATCTTCTTGCAGGAATTTACAGGAAGCAAAAGAAATATAATAAAATTTACATGAAAACATAAACCAACAAAGGCTGCTAACAAGCAATGTACAAAATAAGAGAAACTGTGCAAATATAAAATAAACTGAGAGCAGGAGTTTTAAAAGAGTTTTTGAAAGTAAGCCTGTAGGTCATAGAAGCAGAGTAGGGGTGATGGGAGTTATCTGTCGCAGTTCAGAAGCCTGATGGTTGTACAATGATAATTATTCCTGAATCTGGTGGTGTGGGACCTAAGGCTTCTGTACCTCCTGCTTGATGGTGAGAAGAGGGCATGTCCTGGATGGTGGAAGCCTTGATGATTGATGCTGCTTTCTTGTGGTAGTCCTGTGGTGAACTACATATACCTGTCTGGACACGCTCCCCCCCCCCCCCCCCCCCCCACCGCCGACTGCTCCTGTGGCTCCTCCCACTGACCCCTGCTGACTCCTCCCACAGACCCTGCTGACTCCTCCCACAGACCCTGCTGACTCCTCCCACAGACCCCTGCTGACTGCTCCTGTGGCTCCTCCCACAGACCCCTGCTGACTGCTCCTGTGGCTCCTCCCACAGACCCCTGCTGACTGCTCCTGTGGCTCCTCCCACAGACCCCTGCTGACTGCTCCTGTGGCTCCTCCCACAGACCCCTGCTGACTCCTCCCACAGACCCCTGCTGACTGCTCCTGTGGCTCCTCCCACAGACCCCTGCTGACTCCTCCCACAGACCCTGCTGACTGCTCCTGTGGCTCCTCCCACAGACCCCTGCTGACTCCTCCCACAGACCCCTGCTGACTGCTCCTGTGGCTCCTCCCACAGACCCCTGCTGACTCCTCCCACAGACCCCTGCTGACTGCTCCTGTGGCTCCTCCCACAGACCCCCTGCTGACTGCTCCTGTGGCTCCTCCCACAGACCCCTGCTGACTGCTCCTGTGACTCCTCCCACAGACCCCCGCTGACTGCTCCTGTGGCTCCTCCCACAGACCCCTGCTGACTGCTCCTGTGGCTCCTCCCACAGACCCCTGCTGACTGCTCCTGTGGCTCCTCCCACAGACCCCCTGCTGACTGCTCCTGTGGCTCCTCCCACAGACCCCTGCTGACTGCTCCTGTGGCTCCTCCCACTGATCCCTGCTGACTCCTCCTGTGGCTCCTCCCACAGACCCCTGCTGACTCCTCCCACAGACCCCTGCTGACTCCTCCCACAGACCCCTGCTGACTGCTCCTGTGGCTCCTCCCACAGACCCCTGCTGACTCCTCCCACAGACCCCTGCTGACTCCTCCCACAGACCCCTGCTGACTGCTCCTGTGGCTCCTCCCACAGACCCCTGCTGACTGCTCCTGTGGCTCCTCCCACAGACCCCCTGCTGACTGCTCCTGTGGCTCCTCCCACAGACCGTGGCTCCTCCCACATACCCCTGCTGACTGCTCCTGTGACTCCTCCCACAGACCCCTGCTGACTGCTCCTGTGGCTCCTCCCACAGACCCCTGCTGACTCCTCCTGTGGCTCCTCCCACAGACCCCTGCTGACTCCTCCTGTGGCTCCTCCCACAGACCCCTGCTGACTCCTCCCACAGACCCCTGCTGACAGCTCCTGTGGCTCCTCCCACAGACCCCTGCTGACTCCTCCCACAGACCCCTGCTGACTCCTCCCACAGACCCCTGCTGACTGCTCCTGTGGCTCCTCCCACAGACCCCTGCTGACTGCTCCTGTGGCTCCTCCCACAGACCCCTGCTGACTCCTCCCACAGACCCCTGCTGACTGCTCCTGTGGCTCCTCCCACAGACCCCTGCTGACTGCTCCTGTGGCTCCTCCCACAGACCCCTGCTGACTGCTCCTGTGGCTCCTCCCACAGACCCCCCGCTGACTGCTCCTGTGGCTCCTCCCACAGACCCCTGCTGACTGGCTCCTCCCACAGACCCCTGCTGACTGCTCCTGTGGCTCCTCCCACAGACCCCTGCTGACTGCTCCTGTGGCTCCTCCCACAGACCCCCTGCTGACTGCTCCTGTGGCTCCTCCCACAGACCCCTGCTGACTCCTCCCACTGACCCCTGCTGACTGCTCCTGTGGCTCCTCCCACAGACCCCTGCTGACTGGCTCCTCCCACAGACCCCTGCTGACTGCTCCTGTGGCTCCTCCCACAGACCCCTGCTGACTGCTCCTGTGGCTCCTCCCACAGACCCCCTGCTGACTGCTCCTGTGGCTCCTCCCACAGACCCCTGCTGACTCCTCCCACTGACCCCTGCTGACTGCTCCTGTGGCTCCTCCCACAGACCCCTGCTGACTCCTCCCACAGACCCCTGCTGACTGCTCCTGTGGCTCCTCCCACAGACCCCTGCTGACTGCTCCTGTGGCTCCTCCCACAGACCCCTGCTGACTGCTCCTGTGGCTCCTCCCACAGACCCCCTGCTGACTGCTCCTGTGACTCCTCCCACAGACCCCTGCTGACTGCTCCTGTGACTCCTCCCACAGACCCCTGCTGACTCCTCCCACTGACCCCTGCTGACTGCTCCTGTGGCTCCTCCCACAGACCCCTGCTGACTGCTCCTGTGGCTCCTCCCACAGACCCCTGCTGACTCCTCCCACAGACCCCTGCTGACTGCTCCTGTGGCTCCTCCCACAGACCCCCTGCTGACTGCTCCTGTGACTCCTCCCACAGACCCCTGCTGACTGCTCCTGTGACTCCTCCCACAGACCCCTGCTGACTCCTCCCACTGACCCCTGCTGACTGCTCCTGTGGCTCCTCCCACAGACCCCTGCTGACTCCTCCCACAGACCCCTGCTGACTGCTCCTGTGGCTCCTCCCACAGACCCCTGCTGACTGCTCCTGTGACTCCTCCCACAGACCCCTGCTGACTGCTCCTGTGACTCCTCCCACAGACCCCTGCTGACTCCTCCCACTGACCCCTGCTGACTGCTCCTGTGGCTCCTCCCACAGACCCCTGCTGACTGCTCCCACAGACCCCTGCTGACTGCTCCTGTGGCTCCTCCCACAGACCCCTGCTGACTCCTCCCACAGACCCCTGCTGACTGCTCCTGTGGCTCCTCCCACAGACCCCTGCTGACTGCTCCTGTGGCTCCTCCCACAGACCCCTGCTGACTCCTCCCACAGACCCCCGCTGACTGCTCCTGTGGCTCCTCCCACAGACCCCTGCTGACTGCTCCTGTGGCTCCTCCCACAGACCCCTGCTGACTGCTCCTGTGGCTCCTCCCACAGACCCCCTGTCTGACTGCTCCTGTGGCTCCTCCCACAGACCCCTGCTGACTGCTCCTGTGACTCCTCCCACAGACCCCTGCTGACTCCTCCCACAGACCCCTGCTGACTCCTCCCACAGACCCCTGCTGACTGCTCCTGTGGCCCCGCCCACAGACCCCTGCTGACTCCTCCCACAGACCCCTGCTGACTGCTGCTGTGACTCCTCCCACAGACCCCCTGCTGACTGCTCCTGTGACTCCTCCCACAGACCCCTGCTGACTCCTCCCACAGACCCCCTGCTGACTGCTCCTGTCGCTCCTCCCACAGACCCCCTGCTGACTGCTCCTGTGGCTCCTCCCACAGACCCCTGCTGACTGCTCCTGTGGCTCCTCCCACAGACCCCGGTATAAAGGCGATTGGAGCCACAGACCTTTCCTCAGTCTCCAGGATGTTGTGTGGTGGTCACTTGCTGCTTGTGCTTTCTTCCAGCCAATAAAAGCCTACCTTAACCCACGTCTCAGAGTTATTGATGGTGCATCAAGTCCCCCATGAAAACATATTCCATGATGTGAAGAGCTTTGGCTGAGATGGACTGGGCTGTATCCACCACCTTCTGCAGCTTTTTCCGTTCTTTCAGATATGTCAAAAATTAGATCCTCTGATATGTTAATGCTAAAGGATTTAAAGCTACTGACCTTCTCCACTTTAATGAGGACTGGCTCATGGACTTGTGGCTTCTTCCCCATGAGTCTTTCCAACCAGGAGGATTGTAGGGTGAGGGAGGTGCAGAGCAGATGGGAAGCCTTAAGGCCCTGCATTTCAGTGGTCAAGGTAATGTGTGACCATTAAGGAGCCTTGGTAAAACTGAGGTCATTGGACACCTTGTGGAAAATACTCCAGTAGTTGTGGCCATGCTTCAAAGAAGGAGATTGGTCATCAATGTGTTACCCAGCCATCTCCGTGATGTGTACGTCAGACACTTTGGTGACTGGCCAGGAATAATTCCTTGCAATCTGCACTACGAGAGAGATAGAGAGGGAGAGGGAGAGAGAAGGAGGGAGGGAATCAGACAGAGACAGACTGAGAGAAAATGTAAGTGAGAGGGAGAGTGAGAAAGAAAGAAGGGGGGGGGGGGGGGAGGAGAGAGAGAGAGAGAGAGAGAGAGAGAGAGAGAGAGAGAGAGAGAGAGAGAGAGAGAGAGAGAGAGAGAGAGAGAGAGAGAGAGAGAGAGAGAGAGAGAGAGTGAATCATTACTAGGCATAAATGAGAAGTGACAGTGTTCCCATCAGTGCAGAGTTGGAGCAGACTGGAAGTGACGGCCCCTGGGGCGAGACAGCCTGCAGGCAGAGCTGGGACTCAACCCCTGCAGCTGACACTCGCCAGAGCCACCTCAGCTCCCCGGGGATCCAAGTCTGCCCACTGATGTTCTCTGACCAGATTCCTTCCGACACTTTCCGCTCCCTCTTAAATCCGGCAAAATACTCCTTTGCCTCAGGCAGGGAGGAAAAAGAAATCAAGCAGGAAGAAAAATAAGGAGTGAAGGATAAACTGCGCCTGCTTATCAAGATTGATTTATGTTGCAGAGTGGCTAATGAGCAGTGTTGTGCTGCCACTCAGAGAGATGCTCAAACTGTAACTTGGCTCTACTTTCCACTGCTGGGAAGTGAGGATTACGCCAGCCAGCTTTCCCAGCAAGCTCCCACATGCTGCCTCACAAGTATAACCATGTGGTCCAGTCCTAGTTTGAGCAGTAAATGTAAAATAAAATGCCTCTGCACATCTTTAAACAGAGCAGTGGGATCTTTTCCATCCATCTGAGAGAGCCTGCAGACATCTCAGTTATCTGCACTGATCCAGGTTCTGTGGTTAGTGCTGTGCATTTAGTATTTCTGTAATATTTGAGTAATATTGTAAATATATTATTTGTTTAAGTATGCTTTGCTTGGTTAAATAATTTATTATGGATTATATGTAAAAGTACGTGAATGGCATATGTATTAACACCACCACATCCTATACGTGCGTGACTCACTTGAAGTAAAAAATGAAACTAATGTGCAATGCACGTAATTCCAGACTCCCTTGTTTTTCTTTCAACTGGTTTTATGTTTTGGAATTTCCAAATATAACAGTGGCAACGAGGAAGTTTTAAAAATGAACCTGAGATGATTACCTACTTGTTGAAGCGCAGCAAGACATTCACGTTTTTAAAAAATGGCAGTACACTTTCTTCGTAAGAGGAGACACGTGGTCAAGTTAAAAAGGACAAGCTCATTAACAGTGAGTACAAGGTGATAATAATAATTAAGAAAAAAAGCAGAAATGACTGGCTACATTGGAAAGATAGACTCATTTGATTGTACAAGAGGTAACTAGATATTGCATACTGAGCAAACTAAGCAGTATTTTGAAACAAATGAAATAGTCAATGAAAAGTGAGTGCTAATTTTACTATGCTCTTTGGATTTAAACACATACTGTTTGCTTAGAAGTCTAACTGCTTCAACTATATCAGCTGAAATGACCATGGCTGATATTGTGAAAGTAATGATGGAACATTTAGAACTGAAACCATTGTTGATTGCAGAATGCTTTAGGTTTCATAAGTAGAATCAAAAGGAAGGAGAATCCATTTCAGTGTACTTGACTGAATTGAAGAGATTACCTGAGCAATGTCAGTTCAGTGATGGGCTTAATGAACTGAGAGATTGTTTAGTTTGTGGAATCTGACAAGAACTCATTCAAAAACTCTGCTAACAAGCACAACTTACATTTAGAAGAGCAATTAAAAATAGCTGCATCAATGGAAACAGTAGACAAAGAGGCAACTGAGTTGCAGAAAGGAATGAAAGTGAGTGTGAACAAAATTGTTAAATAGAAACGGGCATGGCTGATTAAATTGTGTTACCATTGTGGCAGGGGCTCACATACACTAGACCAATGCAGTTTAAAGGCGAAACTTGCAGAAAATGCATTAAAATTGGACATACACAAAGAACATATTGGACAAACAAAAATAAATGGACTACACAAGAAAGAGAGCAAAATGAGCACTGATTTGCATTCTGTTGATGAAAAATCTGATAGTGACATCGGACTGAATAGCATTGAGATTTACAATGTGAAAACTAACAATGCGGCTTACACCAGAAGTGAAAGGCAAATTAATTAAATTGGAATTGCACGCTGTTAGGGTGATTCAGTTATTCCTCAAAATGAGTATGAATAGTATTTCAAATATACTGAACTGAAGCCTGCAGATACCCAACAAAGAACTTACACTGGAAAAAGATAACTTCTGTATGAATGATATTCATAACAGTGAAATACAAAAACCAACATCACATTGGGCTTGTATATGGTAAAACCAGGAGGGCCAGCTTTGGGGGGTTGTGATTGGCTGAGACAACTACAACTTGATTGAAGATCCATCCACCATTTGCATGCCACGTCCCCTGCAATAGAGTCAACTGAAAGTGAATTAAGAAGTGATGATGCCACAGCAGTGTTCAAGGATGGCATTGGAAAACTCAAACAGATCAAGGGTAAAATAGTGTTAATTGAAAATGCCACTTGGTTCGTTATACTGCTGTGATAAAGTAGCCAATGAGCTAGATTGTTTGGAGGCTGAAGTAATTCTTTCCAAGGTTGAGTGGAACCCATGGGCAATGCCAATGGTTCCACAAACCAAAAAGAACGGGTCTGTTAGGATCTGTGGTAATTTTAAGGTCATCAACCCAGTACTGAAAATAGATCAATACCCTCTGCCTAGGATAACCATATAACCATATAACGATTACAGCATGGAAACAGGCCATCTCGGCCCTTCTAGTCCATGCTGAACGCTTACTCTCACCTAGTCCCACATACCTGCACTCAGCCCATAACCCTCCATTCCTTTCCTGTCCATATACCTATCCAATTTTTTTTTTAATGATGAAATCAAACCTGTCTCTACCACTTCTACTGGAAGCTTGTTCCACACAGCTACCACTCTCTGAGTAAAGAAGTTCCCCCTCATTTTACCCCTTAACTCTCAACTCATGTCCTCTTGTTTGAATCTCCTCTACTCTCAATGGAAAAAGCCTATCCACGTCAACTTGATCTACCCTCATAATTTTAAATACCTCTATCAAGTCCCCCCTCAACCTTCTACGGTCCAAAGAATAAAGACCTAACTTGTTCAACCTTTCTCTGTAACTTAGGTGCTGAAACCCAGGTAACATTCTAGTAAATCTCCTCTGTACTCTCTCTATTTTGTTCACATCTTTCCTATAATTCGGTGACCAGAACTGTACACAATACTCCAAATTTGGCCTCACCAATGCCTTGTACAATTGTAACATTACATCCCAACTCCTATACTCAATGCTCTGATTTATAAAGGCCAGCATACCAAAAGCTTTCTTCACCACCCTATCCACATGAGATTCCACCTTCAGGGAACTATGCACCATTATTCCTAGATCACTCTGTTCTACTGCATTCCTCAATGCCCTACCATTTACCATGTATGTCCTATTTTGATTAGTCCTACCAAAATGTAGCACCTCACACTTATCAGCAATAAACTCCATCTGTCATCTTTCAGCCCACTGGATAGAGGATAGAGGGTATTTTTATAAACCTTTCTGAAGGTAAATACTTCTGCAAAGTGGACTTAGCTGAGATGGAGATGGAAGAAGAGTCCAAATTGTTTCTCTCCATGTACACTCACAAAGGGCCATATCACTATAATAGGCTAATTTTGGGGCAGCATCTGTGCCTGCACTCTGGAAGAAAGCTATGAGCCCGTTGTGCAAGGCTGCCCAGGTACTCAATGTTACCTGGATGGTATCTCAGTTACCGGAATGAATGACAAGGAAAATCTCTAAAATCTCAAGTAAGTGTAAAAAAGATGAGAAGATTATGGGCTCAGAGCACGGCACAATAACTGTGAATTCTTTAAAACCAAGCATCACTTACTGTGATCATACCATAGACACACATAAATTACATGAGTGTGTTTAGAAATTTCAAGCAGTGGTGGATGCCCCAAGGCCAAAGGATGTGTCACAGTCATGGTCCTTTTTTTCAAAGATTTGTCAACTATAATCATAGGTTCCTGCCGAACCTGGCTACTCTGCTCCACTCCTTGAACTCATTAATACAGATTGGGAAGAAATGGTAATGGACAAGGCGGTGTGAGGTGGCTTTCAAATAGGCAAAGGAAATGGTGACGTCAGAGACTGTACTCACACATGATGATCCACAACGTCCATTGAAGCTTGCCATGCACTGTTCAGGATGCCAATGCATCCAGAAGACAGAAGGTGTTCAAGGTTGTCAGAATTACTTCCTGAAGTTTCAGAGTCAACTCCTACAACCACCATGGAGGCCCCAGAACCTGAGATTGTTTCACAGCCACAAGTCTCACCTGTCAAGCAGAATGATCCCACAAGAGTAAGAAATCCTCCATAGTGTGTATAAGTTGAGAATTTTATATATTCTATATTGAGTTGGAGTATCAGTAAGAAGGGTGGAGTGTTGTGTATTAATTATTTCAGTAATATTGTAAATATATTGTTTGATTAAGCATTCTTTGTTTAAATAATTCATTGTGGGTTATATGTAAAAGTACGTGAATGGCATACGTCATCATGCTACCAAGTCATATGCATGCGTGCCTCGCTTAAAGTAAAAAAAATGAAACTAACATAAGCACATTCCAGACTCCCTTGTTTTTCTTTCAATTAGTTTGATGTTTTGGAGTTACAGTATATAACAGTTAGTTTAGCTTTCATAATCACTTGAGTTGGGTTTAGTTGATCTTCCATGACTCTTTGTTGATGTTGGGTTACCTGCACAGTTTCCCTCTTCTTCATCCCATCCTGGTCTTTACACTCATTCTTCCCTACTCACCTCTCCCCTTCCCCTCCCTAGTCCTCTCACTCTCCTCCCAACTGCTCTCCTACTTCCTCGTCTTCCCCACTTCTCAGCTCCCTCCGATCCTCTGCTCCTTCCTTCTCACAGCTTCTTTCCCTCTCCTCCCAATTCACCTCCCTACTTCCTTCATCCTTTTTTCTCTCATCCATCACGGCTTTCTCTACCCTCCCCAAGTCTCCACCAACTGCCCTCCCACCAGCCTCTCCTTTCCATTGGCAGTAGGGTTTCACCTCCCTACATTGATTGGACAATGGGGAATTAGCAGAAGATAGCCCCAGGTTTTTACATGGGAATTGTGGACATGTATTCAGCTGGCTTAACTCAAGATACCCATACAACCTGCCTCCTCCAGCTACACCAACACCCCACCATCCTGAAGCCCACCATCAATTTGGGTTGCACTTCCAGAAATAATAATTCCCCTGTGGCCTATCATGTCCACAGTGAATATCTGGGTTGAATCTCTCAACATCCATCTTCGTTGGGAATGAAAGCACCAGGTTGATGGAAGCTGCCTTCAGGATTTAATCCTTTAAACACTAGCTGAAGTAGATTTTGTTCAGGATCAGCATCAGCTTCCTGAGATGCAGTGTTCAAGCCTTAATGGGCCAACTGGTTTAATTCTGTTCCTACCGTATGTCTTTTGGTCTTAATGGCGGGTTCAGGCCAGGACTTTGTAGAACCAATGGAGGACGTCCTTCTGTTTGTCTTCCAGCTCCCTGAGATGACTTCAGCTCACCTTGTGGATATTGATTTGCATCGGTGCACTAGCCTTGAGTAATTTGCATTCAGAGAAATTTAAATCTCCTCTACCACCCATCCTAGCCTCTCATCATTAAGGCTTTTTTGTGAACTCTCTCAGATTTCAGCTGTGAACGTTGAACTCCTCTACTCCCAGTCCATGACCTTTCACAGCATCCTCCTCCGATTCAATGAATTTTCACTCTCCTCCCCGGGTTCATAATTCTGGTGCCAATAATTGGAAACAGATTTCAGTTTCCTTCTTCCTTCTACATCTGCTTCTGATGAGAAAGAGGTTGTGACAAAAATGGAGTTTCACAGAATCTGTTATGAACGTTCTCTCTAACCCTGTTCTTAAAAGAAACATCAATGCCTTCAAATTAGCCCACAGCAAGTCCTGGTCAGACATCCCTCCGATGCCCCCGTCAACATTAATTGTTGGTCCAGCACTCATTAAATGTAATATGCTCATTGTGTTCATTTCCATCCCTGCTTGTGCCATCTCTCTCTCTGTCCTCTCCTACATCACTCCCACTGTCTAACTGGATCATGAAGCAGACTCCCATCATTTCACCCTTAGTTGTCACTAGCTGTCTCTGTGTTACTCCCCAGTTTTTTTTTCTTTTTTCTCCTTTTCTCCTGACCTCTTTTCCTTTTTTCTCTTTTCTCACTCCTCTTTCCTCTTTTCATCTTTGTCTCTTTTTCCCTCTTTTCCTCTATTATTCCTCACCTCGCTGACTGCCTGATTCCAAACATGGTCACTTCCCCACCTGGGCATCACCAGATGACGTACAGACCATAGTTCCCTGCTGTCGCCTTGTAACATGTCCCGACTTTGCCACTGTAGCAGTTTATCTGGTGCTAACATTTTTGGTGGTGCCGCTGTTACGTCTTGACTATTCGAGGATGGCCAGCCATGTCCTCTGCAAACCTGGCTCATTCAGATCCAATTATCCTAACTCACTCCAATTCCCATACGTCCATCATTCCAGTGTTTACTGCTCTTCATTGAGCTGAGATGCCCCTCCCGAGAACCGCTCACCATCCACACTCACTGCATACGTACCCTTGCGACCTGAGCTTGCAGCCCACGACCGTCCTCTGTGTTTGCCACCCACCCTTGCTGTCCACCTGTGTTTACCACCTGAACTTCCCATTCTTCATCTGTAAAATCTTCATGTAAGGCTCGGCCAAGTCTGTGTATTGGTATTGGTTTCTTATTACTGTCGCATGTACCAAGCTTCCCTTACATACTGTTCATACAGATCAAATCATTACAGTGCATTGAAGTGGAACAAGGTAAAGCAATAACAATGCAGAATGAAACGCAACAGACCGAGAAAGTGCAGAGTGGGTGTACAATAAAGTGCAAACTCTTAACAAGAAAGTGAGGCCAAGAGTACATCTGATCATACTAGAAGTCTATTCAAGAGTCTGATAACAGTGGGGTGGAAGCTCTCCTAGAGCCTGGTGGTATGTGCTGTCAGACTTCTGCATCTTCTGCCTGGTTGAAGAGGGGAGAAGAGAGAATGTTGGGGTGGGTAGGGTCTTTGATTATGCTGGCTGCTTTGCTGAGGCAGTGAGAAGTAACGGGAAAACGTGACTTCAGGATAACGTCCCATGCACCATCAATCTTCAAGCCATACCACTCAGGGATGTGCTAATATTAGTTTGTGAATGTATCAAGCTGTATCATAACTATATGTGCTGTGTGTGATGATATGTACTGTGTTTTTACCTGGTCCCAGAGGAACAATGTTTCGTTTAGCTGTTCAGTTGAATGACAATAAACTTGAACTTGAAATCAAACTTTACTATGAACAGAGTCCATGATGTGCTGAGGTAGTTTTGTCTCATTAGTCTCACTGAGTACCTTCGAATGTATTCAGCTTTAAAAACAATCCATGAGTAATTACTATAAAAAGGAAAATATACTACAAATGTTGGGAAAACAAAATAAAATCAGAAGCATTCAGCAGTTCAGGCATCACTAGTGGAAAGGGAATCAGAGTTAATTTTTCAGGCCAATCATCTCCATCACAACGGGATGCAGGTCAAGGGCAGGAAATCTGGTTCTCGTGATGGACCTCTGACCTGAATAGGTAATTCTGCAGCTATTGCTACAGATGTTGCCTGACCTGCTGAGTATTTTCAACATCCTCTGTTAGTTGCCATTTCAGTAAGAAGTCCTGTGTCTCCTAATTAAAGTTCAGCTTTTACTATTTCCAAACAATGGATAGTTCTGCCTAAAAAGAATCTCCATCTTTGGCACTTATAGCACAAGGTCCTAACAAGCTTTGGTCGTTTTATCATCACCCTTTGTGCCAATATTTAGTGATTCACTTCTGGATTCTCCAAGGATTCTAAAGCCACCAGAATAGAAGCCACCAAATTAACAAATAAAATGAGCATCACTGAGGATTCCCACTATCCATACCATGCTCTCTTCTCATTGCTACCATCAGGAAGGAGGTGCAGGAGCCTTTAATGCCACAGCACCAGGTTCAGGAACAGTTATTACCCCTCAACCATCAGGCTCCTGAACCCGTGGACAACTCACCTCTACACTGGACTCACTTTCAAGGACTCTACAGCTCATGTTCTATATATGTATTGAATAGGAGGTCAAAATCTGATACATATATCATTAAGTATTGTGTTTCTTTGTATTTACTGTGAATGCCTGCAAGAAAATGAATCTCAGGGTTGTATATGGCGACATATATGTACTTTGAATATAAATTTAAGCACACTCAGCCAGTTTTCTGTGGAAAATCGTTCAGCATGAGTTAAATGTGTAGAAAGTCTTAAAGAACATTGAAGGCTGGTGACTTGATTAGCAAGTCCTCAATGAGTTCAGAGATTTGAGGTTTGTATCAATGAAGCAAAGAAGCATATGGGGAAGTCTAACAGAAGTGCTCAAAATTATTCTTTCTCCACAGACGCCGCTGGAATTCATTAGAGACTCTATTAAAGAGCCAGGGTAGGGTGAACGGCCACCCATGTTGGAAGATTTTTCTACGATTCTTTCCTTTGGAGCTTAGGTTGATTTTTTTAAGTAACTCAGTTTGCTGCTGCAACTTTTCCTTTGTAAAATAAAGCTGCATAATTAGTGCTGATGTCACATTTTATTTATTAAAAAGCTGTCTCTAAGAACCAAAAGGAGGACTGGAAATCTAGGCTATACAGAACCGTTCCAAAAAGTTATTCAGATGTTTTCTTTTCACAATAAGCTGGGTGTTTAACCTGGGGCATAGTGGAAGCTCTTTTGAAAATTGGAAAGATAGTTTCACTTCGAATGAGTGTCTTTATACATGCATTGTATATTTAACAGCACCAATGAATTTTTTTGTTGGTGAGATTGCTGCTTTGAACCATATACCTGATAAACTTATTGCAGAGAATGAGCAAGTGGATTGGTGTGAATCAAGACCAGGTGACAAGAGAGAGCAGCATTGAGGACCAGGACCTTCAGGGTACGCGGTTTAGCTGTGGATGATCAGGTCAGAGTCAGAGTGTGGGTGATGTTAATAAACAGGTCATGTGTCAAAGGGTAAAGGGTAGAAGGAGAGTGGAATTTCAAGCCTCATGGAAGCAAAGGGTCAAGGAGTAATGAAAAGTAGGGCCTTTGCTAAATGAGGCTGGTGGGGAAGATCCGTTGGGGGGCCAACAGTGAAAGAGGCTCAAAGGATAAAATTTGCAGGACTGACCATTGTGAAATTGCACTCCGGCACAGGGCCATTAAAAGATATTTCTCCTGGAAGTTCCCAGCAACAGAGGTTCGCAAGACAAAGCAAATTAATTTACCATAAGGCGGCACTGTTGAAGAGATGACATCACGCAATACATGGGGCTGTGGGGGTGAGTTCAGTGCCAATTATCCAAGATGTTCAGGTGACAACAGTGAATCTGATTCTTGAGAGGTGAGACAGGATTGGTCATAACAGATCTAATATTCAGGGATTAAGCTGCTATTGAGTATTGGGAAGTGCTTAAAGAATAATTTGATTGTAACAAGACCATCCATGCTTCTAAAGTATGACAGAGCTACTTGAATAATTAAACAGCAAAAAATAGAAACCAAAAGAATTTTGTGCACCACATTCCAAGGAGACATTGGATTGCATAGAGGGAAGGAAGTTAAAAGAAGTGAACAGGGGCAGTCAGCATATTTTGTGCACCACAGTTCCCGAGGAGACACTGGATTGTGCATACTTAAGCACTTGGTAAGATCCAATAAAAAGAAGTTAGGTTTAAGTGGAATGGCCATTGTATTAGTGGGCCAGTGTTAGAGTGGGAACTTTAGGCTTTGGCTCATCAAAGTTTCAGTGAGGAGAGGCATAGGTAGATTTTTTTTGGTTACCCTTTTTTCTTCCCTGTTGCACATTTAGAGTGGTGTGGATGCCAGGAAGGATAGTGGATCCGATCCCATTCCCTCTGAGACGGAATGTTCTGTCCTCAGTAAGGCCCTCATTTTTGTCCCCTTGCGCCCACACCTCAGTCAGCTCGTACTCGCAGTGATGCTGAGCTTTTCTTCTGCTGTCTCCGTCTCTGACGAGGACCTCCCACCCCGCACCAATGACCCCTTCTCCTGTCTTCAACCCTCCTCTTTTTCCTGGACACCCCGCCCTGGTCTTCTGCCTGCTCTGGACCTTTTCATCGCCAACTGCCAACAGGACATTAACCATCTACGCTTCAACACTCCTCTCTCCAATTCCAACCTCACTCCTTCCAAATGCTCAGCTCTCCACTCCCTCTGCACTAATCCTAACCTCATCATCAAACCCACAGATAAGGGAGGTACTGTAGTAGTCTGGCGAACAGACCTCTACTTTGCAGAGATCTCAGACACCTCCTCTAATTTACCCCTCGAACAGGACCCCACTAAGGAATACAAGGACATTGTCTCCCACACCATCACCAGTATTATTGACTCTGGGGGTCTCCACCACCAACCTCATAGTTCCCACACCCTGCACCTCCTGTTTCTACCTCCTACCCAAAATCCACAAACCTACTCGTCCAGGTAGACCTATTGTTCCTGCCCTATTGAACCCTTAACTGCATATTTCGACTCTGTTTTATTCCCCCTGAACCAGTCCCTTCCTACCTACATCCGTGACACCTCACACACTCTTGAACTTTTCAAGGATTTCAGGTTCCCTGACCCCATCATCTTATTTTTACTATGGATGTCCAGTCCCAATACACCTCCATCCCCCACCAGGAAGCCTTCAAAGCTCTCCGTTTCTTTCTGGACACCAGATCCAATCAGTTCCCCTCCACCACCACACTCCTCCGCGTAGCAGAACTTGTCCTCTCTCTAAATAATTTCTCCATTGACCCCTCCTACTTCCTTCAAACAGAAGGGGTAGTCATGGGCACTCGCCTGGGTCCCACCTATGCCTGCCTGCTTGAAGGCTATGTGGAGCAGTCTATTTTGCAAGCTTATACTGGTGACTGTCCCCCACTTCTCCTATGCTACATCAACGACTGCATTGTTGCTGCTTCCTGCACCTGTGCTGTACTTAACGATTTCATCCACTTTGCCTCCAACTTCCACCCGGCCCTCAAATTTACTTGGTCCATTTCCAACACTTCCCTTCCCTTTTTTGATCTCACTGTCTGAATCTCCAGAGACAGCTTATCCACCGATGTCTATTATAAACCAATGGACTCTCACAGCTACCTGGACTATACCTCGTCCCGCCCTGCTACTTGTAAAAAGCCATCCTCTTCTCTCAATTTCTCCGTCTCTGCTCTCAGGATGAGGCTTTTCATTCTAGAATGAAGGAGATGCCCTCCTTTTTCAAAGAAAAGGCCTTCTCTTCCTCCACCATCAACATTGCCCTCATCAACTCTTCCATTTCATGCACGTCTACTCTTACCCCATCCCGCCCATCACCCTACGAGGGATAGGGTTCCTCTTGTCCCCACCTACCACCCCACCAGCCTCCGTGACCAGCACATAATTCTCTGAAACTTCTGCCACCTCCAACAGGATCCCACCATCAAACACATCTTTCCCTCCCTACCCCACTTTCTGCTCTCCATAGGGATCGTTCCCTACGCAACTCCCCTGTCCATTCATCTCTCCTCACTGATCTCTCTCCTGACACTTATCTTTGCAAGCAGAACAAGTGCTACACCTCTCCCTACACCTCCTCTCTCACTACCATTCAGGGCTCCAAACAGTCCTTCAAGGTGAGGCAATACTTCACCTGTGAGTCTATGGGGTCATTTACTGTGTTCGGTGCTCCCGGTGTGACCTCCTGTATATGGGTGAGACCTGACATAGATTGGGAGACCGCTTTGCCGAGCACCTACGCTCTGTCCACCAGAACAAGCCGGATCTCCCAGTAGCCACCCATTTCAATTCCACTTCCCATTCCAATATGTCCATCCATGGCCTCCTCCACTGTCAGGATGAGGCCACACTTAGACTGCAGGAACAACACCTTATATTCTGTTTGAGTAGCCTCTAACCTGATGGCATGAACACTGATTTCTCAAACTTCCAAAAATGACCCCCCCCCCCCCACCATTCCCTATCCCCTTTTCCCTGTCTCATGTTATCTCCTTGCCTGCCCATCACCTCCCTCTGGTGCTCCTCCCCCTTTTTCTTTCTTCCATGGCCTTCTGTCTTTTTCACCAATCAATTTCCTAGCTCTTTGCTTCATCCCTTCTCCTCCAAGTTTCATGTTTCGCCTGACGTTTCCCTTACTCTTCCCTCCACCTTTTAAATCTACTCCTCAGTTTTTCTCTCCAGTCCTGCCGAAGGGCTTCGGCCTGAAACGTCGACTGTACTCTCTTCCATGGATGCTGCCTGGCCTGCTGAGTTCCTCCAGCATTTTGTGTGTGTTGCTTGGATAGTGGAATGCTTCACCTGCAGGATGTTGGAAGGCAGGCAGATCTCCAGTACACCTGCAAGAAGTGCATCCAGCTGCAGCTTCTAACAGGCTGTGTTAAGGAGCTGGAGCTGGAACTGGATGAACTCCCGGATCATTCGGGAGGCTGCGGGGTTGATAGACAGGACATACAGGGAGGCAGTTACACCCAAAGTGCCGGACACAGGTAACAGGGTGACCTTCAGGAGAGGGATAGACAATGGACAGTAGACAATAGACAGTAGGTGCAGGAGTAGGCCATTCGGCCCTTCTAGCCAGCACCACCATTCACTGTGATCATGGCTGATCATACACAATCAGTACCCTGTTCCTGCCCTCTCCCCATATCCCTTGATCCCGCTATCTATAAGAGCTCTATCTAACTCTCTCTTGAATGCATCCAGAGAATTGGCCTCCACTGCCTTCTGGGGCAGAGCATTCCACATATCCACCACTCTCTGGGTGAAAAAGTTTTTCCGCATCTCTGTTCTAAATGGCCTACCCCTTATTCTTAAACTGTGGCCTCTAGTTCTGAACTCACCCATCAGTGGGAACATGCTTCCTGCCTCCAGTGTGTCCAATCCCTTAATAATCTTACATGTTTCAATCAGATCCCCTCTCATCCTTCTAAATTCCAGTGTATACAAGCCCAGTCGCTCCAATCTTTCAACATATGACAGTCCTGCCATTCCGGGAATTAAACTTCTGAACCTACGCTGTACTCCCTCAATAGCAAGAATGTCCTTCCTCAAATTTGGAGACCAAAACTGCACACAGTACTCCAGGTGGGGTCTCACCAGGGCCCTGTACAGCTGCAGAAGGACCTCTTTACTCCTATACTCAATTTCTCTTGTTATAAAAGCCAGCATGCCATTAGCTTTCTTCACTGCCTGCTGTACCTGCATGCTTGCTTTCATTGACTGATGTACAAGAACACCTAGATCTTGTTGTACTTCCCCTTTTCCTAATGACTCCATTTAGATAGTAATCTGCCTTCCTGTTCTTGCCACCAAAGTGGATAACCTCACATTTATCCACATTAAACTGCATCTGCCATACATTTGCTCACTTACCCAACCTGTCCAAGTCACCCTGCATTCCCATAACATCCTCCTGACATTTCACACTGCCACCCAGCTTTGTGTCATCAATAAATTTGCTAATGTTACTTTTAATCCCTTCATCTAAATCATTAATGTATATTGTAAACAGCTGCGGTCCCAGCACCGAACCTTGCAGGACCCCAGTGGTCACAGCCTGCCATTCCGAAAAGGACCCATTAATCACTACTCTTTGTTTCCTGTCAGCCAGCCAATTTTCAATCCATGTCAGTACTCTGCCCCCAATACCATGTGCCCTAACTTTGCCCACTAATCTCCTATGTGGGACTTTATCAAAAGCTTTCTGGAAGTCCAGGTACACTACATCCACTGGCTCTCCCTTGTCCATTTTCATAGTTACATCCTCAAAAAACTCCAGAAGATTAGTCAAGCATGATTTTCCCTTCATAAATCCTTAGGGCTTAGGGAGCAAGTGCAGAGTACCCCAATGGCCATTCCCCTCAATAACAGGTATACCGTTTTGGATATTGTTGGGGGTGGTAAAGATTTTTATTCCTCATGTATGTGAAGGATGTAAGAAATGAATTCAATTCAATTCAACATGAATGAACAAAGTAGTTGTGTTCGCAAACATGAGGAAATCTGCAGATGCTGGAAATTCAAACAACAACACACACAAAATGCTGGTGGAACACAGCAGGCCAGGCAGCATCTATAGGGAGAAGCACTGTTGACGTTTCGGGCTGAGACCCTTCGTCAGGACTAACTGAAAGAAAAGTAGTTGTGTTCATCTTTTACTTAAAACAGGTTTGGATTAGACAGTTAAAGAACATTCCATTGATAAGAGGTAACCTATGAAATAGTTAGGTTTAGTGGTGAGGCACAAGCTGCAGATAAACTTTTGCAAAAATACAGAACTAGCTATACTGTGGAGAAATTAAACTACAAGGAAAATGACGCAGTTGGTCTCTAATCCACCCCAGCTGATTATGGAGGGGAGGCAGACTCCTTAGAGACATCAATAGTCATGCAGCAGTCAAAGAACAGTTGGCCAGGTATGGCATCCATAAGGTGCTGATCATCAACAATGGGCAACAGCTCACAGCAGACAACTTTGTGGAATTCTCAAAGAGTTGCAGTTGCATCATTGGACCTCATCCCCCAATTCCACAGGGTGATGGAAAAGCAGAGGAACTACTGAATCAACACAGTCAGCCTCCTCCTTATGTCCTTGGCCTTTGGCCCACCATGAGGTGATGTGTGCCCTTTGAAGAGACATGTCAGTCGATGACAAAGAACTTTAAAAACTGTACAGCCAGAGACAGGTGACCAGAAGTGTAAAAGAGTGCAGGTTGCAAAAAATAAAGCAGGCACAATACCAGGAAGGAGACATCAGAGATCTGCCAGTACCCAGAGTTTGTGAAATGCCCAGGATAAAGCCAATATCTGACCAAAACAGACATGACAAAAGGCAATGGTATATCCCATCAACAGATCATATCAGATTACTATAGAGAAGACTTCATTTTGGAGGTACAGGCACCATCTCAAAAGACAACAAGACCATGAGACAAAGGAGCAGAATTAGGCCAACTGGATCTGCTCCAGCATTCCATCATAGCTGATTTATTATCTCTCTCAACCTCATTCTCCTGCCTTCTCTCCATAATCTTTGATTCTCTTACCAATCAAGAACCTATCAGCCACACATTCATCTGCCAAAGCATCCAATTCTTATCATGATCGGCACATGACACAGGCAGCAATCTAGAGATTACTACCCTTGAGCTCCAGCTTCTCAGAGGCCAGAAGGGATCTGGCGAGTGTGGATTGGGACAGGTTGTTCTCAGGCAAGGGTGTACTTGGTAAGTGGGAGGCCTTTAAAAGTGAAATTTCAAGAGTACTGAGTTTGTATGTTCCTGTCAGAATAAAAAAGGCCGTTTCCCTACCAATCCATGATGTACCTGGAGAAACTACTTTCTATGGTGGATCGATAAAAACTAGTAATGGCCAAAGGATGTGTGCAACATTCCTTTAGCTTCCTGTGGAAATAGAGGTGCTAGTGAGCTTTCTTAGAACCATAAAACATTACAGCACAGAAACAGGCCTTTTGGCCCTTCTTGGCTGTACTGAACCATTTTTCTGCCTCGTCCCACTGACCTGCACCTGGCCCATATCCCTCCATACCCTTCTCATCCATGTACCTGTCCAAGTTTTTCTTAAATGTTAAAAGTGAGCCCGCATTTACCACTTCATCTGGCAGCTCATTCCACACTCCCACCACTCTCTGTGTGAAGATGCCCCCCCAAATGTTCCCTTTAAACTTTTCCCCCTTCACCCTTAACCCATGTCCTCCGGTTTTTTTTCTCCCCTAGCCTCAGTGGAAAAAGCCTGCTTGCATTCACTCTATCTATACCCATCGTAATTTTATATACCTCTATCAAGTCTCCCCTCATTCTTCTATGCTCCAGAGAATAAAGTCCTAACCTATTCAACCTTTCTCTATAACTCAGCTTCTCAAGTCCCAGCAACATCCTTGTAAACCTTCTCTGCACTCTTTCAACCTTATTAATATCCTTCCTGTAATTCGGTGACCAAAACTGCAGACTGTACTCCAAATTCAGCCTCACCAATGCCTTATACAACCTCACCATAACATTCCAACTCTTATACTCAGTACTTTGATTTATAAAGGCCAAGGTACCAAAAACTCTCTTTATGACCCTATCTACCTGTGACGCCACTTTTAGGGAATTTTGTATCTGTATTCCCAGATCCCTCTGTTCTACTGCACTCCTCAGTGCCCTACCATTTACCTTGTATGTTCTACCTTGGTTTTTCCTTCCAAAGAGCAATTGCTTACACTTGTCCTGTCATGTTCCGGATCGGTTCCCCTTTAAATTTAGTTAGGTTGCGATCCGGACCATTGACGCCTTGTTCCCTTTTAATTCCGTTTCCCGCATCCCTTGAGCTTGGCAATCAAGGTAATCTACCCTCGACCCGAACCGGCAGTTTATAAACCCCTGGCTTTAGCCGTTCGGGGTGAGAGTGTTAAGAAGCCTTCGCAAGTCGCCGCCGCTACGACAAGCCAGAGTGATCCAGCCCGCATCGGAGTTCCAGCAATTCCCCTTCCGTCGCCAGAGTGATCCAGCCCGCATCGGAGTACCAGCAATTCCCCTTCCGTCGCCAGAGTGATCCAGCCCGCATCGGAGTTCCAGCAATTCCCCTTCCGTCGCCAGAGTGATCCAGCCCGCATCGGAGTTCCAGCAATTCCCCTTCCGTCGCCAGAGTGATCCAGCCCGCATCGGAGTTCCAGCAATTCCCCTTCCGTCGCCAGAGTGATCCAGCCCGCATCGGAGTACCAGCAATTCACCTTCCGTCGCCAGAGTGATCCAGCCCGCATCGGAGTTCCAGCAATTCCCCTTCCGTCGCCAGAGTGATCCAGCCCGCATCGGAGTTCCAGCAATTCCCCTTCCGTCGCCAGAGTGATCCAGCCCGCATCGGAGTTCCAGCAATTCCCCTTCCGTCGCCAGAGTGATCCAGCCCGCATCGGAGTTCCAGCAATTCCCCTTCCGTCGCCAGAGTGATCCAGCCCGCATCGGAGTTCCAGCAATACACCTTCCGTCACCAGAGTGATCCAGCCCGCATCGGAGTACCAGCAATTCCCCTTCCGTCGCCAGAGTGATCCAGCCCGCATCGGAGTACCAGCAATTCACCTTCCGTCGCCAGAGTGATCCAGCCCGCATCGGAGTACCAGCAATTCACCTTCCGTCGCCAGAGTGACCCAGCCCGCATCGGAGTACCAGCAATTCACCTTCCGTCGCCAGAGTGATCCAGCCCGCATCGGAGTACCAGAAATTCACCTTCCGTCGCCAGAGTGATCCAGCCCGCATCGGAGTACCAGCAATTCACCTTCCGTCGCCAGAGTGATCCAGCCCGCATCGGAGTACCAGCAATTCACCTTCCATCCCCAGAGTGACCCAGCCCGTATCGGAGTTCCAGCAATTCAACTTCCGTCACCAGAGTGACCCAGCCCGCATCGGAGTACCAGCAATTCACCTTCCATCACCAGAGTGACCCAGCCCGCATCGGAGTTCCAGCAATTCCCCTTCCGTCGCCAGAGTGATCCAGCCCGCATCGGAGTACCAGCAATTCACCTTCCGTCACCAGAGTGATCCAGCCCGCATCAGAGTACCAGCAATTCACCTTCCGTCGCCAGAGTGATCCAGCCCGCATCGGAGTTCCAGCAATTCACCTTCCGTCACCAGAGTGATCCAGCCCGCATCAGAGTACCAGCAATTCACCTTCCGTCGCCAGAGTGATCCAGCCCGCATCGGAGTTCCAGCAATTCCCCTTCCGTCGCCAGAGTGGGTCCGGGCAAGGTCAATCTACCAGGGCTGAGTTGAAGGCAGAGTCCTGACTCGACATTCATGCCCCTTGTCTGTGTTTTCCCCTCGAAGAGTCCCAGCTCGATGCCTGATCTGAAGGAGGAGTCCTGGTTCAAGATTCCTTGTCCTGTGTTTTGGTGTCCACGTTTCTGGCTGCAGTGATCCATGGTATCCAAGTGTCTGGCGGCGGTGAATCAAGGTCCCAGTCTCCACGTCCAAGGGCCATGGCAGTCCATGTTCCCCCTTTCCAAGTCTAAGGGCCGTGGCGGTCCCAGTCCCCAGGGTCCAAGTCATGGCCGCATCCGTCCATGCTCCCCCGTCCAAGTCCAAGGTCCGCAGCTGTCCATGCTCCCCTGTCCAAGTCCAAGGTCCGCGGCTGTCCATGCTCCCCCTGTCCAAGTCCGAGGTCCGCGACTGTCCATGCTCCCCTGTCCAAGTCCAAGGTCCGCGGCGATCCAAGTCCCTAGTCCCCTAGTCTGAGGTTCGTGTTTCTCTTTGTCCTCGATTTTCCGATCTTCTGTGTAGCGAGTAATAAACGCTATTTTATTGTTCCGAAGAAAGACGTGTTTGTGTCCTGCGTGTGGGTTCTCTCCCAGCACCCTTGTCCCCACCTCGTCACATGTCCGTATTAAACTCCATCTGCCATTTTTCAGCCCATTTTTCCAGCTGGTCCAAATCCCTCTGCTAGCTTTGAAAACCTTCCTCACTGTCCACTACACCTCCAATCTTTGTATCATCAGCAAATTTGCTGATCCAATTTACCACATTATCATCCAGATCATTGATATAGATGACAAATAACAATGGATCCAGCACTGATCCCTGTGGCACACCACTAGTCACAGGCCTCCACTCAGAGAAGCGATCCTCCACTACCACTCTCTGGCTTCTCCCATTGAGGCAATGTCTAATCCAATTTACTACCTCACCATATATACCTAGCGACTGAATCTTCTTAACTAACCTCCCATGCGGGACCTTGTCAAAGGCCTTACTGAAGTCCATGTAGACAACATCCACTGCCTTCCCTTCATCCACTTTCCTGGTAACCTCCTCAAAAACTCTAATAGATTTGTTAAACATGACCTACCACGCACAAAGCCATGTTGACTCTCCCTAATAAGTTCCTGTCTATCCAAATACTTGTAAATCCTATCTCTTAGTACTCCTTCCAATAATTTACCTACTACCGATGTCAAACTTACTGGCCTATAATTTCTTGGATTACTTTTAGAGTCGTTTTTAAGCAACGGAACAACGGATGTCCACGGGGTTGGACCAGGACAGGCCATAGATGATGTTCACTTCTAGGAACTTGAAACTTTCAACCCTCTTGTCCTCAGCACTGTTGAAGTAAAAGGGGATGTTTGAACCTACAACCCCCCCACCCCTTTCTGAAGGCAATGACCAGCTCTTTAGTTTTGCTGTCCTTGTGAGGAAGGTTTTTGTCCTGACACCATATCACTCAGCTCTATCTCCTTGCCGTACTCTAACTCATCGTTATCTAAGATACATCCTACTCTGGTAGTATCATCTGCAAACATCTCGATGCATTTAGGACAGAATCTGGCCACACAGTCATGGGCGTTCAGAGAGTAGTGTAGGGTTCTGAGGGGTGCAGCCTCGTGGGGCACCAGTGCTGAGGATATTTGTGGTGATCAGCATGCCGTGCTGCACTGTTCCGCTGCCCAGAAAGAGAAATATTTCAGCTGAGCTCCATAGCTTCCACTCTGTGTGAATTAGGCAGTGAATGGAAACTATTGACAAGCTGTCTGCAAACTTTAAAAGTGTTGGATTCAGGAACTGCCCCCTTGGATTGTAACTCCATTAGTTGGAAAAGATGCAAAGGACAAGCCAAAGGATTTATAGGCCAGTGAGTCAAACGTCCAGTATGCAGAAGTTCTGAGGATTTGCTTGTGGGCAAGCCCAATCCTTGATTATTTGAACAAATAAAATGGATCAGGGATGGGTTTACATGCATGGTTCTGAATTGTAGATCTGACCCATTGGGACAGTGCAGTCCAAGGTCAGCGAATGATTCCGATTCAGATTTATTTATCACATATACATCAAAGCATACAGTAAAACGCGCTGATTACGTTAACAAACAACACAATCTATGGATGAGTTGAGGGCAGCCTGCAAGTGTCGCCACACTTTCCGGCGCCAACATTGCATGCCCACCGTGTTCAGCAGAACCACACAAACAACTACAGAGCAGCAGCAATGAGAAAACAGCAAAACAAACTGTTCCCCCCATCCACCCACCCAGTGACACACACAGATAGTCGTCCAACCACAGGACAGGCCGCTGTCAGACCTCCAGCCTCCACTGGACTCACAAGCTTGCAGACAGCAGGTCTTCCACTTCCCCGGTAGACTTGTAGACTTGCAAACCCAAGGCTCTGTCCACTGGATTTTGACTTCTGGATTTCTGATTGACTTTCGGGCTTTAATCTTTGGTATCAATGCCAAGACTCATCGATGATGGGAAATCTAGGCTTTAATCTCTGGACTCACCAAAGGCAAGGGTGAGTAGGTCATGCTATCAAGCTTTAGAGAAGCTGATGTCAAATGGGGAGGCTGCCAAAAAACCAGGACAGTAAACCTACTGATGAAAGGATTGAAAGAAAGAAGAAATGAAGTTGGGCCTAAAATGGAAGCAAGGGTCCCAGAGGCAAGTTCCCCCTCCCTCCACTACTTTCAAATCTCTTACTATCTTTCCTTTCAGTTAGTCCTGACGAAGGGTCTCGGCCCGAAACGTCGACAGCGCTTCTCCCTATAGATGCTGCCTAGCCTGCTGTGTTCTACCAACATTTTGTGTGTGTTGTTCCCTATAAAATGGTTGCATGAAGGTTAGGAATCAAGTAATAGGGTGAAAGCAAACTCTGATGGAAGGAGACAAATAAGTGAAGAGAAAAAATCTGAACAGATGAAGATGAAGTAGACCTGAGGTCCTCTCTGAGTTAAACTCGGTTATTATGTGTCCAGGCCACACCACACAGAGTCATACAATTACTCATGAATGGCAGAAAAATTGGACCAATTGTGGAAAAGATGTGACCAATTTCTTCAGATGATTGGACACAGTCGGATCTCACTGGTCCCTGATAGGAGAAACAAATGTTTATCACTCTTCTGTCCATTGGATTCACTACTCCAACCAGAAGCATTTCAGCTATCATCTGAAAGATAATGACAAAACTAAGTCCATCACATGAGTGACAGTAGATATTCACTACTCACTGGGGGACAAAGCATCCTCTTGGTTCAACCTTTATATCTAAACTTTCACCCGCATGGCACTTTAACCAAATCCACTGTGAGCCATAAGAAGGTTTCTTAAGCAAAGGTTGACATCAAGCACTCTATGAAGATTTCTGGTCAATTAAGTAAAACTAGATTAAAGAGCTATTATCATAGGAACATCTGAAAGTAGGAAGGAGACAAGGGAGGAGGAAATGTCCAAGGAGGGAATTGCAGAGCTGAGAATCCTGGTGGTCAGCTCATTAACAATGTACAGCAGACACATTTCCCATTAGTATTCTCTATTGTAAAACCAGAAGACATAGGAGAATAATTAGGCCATTTGGCCCATCAAAATCTGCTCTTCCAGACCATCATGGCAGATTTATTATCTCTCTTCACCCCATTCACCTGCCTTCTCCCCATAATCCTTGACACACTTTCTAATCGAGAACCTATCAACCCCCACTTTAAATAGACCCAATGACTTGGCTCCACAGCCACCTGAGATAATGAGTTCTTCAGATTCAGCATCCTCTGACTAAAGAAATTTCTCCTCATCTCTGTTCTAACGTGACATCCTTGTACTCTTCAGCTGTACCCTCTGGTCCTAAACTCCCCCACTAAACTCTCCACATTCACTCTATCTAGGCCTTTCAATATTTCAATCAAATAGCTAAGGAAGAAACCCAGGTACTGTAGTCAATGCAAGTAAATTTGGTGAGGATTTTGTTCACGTCTTGCTGGTGATGCTTTTGAACTCACAGACTAACACCATAAACCAGGCCCCATCCACGGACTGTGTCTGTGACTGGGCTGAAGGGTCCCAGAATGCTGGCATTTCCTCCTCAGTAATTGATACCAAGAGCTTTCCACAGAGCGGAGGGGGGAGTTGAGGAGATGCGAGCTCTCCCTGTAGCATCACTCAATGAAAATCCAACCATCAGACAAAGCACAGAGTTGACCTCCAGATCTGATACTCATTACACTCCTGGCACGGCAGGAGTCTTCCTGCTGGCCTCCCTACTCTCTGTCTACTTGTTAACTTGCTAATGTGATTAAGGCAAAGATCAAGGCCTTAAAGATCAAAGTCCAATGTTACTATGATGTCAGGAGCTGCACATAATGATTGTGAGAGGGGAAAAATTAACTCTTTCCTGGCTTTAACGGCAAGCCAAGAATACTGAAACCATGGGAAATTGAATTTATATAGCACCTTTTACAACTCCAGAAATCCTAAAACACTTTACACCCAATGATATCTCCCTGAAGTAGTGAAGTGCAGAAAATGTGTTGATCTCAGAGGTTCTAAGCACAATGTGAAACAGCCACATAAACAATATTTGTTGAGGGCCCCCACATGCACACTATTGGTTTGTTACCACATAAAAAGATGACTCCTCCAACAGCACAGAGTTCAGTGTCGGTCTCCAGAGCAACACCTGAAATTGCGACACTTGGGCAGTGTGACAGGAGTTGCCAGTTCCAGTGAATCTGGGGGGGTCAAAGACAGTCCCAGTGCCAGAGAATCAGCAAGATGCCGATTTCTCTTCAGTCATTGTGACTGGTCTGTGCGATAGCATTGGGATCCCTGTCTATAAAGCCCTAAACTCACAAGAAGATTTAAGCCCTGCCTAATACAGGTAGCTATGGGTACCCTCACCATAGGGAAGTTGAACTGTACCCACCTGCTCTTTAAGGACTAGCTCACTTCCCTGTCTTCAGTAGTTCCTGCAGCAAGGTCCAGCTGCCAATACCTACTGCTCGAGTGATGGGTCCTCCCTCCCTACAAGGACCCCCGACCAGTGACCTTTAAAGGCGACCCTTTAAAACAGAGGCAAGGAGGAATTTTTTTAGCCGGAGAGTAGAATGAATGCTCTGCTACAGACTGCAGTGGAGGCCAGGTCTGTGGGTATATTTAAGGTGGAAGTTGATCATTTCCTGATCAGTCAGGGCATCAAAGGATATGGCGAGAAGGCAGGTGTTTAGGGTTGAGTGGGATCCAGGATCAGCCATGAAGGATTGGTGGGGCGGAATGGCCCAATTCTGCTCCTGTGTCTTATGGGTTTATGGTCTTGTGGCCTATGGAAGAGGTATGTTCAGCTATCAAAGTAGTTTAAACAAAGTTTACTTTTATTGATACACTTTTAAATTTAGATAAATAGTTCTTAACATACGCCTAACACTCACAGAGGATTTCTGATTTACAAAATACTTCTGAATTACAAAAGCTTTACAAACACAAAGGATTTCTAAACACAGGAGCTAGAAAAACACGGGAACGAATTGCAGACAATTGAGTCTTCCATCACAGAAACTGAAGGTTGAGGAATGAATTCTAGTTCTTCTTTCCATCACCCCATTTATCTGCTGTTCTTCTTGTCACTTGTTTCCTCTGCCAAGTCTTCCTGCTGGAAGGTTTCAGAATGAAGTTTATTTATCATGTGCACATCCAAACATACAGTGAAATGCGTCACTTGCATTAACAATGATCACACCCGAAGTTATGTTGGGGGCAGTCCACAAGAATCACTACACATTTCAGTGCCTACATAGCATGCCCATAATGCTTGGCAGACAAGACAGAGCACAACAAAACAGAACAAAGCGAGCAACAAAAAAAACAACAGTTAAAAAATGCCTGGTTCCTCCCTCCCACACATGCATATACACAGTCATCTAACCCTGGGATTGGCCTCCTTCTTCAGTCTCCAGCAGGCTCGGGCTTGCTGACATTGGCTTCAACTTCCCCAGTGGCCTTGCAGAGATTCACAGATTCAGGGTTCTACCAACGGGGCTCAACGTCCAGACTTCTGATTTGACCGTCAGGCCTCAATGCTCGACATCGACCGCAGGACCTGCCAATCACTGAACCCTGGGCCCCGAGCTCTGTCTCACCAATTCACAAACCCAGAGTCATTGGAATATGTTCTTCTTGCCGAGAACTTCAACTCCAGAACCTCAAAAAGCTGGCATCTATCATTAAGGACTCCTACTACCCAGAACATGCCCTCTTCTCATTGCTACCATCAGGGAGGAGGTACAGGAGGCTGAAGACGCACACTCAATGTTTCAAGAACAGCTTCTTCCCCTCTGCCATCATATTTCTAAATGGTCCATGAACCCATGAACATTACCTCAATATTTTTTCTCTCTGTTCGCACTTATTTATCTTTATGTATAGGGGTATATTTCTTGCTGTAATTAGAACCATATAACATTACAGCACAGAAACAGGCCTTTTGGCCCTTCTTGGCTGCGCTGAACCATTTTTCTGCCTAGTCCCACTGACCTGCACCTGGCCCATATCCCCCTATAAACCTCTCATCCATGTACCTGTCCAAGTTTTTCTTTAGTGTTAAAAGTGAGCCTACATTTACAACTTCATCTGGCAGCTCATTCCACTCTCCCACCACTGTCTGTGTGAAGAAGCCCCCCCCCCATGTTCCCTTTAGACTTTTCCCCCTTCACCCTTAACCCATATCCTCTGTTTTCTTTCTCCTCTAGCCTCAGTGGAAAAAGCCTGCTTGCATTCACTCTATCTATACCCATCATAATTTTATATACCTCTATCAAGTCTCCCCTCATTCTTCTATGCTCCAGGGAATAAAGTCCTAACCTATTCAACCTTTCCCTGTAACTCAGTTTCTCAAGTCCCGGCAACATCCTCGTAAACCTTCTCTGCACTCTTTCAACCTTATAAATATCCTTCCTGTAATTTGGTGACCAAAACTGCACACAATACTCCAAATTCGGCCTCACCAATGCCTTATATAACCTCACCATAACCTCCAACTCTTATACTCAATACTTTGATTTATAAAGGCCAAGGTACCAAAAACTCTCTTTATGACCCTATCTACCTGTGACACCACTTTTAGGGAATTTTGTATCTGTATTCCCAGATCCCCCTGTTCTACTGCACTCTTCAGTGCCCTACCATTTACCTTGTATGTTCTACCTTGGTTTGTCCTCCCAAAGTGCAATACCTCACACTTATCTGTATTAAACTCCATCTGCCATTTTCAGCCCATTTTTCCAGCTGGTCCAAATCCTTCTGCTAGCTTTGAAAGCCTTCCTTACTGTCCACTACATCTCCAATCTTTGTATCATCAGCAAATTTGCTGATCCAATTTACCACATTATCATCCAGTTCATTGATATAACAATGGACCCAGCACTGATCTCTGTGGCACACCACTAGTCACAGGCCTCCACTCAGAGAAGCAATCCTCCACTACCACTCTCTGGCTTCTTCCATTGAACCAATGTCTAATCCAATTTACTACCTCACCATGTATACCTAGCGACTGAATCTTCCTAATTAACCTCCCATGCGGGACCTTGTCAAAGGCCTTACTGAAGTCCATGTAGACAACATCCACTGCCTTCCCTTCATCCACTTTCCTGGTAACCTCCTCAAAAACTCTAATAAATTTGTTAAACATGACGTACCATGCAAAAAGCCATGTTGACTCTCCCTAATAAGTCCCTGTCTATCCAAATACTTTTAGATCCTATCTCTTAGTACTCCTTCCAATAATTTACCTACTACTGATGTCAAACTTACTGACCTATAATTTCCCAGATTACTTTTAGAGCCTTTTTTAAACAACAGAATAACATGAGCTATCCTCCAATCCTCCGGCACCTCACCCATAGATACCGACATTTTAAATATATCTGCCAGGGCCCCTGCAATTTCAACACTAGTCTCCTTCAAGTTCCGAGGGAATACCGTCAGGCGCTGGAGAATTATCTACTCTGATTTGCCTCAAGATAGCAAGCACCCCTTCCTCTTCAATCTGTATAGGTTCCATGACCTCACTACTTGTTTGCCTTATTTCCATTGACTTCATGCCAGTTTCCTTAGTAAATACAGGTGCAAAAAACCCATTTAAGATCTCCCGTTTCTTTTGGTTCCATACATAGCCGACCACTTTGATCTTCAAGAGGACCAATTTTATCCCTTACTATCCTTTTGCTCTTAATATACCTGTAGAAGATCTTAGGATTATCCTTCACCTTGACTGCCAAAGCAACCTTGTGTCTTTTAGCCCTCCTGATTTCTTTCTTAAGTTTTTTTTGCACTTTTTATACTCTTGAAGCACCTTATTTGTTATATGCTTATATGCTACCTTAATTGGTAGCATATTTTATCTATTACACTGTGCTGCTACCACAAAATGATAAATTTTACGACATATATCTGTGATAATAAACCTGGTTCTGATTCAAAACTCCAAGCACAGCCTCACACGCACCTTGAATAACATCATCATGTCCAGGATTTTCTGCTTTTGTTTCAGATTTCCAGCATCTGCAGCTGGTGGGGCTGATGAGCGTCATAGTGAAGCCTGTGGCTGAAGGAACCTCCATTCCTGCTCTCTCAGATGCTTCAAACAGGGTCTGAGACATCCGTGATCAATAAGGCATTGCCTTCCCTCCTCGCCCAGCTCAGCACAGTTACAGAGGGTGCAACTGGGAGATATCGCTTTCAGATCTCACCAGTACGAGCACGAGAACCAAAACAATGAACTGGTGTTGGCCCCTGACGCAGTAATTGTAAAGCTGCAATATTATAAAAACCCAACTAATTTGCAGATTCTTTCCGAAGCTGAATCAGTCTGCACATGAGTCTGCGTCCACAAGGCATATCTGAGCTTTTACTTTTGCTGGATTGGGATTTAACCTTCCTACGCTTGCTTGAAATTTTATATGATCACTTACTGTATATGTATGTAATTATTCAGTGAATTTTCCAGTAATTTATGTTTTTTTTTCAAAACCTCAGTTTTCAGTTGCAGGTGACATGCTACTTGAATCTATTTGACAGGTTAATTGTAATCACTGGAAATTTTGTTACCTCTCTACTCAGTATGTGATGAGCAAGACTGCTTTTCCTTTGTTTTCTCGGCCACTGTTGTTGATTTTCCACTCTCGTAACAGTTATCCAAATGACTGTAAGCAATAAGCTCTATGCCTCATCCTTGACTTCCAATGGATCGCAAAAGCATTGGGATTCAGTAATATCCTTAAGCGATGGGGCTCTTTACACTACTTTGTCAGCAACAGTGAAAGCCTAGTGGGGGGGGGGGGGGGGTGTGCGGGTCAACTAATGTCAGGTTTATTGGCTTATGCATCAGTCCAGGTGTGCCCAGGTGCAGCGAGAGGCTTGCTTTCAGCAGCATCACAGGTGTGTCGGTACAGACAGAACACAGAATATAAATTACACAAGGCAGTGAAGAGCAGGGGAGAGAAAGTGAGACCGAGTATATCAGCAGTTAGAAAGGTCCTTTCGCACATTGAGTTGATTGTATCACTCCCTCCGGTCACGGCTGCCATCTGCCTTCTCCACACACTTACATTGGTCTTTCGCTCCGGATTCTTTGCGGCTGGGTTCTATAATCAGGTGGGTGGGGTGCTGGTTTCTCAGTCACCCTTTTGTGCTTTGATCCTCTGCTCCTCTCTCATTAAAGCTATAAGGAAGTATAAACCTGTATTAACCAACCCCATCTCAAGAACAATGGGCTTCATTTCTTTATTCAAATAGTAGAAGTTGTGCATGATTTTTGTCCATGTTTTTCTTGTGAATGCTGCTTGTATGATGCTATGTGTCTGTGATGCTGCTGCAGGTAATTTCTTCATTGCCCCTGTGTATGAGTGTGGGGGTTGAGAGCTCTGACAACCCACTGCCCATTGTAACACTGCTCTCTGAGGCACCGGTGATGTCATGTGGTCACCTGACTCCCAGCTCTTCAGAGATCAGATGCACTCCTGCCCTGTGTCCCCCGACAGAAATCTCTTGGCACATGTTTTAGGCAAATATTCACTGAAGTGAAGCTCTGGTCCTTTTTGGTCGAGTACATAAAGGTAGCACCATATTGCTGTGGAGTAGAATGGGTAGAGAGTGAGCCTGACAGTTAGCACCAACCAGCACTTCAAACATCCCCCAGAAATAAGGCAATATAACCATAAGACATAGGGGTAGCGTTAGGCCATTTGGCCCATCGGGTCTGCTCCGGTATTCTGTCATGGCTGATTTATTATCCCTCTCAACCCAATTCTCCTCCCATCTCCCGTAACCTTTCATGCCTAACTAATTCAGAAATTGTCAACCTCCACTTTAAATTTGCCCAATGACTTGGTCTCCACAGTTGTCTGTGCCAATGAATTCCACAGATTCACCACCATCAGGGCAGAGAAATTCTTCCTCATCTCTGTACCAAAGGGACTTCCTTCTATTCTGAGCTGTGCCCTCTAGGTTCTAGACTTCCCCACTATAGAAACCAACCTTTCCACATCCACTCTGTTCCTAACATGCTGAGTGTGCATCTTCAACAGTAAAATATTGTACTGTTATTAAAATGCAGCAATAATGGTCCACGCCTAAACAAAAGTTATCACGGCTTCGATATCGTAAAGACTACTCAATCCAGGCAACATCCTTGTAAATCTCCTCTGTACCCTTTCTACGTATTCCACGTCCTTCCTGTGGTGAGGCAGTCAGAATTGAGCGCAGTACTCCAAGTGGGGTCTGACTAGGGTCCTATATAGCTACAACATTACCTCTCGGCTCTTTAAACTCAATCCCATGATTGATGAAGGCCAATGCACCGTACGCCTTCTTAACCACAGAGTCAACCTGCGCAGCTGCTTTGAGCGTCCTATGAACTCAGACCCCAAGATCACTCTGATTCTCTACACTGTCAAAAGTCTTACCATTAATGCTATATTCTGCCATCATATTTGACCTACCAAATTGAAACACCTCGCACTTATCTGGGTTGAACTCCATCTGCCACTTCTCAGCCCAGCTTTGCATCCTATCATTGCCCCGCTGTAACCTCTGACAGCCCTCCACACTATCCACAACACCCCCAACCTTTGTGTCATCAGCAAATTTACTAACCCATCCCTCCACTTCCTCACCCAGGTCATTTATAAAAATCACGAAGAGTAAGGGTCCCAGAACAGATCCCTGAAGTCACCGGTCTCCATGCAGAATATGACCTGTCTACAACCACTCTTTGCCTTCTGTGGGCAAGACATTTCTGGATCCATAAAGCAATGTCCCCTTGGATCCCATGCCTCCTTACTTTCTCAATAAGCCTTGCATGGTGTACCTTATCAAATGTCTTGCTGAAATCCATATACACTACATCTATGGCTCTTCCTTCATCAATGTGTTTAGTCACATCCTCAAAAAATTCAATCAGGCTCGTAAGGCACAACCTGCCTTTGGTAAAGCCATGCTGACTATTCCTAATCATATTATGCTTCTCCAAATATTAATTAATCCTGCCTCTCAGGATCTTCTCCATCAACTTACCAACCACATGATGATGGCAAGGAGGCTACATGTCTTCTACACTACCTTATCTACGTGTGTTACCGCCTTCAGGAAGCTATAGGCTTTCACCCCAAGATCCCTCTGTATAACTATGGTCCTAAGGATCCTGCATTTAGAGTCATTGAGTTATACAGCACTGAAATGGCCCTTTGCACCCATCTTCTCTAGGAGACCAAGTTGCCTGGTATTTGGTCTCTATTCTTCTAACTCTTTTCTATCCATGTACATATCCAAATAACATGTCCAAGCCTCTGGAAGCTTGTTTCATATATTCACCACCCTCTGTGGGAAAAAAGTTGCCCTTTAGGTCCTTATAAATCACTCCCCCCCCCCCCATTTTAAATCCATGCCCTCTAGTCCTGGGAGAAAGACTGTGACCATCCACTTTATCTATGCCCCTCATGATTTAATTTACCTCCATAAGTTTACTCCTCAACCTCGTATGCTCAAAATGAAATATCCCAACCTATCCAGGCTCTCTTATCACACAAGCCTCTCAGTCCTTGTAAGATCTCACAATATCTTTTAGGCTCCTTTTTCAGCTTACTGACGTCATTTCTATAGCTGGATGACCTGAACTGCTCACAATACTCCAAGTGTAGTTACACCAGCAACTTGTGCAGTTCTAACGTGAAGTCCCAACTCCTTGCCAACAAAGGCAAACATCCTTCACCACTCTGTCTACCTTTATCTGTACCCCACAGCCTCTCTGGGACCATACCATTTACTGTGTTCAACACACCTATCTCCAGCACCTTATACTTGTCCAAGTTAAATCCCTTGGCCTACTTCCCCAGTTCATTTATCCTGTTGTAGTATTGGACAACTTTCTTCACTGTCCACTGCATGAGCAATTTAGGTGTCATTTGCAAGCATACTAACCATGTTAACAATACTGTCATCCAAAGCGTTAATATAGATAGCAAACAAAACAGTGAAACCAGCACCAGTCTCTGTGGCACATCATTCTGAATAATAACCCTCCACCCTCTGCCTCCACCAATCCAATTCTGTATCCAATTGACCAGCTCACCCTGGATCCCATGTGACCTAATCTCCCAGCCTAGCCTACCATTCAGAACTTTGTCAAAGGCATTGCTAAAGACCACGTCAACAAATTCAACACCCACACACACTCATCAATCCTCTGAGTCACTGAATATGTACATTTTCTTGTTTTGTACTGTACATTTTCCTCTTCTTCCAAATTGCAAAATCTCACATCTGCTCAGATTAATCTCCACCTGCCAGTTCTCTGCCCATTTTCCCAACTGGTCTGTACCCTGACAACCTTCCTCACTATACACATGGCATCAATTTTTGTGTTATCTGCCAATTTATCAGACTCCAGACAATATATATAATATTCACTGTCCTTATCACAACTATTTTCATTGCCTCCTCAAAAAAACTCAATCAAATTGATGTCATGACCTTCCCTACACAAAACCATGCTGACTAAATCTCACAAATCCGCACATGTCCAGATGCAAGTTGATTCAATCCGTAAGAATCTCTGGCCTATATTTTCACAGTTTACCTCTGCTTTTCTTAAGCAGAGGAACAAAACTGGCCTTTTTCCAGTCCTCTGGGACCACGCCTGTGACTAAAGAGCATCCTAATCTCAAACAATAATGAGGTGGCCTACAGGAAAGAAGTCATCTCTGACGCAGTGGTGTCAAGAAAACAACCTCTCCCTCAATGTCGCAAAAACAAAAGAGCTGGTTGTGAATTACAGGAGGAATGGAGGCGGGCTAACTCCTATTGACATCAGTGGATCTGGGGCTGAGAGGGTAAACAGCTTTAAGTTCCTCGGCATCCACATCACCGAGGACCTCACGTGGTTTGTAAACACCAGCTGTCTGGTGAAAAAGGCACAAAAGCACCTCTTTCACCTCAGACAGTTGAGGAAGTTTGGTATGGGCCCCCAAATGCTAAGAACTTTCTACAGGGACATAACTAAGAGCATCCTGACTGGCTGCATTACTGCCTGATATGGAAACTGTACCTCCCTTAATCACAGGACACTGCAGAGAGTGGTGCGGACAGCCCAGCACATCTGTAGTTGTGAACTTCCCTCCACTGAGGACATTTACAAGGCCAGATGTGAAAAAAGGGCCCATAGGATCATTGGGATCCGAGTCACCCCAACCACAATCTATTCCAGCTGCTACCATCCAGGACCAACAGGCTCCGGGATAGCCTCTTCCACCAGGCCATCAGACTGATTAACACGCTGATTTGAGTGTATTTTTATGTTATATTGACTGTTCTATTTATTATAAATTATTATAAATTACTATTGATTAATTGCACATTTAGACGGAGACTTAATCTAAAGATTGTTATTCCTTGTGTATGTGAAGGATGTAAGAAATAAATCAATTCATTCAATTTATTCATTCATACAGTGATCTCAGTCAATGTCCCAGCAAACTCTTCTCTTGCTTTTCTCTGCAAGCTGGAAAGATCCCGCCAGAACATGGGGAGCTTTCTACCTTAAAGCACAAACGCTTCAATGACTCCTCCTTCATGATATAAACATTTCTTCTAATATCAGCATACCCTTCCCTGATATTGTTATTGTTCATGTCCTTCTCCTTGGTGAATACCAGTGGAAAGTTCTTAAATATGTCATTGTTCATCTTTTGCTTATTTATGTATTTTTAACCTTTTTGTAATTTTAACATCTTGCACTGTATTGCTGCGGCAAAACAACAAATTTCACGTTAGGCATTGATAATAAACCTGATTCTGATTCAGAGTTATTATCTTGCCCATTACCTCTGGCTCCAGGTATAAATTCCCTCCTTTGCCCTTGTGTGGTCCTATCTGCTCTCTAGCTACCCTTTTGTTTTTAATGTATGTATAAAATGCCTTCAATTTCTACCCACCAAGGACAGTGTCCAAAATTAAAAGTCCAGATTATATACACAAAATTACTAAAAGCATTGATGTATAATAATTGAATAATAAAATATCCCACTACTCAGGCTGTAAACCTGATTTTATGAATAGACCCTTGCTCTTTTCGGGTCTGATGCAGCTAGGACACAGTCATTTCAAAGTATCAGTCCGTGAAGTAACAATGGATTCATGTAAACTCGGATTACTTCCAACCTGCCCATTGTTTTGTTCCTCTGGGTACTCAGGAGCTTCTTTACACATGGAGTAGTGAGTAGCTGAGCCTGCAGGAGGAAGTGAATGAGGCAGCTACAATTGCAACATTTCAGAGGCATTTGGGTCGGTACATGGAGGAGTGGGGCTTGAAGGGTTATGGGCTGAATGTGGGCAACACCAGTAGGGAGAATGCTGTGGCTGGTATGCACCAGTTGGGCAGAAGGGCCTGTTTCTGTGACCCTATGACTCAATGACTGCCCCTCACCGGCCAATCCAGCTCTCCTAGGCATTTACAGTAGATACAAAGAAAGAAAATAAACAAACAAAATAATAATTAATAAACAATAAATATTGAGAACATGAGAGGAACATTATTATTTCTTTTTTTTCATTTGTATTTGTTGTGTTTTGCACGTTGGTCGTTCGTCTGTCCTGTTAAGTGCAGTCTTTCGTGGATTCTGTTATGTTGCTTGGATTTTCTGAGAAAGCCTGCAAGTAAGCAAGCCTTAGTGTCGCATGTGGACTCATGTATGTACTTGATAACAAGTTTACTTTGAACTTTCTGGCCTTGAAACTGAGTCCATAGGTTGTGGGAGCAGTTCAGTGTTGGGGTGAGTGGAGTTGAGTGAAGTTATCCCTTTGGTTCAGGAGCCTGATGGTTGAGGGGTAATAACTCTTCCTAAACTTGGTGGTGAGTGGCCTGAGGTTCCTGTACCTCCTTCCTGATAGTAGTAGAGAGAAGAGAGCATGGCCTGGATGGTAAGGGGTGGTCCTTGATGATGGAAGCTGCTTTCCTGAGACAGTGCTCCATTCAGATAGATAGATAGATACTTTATTGACGCCAAAGTGTCACAGTGTCACAGTAGCATTACAAAGTGTTACAGTGTCACAGCAGCATTACAAGTGCACAGATATACAAATATTAGAAGAGGAGTAAGGAGTAAAAATTATGTTACCTTAAAATAAGATGTACAAGATTTACAAGTTAGTATATTATAAGATTTACAAGTTCACATTGATAAGTTGGTTGTGCAAGAATTACCGTAATACAGTACAGCAATGAGTGCACATTCAAACTGTCCAGATAAGAAATGATGGTAGTATTGCACAGTATAGCACAGGGTAGTATGATAGCAGAGAGTGGTAAACAGCTAAACAGAGCTCTGCTAAAAAGAGGTTAATAACAGTCTAACAGGAAGGATCATCACTTCCCCGGCTATAGGTTGACTCATTATGGAGCCTAATGGCCGAGGGTAAGAATTACCTCAAATAGTGCTCTTTGGAACAGTGCAGTTGTCTTAGTCTATTACTAAAAGTGCTCCTCTGTTCAGCCAAGGTGGCATGCAGAGGTTGAGAAACATTGTCCAGAATTGCCAGGATTTTCTGTGGGGTCCTTTGTTCTACCAGTTCAGTTCAACTCCTATAACAGAGCCAGCCTTTCTAATCAGTTTATTGAACCTGCTGATGTCACCCATATAACCATATAACAACTACAGCACGGAAACAGGCCATCTTGGCCCTTCTAGTCCGTGCCGAATGCTTACTCTCACCTAGTCCCACCTACCTGCACTCAGCCCATAACCCTCCATTCCTTTCCTGTCTATATACCTATCCAATTTTTTTTAAATGACAAAATCGAACCTGCCTCTACCACTTCTACTGGAAGCTCATTCCACACAGCTACCACCCTCTGAGTAAAGAAGTTCCCTCTCATGTTACCCCTAAACTTTTGCCCCTTAACTCTCAACTCATGTTCTCTTGTTTGAATCTCCCCTACTCTCAATGGAAAAAGCTTATCCACGTCAACTCTATCTGTCCCCCTCATAATTTTAAATACCTCTATCAAGCCCACCCTCAGCGTTCTACACTCCAAAGTTATCATTGCCCCAGCACACCCCCCGTATAGAAGATTGTACTGGTTGCAACTGACTGGTAGAACATGTGAAGGAGAGGCCTGCATATTCCAAAGGATCTCAGTCTCTTCAGGAAGAAGAGGCAACTCTGGCCCTTCTTGTACACAGCCACTGTGTTGATGCTCCATTCAAGTCTGTCATCAGGTGTATCCCCAGGAACTTGTAGATCCTCACCACATCCACGTCCTCACCATCAATAGTAAGAGGGAAGAGTGTGGACTTGTCTTCCTGAAGTCTATCACCATCTTCTTTGTCTTAATGATGTTGAGTGCAGTTGATTCAACTTGCACCATTTGACAAAGTAGATGTGCTCAATGGTGGAGAGTGATCACCAAATATGGACTAGGCTGTATCCACTACGTTTTGTAGGCTTTTCCATTCTAAGGCATTGGTGTTTCCATACTAGGCTCTGATGCAGCCAGTCAAAGTACTCTCCACTACTCATCTATGGAAGTTTGTCAACATTTTAGATGACTTACCAAATCTTCATAAACACCTAAGAAAGTAGAGGCACTGCTTTGCATTCTTTGTAATGACACTTAAGTGCTGGACCAAGGACAGATTCTGTGAAATGGTAATGCCAAGAAATTTAAGGTTGCTGACCCTCTCCACCTCCGATGCCCTGATAATGCCTGACTCATGGATCCCCGGTTTCCCCGTCCTGTCACCAATAATCAGCTTGTTGGTCTTGCTGACATTCAGTGAGAGGTTGTCGTTGTGGCACGCTCAGACAGATTTTCATTATCTCTCCTACATGCTAATTCATTACCACCTTTGATTCAGCCAATGACAATGGTGTTGTCAGCAAACTTAAAGATGGCATTGGAGCTGTGTTTTGCCTCACAGTCATATGTGTAAAGCAAGAAGAGCAAGGAGCAAAGCACCCAGCCTTGTGGTGCACCTGTGATAATGGAGACTGTGCAGGAGACGTTACCAATCCAAACTGACTGGGTCTGCAAGTTAGGAAATCAAGGGTCCAGTTGCACAAGGAGGTATTGAGGGGTTTTGGTTTGTTTGAGGGAATGATAGTATTGAATGCCAAGTTATAGTTGATAAAGAGCACCTTCACTGACCAGATTCTCCAGGGTTGGTGAAGAGCCAATGAGATGGCATCTGTTGTTGACCTGTTGTTACAGTAAGCAAATTGATATTTCCACAGAATGTCCATATTTAGTCTTAAACAGAATCCTCTCTCGTTGATTGTTCCTGTGACCAAAATACCACAGCCTTGGGTGCAGATTTAACATGTGGGTATTCAGCTTTACCTTTTCAGCAATCCTGCAGACAACTTGTAGATTACATTGAAGGACACTACACCCCAGTCTCTGTTCAGTCCATTCTGGCTTTCTATTACTTTACTCACCCTGTTCAAGTTCAAGTTAATTATCATTCAGCCGTACACATGCACACAGCTAAATGAAACAACATTTCACTGAGACTAAGGTGCAAAACACATTACATATATCACATGCAGCACATAAAATAATATTAACACAATAATATTAACAGATAATTTTAAAAAATTGGTAAATGTTTAAGTTGGTATAATCAGGATCAGAATCAGGTTTATTATCACCGGCGCGTGACATGAAATTTGTTAACTTAACAGCAGCAGTTCAATACGATACATAATCTAGCAGAGAAAATAAATAAATAAATGAATATATTTTAAAAAGAATAATAAGTAAGTAAATCAATTACAGTATACGTATATTGAATAGATTTTTAAAAAGTGCAAAAACAGAAATACTGTTTATTAAAAAAAGTGAGGTAGTGTCCAAAGCTTCAATGTCCATTTGTGAATTGGATGGCAGAGGGGAAGAAGCTGTTCCTGAATCACTGAGTGTGTGCCTTCAGGCTTCTGTATCTCCTACCTGATGGTAACAGTGAGAAAAGGGCATGCCCTGGGTGCTGGAGGTCCTTAATAATGGACGCTGCCTTTCTGAGACACTGCTCCCTGAAGATGCATATACAACATATAGTTAAATATACAACAGTATAATCCTACTGGCACTATCATAGCATGTACTAGATGGTAGCAGAGTGTTCAGAAATCCCACAGCCTGGGGGTGGGGAGGTGGGAAGAAGCTGTTACCCAGCCTGATAGTCCTTGTTCTTATACTACAGTACCTTCTGCCTGACGGTAGGAGGTCAAAGAGATTGTGGGACAGATGAGAGGGGTCCTAGACAATGTCGAGGGCAGTTCAAACACAGCACCTCTGGTATATGTCCTGGATGGGGAAGGGAGTGGGGGCAGAAGGACCCTAATGATCCTCTCAGCAGTCCTTACAATCCATTGCAAGCTCTTGTGATCAGATGCCTTGCAATTCCTGTACCAGACAGTGATATGGTGGGTCAGGACACTCGATGGAGCTCCAGTCAAACATGGTTAGAATGGGGGTGAGGACCCTCGCTTGCCTTAAGCTCCTAACCTGTTCTCCCTGCAGACTTCCCAACCATGATGAATTCCTCAGTTCCCCATGTCCTAGTGGATATCATGACCTCTTCTGGCCTGCCTCTTTGTTATATGCCCAAAAGAGATACTGTCGTTCCAGGCTCGGTTATGGGAAGAGTGTGGGTGGAGAGAGGAACTGATTCAAGGATGTACTCAAAATCTTATCGAAGAACTGCAGCATCCCCATAGACATCAGGGAGCTACTGGCCCAGGATCACTCGAGGAGCAGTATTGAGAACCTTGTCTTCATGCATTGGGAGCCCTGTGTGAGCAGGGGATGGTGAGCATCCTCTCACAAACTCCCAATCGACAACCCCCATCTCATCACTCTACCATAACATCACTAAAACCTAGAGCCCTTATTGCATGTCTTAAATGCGTCCAGCACACGAGCCCCTGACCTTTGGAAATACAAGTAAAGTGGGGGAACTAAGCAGGTCAGGAATGCAGGGAAAGGTTCTTAGCTTAAAATATGACTGTTTATTTCCTTCTGTAGATGCTGTCTGACCTGCTGAGTTCCTCCAATATTTTGCGTGTGTTGCTCCAAATTTCCAATATCTGCCAAATCTCAGTGTCCCTGATCTTTATCTCTCATGCCCAAGCTTCCCACCATGCCTAATGGCCACAATTTTACAACTTTTCACAAAATAAAGATTAGGCCATGCTGGTTAAGAGCTTGGGACAGGTAGTCAAGCTTCAAAGTTACCGAGCTTGCAGATGAAGAAGGTTAGGCAGTAGATAAGTGGAGACAGATATGTGTGTTAATCTATGCTGAGAAAGGTTCACTCACGGCAGCAGTCCACTCCCTCTAGTGATGGGATGATAGGATCATGTAAAAACACTTCTGCAAAAAGAGAAGTTCATGGTGAAAGCTGTTGATCTGTGGTTGCTGTTTTGTAGGTAGGGTGGAGTCATCATCTGCACCATCTGCCTACTTAATGCATTGCTTGACAACGACTGAACATCTTATCACTCTCCTGAGTGGGTTCTCAGTGGCCAAGTCCACAGTTCCTGCTAATCAGTAGCGGGAGGGAGGGAGGTGAAAGCAGGTCATGTGACAGACCTGAATATGGGCTGATGTACAGAATCAAACCACTGTCTCCACCTCTCCCTCCAAACAGAGGAAAACCAGAATGAAACCTTGCCAGCTTTAATCTTCCTGGAGCTGATCTTAAATAACCCGGATCCTGGGAATTTAAGCCTAAAACAACAATAAATAAACTAATAAAGTTGACAAATAGAACCATAACTCCTGACAATTATTTGGGAAAATCAAATCCATAGAATTGATGATTTTCAAAAGAACAGCTGATTTTATTTGTTTATGTTTGTCTGGAGTATTGAATTTTTATTTGCATTCCTACCACACTGATAGATATTGGCATTACAAGTAGTTGCTTGAGCAGATAACCTGGCAATGCATTAAAACTCAATTCTTACTTGAGTTTGATCACCAGTAAGATAGATCCATCTGTGCTAACTGCTTCACCATCGGGCGCTGGTCAGCTTTTGTTTGTGTACAATTTTTCATTGATTCTATTGTATTTTTTTCCACTGTGAATGCCTACAGGAAAATCTCAGGGTGGTATATGGTGATACATATCTATGCTTTGATAATAAATCTACTTTGAACCCTTTTCAGTCTAATAGCAGAGAAATTTAGCAATGTTACTTCCAAACTCCCAGGAGATGCACTAAGGTTAAGCTTGAATCGGTGAACTGTTGTATAGTGTAAGGGCCCCACAGAGACTAGGACTGCGTCTTGTAGCAGTCAGGGGGAGAAATCGAATTAAACAACACACACAAAGTGCTGGAGGAATTCAGCAATTCCTTTAGCCCATCCCTGTTACTCTCAGTACCTGACTCAGTATAATTTTACAAAGTTGAATGACCATCGATTTAGATGGAGAATGCTTCATTATTACAGGGCAACCTTTGTAATCCACCACTTTAAAGACATTATATGCATAATTGGTTCAAAATAATTGATAGCAGGACAAACATAATTGAAAGTGTCACCTAGGATATAATTGACAATTTTAGAGCAGAGGGCATTATGGCAGTGAATATTATCTCAACCAGCTGCTCATTAGTGAAGCTGATGAGTCTCTAGTTTGAATATGATGTTCTAATAATGAAATAATTCCAGCCAACTAATAAACCTCCTTTACCCACCTACAATTGTTCATAGGAGAACAAAAACAGCCACAGCTCTCAGACATGTTTAACAATGGATAATGTGATCACAACGCATTTATGGTGGAATTTCTTTTTGTTTTGCCATTCCATCTTTTGTTCAGAATAATCAAAGAATATATAAATGTGTACTTAGTTCTTTTATATTACTTGGATAAACTAACACAAAGAGAGCATTATAATCTTATTTATAATATATTTTATTCTATATAATAAAGAAGAATGAGGGAGTATCTCATTGAAACATACTAAATAATGGAGAGGATATTTCTATAGTGGGAGAGTCTAGGATCAGAGGGCACAGCCTCAGAATCGAAGGACATTCTTTTAGAACAGAAATGAGAAAGAATTTCTTTAGCCTGAGGGAAGTGAATCTGTGGAATTCATTGCCACAGACAGCTGTGAAGGACAAGCCATTGGGTACATTTAAAGTAAAGATTCTTGATTATTAATAGTGTCAAAGTTTATGGGGAAAAGGCAGGAGAACAGGGTTGAGAGGGATAATAAATCAGCCATGATCGAATTGATGGGGTAAATCATCCTATGCTTTATGGTCTTATAATCTTAAACAGAATTTATCCATGAAAATGTTTGACTACAATGATAAAATAATATATATGTATAACTTTGTTCTTTTATATTACTTAGATAAAATAAGGCAAACTGAAGTATTATAATTTTAAACAGAATTTATACATGAAAACAAAAGAGATAAGTTGCTCAGATTTTTATGAAGTGTTTCACAGGGATTTATTTCCAATGAATGCACTAATGTGAGTTACGCCACTAGCGTGAATGTCAGGTCGCATTTATACCAGGCCCGTATTGTAGTTCGCACAATGGACATTAACAGTGAGCTCTCAATACAGAGTGTTTTCAAACTACAAAGACTGGGTAACAATTACTCATTTTTTGTAATGTTTGTTGAAATAACTATTAAAATAATTAAATAACTTGGGAGGAGATGAAGGAGTACAAGCTGACAGATGATCGGTGGAGGCTACAAGGGGGAAGGTGGGTGAGTGTTTTACTACCTGCTTTAGAAAAAAGCCTTTAAAAGACTACTTTTGCTGCTATTCACCAGCTCACACCTCATTCCCTGCCCACAATTTCCACTAATCTATCATCCTTCCACAACCCCACTAACTCTACCAACTGTCCCATCCACTTTCATCAACCCCACTGATCCCCATAAATACTCACTGACCCCCAGTCCACCCCACCAACTCCCACACATTGCACTGTCCCCATGCCAGCAACAGCCCCTGTGACCCTCCCACCAGCTCGGCACTGGGTAGTGAAGACGACAATAAATGGACTGGAACTGGAATAGTAAACAGTGAGATTTTTATGATTCCCTTCCTTGGAAATGCTGCAAACCACATCATGGGTTTGAACTTTATCAAATGGGGAACCCGATAGAAATATCTCCGTCCTCAGTTTGCACAGAGATTGCTCGGAGTTTTGTAGAGGGTTAGTTAAGTACCATTTAGTTAGAAGTTTAATTTAGATTCACCACGTAGCCATTCTGCTTTGATTGATGTAAGAGTTAGTACATCTAAACATCTAAAGTGATTAAGGTTTGTTCTCATACCAGCTGACTCTAAGAATAGTATTCATTGCTTGCTGCTGGGTTTAATCTATTGACTACATGACAAACTTATCAACTATGCCTCAACTTTGACAAACTTCTATAGGTGCACGGTGGAGAGTATAATAACTGGTTGTATCATGGCCTGGTATGGAAACATCAATGATCTTGAATGGGAAATCTACAAAAAATAGTGGATTCAACTGAGTCTGTCACTGGTAAAGCCCTCCCCACCACTGAGCACATGTACAAGGGGCACTGTTGCAGGAAAGCAGCATCCATCATCAAGCACCCCCATTTTCCAGTCCATACTGCCTTCGCACTGATGCCATCAGAAAGGAGATACAGAAGCCTTATGTCCCACAAAAGCAGGTTCAGGAACAGTTATTACTCCTCAGCCATCAGGTTCACTCACCCCAACATTGAACTGATTCCACGACATATCGACTCACTTCCAGGACTCAGCATGTAGGAGGAAGACTGCAAATCTGACTGTGCTGGCACAACAACAACCTCTCCCTCAATATCATCAATACCAACAAGCTAATTAACTTCAGGAGAAGGAAACCAGAGGTCCATGAGCCAGTCCTCATTGAAGGATTAGAGGTGGAGGGGTCAGCAACTTTAAATTCCTCAGTGTTATTATTTCGGAGGACCTGTCCTGGGCCCAACATGTAAGTGCAATTACGAAGAAAGCACGGCAGCGCCTGTACTTCCTTAGGAGTTTGAAAAGATTTAGCATGACATCTAAAACTTTGACAAAGTTCTCTCTTCTCACTGCTGCCATCAGGAAGGAGGTACAGAAGAATCAGGACTCACACCACCAGGTTCAGGAACAGTTATTACCCCTCAACCATCAGGCTCTTGAACCAAAGAGGACCAAAGCTTCACTCAGCTTCACTCACCCCATCACCAAAATGTTCCCACAACCTATGGACTCACTTTCAAGAGTCTTCATCTCATGTTTGATATTTATTGCTTATTTATTATTATTGTTTCTTTTATTATGTTTTTGCATAGTGTGTTGTCTTTTGCACACTGGTTGAACACTCAAGTTGGAGCGGCCTTTCATTGGTTCTATTATGGTTATTATTCTATTATGGATTTATTGACTGTGCCCACAAGAAAATGATTCTCAGGGTTGTATATAGTAACATCATATGTACTTTGATAACAAATTTACTTTGAATTTGGAACTCAGAACTTTGAACTCATAGTCTCAATATTTACTATTTATTTATTTTTTACTTTGTTTTTTAAACTTTTTGTATTTGGACAATTTGTTGTCTTTTGACATTGGTTGTTTATCCATCTCTCAATGTAGTGTTTCATTGATTCTATTGTGTTTCTTTGTATTTACTCTGAATGACTCTGAAATCATCCTGCCTACCCACCCAATCAATACTCTGACTAGGTCTCTACAGACAAACCCTGAAGCAAAGCACTGCAACAGCAGAAGCTGCTCACCTTATTTCAATATGTGTGATGGGTACCTCCAGCTGCCTTTTCTACCTTTTGCTAATAAAAGTCTATCAGATCAGGTATTAAAATTGTCACCTGAGCTCTATTCTCACAGCTTTTTAACCGAGAGAGTTCCAGATGTCCTCCACACCATTTTCTGAGCCCAGAGGTTGAAGCCTGAAGATTGAAGCCCCTGGGTGGACTAGTCCTGAGGTTGGAGGCTCAATGTCTGCGAGTCCAAGGCCATGATCTCGAGGTCAGAGGCCTGAACTAGGGTTGGAGGCCTGTTTGTGTGTGTATCGGTGGGAGGGTGGGGGGTTTGCTTTATTGTTCTTGCTGATCATTGTGGGCATGCTATGTTGGTGCCAGAATATGTAGAAACTTTTGCAGGCTGCCTTTAGCACATCCTCAGACTGTATTGGGTGTTACCACAAATGATGCATTTCACTGTATGTTTTGATATAGATATGATTAATAAATAAATCTCATCTAATCTAATCCTTTCTAGAATATTCTGCACCAATCCATCGAAAATATTAATTTCTTACCATTAAACCAAGTAAGCTTTACAATCATATAAAATGCCCCAAAATAGATCACATTTATCTTTGAAACTTGGTGAAATTCAAGCCTGTTGATCCCTTTGATGTTCTGTCAACTAGTCATCTTTTAACCTCTTTGAGCTTTTATTTTTGTAATTCTTTTAATATGCTGGCATATCACAGTAAAAGGAAACCAAGAACAGAAGGATGGTGAGGTTACTTCCTCTCACACCAGGAGGGAAATTGCTGAGCCCCCTTCTGACTGGCCGTGTCCTGAACTGACCTTTCATCCTCGAACCTCATTCTGCAAACTCTCCCTGTTGAAAATAAATGAAAGGTGGATTTGCATTAACACCGAGAGCTGTTGAGTTTACATTAAACAGAAGACAATTGCGATCTCATGCCCAAGGTATAATTGTCTAATTGCCTAATAAAAAAGATGCAGTTTATCTAAATGGTGCAAGAATTAAAACTCCTGGGTCCAGTGAGAATTTGGTGTTCCACGCATGATATGCAGGTAGAGTGAGTAATTAGGAAAGCTAACAGAAGCTTACAGTTTATTGAGGAGAAAATTGAATACAAAAGTCAAGGGTGTGTATTTAATATTTCAATATATCTGAGTAATCTTTTAGGTATATTCTTTGATTAAGCATTCTTGCTCGTTAAAGTAATTAATTACTGTACAGATTATATGTAAAATTACATGAATTCTCTCCATGTGATGGGTGCGTGCCTTGCTTAAAGTAAACTCAAACTACACCCATTTTTGGACTCCTGCGACTTTCCTCAAATGAATTTAATGTTTTGAAGTTACAAAACATTACCTTGGCTACGAGGTATTTTTAAAACGAACCTGTTGAACGCAGCGAAATGTTCTAAATAAAACACAGTAAATGGAAGAATTCAGGGTTCATAAACCAAATGATACTAATCATTAAAAAAAATCAGAAATGGCAGAATTCATTGGAAAGATTGACACATTTGACTACACAATGGGTAATTGGCTCATGTATACTGAGCTATTGAAACAGCATTTTGAATCCAATTAAATAACCAACGAGAAGCCGGAGCCAAATTTGTTAAGTGCGTTAGGTTTAAAGGCATCCAGTTTGCTGTGAAGCTTGACTGCTCCAACTTCAGAAATTGGTTTCCTAATATTGTAAAAGTAATACAGGAACACATAGAACTGAAGCCATTGTTGATTGCAGGATGCTTTAGGCTTCATAAGAGGAATCAGAACGAAGTGGAGTCCATTGCAGCGTACAGTTGGCCCTCCTTATCCACGAGGGATTGGTTCCGGGACCCCTCGCGGATACCAAAAAACATGGATGATTAAGTCCCTTATTTAACCTGTCTCAGTGTGGTGGTCTTTAGGACCCAGTGGAACCCTGGACCATATTTAACCTGTCTCAGTGTGGTGGTCTTTTAGACCCAGTGGAGCTCTGAATACGCAGTGTTTCTGTTCACGAAAATAATCATGATCACGATTGAGAATAAAGTGGAAATAATAGAGCGATCGTAAAGAAGTGAAATGCCATCCATCATTGGAAAAACGTTAGGCTACAGTCGGTCAACGATCATATCAATTTTAAAGGATAAAGTGAGAAAGGCCCTGCCCCGATGAAAGCAACAATTATTACTAAGCAACGCAGTGGTTTAATTATTGAAATACGTACGTTTCTTAAGTGTTTCATATGCATAGAAAGGTAAAATATATGCTATATACTAAGGCAAATGTTTGACTAACTGATGCTAAATAATAGCAGATGCACCTGTTCCGACTTACTTAGTAAGAGAACTTCCGTTTCTTTTCGATCCCGATCCAAGATAACCTATGCACATCCTCCCATATACTTTAAATCATCTCTAGATTACTTATAATAACAAATACAATGTAAATGCTATGTAAATAGTTGTTATACTGCATTGTTCAGGGAATTCTGACAAGAAAAAAAAGTCTGTACATGCTCAAACAACAAGTGCTGGAAGAGCACTTCCAGGTTTTCGCGATTCGCGGTTGGTTGAATTCGAGCATGCGTAGCTCATGGGTAAGGAGGCCCGACTGTTTGTGGCTGAATTGAAGTGATTATCTGAGCATTGTCAGTTCAGTAATGGGCTTGATGATACACTGAGAGATTGTTTAGTTTGTGGAATCTTAAAAAAAAGAATTTAAAAATTGTCTCCTAATTGAGGCGCAGATTTCATTCAAAAGAGCAGTGGAAATTACTGTTTCAATGGAAACCACAGACAGAGAATCCATCGAGTAGCAGTCAGGAATGACAGAGAGCATGAATAGAATTGCAGTGTCTAAACAGAAACCAGGCTGGCTGAACAAACTGTGTTACTGTTCTGGCAAGGGCTCACTCACATACACTGGATCAGTGAAGATACACTCACATACACCAGACCAGTGAACAGTCACATACACCAGACCAGTGAAGATACACTCACATACACCGGATCAGTGAAGATACACTCACATATACCAGATCAATGTGAAACTTGCAGGAAATGCAGCAAAGTAGGACACATACAAACAGCATCTCAGGCAGACAGAAATAAATGCCTTGCACAGGGAAGAGAAAAAAAATGAAAAGTCAACTTGTAGTTTCAAAAAGAACACTAATCTCCATGCTGTTGATGAAATATCTGATAATGAAGGTGACACAGTACTGTGTAGCCTTGAAATTGACAGTGTGAAAATTAACAATATACGAGCAATATGGCTTACGCCAGAAGTGAATGGCAACTTAATTAAAAATGGAATTGGACACTGGTTCAGCTGTTTCAGTCAATCCACTGTTATGAACCCCGTAACTGGGTGTCTTACCAGTAAAGATAGAAATGTCCGTTGGAGTCTGGTGATACTATTTTCAACAATATTTATTAGCAAAAATATACAAAATAATATCAATGCAAATATACAGAGAATATACGTTAGCAATACTAAACCTAAAAGTGCGGGTATAATAATAATCACTAATGAAACAAGCTCTATTGTTGTCTAGGGGATAATGAATTGTCAGATGGAAATATAAAGTTCAGTTCAGTTCATGCAGGCTGCGGTAGTTGTTGGTCGCGGTGTTTCAATTGTTGGAGAGAGAGAGAGAGAGAACGTGCGAACAGTAATAGCTATTATCTTGCCAACCTTCCTTTACGATTTTGATCTGTCGATGCGTTGTTGTTGTGGCCATTCACGTATGACCCCTCCGTCCTTTAGCTAGACCGTTCTTCCGTGGTGGACTCGTCACCCAGGCAAGGGTGGACACACACACAAGCCCCCACTGGTCTCGCTACAAAATACTGTGAGTTAAAATCTACCAACCCTTCGGTTGGTCTCCGGTCTCCCACCCTGTCTCGTGGGGGTTCTGATGCTCACTAGTGTTTCTCCTGGTGCGCCTGAGGGGTGTTACCCCAGACCTTATTTTTATCCCCACTCACGGGGTCTCAGGAGTCAATCAGGTTAGGGTGATGAAACCCATCAAACCAGCCCACTCTGGTTGCCCCCGAGGGGTTTCAATGAATAGAACAGTACCAAGTAAACAATCCTTCTCCAGAAGACAATAGCAGTAATCAATGGTTCCGTTCCCCTTTTGTTAGTAGGAGACATTCCACCTTAGTTGTGCCTCTCTCTCATTAACTTTCATGAGCTGTTATCAATAACAACTGCCCTGGCAGAGTCCCTTTTGTCTCTCTTACTTCCTTGTTAGCAGCATCAAAATAGTAGGGATTTGCGATTCTCCAAAAAGGGGGGCATGGGCGATTCTGTACCCTTCTGCCCATCAGAGTTGTTCATCCTTGCTCGAATGGCATTTCAAAGATAATGAGCTGAAGCCTGCAGATATCCAACTAAAAACTTACACTAGAGAGAAGATAACTCTGTGGGAATGACATCCATAACAGTGAAATACAACAATCTATAAGCCACATTGAGCTTGAATGTGGTAAAAACAGAAGGGCCAGGATTGTGGGGACATGATTGGCTGAGACAACTACCACTTCATTGGAGGTCCATCCACTGTTCTCATACATGCTACACTTCCCTGCAATGAAGCTATCTGAAAGCGTACTAAATGATGCCACAGCTGTCTCCACGCTGAACTCCATGAACCATTGCACAACAGAAGACAAACAGAGATGTTGGCACCAACATCTGTGCCTCTGGTTGGAAAGCATATTGGTCCCAGGAAGGACCATGCTCATCAGAGGAATTGTGAAAGTGACAAAAACAGTGGTCCCACTACAATAATTTTTGTGGAGAACATATCTGAAAAATCTGCTGATATGTTAATCAGGCAGTTACTTGCAAAATGTGGCTATGTTTTAAGCTGGAAGAGAGTTCAAGGAGCTTCAGAAAAGTTACAAGCATTTGGATTTTGTGAGTATGGAGATCCAGAATCTGCTTTGCGTGTCTTAAGGTTATTGCATGAACTTCAAGTGGGAGACAAAATGCTGCTTGTGAAAGTAGATGAAAAGACCAAAGCCCAGCTCGATGAATGGAAGGCCAAAAAGAAAGGAGGCAATGGAGATATGAAAACAGAGGATTAATCAGATGATGGTGTGGATGTGACAACGAAAAGGAGAGATCAGATCGTAAAGGGAGCAATAGAAGGATTAATAAGAGAATATGTCAGTGAAGAAATGCACCTTCCCTAGGTCAAGTTTTACAAACTAGAAGAAGAAAAAGGAGGGAAGAAATGGAAAGAAAAAATGCGAATGTGAAAGAGAAATGTGTGAAAGAGTAAGAATGTGAGAAAGAAAGGTATCAGAGTAGAGATGGAGAGAAGGAATGTGAGAAAGAAAAAGAAAGAAATTGAAGTAGATCCAGAGAGAGAGAGGAGAAGAAAGGTGTCCAGAGTTGCCAGAACCACTTCCTGCCGTCTCAGAGTCAATTCCTACAACCACCAGTAAAGACGTTCCCAGAACCTGAGATTGTTTCACAGCCACAAGTCTCACCTGCCAAGCAGAAACGACCCCATTGTCAAAAAAGATGTTATCCCACAAGAGTAAGAAATCCTCAGCAATTACATCTTGCGGCATGAATGGGACAATTTAAAATTTACTATGCTGTGGATCTCTGTCTATAGTAGTCATGTTATTTAGCATCCTGTGCATATAGGTCAGATGCATTCTATTGAGATGGAATTTATAGCTAAGCAGGGAGGACTGTTGTGTATTTAATATTTCAATAATATTTGAGTAATAATGTACACACACACACACACACACACACACACACACACACACACACACACACACACACAGTGATTGATAAGTTCGTGGCCTAAGGTAGAAGGAGATGAGTTAGACAGCTCTCATTACATGCACATGCAGTTCAACTCTTTGAGTGATTATGCAGAAAGTTTGAAGTTCATAGAAACATAGAAAATAGGTGCAGGAGTAGGCCATTCGGCCCTTTGAGCCTGCACCGCCATTCAGTATGATCATGGCTGATCATCCAACTCAGAATCCTGTACCTGCCTTCTCTCCATACCCCCTGATCCCTTTAGCCACAAGGGCCATATCTAACTTCCTCTTAAATATAGCCAATGGACCGGCCTCAACTGTTTCCTGTGGCAGAGAATTCCACAGATTCACCACTCTCTGTGTGAAGAAGTTTTTCCTCATCTCGGTCCTAAAAGGCTTCCCCTTTATCCTTAAACTGTGACCCCTCGTTCTGGACTTCCCTAACATTGGAAACAGTCTTCCTGCATCTAGCTGTCCAATCCCTTTAGAATTTTATACGTTTCAATAAGATCCCTCCTCAATCTTCTAAATTCCAGTGAGTATAAGCCTAGTCAATCCAGTCTTTCTTCATGTGAAAGTCCTGCCATCCCAGGAACCAATCTGGTGAAGCTTCTTTGTACTCCCTCTATGGCAAGAATGTCTTTCCTCAGATTAGGGGACCAAAACTGCACACAATACTCTAGGTGCAGTCTCACCAAGGCCTTGTACAACAGCAGTAGAACCTCCCTGCTCCTGTAGGCAAATCCTATTGCTATGAATGCCAACATTCCATTTGCTTTTTTCACCGCCTGCTGTACCTGCATGCCCACTTTCAATGACTGGTGTACAATGACACCCAGGTTTCACTCTATGGTAGGCCACGAACTTATCAATCACCCCTTGCGCACGTGTGTGAGTGAGTGAGTGAGTGCGTGTGTGTGTGTCTGAGTGAGACCAGGCTCCTGGATGGAGGCTCTTTAACAGAGGAAGGGATGGGTTACACCTTCTTCTGGAAAGGTTTCCCCCAGGTGGACAACATCTCCATGGAGTAGGATTGGCCATCAAGAACATCTTTCTACCAAGTCTCACAGAGACATTAGTGAAAGACTAATGACCCTCCGTATCCCCTGGCAAAGAAACGTTATGCCACGCTTCTCAGTGCCTATGCACCAACTTTGCCATCTGAGAATGAGGCCAAGGGATGCTTTTATCAAACGTTGGATGAAGCTCTTAGCTGGATCCTTAAGAATGAAAAGATCCTTTTGCTTGGGGACTTCAATGCTAGGGTGGGACAGAACAGGATATGGAGTGGAGTGCTAGGTAGGCATGGTATTGGCAAGGTCAATGCAAATGGCATGTGGCTACTTACTCTTTGCTCTGAGCGTAACCTCACCATAACCAACACCATCTTCCAGCAGAAAGCAAATTATAAGACCTCGTGGATGCACCCTTGCTCTAAACATTGGCACATGATTGACTTCATCATTGTGAGACGTAGTGACGTCAAGGATGTTCTCATCACCCGTGCCATGAGGGGTGCAGAGTGCTGGACTGACCACCGTATGACTGTGGCTAAGCTCCATATGAAAGTACGTCCCCCCTTGTGGCTACAAAAACCCAATAAAATGTGACTAAATTGCAACCTCCTGAGAAACACAGAAGCAAGAAGAGAGTTTTGATGCATCGGAGCTGAGAAACTAAGGGAGCTGGAACCTTGTCTGAGTTCAGAAAATACCATGGAACAACAGAGGACCTATATCAGCTCTGCTCTCTATGAGGCAGCAGCCCAATCCATCGGCCATAAGAGCAGGAACCATCAAGACTGGTTTGACGATAACTCAGACACCATCCACAACTTGCTTAAGGACATGCACAAAGCACACCAGGCAACTTTAGACAACCCATCATCCACCAGCATCAGGCAGCATTGGCAGGCAGCTCGGAGGAAAGTGCAAAAGGCAATACGGGCCATACAAAATGAGTGGTGGACTGAAAAGGCACATGAAATCCAGTCCTTTGCCGATAATAATGATGTGCATAATTTTTACAATGCTGTCAAAACCATCTACGGCCCCATAACTTAATGAGTTACTCCCCTGAAAACAGCAGATGGTCTTCTGATGAAGGATCAGAATACCATTCTGCTGAGGTGGGCTGAGCATTTTAACACTCTGCTTAATCAGGATTCTGACACAGACCCCACCATCCTGGATGAACTGCCTGAACTTCCTCCTATCCACAACCTCAGTCTACCACCAAACTTCCAGGAGGTTCTATCAGCTGTCCATTCCCTTACGAACAGTAAGTCCCCTGGCACTGACAATATCCCTGCTGGGTTACTGAAGAACGGAGGGTACATGTGTATGCACACCCTCTACCAGTACATCACCAAGGCCTGGACTGATGAGAACATCCCACAGCAATGGACAAATGCAAACGTCATTGTCATTTATAAGAACAAGGGTGACAAGGCCATCTGTGGCAATAGTAGGGGCATATCACTCCTTTCTGTTGCTGGAAAGGTCCTGGCTAAGGTGATGCTTCAGAGGCTCATCAGCAACATCACCGAGTCAATGCTGCCTGAATCGCAGTGTGGATTTAGGAAGAACAGGAGCACAATCGACATGATCTTCACAGCCCAGCAGCTTCAGGAAAAGTGCCAGGAGCAACATCAGGACCTGTTTATGGCCTTTGTCAACCTCTCCAAAGCAGTCAACATTGTGCAAAGAGAGCCCTTACGAGATGTCCTCCCCAGGTTTGGCTGTCACAATAAATTTGTTAACATCGTCCACCAGTTCCACGATGGGATGACTGCTCGGGTGACCATAGGAGGACAAGAGTCCGAGCCCTTCCTTGTACCCACAGGGGTGATGCAGGGGTGTGTGCTAGTGCCAGTGCTCTTTAACATCTTCCTCCTGTGTGTTACCAAGCTTCCCCACGAGATTGAGGACAGCAGCGGTGTGGCGGTGGACGTCAGATTAGATGGCAACCTCTTTGACATCAGGAGGCTCCGTGCAAACACCAAACTCCATAGAGAACGGGTCCTGGAGCTGCAGTATGCAGATGACTGTGCTCCTGTGGCCCATACTCCGGAGGATCTTCAGACTGTCCTTGCTGTGACGGTGAGAGCGTACAGCAGGATGGGGCTGACCGTCAATACCACCAAGACAGAAGTGGTTTGCCAGTGGAGTGCCAGTGTCCCACCCACCCTACCTGCCTTCACTGTTGGTGATGAAAAGCTGTCAGTAGTGCCATCTTTCAAATATCTGGGGAGCGTTCTCTCTGAGGATAGCGGCATTGACAACGACATCCAGAGCTGCATTAAACAGGCATCAGCTGCCTTTGGGAGACGTCGACATAGAGTCTTTCAGAACAGGAGCCTTCGTCCCTCCACAAAGGTCACCGTATACCAAGCGGTCTGTGTCACCACCCTCCATTATAGCTGTGAAGCTTGGGTAACCTACAGCCGTCACATCAAGTCCTTGGAGCGCTTCCACATAAGCTGCCTTCAGTGCATCCTGGGAATTACTTGGCGTGAGCGGGTGTCTCACACTGAAATACTTGTAAAGACCAACTGCAGAAGAGGCCATGATCACCCAGCGTCAGTTGCAGTGGCTGGGGCAGGTGATGAGGATGCCCCCATGTTGGCTACCCCGCAGAGTGTTATACGGCCAGCTACATCATGGTCGACACTCAGCTGGAGGGCTGAAGAAGCACTATAAGGATCAGATGAAGAATGCTTTAAGGAAGTGCAAGATCAGACCCGAGGACCTGGAGGATGTTGCTGCTGACCGTAACACTTGGCGACAGCTGTGTAGGGACAGGATTCATACAACCATAAGACAGCAGAAGAGAGCCAGGAGAAATGCAATCATGGTTGCCATCACTACCACCACCACGACCACATATACATGTCCCACCTGCAATAGAACTTGTGGGTCCAGGATAGGACTGTATAGATCTCACCGTTAAAGGAGTGGATGTTGTCAACGGATTTTGATGGACAACTGAAGAAGTGCGTGCGCATGTGTATAGCTTGATTCAGCATTCTTGTTTGTTTAAGTAATTAATTATAGGTTATATGTTAAAGTATGTTAAGTGGATACATGATCACATGATACATACATGCCTCACTTAAAGTAAACTCTAAGTTAAACCTGTACTCGCAGACTCTTGGCCTTCCTTTGAATTAATTTAATGTTTTAAAAATTATAACAAGGGGGCTATGCTTCAATTATATAGGACATTGCTGAGACCATATCTAGAATTCTGGCTGGTTGTAGATGAGACCAGGTGAGGAGAAGGTGGAGGGTGGAGGAGGAAAGGATGATGTGAGAAGCTGGGTGGAAGAGGTAACAGGCTGAAGAAGAAGGAATTTGATAAGAGAGGAGAGTGAACCATGGAATAAAGGAAAGGAGTGTTTTTGCAGCCTGTATTCCTTCCTCTCCCCCATCATCTTATTTTGTCTTCTGGCCCCTTCCTTTCCAGTTTCTTCCCCCACTTTTCACTTCAGAGAAAACAAGCCAAGATTTTGCCAGACCTTTTGAGTTCCTCTAGCATACTGTGTATTTTGCCTCTCGTTATCTCTCTGGTGAGGGCCTAACAAGCTAAGTTAATGGCAAAGATCTGTCCATTTCTCCTTTTGGTTCGAGCTGTCAGAATTAAATACTGCCTCCCTTAAAAATGCTGGTGTATTTTTATCCTAAAATTAGTAAGAATACAGGGATATGGATTCACTGAAGGACATGGAAGGAAAGAAGTAGATCGTTATCATATTACTTCTATGTGCACCAGAGGTTAGTTGTTGGCAAATCTACAGGGACTGAATGTGTATAAAATAGTGTTAATTCTAACCTTCCAAAATGCACTAGTATGTAATTATTTAAGCAGGTGTTTCAAAGCATAGCAGTGTGAAAAGTACAAATAAAAAACTTTGAACTATGCAGTGCGAAATCTATGCCAAGTAAGTTAGAGATATGTTGAGACAAGAACTAAAAAAATCAAACATCCTTTGGCCAATGCAGGGCATGTAATTATAATGTATTGTTCAACATATCATGTGGTGGGCAAGGCAAGAGTGACATCTAAGGTGGAGTTTATAATTTGTGAGGGTGTGGTGCAATTTCTGCTTCACTTTGGGAGGTGAAGGATAAATTAACTTTAATTGGACAGATTTTTTTTTTATAAAGTGGATTAGATAATGGAAATGTGAATGCAAGGGGGAAATTGCCAGGGCTACAAAGAAAGCAATTAGTTTTGAAAATTATTTGGGGTTTTTTTTTTAGATGTGGGCATCTCTGGCAAGGCCAGTGCTTATTGTAAAACCCAGGTTACTCTTAAGGAGACAATGGTGGAACACATTTCCACAGCAACTTTCAAAGCTCCTGGTGACCTGGCCTGCTTTAGAACTTATGTTTTAGAACACAGGTCAGTCCAGCACAGCAACTTTGGTCCATGACATGCCAAACTAATTAAAGTAGTAATTAAACTAGTAATTAATTGCCTAACTAAACTACACAACGTCCATATCCCTCCAGTCTCTGCATATTCAATGGGGTCCAACATCTCCTTATAACACATGCTGTCTAATCCAGGCAGCATCCTGGTGAATCCCTTCTGCATCCCCTTCAAAGCCTCCACATCCTTCCTATAATGAGGCAACCAGAACACAATGCAATACTCCTATTCTGCAGACAGCGAGCGGTCAGTTCCATAAAGTTGGAAAAGTAGCAGGTCATTTGTCCAAGGTAAGTTCTCACCGGCAGACTCATGACAATTTGAGGAACTGCCCATGATATCAAGAAATATCCAAAAACACTGGATTCGGGAATGGCTCTGGGACCGCATCACATCCCGGCTGCAATACTAAAGACCGGCACTCTAGAACTAATTGTACTCCTCAACAAGCTGTTCCAATGTGGTTACACTCGTGGCACCAACCTGGCAGCATAGCAATTGCCAGGGTATGTCCTGCTACGGACAAATTCAATCTGGCCCAACCAGTCTTCAAAAACTGATGAAGGTTTCATCAAGAGATTTATCAAATGCAAAGCCGCGTGTTTAGGGTTAGAATATTGTGGGCATTCTATGCCGGAGCTGAAAGCATGGGGACACTTGTGGGCTACCCAGCACAGTCCTCACTGATTTGATTTGATGCAAACTTTGATGTACATGTGACAAATAAAGCTAATGTTTCCTTCACCTTTATCGTTCCAAGGAGTGAATATCACCAATAACCTGTCCTAGTCCAATGACATAGAAGCCACGGCCAAAATAGTCCACTAATGCCACTACTTCCTCAAGAGGCTAAAGAAATTTGGCTTGTCTTCATCGGCCTTTACCAATTTTTATTGTTGTGTCATGGAAAGCATCTTATATAGATGCATCATGGATAGGAATGGAAACTGCTCTGCCCGTGACCACAAGAAGAGTAGTCCCATTGACATCAACCATACTAAACAGTCAGGACCTCCACCAAACAGACAAATGTACCACAGTTCTGGTCCAAGTTACACATTATAGATTACCATTCCTTCCTCACCGTTGGGTCTAACCTGGAACCCAGCAGCTCTGTAGATGCAGTTTAACCAACAGGACATCAGAACCTGAAGAGAATGCCTTGTCATCACCTTCTCAAGATCAAGGATGGGCAAAAACAGTCAGCAATGCCCACAATGCCAACATCCATGAAAAATTAATTTAAAGAAAAGACCAGATGTGTCGCTACAAATGGAATCCTCTTTCAATAGACAGGCTAATCCATTCAGTCTAATCACATCAGCAGGAATTCATCAGCCTTTTAACATTCACTCAGCTTTCTATTCACAGTTGTCTCTTGACCTGCAGATTATTTCCAGCATCTTCTGTTTTTATTTCCTATCTCTATCATGTCAATCATGCTCTTTGACAGAAAGTAAATAGCTTTATATACTTTAACATGCAATGCTGTGTTTATTTTGTCAATATTCAGTCTCAATGGTTTGTGACTCAGTGCCTACCAAGCCGGTCACGCACAGAATAACATCACTGCTCCAGCCTCCGGCAAGCTCTCTTCTCTGAGGCACAGTAATAGTGGGAGTGTGTTTGTGTGTGTGTGTGAGTACATGTGTATGTAGGCATTGTGTGTGTGAGAGAGACAGAGAGAGAAAACAGACATATTCATGCAATCATGAAGAAGGCACACCAGCAGCTTTACTTCATTAGAAGTTCAAGAAGATTTGGTTACCAAGGGCTCTAGCAAATTTCTGCAGATGTATGGTCCACTTCAAGATGAGGTGGCTTAAAAAGATGGCATGTCATTAAGGAGCCTCATCATCTGGGACATGCCTTTTCTCCTTGGTACCATCAGGGAGGAGATACAGGCATCTGAAGACCACAGATGGCATTTTAGGAACAGCCTTTTCTCCTTTTCCATCAGATTTCTGAGCAGTCTGGAGACCTGTGATTACATTGTTATTCATCTTTTGCATGGTGTTTATCTACCTTTTGTAACTTAGCAGTTACTTTATGCCTTGTAGTTACTGCTGTCACAAAGCAACGAATTTCATGACACATGTCTGTGCTAATAAATCAGATTCTGAGACATACATACACACACACTCACGGGGCTGTGCAGAACTGTCCATTCTCTCAATTCCTGGCAAATCAGCACTCCTGCTCCACCTGCTGGTCAGAGTATCAGCAACACCACAAAGCACTGTGGCCCTGATCAGCCTCCCTCTTTCTACCTGCAATGGCCCAATAAGGAAGAGATTCGGTTAACATTGACCTTTGCATACATAGGCAAAGCAGGGCAGGCTGGAGTGCAAACTGAGGTTCAGCCTGTTGCTCTATGTTACCTCTGCAGTAAACAATTTCTAGGAAGGATTTCCTTGAAGAAGCTGGAAGTAAGAGTGTGCACAATATTGTGCACAGGGATCTGCACAATAGGGTCACTATGCAAGATACTCCTTTTCCCCTCCTTTTTTATGATCCTCTGGAAAGATTTCCAAGGGTTTAGTCCTGGATTTGGGCAGGAAGGACCTCTCCTGAGTCCGTGAGGACAACCATCCCTATGAGTCAGTTACGTGTTTATGGAAAGGCCGATGGACTCCAGGTGAAAGGATCAGAATCACTATCAGGTTTATTATCACTGAGAACTATCATGACATTTATTGCTTTGTGTCAGCAGTACAGTGCGAAACAAAAATTATCAGATGCTATAACAAATAAATAAATAAACAGCAATGGTGTGGTAGAGCTCATGGGTTTATGAACCATTCAGAAATCTGATGGTGGACTGGAAGCAGCTGCATCTAAACTATCGAGTGTGGGTCTTCAGGCTCCTGTACCTCCTCCCCAGTGGTATCAATAAGTAGGAGGCATGTTCTGGACGGTGAGCACCCTTAATGATGGATTCCATCATCTGGAGGAACTGCATCTTGAAGATGTCCTTGATGGTTGGCCATGTTGTGCCTGTGACGGAGGTAGCTGAGCCTACAACTCTCTGAAGCCTCTGGAACCTCCATACCAGGTGGTGATGCAACCTATAGAATGTTCTCCACCATACATCTGAAGAAATTTGCTAGAGTCTTTGGTGACATCTCAAATTTCCTCAAATTCCTAATGAAGTATAGCAACTGGGGTGTCTTCTTTGTGATTGCATCAAAATGTTGGGCCCAGGATAGATCCTCTGAGACGTTGACACCCAGGGGCTTGAAGCTGATCACCCATTACACAGCTGACACCACAGTGAAGGCTGTTCTCAGTGTTACCACTGTCTTCTCTGAGACGTTGACACCCAGGGGCTTGAAGCTGATCACCCATTACACAGCTGACACCACAGTGAAGGCTGTTCTCAGTGTTACCACTGTCTTCTCTGAGACGTTGACACCCAGGGGCTTGAAGCTGATCACCCATTACACAGCTGACACCACAGTGAAGGCTGTTCTCAGTGTTACCACTGTCTTCTCCCTGGATGTCACTTCTTCGGCATGTAGCAGAACTACAGATAGGCTTGATGCCCACTCAGCCTCAGTCCCTACCCCCTCTCCCACCCTACGCTTGGACGTGTCCAGAAAGTGCTCTATGGGAAGCTTCCTGAATTTCCAGAACCTGTTTATCAGTAAGTTCTTGGTTCTAGTTGGAGTTGCCTTGGTCTCACCGAGTGTCAGAGGCCTTGGCACCAGAGCAGCCTGACAAGCTCCTTCTTGTTGCCACATCTCGATGCTACCCTCCCTGCTCTCTGGATCAGGTCGGTCCCCATTTGGGGCCTTTGGTTCATCTGGGGTAGACCAGAAGTAGAGATACAAGAGAATCCAGATGCTGGAATCTGGAGCAGAAGAGCAAATTGCAGCAGGCCAAGCAGTAGAGGAAAATGATAAATCGACATTTTGGATCAAGATCCTTCTTCTGGACTAAATCTAACCAGAGGTCCTGGATGAAAGGGGCCAGTTGCAGTCTGGTGCATCAAGGACTAGTCAGTCTAGGATCTGGTTCTCAATCTCACCGTAATCTGAGGCGTTTCTGTTTATGGAGAAGCACTAGTGCTTTTTTGTGTGGGGAAATCATCATAGAGTTATAGAGCACTACAGTACAGAAGCAGGATCTTCAGCCCATCTAGTCTGTGCAAACCTATTTTCTGCCTAGTCCCATCTATCTGCACCTAGACCATAGGCCCTCCATACCTCTTCCAGCTTTGTACCTATCCAAATTTATCTGAAGTGTTAGAATGGAACCCACAACAACCACTTCTTCTGGCAACTCTCACTACCCACTGAGTGAAAATGTTTCCCCTCAGGTTTCCCTTCACCTTTCACCCTAAGTCTATGACCTTTAGTTCCTCCCTTACCCATACTGAGGGGAAAAAAGCCTGCATGCTTTTCACACCATCTACTTTCATAAGTTTGTAAACCTCTGTAAGATATCATTCTCCCAAGCTCCAGGGAATAAAACCTTAACCTATAACCTTTCCCTATAACTCAGGTCCTCGAGTCTGGGCACCATACTTGTGCCAATGCTTTACGTGTGGGGAAGCGCCAGTGAATTACATGGGACAAAGTGAATGCACTAAAGTTGCTGCCAGGGGAGTCTCCAGTCGGCTGGGGCCAAGACCCCTCACTGTGCTTGTGGGGATCCCACCAGACCCACTGAGTTCCAACCAAGAATCCCACAAGGGGACCCAGATGGAGGGTCTTGACACAAAACACCAACTACCCATTTCTCTTCAGGGGTGCTGGCTGACCTGCTGAGTCCCACCACAGCTTATTTATCGTGACCAGCAAATCAGCCAAGATCGACCTTTGTTCTGGTCCTACATAGCAACTGTACAGGGGGTGGGAGTAGTGGGGTGGTTGGGAAGCCCTCTTCCAGTGGTAGTGTGTTTGGGTATTGCTGAGGGCACTCGGCACCACGATGCTGAGGGGCTGCGGAAGTTAATTGCAGCTTACACCTGTATGGTGAACGCCCCAGAGTGAATTGAGCTCACGTGGACAAGACCAAGGTCCTGGGTATGACACTGTGGATAGCACAGCAGGCAGCCTCTCAATGTCCTACATCTCTCCCTTGGTCAATGCTTCGCCATCACTGAAATTGGGGCCTCTCTGTCCATCTGAGGGGGGATGCAGGAGATAGAGGGGCTGTGAGGAACGTATGGCGCATCTATAGTGATATGGGTGGCATCTCAAGGCCAAACAGGGAGCTCATCACCCACAGCTGGGTGGGGGAAGGGGTTGCTTATCAAGTTGACTACAAATGTTGGCTCTTCATTTGTTGCCCACTTATTGCTGACCTTATTCCCACTTCTAGCATACATCACAGACCGTGTTACCATGAGAGACAGACTGAGCAGCCACAATTTGACAACATTCTCCATAAGTGTTACTTGGCCTTCTAGCATTGTGTCCTCTAGCCACCTTTTCACAGACAGGTCTCAATCCATCCTTATCGACCTCAAGGCCGGGATAAACCGAGGGTCATCTATTCAGCGTCAACATGACCTGATGCCTTTTGAGGCTTGGAAATACTTCCTCAAGAACGTCAAAAAGCTTGGAAAGGAATTGGAATTGATTTATTATTGTCATTGCACTGGGGTAGCAAGCAGCTTGTCTTGCAGTCTGTCCATACAGATCAAAGCATTACACAGTGCATTGAGGTAGAACAAGATAGAGCAATAAAAATGCAGAGTAAAGTGTAACAGCTACAGAGAAAGTGCAGTGCAGGTAAGCAGTAAGCTACAAGATCATAATGAGATAGATTGTGAGGGCAAGGGTTCAACTTATTGTATTAAGGAACCATTTAATAGTCCTATAACAATAGGATAGAAGCTGTTCTGAGTCTAGTGGTATGTGCGTTCAAGCTTTTTATCTTTTGCTTGATGTTTGCCGGTGGGGGGTGTTGCCACTGTATTGTAGTAGTTAGTATAACATTATTACTGCCCAAGGCTTCGGAGTTCAGAGTTTAATTCTGGCATCCTCAGTAAGAAGTTTGTACGTCCTTCCTGTGGGTATGCGCGTTTTATCTGGGTGCTCCGGTTTCCTCCCACAGTCCATAGACATGCATACTGGTTAGTACGTTAATTGGTCATTGTAAGTTGTTCTGTGATTAGATTCGGGTTAAATAGGTGGGATGCTGTGCAGTGCCGCTCGTTGAGCCCGAAGGGCTTGCTCTGTGACGTATTGCTAAATAAAGAAGAGAGGATGTTCAGGGCAGGTGGGCCTTTGATTATGCTGGCTGCTTTACTGAGGCAGCAACAAGTGTAGATGTGGAGGGGAGGCAGGTTTCAGTGATGTGCCAAGCTACGTCCACAAATATCTGTGGTCATGTTGCCGTATCATTCTTCACTCACCTTATTAATGAGACAGAAAAGCCTTGAAAATGGTGGCAGAACTAGACCATTCAACCCATGTAGACAGTTCCACCATTCCATACATCACCAGTGATCCTTCAGATCAAAACCTTATCCCCACTCTCTCCCACGTCCACTGATGCTTTTAGTAACCAGAGTTTTACTTATCTATTGGTTAACAATATTAAGCAGCTCGACTCTGTGGTAGGGAATTCTACCACAGGCAGCTTCTCTTCCTCTGAAGGAACTACTCATTTCAGCTGCATAGCTCTTGCCCTGTAATTTGAGATGGCGAACCTTTGTTCTGGACTCCTTACTCAGGAGAAACATGCTCCCCACCTTCATTCTGTCTAGCCCTATCAGAAATATGCACATTTTTGTGAAATCCTTCTTATCTTTCAAAGCTCAACTACAAAACTACCGTAGATTTCGCACTACAGAGCGCACCTGATTAAAAGCCGCTGGCTCTAATTTTAGAAATAAAATCAATTTTGTACTTGTACAAGCCGCACCGGATTTTCGGCCGCACCGGATTTTCGGCCGCAGGTGTCCCACGTTGTAATATGAGATATTTACACAGAAAGATATTACACGTGAGGATTTTTTAACTTTTAATTAAATCCATATGGTAACATAAACAAATACATATTGCAAATGCTTTTTTTCGAACCGTGCCTGTAACGCGGCTACTTTTAAATATACGTTGCGTATACTTTTTTACTGAACAACATTCCAATATCTCCTAACGACTGGTAAAAAATATATATACTGCAGCCTACCAGGAAAAGTTATTGATCGCCTTTAACTTAAAAGCAGCGTTTTGGCTCCGCCGCTCCGCCGCTCGCCCCCCGCCTTCCCGTTTATCGCAAACCGGTATTTCCCACAAGACGCGGCGAAACCGGGTGTGACGTCATAGCATCCCGGGATGTAGTACAGAAAACAAATATAGTTAAAACACTTCTAACTTTAACTAACAAATGAATTACTAAGTGAAAATATTATAAACTAAATAACTGCCATAAAGGCAGCACAATGCTTTTCTTCGAGTGTTTTCCATGTTGATGAGGGTGAGTACAAATGACTGATTTACAATAATTTAATTGTGAAAGTGCGCTTGATTTATCGTACAATTTCATTGGACCTCTGTGAACTACTCATCAATTTTATTGGTCTACTGTTACGAGGCAAAATGTTTTTGGCGGCATGAAAAAAATCATGCATTAGCTGCACCGTAGTAAAGGCCGCAGTGTTCAAAGCTGTTCAAAATGTGGGAAAAAAGTAGCGGCTTATAATCCGACATCTACGGTAGTTGACTTAATTCTTACACACACAAAATGCAGGAGGAACTCAGCAAGGCAGACGTTTATGGAAGGGAATAAACAGTCAACATTTCAGGATGAGACTTTTCCTGAAGGGTCCTGGCCTGAAGCATTAACTGTTCATTTCCCTCTATAGATGCTGCCTGACTTGCTGAGTTCCTCTAGGATTTTGCGTGTGTTGCTCAAGATGTCTAGCAATGCAAAATCTCGTGACTTTGGCTTAATCCCTCTTTAGATGACAGTCCATAGATCATAAGATAAAGGAGTAGAATTAGGCCATTTGGCCCATTGAGTCTGCTCTACACATCATCATGGCTGATCCATTTCCCTCTCAGCCCCAGTCTCCTGTAGGAACTCTGTATTTCCAGTCTGTCAACCAATATTCAACCCTTTCGTTTTTATTTTATCTATTTACTGTAGAGATACAGCACAAAACAGGCCCTTCCAGCCAACGATCTACACCGCCCAGCACATTTAACACTAACTTACTCACAGGACAATTTGCAATGACCAATTAACCTACTAACCAGTACGGCTTTGGACTTTAGGAGGAAACTGGAGCACCCGGAGGAAACCCACGCATTCACAGGGGAAATGTACATACTCCTTACAGACAGCGCCAGAATTGAACTCCACTTTCCAACAGCCTGAGCCACCATGACAACCCTTGCAAGTATATTCCTTGCAATTCCATTCATTTTAACTTTATGTACTAACCTTTAATGCGAGTTATCAAAAACTTTCAGAAATCCAAACATATCTACCGGCTCTCGCTCATTTATTCCAACATTTTGCATGATGGAACAGGTGTGAGGGGCCAAAATGGCCTACTTCTCTTTGTGCTCTAATTCTCATCATGAGGGCTCTGGAAAAGGAAATAAGGAAAATGGCCCCAGTGCTAGAAGGGTTGCTACACAGGGTAAAGATAGCATTCAGTGATCCCTGAGGATAGAGGTTGAGTTGGCAGGTCCTGAAGATGAAGAAGATTAGGTCTATGGTCAAGGACCGAGGTATGCGGGCCCCAAGGATGAAGGCCTCGTGACACTACAGGTTGGCAAGCCCTGGGGTCAAGGCCTGGAGGTCAAAGTCCCGTATTTGGCACATCCGGAGGTTGATACCAAAGGTCAGTGAAGTCTGGAAGTCAAAAATCAAGGTCACCCAGTCTGGAGGTTGAAGCCCAAAGGTGAAATCATCTCTCCCTACGTGACTCCTTTGTCCAATCGTCCCCCCACCCATCCCTTCCCACCGATCTCCCTCCCGGCACTTATCCTTGTAAACGGAACAAGTGCTACACCTGCCCTTACACTTCCTCCCTCACCACCATTCAGGGCCCCAGACAGTCCTTCCAGGTGAGGCGACACTTCACCTGTGAGTCGACTGGTGTGGTATACTGCGTCCAGTGCTCCGGTGTGGCCTTTTATATATTGGTGAGACCCGACGCAGACTGGGGACCGTTTCGCTGAACACCTACGCTCAGTCCGCCAGAAAAAGCAGGATCTCCCAGTGGCCACACATTTTAATTCCACGTCCCATTCCCATTCTGATATGTCTATCCATGGCCTCCTCTACTGTCAAAATGAAGCCACACTCAGGTTGGAGGAACAACACCTTATATACCGGCTGGGTAGCCTCCAACCTGATGGCATGAACATTGACTTCTCTACCTTCCGTTAATGTTCCTCTTCCCCTTGTTACCCCATCCCTGATTTATGTATTCCCCTCCCTCCCTTTTTGTTCTCACTCTGCCCTTCACCCTGCCTGCTCTCCATCTCCCTCTGGTTCTCCCTCCCCCTTTCTTTCTCCTGAGGCCTCCCATCCCATGATTCTTTCCCTTCTCCAGCTCTGTATCCCTTTTGCCAATCACCTTTCCAGCTCTTAGCTTCATCCCACTCCTCCTGTCTTCTGCTATCATTTCAGATTTCTCCCTCCCCCTCCTACTTTCAAATCTCTTACTATCTTTTCTTTCAATTATTCCTGACGAAGGGTCTCAGCCCGTAACGTCGACAGCACTTCTTCCTACAGATGCTGTCTGGCCTGCTGCGTTCCACCTGCATTTTGTGTGTGTTGGTCAAATCCCTGGATCAGTTTGTCCAGAGGTGAGAGGCCTGAGGTCTGTGATCCAGGGCCGAAGATTGGAAGTTAGAGACCTCATGTCTGTGAGTCTGAGAGTCTGGAGCCAAGGCCTGGAAGCTGGTGGCCCGGCGGTAGCCTGTCCTGGGGTTGAGGTCTGACAGTGTGCGTGAGCAGGCGAGTGGGTGGGAAGGGAACACTTTTCTGTTGTTATTTTGTTTGTATTGTGCTGAAAGTTGTGAGCATGGTATGTGTGGCGATACTTGTGGGCTACCCCCAGCACATCCTTCGGTTGTGATGATTGTTACCACATTTCAATGTATATACATGTGATAAACGAACCTGAATCTGAAGCTTGCAACTACTCCCCTTATAGAACAATTTATTATGCTTTGTCTTAAAGAAAAGTGGATGCAAACTAAGCATTAACTGAAATAAGTTAGATTCAGTTGACTTTCTAGGATTTGGAAGGAACAGAAGAAGAGCAGGAGAAGAATTAAATGGTCTGCAGATGTGTGAGCAGCACCTGTATCAAATTGTGTAGCTCTGTGATAGAGGAATTCATAGTGGTCTCTGAAAACGAAGCAATTTCTCTCCACTGCACAGAGGCGTCAGTGCAGACTGTGTGCTCGCAAACCTGGTGGGAGATCGCTCCTGACTTGAGGATATGACTGTCAAAGTTGACACCTGAACGTGTGGAGTGAAAAAATAGAAGGAGGCTCTCAAACTTCCAGTAATGCCTCCCCCTCTCCTTCACCATATCCCTTTATATCTGTCTGGGTAAACTCCAAACTTACGGCATGAACATTGATTTCTCGAACTTTCAGTAATGCCCCCCCCACAATTTTCACCATTCCCCATTCCCTTTTCCCTCTCTCACCTTATCTCCTTGCCTGCCCATCACCTCCCTCTGGAGCTCCTCCCCCTTTTCTTTCTTCCATGGCCTTCTCTCCTCTCCTACCAGATTCCCCCTTCCCCAGCCCTGTATCTCTTTCACCAATCAACTTCCCAGCTCTTTACTCACCCCTCCCCCTTCTGTTTCACCTTTCACCTTGTGTTCCTTCCTCCCCTTCCCCCCACCCACTTTCTTGCTCTGGCTCCTCATCCTTCTTTCTCCAGTCCTGCCGAAGGGTCTCGGCCCAAAACATCGACTGTACTCTCTTCCATCGATGCTGCTTGGTCTGCGGAGATCCTCCAGCATTTTGTGTGTCTTACTTAAAAAGATGTTATATTTGTTTATTTATTATTTATTAATATATTTATTTATTGATGCAGCACAGTGACAGCCCCATCCAACCCAATGAGCCTGCACTGTCTAATGACATCCATGTGACCAATTAACCTACTAACCTATGCCCTGTGGGAGGAAACCCACGAGGTCACAGGGTTAATGTACAAACTTCTTACAGATAGCGTACTTCTTACAGAGCCAGAGGTAAGGATTGAACCCACATCTCTGGTGCAGTAAGGTAGTGGGTCTACCTGCTGTGCCTCTGTGCCACCATTTAGTTAAGCAGTTCAATTTAAATTTCCCAACTACCCACCTCCCATTCCAGATAAATGGCCCAGGCTGTTGCATACAACTCCAATGCCTTAAGCACTATGCTGTGATGGCAGCCTTGAACGCTATGATTGCAAACTTTATTAAGGTTTCCTAAGGAAGACCCCTGGGTTGCTGACCACAAGGAGTCTCCCCAGGTTAAAACAGGATCCTGTTCCTGAGAGCCATTTACAAGCTGAAATGGCCATAAGTCAGAAACGTACAACAACGGTGTGGGCAGAGAGGGTCAAAGAAGCAATAATGAGGGAGAGCAAGCAGGTGCAGGAAGAGCAGCCAATGACCAGCCTACTGGCCAGGCGTGTGAGCCGACACAGTCAGATCCAGGCTGTGGTTCCGAGGATGGGAAGAGAAGGCACATGGAATTACCCTGTTCCCAGCCAGCAGGAGACGCCTGCAAATCCGCCCCCTGTCCTTCCCACTGGTCACTCAAGCGCTCATCTGCTTGTGTGGGAATGTCCGTAAGTCATAACCTGGGGACAGACTGTAGAAACAGACAAAATTCACAACAATCATGGTCAAAAGAAGCCGGAAGTATGAAAAAACCGAAATGGAGGTCAGGCATGTTGTTACCTGTGGAGTCCAGGGAGATAGTCAGCTATAGACAAAATTGACTCTGAAATAGAAAGCAGAGGGTGGTGATTGAGGTTGTTTCTCAGAATAGGTGACTGGTGATGTGCTGCAGAGGCCACTGTCAGGAATTCATTGTTTATATCAATGATTTGGATTTGACTACACAATGCTCGATCGGTAAATTTGCAGATGACACAAAATTACAATTCAAAGTACAATTTATTATCAAAGAACATGTGCAGTTTACAGCCCTGAGATTTCTCTTCCATAAACACAGGCAGAAAACAAGGAAAACACGTTTGAAAAGAACACTAATCCCCCCAGCACTAAAAAAAACGAGCAAGAAGCTGAGAATACCAAACGCATATTCAAAAGAGTTCAGGCATACTCAATTCTGCTCAGTGTTCGTTATCTGCAGGCCACTCCGATTCAAAATCACTCAAAATGCAACAAAAAAAGGAGCAGCAGGAACCAGAAACACATCATAACGTCCAATCCACAAACTGCATTGATTAAACCCAGTCCGATGCCCAAGTTACCGGCACCAAGCTCCAATGGCAACAAGGGAGAGACAGAGAGAGATCACTCGAACACAGGGAACTTCCTCCGGGAGCAGCCAGTGAGATTGTCACAGACACAGACACCAACCTCAGGAAGCAGCGAGCGAGACTTCAACACACAGACACGGTCCTATGACAGCACCGAGTGAGACTGTCACACACATACACCATCCTCTGGGAGCAGCGAGTGAGACAGACACACACAGACACCCTCCACCTGGAAAACACGCGATACTGACTGATGCACCATCAATAACTCTTGGAGACGTGAGGCGAGATATAGGCTTTTATTGGCTGGAAGAAAGAACAAGCAGCAATTGACCACCATGCTACATCCTGGAGACTGAGGCCAGGGCTCAGGCTCCAATCGCCTTTATACCAGGGTCCGTGGGAGGAGCCACGGTCAGTGGGAGGAGCCACAGGAGCAGTCAGCAGGGGGGGCGTGTCCAGACAGGTATATGTAGTTCACCACACTGACACACACAGACAACTTCCTAAGGGAGCAGCGTGTGAGACTGTCACACTCAGACACCTTCCTCCAGGAGCAGCCCAAGAGACTGTCACACACGTGCAGCTTCCATTGGGAGCAGCGAGTCAGACTGTCACACACAGACACCCTCCACCTGGAAAACGCGCAATGCTGTCACACACAGACACCTTCCTCCGGGAGCTGTGAGCGAGACTGTCACACACAGACACCTTCCTCCGGGAGCAGCGATTGAGATGCTAACACACAGACACCTTCCTCCAGCAGCAGTGAGTGTGACAGTCACCACAGACAAATTCCTCCGGGATCAGCCAGCGAGACTGTTACACATACACCTTCCTCCAGGAGCAGATAGGGAGACTGTCACACACAGACACCTTCCTCCGGGAGCAGCGTGTGAGACTGTCACACACAGACACCATCCTCCGGAACAGCCAGGGAGACTGTAACACAGAGACACCTTCCTCCAGGAGCAGCCAGGGAGACTGTCACACAAACACCTTCCTCCGGGAGCAGCGTGTGATACTGTCACGCACAGACACCTTCAGCCAGGAGTAGCCAGGGAGACTGTCACACACAGACACTTTCCACCGGGAGCAGCGTGTGAGACTGTAACAAACAGACACATTCCTCTGGGAGCAGCGAGACAGCCTGTCACACACAGACACCTTCCTCCGGGAGCAGCGAGAGAGACTGTCACACACAGACACCTTCCAACAGGAGCAGCGAGAGAGACTGTCACACACAGACACTTTCCTCCGGGAGCAGCGTGTGAGACTGTCACACACAGACACCTTCCTCTAGGAGCAGCGTGTGAGACTGTCACACACAGACACCTTCATCCGGGAGCAGACAGGGAGACTGTCACACACAGACACTTTCCTCCGGGAGCAGCGTGTGAGACTGTCACACACAGACACTTTCCTCCGGGAGCAGCAAGAGAGACTGTCACACACACACTTTCCTCCGGGAGCAGCGTGTGAGACTGTCACAAACAGACACCTTCCGCTAGGAGCAGCGTGTGAGACTGTCACACACAGACACCTTCATCCGGGAGCAGACAGGGAGACTGTCACACACAGACACTTTCCTCCGGGAGCAGCGTGTGAGACTGTCACACACAGACACTTTCCTCCGGGAGCAGCAAGAGAGACTGTCACACACACACATTCCTCCGGGAGCAGCGTGTGAGACTGTCACACACAGACACCTTCCTCAGGGAGCAGCGTGTGAGACTGTCACACACAGACACCTTCCTCCGGGAGCAGCGAGACAGACTGTCACACACAGACACCATCCTCCGGAACAGCCAGGGAGACTGTCACACAGAGACACCTTCCTCCAGGAGCAGCCAGGGAGTCTGTCACACACAGACACTTTCCTCCGGGAGCAGCGTGTGAGACTGTCACACACAGACACCTTCATCCGGGAGCAGACAGGGAGACTGTCACACACAGACACTTTCCTCCGGGAGCAGCGTGTGAGACTGTCACACACAGACACTTTCCTCCGGGAGCAGCGTGTGAGACTGTCACACACAGACACCTTCCTCCAGGAGCAGCGTGTGAGACTGTCACACACAGAAACCTTCTTCCGGGAGCAGCCAGGGAGACTGTCACACACGGGCACCTTCCTCTGGGAGCAGCGTGTGAGACTGTCACACACAGACACCTTCCTCCAGGAGCAGCGAGAGAGACTGTCACACACAGACACCTTCCTCCGGGAGCAGCCAGGGCGACTGTCACACACAGACACCTTCCTCCGGGAGCAGCGTGTGAGACTGTCACACACAGACACCTTACTCCGAGAGCAGCCAGGGAGACTGACACACACAGACACATTCCTCCGGGAGCAGCGAGACAGACTGTCACACACAGACACCTTCCTCCGGGAGCAGCACGAGAGACTGTCACACACAGACACCTTCTTCCAGGAGCAGCGAGAGAGACTGTCATACACAGACACCTTCCACCGTGAGCAGCGTGTGAGACTGTCACACACAGACACGTTCCTCCGGGAGCAGCGAGAGAGACTGTCACACACTTACACTTTCCTCCGGGAGCAGCGTGTGAGACTGTCATACTCAGACACCTTCCGCCGGGCGCAGCGCGAGAGACTGTCACACACAGACACCTTCCTCCGGGAGCAGCGTGTGAGACTGTCACACACAGAGACCTTCCTCCGGGAGCAGCCAGGGAGACTGTCACGCACAGACACCTTACTCCAGGAGCAGCGTGTGAGACGATCACGCACAGACACCTTCTTCCGGGAGCAGCCAGCGAGACTGTCACACACAGGCTCCTTCCTCCGGGAGCTGCGTGTGAGACAGTCACACAGAGACACCTTCCTCCGAGAGCAGCCATGGAGACTGACACACACAGACACCTTCCTCCAGGAGCAGCGAGAGAGAGTGTCAAACACAGGCACTTTCCTCCGGGAGCAGCGTGTGAGACTGTCACACAGAGACACCTTCATCCAGGAGCAGCCAGGGAGACTGACACACACAGACACCTTCCTCCAGGAGCAGCGTGTGAGACTGTCACGCACAGACACCTTCCTCTAGGAGCAGCGTGTGAGACTGTCACACACAAACACTTTCCTCCGGGAGCCGCGTGTGAGACTGTCACACACAGACAACTTCCTCCGGGAGCAGCGAGAGAGACTGTCACACACAGACACCTTCCTCCGGGAGCAGTATGTGAGACTGTCACACAAAGACACCTTCCACCGGGAGCAGCGTGAGAGACTGTCACACAGAGACACCTTCTTCCAGGAGCAGAGTGTGAGACTGTCACACACAGACACCTTCCACCGGGAGCAGCGAGAGAGACTGTCACACAAAGACACCTTCCACCGGGAGCAGCGTGTGAGACTGTCACACACAGACACCTTCCTCCGGGAGCAGCGAGAGAGACTGTCACACACAGACACTTTCCTCCGGGAGCAGCGTGTGAGACTGTCACACTCAGACACCTTCCTCCGGGAGCAGCGTGTGAGACTGTCACACACAGACACTTTCCTCCGGGAGCAGCGTGTGAGACTGTCACACACAGACACCTTCCTCCGGGAGCAGCGAGAGAGACTGTCACACACAGACACCTTCCTCCGGGAGCAGTGTGTGAGACTGTCACACACAGACACCTTCCACCGGGAGCAGCGTGTGAGACTGTCACACAGAGACACGTTCCTCCGGGAGCAGCGAGAGAGACTGTCACACACAGACACTTTCCTCCGGGAGCAGCGTGTGAGACTGTCACAAACAGACACCTTCCTCCGGGAGCAGCCAGGGAGACTGTCACACACAGACACTTTCCTCCGGGAGCAACGTGTGAGAATGTCACAAACAGACACCTTCCTCTAGGAGCAGCGTGTGAGACTGTCACACACAGACACCTTCCTCCGGGAGCAGCGAGAGAGACTGTCACACAGAGACACTTTCCTCCGGGAGTAGCCAGGGAGACTGACACACACAAACTCCTTCCTCCAGGAGCAGCATGGGAGACTGTCACGCACAGACACCTTCTTCCGGGAGCAGCCAGGGAAGACTGTCACACACAGGCACCTTCCTCCAGGAGCAGCGAAACAGACTGTCACACACAGACACCTTCCTCCGGGTGCAGCCAGGGAGACTGCCACACACAAAAACTTTCCTCCGGGAGCAGCGTGCGAGACTGTCACACACAGACACCTTCCTCCGAGAGCAGCCAGGGAGACTGACACACACTGCCACCTTCCTCCAGGAGAAGCGAGAGAGAGTGTCAAACACAGGCACTTTCCTCCAGGAGCAGCGGGTGAGACTGTCACACAGAGACACCTTCATCCATGAGCAGCCAGGGAGACTGACACACACAGACACCTTCCTCCAGGAGCAGCGTGTGAGACTGTCACGCACAGACACCTTCCTCTAGGAGCAGCGTGTGAGACTGTCACACACAAACACTTTCCTCCGGGAGCCGCGTGTGAGACTGTCACACACAGACAACTTCCTCCGGGAGCAGCGAGAGAGACTGTCACACACAGACACCTTCCTCCGGGAGCAGTATGTGAGACTGTCACACAAAGACACCTTCCACCGGGAGCAGCGTGTGAGACTGTCACACAGAGACACCTTCTTCCAGGAGCAGAGTGTGAGACTGTCACACACAGACACCTTCCACCGGGAGCAGCCCAAGAGACTGTCACACACGTGCAGCTTCCATTGGGAGCAGCGAGTCAGACTGTCACACACAGACACCCTCCACCTGGAAAACGCGCAATGCTGTCACACACAGACACCTTCCTCCGGGAGCTGTGAGCGAGACTGTCACACACAGACATCTTCCTCCGGGAGCAGACAGGGAGACTGTCACACACAGACACTTTCCTCCGGGAGCAGCGTGTGAGACTGTCACACACAGACACTTTCCTCCGGGAGCAGCGTGTGAGACTGTCACACACAGACACCTTCCTCCAGGAGCAGCGTGTGAGACTGTCACACACAGAAACCTTCTTCCGGGAGCAGCCAGGGAGACTGTCACACACGGGCACCTTCCTCTGGGAGCAGCGTGTGAGACTGTCACACACAGACACCTTCCTCCAGGAGCAGCGAGAGAGACTGTCACACACAGACACCTTCCTCCGGGAGCAGCCAGGGCGACTGTCACACACAGACACCTTCCTCCGGGAGCAGCGTGTGAGACTGTCACACACAGACACCTTACTCCGAGAGCAGCCAGGGAGACTGACACACACAGACACATTCCTCCGGGAGCAGCGAGACAGACTGTCACACACAGACACCTTCCTCCGGGAGCAGCACGAGAGACTGTCACACACAGACACCTTCTTCCAGGAGCAGCGAGAGAGACTGTCATACACAGACACCTTCCACCGTGAGCAGCGTGTGAGACTGTCACACACAGACACGTTCCTCCGGGAGCAGCGAGAGAGACTGTCACACACTTACACTTTCCTCCGGGAGCAGCGTGTGAGACTGTCATACTCAGACACCTTCCGCCGGGCGCAGCGCGAGAGACTGTCACACACAGACACCTTCCTCCGGGAGCAGCGTGTGAGACTGTCACACACAGAGACCTTCCTCCGGGAGCAGCCAGGGAGACTGTCACGCACAGACACCTTACTCCAGGAGCAGCGTGTGAGACGATCACGCACAGACACCTTCTTCCGGGAGCAGCCAGCGAGACTGTCACACACAGGCTCCTTCCTCCGGGAGCTGCGTGTGAGACAGTCACACAGAGACACCTTCCTCCGAGAGCAGCCATGGAGACTGACACACACAGACACCTTCCTCCAGGAGCAGCGAGAGAGAGTGTCAAACACAGGCACTTTCCTCCAGGAGCAGCGGGTGAGACTGTCACACAGAGACACCTTCATCCAGGAGCAGCCAGGGAGACTGACACACACAGACACCTTCCTCCAGGAGCAGCGTGTGAGACTGTCACGCACAGACACCTTCCTCTAGGAGCAGCGTGTGAGACTGTCACACACAAACACTTTCCTCCGGGAGCCGCGTGTGAGACTGTCACACACAGACAACTTCCTCCGGGAGCAGCGAGAGAGACTGTCACACACAGACACCTTCCTCCGGGAGCAGTATGTGAGACTGTCACACAAAGACACCTTCCACCGGGAGCAGCGTGTGAGACTGTCACACAGAGACACCTTCTTCCAGGAGCAGAGTGTGAGACTGTCACACACAGACACCTTCCACCGGGAGCAGCGAGAGAGACTGTCACACAAAGACACCTTCCACCGGGAGCAGCGTGTGAGACTGTCACACACAGACACCTTCCTCCGGGAGCAGCGAGAGAGACTGTCACACACAGACACTTTCCTCCGGGAGCAGCGTGTGAGACTGTCACACTCAGACACCTTCCTCCGGGAGCAGCGTGTGAGACTGTCACACACAGACACTTTCCTCCGGGAGCAGCGTGTGAGACTGTCACACACAGACACCTTCCTCCGGGAGCAGCGAGAGAGACTGTCACACACAGACACCTTCCTCCGGGAGCAGTGTGTGAGACTGTCACACACAGACACCTTCCACCGGGAGCAGCGTGTGAGACTGTCACACAGAGACACGTTCCTCCGGGAGCAGCGAGAGAGACTGTCACACACAGACACTTTCCTCCGGGAGCAGCGTGTGAGACTGTCACAAACAGACACCTTCCTCCGGGAGCAGCCAGGGAGACTGTCACACACAGACACTTTCCTCCGGGAGCAACGTGTGAGAATGTCACAAACAGACACCTTCCTCTAGGAGCAGCGTGTGAGACTGTCACACACAGACACCTTCCTCCGGGAGCAGCGAGAGAGACTGTCACACAGAGACACTTTCCTCCGGGAGTAGCCAGGGAGACTGACACACACAAACTCCTTCCTCCAGGAGCAGCATGGGAGACTGTCACGCACAGACACCTTCTTCCGGGAGCAGCCAGGGAAGACTGTCACACACAGGCACCTTCCTCCAGGAGCAGCGAAACAGACTGTCACACACAGACACCTTCCTCCGGGTGCAGCCAGGGAGACTGCCACACACAAAAACTTTCCTCCGGGAGCAGCGTGCGAGACTGTCACACACAGACACCTTCCTCCGAGAGCAGCCAGGGAGACTGACACACACTGCCACCTTCCTCCAGGAGAAGCGAGAGAGAGTGTCAAACACAGGCACTTTCCTCCAGGAGCAGCGGGTCAGACTGTCACACAGAGACACCTTCATCCATGAGCAGCCAGGGAGACTGACACACACAGACACCTTCCTCCAGGAGCAGCGTGTGAGACTGTCACGCACAGACACCTTCCTCTAGGAGCAGCGTGTGAGACTGTCACACACAAACACTTTCCTCCGGGAGCCGCGTGTGAGACTGTCACACACAGACAACTTCCTCCGGGAGCAGCGAGAGAGACTGTCACACACAGACACCTTCCTCCGGGAGCAGTATGTGAGACTGTCACACAAAGACACCTTCCACCGGGAGCAGCGTGTGAGACTGTCACACAGAGACACCTTCTTCCAGGAGCAGAGTGTGAGACTGTCACACACAGACACCTTCCACCGGGAGCAGCCCAAGAGACTGTCACACACGTGCAGCTTCCATTGGGAGCAGCGAGTCAGACTGTCACACACAGACACCCTCCACCTGGAAAACGCGCAATGCTGTCACACACAGACACCTTCCTCCGGGAGCTGTGAGCGAGACTGTCACACACAGACACCTTCCTCCGGGAGCAGCGATTGAGATGCTAACACACAGACACCTTCCTCCAGCAGCAGTGAGTGTGACAGTCACCACAGACAAATTCCTCCGGGATCAGCCAGCGAGACTGTTACACATACACCTTCCTCCAGGAGCAGATAGGGAGACTGTCACACACAGACACCTTCCTCCGGGAGCAGCGTGTGAGACTGTCACACACAGACACCATCCTCCGGAACAGCCAGGGAGACTGTAACACAGAGACACCTTCCTCCAGGAGCAGCCAGGGAGACTGTCACACAAACACCTTCCTCCGGGAGCAGCGTGTGATACTGTCACGCACAGACACCTTCAGCCAGGAGTAGCCAGGGAGACTGTCACACACAGACACTTTCCACCGGGAGCAGCGTGTGAGACTGTAACAAACAGACACATTCCTCTGGGAGCAGCGAGACAGCCTGTCACACACAGACACCTTCCTCCGGGAGCAGCGAGAGAGACTGTCACACACAGACACCTTCCAACAGGAGCAGCGAGAGAGACTGTCACACACAGACACTTTCCTCCGGGAGCAGCGTGTGAGACTGTCACACACAGACACCTTCCTCTAGGAGCAGCGTGTGAGACTGTCACACACAGACACCTTCATCCGGGAGCAGACAGGGAGACTGTCACACACAGACACTTTCATCCGGGAGCAGCGTGTGAGACTGTCACACACAGACACTTTCCTCCGGGAGCAGCAAGAGAGACTGTCACACACACACTTTCCTCCGGGAGCAGCGTGTGAGACTGTCACAAACAGACACCTTCCGCTAGGAGCAGCGTGTGAGACTGTCACACACAGACACCTTCATCCGGGAGCAGACAGGGAGACTGTCACACACAGACACTTTCCTCCGGGAGCAGCGTGTGAGACTGTCACACACAGACACTTTCCTCCGGGAGCAGCAAGAGAGACTGTCACACACACACATTCCTCCGGGAGCAGCGTGTGAGACTGTCACACACAGACACCTTCCTCAGGGAGCAGCGTGTGAGACTGTCACACACAGACACCTTCCTCCGGGAGCAGCGAGACAGACTGTCACACACAGACACCATCCTCCGGAACAGCCAGGGAGACTGTCACACAGAGACACCTTCCTCCAGGAGCAGCCAGGGAGTCTGTCACACACAGACACTTTCCTCCGGGAGCAGCGTGTGAGACTGTCACACACAGACACCTTCATCCGGGAGCAGACAGGGAGACTGTCACACACAGACACTTTCCTCCGGGAGCAGCGTGTGAGACTGTCACACACAGACACTTTCCTCCGGGAGCAGCGTGTGAGACTGTCACACACAGACACCTTCCTCCAGGAGCAGCGTGTGAGACTGTCACACACAGAAACCTTCTTCTGGGAGCAGCCAGGGAGACTGTCACACACGGGCACCTTCCTCTGGGAGCAGCGTGTGAGACTGTCACACACAGACACCTTCCTCCAGGAGCAGCGAGAGAGACTGTCACACACAGACACCTTCCTCCGGGAGCAGCCAGGGCGACTGTCACACACAGACACCTTCCTCCGGGAGCAGCGTGTGAGACTGTCACACACAGACACCTTACTCCGAGAGCAGCCAGGGAGACTGACACACACAGACACATTCCTCCGGGAGCAGCGAGACAGACTGTCACACACAGACACCTTCCTCCGGGAGCAGCACGAGAGACTGTCACACACAGACACCTTCTTCCAGGAGCAGCGAGAGAGACTGTCATACACAGACACCTTCCACCGTGAGCAGCGTGTGAGACTGTCACACACAGACACGTTCCTCCGGGAGCAGCGAGAGAGACTGTCACACACTTACACTTTCCTCCGGGAGCAGCGTGTGAGACTGTCATACTCAGACACCTTCCGCCGGGCGCAGCGTGTGAGACTGTCACACACAGACACCTTCCGCCGGGCGCAGCGCGAGAGACTGTCACACACAGACACCTTCCTCCGGGAGCAGCGTGTGAGACTGTCACACACAGACACCTTCCGCCGGGCGCAGCGCGAGAGACTGTCACACACAGACACCTTCCGCCGGGAGCAGCGAGAGAGACTGTCACACTCAGACACCTTCCGCCGGGCGCAGCGCGAGAGACTGTCACACACAGACACCTTCCTCCGGGAGCAGCGTGTGAGACTGTCACACACAGAGACCTTCCTCCGGGAGCAGCCAGGGAGACTGTCACGCACAGACACCTTACTCCAGGAGCAGCGTGTGAGACGATCACGCACAGACACCTTCTTCCGGGAGCAGCCAGCGAGACTGTCACACACAGGCGCCTTCCTCCGGGAGCTGCGTGTGAGACAGTCACACAGAGACACCTTCCTCCGAGAGCAGCCATGGAGACTGACACACACAGACACCTTCCTCCAGGAGCAGCGAGAGAGAGTGTCAAACACAGGCACTTTCCTCCAGGAGCAGCGGGTGAGACTGTCACACAGAGACACCTTCATCCAGGAGCAGCCAGGGAGACTGACACACACAGACACCTTCCTCCAGGAGCAGCGTGTGAGACTGTCACGCACAGACACCTTCCTCTAGGAGCAGCGTGTGAGACTGTCACACACAAACACTTTCCTCCGGGAGCCGCGTGTGAGACTGTCACACACAGACAACTTCCTCCGGGAGCAGCGAGAGAGACTGTCACACACAGACACCTTCCTCTGGGAGCAGTATGTGAGACTGTCACACAAAGACACCTTCCACCGGGAGCAGCGTGTGAGACTGTCACACAGAGACACCTTCTTCCAGGAGCAGAGTGTGAGACTGTCACACACAGACACCTTCCACCGGGAGCAGCGAGAGAGACTGTCACACAAAGACACCTTCCACCGGGAGCAGCGTGTGAGACTGTCACACACAGACACCTTCCTCCGGGAGCAGCGAGAGAGACTGTCACACACAGACACTTTCCTCCGGGAGCAGCGTGTGAGACTGTCACACTCAGACACCTTCCTCCGGGAGCAGCGTGTGAGACTGTCACACACAGACACTTTCCTCCGGGAGCAGCGTGTGAGACTGTCACACACAGACACCTTCCTCCGGGAGCAGCGAGAGAGACTGTCACACACAGACACCTTCCTCCGGGAGCAGTGTGTGAGACTGTCACACACAGACACCTTCCACCGGGAGCAGCGTGTGAGACTGTCACACAGAGACACGTTCCTCCGGGAGCAGCGAGAGAGACTGTCACACACAGACACTTTCCTCCGGGAGCAGCGTGTGAGACTGTCACAAACAGACACCTTCCTCCGGGAGCAGCCAGGGAGACTGTCACACACAGACACTTTCCTCCGGGAGCAACGTGTGAGAATGTCACAAACAGACACCTTCCTCTAGGAGCAGCGTGTGAGACTGTCACACACAGACACCTTCCTCCGGGAGCAGCGAGAGAGACTGTCACACAGAGACACTTTCCTCCGGGAGTAGCCAGGGAGACTGACACACACAAACTCCTTCCTCCAGGAGCAGCATGGGAGACTGTCACGCACAGACACCTTCTTCCGGGAGCAGCCAGGGAAGACTGTCACACACAGGCACCTTCCTCCAGGAGCAGCGAAACAGACTGTCACACACAGACACCTTCCTCCGGGTGCAGCCAGGGAGACTGCCACACACAAAAACTTTCCTCCGGGAGCAGCGTGCGAGACTGTCACACACAGACACCTTCCTCCGAGAGCAGCCAGGGAGACTGACACACACTGCCACCTTCCTCCAGGAGAAGCGAGAGAGAGTGTCACACATAGACACTTTCCTCCGGGAGCAGCCAGGGAGACTGTCACACACAGACACTTTCCTCCGGGAGCAGCGTGTGAGACTGTCACACAGAGACACCTTCCTCCGGGAGCAGCGAGACAGACTGTCACACACAGACACCATCCTCCGGAACAGCCAGGGAGACTGTCACACAGAGACACCTTCCTCCAGGAGCAGCCAGGGAGTCTGTCACACACAGACACTTTCCTCCGGGAGCAGCGTGTGAGACTGTCACACACAGACACCTTCATCCGGGAGCAGACAGGGAGACTGTCACACACAGACACTTTCCTCCGGGAGCAGCGTGTGAGACTGTCACACACAGACACTTTCCTCCGGGAGCAGCGTGTGAGACTGTCACACACAGACACCTTCCTCCAGGAGCAGCGTGTGAGACTGTCACACACAGAAACCTTCTTCCGGGAGCAGCCAGGGAGACTGTCACACACGGGCACCTTCCTCTGGGAGCAGCGTGTGAGACTGTCACACACAGACACCTTCCTCCAGGAGCAGCGAGAGAGACTGTCACACACAGACACCTTCCTCCGGGAGCAGCCAGGGCGACTGTCACACACAGACACCTTCCTCCGGGAGCAGCGTGTGAGACTGTCACACACAGACACCTTACTCCGAGAGCAGCCAGGGAGACTGACACACACAGACACATTCCTCCGGGAGCAGCGAGACAGACTGTCACACACAGACACCTTCTTCCAGGAGCAGCGAGAGAGACTGTCATACACAGACACCTTCCACCGTGAGCAGCGTGTGAGACTGTCACACACAGACACGTTCCTCCGGGAGCAGCGAGAGAGACTGTCACACACTTACACTTTTCTCCGGGAGCAGCGTGTGAGACTGTCATACTCAGACTCCTTCCGCCGGGCGCAGCGCGAGAGACTGTCACACACAGACACCTTCCTCCGGGAGCAGCGTGTGAGACTGTCACACACAGAGACCTTCCTCCGGGAGCAGCCAGGGAGACTGTCACGCACAGACACCTTACTCCAGGAGCAGCGTGTGAGACGATCACGCACAGACACCTTCTTCCGGGAGCAGCCAGCGAGACTGTCACACACAGGCTCCTTCCTCCGGGAGCTGCGTGTGAGACAGTCACACAGAGACACCTTCCTCCGAGAGCAGCCATGGAGACTGACACACACAGACACCTTCCTCCAGGAGCAGCGAGAGAGAGTGTGAAACACAGGCACTTTCCTCCAGGAGCAGCGGGTGAGACTGTCACACAGAGACACCTTCATCCAGGAGCAGCCAGGGAGACTGACACACACAGACACCTTCCTCCAGGAGCAGCGTGTGAGACTGTCACGCACAGACACCTTCCTCTAGGAGCAGCGTGTGAGACTGTCACACACAAACACTTTCCTCCGGGAGCCGCGTGTGAGACTGTCACACACAGTCAACTTCCTCCGGGAGCAGCGAGAGAGACTGTCACACACAGACACCTTCCTCCGGGAGCAGTATGTGAGACTGTCACACAAAGACACCTTCCACCGGGAGCAGCGTGTGAGACTGTCACACAGAGACACGTTCCTCCGGGAGCAGCGAGAGAGACTGTCACACACAGACACTTTCCTCCGGGAGCAGCGTGTGAGACTGTCACACTCAGACACCTTCCTCCGGGAGCAGCGTGTGAGACTGTCACACACAGACACTTTCCTCCGGGAGCAGCGTGTGAGACTGTCACACACAGACACCTTCCTCCGGGAGCAGCGAGAGAGACTGTCACACACAGACACCTTCCTCCGGGAGCAGTGTGTGAGACTGTCACACACAGACACCTTCCACCGGGAGCAGCGTGTGAGACTGTCACACAGAGACACGTTCCTCCGGGAGCAGCGAGAGAGACTGTCACACACAGACACTTTCCTCCGGGAGCAGCGTGTGAGACTGTCACAAACAGACACCTTCCTCCGGGAGCAGCCAGGGAGACTGTCACACACAGACACTTTCCTCCGGGAGCAACGTGTGAGAATGTCACAAACAGACACCTTCCTCTAGGAGCAGCGTGTGAGACTGTCACACACAGACACCTTCCTCCGGGAGCAGCGAGAGAGACTGTCACACAGAGACACTTTCCTCCGGGAGTAGCCAGGGAGACTGACACACACAAACTCCTTCCTCCAGGAGCAGCATGGGAGACTGTCACGCACAGACACCTTCTTCCGGGAGCAGCCAGGGAAGACTGTCACACACAGGCACCTTCCTCCAGGAGCAGCGAAACAGACTGTCACACACAGACACCTTCCTCCGGGTGCAGCCAGGGAGACTGCCACACACAAAAACTTTCCTCCGGGAGCAGCGTGCGAGACTGTCACACACAGACACCTTCCTCCGAGAGCAGCCAGGGAGACTGACACACACTGCCACCTTCCTCCAGGAGAAGCGAGAGAGAGTGTCACACATAGACACTTTCCTCCGGGAGCAGCCAGGGAGACTGTCACACACAGACACTTTCCTCCGGGAGCAGCGTGTGAGACTGTCACACACAGAAACCTTCCTCTGGGAGCAGCCAGGGAGAATGACACACACAGACACGTTCCTCCAGGAACAGCGTGTGAGACTGTCACGCACAACACCTTCCTCCAGGAGCAGCCAGGGAGACTGTCACACACAGACAATTTCCTCTAGGAGCAGCGTGTGAGACTTTCACACTCAGACACCTTCCGCCGGGAGCAGCGCGAGAGACTGTCACACACAGACACCTTCCTCCAGGAGCAGCGTGTGAGACTGTCACACTCAGACACCTTCCGCCGGGAGCAGCGCGAGAGACTGTCACACACACACTTTCCTCCGGGAGCAGCGTGTGAGACTGTCACACACAGACACCTTCCTCAGGGAGCAGCGTGTGAGACTGTCACACACAGACACCTTCCTCCGGGAGCAGCGAGACAGACTGTCACACACAGACACCATCCTCCGGAACAGCCAGGGAGACTGTCACACAGAGACACCTTCCTCCAGGAGCAGCCAGGGAGTCTGTCACACACAGACACCTTCCTCCTGGAGCATCGTGTGAGACTGTCACACAGAGACACCTTCCTCCAGGAGCAGCCAGGGAGACTGTCACACAAACACCTTCCTCCGGGAGCAGCGTGTGAGACTGTAACAAACAGACACATTCCTCCGGGAGCAGCGAGACAGTCTGTCACACACAGACACCTTCCTCCGGGAGCAGCGAGAGAGACTGTCACACACAGACACCTTCCACCAGGAGCAGCGAGAGAGACGGTCACACACAGACACGTTCCTCCGGGAGCAGCGTGTGAGACTGTCACACACAGACACCTTCCTCTAGGAGCAGCGTGTGAGACTGTCACACACAGACACCTTCATCCGGGAGCAGACAGGGAGACTGTCACACACAGACACTTTCCTCCGGGAGCAGCGTGTGAGACTGTCACACACAGACACTTTCCTCCGGGAGCAGCGTGCGAGACTGTCACACACAGAAACCTTCTTCCGGGAGCAGCCAGGGAGACTGTCACACACAGACACCTTCCTCCGGGAGCAGCGTGTGAGACTGTCACACACAGACACCTTACTCCGAGAGCAGCCAGGGAGACTGACACACACAGACACATTCCTCCGGGAGCAGCGAGACAGACTGTGACACACAGACACCTTCCTCCGGGAGCAGCGAGAGAGACTGTCACACACAGACACCTTCTTCCAGGAGCAGCTAGAGAGACTGTCATACACAGACACCTTCCACCGTGAGCAGCGTGTGAGACTGTCACACACAGACACGTTCCTCCGGGAGCAGCGAGAGAGACTGTCACACACTTACACTTTCCTCCGGGAGCAGCGTGTGAGACTGTCACACACAGACACCTTCCGCCGGGCGCAGCGCGAGAGACTGTCACACACAGACACCTTCCTCCGGGAGCAGCGTGTGAGACTGTCACACACAGACACCTTCCTCCGGGAGCAGCGAGAGAGACTGTCACACACAGACACCTTCCACCGGGAGCAGCATGTGAGACTGTCACACAGAGACACGTTCCTCCGGGAGCAGCGAGAGAGACTGTCACACACAGACACTTTCCTCCGGGAGCAGCGTGTGAGACTGTCACACTCAGACACATTCCTCCGGGAGCAGCGTGTGAGACTGTCACACACAGACACTTTCCTCCGGGAGCAGCGTGTGAGACTGTCACAAACAGACACCTTCCTCTAGGAGCAGCGTGTGAGACTGTCACACACAGACACCTTCCTCCGGGAGCAGCAAGAGAGACTGTCACACACACACTTTCCTCCGGGAGCAGCGTGTGAGACTGTCACACACAGACACCTTCCTCAGGGAGCAGCGTGTGAGACTGTCACACACAGACACCTTCCTCCGGGAGCAGCGAGACAGACTGTCACACACAGACACCATCCTCCGGGAGCAGCGTGTGAGACTGTCACACACAGACACCTTCCTCCAGGAGCAGCCAGGGAGACTGTCACACGCAGACACTTTCCTCCGGGAGCAGACAGGGAGACTGTCACACACAGACTCCTTCCTCCGGGAGCAGTGTGTTAGACAGTCACAAACAGACACCTTCCTCCGGGAGCAGCCATGGAGACTGTCACACACAGACACCTTCCTCCAGGAGCAGTGAACGAGACTGTCACACACAGAAACATTACTCTGAGAGCAGAGAGCCGGATTGTCACTTTCCTTCTGGAGTAGATACCAAGATTATCACACCAAGTCACCTTCCTCCGGGAGCAGCGATGGAGACTGTCACACACAGACACTTTCCTCCGGGAGCAGCGTTGGAGACTGTCACACACAAACCTTCCCCCAGGAGCAGTGAACGAGATTGACACACACAGACACTTTCCTCCGGGAGCAGCGAGAGAGACTGCCACACACAGACACCTTCCTCCGGGAGCAGCGTGTGAGACTGTCACACACAGAGACCTTCCCCCGGGAGCAGCGTGTGAGACTGTCACACACAGACACCTTCCTCCAGGAGCAGTGAACGAGACTGTCACACACAAACCTTCCTCCATGAGCAGCGTGTGAGACGGTCACACACAGACACCTTCTTCCGGGAGCAGCCAGGGAGTCTGTCACACACAGGCACCTTCCTCCAGGAGCAGCGAAACAGACTGTCACACACAGACACTTTCCTCCGGGAGCAGCGTGTGAGACTGTCACACTCAGACAACTTCCTCCGGGAGCAGCCAGGGAGACTGTCACACACAGAAACCTTCCTCCGGGAGCAGACAGGGAGACTGTCACACACAGACTCCTTCCTCCGGGAGCAGCGAGACAGACTGTCACACACAGACACCTTCCTCCAGGAGCAGCCAGGGAGACTGTCACACACAGGCACCTTCCTCCAGGAGCAGCGAAACAGACTGTCACACACAGACACTTTCCTCCGGGAGCAGCGTGTGAGACTGTCACACTCAGACAACTTCCTCCGGGAGCAGCCAGGGAGACTGTCACACACAGACACCTTCCTCCGGGAGCAGTGTGTTAGACAGTCACAAACAGACACCTTCCTCCGGGAGCAGCCATGGAGACTGTCACACACAGACACCTTCCTCCAGGAGCAGTGAACGAGACTGTCACACACAGAAACATTACTCTGAGAGCAGAGAGCCGGATTGTCACTTTCCTTCTGGAGTAGATACCAAGATTATCACACCAAGTCACCTTCCTCCGGGAGCAGCGATGGAGACTGTCACACACAGACACTTTCCTCCGGGAGCAGCGTTGGAGACTGTCACACACAAACCTTCCCCCAGGAGCAGTGAACGAGATTGACACACACAGACACTTTCCTCCGGGAGCAGCGAGAGAGACTGCCACACACAGACACCTTCCTCCGGGAGAAGCGTGTGAGACTGTCACACACAGAGACCTTCCCCCGGGAGCAGCGTGTGAGACTGTCACACACAGACACCTTCCTCCAGGAGCAGTTAACGAGACAGTCACACACAGACACCTTCCTCCAGGAGCAGTGAACGAGACTGTCACACACAAACCTTCCTCCATGAGCAGCGTGTGAGACGGTCACACACAGACACATTCTTCCGGGAGCAGCCAGGGAGTCTGTCACACACAGGCACCTTCCTCCAGGAGCAGCGAAACAGACTGTCACACACAGACACTTTCCTCCGGGAGCAGCGTGTGAGACTGTCACACTCAGACAACTTCCTCCGGGAGCAGCCAGGGAGACTGTCACACACAGAAACCTTCCTCCTGGAGCATCGTGTGAGACTGTCACACAGAGACACGTTCCTCCGGGAGCAGCGAGAGAGACTGTCACACACTTACACTTTCCTCCGGGAGCAGCGTGTGAGACTGTCATACACAGACACCTTCCGCCGGGCGCAGCGCGAGAGACTGTCACACACAGACACCTTCCTCCGGGAGCAGCGTGTGAGACTGTCACACACAGACACCTTCCTCCGGGAGCAGCCAGGGAGACTGAAACACACAGACACCTTCCTCCAGGAGCAGCGTGTGAGACTGTCACGCACAGACACCTTACTCCAGGAGCAGCGTGTGAGACGATCACGCACAGACACCTTCTTCCGGGAGCAGCCAGCGAGACTGTCACACACAGGCTCCTTCCTCCGGGAGCTGCGTGTGAGACTGTCACACAGAGACACCTTCCTCCGAGAGCAGCCATGGAGACTGACACACACAGACACCTTCCTCCAGGAGCAGCGACAGAGAGTGTCAAACACAGGCACTTTCCTCCAGGAGCAGCGGGTGAGACTGTCACACAGAGACACCTTCCTCCAGGAGCAGCGTGTGAGACTGTCACACACAAACACTTTCCTCCGGGAGCCGCGTGTGAGACTGTCACACACAGACACCTTCCTCCGGGAGCAGCGAGAGAGACTGTCACACACAGACACCTTCCTCCGGGAGCAGTGTGTGAGTGTCACACACAGACACCTTCCACCGGGAGCAGCGTGTGAGACTGTCACACAGAGACACGTTCCTCCGGGAGCAGCGAGAGAGACTGTCACACACAGACACTTTCCTCCGGGAGCAGCGTGTGAGACTGTCACACTCAGACACCTTCCTCCGGGAGCAGCGTGTGAGACTGTCACACACAGACACTTTCCTCCGGGAGCAGCGAGTGAGACTGTCACAAACAGACACCTTCCTCTAGGAGCAGCGTGTGAGACTGTCACACACAGACACCTTCCTCCGGGAGCAGCAAGAGAGACTGTCACACACACACTTTCCTCCGGGAGCAGCGTGTGAGACTGTCACACACAGACACCTTCCTCAGGGAGCAGCGTGTGAGACTGTCACACACAGACACCTTCCTCCGGGAGCAGCGAGACAGACTGTCACACACAGACACGATCCTCCGGAACAGCCAGGGAGACTGTCACACAGAGACACCTTCCTCCTGGAGCATCGTGTGAGACTGTCACACAGAGACACCTTCCACCAGGAGCAGCCAGGGAGACTGTCACACAAACACCTTCCTCCGGGAGCAGCGTGTGATACTGTCACGCACAGACACCTTCAGCCAGGAGTAGCCAGGGAGACTGTCACACACAGACACTTTCCACCGGGAGCAGCGTGTGAGACTGTAACAAACAGACACATTCCTCCGGGAGCAGCGAGATAGTCTGTCACACACAGACACCTTCCTCCGGGAGCAGCGAGAGAGACTGTCACACACAGACACCTTCCACCAGGAGCAGCGAGAGAGACTGTCAGACACAGACACTTTCCTCTGGGAGCAGCGTGTGAGACTGTCACACACAGACACCTTCCTCTAGGAGCAGCGTGTGAGACTGTCACACACAGACACCTTCATTCGGGAGCAGACAGGGAGACTGTCACACACAGACACTTTCTTCCGGGAGCAGCGTGTGAGACTGTCACACACAGACACTTTCCTCCGGGAGCAGCGTGTGAGACTGTCACACACAGAAACCTTCTTCCGGGAGCAGCCAGGGAGACTGTCACACACGGGCACCTTCCTCTGGGAGCAGCGTGTGAGACTGTCACACACAGACACCTTCCTCCAGGAGCAGCGAGAGAGACTGTCACACACAGACTCCTTCCTCCGGGAGCAGTCAGGGCGACTGACACACACAGACACCTTCCTCCGGGAGCAGCGTGTCAGACTGTCACACACAGACACCTTACTCCGAGAGCAGCCAGGGAGACTGACACACACAGACACATTCCTCCGGGAGCAGCGAGACAGTCTGTCACACACAGACACCTTCCTCCGGGAGCAGCGAGAGAGACTGTCACACACAGACACCTTCTTCCAGGAGCAGCGAGAGAGACTGTCATACACAGACACCTTCCACCGTGAGCAGCGTGTGAGACTGTCACACACAGACACGTTCCTCCGGGAGCAGCGAGAGAGACAGTCACACACTTACACTTTCCTCCGGGAGCAGCGTGTGAGACTGTCATACTCAGACACCTTCCGCCGGGCGCAGCGTGTGAGACTGTCACACACAGACACCTTCCTCCGGGAGCAGCGTGTGAGACGGTCACACACAGACACCTTCCTCCAGGAGCAGAGTGTGAGACTGTCACACACAGAGACCTTCCTCCGGGAGCAGCCAGGGAGACTGAAACACACAGACACCTTCCTCCAGGAGCAGCGTGTGAGACTGTCACGCACAGACACCTTACTCCAGGAGCAGCGTGTGAGACGATCACGCACAGACACCTTCCACCGGGAGCAGCGTGTGAGACTGTCACACAGAGACACCATCCTCCGGGAGCAGCGTGTGAGACTGTCACACTCAGACACCTTCCTCCGGGAGCAGCGTGTGAGACTGTCACACACAGACACTTTCCTCCGGGAGCAGCGTGTGAGACTGTCACACACAGACACCTTCCTCCGGGAGCAGCAAGAGAGACTGTCACACAGAGACACTTTCCTCCGGGAGCAGCGTGTGAGACTGTCACACTCAGACACCTTCCTCCGGAAGCAGCCAGAGAGACCGTCACACACAGACACTTTCCTCCGGGAGCAGCGTGTGAGACTGTCACACACAGACACCTTCCTCTAGGAGCAGCGTGTGAGACTGTCACACACAGACACTTTCCTCCATAAGAAGCAGCGCGTGAGACTGTCACACACAGACACCTTCCTCCGGGAGCAGCCAGGGAGACTGACACACACAAACACCTTCCTCCAGGAGCAGCGTGTGAGACTGTCACGCACAGACACCTTCTTCCGGGAGCAGCCAGGGAGACTGTCACACACAGGCACCTTCCTCCAGGAGCAGCGAAACAGACTGTCACACACAGACAACTTCCTCCGGGAGCAGCCAGGGAGACTGTCACACACAGAAACTTTCCTCCGGGAGCAGCGTGTGAGACTGTCACAAACAGACACCTTCCTCTAGGAGCAGCGTGCGAGACTCACACACAGACACCTTCCTCCGAGAGCAGCCAGGGAGACTGACACACACTGCCACCTTCCTTCAGGAGAAGCGAGAGAGAGTGTCACACACAGACACTTTCCTCCGGGAGCAGCGTGTGAGACTGTCACACACAGGCACCTTCCTCCAGGAGCAGCCAGGGAGACTGTCACACACAGACACTTTCCTCCGGGAGCAGCGTGTGAGACTGTCACACTCAGACACCTTCCGCCGGAGAAGCGCGAGAGACTGTCACACACACACTTTCCTCCGGGAGCAGCGTGTGAGACTGTCACACACAGACACCTTCCTCAGGGAGCAGCGTGTGAGACTGTCACACACAGACACCTTCCTCCGGGAGCAGCGAGACAGACTGTCACACACAGACACCATTCTCCGGAACAGCCAGGGAGACTGTCACACAGAGACACTTTCCTCCAGGAGCAGCCAGGGAGTCTGTCACACACAGACACCTTCCTCCTGGAGCATCGTGTGAGACTGTCACACAGAGACACCTTCCACCAGGAGCAGCCAGGGAGACTGTCACACAAACACCTTCCTCCGGGAGCAGCGTGTGATACTGTCACGCACAGACACCTTCAGCCAGGAGTAGCCAGGGAGACTGTCACACACAGACACTTTCCACCGGGAGCAGCGTGTGAGACTGTAACAAACAGACACATTCCTCCGGGAGCAGCGAGATAGTCTGTCACACACAGACACCTTCCTCCGGGAGCAGCGAGAGAGACTGTCACACACAGACACCTTCCACCAGGAGCAGCGAGAGAGACTGTCAGACACAGACACTTTCCTCCGGGAGCAGCGTGTGAGACTGTCACACACAGACACCTTCCTCTAGGAGCAGCGTGTGAGACTGTCACACACAGACACCTTCATCCGGGAGCAGACAGGGAGACTGTCACACACAGACACCTTCCTCCAGGAGCAGCGTGTGAGACTGTCACACACAGAAACCTTCTTCCGGGAGCAGCCAGGGAGACTGTCACACACGGGCACCTTCCTCTGGGAGCAGCGTGTGAGACTGTCACACACAGACACCTTCCTCCAGGAGCAGCGAGAGAGACTGTCACACACAGACTCCTTCCTCCGGGAGCAGTCAGGGCGACTGTCACACTCAGACACCTTCCTCCGGGAGCAGACAGAGAGACCATCACACACAGACACTTTCCTCCGGGAGCAGCGTGTGAGACTGTCACACACAGACACCTTCCTCTAGGAGCAGCGTGTGAGACTGTCACACACAGACACTTTCCTCCATAAGAAGCAGCGCGTGAGACTGTCACACACAGACAACTTCCTCCGGGAGCAGCCAGGGAGACTGACACACACAAACACCTTCCTCCAGGAGCAGCGTGTGAGACTGTCACGCACAGACACCTTCTTCCGGGAGCAGCCAGGGAGACTGTCACACACAGGCACCTTCCTCCAGGAGCAGCGAAACAGACTGTCACACACAGACACCTTCCTCCGGGAGCAGCCAGGGAGACTGTCACACACAGAAACTTTCCTCCGGGAGCAGCGTGTGAGACTGTCACAAACAGACACCTTCCTCTAGGAGCAGCGTGCGAGACTGTCACACACAGACACCTTCCTCCGAGAGCAGCCAGGGAGACTGACACACACTGCCACCTTCCTCCAGGAGAAGCGAGAGAGAGTGTCACACACAGGCACCTTCCTCTGGGAGCAGCCAGGGAGACTGACACACACAGACTCGTTCCTCCAGGAACAGCGTGTGAGACTGTCACGCACAACATCTTCCTCCAGGAGCAGCCAGGGAGACTGTCACACACAGACACTTTCTTCCGGGAGCAGCGTGTGAGACTGTCACACTCAGACACCTTCCGCCGGAGAAGCGCGAGAGACTGTCACACTCACACTTTCCTCCGGGAGCAGCGTGTGAGACTGTCACACACAGACACCTTCCTCCGGGAGCAGCGTGTGAGACTGTCACACACAGACACCTTCCTCCGGGAGCAGCGAGACAGACTGTCACACACAGACACCATTCTCCGGAACAGCCAGGGAGACTGTCACACAGAGACACTTACTCCAGGAGCAGCCAGGGAGTCTGTCACACACAGACACCTTCCTCCTGGAGCATCGTGTGAGACTGTCACACAGAGACACCTTCCACCAGGAGCAGCCAGGGAGACTGTCACACAAACACCTTCCTCCGGGAGCAGCGAGATAGTCTGTCACACACAGACACCTTCCTCCGGGAGCAGCGAGAGAGACTGTCACACACAGACACCTTCCACCAGGAGCAGCGAGAGAGACTGTCAGACACAGACACTTTCCTCCGGGAGCAGCGTGTGAGACTGTCACACAGAGACACCTTCCACCAGGAGCAGCCAGGGAGACTGTCACACAAACACCTTCCTCCGGGAGCAGCGTGTGATACTGTCACGCACAGACACCTTCAGCCAGGAGTAGCCAGGGAGACTGTCACACACAGACACTTTCCACCGGGAGCAGCGTGTGAGACTGTAACAAACAGACACATTCCTCCGGGAGCAGCGAGATAGTCTGTCACACACAGACACCTTCCTCCGGGAGCAGCGAGAGAGACTGTCACACACAGACACCTTCCACCAGGAGCAGCGAGAGAGACTGTCAGACACAGACACTTTCCTCCGGGAGCAGCGTGTGAGACTGTCACACACAGACACCTTCCTCTAGGAGCAGCGTGTGAGACTGTCACACACAGACACCTTCATCCGGGAGCAGACAGGGAGACTGTCACACACAGACACTTTCCTCCGGGAGCAGCGTGTGAGACTGTCACACACAGACACTTTCCTCCGGGAGCAGCGTGTGAGACTGTCACACACAGACACCTTCCTCAAGGAGCAGCGTGTGAGACTGTCACACACAGAAACCTTCTTCCGGGAGCAGCCAGGGAGACTGTCACACACAGACTCGTTCCTCCAGGAACAGCGTGTGAGACTGTCACGCACAACATCTTCCTCCAGGAGCAGCCAGGGAGACTGTCACACACAGACACTTTCCTCCGGGAGCAGCGTGTGAGACTGTCACACACAGACACCTTCCGCCGGGAGCAGCGCGAGAGACTGTCACACACACACTTTCCTCCGGGAGCAGCCAGGGAGACTGTCACACACAGACACTTTCCTCCGGGAGCAGCGTGTGAGACTGTCACACACAGACACCTTCCTCCGGGAGCAGCGTGTGAGACTGTCACACACAGACACCTTCCTCCGGGAGCAGCGAGACAGACTGTCACACACAGACACCATTCTCCGGAACAGCCAGGGAGACTGTCACACAGAGAAACTTTCCTCCAGGAGCAGCCAGGGAGTCTGTCACACACAGACACCTTCCTCCTGGAGCATCGTGTGAGACTGTCACACAGAGACACCTTCCACCAGGAGCAGCCAGGGAGACTGTCACACAAACACCTTCCTCCGGGAGCAGCGTGTGATACTGTCACGCACAGACACCTTCAGCCAGGAGTAGCCAGGGAGACTGTCACACACAGACACTTTCCACCGGGAGCAGCGTGTGAGACTGTAACAAACAGACACATTCCTCCGGGAGCAGCGAGATAGTCTGTCACACACAGACACCTTCCTCCGGGAGCAGCGAGAGAGACTGTCACACACAGACACCTTCCACCAGGAGCAACGAGAGAGACTGTCAGACACATACACTTTCCTCCGGGAGCAGCGTGTGAGACTGTCACACAGAGACACCTTCCACCAGGAGCAGCCAGGGAGACTGTCACACGAACACCTTCCTCCGGGAGCAGCGTGTGATACTGTCACGCACAGACACCTTCAGCCAGGAGTAGCCAGGGAGACTGTCACACACAGACACTTTCCACCGGGAGCAGCGTGTGAGACTGTAACAAACACACACATTCCTCCGGGAGCAGCGAGATAGTCTGTCACACACAGACACCTTCCTCCGGGAGCAGCGAGAGAGACTGTCACACACAGACACCTTCCACCAGGAGCAGCGAGAGAGACTGTCAGACACAGACACTTTCCTCCGGGAGCAGCGTGTGAGACTGTCACACACAGACACCTTCCTCTAGGAGCAGCGTGTGAGACTGTCACACACAGACACCTTCATCCGGGAGCAGACAGGGAGACTGTCACACACAGACACTTTCCTCCGGGAGCAGCGTGTGAGACTGTCACACACAGACAATTTCCTCCGGGAGCAGCGTGTGAGACTGTCACACACAGACACCTTCCTCCAGGAGCAGCGTGTGAGACTGTCACACACAGAAACCTTCTTCCGGGAGCAGCCAGGGAGACTGTCACACACGGGCACCTTCCTCTGGGAGCAGCGTGTGAGACTGTCACACACAGACACCTTCCTCTAGGAGCAGCGAGAGAGACTGTCACACACAGACTCCTTCCTCCGGGAGCAGCGAGACAGACTGTCACACACAGACACCATCCTCCGGGAGCAGCGTGTGAGACTGTCACACACAGACACCTTCCTCCAGGAGCAGCCAGGGAGACTGTCACACGCAGACACTTTCCTCCGGGAGCAGACAGGGAGACTGTCACACACAGACTCCTTCCTCCGGGAGCAGTGTGTTAGACAGTCACAAACAGACACCTTCCTCCGGGAGCAGCCATGGAGACTGTCACACACAGACACCTTCCTCCAGGAGCAGTGAACGAGACTGTCACACACAGAAACATTACTCTGAGAGCAGAGAGCCGGATTGTCACTTTCCTTCTGGAGTAGATACCAAGATTATCACACCAAGTCACCTTCCTCCGGGAGCAGCGATGGAGACTGTCACACACAGACACTTTCCTCCGGGAGCAGCGTTGGAGACTGTCACACACAAACCTTCCCCCAGGAGCAGTGAACGAGATTGACACACACAGACACTTTCCTCCGGGAGCAGCGAGAGAGACTGCCACACACAGACACCTTCCTCCGTGAGCAGCGTGTGAGACTGTCACACACAGAGACCTTCCCCCGGGAGCAGCGTGTGAGACTGTCACACACAGACACCTTCCTCCAGGAGCAGTGAACGAGACTGTCACACACAAACCTTCCTCCATGAGCAGCGTGTGAGACGGTCACACACAGACACCTTCTTCCGGGAGCAGCCAGGGAGTCTGTCACACACAGGCACCTTCCTCCAGGAGCAGCGAAACAGACTGTCACACACAGACACTTTCCTCCGGGAGCAGCGTGTGAGACTGTCACACTCAGACAACTTCCTCCGGGAGCAGCCAGGGAGACTGTCACACACAGAAACCTTCCTCCGGGAGCAGACAGGGAGACTGTCACACACAGACTCCTTCCTCCGGGAGCAGCGAGACAGACTGTCACACACAGACACCTTCCTCCAGGAGCAGCCAGGGAGACTGTCACACACAGGCACCTTCCTCCAGGAGCAGCGAAACAGACTGTCACACACAGACACTTTCCTCCGGGAGCAGCGTGTGAGACTGTCACACTCAGACAACTTCCTCCGGGAGCAGCCAGGGAGACTGTCACACACAGACACCTTCCTCCGGGAGCAGTGTGTTAGACAGTCACAAACAGACACCTTCCTCCGGGAGCAGCCATGGAGACTGTCACACACAGACACCTTCCTCCAGGAGCAGTGAACGAGACTGTCACACACAGAAACATTACTCTGAGAGCAGAGAGCCGGATTGTCACTTTCCTTCTGGAGTAGATACCAAGATTATCACACCAAGTCACCTTCCTCCGGGAGCAGCGATGGAGACTGTCACACACAGACACTTTCCTCCGGGAGCAGCGTTGGAGACTGTCACACACAAACCTTCCCCCAGGAGCAGTGAACGAGATTGACACACACAGACACTTTCCTCCGGGAGCAGCGAGAGAGACTGCCACACACAGACACCTTCCTCCGGGAGAAGCGTGTGAGACTGTCACACACAGAGACCTTCCCCCGGGAGCAGCGTGTGAGACTGTCACACACAGACACCTTCCTCCAGGAGCAGTTAACGAGACAGTCACACACAGACACCTTCCTCCAGGAGCAGTGAACGAGACTGTCACACACAAACCTTCCTCCATGAGCAGCGTGTGAGACGGTCACACACAGACACCTTCTTCCGGGAGCAGCCAGGGAGTCTGTCACACACAGGCACCTTCCTCCAGGAGCAGCGAAACAGACTGTCACACACAGACACTTTCCTCCGGGAGCAGCGTGTGAGACTGTCACACTCAGACAACTTCCTCCGGGAGCAGCCAGGGAGACTGTCACACACAGAAACTTTCCTCCGGGAGCAGCGTGTGAGACTGTCACAAACAGACACCTTCCTCTAGGAGCAGCGTGTGAGACTGTCACACACAGAAACCTTCCTCCTGGAGCATCGTGTGAGACTGTCACACACAGAAACTTTCCTCCGGGAGCAGCGTGTGAGACTGTCACACACAGACACCTTCCTCCAGGAGCAGCCAGGGAGACTGTCACACGCAGACACTTTCCTCCGGGAGTAGACAGGGAGACTGTCACACACAGACTCCTTCCTCCGGGAGCAGTGTGTTAGACAGTCACAAACAGACACCTTCCTCCGGGAGCAGCCATGGAGACTGTCACACACAGACACCTTCCTCCAGGAGCAGTGAACGAGACTGTCACACACAGAAACATTACTCTGAGAGCAGAGAGCCGGATTGTCACTTTCCGTCTGGAGTAGATACCAAGATTATCACACCAAGTCACCTTCCTCCGGGAGCAGCGATGGAGACTGTCACACACAGACACTTTCCTCCGGGAGCAGCGTTGGAGACTGTCACACACAAACCTTCCCCCAGGAGCAGTGAACGAGATTGACACACACAGACACTTTCCTCCGGGAGCAGCGAGAGAGACTGCCACACACAGACACCTTCCTCCGTGAGCAGCGTGTGAGACGGTCACACACAGAGACCTTCCCCCGGGAGCAGCGTGTGAGACTGTCACACACAGACACCTTCCTCCAGGAGCAGTGAACGAGACTGTCACACACAAACCTTCCTCCATGAGCAGCGTGTGAGACGGTCACACACAGACACCTTCTTCCGGGAGCAGCCAGGGAGTCTGTCACACACAGGCACCTTCCTCCAGGAGCAGCGAAACAGACTGTCACACACAGACACTTTCCTCCGGGAGCAGCGTGTGAGACTGTCACACTCAGACAACTTCCTCCGGGAGCAGCCAGGGAGACTGTCACACACAGAAACCTTCCTCCGGGAGCAGACAGGGAGACTGTCACACACAGACTCCTTCCTCCGGGAGCAGCGAGACAGACTGTCACACACAGACACCTTCCTCCAGGAGCAGCCAGGGAGACTGTCACACACAGGCACCTTCCTCCAGGAGCAGCGAAACAGACTGTCACACACAGACACTTTCCTCCGGGAGCAGCGTGTGAGACTGTCACACTCAGACAACTTCCTCCGGGAGCAGCCAGGGAGACTGTCACACACAGACACCTTCCTCCGGGAGCAGTGTGTTAGACAGTCACAAACAGACACCTTCCTCCGGGAGCAGCCATGGAGACTGTCACACACAGACACCTTCCTCCAGGAGCAGTGAACGAGACTGTCACACACAGAAACATTACTCTGAGAGCAGAGAGCCGGATTGTCACTTTCCTTCTGGAGTAGATACCAAGATTATCACACCAAGTCACCTTCCTCCGGGAGCAGCGATGGAGACTGTCACACACAGACACTTTCCTCCGGGAGCAGCGTTGGAGACTGTCACACACAAACCTTCCCCCAGGAGCAGTGAACGAGATTGACACACACAGACACTTTCCTCCGGGAGCAGCGAGAGAGACTGCCACACACAGACACCTTCCTCCGGGAGAAGCGTGTGAGACTGTCACACACAGAGACCTTCCCCCGGGAGCAGCGTGTGAGACTGTCACACACAGACACCTTCCTCCAGGAGCAGTTAACGAGACAGTCACACACAGACACCTTCCTCCAGGAGCAGTGAACGAGACTGTCACACACAAACCTTCCTCCATGAGCAGCGTGTGAGACGGTCACACACAGACACCTTCTTCCGGGAGCAGCCAGGGAGTCTGTCACACACAGGCACCTTCCTCCAGGAGCAGCGAAACAGACTGTCACACACAGACACTTTCCTCCGGGAGCAGCGTGTGAGACTGTCACACTCAGACAACTTCCTCCGGGAGCAGCCAGGGAGACTGTCACACACAGAAACTTTCCTCCGGGAGCAGCGTGTGAGACTGTCACAAACAGACACCTTCCTCTAGGAGCAGCGTGTGAGACTGTCACACACAGAAACCTTCCTCCTGGAGCATCGTGTGAGACTGTCACACAGAGACACGTTCCTCCGGGAGCAGCGAGAGAGACTGTCACACACTTACACTTTCCTCCGGGAGCAGCGTGTGATACTGTCATACACAGACACCTTCCGCCGGGCGCAGCGCGAGAGACTGTCACACACAGACACCTTCCTCCGGGAGCAGCGTGTGAGACTGTCACACACAGACACCTTCCTCCGGGAGCAGCCAGGGAGACTGAAACACACAGACACCTTCCTCCAGGAGCAGCGTGTGAGACTGTCACGCACAGACACCTTACTCCAGGAGCAGCGTGTGAGACGATCACGCACAGACACCTTCTTCCGGGAGCAGCCAGCGAGACTGTCACACACAGGCTCCTTCCTCCGGGAGCTGCGTGTGAGACTGTCACACAGAGACACCTTCCTCCGAGAGCAGCCATGGAGACTGACACACACAGACACCTTCCTCCAGGAGCAGCGACAGAGAGTGTCAAACACAGGCACTTTCCTCCAGGAGCAGCGGGTGAGACTGTCACACAGAGACACCTTCCTCCAGGAGCAGCGTGTGAGACTGTCACACACAAACACTTTCCTCTGGGAGCAGCGTGTGAGACTGTCACACACAGACACCTTCCTCTAGGAGCAGCGTGTGAGACTGTCACACACAGACACCTTCATTCGGGAGCAGACAGGGAGACTGTCACACACAGACACTTTCTTCCGGGAGCAGCGTGTGAGACTGTCACACACAGACACTTTCCTCCGGGAGCAGCGTGTGAGACTGTCACACACAGAAACCTTCTTCCGGGAGCAGCCAGGGAGACTGTCACACACGGGCACCTTCCTCTGGGAGCAGCGTGTGAGACTGTCACACACAGACACCTTCCTCCAGGAGCAGCGAGAGAGACTGTCACACACAGTCTCCTTCCTCCGGGAGCAGTCAGGGCGACTGACACACACAGACACCTTCCTCCGGGAGCAGCGTGTCAGACTGTCACACACAGACACCTTACTCCGAGAGCAGCCAGGGAGACTGACACACACAGACACATTCCTCCGGGAGCAGCGAGACAGACTGTCACACAGAGACACCTTCCTCCGGGAGCAGCGAGAGAGACTGTCACACACAGACACCTTCTTCCAGGAGCAGCGAGAGAGACTGTCATACACAGACACCTTCCACCGTGAGCAGCGTGTGAGACTGTCACACACAGACACGTTCCTCCGGGAGCAGCGAGAGAGACAGTCACACACTTACACTTTCCTCCGGGAGCAGCGTGTGAGACTGTCATACTCAGACACCTTCCGCCGGGCGCAGCGTGTGAGACTGTCACACACAGACACCTTCCTCCGGGAGCAGCGTGTGAGACGGTCACACACAGACACCTTCCTCCAGGAGCAGAGTGTGAGACTGTCACACACAGAGACCTTCCTCCGGGAGCAGCCAGGGAGACTGAAACACACAGACACCTTCCTCCAGGAGCAGCGTGTGAGACTGTCACGCACAGACACCTTACTCCAGGAGCAGCGTGTGAGACGATCACGCACAGACACCTTCCACCGGGAGCAGCGTGTGAGACTGTCACACAGAGACACCATCCTCCGGGAGCAGCGTGTGAGACTGTCACACTCAGACACCTTCCTCCGGGAGCAGCGTGTGAGACTGTCACACACAGACACTTTCCTCCGGGAGCAGCGTGTGAGACTGTCACACACAGACACCTTCCTCCGGGAGCAGCAAGAGAGACTGTCACACAGAGACACTTTCCTCCGGGAGCAGCGTGTGAGACTGTCACACTCAGACACCTTCCTCCGGAAGCAGCCAGAGAGACCGTCACACACAGACACTTTCCTCCGGGAGCAGCGTGTGTGACTGTCACACACAGACACCTTCCTCTAGGAGCAGCGTGTGAGACTGTCACACACAGACACTTTCCTCCATAAGAAGCAGCGCGTGAGACTGTCACACACAGACACCTTCCTCCGGGAGCAGCCAGGGAGACTGACACACACAAACACCTTCCTCCAGGAGCAGCGTGTGAGACTGTCACGCACAGACACCTTCTTCCGGGAGCAGCCAGGGAGACTGTCACACACAGGCACCTTCCTCCAGGAGCAGCGAAACAGACTGTCACACACAGACAACTTCCTCCGGGAGCAGCCAGGGAGACTGTCACACACAGAAACTTTCCTCCGGGAGCAGCGTGTGAGACTGTCACAAACAGACACCTTCCTCTAGGAGCAGCGTGCGAGACTGTCACACACAGACACCTTCCTCCGAGAGCAGCCAGGGAGACTGACACACACTGCCACCTTCCATCAGGAGAAGCGAGAGAGAGTGTCACACACAGACACTTTCCTCCGGGAGCAGCGTGTGAGACTGTCACACACAGGCACCTTCCTCTGGGAGCAGCCAGGGAGACTGACACACACAGACTCGTTCCTCCAGGAACAGCGTGTGAGACTGTCATGCACAACATCTTCCTCCAGGAGCAGCCAGGGAGACTGTCACACACAGACACTTTCCTCCGGGAGCAGCGTGTGAGACTGTCACACTCAGACACCTTCCGCCGGAGAAGCGCGAGAGACTGTCACACACACACTTTCCTCCGGGAGCAGCGTGTGAGACTGTCACACACAGACACCTTCCTCAGGGAGCAGCGTGTGAGACTGTCACACACAGACACCTTCCTCCGGGAGCAGCGAGACAGACTGTCACACACAGACACCATTCTCCGGAACAGCCAGGGAGACTGTCACACAGAGACACTTTCCTCCAGGAGCAGCCAGGGAGTCTGTCACACACAGACACCTTCCTCCTGGAGCATCGTGTGAGACTGTCACACAGAGACACCTTCCACCAGGAGCAGCCAGGGAGACTGTCACACAAACACCTTCCTCCGGGAGCAGCGTGTGATACTGTCACGCACAGACACCTTCAGCCAGGAGTAGCCAGGGAGACTGTCACACACAGACACTTTCCACCGGGAGCAGCGTGTGAGACTGTAACAAACAGACACATTCCTCCGGGAGCAGCGAGATAGTCTGTCACACACAGACACCTTCCTCCGGGAGCAGCGAGAGAGACTGTCACACACAGACACCTTCCACCAGGAGCAGCGAGAGAGACTGTCAGACACAGACACTTTCCTCCGGGAGCAGCGTGTGAGACTGTCACACACAGACACCTTCCTCTAGGAGCAGCGTGTGAGACTGTCACACACAGACACCTTCATCCGGGAGCAGACAGGGAGACTGTCACACACAGACACCTTCCTCCAGGAGCAGCGTGTGAGACTGTCACACACAGAAACCTTCTTCCGGGAGCAGCCAGGGAGACTGTCACACACGGGCACCTTCCTCTGGGAGCAGCGTGTGAGACTGTCACACACAGACACCTTCCTCCAGGAGCAGCGAGAGAGACTGTCACACACAGACTCCTTCCTCCGGGAGCAGTCAGGGCGACTGTCACACTCAGACACCTTCCTCCGGGAGCAGACAGAGAGACCATCACACACAGACACTTTCCTCCGGGAGCAGCGTGTGAGACTGTCACACACAGACACCTTCCTCTAGGAGCAGCGTGTGAGACTGTCACACACAGACACTTTCCTCCATAAGAAGCAGCGCGTGAGACTGTCACACACAGACAACTTCCTCCGGGAGCAGCCAGGGAGACTGACACACACAAACACCTTCCTCCAGGAGCAGCGTGTGAGACTGTCACGCACAGACACCTTCTTCCGGGAGCAGCCAGGGAGACTGTCACACACAGGCACCTTCCTCCAGGAGCAGCGAAACAGACTGTCACACACAGACACCTTCCTCCGGGAGCAGCCAGGGAGACTGTCACACACAGAAACTTTCCTCCGGGAGCAGCGTGTGAGACTGTCACAAACAGACACCTTCCTCTAGGAGCAGCGTGCGAGACTGTCACACACAGACACCTTCCTCCGAGAGCAGCCAGGGAGACTGACACACACTGCCACCTTCCTCCAGGAGAAGCGAGAGAGAGTGTCACACACAGGCACCTTCCTCTGGGAGCAGCCAGGGAGACTGACACACACAGACTCGTTCCTCCAGGAACAGCGTGTGAGACTGTCACGCACAACATCTTCCTCCAGGAGCAGCCAGGGAGACTGTCACACACAGACACTTTCCTCCGGGAGCAGCGTGTGAGACTGTCACACTCAGACACCTTCCGCCGGGAGCAGCGCGAGAGACTGTCACACACACACTTTCCTCCGGGAGCAGCCAGGGAGACTGTCACACACAGACACTTTCCTCCGGGAGCAGCGTGTGAGACTGTCACACACAGACACCTTCCTCCGGGAGCAGCGTGTGAGACTGTCACACACAGACACCTTCCTCCGGGAGCAGCGAGACAGACTGTCACACACAGACACCATTCTCCGGAACAGCCAGGGAGACTGTCACACAGAGACACTTACTCCAGGAGCAGCCAGGGAGTCTGTCACACACAGACACCTTCCTCCTGGAGCATCGTGTGAGACTGTCACACAGAGACACCTTCCACCAGGAGCAGCCAGGGAGACTGTCACACAAACACCTTCCTCCGGGAGCAGCGTGTGATACTGTCACGCACAGACACCTTCAGCCAGGAGTAGCCAGGGAGACTGTCACACACAGACACTTTCCACCGGGAGCAGCGTGTGAGACTGTAACAAACAGACACATTCCTCCGGGAGCAGCGAGATAGTCTGTCACACACAGACACCTTCCTCCGGGAGCAGCGAGAGAGACTGTCACACACAGACACCTTCCACCAGGAGCAGCGAGAGAGACTGTCAGACACAGACACTTTCCTCCGGGAGCAGCGTGTGAGACTGTCACACAGAGACACCTTCCACCAGGAGCAGCCAGGGAGACTGTCACACAAACACCTTCCTCCGGGAGCAGCGTGTGATACTGTCACGCACAGACACCTTCAGCCAGGAGTACCCAGGGAGACTGTCACACACAGACACTTTCCACCGGGAGCAGCGTGTGAGACTGTAACAAACAGACACATTCCTCCGGGAGCAGCGAGATAGTCTGTCACACACAGACACCTTCCTCCGGGAGCAGCGAGAGAGATTGTCACACACAGACACCTTCCACCAGGAGCAGCGAGAGAGACTGTCAGACACAGACACTTTCCTCCGGGAGCAGCGTGTGAGACTGTCACACACAGACACCTTCCTCTAGGAGCAGCGTGTGAGACTGTCACACACAGACACCTTCATCCGGGAGCAGACAGGGAGACTGTCACACACAGACACTTTCCTCCGGGAGCAGCGTGTGAGACTGTCACACACAGACACTTTCCTCCGGGAGCAGCGTGTGAGACTGTCACACACAGACACCTTCCTCCAGGAGCAGCGTGTGAGACTGTCACACACAGAAACCTTCTTCCGGGAGCAGCCAGGGAGACTGTCACACACAGACTCGTTCCTCCAGGAACAGCGTGTGAGACTGTCACGCACAACATCTTCCTCCAGGAGCAGCCAGGGAGACTGTCACACACAGACACTTTCCTCCGGGAGCAGCGTGTGAGACTGTCACACTCAGACACCTTCCGCCGGGAGCAGCGCGAGAGACTGTCACACACACACTTTCCTCCGGGAGCAGCCAGGGAGACTGTCACACACAGACACTTTCCTCCGGGAGCAGCGTGTGAGACTGTCACACACAGACACCTTCCTCCGGGAGCAGCGTGTGAGACTGTCACACACAGACACCTTCCTCCGGGAGCAGCGTGTGAGACTGTCACACACAGACACCTTCCTCCGGGAGCAGCGAGACAGACTGTCACACACAGACACCATTCTCCGGAACAGCCAGGGAGACTGTCACACAGAGACACTTTCCTCCAGGAGCAGCCAGGGAGTCTGTCACACACAGACACCTTCCTCCTGGAGCATCGTGTGAGACTGTCACACAGAGACACCTTCCACCAGGAGCAGCCAGGGAGACTGTCACACAAACACCTTCCTCCGGGAGCAGCGTGTGATACTGTCACGCACAGACACCTTCAGCCAGGAGTAGCCAGGGAGACTGTCACACACAGACACTTTCCACCGGGAGCAGCGTGTGAGACTGTAACAAACAGACACATTCCTCCGGGAGCAGCGAGATAGTCTGTCACACACAGACACCTTCCTCCGGGAGCAGCGAGAGAGACTGTCACACACAGACACCTTCCACCAGGAGCAACGAGAGAGACTGTCAGACACAGACACTTTCCTCCGGGAGCAGCGTGTGAGACTGTCACACAGAGACACCTTCCACCAGGAGCAGCCAGGGAGACTGTCACACGAACACCTTCCTCCGGGAGCAGCGTGTGATACTGTCACGCACAGACACCTTCAGCCAGGAGTAGCCAGGGAGACTGTCACACACAGACACTTTCCACCGGGAGCAGCGTGTGAGACTGTAACAAACACACACATTCCTCCGGGAGCAGCGAGATAGTCTGTCACACACAGACACCTTCCTCCGGGAGCAGCGAGAGAGACTGTCACACACAGACACCTTCCACCAGGAGCAGCGAGAGAGACTGTCAGACACAGACACTTTCCTCCGGGAGCAGCGTGTGAGACTGTCACACACAGACACCTTCCTCTAGGAGCAGCGTGTGAGACTGTCACACACAGACACCTTCATCCGGGAGCAGACAGGGAGACTGTCACACACAGACACTTTCCTCCGGGAGCAGCGTGTGAGACTGTCACACACAGACAATTTCCTCCGGGAGCAGCGTGTGAGACTGTCACACACAGACACCTTCCTCCAGGAGCAGCGTGTGAGACTGTCACACACAGAAACCTTCTTCCGGGAGCAGCCAGGGAGACTGTCACACACGGGCACCTTCCTCTGGGAGCAGCGTGTGAGACTGTCACACACAGACACCTTCCTCTAGGAGCAGCGAGAGAGACTGTCACACACAGACTCCTTCCTCCGGGAGCAGTCAGGGCGACTGACACACACAGACACCTTCCTCCGGGAGCAGCGTGTCAGACTGTCACACACAGACACCTTACTCCGAGAGCAGCCAGGGAGACTGACACACACAGACACATTCCTCCGGGAGCAGCGAGACAGACTGTCACACACAGACACCATCCTCCGGGAGCAGCGAGAGAGACTGTCACACACAGACACCTTCTTCCAGGAGCAGCGAGAGAGACTGTCATACACAGACACCTTACACCGGGAGCAGCGTGTGAGACTGTCACACACAGACACCTTCTTCCAGGAGCAGCGTGTGAGACTGTCATACACAGACACCTTCCACAGTGAGCAGCGTGTGAGACTGTCACACACAGGCACCTTCCTCCGAGAGCAGCCAGAGAGACTGTCACACACACACTTTCCTCCGGGAGCAGCGTGTGAGACTGTCACACACAGACACCTTCCTCAGGGAGCAGCGTGTGAGACTGTCACACACAGACACCTTCCTCCGGGAGCAGCGAGACAGACTGTCACACACAGACACCATCCTCCGGAACAGCCAGGGAGACTGTCACACAGAGACACCTTCCTCCAGGAGAACCAGGGAGTCTGTCACACACAGACACCTTCCTCCTGGAGCATCGTGTGAGACTGTCACACAGAGACACCTTCCACCAGGAGCAGCCAGGGAGACTGTCACACAAACACCTTCCTCCGGGAGCAGCGTGTGATACTGTCACGCACAGACACCTTCAGCCAGGAGTAGCCAGGGAGACTGTCACACACAGACACTTTCCACCGGGAGCAGCGAGACAGTCTGTCACACACAGACACCTTCCTCCGGGAGCAGCGAGAGAGACTGTCACACACAGACACCTTCCACCAGGAGCAGCGAGAGAGACTGTCACACACAGACACTTTCCTCCGGGAGCAGCGTGTGAGACTGTCACACACAGACACCTTCATCCGGGAGCAGACAGGGAGACTGTCACACACAGACACTTTCCTCCAGGAGCAGCGTGTGAGACTGTCACACACAGACACTTTCCTCCGGGAGCAGCGTGTGAGACTGTCACACACAGACACCTTCCTCCAGGAGCAGCGTGTGAGACTGTCACACACAGAAACCTTCTGCCGGGAGCAGCCAGGGAGACTGTCACACACGGGCACCTTCCTCTGGGAGCAGCGTGTGAGACTGTCACACACAGACACTTTCCTCCAGGAGCAGCTAGAGAGACTGTCACACACAGACACCTTCCACCAGGAGCAGCCAGGGAGACTGTCACACAAACACCTTCCTCCGGGAGCAGCGTGTGATACTGTCACGCACAGACACCTTCAGCCAGGAGTAGCCAGGGAGACTGTCACACACAGACACTTTCCACCGGGAGCAGCGAGACAGTCTGTCACACACAGACACCTTCCTCCGGGAGCAGCGAGAGAGACTGTCACACACAGACACCTTCCACCAGGAGCAGCGAGAGAGACTGTCACACACAGACACTTTCCTCCGGGAGCAGCGTGTGAGACTGTCACACACAGACACCTTCCTCTGGGAGCAGCGTGTGAGACTGTCACACACAGACACCTTCCTCCGGGAGCAGCGTGTGAGACTGTCACACACAGACACCTTCCTCCGGGAGCAGCGAGACAGACTGTCACACACAGACACTTTCCTCCGGGAGCAGCGTGTGAGACTGTCACACACAGACACCTTCCTCCAGGAGCAGCGTGTGAGACTGTCACACACAGAAACCTTCTTCCGGGAGCAGAAAGGGAGACTGTCACACACGGGCACCTTCCTCTGGGAGCAGCGTGTGAGACTGTCACACACAGACACCTTCCTCCAGGAGCAGCGAGAGAGACTGTCACACACAGACACCTTCCACCAGGAGCAGCCAGGGAGACTGTCACACACAGAAACCTTCTTCCGGGAGCAGCCAGGGAGACTGTCACACACAGACACCTTCCTCCGGGAGCAGTATGTGAGACTGTCACACAAAGACACCTTCCACCGGGAGCAGTGTGTGAGACTGTCACACACAGACACCTTCCTCCGGGAGCAGTATGTGAGACTGTCACACAAAGACACCTTCCACTGGGAGCAGCGTGTGAGACTGTCACACAGAGACACGTTCCTCCGGGAGCAGCGAGAGAGACTGTCACACACAGACACTTTCATCCGGGAGCAGCGTGTGAGACTGTCACACTCAGACACCTTCCTCCGGGAGCAGCGTGTGAGACTGTCACACACAGAGACTTTCCTCCGGGAGCAGCGTGTGAGACTGTTACACACAGACACCTTCCTCCGGGAGGAGCGAGAGAGACTGTCACACACAGACACCTTCCTCCGGGAGCAGTGTGTGAGACTGTCACACACAGACACCTTCCACCGGGAGCAGCGTGTGAGACTGTCACACAGAGACACGTTACTCCGGGAGCAGCGAGAGAGACTGTCACACACAGACACTTTCCTCCGGGAGCAGCGTGTGAGACTGTCACACACAGACACTTTCCTCCGGGAGCAGCGTGTGAGACTGTCACAAACAGACACCTTCCTCCGGGAGCAGCCAGGGAGACTGTCACACACAGACACTTTCCTCCGGGAGCAACGTGTGAGAATGTCACAAACAGACACCTTCCTCTAGGAGCAGCGTGTGAGACTGTCACACACAGACACCTTCCTCCGGGAGCAGCGAGAGAGACTGTCACACAGAGACACTTTCCTCCGGGAGTAGCAAGGGAGACTGACACACACAAACTCCTTCCTCCAGGAGCAGCATGGGAGACTGTCACGCACAGACACCTTCTTCCGGGAGCAGCCAGGGAAGACTGTCACACACAGACACTTTCCTCCGGGAGCAGCGTGTGAGACTGTCACAAACAGACACCTTCCTCTAGGAGCAGCGTGTGAGACTGTCACACACAGACACCTTCCTCCGGGAGCAGCAAGAGAGACTGTCACACACACACTTTCCTCCGGGAGCAGCGTGTGAGACTGTCACACACAGACACCTTCCTCAGGGTGCAGCGTGTGAGACTGTCACACACAGACACCTTCCTCCGGGAGCAGCGAGACAGACTGTCACACACAGACACCTTCCTCCAGGAGCAGCCAGGGAGACTGTCACACGCAGACACTTTCCTCCGGGAGCAGACAGGGAGACTGTCACACACAGACTCCTTCCTCCGGGAGCAGTGTGTTAGACAGTCACAAACAGACACCTTCCTCCGGGAGCAGCCATGGAGACTGTCACACACAGACACCTTCCTCCAGGAGCAGTGAACGAGACTGTCACACACAGAAACATTACTCTGAGAGCAGAGAGCCGGATTGTCACTTTCCTTCTGGAGTAGATACCAAGATTATCACACCAAGTCACCTTCCTCCGGGAGCAGCGATGGAGACTGTCACACACAGACACTTTCCTCCGGGAGCAGCGTTGGAGACTGTCACACACAAACCTTCCCCCAGGAGCAGTGAACGAGATTGTCACACACAGACACTTTCCTCCGGGAGCAGCGAGAGAGACTGCCACATACAGACACCTTCCTCCGGGAGCAGCGTGTGAGACTGTCACACACAGAGACCTTCCCCCGGGAGCAGCGTGTGAGACTGTCACACACAGACACCTTCCTCCAGGAGCAGTGAACGAGACTGTCACACACAAACATTCCTCCATGAGCAGCGTGTGAGACGGTCACACACAGACACCTTCTTCCGGGAGCAGCCAGGGAGTCTGTCACACACAGGCACCTTCCTCCAGGAGCAGCGAAACAGACTGTCACACACAGACACTTTCCTCCGGGAGCAGCGTGTGAGACTGTCACACTCAGACAACTTCCTCCGGGAGCAGCCAGGGAGACTGTCACACACAGACACTTTCCTCCGGGAGCAGCGTGTGAGACTGTCACAAACAGACACCTTCCTCTAGGAGCAGCGTGTGAGACTGTCACACACAGAAACCTTCCTCCGGGAGCAGACAGGGAGACTGTCACACACAGACACCTTCCTCCGGGAGCAGCCAGGGAGACTGTCACAAACAGACACCTTCCTCCGGGAGCAGCCATGGAGACTGTCACACACAGACACCTTCCTCCAGGAGCAGTGAACGAGACTGTCACACACAGAAACATTACTCTGAGAGCAGAGAGCCGGATTGTCACTTTCCTTCTGGAGTAGATACCAAGATTATCACACCAAGTCACCTTCCTCCGGGAGCAGCGATGGAGACTGTCACACACAGACACTTTCCTCCGGGAGCAGCGTTGGAGACTATCACACACAAACCTTCCCCCAGGAGCAGTGAACGAGATTGACACACACAGACACTTTCCTCCGGGAGCAGCGAGAGAGACTGCCACACACAGACACCTTCCTCCGGGAGCAGCGTGTGAGACTGTCACACACAGAGACCTTCCCCCGGGAGCAGCGTGTGAGACTGTCACACACAGACACCTTCCTCCAGGAGCAGTTAACGAGACAGTCACACACAGACACCTTCCTCCAGGAGCAGTGAACGAGACTGTCACACACAAACCTTCCTCCATGAGCAGCGTGTGAGACGGTCACACACAGACACCTTCTTCCGGGAGCAGCCAGGGAGTCTGTCACACACAGACACCTTCCTCCGGGAGCAGTATGTGAGACTGTCACACAAAGACACCTTCCACCGGGAGCAGTGTGTGAGACTGTCACACACAGACACCTTCCTCCGGGAGCAGTATGTGAGACTGTCACACAAAGACACCTTCCACTGGGAGCAGCGTGTGAGACTGTCACACAGAGACACGTTCCTCCGGGAGCAGCGAGAGAGACTGTCACACACAGACACTTTCATCCGGGAGCAGCGTGTGAGACTGTCACACTCAGACACCTTCCTCCGGGAGCAGCGTGTGAGACTGTCACACACAGAGACTTTCCTCCGGGAGCAGCGTGTGAGACTGTTACACACAGACACCTTCCTCCGGGAGGAGCGAGAGAGACTGTCACACACAGACACCTTCCTCCGGGAGCAGTGTGTGAGACTGTCACACACAGACACCTTCCACCGGGAGCAGCGTGTGAGACTGTCACACAGAGACACTTTCCTCCGGGAGCAGCGAGAGAGACTGTCACACACAGACACTTTCCACCGGGAGCAGCGTGTGAGACTGTCACACACAGACACTTTCCTCCGGGAGCAGCGTGTGAGACTGTCACAAACAGACACCTTCCTCCGGGAGCAGCCAGGGAGACTGTCACACACAGACACTTTCCTCCGGGAGCAACGTGTGAGAATGTCACAAACAGACACCTTCCTCTAGGAGCAGCGTGTGAGACTGTCACACACAGACACCTTCCTCCGGGAGCAGCGAGAGAGACTGTCACACAGAGACACTTTCCTCCGGGAGTAGCAAGGGAGACTGACACACACAAACTCCTTCCTCCAGGAGCAGCATGGGAGACTGTCACGCACAGACACCTTCTTCCGGGAGCAGCCAGGGAAGACTGTCACACACAGGCACCTTCCTCCAGGAGCAGCGAAACAGACTGTCACACACAGACACCTTCCTCCGAGTGCAGCCAGGGAGACTGCCACACACAGAAACTTTCCTCCGGGAGCAGCGTGCGAGACTGTCACACACAGAAACCTTCCTCTGGGAGCAGCCAGGGAGAATGACACACACAGACACGTTCCTCCAGGAACAGCGTGTGAGACTGTCACGCACAACACCTTCCTCCAGGAGCAGCCAGGGAGACTGTCACACACAGACACTTTCCTCTAGGAGCAGCGTGTGAGACTTTCACACTCAGACACCTTCCGCCGGGAGCAGCGCGAGAGACTGTCACACACAGACACCTTCCTCCAGGAGCAGCGTGTGAGACTGTCACACTCAGACGCCTTCCGCCGGGAGCAGCGCGAGAGACTGTCACACACACACTTTCCTCCGGGAGCAGCGTGTGAGACTGTCACACACAGACACCTTCCTCAGGGAGCAGCGTGTGATACTGTCACGCACAGACACCTTCAGCCAGGAGTAGCCAGGGAGACTGTCACACACAGACACTTTCCTCCGGGAGCAGCGTTGGAGACTGTCACACACAAACCTTCCCCCAGGAGCAGTGAACGAGATTGTCACACACAGACACTTTCCTCCGGGAGCAGCGAGAGAGACTGCCACATACAGACACCTTCCTCCGGGAGCAGCGTGTGAGACTGTCACACACAGAGACCTTCCCCCGGGAGCAGCGTGTGAGACTGTCACACACAGACACCTTCCTCCAGGAGCAGTGAACGAGACTGTCACACACAAACATTCCTCCATGAGCAGCGTGTGAGACGGTCACACACAGACACCTTCTTCCGGGAGCAGCCAGGGAGTCTGTCACACACAGGCACCTTCCTCCAGGAGCAGCGAAACAGACTGTCACACACAGACACTTTCCTCCGGGAGCAGCGTGTGAGACTGTCACACTCAGACAACTTCCTCCGGGAGCAGCCAGGGAGACTGTCACACACAGACACTTTCCTCCGGGAGCAGCGTGTGAGACTGTCACAAACAGACACCTTCCTCTAGGAGCAGCGTGTGAGACTGTCACACACAGAAACCTTCCTCCGGGAGCAGACAGGGAGACTGTCACACACAGACACCTTCCTCCGGGAGCAGCCAGGGAGACTGTCACAAACAGACACCTTCCTCCGGGAGCAGCCATGGAGACTGTCACACACAGACACCTTCCTCCAGGAGCAGTGAACGAGACTGTCACACACAGAAACATTACTCTGAGAGCAGAGAGCCGGATTGTCACTTTCCTTCTGGAGTAGATACCAAGATTATCACACCAAGTCACCTTCCTCCGGGAGCAGCGATGGAGACTGTCACACACAGACACTTTCCTCCGGGAGCAGCGTTGGAGACTATCACACACAAACCTTCCCCCAGGAGCAGTGAACGAGATTGACACACACAGACACTTTCCTCCGGGAGCAGCGAGAGAGACTGCCACACACAGACACCTTCCTCCGGGAGCAGCGTGTGAGACTGTCACACACAGAGACCTTCCCCCGGGAGCAGCGTGTGAGACTGTCACACACAGACACCTTCCTCCAGGAGCAGTTAACGAGACAGTCACACACAGACACCTTCCTCCAGGAGCAGTGAACGAGACTGTCACACACAAACCTTCCTCCATGAGCAGCGTGTGAGACGGTCACACACAGACACCTTCTTCCGGGAGCAGCCAGGGAGTCTGTCACACACAGACACCTTCCTCCGGGAGCAGTATGTGAGACTGTCACACAAAGACACCTTCCACCGGGAGCAGTGTGTGAGACTGTCACACACAGACACCTTCCTCCGGGAGCAGTATGTGAGACTGTCACACAAAGACACCTTCCACTGGGAGCAGCGTGTGAGACTGTCACACAGAGACACGTTCCTCCGGGAGCAGCGAGAGAGACTGTCACACACAGACACTTTCATCCGGGAGCAGCGTGTGAGACTGTCACACTCAGACACCTTCCTCCGGGAGCAGCGTGTGAGACTGTCACACACAGAGACTTTCCTCCGGGAGCAGCGTGTGAGACTGTTACACACAGACACCTTCCTCCGGGAGGAGCGAGAGAGACTGTCACACACAGACACCTTCCTCCGGGAGCAGTGTGTGAGACTGTCACACACAGACACCTTCCACCGGGAGCAGCGTGTGAGACTGTCACACAGAGACACTTTCCTCCGGGAGCAGCGAGAGAGACTGTCACACACAGACACTTTCCACCGGGAGCAGCGTGTGAGACTGTCACACACAGACACTTTCCTCCGGGAGCAGCGTGTGAGACTGTCACAAACAGACACCTTCCTCCGGGAGCAGCCAGGGAGACTGTCACACACAGACACTTTCCTCCGGGAGCAACGTGTGAGAATGTCACAAACAGACACCTTCCTCTAGGAGCAGCGTGTGAGACTGTCACACACAGACACCTTCCTCCGGGAGCAGCGAGAGAGACTGTCACACAGAGACACTTTCCTCCGGGAGTAGCAAGGGAGACTGACACACACAAACTCCTTCCTCCAGGAGCAGCATGGGAGACTGTCACGCACAGACACCTTCTTCCGGGAGCAGCCAGGGAAGACTGTCACACACAGGCACCTTCCTCCAGGAGCAGCGAAACAGACTGTCACACACAGACACCTTCCTCCGAGTGCAGCCAGGGAGACTGCCACACACAGAAACTTTCCTCCGGGAGCAGCGTGCGAGACTGTCACACACAGAAACCTTCCTCTGGGAGCAGCCAGGGAGAATGACACACACAGACACGTTCCTCCAGGAACAGCGTGTGAGACTGTCACGCACAACACCTTCCTCCAGGAGCAGCCAGGGAGACTGTCACACACAGACACTTTCCTCTAGGAGCAGCGTGTGAGACTTTCACACTCAGACACCTTCCGCCGGGAGCAGCGCGAGAGACTGTCACACACAGACACCTTCCTCCAGGAGCAGCGTGTGAGACTGTCACACTCAGACGCCTTCCGCCGGGAGCAGCGCGAGAGACTGTCACACACACACTTTCCTCCGGGAGCAGCGTGTGAGACTGTCACACACAGACACCTTCCTCAGGGAGCAGCGTGTGATACTGTCACGCACAGACACCTTCAGCCAGGAGTAGCCAGGGAGACTGTCACACACAGACACTTTCCACCGGGAGCAGCGTGTGAGACTGTAACAAACAGACACATTCCTCCGGGAGCAGCGAGACAGTCTGTCACACACAGACACCTTCCTCCGGGAGCAGCGAGAGAGACTGTCACACACAGACACCTTCCACCAGGAGCAGCGAGAGAGACTGTCACACACAGACACTTTCCTCCGGGAGCAGCGTGTGAGACTGTCACACACAGACACCTTCCTCTAGGAGCAGCGTGTGAGACTGTCACACACAGACACCTTCATCCGGGAGCAGACAGGGAGACTGTCACACACAGACACTTTCCTCCGGGAGCAGCGTGTGAGACTGTCACACACAGACACTTTCCTCCGGGAGCAGCGTGTGTGACTGACACACACAGACACCTTCCTCCAGGAGCAGCGTGCGAGACTGTCACACACAGAAACCTTCTTCCGGGAGCAGCCAGGGAGACTGTCACACACGGGCACCTTCCTCTGGGAGCAGCGTGTGAGACTGTCACACACAGACACCTTCCTCCAGGAGCAGCGAGAGAGACTGTCACACACAGACACCTTCCTCCGGGAGCAGTCAGGGCGACTGTCACACACAGACACCTTCCTCCGGGAGCAGCGTGTGAGACTGTCACACACAGACACCTTACTCCGAGAGCAGCCAGGGAGACTGACACACACAGACACATTCCTCCGGGAGCAGCGAGACAGACTGTGACACACAGACACCTTCCTCCGGGAGCAGCGAGAGAGACTGTCACACACAGACACCTTCTTCCAGGAGCAGCTAGAGAGACTGTCATACACAGACACCTTCCACCGTGAGCAGCGTGTGAGACTGTCACACACAGACACGTTCCTCCGGGAGCAGCGAGAGAGACTGTCACACACTTACACTTTCCGCCGGGAGCAGCGTGTGAGACTGTCACACTCAGACACCTTCCGCCGGGCGCAGCACGAGAGACTGTCACACACAGACACCTTCCTCCGGGAGCAGCGTGTGAGACTGTCACACACAGAGTCCTTCCTCCGGGAGCAGCCAGGGAGACTGAAACACACAGACACCTTCCTCCAGGAGGAGCGTGTGAGACTGTCACGCACAGACACCTTACTACAGGAGCAGCGTGTGAGACGATCACGCACAGACACCTTCTTCCGGGAGCAGCCAGCGAGACTGTCACACACAGGCCCCTTCCTCCGGGAGCTGCGTGTGAGACTGTCACACAGAGACACCTTCCTCCGAGAGCAGCCATGGAGACTGACACACACAGACACGCTCCTCCAGGAGCAGCGAGAGAGAGTGTCAAACACAGGCACTTTCCTCCAGGAGCAGCGGGTGAGACTGTCACACAGAGACACCTTCCTCCAGGAGCAGCGTGTGAGACTGTCACGCACAGTCACCTTCCTCTAGGAGCAGCGTGTGAGACTGTCACACACAAACACTTTCCTCCGGGAGCCGCGTGTGAGACTGTCACACACAGACACCTTCCTCCGGGAGCAGCGAGAGAGACTGTCACACACAGACACCTTCCTCCGGGAGCAGTGTGTGAGACTGTCACACACAGACACCTTCCACCGGGAGCAGCGTGTGAGACTGTCACACAGAGACACGTTCCTCCGGGAGCAGCGAGAGAGACTGTCACACACAGACACTTTCCTCCGGGAGCAGCGTGTGAGACTGTCACACTCAGACACCTTCCTCCGGGAGCAGCGTGTGAGACTGTCACACACAGACACTTTCCTCCGGGAGCAGCGTGTGAGACTGTCACAAACAGACACCTTCCTCTAGGAGCAGCGTGTGAGACTGTCACACACAGACACCTTCCTCCGGGAGCAGCAAGAGAGACTGTCACACACACACTTTCCTCCGGGAGCAGCGTGTGAGACTGTCACACACAGACACCTTCCTCAGGGAGCAGCGTGTGAGACGGTCACACACAGACACTTTCCTCCAGGAGCAGCGTGTGAGACTTTCACACACAGACACCATCCTCCGGGAGCAGCGTGTGAGACTGTCACATACAGACACCTTCCTCCAGGAGCAGCCAGGGAGACTGTCACACGCAGACACTTTCCTCCGGGAGCAGACAGGGAGACTGTCACACACAGACTCCTTCCTCCGGGAGCAGTGTGTTAGACAGTCACAAACAGACACCTTCCTCCGGGAGCAGCCATGGAGACTGTCACACACAGACACCTTCCTCGAGGAGCAGTGAACGAGACTGTCACACACAGAAACATTACTCTGAGAGCAGAGAGCCGGATTGTCACTTTCCTTCTGGAGTAGATACCAAGTTTATCACACCAAGTCACCTTCCTCCGGGAGCAGCGATGGAGACTGTCACACACAGACACTTTCCTCCGGGAGCAGCGTTGGAGACTGTCACACACAAACCTTCCCCCAGGAGCAGTGAACGAGATTGACACACACAGACACTTTCCTCCGGGAGCAGCGAGAGAGACTGCCACACACAGACACCTTCCTCCGGGAGCAGCGTGTGAGACTGTCACACACAGAGACCTTCCCCCGGGAGCAGCGTGTGAGACTGTCACACACAGACACCTTCCTCCAGGAGCAGTGAACGAGACTGTCACACACAAACCTTCCTCCATGAGCAGCGTGTGAGACGGTCACACACAGACACCTTCTTCCGGGAGCAGCCAGGGAGTCTGTCACACACAGGCACCTTCCTCCAGGAGCAGCGAAACAGACTGTCACACACAGACACTTTCCTCCGGGAGCAGCGTGTGAGACTGTCACACTCAGACAACTTCCTCCGGGAGCAGCCAGGGAGACTGTCACACACAGACACTTTCCTCCGGGAGCAGCGTGTGAGACTGTCACAAACAGACACCTTCCTCCTGGAGCATCGTGTGAGACTGTCACACAGAGACACGTTCCTCCGGGAGCAGCGAGAGAGACTGTCACACACTTACACTTTCCTCCGGGAGCAGCGTGTGAGACTGTCATACTCAGACACCTTCCGCCGGGCGCAGCGCGAGAGACTGTCACACACAGACACTTTCCTCCGGGAGCAGCGTGTGAGACTGTCACACACAGACACCTTCCTCCGGGAGCAGCCAGGGAGACTGTCACGCACAGACACCTTACTCCAGGAGCAGCGTGTGAGACGATCACGCACAGACACCTTCTTCCGGGAGCAGCCAGCGAGACTGTCACACACAGGCTCCTTCCTCCGGGAGCTGCGTGTGAGACTGTCACACAGAGACACCTTCCTCCGAGAGCAGCCATGGAGACTGACACACACAGACACCTTCCTCCAGGAGCAGCGACAGAGAGTGTCAAACACAGGCACTTTCCTCCAGGAGCAGCGGGTGAGACTGTCACACAGAGACACCTTCCTCCAGGAGCAGCGTGTGAGACTGTCACGCACAGACACCTTCCTTTAGGAGCAGCGTGTGAGACTGTCACACACAAACACTTTCCTCCGGGAGCCGCGTGTGAGACTGTCACACACAGACACCTTCCTCCGGGAGCAGCGAGAGAGACTGTCACACACAGACACCTTCCTCCGGGAGCAGTGTGTGAGTGTCACACACAGACACCTTCCACCGGGAGCAGCGTGTGAGACTGTCACACAGAGACACGTTCCTCCGGGAGCAGCGAGAGAGACTGTCACACACAGACACTTTCCTCCGGGAGCAGCGTGTGAGACTGTCACACTCAGACACCTTCCTCCGGGAGCAGCGTGTGAGACTGTCACACACAGACACTTTCCTCCGGGAGCAGCGAGTGAGACTGTCACAAACAGACACCTTCCTCTAGGAGCAGCGTGTGAGACTGTCACACACAGACACCTTCCTCCGGGAGCAGCAAGAGAGACTGTCACACACACACTTTCCTCCGGGAGCAGCGTGTGAGACTGTCACACACAGACACCTTCCTCAGGGAGCAGCGTGTGAGACTGTCACACACAGACACCTTCCTCCGGGAGCAGCGAGACAGACTGTCACACACAGACACGATCCTCCGGAACAGCCACGGAGACTGTCACACAGAGACACCTTCCTCCAGGAGCAGCCAGGGAGTCTGTCACACACAGACACCTTCCTCCTGGAGCATCGTGTGAGACTGTCACACAGAGACACCTTCCACCAGGAGCAGCCAGGGAGACTGTCACACAAACACCTTCCTCCGGGAGCAGCGTGTGATACTGTCACGCACAGACACCTTCAGCCAGGAGTAGCCAGGGAGACTGTCACACACAGACACTTTCCACCGGGAGCAGCGTGTGAGACTGTAACAAACAGACACATTCCTCCGGGAGCAGCGAGATAGTCTGTCACACACAGACACCTTCCTCCGGGAGCAGCGAGAGAGACTGTCACACACAGACACCTTCCACCAGGAGCAGCGAGAGAGACTGTCAGACACAGACACTTTCCTCTGGGAGCAGCGTGTGAGACTGTCACACACAGACACCTTCCTCTAGGAGCAGCGTGTGAGACTGTCACACACAGACACCTTCATCCGGGAGCAGACAGGGAGACTGTCACACACAGACACTTTCCTCCGGGAGCAGCGTGTGAGACTGTCACACACAGACACTTTCCTCCGGGAGCAGCGTGTGAGACTGTCACACACAGACACCTTCCTCCAGGAGCAGCGTGTGAGACTGTCACAGACAGAAACCTTCTTCCGGGAGCAGCCAGGGAGACTGTCACACACGGGCACCTTCCTCTGGGAGCAGCGTGTGAGACTGTCACACACAGACACCTTCCTCCAGGAGCAGCGAGAGAGACTGTCACACACAGACTCCTTCCTCCGGGAGCAGTCAGGGCGACTGACACACACAGACACCTTCCTCCGGGAGCAGCGTGTGAGACTGTTACACACAGACACCTTACTCCGAGAGCAGCGAGAGAGACTGTCACACACAGACTCCTTCCTCCGGGAGCAGTCAGGGCGACTGACACACACAGACACCTTCCACCGTGAGCAGCGTGTGAGACTGTCACACACAGACACGTTCCTCCGGGAGCAGCGAGAGAGACTGTCACACACTTACACTTTCCGCCGGGAGCAGCGTGTGAGACTGTCACACTCAGACACCTTCCGCCGGGCGCAGCACGAGAGACTGTCACACACAGACACCTTCCTCCGGGAGCAGCGTGTGAGACTGTCACACACAGAGTCCTTCCTCCGGGAGCAGCCAGGGAGACTGAAACACACAGACACCTTCCTCCAGGAGCAGCGTGTGAGACTGTCACGCACAGACACCTTACTCCAGGAGCAGCGTGTGAGACGATCACGCACAGACACCTTCTTCCGGGAGCAGCCAGCGAGACTGTCACACACAGGCTCCTTCCTCCGGGAGCTGCGTGTGAGACTGTCACACAGAGACACCTTCCTCCGAGAGCAGCCATGGAGACTGACACACACAGACACCTTCCTCCAGGAGCAGCGAGAGAGAGTGTCAAACACAGGCACTTTCCTCCAGGAGCATAGGGTGAGACTGTCACACAGAGACACCTTCCTCCAGGAGCAGCGTGTGAGACTGTCACGCACAGTCACCTTCCTCTAGGAGCAGCGTGTGAGACTGTCACACACAAACACTTTCCTCCGGGAGCCGCGTGTGAGACTGTCACACACAGACACCTTCCTCCGGGAGCAGCGAGAGAGACTGTCACACACAGACACCTTCCTCCGGGAGCAGTGTGTGAGACTGTCACACACAGACACCTTCCACCGGGAGCAGCGTGTGAGACTGTCACACAGAGACACGTTCCTCCGGGAGCAGCGAGAGAGACTGTCACACACAGACACTTTCCTCCGGGAGCAGCGTGTGAGACTGTCACACTCAGACACCTTCCTCCGGGAGCAGCGTGTGAGACTGTCACACACAGACACTTTCCTCCGGGAGCAGCGTGTGAGACTGTCACAAACAGACACCTTCCTCTAGGAGCAGCGTGTGAGACTGTCACACACAGACACCTTCCTCCGGGAGCAGCAAGAGAGACTGTCACACACACACTTTCCTCCGGGAGCAGCGTGTGAGACTGTCACACACAGACACCTTCCTCAGGGAGCAGCGTGTGAGACGGTCACACACAGACACTTTCCTCCAGGAGCAGCGTGTGAGACTTTCACACACAGACACCATCCTCCGGGAGCAGCGTGTGAGACTGTCACACACAGACACCTTCCTCCAGGAGCAGCCAGGGAGACTGTCACACGCAGACACTTTCCTCCGGGAGCAGACAGGGAGACTGTCACACACAGACTCCTTCCTCCGGGAGCAGTGTGTTAGACAGTCACAAACAGACACCTTCCTCCGGGAGCAGCCATGGAGACTGTCACACACAGACACCTTCCTCCAGGAGCAGTGAACGAGACTGTCACACACAGAAACATTACTCTGAGAGCAGAGAGCCGGATTGTCACTTTCCTTCTGGAGTAGATACCAAGATTATCACACCAAGTCACCTTCCTCCGGGAGCAGCGATGGAGACTGTCACACACAGACACTTTCCTCCGGGAGCAGCGTTGGAGACTGTCACACACAAACCTTCCCCCAGGAGCAGTGAACGAGATTGACACACACAGACACTTTCCTCCGGGAGCAGCGAGAGAGACTGCCACACACAGACACCTTCCTCCGGGAGCAGCGTGTGAGACTGTCACACACAGAGACCTTCCCCCGGGAGCAGCGTGTGAGACTGTCACACACAGACACCTTCCTCCAGGAGCAGTGAACGAGACTGTCACACACAAACCTTCCACCATGAGCAGCGTGTGAGACGGTCACACACAGACACCTTCTTCCGGGAGCAGCCAGGGAGTCTGTCACACACAGGCACCTTCCTCCAGGAGCAGCGAAACAGACTGTCACACACAGACACTTTCCTCCGGGAGCAGCGTGTGAGACTGTCACACTCAGACAACTTCCTCCGGGAGCAGCCAGGGAGACTGTCACACACAGACACTTTCCTCCGGGAGCAGCGTGTGAGACTGTCACAAACAGACACCTTCCTCTAGGAGCAGCGTGTGAGACTGTCACACACAGAAACCTTCCTCCGGGAGCAGACAGGGAGACTGTCACACACAGACTCCTTCCTCCGGGAGCAGCGAGACAGACTGTCACACACAGACACCTTCCTCCAGGAGCAGCCAGGGAGACTGTCACACACAGACTCCTTCCTCCGGGAGCAGTGTGTTAGACAGTCACAAACAGACACCTTCCTCCGGGAGCAGCCATGGAGACTGTCACACACAGACACCTTCCTCCAGGAGCAGTGAACGAGACTGTCACACACAGAAACATTACTCTGAGAGCAGAGAGCCGGATTGTCACTTTCCTTCTGGAGTAGATACCAAGATTATCACACCAAGTCACCTTCCTCCGGGAGCAGCGATGGAGACTGTCACACACAGACACTTTCCTCCGGGAGCAGCGTTGGAGACTGTCACACACAAACCTTCCCCCAGGAGCAGTGAACGAGATTGACACACACAGACACTTTCCTCCGGGAGCAGCGAGAGAGACTGCCACACACAGACACCTTCCTCCGGGAGCAGCGTGTGAGACTGTCACACACAGAGACCTTCCCCCGGGAGCAGCGTGTGAGACTGTCACACACAGACACCTTCCTCCAGGAGCAGTTAACGAGACCGTCACACTCAGACACCTTCCTCCAGGAGCAGTGAACGAGACTGTCACACACAAACCTTCCTCCATGAGCAGCGTGTGAGACGGTCACACACAGACACCTTCTTCCGGGAGCAGCCAGGGAGTCTGTCACACACAGGCACCTTCCTCCAGGAGCAGCGAAACAGACTGTCACACACAGACACTTTCCTCCGGGAGCAGCGTGTGAGACTGTCACACTCAGACAACTTCCTCCGGGAGCAGCCAGGGAGACTGTCACACACAGACACTTTCCTCCGGGAGCAGCGTGTGAGACTGTCACAAACAGACACCTTCCTCCTGGAGCATCGTGTGAGACTGTCACACACAGACACGTTCCTCCGGGAGCAGCGAGAGAGACTGTCACACACTTACACTTTCCTCCGGGAGCAGCGTGTGAGACTGTCATACTCAGACACCTTCCGCCGGGCGCAGCGCGAGAGACTGTCACACACAGACACTTTCCTCCGGGAGCAGCGTGTGAGACTGTCACACACAGACACCTTCCTCCGGGAGCAGCCAGGGAGACTGAAACACACAGACACCTTCCTCCAGGAGCAGCGTGTGAGACTGTCACGCACAGACACCTTACTCCAGGAGCAGCGTGTGAGACGATCACGCACAGACACCTTCTTCCGGGAGCAGCCAGCGAGACTGTCACACACAGGCTCCTTCCTCCGGGAGCTGCGTGTGAGACTGTCACACAGAGACACCTTCCTCCGAGAGCAGCCATGGAGACTGACACACACAGACACCTTCCTCCAGGAGCAGCGACAGAGAGTGTCAAACACAGGCACTTTCCTCCAGGAGCAGCGGGTGAGACTGTCACACAGAGACACCTTCCTCCAGGAGCAGCGTGTGAGACTGTCACGCACAGACACCTTCCTTTAGGAGCAGCGTGTGAGACTGTCACACACAAACACTTTCCTCCGGGAGCCGCGTGTGAGACTGTCACACACAGACACCTTCCTCCGGGAGCAGCGAGAGAGACTGTCACACACAGACACCTTCCTCCGGGAGCAGTGTGTGAGTGTCACACACAGACACCTTCCACCGGGAGCAGCGTGTGAGACTGTCACACAGAGACACGTTCCTCCGGGAGCAGCGAGAGAGACTGTCACACACAGACACTTTCCTCCGGGAGCAGCGTGTGAGACTGTCACACTCAGACACCTTCCTCCGGGAGCAGCGTGTGAGACTGTCACACACACACTTTCCTCCGGGAGCAGCGTGTGAGACTGTCACACACAGACACCTTCCTCAGGGAGCAGCGTGTGAGACTGTCACACACAGACACCTTCCTCCGGGAGCAGCGAGACAGACTGTCACACACAGACACGATCCTCCGGAACAGCCACGGAGACTGTCACACAGAGACACCTTCCTCCAGGAGCAGCCAGGGAGTCTGTCACACACAGACACCTTCCTCCTGGAGCATCGTGTGAGACTGTCACACAGAGACACCTTCCTCCAGGAGCAGCCAGGGAGACTGTCACACACAGACTCCTTCCTCCGGGAGCAGTGTGTTAGACAGTCACAAACAGACACCTTCCTCCGGGAGCAGCCATGGAGACTGTAACACACAGACACCTTCCTCCAGGAGCAGTGAACGAGACTGTCACACACAGAAACATTACTCTGAGAGCAGAGAGCCGGATTGTCACTTTCCTTCTGGAGTAGATACCAAGATTATCACACCAAGTCACCTTCCTCCGGGAGCAGCGATGGAGACTGTCACACACAGACACTTTCCTCCGGGAGCAGCGTTGGAGACTGTCACACACAAACCTTCCCCCAGGAGCAGTGAACTAGATTGACACACACAGACACTTTCCTCCGGGAGCAGCGAGAGAGACTGCCACACACAGACACCTTCCTCCGGGAGCAGCGTGTGAGACTGTCACACACAGAGACCTTCCCCCGGGAGCAGCGTGTGAGACTGTCACACACAGACACCTTCCTCCAGGAGCAGTTAACGAGACAGTCACACACAGACACCTTCCTCCAGGAGCAGTGAACGAGACTGTCACACACAAACCTTCCTCCATGAGCAGCGTGTGAGACGGTCACACACAGACACCTTCTTCCGGGAGCAGCCAGGGAGTCTGTCACACACAGGCACCTTCCTCCAGGAGCAGCGAAACAGACTGTCACACACAGACACTTTCCTCCGGGAGCAGCGTGTGAGACTGTCACACTCAGACAACTTCCTCCGGGAGCAGCCAGGGAGACTGTCACACACAGACACGTTCCTCCGGGAGCAGCGAGAGAGACTGTCACACACTTACACTTTCCTCCGGGAGCAGCGTGTGAGACTGTCATACTCAGACACCTTCCGCCGGGCGCAGCGCGAGAGACTGTCACACACAGACACTTTCCTCCGGGAGCAGCGTGTGAGACTGTCACACACAGACACCTTCCTCCGGGAGCAGCCAGGGAGACTGAAACACACAGACACCTTCCTCCAGGAGCAGCGTGTGAGACTGTCACGCACAGACACCTTACTCCAGGAGCAGCGTGTGAGACGATCACGCACAGACACCTTCTTCCGGGAGCAGCCAGCGAGACTGTCACACACAGGCTCCTTCCTCCGGGAGCTGCGTGTGAGACTGTCACACAGAGACACCTTCCTCCGAGAGCAGCCATGGAGACTGACACACACAGACACCTTCCTCCAGGAGCAGCGACAGAGAGTGTCAAACACAGGCACTTTCCTCAAGGAGCAGCGGGTGAGACTGTCACACAGAGACACCTTCCTCCAGGAGCAGCGTGTGAGACTGTCACGCACAGACACCTTCCTTTAGGAGCAGCGTGTGAGACTGTCACACACAAACACTTTCCTCCGGGAGCCGCGTGTGAGACTGTCACACACAGACACCTTCCTCCGGGAGCAGCGAGAGAGACTGTCACACACAGACACCTTCCTCCGGGAGCAGTGTGTGAGTGTCACACACAGACACCTTCCACCGGGAGCAGCGTGTGAGACTGTCACACACAGACACTTTCCTCCGGGAGCAGCGAGAGAGACTGCCACACACAGACACATTCCTCCGGGAGCAGCGTGTGAGACTGTCACACACAGAGACCTTCCCCCGGGAGAAGCGTGTGAGACTGTCACACACAGACACCTTCCTCCAGGAGCAGTTAACGAGACAGTCACACACAGACACCTTCCTCCAGGAGCAGTGAACGAGACTGTCACACACAAACCTTCCTCCATGAGCAGCGTGTGAGACGGTCACACACAGACACCTTCTTCCGGGAGCAGCCAGGGAGTCTGTCACACACAGGCACCTTCCTCCAGGAGCAGCGAAACAGACTGTCACACACAGACACTTTCCTCCGGGAGCAGCGTGTGAGACTGTCACACTCAGACAACTTCCTCCTGGAGCAGCCAGGGAGACTGTCACACACAGACACGTTCCTCCGGGAGCAGCGAGAGAGACTGTCACACACTTACACTTTCCTCCGGGAGCAGCGTGTGAGACTGTCATACTCAGACACCTTCCGCCGGGCGCAGCGCGAGAGACTGTCACACACAGACACTTTCCTCCGGGAGCAGCGTGTGAGACTGTCACACACAGACACCTTCCTCCGGGAGCAGCCAGGGAGACTGAAACACACAGACACCTTCCTCCAGGAGCAGCGTGTGAGACTGTCACGCACAGACACCTTACTCCAGGAGCAGCGTGTGAGACGATCACGCACAGACACCTTCTTCCGGGAGCAGCCAGCGAGACTGTCACACACAGGCTCCTTCCTCCGGGAGCTGCGTGTGAGACTGTCACACAGAGACACCTTCCTCCGAGAGCAGCCATGGAGACTGACACACACAGACACCTTCCTCCAGGAGCAGCGACAGAGAGTGTCAAACACAGGCACTTTCCTCAAGGAGCAGCGGGTGAGACTGTCACACAGAGACACCTTCCTCCAGGAGCAGCGTGTGAGACTGTCACGCACAGACACCTTCCTTTAGGAGCAGCGTGTGAGACTGTCACACACAAACACTTTCCTCCGGGAGCCGCGTGTGAGACTGTCACACACAGACACCTTCCTCCGGGAGCAGCGAGAGAGACTGTCACACACAGACACCTTCCTCCGGGAGCAGTGTGTGAGTGTCACACACAGACACCTTCCACCGGGAGCAGCGTGTGAGACTGTCACACAGAGACACGTTCCTCCGGGAGCAGCGAGAGAGACTGTCACACACAGACACTTTCCTCCGGGAGCAGCGTGTGAGACTGTCACACTCAGACACCTTCCTCCGGGAGCAGCGTGTGAGACTGTCACACACAGACACCTTCCTCCGGGAGCAGCGAGACAGACTGTCACACACAGACACGATCCTCCGGAACAGCCACGGAGACTGTCACACAGAGACACCTTCCTCCAGGAGCAGCCAGGGAGTCTGTCACACACAGACACCTTCCTCCTGGAGCATCGTGTGAGACTGTCACACAGAGACACCTTCCACCAGGAGCAGCCAGGGAGACTGTCACACAAACACCTTCCTCCGGGAGCAGCGTGTGATACTGTCACGCACAGACACATTCAGCCAGGAGTAGCCAGGGAGACTGTCACACACAGACACTTTCCACCGGGAGCAGCGTGTGAGACTGTAACAAACAGACACATTCCTCCGGGAGCAGCGAGATAGTCTGTCACACACAGACACCTTCCTCCGGGAGCAGCGAGAGAGACTGTCACACACAGACACCTTCCACCAGGAGCAGCGAGAGAGACTGTCAGACACAGACACTTTCCTCTGGGAGCAGCGTGTGAGACTGTCACACACAGACACCTTCCTCTAGGAGCAGCGTGTGAGACTGTCACACACAGACACCTTCATCCGGGAGCAGACAGGGAGACTGTCACACACAGACAATTTCCTCCGGGAGCAGCGTGTGAGACTGTCACACACAGACACTTTCCTCCGGGAGCAGCGTGTGAGACTGTCACACACAGACACCTTCCTCCAGGAGCAGCGTGTGAGACTGTCACACACAGAAACCTTCTTCCGGGAGCAGCCAGGGAGACTGTCACACACGGGCACCTTCCTCTGGGAGCAGCGTGTGAGACTGTCACACACAGACACCTTCCTCCAGGAGCAGCGAGAGAGACTGTCACACACAGACTCCTTCCTCCGGGAGCAGTCAGGGCGACTGACAAACACAGACACCTTCCTCCGGGAGCAGCGTGTGAGACTGTTACACACAGACACCTTACTCCGAGAGCAGCCAGGGAGACAAACACACAGACACATTCCTCCGGGAGCAGCGAGACAGGCTGTCACACACAGACACCTTCCTCCGGGAGCAGCGAGAGAGACTGTCACACACAGACACCTTCATCCAGGAGCAGCGAGAGAGACTGTCATACACAGACACCTTCCACCGTGAGCAGCGTGTGAGACTGTCACACACAGACACGTTCCTCCGGGAGCAGCGTGTGAGACTGTCATACTCAGACACCTTCCGCCGGGCGCAGCGTGTGAGACTGTCACACACAGAGACCTTCCTCCGGGAGCAGCGAGAGAGACTGTCACACACTTACACTTTCCTCCGGGAGAAGCGTGTGAGACTGTCATACTCAGACACCTTCCGCCGGGCGCAGCGCGAGAGACTGTCACACACAGACACCTTCCTCCAGGAGCAGCGTGTGAGACTGTCACACACAGACACCTTCCTCCGGGAGCAGCGTGTGAGACTGTCACACACAGAGACCTTCCTCCGGGAGCAGCCAGGGAGACTGTCACGCACAGACACCTTACTCCAGGAGCAGCGTGTGAGACGATCACGCACAGACACCTTCTTCCGGGAGCAGCCAGCGAGACTGTCACACACAGGCTCCTTCCTCCGGGAGCTGCGTGTGAGACAGTCACACAGAGACACCTTCCTCCGAGAGCAGCCATGGAGTCTGACACACACAGACACCTTCCTCCGGGAGCAGCGTGTGAGACGGTCACACACAGACACCTTCCTCCAGGAGCAGAGTGTGAGACTGTCACACACAGAGACCTTCCTCCGGGAGCAGAGTGTGAGACTGTCACACACAGAGACCTTCCTCCGGGAGCAGCCAGGGAGACTGAAACACACAGACACCTTCCTCCAGGAGCAGCGTGTGAGACTGTCACGCACAGACACCTAACTCCAGGAGCAGCGTGTGAGACTGTCACACACAGAGACCTTCCCCCGGGAGCAGCGTGTGAGACTGTCACACACAGACACCTTCCTCCAGGAGCAGTTAACGAGACAGTCACACACAGACACCTTCCTCCAGGAGCAGTGAACGAGACTGTCACACACAAACCTTCCTCCATGAGCAGCGTGTGAGACGGTCACACACAGACACCTTCTTCCGGGAGCAGCCAGGGAGTCTGTCACACACAGGCACCTTCCTCCAGGAGCAGCGAAACAGACTGTCACACACAGACACTTTCCTCCGGGAGCAGCGTGTGAGACTGTCACACTCAGACAACTTCCTCCGGGAGCAGCCAGGGAGACTGTCACACACAGACACTTTCCTCCGGGAGCAGCGTGTGAGACTGTCACAAACAGACACCTTCCTCCTGGAGCATCGTGTGAGACTGTCACACAGAGACACGTTCCTCCGGGAGCAGCGAGAGAGACTGTCACACACTTACACTTTCCTCCGGGAGCAGCGTGTGAGACTGTCATACTCAGACACCTTCCGCCGGGCGCAGCGCGAGAGACTGTCACACACAGACACCTTCCTCCGGGAGCAGCGTGTGAGACTGTCACACACAGACACCTTCCTCCGGGAGCAGCCAGGGAGACTGAAACACACAGACACCTTCCTCCAGGAGCAGCGTGTGAGACTGTCACGCACAGACACCTAACTCCAGGAGCAGCGTGTGAGACTGTCACACACAGAGACCTTCCCCCGGGAGCAGCGTGTGAGACTGTCACACACAGACACCTTCCTCCGGGAGCAGCGTGTGAGACGGTCACACACAGACACCTTCCTCCAGGAGCAGAGTGTGAGACTGTCACACACAGAGACCTTCCTCCGGGAGCAGAGTGTGAGACTGTCACACACAGAGACCTTCCTCCGGGAGCAGCCAGGGAGACTGAAACACACAGACACCTTCCTCCAGGAGCAGCGTGTGAGACTGTCACGCACAGACACCTAACTCCAGGAGCAGCGTGTGAGACTGTCACACACAGAGACCTTCCCCCGGGAGCAGCGTGTGAGACTGTCACACACAGACACCTTCCTCCAGGAGCAGTTAACGAGACAGTCACACACAGACACCTTCCTCCAGGAGCAGTGAACGAGACTGTCACACACAAACCTTCCTCCATGAGCAGCGTGTGAGACGGTCACACACAGACACCTTCTTCCGGGAGCAGCCAGGGAGTCTGTCACACACAGGCACCTTCCTCCAGGAGCAGCGAAACAGACTGTCACACACAGACACTTTCCTCCGGGAGCAGCGTGTGAGACTGTCACACTCAGACAACTTCCTCCGGGAGCAGCCAGGGAGACTGTCACACACAGACACTTTCCTCCGGGAGCAGCGTGTGAGACTGTCACAAACAGACACCTTCCTCCTGGAGCATCGTGTGAGACTGTCACACAGAGACACGTTCCTCCGGGAGCAGCGAGAGAGACTGTCACACACTTACACTTTCCTCCGGGAGCAGCGTGTGAGACTGTCATACTCAGACACCTTCCGCCGGGCGCAGCGCGAGAGACTGTCACACACAGACACCTTCCTCCGGGAGCAGCGTGTGAGACTGTCACACACAGACACCTTCCTCCGGGAGCAGCCAGGGAGACTGAAACACACAGACACCTTCCTCCAGGAGCAGCGTGTGAGACTGTCACGCACAGACACCTTACTCCAGGAGCAGCGTGTGAGACGATCACGCACAGACACCTTCTTCCGGGAGCAGCCAGCGAGACTGTCACACACAGGCTCCTTCCTCCGGGAGCTGCGTGTGAGACTGTCACACAGAGACACCTTCCTCCGAGAGCAGCCATGGAGACTGACACACACAGACACCTTCCTCCAGGAGCAGCGACAGAGAGTGTCAAACACAGGCACTTTCCTCCAGGAGCAGCGGGTGAGACTGTCACACAGAGACACCTTCCTCCAGGAGCAGCGTGTGAGACTGTCACGCACAGTCACCTTCCTTTAGGAGCAGCGTGTGAGACTGTCACACACAAACACTTTCCTCCGGGAGCCGCGTGTGAGACTGTCACACACAGACACCTTCCTCCGGGAGCAGCGAGAGAGACTGTCACACACAGACACCTTCCTCCGGGAGCAGTGTGTGAGACTGTCACACAGAGACACGTTCCTCCGGGAGCAGCGAGAGAGACTGTCACACACAGACACTTTCCTTCGGGAGCAGCGTGTGAGACTGTCACACTCAGACACCTTCCTCCGGGAGCAGCGTGTGAGACTGTCACACACAGACACTTTCCTCCGGGAGCAGCGAGTGAGACTGTCACAAACAGACACCTTCCTCTAGGAGCAGCGTGTGAGACTGTCACACACAGACACCTTCCTCCGGGAGCAGCAAGAGAGACTGTCACACACACACTTTCCTCCGGGAGCAGCGTGTGAGACTGTCACACACAGACACCTTCCTCAGGGAGCAGCGTGTGAGACTGTCACACACAGACACCTTCCTCCGGGAGCAGCGAGACAGACTGTCACACACAGACACGATCCTCCGGAACAGCCACGGAGACTGTCACACAGAGACACCTTCCTCCAGGAGCAGCCAGGGAGTCTGTCACACACAGACACCTTCCTCCTGGAGCATCGTGTGAGACTGTCACACAGAGACACCTTCCACCAGGAGCAGCCAGGGAGACTGTCACACAAACACCTTCCTCCGGGAGCAGCGTGTGATACTGTCACGCACAGACACCTTCAGCCAGGAGTAGCCAGGGAGACTGTCACACACAGACACTTTCCACCGGGAGCAGCGTGTGAGACTGTAACAAACAGACACATTCCTCCGGGAGCAGCGAGATAGTCTGTCACACACAGACACCTTCCTCCGGGAGCAGCGAGAGAGACTGTCACACACAGACACCTTCATCCGGGAGCAGACAGGGAGACTGTCACACACAGACACTTTCCTCTGGGAGCAGCGTGTGAGACTGTCACACACAGACACCTTCCTCTAGGAGCAGCGTGTGAGACTGTCACACACAGACACCTTCCTCCTGGAGCATCGTGTGAGACTGTCACACAGAGACACGTTCCTCCGGGAGCAGCGAGAGAGACTGTCACACACTTACACTTTCCTCCGGGAGCAGCGTGTGAGACTGTCATACTCAGACACCTTCCGCCGGGCGCAGCGCGAGAGACTGTCACACACAGACACCTTCCTCCGGGAGCAGCGAGACAGACTGTCACACACAGACACGATCCTCCGGAACAGCCACGGAGACTGTCACACAGAGACACCTTCCTCCAGGAGCAGCCAGGGAGTCTGTCACACACAGACACCTTCCTCCTGGAGCATCGTGTGAGACTGTCACACAGAGACACCTTCCTCCAGGAGCAGCCAGGGAGACTGTCACACACAGACTCCTTCCTCCGGGAGCAGTGTGTTAGACAGTCACAAACAGACACCTTCCTCCGGGAGCAGCCATGGAGACTGTAACACACAGACACCTTCCTCCAGGAGCAGTGAACGAGACTGTCACACACAGAAACATTACTCTGAGAGCAGAGAGCCGGATTGTCACTTTCCTTCTGGAGTAGATACCAAGATTATCACACCAAGTCACCTTCCTCCGGGAGCAGCGATGGAGACTGTCACACACAGACACTTTCCTCCGGGAGCAGCGTTGGAGACTGTCACACACAAACCTTCCCCCAGGAGCAGTGAACTAGATTGACACACACAGACACTTTCCTCCGGGAGCAGCGAGAGAGACTGCCACACACAGACACCTTCCTCCGGGAGCAGCGTGTGAGACTGTCACACACAGAGACCTTCCCCCGGGAGCAGCGTGTGAGACTGTCACACACAGACACCTTCCTCCAGGAGCAGTTAACGAGACAGTCACACACAGACACCTTCCTCCAGGAGCAGTGAACGAGACTGTCACACACAAACCTTCCTCCATGAGCAGCGTGTGAGACGGTCACACACAGACACCTTCTTCCGGGAGCAGCCAGGGAGTCTGTCACACACAGGCACCTTCCTCCAGGAGCAGCGAAACAGACTGTCACACACAGACACTTTCCTCCGGGAGCAGCGTGTGAGACTGTCACACTCAGACAACTTCCTCCGGGAGCAGCCAGGGAGACTGTCACACACAGACACGTTCCTCCGGGAGCAGCGAGAGAGACTGTCACACACTTACACTTTCCTCCGGGAGCAGCGTGTGAGACTGTCATACTCAGACACCTTCCGCCGGGCGCAGCGCGAGAGACTGTCACACACAGACACTTTCCTCCGGGAGCAGCGTGTGAGACTGTCATACTCAGACACCTTCCGCCGGGCGCAGCGCGAGAGACTGTCACACACAGACACCTTCCTCCGGGAGCAGCCAGGGAGACTGAAACACACAGACACCTTCCTCCAGGAGCAGCGTGTGAGAATGTCACGCACAGACACCTTACTCCAGGAGCAGCGTGTGAGACGATCACGCACAGACACCTTCTTCCGGGAGCAGCCAGCGAGACTGTCACACACAGGCTCCTTCCTCCGGTAGCTGCGTGTGAGACTGTCACACAGAGACACCTTCCTCCGAGAGCAGCCATGGAGACTGACACACACAGACACCTTCCTCCAGGAGCAGCGACAGAGAGTGTCAAACACAGGCACTTTCCTCAAGGAGCAGCGGGTGAGACTGTCACACAGAGACACCTTCCTCCAGGAGCAGCGTGTGAGACTGTCACGCACAGACACCTTCCTTTAGGAGCAGCGTGTGAGACTGTCACACACAAACACTTTCCTCCGGGAGCCGCGTGTGAGACTGTCACACACAGACACCTTCCTCCGGGAGCAGCGAGAGAGACTGTCACACACAGACACCTTCCTCCGGGAGCAGTGTGTGAGTGTCACACACAGACACCTTCCACCGGGAGCAGCGTGTGAGACTGTCACACAGAGACACGTTCCTCCGGGAGCAGCGAGAGAGACTGTCACACACAGACACTTTCCTCCGGGAGCAGCGTGTGAGACTGTCACACTCAGACACCTTCCTCCGGGAGCAGCGTGTGAGACTGTCACACACAGACACCTTCCTCCGGGAGCAGCGAGACAGACTGTCACACACAGACACGATCCTCCGGAACAGCCACGGAGACTGTCACACAGAGACACCTTCCTCCAAGAGCAGCCAGGGAGTCTGTCACACACAGACACCTTCCTCCTGGAGCATCGTGTGAGACTGTCACACAGAGACACCTTCCACCAGGAGCAGCCAGGGAGACTGTCACACAAACACCTTCCTCCGGGAGCAGCGTGTGATACTGTCACGCACAGACACCTTCAGCCAGGAGTAGCCAGGGAGACTGTCACACACAGACACTTTCCACCGGGAGCAGCGTGTGAGACTGTAACAAACAGACACATTCCTCCGGGAGCAGCGAGATAGTCTGTCACACACAGACACCTTCCTCCGGGAGCAGCGAGAGAGACTGTCACACACAGACACCTTCCACCAGGAGCAGCGAGAGAGACTGTCAGACACAGACACTTTCCTCTGGGAGCAGCGTGTGAGACTGTCACACACAGACACCTTCCTCTAGGAGCAGCGTGTGAGACTGTCACACACAGACACCTTCATCCGGGAGCAGACAGGGAGACTGTCACACACAGACACTTTCCTCCGGGAGCAGCGTGTGAGACTGTCACACACAGACACTTTCCTCCGGGAGCAGCGTGTGAGACTGTCACACACAGACACCTTCCTCCAGGAGCAGCGTGTGAGACTGTCACACACAGAAACCTTCTTCCGGGAGCAGCCAGGGAGACTGTCACACACGGGCACCTTCCTCTGGGAGCAGCGTGTGAGACTGTCACACACAGACACCTTCCTCCAGGAGCAGCGAGAGAGACTGTCACACACAGACTCCTTCCTCCGGGAGCAGTCAGGGCGACTGACAAACACAGACACCTTCCTCCGGGAGCAGCGTGTGAGACTGTTACACACAGACACCTTACTCCGAGAGCAGCCAGGGAGACAAACACACAGACACATTCCTCCGGGAGCAGCGAGACAGGCTGTCACACACAGACACCTTCCTCCGGGAGCAGCGAGAGAGACTGTCACACACAGACACCTTCATCCAGGAGCAGCGAGAGAGACTGTCATACACAGACACCTTCCACCGTGAGCAGCGTGTGAGACTGTCACACACAGACACGTTCCTCCGGGAGCAGCGTGTGAGACTGTCATACTCAGACACCTTCCGCCGGGCGCAGCGTGTGAGACTGTCACACACAGAGACCTTCCTCCAGGAGCAGCGTGTGAGACTGTCACACACAGACACCTTCCTCCGGGAGCAGCGTGTGAGACTGTCACACACAGAGACCTTCCTCCGGGAGCAGCCAGGGAGACTGTCACGCACAGACACCTTACTCCAGGAGCAGCGTGTGAGACGATCACGCACAGACACCTTCTTCCGGGAGCAGCCAGCGAGACTGTCACACACAGGCTCCTTCCTCCGGGAGCTGCGTGTGAGACAGTCACACAGAGACACCTTCCTCCGAGAGCAGCCATGGAGTCTGACACACACAGACACCTTCCTCCGGGAGCAGCGTGTGAGACGGTCACACACAGACACCTTCCTCCAGGAGCAGAGTGTGAGACTGTCACACACAGAGACCTTCCTCCGGGAGCAGAGTGTGAGACTGTCACACACAGAGACCTTCCTCCGGGAGCAGCCAGGGAGACTGAAACACACAGACACCTTCCTCCAGGAGCACCGTGTGAGACTGTCACGCACAGACACCTAACTCCAGGAGCAGCGTGTGAGACTGTCACACACAGAGACCTTCCCCCGGGAGCAGCGTGTGAGACTGTCACACACAGACACCTTCCTCCAGGAGCAGTTAACGAGACAGTCACACACAGACACCTTCCTCCAGGAGCAGTGAACGAGACTGTCACACACAAACCTTCCTCCATGAGCAGCGTGTGAGACGGTCACACACAGACACCTTCTTCCGGGAGCAGCCAGGGAGTCTGTCACACACAGGCACCTTCCTCCAGGAGCAGCGAAACAGACTGTCACACACAGACACTTTCCTCCGGGAGCAGCGTGTGAGACTGTCACACTCAGACAACTTCCTCCGGGAGCAGCCAGGGAGACTGTCACACACAGACACTTTCCTCCGGGAGCAGCGTGTGAGACTGTCACAAACAGACACCTTCCTCCTGGAGCATCGTGTGAGACTGTCACACAGAGACACGTTCCTCCGGGAGCAGCGAGAGAGACTGTCACACACTTACACTTTCCTCCGGGAGCAGCGTGTGAGACTGTCATACTCAGACACCTTCCGCCGGGCGCAGCGCGAGAGACTGTCACACACAGACACCTTCCTCCGGGAGCAGCGTGTGAGACTGTCACACACAGACACCTTCCTCCGGGAGCAGCCAGGGAGACTGAAACACACAGACACCTTCCTCCAGGAGCAGCGTGTGAGACTGTCACGCACAGACACCTAACTCCAGGAGCAGCGTGTGAGACTGTCACACACAGAGACCTTCCCCCGGGAGCAGCGTGTGAGACTGTCACACACAGACACCTTCCTCCGGGAGCAGCGTGTGAGACGGTCACACACAGACACCTTCCTCCAGGAGCAGAGTGTGAGACTGTCACACACAGAGACCTTCCTCCGGGAGCAGAGTGTGAGACTGTCACACACAGAGACCTTCCTCCGGGAGCAGCCAGGGAGACTGAAACACACAGACACCTTCCTCCAGGAGCAGCGTGTGAGACTGTCACGCACAGACACCTAACTCCAGGAGCAGCGTGTGAGACTGTCACACACAGAGACCTTCCCCCGGGAGCAGCGTGTGAGACTGTCACACACAGACACCTTCCTCCAGGAGCAGTTAACGAGACAGTCACACACAGACACCTTCCTCCAGGAGCAGTGAACGAGACTGTCACACACAAACCTTCCTCCATGAGCAGCGTGTGAGACGGTCACACACAGACACCTTCTTCCGGGAGCAGCCAGGGAGTCTGTCACACACAGGCACCTTCCTCCAGGAGCAGCGAAACAGACTGTCACACACAGACACTTTCCTCCGGGAGCAGCGTGTGAGACTGTCACACTCAGACAACTTCCTCCGGGAGCAGCCAGGGAGACTGTCACACACAGACACTTTCCTCCGGGAGCAGCGTGTGAGACTGTCACAAACAGACACCTTCCTCCTGGAGCATCGTGTGAGACTGTCACACAGAGACACGTTCCTCCGGGAGCAGCGAGAGAGACTGTCACACACTTACACTTTCCTCCGGGAGCAGCGTGTGAGACTGTCATACTCAGACACCTTCCGCCGGGCGCAGCGCGAGAGACTGTCACACACAGACACCTTCCTCCGGGAGCAGCGTGTGAGACTGTCACACACAGACACCTTCCTCCGGGAGCAGCCAGGGAGACTGAAACACACAGACACCTTCCTCCAGGAGCAGCGTGTGAGACTGTCACGCACAGACACCTTACTCCAGGAGCAGCGTGTGAGACGATCACGCACAGACACCTTCTTCCGCGAGCAGCCAGCGAGACTGTCACACACAGGCTCCTTCCTCCGGGAGCTGCGTGTGAGACTGTCACACAGAGACACCTTCCTCCGAGAGCAGCCATGGAGACTGACACACACAGACACCTTCCTCCAGGAGCAGCGACAGAGAGTGTCAAACACAGGCACTTTCCTCCAGGAGCAGCGGGTGAGACTGTCACACAGAGACACCTTCCTCCAGGAGCAGCGTGTGAGACTGTCACGCACAGACACCTTCCTTTAGGAGCAGCGTGTGAGACTGTCACACACAAACACTTTCCTCCGGGAGCCGCGTGTGAGACTGTCACACACAGACACCTTCCTCCGGGAGCAGCGAGAGAGACTGTCACACACAGACACCTTCCTCCGGGAGCAGTGTGTGAGTGTCACACACAGACACCTTCCACCGGGAGCAGCGTGTGAGACTGTCACACAGAGACACGTTCCTCCGGGAGCAGCGAGAGAGACTGTCACACACAGACACTTTCCTTCGGGAGCAGCGTGTGAGACTGTCACACTCAGACACCTTCCTCCGGGAGCAGCGTGTGAGACTGTCACACACAGACACTTTCCTCCGGGAGCAGCGAGTGAGACTGTCACAAACAGACACCTTCCTCTAGGAGCAGCGTGTGAGACTGTCACACACAGACACCTTCCTCCGGGAGCAGCAAGAGAGACTGTCACACACACACTTTCCTCCGGGAGCAGCGTGTGAGACTGTCACACACAGACACCTTCCTCAGGGAGCAGCGTGTGAGACTGTCACACACAGACACCTTCCTCCGGGAGCAGCGAGACAGACTGTCACACACAGACACGATCCTCCGGAACAGCCACGGAGACTGTCACACAGAGACACCTTCCTCCAGGAGCAGCCAGGGAGTCTGTCACACACAGACACCTTCCTCCTGGAGCATCGTGTGAGACTGTCACACAGAGACACCTTCCACCAGGAGCAGCCAGGGAGACTGTCACACAAACACCTTCCTCCGGGAGCAGCGTGTGATACTGTCACGCACAGACACCTTCAGCCAGGAGTAGCCAGGGAGACTGTCACACACAGACACTTTCCACCGGGAGCAGCGTGTGAGACTGTAACAAACAGACACATTCCTCCGGGAGCAGCGAGATAGTCTGTCACACACAGACACCTTCCTCCGGGAGCAGCGAGAGAGACTGTCACACACAGACACCTTCCACCAGGAGCAGCGAGAGAGACTGTCAGACACAGACACTTTCCTCTGGGAGCAGCGTGTGAGACTGTCACACACAGACACCTTCCTCTAGGAGCAGCGTGTGAGACTGTCACACACAGACACCTTCATCCGGGAGCAGACAGGGAGACTGTCACACACAGACACTTTCCTCCGGGAGCAGCGTGTGAGACTGTCACACACAGACACTTTCCTCCGGGAGCAGCGTGTGAGACTGTCACACACAGACACCTTCCTCCAGGAGCAGCGTGTGAGACTGTCACACACAGAAACCTTCTTCCGGGAGCAGCCAGGGAGACTGTCACACACGGGCACCTTCCTCTGGGAGCAGCGTGTGAGACTGTCACACACAGACACCTTCCTCCAGGAGCAGCGAGAGAGACTGTCACACACAGACTCCTTCCTCCGGGAGCAGTCAGGGCGACTGACACACACAGACACCTTCCTCCGGGAGCAGCGTGTGAGACTGTCACACACAGACACCTTACTCCGAGAGCAGCCAGGGAGACTGACACACACAGACACATTCCTCCGGGAGCAGCGAGACAGGCTGTCACACACAGACACCTTCCTCCGGGAGCAGCAAGAGAGACTGTCACACACAGACACCTTCTTCCAGGAGCAGCGAGAGAGACTGTCATACACAGACACCTTCCACCGTGAGCAGCGTGTGAGACTGTCACACACAGACACCTTCCTCCGGGAGCAGCGAGACAGACTGTCACACACAGACACGATCCTCCGGAACAGCCACGGAGACTGTCACACAGAGACACCTTCCACCAGGAGCAGCCAGGGAGTCTGTCACACACAGACACCTTCCTCCTGGAGCATCGTGTGAGACTGTCACACAGAGACACCTTCCACCAGGAGCAGCCAGGGAGACTGTCACACAAACACCTTCCTCCGGGAGCAGCGTGTGATACTGTCACGCACAGACACCTTCAGCCAGGAGTAGCCAGGGAGACTGTCACACACAGACACTTTCCACCGGGAGCAGCGTGTGAGACTGTAACAAACAGACACATTCCTCCGGGAGCAGCGAGATAGTCTGTCACACACAGACACCTTCCTCCGGGAGCAGCGAGAGAGACTGTCAGACACAGACACTTTCCTCTGGGAGCAGCGTGTGAGACTGTCACACACAGACACCTTCCTCTAGGAGCAGCGTGTGAGACTGTCACACACAGACACCTTCATCCGGGAGCAGACAGGGAGACTGTCACACACAGACACTTTCCTCCGGGAGCAGCGTGTGAGACTGTCACACACAGACACTTTCCTCCGGGAGCAGCGTGTGAGACTGTCACACACAGACACCTTCCTCCAGGAGCAGCGTGTGAGACTGTCACACACAGAAACCTTCTTCCGGGAGCAGCCAGGGAGACTGTCACACACGGGCACCTTCCTCTGGGAGCAGCGTGTGAGACTGTCACACACAGACACCTTCCTCCAGGAGCAGCGAGAGAGACTGTCACACACAGACTCCTTCCTCCGGGAGCAGTCAGGGCGACTGACACACACAGACACCTTCCTCCGGGAGCAGCGTGTGAGACTGTTACACACAGACACCTTACTCCGAGAGCAGCCAGGGAGACAAACACACAGACACATTCCTCCGGGAGCAGCGAGACAGGCTGTCACACACAGACACCTTCCTCCGGGAGCAGCGAGAGAGACTGTCACACACAGACACCTTCTTCCAGGAGCAGCGAGAGAGACTGTCATACACAGACACTTTCCACCGTGAGCAGCGTGTGAGACTGTCACACACAGACACGTTCCTCCGGGAGCAGCGAGAGAGACTGTCACACACTTACACTTTCCTCCGGGAGCAGCGTGTGAGACTGTCATACTCAGACACCTTCCGCCGGGCGCAGCGCGAGAGACTGTCACACACAGACACCTTCCTCCAGGAGCAGCCTGTGAGACTGTCACACACAGACACCTTCCTCCGGGAGCAGCGTGTGAGACTGTCACACACAGAGACCTTCCTCCGGGAGCAGCGAGAGAGACTGTCACACACTTACACTTTCCTCCGGGAGCAGCGTGTGAGACTGTCATACTCAGACACCTTCCGCCGGGCGCAGCGCGAGAGACTGTCACACACAGACACCTTCCTCCAGGAGCAGCCTGTGAGACTGTCACACACAGACACCTTCCTCCGGGAGCAGCGTGTGAGACTGTCACACACAGACACCTTACTCCAGGAGCAGCGTGTGAGACGATCACGCACAGACACCTTCTTCCGGGAGCAGCCAGCGAGACTGTCACACACAGGCTCCTTCCTCCGGGAGCTGCGTGTGAGACAGTCACACAGAGACACCTTCCTCCGAGAGCAGCCATGGAGTCTGACACACACAGACACCTTCCTCCGGGAGCAGCGTGTGAGACGGTCACACACAGACACCTTCCTCCAGGAGCAGAGTGTGAGACTGTCACACACAGAGACCTTCCTCCGGGAGCAGAGTGTGAGACTGTCACACACAGAGACCTTCCTCCGGGAGCAGCCAGGGAGACTGAAACACACAGACACCTTCCTCCAGGAGCAGCGTGTGAGACTGTCACGCACAGACACCTAACTCCAGGAGCAGCGTGTGAGACTGTCACACACAGAGACTTTCCCCCGGGAGCAGCGTGTGAGACTGTCACACACAGACACCTTCCTCCAGGAGCAGTTAACGAGACAGTCACACACAGACACCTTCCTCCAGGAGCAGTGAACGAGACTGTCACACACAAACCTTCCTCCATGAGCAGCGTGTGAGACGGTCACACACAGACACCTTCTTCCGGGAGCAGCCAGGGAGTCTGTCACACACAGGCACCTTCCTCCAGGAGCAGCGAAACAGACTGTCACACACAGACACTTTCCTCCGGGAGCAGCGTGTGAGACTGTCACACTCAGACAACTTCCTCCGGGAGCAGCCAGGGAGACTGAAACACACAGACACCTTCCTCCAGGAGCAGCGTGTGAGACTGTCACGCACAGACACCTTCCTCCTGGAGCATCGTGTGAGACTGTCACACAGAGACACGTTCCTCCGGGAGGAGCGAGAGAGACTGTCACACACTTACACTTTCCTCCGGGAGCAGCGTGTGAGACTGTCATACTCAGACACCTTCCGCCGGGCGCAGCGCGAGAGACTGTCACACACAGACACCTTCCTCCGGGAGCAGCGTGTGAGACTGTCACACACAGACACCTTCCTCCGGGAGCAGCCAGGGAGACTGAAACACACAGACACCTTCCTCCAGGAGCAGCGTGTGAGACTGTCACGCACAGACACCTTACTCCAGGAGCAGCGTGTGAGACGATCACGCACAGACACCTTCTTCCGGGAGCAGCCAGCGAGACTGTCACACACAGGCTCCTTCCTCCGGGAGCTGCGTGTGAGACTGTCACACAGAGACACCTTCCTCCGAGAGCAGCCATGGAGACTGACACACACAGACACCTTCCTCCAGGAGCAGCGACAGAGAGTGTCAAACACAGGCACTTTCCTCCAGGAGCAGCGGGTGAGACTGTCACACAGAGACACCTTCCTCCAGGAGCAGCGTGTGAGACTGTCACGCACAGACACCTTCCTTTAGGAGCAGCGTGTGAGACTGTCACACACAAACACTTTCCTCCGGGAGCCGCGTGTGAGACTGTCACACACAGACACCTTCCTCCGGGAGCAGCGAGAGAGACTGTCACACACAGACACCTTCCTCCGGGAGCAGTGTGTGAGTGTCACACACAGACACCTTCCACCGGGAGCAGCGTGTGAGACTGTCACACAGAGACACGTTCCTCCGGGAGCAGCGAGAGAGACTGTCACACACAGACACTTTCCTCCGGGAGCAGCGTGTGAGACTGTCACACTCAGACACCTTCCTCCGGGAGCAGCGTGTGAGACTGTCACACACAGACACATTCCTCCGGGAGCAGCGAGTGAGACTGTCACAAACAGACACCTTCCTCTAGGAGCAGCGTGTGAGACTGTCACACACAGACACCTTCCTCCGGGAGCAGCAAGAGAGACTGTCACACACACACTTTCCTCCGGGAGCAGCGTGTGAGACTGTCACACACAGACACCTTCCTCAGGGAGCAGCGTGTGAGACTGTCACACACAGACACCTTCCTCCGGGAGCAGCGAGACAGACTGTCACACACAGACACGATCCTCCGGAACTGCCACGGAGACTGTCACACAGAGACACCTTCCTCCAGGAGCAGCCAGGGAGTCTGTCACACACAGACACCTTCCTCCTGGAGCATCGTGTGAGACTGTCACACAGAGACACCTTCCACCAGGAGCAGCCAGGGAGACTGTCACACAAACACCTTCCTCCGGGAGCAGCGTGTGATACTGTCACGCACAGACACCTTCAGCCAGGAGTAGCCAGGGAGACTGTCACACACAGACACTTTCCACCGGGAGCAGCGTGTGAGACTGTAACAAACAGACACATTCCTCCGGGAGCAGCGAGATAGTCTGTCACACACAGACACCTTCCTCCGGGAGCAGCGAGAGAGACTGTCACACACAGACACCTTCCACCAGGAGCAGCGAGAGAGACTGTCAGACACAGACACTTTCCTCTGGGAGCAGCGTGTGAGACTGTCACACACAGACACCTTCCTCTAGGAGCAGCGTGTGAGACTGTCACACACAGACACCTTCATCCGGGAGCAGACAGGGAGACTGTCACACACAGACACTTTCCTCCGGGAGCAGCGTGTGAGACTGTCACACACAGACACTTTCCTCCGGGAGCAGCGTGTGAGACTGTCACACACAGACACCTTCCTCCAGGAGCAGCGTGTGAGACTGTCACACACAGAAACCTTCTTCCGGGAGCAGCCAGGGAGACTGTCACACACGGGCACCTTCCTCTGGGAGCAGCGTGTGAGACTGTCACACACAGACACCTTCCTCCAGGAGCAGCGAGAGAGACTGTCACACACAGACTCCTTCCTCCGGGAGCAGTCAGGGCGACTGACACACACAGACACATTCCTCCGGGAGCAGCGAGACAGGCTGTCACACACAGACACCTTCCTCCGGGAGCAGCGAGAGAGACTGTCACACACAGACACCTTCTTCCAGGAGCAGCGAGAGAGACTGTCATACACAGACACCTTCCACCGTGAGCAGCGTGTGAGACTGTCACACACAGACACGTTCCTCCGGGAGCAGCGAGAGAGACTGTCACACACTTACACTTTCCTCCGGGAGCAGCGTGTGAGACTGTCATACTCAGACACCTTCCGCCGGGCGCAGCGTGTGAGACTGTCACACACAGAGACCTTCCTCCGGGAGCAGCGAGAGAGACTGTCACACACTTACACTTTCCTCCGGGAGCAGCGTGTGAGACTGTCATACTCAGACACCTTCCGCCGGGCGCAGCGCGAGAGACTGTCACACACAGACACCTTCCTCCAGGAGCAGCGTGTGAGACTGTCACACACAGACACCTTCCTCCGGGAGCAGCGTGTGAGACTGTCACACACAGAGACCTTCCTCCGGGAGCAGCCAGGGAGACTGTCACGCACAGACACCTTACTCCAGGAGCAGCGTGTGAGACGATCACGCACAGACACCTTCTTCCGGGAGCAGCCAGCGAGACTGTCACACACAGGCTCCTTCCTCCGGGAGCTGCGTGTGAGACAGTCACACAGAGACACCTTCCTCCGAGAGCAGCCATGGAGACTGACACACACAGACACCTTCCTCCGGGAGCAGCGTGTGAGACGGTCACACACAGACACCTTCCTCCAGGAGCAGAGTGTGAGACTGTCACACACAGAGACCTTCCTCCGGGAGCAGAGTGTGAGACTGTCACACACAGAGACCTTCCTCCGGGAGCAGCCAGGGAGACTGAAACACACAGACACCTTCCTCCAGGAGCAGCGTGTGAGACTGTCACGCACAGACACCTAACTCCAGGAGCAGCGTGTGAAACGATCACGCACAGACACCTTCCACCGGGAGCAGCGTGTGAGACTGTCACAAACAGACACCTTCCTCCGGGAGCAGCGTGTGAGACTGTCACACACAGACACCTTCCTCCAGGAGCAGCGTGTGAGACTGTCACTCACAGACACCTTCCTCCGGGAGCAGCGTGTGAGACTGTCACACACAGACACCTTCCTCCAGGAGCATCCAGGGAGACTGTCACACACAGACACCTTCCTCCGGGAGCAGCGTGTGAGACTGTCACACACAGACACATTCCTCCAGGAGCATCCAGGGAGACTGTCACACACAGACACCTTCCTCCGGGAGCAGCGTGTGAGACTGTCACACACAGACACTTTACTCCGGAACAGCGTGTGAGACTGTCACACAGAGACACCATCCTCCGGGAGCAGCGTGTGAGACTGTCACAAACAGACATCTTCCTCCGGGAGCAGCGTGTGAGACTGTCACACACGGACACTTTCCTCCGGGAGCAGCGTGTGAGACTGTCACACACAGACAACTTCCTCCGGGAGCAGCAAGAGAGACTGTCACACAGAGACACTTTCCTCCGGGAGCAGCGTGTGAGACTGTCACACTCAGACACCGTCCTCCGGGAGCAGCCAGAGAGACCGTCACACACAGACACTTTCCTCCGGGAGCAGCGTGTGAGACTGTCACACACAGACACCTTCCTCTAGGAGCAGCATGTGAGACTGTCACACACAGACACTTTCCTCCATAAGAAGCAGCGCGTGAGACTGTCACACACAGACACCTTTCTCCGGGAGCAGCCAGGGAGACTGACACACACAAACACCTTCCTCCAGGAGCAGCGTGTGAGACTGTCACGCACAGACACCTTCTTCCGGGAGCAGCCAGGGAGACTGTCACACACAGGCACCTTCCTCCAGGAGCAGCGAAACAGACTGTCACACACAGACACCTTCCTCCGGGAGCAGCCAGGGAGACTGTCACACACAGAAACTTTCCTCCGGGAGCAGCGTGTGAGACTGTCACACACAGACACCTTCCTCCGAGAGCAGCCAGGGAGACTGACACACACTGCCACCTTCCTCCAGGAGAAGCGAGAGAGAGTGTCACACACAGACACTTTCCTCCGGGAGCAGCGTGTGAGACTGTCACACACAGGCACCTTCCTCTGGGAGCAGCCAGGGAGACTGACACACACAGACTCGTTCCTCCAGGAACAGCGTGTGAGACTGTCACGCACAACATCTTCCTCCAGGAGCAGCCAGGGAGACTGTCACACACAGACACTTTCCTCCGGGAGCAGCGTGTGAGACTGTCACACTCAGACACCTTCCGCCGGGAGCAGCGCGAGAGACTGTCACACACACACTTTCCTCCGGGAGCAGCGTGTGAGACTGTCACACACAGACACCTTCCTCCGGGAGCAGCGTGTGAGACTGTCACACACAGACACCTTCCTCCGGGAGCAGCGAGACAGACTGTCACACACAGACACCATTCTCTGGAACAGCCAGGGAGACTGTCACACAGAGACACTTTCCTCCAGGAGCAGCCAGGGAGTCTGTCACACACAGACACCTTCCTCCTGGAGCATCGTGTGAGACTGTCACACAGAGACACCTTCCACCAGGAGCAGCCAGGGAGACTGTCTCACAAACACCTTCCTCCGGGAGCAGCGTGTGATACTGTCACGCACAGACACCTTCAGCCAGGAGTAGCCAGGGAGACTGTCACACACAGACACTTTCCACCGGGAGCAGCGTGTGAGACTGTAACAAACAGACACATTCCTCCGGGAGCAGCGAGATATTCTGTCACACACAGACACCTTCCTCCGGGAGCAGCGAGAGAGACTGTCACACACAGACACCTTCCACCAGGAGCAGCGAGAGAGACTGTCAGACACAGACACTTTCCTCCGGGAGCAGCGTGTGAGACTGTCACACACAGACACCTTCCTCTAGGAGCAGCGTGTGAGACTGTCACACACAGACACCTTCATCCGGGAGCAGACAGGGAGACTGTCACACACAGACACTTTCCTCCGGGAGCAGCGTGTGAGACTGTCACACACAGACACTTTCCTCCGGGAGCAGCGTGTGAGACTGTCACACACAGACACCTTCCTCCAGGAGCAGCGTGTGAGACTGTCACACACAGAAACCTTCTTCCGGGAGCAGCCAGGGAGACTGTCACACACGGGCACCTTCCTCTGGGAGCAGCGTGTGAGACTGTCACACACAGACACCTTCCTCCAGGAGCAGCGAGAGAGACTGTCACACACAGACTCCTTCCTCCGGGAGCAGTCAGGGCGACTGACACACACAGACACCTTCCTCCGGGAGCAGCGTGTGAGACTGTCACACACAGACACCTTACTCCGAGAGCAGCCAGGGAGACTGACACACACAGACACATTCCTCCGGGAGCAGCGAGACAGACTGTCACACACAGACACCTTCCTCCGGGAGCAGCGAGAGAGACTGTCACACACAGACACCTTCTTCCAGGAGCAGCGAGAGAGACTGTCATACACAGACACCTTCCACAGTGAGCAGCGTGTGAGACTGTCACACACAGACACGTTCCTCCGGGAGCAGCGAGAGAGACTGTCACACACTTACACTTTCCTCCGGGCGCAGCGTGTGAGACTGTCACACACAGAGACCTTCCTCCGGGAGCAGCGAGAGAGACTGTCACACACAGACACCTTCCTCCGGGAGCAGCGTGTGAGACGGTCACACACAGAGACCTTCCTCCGGGAGCAGCGAGAGAGACTGTCACACACAGACACCTTCCTCCGGGCGCAGCGTGTGAGACTGTAACGCACAGACACCTTCCTCCAGGAGCAGCGAAACAGACTGTCACACACAGGCACCTTCCTCCAGGAGCAGCGAAACAGACTGTCACACACAGACACCTTCCTCCGGGAGCAGCCAGGGAGACTGTCACACACAGAAACTTTCCTCCGGGAGCAGCGTGTGAGACTGTCACAAACAGACACCTTCCTCTAGGAGCAGCGTGCGAGACTGTCACACACAGACACCTTCCTCCGAGAGCAGCCAGGGAGACTGACACACACTGCCACCTTCCTCCAGGAGAAGCGAGAGAGAGTGTCACACACAGACACTTTCCTCCGGGAGCAGCGTGTGAGACTGTCACACACAGGCACCTTCCTCTGGGAGCAGCCAGGGAGACTGACACACACAGACTCGTTCCTCCAGGAACAGCGTGTGAGACTGTCACGCACAACATCTTCCTCCAGGAGCAGCCAGGGAGACTGTCACACACAGACACTTTCCTCCGGGAGCAGCGTGTGAGACTGTCACACTCAGACACCTTCCGCCGGGAGCAGCGCGAGAGACTGTCACACACACACTTTCCTCCGGGAGCAGCGTGTGAGACTGTCACACACAGACACCTTCCTCCGGGAGCAGCGTGTGAGACTGTCACACACAGACACCTTCCTCCGGGAGCAGCGAGACAGACTGTCACACACAGACACCATTCTCTGGAACAGCCAGGGAGACTGTCACACAGAGACACTTTCCTCCAGGAGCAGCCAGGGAGTCTGTCACACACAGACACCTTCCTCCTGGAGCATCGTGTGAGACTGTCACACAGAGACACCTTCCACCAGGAGCAGCCAGGGAGACTGTCTCACAAACACCTTCCTCCGGGAGCAGCGTGTGATACTGTCACGCACAGACACCTTCAGCCAGGAGTAGCCAGGGAGACTGTCACACACAGACACTTTCCACCGGGAGCAGCGTGTGAGACTGTAACAAACAGACACATTCCTCCGGGAGCAGCGAGATATTCTGTCACACACAGACACCTTCCTCCGGGAGCAGCGAGAGAGACTGTCACACACAGACACCTTCCACCAGGAGCAGCGAGGGAGACTGTCAGACACAGACACTTTCCTCCGGGAGCAGCGTGTGAGACTGTCACACACAGACACCTTCCTCTAGGAGCAGCGTGTGAGACTGTCACACACAGACACCTTCATCCGGGAGCAGACAGGGAGACTGTCACACACAGACACTTTCCTCCGGGAGCAGCGTGTGAGACTGTCACACACAGACACTTTCCTCCGGGAGCAGCGTGTGAGACTGTCACACACAGACACCTTCCTCCAGGAGCAGCGTGTGAGACTGTCACACACAGAAACCTTCTTCCGGGAGCAGCCAGGGAGACTGTCACACACGGGCACCTTCCTCTGGGAGCAGCGTGTGAGACTGTCACACACAGACACCTTCCTCCAGGAGCAGCGAGAGAGACTGTCACACACAGACTCCTTCCTCCGGGAGCAGTCAGGGCGACTGACACACACAGACACCTTCCTCCGGGAGCAGCGTGTGAGACTGTCACACACAGACACCTTACTCCGAGAGCAGCCAGGGAGACTGACACACACAGACACATTCCTCCGGGAGCAGCGAGACAGACTGTCACACACAGACACCTTCCTCCGGGAGCAGCGAGAGAGACTGTCACACACAGACACCTTCTTCCAGGAGCAGCGAGAGAGACTGTCATACACAGACACCTTCCACAGTGAGCAGCGTGTGAGACTGTCACACACAGACACGTTCCTCCGGGAGCAGCGAGAGAGACTGTCACACACTTACACTTTCCTCCGGGCGCAGCGTGTGAGACTGTCATACTCAGACACCTTCCGCCGGGAGCAGCGTGTGAGACTGTCACACACAGACACCTTCCTCCAGGAGCAGCCAGGGAGACTGTCACACACAGACACCTTCCTCCGGGAGCAGCGTGTGAGACGGTCACACACAGAGACCTTCCTCCGGGAGCAGCGAGAGAGACTGTCACACACAGACACCTTCCTCCGGGCGCAGCGTGTGAGACTGTAACGCACAGACACCTTCCTCCAGGAGCAGCGTGTGAGACTGTCACGCACAGACACCTTACTCCAGGAGCAGCGTGTGAGACGATCACGCACAGACACCTTCCACCGGGAGCAGCGTGTGAGACTGTCACAGAGAGACACGTTCCTCCGGGAGCAGCAAGAGAGACTGTCACACACAGACACTTTCCTCCGGGAGCAGCGTGTGAGACTGTCACACTCAGACACCTTCCTCCGGGAGCAGCGTGTGAGACTGTCACACACAGACACTTTCCTCCGGGAGCAGCGTGTGAGGCTGTCACAAACAGACACCTTCCTCTAGGAGCAGCGTGTGAGACTGTCACACACAGACACCTTCCTCCGGGAGCAGCCAGAGAGACTGTTACACACAGGCACCTTCCTCCAGGAGCAGCGAATTAGACTGTCACACACAGACACTTTACTCCGGGAGCAGCGTGTGAGACTGTCACAAACAGACACCTTCCTCTAGGAGCAGCGTGTGAGACTGTCACACACAGACACCTTCCTCCGGGAGCAGCGAGAGAGACTGTCACACACAGACACTTTCCTCCGGGAGCAGCGTGTGAGACTGTCACACTCAGACACCTTCCTCAGGGAGCAGCCAGAGAGACCGTCACACACAGACACCTTCCTCTAGGAGCAGCGTGTGAGACTGTCACACACAGACACCTTCCTCCGGGAGCAGCCAGAGAGACCGTCACACACAGACACCTTCCTCTAGGAGCAGCGTGTGAGACTGTCACACACAGACACTTTCCTCCATAAGAAGCAGCGTGTGAGACTGTCACACACAGACACCTTCCTCCGGGAGCAGCCAGGGAGACTGACACACACAAACACCTTCCTCCAGGAGCAGCGTGTGAGACTGTCACGCACAGACACCTTCTTCCGGGAGCAGCCAGGGAGACTGTCACACACAGGCACCTTCCTCCAGGAGCAGCGAAACAGACTGTCACACACAGACACCTTCCTCCGGGAGCAGCCAGGGAGACTGTCACAAACAGACACCTTCCTCTAGGAGCAGCGTGCGAGACTGTCACACACAGACACCTTCCTCCGAGAGCAGCCAGGGATACTGACACACACTGCCACCTTCCTCCAGGAGAAGCGAGAGAGAGTGTCACACACAGACACTTTCCTCCGGGAGCAGCGTGTGAGACTGTCACACACAGGCACCTTCCTCTGGGAGCAGCCAGGGAGACTGACACACACAGACTCGTTCCTCCAGGAACAGCGTGTGAGACTGTCACGCACAACATCTTCCTCCAGGAGCAGCCAGGGAGACTGTCACACACAGACACTTTCCTCCGGGAGCAGCGTGTGAGACTGTCACACTCAGACACCTTCCGCCGGGAGCAGCGTGTGAGACTGTCACACACAGACACCTTCCTCCGGGAGCAGCGTGTGAGACTGTCACACACAGACACCTTCCTCCGGGAGCAGCGAGACAGACTGTCACACACAGACACCATTCTCCGGAACAGCCAGGGAGACTGTCACACAGAGACACCTTCCTCCAGGAGCAGCCAGGGAGTCTGTCACACACAGACACCTTCCTCCTGGAGCAGCGTGTGAGACTGTCACACACAGACACCTTCCTCCGGGAGCAGCGTGTGAGACTGTCACACACAGACACCTTCCTCCGGGAGCAGCCAGGGAGACTGTCACACACAGAAACTTTCCTCCGGGAGCAGCGTGTGAGACTGTCACAAACAGACACCTTCCGCCGGGAGCAGCGCGAGAGACTGTCACACACACACTTTCCTCCGGGAGCAGCGTGTGAGACTGTCACACACAGACAACTTCCTCCGGGAGCAGCGTGTGAGACTGTCACACACAGACACCTTCCTCCGGGAGCAGCGAGACAGACTGTTACACACAGACACCATTCTCTGGAACAGCCAGGGAGACTGTCACACAGAGACACTTTCCTCCAGGAGCAGCCAGGGAGTCTGTCACACACAGACACCTTCCTCCTGGAGCATCGTGTGAGACTGTCACACAGAGACACCTTCCACCAGGAGCAGCCAGGTAGACTGTCTCACAAACACCTTCCTCCGGGAGCAGCGTGTGATACTGTCACGCACAGACACCTTCAGCCAGGAGTAGCCAGGGAGACTGTCACACACAGACACTTTCCACCGGGAGCAGCGTGTGAGACTGTAACAAACAGACACATTCCTCCGGGAGCAGCGAGATATTCTGTCACACACAGACACCTTCCTCCGGGAGCAGCGAGAGAGACTGTCACACACAGACACCTTCCACCAGGAGCAGCGAGAGAGACTGTCAGACACAGACACTTTCCTCCGGGAGCAGCGTGTGAGACTGTCACACACAGACACCTTCCTCTAGGAGCAGCGTGTGAGACTGTCACACACAGACACCTTCATCCGGGAGCAGACAGGGAGACTGTCACACACAGACACTTTCCTCCGGGAGCAGCGTGTGAGACTGTCACACACAGACACTTTCCTCCGGGAGCAGCGTGTGAGACTGTCACACACAGACTCCTTCCTCCAGGAGCAGCGTGTGAGACTGTCACACACAGAAACCTTCTTCCGGGAGCAGCCAGGGAGACTGTCACACACGGGCACCTTCCTCTGGGAGCAGCGTGTGAGACTGTCACACACAGACACCTTCCTCCAGGAGCAGCGAGAGAGACTGTCACACACAGACTCCTTCCTCCGGGAGCAGTCAGGGCGACTGACACACACAGACACTTTCCTCCGGGAGCAGAGTGTGAGACTGTCACACACAGACAGTTTCCTCCGGGAGCAGCGTGTGAGACTGTCACACACAGACACCTTCCTCCAGGAGCAGCGTGTGAGACTGTCACACACAGAAACCTTCTTCCGGGAGCAGCCAGGGAGACTGTCACACACGGGCACCTTCCTCTGGGAGCAGCGTGTGAGACTGTCACACACAGACACCTTACTCCGAGAGCAGCCAGGGAGACTGACACACACAGACACATTCCTCCGGGAGCAGCGAGACAGACTGTCACACACAGACACCTTCCTCCGGGAGCAGCGAGAGAGACTGTCACACACAGACACCTTCTTCCAGGAGCAGCGAGAGAGACTGTCATACACAGACACCTTCCACAGTGAGCAGCGTGTGAGACTGTCACACACAGACACGTTCCTCCGGGAGCAGCGAGAGAGACTGTCACACACTTACACTTTCCTCCGGGCGCAGCGTGTGAGACTGTCACACACAGAGACCTTCCTCCGGGAGCAGCGAGAGAGACTGTCACACACAGACACCTTCCTCCGGGAGCAGCGTGTGAGACGGTCACACACAGAGACCTTCCTCCGGGAGCAGCGAGAGAGACTGTCACACACAGACACCTTCCTCCGGGCGCAGCGTGTGAGACTGTAACGCACAGACACCTTCCTCCAGGAGCAGCGTGTGAGACTGTCACGCACAGACACCTTACTCCAGGAGCAGCGTGTGAGACGATCACGCACAGACACCTTCCACCGGGAGCAGCGTGTGAGACTGTCACAGAGAGACACGTTCCTCCGGGAGCAGCGAGAGAGACTGTCACACACAGACACTTTCCTCCGGGAGCAGCGTGTGAGACTGTCACACTCAGACACCTTCCTCCGGGAGCAGCGTGTGAGACTGTCACACACAGACACTTTCCTCCGGGAGCAGCGTGTGAGACTGTCACACACAGACACCTTCCTCCGGGAGCAGCCAGAGAGACTGTTACACACAGGCACCTTCCTCCAGGAGCAGCAAATTAGACTGTCACACACAGACACTTTACTCCGGGAGCAGCGTGTGAGACCGTCACACACAGACACCTTCCTCTAGGAGCAGCGTGTGAGACTGTCACACACAGACACTTTCCTCCATAAGAAGCAGCGTGTGAGACTGTCACACACAGACACCTTCCTCCAGGAGTAGCCAGGGAGACTGTCACACACAGACACTTTCCACCGGGAGCAGCGTGTGAGACTGTAACAAACAGACACATTCCTCCGGGAGCAGCGAGATATTCTGTCACACACAGACACCTTCCTCCGGGAGCAGCGAGAGAGACTGTCACACACAGACACCTTCCACCAGGAGCAGCGAGAGAGACTGTCAGACACAGACACTTTCCTCCGGGAGCAGCGTGTGAGACTGTCACACACAGACACCTTCCTCTAGGAGCAGCGTGTGAGACTGTCACACACAGACACCATCATCCGGGAGCAGACAGGGAGACTGTCACACACAGACACTTTCCTCCGGGAGCAGCGTGTGAGACTGTCACACACAGACACTTTCCTCCGGGAGCAGCGTGTGAGACTGTCACACACAGACACCTTCCTCCAGGAGCAGCGTGTGAGACTGTCACACACAGAAACCTTCTTCCGGGAGCAGCCAGGGAGACTGTCACACACGGGCACCTTCCTCTGGGAGCAGCGTGTGAGACTGTCACACACAGACACCTTACTCCGAGAGCAGCCAGGGAGACTGACACACACAGACACATTCCTCCGGGAGCAGCGAGACAGACTGTCACACACAGACACCTTCCTCCGGGAGCAGCGAGAGAGAAAGTCACACACAGACACCTTCTTCCAGGAGCAGCGAGAGAGACTGTCATACACAGACACCTTCCACAGTGAGCAGCGTGTGAGACTGTCACACACAGACACTTTCCTCCGGGAGCAGCGTGTGAGACTGTCACACTCAGACACCTTCCTCAGGGAGCAGCCAGAGAGACCGTCACACACAGACACCTTCCTCTAGGAGCAGCGTGTGAGACTGTCACACACAGACACCTTCCTCCGGGAGCAGCCAGAGAGACCGTCACACACAGACACCTTCCTCTAGGAGCAGCGTGTGAGACTGTCACACACAGACACTTTCCTCCATAAGAAGCAGCGTGTGAGACTGTCACACACAGACACCTTCCTCCGGGAGCAGCCAGGGAGACTGACACACACAAACACCTTCCTCCAGGAGCAGCGTGTGAGACTGTCACGCACAGACACCTTCTTCCGGGAGCAGCCAGGGAGACTGTCACACACAGGCACCTTCCTCCAGGAGCAGCGAAACAGACTGTCACACACAGACACCTTCCTCCGGGAGCAGCCAGGGAGACTGTCACAAACAGACACCTTCCTCTAGGAGCAGCGTGCGAGACTGTCACGCACAGACACCTTCTTCCGGGAGCAGCCAGGGAGACTGTCACACACAGGCACCTTCCTCCAGGAGCAGCGAAACAGACTGTCACACACAGACACCTTCCTCCGGGAGCAGCCAGGGAGACTGTCACGCACAGACACCTTCCTCCAGGAGTAGCCAGGGAGACTGTCACACACAGACACTTTCCACCGGGAGCAGCGTGTGAGACTGTAACAAACAGACACATTCCTCCGGGAGTAGCGAGATATTCTGTCACACACAGACACCTTCCTCCGGGAGCAGCGAGAGAGACTGTCACACACAGACACCTTCCACCAGGAGCAGCGAGAGAGACTGTCAGACACAGACACTTTCCTCCGGGAGCAGCGTGTGAGACTGTCACACACAGACACCTTCCTCTAGGAGCAGCGTGTGAGACTGTCACACACAGACACCATCATCCGGGAGCAGACAGGGAGACTGTCACACACAGACACTTTCCTCCGGGAGCAGCGTGTGAGACTGTCACACACAGACACTTTCCTCCGGGAGCAGCGTGTGAGACTGTCACACACAGACACCTTCCTCCAGGAGCAGCGTGTGAGACTGTCACACACAGAAACCTTCTTCCGGGAGCAGCCAGGGAGACTGTCACACACGGGCACCTTCCTCTGGGAGCAGCGTGTGAGACTGTCACACACAGACACCTTACTCCGAGAGCAGCCAGGGAGACTGACACACACAGACACATTCCTCCGGGAGCAGCGAGACAGACTGTCACACACAGACACCTTCCTCCGGGAGCAGCGAGAGAGAAAGTCACACACAGACACCTTCTTCCAGGAGCAGCGAGAGAGACTGTCATACACAGACACCTTCCACAGTGAGCAGCGTGTGAGACTGTCACACACAGACACTTTCCTCCGGGAGCAGCGTGTGAGACTGTCACACTCAGACACCTTCCTCAGGGAGCAGCCAGAGAGACCGTCACACACAGACACCTTCCTCTAGGAGCAGCGTGTGAGACTGTCACACACAGACACCTTCCTCCGGGAGCAGCCAGAGAGACCGTCACACACAGACACCTTCCTCTAGGAGCAGCGTGTGAGACTGTCACACACAGACACTTTCCTCCATAAGAAGCAGCGTGTGAGACTGTCACACACAGACACCTTCCTCCGGGAGCAGCCAGGGAGACTGACACACACAAACACCTTCCTCCAGGAGCAGCGTGTGAGACTGTCACGCACAGACACCTTCTTCCGGGAGCAGCCAGGGAGACTGTCACACACAGGCACCTTCCTCCAGGAGCAGCGAAACAGACTGTCACACACAGACACCTTCCTCCGGGAGCAGCCAGGGAGACTGTCACAAACAGACACCTTCCTCTAGGAGCAGCGTGCGAGACTGTCACGCACAGACACCTTCTTCCGGGAGCAGCCAGGGAGACTGTCACACACAGGCACCTTCCTCCAGGAGCAGCGAAACAGACTGTCACACACAGACACCTTCCTCCGGGAGCAGCCAGGGAGACTGTCACAAACAGACACCTTCCTCTAGGAGCAGCGTGTGAGACTGTCACACACAGACACCTTCCTCCGGGAGCAGCCAGAGAGACCGTCACACACAGACACCTTCCTCTAGGAGCAGCGTGTGAGACTGTCACACACAGACACTTTCCTCCATAAGAAGCAGCGTGTGAGACTGTCACACACAGACACCTTCCTCCGGGAGCAGCCAGGGAGACTGACACACACAAACAACTTCCTCCAGGAGCAGCGTGTGAGACTGTCACGCACAGACACCTTCTTCCGGGAGCAGCCAGGGAGACTGTCACACACAGGCACCTTCCTCCAGGAGCAGCGAAACAGACTGTCACACACAGACACCTTCCTCCGGGAGCAGCCAGGGAGACTGTCACAAACAGACACCTTCCTCTAGGAGCAGCGTGCGAGACTGTCACACACAGACACCTTCCTCCAGGAGCAGCCAGGGAGACTGTCACACACAGACACTTTCCTCCGGGAGCAGCGTGTGAGACTGTCACACTCAGACACCTTCCGCCGGGAGCAGCGTGTGAGACTGTCACACACAGACACCTTCCTCCGGGAGCAGCGTGTGAGACTGTCACACACAGACACCTTCCTCCGGGAGCAGCGAGACAGACTGTCACACACAGACACCATTCTCCGGAACAGCCAGGGAGACTGTCACACAGAGACACCTTCCTCCAGGAGCAGCCAGGGAGTCTGTCACACACAGACACCTTCCTCCTGGAGCAGCGTGTGAGACTGTCACACAGAGACACCTTCCTCCAGGAGCAGCGGGTGAGACTGTCACACAGAGACACCTTCATCCAGGAGCAGCCAGGGAGACTGACACACACAGACACCTTCCTCCAGGAGCAGCGTGTGAGACTGTCTCGCACAGACACCTTCCTCTAGGAGCAGCGTGTGAGACAGTCACACACAAGCACTTTCCTCTGGGAGCCGCGTGTGAGACTGTCACACTCAGACACCTTCCTCCGGGAGCAGCCAGAGAGACCGTCACACACAGACACTTTCCTCCGGGAGCAGCGTGTGAGACTGTCACACACAGACACCTTCCTATAGGAGCAGCGTGTGAGACTGTCACACACAGACACTTTCCTCCATAAGAAGCAGCGTGTGAGACTGTCACACACAGACACCTTCTTCCGGGAGCAGCCAGGGAGACTGTCACACACAGGCACCTTCCTCCAGGAGCAGCGAAACAGACTGTCACACACAGACACCTTCCTCCGGGAGCAGCCAGGGAGACTGTCACACACAGAAACTTTCCTCCGGGAGCAGCGTGTGAGACTGTCACAAACAGACACCTTCCTCTAGGAGCAGCGTGCGAGACTGTCACACACAGACACCTTCCTCCGAGAGCAGCCAGGGAGACTGACACACACTGCCACCTTCGTCCAGGAGAAGCGAGAGAGAGTGTCACACACAGACACTTTCCTCCGGGAGCAGCGTGTGAGACTGTCACACTCAGACACCTTCCGCCGGGAGCAGCGCGAGAGACTGTCACACACACACTTTCCTCCGGAAGCAGCGTGTGAGACTGTCACACACAAACACCTTCCTCCGGCAGCAGCGGGTGAGACTGTCACACAGAGACACCTTCATCCAGGAGCAGCCAGGGAGACTGACACACACAGACACCTTCCTCCTGGAGCAGCGAGAGAGACTGTCACACACAGACACCTTCCTACGGGAGCAGTGTGTGAGACTGTCACACACAGACACCTTCCTCCAGGAGCTGCGTATGAGACTGTCACGCACAGACACCTTACTCCAGGAGCAGCGTGTGAGACGATCACGCACAGACACCTTCCACCGGGAGCAGCGTGTGAGACTGTCACACAGAGACACCATCCTCCGGGAGCAGCGTGTGAGACTGTCACAAACAGACAGTTTCCTCCGGGAGCAGCGTGTGAGACTGTCACACTCAGACACCTTCCTCCGGGAGCAGCGTGTGAGACTGTCACACACAGACACTTTCCTCCGGGAGCAGCGTGTGAGACTGTCACACACAGACACCTTCCTCCGGGAGCAGCAAGAGAGACTGTCACACAGAGACACTTTCCTCCGGGAGCAGCGTGTGAGACTGTCACACTCAGACACCTTCCTCCGGGAGCAGCCAGAGAGACCGTCACACACAGACACTTTCCTCCGGGAGCAGCGTGTGAGACTGTCACACACAGACACCTTCCTCTAGGAGCAGCGTGTGAGACTGTCACACACAGACACTTTCCTCCATAAGAAGCAGCGCGTGAGACTGTCACACACAGACACCTTCCTCCGGGAGCAGCCAGGGAGACTGACACACACAAACACCTTCCTCCAGGAGCAGCGTGTGAGACTGTCACGCACAGACACCTTCTTCCGGGAGCAGCCAGGGAGACTGTCACACACAGGCACCTTCCTCCAGGAGCAGCGAAACAGACTGTCACACACAGACAACTTCCTCCGGGAGCAGCCAGGGAGACTTTCACACACAGAAACTTTCCTCCGGGAGCAGCGTGTGAGACTGTCACAAACAGACACCTTCCTCTAGGAGCAGCGTGCGAGACTGTCACACACAGACACCTTCCTCCGAGAGCAGCCAGGGAGACTGACACACACTGCCACCTTCCTCCAGGAGAAGCGAGAGAGAGTGTCACACACAGACACTTTCGTCCGGGAGCAGCGTGTGAGACTGTCACACACAGGCACCTTCCTCTGGGAGCAGCCAGGGAGACTGACACACACAGACACTTTCCTCCGGGAGCAGCGTGTGAGACTGTCACACTCAGACACCTTCCGCCGGGAGCAGCGCGAGAGACTGTCACACACACACTTTCCTCCGGGAGCAGCGTGTGAGACTGTCACACACAGACACCTTCCTCCGGGAGCAGCGTGTGAGACTGTCACACTCAGACACCTTCCTCCGGGAGCAGCGAGACAGACTGTCACACACAGACACTTTCCTCCGGGAGCAGCGTGTGAGACTGTCACACTCAGACACCTTCCTCCGGGAGCAGCCAGAGAGACCGTCACACACAGACACCTTCCTCTAGGAGCAGCGTGTGAGTCTGTCACACACAGACACCTTCATCCAGGAGCAGCCAGGGAGACTGACACACACAGACACCTTCCTCCAGGAGCAGCGTGTGAGACTGTCTCGCACAGACACCTTCCTCTAGGAGCAGCGTGTGAGACTGTCACACACAAGCACTTTCCTCTGGGAGCCGCGTGTGAGACTGTCACACTCAGACACCTTCCTCCGGGAGCAGCCAGAGAGACCGTCACACACAGACACTTTCCTCCGGGAGCAGCGTGTGAGACTGTCACACACAGACACCTTCCACCAGGAGCAGCGAGAGAGACTGTCAGACACAGACACTTTCCTCCGGGAGCAGCGTGTGAGACTGTCACACACAGACACCTTCCTCTAGGAGCAGCATGTGAGACTGTCACACACAGACACCTTCATCCGGGAGCAGACAGGGAGACTGTCACACACAGACACTTTCCTCCGGGAGCAGCGTGTGAGACTGTCACACACAGACACCTTCCTCCAGGAGCAGCGAGAGAGACTGTCACACACAGACTCCTTCCTCCGGGAGCAGTCAGGGCGACTGACACACAGACACCTTCCTCCGGGAGCAGCGTGTGAGACTGTCACACACAGACACCATCCTCCGGGAGCAGCGAGACAGACTGTCACACACAGACACCTTCCTCCGGGAGCAGCGAGAGAGACTGTCACACACAGACACCTTCTTCCAGGAGCAGCGAGAGAGACTGTCATACACAGACACCTTCCACAGTGAGCAGCATGTGAGACTGTCACACACAGACACGTTCCTCCGGGAGCAGCGAGAGAGACTGTCACACACTTACACTTTCCTCCGGGAGCAGCGTGTGAGACTGTCATACTCAGACACCTTCCGCCGGGCGCAGCGTGTGAGACTGTCACACACAGACACCTTCCTCCGGGAGCAGCGTGTGAGACTGTCACACACAGACACCTTCCTCCGGAAGCAGCGAGACAGACTGTCACACACAGACACCATTCTCCGGAACAGCCAGGGAGACTGTCACACAGAGACACTTTCCTCCAGGAGCAGCCAGGGAGTCTGTCACACACAGACACCTTCCTCCTGGATCATCGTGTGAGACTGTCACACAGAGACACCTTCCACCAGGAGCAGCCAGGGAGACTGTCACACAAACACCTTCCTCCGGGATCAGCGTGTGATACTGTCACGCACAGACACCTTCAGCCAGGAGTAGCCAGGGAGACTGTCACACACAGACACTTTCCACCGGGAGCAGCGTGTGAGACTGTAACAAACAGACACATTCCTCCGGGAGCAGCGAGATAGTCTGTCACACACAGACACCTTCCTCCGGGAGCAGCGAGAGAGACTGTCACACACAGACACCTTCCACCAGGAGCAGCGAGAGAGACTGTCAGACACAGACACTTTCCTCCGGGAGCAGCGTGTGAGACTGTCACACACAGACACCTTCCTCTAGGAGCAGCGTGTGAGACTGTCACACACAGACACCTTCATCCGGGAGCAGACAGGGAGACTGTCACACACAGACACTTTCCTCCGGGAGCAGCGTGTGAGACTGTCACACACAGACACCTTCCTCCAGGAGCAGCGAGAGAGACTGTCACACACAGACTCCTTCCTCCGGGAGCAGTCAGGGCGACTGACACACAGACACCTTCCTCCGGGAGCAGCGTGTGAGACTGTCACACACAGACACCATCCTCCGGGAGCAGCGAGACAGACTGTCACACACAGACACCTTCCTTCGGGAGCAGCGAGAGAGACTGTCACACACAGACACCTTCTTCCAGGAGCAGCGAGAGAGACTGTCATACACAGACACCTTCCACAGTGAGCAGCGTGTGAGACTGTCACACACAGACACGTTCCTCCGGGAGCAGCGAGAGAGACTGTCACACACTTACACTTTCCTCCGGGAGCAGCGTGTGAGACTGTCATACTCAGACACCTTCCGCCGGGCGCAGCGTGTGAGACTGTCACACACAGAGACCTTCCTCCGGGAGCAGCGAGAGAGACTGTCACACACAGACACCTTCCTCCGGGAGCAGCGTGTGAGACGGTCACACACAGAGACCTTCCTCCGGGAGCAGCGAGAGAGACTGTCACACACAGACACCTTCCTCCGGGCGCAGCGTGTGAGACTGTAACGCACAGACACCTTCCTCCAGGAGCAGCGTGTGAGACTGTCACGCACAGACACCTTACTCCAGGAGCAGCGTGTGAGACGATCACGCACAGACACCTTCCACCGGGAGCAGCGTGTGAGACTGTCACAGAGAGACACTTTCCTCCGGGAGCAGCGAGAGAGACTGTCACACGCAGACACTTTCCTCCGGGAGCAGCGTGTGAGACTGTCACACACAGACACTTTCCTCCGGGAGCAGCGTGTGAGACTGTCACAAACAGACACCTTCCTCTAGGAGCAGATTGTGAGACTGTCACACACAGACACCTTCCTCCGGGAGCAGCCAGAGAGACTGTTACACACAGGCACCTTCCTCCAGGAGCAGCGAATCAGACTGTCACACACAGACACTTTACTCCGGGAGCAGCGTGTGAGACTGTGACAAACAGACACCTTCCTCTAGGAGCAGCGTGTGAGACTGTCACACACAGACACCTTCCTCCAGGAGCAGCGTGTGAGACTGTCACACTCAGACACCTTCCTCCGGGAGCAGCGAGAGAGACTGTCACACACAGACACTTTCCTCCGGGAGCAGCGTGTGAGACTGTCACACTCAGACACCTTCCTCCGGGAGCAGCCAGAGAGACCGTCACACACAGACACCTTCCTCTAGGAGCAGCGTGTGAGTCTGTCACACACAGACACCTTCATCCAGGAGCAGCCAGGGAGACTGACACACACAGACACCTTCCTCCAGGAGCAGCGTGTGAGACTGTCTCGCACAGACACCTTCCTCTAGGAGCAGCGTGTGAGACTGTCACACACAAGCACTTTCCTCTGGGAGCCGCGTGTGAGACTGTCACACTCAGACACCTTCCTCCGGGAGCAGCCAGAGAGACCGTCACACACAGACACTTTCCTCCGGGAGCAGCGTGTGAGACTGTCACACACAGACTCCTTCCTATAGGAGCAGCGTGTGAGACTGTCACACACAGACACTTTCCTCCATAAGAAGCAGCGTGTGAGACTGTCACACACAGACACCTTCTTCCGGGAGCAGCCAGGGAGACTGTCACACACAGGCACCTTCCTCCAGGAGCAGCGAAACAGACTGTCACACACAGACACCTTCCTCCGGGAGCAGCCAGGGAGACTGTCACACACAGAAACTTTCCTCCGGGAGCAGCGTGTGAGACTGTCACAAACAGACACCTTCCTCTAGGAGCAGCGTGCGAGACTGTCACACACAGACACCTTCCACCGAGAGCAGCCAGGGAGACTGACACACACTGCCACCTTCCTCCAGGAGAAGCGAGAGAGAGTGTCACACATAGACACTTTCCTCCGGGAGCAGCCAGGGAGACTGTCACACACTTACACTTTCCTCCGGGAGCAGCGTGTGAGACTGTCACACTCAGACACCTTCCGCCGGGAGCAGCGCGAGAGACTGTCACACACACACTTTCCTCCGGGAGCAGCGTGTGAGACTGTCACACACAGACACCTTCCTCCGGCAGCAGCGGGTGAGACTGTCACACAGAGACACCTTCATCCAGGAGCAGCCAGGGAGACTGACACACACAGACACCTTCCTCCTGGAGCAGCGAGAGAGACTGTCACACACAGACACCTTCCTACGGGAGCAGTGTGTGAGACTGTCACACACAGACACCTTCCACCGGGAGCAGCGTGTGAGACTGTCACACAGAGACACGTTCCTCCGGGAGCAGCGAGAGAGACTGTCACACACAGACACTTTCCTCCGGGAGCAGCGTGTGAGACTGTCACACTCAGAAACCTTCCTCCGGGAGCAGCCAGGGAGACTGTCACACACAGACACTTTCCTCCGGGAGCAGCGTGTGAGACTGTCACAAACAGACACCTTCCTCTAGGAGCAGCGTGTGAGACTGTCACACACAGACACCTTCCTCCGGGAGCAGCAAGAGAGACTGTCACACAGAGACACTTTCCTCCGGGAGCAGCGTGTGAGACTGTCACACTCAGACACCTTCCTCCGGGTGCAGCCAGAGAGACCGTCACACACAGACACCTTCCTCCGGGAGCAGCGAGAGAGACTGTCACACACAGACACCTTCTTCCAGGAGCAGCGAGAGAGACTGTCATACACAGACACCTTCCACAGTGAGCAGCGTGTGAGACTGTCACACACAGACACGTTCCTCCGGGAGCAGCGAGAGAGACTGTCACACACTTACACTTTCCTCCGGGAGCAGCGTGTGAGACTGTCATACTCAGACACCTTCCGCCGGGCGCAGCGTGTGAGACTGTCATACACAGAGACCTTCCTCCGGGAGCAGCGAGAGAGACTGTCACACACAGACACCTTCCTCCGGGAGCAGCGTGTGAGACGGTCACACACAGAGACCTTCCTCCGGGAGCAGCGAGAGAGACTGTCACACACAGACACCTTCCTCCGGGCGCAGCGTGTGAGACTGTAACGCACAGACACCTTCCTCCAGGAGCAGCGTGTGAGACTGTCACGCACAGACACCTTACTCCAGGAGCCGCGTGTGAGACGATCACGCACAGACACCTTCCACCGGGAGCAGCGTGTGAGACTGTCACAGAGAGACACTTTCCTCCGGGAGCAGCGAGAGAGACTGTCACACACAGACACTTTCCTCCGGGAGCAGCGTGTGAGACTGTCACAAACAGACACCTTCCTCTAGGAGCAGAGTGTGAGACTGTCACACACAGACACCTTCCTCCGGGAGCAGCCAGAGAGACTGTTACACACAGGCATCTTCCTCCAGGAGCAGCGAATCAGACTGTCACACACAGACACTTTACTCCGGGAGCAGCGTGTGAGACTGTCACAAACAGACACCTTCCTCTAGGAGCAGCGTGTGAGAGTGTCACACACAGACACCTTCCTCCAGGAGCAGCGTGTGAGACTGTCACACTCAGACATCTTCCTCCGGGAGCAGCGAGAGAGACTGTCACACACAGACACTTTCCTCCGGGAGCAGCGTGTGAGACTGTCACACTCAGACACCTTCCTCCGGGAGCAGCCAGAGAGACCGTCACACACAGACACCTTCCTCTAGGAGCAGCGTGTGAGTCTGTCACACACAGACACCTTCATCCAGGAGCAGCCAGGGAGACTGACACACACAGACACCTTCCTCCAGGAGCAGCGTGTGAGACTGTCTCGCACAGACACCTTCCTCTAGGAGCAGCGTGTGAGACTGTCACACACAAGCACTTTCCTCTGGGAGCCGCGTGTGAGACTGTCACACTCAGACACCTTCCTCCGGGAGCAGCCAGAGAGACCGTCACACACAGACACTTTCCTCCGGGAGCAGCGTGTGAGACTGTCACACACAGACACCTTCCTATAGGAGCAGCGTGTGAGACTGTCACACACAGACACTTTCCTCCATAAGAAGCAGCGTGTGAGACTGTCACACACAGACACCTTCTTCCGGGAGCAGCCAGGGAGACTGTCACACACAGGCACCTTCCTCCAGGAGCAGCGAAACAGACTGTCACACACAGACACCTTCCTCCGGGAGCAGCCAGGGAGACTGTCACACACAGAAACTTTCCTCCGGGAGCATTGTGTGAGACTGTCACAAACAGACACCTTCCTCTAGGAGCAGCGTGCGAGACTGTCACACACAGACACCTTCCACCGAGAGCAGCCAGGGAGACTGACACACACTGCCACCTTCCTCCAGGAGAAGCGAGAGAGAGTGTCACACATAGACACTTTCCTCCGGGAGCAGCCAGGGAGACTGTCACACACTTACACTTTCCTCCGGGAGCAGCGTGTGAGACTGTCACACTCAGACACCTTCCGCCGGGAGCAGCGCGAGAGACTGTCACACACACACTTTCCTCCGGGAGCAGCGTGTGAGACTGTCACACACAGACACCTTCCTCCGGCAGCAGCGGGTGAGACTGTCACACAGAGACACCTTCATCCAGGAGCAGCCAGGGAGACTGACACACACAGACACCTTCCTCCTGGAGCAGCGAGAGAGACTGTCACACACAGACACCTTCCTACGGGAGCAGTGTGTGAGACTGTCACACACAGACACCTTCCACCGGGAGCAGCGTGTGAGACTGTCACACAGAGACACGTTCCTCCGGGAGCAGCGAGAGAGACTGTCACACACAGACACTTTCCTCCGGGAGCAGCGTGTGAGACTGTCACACTCAGAAACCTTCCTCCGGGAGCAGCCAGGGAGACTGTCACACACAGACACTTTCCTCCGGGAGCAGCGTGTGAGACTGTCACACACAGACACCTTCCTCCGGGAGCAGCAAGAGAGACTGTCACACAGAGACACTTTCCTCCGGGAGCAGCGTGTGAGACTGTCACACTCAGACACCTTCCTCCGGGTGCAGCCAGAGAGACCGTCACACACAGACACCTTCCTCCGGGAGCAGCGAGAGAGACTGTCACACACAGACACCTTCTTCCAGGAGCAGCGAGAGAGACTGTCATACACAGACACCTTCCACAGTGAGCAGCGTGTGAGACTGTCACACACAGACACGTTCCTCCGGGAGCAGCGAGAGAGACTGTCACACACTTACACTTTCCTCCGGGAGCAGCGTGTGAGACTGTCATACTCAGACACCTTCCGCCGGGCGCAGCGTGTGAGACTGTCACACACAGAGACCTTCCTCCGGGAGCAGCGAGAGAGACTGTCACACACAGACACCTTCCTCCGGGAGCAGCGTGTGAGACGGTCACACACAGAGACCTTCCTCCGGGAGCAGCGAGAGAGACTGTCACACACAGACACCTTCCTCCGGGCGCAGCGTGTGAGACTGTAACGCACAGACACCTTCCTCCAGGAGCAGCGTGTGAGACTGTCACGCACAGACACCTTACTCCAGGAGCCGCGTGTGAGACGATCACGCACAGACACCTTCCACCGGGAGCAGCGTGTGAGACTGTCACAGAGAGACACTTTCCTCCGGGAGCAGCGAGAGAGACTGTCACACACAGACACTTTCCTCCGGGAGCAGCGTGTGAGACTGTCACACACAGAAACTTTCCTCCGGGAGCAGCGTGTGAGACTGTCACACACAGACACTTTCCTCCGGGAGCAGCGTGTGAGACTGTCACAAACAGACACCTTCCTCTAGGAGCAGAGTGTGAGACTGTCACACACAGACACCTTCCTCCGGGAGCAGCCAGAGAGACTGTTACACACAGGCACCTTCCTCCAGGAGCAGCGAATCAGACTGTCACACACAGACACTTTACTCCGGGAGCAGCGTGTGAGACTGTCACAAACAGACACCTTCCTCTAGGAGCAGCGTGTGAGACAGTCACACACAGACACCTTCCTCCAGGAGCAGCGTGTGAGACTGTCACACTCAGACATCTTCCTCCGGGAGCAGCGAGAGAGACTGTCACACACAGACACTTTCCTCCGGGAGCAGCGTGTGAGACTGTCACACTCAGACACCTTCCTCCGGGAGCAGCCAGAGAGACCGTCACACACAGACACCTTCCTCTAGGAGCAGCGTGTGAGTCTGTCACACACAGACACCTTCATCCAGGAGCAGCCAGGGAGACTGACACACACAGACACCTTCCTCCAGGAGCAGCGTGTGAGACTGTCTCGCACAGACACCTTCCTCTAGGAGCAGCGTGTGAGACTGTCACACACAAGCACTTTCCTCTGGGAGCCGCGTGTGAGACTGTCACACTCAGACACCTTCCTCCGGGAGCAGCCAGAGAGACCGTCACACACAGACACTTTCCTCCGGGAGCAGCGTGTGAGACTGTCACACACAGACACCTTCCTATAGGAGCAGCGTGTGAGACTGTCACACACAGACACTTTCCTCCATAAGAAGCAGCGTGTGAGACTGTCACACACAGACACCTTCTTCCGGGAGCAGCCAGGGAGACTGTCACACACAGGCACCTTCCTCCAGGAGCAGCGAAACAGACTGTCACACACAGACACCTTCCTCCGGGAGCAGCCAGGGAGACTGTCACACACAGAAACTTTCCTCCGGGAGCAGCGTGTGAGACTGTCACAAACAGACACCTTCCTCTAGGAGCAGCGTGCGAGACTGTCACACACAGACACCTTCCACCGAGAGCAGCCAGGGAGACTGACACACACTGCCACCTTCCTCCAGGAGAAGCGAGAGAGAGTGTCACACATAGACACTTTCCTCCGGGAGCAGCCAGGGAGACTGTCACACACTTACACTTTCCTCCGGGAGCAGCGTGCGAGACTGTCACACTCAGACACCTTCCGCCGGGAGCAGCGCGAGAGACTGTCACACACACACTTTCCTCCGGGAGCAGCGTGTGAGACTGTCACAAACAGACACCTTCCTCTAGGAGCAGATTGTGAGACTGTCACACACAGACACCTTCCTCCGGGAGCAGCCAGAGAGACTGTTACACACAGGCACCTTCCTCCAGGAGCAGCGAATCAGACTGTCACACACAGACACTTTACTCCGGGAGCAGCGTGTGAGACTGTGACAAACAGACACCTTCCTCTAGGAGCAGCGTGTGAGACTGTCACACACAGACACCTTCCTCCAGGAGCAGCGTGTGAGACTGTCACACTCAGACACCTTCCTCCGGGAGCAGCGAGAGAGACTGTCACACACAGACACTTTCCTCCGGGAGCAGCGTGTGAGACTGTCACACTCAGACACCTTCCTCCGGGAGCAGCCAGAGAGACCGTCACACACAGACACCTTCCTCTAGGAGCAGCGTGTGAGTCTGTCACACACAGACACCTTCATCCAGGAGCAGCCAGGGAGACTGACACACACAGACACCTTCCTCCAGGAGCAGCGTGTGAGACTGTCTCGCACAGACACCTTCCTCTAGGAGCAGCGTGTGAGACTGTCACACACAAGCACTTTCCTCTGGGAGCCGCGTGTGAGACTGTCACACTCAGACACCTTCCTCCGGGAGCAGCCAGAGAGACCGTCACACACAGACACTTTCCTCCGGGAGCAGCGTGTGAGACTGTCACACACAGACTCCTTCCTATAGGAGCAGCGTGTGAGACTGTCACACACAGACACTTTCCTCCATAAGAAGCAGCGTGTGAGACTGTCACACACAGACACCTTCTTCCGGGAGCAGCCAGGGAGACTGTCACACACAGGCACCTTCCTCCAGGAGCAGGGAAACAGACTGTCACACACAGACACCTTCCTCCGGGAGCAGCGTGTGAGACTGTCACACTCAGACACCTTCCGCCGGGAGCAGCGCGAGAGACTGTCACACACACACTTTCCTCCGGGAGCAGCGTGTGAGACTGTCACACACAGACACCTTCCTCCGGCAGCAGCGGGTGAGACTGTCACACAGAGACACCTTCATCCAGGAGCAGCCAGGGAGACTGACACACACAGGCACCTTCCTCCTGGAGCAGCGAGAGAGACTGTCACACACTTACACTTTCCTCCGGGAGCAGCGTGTGAGACTGTCACACTCAGACACCTTCCGCCGGGAGCAGCGCGAGAGACTGTCACACACACACTTTCCTCCGGGAGCAGCGTGTGAGACTGTCACACACAGACACCTTCCTCCAGGAGCAGCGTGTGAGACTGTCACGCACAGACACCTTACTCCAGGAGCCGCGTGTGAGACGATCACGCACAGACACCTTCCACCGGGAGCAGCGTGTGAGACTGTCACAGAGAGACACTTTCCTCCGGGAGCAGCGAGAGAGACTGTCACACACAGACACTTTCCTCCGGGAGCAGCGTGTGAGACTGTCACACACAGAAACTTTCCTCCGGGAGCAGCGTGTGAGACTGTCACACACAGACACTTTCCTCCGGGAGCAGCGTGTGAGACTGTCACAAACAGACACCTTCCTCTAGGAGCAGAGTGTGAGACTGTCACACACAGACACCTTCCTCCGGGAGCAGCCAGAGAGACTGTTACACACAGGCACCTTCCTCCAGGAGCAGCGAATCAGACTGTCACACACAGACACTTTACTCCGGGAGCAGCGTGTGAGACTGTCACAAACAGACACCTTCCTCTAGGAGCAGCGTGTGAGAGTGTCACACACAGACACCTTCCTCCAGGAGCAGCGTGTGAGACTGTCACACTCAGACATCTTCCTCCGGGAGCAGCGAGAGAGACTGTCACACACAGACACTTTCCTCCGGGAGCAGCGTGTGAGACTGTCACACTCAGACACCTTCCTCCGGGAGCAGCCAGAGAGACCGTCACACACAGACACCTTCCTCTAGGAGCAGCGTGTGAGTCTGTCACACACAGACACCTTCATCCAGGAGCAGCCAGGGAGACTGACACACACAGACACCTTCCTCCAGGAGCAGCGTGTGAGACTGTCTCGCACAGACACCTTCCTCTAGGAGCAGCGTGTGAGACTGTCACACACAAGCACTTTCCTCTGGGAGCCGCGTGTGAGACTGTCACACTCAGACACCTTCCTCCGGGAGCAGCCAGAGAGACCGTCACACACAGACACTTTCCTCCGGGAGCAGCGTGTGAGACTGTCACACACAGACACCTTCCTATAGGAGCAGCGTGTGAGACTGTCACACACAGACACTTTCCTCCATAAGAAGCAGCGTGTGAGACTGTCACACACAGACACCTTCTTCCGGGAGCAGCCAGGGAGACTGTCACACACAGGCACCTTCCTCCAGGAGCAGCGAAACAGACTGTCACACACAGACACCTTCCTCCGGGAGCAGCCAGGGAGACTGTCACACACAGAAACTTTCCTCCGGGAGCAGCGTGTGAGACTGTCACAAACAGACACCTTCCTCTAGGAGCAGCGTGCGAGACTGTCACACACAGACACCTTCCACCGAGAGCAGCCAGGGAGACTGACACACACTGCCACCTTCCTCCAGGAGAAGCGAGAGAGAGTGTCACACATAGACACTTTCCTCCGGGAGCAGCCAGGGAGACTGTCACACACTTACACTTTCCTCCGGGAGCAGCGTGTGAGACTGTCACACTCAGACACCTTCCGCCGGGAGCAGCGCGAGAGACTGTCACACACACACTTTCCTCCGGGAGCAGCGTGTGAGACTGTCACACACAGACACCTTCCTCCGGCAGCAGCGGGTGAGACTGTCACACAGAGACACCTTCATCCAGGAGCAGCCAGGGAGACTGACACACACAGACACCTTCCTCCTGGAGCAGCGAGAGAGACTGTCACACACTTACACTTTCCTCCGGGAGCAGCGTGTGAGACTGTCACACTCAGACACCTTCCGCCGGGAGCAGCGCGAGAGACTGTCACACACACACTTTCCTCCGGGAGCAGCATGTGAGACTGTCACACACAGACACCTTCCTATAGGAGCAGCGTGTGAGACTGTCACACACAGACACTTTCCTCCATAAGAAGCAGCGTGTGAGACTGTCACACACAGACACCTTCTTCCGGGAGCAGCCAGGGAGACTGTCACACACAGGCACCTTCCTCCAGGAGCAGCGAAACAGACTGTCACACACAGACACCTTCCTCCGGGAGCAGCCAGGGAGACTGTCACACACAGAAACTTTCCTCCGGGAGCAGCGTGTGAGACTGTCACAAACAGACACCTTCCTCTAGGAGCAGCGTGCGAGACTGTCACACACAGACACCTTCCACCGAGAGCAGCCAGGGAGACTGACACACACTGCCACCTTCCTCCAGGAGAAGCGAGAGAGAGTGTCACACATAGACACTTTCCTCCGGGAGCAGCCAGGGAGACTGTCACACACTTACACTTTCCTCCGGGAGCAGCGTGTGAGACTGTCACACTCAGACACCTTCCGCCGGGAGCAGCGCGAGAGACTGTCACACACACACTTTCCTCCGGGAGCAGCGTGTGAGACTGTCACACACAGACACCTTCCTCCGGCAGCAGCGGGTGAGACTGTCACACAGAGACACCTTCATCCAGGAGCAGCCAGGGAGACTGACACACACAGACACCTTCCTCCTGGAGCAGCGAGAGAGACTGTCACACACTTACACTTTCCTCCGGGAGCAGCGTGTGAGACTGTCACACTCAGACACCTTCCGCCGGGAGCAGCGCGAGAGACTGTCACACACACACTTTCCTCCGGGAGCAGCGTGTGAGACTGTCACACACAGACACCTTCCTCCGGCAGCAGCGGGTGAGACTGTCACACAGAGACACCTTCATCCAGGAGCAGCCAGGGAGACTGACACACACAGACACCTTCCTCCTGGAGCAGCGAGAGAGACTGTCACACACAGACACCTTCCTACGGGAGCAGTGTGTGAGACTGTCACACACAGACACCTTCCACCGGGAGCAGCGTGTGAGACTGTCACACAGAGACACGTTCCTCCGGGAGCAGCGAGAGAGACTGTCACACACAGACACTTTCCTCCGGGAGCAGCGTGTGAGACTGTCACACTCAGAAACCTTCCTCCGGGAGCAGCCAGGGAGACTGTCACACACAGACACTTTCCTCCGGGAGCAGCGTGTGAGACTGTCACAAACAGACACCTTCCTCTAGGAGCAGCGTGTGAGACTGTCACACACAGACACCTTCCTCCGGGAGCAGCAAGAGAGACTGTCACACAGAGACACTTTCCTCCGGGAGCAGCGTGTGAGACTGTCACACTCAGACACCTTCCTCCGGGTGCAGCCAGAGAGACCGTCACACACAGACACCTTCCTCCGGGAGCAGCGAGAGAGACTGTCACACACAGACACCTTCTTCCAGGAGCAGCGAGAGAGACTGTCATACACAGACACCTTCCACAGTGAGCAGCGTGTGAGACTGTCACACACAGACACGTTCCTCCGGGAGCAGCGAGAGAGACTGTCACACACTTACACTTTCCTCCGGGAGCAGCGTGTGAGACTGTCATACTCAGACACCTTCCGCCGGGCGCAGCGTGTGAGACTGTCATACACAGAGACCTTCCTCCGGGAGCAGCGAGAGAGACTGTCACACACAGACACTTTCCTCCGGGAGCAGCGTGTGAGACGGTCACACACAGAGACCTTCCTCCGGGAGCAGCGAGAGAGACTGTCACACACAGACACCTTCCTCCGGGCGCAGCGTGTGAGACTGTAACGCACAGACACCTTCCTCCAGGAGCAGCGTGTGAGACTGTCACGCACAGACACCTTACTCCAGGAGCCGCGTGTGAGACGATCACGCACAGACACCTTCCACCGGGAGCAGCGTGTGAGACTGTCACAGAGAGACACTTTCCTCCGGGAGCAGCGAGAGAGACTGTCACACACAGACACTTTCCTCCGGGAGCAGCGTGTGAGACTGTCACACACAGAAACTTTCCTCCGGGAGCAGCGTGTGAGACTGTCACACACAGACACTTTCCTCCGGGAGCAGCGTGTGAGACTGTCACAAACAGACACCTTCCTCTAGGAGCAGAGTGTGAGACTGTCACACACAGACACCTTCCTCCGGGAGCAGCCAGAGAGACTGTTACACACAGGCACCTTCCTCCAGGAGCAGCGAATCAGACTGTCACACACAGACACTTTACTCCGGGAGCAGCGTGTGAGACTGTCACAAACAGACACCTTCCTCTAGGAGCAGCGTGTGAGAGTGTCACACACAGACACCTTCCTCCAGGAGCAGCGTGTGAGACTGTCACACTCAGACATCTTCCTCCGGGAGCAGCGAGAGAGACTGTCACACACAGACACTTTCCTCCGGGAGCAGCGTGTGAGACTGTCACACTCAGACACCTTCCTCCGGGAGCAGCCAGAGAGACCGTCACACACAGACACCTTCCTCTAGGAGCAGCGTGTGAGTCTGTCACACACAGACACCTTCATCCAGGAGCAGCCAGGGAGACTGACACACACAGACACCTTCCTCCAGGAGCAGCGTGTGAGACTGTCTCGCACAGACACCTTCCTCTAGGAGCAGCGTGTGAGACTGTCACACACAAGCACTTTCCTCTGGGAGCCGCGTGTGAGACTGTCACACTCAGACACCTTCCTCCGGGAGCAGCCAGAGAGACCGTCACACACAGACACTTTCCTCCGGGAGCAGCGTGTGAGACTGTCACACACAGACACCTTCCTATAGGAGCAGCGTGTGAGACTGTCACACACAGACACTTTCCTCCATAAGAAGCAGCGTGTGAGACTGTCACACACAGACATCTTCCTCCGGGAGCAGCGAGAGAGACTGTCACACACAGACACTTTCCTCCGGGAGCAGCGTGTGAGACTGTCACACTCAGACACCTTCCTCCGGGAGCAGCCAGAGAGACCGTCACACACAGACACCTTCCTCTAGGAGCAGCGTGTGAGTCTGTCACACACAGACACCTTCATCCAGGAGCAGCCAGGGAGACTGACACACACAGACACCTTCCTCCAGGAGCAGCGTGTGAGACTGTCTCGCACAGACACCTTCCTCTAGGAGCAGCGTGTGAGACTGTCACACACAAGCACTTTCCTCTGGGAGCCGCGTGTGAGACTGTCACACTCAGACACCTTCCTCCGGGAGCAGCCAGAGAGACCGTCACACACAGACACTTTCCTCCGGGAGCAGCGTGTGAGACTGTCACACACAGACACCTTCCTATAGGAGCAGCGTGTGAGACTGTCACACACAGACACTTTCCTCCATAAGAAGCAGCGTGTGAGACTGTCACACACAGACACCTTCTTCCGGGAGCAGCCAGGGAGACTGTCACACACAGGCACCTTCCTCCAGGAGCAGCGAAACAGACTGTCACACACAGACACCTTCCTCCGGGAGCAGCCAGGGAGACTGTCACACACAGAAACTTTCCTCCGGGAGCAGCGTGTGAGACTGTCACAAACAGACACCTTCCTCTAGGAGCAGCGTGCGAGACTGTCACACACAGACACCTTCCACCGAGAGCAGCCAGGGAGACTGACACACACTGCCACCTTCCTCCAGGAGAAGCGAGAGAGAGTGTCACACATAGACACTTTCCTCCGGGAGCAGCCAGGGAGACTGTCACACACTTACACTTTCCTCCGGGAGCAGCGTGTGAGACTGTCACACTCAGACACCTTCCGCCGGGAGCAGCGCGAGAGACTGTCACACACACACTTTCCTCCGGGAGCAGCGTGTGAGACTGTCACACACAGACACCTTCCTCCGGCAGCAGCGGGTGAGACTGTCACACAGAGACACCTTCATCCAGGAGCAGCCAGGGAGACTGACACACACAGACACCTTCCTCCTGGAGCAGCGAGAGAGACTGTCACACACTTACACTTTCCTCCGGGAGCAGCGTGTGAGACTGTCACACTCAGACACCTTCCGCCGGGAGCAGCGCGAGAGACTGTCACACACACACTTTCCTCCGGGAGCAGCATGTGAGACTGTCACACACAGACACCTTCCTATAGGAGCAGCGTGTGAGACTGTCACACACAGACACTTTCCTCCATAAGAAGCAGCGTGTGAGACTGTCACACACAGACACCTTCTTCCGGGAGCAGCCAGGGAGACTGTCACACACAGGCACCTTCCTCCAGGAGCAGCGAAACAGACTGTCACACACAGACACCTTCCTCCGGGAGCAGCCAGGGAGACTGTCACACACAGAAACTTTCCTCCGGGAGCAGCGTGTGAGACTGTCACAAACAGACACCTTCCTCTAGGAGCAGCGTGCGAGACTGTCACACACAGACACCTTCCACCGAGAGCAGCCAGGGAGACTGACACACACTGCCACCTTCCTCCAGGAGAAGCGAGAGAGAGTGTCACACATAGACACTTTCCTCCGGGAGCAGCCAGGGAGACTGTCACACACTTACACTTTCCTCCGGGAGCAGCGTGTGAGACTGTCACACTCAGACACCTTCCGCCGGGAGCAGCGCGAGAGACTGTCACACACACACTTTCCTCCGGGAGCAGCGTGTGAGACTGTCACACACAGACACCTTCCTCCGGCAGCAGCGGGTGAGACTGTCACACAGAGACACCTTCATCCAGGAGCAGCCAGGGAGACTGACACACACAGACACCTTCCTCCTGGAGCAGCGAGAGAGACTGTCACACACTTACACTTTCCTCCGGGAGCAGCGTGTGAGACTGTCACACTCAGACACCTTCCGCCGGGAGCAGCGCGAGAGACTGTCACACACACACTTTCCTCCGGGAGCAGCGTGTGAGACTGTCACACACAGACACCTTCCTCCGGCAGCAGCGGGTGAGACTGTCACACAGAGACACCTTCATCCAGGAGCAGCCAGGGAGACTGACACACACAGACACCTTCCTCCTGGAGCAGCGAGAGAGACTGTCACACACAGACACCTTCCTACGGGAGCAGTGTGTGAGACTGTCACACACAGACACCTTCCACCGGGAGCAGCGTGTGAGACTGTCACACAGAGACACGTTCCTCCGGGAGCAGCGAGAGAGACTGTCACACACAGACACTTTCCTCCGGGAGCAGCGTGTGAGACTGTCACACTCAGAAACCTTCCTCCGGGAGCAGCCAGGGAGACTGTCACACACAGACACTTTCCTCCGGGAGCAGCGTGTGAGACTGTCACAAACAGACACCTTCCTCTAGGAGCAGCGTGTGAGACTGTCACACACAGACACCTTCCTCCGGGAGCAGCAAGAGAGACTGTCACACAGAGACACTTTCCTCCGGGAGCAGCGTGTGAGACTGTCACACTCAGACACCTTCCTCCGGGTGCAGCCAGAGAGACCGTCACACACAGACACCTTCCTCCGGGAGCAGCGAGAGAGACTGTCACACACAGACACCTTCTTCCAGGAGCAGCGAGAGAGACTGTCATACACAGACACCTTCCACAGTGAGCAGCGTGTGAGACTGTCACACACAGACACGTTCCTCCGGGAGCAGCGAGAGAGACTGTCACACACTTACACTTTCCTCCGGGAGCAGCGTGTGAGACTGTCATACTCAGACACCTTCCGCCGGGCGCAGCGTGTGAGACTGTCATACACAGAGACCTTCCTCCGGGAGCAGCGAGAGAGACTGTCACACACAGACACTTTCCTCCGGGAGCAGCGTGTGAGACGGTCACACACAGAGACCTTCCTCCGGGAGCAGCGAGAGAGACTGTCACACACAGACACCTTCCTCCGGGCGCAGCGTGTGAGACTGTAACGCACAGACACCTTCCTCCAGGAGCAGCGTGTGAGACTGTCACGCACAGACACCTTACTCCAGGAGCCGCGTGTGAGACGATCACGCACAGACACCTTCCACCGGGAGCAGCGTGTGAGACTGTCACAGAGAGACACTTTCCTCCGGGAGCAGCGAGAGAGACTGTCACACACAGACACTTTCCTCCGGGAGCAGCGTGTGAGACTGTCACACACAGAAACTTTCCTCCGGGAGCAGCGTGTGAGACTGTCACACACAGACACTTTCCTCCGGGAGCAGCGTGTGAGACTGTCACAAACAGACACCTTCCTCTAGGAGCAGAGTGTGAGACTGTCACACACAGACACCTTCCTCCGGGAGCAGCCAGAGAGACTGTTACACACAGGCACCTTCCTCCAGGAGCAGCGAATCAGACTGTCACACACAGACACTTTACTCCGGGAGCAGCGTGTGAGACTGTCACAAACAGACACCTTCCTCTAGGAGCAGCGTGTGAGAGTGTCACACACAGACACCTTCCTCCAGGAGCAGCGTGTGAGACTGTCACACTCAGACATCTTCCTCCGGGAGCAGCGAGAGAGACTGTCACACACAGACACTTTCCTCCGGGAGCAGCGTGTGAGACTGTCACACTCAGACACCTTCCTCCGGGAGCAGCCAGAGAGACCGTCACACACAGACACCTTCCTCTAGGAGCAGCGTGTGAGTCTGTCACACACAGACACCTTCATCCAGGAGCAGCCAGGGAGACTGACACACACAGACACCTTCCTCCAGGAGCAGCGTGTGAGACTGTCTCGCACAGACACCTTCCTCTAGGAGCAGCGTGTGAGACTGTCACACACAAGCACTTTCCTCTGGGAGCCGCGTGTGAGACTGTCACACTCAGACACCTTCCTCCGGGAGCAGCCAGAGAGACCGTCACACACAGACACTTTCCTCCGGGAGCAGCGTGTGAGACTGTCACACACAGACACCTTCCTATAGGAGCAGCGTGTGAGACTGTCACACACAGACACTTTCCTCCATAAGAAGCAGCGTGTGAGACTGTCACACACAGACACCTTCTTCCGGGAGCAGCCAGGGAGACTGTCACACACAGGCACCTTCCTCCAGGAGCAGCGAAACAGACTGTCACACACAGACACCTTCCTCCGGGAGCAGCCAGGGAGACTGTCACACACAGAAACTTTCCTCCGGGAGCAGCGTGTGAGACTGTCACAAACAGACACCTTCCTCTAGGAGCAGCGTGCGAGACTGTCACACACAGACACCTTCCACCGAGAGCAGCCAGGGAGACTGACACACACTGCCACCTTCCTCCAGGAGAAGCGAGAGAGAGTGTCACACATAGACACTTTCCTCCGGGAGCAGCCAGGGAGACTGTCACACACTTACACTTTCCTCCGGGAGCAGCGTGTGAGACTGTCACACTCAGACACCTTCCGCCGGGAGCAGCGCGAGAGACTGTCACACACACACTTTCCTCCGGGAGCAGCGTGTGAGACTGTCACACACAGACACCTTCCTCCGGCAGCAGCGGGTGAGACTGTCACACAGAGACACCTTCATCCAGGAGCAGCCAGGGAGACTGACACACACAGACACCTTCCTCCTGGAGCAGCGAGAGAGACTGTCACACACTTACACTTTCCTCCGGGAGCAGCGTGTGAGACTGTCACACTCAGACACCTTCCGCCGGGAGCAGCGCGAGAGACTGTCACACACACACTTTCCTCCGGGAGCAGCGTGTGAGACTGTCACACACAGACACCTTCCTCCGGCAGCAGCGGGTGAGACTGTCACACAGAGACACCTTCATCCAGGAGCAGCCAGGGAGACTGACACACACAGACACCTTCCTCCTGGAGCAGCGAGAGAGACTGTCACACACAGACACCTTCCTACGGGAGCAGTGTGTGAGACTGTCACACACAGACACCTTCCACCGGGAGCAGCGTGTGAGACTGTCACACAGAGACACGTTCCTCCGGGAGCAGCGAGAGAGACTGTCACACACAGACACTTTCCTCCGGGAGCAGCGTGTGAGACTGTCACACTCAGAAACCTTCCTCCGGGAGCAGCCAGGGAGACTGTCACACACAGACACTTTCCTCCGGGAGCAGCGTGTGAGACTGTCACAAACAGACACCTTCCTCTAGGAGCAGCGTGTGAGACTGTCACACACAGACACCTTCCTCCGGGAGCAGCAAGAGAGACTGTCACACAGAGACACTTTCCTCCGGGAGCAGCGTGTGAGACTGTCACACTCAGACACCTTCCTCCGGGTGCAGCCAGAGAGACCGTCACACACAGACACCTTCCTCCGGGAGCAGCGAGAGAGACTGTCACACACAGACACCTTCTTCCAGGAGCAGCGAGAGAGACTGTCATACACAGACACCTTCCACAGTGAGCAGCGTGTGAGACTGTCACACACAGACACGTTCCTCCGGGAGCAGCGAGAGAGACTGTCACACACTTACACTTTCCTCCGGGAGCAGCGTGTGAGACTGTCATACTCAGACACCTTCCGCCGGGCGCAGCGTGTGAGACTGTCATACACAGAGACCTTCCTCCGGGAGCAGCGAGAGAGACTGTCACACACAGACACTTTCCTCCGGGAGCAGCGTGTGAGACGGTCACACACAGAGACCTTCCTCCGGGAGCAGCGAGAGAGACTGTCACACACAGACACCTTCCTCCGGGCGCAGCGTGTGAGACTGTAACGCACAGACACCTTCCTCCAGGAGCAGCGTGTGAGACTGTCACGCACAGACACCTTACTCCAGGAGCCGCGTGTGAGACGATCACGCACAGACACCTTCCACCGGGAGCAGCGTGTGAGACTGTCACAGAGAGACACTTTCCTCCGGGAGCAGCGAGAGAGACTGTCACACACAGACACTTTCCTCCGGGAGCAGCGTGTGAGACTGTCACACACAGAAACTTTCCTCCGGGAGCAGCGTGTGAGACTGTCACACACAGACACTTTCCTCCGGGAGCAGCGTGTGAGACTGTCACAAACAGACACCTTCCTCTAGGAGCAGAGTGTGAGACTGTCACACACAGACACCTTCCTCCGGGAGCAGCCAGAGAGACTGTTACACACAGGCACCTTCCTCCAGGAGCAGCGAATCAGACTGTCACACACAGACACTTTACTCCGGGAGCAGCGTGTGAGACTGTCACAAACAGACACCTTCCTCTAGGAGCAGCGTGTGAGAGTGTCACACACAGACACCTTCCTCCAGGAGCAGCGTGTGAGACTGTCACACTCAGACATCTTCCTCCGGGAGCAGCGAGAGAGACTGTCACACACAGACACTTTCCTCCGGGAGCAGCGTGTGAGACTGTCACACTCAGACACCTTCCTCCGGGAGCAGCCAGAGAGACCGTCACACACAGACACCTTCCTCTAGGAGCAGCGTGTGAGTCTGTCACACACAGACACCTTCATCCAGGAGCAGCCAGGGAGACTGACACACACAGACACCTTCCTCCAGGAGCAGCGTGTGAGACTGTCTCGCACAGACACCTTCCTCTAGGAGCAGCGTGTGAGACTGTCACACACAAGCACTTTCCTCTGGGAGCCGCGTGTGAGACTGTCACACTCAGACACCTTCCTCCGGGAGCAGCCAGAGAGACCGTCACACACAGACACTTTCCTCCGGGAGCAGCGTGTGAGACTGTCACACACAGACACCTTCCTATAGGAGCAGCGTGTGAGACTGTCACACACAGACACTTTCCTCCATAAGAAGCAGCGTGTGAGACTGTCACACACAGACACCTTCTTCCGGGAGCAGCCAGGGAGACTGTCACACACAGGCACCTTCTTCCAGGAGCAGCGAAACAGACTGTCACACACAGACACCTTCCTCCGGGAGCAGCCAGGGAGACTGTCACACACAGAAACTTTCCTCCGGGAGCAGCGTGTGAGACTGTCACAAACAGACACCTTCCTCTAGGAGCAGCGTGCGAGACTGTCACACACAGACACCTTCCACCGAGAGCAGCCAGGGAGACTGACACACACTGCCACCTTCCTCCAGGAGAAGCGAGAGAGAGTGTCACACATAGACACTTTCCTCCGGGAGCAGCCAGGGAGACTGTCACACACTTACACTTTCCTCCGGGAGCAGCGTGTGAGACTGTCACACTCAGACACCTTCCGCCGGGAGCAGCGCGAGAGACTGTCACACACACACTTTCCTCCGGGAGCAGCGTGTGAGACTGTCACACACAGACACCTTCCTCCGGCAGCAGCGGGTGAGACTGTCACACAGAGACACCTTCATCCAGGAGCAGCCAGGGAGACTGACACACACAGACACCTTCCTCCTGGAGCAGCGAGAGAGACTGTCACACACAGACACCTTCCTACGGGAGCAGTGTGTGAGACTGTCACACACAGACACCTTCCACCGGGAGCAGCGTGTGAGACTGTCACACAGAGACACGTTCCTCCGGGAGCAGCGAGAGAGACTGTCACACACAGACACTTTCCTCCGGGAGCAGCGTGTGAGACTGTCACACTCAGAAACCTTCCTCCGGGAGCAGCCAGGGAGACTGTCACACACAGACACTTTCCTCCGGGAGCAGCGTGTGAGACTGTCACACACAGACACCTTCCTCCGGGAGCAGCAAGAGAGACTGTCACACAGAGACACTTTCCTCCGGGAGCAGCGTGTGAGACTGTCACACTCAGACACCTTCCTCCGGGTGCAGCCAGAGAGACCGTCACACACAGACACCTTCCTCCGGGAGCAGCGAGAGAGACTGTCACACACAGACACCTTCTTCCAGGAGCAGCGAGAGAGACTGTCATACACAGACACCTTCCACAGTGAGCAGCGTGTGAGACTGTCACACACAGACACGTCCCTCCGGGAGCAGCGAGAGAGACTGTCACACACTTACACTTTCCTCCGGGAGCAGCGTGTGAGACTGTCATACTCAGACACCTTCCGCCGGGCGCAGCGTGTGAGACTGTCACACACAGAGACCTTCCTCCGGGAGCAGCGAGAGAGACTGTCACACACAGACACCTTCCTCCGGGAGCAGCGTGTGAGACGGTCACACACAGAGACCTTCCTCCGGGAGCAGCGAGAGAGACTGTCACACACAGACACCTTCCTCCGGGCGCAGCGTGTGAGACTGTAACGCACAGACACCTTCCTCCAGGAGCAGCGTGTGAGACTGTCACGCACAGACACCTTACTCCAGGAGCCGCGTGTGAGACGATCACGCACAGACACCTTCCACCGGGAGCAGCGTGTGAGACTGTCACAGAGAGACACTTTCCTCCGGGAGCAGCGAGAGAGACTGTCACACACAGACACTTTCCTCCGGGAGCAGCGTGTGAGACTGTCACACACAGAAACTTTCCTCCGGGAGCAGCGTGTGAGACTGTCACACACAGACACTTTCCTCCGGGAGCAGCGTGTGAGACTGTCACAAACAGACACCTTCCTCTAGGAGCAGAGTGTGAGACTGTCACACACAGACACCTTCCTCCGGGAGCAGCCAGAGAGACTGTTACACACAGGCACCTTCCTCCAGGAGCAGCGAATCAGACTGTCACACACAGACACTTTACTCCGGGAGCAGCGTGTGAGACTGTCACAAACAGACACCTTCCTCTAGGAGCAGCGTGTGAGACAGTCACACACAGACACCTTCCTCCAGAAGCAGCGTGTGAGACTGTCACACTCAGACATCTTCCTCCGGGAGCAGCGAGAGAGACTGTCACACACAGACACTTTCCTCCGGGAGCAGCGTGTGAGACTGTCACACTCAGACACCTTCCTCCGGGAGCAGCCAGAGAGACCGTCACACACAGACACCTTCCTCTAGGAGCAGCGTGTGAGTCTGTCACACACAGACACCTTCATCCAGGAGCAGCCAGGGAGACTGACACACAGAGACACCTTCCTCCAGGAGCAGCGTGTGAGACTGTCTCGCACAGACACCTTCCTCTAGGAGCAGCGTGTGAGACTGTCACACACAAGCACTTTCCTCTGGGAGCCGCGTGTGAGACTGTCACACTCAGACACCTTCCTCCGGGAGCAGCCAGAGAGACCGTCACACACAGACACTTTCCTCCGGGAGCAGCGTGTGAGACTGTCACACACAGACACCTTCCTATAGGAGCAGCGTGTGAGACTGTCACACACAGACACTTTCCTCCATAAGAAGCAGCGTGTGAGACTGTCACACACAGACACCTTCTTCCGGGAGCAGCCAGGGAGACTGTCACACACAGGCACCTTCCTCCAGGAGCAGCGAAACAGACTGTCACACACAGACACCTTCCTCCGGGAGCAGTGTGTGAGACTGTCACACACAGACACCTTCCACCGGGAGCAGCGTGTGAGACTGTCACACAGAGACACGTTCCTCCGGGAGCAGCGAGAGAGACTGTCACACACAGACACTTTCCTCCGGGAGCAGCGTGTGAGACTGTCACACTCAGAAACCTTCCTCCGGGAGCAGCCAGGGAGACTGTCACACACAGACACTTTCCTCCGGGAGCAGCGTGTGAGACTGTCACACACAGACACCTTCCTCCGGGAGCAGCAAGAGAGACTGTCACACAGAGACACTTTCCTCCGGGAGCAGCGTGTGAGACTGTCACACTCAGACACCTTCCTCCGGGTGCAGCCAGAGAGACCGTCACACACAGACACCTTCCTCCGGGAGCAGCGAGAGAGACTGTCACACACAGACACCTTCTTCCAGGAGCAGCGAGAGAGACTGTCATACACAGACACCTTCCACAGTGAGCAGCGTGTGAGACTGTCACACACAGACACGTCCCTCCGGGAGCAGCGAGAGAGACTGTCACACACTTACACTTTCCTCCGGGAGCAGCGTGTGAGACTGTCATACTCAGACACCTTCCGCCGGGCGCAGCGTGTGAGACTGTCACACACAGAGACCTTCCTCCGGGAGCAGCGAGAGAGACTGTCACACACAGACACCTTCCTCCGGGAGCAGCGTGTGAGACGGTCACACACAGAGACCTTCCTCCGGGAGCAGCGAGAGAGACTGTCACACACAGACACCTTCCTCCGGGCGCAGCGTGTGAGACTGTAACGCACAGACACCTTCCTCCAGGAGCAGCGTGTGAGACTGTCACGCACAGACACCTTACTCCAGGAGCCGCGTGTGAGACGATCACGCACAGACACCTTCCACCGGGAGCAGCGTGTGAGACTGTCACAGAGAGACACTTTCCTCCGGGAGCAGCGAGAGAGACTGTCACACACAGACACTTTCCTCCGGGAGCAGCGTGTGAGACTGTCACACACAGAAACTTTCCTCCGGGAGCAGCGTGTGAGACTGTCACACACAGACACTTTCCTCCGGGAGCAGCGTGTGAGACTGTCACAAACAGACACCTTCCTCTAGGAGCAGAGTGTGAGACTGTCACACACAGACACCTTCCTCCGGGAGCAGCCAGAGAGACTGTTACACACAGGCACCTTCCTCCAGGAGCAGCGAATCAGACTGTCACACACAGACACTTTACTCCGGGAGCAGCGTGTGAGACTGTCACAAACAGACACCTTCCTCTAGGAGCAGCGTGTGAGACAGTCACACACAGACACCTTCCTCCAGAAGCAGCGTGTGAGACTGTCACACTCAGACATCTTCCTCCGGGAGCAGCGAGAGAGACTGTCACACACAGACACTTTCCTCCGGGAGCAGCGTGTGAGACTGTCACACTCAGACACCTTCCTCCGGGAGCAGCCAGAGAGACCGTCACACACAGACACCTTCCTCTAGGAGCAGCGTGTGAGTCTGTCACACACAGACACCTTCATCCAGGAGCAGCCAGGGAGACTGACACACAGAGACACCTTCCTCCAGGAGCAGCGTGTGAGACTGTCTCGCACAGACACCTTCCTCTAGGAGCAGCGTGTGAGACTGTCACACACAAGCACTTTCCTCTGGGAGCCGCGTGTGAGACTGTCACACTCAGACACCTTCCTCCGGGAGCAGCCAGAGAGACCGTCACACACAGACACTTTCCTCCGGGAGCAGCGTGTGAGACTGTCACACACAGACACCTTCCTATAGGAGCAGCGTGTGAGACTGTCACACACAGACACTTTCCTCCATAAGAAGCAGCGTGTGAGACTGTCACACACAGACACCTTCTTCCGGGAGCAGCCAGGGAGACTGTCACACACAGGCACCTTCCTCCAGGAGCAGCGAAACAGACTGTCACACACAGACACCTTCCTCCGGGAGCAGCCAGGGAGACTGTCACACACAGAAACTTTCCTCCGGGAGCAGCGTGTGAGACTGTCACAAACAGACACCTTCCTCTAGGAGCAGCGTGCGAGACTGTCACACACAGACACCTTCCACCGAGAGCAGCCAGGGAGACTGACACACACTGCCACCTTCCTCCAGGAGAAGCGAGAGAGAGTGTCACACATAGACACTTTCCTCCGGGAGCAGCCAGGGAGACTGTCACACACTTACACTTTCCTCCGGGAGCAGCGTGCGAGACTGTCACACTCAGACACCTTCCGCCGGGAGCAGCGCGAGAGACTGTCACACACACACTTTCCTCCGGGAGCAGCGTGTGAGACTGTCACACACAGACACCTTCCTCCGGCAGCAGCGGGTGAGACTGTCACACAGAGACACCTTCATCCAGGAGCAGCCAGGGAGACTGACACACACAGACACCTTCCTCCTGGAGCAGCGAGAGAGACTGTCTCACACACAGACACCTTCCTACGGGAGCAGCGTGTGAGACTGTCACACAGAGACACGTTCCTCCGGGAGCAGCGAGAGAGACTGTCACACACAGACACTTTCCTCCGGGAGCAGCGTGTGAGACTGTCACACTCAGAAACCTTCCTCCGGGAGCAGCCAGGGAGACTGTCACACACAGACACTTTCCTCCGGGAGCAGCGTGTGAGACTGTCACAAACAGACACCTTCCTCTAGGAGCAGCGTGTGAGACTGTCACACACAGACACCTTCCTCCGGGAGCAGCAAGAGAGACTGTCACACAGAGACACTTTCCTCCGGGAGCAGCGTGTGAGACTGTCACACTCAGACACCTTCCTCCGGGAGCAGCCATGGAGACTGACACACACAAACACCTTCCTCCAGGAGCAGCGTGTGAGACTGTCACGCACAGACACCTTCTTCCCGGAGCAGCCAGGGAGACTGTCACACACAGGCACCTTCCTCCAGGAGCAGCGAAACAGACTGTCACACACAGACACCTTCCTCCGGGAGCAGCCAGGGAGACTGTCACACACAGAAACTTTCCTCCGGGAGCAGCATGTGAGACTGTCACAAACAGACACCTTCCTCTAGGAGCAGCGTGCGAGACTGTCACACACAGACACCTTCCTCCGAGAGCAGCCAGGGAGACTGACACACACTGCCACCTTCCTCCAGGAGAAGCGAGAGAGAGTGTCACACACAGACACTTTCCTCCGGGAGCAGCGTGTGAGACTGTCACACCCAGGCACCTTCCTCTGGGAGCAGCCAGGGAGACTGACACACACAGACACGTTCCTCCAGGAACAGCGTGTGAGACTGTCACGCACAACACATTCCTCCAGGAGCAGCCAGGGAGACTGTCACACACAGACACTTTCCTCAGGGAGCAGCGTGTGAGACTGTCACACTCAGACACCTTCCGCCGGGAGCAGCGCGAGAGACTGTCACACACAGACACCTTCCTCCGGGAGCAGCGAGTTTGACGGTCACACATGGACACCTTGCTGCAGCACCAGCGAGCGAGACTGTAACACACAGACACTTTCCTCCGGGAGCAGCGAGTGAGACTGTCACAAACAGACACCTTCCTCCGGGAGCAGCGTGTGAGACTGTCACACACAGACACTTTCCTCCGGGAGCAGCGAGTGAGACTGTCACAAACAGACACCTTCCTCTAGGAGCAGCGTGTGAGACTGTCACAAACAGACACCTTCCTCTAGGAGCAGCGTGCGAGACTGTCACACACAGACACCTTCCACCGAGAGCAGCCAGGGAGACTGACACACACTGCCACCTTCCTCCAGGAGAAGCGAGAGAGAGTGTCACACATAGACACTTTCCTCCGGGAGCAGCCAGGGAGACTGTCACACACTTACACTTTCCTCCGGGAGCAGCGTGTGAGACTGTCACACTCAGACACCTTCCACCGGGAGCAGCGTGTGAGACTGTCACACAGAGACACGTTCCTCCGGGAGCGGCGAGAGAGACTGTCACACACAGACACTTTCCTCCGGGAGCTGCGTGTGAGACTGTCACAAACAGACACCTTCCTCTAGGAGCAGCGTGTGAGACTGTCACACACAGACACCTTCCTCCGGGAGCAGCAAGAGAGACTGTCACACAGAGACACTTTCCTCCGGGAGCAGCGTGTGTGACTGTCACAGACAGACACATTCCTCCGGGAGCAGCGTGTGAGACTGTCACACACAGACACTTTCCTCCGGGAGCAGCGTGTGAGACTGTCACACTCAGACACCTTCCTCCGGGTGCAGCCAGAGAGACCGTCACACACAGACACTTTCCTCCGGGAGCAGCGTGTGAGACTGTCACACACAGACACCTTCCTCTAGGAGCAGCGTGTGAGACTGTCACACACAGACACATTCCTCCATAAGAAGCAGCGTGTGAGACTGTCACACACAGACACCTTCCTCCGGGAGCAGCCATGGAGACTGACACACACAAACACCTTCCTCCAGGAGCAGCGTGTGAGACTGTCACGCACAGACACCTTCTTCCCGGAGCAGCCAGGGAGACTGTCACACACAGGCACCTTCCTCCAGGAGCAGCGAAACAGACTGTCACACACAGACACCTTCCTCCGGGAGCAGCCAGGGAGACTGTCACACACAGAAACTTTCCTCCGGGAGCAGCATGTGAGACTGTCACAAACAGACACCTTCCTCTAGGAGCAGCGTGCGAGACTGTCACACACAGACACCTTCCTCCGAGAGCAGCCAGGGAGACTGACACACACTGCCACCTTCCTCCAGGAGAAGCGAGAGAGAGTGTCACACACAGACACTTTCCTCCGGGAGCAGCGTGTGAGACTGTCACACACAGGCACCTTCCTCTGGGAGCAGCCAGGGAGACTGACACACACAGACACGTTCCTCCAGGAACAGCGTGTGAGACTGTCACGCACAACACATTCCTCCAGGAGCAGCCAGGGAGACTGTCACACACAGACACTTTCCTCAGGGAGCAGCGTGTGAGACTGTCACACTCAGACACCTTCCTCCGGGAGCAGCAAGAGAGACTGTCACACACACACTTTCCTCCGCGAGCAGCGTGTGAGACTGTCACACACAGTCACCTTCCTCAGGGAGCAGCGTGTGAGACTGTCACACACAGACACCTTCCTCCGGGAGCAGCGAGACAGACTGTCACACACAGACACCATCCTCCGGAACAGCCAGGGAGACTGTCACACAAACACCTTCCTCCTGGAGCATCGTGTGAGACTGTCACACAGAGACACCTTCCACCAGGAGCAGCCAGGGAGACTGTCACACAAACACCTTCCTCCGGGAGCAGCGTGTGATACTGTCACGCACAGACACCTTCAGCCAGGAGTAGCCAGGGAGACTGTCACACACAGACACTTTCCACCGGGAGCAGCGTGTGAGACTGTAACAAACAGACACATTCCTCCGGGAGCAGCGAGATAGTCTGTCACACACAGACACCTTCCTCCGGGAGCAGCGAGAGAGACTGTCACACACAGACACCTTCCACCAGGAGCAGCGAGAGAGACTGTCAGACACAGACACTTTCCTCCGGGAGCAGCGTGTGAGACTGTCACAGACAGACACATTCCTCCGGGAGCAGCGTGTGAGACTGTCACACACAGACACTTTCCTCCGGGAGCAGCGTGTGAGACTGTCACACTCAGACACCTTCCTCCGGGTGCAGCCAGAGAGACCGTCACACACAGACACTTTCCTCCGGGAGCAGCGTGTGAGACTGTCACACACAGACACCTTCCTCTAGGAGCAGCGTGTGAGACTGTCACACACAGACACATTCCTCCATAAGAAGCAGCGTGTGAGACTGTCACACACAGACACCTTCCTCCGGGAGCAGCCATGGAGACTGACACACACAAACACCTTCCTCCAGGAGCAGCGTGTGAGACTGTCACGCACAGACACCTTCTTCCCGGAGCAGCCAGGGAGACTGTCACACACAGGCACCTTCCTCCAGGAGCAGCGAAACAGACTGTCACACACAGACACCTTCCTCCGGGAGCAGCCAGGGAGACTGTCACACACAGAAACTTTCCTCCGGGAGCAGCATGTGAGACTGTCACAAACAGACACCTTCCTCTAGGAGCAGCGTGCGAGACTGTCACACACAGACACCTTCCTCCGAGAGCAGCCAGGGAGACTGACACACACTGCCACCTTCCTCCAGGAGAAGCGAGAGAGAGTGTCACACACAGACACTTTCCTCCGGGAGCAGCGTGTGAGACTGTCACACACAGGCACCTTCCTCTGGGAGCAGCCAGGGAGACTGACACACACAGACACGTTCCTCCAGGAACAGCGTGTGAGATTGTCACGCACAACACATTCCTCCAGGAGCAGCCAGGGAGACTGTCACACACAGACACTTTCCTCAGGGAGCAGCGTGTGAGACTGTCACACTCAGACACCTTCCGCCGGGAGCAGCGCGAGAGACTGTCACACACACACTTTCCTCCTGGAGCAGCGAGTTTGACGGTCACACATGGACACCTTGCTGCAGCAGCAGCGAGCGAGACTGTAACACACAGACACCTTCCTCCGGGAGCAGCGTGTGAGACTGTCACACTCAGACACCTTCCTCCGGGAGCAGCGTGTGAGACTGTCACACACAGACACTTTCCTCCGGGAGCAGCGAGTGAGACTGTCACAAACAGACACCTTCCTCTAGGAGCAGCGTGTGAGACTGTCACACACAGACACCTTCCTCCGGGAGCAGCAAGAGAGACTGTCACACACACACTTTCCTCCGCGAGCAGCGTGTGAGACTGTCACACACAGTCACCTTCCTCAGGGAGCAGCGTGTGAGACTGTCACACACAGACACCTTCCTCCGGGAGCAGCGAGACAGACTGTCACACACAGACACCATCCTCCGGAACAGCCAGGGAGACTGTCACACAGAGACACCTTCCTCCAGGAGCAGCCAGGGAGTCTGTCACACACAGACACCTTCCTCCTGGAGCATCGTGTGAGGCTGTCACACAGAGACACCTTCCTCCAGGAGCAGCGAGATAGTCTGTCACACACAGACACCTTCATCCAGGAGCAGCCAGGGAGACTGACACACACAGACACCTTCCTCCAGGAGCAGCGTGTGAGACTGTCTCGCACAGACACCTTCCTCTAGGAGCAGCGTGTGAGACTGTCACACACAAGCACTTTCCTCTGGGAGCCGCGTGTGAGACTGTCACACTCAGACACCTTCCTCCGGGAGCAGCCAGAGAGACCGTCACACACAGACACTTTCCTCCGGGAGCAGCGTGTGAGACTGTCACACACAGACACCTTCCTATAGGAGCAGCGTGTGAGACTGTCACACACAGACACTTTCCTCCATAAGAAGCAGCGTGTGAGACTGTCACACACAGACACCTTCTTCCGGGAGCAGCCAGGGAGACTGTCACACACAGGCACCTTCCTCCAGGAGCAGCGAAACAGACTGTCACACACAGACACCTTCCTCCGGGAGCAGCCAGGGAGACTGTCACACACAGAAACTTTCCTCCGGGAGCAGCGTGTGAGACTGTCACAAACAGACACCTTCCTCTAGGAGCAGCGTGCGAGACTGTCACACACAGACACCTTCCACCGAGAGCAGCCAGGGAGACTGACACACACTGCCACCTTCCTCCAGGAGAAGCGAGAGAGAGTGTCACACATAGACACTTTCCTCCGGGAGCAGCCAGGGAGACTGTCACACACTTACACTTTCCTCCGGGAGCAGCGTGCGAGACTGTCACACTCAGACACCTTCCGCCGGGAGCAGCGCGAGAGACTGTCACACACACACTTTCCTCCGGGAGCAGCGTGTGAGACTGTCACACACAGACACCTTCCTCCGGCAGCAGCGGGTGAGACTGTCACACAGAGACACCTTCATCCAGGAGCAGCCAGGGAGACTGACACACACAGACACCTTCCTCCTGGAGCAGCGAGAGAGACTGTCACACACAGACACCTTCCTACGGGAGCAGCGTGTGAGACTGTCACACAGAGACACGTTCCTCCGGGAGCAGCGAGAGAGACTGTCACACACAGACACTTTCCTCCGGGAGCAGCGTGTGAGACTGTCACACTCAGAAACCTTCCTCCGGGAGCAGCCAGGGAGACTGTCACACACAGACACTTTCCTCCGGGAGCAGCGTGTGAGACTGTCACAAACAGACACCTTCCTCTAGGAGCAGCGTGTGAGACTGTCACACACAGACACCTTCCTCCGGGAGCAGCAAGAGAGACTGTCACACAGAGACACTTTCCTCCGGGAGCAGCGTGTGAGACTGTCACACTCAGACACCTTCCTCCGGGTGCAGCCAGAGAGACCGTCACACACAGACACTTTCCTCCGGGAGCAGCGTGTGAGACTGTCACACACATACACCTTCCTCTAGGAGCAGCGTGTGAGACTGTCACACACAGACACATTCCTCCATAAGAAGCAGCGTGTGAGACTGTCACACACAGACACCTTCCTCCGGGAGCAGCCATGGAGACTGACACACACAAACACCTTCCTCCAGGAGCAGCGTGTGAGACTGTCACGCACAGACACCTTCTTCCCGGAGCAGCCAGGGAGACTGTCACACACAGGCACCTTCCTCCAGGAGCAGCGAAACAGACTGTCACACACAGACACCTTCCTCCGGGAGCAGCCAGGGAGACTGTCACACACAGAAACTTTCCTCCGGGAGCAGCATGTGAGACTGTCACAAACAGACACCTTCCTCTAGGAGCAGCGTGCGAGACTGTCACACACAGACACCTTCCTCCGAGAGCAGCCAGGGAGACTGACACACACTGCCACCTTCCTCCAGGAGAAGCGAGAGAGAGTGTCACACACAGACACTTTCCTCCGGGAGCAGCGTGTGAGACTGTCACACCCAGGCACCTTCCTCTGGGAGCAGCCAGGGAGACTGACACACACAGACACGTTCCTCCAGGAACAGCGTGTGAGACTGTCACGCACAACACATTCCTCCAGGAGCAGCCAGGGAGACTGTCACACACAGACACTTTCCTCAGGGAGCAGCGTGTGAGACTGTCACACTCAGACACCTTCCGCCGGGAGCAGCGCGAGAGACTGTCACACACAGACACCTTCCTCCGGGAGCAGCGAGTTTGACGGTCACACATGGACACCTTGCTGCAGCACCAGCGAGCGAGACTGTAACACACAGACACTTTCCTCCGGGAGCAGCGAGTGAGACTGTCACAAACAGACACCTTCCTCCGGGAGCAGCGTGTGAGACTGTCACACACAGACACTTTCCTCCGGGAGCAGCGAGTGAGACTGTCACAAACAGACACCTTCCTCTAGGAGCAGCGTGTGAGACTGTCACAAACAGACACCTTCCTCTAGGAGCAGCGTGCGAGACTGTCACACACAGACACCTTCCACCGAGAGCAGCCAGGGAGACTGACACACACTGCCACCTTCCTCCAGGAGAAGCGAGAGAGAGTGTCACACATAGACACTTTCCTCCGGGAGCAGCCAGGGAGACTGTCACACACTTACACTTTCCTCCGGGAGCAGCGTGTGAGACTGTCACACTCAGACACCTTCCACCGGGAGCAGCGTGTGAGACTGTCACACAGAGACACGTTCCTCCGGGAGCGGCGAGAGAGACTGTCACACACAGACACTTTCCTCCGGGAGCAGCGTGTGAGACTGTCACACTCAGAAACCTTCCTCCGGGAGCAGCCAGGGAGACTGTCACACACAGACACTTTCCTCCGGGAGCTGCGTGTGAGACTGTCACAAACAGACACCTTCCTCTAGGAGCAGCGTGTGAGACTGTCACACACAGACACCTTCCTCCGGGAGCAGCAAGAGAGACTGTCACACAGAGACACTTTCCTCCGGGAGCAGCGTGTGTGACTGTCACAGACAGACACATTCCTCCGGGAGCAGCGTGTGAGACTGTCACACACAGACACTTTCCTCCGGGAGCAGCGTGTGAGACTGTCACACTCAGACACCTTCCTCCGGGTGCAGCCAGAGAGACCGTCACACACAGACACTTTCCTCCGGGAGCAGCGTGTGAGACTGTCACACACAGACACCTTCCTCTAGGAGCAGCGTGTGAGACTGTCACACACAGACACATTCCTCCATAAGAAGCAGCGTGTGAGACTGTCACACACAGACACCTTCCTCCGGGAGCAGCCATGGAGACTGACACACACAAACACCTTCCTCCAGGAGCAGCGTGTGAGACTGTCACGCACAGACACCTTCTTCCCGGAGCAGCCAGGGAGACTGTCACACACAGGCACCTTCCTCCAGGAGCAGCGAAACAGACTGTCACACACAGACACCTTCCTCCGGGAGCAGCCAGGGAGACTGTCACACACAGAAACTTTCCTCCGGGAGCAGCATGTGAGACTGTCACAAACAGACACCTTCCTCTAGGAGCAGCGTGCGAGACTGTCACACACAGACACCTTCCTCCGAGAGCAGCCAGGGAGACTGACACACACTGCCACCTTCCTCCAGGAGAAGCGAGAGAGAGTGTCACACACAGACACTTTCCTCCGGGAGCAGCGTGTGAGACTGTCACACACAGGCACCTTCCTCTGGGAGCAGCCAGGGAGACTGACACACACAGACACGTTCCTCCAGGAACAGCGTGTGAGACTGTCACGCACAACACATTCCTCCAGGAGCAGCCAGGGAGACTGTCACACACAGACACTTTCCTCAGGGAGCAGCGTGTGAGACTGTCACACTCAGACACCTTCCTCCGGGAGCAGCAAGAGAGACTGTCACACACACACTTTCCTCCGCGAGCAGCGTGTGAGACTGTCACACACAGTCACCTTCCTCAGGGAGCAGCGTGTGAGACTGTCACACACAGACACCTTCCTCCGGGAGCAGCGAGACAGACTGTCACACACAGACACCATCCTCCGGAACAGCCAGGGAGACTGTCACACAAACACCTTCCTCCTGGAGCATCGTGTGAGACTGTCACACAGAGACACCTTCCACCAGGAGCAGCCAGGGAGACTGTCACACAAACACCTTCCTCCGGGAGCAGCGTGTGATACTGTCACGCACAGACACCTTCAGCCAGGAGTAGCCAGGGAGACTGTCACACACAGACACTTTCCACCGGGAGCAGCGTGTGAGACTGTAACAAACAGACACATTCCTCCGGGAGCAGCGAGATAGTCTGTCACACACAGACACCTTCCTCCGGGAGCAGCGAGAGAGACTGTCACACACAGACACCTTCCACCAGGAGCAGCGAGAGAGACTGTCAGACACAGACACTTTCCTCCGGGAGCAGCGTGTGAGACTGTCACAGACAGACACATTCCTCCGGGAGCAGCGTGTGAGACTGTCACACACAGACACTTTCCTCCGGGAGCAGCGTGTGAGACTGTCACACTCAGACACCTTCCTCCGGGTGCAGCCAGAGAGACCGTCACACACAGACACTTTCCTCCGGGAGCAGCGTGTGAGACTGTCACACACAGACACCTTCCTCTAGGAGCAGCGTGTGAGACTGTCACACACAGACACATTCCTCCAGGAGCAGCGAAACAGACTGTCACACACAGACACCTTCCTCCGGGAGCAGCCAGGGAGACTGTCACACACAGAAACTTTCCTCCGGGAGCAGCATGTGAGACTGTCACAAACAGACACCTTCCTCTAGGAGCAGCGTGCGAGACTGTCACACACAGACACCTTCCTCCGAGAGCAGCCAGGGAGACTGACACACACTGCCACCTTCCTCCAGGAGAAGCGAGAGAGAGTGTCACACACAGACACTTTCCTCCGGGAGCAGCGTGTGAGACTGTCACACACAGGCACCTTCCTCTGGGAGCAGCCAGGGAGACTGACACACACAGACACGTTCCTCCAGGAACAGCGTGTGAGATTGTCACGCACAACACATTCCTCCAGGAGCAGCCAGGGAGACTGTCACACACAGACACTTTCCTCAGGGAGCAGCGTGTGAGACTGTCACACTCAGACACCTTCCGCCGGGAGCAGCGCGAGAGACTGTCACACACACACTTTCCTCCTGGAGCAGCGAGTTTGACGGTCACACATGGACACCTTGCTGCAGCAGCAGCGAGCGAGACTGTAACACACAGACACCTTCCTCCGGGAGCAGCGTGTGAGACTGTCACACTCAGACACCTTCCTCCGGGAGCAGCGTGTGAGACTGTCACACACAGACACTTTCCTCCGGGAGCAGCGAGTGAGACTGTCACAAACAGACACCTTCCTCTAGGAGCAGCGTGTGAGACTGTCACACACAGACACCTTCCTCCGGGAGCAGCAAGAGAGACTGTCACACACACACTTTCCTCCGCGAGCAGCGTGTGAGACTGTCACACACAGTCACCTTCCTCAGGGAGCAGCGTGTGAGACTGTCACACACAGACACCTTCCTCCGGGAGCAGCGAGACAGACTGTCACACACAGACACCATCCTCCGGAACAGCCAGGGAGACTGTCACACAGAGACACCTTCCTCCAGGAGCAGCCAGGGAGTCTGTCACACACAGACACCTTCCTCCTGGAGCATCGTGTGAGGCTGTCACACAGAGACACCTTCCTCCAGGAGCAGCGAGATAGTCTGTCACACACAGACACCTTCCTCCGGGAGCAGCGAGAGAGACTGTCACACACAGACACCTTCCACCAGGAGCAGCGAGAGAGACTGTCAGACACAGACACTTTCCTCCGGGAGCAGCGTGTGAGACTGTCACACACAGACACCTTCCTCTAGGAGCAGCGTGTGAGACTGTCACACACAGACACCTTCATCCGGGAGCAGACAGGGAGACTGTCACACACAGACACTTTCCTCCGGGAGCAGCGTGTGAGACTGTCACACACAGACACCTTCCTCCAGGAGCAGCGAGAGAGACTGTCACACACAGACTCCTTCCTCCGGGAGCAGTCAGGGCGACTGACACACAGACACCTTCCTCCGGGAGCAGCGTGTGAGACTGTCACACACAGACACCATCCTCCGGGAGCAGCGAGACAGACTGTCACACACAGACACCTTCCTCCGAGAGCAGCGAGAGAGACTGTCACACACAGACACCTTCTTCCAGGAGCAGCGAGAGAGACTGTCATACACAGACACCTTCCACAGTGAGCAGCGTGTGAGACTGTCACACACAGACACGTTCCTCCGGGAGCAGCGAGAGAGACTGTCACACACTTACACTTTCCTCCGGGAGCAGCGTGTGAGACTGTCATACTCAGACACCTTCCGCCGGGCGCAGCGTGTGAGACTGTCACACACAGAGACCTTCCTCCGGGAGCAGCGAGAGAGACTGTCACACACAGACACCTTCCTCCGGGAGCAGCGTGTGAGACGGTCACACACAGAGACCTTCCTCCGGGAGCAGCGAGAGAGACTGTCACACACAGACACCTTCCTCCGGGCGCAGCGTGTGAGACTGTAACGCACAGACACCTTCCTCCAGGAGCAGCGTGTGAGACTGTCACGCACAGACACCTTACTCCAGGAGCAGCGTGTGAGACGATCACGCACAGACACCTTCCACCGGGAGCAGCGTGTGAGACTGTCACAGAGAGACACTTTCCTCCGGGAGCAGCGAGAGAGACTGTCACACGCAGACACTTTCCTCCGGGAGCAGCGTGTGAGACTGTCACACACAGACACTTTCCTCCGGGAGCAGCGTGTGAGACTGTCACAAACAGACACCTTCCTCTAGGAGCAGATTGTGAGACTGTCACACACAGACACCTTCCTCCGGGAGCAGCCAGAGAGACTGTTACACACAGGCACCTTCCTCCAGGAGCAGCGAATCAGACTGTCACACACAGACACTTTACTCCGGGAGCAGCGTGTGAGACTGTGACAAACAGACACCTTCCTCTAGGAGCAGCGTGTGAGACTGTCACACACAGACACCTTCCTCCAGGAGCAGCGTGTGAGACTGTCACACTCAGACACCTTCCTCCGGGAGCAGCGAGAGAGACTGTCACACACAGACACTTTCCTCCGGGAGCAGCGTGTGAGACTGTCACACTCAGACACCTTCCTCCGGGAGCAGCCAGAGAGACCGTCACACACAGACACCTTCCTCTAGGAGCAGCGTGTGAGTCTGTCACACACAGACACCTTCATCCAGGAGCAGCCAGGGAGACTGACACACACAGACACCTTCCTCCAGGAGCAGCGTGTGAGACTGTCTCGCACAGACACCTTCCTCTAGGAGCAGCGTGTGAGACTGTCACACACAAGCACTTTCCTCTGGGAGCCGCGTGTGAGACTGTCACACTCAGACACCTTCCTCCGGGAGCAGCCAGAGAGACCGTCACACACAGACACTTTCCTCCGGGAGCAGCGTGTGAGACTGTCACACACAGACTCCTTCCTATAGGAGCAGCGTGTGAGACTGTCACACACAGACACTTTCCTCCATAAGAAGCAGCGTGTGAGACTGTCACACACAGACACCTTCTTCCGGGAGCAGCCAGGGAGACTGTCACACACAGGCACCTTCCTCCAGGAGCAGCGAAACAGACTGTCACACACAGACACCTTCCTCCGGGAGCAGCCAGGGAGACTGTCACACACAGAAACTTTCCTCCGGGAGCAGCGTGTGAGACTGTCACAAACAGACACCTTCCTCTAGAAGCAGCGTGCGAGACTGTCACACACAGACACCTTCCACCGAGAGCAGCCAGGGAGACTGACACACACTGCCACCTTCCTCCAGGAGAAGCGAGAGAGAGTGTCACACATAGACACTTTCCTCCGGGAGCAGCCAGGGAGACTGTCACACACTTACACTTTCCTCCGGGAGCAGCGTGTGAGACTGTCACACTCAGACACCTTCCGCCGGGAGCAGCGCGAGAGACTGTCACACACACACTTTCCTCCGGGAGCAGCGTGTGAGACTGTCACACACAGACACCTTCCTCCGGCAGCAGCGGGTGAGACTGTCACACAGAGACACCTTCATCCAGGAGCAGCCAGGGAGACTGACACACACAGACACCTTCCTCCTGGAGCAGCGAGAGAGACTGTCACACACAGACACCATCCTCCGGAACAGCCAGGGAGACTGTCACACAAACACCTTCCTCCTGGAGCATCGTGTGAGACTGTCACACAGAGACACCTTCCACCAGGAGCAGCCAGGGAGACTGTCACACAAACACCTTCCTCCGGGAGCAGCGTGTGATACTGTCACGCACAGACACCTTCAGCCAGGAGTAGCCAGGGAGACTGTCACACACAGACACTTTCCACCGGGAGCAGCGTGTGAGACTGTAACAAACAGACACATTCCTCCGGGAGCAGCGAGATAGTCTGTCACACACAGACACCTTCCTCCGGGAGCAGCGAGAGAGACTGTCACACACAGACACCTTCCACCAGGAGCAGCGAGAGAGACTGTCAGACACAGACACTTTCCTCCGGGAGCAGCGTGTGAGACTGTCACAGACAGACACATTCCTCCGGGAGCAGCGTGTGAGACTGTCACACACAGACACTTTCCTCCGGGAGCAGCGTGTGAGACTGTCACACTCAGACACCTTCCTCCGGGTGCAGCCAGAGAGACCGTCACACACAGACACTTTCCTCCGGGAGCAGCGTGTGAGACTGTCACACACAGACACCTTCCTCTAGGAGCAGCGTGTGAGACTGTCACACACAGACACATTCCTCCATAAGAAGCAGCGTGTGAGACTGTCACACACAGACACCTTCCTCCGGGAGCAGCCATGGAGACTGACACACACAAACACCTTCCTCCAGGAGCAGCGTGTGAGACTGTCACGCACAGACACCTTCTTCCCGGAGCAGCCAGGGAGACTGTCACACACAGGCACCTTCCTCCAGGAGCAGCGAAACAGACTGTCACACACAGACACCTTCCTCCGGGAGCAGCCAGGGAGACTGTCACACACAGAAACTTTCCTCCGGGAGCAGCATGTGAGACTGTCACAAACAGACACCTTCCTCTAGGAGCAGCGTGCGAGACTGTCACACACAGACACCTTCCTCCGAGAGCAGCCAGGGAGACTGACACACACTGCCACCTTCCTCCAGGAGAAGCGAGAGAGAGTGTCACACACAGACACTTTCCTCCGGGAGCAGCGTGTGAGACTGTCACACACAGGCACCTTCCTCTGGGAGCAGCCAGGGAGACTGACACACACAGACACGTTCCTCCAGGAACAGCGTGTGAGATTGTCACGCACAACACATTCCTCCAGGAGCAGCCAGGGAGACTGTCACACACAGACACTTTCCTCAGGGAGCAGCGTGTGAGACTGTCACACTCAGACACCTTCCGCCGGGAGCAGCGCGAGAGACTGTCACACACACACTTTCCTCCTGGAGCAGCGAGTTTGACGGTCACACATGGACACCTTGCTGCAGCAGCAGCGAGCGAGACTGTAACACACAGACACCTTCCTCCGGGAGCAGCGTGTGAGACTGTCACACTCAGACACCTTCCTCCGGGAGCAGCGTGTGAGACTGTCACACACAGACACTTTCCTCCGGGAGCAGCGAGTGAGACTGTCACAAACAGACACCTTCCTCTAGGAGCAGCGTGTGAGACTGTCACACACAGACACCTTCCTCCGGGAGCAGCAAGAGAGACTGTCACACACACACTTTCCTCCGCGAGCAGCGTGTGAGACTGTCACACACAGTCACCTTCCTCAGGGAGCAGCGTGTGAGACTGTCACACACAGACACCTTCCTCCGGGAGCAGCGAGACAGACTGTCACACACAGACACCATCCTCCGGAACAGCCAGGGAGACTGTCACACAGAGACACCTTCCTCCAGGAGCAGCCAGGGAGTCTGTCACACACAGACACCTTCCTCCTGGAGCATCGTGTGAGGCTGTCACACAGAGACACCTTCCTCCAGGAGCAGCGAGATAGTCTGTCACACACAGACACCTTCCTCCGGGAGCAGCGAGAGAGACTGTCACACACAGACACCTTCCACCAGGAGCAGCGAGAGAGACTGTCAGACACAGACACTTTCCTCCGGGAGCAGCGTGTGAGACTGTCACACACAGACACCTTCCTCTAGGAGCAGCGTGTGAGACTGTCACACACAGACACCTTCATCCGGGAGCAGACAGGGAGACTGTCACACACAGACACTTTCCTCCGGGAGCAGCGTGTGAGACTGTCACACACAGACACCTTCCTCCAGGAGCAGCGAGAGAGACTGTCACACACAGACTCCTTCCTCCGGGAGCAGTCAGGGCGACTGACACACAGACACCTTCCTCCGGGAGCAGCGTGTGAGACTGTCACACACAGACACCATCCTCCGGGAGCAGCGAGACAGACTGTCACACACAGACACCTTCCTCCGAGAGCAGCGAGAGAGACTGTCACACACAGACACCTTCTTCCAGGAGCAGCGAGAGAGACTGTCATACACAGACACCTTCCACAGTGAGCAGCGTGTGAGACTGTCACACACAGACACGTTCCTCCGGGAGCAGCGAGAGAGACTGTCACACACTTACACTTTCCTCCGGGAGCAGCGTGTGAGACTGTCATACTCAGACACCTTCCGCCGGGCGCAGCGTGTGAGACTGTCACACACAGAGACCTTCCTCCGGGAGCAGCGAGAGAGACTGTCACACACAGACACCTTCCTCCGGGAGCAGCGTGTGAGACGGTCACACACAGAGACCTTCCTCCGGGAGCAGCGAGAGAGACTGTCACACACAGACACCTTCCTCCGGGCGCAGCGTGTGAGACTGTAACGCACAGACACCTTCCTCCAGGAGCAGCGTGTGAGACTGTCACGCACAGACACCTTACTCCAGGAGCAGCGTGTGAGACGATCACGCACAGACACCTTCCACCGGGAGCAGCGTGTGAGACTGTCACAGAGAGACACTTTCCTCCGGGAGCAGCGAGAGAGACTGTCACACGCAGACACTTTCCTCCGGGAGCAGCGTGTGAGACTGTCACACACAGACACTTTCCTCCGGGAGCAGCGTGTGAGACTGTCACAAACAGACACCTTCCTCTAGGAGCAGATTGTGAGACTGTCACACACAGACACCTTCCTCCGGGAGCAGCCAGAGAGACTGTTACACACAGGCACCTTCCTCCAGGAGCAGCGAATCAGACTGTCACACACAGACACTTTACTCCGGGAGCAGCGTGTGAGACTGTGACAAACAGACACCTTCCTCTAGGAGCAGCGTGTGAGACTGTCACACACAGACACCTTCCTCCAGGAGCAGCGTGTGAGACTGTCACACTCAGACACCTTCCTCCGGGAGCAGCGAGAGAGACTGTCACACACAGACACTTTCCTCCGGGAGCAGCGTGTGAGACTGTCACACTCAGACACCTTCCTCCGGGAGCAGCCAGAGAGACCGTCACACACAGACACCTTCCTCTAGGAGCAGCGTGTGAGTCTGTCACACACAGACACCTTCATCCAGGAGCAGCCAGGGAGACTGACACACACAGACACCTTCCTCCAGGAGCAGCGTGTGAGACTGTCTCGCACAGACACCTTCCTCTAGGAGCAGCGTGTGAGACTGTCACACACAAGCACTTTCCTCTGGGAGCCGCGTGTGAGACTGTCACACTCAGACACCTTCCTCCGGGAGCAGCCAGAGAGACCGTCACACACAGACACTTTCCTCCGGGAGCAGCGTGTGAGACTGTCACACACAGACTCCTTCCTATAGGAGCAGCGTGTGAGACTGTCACACACAGACACTTTCCTCCATAAGAAGCAGCGTGTGAGACTGTCACACACAGACACCTTCTTCCGGGAGCAGCCAGGGAGACTGTCACACACAGGCACCTTCCTCCAGGAGCAGCGAAACAGACTGTCACACACAGACACCTTCCTCCGGGAGCAGCCAGGGAGACTGTCACACACAGAAACTTTCCTCCGGGAGCAGCGTGTGAGACTGTCACAAACAGACACCTTCCTCTAGAAGCAGCGTGCGAGACTGTCACACACAGACACCTTCCACCGAGAGCAGCCAGGGAGACTGACACACACTGCCACCTTCCTCCAGGAGAAGCGAGAGAGAGTGTCACACATAGACACTTTCCTCCGGGAGCAGCCAGGGAGACTGTCACACACTTACACTTTCCTCCGGGAGCAGCGTGTGAGACTGTCACACTCAGACACCTTCCGCCGGGAGCAGCGCGAGAGACTGTCACACACACACTTTCCTCCGGGAGCAGCGTGTGAGACTGTCACACACAGACACCTTCCTCCGGCAGCAGCGGGTGAGACTGTCACACAGAGACACCTTCATCCAGGAGCAGCCAGGGAGACTGACACACACAGACACCTTCCTCCTGGAGCAGCGAGAGAGACTGTCACACACAGACACCTTCCTACGGGAGCAGTGTGTGAGACTGTCACACACAGACACCTTCCACCGGGAGCAGCGTGTGAGACTGTCACACAGAGACACGTTCCTCCGGGAGCAGCGAGAGAGACTGTCACACACAGACACTTTCCTCCGGGAGCAGCGTGTGAGACTGTCACACTCAGAAACCTTCCTCCGGGAGCAGCCAGGGAGACTGTCACACACAGACACTTTCCTCCGGGAGCAGCGTGTGAGACTGTCACAAACAGACACCTTCCTCTAGGAGCAGCGTGTGAGACTGTCACACACAGACACCTTCCTCCGGGAGCAGCAAGAGAGACTGTCACACAGAGACACTTTCCTCCGGGAGCAGCGTGTGAGACTGTCACACTCAGACACCTTCCTCCGGGTGCAGCCAGAGAGACCGTCACACACAGACACCTTCCTCCGGGAGCAGCGAGAGAGACTGTCATACACAGACACCTTCCACAGTGAGCAGCGTGTGAGACTGTCACACACAGACACGTTCCTCCGGGAGCAGCGAGAGAGACTGTCACACAGTTACACTTTCCTCCGGGAGCAGCGTGTGAGACTGTCATACTCAGACACCTTCCGCCGGGCGCAGCGTGTGAGACTGTCATACACAGAGACCTTCCTCCGGGAGCAGCGAGAGAGACTGTCACACACAGACACCTTCCTCCGGGAGCAGCGTGTGAGACGGTCACACACAGAGACCTTCCTCCGGGAGCAGCGAGAGAGACTGTCACACACAGACACCTTCCTCCGGGCGCAGCGTGTGAGACTGTAACGCACAGACACCTTCCTCCAGGAGCAGCGTGTGAGACTGTCACGCACAGACACCTTACTCCAGGAGCCGCGTGTGAGACGATCACGCACAGACACCTTCCACCGGGAGCAGCGTGTGAGACTGTCACAGAGAGACACTTTCCTCCGGGAGCAGCGAGAGAGACTGTCACACACAGACACTTTCCTCCGGGAGCAGCGTGTGAGACTGTCACACACAGAAACTTTCCTCCGGGAGCAGCGTGTGAGACTGTCACACACAGACACTTTCCTCCGGGAGCAGCGTGTGAGACTGTCACAAACAGACACCTTCCTCTAGGAGCAGAGTGTGAGACTGTCACACACAGACACCTTCCTCCGGGAGCAGCCAGAGAGACTGTTACACACAGGCACCTTCCTCCAGGAGCAGCGAATCAGACTGTCACACACAGACACTTTACTCCGGGAGCAGCGTGTGAGACTGTCACAAACAGACACCTTCCTCTAGGAGCAGCGTGTGAGAGTGTCACACACAGACACCTTCCTCCAGGAGCAGCGTGTGAGACTGTCACACTCAGACATCTTCCTCCGGGAGCAGCGAGAGAGACTGTCACACACAGACACTTTCCACCGGGAGCAGCGTGTGAGACTGTCACACTCAGACACCTTCCTCCGGGAGCAGCCAGAGAGACCGTCACACACAGACACCTTCCTCTAGGAGCAGCGTGTGAGTCTGTCACACACAGACACCTTCATCCAGGAGCAGCCAGGGAGACTGACACACACAGACACCTTCCTCCAGGAGCAGCGTGTGAGACTGTCTCGCACAGACACCTTCCTCTAGGAGCAGCGTGTGAGACTGTCACACACAAGCACTTTCCTCTGGGAGCCGCGTGTGAGACTGTCACACTCAGACACCTTCCTCCGGGAGCAGCCAGAGAGACCATCACACACAGACACTTTCCTCCGGGAGCAGCGTGTGAGACTGTCACACACAGACACCTTCCTATAGGAGCAGCGTGTGAGACTGTCACACACAGACACTTTCCTCCATAAGAAGCAGCGTGTGAGACTGTCACACACAGACACCTTCTTCCGGGAGCAGCCAGGGAGACTGTCACACACAGGCACCTTCCTCCAGGAGCAGCGAAACAGACTGTCACACACAGACACCTTCCTCCGGGAGCAGCCAGGGAGACTGTCACACACAGAAACTTTCCTCCGGGAGCAGCGTGTGAGACTGTCACAAACAGACACCTTCCTCTAGGAGCAGCGTGCGAGACTGTCACACACAGACACCTTCCACCGAGAGCAGCCAGGGAGACTGACACACACTGCCACCTTCCTCCAGGAGAAGCGAGAGAGAGTGTCACACATAGACACTTTCCTCCGGGAGCAGCCAGGGAGACTGTCACACACTTACACTTTCCTCCGGGAGCAGCGTGTGAGACTGTCACACTCAGACACCTTCCGCCGGGAGCAGCGCGAGAGACTGTCACACACACACTTTCCTCCGGGAGCAGCGTGTGAGACTGTCACACACAGACACCTTCCTCCGGCAGCAGCGGGTGAGACTGTCACACAGAGACACCTTCATCCAGGAGCAGCCAGGGAGACTGACACACACAGACACCTTCCTCCTGGAGCAGCGAGAGTGACTGTCACACACATACACCTTCCTACGGGAGCAGTGTGTGAGACTGTCACACACAGACACCTTCCACCGGGAGCAGCGTGTGAGACTGTCACACAGAGACACGTTCCTCCGGGAGCAGCGAGAGAGACTGTCACACACAGACACTTTCCTCCGGGAGCAGCGTGTGAGACTGTCACACTCAGAAACCTTCCTCCGGGATCAGCCAGGGAGACTGTCACACACAGACACTTTCCTCCGGGAGCAGCGTGTGAGACTGTCACAAACAGACACCTTCCTCTAGGAGCAGCGTGTGAGACTGTCACACACAGACACCTTCCTCCGGGAGCAGCAAGAGAGACTGTCACACAGAGACACTTTCCTCCGGGAGCAGCGTGTGAGACTGTCACACTCAGACACCTTCCTCCGGGTGCAGCCAGAGAGACCGTCACACACAGACACCTTCCTCCGGGAGCAGCGAGAGAGACTGTCACACACAGACACCTTCTTCCAGGAGCAGCGAGAGAGACTGTCATACACAGACACCTTCCACAGTGAGCAGCGTGTGAGACTGTCACACACAGACACGTTCCTCCGGGAGCAGCGAGAGAGACTGTCACACACTTACACTTTCCTCCGGGAGCAGCGTGTGAGACTGTCATACTCAGACACCTTCCGCCGGGCGCAGCGTGTGAGACTGTCACACACAGAGACCTTCCTCCGGGAGCAGCGAGAGAGACTGTCACACACAGACACCTTCCTCCGGGAGCAGCGTGTGAGACGGTCACACACAGAGACCTTCCTCCGGGAGCAGCGAGAGAGACTGTCACACACAGACACCTTCCTCCGGGCGCAGCGTGTGAGACTGTAACGCACAGACACCTTCCTCCAGGAGCAGCGTGTGAGACTGTCACGCACAGACACCTTACTCCAGGAGCCGCGTGTGAGACGATCACGCACAGACACCTTCCACCGGGAGCAGCGTGTGAGACTGTCACAGAGAGACACTTTCCTCCGGGAGCAGCGAGAGAGACTGTCACACACAGACACTTTCCTCCGGGAGCAGCGTGTGAGACTGTCACACACAGAAACTTTCCTCCGGGAGCAGCGTGTGAGACTGTCACACACAGACACTTTCCTCCGGGAGCAGCGTGTGAGACTGTCACAAACAGACACCTTCCTCTAGGAGCAGAGTGTGAGACTGTCACACACAGACACCTTCCTCCGGGAGCAGCCAGAGAGACTGTTACACACAGGCACCTTCCTCCAGGAGCAGCGAATCAGACTGTCACACACAGACACTTTACTCCGGGAGCAGCGTGTGAGACTGTCACAAACAGACACCTTCCTCTAGGAGCAGCGTGTGAGACTGTCACACACAGACACCTTCCTCCAGGAGCAGCGTGTGAGACTGTCACACTCAGACATCTTCCTCCGGGAGCAGCGAGAGAGACTGTCACACACAGACACTTTCCTCCGGGAGCAGCGTGTGAGACTGTCACACTCAGACACCTTCCTCCGGGAGCAGCCAGAGAGACCGTCACACACAGACACCTTCCTCTAGGAGCAGCGTGTGAGTCTGTCACACACAGACACCTTCATCCAGGAGCAGCCAGGGAGACTGACACACACAGACACCTTCCTCCAGGAGCAGCGTGTGAGACTGTCTCGCACAGACACCTTCCTCTAGGAGCAGCGTGTGAGACTGTCACACACAAGCACTTTCCTCTGGGAGCCGCGTGTGAGACTGTCACACTCAGACACCTTCCTCCGGGAGCAGCCAGAGAGACCGTCACACACAGACACTTTCCTCCGGGAGCAGCGTGTGAGACTGTCACACACAGACACCTTCCTATAGGAGCAGCGTGTGAGACTGTCACACACAGACACTTTCCTCCATAAGAAGCAGCGTGTGAGACTGTCACACACAGACACCTTCTTCCGGGAGCAGCCAGGGAGACTGTCACACACAGACACCTTCCTCCGGGAGCAGCCAGGGAGACTGTCACACACAGAAACTTTCCTCCGGGAGCAGCGTGTGAGACTGTCACAAACAGACACCTTCCTCTAGGAGCAGCGTGCGAGACTGTCACACACAGACACCTTCCACCGAGAGCAGCCAGGGAGACTGACACACACTGCCACCTTCCTCCAGGAGAAGCGAGAGAGAGTGTCACACATAGACACTTTCCTCCGGGAGCAGCCAGGGAGACTGTCACACACTTACACTTTCCTCCGGGAGCAGCGTGCGAGACTGTCACACTCAGACACCTTCCGCCGGGAGCAGCGCGAGAGACTGTCACACACACACTTTCCTCCGGGAGCAGCGTGTGAGACTGTCACACAGAGACACGTTCCTCCGGGAGCAGCGAGAGAGACTGTCACACACAGACACTTTCCTCCGGGAGCAGCGTGTGAGACTGTCACACTCAGAAACCTTCCTCCGGGAGCAGCCAGGGAGACTGTCACACACAGACACTTTCCTCCGGGAGCAGCGTGTGAGACTGTCACAAACAGACACCTTCCTCTAGGAGCAGGGTGTGAGACTGTCACACACAGACACCTTCCTCCGGGAGCAGCAAGAGAGACTGTCACACAGAGACACTTTCCTCCGGGAGCAGCGTGTGAGACTGTCACACTCAGACACCTTCCTCCGGGTGCAGCCAGAGAGACCGTCACACACAGACACTTTCCTCCGGGAGCAGCGTGTGAGACTGTCACACACATACACCTTCCTCTAGGAGCAGCGTGTGAGACTGTCACACACAGACACATTCCTCCATAAGAAGCAGCGTGTGAGACTGTCACACACAGACACCTTCCTCCGGGAGCAGCCATGGAGACTGACACACACAAACACCTTCCTCCAGGAGCAGCGTGTGAGACTGTCACGCACAGACACCTTCTTCCCGGAGCAGCCAGGGAGACTGTCACACACAGGCACCTTCCTCCAGGAGCAGCGAAACAGACTGTCACACACAGACACCTTCCTCCGGGAGCAGCCAGGGAGACTGTCACACACAGAAACTTTCCTCCGGGAGCAGCATGTGAGACTGTCACAAACAGACACCTTCCTCTAGGAGCAGCGTGCGAGACTGTCACACACAGACACCTTCCTCCGAGAGCAGCCAGGGAGACTGACACACACTGCCACCTTCCTCCAGGAGAAGCGAGAGAGAGTGTCACACACAGACACTTTCCTCCGGGAGCAGCGTGTGAGACTGTCACACACAGGCACCTTCCTCTGGGAGCAGCCAGGGAGACTGACACACACAGACACGTTCCTCCAGGAACAGCGTGTGAGACTGTCACGCACAACACATTCCTCCAGGAGCAGCCAGGGAGACTGTCACACACAGACACTTTCCTCAGGGAGCAGCGTGTGAGACTGTCACACTCAGACACCTTCCGCCGGGAGCAGTGCGAGAGACTGTCACACACAGACACCTTCCTCCGGGAGCAGCGAGTTTGACGGTCACACATGGACACCTTGCTGCAGCACCAGCGAGCGAGACTGTAACACACAGACACTTTCCTCCGGGAGCAGCGAGTGAGACTGTCACAAACAGACACCTTCCTCCGGGAGCAGCGTGTGAGACTGTAACAAACAGACACATTCCTCCGGGAGCAGCGAGATAGTCTGTCACACACAGACACCTTCCTCCGGGAGCAGCGAGAGAGACTGTCACACACAGACACCTTCCACCAGGAGCAGCGAGAGAGACTGTCAGACACAGACACTTTCCTCCGGGAGCAGCGTGTGAGACTGTCACACACAGACACCTTCCTCTAGGAGCAGCGTGTGAGACTGTCACACACAGACACCTTCATCCGGGAGCAGACAGGGAGACTGTCACACACAGACACTTTCCTCCGGGAGCAGCATGTGAGACTGTCACACAGAGACACGTTCCTCCGGGAGCAGCGAGAGAGACTGTCACACACAGACACTTTCCTCCGGGAGCAGCGTGTGAGACTGTCACACTCAGAAACCTTCCTCCGGGAGCAGCCAGGGAGACTGTCACACACAGACACTTTCCTCCGGGAGCAGCGTGTGAGACTGTCACAAACAGACACCTTCCTCTAGGAGCAGCGTGTGAGACTGTCACACACAGACACCTTCCTCCGGGAGCAGCAAGAGAGACTGTCACACAGAGACACTTTCCTCCGGGAGCAGCGTGTGAGACTGTCACAGACAGACACATTCCTCCGGGAGCAGCGTGTGAGACTGTCACACACAGACACTTTCCTCCGGGAGCAGCGTGTGAGACTGTCACACTCAGACACCTTCCTCCGGGTGCAGCCAGAGAGACCGTCACACACAGACACTTTCCTCCGGGAGCAGCGTGTGAGACTGTCACACACAGACACCTTCCTCTAGGAGCAGCGTGTGAGACTGTCACACACAGACACATTCCTCCATAAGAAGCAGCGTGTGAGACTGTCACACACAGACACCTTCCTCCGGGAGCAGCCATGGAGACTGACACACACAAACACCTTCCTCCAGGAGCAGCGTGTGAGACTGTCACACACAGACACGTTCCTCCGGGAGCAGCGAGAGAGACTGTCACACACTTACACTTTCCTCCGGGAGCAGCGTGTGAGACTGTCATACTCAGACACCTTCCGCCGGGCGCAGCGTGTGAGACTGTCACACACAGAGACCTTCCTCCGGGAGCAGCGAGAGAGACTGTCACACACAGACACCTTCCTCCGGGAGCAGCGTGTGAGACGGTCACACACAGAGACCTTCCTCCGGGAGCAGCGAGAGAGACTGTCACACACAGACACCTTCCTCCGGGCGCAGCGTGTGAGACTGTAACGCACAGACACCTTCCTCCAGGAGCAGCGTGTGAGACTGTCACGCACAGACACCTTACTCCAGGAGCCGCGTGTGAGACGATCACGCACAGACACCTTCCACCGGGAGCAGCGTGTGAGACTGTCACAGAGAGACACTTTCCTCCGGGAGCAGCGAGAGAGACTGTCACACACAGACACTTTCCTCCGGGAGCAGCGTGTGAGACTGTCACACACAGAAACTTTCCTCCGGGAGCAGCGTGTGAGACTGTCACACACAGACACTTTCCTCCGGGAGCAGCGTGTGAGACTGTCACAAACAGACACCTTCCTCTAGGAGCAGAGTGTGAGACTGTCACACACAGACACCTTCCTCCGGGAGCAGCCAGAGAGACTGTTACACACAGGCACCTTCCTCCAGGAGCAGCGAATCAGACTGTCACACACAGACACTTTACTCCGGGAGCAGCGTGTGAGACTGTCACAAACAGACACCTTCCTCTAGGAGCAGCGTGTGAGACTGTCACACACAGACACCTTCCTCCAGGAGCAGCGTGTGAGACTGTCACACTCAGACATCTTCCTCCGGGAGCAGCGAGAGAGACTGTCACACACAGACACTTTCCTCCGGGAGCAGCGTGTGAGACTGTCACACTCAGACACCTTCCTCCGGGAGCAGCCAGAGAGACCGTCACACACAGACACCTTCCTCTAGGAGCAGCGTGTGAGTCTGTCACACACAGACACCTTCATCCAGGAGCAGCCAGGGAGACTGACACACACAGACACCTTCCTCCAGGAGCAGCGTGTGAGACTGTCTCGCACAGACACCTTCCTCTAGGAGCAGCGTGTGAGACTGTCACACACAAGCACTTTCCTCTGGGAGCCGCGTGTGAGACTGTCACACTCAGACACCTTCCTCCGGGAGCAGCCAGAGAGACCGTCACACACAGACACTTTCCTCCGGGAGCAGCGTGTGAGACTGTCACACACAGACACCTTCCTATAGGAGCAGCGTGTGAGACTGTCACACACAGACACTTTCCTCCATAAGAAGCAGCGTGTGAGACTGTCACACACAGACACCTTCTTCCGGGAGCAGCCAGGGAGACTGTCACACACAGACACCTTCCTCCGGGAGCAGCCAGGGAGACTGTCACACACAGAAACTTTCCTCCGGGAGCAGCGTGTGAGACTGTCACAAACAGACACCTTCCTCTAGGAGCAGCGTGCGAGACTGTCACACACAGACACCTTCCACCGAGAGCAGCCAGGGAGACTGACACACACTGCCACCTTCCTCCAGGAGAAGCGAGAGAGAGTGTCACACATAGACACTTTCCTCCGGGAGCAGCCAGGGAGACTGTCACACACTTACACTTTCCTCCGGGAGCAGCGTGCGAGACTGTCACACTCAGACACCTTCCGCCGGGAGCAGCGCGAGAGACTGTCACACACACACTTTCCTCCGGGAGCAGCGTGTGAGACTGTCACACAGAGACACGTTCCTCCGGGAGCAGCGAGAGAGACTGTCACACACAGACACTTTCCTCCGGGAGCAGCGTGTGAGACTGTCACACTCAGAAACCTTCCTCCGGGAGCAGCCAGGGAGACTGTCACACACAGACACTTTCCTCCGGGAGCAGCGTGTGAGACTGTCACAAACAGACACCTTCCTCTAGGAGCAGGGTGTGAGACTGTCACACACAGACACCTTCCTCCGGGAGCAGCAAGAGAGACTGTCACACAGAGACACTTTCCTCCGGGAGCAGCGTGTGAGACTGTCACACTCAGACACCTTCCTCCGGGTGCAGCCAGAGAGACCGTCACACACAGACACTTTCCTCCGGGAGCAGCGTGTGAGACTGTCACACACATACACCTTCCTCTAGGAGCAGCGTGTGAGACTGTCACACACAGACACATTCCTCCATAAGAAGCAGCGTGTGAGACTGTCACACACAGACACCTTCCTCCGGGAGCAGCCATGGAGACTGACACACACAAACACCTTCCTCCAGGAGCAGCGTGTGAGACTGTCACGCACAGACACCTTCTTCCCGGAGCAGCCAGGGAGACTGTCACACACAGGCACCTTCCTCCAGGAGCAGCGAAACAGACTGTCACACACAGACACCTTCCTCCGGGAGCAGCCAGGGAGACTGTCACACACAGAAACTTTCCTCCGGGAGCAGCATGTGAGACTGTCACAAACAGACACCTTCCTCTAGGAGCAGCGTGCGAGACTGTCACACACAGACACCTTCCTCCGAGAGCAGCCAGGGAGACTGACACACACTGCCACCTTCCTCCAGGAGAAGCGAGAGAGAGTGTCACACACAGACACTTTCCTCCGGGAGCAGCGTGTGAGACTGTCACACACAGGCACCTTCCTCTGGGAGCAGCCAGGGAGACTGACACACACAGACACGTTCCTCCAGGAACAGCGTGTGAGACTGTCACGCACAACACATTCCTCCAGGAGCAGCCAGGGAGACTGTCACACACAGACACTTTCCTCAGGGAGCAGCGTGTGAGACTGTCACACTCAGACACCTTCCGCCGGGAGCAGTGCGAGAGACTGTCACACACAGACACCTTCCTCCGGGAGCAGCGAGTTTGACGGTCACACATGGACACCTTGCTGCAGCACCAGCGAGCGAGACTGTAACACACAGACACTTTCCTCCGGGAGCAGCGAGTGAGACTGTCACAAACAGACACCTTCCTCCGGGAGCAGCGTGTGAGACTGTAACAAACAGACACATTCCTCCGGGAGCAGCGAGATAGTCTGTCACACACAGACACCTTCCTCCGGGAGCAGCGAGAGAGACTGTCACACACAGACACCTTCCACCAGGAGCAGCGAGAGAGACTGTCAGACACAGACACTTTCCTCCGGGAGCAGCGTGTGAGACTGTCACACACAGACACCTTCCTCTAGGAGCAGCGTGTGAGACTGTCACACACAGACACCTTCATCCGGGAGCAGACAGGGAGACTGTCACACACAGACACTTTCCTCCGGGAGCAGCATGTGAGACTGTCACACAGAGACACGTTCCTCCGGGAGCAGCGAGAGAGACTGTCACACACAGACACTTTCCTCCGGGAGCAGCGTGTGAGACTGTCACACTCAGAAACCTTCCTCCGGGAGCAGCCAGGGAGACTGTCACACACAGACACTTTCCTCCGGGAGCAGCGTGTGAGACTGTCACAAACAGACACCTTCCTCTAGGAGCAGCGTGTGAGACTGTCACACACAGACACCTTCCTCCGGGAGCAGCAAGAGAGACTGTCACACAGAGACACTTTCCTCCGGGAGCAGCGTGTGAGACTGTCACAGACAGACACATTCCTCCGGGAGCAGCGTGTGAGACTGTCACACACAGACACTTTCCTCCGGGAGCAGCGTGTGAGACTGTCACACTCAGACACCTTCCTCCGGGTGCAGCCAGAGAGACCGTCACACACAGACACTTTCCTCCGGGAGCAGCGTGTGAGACTGTCACACACAGACACCTTCCTCTAGGAGCAGCGTGTGAGACTGTCACACACAGACACATTCCTCCATAAGAAGCAGCGTGTGAGACTGTCACACACAGACACCTTCCTCCGGGAGCAGCCATGGAGACTGACACACACAAACACCTTCCTCCAGGAGCAGCGTGTGAGACTGTCACGCACAGACACCTTCTTCCCGGAGCAGCCAGGGAGACTGTCACACACAGGCACCTTCCTCCAGGAGCAGCGAAACAGACTGTCACACACAGACACCTTCCACCGAGAGCAGCCAGGGAGACTGACACACACTGCCACCTTCCTCCAGGAGAAGCGAGAGAGAGTGTCACACATAGACACTTTCCTCCGGGAGCAGCCAGGGAGACTGTCACACACTTACACTTTCCTCCGGGAGCAGCGTGTGAGACTGTCACACTCAGACACCTTCCACCGGGAGCAGCGTGTGAGACTGTCACACAGAGACACGTTCCTCCGGGAGCGGCGAGAGAGACTGTCACACACAGACACTTTCCTCCGGGAGCAGCGTGTGAGACTGTCACACTCAGAAACCTTCCTCCGGGAGCAGCCAGGGAGACTGTCACACACAGACACTTTCCTCCGGGAGCTGCGTGTGAGACTGTCACAAACAGACACCTTCCTCTAGGAGCAGCGTGTGAGACTGTCACACACAGACACCTTCCTCCGGGAGCAGCAAGAGAGACTGTCACACAGAGACACTTTCCTCCGGGAGCAGCGTGTGTGACTGTCACAGACAGACACATTCCTCCGGGAGCAGCGTGTGAGACTGTCACACACAGACACTTTCCTCCGGGAGCAGCGTGTGAGACTGTCACACTCAGACACCTTCCTCCGGGTGCAGCCAGAGAGACCGTCACACACAGACACTTTCCTCCGGGAGCAGCGTGTGAGACTGTCACACACAGACACCTTCCTCTAGGAGCAGCGTGTGAGACTGTCACACACAGACACATTCCTCCATAAGAAGCAGCGTGTGAGACTGTCACACACAGACACCTTCCTCCGGGAGCAGCCATGGAGACTGACACACACAAACACCTTCCTCCAGGAGCAGCGTGTGAGACTGTCACGCACAGACACCTTCTTCCCGGAGCAGCCAGGGAGACTGTCACACACAGGCACCTTCCTCCAGGAGCAGCGAAACAGACTGTCACACACAGACACCTTCCTCCGGGAGCAGCCAGGGAGACTGTCACACACAGAAACTTTCCTCCGGGAGCAGCATGTGAGACTGTCACAAACAGACACCTTCCTCTAGGAGCAGCGTGCGAGACTGTCACACACAGACACCTTCCTCCGAGAGCAGCCAGGGAGACTGACACACACTGCCACCTTCCTCCAGGAGAAGCGAGAGAGAGTGTCACACACAGACACTTTCCTCCGGGAGCAGCGTGTGAGACTGTCACACACAGGCACCTTCCTCTGGGAGCAGCCAGGGAGACTGACACACACAGACACGTTCCTCCAGGAACAGCGTGTGAGACTGTCACGCACAACACATTCCTCCAGGAGCAGCCAGGGAGACTGTCACACACAGACACTTTCCTCAGGGAGCAGCGCGAGAGACTGTCACACACACACTTTCCTCCTGGAGCAGCGAGTTTGACGGTCACACATGGACACCTTGCTGCAGCAGCAGCGAGCGAGACTGTAACACACAGACACCTTCCTCCGGGAGCAGCGTGTGAGACTGTCACACTCAGACACCTTCCTCCGGGAGCAGCGTGTGAGACTGTCACACACAGACACTTTCCTCCGGGAGCAGCCAGGGAGTCTGTCACACACAGACACCTTCCTCCTGGAGCATCGTGTGAGACTGTCACACAGAGACACCTTACACCAGGAGCAGCCAGGGAGACTGTCACACAAACACCTTCCTCCGGGAGCAGCGTGTGATACTGTCACGCACAGACACCTTCAGCCAGGAGTAGCCAGGGAGACTGTCACACACAGACACTTTCCACCGGGAGCAGCGTGTGAGACTGTAACAAACAGACACATTCCTCCGGGAGCAGCGAGATAGTCTGTCACACACAGACACCTTCCTCCGGGAGCAGCGAGAGAGACTGTCACACACAGACACCTTCCACCAGGAGCAGCGAGAGAGACTGTCAGACACAGACACTTTCCTCCGGGAGCAGCGTGTGAGACTGTCACACACAGACACCTTCCTCTAGGAGCAGCGTGTGAGACTGTCACACACAGACACCTTCATCCGGGAGCAGACAGGGAGACTGTCACACACAGACACTTTCCTCCGGGAGCAGCATGTGAGACTGTCACACAGAGACACGTTCCTCCGGGAGCAGCGAGAGAGACTGTCACACACAGACACTTTCCTCCGGGAGCAGCGTGTGAGACTGTCACACTCAGAAACCTTCCTCCGGGAGCAGCCAGGGAGACTGTCACACACAGACACTTTCCTCCGGGAGCAGCGTGTGAGACTGTCACAAACAGACACCTTCCTCTAGGAGCAGCGTGTGAGACTGTCACACACAGACACCTTCCTCCGGGAGCAGCAAGAGAGACTGTCACACAGAGACACTTTCCTCCGGGAGCAGCGTGTGAGACTGTCACAGACAGACACATTCCTCCGGGAGCAGCGTGTGAGACTGTCACACACAGACACTTTCCTCCGGGAGCAGCGTGTGAGACTGTCACACTCAGACACCTTCCTCCGGGTGCAGCCAGAGAGACCGTCACACACAGACACTTTCCTCCGGGAGCAGCGTGTGAGACTGTCACACACAGACACCTTCCTCTAGGAGCAGCGTGTGAGACTGTCACACACAGACACATTCCTCCATAAGAAGCAGCGTGTGAGACTGTCACACACAGACACCTTCCTCCGGGAGCAGCCATGGAGACTGACACACACAAACACCTTCCTCCAGGAGCAGCGTGTGAGACTGTCACGCACAGACACCTTCTTCCCGGAGCAGCCAGGGAGACTGTCACACACAGGCACCTTCCTCCAGGAGCAGCGAAACAGACTGTCACACACAGACACCTTCCACCGAGAGCAGCCAGGGAGACTGACACACACTGCCACCTTCCTCCAGGAGAAGCGAGAGAGAGTGTCACACATAGACACTTTCCTCCGGGAGCAGCCAGGGAGACTGTCACACACTTACACTTTCCTCCGGGAGCAGCGTGTGAGACTGTCACACTCAGACACCTTCCACCGGGAGCAGCGTGTGAGACTGTCACACAGAGACACGTTCCTCCGGGAGCGGCGAGAGAGACTGTCACACACAGACACTTTCCTCCGGGAGCAGCGTGTGAGACTGTCACACTCAGAAACCTTCCTCCGGGAGCAGCCAGGGAGACTGTCACACACAGACACTTTCCTCCGGGAGCTGCGTGTGAGACTGTCACAAACAGACACCTTCCTCTAGGAGCAGCGTGTGAGACTGTCACACACAGACACCTTCCTCCGGGAGCAGCAAGAGAGACTGTCACACAGAGACACTTTCCTCCGGGAGCAGCGTGTGTGACTGTCACAGACAGACACATTCCTCCGGGAGCAGCGTGTGAGACTGTCACACACAGACACTTTCCTCCGGGAGCAGCGTGTGAGACTGTCACACTCAGACACCTTCCTCCGGGTGCAGCCAGAGAGACCGTCACACACAGACACTTTCCTCCGGGAGCAGCGTGTGAGACTGTCACACACAGACACCTTCCTCTAGGAGCAGCGTGTGAGACTGTCACACACAGACACATTCCTCCATAAGAAGCAGCGTGTGAGACTGTCACACACAGACACCTTCCTCCGGGAGCAGCCATGGAGACTGACACACACAAACACCTTCCTCCAGGAGCAGCGTGTGAGACTGTCACGCACAGACACCTTCTTCCCGGAGCAGCCAGGGAGACTGTCACACACAGGCACCTTCCTCCAGGAGCAGCGAAACAGACTGTCACACACAGACACCTTCCTCCGGGAGCAGCCAGGGAGACTGTCACACACAGAAACTTTCCTCCGGGAGCAGCATGTGAGACTGTCACAAACAGACACCTTCCTCTAGGAGCAGCGTGCGAGACTGTCACACACAGACACCTTCCTCCGAGAGCAGCCAGGGAGACTGACACACACTGCCACCTTCCTCCAGGAGAAGCGAGAGAGAGTGTCACACACAGACACTTTCCTCCGGGAGCAGCGTGTGAGACTGTCACACACAGGCACCTTCCTCTGGGAGCAGCCAGGGAGACTGACACACACAGACACGTTCCTCCAGGAACAGCGTGTGAGACTGTCACGCACAACACATTCCTCCAGGAGCAGCCAGGGAGACTGTCACACACAGACACTTTCCTCAGGGAGCAGCGCGAGAGACTGTCACACACACACTTTCCTCCTGGAGCAGCGAGTTTGACGGTCACACATGGACACCTTGCTGCAGCAGCAGCGAGCGAGACTGTAACACACAGACACCTTCCTCCGGGAGCAGCGTGTGAGACTGTCACACTCAGACACCTTCCTCCGGGAGCAGCGTGTGAGACTGTCACACACAGACACTTTCCTCCGGGAGCAGCGAGTGAGACTGTCACAAACAGACACCTTCCTCTAGGAGCAGCGTGTGAGACTGTCACACACAGACACCTTCCTCCGGGAGCAGCAAGAGAGACTGTCACACACACACTTTCCTCCGCGAGCAGCGTGTGAGACTGTCACACACAGTCACCTTCCTCAGGGAGCAGCGTGTGAGACTGTCACACACAGACACCTTCCTCCGGGAGCAGCGAGACAGACTGTCACACACATACACCATCCTCCGGAACAGCCAGGGAGACTGTCACACAGAGACACCTTCCTCCAGGAGCAGCCAGGGAGTCTGTCACACACAGACACCTTCCTCCTGGAGCATCGTGTGAGACTGTCACACAGAGACACCTTCCACCAGGAGCAGCCAGGGAGACTGTCACACAAACACCTTCCTCCGGGAGCAGCGTGTGATACTGTCACGCACAGACACCTTCAGCCAGGAGTAGCCAGGGAGACTGTCACACACAGACACTTTCCACCGGGAGCAGCGTGTGAGACTGTAACAAACAGACACATTCCTCCGGGAGCAGCGAGATAGTCTGTCACACACAGACACCTTCCTCCGGGAGCAGCGAGAGAGACTGTCACACACAGACACCTTCCACCAGGAGCAGCGAGAGAGACTGTCAGACACAGACACTTTCCTCCGGGAGCAGCGTGTGAGACTGTCACACACAGACACCTTCCTCTAGGAGCAGCGTGTGAGACTGTCACACACAGACACCTTCATCCGGGAGCAGACAGGGAGACTGTCACACACAGACACTTTCCTCCGGGAGCAGCATGTGAGACTGTCACACAGAGACACGTTCCTCCGGGAGCAGCGAGAGAGACTGTCACACACAGACACTTTCCTCCGGGAGCAGCGTGTGAGACTGTCACACTCAGAAACCTTCCTCCGGGAGCAGCCAGGGAGACTGTCACACACAGACACTTTCCTCCGGGAGCAGCGTGTGAGACTGTCACAAACAGACACCTTCCTCTAGGAGCAGCGTGTGAGACTGTCACACACAGACACCTTCCTCCGGGAGCAGCAAGAGAGACTGTCACACAGAGACACTTTCCTCCGGGAGCAGCGTGTGAGACTGTCACAGACAGACACATTCCTCCGGGAGCAGCGTGTGAGACTGTCACACACAGACACTTTCCTCCGGGAGCAGCGTGTGAGACTGTCACACTCAGACACCTTCCTCCGGGTGCAGCCAGAGAGACCGTCACACACAGACACTTTCCTCCGGGAGCAGCGTGTGAGACTGTCACACACAGACACCTTCCTCTAGGAGCAGCGTGTGAGACTGTCACACACAGACACATTCCTCCATAAGAAGCAGCGAGTGAGACTGTCACACACAGACACCTTCCTCCGGGAGCAGCCATGGAGACTGACACACACAAACACCTTCCTCCAGGAGCAGCGTGTGAGACTGTCACGCACAGACACCTTCTTCCCGGAGCAGCCAGGGAGACTGTCACACACAGGCACCTTCCTCCAGGAGCAGCGAAACAGACTGTCACACACAGACACCTTCCACCGAGAGCAGCCAGGGAGACTGACACACACTGCCACCTTCCTCCAGGAGAAGCGAGAGAGAGTGTCACACATAGACACTTTCCTCCGGGAGCAGCCAGGGAGACTGTCACACACTTACACTTTCCTCCGGGAGCAGCGTGTGAGACTGTCACACTCAGACACCTTCCACCGGGAGCAGCGTGTGAGACTGTCACACAGAGACACGTTCCTCCGGGAGCGGCGAGAGAGACTGTCACACACAGACACTTTCCTCCGGGAGCAGCGTGTGAGACTGTCACACTCAGAAACCTTCCTCCGGGAGCAGCCAGGGAGACTGTCACACACAGACACTTTCCTCCGGGAGCTGCGTGTGAGACTGTCACAAACAGACACCTTCCTCTAGGAGCAGCGTGTGAGACTGTCACACACAGACACCTTCCTCCGGGAGCAGCAAGAGAGACTGTCACACAGAGACACTTTCCTCCGGGAGCAGCGTGTGTGACTGTCACAGACAGACACATTCCTCCGGGAGCAGCGTGTGAGACTGTCACACACAGACACTTTCCTCCGGGAGCAGCGTGTGAGACTGTCACACTCAGACACCTTCCTCCGGGTGCAGCCAGAGAGACCGTCACACACAGACACTTTCCTCCGGGAGCAGCGTGTGAGACTGTCACACACAGACACCTTCCTCTAGGAGCAGCGTGTGAGACTGTCACACACAGACACATTCCTCCATAAGAAGCAGCGTGTGAGACTGTCACACACAGACACCTTCCTCCGGGAGCAGCCATGGAGACTGACACACACAAACACCTTCCTCCAGGAGCAGCGTGTGAGACTGTCACGCACAGACACCTTCTTCCCGGAGCAGCCAGGGAGACTGTCACACACAGGCACCTTCCTCCAGGAGCAGCGAAACAGACTGTCACACACAGACACCTTCCTCCGGGAGCAGCCAGGGAGACTGTCACACACAGAAACTTTCCTCCGGGAGCAGCATGTGAGACTGTCACAAACAGACACCTTCCTCTAGGAGCAGCGTGCGAGACTGTCACACACAGACACCTTCCTCCGAGAGCAGCCAGGGAGACTGACACACACTGCCACCTTCCTCCAGGAGAAGCGAGAGAGAGTGTCACACACAGACACTTTCCTCCGGGAGCAGCGTGTGAGACTGTCACACACAGGCACCTTCCTCTGGGAGCAGCCAGGGAGACTGACACACACAGACACGTTCCTCCAGGAACAGCGTGTGAGACTGTCACGCACAACACATTCCTCCAGGAGCAGCCAGGGAGACTGTCACACACAGACACTTTCCTCAGGGAGCAGCGCGAGAGACTGTCACACACACACTTTCCTCCTGGAGCAGCGAGTTTGACGGTCACACATGGACACCTTGCTGCAGCAGCAGCGAGCGAGACTGTAACACACAGACACCTTCCTCCGGGAGCAGCGTGTGAGACTGTCACACTCAGACACCTTCCTCCGGGAGCAGCGTGTGAGACTGTCACACACAGACACTTTCCTCCGGGAGCAGCGAGTGAGACTGTCACAAACAGACACCTTCCTCTAGGAGCAGCGTGTGAGACTGTCACACACAGACACCTTCCTCCGGGAGCAGCAAGAGAGACTGTCACACACACACTTTCCTCCGCGAGCAGCGTGTGAGACTGTCACACACAGTCACCTTCCTCAGGGAGCAGCGTGTGAGACTGTCACACACAGACACCTTCCTCCGGGAGCAGCGAGACAGACTGTCACACACAAACACCATCCTCCGGAACAGCCAGGGAGACTGTCACACAGAGACACCTTCCTCCAGGAGCAGCCAGGGAGTCTGTCACACACAGACACCTTCCTCCTGGAGCATCGTGTGAGACTGTCACACAGAGACACCTTCCACCAGGAGCAGCCAGGGAGACTGTCACACAAACACCTTCCTCCGGGAGCAGCGTGTGATACTGTCACGCACAGACACCTTCAGCCAGGAGTAGCCAGGGAGACTGTCACACACAGACACTTTCCACCGGGAGCAGCGTGTGAGACTGTAACAAACAGACACATTCCTCCGGGAGCAGCGAGATAGTCTGTCACACACAGACACCTTCCTCCGGGAGCAGCGAGAGAGACTGTCACACACAGACACCTTCCACCAGGAGCAGCGAGAGAGACTGTCAGACACAGACACTTTCCTCCGGGAGCAGCGTGTGAGACTGTCACACACAGACACCTTCCTCTAGGAGCAGCGTGTGAGACTGTCACACACAGACACCTTCATCCGGGAGCAGACAGGGAGACTGTCACACACAGACACTTTCCTCCGGGAGCAGCATGTGAGACTGTCACACAGAGACACGTTCCTCCGGGAGCAGCGAGAGAGACTGTCACACACAGACACTTTCCTCCGGGAGCAGCGTGTGAGACTGTCACACTCAGAAACCTTCCTCCGGGAGCAGCCAGGGAGACTGTCACACACAGACACTTTCCTCCGGGAGCAGCGTGTGAGACTGTCACAAACAGACACCTTCCTCTAGGAGCAGCGTGTGAGACTGTCACACACAGACACCTTCCTCCGGGAGCAGCAAGAGAGACTGTCACACAGAGACACTTTCCTCCGGGAGCAGCGTGTGTGACTGTCACAGACAGACACATTCCTCCGGGAGCAGCGTGTGAGACTGTCACACACAGACACTTTCCTCCGGGAGCAGCGTGTGAGACTGTCACACTCAGACACCTTCCTCCGGGTGCAGCCAGAGAGACCGTCACACACAGACACTTTCCTCCGGGAGCAGCGTGTGAGACTGTCACACACAGACACCTTCCTCTAGGAGCAGCGTGTGAGACTGTCACACACAGACACATTCCTCCATAAGAAGCAGCGTGTGAGACTGTCACACACAGACACCTTCCTCCGGGAGCAGCCATGGAGACTGACACACACAAACACCTTCCTCCAGGAGCAGCGTGTGAGACTGTCACGCACAGACACCTTCTTCCCGGAGCAGCCAGGGAGACTGTCACACACAGGCACCTTCCTCCAGGAGCAGCGAAACAGACTGTCACACACAGACACCTTCCTCCGGGAGCAGCCAGGGAGACTGTCACACACAGAAACTTTCCTCCGGGAGCAGCATGTGAGACTGTAACACACACAGTCACCTTCCTCCGAGAGCAGCCAGGGAGACTGACACACACTGCCACCTTCCTCCAGGAGAAGCGAGAGAGAGTGTCACACACAGACAGTTTCCTCCGGGAGCAGCGTGTGAGACTGTCACACACAGGCACCTTCCTCTGGGAGCAGCCAGGGAGACTGACACACACAGACACGTTCCTCCAGGAACAGCGTGTGAGACTGTCACACTCAGACACCTTCCGCCGGGAGCAGCGCGAGAGACTGTCACACACACACTTTCCTCGTGGAGCAGCGAGTTTGACGGTCACACATGGACACCTTGCTGCAGCAGCAGCGAGCGAGACTGTAACACACAGACACCTTCCTCCGGGAGCAGCGTGTGAGACTGTCACACTCAGACACCTTCCTCCGGGAGCAGCGTGTGAGACTGTCACACACAGACACCTTCCTCTAGGAGCAGCGTGCGAGACTGTCACACACAGACACCTTCCTCCGAGAGCAGCCGGGGAGACTGACACACACTGCCACCTTCCTCCAGGAGAAGCGAGAGAGAGTATCACACACAGACACTTTCCTCCGGGAGCAGCGTGTGAGACTGTCACACACAGGCACCTTCCTCTGGGAGCAGCCAGGGAGACTGACACACACAGACACGTTCCTCCAGGAACAGCGTGTGAGACTGTCACGCACAACACATTCCTCCAGGAGCAGCCAGGGAGACTGTCACACACAGACACTTTCCTCCGGGAGCAGCGAGTGAGACTGTCACAAACAGACACCTTCCTCTAGGAGCAGCGTGTGAGACTGTCACACACAGACACCTTCCTCCGGGAGCAGCAAGAGAGACTGTCACACACACACTTTCCTCCGCGAGCAGCATGTGAGACTGTCACACACAGTCACCTTCCTCAGGGAGCAGCGTGTGAGACTGTCACACACAGACACCTTCCTCCGGGAGCAGCGAGACAGACTGTCACACACAGACACCATCCTCCGGAACAGCCAGGGAGACTGTCACACAGAGACACCTTCCTCCAGGAGCAGCCAGGGAGTCTGTCACACACAGACACCTTCCTCCTGGAGCATCGTGTGAGACTGTCACACAGAGACACCTTCCACCAGGAGCAGCCAGGGAGACTGTCACACAAACACCTTCCTCCGGGAGCAGCGTGTGATACTGTCACGCACAGACACCTTCAGCCAGGAGTAGCCAGGGAGACTGTCACACACAGACACTTTCCACCGGGAGCAGCGTGTGAGACTGTAACAAACAGACACATTCCTCCGGGAGCAGCGAGATAGTCTGTCACACACAGACACCTTCCTCCGGGAGCAGCGAGAGAGACTGTCACACACAGACACCTTCCACCAGGAGCAGCGAGAGAGACTGTCAGACACAGACACTTTCCTCCGGGAGCAGCGTGTGAGACTGTCACACACAGACACCTTCCTCTAGGAGCAGCGTGTGAGACTGTCACACACAGACACCTTCATCCGGGAGCAGACAGGGAGACTGTCACACACAGACACTTTCCTCCGGGAGCAGCGTGTGAGACTGTCACACACAGACACTTTCCTCCGGGAGCAGCGTGTGAGACTGTCACACACAGACACTTTCCTCCGGGAGCAGCATGTGAGACTGTCACACAGAGACACGTTCCTCCGGGAGCAGCGAGAGAGACTGTCACACACAGACACTTTACTCCGGGAGCAGCGTGTGAGACTGTCACACTCAGAAACCTTCATCCGGGAGCAGACAGGGAGACTGTCACACACAGACACTTTCCTCCGGGAGCAGCATGTGAGACTGTCACACAGAGACACGTTCCTCCGGGAGCAGCGAGAGAGACTGTCACAAACAGACACTTTCCTCCGGGAGCAGCGTGTGAGACTGTCACACTCAGACACCTTCCTCCGGGTGCAGCCAGAGAGACCGTCACACACAGACACTTTCCTCCGGGAGCAGCGTGTGAGACTGTCACACACAGACACCTTCCTCTAGGAGCAGCGTGTGAGACTGTCACACACAGACACATTCCTCCATAAGAAGCAGCGTGTGAGACTGTCACACACAGACACCTTCCTCCGGGAGCAGCCATGGAGACTGACACACACAAACACCTTCCTCCAGGAGCAGCGTGTGAGACTGTCACGCACAGACACCTTCTTCCCGGAGCAGCCAGGGAGACTGTCACACACAGGCACCTTCCTCCAGGAGCAGCGAAACAGACTGTCACACACAGACACCTTCCTCCGGGAGCAGCCAGGGAGACTGTCACACACAGAAACTTTCCTCCGGGAGCAGCATGTGAGACTGTAACACACACAGTCACCTTCCTCCGAGAGCAGCCAGGGAGACTGACACACACTGCCACCTTCCTCCAGGAGAAGCGAGAGAGAGTGTCACACACAGACACTTTCCTCCGGGAGCAGCGTGTGAGACTGTCACACACAGGCACCTTCCTCTGGGAGCAGCCAGGGAGACTGACACACACAGACACGTTCCTCCAGGAACAGCGTGTGAGACTGTCACGCACAACACATTCCTCCAGGTGCAGCCAGGGAGACTGTCACACACAGACACTTTCCTCAGGGAGCAGCGTGTGAGACTGTCACACTCAGACACCTTCCGCCGGGAGCAGCGCGAGACACTGTCACACACACACTTTCCTCGTGGAGCAGCGAGTTTGACGGTCACACATGGACACCTTGCTGCAGCAGCAGCGAGCGAGACTGTAACACACAGACACCTTCCTCCGGGAGCAGCGTGTGAGACTGTCACACTCAGACACCTTCCTCCGGGAGCAGCGTGTGAGACTGTCACACACAGACACCTTCCTCTAGGAGCAGCGTGCGAGACTGTCACACACAGACACCTTCCTCCGAGAGCAGCCAGGGAGACTGACACACACTGCCACCTTCCTCCAGGAGAAGCGAGAGAGAGTATCACACACAGACACTTTCCTCCGGGAGCAGCGTGTGAGACTGTCACACACAGGCACCTTCCTCTGGGAGCAGCCAGGGAGACTGACACACACAGACACGTTCCTCCAGGAACAGCGTGTGAGACTGTCACGCACAACACATTCCTCCAGGAGCAGCCAGGGAGACTGTCACACACAGACACTTTCCTCCGGGAGCAGCGAGTGAGACTGTCACAAACAGACACCTTCCTCTAGGAGCAGCGTGTGAGACTGTCACACACAGACACCTTCCTCCGGGAGCAGCAAGAGAGACTGTCACACACACACTTTCCTCCGCGAGCAGCGTGTGAGACTGTCACACACAGTCACCTTCCTCAGGGAGCAGCGTGTGAGACTGTCACACACAGACACCTTCCTCCGGGAGCAGCGAGACAGACTGTCACACACAGACACCATCCTCCGGAACAGCCAGGGAGACTGTCACACAGAGACACCTTCCTCCAGGAGCAGCCAGGGAGTCTGTCACACACAGACACCTTCCTCCTGGAGCATCGTGTGAGACTGTCACACAGAGACACCTTCCACCAGGAGCAGCCAGGGAGACTGTCACACAAACACCTTCCTCCGGGAGCAGCGTGTGATACTGTCACGCACAGACACCTTCAGCCAGGAGTAGCCAGGGAGACTGTCACACACAGACACTTTCCACCGGGAGCAGCGTGTGAGACTGTAACAAACAGACACATTCCTCCGGGAGCAGCGAGATAGTCTGTCACACACAGACACCTTCCTCCGGGAGCAGCGAGAGAGACTGTCACACACAGACACCTTCCACCAGGAGCAGCGAGAGAGACTGTCAGACACAGACACTTTCCTCCGGGAGCAGCGTGTGAGACTGTCACACACAGACACCTTCCTCTAGGAGCAGCGTGTGAGACTGTCACACACAGACACCTTCATCCGGGAGCAGACAGGGAGACTGTCACACACAGACACTTTCCTCCGGGAGCAGCGTGTGAGACTGTCACACACAGACACTTTCCTCCGGGAGCAGCGTGTGAGACTGTCACACACAGACACTTTCCTCCGGGAGCAGCATGTGAGACTGTCACACAGAGACACGTTCCTCCGGGAGCAGCGAGAGAGACTGTCACACACAGACACTTTCCTCCGGGAGCAGCGTGTGAGACTGTCACACTCAGAAACCTTCCTCCGGGAGCAGCCAGGGAGACTGTCACACACAGACACTTTCCTCCGGGAGCAGCGTGTGAGACTGTCACAAACAGACACCTTCCTCTAGGAGCAGCGTGTGAGACTGTCACACACAGACACCTTCCTCCGGGAGCAGCAAGAGAGACTGTCACACAGAGACACTTTCCTCCGGGAGCAGCGTGTGAGACTGTCACAGACAGACACATTCCTCCGGGAGCAGCGTGTGAGACTGTCACACACAGACACTTTCCTCCGGGAGCAGCGTGTGAGACTGTCACACTCAGACACCTTCCTCCGGGTGCAGCCAGAGAGACCGTCACACACAGACACTTTCCTCCGGGAGCAGCGTGTGAGACTGTCACACACAGACACCTTCCTCTAGGAGCAGCGTGTGAGACTGTCACACACAGACACATTCCTCCATAAGAAGCAGCGTGTGAGACTGTCACACACAGACACCTTCCTCCGGGAGCAGCCATGGAGACTGACACACACAAACACCTTCCTCCAGGAGCAGCGTGTGAGACTGTCACGCACAGACACCTTCTTCCCGGAGCAGCCAGGGAGACTGTCACACACAGGCACCTTCCTCCAGGAGCAGCGAAACAGACTGTCACACACAGACACCTTCCTCCGGGAGCAGCCAGGGACACTGTCACACACAGAAACTTTCCTCCGGGAGCAGCATGTGAGACTGTAACACACACAGTCACCTTCCTCCGAGAGCAGCCAGGGAGACTGACACACACTGCCACCTTCCTCCAGGAGAAGCGAGAGAGAGTGTCACACACAGACACTTTCCTCCGGGAGCAGCGTGTGAGACTGTCACACACAGGCACCTTCCTCTGGGAGCAGCCAGGGAGACTGACACACACAGACACGTTCCTCCAGGAACAGCGTGTGAGACTGTCACGCACAACACATTCCTCCAGGTGCAGCCAGGGAGACTGTCACACACAGACACTTTCCTCAGGGAGCAGCGTGTGAGACTGTCACACTCAGACACCTTCCGCCGGGAGCAGCGCGAGAGACTGTCACACACACACTTTCCTCGTGGAGCAGCGAGTTTGACGGTCACACATGGACACCTTGCTGCAGCAGCAGCGAGCGAGACTGTAACACACAGACACCTTCCTCCGGGAGCAGCGTGTGAGACTGTCACACTCAGACACCTTCCTCCGGGAGCAGCGTGTGAGACTGTCACACACAGACACCTTCCTCTAGGAGCAGCGTGTGAGACTGTCACAAACAGACACCTTCCTCTAGGAGCAGCGTGTGAGACTGTCACACACAGACACCTTCCTCCGGGAGCAGCAAGAGAGACTGTCACACAGAGACACTTTCCTCCGGGAGCAGCGTGTGAGACTGTCACAGACAGACACATTCCTCCGGGAGCAGCGTGTGAGACTGTCACACACAGACACTTTCCTCCGGGAGCAGCGTGTGAGACTGTCACACTCAGACACCTTCCTCCGGGTGCAGCCAGAGAGACCGTCACACACAGACACTTTCCTCCGGGAGCAGCGTGTGAGACTGTCACACACAGACACCTTCCTCTAGGAGCAGCGTGTGAGACTGTCACACACAGACACATTCCTCCATAAGAAGCAGCGTGTGAGACTGTCACACACAGACACCTTCCTCCGGGAGCAGCCATGGAGACTGACACACACAAACACCTTCCTCCAGGAGCAGCGTGTGAGACTGTCACGCACAGACACCTTCTTCCCGGAGCAGCCAGGGAGACTGTCACACACAGGCACCTTCCTCCAGGAGCAGCGAAACAGACTGTCACACACAGACACCTTCCTCCGGGAGCAGCCAGGGACACTGTCACACACAGAAACTTTCCTCCGGGAGCAGCATGTGAGACTGTAACACACACAGTCACCTTCCTCCGAGAGCAGCCAGGGAGACTGACACACACTGCCACCTTCCTCCAGGAGAAGCGAGAGAGAGTGTCACACACAGACACTTTCCTCCGGGAGCAGCGTGTGAGACTGTCACACACAGGCACCTTCCTCTGGGAGCAGCCAGGGAGACTGACACACACAGACACGTTCCTCCAGGAACAGCGTGTGAGACTGTCACGCACAACACATTCCTCCAGGTGCAGCCAGGGAGACTGTCACACACAGACACTTTCCTCAGGGAGCAGCGTGTGAGACTGTCACACTCAGACACCTTCCGCCGGGAGCAGCGCGAGAGACTGTCACACACACACTTTCCTCGTGGAGCAGCGAGTTTGACGGTCACACATGGACACCTTGCTGCAGCAGCAGCGAGCGAGACTGTAACACACAGACACCTTCCTCCGGGAGCAGCGTGTGAGACTGTCACACTCAGACACCTTCCTCCGGGAGCAGCGTGTGAGACTGTCACACACAGACACCTTCCTCTAGGAGCAGCGTGCGAGACTGTCACACACAGACACCTTCCTCCGAGAGCAGCCAGGGAGACTGACACACACTGCCACCTTCCTCCAGGAGAAGCGAGAGAGAGTATCACACACAGACACTTTCCTCCGGGAGCAGCGTGTGAGACTGTCACACACAGGCAACTTCCTCTGGGAGCAGCCAGGGAGACTGACACACACAGACACGTTCCTCCAGGAACAGCGTGTGAGACTGTCACGCACAACACATTCCTCCAGGAGCAGCCAGGGAGACTGTCACACACAGACACTTTCCTCCGGGAGCAGCGAGTGAGACTGTCACAAACAGACACCTTCCTCTAGGAGCAGCGTGTGAGACTGTCACACACAGACACCTTCCTCCGGGAGCAGCAAGAGAGACTGTCACACACAGTCACCTTCCTCAGGGAGCAGCGTGTGAGACTGTCACACACAGTCACCTTCCTCAGGGAGCAGCGTGTGAGACTGTCACACACAGACACCTTCCTCCGGGAGCAGCGAGACAGACTGTCACACACAGACACCATCCTCCGGAACAGCCAGGGAGACTGTCACACAGAGACACCTTCCTCCAGGAGCAGCCAGGGAGTCTGTCACACACAGACACCTTCCTCCTGGAGCATCGTGTGAGACTGTCACACAGAGACACCTTCCACCAGGAGCAGCCAGGGAGACTGTCACACAAACACCTTCCTCCGGGAGCAGCGTGTGATACTGTCACGCACAGACACCTTCAGCCAGGAGTAGCCAGGGAGACTGTCACACACAGACACTTTCCACCGGGAGCAGCGTGTGAGACTGTAACAAACAGACACATTCCTCCGGGAGCAGCGAGATAGTCTGTCACACACAGACACCTTCCTCCGGGAGCAGCGAGAGAGACTGTCACACACAGACACCTTCCACCAGGAGCAGCGAGAGAGACTGTCAGACACAGACACTTTCCTCCGGGAGCAGCGTGTGAGACTGTCACACACAGACACCTTCCTCTAGGAGCAGCGTGTGAGACTGTCACACACAGACACCTTCATCCGGGAGCAGACAGGGAGACTGTCACACACAGACACTTTCCTCCGGGAGCAGCGTGTGAGACTGTCACACACAGACACTTTCCTCCGGGAGCAGCGTGTGAGACTGTCACACACAGACACCTTCCTCCAGGAGCAGCGTGTGAGACTGTCACACACAGAAACCTTCTTCCGGGAGCAGCCAGGGACACTGTCACACACGGGCACCTTCCTCTGGGAGCAGCGTGTGAGACTGTCACACACAGACACCTTCCTCCGGGAGCAGTCAGGGCGACTGACACACACAGACACCTTCCTCCGGGAGCAGCGTGTGAGACTGTCACACACAGACACCTTACTCCGAGAGCAGCCAGGGAGACTGACACACACAGACACATTCCTCCGGGAGCAGCGTGTGAGACTGTCACACACAGACACGTTCCTCCGGGAGCAGCGAGAGAGACTGTCACACACTTACACTTTCCTCCGGGAGCAGCGTGTGAGACTGTCATACTCAGACACCTTCCGCCGGGCGCAGCGTGTGAGACTGTCACACACAGAGACCTTCCTCCGGGAGCAGCGAGAGAGACTGTCACACACTTACACTTTCCTCCGGGAGCAGCGTGTGAGACGGTCACACACAGAGACCTTCCTCCGGGAGCAGCCAGGGAGACTGAAACACACAGACACCTTCCTCCAGGAGCAGCGTGTGAGACTGTCACACAGAGACACGTTCCTCCGGGATCAGCGAGAGAGACTGTCACACACAGACACATTCCTCCGTGAGCAGCGTGTGAGACTGTCACACTCAGACACCTTCCTCCGGGAGCAGCGTGTGAGAATGTCACACACAGACACTTTCCTCCGGGAGCAGCGTGTGAGACTGTCACAAACAGACACCTTCCTCTAGGAGCAGCGTGTGAGACTGTCACACACAGACACCTTCCTCTGGGAGCAGCCAGGGAGACTGACACACACAGACACGTTCCTCCAGGAACAGCGTGTGAGACTGTCACGCACAACACATTCCTCCAGGAGCAGCCAGGGAGACTGTCACACACAGACACCTTCCGCCGGGAGCAGCGCCAGAGACTGTCACACACACACTTTCCTCCTGGAGCAGCGAGTTTGACGGTCACACATGGACACCTTGCTGCAGCAGCAGCGAGCGAGACTGTAACACACAGACACCTTCCTCCGGGAGTAGCGTGTGAGACTGTCACACTCAGACACCTTCCTCCGGGAGCAGCGAGCGAGACTGTAACACACAGACACCTTCCTCCGGGAGCAGCGTGTGAGACTGTCACACACAGACACCTTCCTCCGGGAGCAGCAAGAGAGACTGTCACACACACACTTTCCTCCGGGAGCAGCGTGTGAGACTGTCACACACTGGCACCTTCCTCTGGGAGCAGCCAGGGAGACTGACACACACAGACACATTCCTCCAGGAGCAGCCAGGGAGACTGTCACACAGAGACACTTTCCTCAGGGAGCAGCGTGTGAGACTGTCACACTCAGACACCTTCCGCCGGGAGCAGCGCGAGAGACTGTCACACACACACTTTCCTCCTGGAGCAGCGAGTTTGACGGTCACACATGGACACCTTGCTGCAGCAGCGAGCGAGACTGTAACACACAGACACCTTCCTCCGGGAGCAGCGTGTGAGACTGTCACACACAGACACTTTCCTCCGGGAGCAGCGTGTGAGACTGTCACACACAGACACCTTCCTCCAGGAGCAGCGTGTGAGACTGTCACACACAGAAACCTTCTTCCGGGAGCAGCCAGGGACACTGTCACACACGGGCACCTTCCTCTGGGAGCAGCGTGTGAGACTGTCACACACAGACACCTTCCTCCGGGAGCAGTCAGGGCGACTGACACACACAGACACCTTCCTCCGGGAGCAGCGTGTGAGACTGTCACACACAGACACCTTACTCCGAGAGCAGCCAGGGAGACTGACACACACAGACACATTCCTCCGGGAGCAGCGTGTGAGACTGTCACACACAGACACGTTCCTCCGGGAGCAGCGAGAGAGACTGTCACACACTTACACTTTCCTCCGGGAGCAGCGTGTGAGACTGTCATACTCAGACACCTTCCGCCGGGCGCAGCGTGTGAGACTGTCACACACAGAGACCTTCCTCCGGGAGCAGCGAGAGAGACTGTCACACACTTACACTTTCCTCCGGGAGCAGCGTGTGAGACGGTCACACACAGAGACCTTCCTCCGGGAGCAGCCAGGGAGACTGAAACACACAGACACCTTCCTCCAGGAGCAGCGTGTGAGACTGTCACACAGAGACACGTTCCTCCGGGATCAGCGAGAGAGACTGTCACACACAGACACATTCCTCCGGGAGCAGCGTGTGAGACTGTCACACTCAGACACCTTCCTCCGGGAGCAGCGTGTGAGAATGTCACACACAGACACTTTCCTCCGGGAGCAGCGTGTGAGACTGTCACAAACAGACACCTTCCTCTAGGAGCAGCGTGTGAGACTGTCACACACAGACACCTTCCTCTGGGAGCAGCCAGGGAGACTGACACACACAGACACGTTCCTCCAGGAACAGCGTGTGAGACTGTCACGCACAACACATTCCTCCAGGAGCAGCCAGGGAGACTGTCACACACAGACACCTTCCGCCGGGAGCAGCGCCAGAGACTGTCACACACACACTTTCCTCCTGGAGCAGCGAGTTTGACGGTCACACATGGACACCTTGCTGCAGCAGCAGCGAGCGAGACTGTAACACACAGACACCTTCCTCCGGGAGTAGCGTGTGAGACTGTCACACTCAGACACCTTCCTCCGGGAGCAGCGAGCGAGACTGTAACACACAGACACCTTCCTCCGGGAGCAGCGTGTGAGACTGTCACACACAGACACTTTCCTCCGGGAGCAGCGAGTGAGACTGTCACAAACAGACATCTTCCTCTAGGAGCAGCGTGTGAGACTGTCACACACAGACACCTTCCTCCGGGAGCAGCAAGAGAGACTGTCACACACACACTTTCCTCCGGGAGCAGCGTGTGAGACTGTCACACACTGGCACCTTCCTCTGGGAGCAGCCAGGGAGACTGACACACACAGACACATTCCTCCAGGAGCAGCCAGGGAGACTGTCACACAGAGACACTTTCCTCAGGGAGCAGCGTGTGAGACTGTCACACTCAGACACCTTCCGCCGGGAGCAGCGCGAGAGACTGTCACACACACACTTTCCTCCTGGAGCAGCGAGTTTGACGGTCACACATGGACACCTTGCTGCAGCAGCGAGCGAGACTGTAACACACAGACACCTTCCTCCGGGAGCAGCGTGTGAGACTGTCACACACAGACACTTTCCTCCGGGAGCAGCGAGTGAGACTGTCACAAACAGACACCTTCCTCTAGGAGCAGCGTGTGAGACTGTCACAAACAGACACCTTCCTCTAGGAGCAGCGTGCGAGACTGTCACACATAGACACTTTCCTCCGGGAGCAGCCAGGGAGACTGTCACACACTTACACTTTCCTCCGGGAGCAGCGTGTGAGACTGTCACTCTCAGACACCTTCCGCCGGGAGCAGCGCGAGAGACTGTCACACACACACTTTCCTCCGGGAGCAGCGTGTGAGACTGTCACACACAGACACCTTCCTCCGGCAGCAGCGGGTGAGACTGTCACACAGAGACACCTTCATCCAGGAGCAGCCAGGGAGACTGACACACACAGACACCTTCCTCCTGGAGCAGCGAGAGAGACTGTCACACACAGACACCTTCCTACGGGAGCCGTGTGTGAGACTGTCACACACAGACACCTTTCACCGGGAGCAGCGTGTGAGACTGTCGCACAGAGACACGTTCCTCCGGGAGCAGCGAGAGAGACTGTCACACACAGACACTTTACTCCGGGAGCAGCGTGTGAGACTGTCACACTCAGAAACCTTCCTCCGGGAGCAGCCAGGGAGACTGTCACACACAGACACTTTCCTCCGGGAGCAGCGTGTGAGACTGTCACAAACAGACACCTTCCTCTAGGAGCAGCGTGTGAGACTGTCACACACAGACACCTTCCTCCGGGAGCAGCAAGAGAGACTGTCACACAGAGACACTTTCCTCCGGGAGCAGCGTGTGAGACTGTCACAAACAGACACATTCCTCCGGGAGCAGCGTGTGAGACTGTCACACACAGACACTTTCCTCCGGGAGCAGCGTGTGAGACTGTCACACTCAGACACCTTCCTCCGGGTGCAGCCAGAGAGACCGTCACACACAGACACTTTCCTCCGGGAGCAGCGTGTGAGACTGTCACACACAGACACCTTCCTCTAGGAGCAGCGTGTGAGACTGTCACACACAGACACATTCCTCCATAAGAAGCAGCGTGTGAGACTGTCACACACAGACACCTTCCTCCGGGAGCAGCCATGGAGACTGACACACACAAACACCTTCCTCCAGGAGCAGCGTGTGAGACTGTCACGCACAGACACCTTCTTCCCGGAGCAGCCAGGGAGACTGTCACACACAGGCACCTTCCTCCAGGAGCAGCGAAACAGACTGTCACACACAGACACCTTCCTCCGGGAGCAGCCAGGGAGACTGTCACACACAGAAACTTTCCTCCGGGAGCAGCAGGTGAGACTGTCACAAACAGACACCTTCCTCTAGGAGCAGCGTGCGAGACTGTCACACACAGACACCTTCCTCCGAGAGCAGCCAGGGAGACTGACACACACTGCCACCTTCCTCCAGGAGAAGCGAGAGAGAGTGTCACACACAGACACTTTCCTCCGGGAGCAGCGTGTGAGACTGTCACACACAGGCACCTTCCTCTGGGAGCAGCCAGGGAGACTGACACACACAGACACGTTCCTCCAGGAACAGCGTGTGAGACTGTCACGCACAACACATTCCTCCAGGAGCAGCCAGGGAGACTGTCACACACAGACACTTTCCTCAGGGAGCAGCGTGTGAGACTGTCACACTCAGACACCTTCCGCCGGGAGCAGCGCGAGAGACTGTCACACACACACTTTCCTCCTGGAGCAGCGAGTTTGACGGTCACACATGGACACCTTGCTGCAGCAGCAGCGAGCGAGACTGTAACACACAGACACCTTCCTCCGGGAGCAGCGTGTGAGACTGTCACACTCAGACACCTTCCTCCGGGAGCAGCGTGTGAGACTGTCACACACAGACACGTTCCTCCGGGAGCAGCGAGTGAGACTGTCACACACACACTTTCCTCCGCGAGCAGCGTGTGAGACTGTCACACACAGACACCTTCCTCAGGGAGCAGCGTGTGAGACTGTCACACACAGACACCTTCCTCCGGGAGCAGCGAGACAGACTGTCACACACAGACACCATCCTCCGGAACAGCCAGGGAGACTGTCACACAGAGACACCTTCCTCCAGGAGCAGCCAGGGAGTCTGTCACACACAGACACCTTCCTCCTGGAGCATCGTGTGAGACTGTCACACAGAGACACCTTCCACCAGGAGCAGCCAGGGAGACTGTCACACAAACACCTTCCTCCGGGAGCAGCGTGTGATACTGTCACGCACAGACACCTTCAGCCAGGAGTAGCCAGGGAGACTGTCACACACAGACACTTTCCACCGGGAGCAGCGTGTGAGACTGTAACAAACAGACACATTCCTCCGGGAGCAGCGAGATAGTCTGTCACACACAGACACCTTCCTCCGGGAGCAGCGAGAGAGACTGTCACACACAGACACCTTCCACCAGGAGCAGCGAGAGAGACTGTCAGACACAGACACTTTCCTCCGGGAGCAGCGTGTGAGACTGTCACACACAGACACCTTCCTCTAGGAGCAGCGTGTGAGACTGTCACACACAGACACCTTCATCCGGGAGCAGACAGGGAGACTGTCACACACAGACACTTTCCTCCGGGAGCAGCGTGTGAGACTGTCACACACAGACACTTTCCTCCGGGAGCAGCGTGTGAGACTGTCACACACAGACACCTTCCTCCAGGAGCAGCGTGTGAGACTGTCACACACAGAAACCTTCTTCCGGGAGCAGCCAGGGACACTGTCACACACGGGCACCTTCCTCTGGGAGCAGCATGTGAGACTGTCACACACAGACACCTTCCTCCAGGAGCAGCGAGAGAGACTGTCACACACAGACTCCTTCCTCCGGGAGCAGTCAGGGCGACTGACACACACAGACACCTTCCTCCGGGAGCAGCGTGTGAGACTGTCACACACAGACACCTTACTCCGAGAGCAGCCAGGGAGACTGACAAACACAGACACATTCCTCCGGGAGCAGCGTGTGAGACTGTCACACACAGACACGTTCCTCCGGGAGCAGCGAGAGAGACTGTCACACACTTACACTTTCCTCCGGGAGCAGCGTGTGAGACTGTCATACTCAGACACCTTCCGCCGGGCGCAGCGTGTGAGACTGTCACACACAGACACCTTCCTCCGGGAGCAGCGTGTGAGACGGTCCCACACAGAGACCTTCCTCCGGGAGCAGCCAGGGAGACTGTCACACACAGACACTTTCCACCGGGAGCAGTGTGTGAGACTGTAACAAACAGACACATTCCTCCGGGAGCAGCGAGATAGTCTGTCACACACAGACACCTTCCTCCGGGAGCAGCGAGAGAGACTGTCACACACAGACACCTTCCACCAGGAGCAGCGAGAGAGACTGTCAGACACAGACACTTTCCTCCGGGAGCAGCGTGTGAGACTGTCACACACAGACACCTTCCTCTAGGAGCAGCGTGTGAGACTGTCACACACAGACACCTTCCTCAGGGAGCAGCCAGGGAGACTGTCACACACAGACACCTTCATCCGGGAGCAGACAAGGAGACTGTCACACACAGACACTTTCCTCCGGGAGCAGCGTGTGAGACTGTCACACACAGACACTTTCCTCCGGGAGCAGCGTGTGAGACTGTCACACACAGACACCTTCCTCCAGGAGCAGCGTGTGAGACTGTCACACACAGAAACCTTCTTCCGGGAGCAGCCAGGGACACTGTCACACACGGGCACCTTCCTCTGGGAGCAGCGTGTGAGACTGTCACACACAGACACCTTCCTCCAGGAGCAGCGTGTGAGTCTGTCACACACAGACTCCTTCCTCCGGGAGCAGTCAGGGCGACTGACACACACAGACACCTTCCTCCGGGAGCAGCGTGTGAGACTGTCACACACAGACACCTTACTCCGAGAGCAGCCAGGGAGACTGACACACACAGACACATTCCTCCGGGAGCAGCGAGACAGACTGTCACACACAGACACCTTCCTCCGGGAGCAGCGAGAGAGACTGTCACACACAGACACCTTCTTCCAGGAGCAGCGAGAGAGACTGTCATACACAGACACCTTCCACCGTGAGCAGCATGTGAGACTGTCACACACAGACACGTTCCTCCGGGAGCAGCGAGAGAGACTGTCACACACTTACACTTTCCTCCGGGAGCAGCGTGTGAGACTGTCATACTCAGACACCTTCCGCCGGGCGCTGCGTGTGAGACTGTAACACACAGAGACCTTCCTCCGGGAGCAGCGTGTGAGACTGTCACACACAGACACTTTCCTCCGGGAGCAGCGTGTGAGACGGTCACACACAGTGACCTTCCTCCGGGAGCAGCCAGGGAGACTGACACACTCAGACACCTTCCTCCGGAAGCAGCGAGAGAAACTGTCACACACTTACACTTTCCTCAGGGAGCAGCGAGAGAGACTGTCACACACTTACACTTTCCTCCGTGAGCAGCGTGTGAGACGGTCACACACAGAGACCTTCCTCCGGGAGCAGCCAGGGAGACTGAAACACACAGACACCTTCCTCCAGGAGCAGCGTGTGAGACTGTCACGCACAGACACCTTACTCCAGGAGCAGCGTGTGAGACGATCACGCACAGACACCTTCCACCGGGAGCAGCGTGTGAGACTGTCACACAGAGACACTTTCCTCCAGGAGCAGCGTGTGAGACTGTCACACACAGACACCTTCCTCCGGGAGCAGCGAGAGAGACTGTCACACACAGACACTTTCCTCCGGGAGCAGCGTGTGAGACTGTCACACACAGACACCTTCCTCCGGTAGCAGTGTGTGAGAATGTCACACACAGACACCTTCCTCCGGGAGCAGAGTGTGAGACTGTCACACACAGACACCTTCCTCCGGGAGCAGCGTGTGAGACTGTCACAGACAGATAACTTCCTCCGGTAGCAGTGTGTGAGAATGTCACACACAGACACCTTCCTCCGGGAGCAGCGTGTGAGACTGTCACACACAGACACCTTACTCCGGGAGCAGCTTGTGAGACTGTCACACACAGACACCTTCCTCCGGAACAGCCAGGGAGACTGTCACACAGAGACACCTTCCTCCAGGAGCAGCCAGGGAGTCTGTCACACACAGACACCTTCCTCCTGGAGCAGCGTGTGAGACTGTCACACAGAGACCCTTTCCTCCAGGAGCAGCCAGGGAGACTGTCACACAAACACCTTCCTCCGGGAGCAGCGTGTGAGACTGTCACGCACAGACACCTTCAGCCAGGAGTAGCCAGGGAGACTGTCACACACAGACACTTTCCACCGGGAGCAGCGTGTGAGACTGTCACAAACAGACACCTTCCTCCAGGAGCAGTGAACGCGACTGTCACACACAGAAACATTACTCTGAGAGCAGAGAGCTGGATTGTCACTTTCCTTCTGGAGCAGATACCGAGATTATCACACCAAGTCACCATCCTCCGGGAGCAGCGTGTGAGACTGTCACACACAGACACTTTTCTCCGGGAGCAGCGATGGAGACTGTCACACACAAACCTTCCCCCAGGAGCAGTGAACGAGACTGACACACACAGACACTTTCCTCCGGGAGCAGCGAGAGAGACTGTCACACACAGACACCTTCCTCCGGGAGCAGCGTGTGAGACTGTCGCACACAAACCTTCCTCCACGAGCAGCGAGAGAGACTGTCACACACAGACACCTTCCTCCAGGAGCAGTGAACGAGACTGTCACACACAAACCTTCCTCTAGGAGCAGTGAACGAGACTGTCACACACAAACCTTCCTCCAGGAGCAGTGAACGAGACTGTCACACACAGCAACATTACTCTGAGAGCAGAGAGACGGATTGTCACTTTCCTTCTGGAGCAGATACCGAGATTATCACAGCAAGTAACCTTCCTCCGGGAAAAGCAAATGAGACTGTCATATACAGACACTTTCCACCGGGTGCCGTGAGTGAGACTGTTACAAACCGACATCATTCTCCAGGAGAGGCGAGCGAGTCCGTCACACACAGACACCTTCATACAGCAGCAGCGAGTGAGACATCACAGACAATTTCTTCCGGAAGAAACTTACTCCAGGAGCAGAGAGCGAGACTGTCAGACACTGATCTGTCTCCAGAAGTAGAGAGCGAGACTGTCACACTCAGACACCTTCAACCGGGAGCATCCAGCGGGATTTTCACACTCTGACACCTTCCTCCGGGAGAAGCGAGCGATTCTGTCACCTCAGACAATTTCATCCGGGAGCAGCGACTGAGACAGACACACACAGAGACCCTTCACCTGGAAAACGCGTGATACTGAAACACACAGACACCTCATCCGGTAGCAGCGAGTTTGACGGTCACACATGGACACCTTGCTGCAGCAGCAGCGAGCGAGACTGTAACACACAGACACCTTCTTCCGGGAGCAACGATTGAGACTTTCAGGCACAGACACTTCCTCCGGGATCAGTAACTGAGACTGTCACACACAGTCATCTTCCTCCGGGAGCAGCGAGAGAGACTGTCACACACAGTCACCTTCCTCCGGGAGCAGCCAGGGAGACTGACACACACAGACACCTTCCTCCGGGAGCAGCGTGTGAGACTGTCACACACAGACACCTTCCTCCGGGAGAAGAGTGTGAGACTGTCACACACAGACACCTTCCTCCGGGAGCAGAGTGTGAGACTGTCACACACAGACACCTTCCTCCGGGAGCAGCGTGTGAGACTGTCACACACAGACACCTTCCTCCGGTAGCAGTGTGTGAGAATGTCACACACAGACACCTTCCTCCGGGAGCAGCGTGTGAGACTGTCACACACAGACACCTTACTCCGGGAGCAGCTTGTGAGACTGTCACACACAGACACCTTCCTCCGGGAGCAGCGTGTGAGAATGTCACACACAGACACCTTCCTCCGGGAGCAGCGTGTGAGACTGTCACACACAGACACCTTACTCCGGGAGCAGCTTGTGACACTGTCACACACAGACACCTTCCATCGGGAGCAGCAAGAGAGACTGTCACACACACACTTTCCTCCGCGAGCAGCGTGTGAGACTGTCACACACAGTCACCTTCCTCAGGGAGCAGCGTGTGAGACTGTCACACACAGACACCTTCCTCCGGGAGCAGCGAGACAGACTGTCACACACAGACACCATCCTCCGGAACAGCCAGGGAGACTGTCACACAGAGACACCTTCCTCCAGGAGCAGCCAGGGAGTCTGTCACACACAGACACCTTCCTCCTGGAGCATCGTGTGAGACTGTCACACAGAGACACCTTCCACCAGGAGCAGCCAGGGAGACTGTCACACAAACACCTTCCTCCGGGAGCAGCGTGTGATACTGTCACGCACAGACACCTTCAGCCAGGAGTAGCCAGGGAGACTGTCACACACAGACACTTTCCACCGGGAGCAGCGTGTGAGACTGTAACAAACAGACACATTCCTCCGGGAGCAGCGAGATAGTCTGTCACACACAGACACCTTCCTCCGGGAGCAGCGAGAGAGACTGTCACACACAGACACCTTCCACCAGGAGCAGCGAGAGTGACTGTCAGACACAGACACTTTACTCCGGGAGCAGCGTGTGAGACTGTCACACAGAGACACCTTCCTCTAGGAGCAGCATGTGAGACTGTCACACACAGACACCTTCATCCGGGAGCAGACAGGGAGACTGTCACACACAGACACTTTCCTCCGGGAGCAGCGTGTGAGACTGTCACACACAGACACTTTCCTCCGGGAGCAGCGTGTGAGACTGTCACACACAGACACCTTCCTCCAGGAGCAGCGTGTGAGACTGTCACACACAGAAACCTTCTTCCGGGAGCAGCCAGGGACACTGTCACACACGGGCACCTTCCTCTGGGAGCAGCGTGTGAGACTGTCACACACAGACACCTTCCTCCAGGAGCAGCGAGAGAGACTGTCACATACAGACTCCTTCCTCCGGGAGCAGTCAGGGCGACTGACACACACAGACACCTTCCTCCGGGAGCAGCGTGTGAGACTGTCACACACAGACACCTTACTCCGAGAGCAGCCAGGGAGACTGACACACACAGACACTTTCCTCCGGGAGCAGCGTGTGAGACTGTCATACTCAGACACCTTCCGCCGGGCGCAGCGTGTGAGACTGTCACACACAGAGACCTTCCTCCGGGAGCAGCGAGAGAGACTGTCACACACAGACACTTTCCTCCGGGAGCAGCGTGTGAGACTGTCACACACAGACACCTTCCTCCGGTAGCAGTGTGTGAGAATGTCACACACAGACACCTTCCTCCGGGAGCAGAGTGTGAGACTGTCACACACAGACACCTTCCTCCGGGAGCAGCGTGTGAGACTGTCACACACAGATAACTTCCTCCGGTAGCAGTGTGTGAGAATGTCACACACAGACACCTTCCTCCGGGAGCAGCGTGTGAGACTGTCACACACAGACACCTTCCTCCGGGAGCAGCCAGGGAGACTGAAACACACAGACACCTTCCTCCAGGAGCAGCGTGTGAGACTGTCACGCACAGACACCTTACTCCAGGAGCAGCGTGTGAGACGATCACGCACAGACACCTTCCACTGGGAGCAGCGTGTGAGACTGTCACACAGAGACACGTTCCTCCGGGAGCAGCGAGAGAGACTGTCACACACAGACACTTTCCTCCGGGAGCAGCGTGTGAGACTGTCACACTCAGACACCTTCCTCCGGGAGCAGCGTGTGAGACTGTCACACACAGACACTTTCCTCCGGGAGCAGCGTGTGAGACTGTCACAAACAGACACCTTCCTCTAGGAGCAGCGTGTGAGACTGTCACACACAGACACCTTCCTCTGGGAGCAGCCAGGGAGACTGACACACACAGACACGTTCCTCCAGGAAGAGCGTGTGAGACTGTCACGCACAACACATTCCTCCAGGAGCAGCCAGGGAGACTGTCACACACAGACACTTTCCTCAGGGAGCAGCGTGTGAGACTGTCACACTCAGACACCTTCCGCCGGGAGCAGCGCGAGAGACTATCACACACACACTTTCCTCCTGGAGCAGCGAGTTTGACGGTCACACATGGACACCTTGCTGCAGCAGCAGCGAGCGAGACTGTAACACACAGACACCTTCCTCCGGGAGCAGCGTGTGAGACTGTCACACTCAGACACCTTCCTCCGGGAGCAGCGTGTGAGACTGTCACACACAGACACTTTCCTCCGGGAGCAGCGAGTGAGACTGTCACAAACAGACACCTTCCTCTAGGAGCAGCGTGTGAGACTGTCACACACAGACACCTTCCTCCGGGAGCAGCAAGAGAGACTGTCACACACACACTTTCCTCCGGGAGCAGCGTGTGAGACTGTCACACACAGACACCTTCCTCAGGGAGCAGCGTGTGAGACTGTCACACACAGACACCTTCCTCCGGGAGCAGCGAGACAGACTGTCACACACAGACACCATCCTCCGGTACAGCCAGGGAGACTGTCACACAGAGACACCTTCCTCCAGGAGCAGCCAGGGAGTCTGTCACACACAGACACCTTCCTCCTGGAGCATCGTGTGAGACTGTCACACAGAGACACCTTCCACCAGGAGCAGCCAGGGAGACTGTCACACAAACACCTTCCTCCGGGAGCAGCGTGTGATACTGTCACGCACAGACACCTTCAGCCAGGAGTAGCCAGGGAGACTGTCACACACAGACACTTTCCACCGGGAGCAGCGTGTGAGACTGTAACAAACAGACACATTCCTCCGGGAGCAGCGAGATAGTCTGTCACACACAGACACCTTCCTCCGGGAGCAGCGAGAGAGACTGTCACACACAGACACCTTCCACCAGGAGCAGCGAGAGAGACTGTCAGACACAGACACTTTCCTCCGGGAGCAGCGTGTGAGACTGTCACACACAGACACCTTCCTCTAGGAGCAGCGTGTGAGACTGTCACACACAGACACCTTCCTCCGGGAGCAGCCAGGGAGACTGTCACACACAGACACCTTCATCCGGGAGCAGACAGGGAGACTGTCACACACAGACACTTTCCTCCGGGAGCAGCGTGTGAGACTGTCACACACAGACACTTTCCTCCGGGAGCAGCGTGTGAGACTGTCACACACAGACACCTTCCTCCAGGAGCAGCGTGTGAGACTGTCACACACAGTAACCTTCTTCCGGGAGCAGCCAGGGACACTGTCACACACGAGCACCTTCCTCTGGGAGCAGCGTGTGAGACTGTCACACACAGACACCTTCCTCCAGGAGCAGCGTTTGAGTCTGTCACACACAGACTCCTTCCTCCGGGAGCAGTCAGGGCGACTGACACACACAGACACCTTCCTCCGGGAGCAGCGTGTGAGACTGTCACACACAGACACCTTACTCCGAGAGCAGCCAGGGAGACTGACACACACAGACACATTCCTCCGGGAGCAGTGAGACAGACTGTCACACACAGACACCTTCCTCCGGGAGCAGCGAGAGAGACTGTCACACACAGACACCTTCTTCCAGGAGCAGCGAGAGAGACTGTCATACACAGACACCTTCCACCGTGAGCAGCGTGTGAGACTGTCACACACAGACACGTTCCTCCGGGAGCAGCGAGAGAGACTGTCACACACTTACACTTTCCTCCGGGAGCAGCGTGTGAGACTGTCATACTCAGACACCTTCCGCCGGGCGCAGCGCGTGAGACTGTCACACACAGACACCTTCCTCCAGGAGCAGCGTGTGAGACTGTAACACACAGAGACCTTCCTCCGGGAGCAGCGTGTGAGACTGTCACACACAGACACTTTCCTCCGGGAGCAGCGTGTGAGACGGTCACACACAGAGACCTTCCTCCGGGAGCAGCCAGGGAGACTGACACACTCAGACACCTTCCTCCGGGAGCAGCGAGAGAGACTGTCACACACTTACACTTTCCTCAGGGAGCAGCGAGAGAGACTGTCACACACAGACACCTTCCTCCGTGAGCAGCGTGTGAGACGGTCACACACAGAGACCTTCCTCCGGGAGCAGCCAGGGAGACTGAAACACACAGACACCTTCCTCCAGGAGCAGCGTGTGAGACTGTCACGCACAGACACCTTACTCCAGGAGCAGCGTGTGAGACGATCACGCACAGACACCTTCCACCGGGAGCAGCGTGTGCGACTGTCACACAGAGACACTTTCCTCCGGGAGCAGCGTGTGAGACTGTCACACACAGACACCTTCCTCCGGGAGCAGCGAGAGAGACTGTCACACACAGACACTTTCCTCCGGGAGCAGCGTGTGAGACTGTCACACACAGACACCTTCCTCCGGAACAGCCAGGGAGACTGTCACACAGAGACACCTTCCTCCAGGAGCAGCCAGGGAGTCTGTCACACACAGACACCTTCCTCCTGGAGTAGCGTGTGAGACTGTCACACAGAGACCCTTTCCTCCAGGAGCAGCCAGGGAGACTGTCACACAAACACCTTCCTCCGGGAGCAGCGTGTGAGACTGTCACGCACAGACACCTTCAGCCAGGAGTAGCCAGGGAGACTGTCACACACAGACACTTTCCACCGGGAGCAGCGTGTGAGACTGTCACAAACAGACACCTTCCTCCAGGAGCAGTGAACGAGACTGTCACACACAGAAACATTACTCTGAGAGCAGAGAGCTGGATTGTCACTTTCCTTCTGGAGCAGATACCGAGATTATCACACCAAGTCACCATCCTCCGGGAGCAGCGTGTGAGACTGTCACACACAGACACTTTTCTCCGGGAGCAGCGATGGAGACTGTCACACACAAACCTTCCCCCAGGAGCAGTGAACGAGACTGACACACACAGACACTTTCCTCCGGGAGCAGTGAGAGAGACTGTCACACACAGACACCTTCCTCCGGGAGCAGCGTGTGAGACTGTCGCACACAAACCTTCCTCCACGAGCAGCGAGAGAGACTGTCACACACAGACACCTTCCTCCAGGAGCAGTGAACGAGACTGTCACACACAAACCTTCCTCTAGGAGCAGTGAACGAGACTGTCACACACAAACCTTCCTCCAGGAGCAGTGAACGAGACTGTCACACACAGCAACATTACTCTGAGAGCAGAGAGCCGGATTGTCACTTTCCTTCTGGAGCAGATACCGAGATTATCACAGCAAGTAACCTTCCTCCGGGAAAAGCAAATGAGACTGTCATATACAGACACTTTCCACCGGGTGCCGTGAGTGAGACTGTTACAAACCGACATCATTCTCCAGGAGAGGCGAGCGAGTCCGTCACACACAGACACCTTCATACAGCAGCAGCGAGTGAGACATCACAGACAATTTCTTCCGGAAGAAACTTACTCCAGGAGCAGAGAGCGAGACTGTCAGACACTGATCTGTCTCCAGAAGTAGAGAGCGAGACTGTCACACTCAGACACCTTCAACCGGGAGCATCCAGCGGGATTTTCACACTCTGACACCTTCCTCCGGGAGAAGCGAGCGATTCTGTCACCTCAGACAATTTCATCCGGGAGCAGCGACTGAGACAGACACACACAGACACCCTTCACCTGGAAAACGCGTGATACTGCAACACACAGACACCTCATCCGGTAGCAGCGAGTTTGACGGTCACACATGGACACCTTGCTGCAGCAGCAGCGAGCGAGACTGTAACACACAGACACCTTCTTCCGGGAGCAACGATTGAGACTTTCAGGCACAGACACTTCCTCCGGGATCAGTAACTGAGACTGTCACACACAGTCATCTTCCTCCGGGAGCAGCGAGAGAGACTTTCACACACAGTCACCTTCCTCCGGGAGCAGCCAGGGAGACTGACACACACAGACACCTTCCTCCGGGAGCAGCGTGTGAGACTGTCACACACAGACACCTTCCTCCGGGAGAAGAGTGTGAGACTGTCACACACAGACACCTTCCTCCGGGAGCAGAGTGTGAGACTGTCACACACAGACACCTTCCTCCGGGAGCAGCGTGTGAGACTGTCACACACAGACACCTTCCTCCGGTAGCAGTGTGTGAGAATGTCACACACAGACACCTTCCTCCGGGAGCAGTGTGTGAGACAGTCACACACAGACACCTTACTCCGGGAGCAGCGTGTGAGACTGTTACTCACAGACACCTTCCTCCGGGATCAGCGGCTGGGACCGTCACAGACAGACAACTTCCTCCGGGAGCAGCGTGTGAGACTGTCGCACACAAACCTTCCTCCACGAGCAGCGAGAGAGACTGTCACACACAGACACCTTCCTCCAGGAGCAGTGAACGAGACTGTCACACACAAACCTTCCTCTAGGAGCAGTGAACGAGACTGTCACACACAAACCTTCCTCCAGGAGCAGTGAACGAGACTGTCACACACAGCAACATTACTCTGAGAGCAGAGAGCCGGATTGTCACTTTCCTTCTGGAGCAGATACCGAGATTATCACAGCAAGTAACCTTCCTCCGGGAAAAGCAAATGAGACTGTCATATACAGACACTTTCCACCGGGTGCCGTGAGTGAGACTGTTACAAACCGACATCATTCTCCAGGAGAGGCGAGCGAGTCCGTCACACACAGACACCTTCATACAGCAGCAGCGAGTGAGACATCACAGACAATTTCTTCCGGAAGAAACTTACTCCAGGAGCAGAGAGCGAGACTGTCAGACACTGATCTGTCTCCAGAAGTAGAGAGCGAGACTGTCACACTCAGACACCTTCAACCGGGAGCATCCAGCGGGATTTTCACACTCTGACACCTTCCTCCGGGAGAAGCGAGCGATTCTGTCACCTCAGACAATTTCATCCGGGAGCAGCGACTGAGACAGACACACACAGACACCCTTCACCTGGAAAACGCGTGATACTGCAACACACAGACACCTCATCCGGTAGCAGCGAGTTTGACGGTCACACATGGACACCTTGCTGCAGCAGCAGCGAGCGAGACTGTAACACACAGACACCTTCTTCCGGGAGCAACGATTGAGACTTTCAGGCACAGACACTTCCTCCGGGATCAGTAACTGAGACTGTCACACACAGTCATCTTTCTCCGGGAGCAGCGAGAGAGACTGTCACACACAGTCACCTTCCTCCGGGAGCAGCCAGGGAGACTGACACACACAGACACCTTCCTCCGGGAGCAGCGTGTGAGACTGTCACACACAGACACCTTCCTCCGGGAGAAGAGTGTGAGACTGTCACACACAGACACCTTCCTCCGGGAGCAGAGTGTGAGACTGTCACACACAGACACCTTCCTCCGGGAGCAGCGTGTGAGACTGTCACACACAGACACCTTCCTCCGGTAGCAGTGTGTGAGAATGTCACACACAGACACCTTCCTCCGGGAGCAGTGTGTGAGACTGTCACACACAGACACCTTACTCCGGGAGCAGCTTGTGAGACTGTCACACACAGACACCTTCCTCCGGGAGCAGCGTGTGAGAATGTCACACACAGACACCTTCCTCCGGGAGCAGCGTGTGAGACTGTCACACACAGACACCTTACTCCGGGAGCAGCTTGTGACACTGTCACACACAGACACCTTCCATCGGGAGCAGCAAGAGACACTGTCACACACAGACACCTTCCTCCGAGAGCAGCGTGTGAGACTGTCACACACAGACACCTTCCTCCGGGAGCAGCGTGTGAGACTGTCACACACAGACACCTTCCTCCGGGATCAGCGGCTGGTACCGTCACAGACAGACAACTTCCTCCGGGAGCAGCGTGTGAGACTGTCAGACAAAGGCACGTTCTTCTGGGAGCAGCGACAGAGACTGTCACACACAGACACCTTCCTCCAGGAGCAGCGTGTCAGTCGGTCACACACAGACACCTTCCTCTGGGAGCAGCGTGTGAGACGGTCACACACAGACCCCTTCCTCCGGGAGCAGCGTGTGAGACTGTCACACACAGACACCTTCCTCCGGGAGCAGCGTTTGAGACTGTCACACACAGACACCTTCCTCCGGGAGCAGCCAGGGAGACTGTCACACACAGACAACTTCCTCCTGGAGCAGCGTGTGAGACTGTCACACAGAGAAACCTTCCTCCAGGAGCAGCCAGGGAGACTGTCACACAAACACCTTCCTCCGGGAGCAGCGTGTGAGACTGTCACACACAGACACCTTCCTCCAGGAGCAGCCAGGGAGACTGTCACACGCAGACACTTTCCTCCGGGAGCAGACAGGGAGACTGTCACACACAGACTCCTTCCTCCGGGAGCAGTGTGTTAGACAGTCACAAACAGACACCTTCCTCCGGGAGCAGCCAGGGAGACTGTCACACACAGACACCTTCCTCCAGGAGCAGTGAACGAGACTGTCACACACAGAAACATTACTCTGAGAGCAGAGAGCCGGATTGTCACTTTCCTTCTGGAGTAGATACCAAGATTATCACACCAAGTCACCTTCCTCCGGGAGCAGCGATGGAGACTGTCACACACAGACACTTTCCTCCGGGAGCAGCGTTGGAGACTGTCACACACAAACCTTCCCCCAGGAGCAGTGAACGAGATTGACACACACAGACACTTTCCTCCGGGAGCAGCGAGAGAGACTGTCACACACAGACACCTTCCTCCAGGAGCAGTGAACGAGACTGTCACACACAGAAACATTACTCTGAGAGCAGAGAGCTGGATTGTCACTTTCCTTCTGGAGCAGATACCGAGATTATCACACCAAGTCACCATCCTCCGGGAGCAGCGTGTGAGACTGTCACACACAGACACTTTTCTCCGGGAGCAGCGATGGAGACTGTCACACACAAACCTTCCCCCAGGAGCAGTGAACGAGACTGACACACACAGACACTTTCCTCCGGGAGCAGTGAGAGAGACTGTCACACACAGACACCTTCCTCCGGGAGCAGCGTGTGAGACTGTCGCACACAAACCTTCCTCCACGAGCAGCGAGAGAGACTGTCACACACAGACACCTTCCTCCAGGAGCAGTGAACGAGACTGTCACACACAAACCTTCCTCTAGGAGCAGTGAACGAGACTGTCACACACAAACCTTCCTCCAGGAGCAGTGAACGAGACTGTCACACACAGCAACATTACTCTGAGAGCAGAGAGCCGGATTGTCACTTTCCTTCTGGAGCAGATACCGAGATTATCACAGCAAGTAACCTTCCTCCGGGAAAAGCAAATGAGACTGTCATATACAGACACTTTCCACCGGGTGCCGTGAGTGAGACTGTTACAAACCGACATCATTCTCCAGGAGAGGCGAGCGAGTCCGTCACACACAGACACCTTCATACAGCAGCAGCGAGTGAGACATCACAGACAATTTCTTCCGGAAGAAACTTACTCCAGGAGCAGAGAGCGAGACTGTCAGACACTGATCTGTCTCCAGAAGTAGAGAGCGAGACTGTCACACTCAGACACCTTCAACCGGGAGCATCCAGCGGGATTTTCACACTCTGACACCTTCCTCCGGGAGAAGCGAGCGATTCTGTCACCTCAGACAATTTCATCCGGGAGCAGCGACTGAGACAGACACACACAGACACCCTTCACCTGGAAAACGCGTGATACTGCAACACACAGACACCTCATCCGGTAGCAGCGAGTTTGACGGTCACACATGGACACCTTGCTGCAGCAGCAGCGAGCGAGACTGTAACACACAGACACCTTCTTCCGGGAGCAACGATTGAGACTTTCAGGCACAGACACTTCCTCCGGGATCAGTAACTGAGACTGTCACACACAGTCATCTTCCTCCGGGAGCAGCGAGAGAGACTGTCACACACAGTCACCTTCCTCCGGGAGCAGCCAGGGAGACTGACACACACAGACACCTTCCTCCGGGAGCAGCGTGTGAGACTGTCACACACAGACACCTTCCTCCGGGAGAAGAGTGTGAGACTGTCACACACAGACACCTTCCTCCGGGAGCAGAGTGTGAGACTGTCACACACAGACACCTTCCTCCGGGAGCAGCGTGTGAGACTGTCACACACAGACACCTTCCTCCGGTAGCAGTGTGTGAGAATGTCACACACAGACACCTTCCTCCGGGAGCAGTGTGTGAGACAGTCACACACAGACACCTTACTCCGGGAGCAGCGTGTGAGACTGTTACTCACAGACACCTTCCTCCGGGATCAGCGGCTGGGACCGTCACAGACAGACAACTTCCTCCGGGAGCAGCGTGTGAGACTGTCGCACACAAACCTTCCTCCACGAGCAGCGAGAGAGACTGTCACACACAGACACCTTCCTCCAGGAGCAGTGAACGAGACTGTCACACACAAACCTTCCTCTAGGAGCAGTGAACGAGACTGTCACACACAAACCTTCCTCCAGGAGCAGTGAACGAGACTGTCACACACAGCAACATTACTCTGAGAGCAGAGAGCCGGATTGTCACTTTCCTTCTGGAGCAGATACCGAGATTATCACAGCAAGTAACCTTCCTCCGGGAAAAGCAAATGAGACTGTCATATACAGACACTTTCCACCGGGTGCCGTGAGTGAGACTGTTACAAACCGACATCATTCTCCAGGAGAGGCGAGCGAGTCCGTCACACACAGACACCTTCATACAGCAGCAGCGAGTGAGACATCACAGACAATTTCTTCCGGAAGAAACTTACTCCAGGAGCAGAGAGCGAGACTGTCAGACACTGATCTGTCTCCAGAAGTAGAGAGCGAGACTGTCACACTCAGACACCTTCAACCGGGAGCATCCAGCGGGATTTTCACACTCTGACACCTTCCTCCGGGAGAAGCGAGCGATTCTGTCACCTCAGACAATTTCATCCGGGAGCAGCGACTGAGACAGACACACACAGACACCCTTCACCTGGAAAACGCGTGATACTGCAACACACAGACACCTCATCCGGTAGCAGCGAGTTTGACGGTCACACATGGACACCTTGCTGCAGCAGCAGCGAGCGAGACTGTAACACACAGACACCTTCTTCCGGGAGCAACGATTGAGACTTTCAGGCACAGACACTTCCTCCGGGATCAGTAACTGAGACTGTCACACACAGTCATCTTTCTCCGGGAGCAGCGAGAGAGACTGTCACACACAGTCACCTTCCTCCGGGAGCAGCCAGGGAGACTGACACACACAGACACCTTCCTCCGGGAGCAGCGTGTGAGACTGTCACACACAGACACCTTCCTCCGGGAGAAGAGTGTGAGACTGTCACACACAGACACCTTCCTCCGGGAGCAGAGTGTGAGACTGTCACACACAGACACCTTCCTCCGGGAGCAGCGTGTGAGACTGTCACACACAGACACCTTCCTCCGGTAGCAGTGTGTGAGAATGTCACACACAGACACCTTCCTCCGGGAGCAGTGTGTGAGACTGTCACACACAGACACCTTACTCCGGGAGCAGCTTGTGAGACTGTCACACACAGACACCTTCCTCCGGGAGCAGCGTGTGAGAATGTCACACACAGACACCTTCCTCCGGGAGCAGCGTGTGAGACTGTCACACACAGACACCTTACTCCGGGAGCAGCTTGTGACACTGTCACACACAGACACCTTCCATCGGGAGCAGCAAGAGACACTGTCACACACAGACACCTTCCTCCGAGAGCAGCGTGTGAGACTGTCACACACAGACACCTTCCTCCGGGAGCAGCGTGTGAGACTGTCACACACAGACACCTTCCTCCGGGATCAGCGGCTGGTACCGTCACAGACAGACAACTTCCTCCGGGAGCAGCGTGTGAGACTGTCAGACAAAGGCACGTTCTTCTGGGAGCAGCGACAGAGACTGTCACACACAGACACCTTCCTCCAGGAGCAGCGTGTCAGTCGGTCACACACAGACACCTTCCTCTGGGAGCAGCGTGTGAGACGGACACACACAGACCCCTTCCTCCGGGAGCAGCGTGTGAGACTGTCACACACAGACACCTTCCTCCGGGAGCAGCGTTTGAGACTGTCACACACAGACACCTTCCTCCGGGAGCAGCCAGGGAGACTGTCACACACAGACAACTTCCTCCTGGAGCAGCGTGTGAGACTGTCACACAGAGAAACCTTCCTCCAGGAGCAGCCAGGGAGACTGTCACACAAACACCTTCCTCCGGGAGCAGCGTGTGAGACTGTCACACACAGACACCTTCCTCCAGGAGCAGCCAGGGAGACTGTCACACGCAGACACTTTCCTCCGGGAGCAGACAGGGAGACTGTCACACACAGACTCCTTCCTCCGGGAGCAGTGTGTTAGACAGTCACAAACAGACACCTTCCTCCGGGAGCAGCCAGGGAGACTGTCACACACAGACACCTTCCTCCAGGAGCAGTGAACGAGACTGTCACACACAGAAACATTACTCTGAGAGCAGAGAGCCGGATTGTCACTTTCCTTCTGGAGTAGATACCAAGATTATCACACCAAGTCACCTTCCTCCGGGAGCAGCGATGGAGACTGTCACACACAGACACTTTCCTCCGGGAGCAGCGTTGGAGACTGTCACACACAAACCTTCCCCCAGGAGCAGTGAACGAGATTGACACACACAGACACTTTCCTCCGGGAGCAGCGAGAGAGACTGTCACACACAGACACCTTCCACCGGGAGCAGCGTGTGAGACTGTCACACACAGACACCTTCCTCCAGGAGCAGCGTGTGAGACTGTCACACACAGACACCTTCCTCCAGGAGCAGTTAACGAGTCAGTCACACACAGACACCTTCCTCCAGGAGCAGGGAACGAGACTGTCACACACAAACCTTCCTCCAGGAGCAGCGTGTGAGACGGTCACACACAGACACCTTCTTACGGGAGCAGCCAGGGAGTCTGTCACACACAGGCACCTTCCTCCAGGAGCAGCGAAACAGACTGTCACACACAGACACTTTCCTCCGGGAGCAGCGTGTGAGACTGTCACAAACAGACACCTTCCTCTAGGAGCAGCGTGTGAGACTGTCACACACAGACACCTTCCTCCGGGAGCAGCGAGAGAGACTGTCACACAGAGACACTTTCCTCCGGGAGCAGCGTGTGAGACTGTCACAAACAGACACCTTCCTCTAGGAGCAGCGTGTGAGACAGTCACACACAAACCTTCCTCCACGAGCAGCGAGAGAGACTGTCACACACAGACACCTTCCTGTAGGAGCAGTGAACGAGACTGTCACACACAAACCTTCCTCCAGGAGCAGTGAACGAGACTGTCACACACAGCAACATTACTCTGAGAGCAGAGAGCCGGATTGTCACTTTCCTTCTGGAGCAGATACCGAGATTATCACAGCAAGTAACCTTCCTCCGGGAAAAGCAAATGAGACTGTCATATACAGACACTTTCCACCGGGTGCCGTGAGTGAGACTGTTACAAACCGACATCATTCTCCAGGAGAGGCGAGCGAGTCCGTCACACACAGACACCTTCATACAGCAGCAGCGAGTGAGACATCACAGACAATTTCTTCCGGAAGAAACTTACTCCAGGAGCAGAGAGCGAGACTGTCACACTCAGACACCTTCAACCGGGAGCATCCAGCGGGATTTTCACACTCTGACACCTTCCTCCGGGAGCAGCGAGCGATTCTGTCACCTCAGACAATTTCATCCGGGAGCAGCGACTGAGACAGACACACACAGACACCCTTCACCTGGAAAACGCGTGATACTGAAACACACAGACACCTCATCCCGTAGCAGCGAGTTTGACGGTCACACATGGACACCTTGCTGCAGCAGCAGCGAGCGAGACTGTAACACACAGACACCTTCTTCCGGGAGCAACGATTGAGACTTTCAGGCACAGACACTTCCTCCGGGATCAGTAACTGAGACTGTCACACACAGTCATCTTCTTCCGGGAGCAGCGAGAGAGACTGTCACACACAGTCACCTTCCTCCGGGAGCAGCCAGCGAGACTGACACACACAGACACCTTCCTCCGGGAGCAGCGTGTGACACTGTCACACACAGACACCTTCCTCCGGGAGCAGCGTGTGAGACTGTCACACACAGACACCTTCCTCCGGGAGCAGCCAGCGAGACAGACACACACAGATACCATCCTCCGGGAGCAGCGTGTGAGACTGTCACACACAGACACCTTCCTCCGGGAGCAGCGTGTGAGACTGTCACACACAGACACCTTCCTCCGGGAGAAGAGTGTGAGACTGTCACACACAGACACCTTCCTCCGGGAGCAGAGTGTGAGACTGTCACACACAGACACCTTCCTCCGGGAGCAGCGTGTGAGACTGTCACACACAGACACCTTCCTCCGGTAGCAGTGTGTGAGAATGTCACACACAGACACCGTCCTCCGGGAGCAGCGTGTGAGACTGTCACACACAGACACCTTACTCCGGGAGCAGCTTGTGAGACTGTCACACACAGACACCTTCCTCCGGTAGCAGTGTGTGAGAATGTCACACACAGACACCTTCCTCCGGGAGCAGCGTGTGAGACTGTCACACACAGACACCTTACTCCGGGAGCAGCCAGGGAGACTGTCACACACAGACACATTCCTCCGGGATCAGCGGCTGGGACCGTCACAGACAGACAACTTCCTCCAGGAGCAGCGTGTGAGACTGTCAGACACAGACACCTTCCTCTGGGAGCAGTCTGTGAGACTGTCAGACAAAGACACGTTCTTCTGGGAGCAGCGACAGAGACTGTCACACACAGACACCTTCCTCCAGGAGCAGCGTGTCAGTCGGTCACACACAGACACCTTCCTCTGGGAGCAGCGTGTGAGACGGTCACACACAGACCCCTTCCTCCGGCAGCAGCGTGTGAGACTGTCACACACAGACACCTTCCTCCGGGAGCAGCGTGTGAGACGGTCACACACAGACACCTTCCTCCGGGAGCAGCCAGGGAGACTGTCACACACAGACAACTTCCTCATGGAGCAGCGTGTGAGACTGTCACACAGGGAAACCTTCCTCCAGGAGCAGCCAGGGAGACTGTCACACAAACACCTTCCTCCGGGAGCAGCGTGTGAGACTGTCACACACAGACACCTTCCTCCAGGAGCAGCCAGGGAGACTGTCACACGCAGACACTTTCCTCCGGGAGCAGACAGGGAGACTGTCACACACAGACTCCTTCCTCCGGGAGCAGTGTGTTAGACAGTCACAAACAGACACCTTCCTCCGGGAGCAGCCAGGGAGACTGTCACACACAGACACCTTCCTCCAGGAGCAGTGAACGAGACTGTCACACACAGAAACATTACTCTGAGAGCAGAGAGCCGGATTGTCACTTTCCTTCTGGAGTAGATACCAAGATTATCACACCAAGTCACCTTCCTCCGGGAGCAGCGATGGAGACTGTCACACACAAACACTTTCCTCCGGGAGCAGCGTTGGAGACTGTCACACACAAACCTTCCCCCAGGAGCAGTGAACGAGATTGACACACACAGACACTTTCCTCCGGGAGCAGCGAGAGAGACTGTCACACACAGACACCTTCCTCCGGGAGCAGCGTGTGAGACTGTCACACACAGACACCTTCCTCCGGGAGCAGCGTGTGAGACTGTCACACACAGACACCTTCCTCCAGGAGCAGTTAACGAGACAGTCACACACAGACACCTTCCTCCAGGAGCATTGAACGAGACTGTCACACACAAACCTTCCTCCAGGAGCAGCGTGTGAGACGGTCACACACAGACACCTTCTTCCGGGAGCAGCCAGGGAGTCTGTCACACACAGGCACCTTCCTCCAGGAGCAGCGAAACAGACTGTCACACACAGACACTTTCCTCCGGGAGCAGCGTGTGAGACTGTCACACTCAGACACCTTCCTCCGGGAGCAGCCAGGGAGACTGTCACACACAGGCACCTTCCTCCAGGAGCAGCGAAACAGACTGTCACACACAGACACTTTCCTCCGGGAGCAGTGTGTGAGACTGTCACACACAGACACTTTCCTCCGGGAGCAGCGTGTGAGACTGTCACACTCAGACACCTTCCTCCGGGAGCAGCCAGGGAGACTGTCACACAGAGACACTTTCCTCCGGGAGCAGCGTGTGAGACTGTCACAAACAGACACCTTCCTTTAGGAGCAGCGTGTGAGACTGTCACACACAGACACCTTCCTCCGGGAGCAGCGAGAGAGACTGTCACACAGAGACACTTTCCTCCAGGAGCAGCGTGTGAGACTGTCACAAACAGACACCTTCCTCTAGGAGCAGCGTGTGAGACTGTCACACACAGACACCTTCCTCTAGGAGCAGTGAACGAGACTTTCACACACAAACCTTCCTCCAGGAGCAGTGAACGAGACTGTCACACACAGCAAAATTACTCTGAGAGCAGAGAGCCGGATTGTCACTTTCCTTCTGGAGCAGATACCGAGATTATCACAGCAAGTAACCTTCCTCCGGGAAAAGCAAATGAGACTGTCATATACAGACACTTTCCACCGGGTGCCGTGAGTGAGACTGTTACAAACCGACATCATTCTCCAGGAGAGGCGAGCGAGTCCGTCACACACAGACACCTTCATACAGCAGCAGCGAGTGAGACATCACAGACAATTTCTTCCGGAAGAAACTTACTCCAGGAGCAGAGAGCGAGACTGTCAGACACTGATCTGTCTCCAGAAGTAGAGAGCGAGACTGTCACACTCAGACACCTTCAACCGGGAGCATCCAGCGGGATTTTCACACTCTGACACCTTCCTCCGGGAGCAGCGAGCGATTCTGTCACCTCAGACAATTTCATCCGGGAGCAGCGACTGAGACAGACACACACAGACACCCTTCACCTGGAAAACGCGTGATACTGAAACACACAGACACCTCATCCGGTAGCAGCGAGTTAGACGGTCACACACAGTCACCTTCCTCCGGGAGCAGCCAGCGAGACTGACACACACAGACAGCTTCCTCCAGGAGCAGCGTGTGACACTGTCACACACAGACACCTTCCTCCGGGAGCAGCGTGTGAGACTGTCACACACAGATACCTTCCTCCGGGAGCAGTGTGTGAGACTGTCACACACAGACACCTTCCTCCGGGAGCAGCCAGCGAGACTGACACACACAGATACCTTCCTCCGGGAGCAGCGTGTGAGACTGTCACACACAGACACTTTCCTCCGGGAGCAGCGTGTGAGACTGTCACACACAGACACCTTCCTCCGGGAGCAGAGTGTGAGACTGTCACACACAGACACCTTCCTCCAGGAGCAGCGTGTGAGAATGTCACACACAGACACCTTCCTCCGGGAGCAGCGTGTGAGACGGTCACACACAGACACCTTCCTCCGGGAGCAGCCAGGGAGACTATCACACACAGACAACTTCCTCATGGAGCAGCGTGTGAGACTGTCACACAGAGAAACCTTCCTCCAGGAGCAGCCAGGGAGACTGTCACACAAACACCTTCCTCCGGGAGCAGCGTGTGAGACTGTCACACACAGACACCTTCCTCCAGGAGCAGCCAGGGAGACTGTCACACGCAGACACTTTCCTCCGGGAGCAGACAGGGAGACTGTCACACACAGACTCCTTCCTCCGGGAGCAGTGTGTTAGACAGTCACAAACAGACACTTTCCTCCGGGAGCAGCCAGGGAGACTGTCACACACAGACACCTTCCTCCAGGAGCAGTGAACGAGACTGTCACACACAGAAACATTACTCTGAGAGCAGAGAGCCGGATTGTCACTTTCCTTCTGGAGTAGATACCAAGATTATCACACCAAGTCACCTTCCTCCGGGAGCAGCGATGGAGACTGTCACACACAAACCTTCCCCCAGGAGCAGTGAACGAGATTGACACACACAGACACTTTCCTCCGGGAGCAGCGAGAGAGACTGTCACACACAGACACCTTCCTCCGGGAGCAGCGTGTGAGACTGTCACACACAGACACCTTCCTCCGGGAGCAGCGTGTGAGACTGTCACACACAGACACCTTCCTCCAGGAGCAGTTAACGAGACAGTCACACACAGACACCTTCCTCCAGGAGCAGTGAACGAGACTGTCACACACAAACCTTCCTCCAGGAGCAGCGTGTGAGACGGTCACACACAGACACCTTCTTCCGGGAGCAGCCAGGGAGTCTGTCACACACAGGCACCTTCCTCCAGGAGCAGCGAAACAGACTGTCACACACAGACACTTTCCTCCGGGAGCAGCGTGTGAGACTGTCACACTCAGACACCTTCCTCCGGGAGCAGCCAGGGAGACTGTCACACACAGACACTTTCCTCCGGGAGCAGTGTGTGAGACTGTCACAAACAGACACCTTCCTCCGGGAGCAGCGAGAGAGACTGTCACACAGAGACACTTTCCTCCGGGAGCAGCGTGTGAGACTGTCACACACAGACACTTTCCTCCGGGAGCAGCGTGTGAGACTGTCACACACAGGCACCTTCCTCCAGGAGCAGTTAACGAGACAGTCACACAGAGACACTTTCCTCCGGGAGCAGCGTGTGAGACTGTCACACTCAGACACCTTCCTCCGGGAGCAGCCAGGGAGACCGTCACACACAGACACCTTCCTCCGGGAGCAGCGTGTGAGACTGTCACACACAGACACCTTCCTCCAGGAGCAGCGAGAGAGACTGTCACACAGAGACACTTTCCTCCGGGAGCAGCGTGTGAGACTGTCACACACAGACACCTTCCTCTAGGAGCAGCGTGTGAGACTGTCACACACAGACACCTTCCTCCGGGAGCAGCGAGAGAGACTGTCACACTCAGACACCTTCCTCCGGGAGCAGCCAGGGAGACCGTCACAGACAGACACTTTCCTCCGGGAGCAGCGTGTGAGACTGTCACACACAGACACCTTCCTCTAGGAGCAGCGTGTGAGACTGTCACACACAGACACTTTCCTCCGTAAGAAGCAGCGTGTGAGACTGTCACACACAGACACCTTCCTCCGGGAGCAGCCAGGGAGACTGACACACACAAAAACCTTCCTCCAGGAGCAGCGAAACAGACTGTCACACACAGACACCTTCCTCCGGGAGCAGCCAGGGAGACTGTCACACACAGAAACTTTCCTCCGGGAGCAGCGTGTGAGACTGTCACAAACAGACACCTTCCTCTAGGAGCAGGGTGCGAGACTGTCACACACAGACACCTTCCTCCGAGAGCAGCCAGGGAGACTGACACACACTGCCACCTTCCTCCAGGAGAAGCGAGAGAGAGTGTCACACATAGACACTTTCCTCCGGGAGCAGCCAGGGAGACTGTCACACACAGACACTTTCCTCCGGGAGCAGCGTGTGAGACTGTCACACACAGACACCTTCCTCTGGGAGCAGCCAGGGAGTCTGACACACACATACACGTTCCTCCAGGAACAGCGTGTGAGACTGTCACGCACAACACCTTCCTCCAGAAGCAGCCAGGGAGATTGTCACACACAGACACTTTCCTCCGGGAGCAGCGTGTGAGACTGTCACACACAGACACCTTCCTCCGGGAGCAGCGAGACAGACTGACACACACAGACACCATCCTCCGGGAGCAGCCAGGGAGACTGTCACACAGAGACACCTTCCTCCAGGAGCAGCCAGGGAGTCTGTCACACACAGACACCTTCCTCCTGGAGCAGCGTGTGAGACTGTCACGCACAGACACCTTCAGCCAGGAGTAGCCAGGGAGACTGTCACACACAGACATTTTCCACCGGGAGCAGACAGGTAGACTGTCACAAACAGACACCTTCCTCCAGGAGCAGTGAACGAGACTGTCACACACAGAAACATTACTCTGAGAGCAGAGAGCCGGATTGTCACTTTCCTTCTGGAGCAGATACCGAGATTATCACACCAAGTCTCCTTCCTCCGGGAAAAGCAAATGAGACTGTCATATACAGACACTTTCCACCGGGTGCCGTGAGTGAGACTGTTACAAACCGACATCATTCTCCAGGAGAGGCGAGCGAGTCCGTCACACACAGACACCTTCATACAGCAGCAGCGAGTGAGACATCACAGACAATTTCTTCCGGAAGAAACTTACTCCAGGAGCAGAGAGCGAGACTGTCAGACACTGATCTGTCTCCAGAAGTAGAGAGCGAGACTGTCACACTCAGACACCTTCAACCGGGAGCATCCAGCGGGATTTTCACACTCTGACACCTTCCTCCGGGAGCAGCGAGCGATTCTGTCACCTCAGACAATTTCATCCGGGAGCAGCGACTGAGACAGACACACACAGACACCCTTCACCTGGAAAACGCGTGATACTGACACACACAGACAACTCATCCGGTAGCAGCGAGTTTGACGGTCACACATGGACACCTTGCTGCAGCAGCAGCGAGCGAGACTGTAACACACAGACACCTTCTTCCGGGAGCAACGATTGAGACTTTCAGGCACAGACACTTCCTCCGGGATCAGTAACTGAGACTGTCACACACAGTCATCTTCCTCCGGGAGCAGCGAGAGAGACTGTCACACACAGTCACCTTCCTCCGGGAGCAGCCAGGGAGACTGACACACACAGACACCTTCCTCCAGGAGCAGCGTGTGAGACTGTCACACACAGTCATCTTCCTCCGGGAGCAGTGAGAGAGACTGTCACACACAGTCACCTTCCTCCGGGAGCAGCCAGGGAGACTGACACACACAGACACCTTCCTCCGGGAGCAGTGTGTGAGACTGTCACACACAGACACCTTCATCCGGGAGCAGCGTGTGAGACTGTCACACTCAGACACCTTCCTCCGGGAGCAGCCAGGGAGACTGTCACACACAGACACTTTCCTCCGGGAGCAGCGTGTGAGACTGTCACAAACAGACACCTTCCTTTAGGAGCAGCGTGTGAGACTGTCACACACAGACACCTTCCTCCGGGAGCAGCGAGAGAGACTGTCACACAGAGACACTTTCCTCCAGGAGCAGCGTGTGAGACTTTCACAAACAGACACCTTCCTCTAGGAGCAGCGTGTGAGACTGTCGCACACAAACCTTCCTCCACGAGCAGCGAGAGAGACTGTCACACACAGACACCTTCCTCCAGGAGCAGTGAACGAGACTGTCACACACAAACCTTCCTCCAGGAGCAGTGAACGAGACTGTCACACACATAAACATTACTCTGAGAGCAGAGAGCCGGATTGTCACTTTCCTTCTGGAGCAGATACCGAGATTATCACACCAAGTCACCTTCCTCCGGGAAAAGCAAATGAGACTGTCATATACAGACACTTTCCACCGGGTGCCGTGAGTGAGACTGTTACAAACCGACATCATTCTCCAGGAGAGGCGAGCGAGTCCGTCACACACAGACACCTTCATACAGCAGCAGCGAGTGAGACATCACAGACAATTTCTTCCGGAAGAAACTTACTCCAGGAGCAGAGAGCGAGACTGTCAGACACTGATCTGTCTCCAGAAGTAGAGAGCGAGACTGTCACACTCAGACACCTTCAACCGGGAGCATCCAGCGGGATTTTCACACTCTGACACCTTCCTCCGGGAGCAGCGAGCGATTCTGTCACCTCAGACAATTTCATCCGGGAGCAGCGACTGAGACAGACACACACAGACACCCTTCACCTGGAAAACGCGTGATACTGACACACACAGACAACTCATCCGGTAGCAGCGAGTTTGACGGTCACACATGGACACCTTGCTGCAGCAGCAGCGAGCGAGACTGTAACACACAGACACCTTCTTCCGGGAGCAACGATTGAGACTTTCAGGCACAGACACTTCCTCCGGGATCAGTAACTGAGACTGTCACACACAGTCATCTTCCTCCGGGAGCAGCGAGAGAGACTGTCACACACAGTCACCTTCCTCCGGGAGCAGCCAGGGAGACTGACACACACAGACACCTTCCTCCAGGAGCAGCGTGTGAGACTGTCACACACAGTCATCTTCCTCCGGGAGCAGCGAGAGAGACTGTCACACACAGTCACCTTCCTCCGGGAGCAGCCAGGGAGACTGACACACACAGACACCTTCCTCCGGGAGCAGTGTGTGAGACTGTCACACACAGACACCTTCATCCGGGAGCAGCGTGTGAGACTGTCACACACAGACACCTTCCTCCGGGAGAAGAGTGTGAGACTGTCACACACAGACACCTTCCTCCGGGAGCAGCGTGTGAGACTGTCACGCACAGACACCTTCTTCCGGGAGCAGCCAGGGAGACTGTCACACACAGACACCTTCCTCCGGGAGCAGGGTGTGAGACTGTCACGCACAGACACCTTCTTCCGGGAGCAGCCAGGGAGACTGTCACACACAGAAACTTTCCTCCGGGAGCAGCGTGTGTGACTGTCACAAACAGACACCTTCCTCTAGGAGCAGCGTGCGAGACTGTCACACACAGACACCTTCCTCAGAGAGCAGCCAGGGAGACTGACACACACTGCCACCTTCCTCCAGGAGAAGCGAGAGGGAGTGTCACACATAGACACTTTCCTCCGGGAGCAGCCAGGGAGACTGTCACACACAGACACCTTCCTCCGGGAGCAGCGTGTGAGACTGTCACACACAGGCACCTTCCTCTGGGAGCAGCCAGGGAGACTGTCACACACAGACACTTTCCTCCGGGAGCAGCGTGTGAGACTGTCACACTCAGACACCTTCCGCCGGGAGCAGAGCGAGAGAATGTCACACACAGACACCATCCTCCGGGAGCAGCGTGTGAGACTGTCACACACAGACACCTTCATCTGGGAGCAGCGAGACAGACTGTCACACACAGACACCATCCTCCGGAACAGCCAGGGAGACTGTCACACAGAGACACCTTCCTCCAGGAGCAGCCAGGGAGTCTGTCACACACAGACAACTTCCTCCTGGAGCAGCGTGTGAGACTGTCACACAGAGACACTTTCCTCCAGGAGCAGCCAGGGAGACTGTCACACAAACACCTTCCTCCGGGAGCAGCGTGTGAGACTGTCACGCACAGACACCTTCAGCCAGGAGTAGCCAGGGAGACTGTCACACACAGACACTTTCCACCGGGAGCAGCGTGTGAGACTGTCACAAACAGACACCTTCCTCCAGGAGCAGTGAACGAGACTGTCACACACAGAAACATTACTCTGAGAGCAGAGAGATGGATTGTCACTTTCCTTCTGGAGCAGATACCGAGATTATCACACCAAGTCACCTTCCTCCGGGAGCAGCGTGTGAGACTGTCACACACAGACACTTTTCTCCGGGAGCAGCGATGGAGACTGTCACACACAAACCTTCCCCCAGGAGCAGTGAACGAGACTGACACACACAGACACTTTCCTCCGGGAGCAGCGAGAGAGACTGTCACACACAGACACCTTCCTCCGGGAGCAGCGTGTGAGACTGTCGCACACAAACCTTCCTCCACGAGCAGCGAGAGAGACTGTCACACACAGACACCTTCCTCCAGGAGCAGTGAACGAGACTGTCACACACAAACCTTCCTCCAGGAGCAGTGAACGAGACTGTCACACACAAACCTTCCTCCAGGAGCAGTGAACGAGACTGTCACACACAGAAACATTACTCTGAGAGCAGAGAGCCGGATTGTCACTTTCCTTCTGGAGCAGATACCGAGATTATCACAGCAAGTAACCTTCCTCCGGGAAAAGCAAATGAGAGTGTCATATACAGACACTTTCCACCGGGTGCCGTGAGTGAGACTGTTACAAACCGACATCATTCTCCAGGAGAGGCGAGCGAGTCCGTCACACACAGACACCTTCATACAGCAGCAGCGAGTGAGACATCACAGACAATTTCTTCCGGAAGAAACTTACTCCAGGAGCAGAGAGCGAGACTGTCACACACAGACACCTTACTCCGGGAGCAGCTTGTGAGACTGTCACACACAGTCACCTTCCTCCGGGAGCAGCCAGGTAGAGTGTCAAACACAGACACCTTCCATCGGGAGCAGCAAGAGACACTGTCACACACAGACACCTTCTTCCGGGAGCAGCTTGTGAGACTGTCATACACAGACACCTTCCTCCGGGAGCAGCAAGAGACACTGTCACACACAGACACCTTCCTCCGAGAGCAGCGTGTGAGACTGTCACACACAGACACCTTCCTCCGGGAGCAGCGTGTGAGACTGTTACACACAGACACCTTCCTCCGGGATCAGCGGCTGGGACCGTCACAGACAGACAACTTCCTCCGGGAGCAGCGAGAGAGACTGTCACACACAGTCACCTTCCTCCGGGAGCAGCCAGGGAGACTGACACACACAGACACCTTCCTCCGGGAGCAGTGTGTGAGACTGTCACACACAGACACCTTCATCCGGGAGCAGCGTGTGAGACTGTCACACTCAGACACCTTCCTCCGGGAGCAGCCAGGGAGACTGTCACACACAGACACCTTCCTCCGGGAGCAGCGAGAGAGACTGTCACACAGAGACACTTTCCTCCAGGAGCAGCGTGTGAGACTGTCACAAACAGACACCTTCCTCTAGGAGCAGCGTGTGAGACTGTCACACACAGACACCTTCCTCTAGGAGCAGTGAACGAGACTTTCACACACAAACCTTCCTCCAGGAGCAGTGAACGAGACTGTCACACACAGCAACATTACTCTGAGAGCAGAGAGCCGGATTGTCACTTTCCTTCTGGAGCAGATACCGAGATTATCACAGCAAGTAACCTTCCTCCGGGAAAAGCAAATGAGACTGTCATATACAGACACTTTCCACCGGGTGCCGTGAGTGAGACTGTTACAAACCGACATCATTCTCCAGGAGAGGCGAGCGAGTCCGTCACACACAGACACCTTCATACAGCAGCAGCGAGTGAGACATCACAGACAATTTCTTCCGGAAGAAACTTACTCCAGGAGCAGAGAGCGAGACTGTCAGACACTGATCTGTCTCCAGAAGTAGAGAGCGAGACTGTCACACTCAGACACCTTCAACCGGGAGCATCCAGCGGGATTTTCACACTCTGACACCTTCCTCCGGGAGCAGCGAGCGATTCTGTCACCTCAGACAATTTCATCCGGGAGCAGCGACTGAGACAGACACACACAGACACCCTTCACCTGGAAAACGCGTGATACTGACACACACAGACAACTCATCCGGTAGCAGCGAGTTTGACGGTCACACATGGACACCTTGCTGCAGCAGCAGCGAGCGAGACTGTAACACACAGACACCTTCTTCCGGGAGCAACGATTGAGACTTTCAGGCACAGACACTTCCTCCGGGATCAGTAACTGAGACTGTCACACACAGTCATCTTCCTCCGGGAGCAGCGAGAGAGACTGTCACACACAGTCACCTTCCTCCGGGAGCAGCCAGGGAGACTGACACACACAGACACCTTCCTCCAGGAGCAGCGTGTGAGACTGTCACACACAGTCATCTTCCTCCGGGAGCAGCGAGAGAGACTGTCACACACAGTCACCTTCCTCCGGGAGCAGCCAGGGAGACTGACAAACACAGACACCTTCCTCCGGGAGCAGTGTGTGAGACTGTCACACACAGACACCTTCATCCGGGAGCAGCGTGTGAGACTGTCACACACAGACACCTTCCTCCGGGAGAAGAGTGTGAGACTGTCACACACAGACACCTTCCTCCGGGAGCAGCGTGTGAGACTGTCACGCACAGACACCTTCTTCCGGGAGCAGCCAGGGAGACTGTCACACACAGACACCTTCCTCCGGGAGCAGGGTGTGAGACTGTCACGCACAGACACCTTCTTCCGGGAGCAGCCAGGGAGACTGTCACACACAGAAACTTTCCTCCGGGAGCAGCGTGTGTGACTGTCACAAACAGACACCTTCCTCTAGGAGCAGCGTGCGAGACTGTCACACACAGACACCTTCCTCAGAGAGCAGCCAGGGAGACTGACACACACTGCCACCTTCCTCCAGGAGAAGCGAGAGGGAGTGTCACACATAGACACTTTCCTCCGGGAGCAGCCAGGGAGACTGTCACACACAGACACCTTCCTCCGGGAGCAGCGTGTGAGACTGTCACACACAGGCACCTTCCTCTGGGAGCAGCCAGGGAGACTGTCACACACAGACACTTTCCTCCGGGAGCAGCGTGTGAGACTGTCACACTCAGACACCTTCCGCCGGGAGCAGAGCGAGAGAATGTCACACACAGACACCATCCTCCGGGAGCAGCGTGTGAGACTGTCACACACAGACACCTTCATCTGGGAGCAGCGAGACAGACTGTCACACACAGACACCATCCTCCGGAACAGCGAGGGAGACTGTCACACAGAGACACCTTCCTCCAGGAGCAGCCAGGGAGTCTGTCACACACAGACAACTTCCTCCTGGAGCAGCGTGTGAGACTGTCACACAGAGACACTTTCCTCCAGGAGCAGCCAGGGAGACTGTCACACAAACACCTTCCTCCGGGAGCAGCGTGTGAGACTGTCACGCACAGACACCTTCAGCCAGGAGTAGCCAGGGAGACTGTCACACACAGACACTTTCCACCGGGAGCAGCGTGTGAGACTGTCACAAACAGACACCTTCCTCCAGGAGCAGTGAACGAGACTGTCACACACAGAAACATTACTCTGAGAGCAGAGAGATGGATTGTCACTTTCCTTCTGGAGCAGATACCGAGATTATCACACCAAGTCACCTTCCTCCGGGAGCAGCGTGTGAGACTGTCACACACAGACACTTTTCTCCGGGAGCAGCGATGGAGACTGTCACACACAAACCTTCCCCCAGGAGCAGTGAACGAGACTGACACACACAGACACTTTCCTCCGGGAGCAGCGAGAGAGACTGTCACACACAGACACCTTCCTCCGGGAGCAGCGTGTGAGACTGTCGCACACAAACCTTCCTCCACGAGCAGCGAGAGAGACTGTCACACACAGACACCTTCCTCCAGGAGCAGTGAACGAGACTGTCACACACAAACCTTCCTCCAGGAGCAGTGAACGAGACTGTCACACACAAACCTTCCTCCAGGAGCAGTGAACGAGACTGTCACACACAGAAACATTACTCTGAGAGCAGAGAGCCGGATTGTCACTTTCCTTCTGGAGCAGATACCGAGATTATCACAGCAAGTAACCTTCCTCCGGGAAAAGCAAATGAGAGTGTCATATACAGACACTTTCCACCGGGTGCCGTGAGTGAGACTGTTACAAACCGACATCATTCTCCAGGAGAGGCGAGCGAGTCCGTCACACACAGACACCTTCATACAGCAGCAGCGAGTGAGACATCACTGACAATTTCTTCCGGAAGAAACTTACTCCAGGAGCAGAGAGCGAGACTGTCACACACAGACACCTTACTCCGGGAGCAGCTTGTGAGACTGTCACACACAGTCACCTTCCTCCGGGAGCAGCCAGGTAGAGTGTCAAACACAGACACCTTCCATCGGGAGCAGCAAGAGACACTGTCACACACAGACACCTTCTTCCGGGAGCAGCTTGTGAGACTGTCATACACAGACACCTTCCTCCGGGAGCAGCAAGAGACACTGTCACACACAGACACCTTCCTCCGAGAGCAGCGTGTGAGACTGTCACACACAGACACCTTCCTCCGGGAGCAGCGTGTGAGACTGTTACACACAGACACCTTCCTCCGGGATCAGCGGCTGGGACCGTCACAGACAGACAACTTCCTCCAGGAGCAGTGAACGAGACTGTCACACACAAACCTTCCTCCAGGAGCAGTGAACGAGACTGTCACACACAAACCTTCCTCCAGGAGCAGTGAACGAGACTGTCACACACAGAAACATTACTCTGAGAGCAGAGAGCCGGATTGTCACTTTCCTTCTGGAGCAGATACCGAGATTATCACAGCAAGTAACCTTCCTCCGGGAAAAGCAAATGAGAGTGTCATATACAGACACTTTCCACCGGGTGCCGTGAGTGAGACTGTTACAAACCGACATCATTCTCCAGGAGAGGCGAGCGAGTCCGTCACACACAGACACCTTCATACAGCAGCAGCGAGTGAGACATCACAGACAATTTCTTCCGGAAGAAACTTACTCCAGGAGCAGAGAGCGAGACTGTCACACACAGACACCTTACTCCGGGAGCAGCTTGTGAGACTGTCACACACAGTCACCTTCCTCCGGGAGCAGCCAGGTAGAGTGTCAAACACAGACACCTTCCATCGGGAGCAGCAAGAGACACTGTCACACACAGACACCTTCTTCCGGGAGCAGCTTGTGAGACTGTCATACACAGACACCTTCCTCCGGGAGCAGCAAGAGACACTGTCACACACAGACACCTTCCTCCGAGAGCAGCGTGTGAGACTGTCACACACAGACACCTTCCTCCGGGAGCAGCGTGTGAGACTGTTACACACAGACACCTTCCTCCGGGATCAGCGGCTGGGACCGTCACAGACAGACAACTTCCTCCAGGAGCAGTGAACGAGACTGTCACACACAAACCTTCCTCCAGGAGCAGTGAACGAGACTGTCACACACAAACCTTCCTCCAGGAGCAGTGAACGAGACTGTCACACACAGAAACATTACTCTGAGAGCAGAGAGCCGGATTGTCACTTTCCTTCTGGAGCAGATACCGAGATTATCACAGCAAGGAACCTTCCTCCGGGAAAAGCAAATGAGACTGTCATATACAGACACTTTCCACCGGGTGCCGTGAGTGAGACTGTTACAAACCGACATCATTCTCCAGGAGAGGCGAGCGAGTCCGTCACACACAGACACCTTCATACAGCAGCAGCGAGTGAGACATCACAGACAATTTCTTCCGGAAGAAACTTACTCCAGGAGCAGAGAGCGAGACTGTCACACACAGACACCTTACTCCGGGAGCAGCTTGTGAGACTGTCACACACAGTCACCTTCCTTCGGGAGCAGCCAGGTAGAGTGTCAAACACAGACACCTTCCATCGGGAGCAGCAAGAGACACTGTCACACACAGACACCTTCTTCCGGGAGCAGCTTGTGAGACTGTCATACACAGACACCTTCCTCCGGGAGCAGCAAGAGACACTGTCACACACAGACACCTTCCTCCGAGAGCAGCGTGTGAGACTGTCACACACAGACACCTTCCTCCGGGAGCAGCATGTGAGACTGTTACTCACAGACACCTTCCTCCGGGATCAGCGGCTGGGACCGTCACAGACAGACAACTTCCTCCGGGAGCAGCGTGTGAGACTGTCGCACACAAACCTTCCTCCACGAGCAGCGAGAGAGACTGTCACACACAGACACCTTCCTCCAGGAGCAGTGAACGAGACTGTCACACACAAACCTTCCTCCAGGAGCAGTGAACGAGACTGTCACACACAAACCTTCCTCCAGGAGCAGTGAACGAGACTGTCACACACAGAAACATTACTCTGAGAGCAGAGAGCCGGATTGTCACTTTCCTTCTGGAGCAGATACCGAGATTATCACAGCAAGTAACCTTCCTCCGGGAAAAGCAAATGAGAGTGTCATATACAGACACTTTCCACCGGGTGCCGTGAGTGAGACTGTTACAAACCGACATCATTCTCCAGGAGAGGCGAGCGAGTCCGTCACACACAGACACCTTCATACAGCAGCAGCGAGTGAGACATCACAGACAATTTCTTCCGGAAGAAACTTACTCCAGGAGCAGAGAGCGAGACTGTCACACACAGACACCTTACTCCGGGAGCAGCTTGTGAGACTGTCACACACAGTCACCTTCCTCCGGGAGCAGCCAGGTAGAGTGTCAAACACAGACACCTTCCATCGGGAGCAGCAAGAGACACTGTCACACACAGACACCTTCTTCCGGGAGCAGCTTGTGAGACTGTCATACACAGACACCTTCCTCCGGGAGCAGCAAGAGACACTGTCATACACAGACACCTTCCTCCGGGAGCAGCAAGAGACACTGTCACACACAGACACCTTCCTCCGAGAGCAGCGTGTGAGACTGTCACACACAGACACCTTCCTCCGGGAGCAGCGTGTGAGACTGTTACACACAGACACCTTCCTCCGGGATCAGCGGCTGGGACCGTCACAGACAGGCAACTTCCTCCAGGAGCAGTGAACGAGACTGTCACACACAAAACTTCCTCCAGGAGCAGTGAACGAGACTGTCACACACAAACCTTCCTCCAGGAGCAGTGAACGAGACTGTCACACACAGACACCTTCCTCCGGGAGCAGCAAGAGACACTGTCACACACAGACACCTTCTTCCGGGAGCAGCTTGTGAGACTATCATACACAGACACCTTCCTCCGAGAGCAGCAAGAGACACTGTCACACACAGACACCTTCCTCCGAGAGCAGCGTGTGAGACTGTCACACACAGACACCTTCCTCCGGGAGCAGCGTGTGAGACTGTTACACACAGACACCTTCCTCCGGGATCAGCGGCTGGGACCGTCACAGACAGACAACTTCCTACGGGAGCAGCGTGTGAGACTGTCACACACAGACAACTTCCTCTGGGAGCAGTCTCTGAGACTGTCAGACAAAGACACGTTCTTCTGGGAGCAGCGACAGAGTCTGTCACACACAGACACCTTCCTCCAGGAGCAGCGTGTCAGTCGGTCACACACAGATACCTTCCTCTGGGAGCAGCCAGGGAGACTGTCACACACAGACAACTTCCTCCTGGAGCAGCGTGTGAGACTGTCACACAGAGAAACCTTCCTCCAGGAGCAGCCAGGGAGACTGTCACACAAACACATTCCTCCGGGAGCAGCGTGTGAGACTGTCACACACAGACACCTTCCTCCAGGAGCAGCCAGGGAGACTGTCACCCACAGACACCTTCCTCCAGGAGCAGCCAGGGAGACTGACACACACAGACACCTTCCTCCAGGAGCATCCAGGGAGACTGTCACACGCAGACACTTTCCTCCGGGAGCAGACAGGGAGACTGTCACACACAGACTCCTTCCTCCGGGAGCAGTGTGTTAGAAAGTCACAAACAGACACCTTCCTCTGGGAGGAGCCAGGGAGACTGTCACACACAGACACCTTCCTCCAGGAGCAGTGAACGAGACTGTCACACACAGAAACATTACTCTGAGAGCAGAGAGCCGGATTGTCACTTTCCTTCTGGAGTAGATACCAAGATTATCACACCAAGTCACCTTCCTCCGGGAGCAGCGATGGAGACTGTCACACACAGACACATTCCTCCGGGAGCAGCGTTGGAGACTGTCACACACAGACAACTTCCTCCAGGAGCAGCGAGAGAGACTGTCACACACAGACACATTCCTCCGGGAGCAGCGTTGGAGACTGTCACACACAGACAACTTCCTCCAGGAGCAGCGAGAGAGACCGTCACACACAGACACCTTCCTCCGGGAGCAGCGTTGCAGACTGTCACACACAGACACCTTACTCCGGGAGCAGCGTGTGAGACTGTCACACACAAACCTTCCTCCATGAGCAGCGTGTGAGACGGTCACACACAGTCACCTTCCTCCGGGAGCAGCCAGGGAGACTGACACACACAGACACCTTCCTCCGGGAGCAGCGTGTGAGACTGTCACACACAGACACCTTCCTCCGGGAGCAGCGAGAGAGACTGTCACACACAGTCACCTTCCTCCGGGAGCAGCCAGGGAGACTGACACACACAGACACCTTCCTCCGGGAGCAGCGTGTGAGACTGTCACACACAGACACCTTCCTCCGGGAGCAGCGTGTGAGACTGTCACACACAGACACCTTCCTCCGGGAGCAGCGTGTGAGACTGTCACGCACAGACACCTTCTTCCGGGAGCAGCCAGGGAGACTGTCACACACAAAAACTTTCCTCCGGGAGCAGCGTGTGTGACTGTCACAAACAGACACCTTCCTCCGGGAGCAGCGTGCGAGACTGTCACACACAGACACCGTCCTCAGAGAGCAGCCAGGGAGACTGACACACACTGCCACCTTCCTCCAGGAGAAGCGAGAGGGAGTGTCACACATAGACACTTTCCTCCGGGAGCAGCCAGGGAGACTGTCACACACAGACACCTTCCTCCGGGAGCAGCGTGTGAGACTGTCACACACAGGCACCTTCCTCTGGGAGCAGCCAGGGAGACTGACACACACAGACACGTTCCTCCAGGAACAGCGTGTGAGACTGTCACGCACAACACCTTCCTCCAGGAGCAGCCAGGGAGACTGTCACACACAGACACTTTCCTCCGGGAGCAGCGTGTGAGACTGTCACACTCAGACACCTTCCGTCGGGAGCAGCGCGAGAGACTGTCACACACACACTTTCCTCCGGGAGCAGCGTGTGAGACTGTCACACACAGACACCTTCATCCGGGAGCAGGGAGACAGACTGCCACACACAGACACCATCCTCCGGAACAGCCAGGGAGACTGTCACACAGAGACACCTTCCTCCAGGAGCAGCCAGGGAGTCTGTCACACACAGACACCTTCTTCCTGGAGCAGCGTGTGAGACTGTCACACAGAGACACTTTCCTCCAGGAGCAGCCAGGGAGTCTGTCACACACAGACACCTTCTTCCTGGAGCAGCGAGAGAGACTGTCACACACAGACACATTCCTCCGGGAGCAGCGTTGGAGACTGTCACACACAGACAACTTCCTCCAGGAGCAGCGAGAGAGACCGTCACACACAGACACCTTCCTCCGGGAGCAGCGTTGCAGACTGTCACACACAGACACCTTACTCCGGGAGCAGCGTGTGAGACTGTCACACACAAACCTTCCTCCATGAGCAGCGTGTGAGACGGTCACACACAGTCACCTTCCTCCGGGAGCAGCCAGGGAGACTGACACACACAGACACCTTCCTCCGGGAGCAGCGTGTGAGACTGTCACACACAGACACCTTCCTCCGGGAGCAGCGAGAGAGACTGTCACACACAGTCACCTTCCTCCGGGAGCAGCCAGGGAGACTGACACACACAGACACCTTCCTCCGGGAGCAGCGTGTGAGACTGTCACACACAGACACCTTCCTCCGGGAGCAGCGTGTGAGACTGTCACACACAGACACCTTCCTCCGGGAGCAGCGTGTGAGACTGTCACGCACAGACACCTTCTTCCGGGAGCAGCCAGGGAGACTGTCACACACAAAAACTTTCCTCCGGGAGCAGCGTGTGTGACTGTCACAAACAGACACCTTCCTCCGGGAGCAGCGTGCGAGACTGTCACACACAGACACCGTCCTCAGAGAGCAGCCAGGGAGACTGACACACACTGCCACCTTCCTCCAGGAGAAGCGAGAGGGAGTGTCACACATAGACACTTTCCTCCGGGAGCAGCCAGGGAGACTGTCACACACAGACACCTTCCTCCGGGAGCAGCGTGTGAGACTGTCACACACAGGCACCTTCCTCTGGGAGCAGCCAGGGAGACTGACACACACAGACACGTTCCTCCAGGAACAGCGTGTGAGACTGTCACGCACAACACCTTCCTCCAGGAGCAGCCAGGGAGACTGTCACACACAGACACTTTCCTCCGGGAGCAGCGTGTGAGACTGTCACACTCAGACACCTTCCGTCGGGAGCAGCGCGAGAGACTGTCACACACACACTTTCCTCCGGGAGCAGCGTGTGAGACTGTCACACACAGACACCTTCATCCGGGAGCAGGGAGACAGACTGTCACACACAGACACCATCCTCCGGAACAGCCAGGGAGACTGTCACACAGAGACACCTTCCTCCAGGAGCAGCCAGGGAGTCTGTCACACACAGACACCTTCTTCCTGGAGCAGCGTGTGAGACTGTCACACAGAGACACTTTCCTCCAGGAGCAGCCAGGGAGACTGTCACACAAACACCTTCCTCCGGGAGCAGCGTGTGAGACTGTCACGCACAGACACCTTCAGCCAGGAGTAGCCAGGGAGACTGTCACACACAGACACTTTCCACCGGGAGCAGCGTGTGAGACTGTCACAAACAGACACCTTCCTCCAGGAGCAGTGAACGAGACTGTCACACACAGAAACATTACTCTGAGAGCAGAGAGCTGGATTGTCACTTTCCTTCTGGAGCAGATACCGAGATTATCACACCAAGTCACCTTCCTCCGGGAGCAGCGTGTGAGACTGTCACACACAGACACTTTTCTCCGGGAGCAGCGATGGAGACTGTCACACACAAACCTTCCCCCAGGAGCAGTGAACGAGACTGACACACACAGACACTTTCCTCCGGGAGCAGCGAGAGACACTGTCACACACAGACACCTTCCTCCGGGAGCAGCGTGTGAGACTGTCGCACACAAACCTTCCTCCACGAGCAGCGAGAGAGACTGTCACACACAGACACCTTCCTCCAGGAGCAGTGAACGAGACTGTCACACACAAACCTTCCTCCAGGAGCAGTGAACGAGACTGTCACACACAAACCTTCCTCCAGGAGCAGTGAACGAGACTGTCACACACAGAAACATTACTCTGAGAGCAGAGAGCCGGATTGTCACTTTCCTTCTGGAGCAGATACCGAGATTATCACAGCAAGTAACCTTCCTCCGGGAAAAGCAAATGAGAGTGTCATATACAGACACTTTCCACCGGGTGCCGTGAGTGAGACTGTTACAAACCGACATCATTCTCCAGGAGAGGCGAGCGAGTCCGTCACACACAGACACCTTCATACAGCAGCAGCGAGTGAGACATCACAGACAATTTCTTCCGGAAGAAACTTACTCCAGGAGCAGAGAGCGAGACTGTCACACACAGACACCTTACTCCGGGAGCAGCTTGTGAGACTGTCACACACAGTCACCTTCCTCCGGGAGCAGCCAGGTAGAGTGTCAAACACAGACACCTTCCATCGGGAGCAGCAAGAGACACTGTCACACACAGACACCTTCTTCCGGGAGCAGCTTGTGAGACTGTCATACACAGACACCTTCCTCCGGGAGCAGCAAGAGACACTGTCACACACAGACACCTTCCTCCGAGAGCAGCGTGTGAGACTGTCACACACAGACACCTTCCTCCGGGAGCAGCGTGTGAGACTGTTACACACAGACACCTTCCTCCGGGATCAGCGGCTGGGACCGTCACAGACAGACAACTTCCTCCAGGAGCAGTGAACGAGACTGTCACACACAAACCTTCCTCCAGGAGCAGTGAACGAGACTGTCACACACAAACCTTCCTCCAGGAGCAGTGAACGAGACTGTCACACACAGAAACATTACTCTGAGAGCAGAGAGCCGGATTGTCACTTTCCTTCTGGAGCAGATACCGAGATTATCACAGCAAGGAACCTTCCTCCGGGAAAAGCAAATGAGACTGTCATATACAGACACTTTCCACCGGGTGCCGTGAGTGAGACTGTTACAAACCGACATCATTCTCCAGGAGAGGCGAGCGAGTCCGTCACACACAGACACCTTCATACAGCAGCAGCGAGTGAGACATCACAGACAATTTCTTCCGGAAGAAACTTACTCCAGGAGCAGAGAGCGAGACTGTCACACACAGACACCTTACTCCGGGAGCAGCTTGTGAGACTGTCACACACAGTCACCTTCCTTCGGGAGCAGCCAGGTAGAGTGTCAAACACAGACACCTTCCATCGGGAGCAGCAAGAGACACTGTCACACACAGACACCTTCTTCCGGGAGCAGCTTGTGAGACTGTCATACACAGACACCTTCCTCCGGGAGCAGCAAGAGACACTGTCACACACAGACACCTTCCTCCGAGAGCAGCGTGTGAGACTGTCACACACAGACACCTTCCTCCGGGAGCAGCATGTGAGACTGTTACTCACAGACACCTTCCTCCGGGATCAGCGGCTGGGACCGTCACAGACAGACAACTTCCTCCGGGAGCAGCGTGTGAGACTGTCGCACACAAACCTTCCTCCACGAGCAGCGAGAGAGACTGTCACACACAGACACCTTCCTCCAGGAGCAGTGAACGAGACTGTCACACACAAACCTTCCTCCAGGAGCAGTGAACGAGACTGTCACACACAAACCTTCCTCCAGGAGCAGTGAACGAGACTGTCACACACAGAAACATTACTCTGAGAGCAGAGAGCCGGATTGTCACTTTCCTTCTGGAGCAGATACCGAGATTATCACAGCAAGTAACCTTCCTCCGGGAAAAGCAAATGAGAGTGTCATATACAGACACTTTCCACCGGGTGCCGTGAGTGAGACTGTTACAAACCGACATCATTCTCCAGGAGAGGCGAGCGAGTCCGTCACACACAGACACCTTCATACAGCAGCAGCGAGTGAGACATCACAGACAATTTCTTCCGGAAGAAACTTACTCCAGGAGCAGAGAGCGAGACTGTCACACACAGACACCTTACTCCGGGAGCAGCTTGTGAGACTGTCACACACAGTCACCTTCCTCCGGGAGCAGCCAGGTAGAGTGTCAAACACAGACACCTTCCATCGGGAGCAGCAAGAGACACTGTCACACACAGACACCTTCTTCCGGGAGCAGCTTGTGAGACTGTCATACACAGACACCTTCCTCCGGGAGCAGCAAGAGACACTGTCATACACAGACACCTTCCTCCGGGAGCAGCAAGAGACACTGTCACACACAGACACCTTCCTCCGAGAGCAGCGTGTGAGACTGTCACACACAGACACCTTCCTCCGGGAGCAGCGTGTGAGACTGTTACACACAGACACCTTCCTCCGGGATCAGCGGCTGGGACCGTCACAGACAGACAACTTCCTCCAGGAGCAGTGAACGAGACTGTCACACACAAAACTTCCTCCAGGAGCAGTGAACGAGACTGTCACACACAAACCTTCCTCCAGGAGCAGTGAACGAGACTGTCACACACAGACACCTTCCTCCGGGAGCAGCAAGAGACACTGTCACACACAGACACCTTCTTCCGGGAGCAGCTTGTGAGACTATCATACACAGACACCTTCCTCCGAGAGCAGCAAGAGACACTGTCACACACAGACACCTTCCTCCGAGAGCAGCGTGTGAGACTGTCACACACAGACACCTTCCTCCGGGAGCAGCGTGTGAGACTGTTACACACAGACACCTTCCTCCGGGATCAGCGGCTGGGACCGTCACAGACAGACAACTTCCTACGGGAGCAGCGTGTGAGACTGTCACACACAGACAACTTCCTCTGGGAGCAGTCTCTGAGACTGTCAGACAAAGACACGTTCTTCTGGGAGCAGCGACAGAGTCTGTCACACACAGACACCTTCCTCCAGGAGCAGCGTGTCAGTCGGTCACACACAGATACCTTCCTCTGGGAGCAGCCAGGGAGACTGTCACACACAGACAACTTCCTCCTGGAGCAGCGTGTGAGACTGTCACACAGAGAAACCTTCCTCCAGGAGCAGCCAGGGAGACTGTCACACAAACACATTCCTCCGGGAGCAGCGTGTGAGACTGTCACACACAGACACCTTCCTCCAGGAGCAGCCAGGGAGACTGTCACCCACAGACACCTTCCTCCAGGAGCAGCCAGGGAGACTGACACACACAGACACCTTCCTCCAGGAGCATCCAGGGAGACTGTCACACGCAGACACTTTCCTCCGGGAGCAGACAGGGAGACTGTCACACACAGACTCCTTCCTCCGGGAGCAGTGTGTTAGAAAGTCACAAACAGACACCTTCCTCTGGGAGGAGCCAGGGAGACTGTCACACACAGACACCTTCCTCCAGGAGCAGTGAACGAGACTGTCACACACAGAAACATTACTCTGAGAGCAGAGAGCCGGATTGTCACTTTCCTTCTGGAGTAGATACCAAGATTATCACACCAAGTCACCTTCCTCCGGGAGCAGCGATGGAGACTGTCACACACAGACACATTCCTCCGGGAGCAGCGTTGGAGACTGTCACACACAGACAACTTCCTCCAGGAGCAGCGAGAGAGACTGTCACACACAGACACATTCCTCCGGGAGCAGCGTTGGAGACTGTCACACACAGACAACTTCCTCCAGGAGCAGCGAGAGAGACCGTCACACACAGACACCTTCCTCCGGGAGCAGCGTTGCAGACTGTCACACACAGACACCTTACTCCGGGAGCAGCGTGTGAGACTGTCACACACAAACCTTCCTCCATGAGCAGCGTGTGAGACGGTCACACACAGTCACCTTCCTCCGGGAGCAGCCAGGGAGACTGACACACACAGACACCTTCCTCCGGGAGCAGCGTGTGAGACTGTCACACACAGACACCTTCCTCCGGGAGCAGCGAGAGAGACTGTCACACACAGTCACCTTCCTCCGGGAGCAGCCAGGGAGACTGACACACACAGACACCTTCCTCCGGGAGCAGCGTGTGAGACTGTCACACACAGACACCTTCCTCCGGGAGCAGCGTGTGAGACTGTCACACACAGACACCTTCCTCCGGGAGCAGCGTGTGAGACTGTCACGCACAGACACCTTCTTCCGGGAGCAGCCAGGGAGACTGTCACACACAAAAACTTTCCTCCGGGAGCAGCGTGTGTGACTGTCACAAACAGACACCTTCCTCCGGGAGCAGCGTGCGAGACTGTCACACACAGACACCGTCCTCAGAGAGCAGCCAGGGAGACTGACACACACTGCCACCTTCCTCCAGGAGAAGCGAGAGGGAGTGTCACACATAGACACTTTCCTCCGGGAGCAGCCAGGGAGACTGTCACACACAGACACCTTCCTCCGGGAGCAGCGTGTGAGACTGTCACACACAGGCACCTTCCTCTGGGAGCAGCCAGGGAGACTGACACACACAGACACGTTCCTCCAGGAACAGCGTGTGAGACTGTCACGCACAACACCTTCCTCCAGGAGCAGCCAGGGAGACTGTCACACACAGACACTTTCCTCCGGGAGCAGCGTGTGAGACTGTCACACTCAGACACCTTCCGTCGGGAGCAGCGCGAGAGACTGTCACACACACACTTTCCTCCGGGAGCAGCGTGTGAGACTGTCACACACAGACACCTTCATCCGGGAGCAGGGAGACAGACTGCCACACACAGACACCATCCTCCGGAACAGCCAGGGAGACTGTCACACAGAGACACCTTCCTCCAGGAGCAGCCAGGGAGTCTGTCACACACAGACACCTTCTTCCTGGAGCAGCGTGTGAGACTGTCACACAGAGACACTTTCCTCCAGGAGCAGCCAGGGAGTCTGTCACACACAGACACCTTCTTCCTGGAGCAGCGAGAGAGACTGTCACACACAGACACATTCCTCCGGGAGCAGCGTTGGAGACTGTCACACACAGACAACTTCCTCCAGGAGCAGCGAGAGAGACCGTCACACACAGACACCTTCCTCCGGGAGCAGCGTTGCAGACTGTCACACACAGACACCTTACTCCGGGAGCAGCGTGTGAGACTGTCACACACAAACCTTCCTCCATGAGCAGCGTGTGAGACGGTCACACACAGTCACCTTCCTCCGGGAGCAGCCAGGGAGACTGACACACACAGACACCTTCCTCCGGGAGCAGCGTGTGAGACTGTCACACACAGACACCTTCCTCCGGGAGCAGCGAGAGAGACTGTCACACACAGTCACCTTCCTCCGGGAGCAGCCAGGGAGACTGACACACACAGACACCTTCCTCCGGGAGCAGCGTGTGAGACTGTCACACACAGACACCTTCCTCCGGGAGCAGCGTGTGAGACTGTCACACACAGACACCTTCCTCCGGGAGCAGCGTGTGAGACTGTCACGCACAGACACCTTCTTCCGGGAGCAGCCAGGGAGACTGTCACACACAAAAACTTTCCTCCGGGAGCAGCGTGTGTGACTGTCACAAACAGACACCTTCCTCCGGGAGCAGCGTGCGAGACTGTCACACACAGACACCGTCCTCAGAGAGCAGCCAGGGAGACTGACACACACTGCCACCTTCCTCCAGGAGAAGCGAGAGGGAGTGTCACACATAGACACTTTCCTCCGGGAGCAGCCAGGGAGACTGTCACACACAGACACCTTCCTCCGGGAGCAGCGTGTGAGACTGTCACACACAGGCACCTTCCTCTGGGAGCAGCCAGGGAGACTGACACACACAGACACGTTCCTCCAGGAACAGCGTGTGAGACTGTCACGCACAACACCTTCCTCCAGGAGCAGCCAGGGAGACTGTCACACACAGACACTTTCCTCCGGGAGCAGCGTGTGAGACTGTCACACTCAGACACCTTCCGTCGGGAGCAGCGCGAGAGACTGTCACACACACACTTTCCTCCGGGAGCAGCGTGTGAGACTGTCACACACAGACACCTTCATCCGGGAGCAGGGAGACAGACTGTCACACACAGACACCATCCTCCGGAACAGCCAGGGAGACTGTCACACAGAGACACCTTCCTCCAGGAGCAGCCAGGGAGTCTGTCACACACAGACACCTTCTTCCTGGAGCAGCGTGTGAGACTGTCACACAGAGACACTTTCCTCCAGGAGCAGCCAGGGAGACTGTCACACAAACACCTTCCTCCGGGAGCAGCGTGTGAGACTGTCACGCACAGACACCTTCAGCCAGGAGTAGCCAGGGAGACTGTCACACACAGACACTTTCCACCGGGAGCAGCGTGTGAGACTGTCACAAACAGACACCTTCCTCCAGGAGCAGTGAACGAGACTGTCACACACAGAAACATTACTCTGAGAGCAGAGAGCTGGATTGTCACTTTCCTTCTGGAGCAGATACCGAGATTATCACACCAAGTCACCTTCCTCCAGGAGCAGCGTGTGAGACTGTCACACACAGACACTTTTCTCCGGGAGCAGCGATGGAGACTGTCACACACAAACCTTCCCCCAGGAGCAGTGAACGAGACTGACACACACAGACACTTTCCTCCGGGAGCAGCGAGAGACACTGTCACACACAGACACCTTCCTCCGGGAGCAGCGTGTGAGACTGTCGCACACAAACCTTCCTCCACGAGCAGCGAGAGAGACTGTCACACACAGACACCTTCCTCCAGGAGCAGTGAACGAGACTGTCACACACAAACCTTCCTCCAGGAGCAGTGAACGAGACTGTCACACACAAACCTTCCTCCAGGAGCAGTGAACGAGACTGTCACACACAGAAACATTACTCTGAGAGCAGAGAGCCGGATTGTCACTTTCCTTCTGGAGCAGATTCCGAGATTATCACAGCAAGTCACCTTCCTCCGGGAAAAGCAAATGAGACTGTCATATACAGACACTTTCCACCGGGTGCCGTGAGTGAGACTGTTACAAACCGACATCATTCTCCAGGAGAGGCGAGCGAGTCCGTCACACACAGACACCTTCATACAGCAGCAGCGAGTGAGACATCACAGACAATTTCTTCCGGAAGAAACTTACTCCAGGAGCAGAGAGCGAGACTGTCAGACACTGATCTGTCTCCAGAAGTAGAGAGCGAGTCTGTCACACTCAGACACCTTCAACCGGGAGCATCCAGCGGGATTTTCACACTCTGACACCTTCCTCCGGGAGAAGCGAGCGATTCTGTCACCTCAGACAATTTCATCCGGGAGCAGCGACTGAGACAGACACACACAGACACCCTTCACCTGGAAAACGCGTGATACTGAAACACACAGACACCTCATCCGGTAGCAGCGAGTTTGACGGTCACACATGGACACCTTGCTGCAGCAGCAGCGAGCGAGACTGTAACACACAGACACCTTCTTCCGGGAGCAACGATTGAGACTTTCAGGCACAGACACTTCCTCCGGGATCAGTAACTGAGACTGTCACACACAGTCATCTTCCTCCGGGAGCAGCGAGAGAGTCTGTCACACACAGTCACCTTCCTCCGGGAGCAGCCAGGGAGACTGACACACACAGACACCTTCCTCCGGGAGCAGCGTGTGAGACTGTCACACACAGTCATCTTCCTCCGGGAGCAGCGAGAGAGTCTGTCACACACAGTCACCTTCCTCCGGGAGCAGCCAGGGAGACTGACACACACAGACACCTTCCTCCGGGAGCAGCGTGTGAGACTGTCACACACAGACAACTTCCTCCGGGAGCAGCGTGTGAGACTGTCACACACAGACACCTTCCTCCGGGAGAAGAGTGTGAGACTGTCACACACAGACACCTTCCTCCGGGAGCAGAGTGTGAGACTGTCACACACAGACACCTTCCTCCGGGAGCAGCGTGTGAGACTGTCACACACAGACACCTTCCTCCGGTAGCAGTGTGTGAGAATGTCACACACAGACACCTTCCTCTGGGAGCAGCGTGTGAGACTGTCACACACAGACACCTTCCTCCGGGAGCAGCCAGGGAGACTGTCACACACAGACACCTTCCTCCAGGAGCTGCGTGTGAGACTGTCACACACAGACACCTTCCTCCGGGAGCAGCCAGGGAGACTGTCACACACAGACACCTTCCTCCAGGAGCTGCGTGTGAGACTGTCACACACAGACACCTTCCTCCAGGAGCAGCGTGTGAGACTGTCACACACAGTCACCTTCCTCCGGGAGCAGCCAGGGAGACTGACACACACAAAAACCTTCCTCCAGGAGCAGCGAAACAGACTGTCACACACAGACACCTTCCTCCGGGAGCAGCCAGGGAGACTGTCACACACAGAAACTTTCCTCCGGGAGCAGCGTGTGAGACTGTCACAAACAGACACCTTCCTCCGGGAGCAGCGTGTGAGACTGTCAGACACAGACACCTTCCTCTGGGAGCAGTCTGTGAGACTGTCAGACAAAGACACGTTCTTCTGGGAGCAGCGACAGAGACTGTCACACACAGACACCTTCCTCCAGGAGCAGCGTGTGAGACTGTCACACACAGACACCTTCCTCCAGGAGCAGCGTGTGAGACTGTCACACACAGACACCTTCCTCCGGGAGCAGCCAGGGAGACTGTCACACACAGACAACTTCCTCCTGGAGCAGCGTGTGAGACTGTCACACAGAGAAACCTTCCTCCAGGAGCAGCCAGGGAGACTGTCACACAAACACCTTCATCCGGGAGCAGCGTGTGAGACTGTCACACACAGACACCTTCCTCCAGGAGCAGCCAGGGAGACTGTCACACGCAGACACTTTCCTCCGGGAGCAGACAGGGAGACTGTCACACACAGACTCCTTCCTCCGGGAGCAGTGTGTTAGAAAGTCACAAACAGACACCTTCCTCCGGGAGCAGCCAGAGAGACTGTCACACACAGACACCTTCCTCCAGGAGCAGTGAACGAGACTGTCACACACAGAAACATTACTCTGAGAGCAGAGAGCCGGATTGTCACTTTCCTTCTGGAGTAGATACCAAGATTATCACACCAAGTCACCTTCCTCCGGGAGCAGCGATGGAGACTGTCACACACAGACACTTTCCTCCGGGAGCAGCGTTGGAGACTGTCACACACAAACCTTCCCCCAGGAGCAGTGAACGAGATTGACACACACAGACACTTTCCTCCGGGAGCAGCGAGAGAGACTGTCACACACAGACACCTTCCTCCAGGAGCAGTTAACGAGACAGTCACACACAGACACCTTCCTCCAGGAGCAGTGAACGAGACTGTCACACACAAACCTTCCTCCAGGAGCAGCGTGTGAGACGGTCACACACAGACACCTTCTTCAGGGAGCAGCCAGGGAATCTGTCACACACAGGCACCTTCCTCCAGGAGCAGCGAAACAGACTGTCACACACAGATACTTTCCTCCGGGAGCAGCGTGTGAGACTGTCACACTCAGACACCTTCCTCCGGGAGCAGCCAGGGAGACTGTCACACACAGACACCTTCCTCTAGGAGCAGCGTGTGAGACTGTCACAAACAGACACCTTCCTCTAGGAGCAGCGTGTGAGACTGTCACACACAGACACTTTCCTCCGGGAGCAGCGTGTGAGACTGTCACACTCAGACACCATCCTCCGGGAGCAGCGTGTGAGACTGTCACACACACACTTTCCTCCGGGAGCAGCGTGTGAGACTGTCACACACAGACACCTTCCTACGGGAGCAGCGTGTGAGACTGTCACACACAGACACCTTCATCCGGGAGCAGCGAGACAGACTGTCACACACAGACACCATCCTCCGGAACAGCCAGGGAGACTGTCACACAGAGACACCTTCCTCCAGGAGCAGCCAGGGAGTCTGTCACACACAGACACCTTCCTCCTGGAGCAGCATGTGAGACTGTCACACAGAGACACTTTCCTCCAGGAGCAGCCAGGGAGACTGTCACACAAACACCTTCCTCCAGGAGCAGCGTGTGAGACTGTCACGCACAGACACCTTCAGCCAGGAGTAGCCAGGGAGACTGTCACACACAGACACTTTCCACCGGGAGCAGCGTGTGAGACTGTCACACACAGACACCTTCCTCCAGGAGCAGTGAACGAGACTGTCACACACAGACACCTTCCTCCGGGAGCAGTGTGTGAGACTGTCACACACAGACACCTTCCTCCAGGAGCAGTGAACGAGACTGTCACACACAGAAACATTACTCTGAGAGCAGAGAGCTGGATTGTCACTTTCCTTCTGGAGCAGATACCGAGATTATCACACCAAGTCACCTTCCTCCGGGAGCAGCGTGTGAGACTGTCACACACAGACACTTTTCTCCGGGAGCAGCGATGGAGACTGTCACACACAAACCTTCCCCCAGGAGCAGTGAACGAGACTGACACACACAGACACTTTCCTCCGGGTGCAGCGAGAGAGACTGTCACACACAGACACCATCCTCCGGAACAGCCAGGGAGACTGTCACAAACAGACACCTTCCTCCGGGAGCAGCGTGTGAGACTGTCACACACATACACTTTTCTCCGGGAGCAGCGATGGAGACTGTCACACACAAACCTTCCCCCAGGAGCAGTGAACGAGACTGACACACACAGACACTTTCCTCCGGGAGCAGCGAGAGAGACTGTCACACACAGACACCTTCCTCCGGGAGCAGCGAGAGAGACTGTCACACACAGACACCTTCCTCCGGGAGCAGCGTGTGAGACTGTCACACACAGACACCTTCCTCCGGGAGCAGCGTGTGAGACTGTCACACACAGACACTTTCCTCCGGGAGCAGCGTGTGAGACTGTCACACACAGACACCTTCCTCCAGGAGCAGCAAGAGAGACTGTCACACACAGACACCTTCCTCCAGGAGCAGTGAACGAGACTGTCACACACAAACCTTCCTCCAGGAGCAGTGAACGAGACTGTCACACACAAACCTTCCTCCAGGAGCAGTGAACGAGACTGTCACACACAGAAACATTACTCTGAGAGCAGAGAGCCGGATTGTCACTTTCCTTCTGGAGCAGATACCGAGATTATCACAGCAAGTAACCTTCCTCCGGGAAAAGCAAATGAGACTGTCATATACAGACACTTTCCACCGGGTGCCGTGAGTGAGACTGTTACAAACCGACATCATTCTCCAGGAGAGGCGAGCGAGTCCGTCACACACAGACACCTTCATACAGCAGCAGCGAGTGAGACATCACAGACAATTTCTTCCGGAAGAAACTTACTCCAGGAGCAGAGAGCGAGACTGTCAGACACTGATCTGTCTCCAGAAGTAGAGAGCGAGACTGTCACACTCAGACACCTTCAACCGGGAGCATCCAGCGGGATTTTCACACTCTGACACCTTCCTCCGGGAGCAGCGAGCGATTCTGTCACCTCAGACAATTTCATCCGGGAGCAGCGACTGAGACAGACACACACAGACACCCTTCACCTGGAAAACGCGTGATACTGAAACACACAGACACCTCATCCCGTAGCAGCGAGTTTGACGGTCACACATGGACACCTTGCTGCAGCAGCAGCGAGCGAGACTGTAACACACAGACACCTTCTTCCGGGAGCAACGATTGAGACTTTCAGGCACAGACACTTCCTCCGGGATCAGTAACTGAGACTGTCACACACAGTCATCTTCCTCCGGGAGCAGCGAGAGAGACTGTCACACACAGTCACCTTCCTCCGGGAGCAGCCAGGGAGACTGACACACACAGACACCTTCCTCCGGGAGCAGCGTGAGAGACTGTCACACACAGACACCTTCCTCCGGGAGCAGCGTGTGAGACTGTCACACACAGACACCTTCCTCCGGGAGAAGAGTGTGAGACTGTCAGAAACAGACACCTTCCTCCGGGAGCAGCGTGTGAGACTGTCACACACAGACACCTTCCTCCGGTAGCAGTGTGTGAGAATGTCACACACAGACACCTTACTCCGGGAGCAGCTTGTGAGACTGTCACACACAGACACCTTCCTCCAGGAGCAGCGAGAGAGACTGTCACACACAGACACCTTCCTCCGGGAGCAGTGTGTGAGAATGTCACACACAGACACCTTCCTCCAGGAGCAGCGAGAGAGACTGTCACACACAGACACCTTCCTCCGGGAGCAGTGTGTGAGAATGTCACACACAGACACCTTCCTCCGGGATCAGCGGCTGGGACCGTCACAGACAGACAACTTCCTCCGGGAGCAGCGTGTGAGACTGTCGCACACAGACACCTTCCATCGGGAGCAGCAAGAGACACTGTCACACACAGACACCTTCCTCCGAGAGCAGCGTGTGAGACTGTCACACACAGACACCTTCCTCCGGGAGCAGCGTGTGAGAATGTCACACACAGACAACTTCCTCCGGGAGCAGCGTGTGAGACTGTCAGACACAGACACCTTCCTCTGGGAGCAGTCTGTGAGACTGTCAGACAAAGACACGTTCTTCTGGGAGCAGCGACAGAGACTGTCACACACAGACACCTTCCTCCAGTAGCAGCGTGTCAGTCGGTCACACACAGACACCTTCCTCTGGGAGCAGCGTGTGAGACGGTCACACACAGACCCCTTCCTCCGGGAGCAGCCAGGGAGACTGTCACACACAGACACCTTCCTCCAGGAGCTGCGTGTGAGACTGTCACACACAGACACCTTCCTCCGGGAGCAGCCAGGGAGACTGTCACACACAGACACCTTCCTCCAGGAGCTGCGTGTGAGACTGTCACACACAGACACCTTCCTCCAGGAGCAGCGTGTGAGACTGTCACACACAGTCACCTTCCTCCGGGAGCAGCCAGGGAGACTGACACACACAAAAACCTTCCTCCAGGAGCAGCGAAACAGACTGTCACACACAGACACCTTCCTCCGGGAGCAGCCAGGGAGACTGTCACACACAGAAACTTTCCTCCGGGAGCAGCGTGTGAGACTGTCACAAACAGACACCTTCCTCCGGGAGCAGCGTGTGAGACTGTCAGACACAGACACCTTCCTCTGGGAGCAGTCTGTGAGACTGTCAGACAAAGACACGTTCTTCTGGGAGCAGCGACAGAGACTGTCACACACAGACACCTTCCTCCAGGAGCAGCGTGTGAGACTGTCACACACAGACACCTTCCTCCAGGAGCAGCGTGTGAGACTGTCACACACAGACACCTTCCTCCGGGAGCAGCCAGGGAGACTGTCACACACAGACAACTTCCTCCTGGAGCAGCGTGTGAGACTGTCACACAGAGAAACCTTCCTCCAGGAGCAGCCAGGGAGACTGTCACACAAACACCTTCATCCGGGAGCAGCGTGTGAGACTGTCACACACAGACACCTTCCTCCAGGAGCAGCCAGGGAGACTGTCACACGCAGACACTTTCCTCCGGGAGCAGACAGGGAGACTGTCACACACAGACTCCTTCCTCCGGGAGCAGTGTGTTAGAAAGTCACAAACAGACACCTTCCTCCGGGAGCAGCCAGAGAGACTGTCACACACAGACACCTTCCTCCAGGAGCAGTGAACGAGACTGTCACACACAGAAACATTACTCTGAGAGCAGAGAGCCGGATTGTCACTTTCCTTCTGGAGTAGATACCAAGATTATCACACCAAGTCACCTTCCTCCGGGAGCAGCGATGGAGACTGTCACACACAGACACTTTCCTCCGGGAGCAGCGTTGGAGACTGTCACACACAAACCTTCCCCCAGGAGCAGTGAACGAGATTGACACACACAGACACTTTCCTCCGGGAGCAGCGAGAGAGACTGTCACACACAGACACCTTCCTCCAGGAGCAGTTAACGAGACAGTCACACACAGACACCTTCCTCCAGGAGCAGTGAACGAGACTGTCACACACAAACCTTCCTCCAGGAGCAGCGTGTGAGACGGTCACACACAGACACCTTCTTCAATGAGCAGCCAGGGAATCTGTCACACACAGGCACCTTCCTCCAGGAGCAGCGAAACAGACTGTCACACACAGATACTTTCCTCCGGGAGCAGCGTGTGAGACTGTCACACTCAGACACCTTCCTCCGGGAGCAGCCAGGGAGACTGTCACACACAGACACCTTCCTCTAGGAGCAGCGTGTGAGACTGTCACAAACAGACACCTTCCTCTAGGAGCAGCGTGTGAGACTGTCACACACAGACACTTTCCTCCGGGAGCAGCGTGTGAGACTGTCACACTCAGACACCATCCTCCGGGAGCAGCGTGTGAGACTGTCACACACACACTTTCCTCCGGGAGCAGCGTGTGAGACTGTCACACACAGACACCTTCCTACGGGAGCAGCGTGTGAGACTGTCACACACAGACACCTTCATCCGGGAGCAGCGAGACAGACTGTCACACACAGACACCATCCTCCGGAACAGCCAGGGAGACTGTCACACAGAGACACCTTCCTCCAGGAGCAGCCAGGGAGTCTGTCACACACAGACACCTCTCTCCTGGAGCAGCATGTGAGACTGTCACACAGAGACACTTTCCTCCAGGAGCAGCCAGGGAGACTGTCACACAAACACCTTCCTCCAGGAGCAGCGTGTGAGACTGTCACGCACAGACACCTTCAGCCAGGAGTAGCCAGGGAGACTGTCACACACAGACACTTTCCACCGGGAGCAGCGTGTGAGACTGTCACACACAGACACCTTCCTCCAGGAGCAGTGAACGAGACTGTCACACACAGACACCTTCCTCCGGGAGCAGTGTGTGAGACTGTCACACACAGACACCTTCCTCCAGGAGCAGTGAACGAGACTGTCACACACAGAAACATTACTCTGAGAGCAGAGAGCTGGATTGTCACTTTCCTTCTGGAGCAGATACCGAGATTATCACACCAAGTCACCTTCCTCCGGGAGCAGCGTGTGAGACTGTCACACACAGACACTTTTCTCCGGGAGCAGCGATGGAGACTGTCACACACAAACCTTCCCCCAGGAGCAGTGAACGAGACTGACACACACAGACACTTTCCTCCGGGAGCAGCGAGAGAGACTGTCACACACAGACACCATCCTCCGGAACAGCCAGGGAGACTGTCACAAACAGACACCTTCCTCCGGGAGCAGCGTGTGAGACTGTCACACACATACACTTTTCTCCGGGAGCAGCGATGGAGACTGTCACACACAAACCTTCCCCCAGGAGCAGTGAACGAGACTGACACACACAGACACTTTCCTCCGGGAGCAGCGAGAGAGACTGTCACACACAGACACCTTCCTCCGGGAGCAGCGAGAGAGACTGTCACACACAGACACCTTCCTCCGGGAGCAGCGTGTGAGACTGTCACACACAGACACCTTCCTCCGGGAGCAGCGTGTGAGACTGTCACACACAGACACTTTCCTCCGGGAGCAGCGTGTGAGACTGTCACACACAGACACCTTCCTCCAGGAGCAGCAAGAGAGACTGTCACACACAGACACCTTCCTCCAGGAGCAGTGAACGAGACTGTCACACACAAACCTTCCTCCAGGAGCAGTGAACGAGACTGTCACACACAAACCTTCCTCCAGGAGCAGTGAACGAGACTGTCACACACAGAAACATTACTCTGAGAGCAGAGAGCCGGATTGTCACTTTCCTTCTGGAGCAGATACCGAGATTATCACAGCAAGTAACCTTCCTCCGGGAAAAGCAAATGAGACTGTCATATACAGACACTTTCCACCGGGTGCCGTGAGTGAGACTGTTACAAACCGACATCATTCTCCAGGAGAGGCGAGCGAGTCCGTCACACACAGACACCTTCATACAGCAGCAGCGAGTGAGACATCACAGACAATTTCTTCCGGAAGAAACTTACTCCAGGAGCAGAGAGCGAGACTGTCAGACACTGATCTGTCTCCAGAAGTAGAGAGCGAGACTGTCACACTCAGACACCTTCAACCGGGAGCATCCAGCGGGATTTTCACACTCTGACACCTTCCTCCGGGAGCAGCGAGCGATTCTGTCACCTCAGACAATTTCATCCGGGAGCAGCGACTGAGACAGACACACACAGACACCCTTCACCTGGAAAACGCGTGATACTGAAACACACAGACACCTCATCCCGTAGCAGCGAGTTTGACGGTCACACATGGACACCTTGCTGCAGCAGCAGCGAGCGAGACTGTAACACACAGACACCTTCTTCCGGGAGCAACGATTGAGACTTTCAGGCACAGACACTTCCTCCGGGATCAGTAACTGAGACTGTCACACACAGTCATCTTCCTCCGGGAGCAGCGAGAGAGACTGTCACACACAGTCACCTTCCTCCGGGAGCAGCCAGGGAGACTGACACACACAGACACCTTCCTCCGGGAGCAGCGTGAGAGACTGTCACACACAGACACCTTCCTCCGGGAGAAGAGTGTGAGACTGTCAGAAACAGACACCTTCCTCCGGGAGCAGCGTGTGAGACTGTCACACACAGACACCTTCCTCCGGTAGCAGTGTGTGAGAATGTCACACACAGACACCTTACTCCGGGAGCAGCTTGTGAGACTGTCACACACAGACACCTTCCTCCAGGAGCAGCGAGAGAGACTGTCACACACAGACACCTTCCTCCGGGAGCAGTGTGTGAGAATGTCACACACAGACACCTTCCTCCAGGAGCAGCGAGAGAGACTGTCACACACAGACACCTTCCTCCGGGAGCAGTGTGTGAGAATGTCACACACAGACACCTTCCTCCGGGATCAGCGGCTGGGACCGTCACAGACAGACAACTTCCTCCGGGAGCAGCGTGTGAGACTGTCGCACACAGACACCTTCCATCGGGAGCAGCAAGAGACACTGTCACACACAGACACCTTCCTCCGAGAGCAGCGTGTGAGACTGTCACACACAGACACCTTCCTCCGGGAGCAGCGTGTGAGAATGTCACACACAGACAACTTCCTCCGGGAGCAGCGTGTGAGACTGTCAGACACAGACACCTTCCTCTGGGAGCAGTCTGTGAGACTGTCAGACAAAGACACGTTCTTCTGGGAGCAGCGACAGAGACTGTCACACACAGACACCTTCCTCCAGTAGCAGCGTGTCAGTCGGTCACACACAGACACCTTCCTCTGGGAGCAGCGTGTGAGACGGTCACACACAGACCCCTTCCTCCGGGAGCAGCGTGTGAGACTGTCACACACAGACACCTACCTCCGGGAGCAGCGTGTGAGACTGTCACACACAGACACCTTCCTCCGGGAGCAGCCAGGGAGACTGTCACACACAAACACCTTCCTCCGGGAGCAGCGTGTGAGACTGTCACACACAAACACCTTCCTCCAGGAGCAGCCAGGGAGACTGTCACACGCAGACACTTTCCTCCGGGAGCAGACAGGGAGACTGTCACACACAGACACCTTCCTCCGGGTGCAGTGTGTTAGAAAGTCACAAACAGACACCTTCCTCTGGGAGCAGCCAGGGAGACTGTCACACACAGACACCTTCCTCCAGGAGCAGTGAACGAGACTGTCACACACAGAAACATTACTCTGAGAGCAGAGAGCCGGATTGTCACTTTCCTTCTGGAGTAGATACCAAGATTATCACACCAAGTCACCTTCCTCCGGGAGCAGCGATGGAGACTGTCACACACAGACACTTTCCTCCGGGAGCAGCGTTGGAGACTGTCACACACAAACCTTCCCCCAGGAGCAGTGAACGAGATTGACACACACAGACACTTTCCTCCGGGAGCAGCGAGAGAGACTGTCACACACAGACACCTTCCTCCGGAAGCAGCGTGTGAGACTGTCACACACAGACACCTTCCTCCGGGAGCAGCGTGTGAGGCTGTCACACACAGACACCTTCCTCCAGGAGCAGTTAACGAGACAGTCACACACAGACACCTTCCTCCAGGAGCAGTGAACGAGACTGTCACACACAAACCTTCCTCCAGGAGCAGCGTGTGAGACGGTCACACACAGACACCTTCTTCCGGGAGCAGCCAGGGAGTCTGTCACACACAGGCACCTTCCTCCAGGAGCAGCGAAACAGACTGTCACACACAGACACTTTCCTCCGGGAGCAGCGTGTGAGACTGTCACACTCAGACACCTTCCTCCGGGAGCAGCCAGGGAGACTGTCACACACAGACACTTTCCTCTGGGAGCAGCGTGTGAGACTGTCACAAACAGACACCTTCCTCTAGGAGCAGCGTGTGAGACTGTCACAAACAGACACATTCCTCTAGGAGCAGCGTGTGAGACTGTCACAAACAGACACATTCCTCTAGGAGCAGCGTGTGAGACTGTCACACTCAGACACCTTCCTCCGGGAGCAGCCAGGGAGACCGTCACACACAGACACTTTCCTCCAGGAGCAGCATGTCAGTCGGTCACACACAGACACCTTCTTCTGGGAGCAGCGTGTGAGACGGTCACACACAGACCCCTTCCTCCGGGAGCAGCGTGTGAGACTGTCACACACAGACACCTTCCTCCGGGAGCAGCGTGTGAGACTGTCACACACAGACACCTTCCTCCGGGAGCAGCCAGGGAGACTGTCACACACAAACACCTTCCTCCGGGAGCAGCGTGTGAGACTGTCACACACAGACACCTTCCTCCAGGAGCAGCCAGGGAGACTGTCACACGCAGACACTTTCCTCCGGGAGCAGACAGGGAGACTGTCACACACAGACTCCTTCCTCCGGGAGCAGTGTGTTAGAAAGTCACAGACAGACACCTTCCTCCGGGAGCAGCCAGGGAGACTGTCACACACAGACACCTTCCTCCAGGAGCAGTGAACGAGACTGTCACACACAGAAACATTACTCTGAGAGCAGAGAGCCGGATTGTCACTTTCCTTCTGGAGTAGATACCAAGATTATCACACCAAGTCACCTTCCTCCGGGAGCAGCGATGGAGACTGTCACACACAGACACTTTCCTCCGGGAGCAGCGTTGGAGACTGTCACACACAAACCTTCCCCCAGGAGCAGTGAACGAGATTGACACACACAACACTTTCCTCCGGGAGCAGCGAGAGAGACTGTCACACACAGACACCTTCCTCCAGGAGCAGCGTGTGAGACTGTCACACACAGACACCTTCCTCCGGGAGCAGCGTGTGAGACTGTCACACACAGACACCTTCCTCCAGGAGCAGCGAGAGAGACTGTCACACACAAACCTTCCCCCAGGAGCAGTGAACGAGATTGACACACACAACACTTTCCTCCGGGAGCAGCGAGAGAGACTGTCACACACAGACACCTTCCTCCAGGAGCAGTTAACGAGACAGTCACACACAGACACCTTCCTCCAGGAGCAGTGAACGAGACTGTCACACACAAACCTTCCTCCAGGAGCAGCGTGTGAGACGGTCACACACAGACACCTTCTTCCGGGAGCAGCCAGGGAGTCTGTCACACACAGGCACCTTCCTCCAGGAGCAGCGAAACAGACTGTCACACACAGACACTTTCCTCCGGGAGCAGCGTGTGAGACTGTCACACTCAGACACCTTCCTCTAGGAGCAGCGTGTGAGACTGTCACACACAGACACCTTCCTCCGGGAGCAGCGAGAGAGACTGTCACACACAGGCACCTTCCTCCGGGAGCAGCGTGTGAGACTGTCACAAACGGACACCTTCCTCCGGGCGCAGCGTGTGAGACTGTCACACACAGACACTTTCCTCCGGGAGCAGCGTGTGAGACTGTCACAAACAGACACCTTCCTCTAGGAGCAGCGTGTGAGACTGTCACACACAGAGATCTTCCTCTAGGAGCAGCGTGAGAGACTGTCACACACAGACACCTTCCTCCGGGAGCAGCCAGGGAGACCGTCACACACAGACACTTTCCTCCGGGAGCAGCGTGTGAGACTGTCACACACAGACACCTTCCTCTAGGAGCAGCGTGTGAGACTGTCACACACAGACACCTTCCTCCGGGAGCAGCGAGACAGACTGTCACACAGAGACACTTTCCTCCGGGAGCAGCGTGTGAGACTGTCACAAACAGACACCTTCCTCTAGGAGCAGCGTGTGAGACTGTCACACACAGACACCTTCCTCCGGGAGCAGCGAGAGAGACTGTCACACAGAGACACTTTCCTCCGGGAGCAGCGTGTGAGACTGTCACACTCAGACACCTTCCTCTGGGAGCAGCCAGGGAGACCGTCACAGACAGACACTTTCCTCCGGGAGCAGCGTGTGAGACTGTCACACACAGACACCTTCCTCTAGGAGCAGCGTGTGAGACTGTCACACACAGACACTTTGCTCCGTAAGAAGCAGCGTGTGAGACTGTCACACACAGACACCTTCCTCCAGGAGCAGCCAGGGAGACTGACACACACAAACACCTTCCTCCAGGAGCAGCCAGGGAGACTGTCACACGCAGACACTTTCCTCCGGGAGCAGACAGGGAGACTGTCACACACAGACTCCTTCCTCCGGGAGCAGTGTGTTAGAAAGTCACAAACAGACACCTTCCTCCGGGAGCAGCCAGGGAGACTGTCACACACAGACACCTTCCTCCAGGAGCAGTGAACGAGACTGTCACACACAGAAACATTACTCTGAGAGCAGAGAGCCGGATTGTCACTTTCCTTCTGGAGTAGATACCAAGATTATCACACCAAGTCACCTTCCTCCGGGAGCAGCGATGGAGACTGTCACACACAGACACTTTCCTCCGGGAGCAGCGTTGGAGACTGTCACACACAAACCTTCCCCCAGGAGCAGTGAACGAGATTGACACACACAGACACTTTCCTCCGGGAGCAGCGAGAGAGACTGTCACACACAGACACCTTCCTCCAGGAGCAGTTAACGAGACAGTCACACACAGACACCTTCCTCCAGGAGCAGTGAACGAGACTGTCACACACAAACCTTCCTCCAGGAGCAGCGTGTGAGACGGTCACACACAGACACCTTCTTCAGGGAGCAGCCAGGGAATCTGTCACACACAGGCACGTTCCTCCAGGAGCAGCGAAACAGACTGACACACACAGATACTTTCCTCCGGGAGCAGCGTGTGAGACTGTCACACTCAGACACCTTCCTCCGGGAGCAGCCAGGGAGACTGTCACACACAGACACCTTCCTCTAGGAGCAGCGTGTGAGACTGTCACAAACAGACACCTTCCTCTAGGAGCAGCGTGTGAGACTGTCACACACAGACTCTTTCCTCCGGGAGCAGCGTGTGAGACTGTCACACTCAGACACCATCCTCCGGGAGCAGCGTGTGAGACTGTCACACACACACTTTCCTCCGGGAGCAGCGTGTGAGACTGTCACACACAGACACCTTCCTCCGGGAGCAGCGTGTGAGACTGTCACACACAGACACCTTCATCCGGGAGCAGCGAGACAGACTGGCACACACAGACACCATCCTCCGGAACAGCCAGGGAGACTGTCACACAGAGACACCTTCCTCCAGGAGCAGCCAGGGAGTCTGTCACACACAGACACCTTCCTCCTGGAGCAGCGTGTGAGACTGTCACACAGAGACACTTTCCTCCAGGAGCAGCCAGGGAGACTGTCACACAAACACCTTCCTCCAGGAGCAGCGTGTGAGACTGTCACGCACAGACACCTTCAGCCAGGAGTAGCCAGGGAGACTGTCACACACAGACACTTTCCACCGGGAGCAGCGTGTGAGACTGTCACACACAGACACCTTCCTCCAGGAGCAGTGAACGAGACTATCACACACAGACACCTTCCTCCGGGAGCAGTGTGTGAGACTGTCACACACAGACACCTTCCTCCAGGAGCAGTGAACGAGACTGTCACACACAGAAACATTACTCTGAGAGCAGAGAGCTGGATTGTCACTTTCCTTCTGGAGCAGATACCGAGATTATCACACCAAGTCACCTTCCTCCGGGAGCAGCGTGTGAGACTGTCACACACAGACACTTTTCTCCGGGAGCAGCGATGGAGACTGTCACACACAAACCTTCCCCCAGGAGCAGTGAACGAGACTGACACACACAGACACTTTCCTCCGGGAGCAGCGAGAGAGACTGTCACACACAGACACCATCCTCCGGGTGCAGTGTGTTAGAAAGTCACAAACAGACACCTTCCTCTGGGAGCAGCCAGGGAGACTGTCACACACAGACACCTTCCTCCAGGAGCAGTGAACGAGACTGTCACACACAGAAACATTACTCTGAGAGCAGAGAGCCGGATTGTCACTTTCCTTCTGGAGTAGATACCAAGATTATCACACCAAGTCACCTTCCTCCGGGAGCAGCGATGGAGACTGTCACACACAGACACTTTCCTCCGGGAGCAGCGTTGGAGACTGTCACACACAAACCTTCCCCCAGGAGCAGTGAACGAGATTGACACACACAGACACTTTCCTCCGGGAGCAGCGAGAGAGACTGTCACACACAGACACCTTCCTCCGGGAGCAGCGTGTGAGACTGTCACACACAGACACCTTCCTCCGGGAGCAGCGTGTGAGGCTGTCACACACAGACACCTTCCTCCAGGAGCAGTTAACGAGACAGTCACACACAGACACCTTCCTCCAGGAGCAGTGAACGAGACTGTCACACACAAACCTTCCTCCAGGAGCAGCGTGTGAGACGGTCACACACAGACACCTTCTTCCGGGAGCAGCCAGGGAGTCTGTCACACACAGGCACCTTCCTCCAGGAGCAGCGAAACAGACTGTCACACACAGACACTTTCCTCCGGGAGCAGCGTGTGAGACTGTCACACTCAGACACCTTCCTCCGGGAGCAGCCAGGGAGACTGTCACACACAGACACTTTCCTCTGGGAGCAGCGTATGAGACTGTCACAAACAGACACCTTCCTCTAGGAGCAGCGTGTGAGACTGTCACAAACAGACACATTCCTCTAGGAGCAGCGTGTGAGACTGTCACAAACAGACACATTCCTCTAGGAGCAGCGTGTGAGACTGTCACACTCAGACACCTTCCTCCGGGAGCAGCCAGGGAGACCGTCACACACAGACACTTTCCTCCAGGAGCAGCATGTCAGTCGGTCACACACAGACACCTTCTTCTGGGAGCAGCGTGTGAGACGGTCACACACAGACCCCTTCCTCCGGGAGCAGCGTGTGAGACTGTCACACACAGACACCTTCCTCCGGGAGCAGCGTGTGAGACTGTCACACACAGACACCTTCCTCCGGGAGCAGCCAGGGAGACTGTCACACACAAACACCTTCCTCCGGGAGCAGCGTGTGAGACTGTCACACACAGACACCTTCCTCCAGGAGCAGCCAGGGAGACTGTCACACGCAGACACTTTCCTCCGGGAGCAGACAGGGAGACTGTCACACACAGACTCCTTCCTCCGGGAGCAGTGTGTTAGAAAGTCACAGACAGACACCTTCCTCCGGGAGCAGCCAGGGAGACTGTCACACACAGACACCTTCCTCCAGGAGCAGTGAACGAGACTGTCACACACAGAAACATTACTCTGAGAGCAGAGAGCCGGATTGTCACTTTCCTTCTGGAGTAGATACCAAGATTATCACACCAAGTCACCTTCCTCCGGGAGCAGCGATGGAGACTGTCACACACAGACACTTTCCTCCGGGAGCAGCGTTGGAGACTGTCACACACAAACCTTCCCCCAGGAGCAGTGAACGAGATTGACACACACAACACTTTCCTCCGGGAGCAGCGAGAGAGACTGTCACACACAGACACCTTCCTCCAGGAGCAGCGTGTGAGACTGTCACACACAGACACCTTCCTCCGGGAGCAGCGTGTGAGACTGTCACACACAGACACCTTCCTCCAGGAGCAGCGAGAGAGACTGTCACACACAAACCTTCCCCCAGGAGCAGTGAACGAGATTGACACACACAACACTTTCCTCCGGGAGCAGCGAGAGAGACTGTCACACACAGACACCTTCCTCCAGGAGCAGTTAACGAGACAGTCACACACAGACACCTTCCTCCAGGAGCAGTGAACGAGACTGTCACACACAAACCTTCCTCCAGGAGCAGCGTGTGAGACGGTCACACACAGACACCTTCTTCCGGGAGCAGCCAGGGAGTCTGTCACACACAGGCACCTTCCTCCAGGAGCAGCGAAACAGACTGTCACACACAGACACTTTCCTCCGGGAGCAGCGTGTGAGACTGTCACACTCAGACACCTTCCTCTAGGAGCAGCGTGTGAGACTGTCACACACAGACACCTTCCTCCGGGAGCAGCGAGAGAGACTGTCACACACAGGCACCTTCCTCCGGGAGCAGCGTGTGAGACTGTCACAAACGGACACCTTCCTCCGGGAGCAGCGTGTGAGACTGTCACACACAGACACTTTCCTCCGGGAGCAGCGTGTGAGACTGTCACAAACAGACACCTTCCTCTAGGAGCAGCGTGTGAGACTGTCACACACAGACATCTTCCTCTAGGAGCAGCGTGAGAGACTGTCACACACAGACACCTTCCTCCGGGAGCAGCCAGGGAGACCGTCACACACAGACACTTTCCTCCGGGAGCAGCGTGTGAGACTGTCACACACAGACACCTTCCTCTAGGAGCAGCGTGTGAGACTGTCACACACAGACACCTTCCTCCGGGAGCAGCGAGACAGACTGTCACACAGAGACACTTTCCTCCGGGAGCAGCGTGTGAGACTGTCACAAACAGACACCTTCCTCTAGGAGCAGCGTGTGAGACTGTCACACACAGACACCTTCCTCCGGGAGCAGCGAGAGAGACTGTCACACAGAGACACTTTCCTCCGGGAGCAGCGTGTGAGACTGTCACACTCAGACACCTTCCTCTGGGAGCAGCCAGGGAGACCGTCACAGACAGACACTTTCCTCCGGGAGCAGCGTGTGAGACTGTCACACACAGACACCTTCCTCTAGGAGCAGCGTGTGAGACTGTCACACACAGACACTTTGCTCCGTAAGAAGCAGCGTGTGAGACTGTCACACACAGACACCTTCCTCCAGGAGCAGCCAGGGAGACTGACACACACAAACACCTTCCTCCAGGAGCAGCCAGGGAGACTGTCACACGCAGACACTTTCCTCCGGGAGCAGACAGGGAGACTGTCACACACAGACTCCTTCCTCCGGGAGCAGTGTGTTAGAAAGTCACAAACAGACACCTTCCTCCGGGAGCAGCCAGGGAGACTGTCACACACAGACACCTTCCTCCAGGAGCAGTGAACGAGACTGTCACACACAGAAACATTACTCTGAGAGCAGAGAGCCGGATTGTCACTTTCCTTCTGGAGTAGATACCAAGATTATCACACCAAGTCACCTTCCTCCGGGAGCAGCGATGGAGACTGTCACACACAGACACTTTCCTCCGGGAGCAGCGTTGGAGACTGTCACACACAAACCTTCCCCCAGGAGCAGTGAACGAGATTGACACACACAGACACTTTCCTCCGGGAGCAGCGAGAGAGACTGTCACACACAGACACCTTCCTCCAGGAGCAGTTAACGAGACAGTCACACACAGACACCTTCCTCCAGGAGCAGTGAACGAGACTGTCACACACAAACCTTCCTCCAGGAGCAGCGTGTGAGACGGTCACACACAGACACCTTCTTCAGGGAGCAGCCAGGGAATCTGTCACACACAGGCACGTTCCTCCAGGAGCAGCGAAACAGACTGTCACACACAGATACTTTCCTCCGGGAGCAGCGTGTGAGACTGTCACACTCAGACACCTTCCTCCGGGAGCAGCCAGGGAGACTGTCACACACACACTTTCCTCTAGGAGCAGCGTGTGAGACTGTCACACACAGACACTTTCCTCCGGGAGCAGCGTGTGAGACTGTCACACTCAGACACCATCCTCCGGGAGCAGCGTGTGAGACTGTCACACACACACTTTCCTCCGGGAGCAGCGTGTGAGACTGTCACACACAGACACCTTCCTCCGGGAGCAGCGTGTGAGACTGTCACACACAGACACCTTCATCCGGGAGCAGCGAGACAGACTGTCACACACAGACACCATCCTCCGGAACAGCCAGGGAGACTGTCACACAGAGACACCTTCCTCCAGGAGCAGCCAGGGAGTCTGTCACACACAGACACCTTCCTCCTGGAGCAGCGTGTGAGACTGTCACACAGAGACACTTTCCTCCAGGAGCAGCCAGGGAGACTGTCACACAAACACCTTCCTCCAGGAGCAGCGTGTGAGACTGTCACGCACAGACACCTTCAGCCAGGAGTAGCCAGGGAGACTGTCACACACAGACACTTTCCACCGGGAGCAGCGTGTGAGACTGTCACACACAGACACCTTCCTCCAGGAGCAGTGAACGAGACTATCACACACAGACACCTTCCTCCGGGAGCAGTGTGTGAGACTGTCACACACAGAAACATTACTCTGAGAGCAGAGAGCTGGATTGTCACTTTCCTTCTGGAGCAGATACCGAGATTATCACACCAAGTCACCTTCCTCCGGGAGCAGCGTGTGAGACTGTCACACACAGACACTTTTCTCCGGGAGCAGCGATGGAGACTGTCACACACAAACCTTCCCCCAGGAGCAGTGAACGAGACTGACACACACAGACACTTTCCTCCGGGAGCAGCGAGAGAGACTGTCACACACAGACACCATCCTCCGGAACAGCCAGGGAGACTGTCACAAACAGACACCTTCCTCCGGGAGCAGCGTGTGAGACTGTCACACACAGACACTTTTCTCCGGGAGCAGCGATGGAGACTGTCACACACAAACCTTCCCCCAGGAGCAGTGAACGAGACTGACACACACAGACACTTTCCTCCGGGAGCAGCGAGAGAGACTGTCACACACAGACACCTTCCTCCGGGAGCAGCGAGAGAGACTGTCACACACAGACACCTTCCTCCGGGAGCAGCGTGTGAGACTGTCACACACAGACACCTTCCTCCGGGAGCAGCGTGTGAGACTGTCACACACAGACACTTTCCTCCGGGAGCAGCGTGTGAGACTGTCACACACAGACACCTTCCTCCAGGAGCAGCAAGAGAGACTGTCACACACAGACACCTTCCTCCAGGAGCAGTGAACGAGACTGTCACACACAAACCTTCCTCCAGGAGCAGTGAACGAGACTGTCACACACAAACCTTCCTCCAGGAGCAGTGAACGAGACTGTCACACACAGAAACATTACTCTGAGAGCAGAGAGCCGGATTGTCACTTTCCTTCTGGAGCAGATACCGAGATTATCACAGCAAGTAACCTTCCTCCGGGAAAAGCAAATGAGACTGTCATATACAGACACTTTCCACCGGGTGCCGTGAGTGAGACTGTTACAAACCGACATCATTCTCCAGGAGAGGCGAGCGAGTCCGTCACACACAGACACCTTCATACAGCAGCAGCGAGTGAGACATCACAGACAATTTCTTCCGGAAGAAACTTACTCCAGGAGCAGAGAGCGAGACTGTCAGACACTGATCTGTCTCCAGAAGTAGAGAGCGAGACTGTCACACTCAGACACCTTCAACCGGGAGCATCCAGCGGGATTTTCACACTCTGACACCTTCCTCCGGGAGCAGCGAGCGATTCTGTCACCTCAGACAATTTCATCCGGGAGCAGCGACTGAGACAGACACACACAGACACCCTTCACCTGGAAAACGCGTGATACTGAAACACACAGACACCTCATCCCGTAGCAGCGAGTTTGACGGTCACACATGGACACCTTGCTGCAGCAGCAGCGAGCGAGACTGTAACACACAGACACCTTCTTCCGGGAGCAACGATTGAGACTTTCAGGCACAGACACTTCCTCCGGGATCAGTAACTGAGACTGTCACACACAGTCATCTTCCTCCGGGAGCAGCGAGAGAGACTGTCACACACAGTCACCTTCCTCCGGGAGCAGCCAGGGAGACTGTCACACACAGACACCTTCCTCCGGGAGCAGCGTGTGAGACTGTCACACACAGACACCTTCCTCCGGGAGAAGAGTGTGAGACTGTCAGAAACAGACACCTTCCTCCGGGAGCAGCGTGTGAGACTGTCACACACAGACACCTTCCTCCGGTAGCAGTGTGTGAGAATGTCACACACAGACACCTTACTCCGGGAGCAGCTTGTGAGACTGTCACACACAGACACCTTCCTCCAGGAGCAGCGAGAGAGACTGTCACACACAGACACCTTCCTCCGGGAGCAGTGTGTGAGAATGTCACACACAGACACCTTCCTCCGGGAGCAGCGTGTGAGACTGTCACACACAGACACTTTCCTCCGGGAGCAGCGTGTGAGACTGTCACACACAGACATCTTCCTCTAGGAGCAGCGTGAGAGACTGTCACACACAGACACCTTCCTCCGGGAGCAGCCAGGGAGACCGTCACACACAGACACTTTCCTCCGGGAGCAGCGTGTGAGACTGTCACACACAGACACCTTCCTCTAGGAGCAGCGTGTGAGACTGTCACACACAGACACCTACCTCCGGGAGCAGCGAGACAGACTGTCACACAGAGTCACTTTCCTCCGGGAGCAGCGTGTGAGACTGTCACAAACAGACACCTTCCTCTAGGAGCAGCGTGTGAGACTGTCACACACAGACACCTTCCTCCGGGAGCAGCGAGAGAGACTGTCACACAGAGACACTTTCCTCCGGGAGCAGCGTGTGAGACTGTCACACTCAGACACCTTCCTCTGGGAGCAGCCAGGGAGACCGTCACAGACAGACACTTTCCTCCGGGAGCAGCGTGTGAGACTGTCACACACAGACACCTTCCTCTAGGAGCAGCGTGTGAGACTGTCACACACAGACACTTTGCTCCGTAAGAAGCAGCGTGTGAGACTGTCACACACAGACACCTTCCTCCAGGAGCAGCCAGGGAGACTGACACACACAAACACCTTCCTCCAGGAGCAGCCAGGGAGACTGTCACACGCAGACACTTTCCTCCGGGAGCAGACAGGGAGACTGTCACACACAGACTCCTTCCTCCAGGAGCAGTGTGTTAGAAAGTCACAAACAGACAGCTTCCTCCGGGAGCAGCCAGGGAGACTGTCACACACAGACACCTTCCACCAGGAGCAGTGAACGAGACTGTCACACACAGAAACATTACTCTGAGAGCAGAGAGCCGGATTGTCACTTTCCTTCTGGAGTAGATACCAAGATTATCACACCAAGTCACCTTCCTCCGGGAGCAGCGATGGAGACTGTCACACACAGACACTTTCCTCCGGGAGCAGCGTTGGAGACTGTCACACACAAACCTTCCCCCAGGAGCAGTGAACGAGATTGACACACACAGACACTTTCCTCCGGGAGCAGCGAGAGAGACTGTCACACACAGACACCTTCCTCCAGGAGCAGCGTGTGAGACTGTCACACACAGACACCTTCTTCCGGGAGCAGCCAGGGAGTCTGTCACACACAGGCACCTTCCTCCAGGAGCAGCGAAACAGACTGTCACACACAGACACTTTCCTCCGGGAGCAGCGTTTGAGACTGTCACACTCAGACACCTTCCTCCGGGAGCAGCCAGGGAGACTGTCACACACAGACACTTTCCTCCGGGAGCAGCGTGTGAGACTGTCACAAACAGACACCTTCCTCTAGGAGCAGCGTGTGAGACTGTCACACACAGACACCTTCCTCCGGGAGCAGCGAGAGAGACTGTCACACAGAGACACTTTCCTCCGGGAGCAGCGTGTGAGACTGTCACAAACAGACACCTTCCTCTAGGAGCAGCGTGTGAGACTGTCACACACAGACACCTTCCTCCGGGAGCAGCGAGAGAGACTGTCACACAGAGACACTTTCCTCCGGAAGCAGCGTGTGAGACTGTCACACTCAGACACCTTCCTCCGGGAGCAGCCAGGGAGACCGTCACACACAGACACTTTCCTCCGGGAGCAGCGTGTGAGACTGTCACACACAGACACCTTCCTCTAGGAGCAGCGTGTGAGACTGTCACACACAGACACCTTCCTCCGGGAGCAGCGAGACAGACTGTCACACAGAGACACTTTCCTCCGGGAGCAGCGTGTGAGACTGTCACAAACAGACACCTTCCTCTAGGAGCAGCGTGTGAGACTGTCACACACAGACACCTTCCGCCGGGAGCAGCGAGAGAGACTGTCACACAGAGACACTTTCCTCCGGGAGCAGCGTGTGAGACTGTCACACTCAGACACCTTCCTCTGGGAGCAGCCAGGGAGACGGTCACACACAGACACCTTCCTCCGGGAGCAGCCATGGCGACTGTCACACACAGACACCTTCCTCCGGGAGCAGCGTGTGAGACTGTCACACACAGACACCTTCCTCCAGGAGCAGCGTGTGAGACGGTCACACACAGACACCTTCCTCCAGGAGCAGCGTGTGAGACGGTCACACACAGACACCTTCCTCCGGGAGCAGACAGGGAGACTGTTACACACAGACAACTTCCTCCAGGAGCAGAGTGTGAGTCTGTCACACACAGCCACCTTCCTCCGGGAGCAGCCAGGGAGACTGTCACCCACAGACACCTTCCTCAGGGAGCAGCCAGGGAGACTGTCACACACAGACACCTTCCTCCGGGAGCAGCGTGTGAGACTGTCACACACAGACACCATCCTCCGGGAGCAGCGTGTGAGTCTGTCACACACAGACATCTTCCTCCAGGAGCAGCGTGTGAGATGGACACACACAGACACCTTCCTCCGGGAGCAGCCTGGGAGACTGTTACACACAGGCACCTTCCTCCAGGAGCAGCGTGTGAGACTGTTACACACAGACACCTTCCTCCGGGAGCAGCCAGGGAGACAGTTACACACAGGCACCTTCCTCCAGGAGCAGCGTGTGAGACTGTTACACACAGACACCTTCCTCTGGGAGCAGCCAGGGGGACTGTCACACAGAGACACGTTCCTCCGGGAGCAGCGTGTGAGACTGTCACACACAGACAACTTCCTCCAGGAGCAGCGAGAGAGACTGTCACACACAGACACCTTCCTCCGGAAGCAGCCAGGGAGACTGTCACCCACAGACACCTTCCTCCGGGAGCAGCGTGTGAGACTGTTACACACAGACACCATTCTCCAGGAGCAGCGTGTGAGACGGTCACACACAGACACCTTCCTCCGGGAGCAGCCAGGGAGACTGTTACACACAGGCACCTTCCTCCAGGAGCAGCGTGTGAGACTGTTACACACAGACACCTTCCTCCGGGAGCAGCCAGGGAGACTGTTACACACAGGCACCTTCCTCCAGGAGCAGCGTGTGAGACTGTTACACACAGACACCTTCCTCCGGGAGCAGCAAGGGGGACTGTCACACACAGACACCATCCTCCGGGAGCAGCGTGTGAGACTGTCACACACAGACATCTTCCTCCGGGAGCAGCGTGTGAGACTGTCACACACAGACACCTTCCTCCAGGAGCAGCGTGTGAGACGGTCACTCACAGACACCTTCCTCCAGGAGCAGCGTGTGAGACGGTCACACACAGACACCTTCCTCCGGGAGCAGACAGGGAGACTGTTACACACAGACACCTTCCTCCAGGAGCAGTGTGTGAGACTGTGACACACAGACACCTTCCTCCAGGAGCAGCGTGTGAGACGGTCACACACAGACACCTTCCTCCGGGAGCAGCCAGGTGGACTGTCACGCACAGACACCTTCCTCCGGGAGTAGCGTATGAGACTGTCACACACAGACAACTTCCTCCAGGAGCAGCGAGAGAGACTGTCACACACAGACACCTTCCTCCGGGAGCAGCCAGGGAGACTGACACCCACAGACACCTTCCTCTGGGAGCAGCCAGGGAGACTGTCACACACAGACACCTTCCTCCAGGAGCAGCGTGTGAGACTGTCACACACAGACACCTTCCTCCAGGAGCAGAGTGTGAGTCTGTCACACACAGACACCTTCCTCCGGGAGCAGCCAGGGAGACTGTCACACACAGACACCTTCCTCCAGGAGCAGCGAGTGAGACTGTCACACACAGACACCTTCCTCCAGGAGCAGCGTGTGAGTCTGTCACATACATACACCTTCCTCCGGGAGCAGCCAGGGAGACTGTCACACACAGACACCTTCCTCCGGGAGCAGCGAGTGAGACTGCCACACACAGACACATTCCTCCGGGAGCAGCGTGTGAGACTGTCATACACAGACACCTTCCTCCGGGAGCAGCGTGTGAGACTGTCAGACACAAACACCTTCCTCCGGGAGCAGCCAGGGAGACTGTCACACACAGACACCTTCCTCCGGGAGCAGCCAGGGAGACTGTCACACACAGACACCTTCCTCCGGGAGCAGCGTGTGAGACTGTCACACACAGACTCCATCCTCCGGGAGCAGCGTGTGTGACTGTCACACACAGACATCTTCCTCCGGGAGCAGCGTGTGAGACTGTAACACACAAACACCTTCCTCCAGGAGCAGCGTGTGATACGGTCACACACAGATACCTTCCTCCAGGAGCAGCGTGTGAGACGGTCACACACAGACACCTTCCACCGGGAGCAGCCAGTGAGACTGTTACACACAGGCACCTTCCTCCGGGAGCAGCAAGGGGGACTGTCACACACAGACACCTTCCTCCGGGAGCAGCGTGTGAGACTGTCACACACAGACAACTTCCTCCAGGAGCAGCGAGAGAGACTGTCACACACAGACACCTTACTCCGGGAGCAGCCAGGGAGACTGTCACCCACAGACACATTCCTCCGGGAGCAGCTTGTGAGACTGTCACACACAGACACCTTCCTCCGGGAGCAGCCAGGGAGACTGTTACACACAGGCACCTTCCTCCAGGAGCAGCGTGTGAGACTGTTACACACAGACACCTTCCTCCAGGAGCAGCGTGTGAGACGGTCACACACAGACACCTTGCTCCGGGAGCAGCCAGGGAGACTGTTACACACAGGCACCTTCCTCCAGGAGCAGCGTGTGAGACTGTTACACACAGACACCTTCCTCCGGGAGCAGCCAGGGAGACTGTTACACACAGGCACCTTCCTCCAGGAGCAGCGTGTGAGACTGTTACACACAGACACCTTCCTCCGGGAGCAGCAAGGGGGACTGTCACACACAGACACCATCCTCCGGGAGCAGCATGTGAGACTGTCACACACAGACATCTTCCTCCGGGAGCAGCGTGTGAGACTGCCACACACAGACACCTTCCTCCAGGAGCAGCGTGTGAGACGGTCACACACAGACACCTTCCTCCAGGAGCAGCGTGTGAGACGGTCACACACAGACACCATCCTCCGGGAGCAGACAGGGAGACTGTTACACACAGACACCTTCCTCCAGGAGCAGCGTGTGAGACTGTGACACACAGACACCTTCCTCCAGGAGCAGCGTGTGAGACGGTCACACACAGACACCTTCCTCCGGGAGCAGCCAGGTGGACTGACACGCACAGACACCTTCCTCCGGGAGTAGCGTGTGAGACTGTCACACACAGACAACTTCCTCCAGGAGCAGCGAGAGAGACTGTCACACACAGACACCTTCCTCCGGGAGCAGCCAGGGAGACTGTCACCCACAGACACCTTCCTCCGGGAGCAGCCAGGGAGACAGTCACACACAGACACCTTCCTCCAGGAGCAGCGTGTGAGACTGTCACACACCGACACCTTCCTCCAGGAGCAGAGTGTGAGTCTGTCACACACAGACACCTTCCTCCGGGAGCAGCCAGGGAGACTGTCACACACAGACACCTTCCTCCAGGAGCAGCGAGTGAGACTGTCACACACAGACACCTTCCTCCGGGAGCAGCCAGGGAGACTGAAACACACAGACACCTTCCTCCGGGAGCAGCCAGGGAGACTGTCACACACAGACACCTTCCTCCTGGAGCAGCGAGTGAGACTGTCACACACAGACACCTTCCTCCGGGAGCAGCGTGTGAGACTGTCATACACAGACACCTTCCTCCGGGAGCAGCCAGGGAGACTGAAACACACACAGACACCTTCCTCCGGGAGCAGCGTGTGAGACTGTCACACACAGACACCTTCCTCCGGGAGCAGCCAGGGAGACTGTCACACACAGACACCTTCCTCCGGGAGCAGCGTGTGATACGGTCACACACAGATACCTTCCTCCAGGAGCAGCGTGTGAGACGGTCACACACAGACACCTTCCACCGGGAGCAGCCAGTGAGACTGTTACACACAGGCACCTTCCTCCAGGAGCAGCGTGTGAGACTGTTACACACAGACACCTTCCTCCGGGAGCAGCAAGGGGGACTGTCACACACAGACACCTTCCTCCGGGAGCAGCGTGTGAGACTGTCACACACAGACAACTTCCTCCAGGAGCAGGGAGAGAGACTGTCACACACAGACACCTTACTCCGGGAGCAGCCAGGGAGACTGTCACCCACAGACACATTCCTCCGGGAGCAGCTTGTGAGACTGTCACACACAGACACCTTCCTCCGGGAGCAGCCAGGGAGACTGTTACACACAGGCACCTTCCTCCAGGAGCAGCGTGTGAGACTGTTACACACAGACAACTTCCTCCAGGAGCAGCGTGTGAAACGGTCACACACAGACACCTTCCTCCGGGAGCAGCCAGAGAGACTGTTACACACAGGCACCTTCCTCCAGGAGCAGCGTGTGAGACTGTTACACACAGACACCTTCCTCCGGGAGCAGCCAGGGAGACTGTTACACACAGGCACCTTCCTCCGGGAGCAGCGTGTGAGACTGTCACACACAGACACCTTCCTCCGGGAGCAGCCAGGGCGACTGTCACACACAGACACCTTCCTCCGGGAGCAGCGTGTGAGACTGTCACACACAGACACCTTCCTCCGGGAGCAGCCAGGGAGACTGTCACCCACAGACACCTTCCTCCGGGAGCAGCCAGGGAGACTGTCACACAGAGACACCTTCCTCTAGGAGCAGCGTGTGAGACTGTCACACACAGACACCTTCCTCCAGGCGCAGAGTGTGAGTCTGTCACACACAGCCACCTTCCTCCGGGAGCAGCCAGGGAGACTGTCACCCACAGACACCTTCCTCCAGGAGCAGCGTGTGAGACTGTCACACACAGACACCTTCCTCCAGGAGCAGCGTGTGAGACTGTCACACACAGACACCTTCCTCCAGGAGCAGCGTGTGAGACTGTCACACACAGACACCTTCCTCCAGGAGCAGAGTGTGAGACTATCACACACAGACACCTTCCTCCGGGAGCAGCCAGGGAGACTGTCACACACAGACACCTTCCTCCGGGAGCAGCGAGTGAGACTGCCACACACAGACACCTTCCTCCGGGAGCAGCGTGTGAGACTGTCAGACACAGACACCTTCCTCCGGGAGCAGCCAGGGAGACTGTCACACACAGACACCTTCCTCCGGGAGCAGCGAGTGAGACTGCCACACACAGACACCTTCCTCCGGGAGCAGCGTGTGAGACTGTCAGACACAGACACCTTCCTCCGGGAGCAGCCAGGGAGACTGTCACACACAGACACCTTCCTCCGGGAGCAGCCAGGGAGACTGTCACACACAGACACCTTCCTCCGGGAGCAGCGTGTGAGACTGTCACACACAGACACCATCCTCCGGGAGCAGCGTGTGAGACTGTCACACACAGACATCTTCCTCCAGGAGCAGCGTGTGAGACTGTAACACACAAACACCTTCCTCCAGGAGAAGCGTGTGATACGGTCACACACAGATACCTTCCTCCAGGAGCAGCGTGTGAGACGGTCACACACAGACACCTTCCACCGGGAGCAGCCAGTGAGACTGTTACACACAGGCACCTTCCTCCAGGAGCAGCGTGTGAGACTGTTACACACAGACACCTTCCTCCGGGAGCAGCGTGTGAGACTGTGACACACAGACAACTTCCTCCAGGAGCAGCGAGAGAGACTGTCACACACAGACACCTTACTCCGGGAGCAGCCAGGGAGACTGTCACCCACAGACACATTCCTCCGGGAGCAGCTTGTGAGACTGTCACACACAGACACCTTCCTCCGGGAGCAGCCAGGGAGACTGTTACACACAGGCACCTTCCTCCAGGAGCAGCGTGTGAGACTGTTACACACAGACACCTTCCTCCAGGAGCAGCGTGTGAGACGGTCACACACAGACACCTTCCTCCGGGAGCAGCCAGAGAGACTGTTACACACAGGCACCTTCCTCCAGGAGCAGCGTGTGAGACTGTTACACACAGACACCTTCCTGCGGGAGCAGCCAGGGAGACTGTTACACACAGGCACCTTCCTCCAGGAGCAGCGTGTGAGACTGTCAAACACAGACACCTTCCTCCAGGAGCAGAGTGTGAGTCTGTCACACACAGCCACCTTCCTCCGGGAGCAGCCAGGGAGACTGTCACCCACAGACACCTTCCTCCAGGAGCAGCGAGAGAGACTGTCACACACAGACACCTTCCTCCAGGAGCAGCGTGTGAGACTGTCACACACAGACACCTTCCTCCAGGAGCAGAGTGTGAGTCTGTCACACACAGCCACCTTCCTCCGGGAGCAGCCAGGGAGACTGTCACCCACAGACACCTTCCTCCGGGAGCAGCGTGTGAGACTGTCACACACAGACACCATCCTCCGGGAGCAGCGTGTGAGTCTGTCACACACAGACATCTTCCTCCAGGAGCAGCGTGTGAGATGGACACACACAGACACCTTCCTCCGGGAGCAGCCTGGGAGACTGTTACACACAGGCACCTTCCTCCAGGAGCAGCGTGTGAGACTGTTACACACAGACACCTTCCTCCAGGAGCAGCGTGTGAGACGGTCACACACAGACACCTTCCTCCGGGAGCAGCCAGGGAGACTGTTACACACAGGCACCTTCCTCCAGGAGCAGCGTGTGAGACTGTTACACACAGACACCTTCCTCCGGGAGCAGCCAGGGAGACTGTTACACACAGGCACCTTCCTCCAGGAGCAGCGTGTGAGACTGTTACACACAGACACCTTCCTCCGGGAGCAGCAAGGGGGACTGTCACACACAGACACCATCCTCCGGGAGCAGCATGTGAGACTGTCACACACAGACATCTTCCTCCGGGAGCAGCGTGTGAGACTGCCACACACAGACACCTTCCTCCAGGAGCAGCGTGTGAGACGGTCACACACAGACACCTTCCTCCAGGAGCAGCGTGTGAGACGGTCACACACAGACACCATCCTCCGGGAGCAGACAGGGAGACTGTTACACACAGACACCTTCCTCCAGGAGCAGCGTGTGAGACTGTGACACACAGACACCTTCCTCCAGGAGCAGCGTGTGAGACGGTCACACACAGACACCTTCCTCCGGGAGCAGCCAGGTGGACTGTCACGCACAGACACCTTCCTCCGGGAGTAGCGTGTGAGACTGTCACACACAGACAACTTCCTCCAGGAGCAGCGAGAGAGACTGTCACACACAGACACCTTCCTCCGGGAGCAGCCAGGGAGACTGTCACCCACAGACACCTTCCTCCGGGAGCAGCCAGGGAGACAGTCACACACAGACACCTTCCTCCAGGAGCAGCGTGTGAGACTGTCACACACCGACACCTTCCTCCAGGAGCAGAGTGTGAGTCTGTCACACACAGACACCTTCCTCCGGGAGCAGCCAGGGAGACTGTCACACACAGACACCTTCCTCCAGGAGCAGCGAGTGAGACTGTCACACACAGACACCTTCCTCCGGGAGCAGCCAGGGAGACTGAAACACACAGACACCTTCCTCCGGGAGCAGCCAGGGAGACTGTCACACACAGACACCTTCCTCCTGGAGCAGCGAGTGAGACTGTCACACACAGACACCTTCCTCCGGGAGCAGCGTGTGAGACTGTCATACACAGACACCTTCCTCCGGGAGCAGCCAGGGAGACTGAAACACACACAGACACCTTCCTCCGGGAGCAGCGTGTGAGACTGTCACACACAGACACCTTCCTCCGGGAGCAGCCAGGGAGACTGTCACACACAGACACCTTCCTCCGGGAGCAGCGTGTGATACGGTCACACACAGATACCTTCCTCCAGGAGCAGCGTGTGAGACGGTCACACACAGACACCTTCCACCGGGAGCAGCCAGTGAGACTGTTACACACAGGCACCTTCCTCCAGGAGCAGCGTGTGAGACTGTTACACACAGACACCTTCCTCCGGGAGCAGCAAGGGGGACTGTCACACACAGACACCTTCCTCCGGGAGCAGCGTGTGAGACTGTCACACACAGACAACTTCCTCCAGGAGCAGGGAGAGAGACTGTCACACACAGACACCTTACTCCGGGAGCAGCCAGGGAGACTGTCACCCACAGACACATTCCTCCGGGAGCAGCTTGTGAGACTGTCACACACAGACACCTTCCTCCGGGAGCAGCCAGGGAGACTGTTACACACAGGCACCTTCCTCCAGGAGCAGCGTGTGAGACTGTTACACACAGACAACTTCCTCCAGGAGCAGCGTGTGAAACGGTCACACACAGACACCTTCCTCCGGGAGCAGCCAGAGAGACTGTTACACACAGGCACCTTCCTCCAGGAGCAGCGTGTGAGACTGTTACACACAGACACCTTCCTCCGGGAGCAGCCAGGGAGACTGTTACACACAGGCACCTTCCTCCGGGAGCAGCGTGTGAGACTGTCACACACAGACACCTTCCTCCGGGAGCAGCCAGGGCGACTGTCACACACAGACACCTTCCTCCGGGAGCAGCGTGTGAGACTGTCACACACAGACACCTTCCTCCGGGAGCAGCCAGGGAGACTGTCACCCACAGACACCTTCCTCCGGGAGCAGCCAGGGAGACTGTCACACAGAGACACCTTCCTCTAGGAGCAGCGTGTGAGACTGTCACACACAGAGACCTTCCTCCAGGCGCAGAGTGTGAGTCTGTCACACACAGCCACCTTCCTCCGGGAGCAGCCAGGGAGACTGTCACCCACAGACACCTTCCTCCAGGAGCAGCGTGTGAGACTGTCACACACAGACACCTTCCTCCAGGAGCAGCGTGTGAGACTGTCACACACAGACACCTTCCTCCAGGAGCAGCGTGTGAGACTGTCACACACAGACACCTTCCTCCAGGAGCAGAGTGTGAGACTATCACACACAGACACCTTCCTCCGGGAGCAGCCAGGGAGACTGTCACACACAGACACCTTCCTCCGGGAGCAGCGAGTGAGACTGCCACACACAGACACCTTCCTCCGGGAGCAGCGTGTGAGACTGTCATACACAGACACCTTCCTCCGGGAGCAGCGTGTGAGACTGTCAGACACAGACACCTTCCTCCGGGAGCAGCCAGGGAGACTGTCACACACAGACACCTTCCTCCGGGAGCAGCCAGGGAGACTGTCACACACAGACACCTTCCTCCGGGAGCAGCGTGTGAGACTGTCACACACAGACACCATCCTCCGGGAGCAGCGTGTGAGACTGTCACACACAGACATCTTCCTCCAGGAGCAGCGTGTGAGACTGTAACACACAAACACCTTCCTCCAGGAGAAGCGTGTGATACGGTCACACACAGATACCTTCCTCCAGGAGCAGCGTGTGAGACGGTCACACACAGACACCTTCCACCGGGAGCAGCCAGTGAGACTGTTACACACAGGCACCTTCCTCCAGGAGCAGCGTGTGAGACTGTTACACACAGACACCTTCCTCCGGGAGCAGCGTGTGAGACTGTGACACACAGACAACTTCCTCCAGGAGCAGCGAGAGAGACTGTCACACACAGACAACTTCCTCCAGGAGCAGCGAGAGAGACTGTCACACACAGACACCTTACTCCGGGAGCAGCCAGGGAGACTGTCACCCACAGACACATTCCTCCGGGAGCAGCTTGTGAGACTGTCACACACAGACACCTTCCTCCGGGAGCAGCCAGGGAGACTGTTACACACAGGCACCTTCCTCCAGGAGCAGCGTGTGAGACTGTTACACACAGACACCTTCCTCCAGGAGCAGCGTGTGAGACGGTCACACACAGACACCTTCCTCCGGGAGCAGCCAGAGAGACTGTTACACACAGGCACCTTCCTCCAGGAGCAGCGTGTGAGACTGTTACACACAGACACCTTCCTGCGGGAGCAGCCAGGGAGACTGTTACACACAGGCACCTTCCTCCAGGAGCAGCGTGTGAGACTGTCAAACACAGACACCTTCCTCCAGGAGCAGAGTGTGAGTCTGTCACACACAGCCACCTTCCTCCGGGAGCAGCCAGGGAGACTGTCACCCACAGACACCTTCCTCCAGGAGCAGCGAGAGAGACTGTCACACACAGACACCTTCCTCCGGGAGCAGCGTGTGAGACTGTCACACACAGACACCTTCCTCCAGGAGCAGAGTGTGAGTCTGTCACACACAGCCACCTTCCTCCGGGAGCAGCCAGGGAGACTGTCACCCACAGACACCTTCCTCCGGGAGCAGCGTGTGAGACTGTCACACACAGACACCATCCTCCGGGAGCAGCGTGTGAGTCTGTCACACACAGACATCTTCCTCCAGGAGCAGCGTGTGAGATGGACACACACAGACACCTTCCTCCGGGAGCAGCCTGGGAGACTGTTACACACAGGCACCTTCCTCCAGGAGCAGCCAGGGAGACTGTCACCCACAGACACCTTCCTCCGGGAGCAGCGTGTGAGACTGTCACACACAGACACCATCCTCCGGGAGCAGCGTGTGAGTCTGTCACACACAGACATCTTCCTCCAGGAGCAGCGTGTGAGATGGACACACACAGACACCTTCCTCCGGGAGCAGCCTGGGAGACTGTTACACACAGGCACCTTCCTCCTGGAGCAGCGTGTGAGACGGTCACACACAGACACCTTCCTCCGGGAGCAGCCAGGGAGACTGTTACACACAGGCACCTTCCTCCAGGAGCAGCATGTGAGACTGTTACACACAGACACCTTCCTCCAGGAGCAGCGTGTGAGACGGTCACACACAGACACCTTCCTCCGGGAGCAGCCAGGGAGACTGTTACACACAGGCACCTTCCTCCAGGAGCAGCATGTGAGACTGTTACACACAGACACCTTCCTCCAGGAGCAGCGTGTGAGACGGTCACACACAGACAGCTTCCTCCGGGAGCAGCCAGGGAGACTGTTACACACAGGCACCTTCCTCCAGGAGCAGCGTGTGAGACTGTTACACACAGACACTTTCCTCCGGGAGCAGCCAGGGAGACTGTTACACACAGGCACCTTCCTCCAGGAGAAGCGTGTGAGACTGTGACACACAGACACCTTCCTCCAGGAGCAGCGTGTGAGACGGTCACACACAGACACCTTCCTCCGGGAGCAGCCAGGTGGACTGTCACGCACAGACACCTTCCTCCGGGAGTAGCGTGTGAGACTGTCACACACAGACAACTTCCTCCAGGAGCAGCGAGAGAGACTGTCACACACAGACACCTTCCTCCGGGAGCAGCCAGGGAGACTGTCACCCACAGACACCTTCCTCCGGGAGCAGCCAGGGAGACTGTCACACACAGTCACCTTCCTCCAGGAGCAGCGTGTGAGACTGTCACACACAGACACCTTCCTCCAGGAGCAGAGTGTGAGTCTGTCACACACAGACACCTTCCTCCGGGAGCAGCCAGTGAGACTGTCACACACAGACACCTTCCTCCAGGAGCAGCGAGTGAGACTGTCACACACAGACACCTTCCTCCAGGAGCAGCGTGTGAGTCTGTCACATACATACACCTTCCTCCGGGAGCAGCGTGTGAGACTGTCACACACAGACACCTTCCTCCGGGAGCAGCCAGGGAGACTGTCACACACAGACACCTTCCTCCGGGAGCAGCCAGGGAGACTGTCACACACAGACACCTTCCTCCAGGAGCAGCGTGTGAGTCTGTCACATACATACACCTTCCTCCGGGAGCAGCGTGTGAGACTGTCACACACAGACACCTTCCACCGGGAGCAGCGTGTGAGACTGTCACACACAGACACCTTCCTCCGGGAGCAGCGTGTGAGACTGTCATACACAGACACCTTCCTCCGGGAGCAGCGTGTGAGACTGTCAGACACAGACACCTTCCTCCGGGAGCAGCCAGGGAGACTGTCACACACAGACACCTTCCTCCGGGAGCAGCCAGGGAGACTGTCACACACAGACACCTTCCTCCGGGAGCAGCGTGTGAGACTGTCACACACAGACACCATCCTCCGGGAGCAGCGTGTGAGACTGTCACACACAGACACCTTACTCCGGGAGCAGCCAGGGAGACTGTCACCCACAGACACATTCCTCCGGGAGCAGCGTGTGAGACTGTTACACACAGACACTTTCCTCCGGGAGCAGCCAGGGAGACAGTTACACACAGGCACCTTCCTCCAGGAGCAGCGTGTGAGACTGTTACACACAGACACCTTCCTCCAGGAGCAGCGTGTGAGACGGTCACACACAGACACCTTCCTCCGGGAGCAGCCAGAGAGACTGTTACACACAGGCACCTTCCTCCAGGAGCAGCGTGTGAGACTGTTACACACAGACACCTTCCTGCGGGAGCAGCCAGGGAGACTGTTACACACAGGCACCTTCCTCCAGGAGCAGCGTGTGAGACTGTCAAACACAGACACCTTCCTCCAGGAGCAGAGTGTGAGTCTGTCACACACAGCCACCTTCCTCCGGGAGCAGCCAGGGAGACTGTCACCCACAGACACCTTCCTCCAGGAGCAGCGAGAGAGACTGTCACACACAGACACCTTCCTCCGGGAGCAGCGTGTGAGACTGTCACACACAGACACCTTCCTCCAGGAGCAGAGTGTGAGTCTGTCACACACAGCCACCTTCCTCCGGGAACAGCCAGGGAGACTGTCACCCACAGACACCTTCCTCCGGGAGCAGCGTGTGAGACTGTCACACACAGACACCATCCTCCGGGAGCAGCGTGTGAGTCTGTCACACACAGACATCTTCCTCCAGGAGCAGCGTGTGAGATGGACACACACAGACACCTTCCTCCGGGAGCAGCCAGGGAGACTGTTACACACAGGCACCTTCCTCCAGGAGCAGCATGTGAGACTGTTACACACAGACACCTTCCTCCAGGAGCAGCGTGTGAGACGGTCACACACAGACACCTTCCTCCGGGAGCAGCCAGGGAGACTGTTACACACAGGCACCTTCCTCCAGGAGCAGCATGTGAGACTGTTACACACAGACACCTTCCTCCAGGAGCAGCGTGTGAGACGGTCACACACAGACAGCTTCCTCCGGGAGCAGCCAGGGAGACTGTTACACACAGGCACCTTCCTCCAGGAGCAGCGTGTGAGACTGTTACACACAGACACTTTCCTCCGGGAGCAGCCAGGGAGACTGTTACACACAGGCACCTTCCTCCAGGAGAAGCGTGTGAGACTGTGACACACAGACACCTTCCTCCAGGAGCAGCGTGTGAGACGGTCACACACAGACACCTTCCTCCGGGAGCAGCCAGGTGGACTGTCACGCACAGACACCTTCCTCCGGGAGTAGCGTGTGAGACTGTCACACACAGACAACTTCCTCCAGGAGCAGCGAGAGAGACTGTCACACACAGACACCTTCCTCCGGGAGCAGCCAGGGAGACTGTCACCCACAGACACCTTCCTCCGGGAGCAGCCAGGGAGACTGTCACACACAGTCACCTTCCTCCAGGAGCAGAGTGTGAGACTGTCACACACAGACACCTTCCTCCAGGAGCAGCGTGTGAGACTGTCACACACAGACACCTTCCTCCAGGAGCAGAGTGTGAGTCTGTCACACACAGACACCTTCCTCCGGGAGCAGCCAGTGAGACTGTCACACACAGACACCTTCCTCCAGGAGCAGCGAGTGAGACTGTCACACACAGACACCTTCCTCCGGGAGCAGCATGTGAGTCTGTCACATACATACACCTTCCTCCAGGAGCAGCGAGTGAGACTGTCACACACAGACACCTTCCTCCAGGAGCAGCGTGTGAGTCTGTCACATACATACACCTTCCTCCGGGAGCAGCATGTGAGACTGTCACACACAGACACCTTCCTCCGGGAGCAGCGTGTGAGACTGTCACACACAGACACCTTCCTCCGGGAGCAGCCAGGGAGACTGTCACACACAGACACCTTCCTCCGGGAGCAGCGAGTGAGACTGCCACACACAGACACCTTCCTCCGGGAGCAGCGTGTGAGACTGTCATACACAGACACCTTCCTCCGGGAGCAGCGTGTGAGACTGTCAGACACAGACACCTTCCTCCGGGAGCAGCCAGGGAGACTGTCACACACAGACACCTTCCTCCGGGAGCAGCCAGGGAGACTGTCACACACAGACACCTTCCTCCGGGAGCAGCGTGTGAGACTGTAACACACAGACACCATCCTCCGGGAGCAGCGTGTGAGACTGTCACACACAGACACCTTACTCCGGGAGCAGCCAGGGAGACTGTCACCCACAGACACATTCCTCCGGGAGCAGCGTGTGAGACTGTTACACACAGACACTTTCCTCCGGGAGCAGCCAGGGAGACAGTTACACACAGGCACCTTCCTCCAGGAGCAGCGTGTGAGACTGTTACACACAGACACCTTCCTCCAGGAGCAGCGTGTGAGACGGTCACACACAGACACCTTCCTCCGGGAGCAGCCAGAGAGACTGTTACACACAGGCACCTTCCTCCAGGAGCAGCGTGTGAGACTGTTACACACAGACACCTTCCTGCGGGAGCAGCCAGGGAGACTGTTACACACAGGCACCTTCCTCCAGGAGCAGCGTGTGAGACTGTCAAACACAGACACCTTCCTCCAGGAGCAGAGTGTGAGTCTGTCACACACAGCCACCTTCCTCCGGGAGCAGCCAGGGAGACTGTCACCCACAGACACCTTCCTCCAGGAGCAGCGAGAGAGACTGTCACACACAGACACCTTCCTCCGGGAGCAGCGTGTGAGACTGTCACACACAGACACCTTCCTCCAGGAGCAGAGTGTGAGTCTGTCACACACAGCCACCTTCCTCCGGGAACAGCCAGGGAGACTGTCACCCACAGACACCTTCCTCCGGGAGCAGCGTGTGAGACTGTCACACACAGACACCATCCTCCGGGAGCAGCGTGTGAGTCTGTCACACACAGACATCTTCCTCCAGGAGCAGCGTGTGAGATGGACACACACAGACACCTTCCTCCGGGAGCAGCCTGGGAGACTGTTACACACAGGCACCTTCCTCCAGGAGCAGCCAGGGAGACTGTCACCCACAGACACCTTCCTCCGGGAGCAGCGTGTGAGACTGTCACACACAGACACCATCCTCCGGGAGCAGCGTGTGAGTCTGTCACACACAGACATCTTCCTCCAGGAGCAGCGTGTGAGATGGACACACACAGACACCTTCCTCCGGGAGCAGCCTGGGAGACTGTTACACACAGGCACCTTCCTCCAGGAGCAGCGTGTGAGACGGTCACACACAGACACCTTCCTCCGGGAGCAGCCAGGGAGACTGTTACACACAGGCACCTTCCTCCAGGAGCAGCATGTGAGACTGTTACACACAGACACCTTCCTCCAGGAGCAGCGTGTGAGACGGTCACACACAGACAGCTTCCTCCGGGAGCAGCCAGGGAGACTGTTACACACAGGCACCTTCCTCCAGGAGCAGCGTGTGAGACTGTTACACACAGACACCTTCCTCCGGGAGCAGCCAGGGAGACAGTTACACACAGGCACCTTCCTCCAGGAGCAGCGTGTGAGACTGTTACACACAGACACCTTCCTCCGGGAGCAGCCAGGGGGACTGTCACACACAGACACGTTCCTCCGGGAGCAGCGTGTGAGACTGTCACACACAGACAACTTCCTCCAGGAGCAGCGAGAGAGACTGTCACACACAGACACCTTCCTCCGGGAGCAGCCAGGGAGACTGTCATCCACAGACACCTTCCTCCGGGAGCAGCCAAGGAGACTGTCACACACAGACACCTTCCTCCAGGAGCAGTGTGTGAGACTGTCACACACAGACACCTTCCTCCGGGAGCAGCCAGGGAGACTGTTACACACAGGCACCTTCCTCCAGGAGCAGCGTGTGAGACTGTTACACACAGACACCTTCCTCCAGGAGCAGCGTGTGAGACGGTCACACACAGACACCTTCCTCCGGGAGCAGCCAGGGAGACTGTTACACACAGGCACCTTCCTCCAGGAGCAGCGTGTGAGACTGTTACACACAGACACCTTCCTCCGGGAGCAGCCAGGGAGACTGTTACACACAGGCACCTTCTTCCGGGAGCAGCCAGGGGGACTGTCACACACAGACAACTTCCTCCGGGAGCAGCGTGTGAGATTGTCACACACAGACAACTTCCTCCAGGAGCAGCGAGAGAGACTGTCACACACAGACACCTTCCTCCAGGAGCAGAGTGTGAGTCTGTCACACACAGACACCTTCCTCCGGAGGAGCTAGTGAGGGAGACTGTCACCCACAGACACCTTCCTCCGGGAGCAGCCAGGGAGACTGTCACACACAGGCACCTTCCTCCAGGAGCAGCGTGTGAGACTGTCACACACAGACACCTTCCTCCAGGAGCAGAGGGTGAGTCTGTCACACACAGACACCTTCCTCAGGGAGCAGCATGTGAGACTGTCACACACAGACACCATCCTCCGGGAGCAGCGTGTGAGACTGTCACACACAGACATCTTCCTCCGGGAGCAGCGTGTGAGACTGTAACACACAAACACCTTCCTCCAGGAGCAGCGTGTGATACGGTCACACACAGATACCTTCCTCCAGGAGCAGCGTGTGAGACGGTCACACACAGACACCTTCCACCGGGAGCAGCCAGTGAGACTGTTACACACAGGCACCTTCCTCCAGGAGCAGCGTGTGAGACTGTTACACACAGACACCTTCCTCCGGGAGCAGCAAGGGGGACTGTCACACACAGACACCTTCCTCCGGGAGCAGCGTGTGAGACTGTCACACACAGACAACTTCCTCCAGGAGCAGCGAGAGAGACTGTCACACACAGACACCTTACTCCGGGAGCAGCCAGGGAGACTGTCACCCACAGACACATTCCTCCGGGAGCAGCTTGTGAGACTGTCACACACAGACACCTTCCTCCGGGAGCAGCCAGGGAGACTGTTACACACAGGCACCTTCCTCCAGGAGCAGCGTGTGAGACTGTTACACACAGACACCTTCCTCCAGGAGCAGCGTGTGAGACGGTCACACACAGACACCTTCCTCCGGGAGCAGCCAGAGAGACTGTTACACACAGGCACCTTCCTCCAGGAGCAGCGTGTGAGACTGTTACACACAGACACCTTCCTCCGGGAGCAGCCAGAGAGACCGTCACACACAGACACCTTCCACTAGGAGCAGCGTGTGAGACTGTCACAGACAGACACCTTCCTCAGGGAGCAGCCAGAGAGACCGTCACACACAGACACTTTCCTCCGGGAGCAGCGTGTGAGACTGTCACGCACAGACACCTTCCACTAGGAGCAGCGTGTGAGACTGTCACACACAGACACCTTCCTCCGGGAGCAGCCAGGGCGACTGTCACACACAGACACCTTCCTCCGGGAGCAGCCAGGGAGACTGTCACACACAGACACCTTCCTCCGGGAGCAGCCAGGGAGACTGTCACCCACAGACACCTTCCTCCGGGAGCAGCCAGGGAGACTGTCACACACAGACACCTTCCTCCAGGAGCAGCGTGTGAGACTGTCACACACAGACACCTTCCTCCAGGAGCAGAGTGTGAGTCTGTCACACACAGCCACCTTCCTCCGGGAGCAGCCAGGGAGACTGTCACCCACAGACACCTTCCTCCGGGAGCAGCGTGTGAGACTGTCACACACAGACACCATCCTCCGGGAGCAGCGTGTGAGTCTGTCACACACAGACATCTTCCTCCAGGAGCAGCGTGTGAGATGGACACACACAGACACCTTCCTCCGGGAGCAGCCTGGGAGACTGTTACACACAGGCACCTTCCTCCAGGAGCAGCCAGGGAGACTGTCACCCACAGACACCTTCCTCCGGGAGCAGCGTGTGAGACTGTCACACACAGACACCATCCTCCGGGAGCAGCGTGTGAGTCTGTCACACACAGACATCTTCCTCCAGGAGCAGCGTGTGAGATGGACACACACAGACACCTTCCTCCGGGAGCAGCCTGGGAGACTGTTACACACAGGCTCCTTCCTCCAGGAGCAGCGTGTCAGACGGTCACACACAGACACCTTCCTCCGGGAGCAGCCAGGGAGACTGTTACACACAGGCACCTTCCTCCAGGAGCAGCATGTGAGACTGTTACACACAGACACCTTCCTCCAGGAGCAGCGTGTGAGACGGTCACACACAGACAGCTTCCTCCGGGAGCAGCCAGGGAGACTGTTACACACAGGCACCTTCCTCCAGGAGCAGCGTGTGAGACTGTTACACACAGACACCTTCCTCCGGGAGCAGCCAGGGAGACAGTTACACACAGGCACCTTCCTCCAGGAGCAGCGTGTGAGACTGTTACACACAGACACCTTCCTCCGGGAGCAGCCAGGGGGACTGTCACACACAGACACGTTCCTCCGGGAGCAGCGTGTGAGACTGTCACACACAGACAACTTCCTCCAGGAGCAGCGAGAGAGAATGTCACACACAGACACCTTACTCCGGGAGCAGCCAGGGAGACTGTCACCCACAGACACCTTCCTCCGGGAGCAGCCAAGGAGACTGTCACACACAGACACCTTCCTCCAGGAGCAGCGTGTGAGACTGTCACACACAGACACCTTCCTCCAGGAGCAGCGTGTGAGACTGTCACACACAGGCACCTTCCTCCAGGAGCAGCGTGTGAGACGGTCACACACAGACACCTTCATCCGGGAGCAGCCAGGGAGACTGTTACACACAGGCACCTTCCTCCAGGAGCAGCGTGTGAGACTGTTACACACAGACACCTTCCTCCGGGAGCAGCCAGGGAGACTGTTACACACAGGCACCTTCCTCCGGGAGCAGCCAGGGGGACTGTCACACACAGACACCTTCCTCCGGGAGCAGCGTGTGAGACTGTCACACACAGACAACTTCCACCAGGAGCAGCGAGAGAGACTGTCACACACAGACACCTTCCTCCAGGAGCAGAGTGTGAGTCTGTCACACACAGACACCTTCCTCCGGAGGAGCCAGTGAGGGAGACTGTCACCCACAGACACCTTCCTCCGGGAGCAGCCAGGGAGACTGTCACACACAGGCACCTTCCTCCAGGAGCAGCATGTGAGACTGTCACACACAGACACCATCCTCCGGGAGCAGCGTGTGAGACTGTCACACACAGACATCTTCCTCCGGGAGCAGCGTGTGAGACTGTAACACACAAACACCTTCCTCCAGGAGCAGCGTGTGATACGGTCACACACAGATACCTTCCTCCAGGAGCAGCGTGTGAGACGGTCATACACAGACACCTTCCACCGGGAGCAGCCAGTGAGACTGTTACACACAGGCACCTTCCTCCAGGAGCAGCGTGTGAGACTGTTACACACAGACACCTTCCTCCGGGAGCAGCAAGGGGGACTGTCACACACAGACACCTTCCTCCGGGAGCAGCGTGTGAGACTGTCACACACAGACAACTTCCTACAGGAGCAGCGAGAGAGACTGTCACACACAGACACCTTACTCCGGGAGCAGCCAGGGAGACTGTCACCCACAGACACATTCCTCCGGGAGCAGCTTGTGAGACTGTCACACACAGACACCTTCCTCCGGGAGCAGCCAGGGAGACTGTTACACACAGGCACCTTCCTCCAGGAGCAGCGTGTGAGACTGTTACACACAGACACCTTCCTCCAGGAGCAGCGTGTGAGACGGTCACACACAGACACCTTCCTCCGGGAGCAGCCAGAGAGACTGTTACACACAGGCACCTTCCTCCAGGAGCAGCGTGTGAGACTGTTACACACAGACACCTTCCTCCGGGAGCAGCCAGGGCGACTGTCACACACAGACACCTTCCTCCGGGAGCAGCGTGTGAGACTGTCACACACAGACACCTTCCTCCGGGAGCAGCCAGGGAGACTGTCACCCACAGACACCTTCCTCCGGGAGCAGCCAGGGAGTCTGTCACACACAGACACCTTCCTCCAGGAGCAGCGTGTGAGACTGTCACACACAGACACCTTCCTCCAGGAGCAGAGTGTGAGTCTGTCACACACAGCCACCTTCCTCCGGGAGCAGCCAGGGAGACTGTCACCCACAGACACCTTCCTCCGGGAGCAGCGTGTGAGACTGTCACACACAGACACCATCCTCCGGGAGCAGCGTGTGAGTCTGTCACACACAGACATCTTCCTCCAGGAGCAGCGTGTGAGATGGACACACACAGACACCTTCCTCCGGGAGCAGCCTGGGAGACTGTTACACACAGGCACCTTCCTCCAGGAGCAGCCAGGGAGACTGTCACCCACAGACACCTTCCTCCGGGAGCAGCGTGTGAGACTGTCACACACAGACACCATCCTCCGGGAGCAGCGTGTGAGTCTGTCACACACAGACATCTTCCTCCAGGAGCAGCGTGTGAGATGGACACACACAGACACCTTCCTCCGGGAGCAGCCTGGGAGACTGTTACACACAGGCACCTTCCTCCAGGAGCAGCGTGTGAGACGGTCACACACAGACACCTTCCTCCGGGAGCAGCCAGGCAGACTGTTACACACAGGCACCTTCCTCCAGGAGCAGCATGTGAGACTGTTACACACAGACACCTTCCTCCAGGAGCAGCGTGTGAGACGGTCACACACAGACAGCTTCCTCCGGGAGCAGCCAGGGAGACTGTTACACACAGGCACCTTCCTCCAGGAGCAGCGTGTGAGACTGTTACACACAGACACCTTCCTCCGGGAGCAGCCAGGGAGACAGTTACACAAAGGCACCTTCCTCCAGGAGCAGCGTGTGAGACTGTTACACACAGACACCTTCCTCCGGGAGCAGCCAGGGGGACTGTCACACACAGACACGTTCCTCCGGGAGCAGCGTGTGAGACTGTCACAGACAGACAACTTCCTCCAGGAGCAGCGAGAGAGACTGTCACACACAGACACCTTCCTCCGGGAGCAGCCAGGGAGACTGTCACCCACAGACACCTTCCTCCGGGAGCAGCCAAGGAGACTGTCACACACAGACACCTTCCTCCAGGAGCAGCGTGTGAGACTGTCACACACAGACACCTTCCTCCAGGAGCAGCGTGTGAGACGGTCACACACAGACACCTTCCTCCGGGAGCAGCCAGGGAGACTGTTACACACAGGCACCTTCCTCCAGGAGCAGCGTGTGAGACTGTTACACACAGACACCATCCTCCGGGAGCAGCCAGGGAGACTGTTACACACAGGCACCTTCCTCCGGGAGCAGCCAGGTGGACTGTCACACACAGACACCTTCCTCCGGGAGCAGCGTGTGAGACTGTCACACACAGACAACTTCCTCCAGGAGCAGCGAGAGAGACTGTCACACACAGACACCTTCCTCCAGGAGCAGAGTGTGAGTCTGTCACACACAGACACCTTCCTCCGGAGGAGCCAGTGAGGGAGACTGTCACGCACAGACACCTTCCTCCGGGAGCAGCCAGGGAGACTGTCACACACAGGCACCTTCCTCCAGGAGCAGCGTGTGAGACTGTCACACACAGACACCTTCCTCCAGGAGCAGAGGGTGAGTCTGTCACACACAGACACCTTCCTCCGGGAGCAGCATGTGAGACTGTCACACACAGACAACTTCCTCCAGGAGCAGCAAGAGAGACTGTCACACACAGACACCATCCTCCGGGAGCAGCGTGTGAGACTGTCACACACAGACATCTTCCTCCGGGAGCAGCGTGTGAGACTGTAACACACAAACACCTTCCTCCAGGAGAAGCGTGTGATACGGTCACACACAGATACCTTCCTCCAGGAGCAGCGTGTGAGACGGTCACACACAGACACCTTCCACCGGGAGCAGCCAGTGAGACTGTTACACACAGGCACCTTCCTCCAGGAGCAGCGTGTGAGACTGTTACACACAGACACCTTCCTCCGGGAGCAGCGTGTGAGACTGTGACACACAGACAACTTCCTCCAGGAGCAGCGAGAGAGACTGTCACACACAGACAACTTCCTCCGGGAGCAGCCAGAGAGACTGTTACACACAGGCACCTTCCTCCAGGAGCAGCGTGTGAGACTGTTACACACAGACACCTTCCTCCGGGAGCAGCCAGAGAGACCGTCACACACAGACACCTTCCACTAGGAGCAGCGTGTGAGACTGTCACAGACAGACACCTTCCTCAGGGAGCAGCCAGAGAGACCGTCACACACAGACACTTTCCTCCGGGAGCAGCGTGTGAGACTGTCACGCACAGACACCTTCCACTAGGAGCAGCGTGTGAGACTGTCACACACAGACACCTTCCTCCGGGAGCAGCCAGGGCGACTGTCACACACAGACACCTTCCTCCGGGAGCAGCCAGGGAGACTGTCACACACAGACACCTTCCTCCGGGAGCAGCCAGGGAGACTGTCACCCACAGACACCTTCCTCCGGGAGCAGCCAGGGAGACTGTCACACACAGACACCTTCCTCCAGGAGCAGCGTGTGAGACTGTCACACACAGACACCTTCCTCCAGGAGCAGAGTGTGAGTCTGTCACACACAGCCACCTTCCTCCGGGAGCAGCCAGGGAGACTGTCACCCACAGACACCTTCCTCCGGGAGCAGCGTGTGAGACTGTCACACACAGACACCATCCTCCGGGAGCAGCGTGTGAGTCTGTCACACACAGACATCTTCCTCCAGGAGCAGCGTGTGAGATGGACACACACAGACACCTTCCTCCGGGAGCAGCCTGGGAGACTGTTACACACAGGCACCTTCCTCCAGGAGCAGCCAGGGAGACTGTCACCCACAGACACCTTCCTCCGGGAGCAGCGTGTGAGACTGTCACACACAGACACCATCCTCCGGGAGCAGCGTGTGAGTCTGTCACACACAGACATCTTCCTCCAGGAGCAGCGTGTGAGATGGACACACACAGACACCTTCCTCCGGGAGCAGCCTGGGAGACTGTTACACACAGGCTCCTTCCTCCAGGAGCAGCGTGTCAGACGGTCACACACAGACACCTTCCTCCGGGAGCAGCCAGGGAGACTGTTACACACAGGCACCTTCCTCCAGGAGCAGCATGTGAGACTGTTACACACAGACACCTTCCTCCAGGAGCAGCGTGTGAGACGGTCACACACAGACAGCTTCCTCCGGGAGCAGCCAGGGAGACTGTTACACACAGGCACCTTCCTCCAGGAGCAGCGTGTGAGACTGTTACACACAGACACCTTCCTCCGGGAGCAGCCAGGGAGACAGTTACACACAGGCACCTTCCTCCAGGAGCAGCGTGTGAGACTGTTACACACAGACACCTTCCTCCGGGAGCAGCCAGGGGGACTGTCACACACAGACACGTTCCTCCGGGAGCAGCGTGTGAGACTGTCACACACAGACAACTTCCTCCAGGAGCAGCGAGAGAGAATGTCACACACAGACACCTTACTCCGGGAGCAGCCAGGGAGACTGTCACCCACAGACACCTTCCTCCGGGAGCAGCCAAGGAGACTGTCACACACAGACACCTTCCTCCAGGAGCAGCGTGTGAGACTGTCACACACAGACACCTTCCTCCAGGAGCAGCGTGTGAGACTGTCACACACAGGCACCTTCCTCCAGGAGCAGCGTGTGAGACGGTCACACACAGACACCTTCATCCGGGAGCAGCCAGGGAGACTGTTACACACAGGCACCTTCCTCCAGGAGCAGCGTGTGAGACTGTTACACACAGACACCTTCCTCCGGGAGCAGCCAGGGAGACTGTTACACACAGGCACCTTCCTCCGGGAGCAGCCAGGGGGACTGTCACACACAGACACCTTCCTCCGGGAGCAGCGTGTGAGACTGTCACACACAGACAACTTCCACCAGGAGCAGCGAGAGAGACTGTCACACACAGACACCTTCCTCCAGGAGCAGAGTGTGAGTCTGTCACACACAGACACCTTCCTCCGGAGGAGCCAGTGAGGGAGACTGTCACCCACAGACACCTTCCTCCGGGAGCAGCCAGGGAGACTGTCACACACAGGCACCTTCCTCCAGGAGCAGCATGTGAGACTGTCACACACAGACACCATCCTCCGGGAGCAGCGTGTGAGACTGTCACACACAGACATCTTCCTCCGGGAGCAGCGTGTGAGACTGTAACACACAAACACCTTCCTCCAGGAGCAGCGTGTGATACGGTCACACACAGATACCTTCCTCCAGGAGCAGCGTGTGAGACGGTCATACACAGACACCTTCCACCGGGAGCAGCCAGTGAGACTGTTACACACAGGCACCTTCCTCCAGGAGCAGCGTGTGAGACTGTTACACACAGACACCTTCCTCCGGGAGCAGCAAGGGGGACTGTCACACACAGACACCTTCCTCCGGGAGCAGCGTGTGAGACTGTCACACACAGACAACTTCCTACAGGAGCAGCGAGAGAGACTGTCACACACAGACACCTTACTCCGGGAGCAGCCAGGGAGACTGTCACCCACAGACACATTCCTCCGGGAGCAGCTTGTGAGACTGTCACACACAGACACCTTCCTCCGGGAGCAGCCAGGGAGACTGTTACACACAGGCACCTTCCTCCAGGAGCAGCGTGTGAGACTGTTACACACAGACACCTTCCTCCAGGAGCAGCGTGTGAGACGGTCACACACAGACACCTTCCTCCGGGAGCAGCCAGAGAGACTGTTACACACAGGCACCTTCCTCCAGGAGCAGCGTGTGAGACTGTTACACACAGACACCTTCCTCCGGGAGCAGCCAGGGCGACTGTCACACACAGACACCTTCCTCCGGGAGCAGCGTGTGAGACTGTCACACACAGACACCTTCCTCCGGGAGCAGCCAGGGAGACTGTCACCCACAGACACCTTCCTCCGGGAGCAGCCAGGGAGTCTGTCACACACAGACACCTTCCTCCAGGAGCAGCGTGTGAGACTGTCACACACAGACACCTTCCTCCAGGAGCAGAGTGTGAGTCTGTCACACACAGCCACCTTCCTCCGGGAGCAGCCAGGGAGACTGTCACCCACAGACACCTTCCTCCGGGAGCAGCGTGTGAGACTGTCACACACAGACACCATCCTCCGGGAGCAGCGTGTGAGTCTGTCACACACAGACATCTTCCTCCAGGAGCAGCGTGTGAGATGGACACACACAGACACCTTCCTCCGGGAGCAGCCTGGGAGACTGTTACACACAGGCACCTTCCTCCAGGAGCAGCCAGGGAGACTGTCACCCACAGACACCTTCCTCCGGGAGCAGCGTGTGAGACTGTCACACACAGACACCATCCTCCGGGAGCAGCGTGTGAGTCTGTCACACACAGACATCTTCCTCCAGGAGCAGCGTGTGAGATGGACACACACAGACACCTTCCTCCGGGAGCAGCCTGGGAGACTGTTACACACAGGCACCTTCCTCCAGGAGCAGCGTGTGAGACGGTCACACACAGACACCTTCCTCCGGGAGCAGCCAGGCAGACTGTTACACACAGGCACCTTCCTCCAGGAGCAGCATGTGAGACTGTTACACACAGACACCTTCCTCCAGGAGCAGCGTGTGAGACGGTCACACACAGACAGCTTCCTCCGGGAGCAGCCAGGGAGACTGTTACACACAGGCACCTTCCTCCAGGAGCAGCGTGTGAGACTGTTACACACAGACACCTTCCTCCGGGAGCAGCCAGGGAGACAGTTACACAAAGGCACCTTCCTCCAGGAGCAGCGTGTGAGACTGTTACACACAGACACCTTCCTCCGGGAGCAGCCAAGGGGACTGTCACACACAGACACGTTCCTCCGGGAGCAGCGTGTGAGACTGTCACAGACAGACAACTTCCTCCAGGAGCAGCGAGAGAGACTGTCACACACAGACACCTTCCTCCGGGAGCAGCCAGGGAGACTGTCACCCACAGACACCTTCCTCCGGGAGCAGCCAAGGAGACTGTCACACACAGACACCTTCCTCCAGGAGCAGCGTGTGAGACTGTCACACACAGACACCTTCCTCCAGGAGCAGCGTGTGAGACGGTCACACACAGACACCTTCCTCCGGGAGCAGCCAGGGAGACTGTTACACACAGGCACCTTCCTCCAGGAGCAGCGTGTGAGACTGTTACACACAGACACCATCCTCCGGGAGCAGCCAGGGAGACTGTTACACACAGGCACCTTCCTCCGGGAGCAGCCAGGTGGACTGTCACACACAGACACCTTCCTCCGGGAGCAGCGTGTGAGACTGTCACACACAGACAACTTCCTCCAGGAGCAGCGAGAGAGACTGTCACACACAGACACCTTCCTCCAGGAGCAGAGTGTGAGTCTGTCACACACAGACACCTTCCTCCGGAGGAGCCAGTGAGGGAGACTGTCACGCACAGACACCTTCCTCCGGGAGCAGCCAGGGAGACTGTCACACACAGGCACCTTCCTCCAGGAGCAGCGTGTGAGACTGTCACACACAGACACCTTCCTCCAGGAGCAGAGGGTGAGTCTGTCACACACAGACACCTTCCTCCGGGAGCAGCATGTGAGACTGTCACACACAGACAACTTCCTCCAGGAGCAGCAAGAGAGACTGTCACACACAGACACCATCCTCCGGGAGCAGCGTGTGAGACTGTCACACACAGACATCTTCCTCCGGGAGCAGCGTGTGAGACTGTAACACACAAACACCTTCCTCCAGGAGAAGCGTGTGATACGGTCACACACAGATACCTTCCTCCAGGAGCAGCGTGTGAGACGGTCACACACAGACACCTTCCACCGGGAGCAGCCAGTGAGACTGTTACACACAGGCACCTTCCTCCAGGAGCAGCGTGTGAGACTGTTACACACAGACACCTTCCTCCGGGAGCAGCGTGTGAGACTGTGACACACAGACAACTTCCTCCAGGAGCAGCGAGAGAGACTGTCACACACAGACAACTTCCTCCAGGAGCAGCGAGAGAGACTGTCACACACAGACACCTTACTCCGGGAGCAGCCAGGGAGACTGTCACCCACAGACACATTCCTCCGGGAGCAGCTTGTGAGACTGTCACACACAGACACCTTCCTCCGGGAGCAGCCAGGGAGACTGTTACACACAGGCACCTTCCTCCAGGAGCAGCGTGTGAGACTGTTACACACAGACACCTTCCTCCAGGAGCAGCGTGTGAGACGGTCACACACAGACACCTTCCTCCGGGAGCAGCCAGAGAGACTGTTACACACAGGCACCTTCCTCCAGGAGCAGCGTGTGAGACTGTTACACACAGACACCTTCCTGCGGGAGCAGCCAGGGAGACTGTTACACACAGGCACCTTCCTCCAGGAGCAGCGTGTGAGACTGTCAAACACAGACACCTTCCTCCAGGAGCAGAGTGTGAGTCTGTCACACACAGCCACCTTCCTCCGGGAGCAGCCAGGGAGACTGTCACCCACAGACACCTTCCTCCAGGAGCAGCGAGAGAGACTGTCACACACAGACACCTTCCTCCGGGAGCAGCGTGTGAGACTGTCACACACAGACACCTTCCTCCAGGAGCAGAGTGTGAGTCTGTCACACACAGCCACCTTCCTCCGGGAGCAGCCAGGGAGACTGTCACCCACAGACACCTTCCTCCGGGAGCAGCGTGTGAGACTGTCACACACAGACACCATCCTCCGGGAGCAGCGTGTGAGTCTGTCACACACAGACATCTTCCTCCAGGAGCAGCGTGTGAGATGGACACACACAGACACCTTCCTCCGGGAGCAGCCTGGGAGACTGTTACACACAGGCACCTTCCTCCGGGAGCAGCCAGGGAGACAGTTACACAAAGGCACCTTCCTCCAGGAGCAGCGTGTGAGACTGTTACACACAGACACCTTCCTCCGGGAGCAGCCAGGGGGACTGTCACACACAGACACGTTCCTCCGGGATCAGCGTGTGAGACTGTCACAGACAGACAACTTCCTCCAGGAGCAGCGAGAGAGACTGTCACACACAGACACCTTCCTCCGGGAGCAGCCAGGGAGACTGTCACCCACAGACACCTTCCTCCGGGAGCAGCCAAGGAGACTGTCACACACAGACACCTTCCTCCAGGAGCAGCGTGTGAGACTGTCACACACAGACACCTTCCTCCAGGAGCAGCGTGTGAGACGGTCACACACAGACACCTTCCTCCGGGAGCAGCCAGGGAGACTGTTACACACAGGCACCTTCCTCCAGGAGCAGCGTGTGAGACTGTTACACACAGACACCATCCTCCGGGAGCAGCCAGGGAGACTGTTACACACAGGCACCTTCCTCCGGGAGCAGCCAGGTGGACTGTCACACACAGACACCTTCCTCCGGGAGCAGCGTGTGAGACTGTCACACACAGACAACTTCCTCCAGGAGCAGCGAGAGAGACTGTCACACACAGACACCTTCCTCCAGGAGCAGAGTGTGAGTCTGTCACACACAGACACCTTCCTCCGGAGGAGCCAGTGAGGGAGACTGTCACGCACAGACACCTTCCTCCGGGAGCAGCCAGGGAGACTGTCACACACAGGCACCTTCCTCCAGGAGCAGCGTGTGAGACTGTCACACACAGACACCTTCCTCCAGGAGCAGAGGGTGAGTCTGTCACACACAGACACCTTCCTCCGGGAGCAGCATGTGAGACTGTCACACACAGACAACTTCCTCCAGGAGCAGCAAGAGAGACTGTCACACACAGACACCATCCTCCGGGAGCAGCGTGTGAGACTGTCACACACAGACATCTTCCTCCGGGAGCAGCGTGTGAGACTGTAACACACAAACACCTTCCTCCAGGAGAAGCGTGTGATACGGTCACACACAGATACCTTCCTCCAGGAGCAGCGTGTGAGACGGTCACACACAGACACCTTCCACCGGGAGCAGCCAGTGAGACTGTTACACACAGGCACCTTCCTCCAGGAGCAGCGTGTGAGACTGTTACACACAGACACCTTCCTCCGGGAGCAGCGTGTGAGACTGTGACACACAGACAACTTCCTCCAGGAGCAGCGAGAGAGACTGTCACACACAGACAACTTCCTCCAGGAGCAGCGAGAGAGACTGTCACACACAGACACCTTACTCCGGGAGCAGCCAGGGAGACTGTCACCCACAGACACATTCCTCCGGGAGCAGCTTGTGAGACTGTCACACACAGACACCTTCCTCCGGGAGCAGCCAGGGAGACTGTTACACACAGGCACCTTCCTCCAGGAGCAGCGTGTGAGACTGTTACACACAGACACCTTCCTCCAGGAGCAGCGTGTGAGACGGTCACACACAGACACCTTCCTCCGGGAGCAGCCAGAGAGACTGTTACACACAGGCACCTTCCTCCAGGAGCAGCGTGTGAGACTGTTACACACAGACACCTTCCTGCGGGAGCAGCCAGGGAGACTGTTACACACAGGCACCTTCCTCCAGGAGCAGCGTGTGAGACTGTCAAACACAGACACCTTCCTCCAGGAGCAGAGTGTGAGTCTGTCACACACAGCCACCTTCCTCCGGGAGCAGCCAGGGAGACTGTCACCCACAGACACCTTCCTCCAGGAGCAGCGAGAGAGACTGTCACACACAGACACCTTCCTCCGGGAGCAGCGTGTGAGACTGTCACACACAGACACCTTCCTCCAGGAGCAGAGTGTGAGTCTGTCACACACAGCCACCTTCCTCCGGGAGCAGCCAGGGAGACTGTCACCCACAGACACCTTCCTCCGGGAGCAGCGTGTGAGACTGTCACACACAGACACCATCCTCCGGGAGCAGCGTGTGAGTCTGTCACACACAGACATCTTCCTCCAGGAGCAGCGTGTGAGATGGACACACACAGACACCTTCCTCCGGGAGCAGCCTGGGAGACTGTTACACACAGGCACCTTCCTCCAGGAGCAGCCAGGGAGACTGTCACCCACAGACACCTTCCTCCGGGAGCAGCGTGTGAGACTGTCACACACAGACACCATCCTCCGGGAGCAGCGTGTGAGTCTGTCACACACAGACATCTTCCTCCAGGAGCAGCGTGTGAGATGGACACACACAGACACCTTCCTCCGGGAGCAGCCTGGGAGACTGTTACACACAGGCACCTTCCTCCAGGAGCAGCGTGTGAGACGGTCACACACAGACACCTTCCTCCGGGAGCAGCCAGGGAGACTGTTACACACAGGCACCTTCCTCCAGGAGCAGCATGTGAGACTGTTACACACAGACACCTTCCTCCAGGAGCAGCGTGTGAGACGGTCACACACAGACACCTTCCTCCGGGAGCAGCCAGGGAGACTGTTACACACAGGCACCTTCCTCCAGGAGCAGCATGTGAGACTGTTACACACAGACACCTTCCTCCAGGAGCAGCGTGTGAGACGGTCACACACAGACAGCTTCCTCCGGGAGCAGCCAGGGAGACTGTTACACACAGGCACCTTCCTCCAGGAGCAGCGTGTGAGACTGTTACACACAGACACTTTCCTCCGGGAGCAGCCAGGGAGACAGTTACACACAGGCACCTTCCTCCAGGAGAAGCGTGTGAGACTGTGACACACAGACACCTTCCTCCAGGAGCAGCGTGTGAGACGGTCACACACAGACACCTTCCTCCGGGAGCAGCCAGGTGGACTGTCACGCACAGACACCTTCCTCCGGGAGTAGCGTGTGAGACTGTCACACACAGACAACTTCCTCCAGGAGCAGCGAGAGAGACTGTCACACACAGACACCTTCCTCCGGGAGCAGCCAGGGAGACTGTCACCCACAGACACCTTCCTCCGGGAGCAGCCAGGGAGACTGTCACACACAGTCACCTTCCTCCAGGAGCAGCGTGTGAGACTGTCACACACAGACACCTTCCTCCAGGAGCAGAGTGTGAGTCTGTCACACACAGACACCTTCCTCCGGGAGCAGCCAGTGAGACTGTCACACACAGACACCTTCCTCCAGGAGCAGCGAGTGAGACTGTCACACACAGACACCTTCCTCCAGGAGCAGCGTGTGAGTCTGTCACATACATACACCTTCCTCCGGGAGCAGCGTGTGAGACTGTCACACACAGACACCTTCCTCCGGGAGCAGCCAGGGAGACTGTCACACACAGACACCTTCCTCCGGGAGCAGCGAGTGAGACTGCCACACACAGACACCTTCCTCCGGGAGCAGCGTGTGAGACTGTCATACACAGACACCTTCCTCCAGGAGCAGCGTGTGAGACTGTCAGACACAGACACCTTCCTCCGGGAGCAGCCAGGGAGACTGTCACACACAGACACCTTCCTCCGGGAGCAGCCAGGGAGACTGTCACACACAGACACCTTCCTCCGGGAGCAGCGTGTGAGACTGTCACACACAGACACCATCCTCCGGGAGCAGCGTGTGAGACTGTCACACACAGACACCTTACTCCGGGAGCAGCCAGGGAGACTGTCACCCACAGACACATTCCTCCGGGAGCAGCGTGTGAGACTGTTACACACAGACACTTTCCTCCGGGAGCAGCCAGGGAGACAGTTACACACAGGCACCTTCCTCCAGGAGCAGCGTGTGAGACTGTTACACACAGACACCTTCCTCCAGGAGCAGCGTGTGAGACGGTCACACACAGACACCTTCCTCCGGGAGCAGCCAGAGAGACTGTTACACACAGGCACCTTCCTCCAGGAGCAGCGTGTGAGACTGTTACACACAGACACCTTCCTGCGGGAGCAGCCAGGGAGACTGTTACACACAGGCACCTTCCTCCAGGAGCAGCGTGTGAGACTGTCAAACACAGACACCTTCCTCCAGGAGCAGAGTGTGAGTCTGTCACACACAGCCACCTTCCTCCGGGAGCAGCCAGGGAGACTGTCACCCACAGACACCTTCCTCCAGGAGCAGCGAGAGAGACTGTCACACACAGACACCTTCCTCCGGGAGCAGCGTGTGAGACTGTCACACACAGACACCTTCCTCCAGGAGCAGAGTGTGAGTCTGTCACACACAGCCACCGTCCTCCGGGAACAGTCAGGGAGACTGTCACCCACAGACACCTTCCTCCGGGAGCAGCGTGTGAGACTGTCACACACAGACACCATCCTCCGGGAGCAGCGTGTGAGTCTGTCACACACAGACATCTTCCTCCAGGAGCAGCGTGTGAGATGGACACACACAGACACCTTCCTCCGGGAGCAGCCTGGGAGACTGTTACACACAGGCACCTTCCTCCAGGAGCAGCCAGGGAGACTGTCACCCACAGACACCTTCCTCCGGGAGCAGCGTGTGAGACTGTCACACACAGACACCATCCTCCGGGAGCAGCGTGTGAGTCTGTCACACACAGACATCTTCCTCCAGGAGCAGCGTGTGAGATGGACACACACAGACACCTTCCTCCGGGAGCAGCCTGGGAGACTGTTACACACAGGCACCTTCCTCCAGGAGCAGCGTGTGAGACGGTCACACACAGACACCTTCCTCCGGGAGCAGCCAGGGAGACTGTTACACACAGGCACCTTCCTCCAGGAGCAGCATGTGAGACTGTTACACACAGACACCTTCCTCCAGGAGCAGCGTGTGAGACGGTCACACACAGACAGCTTCCTCCGGGAGCAGCCAGGGAGACTGTTACACACAGGCACCTTCCTCCAGGAGCAGCGTGTGAGACTGTTACACACAGACACCTTCCTCCGGGAGCAGCCAGGGAGACAGTTACACACAGGCACCTTCCTCCAGGAGCAGCGTGTGAGACTGTTACACACAGACACCTTCCTCCGGGAGCAGCCAGGGGGACAATCACACACAGACACGTTCCTCCGGGAGCAGCGTGTGAGACTGTCACACACAGACAACTTCCTCCAGGAGCAGCGAGAGAGACTGTCACACACAGACACCTTCCTCCGGGAGCAGCCAGGGAGACTGTCATCCACAGACACCTTCCTCCGGGAGCAGCCAAGGAGACTGTCACACACAGACACCTTCCTCCAGGAGCAGTGTGTGAGACTGTCACACACAGACACCTTCCTCCGGGAGCAGCCAGGGAGACTGTTACACACAGGCACCTTCCTCCAGGAGCAGCGTGTGAGACTGTTACACACAGACACCTTCCTCCAGGAGCAGCGTGTGAGACGGTCACACACAGACACCTTCCTCCGGGAGCAGCCAGGGAGACTGTTACACACAGGCACCTTCCTCCAGGAGCAGCGTGTGAGACTGTTACACACAGACACCTTCCTCCGGGAGCAGCCAGGGAGACTGTTACACACAGGCACCTTCTTCCGGGAGCAGCCAGGGGGACTGTCACACACAGACAACTTCCTCCGGGAGCAGCGTGTGAGACTGTCACACACAGACAACTTCCTCCAGGAGCAGCGAGAGAGACTGTCACACACAGACACCTTCCTCCAGGAGCAGAGTGTGAGTCTGTCACACACAGACACCTTCCTCCGGAGGAGCTAGTGAGGGAGACTGTCACCCACAGACACCTTCCTCCGGGAGCAGCCAGGGAGACTGTCACACACAGGCACCTTCCTCCAGGAGCAGCGTGTGAGACTGTCACACACAGACACCTTCCTCCAGGAGCAGAGGGTGAGTCTGTCACACACAGACACCTTCCTCAGGGAGCAGCATGTGAGACTGTCACACACAGACACCATCCTCCGGGAGCAGCGTGTGAGACTGTCACACACAGACATCTTCCTCCGGGAGCAGCGTGTGAGACTGTAACACACAAACACCTTCCTCCAGGAGCAGCGTGTGATACGGTCACACACAGATACCTTCCTCCAGGAGCAGCGTGTGAGACGGTCACACACAGACACCTTCCACCGGGAGCAGCCAGTGAGACTGTTACACACAGGCACCTTCCTCCAGGAGCAGCGTGTGAGACTGTTACACACAGACACCTTCCTCCGGGAGCAGCAAGGGGGACTGTCACACACAGACACCTTCCTCCGGGAGCAGCGTGTGAGACTGTCACACACAGACAACTTCCTCCAGGAGCAGCGAGAGAGACTGTCACACACAGACACCTTACTCCGGGAGCAGCCAGGGAGACTGTCACCCACAGACACATTCCTCCGGGAGCAGCTTGTGAGACTGTCACACACAGACACCTTCCTCCGGGAGCAGCCAGGGAGACTGTTACACACAGGCACCTTCCTCCAGGAGCAGCGTGTGAGACTGTTACACACAGACACCTTCCTCCAGGAGCAGCGTGTGAGACGGTCACACACAGACACCTTCCTCCGGGAGCAGCCAGAGAGACTGTTACACACAGGCACCTTCCTCCAGGAGCAGCGTGTGAGACTGTTACACACAGACACCTTCCTCCGGGAGCAGCCAGGGAGACTGTTACACACAGGCACCTTCCTCCAGGAGCAGCGTGTGAGACTGTCAAACACAGAAACCTTCCTCCGGGAGCAGCCAGAGAGACCGTCACACACAGACACCTTCCACTAGGAGCAGCGTGTGAGACTGTCACAGACAGACACCTTCCTCAGGGAGCAGCCAGAGAGACCGTCACACACAGACACTTTCCTCCGGGAGCAGCGTGTGAGACTGTCACGCACAGACACCTTCCACTAGGAGCAGCGTGTGAGACTGTCACACACAGACACCTTCCTCCGGGAGCAGCCAGGGCGACTGTCACACACAGACACCTTCCTCCGGGAGCAGCCAGGGAGACTGTCACACACAGACACCTTCCTCCGGGAGCAGCCAGGGAGACTGTCACCCACAGACACCTTCCTCCGGGAGCAGCCAGGGAGACTGTCACACACAGACACCTTCCTCCAGGAGCAGCGTGTGAGACTGTCACACACAGACACCTTCCTCCAGGAGCAGAGTGTGAGTCTGTCACACACAGCCACCTTCCTCCGGGAGCAGCCAGGGAGACTGTCACCCACAGACACCTTCCTCCGGGAGCAGCGTGTGAGACTGTCACACACAGACACCATCCTCCGGGAGCAGCGTGTGAGTCTGTCACACACAGACATCTTCCTCCAGGAGCAGCGTGTGAGATGGACACACACAGACACCTTCCTCCGGGAGCAGCCTGGGAGACTGTTACACACAGGCACCTTCCTCCAGGAGCAGCCAGGGAGACTGTCACCCACAGACACCTTCCTCCGGGAGCAGCGTGTGAGACTGTCACACACAGACACCATCCTCCGGGAGCAGCGTGTGAGTCTGTCACACACAGACATCTTCCTCCAGGAGCAGCGTGTGAGATGGACACACACAGACACCTTCCTCCGGGAGCAGCCTGGGAGACTGTTACACACAGGCACCTTCCTCCAGGAGCAGCGTGTCAGACGGTCACACACAGACACCTTCCTCCGGGAGCAGCCAGGGAGACAGTTACACACAGGCACCTTCCTCCAGGAGCAGCGTGTGAGACTGTTACACACAGACACCTTCCTCCGGGAGCAGCCAGGGGGACTGTCACACACAGACACGTTCCTCCGGGAGCAGCGTGTGAGACTGTCACACACAGACAACTTCCTCCAGGAGCAGCGAGAGAGAATGACACACACAGACACCTTACTCCGGGAGCAGCCAGGGAGACTGTCACCCACAGACACCTTCCTCCGGGAGCAGCCAAGGAGACTGTCACACACAGACACCTTCCTCCAGGAGCAGCGTGTGAGACTGTCACACACAGACACCTTCCTCCGGGAGCAGCCAGGGAGACTGTTACACACAGGCACCTTCTTCAGGAGCAGCGTGTGAGACGGTCACACACAGACACCTTCATCCGGGAGCAGCCAGGGAGACTGTTACACACAGGCACCTTCCTCCAGGAGCAGCGTGTGAGACTGTTACACACAGACACCTTCCTCCGGGAGCAGCCAGGGAGACTGTTACACACAGGCACCTTCCTCCGGGAGCAGCCAGGGGGACTGTCACACACAGACACCTTCCTCCGGGAGCAGCGTGTGAGACTGTCACACACAGACAACTTCCACCAGGAGCAGCGAGAGAGACTGTCACACACAGACACCTTCCTCCAGGAGCAGAGTGTGAGTCTGTCACACACAGACACCTTCCTCCGGAGGAGCCAGTGAGGGAGACTGTCACCCACAGACACCTTCCTCCGGGAGCAGCCAGGGAGACTGTCACACACAGGCACCTTCCTCCAGGAGCAGCATGTGAGACTGTCACACACAGACACCATCCTCCGGGAGCAGCGTGTGAGACTGTCACACACAGACATCTTCCTCCGGGAGCAGCGTGTGAGACTGTAACACACAAACACCTTCCTCCAGGAGCAGCGTGTGATACGGTCACACACAGATACCTTCCTCCAGGAGCAGCGTGTGAGACGGTCATACACAGACACCTTCCACCGGGAGCAGCCAGTGAGACTGTTACACACAGGCACCTTCCTCCAGGAGCAGCGTGTGAGACTGTTACACACAGACACCTTCCTCCGGGAGCAGCAAGGGGGACTGTCACACACAGACACCTTCCTCCGGGAGCAGCGTGTGAGACTGTCACACACAGACAACTTCCTACAGGAGCAGCGAGAGAGACTGTCACACACAGACACCTTACTCCGGGAGCAGCCAGGGAGACTGTCACCCACAGACACATTCCTCCGGGAGCAGCTTGTGAGACTGTCACACACAGACACCTTCCTCCGGGAGCAGCCAGGGAGACTGTTACACACAGGCACCTTCCTCCAGGAGCAGCGTGTGAGACTGTTACACACAGACACCTTCCTCCAGGAGCAGCGTGTGAGACGGTCACACACAGACACCTTCCTCCGGGAGCAGCCAGAGAGACTGTTACACACAGGCACCTTCCTCCAGGAGCAGCGTGTGAGACTGTTACACACAGACACCTTCCTCCGGGAGCAGCCAGGGCGACTGTCACACACAGACACCTTCCTCCGGGAGCAGCGTGTGAGACTGTCACACACAGACACCTTCCTCCGGGAGCAGCCAGGGAGACTGTCACCCACAGACACCTTCCTCCGGGAGCAGCCAGGGAGTCTGTCACACACAGACACCTTCCTCCAGGAGCAGCGTGTGAGACTGTCACACACAGACACCTTCCTCCAGGAGCAGAGTGAGTCTGTCACACACAGCCACCTTCCTCCGGGAGCAGCCAGGGAGACTGTCACCCACAGACACCTTCCTCCGGGAGCAGCGTGTGAGACTGTCACACACAGACACCATCCTCCGGGAGCAGCGTGTGAGTCTGTCACACACAGACATCTTCCTCCAGGAGCAGCGTGTGAGATGGACACACACAGACACCTTCCTCCGGGAGCAGCCTGGGAGACTGTTACACACAGGCACCTTCCTCCAGGAGCAGCCAGGGAGACTGTCACCCACAGACACCTTCCTCCGGGAGCAGCGTGTGAGACTGTCACACACAGACACCATCCTCCGGGAGCAGCGTGTGAGTCTGTCACACACAGACATCTTCCTCCAGGAGCAGCGTGTGAGATGGACACACACAGACACCTTCCTCCGGGAGCAGCCTGGGAGACTGTTACACACAGGCACCTTCCTCCAGGAGCAGCGTGTGAGACGGTCACACACAGACACCTTCCTCCGGGAGCAGCCAGGCAGACTGTTACACACAGGCACCTTCCTCCAGGAGCAGCATGTGAGACTGTTACACACAGACACCTTCCTCCAGGAGCAGCGTGTGAGACGGTCACATACAGACAGCTTCCTCCGGGAGCAGCCAGGGAGACTGTTACACACAGGCACCTTCCTCCAGGAGCAGCGTGTGAGACTGTTACACACAGACACCTTCCTCCGGGAGCAGCCAGGGAGACAGTTACACAAAGGCACCTTCCTCCAGGAGCAGCGTGTGAGACTGTTACACACAGACACCTTCCTCCGGGAGCAGCCAGGGGGACTGTCACACACAGACACGTTCCTCCGGGAGCAGCGTGTGAGACTGTCACAGACAGACAACTTCCTCCAGGAGCAGCGAGAGAGACTGTCACACACAGACACCTTCCTCCGGGAGCAGCCAGGGAGACTGTCACCCACAGACACCTTCCTCCGGGAGCAGCCAAGGAGACTGTCACACACAGACACCTTCCTCCAGGAGCAGCGTGTGAGACTGTCACACACAGACACCTTCCTCCAGGAGCAGCGTGTGAGACGGTCACACACAGACACCTTCCTCCGGGAGCAGCCAGGGAGACTGTTACACACAGGCACCTTCCTCCAGGAGCAGCGTGTGAGACTGTTACACACAGACACCTTCCTCCGGGAGCAGCCAGGGAGACTGTTACACACAGGCACCTTCCTCCGGGAGCAGCCAGGTGGACTGTCACACACAGACACCTTCCTCCGGGAGCAGCGTGTGAGACTGTCACACACAGACAACTTCCTCCAGGAGCAGCGAGAGAGACTGTCACACACAGACACCTTCCTCCAGGAGCAGAGTGTGAGTCTGTCACACACAGACACCTTCCTCCGGAGGAGCCAGTGAGGGAGACTGTCACGCACAGACACCTTCCTCCGGGAGCAGCCAGGGAGACTGTCACACACAGGCACCTTCCTCCAGGAGCAGCGTGTGAGACTGTCACACACAGACACCTTCCTCCAGGAGCAGAGGGTGAGTCTGTCACACACAGACACCTTCCTCCGGGAGCAGCATGTGAGACTGTCACACACAGACAACTTCCTCCAGGAGCAGCAAGAGAGACTGTCACACACAGACACCTTCCTCCAGGAGCAGCGAGAGAGACTGTCACACACAGACACCTTCCTCCGGGAGCAGCCAGGGAGACTGTCACCCACAGACACCTTCCTCCGGGAGCAGCCAGGGAGACTGTCACACACAGACACCTTCCTCCAGGAGCAGCGTGTGAGACTGTCACACACAGACACCTTCCTCCGGGAGCAGAGTGTGAGTCTGTCACACACAGACACCTTCCTCCGGGAGCAGCCAGGGAGACTGTCAACCACAGACACCTTCCTCCGGGAGCAGCCAGGGAGACTGTCACACACAGACACCTTCCTCCAGGAGCAGCGTGTGAGACTGTCACACACAGACACCTTCCTCCGGGAGCAGCCAGGGAGACTGTCACACACAGACACCTTCCTCCGGGAGCAGCAAGGGGGACTGTCACACACAGACACCTTCCTCCGGGAGCAGCGTGTGAGACTGTCACACACAGACAACTTCCTCCAGGAGCAGCGAGAGAGACTGTCACACACAGACACCTTCCTCCGGGAGCAGCCAGGGAGACTGTCACCCACAGACACCTTCCTCCGGGAGCAGCTTGTGAGACTGTCACACACAGACACCTTCCTCCGGGAGCAGCCAGGGAGACTGTCACACACAGACACCTTCCTCCAGGAGCAGCATGTGAGACTGTTACACACAGACACCTTCCTCCGGGAGCAGCCAGGGGGACTGTCACACACAGACACGTTCCTCCGGGAGCAGCGTGTGAGACTGTCACACACAGACAACTTCCTCCAGGAGCAGCGAGAGAGACAGTCACACACAGACACCTTCCTCCGGGAGCAGCCAGGGAGACTGTCACCCACAGACACCTTCCTCCGGGAGCAGCCAGGGAGACTGTCACACACAGACACCTTCCTCCGGGAGCAGCGTGTGAGACTGTCACACACAGACACCTTCCTCCGGGAGCAGCCAGGGAGACTGTTACACACAGGCACCTTCCTCCAGGAGCAGCGTGTGAGACTGTTACACACAGACACCTTCCTCCGGGAGCAGCAAGGGGGACTGTCACACACAGACACCATCCTCCGGGAGCAGCGTGTGAGACTGTCAAACACAGACATCTTCCTCCGGGAGCAGCGTGTGAGACTGTCACACACAGACACCTTCCTCCAGGAGCAGCGTGTGAGACGGTCACACACAGACACCTTCCTCCAGGAGCAGCGTGTGAGACGGTCACACACAGACACCTTCCTCCGGGAGCAGACAGGGAGACTGTTACACACAGACACCTTCCTCCAGGAGCAGCGTGTGAGACTGTGACACACAGACACCTTCCTCCAGGAGCAGCGTGTGAGACGGTCACACACAGACACCTTCCTCCGGGAGCAGCCATGTGGACTGTCACGCACAGACACCTTCCTCCGGGAGTAGCGTGTGAGACTGTCACACACAGACAACTTCCTCCAGGAGCAGCGAGAGAGACTGTCACACACAGACACCTTCCTCCGGGAGCAGCCAGGGAGACTGTCACCCACAGACACCTTCCTCCGGGAGCAGCCAGGGAGACTGTCACACACAGACACCTTCCTCCAGGAGCAGCGTGTGAGACTGTCACACACAGACACCTTCCTCCAGGAGCAGAGTGTGAGTCTGTCACACACAGACACCTTCCTCCAGGAGCAGAGTGTGAGTCTGTCACACACAGACACCTTCCTCCGGGAGCAGCCAGGGAGACTGTCACACACAGACACCTTCCTCCAGGAGCAGCGAGTGAGACTGTCACACACAGACACCTTCCTCCAGGAGCAGCGTGTGAGTCTGTCACACACAGACACCTTCCTCCAGGAGCAGCGAGTGAGACTGTCACACACAGACACCTTCCTCCAGGAGCAGCGAGTGAGACTGTCACACACAGACACCTTCCTCCAGGAGCAGCGAGTGAGACTGTCACACACAGACACCTTCCTCCAGGAGCAGCGAGTGAGTCTGTCACACACAGACACCTTCCTCCAGGAGCAGCGTGTGAGACTGTCACACACAGACACCTTCCTCCAGGAGCAGCGTGTGAGACTGTCACACACAGACACCTTCCTCCGGGAGCAGCCAGGGAGACTGTCACACACAGACACCTTCCTCCGGGAGAAGCGAGTGAGACTACCACACACAGACACCTTCCTCCGGGAGCAGCGTGTGAGACTGTCAGACACAAACACCTTCCTCCGGGAGCAGCCAGGGAGACTGTCACACACAGACACCTTCCTCCGGGAGCAGCCAGGGAGACTGTCACACACAGACACCTTCCTCCGGGAGCAGCGTGTGAGACTGTCACACACAGACACCTTCCTCTGGGAGCAGAGTGTGAGACTGTCACACACAGACACATTGCTCCGGGAGCAGCGTGTGAGACTGTCACACACAGACATCTTCCGCCGGGAGCAGCGTGTGAGACTGTAACACACAAACACCTTCCTCCAGGAGCAGCGTGTGATACGGTCACACACAGATACCTTCCTCCAGGAGCAGCGTGTGAGACGGTCACACACAGACACCTTCCACCGGGAGCAGCCAGTGAGACTGTTACACACAGGCACCTTCCTCCAGGAGCAGCGTGTGAGACTGTTACACACAGACACCTTCCTCCGGGAGCAGCGTGTGAGACTGTCACACACAGACAACTTCCTCCAGGAGCAGCGAGAGAGACTGTCACACACAGACACCTTACTCCGGGAGCAGCCAGGGAGACTGTCACCCACAGACACATTCCTCCGGGAGCAGCTTGTGAGACTGTCACACACAGACACCTTCCTCCGGGAGCAGCCAGGGAGACTGTTACACACAGGCACCTTCCTCCAGGAGCAGCGTGTGAGACTGTTACACACAGACACCTTCCTCCAGGAGCAGCGTGTGAGACGGTCACACACAGACACCTTCCTCCGGGAGCAGCCAGAGAGACTGTTACACACAGGCACCTTCCTCCGGGAGCAGCGTGTGAGACTGTTACACACAGACACCTTCCTCCAGGAGCAGCGTGTGAGACTGTTACACACAGACACCTTCCTCCGGGAGCAGCCAGGGAGACTGTCACACACAGACACCTTCCTCCGGGAGCAGCCAGGGCGACTGTCACACACAGACACCTTCCTCCGGGAGCAGCGTGTGAGACTGTCACACACAGACACCTTCCTCCGGGAGCAGCCAGGGAGACTGTCACCCACAGACACCTTCCTCCGGGAGCAGCCAGGGAGACTGTCACACACAGACACCTTCCTCCAGGAGCAGCGTGTGAGACTGTCACACACAGACACCTTCCTCCAGGAGCAGAGTGTGAGTCTGTCACACACAGCCACCTTCCTCCGGGAGCAGCCAGGGAGACTGTCACCCACAGACACCTTCCTCCGGGAGCAGCGTGTGAGACTGTCACAAACAGACACCATCCTCCGGGAGCAGCGTGTGAGTCTGTCACACACAGACATCTTCCTCCAGGAGCAGCGTGTGAGATGGACACACACAGACACCTTCCTCCGGGAGCAGCCTGGGAGACTGTTACACACAGGCACCTTCCTCCAGGAGCAGCCAGGGAGACTGTCACCCACAGACACCTTCCTCCGGGAGCAGCGTGTGAGACTGTCACACACAGACACCATCCTCCGGGAGCAGCGTGTGAGTCTGTCACACACAGACATCTTCCTCCAGGAGCAGCGTGTGAGATGGACACACACAGACACCTTCCTCCGGGAGCAGCCTGGGAGACTGTTACACACAGGCACCTTCCTCCAGGAGCAGCGTGTGAGACGGTCACACACAGACACCTTCCTCCGGGAGCAGCCAGGGAGACTGTTACACACAGGCACCTTCCTCCAGGAGCAGCATGTGAGACTGTTACACACAGACTCCTTCCTCCAGGAGCAGCGTGTGAGACGGTCACACACAGACAGCTTCCTCCGGGAGCAGCCAGGGAGACTGTTACACACAGGCACCTTCCTCCAGGAGCAGCGTGTGAGACTGTTACACACAGACACCTTCCTCCGGGAGCAGCCAGGGAGACAGTTACACACAGGCACCTTCCTCCAGGAGCAGCGTGTGAGACTGTGACACACAGACACCTTCCTCCAGGAGCAGCGTGTGAGACGGTCACACACAGACACCTTCCTCCGGGAGCAGCCAGGTGGACTGTCACGCACAGACACCTTCCTCCGGGAGTAGCGTGTGAGACTGTCACACACAGACAACTTCCTCCAGGAGCAGCGAGAGAGACTGTCACACACAGACACCTTCCTCCGGGAGCAGCCAGGGAGACTGTCACCCACAGACACCTTCCTCCGGGAGCAGCCAGGGAGACTGTCACACACAGACACCGTCCTCCAGGAGCAGCGTGTGAGACTGTCACACACAGACACCTTCCTCCAGGAGCAGAGTGTGAGTCTGTCACACACAGACACCTTCCTCCAGGAGCAGCGAGTGAGACTGTCACACACAGACACCTTCCTCCAGGAGCAGAGTGTGAGTCTGTCACACACAGACACCTTCCTCCAGGAGCAGCGTGTGAGTCTGTCACATACATACACCTTCCTCCGGGAGCAGCGTGTGAGACTGTCACACACAGACACCTTCCTCCGGGAGCAGCGAGTGAGACTGCCACACACAGACACCTTCCTCCGGGAGCAGCGTGTGAGACTGTCATACACAGACACCTTCCTCCGGGAGCAGCGTGTGAGACTGTCAGACACAGACACCTTCCTCCGGGAGCAGCCAGGGAGACTGTCACACACAGACACCTTCCTCCGGGAGCAGCCAGGGAGACTGTCACACACAGACACCTTCCTCCGGGAGCAGCGTGTGAGACTGTCACACACAGACACCATCCTCCGGGAGCAGCGTGTGAGACTGTCACACACAGACATCTTCCTCCGGGAGCAGCGTGTGAGACTGTAACACACAAACACCTTCCTCCAGGAGCAGCGTGTGATACGGTCACACACAGATACCTTCCTCCAGGAGCAGCGTGTGAGACGGTCACACACAGACACCTTCCACCGGGAGCAGCCAGTGAGACTGTTACACACAGGCACCTTCCTCCAGGAGCAGCGTGTGAGACTGTTACACACAGACACCTTCCTCCGGGAGCAGCAAGGGGGACTGTCACACACAGACACCTTCCTCCGGGAGCAGCGTGTGAGACTGTCACACACAGACAACTTCCTCCAGGAGCAGCGAGAGAGACTGTCACACACAGACACCTTACTCCGGGAGCAGCCAGGGAGACTGTCACCCACAGACACATTCCTCCGGGAGCAGCTTGTGAGACTGTCACACACAGACACCTTCCTCCGGGAGCAGCCAGGGAGACTGTTACACACAGGCACCTTCCTCCAGGAGCAGCGTGTGAGTCTGTCACACACAGACACCTTCCTCCGGGAGCAGCCAGGGAGACTGTCAACCACAGACACCTTCCTCCGGGAGCAGCCAGGGAGACTGTCACACACAGACACCTTCCTCCAGGAGCAGCGTGTGAGACTGTCACACACAGACACCTTCCTCCAGGAGCAGAGTGTGAGTCTGTCACACACAGACACCTTCCTCCGGGAGCAGCCAGGGAGACTGTCACACACAGACACCTTCCTCCGGGAGCAGCAAGGGGGACTGTCACACACAGACACCTTCCTCCGGGAGCAGCGTGTGAGACTGTCACACACAGACAACTTCCTCCAGGAGCAGCGAGAGAGACTGTCACACACAGACACCTTCCTCCGGGAGCAGCCAGGGAGACTGTCACCCACAGACACCTTCCTCCGGGAGCAGCTTGTGAGACTGTCACACACAGACACCTTCCTCCGGGAGCAGCCAGGGAGACTGTCACACACAGACACCTTCCTCCAGGAGCAGCATGTGAGACTGTTACACACAGACACCTTCCTCCGGGAGCAGCCAGGGGGACTGTCACACACAGACACGTTCCTCCGGGAGCAGCGTGTGAGACTGTCACACACAGACAACTTCCTCCAGGAGCAGCGAGAGAGACAGTCACACACAGACACCTTCCTCCGGGAGCAGCCAGGGAGACTGTCACCCACAGACACCTTCCTCCGGGAGCAGCCAGGGAGACTGTCACACACAGACACCTTCCTCCGGGAGCAGCGTGTGAGACTGTCACACACAGACACCTTCCTCCGGGAGCAGCCAGGGAGACTGTTACACACAGGCACCTTCCTCCAGGAGCAGCGTGTGAGACTGTTACACACAGACACCTTCCTCCGGGAGCAGCAAGGGGGACTGTCACACACAGACACCATCCTCCGGGAGCAGCGTGTGAGACTGTCAAACACAGACATCTTCCTCCGGGAGCAGCGTGTGAGACTGTCACACACAGACACCTTCCTCCAGGAGCAGCGTGTGAGACGGTCACACACAGACACCTTCCTCCAGGAGCAGCGTGTGAGACGGTCACACACAGACACCTTCCTCCGGGAGCAGACAGGGAGACTGTTACACACAGACACCTTCCTCCAGGAGCAGCGTGTGAGACTGTGACACACAGACACCTTCCTCCAGGAGCAGCGTGTGAGACGGTCACACACAGACACCTTCCTCCGGGAGCAGCCATGTGGACTGTCACGCACAGACACCTTCCTCCGGGAGTAGCGTGTGAGACTGTCACACACAGACAACTTCCTCCAGGAGCAGCGAGAGAGACTGTCACACACAGACACCTTCCTCCGGGAGCAGCCAGGGAGACTGTCACCCACAGACACCTTCCTCCGGGAGCAGCCAGGGAGACTGTCACACACAGACACCTTCCTCCAGGAGCAGCGTGTGAGACTGTCACACACAGACACCTTCCTCCAGGAGCAGAGTGTGAGTCTGTCACACACAGACACCTTCCTCCAGGAGCAGAGTGTGAGTCTGTCACACACAGACACCTTCCTCCGGGAGCAGCCAGGGAGACTGTCACACACAGACACCTTCCTCCAGGAGCAGCGAGTGAGACTGTCACACACAGACACCTTCCTCCAGGAGCAGCGTGTGAGTCTGTCACACACAGACACCTTCCTCCAGGAGCAGCGAGTGAGACTGTCACACACAGACACCTTCCTCCAGGAGCAGCGAGTGAGACTGTCACACACAGACACCTTCCTCCAGGAGCAGCGAGTGAGACTGTCACACACAGACACCTTCCTCCAGGAGCAGCGAGTGAGTCTGTCACACACAGACACCTTCCTCCAGGAGCAGCGTGTGAGACTGTCACACACAGACACCTTCCTCCAGGAGCAGCGTGTGAGACTGTCACACACAGACACCTTCCTCCGGGAGCAGCCAGGGAGACTGTCACACACAGACACCTTCCTCCGGGAGAAGCGAGTGAGACTACCACACACAGACACCTTCCTCCGGGAGCAGCGTGTGAGACTGTCAGACACAAACACCTTCCTCCGGGAGCAGCCAGGGAGACTGTCACACACAGACACCTTCCTCCGGGAGCAGCCAGGGAGACTGTCACACACAGACACCTTCCTCCGGGAGCAGCGTGTGAGACTGTCACACACAGACACCTTCCTCTGGGAGCAGAGTGTGAGACTGTCACACACAGACACATTGCTCCGGGAGCAGCGTGTGAGACTGTCACACACAGACATCTTCCGCCGGGAGCAGCGTGTGAGACTGTAACACACAAACACCTTCCTCCAGGAGCAGCGTGTGATACGGTCACACACAGATACCTTCCTCCAGGAGCAGCGTGTGAGACGGTCACACACAGACACCTTCCACCGGGAGCAGCCAGTGAGACTGTTACACACAGGCACCTTCCTCCAGGAGCAGCGTGTGAGACTGTTACACACAGACACCTTCCTCCGGGAGCAGCGTGTGAGACTGTCACACACAGACAACTTCCTCCAGGAGCAGCGAGAGAGACTGTCACACACAGACACCTTACTCCGGGAGCAGCCAGGGGGACTGTCACCCACAGACACATTCCTCCGGGAGCAGCTTGTGAGACTGTCACACACAGACACCTTCCTCCGGGAGCAGCCAGGGAGACTGTTACACACAGGCACCTTCCTCCAGGAGCAGCGTGTGAGACTGTTACACACAGACACCTTCCTCCAGGAGCAGCGTGTGAGACGGTCACACACAGACACCTTCCTCCGGGAGCAGCCAGAGAGACTGTTACACACAGGCACCTTCCTCCGGGAGCAGCGTGTGAGACTGTTACACACAGACACCTTCCTCCAGGAGCAGCGTGTGAGACTGTTACACACAGACACCTTCCTCCGGGAGCAGCCAGGGAGACTGTCACACACAGACACCTTCCTCCGGGAGCAGCCAGGGCGACTGTCACACACAGACACCTTCCTCCGGGAGCAGCGTGTGAGACTGTCACACACAGACACCTTCCTCCGGGAGCAGCCAGGGAGACTGTCACCCACAGACACCTTCCTCCGGGAGCAGCCAGGGAGACTGTCACACACAGACACCTTCCTCCAGGAGCAGCGTGTGAGACTGTCACACACAGACACCTTCCTCCAGGAGCAGAGTGTGAGTCTGTCACACACAGCCACCTTCCTCCGGGAGCAGCCAGGGAGACTGTCACCCACAGACACCTTCCTCCGGGAGCAGCGTGTGAGACTGTCACAAACAGACACCATCCTCCGGGAGCAGCGTGTGAGTCTGTCACACACAGACATCTTCCTCCAGGAGCAGCGTGTGAGATGGACACACACAGACACCTTCCTCCGGGAGCAGCCTGGGAGACTGTTACACACAGGCACCTTCCTCCAGGAGCAGCCAGGGAGACTGTCACCCACAGACACCTTCCTCCGGGAGCAGCGTGTGAGACTGTCACACACAGACACCATCCTCCGGGAGCAGCGTGTGAGTCTGTCACACACAGACATCTTCCTCCAGGAGCAGCGTGTGAGATGGACACACACAGACACCTTCCTCCGGGAGCAGCCTGGGAGACTGTTACACACAGGCACCTTCCTCCAGGAGCAGCGTGTGAGACGGTCACACACAGACACCTTCCTCCGGGAGCAGCCAGGGAGACTGTTACACACAGGCACCTTCCTCCAGGAGCAGCATGTGAGACTGTTACACACAGACTCCTTCCTCCAGGAGCAGCGTGTGAGACGGTCACACACAGACAGCTTCCTCCGGGAGCAGCCAGGGAGACTGTTACACACAGGCACCTTCCTCCAGGAGCAGCGTGTGAGACTGTTACACACAGACACCTTCCTCCGGGAGCAGCCAGGGAGACAGTTACACACAGGCACCTTCCTCCAGGAGCAGCGTGTGAGACTGTGACACACAGACACCTTCCTCCAGGAGCAGCGTGTGAGACGGTCACACACAGACACCTTCCTCCGGGAGCAGCCAGGTGGACTGTCACGCACAGACACCTTCCTCCGGGAGTAGCGTGTGAGACTGTCACACACAGACAACTTCCTCCAGGAGCAGCGAGAGAGACTGTCACACACAGACACCTTCCTCCGGGAGCAGCCAGGGAGACTGTCACCCACAGACACCTTCCTCCGGGAGCAGCCAGGGAGACTGTCACACACAGACACCGTCCTCCAGGAGCAGCGTGTGAGACTGTCACACACAGACACCTTCCTCCAGGAGCAGAGTGTGAGTCTGTCACACACAGACACCTTCCTCCGGGAGCAGCCAGGGAGACTGTCACACACAGACACCTTCCTCCAGGAGCAGCGAGTGAGACTGTCACACACAGACACCTTCCTCCAGGAGCAGCGTGTGAGTCTGTCACATACATACACCTTCCTCCGGGAGCAGCGTGTGAGACTGTCACACACAGACACCTTCCTCCGGGAGCAGCGAGTGAGACTGCCACACACAGACACCTTCCTCCGGGAGCAGCGTGTGAGACTGTCATACACAGACACCTTCCTCCGGGAGCAGCGTGTGAGACTGTCAGACACAGACACCTTCCTCCGGGAGCAGCCAGGGAGACTGTCACACACAGACACCTTCCTCCGGGAGCAGCCAGGGAGACTGTCACACACAGACACCTTCCTCCGGGAGCAGCGTGTGAGACTGTCACACACAGACACCATCCTCCGGGAGCAGCGTGTGAGACTGTCACACACAGACATCTTCCTCCGGGAGCAGCGTGTGAGACTGTAACACACAAACACCTTCCTCCAGGAGCAGCGTGTGATACGGTCACACACAGATACCTTCCTCCAGGAGCAGCGTGTGAGACGGTCACACACAGACACCTTCCACCGGGAGCAGCCAGTGAGACTGTTACACACAGGCACCTTCCTCCAGGAGCAGCGTGTGAGACTGTTACACACAGACACCTTCCTCCGGGAGCAGCAAGGGGGACTGTCACACACAGACACCTTCCTCCGGGAGCAGCGTGTGAGACTGTCACACACAGACAACTTCCTCCAGGAGCAGCGAGAGAGACTGTCACACACAGACACCTTACTCCGGGAGCAGCCAGGGAGACTGTCACCCACAGACACATTCCTCCGGGAGCAGCTTGTGAGACTGTCACACACAGACACCTTCCTCCGGGAGCAGCCAGGGAGACTGTTACACACAGGCACCTTCCTCCAGGAGCAGCGTGTGAGACTGTTACACACAGACACCTTCCTCCAGGAGCAGCGTGTGAGACGGTCACACACAGACACCTTCCTCCGGGAGCAGCCAGAGAGACTGTTACACACAGGCACCTTCCTCCAGGAGCAGCGTGTGAGACTGTTACACACAGACACCTTCCTCCGGGAGCAGCCAGGGAGACTGTTACACACAGGCACCTTCCTCCAGGAGCAGCGTGTGAGACTGTCAAACACAGACACCTTCCACTAGGAGCAGCGTGTGAGACTGTCACACACAGACACCTTCCTCCGGGAGCAGCCAGGGCGACTGTCACACACAGACGCCTTCCTCCGGGAGCAGCGTGTGAGACTGTCACACACAGACACCTTCCTCCGGGAGCAGCCAGGGAGACTGTCACCCACAGACACCTTCCTCCGGGAGCAGCCAGGGAGACTGACACACACAGACACCTTCCTCCAGGAGCAGCGTGTGAGACTGTCACACACAGACACCTTCCTCCAGGAGCAGAGTGTGAGTCTGTCACACACAGCCACCTTCCTCCGGGAGCAGCCAGGGAGACAGTCACCCACAGACACCTTCCTCCGGGAGCAGCGTGTGAGACTGTCACACACAGACACCATCCTCCGGGAGCAGCGTGTGAGTCTGTCACACACAGACATCTTCCTCCAGGAGCAGCGTGTGAGATGGACACACACAGACACCTTCCTCCGGGAGCAGCCTGGGAGACTGTTACACACAGGCACCTTCCTCCAGGAGCAGCCAGGGAGACTGTCCCCACAGACACCTTCCTCCGGGAGCAGCGTGTGAGACTGTCACACACAGACACCATCCTCCGGGAGCAGCGTGTGAGTCTGTCACACACAGACATCTTCCTCCAGGAGCAGCGTGTGAGATGGACACACACAGACACCTTCCTCCGGGAGCAGCCTGGGAGACTGTTACACACAGGCACCTTCCTCCAGGAGCAGCGTGTGAGACGGTCACACACAGACACCTTCCTCCGGGAGCAGCCAGGGAGACTGTTACACACAGGCACCTTCCTCCAGGAGCAGCATGTGAGACTGTTACACACAGACACCTTCCTCCAGGAGCAGCGTGTGAGACGGTCACACACAGACAGCTTCCTCCGGGAGCAGCCAGGGAGACTGTTACACACAGGCACCTTCCTCCAGGAGCAGCGTGTGAGACGGTTACACACAGACACCTTCCTCCGGGAGCAGCCAGGGAGACAGTTACACACAGGCACCTTCCTCCAGGAGCAGCGTGTGAGACTGTTACACACAGACACCTTCCTCCGGGAGCAGCCAGGGGGACTGTCACACACAGACACGTTCCTCCGGGAGCAGCGTGTGAGACTGTCACACACAGACAACTTCCTCCAGGAGCAGCGAGAGAGACTGTCACACACAGACACCTTCCTCCGGGAGCAGCCAGGGAGACTGTCATCCACAGACACCTTCCTCCGGGAGCAGCCAGGGAGACTGTCACACACAGACACCTTCCTCCAGGAGCAGCGTGTGAGACTGTCACACACAGACACCTTCCTCCGGGAGCAGCCAGGGAGACTGTTACACACAGGCACCTTCCTCCAGGAGCAGCGTGTGAGACTGTTACACACAGACACCTTCCTCCAGGAGCAGCGTGTGAGACGGTCACACACAGACACCTTCCTCCGGGAGCAGCCAGGGAGACTGTTACACACAGGCACCTTCCTCCAGGAGCAGCGTGTGAGATTGTTACACACAGACACCTTCCTCCGGGAGCAGCCAGCGAGACTGTTACACACAGGCAACTTCCTCCGGGAGCAGCCAGGGGGACTGTCACACACAGACACCTTCCTCCGGGAGCAGCGTGTGAGACTGTCACACACAGACAACTTCCTCCAGGAGCAGCGAGAGAGACTGTCACACACAGACACCTTCCTCCAGGATCAGAGTGTGAGTCTGTCACACACAGACACCTTCCTCCGGAGGAGCCAGTGAGGGAGACTGTCACCCACAGACACCTTCCTCCGGGAGCAGCCAGGGAGACTGTCACACACAGACACCTTCCTCCAGGAGCAGAGGGTGAGTCTGTCACACACAGACACCTTCCTCCGGGAGCAGCATGTGAGACTGTCACACACAGACAACTTCCTCCAGGAGCAGCAAGAGAGACTGTCACACACAGACACCTTCCTCCAGGAGCAGCGAGAGAGACTGTCACACACAGACACCTTCCTCCGGGAGCAGCCAGGGAGACTGTCACCCACAGACACCTTCCTCCGGGAGCAGCCAGGGAGACTGTCACACACAGACACCTTCCTCCAGGAGCAGCGTGTGAGACTGTCACACACAGACACCTTCCTCCAGGAGCAGAGTGTGAGTCTGTCACACACAGACACCTTCCTCCGGGAGCAGCCAGGGAGACTGTCAACCACAGACACCTTCCTCCGGGAGCAGCCAGGGAGACTGTCACACACAGACACCTTCCTCCAGGAGCAGAGTGTGAGTCTGTCACACACAGACACCTTCCTCCAGGAGCAGAGTGTGAGTCTGTCACACACAGACACCTTCCTCCGGGAGCAGCGTGTGAGACTGTCACACACAGACACCTTCCTCCAGGAGCAGAGTGTGAGTCTGTCACACACAGACACCTTCCTCCGGGAGCAGCCAGGGAGACTGTCACACACAGACACCTTCCTCTGGGAGCAGCCAGGGAGACTGTCACACACAGACACCTTCCTCCAGGAGCAGAGTGTGAGTCTGTCACACACAGACACCTTCCTCCGGGAGCAGCCAGGGAGACTGTCACACACAGACACCTTCCTCCGGGAGCAGCAAGGGGGACTGTCACACACAGACACCTTCCTCCGGGAGCAGCGTGTGAGACTGTCACACACAGACAACTTCCTCCAGGAGCAGCGAGAGAGACTGTCACACACAGACACCTTCCTCCGGGAGCAGCCAGGGAGACTGTCACCCACAGACACCTTCCTCCGGGAGCAGCTTGTGAGACTGTCACACACAGACACCTTCCTCCGGGAGCAGCCAGGGAGACTGTCACACACAGACACCTTCCTCCAGGAGCAGCATGTGAGACTGTCACACACAGACACCTTCCTCCAGGAGCAGCGTGTGAGTCTGTCACACACATACACCTTCCTCCGGGAGCAGCATGTGAGACTGTCACACACAGACACCATCCTCCGGGAGCAGCGAGTGAGACTGTCACACACAGACACGTTCCTCCGGGAGCAGCGTGTGAGACTGTCACACACAGACAACTTCCTCCAGGAGCAGCGAGAGAGACAGTCACACACAGACACCTTCCTCCGGGAGCAGCCAGGGAGACTGTCACCCACAGACACCTTCCTCCGGGAGCAGCCAGGGAGACTGTCACACACAGACACCTTCCTCCGGGAGCAGCGTGTGAGACTGTCACACACAGACACCTTCCTCCGGGAGCAGCCAGGGAGACTGTTACACACAGGCACCTTCCTCCAGGAGCAGCGTGTGAGACTGTTACACACAGACACCTTCCTCCGGGAGCAGCAAGGGGGACTGTCACACACAGACACCATCCTCCGGGAGCAGCGTGTGAGACTGTCAAACACAGACATCTTCCTCCGGGAGCAGCGTGTGAGACTGTCACACACAGACACCTTCCTCCAGGAGCAGCGTGTGAGACGGTCACACACAGACACCTTCCTCCAGGAGCAGCGTGTGAGACGGTCACACACAGACACCTTCCTCCGGGAGCAGACAGGGAGACTGTTACACACAGACACCTTCCTCCAGGAGCAGCGTGTGAGACTGTGACACACAGACACCTTCCTCCAGGAGCAGCGTGTGAGACGGTCACACACAGACACCTTCCTCCGGGAGCAGCCATGTGGACTGTCACGCACAGACACCTTCCTCCGGGAGTAGCGTGTGAGACTGTCACACACAGACAACTTCCTCCAGGAGCAGCGAGAGAGACTGTCACACACAGACACCTTCCTCCGGGAGCAGCCAGGGAGACTGTCACCCACAGACACCTTCCTCCGGGAGCAGCCAGGGAGACTGTCACACACAGACACCTTCCTCCAGGAGCAGCGTGTGAGACTGTCACACACAGACACCTTCCTCCAGGAGCAGAGTGTGAGTCTGTCACACACAGACACCTTCCTCCAGGAGCAGAGTGTGAGTCTGTCACACACAGACACCTTCCTCCGGGAGCAGCCAGGGAGACTGTCACACACAGACACCTTCCTCCAGGAGCAGCGAGTGAGACTGTCACACACAGACACCTTCCTCCGGGAGCAGCGTGTGAGACTGTCACACACAGACACCTTCCTCCGGGAGCAGCCAGGGAGACTGTCACACACAGACACCTTCCTCCGGGAGAAGCGAGTGAGACTACCACACACACACACCTTCCTCCGGGAGCAGCGTGTGAGACTGTCATACACAGACACCTTCCTCCGGGAGCAGCGTGTGAGACTGTCAGACACAAACACCTTCCTCCGGGAGCAGCCAGGGAGACTGTCACACACAGACACCTTCCTCCGGGAGCAGCCAGGGAGACTGTCACACACAGACACCTTCCTCCGGGAGCAGCGTGTGAGACTGTCACACACAGACACCTTCCTCTGGGAGCAGAGTGTGAGACTGTCACACACAGACACATTGCTCCGGGAGCAGCGTGTGAGACTGTCACACACAGACATCTTCCGCCGGGAGCAGCGTGTGAGACTGTAACACACAAACACCTTCCTCCAGGAGCAGCGTGTGATACGGTCACACACAGATACCTTCCTCCAGGAGCAGCGTGTGAGACGGTCACACACAGACACCTTCCACCGGGAGCAGCCAGTGAGACTGTTACACACAGGCACCTTCCTCCAGGAGCAGCGTGTGAGACTGTTACACACAGACACCTTCCTCCGGGAGCAGCGTGTGAGACTGTCACACACAGACAACTTCCTCCAGGAACAGCGAGAGAGACTGTCACACACAGACACCTTACTCCGGGAGCAGCCAGGGAGACTGTCACCCACAGACACATTCCTCCGGGAGCAGCTTGTGAGACTGTCACACACAGACACCTTCCTCCGGGAGCAGCCAGGGAGACTGTTACACACAGGCACCTTCCTCCAGGAGCAGCGTGTGAGACTGTTACACACAGACACCTTCCTCCAGGAGCAGCGTGTGAGACGGTCACACACAGACACCTTCCTCCGGGAGCAGCCAGAGAGACTGTTACACACAGGCACCTTCCTCCGGGAGCAGCGTGTGAGACTGTTACACACAGACACCTTCCTCCAGGAGCAGCGTGTGAGACTGTTACACACAGACACCTTCCTCCGGGAGCAGCCAGGGAGACTGTCACACACAGACACCTTCCTCCGGGAGCAGCCAGGGCGACTGTCACACACAGACACCTTCCTCCGGGAGCAGCGTGTGAGACTGTCACACACAGACACCTTCCTCCGGGAGCAGCCAGGGAGACTGTCACCCACAGACACCTTCCTCCGGGAGCAGCCAGGGAGACTGTCACACACAGACACCTTCCTCCAGGAGCAGCGTGTGAGACTGTCACACACAGACACCTTCCTCCAGGAGCAGAGTGTGAGTCTGTCACACACAGCCACCTTCCTCCGGGAGCAGCCAGGGAGACTGTCACCCACAGACACCTTCCTCCGGGAGCAGCGTGTGAGACTGTCACAAACAGACACCATCCTCCGGGAGCAGCGTGTGAGTCTGTCACACACAGACATCTTCCTCCAGGAGCAGCGTGTGAGATGGACACACACAGACACCTTCCTCCGGGAGCAGCCTGGGAGACTGTTACACACAGGCACCTTCCTCCAGGAGCAGCCAGGGAGACTGTCACCCACAGACACCTTCCTCCGGGAGCAGCGTGTGAGACTGTCACACACAGACACCATCCTCCGGGAGCAGCGTGTGAGTCTGTCACACACAGACATCTTCCTCCAGGAGCAGCGTGTGAGATGGACACACACAGACACCTTCCTCCGGGAGCAGCCTGGGAGACTGTTACACACAGGCACCTTCCTCCAGGAGCAGCGTGTGAGACGGTCACACACAGACACCTTCCTCCGGGAGCAGCCAGGGAGACTGTTACACACAGGCACCTTCCTCCAGGAGCAGCATGTGAGACTGTTACACACAGACTCCTTCCTCCAGGAGCAGCGTGTGAGACGGTCACACACAGACAGCTTCCTCCGGGAGCAGCCAGGGAGACTGTTACACACAGGCACCTTCCTCCAGGAGCAGCGTGTGAGACTGTTACACACAGACACCTTCCTCCGGGAGCAGCCAGGGAGACAGTTACACACAGGCACCTTCCTCCAGGAGCAGCGTGTGAGACTGTGACACACAGACACCTTCCTCCAGGAGCAGCGTGTGAGACGGTCACACACAGACACCTTCCTCCGGGAGCAGCCAGGTGGACTGTCACGCACAGACACCTTCCTCCGGGAGTAGCGTGTGAGACTGTCACACACAGACAACTTCCTCCAGGAGCAGCGAGAGAGACTGTCACACACAGACACCTTCCTCCGGGAGCAGCCAGGGAGACTGTCACCCACAGACACCTTCCTCCGGGAGCAGCCAGGGAGACTGTCACACACAGACACCGTCCTCCAGGAGCAGCGTGTGAGACTGTCACACACAGACACCTTCCTCCAGGAGCAGAGTGTGAGTCTGTCACACACAGACACCTTCCTCCGGGAGCAGCCAGGGAGACTGTCACACACAGACACCTTCCTCCAGGAGCAGCGAGTGAGACTGTCACACACAGACACCTTCCTCCAGGAGCAGCGTGTGAGTCTGTCACATACATACACCTTCCTCCGGGAGCAGCGTGTGAGACTGTCACACACAGACACCTTCCTCCGGGAGCAGCGAGTGAGACTGCCACACACAGACACCTTCCTCCGGGAGCAGCGTGTGAGACTGTCATACACAGACACCTTCCTCCGGGAGCAGCCAGGGAGACTGTCACACACAGACACCTTCCTCCGGGAGCAGCCAGGGAGACTGTCACACACAGACACCTTCCTCCGGGAGCAGCGTGTGAGACTGTCACACACAGACACCATCCTCCGGGAGCAGCGTGTGAGACTGTCACACACAGACATCTTCCTCCGGGAGCAGCGTGTGAGACTGTAACACACAAACACCTTCCTCCAGGAGCAGCGTGTGATACGGTCACACACAGATACCTTCCTCCAGGAGCAGCGTGTGAGACGGTCACACACAGACACCTTCCACCGGGAGCAGCCAGTGAGACTGTTACACACAGGCACCTTCCTCCAGGAGCAGCGTGTGAGACTGTTACACACAGACACCTTCCTCCGGGAGCAGCAAGGGGGACTGTCACACACAGACACCTTCCTCCGGGAGCAGCGTGTGAGACTGTCACACACAGACAACTTCCTCCAGGAGCAGCGAGAGAGACTGTCACACACAGACACCTTACTCCGGGAGCAGCCAGGGAGACTGTCACCCACAGACACATTCCTCCGGGAGCAGCTTGTGAGACTGTCACACACAGACACCTTCCTCCGGGAGCAGCCAGGGAGACTGTTACACACAGGCACCTTCCTCCAGGAGCAGCGTGTGAGACTGTTACACACAGACACCTTCCTCCAGGAGCAGCGTGTGAGACGGTCACACACAGACACCTTCCTCCGGGAGCAGCCAGAGAGACTGTTACACACAGGCACCTTCCTCCAGGAGCAGCGTGTGAGACTGTTACACACAGACACCTTCCTCCGGGAGCAGCCAGGGAGACTGTTACACACAGGCACCTTCCTCCAGGAGCAGCGTGTGAGACTGTCAAACACAGACACCTTCCACTAGGAGCAGCGTGTGAGACTGTCACACACAGACACCTTCCTCCGGGAGCAGCCAGGGCGACTGTCACACACAGACACCTTCCTCCGGGAGCAGCGTGTGAGACTGTCACACACAGACACCTTCCTCCGGGAGCAGCCAGGGAGACTGTCACCCACAGACACCTTCCTCCGGGAGCAGCCAGGGAGACTGACACACACAGACACCTTCCTCCAGGAGCAGCGTGTGAGACTGTCACACACAGACACCTTCCTCCAGGAGCAGAGTGTGAGTCTGTCACACACAGCCACCTTCCTCCGGGAGCAGCCAGGGAGACAGTCACCCACAGACACCTTCCTCCGGGAGCAGCGTGTGAGACTGTCACACACAGACACCATCCTCCGGGAGCAGCGTGTGAGTCTGTCACACACAGACATCTTCCTCCAGGAGCAGCGTGTGAGATGGACACACACAGACACCTTCCTCCGGGAGCAGCCTGGGAGACTGTTACACACAGGCACCTTCCTCCAGGAGCAGCCAGGGAGACTGTCACCCACAGACACCTTCCTCCGGGAGCAGCGTGTGAGACTGTCACACACAGACACCATCCTCCGGGAGCAGCGTGTGAGTCTGTCACACACAGACATCTTCCTCCAGGAGCAGCGTGTGAGATGGACACACACAGACACCTTCCTCCGGGAGCAGCCTGGGAGACTGTTACACACAGGCACCTTCCTCCAGGAGCAGCGTGTGAGACGGTCACACACAGACACCTTCCTCCGGGAGCAGCCAGGGAGACTGTTACACACAGGCACCTTCCTCCAGGAGCAGCATGTGAGACTGTTACACACAGACACCTTCCTCCAGGAGCAGCGTGTGAGACGGTCACACACAGACAGCTTCCTCCGGGAGCAGCCAGGGAGACTGTTACACACAGGCACCTTCCTCCAGGAGCAGCGTGTGAGACGGTTACACACAGACACCTTCCTCCGGGAGCAGCCAGGGAGACAGTTACACACAGGCACCTTCCTCCAGGAGCAGCGTGTGAGACTGTTACACACAGACACCTTCCTCCGGGAGCAGCCAGGGGGACTGTCACACACAGACACGTTCCTCCGGGAGCAGCGTGTGAGACTGTCACACACAGACAACTTCCTCCAGGAGCAGCGAGAGAGACTGTCACACACAGACACCTTCCTCCGGGAGCAGCCAGGGAGACTGTCATCCACAGACACCTTCCTCCGGGAGCAGCCAGGGAGACTGTCACACACAGACACCTTCCTCCAGGAGCAGCGTGTGAGACTGTCACACACAGACACCTTCCTCCGGGAGCAGCCAGGGAGACTGTTACACACAGGCACCTTCCTCCAGGAGCAGCGTGTGAGACTGTTACACACAGACACCTTCCTCCAGGAGCAGCGTGTGAGACGGTCACACACAGACACCTTCCTCCGGGAGCAGCCAGGGAGACTGTTACACACAGGCACCTTCCTCCAGGAGCAGCGTGTGAGATTGTTACACACAGACACCTTCCTCCGGGAGCAGCCAGCGAGACTGTTACACACAGGCACCTTCCTCCGGGAGCAGCCAGGGGGACTGTCACACACAGACACCTTCCTCCGGGAGCAGCGTGTGAGACTGTCACACACAGACAACTTCCTCCAGGAGCAGCGAGAGAGACTGTCACACACAGACACCTTCCTCCAGGAGCAGAGTGTGAGTCTGTCACACACAGACACCTTCCTCCGGGAGCAGCCAGGGAGACTGTCACACACAGACACCTTCCTCCGGGAGCAGCCAGGGAGACTGTCACACACAGACACCTTCCTCCGGGAGCAGCCAGGGAGACTGTCACACACAGACACCTTCCTCCAGGAGCAGAGGGTGAGTCTGTCACACACAGACACCTTCCTCCGGGAGCAGCATGTGAGACTGTCACACACAGACACCTTCCTCCAGGAGCAGCAAGAGAGACTGTCACACACAGACACCTTCCTCCAGGAGCAGCGAGAGAGACTGTCACACACAGACACCTTCCTCCGGGAGCAGCCAGGGAGACTGTCACACACAGACACCTTCCTCCAGGAGCAGAGGGTGAGTCTGTCACACACAGACACCTTCCTCCGGGAGCAGCATGTGAGACTGTCACCCACAGACACCTTCCTCCGGGAGCAGCCAGGGAGACTGTCACACACAGACACCTTCCTCCAGGAGCAGAGGGTGAGTCTGTCACACACAGACACCTTCCTCCGGGAGCAGCATGTGAGACTGTCACACACAGACAACTTCCTCCAGGAGCAGCAAGAGAGACTGTCACACACAGACACCTTCCTCCAGGAGCAGCGAGAGAGACTGTCACACACAGACACCTTCCTCCGGGAGCAGCCAGGGAGACTGTCACCCACAGACACCTTCCTCCGGGAGCAGCCAGGGAGACTGTCACACACAGACACCTTCCTCCAGGAGCAGCGTGTGAGACTGTCACACACAGACACCTTCCTCCAGGAGCAGAGTGTGAGTCTGTCACACACAGACACCTTCCTCCGGGAGCAGCCAGGGAGACTGTCAACCACAGACACCTTCCTCCGGGAGCAGCCAGGGAGACTGTCACACACAGACACCTTCCTCCAGGAGCAGAGTGTGAGTCTGTCACACACAGACACCTTCCTCCGGGAGCAGCCAGGGAGACTGTCACACACAGACACCTTCCTCTGGGAGCAGCCAGGGAGACTGTCACACACAGACACCTTCCTCCAGGAGCAGAGTGTGAGTCTGTCACACACAGACACCTTCCTCCGGGAGCAGCCAGGGAGACTGTCACACACAGACACCTTCCTCCGGGAGCAGCAAGGGGGACTGTCACACACAGACACCTTCCTCCGGGAGCAGCGTCTGAGACTGTCACACACAGACAACTTCCTCCAGGAGCAGCGAGAGAGACTGTCACACACAGACACCTTCCTCCGGGAGCAGCCAGGGAGACTGTCACCCACAGACACCTTCCTCCGGGAGCAGCTTGTGAGACTGTCACACACAGACACCTTCCTCCGGGAGCAGCCAGGGAGACTGTTACACACAGGCACCTTCCTCCAGGAGCAGCGTGTGAGACTGTTACACACAGACACCTTCCTCCAGGAGCAGCGTGTGAGACGGTCACACACAGACACCTTCCTCCGGGAGCAGCCAGGGAGACTGTTACACACAGGCACCTTCCTCCAGGAGCAGCGTGTGAGATTGTTACACACAGACACCTTCCTCCGGGAGCAGCCAGCGAGACTGTTACACACAGGCACCTTCCTCCGGGAGCAGCCAGGGGGACTGTCACACACAGACACCTTCCTCCGGGAGCAGCGTGTGAGACTGTCACACACAGACAACTTCCTCCAGGAGCAGCGAGAGAGACTGTCACACACAGACACCTTCCTCCAGGAGCAGAGTGTGAGTCTGTCACACACAGACACCTTCCTCCGGGAGCAGCCAGGGAGACTGTCACACACAGACACCTTCCTCCGGGAGCAGCCAGGGAGACTGTCACACACAGACACCTTCCTCCGGGAGCAGCCAGGGAGACTGTCACACACAGACACCATCCTCCAGGAGCAGCGAGTGAGACTGTCACACACAGACACCTTCCTCCGGGAGCAGCGTGTGAGACGGTCACACACAGACACCTTCCTCCAGGAGCAGCCAGGGAGACTGTCACACACAGGTACCTTCCTCCAGGAGCAGCGTGTGACACTGTCACACACAGACACCTTCCTCCAGGAGCAGAGTGTGAGTCTGTCACACACAGCCACCTTCCTCCGGGAGCAGCCAGGGAGACTGTCACCCACAGACACCTTCCTCCGGGAGCAGCGTGTGAGACTGTCACACACAGACACCATCCTCCGGGAGCAGCGTGTGAGTCTGTCACACACAGACATCTTCCTCCAGGAGCAGCGTGTGAGATGGACACACACAGACACCTTCCTCCGGGAGCAGCCTGGGAGACTGTTACACACAGGCACCTTCCTCCAGGAGCAGCGTGTGAGACGGTCACACACAGACACCTTCCTCCGGGAGCAGCCAGGGAGACTGTTACACACAGGCACCTTCCTCCAGGAGCAGCATGTGAGACTGTTACACACAGACACCTTCCTCCAGGAGCAGCGTGTGAGACGGTCACACACAGACAGCTTCCTCCGGGAGCAGCCAGGGAGACTGTTACACACAGGCACCTTCCTCCAGGAGCAGCGTGTGAGACTGTTACACACAGACACCTTCCTCCGGGAGCAGCCAGGGAGACAGTTACACACAGGCACCTTCCTCCAGGAGCAGCGTGTGAGACTGTTACACACAGACACCTTCCTCCGGGAGCAGCCAGGGGGACTGTCACACACAGACACGTTCCTCCGGGAGCAGCGTGTGAGACTGTCACACACAGACAACTTCCTCCAGGAGCAGCGAGAGAGACTGTCACACACAGACACCTTCCTCCGGGAGCAGCCAGGGAGACTGTCACCCACAGGCACCTTCCTCCGGGAGCAGCCAAGGAGACTGTCACACACAGACACCTTCCTCCAGGAGCAGCGTGTGAGACTGTCACACACAGACGCCTTCCTCCGGGAGCAGCCAGGGAGACTGTTACACACAGGCACCTTCCTCCAGGAGCAGCGTGTGAGACTGTTACACACAGACACCTTCCTCCAGGAGCAGCGTGTGAGACGGTCACACACAGACACCTTCCTCCGGGAGCAGCCAGGGAGACTGTTACACACAGGCACCTTCCTCCAGGAGCAGCGTGTGAGACTGTTACACACAGACACCTTCCTCCGGGAGCAGCCAGGGAGACTGTTACACACAGGCACCTTCCTCCGGGAGCAGCCAGGGGGACTGTCACACACAGACACCTTCTTCCGGGGGCAGCGTGTGAGACTGTCACACACAGACAACTTCCTCCAGGAGCAGCGAGAGAGACTGTCACACACAGACACCTTCCTCCAGGAGCAGAGTGTGAGTCTGTCACACACAGACACCTTCCTCCGGGAGCAGCCAGGGAGACTGTCAACCACAGACACCTTCCTCCGGGAGCAGCCAGGGAGACTGTCACACACAGACACCTTCCTCCAGGAGCAGCGTGTGAGACTGTCACACACAGACAACTTCCTCCAGGAGCAGCGAGAGAGACTGTCACACACAGACACCTTCCTCCAGGAGCAGAGTGTGAGTCTGTCACACACAGACACCTTCCTCCGGAGGAGCCAGTGAGGGAGACTGTCACCCACAGACACCTTCCTCCGGGAGCAGCCAGGGAGACTGTCACACACAGACACCTTCCTCCAGGAGCAGAGGGTGAGTCTGTCACACACAGACACCTTCCTCCGGGAGCAGCATGTGAGACTGTCACACACAGACAACTTCCTCCAGGAGCAGCAAGAGAGACTGTCACACACAGACACCTTCCTCCAGGAGCAGCGAGAGAGACTGTCACACACAGACACCTTCCTCCGGGAGCAGCCAGGGAGACTGTCACCCACAGACACCTTCCTCCGGGAGCAGCCAGGGAGACTGTCACACACAGACACCTTCCTCCAGGAGCAGCGTGTGAGACTGTCACACACAGACACCTTCCTCCAGGAGCAGAGTGTGAGTCTGTCACACACAGACACCTTCCTCCGGGAGCAGCCAGGGAGACTGTCACACAGAGACACCTTCCTCCAGGAGCAGAGTGTGAGTCTGTCACACACAGACACCTTCCTCCGGGAGCAGCCAGGGAGACTGTCACACACAGACACCTTCCTCCGGGAGCAGCAAGGGGGACTGTCACACACAGACACCTTCCTCCGGGAGCAGCGTGTGAGACTGTCACACACAGACAACTTCCTCCAGGAGCAGCGAGAGAGACTGTCACACACAGACACCTTCCTCCGGGAGCAGCCAGGGAGACTGTCACCCACAGACACCTTCCTCCGGGAGCAGCTTGTGAGACTGTCACACACAGACACCTTCCTCCGGGAGCAGCCAGGGAGACTGTCACACACAGACACCTTCCTCCAGGAGCAGCATGTGAGACTGTCACACACAGACACCTTCCTCCAGGAGCAGCGTGTGAGTCTGTCACACACATACACCTTCCTCCGGGAGCAGCATGTGAGACTGTCACACACAGACACCATCCTCCGGGAGCAGCGAGTGAGACTGTCACACACAGACACATTCCTCCGGGAGCAGCGAGTGAGACTGACAGACACATACACCTTCCTCCGGGAGCAGCGAGTGAGACTGTCACACACAGACACCTTCCTACGGGAGCAGCCAGGGAGACTGTCACACACAGACAGCTTCCTCCGGGAGCAGCCAGGGAGACTGTCACACACAGACACCATCCTCCAGGAGCAGCGAGTGAGACTGTCACACACAGACACCTTCCTCCGGGAGCAGCGTGTGAGACGGTCACACACAGACACCTTCCTCCAGGAGCAGCCAGGGAGACTGTCACACACAGGTACCTTCCTCCAGGAGCAGCGTGTGAGACAGTTACACACAGACACCTTCCTCCGGGAGCAGCATGTGAGACTGTCACACAAAGACAACTTCCTCCAGGAGCAGCAAGAGAGACTGTCACACACAGACACCTTCCTCCGGGAGCAGCCAGGGAGACTGTCACACACAGACACCTTCCTCCTGGAGCAGCGTGAGACTGTCACACACAGACAAGTTCCTCCGGGAGCAGCCAGGGAGACTGTCGCACACAGACACCTTCCTCCGGGAGCAGCGTGTGACACTGTCACACACAGACACCTTCCTCCAGGAGCAGAGTGTGAGTCTGTCACACACAGCCACCTTCCTCCGGGAGCAGCCAGGGAGACTGTCACCCACAGACACCTTCCTCCGGGAGCAGCGTGTGAGACTGTCACACACAGACACCATCCTCCGGGAGCAGCGTGTGAGTCTGTCACACACAGACACCTTCCTCCGGAGGAGCCAGTGAGGGAGACTGTCACCCACAGACACCTTCCTCCGGGAGCAGCCAGGGAGACTGTCACACACAGACACCTTCCTCCAGGAGCAGAGGGTGAGTCTGTCACACACAGACACCTTCCTCCGGGAGCAGCATGTGAGACTGTCACACACAGACAACTTCCTCCAGGAGCAGCAAGAGAGACTGTCACACACAGACACCTTCCTCCAGGAGCAGCGAGAGAGACTGTCACACACAGACACCTTCCTCCGGGAGCAGCCAGGGAGACTGTCACCCACAGACACCTTCCTCCGGGAGCAGCCAGGGAGACTGTCACACACAGACACCTTCCTCCAGGAGCAGCGTGTGAGACTGTCACACACAGACACCTTCCTCCAGGAGCAGAGTGTGAGTCTGTCACACACAGACACCTTCCTCCGGGAGCAGCCAGGGAGACTGTCAACCACAGACACCTTCCTCCGGGAGCAGCCAGGGAGACTGTCACACACAGACACCTTCCTCCAGGAGCAGAGTGTGAGTCTGTCACACACAGACACCTTCCTCCGGGAGCAGCCAGGGAGACTGTCACACACAGACACCTTCCTCTGGGAGCAGCCAGGGAGACTGTCACACACAGACACCTTCCTCCAGGAGCAGAGTGTGAGTCTGTCACACACAGACACCTTCCTCCGGGAGCAGCCAGGGAGACTGTCACACACAGACACCTTCCTCCGGGAGCAGCAAGGGGGACTGTCACACACAGACACCTTCCTCCGGGAGCAGCGTCTGAGACTGTCACACACAGACAACTTCCTCCAGGAGCAGCGAGAGAGACTGTCACACACAGACACCTTCCTCCGGGAGCAGCCAGGGAGACTGTCACCCACAGACACCTTCCTCCGGGAGCAGCTTGTGAGACTGTCACACACAGACACCTTCCTCCGGGAGCAGCCAGGGAGACTGTCACACACAGACACCTTCCTCCAGGAGCAGCATGTGAGACTGTCACACACAGACACCTTCCTCCAGGAGCAGCGTGTGAGTCTGTCACACACATACACCTTCCTCCGGGAGCAGCATGTGAGACTGTCACACACAGACACCATCCTCCGGGAGCAGCGAGTGAGACTGTCACACACAGACACATTCCTCCGAGAGCAGCGAGTGAGACTGACAGACACATACACCTTCCTCCGGGAGCAGCGAGTGAGACTGTCACACACAGACACCTTCCTACGGGAGCAGCCAGGGAGACTGTCACACACAGACAGCTTCCTCCGGGAGCAGCCAGGGAGACTGTCACACACAGACACCATCCTCCAGGAGCAGCGAGTGAGACTGTCACACACAGACACCTTCCTCCGGGAGCAGCGTGTGAGACGGTCACACACAGACACCTTCCTCCAGGAGCAGCCAGGGAGACTGTCACACACAGGTACCTTCCTCCAGGAGCAGCGTGTGAGACAGTTACACACAGACACCTTCCTCCGGGAGCAGCATGTGAGACTGTCACACACAGACAACTTCCTCCAGGAGCAGCAAGAGAGACTGTCACACACAGACACCTTCCTCCGGGAGCAGCCAGGGAGACTGTCACACACAGACACCTTCCTCCTGGAGCAGCGTGAGACTGTCACACACAGACAAGTTCCTCCGGGAGCAGCCAGGGAGACTGTCGCACACAGACACCTTCCTCCGGGAGCAGCGTGTGACACTGTCACACACAGACACCTTCCTCCAGGAGCAGAGTGTGAGTCTGTCACACAAAGCCACCTTCCTCCGGGAGCAGCCAGGGAGACTGTCACCCACAGACACCTTCCTCCGGGAGCAGCGTGTGAGACTGTCACACACAGACACCATCCTCCGGGAGCAGCGTGTGAGTCTGTCACACACAGACATCTTCCTCCAGGAGCAGCGTGTGAGATGGACACACACAGACACCTTCCTCCGGGAGCAGCCTGGGAGACTGTTACACACAGGCACCTTCCTCCAGGAGCAGCGTGTGAGACGGTCACACACAGACACCTTCCTCCGGGAGCAGCCAGGGAGACTGTTACACACAGGCACCTTCCTCCAGGAGCAGCATGTGAGACTGTTACACACAGACACCTTCCTCCAGGAGCAGCGTGTGAGACGGTCACACACAGACAGCTTCCTCCGGGAGCAGCCAGGGAGACTGTTACACACAGGCACCTTCCTCCAGGAGCAGCGTGTGAGACTGTTACACACAGACACCTTCCTCCGGGAGCAGCCAGGGAGACAGTTACACACAGGCACCTTCCTCCAGGAGCAGCGTGTGAGACTGTTACACACAGACACCTTCCTCCGGGAGCAGCCAGGGGGACTGTCACACACAGACACGTTCCTCCGGGAGCAGCGTGTGAGACTGTCACACACAGACAACTTCCTCCAGGAGCAGCGAGAGAGACTGTCACACACAGACACCTTCCTCCGGGAGCAGCCAGGGAGACTGTCACCCACAGGCACCTTCCTCCGGGAGCAGCCAAGGAGACTGTCACACACAGACACCTTCCTCCAGGAGCAGCGTGTGAGACTGTCACACACAGACGCCTTCCTCCGGGAGCAGCCAGGGAGACTGTTACACACAGGCACCTTCCTCCAGGAGCAGCGTGTGAGACTGTTACACACAGACACCTTCCTCCAGGAGCAGCGTGTGAGACGGTCACACACAGACACCTTCCTCCGGGAGCAGCCAGGGAGACTGTTACACACAGGCACCTTCCTCCAGGAGCAGCGTGTGAGACTGTTACACACAGACACCTTCCTCCGGGAGCAGCCAGGGAGACTGTTACACACAGGCACCTTCCTCCGGGAGCAGCCAGGGGGACTGTCACACACAGACACCTTCTTCCGGGGGCAGCGTGTGAGACTGTCACACACAGACAACTTCCTCCAGGAGCAGCGAGAGAGACTGTCACACACAGACACCTTCCTCCAGGAGCAGAGTGTGAGTCTGTCACACACAGACACCTTCCTCCGGAGGAGCCAGTGAGGGAGACTGTCACCCACAGACACCTTCCTCCGGGAGCAGCCAGGGAGACTGTCACACACAGACACCTTCCTCCAGGAGCAGAGGGTGAGTCTGTCACACACAGACACCTTCCTCCGGGAGCAGCATGTGAGACTGTCACACACAGACAACTTCCTCCAGGAGCAGCAAGAGAGACTGTCACACACAGACACCTTCCTCCAGGAGCAGCGAGAGAGACTGTCACACACAGACACCTTCCTCCGGGAGCAGCCAGGGAGACTGTCACCCACAGACACCTTCCTCCGGGAGCAGCCAGGGAGACTGTCACACACAGACACCTTCCTCCAGGAGCAGCGTGTGAGACTGTCACACACAGACACCTTCCTCCAGGAGCAGAGTGTGAGTCTGTCACACACAGACACCTTCCTCCGGGAGCAGCCAGGGAGACTGTCAACCACAGACACCTTCCTCCGGGAGCAGCCAGGGAGACTGTCACACAGAGACACCTTCCTCCAGGAGCAGAGTGTGAGTCTGTCACACACAGACACCTTCCTCCGGGAGCAGCCAGGGAGACTGTCACACACAGACACCTTCCTCCGGGAGCAGCAAGGGGGACTGTCACACAGACACCTTCCTCCGGGAGCAGCGTGTGAGACTGTCACACACAGACAACTTCCTCCAGGAGCAGCGAGAGAGACTGTCACACACAGACACCTTCCTCCGGGAGCAGCCAGGGAGACTGTCACCCACAGACACCTTCCTCCGGGAGCAGCTTGTGAGACTGTCACACACAGACACCTTCCTCCGGGAGCAGCCAGGGAGACTGTCACACACAGACACCTTCCTCCAGAAGCAGCATGTGAGACTGTCACACACAGACACCTTCCTCCAGGAGCAGCGTGTGAGTCTGTCACACACATACACCTTCCTCCGGGAGCAGCATGTGAGACTGTCACACACAGACACCATCCTCCGGGAGCAGCGAGTGAGACTGTCACACACAGACACCTTCCTACGGGAGCAGCCAGGGAGACTGTCACACACAGACAGCTTCCTCCGGGAGCAGCCAGGGAGACTGTCACACACAGACACCATCCTCCAGGAGCAGCGAGTGAGACTGTCACACACAGACACCTTCCTCCGGGAGCAGCGTGTGAGACGGTCACACACAGACACCTTCCTCCAGGAGCAGCCAGGGAGACTGTCACACACAGGTACCTTCCTCCAGGAGCAGCGTGTGAGACAGTTACACACAGACACCTTCCTCCGGGAGCAGCATGTGAGACTGTCACACACAGACAACTTCCTCCAGGAGCAGCAAGAGAGACTGTCACACACAGACACCTTCCTCCGGGAGCAGCCAGGGAGACTGTCACACACAGACACCTTCCTCCTGGAGCAGCGTGAGACTGTCACACACAGACAAGTTCCTCCGGGAGCAGCCAGGGAGACTGTCGCACACAGACACCTTCCTCCGGGAGCAGCGTGTGACACTGTCACACACAGACACCTTCCTCCAGGAGCAGAGTGTGAGTCTGTCACACACAGCCACCTTCCTCCGGGAGCAGCCAGGGAGACTGTCACCCACAGACACCTTCCTCCGGGAGCAGCGTGTGAGACTGTCACACACAGACACCATCCTCTGGGAGCAGCGTGTGAGTCTGTCATACACAGACATCTTCCTCCAGGAGCAGCGTGTGAGATGGACACACACAGACACCTTCCTCCGGGAGCAGCCTGGGAGACTGTTACACACAGGCACCTTCCTCCAGGAGCAGCCAGGGAGACTGTCACCCACAGACACCTTCCTCCGGGAGCAGCGTGTGAGACTGTCACACACAGACACCATCCTCCGGGAGCAGCGTGTGAGTCTGTCACACACAGACATCTTCCTCCAGGAGCAGCGTGTGAGATGGACACACACAGACACCTTCCTCCGGGAGCAGCCTGGGAGACTGTTACACACAGGCACCTTCCTCCAGGAGCAGCGTGTGAGACGGTCACACACAGACACCTTCCTCTGGGAGCAGCCAGGGAGACTGTTACACACAGGCACCTTCCTCCAGGAGCAGCATGTGAGACTGTTACACACAGACACCTTCCTCCAGGAGCAGCGTGTGAGACGGTCACACACAGACAGCTTCCTCCGGGAGCAGCCAGGGAGACTGTTACACACAGGCACCTTCCTCCAGGAGCAGCGTGTGAGACTGTTACACACAGACACCTTCCTCCGGGAGCAGCCAGGGAGACAGTTACACACAGGCACCTTCCTCCAGGAGCAGCGTGTGAGACTGTTACACACAGACACCTTCCTCCGGGAGCAGCCAGGGGGACTGTCACACACAGACACGTTCCTCCGGGAGCAGCGTGTGAGACTGTCACACACAGACAACTTCCTCCAGGAGCAGCGAGAGAGACTGTCACACACAGACACCTTCCTCAGGGAGCAGCCAGGGAGACTGTCACCCACAGGCACCTTCCTCCGGGAGCAGCCAAGGAGACTGTCACACACAGACACCTTCCTCCAGGAGCAGCGTGTGAGACTGTCACACACAGACGCCTTCCTCCGGGAGCAGCCAGGGAGACTGTTACACACAGGCACCTTCCTCCAGGAGCAGCGTGTGAGACTGTTACACACAGACACCTTCCTCCAGGAGCAGCGTGTGAGACGGTCACACACAGACACCTTCCTCCGGGAGCAGCCAGGGAGACTGTTACACACAGGCACCTTCCTCCAGGAGCAGCGTGTGAGACTGTTACACACAGACACCTTCCTCCGGGAGCAGCCAGGGAGACTGTCACACACAGACACCTTCCTCCGGGGGCAGCGTGTGAGACTGTCACACACAGACACCTTCCTCCGGGAGCAGCGTGTGAGACTGTTACACACAGGCACCTTCCTCCGGGAGCAGCCAGGGGGACTGTCACACACAGACACCTTCCTCCGGGGGCAGCGTGTGAGACTGTCACACACAGACAACTTCCTCCAGGAGCAGCGAGAGAGACTGTCACACACAGACACCTTCCTCCAGGAGCAGAGTGTGAGTCTGTCACACACAGACACCTTCCTCCGGGAGCAGCCAGGGAGACTGTCAACCACAGACACCTTCCTCCGGGAGCAGCCAGGGAGACTGTCACACACAGACACCTTCCTCCAGGAGCAGCGTGTGAGACTGTCACACACAGACACCTTCCTCCAGGAGCAGAGTGTGAGTCTGTCACACACAGACACCTTCCTCCGGGAGCAGCCAGGGAGACTGTCACACACAGACACCTTCCTCCGGGAGCAGCAAGGGGGACTGTCACACACAGACACCTTCCTCCGGGAGCAGCGTGTGAGACTGTCACACACAGACAACTTCCTCCAGGAGCAGCGAGAGAGACTGTCACACACAGACACCTTCCTCCGGGAGCAGCCAGGGAGACTGTCACCCACAGACACCTTCCTCCGGGAGCAGCTTGTGAGACTGTCACACACAGACACCTTCCTCCGGGAGCAGCCAGGGAGACTGTCACACACAGACACCTTCCTCCAGGAGCAGCATGTGAGACTGTCACACCCAGACACCTTCCTCCAGGAGCAGCGTGTGAGTCTGTCACACACATACACCTTCCTCCGGGAGCAGCATGTGAGACTGTCACACACAGACACCTTCCTCCGGGAGCAGCGAGTGAGACTGTCACACACAGACACATTCCTCCGGGAGCAGCGAGTGAGACTGACAGACACAGACACCTTCCTCCGGGAGCAGCGAGTGAGACTGTCACACACAGACACCTTCCTACGGGAGCAGCCAGGGAGACTGTCACACACAGACAGCTTCCTCCGGGAGCAGCCATGGAGACTGTCACACACAGACACCTTCCTCCAGGAGCAGCGAGTGAGACTGTCACACACAGACACCTTACTCCGGGAGCAGCGTGTGAGACTGTCACACACAGACACCTTCCTCCGGGAGCAGCGTGTGAGACGGTCACACACAGACACCTTCCTCCAGGAGCAGCCAGGGAGACTGTCACACACAGGTACCTTCCTCCAGGAGCAGCGTGTGAGACAGTTACACACAGACACCTTCCTCCGGGAGCAGCATGTGAGACTGTCACACACAGACATCTTCCTCCAGGAGCAGCAAGAGAGACTGTCACACACAGACACCTTCCTCCGGGAGCAGCCAGGGAGACTGTCACACACAGACACCTTCCTCCTGGAGCAGCGTGAGACTGTCACACACAGACACGTTCCTCCGGGAGCAGCCAGGGAGACTGTCGCACACAGACACCTTCCTCCGGGAGCAGCGTGTGAGACGGTCACACACAGACACCTTCCTCCGGGAGCAGCCAGGGAGACTGTCACACACAGGCACCTTCCTCCAGGAGCAGCGTGTGAGACTGTTACACACAGACACCTTCCTCCAGGAGCAGCGTGTGAGACTGTTACACACAGACACCTTCCTCCGGGAGCAGCCAGCGAGACTGTCACACACGGACAACTTCCTCCAGGCGCAGCGAGAGAGACTGTCACACACAGACACCTTCCTCCGGGAGCAGCGTGTGAGACTGTCACCCACAGACACCTTCCTCGGGGAGCAGCGAGTGAGACTGTCACACACAGACACCTTCCTCCAGGAGCAGCGTGTGAGACTGTCACACACAGACAACTTCCTCCAGGAGCAGCAAGAGAGACTGTCACACACAGACACCTTCCTCCAGGAGCAGCGAGAGAGACTGTCACACACAGACACCTTCCTCCGGGAGCAGCCAGGGAGACTGTCACCCACAGACACCTTCCTCCGGGAGCAGCCAGGGAGACTGTCACACACAGACACCTTCCTCCAGGAGCAGCGTGTGAGACTGTCACACACAGACACCTTCCTCCAGGAGCAGAGTGTGAGTCTGTCACACACAGACACCTTCCTCCGGGAGCAGCCAGGGAGACTGTCAACCACAGACACCTTCCTCCGGGAGCAGCCAGGGAGACTGTCACACAGAGACACCTTCCTCCAGGAGCAGAGTGTGAGTCTGTCACACACAGACACCTTCCTCCGGGAGCAGCCAGGGAGACTGTCACACACAGACACCTTCCTCCGGGAGCAGCAAGGGGGACTGTCACACACAGACACCTTCCTCCGGGAGCAGCGTGTGAGACTGTCACACACAGACAACTTCCTCCAGGAGCAGCGAGAGAGACTGTCACACACAGACACCTTCCTCCGGGAGCAGCCAGGGAGACTGTCACCCACAGACACCTTCCTCCGGGAGCAGCTTGTGAGACTGTCACACACAGACACCTTCCTCCGGGAGCAGCCAGGGAGACTGTCACACACAGACACCTTCCTCCAGGAGCAGCATGTGAGACTGTCACACACAGACACCTTCCTCCAGGAGCAGCGTGTGAGTCTGTCACACACATACACCTTCCTCCGGGAGCAGCATGTGAGACTGTCACACACAGACACCATCCTCCGGGAGCAGCGAGTGAGACTGTCACACACAGACACATTCCTCCGGGAGCAGCGAGTGAGACTGACAGACACATACACCTTCCTCCGGGAGCAGCGAGTGAGACTGTCACACACAGACACCTTCCTACGGGAGCAGCCAGGGAGACTGTCACACACAGACAGCTTCCTCCGGGAGCAGCGTGTGAGACTGTCACACACAGACACCATCCTCCGGGAGCAGCGTGTGAGTCTGTCACACACAGACATCTTCCTCCAGGAGCAGCGTGTGAGATGGACACACACAGACACCTTCCTCCGGGAGCAGCCTGGGAGACTGTTACACACAGGCACCTTCCTCCAGGAGCAGCCAGGGAGACTGTCACCCACAGACACCTTCCTCCGGGAGCAGCGTGTGAGACTGTCACACACAGACACCATCCTCCGGGAGCAGCCAGGGCGACTGTCACACACAGACACCTTCCTCCGGGAGCAGCGTGTGAGACTGTCACACACAGACACCTTCCTCCGGGAGCAGCCAGGGAGACTGTCACCCACAGACACCTTCCTCCGGGAGCAGCCAGGGAGACTGACACACACAGACACCTTCCTCCAGGAGCAGCGTGTGAGACTGTCACACACAGACACCTTCCTCCAGGAGCAGAGTGTGAGTCTGTCACACACAGCCACCTTCCTCCGGGAGCAGCCAGGGAGACAGTCACCCACAGACACCTTCCTCCGGGAGCAGCGTGTGAGACTGTCACACACAGACACCATCCTCCGGGAGCAGCGTGTGAGTCTGTCACACACAGACATCTTCCTCCAGGAGCAGCGTGTGAGATGGACACACACAGACACCTTCCTCCGGGAGCAGCCTGGGAGACTGTTACACACAGGCACCTTCCTCCAGGAGCAGCCAGGGAGACTGTCCCCACAGACACCTTCCTCCGGGAGCAGCGTGTGAGACTGTCACACACAGACACCATCCTCCGGGAGCAGCGTGTGAGTCTGTCACACACAGACATCTTCCTCCAGGAGCAGCGTGTGAGATGGACACACACAGACACCTTCCTCCAGGAGCAGCGTGTGAGACGGTCACACACAGACAGCTTCCTCCGGGAGCAGCCAGGGAGACTGTTACACACAGGCACCTTCCTCCAGGAGCAGCGTGTGAGACGGTTACACACAGACACCTTCCTCCGGGAGCAGCCAGGGAGACAGTTACACACAGGCACCTTCCTCCAGGAGCAGCGTGTGAGACTGTTACACACAGACACCTTCCTCCGGGAGCAGCCAGGGGGACTGTCACACACTGACACGTTCCTCCGGGAGCAGCGTGTGAGACTGTCACACACAGACAACTTCCTCCAGGAGCAGCGAGAGAGACTGTCACACACAGACACCTTCCTCCGGGAGCAGCCAGGGAGACTGTCATCCACAGACACCTTCCTCCGGGAGCAGCCAGGGAGACTGTCACACACAGACACCTTCCTCCAGGAGCAGCGTGTGAGACTGTCACACACAGACACCTTCCTCCGGGAGCAGCCAGGGAGACTGTTACACACAGGCACCTTCCTCCAGGAGCAGCGTGTGAGACTGTTACACACAGACACCTTCCTCCAGGAGCAGCGTGTGAGACGGTCACACACAGACACCTTCCTCCGGGAGCAGCCAGGGAGACTGTTACACACAGGCACCTTCCTCCAGGAGCAGCGTGTGAGATTGTTACACACAGACACCTTCCTCCGGGAGCAGCCAGCGAGACTGTTACACACAGGCACCTTCCTCCGGGAGCAGCCAGGGGGACTGTCACACACAGACACCTTCCTCCGGGAGCAGCGTGTGAGACTGTCACACACAGACAACTTCCTCCAGGAGCAGCGAGAGAGACTGTCACACACAGACACCTTCCTCCAGGATCAGAGTGTGAGTCTGTCACACACAGACACCTTCCTCCGGAGGAGCCAGTGAGGGAGACTGTCACCCACAGACACCTTCCTCCGGGAGCAGCCAGGGAGACTGTCACACACAGACACCTTCCTCCAGGAGCAGAGGGTGAGTCTGTCACACACAGACACCTTCCTCCGGGAGCAGCATGTGAGACTGTCACACACAGACAACTTCCTCCAGGAGCAGCAAGAGAGACTGTCACACACAGACACCTTCCTCCAGGAGCAGCGAGAGAGACTGTCACACACAGACACCTTCCTCCGGGAGCAGCCAGGGAGACTGTCACCCACAGACACCTTCCTCCGGGAGCAGCCAGGGAGACTGTCACACACAGACACCTTCCTCCAGGAGCAGCGTGTGAGACTGTCACACACAGACACCTTCCTCCAGGAGCAGAGTGTGAGTCTGTCACACACAGACACCTTCCTCCGGGAGCAGCCAGGGAGACTGTCAACCACAGACACCTTCCTCCGGGAGCAGCCAGGGAGACTGTCACACACAGACACCTTCCTCCAGGAGCAGAGTGTGAGTCTGTCACACACAGACACCTTCCTCCGGGAGCAGCCAGGGAGACTGTCACACACAGACACCTTCCTCTGGGAGCAGCCAGGGAGACTGTCACACACAGACACCTTCCTCCAGGAGCAGAGTGTGAGTCTGTCACACACAGACACCTTCCTCCGGGAGCAGCCAGGGAGACTGTCACACACAGACACCTTCCTCCGGGAGCAGCAAGGGGGACTGTCACACACAGACACCTTCCTCCGGGAGCAGCGTGTGAGACTGTCACACACAGACAACTTCCTCCAGGAGCAGCGAGAGAGACTGTCACACACAGACACCTTCCTCCGGGAGCAGCCAGGGAGACTGTCACCCACAGACACCTTCCTCCGGGAGCAGCTTGTGAGACTGTCACACACAGACACCTTCCTCCGGGAGCAGCCAGGGAGACTGTCACACACAGACACCTTCCTCCAGGAGCAGCATGTGAGACTGTCACACACAGACACCTTCCTCCAGGAGCAGCGTGTGAGTCTGTCACACACAGACACCTTCCTACGGGAGCAGCCAGGGAGACTGTCACACACAGACAGCTTCCTCCGGGAGCAGCCAGGGAGACTGTCACACACAGACACCATCCTCCAGGAGCAGCGAGTGAGACTGTCACACACAGACACCTTCCTCCGGGAGCAGCGTGTGAGACGGTCACACACAGACACCTTCCTCCAGGAGCAGCCAGGGAGACTGTCACACACAGGTACCTTCCTCCAGGAGCAGCGTGTGAGACAGTTACACACAGACACCTTCCTCCGGGAGCAGCATGTGAGACTGTCACACACAGACAACTTCCTCCAGGAGCAGCAAGAGAGACTGTCACACACAGACACCTTCCTCCGGGAGCAGCCAGGGAGACTGTCACACACAGACACCTTCCTCCTGGAGCAGCGTGAGACTGTCACACACAGACAAGTTCCTCCGGGAGCAGCCAGGGAGACTGTCGCACACAGACACCTTCCTCCGGGAGCAGCGTGTGACACTGTCACACACAGACACCTTCCTCCAGGAGCAGAGTGTGAGTCTGTCACACACAGCCACCTTCCTCCGGGAGCAGCCAGGGAGACTGTCACCCACAGACACCTTCCTCCGGGAGCAGCGTGTGAGACTGTCACACACAGACACCATCCTCCGGGAGCAGCGTGTGAGTCTGTCATACACAGACATCTTCCTCCAGGAGCAGCGTGTGAGATGGACACACACAGACACCTTCCTCCGGGAGCAGCCTGGGAGACTGTTACACACAGGCACCTTCCTCCAGGAGCAGCCAGGGAGACTGTCACCCACAGACACCTTCCTCCGGGAGCAGCGTGTGAGACTGTCACACACAGACACCATCCTCCGGGAGCAGCGTGTGAGTCTGTCACACACAGACATCTTCCTCCAGGAGCAGCGTGTGAGATGGACACACACAGACACCTTCCTCCGGGAGCAGCCTGGGAGACTGTTACACACAGGCACCTTCCTCCAGGAGCAGCGTGTGAGACGGTCACACACAGACACCTTCCTCTGGGAGCAGCCAGGGAGACTGTTACACACAGGCACCTTCCTCCAGGAGCAGCATGTGAGACTGTTACACACAGACACCTTCCTCCAGGAGCAGCGTGTGAGACGGTCACACACAGACAGCTTCCTCCGGGAGCAGCCAGGGAGACTGTTACACACAGGCACCTTCCTCCAGGAGCAGCGTGTGAGACTGTTACACACAGACACCTTCCTCCGGGAGCAGCCAGGGAGACAGTTACACACAGGCACCTTCCTCCAGGAGCAGCGTGTGAGACTGTTACACACAGACACCTTCCTCCGGGAGCAGCCAGGGGGACTGTCACACACAGACACGTTCCTCCGGGAGCAGCGTGTGAGACTGTCACACACAGACAACTTCCTCCAGGAGCAGCGAGAGAGACTGTCACACACAGACACCTTCCTCCGGGAGCAGCCAGGGAGACTGTCACCCACAGGCACCTTCCTCCGGGAGCAGCCAAGGAGACTGTCACACACAGACACCTTCCTCCAGGAGCAGCGTGTGAGACTGTCACACACAGACGCCTTCCTCCGGGAGCAGCCAGGGAGACTGTTACACACAGGCACCTTTCTCCAGGAGCAGCGTGTGAGACTGTTACACACAGACACCTTCCTCCAGGAGCAGCGTGTGAGACGGTCACACACAGACACCTTCCTCCGGGAGCAGCCAGGGAGACTGTTACACACAGGCACCTTCCTCCAGGAGCAGCGTGTGAGACTGTTACACACAGACACCTTCCTCCGGGAGCAGCCAGGGAGACTGTTACACACAGGCACCTTCCTCCGGGAGCAGCCAGGGGGACTGTCACACACAGACACCTTCCTCCGGGGGCAGCGTGTGAGACTGTCACACACAGACAACTTCCTCCAGGAGCAGCGAGAGAGACTGTCACACACAGACTCCTTCCTCCGGGAGCAGTCAGGGAGACTGTCAACCACAGACACCTTCCTCCGGGAGCAGCCAGGGAGACTGTCACACACAGACACCTTCCTCCAGGAGCAGCGTGTGAGACTGTCACACACAGACACCTTCCTCCAGGAGCAGAGTTTGAGTCTGTCACACACAGACACCTTCCTCCGGGAGCAGCCAGGGAGACTGTCACACACAGACACCTTCCTCCGGGAGCAGCAAGGGGGACTGTCACACACAGACACCTTCCTCCGGGAGCAGCGTGTGAGACTGTCACACACAGACAACCTCCTCCAGGAGCAGCGAGAGAGACTGTCACACACAGACACCTTCCTCCGGGAGCAGCCAGGGAGACTGTCACCCACAGACACCTTCCTCCGGGAGCAGCTTGTGAGACTGTCACACACAGACACCTTCCTCCGGGAGCAGCCAGGGAGACTGTCACACACAGACACCTTCCTCCAGGAGCAGCATGTGAGACTGTCACACCCAGACACCTTCCTCCAGGAGCAGCGTGTGAGTCTGTCACACACATACACCTTCCTCCGGGAGCAGCATGTGAGACTGTCACACACAGACACCTTCCTCCGGGAGCAGCGAGTGAGACTGTCACACACAGACACATTCCTCCGGGAGCAGCGAGTGAGACTGACAGACACAGACACCTTCCTCCGGGAGCAGCGAGTGAGACTGTCACACACAGACACCTTACTCCGGGAGCAGCGTGTGAGACTGTCACACACAGACACCTTCCTCCGGGAGCAGCGTGTGAGACGGTCACACACAGACACCTTCCTCCAGGAGCAGCCAGGGAGACTGTCACACACAGGTACCTTCCTCCAGGAGCAGCGTGTGAGACAGTTACACACAGACACCTTCCTCCGGGAGCAGCATGTGAGACTGTCACACACAGACAACTTCCTCCAGGAGCAGCAAGAGAGACTGTCACACACAGACACCTTCCTCCGGGAGCAGCCAGGGAGACTGTCACACACAGACACCTTCCTCCTGGAGCAGCGTGAGACTGTCACACACAGACACGTTCCTCCGGGAGCAGCCAGGGAGACTGTCGCACACAGACACCTTCCTCCGGGAGCAGCGTGTGACACTGTCACACACAGACACCTTCCTGCAGGAGCAGCGTGTGAGACGGTCACACACAGACACCTTCCTCCGGGAGCAGCCAGGGAGACTGTCACACACAGGCACCTTCCTCCAGGAGCAGCGTGTGAGACTGTTACACACAGACACCTTCCTCCAGGAGCAGCGTGTGAGACTGTTACACACAGACACCTTCCTCCGGGAGCAGCCAGCGAGACTGTCACACACAGACAACTTCCTCCAGGCGCAGCGAGAGAGACTGTCACACACAGACACCTTCCTCCGGGAGCAGCGTGTGAGACTGTCACCCACAGACACCTTCCTCGGGGAGCAGCGAGTGAGACTGTCACACACAGACACCTTCCTCCAGGAGCAGCGTGTGAGACTGTCACACACAGACAACTTCCTCCAGGAGCAGCGAGAGAGACTGTCACACACAGACACCTTCCTCCAGGAGCAGAGTGTGAGTCTGTCACACACAGACACCTTCCTCCGGAGGAGCCAGTGAGGGAGACTGTCACCCAAAGACACCTTCCTCCGGGAGCAGCCAGGGAGACTGTCACACACAGACACCTTCCTCCAGGAGCAGAGGGTGAGTCTGTCACACACAGACACCTTCCTCCGGGAGCAGCATGTGAGACTGTCACACACAGACAACTTCCTCCAGGAGCAGCAAGAGAGACTGTCACACACAGACACCTTCCTCCAGGAGCAGCGAGAGAGACTGTCACACACAGACACCTTCCTCCGGGAGCAGCCAGGGAGACTGTCACCCACAGACACCTTCCTCCGGGAGCAGCCAGGGAGACTGTCACACACAGACACCTTCCTCCAGGAGCAGCGTGTGAGACTGTCACACACAGACACCTTCCTCCAGGAGCAGAGTGTGAGTCTGTCACACACAGACACCTTCCTCCGGGAGCAGCCAGGGAGACTGTCAACCACAGACACCTTCCTCCGGGAGCAGCCAGGGAGACTGTCACACAGAGACACCTTCCTCCAGGAGCAGAGTGTGAGTCTGTCACACACAGACACCTTCCTCCGGGAGCAGCCAGGGAGACTGTCACACACAGACACCTTCCTCCGGGAGCAGCAAGGGGGACTGTCACACACAGACACCTTCCTCCGGGAGCAGCGTGTGAGACTGTCACACACAGACAACTTCCTCCAGGAGCAGCGAGAGAGACTGTCACACACAGACACCTTCCTCCGGGAGCAGCCAGGGAGACTGTCACCCACAGACACCTTCCTCCGGGAGCAGCTTGTGAGACTGTCACACACAGACACCTTCCTCCGGGAGCAGCCAGGGAGACTGTCACACACAGACACCTTCCTCCAGGAGCAGCATGTGAGACTGTCACACACAGACACCTTCCTCCAGGAGCAGCGTGTGAGTCTGTCACACACATACACCTTCCTCCGGGAGCAGCATGTGAGACTGTCACACACAGACACCATCCTCCGGGAGCAGCGAGTGAGACTGTCACACACAGACACATTCCTCCGGGAGCAGCGAGTGAGACTGACAGACACATACACCTTCCTCCGGGAGCAGCGAGTGAGACTGTCACACACAGACACCTTCCTACGGGAGCAGCCAGGGAGACTGTCACACACAGACAGCTTCCTCCGGGAGCAGCGTGTGAGACTGTCACACACAGACACCATCCTCCGGGAGCAGCGTGTGAGTCTGTCACACACAGACATCTTCCTCCAGGAGCAGCGTGTGAGATGGACACACACAGACACCTTCCTCCGGGAGCAGCCTGGGAGACTGTTACACACAGGCACCTTCCTCCAGGAGCAGCCAGGGAGACTGTCACCCACAGACACCTTCCTCCGGGAGCAGCGTGTGAGACTGTCACACACAGACACCATCCTCCGGGAGCAGCCAGGGCGACTGTCACACACAGACACCTTCCTCCGGGAGCAGCGTGTGAGACTGTCACACACAGACACCTTCCTCCGGGAGCAGCCAGGGAGACTGTCACCCACAGACACCTTCCTCCGGGAGCAGCCAGGGAGACTGTCACACACAGACACCTTCCTCCAGGAGCAGCGTGTGAGACTGTCACACACAGACACCTTCCTCCAGGAGCAGAGTGTGAGTCTGTCACACACAGCCACCTTCCTCCGGGAGCAGCCAGGGAGACAGTCACCCACAGACACCTTCCTCCGGGAGCAGCGTGTGAGACTGTCACACACAGACACCATCCTCCGGGAGCAGCGTGTGAGTCTGTCACACACAGACATCTTCCTCCAGGAGCAGCGTGTGAGATGGACACACACAGACACCTTCCTCCGGGAGCAGCCTGGGAGACTGTTACACACAGGCACCTTCCTCCAGGAGCAGCCAGGGAGACTGTCCCCACAGACACCTTCCTCCGGGAGCAGCGTGTGAGACTGTCACACACAGACACCATCCTCCGGGAGCAGCGTGTGAGTCTGTCACACACAGACATCTTCCTCCAGGAGCAGCGTGTGAGATGGACACACACAGACACCTTCCTCCAGGAGCAGCGTGTGAGACGGTCACACACAGACAGCTTCCTCCGGGAGCAGCCAGGGAGACTGTTACACACAGGCACCTTCCTCCAGGAGCAGCGTGTGAGACGGTTACACACAGACACCTTCCTCCGGGAGCAGCCAGGGAGACAGTTACACACAGGCACCTTCCTCCAGGAGCAGCGTGTGAGACTGTTACACACAGACACCTTCCTCCGGGAGCAGCCAGGGGGACTGTCACACACAGACACGTTCCTCCGGGAGCAGCGTGTGAGACTGTCACACACAGACAACTTCCTCCAGGAGCAGCGAGAGAGACTGTCACACACAGACACCTTCCTCCGGGAGCAGCCAGGGAGACTGTCATCCACAGACACCTTCCTCCGGGAGCAGCCAGGGAGACTGTCACACACAGACACCTTCCTCCAGGAGCAGCGTGTGAGACTGTCACACACAGACACCTTCCTCCGGGAGCAGCCAGGGAGACTGTTACACACAGGCACCTTCCTCCAGGAGCAGCGTGTGAGACTGTTACACACAGACACCTTCCTCCAGGAGCAGCGTGTGAGACGGTCACACACAGACACCTTCCTCCGGGAGCAGCCAGGGAGACTGTTACACACAGGCACCTTCCTCCAGGAGCAGCGTGTGAGATTGTTACACACAGACACCTTCCTCCGGGAGCAGCCAGCGAGACTGTTACACACAGGCACCTTCCTCCGGGAGCAGCCAGGGGGACTGTCACACACAGACACCTTCCTCCGGGAGCAGCGTGTGAGACTGTCACACACAGACAACTTCCTCCAGGAGCAGCGAGAGAGACTGTCACACACAGACACCTTCCTCCAGGATCAGAGTGTGAGTCTGTCACACACAGACACCTTCCTCCGGAGGAGCCAGTGAGGGAGACTGTCACCCACAGACACCTTCCTCCGGGAGCAGCCAGGGAGACTGTCACACACAGACACCTTCCTCCAGGAGCAGAGGGTGAGTCTGTCACACACAGACACCTTCCTCCGGGAGCAGCATGTGAGACTGTCACACACAGACAACTTCCTCCAGGAGCAGCAAGAGAGACTGTCACACACAGACACCTTCCTCCAGGAGCAGCGAGAGAGACTGTCACACACAGACACCTTCCTCCGGGAGCAGCCAGGGAGACTGTCACCCACAGACACCTTCCTCCGGGAGCAGCCAGGGAGACTGTCACACACAGACACCTTCCTCCAGGAGCAGCGTGTGAGACTGTCACACACAGACACCTTCCTCCAGGAGCAGAGTGTGAGTCTGTCACACACAGACACCTTCCTCCGGGAGCAGCGTGTGAGACTGTCACACACAGACACCTTCCTCCAGGAGCAGAGTGTGAGTCTGTCACACACAGACACCTTCCTCCGGGAGCAGCCAGGGAGACTGTCACACACAGACACCTTCCTCCAGGAGCAGAGTGTGAGTCTGTCACACACAGACACCTTCCTCCGGGAGCAGCCAGGGAGACTGTCACACACAGACACCTTCCTCCAGGAGCAGAGTGTGAGTCTGTCACACACAGACACCTTCCTCCGGGAGCAGCCAGGGAGACTGTCACACACAGACACCTTCCTCTGGGAGCAGCCAGGGAGACTGTCACACACAGACACCTTCCTCCAGGAGCAGAGTGTGAGTCTGTCACACACAGACACCTTCCTCCGGGAGCAGCCAGGGAGACTGTCACACACAGACACCTTCCTACGGGAGCAGCAAGGGGGACTGTCACACACAGACACCTTCCTCCGGGAGCAGCGTGTGAGACTGTCACACACAGACAACTTCCTCCAGGAGCAGCGAGAGAGACTGTCACACACAGACACCTTCCTCCGGGAGCAGCCAGGGAGACTGTCACCCACAGACACCTTCCTCCGGGAGCAGCTTGTGAGACTGTCACACACAGACACCTTCCTCCGGGAGCAGCCAGGGAGACTGTCACACACAGACACCTTCCTCCAGGAGCAGCATGTGAGACTGTCACACACAGACACCTTCCTCCAGGAGCAGCGTGTGAGTCTGTCACACACATACACCTTCCTCCGGGAGCAGCATGTGAGACTGTCACACACAGACACCATCCTCCGGGAGCAGCGAGTGAGACTGTCACACACAGACACGTTCCTCCGGGAGCAGCGTGTGAGACTGTCACACACAGACAACTTCCTCCAGGAGCAGCGAGAGAGACAGTCACACACAGACACCTTCCTCCGGGAGCAGCCAGGGAGACTGTCACCCACAGACACCTTCCTCCGGGAGCAGCCAGGGAGACTGTCACACACAGACACCTTCCTCCGGGAGCAGCGTGTGAGACTGTCACACACAGACACCTTCCTCCGGGAGCAGCCAGGGAGACTGTTACACACAGGCACCTTCCTCCAGGAGCAGCGTGTGAGACTGTTACACACAGACACCTTCCTCCGGGAGCAGCAAGGGGGACTGTCACACACAGACACCATCCTCCGGGAGCAGCGTGTGAGACTGTCAAACACAGACATCTTCCTCCGGGAGCAGCGTGTGAGACTGTCACACACAGACACCTTCCTCCAGGAGCAGCGTGTGAGACGGTCACACACAGACACCTTCCTCCAGGAGCAGCGTGTGAGACGGTCACACACAGCCACCTTCCTCCGGGAGCAGCCAGGGAGACAGTCACCCACAGACACCTTCCTCCGGGAGCAGCGTGTGAGACTGTCACACACAGACACCATCCTCCGGGAGCAGCGTGTGAGTCTGTCACACACAGACATCTTCCTCCAGGAGCAGCGTGTGAGATGGACACACACAGACACCTTCCTCCGGGAGCAGCCTGGGAGACTGTTACACACAGGCACCTTCCTCCAGGAGCAGCCAGGGAGACTGTCCCCACAGACACCTTCCTCCGGGAGCAGCGTGTGAGACTGTCACACACAGACACCATCCTCCGGGAGCAGCGTGTGAGTCTGTCACACACAGACATCTTCCTCCAGGAGCAGCGTGTGAGATGGACACACACAGACACCTTCCTCCAGGAGCAGCGTGTGAGACGGTCACACACAGACAGCTTCCTCCGGGAGCAGCCAGGGAGACTGTTACACACAGGCACCTTCCTCCAGGAGCAGCGTGTGAGACGGTTACACACAGACACCTTCCTCCGGGAGCAGCCAGGGAGACAGTTACACACAGGCACCTTCCTCCAGGAGCAGCGTGTGAGACTGTTACACACAGACACATTCCTCCGGGAGCAGCCAGGGGGACTGTCACACACAGACACGTTCCTCCGGGAGCAGCGTGTGAGACTGTCACACACAGACAACTTCCTCCAGGAGCAGCGAGAGAGACTGTCACACACAGACACCTTCCTCCGGGAGCAGCCAGGGAGACTGTCATCCACAGACACCTTCCTCCGGGAGCAGCCAGGGAGACTGTCACACACAGACACCTTCCTCCAGGAGCAGCGTGTGAGACTGTCACACACAGACACCTTCCTCCGGGAGCAGCCAGGGAGACTGTTACACACAGGCACCTTCCTCCAGGAGCAGCGTGTGAGACTGTTACACACAGACACCTTCCTCCAGGAGCAGCGTGTGAGACGGTCACACACAGACACCTTCCTCCGGGAGCAGCCAGGGAGACTGTTACACACAGGCACCTTCCTCCAGGAGCAGCGTGTGAGATTGTTACACACAGACACCTTCCTCCGGGAGCAGCCAGCGAGACTGTTACACACAGGCACCTTCCTCCGGGAGCAGCCAGGGGGACTGTCACACACAGACACCTTCCTCCGGGAGCAGCGTGTGAGACTGTCACACACAGACACCTTCCTCCAGGATCAGAGTGTGAGTCTGTCACACACAGACACCTTCCTCCGGAGGAGCCAGTGAGGGAGACTGTCACCCACAGACACCTTCCTCCGGGAGCAGCCAGGGAGACTGTCACACACAGACACCTTCCTCCAGGAGCAGAGGGTGAGTCTGTCACACACAGACACCTTCCTCCGGGAGCAGCATGTGAGACTGTCACACACAGACAACTTCCTCCAGTAGCAGCGAGAGAGACTGTCACACACAGACACCTTCCTCCGGGAGCAGCCAGGGAGACTGTCACCCACAGACACCTTCCTCCGGGAGCAGCCAGGGAGACTGTCACACACAGACACCTTCCTCCAGGAGCAGCGTGTGAGACTGTCACACACAGACACCTTCCTCCAGGAGCAGAGTGTGAGTCTGTCACACACAGACACCTTCCTCCGGGAGCAGCCAGGGAGACTGTCACACACAGACACCTTCCTCCGGGAGCAGAGTGTGAGTCTGTCACACACAGACACCTTCCTCCAGGAGCAGAGTGTGAGTCTGTCACACACAGACACCTTCCTCCGGGAGCAGCCAGGGAGACTGTCACACACAGACACCTTCCTCCGGGAGCAGCAAGGGGGACTGTCACACACAGACACCTTCCTCCGGGAGCAGCGTGTGAGACTGTCACACACAGACAACTTCCTCCAGGAGCAGCGAGAGAGACTGTCACACACAGACACCTTCCTCCGGGAGCAGCCAGGGAGACTGTCACCCACAGACACCTTCCTCCGGGAGCAGCTTGTGAGACTGTCACACACAGACACCTTCCTCCGGGAGCAGCCAGGGAGACTGTCACACACAGACACCTTCCTCCAGGAGCAGCATGTGAGACTGTCACACACAGACACCTTCCTCCAGGAGCAGCGTGTGAGTCTGTCACACACATACACCTTCCTCCGGGAGCAGCATGTGAGACTGTCACACACAGACACCATCCTCCGGGAGCAGCGAGTGAGACTGTCACACACAGACACGTTCCTCCGGGAGCAGCGTGTGAGACTGTCACACACAGACAACTTCCTCCAGGAGCAGCGAGAGAGACAGTCACACACAGACACCTTCCTCCGGGAGCAGCCAGGGAGACTGTCACCCACAGACACCTTCCTCCGGGAGCAGCCAGGGAGACTGTCACACACAGACACCTTCCTCCGGGAGCAGCGTGTGAGACTGTCACACACAGACACCTTCCTCCGGGAGCAGCCAGGGAGACTGTTACACACAGGCACCTTCCTCCAGGAGCAGCGTGTGAGACTGTTACACACAGACACCTTCCTCCGGGAGCAGCAAGGGGGACTGTCACACACAGACACCATCCTCCGGGAGCAGCGTGTGAGACTGTCACACACAGACACCTTCCTCCAGGAGCAGCGTGTGAGACGGTCACACACAGACACCTTCCTCCAGGAGCAGCGTGTGAGACGGTCACACACAGACACCTTCCTCCGGGAGCAGACAGGGAGACTGTTACACACAGACACCTTCCTCCAGGAGCAGCGTGTGAGACTGTGACACACAGACACCTTCCTCCAGGAGCAGCGTGTGAGACGGTCACACACAGACACCTTCCTCCGGGAGCAGCCATGTGGACTGTCACGCACAGACACCTTCCTCCGGGAGTAGCGTGTGAGACTGTCACACACAGACAACTTCCTCCAGGAGCAGCGAGAGAGACTGTCACACACAGACACCTTCCTCCGGGAGCAGCCAGGGAGACTGTCACCCACAGACACCTTCCTCCGGGAGCAGCCAGGGAGACTGTCACACACAGACACCTTCCTCCGGGAGCAGCGTGTGAGACTGTCACACACAGACACCTTCCTCCAGGAGCAGAGTGTGAGTCTGTCACACACAGACACCTTCCTCCGGGAGCAGCCAGGGAGACTGTCACACACAGACACCTTCCTCCGGGAGCAGCGTGTGAGACTGTCACACACAGACACCTTCCTCCAGGAGCAGAGTGTGAGTCTGTCACACACAGACACCTTCCTCCAGGAGCAGAGTGTGAGTCTGTCACACACAGACACCTTCCTCCGGGAGCAGCCAGGGAGACTGTCACACACAGACACCTTCCTCCGGGAGCAGCGTGTGAGACTGTCACACACAGACACCTTCCTCCAGGAGCAGAGTGTGAGTCTGTCACACACAGACACCTTCCTCCAGGAGCAGAGTGTGAGTCTGTCACACACAGACACCTTCCTCCGGGAGCAGCCAGGGAGACTGTCACACACAGACACCTTCCTCCGGGAGCAGCGTGTGAGACTGTCACACACAGACACCTTCCTCCAGGAGCAGAGTGTGAGTCTGTCACACACAGACACCTTCCTCCAGGAGCAGAGTGTGAGTCTGTCACACACAGACACCTTCCTCCAGGAGCAGCGAGTGAGACTGTCACACACAGACACCTACCTCCGGGAGCAGCGTGTGAGACTGTCACACACAGACACCTTCCTCCGGGAGCAGCCAGGGAGACTGTCACACACAGACACCTTCCTCCGGGAGCAGCCAGGGAGACTGTCACACACAGACACCTTCCTCCGGGAGAAGCGAGTGAGACTACCACACACAGACACCTTCCTCCGGGAGAAGCGAGTGAGACTACCACACACAGACACCTTCCTCCGGGAGCAGCGTGTGAGACTGTCATACACAGACACCTTCCTCCGGGAGCAGCGTGTGAGACTGTCAGACACAAACACCTTCCTCCGGGAGCAGCCAGGGAGACTGTCACACACAGACACCTTCCTCCGGGAGCAGCCAGGGAGACTGTCACACACAGACACCTTCCTCCGGGAGCAGCGTGTGAGACTGTCACACACAGACACCTTCCTCTGGGAGCAGAGTGTGAGACTGTCACACACAGACACATTGCTCCGGGAGCAGCGTGTGAGACTGTCACACACAGACATCTTCCGCCGGGAGCAGCGTGTGAGACTGTAACACACAAACACCTTCCTCCAGGAGCAGCGTGTGATACGGTCACACACAGATACCTTCCTCCAGGAGCAGCGTGTGAGACGGTCACACACAGACACCTTCCACCGGGAGCAGCCAGTGAGACTGTTACACACAGGCACCTTCCTCCAGGAGCAGCGTGTGAGACTGTTACACACAGACACCTTCCTCCGGGAGCAGCGTGTGAGACTGTCACACACAGACAACTTCCTCCAGGAGCAGCGAGAGAGACTGTCACACACAGACACCTTACTCCGGGAGCAGCCAGGGAGACTGTCACCCACAGACACATTCCTCCGGGAGCAGCTTGTGAGACTGTCACACACAGACACCTTCCTCCGGGAGCAGCCAGGGAGACTGTTACACACAGGCACCTTCCTCCAGGAGCAGCGTGTGAGACTGTCACACACAGACACCTTCCTCCGGGAGCAGCCAGGGAGACTGTCACCCACAGACACCTTCCTCCGGGAGCAGCCAGGGAGACTGTCACACACAGACACCTTCCTCCAGGAGCAGCGTGTGAGACTGTCACACACAGACACCTTCCTCCAGGAGCAGAGTGTGAGTCTGTCACACACAGCCACCTTCCTCCGGGAGCAGCCAGGGAGACTGTCACCCACAGACACCTTCCTCCGGGAGCAGCGTGTGAGACTGTCACAAACAGACACCATCCTCCGGGAGCAGCGTGTGAGTCTGTCACACACAGACATCTTCCTCCAGGAGCAGCGTGTGAGATGGACACACACAGACACCTTCCTCCGGGAGCAGCCTGGGAGACTGTTACACACAGGCACCTTCCTCCAGGAGCAGCCAGGGAGACTGTCACCCACAGACACCTTCCTCCGGGAGCAGCGTGTGAGACTGTCACACACAGACACCATCCTCCGGGAGCAGCGTGTGAGTCTGTCACACACAGACATCTTCCTCCAGGAGCAGCGTGTGAGATGGACACACACAGACACCTTCCACCGGGAGCAGCCTGGGAGACTGTTACACACAGGCACCTTCCTCCAGGAGCAGCGTGTGAGACGGTCACACACAGACACCTTCCTCCGGGAGCAGCCAGGGAGACTGTTACACACAGGCACCTTCCTCCAGGAGCAGCATGTGAGACTGTTACACACAGACTCCTTCCTCCAGGAGCAGCGTGTGAGACGGTCACACACAGACAGCTTCCTCCGGGAGCAGCCAGGGAGACTGTTACACACAGGCACCTTCCTCCAGGAGCAGCGTGTGAGACTGTTACACACAGACACCTTCCTCCGGGAGCAGCCAGGGAGACAGTTACACACAGGCACCTTCCTCCAGGAGCAGCGTGTGAGACTGTGACACACAGACACCTTCCTCCAGGAGCAGCGTGTGAGACGGTCACACACAGACACCTTCCTCCGGGAGCAGCCAGGTGGACTGTCACGCACAGACACCTTCCTCCGGGAGTAGCGTGTGAGACTGTCACACACAGACAACTTCCTCCAGGAGCAGCGAGAGAGACTGTCACACACAGACACCTTCCTCCGGGAGCAGCCAGGGAGACTGTCACCCACAGACACCTTCCTCCGGGAGCAGCCAGGGAGACTGTCATACACAGACACCGTCCTCCAGGAGCAGCGTGTGAGACTGTCACACACAGACACCTTCCTCCAGGAGCAGAGTGTGAGTCTGTCACACACAGACACCTTCCTCCGGGAGCAGCCAGGGAGACTGTCACACACAGACACCTTCCTCCGGGAGCAGCGTGTGAGACTGTCACACACAGACACCTTCCTCCGGGAGCAGCGAGTGAGACTGCCACACACAGACACCTTCCTCCGGGAGCAGCGTGTGAGACTGTCATACACAGACACCTTCCTCCGGGAGCAGCGTGTGAGACTGTCAGACACAGACACCTTCCTCCGGGAGCAGCCAGGGAGACTGTCACACACAGACACCTTCCTCCGGGAGCAGCCAGGGAGACTGTCACACACAGACACCTTCCTCCGGGAGCAGCGTGTGAGACTGTCACACACAGACACCATCCTCCGGGAGCAGCGTGTGAGACTGTCACACACAGACATCTTCCTCCGGGAGCAGCGTGTGAGACTGTAACACACAAACACCTTCCTCCAGGAGCAGCGTGTGATACGGTCACACACAGATACCTTCCTCCAGGAGCAGCGTGTGAGACGGTCACACACAGACACCTTCCACCGGGAGCAGCCAGTGAGACTGTTACACACAGGCACCTTCCTCCAGGAGCAGCGTGTGAGACTGTTACACACAGACACCTTCCTCCGGGAGCAGCAAGGGGGACTGTCACACACAGACACCTTCCTCCGGGAGCAGCGTGTGAGACTGTCACACACAGACAACTTCCTCCAGGAGCAGCGAGAGAGACTGTCACACACAGACACCTTACTCCGGGAGCAGCCAGGGAGACTGTCACCCACAGACACATTCCTCCGGGAGCAGCTTGTGAGACTGTCACACACAGACACCTTCCTCCGGGAGCAGCCAGGGAGACTGTTACACACAGGCACCTTCCTCCAGGAGCAGCGTGTGAGACTGTTACACACAGACACCTTCCTCCAGGAGCAGCGTGTGAGACGGTCACACACAGACACCTTCCTCCGGGAGCAGCCAGAGAGACTGTTACACACAGGCACCTTCCTCCAGGAGCAGCGTGTGAGACTGTTACACACAGACACCTTCCTCCGGGAGCAGCCAGGGAGACTGTTACACACAGGCACCTTCCTCCAGGAGCAGCGTGTGAGACTGTCAAACACAGACACCTTCCACTAGGAGCAGCGTGTGAGACTGTCACACACAGACACCTTCCTCCGGGAGCAGCCAGGGCGACTGTCACACACAGACACCTTCCTCCGGGAGCAGCGTGTGAGACTGTCACACACAGACACCTTCCTCCGGGAGCAGCCAGGGAGACTGTCACCCACAGACACCTTCCTCCGGGAGCAGCCAGGGAGACTGACACACACAGACACCTTCCTCCAGGAGCAGCGTGTGAGACTGTCACACACAGACACCTTCCTCCAGGAGCAGAGTGTGAGTCTGTCACACACAGCCACCTTCCTCCGGGAGCAGCCAGGGAGACAGTCACCCACAGACACCTTCCTCCGGGAGCAGCGTGTGAGACTGTCACACACAGACACCATCCTCCGGGAGCAGCGTGTGAGTCTGTCACACACAGACATCTTCCTCCAGGAGCAGCGTGTGAGATGGACACACACAGACACCTTCCTCCGGGAGCAGCCTGGGAGACTGTTACACACAGGCACCTTCCTCCAGGAGCAGCCAGGGAGACTGTCACCCACAGACACCTTCCTCCGGGAGCAGCGTGTGAGACTGTCACACACAGACACCATCCTCCGGGAGCAGCGTGTGAGTCTGTCACACACAGACATCTTCCTCCAGGAGCAGCGTGTGAGATGGACACACACAGACACCTTCCTCCGGGAGCAGCCTGGGAGACTGTTACACACAGGCACCTTCCTCCAGGAGCAGCGTGTGAGACGGTCACACACAGACACCTTCCTCCGGGAGCAGCCAGGGAGACTGTTACACACAGGCACCTTCCTCCAGGAGCAGCATGTGAGACTGTTACACACAGACACCTTCCTCCAGGAGCAGCGTGTGAGACGGTCACACACAGACAGCTTCCTCCGGGAGCAGCCAGGGAGACTGTGACACACAGGCACCTTCCTCCAGGAGCAGCGTGTGAGACGGTTACACACAGACACCTTCCTCCGGGAGCAGCCAGGGAGACAGTTACACACAGGCACCTTCCTCCAGGAGCAGCGTGTGAGACTGTTACACACAGACACCTTCCTCCGGGAGCAGCCAGGGGGACTGTCACACACAGACACGTTCCTCCGGGAGCAGCGTGTGAGACTGTCACACACAGACAACTTCCTCCAGGAGCAGCGAGAGAGACTGTCACACACAGACACCTTCCTCCGGGAGCAGCCAGGGAGACTGTCATCCACAGACACCTTCCTCCGGGAGCAGCCAGGGAGACTGTCACACACAGACACCTTCCTCCAGGAGCAGCGTGTGAGACTGTCACACACAGACACCTTCCTCCGGGAGCAGCCAGGGAGACTGTTACACACAGGCACCTTCCTCCAGGAGCAGCGTGTGAGACTGTTACACACAGACACCTTCCTCCAGGAGCAGCGTGTGAGACGGTCACACACAGACACCTTCCTCCGGGAGCAGCCAGGGAGACTGTTACACACAGGCACCTTCCTCCAGGAGCAGCGTGTGAGATTGTTACACACAGACACCTTCCTCCGGGAGCAGCCAGCGAGACTGTTACACACAGGCACCTTCCTCCGGGAGCAGCCAGGGGGACTGTCACACACAGACACCTTCCTCCGGGAGCAGCGTGTGAGACTGTCACACACAGACAACTTCCTCCAGGAGCAGCGAGAGAGACTGTCACACACAGACACCTTCCTCCAGGAGCAGAGTGTGAGTCTGTCACACACAGACACCTTCCTCCGGAGGAGCCAGTGAGGGAGACTGTCACCCACAGACACCTTCCTCCGGGAGCAGCCAGGGAGACTGTCACACACAGACACCTTCCTCCAGGAGCAGAGGGTGAGTCTGTCACACACAGACACCTTCCTCCGGGAGCAGCATGTGAGACTGTCACACACAGACACCTTCCTCCAGGAGCAGCGAGAGAGACTGTCACACACAGACACCTTCCTCCGGGAGCAGCCAGGGAGACTGTCACCCACAGACACCTTCCTCCGGGAGCAGCCAGGGAGACTGTCACACACAGACACCTTCCTCCAGGAGCAGCGTGTGAGACTGTCACACACAGACACCTTCCTCCAGGAGCAGAGTGTGAGTCTGTCACACACAGACACCTTCCTCCGGGAGCAGCCAGGGAGACTGTCAACCACAGACACCTTCCTCCGGGAGCAGCCAGGGAGACTGTCACACACAGACACCTTCCTCCAGGAGCAGAGTGTGAGTCTGTCACACACAGACACCTTCCTCCGGGAGCAGCCAGGGAGACTGTCACACACAGACACCTTCCTCTGGGAGCAGCCAGGGAGACTGTCACACACAGACACCTTCCTCCAGGAGCAGAGTGTGAGTCTGTCACACACAGACACCTTCCTCCGGGAGCAGCCAGGGAGACTGTCACACACAGACACCTTCCTCCGGGAGCAGCAAGGGGGACTGTCACACACAGACACCTTCCTCCGGGAGCAGCGTGTGAGACTGTCACACACAGACAACTTCCTCCAGGAGCAGCGAGAGAGACTGTCACACACAGACACCTTCCTCCGGGAGCAGCCAGGGAGACTGTCACCCACAGACACCTTCCTCCGGGAGCAGCTTGTGAGACTGTCACACACAGACACCTTCCTCCGGGAGCAGCCAGGGAGACTGTCACACACAGACACCTTCCTCCAGGAGCAGCATGTGAGACTGTCACACACAGACACCTTCCTCCAGGAGCAGCGTGTGAGTCTGTCACACACATACACCTTCCTCCGGGAGCAGCATGTGAGACTGTCACACACAGACACCATCCTCCGGGAGCAGCGAGTGAGACTGTCACACACAGACACATTCCTCCGAGAGCAGCGAGTGAGACTGACAGACACATACACCTTCCTCCGGGAGCAGCGAGTGAGACTGTCACACACAGACACCTTCCTACGGGAGCAGCCAGGGAGACTGTCACACACAGACAGCTTCCTCCGGGAGCAGCCAGGGAGACTGTCACACACAGACACCATCCTCCAGGAGCAGCGAGTGAGACTGTCACACACAGACACCTTCCTCCGGGAGCAGCGTGTGAGACGGTCACACACAGACACCTTCCTCCAGGAGCAGCCAGGGAGACTGTCACACACAGGTACCTTCCTCCAGGAGCAGCGTGTGAGACAGTTACACACAGACACCTTCCTCCGGGAGCAGCATGTGAGACTGTCACACACAGACAACTTCCTCCAGGAGCAGCAAGAGAGACTGTCACACACAGACACCTTCCTCCGGGAGCAGCCAGGGAGACTGTCACACACAGACACCTTCCTCCTGGAGCAGCGTGAGACTGTCACACACAGACAAGTTCCTCCGGGAGCAGCCAGGGAGACTGTCGCACACAGACACCTTCCTCCGGGAGCAGCGTGTGACACTGTCACACACAGACACCTTCCTCCAGGAGCAGAGTGTGAGTCTGTCACACACAGCCACCTTCCTCCGGGAGCAGCCAGGGAGACTGTCACCCACAGACACCTTCCTCCGGGAGCAGCGTGTGAGACTGTCACACACAGACACCATCCTCCGGGAGCAGCGTGTGAGTCTGTCACACACAGACATCTTCCTCCAGGAGCAGCGTGTGAGATGGACACACACAGACACCTTCCTCCGGGAGCAGCCTGGGAGACTGTTACACACAGGCACCTTCCTCCAGGAGCAGCGTGTGAGACGGTCACACACAGACACCTTCCTCCGGGAGCAGCCAGGGAGACTGTTACACACAGGCACCTTCCTCCAGGAGCAGCATGTGAGACTGTTACACACAGACACCTTCCTCCAGGAGCAGCGTGTGAGACGGTCACACACAGACAGCTTCCTCCGGGAGCAGCCAGGGAGACTGTTACACACAGGCACCTTCCTCCAGGAGCAGCGTGTGAGACTGTTACACACAGACACCTTCCTCCGGGAGCAGCCAGGGAGACAGTTACACACAGGCACCTTCCTCCAGGAGCAGCGTGTGAGACTGTTACACACAGACACCTTCCTCCGGGAGCAGCCAGGGGGACTGTCACACACAGACACGTTCCTCCGGGAGCAGCGTGTGAGACTGTCACACACAGACAACTTCCTCCAGGAGCAGCGAGAGAGACTGTCACACACAGACACCTTCCTCCGGGAGCAGCCAGGGAGACTGTCACCCACAGGCACCTTCCTCCGGGAGCAGCCAAGGAGACTGTCACACACAGACACCTTCCTCCAGGAGCAGCGTGTGAGACTGTCACACACAGACGCCTTCCTCCGGGAGCAGCCAGGGAGACTGTTACACACAGGCACCTTCCTCCAGGAGCAGCGTGTGAGACTGTTACACACAGACACCTTCCTCCAGGAGCAGCGTGTGAGACTGTCACACACAGACACCTTCCTCCAGGAGCAGCGTGTGAGACTGTCACACACAGACAACTTCCTCCAGGAGCAGCGAGAGAGACTGTCACACACAGACACCTTCCTCCAGGAGCAGAGTGTGAGTCTGTCACACACAGACACCTTCCTCCGGAGGAGCCAGTGAGGGAGACTGTCACCCACAGACACCTTCCTCCGGGAGCAGCCAGGGAGACTGTCACACACAGACACCTTCCTCCAGGAGCAGAGGGTGAGTCTGTCACACACAGACACCTTCCTCCGGGAGCAGCATGTGAGACTGTCACACACAGACACCTTCCTCCAGGAGCAGCGTGTGAGACTGTCACACACAGACACCTTCCTCCAGGAGCAGCGTGTGAGACTGTCACACACAGACAACTTCCTCCAGGAGCAGCGAGAGAGACTGTCACACACAGACACCTTCCTCCAGGAGCAGAGTGTGAGTCTGTCACACACAGACACCTTCCTCCGGAGGAGCCAGTGAGGGAGACTGTCACCCACAGACACCTTCCTCCGGGAGCAGCCAGGGAGACTGTCACACACAGACACCTTCCTCCAGGAGCAGAGGGTGAGTCTGTCACACACAGACACCTTCCTCCGGGAGCAGCATGTGAGACTGTCACACACAGACAACTTCCTCCAGGAGCAGCAAGAGAGACTGTCACACACAGACACCTTCCTCCAGGAGCAGCGAGAGAGACTGTCACACACAGACACCTTCCTCCGGGAGCAGCCAGGGAGACTGTCACCCACAGACACCTTCCTCCGGGAGCAGCCAGGGAGACTGTCACACACAGACACCTTCCTCCAGGAGCAGCGTGTGAGACTGTCACACACAGACACCTTCCTCCAGGAGCAGAGTGTGAGTCTGTCACACACAGACACCTTCCTCCGGGAGCAGCCAGGGAGACTGTCAACCACAGACACCTTCCTCCGGGAGCAGCCAGGGAGACTGTCACACAGAGACACCTTCCTCCAGGAGCAGAGTGTGAGTCTGTCACACACAGACACCTTCCTCCGGGAGCAGCCAGGGAGACTGTCACACACAGACACCTTCCTCCGGGAGCAGCAAGGGGGACTGTCACACACAGACACCTTCCTCCGGGAGCAGCGTGTGAGACTGTCACACACAGACAACTTCCTCCAGGAGCAGCGAGAGAGACTGTCACACACAGACACCTTCCTCCGGGAGCAGCCAGGGAGACTGTCACCCACAGACACCTTCCTCCGGGAGCAGCTTGTGAGACTGTCACACACAGACACCTTCCTCCGGGAGCAGCCAGGGAGACTGTCACACACAGACACCTTCCTCCAGGAGCAGCATGTGAGACTGTCACACACAGACACCTTCCTCCAGGAGCAGCGTGTGAGTCTGTCACACACATACACCTTCCTCCGGGAGCAGCATGTGAGACTGTCACACACAGACACCATCCTCCGGGAGCAGCGAGTGAGACTGTCACACACAGACACATTCCTCCGGGAGCAGCGAGTGAGACTGACAGACACATACACCTTCCTCCGGGAGCAGCGAGTGAGACTGTCACACACAGACACCTTCCTACGGGAGCAGCCAGGGAGACTGTCACACACAGACAGCTTCCTCCGGGAGCAGCCAGGGAGACTGTCACACACAGACACCATCCTCCAGGAGCAGCGAGTGAGACTGTCACACACAGACACCTTCCTCCGGGAGCAGCGTGTGAGACGGTCACACACAGACACCTTCCTCCAGGAGCAGCCAGGGAGACTGTCACACACAGGTACCTTCCTCCAGGAGCAGCGTGTGAGACAGTTACACACAGACACCTTCCTCCGGGAGCAGCATGTGAGACTGTCACACACAGACAACTTCCTCCAGGAGCAGCAAGAGAGACTGTCACACACAGACACCTTCCTCCGGGAGCAGCCAGGGAGACTGTCACACACAGACACCTTCCTCCTGGAGCAGCGTGAGACTGTCACACACAGACAAGTTCCTCCGGGAGCAGCCAGGGAGACTGTCGCACACAGACACCTTCCTCCGGGAGCAGCGTGTGACACTGTCACACACAGACACCTTCCTCCAGGAGCAGAGTGTGAGTCTGTCACACACAGCCACCTTCCTCCGGGAGCAGCCAGGGAGACTGTCACCCACAGACACCTTCCTCCGGGAGCAGCGTGTGAGACTGTCACACACAGACACCATCCTCCGGGAGCAGCGTGTGAGTCTGTCATACACAGACATCTTCCTCCAGGAGCAGCGTGTGAGATGGACACACACAGACACCTTCCTCCGGGAGCAGCCTGGGAGACTGTTACACACAGGCACCTTATTCCAGGAGCAGCCAGGGAGACTGTCACCCACAGACACCTTCCTCCGGGAGCAGCGTGTGAGACTGTCACACACAGACACCATCCTCCGGGAGCAGCGTGTGAGTCTGTCACACACAGACATCTTCCTCCAGGAGCAGCGTGTGAGATGGACACACACAGACACCTTCCTCCGGGAGCAGCCTGGGAGACTGTTACACACAGGCACCTTCCTCCAGGAGCAGCGTGTGAGACGGTCACACACAGACACCTTCCTCTGGGAGCAGCCAGGGAGACTGTTACACACAGGCACCTTCCTCCAGGAGCAGCATGTGAGACTGTTACACACAGACACCTTCCTCCAGGAGCAGCGTGTGAGACGGTCACACACAGACAGCTTCCTCCGGGAGCAGCCAGGGAGACTGTTACACACAGACACCTTCCTCCAGGAGCAGCGTGTGAGACTGTTACACACAGACACCTTCCTCCGGGAGCAGCCAGGGAGACAGTTACACACAGGCACCTTCCTCCAGGAGCAGCGTGTGAGACTGTTACACACAGACACCTTCCTCCGGGAGCAGCCAGGGGGACTGTCACACACAGACACGTTCCTCCGGGAGCAGCGTGTGAGACTGTCACACACAGACAACTTCCTCCAGGAGCAGCGAGAGAGACTGTCACACACAGACACCTTCCTCCGGGAGCAGCCAGGGAGACTGTCACCCACAGGCACCTTCCTCCGGGAGCAGCCAAGGAGACTGTCACACACAGACACCTTCCTCCAGGAGCAGCGTGTGAGACTGTCACACACAGACGCCTTCCTCCGGGAGCAGCCAGGGAGACTGTTACACACAGGCACCTTCCTCCAGGAGCAGCGTGTGAGACTGTTACACACAGACACCTTCCTCCAGGAGCAGCGTGTGAGACGGTCACACACAGACACCTTCCTCCGGGAGCAGCCAGGGAGACTGTTACACACAGGCACCTTCCTCCAGGAGCAGCGTGTGAGACTGTTACACACAGACACCTTCCTCCGGGAGCAGCCAGGGAGACTGTTACACACAGGCACCTTCCTCCGGGAGCAGCCAGGGGGACTGTCACACACAGACACCTTCCTCCGGGGGCAGCGTGTGAGACTGTCACACACGGACAACTTCCTCCAGGAGCAGCGAGAGAGACTGTCACACACAGACACCTTCCTCCAGGAGCAGAGTGTGAGACTGTCACACACAGACACCTTCCTCCAGGAGCAGAGTGTGAGACTGTCACACACAGACACCTTCCTCCGGGAGCAGCCAGGGAGACTGTCACACACAGACACCTTCCTCCAGGAGCAGCGTGTGAGACTGTCACACACAGACACCTTCCTCCAGGAGCAGAGTGTGAGTCTGTCACACACAGACACCTTCCTCCGGGAGCAGCCAGGGAGACTGTCACACACAGACACCTTCCTCCGGGAGCAGCAAGGGGGACTGTCACACACAGACACCTTCCTCCGGGAGCAGCGTGTGAGACTGTCACACACAGACAACTTCCTCCAGGAGCAGCGAGAGAGACTGTCACACACAGACACCTTCCTCCGGGAGCAGCCAGGGAGACTGTCACCCACAGACACCTTCCTCCGGGAGCAGCTTGTGAGACTGTCACACACAGACACCTTCCTCCGGGAGCAGCCAGGGAGACTGTCACACACAGACACCTTCCTCCAGGAGCAGCATGTGAGACTGTCACACCCAGACACCTTCCTCCAGGAGCAGCGTGTGAGTCTGTCACACACATATACCTTCCTCCGGGAGCAGCATGTGAGACTGTCACACACAGACACCTTCCTCCGGGAGCAGCGAGTGAGACTGTCACACACAGACACATTCCTCCGGGAGCAGCGAGTGAGACTGACAGACACAGACACCTTCCTCCGGGAGCAGCGAGTGAGACTGTCACACACAGACACCTTCCTACGGGAGCAGCCAGGGAGACTGTCACACACAGACAGCTTCCTCCGGGAGCAGCCATGGAGACTGTCACACACAGACACCTTCCTCCAGGAGCAGCGAGTGAGACTGTCACACACAGACACCTTACTCCGGGAGCAGCGTGTGAGACTGTCACACACAGACACCTTCCTCCGGGAGCAGCGTGTGAGACGGTCACACACAGACACCTTCCTCCAGGAGCAGCCAGGGAGACTGTCACACACAGGTACCTTCCTCCAGGAGCAGCGTGTGAGACAGTTACACACAGACACCTTCCTCCGGGAGCAGCATGTGAGACTGTCACACACAGACAACTTCCTCCAGGAGCAGCAAGAGAGACTGTCACACACAGACACCTTCCTCCGGGAGCAGCCAGGGAGACTGTCACACACAGACACCTTCCTCCTGGAGCAGCGTGAGACTGTCACACACAGACACGTTTCTCCGGGAGCAGCCAGGGAGACTGTCGCACACAGACACCTTCCTCCGGGAGCAGCGTGTGACACTGTCACACACAGACACCTTCCTGCAGGAGCAGCGTGTGAGACGGTCACACACAGACACCTTCCTCCGGGAGCAGCCAGGGAGACTGTCACACACAGGCACCTTCCTCCAGGAGCAGCGTGTGAGACTGTTACACACAGACACCTTCCTCCAGGAGCAGCGTGTGAGACTGTTACACACAGACACCTTCCTCCGGGAGCAGCCAGCGAGACTGTCACACACAGACAACTTCCTCCAGGCGCAGCGAGAGAGACTGTCACACACAGACACCTTCCTCCGGGAGCAGCGTGTGAGACTGTCACCCACAGACACCTTCCTCGGGGAGCAGCGAGTGAGACTGTCACACACAGACACCTTCCTCCAGGAGCAGCGTGTGAGACTGTCACACACAGACAACTTCCTCCAGGAGCAGCGAGAGAGACTGTCACACACAGACACCTTCCTCCAGGATCAGAGTGTGAGTCTGTCACACACAGACACCTTCCTCCGGAGGAGCCAGTGAGGGAGACTGTCACCCAAAGACACCTTCCTCCGGGAGCAGCCAGGGAGACTGTCACACACAGACACCTTCCTCCAGGAGCAGAGGGTGAGTCTGTCACACACAGACACCTTCCTCCGGGAGCAGCATGTGAGACTGTCACACACAGACAACTTCCTCCAGGAGCAGCAAGAGAGACTGTCACACACAGACACCTTCCTCCAGGAGCAGCGAGAGAGACTGTCACACACAGACACCTTCCTCCGGGAGCAGCCAGGGAGACTGTCACCCACAGACACCTTCCTCCGGGAGCAGCCAGGGAGACTGTCACACACAGACACCTTCCTCCAGGAGCAGCGTGTGAGACTGTCACACACAGACACCTTCCTCCAGGAGCAGAGTGTGAGTCTGTCACACACAGACACCTTCCTCCGGGAGCAGCCAGGGAGACTGTCAACCACAGACACCTTCCTCCGGGAGCAGCCAGGGAGACTGTCACACAGAGACACCTTCCTCCAGGAGCAGAGTGTGAGTCTGTCACACACAGACACCTTCCTCCGGGAGCAGCCAGGGAGACTGTCACACACAGACACCTTCCTCCGGGAGCAGCAAGGGGGACTGTCACACACAGACACCTTCCTCCGGGAGCAGCGAGTGAGACTGTCACACACAGACAACTTCCTCCAGGAGCAGCGAGAGAGACTGTCACACACAGACACCTTCCTCCGGGAGCAGCCAGGGAGACTGTCACCCACAGACACCTTCCTCCGGGAGCAGCTTGTGAGACTGTCACACACAGACACCTTCCTCCGGGAGCAGCCAGGGAGACTGTCACACACAGACACCTTCCTCCAGGAGCAGCATGTGAGACTGTCACACACAGACACCTTCCTCCAGGAGCAGCGTGTGAGTCTGTCACACACATACACCTTCCTCCGGGAGCAGCATGTGAGACTGTCACACACAGACACCATCCTCCGGGAGCAGCGAGTGAGACTGTCACACACAGACACATTCCTCCGGGAGCAGCGAGTGAGACTGACAGACACATACACCTTCCTCCGGGAGCGGCGAGTGAGACTGTCACACACAGACACCTTCCTACGGGAGCAGCCAGGGAGACTGTCACACACAGACAGCTTCCTCCGGGAGCAGCCAGGGAGACTGTCACACACAGACACCATCCTCCAGGAGCAGCGAGTGAGACTGTCACACACAGACACCTTCCTCCGGGAGCAGCGTGTGAGACGGTCACACACAGACACCTTCCTCCAGGAGCAGCCAGGGAGACTGTCACACACAGGTACCTTCCTCCAGGAGCAGCGTGTGAGACAGTTACACACAGACACCTTCCTCCGGGAGCAGCATGTGAGACTGTCACACACAGACAACTTCCTCCAGGAGCAGCAAGAGAGACTGTCACACACAGACACCTTCCTCCGGGAGCAGCCAGGGAGACTGTCACACACAGACACCTTCCTCCTGGAGCAGCGTGAGACTGTCACACACAGACAAGTTCCTCCGGGAGCAGCCAGGGAGACTGTCGCACACAGACACCTTCCTCCGGGAGCAGCGTGTGACACTGTCACACACAGACACCTTCCTCCAGGAGCAGAGTGTGAGTCTGTCACACACAGCCACCTTCCTCCGGGAGCAGCCAGGGAGACTGTCACCCACAGACACCTTCCTCCGGGAGCAGCGTGTGAGACTGTCACACACAGACACCATCCTCCGGGAGCAGCGTGTGAGTCTGTCACACACAGACATCTTCCTCCAGGAGCAGCGTGTGAGATGGACACACACAGACACCTTCCTCCGGGAGCAGCCTGGGAGACTGTTACACACAGGCACCTTCCTCCAGGAGCAGCCAGGGAGACTGTCACCCACAGACACCTTCCTCCGGGAGCAGCGTGTGAGACTGTCACACACAGACACCATCCTCCGGGAGCAGCGTGTGAGTCTGTCACACACAGACATCTTCCTCCAGGAGCAGCGTGTGAGATGGACACACACAGACACCTTCCTCCGGGAGCAGCCTGGGAGACTGTTACACACAGGCACCTTCCTCCAGGAGCAGCGTGTGAGACGGTCACACACAGACACCTTCCTCCGGGAGCAGCCAGGGAGACTGTTACACACAGGCACCTTCCTCCAGGAGCAGCATGTGAGACTGTTACACACAGACACCTTCCTCCAGGAGCAGCGTGTGAGACGGTCACACACAGACAGCTTCCTCCGGGAGCAGCCAGGGAGACTGTTACACACAGGCACCTTCCTCCAGGAGCAGCGTGTGAGACTGTTACACACAGACACCTTCCTCCGGGAGCAGCCAGGGAGACAGTTACACACAGGCACCTTCCTCCAGGAGCAGCGTGTGAGACTGTTACACACAGACACCTTCCTCCGGGAGCAGCCAGGGGGACTGTCACACACAGACACGTTCCTCCGGGAGCAGCGTGTGAGACTGTCACACACAGACAACTTCCTCCTGGAGCAGCGAGAGAGACTGTCACACACAGACACCTTCCTCCGGGAGCAGCCAGGGAGACTGTCACCCACAGGCACCTTCCTCCGGGAGCAGCCAAGGAGACTGTCACACACAGACACCTTCCTCCAGGAGCAGCGTGTGAGACTGTCACACACAGACGCCTTCCTCCGGGAGCAGCCAGGGAGACTGTTACACACAGGCACCTTCCTCCAGGAGCAGCGTGTGAGACTGTTACACACAGACACCTTCCTCCAGGAGCAGCGTGTGAGACGGTCACACACAGACACCTTCCTCCGGGAGCAGCCAGGGAGACTGTTACACACAGGCACCTTCCTCCAGGAGCAGCGTGTGAGACTGTTACACACAGACACCTTCCTCCGGGAGCAGCCAGGGAGACTGTTACACACAGGCACCTTCCTCCGGGAGCAGCCAGGGGGACTGTCACACACAGACACCTTCCTCCGGGGGCAGCGTGTGAGACTGTCACACACAGACAACTTCCTCCAGGAGCAGCGAGAGAGACTGTCACACACAGACACCTTCCTCCAGGAGCAGAGTGTGAGTCTGTCACACACAGACACCTTCCTCCGGGAGCAGCCAGTGAGACTGTCAACCACAGACACCTTCCTCCGGGAGCAGCCAGGGAGACTGTCACACACAGACACCTTCCTCCAGGAGCAGCGTGTGAGACTGTCACACACAGACACCTTCCTCCAGGAGCAGAGTGTGAGTCTGTCACACACAGACACCTTCCTCCGGGAGCAGCCAGGGAGACTGTCACACACAGACACCTTCCTCCGGGAGCAGCAAGGGGGACTGTCACACACAGACACCTTCCTCCGGGAGCAGCGTGTGAGACTGTCACACACAGACAACTTCCTCCAGGAGCAGCGAGAGAGACTGTCACACACAGACACCTTCCTCCGGGAGCAGCCAGGGAGACTGTCACCCACAGACACCTTCCTCCGGGAGCAGCTTGTGAGACTGTCACACCCAGACACCTTCCTCCAGGAGCAGCGTGTGAGTCTGTCACACACATACACCTTCCTCCGGGAGCAGCATGTGAGACTGTCACACACAGACACCTTCCTCCGGGAGCAGCGAGTGAGACTGTCACACACAGACACATTCCTCCGGGAGCAGCGAGTGAGACTGACAGACACAGACACCTTCCTCCGGGAGCAGCGAGTGAGACTGTCACACACAGACACCTTCCTACGGGAGCAGCCAGGGAGACTGTCACACACAGACAGCTTCCTCCGGGAGCAGCCATGGAGACTGTCACACACAGACACCTTCCTCCAGGAGCAGCGAGTGAGACTGTCACACACAGACACCTTACTCCGGGAGCAGCGTGTGAGACTGTCACACACAGACACCTTCCTCCGGGAGCAGCGTGTGAGACGGTCACACACAGACACCTTCCTCCAGGAGCAGCCAGGGAGACTGTCACACACAGGTACCTTCCTCCAGGAGCAGCGTGTGAGACAGTTACACACAGACACCTTCCTCCGGGAGCAGCATGTGAGACTGTCACACACAGACAACTTCCTCCAGGAGCAGCAAGAGAGACTGTCACACACAGACACCTTCCTCCGGGAGCAGCCAGGGAGACTGTCACACACAGACACCTTCCTCCTGGAGCAGCGTGAGACTGTCACACACAGACACGTTCCTCCGGGAGCAGCCAGGGAGACTGTCGCACACAGACACCTTCCTCCGGGAGCAGCGTGTGACACTGTCACACACAGACACCTTCCTGCAGGAGCAGCGTGTGAGACGGTCACACACAGACACCTTCCTCCGGGAGCAGCCAGGGAGACTGTCACACACAGGCACCTTCCTCCAGGAGCAGCGTGTGAGACTGTTACACACAGACACCTTCCTCCAGGAGCAGCGTGTGAGACTGTTACACACAGACACCTTCCTCCGGGAGCAGCCAGCGAGACTGTCACACACAGACAACTTCCTCCAGGCGCAGCGAGAGAGACTGTCACACACAGACACCTTCCTCCGGGAGCAGCGTGTGAGACTGTCACCCACAGACACCTTCCTCGGGGAGCAGCGAGTGAGACTGTCACACACAGACACATTCCTCCGGGAACAGCGAGTGAGACTGTCAGACACAGACACCTTCCTCCGGGAGCAGCGAGTGAGACTGTAACACACAGATACCTTCCTACGGGAGCAGCCAGAGAGACTGTCACACACAGACAGCTTCCTCCGGAAGCAGCCAGGGAGACTGTCACACACAGACACCTTCCTCCGGGAGCAGTGTGGGAGACTGTCAAACACAGACACCTTCCTCCGGGATTAGCGACTGAGACTGTCACACACAGACACCTTCCTCCGGGAGCAGCGTGTGAGACTGTCACACACAGACACCATCCTCCGGGAGCAGCGTGTGAGACTGTCACACACAGACATCTTCCTCCAGGAGCAGCGTGTGAGACTGTCACACACAGACACCTTCCTCCAGGAGCAGCGTGTGAGACGGTCACACACAGACACCTTCCTCCAGGAGCAGCGTGTGAGACGGTCACACACAGATACCTTCCTCCGGGAGCAGCCAGGGAGACTGTTACACACAGGCACCTTCCTCCAGGAGCAGCGTGTGAGACGGTCACACACAGACACCTTCCTCCGGGAGCAGCCAGGGAGACTGTTACACACAGGCACCTTCCTCCAGGAGCAGCGTGTGAGACTGTTACACACAGACACCTTCCTCCGCGAGCAGCCAGGGGGACTGTCACACACAGACACCTTCCTCCGGGAGCAGCGTGTGAGACTGTCACACACAGACAACTTCCTCCAGGAGCATCGAGAGAGACTGTCACACACAGACACCTTCCTCCGGGAGCAGCCAGGGAGACTGTCACCCACAGACACCTTCCTCCGGGAGCAGCCAGGGAGACTGTCACATACAGACACCTTCCTCCAGGAGCAGCGTGTGAGACTGTTACACACAGGCACCTTCCTCCAGGAGCAGCGTGTGAGACTGTTACACACAGACACCTTCCTCCGCGAGCAGCCAGGGGGACTGTCACACACAGACACCTTCCTCCGGGAGCAGCGTGTGAGACTGTCACACACAGACAACTTCCTCCAGGAGCATCGAGAGAGACTGTCACACACAGACACCTTCCTCCGGGAGCAGCCAGGGAGACTGTCACCCACAGACACCTTCCTCCGGGAGCAGCCAGGGAGACTGTCACACACAGACACCTTCCTCCAGGAGCAGAGTGTGAGTCTGTCACACACAGACACCTTCCTCCGGGAGCAGCGTGTGAGACTGTCACACACAGACACCTTCCTCCGGGAGCAGCGAGTGAGACTGTCACACACAGACACATTCCTCCGGGAGCAGCGAGTGAGACTGTCAGACACAGACACCTTCCTCCGGGAGCAGCGAGTGAGACTGTCACACACAGACACCTTCCTACGGGAGCAGCCAGGGAGACTGTCACACACAGACAGCTTCCTCCGGGAGCAGCCAGGGAGACTGTCACACACAGACACCTTCCTCCAGGAGCAGCGAGTGAGACTGTCACACACAGACACCTTCCTCCAGGAGCAGCGTGTGAGACTGTCACACACAGACACCTTCCTCCAGGAGCAGCGTGTGAGACTGTCACACACAGACACCTTCCTCCGGGAGCAGCATGTGAGACTGTCACACACAGACACTTTCTTCCAGGAGCAGCCAATGAGACTGTCACATACAGAATTTTCTCCGGGAGCAGCGTGTGAGACGGTCACACACAGACACCTTCCTCCAGGAGCAGCCCGCGAGACTGTCACACATAGACACCTTCCTCCGGGAGCAGCGAGAGGCTGGTAGAAGACTCTGAACACCCGCTCGTCTTCCATTACCGCCTCGATTATTTTAATCTTCCTCCACGTATGAATTGGTGAGATCCTCGTGAAATGGGGTCTGTCATGGTCTCACATGGTCCGCAGGCCGAAGGTGCACGCCGCCTGGATACCCTCCGAGTGCTAGATTGCTCAACTGGTTTGAAAACACACCAGCAAAATGCAGATCACACGCTCAGGCAGTAGCAGAACCAGACTTGAAAGAAAAAGATGTAAAAGGAGTGAAAGAAGTAGTTTCCTGAACCACCTGGAGATATCGCCCTTGGTTGCATTGTACACTGGCACCATCTTACTCCGGAAATTAGTTGATCTTATTGATAATAAAGAAGGTTGCCTCAGATTACAGTTAGGGAAGTGACTGAGGAATGGCAAATGTGAGGAGATGCAGTTTGAAATGTCAAACCAGCAATGGACTTACAGTGGGAACGGTAGGGCTGTAGGGACTGGAATTGAAGAAAGGAAGCTGTGAGTACAACAGCATAGTTTATTGAAAGTGGCATCACAGGTACATTCTGGTGAAAAAGATGCTTCGCAAGCTCCCCTTCAACAGTTAGTGCAATGAGTGTTCAAATAGGACATTACGTTGTAGTTATATTCACTGAGTGGCCACTTTATTAGGTACCTTTTTAAGTGGCCACTGAGTTTATGTTCATTGTCTTCTGCTGCTGCAGCCCATCCACTTCAAAGTTTGACATGTTGTGCATTCAAGGATGCTCTTCTGCACTCCGCTGTTTTAATGCGTGGTTATTTGAGTTACTGTGGAATGCTCTGCCACAGACTGCGGTAGAGGCCAAGTTTGTGGGTATATTTAAAGCAGAAGTTGATCATTTCCTCACCAGTCAGGGCGTCAAAGGATATGGTGAAAAGGCAGGTGTAAGGGGTTGAGTGGGATCCGGGATCAGCCATGATGGAATGGCAGAGCAGACTCAATGGGCTGAATGGCCTAATTCTGCTCCTATGTCTTATGGTCACCTTCTTGTGGGCTTGACCAGTCTAATTATTCTCCTTTAATCTCTCTCAATCTACCCTGTCCAGCATCAACAACCATTGACCACATTCTTCCGCATTCTGATGTTTGGTCTGAATAACAACTGAACCTCTTGACCATGTTTGCATGCTCTTCTGCACTGAGTTGCTGTCACATGATAGGCTGATTAGATATCTGCATTAATGAGCAGGTGTACAGGTGTACCTAATAAAGTGGCCACTGAGTGTAAGTCAATGATGAGGCCGCACTTGAGCGCTGTGTGCAGTTTTCATCAGTGTGTTACAGGGGAAACGTGGCTAAATTGGAAAGAGGGCAGAGCTTTATGAAGATGTTGCCAGGACTAGAGGGCCTGAGTTCCAGGGGGAGATAGACCAGGCTGGGTCTTTACTCCTTGGAAGGTAGGAAAATAAGAGGTGGCCTTATAGAAGTGTTTACGATTATGAGAGGTGTAGATCAGGTGGATGGTGACAGTCTTTCCCCCAGTGTAGGGCAGGCCAAAACTAGAAGGTGTAGGTTTAGGGTGAGCAGGGAAAGAATTTAAACAGGATATGGAATGAATTGCCAAAGGAAGTGGTTGAGGCAGGTACAATAGTATCATTTAAGAAATACTCGGACGGGTTCATGGAGGACAGGCCTTAGAGGAAAATGAGCTGCACACAGGAAATCAGTTCTAGCTGGCTGGTATGGACTGGTCGCCAAAGGGTCTGTATCTGTGCTGTATTGCTCTGTGACTCTAATCCAGTTCAGAGACCCTTTATCACAACTAATGCAGTGGAGTTGTCCATCTACCTCTTAATGTGACTCTTAATGAGAGCACCCTGAGCAACTGCATCACTGCCTGGGTCGGAAATTGCACCATCTCAGATCGCAAGACCCTGCAGCGGATAGTGAGGTCAGCTGAGAAGATCATCGGGGTCTCTCTTCCTGCCATCACAGACATTTATACTACACGCTGCATCCGCAAAGGAAACAGCATTATGAAGGACCCCATGCACCCCTCATGCAAACTCTTCTCCCTCCTGCCGTCTGGGAAAAGGCACCGAAGCATCCGGGCTCTCACGACCAGACTATGTAAGTTTCTTCCCCCAAGCTATCAGATTCCTCAATACTCAAAGCCTGGACTGACACCTTGCCCTACTATCCTGTTTATTATTTATTGTAATGCCTGCACTGTTTTTGTGCACTTTATGCAGTCCAGTGTAGGTCTGTAGTCTAGTGTAGCTTTCTGTGTTTTTTTTTTATTACATAGTTCAGTCTAGTTTTTGTACTGTGTCATGTAACACCATGGTCCTGAAAAACGTTGTCTCATTTTTACTATGCACTGTACCAGCAGTTATGGTCAAAATGACAATAAAAGTTGACTTGACTTGATCACAACTAATGCAGTGGAATTGTCCATCTGTCTCTTTTAGTGTGAAACCAAGTCAGCAAGGCAACCTTACCTGCTCAGGGAGGAGGACCTTTGTGGAGCATCTATTAGTCTTTGAAATATTTTGCTGTAGGATATTTTACCCCGACCTCGGAGGACACAAAGGCCCATGGTCTGCTCTGACATCTACGACTTGGCCGCTGCTACAATGCAGCACTGTCCCAGCCAGATATCCTACTGAGTCTGTGTTTTCCTGTATTGAGATCTTCATGCAGACGAAGCCGGACTCGAGACTAAGGTAGAAAGTAACAGAGGATTTACTTGAAGAACATAACAGCAGAATAACAAATGACTCAGAGTGTACTTCCTCGAAAGGAGTAGAGTACACAGAATGTTCATTCACTTGGAGCCCAAATTCAGGACTTAGCGATGAACACTAGTCATGGTGAACTTAAATAGTGCATCTACCACAAGAACCCATGCTTATCAAGATCAATAAACTAAAAACAGGATGCACGAGGAACCCACATTCAAAAAACAAGTAATACAAAAAACACAAGGAGAGCTTAACGACTAAACCAGTCACTTAACAAGTTCTAGTTAAAGCAAATCAGTGATGGTCAGGTGAGTCAGAGCACTGAGACATGGTGCTCTCCAGCACCCTGCACTGGTCGGAAGAGTTCATGACACCTCCCTGAAGCACTGATTTTGTGGCGAATGTTGCTGGCTAATATTCCACCCCTCGACAACCAGGAGTCAGTCCCAGGAAAACCGCAGAGAGTGGCGGGTACAGCTCAGCACATCACGGAAACCCTACCTCTCCTACATTGGACTTTGTCTACACTTCCCACTACCTCACTTGAGATATCACTTGAAGATATCCTCAATGGAGTCTTCAAGAAACTGCAGAGAGTAGTGGACATTGCTTAGCACATCATGAGCTCTGACTATACTCACTACCTCTCTAAAACAGCCAGCATAATCAAAAACCCTTCCTACTCCAGAGATTCTCTCTTCTTCCCCCTTCCATCGTGCAGAGTACAGCAAAGCCTGAAAGCATGTACTACTAGGTTCAAGGAAGCTCCTACCCCACTGTTGTAACACTATTGAATGCTTCCCAAGTATGATAAGAATAGACTCTTGACCTTACAATCTACCTTGTTATAACTTTGTACAGTATCTTATTGTCTTAAACAAGACATTCCTGCAGATGCTGGAAAACTTGCTGAAAGTTGCTGAAATGATGAAAGTAATGCAAACAAAACGTTGGAAGAACTCAGCAAGTGAGGCAGCATCCTTGGAGGGAAATAAATAGCTGACATCTTGGCCTGAAACACCATCTGTTTATCTCTCTCCAAGGATGCTGCTTGACTTTCTGAGTTCCTCCGGCATTTTCTGTGTCCAACTTATTAGCCGTCTGTGCTGCACTCTCTCTGTAACTGTAACACCTTATTCTGAGTTCTGTTATCATTTTACTTCGTTCTACTTCAATGCACCGTGTAATGATTTGATCTTGATGAACAATATGCATGACAAGTTTTTCTCTGCATCTTTGCACATATGACAATAATACGAGTTTAAAAGATGATCCTCGACTTCTCTTTCCACGGAAACTTGGAAAACCTCCTGGAGTGGACCCTTATTCTGGGAAGAATGTCAGTGCAGGAGGGCTTTGGCTAAAGCCATGGTTCATCACAGACTCTGCATTCCCTTGACTGTCTGGCTAAATTGCCATTGCATTAACCTCATTGCTCAGCACCAGAGGACGGACCTTTCAGTAGTGCCTGGCTGTCTGTCAAGTACTTCCCAGGGAGTTGTTCTTTATCACAGCCACATCTGTAAAAGGGTATTAAATGTTTACATTGCAAACACATCAGGGTGAAAGGAGCAGGGGTGTGGTTCTGTACATCTCTCCAGCTCCCTGCATCTAACTAAGTGGTCCTGGGTGCAAGAGAAGCATTGGCTTGTTTCCTAGAGTATCAAAAGTTTTTACCTGGTCCTAACCCCCTATTCCTGGCTTCCAACTTGAAAGTTCAACACATGGAATTGAAGAAAGCTTTAGAGAGTCTGCTGCAGAACTGACAAAGCTCATTCAGGCAAGTCACTGGATGTTGTATTGAGGGGAGAGAGTATATAAGAATAGAATTAGAGTTACGCTAGGCCTAGAGCTCTTTCCCTGGCCCATTATATTTTGGTGGTAATCCCTGTAGATTCCATTGGACCCATTGACTTTTATCAGGTCAGGTTAAAAGCTTTGCCAAGGTACTTTGTACCAGAGCCCAAAGTGTCCGATGTAGACCTAATATACTGAGGTGGGCACCACTAACTGCCTTTGAATAATCTCAGTGCATACAATGAGAGAGTTCTGTAGTGACAGGCTGGAGAGCTCCATATTTCTGATCTTGATTCAGGAGAGGACTCTGGGGAAGAAGTGTCATTTGGAGAGCAAGGAGCTCCCATGTGCTCATGACCTTGATGGTCCAGGCAAGGTTTGGGACTTGACGGTGCACCTTATGAAAAGTTTTATCTGCTACTCTGGATCATTTTACAGCATAATACAACTCGATTACAAACTCTTCGATATCATCCCTTCTGCCACCAGTGATAAAAGCACGTACAACAAGAGCCCCCAGGCAGCGTGGATAATTAATAATTATACCCATAATTAACCTTGGTCAGGGTCTCGCTCCCCTCACTGAAACAAGAAAATTCCCACAGCAAAATATTGAAATCGTAACCAAAATCAAGTCCTTTGGCTTCCTGAAAAGAAAGGGACAACTGCTGACATTATTAGAGATGCAACAGCAGAGTACAGCAGAACTTCTCCTGCATGTTTATGTGGGTCAACTCAGAGTGGACTTTAAACCTCCTATCAGAAGTGTGAGCTATACACAGTTGACACTGGTGGATGGACAGGCTCACCTCCGTGACATTCCAAAGTGTCTGATATCCAACATGGCACACTTGGAAGTCAGGCACCTGTGGAGAGAGAAACAGTAAATATTTCAGTTTGACGTCATATTTTTTCCTTTGGACTTAAACTGCCCCTTCACCTGGTCAGTGGTTTCTGTTTCTCCCCTTTGTTTGTGACACAGGGTTGACCAATTCTCCCTCTCACAGCTGCATGAGCTTCATAGTGAATGGAAGGTCACTGACGTAAAGCAACACACACACAATCTGGGGGAACTCAGCGGGTCTGGAGGGAAAGGTGCAATTGATATTTGGGCCAAGGTGCTTTTCAGGACTGGAAATGAAGGGGGCAGAAGTCAGAATAAGGAGGTGGGAGAGGAAGGAGTACAGGCTGAAAGATCCCAACCCCTTCCCTTTAGTCCGTGGTCCACTGTCCTTCCCCTTCAGCCCTTTACCTCCCAACTTCTCACCATCACCCCTCCCCCCACCTGCTCTTGTCGATCACCTGCCAGATTATACTCCTACTGCTGGTTGCAGGTCCGTAAGTCATTGTGAGTCAGGACTTCTGTCAGAATGCAACATGTATCTTCCAACCTCTGACTCCTAGACCAAATGTCATCCTCTCATCCTCTGAGGGGCTGGCATCAGCCGGTGTGATTGCAAAGGATATCAGATACCTTCCACAGCACAATGTGACACGTTTCAGAAGGACCTCAGCTGTTACATATTTCTACCAGTTGCTTGCCCACTCACTGTTAGAGTACCGAGTCCCACACTGGACCCTCACTGTCAGAGTACGGAACCCAAACACTGGATCCTCACTGTCAGAGTACCGAGCCCCACACTGGATCCTCACTGTCAGTACTGACCCACCATAACACTGGATCCCCATTGTTATAGTGTCACCACACTGGATCCTCACTATCAGAGCACCAAGCCCTACACTGGATCCTCACTGTTAGAGTACCGAGTCCCACACTGGACCCTCACTGTCAGAGTATGGAACCCAAACACTGGATCCTCACTGTCAGAGTACCGAGCCCTACACTGGATCCTCACTGTCAGAGTACCGAGCCCCACACTGGATCCTCACTGTCAGAGTACCGAGCCCCACACTGGATCCTCACTGTCGGTACTGACTCACCATAACACTGGATCCCCATTGTTAGAGTAGTGTCACCACACTGGATCCTCATTGTCGGAGTATTGACACCACACTGGATCCTCACTGTCGGAGTACTGACACCACACTGGATCCTCACTGTCGGAGTACTGACACCACACTGGATCCTCACTGTCAGAGTACTGACACCACACTGGATCCTCACTGTCAGAGTACTGAGTCGCCTCACACTGGATCCTCACTGTCAAAGTACTGAGTCACCACACACTGGGTCCCCACTGTCAGAGTACTGAGACCCACACTAAGCCCTCACTGTTAGAACAATAAGCGACACACTGTTCTGACAAGAAAAGAACAGAATTGTAAAAGGTTCCACTGAATTACAGTGCTGCCAGTCATATCTAATACTTTACTAGGTACAGGAGGTACTTAATAAAGTGGCCACTGAGTTTAGAATGGATCAATGCCAACACTCCCAATTGAACTCTTAATTCAGAATCCAACTATCACCTGCTGCATTTACATTCTTTGATGACATCATTGGGTTTGTAACCAGGTCAGAACATCACAGATGAATGTACACATCACCTTCATAAATGGGGAACTTGCAAATCATTAACACAAGATATTGTGCAGATGCTGAAAATCATGAACAACACACAAAGCTGCTTACTCTGCTTACTGCTCCCTTCAGTTCTAGTCCGGATGAAGGGCCTCATTCTGAAAAGCTAACTGTTCATTTCCCTCCATAGATGCTGCCTGACCTGCTGAGTTCCTATAGAATTGTGTGTGTGTGTGTTGTTAAAAGGAGCCTGGATAAGATTGTGGCTGTTCAATCCAAACTGTAGAGAGCTTAGGAAGTTTCCATCCTTCGTGTGTCAACAGAGGAATAACAAGGTTACACAAAGCCCCTCATAACCCTCTTCAATGTCAAGAGAGCTTGACACAGACACAGGGATCATGACCGTACTGCCTCCACAGAATGGTGATAATACTTCGACATGCAACGCATCGAGATGCACTGAGATTGGTAATTATGAGCTTTCCCTTGTTCAGTGTGCTACACCCTGCAGACCAGATACTTCCATGCTACTTTTTCAATTTCAGAAGCACATTTTCTTTTGTTTTCAGAGAGCTTGAATCACCTCACATTTGCTTTGTATGCTCAAATCACAGGAAAAACTACTTAAAACAAGAGTATATTGCACTAATAATCACTTTCCTTTGAAATAATACCCCACCGAGAAACTGGACCAGGCACTTACATAAAATAGGTGGTCATTCAGCCCCGTAAATCTATTCCAACGTTCGTCTCCATCATGACCGACCTTCGACCTCATCACCATTTTCCTGCTTTGCCCTCTTAGCCCCCGATTCCTTTAAAGTCCTGAAATCTATCCATCTCCACATTAAATGCAGTCAGTGACTGTGCCTTGAGCAGCCGCCCATCAGCCCTGATGTGCATGTAGATGCCTTCTGTCGACATCCCAAACGTGTCCTTCAGTAACAGAAGAAGATGCTGAATAATGTCGGGCCAGCACGCATCCTTGTTTGACTTCACTACGAATAACGAAGGGTTCTGATGAGCTGCCATCGTACTGAACAGTGGCCGTCATGTCATCATAGAATGACTTGATGATACTTTGGAGTTTCGGGGGACAGCCGATCTTGAGGAGAATCTGAAAGAGCCCATCCCTGCTGACAAGGTCGAATGCCTTGGTCAAGTCGATGAAAGTGATATAGAGGGGTTTCTGTTGTCCCTTGCACTTATCCTGGAGTTGACAGAGTGAGAAAAGCATGTCGACAGTTGACTTCCTTGCGCGAAAACCACATTGGGACTCAGGGCAGACCCATTCTGCCAGAGTTTGTAGACCCTGCGCACCTGAGAGCAAGAACAAAGGTGCGAAAGATGTTAGTACATGACATGCTCTTTGCCGATGATGCTGCAATAACCTTGCACACCAAACAACAACTGCAAACTCTTGTGGACCTCTTCTCTAAGGCATGCAAGGACTTCAGGCTTACCATCAGCCTAAAGAAAACAAATGTCCTTGCCCAGAATGTAGTGGAGACACCAGTCATTACCATCGACAATTAGGATCTAGATGTGGTCCACGAGTTCACATACTTAGGGTCGACCATTAGCGAAACTCTCTCCCTCAATGCTGAAATCAATAGGTGTTTCAGCAAAGCAACATCAATCCTTGCTTGACTCTCCTCGCAGGTCTGGGAGAATCCGAAACTCGCTATAAAGACCAAGACTGTCGTGTACATTGCATGCGTTATCAGCACCCTCCTGTATGGTAGCGAGACTTGGACCATCTACTCCAAACAAGAGAGGAAACTCAATAGTTTTCACCTGCACAGCCTTAGCCACATCCTCAGCATCACCTGGAGAGACAAAGTCCCAAACTCTGAGGTCCTCTCCCACGCTGGACTTCCCGCAATGTTCCCGCTTTTAAGACAATGCAGACTGCGCTGGCTGGGACACGTCCGTCATATGAAGTATGGTAGACTGCCAAAGGACATCCTCTACGGAGAACTAGCAACGGGCAAGGGAAATGTTGGTAGACCCCAGCTTCACTTCAAGGACCTCTGCAAGCGTGACATGAAAGCCTTAAAAGTCAACATAGAGTGCTGGGAGGGCACAGCTTCTTTATCTCTACAGTTCTTTCATGCTTATCCCCTCCCCCTTTTATCTTTCCTCAGATTGGTTTTCCACTTGGCACCTCTAGGCCCTACCCCCTCCCCTATCTCTATTACTGGGCTTCGGCCCTCTCTTCCCCCATTCATGATGAAGGGTCTCGACACGAAACGTTGGCTACTCTTTTCTCACGGATGCTGCCTGACCTGCTGAGTTCTTCCAGCATTGCGTACGTATTCTTTGATCCACAGCAACTGCAGTTGTATTTTTGTGAGCCGAGTGTGTAAGCCTCCTCCTGCCAGTGCAGAGCCTCTCCACCACCAAGACTCCCACAGTACCTCCTTGGGGCCACACACACGCGGAATGTGCCTCTTACAGCACCTTTGAGAGGAGAGGACGAAAGGTTCATCTCCAATTAATTTTTCTTCACTTTAGTACTATATAGCCTACATATCCTGAGAATGCAACCCCAGTTTCTCAACTCTTAAGCCAAAGAGAAACAATCTCCCTGTTGAGCTCTGTAAGAGTTGTGTAGGTCTCAACAGAGTCACCTCTTATTCTTCTAAGCCCTAGGTATGACAGATCTAGTCCATTGTTCCCTCTAATTTGTAATAACCGCTGAGCAGAAAAATCTTATGCTGTGCAAATTTTTACCGAATACCAACAATATGTGCGCACTGAATTTTTAAGATCAAGGGTTCAAAGATCCAATTTAATGTCACAAGTGTATACAATATGCATCCTGAAATGCTTTTTCTTCACAAAACATCCATGAAAACAGAAGAGTGCCCCAAAGAATGAAAGACAGTTAAATGTTAGAACCTCAAAGTCCTCACCCCAAGCTCCCCTCCCTCACATGAGTAAGTGGCAGCAAGCAACAATCCCCCCTCCCCGCCGGCAATAAAAAGCACCGGCACCCGCCACTGAGCACTCAAAAATGAGCAAAGCAACAGCAAGGACAGACTTGTAGTTACCTCAAAGACTTTGCGTTTCACCCAATATACGACATACTACAGGCTCTCTCTCTCTCCCCCAATGAAAGAAGGTGGTGTCTACGTTTTCACTGGCTTACGATGTTAAAAGTCCACTGCAACACTTTTTTCGAGCACTGTGCCTGAAGGTCTCGGGTCTCCAGGCACACAATCAGGGCTCAAAGTATTCTAAGGATAATAAGCAATTCTCATTTAAATGAAGTAGCAGTTCTTTTGCGCTTCACACCGTTTGTTTCTTTGGAATTTAACAATAATTCCAATAATTCAATAATTTCTTCAATAAAAGCAGTATAAATAAGCCAGTTCTAAAATCTGCAGACAAATCATTGCAAGCTCCACATTGTCAACACCGTTCGCATCAGAAACCAGAAAAGGAAATGTGATTGTGTACGATCGTGAAATATACTGAACATGCCAACGAGGTAGAAGGTGGCAACCTTTTGTGCAGAGTTTAAATCCCTTTGTGCACTAGTAGCAAAAGATGTGTGTGCATGTGCACACCTTAGAGGAAACATTGATCTAGCCCACTCAGTCACTACTCCCATCAGAGACCTGTCACTCCTGGATGGTGACTATCGTGAATCTTCACTCATCTGCCCTTGTAACAGGTAACTCTTATATGAATGAATCCAAATTGTACACAACACTCAGGGTGTGGTCTCACCTAGACCTTTCATATTGGAGTAAGTTAGCCTTCCACTGTGCTCAAATCCTCTTGTACTGTTGCTAATATAGCAATTGTCTTCTGAATTGCTTGCTATACCTCTCAATGTATTGGCTCTCAATGGCCTGCGTACAAGAACAACCAGGTCCCTTTGAATATCAATGTTGCCAAATTTCTCACCATTTGTAATATACAGCACACAATATGTCTATTTTTCCCTCTACTGAAGTGAATAACTTCAACTTTTTCTATATTGGACTCCATCTGCCATGTGGTTACCCACTCATATCCTCTTGAAGTCTTTTTGTGTCTTCACTGCTGCTCACATTTCCCTCTTACTTTTGTGTCAGCAACAAAGTGGGAATGTTCCATATGGTCCCATCAGCCAAGTCACCAATTTGGATTGAGAATAGTTGGGATCCAATCACCAATTTCTCCACCACGCAACTAGTACACTACCTCCAACTCCTCGCGCTTTAATCCCGCTGTCTGGCTTTCTGGGAGCGTCACCATTTTCCAAGTTGTTCACCAACCAAGAAACATATTTCTTCTCCTTCATCATCATCAGGACCCTTGGACTTCCTTCCTGACAATTCACTGGGGGTCCTTTTCCAAATGGAATGCTGCAGTGTAAGGCTCTGATTCGCCACTGCCTTATCAAAGGCAATTAAATATGGACTACCACACCCTAAAATGAAAATAAGATAGATTTAGGCTCTACTGTCTAAAATGCCCCCTCCCTGCCCAGTGATCAAATAACCATCGGCATTTTTGAAACACTTTTCCTGCACCTGTCATCTCTCCTGCCTTGTGAATTATTACCTATAGTCTAATTGATTATGCTCTCCTCTCACTTGGTTTGGACTCCAGATGTGGCTTCTATCCAGATGACACAATGCCTAAGTGCATAAGCTAAAGCTTTATGTTAGTCAACTGTATAACTGACTGATGCTTAGGAGGAGAAATTACAACTGATTGAGAGCCATCACTGACATTCTTTTGAGAGTCTGAGGTGAGGTTCATACTGCTTATGAAAGTATAATGGTTGACAAAAGAGCTATATATGTACCATATATAAAAAACAGATTAGCCCTTTGAACACCTACCAGCTACTTGTGTGTTATATTTAGATACTGGAGATTGGACAATGGGGAATTTTCTCAATAATCATTAACTCTCTAACCCATTCAGTTATATTTAGGACATGAAACTGCACTAACCCAGATTTCTGCTGCAGCTCTCCTCAGCCTTTGCTAATGATGAGAAAATGAGATGTTTGTGCTACAGGACTTCCACATGGATTGGGAGAATGAACTGGATGGTGGTGTCAGTGCCCCTTAGTTACAGGTGGGGAAGGGGTAGGGAGCCTCACAAAGGTACATCCTGCTGATTACAATCCATTGCTTTTGTAGATACAGGGCACACATGTATCCCAGCTCCACTAAATTCCCTCCAAGGCTGACTAATTCACTGGTGGCATGCAACAATATAGACAAAGAGCAATCAATGTTTCATTGACTGGCACTGCAAAGAAATACAGAACTTAAAAAGTCCCCATGAGGCTCAGAGAGGTAGATTTAAGGATTAAGTTTCCTCTGACTGGGGCCACAATCTTAAAATAACTGGCCATTCAGAACAGGGATGGGAAGAAATTTCTTCATTCAGGGACAGTGAACTCTTGGGATTTTCTACACAAAGAGCTGAGGAGGTCTGGGCTCTGAGAACATTCATAGTCCCTGTCCAACCAATCCTGCCAATTCATGGTGCACTCAAGCCTAAACATTGTCACTGTAGGCCTTTGTTCACTTGTCCCTTACATGTTCACAGTTCAACTACCTCCCCCTCATCCCCTCCCCCACTCTATCCTGCAGCAGTATGCAAACATAAAAAAATAGAAGCAGGGCTAAACCATTCATCTCCTCGTACCGTCTCCACCATTCAATACTGTCATGACTGATCTTTCACTTCAGTCCCAACTATTCAAAAAACTCCAATGACCTTTGTCCTGAATGTACTTGGTGTCCAAACCTGCACTGCCCTCTGTGTAGAGAATCCCAAAAATTCACCAGCTCTGAATGAAGAAGTTTCTTCACATTCTTGTCCTGTCTCAGGCCCTGATAGTGTATCTAGTAGGGCACTGAAAACATGTTGCCAGCAACTGCTAGGAGTGGTCAAGGACATCTTCAATCTCTCACTGCTGCAGTTGGAGGTTCCCACCTGCTTCAAAGGGGTGATGATCATACCAGAGTCACAACCACGGATTCGGCAGCGCAGTAGATACAGCAATGGTGCTTGTGTATTTGCACGTGTCAGCTAATTATTATTTAATCGTGTTAGTATTGAACTCCATACTTGTCGTCGTAGTGCTTATCGAGACTTGGACAGAGTACAGCAACGTTTTGCTGCCTGTTTGCTTTCGTCCTTCCTTGAGAAATTGGACTTTTGAAGACTAACGGTATTCATTTAATGTTTAGATGTTCTTTTCAGCCGCAGTGTAGGCTTCGTTTCCCACTTGAGAGTTTTAGTTAATGGCCCTGTTTGGCCTAGCATTTATTGTTTATTTTCCCTTTAACAGTGTTCGCAATAAAATTTGTGAACTATCAACCTGCTTCAGGGTCTCTTACTCCGCACTTGGGCCATATCCGAAACTGGTAACAGCCAGTATCCAAGGAGAGCAGGGCGAGCTGCCTCACTGACTATTGCCCAGTTGTACTCACACATCTACTGTGATGAAGTGCTTTGAGAGGCTGACCAGAATCAACTCCTACCTTAGCAAGGACCTGGATTTGCAGCTATTTGCCTGCCACCACAATAGGTCTACAGCGGATGCAATCTCACTGGCTCTCCACTCGGCCTTGTATCATCTGAACAATAACAAGACCTACATCAGCCTGATACTCACTGATTGCAGTTAACGTCCAACACAATAATGCCCTCAGTTCTAATTAACAAGCTCCAAAACCTGGACCTCTGTACGTCCCTCTGCAACTGGATCCTTGACTTCCACAGCGGGAGACCACAGTCAGTGTGGATTGGAAATAACATCTCCCTCTCCCTGACAATCTACACTGGCACACCTCAAGGATGCGTGCTTAGCCCACTGCTCTACCCTCTCTGCACCTATGACTGTGTAGCTAGGCACAGCTCAAAGGGCATCTATACATTTGTCAATGATACAACGATCCTTTGCAAAATTTCAGATGGTAACAGGGAGGCGTAAAGGATTGAGATAGATCAGCTGGTTGAGTGGTGTAGCAACAACAACCTTACACTCAATGTTAGTAAGACCAAGGAATTGATTGTGGACTTCAAGAAGGGGAAGTCAAGGGAACACACAGCATCCTCATCAAGAGATCAGCAGTGCAAAGGGTTAGCAGTTCCAAGTTCCTGGGTGTCAACATCTCTGAAGGTCTGTCCTGGGCCTATGTATTGAAGCCATGACAGTGGCTATATTTCATTAGGAGTTTGAGGAGCCTTGTTATGCCACAAAAGACTCTTGCTAATTTCTACAGATGAAATGTGGACAGCATTCTAATTGGTTGCATCACCGCCTGGTATGGAGGGGCCACGTCACAGGATTGGAAAAAGCTGCAGAAAGTTGTAAACTCAGCCAGGTCCTTCATGGGCACTGCCCTCCGCAGCAAAAGGCGATAACTCAAAAAAGTGGCATCCATCATTAAAAACCCTATCACTCGGGGCATGTCCTCTTTCCATTGCTACTATCTGAAGACACACACTCAGTATTTCAGGAACAGCTTCTTCCCCTCTGCCATCAAATTTCTGAATGGACAATAAGCCCATGAATACAATCTCACTATTCTTTTCTCGCTCTTTTTACACAATTGATTACTTAAATTTTTTAATTTTTATTTCTTTCATAATTTATAGTTTTCATTATTTTGTATTGCAATGTACTGCTGCCACAAAACATCAAATTTCGCAATATATTGCCAGTGACGTTAAACCTGATTCTAAAGCTGAATGAGGAAACCTAATCATTAAATCTACTGCTTTAACTCCATGAGGACTTAAGGTTCTGTGGGGTCATCCCTCATTCTTCAGAATTCAGTGGAATACAGGCCCAGTGTCATTACTTGCTTGTCATAGAAGTTAGCTGAAGGAATGAGTTCTCGGACCAAGCACAGATGTTTGTAAGAACCTCCACTTCTTAACTTCTACCTTTCCTCACAAGCTGATTGTGATTTTTTTTTCCTTTCCCTGACTAGGCTGTAGGGCATTGAGGGAGCCTTTAAGACAGGTTCCCTTCCTCTAGCTGCGATTTCCTTAGAACGCAGTACTTAGAACGTGGTACATCACACAGGAACAAGATAGCGGCTGACATTTGTTAATGAAACCTGACAGGCAAGCACATGTCAAAGCAGCGTAGAAAGGAATGGATAAATAGACTGAGGAGCAGACAGGTGCAAATACTAATCAGATCTGACAGTCTTGGAATATGTGGATTCCAGCTGTGAATTCATTAAAAGCCTCAAATACACGTTTACAGTATCTAAGAATTTTATGATCATTTCTATTAAGTGAATTCATCAACACTATTTTCTCAAGGCTACACATACAGGACTGGCTGATTTTGCTTAAAGGGACAGGGTGACTGAAGCTTTAATCTGTATCTAATTCTAGCTGGGAGAACTTGACAGGACAATGTATCTAACGAGGGCTGTAGCTGCCTCAGAGCATATGCATGGGATGGGTTAGGGCAGCAGCTTGTGCAGTTTCACTGAGCTGGACTCATTTCTAACTTCAGTCTGTGTGGAGCCTGCACCTTCTCCCTCCCATTGGGCACGTTCAGCGATACATGGAAATGGGAGAGGGTGAATGGGATTGACAGGACTGCCCTACTGGGAGCTAGCATGAACTTGATAGACTGAATGTCATTCTATGTTATAGTAAGTAGGTGTTGGGTACATTGGTGACACAGTATTTTAGTTACCAGATTAATAACCAAGAAGCCATAGGTTGCTGATCTACCATTGTTTGTCATCGACTAATAGAGCTGTTCAGCACAGGAATTGACTCCTTTTGTCAACCTAGATTCAATTTAGATTAGATGTGTTTTTTATTAATCCCATGTATATTGAAACGTGAAACTCATTTGCAGTAACAATGAGTATGTGCTTGGGGCAGCCCAGAGGTGTCACCACATATTCTAGTGATAACTCACTGTAGCATGCCCACAACGTCCAACAGAACAGCATGCAGCCAACATACAATAAAACAAACCCTTTTCCCATGCTCCCGCACCCATACACACAGACAGGCTTCGAACGCCAGGGCAGCCTGCCTCCCGGCCCCCAGTCACCTGACTGAGACCCCAGATGCTCAGACGCTGGGCTCACCAGCATTGACTTTCAGACTCTCAGCCACTGGGCTTCAGTCCCAGAGCTCACCATTCATGGGCCGCTGACTTCAGAACCCACCCATCACAGTACACATCTACAATATAGCCCTTTGCTTACATCAGAACTGTATCCTTCTGTGTCTTCTTATTTTTGGTAGCCAGGATCATCAGAAGTTAAAGTGACTTACTTACTTGGACCCTTAGTTCCCAAGTGGAGTGAAGGCACTTGATTACCTCCATTGCTCATTGTCCTCCGAAGCTGATGATTTGGAATGCTTTTGCAATCCATTGTATCCACTGTACAGCTTTTCCAGAGTCCAGTTAGTCAGCCACCTCTCATGAGGGGGTTGGACTTTGAGAAGCAGAAGTTAAAATTACTCCCATTTAATTCTAAATCTATGTCCATTCTGACCAATTTCCCCCTTGCTGCTGTTTTGTTCTATTCTGCCTACCAACGTTCACAACACAGATGTACGGTGGAGAGAATTCCAGCTGCTTGCACTGCAGAGGTTCACAAGAGACCGCAGAGGGAGCAGCTCCATTACTGGCCCAACCCTCACCACCCTGGAGGACAACTTGCCTCAAGAAGGTAGCATTCATTATGAGAGATCACCACCATCGGGACAAGCCCTCTTCTCCTGACTACCATCAGCAAGGAGGTACAGGAGCTTGATGACACACAATCAATGCTTTAGGAACAGCTTCTTCCCCTCCACCATCAGATTTCTGAACAGTCCATGAACCCATGGACAGTGTTGTTACTCTTTTGCACAATTTATTCTTGTAACTTATAGTAATTTTTATGTCTCACTCTGCTCTGCTGCCGCTGAACAACACATCTCACAACATACGTTAGTGATAATAAACTTGATTCTGATCTGATCTCAGATTACCACATCCATTATGAACAAATCTAAGCTAAAATAATCTACTGTTGATCAAACTATAACACCAATGTGTCTTTCAAAAGCACAGTTAGGTTTCCGCTGATTGCATTTGTGAAAGGGGGCACCACGGTTGTGTAGGGGCTAGTTTGATGTTATTATAGCTCAGGGTGTTGGAGCTTGGAGCTCAATTCTGGCCTCCTCTCTAAGAAAGTTTGATGCACGTGATTTCCTCCAGATGCTCCAGTTTCCTCCCACAGTGCAAGGACATGCCAGTTAGTAGGTTAATTGGTCATTGTAAATTGCCCTGCAATTAGGCTAGAGTTAAATAGGGTCAATGGGTTAGGAGGGCCTGTTCCAGTGTTGTATTTCTAAATAAATAACTCCTAGTCGCTGGTCTTTGAGTGCAGAGCAGACGTCTAGAGTGCAGACAATCTGTGCACTACAAGACCAACCAAGCAGTACCAGCTTCACATTCAGATTTATCTATCATGTGTCCATCAAAACATACAGTGAAATGTGCTACTTGCGGTAACAACTACACATCCAGGGATCTGCTGGGGGGGGGGGGGGGAGGTTGCCCGCCAGTGTTGGCACACATCCTGGCGCCAAAATAGCATGCCCGCAACGCTCGGTAGAACACAGAACGCAATAGGCAACAAAACAACAGCAAAACAAATCCTTTCCTCCCTCCCACATGGACAACCCTCCAGATTCAGAGCAGGCCTCTAGCCTCCAGGCTTTGGCCGTCAGGCTTCGACATCCAGACTACCAATCAACCTCCGGGATCCGATCTTTGGTATTGACCCCAGGACTAGCTGATGGGATCCTGAACTTCAGGCTCAAGCTCCAGACCGACCAGCCCTCGTACATACTCGTGCCTGCTGCTCGCACAGACTCGCGGTTGCTGGCCTTTGAGTGCAGAGTGGAGGGCTGAACTGTAGATCTCCTTTATCTTCTGACCACGTCACTGGCCTTCGAGCGCAGAGCAGGTGCCTCGACTGCGATGTCCTTCGTCACCTGTCTAACAGTGATTAGCTGCTGTGTTTTAGGACAGTGAACTCAGACATTAATTGCATTCAACTTGCTACCTATTCCCCATTACTGAAGTTTTCCAATATATCGCAGGAGTCTTCTGTGCACCTCCATGGAGATCCCTGGATACCGGCGTGCTCCTGACTCCCTGAAATGCCTTTCCATTTTATCTTTCACCTCTGAATATGTAGGAAATAAAATCAGGAGTGGACCTGACAGTCCCCAAGGCCCTGACTATTCAAGTTCAGTTTGATCAATCTGAATGTCAGCCTCAACTCCATTCTCCTGCTTAATACCAACAAGTTTTCAATAAATTTCACTATGGAGGAACAGAGGGATCTCGGGGTCCATGTCTGTAGATCCTTCAGAGTTGCTGCACAGGTTGATAGGGTGGCTAAGAAGGTGCATGGTCTGTTGTCCTTTATTAGCTGGAGGATTGTGTTCAAGAGCCACAAGTTAACTTGCAGCTCCATAAAGTTCTGGTTAGACTACACTTGGGGCATTGTATTCGGTTCTGGTTGTCTCATTATAGGACTGATGTGGAAGTTTTGAGAGGGTGCAGAGGAGATTTACCAGGATGCTGCCTGGATTACAGAGCAAATCTAGTGAAGATATGTTAAGCAAGATAGGACTTCTCTCTTTGGAGCAAAGGGGACAAGAGGTGTCTTGGTAGACCACAAGACATAGGAGCAGAATTAGGCCATTTGGCCCATCAAGTCTGCTCTGCCATTCAACCATGGCTGATTCTTTTATTTTCTTCTCCTCAACCCCAGTTCCCGGCCTTCTTCCCGTAACCTTTGATGCCACGTCCAATCAAGAACCTATCAACCTCTGCTTTAAATACACCCGCCGACCAGTCCTCCACAGCTGCATGTGGCAACAAATTCCACAAATTTACCACCCTTTGGCTAAAGAAATTCCTCCACATCTGTTTTGAAAGGGCACCCCTCTATCCTGAGGCTGTGCCCTCTTGTCCTAGACTCTCCCACCATGGGAAACATCCTTTCCACATCTACTCTGTCTAGGCCTTTCAACATTCGAAAGGTTTCAATGAGATACCCCCTCATCCTTCTGAATTCCAGTGAATAAAGGCCCAGAGCCATCAAATGTTCCTTGTACGATAATCCTTTCATTCCTGGAATCATCCTTGTGAACCTCCTCTGGACCCTCTCCAATGCCAGCACATGTCTTTTAAGATGAAGAGCCCAAAACTAGACAATACTCAGGTGAGGCCCCACCAGTGCCTTATAAAGCCTCAGCATCACATCCCTGCTCTTGTATTCTAGACCTCTTGAAATGAATGCTAACATTGTATTGCCTTCCTCACCACCGACTCAACCTGCAAGTTAACCTCTGGGGTGTTCTGCAGAAGGACTCCCAAGACCCTTTGCATCTCAGTTTTGGATTTTCTCCCCATTTAGATTCTGATTCAGTTTATTGTCATTTAGAAACCACAAATGCAATGCAGTTTAAAAAATGAGACTACGTTCCTCCAGAATGATATCACAAAAGCACATGACAAAACAGACTACACCAGAAAATCCACATAACATCTGCTTGAACATCGGAAGGTTAGAAACAGTCCCATCGACCTACACCTGGACCACAGGCCTCCACAACCCTCCCATCCATGTACCTATCCAAACTTATCTTAAACGTTGAAATCAAGTCCACATCCACCATTTTCCAATGGCTGCTCTTTGGGCCTGTGTTCTTTGACCTTCAGAAGAATAAGAGGGGTGATCTTATTGAGACACAAAGGTTGTGATAGGATAGATGCAGAGATATTTTCATTCACGGGAAAGGGATCTAACTCTAAGATAAGGTGCATGGAACTTTAACAGACAGCGGCCAATCCTCTTCTCCAGAAGACAGTGGAGGCCAAATCATTAGACATGTTTGCAATGGAGATAAAATAAATATTTGAAAGATCAAGGAATCCTTGGGGAAACTGGCATAGAAGAGGAGTTGAAACCAGCTCCAATCAGCCTTGATCACAGTGAATGGAGAAGCAGGCTTGAGGGGCCAAATAGCCTACTTCTGTTCCTTTACTCTTAAATCCAATTCCCACTTAAACCCAGCATGATCTACAGACCCTGCAAATGAGAATTTCACTCAAACACTTGTGCTCAGGGCCTTTTCTCCAAAGCGGGAGCCAAATTACCCAAGCCCTCTGTTTACAAATCAAGCCAGCACCTGGAGCAACTTGCAGGAGTCATTTAGTAATATCTTGGCAAGGCGTACAGTTACCTTTAAACTATTTAGCCCATGTGTGATCTGCTGTGATCACTAGCCTTAGGCTTGAAGACTACTAACTGGAATAGGTACCAGGAATTTTTATTACATTTTTTGTTCATTCAACAATACAGAACACAACAGAATGAAACAAAACCCGTCACAGCTATTTGAGGTGAAGGCATTTCCAGAGCAATTCAACTGAAATACTATGTCATTGATGTCAGAGTCCCATTTCCAAAGAAACATCCTGCTATTTTGAATTCTAATTGTTTAATGTCATACGGCTGACTATCTGATGACATATTTTGAAAGGGCTGTCATGGGGAAACCCATGAGATTTGAAATATTTAACTATTAATTTATTTAGAGATACAGACCCTTCTAGCCCTTTGACACACACCACCCAGCAACCCACAACAACCCTGATTTAACACTAACCCGATCATGTGACAATTTACAAATGACCAATTAACCTGCCTGGTACATTCTCTGTAACTTCCAGCATTTCCAATGGGATCCCACCACCAAGCTCATCTTTCCCTCCCTCCAAATTTCTGCTTTCTGCAAAGATTGCTCCCTAGGCGGCTCCCTTCTCCATTCGTCCCTCTCCACTGATCTCCCTCCTTGCAAGTGGAACAAGTGCTACTGCTCCTACACCTCCTCCCTCACTACTATTCAGGACTCCAAGCAGTCCTTCCAGGTGAGGCGACACTTCACCTGTGAGTCTTTTGGGGTCATATACTGTGTCCGGTGCTCCCAATGTGGCCTCCTGTATATTGTTGAGACCTGATGTAGATTGGTAGACTGCTTCTCTGTACACGTACACTCCATGCACCAGGAAAAGCAGGATCTCCCAGTGGCCACCTATTTTAAATCCGCTTGCCATTCCCACATGTCAGTCCATGGGCTCCTCTAACACGGGGATGAGGTCACACTCAGGCTGGAGGAGCAACACCTTATATTCCATCTGGGTAGCCTCCAATCTGATTTCCTGAACTTCCAGTGATACCCCCTCTCTCACCTTGTCTCCTTACCTGCCCATCACCTCCCTCTGGTGCTGCTCTCCTTTTTCTTTCTTCCATGGCCTTCTGCCTCCGCAGGAAATGTCGACTCTTTTACTCTTTTTTATAGATGGTGGGAGGATAGTCCCTGGGATGAAAGTGTCCTCCTTGGAGTCGTATTGGCGGGAGGGCGCGTCCGGCTTCCCGTTCTTGGACCCCGGACGGTATGTGAGGGAAAATTTGAACCGTCTAAAAAAAATAATGCCCAACGGGCCTGGCGGGAGTTCAAACGTTTAGCGGTCTGAATATATCCCAGGCTTTTATCAGTCCATACCACAAACGGTTGTTCCGCCCCCTCCAGCCAGTGCCTCCATTCTTCCAATGCCAGTTTGACCGCCTGGAGTTGTCGATTCCCTACGCCGTAATTCCGCTCGGCGGTGAACAGTCGGCGAGAACAGGCGGCGCAGGGGTGAAGCTCTTCGTCCGAAGTTGATCGTAGGGACAGATCTGCTCCTATCGCGGAGTCAGAGGCGTCCACCTCGACAATGAATTGACGGGCTGGGTCCGGATGGACCAGGATGGGAGCGGTGGATAAACGCCTCTTCAGGTCGGTGAAAGCCAAGTCAGCTTCGGAGTCCCAGCAAAACGGTGTGGTAGGCGAGGAAAACCGGGTAAAAGGGGCCGCCACTCGACTGTAGTCTGATAGTCTGCAAACCCCAGGAATCGTTGAAGTTGTTTGCGGGTCGTGGGCCTGGGGCATTCTTCCACTGCCCGGATCTTCTCGGGGTCTGCTCTCCATGATATAGCCCAGGAACGTGGAGCGCACATTTCTCCGCCGTCACAAATAATTGGTTTTCCCACGGTCTCTGGAGGACTTGACGGACCTGGTGAACGTGTTCTGGGGGGGGGGGTGCTGGAAAATATCAGGATATCATCGAGGTAAACGAATACGAACCGGTTAATAAAGTCCCTCAGTACGTCATTGATGAGGGCTTGAAAAACGGCGGGAGCATTGGCGAGGCCTAACGGCATGACCAAACATCATCGGCAGTGGCCCAGAGGTGTATTAAAGGCCGACTTCCACTCGTCCCCCTCCCTCACCCTGACTAGATGGTATGTGTTCAGGTCCAGCTTTGAGAAAATGGTGGCTCCATGCAGTGGTTCAAAAGCCAAACTAATGAGGGGTAGAGGGTACTTATTCTTAACTGTTATACTGTTTAGGTCTCTAATCAATACAAGGATGAAGCAACCCCTCCTTTTCTACAAAGAAACCGACACCTACCAGGGAAGATGAAGGTCTGATAATGCCCGCGTGAGGGACTCACTAATGTATTTCTCCATGGCATCTCTCTCCAGTCGGGATAGGTTAAAAAGGCGACTGGTGGGTAGCGAGGCCCCGGGGAGAAGGTCGATGGCACAATCATATGGGCGGTGCGGAGGCAGGGAAAGGGCCCATTGTTTACTGAATGTCCCAGGTCATGGTATTCGGTGGGGACTCAGGACAAATCGAGGGTTTCTGGGACAGGCAGGGTCACGGTACTTCCCTGGGAGAAGGGGCTGAGCGCAGACAGTTGGCATGGCAAGACTGGCTCCATTAGCTATCCTCCTGGTAGACCAGGTTGATGTGGGGATTGTGTTGGGTCAGCCACAGATACCCTAGAGCTACCGGGGCTTGAGGTGAACAAATGAGACTGAATCGTACTGCCTCCCGATGTTTGCCAGATAGGATCAAGGTCAGGGGCGGTGTACAGTGGGTCACCCAAGCCAGCAGTTTTCTGTCCAGGGCCCAGGCCTCCAAGGGGGGTAGTTAGTGGCTCATGAGGTATTCCAGCCTGGTAGGCTATGTCTTCATCCAGCAGATTGCCTTCGGCACCAGAATTCACCAAAGCAGATAGGGACAGAGACTGTCGTTAATTCACAGTAGTCAGGATCTGTATCAGAGTCTGGGGGGGGCTGAAGGGAATATCATCCGGCTCACCAGGGCCCCCTTTTTCCACTGGTGAGCCCTTCCCTTTTGGCCGCTCAGGGCAGATATCCTGGAAATGTCCTGGCTGGCCATAATAGAAACAATCCCCAGCTCTCCACCTCCGAAATCGTTCAGCCAGGGAGAGACAGCTGCATCCCAGCTGCGTCGGTTCCTCCCCCAGGGTGGTGGGGATGGTCGGAGCAGGAGCTACACTTGAAGCGGCTGGGGAAGGGAGGCTGGCTGGGACTGACAAGGTGGACCGTGGGCTTACCTGAGGAGCGAGGCAACTGGTCTTTTCTCTCAGATGGTCTTGAAGTGTATGATCTAGCCTGGTGGCTAAAGAGATCAGAGAGTCCAGACTGTCCGTGTCATCCCTCGCAGCCAGTTCATCTTATCTGAGAGGCCCTGTCGGAACACCTCCCGTAGGGCCTCGTCATCCCACCGAGTCAGCCGCTACAATTCTAAACTCGATGGAGTACTTTGTTACGCTCTGTGAACCCTATCAAAGGGTCAGCAAGCACCTTTGGGCATTCTTACCGCGAATGGGCTGTTCAAAGACCTTTCTCATTTCCGAGACGAAGGAGGGGGAAGGAGAAACAGACCTCTGGTCAGTTATTCCGTATCGCAGTTGCCCAAGCCAAGGCATCCCCTCGTTACAGTCCCATAATGTACACAATCTTGGATTTATCTGAAGTGTAGGTACATGGCAGTAGCTCAAAGACTAGAGACCATTATAACAGGAAGGCCCTGCACCTCCCTAGGTCCCTAGTGTAGGGTTCAGACTCGAGTACATATGGCTCTCAAGGGGACTGTCCCTGGGATCAACAACACAACACCATCCCAAGCAGTGCAGTTTGGGAGGTTGGGATTCTTGGAGGGGACATAGAAAGTGAAGCAGAAGCTCAGTTCACCTGCTCACTGACCTTCCGTGCATTCGTGGACAGCATCCAAAGGTTTTCTGTGACCTCCCTAAGTAGTTGGCTGGCGAGGGCCTGTTGTACGGGATCCATGTCCTCTGGGTTCATTATGGCCAGTTTGTTCTATCACAGGGACATGGCTGGGGACAAACCCAGGTGCAGGACACGGGCACTGAGGCAGAGTCATTAGGCATCAGCACCACTCTAAACAGAGAGCCAGTATTTCAGAGAGTCTTTATGCAGAGACAAGATTCACATAGAGAATCCAGGAGACAATGCAGAACTTAGAACTGATAGTCCTAAATAACTATGAAACAAGGTTACTCATACAAGAGTTGACCAACAAACTGGCAGTTCCTTGCTGTGATTCCAGGGTTTTTATCCTGCGGTTACTGATGGGAAGCAGGCGTGTGTAATTTGCTGAATTGGGGACGATTGGAAGTCAGGCAAGGGGGTGGGGGCCCAATTAGAGGTAATGGGGAATTGCCAGATGGGACCATGACACCTGCTGAGTTCCTCCAGCGCTGTGTGTGTGTGTGTGAGCAACCCGGTACATCTTTGGACTGTGGGAGAAAACTCACACCTTCCACAGGGACAGCATGCAAACTCCTCACAGAGAACACTATTCTTTCTCTTTTTGTTACACACTGTAGCTGGCCAAAAACATCTGCGAGCTGTTTAACCATAAGCAAGCTGACTGCACTTTCACACACGTTATAAACTCAATCTTGACAAGGGAACCAGTTTCAGAAGTTAAAGTAGTAATATATCCCTGGCACTAACAGCTTAAGGGAAGGCCAGGACAAGCTCATAGGGAAGTGGAAGAGCAGGTGTTTATATATATGCATCTTCTCCAGAGGAAGAGACCATGAGAGACTTTAAGTGGTTTATTTACTTATTTAGAGATGCAGTACAGTAGCAGGCCCCCTCCAGCCCAGCGGGACCACAGCACCCAATTACCCCCATATGTCTAATTAGCCTACTCACCCGTATGTCTTCAGGACGTGGGAAAAAAAAAGGGCACTCAGAGGAAACCCACGTGGCCACATGGAGATCCTGCAAACTCTGGTAGGAATCAAACCCAAGTTTCCAGTGCTGTAATAGTGTTACACTAACTGTGATGCTACCATGCTGACTGAAAGGATTTGATTCACTGATGCCCGTGACCTGTTTTTGCCACAGCATTGGCACATGTACGCCTGTAGCAGCCACTGTGTTGGTTGTGAGCATGGGCAGGCACTGGGTTAGACCATAAGACCAGAAGGCATAGGAGCAGAATTAGGGCATTCAGCCCAAGTCTGTTCCACCATTCCATCATGGCTGATTTATTAATCTCATTCTCCTGCCTTCTCCCCATAACTTCCCTCTGATTAAAGAAATTCCTCCTCATCTCTGTCCTTGTATTTTGAGTCTTGCCCTCTCGTCCTAGACCCTCCCACTACTAGAACAATCCTCTCCATGTTTCACTCTGTCTAGGTCTTTCAGTATTTGGTAGGTTTCAATGAGATTTGCCCCCCCCCCCCCCCATTCTTCAAACTCCTGCAAGTACAGGCCCAGGCCTCAGATGCTCCTCATAAAAGGTCCAGTGAATTTGAACCCACAGGCACCGTACCTTCGACTTTTTCAGAGGTTCACAGACCCAGGCTTCAGCCACCAGATTTACGATCAACCTTCAGACTTCGATTTTCAACATCGAGCACAAGATTCACCAATGTCTGAATGAGGATCCTGAACTCCAGGCCTTGAATTCTGGTCTCACCAACTCATGTAGCTGCCGGGGTGGTGGGGGGGGGGGGGGGGGGGGTTGGGTCACTGACCCTCATGCCTTCTTCCTGAGGGAGAGAGAGAGAGAGTAAAGCTGACCTCTCATCACAACTTGTAGTTACTTCTTTGATAGTTCTGCAGAGTGTCCCAAGGCAGGATAGGAGATATTGGGGAATGGCAGTGGCTTCAGCTTCCTAGCAATATTCCCTCTACGTACGGAGTGCTGATGTGTTCACACAAACACGTCTTTTGCTACTAGTCCACAAAGGAATTTAAACTGCACACAAAAAGTTGTCAACCTCTAACTCATTGGCATGTTAAGTATATTTCAAAATTGAACACAATCAGATTTCCTTTTCTGGTTTCTGATGTGAACAGTGTTGACAATGTGGAGTTTGCGATGATATGTCTGCAGAATTTTAGAACTGGCTTATTTATACTGTTTTTATTGAAGAAATTATTCAGTGCGCACGTTGTTGTCACTGGGTGAAAAATTGGACAGCCCTAGATCTTTGCGTACATTGATCATTACAAGTTAGAGGGAACATTGCTTTCTAACTTAAGCAGCAGAGAGCCAGAGAGCTCCTATTCGGTTTGCCAGCTTTACACTGAACTGTAAAATATTCACAGTGAGGCCAGTCTGCCCTTTGAGCCGGTGCAGTCGGTCACTGCTCTCTCTCGATCAGATCTGGTGCTGCTGACTCTCTCAGTTGTCAGTCAGTGCCATCCCAGGAGGTGATGTGCCAGGGGAACCCAGCCTGGAAATGGAAAGACCTGGGCATGCACAGTCACTGGGCACTCCTCCACAATGCTCACATTCATTTCCAGCTGACGGCACTGGGGAGGATGACTGGGCTGTCCGTCTCACATGTGGTTTGTGGGGGCTTGCTGCACGCAGACCAGCTGCATGGTCCTGTACTTCCATAGTTGCTGCTCTTCATGGCAAACTCTCAATGGTGGGATCACCCCGAGATGATGCAAGATCCCATTTGGCAGCAGATCAGCATTTTCCCTTTCCATCCCTTTACACATCTCACCCATTTCCTCTGGTCCTCTGCTCCTCTGCAGTTTCCCCTATCACTTCCTGGCCACTCCCTGGACCCACCTCCTGGAGTTCAAGTCAAGTCAAGTCACTTTTATTGTCATTTCGACCATTACTGCTGGTACAGTACATAGTAAAAATGAGACAACGTTTTTCAGGACCATGATGTTACATGACACAGTACACAAACTAGACTGAACTATGTAAAAAAAACAACACAGAGAAAACTACACTAGACTACAGACCTACACAGGACTGCATAAAGTGCACAAAAACAGTGCAGGCATTACAATATATAATAAACAGGACAATAGGGCAAGGTGTCAGTCCAGGCTTCGAGTATTGAGGAGTCTGATAGCTTGGGGGAAGAAACTGTTACATAGTCTGGTTGTGAGAGCCCGAATGCTTCGGAGCCTTTTCCCAGACAGCAGGAGGGAGAAGAGATTGTATGAGGGGTGCATGGGGTCCTTCATAATGCTGTTTCCTTTGTGGATGCAGCGTGTAGTGTAAATGTCTGTGATAGCGGGAAGAGAGACCCCGATGATCTTCTCAGCTGACCTCACTATCCACTGCAGGGTCTTGCAATCCGAGATGGTGCAATATCCGAACCAGGCAGTGATGCAGCTGCTCAGGATGCTCTCAATACAACCCCTGTAGAACGTGATGAGGATGGGGGGTGGAAGATGGACTTCCCTCAGCCTTCGCAGAAAGTAGAGACGCTGCTGGGCTTTCTTTGCTATGGAGTTGGTGTTGAGGGACCAGGTGAGATTCTTCGTCAGGTGAACACCAAGAAATTTGGTGCTCTTTACGATCTCTACCGAGGAGTCATTGATGTTCAGCGGGGAGTGGTCGCTCTGTGCCCTCCTGAAGTCAACAACCATCTCTTTTGTTTTGTTCACATTAAGAGACAGGTTGTTGGCTCTGCACCAGTCTGTTAGCCGCTGCACCTCCTCTCTGTAAGCTGACTCGTCATTCTTGCTGATGAGACCCACCACAGTCTTGTCATCGGCAAACTTGACGATGTGGTTCGAGCTGTGTGTTGCAGCACAGTCGTGGGTCAGCAGAGTGAACAACAGTGGACTGAGTACACAGCGCCTGGGGAGCCCCCGTGCTCAGTGTGATGGTGTTGGAGATGCTGCTCCCGATCCAGACTGACTGAGGTCTCCCAGTCAGGAAGTCTAGGATTCAGTTGCAGAGGGAGGTGTTCAGGCCCAGTATGCTCAGCTTTCCAATCAGTTTCTGAGGGATGATTGTGTTGAATGTTGAACTGAAGTCTATGAACAGCATCCGAACGTATGTGTGTTTTTTTTGTCCAGGTGGATTAGGGCCAGGTGGAGGGTGGTGGCAATGACGTCATCTGTTGAGCAGTTGGGACGGTACGCAAACTGCAGGGGGTCCAGTGAGGGGGGCAGCAGGGTCTTGATATGCCTCATGACGAGCCTCTCGAAACACTTCATGATGATGGATGTAAGTGCAACGGGACGGTAGACATTTAGACAGGACACTGAGTTCACCAGTCATCATCAGATGCACTTGCCAGGACCCATTAAGGATTGCCCGAGCTCACAGGATCTTGTGGGAGCTTACTTCCAGGAGATTAAAAGCAGAAACTTTGACTGTTTTGTGATATTTTATGAACACCCTTTACAGTTTACTGCAGACAGCATGTTCCACACAGCAGGCAACATCCACACTAATACATAGCACCTGGGTTAACAGGCATGAAGGCAGTGCAATAGGATTTTGGCAGTGGGTGCTTTAGATCTGAAATCTTTATATCTTATTGTGCTGTGAATTCAGACACAGTAACCTTCTTAATTAATCATTAAAGTAATGTACAACCTAAAATTAAGGTAGGACAAAGAACCTTTCAATCTCAGTTTTTAAATGGTGTGTGAAATTAAGCCATCAAGAGTAATAACAAGCTTTGCCCAACCACTGGCTCTATACACTTTGTAATTTTATATGGTTTGGAAGTAAATGAACAATTATGTCACACCCATTGAGATGAGAAGGTGCACACAGTAAATGACAATTTATTTGCAAGCCAATTGCAGCCCTAGTCCTGAATTATGTCTGAGTAGCATAAAAACACAAATGGAGAATATTTCTTGTATAGGAAACTATTATTGAAAATTATCTGTCTCATGTCACCTATTATCTTTTGAAATTGTGTCCGTGTCTTCTGCTACTGAAATAGCTGTGAAAAAATGTTAATTTAGCACTTAGTCATTATTGTTCCTTGAATTTCCTCTCCTTAAAGGAGCATGGCTTCTGCAGGGAACAGTACAACCTTCATTTTTAAGAATGAAATTTTCTGATTATCGTCTTTTTACATAATTCTGTCAGAAGGCTTGGCTGAACTCCACTTATGTCTAAAATCCAACTGGAGAGAATTTACAATTCATCTGAGGACACCATTTTGCCCTTCTCAGATGCAGCAACAGGTTTATTGTTTTGTTGGTTTATTCTTGTCACACATGGGAGACAAGAATTAAAAAAAAGATTTGGGGAGGATGTATTTCTTGTGGCAGTTGAAAAATTCCCACTTCCTCAGAATAGAAGAATGAGAGTACAAAATTCTTATCAGGATAGATGAAGGGGCTTTCTTTCTTTTGTTGAGGTGCCTAGAACCAGGTTTTAAAGCAAGGGATCAGTCATTGAGAAGAGTGATACAATATCTTCCAGTTGGTGTGCCTTGATGCCACACTTGGTCAAGAGCTGCCTCGATGCAGCAATTTGTAAAATTCCATCTTCCCCAGTACATACTGGTGCAATTTTATGCTGCCTTCATAAAGAGCATCCTCACGTCAGCCATTACAGTCTGGTTTGGTGCAACTTCCTCTCACAATGTACAAGAACTACAGCAAACTATCAGGTCAGCAGGAAAGGTCACTGGTGGGGGGAGGTGGTGTGGTTAGGTACCATCACTGCTGGGCTTGTATATATAAAGGACGAAGATACAAGCAGGAAAAATTATTGTGGACATTTACCCACCCACTGCCTTTTCCAAACCTCCCTTCTGGAAAGTTTTACAGGATTGTTAAAACAAAAACTTTACACAATTTAAAAACTTTCTTTCCTCAGGCAGTTAATCTGTGTAACTATTCTAGTTGAATGAACCCACCTCCACCCCTTTTCTACTACCTAAGTCACTGCACTGTACTGTAATTGCCTTAAACCACTTTTAATAATGCTGTTTACATGCTGGTATTTATGTATTTCTGCACATTTTGTTCAATACAGTGGATTTCAGTTATTTGGGACATATCGGGACCAATGTATTTTGGTCCAATTAAGTGGCTGCCCAATTAGCTGAAGTTTCATAGAAATAGTTAAAAAGGTATAAAAAAAATAAAGTGCAATTTAATTGAGTAACAAATTATGTATTTTAATAAAATATACAACAAATTAGAATGCTGCAATTGATACTACAGTACTATAAAACTGTATATTAGTTCCTAATTAGTTATAGATGGAGAAATTCATTCAGTGTACACTGCCGTGCTCTTTTGATTGACTGCCAATGAACAAAATCAGTGCAGATGCCTAGTGTCTGAGATAATGGACTGCCTTCATACAATGCTTTTGGCGTTTGCATCCTCCAAATGTTCTTTTCCACTTTAATATTCAAGATGTTTGTCAATACCTTTAAACTCCTTGTAGTTCCTAACTTGTTGAAGTAGTGAAATCGCTTCATCCACTCCTACATTTCTGGCATCTCCAAGCCTGAATGCTTGAAACTGCAGTCAGAAAAGCAGTTCTGAGTTGTTTTACTGCTTATTTCTCACCGACGATCAGTGACAAAACTCTCTGATATTTTAACACAAACACACACAACTGATGCTATTTGAAAACTATTCTCTGTATGCACTGTAAAGTGTCTAATGGTCACACAAGTGCATGCGACTGACACAAGGTAAAAGCTGTTTGGCAACAGTCTCCTGTCTCAATTAAGCTGCATAGTGTCCAAGTAAACAAAGGGAATCCTGGCTATTTTCTCGATTAAGTTTTTGTTCTTTAAGAGTTGTTCCAAATAAGCGGCTGATCTGATTAACTGATGGCCCAATTAACTAGAATCCACTCTTATCTGTTAACATTATATAGTTCTTTATTTTGTATAATCTTTGAATGTCACCAGTTTTTTTGTTGCATGTCGTGTAAACACCCCAACACCCAAATCTCCTAATAATGTAAGTTTATATGGTGAGAAAAGTTAATCCTCGATGTACCAAGATACAATAAAAAGCTTGTCTTGAATACTCTTTATACTGATCAATTCATAGTGCATTGAGGTAAATCAATAACAAAATGAGGAATAAATTGCAGCAGCTACAGAAAAAATGTAGTGCAGGTTAATTGTTTAATAAGGTGCAAGGTCATAATGAGGTAGATTGTAAGGTCAATGGTCCATTTTATCATAGTAAGGAACAGTTTAATAATTAGGTTGGTTGCTTTGGCTATAGTTTAAAGTGTGCCTATTTGGATACAGGTTGAACATCAATAAAGTTTGTGAATGAATGGAAAGGACTCCGGTGACTTGTACTGCTTTTCCAGGAGTTCATCGGAGTACTGGCATATAGCCCACTTGGAGATTTCCAGCGGTACTGGATTTGATCTTTCTCTTTGTGGATCTTTCCTGGCTTCCCAGTTCATGCAGGTGACAAGTCAATGTTCAGCTGATGAGTTTTCTCTCTAGCTTTATGGAAAACTCTATTATTATTTCTCCAGAACATGCTGCCCCATTGAGGTAGCAGGTGGTTGCTTCTGCCCCAGCCTCAGCTCCTGCTTTGCCTTCATATTTCTCAGTGTTCCTGCCTAAAAGCAAACTCAGCATCAGATGAGTAAAACTGGCCACGTTGGAGCAGACTGCTGAGGATTGCACAACCCCTCAGGGCTCCCAGTGTATACGACCTGCTTGTTGGGAGCCAAGCATCAGGTGCTGAAAACACTGGAGTAATTTTTCAGGTGGACACAGCTAAATTGGTAGGTTCCAGGTTGACATGGGCTGATCTTACAATTAGAGCCAGAATGTTCAGTTTAAAACCATGTAAGCAAATAGTAAAAATCAAAAGCAAAACTGTAGATGCTGGAAATCTAAAACACGAGCAGAAAGTACTGGGAATACTCAGCAGGTCGGGCTGCATCTGTGGGAAGACAAACGTAGACAAAGTTCCAAGCTGACAATCCTTAGTCAGGACTGGGAAGGAGAAAAGGATTCTCATTCTGGTTCCAGGAGATATGGGACTGAGATCTGTCCCTGACAGGTTAAAACTGGGATGACTGTGCAGATAAGCTGTAAGAAAGGATATCCGATCAGTGAGTGAGTGGGAACAGTTAGAGAGTGAGAATATAGACAAAAGAACAGACCTAAGGAAGTAGGAGCTGCAAAATGCAGAGCTGGGAGACGTGCCTGGCAGGTGAGGCTGGGCCCGTCCTCCTCTCCTGGAGAGAAACAAAGAAATGAGAAAAGGAAAAAGTTCAACTGAGCCAGTATCACAGATAGACAAATACTACAGACAAGGATATAACATTACCTCAAGTGGTAGGACAGCCCCACACCCCTCAATCTCCTCCCTGCAGCTTAGCAACCCCCTGCAATTTGTTCTATCTGTCTGAGGCCTCCTGCCTCTCACACTTAGTACCAGCCATGCCTCTCTGAGAGGCCCATCTGCCTTTTCAGAGCCTGGGATTTAATCAGCTCCAGTCAGAGTGCCAGTTCTCCTCACCTTGCAATGTATCAGTACTGTTCCTTTCAATCCCTCCTTGTGGGAGCAAGCGCCACATTCTCACTGCTTGTCGAGCAAAGCTGCTGCTTCTGATTTCGCCAGTGGATTATATTGTGGTGATGTTTTGCTCTTTCCCACATGTGAAAACATCCTTTCTGTGTCCAACATTCTACTAAGTTATAAATACAAGAGATTCTTCACTCCGGCTGCATCAAGCAAGATTTCTTGGTGGGCAACCATTCTAATTCCAAACCCCATTTCCATTCCGACATATTGGTATATGGCCTCCTCTAGAAGCCACTCTCAGGTAGGAGGGACAATTCCTCATATTCTACCTCCATCAACTAGCCTCCAACGATGGCACAGACATCAATTTCTCTAACTTATGGTCATCTCTTCTCTATTTACTAGTTCTATTTTTCTATCCTCCTTCTCTATTTTTCCATTCCCCATTCTGGCTCCCCTCTCACCCCTTCTTTCCTCCTCACTTGCCTATCACCTCCCTCAGCTGCCTCTCCTCCTCCTATGATCTTGGAGATCTTTTAGAAACATATAACTTATGAAAGGGATAGATAAGATAGAGGCAGTAAAGTTGTTTCCACTGATAAATAAGACTAGAACTATGGGACATATCCTCAAGATTCGGGAGGAGTAGATTTAGGACGGAGGTGAGGGACTGCTTTTCCCAGAGAGTGGTAAATCTGTGGAATTCTCTGACCAATGAAGCAGAGTAGGCTACCTCAGTAAATATATTTAAGACAAGGTTGGATAGATTTTTGCATAGTAGGGGGATTAAGGGTTATGGGGAAAAGGCAGGTTGGTGGAGATGAGTCCATGGTCAGATCAGCCATGATCTTATTGAATGGCGGGGCAGGCTCGATGGGCCAGATGGCCTACTCCTGCTCCTATTTCTTATGCTCCTATATTCTTCTGGTCCACTCTGCCCTCCTACCAGTTTCCTACTTTTTCCAACCTTTTACCTTTCCCACAATCATCTCCCAATTTCTCACTTCAACCCCTTCTCCCACTCACCTAGCTGCCCTCTCACCTGGCTTCACCTGTCACCTTCCAGATTGGATTCCTTCCCCTTCCCCCCACCTTCTTATTCTGGCTTCTCCCCCCTTGCTTTCCAGTCATGATGAAGGGTCTTGGCTTAAAATGTTGACATTTGATTCCTTTCCATAGATGCTGTCTGATCTGCTGAATTCCTCCAGCATTTTGTGTTTGTTTTTCTGTTAAGTACCCTCAGCACATCCTTCTCAAAGGAAAATAAACTCGTACTGTTTGTACTTTCCTGACATGTAAACCCTTACTCTTCCGGTGTTGTCCAGGTATATTTTCTCTATACCCCCATGTGCCTCTGTAACCCTTGTACAGTATGACACCCAGATCCATCAGTTTGAATGTGAGCTAACCAAGTCTTGGCTCAAGCTCACCTCCTCTTTATTTATCTCCTTCCAAAAATTAACCCCATGCTGTGCTTCCTTTATGACCACGTGACATAGCCTTCAGTGCTGGTGCATTTGTACTCTGAGATCTCTCTGACCCTCAGCACCACCTGGACTCTTCCAAGTAACAAGTGGCTTCCCTATTCTTCAAACCAAAAAGACCCGCTTCACATTTACCAATCCTGAATGGCAGTGGCCAGTGATTTTCCCTGTCAGCAGCCCTTCAAAGCACCACAGAATTCCCGTTGCTTGTCCTACCCACCCTACCAGTCACCATGCTCACACTTCATATTTTTTGCTTGGCGCTAAAGTTATTTGAAGCTATTCCTGTATCTTCAATTATCTTAATAAATAATAAACTCTATTAAATTGTATAAAATCTGCAACTTTCATGTTTATGTTGAATAAGAGAAACGCTTGTACCAGTTCCTGTTGACGCATGAGTGTGAGTCAGCATGGAATTATTTGCAAGCTGAATATTTGCGATTGTAATCTGTGTCGAAATATGCCCCAAGAAATGTTAAAGGACCTCAGCTCTTGCCAAATGCCTTCACTACTTTCTCTTAAGTGGATTTTAACTTGTCAACAGTCTAACTGGCCTCTTCAAAGCAAATCAACAATTTACTTGATAATTACATTTGGCAAGAAATAAAAGAGTAAGCAATGCAAAGCCAATTGTGCTTGTCATTGATCTTTGGAGTACATTGTTCAGTAGTAATTTGCCACAAGATGTGCAGCTCAAGATTTCGTGATAGAATAATGTAGTCATATGCACCTGCAGGATGGCATATGGCCTAGTGGATAAGACATCAGTCTAGTGATCTGAAGGTCACTGGTTCGAGCCTCAGCTGAGGCAGCATGTTGTGTCCTTGAGCAAGGCACTTAACAACACATTGCTCTGCGACGACACCGGTGCCAAGCTGCTTGGGTCCTAGTGCCCTTCCCTTGGACAACATCGGTGGTGTGGAGAGGGGAAGGCTTGCAGCTTGGGCAACTGCCAGTCTCCCATACAACCCTGCCCAGGCCTGCGCCCTGGAAACTTTCCAAGGCGCAAATCCATGGTCTCACGAGACTAATGGATGCCTATAAAATGCATCTGCAGGATAGGGACTGGCTAACAGTTGCTAATTCCTGAAAATGGGACTGAATACATGGTACTGTAGAAATGAGACAATATAAATAGGCTGCATAAATGGGAATGTATGGGATTGCATAAATGGAACTACACTCAGTGGCCACTTTATTAGTTACCTCCTGTACCCAATAAATTGGACACTGACTATGTGTTCATGGTCTTCTGCTGCTGTAGCCTATCCACTTCAAGTTTCAGCACGTTGTGTGTTCAGAGATGATCTTCTGTAACCACTGTTGTAACGTGTATTTATTTGAGTTACTGTCACCTTCCTGTCAACTTGAACTAGTTTGGCCATTCTCCTCTGATTTCTCTCATTACAAGGCATTTTCACACACAAAACTGCTGCTTATGTGATTTTTTTTTGTTTTTCACACCATTACCTGTAAGCTCTAGGGACTATTGCATGTGAAAATTCTAAGAGATCAGCAGTTTCTGAGATACTCAAACCACCCCATCTGGCACCACTTGTTTTGCCTGAGCAACAACTGAACCTCTTGACCATGTCTGCATTGTGTTGATGCCACATGATTGGCTGATTAAATATTTCCAGTAACAAGCAGGTGTACAGGCATGCATAATGAAGTGGCCATTGAGTGTATAGAAATGGGACTGTATGAATGGGCATTGTTCATTAATTATCCACAGTATTTATCTCTGAACTTGGAGGAAACCATAGTCCCATATTGTGTGATGTCAACTTTAACACTTGAATTCTGCTGGTCTCATGATATAACCTTAAAATAATTGTTATTTTTTTCACAACCAGTAAGGCTGCTGTCCTGTATCTGTGGTGGTTAATTATTCTGTTCTTGGAATCCTCACTTGCTCTTCTGAGAAGCAGACTAGTTTATCCCACTCCTGTTCCTCCTGCACTTTGCTGCAGTTCATCCTCCATCAGACATTTATATAGTCCCATGTACACAATCCCATTTAAACAGTCTCATTTATATTTGCTGTGCACAGTCTCATGAATATAGTCCCACTTATGCAGTCCCATACATTCAGTCTAATTTATAGTCCCATGTATTCAGTTCCATTTACACAGTCCCAATTTCAGGATAGTTCAGTCTTTCTCTCTTTCTGTCAAACAATGGACCTCATTCTGAATCACTGCTTCATTGTTCTAGCACTTTTGCCCACTGTCTAAACACATTTCTCAACCATTTGACCACAATTTCTCACCATTATAAATAGATAGATAGATAGATAGATACTTTATTCATCCCCATGGGGAAATTCAACTTTTTTTCCAATGTCCCATACACTTGTTGTAGCAAAACTAATTACATACAATATGATATGCATCTAAATCAATATCTCAAAAAGCATTTATAATAGCTTTTAAAAAGTTCTTAAGTCCTGGCGGTTGAATTGTAAAGCCTAATGGCATTGGGGAGTATTGACCTCTTCATCCTGTCTGAGGAGCATTGCATCGATAGTAACCTGTCGCTGAAACTGCTTCTCTGTCTCTGGATGGTGCTATGTAGAGGATGTTCAGAGTTTTCCATAATTGACCGTAGCCTACTCAGCGCCCTTCGCTCAGCTACTGATGTTAAACTCTCCAGTACTTTGCCCACGACAGAGCCCGCCTTCCTTACCAGCTTATTAAGACGTGAGGCGTCCCTCTTCTTAATGCTTCCTCCCCAACACGCCACCACAAAGAAGAGGGCGCTCTCCACAACTGACCTATAGAACATCTTCAGCATCTCACTACAGACATTGAATGACACCAACCTTCTAAGGAAGTACAGTCGACTCTGTGCCTTCCTGCACAAGGCATCTGTGTTGGCAGTCCAGTCTAGCTTCTCGTCTAACTGTACTCCCAGATACTTGTAGGTCTTAACCTGCTCCACACATTCTCCATTAATGATCACTGGCTCCATATGAGGCCTAGATCTCCTAAAGTCCACCACCATCTCCTTGTCTTGGTGATATTGAGACGCAGGTAGTTTGAGTCGCACCATATCACAAAGTCCTGTATCAGTTTCCTATACTCCTCCTCCTGTCTATTCCTGACACACCCCACTATGGCTGTGTCATCAGCGAACTTCTGCACATGGCAGGACTCCGAGTTATATTGGAAGTCTGATGTGTACAGGGTGAACAGGATCGGAGAGAGCACGGTTCCCTGCGGCACTCCTGTGCTGCTGACCACCGTGTCAGACCTACAGTCTCCCAACCGCACATACTGAAGTCTATCTATCAAGTAGTCCACTATCCAATCCACCATGTGAGAGTCTACTCCCATCTCCGTTAGTTTGTGCCTTAAGATCTTAATATTCATGATTACCTGTACTGAAGGATTAGAGACTGGACCACCCGAAGGATTTAGACTAAGAACTCTGCTGGAACACACAGCCCAGCACTTGGGTAAAACACCAGCAGTTCCACAGAGAACCACTGGCCACAAGTATTTCCTTAACCGACATCAGCAGCCTCTCGCATCTCATTGAATTCCCAGTGACCAGGTATAATCAGCTGCACCTTTTTTGCTATCATGTCATCCTTTCAGATGTCCAACGCAAAGTTCAAAATAACTTTATTATCAACGTACATATATGTCACCATATACAATCCTGAGATTTATTTCATGCAGGCATACTCAATAAATCTATAATATAATTAATGGATGACTACACCATCTTGAGATTTCAACCAGTGTGCAAAAGGCAACAAATTGTGCAAATACAAAAATAAGTAAGAAAGAAAGAAAGAAAGATATAAATATTGTGAACTTAAGATGAAGAGGCCCTGAAAGTGATTCCATATATTGTGGGAACATTTCGCAAGTGAAGCTGATTGAAGTTATCCCCTTTGTTCAAGAGCCTGATGGCTGAGGGGGTAATAACTGTTTTTGAACCTGGTGGTGTGAGTCCTAAACTCCTATCCCTTTTTCCTGATGACAGCAGTGAGAAGAGAGAATGTCCTGGGTGGTGAGGGTCCCTGATGATGGATGCTGCTTTCCTGCAGCAACACTTTATGTAGATCTGCTCAATGGTGGTATCTGCTGTGATGGACTAGTCTGTATCCACTATCATTTGCAGGATTTTCTGTTTGAGAGTATTTGTGGTTCCATACCAGACAGCTAGTCAGTATACTCACCACTACACATCTGTAGAAATTTATCAAAGTTCTAGAGTCATGTCAAATCTTTGCAAATTCCTTAGGAAGCAAAGGCTCTGTAATGCTTTCTTCATAATTGCATGTACGTGCTGCACCCAGGACAGGTCATTCGAAATGGTAACACCAAGAACTTTAAGGCTGTTAACCTTCTCCACGTCTGATCCTCCAGTGAGGACTGGCTCATGGACCTCCGGGTTCCTCCTCTTGAAGTTAATAATCAGCTCCTTGGTCATGCTAACATTGAGTAAGAGGTTGTTGTTATGGCACCACTCAGATAGATTTTCAATCTCCCTGCTATATGCTGGCTTGTCACCACACTCGATCCAGCCTGCGACAGTGATGTCATCAGCAAACTTCAATATGGCATTGGAGCTGTGCTTAGCCGCACAGTCATAACTGTATAGTGAATAGAGTAGGGGGCTAAGGACACAGCCTTGTGGTGCACCCGTGCTGATGGAGATTGTGAAGGAGATGTTGTTGCCAGATTGACGGTCGGTGGGGTGATCAGACTGTGCTGGGTGTGGAGCAGCGAGTGAAGACCTGGTAGGGTATGTGGGTGAGGGATGAGTAGCGAGTGATGTATTGGGTGAGGGGTGTAGGGTGTGGGGCGAAGGTTGTATGGATGAGGAATGGGGAGAGGAGGGTTGTGGGGTGTGGGATGTTCATATGGGATGAAGGTTTGTGGATGAGGGGTGTGGATAAGGACGGTGGGGTACATAGGATGAGGTTTGGAATGTGGGGTGGGGGACATTGATGGGATGAAGCATGTGTGTTGTGTTGGATATGTGGACTGTGTACTGTGGTGTGGGATGGGGCAATCAGTGGGGTGAGGTGTGGGGTATGTGGACTGTGTACAGTGGTGTGGGATGGGACAGTCTGTGGGGTGAGGTGTGTGTGGGGTATGTGGACTGTGTAGTGTGGTGTGGAATGGGATAGTCAGTGGGTTGAGGTGTGTGTGGGGTGGGTGGGCTGTGTACTGTGGTGTGAGGTGGAACAGTCTGTGGGGTGTGGTATGTGTGGACTGTGTATTGTGGTGTGGGATGAGCAGTAGATGGCATGTAGGGTGTTTGCACTGTAGTGTGGTGTGGGGAGGGGCAGTCTGGGGTGATGTGTATGTGTTGTGGGTGAGGTGTGGGGTGTGTGGACTGTGTAGTGTGGTGTGGGGTGGGGCATTCAGTGTGGTGAGGTGTGTGTGTTGTGGGTGAGGTGTGGGGTGGGTGGGCTGTGTAGTGAGGTGTGGGGTGGGGCAGTCTGTGGGGTGATGTGTGTGTGTTGTGGGTGAGGTGTGGGGTGTGTGGACTGTGTAGTGTGGTGTGGGGTGGGGCAGTCTGTGGGGTGATGTGTGTGTGTTGTGGGTGAGGTGTGGGGTGTGTGGACTGTGTAGTGTGGTGTGGGGTGGGGCAGTCTGTGGGGTGATGTGTATGTGTTGTGGGTGAGGTGTGGGGTGTGTGGACTGTGTAGTGTGGTGTGGGGTGGGGCAGTCTGGGGTGATGTGTATGTGTTGTGGGTGAGGTGTGGGGTGGGTGGGCTGTGTAGTGGTGTGGGGTGGGGCAGTCTGTGGGGTGATGTGTATGTGTTGTGGGTGAGGTGTGGGGTGTGTGGACTGTGTAGTGTGGTGTGGGGTGGGGCAGTCTGTGGGGTGATGTGGGTGAGGTGTGGGGTGTGTGGACTGTGTAGTGTGGTGTGGGGTGGGGCAGTCTGTGGGGTGATGTGTATGTGTTGTGGGTGAGGTGTGGGGTGTGTGGACTGTGTAGTGTGGTGTGGGGTGGGGCAGTCTGTGGGGTGATGTGTATGTGTTGTGGGTGAGGTGTGGGGTGTGTGGACTGTGTAGTGTGGTGTGGGGTGGGGCAGTCTGTGGGGTGATGTGTATGTGTTGTGGGTGAGGTGTGGGGTGTGTGGACTGTGTAGTGTGGTGTGGGGTGGGGCAGTCTGTGGGGTGATGTGTATGTGTTGTGGGTGAGGTGTGGGGTGGGTGGGCTGTGTAGTGGTGTGGGGTGGGGCAGTCTGTGGGGTGATGTGTATGTGTTGTGGGTGAGGTGGGGTGTGTGGACTGTGTAGTGTGGTGTGGGGTGGGGCAGTCTGTGGGGTGATGTGTATGTGTTGTGGGTGAGGTGTGGGGTGTGTGGACTGTGTAGTGTGGTGTGGGGTGGGGCAGTCTGTGGGGTGATGTGGGTGAGGTGTGGGGTGTGTGGACTGTGTAGTGTGGTGTGGGGTGGGGCAGTCTGTGGGGTGATGTGTATGTGTTGTGGGTGAGGTGTGGGGTGTGTGGACTGTGTAGTGTGGTGTGGGGTGGGGCAGTCTGTGGGGTGATGTGTATGTGTTGTGGGTGAGGTGTGGGGTGTGTGGACTGTGTAGTGTGGTGTGGGGTGGGGCAGTCTGTGGGGTGATGTGTATGTGTTGTGGGTGAGGTGTGGGGTGTGTGGACTGTGTAGTGTGGTGTGGGGTGGGGCAGTCTGTGGGGTGATGTGTATGTGTTGTGGGTGAGGTGTGGGGTGTGTGGACTGTGTAGTGTGGTGTGGGGTGGGGCAGTCTGTGGGGTGATGTGTATGTGTTGTGGGTGAGGTGTGGGGTGGGTGGGCTGTGTAGTGGTGTGGGGTGGGGCAGTCTGTGGGGTGATGTGTATGTGTTGTGGGTGAGGTGGGGTGTGTGGACTGTGTAGTGTGGTGTGGGGTGGGGCAGTCTGTGGGGTGATGTGTATGTGTTGTGGGTGAGGTGTGGGGTGTGTGGACTGTGTAGTGTGGTGTGGGGTGGGGCAGTCTGTGGGGTGATGTGGGTGAGGTGTGGGGTGTGTGGACTGTGTAGTGTTGTGTGGGGTGGGGCAGTCAGTGGGGTGATGTGTATATGTTGTGGGTGAGGTGTGGGGTGTGTGGACTGTGTAGTGTGATGTGGGGAGGGGCAGTCTGGGGTGATGTGTATGTGTTGTGGGTGAGGTGGGGTGTGTGGACTGTGTAGTGTGGTGTGGGGTGGGGCAGTCTGTGGGGTGATGTGTGTTTGCGCTGTTTTCTGCTGTGCAGGGTGGCAGAGTCAGTGGGGTGATGTGTGTTGTGGGTGGACTGTGTTGTGTGGTAGTGCAGTCAGAGGGGTAAGGGTGTGTTGTGGGTGGGGTGGGGCCGATCTCCCTGCAATGTCAGCATGGCTCTCAGCCTGCCTGTGTGCTTTGCTGTTTTCACAGTGGGTGAGTAATAATTTTGAAGCTCAGTAATGAGCGCTTTGTTGCTCCCTTGTCCAAGTGATGGTGTGAAAAGTGCCTGGGATGCACCTCAGAGCTAATTAGTGTCTTGTACTAATTATCCTTACATTACTAAGTCAGGCTTGCACTGTGTTAATGTGAGCCATCACAACTTAATTAAAATTCACTTTTCTCTAATAAATGGACATAATGTGACAGAGCACACATCCGTTTCTAGACACCGAAATCTCTGTGAGTGAAATCGCCATCTCTTTCCTTTATTTTTCATGATGCTGCTGTCTGCCAACATCATCAGGTTCCAAACATTTCATACAGGATGGATTGTGATGCCTTTCGCAAAGGGTCGTTTTCAGGAAGGTTTGGGGATCCATGTATCCAACCAACACCTGAAACAGGTACCCTGCCCTTCCAGTTCCATTATGGGAAAGTACGCCACACCAGACACTGGGAGCGGGAATGATCAAGGATCAGCTTTATTCACCGTATATGTTTACCTGTATTGAGAATTCGCCACGGTGTGTTGGTCAGGGTGAGACATGTAATAAAAAACAATATTCAACAATTATAATGAATAAAAAACATAGAACATAGAATAGTACAGCACAGTACAGGCCCTTCGGCTCACGATGTTGTGCTGACCCTTAAACCCTGCCTCCCATATAACCCCCCCAACTTAAAAACCTCCATATACCTGTGTAGTAGCCTCTTAAATTTCAATAGTGGAATTCACCGCCTCCACCACTGATTCAGGCAGTGAGTTCCATGTACCAACCACTCTCTGAGTAAAAAACCTTCCTCTAATATCCCCTTTGAACTTCCCACCCCTAAGCTTAAAGTCATGTCCTCTTGTATTGAACAGTGGTGCCCTGGGGAAGAGGCTCTGGCTGTCCACTCTATCGATTCTTCTTAATATCTTGTACACCTCTATCATGTCTCCCCTCATCTTCCTTCTCTCCAAAGAGTAAAGCCCTAGCTCCCTTAATCTCTGATCATAATCCATACTCTCTAAACCAGGCAGCATCCTGATAAATCTCTCTACCCTTTCCAATGCTTCCACATCCTTCTGATAGTGAGGCGACCAGAACTGGACACAGTACTCCAGGTGTGGACATGTACCCCCAGATCCCTCTGCTCCTCCATACTACCAAGTATCCTGCCATTTACTTTGTACTTGTGGTGAACTAGATATACCTGTCTGACTGCTCCTGTGGCTCCTCCCACAGACCCTGCTGACTGCTCCTGTGGCTCCTCCCACAGACCCCTGTATAAAGGCGACTGTGGGCTGCTGCTCTCCCTCATTTTCCCCAGGATGTAGTGCTGTTTATTCTTCCAGTCAATAAAAGCCGATATCTCACTTCCTAAGTCTCAGCGTGAGTTATTGATGCTGCATCAGTACTCTGCCTTGGAGTTTGTCCTTCCAAAGTGTACCACCTCACACTTCTCCGTGTTGAACTCCATCTGCCACTTCTCAGCCCTCTTCTGTATCCTATCAATGTCTCTCTGCAATCTACGACAATCCACAACACCACCAATCTTTGGGTCGTCTGCAAACTTGCCAACCCTCCCTTCTACCCCCACATCCAGGTCGTTAATAAAAATTACGAAAAGTAGGAGTCCCAGAACAGATCCTTGTGGGACACCACTAGTCACAACCCTCCAATCCGAATGTACTCCCTCCACCACGACCCTCTGCTTTCTGCATGCAAGCCAATTCTGAATCCACCTAGCCAAACTTCCCTGGATCCCATGCCTTCTGACTTTCTGAATAAGCCTACCGTGTGGTACCTTGTCAAATACCTGACTAAAATCCATGTAGATCACATCCACTGCACTACCCTCATCTATATGCCTGGTCACCTCCTCAAAGAACTCTAATAGGCTTGTTAGACACGATCTGCCCTTCATAAAGCCATGCTGACTGTCCCTGATCAGACCACGATTCTCCAAATGCCCACGGATCCTATCTCTAAGAATCTTTTCCAACAGCTTTCCCACCACAGACATAAGGCTCACTGGTCTATAATTACCCGGACAATCCCTACTACCTTTTTTGAACAAGGGGACAACATTCACCTTCCTCCAATCCTCCAGTACCATTCCCATGGACAACAAGGACATAAAGATCCTAGCCAGAGGCTCAGTAATCTCTTCCCTTGCCTCATGGAGCAGCCTGGGGAATATTCCGTCAGGCCCTGGGGGCTGATCTGTCCTAATGTATTTTAACAACTCCAACACCTCCTCTCTCTTAATATCAACATGCTCCAGAACATCAACCTCACTCATATTGTCCTCACCGTCATCAAGTTCCCTCTCATTGGTGAATATCGAAGAAAAGTATTTATTGAGGACCTTACTTACTTCTACAGCCTCCAGGAACATCTTCCCACCTTTATCTCTAATCAGTCCTACCTTCACTCCTGTCATCCTTTTGTTCTTCACATAATTGAAGAATGCCTTGGGGTTTTCCTTTACCCTACTCGCCAAGGCCTTCTCATGCCCCCTTCTTGCTCTCCTCAGCCCCTTCTTAAGCTCTTTTCTTGCTACCCTGTATTCCTCAATAGACCCATCTGATCCTTGCTTCCTAAACCTCATGTATGCTGCCTTCTTCCACCTGACTAGATTTTCCACCTCACTTGTCACCCATGGTTCCTTCACCCTACCATTCTTTATCTTCCTCACTGGGACAAATTTATCCCTAACACCCTGCAAGAGATCCCTCAACATCAACCACATGTCCATAGTACATTTCCCTGCAAAAACATCATCCCAATTCACACCCACAAGTTCTAGCCTTATAGCCTCATAATTTACCCTTCCCCAATTAAAAATTTTCCTGTCCTCTCTGATTCTATCCTTTTCATGATAATGCTAAAGGCCAGGGAGCGGTGGTCACTCTCCCCCAGATGTTCACCCACCGAGAGATCTGTGACCTGACCCGGTTTGTTACCTAATACTAGATCTAGTATGGCATTCCTGCTAGTCGGCCTGTCAACATACTGTGACAAGAATCCATCCTGGACACACTTAACAAACTCTGCCCCATCTAAACCCTTGGAACTAATCAGGTGCCAATCAATAGTTAAAGTCACCCATAATAACAACCCTGTTATTTTTTCACCTTTCCAAAATCTGCCTCCCAGTCTGCTCCCTGGTATCTCTTGTGCTACCACGGGGCCTATGGAATACTCCCAATAGAGTAACTACTCTCTTCCTGTTCCTGACTTCCACCCATACTGAATAAAGAATTATATAGAAACACAGAGGTTAAAGTACAGATATGGAATCAAATGTGCATAGATAAACAAATAACAGCATGTATTTATCTGGGGCAGGAGTTGGAGAGTGATCGGACAGGAATTGGAGAGTGATGTGGGGCAGGAATTGGAGAGCGATCTGAGGCAGGAATTGGAGAGTGATGTGGGGCAGGAATTGGAGTGTGACCTGGGACAGGAATTGGAGAGTGATCTGGGGTAGGAATTGGAGAGTGATGTGGGGCAGGAATTGGAGAGCAATCTGAGGCAGGAATTGGAGAGTGATGTGGGGTAGGAATTGGAGAGTGATCTGAGGCAGGAATTGGAGAGTGATGTGGGGCAGGAATTGGAGAGTGATCTGGGGTAGGAATTGGAGAGTGATGTGGGGCAGGAATTGGAGAGTGATCTGTGGCAGGAATTGGAGAGTGATCTGGGGTAGGAATTGGAGAGTGATGTGGGGCAGGAATTGGAGAGTGATCTGTGGCAGGAATTGGAGAGTGATGTGGGGCAGGAATTGGAGAGTGATGTGGGGTAGGAATTGGAGAGTGAAGTGGGGCAGGAATTGGAGAGTGATCTGGGGCAGGAATTGGAGAGTGATCTGGGGTAGGAATTGGAGAGTGATCTGGGGTAGGAATTGGAGAGTGATGTGGGGCAGGAATTGGAGAGTGATCTGGGACAGGAATTGAAGAGTGACCTGGGACAGGAATTGGAGAGTGATCTGGGGTAGGAATTGGAGAGTGATGTGGGGCAGGAATTGGAGAGTGATCTGAGGGAGGAATTGGAGAGTGATCTGGGACAGGAATTGCAGCTGGGTAAAGGTCCAGTATTCACTGATGAGAAAAGCCTGAGGGGTTGGAATACCCACAGATTACCGACGGTCTGGAGCTCATCGCCTGGAGGAGAGGTAGAAGCACTCTGACAGAAATTGGAGAAGAACTTGGGGAAATCATTTGCAGGGCCATGTAAGAACAGCGGGGGATGGAAACTGTTGGGATTGGCCAAAAAAGGTCTACCAGAATGAGTGGAGTGTGGACTCTTTCTGAGCAATAATGTCAGTGATTTCATTCTGCAACTTTTCCCCACCTCAGATGTCACTGGCAAAACATTCAATGACATTTTGGGGACACGTACAATTAGAGAGCGTATGAGGATAGGTTGAGCAAGTTACTGTAGGGCTTGTGTCTTTGGAGAGAAGGTGGATGAGAGGTGATTTGATAGAAGTTTACAAGATGATAAGAAGCATAAATCGAGTGGACAGCCAGAGACTTTTTACCAGGTTGGAAATGGCTAATATGGGGAACCATAATATTAAGGTGATTGGAAGAAAATATTGGGGGGATGTCAGAGATGTTTTTTTACACAGAGAGTGTTGAGTGTGTGGAATGCCCTGCCAGGGGTGGTGGTTGAGGGAGATACATCTGGAGCATTCAAGAAATTCTTAGATATGCACATGGATGATAGAAAAATGGAGGATTATGTAGGAGTGAAGGGTCTTAGAGTATGCTGAAAGGCCAGCATAACATTATGGGCTGAAGGGCCTGTACTGCGCAATTTCTATGTTCTTTGTTGTCTACTGAAGCAGATCAATGGATGCTCAAGGTATGTGAGGTAGAATATTGATTATATTAGTGAAAGTACTATTTAAGGAGGCATCATCTCTATATCAGAGAAGGAAAGAAACCTCAGGAACTTCAGTTAAAACCAGCTGAGATAATACAATGAATTAGGTCTTCTTTGCGGTAGCTGTATTTGAATAATTATTGAACCTGACAATCTAATAAATATATGCTTCTAGTTCCTGGATGTTTACAAAATAATCATAAAATCTAGTAGCACAAAAAGAGTTTTTTAGCTCACCATGCCAGCGTTGGCTGCTAGGTTAGTCACAACCCCAGTTCTCTCAATAGTACCTCACAAAAACTCCTCTTCAAACACCTATCAGCTGTCTTCTAAACTAATCCAATGGCAAGTAATATAATCATCCAGTAGATTAAGAGAAACAGACAGAAAGAAACTGAGGGCTGCAAAAAGTAACACAAACTATCAAGTAATATGAAGGCTGCTAACAAATATCTGATCCACCTGCTAAGAATAAGATAGTGTCTCACCTAATTCTGTATCCTTACTGTAAGGCAGGCCACACAGTGGAAGTTTCAGCATTTGTATCCGATTTCACAATAGAAAAACAGTGAGAGAATGGATCCAGATTGTAACCAAAAACTTCAGGGTATGGGGGAGTTTTATGAATTCATGTTGGAAGCTGCTTGGAAGGTGGAAGACAGGGAATGAAGAGGAAGGGCTTGTGCTCTGACAAGCCCCCAAGTATCATCACTTCTCACCACACTTGTTAATGATGGATGAAAGATTGGATAGTTGAATAGCAGCAGCAAGTAATGCAGGTGGAAATGGATATGTTTTGATAAGTAAAATGAATCTGAACAGCAAAGTATCATGGGCAAATGGAGTGGTAATCACTTCAAAGCCAAGATAAAATAAATCAGTGTTTTCTAGATGTTCTCCAAAATTAGGACTTGGATGGGAATATCAAAGGGGTGTGTGTATCCCAGCACATTAACATCCACAGGAATGCAAAAGATTGATTAAAATCTTGCTGGAATATTGGTCTTTATCTCAAAGTATTGGTTTACAAGTGAAGAGGTTATGCTCATGACCGCAAGAAACCTCAGAGAGTTGTGGACTCAGCTGAGCACGTCACTGAAGCCAGTCTCCTCTCTGTGAACTCTGTATATGCTACTCATTGCCTCAGTAAAACAGCCAACATATCAAAGATCCCACCCAGCCCAAGCATTTGACCCCTTCCATTGGGCAGACGATAAAAAAAGCCTGAAAGCACATTCCTATTCTAAATGGACCTCTTGTAGAGTAAAATAGACTCTTGACTTCACAGCCTACTTCGTTATGAAACTGCACTTTGCCATTTTTACCTTCACTGCACTTTCTCTCCAGCTGTTAAACTTTATTCTGCATTGTTACTGTTTTATCTTGTTCTATCTCAAACCACCGTGTAATCTGTATAAACAGTACACAAGACAAGCTTTTCACTGTATCTTGGTAACTGTAACAATAATAAACCAATATCAATAACAAAACCAATGCCAATGTTTTGTTTAAACAAATCTTGGCGGATACCGATTGGGATACTACACAAGTCCGCAGGTTGGATACAGTGGAAGGGACTTGTGACCATTCCATATCATGCAAATCAGTGTGGATTTCTCATCATCTCAGTTTCCATGAAGGAATCCTGAAGTTTTATTTATCTGAAAGTTTTCAAGTTGAGGAGACTAATTCAATTTAGCTTAGTTTGTTGCTCGCTTTTAGTGTTGTGCTGTAATGTTTAACACCAGCCTATAGATCAGAAGTCAGGACAAATACTCTAACATTTCCTTGTTTTGTTTCTCATGAATTGGGAATGACCTCCTTGGACTGTGCTGTTATTTGATCTGATTTTGGTGGGTTGTATCTCAATATTTACCTACCTTTGCTTTATTTCTCTTAATCCCTTTGCACCACAAAGATATATTCCTCCCAGTTTTGAGGCATTCAGTTGAACCCAGCATTCATCGTATTCCAGGGATGAGAATTCCACAATTCCAATTGTTTTTTAAATGCTTCAGGCAGGATGCCTGTATCAGCAGAAGCAGTTTCCCCATGTACCTACCCTTCTAAATCTCTGAAAAAACTGGATTAGAGTATCCTTATTAACCTTCTGAATTCAAGAAAACACAAGCCAAGTTGACCTGTCCTCACAGTTTATTCCCAGTGGTGAAACTGCATTATGGTTCTTCCAACATAATTATTGATATCGTGCATCACGGTGACCGGATATTACATATTACTGTGGAAATGGTCCAACATTGTTTGATGCAACTGAATCATAACCTCCATACTGACATCTCATTCTAATAACGATGACTTATCTTTTAGCATCCCATTGCTCAGAGCCTGTCCTATCTTGCACTACATAAAAAGTAAATGATCACATTCCAAATTTAAGCAGCTTTAGAATCTTCACCTTTCTAACAATCCAGCTGCTGAATATAAAATAACTATTGCCTAATATCCTTTAAAGTTTTAAGGTATTTGCATAAATGTCATTGCTGCCTTGGGCAATCTTTGTCCTTTCCATATTTCCCTCAGCATCTGAAGAGCAGAGTGCCTGAGAAGTATTTTGCCAGAGAGACAATTACTTATTCAGGTCGAATGTGTCACTCGCTTATTAAGCTAATTTGCCCAGATGCAAATTCTCTCATTTTCTCTTCATTAACAATTTAGTGCTAACTATTTCTTCTTTGTGTTCTCATTTGTAGGGGTGAACAAATTGATGTGGACTGGTGAAATGTTTTGAAATTATAATGATTACTAATTTTCAAAGGGATTGGCAAAGGTCCTGGCTAGCTTACAGGCAGCTTGTCAGACTGAAATCTTAGCTTAGAAAGTTAGATGTCACTCAATTAATTCTTTCTACAATCTGTGCCAAATGACTTCAATTATTTTGAAACAAAGATGCCGATAATATGAATGTAAAACATCTTCATCTACTATAAATGAGCAGGACTACCTGATAGGTGAAAGACATGTCTCTGAGTATAAAGAATGAGAAATGTGAAATGACTAAGGTTTTGTCATTCGATATGCTATCCGACATTGATATGTTTTGTTAGTTTTGGAGGTGCAGATGTTTATGCTGAGGTCAGGATTTATTTCCCAGTCATTCTTGTCCTGGGCGGTAGGTGGCAAAGCCTGCACTGTTACAGTCATTGCAGCAAAAAGAACTTTCACAGCACTGATGGTGAGAGAGTTTGAGATTTTGACACTAAAAGAACAACAGCATTGTTCCAACTCAAGATAAACCTGGAGTTTGAGCAGAGCTTGGTATTTCCACGGCTATCATCCTGTGATGTTTCTCTTAAAAAGGAAATTGTACAAAGGCATTGGTTTAAGCATTTAGATTCAAATATTTGCAGATTTACACACAGCACAGAAACAAATCCCTTGGCCCAACCTATCAATGCTGACCAAGATGTCTAGCTGCACTATTTGCCTGCATTGAGCCCAGAATTCCTCTAAAACGTTCCTGGCCCTTTACTTGGAAATATCTTTCAAATGTTGCAATTGTACCTTCCTCTACCAAACCCCTCTGCCAGCCTGTTCTATGTACCACCCTCTTTGTGAAAAACATGCCCCTCAGACCACCATTAAATCATTCCCCTCTCAACTTAAATCTATGCATTCTAGCTTTCGACTCCTGTACCCTGGGAAAAAGACTATCTACCCTATCAATGCTACTCATAATTTTATAAACCACTATATCCTCAGCCTCCTCTAGGCAAAGCAGTACCAGCCTATCCAATTTGTCCTTATAACACAAGCCATTCAGTCCAGGTAGCATTCCTGTGAATCTTTTTTGCACCCTCTTTTGCTTAATCATGTCCTTCCTGTAGCAACGAGACCAAAGCTGTGTACAATAGCCCATGTGCGACCTAACCAACGATTTGTACAACCGTAACATGACATGCAAACTCCTGTTCTCAGTGCTTTGGCTAATGAAGGCCACATGCCTTCTTCACCGCTCTGTCTACTGGTGTTGTGATTTTCTGGAAACTAAGCATTGGTCTCTCTAATGTCATTAACACTCTCCAGGACCATGCTGTCATGTACATTCTGGCCTGGTTTAGTTTCCTGTTTGTCCACTTCTGTCACACTCCATCTCCCAATCTCCCTCCTTCTATCTCCCACTCTTCTCCTGCGCCATCTCCCATTCCATCTCCTGGTCCCCTCCCGCTCAAAGTCAAAGTCAAGTTCATCATCATATTGTCAAGTACGCCTATGCACAGGTGAAATATCTGGAGCAGCATCACAGATACATAGAACCTCATCAGCAGCATTCACAAGAAATACATAAATTAAAGACAAATTATACACAATTTTTACAAGAAAGAACAAAATCGGAACAAAAAAAGCACCAAGTCCGTTTCATTATAAAGTGGTAAGAGTTTTGCTTACTCTAGTGATTAGGGTTTCGCTGTTTGGTACAAGAACCGGATGTTAGAAAGGAAGTAGCTGTTCTTGAACCTGGTGATGTGAGCTTTAGGATTCTGTACCTCCTGCCCGAGGGTAGTTGTGAGACGCTGTGAGAAGGTGGCATGGTACCCGGATAGTGAAGACCTTTGATGATGGGTGTTGCTTCTTGAAGCAATGCCATGGTGGGGAAGGAATCCACCGCTCTCCGCTACTTCTCATGTTCCCGCACATTCGAACTACAGTACCAGGCCATGATGCAACGAACCAGCTCTATGCCCCAGCTCTCTGCCTCCAGCCAATACCTAGACCCTTGCAGTGGATCTCTGAGTTACTGGAAGAGCATTATGTGCAGCATCAGACCGAGTGAGTGCACCCACAGCAAGCTGGGAGTCACCACCCGTCTCAAAACCCTGCAAAGTCAGCAGTCTGAGACCTTGACTCAAGTGGGAATCTTTGAATTCTCATCGAGTTTTAGAAACGTACTGCCTTGTTGGAGTTGATGCTGAATCCCACAAGCATCAGTTTTCAAGGATAAATTGCGTGTGAAGGTAATGAACAGCTGGTGGGTCCCTTCACACCAGCTAACACGAGTGACTCCCCTCAGAGACATAGCATCCCTGCCAAGGAGCATCAAAGGGACTGGCTTAGCATTCATTCACCTGCTGCTGATTAGCTCCCGATTCTCGTGTCCCATTCCCAGAATTCCCATTCTTCCCACGCTTGATGTGTGTCCAAGGAATCCAACTGCTGAAAGAACAGCCCACATCTGCTCACACACAGCAAAGGACTTAGAGAAACCAAAGGGAGTGTGTAGGCAGCCTTGTGAAGGAGATCCATGGTGTACACCAGACACATCACTGCACAGACCATTAACTTTATTACCTGATTCAGAAGCTGTGTAGCTTTATTGTATAATTATCTATTTTAAATTTGATAATTGTATTCTTTTTCATTATTACAGTGCATGATTGAACAATTTTATGGTCAGTTAATGCTACTGTCATCGCCAATATGGGAGAGTGGAAATGAATGGGGTTTCTGTGTTCCACCGACATTTACACAACTAAGATTCACAAGGCATCCCCAGCAGAGGGACTTGGGGGGACTGAAGCACCGCTAGGTGAGGACCTGCACAACTCTGACTGTTGTAATTCAGCAACCTGAATTGAAAACCTGCTTGTTTGGGGGACTTTAATGGGTTGAGGTTAGAAAGAGAAGATGAAGTGGGGACCCAGTGGTACAGACCCTCAATAGGGATCATTGGAAATGGATGCAGAAGGAGCTTATTTTGCTAAAAGAAAAAAAAACATTCTTGTGACTCCATAGATGAACAAACTCATAAACTCAAAGAGAAAGGCAAAGGGTAAGAATAGGGAGGTACGGCTGAAAAGAAACAATATACACTTGGTGGCCACTTCATTAGAGTTCCCCCATATCGAATAAAGTGGCCACTGAGTGTATGTTCATGGTCTTCTGCTGCTGAAGCCCATCCACTTCAAGGTTCAATGTGTTGTGTGTTCAGAGATGCTCTTCTGCATACCACTGTTATAATGTGTGGTTAGTTGAGTTACTGTCACCTTCCTGTCAGCTTGAACCAGTCTGATCATCTCCTCTGACCTCTCTCATTAACAAGGTGTTTTTGCCCACAGAACTGCTGCTCACTGGATTTTTTTTTCTTTTCACACTCTAGAGACTGTTGTGCATGAAATCCCAATAGACTAGCAATTTTTGAGATGTTCAAACCACCCGTCTGGCACCAAGGTCAAAGTCACTTAGATCACATTTTTCCTCCCATTCTGATGTTTGGTCGGTTCAACAACTGAACCTCTTGACCATGTCTGCATGCTTTAATGCAATGAATTGCTGTCACATGATTAGCTGATTAGATATTTGCATTAAAGAGCAGGGTTACAGGCATACTTAAATAAAGTGGCCACTGAGTGTAAAGGGGATTAGAGATAAGATACAAAACAATTAAGAAACCCATGTGAAAATATGAAATGTTGCAGTGTAATATGTGGCAACACTTGCAATGTTGCCCCCAGCAGATGCTTGGGTGTGTTGGTTGTTAACAAAAAAGACAGATTTCACTGTATGTTTCAACATACATCTGATAAATCAATCAGAATCATAAATATGAAATTAAATAATCAAGGACTATAAAGCAAATTTCTGTAGCTTTAATACTACTATATATTGCTTTTTATTCTTTTCCCCTGTGCTACCTCGATGTCATGATGTGATGAAATGATGTGTCTGGATGACATGCAAAACAAAACTTTTCACTGTGCTTTGGTACATGTCTCAATAATATACCCGTTACCACTTAGCAAGTGGCAAACTATTTTACAGACCTTTTTCCTGAAAGGAAGGATGGGATTGATAAGGTCCAATTATGGGAAATGTAGGACAATGGAGGTGAAATGGCAGAAATATTAAAATCATTATTTAGCTTCAGTGTTTATCAGGTGATGAGAAATTGGATAATGAGATGCATAATGAGATATGCATTTAAAATAGAAAAAAAAGGGCTAGTTTAAATAAACGATAACTCAAAGAGGATCTGCCTCCCTGGTCCAGATTGATTGCACCCATGCATATTAAAATAATCTGGGGAAGAGAGAGCAGAGGAATTGCTGGGCATACTTACTGATTCATTTAAAAATGATGTAGTGTCAAATGAACAGTGCATAGCTGATGTAATACGTTTATCTAAGAAGAGTGTAGAAATAATAAAACACACAGCTTAACACTGGTGTGGCAAGGTAATACAGTCATTAGCGCAACGCTTTTCAGGGCCAGCTGTAAGGCTGGGGTTTGATTGCTGTCGCTGTCTGTAAAAGAGTTTGTTTGATCTCCCCATGACCACGTGGGTTTCTTCCAGGTGTTCAGGTTTCCTCCCACATTCCAAACACATACCAGTTAGGATTAGTGAGTTGTTGGTATGCTGTGCCAAGTGAAACTCAGCATAATCCTCACTCATTTGCTTTGACATATTTCATTGTATGTTTCAATATATATCTGACAAATAAAGCTTATCTTTAAATCTTTAAAGTAAAGTCCCTTCTAAGTGTGAGAATAGAATATCCAAAAGCACAAAGTTCGATAATGAATATTCAGCATAGATCTAGAGGGACATCTCACTTCAGAAACCTAACTAAATTCTTTGAGGAGGGAGCAGATAGAGTCAAAAATAACCATGTAATCTATTTAAAAATTTCAAAAGACTTTTGATAAGGTACCTCATACTTGACTAATGAATAATGTGGGAGAGAGTGGATTTAGCCCGAAGGATTGAATTGAATTAACTTTATTTCTTACATCCTTCACATACATGAGGAGTTAAAATCTTTACGTTATGTCTCCATCGGAATGTGCAATGTTCAATTTGTAGCAATTTGTAATAAATAGCATGTGCAACAGGACAGTCAATGTAGCATAGAAATAGAACTGCATCACATGAATTAATCAGTCAGATGGCCTGGTGGAAGAAACTGTCCCAGAGCCTGTTGGTCCTGGCTTTTATGCTGAGGTACCGTTTCCTGGATGTCAGCAGCTAGAACAGTTTGTGGTTGGGGTGACTCAGGTCCCCAATGATCCTGCGGCTCCTATTTACACACCTGTCTTTGTAAATGTTCTGTATAGTGGGAAGTTCACATCTTAGATGCGCTGGGCTGTCCGCACAACTCTCTGCAGAGTCCTGTGATTGAGGGAAGTACAGTTCCCATACCAGGCAGTGACACAGCCAGTCAGGATGCTCTCAATTGTGCCCCTGTAGAAAGTTCTTAGGACTCTTGCCAAACTTCTTCAACCGTCTGAGGTGAAAGAGGTATTGTCATGCTTTTTTCTCCGTACACCCGGCATGTACAGACCATGTGAGATCCTCAGTGATGTTTATGCCAAGGAACTTACAGTCTGGAGTTCACCCTCTCAACTCCAGATCCATTGATGTCAATAGGGATGAACCCATCTCCATTCCTCCTGTAGTCCACAACCAGCTCCTTTGTTTTTGCGACATTGAGGGAGAGGTTGTTTTCTTGACACCACTGTGTCAGGATGATGACTTCTTCTCTTGGCTGCCTCATTATTTTTTGAGTCAGGGTCATTAAGTGTAGTGTTGTCAGCAAATTTAATTAGCAGATTGGAGCTGTGGGTGGTGACACAATTATGGGTATACAAAGAGTATAGGAGGGGGCTTAGGGGCTCCTATGTTGAAGGGAAGAGGGGCAGAGGTGAGTGAACCCACTCTTACCACCTACCAGTGATCTGACAGGAAGTCCAGGATCCAGCTGCACAAGGCAGGGTGAAGGCCAAGGCCTCTGAGCTTCCTATCGAATCTGGAGGGAATTATGATGTTGAATGCTGAACTGTAGTCCAAGAGTAGCATTCACACATAAGCATCCTTCTTCTCCAGGTGTGTAAGGACGGTGTGTAGGGCTGTAGCTATTGCATCATCTGTCGATTGGTTGGATTGGTAGGTGAATTGTAGAGGTTCCAGGGTGGCTGTTGGCAAGCTGCTGATGTAGTCCTTGACCAGCCTCTCAAAGCATTTGCTTATTATTGAGGTGAGTGCGACAGGACGCCAGTCATTCAGACATGTTATTTTGGTGTTTTTATGTACAGGAACAACGGTGGATGTTTTGAAGCAGGAGGGCACTCTACACTGGGAGAGGGAGAGATTAAAAATGTCTGCAAACACACCTGCCAGTTGTGCCACGCACACTCTGAGTACTCGCCCTAGGATGCCATCCGGTCCCGCAGCCTTGTGACTGTCCACTCATGGGAAACACCTGTGTACTTCAGCCTCAAAGATGACCAAGGCGCAGGTCATTTCGACAACTCTGCTCCAGGGCTCAGTGTTGGCGATATCGAACTGAGGGTAAAAAAGATTCAGCTCATCTGGGGAAGAGGCAGCGATGTTGGCAGCACCACTGTATTTAGCTTTGAAGTCTGCGATGGTGTGCAGACCTTGCCATATGCTGTGCGTGTTGTTGGTGGAGAGTTATGTCGGGATCTTTTCCCTGCATTGTTGTTTCACTGCCTTGATGACTTTGCTTAGATCGTAGCTGCATTTCAGAATCAGAATCAGGTTTATTATTACTGGTATGTGACGTGAAATTTGTTAACTTAGCAGCAGCAGTTCAATGCAATACATAATTTACCAGAGAGAGAAAAAAAATAATGAATAAAATAAAACTTAATAATAAATAAACAAGTAAATCAATTATGTATATTGAATATAGAAACTGGCATGGAGTCAATGGAAATAAGGCAAACAAGTAGTGAGGTCATGGAATCTGTATAGATTGAAGAGGAGGAGGTTGCTGTCTTGAGGCAAATCAGAGAAGATAAATCCCCAGAACCTGACAGGGTATTCCCTCGGACCTTGAAGGAGACTAGTGTTGAAATTGCAGGGGCCCTGGCAGATATATTTAAAATATCAGTATCTATGGGTGAGGTGCCAGAGGATTGGAAGATAGCTCATGATGTTCCGTTGTTTAAAAAAGGCTCTGAAAGTAATCCAGGAAATTATAGGCCGGTAAGTTTGACGTCGGTAGTAGATAAATTATTGGAAGGAGTACTGATAGGATCTACAAGTATTTAGATAGACAGGGACTTATTAGGGAGAGTCAACATGGCTTTGTGCATGGTAGGTCATGTTTAACAAATCTATTAGAATTCTTTGAGGAGGTTACAAGGAAAGTGAATGATGGAAGGCAGCCTTTATAAATCAAAGTATTGAGTATAAGAGTTGGAATGTTATGGTGAGGTTGTATAAGGCATTGGTGAGGCTGAATTTGGAGTATTGTGTGCAGTTTTGGTCACCGAATTACAGGAAGGATATTAATAAGGTTGAAAGAGTGCAGAGAAGGTTTACAAGGATATTGCTGGAACTTGAGAAACTGAGTTACAGAGAAAGGTTGAATAGGTTAGGACTTTATTCCCTGGAGTGTAGAAGAATGAGGGGAGACTTGATAGAGGTATATAAAGTTATGATGGATATAGATAGAGTGAATACAAGCAGGCTTTTTCCACTGAGGCTAGGGGAGAAAAAACCCCAGAGGACATGGGTTAAGGGTGAAGGGGGAAATGTTTAAAGGGAACATTAGGGGGGGCTTCTTCACACAGAGTGGTGGGAGTACGGAATGAGCTGCCAGATGAAGTGGTAAATGCGGGCTCACTTTTAACATTTAAGAAAAACTTGGACAGGTACATGGATGAGAGGTGTATGAAGGGATATGGGCCAGGTGCAGGTCAGTGGGACTAGACAGAAAAATGGTTTGGCACAGCCAAGAAGGGCCAAAAGGCCTATTTCCGTGCTGTAATGTTCTATGGTTCTATGTAAAAGAATGTGCAAAAACAGAAATACTGTATATTAATAGAAGTGAGGTAGTGTTCAAAGCTTCAGTGTCCATTTAGGAATGTGATGGCAGAGGGGAAAAAGCTGTTCTAAGTTCCTGTTGGTTACCGGCAGTGAAAGCTCTGATTGTGAGCTGGCTTTAGGATAAGAAGCAAATTTTGAAGTGGAAAAATGTGGGTGGTTGTGTTCAATGCCAAAATCACTGCTGCTCACAGTTTTTGTTAATAATGTACACTCTGGAAGCAAAAGCACAGTTGCCAAATTTCCTAAGGGCAGCAAATAGGGAATGGGTATGGGATGGGTTTGTGTAAGGAGGAATGCAAGAAGAACTTGAAGAATGGACAAATAATTAGCTAATGCAGTTAAAAAGACAAATGTGAGATAAAAACCATAAGACCATAAAACATAGAAGTAGAATTAGGCCATTCAGCCCATCGATTCTGCTCTGCCATTCCATCATGACTGATCCCGGATTCCACTCAATCCTATACACCTGCTTTCTCGCCATATCCTTTGATGCCCTGACCGATCAGGAAACAATCAAATATACCCACGGAATTGGCCTCCACTGCAGTCTGTGGCAGAGCATTTCACACATTCACTACTCTCTGGCTAAAAAAAATCCTCCTTACCTCTGTTCTAAAAGGTTGCCCCTCAGTTTTGAGGCTGTGCCCTCTAGTTCTGGATACCCCTACCATCGAAAACATCCTCTCCACATCCACCTTATCTAGTCCTTTCTACATTCCGTAGGTTTCAATGAGATCCCCCTCACATTCTTCTAAATTCCAGTGAGTACAGGTCCAAAACTGCCAAACACTCCTCATGCTCACCCCTTCATTCCCAGAATCATTCTTGTGAACCTCCTCTGGACTCTCTCCAATGACAACACATCCTTTCTGAGATATAAGGCCCAAAACTGTTGACAGCATTCCAAGTGCCACCTGACTATAAATGAGTATAAATGCCTCTATGGATTGGTTGGGCCAATTAGCTTGTTTCCATAGTGGAAAAATTCCATACCCTTTAGCTCTTCATTATGTCCTTGTCAGATTCTGATGAAAGGTCCTTTCTTAAAGCATTATCTGAGTTTTCCTGTCCACGGATGCTGCCTAACCTGCCGAGTGTTTCCACCACGTTCCCTTTTTATTTCACAATGGCTATATCAGTAATGTTTCTTTGACTTTCATATGCTGGACCCAGCCCCATTAATTGGTAGGGGATTGAGGAGTGAGTTAAACATCCCAGATATGGAATGAGGGGAAATGTAACCAGCCAGCTGAAGAAATGTCTCTCAGAGCAGACTCACTCATTTCTATTCAATTCTTTCTCTACAGGACTTATCACCAGCATTTATTGCCCACCTCTAATTACAGGAACAACACACACAAAATGCTGGTGGAACACAGCATGCCAAGCAGCATCTATAAGGAGAAGCACTGTCGACATTTCTGGCCGAGACCCTTCGTCAGGACTAACTGAAAGGAAAGATCAAATCTCTTACTATCTTTCCTTTCAGTTAGTCCTGACGAAGGGTCTCGGCCCGAAACGTCGACAGTACTTCTCCTTATAGATGCTGCCTGGCCTGCTGTGTTCAACCAGCATTTAGTGTGTGTTGTTGTTTGAATTTCCAGCATCTGCAGATTTCCTCGTATTTGTTCTAATTACAGGAGACAGGTAAGAGCCAACTGGGCTTCTGGGTGTAGAGTCACAAATAGACTAAACTAGGGAAGGTATTAATGAAACAACTGAAACAATCAAATGGTCACAACTATTATTAGTTAGTAGCCTATTAACTTAAAAACAGCACCATCTCACATTTAGTCAATAGCAATGATGATGTAGAGTGGTAGAGTCATACAATTCTTTGTCCTGATCATCTGTACTAATCCCATGCACCATCATTTGATCTGTAATCTTCTATATAGGAACAGGACCTTCCGCCCCTAGTGTGCTGAACCAATCAAACTAGTAATTAAGTGGCTATCTAAACTAATCCCTTCTGTCCATATCCCTACATTCATGCTCCTATCCAAGAGCCTTGTAAATGCATCTACCACATTTGCCCCCACTACCACCCCTGGCAGTGTATTCCAGGCACCCACCACTGTGTAAATAACCTGTCCTTCACATCTCCTTTGAACTTGCCTTCCGTGCATGCCCTCTGGTATTAGACATTTCATCCCTGGAAAAAGATACCAGCTGTCTATCTATGCCTCTTATAAGCTTGTAAACTTCTGTCAGGTCCCCTTTCAGCCTGTTGTACTGGAGAAACCAACCCAAATTTGCTAAGCCTGCCTTAATACCACATGCCCTCTAAGATGAGCAGCATCCTGGTAAACCTCTTTTGCACCCCTGCCAAATTGTCCACACCCTCCCTATAATGGGGTGACCAAACGGAATGCGATGTTCCGTGAATGTTCATTCTTCAGCTGCTGCTTTTCCAGATAATCATTAAGTGTTGCTAGAGTACATGCCTCCACCATCCACTCAGACCGTGCATTCTAGACAGTCCTTCCACCCTTGAGGTGAAAAATTTTTTCACAGATCCTCCTTAAACCTTTTATTCCTTACCTTAAACCTATGCCTTCTACTACAGGGAGAAAGTTCCTATCCATAGAGATGCATGTTATGAGAAATACACTCCTCATAATTTTGTATATCTCTATCGGTTTGCCCCTCAGCCTCCTCCATTCCAAGGAAACAAAAGCCCAGACTATCCAGTCTCTCATCAAAAATTAAAACACTCCCTCATGCTGGTGAATCTCCTCTCCACCCTCTTGAGTTGTGACTATTCCTGGTAAAATACTGTGTTTCTCTGTCATGTTATTCAGCATTGTTACTGTTTACCCTTGCTCTACCTCAGTGCACTGTGTAATGATCTGATCTGTATGAACATTATGTGTCAGGCCTGCACAGGCAGGCACCTCCCAGTCTCTACCAAGCTAACAGGAGTCATCCACCACTCATTTCATATTCATCAACTGCAGCCTATTTAAACCCAGTTCTCATCCGGTTCTTGTTCACTCATCAAACCAACCAGTCTCAACCAGTTGCTTCTAGCCTTTAGTTACTTTGTTACCTTGGTGTGTTAAGTATTTATTCTCCCATGTTTTGTGGCCAATCTTGGCTTGTTATTTTGCAGTTTATTATAAAAGTGATTGCTCACTGCTAAATTGGTTCTGCTGCTCTGCATTGGGGGTTAAGTCTCCTCTACATTTCCTGACAGGATTGACCCAGTGGAGTTGGATCATCTAAAGGAAGTACACAAGCAAGCAATCCAGAAGCAGCAGGAAACCATTGTCCATCTCAACCCCTCAAGAACTTTTGTGGTAGAGGTGGATAAATCTGACCTGGCTGCTGGAGCTGTCCTCTCCCAATGAGCACTGAACATGCCTTCTTGTTCCGCAAGTTCAACTCTACTCGTCACCATTATGGAGCTACTCACAATCAGATGGGTCTTAGAGGAATGGACACATTGGCTGATGGGGAACACAGAGATCATCCTAATCTGGACTGACCACTAGAACTTTACTCAGCAGACCCACCAACTCAACCTACAATAGGCTCACTGAGCCTTCTTCTTGCATCACCATCTCCTTCTGACAGGGCTCCAAGGACACCAAGGCGGACACCCTGTCATGACAGTTTGACCCTGCTAAAATGGAACTCAATCCTCAGCTCATCATTCTATTCTCACAGATCCTCACCCCAATTGTCTGGGATCTTGAGAACCAGATCCACCAAGCCCTACAGCACGAGCCTTCTCCAGCCAATATACCTGACAACTGCATGTATGCACTGGTGGCTGTATGCTTTGAGATACTCCATTGGGCCCACCTCTCACCCCACTCTGGCCATCGAGGCACACGATAGACCCTAGCTTTTCTGTGACGTTAGTTCTAGTGACCCACCATAATTGCAGATGTAGGTCAGTTCGTCACTGCCTGCCCTCAATGCGCCCATTCCAATTCCTCCAACCAGTGCCCATCTAGGCTCCTGTGGCACCTACTGGCTTCTTGATACCATGGATTTCATCATAGGTTTGCCACCTTCCAATGAGACCATGATGATCATGACAGTGGTGACCAGGTTCTCCAAGGAGCCCACCTCACTGTCCTCCTCAAACTTCCACCAGCTATTGAAATGATGGACCTGGTTCTCCAACAAGTAGTTCACCTCCGCAGCTCCCCTCAAGCCATTGTATCGGACTGAGTTTCACAATTAGTCTCCCACTTCTGGCGAGCCTTCTGCTCCGCACCTCAATGATCCAGTGGATAATCAGAAAGAGCCAATCAGCAGGTGGAGAACTTCATGCAATGCTTTGCTGCCTCTAGCCCTCCCACATGGAAGAAATACCTGCTCTGGGTAGAGGTGTCCCATAATCTGCACACATCCTGTGGCATGGGTATGTTACCCTTTGAAATGCTTTGTGGCTACCATCCCCCATTGTTCCCACAGAGGAGCCAATGGTAGAGGTCCTGTCTGCCAGGGTCCTGGTTCACTGTGCCAGAATACTTGGAAGAGGGCATGGAGATCCATCCTAGCTGCCAACCACTGGTGGTGCCCAACCAGACTACTGCGGCCAGAGGACCTTGTCAGGCTGACCACCTGAGATCTGTCCCTGCACAATGACTCCCGCGCACTCTCACCCCAATTCACTGGTCCTGTCAGGGCACTGGAGCAGGAACCTAATTGCAGAACAAGTGCTGTGCACACTGTGATATTTATTGAGTAACAAATCCAGAGGGGCAACAAAGTCAGCATCAAAACTCAGGCAGAGATCAAAACATCCAGAGAAATCCAAAAACCAGAATTGGGAAACAGGCAGAGTCAAAAACCAGAACAATCAAGAAAAACAGGCAGGGTCAATACTCAGAGGGACAGAGTTTAGATATGAATGCTGGAAAGGCTCAGAAAAACTCACTGGCACAATCTGGCAACAAGCAGGTGAAAACACAGGACTGAAATACACTGAGCAACAAACAGAGAGGCAGATGATAGGTGGAGCACAATGAGACACAGGTGGCAGCAATACAGGTAATAATGGGAAACAGGTGAGAGCAGAGCAATCAGTGATACAAAGCAGGAGCAGGGACAGGAGCATGTGGGGCATGAAAACAAACGAGCACATGGCAATACAAAACCACAAAAAGACAGAGTTCAACTGGAGGTACTGACAGGTCCCTTCAAAATTACCCCTCGCATCAATCCAGTCACTTACTGTCTTCAGCTGTCAGCTGCCACCGTCCCTCATGATCACACCTACCTAACTTCCATGTGTCCTGCCTCAAGGCCATTGTCCATGGACTGCACCCAAAGATTCTAGGATGGTGGAAGGTGGCCCAGTGTACACGATTTTCTGGTTGAGGGATTCATATTGTTGTGGATGGAATGTGCAGTATCTGGTTGACTGGGAAGAGTACGGCCCGGAGAAGAGATCTTGGTTGCCGTCCAGTTTCACAGTGGATCCATCACTCATCCAGGAATTCCACTGGACCCATCTGGATCACCCTGGGCCATCACGTGCTGGTTGTAGAGGGGTTGGGGGGTGGTTCCTGTCAGGCCTGCACAGGCAGATGCCTCCCATTCTCTAACCAGCTAGCAGCCACTTGTTTCCAATTCATCACCTGCAGCCTATATAAACCCAGCTCTCATCCACAGTCCTTGTTCACTTGTGATCCAGCCAGACTTAAGCAGTTGCTCTGAGCCTTCAGTTACCTTCTTGCCCTGTCATATAATATATACATTCTCCCTTTGTTTTGTGGCTCCCTGTGGCTTGTTATTTTACAATTTATCCTTAACATCCAAAATTCTTAGAAAGAGGTGACATGGGATTGGAAGATAAGGGCCTTCAGCATTACATCCTTGCACTTGTATTCTAGTCCTCTCGAAATGAATACTAGCATTTTATTTGCCTTCTTTATCATTGACTGAAAGTTCGAAGTAAATTTTAATATCAAAATACATTTATGTCACTTTATACAATGCTGAGAGTCATTTTCTTGTAGGCATACTCAATAAATCTATAGAATAATAACCATAACAGTATCAATGAAAGGCTGCCCAAGTAGGGCATTCAACAACAACAAACTGAAAATACAAAAAGAAGAAATAATTATAAATAAATTAGCAATAAGTATTGAGAACATGAGTTGAAGAGTCCTTGCAAGAGTCTATGGTTGGTGGGAAAATTTCAATGATGAGGCAAGTGAACTCAACCTGTAAGTTAACCTCTCGAGAATTCTGCACAAAGACTCCCAAGTCCCTTTGCATTCCAGATTCTTGACTGTTCACCCCATTTAGAAAATAGTATATGTCTCCTTCTACCAAAGAAGAAAGGGTCCAAAAGAGGTTCATGAGAATAAAAGGGTTAATGAATGAAGAGTTTGATGGCTCTGGGGAGGGGGGTGGGATCTCATTGAACCCTATTGAACATCGAAAGGCCTAGATAAAGTGGATGTGCAGAGATTGTTTTCTGCAGTGGTTGAGTCTAGGACCAGAGAGCAAAGCCTCAGAATATAAGGATGTCCCTTTAGAACAGAGATAAGGTGGAATTTCTTTAGCCAGAGTGTGATGAATCTGTGGAATCCATTGCCACAGGCAGCTGCAGAAGCCAAATTATTGTTTAAAGGGGAGGTTGATAGGTTCCTAATCAGTAAGGGCCTTTAAAGGTTATGGGAAGAAGGCAGGAGAATGAAGTTGAGGGGGATAATAAATCAGCCATGATGGAATAATAACAACAATAACCCATGAGAAATTTTCTCTCCCCTTCGGGCGTGTCCCCAGGTGGCGGATTGGGGAAAGCTCTGCAGGGCAGGGGGGTAATAAAACACCACCCCTGGAACAAAACAGAAATAAATCCAGGCATGTCTGTAGTCAGATTAGGCAGTTCTCTGGTCAGCAACTGTTATCCATGTTAGGGGCAGCTGAAATCAAAACCTGGCTGTAGACATAAAAAGCTATACCCTTTCACTTTAGAAATGGAGAGCTATTTACAGAAGAGAGTAATAAACTGGGTGTAACAACAAGCAAGCTGCCAGTGCACTGCTGAATAGGTGGGCAGGCACCGCGAAACTCAAAAGATGGCCAGCATTCCAGGTAGCCCACCAACACCACAGGCTGTGACTACTGCAGGTGCTTCTCAGGGGAGCAGTCCACTTACAACTGAGACCACTCAAGCAGTTAAGGGTAGAAAGACAAGCATGAAATGGTCATTAGAAATAGACACGTTCATAATGTGTCTATATTACCGAGTAACAGAACTTGAGACTGACATGACAGCATACAGGGACCAACTTCATCAACAGTTTATAGCACGATATCCCTCCAGGCAAGTGAATGCACAACAAATAGCAGATCAACATAGAGTGAAAGCAAAAAATAATGTAATCCCTATAGACATGTTAAACCAAATAAAACATGAAGTTGCACAAGACCTAGAAAGAAACCAACCTGAGGACCATGACGATACTATACAAGATGAGCTCAGGACATGGATCTACACCTGGAATTATGACATTGTAGCCATTAGTGAAACTTGGTCGTAGGTGGGGCTGGACTGGCAGCTCGGTATTCCAGGGTTCCGTTGTTTTAGACACGACAGAGTGAGAGGGATTAGAAGAGGAGAGGTGGCTTTACTAGTCAGGGAAAATGTCACAGCGGTGCTCAGTCAGGATAGACTGGAGAGCTCAACTAGTGAGGCATTATGGTTGGAAATGAGAAATTAGAAAGGTATGACTACATTAATGTGGCTATATTATAGACCACCCACCAGTCCACCGAATTTAGAGGAACAAATTTGTAGAGAGATCGCAGACTGTTGCAAGAAACATAAGGTTCTTATAGTAGTTGATTTTAACTTTCTAGTTGGAGGTGGAGTTATGATGATGCTCAATGGCAACTCCTTCGTGTTCATTGAGGAAAACAGCTTAATATTTTTGAGCGAATTAACAATTTTAGTAAATTTTGATGATGATTTTTGTTGGTATATTACATCACTGTGTTGGGTCAGTTCCCACGTTTTCTATTAGTGTGGTTTTAAGTGTTAGGATAATTTTGTCTGTGAGCTCAGCTTCAGTGTCAGTTTTCTGCAGTGGCTCTACATCTGTGTTGCTGCTGTTACCATCGGGTTGTGGAGCAGTTATTGAAGTAATTCTGTTGTGAAAAAAGAACCAGTACTTCCCCGTCATATACGATGAATAAACTATTTTCAGGCTTCCAGCTGGGTACAAATATCAATTTTAACTGACGTTTCGATCACAAACCCTGACATCATCAATTAAAATTGATACCTGTACCCAGCTGGAAGCACAAGAGTATTTTCATAATTCTATTTTCATGTGCTTCAAAGGGCAGCATTTTCATTAGTTTCTCAGAGTCATAGAAAAGTACAGCTCATAAACAGGCCCTTTAGCCCATCTGGTCTGTGCCAAACCACTTAAACTTCCTACTCCCATCAACCTGCACCGGGACCACAGCCCTCCATACCCCTACCATCCATATACCTATCCAAACTTCACTTAAACATTGAAATCAAGCTCGCATGCACCACTTGCACTGGCAGCTCATTCCACACTCTCACCACCCTCTGAGTGAAGAAGTTTCCCTTCATGTTTCCCTTACACTTTTCACCTTTAACCCTTAGCCTTACCTCTAGTTGTAGTCGCACCCAACCTTAGTGGAAAAAACCTACTTGCACTTTATTCTATCAATACTCCTCATAATTTTGTATATCTCTATTAAATCACCCCTGAATCATCTACATTCCAGGGAATGAAGTCCTAACCTATTCAATTGTTTCTTCTAACTCAGGTCCTCCAGTCCTGGCAACATCTTTGTAAATTTTCTCTGTACTCTTTCAACCTTATTTACATCTTTCCTGTAGGTAGGTGACCAAAACTGCACCCAGTACTCCAAATTAGGTCTCACTAAAGTCTTATACAACTTTAGCATAATTTCCCATCTCCTGTACTCAGTATTTTGATTTATGAAGGCCAATGTGCCAAAAGCATTCTTTATGACCCTGTAAGACCGTAAGACATATAAGCAGAATTAGGCCATTCAGCCCATCGAGTCTGCTCTGCCATTTTATCATGGCTGATTCCAGATCCCTTTTAACCCCATACACCTGCCCTCTCACCATATTGCTTGATGCCCCAACCAATCAGGAATTTTTCAAATTCCACTTTAAATATACCCACGGACTTGGCCTCAACTACAGTCTGTGGCAGAACATTCCAGATTCACCACTCTTTAGCTAAAAAAAAAAATCCGCTTTACTTCTGTCCTAAAAGGTTGCCTCTCAATTTTGAGGTTGTATCCTGTAGTTCTGGATACCCTCACTACAGGAAACATCCTCTCCACATCCATATTATCTCGTCCTTTCAACATTTGGTAGGTTTCTTTTTTTTGTAATTTATTTTTTTATTGAAGTTCTTCATCAAACAAACATTTCCATAAGATGTATTTCAGACATTGTACATATATATCATATAATCATATATATCACAAATCTCCACAAAGTATTTATCTGAGGTATACACTTATGGAAAAGAGTGGAAAGAAAAAACAAGCAAAAGGAAAAAACGATGTACAAGTAGGGAGTGATCTTTTTTTTACAACATATTCATTGATTTGTGAGAATAAAATCAGGCCTATGAGGCATTATGTAGTTAAACCAGTTTTCCCAGTATGAATCAAATTGTTCCAGCTTATGATTAACAGATGTTGTTAACTTCTCCATTTTGTAAATGTCCATTGTGATTTCCATCCATGCATTTAAAGTTGGGCTCTCCTGTGATAACCATTTCCTAGTAAGAGTCTTTTTATCAGCCACCAACAGTATATTCATTAAATATTGATCTCTTTTCAACCATTCTTGAGGTATATATCCAAAATATATGGTCTTACTCTCTAAGGGTATTTCACATTTAAAGATGTCTTGTAGGGCATTGTGTATCCCCCTCCAATAGTTTTTGATAACAGGGCAGGTTTCAATGAGATCCCCACATGTTCTTCTAAATTCCAGTGAGTACAGGCCCAAAGCTGCCAAACACTCCTCATATGTTAACCCCTTCATTTCCAGAATCATCCTTGTGAACTTTCTCCAATGACAACACATCCTTTTTGAGACATGGGTCCCAATACTGTTGACAATACTCTAAGTGCGGCCCGACTAGTGTCTTATAAAGCTTCAGCATTATTTCCTTATTTTTATATTCTATTCCCCTTGAAATAAATACCAACATTGCATTTGCCTTCTTTACCACAGACTCAACTTGTGAATTAACCTTCTGGGAGTCTTGTATGAGGACTCCTAAGTCCCTTAGCATCTCTGATTTTTGATTTTTTTCCCTATTTAGATAATAGTCTGCACTATTGCTCCTTATACCAAAACGCATTATCATACATTTCCCAACACTGTATTCCATTTGCCACTTTTTGGCCCATTCTTCCAATTTGTCTAAGTCCAGCTGCAATTACATTGCTTCCTCAGCACTACCTATCCCTCTACCTATCTTCATATCATCCACAAACTTTGCCACGAAGCCATCAATTCTGCTATCTAAATCATTGAACAAACAATGTAAAAAGCAGTGGCCCCAATACTGACTCCTGAGGAACACTATTAGTCACTGTCAGCCAACCAGAAAAGGCCCCCTTTATTCCCACTCACTGCCTCCTGCCTATCAGCCAATCCTCTATCCATGCCAGTATCTTTCCTGTAACACCATAGGATTTTATCTTGTTAATCGCCCTTGTGTGGCACCTTAACAATCGCCTTCTGAAAATCTAAGTAAACAACATCCAATTCTTCTCCTTTTTCCACCCTGCTTGTTACTTCTTTGAAGAATTCCAACAGATTTGTCAAGTAAGATTTCCCTTTACAGAAACATGCTGACTTTGACTTATTTTATCATTAGCCTCTAAGTACCCCGAAACTTCATCCTTAATAATGGACTCTCAACACTTTCCCAACCACTGAGGTTAGGCTAACTGGCCTATAATTTCCTCTCTTTTGTCTTTCTCCCTTATTAAAGAGTGGAGTGACATTTGCAATATTCCTGTCCTCCAGGACCATGCCAGAATCAAGTGATTCTTGAATGATTATGACCAATGCATCGGTTAACTCTTCAGCAATCTCTCTCAGGATTCTGGGATGTAGTCCATCTGGTCCAGTGACTTATCCACCTTAAGATGTTTGAATTTGCCTAACACTTTTCCCTTCGTAATAGTAATGGCACTCACTCTTTCTCCCTGCCACTCATGGACATCTGGCATATAGCTAGTGTCTTCCACAGTAAAGACTAGAACAAAGTACTTACTAAATTCATCTGCCATTTCTTTGTCCCCCATTACTACCTCACCAACATCTTTTTCCAGTGGTCCAACATCAACTCTCACCACTTTTTTATTCTTTATAGCTGAAAAAACTTTTAGCATCCTGCTCTATATTATCAGCTAGTTTGCTCTCATACTTAATCTTTCCCTTCTTATAGTGTTTTTTTAGCTGCCTTTTGTTGTATTTTGAAAACTTCCCTGTCATCTAACTTCTCACTCACTTTTGCTACATTATATGCCCTTTGCTTGGCTTTTCTGCAGTCCTTAACCTCCCTTGTCAGCTACGGTTGCCTAGACCTGCCATTTGAGAACTTCTTCTGTGGAATGTATCTATCCTGCACCTTGTGAACTATTCCCAGAAACCTTAGTCACCTGTTTTTCCGTCATCCCTGCCAGTATTCCCCTCCAATCCAACTGGGCAAGCTCCTTTCTCATGGCTCTGTAATTCCCTTCATTCCGATGTGATACTGATACATGTAACTTACACTTCTCCGTCTCAAATTCCAGTATGAATTCAATCAAATATGATCACTACCTCCTTAGGGTTCCTTTATATTAAGCTCCCTAATAAAATCAGGGTTATTACACAACACCCAATCTAAGACAGCCTTTCCCTGAGTAGGCTCGAGCACAAACTGCTCTAAAAAGCCATCTCATAGGCATTCAGCAAATTTCCTCCCTTGCAATTCCACACCAACCTGATATTCCCCTTGCACCTACACCTCAGACTTCAACTACTGCACAGAGTCTTGCCATCTTCAGAAGTTTTCTGATGACTCTGCCATAGTTGGATGCATCAGCAAGGGAGATGAGGCTGAGTACAGGGCTACGGTGGGAAACTTTGTCACATGGTGTGAGCAGAATCATCTGCAGCTTAATGTGAAAAAGACTAAGGAGCTGGTGGTGGACCTGAGGAGGGCTAAGGCACTGGTGACACCTGTTTCCATCCAAGGGGTCAGTGTGGACATGGTGGAGGATTACAAATATCTGGGGATACGAATTGACAATAAACTGGACTGGTCAAATAACACTGAGGCTGTCCACAAGAAGGGTCAGAGCTGTCTCTATTTCCTGAGGAGACTGAGGTCCTTTAACATCTCCCGGACGATGCTGAGGACGTTCTACGAGTCTGTGGTGGCCAGTGCTATCATGTTTGCTGTTGTGTGCTGGGGCAGCAGGCTGAGGGAAGCAGACACCAACAGAATTAACAAACTCATTCGTAAGGCCAGTGATGTTGTGGGGGTGGAACTGGACTCTCTGATGGTGGTGTCTGAAAAGAGGATGCTGTCCAAGTTGCATGCCATCTTGGACAATGTCTCCCATCCACTCCATAATGCACTGGTTAGGCACAAGAGTACATTCAGCCAGAGACTCATTCCACCGAGATGCAACACTGAGCGTCATAGGAAGTCATTCCTGCCTGTGGCCATCAAACTTTACAACTCCTCCCTCGGAGTGTCAGACACCCTGAGCCAATAGGCTGGTCCTGGACTAATTTCCACTTGACATTATTTACTTATTATTATTTAATTATTTATGGTTTTATATTGCTATATTTCTACACTATTCTTGGTTGGTGCAACTGTAACAAAACCCAATTTCCCTCAGGATCAATAAAGTATGTCTGTCTGTAAAGGGGACTCATATTGGAGTCCCCTTTACAATTGTGAAATTACCCTTATTACATGCCTAAATATGATCCCATAATGTTTTATTTATCCTTGCAGTTTCTTAACTCCATCCACAATGATTTGACATTTTCTGAACCTATGTCACCTATTTCTAAAGATGTAATGCCATCTCTTACAAACAGAGCCACACCTCCGCCCATGCCCTCCTGCCTGTCCTTTCGATACAAAGTAAATCCTTTGATGTTAAGCTCCCAACTATGACCTTCTTTCAGCCATGACTCAGTGACACCCACAATGTCATACCAACCAATCTATAATCACACCATGTATTCGTCCACCTTATTCTGAATGCTACATGCATTTAAATACAGCACCTTCAGTCCAGCATTCTTTGCCTTTATGAATTTGCCTCAGTGGTACAACTTTACTCTTGGCTCTGTCTGCAGTTGTACCCAGTCATTGGCTTGTCCTTCCTTACCCTCATCTACCTGTGACACCAATTTCAGTGGTTTATGGACCTGTATTCACAAATCCCTTTGTTCCAAAGGACTCCTCAGTGCCCTACCGTTCACTATGCAAGACCCCTGTTTGATTCTACCGAAGTGCATTAAATCCCATCTGCCATTTTCAGCCCTTTTTTTCAGAAAGTCTAAAACCTGCTGCAAGCTCTGATGGTCTTCTTGCTGTCCAGTACAATCTCAATCTTGGTGTCATCCACAAATTTTGCTCATCCATTTAGCCACATTATCATCCAGATCATTGGTATAGATGACAAACAACAATGGACAAAGCACCAATCCCTGCAACGCTTCACTAGTCACAGGCGTCCAGTCAGGGAGGCAACCATCTACCACCACCCTCTGGCTTCTCCTACAAAGCCAATGTCTAATCCAATTTACTACCTCAGTTTGAATGCCAAGAAACTTAATCTTCTTGACTAACTGCCCATGAGGGACCTTGTCAAATGCCTTACTAAAGTCCCTGTAGACAACATCCACAGCCTTGTCTTCATCAGCTTTACTGATTACTTCCTCAAGAAACTCAAGAAGATTGGAAGCAATGCACCCAACATACTAAAATAAATTACATCATCAAAATTTGCAGAAGTTTTTGAAACTCTCAAAATATTATAATAACACAGTGTTTAGGAAAACTTGAAATATTTGAATAATAAATTGCACAGCTTTAAAAGCAGTGCAGTGCAAAGACTCCAAAACAGAGGCACTCATTAATAGAAACCCAAAACTGGGTAATGAAATGAGAACAGCAAACTGGCAGAAGAGATTAAGAAACAAAATTGAAACCTTAGGAATAGAAATAGCTCAGCTGATGAAGTATAAAATAGATAAACTGAGCAATAAAGTTAAGACAAAAGATAAGTAAATATGAAGGAAATACAAGGTCCACACAAGATATGATCAATCTAACAAAGGTATGGTAGAATTTATAGATACACTAAAACAAAAGCTTTTTGCATACAAAGCCAGACCAAATAGATACATGAAATGTGCCAGACAAACAAAACAGAATTATCAATTCAGGATCAATGAAAAAGGTTTATATAAGATATTGAAACTAAATTTGACACACTAAAATGTCACCAACTCCAGCACAGAATTACCAGCAAACACGTGATAATGAACTTTTGGTCTAATATCTGGTCAAACAGGGTGACACACAATCAAGAAGCAAGCTGGGTTAGGGAGGAAAAAGAACACACTCACATAATTAAAGACATGCAAACACCTAAAGTTACAATGGAATTGCTAAAAGCAGTTATAAAAAATACCCACAACTGGAAAGGTATTAGCAGTGATAACATTCATGACTATTGGTTTAAAAATGTACTTGCCTTCATCCATACTTATCAACAATTCTCTTAAAAGTCCTGAAAAAGTACCTGAATTTCTGACAGAAGGTAAAACCGATCTCCTACCTAAAAGAGAAATCACAAATGGCCCATCTAAATATTGTCCTATTACTTGTTTATAAACTGTATATACAATTGTGACATCATGCATCTCACAGCTAATCACCACTCACTGAGATAATCACAGTAAACTTACAAAAGAGCAGAAAGGAATGTGTAAGGGTATGAAAGGATGCAAAGCACAACTGAAAACAGAGTCTGTAATTCTAAATCCAGCCCAGCAGTAGAGCAGAAATCTTTCGTTGTTATATTGGCTACCAAAAAGCATTTGACTCTGTCCCACACTCATGGTTCATAGAAATTCTTAATATATGTAAACTACACCCAATACTTGTGAAAGTCCTTCAACATCTGATGAAGCATTGGCATATAATCTCCCTATTTTCTAACAACCACCATTACCAAAATAAACTGAGGCTCTTTCCAGTCACAAACAAGAGAAATGCTGGAAATCCAAGCAAATGCTGAAGGAACTCAGCAGGCTAGGCAGCATCTATGGAAAAGAGTACAGTCGATATTTCGGGCCGAGACCCTTCATCAGGATTCCGTATGGTACAAGCTGGAGGTGAAGACATGTTCCCAGGATGTGGTACAAGCTGGAGTCCTGATGAAGGGTCTTGGCTCTAAATGTTGACTACTCTTTTCCACAGATGCTGCCTGCCCTGCTGATTTCCTCCAGTGTCTTATGTGTGGGGACATTTTCCAGGGTGACTTTCTAAGGCCACTATGATTTTGTCTAGCTTTAAACCTGTTCCCTAGTTTAATGAAATGGATGGAACTAGGATATCAAATCAGAATTAACCGAACAAATTATACCTTGACCCATGGACGATTTGAAAATATATGTTCCTTCATCAGTAAAGCTAAAGCAATTAGTTCAAATAGTAGAACTACTTTCTAAAGAAATAATCATGAAGTTTGGACTGGATATGTGCAGAACATTAAAATAAAGAAAGATGGAGGTTAGTACTGTAATGCTATCATCCCAAAGTCACTAAACAATGGCATTAAACAATTAGGCCTGCACAGCAATACTTATATAAATCTCCAGAAAGCCACAATACTACACACCACTAGCAATTGAGAAATGAGTGTGCTTGGCTATGCCTGTACCTCAGAGTTAACCAGCTTGAGCTGAGAAAAAATAAAACCGAAAACTTATTTACAGAGCATAATGAAAGAATGGTGCCATTAAGGGTGACCATTTGCATGTAGTTCTGATGGGAATCATTAGATATTCCCATTTAGGACCAGAACAGTTAAAATCCGCAGTCACAGCCATTGTTACTCCAGTAAGTATCATCATTTTAAAATGTTTAAAATATCTATTGATACTTAAAATCAGCAGACCCCGGATGGCAGATGCGTTGCGAGTGCAGTTCCTGTTTTACAAAATGGAAGCGAGGAAGGTGGGCTGGTCTACAGGTACAATTGAAATACAGTGATTTTTGACCCTCACTCCCAACTATCCTACTGGTGAATGTACAGTGTGATGCACCATCAATAACTCACTCTGAGACGTAAAAGCGAGGTATCGGCTTTTATTGACTGGAAGAAGGAACAAGCAGTGAGTGACCACCATACTACATCCTGGAGACTGAGAGGCCGGGCTCAGACCTCCATCACCTTTATACAGGGGTCTGTGGGAGGAGCCACAGGAGCAGTCATCAGGGGGTGTATCCAGACAGGTATATGTAGTTCACCACACAGTGTCTGGAAAATAAAACTGAAGACCCCAGAACAAGATTGTAGTACCAGAGGAACTTCAGGGAACTGCTGTGCGCTTTGCTTCATAGAAACATAACCTCAATCTTTTAGAGGCAGAGGAGCTGGAGTAGGCTTTACGATTAACTCATCATGGTGCACAGACGTAGTGGTTCTGTCTCAGTCCTGCTCACCCAATTTGGAACATCTAGTGGTTAAATGTTGTCCATTTTATCAATCAAAGAAGTACAGCATAAGCACCATCTGTAAATTTGCTGTTGATGCAACTACTGTTGGCAGAATTTCAGATGGTGATGAGGAGGCGTACAGGAACGAGGTATATCAGCTGGCTGAGTGGTGTTGCAACAACAACCTTGTACTCAACGTCAGAAAGACCAAAGAAATAATTGTGGACTTCAGGTAGGGGACATTGTGGGAACACGTACCAGTCCTCATCGAGGGATCAGCAAAGGAAAGGGTGAGCAGTTTCAAGTTCTTGGGTACCATCTTCTATCCTGGGTCCATCATATTGATGCAATTAGAAAGAAAGCATGACAGTGGCTATTGTATTTTGTTAGGAGTTTGAGGAGATTTGGTATGTTATCAAAGACTCCAGCAAATTTCTACATATGTACTGTACCATGGAGAACATTCCAAAAGATTGCATCACCATTTTGTCACTGCAAAGGATCGGAAAAAGCTGCAGAACATTCTAAACTCATCCAGCCCCATCATAGGCACTGGCCTCCCTAGCACCAAGGACACCTTAAAAATGTGATGTCTCAAAAAGTCAGCATCCATCATTAGTGACCCCCATCATCAATGACATGCCCTCTTCTCAATACTATCATCAACGAGGAGGTACAGGAGGCTGAAGACACACACTCAGCATTTCAGAAACAGCTTTTCCTCCTCCATCATCAGGTATCTGAGTGGTTAAGGAACTCATGAGCACTACCTTGCTATATTTTTGCTCTCTTTTTGCACTACTTACTGAATTTATACATAAATATATATATTTCTTATTGTAATTTATAGATTTTTCTTTGTAGTTTATAGTTTTTTGCGATGTAGTTCAAAATCCTTTAGAATGGGATAAAGTGCAAACATGAAAATTAAAAACATAATAAAAATAAACTCAAAAATAGAAGACAAAAAGATGTTAGTTAAGCAAGGCTAAATAAAGAAGTTCTGCGCTGGCATTTAAAAGTGTCACATGAGTCTGCATGCCTTTTAGTTTTAGGTATTGAATTCCACAGTTTAGGAGTGTAGTTCATAAAGGCTAACCTGCCAATTATGTTTTGAAGGAGCTTGTCTAAATTTAAGAGATGGACAGAAGAAGACCTGAGAGCTCAAGCAGGGTTATAAAATGGAAATGGTTCTGTGATGTACGCCTGTTCCAGACCACTAAGAACTTTAAAAACAAGTTAGAGAACTTTAAAATCAATTCTAAAAGATACAGGAAACCAATTCAGAGTAGATAGTATGGAAGTGATATGTTCCCTCATCTTGGTTTTGGGTAAAAGACTAACAGTGCTGATCTGAATGAGTTAAATTTGCTAATAGATTGCTTTGGAAGGGCAGTAAAAAGTGTATTCCAGTAATCTAGTCTATTTGATATAAAGGTGTGAATTAGTTTCTCAGCATCATAATGTGACAGAAACAGATGTACAGTACCTTTGCAATATTTCTTAAGTGCAGAAATGCTGCTCTCTTTACATGGGATTTAAAATTCAAATCTGAATCAAGGATAACACGTAGGCTTGTTACTTCTGATTTTACAAGGGGAACCAAGTTCCAAAGTTTATCAAGGTTTATCTCTTTTGTCTTTGGGACCAATCAAAATTATTTCAGTTTTATCTTTATTTAGTTTTAGAAAATGATTGCTCATTCATTTATTTGTTGCAGCCATACCAGAAGTCAGACAATGCAGGGTGTTATTGTCATCGGGCTCAACCGAGATATTCCACTGTGTGTCATCTAGATAGAAGTTTATGCTCTGCAATGTCTCCTCAGGGAAGCACGTTGAAGAAGAGCAGGGGACCCAGACAACTTCCCTGAGCAACACCAAAAAGTACACTGTTTCTCTTAGAAAATTGCTCTCCAACAGACAAAAAAGTTCTTTCTAAGATATATTAACAAAACCAATTAAGAGCACTACCAGAGAGTCCACCTCAGTTCTCAAGGTGATCCTGAAGAATGTTGTGGTCAATTGTGTCGAAGGCAGCACTTAGATCCAGGAGAATTAGAACTGAGACCCTGTTGGCATTAGTGCTGAGCCTAAGGCTGCTGACAGTCTTGGTAAGGGCAGTTTCTGTACTGTAGTTTGCTTTAAAAGCTGACTGAAGCTTTTCTAGAATCTTGTTCTCATTCAGAAAGGAGGTGAGTTCATTAAAAGTGACTTTTTCAAGAATCCTGCCCAGGAATGGAAGATGTGATGTAGGCCTGCAGCTAGCTAGTATCTCACTATCAAGATTTGGCTTTTTAAAGATTTTGAAGGCATTGGGAAAAACTCCAGTTTCGAGGGACGTGTTAATAATTTTTCTAACAGAATTGAAAACATTATTAAAAGAGTCTTTAAAAAGTGTGGTTGGGCAGGATTAGGACAGCAAGTAGATTGTTTACGCTTTGTTTCAATCGTACAGAATTCTGAATCAGAAATACTTGTTAATTTTGATATGGTTGCTACCTTTATACGAGGTTAGCTGTAGAGGTTACCAATGTCTGTAACTATACTCTCCCTAATGGAAGTAATTTTGTTGATTAAAGAAAATTGTGAATTTCTCACATTTTGTGACAGATGCTTGACTGAGGATATTATAAGCTGGAGCAGAGTTCAATAGTTGGTTTATAGTTGAGAACAATATTCTTGAATCACTGCTATATTCTATAATAATCTTGGAAAAATGGGCTCTTCTTACAGAACATATAGGAGTGTCAAAGGAGATATTACAATGGATTTCCAGTGCAGATTTCCTCCATTTTCTCTCAGCTACTCTCCATGAACTTTTAAGGGTTTTTTGAAACAGTATGTGGAGAGTCTAATTGGAGGAGAAAAATACTGGATTTGGTTTTGGGAAATGTGCCAGGCTAGGTGACAGATGTTGTGAAATTTGTTGTTTTGTAGCAGAAGTACAGTTCAAGACATAAAAATTACTGTGAATAAATAGATAAATGGTGAGGTGTTAATGAGAAGAGAAGATGGCAGCGCGACGCAGCACGCAGCAGCCACTCCAGGATGAATATCTGTTATCCGTCAGGTAGGATGCCGTGTGCAATCCTGATCTGATGGAGACAGACGTGAGAAGCACGGAGGAACATCTGGTGAAACTTCTGAAATGCCTGTTTTGCTGCCACTGCTACTGTGCAATCGAAAAATCTCCGGAGAGGAAGGCCCCGAATCTAGTGTCCTCATAATCTAATCTAATCTAATGTGTTCACGGACAGCTCAGAAATCTAATGGCAAATGACGAGGCCCCATAGAACTGGAAAGTAGCAAATGTTGTGCCTTTGTTCAAGAAAGGAAATAGAAATAATCCAGGTATTTATAGGCCAGTGATTGGGAAACTATTCCCAATCACCTCAGTGGTTGAGAAACTGTTGAAGAAGATACTTAAGGATAGGATTCATGTGCATTTGGAAAGGCATGGCTTGTTTAGGGGCAGTCAGTACGGCCTTGTGCAGGGCAGGGCATGCCTTACAAACTTGACTGAGTTATTTGAGGAGGTGACAGAGATGCTTGATGAAGTTAAGGTAGTGGGCATTAACTACATGGACTTCAGTAAGTCATTTATTAAGGTCCTTCATGGTATGTGGATTCAGAATATAAAGATGCATGGGATCCAGGGTGAATTGCAAGCTGGGATTTGGAACTGGTTTGCCCATAGAAGACAGAGAGTAAGGGTAGAAGGTTGTTATTCTGGCTAGAGGTCCATGAACAGTGTCCTGTGAGGATCGCTGCTGCTGAGTCTGTTGTTTGTAATATACATCAATGATTTTGGAAGAAAATGTAGATGGGTGGATTAAGAAGATTGTAGATGACTCTAAGATTGGTGAAGTTGTGGACAAATAATACAGTGGGTTGTAGATCAATTCAGATATGGCAGCAAATTGGCAGATGAAGTTTAATCCATGCAAGCTGTAGCACTTTGGGAGATCAAATAAAAGGAGAATGGTGACACTTAATGGCCCCATGACAGCATCGAGATAGAAAGGGATCTCGGGGTCCAAGTCCATTGTTCTCTGAAAGTGGCTATGTAGTGGAATACTTGCCCTCATTGTTTGGGACGTGGAGAATAAGAGTAAGGAAGCCTTGCCGAAGGTATATAAAACTTTAGTCAGACACACACATATTATATGCAGATGTGGAGAGGTTGTAGAAGAAGTTTGTCAGGATGCTACCAGGATTAGAGGGTATGAACTATAAGGAAAGGTTGGACAAACTTGGATACTCTCCCTAGTTTGTTGGAGGCTGAGCAGAAACCTGATAGAGGTTTCTGAAATTGTGAAGGGCATAGATAGGGCAGACAGTCAGAACCTTCTCCCCTGGATAGAAATGCCAAACACCAGGTTGGAAGGGTAAGTTTAAAGGCAAGTTTTTTTTACACAGAGTGGTTGGTCCTGGAATGGATTGCCAAGGGTAGTTGTGGAAGCAGGCAGTTTAGTGGAGCTTAAGAGTTTTTACGATATACATGAAGCAAACAGAGGGATACGGATGATACACAGGAAGAGAACATTTAATATAAATAGGCATCAAGATTGGCACTACATCGTTGTACTGTCCAACATTCTAATATGCCCCCAGTGCAGAAGAACGTGTGCATCCACTATCAGGCTCATTGGTCACCTGAAACCCTTGAGGGGTCGCCACAGTACTATTGGGTCCCTGAACAATTGAGATCCCTGCACATTTGGAATTTTTATACTGTTGACCGGCCTGTACTGCTGGGATCCCAGTACTGGTGGGGGCCCTGTACTACTAGGAGTCCTGTACTATTGAGATTTCATAGTACTGGTGTCTCTCCACGGTTAGGTTATTTACATTTCTGGTCCCAGTTCTATTTGTGTCTTAGTACCATGGTACTTCTTTACTGTTGGGAGGAGGCAGGAGCTCTTGCTGTCCACCTGCCTTTAGACCTTTGTACACTTGTGTTACCTTTCTGCTGGGGCCCCCACTCTCTTTGGGACACATACTAATGGGGCTCCTGCACCCCTGGTATCCCTGGAGAGTTGCTTTTTTTCTGCAGTTTGATACCTTATTCTACTGGTGTCCCTGCATCATTAGGTTACCAGCAAGCTTGGGGTTCCTGTACTCTAGGTGTTCTTACACTATTTGTACTATTGGGATATCTGTAATATGAAGGTAGCTATAATTTGAGGCACATGTTCTACTGAGGTCTCTGTCTGACTACTGAGTTAGAGTCAGAGTCACGCAGGGAAAGAGCATGGTGCAAATTCACTCTGACAATTACATTGATTCCACTTTAAGCCTACTTTCTCATTAAATCTTCCCGGAGTCTACTACTCACCTGCACTAAGCAGTGTCCAATTAGCTTACCAACCCGCACGTGTCTGGGATGTGGGAGGAAACCGAAGCACCCACGGGGTCGCAGGAAAAACGTGCAAACTCCACACAGACAGCAGCCAGTGTCAGGCTGCACCGCTGTGCTGTCCAAGTTCTTCATCCTGTGTGCTTGCCTTCCTGCTATGTCTGATTAGATGGTGTGCCCCTTATCAAATTACATCTCTTCTTCTCTGAACACTAACACCACAGGGAGAGTGAATAAAGATACACTGTCTAATGTTTCCCTGATATCTCGCCCACGCTGCCTGCAGTAAAGTCTCACTCCTGGGCATTTCTGGAGGCTGAGCAAATCCATGGTTTTCTTCTCGACTCTTTTCCCTTTGGAAATACATGAAAGCGTCAGCCGAGATCACCAGTATGACATTCCCCTTTCCCGGACAGCAGTGGTTCTGTGTGTGGAACTACAACGGACATACTGAAGCAGATCACTGTGTTTTGTGCAAGGGTTTTACACATTTTACAGGTTGTGTCAGTATCAGCCAGCCACTGGGACAACACAATTGCATCATTGGTGGAAGTTTAAGAATGACAGCCACTCATTCATTTTGAGGTGGTGCACTGTAACATCATACTCAACAGTACTGAATAATTTCCTGCACTAATGGGGTTTGATGTGGGTTGCATGTGGAAAGATAGTGAGGTATAGGGCTATGTGGAGAGAGAATGTGAGAGACACTGAAAACAAAATATAGAGAGATGTATGATTTGAAACGGAGGGAGAAAGAGAGGAAGGGAGAGAATGTGAGGGGATGAACTACAATGTGGGACAGAGAGAGACAAAATAAACATAGTCAGAGAACAGCAAGGAAGAACAAACAAGCCAGAGAGAAAGGGAGAGACCAACTACAGCTTTAATGGTATTCATAATATCTTTGAACATCTGGTATGAATTGTTGATCAAATAAAAGGTTAGTGGATTTTGTGCCGTGCATAATGAATTCCCCCCTCATTATTGAGGGACATACTGGCAATGTCCTTGGTTAGCAGTCTGAGCAGGGCCGGCTTTGTGAGGTCTGAACTTGTTTGCACTAACAATGCGTAGCAGAGACCAGGGAGAGCTAGGGTTTGCTCTCGCGCATGCACGCACTAAAATCAGGGAAATAAAAGTGTAATCAAGAAGTGGCCCACTGCGGCGGACACTAAGGCTGCTCTTAATATTTCTAACCCATAGGAGGGTCAAAGGTTATGTGGGCAGAAATGTCTGAAAGGGCCAAGGCTGTTTTGCCACAATAAACTGTTGTTGAGGCTGTAGATTGAAGTACATGATTAAATGGCAGCTTGCAATTAGATCCACGCTGCCTCATTAACTCCAGGCCTAAGTGAAAGGAAGCTCTTTGATGAATACTAGGAGCCCTACTGCTTCACAGTGTGGTACGAATGGTATAATTATCATGATCTAATGGCTGCCTTGATGGGAAGCCATTTGGGATGGTGCTACTCTGTGAACTGGGTCCCCTTTGTTTCCACCTAAGGGGATTGATGTAAACCATGGGGTGCCTGCAAGGCTGTCAGCGGTGGAGGGCAGTGGGTGGGTGGGGGGAGGGAAGGGGGAAGAATAAAGCGAACAGCAATGTGAATGGAGGATGCGTCACACAACAGTCCCCACCTGGCCTACTGCGAGCAATGCAACAGATTGAGGGTCGGTGCCAAACAAGCTCCAAGCCGTTCACTGGGCAAGTAGGCAGACGGTTGGATTAATTGGTGCCATGACCCTTGAACCCTCTCGCCATCCTCCTCATGCCCCGCAGAGATGAAAGCAATCTGATGTTAGTTCGTTCTGAGTAGTATGTCACCTCAGAAAATAACAGCAGGATTTTATCTAGCATAATTACCTTCCATCTGAATATATCACCCCCCCCCCCCAACATTACCTGTTCCCCCCCCCCCCCCCGCTTAGGTTGCATTTAACCAGCCAGTCTTACATTCAAGGTCTAGGACACAGTGGTCAGTGGCTGCGTTCTCATTCCACTGGCCAGCCCGAGTCGAGTCTGGTGCAGTTCCGCAGGATTGCTGCATTACCAGAGGGTGCGTGCTTCCCCAGTGAGGGGATCCCAGCCTCAGAATGAGGAGCTGGTCACTTAGGGCTGAAGCGTGAAGGGTTTTATCATCAAGAGTGCGGTGAATCTTTGGAAATCTCTATCCTAGGGTGGCTCAGTCACGGATCTTATGCAGGACAGAAATCACAAGATTCCTGGATATGATGGAAATAAGGGATTATGAGGATCAAGGGGGAAAACAGAACTGAGCTAAAAGAAAAGAACTGTGATTTAGTAGGATGGTAGAGCAGATTTGCAGGGTTGAATGACCTGCTCCTGCTCCTATTTCCTACATTACTGTATGTGCTTCTGTTCCGGTAAGATTCCTAAGCAGTGTAACCATCCTCTCCTCCTCCCCCACCCCTTCATTCTGCCCACCTCCACACTTACCTGGAAACCTTCCTGGGCCTCTGCATCCTGGAGCATGTGGTAAGCTGTAGCGAGGCCGCAGCGACTCTGGGGGCACAAAGTTCCCTCTACAATGTTCTATGCAATTTGATGGACCTTCCTATTCAAGCTATTCCTGTGCCTTCTTCACTTCCTCACCCCGAGTTGCCCTTCGTGCACACTGAGGTTACCCGAAGGGGTCTACAGTCCCCGGCTCTGTACATAGGAATCGGGGTCCTGGTGTGGAAAGGTCAGTCACTACAATTGGTTTTTCAAGCTCATTTACAGACACCTACTCCCCCAGGTATTGTTGCAGTCTGTCTGAATTTTACCAATACTCACGGTTGAAGCCCAGGTTTGAGAACTTCGAGGGCATTTTCCTCAGGCTGCGTGTGGTCTGGATGGTGGGGGGGGGGGAGTCTTCTCTCGGGCCAGGCAGTAGGCTGTCAGGTTATCTGCTCATGTTGAATCCCTGCTGAAGGTTATATTGTGTCCAGGTGTCTTTGGACAGGAAGCACACTAAATTTTAGCCAACCTTCCAAAACAGAGGTTAGAGTGTATTCTGGAAGCCAAGAAGAACATTTTATATGTTGTTGATGCCTTCACTAAAGTTGTTTTAAAACATAACAGAGTAAAGCTCCCTCTACAATTTCCCATGATAATTTTCAGAGTAGGGATCACAGCAGATTCAGTGCAAAAAGTGATCATCTGCACAAAGCCCCATTTAGCACACCCAGCACAGATGCCGCCTGCACTGATAGCTCACAGCAGGGTTGGTTGGTTCACAGCAGGATCTTTGCCGGTGTATACGTTTTAAAGGAAAGGAACTTTGTAGTTGACAGAGAAGGGGAGAACCGTTAGAGGTTGATGGAGTGTGATGAGGTGAAGGATGTCAGACAGTGTTCTGTTCCATCTGAGGTCTTCAGCTTTCAGATGAATTGAATGGGAGTTAAACAAAGATCTTAATTCACTCAAAGATAACGCCAACACAGTGGTGGATTTTTTTTTGGAATATAGCAGACGAAGCAGTAATGAACAATGTACTGAAACATTGGGGAAGAGGTGGAATTATTTGGTCGGCAGATAGAATAATGTTATCGACATGAAGTGCAGGAGGAGGGATGGCCAAAAGTTCAGTGTGTTGAGTGTGGTGTGTCTCTGAGCTGATGCCTCAAAACCTTCAAAATGATTCATCACCTTGAGACCAAACACCCCTGGAACTTGGTCTCAAAAGCCAGTGGAATTTTCCCAGTGGAAGGGAGAAGAAGTAGTGTCCAACAAAGACTACCGCTTACCACAGGCCAACAACAGGACATAGGTCAAAAGTCTCGTCTCCCATCCCTTTGCTTTACCAAGTGGCAATCACCAGTTACAATAGTTACAATGGATGAGATTTGCCCTAAATGGTAAAAGCTATTCTTCAGCCTTGGATGATGAAGTCGGCAATAAAAACAGCAGCATTCCTTCATCAAAGGTATTGTCTTGTACATTAGAGAGGGCAGTGAATCCTAAATGGCCAGTGTGCGACAGCATAGGGCTGGCTTGCTGAGCAGTTCAATGAGTTGACTTACACCTGTAATGAGACATTTCCTGTTGCTTACAGGCATTTAAGAGAGCTGCGATAAAATATAACTGATGTAGAAAGTTTGCTGGTTCAGCCGGTGACGGGACATGGACCCCAGTGGAAGCTGTGCTAGTGGAGCAGTGGCAAGGACAGGCAGACGTTCAGGTGGAGTGGGCAGGGTGACAAAGGTTGCACTGGGAGTTTGAGCTTCATTCATACGGAGGGATTAACACCAACGAACTGTCTCCAGAGCTGAACGGTATCCTTAGTGGAGTAAGTCAAACTGAGTTTGTGAAAGCAGATGCCCTCAATTCTTGCATCTTGTGTAGGAGGAGAGGGTACCATCATGACCTCTCACAGGGCTATCCTGAGGTGAAGTTCTAAACTATACGTATGAATCATAGCATGAACTCCAAGACATCCAGTTTCAGAACTGTCTCCTGTGCAATATACAATGGCTCACCAAGCTTGCTCAGCTGGCTGATATACTTGATCACGACAGTCATCTAAATCTGTCAATATGGTGAAGACATGCAGCTCAGAAACACACCTCCTCAGCTCACCATATCCACGCAGACAATCAAACACTATCTGCACTAATGTCCTTAACAGCATTTGGCCGGTAGCCTACAGTGCCACGTGGAGCCTGGTGCTCATCCAGATCTTAGACCATAAGACATAGAAGCAGAATCAGGCCATTCGTCCAATTGAGTCTGCTCCGCCATTCAATCATGGCCAATTTACTTTCCTTCTTAACCCCATTTTTCTGCTTTCTCCCTGTAACCATTGACACTCTTACTAATCAAGGCCTACCAACATCTTCTTTAAGTACACCCAATGACTTGTTTTCCACAGCCATCTGTGGTAATGAATTCCACTGATTTGCCATTCTCTGTCGTGAAGATGTTGAGTGCTTCAGGTTCCTCAGTGTGAATATCACCAATAGCCCCTCCTGGTCCAACCACATTGATGTCTTAGCCAAGGAAGCTCACCAACACCTCTACTTCCTCAACAGGCCAAAAGAATTTGACATGTCTCTGTTGACTCTTACCAAATTTTATCAATTTTTATCAATGTGCTGCAGAGATCGGTGCTGTATCCATTGTTGTTTGTCATAGATATTAATGATCTGGATGATAACGTGGTAAACTAAATCGGCAAATCTGAGGATGACACCAAGATTGGGAGTTTAGTGGACAGCAAGGAAGGCAGTGGGAAATGGACCAGCTGGGAAAATGGGCTAAAAATGGCGGATGAAATTTGACGTAGGGAAGTGTGAGATGTTGACTTTGAGTGGACAAAGCCGGGTAGGTCACACATAGTGAATGGTAGGAAACTGAGGAGTGTGGTAGAGCAATGATATCTGGTTATACAGATCCATAATTCCTTGAAAACGGCATCACAAGTAGATAGGGTTGAAAAGAGAGCTTGTGGTACATTAGCATCAATAAAGTACTTAAAGTTGGGGTGTTATGATGAAGCTATATAAGACATTGGTGAAGTCAAATTTACAGTATTGTGTGCAGTTCTGGTCAACTACCTAAAGGAAAGATTGAAAGAGAACAAAGAAACTTTATAAGAATGTTGCTGGGACTTCAGGACTTGAGTTATAGGGAAATATTAGCTTATGACTTCATTCCTTGTAGCAGAAAAGGATGAGGGTAGATTTGTTAGAGGCATACTACATTATGTGAGGTATAGGTACAATAAATGCATGCAGGTTTTTTCTCCTCGGGTTGGGAGAGACAAGAACTAGAGGTCACAGGAGGCGCTAGGCTGTGATGGAGCTTAACAGCAACTCCTCCAGGCTCATCTGCGGAAGCAGCTTAATTCCTACCTTTCACGTCTCTCTTTTTCCTTTTCAGGGTGGATTGGGTTCCTGACCTAGAGTTACATTCAGAGGTCGGTTCTTTGCAGTGGTGAGACCATTTTCAATATCCCAAGGACGTGGCTGAGAAGCCGAGCACGCCTTTGGGCTCCAAGGCTTTGCGGTCCTGTGGACGAGTCAACTCAATGCTGACTGAAGTGTTGCGGGAGGAAGTGGAACATCAACTGTTGAGGGTCTGTGCTCGGTGAATCGCGTGCTCTTTCTCTCCCTCTCTCTTGTTGGTGGGGGAGAGTTTTTTGCCGATTTTCGAGTTGCAGAGCTCAGAAAAAAAAGAGACGTGGGGGCAGACTTCATCATCACAAATCCGTGAGTTATTTTGTTAATGTCTCCCCTCTCACTGAGCGACACCTCTCTGCCCCTTTATTGGACAGAGTGAGAGCCTGTGGCATGACAAATTGTCAGGATGAACGATTCGTTTTTGTTGGGCTGCAGATCTTGGGGGCTTTGCTATTGCTTGCTTGGTGGGTGCAGGAAACTAATGCTTACTTGTTGCTGAAGTAAGTGGGGGGGTCATTGCTTTGCTGCTGCTTGTGCGTGGGAGGGGGGAGTAAGGAGGGCTTTGAGGTTCTAAAGTTTTTACTGTCACTCATTCTAGGGGCACTCTTCTATGCGAAGAACAAGAATTTCAGGTTGTATATTGTATACATTTCTCTGATATTAAATGGAACTTTTGAACTATTGAGCAAGATTGGAAGGTGAAAGATTTAAGGAGAGCCTGATGTAGGTCGATGGGACTAAGTAGAATAAGTGTTTGGCTTGGAATAGTGGGCCGAGGGCCTGCTTCCGTGCTGTGATGTTCTATGACTCTATGACACCATAGAAAGCATTCTGTCTGGATGCAAATAGGCTTGGTATGGCAGCTCCTCTGTGCATGACCACAGGAAACTGCAGAGAGCTGACACAGCTCAGCACATCACACTGACCAGCCTCCCCTCTACGGACTCTGTATATACTTCTCGCTACCTCAGTAGACTCAAAGCCTCCACCAACCCTGGATATTCTCTGTTCTCCCCTCTCTCATTGGATTAAAGATACAAAAGCCAGAAAGCACGTACTACCTGGCTCAAGGTCAGCCTCTATCTCACGGTTAAACAGACCTTTTATATGATAAGATGGACTCAGCCTCACAATCCATCACATTTTGATCTTGCATTTCATTGTTTAAAGTATCTGCACTGCACATTTTGGCTTTTATACTTTATTCTGCATTGTTATTGTTTAACCTTGTCCTAACTCAATGCACGGTGTAATGTTCTTGTCACCACAGTTCAGATATGGCCCAAGTGCGGAGTGAGAGACACTGAAGCAGGCCGATAGTTCACAGACTTTAATACAAGAAAGGCAAAATAAAACAATAAATGCTAGGCCAAACAGGGCCATTAACTAAAACTCTCAAAGGAAAACGAAGCCTACACTGCAGCTGAAAAGAACATCTAAACATTAAATGAATACCACTAGTCTTCAGAGTCAGTTGACTTGAAAGTCCAATATCTCAGGGAAGGCCGAATGCAAAACAGCAGTGAAGCGTTGCTGTGCTCTGTCCAAATCTCAACAAGCACTACGATGACAAGTATGGCATTAAATACTATCACAATTAAATAATAATTAGCTGACACGTGCAAATTCACAAACGCAATTGCCATATCTACTGTGCTGCCGAATCCGTGGTTGTGACAGTTCTGATCCTGTATGAATAGTACACAAGACAAGCCTTTCACCATAGCTCGGTACATGTGGCAATGATAAACCAAAACCAAGACCAATTTGCCAGCTTGTCTTTGATCCAATAAACTCCGTCCTTCAACATGGAAGGGTAAACAAGATCGTAGCATGTCAAGCTTGCAAAAATATGCAGGACTTTAAAAGAGGACCAAGTCAGTTTAGGAAGGTAATCAGCTTACTTCTGCTATCATAATGTCACACTCTCTTGACCCACCTCACATCTTGACAGCAGGCACAGCCTTGTTTGGATACAGTACAAAACTTCCTTTGTAATATCTCAGTTGCCAGAAGAAGTGACAGATACAGGTTCAATTTCAACATTTAGGAGAAATTTGGATAAGTACATGGATTGGAGGTGTATGAAGGGCTATAGTTCAGGTGATGGTCATTGGGACCAAGCAGAATAATAGTTCAGCATGGACTAGATAGGCTGAAGGGCTTTTGGATGGCTTGAGACAAAGTAACCACCCTATCACACTTCCAACAAATACCCCACCAGCTCCTGTACGGGCTCAGTGCAGAATGCTGCTCCCAACACACTGTGTCAGTGACTTTTTGAAGAGCAGGCTAGTTAAAGGGTGAAGCTTCCTCTCCAGTGTCCCATCCAATGCACTTAGTGTGGTTCTACTATGCAATCCCACCATATCTGTGTAGCTCCAGCCAGCAAAAATCCAGTAGAACCTGGGAGGAGTGGATAGGAATATGGAGAGAATGAAAATGAGAATAGTGTACAGTTAGTGTAAAGGATGCTTGATGGCTGGGTGTGGACTTGCTGTGTTGAAGCATTCTGAGCCTCCTTCTGCACTGTGCCGTCAAACATTACCAAGACAGAGATGTCAATGGTTTAATCTCTGGCTTCTTCTGTGATAGCATTTAACTTTCTGAGCAGAATGTTCTGCCAGATTCGCAAACTTAAATGTGGTTTATTTAGACTTTTTAATATTTTTTTTCTCTCTGAGTTGAAAGATGCAAAATATGAAATCTTTGTTAAATCTCTCTTTAACTCTCTGTCATATGTTTATATATTGTTATGTAGGTATGTTATAGGGTACAGCGACTTCAACATGTATATAAATGATCAGCAAAGTGATTTCCCGGCAGTCACAGTTAGAAGCAATACCTCTGTTCTAAGCTCTGGTGTCCTGTAACTGATGTTATAAATAGAACTTAACAGGATCCCATGGACCCTGAGGATATGTTACATCCTCTCTGCTGACAAGAAAATAATTCCAGCTGCCCCACAAATCTCAAGTCACTCGTCACTGCTGCCTCTCATTTAAATCTTTTTCCAAGGCCTTGATGTTCTTTCTAGCAAGTTGTGTTTGGAATAAAGCTCAATACACTTGCTAAGATATAGCCAAAGTTCATACTAAAGATGATCAAATTTCCCTTGGTATTGGTATTGGCATACTATTGATAGGTACCAAGATGCAGTGAAAAGTTGTTGTTTAGTGTGACATCCAGACAAATTATGCCAGACATAATTATACTGAGGTAGTAAAAAGAACGTAGAATGCAGGTTATAGTCTTGCAGTTGCAGAGAAAGTGCAGTGCAGATAAACAAATGAAGTGCGAGGACCATGACAAGACATTCTGCGAGTTCAAGAGTTAATTGTTTAGCAAATGGAGGGCCTGTTAAGAGTCTGATGACAGTGGGGCAGAAATTGTCTTTGAGTCTGGCGGTCTGTGCTCACGGATTTATGTATCTGCCACCCAACGGAAGAGGGGAGAAGGGGGAATGTCTGGGATTGAAGGCATCCTTGATTAAAGTGGCTGTTTTCCTGAAGCAGCAGTAAGTGTAGACAGAATCATTGTAGGAGAGGCTGGTTTGCGTAATGAACTGGGCTTTGTTCACAACTCTCTGCAATGTCTTGGGCAGAACAGTTGCCATACCAAGCTGTGATACACCTAGATAGAGTACACTCTATGGGACACCTTCAAAAATTGGTTTGTAGTTTGTCTCTATTTATGCAATAGAAGAACTCATGCACCTTTTAAAAATAAACATACAACTTTTTCCTTCAAGTACTTGTGTATATAAACCCCTGAGTCTCCCTCATCTGGCATTTACTTTAATGTTGTGCCATTTAATTTGGAATTAGAATTGGAATTGGTTTATTATTGTTACACCTACTAATATACAATGAAAAGCTTCTCTTACATATTGTTCATACAGATTTGATAATGACACAGTGTGTTGAGGTAGAACGAAATAAAACCATAGCAATGCAGAGTAAAGTGTAACAGCTGCAGTGGAAGTGCAGTGCAGGGAAATGATAAGGCGTGATATCACAACCAGGGAGATTTTGAGGTCAGTGTCCATGCTTTTTGTGCTCGGAAACATTTATCGGTCATAACGGCAGGGTAGAAGCTGTCCTTGAGCCTGGTAGTATGTGTTTTCAGGCCTTTGTGTCTTTTGCCCAATTGAAGATGGAAGAACAGAAACTATCTGAAGTGGGTGGGATCTTTGATTATGCTGGCCACTTCACTGAGGCAGACAGAATCTATCGAGGGGAGGCTGGTCTCTGTGATGTGCACAGCTGCATCCACAGCTCTCTCAATACTCTGTTGATTCATGCAGTCACGGGCAGAGAAGTTGGCATACCAAGCCATTGTGCATCCAGAAAGGATGCTTTCTATGAAGTATCGATAAAAATTGATCAGAGTTGACATTGACATGCCTGATTTCTTCAGCCTCCTGAGGAAGTAGAGGTGTTAGTGAGCTTTTTTGGTCATGATACAAATGTGATTGGACCAGGAGAGGATATTGATGATGTTCATTCCTAGGAACTTGAAACTCTCAGTTCTCTCAACTGCTGCACCTTTGAGGTAAACAGGAGCACTGTTCTCCTGAAGTTAATGAACAGCTCTTTTTTTTAATCCAAACTCAAGGGGTAGGCATGGGCCCCAACTATGCCTGCCTTTTTGCTGGCTACATAGCACAGTCTATATTCCAAACCTTCCCTGGTAACGCTCCACAACTCTTCCTGCACTACATTAATGACTGTATTGTTGCTGCTTCATGCACCCATTCTGAGCTTATCAATTTCATCAACTTTGCCTCCAACTTCCACCTTGCTCTCCATTTCTGACACCTCCCTCCCCTTTCTCAATCTCTCTGTCTCCATTTCTGCACTCAAACTGTCTTCCGACATCTTTCATAAACCTACTAATTCCCATGGCTATCTTGACTATGTGCCTTCCCATATTGCCTCCTTTAAAAATGCTATTTTGTTTCCTCAGTTCCATCGTCTCCACCGCATCTGTTCAGGACATCAGAGATATCCTCCTTCCTCAAAGAATGGGGGCTTCTCTTCTTCCACCATTGATGCTGTTCTCACCTACATTTCCTCCATTTCCCAGACGTCTGTGCTCAGCCCATCTTCCCGCCACCTCAACAAGGATAGAGTTCCTCTTGTCTTCACCAACCACCTCAAGAGCCTCCACACCCAATGCATCATTCTCCGCAACTTCCACTACCTTCAAAGGGATCTTACCACAAAATAAATCCTTACTTCTCACCCCCAACCCCAGCCACCATTTCTCCATTTTCTGTTGTTTTTGGTATTTTCAAGCCTCAATGCTTGAAAGTGTAGTGAGCAAAACAGTTCTGAATTGTCCTACTGCTTATTTCTCGCCATCTACCAATGACAAATATCACTGCTTTTTGAACATACACATGCAACTAACACTATTGAAATCTGTTCACTCACTCTAAGCATGGTGTCGTGTCTAACAGCTACGTAAGTACACGCATCTGATGCTAGTTAGAAACTGATCGGCAAAGTCTTCTGCCCCAATTAAACAGCATAGTGTCCCAAATAAATGAAGGGAATTCTAGCTATTTTCTCAATGAGTTTTTGTTCTTCAAGTGTGTTCTAAAAAAGCACTTAACCGATGGCCCAATTAATTGAAATCCACTATATTACAATGAGATTGATTTTCTTGCCGGTAAAACAATACAACAGAACTTATAAAAAACTACATTAACAACGGTTGACAAACACCAATGTGCCAAAGACAAATAGCGCAGGTAAAAAAGATTATACTGAGAACGTGAGTTGTAGAGTCCTTAAGTGAGTCTGCAATCAGGTCAGAGTTAGGATGACACTGGTTATCCACATTGGTTCAGGATCCTGTTGTTTGTAGAGTAATAACTGTTCCTGAATCTAGTAGTGTGGGACCTAAGGCCCCTGTATCTCCTGAACTCGTAGTAGTAAGAAGAGAGCATGGCCTGGATGACCATAAGAGACCATAAAACATAGGAGTAGAATTAGAATATTCAGCTCATCGAGTCCTCACCACCATTTCACTCTCAACCCCACTCTCCTGCCTTCTCCCCACAACCCCCATGACTATTGTAATATTTCCCGTTTTACATGCTCTTTCTATCTCCATTGTGGTGACTATTCGGAGGCCCATATATAACTGCCTTCAGGGTCTCTTTGCTCTTTCTTTTTCTTAGCTCTACCCAGAAGGATCCTACATCTTCCAATCCTATGTCGCCTCTTTCTAAGGATTTGATTTCATTTTTTAGCATCAGAACCACCCCACTCCCCACCTACCTGCCTGTCATTTCAATACAATGTGCAGCCTTGGATGTTAAGCCCTCAACTACGATCTTCTTTCAGCCACGACTCAGTGATCTCCACAACATCGTACCTGCCGATCTAACTGCACTACAAGATTATCTACCTTATTCTGTATACTGTGCACATTCAAACATAACACCTTTAGTCCTGTATTCATCACCCTTTTCAATTTTCCCCCATGTTAGACTTCAACTCATCCCACTGACTGCAATTATTCCTTATCATCTGCCTGTCCTTCCTCACAGTCTCACGACACACTGCATCTACTTGTATACCAACTGCCTCATTCTCAGAACAGTGACCATCATAGTGGTGCCCCAGAAGAGCAGACTGAACGGCCTCAATCGCTACCGCCCAGCTGCACCCACTTCTACTGTGATGAGGTGCTTTGAGACGTTGGTCATGCCCAGAATCACCTCCTGCCTAAGCAAGGACCTGGACCTGCTGCAGTTTACCTGTCACCACAATAGGTCTACAGCAGCTGCTCTCCCACTGGCTCTCCACTCGACCATGGGCCACATAGACAGTAGCAATATAAATGTCAGGCTTCTCTTTATTGATTATATTTCAGCATTCAGCACCACCATACCCTCCATACTAATCAACAAGCTCCAAAACCTGGGCCTCTGTATCTCCCTGTGCGACTGGAACCTCAGAAGACCACAGACTGTGGGGGTCAGAAATAACATCCCCTTCTCACTGACAATCAATGCCAGTGCACCTCAAGGATGCCTACTTAGATCACTACTGTACTCTCGCTATACATGTGATTGTGTGGCTAGGCTCAGCTCAAATGCCATCTATAAGTTTGCTGAAGACACAACTATTGTTGAGAATTTCAGACAAGGCGTACAGAAGTCAGAAAGATCAGCTGGTTGAGTGGTGTCGCTACAACAACCTTGGGCTCAATGTGAGTAAAACCAAGGAATTGATTGTGAACTTCAAGAAGGGAAGTGGATGGAACACGCACCAGTCCTCATCGAGGGATCAACAGTGGAAAGGGTGAGAAGCTTCAAGTTCTTTGGTGTCAACTTCTCTGAAGATCTATCCCAGGCCAAACATATTGATGCAATTACAAAGAAGGCATGGTGGTGGCTATCTGTCATAGGAGTTTGAGGAGATTTGGTATGTCACCAAAGACACGCAAATTTCCACAGAAATACCGTGCAGAGCATTGTAACTGGTTGCATCACCATCTGGTATGGAGGGGCCACTGCACAGGATCGGAAAAAGCTTCAGAAAGTTGTAAGCTCTGCCAGCCCCCCTGTGGGCATTACTCTCCCCAGCATCAAGGACATCTTCAAAAAGCCATGCCTCAAAAAGGTGACACCCATCACTAAGGACCCTCATCACCCAGGACATGCTCTCTTCTTATTGCTACCATCAAGGAGGAGGTACAGGACACACACTCAGTGTTTTAGGAACAGAAATCTTCCCCTCCACTATCAGACTTCTGAATGGACAATGAACCCTTGTACATTATCTTACTATTTTTTACTCTCTTATTGCATTAGTTATTTGTTATAATTTTATATATTTCTTATTGTAATTTATTATTATGCATTGCAATGTACTGCTGCCATGACACAACACATTTCATGACACATGGCAATGATATTTAACCTGATTCTGATTCCATTGGTTCAACTTGTCCATCCTGATCAAGCTGTCTACCCGAGCTCGACACCTTCCCCTCATTCAGCGTATATCTTTCTAAACCTTTTCTAACCCGTCCAAATATCTTTTAAACTTTATAATGGTACCCACCTCTTCTGGCAGCATGTTCTGTATACCCACCAACCCTCCGTGTGAAAACCTTGCCCCTGAGGTCCCTTCTAAGTCTTTTCTTTTTCACCCTAAATCGAAACCCTATAACCTTAGACTTCCCTACCCTAGAAAAAAACACCCGTCATGATTTTATAAATCTCTGTAATATTACCCCTCAGCTTCCTATGCTCCAGGGAAATATGGGGCAGAGGATAAGCCTCTGCCACAGCCACAAACACAGAACACCTTGCTGTGATACCTCACCCATCATTCTTCTCCACCCTATTGATAAGGTGACAATGTACCACGTTTAACCTCGCTTACTCCCAGACGCTAGAAACTCAGGCTGACTCTTTACAGTCTGATCAGATGCAGCCAGAGGCTATAATCCTTCATTTGATGCAAACAGAGAAGACGCACTTTCCTAAAAAAAAAGCAGTTCACTCAAAGGATGCAAATGCTATGCAGTGCCAAAGCCTCCACACACCCTCCAAGGCATCTTGTTTCCCGTGAATCTGAAAAGCGTGTCTCTACAGCCGCACATCTAAACAGCTTCCAGATGAAACGTTGAACTGTGATTTGTGACAAGCGTTCCTGGCACTGAGTGCTAGACTCCACAGTGGGCTTGCCTCACGTTGCTTGACACATCTTCACCACTTGCCTGGGGCCAGAGATATCTGCTTGTAAACAAAGAAATCCTAGAAAATATAATCAGTAATTGATTTCTTTCCTTCAGAGAGGTGTTCCTTGGTTTCTTCATTTGTGCAAAGGATAAACCACACTGACCAGGGAGACTGAGTTCAACCCCCAATCTGTAGTGGGTGAGCTTGGATGTGATCCTAGTGTGACAGCTCTTGGATCAGACTCTGTAATCTTGGTCTGATCTATTCCAACAGCCACATTTCTGTTTGCTGTCCAAAGGACAGAAAACAAAACTCTGCAGGTCCTAGGCATCTGCAGATAAAAGAAAGAACTTTGGGAATACTCAGCTGGTTGGGCAATATCTGTGGAGAGAGAAACAGAATTAATGTTTCAGAACTTTCATCAGAACAGGAGAAATTAAAGATTGAAGGTCACCTTTATTTGCCAGATGTACATTGAAACATACAGTGAAATGTGTAAATCAAATCAGCGAAGATTGTGCTGGGAGCTCACAAATGTTGCCGTGGTTCCAGCACCAACACAGCCTATCCACAACACACTAACCCTAACTGTACACCTTTGGAATGTAGGAGGAAACCAGAGCACCTGGAGGAAACCCAAGTGGTCACAGAGAGAACACACAAACTCCTTACAGACAGCGATGGGAATCGAATGCTAATCTTGCAGCTGGCTGCTGTAGAGCATTGTGCTCACCACTATGGTACTGTGCCATCCCATAGTAATGGTTTGGAGAAGAGGAAGGAAGGAAGGAGAGGACAGAGGGAATGACTGGAAGCCAGGAGAGATACAATAGGTGGTGCTTCCAAAGTACAGAAGGTGGAGAAGGGTTCACTTATGACTGATCTCTCTGCAGGAGATGGGTATTGAAAGAGGGCAGAGGAGAAACAGTACTGGAACTGTCAGATACAAAGCACAAGAGTCATTGGAAATTTAAACAAATGAGAATGCTGGAGATACTCAACATGTCAGTCAGTGTCCATGGAGAGAGAAATAGAGATAACATTCCAAGACAATAGGCTTTTGTAATGCTGCTGACTTCTAGCTACTGTGTGAAGTGTTGGACAGACTCACTGAGACACAAAAGCACAGAGACATAAGTGTGTTTCCTATTGGCCCAACCACACAAATACTGGTAGCCTATGCCAACAACATTGCAACCACACACCACTGTTCTCAAACAGAGCAACTTTTCTACGAATACTGCTCTCAAAGGAGAGCAACACGAACAAAGTGCTGGAGGAACTCAGCAAGCCAGGCTGCATTGATGGAGACTTCATCTAAATCCTGGAACTCCTGGCCCAACAGTGAGGAGGATTCCTGACCCAACTGTGGCCGTCCCCTCACCAGCAGGACTGATCCAACTGTGGCCGTGTCCTCACCAGCAGGACTGATCCAACTGTGGCCGTGTCCTCACCAGCAGGACTGATCCAATTGTGGGCATGCCCTCACCAGCAGGACTGATCCAATTGTGGCCGTGTCCTCACCAGCAGGACTGATCCAATTGTGGGCATGCCCTCACCAGCAGGACTGATCCAATTGTGGCCGTGTCCTCACCAGCAGGACTGATCCAACTGTGGCCGTGCCCTCACCAGCAGGACTGATCCAATTGTGGCCGTCCCCTCACCAGCAGGTCTGATCCAACTGTGGCCGTGTCCTCACCAGCAGGACTGATCCAATTGTGGCCGTGTCCTCACCAGCAGGACTGATCCAATTGTGGGCATGCCCTCACCAGCAGGTCGAGAGCAATTCAAGAAGCCAGACCCCTCCCCCCATCACCTCCTGGAGGGAACTCAGGGATGGGCAATAAATGCCATCCTTCCCCATGGTGTTCAAGTGTCACAAATGGAGAAAGGTAAGAGCTGTACCAAGGTTGTGCTTCGGGTAGAGACTGCCACCAACCAGGGCAGTAAAGTGCTGGAGAGCAGGCAGCATTGGTTCTGTGCTACCTGCCCCCTTCTCCTTTAAACAACGTTTTCCAGAGCTGAACTCAGAGCCTGGGTGCCTCCTGCCTGGGGCTCAGTAGAAGTTGAGAGACCAGCCATCAGAAACTGCGATATATTTTGGCCCAGGTAGCCTACTATTTGGAGAGGTATAGATTGAGTGAGAATGTCTCCTCATCCCCACTCCCCATTTCTGTGGGGGTTGGTTGGAGACTAGGCACCAGGTAAGAACATGGTGAGGTGTTGGGGAAAGCAGGGATGGTAGGCGCACTCCACTAGTCACAGCTATTCCGAAGTAAGAGGGACTGAGGTGTTCAGAGGGGGACTACATACACACAAGCTTTCTGTAGCTTCAGCTCAGCACAAAGGGACACAGAAACAGACCCTTCAGCCCATTTAGTTAATGCTGAACTATTTAAACACCCTACTCCTTCTAACCGCACTGGGACCATAGTCCTCCATACTCCTACCATCCAAGTACCCATCCAAACTTCTCTTACATGTTGAAAGTGAGCTCACATGCACCATGGCAGCTCCTTCCACACTCTCACAACCCTTCAAATGAAGTCGTTTCCCCTCAGGTTCCCCTTAAACTGGTCAGCTTTCTCCCTTAACACATGACCTCCAGTTGTAGTTCCAGCCAACTTCAGAGGAAAAAACCTGCTTGCATTTACCTTTATCTACAGTCTACCCTTCATAACTTTGTATAGCTCAATTAAGTCTCCCCTCAGACTTCTATGTTCCAAGGAATAAAGTCGTAAACTATGCAATCTTTCCTTATAGATCAGAATCAGAATCACCTGCATGTGACGTGAAATTTGTTAACTTAGCAGCAGCAGTTCAATGCAATACATAATCTAGCAGAGAGAAAAAATAAAAATAATAATAATAGTAAATAAACAAGTAAATCAATTATGTATATTGAATAGATTTTAAAATGTGCAGAAACAGATATACTGTATATTTAAAAAAAGTGAGGTAGTATCCAAATATTTTATGTCCATTTAGGAATTGGATGGCAGAGAGGAAGAAGCTGTTCCTGAATCACTGAGTTTGTGCCTTCAGGCTTCTGTACCTCCTACCTGATGGTAAAAATGAGAAGAGGGCATGCCATGGGTGCTGGAGGTCCTTAATAATGGACGCTGCCTTTCTGAGACACCACTCCCTAAAGATGTCCTGGGTACTTTGTAGGCTAGTACCCAAGATCTAGATTTACAACTTTCTGAAGCTTCTTTTGGTCCTGTGCAGTAGCATCTCCTTATCAAACAGTGATACAGCCTGTTTGAATGCTCTCCATGGTACAACTACAGAAGTTTTTGAGTTTTGTTGACTTGCCAAATCTCTTCAAACTCCTAATAAAGTATAGCCATTGTCTTGCCTTCTTTATAACTACATTAATATGTTGGGACCAGGTTAGATCCTCAGAGATCTTGACACGCAGGAACTTAAAGCTACCCACTCTCTCCACTTATGACCCCTATATGAGGATTGGAATGTGTTCCTTCGAAATACCCTTCCCGAAGTCCACAATCAGCTCTTTCGTCTTACTGACGTTGAGTGCCAGGTTGGTGCTGCAGCACCACTCCACTAGTTGGCATATCTCACTCCTGTACGCCCTCTCTTCACCACCTGAGATTCTACCAACAAAGGTTGTATTGTCAGAAAATTTATAGATGGTATTTGAGCTATGCCTAGTCACACATTCATGGGTATAGAGAGAGTAGAGCAGTGGGTTAAGCACATGCCTCTGAGGTGCACCAGTGTTGATCGTCAGCAAGGAGGATATGTTATCACCAATCCACATGAATTGTGGTCTTCCATTTAGGAAGTCAATGGTCCAATTGCAGAGGGAGGTACAGAGGCCCAGGTTCTGCAACTTCTCAGTCAGGATTGTGGTATTAAATGCTGAGCTATAGTCAATGAACAGCATCTTGACATAGGTGTTTGTGTTGTCCAGGTGGTCTAAAGCTGTGTGGAGAACCACTGAGATTGTGTCTGCTGTTGACCTATTGTGGTGACAGGCAAATTGCAATGGATCCAGGTCCTTGCTAAGGCAGGAGTTCAGTCTAGTCATAACCAACCTCTCAAAGCATTTCATCACAGTAGATGTGAGTACTACCGAGCAATAGTCATTAAGGCACATACATACACACATACACACACACCACAAACACAGACGCAGGCACATGCACACACATGTGTTTCAGAGGCTTCAGATCCTCACAGGTCCTGTTAACCATTCTTGCTGGTCACTGCTGTTCAGAGAGTTCTACTCCTAACCCTAGAAGTAGACCCTCCATCTCTAATAAGCTATAGTTTAGGCTCTTGTCAACAGAATGGGACATCTCTGAAACCCAAAGGGCTTCTCTGCCTTTCCAAACATGCTGAAAATAGGTGGATGCTCTCTAGACCCAGCTGAACCCCTCAGCCATGTGAAAACCTACTTGTGGGAAAGGTAAACATGAGGAAATCTGCAGATGCTGGAAATTCAAGCAACACACACAAAACGCTGGTGGAACGCAGCAGGCCAGGCAGCATCTATAGGGAAAAGCGCTGTTGACGTTTCGGGCCGAGACCCTGAAGGGTCCTGGCCCGAAACATCAACAGCGCTTTTCCCTATAGATGCTGCCTGGCCTGCTGTGTTCCACCAGCATTTTGTGTGTGTCATGGGAAAGGTGCTGGGAATCCATTAAAATCATATCCAAGACAAATCAGTCAGGCCCAGGGTCTAAGGCAGTTATTGAGACCCTTGTGCAGATGGAACCCAATCCACCCAGATATCGGGATCCATCCTTTTCCACAACCAAGAAGTTGCTCCAATTAAACAGCAGGAAATCTCTCCCAGAAACCAGGCTTGTGGGATACTGGGCAGACAGTTCCTGAATTCAGAAGCTCTGATGGAAGTGAGAAGTTCACACAGTTGGAGAGCAGTTCATAGGGAGTGGATCAAGATGACCCAGGAGCAAAGCTTATTGAAGGTATTTTGTACCTTACCAGCCTCAGATCTGTGGTTCTATACATAGTAAAAAGGCAACACCATTCACAGTGATACAAGCGGTCACTACCAAATTCTCAAGAAAGCCAAGATGAGAGTCATATCTTCAAATGCACTATTAGACCTAGAATGAATGTACTGGCATATTTCCAAAGGTGAATGAATTGTTTTCCGTGTCTATTTTCAGATTAACCCACACAGCTTCCCACTGCTGACAGATTCCGTCCTCCCATCTTTGACAGATCACTGACTGTCAGCCTTAGTTTATCCCCCCACTCTGGATTCTGCGTCACTTTGACATACAGATCCCAGTGTTGGGTTGAACAGCAAACTGCTGGACACTTATTGCTTTCCAGCTGCCTCCCCAGCCATAAAATCATAAGACATAGTAACAGAATGGGGTAGAAATGTGATCTAAGTGACTTTGACCTTGGAGTGATTGTTGGTGCCAGCAGGGGTGGTTTGAGTATCTCAGAAACTGCTGACTTTCTGGGATTTTAGACCATAGAAAACCTACAGCACAATACAGGCCCTTCAGCCCACAAAGTTGTGCTGAACATGTCCCTACCTCAGAAATTACTAGGCTTACCTATAGCCCTCTATTTTACTAAGCTCCATGTACCTATCTAAAAGCTTCTTAAAAGACCCTATTGTATCCACCTCCACCACCATTGCCGGCAGCCCATTCCACACACTCACCTCTCTCTGAGTAAAAAACTTACCCCTGACATCTCCTCTGTACCTACTCTCCAGCACCTTAAACCTGTGTCCTCTTGTGGCAACCATTTCAGCCCTGGGAAAAAGCCTCTGAATATCCACACGATCAATGCCTCTCGTCATCTTGTGCACCTCTATCAGGTCACCTCTCATCCTCCATCGCTCCAAGGAGAAAAGGCTGAGTTCACTCAACCTATTCTCATAAGGCATGCTCTCCAATCCAGGCAACATCCTTGTAAATCTCCTCTGCACCCTTTCTATGGCTTCCATATCCTTCCTATAGTGAGGCGACCAGAACTGAGCACAGTACTCCAAGTGGGGTCTGACCAGGGTCCTATATAGCTGCAACATTACCTCTTGGTTCCTAAATTCAATTCCACGCTTAATGAAGGCCAATACACCATACGCATTCTTAACCACAGAGTCAACCTGTGCAGCTGCTTTAAGTGTCCTATGGACTCGGACTCCAACATCCCCCTGATCCTCCACATTGCCAAGAGTCTTACCATTAATACTATATTCTGTCATCATATTTGACCTACTAAAATGAATCACTTCACACTTACCTGGGTTGAATTCCATCTGCCACTTCTCAGCCCAGTTTTGCATCCTATCAATGCCCCACTGTAACCTCTGACAGACCTTCACACTATCCACACCACCTCCAGCCTTTGTGTCATCAGCAAACTTACTAACCCATCCCTCCACTTCCTCATCCAGGTCTTTTTGTTTTTCTCATCCAGGTCATTTATAAAAATCACGAAGAGTAAAGGTCCCAGAACAGATCCCTGAGGCACACCTCTGGTCACCGACCTCCATGTAGAATATGACCCGTCTACAACCACTCTTTGCCTTCTGTGGGCAAGCCAGTTCTGGATCCACAAAGCAAAGTCCCCTTGGATCCCATGCCTCCTTACTTTCCCAACAAGCCTTGCATGGGGTTCTTTATCAAATCCATATACAACAGTCTCTAGAGTTTACAGAGAATGGCATGGAAAGCAACAAAATCATCCAGTGAGTGGCAGTTCTGTGGGTGAAAATACCTTGTTAACGAGAGAGATCAGAGGACAATGGCCAGACTAGTTCAAGCTGACAGGAAGGCAACAATAACTAAATAACCACAGAGCAGTGGTATGCAGAAGAGCATCTCTGAATGCATAACACATTGAACCCTGAAATGGATGGGTTACCACAGCAGATCATGAACATACACACAGTGGCCACTATCTTAGGTACAGGAAGTACCTAATAAAGTGGCCACTGTCTATATCCAATGACTTGGCCACCACAGCCATCTATGGCCATGAATTCCATAGATTCACCACCCTCTGGCTAAAGAAATTCCTCCTCATCTCTGTTCTAAAGGGACATTCTTCTATTCTGAAGGTATGAGCCCTCTGGTCCCAGACACTCCCACTATCAGAAACACCTTCTCCACGTCCACTCTATCTAGACCATTCAAAATTCAGCAGGTTTCAATGAGATCGCCCCTCATTCTTCTAAATTCCAGCAAGTACAGACCCAGCCAGAGCCATCAAACACTCCTCATACATTAACCTTTTCATTTCCGGTGTAATTTTTGTAAATCACCCCTAGACCCTACCTTCCAACCCCACTTCCTCTGCATCGCAGCCTAACCTAATATCCATCCCAACACAAACCTCTCACCATCTAGCTTAATCTAATATCGATCTCAGTACAGCCTTGCCCCCATTCCAGACTAACCTCCAAAATATCCCAACATCACCCTCCCCCTTCCCAGCCCAACAAATGAATTTCAGCTTCCCAGGGTCTGAAGAGTTCCAAATCTTGATGGCATATTTATGGAGGAATTTAGTATATCATATCAGCCTGCCCTTTGGGTAAGTGCAGACCAATACACAACCGTCACCCCATCCTAAATCCACTACTGTACATGCCTATTACAGCCAGGTTCCATTCAGAGTCACTTCACCTGAAGTCCTCTCCCTCTGGCTATGTATTAATGAAGCACTAGCAGAGATGATGGCCGAGTAGCAATGGCTGGAGTTTCTGGGAGCAATTCAGAAGCTGCAGAATAGATACATCGCAAGAAGGAAGAAATATTCTAAAGTCAGGATGACATAGCCATGGCTGACAAGAGAAGTCAAAGCCAACATAAAAGCCAAAGAGAGGGCATATAATAGAACAAAAATTAGTGGGGTGTTAAAGTTTTGAGAAACTTTTAAAAACTAACAGAAGGCAACTAAGAAGTCATTAAGAAGGAAAAGATGGAATATAAAAGTAAGCTAACCACTAATATTAAAGAAGATACCAAAAGTTTCTTTACACTTTATATAAAGTGTAAAAGAGAGGTGAGAGTATATATCAGAGCACTGGAAAATTATGCTGGAGAGATAGTAATGAGGGACAAGGAAATTGCGATTGAACTGCACAAGTACTTTGCATCAGTCTTCACGGTGGAAGAAACTAGCAGTATGCCCGAAGGTTGAGAGTATCAGGGAGCAGATGTGAGTGAAGTTGCCATTACTAAGGAGAAGATGCTTGGTAAATTGGAAGGTCTGAAGGTAGGTAAGTCACCTGGACCAGATGATGTCCACCCCAGAGTTCTGAAAGAGGTGGCTGAAGAGATTGGGGAGGCATTAGTAATGGTCCTTCAAGAATCAATGCATTCTGGCATGGTTCCAGAGGACTTGAAAATTGCAAGTATCACTCTATTTTTTAAGAAGGGAGAGAGGCAGAAGAAGGGAAATTATAGGCCAATGGTTGGAAAGATGTTGGAAGTCGATAGTTAAGGATGTGGTTTTGGGTATTTTGAGGCACATGATAAAACAGGCCAAAGTCAGCATGGTTTCCTTAAAGGAAAATCTTGCCTGACAAATCTGTTGGAATTCTTTGAAGAAATAACAAGCAGGATAGACAAAGGAGAATCGCTGGATATTACGTGCATGGATTTTCAAAAGTCCTTTGCTATATGTGAAACTGCTTAACAGGTTCAGAGCCCATGGTATTACAGGAAAGATACCAGCATAGTTAGAGCATTGACTGATTGTCAGAAGGCAAAGAGTGGGAATAAAGGAAGCCTTTTCTGGTTGGCTGCTGGTGACTAGTGGTGTTCCAGAGCACTCTTGTTGAGACCACTTCTTTTTATATTATATGTCAATGATTTAGATGATGGAATTGATGATTCTGTGGCCAAGTTTATGGATCATATGAAGATAAGTGAAGGGGCACGTAGTGTTGAGAAAGCAGAGAGGCTACAGACTGATTTAGATAGATCAGGAGAATAGGCCAAGAAGTGGCAGATGGAATATAGTGTTGAGAAGTGTATGGTCATGCACTTTGGTAGAAGAAGTAAAAGCATAGGCTATTTTCTAAATGGAAAGAAAATTCAAAAATCTAAGGTGCAAAGGGACTTGCGAGTATTTGTGCAGGATTCCCTAAAGCTTAATTTGCAGGTTGAGTCAGTGGTGAGGAAGCCAAATGTGATGTTAGTGTTCATTTTGAGAAGACTAGAATGTAAAAGGCAGGATGTAATGTTGAGACTTTATAAGGTACTGGTGAGGCCTCACTAGGAATATTGAGAGCAGTTTTGGACCCCTTATTTGAGAAAGGATGTGCTGACATTGGAAATGGTTCAAAGGAAGCTCATGAAAATTATTCTGAGATTGGAAGGCTTATCATATGAGGAGCATTTGATGGTTCTGAGCCTGTACTCACTAGAATTCAGAAGAATGAGACAGGATTCCATTGAAACCTATTGAATGTTGAAAGGCCTCAATAGAGTGAACGTACAGAGGGTATTGCCTATATTGAGGGAGTCTAAGACCAGAGGACACAGCCTCAGAATAGAGGGATATTCATTTAGAATGATGAGGAGGAATTTCTATAGCCAGAGAGTGGTGAATCTGGGGAATTTTTTTGCCACAGGCAACTGTGGAGGCCAAGTCACAGGTTGATAGATATTTGATTAGTCAGGGCATGAAGGGATACAGGGAGAAGGCAGGAGAATGGGGGTGAGAGGGAAATGATGGCATGATGAAATGGTGAAGTAGATGTGATGGGCCAAATGGCCTAATTCTGTTCCTATATCTATGAAAGGGAAACAGGCTTTGGTGGAGCAGCCACCTTTGAATGTCGCTGTGTTTGAGGTATAAGTGTCATGGTTGAGTATGTTCTGTGAGAGAAGGCTGAGGAAATTGCTGCAGGTGAGGTTTTTCTCAGAACCTCTGTACCTGCACGGTGAGGGAGATCCGGGAGACTGCCCGTGTCCCTGACTACTTCTTTGTAAGGAAGGTGTCAACTGGGCTGAAAGAGATTCTGCAAACAATGACAATTTAACTAATCTGTCCAGATCTGGGGGCAGATCAGGTCTGCACTCTTTGAACAACAAGGTCACAGGTTAAGGGTGAAAGGTGAGATATTTAAGAGGAACCTGAGAGTTCAAGGTGGTGAGAATGTGGAGTGAGCTGTAGCAGAAGTGGTGTGTGTGGGTTTGATTTCAACATTTAAGAGAAACTTAGTTAAGTACATGCATGGGAGCAGTATGGAGGGCTATGGTCCAGGTGTGGAACAATGGGACTAGGCAGAACAACAGTTTGGCAGAGAATAGATGGGCTGAAGGGCCTGTTTCTGTGCCGTGATGCTTTATGACTCCATGACACACAAAATGCTGAAGGAACTCAGCAGGTCAGGAAGCAACTATGGAGGTAAATGAACAGTTGACATTTTGGGCTGAGATCCTTCATCAGGACTGGAAAGGAAGGGGGCAGGAGCCTGGGTAAGAAGTACTTAGATACTGCCTGACCTGCTGAGTTCCTCCAGCATTTCTGTGCATGCTGCTCAAGATTTCCAGCATCTGCAGAATCTGTTGTGTCCCTGACTCGCTCTCTGTGAATGCTGCCTCAGGGCCTTTGGCTGCATTTGGAGGTGTCCACCTGTGAGAGTGCCACACTTTAACTCGGATCCGGAGCTCGGAGCCCTGGTGAGGGACTGGAGCCTCCAGATTGTGTCGGAGCTGTCCTGCGAGGGAAAGGCAAAGCGAAAGCTGATAAGGAAAAAGACTTTAAAAAAAAACAGTTGGCACTGGATGAACGACAAAGAGAGGGTGGGTCTCGCTCACCGTATTCAGTAGCTAGGCCCATGCAAATGAAGGCATGGGACAGCGTGAACAGATGTCTGTACTTGGCTTCCTGCCAGGCATCTTACAACACACTCACATTGGCTACTGGAGATGGGAAACTGTTCCAACACGCAGCCCATCAATAATAAATGAGCATCACAGACGGCGGGGCACTGTGAGGTGGAGGAGGGAAGCCTGTCACGATCGGGGTATGGTGACAAACATTCCATGTCCTCAGCAAGTTCTGGGCACGGAGTAGTTCCTTTCTTCATCCTCTGAGGTGTTGGGAAAACAAAGCAGAGGCAGAGAGATGAGCTAACTCCAGACAGGCTTGCAGCAACATTTCCTTCTGCAGTTAAGGGTGGTGGGGGGGGGGGGGGGTGGATGTAAGGGAGGAACTCTGAGAGGTAAAGAGGTAGCAAGCTCAGCTCTTTGCCTGTGAATCTTCCTATATCATCTTCTGATCCAGGGTCCGTACCGTGGAAATGGATGAGACTTATGCAAGCTCCTTCTTCCAAAAGCTTCACAAAAGCGATCTGCAGCCTTGAGGAGGAGAACCGTCAGTAGATTCCATGCAGACAAACTGGGCATCTGTAGCCCCTTCTATGCTGGTCTATATGACAGAAAGGCTACAGGCTACACAGCCTCCCAAAGCTTCATGTCCTCTGATAGACAATGGGGGAAGCACTTTAGTGTAGCAGTTCGTGTACGCTTTCTAGCCCCAGTGACCCAGGTTCAGCTCCCGTTGGTCCCTGTGAGGAGTTTGTATGTTCTCCCCATGACAGCATCGGTTTCCTCTGGGTGCTATGATTTCTTCCCACTGTCCGAAGGTCTACAGGTTAGTTGCTTATTTGGCCATATGAGTGTAATTGGGCAGCACAGGCTCATTGGGCCAGAAGGTCTTGCGACTGTTCTGCATCTAAATAAATACAATAAATAAAAACGCGGGAGCGTCTCGATCCGTCACTGACTCTGGAGGAGCTGAGCGACTGCATCTGTGCCCTCGGATTGAATAAACCTCCGGGAAGCACCAGCTGACCGGCTGAGTGCACGTGGCTCGGTAGGGCAGGGTGGAAGTGGAAAACACTGTGTTTCCAGCTTGCAACGTGTCGGTCTCCATGAGAAAGGGCTTCATCACTCTGATCAATAAACAGAAGGGAGAGAGGGAGGAAGTCAGAAACTGGAGACCTATTTCTGTTGAATGTGGACAATAAGATCATGTCCAACGCCTCTTGTCCAGTTATGGAGGCCAGAGGAGTCAACAGCTGTTTGAAAGTTATTTTTCAGTTAAGAGCAACACATACAGTATCAAATGCTGGAGAGGCTCAGCAGGTCAGGTGGCATCGAGGTGAACAGTCGACGTTTTGGGACAAGACCCTTCATCAGTAAAGAGGTTATTTGTCCAGATACAGAAGCCAGATGAGCAGAGGGGAGAAGTCAGCAGCTTTTAGAAAGTTGTTTTGGTAAATTGGTTTATTATTGACACATGTACCAAGTACAGTGACATAGAAGAGAGAGATATGCCAACTAGTAGAGTGGTGTCGCACAACAACCTGGCACTCAACATCAGTAAGATGAATGAGCTGATTGTGGACTTCAGGAAGGGTAAGACGAAGGAACGCATACCGATCCTCATAGAGGAATCAGAAGTAGAGAGAGTGAGTGGTTTCAAGTTCCTGGGTGTCAAGATCTCTGAGAACCTAACCTGGTCCCAACACATCGATGCAGTTATAAAAAAGCCAAGACAGCGACTATACTTCATTAGAAGTTTGAAGAGAGCATTCTGACAGACTGCATCACTGTCTGGTATGGGCGGTAGGGGGGAGCTACTGCACAGGATCGAAAGAAGCTGCAGAGGGTTGTAAATTTAGTCAGTTCCCTCTTGGGTACTACCTGTGGTAAACTATGTATACCTGTCTGGACACACCCCTCTGCTGACTGCTCCTGTGGCTCCTCCCACAGACCCCTGTATAGAGGCGATTGGGGCACTGCTCCTCCCTCAGTCTTCAAGATGTCGTGTTCCCTTTTGCTGTTAATAAAAGCCTATCATTCACTTCCAGTCTCCTAGAGTTATTGATGGTGCATCACTACCCTACGAAGTATTCAGGACATCTTCAAGGAGTGGATTCTCAGAAAGGTAGTGTCCATTATTAAGGACCTCCAGCACCCAGGGCATGCCCTTTACTCACTGTTCCCATCAGGTAGGAGATACAGAAGCCTGAAGGCACACACTCAGCGATTCAGGAACAGCTTCTTCCCCTCTGCCATCCGATTCCTAGTTGGACATTGAAGCTTCGGACACTACTTCACTTTATAAATATATATTATTTCTGTTTTTTGCACAATTTTAAATCTATTTAATATACATAAGCAGTAATTTATTTATTTATTCATTTATTTCTTCTTCTTCTTCTAGATTATGTATTGCATTGAACTGCTGCTGCTAAGTTAACAAATTTCACAACACATGCCAGTGATAATAAACCTGATTCTGATTCTGAATCATGTGCTTCTCTTTGAGGTAAGGACAGAGACAAACATCAAATACTACTGCAAGTCATCAATGGTGAAGGATGCCCAGAACGTTTTGGTCTTCCAGCTCATTGAACTGTCCATGAGGGAATGCTGCTGACTGGCTCAGTTCCGGATGCAGGAGTACATGCTGAGGGATGCACTGAAGCTCGGTGTAGGCAATACTAAATCTCCCTGTCTAGGCTCCTTCTGCTACAGCAAACTGGGGCGTGGAGTTGGGTGGGGAAGCCAAAGCGGATATTACCTTGGAGAACCACGTGACGGGCAACGGTGCCATTTGTATTTTTTTCTTTAGAAGTGCACACTGCTGAATGTAACAACCATGATATGAAACTTTTTTGCACTGTTTCTTATTTGGTGTATTTTTTTTATTATGAATAAAGTCTATTTTTGAAATATAAAAGAAACTCTGCTCCAAGGCCAAGGCCATTGTAGCCGAGGTTCCTAGAACTGGAGGGTTAATGGAAGACATTTTAAGAAGCCCTGGGAGTAAGCTTTGGGAAATCATGTCAATAAACCCTTTGCAAACCTCATGACTGTAGCTTCGGTCCTGACGTTCTTATGTATGAAAACAACCGGTATCCTACAGAGCTCAGTAACAAGGATGGAGCAAGAAGGAGAAGTGACATGGATCCGCTCCAATTTGCCTATCAGTGCAACAGGTCCACAGCAGATGCCGTTTCATTGGTTCTTCATTCAACCCTGGACTATCTGGACAGCAAATACGCAAAAATCAAGATGCTCTTTATCGACTGCAGTTCAGCAATCAGTACTATCATCCTGTCAAAATGAATCGATGAACTTCAATACCTTGGCTACAATACCTCCTTATGCAATTGGATCCTCTATTTCCTCACTTGAAGACTCCAGTCATTTTGGATTGGCAAAAACTTCTCCTCCACAATCTCCATCAGAACAGGTGCACCAGAATGCTGTGTGCTTAGCCTCCTACTCTACTTGTTTTATACTTATGACTGTGAGGCTAAGCATGGCTCCATTGCCATATTCAAGTTTGCTGATGGCACCACTATCACAGGCTGAATCAAAGGTGGTGACAAATCAGTATATAGGAGGGAGATTGAAAATCTGGCTGAGTGGTGCCACAATGACGTCCTCTTACTCAATATCAGCAGGACCGAGGAGCTGATTATTGACTTCAGGAGGAGGAAACCAGAGGTCCATGAGCCAGTCCTCATCGGGTATCAGAAGTGGAGAGGGTCAGCAACTGAAATTCCTCAGTTATCATTTCGGAGGGCCTGTCCTGCGTCCAGCATGCAAGTGCAATTACAAAGAAAGCATGGCAGCTCTTCTACTTCCTTAGAAGTTTGCAAAGATTTGGCATGACATCTAAAACTTTGACAAACTTCTATGCATGTGTTCTGTTGGCGCGTGGCCTAGTGGATAAGGCGTCGGTCTACTGATCTGAAGGTCACTGGTTCGCTGAGGCAGCACGTTGTGTCCTTGAGCAAGGCACTTAACAACACATTGCTCTGCGACGACACCGGTGGACATCGGTGGCGTGGAGAGGGGAAGGCTTGCAGCTTGGGCAATTGCCAGTCTTCCACTCAACCCCGCCCAGGCCTGCGCCCTGGAAACCTTCCAAGGTGCAAATCCATGACTATCACAATCACAATCTCGCAATCACGAGACTAACGGATGCCTATGCATGTGTGGTGGAGAATATATTAACTGTTGCATCACAGACTGGTATGGAAACACCAATACCCTTGCACATAAAATCCTATGAAAAGTAGTAGATACTGCCTAGTCCATCATGGGTAAAGCCCTCTCCACCGCTGAGCACATCTACTACACAGAGCAGCAAAGCAGCGTTCCTTATCAAGAACTCCCACCACCATGTTCAGAGACTGATATTACCTACTCCTCAACCATAAGGCTCTTGATTCAGTCACTCAACCTCACTGGCTCCATCACTGAACTGTTCCACAACCTATGGAGTCATTTTCAAGTACTCTTTGTCTGATATTCTGGATATTTATTGCTTATTTATTTTTTATTATTATTATTTCTCTTTTGTACTTGCAGAGTTTGTTGGGTGCGGACTTTCACTGATTCTATTGCACCTTTTGGATTTCTTGGATTTATTGTGCATACCATGAGAAAATTAATCTCAGAGTTGTATCTGGAGACATATATGTACATTGAACTTTGAACTTTAGAATGCATCGCACTGTCCCAACTTGTTACACCCTGTTTGGGATTTTACTAAGGACTTGCTCTGACCTCAGTGAGAAAAATTTGTACAGATTTGATCACGCTGGGGTCGCACAGTGGTTTTCTTGAGGAACGGTGTGTTCTCACTGAGGTCTGATTGAGATTTTGTATTGGCTCCTAATGTTCGACACACACAGCATCTCAATGCACCACTGGAGCCCTCAGTGCTGTGGTGGGTCAGCACATGGTCTGTAGATCCAGAGTCATGAGTGGGAGGCCCAAGATGGACCTCATAACCAGGAGCTACACACAACTGGACACAGGCAGCTGCTGAGAAAGGTGGCTAGGAGGAGATTGCAGATAGGTCCCCTCTAGAGGAACTTCTCATTGCCTCAGTAAAGCAGTCAGCATAATCAAAGATCCCACCGCCCACCCAGGGCATTCTCACTTCTCTAATTGGGCCGAAGACACAAAAACCTGAAAGCACACACCACCAAGGCTAAAGGACAGCTTCTACCTCAGTGTAAGAAGACTTTTGAATGGTTCTCCAGTACACGATGATCTCATGATCTACTTTGTTCTGACTTTGCACCTTATTATCTACCTGCACTGCACTTGCTCTACAGCTGTTATACCTCATTCTACGTTCTGTTATTGTTTTAGCTTGCACTATCTCAATGCACTGTGTGACGGTTGATCTGTATGAATGATAAGCAAGTCTCTCGCCCAGTCCTGATGAAGGATCTCAGGCCAAAATATCAACTATTCATTCTTCTCCATAGATACTGCCTGTCCTGCTAAGTTCCCCCAGCATTTTGTGTGTGTGTTACTCTGGATTTCCAGCATTTGCAAAATCTCTTGTGTTTAGGTTTTTCATTGTTCCTTGCTACCCGTGATAATATCAATAAACAAATTCCATTTCCATTTCCAGACTGCAGAGGGCTCAAGGTCTCTGAAAACAGAAATGCCCTCTATGCCTCTCGGGCCCTCACGCTCACCTGTCTGCATGGCACCATTATCTCCCCACCTTCAGTTCCCATTAGTTCACTGCAACCAAACCTCATACCCACGCACAGCTCCTCTGCACCTCTGGCTATTCAGCCATGGAGGGCAAGTCACCCAAACCCTCTGCCAGTGCTTACTGGCAGAGTACAGCTGGTGCCAACCTCTGAAGACTGCTGAGGGTCCGGACTGGGAACAACACCTCAGTTACCTAGAGGTGGGGAGGGGGCTGCTGGCCTGGGAGAGCTCAGGAAAAGGAATTGCATCCTCACATCCATTCCACCATCTCACATCTCACTGTGATCCAGTGATCACTATCACTTCTGATTTCCCAGTTGCAGGCTTCACTCTGCTACCCCATCCTCATTTCCGCTGCTCCGGTTTCCTTCAAGGACAAGGGAACTGCAGCTGCCACATGCTGTGTGTCTTTCAGAGGAGGAATCTGCAGCACGTGAGCCACTGAGGGACACTAGGGTGGTGGTGTGACTGTACTGAGTATAATTGTTTTTGTTCCCATAATTAGCAATTAGCTGGGTTAGATTTGTCCTGCTTTGGTGGCATAACTGGTCAAATTTCTGCGTTGTCTGGTGGATGCCAGTTCTGTATTTGTAAAGGTGCTGTTAGTCAGTAGCACTGTGATGCTGTCTATTCCCGTATCCTTTGATCAATCCAGCACTCCCAGCCATTTCTAGATACCACGAGGAGTGAATTGATTGGTTGGAAAGCATCCTCCATAACAGTACAGGAATCAGGAAGATGCTGAGGTTGGCTCATCTGCTCAACACTTCTGGCTGAACGTGGTCGCATTACATGTGGGTCTCACCATCACAGAAGGTAGAATGTTCAAGAAGCCTTCTTCTCCCATTGGCTGTCAAATTGTCTATTACTATTAATGATGAGATGTAATTGGACTGCAGAGCCTCCAATTACTTCTGTCTGTCACACGTTTTTTGCTGTTTATCCCACATGGTTCACATCACTCTTAGCTGTGCCTGCTTCTGCTCCCAGCATGCCCTTCTGCGCTCTTTATCGAGACAAGGCTCTTCCCTCAGCTCAATGGTAACAGTAAGGTCAGTGATATTCTGAATGGTGAGTTACGATGGTGTACATTTCTGCGACTGGCAGTGCACAGTGATCGCAGTATTCAGTTCTCAGCTGCTAAATCTTTCCCATTTAGCACAGTTGGAGAGTGTTATCATTTAGGGCATTGGGTACTGTTACGTCTGTAACTTCAAAACATTAAACTAATTCAAAGAAAAACATGGGCTTCATCTTTTACTTTAAGTGAGGTTCACATGCATCATGTGGTAGCATGATGACATATGCAATTAACATATTTTTACTTATAACCTGTAATTATTTAAACAAACAAGAATGCTTAATCAATTTTATATATATATATATATAAATTACTCAAATATTATTTATTAATTACACAGCACTCCTCCCTGCTTAGCTGTAAACTCCAACTCAATATAGAATGCATCTCAACTATATACACAGTATACTATATAATATAACTACTATATTCAGACACCCACAGCACAGTAAATTTGTAAATTGTCCCATTTAGGCCTAAAGACTTAATCACTGTGGAGGATTTCTTACTCTTGTGGAATAACGTCTTTGCTGACTAGCGATTCCACTCTGCTTGTCGGGTGAGACTTGCGGCTGTGAAATAATTCTCAGGTTCTGGGCCCTCCTCCGTGGTGATTATGGAGTTGGATCTGAGACTGCAGGAAGTTGTTCTGACAGATCCAGACACACTTCTTCCAGTTTGTGCATCTTGATCTTGGGAGGGTGCTTTTAGTTCACTGACATATACACTTAATAATCCTTCTATTGCTCCCTTCACGATCTGATCTCTCCTCTTGATTTCCTCATCCACAACATCATCTGGCAAATTCTCTGTTTTCATATCTCCATCGATGCCTTTCTTTTTGGCCTTCCATTCATGGGCTTTGATCTTTGCATCCTCTTTTACAAGCAGCTTTTTCACTCTCACTAGAAGTTCATGCAATAACCGTAATGCATGCAGAGTAGATTCTGGTTCTTCATACTCACAAAATCCAAATGCTTGTAGCTTTCCTGCAGCTTCACAGACTCTCTTCCAGCTTAAAACCAAGCCACATTTCACAAGTAATTGTCTGATTAATGTATCAAAAGCTTTCTCAGATACATTGCCTACAAAACTGTTGTAGTTGGACCACTGTTTTCGTCACTTCCCTACTTCATCTGATCAGCATGGTCCTTCCTTGGTCCAATATGCTTTCCAACCAGAGGCACAGCTCTTGGCACCAACACATATTTGTACTCTTTTGGGCAATGGTTCATGGTGTACAGCATGGAGACAGTTGTGGCACCATCCAGCACCTTTCTTAGTTCACTTTCAGATGGCTTCATTGCAGGGGATGTGGCATGCAAATGGTGGATGGATCTCCAATCAAGTTGTAGTTGTCTCAGCCAATCACGTCCCCACAATGTTGGTCCCCCTATTTTTACCACACACTCAATGTGGCTTGTTGGTTGTTGTATTTCACTGTCACAAATGTCGTTCCCACAGGAGTTTCTCCAGTATAACTAACTTCTTAATTGAATATCTGCAGGTTTCAGTTTGGTATCTTTGAAATCGCATTCAAGCTCATTTTTTGGAATAACTAAAATAGCTGAACTGGTGTCCAATTCTATTTTAGTTAATTTGCCATTTACTTTCGGTATAAGCCATATTGCTTGTCTCTTGTTAATTTTCACACTGTAAATTTCAAAGCTACAGAACCCTACTTCAATTTCATCAATTTTTCATCAACAGCATGCAGACTAGTGCTCTTTTTGAAACTGCAACTCGACTTTTTAGTTTTTTCTCTTCCCTGAGCAGTCCATTTATTTTTGTCTGCCCAACTTGCTCTGTATATGTCCTACCTTGTTGCATTTTCTGTAAGTTTCACCTTTAAATCTACATTGGTCTGGTGTACGTGAGCCCCTGCCACAATGGTAACATAATTTGTTCGGCCAGGCCAGTTTCTGTGTGGATTTTGCAATTTTGTTTATGCTCACTTTCTTTCCTGACTGCAACTCAATTGCATCTCTATCTGTGGTTTCTATTGGAACAGCAATTTCCACTGCTCGTTTGAATGTAAGGCGCTTCAGTTAGGAGCCATTTTTGAATGCTATCTTACAAGATTCCACAAACTAAACCATCTCTCAGTATATCATTAAGCCCATTACCAAACTGACATTGCTCAGACAATCTCTTCAACTCAGCCACATACACTGAAATGGACTCCCCTTTCTTTTGGTTCCCCCTATGAAACCTAAAGCATTCTGCAACCAGCAATGGCTTTGGTTCTAACTGTTCCTGCGTTACCTTCACAATATCAGGAATGTTCATTTCTGATGGTTTGGTTGGAGCAGTCAAACTTTGCAGCAAGCTGTATGCCTTTAAACCCAATGCACTTGCTTCTCATTGGCTATTTCATTTGCTTCAAAATACTGTTGCAATGGCTCAGTATGCATGAGGCAATTACCTGTAGCGTAATCAAACTCATTAATCTTTCCAATGTATCCAGCCATTTGATTTTTTTAAAGTGATTATTATCACCCGGTACTCACTCTTTACGAATCCGGAATTCTTCTGTTTATGGTCTTTTTTTAAATTCGATGTCTCCCCACATGCTGGGCTGTTCCTCGTAACATTTTCTTTTAGTTTGAATGTCTTGCTCGGCTTTAACAGGTTGACAGCTGCCTCGGGTTCATTGTAAAAGTACCTTGTCACCGATATTAGGTTTTGTAATTTCAAAACATTAAGCTGATTCAAAGACAAACATAGGACCCTGGGAATGTGGGTCTGGTTTTGTCTTTTGCTTTAAGTGAGGCTTGCACGTATCATGTGCTGACATATGCGATTAATGTATTTTTATATTTAACCCATAATTAATTATTTAAACAAACAAGAATCCTCATGAGTTTGCTTTTTTGCATTATTTCTTTTTTATATACTCCTATTGTAATTGATAGTATCTTTAAGTCCTGCATTATGCTGCTGTCAAAACAACATATTTCATGGCATATGTCAGTGATAGTAAAACTGATTCCGATTCTGACTACGTGCTTTTCATTCTTCTCAATTCAGCAATGAACAGATGGGTCTGCCACTCACAGATCTGAACCGGGTTTATTATCACTGACATTCATTGTGAATTTGTTGTTTTGTGGCAGCAGTACAGTGTAAGACGTAAAAACTGCGACAAGTTACGAAAGTAAATAAATAGTGCAAAAGACAAATAACAAGGTGGTGTTCATGGACCTTACAGAGGGAAAAATGCACTTCAAATGTTGACTGTTCTTAAAACATTATTCTGGCAGGAATGAGGTTAATTCGGTTCTACCTCATGTTGGTTCACTCACTGTCTGCCACAAGTCCGGACAGGCATTTGCATCCTGCACAGCTCTGCTGACTGGTCAGTGGTGCATCGCCAGACCACACTGAGGACTCCCCCCAGAGTGCACACTGTTGTTTTGTCATTCTCAGGAGCACTGACTGAGTAGCTGAGAGACAACTGTGGGTGGCTTCCTTGCTCACGTTTAGCTTGATGCCTCCAGTCTGGACTCAATGCTGAGAATACCCAGGGCTGTTCCGTCCAGCTGACTGGCTTTCCAAACACTTTCCAGATTTCAGCATTCACTGTCTCTTTTCGTCTTTATACTATCAAACAGATTTAAGGTCACATATAAGATGTCAGGTATCTTCCTTGATTACCAGCAACAACTATTCATCATTAATAATTATTATCATTATAGCCATTGTTAATATTGATTAATTAATATTGTTAATACTGTGCTTCAATGTTTTCCAAACCATAAAGCTTCTGAATAATCTATCAGAGTTCTCTGGCTGACTGTGGTGAACTACATATACCTGTCTGGACTGCTCCTGTGGCTCCTCCCACAGACCCCTGCTGACTGCTCCTGTGGCTCCTCCCACAGACCCCTGCTGACTCCTCCCACAGACCCCTGCTGACTGCTCCTGTGGCTCCTCCCACAGACCCCTGCTGACTCCTCCCACAGACCCCTGCTGACTCCTCCCACAGACCCCTGCTGACTGCTCCTGTGGCTCCTCCCACAGACCCCTGCTGACTGCTCCTGTGGCTCCTCCCACAGACCCACTGCTCCTGTGGCTCCTCCCACAGACCCCTGCTGACTGCTCCTGTGGCTCCTCCCACAGACCCCTGCTGACTGCTCCTGTGGCTCCTCCCACAGACCCCTGCTGACTGCTCCTGTGGCTCCTCCCACAGACCCACTGCTCCTGTGGCTCCTCCCACAGACCCCTGCTGACTGCTCCTGTGGCTCCTCCCACAGACCCCTGCTGACTGCTCCTGTGGCTCCTCCCACAGACCCCTGCTGACTGCTCCTGTGGCTCCTCCCACAGACCCCTGCTGACTGCTCCTGTGGCTCCTCCCACAGACCCCTGCTGACTGCTCCTGTGGCTCCTCCCACAGACCCACTGCTCCTGTGGCTCCTCCCACAGACCCCTGCTGACTGCTCCTGTGGCTCCTCCCACAGACCCCTGCTGACTGCTCCTGTGGCTCCTCCCACAGACCCCTGCTGACTCCTCCCACAGACCCCTGCTGACTGCTCCTGTGGCTCCTCCCACAGACCCCTGCTGACTCCTCCCACAGACCCCTGCTGACTCCTCCCACAGACCCCTGCTGACTGCTCCTGTGGCTCCTCCCACAGACCCCTGCTGACTGCTCCTGTGGCTCCTCCCACAGACCCCTGCTGACTGCTCCTGTGGCTCCTCCCACAGACCCACTGCTCCTGTGGCTCCTCCCACAGACCCCTGCTGACTGCTCCTGTGGCTCCTCCCACAGACCCCTGCTGACTGCTTCTGTGGCTCCTCCCACAGACTGTGACTCCTCCCACAGACCCCCGCTGACTGCTCCTGTGGCTCCTCCCACAGACCCCCGCTGACTGCTCCTGTGGCTCCTCCCACAGACCCCTGCTGACTGCTCCTGTGGCTCCTCCCACAGACCCCTGCTGACTGCTCCTGTGGCTCCTCCCACAGACCCCTGCTGACTGCTCCTGTGGCTCCTCCCACAGACCCCTGCTGACTGCTCCTGTGGCTCCTCCCACAGACCCCTGCTGACTGCTCCTGTGGCTCCTCCCACAGACCCCTGCTGACTGCTCCTGTGGCTCCTCCCACAGACCCCTGCTGACTGCTCCTGTGGCTCCTCCCACAGACCCCCGCTGACTGCTCCTGTGGCTCCTCCCACAGACCCCTGCTGACTGCTCCCACAGACCCCTGCTGACTGCTCCTGTGGCTCCTCCCACAGACCCCCGCTGACTGCTCCTGTGGCTCCTCCCACAGACCCCTGCTGACTGCTCCCACAGACCCCTGCTGACTGCTCCTGTGGCTCCTCTCACAGACCCCTGCTGACTGCTCCTGTGGCCCCTCCCACAGACCCCTGTATAAAGGCGATTGAGGCCTGAGCCCGGCCTCATTCTCCAGGATGTAGTGTTGTTCATTCTTCCAGTCAATAAAAGCCGATACCTCACTTCTTACGTCTCAGAGTGAGTTATTGATGGTGCATCACTAGCGAAAGCTGAAAGTGCTGAGGAATCTGGAGGACTGTATATTATTTTGGTCTTCGTCCTAAGGATATACCAGGATCCTTGGATAACAAATGGGTTCTACTTTTACTGATGTCTGCAAGTCAATTTTGTCCGTAACTTCAACAATACACAAAAATCACTTGACGTGTGGTAACCATACCCCTACAGTATTGTAACGAAAGGCACCAAAAGCACATAAGGCTGACGAGAAAGAATAATTACTATTAGTGGAGAGGTGAAACCAGTTTCGCTGTTCCTAGGAACAAAAATATGTATGTACCTTGGACTTTTAGATTAAATAATATTATGGGAGCTTGTTCATATTCAGGGGTGTCCATAAGTCAAGTGTTCTTAACCCAGTGATGCCCCATTTTCAACAGAGGTTGGGCGAAAAAGGTTCACCAGATTTGTTCTGGGAATGGTGGAACCAACATATGATTGCCAACAATATATTGCCAACAACCAACAATAAACAGGAGCATCTTAGGAAGCCAATGTGATCGCAGGGAGAACAGGCAAACTCCACATAGATAGCACAAGAGGTCGGGGTGAAGCCAGCTCTCTGGATCTGGTAGACAGTGGCTCTGCTAACTGTAAAACTGTGCTATCGGGCTGGAAGACTCACCCCTGCCTCCTCCAAATAAGAAGATAATAAGTACAGGTGCACAATCTCCAAATGAACAGCACAGACGTTGTGGTCAACCTTTGGAAACAGTGTTACACCCATCAGTTCAATAACACTAGTTATAGGGACAACGTGCATTTCCTTCTCTACTCCCAGCTCTGTGTCTCACTTGCTGCTTATTTGTTCCCAGGCCAGTTTGAGATTAACTCCCAGTTCAATTGTCAGGCCAGTTTGGAGCTTCGTATTCACTAGCCTGAGCACTGTTTAACTCCATCAGTCCCGTTCATTAAATGAGGTCTAGCTTCAAGGATGCTGCCATCCTTGCACCCACCAAGGCTGGAGTGTCACACTTGATTCGGTCAAAATCTGTTTCATGTTTCAAAATACATTTCATTCATAAACACAGGGCAGCAGGGCAGTGTAGCAGTTAGCATAATTCTTTACAGCACCAGCAACCCGGCTTCAGTTGCCAGCACAGTCTGTAAGGAGTTTGTACATTCCCCTCGTGACTATGTGGGTTTCCTCAGGGTGCTCTGGTTTCCTCCCACATTCCAAAGACGTACGGGTTAATAGGTTAATTGGTCACATGAGTGTAATTGGGAAACAGGGGCAGCAGAGCCTTTTACTGTGTTCTGTCACAAAATAAATAACTTGTAAAATACATGAAAACAGAATGTTCCAGTCAATAGTTTCATAACAATGACCTCACATTGATATATTAGGACTAGGTAGGGTGGATGAGGAGGGGGTGCTTCCTATAGTGGGGGAGTCTAGGATCAGAGAGCACAGCTTCAGAATACCGTAGATGAATGTCCATTTAGAACAGAGATAGGGAGGAATGTAAATCTGCAGAACTCATTTCCACAGGCAGCTGAGGAGAGCAAGCCATTGGGTATATTTAAAGTGGAGGTTAATGGGTTCTTAATTAGTTAAAGGTTACAGGGAGAAGGCAGGAGAATGGAGTTGAGAGGATAATAAATCAGCCATGATAGAATGGCAGGGCAGACTCGATGGGCCATCTGGCCTAATCCTGCTCCTATGTCTTATGGTCTTATTATCACTTATAAGCCATTTACAAATTGTGTGCAATAGCAGGACAGCCCTGAACTGTGGTCCTTCTCTATACGGTGTGCCTAAAGCTTTTGCTTTAATAGTAACTTTAGTTACTTATTTACAATCCTCACAACAATTTCAAATTGGGCATGAAGCAGCAATGCAAGTATTTCATAGCCTGTGAGGGACGATCACAAAATGGAAGATAGTCAGGAGCAGCTGTAGATTGAAGAACAATCAATTCCGCCCTTGATTATTCCCTCTGTACATTAAATTTCTTCAAGTTGGCGAATATGTAGGCAATTATTAATTTGCTTCCTAATGGGTCTACAAGGACACAACAAACTAATTAGAATTGGAATGTGTTCCTTCTTTTATTGACTTTTCCCACCCCTTCAATAATTAACAAACCAGTAAGTTAAATGAGCTTTGTCAATCACTCAGAGCACCCCTATTAACACAGGGAATCAATTATTAAATCTAGAATGTAACCGCCTTTTGGAAGTAAATCTATTTAGCAGTGTTTTCTAGTGGTTCTGACTGCTCACCATTGGATTTGGCGTTCACTCTCCATGCCCAGTACTGGTGATTTTACCACATTACTGAATTGCTGCCAGAACATTGAATTTTCTACCAAACTATTGTGAAAGAAGAGACTTTAACCCCAGGGCTCAGGGGCTGCTCTGATTCTCTGAGGCAGATCAGAGTTGACAACTTATTCACTCAGAGACTCGGCACACCAGCGTAGATCCTCCAAATTCAGGAGATGCTGGCAAGCCAACAAGTCATCACCCCAACTTTGCCATCAGCTGATCCTGATGTGCAGCCAGTCTGAGCACATCCAGTCCAAATTCTGTGCTTTTGGATTCAAATTTATAGATTGAATCTTTAAATATTTTAATATATCTTAAGCCTTTTAGTTTTCTAATGTCCAAAGTTTTAAACAAAACATTGATTTTTTAAATCAGAGGTTTCTAAATATATGATTTATGAAATAAATCACGAGGTTATGATGCCGAAATTCACTCCTATCTGCAGTGGATGGCGGTCCGTCCGTTGTCATTTTTGAGCTCAGTCCGACCGGGGACAGTTGGCCTCGGCTTGGGAGAGGTGCCGGCATTTGGTGGGTTGGTAGCTCCTTGTCATCGTGCAGGGAATTGGCACTCTTTTGCAAAAGCTGTCCCGGGATGGTGCTCCTGGGGTGCAATTGGAGGGGATCAGGGTCACCTGGTGGAGCCAGTGACTGGATGGCTTCCCTACCCTGTCTGCAAGCTGATCCTGGCCAGCCCCATCATGGAGAGGGGTCCCCAACCTGAAAGGTTAACTCTGTGTCTCTCTCCACGGATGCTGACTGACCTGCTGAGTCTTTCCAACATTCTATCTTTCTTTTTATTTTAAAGCTACTTTGATTCTGTTACTGGCCATCATGGACACAATGAACCGAATGTGCTCCTTCCACAGTGGCCACTGCACATGCACTGTTCCAGAGGAAGAGGACGGCACACGGCCCTTGAACCTGCTTTGCATTTAAAAAAGATGGCGGCTCATCTGAATGTGATCTCGGCTTTGCACTCCTCTCATCCTGCGTGAACTTTTCAGAGCCTGGTTTATCCAGTATCTTCCTCTGCCTTAAAGCTGTTCAATGTTTCCGTGCCCATTGCTGTTTGAGGGGGTGAGTTTCAAATACTCATCGTCCTCTTGGGGTGGTGGGGAAGTTGTGGAAATTCTCCTTATGTTTCAAAAATGGAGAACCTTTAATTTGAAACTGCAACCTCTGGACCCCTGGTCCTAGATTCTCTTACACAAATAAGCACTTTCTCCACAACCACTCTGACGAGGTCCCTCAGGTTCCTGTATGCTTCAAATCGCGTCCAGCTCACTTTTCCAAGCTCCAGTAGACACAGACCTAACTTGTCCAAACTGGTCATTCAAACTGTTGGTCTATTAATCCCTCTCTGAATACCATCCAATACGTCAAAGTCCTTCCCTAAATGAAACCATGAATATATACATTGAGATATGTGGTCTCCCTAATTATCTGTATAACAAGCATAACTTTCTGTATTCAATTTCCCCAGCAACAAGTAATGTTCCCTTAGCCTTCTTAATTACTTGCTTCACCTGCATTATTATATTTAGTCCATCATGCACTCAAACACCCAGCTCCCTCTTTACCTCAGAGCTGTGCAGTCTCTCACAATTTAAATATTAACTATTTATCCAACTAACTTGGATATCCCATTCGCCCGAGCTTTGTCCATTCATAAACCTGTCTTTTTCCCTTTGTAGTCTCCTTACATCTCCTCCTTGCTTTCTTTCTGTCTAGAGTAAGTTGAGAAACCACAGCACCATTTTCCACAGTCACGTTTGGTGTAGTAGTTATAAACATCTAATGGAAATCTAAGTCCTAAACTTAGTATGATTTCCCTTTCCCCAAATCACCCTGACTTTGCATGATTATCCAGACATTTTTGTAGGTGACTTGCTCTAATGACAGCTTCTGAAATTTTTCCATTGTCAGAGTTTAAGCTAACTGGCCTGCAGTTCATTCTTCCTGTCTCCCTTTAGTAATGAAGGAGTTAAGACCATTGGACCATTAAACATAGAAACAGAATTAGGCCATTCGGCAAATTGGGTCAATTTCACCATTCCATCATGGCTGATTTATTATCACTCTCAACCCCATTCTCCTGCCTTCTCCCCATACCCTTTGATGCCTTTACCGATCAAGAGGCTGTCATCCCCCGCTTTAAATATACCCAATGACTTGGCCTCGGCAGCTGTTTTTGGCAATAAATTCCACAGATTCACTACCCTCTGGCTAAACAAATTCTTCCTTATCTCTAATCTAAAGGGACATCCTTCTAGACTGAGGCTGCGCCCTCTGGTCATAGACTGCCCCAATACAGGAAACATCCTCTCCAAGTCCACTCTGTCTAGGCTTTTCAATACTATACAGGTTTCAGTGAGATCCATCTCACTCTTTGAAGTTTCGGAGAATACAGGGCTAGAACCATCAAATGTTTCCCATACATTAACTCTTTCAGTCCCAGGATCATTGTTATAAGCCTCCTCTGGACTTTCTCCAATGCTATCATATCCTTTCTTAGATAATGGGCTCAAAACTACTCACAATGCTCCAAATGCAGTCTGACCAGTACTTTATAAAACCTCAGCATTATGTCCTTGCTTTTATATTCTCGTCTTCTTGAAATTAATGCTAACATTGCATTTGCCTTCCTTACCACTAACTCAACCTGTGAGTTAACCTTCAGGCTTCAGGGAATCCTACGCAAGGACTCCCAAGTTCTTTTGTACCAACTATTTCTGAATTTGCCCCCTCTTTACAAAATTGACTAAGCCAAAGTGCATGGCTATACACTTCCCAAAACTGTATTCTATCTGCCACTTCTTTGCCCATTCTCCTAACCTATCTAAGTCCTTTTGCAGATCCCTGCTTCCTCAACAATACTACCCCTCCACCTATTGATCCATCCACAAAGCCATCAATTCCTTCATCCAAATCACTGACATATAACATGAAAAGAAACTTTCCCAACACCAAGCCCTGTGGAACACCACTAGTCATTGGCAGCCAACCAGAAAAGACTCACATTATTCCCATTCTTTTCCTCCTGCCAATCAGCCAATCTTCTATTTTTCCTGAAATACCATGGGCTCTTATTTTGTTTAACAGCCTCACGTGTGGCACCTTATCAAGGGCCTTCTGAAATTCCAAGTAAACAACATCCACTGACTGTCTATCCTGTTATTTCCTCCAATAATTCCAACAGATTTGTCAGGCAAGATTTCCTCTTCAGAAAACCATGCTGACTTCAGCCTAATTTATTATGTGCCTCCAAGTACCCTGAAACCTCATCCTTAATAATGGGCACCAATGTCTTACCAACACTGAGGTCAGGCTAACTGGCCCAAAACTTTCTATTTTTTTCCTCACTTCCTTCTAAAATAGATTAACATTTGCATTTTCCAGTGCATCAAAACCATTCCACAGCCTAGTGATTCTTGAAGGACCACTACCAATGTCTCCACAATCTTTCAGCTACTTATTTCAGAACCCTGTGGTGTAGTTCATCTGTTCTGGGTAAGCACCTTTTCCTTGGTAATAACAAACACTCATTTCCACTCCCTGAAACTTGCAAATTTCTAGCATAATACTAGTGTCCTCCACAGTGAAGACTGATGCAAAATACTGTTCGTCTGCCATTTCTTTGCACTCCCCCCCCCCCCCATTTACTTCCCTGTCAATGTCATTTTTCAGTAGTCTGATATCCACTCGTACCTCCCTTTTACTCTTTATTTATCTGAATAAAAACTTTTGGTATCCCCTTTTATATTATTGTCTAGTTTACCTTCATATTTAATTTTTTTTCTCTCCTTACGACTTTTTTAGTTGCTTTCTTTTGTTTTTTTGAAGTTTCACAATCCTCTAACTAATGTTTGCTATATTATATGCTGATAAGACTATCAAATAGATTCCTAGTACAAAAAGTTATATTCTTGACCTCATAATCTACCTCATTATGATCTTGCATTTAATTGTTTACCAGCACTGCACTTTCTCTGTAGCTGTTACACTTCATTCTGCCATGTTATTGTTTTGCCCTGTTCTATCTCAATGCACTTTGTAATGACTTGATCTGTATGAATAGTATTCACCATATTTCAGTACATGTGACAATGATAAACCATTTCCAAACTTCATCTGAAAGATAGAGAGAGTGAGACTACACTGATTTTTGCATGGGTAGGGATATCACCAAAATGCCACTCCTGCTCGGTGATTACAGACCTCCGTCAGACTTCGTATGTTGATGATGCTCATGAGATTCTCTAAAATAATCCACCTGGAGGATGAGCAACAAAGTTCAAAGTAAATTTATTATCCAATTACATATCTATCACCATATACAACCCAGAGGCTCATTTACTTGGGGGTATACTCAATCAATCTATAGAATAATAACAATCGTAACAGAATCAATAAAAGACCCGCCCCCAACTTGGACATTCAGCAGTGTGGAAGACAACAAACTGCAAATAAAATAAAAAAGAAAGAATAATAATCAATAAATAAGCATAAATGTCAAAAATGAGATGGAGAGTCACTTGATTGTGGGAACATTTCAATGACTGGGCAAATGAAGTTAAGTGAAGTTATCCCCTTTGGCTCAAGATTCTAAAGGTTGAGGGGTAGTAGCTATTCATAAACCTGGTGGTGTGAATCCTGAGGCTCCTGTACATTCTTTATGATAGCAGCAATGTGAAAAGAGAATGTCTTGGATGGTGGGATCCTTGATGATGGAGGCTGCTTTCCTGTGACAGTGCTCCACGTAGATATGTTCAATAGTGGGGAGGGCTTTACTCATGATGGAGCAGAGCGGGGGGCTAAGCACACAGGCTTTGTAGTACATCTGAGATGATGGAGGTCACGTAGGAGATGTTGTTGCCAATCTGAACTGACTGAGGTCTGCAAGTGAGAAAATCGAGGATCCAATTGCACAAGGAGGTATTGAGGCCAAGGGCTTGGAGCTTATTGATTAGTTTAGAGGAGATGATGGTATTGAATGCTGACCTGTAGTCAATAAAGAGCATCCTGATGTATGCACCTTTGCTCTCCACATGTTCCAGAGCTAAGTGAAGAGCCAATGAGATGGCATCTGCTGTGGACCTGTTGCTCCGGTAGGCAAATTGGAACAGATTTAAGTCGCTTCTCAGGCAGGAGTTGATATGTTTCATCACCGGCCTCTCAAAACACTTCACCACTGTGGATGTAAATGCCACTGGGTGGTAGTGTTCGAGGCAGGTCACCACCCTCTTCTTAGGCACCTGTATAATTGAAGCCTGCTTGAAGCAGGTGGGTACCACACACTGCCAAAGTGAGAGGTTGAAGATCTCAGTGAACACTCCGGCCAGTAGATCAACACAGGTCTATAATACCTGGCCATGGACCCTACCTGGGTTGGGTGTTTTTTGTGGGTTTACCCTCCTGAGGGCTGCTTGCAGAGACTGAAATCGTAGGATTAACAGGAGATGGGAGAGCTCATGATCCTCCATGTTCTGATGGTCAAAGCAAGCACAGAAGGCATTAAGCGCTTCTGAAAGCAAAGCCTGTCGGTTGATTTAACGTTTTAAGAGGTGATACCATCAAAGCGCTGCCACAACTGTCGAGCTAGAGGGATGAAGTTAGCACCACATTGCAGTGCATTAACATGGGCAAATCTTGGTTCTTGTGTGAAGAGTGGAGAAAACTGTTGCGGGAAAGGGAAAGAGTAAAAGGTGTTGATGGATGTGAGTGGTTTCCTATTTTTTTTCCCCAGGCAATTGCAGCTCAGTGCCTATCACTGTGTCTCCTTTACTGCACCCATTAGACTAAATTTAGTAATTCTGCATGCCTGTCACGTACCCTCAGACAAAAACAGCATGGGCTGGAGATGTGATAACAAACAAGAAAGAATTTACATTTATGCAGCATTTTGCCTGACCTCATGTCATTGTGACCTCATGTCAATTAAATACGACTGGTGTGCTCAGTGCTGTAATTTAGAAAACACGGAGACTATTTTAAAATAGCAAAGTCTTACTTCAGTAACGAGAGGTGTGATCAGGTATTTTTTGCACAGATCTTTGTGGAATGGTGCAGGACAAAAAGAGGCCATTCATCCCATCAAAGCTTGGTCTGGTAGAAATATTACTGGTGTTTATATATTACCCATGTTCCATTAATTGTTCTCTCCTCACAGCCTGTCGCAAACCTCCCTCTTCAGCATATTCTAATTGAATTTACTTTGGTCACTGTTTCAGAATTAGAATCAGTTTTATTATCACTGATGTATGTCGTGAATTCTTTTTTGATTTTGTGCCAGCTGTATACCGCCAGATATAAAAATTACTAAAATTTACAGAGAAAAGATAAATGATGCAAAAGAAGGATGTTGATGAGGGGTAATAGGCATTAGGTGCTGGAGGTACTCAGCAGGTCAAGCAGCATCTGTGGAGAGAAATAATCAGTGAACATTTTGGCCCGAGATCCTTCATCGGGACTGGAAATTAATAGGGGAAGATGTCAGAATAAGGGGGGTGTCAGGAAGGAGAATAAACTGGTAGGTGATAGGTGAAACCAGGTGAGTGGGTGAGGGAAGGGGGGACGAAGTAAGAAGCTGGGAGGTGACAGCTGGAAGAGGCTTAGAGCTGAATAAGGAGGAATCTGATAGGAGAGGACAGTGCAACATATGACCATATAAACCATATAACAATTAAACATGGGAGAAAGGGAAGGAAAAAAGGTACCAGTGGGGGCTGATGGGCAAGTGTGGAGAAGAGAAGGGGTAAGAGGGGAGCCAGAATGAGTGAAAAAGGGAGAAAGGATGGGGAGGAGAAATCAATGTTCCCGCCATCGAGTTGGAGGTGATCCAGGCAGAATATGAAGAGCTGCTCTTCCAACATGAGTGTGGGCTCATTGTGGCAGTAGAGGGCTGACATGTTGGAATGGGAATGGGAAGTCAAGTTGAAGTGGATGGCCACCGGGAAGTCCCATCTTTTGTGATAGATGGAGCGAAGATGCTCGCTGAAGACTTTATCCCCCCAGTCTACTTCACGTCTCTCTGTAGTGTTTATGTGTTCACGCACCATTCAAACATCTGATTGTAGATGGGAATAAGCTGTTCCTAAAGCATTAAGTGTAAGTCTTCAGGCTCCTGTACCTCCTCCTTATGGTAGTAATGAGAAGATGGCAAGTCCTGGAAGATGAAGGTTCTTAATGATAGATGACACCTTCTTGAGGTGCCACTTCTTGTAGATGTTCTCAGTGGCAGGGAGGGTTGTGTCCATGGCTGAGCTGGCTGAACTACAACCTTTTGCACCTTCTTACAATCCTGCATGTTGAACTCTCCATACCAGGCTGTCATCCAACCAGTCTGAATGCTCTCCAGCATACATCTGCAGAAATTTGCTAGAGTCTTTGGTTGAATCTTCTCAAGCTCCTGATGAAGTACAGTTACCTTCTTCATGATTGCGTCGAAGGTTTGGGCCCAGGATAGATACTGAGATGTTGTCACCGGCAAGTTGAAGCTCTCACCCTTTCCACTGAAGATCCCTCAATGAGGACTGGTGTGTGTGCTCACAACTTCTGCTTTCTTAAGTCCATAATCAACTCCTTGGTCCTCCTGAGGCTGAGTGCAAGGTTGTTGTGGTAACACCACTTAAACAGCTAATCTATTTCACTCCTGAACGCCTCCTTGTCACCATTTGAGATTCTGCCAACATAATGGTTTTATTGACAATTTTATGGATATGTTTGAACTGTGCCTAGCCACACAGTTATGAGCGTAGAGAAAGTAGAGCAGTGGGCAAAGCACACATCCTTGAGGCTGATAGTCAGCAAGGAGGTGACGTTATTTGCCACTCAGCACCCACTGTGGTCTCCCAATGAGGAAGCCACGGATCCAGTTACAGAGGGAGGCACAGAGGCCCAGATTTTGGAGCTTGTTGATTAGTACTGAAGGGATGATGGTGTTGAACGCTGAGCTGCAGTCAATACACAGAATAGATATTTTTACAGTCCAAATCATCTGAGACAGAGTGTCAAATGAGATTGTGTAATTCTAGTGATAACCAACCTCCTTAATCATTTCATCACAGTAGATGCAAGGGCTACCGGGTGGTAGTTGCTGAATCAGGTTACCCTGCTCTTTTTGGGCATGGGTATGACTGATGCCCAAGTAAATGCAATACTCCAGGTGCAGCCTAACTAGAGTTTAGAAAAGCTGTAACACAACTTCCCAACTCGTGAGCCCAGTACCTTGGCTAATAAAGGCAAGCGTGCGTAAGCCTTCTGAAACACCCTGACAACCTGGGTAGCCACTTTCGGGCAGTTACAGACTTGAACCCCAAGAACCATTTGCTCCTCAACACTGTTACGGAGCTTGCGTTTAACAGTGTGCTGCCTCTTGACATTTGACCTACCAAGAGGCAACACTTCACATTTGGCCAGGTGAGACTCCATCTGCCATTTCTGCATCCCTATGTACAACTGATCTACATCCTGTTCTATTCCTTATCTTCATATTATCTACAAGGGAATGTTCCACATTATATGGGCTCTCAGCTGTATTTTGATGTACTCTGCTTTGACAATGACCGGAGTGTGGTGAGAGTTACTTGGTTTGCACTGGAGACCAGGACTGTACAGACAGCTGAAGAGGAGTGCCTCCCTATCAAGGAATCTCACGGGGATTCTCACTTGACTTACCTCTCCTGAAGTTATCTCTCTGCATCAGGATACCATGAAGAGTGAGGTGTTGCTGCCTATGAACACTACCCCGCTATTCATCTTTTCATACTTATCTTGTAATTGTAACTTTTACTGATTTTTGTCTTGCACTGTCCTGCTGCCACAAAACAACAAATTTCATGGCTACAGTATGTCGTAATAAACCTGATTTGGATTCTGGAGAACCGGGTAATCAGTTGTCAGCTCGCTTGGTACTTCCATGCTATTGGAACGAATTCCTGACTTTTCAGACCAGAGCCACTGATGTTTCTGCAAATACACCAGGACAAAATCCTCAGCTCAGCTCTAGTTCCCCTGCCAGTCACCTGCACCAGCGTCCCATGTTTCCGCAGTGCAAGTGACCTGTTCCCAATATCTCGGCAGGAGTGTGCTTTGGATTGAACTTTCCAGTTGGCACAAAAGCACCACAATGCTGCTGCATTGATCTGTTAGAAATTCCCCAAACAAACAAACTTTTCAGACAGTCAAAACCACCTTTAACTGCATCAGTATTTCACTTCAAGCTGTGGATACCCAAGGAAGAGGTGGATCATTCGAAGACGAGCACTGCAGCTTTGGATATGACTGTATCTATTCCAGTTATAAGAAAACCCGTCCCTTAGTCACTATAGATCAGTAGTAGTAATGTTCATCTTTAAAGGCTCAAGCAGATGATCTTGACGATATTGCCTTTAGGCTGTAGGTGAGTACAGGTGAGGGAGAAGGTGGGTGGGTGGGGGGGGGATGATATGAGGAGCTGGGAAGTGATCGATGGAAGAGGTAAAGAGCAGAAGGAGGAGGAATCTGATCAGAGGAACAGTGGAGGGAAGCTGCCAGCTTGTACTCCTTTCTCATACCCCACTTTCTTACTCTGGTTTTTGCCCTCCTCCTTTCCAGTCTCGATCAAGGATCTCGGCCCAAAATATCAACTGTTTATTCCCCCTCCGTAGATACTGGCTGACCTGCTGAGTTCCTCCAGCATTTTGTGTGTGTTGCTGGAGTGCCTTACAAACTCCACACACACCTCACCCCAGCACAAGTTTATACATCATCCAACGACACATGAGCATCAGCCTGGAGCCCATCTCTTGTCTTCCTCCTCAACCACTCCTGCCATGGAGGGAACCCACACAAAATCCATCTGTGATACCTTTTAAAAAAGAAACGTGAAATTTTATTGCAGCTTTCACACCTTCGGTTAATTCCAAAATACTTAGTGGTGCTTTTTGTATCGCTTACAGTTGGAACATCTGAACAGACAGAAGAAGAACACAATTCTCCTGCTGAAACCTGGAGAACTCGTGATGTTGGAAAACATTTGTCTTTTTTCTGTAGGCAAAGGTATGTACTCCACTAGCATGCTTCAGATGGTGATGAAGGTGGTTTCCTCCGCTGCTCAGTCTCATGAGTAAATATCTGTGTGAGCATTGTCAAACCTAAAACCATCAGCCATAAAAATAACAAATATCCATGCATTCAAAAAGCAAAAAGTGTTAATCCGCTGTTGTTATTCCTTCCAGGTGCATCCACATGGGAAAAGAGAACTTGGGATATAGTAAATGTGTAGTTGTGACTCAACATGTGGCACATGAAGAATGCTTGGAAGACTCAGGTATCATTGGATTCCTAAACATTGGGTTTCCTTGCTTCATGTCTCAGCTTCATAGTAGAAGAATGAGGGGGAGGGGGATCCTCATTGAAATCTGCCAAATATCAAATGGCCTGGACAGAGAGGACACAGAGAGGATGTTTCCTATAGTGGGGGAGTCTAGGACAAGAGGGCACAGCCTCAAAGTGTAAGAATGTCCTTTTCGAACAGAGATGAGGAAGAATATGTTTAGCCAGAAGGTGGAAAATCTGTGGAATTTATTTCCACAGATGGCTGCGGTAGCCAAGTCATTGGATATTTTTAAAGCAGAGGTTGATACGTTCCTGATTAGTAAGGGGGTCAAAGATTACAGGGAGAAGGCAATAGAATGGGGGTGAGAGGGAAAGTAAATCACTCATCATTAAATTGTAAAATAGGCTCAATAGGCCAAATAGCCAATTCTCCTATGTCTTATACAGGTGGCCCCCGTTTTTCGAACGTTCGCTTTATGACAGCTCGCTGTTACAAAAGACCTACATTAGTACTTATTTTTACTAACCAAAGAAGATTCTCGTTTTTAAGAAAAAAAGACGCCTGCTTTATATGTGTGTTTACCCCGAGAAAGACTACCATGACCATGAAGCCTTGTGCAGGCAATTGTGTGTGCATGTGTGTACGTGCGTATGTGTGCCGATTTTTTTAATCCAAATTGATTTTGGCTCACTGTCTTCCTGATTCTGATAAGTGAAACTGCACCGTACATACAATAGTTCTACTTTATATAGGCTGTATATTTTTCATATCATTCCTGCCTTTACTATATGTTCGTGTTATTTTAGGTTTCATGTGTTATTTGGTATGATTTGGTGGGTTATTTTTTGGGTCTGGGAACGCTCAAAAATTTTTCCCATATAAATTAATGGTAATTGCTTCTTCACTTCATGACATTTCGGCTTACAAACGGTTTCATAGGAACGCTCTACCTTCGGATAGCGGGGGAAACCTGTAGTCTTATGTCTATTGTTGAGAAGTTTTCAGAAATCTAAAAGGATTACATAAAATCCATGCTCAGAAGGATCTGCCTACATTTGATGGGAAATGAAATCAAGACAATTTATGACAACTGCTTTTCAATGAGCAAGTGTCAATCTATGGAACAGGTTCCTTTGGGGGACAGTGACACCAGTCGATCAGACATCTCTAGGATTTCTTTCTGATAATAGCATTCTGGGACACAGTGTGGTTTGTGATGCAACATTAGGCAAATGAGGAATGCCTGGGAGAACCAGGTAACTTTTGACCATTAATGCCTGAACTTTGCTTACATTGGCGTTCCCTTGCTTTAAGTCGCAGCTTCACATAGACTGATTAAAGAACACTGATTTGTATAAGAAATTAAGGACTGCTTTCACAAACACAAGAAAATCTGCAAATGCTGGAAATCCAAGCAGCACGCAAAATATGCTGGATGAACTCAGCAGGCCAGGCAGCGTCTATAGAATGCAGTGGACAGTCGACCATTCGTCAGGACCAGTCGTATTGAAGGATTTCAGGCTGAAGCATCTTTTCCATAGATGCTGCCCGGCCTGCTGAGTTCCTCCAGCACTTTGTGTGTGTTGCTATGGTCTGCTTTATTGTACGTTCTGTGACCCAGATTGTAGAAGGTGAACTTGATAGGGGGAACTGGAATTGGTTTATCATTGTCATGTGTACACAGTGATAAGCTTGCCTTGCATGCCGTTCATACACGCCGATGAGCAATTCATTACACGCAGCATGAGATAGCGCAAGAGAAAGCAATCACAGAATGCAGAATAAAGCGTAATAGCCACAAAGAAAGTGCAAAGCTGACAAACATTAAAATGTAAGATCATGCCTGCTCTTCCTAATAATATGGACACTGAGTGTATGTTCATGGTCTTCTGCTACTGTAGCCCATCCGCTTCAAGGTTCACTGTGGCGTACATTTAGAGATGATCTTCTACACTCCGCTGTTGTAACAAGAAATTATATGAGCTACTGTGGCCTTCCTGTCAGCTTGAACCAGTATGGCCTTTCTCCTCTGACCTCTTTCATTAATAAGGCATTCTCGCCCACTGAACTGCCACTCACTAGGTGCTTTCTTGTTTTTTGCACAATTCTCTGTAAACTCTAGAAACTTTTTTTGCACGAAAATCCCAGGAGATCAGTAATTTCTGAGATGTTCAAACTACCTTACCCCGTCTGGCGCCAACAAACATTCCAGGGTCAAAGTCACTTACATCACGTGACCTTCACATTCTGACGTTTGGTCTGAAATACAACTGAACCTCTTGGCCATGCCTGCCTGCTTTCATGCATTGAGTGGCTGCCACATGATTGGCAGATGAAATATTTGCATTAGTGAGCAGATGCACGGGTGTACCTAATAAAGTGGCCACTGGGTGTAGATTGTGAGGTCAAGAGTGCATCTTATTGAACAAGACGTCTCTTTAAGAGTCTGATAACAGCAGGATGGAAGCTGTACCTGAGCCTGGTGACATGAGCTTTCAGGTTTGTGTATGTCCTGCCCAGTGGGAGAGGGGAGAAGAGAGAACGTCAGGGCAGGCCGGAGTTTCTGATTATGCTAGCTGTTTTACTGAAGCAGTGAGAGGTATGGGCAGAGTCCATGGAGGGGAGGCTGCTTTCTGAGATGCACTGAGTTGTATCCACAGCTCTCCGATATATCCAGATAGAATGCATTGATAAAATGGTTAGGGTCGATGGGAGCATGCCCCTTAAGGAAGTAGAGAGGTGTTTGTCTTGCCCAGCCATGATGCACACAGAAATGAAGCAATATTTGAATCCAGATTTTACCGTTTGTTGAGATTCTGGCTTTGATCCTGGTCTGAACCCTGTGGATGAGGGATGGGAGTGACCAGTGGCTAATGGCCTTGCCATCATATAGCACTTATCAATTTCATCACCCCCTACACCTAGTTTGTTTGAAGTGCTAGCAGCTCAAATTGGATCAGTCTTCTACTCTTGCCTACATTTCTCTGATAAGCACCATCACTTGGTTTAATTAGAAGCCATAGCAAAGTGCACCTGACTGAGCTCCTGGCTGAAGCACTCATTGTAACTGTCACAGCCTGTAGTCCGATTCAAGTCTGGCATTTCAGCCTCGCTTGCTCCATTCCTCCAACATGGCTCAAACTGATCAGCTGCCTCCTCATCAAGTCACCAATTCACCTCTCCACCCCGCCTCAGGCAATGCAAGCAAGAAATCAGAAATCAAAGTCTCCGTCAGAGAACGAGAGTTCATGCACCAACGAATCAGCCATGTTGGTTAGAAACAAGTTAAGTACTTAACTGTAGCCCATGAGGCAGATATTAAATCACAGCTCCACAGCAAGGCTGCTGACAGGTAGTGATGACAGATATTGTGAACGAGCTGACCCTGGAACTACGGCCTGATATAACACCTGTCAATCTTCACCTTCCAGCAGGAAAAGCCAGGCAGCGAAGTGTTGACAACAAAAGAAGTAATGGTGTCAGAAGAGGATCAGAGATCCAAAAATTAATTAGCACTTGGATATTTTTCTTGAAGTTTGTGATTGAGCTGCTGAATGCGAGAGAGAGAGAGGGAACAAAGGTCAATGGGGAACTGGAAGTCTCTGTTCCAGAATATCCTGGAGGATGGGGGGCGGGGTGGAATTCTAATTGAGACTAATAGATTCTGTTTGACATGAATATTAAAAATGAGCAAACCAAGGGATGAGGGGTTTTGATCAAGATGAAGCAAAGTGAAGAGCTGAACTTTTCTTTATTCATGTTTCAGGAGGTGGACGAGGCCAGCATTTATTGCCCATCCAGATTCACATTCAGATTTGATCATTACATGTACAGTGAAATACATTGTTTACTGTAACTACAAACACACCCAAAGATGTGCCAGGGAGAGCCCATACATTCCAGTGCCGACATCGTATCCCTGGCGGGGGGGTGGTGTGTGTGTGTGTGTGTGTGTGTGTGTGTGTGTGTGAGTGTGTGTGTGTGTGTGTGTGTGTGAGAGTGTGTGTGTGTGTGTGTGTGTGTGTGTGAGAGTGTGTGTGTGTGTGTGGGTGTGTGTGAGAGTGTGTGTGTGTGTGTGTGTGTGTGAGAGTGTGTGTGTGTGTGTGTGTGTGTGTGTGTGTGTGTGTGAGAGTGTGTGTGTGTGTGTGGGTGTGTGTGAGAGTGTGTGTGTGTGTGTGTGTGTGAGAGTGTGTGTGTGTGAGTGTGTGTGTGTGTGTGTGTGTGTGTGTGTGTGTGTGTGTGTGTGTGTGTGTGTGTGTGTGAGTGTGTGTGTGTGTGTGTGAGAGTGTGTGTGTGTGTGTGTGTGACAGACAGACAGAGGGAGTGAGTGAGTGAGTGAGTAAGGAAGGATGTTGCATTTATCAACACACACATGGACAGGCAGCCTCCATGGCGGGAAATAAGCAGCTGATGTTTCAGGCTGAGGGGCTGGAAGGGAAGTGAGCAGAAGCTCCTGCAGCATTTTGTGTGTGTTGACCCAGCATCTGCAGTCTCCACTGTGTTCATGTTGCACTTAAATTGTTCTTTTCACATCCTCAGAACATGGCAAATCCTGTAACATCTAATGGAGTGTTGTTGAGGAATTGTATCCCCAGTTGAGCAGAGGCTGAGTGGCCACACGCTGGGTGGGGATCTTGCAGTGCTCCTTTCTCCTCTCTCCTGTGGATCTGAGAGTTGCATGGAGTTTGTTTGTAAAGGTAGGGAAGTTCTCAGTGTACTGCATTCAACAACATAACCTGGTGATGTGCTCTTTACTATTCAGAACACACTGCTCTGCTGAACATAGCCTGATTGCCACATCTTTACTGCACAGAAGGAGGCAAATTGGCCATCAAACCTGTGACAGGTTGAGTGTAGGTCTCCAGGTTCCTGTACCTCTGCCCTGATGGTATTAAAAGAAGAGGGCATGTTCCTAAGGGCAAAGGTCCTTAATGATGGATGCTGCCTTCTTGAAGCAGCACTGCTTGAAGATGTCTTTGATAGAGAGCACAAGAAACTGCAGGGAGTGGCTCAGCGCATCACAGGCTCGGTCTACACTTCTCACTGCCTTAATAAAACAGACAGCATAATCAAAGACTTCACCTACCCCAGGTATTCTTGCTTCTCTCCTTTCCCATTTGGCAGAAGATACAAAAACCTGAAAGCATGTACCACAAGACTCAAAGACAGCTCCTTTTCCATTGTTAGCAGACTCCTGAATGCACCTCATATACAATATATATAATATAATGCTGCCTCACTGTGCTTAGCAACCCACTTTCAATCCTGGCCTCAGCCGCTGTCTGTGTGGACTTTCTATGTTCCCATGTGCTCATTGTTTCCTCCCACTTCCCAAAGACATGCTGGTTGGTAGGTTAATCATCTTCTGTGTGCTGTCCCTAAAGCCAACGTGGTCCTGGTGGACCAAGCAACACACACAAAATGCTGGAGGAGCTCAACAGGCCAAGCAGCATCTAGTAAAAGTGTACAGTCGATGTTTCGGGCTGCAACGGCCTGGTGGACTGAAATGGCTTCTTTCTATAATATAAGAAATCTGGAAACGAATGAGTCCAGTTATCTTATGCCCTTTCAAAGGTGTAATTATCACCAACTGGGTCCTGGGTGTCACTGCTGACTAGAAATTCAACTGGCCCAGTCATGTAAACTCTGGGCCTACAAGCCTCGGAAAGCAACTCGCATCCTGACAGCCAAAGGCCTCTTAATTCTCTACAAGGCACAATGAGTGCAGCTCCAAATGTACTCAAAAAAGTCTGAACTACATTTTGGGTGGCACGGAAGCATAACACTATTGTAATGCCAGTGACCCGGGTTCAATTCTGACTTTGTCTGCAAAGTGTTTCTACATTTTCACTGTGACTGTGTTTAAGGTTTCTTCCTGGGGCTCCACTTTCCTCCCACATTTCATAGACGTACCAGTTAGTCAGCAAGACAGAAAGGGAAGGAGGAGGGGAACCAGTGGGGGAGGAGAGAAGAGTAAGAGGTAACCAGATGGAAAAAGAGAGATGGAGGGGGGCAGGGAGAAATTACCAGAAGCTAGAGAAATCAAAGCTTATGTTATCGGGCTGGAGGCTACTCAGATGGAATATGAGGTACTCTTCCTTCAACCTGAGTTTGTCCTCATCGTGGCATCAGAGAAGACCGTGGACAAACCTATCAGAATGAGAATGGGAAGTCAAAGTGAAATGGGTGGTCACAGGCAGAGGTGGTCAGAGAGAAGGTTCTCGACAAAGTGGTCACCCCAATCTACAGTGGGTGTCACCGATGTAGAGGAGGCTGCACTGGTGCTTTGGTTTCAGTCTTCCACAAAATGGAAGCTGCCAGGTTGGCTCCACACCCACCAACCTAAACATTCCCCACTGTCTCACACTTGCACCCTGCAAGATGCAACTCACCAGCTTGCTAGTTTCTCCCAGCCATGTTATCCATATAGGGGTGGCAGTCACATGACAAAAGGCTCCAGGCATTATATCTATTCAGATCGTCATTCCATAACATTGCCATGCCCCAATCCCGGAGGGGATATGACCTATTCTGTAACATTTAGGATTGCCAAGAATTTGTAAAGCATGGTTTGTTCCCGATTTTAATTTTGTTTTTCCCTCAAAGTATACTTTATTCATAATATAGACTGTAAATACAATTGGGTCATGTTTATTCTCCCCTTTGTATCATGAATTCAACATGTTGTCTTACAAAGAGTCAATACCACAATACTGCACCCAAGAAGGGTAACACTAGGCCCAGCCTGAGCGCTGTTCAGGGCTAGCAGAGTCTGGCCCTGAGCTCTGAGTTCAGAGACAGCGTGCTCTCTCCACCACATTCAGCTCATGTTGATGGGATGGGGGAGGAGACGCACAGTATTAGAATGGTCCCTGAGTAAACATTGCCCTCTACTGAACATTCTGGACATTACAAATATATCCACCACTTTCATTTCCCTCAGTACAGCAAATGTGCACTGCTACTAAACTAAAGTGGACTATTTGTTCTGATTGTTTTTATTTTTTGTGAAAACTGTGCATGATTCATCTTCGAACCTGGATGAGTATGCTGCAGTTGTTACCGACTTCATTAAAACCTGTGTGGATGAGTGTGTGCCTGCAAAGACTTACTGTACATTCCCAAACCAAAAGCTGTGGATGAACCAGGAGGTACATTGTCTGCTGAAGTCTAGATCTGTGGCATTCAAGTCTGGCGACCCAGGCCTGTACCAGAAAACCAGGTATGATTGCGGAGGGCTATTTCAAGGGTGAAGAGACAATTTCAAATGAGGTTGGAGGTGACATCGGATGTACAACAACTTTGGCAGGGTCTGCAAGACATTACTTCCTACAAAGCAAAATCCAATAGCATGAATGGCAGCGATGCTTCACTACCAGGTGAACTCAATGTCTTCTGTGCACGCTTTGAAAGAGAGAACACAACTACAGCTGTGAAGATCCCTGCTGCACCTGATGACCCTGTGATCTCTGTCTCAGAGGCCAATGTTAGTCTGTCTTTACAGAGAGTGAACCCTTGCAAGTGGAGAGAGTGAGCAGCTTCAAGTTCCTGGATATCAAGATCTCTGAGGATCTCACCTGGTCCCAACACCTCGATGTAGTTATAAAGACAGCGGCTATACTTTATTAGGAGTTTGAAGAGATTTGGCATGTCAACAAATACACTCAAAAACTTCTATAGTTGTACCGTGGAGAGCATTCTGACAGGCTGCATCACTGTCTGGTATGGAGAGGCTATTACACAGGACCGAAAGAAGCTGCAGAAGGTTGTAAATCTAGTCAGCTCTATCTTGGGTACTAACGTACAAAGTACTCAGGACATCTTTAGGGAGCGGTGTCTCGGAAAGTCAAGTCCATCATTAAAGACCTCCAGCACTCAGGACATGCTCTTTTCTCACTGTTACCATCAGGTAGGAGGTACAGAAGCTTGAAAGCACACACTCAGAGATTTAGGAACAGCTTCTTCCCCTCTGCCATCCGATTCCAAATTGGAAATTGAATATTTGGACACTGCCTCACTTTTTTTTGATATACAGTATTTCTGTTTCTGCATGGTTTTTTCATCTATTCAATATACGCAATTGATTTACTTGTTTATTTATTATCATGTTTTATTTTATTTATTATTAGTAGTATATTTTTCTCTCTCTGTTAGATTATGTATTGCATTGAACTGCTGCTGCTAAGTTAATAAATTTCATGTCACATGCCGGTGATAATGAACCTGATTCTGATTCTGTTTAACTTAAATGTTAAACTAGAGTTGCAGGGAATGGGAATTAGAGTGCCAGAACAGATAGTGGGGGAATCGTGGAGACAGATTTTGTTAAGATCTCGGACAAAGTGAGGAATCAAAAGGTTGAGCATGGTGTGACCTCAGCTGTGTATATTTCAATGCAAGGAGTATTGTCGGAAAGGCAGATGAGCTCAGGGCGTGGATCAACACCTGGAATTATGATATTGTGGCCATTAGTGAGGCTTGGTTGAAGGAAAGGCAACCAGGGAAGGACTGGCAGCTCAGTATTCCAGGGGTCTGTTGCTTTAGACGTGATAGAGCGGGAGGGATTAAAGGAGGAGGGGTGGCATTATTAGTCAAGGAAAATTTCACACAGTGCTCAGTCAGGACAGACTGGAGAACTCATCTAGTGAGGCTTCATGGGTGGAACTGATAATAAGAAAGGAATGACCACATTAATCGGGCTAAACTGCAGACCACAACAGTGCCCGGGATTTAGAGGAACAAATTTCTAGAGAGATTGCAGACAGTTTCAAGAAATGTAAGGCTGTTATAGTGGGTGATTTTTAACTTTCCACATATTGATCGGGACTCCCATACCATAAAATGACTAGATGAGATAAAGTTTGTCAAATGTGTTCAGGAAAGTTTCCTTAATCAGTACATCGAAGTCCCAATGAGAGAGCGTGTGATACTTGATCTGCTATTATTGAATGAGGCAGGGCAGATGACAGAAGTATGTGTAGGGGAACACTTTACAATGCCATTAGTAATTAGTAATTACTATGCCATTAGTTCAAAGTAAATAAGCAAAAGATAGGTCTGGCCCATGAGTTGAGATTCTAAATTGGAGAAAGGCCAATTTTGATGGTATCAGAAAGGATGTGGCAAGTATGAATTGGGACAAGCTGTTTTCTGGCAGAGGTGTGGCAAAATTGGGAGGACTTCAAAAGTGAAATGTTGAGAATACAAAGCTTGTATATGTCAGAATAAAATGTAAAGAAATCAGGTGCAGGGAACCTTAATTTCCAAGAGATATTGAAACCCTGGTTAAGAAAAAAAAGGAGGTGCATGGCAGGTATAGGCAAGTAGGAACAAATGAGGTGCTTATGGAGTATAAGAAATGCAAGAGGACACTTAAGAAAAAAATTGGGGGGGGGGCTGCTAAAAGAAGGCATGATATTGCTCAAGCAAACAAGGTGAGGAGGAATTCTAAGGGATTCTACAGATATGTTAAGATCAAAAGGATTCCAAGGAAAAAAATTGGACCTCAGGAAGATCCGAATGGTAATCTATGCATGGAGCCAAAAGAGATGGAGGAGATGTTAAATGCATTGTTTGCATCTGCATTTACTCAGGAGATGGACACAGAATCTATAGAAATAAGGCAAAATGGCACCAGCTTCATGGACTCTATACCGATTACAGAAGAGGGGGTGTTTGCTGTCCTGGGGCTAATTAGGGCGGATAAATCCCCAGGACCTGACAAAGTGTTTCATTGGACCCTGCAGGAGGCGTGCAGAAATTGCCGGGGCCTTCGCAGAGATATTTAAATCATCCTTAGCAACAGGTAAGGTGCTGTAGGATTGGAGGAAAGCCAGTGGTGTTTAAGAAAGGCTCTAAAAGAAACAAGGAAATTATAGGAGTGTGAGCCTGACATCAGTGGGAAAGTTATTGGAAAGTATTCTAAGGGACTGGATATATGAGTATTAGACCATAAGACCCAAAGATATAGGAGCAGAATTCAGTCATTTGGCCCATCAAGTCTGCTCCACCATTTCATCATGGCTGATCCAATTTTCCTCTCAGCCCCAGTCTCCTGCCTTTTTCCTATATCCCTTCATGCCCTGACCAATCAAGAATCCATATGGATAGACATTGCCTGATTAAGGATAGTCAGCATGGCTTTGTGCACGGCAGATAGTGTCTAACCAATCTTATAGTGTTTTTCGAGGAAGTTACCAGGAAAGTTGATGAAGGCAAAGCAGTGGATGTTGTCTACATGGACCTTAATAAGGCAATTGACAAGGGAGCTTGGTCACTGGATTAGACATTGGCTTTGTGGGAGAAAACAGAGTGTGGTAGAACAAAGGGATCTGAGAACACAGGTCCATAATTCATGATAAGTGGCATCACAGGTTAATAGGGTCATAAAAAAAAACTTTTGGACTATTGATTGGTCTTCATAAATCAAAGTATTGAGTACAGGAATGGGATGTTATATTGAAGATGTATAAAGTTTTAGTGAGGCCTAATTTGGAGTACTGGGTGCAGTTTTGGTCACCTACCTACAGGAAAGATATAAGTAAGGTTGAAAGAGTACAGAATTGAAGGGCAAATACTTTATTCCTTGGAACGTAGGTTGAGAGGATATTTGATAGAGGCATACAAAATTATGAGGGGTATAGATAGGGTAAATGCAAGCAGGTTTTTTCCCCTTGGGTTGGGTGGCACTACTACTAGAGGTCATGGGTAAAGTTTTGAAAGGTTAAATGTTTAAGAGGAACATGAAGAGAAACTTCTTCACTCAGAGGGTTGTGAGAGTGTGGAATGAGCTGCCAATGCAAGTGGTGCATGTGAGCTTGACTTCAACATTTAAGAGAAGTTTGGATAGGTACATGGATGGTAAGGGTATGGAGGGCTGTGCTCCCAGTGCAGATCGATGGGGGTAGGCAGTTATATTGGCTCAGCATGAACCAGATGGGCTGAAGGGCTTGTATCTGAGCTGTACTTTATGACTGTAACATGTTTTCTTGTGAATGCTGCTTACATGGCAATACGTGGCAGATACAACAATTAAGTTTTTCATTGCACCTGTGCATGAAGCAGCTGACAATAACCTTGACTTCGTGGTTAAGGCCTGTTGCCTGGTGATTAATCAGGCAAGACCCAATCGGGAACTCCAAAAGTAGCCTGCAGTCAGTTTACATTCCTTACCTAATGATGACTATGAATCATTCGGGAATGACACAGTGGGAGCTTCCCCTCTACCCCAAAGTCCCACAGAGTTCCTCTGATCTCCACATGGCCCTGGTAACTCTTGGTCTCTTTTCTGTATCCTCAGCAGAAGTCAGGCTGAAACCTATCGGGATTCTTGCTGACGATAGAGAAGTCCCACCCACCCAATATATTGCCCAGTCCCTCCTTTACCATCATGAGGCCACGTTTCCTCAATTGATCTCATGCCCCTTAAGGTTCATCACCCAAGGCTCATCAGCACAGTCCCAGTGCCCGGGGGGATACTGTGAAGGAATGACTGACTGATGTAAGAGGCGTGTGAGTGAACAGGATGTCAGCGTGCTGAAGACAAGACACCATGGCTGAGGAGAAAGACTGAGTGTGTAAGCATCTGGTGAAGAACTGGACTGAGGGTCAAGAGATGGACTGAGTGTGTAAGGGCCTGGTGCAGGGCTGGATTGAAGGTAAATAGATGGACTGAAAGTGGAAGGGTCTGGCAAAGGGCTATATAGAGAGTCAAGAGATAGACTGAGTGTGTAAGGATCTAGTGAAGGGAAAGATTGAGGGGCAAGAGGTAGACTGAATGTGTAATGGTGTGGCAAAGGACTAGATTGAAGGGCAAGAGGTAGTCTGAGAGTGTAAGGTACGGGTTTGGTGAACAGCTATAATGAGGGTAAACAGACTAAGTATGTAAGAGACTGATGAAGAGCTCGACAGAGGGTCACGAGACAGACTGAGTGTATAAGAGACTGATGAAGGGCTGAACTGAGGATAACCAGATAAACTGAGTGTGTAAGAGACTGATGAACAGCTCGACAGAGGGTCACGAGACAGACTGAGTGTGTAAGAGACTGATAAAGGGCTGAACTGAGAATAACCAGATAAACTGAATGTATAAAGTTCTGGTGAAAGGTTGGACTGAATCAAGCAAGTACTTTGTAGATAGACTGTATGTAAGGGTCTGGTGAAGAGCAAGAATGAGTGTAAATAGATGGACTGAGTGTGTAAGGGTCTGGTGAAGGGCTAGACTGAGGGTAAACATAGATTGATTGTGTAAGGATTTGATGATGGGCTGGACTAAGGGTAGGCATATAGACTGAGTGTGTAAGGGTCTGGTGAAGGGCGAGATTGAGGACAAGCCAATAGACTGGATGGGTAAGATTCTGACAGAACATGAGGTAAGTAAAATAGAAAGACATTTGGCTGAAACCTGGGTTCCCTTCGTTTGTTTTCAGTCCTATGGGATCTAAAATCAATCTGCCCCAGACAGATCGCAAGAGCAGCCATTGCTGAACTGGACTAGGACCTCCCAGCTGAGACCCTTGCCGTCAAGTATGGCCTTTCTCCATCATCAGCTAAACCCCAGGTGACGTCAGTCATGGTACAAAGCAAATTTACAGATGTCCTGATATGAACTGAACTTCTCGTCCAAAGAAGACTAGTCTGGCAGCAGAATGACACACGGCAGAACCATCTGAGTTCTCCATTGGAAGGGCCACTCAGCTCACACTGGGCACTTCACAGGACTGCTCCAACGCTGTCTGGATAAATAAAGAGTGCTTAGTGGAGAGTTAGAATCAGGCTCATTATCACTGACAATATGTCATGGAATTTGTTTTGTGGCAGAGCAAATGCAAAAATTTGTAAAGTTTTTTTTCTACAAAAATAAACAATACAAAGTAAAATAATGAGGCACTGTTCATGGGTTCACGGGGGCCATTCAGGAATGTGATGGGAGGGGAAGATCTGTTCCTAAAATGTTGAGTGTGGGACTTTAGGGTCCTGTACCTCATCCCTGATGGTAGGAGTGAGAAGGAGCATGTCCCAGATGGTGAGAGCCCTTGATGATGGGTGCTGCACATTTGAGGCTCCATCTTTTGAAGATGTCCTCAATGGTGGGGAGGCTAGTGCCCATGATGGAGTTGACAGAGCAATGAATATAATAGCCCCTCTGTACACAAGAAGCCTCATTTGGAAGGGAGGATGTGGAGAGACTAACTGGGCAAGAGTTAGGTAGAAGGGTGAGCTGGGCTCTGTAAGCAAGCCCTGATTTTGGAATATGGATGGATTTCATGAGGATGTTGGGGAGGCACTGTAGTATAGTGGTTAGCATAGTGGTATTACAACACCAGAGACCCGGGTTCAATCCTGCCACAGTATGTAAGGTTACATTCTCCCCGTGAGGTCATGGGTTTCCTGCAGTGCTCCAGTTTCCCCCCACATTCCACAGGCAAACAGGTCAGTGGGCAATTGGTCACATATTTGTAACTGGACAACACGGGCTCATTGGACAATGTAGGCCCATTGCCATGCTGTATCTCTAATGAAATAGGATGGGATAGTTATAAATGGAGCTTGGTGGTTGGCCAGAGGAGAGGCTGCAGACGTTGGAAATCTGGATCAATATCCATAGATTGCTGGAGGACTGATGAAGGGTCCCACTGTTCATTTCCCTTCACAGATGCTGAGTTCCTCAGGCTTTCTGTGTGGGTCAAGCTCGGTGATTTGCACAGGCTTGGTGGACAAGTTCAAAATCAAAGTAAATTTGTTATCAAAGAACATGTATGTCACCATATACTACCTTGAGATTCATTTTCTTGAATTAGGAAAATAAAGAAATACATGAGAATTTATGAAAAACTATACATAAACCAGGACTGACAATCAAATGATATGCAAAAAAAGCAAACTGTGCATATTTTAAATAAATAAATAAAACTGAGATGATGAGTTGAAGAGTCCTTGAAAGTGAATGTGGGATTAGTTCAGAGTTGAACTGAGTGAAGTTATCCACATTGGTTCAAAAGCCTGATGACTGAAGACTAGTAACTGTTCCTGACCCTGGATCTGGTTCTGTGCTGAATGTGTGACTCTACAAAGGAGGAAGCACTGAGACTGAGTAGAATAGGAAAAGATGAGGGGGAGAAGGGAAAGGGTCTGGTAAAGCTGGGTGAGGGACACCCACCCTTTCTGACACCCTGGTACAGCCAGAGGTAGACAGGGTGATGGCACACTTATCATCATTGGCTGAGAAACTATGTACAAGAGTTGGTGCATTGTGTCACAGCTGTACAAAGCATTGGCTAGGCTGAACTTGGATAACAGTGTGTAACTCAGGTCACTGCACAAGAGGAAAGACGTGATTAAGCTAGACAGGGTGGAGAAAATATTCTGGACGGGAAGGCTCAAGTTATAAGAAGACATTGGGTAGGATGGGTCTTTAAAACTATGAGGGTACACCATTTATAGTTTCATACTTCTCAAATCAAATCACTTCTTCACCCACTCTGCAATGAAGCCTCTCCAATCTCTCCTCATAGCAAAAATGCTTCAGACCTGGCCACATCCTGACCAACATTTTATAAAGTTGGAACATAACCTTCCTGCTCTTGTATTCAAGTCACGACTGTTGAAGGCCAGCATCCCGTAAGCCTTTCTAACTACCATACCATACCTACACCACCATTAAGGATCTTTAGATTTCAACAGAAAGGTCCCTCCAATCTTCAATTCTCTCTAGGACTCTACCTTTGATGACGTATGTCCTAGCATCATTAGTACCCCTTAAATGCAAGCGTGGCATGTATCATGACTAAGCTCCACCTATCATTACTCAATCCATTTCACCAATACATGGATATCCTCATGTAGTCGAAAAATCCTATCGGCTCCACTGGTCTTCCTAGCAACTGTGAAATTACTGATCATTACACCTATACCCACAACCAAATAATTCATGTACATCATAAACAGCAAGAACTCAGCACCAATTCCTCCAGAACACCGGTTCCCAACCTTTCTATGCCATGGACCTATATCATTAAGCAAGGGGTCCATGGACCCCAGGTCGAGAACCCTTGCTCTAAAACATCACTAGCCTCAGACATTCAATCAGAAAATAACCCTGTCCCATCACCCTCTCCCTCCTATTGCCAATCCAATTCAGCCCTCATTATCAAAAGACTCCCCTGGGCACAGCTCAACACATACAAAATACTGGAGGAACTCAGCGAGCCAGGCAGCAGCAATGGAGGGAAATAAATAGTTGGCATTTTGGAACAAGACCCTTCATCAGTACTGGAAAGGAAGGGCGCAGAAGCCTGAATAAGAAGGTGTGGGCGTGGGAAGAGCACAAGTTGACATGTGATGGGTGAGATCAGGTGAGAGGGGAAGCTGGGTGGGTGGGGACAGCTCACTGATTCTGCCTCCTCTGAATGACCCTTTTAGACTAGGTTTTGATGAAATCACACTTGGGGTAATATGTACAGCTGTGTAATCCTTCTTCAAAGCTTCTGCTTTTTGGGAGAGGATTATTCCTGAGAAGATTATCAGGAATGGTTGATTAGGTTGACCATTGCTCTCTGAGGTTTGGAGAGTAGTTTGTGATTTTCTTGAAACCTATGATTCAAAGGCATAATAGGGTGGATGTTGGGCAGCCAGTTCCCTGCTGAAAGAATCTGGAGCAATGGGATATTGTTTTAGTATTCAGAAATTCCTTCTCTCAGGGTCACAAATCTTTGGAATTTTTTTACTCCAGGGAGCCACGGATTTTGAGGCCTGAAGTAGATTCTCAGATTACAGGGGAAATCAAGGGTTAATGGAGTGAGTGGATGTGGGGCTAAAATTAGATAAGACAAAATCTCACACTTTATGCATTTTGGTGTGGCGGATGTGGGGGGGAGGGTGCAAGCTTCATTGTGATTCCTCTCATTCTGCTCCAGCAAGTACGGGCCTGGAACCATCAAAGTCTTCTTATACATTAACCCTTTCATTCCTGGGATCATTCTTGTGAACCTCCTCTGGACCCTCTCCAACATCGGCACATCCTTTCTTAACTGAGAGGCCCAAAACTACTCTTTATACTCCAAGTGTGGTCTGACTAATGCCTTATAAAGCCTCAGCTTGTAATGCGGAGAAATTCCTTTTCCTGACTGACTCAGCGGGAAATGTCACTTTAATCAATCTCATCCACCTGCATTCACAATATATACAGCTTTTAGCATGGGTTCAATAGCGGCACTAATCAGTCCACCCAAGAAATAGGATTCCCATGGTATATTTACTTGCAAAACATGGTATTGAATTTCAGATATTCTGACATTAAAAGGACACAGTATAGACTCAGCACTCGTTCAGGTGTGATTGAGTCTGCCTTACACCTCTCACACTAACCTCAATGATAATGGAATGACTGAACAAAAGTAAAGTTTGTCCAAATACATTTCATTCTATATGCTACAATCTTGTAATAATTTACTTAACCTTGAGTGGTGATACTTTGAATTGCCTTCACCGGATATTTTATCCACACGTCCTGACTGATGCAAGACTAAACATTGCCCATCAAACTTCTAGGAGACAATTTGTTTGACAGTAACAGGGGAGCTTATATCTGGATGGGATAGAAGGGAAAGACAAACTAAATTCCATTCACACATGATCATTTGTTCTGTTCTTTGATATAAATCAGCTCACAGTGATGGGAAGATGTTTTTAACCGTGTGTTTGAGGAGGCAGTGCAATAAATTACTTTTACACTAAAAATCTTCAGCAGCTTTACATGCGAAGTCAAGAAACCAATCCTTCAACAATTCCAGGTCACTCGGATTGAAATAAATTTCTCATTCATAGCTCTCAAACCCAGTTAAAACATGGTATTTCTTTTTGTTTCCATTATTACACCTCCTCTTCTCCACTCTCATGGCTTGCCCATCACCTTCCTTCACTTCCCTACCTCCTTCCCTTCATCCACTGTCTTCTCCTATCAGCCCTATACTTTTCCCACCTATCCCCTCCCAGCCTCTCACTTCAACACCCTCCCCCACCCACCTACCTTCCCCCTCATTTGGCTTCACCCATCACCTGCCAACTTGTACTCCTACCCCTCCCCTTGCTTTCTATTCCCGGCTTCTTCCCCTTCCTTTCCGGTTCTGATGAAAGGTCTCATCCTGAAACATTGACTGTTCATTTCCCTCCATAGATGCTGCCTGACCTGCTGAGCTCCTCCAGCGTTTTGGGTGCGTTGCTCAAGATTTCTAGCATCTGCAGGATCTCTGGTGTCTAGTATTACATTTATTGTGTTCCTCAGGTGATTAAGAAAAGTATGTTGCTATTAACAATCATGGTATGATTCAGAATGCATTACAATGCGCTGCTCATCAAATAACTCATGGCCAATCAAAACGCCAGTTGAAGACATTTTGTTGGAGCCACTCTGAAACCTTAGCTGTCAGACTAGTTCTTCAAATGACAGGAACATCTATGGAATGGGTGCATTGGACGAAGCCATTTTATTCCACTTCCCAATCCTATACAGACATATCTGTCCACAGCCTCACCTACTGCCATGTTGAAAGCAGACACAAGTTAGAGGAACAGCACCTCATATTCCCTGTTGGTAGTCTCCAATCTGACAGCACCAATATCTATTTCTCTACCAAGGTCTGCCTTCATTAAGCGATGCCTCCCAAGATATAGGAAATTGTCTGCATTTTCCATTGCCTTCCATAAGATCTACCATTGGAGATCAATTATGTACAGCAAGTGCTGGCCAGCTGAAGACCAGCACCTCTAACATAAGATCTTCTGGGAGGCAAAGGAAAATGCAGACTATTTCCTATATTTTGGGAGGCATCTCTTAATGAAGGAAGAATTTGTTGGAGAAATAGATCACAAAGAAGAGAAAATCTGCAGATGCTGGAAATCTGAGCAACACACACAAAATGCTGGAGGAACTCAGCAGGCCAGGCAGCATCTAGGAAAAGAGTACAGTCAACGTTTTGGGCCGAAACCTGTTCTGCCGAAGGATTTGCTCAGGTGCCATCTTCTAGCCTGATTAATAGGGTAATGGATATTTGACTTTCTAAAAAGCATTAGACTTTTGATATTAGTTGAGTTTTTATTTTGGGAATTTAGTGGTGTTACGGTACGTCTCTGGCAACCATGAATATAGAATTGAGACAGGATTTTTATAAACAAATAAACATTTATTAAACTCTGCTCAATAAAAATGAAAAGTAAACAAACAACTAACTTAACTGGAAGTTAACTGCTATATGGCAACTCGAACAGTTCTTAAAGCGATAAATGTGAACACAGTTCTTAAAATGGTAAATGCGAAAGTCCAAATGAGTTATACAGTCAACTAGGAGAGACTTTCCTGAAATAACGAATTCCTTGACAATGTGACGTTATTGCTGATCCCAGCCAAAATATGCCTTGCCCGAAAAACTCACGATGAAGGAAATAAAAATGGCTTAAAGGAACTGACCTTTTCCTCGGCGAATAACCCTGCCCCAACCCTTTCTGCTCTTACAGGCAGGGGTTATCTCGGATGCGGGTTACTATTTCCTGAACGAAGATCCAGTAAGGTCAATCCTGTATTAAACCGCCGATGACACCAACTTTACTCGATCCTTCAGGTTTCCATACTTTGGTAAATTCTTCACTCTCCAACTGGATTGCAAAGGTAGATCAAACCAAAACCGGCAGTGTTTAGCGAAACTGCCAGCAATAACCTTTGAGACTTAAGATAGAAAGTAAAATTCCACTTTAAAACGAAACTGCGTCATGAAACCAAATACGCAGCATAGCGGAGTAACTGCCGACTTAAACAATGTCTCAACACAAAAACTCCTGCGTCACAGCAGGCTTTCCCCGTTTTATACCTGTTAGAACAGGCCATCACATGATCTCACACTGGCGGGAAAATTACATCATGTGACCTCACACTGGCAGGAAAATACATCACAAGACCATTACATCATGCTCACCAGATACTCAATTACATCATGGTCATAAGACAGTCACAAGATACGCAAGGAGTATGTAACAGTGGGTATACTTCCTGTCTCTTTGCTCCACATTCCAACTCAGTAGATGTCGGCAGTGTACCTTATGTTGATCTGCCAACCGCCATCCAACGTTACAAGAAGAAGATTTATGTGTGGGTGTAAAAAGTGAAGCACAATCTCCTCTGCCAAGCAGTCCTCTGAACAAAACATTAGGATCAGGACACCTGCAGCACTGAACACGGCATGGCACTTAGCTTGCTCAAAGCCCCCGTCCTGACTGACTTACTCTGAGCCCTTCATGCTCAATGTATGTAAAACCCTCCACCAATGTTTCTGACAAGCAGGAGATCCGAAGCTGGTTTGTCCTCTTCGGGCTGTGGCATTGTGGCAGTGATGTTGAGAGTGAGGGACGGCATACATCTTCAGCCACTGACTCAGTGTGCAATCAGTTCTCTGCCTGGCAACCAGCTGGTAGATAGGTTGGCACTGTGGCACAGTGGGTAGTATTACTGTCACACCACAAAGCTGGAGATAAGCATGTATTTTCAAATTATAGACCAGTTTCTTTGCTCTCACATTTTTCCAAAATATTGGAAAAATATTTGTAAGAAGGTTAAATGATTTTATAACAAAACATAATATACTCTGTGAACAGCAATATGGTTTCAGAAAAAACAGAACCACTACAACAGCATTAATAGATTTTGTAGAAGAAATATCAAATGCTATGGAAAGAAATGAATACACAGTGGGAATATTCCTTGAAGCTAAAAAAAGCATTTGACACCATTGACCATAAATTATTATTAACAAAATTAGAAAGATATGGTATTAGAGGGGTGGCACGTGACTGGTTAAGTAGTTATTTGGAAGACAGGTATCAGTATGTACATTTAAACAACTCAAATTCAAAACTTCTGAGGGTAACTTGTGGGGTTCCACAAGGTTCAGTGCTTGGTCCATTGCTGTTCATTTTGTATATATACGATATACGTATGGTCTCTCAGACATTAAAATGTATATTATTTGCTGATGATACAACTATATTTTGTAATGGGGAACATCTGAAACAACTTTTGGATACAGTGGAGAAAGAACTAAAAATTATAAAGAAATGGTTTGATACTAACAAATTATCACTGAATCTAAGTAAAACTAAATTCATAATATTTGGAAACCGTGTACCAAACTCATAGAGTAAACTTAGAATAAATGATGTTGAAATTGATAAGGTATTTCAAACAAAATTTTTAGGAGTGGTAATAGACAATAAATTAAGCTGGAAACCACATATAAATTATGTTAAAGTAAAAAATGTCAAAATCTATTGCAATACTGTAGAAAGTGCAAGATCAGGAATCTTTGTATACATTATACTGTTCACTTATAGTCCCATACATGACTTAGTGTGTAGAGGTATGGGGAAACACACACAAAACAAATACAAATTCAATTTTTCTACTCCAAAAGAAAGCCATACAAATTGTAAATAAGACAAGTAATTATGAGCCAACCAATCCACTATTATTCAACTAAACACTTTAAAATTCAGAGATTTCATAGAATTTAAAATAATACAAATTAGGTATAAAGTAAAAATTGGACAGTTACCACAAAGTATCCAAAGATTGTTTAAAATGAGAGAAAATGAACATGATTTGAGAGGAACACATATATTTCAAAAACAAAGGATAAGAATAAATGTAAAAAATCATTGTATTTCAGTCAGAGGGGTGAATCTATGGAACAGTTGTAGTGAGAATTTAAAAACAAGTTTAAAAAATTATTTAAAAATAATTCAATGAACAAATTTAAAATAAATGGATTAAAATGAAGGGAGTAATGTAAATAAATGAAACTTGGAATTGGATTTTGTGTTAAAAGATTATGAAAATTTTTGTTTTGATGTGATGATTGATGCCAAATATGTTGTATAAGTAAGACGGGTAGGTGTAATAAGCCATAGCTTCAGCCTACGCCCTTTCGGTCTGTTTTAAAGTTTTTTATTATTTAATTTTGTCTTATGAAATCATCATTATAAATGATGTTTTTTGTTATGTTTGTACTGACCGAAAATAAAATTTCATTCATTCATGCCTCCAAAGATCCTTATCTACAATGCAGTCCGCTTGTAGTTTGCATTCTAACTAAATGTAGTTGCTCCATTTTCCACCCTTATCTCAAAGGTTTGTGTGTGTGTGTAGTGAGTGGGAGGTGTCAGTGGTTTAACTGACTGCTCTAAATTCCCCTCGGTGGAGGGCAGTGGCAGTTTATCTGGGGCTACAGCAGCTCATGGAGATTTGAGAGTGAATAGACTTTGGGGAAATAGATCAGTGAATAGGATTGATGGTACGGTGCTGAGGGCTAGCATAGAATAAAAGGGCCAAATGGCTTCATCTGTATTGTGAGGAAATGTGAAATGTTCCTGCACTATCATTCTCCCTTTCTCCTCTCCCACTGGGTAGAAGATACAAAAGCCTGAAAGCATGTCCCACCAGGTTCAAGAGCAGCTTCTCCCCTCTGTATTAAGACTCTTATATAGTTCCTAGTCCAATAAGATGGACTCTTGACCTCACAATCTATCTCGTTATGATCTTGCACCTTATTTACCGAGACTGCACTTTCTCTGTAGCTTTTGCACTTTATTCTGCATTGTTATTATTTTACATTATCTTACTAGTACATCAATGATCTATTCTGTATGAACAGTATGCAGGTGAAGCTTTTCATTGTGTCTCAGTGTGGTAAACTAATTCACTAATTTGATGCAGAGAACACACTCTGCTATGATCACGCCTGAACTGGGGAAAATACTGGGGCACTGTCAATTACAGATTGCTGTAAACTCAGTGAAGCAGCTATCTGTCCTAAACATACCTACACATGTCAAAACTCCACAGTGGCTACACATCTGAGGGAGGAGAATGACATGTATTGAACCCCTATGGGATGGTCTAAGCAGACAGTGATGGACACAGGTTTTATACATTGTCTGCAAATGATTTGCTTCAAATGGAGGAACTAGGAATTTGTACTAGATTTGTACTTGATATCAGCCTGCATTGGAGCAACTCCTTCTGCTCCTCACTCCCTGTGCACAGACACATAGAACTGCCTGTCGGGCAGAGAACAAATTGAATACTGAGCCAGTGACTGAACTTCCTGGATGGATGCCTGATGTTCAACACACCCCCACAGTTCAGAGACCCTGTCAGAAAAACTTTACAAAGAGGTAGTATCTGGTTAACCTGAGTTACTTCTTCAGAATCATAGAGACATAGCATACTACAGTGCAGAAACAAGCCCTTTGGCCCATCGAGTCTGTGCCAAGCTAATCTTCTGTCTAGTCCCATCTACCTGCACTCAGACCATGTCTCTCCAAACCCTACTTGTCTCTGTATCTATCCAAACTTCTCATAAATGTTACAACTGGACCTATATCTATCACTTCTGCTGGGAGATCATTCCACCCTTGCACAACCCTCTGAGTGAAGAAGCTTCCCCTCACATTCCTCTTAAATATTTCACATTTCATCTGAAACCTATGACCTTTAGTTGTAGCTTCACCCAACCAGAGGAGAAAAAGTCTGCATGTATTCAGAGGGATAGTTTTTGTGAGTGATGGTGTCAGTTAATGCTATGGAATCTTTTGCTTTAACTGCAGGTCACAATGAGACCTTGGTATAACAAATCACATGAAGGGTAGAAGTCTATTGTCTGTTCCTTCACTCACATCATCTCCTGTATATTGTAATTTATTTCAGTTTTAAGTTTGGGATTAGACCAAGCTTCCAACTCTAAGACTGCAGTCGGATGAGAAAATCTGCCCAGGTTTCCAACTGCACTCTAAGTTATCAAAGTTCAAGTAAATTTTTTATCAAAGTACATATATGTCACCATATACAACCCTGAGAGTCATTTTCTTGTGGCTATACTCAGTAAATCCAAGAACCAGAGTAGAATCAATGGAAGACTGCACCCAACATGGTGGACAAACAACCAAAGTACAAAAGACTACAAGCTGTGCAGATACAAAATAAATAAATAAATAAATAGATAAATGAATAAATGAATAAATAGATAGATAGATAAATAAAAAGACAAACAAACAAACAAGCAAGCAAGCAAGCAAGCAAGCAAACAATAAATATCAAAAAGCTTGAGATGAGGAATCATTGAAAGTGAGTCCATAGATTGTGGGAAGAGTTCAGTGATGGAGCAAGTGAGGTTGAGTGAAATTATCCCACTGGTTCAAGAGCTTGATGATTAAGGGTTAATAACTGTTCCTGAACCTGGGGTGTAGGCCCTGAGACTCCTGTACCTTCTTCCTACCAGAGGATTGGCAGATGGTGAATGTCACACCACTGTTCAAAAAAGGATGTAGGCAAAAGGCAGATGACTATAGGCCAGTTAGTTTAACATCTGTAGTTCAGAAAATTCATGAAGCTATCATTAAAGAAGATCTAGCGAGGCGGCTGGAAAGAAATGGATCCATCAGGCAGATGCAGCCTGGATTCAGCACAGACAGGTCCTGTTTGACAAACTTGCTGGAGTTCTTTGAGGATATAATGAGCGCAGTGGATAGAGGGGAGCAGATAGACATTATTTACTTGGATTTCCAAAAGGTGCTCTGTAAGATGCAACATAAAAGATTTATCCATAAGATAAGGATAATAGAGTTGGGTGTGATGTATTAGCATGGTTAGAGGATTGGTTAACTAATAGAAAGCAGTGAGTTGGGATACATGGGAGTTACTCTAGTTGGCAATCAGTGGTGAGTGGTGTGCCACAGGGGTCAGTGCTGGGAACTCAACTGTTCACGATATACATTAATGATCTGGAAGAGGGGACCAACTGTAGTGCATCTAAGTTTGCTGATGACAATAAGTTGAGTGGGAAAGCAAACTGTTCAGCAGGTACAGAGAGTCTACAGAGAGATATAGATAGATTAAGTGAATGGGCTAAGGTCTGGCAGATGGAGTACAATGTTGGTAAATGTGAGGCCATCTACTTTGGAAGGAAAAATAGAAGACCACATTATTTAAATGGTAACAGACTGCAGCATGCTGATGTGCAGAGGGACTTGGGAGTGCTTGTGCATGAATCACAAAAGGTTGGTTTGTAGGTGCAGCAGGCTATCAAGAAGGCAAATGGGATATTGGCCTTCATTACTAGAGGGATTGAATTTAACAGCAGGGAGGTTATGCTGCAATTGTACAGGGTATGGTGAGACCGCACTGGGAGTACTGCGTGCAGTTCTGGTCTCCTTACTTGAGGAAGGATATACTGGCTTTGGAGACGGTGCAGAGCAGGTTCACCGGGTTGATTCCAGAGATGAGGGGTTTAGACTATGAGGAGAGATTGAATCATCTGAGACTGCACTTGCTGGAATTCAAAAGAATGAGAGGAGATCTTATAGAAACAGATAAAATTATGAAAGGGATAGATAAGATAGAGGCAGGAAGGTTGATTCCACGGGTAGGTGAGATTAGAACTAGGGGACATAGAACATAGAATAGTACAGTATATTACAGGCCCTTCAGCCCACAATGTTGTGCTGACCCTCAAACCTTGTCTCCCATATAACCCCCCACCTTAAATTCCTCCATATACCTGTCTAGTAGTCTCTTAAACTTCACTAGTGTATCTGCCTCCACCAATGACTCAGGCAGTGCATTCCATGCACCAACCACTCTCTGAGTAAAAAACCTTCCTCTAATATCCCTTTTGAACTTCCCTCCCCTTACCTTAAAGCCATGTCCTCTTGTACTGAGCAGTGGTGCCCTGGGGAAGAGGCGCTGGATGTCCACTCTGTCTATTCCTCTTAATATCTTGTACACCTCTATCATGTCTCCTCTTATCCTCCTTCTCTCCAAAGAGTAAAGCCCTAGCTCCCTTAATCTCTGATCATAATCCATACTCTCTAAACCAGGCAGCATCCTGGTAAATCTCCTCTGTACCCTTTCCAATGCTTCCACATCCTTCCTATAGTGAGGTGACCAGAACTGGACACAGTACTTCAAGTGTGGCCTAACTAGAGTTTTATAGAGCTGCATCATTACATCGTGTCTCTTAAACTCTATCCCTCGACTTATGAAAGCTAACACCCCATAAACTTTCTTAACTACCCTATCTACCTGTGAGGCAACTTTCAGGGATCTGTGGACATGTACCCCCAGATCCCTCTGCTCCTCCACACTACCAAATATCCTGCTATTTACTTTGTACTCTGCCTTGGAGTTTGTCCTTCCAAAGTGTACCACCTCACACTTCTCCGGGTTGAACTCCATCTGCCACTTCTCAGCCCACTTCTGCATCCTATCAATGTCTCTCTGCAATCTTTGACAATCCTCTACACTATCTACAACACCACCAACCTTTGTGTCATCTGCAAACTTGCCAACCCACCCTTCTACCCCCACATCCAGGTCGTTAATAAAAATCACAAAAAGTAGAGGTCCCAGAACAGATCCTTGTGGGACACCACTAGTCACAACCCTCCAATCTGAATGTACTCCCTCCACCACAACCCTCTGCCTTCTGCAGGCAAGCCAATTCTTAATCCACCTGGCCAAACTTCCCTGGATCCCATGCCTTCTGACTTTCTGAATAAGCCTACTGTGTGGAACCTTGTCAAATGCCTTACTAAAATCCATATAGATCACATCCACTGCACTACCCTCACCTATATGCCTGGTCAGCTCCTCAAAGAACTCTATCAGGCTTGTTAGGCATGATCTGCCCTTCACAAAGCCATGCTGACTGTCCCTGATCAGACCATGATTCTCTAAATGCCCATAGATCCTATCTCTAAGTATCTTTTCCAACAACTTTCCCACCACAGACGTAAGGCTCACTGGTCTATAATTACCTGGACTATTCCTACTACCTTTTTTGAACAAGGGGACAACATTTGCCTCCCTCCAATCCTCCGGTACCATTCCCATGGACAACGAGGACATAAAGATCCTAGCCAGAGGCTCAGCAATCTCTTCCCTTGCCTCGTGGAGCAGCCTGGGGAATATTCCATCAGGCCCCGGGGACTTATCTGTCCTAATGTATTTTAACAACTCCAACACTTCCTCTCCCTTAATATCAACATGCTCCAGAACATCAACCTCACTCATATTGTCCTCACCGTCATCAAGTTCCCTCTCAATGGTGAATACCAAAGAGAAGTATTCATTGAGGACCTCGCTTGCTTCCACAGCCTCCAGGCACATCTTCCCACTTTTATCTCTAATTGGTCCTACCTTCCTCCTGTCATCCTTTTGTTCTTCACATAATTGAAGAATGCCTTGGGGTTTTCCTTTACCCTACTCGCCAAGGCCTTCTCATCCCCCCTTCTTGCTCTTCTCAGCCCCTTCTTAAGCTCCTTTCTTGCTACCCTATATTCCTCAATAGACCCATCTGATCCTTGCTTCCTAAACCTCATGTATACTGCCTTCTTCCACCTGACTAGATTTTCCACTTCACTTGTCACCCATGGTTCCTTCACCCTACCATTCTTTATCTTCCTCACCGGGACAAATTTATCCCTAACATCCTGCAAGAGATCCTTAAGAATCAACCACATGTCCATAGTACATTTCCCTGCAAAAACATCATCCCAATTCACACCCGCAAGTTCTAGCCTTATAGCCTCATAATTTGCCCTTCCCCAATTAAAAATTTTCTTGTCCTCTCTGATTCTATCCTTTTCCATGATAACGCTAAAGGTCAGGGAGCGGTGAACCTTTTCCCAGAGAGTGGTGAATGCGGAATTCTCTGCCCAATGAAACAGTGGAGGCTACCTCAGTAAATATATTTAAGACAAGGTTGCACAGTAGGGAAATTGAGGGTTGTGAGGAAAAGGCAGGTAGGTGGAGATGAGACCATGGTCAGATCAGCCATGATCTAATTGAATGATGGAGCAGGCTCGATGGGCCGGATAGTTTACACCTGATTATGTTCTCATGGCAGCAGCGAGAAGAGAGCACGACCTGAATGGTGGGGCCTCTGATGATGGACGCTGCTTTCCTGTGACACCACTCCATGTACTGTAATTGTGCTCAATGGTGGGGAGGGCTTTACTCATGACAGATTGTGCTGAATCCATTACTTTTTGTAGGATTTTCTGTTCAAGGGCATTGGTGTTTCTATGCCAGGCTGTGATGCAACCAGTCAATACACTCTCCACCACACATGTATAGAAGTTTCTCAGAGTTTTAGATGTCATACTGAACCTTCACAAGGAAGTGGACGCACAGCCATACTTTCTTGGTAATTGTAACTTTTGTGCTTGGCTCAGAAAATGATAGCACCAGGGAATTTCAAGTCGTTGATGTTCTCCATCTCCAATCCCCCAATGAGGACTGGCTCATGGACCTCTGCTTTCCTCCTTCTGAAGTCAATAATCAGCTTCTTGGTGCTGCTGGTGTTGAGTGAGAGGTTATTGTGGCACCACTCAGCCAGATTTTTAATCTTCTTCTTATACGCTGATTCATCACTATCTTTAATTCGTCCAATGACACTGGTGTCATCAGCAAACTGAAATATTGCATCGGAACTGTGGAAAGAGAGTATCAAAGGGGGCTAAGCAGACAGCCTTGTGGTGCACCTGTGCCGATGGAGATTGTGGAGGAGTTGTTACTCCCATTAAAAATGGGGTCTATAAGTGCAGAAATTGAGGATCCAGTTACACAAGTAGGTATTGAGACCAACATCTTGAAGCCTATTAATTAGTTTTGAGGTAATGATAGTATTGAATGCCAAGCTGTAAATGATAAAGAGCGTCCTTATGCATGTATCTTTGCTGTCCAAAGGTTCCAGAGTTGAATGAGAGCCAATGGCAAATCAGACCTCCTGTGGACCTGTTATACCAGCAGGCAAATTGGAGCAGATCCAGGTCATTTCTGAGACAGGAGTTGATGTGTTTCATCATTAACCTCTCAAAACACTTCATCATTGTGGATGTAAGTGTCCTGGACAATTGTCATTGAGCCAGGTTACCACCTTCTTCTTAGGCAATGATATAATTGAATGCTGCTTGAAGCGGGTGGGTACCTCAGACTGCCAAAGTGAGAGGTTAATGATATCGGTGGACCCGGTTAATCAGCACAGGTCTTTAGTACTTGGCCAGGTGCTACTCCATCTGGGCTGGATGCTTTCCATGGGTTCGCCCTTCTGAAGGTGCCCTCCAGTCAGCTCCAGGGTCTTGGGGGCAGCGGGAGTTCGTGATGGTTCCTCCAAGTTTTGATGACCAAAATGAGCATAGAAGGCATTGAGCTCACCTGGAAACGAAGCTCTTTTGTCACCTATATCACTTGATTTCACTTTGTAAGAAGTAAAAGCATTCAAGCCCTGACACAGCTGCTGATGGAAATTGGGCAGAGATTTCTTCATACAAATCTGATTTGAAATGTGCTGCTGTGGACTATTTCTTGTTTGGTGAAAACAGCATGCAGTGTCTCAAGAGCCTGATTTCAAGCAGCCAGTGGGTGTGTGTAAATTGTGGTCAGGATCACGGAGGAGAACTCTCCTGGTAAATGCGATAGTTGGCACTTGATCATTAGGTGTTCCAGGTCAAAGGGAAGATGAGTACAACAAGACAATCACATTGGAATACCAGAGAATTTATCATGAAACACACACCCCCATCTTTTGCCTTTTCTGAATCAGCAATTTGGTTGATCCTGTGAATAGAGAAGCCTTCAGGTCTGATTGTTGAATCAGGTATGCTCAGAGTAAGCCACGTCTTGGTAAAATACAGAATATAACAATTTCTCATTTCCCTCCAATTCAGCAGTCTTGCCTTAGGTCCTCAATCTTGCTAACAAAATACTGGGTAGAGCAGGTCTCAATCCTCTGTGTTTCAGCTTGCCTTGGAGTCCCTCCCCCCCCCCCCCCCGCCTCACTTCCGGTCGTGGCAATGAACCTTCATTTGCTTAAATGTGCCACACCTGCTTGCTTGAGAGTTAAGTCCACCGAGTCCTCCTGAAGACCATTAAATCAATAGTTCATTGAGGTAGTTCAGAAGTATGTTGCTTAAAGGGAAATTACACATTGCAGATTGCAGTGAGAGTAATTCAAGAGAGGTATATTTAGAAGTTTTGTAAGCAGCCTGCAGAACATCGCCATGGTTCACTGGTACCATTTTGCAAATCCTGATCAAAATCAGAATGTTTATTATCACTGGCATATAACATGAAACATGTTGTTCTGTGGCAGCAATACAGTGCAAAATAAGTACTGTAAGTTACAGAAATAAATAAATAAATAGTTCAAAAGAGGAAGCGAGGGGTAGTGTTCACTTCATAACTCTGATGTCAGAGGGAAAGAAGCTGTGCTTCTTCCCAATGTAGCAATGAGAAGAGGGCATGACCTAGATGGTGAGGGTCCTTAATGATGGATGCTGCCTTCTTGTGCCACTGCCTGTTGAAGGTGTCCATGCTGAGAGTTGTACCCATGATGAGTCCACTCTACAGCCTCTTTCCATCCTGTGCATTGGAACCTCCAAAGGCGATGATGCAACCAGCTAGAATGCTCTCCATTGTACATCTGTAGAAATCTGCAAGTGTCTTTGTTGACATGCCCAACCTCCTCAAACTCTTAATGAAATATAATTGCGGGTGAGCCTTCTTTGTGATTGCATCAATGTGTTGAGCCCAGGATAGACCCTCTAAGTTGGTGATGCCCAGGAACTTGAAGCCACTTACCTTTTCCACTGCTGATCCAGCAATGAGGATGGTGTTTGTTCTCTTAACTTCCCCTTCCTGAAATCCACAATCAAATCATTTATCCTGCAGTACTGAGTGTAATGTTGTTGTTGTGACAGCACTCAACCAGCTGATCTCTCACTCCTGTACACCTTCAATCACCAAGGGCTAAAGTAACAAGTAACATCCCTTTGCATTCCTCTTAACTTCCTCTTCTCAGCTTACTTTCCAATTTTTGTACTGCCAACAACTTTGAAAACATTACACTATCTTTTCATCTAAGTTACTAGTATACATTGAGGGCATAAAACCTGTAACATAACATTAATACCTGTCAACCTGGAAGAGAGCTGTTTACTCCTACACCCATCTCATTCAGCCACCAATCAATCCTCTATCCATTCCAACATCCCAATATCCCTGGCCTGTGAGTCCTCTATCCTACATAGCAACTCATGTTGAGTAGATGGATCAAATTTCTATCAAGCAGAGACTAATATTCACAAGTATTAATTGGCTATAAACACTTTGGGAAGTCTGAATGGGGCCATAAAAATGTAAGTCTTTCTGTATATATGTTCTCAGAGCCTCTCTCACCCTTCCAGAAATGCTATAGGAAAATCAATTTGCAGTGTACTCTAAAGCTGGGGAGCATAAATAGTCCCACACCTTCCTTCCATGAACCCAGAAACCAACAGAATTAACAAGTGCAATGGGAAAGTGGGGTAGAGTGGGAAATTAATCTACTGATCTTCTGTCTGTACTTCTTACTGACTCAGTGAAGCAGCCAGCATAGTCAAAGACCCCACTCACCCCAGACACTCTCTTTCCTCCCCTTCCCACTGAGCAGATTCAAAAGCCTGAAAGCATGTATTACTGATCCTAACCCGCTGTAATAAGACTATTTTCTAGTTCTCTGATGCATTAAAATGACTTTTGACCTCACAATCGACTTTGTTATGATCTTGTACCTGATTGTTTAGTTCACTGCTCTTTCTGTGGTGCTGTTGCACTTCATTCTGAATTCTGTTATTGTCTTACCTTGTTCCATCTCAACGGACTGTGTGATAATTTGATCTGTACAAGCAGTATAAGAGACGAGCTGTACCTCAGTTCCTGTGACAATAATAAACTAATTTACCAAATCCATGAGATCGGAACAGTCTGGCACAATGGGAATAGGTGGAATGGGAACTACTGTCAATTCCCTTAAAAGCACCTCCATCAGATATTCAAAATAAATTTGTCTTTTGTGAAGGAGGAAGTAGGGCCAATTAAAAAAGTACCATTCATGAAACCCTTTGCATTTACAATTCAATTTTTTTGTGCTGTGTCATGTAACACCATGGTCCTGAAAAACGTTGTCTCATTTTTACTATGCACTGTACCAGCAGTTATGGTCGAAATGACAATAAAAGTTTACTTGACTTGAATTCCGAATCTGTAGAGTGTTGAGGAACCAAGCCTGTTTGGTTGCATTCCACATATACTCTTCACATGGACAAGGTATGAGGAACAATATGTGTTCAATTTGGGCATCATGCCATAGGAAAGATGGTTAAGCATTGGGGGAGGGATGCAGAAAAGGTTTATGCGAACAATTCTTCAGGATGAGGAGTACATTTATGAGGACAAGTCAGAGATAATGGGAACTGTTTTATTGTTGGAGGAAAGAGGACTGAGGGGAGATTCGACTGGAGGATGGAACATAATGAGGAGTTGGACAAAGTAAGGAGAGGCAGGGAGCCCCTTTGGTGATTGGGGAGGGTGTGGGGGCATTGAGGACTGGAGGTTGCAGGTACACATGAACGAGAAGAGAAAATAACGGAACTGGGCAAAATCTGTTTTACACGACATGTGGCTGGGATCTGACGCACACTGCCCACAGGTAAGACCTGGGGTGAACCTGGGTTTCTGGCATGGTGGAACAACTGCCCTACTCATCACGACACTGTCCTGCCTCAGTGACTTCCTCCATGCTGTAGTCATCCCACAATCCTGTGTTTCTGTGCACTTGGCTTTAACAACCTGGATCACAGCACAGGAAGGGTCATGAATTGAAAAAGCTGCAAAACAAAACCAAAACCAGGCTGTCCATATAAAAAATGTCTTCCGCTAAGATATTTTGCATTCAGAACAATCTGTGCTGTTGAGGGTTGCTAACTGATGTCTATTTTAGAGGAAATCTTTGTCATTGGGTTGAGAATTTCTATCAGGATCAATGGGAGAGAGACAGAAAAAATTGCAGATGCATTTCATGGTATGTTTCAATGTACATGTGATAATTAAATTAATCTGAATCTGAATAATCTGAAGCCAAAGCTCAAGCAGTTGGAGAGTTCAGGGGGTCGAGCAGCATCCATGGAGAGAAAGGAATTGTCAACATTTTGGAATCAGAAATGTAGATGATTCCTGTCTCTTCACAGATGCAGCTTGACCTGCTGAATTCCTCCCTCCTCTCCGATCAAATTCCTTCTTCTTCAGCTCGGTACCTTTCCCTTTCACCTCCCAGCTTCTCACTTCATCCCACTCCCCAGCCACCCACCTACCCCCTCACCTATCACCTGCCAGCTTGTACTCCTTCCTCTCCCCCACCCCACCTTCACGTTTTGGCTTATCGCCCCTCCCTTTCCAGTCCTGAAGAAGAGTCACAACTTGAAAGCTCAACTATTTATTACTCTCCATAGATGCTGACTGACCTGCCATGACCTTCCAGCATTTTGTGTTTGTGCTCTGGATTTCTAGCATCTGCAGAATTTTTGTGTCTACACTTTGCGGCTGTTTATTTGCTCAAATGCAGGGAGACCTTGACTCATACTTACTGAGTAATGTTACTGTCAGTCCTAGTATCGATCACAAGTGTTGAATCTCACTCTGTGTTACTCAAGACTGAGTCAGAGATTTACCTTCATTCAGAAATCAGTTTCAGTCAGTGTCACGGGAGTGTGGGTGTGGGACTTTGTCTCACTGGCTGGGAGGCTCTGGCATCATCACTGGGGAGTAATAACTAGTTCAGTTTCATAAGGAGGAAGTACTTGAAGTTATTGTGTTATTGGGGAGTGAGTCTCCAACTGAAAGTTATTGGACAGTTAAGCTTTGTCAGTGCCATCATGGGATCATTACCTTTTGTCTCAATAATTCTGGGGAGTAGGTCATTGAAACACCAGACATCCCACCCTGAAAAAACTCATTTCAAAGAGATAGCTCCAGCACCCCCACCCCCGCAACCCCATATCCCCCCCTCCAGTTGACCTCCAAGGGTGTATGTATACAGGACATTTGGTTATGAAAGAACAAAACGATTTATTTGATCACATATTGAAACTATTTACACACACACACACACACACATACATATATATATTTGTTGTTGAGTATTTTGTTGGCAGTCTCAATGCTAGTAGCTAAATGCTAATGTAAATAGCTTTTCTATTTCTTTTGGAAACTTTCCTTGTACTGTGATGTGGCTTGCTTGGCAGATTTGAGCATTTTGCCGGAAGTCTCAACCTCATAGCAGTCTGTGTCAATGAATTTGCTAATTCTGCAAGACATCAGATTCACAGGTATTTTGTGAGACAGCTGGCTTCTGACAATGAAAGACAGAGAGAGGTCGACTGTAAAGCCCACCCACAGAAAAAACTGATAGGTCTACTTAGCACAGAGAGAGACCAATCAGGATGCTCTGTCTGTCACTCTCTCGCTACATCTGTCACTCGTGCTCTCTGTCTCGCTCGGTCTCAAAAAAATTGATTTCCGGGATATTGTATATAATTTGCGGGTGTCAGGAAGCCGCTATCAATATGCTGGAGACTCCTGAAACTTCCGGGAGAGGTGGGATGTCTGAGACACTATCACTGGGGAATGAATCCTTCACCCAGTGTTATTGGGAAATGAACTTTTGTGCAATTGTCATTGAGAAATGAGTCCCTGGCTCAGAGTCATCGGAGAGTAAATCACTGAGTCAGCATCACTGGGGCTGAGTAATTGATCCAATGTTCCTGGAGAGAAAGTCTTAGATCCAGTGTCACTGGGGAGTGAATCACTGGGGAGGGACTCTTGGATCTAGAATCAATGGAGAATGAGTCTTTCATTATAATATTCTTCTCCCAGGGCTGGGGTTAGCGAGCTGCAGAGCAGAAGCATCATCTATGTGTAGTCCTGGTATTCCATATTCCAACCTTGTTCTCACAGTGAACCTGACTTCCCCACATGTATGGGAGTGAGCTACTCCCAGTCCACTCTGCCCTCGTACAGCTGCTGATAGGTGAAATGAACATCTTACATTTATAGATTGCAATTACCATAGGGCTACACCCCCTAATGCTTCTACACTTCCCAATACTTACCAGCATAAATGAACAAAAGCTTAGTCAGAGAGGTTGTTTTTAAAGAGCATCTTACCAGATAAGATAGAGTAGAAGATAGGATAAGCAGGGTAAAGTTCAGGCAGGTTCAGCAACTTTAAATGTTGTATCAAAGACCATTCTACTGCACTGAAATTGGAATTATCAGTTTATTATTGTTACATGAGCCAAGATACTAAGAAAAGCTTGTCTTGCACATACTAGAAAACTATTTAATAGTTTTTTTTAACTGTAGCTGTCTTTAAGCCTGGTGGTGTGTGCTTTCAGGCTTTTGTATCTTCTGCCCGACGGAATTGGGGAGAAGAGAAAATGTCCAGGGTGGGTGAGATCTTTGATTATGCTGGCTGCTTTACCATGACAGTAAGAAGATCATGACAGATCATAACAGGGCAACATGGCAGCATAGCGTTTAGCTAACACCATTACAGCACAAGCAACCCGGGTTCAGTTCTGCCGCTGTCAGTAAGGAGTCTGTACGTTCTTCCCGTGATCCCACATTCCAAATACGTACGGGTTAAGTCACATGGGTATAATTGGTTGGCACATGCTCGTAGGCCCAAACAGACCTGTTACCGTGCTCTTATTCTAAATTTTAAAATATATTAAAATAATCACAGAGTGCATTGAGGTAGGACAGAGTAAAACAACAACAAGGCAGAATAAAGTGTAACAGCCATGGAGAAAGTGCGGTGCAGGTAAACAATAAGGTGGAAGCTCAGCACAGGGTAGATTGTGAGGTCAAGAGTCCATTTTATAATACCAGAGAACGATTTGGTAGTCTTCTAACATAAGTTGTCTTTGAGCCCCGTGGTTTATGCTCTCAAGCTTTAGTACCATTTGCGTGATGGAAGAGGGGAGGAGAGAATGTGGAGGGTGGTGGGTCTTTGATCATGTTGGCTGCTTTACTGAGGGAGCAGGAAGTATAGACAGAGCCCATGGAGGAACCACCCAGCACTTACAGTGAGGGAAGTGACCCAGAGAGTGCTAGTAGAGGGTTGCCTGTCTGACTGGAAGCCTGTGTCTAATGGAGTACTGCAGGGGTTGCTGCTGGGTCTGTTGTTGCTTGTCATCTGTATCAATGATCTGGATGATAATGTGGCTAACTAGATCAGCAAGTTTGTGGACGACACCAAGATTGGGCGTGTGGTGGACAGTGACAAAGGCTATCATGGCTTGCAGAGGGATCTACATCAGCTGGAAAAATGGGCTGAGAAATGGCAGATGGAATTTAATGCAGACAAGTGTGAGGTTTTACACTTTGGCAGGAGCAGTACAGCAAACAGTTAGGCACTGAGGAATGTGGTAGAACAACGGAATCTGGGAATACAGGTCTAGAATTCATTTAAAGTGACATCACAGGTAGATAGTATTGTAAAGTAAGCTTTTGGCACATTGGCCTTCATAAATCAAAGTAATGAGTAATGTTATGTTTAAGTTGTATAACACATAGGTGAGGCCTTATTTGGAGAACTGTGTGCAGTTTCGATCACCTATCTACAGGAAAGATGAAAACTAGGTTAAAAGAGTACAGAGAAAGTTGACGGGATGTTGCCGGGATTGGAGGACCTGAATTATAAGGAATAGGTTAGGAATGTAGAAGGTTACAAAATTATGAGGGGTATAGATAAGGTAAATGAAAGCAGGTTTTTTCCACTGAGGTTGGGTGGGACGACAGCCTGAGGCCATGGGTTAAGGATGAAAGGTGAAAAGTTTAAGGGGAGCATAAGGGGGGAGCTCTTCACTCAGAGGGTGGTGAGAGTGTGGAATGAGCTGCCAGTGCAAGTGGTGCATTCAAGCTTGAATTCAACATTTAAGAGAAGTTTGGACAGGAACATGGATAGTAGGGACACAGATGGTTGTGGTCCCGGTGCAGGTGATGGGAGTAGGCAGTTTAAATTGTTTCAGCATGGACTAGATGGGCCAAAGGGCCTGTTTCTGTGCTCTATGACTACATGACTTTATGCATTGAGCCACTACAGAGATGACAATCAGATTCTGCAAGTTTCAAGTTTACGTGCCTATGCCAATAAACTTAAACTTATAACTTATACTGTGCAGCAAATCAATTGAACTTCTCCCTGCATAATGAAGTGAATGAAATCCTCACAGTGCCTTGTATACTTCCGGTAAGCTTAGCTACAGCAGCTTCTACGGGGCCAACCAAAGGTGCTGGACACTAAGAACTGAAAGTACTGTAGTCTAGCCCATCAAAAAGTTGTTGTTTGGTTGAGAAACTGAAGGAGCTGGATTTGGTGTCGATCGTACTGTTGCTTATATCAGAGAGGCTTTGCAGGAGTCAGTACGCAAAGGCGATGTGCAGTCTAACAGTGAGTGATTATCTGTCACTTTTGTTGTGATTGCAAGACCTTGTTGGACATTGTTAATGTGGAATTCTGCAAGTCTGAATCACTGGTTTATTGGTGGATGGTGGGGGAGCGAGGTCCAGGTCTAAAGCTATGGTGTCACCTGTTTACAACCGCCCAGGACAGCCTGAGGCATCGGAGTCGGTTTGCTCCACTGGAGTGCTGGAGGCAGTGTGGTGTGGGTTCCATGCTGGGTTCAGTGCTGCCCTTAGTGTTCACTGGGCAGAAGATAAACATTATTGTGTTTGACTACATTCCTGGACCCAGGGACTAGGACTATATTTAATTTTGTCTGATTGTACCTTACTACTATCTTACACATGCTTGCTATCTTATATGTGCTATATGTGTCTTGTGCTGTGTGTGAATGTTGGTGCTGTGTTTTACACCTTAGCCCCACAGGAATGCTGTCTCATTTGAATGGGTATTCATGTACGGTTCAATGACAATAAGATTAGATAAGCATTACCCTGGACAGTGGACTAAATGAAATTCTCAGCAAGGTGGACAGTGCTGTGAATAAAATGACCATTCCACGGCACTGTACATTGTGATGGGAACTAAAGTGCTTTGGGCTGGCTGTTTGATTGCTCTCCAGGGATTGATCACTGTGCAGGGTAATTGTCTTTTCACTCACTGACACTCTTGTTGTTGAGTGCCGTCGAGCCGCCGGCAATGGTGGAGTTGTCCATAGGGTTTTTGTGGCAAGATACAGAAGTCGATTGCCAGGCCTTTCTTCAGCTGGGAATCGGCCAGTCTCGAATTCAGGACCCTCTGCCTCAAAGTCCAGTGCTGATACCACAATGCCCTCGGCCAGCCCAGCCATATTGTACAGGGTGCTTGTTACTCTACTTGCTGCACCTCACTGACTTGTACTGTTCAAAGGTTATTTTATTCACTACTCTGTGTACTTTGAAGGTGATTATGCTGGACAATGTACTCACTGCAAACTACAGCTGCATTGTACACTTTGATGGAAATCTAGTAAACTTGTCACATAGGTATAGTTGAGTGACGTAGGCTTGTAATGAGCCCGAAGCCTCACTACCGAGGTGTATCTCCAAATAAAATAAATAAATAAAGTGCAGTGGACGGAGTGATGGCTATTGCGTCAGCTCTTGCATTGTCAGAGTTGATGGTCATTTATATCACTTGTAGGGTAACTATGCTTTTTTACACTGCATCGTACGGGCTGACATTCACATTATTCACTACTGTGCAGTTTGACTGGGATATTAATCCAATGTACTACATGTGAGTATTCACCATACTGGGCTGTTTGATCAGATGTAATAGAAGGCATGGCCAATGTGACTGATGTTTTTAGATGTACAAGAGGGTAGTGCAGTTAATGTAATGTGTGGATTTTGATCAGGTCCCACATGGAAATCCGAAGCTCATACAGTACACAGCAAAGGGAACTTTTTTAAAACTGCCCCAGTAAACAGAAGCAGAGGTAGCGGTGAAGGGTTGTTCTTACAATTGGAAGCTTGTGACCAGCAGCACATAGACTCTTACTGTTTGTTATATATTTTAGTGATTGGATATAAATTCAGGGGTATGATTATTAAATTTGCAAATGACATGAAAACGAGTGGTGCAGCTGATTGTGATGAGAACAGTTATCATCTGCAGAATGATTGGTAAACCAGGCACAGTGAAGGCAGGTGGAATTTAATCCCAGTAGGTGCAAGATGCTGTATTTTAGAGCATAAAACACCAAAAGCCCTTTGTCCCTCAATGCTGCACCGACATTTTAACCTATTCCAATGTCAAACTAATCCATCACTCCAACAGAGCCCTCCATTTACCTCATCCATGTGCCTTTAAGAATCTATTTCATGTATTTGCCTCCACCACCAACCCAGCACCCACCACTCTGTGTAAAAATCCTACCTCTGACATCGCCCCATACTTTCCTCCAATCACCTTAAAAGTACAGTGCCTTGAAAAAAGTATTCAGTCCCATAACTCCTTTTACTATCTCATTTTCTAAATTTAAAATATATTGAAGTAGGATTTTTGAGCTAATCTACAAAACATTATGCATCATGTCAAATCAAAAGAAAAATTCGAAAAACTGTCAACAATTTACAAAAAATTAAAAACCATGATTGTGAGACTGAAGAAGTATTCATCCCCTTTGTAATTACTATACTAACTTCCCTCAGGTGCAATACTGTTTATAACCTTACAACTCACCGAATGTGTAGATGTAGAAAATTGAAGGATCACCTGAATAAACACACTCTCTCTCTCTGTAAGGCCCAAATATATGGTAGATTTTCAACAGACCAAACCAAAATAAGTGAAGACAAAAAACATTCAAGGTGAGTCAGGGAAATGAAAAAGAGAACCACAACTCTTGGGAAAGGTACAAGACCATCTCAAAGGCACTGAACGTGCCTCAGAACTCCATGCAGTCTATTGTAAAAAAAAGTGGAATAAAATATGAAACCACAGCTCCACTGGCTAGGTCATCCTGCCCCTCTAAACTTAGTCAGCACAGGCAAACGGCACTTATAATAGAGGTACTGTGATGCGAACAATCACTCTGATTGAGCTGCAGAAGTCAGTGGCTGCAACTGGAGATGCAGTTCCTGGCTCCACATTCTCTAGGGCCTTGCACTAAAAGCATATTCATGGAAGAGGCCATGAAAAAGCCCTGGCTAAAAAAAAGCATATTGTTGCTCATAAAGAGTTGCCAAGTGTCAATTGGAAAAGGTGTGAGCGACGGAGGATGAGAGGTGACCTGATAGAGGTGTATAAGGTAATGAGAGGCATTGATCGTGTGGATAGTCAGAGGCTTTTTCCCAGGGCTGAAATGGCTAGCATGAGAGGGCATAGTTTTAAGGTGATTGGAAGTAGGTACAGAGGAGCTGTCAGGGGTAAGTTTTTTTACACAGAGAGTCATGAGTGCATGGAATGGGCTGCCAGCAACGGTGGTGGAAGCGGAAACGATAGGGTGGGTCTTTTAAAAGACTAATGGCTGGATACGTGGAGCTTAGAAGAATAGAGGCTATAGGTAAACCTAGGTAGTTCTAAGGTAAGGACATGTTCGGCATAGGTTATCGATGTTTCTATGTGGAAGAAGGTCTTGTGGTCAGATGGGACTAAAGTGGAATTTTTGGACCTCAACTCTAGTGATACATGTGATGTAAATCCAATACTGCACATCAACCAGGTTACACCATCCCTACTGTAAAGTATTGTAGAGGTAGCATTATACTATGGGGTTCTTTTTCAATGATGTTAACATTTGACGCATGCAAGCGGGTGAGATGAATTATTTATTTAATGTCAAATGTCACAAAACTATTTTTTTGAATATCTAATCGGTATAAAGCTTCTGAAAAAATGTGTCAACAAAGAATTTCTGGTGTGAAAGAATCTCAAAGGAAGCATTCTGCTTTAATTGAATCTTTTGGGTAATTATTATAAGAACAAAAACGATTTGCCTAGGGGTAATTTGTCAGTTTATTCAGTCAGACATAAAGCCGGTTTTGAGTAAAACCCTGATTCCTACATATATGCCTGTAGGCAGGGAGGGGAGTTTGCATGCAATGCAGCATTTGATAAATGATTCCTACCATGAAATTAACAGGAGAGAGCAATTTCAAAACAACACTTTAAATACTGTACTGCAAACTCTTAAAGAATGTTATGGGGTGATTTTAATAGTTTGTCATGGGCTCGAAACTGCTGTTGCAAATTTATTCCAAGTTTTCTTCTTCAGCTCATCATCCCTACTGGAGCATAGGCCACTGCCAGCAACTGGCCTGGGTCCTCTGTCCTGGACCGGTCCTTCAAGTTGTCCCTACAGCTAGCCCATCTGCAAAGATCCTTCCTCTCCAAAGCATGATGTTTTTGGAGTTTCTGTAGCACTGGGCTTTTACAGGATGAGTTCCTAGTCCCATGTCCAACCCTTCTCCTTTCACAGTTGTGTTTGGAATACTCCATGTATGATGCTTCATGAAGTGAAGTTGATACAGAACAAGATTTCAATGGTGCTGTAATACATACCAGGGAGAATCCCACCAGTGAGGCTTGAGAATCTACTGCACTTACTGTGCTTAAGAAAGATATCGGTCATCAACCATCTTGCCAACAGAATGGGATGGAGAGAACACCACAAGATTTGAGGAAAAGAGCTATACTAGCCCCAGACAGACACATAAAACACAGAACACTACAGCACAGTACAGGGCATTCAGCTGATCGTAGAACTTACTCTAAGATCAACCTAACCCTTCCCTCCATTCTTCTATCCTCTATGTTCCTACCTAAGAGCCTCTTAAATGCCCCTAAGGTATCTGTCTCTACCAATACCTCTGGCAGGTCATTCCACACACCCACCGCTCTGAGTAAAAAAACTTACTTCTGATATTCTATAAGATATAGGAACAGAATTAGGCCATTTGGCACATCTAATCTATCCCCTCTATACTTCCCTTCAATCACCTTAAAAGTATGCCCCCGTATTAGCCATTTTCACCCTGGGAAATGTCTCTGGCTGTCCATTCGATCAATGCTTCTTATCATCCTATACACCTCTATTACATTACCTCTCATTCTCCTTTACTCCAAAGAGAAAAGCCCTCCCCTCATAAGGCACCAAGTCAGCATCCTGGTAAACCTTCTCTCCACCCTTTCTAAAGTTTCCAGATCCTATAATGAGGTGACTAGAATGGAACACAATATTCTAAATGTGGTCTAACCAGAGTTTTATAGAACTACAATATTATATCGCAGCTCCTGAACACTCTCTCTTGACTAATGAAGGTTCTCACGCCATAGGTATTAAACAGTCATTTCGTGTCTCTCTCTCTCTCTCCCCCCCCCTCCCTTCCTCCCTCCTCCAAGTGCATTTCTTTGATCAAGATTTTAGTCACTTCTGATACCTTCTTCACTGTAAAATTCCAGCCTGATCTGGTCCTGTGAGATGTTAACGCCCCAAGAACAACAATGACTTCGCTTCAAGTCTCAAGTGCATGCCTTAAGCTTCGGTTTATTTTGTAACTTTAATACATGGCATACGATCATTGCATCGGCATGGAACCTTCTCCCACAGCAGTATGATTTTAGCGGTATGAAACCATTTTGACCATGTCTTCAAATACTGTCTATGTGGAGTTTGCTCCTTCTCCCTCTGACCGTACGTCTCTTCCGAGTACTCCACTTTCCTCCCACATACCAAGGACACACTGGAGGGTAAATTAACTGCTGATTGTACATTGCCCTAGCGTTGATGCACATCTGGAGAAGCAGGGGAGTTGGCGTTGGATTAGAGTGTAAAACTGGTATTTTTTCTTGTAGTTTAACCTTTCCTATACTTGCTTCTATTGTTATATTCTCACAGTATTAGGTATCTCCTGTACCTGATACAGTGGCCACTGAGTGTATGTTCGTGGTCTCCTGCTGCTGTAGTCCATCCACATCATGGTTCGACATGTTGTGCATTCGGGGATGCTTTTCTGCACACCGCTGGTGTAATGCGTGAGTATTTCAGTTACTGCTGCCTTCCTGTCAGCTTGAACCAGTCTGGCCATTCTCTTCTGATCTCTCTCATTAACAATGCATTTCATCCACAGAACTGCTGCTCGCTGGATGTTTTTTTTATTTTCGCACCATTCGCTGTGTACTATAGATACAGTCGTACATAAAAATCTTAAAAGATGAGCAGTTTCTGAGATACTCAAACCTCACCATCCGGCACCAATAACCGTTCCATGGTCAAAGTCACTTAGATCACATTTCTTCCCCATTCTGATGCTTGGTCTGAACAACAACTGAACCTCGTGGCTAAGCCTAACTGCTTTTATGCATTGAGTTATTGCCACATGATGGGCTGATTAGATATTTGCATTAATAAGCAAGTGTACAGGTGTACCTAATAAACTGGCCAGTGAATGTATATAAGTAAGTAGAATGGACTGGTCTCTAAACCAGATGGACAGTGGAGAGCACTCTGGTGTCATCACTGCCTGGTAGAAAGGCTCCAAGGTGCAGTATCCAAGGAGGCTGCAAAGGGTTGCAGACCCAGCCAGCTACATTACTGGCACGGTTCTCCTCACTATCAAGGACATCTTCAACAGGTGATACCTCAAAAAAATGGCCGTCATCGTTAAGGACATGCCCACTTCTTATTACTACCATGAGGGTCAGCTTTTATCCCTCCACCATCAGATATCAATGGGTCCATGAGCCTATAAAGCAGATTTGATTAGGAGCTTAAGGTAAAGGAATCCTTAGGAGTCAGTGAACATAATATGATAGAACTTATACTGCAGTTTGTGAGGGAGAAGTTAAAATTAGATGTATCTGTATTACAGTGGAGCCCAGGGAACTACACAGGCACGAGAGAAGCTTGCCAAAGTTGATTGGAAGGGGACACTAGCAAGGATGATGGCAGAGCAGGAATGGCTGCAGTTTCTGGGAGTAACTTGGAAGAGGTAGCATCAATCCATACTAAAGAAAGAACATCTAAAGGGAGGATGAGGCAACCATGTCTGACAAGTTTGGGGATGATATGAAGACAAGTGTACGGACAGGGACTATTGAGGAAGCAGGAAGTCTGAAGAAGGACTTAGGAGAATGGGAAAAGAAGTGGCAGATGGAATGTAGTGTAGAGAAGTGTATGGTCATGCACTTTGGTAGAAGGGATAAAGGCATAGACTGTTTTCTAAGTGGGCAGCAAATTTAGAAATCGGCGATGCAAAGGGACTTGAGAGTCCTAGTGCAGGATTCTCTAAATTTTAACTGGTAGGTTGAGTTGGTATTGAGGAAGGCAAATATGTTACCATTAATTTCCAGAGGACTGGAATATACAACCATGGATGGTATACTGAGGCTTTATAAGACTTTTGTCAGACTGCATTGGGAGTACAGTATTGTGAGGAGTTTTGGGTCTCCTATCTAAGAAAGGATGTGCTGGCATTGAAGAGGGTCCAGAGAAGGTTCACTAGAATGATCACAGTAATGAGAGGATTGAAGTACGAGGAGTGTCTAATGACTCTGCCTTTGTACTCACTGATGTTTAAAAGAATGAGAGGGAATCTCATTGAAACCTACCAAATATTGAAAAGCCTAGATAGTGTAGGTGGAAATGATGTTTCCATTAGTGGAGGAGAATAGGACCAGAGGACACAGCCTCAGAATACGAGAGTGACCCTTTAGAACAGAGGTGAAAAGGAATTTATTTGTCCAGAGGATAACAATTCTAGAGAACTCATTGCCACAGCTGACTGTGGAGACCAAGCCATTGGGTATATTTAGAGCAGAGGTTAATAGGTCCTTGATTAGTAAGGGTGTCAAAAGTTATGGGAGAAGACAGGAGAATGTGGTTGAGAGGGACAATAAATCAGCCACAATGGAATGGTGGAGCAGACTGGATAGGCCAAATGGCCTAATTCTGCTCCTATGTCACGGTCTTATATTTAGAACGGAGGTTCATAGATCCTTGATTAGTAAGAGCAGCAAAGGTTCAAGGAGAATGGGTTTGAGCAGGAAGGTAAATCAATCATGATTGAATAGCGGAGCATACTCGTTGGGCCTATATCTAGGCATTTCAATATCTGGTGGTTTAAATAAGATCCCACCCCACTATTCTTCTAAATACCAGAATAGCCCCAGGGCTATTAAACACTTCTCATGCATTAGCATTTTCATTCCTGGCATCCTGCTATACATTGTGGTCTTATGGTCTTTGAACACTACCTCACTATTCCTCCTTTTCACTCTTTTTTTTTGTAACTTATAGTAATTGTTATGTTTTGGTGCTCAGTGATAATAAACGTGATTCTGAAGTTCAGAGGTTGCTACTGAAAAGCCTGCACTGAAAGGATCAGTGGTAATATCTGCCCCGTTGTGTTCAGAACCTTGCAAGGAGAGTATAAATCAATTGTGATGAGGCATCCCACTACCACACGCTCTTTTAGAAAGTGGACTCCTGAAGCTGAACAGGGCCTGAGAGACTGCTTCGGTACTACTAACTGGGATGTACTGCAAGGGGGGCTCTGTGGGGGCGTTGAGGAGGTCACTGAATGCACAACGGACTATATTAACTTTTGTGTGGATGCAGTTGTCCCTGTCAGAACTGTTCGCTGCTATCCCAATAATAAGCCCTGGATCACTAGTCACATCAAAGGCCTCCTAAACCAGAAGAAGAGGGCCTTTAAAGATGGTGATCGGTTGGAGCTTAAAAGAGTTCAGAAGGAACTCAGAGTACAGATAAGGGGGGCAAAGGAGCAGTATAGGAGGAAGCTAGAACAAAAGCTGCAGAAAAAAAGCATGAAGGAGGTGTGGGATGGGATGAAGATCATCACCGGATGCGGTGCAAAGCGGGGGGCAAACATAAGTGGAGATGTGGAGAAAGCGAACCAGCTGAACAACTTCTTCAACAGGTTCGACAGCACAATCTCATCCTCACCGCAGAAATCCACACCAGGCTTACTTCCCTCACAGGAAAATAGCCACTCACAGGAGACCTTGCCCACGCCCAGGATTACGGCTGAACAGGTGGAAGGTCAACTGAGGAAGATCTGTACCAGCAAGGCGGCTGGACCGGATGGAGTTTCCCCACGATTACTGAGGGCCTGTGCGACTGAGCTGGGAGAACCACTACAGCGCATCTTCAACATGAGCCTGGAGCAGAGAAGAGTACCCAGACAGTGGAAAACATCCTGTATTGTCCCGGTACCGAAGAAACCACAACCAAAGGAGTTGAATGACTTCAGACCTGTTGCCTTGACATCGCACGTGATGAAGACCATGGAGCGGCTGATAATACAGAATCTGAGGCCACAAACCAGGCACGCCCAGGATCCTCTTCAGTTTGCGTATAAGGAGAAGGTGGGAGTGGAGGATGCTATCACGTATTTGCTGCACAAATCACTCTCTCACCTAGATGGGGTCAGTTGTGCTGTGAGGATTACATTCCTTGACTTCTCTAGTGCCTTTAACACCATCCAGCCCAAGATCTTAAGGCACAAACTAACGGAGATGGGAGTAGACTCTCACATGGTGGATTGGATAGTGGACTACTTGACAGATAGACCTCAGTATGTGCGGTTGGGAGACTGTAGGTCTGACACGGTGGTCAGCAGCACAGGAGCGCCGCAGGGAACCGTACTCTCTCCGGTCCTGTTCACCCTGTACACATCAGACTTCCAATATAACTCGGAGTCCTGCCATGTGCAGAAGTTCGCTGATGACACGGCCATAGTGGGGTGTGTCAGGAATGGACAGGAGGAGGAGTATAGGAAACTGATACAGGACTTTGTGATATGGTGCAACTCAAACTACCTGTGTCTCAATATCACCAAGACCAAGGAGATGGTGGTGGACTTTAGGAGATCTAGGCCTCATATGGAGCCAGTGATCATTAATGGAGAATGTGTGGAGCAGGTTAAGACCTACAAGTATCTGGGAGTACAGTTAGACGAGAAGCTAGACTGGACTGCCAACACAGATGCCTTGTGCAGGAAGGCCTCAGAGTCGACTGTACTTCCTTAGAAGGTTGGCGTCATTCAATGTCTGTAGTGAGATGCTGAAGATGTTCTATAGGTCAGTTGTGGAGAGCGCCCTCTTCTTTGTGGTGGCGTGTTGGGGAGGAAGCATTAAGAAGAGGGACGCCTCACGTCTTAATAAGCTGGTAAGGAAGGCGGGCTCTGTCGTGGGCAAAGTACTGGAGAGTTTAACATCGGTAGCTGAGCGAAGGGCGTTGAGTAGGCTACGGTCAATTATGGAAAACTCTGAACATCCTCTACATAGCACCATCCAGAGACAGAGAAGCAGTTTCAGCGACAGGTTACTATCGATGCAATGCTCCTCAGACAGGATGAAGAGGTCAATACTCCCCAATGCCATTAGGCTTTACAATTCAACCGCCAGGACTTAAGAACTTTTTAAAAGCTATTATTAATGCTTTTTGAGATAGTGATTTAGATGCATATCATATTTTTTTACTGAGTTAAGTATTGTATGTAATTAGTTTTGCTACAACAAGTGTATGGGACATTGGAAAAAAAAGTTGAATTTCCCCATGGGGATGAATAAAGTATCTATCTATCTATCTACAGAGGAGTTACAAAAACATTTAATACCTTCGGCTGATGTTTCTGACTTCTCCCTGACCACTGCTGAGCTCTGTGGTTTCCTCATGTTAACACCATAAACCAAAAGACATCGGAGAAGAATTAGACCACTCGGCCCATCGTGTCTGTTCCGCCAATTGATCTTTCTTAACCCCAGTCTCCTGCCTTCTCCCCATAACCTTTGACTCCCTACTAATCAAGAACCTATCAACCTCCGCTCTAGATATACCAATGACTTGGTCTCTGCAGCCATTCGTGGCAATTAATTCCACGGGTTCAGCACCCTCTGGCCAAAGAATTTCCTCCTCATCTCTGCTCCAAAGGGATGTCCTTCTAAGTCATGCTTTGCACTGGCAACTTTGCAGCCATCAGTTTAGTAGCAGAAGTTTGCCTTCGGTCCTAAGCCAATAGCGCATGCGAGAAAGTTTGGCTGCCGGCTGGGATCAGCGGCTGCATGTTGGCTTTTGCTGAAGTGTTGCCCTCTCATGTAATGTTATATTTGAGTAGGGGACAGACAGCACTATAACAGTTCCTCCAGCCCACTGTACACATTTTCACACAAATCCTACTGCAACCCATTCTCATCAGCTTATCCTCTTTGATTGAACCACTCATCTGTACTTCTGGGACAATTTAAATCATCAATTAATCTTCTAACCTTCAAGGCTTGGGGGCATACCAGGGAACACATGCAGTTACAAGAATAATTCACAGACAACGTCGAGGGTCGGAAGTGAACCTGGATCACTGGGATCTGCGCTTCCCCAAATACTGAGAGTGAGCACCACTGGTCTCATTGCCAGCTTTCTAACAATGGCTTGTCCTGTTGCTGAATCCCCATTGTTCCCTTGTTTAATTATCTGCACAGAGCTCTTGTTTATTGAAGGTGCTCTGTTATTTTCCTTAAGTCTCTGTATTCTCGACGGTTTTAACTCAATACCCTCCCCCCTCTCATGAGGCAAGTAAGGGGCATGACCCCTCCCATTGCCAGGCTCAGAGGTTCCACAGCCTAAGTGATGAAGGGAGGCAAGGGTTACATCCAGTAAAGTCCTTTCAAAAATAAACTGAGACAATTTCGACACCTCCCAGTGACAAAATCCCACAACGTTGTCACTCAAAATTACATGGAGCTGTTGATCTTAACCCACATAAAGACATCAGGACTGTCTGGTAACAGAGGTGGTTTTAAGAAGCGCCTTCAAAGAGGATGAAGAAAGGTGGGGGAATGGGGAACTCTGACAGGAAGGAAAAACAAACAGTCTGCAGTTTAATAAACCACAACCAGCAATGGTTTGGCCATTAATATCCCACAATACGCTGCCGATCTGAAATTCTGGCTCTGTTTTTCCCTCCATAGATGCTGCCTGACCTGCTGAGCATTTCCAATGTTTTATGGTTTTATTTCAGATTTCTTGCATCTGCAGTTTAAGCACCTTTGTTACTGGGCTGTCCTGATGTCTTATGTGGGTTTGTATCAACATCTCTATGTAACATTGAGTGACAACCTTGTGGCATTTTATTACTGAGGTGTTGAAATTGCCTAGGTTTGTTTTTGAGAAGACTTTGTCAGATGTAACCCTTGCCTCCCTTTGCCAATTAGGCTGTGAACAAGAATCGAAGGTGTGTGACAGTTGGGCTGACCCCACTCATATTGACACTTCACTGGCAAAATGGTGTTGTGCACTTACAGGAGTTGGATTTTCTGTGTAGCTTCTTTGAAAGGCAATAGCTGCAGCTTGGCCTGTCATCAAAACAAAAGCTTTATTGAGATAGCAGCTCTCACAGTACAACAGAAGTAGGTAGAACAGTGTTGCAAAATGCAGTATTTCCAGAAATCATGTTTACAGGGGTAAATGAATGTGTGAGTTGGCATTGTGCCAATTTAATCCAACGTCTCATTAAGTTCCTAGCTTCATAACAACTTGTGCCCAAAGAAATGATGATCTCCGAATTCTTTCTCTCACCAGTGAACTCACAGAGAGTTTTCCTGTAAGTGGTAGGGAATATGGCGAAAGTAGTACTGGTCCAAGGATCAGAATCAAATTGATTTATCGCACGTACATCGACACATACAATGAAATGTGTCACTTGCATTAACAACTAAAACACCTAAGGATGTGCTGGGGGCAGCCCGCAGGTGTTGCTACACATTCTGGTCTAACAAAGCGTGCCCACAATGCTCAGCAGAACAACACAGAACAGAATAATACTGACAAAACAAGCCCCTTTCCCCACTCCCACCCACACAGGCCGTCGTCCCAACTCCAGTACAGCCCTGCCAAGCCCCCTGTCTACAGAGGGCTCACTGCTTACACCTATATTACACATTTTCTCATGCCATATCTTGTGTATTTCAGTTGCATTATATTTCTGTTTCATAGTACTGTCATGCCTTGGCTGCTTTACAGACCAGATTTTTCAATCAGCGATGAATATCTAGTTGGGTAAGGCTCAGTACAAAAACAGATTGCAAGAGGCAGAAATGCTACACAGTTGATCATACCACACTCCTAACCACTCAGGCTCAGGGTCATAGTAAACACTTCCTGATGTTTCTGTGGACCACCAGGAATGAGCCTGCACTCCACAGGTCATCGGTATTAACACAGTTGAAACCCTGCATTAGGAATGAGCGTGTAGAGGGGATGCGGCCAGTATAAAGAGGCAGCAATAACACTGTTTAAAGCCCTCAGGAATCTGAGTTAGTCCTCAGGGTGTGCTGTACTGATTATTGTGATACAGGAGGCCGGTCACACCTTCGGGTCCATGCCACACCCAGGGGAGCAATCATATTCATTTTTATTTCAGATTTCCAGCATCTAAAGTTTAAGTTCCAATAACTAGTGAAACTTTTTTTTACCTTTCCACAGAGGCTGCCCGACCTGCTGGGTGCTTCCAGTATTTTCTGTTCTTAGTTTAGCTCTGCCGCAACAAGAGAATTGTTTTGATTTTTGAGCTTTTCCATTGGTCTCACTGGTTCCTCCTTATTTCCACATTCAGATGGAGATGCAACGTAAAGATTTTTGCTCCTCATGTATGTGAAGGTTGTAAGAAATAAAGTCAATTCAACTCAGTTCAGCCCCTCTCTCACACATGCCCACCAGCTCCCGTTTGATTCGTTCTCCGGTAATCAACACTATGGCGTACTTTAATTGAACCAATTTATCTACCCGCTTGCCTTTTGGGCTGTGGAAGGAACCTCACCTGCAAAAACCTGCGAACTCTGCACAGCCAGCACTGGGGCTCAGTATTAACCCTGCGACCCAGCTCCAGGTGCTGCCCCCAGGCTGGTACTTAATTTTATTTATTTGATTGTCTTTGGAGATACAACATGGTAACAGGTCCTTCCAGCCCAAGAGCCAGTGCAGCCCAATTACACCCATGTGACCAATTAACCTACTACCCACACCTCTTTGGAGTGTGGGAGGAAACCTATGCGGCCATGGGGAGAACACACGAACTCCTCACAGGGAGGGAATTGAACCCAGGTTGCTGATGCTGGAATAGCAGTACACTAACCACTACACTACCGTGCTGCCTGGTTGGGCTAGATAGTGCTCCATCTGCTCTCTCTGGAGGGCGTAAAGGATTCCAAGCTTGTACCTGAAGAAGAGAGCAGCTGCCTTCTCCTGTACAGGGAATATTTATTCTTCCATCATAATTACTAAAGTATTAACGTCAGTTATCATCACACTCTGTTCATGAGGTCTTACTGTTCACAGACGAGTTTTGCTTTACATACACAGCAGGGGCAGGACTTCGGACAGATATGGACCCAACAAAGCACTTGGGACCTTGGCCCAAATGGTCCATGCCGATCAAAATTCCCACCTAAGTTAGTCCATTTGCCCGCCTTTGGTCTATATCCCTCTAAATCTTTCTTATCTTTGTTCCAGTCCAAGAGCATTTTAAAAGGAATTAATGTACCTGCCTCAACCATTTCTTCCAGCAGTTTATTCCATATATTGACCATATCTGGGTGTAAAAGGTGCCTATCAGGTTCCTAATAAACCAACATTCTTGGTTCTCCAACCCTCCTGCAACTAGTTCCATCTGCCCCTCATCCCTTCCGGCAGGTTGCCCCACCTTCCAGCCTTCTCTTTCCTATCTTCCACAGCAAGCTCCATCTGCCCCTCATCCCTTCCGGCAGGTTGCCCCACCTTCCAGCCTTCTCTTTCCTATCTTCCACAGCAAGCTCCATCTGCCCTGTTTTGCTCTCACTTTTTATCTTTCTCTGCCTATGACCCACTAGCCACCCACCTTCCACCTCCACCCCCCTCACTTGTCTTCATTTACCCATCATCTCCCTCCTCATCTGATTCTTCCTGATTGCCAGCCAGCTCCTGCCTTACTCACCTCCTTACACTGGCTGCCTCCTCTCTACTCTTTAAGTCCCTGTGCAGCTTTTGGCCTGAAACATTAACTACCTCCTTGCCTTTATAGATGCCGCCCAGATGCTGAGTTCCCACTCAAGGGGAAGGCTTCGGCAGGAAACCCCAAGGGAAAGTCTGGAGCTGGATTCCCTAAGATAGTCCTACATTGAGTTCAGCACTGGCTGGAAACTTCTACTGATGTCAAACTATGTCAGTCCCTGCCATTCCTTTGGATTCATCAGCTGTATGAGAGGGGGAGCCCGCTGCAAGGGCAACAGCTTGCCCTCTATGCCATACTGCCCTGACTTGCATAGACAGCTAGGGCACAGCATCCATGATCAGTGGTGGACCTACCACTGCTGCTCCAAAGTGCGGTCTGACCAATCCCTTTAAAAGGTTCTGCATTACATCCTTGTTCTTGTAGTCTGGTTCTCCTGTACAGAATAACATTGCATTTGCCTTCCTTATTACTGAATCAACCCAAGTTCCGATCTCCGATTTCTGAATTTGCTCCCTAGTTAGAAAATAGTCTGCGTGTTTATTCCTTCTACAGTGCATGACCATATATGTCCCTATACTATATTCCATCTGCCACTTCTTTGCCCATTCTCCTAATCTGTCCAAGTCCTTCTGCAAACTCCCTTTTTCCTCAACACTACCTGCCCCTCCATCTATCATTGTATTGTGCACAAACCCATCGCCCATCAATTCTGTCATCCAGATCATTAATACATAACATGAAATGGAGCCAACCCCTACCGAACAATAGTAGTCACTGACAGCCCCCCTTATTCCCACTCTTGCCTCCTGTCAGTCAATCAATCTTCTATCCACGCTAGTTACTTTCCTGTTATTGATACATTGAGCTCTCATCTTGTTAAACAGCCTCATGTGCAGCACTTTGTCAAAGCCCTTCCAAAAATCCAAATAAACATCCATTAACTCTCCTTTGTCTAACTGCATGTTACTTTGAAATGACTCCAACAGATTAGTCAGGCATTGTTCCAGTTCTGGATCCAGATGTCAACATCTGCAGCCTCTCTCCTGTCTTCATTTCGAACTAATTTTACATTGTGGAAAGGAGCTGTTGATTTAGTTTACAGGAATATGCCTGGAAGATTATTGAAGTTATATGATCGTGTCCCCAAAACTGCCTGTGGCTCACCGTAGGGCAGAAATACACTCACTACAGTAGCTACCTTGCTTTCATGTGCTCTGCTGCCTCATTGCAGTCTGTTAAACCGGCCTTTGATCTTTTAGTGGCTGCTTTCAAGTTCAACATTGACAAAATGTGAAGACGTTTCAAATGGTGCTACATGCCCTGTAGGTTTATTGTCGACGCCCGACTAATAAGTGTTTCAGCTCTGGCATCCTACAGACGCACATCAGACTGAATACTTCACTCGTCTGAATTGCAACCAGAACTGCTTGTCATTCCTTGCCATCACTCGTGCTTGTGTAAGCCTGCTCGCGTTCGTCTAGGGCATATATGTCAAACTCAAGGCCCACGGGCCAAATCCGGCCCGCGGTGGAATTATCTTTGGCCCGCGAGATAATATCTAATTACTATTAAAGCTGGCCCCAGTAATCGAAGCGTCTATGGCGTATGATATGGCTAATGCTGAGCTTATTCAGGTACCAGGTTTTCAGGGTTTTTAGTGTTTATTCGGCAGTCTTCTTCATAAGAAACGGAATTTGTAAAGTGAAACACTTTGTAGTTATAGCAGAGACTGAGACACATGAGAGCAGGCTGAAAAAACGGAGGCAACGAAAGCTGCGTTCGCACGCGTCCGACTAATCCGGCCCGCATGAAGCTGCATTTTGCTCAATCCAGCCCGTGACCTAAAATGAGTTTGACACCCCTGGTCTAGGGGAATCAGCCTGCGGTCCCACCAAACTAGATATCCACGTTTGTGTGGATGCTGTGTAACGTACACCCAATTACAAGCCCACAACGCAAAATATCAGACAGTACACCATATGCAATTAAATGATAGACTTTGTGAATCTTAATCCGAATATAGGGTTAGTAATGAAAATGAACAAAACAAAATAAAGGGCCCAAGTCAAAGTCAAAGTCCCTGTCAGAGCTCACTCAGTAGGCACTCTTCCACCATCGATCGCCTCTGAACGTCGCCGACCTTCAGATCCCCGCTCAGAGTCCACCCCATCCAGCGGTCTACCAGATTTCTCTATTCGCATCTTCTCTCTTCATCTCTCCCTCTCCTTCTGGCAAAAGCCTGCAAAAACAACTGCTTCCAGAATCACAAGACAGGGCCACAAAATCCTGATTGGCTAACAGTCCTGTTATCTCCAGCAATAACCCAAACATGGCTACTACAGAGAAACTGTTACCTCAGCAGTGAACATGACAAAGAAGCTATTACACTTGTTTGTTCAGTGCATCATTAGCCTAACAAACGGACTCTGTCCCAAGGATTTAACCCTTCAGGGGGTGAGGCCCAAACCCCAGCAGGTCCGGCCTCCGACCCATACTCCAGAGAGGAATCCAGTGTCGGGGGATGTGGCTTTGAACCGTCTCACGCCATGCCATTGCTGCTCTGTTTGTGAAAGATGGCTACTGTGTCTGAAGACTGAAAATGAAGCTCGTGAACACTGAGCTTTCTCTGACCAGCTGTAGTGTCGGAATGGGACAGCAGAGAGCTTCACCTGTGATTGACTGGGCTGAATACACCGCTTTCTGTAGCCATTTATTTATTTATTGAGGCACAGAGCAGAATAGGGTCTCCCGGCCCTTCAAGCCATGCCGTACAGCAATCACCGAGTTAACCCTACCCTAATGACAGGACAATTTATGTGTGGCCTCCGTTGGTCATGGTCGACCATGGGCACTGCACCTCTGGTAGTCACTGGTTTGTCGAGCAGCATCGACTGTGGTTATTGAGGCCGATCCTGGAGGGTCAGGCTCTGCCACAGTTGCTGCATGTGTAGGGCGTCGTGGAATTGTTGTCCGCTGTGCGCTGTGCTCTCCGTTTAGCTGTCCGCTCCTCAAACTGACTCAGGATCACTCTTTCGCCTTGCTCTAGGTGTTGCTGAAGAGAACGTTGCCATTTGTTGCGGTCATCTGCTGTATCCTCCCAGCGCTCTGTTGACTTTTAAGGCTTTCATGTTGTGCTTGCGGAGGCCCTTGGAGCGAAGCTGGGGTCCACCAATGTTCCTCTTGCCTGTTGCTAGTTCTCCGGAGAGGATGTCCATTGGCAGTCTACCATCCTTCATATGATGGATGTGGCCCACCCAGCGCAGTCTGCGTTGTCTTAAAAGCGTGAACATTGTGGGAAGCCCAGCGTGGATCTCAGAGTTTGGGACTTTGTCTCCCCAGGTGATGCCAAGGATGCAGCAAAGGCTGTGCAGGTGAAAACTATTGAGTTTCCTCTCCTGTTTGGAGTAGATGGTCCAAGTCTCGCTACCATACAGGAGGGTGCTGATAACGCATGCAATGTACACGACAGTCTTGGTCTTTGAAGCGAGTGTCGGATTCTCCCAAACCCGCGAGGAGAGTCAAGCAAGGATTGATGTCCAACTATAATGACCAATTAACCTACCAACCGGTACTTCTTTGGACTGTGGGAGGAAACTGGAGCACCCAGAGGAAATCCACGCCGCCACCAGGAGAACATACAAACTAATCACAAGCAGCAGCGGGAATTGAATCCAGGTCACCTGTACTGTAAGGCATTGTGCTAACCATTACGCTACTGTGGGGAGGGCGTTATGTGTGATGGATGGGCTGTATCCACCACATTTTGTAGGAATTACTGTTCCTGAGGTTCCTAAGGTTGTCATAGCCGGGGTGGTAGTGTGAATAAGCTCCCACTACCTATAAAATGCTCCAAATGGTGTGCGACTCTAACAGCCTCTGACAACCAAGTCCAACTCTTTCATGCGTGGCTTAGCTACTAGGCCAGGAGGAACTGTTTCTAGTGACAAGAGAAGAGACAAAGGTGGAATACTGGCACCTCAAAACTAGTTACTTTGGGCAGGTAGGGCTTGTCAGCCTTGGATGGCAGCCTGTCTAGGAGAAGGAAAACTCTGATTTTAAACCTCCGCTGCCTTGTGGCCATACCCACCCACGGGAAAGGCTTCGGGAGTAAACCCCAAGGAAGAAATCCGGAGCCGGGGTCCCTAAGGCAGTTTGATGTTGTTTACAACTTCACTCTGGCAACCTCTGCGACGACACTGGTGCCAAGGTGCATCGACGCTTGTCCTTTCCTTGGACTACACCAGTGACATGGAGAGGGGGAGCCCACTGCATGAGTAATGGGAACAGCCGGTTCTTCAAATCTCCCTGCCCAGGCTTGCGCCCCGGAGACGACACTCCAGCATCACTACTCAGCGTTCTATTCTTGTGCATTGTTGTTTCCACACCAGGCCATGACAGAACCAGTTAGGATACTCTCCACCGTGCATCTATAGTCTCTATTGTTCTGTTGCCTACAAAACTCTCTGCCTTTTAGGTAAGAAGATGGTTTATCTCCCTATTATTTTAAGAGCTGGTTCTAGACACCCAGCAAAAAACATCATCCCTTCATCTACCCTGACAAGAAGATTGACTGGACTGGCAGGAGGCAAAGAGTGAGAATAAAGGGGGCTTTTCCTAGTTGGTTGCCAGTGACTAGTGGTGTTCCCCAGGTGGTCAGTGTTGGGACCACCTCTTTTCACTTTATACGTCAATGATTTGCATGACAGAATTAATGGCTTTGTGGTCAACTTTGCTGATGATACAAAGATAGGTGGAGGGGCAATTAATGTTGAGGAAACGTAGAGTCTGTAGAAGGACCTAAACAGATTAGAATAGACAAAGAAGCAGATTGAATACAGTGTAGGGAAGTGTATGGTCATGCACTTCAGTAGCCACAGACGCCCATAGAGACCACGTCACTGGGTATGTTTAAAGCAGAGTTTGGTAGGTTCTTGATGAGTAAGTACATGAAAGGTTATGGGTAGAAGCCAGGAGACTGGGATTGAGAGGGATAATACATCACCCATTATGGAACGACAGAGCAAACTTGATAGGCCAAATAACCTAATTCTGCTCTTTTGTCTTATGGTGTTGAGAATTTTGTACTCTAATTTTTCAGACCTCTGTAGTGTGTCTGAATGGTCTGCTTAACCTCTGCTCATGGAGTGAACCCGTCATTCCAGGAATTATCCTGCAGGTCCTTTGCTGTCTCTACAAAAGCTGGCATCAAGAGTAATATTAAATAAGTACAGCTTGGCATAACCAACTCACCAATGCCCAGTTTCAACTTTGTCGAGTTCCAGTCTTCGCCATGCACCTGGTCCAAACATTGACCAAAGGGCTTAATATCAGACGTGAGGTGAGAGTGACTATCCTGGCCATCAAGGCAGCTCTTGACCAAGTGTGGCATCAAAACTGAAGTCGATAGCCATCAGGGTGAAAATAGTCCAGTGGTTGGAGTCATAGCTCATGCAAAGGAAGACAGCTTCATCAGTGAGCCTTCCTTCCTTTCAGTCATGGGCTGAAGGTGGCATGTATCACTTCTCCCACAAAGCAGGTCAGGCAGTATCTATGGAGGGAAATGGACAGTTGATGTCTTGGGTCCACTCTCTCCATCTCCAATCTAGATGAAGGGCCTTGACCCTACGTATCAACTATCCAACTCCCAACATGGGTGCTGCCTCAGCCACTGAGTTCCTCTGGCTCCTTTGTGTGCTGCTTCATACACCTGTCACCTTTCGTATCTCCACTTCGTCGTAAAGCTACCAATCAATGACCATCTCCGACACAAAGGAGTCAATCCAATGAAATTACCATTACCGTGTTCCTTACGATCAACATCCCAGAAGTCACCATTGAAGAGACACTCAAATGAACCAGTCACATCAATAATACCTGTTGTTCTGTAGATGGAAAGAATTCACATGGAGTTTGGAGTTCTCCTTTAGAATGAACTTCCTCTTTGTTACAAGCTGACACCAAAAGGAATGAATGCTTGCCCAGCATGTACAAGCTCCTTACAGAAAGCAGTGGGAATTGACCCGGGTCACTGGCTGTGTAATGCTAAACAAAAGGCCTTTTGAAGAGAGGTTGAGCAAGCTGGGGCTTTTCTCTTTGGAGCGAAGGAAAGGTGTCTTGATAGAGGTGTACAGGATGATTATGATAAGGAGTATAGATCAAGTAGACAGCCAGAGACTTTTCCAAGGGAAATGGCTAATAAGAGTGAACATAATTTTAAGGAGATTGGAGGAAAGTAGAGGGGCAATGTCAGAGGTAAGTTCTTCATACAGAAAGTGATTGACGCATGGAATGCTCTGCCAGGGTGATGGTAGAGGCAGATACATTAGGGGTGTCTAATCAAGTCAAGTCAAGTCACTTTTATTGTCATTTCGACCATAACTGCTGGTACAGTACATAGTAAAAATGAGACAACGTTTTTCAGGACCATGGTGTTAAATGGCGCAGTACAAAAACTAGACTGAACTACGTTAAAAAAAAAACACAGAGAAAAAAACAACTACACTAGACTACAGACCTACCCAGGACTGCATAAAGTGCACAAAATAGTGCAGGCATTACAATAAATATTAAACAGGACAGTAGGGCAGTAAGGTGTCAGTCCAGGCTCTGGGTATTGAGGAGTCTGATAGCTTGGGGTAAGAAACTTGTTACATAGTCTGGTCGTGAGAGCCCAAATGCTTCGGAGCCTTTTCCTAGATGGCAGGAGGGAGAAGAGTTTGTATGAGGTGTGTGGGGTCCTTCATAATGCTGTTTACTTTGCGGATGCAGCGTGTAGTGTAAATGTCCGTGATGGCGGGAAGAGAGACCCCGATGATCTTCTCAGCTGACCTCACTATCCGCTGCAGGGTCTTGCGATCAGAGATGGTGCAATTTCCGAACCAGGCAGTGATGCAGCTGCTCAGGATGCTCTAAATACAACCCCTGTAGAATGTGACAAGGATGGGGGGGTGGGGTGGGAGATGGACTTTCCTCAGCCTTCGCAGAAAGTAGAGACGCTGCTAAGCTTTCTTTGCTATGGAGTTGGTGTTGAGGGACCAGGTGAAATTCTCCACCAGGTGAACACCAAGAAATTTGGTGCTCTTAACAATCTCTACCGAGGAGCCATCGATGTTCAGCGGGGAGTGGTCGCTCTGTGCCCTCCTGAAGTCAACAACCATCTCTTTTGTTTTGTTCACATTCAGAGACAGGTTGTTGGCTCTGCACCAGTCTGTTAGCCGCTGCACCTCCTCTCTGTAAGCTGACTCGTCGTTCTTGCTGATGAGACCCACCACGGTCGTGTCATAAACTTTTAGATAGACACGTGGATGATAGAAAAATGGAGGGCTATGTAGGAGGGAAGAGTGAGATTGATCTTAGAGGTTGGCACAACATCATGGGAGAAAGGGTCTGTACCGTGCTGTAATGTTCTATATTCTATATTTAAAACATCTTTAATCTACTTTACCCCTAAGTACCTCTACCCCACATGTGCCATGCGTATATAAAGTGAGGTAAGCCTTTTGTACTGTCGACCTCAGTGTCCATGTCCTGTGTAAGCTTTGTGCATTTCTGCATTTTGCTTATATGTGCAATCCTGGAGTTTTATGAAGCCATTTCTAGGCTAGTAGCCAGGTGTGAGCTCACAACTGTTCACTTTAACCTCAGTTTGTGATTCAGGTTAGCTGAACCTGTTACAGAGTTCCAACGCCTGGTACCAACGCCGTAGGTTCCTCCTTTATCCCTCCGTGACTGTACCCTCATTAACAAACTGCTGCTCTGTTTTGGCACGGAACTGAATCATCGCTTCCTGGTGCGCAAGGCAAGTATAAACAAAAACCGAGGCTTTGTTTTACTCACTCTGTCCGCCCACTCCATACCTGGCAGGTGCAACACAGTCCTGCCCCTGTGTACACCATACAATGAAGCCTATTAGGAACCAAATACATCAATATACACTGTCCAACACATCTAAAGCAGACTCCACTGGTCTGGGCTAACTCAGGCTCGTCGGGCTGCCAGCACTTTAACTTACTCCAAGATCAATCTAACCCTTCCCTCCCAAAGAACCCTCCATTTTTCTTTCATCCATGTGTCTATCTAAAAACCTAAAGAATTCTTTACGTACTTGCCTCTACCACTACCCCCGGCAGCATGTTCCATGCACCTACCACTCTGTGTAAAAAATCTACCTCTGACATCCCCCGTATACTTTCCTCCAATCACCTTAAAAGTATGTCCTCTCGTATTAGCCACTGGCACCCTGGGAAACAGCGCTGGCTGTCCAGAACTGAGCTCCTTTCCATCTGCCGATGTGGGCCAATGTTCCAAATGCATAGCTCTTGACTCAGCATCTGAAAGCGGGTGAAGTTTGAACAGGATATTGATTTCAGCGAAAGTAGCCTGCCCACACGATTCATTATCAAACAGAAACAATTACACAGCTAATCATCCACCCAGTCCAAACTCTGCACCCCCCCCCCCTCCCCCTGCACTCCTCCCTGGCTCCACTGTGCTCTGGAACAGGAGCAGAGGTGAGCTTTGCTGAACGAGGTGAAATGAAACACGAGCTAAACAAAGTTGTCTCATACGAATTTGGAGTCTATGTTTTGCAACTGAGGTGGCTTTCTGTTCAAAGGCCTTTCTCTCCAGGGTTTCAAGCTGCAATCTGCGCAATTATTTCCCTTACACTTCTAAAAACTTTGGACAAAACTTTCTGTAAATACTCAACGGGTCAGACAGCATTTGTAGAAAACAGAGGCAACCTATCAGGTCATTTCAACCTTTTTCTGTTTTTATTTCAGATTTGCTGCATGTGCAGTTTTGTTGATTTCCAATCACCGGAGAGTTTTTTTTTTGGTTTTGTATGTAAAACCAAATATGAAGGCTGAGATTACACTTTAGTTAAGCTGTAATCACATAAAACATCAAAATATGGGGACGGCACTGCAGCGTAACACTATTACAGCACCAGCGACTTGGGCTCAGTTCCACAGCTGTCTGTAAGGAGTTTGTATGTTCTCCCCGTGACCCTGTGGTCCACCAGGTGCTCCAGTTTCCTCCTACAGTCCAAAGATGTACAGGTAGTAGGTTAACTGTCACACGGGTGTAACTGGACGGCGCGGGTTCGTTGAGCTGGAAGGGCCTGTTACTATGTTGTATCTCTACAAATAAAAACAAAATTAGTTAGACCACAATCTGGAGAATTGTGTGCAGTTTAGGTCACAACACCTTAGGCGGAACATGATTGCACCGGACAGGGTGCTTAGCAGATTGGCCAGAATGTTGCGTGAGATGGAGCACACAGCTATGAGAAAGGACTGAAGAAATTTGGTTTTCCTTGGTGCAGAGGAGGCTGAGGAGAAGCATATTTAGCGTAGGAAATGAGAAAGCTTTCCTCTTGGCAGAGGGCTTGGGTTTAAGATAATGGACAGGAGATTTTGAGAGGATTTGTAGAGGAATTTTTTTCACCCTTATGTCATTTTAGTCTTAGTACACTGCCTGAGGGTGTGGTAGAGGCAGGAACACTCACAATGTTTAAGAAATATTTAATTTTTTTTGTAAGTGGGGGGAGGGGAGGGTTGATGTTTGATGTTTTCTTTGAATGGGTTGTTTCCATGGTTCTTCTTTGTTTTGTGACTGTCTGTGGGGAAGACGAGTTTCAGGGATGTATACTGCATACATACTTTGATAATAAATGCACTTTGAAATGAGAACTCAAAAAGTTATGGTCTGGAAGGCTAGAAGACAAGTGCAGGAAAATGATATTAATATTGATAGTACATAGCTCACAGGGGTACTAAGCAATACCACAGACAGGATGAGTTTCAAGTCCTGTTACTAACCCTGATCTGTCAAGAACTGTGTGGTGTTTGCCTGTGCATCAGCCTCCCCACATTAAGCAAAGTCATACGCACGTGTTCTCCATTTGGGGAATCCACGCTAACATCCAAGTTATGTGAATCCCAGACCAGCCTGAGGATGCAGCAATAGGCAACCCCTTAGGAGGACAACATACTCCACTCGAGTGATCGCACTACAGCTACTACCGTGTTGTGAGACGATAGTGCCTTGTTGGTCTGTATAGAGCTGACCACCAATGCAGCAGCATCTGCCGATCATCTTGACCAGGTCTCTACCAGAGCATTACAGCCATTTCCACGGCTAGGGTTCAGAAGGACGTCAATGCTTCACTGAGTGCACAGAGAAGACTTAATAAAATGGCACTTCGACTGAAGCTGAGGGTGTGCACTGTAGAGGTGTTTCAACAATCCATTGCTAGCAATAGAGTCACTGAGTCATAGCATACAGAAGGAGGCCCTTCAGCCCATTTAGTCCATGCCAGCCTCATTCTCTGCCTAGTTCCATCTACCTGCACCTGGACTATTCACCTCTTACTTATGTACCTAACCAAAGCCCTTAACTGTAACTATTGAAGCTGCGTTCACCACTTCCACTAACAGCTCGTTCCCTACCAGCTCAACCCCATGAGTTTCCCCTCAGATCTCCTAAACCTATCACCTCAGGTTCTAGTCCAGGCATGGGCAAACTACGGCCCGGGGGCCATATGCGGCCCGTTAAGCTTTTTAATCCAGCCCGCAGAACTTGATGAAATTATATTAATAAACCTTGTTAACGTTTTTTTCCCCGCAATTCTGGCGTTTTCGCCACAACAAAACTAAATCCAGACTTTGATGCGCTGGCTAAAAAGGGAGACCAACAACACTGTTCCCACTGAAATTTAAAATAAGTTTCTTCGTTGTGTTATGTAAAAAATGCATTTGAAAATATTTTTTTCAATAAGCCTTACATGTTACATGTCATTTCTGTTAAGTGATGGACATGAGTAGTGCACAGGTGCACGTACGTTCTCAAAATAAAAAATGCGCTCCAGATCAAATAACGCGCTCCGCATACTGGCGCACTGTTCTGTCCTTGTGCTGGTCGTTGTTGAGTTTTGGCACAGGGGACAATTGAATAAGAAGGAGCAGGACAAGTAGACCTGCATCTCCTACCGTTTTTGAAATAAAGACAGTCAGGAGGAGAGTGATGATGATAATATCTTGAAGGATAACAGAAGTTTCAGTGCTTTAAAATAATAACTGTTACTATTTAAAAAAAGCTGTATTTTATTCATTTAATTTTCAGTGTTTTAAAAGTCATTTCAATAAATAGCTAAATACCATGGGACTTTAAAGACAGATATTTTGTTGTAATGCATTTGTTCATTTTCAATTGAAATTAAAGCACATGTTTTCTACATATCCCATGATATTTTATTTTCTCTTATGAGGTGTATTACCAAAATACTCCGTCCATCTGCTCCTGGTCCGGCCCCCCTGTCAAATTTTAGAACCCTTTGTGGCCCACAAGTCAAAAAGTTTGCCCACCCCTGTTCTAGTCTGTCTAGTTCTAATCTTTCCCATGACTCTGCCATCTACTGCCAGGGGCGGTGGTAGAGGCAGCTACATTAGGGGCATTTAAGAAAATCTCAGATAGTCACATGGATAATAGAGAAATGGAAGGCTATGCAGGAGGAAAGGGTTAGATTGCTCTCAGAGTAGGTTAAAAAGTTGGCACAACATTGTGGGCCAAAGGGGAATGGTGCAGTGTTCTGTGTTCTATCATTGTCCTTGTTTGAAGGAAATAAAGCATCTTTGCCCAGCTGGCCATTACTGCGGGAGTTCATCTGCAATGGTGCTGCCACCAGCGTATCATGATGTAGAAAGGCAGAGAGAAACTGGCGGGCCAGTGGGGTGCGTGGCGGTTCTGAGGCAGGTGACGGGTGACTGTCAGAGATGGAATGTGGGCTTTGGGGGTTTGAAGTGTGTGTGTGTGTGTGTGTGTGTGTGTGTGTGTGTGTGTGTGTGTGTGTGTGTGTGTGTGTGTGTGTGTGTGTGTGTGTGTGTGTGAGTGTGTGTGTGAGTGTGAGTGTGAGTGTGTGTGAGTGAGTGTGTGTGTGTGTGAGTGTGAGTGTGAGTGTGAGTGTGAGTGTGTGTGAGTGTGAGTGTGTGTGTGAGTTTGTGTGAGTGTGAGTGTGTGTGTGTGTGTGAGAGAGAGAGAGAGAGTGTGTGTGTGTGAGTGTGTGTGTGTGTGTGTGTTTGTGTGTGTGTGTGTGTGTGTGTGTGTGTGTGTGTGTGTGTGTGTGTGTGTGTGTGTGGGTGTGTTAGCTGGCTACAGAGAGCGTTTACAAGCTGTGATACTTGCCAAAGGGGGTGTTACTAAGTACTGACCATGCAGGGTGCCCATACTTTTGCTTCAGGCCCTTTTCCTTTTTTGTAATTTTGAAACTAAAAAATGGAAATAAAAAAGTAATCGGGCTTAAAATGTTAAAGAAATATGTCATCTTTAACTTTATGCCTTTTGGAAATCAGGTCATCTTTAACTGGCTTAGTTATTCACAGTAACAGAAATTTTGACCAAGGGTGCCCAAACTTTTGCATGCCACTGTATATATTGCTTACCATCTGTGAATGCTAGACAGGGTATCAGTCAGATAAATAAGTAACTATTTAAATTTTGGACTCATTTCTTATCACATCCACCCAGTCTCTCATCCCAGTTACCCAGCAACACACGAGGTGTTGAAGAAACTCAGCAGATCAGACACCATCTATGGAGTGGATTAAAAAGTCGACATTTCGGGCCAGGAGCCTTCATTAGGACTGAAAAGGAAGGGGAAGGAAGACAGAAGAGAAAGGAGAGGGGAGAGGAATGAGTACAAGGTGGCAGGAGATTAATGAAGGTGGGTGAGGGGGAAGGGAGATGGATGGGGGAGTGGGGGATGAAGTGAGAAGCTAGTTGAAAGTATGAAAGGTCTGAAGGAAAAGGAATCTGATTTGAGAGGAGAGTGGACCATGGGAAAAAGGCAAGGAGGATGGACAGGTGAGGAGAAGGCAAATGATAAAAGGGGAATCAGAACTGGGAATGTGAAAGAGAGTTCAACTCTTTGAGTGATTATGCAGAAAGTTTGAAGTTAATAACTCATCCGGGTGATTGATAAGTTTGTGGCCTAAGAGAGAAGGAGATGAGTTATTAACTTCAAACTTTCTGCATAATCACTCAAAGAGTTGACCTGCATGTGCATCTAAGGAGAGCTGTCTAACTCATCTCCTTCTACCTTGGGCCACGAACGTATCAATCACCCATCTGTGGACACTTTCTGAAGGTCCAAGATCCATATGCTCCCCGACCGCTGGAATAAGTGTGTAAATGTAGGAGGGGACTATGTTGAAAAATAAATGTGCTAGGTTTTCTAAAATTGACTCCTTCTACCTTAGGCCCCGGACTTATCCATCACCCCTCGTACAGGGAAGATAACAATAAGCTTGAAATTGAATAGAGAAAATTTACACAGATATTCCTGAGACTTGAGGACCTGCACTGCAGAGAAGGTTGAATAGTTTAGGATTTTATTCCCTAGAGATTGAGAGTAGATCTTATAGAGGAAATAAAAATTATGACAGATATAGACATGGTGAATGTAGACAAGCTTTCTTCCCCCTCAAGTTCAGTGAGACTAGAACTAGAGGTCATAGGTTTTGACTAAAAAGTGAAACATTTAAGGGCACGCTGACGGGGATCTTCTTCACTCAGAGGGTAGTGCGAGTGGTACCAGTGGAAGTGACAGATGCACTTAAGTACATGGATGGGGGGACTTGCGAGGGTATGGTCTGGTTACAGGTAGATGGAACTAGGTAAAAGACCAGGTCGGCTTAAACTAGATGGGCTGAAGAATCATTTCTGTGCTGTAGTATTCTATGACTCTGTGATTCTAAGTCTATAATGGCTGTCAGACAATCCTGTCAGTTTCGCCCCACCTCTTATTTCCTGGTAACACATCCTCTGTTGCATTCCTCGTGACTTCCCTGATTCTCCTGCCTCTCACCTTTACACAAAGGGCCAATTCACCCACCAGCCCACAGCTGTTTATGATGTGGGACAATCCCATCAAAGGGAGAGTATGCAAGCTTTACACAGCACCAGAGGGTGGAATCGAACTTGGATCACTGGAGCTGTACAGCAGCATCATTACCTGCTGCCCCTCTGCATCTATCTCAGCATTTCTAGGAACGTCAGGCGACTAGAAAGCTGTGGCACCTCTGCTAGCTCCTTTGAAGACAAACTCAGAGTAAAATTCTGGTAGAACTGTAGGGAGAGAAAGCAGGCCAAGTGTCCATGGAGCCAAAGACAACGTCACAGTTCAAGGGTTGAACTTTCAGTATCAGAATCAGAATTAGGTCTATTATATGACCTAGGAGCAATATTGGGCTATTTGGCCCACTGAGTCTGGTCTACCATTCGATAATTACTACCCCTCTCAACCCATTTGCCTATCTTCTCTCCATAACCATTAACACCATTACTAATCAAGAACCTATCAACCTCCACTTTAAATGTACCTAATTACTTGGCCTTCACAGCTATTTGTAGCAATGATTTCCACAAATTCACCACCCTCTGTCTAAAGAAATTCCCCTCCCCTCTTTCTAACGGCACATCCTTCTATTCTGAGGCTCTACCCCCGGTCCTAGGCTCTCCTCATATATCACTGACATACGTAATGAACTTTGTGGTTTTGGGACAGCAATGCAGTGCAAGACATAAACAAATACTATAAGTTACAAAAAAAGTAAATAGTGGAAAGTAAAAGAGGAATCATGAGGTAGTGCTCGTGGGTTCATGGACTGTTCAGAAATCTGATGGCTGAAGGGAGGGAGCTGCTTCTAGTGTGAGTCTAGAGTGTGCATCGAGTGTGAGTCTTCAGGCTCCTGTAATTCTTCCCCAATGGTATAAATGCCATGTAGTGGCATCTGCATCGGACTTCAAGGCGAGCGGTGCCAGGTTCGAATCCAGCCGGCTCCTTGTATACTTTCCGTCCGAGCTGGGTTGAGCGTCAAGCTAGCAACTCAGCCTCATAAAAAACTGACAAAAATGCCTGAGGAACAGCAAGGTTGCCACCCAACGTGCCATGAGCCACAAAAAGTACAACAATGGTAGTAATGAGAAGAAGGAATGTCCCAGATGTTGAGGGTCCTAATGATGGTCGCTGCCTTCGTGAAGCACCACCTCTTAAAGATATCCTCATTGTTGAGGAGGGTTGTGTCCATGATGGAGCATTGTCTACAACCCTCTGCAGCCTCTTTCAATCCTGTGCATTGGAGCCTCCATACCAGGGGGTGGATGCAGCCAGTCAGAGTGCTGTCTACAGCACATCTGTAGAACTTTGCTAGAGACTTTTGTGACCTACTACATCTCCTCAAACTCCCAAAGAAGTGGAGTTGCTGGCTTGCCTTCTTCAGGATCAGATCATGGTTTAAATGAAATTTGTGCTGAAACTGTGGCAGTGTTGAGGCACCAGGTATCGGGCTCACATCACAGTTAGATTGAGGACGTTCAGCGTGAAGCTGGTGACCACTCTGTGCTGAACGGAGAGGTTTAGGCTCCATGCAACGCCCTGTGCTCCTGATGCTGCAGGTTGTTCTTCTCAGCTCTTCAGGATTTCATTCTGTGCTCGTGAACCTCTTCCACAGGCTGCCTCGGGGATATCCCCCTCTGTATCACTGCTGCAGAGATCTCCTTCCAGCTTTCACTACAGCCTCCCCTCGTTCCTGGCCTATGCTTTCTTCATGGCATCACATGCAGATCCCACGTCTTGATTACACTGGGCATCGGTCTGGAGTTGGAATTGGTTTATAATACTGAGATACAGTGAAAAGCTTGTCTTCCACGCTGTTCGTACAGATCAATTAATTACATAGCTCATTGAGGTGGAACAAGGTAAAACGATACCAGAATGCACAACAAGGTGTAACAGCTACAGAAAACGTGCAGTGCAGGTACACAATAAGGTGCAAGGTCAGAACAAGATAGATTGTGAGGTCAAGAGTCCATCTTATTTTATGACGCCACTCTTCCATCGCCTTATAACAGTATGATAGAAACTGCCTTTGAGCCTGGGGGTGTGTGCTTTCAGACTTCTGTATCTTCTGCCTGTTGGGTGAGGGGAGAAGGGAGAATGTCGAGAATCGATGGAGCCTTTGGTTATATTGGTTGCTTTACTGAGGCAGCAAGAAGTGCAGATAAAGCTCATAGCTGGGGGTCTTAAATTAGGGTATTTTTATTGTTATTATCATTATTACTGGTTCCTTGTTCTCCCAGTATTTAGTTCTTTAGCCTTCTTGGTGACCTAAGAGGAGAAAAGCACTTGACTATGGTTCTGAAGGGAAGGCCATCATCATTCATAAATTGGAAGGGATTATCAGGTGAGTTTTGGGCAGGTGGGGCACATCAGCCTTGGATGGCAGCCTGCCTAGGAGAAGGAAAACTCTGATTTTAAACCTTCGCTGCCTTGCACCCATACCCACCCACGGGAAAGGCTTCGGGAGTAAACCCCGAGGAAGAAATCCGGAGCCGGGGTCCCTAAGGCAGTTTGATGTTGTTTACAACTTCACTCTGGCAACCTCTGCGACGACACTGGTGCCAAGGTGCATCGACGCTTGCCCTTTCCTTGGACTACACCAGTGACACGGAAAGGGGCAGCCCACTGTATGGGCAACAGTCAGGTCTTCAAATCTTCCCGCCCAGGCTTACACCCCAGAGAGGACCCAGTCCACCAGAGGCGCAAACCCATGACCCCCTGGGATTGACGGCTGCCTACCACTATCAGGTGAGTGGGAAGCCTGCTCCCTGAGGAAAGGTCATTAATGAGGATACTTCATACTACAGTTTGAACCTTGTCATTGGCCGTGGGATGGTAATGGCCACTGTGTAACTACTGCCATGCTCTGTTATGAGAGATTAAATGTTACTGACCCCTCCCTCACAGGTCAGAGCCAGTGCCTCTGGTTGAATTCTAGAGTCCCTCCAGAGAGAGGTGGAGGTGTGACATTGAGGTAAATGTTCAGGTGATACAGCCTCTGCAGTGGATCAGCTGCCAGCTTCTGTAAGCTGTGAGTGTGAGCTTGTGTACTGTAAGAGGAGATTGGTGCTAATCGAGGCTGAGGCCAGTGGATCTCCAGGCCCCCAGAAATCAGGACTTCTCTCATCCTCACTGCTGAGAATGTCTGAGTCCCTCTCACTGAATCCAGACGTTCTCGCCCTCTCACCTAACACCTCTCCTTCGTCCATCACAAATCCAGAGTGTGCTTTGCTGCTGAGGGCATTGGGCTGGGCCTGGTCAGATGGCACAGAGATTGCTAAAGCATACACATCTCTCTGGGCATAATCCCACTTCAAATGCTGCTTCACTCTGGTTTTCCTGTCTTTAGCACAGGGGATCTGGTCAGGCATTTAATGTTACACGCAGCACATGTTTACCACTTAAAGAAGTAATCAGATCCAAACTGTGGTCCTGAACCTGTATTAGAAATCAATCAGCTGTGAGCCTATTCTAATGGAGAAGAACAAGATCATCCAGTGGCTTTGTCTCTGGACGTCAGGGAGATTCATGAGGGCTTGAATGATCCCTAATATTCTTCAGGAAAGGGAACCTCTTGCCTCCTGCTGGTTTGACGTACATATGACAGGTCACTCACTACCCAGGAACAAATGTAAAGGAAGAAGCATCTAGCTTGCATAGTGTCACGAAAAGGCAGCCCTCCCTCAGACCTGGTTTCAAAGACCACCATTCTGCTCTGATCCAGTGTTGGGGAACTGTCCATGACAGTGCTGGAGAAAGGCACTCCAACCCTCATGTAGCACCCATCAATTTAGATCCAACTATAGGCTTTAGGGATGGGAATGGAGATGGTACCTAACCAGTTCCAGGAAAGGCAAATATCTGACGCTTTTGTTCCTGTTTAGTCTTTTACTGATCGCCGCCTCGGCCTTAATGAGGCTGGGAGCCAGTTCTCTGCAGGGCAGTTTTTATAGGCTATTGACTCTTGTGCTTCTGCAGGCCCTGATGACCCCTTGGCATCTGATTCAAATTTACTGCTTAAATTGCTGCGACTGATCAGGCAGATGAAAAAAAACGAAAGGAGCTGTGGCTGTGTCTTTATATTGCTGCTATTGACACACACGTTTTGCTAATGCCCACTGTAGCACATTGCAGCTTCAAAGTTATTCCTGGCCTGCATCTCTGACCAGAAACAGATGTCGATATCTGTGACCTTCGAGGATTTGCTTGACCTTCATAGATTAGCTCAGTGAAGAGAGCCCTCACCGTTGTCCGATTCCTCCCCATCTCTCTGAAATATTTTTCATCTTGCTGCTCAAACTTTACCCAAAGAGGTAATGAAATTTTTTTTAAAACAACCTTTTTTTTACCAAGGTGCCAATTTTACCTGGCAAGCCCTTGATCTGACTCAGTTTTGTCTCTGAGTCATGCTCACCAGACAAAAAATAATAAGATAAAATAATTTTTTACTTCAATACTTCAATTAGAGAAACATGTACTTTCCCCCAAATTAATAATGCCTTCAACACTGAAAGAGTAACTCTCCACTAATCCAGCACACTCAGGACTTTGCTTGGTGCTGGACAATGGATGTTACTCTAACCCAGTTTATTTTAATTGTTTTGATGCTAGACAGCTCCAGGGTAGTCAGCCTGGTAGTTTTAAAGGGAGTGCATTAACTGGGATCTGGGTGGGTCCCGGGCAGTAGATGTAAATACCCAGACACCCTAATGCTGGCTCAGCAGGATACTTAAAAAACTGGAATTGGAATTGTTTTACTGTTGTCACATGTACCAAGATCCAGTGAAAGGCTTGGCTTGCTTACTGTTCACACAGATCAGGTTATTGCACAGTTCATTGAGGTAGAACAAGGTACAGCAATAACAATGCAGAATGAAGTGTAACAGCTACAGAGAGAGTGCAGAGCAGGCCGGCAATACAGTACAAGGTCATAACGAGGTAGATTGCTAGGTCAGGAGCCCACCTTGTCATTCCAGGGACTGTTCAAGAGTCTTAGAACAGTGCTGTTGAAGCTGTCCTTGAGCCTAGTGGCATCAGTCTTCAGGCTTTTGGATGGGAGGGGTGGGGAAGAGAAAACGACCAGGGTGGTGGGTGATAGAGATATGGATTGTAGGAGTCTCCCTCTATCAGGCTCCATAGTTTTGACAAAGGTCTTCAACCTGGACGGTTTAACCCCATTACCTGCACAGGTGCTGCCAGGTTTGCTGAGAAGGTCTCCCCAGTGTTTTCTGTTTTTATTTTACAATTCCATCATCTACGTTTCTTGTTATTAAATGCATCAGGGTTGGACTCTATCAACATATACTTAAAAACCCTTACAGTTTTAATGACTTTACAGGTCTGGGCACAAAGGCCTTCCCACAACATCACACTCAATGCTGACATTTGTAAGTGATAGAGCCCTATTGTTAATTGCGTAATAACAGTGTTAAATCTTTCATTTACAAAATCAATCTGTCACGCGCAAATGCAATTAAAAGGCAAGTATTGATAGATTTTGAGGTGGTCATATGAGTGGTTGGTAATGGAAACTGGGTTTCTTACAAACATTTTTATTCAGAATAACTCATCCTGTACCTGCCAATGACTCAGGGGAAGCTATTTTGTAGCGCTATTGATATGTACTGTTTCTTCGTGAAAAAATACGCAAGTGTTCATTGTCTTGGACCGACCAAGTAAAGCAGCTCAGTTTTTTTGCGGGCGCTACTGACATGCTTACTATTTTGATCGGGGGCCGAGCTGGTGTTTTCAGCATGACGAAAGCTTTGCACGCAATGCTTCTTAAAGCGGTGTTTAAAAGATCTCGTAAACTCACTTTAAGCATGATTGAACACGTTTAAAGTTCCGTGAGATGTTTCACTTTGATGGCACTCAGAGAAAAGAGAGAAACCAAGAGGAATGTTACCCCCAACTTTTCTGCATTCCTGTTGCTCCCTCAGTGTGACACTTTGACATTACCTAAATAAATAGTTAAAATACTCCACTGAAAGATCATCTAAAAATAGCATTAACTCAGATACATTTCTTTGCCCAACTAACTGTTTTGCCTGCACTTGTTCCCCACTGATTTTATATATCAATCAAGTATTCATCAGGGTGTCTTTTAATTAGGTTCACTGAAGTGTCTAAACTGGCTGTTTCTTTGAGGTCAGGATACCACTTTGGACGCTTTAAATTAACTTAAACTTCCCTGTTTAACAAGCAAAGGTGAAAGGTTACTGTTGTTGCTCTATAAAGAGAAATCAGGACCAGAATGACACCGGTGGTTTGGTTAACCCTTTGCCTTCCTCAAGCGGTCTCTAGTTTTGCGATAAGCACGCATAGCCAGAGATAAGCTTTTGACTTGCGCCGATTTTCTCCAGAATAAAAAGTCAAGAATTAGCGGAATGTAGTTTAGCTCTTGGCAGTTACAGTGAATGCATGGGAGGGGCGGGGAGTGGAGTCGGATAGTTCAAGGGACAAGATTTGTCCCAACTCTCGTGTTCCATTGGTCCCATCGGACTGCATGAAGCACCTCACCCGACACACTCTGTAGGAGGACTGGGGAATATCAAGACCATAGTGTCAGGTGCCAATCTTTTCTGGGGTTCAGAGACACTGTCACGGTCAGTAAGGAGATCTATCAGAGATTTTGTAAAGTTCAATATCAGTTTCTCCATGGACATTTAAAAACATGCAGTCATCCACCCATCCAGACAGGCCCCTTCTCACACATACAAAAGCTTTTGGATTCCGAATCAGGTTTAATATCACTGACTTCTGCTGTGAAATTTGTTGCTTTTGCAGCAGGAGTACAGTGTGTACCTAAAAATGCTATAACTCACTATAAGAAATGTATATTAAAAGTAAATTCAATAAGTTGTGCAAAAAGAGAGCAAAAAGAAAAAAATAGTGAAGTAATGTACCTGGGTTTGTTGTCCATTCAGAAATCTGATGGCGGAGGGTAAAATCTGTTCCTAAAACACCGAGTGGGTGTCTTTAGTCTCCCATACCTCCTCTCTGATCGTAGTAATAGGAAAAGAGGGTGTCCTGGGTGATGGGGGTGATGCTGCTTTTTTGGGGCCTTACCTATTGAGGATATCCTCAATGCTGAGGAGGCCAGTGCCTGCGATGGTGCTGGATTCGATTCCTTTGCTTATCCATGCATCCAGTACTGTGTTTGGTCATCCTCTGAGAGAAAAGCATTCAAAGTTTATCTTTCATGAGTTTGAACCCAAGTTCCAAACTCAATATGTAATTTACGCAACCTTTTCAATCAGACCTCTCATTGCCTCACCCAGGGTGAAGGGCCATTTGCTTTCCCTCATTAATCTTCTCCGCGGCCAGCAATTCCATTGGCATTGGCTCTGTACACTATCCCTCAGGAACATTGTGCCAGTTGCATCCCTGTAACAAATGGAATGTCCATGCCCATGTCGTACGCACCAACCTAACTCTGCCCAGCTTCTGCAAAGCCACTTTCTGCACAGCGTGAGTTGAACAGGGCTCCTTGTTATGTGCTGTTTATACTTGATCTGACTTAATTTTCATCTACCACCATCCCACCTGGATGTCATGTTCCATCCCAGGCCAGAGTAATGAATATCAAAGAGATGTTGGTGCCCCGGGAATGTTTGATGGCTGAACAATTAGTGGACTTTCTCTGGATACAGCCTATTTGATTTTTGATTTACTTTCACTTCTCATTTATAGAAGGAGCTCTACTCTATTTCTAACCTACATTGTCCCTCCATATGCAACATTTGATGGGACTGTGTAGAAGAGGCTTTACTCTATATCCTAATGCTGAGTCTGACAATGGAGAGTTTGACAAGACTGTAGGGATGAGACTTTACTCTATATTCAACTTAATGCTGTCCCTGTCTGGGAATGCTTGAACGATTGGTGTGGAGGCAGTTTTACTTTCCATTGAAACCACGCTCTCCCTGCCTTGGGCATTTGTTTTTCACTCACTTATTCTTTGGAAGACGACCACTTATTTCCCATCCCTGATTAACCACAATATAGCGTGTCCAGATTAAAAATTCCATTACAGGCATTAAGATCGTTCAGCGTGAGCCTGATATTCATGCACACACAAAAAGAAAAATTGCAGGAGTGTGGAACCAATTAACTGAACAGATGATGTCTTTCAGGAAGTTCCTAATGACCGAAATAGAAGGATTCCTTCCCAACATTCTGTGGCAGATCCCCCTCACACTGCTGCGGTCACCAGCTGTTTTACTGCTTTCCTCCACACTGGGAGCTTTTATGAAATAGTTTAATAGTTAATGACACAGGAAGCAGATATGCCTTTCTGTCGTCTGTAGTCTTTATGTTACAACCAATGAGCTGTAGGCGGGGTGTAATGAACAAGGTGAGACCATACAACAGCACTGACAACTAGAGCCACAATTTGGCAGCTGATCAAGGCCTCATCATTGATCCAAATAATTACCAAATTTGACATTTAGATTTAACCTTAAAAATTAAAGGTTTTTATTTGCTGGAATCTGCCTTATGTAGCTTGGAGTATCCTAACCCTACATCAAGAGCCAAACTCTTATCAATTCCTCACCAATAACCAAAGAGCTGGTAAGAATTTGGCTCTTGAACTTTGTTTTGAATGAAAGAATCAGAGAATAATACAGCACAGAGGGAGCCAGCATTCCTTCCATTCCTCCAGGTTAGCCCAGCTTCCCTGTTGTCGCTCATAGATCTGTGCTTTCTTTATTAAAATGTATATTAAATTCTCTTATGAAAATTTATTATACGATATAGTGTGTCCAAATTAGTAATTATTCCATTGCTGCCGTTAAGGTCCTTCAACACGAACTTTAGGTTTTCCACACACAATAAAAAACAAAAATTACAAGGTTTAAGAGTGTGGAACCAATTAGCTGAAGCCAATAATATCTTTCAGGAAGTTCTCAATTAACAAAATGGAAGGAATCCTTCCCAACATTCCTAAGTCTGTGGCTCCCTCTGCTCTTTCCTCTACCATTTTGAAGAATGAAGGGGATCTCACCAAAACCGATCGAATATTGAAAGGCCTAGTTAGAGTGGATGTGGAGTGCATGTTTCCTATAGTGGGGGAGTCCAGGACCAGGGGATACAGCCTCAGCATAGGAGGTTGTCCCTTTGGAACAGAGATGAGGAGGAATTCCTTTAGCCAGAGAGTGGTGAATCTGTGGAATTCATTGACAGACGGCTACAGAGGCCAAGTTATTGGGTATATTTAAAGTGGAGGTTAATAGTTCCTTGGTTAGTAAGGGTGTTGAAGGTTACAGGGGGAAGGCAGGAGGATGGGGTTGAGAGGGATAATGAATGGACCAAGATGGCATGGCAGAGCTAAATGGCCTAATTCCGACACTCTCCTGGTCTTTCTGAGATGAACAAGAGCAGCAGGTGGGAACACATCTGCCTCATTTATCTCAAGGTCACACTTTTCCCAGTTTGGAAGCATATCACCATTCCTTTATCAAGGTTTGGACAGGATCCTGGCACCCTGCCTGAATGCACTCTGAGAGTACTTACAACACAGGGATAGCTAATGCCCACTCACCACCACCCTCTCAAAGGCGACTCGGGATGGGCAACAAACCCCAGCATTGCAAGCAGAGCCCAGGTCCTATGAATGAACAAAGGTAACACAATCAGAAACTCACACTGAATTAAAAAGAAAGCACTCCTTTTTCATTCTGTTCTTTAGACAACTATTTTAAACACTCACCAATAATATAAAGATTTCTGCACTGGAGGAGCATTAGGGTCCAAACTCTTCTACAGTATCTCTTTGCTCTAGCATTGCTGTTTAGCGAGGTAACAGGGTTTGAGTTACCAACAGCACATCTTTTTATCCAAGGCAATTAACTATTAATTACTGGCTGTGACCAGCACAATAATGTATCACATTTTTAGAGATATAATTATACATACACTTCACTGCTCCCCCTTTAAAATAAAATAAATTCATTCTGATTGTTTTTGTCTCCATGACTACAAATCTTTTTTACAATAATTTGTCTCAGCGGAAGGAGATTGAAGTGGTTCTACCACAAACACTGGCCAGGAACAGACCGACAAGTTGTAGAATTGTTGTATGTGCTTACTCATAAGGTCACTGAAGGAAAACATAAAATTCTTTTCCCGCCTCTGCAGATGTCACCTGACCGACATACAATTTCAAAACGCTTTCATATTGGCCTGCTATCCTCATCAGTCCGATCTGTTGTCCAATAAATCCTATATAAGTGCCCCTGTTAAACTTTCATTCCTTTGCCTAAAAACACAAGAAAGCAGGAACAGGAATGGGCCCTGAGGCCCCTCGAGCCTGTCCCTCACTCAATATGATCAATGTAAATCAACCCCAACCTTCAGCTCCTCCTCTGTGCCAAATCCCCATAACTTGAAACTCGACAATTTCCAAACGTTTACCTACCTTCACTCTACATACTTTGAATGATATATCCTCAAAGCTTCCTGGAGCAGAAAATTCCACGTGTTTACTGTTCTCTGAAACAAGAAACTTCTATACCCCTTTGCTGTAAATGAGAGATCTGTTATTGTGAAACTACATTCCCTTGTTTGAGATCTCCCACTAGTGGAAACATCTCGATATTTCACGGCCTCGTAGAGAGATACAGACATCCCCACTAACCCTACAATGATCAGAATCAGGTTTAGTGTCACTGACCTAAGTTGTGAAAATTATTGTTTTGTAGCAGCAGTCTGTGCAGGCATCACAAATTGCTACAAGTTACAATATTAAAACCAATAGTATAAAAGAGAAACGGTGAGATAGATAGATAGATAGATAGATAGATAGATAGATAGATAGATAGATAGATAGATAGATAGATAGATAGATAGATAGATAGATAGATAGATAGATAGATAGATAGATAGATAGATAGATAGATAGATACTTTATTCATCCCCATGGGGAAATTCAACAATTTCATGGGTTCTTGCACCAATCAGAAATCTGATGGCAGAGGGGAAGAAAATGTTCCTAAAACATTGAGTGTGAGTCTTCAGGCTCCTGTACCTCCTTCCTGATGGTAGCAATGAGAAGAGGGCATGATCTTACTACTTACTATATCAATTTTCTGATTTTTAATGATTCAGGCACAAGAGGACCCTGATCTCTCTATATTCACAGTCCCGCCACTTAGAAAATAATCAGTCTTTTGAAATGCATGACCTCACACATTAAACTTCATTCGCCATGTTTTACCTACTCACTCTATCTAAATCCAACTGCAGAATCACAATATCCTTGCACCTATTCTCATGTCATCAGCCAAGCTGATATGTAAAACATATGTAACACACACACAAAATGCTGGAGGAACTCAGCAAAGCAGCCATCATCTATGGTGAGGAATGAAAAGTCAATGCTTCATGCTGAGACCCTTCATCAGGACTGGGAGGGAAGGGGGAAGAGGTATGAATAAGAAGGTGGAGGGAAGGGGGAGTACAAGGAGGCAGGTGATAGGTGAGAACAGTTGAGGGGGAAGGTAGCTGGGTTCAGTAGGGGGAATGATATGAGAAACTGGGAGGTGATAGGTGGAAGAGGTGAAGAAGAAGGAATCTAATAGGAAAGAAGAGTAGACCATGGAATAAAGAGTAGGGGAAAACAGAGGGAGATGATGGGCAGATCATGAGGACAGGAAAGGACCCCTTCTTACTTTCTGTTTCCTGTTCTAAGTCATAAATAGTAAATAATTAATGGCCAAAAACGAATCCCTGGGGTACTCCTCATGATTCCAACCTGACAACACAGTATTTCCTGTGTGACAGCTTGCTTTCAATCTGTGCTAACACTTTTCCTTCAGTACTGTGAGCTTTTATACAGGAAAAGTTGTGTGACACAGTCAAAGGTCCTTTGGAAGTCCCAATAGACAGCATCTCATATACTTGTTACCTCCTCTAGCAAATTATTGTTGTAAAACAATAAAACATGAAAACTTCCAAGGGCGGGGTGAACATTTTTTATAGACACTGTACATACTTTGATAATAACTTTATCTTGACTTTGAGTTCCTTAGACCTATTGTGGGATATGCTCCAGTGGGTGTTCTTTCACCTTTCAGTCCCCAGATTCTATATAATTACCGACTGTCCATCATGCAGGCCACCGTCAGACATTCTAGAGGATGTCAAAATGCTACCATTCTATTACAGACCATGTTACCAATCTGCTTTTGATTTACAAGCCAAGGGGAACCAGCTGGAAGGCACCAACTGTATGCTGGTGGTGAGTGACATGGTAACTATAGGCCACACATGGGACCAGCATTTGTAGCATTTATCTGATGAAGTCCAAGCTGCTGAACAAATACAACACATACTATTGATGCACCAAAATACTAATTCCACTGTCCGCATCACTTTGTACCGACTGATGTCAACCCAGAAATGTGTCAGTCATCTTATAGACATCAAAGGAGGCCATATGGCCCATTGACTCTATACTTCAGGGTATTCCTTCTGTGGCATTACCTCTGCCGAGATAGTATCCAGATGAGAAGGAAAGGAGGTGGGCATTACTCACCTGCCTTCCTCCTTCACCTTCCAGCTTGTACTCCTTCCCTCCTTTTTTACCTTCTATTTTGGCTACTTCCCTCTTCCTTTCCAGTCCTGATGAAGGGTTTTGGCCCAAAACATTGAATATTTATTGCTTTCCATGGATGTTGTCTGGCCTGCTGAGTTCCTCCGGTATTTTGCCAATCAGTCCCATTCCTTTTCTTATTTCCTGGTAACTTATTCTCTCTCGTCTGCCCATTAACTCCCCCAAGTGACCCCCTCCACCATTTCTCCTGCTAGCCACCTATACTAGGGCACCTTACAGTAACCTGTTCACTTAATGTTCGCTTTTTGAGGACTAGGCATACAGTATCTGGCCAGTTTTCCACATTAGCAGGTAGATGCCAATGTTGTAACTGTCCTTAAAGGCATAACTAGTTCTGGAGTGAAGTCCTTCAGTGTTACAGCCAGGAAAGTGTTGGGTTTCTTTGCTTTGGCTGTCTTCCATGCTGTTAGCCATTTCTCAATATCACAAAACATGACCGAGCTGGACCAGCTTACGGGAAGCTAGGGGAAGGGTGGATGATGGTCTCACAAGGAGATCATCCTTCTGTCCCACACTCTTCAGTGCTTTTCAGTATTTCGATGGGTTGCCCATGCTGTGCAAAATAAAATTGTTAATAACTATGTTAATTGAGCTATATATCTAAGGATTGGCGCGTGTTGGCGCGTGGCCTAGTGGGCAAGGCATCAGACTAGTAACCTGAAGGTCACTGGTTCGAGCCTCAGCTGAGGCAGCGTGTTTGTGTCCTTGAGCAAGGCACTTAACAACACATTGCTCTGCGACGTCACCGGTGCCAAGCTGCTTGGGTCCTAGTGCCCTTCCCTTGGACAACATCGGTGGCGTGGAGAGGGGAAGGCTTGCAGCTTGGGCAACTGCCGGTCTCCCATACAACCCTGCCCAGGCCTGCGCCCTGGAAACTCCAGGCGCAGATCCATGGTCTTTCGAGACCGACGGATGCCACCACCATATCTAAGGGTGCACTGGCATTGGAGAAGGTCCAGAGGAGGTTTACAAGAATGACCCTGGGAATAAATGGGTTAATATATGAAAAGAGTTTCATGGCTCTGGGTCTGTACTTGCTGGAGTTTGGAAGAATGCAACGGGATCTTGAAGGGCCTAGATCATATATGTCAAACTCAAGGCTCACGGTGGAATTATCTTTGGCCCGCGAGATAATATCTAATTACTATTAAAGCTGGCCCCAGTAATCGAAGTGCCTATGGCGTATGATATGGCTAATGCTGAGTTTATTCAGGTACCAGGTTTTCAGGGTTTTTAGTGTTTATTCGGCAGTCTTCTTCATAAGAAACAGAATTTGTAAAGTGAAACACTTTGTAGTTATAGCAGAGACTGAGACACATGAGAGCAGGCTGAAAAAACGGAGGCAACGAAAGCTGCGTTCGCACGCGTCCGACTGATCCGGCCCGCATGAAGCTGCATTTTGCTCAATCCGGCCCGTGACCTAAAATGAGTTTGACACCCCTGGCCTAGATAGTGTGGACATAGAGAGGATGTTTCCAATATCTAGGACCGGAGGGAACAGTCTTTTAATAGAAGGATGCCACTTTAGAACAGAGATGAGAGGGAACTTCTTTACCCAGAGAGTGGTGAACCTCTGGAAGTCATTGCCACAGGTGGCTGTGGAGGCCGAGGCATTGGGCCTACTGTATTTAAAGTGGAGGTTGATAAGTAACTAGTAAGGGTGCCAAAGGTAATGGGAAGAAGGCAAGAGAATGGGAAAATAATTCAGCCACGATCAAATGGTAGAACAGATTTTATATGCCGACTGGTTTTATTCTGCTATGTCTAGTGAAGCTATGGTCTTAATTGCTGAAGTCATGGACAAGTATAGACAAGTGCTCTGCCTGGGAGGTGGAGAGCACTCAGTCCAGCAGTTTTCATAGCATGAGGAGGGACTTAAACATTTCACCTTGGCTCACTGGCAATGCCTGCAGGCTATCGATGACAACGCGAGCTTTTCTTGCAAAGGCCCTACTGACTCTCAGCAGGTTTCAGTTTGCATAGTGTGTCTGTGCATTCTGGCTACTTAGCACCCAATCACATCGTTGGCCCAGATATTGTGGCACCTCATTGGTTCACACACCGGTTTCTGAGTTTTACCTCCCCTGTCACCTCTGCAGGGATCATCCCATCACTCAGCAAGCCAATCACAATTCAGTGCGCCAAAACTCGCACCCACAGCTCACAGTCTCAACTCGTCACACCGTTCAAACCTTATGCAATATTCACAGAGGCAGCTTAGTGTGTTTTGCTATGCTACCGTGCTGCTCCCATAGTGCAGATAGTGCAAACATGGGACTCTCCCTCTCTCTCCCCCACAATGGTATATAGCAGTTAGTGTAACATTTTACAGTGCCAGTGACCCAGGCCCAAGTCCTGCCAATGTCTGTGAGGAGTTTGCATGTACTCCCTGTGATCACGCCAGGTTTCCTCCCGCATTTGAAAGACAGACAGATTAATCGGTTAATTGGTCACATGGCTGTAATAGGGTGGCACAGGTTTGTTGAGAAGGACCTGCTACAATGCTGTATCTCAAAATGAAAATAAAAAAAACTTACCCCAATGTCCTTTCCCTTTCAAGTGCCCAAGAAGCACATCACGGCCAGACAGTGAAGGAACGGCAGCGCAGTCAGCAGCACTATTGGAACCGTCGACCAGAGATGGGATTTGAAGCAATGGGGTCGCTGAGCACGAGAGCCCTGCAGGCCAGAACAAGGTGCAATATATCAGTTCCCAGGAGGGAAATGCATGGTTTGGGATGACAAACATGATTGAAAGTTTGGTCAGGAAAAAAAGTACATTTAACTATAATCAAACAAGCCCCTTGGGAAATAAAGACAGTGTTGGAAAATACATAATCAGGGCAAAAAGAAGCCATGAAATACCTTTGGGGGGAAAGATGAAGCAGAATCCCAAGTAAGTGCATAAGGGGCAAGAGGGCAGCTCATGTTGTGACTGGGATCTGAGTCAACAGGCAGGTACCAAAGCTCGTGATATAGAAGTTTTTATTCAGCATGACATTCGCCTGAAGAGCAGTCTCCCAAACTCCAAATACATCAAAATAAGATCAAGGGTAGCAGTAAGTGATTCAATGCAATTTCAGTTGTTACAATGAGACTATTTGCTTTAATATTTTGAGTCTAACAATGCTTCCATTGAGATACATATTTATAATGGGAGACATCTCTGAATGTTTAATCACCCCTGCTGGGACAAAGTAACTCACAAGGTTGGTCTAAAAGCTTCTGAGGATAGAGATTCCAGACCCACAAAATTAATGTGGTGAGGGCTAAGCACTCAAATATTTCACCTACTGATTGATCGGATCTGTCTGTGACCACGTTTGATGTGGTAAGTGACAATATCAGACACAAGATTCTATAGATACACAAGATGCTGTAGGAACTCATCAGGTCAGGCAACTTCTGTGGAGGTAAATGAACAGTTTACAAAAGGAAATGAAAGTGACATCAGTCTGGTCTGCAAGCTTCCTTGAAATTGGTCACACTGGTGCATATAACTTAGCTCATGTTGTCTGGTTTGATGAAATTAACAAAATCCCATTGTCTTACATTGGACTGACTTATATACGTAAGTTTCATGGTCACTTCACTTTACAAACCAGCCCCTGCTATGAGCCAATAGCCTGTGCTTCAACACAAGAGACACTGCAGATGCTGGAAATTGAGAGCGACACACACACAAAATGCTGGAGAAACTCAGCAGCTTAGTCACCATCTATTGAAGAGAATAAACAATTAACATTTCAGGCTGACATCCTTCATCAAACAGATTACTGCTTGCAATTTACACTGTGCAATGAAGACTGGCCCTCATTTGAATTAATATCTATATTCACATATCTTTATATCTCCTGAATCCCTATCCGCTAGGGAAATAATGGATTCCCTTAGGCACCAAAGTGGTAATCCAAGTGTGGGTCCAGAGAATGTGGGGTACTCCTAAATGAACTGCTCGTCTGTTTTCTTTAAGGTGGGGGTATGGAAGTGAGAGAGTTCAGTATGTGGAGCCAGAAAGTTGGAAGACAGCCAATGGTATTGCTTTATCTAAGCTGGACAGCAGAGATAAGCCAGGTAACCACAGCCCTTCGAGCCTTATGTTAGCAGTATGGAAATTGCACAGAACACTATAGCACAGTACAGGCCCTTTGGCCCACAATATTGCGACAACCTTTTAACCTACTCTAAGATAAATCAAAACCTTCCCTCCTGCATAGCCCTCCATTTTTCTATCATCCATGCAGCTATCTAAGAGTCTTTTAAGTGTCCCTAATGTATCTGCCTCTACCACTCCCCCTGCCAGAGCAGTCCACACACCCACTACTCTCTGTGTAAAAAACCTACCTCCAACATACCCCTCATACTTTCTTCCAATCACCTTTAAATTATACTGCCTCATATTAGTCAATTCCACGCTAGAGGACAGGAGAATTACTGGAGAAAATTCTGGGACTGGGTTTACGTACATTTGGAAAACCAAGGACTGATTAGGAATAGTCAGCTTGACTTTCTACGGAGCAAATTATGCATCACTAATTTGGTGGGTTCCTTGTGGAGGTAACAAAAGAGATTGAAGTTCATCTACTGCCCTGCCTTCATCAATGAAGCATTTGACAAGGTCCTGCATTGTAGATTTACCCAGAAGGTTAAGGCACATCAGACCCAAGACAAGATGATTCATGAGTCGTAGGAGGCAGAGGGTAGTGGAAGGGTGCTTTTCTTACTGGGTGTGCAGGGACCTTTGCAATTCGTGATATACCTCAACAAAAGTGAATGTAGGAGATTTGATAAGTAAATTTGAGGATTACACGGAAATTGGTGGTGTTGTAGATAATGAAGAAGATTGTCTAAAGCTAAAGCATGGTATAAAGCAGATGGAAAGTTAGGTGTAGTGTTGGCAAATGAAATTTAATCCTGACAAGTGCAAGGTGATGATTTTGAGAAATCTAATAGGGGTAGGAAATATACAGTAAATACAGATAAGACACGAAAGAATATTGATGAACAGAGAGTTCTAGGGACCCAAGTTCATGACTGGCAATACAGATAGATAGGAAGAAGATGAGGGTTGGTCGTCATTAGTTAGGAGAATGAGTTCTACAGCCACTGAGTAATGCGGCAGCTCTATAAAACTCTGGTTAGCCCACATTTGCAGTATTCTGATCAGTTCTGGTCCCTGATTATAGGAAGAATATGGAAGATTTAGAGAGGGTACAGAGGAGTCTTACCAGAATGCAACCTGGATTAGAGAGTTTGAGTGAGCTAGGGTTTTTCTCTTTCAACTAAAGGAGGATGTGAGATGACATGATAGAGATATACAAGATGATAAGAGGTATAGATAGAGTGGACAGCCAGGGATGATGTCCCAGGGCAGAAATGCCTAGTATGAGGAGGCACAATATTAAGTTATTTGGAGGAAAGTATGGGGGGTGATGTCAGGGGTCTTTTTGTTTTTAGACAGACTGTGGTGGATAGGTGGAATTTGCTACCAGGGCTGGTGGGAGAGGCAGATAGAATAGGGGAATTTAAGAGACTCTTAGATAAGTACATGGATGAAAGAAAAATAGGGGGCTGTGTGGGATGGAAGGTTTAGGTTGATCTTAGAGTAGGTTAATGGGTTAGGACAACATCGTGGGCCAAAGGGCCTGTACTGTGTTGTACTGTTCTACGCTCTATGTTTGTGACATGTTTGTCTTCACGTATAAGGCTCAGAAGTACTGTATGGAGTTCGGATGTTATGTTGCAAATTTGCTAAACATTGAATGTAGTTCTGGTCACCAGAATACAGACAGGATACGATAGCTCTGGGAAGAGAGAAGAAGAGACATACAAGGATGTTATCCATATCAGAGGAGATTAGTTACGGATAGAGATTGAACAGGCTGGACTTGTTTTCCCTCGATACCGAGCAGTGAGCTGACAGTGGTTTATAAAATTATGAGGGACATAGATATGGAAAGAATATCAAAATATTTTCCCCATTGTTGGGGTATTTTAAAAAAAGAGACCATAGTTTAAAGGTGGAAAGGATGTAGTTTTAAAAAGAATCTGAGGGGTAAGTTTTTTTTAAACACACGCAGGGTGGTTGATACTATCTGGAAAAGAACTTGCTGCCTGAGGAGGTGGTGGAGTCAGATATAATCACTATTAGTTTCGAACCTGGGGCCGCAGGTAATATCACCTTGTCTTTAAAAGGAGTATTCACTGTTTCATTCAGTGTTGGGAGGCTGCAATGGGTGAGAGCCTCTACAAAACAGTCACCTGCAGATTACTTAGTTACTAAATAGCATGACTGGACATGACTGGGTCCAAGATGTCTTATGCTTTACTGTATGTTTGTCCTACACTGCCCTCATTTGGTTGATCTGACATCATGCTCCCAGTGTTTTGCACCACTGTCCAATTTCATTCCTTTTCTCTGCCTCAGGAACATAGTCTGCATAATGAAGACCTATTCTCCATTCTTATATTGTGAATCCCAAACTGCATTTTTCACAGCTGGCTACAATAGATCCTGCCTCCCTTCCTAAGGCCCATTCTCCTGTCTGCACTATCCTAACAAGCTCTTCCTGACTTCCAAGTTCCAGTCCACCATTCAAGTGTAACCCTGAGCTCTGTCTCACAGGTATAAAACATAAAACAGGCCCTTCAGCCCAAGATGTTATGCTGACCTTTTAACCAATTGCTAGATCAATCTAATTCTTCCCTCTTACATAGCCCTCCCTTCTTGCATCCAAAAGCCCATCTAAGAGTCTACTGAACGTCACTAATATATCTGCCTCTACCACCACCCTGGGTAACACAGTCCCTGCACCTGCCACTCTCCGTGTAAAGTACTTACCTCTGACATCCCCCCACTTTCCTCCAATCACCTTAAAATTATAACACGCCCCCCCCCCCACCCATTTCCACCCTGGGAAAGAGTTTCTGACTGCTCACTCGATCCTATACACCTCTATCAAGTCACCACTCACCATCCTTCTCTCCAAAGACAAAAGATTCAAGATTGTGTAATATCATTTTCTGTACACAAGTGTAAGGAGAACGAAGCCTAATTGTTATTTCGGTACAAACAACACACACACAAAAGATAAAGAACATAATAATAATAATAATAATAATAATAATAATAATAATACACAGAAAAAATATAAATACATAAGATAGCCTATATACATTGATTGTATGTTGATAAAATGATGCTAGGCTATAATAAGGTGACTTATGGGAAATAATAGTGGTGGAGTTAGCAGGTGGAGATGTTCATCACTATTAATGCTTGGGGAAAGTAACATTTAATTGAGCCTGGTGGTCCTGGCGTGGATGCTACATAGTCTCCTCCCTGATGAGAGTGGGACAACAGCCCATGAGTAGCGTGTGTGTGTTCCTACATGATGTGACTGGCTCTTTTCCAGCACATTTCTGTACGTACGTGCTTGGTGGTGGGGTAGGTGGGCATCAGTGATGCGTTGCACAGACTTGGCTCTCCACTGTAGAGCATTCCGGTCCTCTGCAGTGCATTCGCTGTACAAATCAGTGATGTAGGTTGTTCAGCTGCTCTCTACTGCACATCTGTAGAATGATGTGAGTATGCTCAACCTTTCCATGTAAGACTTGCTCGCTAATCCAGTTAGCATCCTGGTAAATCTCATCGGCACCCTCTCTAAAACTTCCTCATCTTTCCTATAATGAGGTGATCAAAAATGAACACAGTACTCCAAGTGTGGTCAAACTGGAACTTTATCGAGCTACCATATTACCTCATGGCTCTTGAACTTAATCTCCCAACTAATGAAAGCCCACACAACATACCTACTGCCCTATCAGCTTGTGCAACAACTTTGAGTGATCTACAGAAGTGGACCCTAAAGTCCCGTTTCTCCACACTGCTACGTATCCTGCCATTAACCCTGCATTCTTCCTTCAAATTCGACCCTCCAAAGTCTATCACTTCACTCTTTTCCATATTCCCTACCCCCTACACCAGTTTTCAGCCACACATTCATCTGCCAAATCATCCTATTCCTATTCTCATTGGCGTATGGTACAGGCAGCAATACAGAGATTACTACCTTGGATGTCCTGTTTTTCAGCTTTTTACCTCGCTCCCTAAAATTTCACTTCAGGACCACCTCACTTTTCCTACCTATGTCATTGGTGCCAATGTGTACCAAGACTTCTGGCTGCTCACCCCACCCCTTAGAATGCCGTGGGCCCAATCTGAGACAACCCCGGTCCTGGCACTTGGGAGGTAACACACCATCTGGGTGTCTTTATCGCACCCACGGAGTCTCATCTCTATTCCCCTGACTGTGGAATCTCCTATCATCACTGCAGTCCTCTTCACCTCAGGTCTCTTCTAAGCCATAGCACCAGTCTCTGTGCCAGAGACACAGTCGCTGGGGCTACCCCTGGTAGCTTGCCACCCTTTACAGTATCCAAAGCAGTATGCTTATTATTGAGGGGAACAGCCACAGGGTTACTCTGCACTGCTGAGGATGTTCTACGAGTCTGTGGTGGCCAGTGCTATCATTTTTGCTGTTGTGTGCTGGGGCAGCAGGCCGAGGGTAGCGGACACCAGCAGAATCAACAAACTCATTTGTAAGGCCAGTGATGTTGTGGGAGTGGAACTGGACTCTTTGATGGTGATGTCTGAAAAGAGGATGCTGTCCAAGTTGCATGCCATCTTGGACAATGTCTCCCATCCACTCCATAATGTACTGGTTAGGCACAGGAGTACATTCAGCCAGAGACTCATTCCACCGAGATGTAACACTGAGCGTCATAGGAAGTCATTCCTGCCTGTGGCCATCAAACTTTACAACTCCTCCCTCGGAGTGTCAGACACCCTGAGCCAATAGGCTGGTCCTGGACTTATTTCCACTTGGCATGATTAACTTATTATTATTTAATTATTTATGGTTTTATATTGCTATATTTCTTCACTATTCTTGGTTGGAGCGGCTGTAACGAAACCCAATTTCCCTCGGGATCAATAAAGTATGTCTGTCTGTCTGTTTCCCTTTCTTCTCCTGACAGTCACCCGGTTAGCTGCCTCCTGCAACCCAGGGTTGATTACCTCTCTGCAGCTCCTATTGATCACTTCCTCAGTCTTCCACATGAGCTGATGGTCATTGAGCTGAAGCTCCAGGTCCTTAACACGTTCTCTGGGGAGCTGCAGCTCAGTGCACCTGGTGCAGATGTGGTTATCCGGGAGAATGGTGGTCTCCCAGAATTCCCACATCTCACACACAGAGCAAAACAGTCCCTGGAGCCATCCTCACTGCACTAACTGTGCCCTAACAGATGAGGAATGAAGAATTAAGAAGATGAAGAAACATACCAGATACTTACCTCATCCAAGCCTGATCACACCGAAGCCTGTTGAGCCAAAGTCACTCCAACAATAGCCCTCTCATTCAATGGCCACTCCACGTGTCCCTACCCTTTCTAATGAATCCTGTTCACTGATTGGGCACAGTCGAACTCTGAAAAACTGCAGTGAAGCACTGCGTTATTGATCTTCAGCCACGAACATAAGTGAAAACATATCTCTTGTCGTGCTCCTGCTCACTGATTGGGTGCAATACAGCCCCAGGAGTTCAAGTGTTGCCCCTCTCTAGCAGAGCCACCTACATACTGTTTGAGAAAACATTCCTGGACAGTTAATCAACTCCGGCACATTCAAGCCCTTTTCACCATGGCAGACTAAGTCATTATGAAGAAAGTTAAAAATTACCCCACTATCACAACCTTATCTGTGATCATCTGTGATTTCCCTACATGGTTGTTCTTCTGACTATTGGGGGGTCCAAAGTGGTCATTCCATTATTTCTGTACCATTGAACAGTACAGCACAATACAGTCCCTTTGGCCCACAATGTTGTGCTGACATTTTAACCTACTCCAAGTTCAATCTAACCTCTCCCTCCCACATAGCCCTCCATTTTTCTTTCATCCATGTGTCTACCTAAGAGTTTCTTAAATGCTCCTGATATATCTGCTTCTACCACCACCCCCTGTGTAAAGAACCTGTGTAAAGAACCTATTTCTGACATCCCTTCTATACTTTCCTTCAATCACTTTAAAATAATGTCCCCTTATATTAGATTCTCATCCTGGTAAAAAGTCTCTGGCTGTCCACTCGATCTATGCCTCTTATCATCTTGTACACCTCTATCAAGTCACCTCTCATCTTCCTTCACTCCAAAGAGAAAAGCCCTAGCTTGCACAACCTATCCTGAGACATGCTCTCTAATCCAGGCAGCATCCTGGTAAATCTCCTCTCTAAACCTTCCACATCCTTCCTGTAGTGAGGTGACCAGCACTGAACACAATACTCCAAGTGTGGTCTAACCAGTGTTTTATAGAGCTGCGACATAACCTTGTGGTTCTTGAACTTCCATCCATATAGCCTCACAAGACAACCACCTATCCTCTTTAAGCGCCACTGTAATGTTCCGTCTAGCCTAAAAGGCAGCTCTCCCCTCTCCTACTGCTACCTCAACCATGGCTATTTCATCTGTACCTGAGACATTGTGCTGCCAGTCCTGATTCTTCCTCAGCCATACTTCTGTTTTGGCTATAACATCCCAATTCCACGTACCAATCCAATACCCGTCAGGCTTATGGCATTAAAATAAATGCTGTTCAGTCTATCAGATGTTGCTCGATCCCTGAGAGTCATGCCTTTTGAAGTTGCTCACTTTAACATTTATATTTACCTCCGCTTGCCCACCAGACACAATTTTGCTTTCGATCCCATCCCCCTGGCTGACGAGCTTAAACCCTCTCAAGTAGAACTGGCAACTCTCCCTGCCAGATCTCAGAAATAACAATGGTGCCAAGATCCAATTCAGTTAGGAAAGTCACCATACTAATAAATATAAGGGGGAGATGTCAGAGGTAGATTTTGTACACCGAGTGGTGGGTGCATGGGACACCCTGCCAGGGGTGGTGGTCGAGGCAGATACATCAGGGGCATTTAAGAAACTCTAGATAGGCACATGGATGATTGCAAAATAGATGGCTATGAAGGAGGACTGATCTTTAAGTAGGTTAAAAGACCAGCACAACATCATGGGACAAAGGGCCTGTATTGTACAGTAGGTTTTGTATTCTTAACTGGATGGTTACAGTGGAGAAGTTAAGGTGATGAAACAGGGAAATTGAATGTAAACATTAAAGTATGAAAGGGGTAGGGGAGGTGAGCTCTGAAAGCAGAAGTCAATTTACACGGGGTTTTGGTGGACATTCGGAGAACCGTTATTCCTTATTTGCTTCCATTTGAATTCTATGAGTCATTACCACATCCAGCTCATGTCTCGTCACTGAAAACTTTAAGAGAGTATATACAGCAATTGTCTTCTTGGACAAACCCTGGGAATGAAGTCTAGAATAGGGAACATAGAACAGTGCAGCACAGTATAGGCCCTTCAATGTTGTGCGACCCTTTCAAGCAACTCCAAATTAAATCTAACACAGCAAAGTCCTCCGCTCTTCTTTCATCCCTGTGCCTACTTAAGAGTCTCTTAAATGTCCTTCATCAGTCTGCCTCTACCACCACCCACGCACATATCACCCTGTATAATAAACTACCTCTGACATCTCCTCTATACTTTTCCCCAATTAACTTAAAGGTACATCCTCTCATACAGGCAACTTCCACTGTAGGGAAAAGGTGCTGGCAGTCTATTCTATCTATGCCTTTTATTATTTCACACACTTTTATCAAATTGCCTTTCATTCTCCTTTGCTCCGAAGAGAAAAGCCTTAACCTGCTCAGCATTTCCTTACATTCCATTCTCTAGAGGACTACATAGTGTGAATGTGAAGATGTTTCCTACAGTATGGAAGTCTAGGGCTAGAGGGCAAAGCCACAGAATACAAGGATATCCTTTTAGAACAGAGATGTGGAGGAATTTCTTTAGCCAGTGGATGGTGAATCTGTGGAATTCATTGCAACAGATGGCTGAAGAGGCTAAGTCATTGGGTATATTTAAAGCAGGTTTTGAATACTCCAAGTGTGGTCCAACCAGAATTTTATAGAGCTTCAACATTATCTCACTGACTTTGAATTCAGTCTCCCAACTAATGAAGGTCAATACTCCCATATGCCTTCTGAACCACCTATCAATTTGCATGCATAAGTACAAGAGATTCTGCAGATGCTAAAAGTCCATAGTAACACATACAAAATGCTGGAGGAATTCAGCTGGTCAAGCAGCATTTATGTTGAGGAATAAAGAGTTGACATTTTGGGCCAAGACCCTTCATAAGAACAGCTGATGATGCCTGCTGCCTGACCTGATGAGTTCTTCCAGCATTTTGCGTGTGTTGCGGTCAACTTGCACTGCAAGTTTGAGGGATCTGTGGATATGGATCCCAAGATATGACCTGTTGCCCCACACTGCTAACAATCCTACTATTAACCTTGTACTCTGCCTTCGAGTTTGACCTTCCAAAGTGCACCACTTCACACTTGGATTGAAATCCATCTGCCACTGCTCAGACCAGCTCTGCAACCTTCTACACTAACAACACCACCACCAACCTCCATCTCATCTGCAAACTTACCAACCTACTCTTTCACATCCTCATCCAAGTCATTAATAAAAATCACAAAGAGCAGGGATCACTGCAAAACACCTCTGGTCCTAGGCAGAACAGGCTCCATCAACAACAAAACAGCAACATGGAATAGGTTCTCCATTGTTTTAACCTGCCAATTCCAGGGGAGAGCAGTGTAGTCCACCCTCTCAACCACACCCCATCGTACAGCAACATTGTACACGTATCCATACTTACTCACATACTTACTCATATACAATGAATGTATATAAGCACTCACAATCATCTTCATCCATATAAATGTGTGCAGACTCAACTCTCTTGTGCAATATAACTCGGAGTCCTGCCATGTGCAGAAGTTCGCTGATGACACGGCCATAGTGGGGTGTGTCAGGAATGGACAGGAGGAGGAGTATAGGAAACTGATACAGGACTTTGTGATATGGTGCAACTCAAACTACCTGCGTCTCAATATCACCAAGACCAAGGAGATGGTGGTGGACTTTAGGAGATCTAGGCCTCATATGGAGCCTGTGATCATTAATGGAGAATGTGTGGAGCAGGTTAAGACCTACAAGTATCTGGGAGTACAGTTAGATGAGAAGCTAGACTGGACTGCCAACACAGATGCCTTGTGCAGGAAGGCACAGAGTCGACTGTACTTCCTTAGAAGGTTGGCGTCATTCAATGTCTGTAGTGAGATGCTGAAGATGTTCTATAGGTCAGTTGTGGAGAGCGCCCTCTTCTTCGTGGTGGCGTGTTGGGGAGGAAGCATTAAGAAGAGGGACACCTCACGTCTTAATAAGCTGGTAAGGAAGGCGGGCTCTGTCGTGGGCAAAGTACTGGAGAGTTTAACATCGGTAGCTGAGCGAAGGGCGCTGAGTAGGCTACGGTCAATTATGGAAAACTCTGAACATCCTCTACATAGCACCATCCAGAGACAGAGAAGCAGTTTCAGCGACAGGTTACTATCGATGCAATGCTCCTCAGACAGGATGAAGAGGTCAATACTCCCCAATGCCATTAGGCTTTACAATTCAACCGCCAGGACTTAAGAACTTTTTAAAAGCTATTATTAATGCTTTTTGAGATAGTGATTTAGATGCATATCATATTTTTTACTGAGTTAAGTATTGTATGTAATTAGTTTTGCTACAACAAGTGTATGGGACATTGGAAAAAAAGTTGAATTTCCCCATGGGGATGAATAAAGTATCTATCTATCTATCTATCTATCTATCTATCTATCTACAGGTGCAGTTAATCTCCTCCTCAGAAACAACATAATACCAGTAGAGGGCAGTGCAACATCATTTGAGGGTTGAAGAACACTGTGTACAGACCAGCATTGGTCATGTCCTATTATCCTTCTCAAATCCATTCTCCTGCTTTCTCCCCAAAACTTTTGACATCTTTACCAATCAAGAATCTATCAACCTTTGCCTTAAATACACCCAATGAGTTGGTAGCAGCAGCTGCCTGTGGCAATGAATTCCAGATTCACCACACTATGGCTAAAGAAATTCCTCCTCATCTCCGTTCTAAAAGGACACCCCTCTATTCTGGGGCTGTGTCCGCTAGTCTTTGACTCTCCCACCATAGGAAACATCCTCTCCACATCTACTCTATAAAGGGCTTTCACCTTTCAATATGTTTCAATTAGGTCTCCCCTCATTCTTCTGAATTCCAGTCAATACAGGCCCAGAGCGATCAAGCACACCTCATATGACAATCCTTTCAATCCCAGAAACATTTCCGTGAATCTCCTTGAAACCTTCACCAGTTTCAGCACATCCTTTCTTAGATAAGGGGCCCAAAACTGCTCACAATACTCCAAGTGAGACCTCACCAGTAACTTACAAAGCCTCAACATGACATCATTGCGTTTATATTCTAGTCCTCTTGAAATGAATGCTAACATTGCATTTGCCTGCCTCACCACCAACTCAACCTGCAAATTAACTGTCCCAGTTGGGCAAAGCCCGGTCCGCCCCAGTAGGGGCACAGTCCGGTCCGCCACAGTATGGGCACAGCCCGGTCCGCCACAGTATTGGCACAGCCCGGTCCGCCCCATTGGGGGCACAGCCCGGTCCGCCCCATTGGGCGCACAGCCGGGACAGCCACAGTATGGGGCACAGCCCGGTCCGCCCCATTAGGGGCGCAGCCCGGACCGCCCCAGTTAGGGCACAGCCCGGACAGCCACAGTATGGGGCACAGCCCGGACAGCCACAGTATGGGGCACAGCCCGGACCGCCCCAGTTGGAGCACAGCCCGGTCCGCCCCATTAGGGGCACAGCCCGGACAGCCACAGTATGGGCACAGCCCGGACAGCCACAGTATGGGGCACAGCCCGGTCCGTCACAGTCGGGGCACAGCCCGGACCGCCCCATTAGGGGCACAGCCCGGTCCGCCCCAGTTGGGGCACAGCCCGGACCGCCCCAGTTGGGGCACAGCCCGGACAGCCACAGTATGGGGCACAGCCCGGACCGCCCCAGTTGGAGCACAGCCCGGTCCGCCCCATTAGGGGCACAGCCCGGACAGCCACAGTATGGGCACAGCCCGGACAGCCACAGTATGGGGCACAGCCCGGTCCGCCCCAGTCGGGGCACAGCCCGGACCGCCCCATTAGGGGCACAGCCCGGTCCGCCCCAGTTGGGGCACAGCCCGGACCGCCCCAGTTGGGGCACAGCCCGGACAGCCACAGTATGGGGCACAGCCCGGACCGCCCCAGTTGGGGCACAGCCCGGACAGCCACAGTATGGGGCACAGCCCGGTCCGCCCCATTAGGGGCACAGCCGCGTCCGCCCCATTAGCGGCACAGCCCGGTCCACCCCAGTAGCGGCACAGCCCGGACAGCCACAGTATGGGGCACAGCCCGGTCCGCCACAGTATGGGCACAGCCCGGTCCGCCCCAGTATGGGCACAGCCCGGTCCGCCCCAGTAGGGGCACAGCCCGGACCGCCACAGTATGGGCACAGCCCGGTCCGCCCCAGTAGGGGCACAGCCCGGACCGCCACAGTATGGGCACAGCCCGGTCCGTCACAGTATGGGGCACAGCCCGGTCCGCCACAATATGGGGCACAGCCCGGTCCGCCCCATTAGGGGCACAACCCGGTCCGCCCCATTAGGGGCACAGCCGCGTCCGCCCCATTAGCGGCACAGCCCGGTCCACCCCAGTAGCGGCACAGCCCGGACAGCCACAGTATGGGGCACAGCCCGGTCCGCCACAGTATGGGCACAGCCCGGTCCGCCCCAGTAGGGGCACAGCCCGGACCGCCACAGTATGGGCACAGCCCGGTCCGCCCCAGTAGGGGCACAGCCCGGACCGCCACAGTATGGGCACAGCCCGGTCCGTCACAGTATGGGGCACAGCCCGGTCCGCCACAATATGGGGCACAGCCCGGTCCGCCCCATTAGGGGCACAACCCGGTCCGCCCCATTAGGGGCACAGTCCGGTCCGCCCCATTAGGGGCAAAGTCCGGTCCGCCCCATTAGGGCCACAGCCCGGTCCGCCAGAGTATCGGCACAGCCCGGTCCGCCCCAGTAGGGGCACAGACCTGTCCGCCACATTATGGGGCACAGCCCGGTCCGCCACATTATGGGGCACAGCCCGGTCCGTCACAGTATGGGGCACAGCCCGGTCCGTCACAGTATGGGGCACAGCCCGGTCCGTCACAGTATGGGGCACAGTCCGGTCCGCCACAGTATGGGGCACAGTCCGGTCCGCCACAGTATGGGCACAGCCCGGTCCGTCACAGTATGGGGCACAGTCCGGTCCACCACAGTATGGGGCACAGCCCGGTCCGTCACAGTATGGGCAAAGCCCGGTCCGTCACAGTATGGGGCACAGCCCGGTACGCCACAGTATGGGGCACAGCCCGGTCCGTCACAGTATGGGCACAGCCCGGACCGTCACAGTACGGGGCACAGCCCGGTCCGCCACAGTACGGGGCACAGCCCGGTCCGCCACAGTACGGGGCACAGTCCGGTCCGCCACAGTACGGGGCACAGTCCGGTCCGTCACAGTACGGGGCACAGCCCGGTCCGCCACAGTATGGGGCACAGTCCGGTCCGTCACAGTACGAGGCACAGTCCGGTCCGTCACAGTATGGGGCACAGTCCGGTCCGTCACAGTATGGGGCACAGTCCGGTCCGCCACAGTATGGGGCACAGCCCGGTCCGTCACAGTATGGGGCACAACCCGGTCAGTCACAGTATGAGGCACAACCCGGTCCGTCACAGTATGGGGCACAGCCCGGTCCGTCACAGTATGGGGCACAGTCCGGTCCGTCACAGTATGAGGCACAACCCGGTCCGCCACAGTATGGGGCACAGCCCGGTCCGTCACAGTATGGGGCACAACCCGGTCCGTCACAGTATGGGGCACAACACGGTCAGTCACAGTATGGGGCACAGTCCGGTCCGTCACAGTATGAGGCACAACCCGGTCCGCCACAGTACGAGGCACAACCCGGTCCGTCACAGTATGGGGCACAGTCCGGTCCGCCACATTATGGGGCACAGCCCGGTCCGCCACAGTACGAGGCACAGCCCGGTCCGCCACAGTACGAGGCACAGCCCGGTCGGTCACAGTATGGGGCACAGCCCGGTCCGCCACAGTAGGGGCACAGCCCGGTCCGTCACAGTATGAGGCACAACCCGGACCGCCACAGTATGGGGCACAGTCCGGTCCGCCACAGTATGGGGCACAGCCCGGTCCGCCACAGTAGGGGCACAGCCCGGACCGCCCGAGTCGGGGCACAGCCCGGACCCCCACATTATGAGGCACAGTCCGCTCCGCCACAGTATCGGCACAGCCCGGTCCGCAAGAGTATCGGCACAGTCCGGTCCGCCACAGTATGGGGCACAGCAAGGTCCGTCCCATTGGGGGCACAGCCCGGTCCGCCCCATTGGGGGCACAACCCGGTCCGCCCCATTAGGGGCACAACCCGGTCCGCCCCATTAGGGGCACAGTCCGGTCCGCCCCATTAGGGGCACAAACCGGTCTGCCCCATTAGGGGCACAAACCGGTCTGCCCCATTAGGGGCACAGTCCGGTCCGCCACATTATGGGGCACAGCCCAGTCCGTCACAGTATGGGCACAGCCCGGTCCGTCACAGTATGGGGCACAGCCCGGTCCGTCACAGTATGGGGCACAGTCCGGTCCGCCACAGTATGGGGCACAGTCCGGTCGGCCACAGTATGGGCACAGCCCGGACCGTGACAGTATGGGGCACAGTCCGGTCCGCCACAGTATGGGCACAGCCCGGTCCGTCACAGTATGGGGCACAGCCCAGTCCGCCACAGTATGAGCCACAGCCCGGTCCGTCACAGTATGGGGCACAGCCCGGTCCGTCACAATATGGGGCACAGTCCGGTCCGCCACAGTATGAGGCACAGCCCGGTCCGCCGCAGTATGAGGCACAGCCCGGTCCGCCACAGTATGGGGCACAGCCCGGTCCGTCACAGTATGAGGCACAGCCCGGTCCGTCACAGTATGTGGCACAGCCCGGTCGGTCACAGTATGGGGCACAACCCGGTCCGTCACAGTATGGGCACAGCCCGGTCCGCCACAGTATGAGGCACAGCCCGGTCCGTCACGGTATGAGGCACAGCCCGGTCCGCCACAGTATGGGGCACAGCCCGGTCCGCCACAGTATGAGGCACAGTCCGGTCCGCCACAGTACGAGGCACAGCCCGGTCCGCCACAGTACGGGGCACAGTCCGGTCCGTCACAGTACGAGGCACAGCCCGGTCCGCCACAGTATGGGGCACAGTCCGGTCCGTCACAGTATGAGGCACAGTCCGGTCCGTCACAGTATGGGGCACAGTCCGGTCCGTCACAGTATGGGGCACAGTCCGGTCCGCCACAGTATGGGGCACAGCCCGGTCCGTCACAGTATGGGGCACAGCCCGGTCAGTCACAGTATGAGGCACAACCCGGTCCGTCACAGTATGGGGCACAGCCCGGTCCGTCACAGTATGGGGCACAGTCCGGTCCGTCACAGTATGAGGCACAACCCGGTCCGCCACAGTATGGGGCACAGCCCGGTCCGTCACAGTATGGGGCACAACCCGGTCAGTCACAGTATGAGGCACAACCCGGTCCGTCACAGTATGGGGCACAGTCCGGTCCGTCACAGTAGGAGGCACAACCCGGTCCGCCACAGTACGAGGCACAACCCGGTCCGTCACAGTATGGGGCACAGTCCGGTCCGCCACATTATGGGGAACAGCCCGGTCCGCCACAGTACGAGGCACAGCCCGGTCCGCGACAGTACGAGGCACAGCCCGGTCGGTCACAGTATGGGGCACAGCCCGGTCCGCCACAGTAGGGGCACAGCCCGGACCGCCCGAGTCGGGGCACAGCCCGGACCCCCACATTATGAGGCACAGTCCGCTCCGCCACAGTATGGGCACAGCCCGGTCCGCCCCAGTTGGGGCACAGCCCGGTCCGCCAGAGTATCGGCACAGCCCGGTCCGCAAGAGTATCGGCACAGCCCGGTCCGTCACAGTATGGGGCACAGCAAGGTCCGCCCCATTGGGGGCACAACCCGGTCCGTCACAGTATGGGGCACAACCCGGTCAGTCACAGTATGAGGCACAACCCGGTCCGTCACAGTATGGGGCACAGTCCGGTCCGTCACAGTAGGAGGCACAACCCGGTCCGCCACAGTACGAGGCACAACCCGGTCCGTCACAGTACGGGGCACAGTCCGGTCCGCCACATTATGGGGCACAGCCCGGTCCGCCACAGTACGAGGCACAGCCCGGTCGGTCACAGTACGGGGCACAGCCCGGTCCGCCACAGTAGGGGCACAGCCCGGTCCGTCACAGTATGAGGCACAACCCGGTCCGCCACAGTATGGGGCACAGTCCGGTCCGCCACAGTATGGGGCACAGCCCGGTCCGCCACAGTAGGGGCACAGCCCGGTCCGTCACAGTATGAGGCACAGCCCGGTCCGTCAAAGTATGGGGCACAGCCCGGTCCGTCAAAGTATGGGGCACAGCCCGGTCCGTCACAGTATGGGGCACAACCCGGTCCGTCACAGTATGGGGCACAACCCGGTCCGTCACAGTAGGGGCACAGCCCGGTCCGTCACAGTATGAGGCACAGTCCGGTCCGCCACAGTATGGGGCACAGCCCGGTCCGTCACAGTATGGGGCACAGCCCGGTCCGCCACAGTATGGGGCACAGCCCGGTCCGCCACAGCAGGGGCACAGTCCGGTCCGTCACAGTATGAGGCACAGTCCGGTCCGCCACAGTATGAGGCACAGTCCGGTCCGCCACAGTATGGGGCACAGCCCGGTCCGCCACAGTAGGGGCACAGTCCGGTCCGTCACAGTATGAGGCACAGCCCGGTCCGTCACAGTATGGGGCACAACCCGGTCCGCCACAGTACGAGGCACAGCCCGGTCGGTCACAGTATGGGGCACAGCCCGGTCCGCCACAGTAGGGGCAAAGCCCGGTCCGTCACAGTATGAGGCACAACCCGGTCCGCCACAGTATGGGGCACAGTCCGGTCCGCCACAGTATGGGGCACAGCCCGGTCCGCCACAGTATGGGCACAGCCCGGACCGCCCGAGTCGGGGCACAGCCCGGACCCCCACATTATGAGGCACAGTCCGCTCCGCCACAGTATGGGCACAGCCCGGTCCGCCCCAGTTGGGGCACAGCCCGGTCCTCCAGAGTATCGGCACAGCCCGGTCCGCAAGAGTATCGGCACAGTCCGGTCCGCCACAGTATGGGGCACAGCAAGGTCCGCCCCATTGGGGGCACAACCCGGTCCGCCCCATTAGGGGCACAGTCCGGTCCGCCCCATTAGGGGCACAAACCGGTCTGCCCCATTAGGGGCACAGTCCGGTCCGCCACATTATGGGGCACAGCCCGGTCCGTCACAGTATGGGCACAGCCCGGTCCGTCACAGTATGGGGCACAGCCCGGTCCGTCACAGTATGAGGCACAACCCGGTCCGTCACAGTATGGGGCACAGTCCGGTCCGCCACAGTATGGGGCACAGTCCGGTCCGCCACAGTATGGGCACAGCCCGGTCCGCGACAGTATGGGGCACAGTCCGGTCCGCCACAGTATGGGCACAGCCCGGTCCGTCACAGTATGGGGCACAGCCCAGTCCGCCACAGTATGAGCCACAGCCCGGTCCGTCACAGTATGGGGCACAGCCCGGTCCGTCACAGTATGGGGCACAGCCCGGTCCGCCACAGAAGGGGCACAGCCCGGTCCGCCACAGTATGGGCACAGCCCGGTCCGTCCCAGAAGGGGCACAGCCCAGTCCGCCACAGTATGGGCACAGCCCGGTCCATCACAGTATGGGGCACAGTCCGGTCCGCCACAGTATGAGGCACAGCCCGGTCCGCCACAGTATGGGGCACAGCCCGGCCCGTCACAGTATGAGGCACAGCCCGGCCCATCACAGTATGAGGCACAGCCCGGTCCGTCACAGTATGTGGCACAGCCCGGTCCGTCACAGTATGGGGCACAACCCGGTCCGTCACAGTATGGGCACAGCCCGGTCCGCCACAGTATGAGGCACAGCCCGGTCCGACACGGTATGAGGCACAGCCCGGTCCGCAACAGTATGGGGCACAGCCCGGTCCGCCACAGTATGGGGCACAACCCGGTCCGTCACAGTATGGGCACAGCCCGGTCCGCCACAGTATGAGGCACAGCCCGGTCCGACACGGTATGAGGCACAGCCCGGTCCGCCACAGTATGGGGCACAGCCCGGTCCGCCACAGTATGAGGCACAGTCCGGTCCGTCACAGTATGAGGCACAGCCCGGTCCGCCACAGTATGGGGCACAGCCCGGTCCAGCACAGTATGGGGCACAGCCCGGTCCGTCACAGTATGAGGCACAACCCGGTCCGCCACATTATGGGGCACAACCCGGTCCGTCACAGTATGAGGCACAACCCGGTCCGCCACATTATGGGGCACAGCCCGGTCCGTCACAGTATGAGGCACAACCCGGTCAGTCACAGTATGAGGCACAGCCCGGTCCGTCACAGTATGGGGCACAACCCGGTCAGTCACAGTATGAGGCACAACCCGGTCCGTCACAGTATGGGGCACAGCCCGGTCCGTCACAGTATGGGGCACAGTCCGGTCCGTCACAGTATGGGGCACAGCCCGGTCCGTCACACTATGGGGCACAGCCCGGTCCGCCACAGTATGGGCACAGCCCGGTCCGCCCCAGTTGGGGCACAGCCCGGTCCGCCAGAGTATCGGCACAGCCCGGTCCGCAAGAGTATCGGCACAGCCCGGTCCGTCACAGTATGGGGCACAGTCCGGTCCGTCACAGTATGAGGCACAGTCCGGTCCGTCACAGTATGGGGCACAGTCCGGTCCGTCACAGTATGGGGCACAGTCCGGTCCGCCACAGTATGGGGCACAGCCCGGTCCGTCACAGTATGGGGCACAACCCGGTCAGTCACAGTATGAGGCACAACCCGGTCCGTCACAGTATGGGGCACAGCCCGGTCCGTCACAGTATGGGGCACAGTCCGGTCCGTCACAGTATGAGGCACAACCCGGTCCGCCACAGTATGGGGCACAGCCCGGTCCGTCACAGTATGGGGCACAACCCGGTCCGTCACAGTATGGGGCACAACCCGGTCAGTCACAGTATGAGGCACAACCCGGTCCGTCACAGTATGGGGCACAGTCCGGTCCGTCACAGTAGGAGGCACAACCCGGTCCGTCACAGTATGGGGCACAGTCCGGTCCGCCACATTATGGGGAACAGCCCGGTCCGCCACAGTACGAGGCACAGCCCGGTCCGCGACAGTACGAGGCACAGCCCGGTCGGTCACAGTATGGGGCACACCCCGGTCCGCCACAGTAGGGGCACAGCCCGGACCGCCCGAGTCGGGGCACAGCCCGGACCCCCACATTATGAGGCACAGTCCGCTCCGCCACAGTATGGGCACAGCCCGGTCCGCCCCAGTTGGGGCACAGCCCGGTCCGCCAGAGTATCGGCACAGCCCGGTCCGCAAGAGTATCGGCACAGCCCGGTCCGTCACAGTATGGGGCACAGCAAGGTCCGCCCCATTGGGGGCACAACCCGGTCCGTCACAGTATGGGGCACAACCCGGTCAGTCACAGTATGAGGCACAACCCGTCCGTCACAGTATGGGGCACAGTCCGGTCCGTCACAGTAGGAGGCACAACCCGGTCCGCCACAGTACGAGGCACAACCCGGTCCGTCACAGTACGGGGCACAGTCCGGTCCGCCACATTATGGGGCACAGCCCGGTCCGCCACAGTACGAGGCACAGCCCGGTCGGTCACAGTACGGGGCACAGCCCGGTCCGCCACAGTAGGGGCACAGCCCGGTCCGTCACAGTATGAGGCACAACCCGGTCCGCCACAGTATGGGGCACAGTCCGGTCCGCCACAGTATGGGGCACAGCCCGGTCCGCCACAGTAGGGGCACAGCCCGGTCCGTCACAGTATGAGGCACAGCCCGGTCCGTCAAAGTATGGGGCACAGCCCGGTCCGTCACAGTATGGGGCACAACCCGGTCCGTCACAGTATGGGGCACAACCCGGTCCGTCACAGTAGGGGCACAGCCCGGTCCGTCACAGTATGAGGCACAGTCCGGTCCGCCACAGTATGGGGCACAGCCCGGTCCGTCACAGTATGGGGCACAGCCCGGTCCGTCACAGTATGGGGCACAGCCCGGTCCGCCACAGTATGGGGCACAGCCCGGTCCGCCACAGTAGGGGCACAGTCCGGTCCGTCACAGTATGAGGCACAGTCCGGTCCGCCACAGTATGGGGCACAGTCCGGTCCGTCACAGTATGAGGCACAGTCCGGTCCGCCACAGTATGGGGCACAGCCCGGTCCGCCACAGTAGGGGCACAGTCCGGTCCGTCACAGTATGAGGCACAGCCCGGTCCGTCACAGTATGGGGCACAACCCGGTCCGCCACAGTACGAGGCACAGCCCGGTCGGTCACAGTATGGGGCACAGCCCGGTCCGCCACAGTAGGGGCAAAGCCCGGTCCGTCACAGTATGAGGCACAACCCGGTCCGCCACAGTATGGGGCACAGTCCGGTCCGCCACAGTATGGGGCACAGCCCGGTCCGCCACAGTAGGGGCACAGCCCGGACCGCCCGAGTCGGGGCACAGCCCGGACCCCCACATTATGAGGCACAGTCCGCTCCGCCACAGTATGGGCACAGCCCGGTCCGCCCCAGTTGGGGCACAGCCCGGTCCGCCAGAGTATCGGCACAGCCCGGTCCGCAAGAGTATCGGCACAGTCCGGTCCGCCACAGTATGGGGCACAGCAAGGTCCGCCCCATTGGGGGCACAACCCGGTCCGCCCCATTAGGGGCACAGTCCGGTCCGCCCCTTTAGGGGCACAAACCGGTCTGCCCCATTAGGGGCACAGTCCGGTCCGCCACATTATGGGGCACAGCCCGGTCCGTCACAGTATGGGCACAGCCCGGTCCGTCACAGTATGGGGCACAGCCCGGTCCGTCACAGTATGAGGCACAACCCGGTCCGTCACAGTATGGGGCACAGTCCGGTCCGCCACAGTATGGGGCACAGTCCGGTCCGCCACAGTATGGGCACAGCCCGGTCCGCGACAGTATGGGGCACAGTCCGGTCCGCCACAGTATGGGCACAGCCCGGTCCGTCACAGTATGGGGCACAGCCCAGTCCGCCACAGTATGAGCCACAGCCCGGTCCGTCACAGTATGGGGCACAGCCCGGTCCGTCACAGTATGGGGCACAGCCCGGTCCGCCACAGAAGGGGCACAGCCCGGTCCGCCACAGTATGGGCACAGCCCGGTCCGTCCCAGAAGGGGCACAGCCCAGTCCGCCACAGTATGGGCACAGCCCGGTCCATCACAGTATGGGGCACAGTCCGGTCCGCCACAGTATGAGGCACAGCCCGGTCCGCCACAGTATGGGGCACAGCCCGGCCCGTCACAGTATGAGGCACAGCCCGGCCCATCACAGTATGAGGCACAGCCCGGTCCGTCACAGTATGTGGCACAGCCCGGTCCGTCACAGTATGGGGCACAACCCGGTCCGTCACAGTATGGGCACAGCCCGGTCCGCCACAGTATGAGGCACAGCCCGGTCCGACACGGTATGAGGCACAGCCCGGTCCGCAACAGTATGGGGCACAGCCCGGTCCGCCACAGTATGGGGCACAACCCGGTCCGTCACAGTATGGGCACAGCCCGGTCCGCCACGGTATGAGGCACAGCCCGGTCCGACACGGTATGAGGCACAGCCCGGTCCGCCACAGTATGGGGCACAGCCCGGTCCGCCACAGTATGAGGCACAGTCCGGTCCGTCACAGTATGAGGCACAGCCCGGTCCGCCACAGTATGGGGCACAGCCCGGTTCAGCACAGTATGGGGCACAGCCCGGTCCGTCACAGTATGAGGCACAACCCGGTCCGCCACATTATGGGGCACAACCCGGTCCGTCACAGTATGAGGCACAACCCGGTCCGCCACATTATGGGGCACAGCCCGGTCCGTCACAGTATGAGGCACAACCCGGTCAGTCACAGTATGAGGCACAGCCCGGTCCGTCACAGTATGGGGCACAACCCGGTCAGTCACAGTATGAGGCACAACCCGGTCCGTCACAGTATGGGGCACAGCCCGGTCCGTCACAGTATGGGGCACAGTCCGGTCCGTCACAGTATGGGGCACAGCCCGGTCCGTCACACTATGGGGCACAGCCCGGTCCGCCACAGTATGGGCACAGCCCGGTCCGCCCCAGTTGGGGCACAGCCCGGTCCGCCAGAGTATCGGCACAGCCCGGTCCGCAAGAGTATCGGCACAGCCCGGTCCGCAAGAGTATCGGCACAGCCCGGTCCGTCACAGTATGGGGCACAGCAAGGTCCGCCCCATTGGGGGCACAACCCGGTCAGTCACAGTATGGGGCACAACCCGGTCAGTCACAGTATGAGGCACAACCCGGTCCGTCACAGTATGGGGCACAGTCCGGTCCGTCACAGTAGGAGGCACAACCCGGTCCGCCACAGTACGAGGCACAACCCGGTCCGTCACAGTATGGGGCACAGTCCGGTCCGCCACATTATGGGGCACAGCCCGGTCCGCCACAGTACGAGGCACAGCCCGGTCGGTCACAGTATGGGGCACAGCCCGGTCCGCCACAGTAGGGGCACAGCCCGGTCCGCCACAGTAGGGGCGCAGCCCGGTCCGTCACAGTATGAGGCACAACCCGGTCCGCCACAGTATGGGGCACAGTCCGGTCCGCCACAGTATGGGGCACAGCCCGGTCCGCCACAGTAGGGGCACAGCCCGGTCCGTCACAGTATGAGGCACAGCCCGGTCCGTCAAAGTATGGGGCACAGCCCGGTCCGTCACAGTATGGGGCACAACCCGGTCCGTCACAGTAGGGGCACAGCCCGGTCCGTCACAGTATGAGGCACAGTCCGGTCCGCCACAGTATGGGGCACAGCCCGGTCCGTCACAGTATGGGGAACAGCCCGGTCCGTCACAGTATGGGGCACAGCCCGGTCCGCCACAGTAGGGGCACAGCCCGGTCCGTCACAGTATGAGGCACAGTCCGGTCCGCCACAGTATGGGGCACAGCCCGGTCCGCCACAGTAGGGGCACAGTCCGGTCCGTCACAGTATGAGGCACAGCCCGGTCCGTCACAGTATGGGGCACAACCCGGTCCGCCACAGTACGAGGCACAGCCCGGTCGGTCACAGTATGGGGCACAGCCCGGTCCGCCACAGTAGGGGCACAGCCCGGTCCGTCACAGTATGAGGCACAACCCGGTCCGCCACAGTATGGGGCACAGTCCGGTCCGCCACAGTATGGGGCACAGCCCGGTCCGCCACAGTAGGGGCACAGCCCGGACCGCCCGAGTCGGGGCACAGCCCGGACCCCCACATTATGAGGCACAGTCCGCTCCGCCACAGTATGGGCACAGCCCGGTCCGCCCCAGTTGGGGCACAGCCCGGTCCGCCAGAGTATCGGCACAGCCCGGTCCGCAAGAGTATCGGCACAGTCCGGTCCGCCACAGTATGGGGCACAGCAAGGTCCGCCCCATTGGGGGCACAACCCGGTCCGCCCCATTAGGGGCACAACCCGGTCCGCCCCATTAGGGGCACAGTCCGGTCCGCCCCATTAGGGGCACAAACCGGTCTGCCCCATTAGGGGCACAGTCCGGTCCGCCACATTATGGGGCACAGCCCAGTCCGTCACAGTATGGGCACAGCCCGGTCCGTCACAGTATGGGGCACAGCCCGGTCCGTCACAGTATGAGGCACAACCCGGTCCGTCACAGTATGGGGCACAGTCCGGTCCGCCACAGTATGGGGCACAGTCCGGTCCGCCACAGTATGGGCACAGCCCGGTCCGCGACAGTATGGGGCACAGTCCGGTCCGCCACAGTATGGGCACAGCCCGGTCCGTCACAGTATGGGGCACAGCCCAGTCCGCCACAGTATGAGCCATAGCCCGGTCCGTCACAGTATGGGGCACAGCCCGGTCCGTCACAGTATGGGGCACAGCCCGGTCCGCCACAGAAGGGGCACAGCCCGGTCCGCCACAGTATGGGCACAGCCCGGTCCGTCCCAGAAGGGGCACAGCCCAGTCCGCCACAGTATGGGCACAGCCCGGTCCGCCACAGTATGGGCACAGCCCGGTCCGCCACAGGATAGGCACAGCCCGGTCCACCACAGTAGGGGGACAGCCCGGTCCGCCATTGTATGGGGCACAGCCCGGTCCGTCACAGTATGGGGCACAGTCCAGTCCATCACAGTATGGGGCACAGTCCGGTCCGCCACAGTATGAGGCACAGCCCGGTCCGCCACAGTATGGGGCACAACCCGGTCCGTCACAGTATGGGGCACAGCCCGGTCCGTCACAGTATGAGGCACAACCCGGTCCGTCACAGTATGGGGCACAGCCCGGTCCGTCACAGTATGAGGCACAGCCCGGTCCGTCACAGTATGAGGCACAGCCCGGTCCGTCACAGTATGAGGCACAGCCCGGTCCGTCACAGTATGCGGCACAGCCCGGTCCGTCACAGTATGGGGCACAGCCCGGTCCGTCACAGTATGGGGCACAGCCCGGTCAGTCACAGTATGAGGCACAACCCGGTCCGTCACAGTATGAGGCACAGCCCGGTCCGTCACAGTATGGGGCACAGCCCGGTCCGTCACAGTATGAGGCACAACCCAGTCAGTCACAGTATGGGGCACAACCCGGTCCGTCACAGTATGAGGCACAACCCGGTCAGTCACAGTATGAGGCACAGCCCGGTCCGTCACAGTATGGGGCACAGCCCGGACCGTCACAGTATGGGGCACAGCCCGGTCGGTCACAGTATGGGGCACAGTCCGGTCCGCCACAGTATGGGCACAGTCCGGTCCGCCCCATTGGGGGCACAGCCCGGTCTGCCACAGTATGGCGCACAGCCCGGTCCGTCACAGTATGGGGCACAGCCCGGTCCGTCACAGTATGGGGCACAGCCCGGTCCGCCACAGTATGGCGCACAGCCCGGTCCGTCACAGTATGAGGCACAACCCGGTCCGTCACAGTATGGGGCACAGCCCGGTCCGTCACAGTATGAGGCACAGCCCTGTCCGTCACAGTATGGGGCACAGCCCGGTCCGTCACAGTATGGGGCACAGCCCGGTCCGTCACAGTATGAGGCACAACCCGGTCCGTCACAGTATGAGGCACAGTCCGGTCAGTCACAGTATGGGGCACAACCCGGTCCGTCACAGTATGGGGCACAGTCCGGTCAGTCACAGTATGGGGCACAGCCCGGTCCGCCACAGTAGGGGCACAGCCCGGTCCGTCACAGTATGAGGCACAGCCCGGTCCGTCAAAGTATGGGGCACAGCCCGGTCCGTCACAGTATGGGGCACAACCCGGTCCGTCACAGTATGGGGCACAACCCGGTCCGTCACAGTAGGGGCACAGCCCGGTCCGTCACAGTATGAGGCACAGTCCGGTCCGCCACAGTATGGGGCACAGCCCGGTCCGTCACAGTATGGGGCACAGCCCGGTCCGCCACAGTATGGGGCACAGCCCGGTCCGCCACAGTAGGGGCACAGTCCGGTCCGTCACAGTATGAGGCACAGTCCGGTCCGCCACAGTATGGGGCACAGTCCGGTCCGTCACAGTATGAGGCACAGTCCGGTCCGCCACAGTATGGGGCACAGCCCGGTCCGCCACAGTAGGGGCACAGTCCGGTCCGTCACAGTATGAGGCACAGCCCGGTCCGTCACAGTATGGGGCACAACCCGGTCCGCCACAGTACGAGGCACAGCCCGGTCGGTCACAGTATGGGGCAAAGCCCGGTCCGCCACAGTAGGGGCAAAGCCCGGTCCGTCACAGTATGAGGCACAACCCGGTCCGCCACAGTATGGGGCACAGTCCGGTCCGCCACAGTATGGGGCACAGCCCGGTCCGCCACAGTAGGGGCACAGCCCGGACCGCCCGAGTCGGGGCACAGCCCGGACCCCCACATTATGAGGCACAGTCCGCTCCGCCACAGTATGGGCACAGCCCGGTCCGCCCCAGTTGGGGCACAGCCCGGTCCGCCAGAGTATCGGCACAGCCCGGTCCGCAAGAGTATCGGCACAGTCCGGTCCGCCACAGTATGGGGCACAGCAAGGTCCGCCCCATTGGGGGCACAACCCGGTCCGCCCCATTAGGGGCACAGTCCGGTCCGCCCCATTAGGGGCACAAACCGGTCCGCCCCATTAGGGGCACAGTCCGGTCCGCCACATTATGGGGCACAGCCCGGTCCGTCACAGTATGGGCACAGCCCGGTCCGTCACAGTATGGGGCACAGCCCGGTCCGTCACAGTATGAGGCACAACCCGGTCCGTCACAGTATGGGGCACAGTCCGGTCCGCCACAGTATGGGGCACAGTCCGGTCCGCCACAGTATGGGCACAGCCCGGTCCGCGACAGTATGGGGCACAGTCCGGTCCGCCACAGTATGGGCACAGCCCGGTCCGTCACAGTATGGGGCACAGCCCAGTCCGCCACAGTATGAGCCACAGCCCGGTCCGTCACAGTATGGGGCACAGCCCGGTCCGTCACAGTATGGGGCACAGCCCGGTCCGTCACAGTATGGGGCACAGCCCGGTCCGCCACAGAAGGGGCACAGCCCGGTCCGCCACAGTATGGGCACAGCCCGGTCCGTCCCAGAAGGGGCACAGCCCAGTCCGCCACAGTATGGGCACAGCCCGGTCCATCACAGTATGGGGCACAGTCCGGTCCGCCACAGTATGAGGCACAGCCCGGTCCGCCACAGTATGGGGCACAGCCCGGCCCGTCACAGTATGAGGCACAGCCCGGCCCATCACAGTATGAGGCACAGCCCGGTCCGTCACAGTATGTGGCACAGCCCGGTCCGTCACAGTATGGGGCACAACCCGGTCCGTCACAGTATGGGCACAGCCCGGTCCGCCACAGTATGAGGCACAGCCCGGTCCGACACGGTATGAGGCACAGCCCGGTCCGCAACAGTATGGGGCACAGCCCGGTCCGCCACAGTATGGGGCACAACCCGGTCCGTCACAGTATGGGCACAGCCCGGTCCGCCACAGTATGAGGCACAGCCCGGTCCGACACGGTATGAGGCACAGCCCGGTCCGCCACAGTATGGGGCACAGCCCGGTCCGCCACAGTATGAGGCACAGTCCGGTCCGTCACAGTATGAGGCACAGCCCGGTCCGCCACAGTATGGGGCACAGCCCGGTCCAGCACAGTATGGGGCACAGCCCGGTCCGTCACAGTATGAGGCACAACCCGGTCCGCCACATTATGGGGCACAACCCGGTCCGTCACAGTATGAGGCACAACCCGGTCCGCCACATTATGGGGCACAGCCCGGTCCGTCACAGTATGAGGCACAACCCGGTCAGTCACAGTATGAGGCACAGCCCGGTCCGTCACAGTATGGGGCACAACCCGGTCAGTCACAGTATGAGGCACAACCCGGTCCGTCACAGTATGGGGCACAGCCCGGTCCGTCACAGTATGGGGCACAGTCCGGTCCGTCACAGTATGGGGCACAGCCCGGTCCGTCACACTATGGGGCACAGCCCGGTCCGCCACAGTATGGGCACAGCCCGGTCCGCCCCAGTTGGGGCACAGCCCGGTCCGCCAGAGTATCGGCACAGCCCGGTCCGCAAGAGTATCGGCACAGCCCGGTCCGCAAGAGTATCGGCACAGCCCGGTCCGTCACAGTATGGGGCACAGCAAGGTCCGCCCCATTGGGGGCACAACCCGGTCAGTCACAGTATGGGGCACAACCCGGTCAGTCACAGTATGAGGCACAACCCGGTCCGTCACAGTATGGGGCACAGTCCGGTCCGTCACAGTAGGAGGCACAACCCGGTCCGCCACAGTACGAGGCACAACGCGGTCCGTCACAGTATGGGGCACAGTCCGGTCCGCCACATTATGGGGCACAGCCCGGTCCGCCACAGTACGAGGCACAGCCCGGTCGGTCACAGTATGGGGCACAGCCCGGTCCGCCACAGTAGGGGCACAGCCCGGTCCGCCACAGTAGGGGCGCAGCCCGGTCCGTCACAGTATGAGGCACAACCCGGTCCGCCACAGTATGGGGCACAGTCCGGTCCGCCACAGTATGGGGCACAGCCCGGTCCGCCACAGTAGGGGCACAGCCCGGTCCGTCACAGTATGAGGCACAGCCCGGTCCGTCAAAGTATGGGGCACAGCCCGGTCCGTCACAGTATGGGGCACAACCCGGTCCGTCACAGTAGGGGCACAGCCCGGTCCGTCACAGTATGAGGCACAGTCCGGTCCGCCACAGTATGGGGCACAGCCCGGTCCGTCACAGTATGGGGAACAGCCCGGTCCGTCACAGTATGGGGCACAGCCCGGTCCGCCACAGTAGGGGCACAGCCCGGTCCGTCACAGTATGAGGCACAGTCCGGTCCGCCACAGTATGGGGCACAGCCCGGTCCGCCACAGTAGGGGCACAGTCCGGTCCGTCACAGTATGAGGCACAGCCCGGTCCGTCACAGTATGGGGCACAACCCGGTCCGCCACAGTACGAGGCACAGCCCGGTCGGTCACAGTATGGGGCACAGCCCGGTCCGCCACAGTAGGGGCACAGCCCGGTCCGTCACAGTATGAGGCACAACCCGGTCCGCCACAGTATGGGGCACAGTCCGGTCCGCCACAGTATGGGGCACAGCCCGGTCCGCCACAGTAGGGGCACAGCCCGGACCGCCCGAGTCGGGGCACAGCCCGGACCCCCACATTATGAGGCACAGTCCGCTCCGCCACAGTATGGGCACAGCCCGGTCCGCCCCAGTTGGGGCACAGCCCGGTCCGCCAGAGTATCGGCACAGCCCGGTCCGCAAGAGTATCGGCACAGTCCGGTCCGCCACAGTATGGGGCACAGCAAGGTCCGCCCCATTGGGGGCACAACCCGGTCCGCCCCATTAGGGGCACAACCCGGTCCGCCCCATTAGGGGCACAGTCCGGTCCGCCCCATTAGGGGCACAAACAGGTCTGCCCCATTAGGGGCACAGTCCGGTCCGCCACATTATGGGGCACAGCCCAGTCCGTCACAGTATGGGCACAGCCCGGTCCGTCACAGTATGGGGCACAGCCCGGTCCGTCACAGTATGAGGCACAACCCGGTCCGTCACAGTATGGGGCACAGTCCGGTCCGCCACAGTATGGGGCACAGTCCGGTCCGCCACAGTATGGGCACAGCCCGGTCCGCGACAGTATGGGGCACAGTCCGGTCCGCCACAGTATGGGCACAGCCCGGTCCGTCACAGTATGGGGCACAGCCCAGTCCGCCACAGTATGAGCCATAGCCCGGTCCGTCACAGTATGGGGCACAGCCCGGTCCGTCACAGTATGGGGCACAGCCCGGTCCGCCACAGAAGGGGCACAGCCCGGTCCGCCACAGTATGGGCACAGCCCGGTCCGTCCCAGAAGGGGCACAGCCCAGTCCGCCACAGTATGGGCACAGCCCGGTCCGCCACAGTATGGGCACAGCCCGGTCCGCCACAGGATAGGCACAGCCCGGTCCACCACAGTAGGGGGACAGCCCGGTCCGCCATTGTATGGGGCACAGCCCGGTCCGTCACAGTATGGGGCACAGTCCAGTCCATCACAGTATGGGGCACAGTCCGGTCCGCCACAGTATGAGGCACAGCCCGGTCCGCCACAGTATGGGGCACAGCCCGGCCCGTCACAGTATGAGGCACAGCCCGGTCCATCACAGTATGAGGCACAGCCCGGTCCGTCACAGTATGTGGCACAGCCCGGTCCGTCACAGTATGGGGCACAGCCCGGTCCGCCACAGTATGGCGCACAGCCCGGTCCGTCACAGTATGAGGCACAACCCGGTCCGTCACAGTATGGGGCACAGCCCGGTCCGTCACAGTATGAGGCACAGTCCGGTCCGTCACAGTATGGCGCACAGCCCGGTCCGTCACAGTATGGGGCACAACCCGGTCCGTCACAGTATGGGCACAGCCCGGTCCGCCACAGTATGAGGCACAGCCCGGTCCGACACGGTATGAGGCACAGCCCGGTCCGCCACAGTATGGGGCACAGCCCGGTCCGCCACAGTATGAGGCACAGTAAGGTCCGTCACAGTATGAGGCACAGCCCGGTCCGCCACAGTATGGGGCACAGCCCGGTCCACCACAGTATGGGGCACAGCCCGGTCCGTCACAGTATGAGGCACAACCCGGTCCGCCACATTATGGGGCACAACCCGGTCCGTCACAGTATGAGGCACAACCCGGTCCGCCACATTATGGGGCACAGCCCGGTCCGTCACAGTATGAGGCACAACCCGGTCAGTCACAGTATGAGGCACAGCCCGGTCCGTCACAGTGTGGGGCACAACCCGGTCAGTCACAGTATGAGGCACAACCCGGTCCGTCACAGTATGGGGCACAGCCCGGTCCGTCACAGTATGGGGCACAGTCCGGTCCGTCACAGTATGGGGCACAGCCCCGTCCGTCACACTATGGGGCACAGCCCGGTCCGTCACAGTATGAGGCACAACCCGGTCCGTCACAGTATGAGGCACAGCCCGGTCCGTCACAGTATGGGGCACAGTCCGGTCCGCCACAGTATGGGCACAGTCCGGTCCGCCCCATTGGGGGCACAGCCCGGTCTGCCACAGTATGGCGCACAGCCCGGTCCGTCACAGTATGGGGCACAGCCCGGTCCGTCACAGTATGGGGCACAGCCCGGTCCGCCACAGTATGGCGCACAGCCCGGTCCGTCACAGTATGAGGCACAACCCGGTCCGTCACAGTATGGGGCACAGCCCGGTCCGTCACAGTATGGGGCACAGCCCGGTCCGTCACAGTATGAGGCACAGTCCGGTCCGTCACAGTATGAGGCACAGCCCGGTCCGTCACAGTATGAGGCACAACCCGGTCCGTCACAGTATGGGGCACAACCCGGTCCGTCACAGTATGGGGCACAGCCCGGTCCGTCACAGTATGAGGCACAACCCGGTCCGTCACAGTATGGGGCACAGCCCGGTCCGTCACAGTATGAGGCACAGCCCGGTCCGTCACAGTATGAGGCACAGCCCGGTCCGTCACAGTATGAGGCACAACCCGGTCCGTCACAGTATGCGGCACAGCCCGGTCCGTCACAGTATGGGGCACAGCCCGGTCCGTCACAGTATGGGGCACAGCCCGGTCAGTCACAGTATGAGGCACAACCCGGTCCGTCACAGTATGAGGCACAGCCCGGTCCGTCACAGTATGGGGCACAGCCCGGTCCGTCACAGTATGAGGCACAACCCAGTCAGTCACAGTATGGGGCACAACCCGGTCCGTCACAGTATGAGGCACAACCCGGTCAGTCACAGTATGAGGCACAGCCCGGTCCGTCACAGTATGGGGCACAGCCCGGACCGTCACAGTATGGGGCACAGCCCGGTCGGTCACAGTATGGGGCACAGTCCGGTCCGCCACAGTATGGGCACAGTCCGGTCCGCCCCATTGGGGGCACAGCCCGGTCTGCCACAGTATGGCGCACAGCCCGGTCCGTCACAGTATGGGGCACAGCCCGGTCCGTCACAGTATGGGGCACAGCCCGGTCCGCCACAGTATGGCGCACAGCCCGGTCCGTCACAGTATGAGGCACAACCCGGTCCGTCACAGTATGGGGCACAGCCCGGTCCGTCACAGTATGAGGCACAGCCCTGTCCGTCACAGTATGGGGCACAGCCCGGTCCGTCACAGTATGGGGCACAGCCCGGTCCGTCACAGTATGAGGCACAACCCGGTCCGTCACAGTATGAGGCACAGTCCGGTCAGTCACAGTATGGGGCACAACCCGGTCCGTCACAGTATGGGGCACAGTCCGGTCAGTCACAGTATGGGGCACAACCCGGTCCGTCACAGTATGGGGCACAGTCCGGTCCGTCACAGTATGAGGCACAGTCCGGTCAGTCACAGTATGAGGCACAGTCCGGTCAGTCACAGTATGGGGCACAACCCGGTCCGTCACAGTATGAGGCACAACCCGGTCCGTCACAGTATGAGGCACAACCCGGTCCGTCACAGTATGCGGCACAGTCCGGTCCGTCACAGTATGGGGCACAGTCCGGTCAGTCACAGTATGAGGCACAGTCCGGTCAGTCACAGTATGGGGCACAGTCCGGTCAGTCACAGTATGGGGCACAGTCCGGTCAGTCACAGTATGAGGCACAGTCCGGTCCGTCACAGTATGGGGCACAGTCCGGTCCGTCACAGTATGGGGCACAGTCCGGTCCGTCACAGTATGGGGCACAGTCCGGTCAGTCACAGTATGAGGCACAACCCGGTCAGTCACAGTATGAGGCACAGTCCGGTCAGTCACAGTATGGGGCACAGTCCGGTCCGTCACAGTATGGGGCACAGTCCGGTCAGTCACAGTATGAGGCACAGTCCGGTCCGTCACAGTATGGGGCACAGTCCGGTCAGTCACAGTATGGGGCACAACCCGGTCCGTCACAGTATGGGGCACAGTCCGGTCCGTCACAGTATGAGGCACAACCCGGTCCGTCACAGTATGAGGCACAACCCGGTCCGTCACTGTAGGAGGCACAGCCCGGTCAGTCACAGTCTGGGGCACAGTCCGGTCAGTCACAGTATGGGGCACAACCCGGTCACTCACAGTATGGGGCACAACCCGGTCCGTCACAGTATGAGGCACAACCCGGTCCATCACAGTATGGGGCACAGTCCGGTCAGTCACAGTATGGGGCACAACCCGGTCAGTCACAGTATGGGGCACAGTCCGGTCCGTCACAGTATGGGGCACAGTCCGGTCAGTCACAGTATGGGGCACAACCCGGTCAGTCACAGTATGGGGCACAGTCCGGTCCGTCACAGTATGAGGCACAGCCCGGTCCGTCACAGTATGGGGCACAGCCCGGTCCGCCGCGGTATGGGGCACAGCCCGGTCCGCCACGGTATGGGGCACAGCCCGGTCCGTCACAGTATGGGGCACAGCCCGGTCCGTCACAGTATGAGGCACAACCCGGTCCGTCACAGTATGGGGCACAACCCGGTCCGCCACAGTATGGGGCACAACCCGGTCCGTCACAGTATGGGGCACAGCCCGGTCCGCCACAGTATGAGGCACAGCCCGGTCCGTCACAGTATGGGGCACAACCCGGTCAGTCACAGTATGGGGCACAACCCGGTCAGTCACAGTATGGGGCACAGCCCGGTCCGTCACAATATGGGGCACAGCCCGGTCCGTCACAGTATGAGGCACAGTCCGGTCCGTCACAGTATGAGGCACAACCCGGTCCGTCACAGTATGGGGCACAACCGGGTCCGTCACAGTATGGGTACAGCCCGGTCCGTCACAGTATGGGGCACAACCGGGTCCGTCACAGTATGGGTACAGCCCGGTCCGTCACAGTATGGGGCACAGCCCGGTCCGTCACAGTATGGGGCACAGTCCAGTCCGTCACAGTATGGGGCACAACCCGGTCCGCCACAGTATGGGGCACAACCTGGTCCGCCACAGTATGAGGCACAGCCCGGTCCGTCACAGTATGAGGCACAGCCCGGTCCGTCACAGTATGAGGCACAGTCCGGTCCGTCACAGTATGGGGCACAACCCGGTCCGTCACAGTATGAGGCACAGCCCGGTCCGTCACAGTATGGGGCACAGTCCGGTCCGTCACTGTATGAGGCACAGCCCGGTCCGTCACAGTATGGGGCACAGTCCGGTCCGTCACAGTATGAGGCAGAACCCGGTCCGTCACAGTATGGGGCACAGTCCGGTCCGTCACAGTATGGGGCACAGCCCGGACCGTCACAGTATGGGGCACAGCCCGGTCCGTCACAGTATGGGGCACAGTCCGGTCCGCCACAGTATGGGCACAGTCCGGTCCGCCCCATTGGGGGCACAGCCCGGTCTGCCACAGTATGGCGCACAGCCCGGTCCGTCACAGTATGGGGCACAGCCCGGTCCGTCACAGAATGGGGCACAGCCCAGTCCGCCACAGTATGGCGCACAGTCCGGTCCGCCCCATTAGGGGCACAACCCGGTCCGTCACAGTATGGGGCACAGTCCGGCCAGTCACAGTATGGGGCACAACCCGGTCCGTCACAGTATGAGGCACAGCCCGGTCCGACACGGTATGAGGCACAGCCCGGTCCGCCACAGTATGGGGCACAGCCCGGTCCGCCACAGTATGAGGCACAGTCCGGTCCGTCACAGTATGAGGCACAGCCCGGTCCGCCACAGTATGGGGCACAGCCCGGTCCAGCACAGTATGGGGCACAGCCCGGTCCGTCACAGTATGAGGCACAACCCGGTCCGCCACATTATGGGGCACAACCCGGTCCGTCACAGTATGAGGCACAACCCGGTCCGCCACATTATGGGGCACAGCCCGGTCCGTCACAGTATGAGGCACAACCCGGTCAGTCACAGTATGAGGCACAGCCCGGTCCGTCACAGTATGGGGCACAACCCGGTCAGTCACAGTATGAGGCACAACCCGGTCCGTCACAGTATGGGGCACAGCCCGGTCCGTCACAGTATGGGGCATAGTCCGGTCCGTCACAGTATGGGGCACAGCCCGGTCCGTCACACTATGGGGCACAGCCCGGTCCGCCACAGTATGGGCACAGCCCGGTCCGCCCCAGTTGGGGCACAGCCCGGTCCGCCAGAGTATCGGCACAGCCCGGTCCGCAAGAGTATCGGCACAGCCCGGTCCGTCACAGTATGGGGCACAGCAAGGTCCGCCCCATTGGGGGCACAACCCGGTCAGTCACAGTATGGGGCACAACCCGGTCAGTCACAGTATGAGGCACAACCCGGTCCGTCACAGTATGGGGCACAGTCCGGTCCGTCACAGTAGGAGGCACAACCCGGTCCGCCACAGTACGAGGCACAACCCGGTCCGTCACAGTATGGGGCACAGTCCGGTCCGCCACATTATGGGGCACAGCCCGGTCCGCCACAGTACGAGGCACAGCCCGGTCGGTCACAGTATGGGGCACAGCCCGGTCCGCCACAGTAGGGGCACAGCCCGGTCCGACACAGTAGGAGCGAAGCCCGGTCCGTCACAGTATGAGGCACAACCCGGTCCGCCACAGTATGGGGCACAGTCCGGTCCGCCACAGTATGGGGCACAGCCCGGTCCGCCACAGTAGGGGCACAGCCCGGTCCGTCACAGTATGAGGCACAGCCCGGTCCGTCAAAGTATGGGGCACAGCCCGGTCCGTCACAGTATGGGGCACAACCCGGTCCGTCACAGTAGGGGCACAGCCCGGTCCATCACAGTATGAGGCACAGTCCGGTCCGCCACAGTATGGGGCACAGCCCGGTCCGTCACAGTATGGGGAACAGCCCGGTCCGTCACAGTATGGGGCACAGCCCGGTCCGCCACAGTAGGGGCACAGCCCGGTCCGTCACAGTATGAGGCACAGTCCGGTCCGCCACAGTATGGGGCACAGCCCGGTCCGCCACAGTAGGGGCACAGTCCGGTCCGTCACAGTATGAGGCACAGCCCGGTCCGTCACAGTATGGGGCACAACCCGGTCCGCCACAGTACGAGGCACAGCCCGGTCGGTCACAGTATGGGGCACAGCCCGGTCCGCCACAGTAGGGGCACAGCCCGGTCCGTCACAGTATGAGGCACAACCCGGTCCGCCACAGTATGGGGCACAGTCCGGTCCGCCACAGTATGGGGCACAGCCCGGTCCGCCACAGTAGGGGCACAGCCCGGACCGCCCGAGTCGGGGCACAGCCCGGACCCCCACATTATGAGGCACAGCCCGGTCCGCCACAGTATGGGGCACAGCCCGGTCCAGCACAGTATGGGGCACAGCCCGGTCCGTCACAGTATGAGGCACAACCCGGTCCGCCACATTATGGGGCACGACCCGGTCCGTCACAGTATGAGGCACAACCCGGTCAGTCACAGTATGAGGCACAGCCCGGTCCGTCACAGTATGGGGCACAACCCGGTCAGTCACAGTATGAGGCACAACCCGGTCCGTCACAGTATGGGGCACAGCCCGGTCCGTCACAGTATGGGGCACAGTCCGGTCCGTCACAGTATGGGGCACAGCCCGGTCCGTCACACTATGGGGCACAGCCCGGTCCGCCACAGTATGGGCACAGCCCAGTCCGCCCCAGTTGGGGCACAACCCGGTCCGTCACAGTATGAGGCACAACCCGGTCCGTCACAGTATGAGGCACAACCCGGTCCGTCACAGTATGCGGCACAGTCCGGTCCGTCACAGTATGGGGCACAGTCCGGTCAGTCACAGTATGAGGCACAGTCCGGTCAGTCACAGTATGGGGCACAGTCCGGTCCGTCACAGTATGGGGCACAGTCCGGTCAGTCACAGTATGGGGCACAACCCGGTCCGTCACAGTATGGGGCACAGTCCGGTCCGTCACAGTATGAGGCACAACCCGGTCCGTCACAGTATGAGGCACAACCCGGTCCGTCACTGTAGGAGGCACAGCCCGGTCAGTCACAGTCTGGGGCACAGTCCGGTCAGTCACAGTATGGGGCACAACCCGGTCACTCACAGTATGGGGCACAACCCGGTCCGTCACAGTATGAGGCACAACCCGGTCCATCACAGTATGGGGCACAGTCCGGTCAGTCACAGTATGGGGCACAGCCCGGTCCGTCACAGTAAGGGGCACAGTCCGGTCAGTCACAGTATGGGGCACAACCCGGTCAGTCACAGTATGGGGCACAGTCCGGTCCGTCACAGTATGGGGCACAGTCCGGTCAGTCACAGTATGGGGCACAGTCCGGTCCGTCACAGTATGGGGCACAGTCCGGTCAGTCACAGTATGGGGCACAACCCGGTCAGTCACAGTATGGGGCACAGTCCGGTCCGTCACAGTATGGGGCACAGTCCGGTCAGTCACAGTATGGGGCACAACCCGGTCAGTCACAGTATGGGGCACAGTCCGGTCCGTCACAGTATGAGGCACAGCCCGGTCCGTCACAGTATGGGGCACAGCCCGGTCCGCCGCAGTATGGGGCACAGCCCGGTCCGCCACGGTATGGGGCACAGCCCGGTCCGTCACAGTATGGGGCACAGCCCGGTCCGTCACAGTATGAGGCACAACCCGGTCCGTCACAGTATGGGGCACAACCCGGTCCGCCACAGTATGGGGCACAACCCGGTCCGTCACAGTATGGGGCACAGCCCGGTCCGCCACAGTATGAGGCACAGCCCGGTCCGTCACAGTATGGGGCACAACCCGGTCAGTCACAGTATGGGGCACAACCCGGTCAGTCACAGTATGGGGCACAGCCCGGTCCGTCACAATATGGGGCACAGCCCGGTCCGTCACAGTATGAGGCACAGTCCGGTCCGTCACAGTATGAGGCACAACCCGGTCCGTCACAGTATGGGGCACAACCGGGTCCGTCACAGTATGGGTACAGCCCGGTCCGTCACAGTATGGGGCACAGCCCGGTCCGTCACAGTATGGGGCACAGTCCAGTCCGTCACAGTATGGGGCACAACCCGGTCCGCCACAGTATGGGGCACAACCTGGTCCGCCACAGTATGAGGCACAGCCCGGTCCGTCACAGTATGAGGCACAGCCCGGTCCGTCACAGTATGAGGCACAGTCCGGTCCGTCACAGTATGGGGCACAACCCGGTCCGTCACAGTATGAGGCACAGCCCGGTCCGTCACAGTATGGGGCACAGTCCGGTCCGTCACTGTATGAGGCACAGCCCGGTCCGTCACAGTATGGGGCACAGTCCGGTCCGTCACAGTATGAGGCAGAACCCGGTCCGTCACAGTATGGGGCACAGTCCGGTCCGTCACAGTATGGGGCACAGCCCGGACCGTCACAGTATGGGGCACAGCCCGGTCCGTCACAGTATGGGGCACAGTCCGGTCCGCCACAGTATGGGCACAGTCCGGTCCGCCCCATTGGGGGCACAGCCCGGTCTGCCACAGTATGGCGCACAGCCCGGTCCGTCACAGTATGGGGCACAGCCCGGTCCGTCACAGAATGGGGCACAGCCCAGTCCGCCACAGTATGGCGCACAGTCCGGTCCGCCCCATTAGGGGCACAACCCGGTCCGTCACAGTATGGGGCACAGTCCGGCCAGTCACAGTATGGGGCACAACCCGGTCCGTCACAGTATGAGGCACAGCCCGGTCCGACACGGTATGAGGCACAGCCCGGTCCGCCACAGTATGGGGCACAGCCCGGTCCGCCACAGTATGAGGCACAGTCCGGTCCGTCACAGTATGAGGCACAGCCCGGTCCGCCACAGTATGGGGCACAGCCCGGTCCAGCACAGTATGGGGCACAGCCCGGTCCGTCACAGTATGAGGCACAACCCGGTCCGCCACATTATGGGGCACAACCCGGTCCGTCACAGTATGAGGCACAACCCGGTCCGCCACATTATGGGGCACAGCCCGGTCCGTCACAGTATGAGGCACAACCCGGTCAGTCACAGTATGAGGCACAGCCCGGTCCGTCACAGTATGGGGCACAACCCGGTCAGTCACAGTATGAGGCACAACCCGGTCCGTCACAGTATGGGGCACAGCCCGGTCCGTCACAGTATGGGGCATAGTCCGGTCCGTCACAGTATGGGGCACAGCCCGGTCCGTCACACTATGGGGCACAGCCCGGTCCGCCACAGTATGGGCACAGCCCGGTCCGCCCCAGTTGGGGCACAGCCCGGTCCGCCAGAGTATCGGCACAGCCCGGTCCGCAAGAGTATCGGCACAGCCCGGTCCGTCACAGTATGGGGCACAGCAAGGTCCGCCCCATTGGGGGCACAACCCGGTCAGTCACAGTATGGGGCACAACCCGGTCAGTCACAGTATGAGGCACAACCCGGTCCGTCACAGTATGGGGCACAGTCCGGTCCGTCACAGTAGGAGGCACAACCCGGTCCGCCACAGTACGAGGCACAACCCGGTCCGTCACAGTATGGGGCACAGTCCGGTCCGCCACATTATGGGGCACAGCCCGGTCCGCCACAGTACGAGGCACAGCCCGGTCGGTCACAGTATGGGGCACAGCCCGGTCCGCCACAGTAGGGGCACAGCCCGGTCCGACACAGTAGGAGCGAAGCCCGGTCCGTCACAGTATGAGGCACAACCCGGTCCGCCACAGTATGGGGCACAGTCCGGTCCGCCACAGTATGGGGCACAGCCCGGTCCGCCACAGTAGGGGCACAGCCCGGTCCGTCACAGTATGAGGCACAGCCCGGTCCGTCAAAGTATGGGGCACAGCCCGGTCCGTCACAGTATGGGGCACAACCCGGTCCGTCACAGTAGGGGCACAGCCCGGTCCATCACAGTATGAGGCACAGTCCGGTCCGCCACAGTATGGGGCACAGCCCGGTCCGTCACAGTATGGGGAACAGCCCGGTCCGTCACAGTATGGGGCACAGCCCGGTCCGCCACAGTAGGGGCACAGCCCGGTCCGTCACAGTATGAGGCACAGTCCGGTCCGCCACAGTATGGGGCACAGCCCGGTCCGCCACAGTAGGGGCACAGTCCGGTCCGTCACAGTATGAGGCACAGCCCGGTCCGTCACAGTATGGGGCACAACCCGGTCCGCCACAGTACGAGGCACAGCCCGGTCGGTCACAGTATGGGGCACAGCCCGGTCCGCCACAGTAGGGGCACAGCCCGGTCCGTCACAGTATGAGGCACAACCCGGTCCGCCACAGTATGGGGCACAGTCCGGTCCGCCACAGTATGGGGCACAGCCCGGTCCGCCACAGTAGGGGCACAGCCCGGACCGCCCGAGTCGGGGCACAGCCCGGACCCCCACATTATGAGGCACAGCCCGGTCCGCCACAGTATGGGGCACAGCCCGGTCCAGCACAGTATGGGGCACAGCCCGGTCCAGCACAGTATGGGGCACAGCCCGGTCCGTCACAGTATGAGGCACAACCCGGTCCGCCACATTATGGGGCACGACCCGGTCCGTCACAGTATGAGGCACAACCCGGTCAGTCACAGTATGAGGCACAGCCCGGTCCGTCACAGTATGGGGCACAACCCGGTCAGTCACAGTATGAGGCACAACCCGGTCCGTCACAGTATGGGGCACAGCCCGGTCCGTCACAGTATGGGGCACAGTCCGGTCCGTCACAGTATGGGGCACAGCCCGGTCCGTCACACTATGGGGCACAGCCCGGTCCGCCACAGTATGGGCACAGCCCAGTCCGCCCCAGTTGGGGCACAGCCCGGTCCGCCAGAGTATCGGCACAGCCCGGTCCGCAAGAGTATCGGCACAGCCCGGTCCGTCACAGTATGGGGCACAGCAAGGTCCGCCCCATTGGGGGCACAACCCGGTCAGTCACAGTATGGGGCACAACCCGGTCAGTCACAGTATGAGGCACAACCCGGTCCGTCACAGTATGGGGCACAGTCCGGTCCGTCACAGTAGGAGGCACAACCCGGTCCGCCACAGTACGAGGCACAACCCGGTCCGTCACAGTATGGGGCACAGTCCGGTCCGCCACATTATGGGGCACAGCCCGGTCCGCCACAGTACGAGGCACAGCCCGGTCGGTCACAGTATGGGGCACAGCCCGGTCCGCCACAGTAGGGGCACAGCCCGGTCCGACACAGTAGGGGCGCAGCCCGGTCCGTCACAGTATGAGGCACAACCCGGTCCGCCACAGTATGGGGCACAGTCCGGTCCGCCACAGTATGGGGCACAGCCCGGTCCGCCACAGTAGGGGCACAGCCCGGTCCGTCACAGTATGAGGCACAGCCCGGTCCGTCAAAGTATGGGGCACAGCCCGGTCCGTCACAGTATGGGGCACAACCCGGTCCGTCACAGTAGGGGCACAGCCCGGTCCATCACAGTATGAGGCACAGTCCGGTCCGCCACAGTATGGGGCACAGCCCGGTCCGTCACAGTATGGGGAACAGCCCGGTCCGTCACAGTATGGGGCACAGCCCGGTCCGCCACAGTAGGGGCACAGCCCGGTCCGTCACAGTATGAGGCACAGTCCGGTCCGCCACAGTATGGGGCACAGCCCGGTCCGCCACAGTAGGGGCACAGTCCGGTCCGTCACAGTATGAGGCACAGCCCGGTCCGTCACAGTATGGGGCACAACCCGGTCCGCCACAGTACGAGGCACAGCCCGGTCGGTCACAGTATGGGGCACAGCCCGGTCCGCCACAGTAGGGGCACAGCCCGGTCCGTCACAGTATGAGGCACAACCCGGTCCGCCACAGTATGGGGCACAGTCCGGTCCGCCACAGTATGGGGCACAGCCCGGTCCGCCACAGTAGGGGCACAGCCCGGACCGCCCGAGTCGGGGCACAGCCCGGACCCCCACATTATGAGGCACAGTCCGCTCCGCCACAGTATGGGCACAGCCCGGTCCGCCCCAGTTGGGGCACAGCCCGGTCCGCCAGAGTATCGGCACAGCCCGGTCCGCAAGAGTATCGGCACAGTCCGGTCCGCCACAGTATGGGGCACAGCAAGGTCCGCCCCATTGGGGGCACAACCCGGTCCGCCCCATTAGGGGCACAACCCGGTCCGCCCCATTAGGGGCACAGTCCGGTCCGCCCCATTAGGGGCACAAACCGGTCTGCCCCATTAGGGGCACAGTCCGGTCCGCCACATTATGGGGCACAGCCCAGTCCGTCACAGTATGGGCACAGCCCGGTCCGTCACAGTATGGGGCACAACCCGGTCCGTCACAGTATGGGGCACAGTCCGGTCCGCCACAGTATGGGGCACAGTCCGGTCCGCCACAGTATGGGCACAGCCCGGTCCGCGACAGTATGGGGCACAGTCCGGTCCGCCACAGTATGGGCACAGCCCGGTCCGTCACAGTATGGGGCACAGCCCAGTCCGCCACAGTATGAGCCATAGCCCGGTCCGTCACAGTATGGGGCACAGCCCGGTCCGTCACAGTATGGGGCACAGCCCGGTCCGCCACAGAAGGGGCACAGCCCGGTCCGCCACAGTATGGGCACAGCCCGGTCCGTCCCAGAAGGGGCACAGCCCAGTCCGCCACAGTATGGGCACAGCCCGGTCCGCCACAGTATGGGCACAGCCCGGTCCGCCACAGGATAGGCACAGCCCGGTCCACCACAGTAGGGGGACAGCCCGGTCCGCCATAGTATGGGGCACAGCCCGGTCCGTCACAGTATGGGGCACAGTCCAGTCCATCACAGTATGGGGCACAGTCCGGTCCGCCACAGTATGAGGCACAGCCCGGTCCGCCACAGTATGGGGCACAGCCCGGCCCGTCACAGTATGAGGCACAGCCCGGTCCATCACAGTATGAGGCACAGCCCGGTCCGTCACAGTATGTGGCACAGCCCGGTCCGTCACAGTATGGGGCACAGCCCGGTCCGTCACAGTATGGGGCACAGCCCGGTCCGCCACAGTATGGCGCACAGCCCGGTCCGTCACAGTATGAGGCACAACCCGGTCCGTCACAGTATGGGGCACAGCCCGGTCCGTCACAGTATGAGGCACAGTCCGGTCCGTCACAGTATGGCGCACAGCCCGGTCCGTCACAGTATGGGGCACAACCCGGTCCGTCACAGTATGGGCACAGCCCGGTCCGCCACAGTATGAGGCACAGCCCGGTCCGACACGGTATGAGGCACAGCCCGGTCCGCCACAGTATGGGGCACAGCCCGGTCCGCCACAGTATGAGGCACAGTAAGGTCCGTCACAGTATGAGGCACAGCCCGGTCCGCCACAGTATGGGGCACAGCCCGGTCCACCACAGTATGGGGCACAGCCCGGTCCGTCACAGTATGAGGCACAACCCGGTCCGCCACATTATGGGGCACAACCCGGTCCGTCACAGTATGAGGCACAACCCGGTCCGCCACATTATGGGGCACAGCCCGGTCCGTCACAGTATGAGGCACAACCCGGTCAGTCACAGTATGAGGCACAGCCCGGTCCGTCACAGTGTGGGGCACAACCCGGTCAGTCACAGTATGAGGCACAACCCGGTCCGTCACAGTATGGGGCACAGCCCGGTCCGTCACAGTATGGGGCACAGTCCGGTCCGTCACAGTATGGGGCACAGCCCCGTCCGTCACACTATGGGGCACAGCCCGGTCCGTCACAGTATGAGGCACAACCCGGTCCGTCACAGTATGAGGCACAGCCCGGTCCGTCACAGTATGGGGCACAGTCCGGTCCGCCACAGTATGGGCACAGTCCGGTCCGCCCCATTGGGGGCACAGCCCGGTCTGCCACAGTATGGCGCACAGCCCGGTCCGTCACAGTATGGGGCACAGCCCGGTCCGTCACAGTATGGGGCACAGCCCGGTCCGCCACAGTATGGCGCACAGCCCGGTCCGTCACAGTATGAGGCACAACCCGGTCCGTCACAGTATGGGGCACAGCCCGGTCCGTCACAGTATGAGGCACAGTCCGGTCCGTCACAGTATGAGGCACAGCCCGGTCCGTCACAGTATGAGGCACAACCCGGTCCGTCACAGTATGGGGCACAACCCGGTCCGTCACAGTATGGGGCACAGCCCGGTCCGTCACAGTATGAGGCACAACCCGGTCCGTCACAGTATGGGGCACAGCCCGGTCCGTCACAGTATGAGGCACAGCCCGGTCCGTCACAGTATGAGGCACAGCCCGGTCCGTCACAGTATGAGGCACAACCCGGTCCGTCACAGTATGCGGCACAGCCCGGTCCGTCACAGTATGGGGCACAGCCCGGTCCGTCACAGTATGGGGCACAGCCCGGTCAGTCACAGTATGAGGCACAACCCGGTCCGTCACAGTATGAGGCACAGCCCGGTCCGTCACAGTATGGGGCACAGCCCGGTCCGTCACAGTATGAGGCACAACCCAGTCAGTCACAGTATGGGGCACAACCCGGTCCGTCACAGTATGAGGCACAACCCGGTCAGTCACAGTATGAGGCACAGCCCGGTCCGTCACAGTATGGGGCACAGCCCGGACCGTCACAGTATGGGGCACAGCCCGGTCGGTCACAGTATGGGGCACAGTCCGGTCCGCCACAGTATGGGCACAGTCCGGTCCGCCCCATTGGGGGCACAGCCCGGTCTGCCACAGTATGGCGCACAGCCCGGTCCGTCACAGTATGGGGCACAGCCCGGTCCGCCACAGTATGGCGCACAGCCCGGTCCGTCACAGTATGAGGCACAACCCGGTCCGTCACAGTATGGGGCACAGCCCGGTCCGTCACAGTATGAGGCACAGCCCTGTCCGTCACAGTATGGGGCACAGCCCGGTCCGTCACAGTATGGGGCACAGCCCGGTCCGTCACAGTATGAGGCACAACCCGGTCCGTCACAGTATGAGGCACAGTCCGGTCAGTCACAGTATGGGGCACAACCCGGTCCGTCACAGTATGGGGCACAGTCCGGTCAGTCACAGTATGGGGCACAACCCGGTCCGTCACAGTATGGGGCACAGTCCGGTCCGTCACAGTATGAGGCACAGTCCGGTCAGTCACAGTATGAGGCACAGTCCGGTCAGTCACAGTATGGGGCACAACCCGGTCCGTCACAGTATGAGGCACAACCCGGTCCGTCACAGTATGCGGCACAGTCCGGTCCGTCACAGTATGGGGCACAGTCCGGTCAGTCACAGTATGAGGCACAGTCCGGTCAGTCACAGTATGGGGCACAGTCCGGTCCGTCACAGTATGGGGCACAGTCCGGTCAGTCACAGTATGGGGCACAACCCGGTCCGTCACAGTATGGGGCACAGTCCGGTCCGTCACAGTATGAGGCACAACCCGGTCCGTCACAGTATGAGGCACAACCCTGTCCGTCACAGTAGGAGGCACAGCCCGGTCAGTCACAGTATGGGGCAAAGTCCGGTCAGTCACAGTATGGGGCACAACCCGGTCAGTCACAGTATGGGGCACAACCCGGTCCGTCACAGTATGAGGCACAACCCGGTCCATCACAGTATGGGGCACAGTCCGGTCAGTCACAGTATGGGGCACAACCCGGTCAGTCACAGTATGGGGCACAGTCCGGTCCGTCACAGTATGGGGCACAGTCCGGTCAGTCACAGTATGGGGCACAACCCGGTCAGTCACAGTATGGGGCACAGTCCGGTCCGTCACAGTATGAGGCACAGCCCGGTCCGTCACAGTATGGGGCACAGCCCGGTCCGCCGCAGTATGGGGCACAGCCCGGTCCGCCACGGTATGGGGCACAGCCCGGTCCGTCACAGTATGGGGCACAGCCCGGTCCGTCACAGTATGAGGCACAACCCGGTCCGTCACAGTATGGGGCACAACCCGGTCCGCCACAGTATGGGGCACAACCCGGTCCGTCACAGTATGGGGCACAGCCCGGTCCGCCACAGTATGAGGCACAGCCCGGTCCGTCACAGTATGGGGCACAACCCGGTCAGTCACAGTATGGGGCACAACCCGGTCAGTCACAGTATGGGGCACAGCCCGGTCCGTCACAATATGGGGCACAGCCCGGTCCGTCACAGTATGAGGCACAGTCCGGTCCGTCACAGTATGAGGCACAACCCGGTCCGTCACAGTATGGGGCACAACCGGGTCCGTCACAGTATGGGTACAGCCCGGTCCGTCACAGTATGGGGCACAGCCCGGTCCGTCACAGTATGGGGCACAGTCCAGTCCGTCACAGTATGGGGCACAACCCGGTCCGCCACAGTATGAGGCACAACCCGGTCCGTCACAGTATGAGGCACAGCCCGGTCCGCCACAGTATGAGGCACAGCCCGGTCCGTCACAGTATGGGGCACAACCGGGTCCGTCACAGTATGGGTACAGCCCGGTCCGTCACAGTATGGGGCACAGCCCGGTCCGTCACAGTATGGGGCACAGTCCAGTCCGTCACAGTATGGGGCACAACCCGGTCCGTCACAGTATGGGGCACAGTCCAGTCCGTCACAGTATGGGGCACAACCCGGTCCGCCACAGTATGGGGCACAACCTGGTCCGCCACAGTATGAGGCACAGCCCGGTCCGTCACAGTATGAGGCACAGCCCGGTCCGTCACAGTATGAGGCACAGTCCGGTCCGTCACAGTATGGGCACAGTCCGGTCCGTCACAGTATGGGGCACAACCCGGTCCGTCACAGTATGAGGCACAGCCCGGTCCGTCACAGTATGGGGCACAGTCCGGTCCGTCACTGTATGAGGCACAGCCCGGTCCGTCACAGTATGGGGCACAGTCCGGTCCGTCACAGTATGAGGCAGAACCCGGTCCGTCACAGTATGGGGCACAGTCCGGTCCGTCACAGTATGGGGCACAGCCCGGACCGTCACAGTATGGGGCACAGCCCGGTCCGTCACAGTATGGGGCACAGTCCGGTCCGCCACAGTATGGGCACAGTCCGGTCCGCCCCATTGGGGGCACAGCCCGGTCTGCCACAGTATGGCGCACAGCCCGGTCCGTCACAGTATGGGGCACAGCCCGGTCCGTCACAGAATGGGGCACAGCCCGGTCCGCCACAGTATGGCGCACAGTCCGGTCCGCCCCATTAGGGGCACAACCCGGTCCGTCACAGTATGGGGCACAGTCCGGCCAGTCACAGTATGGGGCACAACCCGGTCCGTCACAGTATGGGGCACAGTCCGGTCAGTCACAGTATGGGGCACAACCCGGTCCGTCACAGTATGGGGCACAGTCCGGTCCGTCACAGTATGAGGCACAGTCCGGTCAGTCACAGTATGGGGCACAACCCGGTCCGTCACAGTATGAGGCACAACCCGGTCCGTCACAGTATGGGGCACAACCCGGTCCGCCACAGTATGCGTACAGCCCGGTCCGTCACAGTATGGGGCACAGTCCGGTCAGTCACAGTATGGGGCACAGCCCGGTCCGTCACAGTATGGGGCACAGCCCGGTCAGTCACAGTATGGGGCACAACCCGGTCCGTCACAGTATGAGGCACAACCCGGTCCGTCACAGTATGGGGCACAACCCGGTCCGTCACAGTATGGGGCACAGCACGGTCCGTCACAGTATGGGGCACAACCCGGTCCGCCACAGTATGGGGCACAACCCGGTCCGTCACAGTATGGGGCACAGCCCGGTCCGCCACAGTATGGGGCACACCCCGGTCCGTCACAGTATGGGGCACAACCCGGTCAGTCACAGTATGGGGCACAGCCAGGTCCGTCACAGTATGGGGCACAGCCCGGTCCATCACAGTATGAGGCACAGTCCGGTCCGTCACAGGATGAGGCACAACCAGGTCCGTCACAGTATGAGGCACAGTCCGGTCCGTCACAGTATGAGGCACAACCCGGTCCGTCACAGTATGAGGCACAGCCCGGTCCGCCACAGTATGAGGCACAGCCCGGTCCGTCACAGTATGGGGCACAACCGGGTCCGTCACAGTATGGGTACAGCCCGGTCCGTCACAGTATGGGGCACAGCCCGGTCCGTCACAGTATGGGGCACAGTCCAGTCCGTCACAGTATGTGGCACAGTCCGGTCCGTCACAGTATTGGGCACAGTCCGGTCCGACACAGTATGGGGCACAACCCGATCCGCCACAGTATGAGGCACAGCCCGGTCCGTCACAGTATGAGGCACAGTCCGGTCCGTCACAGTATGGGGCACAGTCCGGTCCGTCACTGTATGAGGCACAGCCCGGTCCGTCACAGTATGGGGCACAGTCCGGTCCGTCACAGTATGGGGCACAGTCCGGTCAGTCACAGTATGGGGCACAGCCCGGTCCGCCACAGTATGAGGCACAGCCCGGTCCGCCACAGTATGAGGCACAGCCCGGTCCGTCACAGTATGGGGCACAGCCCGGTCCGTCACAGTATGAGGCACAACCCGGTCCGTCACAGTATGAGGCACAGCCCGGTCCGTCACAGTATGGGGCACAGCCCGGTCCGTCACAGTATGGGGCACAACCCGGTCCGTCACAGTATGAGGCACAGCCCGGTCCGTCACAGTATGGGGCACAACCCGGTCCGTCACAGTATGAGGCACAACCCGGTCCGTCACAGTATGGGGCACAGTCCGGTCCGTCACAGTATGAGGCACAGCCCGGACCGTCACAGTATGGGGCACAGCCCGGTCCGTCACAGTATGGGGCACAGTCCGGTCCGTCACAGTATGAGGCACAACCCGGTCCGTCACAGTATGAGGCACAGTCCGGTCCGTCACAGTATGGGGCACAGTCCGGTCAGTCACAGTATGGGGCACAACCCGGTCAGTCACAGTATGGGGCACAGTCCGGTCCGTCACAGTATGGGGCACAGTCCGGTCCATCACAGTATGGGGCACAACCCGGTCCGTCACAGTATGGGGCACAGCACGGTCCGTCACAGTATGGGGCACAGCCCGGTCCGCCACAGTATGAGGCACAGCCCGGTCCGTCACAGTATGGGGCACAACCCGGTCCGTCACAGTATGGGGCACGGTCCAGTCCGCCCCATTAGGGGAAGAACCCGGTCCGTCACAGTATAGGCCACAGTCCGGTCAGTCACAGTATGAGGCACAGTCCGGTCCGTCACAGTATGGGGCACAACCCGGTCCGCCACAGTATGAGGCACAACCCGGTCCGTCACAGTATGGGGCACAGCCCGGTCAGTCACAGTATGGGGCACAGTCCGGTCAGTCACAGTATGGGGCACAGCCCGTTCCGTCACAGTATGGGGCAGAGTCCGGTCAGTCACAGTATGAGGCACAACCCGGTCCGTCACAGTATGAGGCACAGCCCGGTCCGTCACAGTATGGGGCACAGCCCGGTCCGCCACAGTATGGGGCACAGCCCGGTCCGTCACAGTATGGGGCACAGCCCGGTCCGCCACAGTATGGGGCACAATCCGGTCAGTCACAGTATGAGGCACAACCCGGTCGGTCACAGTATGGGGCACAACCCGGTCCGTCACAGTATGAGGCACAGCCCGGTCAGTCACAGTATGAGGCACAGTCCGGTCCGTCACAGTATGGGGCACAGCCCGGTCCGTCACAGTATGAGGCACAGTCCGGTCAGTCACAGTATGAGGCACAGCCCGGTCAGTCACAGTATGAGGCACAGTCCGGTCCGTCACAGTATGGGGCACAACCCGGTCCGTCACAGTATGGGGCACAGTCCGGTCCGCCACAGTATGAGGCACAACCCGGTCAGTCACAGTATGGGGCACAGTCCGGTCAGTCACAGTATGGGGCACAGCCCGGTCCGTCACAGTATGAGGCACAGCCCGGTCCGTCACAGTATGAGGCACAGTCCGGTCCGTCACAGTATGAGGCACAGTCCGGTCAGTCACAGTATGAGGCACAGCCCGGTCCGCCACAGTATGGGGCACAACCCGGTCCGTCACAGTATGAGGCACATCCTGGTCCGTCACAGTATGGGGCACAGTCCGGTCCGTCACAGTATGGGGCACAGCCCGGACCGTCACATTATGGGGCACAGCCCGGTCCGTCACAGAATGGGGCACAGTCCGGTCCGCCACAGTATGGGCACACTTCGGTCCGCCCCATTGGGGGCACAGCCCGGTCTGCCACAGTATGGCGCACAGCCCGGTCCGTCACAGTATGGGGCATAGCCCGGTCCGCCACAGTATGGCGCACAGTCCGGTCCGCCCCTTTAGGGGCACAACCCGGTCCGTCACAGTATGGGGCACAGTCCGGTCAGTCACAGTATGGGGCACAACCCGGTCCGTCACAGTATGAGGCACAGTCCGGTCAGTCACAGTATGGGGCACAACGCGGTCCGTCACAGTATGAGGCACAACCCGGTCCGTCACAGTATGGGGCACAACCCGGTCCATCACAGTATGAGGCACAACCCGGTCCGTCACAGAATGGGGCACAACCCGGTCCGTCACAGAATGGGGCACAGCCCGGTCCGTCACAGTATGGGGCACAACCCGGTCAGTCACAGTATGAGGCACAACCCGGTCCGTCACAGTATGAGGCACAACCCGGTCCATCACAGTATGGGGCACAACCCGGTCCGTCACAGTATGAGGCACAGTCCGGTCCGTCACAGTATGGGGCACAACCCGGTCCGTCACAGTATGGGGCACAGTCCGGTCCGTCACAGTATGAGGCACAGTCCGGTCAGTCACAGTATGGGGCACAGTCCGGTCAGTCACAGTATGAGGCACAGCCCGGTCCGCCACAGTATGGGGCACAACACAGTCAGTCACAGTATGGGGCACAGTCCGGTCCGCCACAGTATGGGGCACAGTCCGGTCCGTCAGAGTATGGGGCACAGTCCGGTCAGTCACAGTATGGGGCACAGTCCGGTCCGTCATAGTATGAGGCACAGTCCGGTCAGTCACAGTATGGGGCACAGTCCGGTCCGTCACAGTATGGGGCACAACCCGGTCCGTCACAGTATGGGGCACAGTCCGGTCAGTCACAGTATGGGGCACAACCCGGTCCATCACAGTATGAGGCACAACCCGGTCCGCCACAGTATGAGGCACAGTCCGGTCCATCACAGTATGGGGCACAGTCCGGTCCGTCACAGTATGGGGCACAGTCCGGTCCGTCACTGTATGAGGCACAGCCCGGTCAGTCACAGTATGGGGCACAACCCGGTCCGTCACAGTATGAGGCACAACCCGGTCCGTCACAGTATGGGGCACAGCCCGGTCCGTCACAGTATGGGGCACAACCCGGTCAGTCACAGTATGGGGCACAGTCCGGTCCGTCACAGTATGAGGCACAGTCCGGTCAGTCACAGTATGAGGCACAGTCCGGTCCGTCACAGTATGGGGCACAGCCCGGTCCGTCACAGTATGGGGCACAGCCCGGTCCGTCACAGTATGGGGCACAGCCCGGTCCGTCACAGTATGAGGCACAGTCCGGTCAGTCACAGTATGAGGCACAGTCCGGTCCGTCACAGTATGGGGCACAGCCCGGTCCGTCACAGTATGAGGCACAACCCGGTCCGTCACAGTATGAGGCACAACCCGGTCCGTCACAGTATGGGACACAGCCCGGTCCGTCACAGTATGAGGCACAGTCCGGTCAGTCACAGTATGAGGCACAGTCCGGTCCGTCACAGTATGGGGCACAACCCGGTCCGTCACAGTATGAGGCACAGTCCTGTCAGTCACAGTATGAGGCACAGTCCGGTCCGTCACAGTATGGGGCACAGCCCGGTCCGTCACAGTATGGGGCACAGCCCGGTCCGTCACACTATGAGGCACAGTCCGGTCAGTCACAGTATGAGGCACAGTCCGGTCCGTCACAGTATGGGGCACAACCCGGTCCGTCACAGTATGAGGCACAACCCGGTCCGTCACAGTATGGGGCACAACCCGGTCCGTCACAGTATGAGGCACAACCCGGTCCGCCACAGTATGGGGCACAACCCGGTCCGTCACAGTATGAGGCACAACCCTGTCAGTCACAGTATGAGGCACAGTCCGGTCCGTCACAGTATGGGGCACAGCCCGGTCCGTCACAGTATGGGGCACAGCCCGGTCCGTCACAGTATGAGGCACAGTCCGGTCAGTCACAGTATGGGGCACAACCCGGTCCGTCACAGTATGGGGCACAGTCCGGTCAGTCACAGTATGAGGCACAGTCCGGTCCGCCACAGTATGAGGCTCAACCCGGTCCGTCACAGTATGGGGCACAGCCCGGTCCGTCACAGTATGAGGCACAACCCGGTCAGTCACAGTATGGGGCACAACCCGGTCCGTCACAGTATGAGGCACAACACGGTCCGTCACAGTATGGGGCACAACCCGGTCCGTCACAGTATGAGGCACAGTCCGGTCCGTCACAGTATGAGGCACAGTCCGGTCCGTCACAGTATGGGGCACAGTCCGGTCCGTCACAGTATGGGGCACAGCCCGGTCCGTCACAGTATGAGGCAAGTCCGGTCAGTCACAGTATGGGGCACAACCCGGTCCGTCACAGTATGGGGCACAGTCCGGTCAGTCACAGTATGAGGCACAGTCCGGTCCGCCACAGTATGAGGCACAACCCGGTCCGTCACAGTATGGGGCACAGCCCGGTCCGTCACAGTATGAGGCACAACCCGGTCAGTCACAGTATGGGGCACAACCCGGTCCGTCACAGTATGAGGCACAACACGGTCCGTCACAGTATGGGGCACAACCCGGTCCGTCACAGTATGAGGCACAGTCCGGTCCGTCACAGTATGAGGCACAACCCGGTCCGTCACAGTATGAGGCACAACCCGGTCCTCCACAGTATGGGGCACAGTCCGGTCCGTCACAGTATGGGGCACAGTCCGGTCCGTCACTGTATGAGGCACAGCCCGGTCAGTCACAGTATGGGGCACAACCCGGTCCGTCACAGTATGAGGCACAACCCGGTCCGTCACAGAATGGGGCACAACCCGGTCAGTTACAGTATGGGGCACAGCCCGGTCCGTCACAGTATGGGGCACAGCCCGGTCCGTCACAGTATGAGGCACAACCCGGTCAGTCACAGTATGGGGCACAACCCGGTCCGTCACAGTATGAGGCACAACACGGTCCGTCACAGTATGGGGCACAACCCGGTCCGTCACAGTATGAGGCACAGTCCGGTCCGTCACAGTATGAGGCACAACCCGGTCCGTCACAGTATGAGGCACAACCCGCTCCTCCACAGTATGGGGCACAACCCGGTCCTCCACAGTATGGGGCACAACCCGGTCCGTCACAGAATGGGGCACAACCCGGTCAGTCACAGTATGGGGCACAGCCCGGTCCGTCACAGTATGGGGCACAGATCGGTCCATCACAGTATGGGGCACAGTCCGGTCCGTCACAGTATTGGGCACAGCCCGGTCCGTCACAGTATGGGGCACAGCCCGGACCGCCACAGTATGGGGCACAGCCCGGTCCGTCACAGTATGGGGCACAGTCCGGTCCGCCACAGTATGGGCACAGTCCGGTCCGCCCCATTGGGGGCACAGCCCGGTCTGCCACAGTATGGCGCACAGCCCGGTCCGTCACAGTATGGGGCACAGCCCGGTCCGTCACAGTATGGGGCACAGCCCGGTCCGTCACAGTATGGGGCACAGCCCGGACCATCACAGTATGGGGCACAGCCCGGTCCGTCACAGTATGGGGCACAGTCCGTTCCGCCACAGTATGGGCACAGTCCGGTCCGCCCCATTGGGGGCACAGCCCGGTCTGCCACAGTATGGCGCACAGCCCGGTCCGTCACAGTATGGGGCACAGCCCGGTCCGTCACAGTATGGGGCACAGCCCGGTCTGCCACATTATGGTGCACAGAACGGTCCGTCACAGTATGAGGCACAACCCGGTCCGTCACAGTATGGGGCACAGCCCGGTCCATCACAGTATGGGGCACAGCCCGGTCCATCACAGTATGAGGCACAACCCGGTCCCTCACAGTATGAGGCACAACCCGGTCCGTCACAGTATGGGGCACAGTCCGGTCCGTCACAGTATGAGGCACAGCCCGGTCCGTCACAGTATGAGGCACAGCCCGGTCCATCACAGTATGGGGCACAGTCCGGTCCGTCACAGTATGAGGCAGAACCCGGTCCGTCACAGTATGGGGCACAACCCGGTCAGTCACAGTATGGGGCACAACCCGGTCCGTCACAGTATGTGGCACAACCCGGACCGTCACAGTATGCGGCACAGCCCGGTCCGCCACAGCCCGGTCCGTCACAGTATGAGGCACAGTCCGGTCAGTCACAGTATGAGGCACAACCCGGACCGTCACAGTATGCGGCACAGCCCGGTCCGTCACAGTATGGGGCACAGCCCGGTCCGTCACAGTAGGGGCACAGTCCGGTCAGTCACAGTATGAGGCACAACCCGGACCGTCACAGTATGCGGCACAGCCCGTTCCGTCACAGTATGAGGCACAGCCCGGTCCGTCACAGTATGGGGCACAACCCGGTCCGTCACAGTATGGGGCACAGTCCGGTCAGTCACAGTATGAGGCACAACCCGGTCAGTCACAGTATGGGGCACAACCCGGTCAGTCACAGTATGGGGCACAGTCCGGTCCGTCACAGTATGGGGCACAACCCGGTCCGTCACAGTATGAGGCACAACCCGGTCAGTCACAGTATGAGGCACAGTCCGGTCCGTCACAGTATGAGGCACAACCCGGTCCGTCACAGTATGAGGCACAACCCGGTCAGTCACAGTATGGGGCACAGTCCGGTCAATCACAGTATGGGGCACAACCCGGACCGTCACAGTATGGGGCACAGTCCGGTCAGTCACAGTATGGGGCACAGCCCGGTCCGCCACAGTATGGGGCACAGCCCGGTCCGTCACAGTATGAGGCACAGTCCGGTCTGTCACAGTATGCGACACAGCCCGGTCCGTCACAGTATGGGGCACAACCCGGTCCGTCACAGTATGGGGCACAACCCGGTCCGTCACAGTATGGGGCACAGCCCGGTCCGTCACAGTATGAGGCACAGCCCGGTCCGTCGCAGTATGAGGTACAGCCCGGTCCGTCGCAGTATGGGGCACAGCCCGGTCCGCCGCAGTATGGGGCACAGCCCGGTCCGCCACAGTATGGGGCACAGCCCGGTCCGTCGCAGTATGGGGCACAGCCCGGTCCGCCTCTGTATGGGGCACAGCCCAGTCCGTCACAGTATGGGGCACAGCCCGGTCCGTCACAGTATGGGGCACAGTCCGGTCCATCACAGTATGAGGCACAACCCGGTCCGTCACAGTATGAGGCACAACCCGGTCCATCACAGTATGGGGCACAACCCGGTCCGTCACAGTATGAGGCACAGTCCGTTCCGTCACAGTATGGGGCACAGCCCGGTCCGTCACAGTATGGGGCACAGTCCGGTCCGTCACAGTATGAGGCACAACCCGGTCCGTCACAGTATGAGGCACAGTCCGGTCCGTCACAGTATGGGGCACAGTCCGGTCAGTCACAGTATGGGGCACAACCCGGTCAGTCACAGTATGGGGCACAGTCCGGTCCGTCACAGTATGGGGCACAGTCCGGTCCATCACAGTATGGGGCACAACCCGGTCCGTCACAGTATGGGGCACAGCACGGTCCGTCACAGTATGGGGCACAGCCCGGTCCGCCACAGTATGAGGCACAGCCCGGTCCGTCACAGTATGGGGCACAACCCGGTCCGTCACAGTATGGGGCACGGTCCAGTCCGCCCCATTAGGGGCAGAACCCGGTCCGTCACAGTATAGGCCACAGTCCGGTCAGTCACAGTATGAGGCACAGTCCGGTCCGTCACAGTATGGGGCACAACCCGGTCCGCCACAGTATGAGGCACAACCCGGTCCGTCACAGTATGGGGCACAGCCCGGTCAGTCACAGTATGGGGCACAGTCCGGTCAGTCACAGTATGGGGCACAGCCCGTTCCGTCACAGTATGGGGCAGAGTCCGGTCAGTCACAGTATGAGGCACAACCCGGTCCGTCACAGTATGAGGCACAGCCCGGTCCGTCACAGTATGGGGCACAGCCCGGTCCGCCACAGTATGGGGCACAGCCCGGTCCGTCACAGTATGGGGCACAGCCCGGTCCGCCACAGTATGGGGCACAATCCGGTCAGTCACAGTATGAGGCACAACCCGGTCGGTCACAGTATGGGGCACAACCCGGTCCGTCACAGTATGAGGCACAGCCCGGTCAGTCACAGTATGAGGCACAGTCCGGTCCGTCACAGTATGGGGCACAGCCCGGTCCGTCACAGTATGAGGCACAGTCCGGTCAGTCACAGTATGAGGCACAGCCCGGTCAGTCACAGTATGAGGCACAGTCCGGTCCGTCACAGTATGGGGCACAACCCGGTCCGTCACAGTATGGGGCACAGTCCGGTCCGCCACAGTATGAGGCACAACCCGGTCAGTCACAGTATGGGGCACAGTCCGGTCAGTCACAGTATGGGGCACAGCCCGGTCCGTCACAGTATGAGGCACAGCCCGGTCCGTCACAGTATGAGGCACAGTCCGGTCCGTCACAGTATGAGGCACAGTCCGGTCAGTCACAGTATGAGGCACAGCCCGGTCCGCCACAGTATGGGGCACAACCCGGTCCGTCACAGTATGAGGCACATCCTGGTCCGTCACAGTATGGGGCACAGTCCGGTCCGTCACAGTATGGGGCACAGCCCGGACCGTCACATTATGGGGCACAGCCCGGTCCGTCACAGAATGGGGCACAGTCCGGTCCGCCACAGTATGGGCACACTTCGGTCCGCCCCATTGGGGGCACAGCCCGGTCTGCCACAGTATGGCGCACAGCCCGGTCCGTCACAGTATGGGGCATAGCCCGGTCCGCCACAGTATGGCGCACAGTCCGGTCCGCCCCTTTAGGGGCACAACCCGGTCCGTCACAGTATGGGGCACAGTCCGGTCAGTCACAGTATGGGGCACAACCCGGTCCGTCACAGTATGAGGCACAGTCCGGTCAGTCACAGTATGGGGCACAACGCGGTCCGTCACAGTATGAGGCACAACCCGGTCCGTCACAGTATGGGGCACAACCCGGTCCATCACAGTATGAGGCACAACCCGGTCCGTCACAGAATGGGGCACAACCCGGTCCGTCACAGAATGGGGCACAGCCCGGTCCGTCACAGTATGGGGCACAACCCGGTCAGTCACAGTATGAGGCACAACCCGGTCCGTCACAGTATGAGGCACAACCCGGTCCATCACAGTATGGGGCACAACCCGGTCCGTCACAGTATGGGGCACAGTCCGGTCCGTCACAGTATGAGGCACAGTCCGGTCAGTCACAGTATGGGGCACAGTCCGGTCAGTCACAGTATGAGGCACAGCCCGGTCCGCCACAGTATGGGGCACAACACAGTCAGTCACAGTATGGGGCACAGTCCGGTCCGCCACAGTATGGGGCACAGTCCGGTCCGTCAGAGTATGGGGCACAGTCCGGTCAGTCACAGTATGGGGCACAGTCCGGTCCGTCACAGTATGAGGCACAGTCCGGTCAGTCACAGTATGGGGCACAGTCCGGTCCGTCACAGTATGGGGCACAACCCGGTCCGTCACAGTATGGGGCACAGTCCGGTCAGTCACAGTATGGGGCACAACCCGGTCCATCACAGTATGAGGCACAACCCGGTCCGCCACAGTATGAGGCACAGTCCGGTCCATCACAGTATGGGGCACAGTCCGGTCCGTCACAGTATGGGGCACAGTCCGGTCCGTCACTGTATGAGGCACAGCCCGGTCAGTCACAGTATGGGGCACAACCCGGTCCGTCACAGTATGAGGCACAACCCGGTCCGTCACAGTATGGGGCACAGCCCGGTCCGTCACAGTATGGGGCACAACCCGGTCAGTCACAGTATGGGGCACAGTCCGGTCCGTCACAGTATGAGGCACAGTCCGGTCAGTCACAGTATGAGGCACAGTCCGGTCCGTCACAGTATGGGGCACAGCCCGGTCCGTCACAGTATGGGGCACAGCCCGGTCCGTCACAGTATGGGGCACAGCCCGGTCCGTCACAGTATGAGGCACAGTCCGGTCAGTCACAGTATGAGGCACAGTCCGGTCCGTCACAGTATGGGGCACAGCCCGGTCCGTCACAGTATGAGGCACAACCCGGTCAGTCACAGTATGAGGCACAACCCGGTCCGTCACAGTATGGGACACAGCCCGGTCCGTCACAGTATGAGGCACAGTCCGGTCAGTCACAGTATGAGGCACAGTCCGGTCCGTCACAGTATGGGGCACAACCCGGTCCGTCACAGTATGAGGCACAGTCCTGTCAGTCACAGTATGAGGCACAGTCCGGTCCGTCACAGTATGGGGCACAGCCCGGTCCGTCACAGTATGGGGCACAGCCCGGTCCGTCACACTATGAGGCACAGTCCGGTCAGTCACAGTATGAGGCACAGTCCGGTCCGTCACAGTATGGGGCACAACCCGGTCCGTCACAGTATGAGGCACAACCCGGTCCGTCACAGTATGGGGCACAACCCGGTCCGTCACAGTATGAGGCACAACCCGGTCCGCCACAGTATGGGGCACAACCCGGTCCGTCACAGTATGAGGCACAACCCTGTCAGTCACAGTATGAGGCACAGTCCGGTCCGTCACAGTATGGGGCACAGCCCGGTCCGTCACAGTATGGGGCACAGCCCGGTCCGTCACAGTATGAGGCACAGTCCGGTCAGTCACAGTATGGGGCACAACCCGGTCCGTCACAGTATGGGGCACAGTCCGGTCAGTCACAGTATGAGGCACAGTCCGGTCCGCCACAGTATGAGGCTCAACCCGGTCCGTCACAGTATGGGGCACAGCCCGGTCCGTCACAGTATGAGGCACAACCCGGTCAGTCACAGTATGGGGCACAACCCGGTCCGTCACAGTATGAGGCACAACACGGTCCGTCACAGTATGGGGCACAACCCGGTCCGTCACAGTATGAGGCACAGTCCGGTCCGTCACAGTATGAGGCACAGTCCGGTCCGTCACAGTATGGGGCACAGTCCGGTCCGTCACAGTATGGGGCACAGCCCGGTCCGTCACAGTATGAGGCAAGTCCGGTCAGTCACAGTATGGGGCACAACCCGGTCCGTCACAGTATGGGGCACAGTCCGGTCAGTCACAGTATGAGGCACAGTCCGGTCCGCCACAGTATGAGGCACAACCCGGTCCGTCACAGTATGGGGCACAGCCCGGTCCGTCACAGTATGAGGCACAACCCGGTCAGTCACAGTATGGGGCACAACCCGGTCCGTCACAGTATGAGGCACAACACGGTCCGTCACAGTATGGGGCACAACCCGGTCTGTCACAGTATGAGGCACAGTCCGGTCCGTCACAGTATGAGGCACAACCCGGTCCGTCACAGTATGAGGCACAACCCGGTCCTCCACAGTATGGGGCACAGTCCGGTCCGTCACAGTATGGGGCACAGTCCGGTCCGTCACTGTATGAGGCACAGCCCGGTCAGTCACAGTATGGGGCACAACCCGGTCCGTCACAGTATGAGGCACAACCCGGTCCGTCACAGAATGGGGCACAACCCGGTCAGTTACAGTATGGGGCACAGCCCGGTCCGTCACAGTATGGGGCACAGCCCGGTCCGTCACAGTATGAGGCACAACCCGGTCAGTCACAGTATGGGGCACAACCCGGTCCGTCACAGTATGAGGCACAACACGGTCCGTCACAGTATGGGGCACAACCCGGTCCGTCACAGTATGAGGCACAGTCCGGTCCGTCACAGTATGAGGCACAACCCGGTCCGTCACAGTATGAGGCACAACCCGCTCCTCCACAGTATGGGGCACAACCCGGTCCTCCACAGTATGGGGCACAACCCGGTCCGTCACAGAATGGGGCACAACCCGGTCAGTCACAGTATGGGGCACAGCCCGGTCCGTCACAGTATGGGGCACAGATCGGTCCATCACAGTATGGGGCACAGTCCGGTCCGTCACAGTATGGGGCACAGCCCGGTCCGTCACAGTATGGGGCACAGCCCGGACCGCCACAGTATGGGGCACAGCCCGGTCCGTCACAGTATGGGGCACAGTCCGGTCCGCCACAGTATGGGCACAGTCCGGTCCGCCCCATTGGGGGCACAGCCCGGTCTGCCACAGTATGGCGCACAGCCCGGTCCGTCACAGTATGGGGCACAGCCCGGTCCGTCACAGTATGGGGCACAGCCCGGACCATCACAGTATGGGGCACAGCCCGGTCCGTCACAGTATGGGGCACAGTCCGTTCCGCCACAGTATGGGCACAGTCCGGTCCGCCCCATTGGGGGCACAGCCCGGTCTGCCACAGTATGGCGCACAGCCCGGTCCGTCACAGTATGGGGCACAGCCCGGTCCGTCACAGTATGGGGCACAGCCCGGTCTGCCACATTATGGTGCACAGAACGGTCCGTCACAGTATGAGGCACAACCCGGTCCGTCACAGTATGGGGCACAGCCCGGTCCATCACAGTATGGGGCACAGCCCGGTCCATCACAGTATGAGGCACAACCCGGTCCGTCACAGTATGAGGCACAACCCGGTCCGTCACAGTATGGGGCACAGTCCGGTCCGTCACAGTATGAGGCACAGCCCGGTCCGTCACAGTATGAGGCACAGCCCGGTCCATCACAGTATGGGGCACAGTCCGGTCCGTCACAGTATGAGGCAGAACCCGGTCCGTCACAGTATGGGGCACAACCCGGTCAGTCACAGTATGGGGCACAACCCGGTCCGTCACAGTATGTGGCACAACCCGGACCGTCACAGTATGCGGCACAGCCCGGTCCGCCACAGCCCGGTCCGTCACAGTATGAGGCACAGTCCGGTCAGTCACAGTATGAGGCACAACCCGGACCGTCACAGTATGCGGCACAGCCCGGTCCGTCACAGTATGGGGCACAGCCCGGTCCGTCACAGTAGGGGCACAGTCCGGTCAGTCACAGTATGAGGCACAACCCGGACCGTCACAGTATGCGGCACAGCCCGTTCCGTCACAGTATGAGGCACAGCCCGGTCCGTCACAGTATGGGGCACAACCCGGTCCGTCACAGTATGGGGCACAGTCCGGTCAGTCACAGTATGCGGCACAACCCGGTCAGTCACAGTATGGGGCACAACCCGGTCAGTCACAGTATGGGGCACAGTCCGGTCCGTCACAGTATGGGGCACAACCCGGTCCGTCACAGTATGAGGCACAACCCGGTCAGTCACAGTATGAGGCACAGTCCGGTCCGTCACAGTATGAGGCACAACCCGGTCCATCACAGTATGAGGCACAACCCGGTCAGTCACAGTATGGGGCACAGTCCGGTCAATCACAGTATGGGGCACAACCCGGACCGTCACAGTATGGGGCACAGTCCGGTCAGTCACAGTATGGGGCACAGCCCGGTCCGCCACAGTATGGGGCACAGCCCGGTCCGTCACAGTATGAGGCACAGTCCGGTCTGTCACAGTATGCGACACAGCCCGGTCCGTCACAGTATGGGGCACAACCCGGTCCGTCACAGTATGGGGCACAACCCGGTCCGTCACAGTATGGGGCACAGCCCGGTCCGTCACAGTATGAGGCACAGCCCGGTCCGTCGCAGTATGAGGTACAGCCCGGTCCGTCGCAGTATGGGGCACAGCCCGGTCCGCCGCAGTATGGGGCACAGCCCGGTCCGCCACAGTATGGGGCACAGCCCGGTCCGTCGCAGTATGGGGCACAGCCCGGTCCGCCTCTGTATGGGGCACAGCCCAGTCCGTCACAGTATGGGGCACAGCCCGGTCCGTCACAGTATGGGGCACAGTCCGGTCCATCACAGTATGAGGCACAGCCCGGTCCGTCACAGTATGAGGCACAACCCGGTCCGTCACAGTATGAGGCACAACCCTGTCAGTCACAGTATGAGGCACAGTCCGGTCCGTCACAGTATGGGGCACAGCCCGGTCCGTCACAGTATGGGGCACAGCCCGGTCCGTCACAGTATGAGGCACAGTCCGGTCAGTCACAGTATGGGGCACAACCCGGTCCGTCACAGTATGGGGCACAGTCCGGTCAGTCACAGTATGAGGCACAGTCCGGTCCGCCACAGTATGAGGCACAACCCGGTCCGTCACAGTATGGGGCACAGCCCGGTCCGTCACAGTATGAGGCACAACCCGGTCAGTCACAGTATGGGGCACAACCCGGTCCGTCACAGTATGAGGCACAACACGGTCCGTCACAGTATGGGGCACAACCCGGTCCGTCACAGTATGAGGCACAGTCCGGTCCGTCACAGTATGAGGCACAGTCCGGTCCGTCACAGTATGGGGCACAGTCCGGTCCGTCACAGTATGGGGCACAGCCCGGTCCGTCACAGTATGAGGCAAGTCCGGTCAGTCACAGTATGGGGCACAACCCGGTCCGTCACAGTATGGGGCACAGTCCGGTCAGTCACAGTATGAGGCACAGTCCGGTCCGCCACAGTATGAGGCACAACCCGGTCCGTCACAGTATGGGGCACAGCCCGGTCCGTCACAGTATGAGGCACAACCCGGTCAGTCACAGTATGGGGCACAACCCGGTCCGTCACAGTATGAGGCACAACACGGTCCGTCACAGTATGGGGCACAACCCGGTCCGTCACAGTATGAGGCACAGTCCGGTCCGTCACAGTATGAGGCACAACCCGGTCCGTCACAGTATGAGGCACAACCCGGTCCTCCACAGTATGGGGCACAGTCCGGTCCGTCACAGTATGGGGCACAGTCCGGTCCGTCACTGTATGAGGCACAGCCCGGTCAGTCACAGTATGGGGCACAACCCGGTCCGTCACAGTATGAGGCACAACCCGGTCCGTCACAGAATGGGGCACAACCCGGTCAGTCACAGTATGGGGCACAGCCCGGTCCGTCACAGTATGGGGCACAGCCCGGTCCGTCACAGTATGAGGCACAACCCGGTCAGTCACAGTATGGGGCACAACCCGGTCCGTCACAGTATGAGGCACAACACGGTCCGTCACAGTATGGGGCACAACCCGGTCCGTCACAGTATGAGGCACAGTCCGGTCCGTCACAGTATGAGGCACAACCCGGTCCGTCACAGTATGAGGCACAACCCGGTCCTCCACAGTATGGGGCACAACCCGGTCCTCCACAGTATGGGGCACAACCCGGTCAGTCACAGTATGGGGCACAGCCCGGTCCGTCACAGTATGGGGCACAGATCGGTCCATCACAGTATGGGGCACAGTCCGGTCCGTCACAGTATGGGGCACAGTCCGGTCCGTCACAGTATGGGGCACAGCCCGGTCCATCACAGTATGGGGCACAGCCCGGTCCGTCACAGTATGGGGCACAGTCCGTTCCGTCACAGTATGGGGCACAGCCCGGACCGCCACAGTATGGGGCACAGCCCGGTCCGTCACAGTATGGGGCACAGTCCGGTCCGCCACAGTATGGGCACAGTCCGGTCCGCCCCATTGGGGGCACAGCCCGGTCTGCCACAGTATGGCGCACAGCCCGGTCCGTCACAGTATGGGGCACAGCCCGGTCCGTCACAGTATGGGGCACAGCCCGGACCGTCACAGTATGGGGCACAGCCCGGTCCGTCACAGTATGGGGCACAGTCCGGTCCGCCACAGTATGGGCACAGTCCGGTCCGCCCCATTGGGGGCACAGCCCGGTCTGCCACAGTATGGCGCACAGCCCGGTCCGTCACAGTATGGGGCACAGCCCGGTCCGTCACAGTATGGGGCACAGCCCGGTCTGCCACATTATGGTGCACAGAACGGTCCGTCACAGTATGAGGCACAACCCGGTCCGTCACAGTATGGGGCACAGCCCGGTCCGTCACAGTATGGGGCACAGCCCGGTCCGTCACAGTATGGGGCACAGCCCGGTCCATCACAGTATGAGGCACAACCCGGTCCGTCACAGTATGAGGCACAACCCGGTCCGTCACAGTATGGGGCACAGCCCGGTCCGTCACAGTATGAGGCACAACCCGGTCAGTCACAGTATGGGGCACAACCCGGTCCGTCACAGTATGAGGCACAACACGGTCCGTCACAGTATGGGGCACAACCCGGTCCGTCACAGTATGAGGCACAGTCCGGTCCGTCACAGTATGAGGCACAGTCCGGTCCGTCACAGTATGGGGCACAGTCCGGTCCGTCACAGTATGGGGCACAGCCCGGTCCGTCACAGTATGAGGCAAGTCCGGTCAGTCACAGTATGGGGCACAACCCGGTCCGTCACAGTATGGGGCACAGTCCGGTCAGTCACAGTATGAGGCACAGTCCGGTCCGCCACAGTATGAGGCACAACCCGGTCCGTCACAGTATGGGGCACAGCCCGGTCCGTCACAGTATGAGGCACAACCCGGTCAGTCACAGTATGGGGCACAACCCGGTCCGTCACAGTATGAGGCACAACACGGTCCGTCACAGTATGGGGCACAACCCGGTCTGTCACAGTATGAGGCACAGTCCGGTCCGTCACAGTATGAGGCACAACCCGGTCCGTCACAGTATGAGGCACAACCCGGTCCTCCACAGTATGGGGCACAGTCCGGTCCGTCACAGTATGGGGCACAGTCCGGTCCGTCACTGTATGAGGCACAGCCCGGTCAGTCACAGTATGGGGCACAACCCGGTCCGTCACAGAATGGGGCACAACCCGGTCAGTTACAGTATGGGGCACAGCCCGGTCCGTCACAGTATGGGGCACAGCCCGGTCCGTCACAGTATGAGGCACAACCCGGTCAGTCACAGTATGGGGCACAACCCGGTCCGTCACAGTATGAGGCACAACACGGTCCGTCACAGTACGGGGCACAACCCGGTCCGTCACAGTATGAGGCACAGTCCGGTCCGTCACAGTATGAGGCACAACCCGGTCCGTCACAGTATGAGGCACAACCCGCTCCTCCACAGTATGGGGCACAACCCGGTCCTCCACAGTATGGGGCACAACCCGGTCCGTCACAGAATGGGGCACAACCCGGTCAGTCACAGTATGGGGCACAGCCCGGTCCGTCACAGTATGGGGCACAGATCGGTCCATCACAGTATGGGGCACAGTCCGGTCCGTCACAGTATGGGGCACAGCCCGGTCCGTCACAGTATGGGGCACAGCCCGGACCGCCACAGTATGGGGCACAGCCCGGTCCGTCACAGTATGGGGCACAGTCCGGTCCGCCACAGTATGGGCACAGTCCGGTCCGCCCCATTGGGGGCACAGCCCGGTCTGCCACAGTATGGCGCACAGCCCGGTCCGTCACAGTATGGGGCACAGCCCGGTCCGTCACAGTATGGGGCACAGCCCGGACCGTCACAGTATGGGGCACAGCCCGGTCCGTCACAGTATGGGGCACAGTCCGGTCCGCCACAGTATGGGCACAGTCCGGTCCGCCCCATTGGGGGCACAGCCCGGTCTGCCACAGTATGGCGCACAGCCCGGTCCGTCACAGTATGGGGCACAGCCCGGTCCGTCACAGTATGGGGCACAGCCCGGTCTGCCACATTATGGTGCACAGAACGGTCCGTCACAGTATGAGGCACAACCCGGTCCGTCACAGTATGGGGCACAGCCCGGTCCATCACAGTATGGGGCACAGCCCGGTCCATCACAGTATGAGGCACAACCCGGTCCGTCACAGTATGAGGCACAACCCGGTCCGTCACAGTATGGGGCACAGTCCGGTCCGTCACAGTATGAGGCACAGCCCGGTCCGTCACAGTATGAGGCACAGCCCGGTCCATCACAGTATGGGGCACAGTCCGGTCCGTCACAGTATGAGGCAGAACCCGGTCCGTCACAGTATGGGGCACAACCCGGTCAGTCACAGTATGGGGCACAACCCGGTCCGTCACAGTATGTGGCACAACCCGGACCGTCACAGTATGCGGCACAGCCCGGTCCGCCACAGCCCGGTCCGTCACAGTATGAGGCACAGTCCGGTCAGTCACAGTATGAGGCACAACCCGGACCGTCACAGTATGCGGCACAGCCCGGTCCGTCACAGTATGGGGCACAGCCCGGTCCGTCACAGTAGGGGCACAGTCCGGTCAGTCACAGTATGAGGCACAACCCGGACCGTCACAGTATGCGGCACAGCCCGTTCCGTCACAGTATGAGGCACAGCCCGGTCCGTCACAGTATGGGGCACAACCCGGTCCGTCACAGTATGGGGCACAGTCCGGTCAGTCACAGTATGAGGCACAACCCGGTCAGTCACAGTATGGGGCACAACCCGGTCAGTCACAGTATGGGGCACAGTCCGGTCCGTCACAGTATGGGGCACAACCCGGTCCGTCACAGTATGAGGCACAACCCGGTCAGTCACAGTATGAGGCACAGTCCGGTCCGTCACAGTATGAGGCACAACCCGGTCCTCCACAGTATGGGGCACAGTCCGGTCCGTCACAGTATGGGGCACAGTCCGGTCCGTCACTGTATGAGGCACAGCCCGGTCAGTCACAGTATGGGGCACAACCCGGTCCGTCACAGTATGAGGCACAACCCGGTCCGTCACAGAATGGGGCACAACCCGGTCAGTCACAGTATGGGGCACAGCCCGGTCCGTCACAGTATGGGGCACAGCCCGGTCCGTCACAGTATGAGGCACAACCCGGTCAGTCACAGTATGGGGCACAACCCGGTCCGTCACAGTATGAGGCACAACACGGTCCGTCACAGTATGGGGCACAACCCGGTCCGTCACAGTATGAGGCACAGTCCGGTCCGTCACAGTATGAGGCACAACCCGGTCCGTCACAGTATGAGGCACAACCCGGTCCTCCACAGTATGGGGCACAACCCGGTCCTCCACAGTATGGGGCACAACCCGGTCAGTCACAGTATGGGGCACAGCCCGGTCCGTCACAGTATGGGGCACAGATCGGTCCATCACAGTATGGGGCACAGTCCGGTCCGTCACAGTATGGGGCACAGTCCGGTCCGTCACAGTATGGGGCACAGCCCGGTCCATCACAGTATGGGGCACAGCCCGGTCCGTCACAGTATGGGGCACAGTCCGTTCCGTCACAGTATGGGGCACAGCCCGGACCGCCACAGTATGGGGCACAGCCCGGTCCGTCACAGTATGGGGCACAGTCCGGTCCGCCACAGTATGGGCACAGTCCGGTCCGCCCCATTGGGGGCACAGCCCGGTCTGCCACAGTATGGCGCACAGCCCGGTCCGTCACAGTATGGGGCACAGCCCGGTCCGTCACAGTATGGGGCACAGCCCGGACCGTCACAGTATGGGGCACAGCCCGGTCCGTCACAGTATGGGGCACAGTCCGGTCCGCCACAGTATGGGCACAGTCCGGTCCGCCCCATTGGGGGCACAGCCCGGTCTGCCACAGTATGGCGCACAGCCCGGTCCGTCACAGTATGGGGCACAGCCCGGTCCGTCACAGTATGGGGCACAGCCCGGTCTGCCACATTATGGTGCACAGAACGGTCCGTCACAGTATGAGGCACAACCCGGTCCGTCACAGTATGGGGCACAGCCCGGTCCGTCACAGTATGGGGCACAGCCCGGTCCGTCACAGTATGGGGCACAGCCCGGTCCATCACAGTATGAGGCACAACCCGGTCCGTCACAGTATGAGGCACAACCCGGTCCGTCACAGTATGGGGCACAGTCCGGTCCGTCACAGTATGAGGCACAGCCCGGTCCGTCACAGTATGAGGCACAGCCCGGTCCATCACAGTATGGGGCACAGTCCGGTCCGTCACAGTATGAGGCACAACACGGTCCGTCACAGTATGGGGCACAACCCGGTCAGTCACAGTATGGGGCACAACCCGGTCCGTCACAGTATGGGGCACAACCCGGACCGTCACAGTATGCGGCACAGCCCGGTCCGCCACAGCCCGGTCCGTCACAGTATGAGGCACAGTCCGGTCAGTCACAGTATGAGGCACAACCCGGACCGTCACAGTATGCGGCACAGCCCGGTCCGTCACAGTATGGGGCACAGCCCGGTCCGTCACAGTAGGGGCACAGTCCGGTCAGTCACAGTATGAGGCACAACCCGTACCGTCACAGTATGGGGCACAGTCCGGTCAGTCACAGTATGAGGCACAGTCCGGTCCGTCACAGTATGAGGCACAGCCCGGTCCGTCACAGTATGGGGCACAGTCCGGTCAGTCACAGTATGAGGCACAACCCGGTCAGTCACAGTATGGGGCACAACCCGGTCCGTCACACTATGGGGCACAGTCCGGTCCGTCACAGTATGAGGCACAGTCCGGTCCGTCACAGTATGGGGCACAGCCCGTTCCGTCACAGTATGAGGCACAGCCCGGTCCGTCACAGTATGGGGCACAACCCGGTCCGTCACAGTATGGGGCACAGTCCGGTCAGTCACAGTATGAGGCACAACCCGGTCAGTCACAGTATGGGGCACAACCCGGTCCGTCACACTATGGGGCACAGTCCGGTCCGTCACAGTATGGGGCACAACCCGGTCAGTCACAGTATGGGGCACAGTCCGGTCCGTCACAGTATGGGGCACAACCCGGTCCGTCACAGTATGGGGCACAACCCGGTCAGTCACAGTATGGGGCACAGTCCGGTCAATCACAGTATGGGGCACAACCCGGACCGTCACAGTATGGGGCACAGTCCGGTCAGTCACAGTATGGGGCACAGCCCGGACCGTCACAGTATGAGGCACAACCCGGTCCGTCACAGTATGGGGCACAACCCGGTCCGTCACAGTATGGGGCACAGCCCGGTCAGTCACAGTATGAGGCACAGTCCGGTCCGTCACAGTATGAGGCACAACCCGGTCCGTCACAGTATGAGGCACAACCCGGTCAGTCACAGTATGGGGCACAGTCCGGTCAATCACAGTATGGGGCACAACCCGGACCGTCACAGTATGGGGCACAGTCCGGTCAGTCACAGTATGGGGCACAGCCCGGTCCGCCACAGTATGGGGCACAGCCCGGTCCGTCACAGTATGAGGCACAGTCCGGTCCGTCACAGTATGCGACACAGCCCGGTCCGTCACAGTATGGGGCACAACCCGGTCCGTCACAGTATGGGGCACAACCCGGTCCGTCACAGTATGGGGCACAGCCCGGTCCGTCACAGTATGAGGCACAGCCCGGTCCGTCGCAGTATGAGGTACAGCCCGGTCCGTCGCAGTATGGGGCACAGCCCGGTCCGCCGCAGTATGGGGCACAGCCCGGTCCGCCACAGTATTGGGGCACAGCCCGGTCCGTCGCAGTATGGGGCACAGCCCGGTCCGCCTCTGTATGGGGCACAGCCCAGTCCGTCACAGTATGGGGCACAGCCCGGTCCGTCACAGTATGGGGCACAGTCCGGTCCATCACAGTATGAGGCACAGCCCGGTCCGTCACAGTATGAGGCACAACCCGGTCCGTCACAGTATGAGGCACAACCCTGTCAGTCACAGTATGAGGCACAGTCCGGTCCGTCACAGTATGGGGCACAGCCCGGTCCGTCACAGTATGGGGCACAGCCCGGTCCGTCACAGTATGAGGCACAGTCCGGTCAGTCACAGTATGGGGCACTACCCGGTCCGTCACAGTATGGGGCACAGTCCGGTCAGTCACAGTATGAGGCACAGTCCGGTCCGCCACAGTATGAGGCACAACCCGGTCCGTCACAGTATGGGGCACAGCCCGGTCCGTCACAGTATGAGGCACAACCCGGTCAGTCACAGTATGGGGCACAACCCGGTCCGTCACAGTATGAGGCACAACACGGTCCGTCACAGTATGGGGCACAACCCGGTCCGTCACAGTATGAGGCACAGTCCGGTCCGTCACAGTATGAGGCACAGTCCGGTCCGTCACAGTATGGGGCACAGTCCGGTCCGTCACAGTATGGGGCACAGCCCGGTCCGTCACAGTATGAGGCAAGTCCGGTCAGTCACAGTATGGGGCACAACCCGGTCCGTCACAGTATGGGGCACAGTCCGGTCAGTCACAGTATGAGGCACAGTCCGGTCCGCCACAGTATGAGGCACAACCCGGTCCGTCACAGTATGGGGCACAGCCCGGTCCGTCACAGTATGAGGCACAACCCGGTCAGTCACAGTATGGGGCACAACCCGGTCCGTCACAGTATGAGGCACAACACGGTCCGTCACAGTATGGGGCACAACCCGGTCCGTCACAGTATGAGGCACAGTCCGGTCCGTCACAGTATGAGGCACAACCCGGTCCGTCACAGTATGAGGCACAACCCGGTCCTCCACAGTATGGGGCACAGTCCGGTCCGTCACAGTATGGGGCACAGTCCGGTCCGTCACTGTATGAGGCACAGCCCGGTCAGTCACAGTATGGGGCACAACCCGGTCCGTCACAGTATGAGGCACAACCCGGTCCGTCACAGAATGGGGCACAACCCGGTCAGTCACAGTATGGGGCACAGCCCGGTCCGTCACAGTATGGGGCACAGCCCGGTCCGTCACAGTATGAGGCACAACCCGGTCAGTCACAGTATGGGGCACAACCCGGTCCGTCACAGTATGAGGCACAACACGGTCCGTCACAGTATGGGGCACAACCCGGTCCGTCACAGTATGAGGCACAGTCCGGTCCGTCACAGTATGAGGCACAACCCGGTCCGTCACAGTATGAGGCACAACCCGGTCCTCCACAGTATGGGGCACAACCCGGTCCTCCACAGTATGGGGCACAACCCGGTCCGTCACAGAATGGGGCACAACCCGGTCAGTCACAGTATGGGGCACAGCCCGGTCCGTCACAGTATGGGGCACAGATCGGTCCATCACAGTATGGGGCACAGTCCGGTCCGTCACAGTATGGGGCACAGTCCGGTCTGTCACAGTATGGGGCACAGCCCGGTCCATCACAGTATGGGGCACAGCCCGGTCCGTCACAGTATGGGGCACAGTCCGGTCCGTCACAGTATGGGGCACAGCCCGGACCGCCACAGTATGGGGCACAGCCCGGTCCGTCACAGTATGGGGCACAGTCCGGTCCGCCACAGTATGGGCACAGTCCGGTCCGCCCCATTGGGGGCACAGCCCGGTCTGCCACAGTATGGCGCACAGCCCGGTCCGTCACAGTATGGGGCACAGCCCGGTCCGTCACAGTATGGGGCACAGCCCGGACCGTCACAGTATGGGGCACAGCCCGGTCCGTCACAGTATGGGGCACAGTCCAGTCCGCCACAGTATGGGCACAGTCCGGTCCGCCCCATTGGGGGCACAGCCCGGTCTGCCACAGTATGGCGCACAGCCCGGTCCGTCACAGTATGGGGCACAGCCCGGTCCGTCACAGTATGGGGCACAGCCCGGTCTGCCACATTATGGTGCACAGAACGGTCCGTCACAGTATGAGGCACAACCCGGTCCGTCACAGTATGGGGCACAGCCCGGTCCGTCACAGTATGGGGCACAGCCCGGTCCGTCACAGTATGGGGCACAGCCCGGTCCATCACAGTATGAGGCACAACCCGGTCCGTCACAGTATGAGGCACAACCCGGTCCGTCACAGTATGGGGCACAGTCCGGTCCGTCACAGTATGAGGCACAGCCCGGTCCGTCACAGTATGAGGCACAGCCCGGTCCATCACAGTATGGGGCACAGTCCGGTCAGTCACGGTATGAGGCAGAACCCGGTCCGTCACAGTATGGGGCACAACCCGGTCAGTCACAGTATGGGGAACAACCCGGTCCGTCACAGTATGGGGCACAACCCGGACCGTCACAGTATGCGGCACAGCCCGGTCCGCCACAGCCCGGTCCGTCACAGTATGAGGCACAGTCCGGTCAGTCACAGTATGAGGCACAACCCGGACCGTCACAGTATGCGGCACAGCCCGGTCCGTCACAGTATGGGGCACAGCCCGGTCCGTCACAGTAGGGGCACAGTCCGGTCAGTCACAGTATGAGGCACAACCCGGACCGTCACAGTATGCGGCACAGCCCGTTCCGTCACAGTATGAGGCACAGCCCGGTCCGTCACAGTATGGGGCACAACCCGGTCCGTCACAGTATGGGGCACAGTCCGGTCAGTCACAGTATGAGGCACAACCCGGTCAGTCACAGTATGGGGCACAACCCGGTCAGTCACAGTATGGGGCACAGTCCGGTCCGTCACAGTATGGGGCACAACCCGGTCCGTCACAGTATGAGGCACAACCCGGTCAGTCACAGTATGAGGCACAGTCCGGTCCGTCACAGTATGGGGCACAGTCCGGTCCGCCACAGTATGAGGCACAACCCGGTCCGTCACAGTATGAGGCACAACCCGGTCAGTCACAGTATGAGGCACAGCCCGGTCCATCACAGTATGGGGCACAGTCCGGTCCGTCACAGTATGAGGCACAACCCGGTCCGTCACAGTATGAGGCACAACCCGGTCCGTCACAGTATGAGGCACAACCCGGTCAGTCACAGTATGGGGCACAGTCCGGTCAATCACAGTATGGGGCACAACCCGGACCGTCACAGTATGGGGCACAGTCCGGTCAGTCACAGTATGGGGCACAGCCCGGTCCGCCACAGTATGGGGCACAGCCCGGTCCGTCACAGTATGAGGCACAGTCCGGTCCGTCACAGTATGCGACACAGCCCGGTCCGTCACAGTATGGGGCACAACCCGGTCCGTCACAGTATGGGGCACAACCCGGTCCGTCACAGTATGGGGCACAGCCCGGTCCGTCACAGTATGAGGCACAGCCCGGTCCGTCGCAGTATGAGGTACAGCCCGGTCCGTCGCAGTATGGGGCACAGCCCGGTCCGTCACAGTATGGGGCACAGCCCGGTCCGTCACAGTATGGGGCACAGTCCGTATAGTCACAGTATGAGGCACAGCCCGGTCAGTCACAGTATGGGGCACAACCCGGTCCGTCACAGTATGAGGCACAGCCCGGTCCGTCACAGTATGGGGCACAGGCCGGTCCGTCACAGTATGGGGCACAACCCGGTCCGTCACAGTATGGGGCACAGCCCGGTCCGTCACAGTATCGGGCACAGTCCGTATAGTCACAGTATGAGGCACAGCCCGGTCCGTCACAGTATGGGGCACAGCCCGGTCCGTCACAGTATGGGGCACAACCCGGTCCGTCACAGTATGGGGCACAGCCCGGTCCGTCACAGTATGGGGCACAACCCGGTCCGTCACAGTATGGTCAGCCCGGTCCGTCACAGTATGGGGCACAGCCCGGTCCGTCACAGTACGGGGCACAGTCCGGTCCGTCACAGTACGGGGCACAGCCCGGTCCGTCACAGTACGGGGCACAGCCCGGTCCGTCACAGTACGGGGCACAACCCGGTCCGTCACAGTACGAGGCACAACCCGGTCAGTCACAGTATGAGGCACAGCCCGGTCCGTCACAGTATGAGGCACAGCCCGGTCCGCCACAGTATGAGGCACAGCCCGGTCCGCCACAGTATGGTGCACAACCCGGTCCGTCACAGTATTGTGCCCAACCCGGTCCGTCACAGTATGAGGCACAACCCGGTCCGTCACAGTATGGGGCACAGTCCGGTCCGTCACAGTATGGGGCACAGCCCGGACCGTCACAGTATGGGGCACAGCCCGGACCGTCACAGTATGGGGCACAGCCCGGTCCGTCACAGTATGGGGCACATTCCGGTCCGCCACAGTATGGGCACAGTCCGGTCCGCCCCATTGGGGGCACAGCCCGGTCTGCCACAGTATGGCGCACAGCCCGGTCCGTCACAGTATGGGGCACAGCCCGGTCCGTCACAGTATGGGGCACAGCCCGGTCCGCCACAGTATGGCGCACAGCCCGGTCCGTCACAGTATGAGGCACAACCCTGTCCGTCACAGTATGGGGCACAGCCCGGTCCGTCACAGTATGAGGCAGAGCCCGGTCCATCACAGTATGGGGCACAGCCCGGTCCGTCACAGTATGGGGCACAGCCCGGTCCGTCACAGTATGGGGCACAGCCCGGTCCGTCACAGTATGAGGCACAACCCGGACCGTCACAGTATGAGGCACAACCCGGTCCGTCACAGTATGGGGCACAAACCGGTCCATCACAGTATGAGGCACAGCCCGGTCCGCCACATTATGAGGCACAGTCCGGTCAGTCACAGTATGGGGCACAGCCCGGTCCGTCACAGTATGAGGCACAACCCGGTCCGTCACAGTATGGGGCACAGCCCGGTCCGTCACAGTATGAGGCACAGTCCGGTCAGTCACAGTATGGGGCACAACCCGGTCCGTTACAGTATGAGGCACAACCCGGTCCGTTACAGTATGGGGCACAACCCGGTCCGCCACAATATGGGGCACAGCCCGGTCCGTCACAGTATGGGTCACAGCCCGGTCGGTCACAGTATGGGGCACAACCCGGTCAGTCACAGTATGAGGCACAACCCGGTCCGTCACAGTATGAGGCACAACACGGTCAGTCACAGTATGGGGCACAATCCGGTCAGTCACAGTATGGGGCACAGTCCGGTCCGTCACAGTATGGGGTACGACCTGGTCAGTCACAGTTTGGGGCACAACCCGATCAGTCACAGTATGAGGCACAACCCGGTCCGTCACAGTATGGGGCACAACCCGGTCCGTCACAGTATGAGGCACAACCCGGTCCGTCACAGTATGGGGCACAACCCGGTCCGTCACAGTATGGGGCACAACCCGGTCAGTCACAGTATGTGGCACAGTCCGGTCCGTCACAGTATGGGGCACAGTCCGGTCCGTCACAGTATGGGGCACAGTCCGGTCCGTCACAGTATGGGGCACAACCCGGTCAGTCACAGTATGGGGCACAACCCGGTCAGTCACAGTATGGGGCACAACCCGGTCCGTCACAGTATGAGGCACAGTCCGGTCCGTCACAGTAGGGACACAGCCCGGTCCGTCACAGTATGGGGCACAGCCCGGTCCGTCACAGTATGCGACACAGCCCGGTCCGTCACAGTATGGGGCACAGCCCGGTCCGTCACAGTATGGGGCACAGCCCGGTCCGTCACAGTATGAGGCACAACCCGGTCCGTCACAGTATAAGGCACAACCCGGTCCGTCACAGTATGGGGCACAACCCGGTCAGTCACAGTATGTGGCACAGTCCGGTCCGTCACAGTATGGGGCACAGTCCGGTCCGTCACAGTATGGGGCACAGTCCGGTCCGTCACAGTATGGGGCACAACCCGGTCAGTCACAGTATGGGGCACAACCCGGTCAGTCACAGTATGGGGCACAACCCGGTCCGTCACAGTATGAGGCACAGTCCGGTCCGTCACAGTAGGGACACAGCCCGGTCCGTAACAGTATGGGGCACAGCCCGGTCCGTCACAGTATGCGACACAGCCCGGTCCGTCACAGTATGGGGCACAGCCCGGTCCGTCACAGTATGGGGCACAACCCGGTCCGTCACAGTATGGGGCACAGCCCGGTCCGTCACAGTATGAGGCACAGCCCGGTCCGCCGCAGTATGGGGCACAGCCCGGTCCGTCGCAGTATGGGGCACAGCCCGGTCCGCCTCTGTATGGGGCACAGCCCAGTCCGTCACAGTATGGGGCACAGCCCGGTCCGTCACAGTATGGGGCACAGTCCGGTCCGTCACAGTATGAGGCACAGCCCGGTCCGTCACAGTATGAGGCACAACCCGGTCCGTCACAGTATGGGGCACAGTCCGGTCAGTCACAGTATGGGGCACAACCCGGTCCGTCACAGTATGAGGCACAGCCCGGTCCGTCACAGTATGGGGCACAGCCCGGTCCGTCACAGTATGGGGCACAGCCCGGTCCGTCACAGTATGGGGCACAACCCGGTCAGTCACAGTATGGGGCACAGCCCGGTCCGTCACAGTATGGGGCACAGTCCGGTCAGTCACAGTATGAGGCACAGCCCGGTCCGTCACAGTATGGGGCACAACCCGGTCCGTCACAGTATGGGGCACAGTCCGGTCAGTCACAGTATGGGGCACAGCCCGGTCCGCCACAGTATGAGGCACAGCCCGGTCCGCCACAGTATGAGGCACAGCCCGGTCCGTCACAGTATGGGGCACAACCCGGTCCGTCACAGTATGGGACAGCCCGGTCCGTCACAGTATGGGGCACAGCCCGGTCCGTCGCAGTATGGGGCACAGCCCGGTCCGCCGCAGTATGGGGCACAGCCCGGTCCGCCGCAGTATGGGGCACAGCCCGGTCCGTCGCAGTATGGGGCACAGCCCGGTCCGCCTCTGTATGGGGCACAGCCCAGTCCGTCACAGTATGGGGCACAGCCCGGTCCGTCACAGTATGGGGCACAGTCCGGTCCGTCACAGTATGAGGCACAGCCCGGTCCGTCACAGTATGAGGCACAACCCGGTCCGTCACAGTATGGGGCACAGTCCGGTCAGTCACAGTATGGGGCACAACCCGGTCCGTCACAGTATGAGGCACAGCCCGGTCCGTCACAGTATGGGGCACAGCCCGGTCCGTCACAGTATGGGGCACAACCCGGTCAGTCACAGTATGGGGCACAGCCCGGTCCGTCACAGTATGGGGCACAGTCCGGTCAGTCACAGTATGAGGCACAGCCCGTTCCGTCACAGTATGGGGCACAACCCGGTCCGTCACAGTATGGGGCACAGCCCGGTCCGTCACAGTATGGGGCACAGCCCGGTCCATCACAGTATGAGGCACAACCCGGTCCGTCACAGTATGAGGCACAACCCGGTCCGTCACAGTATGGGGCACAGTCCGGTCCGTCACAGTATGAGGCACAGCCCGGTCCGTCACAGTATGAGGCACAGCCCGGTCCATCACAGTATGGGGCACAGTCCGGTCCGTCACAGTATGAGGCAGAACCCGGTCCGTCACAGTATGGGGCACAACCCGGTCAGTCACAGTATGGGGCACAACCCGGTCCGTCACAGTATGGGGCACAACCCGGACCGTCACAGTATGCGGCACAGCCCGGTCCGCCACAGCCCGGTCCGTCACAGTATGAGGCACAGTCCGGTCAGTCACAGTATGAGGCACAACCCGGACCGTCACAGTATGGGGCACAGCCCGGTCCGTCACAGTATGGGGCACAGCCCGGTCCGTCACAGTAGGGGCACAGTCCGGTCAGTCACAGTATGAGGCACAACCCGGACCGTCACAGTATGCGGCACAGCCCGTTCCGTCACAGTATGGGGCACAACCCGGTCCGTCACAGTATGGGGCACAGTCCGGTCAGTCACAGTATGGGGCACAGCCCGGTCCGCCACAGTATGAGGCACAGCCCGGTCCGCCACAGTATGAGGCACAGCCCGGTCCGTCACAGTATGGGGCACAACCCGGTCCGTCACAGTATGGGACAGCCCGGTCCGTCACAGTATGGGGCACAGCCCGGTCCGTCGCAGTATGGGGCACAGCCCGGTCCGCCGCAGTATGGGGCACAGCCCGGTCCGCCACAGTATGGGGCACAGCCCGGTCCGTCGCAGTATGGGGCACAGCCCGGTCCGCCTCTGTATGGGGCACAGCCCAATCCGTCACAGTATGGGGCACAGCCCGGTCCGTCACAGTATGGGGCACAGTCCGGTCCGTCACAGTATGAGGCACAGCCCGGTCCGTCACAGTATGAGGCACAACCCGGTCCGTCACAGTATGGGGCACAGTCCGGTCAGTCACAGTATGGGGCACAACCCGGTCCGTCACAGTATGAGGCACAGCCCGGTCCGTCACAGTATGGGGCACAGCCCGGTCCGTCACAGTATGGGGCACAACCCGGTCAGTCACAGTATGGGGCACAGCCCGGTCCGTCACAGTATGGGGCACAGTCCGGTCAGTCACAGTATGAGGCACAGCCCGTTCCGTCACAGTATGGGGCACAACCCGGTCCGTCACAGTATGGGGCACAGCCCGGTCCGTCACAGTATGGGGCACAGCCCGGTCCATCACAGTATGAGGCACAACCCGGTCCGTCACAGTATGAGGCACAACCCGGTCCGTCACAGTATGGGGCACAGTCCGGTCCGTCACAGTATGAGGCACAGCCCGGTCCGTCACAGTATGAGGCACAGCCCGGTCCATCACAGTATGGGGCACAGTCCGGTCCGTCACAGTATGAGGCAGAACCCGGTCCGTCACAGTATGGGGCACAACCCGGTCAGTCACAGTATGGGGCACAACCCGGTCCGTCACAGTATGGGGCACAACCCGGACCGTCACAGTATGCGGCACAGCCCGGTCCGCCACAGCCCGGTCCGTCACAGTATGAGGCACAGTCCGGTCAGTCACAGTATGAGGCACAACCCGGACCGTCACAGTATGGGGCACAGCCCGGTCCGTCACAGTATGGGGCACAGCCCGGTCCGTCACAGTAGGGGCACAGTCCGGTCAGTCACAGTATGAGGCACAACCCGGACCGTCACAGTATGCGGCACAGCCCGTTCCGTCACAGTATGAGGCACAGCCCGGTCCGTCACAGTATGGGGCACAACCCGGTCCGTCACAGTATGGGGCACAGTCCGGTCAGTCACAGTATGAGGCACAACCCGGTCAGTCACAGTATGGGGCACAACTCGGTCAGTCACAGTATGGGGCACAGTCCGGTCCGTCACAGTATGGGGCACAACCCGGTCCGTCACAGTATGAGGCACAACCCGGTCAGTCACAGTATGAGGCACAGTCCGGTCCGTCACAGTATGAGGCACAACCCGGTCCGTCACAGTATGAGGCACAACCCGGTCAGTCACAGTATGGGGCACAGTCCGGTCAATCACAGTATGGGGCACAACCCGGACCGTCACAGTATGGGGCACAGTCCGGTCAGTCACAGTATGGGGCACAGCCCGGTCCGCCACAGTATGGGGCACAGCCCGGTCCGTCACAGTATGAGGCACAGTCCGGTCCGTCACAGTATGCGACACAGCCCGGTCCGTCAGAGTATGGGGCACAACCCGGTCCGTCACAGTATGGGGCACAACCCGGTCCGTCACAGTATGGGGCACAGCCCGGTCCGTCGCAGTATGAGGTACAGCCCGGTCCGTCGCAGTATGGGGCACAGCCCGGTCCGCCGCAGTATGGGGCACAGCCCGGTCCGCCGCAGTATGGGGCACAGCCCGGTCCGTCGCAGTATGGGGCACAGCCCGGTCCATCACAGTATGAGGCACAGCCCGGTCCGTCACAGTATGAGGCACAACCCGGTCCGTCACAGTATGGGGCACAGCCCGGTCCGTCACAGTATGGGGCACAGTCCGGTCAGTCACAGTATGGGGCACAGTCCTGTCAGTCACAGTATGGGGCACAACCCGGTCCGTCACAGTATGAGGCACAGCCCGGTCCGTCACAGTATGGGGCACAGCCCGGTCCGTCACAGTATGGGGCACAACCCGGTCCGTCACAGTATGGGGCACAGCCCGGTCCGTCACAGTATGGGGCACAGTCCGTATAGTCACAGTATGAGGCACAGCCCGGTCAGTCACAGTATGGGGCACAACCCGGTCCGTCACAGTATGAGGCACAGCCCGGTCCGTCACAGTATGGGGCACAGCCCGGTCCGTCACAGTATGGGGCACAACCCGGTCCGTCACAGTATGGGGCACAACCCGGTCCGTCACAGTATGGGGCACAGCCTGGTCCGTCACAGTATGGGGCACAGTCCGTATAGTCACAGTATGAGGCACAGCCCGGTCCGTCACAGTATGGGGCACAGCCCGGTCCGTCACAGTATGGGGCACAGCCCGGTCCGTCACAGTATGGGGCACAACCCGGTCCGTCACAGTATGGGACAGCCCGGTCCGTCACAGTACGGGGCACAGCCCGGTCCGTCACAGTACGGGGCACAGTCCGGTCCGTCACAGTACGGGGCACAGCCCGGTCCGTCACAGTACGGGGCACAGCCCGGTCCGTCACAGTACGAGGCACAACCCGGTCCGTCACAGTACGAGGCACAACCCGGTCCGTCACAGTACGAGGCACAACCCGGTCAGTCACAGTATGAGGCACAGCCCGGTCCGTCACAGTATGAGGCACAGCCCGGTCCGCCACAGTATGAGGCACAGCCCGGTCCGCCACAGTATGGGGCACAACCCGGTCCGTCACAGTATTGTGCCCAACCCGGTCCGTCACAGTATGAGGCACAACCCGGTCCGTCACAGTATGGGGCACAGTCCGGTCCGTCACAGTATGGGGCACAGTCCGGTCCGTCACAGTATGGGGCACAGCCCGGACCGTCACAGTATGGGGCACAGCCCGGTCCGTCACAGTATGGGGCACATTCCGGTCCGCCACAGTATGGGCACAGTCCGGTCCGCCCCATTGGGGGCACAGCCCGGTCTGCCACAGTATGGCGCACAGCCCGGTCCGTCACAGTATGGGGCACAGCCCGGTCCGTCACAGTATGGGGCACAGCCCGGTCCGCCACAGTATGGCGCACAGCCCGGTCCGTCACAGTATGAGGCACAACCCTGTCCGTCACAGTATGGGGCACAGCCCGGTCCGTCACAGTATGAGGCAGAGCCCGGTCCATCACAGTATGGGGCACAGCCCGGTCCGTCACAGTATGGGGCACAGCCCGGTCCGTCACAGTATGAGGCACAACCCGGACCGTCACAGTATGAGGCACAACCCGGTCCGTCACAGTATGGGGCACAAACCGGTCCATCACAGTATGAGGCACAGCCCGGTCCGCCACATTATGAGGCACAGTCCGGTCAGTCACAGTATGGGGCACAGCCCGGTCCGTCACAGTATGAGGCACAACCCGGTCCGTCACAGTATGGGGCACAGCCCGGTCCGTCACAGTATGAGGCACAGTCCGGTCAGTCACAGTATGGGGCACAACCCGGTCCGTTACAGTATGAGGCACAACCCGGTCCGTTACAGTATGGGGCACAACCCGGTCCGCCACAATATGGGGCACAGCCCGGTCCGTCACAGTATGGGTCACAGCCCGGTCCGTCACAGTATGGGGCACAACCCGGTCAGTCACAGTATGAGGCACAACCCGGTCCGTCACAGTATGAGGCACAACACGGTCAGTCACAGTATGGGGCACAACCCGGTCAGTCACAGTATGGGGCACAGTCCGGTCCGTCACAGTATGGGGCACGACCTGGTCAGTCACAGTATGGGGCACAACCCGATCAGTCACAGTATGAGGCACAACCCGGTCCGTCACAGTATGGGGCACAACCCGGTCCGTCACAGTATGGGGCACAACCCGGTCCGTCACAGTATGAGGCACAACCCGGTCCGTCACAGTATGAGGCACAACCCGGTCCGTCACAGTATGGGGCACAACCCGGTCCGTCACAGTATGGGGCACAACCCGGTCAGTCACAGTATGTGGCACAGTCCGGTCCGTCACAGTATGGGGCACAGTCCGGTCCGTCACAGTATGGGGCACAGTCCGGTCCGTCACAGTATGGGGCACAACCCGGTCAGTCACAGTATGGGGCACAACCCGGTCAGTCACAGTATGGGGCACAACCCGGTCCGTCACAGTATGAGGCACAGTCCGGTCCGTCACAGTAGGGACACAGCCCGGTCCGTCACAGTATGGGGCACAGCCCGGTCCGTCACAGTATGCGACACAGCCCGGTCCGTCACAGTATGGGGCACAGCCCGGTCCGTCACAGTATGGGGCACAACCCGGTCCGTCACAGTATGGGGCACAGCCCGGTCCGTCACAGTATGAGGCACAGCCCGGTCCGTCGCAGTATGGGGCACAGCCCGGTCCGCCGCAGTATGGGGCACAGCCCGGTCCGTCGCAGTATGGGGCACAGCCCGGTCCGCCTCTGTATGGGGCACAGCCCAGTCCGTCACAGTATGGGGCACAGCCCGGTCCGTCACAGTATGGGGCACAGTCCGGTCCGTCACAGTATGAGGCACAGCCCGGTCCGTCACAGTATGAGGCACAACCCGGTCCGTCACAGTATGGGGCACAGTCCGGTCAGTCACAGTATGGGGCACAACCCGGTCCGTCACAGTATGAGGCACAGCCCGGTCCGTCACAGTATGGGGCACAGTCCGGTCAGTCACAGTATGAGGCACAACCCGGTCCGTCACAGTATGAGGCACAGCCCGGTCCGTCACAGTATGGGGCACAACCCGGTCCGTCACAGTATGGGGCACAGTCCGGTCAGTCACAGTATGGGGCACAGCCCGGTCCGCCACAGTATGAGGCACAGCCCGGTCCGCCACAGTATGAGGCACAGCCCGGTCCGTCACAGTATGGGGCACAACCCGGTCCGTCACAGTATGGGACAGCCCGGTCCGTCGCAGTATGGGGCACAGCCCGGTCCGTCGCAGTATGGGGCACAGACCGGTCCGTCGCAGTATGGGGCACAGCCCGGTCCGCCGCAGTATGGGGCACAGCCCGGTCCGCCACAGTATGGGGCACAGCCCGGTCCGTCGCAGTATGGGGCACAGCCCGGTCCGCCTCTGTATGGGGCACAGCCCAGTCCGTCACAGTATGGGGCACAGCCCGGTCCGTCACAGTATGGGGCACAGTCCGGTCCGTCACAGTATGCGGCACAGCCCGGTCCGTCACAGTATGAGGCACAACCCGGTCCGTCACAGTATGGGGCACAGTCCGGTCAGTCACAGTATGGGGCACAACCCGGTCCGTCACAGTATGAGGCACAGCCCGGTCCGTCACAGTATGGGGCACAGCCCGGTCCGTCACAGTATGGGGCACAACCCGGTCAGTCACAGTATGGGGCACAGCCCGGTCCGTCACAGTATGGGGCACAGTCCGGTCAGTCACAGTATGAGGCACAGCCCGGTCCGTCACAGTATGGGGCACAACCCGGTCCGTCACAGTATGGGGCACAGTCCGGTCAGTCACAGTATGGGGCACAGCCCGGTCCGCCACAGTATGAGGCACAGCCCGGTCCGTCACAGTATGGGGCACAACCCGGTCCGTCACAGTATGGGACAGCCCGGTCCGTCACAGTATGGGGCACAGCCCGGTCCGTCACAGTATGGGGCACAGCCCGGTCCGTCACAGTATGGGGCACAGTCCGGTCCGTCACAGTACGGGGCACAGTCCGGTCCGTCACAGTATGGGGCACAACCCGGTCCGCCACAGTATGAGGCACAGCCCGGGCCGTCACAGTATGGGGCACAGTCCGGTCTGTCACAGTATGGGGCACAGTCCGGTCCGTCACAATATGGGGCACAACCCGGTCCGCCACAGTATGAGGCACTACCCGGTCCGTCACAGTATGAGGCACAGCCCGGTCCGTCACAGTATGGGGCACAGCCCGGTCCGTCACAGTATGAGGAACAACCCGGACGGTCACAGTATGAGGCACAGCCCGGTCGGTCACAGTATGGGGCACAACCAGGTCCGTCACAGTATGGGGCACAGCCCGGTCCGTCACAGTATGAGGCACAACCCGGTCCGTCACAGTATGGGGCACAGTCCGGTCCGTCACAGTATGGGTCACAGCCCGGACCGTCACAGTATGGGGCACAGCCCGGTCTGTCACAGTATGGGGCACAGTCCGGTCCGCCACAGTATGGGCACAGTCCGGTCCGCCCCATTGGGGGCACAGCCCGGTCTGCCACAGTATGGCGCACAGCCCGGTCCGTCACAGTATGGGGCACAGCCCGGTCCGTCACAGTATGGGGCACAGTCCGGTCTGCCACAGTATGGCGCACAGTCCGGTCCGCCCCATTAGGGGCACAACCCGGTCCGTCACAGTATGATGCACAACTGGGTCCATCACAGTATGAGGCACAACAAGGTCCGTCACAGTATGAGGCACAGTCCGGTCAGTCACAGTATGGGGCACAACCCGGTCCGTCACAGTATGAGGCACAGCCCGGTCCGTCGCAGTATGGGGCACAGCCCGGTCCGCCGCAGTATGGGGCACAGCCCGGTCCGCCGCAGTATGGGGCACAGCCTGGTCCGTCGCAGTATGGGGCACTGCCCGGTCCGCCTCTGTATGGGGCACAGCCCGGTCCGTCACAGTATGGGGCACAGCCCGGTCCGTCACAGTATGGGGCACAGTCCGGTCCATCACAGTATGAGGCACAGCCCGGTCCGTCACAGTATGAGGCACAACCCGGTCCGTCACAGTATGGGGCACAGCCCGGTCCGTCACAGTATGGGGCACAGTCCGGTCAGTCACAGTATGGGGCACAACCCGGTCCGTCACACTATGAGGCACAGCCCGGTCCGTCACAGTATGGGGCACAGCCCGGTCCGTCACAGTATGGGGCACAACCCGGTGCGTCACAGTATGGGGCACAGCCCGGTCCGTCACAGTATGGGGCACAGTCCGGTCAGTCACAGTATGAGGCACAGCCCGGTCCGTCACAGTATGGGGCACAGCCCGGTCCGTCACAGTATGGGGCACAACCCGGTCCGTCACAGTATGGGGCACAGTCCGGTCCGTCACAGTATCAGGCACAGCCCGGTCCGTCACAGTATCAGGCACAGCCCGGTCCACCACAGTATGAGGCACAGCCCGGTCCGTCACAGTATGGGGCACAACCCGGTCCGTAACAGTATGGGACAGCCCGGTCCGTCACAGTATGGGGCACAGCCCGGTCCGTCACAGTATGGGGCACAGTCAAGTCCGTCACAGTATGGGGCACAGTCCGGTCCGTCACAGTATGGGGCACAACCCGGTCCGCCACAGTATGAGGCACAGCCCGGTCCGTCACAGTATGGGGCACAGTCCGGTCCGTCACAGTATGGGGCACAACCCGGTCCGCCACAGTATGAGGCACAACCCGGTCCGTCACAGTATGAGGCACAGCCCGGTCCGTCACAGTATGAGGCACAGCCCGGTCCGTCACAGTATGAGGAACAACCCGGTCCGTCACAGTATGAGGCACAGCCCGGTCCGTCACAGAATGGGGCACAACCCGGTCCGTCACAGTATGGGGCACAACCCGGTCCGTCACAGTATGAGGCACAACCCGGTCCGTCACAGTATGGGGCACAGTCCGGTCCGTCACAGTATGGGGCACAGCCCGGTCCGTCACAGTATGGGGCACAGTCCGGTCCGTCACAGTATGAGGCACAACCCGGTCCGTCACAGTATGGGGCACAGTCCGGTCCGTCACAGTATGAGGCACAACCCGGTCCGTCACAGTATGGGGCACAGTCCGGTCCGTCACAGTATGGGGCACAACCCGGTCCGTCACAGTATGAGGCACAACCCGGTCCGTCACAGTATGGGGCACAGTCCGGTCCGTCACAGTATGAGGCACAGCCCGGTCCGTCACAGTATGAGGAACAACCCGGTCCGTCACAGTATGAGGCACAGCCCGGTCCGTCACAGTATGGGGCACAACCCGGTCAGTCACAGTATGGGGCACAACCCGGTCCGTCACAGTATGAGGCACAACCCGGTCCGTCACAGTATGGGGCACAGCCCTGTCCGTCACAGTATGAGGAACAACCCGGTCCGTCACAGTATGAGGCACAGCCCGGTCCGTCACAGTATGGGGCACAACCCGGTCCGTCACAGTATGAGGCACAACCCGGTCCGTCACAGTATGGGGCACAGTCCGGTCCGTCACAGTATGGGGCACAGTCCGGTCCGTCACAGTATGGGGCACAGCCCGGACCGTCACAGTATGGGGCACAGCCCGGTCTGTCACAGTATGGGGCACAGTCCGGTCCGCCACAGTATGGGCACAGTCCGGTCCGCCCCATTGGGGGCACAGCCCGGTCTGCCACAGTATGGCGCACAGCCCGGTCCGTCACAGTATGGGGCACAGCCCAGTCCGTCACAGTATGGGGCACAGTCCGGTCTGCCACAGTATGGCGCACAGTCCGGTCCGCCCCATTAGGGGCACAACCCGGTCCGTCACAGTATGAGGCACAACCGGGTCCGTCACAGTATGAGGCACAACAAGGTCCGTCACAGTATGAGGCACCGTCCGGTCCGTCACAGTATGAGGCACAGCCCGGTGTGCCACAGTATGAGGCACAGTCCGGTCAGTCACAGTATGGGGCACAACCCGGACCGTCACAGTATGCGGCACAGCCCGGTCCGTCACAGTATGAGGCACAGTCCGGTCCGTCACAGTATGAGGCACAACCCGGTCCGTCACAGTATGGGGCACAGCCCGGTCCGTCACAGTATGGGGCACAGCCCGGTCCGTCACAGTATGAGGCACAGCCCGGTCCGTCACAGTATGGGGCACAACCCGGTCAGTCACAGTATGAGGCACAACCCGGTCCGTCACAGTATGAGGCACAGTCCGGTCCGTCACAGTATGAGGCTCAGTCCGGTCAGTCACAGTATGGGGCACAGTCCAGTCAGTCACAGTATGGGGCACAGCCCGGTCCGTCACAGTATGAAGCACAGCCCGGTCCGCCACAGTATGAGGCACAGCCCGGTCCGCCACAGTATGAGGCACAGCCCGGTCCGTCACAGTATGGGGCACAACCCGGTCCGTCACAGTATGGGACAGCCCGGTCCGTCACAGTATGGGGCACAGCCCGGTCCGTCACAGTACGGGGCACAGTCCGGTCCGTCACAGTACGGGGCACAGTCCGGTCCGTCACAGTAAGGGGCACAGCCCGGTCCGCCACAGTATGAGACACTGCCCGGTCCGTCACAGTATGGGGCACAGTCCGGTCCGTCACAGTATGGGGCACAACCCGGTCCATCACAGTATGGGGCACAGCCCGGTCCGTCACAGTATGGGGCACAGCCCGGTCCGTCACAGTATGGGACACAACCCGGTCCGTCACAGTATGGGGCACAGTCCGGTCCGCCACAGTATGGGGCACAGTCCGGTCCGTCACAGTATGGGGCACAGCCCGGTCCGTCACAGTATGGGGCACAGCCCGGTCCGCCACAGTATGAGGCACAGTCCGGTCCGTCACAGTATGGGGCACAGCCCGATCCGTCACAGTATGAGGCACAGCCCGGTCCGTCACAGTATGAGGCACAACCCGGTCAGTCACAGTATGAGGCACAGCCCGGTCCGCCACAGTATGAGGCACAGCCCGGTCCGCCACAGTATGGGGCACAACCCGGTCCGTCACAGTATGGGGCACAACCCGGTCAGTCACAGTATGAGGCACAGCCCGGTCCGTCACAGTATGAGGCACAACCCGGTCAGTCACAGTATGAGGAACAGCCCGGTCCGTCACAGTATGAGGCACAGCCCGGTCCGCCACAGTATGAGGCACAGCCCGGTCCGTCACAGTATGGGGCACAGCCCGGTCCGTCACAGTATGAGGCACAGCCCGGTCCGTCACAGTATGGGGCACAGCCCGGTCCGTCACAGTATGGGGCACAACCCGGTCCGTCACAGTATTGTGCCCAACCCGGTCCGTCACAGTATGAGGCACAACCCGGTCCGTCACAGTATGGGGCACAGTCCGGTCCGTCACAGTATGGGGCACAGCCCGGACCGTCACAGTATGGGGCACAGCCCGGTCCGTCACAGTAAGGGGCACAGTTCGGTCCGCCACAGTATGGGCACAGTCCGGTCCACCCCATTGGGGGCACAGCCCGGTCTGCCACAGTATGGCGCACAGCCCGGTCCGTCACAGTATGGGGCACAGCCCGGTCCGTCACAGTATGGGGCACAGCCCGGTCCGCCACAGTATGGCGCACAGCCCGGTCCGTCACAGTATGAGGCACAACCCTGTCCGTCACAGTATGGGGCACAGCCCGGTCCGTCACAGTATGAGGCACAGCCCGGTCTGTCACAGTATGGGGCACAGCCCGGTCCGTCACAGTATGGGGCACAGCCCGGTCCGTCACAGTATGAGGCACAACCCGGTCCGTCACAGTATGAGGCACAACCCGGTCCGTCACAGTATGGGGCACAAACCGGTCCATCACAGTATGAGGCACAGCCCGGTCCGCCACATTATGAGGCACAGCCCGGTCCGTCACAGTATGAGGCACAGCCCGGTCCGTCACAGTATGAGGCACAGTCCGGTCAGTCACAATATGGGGCACAGCCCGGTCTGTCACAGTATGAGGCTCAACCCGGTCCGTCACAGTATGGGGCACAGCCCGGTCCGTCACAGTATGAGGCACAGTCCGGTCAGTCACAATATAGGGCACAGCCCGGTCTGTCACAGTATGAGGCTCAACCCGGTCCGTCACAGTATGGGGCACAGCCCGGTCCGTCACAGTATGAGGCACAGTCCGGTCAGTCACAATATGGGGCACAACCCGGTCCGTTACAGTATGAGGCACAACCCGGTCCGTTACAGTATGGGGCACAACCCGGTCCGCCACAATATGGGGCACAGCCCGGTCCGTCACAGTATGGGGCACAGCCCGGTCCATCACAGTATGGGGCACAACCCGGTCAGTCACAGTATGAGGCACAACCCGGTCCGTCACAGTATGAGGCACAGCCCAGTCCGTCACAGTATGGGGCACAGTCCGGTCAGTCACAGTATCGGGCACAACCCGGTCCGTCACAGTATGGGGCACAGCCCGGTCCGTCACAGTATGAGGCACAGTCTGGTCAGTCACAGTATGGGACACAACCCGGTCCGTCACAGTATGAGGCACAACCCGGTCCGTCACAGTATGCGGCACAGTCCGGTCAGTCACAGTATGCGGCACAGCCCGGACCGTCACAGTATGATGCACAGTCCGGTCCGTCACAGTATGAGGCACAGTCCGGTCCGTCACAGTATGAGGCACGACCCGGTCCGTCACAGTATGGGGCACAGTCCGGTCAGTCACAGTATGGGGCACAGTCCGGTCCGTCACAGTATGAGGCACAGCCCGGACCGTCACAGTATGGGGCACAACCCGGTCAGTCACAGTATGGGGCACAGTCCGGTCCGTCACAGTATGAGGCACAGTCCGGTCAGTCACAGTATGGGGCACAGTCCGGTCCGTCACAGTATGGGGCACAGTCCGGTCAGTCACAGTATGGGGCACAACACGGTCAGTCACAGTATGGGGCACAACCCGGTCAGTCACAGTATGGGGCACAGTCCGGTCCGTCACAGTATGGGGCACAACCTGGTCAGTCACAGTATGGGGCACAGTCCGGTCCGTCACAGTATGAGGCACAACCCGGTCAGTCACAGTATGGGGCACAACCCGGTCAGTCACAGTATGGGGCACAGTCCGGTCCGTCACAGTATGGGGCACAACCCGGTCAGTCACAGTATGGGGCACAGTCCGGTCAGTAACATTATGGGGCACAACCCGGACCGTCACAGTATGGGGCACAGTCCGGTCAGTCACAGTATGGGGCACAGCCCGGACCGTCACAGTATGGGGCACAACCCGGTCAGTCACAGTATGGGGCACAGTCCGGTCAGTCACAGTATGAGGCACAGTCCGGTCCGTCAGAGTATGGGGCACAACCCGGTCCGTCACAGTATGCGGCACAGTCCGGTCAGTCACAGTATGGGGCACAACCCGGTCAGTCACAGTATGGGGCACAGTCCGGTCAGTCACAGTATGGGGCACAGTCCGGTCCGTCACAGTATGGGGCACAGTCCGGTCAGTCACAGTATGGGGCACAACCCGGTCCGTCACAGTATGGGGCACAGTCCGGTCCGTCACAGTAAGGGGCACAGTCCGGTCCGTCACAGTATGGGGCACAAGCCGGTCAGTCACAGTATGAGGCACAGTCCGGTCCGTCACAGTATGGGGCACAGTCCGGTCCGTCACAGTATGGGGCACAGCCCGGTCCGTCACAGTATGAGGCACAACCCGGTCCGTCACAGTATGAGGCACAGCCCGGTCCGTCACAGTATGGGGCACAGTCCGGTCAGTCACAGTATGGGGCACAACCCGGTCCGTCACAGTATGGGGCACAGACCGGTCCGTCACAGTATGGGGCACAGTCCGGTCAGTCACAGTATGGGGCACAGTCCGGTCAGTCACTGTATGGGGCACAACCCGGTCAGTCACAGTATGGGGCACAACCCGGTCCGTCACAGTATGGGGCACAACCCGGTCCGTCACAGTATGGGGCACAGTCCGGTCCGTCACAGTATGGGGCACAGCCCGGTCCGTCACAGTATGGGGCACAGTCCGGTCAGTCACAGTATGAGGCACAGTCCGGTCCGTCACAGTATGAGGCACAGTCCGGTCAGTCACAGTATGGGCACAGCCCGGTCCATCACAGTATGGGGCACAGTCCGGTCAGTCACAGTATGGGGCACAGTCCGGTCCGTCACAGTATGGGGCACAACCCGGTCAGTCACAGTATGGGGCATAACCCGGTCAGTCACAGTATGGGGCACAGTCCGGTCAGTCACAGTATGGGGCACAACCCGGACCGTCACAGTATGGGGCACAGTCCGGTCAGTCACAGTATGGGGCACAGTCCGGTCAGTCACAGTATGGGGCACAGCCCGGACCGTCACAGTATGGGGCACAACCCGGTCAGTCACAGTATGGGGCACAGTCCAGTCCGTCACAGTATGGGGCACAGTCCGGTCCGTCACAGTATGGGGCACAGCCCGGTCCGTCACATTATGGGGCACAACACGGTCCGTCACAGTATGGGGCACAGTCCGGTCAGTCACAGTATGAGGCACAGTCCGGTCCGTCACAGGATGGGGCACAACCCGGTCCGTCACAGTATGCGGCACAGTCCGGTCAGTCACAGTATGGGGCACAACCCGGTCAGTCACAGTATGGGGCACAGTCCGGTCAGTCACAGTATGGGGCACAACCCGCTCAGTCACAGTATGGGGCACAGTCCGGTCCGTCACAGTAAGGGGCACAGTCCGGTCCGTCACAGTATGGGGCACAAGCCGGTCAGTCACAGTATGAAGCACAGTCCGGTCCGTCACAGTATGGGGCACATTCCGTTCCGTCACAGTATGGGGCACAGTCCGGTCAGTCACAGTATGGGGCACAACCCGGTCAGTCACAGTATGAGGCACAGTCCGGTCCGTCACAGTATGGGGCACAGTCCGGTCCGTCACAGTATGGGGCACAGTCCGGTCAGTCACAGTATGAGGCACAACCCGGTCCGTCACAGTATGGGGCACAGTCCGGTCCGTCACAGTATGGGGCACAGCCCGGTCCGTCACAGTATGGGGCACAACCCGGTCCGTCACAGTATGAGGCACAGCCCGTTCAGTCGCAGCATGGGGCACAGCCCGGTCCGCCACAGTATGGGGCACAGCCCGGTCCGTCACAGTATGGGGCACAGCCCGGTCCGTCACAGTATGGGGCACAACCCGGTCAGTCACAGTATGAGGCACAGTCCGGTCCGTCACAGTATGGGGCACAGTCCGGTCCGTCACAGTATGGGGCACAGTCCGGTCAGTCACAGTATGAGGCACAACCCGGTCCGTCACAGTATGGGGCACAGTCCGGTCCGTCACAGTATGGGGCACAGCCCAGTCCGTCACAGTATGGGGCACAACCCGGTCCGTCACAGTATGAGGCACAGCCCGGTCCGCCACAGTATGGGGCACAGCCCGGTCCGTCACAGTATGGGGCACAGCCCGGTCCGTCACAGTATGGGGCACAGCCCGGTCCGTCACAGTATGGGCACAGCCCGGTCCGTCACAGTATGAGGCACAGTCCGGTCAGTCACAGTATGGGGCACAACCCGGTCCGTCACAGTATGAGGCACAGCCCGGTCCGTCACAGTATGAGGCACAACACGGTCCGTCACAGTATGAGGCACAACCCGGTCCGTCACAGTATGGGGCACAGCCCGGTCCGTCACAGTATGAGGCACAACCCGGTCCGTCACAGTATGAGGCACAGCCCGGTCCGTCACAGTATGGGGCACAGTCCGGTCAGTCACAGTATGGGGCACAACCCGGTCCGTCACAGTATGGGGCACAGTCCGGTCAGTCACAGTATGGGGCACAACCCGGTCAGTCACAGTATGGGGCACAGTCCGGTCCGTCACAGTATGGGGCACAGTCCGGTCCGTCACAGTATGGGGCACAGCCCGGTCCGTCACAGTATGGGGCACAGTCCGGTCAGTCACAGTATGAGGCACAACCCGGTCCGTCACAGTCTGAGGCACAGTCCGGTCAGTCACAGTATGGGGCACAGTCCGGTCCGTCACAGTATGGGGCACAGTCCGGTCAGTCACAGTATGGGGCACAACCCGGTCCGTCACACTATGTGGCACAACCCGGTCCGTCACAGTATGAGGCACAACCCGGTCCGTCACAGTATGGGGCACAGTCCGGTCCGTCACAGTTTGGGGCACAGCCCGGTCCGTCACAGTATGAGGCACAGTCCGGTCCGTCACAGTATGGGGCACAGTCCGGTCCGTCACAGTATGGGGCACAGCCCGGTCCGTCGCAGTATGGGGCACAGTCCGGTCCGCCACAGTATGGGCACAGTCCGGTCCGCCCCATTGGGGGCACAGCCCGGTCTGCCACAGTATGGCGCACAGCCCGGTCCGTCACAGTATGGGGCACAGCCCGGTCCGTCACACTATGGGGCACAGCCCGGTCCGCCACAGTATGAGGCACAACCCTGTCCGTCACAGTATGGGGCACAACCCGGTCCGTCACAGTATGTGGCACAGCCCGGTCCGTCACAGTATGGGGCACAGCCCGGTCCGTCACAGTATGCGGCACAACCCGGTCCGTCACAGTATGGGGCACAGTCCGGTCCGTCACAGTATGGGGCACAGTCCGGACCGTCACAGTATGGGGCACAGCCCGGACCGTCACAGTATGGGGCACAGCCCGGTCCGTCACAGTATGGGGCACAGCCCGGTCCGCCACATTATGGGCACAGTCCGGTCCGCCCCATTGGGGGCACAGCCCGGTCTGCCACAGTATGGCGCACAGCCCGGTCCGTCACAGTATGCGGCACAGCCCGGTCCGCCACAGTATGAGGCACAGCCCGGTCCGTCACAGTATGAGGCACAACCCGGTCCGTCACAGTATGGGGCACAGCCCGGTCCGTCACAGTATGGGGCACAGCCCGGTCCGTCACAGTATGCGGCACAACCCGGTCCGTCACAGTATGAGGCACAACCCGGTCAGTCACAGTATGAGGCACAGTCCGGTCCGTCACAGTATGAGGCACAACCCGGTCCGTCACAGTATGAGGCACAGCCCGGTCCGTCACTGTATGAGGCACAGTCCGGTCCGTCACAGTATGAGGCACAGTCCGGTCAGTAACAGTATGAGGCACAACCCGGTCCGTCACAGTATGGGGCACAGTCCGGTCAGTCACAGTATGAGGCACATTCCGGTCCGTCACAGTATGGGGCACAACCCGGTCCGTCACAGTATGAGGCACAGTCCGGTCCGTCACAGTATGAGGCACAGTCCGGTCCGTCACAGTATGAGGCACAGTCCGGTCTGTCACAGTATGGGGCACAGTCCGGTCAGTCACAGTATGGGGCACAGTCCGGTCCGTCACAGTATGGGGCACAGCCCGGTCCGTCACAGTATGGGGCACAGCCCGGTCCGTCACTGTATGTGGCACAGTCCGGTCCGTCACAGTATGGGGCACAGTCCGGTCCGTCACAGTATGAGGCACAGTCCGGTCCGTCACAGTATGGGGCACAGTCCGGTCCGTCACAGTATGAGGCACAACCCGGTCCGTCACAGTATGGGGCACGGCCCGGTCCGTCACAGTATGAGGCACAGCCCGGTCCGTCACAGTATGAGGCACAGTCCGGTCCGTCACAGTATGAGGCACATCCCGGACCGTCACAGTATGAGGCACAACCCGGTCCGTCACAGTATGGGGCACAGCCCGGTCCGTCACAGTATGAGGCACAACCCGGTCCGTCACAGCATGAGGCACAACCCGGTCCGTCACAGTATGGGGCACAGGCCGGTCCGTCACAGTATGGGGCACAACCCAGTCCGTCACAGTATGGGGCACAACCCGGTCCGTCACAGTATGGGGCACAGCCCGGTCCATCACAGTATGGGGCACAGCCCGGTCCGTCACAGTATGAGGCACAACCCGGTCCGTCACAGTATGAGGCACAACCAGGTCCGTCACAGTATGGGGAACAGTCCGGTCAGTCACAGTATGGGGCACAGACCGGTCCGTCACAGTATGAGGCACAGTCCGGTCAGTCACAGTATGAGGCACAGTCCGGTCCGTCACAGTATGAGGCACAGCCCGGACCGTCACAGTATGAGGCACAACCCGGTCCGTCACAGTATGGGGCACAGCCCGGTCCGTCACAGTATGGGGCACAGTCCGGTCCACCACAGTATGAGGCACAGTCCGGTCAGTCACAGTAAGGGGCACAACAAGGTCCGTCACAGCATTAGGCACAGCCCGGTCCGTCACAGTATGGGGCACAGTCCGGTCAGTCACAGTATGGGGCACAACCCGGTCCGTCACAGTATGGGGCACAGTCCGGTCAGTCACAGTATGGGGCACAACCCGGTCAGTCACAGTATGGGGCACAGTCCGGTCCGTCACAGTATGGGGCACAGCCCGGTCCGTCACAGTATGGGGCACAGTCCGGTCAGTCACAGTATGAGGCACAGTCCGGTCCGTCACAGTATGAGGCACAGTCCGGTCAGTCACAGTATGGGGCACAACCTGGACCGTCACAGTATGAGGCACAACCCGGTCAGTCACAGTATGGGGCACAACCCGGTCAGTCACAGTATGGGGCACAGTCCGGTCAGTCACAGTATGGGGCACAGTCCGGTCCGTCACAGTATGGGGCACAGCCCGGTCCGTCACAGTATGAGGCACAACCCGGTCAGTCACAGTATGAGGCACAGCCCGGTCCGCCACAGTATGAGGCACAGCCCGGTCCGCCACAGTATGAGGCACAGCCCGGTCCGCCACAGTATGGGGCACAACCCGGTCCGTCACAGTATGGGGCACAACCCGGTCAGTCACAGTATGAGGCACAGCCCGGTCCGTCACAGTATGAGGCACAACCCGGTCAGTCACAGTATGAGGCACAGCCCGGTCCGTCACAGTATGAGGCACAGCCCGGTCCGCCACAGTATGAGGCACAGCCCGGTCCGTCACAGTATGGGGCACAGCCCGGTCCGTCACAGTATGAGGCACAGCCCGGTCCGTCACAGTATGGGGCACAGCCCGGTCCGTCACAGTATGGGGCACAACCCGGTCCGTCACAGTATTGTGCCCAACCCGGTCCGTCACAGTATGAGGCACAACCCGGTCCGTCACAGTATGGGGCACAGTCCGGTCCGTCACAGTATGGGGCACAGCCCGGACCGTCACAGTATGGGGCACAGCCCGGTCCGTCACAGTATGGGGCACAGTCCGGTCCGCCACAGTATGGGCACAGTCCGGTCCGCCCCATTGGGGGCACAGCCCGGTCTGCCACAGTATGGCGCACAGCCCGGTCCGTCACAGTATGGGGCACAGCCCGGTCCGTCACAGTATGGGGCACAGCCCGGTCCGCCACAGTATGGCGCACAGCCCGGTCCGTCACAGTATGAGGCACAACCCTGTCCGTCACAGTATGGGGCACAGCCCGGTCCGTCACAGTATGAGGCACAGCCCGGTCTGTCACAGTATGGGGCACAGCCCGGTCCGTCACAGTATGGGGCACAGCCCGGTCCGTCACAGTATGAGGCACAACCCGGTCCGTCACAGTATGAGGCACAACCCGGTCCGTCACAGTATGGGGCACAGTCCGGTCCGCCACAGTATGGGCACAGTCCGGTCCGCCCCATTGGGGGCACAGCCCGGTCTGCCACAGTATGGCGCACAGCCCGGTCCGTCACAGTATGGGGCACAGCCCGGTCCGTCACACTATGGGGCACAGCCCGGTCTGCCACAGTATGAGGCACAACCCTGTCCGTCACAGTATGGGGCACAACCCGGTCCGTCACAGTATGTGGCACAGCCCGGTCCGTCACAGTATGGGGCACAGCCCGGTCCGTCACAGTATGCGGCACAACCCGGTCCGTCACAGTATGGGGCACAGTCCGGTCCGTCACAGTATGGGGCACAGTCCGGACCGTCACAGTATGGGGCACAGCCCGGACCGTCACAGTATGGGGCACAGCCCGGTCCGTCACAGTATGGGGCACAGTCCGGTCCGCCACATTATGGGCACAGTCCGGTCCGCCCCATTGGGGGCACAGCCCGGTCTGCCACAGTATGGCGCACAGCCCGGTCCGTCACAGTATGCGGCACAGCCCGGTCCGCCACAGTATGAGGCACAGCCCGGTCCGTCACAGTATGAGGCACAACCCGGTCCGTCACAGTATGGGGCACAGCCCGGTCCGTCACAGTATGGGGCACAGCCCGGTCCGTCACAGTATGCGGCACAACCCGGTCCGTCACAGTATGAGGCACAACCCGGTCAGTCACAGTATGAGGCACAGTCCGGTCCGTCACAGTATGAGGCACAACCCGGTCCGTCACAGTATGAGGCACAGCCCGGTCCGTCACTGTATGAGGCACAGTCCGGTCCGTCACAGTATGAGGCACAGTCCGGTCAGTAACAGTATGAGGCACAACCCGGTCCGTCACAGTATGGGGCACAGTCCGGTCAGTCACAGTATGAGGCACATTCCGGTCCGTCACAGTATGGGGCACAACCCGGTCCGTCACAGTATGAGGCACAGTCCGGTCCGTCACAGTATGGGGCACAGCCCGGTCAGTCACAGTATGAGGCACAGTCCGGTCAGTCACAGTATGAGGCACAACCCGGTCCGTCACAGTATGGGGCACAGTCCGGTCAGTCACAGTATGAGGCACAGTCCGGTCCGTCACAGTATGAGGCACAGTCCGGTCTGTCACAGTATGGGGCACAGTCCGGTCAGTCACAGTATGGGGCACAGTCCGGTCCGTCACAGTATGGGGCACAGCCCGGTCCGTCACTGTATGAGGCACAGTCCGGTCCGTCACAGTATGGGGCACAGTCCGGTCCGTCACAGTATGAGGCACAGTCCGGTCCGTCACAGTATGGGGCACAGTCCGGTCTGTCACAGTATGAGGCACAACCCGGTCCGTCACAGTATGGGGCACGGCCCGGTCCGTCACAGTATGAGGCACAGCCCGGTCCGTCACAGTATGAGGCACAGTCCGGTCCGTCACAGTATGAGGCACATCCCGGACCGTCACAGTATGAGGCACAACCCGGTCCGTCACAGTATGGGGCACAGCCCGGTCCGTCACAGTATGAGGCACAACCCGGTCCGTCACAGCATGAGGCACAACCCGGTCCGTCACAGTATGGGGCACAGTCCGGTCCGTCACAGTATGGGGCACAACCCAGTCCGTCACAGTATGGGGCACAACCCGGTCCGTCACAGTATGGGGCACAGCCCGGTCCATCACAGTATGGGGCACAGCCCGGTCCGTCACAGTATGAGGCACAACCCGGTCCGTCACAGTATGAGGCACAACCAGGTCCGTCACAGTATGGGGAACAGTCCGGTCAGTCACAGTATGGGGCACAGACCGGTCCGTCACAGTATGAGGCACAGTCCGGTCAGTCACAGTATGAGGCACAGTCCGGTCCGTCACAGTATGAGGCACAGCCCGGACCGTCACAGTATGAGGCACAACCCGGTCCGTCACAGTATGGGGCACAGCCCGGTCCGTCACAGTATGGGGCACAGTCCGGTCCACCACAGTATGAGGCACAGTCCGGTCAGTCACAGTAAGGGGCACAACAAGGTCCGTCACAGCATTAGGCACAGCCCGGTCCGTCACAGTATGGGGCACAGTCCGGTCAGTCACAGTATGGGGCACAACCCGGTCCGTCACAGTATGGGGCACAGTCCGGTCAGTCACAGTATGGGGCACAACCCGGTCAGTCACAGTATGGGGCACAGTCCGGTCCGTCACAGTATGGGGCACAGCCCGGTCCGTCACAGTATGGGGCACAGTCCGGTCAGTCACAGTATGAGGCACAGTCCGGTCCGTCACAGTATGAGGCACAGTCCGGTCAGTCACAGTATGGGGCACAACCTGGACCGTCACAGTATGAGGCACAACCCGGTCAGTCACAGTATGGGGCACAGTCCGGTCAGTCACAGTATGGGGCACAGTCCGGTCCGTCACAGTATGGGGCACAGCCCGGTCCGTCACAGTATGAGGCACAACCCGGTCAGTCACAGTATGAGGCACAGCCCGGTCCGCCACAGTATGAGGCACAGCCCGGTCCGCCACAGTATGAGGCACAGCCCGGTCCGCCACAGTATGGGGCACAACCCGGTCCGTCACAGTATGGGGCACAACCCGGTCAGTCACAGTATGAGGCACAGCCCGGTCCGTCACAGTATGAGGCACAACCCGGTCAGTCACAGTATGAGGCACAGCCCGGTCCGTCACAGTATGAGGCACAGCCCGGTCCGCCACAGTATGAGGCACAGCCCGGTCCGTCACAGTATGGGGCACAGCCCGGTCCGTCACAGTATGAGGCACAGCCCGGTCCGTCACAGTATGGGGCACAGCCCGGTCCGTCACAGTATGGGGCACAACCCGGTCCGTCACAGTATTGTGCCCAACCCGGTCCGTCACAGTATGAGGCACAACCCGGTCCGTCACAGTATGGGGCACAGTCCGGTCCGTCACAGTATGGGGCACAGCCCGGACCGTCACAGTATGGGGCACAGCCCGGTCCGTCACAGTATGGGGCACAGTCCGGTCCGCCACAGTATGGGCACAGTCCGGTCCGCCCCATTGGGGGCACAGCCCGGTCTGCCACAGTATGGCGCACAGCCCGGTCCGTCACAGTATGGGGCACAGCCCGGTCCGTCACAGTATGGGGCACAGCCCGGTCCGCCACAGTATGGCGCACAGCCCGGTCCGTCACAGTATGAGGCACAACCCTGTCCGTCACAGTATGGGGCACAGCCCGGTCCGTCACAGTATGAGGCACAGCCCGGTCTGTCACAGTATGGGGCACAGCCCGGTCCGTCACAGTATGGGGCACAGCCCGGTCCGTCACAGTATGAGGCACAACCCGGTCCGTCACAGTATGAGGCACAACCCGGTCCGTCACAGTATGGGGCACAAACCGGTCCATCACAGTATGAGGCACAGCCCGGTCCGCCACATTATGAGGCACAGTCCGGTCAGTCACAGTATGGGGCACAGCCCGGTCTGTCACAGTATGAGGCTCAACCCGGTCCGTCACAGTATGGGGCACAGCCCGGTCCGTCACAGTATGAGGCACAGTCCGGTCAGTCACAATATGGGGCACAACCCGGTCCGTTACAGTATGAGGCACAACCCGGTCCGTTACAGTATGGGGCACAACCCGGTCCGCCACAATATGGGGCACAGCCCGGTCCGTCACAGTATGGGGCACAGCCCGGTCCATCACAGTATGGGGCACAACCCGGTCAGTCACAGTATGAGGCACAACCCGGTCCGTCACAGTATGAGGCACAGCCCAGTCCGTCACAGTATGGGGCACAGTCCGGTCAGTCACAGTATCGGGCACAACCCGGTCCGTCACAGTATGGGGCACAGCCCGGTCCGTCACAGTATGAGGCACAGTCTGGTCAGTCACAGTATGGGACACAACCCGGTCCGTCACAGTATGAGGCACAACCCGGTCCGTCACAGTATGCGGCACAGTCCGGTCAGTCACAGTATGCGGCACAGCCCGGACCGTCACAGTTTGATGCACAGTCCGGTCCGTCACAGTATGAGGCACAGTCCGGTCCGTCACAGTATGAGGCACGACCCGGTCCGTCACAGTATGGGGCACAGTCCGGTCAGTCACAGTATGGGGCACAGTCCGGTCCGTCACAGTATGAGGCACAGCCCGGACCGTCACAGTATGGGGCACAACCCGGTCAGTCACAGTATGGGGCACAGTCCGGTCCGTCACAGTATGAGGCACAGTCCGGTCAGTCACAGTATGGGGCACAGTCCGGTCCGTCACAGTATGGGGCACAGTCCGGTCATTCACAGTAAGGGGCACAACACGGTCAGTCACAGTATGGGGCACAACCCGGTCAGTCACAGTATGGGGCACAGTCCGGTCCGTCACAGTATGGGGCACAACCTGGTCAGTCACAGTATGGGGCACAGTCCGGTCCGTCACAGTATGAGGCACAACCCGGTCAGTCACAGTATGGGGCACAACCCGGTCAGTCACAGTATGGGGCACAGTCCGGTCCGTCACAGTATGGGGCACAACCCGGTCAGTCACAGTATGGGGCACAGTCCGGTCAGTAACATTATGGGGCACAACCCGGACCGTCACAGTATGGGGCACAGTCCGGTCAGTCACAGTATGGGGCACAGCCCGGACCGTCACAGTATGGGGCACAACCCGGTCAGTCACAGTATGGGGCACAGTCCGGTCCGTCACAGTATGGGGCACAGTCCGGTCAGTCACAGTATGAGGCACAGTCCGGTCAGTCACAGTATGAGGCACAGTCCGGTCAGTCACAGTATGAGGCACAGCCCGGACCGTCACAGTATGGGGCACAACCCGGTCCGTCACAGTATGGGGCACAGTCCGGTCCGTCACAGTATGAGGCACAGTCCGGTCAGTCACAGTATGGGGCACAACCTGGACCGTCACAGTATGAGGCACAACCCGGTCAGTCACAGTATGGGGCACAGTCCGGTCAGTCACAGTATGGGGCACAGTCCGGTCCGTCACAGTATGGGGCACAGCCCGGTCCGTCACAGTATGAGGCACAACCCGGTCAGTCACAGTATGAGGCACAGCCCGGTCCGCCACAGTATGAGGCACAGCCCGGTCCGCCACAGTATGAGGCACAGCCCGGTCCGCCACAGTATGGGGCACAACCCGGTCCGTCACAGTATGGGGCACAACCCGGTCAGTCACAGTATGAGGCACAGCCCGGTCCGTCACAGTATGAGGCACAACCCGGTCAGTCACAGTATGAGGCACAGCCCGGTCCGTCACAGTATGAGGCACAGCCCGGTCCGCCACAGTATGAGGCACAGCCCGGTCCGTCACAGTATGGGGCACAGCCCGGTCCGTCACAGTATGAGGCACAGCCCGGTCCGTCACAGTATGGGGCACAGCCCGGTCCGTCACAGTATGGGGCACAACCCGGTCCGTCACAGTATTGTGCCCAACCCGGTCCGTCACAGTATGAGGCACAACCCGGTCCGTCACAGTATGGGGCACAGTCCGGTCCGTCACAGTATGGGGCACAGCCCGGACCGTCACAGTATGGGGCACAGCCCGGTCCGTCACAGTATGGGGCACAGTCCGGTCCGCCACAGTATGGGCACAGTCCGGTCCGCCCCATTGGGGGCACAGCCCGGTCTGCCACAGTATGGCGCACAGCCCGGTCCGTCACAGTATGGGGCACAGCACGGTCCGTCACAGTATGGGGCACAGCCCGGTCCGCCACAGTATGGCGCACAGCCCGGTCCGTCACAGTATGAGGCACAACCCTGTCCGTCACAGTATGGGGCACAGCCCGGTCCGTCACAGTATGAGGCACAGCCCGGTCTGTCACAGTATGGGGCACAGCCCGGTCCGTCACAGTATGGGGCACAGCCCGGTCCGTCACAGTATGAGGCACAACCCGGTCCGTCACAGTATGAGGCACAACCCGGTCCGTCACAGTATGGGGCACAAACCGGTCCATCACAGTATGAGGCACAGCCCGGTCCGCCACATTATGAGGCACAGTCCGGTCAGTCACAGTATGGGGCACAGCCCGGTCTGTCACAGTATGAGGCTCAACCCGGTCCGTCACAGTATGGGGCACAGCCCGGTCCGTCACAGTATGAGGCACAGTCCGGTCAGTCACAATATGGGGCACAACCCGGTCCGTTACAGTATGAGGCACAACCCGGTCCGTTACAGTATGGGGCACAACCCGGTCCGCCACAATATGGGGCACAGCCCGGTCCGTCACAGTATGGGGCACAGCCCGGTCCATCACAGTATGGGGCACAACCCGGTCAGTCACAGTATGAGGCACAACCCGGTCCGTCACAGTATGAGGCACAGCCCAGTCCGTCACAGTATGGGGCACAGTCCGGTCAGTCACAGTATCGGGCACAACCCGGTCCGTCACAGTATGGGGCACAGCCCGGTCCGTCACAGTATGAGGCACAGTCTGGTCAGTCACAGTATGGGACACAACCCGGTCCGTCACAGTATGAGGCACAACCCGGTCCGTCACAGTATGCGGCACAGTCCGGTCAGTCACAGTATGCGGCACAGCCCGGACCGTCACAGTATGATGCACAGTCCGGTCCGTCACAGTATGAGGCACAGTCCGGTCCGTCACAGTATGAGGCACGACCCGGTCCGTCACAGTATGGGGCACAGTCCGGTCAGTCACAGTATGGGGCACAGTCCGGTCCGTCACAGTATGAGGCACAGCCCGGACCGTCACAGTATGGGGCACAACCCGGTCAGTCACAGTATGGGGCACAGTCCGGTCCGTCACAGTATGAGGCACAGTCCGGTCAGTCACAGTATGGGGCACAGTCCGGTCCGTCACAGTATGGGGCACAGTCCGGTCATTCACAGTAAGGGGCACAACACGGTCAGTCACAGTATGGGGCACAACCCGGTCAGTCACAGTATGGGGCACAGTCCGGTCCGTCACAGTATGGGGCACAACCTGGTCAGTCACAGTATGGGGCACAGTCCGGTCCGTCACAGTATGAGGCACAACCCGGTCAGTCACAGTATGGGGCACAACCCGGTCAGTCACAGTATGGGGCACAGTCCGGTCCGTCACAGTATGGGGCACAACCCGGTCAGTCACAGTATGGGGCACAGTCCGGTCAGTAACATTATGGGGCACAACCCGGACCGTCACAGTATGGGGCACAGTCCGGTCAGTCACAGTATGGGGCACAGCCCGGACCGTCACAGTATGGGGCACAACCCGGTCAGTCACAGTATGGGGCACAGTCCGGTCCGTCACAGTATGGGGCACAGTCCGGTCAGTCACAGTATGAGGCACAGTCCGGTCAGTCACAGTATGAGGCACAGCCCGGACCGTCACAGTATGGGGCACAACCCGGTCCGTCACAGTATGGGGCACAGTCCGGTCCGTCACAGTATGGGGCACAGCCCGGTCCGTCACAGTATGGGGCACAGCCCGGTCCGTCACAGTATGGGGCACAACCCGGTCCGTCACAGTATGGGGCACAGTCCGGTCCGTCACAGTATGGGGCACAGCCCGGTCCGTCACAGTATGGGGCACAACCCGGTCCGTCACAGTATGGGGCACAGTCCGGTCAGTCACAGTATGAGGCACAGTCCGGTCCGTCAGAGTATGGGGCACAACCCGGTCCGTCACAGTATGAGGCACAGTCCGGTCCGTCACAGTATGCGGCACAGTCCGGTCAGTCACAGTATGGGGCACAACCCGGTCAGTCACAGTATGGGGCACAGTCCGGTCAGTCACAGTATGGGGCACAGTCCGGTCCGTCACAGTAAGGGGCACAGTCCGGTCCGTCACAGTATGGGGCACAAGCCGGTCAGTCACAGTATGAGGCACAGTCCGGTCCGTCACAGTATGGGGCACAGTCCGGTCCGTCACAGTATGGGGCACAGCCCGGTCCGTCACAGTTTGAGGCACAACCCGGTCCGTCACAGTATGAGGCACAGCCCGGTCCGTCACAGTATGGGGCACAGTCCGGTCAGTCACAGTATGGGGCACAACCCGGTCCGTCACAGTATGGGGCACAGTCCGGTCAGTCACAGTATGGGGCACAACCCGGTCAGTCACAGTATGGGGCACAGTCCGGTCCGTCACAGTATGGGGCACAGCCCGGTCCGTCACAGTATGGGGCACAGTCCGGTCAGTCACAGTATGAGGCACAGTCCGGTCCGTCAGAGTATGAGGCACAGTCCGGTCAGTCACAGTATGGGGCACAACCTGGACCGTCACAGTATGAGGCACAACCCGGTCAGTCACAGTATGGGGCACAACCCGGTCAGTCACAGTATGGGGCACAGTCCGGTCAGTCACAGTATGGGGCACAGTCCGGTCCGTCACAGTATGGGGCACAACCCGGTCCGTCACAGTATGTGGCACAGTCCGGTCCGCCACAGTATGGGCACAACCCGGTCAGTCACAGTATGGGGCACAACCCGGTCAGTCACAGTATGGGGCATAACCCGGTCAGTCACAGTATGGGGCACAGTCCGGTCAGTCACAGTATGGGGCACAATCCGGACCGTCACAGTATGGGGCACAGCCCGGACCGTCACAGTATGGGGCACAACCCGGTCAGTCACAGTATGGGGCACAGTCCGGTCCGTCACAGTATGGGGCACAGTCCGGTCCGTCACAGTATGGGGCACAGCCCGGTCCGTCACATTATGGGGCACAACACGGTCCGTCACAGTATGGGGCACAGTCCGGTCAGTCACAGTATGAGGCACAGTCCGGTCCGTCACAGGATGGGGCACAACCCGGTCCGTCACAGTATGCGGCACAGTCCGGTCAGTCACAGTATGGGGCACAACCCGCTCAGTCACAGTATGGGGCACAGTCCGGTCCGTCACAGTAAGGGGCACAGTCCGGTCCGTCACAGTATGGGGCACAAGCCGGTCAGTCACAGTATGAAGCACAGTCCGGTCCGTCACAGTATGGGGCACATTCCGTTCCGTCACAGTATGGGGCACAGTCCGGTCAGTCACAGTATGGGGCACAACCCGGTCAGTCACAGTATGAGGCACAGTCCGGTCCGTCACAGTATGGGGCACAGTCCGGTCCGTCACAGTATGGGGCACAGTCCGGTCAGTCACAGTATGAGGCACAACCCGGTCCGTCACAGTATGGGGCACAGTCCGGTCCGTCACAGTATGGGGCACAGCCCGGTCCGTCACAGTATGGGGCACAACCCGGTCCGTCACAGTATGAGGCACAGCCCGTTCAGTCGCAGCATGGGGCACAGCCCGGTCCGCCACAGTATGGGGCACAGCCCGGTCCGTCACAGTATGGGGCACAACCCGGTCAGTCACAGTATGAGGCACAGTCCGGTCCGTCACAGTATGGGGCACAGTCCGGTCCGTCACAGTATGGGGCACAACCCGGTCAGTCACAGTATGAGGCACAACCCGGTCCGTCACAGTATGGGGCACAGTCCGGTCCGTCACAGTATGGGGCACAGCCCGGTCCGTCACAGTATGGGGCACAACCCGGTCCGTCACAGTATGAGGCACAGCCCGGTCCGCCACAGTATGTGGCACAGCCCGGTCCGTCACAGTATGGGGCACAGCCCGGTCCGTCACAGTATGGGGCACAGCCCGGTCCGTCACAGTATGGGCACAGCCCGGTCCGTCACAGTATGAGGCACAGTCCGGTCAGTCACAGTATGGGGCACAACCCGGTCCGTCACAGTATGAGGCACAGCCCGGTCCGTCACAGTATGAGGCACAACACGGTCCGTCACAGTATGAGGCACAACCCGGTCCGTCACTGTATGGGGCACAGCCCGGTCCGTCACAGTATGAGGCACAACCCGGTCCGTCACAGTATGAGGCACAGCCCGGTCCGTCACAGTATGGGGCACAGTCCGGTCAGTCACAGTATGGGGCACAACCCGGTCCGTCACAGTATGGGGCACAGTCCGGTCAGTCACAGTATGGGGCACAACCCGGTCAGTCACAGTATGGGGCACAGTCCGGTCCGTCACAGTATGGGGCACAGTCCGGTCCGTCACAGTATGGGGCACAGCCCGGTCCGTCACAGTATGGGGCACAGTCCGGTCAGTCACAGTATGAGGCACAACCCGGTCCGTCACAGTCTGAGGCACAGTCCGGTCAGTCACAGTATGGGGCACAGTCCGGTCCGTCACAGTATGGGGCACAGTCCGGTCAGTCACAGTATGGGGCACAACCCGGTCCGTCACACTATGTGGCACAACCCGGTCCGTCACAGTATGAGGCACAACCCGGTCCGTCACAGTATGGGGCACAGTCCGGTCCGTCACAGTTTGGGGCACAGCCCGGTCCGTCACAGTATGAGGCACAGTCCGGTCCGTCACAGTATGGGGCACAGTCCGGTCCGTCACAGTATGGGGCACAGCCCGGTCCGTCGCAGTATGGGGCACAGTCCGGTCCGCCACAGTATGGGCACAGTCCGGTCCGCCCCATTGGGGGCACAGCCCGGTCTGCCACTGTATGGCGCACAGCCCGGTCCGTCACAGTATGGGGCACAGCCCGGTCCGTCACACTATGGGGCACAGCCCGGTCTGCCACAGTATGAGGCACAACCCTGTCCGTCACAGTATGGGGCACAACCCGGTCCGTCACAGTATGTGGCACAGCCCGGTCCGTCACAGTATGGGGCACAGCCCGGTCCGTCACAGTATGCGGCACAACCCGGTCCGTCACAGTATGGGGCACAGTCCGGTCCGTCACAGTATGGGGCACAGTCCGGACCGTCACAGTATGGGGCACAGCCCGGACCGTCACAGTATGGGGCACAGCCCGGTCCGTCACAGTATGGGGCACAGTCCGGTCCGCCACATTATGGGCACAGTCCGGTCCGCCCCATTGGGGGCACAGCCCGGTCTGCCACAGTATGGCGCACAGCCCGGTCCGTCACAGTATGAGGCACAACCCGGTCCGTCACAGTATGGGGCACAGCCCGGTCCGTCACAGTATGGGGCACAGCCCGGTCCGTCACAGTATGCGGCACAACCCGGTCCGTCACAGTATGAGGCACAACCCGGTCCGTCACAGTATGAGGCACAGCCCGGTCCGTCACTGTATGAGGCACAGTCCGGTCCGTCACAGTATGAGGCACAGTCCGGTCAGTAACAGTATGAGGCACAACCCGGTCCGTCACAGTATGGGGCACAGTCCGGTCAGTCACAGTATGAGGCACAGTCCGGTCCGTCACAGTATGGGGCACAACCCGGTCCGTCACAGTATGAGGCACAGTCCGGTCCGTCACAGTATGGGGCACAGCCCGGTCAGTCACAGTATGAGGCACAGTCCGGTCAGTCACAGTATGAGGCACAACCCGGTCCGTCACAGTATGGGGCACAGTCCGGTCAGTCACAGTATGAGGCACAGTCCGGTCCGTCACAGTATGAGGCACAGTCCGGTCCGTCACAGTATGAGGCACAGTCCGGTCAGTCACAGTATGGGGCACAGTCCGGTCCGTCACAGTATGGGGCACAGCCCGGTCCGTCACAGTATGGGGCACAGCCCGGTCCGTCACTGTATGAGGCACAGTCCGGTCCGTCACAGTATGGGGCACAGTCCGGTCCGTCACAGTATGAGGCACAGTCCGGTCCGTCACAGTATGGGGCACAGTCCGGTCCGTCACAGTATGAGGCACAACCCGGTCCGTCACAGTATGGGGCACGGCCCGGTCCGTCACAGTATGAGGCACAGCCCGGTCCGTCACAGTATGAGGCACAGTCCGGTCCGTCACAGTATGAGGCACATCCCGGACCGTCACAGTATGAGGCACAACCCGGTCCGTCACAGTATGGGGCACAGCCCGGTCCGTCACAGTATGAGGCACAACCCGGTCCGTCACAGCATGAGGCACAACCCGGTCCGTCACAGTATGGGGCACAGTCCGGTCCGTCACAGTATGGGGCACAACCCAGTCCGTCACAGTATGGGGCACAACCCGGTCCGTCACAGTATGGGGCACAGCCCGGTCCATCACAGTATGGGGCACAGCCCGGTCCGTCACAGTATGAGGCACAACCCGGTCCGTCACAGTATGAGGCACAACCAGGTCCGTCACAGTATGGGGAACAGTCCGGTCAGTCACAGTATGGGGCACAGACCGGTCCGTCACAGTATGAGGCACAGTCCGGTCAGTCACAGTATGAGGCACAGTCCGGTCCGTCACAGTATGAGGCACAGCCCGGACCGTCACAGTATGAGGCACAACCCGGTCCGTCACAGTATGGGGCACAGCCCGGTCCGTCACAGTATGGGGCACAGTCCGGTCCACCACAGTATGAGGCACAGTCCGGTCAGTCACAGTAAGGGGCACAACAAGGTCCGTCACAGTATGAGGCACAGCCCGGTCCGCCACAGTATGTGGCACAGCCCGGTCCGTCACAGTATGGGGCACAGCCCGGTCCGTCACAGTATGGGGCACAGCCCGGTCCGTCACAGTATGGGCACAGCCCGGTCCGTCACAGTATGAGGCACAGTCCGGTCAGTCACAGTATGGGGCACAACCCGGTCCGTCACAGTATGAGGCACAGCCCGGTCCGTCACAGTATGAGGCACAACACGGTCCGTCACAGTATGAGGCACAACCCGGTCCGTCACTGTATGGGGCACAGCCCGGTCCGTCACAGTATGAGGCACAACCCGGTCCGTCACAGTATGAGGCACAGCCCGGTCCGTCACAGTATGGGGCACAGTCCGGTCAGTCACAGTATGGGGCACAACCCGGTCCGTCACAGTATGGGGCACAGTCCGGTCAGTCACAGTATGGGGCACAACCCGGTCAGTCACAGTATGGGGCACAGTCCGGTCCGTCACAGTATGGGGCACAGTCCGGTCCGTCACAGTATGGGGCACAGCCCGGTCCGTCACAGTATGGGGCACAGTCCGGTCAGTCACAGTATGAGGCACAACCCGGTCCGTCACAGTCTGAGGCACAGTCCGGTCAGTCACAGTATGGGGCACAGTCCGGTCCGTCACAGTATGGGGCACAGTCCGGTCAGTCACAGTATGGGGCACAACCCGGTCCGTCACACTATGTGGCACAACCCGGTCCGTCACAGTATGAGGCACAACCCGGTCCGTCACAGTATGGGGCACAGTCCGGTCCGTCACAGTTTGGGGCACAGCCCGGTCCGTCACAGTATGAGGCACAGTCCGGTCCGTCACAGTATGGGGCACAGTCCGGTCCGTCACAGTATGGGGCACAGCCCGGTCCGTCGCAGTATGGGGCACAGTCCGGTCCGCCACAGTATGGGCACAGTCCGGTCCGCCCCATTGGGGGCACAGCCCGGTCTGCCACTGTATGGCGCACAGCCCGGTCCGTCACAGTATGGGGCACAGCCCGGTCCGTCACACTATGGGGCACAGCCCGGTCTGCCACAGTATGAGGCACAACCCTGTCCGTCACAGTATGGGGCACAACCCGGTCCGTCACAGTATGTGGCACAGCCCGGTCCGTCACAGTATGGGGCACAGCCCGGTCCGTCACAGTATGCGGCACAACCCGGTCCGTCACAGTATGGGGCACAGTCCGGTCCGTCACAGTATGGGGCACAGTCCGGACCGTCACAGTATGGGGCACAGCCCGGACCGTCACAGTATGGGGCACAGCCCGGTCCGTCACAGTATGGGGCACAGTCCGGTCCGCCACATTATGGGCACAGTCCGGTCCGCCCCATTGGGGGCACAGCCCGGTCTGCCACAGTATGGCGCACAGCCCGGTCCGTCACAGTATGAGGCACAACCCGGTCCGTCACAGTATGGGGCACAGCCCGGTCCGTCACAGTATGGGGCACAGCCCGGTCCGTCACAGTATGCGGCACAACCCGGTCCGTCACAGTATGAGGCACAACCCGGTCCGTCACAGTATGAGGCACAGCCCGGTCCGTCACTGTATGAGGCACAGTCCGGTCCGTCACAGTATGAGGCACAGTCCGGTCAGTAACAGTATGAGGCACAACCCGGTCCGTCACAGTATGGGGCACAGTCCGGTCAGTCACAGTATGAGGCACAGTCCGGTCCGTCACAGTATGGGGCACAACCCGGTCCGTCACAGTATGAGGCACAGTCCGGTCCGTCACAGTATGGGGCACAGCCCGGTCAGTCACAGTATGAGGCACAGTCCGGTCAGTCACAGTATGAGGCACAACCCGGTCCGTCACAGTATGGGGCACAGTCCGGTCAGTCACAGTATGAGGCACAGTCCGGTCCGTCACAGTATGAGGCACAGTCCGGTCCGTCACAGTATGAGGCACAGTCCGGTCAGTCACAGTATGGGGCACAGTCCGGTCCGTCACAGTATGGGGCACAGCCCGGTCCGTCACAGTATGGGGCACAGCCCGGTCCGTCACTGTATGAGGCACAGTCCGGTCCGTCACAGTATGGGGCACAGTCCGGTCCGTCACAGTATGAGGCACAGTCCGGTCCGTCACAGTATGGGGCACAGTCCGGTCCGTCACAGTATGAGGCACAACCCGGTCCGTCACAGTATGGGGCACGGCCCGGTCCGTCACAGTATGAGGCACAGCCCGGTCCGTCACAGTATGAGGCACAGTCCGGTCCGTCACAGTATGAGGCACATCCCGGACCGTCACAGTATGAGGCACAACCCGGTCCGTCACAGTATGGGGCACAGCCCGGTCCGTCACAGTATGAGGCACAACCCGGTCCATCACAGCATGAGGCACAACCCGGTCCGTCACAGTATGGGGCACAGTCCGGTCCGTCACAGTATGGGGCACAACCCAGTCCGTCACAGTATGGGGCACAACCCGGTCCGTCACAGTATGGGGCACAGCCCGGTCCATCACAGTATGGGGCACAGCCCGGTCCGTCACAGTATGAGGCACAACCCGGTCCGTCACAGTATGAGGCACAACCAGGTCCGTCACAGTATGGGGAACAGTCCGGTCAGTCACAGTATGGGGCACAGACCGGTCCGTCACAGTATGAGGCACAGTCCGGTCAGTCACAGTATGAGGCACAGTCCGGTCCGTCACAGTATGAGGCACAGCCCGGACCGTCACAGTATGAGGCACAACCCGGTCCGTCACAGTATGGGGCACAGCCCGGTCCGTCACAGTATGGGGCACAGTCCGGTCCACCACAGTATGAGGCACAGTCCGGTCAGTCACAGTAAGGGGCACAACAAGGTCCGTCACAGCATTAGGCACAGCCCGGTCCGTCACAGTATGGGGCACAGTCCGGTCAGTCACAGTATGGGGCACAACCCGGTCCGTCACAGTATGGGGCACAGTCCGGTCAGTCACAGTATGGGGCACAACCCGGTCAGTCACAGTATGGGGCACAGTCCGGTCAGTCACAGTATGAGGCACAGTCCGGTCAGTCACAGTATGGGGCACAGTCCGGTCAGTCACAGTATGGGGCACAACCCGGTCAGTCACAGTATGGGGCACAGTCCGGTCCGTCACAGTATGAGGCACAACCCGGTCAGTCACAGTATGGGGCACAGTCCGGTCCGTCACAGTATGGGGCACAGCCCGGTCCGTCACAGTATGGGGCACAGTCCGGTCAGTCACAGTATGAGGCACAGTCCGGTCCGTCACAGTATGAGGCACAGTCCGGTCCGTCACAGTATGGGGCACAGCCCGGTCAGTCACAGTATGGGGCACAACCCGGTCCGTCACAGTATGGGGCACAGTCCGGTCCGTCACAGTATGGGGCACAGCCCGGTCCGTCACAGTATGGGGCACAACCCGGTCAGTCACAGTATGGGGCACAGTCCGGTCCGTCACAGTATGGGGCACAGCCCGGTCCGTCACAGTATGGGGCACAGTCCGGTCAGTCACAGTATGAGGCACAGTCCGGTCCGTCACAGTATGAGGCACAGTCCGGTCCGTCACAGTATGGGGCAGAGCCCGGTCCGTCACAGTATGAGGCACAACCCGGTCCGTCACAGTATGGGGCACAACCCGGTCCGTCACAGTATGGGGCACAGTCCGGTCAGTCACAGTATGGGGCACAACCCGGTCAGTCACAGTATGGGGCACAGTCCGGTCCGTCACAGTATGGGGCACAGCCCGGTCCGTCACAGTATGGGGCACAGTCTGGTCAGTCACAGTATGAGGCACAGTCCGGTCCGTCACAGTATGAGGCACAGTCCGGTCCGTCACAGTATGAGGCACAGTCCGGTCAGTCACAGTATGGGGCACAACCCGGTCAGTCACAGTATGGGGCACAGTCCGGTCAGTCACAGTATGGGGCACAACCCGCTCAGTCACAGTATGGGGCACAGTCCGGTCCGCCACAGTATGGGGCACAACCCGGTCCGTCACAGTAAGGGGCACAGTCCGGTCCGTCACAGTATGGGGCACAAGCCGGTCAGTCACAGTATGAAGCACAGTCCGGTCCGTCACAGTATGGGGCACATTCCGTTCCGTCACAGTATGGGGCACAGTCCGGTCAGTCACAGTATGGGGCACAACCCGGTCCGTCACAGTATGGGGCACAGCCCGGTCCGTCACAGTATGAGGCACAACCCGGTCCGTCACAGTATGAGGCACAGCCCGGTCCGTCACAGTATGGGGCACAGTCCGGTCAGTCACAGTATGGGGCACAACCCGGTCCGTCACAGTATGGGGCACAGTCCGGTCAGTCACAGTATGGGGCACAACCCGGTCAGTCACAGTATGGGGCACAGTCCGGTCCGTCACAGTATGGGGCACAGTCCGGTCCGTCACAGTATGGGGCACAGCCCGGTCCGTCACAGTATGGGGCACAGTCCGGTCAGTCACAGTATGAGGCACAACCCGGTCCGTCACAGTCTGAGGCACAGTCCGGTCAGTCACAGTATGGGGCACAGTCCGGTCCGTCACAGTATGGGGCACAGTCCGGTCAGTCACAGTATGGGGCACAACCCGGTCCGTCACACTAAGTGGCACAACCCGGTCCGTCACAGTATGAGGCACAACCCGGTCCGTCACAGTATGGGGCACAGTCCGGTCCGTCACAGTATGGGGCACAGCCCGGTCCGTCACAGTATGAGGCACAGTCCGGTCCGTCACAGTATGGGGCACAGTCCGGTCCGTCACAGTATGGGGCACAGCCCGGTCCGTCGCAGTATGGGGCACAGTCCGGTCCGCCACAGTATGGGCACAGTCCGGTCCGCCCCATTGGGGGCACAGCCCGGTCTGCCACAGTATGGCGCACAGCCCGGTCCGTCACAGTATGGGGCACAGCCCGGTCCGTCACACTATGGGGCACAGCCCGGTCTGCCACAGTATGAGGCACAACCCTGTCCGTCACAGTATGGGGCACAACCCGGTCCGTCACAGTATGTGGCACAGCCCGGTCCGTCACAGTATGGGGCACAGCCCGGTCCGTCACAGTATGAGGCACAACCCGGTCCGTCACAGTATGGGGCACAGTCCGGTCCGTCACAGTATGGGGCACAGTCCGGACCGTCACAGTATGGGGCACAGCCCGGACCGTCACAGTATGGGGCACAGCCCGGACCGTCACAGTATGGGGCACAGCCCGGTCCGTCACAGTATGGGGCACAGTCCGGTCCGCCACATTATGGGCACAGTCCGGTCCGCCCCATTGGGGGCACAGCCCGGTCTGCCACAGTATGGCGCACAGCCCGGTCCGTCACAGTATGCGGCACAGCCCGGTCCGCCACAGTATGAGGCACAGCCCGGTCCGTCACAGTATGAGGCACAACCCGGTCCGTCACAGTATGGGGCACAGCCCGGTCCGTCACAGTATGGGGCACAGCCCGGTCCGTCACAGTATGCGGCACAACCCGGTCCGTCACAGTATGAGGCACAACCCGGTCAGTCACAGTATGAGGCACAGTCCGGTCCGTCACAGTATGAGGCACAACCCGGTCCGTCACAGTATGAGGCACAGCCCGGTCCGTCACTGTATGAGGCACAGTCCGGTCCGTCACAGTATGAGGCACAGTCCGGTCAGTAACAGTATGAGGCACAACCCGGTCCGTCACAGTATGGGGCACAGTCCGGTCAGTCACAGTATGAGGCACAGTCCGGTCCGTCACAGTATGGGGCACAACCCGGTCCGTCACAGTATGAGGCACAGTCCGGTCCGTCACAGTATGGGGCACAGCCCGGTCAGTCACAGTATGAGGCACAGTCCGGTCAGTCACAGTATGAGGCACAACCCGGTCCGTCACAGTATGGGGCACAGTCCGGTCAGTCACAGTATGAGGCACAGTCCGGTCCGTCACAGTATGAGGCACAGTCCGGTCCGTCACAGTATGGGGCACAGTCCGGTCAGTCACAGTATGGGGCACAGTCCGGTCCGTCACAGTATGGGGCACAGCCCGGTCCGTCACAGTATGGGGCACAGCCCGGTCCGTCACTGTATGAGGCACAGTCCGGTCCGTCACAGTATGGGGCACAGTCCGGTCCGTCACAGTATGAGGCACAGTCCGGTCCGTCACAGTATGGGGCACAGTCCGGTCCGTCACAGTATGAGGCACAACCCGGTCCGTCACAGTATGGGGCACGGCCCGGTCCGTCACAGTATGAGGCACAGCCCGGTCCGTCACAGTATGAGGCACAGTCCGGTCCGTCACAGTATGAGGCACATCCCGGACCGTCACAGTATGAGGCACAACCCGGTCCGTCACAGTATGGGGCACAGCCCGGTCCGTCACAGTATGAGGCACAACCCGGTCCGTCACAGCATGAGGCACAACCCGGTCCATCACAGTATGGGGCACAGTCCGGTCCGTCACAGTATGGGGCACAACCCGGTCCGTCACAGTATGGGGCACAACCCGGTCCGTCACAGTATGAGGCACAACCCGGTCCGTCACAGTATGGGGCACAGTCCGGTCCGTCACAGTATGGGGCACAGCCCGGTCCATCACAGTATGGGGCACAGCCCGGTCCGTCACAGTATGAGGCACAACCCGGTCCGTCACAGTATGAGGCACAACCAGGTCCGTCACAGTATGGGGAACAGTCCGGTCAGTCACAGTATGGGGCACAGACCGGTCCGTCACAGTATGAGGCACAGTCCGGTCAGTCACAGTATGAGGCACAGTCCGGTCCGTCACAGTATGAGGCACAGCCCGGACCGTCACAGTATGAGGCACAACCCGGTCCGTCACAGTATGGGGCACAGCCCGGTCCGTCACAGTATGGGGCACAGTCCGGTCCACCACAGTATGAGGCACAGTCCGGTCAGTCACAGTAAGGGGCACAACAAGGTCCGTCACAGCATTAGGCACAACCCGGTCCGTCACAGTATGAGGCACAACCCGGTCCGTCACAGTATGGGGCACAGTCCGGTCCGTCACAGTATGGGGCACAACCCGGTCCGTCACAGTATGGGGCACAACCCGGTCCGTCACAGTATGGGGCACAGCCCGGTCCATCACAGTATGGGGCACAGCCCGGTCCGTCACAGTATGCGGCACAACCCGGTCCGTCACAGTATGAGGCACAACCCGGTCAGTCACAGTATGAGGCACAGTCCGGTCCGTCACAGTATGAGGCACAACCCGGTCCGTCACAGTATGAGGCACAGCCCGGTCCGTCACTGTATGAGGCACAGTCCGGTCCGTCACAGTATGAGGCACAGTCCGGTCAGTAACAGTATGAGGCACAACCCGGTCCGTCACAGTATGGGGCACAGTCCGGTCAGTCACAGTATGAGGCACAGTCCGGTCCGTCACAGTATGGGGCACAACCCGGTCCGTCACAGTATGAGGCACAGTCCGGTCCGTCACAGTATGGGGCACAGCCCGGTCAGTCACAGTATGAGGCACAGTCCGGTCAGTCACAGTATGAGTCACAACCCGGTCCGTCACAGTATGGGGCACAGTCCGGTCAGTCACAGTATGAGGCACAGTCCGGTCCGTCACAGTATGAGGCACAGTCCGGTCCGTCACAGTATGAGGCACAGTCCGGTCCGTCACAGTATGGGGCACAGTCCGGTCAGTCACAGTATGGGGCACAGTCCGGTCCGTCACAGTATGGGGCACAGCCCGGTCCGTCACAGTATGGGGCACAGCCCGGTCCGTCACTGTATGAGGCACAGTCCGGTCCGTCACAGTATGGGGCACAGTCCGGTCCGTCACAGTATGAGGCACAGTCCGGTCCGTCACAGTATGGGGCACAGTCCGGTCCGTCACAGTATGAGGCACAACCCGGTCCGTCACAGTATGGGGCACGGCCCGGTCCGTCACAGTATGAGGCACAGCCCGGTCCGTCACAGTATGAGGCACAGTCCGGTCCGTCACAGTATGAGGCACATCCCGGACCGTCACAGTATGAGGCACAACCCGGTCCGTCACAGTATGGGGCACAGCCCGGTCCGTCACAGTATGAGGCACAACCCGGTCCGTCACAGCATGAGGCACAACCCGGTCCATCACAGTATGGGGCACAGTCCGGTCCGTCACAGTATGGGGCACAACCCGGTCCGTCACAGTATGGGGCACAACCCGGTCCGTCACAGTATGAGGCACAACCCGGTCCGTCACAGTATGGGGCACAGTCCGGTCCGTCACAGTATGGGGCACATCCCGGTCCATCACAGTATGGGGCACAGCCCGGTCCGTCACAGTATGAGGCACAACCCGGTCCGTCACAGTATGAGGCACAACCAGGTCCGTCACAGTATGGGGAACAGTCCGGTCAGTCACAGTATGGGGCACAGACCGGTCCGTCACAGTATGAGGCACAGTCCGGTCAGTCACAGTATGAGGCACAGTCCGGTCCGTCACAGTATGAGGCACAGCCCGGACCGTCACAGTATGAGGCACAACCCGGTCCGTCACAGTATGGGGCACAGCCCGGTCCGTCACAGTATGGGGCACAGTCCGGTCCACCACAGTATGAGGCACAGTCCGGTCAGTCACAGTAAGGGGCACAACAAGGTCCGTCACAGCATTAGGCACAACCCGGTCCGTCACAGTATGAGGCACAACCCGGTCCGTCACAGTATGGGGCACAGTCCGGTCCGTCACAGTATGGGGCACAACCCGGTCCGTCACAGTATGGGGCACAACCCGGTCCGTCACAGTATGGGGCACAGCCCGGTCCATCACAGTATGAGGCACAGCCCGGTCCGTCACAGTATGGGGCACAGTCCGGTCCGCCACAGTATGGGGCACAGCCCGGTCTGCCACAGTATGAGGCAAAGCCCGGTCCGCCACAGTATGAGGCACAGCCCGGTCCGCCACAGTATGGGGCACAACCCGGTCCGTCACAGTATGGGGCACAGTCCGGTCCGTCACAGTATGGGGCACAGCCCGGTCCGTCACAGTATGGGGCACAGTCCGGTCCGTCACAGTATGAGGCACAACCCGGTCCGCCACCTTAGGGACACAGCCCGGTCCGCCACAGTATGAGGCACAGCCCGGTCCGTCACAGTATGAGGCACAGCCCGGTCCGTCACAGTATGGGGCACAACCCGGTCCGTCACAGTATGGGGCACAACCCGGTCTGTCACAGTATGAGGCACAGCCCAGTCCGTCACAGTATGGGTCACAGCCCGGTCCGTCACAGTATGGGGCACAACCCGGTCCGTCACAGTATGGGGCACAACCCGGTCCGTCACAGTATGAGGCACAGTCCGGTCCGTCACAGTATGGGGCACAGTCCGGTCAGTCACAGTATGGGGCACAGTCCGGTCCGTCACAGTATGGGGCACAGCCCGGTCCGTCACAGTATGGGGCACAGCCCGGTCCGTCACTGTATGAGGCACAGTCCGGTCCGTCACAGTATGGGGCACAGTCCGGTCCGTCACAGTATGAGGCACAGTCCGGTCCGTCACAGTATGGGGCACAGTCCGGTCCGTCACAGTATGAGGCACAACCCGGTCCGTCACAGTATGGGGCACGGCCCGGTCCGTCACAGTATGAGGCACAGCCCGGTCCGTCACAGTATGAGGCACAGTCTGGTCCGTCACAGTATGAGGCACATCCCGGACCGTCACAGTATGAGGCACAACCCGGTCCGTCACAGTATGGGGCACAGCCCGGTCCGTCACAGTATGAGGCACAACCCGGTCCGTCACAGCATGAGGCACAACCCGGTCCGTCACAGCATGAGGCACAACCCGGTCCGTCACAGTATGGGGCACAGTCCGGTCCGTCACAGTATGGGGCACAACCCGGTCCGTCACAGTATGGGGCACAGCCCTGTCCGTCACAGTATGAGGCACAACCCGGTCCGTCACAGTATGGGGCACAACCAGGTCCGTCACAGTATGGGGCACAGTCCGGTCCGTCACAGTATGGGGCACAGCCCGGTCCGTCACAGTATGAGGCACAACCCGGTCAGTCACAGTATGGGGAACAGTCCGGTCCGTCACAGTATGAGGCACAGTCCGGTCAGTCACAGTATGAGGCACAGTCCGGTCCATCACAGTATGAGGCACAGCCCGGACCGTCACAGTATGAGGCATAACCCGGTCCGTCACAGTATGGGGCACAGCCCGGTCCGTCACAGTATGGGGCACAGTCCGGTCCACCACAGTATGAGGCACAGTCCGGTCAGTCACAGTAAGGGGCACAACAAGGTCCGTCACAGCATTAGGCACAACCCGGTCCGTCACAGTATGAGGCACAACCCGGTCCGTCACAGTATGGGGCACAGTCCGGTCCGTCACAGTATGGGGCACAACCCGGTCCGTCACAGTATGGGGCACAACCCGGTCCATCACAGTATGGGGCACAGCCCGGTCCGCCACAGTATGGGGCACAGCCCGGTCCGTCACAGTATGAGGCACAACCCGGCCCGTCACAGTATGAGGCACAACCAGGTCCGTCACAGTATGGGGCACAGTCCGGTCCGTCACAGTATGGGGCACAGCCCGGTCCGTCACAGTATGGGGCACAGCCCGGTCCGTCACAGTATGAGGCACAACCCGGTCAGTCACAGTATGGGGCACAGTCCGGTCCGTCACAGTATGAGGCACAGTCCGGTCAGTCACAGTATGGGGCACAACCCGGTCCGTCACAGTATGGGCACAGCCCGGTCCGTCACAGTATGGGCACAGTCCGGTCAGTCACAGTATGAGGCACAGTCCGGTCAGTCACAGTATGGGGCACAACCCGGTCCGTCACAGTATGAGGCACAGCCCGGTCCGTCACAGTATGAGGCACAGCCCGGTCCGCCACAGTATGAGGCACAGACAGGTCCGCCACAGTATGGGGCACAACCCGGTCCGTCACAGTATGAGGCACAGCCCGGTCCGCCACAGTATGAGGCACAGACCGGTCCGTCACAGTATGGGGCACAACCCGGTCAGTCAGAGTATGGGGCACAGCCCGGTCCGTCACAGTATGAGGCACAGCCCTGTCTGTCACAGTATGGGGCACAGCCCGGTCCGTCACAGTATGAGGCACAGCCCGGTCCGTCACAGTATGGGGCACAGTCCGGTCCGCCACAGTATGGGGCACAGCCCGGTCCGTCACAGTATGAGGCACAGCCCGGTCCGTCACAGTATGGGGCACAGTCCGGTCCGCCACAGTATGGGGCACAGCCCGGTCTGCCACAGTATGAGGCAAAGCCCGGTCCGCCACAGTATGAGGCACAGCCCGGTCCGCCACAGTATGGGGCACAACCCGGTCCGTCACAGTATGGGGCACAGTCCGGTCCGTCACAGTATGGGGCACAGCCCGGTCCGTCACAGTATGGGGCACAGTCCGGTCCGTCACAGTATGAGGCACAACCCGGTCCGCCACCTTAGGGACACAGCCTGGTCCGCCACAGTATGAGGCACAGCCCGGTCCGTCACAGTATGAGGCACAGCCCGGTCCGTCACAGTATGGGGCACAACCCGGTCCGTCACAGTATGGGGCACAACCCGGTCCGTCACAGTATGAGGCACAGCCCGGTCCGTCACAGTATGGGTCACAGCCCGGTCCGTCACAGTATGGGGCACAACCCGGTCCGTCACAGTATGGGGCACAACCCGGTCCGTCACAGTATGAGGCACAGCCCGGTCCGTCACAGTATGGAGCACAACCCGGTCCGTCACAGTATGAGGCACAGACCGGTCCGTCACAGTATGAGGCACAGTCCGGTCCGTCACAGTATGAGGCACAGTCCGGTCCGTCACAGTATGGGGCACAACCCGGTCAGTCACAGTATGGAGCACAACCCGGTACGTCACAGTATGAGGACCAACCCGGTCCGTCACAGTATGAGGCACAACCCGGTCAGTCACAGTATGAGGCACAACCCGGTCAGTCACAGTATGAGGCACAACCCGGTCCGTCACAGTATGAGGCACAACCCGGTCCGTCACAGTATGAGGCACAACCCGGTCCGTCACAGTATGGGGCACAGTCCGGTCAGTCACAGTATGAGGCACAGTCCGGTCCGTCACAGTATGGGGCACAACCCGGTCCGTCACAGTAAGGGGCACAACCCGGTCCGTCACAGAATGAGGCACAGTCCGGTCCGTCACAGTATGGGGCACAGTCCGGTCAGACACAGTATGAGGCACAGTCCGGTCCGTCACAGTATGAGGCACAACCCGGTCCGTCACAGTATGAGGCACAGTCCGGTCAGTCACAGTATGGGGCACAACCCGGTCCGTCACAGTATGGGGCACAGCCCGGTCCGTCACAGTATGGGGCACAGCCCGGTCCGTCACAGTATGTGGCACAGTCCTGTCAGTCACAGTAAGGGGCACAACCCGGTCCGTCACAGTATGAGGCACAGCCCAGTCCGTCACAGTATGAGGCACAGTCCGGTCAGTCACAGTAAGGGGCACAACCCGGTCCGTCACAGTATGAGGCACAACCCGGTCCGTCACAGTATGAGGCACAACCCGGTCCGTCACAGTATGGGGCACAGTCCGGTCCGTCACAGTATGGGGCACAGTCCGGTCCGTCACAGTATGGGGCACAACCCGGTCCGTCACAGTATGGGGCACAACCCGGTCCGTCACAGTATGGGGCACATCCCGGTCCGTCACAGTATGAGGTACAACCCGGTCCGTCACAGTATGGGGCACAGCCCGGTCCGTCACAGTATGGGGCACAGTCCGGTCCGTCACAGTATGGGGCATAACCCGGTCAGTCACAGTATGGGGCACAGTCCGGTCAGTCACAGTATGGGGCACAACCCGGACCGTCACAGTATGGGGCACAGTCCGGTCAGTCACAGTATGGGGCACAGTCCGGTCAGTCACAGTATGGGGCACAGCCCGGACCGTCACAGTATGGGGCACAACCCGGTCAGTCACAGTATGGGGCACAGTCCGGTCCGTCACAGTATGGGGCACAGTCCGGTCCGTCACAGTATGGGGCACAGCCCGGTCCGTCACATTATGGGGCACAGTCCGGTCAGTCACAGTATGAGGCACAGTCCGGTCCGTCACAGGATGGGGCACAACCCGGTCCGTCACAGTATGCGGCACAGTCCGGTCAGTCACAGTATGGGGCACAACCCGGTCAGTCACAGTATGGGGCACAGTCCGGTCAGTCACAGTATGGGGCACAACCCGCTCAGTCACAGTATGGGGCACAGTCCGGTCCGTCACAGTAAGGGGCACAGTCCGGTCCGTCACAGTATGGGGCACAAGCCGGTCAGTCACAGTATGAAGCACAGTCCGGTCCGTCACAGTATGGGGCACATTCCGTTCCGTCACAGTATGGGGCACAGTCCGGTCAGTCACAGTATGGGGCACAACCCGGTCAGTCACAGTATGAGGCACAGTCCGGTCCGTCACAGTATGGGGCACAGTCCGGTCCGTCACAGTATGGGGCACAGTCCGGTCAGTCACAGTATGAGGCACAACCCGGTCCGTCACAGTATGGGGCACAGTCCGGTCCGTCACAGTATGGGGCACAACCCGGTCCGTCACAGAATGAGGCACAGTCCGGTCCGTCACAGTATGGGGCACAGTCCGGTCAGACACAGTATGAGGCACAGTCCGGTCCGTCACAGTATGAGGCACAACCCGGTCCGTCACAGTATGAGGCACAGTCCGGTCAGTCACAGTATGGGGCACAACCCGGTCCGTCACAGTATGGGGCACAGCCCGGTCCGTCACAGTATGGGGCACAGCCCGGTCCGTCACAGTATGTGGCACAGTCCTGTCAGTCACAGTAAGGGGCACAACCCGGTCCGTCACAGTATGAGGCACAGCCCAGTCCGTCACAGTATGAGGCACAGTCCGGTCAGTCACAGTAAGGGGCACAACCCGGTCCGTCACAGTATGAGGCACAACCCGGTCCGTCACAGTATGAGGCACAACCCGGTCCGTCACAGTATGGGGCACAGTCCGGTCCGTCACAGTATGGGGCACAACCCGGTCCGTCACAGTATGGGGCACAACCCGGTCCGTCACAGTATGGGGCACAGCCCGGTCCGTCACAGTATGAGGTACAACCCGGTCCGTCACAGTATGGGGCACAGTCCGGTCCGTCACAGTATGGGGCACAGCCCGGTCCGTCACAGTATGAGGCACAACCCGGTCAGTCACAGTATGGGGCACAGTCCGGTCCGTCACAGTATGAGGCACAGTCCGGTCAGCCACAGTATGGGGCACAACCCGGTCCGTCACAGTATGGGCACAGCCCGGTCCATCACAGTATGGGCACAGTCCGGTCAGACACAGTATGAGGCACAGTCCGGTCAGTCACAGTATGGGGCACAACCCGGTCCGTCACAGTATGAGGCACAGCCCGGTCCGTCACAGTATGAGGCACAGCCCGGTCCGCCACAGTATGAGGCACAGACCGGTCCGCCACAGTATGGGGCACAACCCGGTCCGTCACAGTATGAGGCACAGCCCGGTCCGCCACAGTATGAGGCACAGACCGGTCCGTCACAGTATGGGGCACAACCCGGTCAGTCACAGTATGGGGCACAGCCCGGTCCGTCACAGTATGAGGCACAGCCCGGTCCGTCACAGCATGAGGCACAGCCCGGTCCGTCACAGTATGGGGCACAGCCCGGTCCGTCACAGTATGAGGCACAGCCCGGTCCGTCACAGTATGGGGCACAGTCCGGTCCGCCACAGTATGGGGCACAGCCCGGTCCGTCACAGTATGAGGCACAGCCCGGTCCGTCACAGTATGGGGCACAGTCCGGTCCGCCACAGTATGGGGCACAGCCCGGTCCGCCACAGTATGAGGCACAGCCCGGTCCGCCACAGTATGGGGCACAGCCCGGTCCGCCACAGTATGGGGCACAACCCGGTCCGCCACAGTATGGGGCACAACCCGGTCCGTCACAGTATGGGGCACAGTCCGGTCCGTCACAGTATGAGGCACAACCCGGTCAGTCACAGTATGAGGCACAGTCCGGTCCGTCACAGTATGAGGCACAACCCGGTCCGTCACAGTATGGGGCACAGCCCGGTCCGTCACAGTATGGGGCACAGCCCGGTCCGCCACAGTATGAGGCACAGCCCGGTCCGTCACAGTATGAGGCACAACCCGGTCCATCACAGTATGGGGCACAACCCGGTCAGTCACAGTATGAGGCACAGTCCGGTCCGTCACAGTATGAGGCACAGTCCGGTCAGTCACAGTATGAGGCACAGTCCGGTCCGTCACAGTATGGGGCACAACCCGGTCCGTCACAGTAAGGGGCACAACCCGGTCCGTCACAGAATGAGGCACAGTCCGGTCCGTCACAGTATGGGGCACAGTCCGGTCAGACACAGTATGAGGCACAGTCCGGTCCGTCACAGTATGAGGCACAACCCGGTCCGTCACAGTATGAGGCACAGTCCGGTCAGTCACAGTATGGGGCACAACCCGGTCCGTCACAGTATGGGGCACAGCCCGGTCCGTCACAGTATGGGGCACAGCCCGGTCCGTCACAGTATGTGGCACAGTCCTGTCAGTCACAGTAAGGGGCACAACCCGGTCCGTCACAGTATGAGGCACAGCCCAGTCCGTCACAGTATGAGGCACAGTCCGGTCAGTCACAGTAAGGGGCACAACCCGGTCCGTCACAGTATGAGGCACAACCCGGTCCGTCACAGTATGAGGCACAACCCGGTCCGTCACAGTATGGGGCACAGTCCGGTCCGTCACAGTATGGGGCACAACCCGGTCCGTCACAGTATGGGGCACAACCCGGTCCGTCACAGTATGGGGCACAGTCCTGTCAGTCACAGTAAGGGGCACAACCCGGTCCGTCACAGTATGAGGCACAGCCCAGTCCGTCACAGTATGAGGCACAGTCCGGTCAGTCACAGTAAGGGGCACAACCCGGTCCGTCACAGTATGAGGCACAACCCGGTCCGTCACAGTATGAGGCACAACCCGGTCCGTCACAGTATGGGGCACAGTCCGGTCCGTCACAGTATGGGGCACAACCCGGTCCGTCACAGTATGGGGCACAACCCGGTCCGTCACAGTATGGGGCACAACCCGGTCCGTCACAGTATGTGGCACAGTCCTGTCAGTCACAGTAAGGGGCACAACCCGGTCCGTCACAGTATGAGGCACAACCCGGTCCATCACAGTATGGGGCACAACCCGGTCAGTCACAGTATGAGGCACAACCCGGTCAGTCACAGTATGAGGCACAGTCCGGTCCGTCACAGTATGAGGCACAGTCCGGTCAGTCACAGTATGAGGCACAGTCCGGTCCGTCACAGTATGGGGCACAACCCGGTCCGTCACAGTATGAGGCACAGCCCGGTCCGTCACAGTATGGGGCACAGCCCGGTCCGTCACAGTATGGGGCACAGCCCGGTCCGCCACAGTATGAGGCACAGCCCGGTCCGTCACAGTATGGGGCACAGCCCGGTCCGTCACAGTATGGGGCACAGCCCGGTCCGCCACAGTATGGGGCACAGTCCGGTCCGCCACAGTATGGGGCACAGTCCGGTCCGTCACAGTATGGGGCACAGTCCGGTCCGCCACAGTATGGGGCACAGTCCGGTCCGTCACAGTATGAGGCACAACCCGGTCCGTCACAGTATGAGGCACAGTCCGGTCCGTCACAGTATGGGGCACAGTCCGGTCCGTCACAGTATGGGGCACAACCCAGTCCGTCACAGTAGGGACACAGCCCGGTCCGTCACAGTATGAGGCACAGTCCGGTCCGTCACAGTATGGGGCACAACCCGGTCCGCCACAGTAGGGACACAGCCCGGTCCGCCACAGTATGAGGCACAGCCCGGTCCGTCACAGTATGGGGCACAACCCGGTCCGCCACAGTAGGGACGCAGCCCGGTCCGCCACAGTATGAGGCGCAGCCCGGTCCGTCACAGTATGAGGCACAGCCCGGTCCGTCACAGTATTTGGCGCAGCCCGGTCCGTCACAGTATGGGGCGCAGCCCGGTCCGCCACAGTATGGGTCACAGTCCGGTCCGTCACAGTATGGGTCACAGTCCGGTCCGTCACAGTATGAGGCACAGCCTGGTCCGTCACAGTATGGGGCACAACCCGGTCCGTCACAGTATGGGACACAGTCCGGTCCGCCCCATTAGGGGCACAGACCGGTCGCCCCATTATGGGCACAGCCCGGTCCGTCCCAGTTGGGGCACAGCCGGGTCCGCCCCATTAGGGGCACAGCCCGGTCCGCCCCAGTTGGGGCACATCCGGGTCCGCACCATTAGGGGCACAGTCCAGTCCGCCCCATTAGGGGCAAAGCCCGGTCCGCCACAGTATGGGCACAGCCCGGTCCGCCACAGTATGGGCACAGCCCGGTCCGCCCCATTAGGGGCACAGTCAGATCCTCCCCAGTAGGGGCACAGACCGGTCCGTCACAGTATGGGGCACAGTCCGGTCCGTCACAGTATGGGGCACAGTCCGGTCCGCCACAGTATGGGGCACAGTCCGGTCAGTCACAGTATGGGGCACAGTTCGGTCCGCCACAGTATGAGGCACAGCCGGGTCTGCCACAGTATGAGGCACAGTCCGGTCCGTCACATTATGGGGCACAGCCGGGTCCGCCACAGTATGGGGCACAGTCCGGTCCGCCACAGTATGAGGCACAGTCCAGTCCGCCACAGTATGGGGCACAGCCCGGTCCGTCACAGTATGCGGCACAGTCCGGTCCGCCACAGTATGGGTCACAGTCCGGTCCGCCACAGTATGAGGCACAGCCCGGTCCGTCACAGTATGGGGCACAGTCCGGTCCGTCACAGTATGGGCACAGTCCGGTCCGCCACAGTATGAGGCACAGTCCGGTCCGTCACAGTATGAGGCACAGCCCGGTCCGCCCCAGTTGGGGCACAGCCCGGTCCGCCCCAGTTGGGGCACAGCCCGGTCCGCCCCATTAGGGGCACAGCCCGGTCCGCCACAGTATGGGCACAGCCCGGTACGCCCCAGTAGGGGCACAGCCCGGTCCGCCACAGTAGGGGCACAGCCCGGTCCGCCACAGTAGGGGCACAGCCCGGTCCGCCACAGTAGGGGCACAGACCGGTCCGCCACAGTAGGGGCACAGTCCGGTCCGCCCCAGTGGGGGCACAGTCCGGTCGCCCCATTGGGGGCATAGCCCAGTCCGCCCCATTGGGGGCACAGCCCGGTCCGCCACATTTGGGGCACAGCCCGGTCCGCCCCAGTTGGGGCACAGCCCGGTCCTCCACAGTAGGGGCACAGCCCGGTCCGCCACAGTAGGGGCACAGCTCGGTCCGCCCCAGTTGGGGGCACAGCCCGGTCCTCCACAGTAGGGGCACAGCCGAATCCGCCCCATTAGGGGCACAGTCCGGTCCGCCCCAGTATGGCCACAGCCCTGTACGCCCCATTGGGGCACAGCCCGGTCCGCCCCCATTGGGGGCACAGACCAGTCGCCCCATTGGGGGCACAGTCCGGTCCGCCCCATTGGGGGCTCAGTCCGGTCCGCCCCATTGGGGGCTCAGTCCGGTCCGCCCCATTGGGGGCACAGCAGGGTCCGCCCCATTGGGGGCACAGCAGGGTCCGCCCCATTGGGGGCACAGCAGCGTCCGCCCCAGTTGGGGCACAGCCGGGTCCGCCCCATTAGGGGCACAGTCCGGTCCTCCACAGTATGGGCACAGTCCGGTCCTCCACAGTATGGGCACAGCCCGGTCCGCCACAGTATGGGCACAGCCCGGTCTGCCCCAGTGGGGGCACAGCCCGGTCCGCCCCAGTGGGGGCACAGTCCGGTCGTCCCAGTAGGGGCACAACCCGGTCCGCCCCAGTAGGGGCACAGCCCGGTCCGTCACAGTATGAGGCACATCCCGGACCGTCACAGTATGAGGCACAACCCGGTCCGTCACAGTATGGGGCACAGCCCGGTCCGTCACAGTATGAGGCACAACCCGGTCCGTCACAGCATGAGGCACAACCCGGTCCGTCACAGTATGGGGCACAGTCCGGTCCGTCACAGTATGGGGCACAACCCGGTCCGTCACAGTATGGGGCACAACCCGGTCCGTCACAGTATGGGGCACAGCCCGGTCCATCACAGTATGGGGCACAGCCCGGTCCGTCACAGTATGAGGCACAACCCGGTCCGTCACAGTATGAGGCACAACCAGGTCCGTCACAGTATGGGGATCAGTCCGGTCAGTCACAGTATGGGGCACAGACCGGTCCGTCACAGTATGAGGCACAGTCCGGTCAGTCACAGTATGAGGCACAGTCCGGTCCGTCACAGTATGAGGCACAGCCCGGACCGTCACAGTATGAGGCACAACCCGGTCCGTCACAGTATGGGGCACAGCCCGGTCCGTCACAGTATGGGGCACAGTCCGGTCCACCACAGTATGAGGCACAGTCCGGTCAGTCACAGTAAGGGGCACAACAAGGTCCGTCACAGCATTAGGCACAACCCGGTCCGTCACAGTATGAGGCACAACCCGGTCCGTCACAGTATGGGGCACAGTCCGGTCCGTCACAGTATGGGGCACAACCCGGTCCGTCACAGTATGGGGCACAGCCCGGTCCATCACAGTATGGGGCACAGCCCGGTCCGTCACAGTATGAGGCACAGCCCGGTCCGTCACAGTATGGGGCACAGTCCGGTCCGCCACAGTATGGGGCACAGCCCGGTCTGCCACAGTATGAGGCAAAGCCCGGTCCGCCACAGTATGAGGCACAGCCCGGTCCGCCACAGTATGGGGCACAACCCGGTCCGTCACAGTATGGGGCACAGTCCGGTCCGTCACAGTATGGGGCACAGCCCGGTCCGTCACAGTATGGGGCACAGTCCGGTCCGTCACAGTATGAGGCACAACCCGGTCCGCCACCTTAGGGACACAGCCCGGTCCGCCACAGTATGAGGCACAGTCCGGTCCGTCACAGTATGAGGCACAGCCCGGACCGTCACAGTATGGGGCACAACCCGGTCCGTCACAGTATGGGGCACAGCCCGGTCCGTCACAGTATGAGGCACAACCCGGTCCGTCACAGCATGAGGCACAACCCGGTCCGTCACAGCATGAGGCACAACCCGGTCCGTCACAGTATGGGGCACAGTCCGGTCCGTCACAGTATGGGGCACAACCCGGTCCGTCACAGTATGGGGCACAGCCCTGTCCGTCACAGTATGAGGCACAACCCGGTCCGTCACAGTATGAGGCACAACCAGGTCCGTCACAGTATGGGGCACAGTCCGGTCCGTCACAGTATGGGGCACAGCCCGGTCCGTCACAGTATGAGGCACAACCCGGTCAGTCACAGTATGGGGAACAGTCCGGTCCGTCACAGTATGAGGCACAGTCCGGTCAGTCACAGTATGAGGCACAGTCCGGTCCATCACAGTATGAGGCACAGCCCGGACCGTCACAGTATGAGGCATAACCCGGTCCGTCACAGTATGGGGCACAGCCCGGTCCGTCACAGTATGGGGCACAGTCCGGTCCACCACAGTATGAGGCACAGTCCGGTCAGTCACAGTAAGGGGCACAACAAGGTCCGTCACAGCATTAGGCACAACCCGGTCCGTCACAGTATGAGGCACAACCCGGTCCGTCACAGTATGAGGCACAACCCGGTCCGTCACAGTATGGGGCACAGTCCGGTCCGTCACAGTATGGGGCTCAACCCGGTCCGTCACAGTATGGGGCACAACCCGGTCCGTCACAGTATGGGGCACAGCCCGGTCCGCCACAGTATGGGGCACAGCCCGGTCCGTCACAGTATGAGGCACAACCCGGCCCGTCACAGTATGAGGCACAACCAGGTCCGTCACAGTATGGGGCACAGTCCGGTCCGTCACAGTATGGGGCACAGCCCGGTCCGTCACAGTATGAGGCACAACCCGGTCAGTCACAGTATGGGGCACAGTCCGGTCCGTCACAGTATGAGGCACAGTCCGGTCAGTCACAGTATGGGGCACAACCCGGTCCGTCACAGTATGGGCACAGCCCGGTCCGTCACAGTATGGGCACAGTCCGGTCAGTCACAGTATGAGGCACAGTCCGGTCAGTCACAGTATGGGGCACAACCCGGTCCGTCACAGTATGAGGCACAGCCCGGTCCGTCACAGTATGAGGCACAGCCCGGTCCGCCACAGTATGAGGCACAGACAGGTCCGCCACAGTATGGGGCACAACCCGGTCCGTCACAGTATGAGGCACAGCCCGGTCCGCCACAGTATGAGGCACAGACCGGTCCGTCACAGTATGGGGCACAACCCGGTCAGTCAGAGTATGGGGCACAGCCCGGTCCGTCACAGTATGAGGCACAGCCCTGTCTGTCACAGTATGGGGCACAGCCCGGTCCGTCACAGTATGAGGCACAGCCCGGTCCGTCACAGTATGGGGCACAGTCCGGTCCGCCACAGTATGGGGCACAGCCCGGTCCGTCACAGTATGAGGCACAGCCCGGTCCGTCACAGTATGGGGCACAGTCCGGTCCGCCACAGTATGGGGCACAGCCCGGTCTGCCACAGTATGAGGCAAAGCCCGGTCCGCCACAGTATGAGGCACAGCCCGGTCCGCCACAGTATGGGGCACAACCCGGTCCGTCACAGTATGGGGCACAGTCCGGTCCGTCACAGTATGGGGCACAGCCCGGTCCGTCACAGTATGGGGCACAGTCCGGTCCGTCACAGTATGAGGCACAACCCGGTCCGCCACCTTAGGGACACAGCCCGGTCCGCCACAGTATGAGGCACAGCCCGGTCCGTCACAGTATGAGGCACAGCCCGGTCCGTCACAGTATGGGGCACAACCCGGTCCGTCACAGTATGGGGCACAACCCGGTCCGTCACAGTATGAGGCACAGCCCAGTCCGTCACAGTATGGGTCACAGCCCGGTCCGTCACAGTATGGGGCACAACCCGGTCCGTCACAGTATGGGGCACAACCCGGTCCGTCACAGTATGAGGCACAGCCCGGTCCGTCACAGTATGGAGCACAACCCGGTCCGTCACAGTATGAGGCACAGACCGGTCCGTCACAGTATGAGGCACAGTCCGGTCCGTCACAGTATGAGGCACAGTCCGGTCCGTCACAGTATGGGGCACAACCCGGTCAGTCACAGTATGGAGCACAACCCGGTCCGTCACAGTATGAGGACCAACCCGGTCCGTCACAGTATGAGGCACAACCCGGTCAGTCACAGTATGAGGCACAACCCGGTCCGTCACAGTATGAGGCACAACCCGGTCCGTCACAGTATGAGGCACAACCCGGTCCGTCACAGTATGGGGCACAGTCCGGTCAGTCACAGTATGAGGCACAGTCCGGTCCGTCACAGTATGGGGCACAACCCGGTCCGTCACAGTAAGGGGCACAACCCGGTCCGTCACAGAATGAGGCACAGTCCGGTCCGTCACAGTATGGGGCACAGTCCGGTCAGACACAGTATGAGGCACAGTCCGGTCCGTCACAGTATGAGGCACAACCCGGTCCGTCACAGTATGAGGCACAGTCCGGTCAGTCACAGTATGGGGCACAACCCGGTCCGTCACAGTATGGGGCACAGCCCGGTCCGTCACAGTATGGGGCACAGCCCGGTCCGTCACAGTATGTGGCACAGTCCTGTCAGTCACAGTAAGGGGCACAACCCGGTCCGTCACAGTATGAGGCACAGCCCAGTCCGTCACAGTATGAGGCACAGTCCGGTCAGTCACAGTAAGGGGCACAACCCGGTCCGTCACAGTATGAGGCACAACCCGGTCCGTCACAGTATGAGGCACAACCCGGTCCGTCACAGTATGAGGCACAACCCGGTCCGTCACAGTATGGGGCACAGTCCGGTCCGTCACAGTATGGGGCACAGTCCGGTCCGTCACAGTATGGGGCACAACCCGGTCCGTCACAGTATGGGGCACAACCCGGTCCGTCACAGTATGGGGCACAGCCCGGTCCGTCACAGTATGAGGTACAACCCGGTCCGTCACAGTATGGGGCACAGCCCGGTCCGTCACAGTATGAGGCACAACCCGGTCCGTCACAGTATGAGGCACAACCAGGTCCGTCACAGTATGGGGCACAGTCCGGTCCGTCACAGTATGGGGCACAGCCCGGTCCGTCACAGTATGAGGCACAACCCGGTCAGTCACAGTATGGGGCACAGTCCGGTCCGTCACAGTATGAGGCACAGTCCGGTCAGCCACAGTATGGGGCACAACCCGGTCCGTCACAGTATGGGCACAGCCCGGTCCATCACAGTATGGGCACAGTCCGGTCAGTCACAGTATGAGGCACAGTCCGGTCAGTCACAGTATGGGGCACAACCCGGTCCGTCACAGTATGAGGCACAGCCCGGTCCGTCACAGTATGAGGCACAGCCCGGTCCGCCACAGTATGAGGCACAGACCGGTCCGCCACAGTATGGGGCACAACCCGGTCCGTCACAGTATGAGGCACAGCCCGGTCCGCCACAGTATGAGGCACAGACCGGTCCGTCACAGTATGGGGCACAACCCGGTCAGTCACAGTATGGGGCACAGCCCGGTCCGTCACAGTATGAGGCACAGCCCGGTCCGTCACAGTATGGGGCACAGCCCGGTCCGTCACAGTATGAGGCACAGCCCGGTCCGTCACAGTATGGGGCACAGTCCGGTCCGCCACAGTATGGGGCACAGCCCGGTCCGTCACAGTATGAGGCACAGCCCGGTCCGTCACAGTATGGGGCACAGTCCGGTCCGCCACAGTATGGGGCACAGCCCGGTCCGCCACAGTATGAGGCACAGCCCGGTCCGCCACAGTATGAGGCACAACCCGGTCCGCCACAGTATGGGGCACAACCCGGTCCGTCACAGTATGGGGCACAGCCCGGTCCGTCACAGTATGGGGCACAGCCCGGTCCGTCACAGTATGAGGCACAACCCGGTCCGTCACAGTATGGGGCACAACCCGGTCCGTCACAGTATGAGGCACAGTCCGGTCCGTCACAGTATGAGGCACAACCCGGTCCGTCACAGTATGGGGCACAACCCGGTCAGTCACAGTATGGGGCACAACCCGGTCCGTCACAGTATGAGGCACAGTCCGGTCAGTCACAGTATGAGGCACAACCCGGTCAGTCACAGTATGGGGCACAACCCGGTCCGTCACAGTATGAGGCACAGTCCGGTCCGTCACAGTATGAGGCACAACCCGGTCAGTCACAGTATGAGGCACAGTCCGGTCCGTCACAGTATGAGGCACAGCCCGGTCCATCACAGTATGGGGCACAACCCGGTCAGTCACAGTATGAGGCACAGTCCGGTCCGTCACAGTATGAGGCACAGCCCGGTCCGTCACAGTATGGGGCACAACCCGGTCAGTCACAGTATGAGGCACAACGCGGTCCGTCACAGTATGAGGCACAGCCCGGTCCGTCACAGTATGGGGCACAGCCCGGTCCGTCACAGTATGGGGCACAGCCCGGTCCGCCACAGTATGGGGCACAGTCCGGTCCGCCACAGTATGGGGCACAGTCCGGTCCGCCACAGTATGGGGCACAGTCCGGTCCGTCACAGTATGAGGCACAACCCGGTCCGTCACAGTATGAGGCACAGTCCGGTCTGTCACAGTATGGGGCACAGTCCGGTCCGTCACAGTATGGGGCACAACCCAGTCCGTCACAGTAGGGACACAGCCCGGTCCGTCACAGTATGAGGCACAGTCCGGTCCGTCACAGTATGGGGCACAACCCGGTCCGCCACAGTAGGGACACAGCCCGGTCCGCCACAGTATGAGGCACAGCCCGGTCCGTCACAGTATGGGGCACAACCCGGTCCGCCACAGTAGGGACGCAGCCCGGTCCGCCACAGTATGAGGCGCAGCCCGGTCCGTCACAGTATGAGGCACAGCCCGGTCCGTCACAGTATTTGGCGCAGCCCGGTCCGTCACAGTATGGGGCGCAGCCCGGTCCGCCACAGTATGGGTCACAGTCCGGTCCGTCACAGTATGGGTCACAGTCCGGTCCGTCACAGTATGAGGCACAGCCCGGTCCGTCACAGTATGGGGCACAACCCGGTCCGTCACAGTATGGGACACAGTCCGGTCCGCCCCATTAGGGGCACAGACCGGTCGCCCCATTATGGGCACAGCCCGGTCCGTCCCAGTTGGGGCACAGCCGGGTCCGCCCCATTAGGGGCACAGCCCGGTCCGCCCCAGTTGGGGCACATCCGGGTCCGCACCATTAGGGGCACAGTCCAGTCCGCCCCATTAGGGGCAAAGCCCGGTCCGCCACAGTATGGGCACAGCCCGGTCCGCCACAGTATGGGCACAGCCCGGTCCGCCCCATTAGGGGCACAGTCAGATCCTCCCCAGTAGGGGCACAGACCGGTCCGTCACAGTATGGGGCACAGTCCGGTCCGTCACAGTATGGGGCACAGTCCGGTCCGCCACAGTATGGGGCACAGTCCGGTCAGTCACAGTATGGGGCACAGTCCGGTCCGCCACAGTATGAGGCACAGCCGGGTCTGCCACAGTATGAGGCACAGTCCGGTCCGTCACATTATGGGGCACAGCCGGGTCCGCCACAGTATGGGGCACAGTCCGGTCCGCCACAGTATGAGGCACAGTCCGGTCCGCCACAGTATGGGGCACAGCCCGGTCCGTCACAGTATGCGGCACAGTCCGGTCCGCCACAGTATGGGTCACAGTCCGGTCCGCCACAGTATGGGGCACAGCCCGGTCCGTCACAGTATGGGGCACAGTCCGGTCCGTCACAGTATGGGCACAGTCCGGTCCGCCACAGTATGAGGCACAGTCCGGTCCGTCACAGTATGAGGCACAGCCCGGTCCGCCCCAGTTGGGGCACAGCCCGGTCCGCCACAGTAGGGGCACAGACCGGTCCGCCACAGTAGGGGCACAGTCCGGTCCGCCCCAGTGGGGGCACAGTCCGGTCGCCCCATTGGGGGCATAGCCCAGTCCGCCCCATTGGGGGCACAGCCCGGTCCGCCACATTTGGGGCACAGCCCGGTCCGCCCCAGTTGGGGCACAGCCCGGTCCTCCACAGTAGGGGCACAGCCCGGTCCGCCACAGTAGGGGCACAGCTCGGTCCGCCCCAGTTGGGGGCACAGCCCGGTCCTCCACAGTAGGGGCACAGCCGAATCCGCCCCATTAGGGGCACAGTCCGGTCCGCCCCAGTATGGCCACAGCCCTGTACGCCCCATTGGGGCACAGCCTGGTCCGCCCCATTGGGGGCACAGACCAGTCGCCCCATTGGGGGCACAGTCCGGTCCGCCCCATTGGGGGCTCAGTCCGGTCCGCCCCATTGGGGGCTCAGTCCGGTCCGCCCCATTGGGGGCACAGCAGGGTCCGCCCCATTGGGGGCACAGCAGGGTCCGCCCCATTGGGGGCACAGCAGCGTCCGCCCCAGTTGGGGCACAGCCGGGTCCGCCCCATTAGGGGCACAGTCCGGTCCTCCACAGTATGGGCACAGTCCGGTCCTCCACAGTATGGGCACAGTCCGGTCCTCCACAGTATGGGCACAGCCCGGTCCGCCACAGTATGGGCACAGCCCGGTCTGCCCCAGTGGGGGCACAGCCCGGTCCGCCCCAGTGGGGGCACAGTCCGGTCGTCCCAGTAGGGGCACAACCCGGTCCGCCCCAGTAGGGGCACAGCCCGGTCCGCCACAGTATGGGCACAGCCCGGTCCGCCCCATTGGGGGCACAGTCCGGTCCGCCCCATTGGGGGCACAGTCCGGTCCGCCCCATTGGGGGCACAGCCCCGTCCGCCCCAGTTGGGGCACAGCCCCGTCCGCCACAGTTGGGGCACAGCCCAGTCCGCCACAGTAGGGGCACAGCCCTGTCCGCCCCAGTAGGGGCACAACCCGGTCCGCCCCATTGGGGCACAGCCCGGTCGCCCCAGTAGGGGCACAGTTCGGTCCGTCCCATTAGGGGCACAGTTCGGTCCGCCCCAGTACACAGCCCGGTCCGCCCCAGTACACAGCCCGGTCCGCCCCAGTACACAGCCCGGTCCGCCCCAGTACACAGCCCGGTCCGCCATAGTAGGGGCACAGCCCTGTCCGCCACAGTATGGGCACAGTCCGTTCCGCCCCAGTATGGGCACAGCCCGGTCCGCCCCATTAGGGGCACAGCCCTCCCCATCACTGATAATATGTACAATACATGAGGCTCTGCATTGTCAAGGACGTGCACCATCCAGGCCACACCTTCTGCGTACAGTTACCATCAGGAGGTACTGAGGCCAGAGGTCCCACACCACCAGGGTGAGGAGCAGCTACTGTCCGACAACCATCAGTCATTGAACTCTAGTTCTACTTGGCCCTACGAGCCCCATTGTGGACCTAATCCTAACCCTAACCCTAACCCTAACCCTATTGTGGACTTGTCTCTGTGGGATTTGCTTTGCACTGCTGGCTTTTTTTCTTCTTTGTTGTACAAGACAATGAATAATTTTGTGTTTTGCGTGTTGTCTGAACCTACGTGCCTGAGGTGCTGCCACTGGCAAGCTTTTCACTGTATCCGTTCTGTTCACATGACAATAAACTGGCCGTCCTGTCTGACAGCCACAAGCTCATCAAACCCAATGTGTTCATGACAGAACCACCCCGTCTCCACGGGCACCAGCTCAGCAAAGTGGAAATCCAGCCAAGTCCATCTTGTCCACTTGAAGTGGGGCAAACCCATTTTGGCTAATTACTGTCCAGTCATTCCACCCTCAACCATTAGCAAAGTGGTGGCTGCCTTCTTCCACGTTGCTGTCATGCATTTTCACATCAATAATCTGTTTGCCTCGTCGTTTTCATGACTCAAACACAGAGCAAAGAGCTGAATTCAAGAGGTGAGGTGAGTGTGCCTGCCCTTGACGTCAAGGCAGCATTTGTCTAAGTGTGGCTTTGGGAAACTCAGGTAAAACTGAATTCAGCGGACCGGAGTAGGAACACACTTTTAGAGATCAGACAGAGGCAGATGATTGTGGGTACAGTAACTGAGATCCCAGTTCCCCTGACCGACACAGACAACACCACACAACAGGCTGACAGCCAGCTGTCAGCCCACATCTGGACTGGAGATACTCCGGCCCCCACCCACTAAACTGGAAAAACTGTTTGAAGGAACACCTTTCCTCCTGCCTCAGACAGGTTGAAGCTCTCGTCCAATTTTCCCAAAGGAGCTGGAGTTTTTATGTCCCACGTTTAAGGAAATGACAACCTCTCATGTCAATTATTAGATCAATTACATCCTCCCTCTTTGTTGTCCAGAGTACACACGCTCGCAAAAAAAACCAAGCCCCTGCAAATTCAGGTTTCCAGTGCTGGCAACTCCCCTCTATCTTCATCCCCTGCACGTACACCCTGTGAGTTTTCTGTGGAGTTAACTCCAGAAAACTGAGTTACCAGATGCAGCTGCAGCCTAATTCTGCACTAACGAGACTGCACCCCTAAGCAATTGGTGACCCAACGTCAGCTAACGGCCATTTATACCATCACCTTTGTTTCTTTGAACTAAGCTTGCTTCTCCGATAATGCATCCCTCCGTTTACCCAAAGCAAGTGTCACTCATCCTTACATTTATCATATATACATTTACGTCAGGTCTGCAAACAACCAAGCACACTCACTCTATTTAGAACAAGTTAATCCAGACCGATTAAGGAAGCTGTGCGTATTTAAAGTACCCCTTACACAATAAAAATATGCTGTATACTAATGTTATAGTGAATTATTTAATATGGAGGATAGAAACGCTGAGCATGAATAACTGATTCAGTTGAATTTCCAGTCACATGAAACAATATAGAGAGCTTAAACAAGCTAGCAGTGTTTTCCCTGTTACAACAGCGAGTACACTCCAGAAGTACTGGGTGTCACATACTTCAGCATAACCTCTTTTCATTCATCCAGTGGATGTAGTTGTCACCAGGGAGTCAAGATTCAAGATTATGTATTACATGTACATAGAAACATACAGTGTTTGCATCGTTTGCGTAAAAAACCAGCACACCCAAGGGTGTCCTGTAGGCAGCCCACAAGTGTTGGCACGTATTCTGGCGCCAACATAGTATGCCCACAATGCTTGACAGAACAACGGAGAACATAGCAATATCGAAAACAAGTCTTTTTCATCCCTCCCATCCACACATAAACACGCGGACAACTCCAACTCCAGAACCCAGCAACAACTCACTGACCTGGGAGACACCAGCCTTTGCCCATGCTGGTCCACTGACTGGACATCTGACCGTAGATATCCCATATCCATACTGTTGGCCTTCGAATGCAGAGTGGAGCAGAGACTTAAGGAGTCTGTCCTCTATAATTCTCCCACATCCCTGCCCCTAAACACTAACCTGACCCCAAACTCGCCTCCCTGTTCCTAATACCATCCTCATGAACCAAAAACACTTCAACGTCAATGGGGATCACAACTCAGCGTTTATTGGCCTCCCCACTTGCCTTTGAACTGACGAGGCAGTTGCCCGCACAGGTGAGTTTGGAGTTATGTGTAGATCAGAGCAGGTAAAGCACAAGAGGTTCTGTTGACACTGGAAATCTTGAGCAACATACACAAAATGCTGGAGGCAGTATCTATGGAGGTGAATAGATAGTGGATGTTTTGTGCTGACACCCTTTATCAGGACAGGAAAGGAAGCTTTGATGTGCCATAGAAGCACATTAGTGTACCAGGGAGTTTTACGAACAACCGAGTAGATTCACACCACCACTGCAGAGGTTTGTTCTTTATAGTAAGATTTCAATAATTTGATGCCCTTCAAACTTTGGGTACTGCCAGATCCAAAGATCTCCCAGATTATTCAATATAATTCCTATTTATAGCTAAACACACTTTAACTTTGCACTCATGATCTCAAGAGATTTTGCAGGTGCTGGAAATCCAGAGCAACACGCATAAAATGCTGGAGGATCTCAGCAGGCCAGGCAGCATCTGTGGAAATGAATCAACAAGCAATATTCAGGCCAGGACCCTACATCAGGACTTTTTGCATTGTTTGCATGTCACACAGTGGTATAATAAATTTTTCATTGAACCCAATGAGTCTGAAAAGAACAGTGAAGATATGAGCCATGTGATCTCCGGCCAACCTGCATTCCTGACACCAATAGTTATGGACCCCAGTCTGGCCATAAACTGGACGCCTGCCTCTTGCCACATGCTCCACTTACACTTGTAAGCATTGTGCAGTATGGAAACAGGACCTTCAGCCCAGTAAGTCTGCAATCTACTTTACTCTAATCGTACCTTAATTCCAATTTTTATTCTCATTTCATTTTCGTCAACTACCCCCCAGAGTTTACCACTCATCTACACACTAGGGTCAATCTACAGTGACCAAGTTACCCACTGATGCACCATCAATAACTCTCAGAGACATGAGTCAAGGTAGGCTTTTATTGGCTGGAAGAAAGCACCATCAGCAGCAAGCAACCACCAGTCAACATCCTGGAGACTGAGGGAGGAGCAGTGCCTCCAATCGCCTTTATACAGGGGTCAGTGGGAGGAGCCACAGGAGCAGTCAGCAGGGGTTTGTGGGAGGAGCCACAGGAGCAGTCAGCAGGGGTCTGTGGGAGGAGTCAGCAGGGGTCTGTGGGAGGAGCCACAGGAGCAGTCAGCGGGAGGGCGTGTCCAGACAGGTATATGTAGTTCACCATACACACCAACACACTTACCTTTGGGATGAGCTTGAATCTTACTGTTTGCCCACACTGCGCTCTCTGTTTGTTACTCTTTATTCTGCATTGTTAATGTTGCATCTTGTTTCAACCTCAGTGCACTGTGTAATGATCTGATCTGTATGAACTGTACGCAAGACAAACTTTTCACTGTTTCTTGGTGTGTGTAACAATAATAAAGCAATTCCACTTCCAGTGAGGGAGGAAACCGGAGCACCCAGAGGAAATCCTAAACACAAGAGATTCTGCAGCTGACAGAAATCCAGAGAAAAACAGATAACATGCCGAGGGATCTCGTAGCTGCTTGCAGACGACTAATTATGCCCTCTTGATGATTGATGGTGAGGACAGATGAATCTTCAGATTCAGGAAATCTGAAACAAAACTCAACAGATCAGTTAGCATCTGTGGAAAGAGAAACTTTCAAAGGGTCTCTTTTCACAGACGTTGAGATTTTCCAGCATTTCCTGTCTTTGTCTCTGATTTGGTCTTGGTGCTTTCAGTGGTTATGTCAACCGAGCTGACCGCAACTGCTACTTCAAATTCTGCTGATGGTTTAGCCGAATCAAGGACTGAATATTCAAAAGGGTGGGAACCCTGTTACACAATGATACTGCAGAATACCATTCAGTTTGGGACAAGTTCACAGCAGTCTTGGGTGCACTGAGTTTGATCAACTTGACGCGGTTAAAGGCCTGTTTGAGACTCTTCAGCCACTATGTTTGATTCCTCTCATTGTCAGGCTTTATGTTAGGAGCTCCGCACAGGTGGTTGCGCCACTAGACACGGTGGAAGAGGCAGAGAGGTAAGAAACTGAAGCTGCTTTCTGAGATTGGCAATAGTTGCTGCTGCGTCCATGGCTCCTTATTCACCCGCATCCAGCAATTGCATTGTTGCCGACCTGTGATGCATCACCTTACAGCACTGGTGTAGCTTCCTAACACCATCCGGAAAATGGGAATGAGTGAGCAGCTGCATTTGCATCAAGATCTCTTTCCAAAGCAGAGCAACAACCCTTACGACTGTATAAAACAGGTCTAGATATAGTCCAGAAAGTGACTGAGTTCCACAAAGACCTGTGTAGCCAGAACATTTTTCATGGACTACAATCAACTGCAGGTTATTTTTGGTGAATCCATATGACATTACACCATACAGCCGTAACGGTCTTATGATCTTATGACATGGATTCACTAAAAATCACCAGAATTAGGCCATGTGGCCTATTAAGTCTGCTCCACCATTTGATCATGGCTAATTTATTTTCCCTCTCAATCCCACTCTTCTGCCTTCTCCCCATAACCTTTGATATCCCTACTGATTAAGCATTTATCAACCTCCACTTTAAGTAAACCCAATTACTTGACCTCCACAACCGTCTGAGGCTATGAATTCCAGCAATTCAACACGTTCTGGCTGAGGCAATTTCTCCTCATCTCTGTTCTGACAAGACTTCCTTGTATTCTAAAGCTGTGTTCTCTGGTCCTAGACTCGCCCATATTGGAAACATTCTCTTCAGATCCACTCTGTCTAAGCCTTTCAATATTCAATAGATTTCAATGAGACCCCTTCCACCTCATTTTTCTAAACTCCTGTGAGTACAGACGCAGTGTCATCAAATGCTCCTCATACATTAACCCTTTCATTCCCAGGATAATTTCTGTAAGCTTCCTCTGATGCCTCTCTAATGTCAGCACATCCTTTCTTCGATATGGTATCCAAAACTGCTCACATCTCCATATGCGGTTTGAAAAATACCTTATAAAGCCTCAACTTTACATCCTTGCTTATACACTCGAGTCCTCTGGAAATGAATGCTAGCATTGCATTAACCTACCAACTCAACCTGCAAGTTAACCTTTAGGAGATCCTTCACTGAGACTCCCAAGTTGCTTTGCACTTCTCTTTTCTAAATTTGCTTTCCATTTAGAAAATAGCCTGTGTCTTTATTCCTTTGACCAAAGTGCATGACTATATGCTTCTCTACATGTTATTCCATCTGTCACTTCTTTGTCCATTCTTCTAACCTGTCCAAGCCCTTCTTCCAACTCATTCTGAACACTACCCGCCCCTCCACATATCATCCAAAACCTTGGCTGCAAAGCCATTAATTCCACTATTCAGATCATTAAAATATAACGTGAAAAGTAGCAGAACCATACCAACCCCTGCAGAACAGGGGTCACCCTCGTCACTGGCAGCCACCCAGAGACGGCCTCCTTCCAGTCAGTCAATGGTAGAATCTTTCCTGTGATACCACGGGTCTGTATCTTATGTCAGATGGCCTCTTATGTCAATGGCTTCAGCCAATGTAAAGACATTGTGTTAACATCTGTATGCAATACTTTGGAGTGCAGGAGTGAGTGTACAGTCAGAATGTGGCTGCATTCCAGTTGTACACAACCTTGTGAAATGCCACTCCTGGCTGGGATCAGTCCTGCTGGCACCTTGACATCACATAATCCTGTCCTTTCAAAGGTGTACATGTGTTTGACTGGAGTGTGGAATTGTTATTTTACTTGCAGTTTAACTGCCCCATGCTTGCTTGCATTTTTATCTAATCACTTATATACACATGTAATTGTTCAGTGAATTTTCCAGTAATTACGGCACAGTTTCTTCAATAGTTTTCTAGAAACTTCTTAGTTTTCAGCAGCAGGTATCAGGCCACCTGAACCTGGTGATTTTATTGCTAACACTGGAATTGTGGTTGTCTAGTCTGCGTATCAGACAACCAGAACTGGTTATTACTTTTTTCTTTTCTTGGTTCCCCAAGCTCCTCCTTCTATGTTCATTGTGTAGCGCTTAATAAAACTGAATGAGATGCTGGGACCACATTCCAGAAAAAAGTTAAGAGTGAAGCATTCAAAATTGGGGCAGTTCCCCGGAAATCAAGAACTGTTGTTCCTCCACAAGGAAGAGCAGCTGTTCTGAAGCAATTGGATACCAAATATAATTCATATCAAAGACACCAGAGATTCTGCAGATGCTGGAAATCTTGAGCAGCACACACAAAATGCTGGAGGAACTCAGCAGGTCAGGCAGCTTCTATGATGGGAAATGAAAAGTTGACATCTTGGGCCAAGACCTGATGACCAGTTCTGATGAAGGGTCGCAGCAAGAAAAAAGGCTGCTTATTCCCCTCCATAGATCCTGCCTGACCTACTGAGTTTCTGCAGTACTTAGTGTGAATAATTCATGTCATATTGCCAAATGTTTTGTCCAATGAGGAAGTTGGAATAATTCAATTGTTCAGGTTGAGAGGATGTAGCTAGTGGAGTACCCTAGGCATCAACTCTTGGCCTTTGCTTATGTACTAGTTACGTTAATGCCCTTGAGAACAGAGCAAAATGTAAGGTATTGAAGTTTACTGATGACATTTAAATAGTTTAAATGATGAGTACATTGTGACTCTTTATTGGGGATATAGATATGTTGTGAGTAGACAAAATCTTGGTAAGTGGAGGTTAGTGTGGGGAAATGTGAGAGCGTGCTCTTTGGTAAGAGGACTCAAAGGCAGGCTACACCCAGTGGCCACCTTACCAGGCACAGGAGGTACCTAATAAAGTGACTTCTGATTGTACATCTATGGTCCTCGGTTCTGTAGCTTGTCCACTTCAAGGTTCGACATTCTGTGCATTCAGAGATACTCTTCTGCACACCACTGTGGTAGCACGTAGTTATTTGAGTTACCGTCACTTCCCTGTCAGCTTGAACCAGTCTGGTCATTCTCCTCTGACCTCTCTCATTAACAAAGCATTTTTGACCACAGAACTGCTGCTTTATGGATGTTTACTTTTATTTTTCACACCATTCTCTGTAAACTCTAGAGACTGTTGAGCATGAAAATCCCAGGAGATCAGCCGATTCTGAGATACTCAAACCACCCCGTCTGGCACCAACGATCATTCCAAGGTCAAAGCCACTTAGATAACATTTCTAGTGTTTGGTCTGCACAATAACTGAACCTCTTGACCATGTCTGCATGCTTTTATGTATTGAGTTGCTGCCACATGAGTGGTTGATTAGATTTTGCATTAACAAGCAGGTCCACAGCTGTACCTAATAAAGTGGCCACTGAGTGTATTTTCTGAGTGGAGAGAAGCTGCAAATGAGTGAATTACAAAGGGATCTACAGTAGATGTTCATATGCATGGATTCCAAATAGCTAGAAAGCAGGTGTAGCAAAAGGCAAATTGCATGTTGCCCTTTACTCTATTGCAGAACGGATGAAGTCAAGAATTAGGGAAGTTTTATTACAATTGTTGTATTTTGTTACATCTTTTAGGCTTATTTTCAATGAAATGGGTGGGGGTGGAGATATCAATACTGGGGCAGTGATGTTTGGTGTCCAGTATGCCATGACGGTATGAAACTGCTGTATTCCATTGGTGAGTGCGGATGTGAACCTTATTGAAGGCTGGTCCTCTAAGGGAGCACTGTGAAGGTCTTGTGCCTTTTACAGATTGTCATTGACCAAACCTAATACTCGAGTTCTTCTCCTCATCTCTTTTGCCATTTCCCAGATCTCTGATGCCTGCAATTCTGACAAAAGATGTCCACCTCAACTTCAAAATCAGAGTCAAACAGCCCATCAACTGACCAAGTAAACACTGACCAGCAAACGCCTAATTACTGTAGTCATATCTTATTCCATTTTATTCTCCCCATATTCCTCTCAACTTTCCTTAGAGTTAATCACCCACTTAACCATTTAGAGCAATTTACAGTGGCCAATTAAAGGAGTGACCTTCGTTTATTTGGAGCATTGGAAGAGGTCTTCACACGAAAGCAGGATTGAACAGTAGTGGCTGGAAAGGTAATAAAGGGATCAGCTCCACTAGCTGTGTCACTGCCTCCCAATTTACCATTACTCAGGCAAAAGGTTCCAAATTGTGTAATTTCATAAAACATAGAACATACAAAACCAAATATAGAACATTACAGCACATCACATGCTCTTCAGCCCACAATGATTTGCCAACGTATTGACCTACTCCGTTCAATCTAATGTTTTCATCCCACATAGCTATCTAACCTTCTTTTATCCATGTATCTAAGTGTCTCGTAAGTGTTCCTAATGTCCTTCTACCACAATCTCTGGCAGCACATAATTTAACCCCCAATAATTTCCTTCAGTCTTGCTCTCTTCTACTGATCATTTTGTGCCCTTGGAAAAAGTCTCTGCTAGCAATTCCTCTTATCTCTATCAAGCCACATCTCATTTTCCTTCACTCCAAAACGAAAAGCCCTACTGCATATTGTTCAACCTTTCTTTGTAAGATATGCTGTCTAATCCAGGAAGTATCCTGGTAAATATTCTCTGCACCCTCTCTAAAGCTTCCTCATCCTTCCTATAATGAGGTGACCAGAACTGAACATAATACTCCAAGTGTGGTCTAACCAGTGCTGCAATATTCACTCGCAGCTCTTTCACCCAATACCCCGACTAATGAAGTCCAGCACACTATACGCCTTCTTAACTGCCCTATCAATTTGCACTGATTCCTCTACACTACGAAGAATCCTGTAATTAACCCTGCATTCTACTTCAAGCTCAATCTTTCAAATTGCATCACTTTCACACTACTCCATCTGCCATTCCTCAGCCCAGCTCTGCACCCTATAATTGTAACATACAACAACCTTCCACACTCTCCAGAGCTCTAACCTTCATGTTATCAGCAAGCTTACTCATCTAAATCATTTGGAAAAATCATGAAGTACAGGGACCCCAGAACAGATCCATGTGGAACCCCACTAGTCACTGACCTCCAGGCAGAAGATACTCCATCTTCTACCACCTTCTGCCTTCTGGAGCAAGCCGATACTGAATTCAGAAGGGAAGTCAATCAAAGGAGCTCTCCTACCTGTAACTATCTGAGTTGGTGCTTTTTGTTTTGACTCAGGCTTCCAGCTGTGTGAGTATTTCCTGGGGTTCTGGGGTTTGAACCATTGAGTTCCTCCAACACTTGACCTACTGAGTTCTGCTTTTTCTATTTCCTGGAATTATTTTCCCCGCTGACTAAGGGCTTTAACATGTCATCTGCCATTGTCCCCAGTACTGAATGCAGCGGTGGCTGCTACATCAGCCTGTTGGTCTCAGCAGTTCTCCAGGAGAGTGGAAATTACAGCTTGTGATCCTGCCTTTGCAAACAGACAGGAACAAAACAAGCTCATCACCTGTAAGTCCTGCTGAGTCCTCATCAAGGGTCTCAACGCGAAACATCAACTATAGATGCTACCAAGGTAGGACCATTGATGTCTTTAATAAGCTGCTAAAGGAAGTGAGTAATGAAACAAGATGATTGTCATCAAGGGTCATTGGATGATTCCAATCCAACAATTAATAGCCTTCAGCTTAGCCATCTGTGAGACAGAGTACCAACAATACACCCAGCAGGGTGAGAGTATTAACTTCACCATCAGTTAGTAATGTCACACCGCTGTTTGGTGTATGGTGCCGGGTGGTAATCACCTGTTGTGTTGTCATGCAGTTTAGTCAAATTGTAAAGAGAAGCTTGCATTTACATAGTGCCTTTGAAAAGATTACACAAGCCTAGGAGTTAAGTTAGTGGACGAGCACCCAAAGACCAGGACCATAGATGTGACTTTGAATTTGCCATATCTTCAGTATCTGCAAACTTTGAGTGAACATATGGATCACAGTTCAGCACATTCAACAGCAACCACCACACAAAATGCTGGAGGAACTCAGTAGGTCAGGCAGCATCTAAGAAGGGAAATAAACAGTCGATGTTTTGCACCAAGACCCTTCATCAGGATTGAAAAGGAAAGGGGTAGAAACCAGACTCAGTCAAAATCAGAATCAAAAGGTGGCCTCTGTCCCTTCCTTTCCACTCCTGTTGAACAGTCTTGGCCCAAAACATCATGTCTTTATTTTTGATTTCTGTTCCCTTCCTATCACAGTCCTGATAAAGAGCCTGGGCCTCAGCAAGAAGAGAGCATGGCCCGAATGGTGGGGGTCCTCGATAATGGATGCTTCTTTCTTGTGGCAGCCTTCTTTGCAGGAGGGGCTCGTTATCCGCAGTTGTCCTGTAAGGAGTTTTATGTTCTCTCTGTGACTGTGTGGATTTCCTCCAGGTGCTCTGGTTTCCTCCCACATTGCAAAGGCATCCAGTTAGTATAAGTGAGTTCTGGGCATGCTATGTTGGTGCTGGAAGTGTGCTGACACTTGGGGGCTGCCCCAGCATATCCTTGGACAGTGCTGGTCATTGACACAAAAGATACATTTCACTGGATGTTTCAAAGTTCAATGTACACGTGACAAATATGGCTAACTTTTATTCTTTAATTTTTAAAGTACACACCAAGTATTTCCACCTTCATACCAATGTAATTGCCCTCGATTAAGCTGAACAGACAGGTTTTATACCCGAGGTACTCACCCTCAAACTGTATCTGGAATTCTACCGTGTTGTGGTAACTACATTCCAGAGCAGGGGTACCCAACCTGGGACCACGGGCCCTTCAGTTAATGGTAAGGGTCTATTGCATAAAAAGAGTTGGGAGCCCCTGTTCGAGAGGAATCTGAACCTTAAGTATTTTATTAATCCCTCTTCCTCAGACATGACTAAACCTAAAATAACTGTTGCAACTAACAACCTGCCGGAAGAACTCTGCAGGTTGAACAGAGACTGTGGAAGGAAAGGAACTGTTAATGTTTCAGTTCAAGTCCCTGAATCAGTACACAGATCACACATCCAGATCCAGATTCCAGCAGCTGCAGTCTCTTCTGTCTCTAAAAGATCTCTTCCTAGGTACGTTTTATAATACATCACGCTAAAAAATAATCCCTGATGCAGTCCACAAGTGCTTCTTCTGCAGTAATACCCTTGCCATTTTGACTTGTTCAATCAAAATGCAGAATAAAATCTCCCACAATTATTGCAGCCCATTCATGCATATTTTATATATTTCTCGATTTATGGTTACTCTTGTCAAGCTTTCACATTTTGGGAGCTCATAGATCAGTCCTACCCGTGTCTTCTTCCCCTTGGTGTTCAATAGTTCCACCCAAAACAATTTCACATCACTGTCTGTTGCAACTAAATCACAAATCTGCATTGTTCTGATTAACAATGCAAGCCAGCCTCTTTTCCCATTCATCTATTATTTTGGAACATTATATTACCTGAAACATTGAGAACCTAGTCCTGGTCATCCCACAACAGGATAAAGATCATGATCTTTAAGCAGACGATCATTCACCACCATTCTGGACTCCAAATAATCTTTCCAGGGCAGCCAACACTTCACTTGTGAGTCTTCCTGGGCCATCTACTGTATCCGGTGGGCCAGGTACGGGCTTCTCTACCCTGGTGAGACATGACGTAGATTGGGGAACTGCTTTATTGAGCACCTTTGTTCTGTCTGCAACGAGCAGTATTTCCCGGTGACCAACCAGTTTAATTCCACTGCCCATTCCCATTCTGACAAGTTGGTCCATGGGCTCCTCTACTGTCACTCTCAAGTTGGAAGAAACCTCCAACCTGACAGCTTGAACATCAATTTCTCTAATTTCTGTTAATTTCTTCCCCTCCCCTTCCTCCCTTTTTCCATACCCCATTCTGGCTCCCTTCTTATCTCTTTTCTTCTGCTCATCTGCCTATCACTTCTTTTGGTGTCCTTCCTCACACGGTCTATTCTCCTCTCCAATCAGATGCCTTCTTCTTTAGCCCTTTATCTTTCCCACCTATCACCTCCTACCTTCCTTCTTCATCTGTCCCTCCACTCACCGATCTACCTTCCCTCTATTCCTGTAACCTTCTAACTTGTACTCCTTCCCCTCCCCCACCTTCCTATTCTGGTCTCTTCCCCCTTCCTTTCCAGTCCTAATGAAAGGTCTCAGCCTGAAATGTTGGCGCTTTATTCCTCTCCATAGATACTACCTGACCTGCTCAGTTCCTCCAGCATTTTGTTACTCTAGAACTTCAACCATTCAGCTCCTGAACCAACCAACCACTTCAGTTCAGCAACACTTCGATCATTTTGCACTAAAATGAACTTTGCCTTTGCTCTGATTGTGTTCTTTCTCGCTAAATGTGTAAAATTTATGTATTTATTGTAAATGCTGCCTGAATGATACTAGGTGCCCGTGATGTTACTGCAGGTTTTTCGTCGCACCTGTGTACATATCAGAATCAGACCCAATCACAGAATCAGGTTTATTTTCACTGACATGTCATGAAATTTGTTGTTTTGTGCCAGCAATAGAGGCAAGACATAAATAATTAATGTAAGTTACAATAAGAGGCTTCTTAATGATGGATGCTGCCTTCCTGAGGCATCAGCTTTGGAAGATCTCCTCAATGGTGGCATATGTCGACGCTCAGTTCATTGTCCAGGACCAATTCTACGTAATATTTATTAGATCATGCTCATATATGGGTCCATTTAAAGCGGAGGTTGACAGGTTCTTGATTAGTGAGGGAGTCAAAGGTTACGAGGAAACGGCAGGGGAACGGGATTGAGGGCGATAATAAATCACCCTTGATGGAACAGTGGAGCAGATGTGCCGAATGGCCTAATTCTGCTCCTATGTCTTATGATCTTATCCCTTGCTATCTTTGCTGTTAACTCATCAAGATGCATAGGGGTAATTTTAGACTAATAATGATAATGGCATTATGAGTACTTGCTGGTAGCCGTGAAGATGTTGTAAAGTCTGATCCTGAACTGGTTCGCTGATGGTTTTAAACGAATGAAATCGGCCTTTCTTATGCAGTTCGGGGTACATGCAACATTAATCATTCACTAGTGTGTTTGACCCTTTTGCTCACTCTGGTGTGGCCCATAGAAAATGGTGAGGCAAGGGCAGGGAGTCCCGCCTTGCCAGTCAGGTCCACATCACAGAAACAAATCCGTACAGACAGATGATGTCATGGAGATACACAGGGAAAGTACCACAAACAAATTTGGACACAGGGATCTAGGATCGCTGGAACAAATGAGTTAAAAGTCCACACATTGAGCTAACGCTTATGAAGGAGGCCTTGTTCCCTTTAGATCTGCTGTAAGCTGTTGCTGGCTTTGTATTGGATCTACACAGCCTAAACAGACATGTCACAGGATGAAAGCCCAAAACAAGGACAAAGATCCAATTATTGCAGCAGTTACGTGCAAAGAAGGGATGAAATATTAAATCACTCAGTTCTTAGAAAAACACTCCATTATCGGGCCTAAAATACATTTGGCAAAGCCCCGCATATCTTGCCAGTGTTATCAGACCAAGCCCTTTAATGAGCACTTTAATGGGGTCTGCCTTACAGGATCAACAGTCAACAAAACAGGCTTTGTGCGCGGAAGGCTATAGGATTAACAGTGCCACAATAGCAGGGAGAGTTAGTGTTGATTGAGCCAAGAAAGCAAACTCTTGTTGCTTACCGAGTAACAATTTAGACAGAGATCATAAGGCATAGGAGTTGAATAAGGCCACTTGGCCCATCGAGTCTGTTCCACCATCACCAATTTATTATCCCTTTCAACTCCATTCTAACAGCTTCTCCCAGTAACCTTTGACTCCATGACTAACAAAGAACATATCAACCTACTTTAAATAAACCCATGACTTGGCCTCCACACCCATCTGTGGCAGTGAATTCCACAGATTCCCAACCCTCTGGCTAAAGAAATTCTTCCTCATCTGTTTTAAATGGAAGTCCCTCTATCCTGAGGCTGTGCCCTCTAGTCCTAGATTCACCCACACTACAGGAAACATCCTCTCCAAATCCAGTCCATCCAGGCCTTTCAATGTTCGATAGGTTTCAATGAATTCCCCCTTGCATTCTTCTACTCTCCAGTGAGTATAGGCCCAGAACCATGAAATGCTTCTCACAATAACCCTTTCATTCCCAGAATCATTCTCCTGAATCTCCTCTGAACCCTCTCTAATGCTAGCATATCTTTTCTTAGATAAGGGGCCCAAAACCTCTCATGATACCCCAAGTACAGCCTGGCCAATGCCTTAAAAGCCTCAGCATCATATTCTTGCTTCTGTATTCTAGTCCTCTTGAAATGAATGCGCGTGTTGCAGTTGCCTTCCTCTCCACCGACTCAACCTGCAAGCTTCCATTTATATAAATACCTTTGAGAAATTTACGCAAGCCTAGGAATTAAGTTAGGGACCAGTGCCCAAAGACCAGGACCGTAGATGTATATGTAAACGGGACTTGGAATTTAATATAATTTCAGTATCTGCAATCTTTGAGTGAACATATGGATCGCAGTTCAGCAGATTCAACAGTAATCACTGGAGGATCTCAGCGAGTCCGGCAGCATCTACGGAAGGAAGTAAACAGTCAATGTTTTGGGCCAGGAGGCTTTATCAGGACTGGAAAGGGGCAGAAGCCAGACTCAATCAAAATCAGAATCAAAAGGCTTGATTCTGCTTCCTTCCTTTCCAGTCTTGTTGAATGGTCTTGGTCCAAAATATCAAAATCTTTATTTCTGATTTCTATCCCTTTCTTTTCCATCCCTAATCAAGGGTCTTGGCTCTTCCCCAATAGGTGGTAACATCTCTTTCTAGCACTCCTGATTCTGATGAATCCTTGTTTGATTCAACTGATGCCTTCAGTGGACTTGATTTGCTTTATCCACACGCAGAAGAATGACGAAGTCGGTCCAGAGCAACCCATCATCATGGCATCCCAGACGTTACACTTCCTCATACAAATATCTACCTCCGACTGGTGATTACAAACTTCGTTTTTCAAAATGCTTTGCCTTTTGGATCACAAAGTGGCCTAAATACCAGCTTCACCAAACCCAAGTGCATTCTGAGCTGCCTGGCCATCAGTCAGCCACAGTTACAGTACGTGTGTGGTGTATCCCAGTGGACCAGATTTCACTTCCTTTCACCATTTACAGAGTTCAAAGTAAATTTATTATCAAAGTGTGTTGCCATGTACAACCCTGAGATTCATTATCTTGTAGGCATTCACAGTAGAACAACGAAATACAAAAGAATCAATGAAAAACTATGCATAACACTAACCGACAAACAACCAATGTGCACAAGACAAACTGCAGGTACAGTAAAAAAGCATAATAATAATAGAAAATATATCTCAATAAGTAATACTGAGAACGTGAGTTGTATAGCCCTTGAAGGCGAGTCCATAGGTTGTATTATGTGTTGTGGTGAGTGAAGATGTCCACACTGGTTCGGGAGCCAGATGGTCGAAGGGAAATAAACCCGATGGCATGGGACCCAAGGCTCCTGCATCTCATTTATGATGCAGCAGTGAGAAGAGAGCACGGCCTGGATGGTGGGGATCCTCGATGATGGATGCTGCTTTCTCATGGCAGTGTTCTTTGTAGATGTGCTCAAAGGCCTGCAATCACAGATCTGCGCTCGTTTTCCACAGCAGTCTGGAAGGAGTTTGTCTGTTCTCTCCATGAACACATGGGTTTCCTCCAGGTGCTCCAATTTCTTCCCACAGACATATGGTTAGGGTAGGTGGCACACACAAAATGCTAGAGGAACTCACCAGGCCAGGCAGATCTACAGTGGCATGCAGAAGTTTGGGCACCCTTTGTCAAAATTTCTGTTACTGTGAATAGCTAAGCAAGTAAAAGATGACCTGATTTCCAAAAGCAATAAAGTTAAAGATGACACATTTCTTTAATACTTTAAGCACGATTACTTTTTAATTTTCATGTTTTACAGTTACAAAATAACAAAAAAGGAGAAGGGCCTGAAGCAAAAGTTTGGGCACCTTGGATGGTCAGTACTTAGTAACACCTCCTTTGGCAAGTATCGCAGCTTGTAAATACTTTCTGTAGCCAGCTAACAGTCTTTCAATTCCTGTTTGGGGTATTTTCGCCCATTCTTCCTTGCAAAAGGCTTCTAGTTCTGTGAGATTCTTGGGCCGTCTTGCATGCACTGCTGTTTTGAGGTCTATCCACAGATTTTCGATGATGTTTAGGTTGGGACACTGTGAGGGCCACGGCAAAACCTTCAGCTTGTGCCTCTTGAGGTAGTCCATTGCGGATTTTGGGGTGTCTTTAGGATCATTATCCTGTTGTAGAAACCATCCTCTTTTCATCTTCAGCTTTTTTTTTTCTTTTTTTTTTAAACAGGCGGTGTGATGTTTGCTTCCAGAATTTGCTGGTACTTAATTGAATTCATTCTTCCCTCTACCAATGAAATGTTCCCCGCGCCACTGGCTGCAAAACAAGCCCAAAGCATGATCAACTCACCCCCGTGCTTAACAGTTGGAGAGGTGTTCTTTTCATGAAAGTTTGCAACCTTTTTTCTCCAAACATACCTTTGTTCATTATGGCCAAAAAGTTCTATTTTAACTTCATCAGTCCACAGGACTTGTTTCCAAAATGTATCAGGCTTGTTTAGACGTTCCTTTGCAAACTTCTGACATTGAATTTTGTGGTGAGGATGCAGGAAAGGTTTCTTCTGATGACTCTTCCATGAAGATCATATTTGTGCAGGTGTCGCTGCACAGTAGAACAGTGCACCATCACTCCAGAGTCTGCTAAATCTTCCTGAAGGTCTTTTGCAGTCAAACGGGGGTTTTGATTTGCCTTTCTAGCAATCCTATGAGCAGTTCTCTCAGAAAGTTTTCTTGGTCTTCCAGACCTCAACTTGACCTCCACCATTCCTGTTAACTGCCATTTCTTAACTACATTACAAACTGAGGAACTGGTTACCTGAAAATGCTTTGCTATCTTCTTATAGCTTTCTCCTGCTTTGTGGGCATCATATATTTTAATTTTCAGAGTGCTGGGCAGCTGCTTAGAATAGCCCATGGCTGCTGATTGTTGGGACAAGGTCTGAGGAGTCAGAGTATTTATAAAGTTTTGATATTTGCATCCCCTGTCCTTTCCCAATGACGACTGTGAACAAGCCATAGCCCTAACAAGCTAATTAAGGTCTGAGACCTTGGTAAAAATTATCTGAGAGCTCAAATCTCTTGGTGTGCCCAAACCTTTGCATGGTGCTCCTTTCCTTTTTTTTCCCACTCTAAAATTGTACAAAACAAAAATAATACACTAATCTTGCTTAAAATGTTGAAAAGAATGTTTCATCTTTAACTTTATGACTTTTGGAGATCAGTTTATCTTCTACTCACTTAACTATTCACAGTAACAGAAATTTTGACCAGGGTGCCCAAACTTTTCACTGTATGGAAAAGAGTGAACAGCTGACGTTTTTGGCTGAGGCCCTTTCTCAGGACTAGCAACTTCCATTAGGCTTAGTGAGTTGTGGGCATGTTATGTTGGTGCCAGAAGCATGGTGACTCTTGTACATCCTTGAATTGTGTTGGTTGTTGACAAAAAAGACACATTTCATTGTATGTTTCATTGTTTCTATGGAAAATTAAAACACCCCTTTACTCTTTAAAGTACACGAGATAATTCGACCTTCATACCATTGTAATTGGCCTTGATTAAGTTGAAGAGACTGGTTTTATCCCTGAGGTAATCACCCCCAAGTTGCATCTAGAATTCTACTGTGTTGTGGTAACTACATTCCAGAGCAGGGGTTCCCAACCTGGAGGCCATGGACCCCACAGTCAGTAGTAAGCATCCATTGCATAAAATAAGGTTGAGAATCCCTGTTCTAGAGGAACCTGGTCAAGCAGTATCTGTGGGAGGAAAGGAACAGCTGATGTTTCAGGACTAAACCCTGTATCGAGACATAGATCTCACATCCAGATCCAGACCCCAGCACCTGTAGTCTCTAAAAGATCTGTTCCTAGGAAGGTTCTATGATACACTGCTTTAAAAAAACCCTGATGAACTTCATAAATACTTATTCCACAATAATCTTGCTCAATGAATATGCAGAATAAAATCTTGCATGTAGGCCCTTCATGCCTGCTTCAGGTATTTCCTCATTTATGGTTTCTCTTGTTGAGGTTTCACATTTTGGGTGCTCATAAATTAGTCCAACAGAGCAGCCTCTCTGCCTGCTTGTACTTTTGGTACAACACGTATCCTTGGATGTTAAGCTCTCAACATTTGATCATCTTATTTTTGTGCCCTGTAGTCACCCGAAAGAGTTTCAGCCTTGACCTGGTCAGCTACTCATTCACTTCTGATTGTAACAAACCCAGCTTCAAGACACAACTTCAGAAATTTGAGCGTATAGTTCACGGTGCCAATTCAATGCATCTTAGAGGCATTACTTTTCAAATCAAATGTTTGTAAAAGATGGAGCCACAAGCTATGATGTGATCCTACCATCAGCCACATATCACCACCACCCCCCCACCCCCGCTTCACCCCTTGCTGCTTTCCACTGTCTACGCTTTCTCCTGAGGAGTCCTGATAAAGGGTCTTGGCCCAAAATGTCGACTGTTTATTCCTCTTCATAGATGCTGCCTGACCCACAAAGTTCATCCAGCACTGTACAATGTTCATGTCTTTGGGTTTTAGACTAATCAGGTGGGATAAGAGGTGCTGGTTCTCTAGTTTCTGTTTAGCCTCATCCTGGCAGTGGAATACGGGAATGGGAGGAAGAATTAAAATTGTTAGCAACCAAGAGATCCGGACAGCAACATGAACAGAGCGAAGGTGCTCGGTGGAGCAGTGACCCAGTTTGCTCCAGTGGATTTCCAGCATCTGCAGAGTCTCTTGTGTTTTCACTCTCTCCGTGACTACCACCTCACCTGTCCCTCCCCTGTGATTGTACCTCCCCATGTCCTCTTCCTGATAACTGTCGGAGATGCAACATCTGACCCTACACCTCCTCCCTCACCTCCATTCAGGGACGTAAACAGCCCTTGCAGGTGAGGCTAACATTCACATGCATATCCCAACCCTTTTTTTTCCATTGTTCTGGTGCTCCCATTGTGTCCTCTGCTATATCAGTGAAACTGGTTGCTAACAATTTTAATTCTTCCTCCCATTCCCACACTGACATGTCTGTCCTAGGCCTTCTCCACTGCCAGGATGATGTTAGAAGTAGAGAACCAGCACCTCATATTCCACCTGGTTAGTCTACAACCCCCAAAGACACGAACACTGAATTCTCCAACTTCCAGTAAACTGTTTCCCATCTGTCCATTTCCTCTCTCTTCCCGATTGAACGTCCCAAAAGAGTGAAGGCCAAATGAAACCTGAAGGTTGCCAAGAAATTCAGAAGGGGCAGAGAAGCAAACTTCAATCAGAATTGGTGAAACCCAGGCCAGACGTTGCTGGAACTGGAACACCAGTCGAGCCAGTTTCCCAGACACTGAAGCAGCTGATTCAATGCGACTTTCATCTCTTTTAGCAATGAGCATGAAAACCGAGCCAGGAGCAATGAGATTCACTGTGTGAGTGTAATCAAGTGTGGTCCACCGAAGAATGTACAGTACAATGCTGTCGTCTAAAGGAGGGCAGGAATTTGGAATCTAGAATGGACAGATCATTTAATACTTGTATCTGGAGCGCCAAGTAACAGCATCTGTGACAGAGTAGAGAGCTTTGCATTTTGATGTCAGGGAAGTGTGGAAACCAGAAAGATTAGATTCTTCAGAAACACTTTTTATTAAGACAGCCATCATCACAATACATGGAGGCTTTGGAGGGGCGCAGAAGTAGTTGACCAGGGTGCCATCTGGATTAAACTGTATTAGCTATAAGGAAAGGATGGACAAACTTAAATTCTGATTTTGATTGATTCTGGCTTCTGTCCCCTTCCTTTCTAGTCTGGATGAAGAGTCTCAGCTCGGGATATTGACTGTTTATTCCTCTCCATAGATGCTGCCTGGCCCACTGAGCATTTCGGGTGTATTCCCAAAGCTGGATTATCCCAAACAACAATACTCCACTTTCGATGACTATTATTTATTTAAATAAATATCTGCAGCACCATTCACACTGAGCACACATATCCGTAGTGATTTTAAATAACGTGCATCTTTCTTGCTTATCCAGAGAGCTGTTTACTGAATTTTACTTGCTAAATTAAATTTTTCTCTTAAGCTACAAATACAATGAAACAGATATATGTAAATTTGGATCCGTCATTTTCTACAAAGGAAATATTGTAAGCAGAAATACCATGTGTTGCTAATTTAAGCTACACATGTAAACCTAATTAGCTATTTCAGATAGTGACCAAGCACAGTGAATGCACACCACTTTGTTAAAGTGCAGCAGACTTCGGAGACTGACCTTTAAGCGGAAACTTCGGGCCCATCTCCATTGAGAATATCATCCCAGTAGCAGTATGGCCCTAGCGGCCCTCATGGTCACTGAGTCATCCCCAACTTGTTCCCCTTCATTTTCAGCCTGCTCATAGAAGTTGTGATGACAATGTTCAATATTGTATATTCAATGGCTGTAGCTCATTTAGTTTTCTAGTACTGTATGACAGTTTAACATCAGATTTTGTTTACAGTAATAATGGTGTTCTTAGTAACGGCACAGTTTAACAGTGAAATCCCACAAGATGTAATGTTGGGGCTTCATAAAGCATTGGTCTGGGTTGGATACTTTCTGTGGGTTCACCCTTATAAAAGATGCTCCACATCAGCCTCAGAGACCGAACTCACAGGGTTATTGGGGCTGTGGGGGGTTTTGATGGTCAAAGCGAGCATAAAAAGCATTGAGCTCATCTGGGAGCGAAGCCTTGTTGTCACCTGTGTCTCTTGGTTTCACTTTGTAGGAGGTGAAAGCATTGAAGTCCTGCCACAGTTGTTGAACGTCCTTCAGTGATTCAAGTTGGTCCAAAATTGCAGTTCTGGTTGTGAGATGGCTTTCCAGAGAACATACCTGGACCTACTGTATTTTACTTGGTTGCCAGACCTGAATGCCACTGATCTGGCTCTCAGCAGATTGCAGATCTCATGGTTCATACCGGGCTTCCGGTTGGGGAAGATCCTGAATGATATTGTGGGGACACACTCATCTACAACTGTTCTTATAAAGTCTATGGCAACTGTAGTGTATTTGTTCAGATCCTCTTAGGAGTCTTTGAACACAGCCCAGTCCACTGACTCAAAACTACCCAGACCCACTCCTCTGCCGCCTGCAACCACCTCTTCGTTGCCGTCACCTCTGGAGTCTTCCTCTTTGACCCTCGCTGTTCTACAGGGATGCATGGCCTCAGAATAGAGCAGGGGCTCCCAACCATTTTCATTCCATGGACCAATACCATTAAACAATGGACCCCAGGAATAGAGAAACATCCATTCAGAACAGAGATGAGGAGGAACTTCTTCAACCAGAGTGCGGTGATCGGTGGAATTCATTGCCACAGATGACTGTGGAAGTCAACTCATTGGGTTTGTTGTCTTTTGCACATTGGCCTGTTTGTCCATCACTGTCATGTGAGGTTTTTCATTGATTCTATCATGTTTCTATCCATTTACTGTGAATGTCCACAAGAAAATTAACCTCAGGATAGTATGTGGTGGCATATATGCACTTTGATAATGAATTTACTTTGAACTTTGATCTATAAAGTGGAGGTTTGATAGGTTCTTGAGTAGTAAGAGCATCAAAGTTTACAGTGAGAAGGCAGGAGAATCGGGCTGAGGGGGATTGTAATTCAGCCATAGTGGAATGGTGGAACAGATTTGATGGGCAGAATAGCCTAATTCTGTTCCTTTGTCTTATAGTTTTATGAACTGGAGCATTGGCAGGACCTCACCCAGGCTGAGAGGCTACCGATCCACATGAGGCTGCTCCCAGTTTCTACTGCAATTTATGCAATCACTGTGTCTAGTCCTACAAACGTCAAGAGGAAGTCATTCAAGAGGGATTGATTCCACTCCAGAGGTCCCAATACATGCCCTAGGCATTAATTCAGAGAGACTACAACAATGAGAGTCTTCCTTTGAGTGGTGCTAGTAATGTTTTGCTGGTTGAGATATATGCAGATTCCAGAAAAACGTTTGTCGGAGCCTAAGATTGTCCTCACTGTGACTCTGGACCACTTATGGAGAGATTATTTTTCAGCTTAGGCCTTGAGTTTATTTCCTGCTCCACTATAAGACTGTGGTTTGATGCTAACCCAGGAATGGATCATGGTGCAGCATTAATACACCTGAAATTGGACCATAGACATAGGAGCAATAGAATTGGGCCATTTGGTTTATCAGGCCTGCTCCACCACTCAGTTTCATCATTAGGCTTACAATTTTCAATTACTGAACAAGTCTGAACCATCTGACCAAATGCAAAAATGTACCACGCTGAAATGGCTGATTTATTTTCTCTCTCAACCCTATTCTTCCACCTTCTCCCCATAACATTTGAAGCCATATTAATCAAGAACCTATCAAACTCCTCTTTGAATACACCCAATGACTCAACATCCATGGCCATCTGTGGCAATGAACTCCATTGGTTCATCACCCTCTGGCTGAAGAAGTTCCTCATCTGTTCTAAAGGGAAGTCCTTCTATTCTGAGGCTGTACTTCTGGTCCTAGACTCTCTCATTACTGAAAGCATTCTCTCCATGTGCATTCTATCCAAGCCTTTAAATATTCAGTACGTTTCCATGAGATCCTCCCTCATTCTTCTAATCTCTAGTGAGTACAAGTACAGAACCCTCTCTTTCCCTGGATCATTCTCATGAACCTCCTCTGGATCCTCTCCAATACCAACACATCCTCTCTTAGACATGAGATCTAAAACTGCTGACAATACTCCGAATGAGGTCTGACCAATGCCCTATACATCCTTGCTTTCTTCTTCGAGTCCACTTGAAATGAATACTGACATTGCATTTGCATTCCTTGCTACCAGCTTGCAAGAGGTGTTTCAGAAAGTTTATAATTAGATGAGTCAGTTGAGAATAAACAAGAGGTGTTCTGAGACTATGAGACTCTACGATAACTAAGTAGCACGAGTACTTTTTCCTTCATAACAACAGTCTATTAGCCTGAGGCTCCTCTGCTACAATTGCTGTTCATCAGAGGCAATGTTTTCGGGAATTTCCATCTCCCTTGATGTAATAAAGAGCTCCCTGCTTTCACTCTAGAGCAACTCACCTCTAATTTGAAAATTATGCCCTTTCAATTGGGAAATTCTGTTAATCTATTCCTTATAACATTTTGAATCTCAATGAGCCCTCCAGGGGATAGATGAAATCAAGCAATCTAGCCTCAGGACTCATGTCATTCAGGTGTACCTGTATCCCACCCCCTCTATGGCAAGAGATCGCCTCTAGATCACTGTACCAAGCTAGAGCTCTCTATGTGAAAAGACCAAGGTTCTATGCGCCCATCCTGCTCCTGTTTCCATCATTAGTATATGCAGAGGGTCTACACTCGTTGCTTTTTCAGTAAAACACTCAGAACTGGAATTCTCCTAACTCACGCATTTCAAAATACAAAGGGAAATGCTGGAAGTAAAGATTAGCTTTATTTATCATGGAAACAAAATGCATCGTTTGTATCAGATCAATTCGGCAAGGATTGTACTGGGCAGCCTGCGAGTGTCACCACGCTCCGGCTCAACATAGCATGCCCACAACTCACTAACTCCCCCTGTACGATTCTTGGAATGTGGGAGGTAACCAGAGCAGGCCATGCAGTGGGAATTGAACACCAATCAGTGTCACTTGCGCTGGAAAGCCATGTACCAACTGCTATGCTACCATTCCAGGCAAGATGGCAGAGACGCCATTGATTACACTTCGTCAGATCTGGGACATAAATAGATTTTAATATGCAGGGAAGTGGGAAAGGGAAGGAGAGAACAATAGGAGAGGGCTGTAAGTCAAAGCAAAAAGGGATGAAAGCATCAGGCACAAGTGGGTGGTATTGGTATCAGTCCAGAGGAAGTACAAGTACAAATAATTATCTATAACAGATGTAATATATTTGGTTGGGTGGAAATTAGAAATTACTTCTCAATTTGAATTAGCGTGTTCCAGGAGTGGATCATGTATCACCATTCTGTTTAGTAGCTTTCCAAAGTACGCAGACTTCCCCTTCTTTAGCTGATTTATCAGCAAGGAATATCAGATTTCCATCAAGTTTCAACTTCCCCATTTCAGCACGGTACGTTCCTGCATTTGGTCAGATGAAGCGGTTCAGACTTGCTCAGTAATTGAAAATTAGAAGCAAATGATGAATCTGACTGCAGTGGGCCAAGTGGGGAGGAGGTGACTGATTGAAATGACTGGATGGCCTGTCACATCTTACAAATGTGATATTCAGTGGCATGCAACTTGAAGGAGCCAAGTTAAAATTACAAGGTTACTCTGAATCATCATCCATTGCACGCACACAGCGTCTTCCACACAGTCGCAAGTCTGCTGGTGTTTCGAGCCTTACTTACCTTGCACTCTAATGGCTTGACATTGGCTTTCACTATCTTTACCGTGTGATAAACATATGCTAATCAGAGCTCACACAAAAGTTCAGTGAAATAGACAAATTCAACACCAGCTTTTTCTGCCCACAAAACTACACACCAGTACATACAGTACCTGTGTGGTTCCTGTTGGAAGCTGCACGCAAAGCTCACACACATCTGCCCCTGTTATTGGAGCAGTGATCAGAAAGCAGCAAGTCAGAGCTTAAAGGATTTCCCCCATGGCATCTGTACAGTAAAGATACAAGAGGCACGATGGCTTGTCTGTGTCCTGTCCTGTCCAGCCTTGCCCTGGTCCAACCACGTAGACGTCACACCCTGGAAAGCTCACCAATGTCACTACTTCCTCAGAGAAATTTGGCATGTCACCATTGACCCTTACCACTTTTTATCAATGCACCATTTATCCTGCCTGGATAAATTACAGCCTGGCACGGCAACTGCTCTGCAAGAAAACACAGCTCAGCACATCATGAAAGCCAGCTTCCCCTCCATGAACTAGCTATACTTCTCACCATCTCATAAAGCATCCAGCTTAATCAAAGACCCCAGCCATCCTGGTCATTCTCTCTTCCATTGGGCAGTGGATGCCAAAGTCTGAAAGCCTATACTACCAGGCTCAAGGATGGCTTCTACCCTGCTGTTATAAGACTATTAAATAGTTCCCTAGAATGATAAGCTGGACTCTTCACATCACAACCTACCCATTATGATCTTGCACCTTATTGTTCACCTGCACAGATTTAGATTTAGATTTCAGATTTAATTATTGATTTATCACATTTAAGTGGGAACATTCAATAAAATGTTTGGCAGAACATAACGAGCCACAAAACAACAGCAGCAAAACAAGCCCCTTTCCTCCCCATCACCCACCCAACCACACACACAGACAGTTCTCCAACTCTGGGACAGGCCTCCCGTCTCCAACTTCAAGACAGGTCTTTGGGCCTCCCTTCTTCAGTCTCCAGTCTTTGGCCATTGAGCTTTGACTTCTGGACTTCCAAATGACCTTTAGCCTTTAGTCTTCAGTATCAATCCTTCAACTGGCCAAAGACGGTACCCCTGAACTCTGGGCTTGACACTGAATCCATTTCCAATTCCATGTGATGATCTGTTCTGATCAATGTTCCTTGCTGTAAGTTGCCCCACTCACTGATCAAGGGGTCAGTGAGCACATTGTAAACTTGGGTCTCACTTTGTTACTTGGTATTGATAATTGAAATAAAGCCTTTTCGATTATCCAGGCCATCGCAGATGAATGCTGAGGAATGCTTTGGACAAGACATTGATGTTCAATGCAATGCTATCCAATCACTGCCTCGCTCCAAGTTTTGCTGTAAGTGAAGACCCTAGATGATTCCCAAAAGGTCCAGTTGCTCACACAAAATGCCGGAGGAACCCGGCAGCCAGGCAACATCGACAGAGGGAAATTAATTATCAACATTTCTCCAGCATTTGTGGGTGTTGTTCACGATTCACAGCATCTGCAAAACCTTCTGTGGCTTCCATTACTACTGGCATACAACTGCACAGCCTGCAGCGTCATTAGCCAAGGGACCAATATCAGGGGAGCGTCAGTCATGCCGAGATGAGTTATCCACAGAAACAATGGTCCCATTTACTGGCGGAGGTTCCTTCAGCCAGAAGTAATTGCAAGCACAGTCTACCCTAAAAGATGCGGGAAACTAGATCAGATTTTTTTTTTGTTAATGAGGTTAAGCAATGACGTCAGTTGAATAGGAGACAGACATCAAGTCTGCAAACTGACATTAACCACAAAGAACACTGACTGGCTTGCAGCAAGCTTCTCAGCACCAAGGTTTCTTTCAGAACATTACCACCGTTCAGTAGCAGCACTCTTGCATCAAAGTCAGATGGTCGTGTGCTCAAATCCCACTTGAAGGCATGATACTACAATGCTGACTGAATGTAACTATGTCAGTGATGCAGTTTCAGAGATCAGTTGAGTAATCTTACGCCCTGACTGCCCACTCAAAGATCTCCACCTGGATTCAAACAGGGAAGCATTACCCTACAAATGTCAGAAACTAGTTGTAGGAGCACATCACTCAGACACTGCCCTGTTAGTTGATACTTGCAGTTTGTGTTGCCCCATTGTATGAAGGATGGGGAGACTGGAGAGGATGTAGAAGTCATTTACCAAGATGTTACCTAGATCTCTTCCTCACTGATGATCAATATTGGTGCATCTCAGGGGTAAGTGCTTAGTCCACTGCTCGACTCCCTCTATACCCATGACAGTATGGCTAGGTACATCTCAAATACCATCTATAATTTACTGATGATACAACCATTGTACGTAGAATCACAGATGGAGATGAGAGGATGTACAGGAGCAAGGTATACCAGCTAGTTGAGTGGTGTCACAGCAACAACCTTGCACTCAATGTCAGTAAGACAAAAGAGATGATTGTGGGCTTCAAGAAGGGTAAGATGATGGAACACAGACCAGTCCTCAGGGGGATCAGAAAAGAAGAGAGTGAGCAATTTTAAGTTCCTGGGTGTCGAGATCTCCGAGGATCTAACCTGGTCCCAACATATCGATGCAGCTATAAAGAAGACCCACCCAGGGTATGCCCTCTTCTCATTGTTACCATCAGGAAGGAGATACAGAAGCCTGAAGGCACTCAGCGAATCAGGGACAGCTTCTTCCCCTCTGCCATTCAATTCCTGAATAGACCTTAAACCCATGAACACTAGATCAACTTTTTTTTTTTTAAATTACTTGTTTTGTACAATTTTAATCTATTTAATATACATACGTACTTATTGTAATTGATTCTTATTCATCTCTTTCTACGTTACCATGTATTGCATTGTACAGCTGCTGGTAAATTAACAAATTTCACAACACTTGTCAGTGATATTAAACCTGATCCTGATTAGAGGGTATGAGCTATGAAGAGAATTTGAACAAAGTGGAGTATTGGAAGTTGAGGTGATATCTGATAAAAATATTCTAAATTATGAAGAAGGGATAGGGTAGGCAGTTAATTTTTATCCCAAGGTAGAGATGCCAAATGCTTTTAAAGTTCAAGGGGGTGAGGGGGGAAAGGTGTTTTTTTTTTTGAGGGGCAATTTTTTAATTAAATTAACAGAGCATCATGGGTGCCAGGAATGGGTTACCAGAAGTAGAAGTGGAAGCAGGCAGTTTGGTGGAGTTTAGCACATAGACAGCAAAGGAGTAGGCCCTTTGATCCACAATGTTGTGCTGAAACAAATAAATTAGTAATCAAATGGCCAACTAAACTAGTCCCTTATGCCTACATAATGTCCCCTGTCCCTCCATTTTCCTCACATTCATGTGAATAGCTAAATATCTCTTAAAAGTCCCTGATGTATCTGACTCTACCACCAATCCAGGCAGCCATACCAGGTATCCACCACTCTCCATGTTTAAAAACTCCTTCACATCTCCTTTAAAATGATCCCTTCTCATCTTAAATGCATGCCCTCTGGTGTTAGACATTTCAACACTAGGAAAAAGATACTATCTGTCGGCTCTATCTATGCCTCCCATAATCTTGTAAACATCTCAGATCTCCCCTAAGCCTCCAGAGAAAACAACCCAAGTTTGTCCAACCTTTCATTATAGCCCAAGCCCTCTAATCCAGGCAGTATTCTAGTAAGCCTCTTCTGCACCCTCTTCAAAGTCTTGACAATTTTCCTAAAATGTGGTAACCAGAACTATATGCAATATTCCAAACATGGTTCAACTATAAAACTGCAACATTTCCTGACTCTTGAACCCAATGCCTTGACTAATAAAGGCGAGCATGCCAAATGCCTTCTTAACCACCCTATCAACCTGTCTAGCCACTTTCAAGGAGCTATGAACTTGGATCCCAAGATCCCTCTGCTCGTCAACACTGACAAGAGTCTTGCCCATAACAGTGCACTGTCTCTACGCATTTGACCTACAAAGGTGCAACATTTTACATTTCTCCATCTGCCATTTCTTCCCCTATATCTGCAACTGGTCTTTATCCTGCCATATACTTTACCAGTTATCTACGATATCCACAACATCCCCAATCTTCGTATCATCTGCAAACTTTCTAACCCACCCATGTCAATTTTCTTCCAGGTCATTTATATACAGCAGAGGTCCCTATTATGTTTTGTAACTCCAGAAACTAATCAAAAAAAATACTGAAGCCAGGGTTATTCATGTACTTAGTCTTTTTTCTTCAATACATATGATGTGGTGGCATAATGACATATGCCATTCACGTGCTTTTTACATATAATCCAAAATGAATTATACAAAGAATGCTTCAAATAATCTATTTACAACATTACACAAATTACTGAAATATTAAATACACAACATTCCTCCCTGCTTACTATAAATTCCACTCAATACAAAATGCATCTTAACTGTTTGTGCACAGTATAGAATATAATGCAACTGCTATCTAGCCATCTACAGCACAGTAAAATGTTCAGTTTTCCCATTCAGGCCTAAATATCTGTAGAGGATTTATTACTCTTGTCGGAAGAAGTCTGTCCTGATGGAGGGGCGCAGGGGGCCCTCTGAGATTTGCTGCCTTGGAAAACAAAAATCTCAGGTTCTGGGGCCTCAGGTTCAGCTTCATGGTGGTTGTAGGAGTTGACTCTGGGACTGCAGGGAGTGGTTCTGACAGCTTCCTTCTCTAGCAGTTGACTCTGCTCTCCTCAAATGATTGACGTGTTATCTCCAGATAACATCAGACACAATCTCCACAGTTTTGCCCTCAATTTTTCCAAGCACCCACTTGTGACCATCTTGGTAATCTCTCACCAGGGTAATCCTCAGGGATGGAGAGGTGCTACTCTTAGCTGCTTCAAGACATGTTGGTATACCGACCAGTACATGGCAAGCTGCTTGATCTGCTCATCTATTCCAGGCCACCAGACAAAGCTTCAAGCCAACATTTTCATTTTGACCTTGCCTAGATGATCAGCATGTAGCTCCTCCAACACTTTAGCTCTCAGCTTGGATGGTACAAATCTCAATCCCCACTCGAGGCAACCCCCGAAAAGGGCATTCCTCCCGGTGCTGGTAACTATGGGAGAACTGGAATTTCTATTGCACATTCCAGCCACTTTGGGTTGCCATGTAGGCCTGAGTCACAAGGGGTGTCCTCAAGTTTCCCTTTGGATCATCTCGGCAGTACAGGGAGAATTTGAATTTGCATTAGGGAGAATACTTCAAGAGGAGAGTCCTTTTGTAAATTTTTCAGGCGTTTCCTTCTCCAAGGGTAAATAGGACAATCCACCAGCATTTCCATGACTAGTCCTCTTGAATTTGATCTTGTAATTGTGTCCAAGAAAGAACCCATCTTGGTATTCACGCTGCTGTTAGTGTAACACCCTTCTGTAGATTTAAAATGGACACCAGTGGTTGCTGATCAATATTGAGGATAAACTCTCACCCAGACAGGTTTTATACCCCAAACTATACTAAGGGACTGTCAATCTATGCATGATTTTCCTCTGCAGGGGTAAGGGAACATGATGCAAAGGCTATGGGACATTAATTTCCACCACTCAAAATGTGACATGACTACACCTACACCAGAGAGCAAGGCAAACAGGCAAGCCTCACTGGCTGATGTTGATCATAATGTGCGATTATAATGTCTGACATCACCATTTCCTTCGCCTTTTTAAAAACCACCTCACACTGCCTCATCAATTGTCATTTCAACCCAATCTGCAGTCATGAGTTCAAGGGGTGGAGTACAGTAGCCAGGTTGTCAGAAACCTGTTATAATAATTCTAAACAGGACCACAAACCATGACACGTCCTTTGGCCGTGAGGCACCCAGCACTGCTTGAATTTTCTCAGCACACTTATGTAATACTTGTATGTCAATGGTGTGAGCACAGTAAATGATGCTTGGTTTAAATCATTCACACTTGACACATCGCGCTCGGAACCCATAATCTTCCAATCTTGTTAACACTGTCTTGAGATTTTGGGGACATTCCTTGTCATGCTTAACAGTAACAATGATGTCATCCAGGTAACACCGAGCCTTGCAGCACCTATTCCATAGGTTTCTAACAGAGTGCAGGTGCAGATGCTGCTCCAAAAGTAAGCCTATTATAGCGATAAAACCCTTTGTGAGTGTTTATGGTGAGAAACACTTTGGATTCTTCTCACATCTCCATCTACAAATATGCCTCAACCAAGTCCACTTTGCTAAAGTGTTTCCCTCTAGAAAGGTTTGCAAAAATATCCTCTATCCTGGGCAAAGGGTATTGATCTATTTTCAGTTCTGGGTTGATAGTGACCTTAAAATCACCACAGACCCATCCTCCTTAGCTTCTGGGTACTACTGGCATTGCCCATGAGCCCCACTCAACCTTGAAAAGAATTCTTTCAGCTTCTTACAGATCACTGACTACTTTATCACAGATGGTGTAAAGATCTAAACAGGCTTTGCAAAAACTTGGGTGTGGCAGTTTTTATTTAACACGATTTCACCCTTGATATGGGATTTTTCCAATGCTATCCTTGAACATTGCTATGACATCATCCAGTAATTTGCTTTTAGTTGTATACAATTGGTGGATGGATATCCAAGCAACACACAAAATGCTGGAAGAACACAGCAGGCTAGGCAGCATCTATGGAAAAAAAAAGTACAGTCAACGTTTCAGGCTGAGACCTTTCAGCAGGACTGGAGAAAAACAAGATGAGGAGTAGAGTTAAAAGGTGGCAAGAGGGGAGGGAGAAACACAAGCTGATTGGTGAAACTGGGAGGGGTGAAGTAAAGAGCAGGGAAGTTGATCGATGAAAGAGATATGAGGCTGGAGAAGGGAGAGTCTGATCAGAGAGGACAGAAGACCATGGAAGGAAGGAAAAGGGGTGGGGAAGGAGCACGAGAGGGAGGCAATAGGTAGGCAAGGAGATAAGCTGAGAGAGGGGAAAAAGGGAATGGTAGGAGGGAGAGAGGCATTACCAGAAGTTTGAGAAATTGATGTCCATGCTATCAGATTGGAGACTATACAGACAGAATACAAGTTCATCCTCTGACCTGAGTGTAGGCTCATTGCGACAGTAGATAAGGCCATGGATTGACATATTGGAATGGGAAGTGGAATTAAAATGGGTGGCCACTGGGAGAACCTGCTTCTTCTGGTGGCTGGAGCGTAGGTGCTCGGCAAAGCCATCTCCCAATCTACATTGGGTCTCATTGATGTACAAGGGATTACATCAGAAGCACCAGACACAATACACGACCCCAACAGAAAGGTGGTGTAGGGGCAGGTGTAGCACTTGTTCCACTTGCAAGGATAAGTGCCAGGAGGGAGATCAATAGGTAGGGGCAAATGGACAAGGAAGTCTCGTCAGGAGTGATCCCTGCATAAAGTGAGGGGGGGGGGGGGGGGAAAGAGAGGGAAAGATGTGCTTGGTTGTGGAATCCCATTGGAGTTGGCGGAAGTTCCAGAGAATTATGTGCTGGACACGGAGGCTGGTGGGGTTCCCTGTCCCCTTTTCCCTCTCTCACCTCATCTCCTTGCCTGTTCATCACCTCCCTCTGGTGCTCCTCCCTCTTATCTTTCTTCCATGGCCTTCTGTCCTCTCCTATCAGATTCCCCCTTCTCCAGCCCTGTGCCTTTCACCAATCAACTTCCCAGCTCTTAACTTCATCCCTCCCCCTTCTGATTTCACCTATCTCAATGTTTCTCTCTTCCTTCCCCACCTTTAAAATCTACTCCTCATGTCCTTTTTTCCCCCTCCAGTCCTGCTGAAGGGTCTTGGCCCGAAACGTTGACTGTACTTTTTTTGCCCCCGTAGATGATGTCTGGTATGTTTGAGTTCCTCCAGCATGTTGTGTGTGTTGCATGGATTTCAAGCATCAGCAGATATTTTTCTTGTTTGTGATTGGATGGATCTTTAATCAAGTTGTGGCTGTCTCAGCCAATCACAGCCCCACAATGCTGGCCCTCCTGGTTTTCCACATACAAGCCCTATGTGGCTTGATGGTTTTTGTATTTCACTATTACAGCTGTCTTTCTCCCAGCGGTCATCTTTTCTTCAGTGTAACTTTTTACTTTGATATCTGCAGGCTTCAGTTTCTTTGAAGTGCTGTTCACATTCATTTTGTGGAATGACTGAAACAGCCGAGCCAGTGTCCAATTCCATTTTAATTAATTTGCTGTTCACATTATACATCTCAAGGCTAGTCAGTCCTGTGTCAATCTTATCATTATCAGATTGTTTTTTGTTTTTTTTAAGATCAACTGCACGCAGGTTAGTGCTCTTTGTGAAACTGCAATTTGATTTTCTTTTTCTCTTCCCTGTGCATTGTTTTGTCTGTCCAACATGCTTTTTTATATGTGTCATACTTTGCTGCATTCTCTGCAAGTTTCACCTTTAAATCTGCATTGGTTTGGTGTATGAGAGCTCCAGTCACACAATTTATTTGACCAGGCAGGATTCTGTTTATACATTGCAATTTTGTTCACACTGATTTTCATTCCTGACTGCAATTCAATTACACCTCTGGCTGCTGCTTCCATTGGTAGTGATTTCAACTGCTCTTTTAAATGTGAGTTGTACTTCAATGAGGAGCTGTTTTTGTACATTTTCTTGTAATATTCCACAAACTAAACAATCTCTCAATGCATCATTAAGCCCATGACTGAATTGACAATGCTGGGACAATTTCTTCAGTTCAGCCATGCAAGCTGAAATTGAACTCCCTTTCCATTTGATTCCACCTACGAAACCTAAAAGTGTTCTGCAATCAATGTTTCTGCTCTAAATGTTCCTGCAGTACAGTCATGATATCAGCAAAGCTCATTTCAGCTGGTTTGTTTTGAGCCATCAAGCTTCTAAGCAAACTGCATACTTTTCTGCCTTTTGCACTCAGCAACATTTGCTTTAAAATGCTACCCAATTCATTTGGAATATATCATCCAGTTATCTGTTGTGCAATCAAACATGTATCTTTCTAACTTAGCCGACTATTTCTGCATGGTCATTCTTGCTGCTTGTTTATTTTGTCTGTTTTTGCCCTTTTTTAAAAAAAAATCTCAACTGTCTTCCTAATTTCCTCTTGCTCCTGATGTATAGAATGCCTTGGGATTCTCTTTAATCCTACTTGCCAATGACTTTTCATGACCCCTGCTGGCTTTCCTAATTTCCTTCTTGAGTTTTTTTTTCCCCCTGACTCCTTTATAATCCTCAGGGGCTCTGTTTGATCCCAGCTTCCAAAGCTTTACATATGTAACTTTCACTTCGGCTAGTGGCTTAATATAGGGGGTGATAGACCCCCACCCCCAACCCGACCAAACTTAAGAAATCTCACTTGGGTAGATGCTGGGTGTTGTGTTCCCCTGTTACAAATCAGTACCCTGAAATAACAAACAGTACACAATATGCAATTAAATGATTAAGCTTTATAATTCTTACTTTGACTATATGGTTAGTAGAGAAATGAAATAAAAGAAAAAAAAGGGCCCAATCTTATTAAACGGTCTGTTGCGCAAAGTTGGAGCTCACTGATAAATCAATCGTTCACCATCAACCTCCTCCGCTTGTCACTGCCCTTCGGACCCTTGCTCCGAATCCACCCCATCTGGCGGTCTACTAAATCTCTCCATTTGCATCTTCTCTCCTCATCTCACCCCGGAAAAGCCTGCGATAAATCTACTTCCAGGTTCACAAGACAGAGCAACAAAATCCTGATTGGCTAACATGCATCCCACAGTCCTGTTATCTCCAGCCATAACCCAAACATTGCTGCTACAGAGAAACCGTTACCTCAGCAGTGAACATTACAGTGAAGCCATTTCATTAGCCTTAGCAGTGAAACACTACAGGGAAGCCATTACAGAGCGTTACACATACTTTTCCTATTTTTTCTTGACTAAATTCATCTCCTCCCTTGACATCAGAATCAGGTTTCATATCACCAGCATGTCATGAAATTTAACTTTGTGGCAGCAGTACAGTGCAATATCTGATAAATATAGCGAAAGGGGTGAATTAAAGTATTGCAAATGTATATTAAATAGTCAAGTAGTGCAAAGACAGAAATAAAACACTAGAGGTAGTGTTCATGAGTTTAATGAACATTTAGAATGTCCATCCAAGGTTCTTTTTCCTTGCCATCCTTGTCCTAAAACAACTGTTCCCAATTAGTTCTCCCTCGTTCCTGCCTAATGCTCTTGTAACTTGCCCTGCTCCAATGTAATATTCTCAGGCAAGATCCAAGCTTATCCTTGTCTATGGCCACCTTAAAACTTAAGCAGTTGTGGTCACTGTTCCCCAACTGTTCACCCTCTGAAAGGTCAGTCACCTGGCCAGGCTCATTACCCAACACCAGACCAGTACAGCCCTCCTCTTGTTGGACATCAATTTAAGAAACCCTTCTGGATGTACCCAACAAATTCTACCCCATCTAAGCCACCTGCTTTTAGAAGGTCCCGGTTTATATTAAGGAAGTCCTAAAAACAGCCTTATTGTTTGTTTGTTTTTTTAAAAAACTTTCCTTAAGCTGCCCAGAGTGATTGTATACTTCCTATTTTTGAGTTCTACCCATAGCGACTCAGTGGACAAGCCTCCCGTTCAGTCTCCTGAGCGAATCTGCGATATTGTCTGAGTATAACTCCACACACCCCTCCCCACCTTACCTCCCTCTATCTTTTCTAAAAAGATTGAAGCCCTGGGAGACATCCATTCCTGTCCCACGCTCAACTAGTCTGTGTTACGGTTACACTATCATAGAGCATGGATCAGTACATGGAACTAAGCTGATCACCTCTACCCATAATACTCCTACCATTAAAATGCACACATTTCAAACTATCCATCCCATTGTATCTATTACTTTGCTCCTGCCTGCTTTTACTGGCCCTGGCACCACCTTGCCCTTTAGCTCTCCACGTTCTGCCCAGGCGTTATTTACGGTAATCCCCTCTGTAGATGCTGCCTGCCTTGCTGAGTCCTCCAGCATTCGGCTTGTGTTGCTCACAAATAACACTGCTATGTTGAATGAGCTGACCTTTCATGAGATTTGCAAACGGAGGCCCAATCTGCTCAAGCATCACATGGTACAGCTTTGAAGAAAAGAGCTTTCCACAGCATCTTTTACAATATCTACCCCTCACTGAAACAGGCCATCTAGCTATGATCATGGTGCTGCTTGTGGAAGTTGGCTAGTGCAGTTTGGCTGCTGCAATTCCTACAAAAGGAATTACCCTTCAAAGGGACTTCATTGCTTTAAAAGTGCTTTGGAGTAAAAAAAGATACTAAAATAAAAGGATTTTTTTTTAAAGCCAAAATCCTTTTGAAAATCCATGTACCCAAACCTCTCCATTACCTCATCAAGTACACTTAGTAAAAATGTAATCCTATAAAAGTTTTGCTTTCAACATCACTTGACTTGACAAGTGCTTGCTACAAAGCAGTCTCCTTTCTGAATGAGGCAGCCTACTCTCGAGCAAGTCCTGGCCAGATTTGAGGTTAGTGCCTGCTTTTAAGATCGGTGACTCAGTCCCCACCACAGACTAGCTGGAGGCTACTGGCAGGAGAAAGGAGACAGTGAACAATTACGAGGCAGGTGAGTACTCTGAGCTTTGATATCCTTTATTTCCCTTATGAAGCCGAGTTCCAGTGAGGAAGGGTCAGCTTATTGCAAAGAGAGAAATAAATGAAGGAACACGCCAGGTGTGTTAGTTTGAACCAATTAAGATAATCTTCTTGAAGAGCTGCCAGCCTGTGGTGAAGTCACCCTTACAGTTCTGGGCTCTGCTTGGCCATTGAAAGGCTCATCCACAGCCAAACAAAAAGAATTGAATTAAATACATGGGTAGAGAAAACAAAACCTGAGAGAATCACTATCACAAGAGATTCTGCAGATGCTGGAACTCCAGAGTAACACACACAAATGCTGGAGGAATTCAGCATGTCAGGCAGCAGCTATGGAGGGGAATAAACAATGTTTCAGGCCGAGAGCCTTAATCAGGGAAGGGTCTTGGCCTGAAAGGTAGATTCTTTATTCTCCTCCATAGCTGCTGCCTGACCTGCTGAGTACCTCCACTTTTTTCACATGTTACTGAGTGTTGTGTCTGTGCACAATAACATACAAAATCAAAGCATGCAGACAGGAGATGGTGTATTCACATTGAAGCAAGTGAGAACAACACATGTAGACAACAGTGCATGCACAGACAACAGATCAATATATAGTGCTGGGGGGGTGTTATTGCTCTAAAAAAAAGTAGATCCATACATTATACTTCCTCCGCCTTTAGATTAATGCAACATAAAACTATATACGGGCAAAATCTTCAATAACAGTCTACAACTAACTTCACAGTTCTAAAGGTTCAGTCTTTCAGTATAGCACCTTTAGACCTGTGGAGTGGCATCAGATTTGGTAAGTGCCTTGTCAACAAAAACATTCTCATTGTGCCTCTGGGCCTGTGGAGTGGTATCATGTTTGGTAGGCGACTTGTTTAAGACAACGCTCTCGATATCTAGTATCACGTTGCTGTCAGTGACATCATCACTGAGAGACAAGTCCAGTGACTGTAATGCATCTGTCTTGTTGGATGCAGTCGACTCAGGTGTGTTCTTCAGCTGAGCATCCAGTATCTGATCCACATGATGTTTCCATGTCAGATCTCCAACATCCACTGTACATCAGTGGTCCAATTCTTGTAGCTATCCTACCACGTGTCCACTTGTCTTCTCAGTAATCCCACACTAGGATTTCCTGCCCAATCGCGAAGCTCTTTGCTGCTTCACTTGGCAAGTAGCTGAACTCTTTATTCTGTACTTCCCTCCGGAAGTCTGGTTTCAGGAGGTCTATGCAAAATTAAAGATTCCTGTTCATGAACAGCATTGCAGGTGTTTGATTCATTGTTGCATCAATAGAGTTCTGATACACAAAAAGGAAGCTACCTGCCTTTTGCTGCAGAGAAATGTCCTCCTTGTCCATTGCTTTAATGGGCTTCTTGAAGGTTTGGTAAACCTTTCAGCTAACCCATTTGTTGCTGGGTAGTGAGGAGATGACTTGAAATGTCTGATGCCATTTTTCTTCATGAACAGCCGGAATTCTTCTGACGTCTGTTGAGGTCCATTGTCACTTACAATTTGCTCGGATAAACCTCAGAGCGGAGAGAGTCTTTGCTGACATGGTTGACTTCATTGATATAACCTCTGGCCACTTCAAGTGAGCATCTACAGCCATCAGAAACATGGAGTCCAGGAATGGCTCAGCAAAGTCAACATATACTCTTTGCCATAGTGATGACATCGACTCCCCTGGTTGTAATAGTGCCCGAGTGGGGTGCATTTTGATCTTGTTGCATCCCAAACAGCTTTTGGCCAAGTATTCAATCTGTTTTATCTATTCCTTTCTCAATCACCTTCTCATTAGCATTAAGCCGCTGTGCCAGTCTCTGGTTAGTGTTACTGTTTGGGCTGCAGTTGCCTGTTGATGCCACACTGAGAGCTTTGAGTGCCAGTCCAGCTGGATTTTTCTCATCCATTCACGTCCAAAAAGTGCTAGCCCTCCACTTTTCAATTCACAGATCTCTAGCTGCTTCCATATGTCACACTTACTTTCAGTTTGCCTTTGCTAGACACTTTTTTGCCTGTGTAGGTCTTTAGCTTTGAGGTCCTCTCTAATGGTATCTTAGAAAACAGCCTGTTGGAGTCAGCCCCTGGAATTTAGGCAAAGCCAACCCTGTATCCAGATCCATTTTCAGTTTACACCAGACACATCTATTGTGATCCAGATGATTTTGTGATCTGCTTCAGTTATACTATGCAGCTCTAGTCATGACAGTTCATCTTTGTCAGACTCTATGTTGTCTGATTCTGTTGTACATTTGGTAACTTTATGCATTTGCTTAGTCTTGTGTTCAAGACTGCTCACTCTGTTGTGCTTTTTGCCTGCCTTGTGTATCCCCTGACCTTACCTGTGCACTTTCTGCAGACTTTCTTTGAACCAACAGTCATTGGCAACATGGGAGGATCTGCCACATCGATAACATCTTTGGCTCTTTGCACTATTCAGGGAAATTTTCTGCATTTCACATTCTAACCTCTTCTTCTGCAATTCTGCTGCATCTTTTGCTGCCGTCTCTAATGATATTGCAATGATCAATGCTCGTTCTGTGGTCAGCTCTCTTTCGGACAATAGCTTTGAATGCTTTGACCATCCATGGCACATACAAGCCCATCCTTTAATCGTCAGAAAGTCCATCTCTAAAGTCACAGTATTGAAAAAGTTTACACAGTTCTGCAATGTATTCAGAAATGCTTTCATCTTTTGACCAATTCTTTTTGTAAAACCTACACACTCAGCTATTGCCAGCTGTTTAGAGCTCACGTGATTTTGCAAAACTGTAACAATTTCATTGAATATCTTGCTTACAGGCTTTGTAGGGGTTGTTAAGTTGCGTGAGACACTGTACACCCCTGCACCCATTAAGCTAAGAAGTGTGGGGACTTTCTTTTGCTCCTCACATTGTTCACGTTCAAATACAGTTCACCCTCTCAATATACAAACCCCAGCCTTCAGTAGCACTATCAAATTCATTTGGATAGTTTTGTTGGCCATCCCCAATTCCTCTTGAACTGAATGACTTGCTAGGCAATGTCAACCCATCAGGGTGGTAGATGACACCTTCTTGAGGGAGCACCCTCTCTAGATGCTGTCCATGGCAGGCAGGGTTGAATCCACAACTCTCTGCAGCCTCATGTTACTATGCGTTGGAATTACCGTACCATGCTATGATCAGGATACTTTTTTTAAAAATGCATCTCTGCAAGTTTGTTCAATTATTTTGTGAAATTCAAAATCCCCTTAAGCTTCTAAGAAAGGAAAGGCAATGGTGCGCCTTCTTTGTAATTGAGTCTAGTGCTGGGCCCAGGACAGGTATTTCGAGATGATGGCACTCAAATGTGTGGCTGCTTTCTCTCACCAGCTCTGACCCACCAGTGAGACTGGCACATAGTCTCCCAACTTCCACTTCTGAAGTTAACCACAACAGCCAGGGTAGCAGATTACTTCTCTTGGAGGGCATTAGTGAACAAAGTGGCCTTTTAGATGAGATTTTTGGCTTAATGATACACTGAAAGATCATTTAGTTTGTGGAATCCAACAGAAAGCATTCAAAAATGGCTCCTATCTGAAGCACATTTAAAAGAGCAGTGGAAATCACAGTTTCAATGGAAACAGCAGACAGAGATGCAATTCAGCTGCAGTCAGGAATGAAAGTGAGCATGAATAATATTGCAGTGTCTAAACAGAAACCTGCATAGCCAAACAATTTGTGTTATCTGTTACGTACCCGTGAGTATCTTGTACCTGTCACGTGACCATGATGTAATTGAAGCTATGCTGGAGATGAGGTAATGGTTTTGTGATGGGGGAGTGACGTCATTTTCCCACCAGTGAGAGGTCATGTGATAGTTTTTTTCAACTGGGTATAAAAGGAGAACCCCACCCTGTGACGTGGGCAGTCCATGGTTGAATTTGGTAGTGACTCCATGCTGCTGCGTATTCTAATGTTATGACAGTTTCATTTAAAAGTGGAGTTTTACTTCCTGCCTTAAGTCAAAGGTTATTGCCAGCAGTTTTGCCATAATACTGCCAGTCCAGTAATCGGGGAGTGAAGATTTGAAGTTTGGGAAGTTAAAGATCGAGGAAAGTTAATTTCAGCGGTAAAGCAGGTTTGACCTTGTTTGATTCTCATTCAGAAAGAATTCGTCAGCTATGCCCATGATAACTCCTGTTCTGCCAGAAGAATAGAGGGTTGGGTAAAGTTTCACCAAAGAAAGGTCAGTGCCTTTAAGCCATTTTATTTTCTTCATCATGAATCCTTTGATCAAAGCATACTTTGTCTCGGAGCAGCAGTAACACGACGTGAAAGAGAATTTAAATTGTTTCAAGAAGTCTCTCCTAAGTGACTGGGTAAAATTTTGGACTTTTGTATTACTACTTCTGAGAATTGTTATCGCTTTAAGAACTGTTCGAGCTGCCGTATCGCAGCTGACTTCCGGTTGTTAGTCGTTTCTTTACTTTTTGGGGGGGGGGGTTTAAGCAATGTTTAATAAATGTTTTATTTGTTAAAAAAAACCCTGTTTCAATCATATATTCATTTGTTGCTAGATTGTAACATTTGGGGGCTCGTGCGATCTGAATCCATTTAAATACTTGTTTAATTTTGGATCGGTGTTTTGGAAAAGGGGAATACTCGATTCTTTTGTTTGATTAGCTTGTGAGTGGTATTCGGCAACAATGAGTATTGAAGAATTCCTGGCTTCGCCAGACGCGGAGTTATTAGCGAAGGCGAAAAAAAATGATGCATTGGAGATTGCTAGCAGGTTGGAACTTAAAGGTATTTCGAAAGATACAACAAAGCCTGTAATTCAGAGACAAATCGCGGAACACTATATAAATTCGGGTGTGTTTGAGGTATCGGTTTTAGATCAGTTTCCTGTGAGTAAAGCAGCGATTCAGTTACAGTGGAAACAATTAGCATTGGAAAAGTTAAAAATAGAAGCTGAATTAAAACAGAAGGAATTGCAAGCTAAATTGGAATTAAGTCGATTAGAAGCCAAAAATAAACAGAAACAGTTGGAAGCTAAATTGGAATTACGTAGGTTAGAAGCTGAGGATAAACAGCAGGAATTTGAACTTAAGATAGTGGAATTAAAGTCTGATAATCAGTCTCCTGGTTCTAGAAAAACATTTGTTGTTAGTCAGGAAATTAAATTAGTCCCTCCATTTAGTAAAACAGAAGTAGAAAAATAATTCCAACATTTTGAAATGATTGTTCTGATTTCAGAATGGCCGAAAGAGAAATGGTCTGTGTTGTTACAGAGTGTAATTAAAGACAAAGCACAACAGGTTTATACAGCTTTAACTGCTGAGCAAGCGCTTGATTATGCTATTGTGAAAATGCACATATTGAAGGCATATGAATTGGTCCCAGAAGCTTATAGAGAAAGATTCAAAAATTTGAAGAAATCTGTGGAAAAAACTTGTGTGGAATTTGCCTACGATAAAGCTGTGTGTTTTGAGAGATGGGTTTCCTCTAAAAATGTAAATGGGGGCTATAATAAATTGAAAGAGCTGATTTTAATGGAGGAATTTAAAAGGAGCATCTCTGTTGAAGTAAGGACATATTTAAATGAGAGAGACATTGATACATTGCAGGACTCTGCTAAATTAGCTGATGAGTATGCTTTAATCCATAAGAATAAATTTCCTCAGGGCAGAACTTTTAAAAGGAAAAATAACACAGAGACTCAAGGTAAACCAGAAATTAAATCAGAAGTTAGTGAGAAAGGTAAGAAGGAAGGAAAACCTGTGAAGGAAAGACAATTTGGTCCCATTTGTAATTATTGTAAGAAATCTGGTCATGTAATAGCTAACTGTTTCCGATTGAAAAAGAAAGAGAAGGAAGCAGTCCCAGATGCTTGTGTGCAACATACTGAAACACCTGTAAATCCACAGGGTTTGATAAACGCAAATGAAGTTTTGTTAGAGTCTGACCAAGTTAGGATGGGATATGATCATTTTATAACTGAAGGGTTTGTATCCTTGAAAGAAGGATCTACTCCGGTGCCAATAAAAATCCTTGGGGATACTGGAGCTTCTCAATCACTGATGTTAGACAGTGTGTTAAAGTTTAATGAAGAGTCTGATACTGGTGAGGTAAATTATATACAAGGTGTTGGGATTGCCTTTATGCCTGTACATCTGCATAAAGTGAATTTAAAATCAGGGTTAGTTACAGGACTTGTTAAAGTAGGATTACAGCCTAGCTTACCTGTGAAGGATATTTCTTTATTATTAGGTAATGATTTGGCAGGTGGACAAGTTTTTCCTGAAGTGCATTTGACAATAGAGTTAGAGGAACCACGGATGGATTCTAACACAGATTCTTCCTGTGTTGTAACTCAAGCTATGGCTAAAAAGATTGATGTGCAGAATGAGGTTGTTACTCATGACTGTTCAACTCAGGATTCGAGTTTTGAGGATGTGTCAGAAACTTTCTTACCTTCTTTATTTGAACAAGATTCCTGGAGTAAGTCTGACTATGAAGATTTGTCTCTGTCCAGGAAGGAGATGATAGCAGAGCAGAGTAGAGACCCTGAGATTATAAAATTAAAGGAACAAGCTCTACCAGATAGTGAAATTGATAAAGTGCCAGTAGGATATTATTTTGAGAAAGGCGTACTGATGAGGAAGTGGAGACCGCCTACAATACCTGCAAGTGAGGAATGGAATATTGTTCACCGGGTAGTTGTTCCTAAAGTTTATCGAAATTAGATTTTAACTTTAGCCCATAGAGTGCCCTTGGGTGGACATCAAGGGGTAAGGAAAACTGTGGACAAGATTTTAAAACATTTTTACTGGCCTGGTTTAAGAAAAGATGTGGCAATGTTTTGTAGAACGTGCCATATTTGTCAAATTGTGGGAAAACCAAATCAAATTACACCAGTGGCTCCATTGCAACCTATTCCAGCATTTGGTGAACCATTTTCTAAAATTATTATAGATTGTGTAGGTCCATTACCAAAAACAAAAACTGGTTATCAGTACTTGTTGACTATCATGTGCACTACGTTTAGGTTTCCAGAGGCAGTACCACTTAGGAATATAACAGCTAAAACTGTAACAAAGACTCTTATAAAATTCTTTACTTATTTTGGGTTGCCTAAGGAAATACAATCTGATCAAGGCAGTAACCTTATGTCTGGATTGTTTCAACAGATAGTTTATAAATTGGGAGTTAAGCAAATCAGTTCATCTGCATACCATCCAGAATTGCAAGGTGCTTTAGAGAGGTTTCATTCTACCCTCAAGAGTATGATTAGGACGTATTGTGTGGAAAATGAAAATGATTGGGATGAGGGTATGTACTTACTTCTATTTGCAGTGAGGGAATCGGTACAAGAATCCTTAGGTTTCAGTCCATTTGAATTTGTATTTGGGCATAGAGTTAGAGGACCTTTAGCTTTATTAAAAGAACAATGGATTAATAAAGAGGTACACACTAATTTATTGGACTATGTTTTAAAATTTAAGGACTGATTACATAAAGCTTGTAGCTTAGCGAGGGAAAATTTAAAATTGGCTCAGGAGAAAATGAAAACCTGGTACGATAAAGAAGCCAGGATGAGGACTGTTAAACCTGGAGATAAGGTGCTGGTTCTTTTCCCGGTGCAAATGAATCCTTTACAAGCTAGATTTCATGGTCCTTCTGAAATTGTGTCTAAAATCAATTATGTGGATTACATGATAAAAACTCCAGATCGTAGAATGCCAACACAACTTTGCCATATAAATATGATAAAGCCATATTAAGAGAAACAGTCTGCTACTATGACTGTTGTGGTCAATAATAATGAGTCTGATCTCACTAGGAACATAATAGATGATTCATCTGAAACTCATTCTAAACCCAACGTTGTTTCTGTCAGATTACCAAACTCAACTATTCTGGAAAATATTGATGAGAAATTAGCACATTTACAGCCAGAGCAGAAGCAGCAAATGAAACAATTAATTTTTAAATATAGAGATTTGTTTGCAGATGTTCCTAGAAGGACCACTGTAGCTTCACATGATGTAGATGTTGGAGATGCCAAACCTGTTAAACAACATCCATATAGGATGAACATGGAAAAATGTGAACTTGCTGAGAAAGAAATTAAATATATGCTAGAGAATAATATTATTCGACCTTCCAACTTGAATTGGAGTTCACCTTGAGTTATGGTGCCAAAACCAGACAGTAGTATTAGGTTTTGTACGGACTATAGAAAGGTGAATGCTGTAACGAAAACAGATGCATATCCAATTCCTAGATTAGATGATTGTGTAGATAAAGTTGGAAAAGCAAAGTTCCTTACAAAGATTGATTTATTGAAAGGGTATTGGTGTGTTCCATTAAAGGATAGAGGTAGAGAGATTTCTGCGTTTGTAACTCCATCTGGGTTGTATGAATATAATGTTCTTCCATCTGGGATGAAAATGCCCCAGGTACTTTCCAGCAGGTGATTAACTCTATAATTTGGGGATTAAAGGATACAGGTGCTTATATTGACAATTTAGTGACAGGGAATGATACTTGAGAAGCACACATTATTGCGGTAGAGAAATTGTTTGAAAGGCTTTCCAAAGCTAACTTAACTATTAACTTGGCTAAAAGTGAATTTGGAAATGCCACTGTGACTTACCTTAGTTCTGTTGTAAGTCCAGGCTTGGTTAAAGACAATGGTTAAGGAAATGCATTAACTTCCAATTTAGTAACAAAGGATTTAATGTAACAAGAGTACAATATTTTGATAACTCATATTAAAGGTAAAGATAATGTCATTGCTGTCTTTCTCGATGTTAAATGTACAATGTAATTTTTTATATGGAGTGATATTTTAACATTTGTAACACTCCTACTGTATAGTAAGTTGTAATATATTGTATACTGTGTACATTGTATACTGTGTACATTGTAAATTTTGTATGTTTGTATTTTTTTTGTAAATGGTTAATTGCTAAAATTTTGTTCTTGACAGATCAAATTTTTGTTTGGAGGGAGGTGTTACGTACCCGTGGGTATCTTGTACCTGTCACGTGACCATAATGTAATTGAAGCTATGCTGGAGATGAAGAAATGGTCTTGTGATGGGGAAGTGATGTCATTTTCCCACCAGTGAGAGGTCATGTGATAGTTTTTTTCAACCGGGTATAAAAGGACGTGTGACGTGGGCAGTCCATGGTTGAATTTGGTAGTGACTCCATGCTGCTGCGTATTCTAATGTTATGACACAGTTTCATTTAAAAGTGGAGTTTTACTTCCTGCCTTAAGTCAAAGGTTATTGCCGGCAGTTTTGCCGTAATACTGCCAGCCCAGTCATCGGGGAGTGAAGATTTGAAGTTTGGGAAGTTAAAGATCGAGGAAAGTTAATTTCAACGGTAAAGCAGGTTCAACCTTGTTTGATTCTCATTCAGAAGGAATTTGTCAGCTATGCCCATGATAACTCCTGTTCTGCCAGAAGAATAGAGGGTTGGGTAAAGTTTCGTCAGTGCCTTTAAGCCATTTCATTTTCTTCATCATGAATCCTTTGATCAAAGCATACTTCATCGGGGAGCAGCAGTAACACGACGTGAAAGAATTTTGGACTTTCGTATTACTACTTCTGAGAACTGTTTTTGCATTATCACTTTAAGAACTGTTTTTGCATTCTTGCTTTAAGAACTGTTCGAGCTGCCGTATCGCAGCTGACTTCCGGTTGTTAGTCATTTGTTTACTTTTTGGGTTTTTTTTTAAGCAGTGTTTAATAAATGTTTTATTTGTTATAAAAATCCTGTTTTAATCATATATTCATTTGTTGCCGGATTGTAACATACCATTCTGGCAGAGGCTTACATACACCAAACAAATGCAGATTTAAAGGTTAAACTTGCAGAAAATGCAACAAAGTAGGACACGTACAAAGAGCAGGTCAGGCAGACAAATGGACTGCACAGGAAAGAGAAAAAGACAAAAAGTCAAGTTGCAGTTTCAAACAAAAGCACTAATCTGCATGCTGTTGATGAAAAATCTGATGAGAGTGACACAGGACTTAGATTTACAGTGTAAAAATTAATAGACAAGCAATATGGTTTTCACCAGAAGTGAACAGCAAATTAATTAAAATAGAAATGGACACTGGCTCAGCTGTTTCAGTCATTCCACAAAATGAGTTCAAATGGCATTTCAAGGATACTGAACTGAAGCCTGCAGATATCCAACTAAGAACTGGAGAAAAGTTAACTCCTATGGGAATAACCTCTGTAACAGTGAAATACAACAGTTAACAAGAAAAAAAAATTGAGTTTGTATGTGGTTAAAACAAAACAGAAGGACCAGCATTGTGAGTACATGATTTACTGAGAGAACTACAACTTGATTGGAGATCCATCCACAATTTGCATGCCACACCCCCTGCAATGAAGCCATCCAAAAGCAAATTAAGAAAGGTATTGGGGGATGCTATGATTGTCTCCATGCCGAACGCCATGAACTATTGCTCAGAGGGCAAACAGGTGTAGGTGCCAGCCTCTGGTTAGAAAGTATATTGGACCAAGGAAGGACCATGCTGCTCAAAGGAATCATGAAAGTGACTAAAGCAGGTGGTGTGACGATAACAGGTTTTGTAGGCAACATATCTGAGAAAGCTTCTGACATGGTAATCTGGCAGCTACTTGTGAAATGTGGCTATGTTTTAATCTGGAAGAAAGTTCAAGGAGCTTCAGGAAAGTTGCAAGCATTTGGATTTTGTGAGTATGAAGAACCAGAATCTACTCTGCATGCATTAAGGTTATTGCATGAACTTCAAGTGGGAGAGACAAAACAGCTTGTAAAAGATCAAAGCCCAGCTGGACAAATGAAAGGCCAAAAAGAAAGGAATCAATGGAGATATGAAAACAGAGGATTCATCAGATGATGCAATGGACAAGGAAGCCAAGAGAAGAAATCAGATCATAAAGGAGCAATGGAAGGATTAATAATACTCCAGTGAAGTAAATGCACCCACCCAAGATCAAGATGCACAAACTAGAAGAAAAAAGGAAAAAGGTGACTAGAACTGTCAGAACCACTTCCTGAAGTCTCAGAGTCAACTCCTATAAATACCACAGAGGAGGTCCCAGACCTGTGATTGTTTCACAGCTACAAGTCTCTCACTGGCAAAGCAAAGATTCCCGTTGTCAGGAATAGCATTATCCCACAAGAGCAAGAAATGCTCCACAGTGATTACATCTTTAAGTCTGAATGGGACAATTTTAAAAATTACTGTACTTTGATGCCTATAGTAGTTCTATTATATAGTATAGCATATATAATTGATATACATTCAATATAGAGTTGGAGTTTGCTGCTAAGCAGGGAGGAGTGTTGTGTATTTAATATTTCAGTAATATTTGAGTAATCATGTATAGACAGTATATTGGTCAAGCATTCTTGTTCATTTCAGCAATTCATTATGTTTAAATACATGAATTACATATGTTCATCATGCTACCATGTGGTAAGTGCACACTCCACTTCAAGACAAGTGACACCTGCATTTCAGACTCTTATCTTCCTTTGAATTAATTTAATGTTTTGAAATTACAAAACATATCAGTGCCTGCTGGTTGTTGGCCTGAGGTCGAGTATACACCACTATGGAAGGATGGTAGAAAATTTCCTTGGCAGATAAAATGGATGACACTTGATCACCAGATGTTCCAGGTTGGGTGAGCAAGCCTGAGACAGAACCGTCACATTAGTACACTACAATGAGTAAATCATGAAGCCTGCTTCTCCTCTTCTGCTTTTAAAAAACTCAACTGACCCATCTCTGTGGATATTGATGAAACCATGGGGTTGCAGTGTTGCATCTGAAATGGGGGTGAGCCATGTTTCTGTGAAGCAAAGTACATAGCAGTCCCTGATGTCCCTCTGGTACTGTAATCTTGCTCTGCGGCCTTCTATTTTCCAGAGACGCTACGTTCGCCAACAGGATAGTCAGGAGTGAAAGTCTAAAGCCTCCGTGTTTCAATCATACCCAAAGACTGACACACCTTCCCTGCTTCCGTTTTCTTACGGGGGAAAATGTACTTGCAACTCCAGTTGCCATCCAGGGTCTGTCAATTTTGAGGATAGAGAGATTTTTTTTGAATGTCTTAAAGCAATGTTGCTTACTGAAGTACCCATGGCTGTGACTGTGGATTTCAGATGTAGTAGCCCTAAACAGGAATATTTGATGATTCCCATCAGAGCTGCATGAAAAGTGTTGCCACTTATTGATTTCATCTTTAACTTTGACCTGCACAATCTTTCCTAAGAGGCTATCTCTGACCCAAGAATCAACCATGCGAGATTCCCGAGCTTCTCCAATGCAAATACTGTAGCACTTTAGAGACTGAACCTGTGCACATTAATCCAGATGCCATCCTCACCAGAGCCCAATAAAACTGTATCAAAGCTTCCTTCCCTTTATACTCCATACTCCTAGCAATAAAGGCAAACATCCCACTAGCATGTCTCATTATTTGTTGTATGTGACCTTTTCACATTTTGTACACTTTGTACCATGCTGTTTTCTATAGTCTAACAACAACTTGTTTGTTTGCTTCCAAAACAGATAACTTCATCTTCCCACATTATACTCCATCTGCCAATATCTTGCCAACTCACTTAACCAATCTATAAGCCAAGTTAACCTATCTATAAGCTAGGTAGGGGGGGAGGATATTGTGCCCTTACATCTTGCTCACCAACCTGTTTCTACATCTTCAGCAAATGTAGCTGTAGTAATCTTGCCCTCTGTCTATAGTATCAATATAGAGTGGACAGAATTGAAGCATCCTATTGGATTTACTGCTAGTCCAGGTATTACCCAATTACCTTGCACCATCCATTTACACTACTCTTAATAATCCCGATATTTATTCTCCACACAATTTTATCAGCTCCTTCCAGAGTTCATCACTCATTTACCCACTGAAGGCCATTCTGGGGAGTCAGTTCCCTTACTAACCAGCACATCTTTAGATGTGGGAGACCAGAGCACTCAAAGGAAACTAAACACATCAGCCTCATTTGACTGCCTTACTATTTTCTAAAAGTCCTACTGTTACCTCCTTAATAATGTGTTCCAGCATTTTCCTCACTTACTGCTGAGCTTACTGGCCTGTAGATTCCTGCTCTGTCTGCCTCCTCTCACAAACAGTGGCATTCTATTTGCAGCTTTCCAGTACTCCAAAACATGGAATGGTACATCACAGAAACAGACCCTTTGGCCCATCATGTCAGTGCTGAATGTGTTGCCAATCTAACTCAGCCATTATTTGCATCCCTCCATCCTCTGCCTGCTCCTGTGTCTAAATGTCTTGCAAAATTTGATATCTGTCTGTCTTATATCACTACACCTGGCAATTTGTTTCTGTATTCTCCTTTCTGTTGAAAAAAAACAGTATATATCTTTAGATCTTTAGTCCAGTTCCTTAGTTTGCTAGCCTGGTAGTTTAAACTGCTGTACCACACACTGAAAGTTCAGATCACTAACAGGTGTGCAGGAGTGTCACCCATTGCTTGTGACTAAAATGCCCAGAGCCTTTTTCTTAAATCTCTAGATTCTAAACAAAAAGCTATTTTGACTCACTGCTTGACTGACCTTCCATCATTTTCCACAAACTTTACCTCATCTGCAACTTAGCTCCTCATGTCCTAAGTGACCCTTTGTCCTGGGGCAGTGCTAGAACTTCCAAGCTAAAATTTGAACTGGGTCTCTTTCCACAGATACTATCTGATCTGCTAAGTTATTCCAGAGTCTTGGTCATTCATTACAGACATCCAGCATCTGCAGTTTTTAAAAAATTTTATGTGCAGGCATTTAAGAGAGCAAATGGGGCTTTCCTGCACAATGAGTCAATTTCCCCAAAACCAATCCACTAAGATCTGAACCCCAGAAAAGCCAGATCAACTTAGTGAATCAGAATCAGGTTTAATATCACGGACATGTCATAAAATGTGTTGTTTTGAGGCAGCAGTATAGTGCAATGCATTAAAAAAAATCTACAAATTACAATAAGATTCCAGCTAGCTGGACAATCAGTTGGGGTAGCCACTTATTTGGGCCAACTCTTAAAGAAGAAAAACTAACTGAGAAAATGCTGGAATTTTCTTTGTTAACCTGGGACATTATGCCGCTTAACTGAGGGCAATAGATTGTTGTCGAACAGCTTCTAACTGGCATCAACAATGTGCACTTTTGTGGCCGTTAGACACCACACCAATCCTAGAGCAAACTATTTTTAAATTGCGTCAGTTGCGTGTTCACTGTCACTGATGGTGAGAAATAATCAGCCAGACAATTCAGTGCTGTTTTGCTCACTGTGGTTTCAAGCATTTGGGCTTGGAGATGCAAGAAACAGCCAGAAGTGAAAATTAAACAATTTCATTAACTCAACAAGTTAGGAACTATGAAGTCTCTGAAGGTATCAACAATCATCTTGAATGTTACAATGAAACTGAAGACTTGGAGGATACAATCATCAATAGCATTGTATGAAGGCAGTCCATTATCTACATGTGTCTGCGCTTTTTAAAAAATTTTACGATCAAAATAACGCAGCAGCATATGTTGAATTCCTCTATCGACAACTATTAGGAACTGATACACAGTTTTATAGCACTGTAGTAGTATTGATAGTGTTCTAATTTGTACTGCATTTCATTTTAATTCACAATTTGTTACTTAGTTTGTCTTTCTTTTTTTAAATATCTTTTTAACCATTTCCATGAAACTTTGGCTAATTGGGCAGCTGCTTAATTGGCCCAAAATGTACTAGTCCTGACATGTCCCAGTTAACCAGAGCCCGTTGTATACAAAATTAAATTAAATAAGTAGTGCAAAAAGGGAGCAGAAATAGTGACGTAGCATTCTTGGGTTGTTTACATGGACCGTTCAGATATCTGATGGTGGCGGGGAAGAAATTGTTCCTAAAACAAATGAATGGGACTTCAAGTTCAAGTTTAGTTGTCATGCAACTATATATGAATACAGCCAAACAAAATGACGTTCCTCTGGGCCCAAGGTATAAACACAGTATGAACAGCACTTCGTACGTATAGTTACAACAGCAGAAAACTAGAGAACTGTATACATCTTTGGTCTTCTTATACGTGTGCTTTTGAGTAATACTTTCATCTTCAAATATTTTTGTTTTCAAATCCTACCAGCTCCTATCCTCCCTGCCCCATGATCTCCTCCAGACCAAAGCTTGCTTAGGAGTCTGTACTCCTCTGATTGTATCACTTGAATGTTCCAGCAAACTCTTAAAATCTGAAATCCCTTCCCTAAATCTCTCCACCTGTCTATTTGCTCTTCTTGAAGAGCAGCTACCCTAATATGTGGTTCAGTGTCTAATTCTGTTAAGAGTCTTGGGATATTTTACTCTAACAGTGGAACTACATTAAATTTCTGATGGCAGATGATAATCTTATTGGATAGAAAGAGATTTGAGAAGATTTTCATTAATAGTTGGGCTATGATCCGAATGGAATGTGCTGGCCAAGGTGGGAAACTGTGAGTGGTTGTCTGCAAACACACCCACTTCTAAAGTCACTCCTGAATTATTTCAATTAATCTATTTGCAAACATGCCAATCCTACTTTATACTTGAGAATTAAAACAATTATCACACAAAAAGACAGCCAAATGAAATGATTGTCAGTTCATGTAATGCTCCAGCTCCCACAGTCTAGTAGACAAGGTTTAATAACTTTCCCAGTAATGTAACACTGTAGAGGAACGTGGTAAATTACAAGCAGCAACACCAATAGAAGCTTTCTATGGGTCATTGTGATCTTTTTATCCCTCATAGTGACCATGTGTAGGCAGTGGTCTCTATTGCCCAGTATCAGTTTACTGAGGCCAGCACGAGTTATTGCATCCCACTGATATGTCTCCTATGAAAATCAGTCCCATTATCAAAGAGGCAGGAAGTGAGGGAAGTTCAGCTCCAGTGACATTTATTTGCAGCATCTCACTCAGGTTGTAGCAACTTCAATCTCCTTGTAACGCTCCCTTTGTTCAGTTCTAACTGATTATATTGGTGTTGCCACATTAGAATGCTAAGGAACTCCAGAAACACTAGTTGTCATTTGCTATCCAAGCACCTTTGGCCCTGGCCAGGCTTGAACAGTAAACCCCTGGGATAACTTCTTGCCATCTTTGATTCTCCAGGTTTAATCACAATGATGGACTGATGCTTTTACACAGATGGACATACTATAAAACTCTGTCTCCGTGGAAACAGAGTTCATAGCATGTGCTTGAAGAGGGCTGAAATTAAAACCAATCTATGGAAAAATATTTCCACATGCAAGCAGCTGAATTTGTTTACTTTCCCACAAATGCCTACAAGAAAATGAATCTCAAGATTATATACAGCGACGTATACATACTTTAATAAACTTACTTAAAGAGCAATGTTTAGGTAGTATAACATCTGAAGGCACTTCACATAACATGAGCAGACAAAATCTTTGACATCTCTCCAGGAGAAGATATGAAATCAAAAGTTAAGTTGCCTGAAATAGAGAGCACAATACTATTTTCTGAACACAAAAGCAGATTCTACTATTTTGGAACATGGACCAATGAGTTTGTTAGTGATAAAGTCCGAACAGGCTCAAAAAGGATATTTGAGTGGCTGCACAAAACTTGGGATGAACTCCAAAAGGAGAGTGCATTGGAAACAATTAGAGCAGGAATAAAGACAATTTAAAAATTAGATGAAGAATTGTTGCAATCCTTTGAGCTTCAGTCCAAGGAATTAAAACTGTAGGGACTGCAGTTATTACAATTTGATACATTCATTTGCTTATCATAGCACAGAATTAGGCTATTTGGCCTACCTAAGCCAAGCTAGCCCAATTACCCCAATTTCACTCGAGTTCTACAAGTTGCTGCTATTCATGTGCCACTAAATTTCTCATTTGATTCCTCTGCCACTTTGTACATTACAGGGTGATTTGTGGTGGCCAGTTAAAGTACCGGCACATCTTTGCAATGGGGTAGGGGACCTGACCACCCAATGGAAGCACATGCAGTAACAGAGAAAGCATGCAGACTCCACATAAGTAGTCTGATGGTTCAAACTGAACTTGGCCACTTAACACGCAAGGCAGCTGCTCTAGTAGCCGACCCACCACGCCCATCCCATTTCGTTCACTTCCACTTCATTTTGGGACAGTCTTTATCGATGGTGGTGCCACTGTAGCATAGTGGCCAGCATGACACTATTACAGCACGGGGCAGAGTTCAAAGTTCAATCCCAACACGCTCCGTAAGGAGTTATCATGTCCGCCCCTGTAAACGTGCAGGTTTTCTTGCGATGCTGTGGTTTCCACCCACAGTCCAAAGATGTACCAGTTCATAATCTAATCGGTCATTTAAATTGTCCTGTGATTAGGCTAGGGTTAAAAAAGACAGGTTGTTGGGAGCTGCAATTTGTGGTCGCACTATATCTCTAAACAAAATAGAAAGTACTTCTTTGGTTGTAATGTTGTTTGGACTGGCTTGAAGTAGCTAGTACAAACTCACCAGTGCTCCAGTGCACACCCAGCCAGACCTGCAGTTGTGAATATCTCAGCCAGCACAGAAACCTAAGAGATGCAGCTAGATGACACAGATCTGTCAGTGGAGATTAACTCAGGTCTGGCAACGGTCTAATGCACCTCCCCTTACCTCAGCTCTGTTCCTGGTCATGGGTGTTTCCATACCAGGCCATGATATTCCACTAGGATACACTCCACTGTGCACCTTTAGGACTTTGTCAATGTTTTAGGTGACATGCCAAAGCTATGCAAGCTACTACGCAAGTAGACACACTGTAGCTACAGTGCATAACTAGTAATGTATACAATAACGTAACTACTCAGCCAACAGTACAGGCAGGTTCGGGACCACTCTAAGACAGGCAGTCCAATATCATTCAAAGTTATAACAAATTTCATTAACAAACAGAAGTTCTGTTAAAAATATTGTACTTAGAGAGGAAAGCCATATTTCAAATAAAATGCAGCTTCTGAGTTACCATCAGACCGAATAAAGTGCAATAAAGGGTGTTAGGTAAAGTTACTTCACCACAGTAATAAAGTGCATCAGTGCCTCAGGTTCACATGGAGATTTAAGACTAGCCATACAAATGCCACAAGCTCAAGTTGAGCAAAATGAGTTAAATAATAGACTAAAGCAGAGACTCACACAAAGACTGACAATGTCCTGCAATATACAGAAGGAGCTACATAAGGGTACTTCACATGGGTAGACACGTTCCCTGAAATAAATCAACCAACAGGACCAGCAATGTTGCCACTCACCTTCCATTATAGACGAGATACTGGCCCAAGCACATGTGGGCAGCACACTTTTAAGGCCATCTTGTGGTGGCGGTGAGGTGGGTTGGGGGAGGTCCCATGCTATTTTCCCCCCTACTGGAAACAACAGCACACTTTTCTGTTCCACCTGTCTACAATAATGGTTAGGACTTTAAAATTCTCTCCCTCTCTGATCCTCTAATGAGGTCTGGCACTTGAACCTCTGCCTTCTTTCTCCTGTAGTTGATCATCAGCTCTTTGGTTTTGCTAATGCTGAGTGAAAGTTTGTTGTTCTGGCACCATTCAACCAGATTTTCATTGCACCTGTGCAAAGATGTATTTGTGCACTTGACAATAAACTTGATGCTGACTTTAAAGAGAAATCAGTGTAACTGGTTACATGAGTTGAACTAAACAGGTACTGCACAGGGAACTCCATCAGAAAAAGGGGATGGTCAGATTAACTTTGGTTACAGTGAAAGCCTCTGGATACAATTGGATGCAGGAGTCTTTCAGTTTCCACATAGAATATCCACAAGAGCAAAGAGCAAAGATTGATTCTGACGGTGAAAACGTCCTTGCACAGGACCACCACAAAGTTATTCTGTCAATTGGAGTGGGACCCTGAACACACAGTATATTAACAAATCTTCTCCTGACATGAAAAGCAAGAATGGTTTGTTTAGTAAAGCAGCTTAAAAATTAAAGGTAAATTCCATCTGAAACATTCAGCAATCATGGAGAGCTACACAGTTGGAATTAGGAATCAGAAGTCAGGTAAAGATCCTTTAAGATCCTACCTCTGCACTGCACGTTGGTATCTCCTTCCAATGAGCACTGTTGATGAGTTTGTTGGTGCTTTAAAAGTTGAGCAAGTGATTAAACAATACATAGACTCTCACATGTAAGTTTGAATGCAAGACTGTGACATTTGTGAAAGGAGCACTGTAGAATACAAAAAAATCTAGTCCAAAACTGAGTACAGATATGGCAGCTGCTGATGGTTATGAAGTGGCCACAAGATCTAGAGTACCATACCAGAATGCAAAGCTGTCTAGCCATCACTGAGGCCGAACTTAGAGTATTGTGTGCAGGCTGGTCACCTGCCTACAGGAAATGACTCAATAAGCTTAAAAGAATGCAAAGAAAATTTACAGGGATGTTACCAGGACTTGAGGACCAGAGTTATTAGGAGAGGCTGAATAGGTTAGGATTTTATTCCCAGGGCATAGGAGAATGAGGGGAGATCTTATAGTGGCATAGAAAATTCTGAGGGGTATAAATAGGCTGAATTCATGCAGTCTTTTGCCCCTCAAGTTGAGTAAGAGTAGAACTAGATGTCATAGGTTTACGATGAAAAGTAAAACTTCTTCACTAAGAGCATGGCGTGAGTGTGAAATGAGCTGCCAATGAAAGTGGTAGATATGGGTTCAATTGTAGCATTTAAGTTTGGATAGGTACTTGGTATAGAGAGGCATAGTCCAGGTCAACATGGACTAGAGGGGCCAAGGGGTTGTTTCTGTGCTCTATGAGTACTTCAAGTTCATTTGACTGTACATATATACAACCAAACAACCAAACACAGCGTAGGTAAACAGTAAACAGTTCGCTGTCCTAGTGATGAGACCTCAGGGGTGGCAGGGTATTCATTAGTCTCAAAGCCTGGGGGAAGAAGCTGTTAGTCCGTCCCGGTGCTCCTGTAACACCTTCCTGATGGACAAGGTTGTTGAATGGGTGGTCGGGGTCCTCAACAATACTTCAGACTCTTTGTATGAAACACTCTCAGTAAATGTCACAGATAGGGGGAGGGAGATGCCGGTCATCATCCTGACAGTTCTTACTGTCCTCTGTAGGGTCCTGTCCAATACCTTGCAGCTTCTGTACCACAACACAGATGTAGCCAGACAGGCCACTCTCGATAGATAGATAGATAGATAGATACTTTATTCATCCCCATGGGGAAATTCAACTTTTTTTTCCAATGTCCCATACACTTGTTGTAGCAAAACTAATTACATACAATACTTAACTCAGTAAAAAATATGATATGCATCTAAATCACTATCTCAAAAAGCATTAATAATAGCTTTTAAAAAGTTCTTAAGTCCTGGCGTTTGAATTGTAAAGCCTAATGGCATTGGGGAGTATAGACCTCTTCATCCTGTCTGAGGAGCATTGCATCGATAGTAACCTGTCGCTGAAACTGCTTCTCTGTCTCTGGATGGTGCTATGTAGAGGATGTTCAGAGTTTTCCATAATTGACCGTAGCCTACTCAGTGCCCTTCGCTCAGCTACCGATGTTAAACTCTCCAGTACTTTGCCCACGACAGAGCCCGCCTTCCTTACCAGCTTATTAAGACGTGAGGCGTCCCTCTTCTTAATGCTTCCTCCCCAACACGCCACCACAAAGAAGAGGGCGCTCTCCACAACTGACCTATAGAACATCTTCAGCATCTCACTACAGACATTGAATGACGCCAACCTTCTAAGGAAGTACAGTCGACTCTGTGCCTTCCTGCACAAGGCATCTGTGTTGGTGTTTCTGTAGAAGATTGGGGTGGGGAGCCTTGCACACCTCAATCTTTTCAGAAAGTGTAAACATTGTTACACCTTTTTGACTAATGAGGAAGAGTTATGGGTCCAGGTAGATCACCATTTTGTGCAAACCAAGGAACTTCATGCTCTTCACTCTCTGCACGGCAGAGCCATTGAAGTGCAATGAAGAGTGGTCAACCTGCACCTTCCTGAAGTCCACAACATCTCCTTTGTCTTGTCCACATTGAGACTCAGGTTGTTGTTCCCACACCATTCAACGAGCCTCTCTATCTCCTCCCTACCTCCTGTCTGTATGCCGACATCATTGTTGCCGATGAAGCCGACCACCGTTGTATCAACAGCAAACCTGATGACGCGGTTTGGGCTGGATCTGGCAGTGCAGCCGTGAGCCAGCAGTGTGAACAGCAGCGGGCTGAGCACACAGTCCGGAAGTGTGGGAGGGGGGAGTGCATGATGGAGCTTGAGGTGATTCTGCCAACTCAGACTGGCTGGGATCTTTCCATCTAGAAGCCCAAGCTCCAGTTTCAGAGATGAGTGTTGAGTCCCAAAGAAGGCAGTTTACCCCCAGCCTCTGAGGAGTGATTGTGCTAAACTCAGAACTGAAGTCAATGAGAAACATCATTTTCTAGGTGGGACAGGACAGAGTGGAGGGAAGAGGCTATGACATCAAGACTGGACTAGTTTGAGTAGTAGGCAAACTGGAAAGGGTCCAATGTAGCTGGAAGGTGGGATCCATTGCCTGCTGCTCAAAGCTTTTCATGATGGTTGAGATCAGTGCCACTGGATGGTGATCGTTTAGGTAAAGATAATTTTGAAAACGCCGGTTTCACGTAAAAACGATAGGCGTCCACACTATGCATTTTTAAAAATATCTCTGTCCACATTGAAATGGAGATTTCGGCGAATCTCCTCCCATTGCGTATGCGCAGGACACATCTACTGAAAACAAGCGACATGTTTGGTGTCGAATCTCGCCGTGAAAGAGGGTATGTGTTTGTGTAGTTACAGACTAGAAAAACTTAAAACGACGGACAGCTGTTGGCTGTCATGCAGGAGAACTTAAAAGTAAAAAGAAATATTGTAAAAAGTAAAAAGAAATATTGGAGCGTACGAGGCAACTGACAGGGAGTTCACGGACAGATTGACCCGGCTGATGACGAACATTGAAAAACTGACTAACTCTGTTGCATTAATAAAGCACCTTGTTAAATGTATAAAACATGTCTGCATCAGTATTATCTTGCATTTCCATACAATGTTACATTAGGCTGTTACACATCTTTTGTCAGAGAAGTACTTGCATAAATAGGTAAATCACCTTCATATGAACAAGGACAGAAAACAGGGCAAAGTGAGTATACTTATTTATTCAGTAAGTTATGGGTCAAAGTATTTGGTGAGTACATTTCTAACTCTTCTGGCGTCAGTCTTGTTGCCATCTGTTCTGAAATTGTTAGGTTGCGTTCAAGAAAACAATGAAATGGCGCGCTGCTGTCTGACAGCGTTTTCAGATTTCTCTGGGTACCCCATCCACACTGCTCCGGCCAATCCAGCATTTTCAAAATTACACACCCTGGAAAGCGTTTCTGAAAAGCTCCAGTTTTGGGGGATGAAAACACCGTTTTAGTGTGGACGGAGGGTAAAAACGAAGAGATAAAGCTTTGGTTACGGATTTATCCGGTGTAGTGTGGACATAGCCTCAGTTTCCCTCTTGGTAAAAGAGGTATTAAAGACATCCATTAAGACCTCTGTTAACGGGGCCACATGATCCCTCAGCATCTGGCCAGGTATATTATGTGGCCCCACAGCTCTGCATGGGTTTACCCTGCTAGGGTCCTCCTCACCTTAGCTATGGCCAGACAAAGTGCCTGTTCCTCAGGTGAAGAGGGGACTTCCTTCAATGTCACATCATTCATTGTGTCAAATCGTGTATGGACGGGGATCAGCCTATTAGGAAGGGCGGCTTTGCTGTCGTTGATGTGCTGTGTGGAGTTAGAATCTGTATCTGAAGATGGGACCTCCAATAATTGCTGCTACAAACATAATGAGAGACCACTACAAGTTATCTAAATTTAACTGTTCGGAAGTGAATGCATATCCTCGCCAAGGAGTCCAAAGACAAGGTAGAGAATCAGCAGTGAAATCTTTCCGTGGAGGGTGAGGTTGCAGTGAAAGACCCCAGAGTGAAGAGACTACACAGCAATGAAGGCAGGACAACAACAGAGAACAGGGTTTCACTGGGGATTCTGCAGATACTGAAAATCCTGAGCGATATACACAAAATGCTGGCAGCATTCACCAGGTCAGGCAGCATCTATGGAGGGAAATAAACAGTTGATGTTTCAGGCTGAGACCCTTCGTCAGTTCTGGAAAGCAAAAAGACAGAAGCCAGAATAAAAAGTTGGGAGCAGGAGGTGCACAAGCTGGCAGGTGACACCTGAGGGCAGATGAGGAAGAAGGAGGTTGGGTGGATGCAGTTGGGATGAAAGAGAATGATGTGCGAAGCTGGAAGGTAATAGGTGGGAAAACTAACGGGATCAAGAAGAAGGAATTGATAGAGAGGACTTCAGTCCATGGAAAAAAGGGAAAGAAGCGGAGAACTAGAGGGAAGTGATAGGAAGGTCATGAGAGTGAGAGAAGGGAAGAGAAGGGGTGAGAGGGCCACTAGAGTGAGGGAAAACTAGGGTGCAGAAGAGGGAGAAAACACATGGGAGTAATTAGTAGAAGTTAGAGAAATTGGTGTTCATGCAATCCCTTGAAGACTATCAAGAAGAAATATGAGTTGATGCTCCTCTAACCTACATTTGGTCTCATTGCGGCAGCTTTTATTTTTTATTTACTTATTGAGACTATAGTGCCTTCTGGCTCTATGAACTGCACTGCCCAGCAACCCACCTATTTAACCCTAGCCCAATCACAAGACAATTTACAGTTAACCTACTAACTGTTATGTCTTTGGACTGTGGTGGGAATCTGGAGCACCCAGAGGAAGCCCAGCGTTCACAAGAAGGACATACAAACTCTTTACAGAGGATGTCGTAACTGAACTCCGAATTCTGAAATTCTGAATTCTGTAACCGCTATGATGCCATGGTGCCTCTTTCTGTTTTCAAACAAGGAGTGGAGGCCATGCACAGCCATGATGCTGCCATGGGAAACACTGTGTTTGTACAGCATTGACACCAGCAGCAGCAGCAAAGACAGAAAGCAGAACAAGCTCAGGAGAAGGACATGATTAAATAGTCATTACATTAACGTGCAGCCAAGTACCACCAGGGAATAGAGGAAACCTGAAAACGTATCTTGGAAAAGCACTGAGGATTTTGGTGTTATCAGATGCTTATTGAGCCACAATAGTCAGAAAACAGCTCTACCAAATAATTGAGCACAAATGAATTCAACCAAGTTATTTTTATAGTTATGAGGAGAGATTGGGTGAGTTTATTCTCACTAGAGCACAGAAGGCTGAAGATTGGCCTTATAGAGGTTTTACAAAATCACGAGGTGCATTAATTAAAAATAATAGTTTGACTCTTTAACCCAAGACAGGGAGTCTAGAACTAGAGGGCATAGGTTTATGGAGTAAGAGGTAAAATAGAAAAGGGTCATTTAGAGAGCTATCGACAAATTGGCCTTCATAAGTCAAAGTATTGAGTATAAGAGTTGGGATATTATGCTGAATTTGTAGAGACATTAGTGAGGCCTAATTTGGATTATTGCAGGCAGTGCTGGTGATCTACCTACAAGAAAGATATCAATAAATTTTAAAGAGTACGGAGTCAATTTTACAAGGATGTTGCAAGAACCTGAGCACCTGTGTGTTATAGGAAAGGTTGAGTAGGTTAGGACTTTATTTCTTGGGGTGTGGGAGGAGGGAAGATTTAATAGAGGTATACAAAAATATGAGGGGTAGCGATAGGGTAAATGCAAGCAGGCTTCTTCCACTGAGGTTGGGTGAGAATAGAACTAGAGGTCATGGGTTAAGGGTGATGGGTGAAATGTCTAAGGGGAACTGAGGGGGAAACAGTTTTGGTCCCCTAATCTGAGGAAAGACATTCTTGCCATAGAGGGAGTACAGAGAAGGTTCACCAGATTGATTCCTGGGATGGCAGGACTTTCATATGAAGAAAGACTGGATCGACTGGGCTTATATTCACAGGAATTTAGAAGATTGAGGGGGGATCTTATTGAAACGTATAAAATTCTAAAGGGATTGGACAGGCTAGATGCAGGAAGATTGTTTCTGATGTTGGGGAAGTCCAGAATGAGGGGTCACAGTTAAAGGATAAAGGGGAAGCCTTTTCAGACCGAAATGAGGAAAAACTTCTTCACACAGAGAGTGGTAAATCTGTGGAATTCTCTGCCACAGGAAACAGTTGAGGCCAGTTCATTGGCTATATTTAAGAGGAAGTTAGATATGGCCCTTGTGGCTAAAGGGATCGGGGGTATGGAGAGAAAGCAGGTACAGGGTTCTGAGTTGGATGATCAGCCATGATCATACTGAATGGCGGTGCAGGCTCAAAGGGCCGAATGGCCTACTCCTGCACCTATTTTCTATGTTTCTATGTAATCTCTTCACTCAAAGGGTGGTGAGAGTGTGAAGGTCTTTAAAGATGGATGCCACACAACATGCCCTCTTCTTGGTCCTACCATGAGGGAGGAGGTTCAAGAGCCTGAAGACCTATATTCTTTTTTTTTTTGGTAATTTATTTTTTTATTGAAGTTCATCATCAAACATTTCCATAAGATGTATTTCAGATACTATACATATATATCATATAGTCATATTTGCCACAAATCTCCACATAATATTTATCTGAGGTATACAGTTATAGAAAAGAGAGGAAAGAAAGAACAAGCGAAAGGAGAAAACTATGTACAAGTAGGGAGTGATTTTTTTACAACATATTGATTTGTGAGGATAAAATCAGGCCTATGAGGTGTTATGTTGTTAAACCATTTTTCCCAGTATGAATCAAATTGTTCCAACTTATGATTAACAAATGCTGTTATCTTCTCCATTTTGTAAATGTCCATTGTAACTTCCATCCATGCATTTAAGGTTGGGCTCTCCTGTGACCATTTCCTAGTAAGAGTCTTTTTACCAGCCACCAACAGTGTATTCATTAAATATTTATCTCTTTTCAACCATTCTTGAGGTATATACTCAAAATATATCGTCTTACTTTCTAAGGGTATTTCACATTTAAAGATGTCTTGTAGGGCATTGTGTATCCCACTGCAATAGTCTTTGATAACAGGGCATTCCCAGAAAATATGATAATGGTTTACATTTTGATTTCCACAATTTTTCCAGCAAACAGGGAGGTTACTATCATAGTGGGATTTCTGAGAGGGTGTAATAAAATATCAAGTTTTTCCATCCAAACTCCCTCCATTTCTGTGAACTGGTACACTTCCATTGATACCTCCATATTATTGTCCATTCTTCCTCAGATATAATTATCCCTCTTTCCTTCTCCCATGTTGTCCTGATGTATGAAGTCGAATGTGTTTTAAGATTTGACAAACCTTTATACGTGCTTGAAATGATTCCACTACCGTTATCTGAATTATATGCTTTTCTAAATAGCTCTATCAAACATGTACTTGCCTTGGCTACATTTTAACCCTCTTATTAACATATTGTCGCATCTATAAGTACTGATAAAAGTCTTGTTTTCTAGTAAGTGTTTCTCTTTAAGCATTTCAAAACTGAACAGTGTTCCTTCTTTCATTATATTACAAAGAACTGTTATTCCTTCAGCTGTCCAGTCCTTAAATCTAGCATCCAGTTTATTCGGCGTAAAATCCAAGTCATATGCACACCATTTAAGAATTGCAATATCTCCCTCTAGTTTATATTCTTTTATAATGGTTTTCCATATTTTAAGAGTCCATTTCACCCATGGGTTATCAATAGTATTTATGTAACTTTGTAAGTTGTTATCAGCCAAAATTGCCTGTATGAGGATGGAAAGTATGCTCTCTTCAATGTTTTTCCATTGAGCATCATATGACGGGTTGTGAAGACCGATATTCAATCTTTTAGGAACAGCTTCTCCTCCTCTACCATCAGATTTCTGATGAGTCCATGAACCCATGAACACATCCTCATTATTCCTCTTTTGCACTTCTTTAAGATTTTTGTAACTTTCAGTAATTTTTCTATCTCGTGCTGCTGTCACAGAGCAACATTTGATGATACATGTCAGTGGTAATAAACCCAATTCTGATTCAAATCAAAATCAAATCCAATCAAAGCAAATTTAATTATCATTCAAACCATACATAGATACAGCTGAACGAGACAGCGTTCCTCTGGGGCCAAGGTGCAAAATATTCAAAATAGCAAGCAAACATTCAAAAATAGTGAGTAACATAATTCAAAATATTGAGCAAAGAAGCATGTTCACTCAAAAGCAAAACATATATATTCCAAGACCCTGAGTGACAACATACAGCAATCGATGGTACAGATTCCCAGCAGAGTACAGACACACGCAGCCAGCCTAACCCAGCATGCAATTTGATCCAAATTTAGGGTGTTCCTAAGCAAGATAAGTACATGGTTAGATTTTTGCAAGATCTTAATGATGCCTTTAAACTGAATAGAGGCAAGAACAGCAAGAAGGATATGACTCATGTTAGCAGAGTCAAGTCTGAAAAGTGAGTCTTGCTCACTACACTGCATGCAATGTTCGGAATTCTGGAGCTGGAGTCAGTCGTGTAATAGATGGTGGTCAAAAATGAGCAATCATTGATGTAGAGTGAGAGAGACCATACTCAAATTGAGTAATAGGCATTAGAAATTATTCCTGTTTCATTAGAGTTCTTTCATTCAAATGGAGCAGACCATTCATTGTAGTCACAGACCACAAACCTGTATCAACTATTTTACAAGGCTGAAGATTCAAACTTATTTGTCACATATACATGAAAATATGCAGTGAAATAGGTTGTTTATGTTAACAACCAACACACCCGGGGGTGTGTTGGGGCCCGTCTCCAAGTGTTGCCACACAGCTTGCTATGCCCACAATGTTCCACAGGCCAACACAGAACACAACAAGCGACAAAACACCAAATGCCCTATTCCTCCTTCCCAACGCATGCACGCAGCCCTCCAATCCCAGGATAGGCCATCTCCAGCAGACTCGAGCTCACACACATTGGGCTACAACTTCCCCAGCGGACCTGCGCAGATTCATAGATTCAGGAATCCGTCCAAAGGGCCTGGAATTCCAGACTTCCGATTCGACTCTTGGACCTCTATCCTCGACCTCGACTGCAGGACCTTCACATCACTGAATTCCAGGCACTAGACCCAATGGCAGCATCAGGAATATGAAAGTGGGCTGTTCCCTTATTTCAATATAATTATATGATTGAATATAGATTTGCAAAACAAGTGCTATTGCAGATGCGTTGTCAAAGGTACCACATGAGAACTCTACAGATAGAATGTGAAAGCATAATTTTCCTTTGCAAGAGCAGAAGATGCTGTTCCAGTTACAGCAATGGTGATGGTATGGAGCCACAAAGAAAAGGATAATGTTCAAAGGTGAGTATATCAAAATTAGGGGATATACTGAATCACAAAAATACCCAGATAAAGTCACGATACTGCACTATAACCAAAGATGTAAGTAACTGGCAGAGCAAGTCTATGTTAAATGGGGACACAGTTGTCATAGTAAGTGTGATGACAAGACAGATTTAGAAGAGTTTCACACAGAATATTCTGGAGTCATGCTTATGAAGCCAGTTTCCAAAAGGATCATATATTGATTGGCCTTAGAACTGCCAATATTGCAGAGTGAAAGCAGCAAAGAGAGACACCTTTATAGAGTTGGATAGGACTAATGAGGCCTTACCAAAGAGTAAACATTGTTTCTTAGAAGAGGGGTGATACTTTCTTAGTTCAAGTCACGGGCAAATGATGCAGTGGGGAGATGAGTGGAAATTGCCAAAGGAACAGTGAAGAAATAAATATTCACGTTCAAGAATCAAAGTTCAGAGTAAATTTATTATTAAAGTACATATATGTTACCATATACTACCCTGAGATTCATTTTCTTGCAGGTATTTACTGGAAAATAAAGAAATACAATAGGCTTTATGAAAACTGTACATCAACAAAGACTAATAAACAACCAGAGTGTAAAAACAGACAACACGCAAAGAATAAATTAATAATACTGAAAATATGATTTGTAGAGTCCTTGAAAGTGAGATAATAAGTTGTGGAGTTTGTTCAGTGTTGAGGTGAGTAAAGTTATCCATGCTGGTTCAAGAGTCTAATGGTTGTAGGATAATAACTGTTCCTGAACCTGGTGGCATGGGGCCTAATGCTTCTTTACTTCCTGCCCAGCAGTAGTAGTGAGAAGAGAGCATGGGCTAAATGGTGCAGGTCCTTGACAATGGTTGCTGCTTTCTTGTAGCAGCACTCCTTGTAAACGTGCTCAGTGTCGGGGAAGGGAGGAGGTACAATCGATTAGCTAATTTTTCACCAAGCTACATAACTGCACCACATTTCGGTCCTGTCAAAGGGCTTCGGCCTGAAACGTCAACTGTACTTTCAGACATCCCACCTCTCCTGGAAGTTCCGGGAGACTCCTGCATGTTGATAGCGGCTCCCTGATGCCCGCAAATTATATACAATATCCTAGAAATCAATTTTTTTGAGAGGGAGAGGGAGAGGAAGAGGAACACCCAGACTACACTAAAGTGTACACCTGCCCAATAGGGGTCAAAAATAATGACAGTGTTGCTCGCTACACTGTTTGCAACAGTGACTTTTCTATTGCCCACAGTGGGTTAAATGATTGTAGGAGGTATGTTGAGGTGAGTTTAACAGGTGTCATTCGTTCATTAGCATAGCTAACGTTATTTAAACTAGCTGGCTAGCTGCGAAGGAGCTACTCTATTGATGTCCTGCGTGATGAGGCCAAACTCCCTGTAGACTTGCTTAAAGTTGTAATAGAATATAAAAAATGACTCCATGATAATATAATAAAATATAAGTACATATTTTAATGTCACATTTTCTGCATATACCCAACTTGGTTTACAGATTAGACAAAATCACTAAACAAAGTATTACATACACCCTTGTCGGTCGACCGGGGAGGGGGAGATTTGGGGTTGCGGAGGGGTGGGGATGCTACCTCCCTGAAATGAGTTTTTGCAGGATGGAATGCCTGTACTCTTTTCCGTAGATGCTGCCTGGCCTGCTGAGTTCCTCCAGCATTTTGTGTCTGTTGGCCACGTTGTATGGTAGGTTATACTCCTGCTGAGTTTCGAATGCTCAGAAGACTCGCAACATGAGTGAATTTGTTTCAGCAACCTCTTGAGAGTAGAATGGAAATTGAGGCAGAAGGAGTATTTATCAAGAACAAAATTTATGTGATAGAATTAATCTATTAACACTGCCTGGCAAAACTAACCATTGGAAAATGGGATGCTGGACCAACACTGGTGCAACACTGAGATATTTTTTGAAAATGAGAAATAAAATGGAATGTCACTTTATCTAACTGGAGAAAGAGGCAAGAGAACACTGAAGAGTTATAAGATCATCTGTGGGAAATGTGGAAGAAACAATATTTCACAAGTGGCACCTTCCTCATCAAGAACATGAACACAATGCCATCAACAGGTTTCTCCGAGAAAGTCAAAGGGACTCAGAAAATCAATCAATAAGTTAATAATGTGTGATGTACACATTCCTGCATGCATTACGCTGTTCTCCCTGCCACGCCATGGGGAGCTGGTGAATGCCTTATTAAATTGCGTTGGAACCCACTCCACACCTCCCACGAATGGGAGGGTTCGAGGATGAAGTAGCTACACCTCTGGCAGAGGTAAATATGCTGCCTTTTGTCATGGAGGTGGCTCCCCAACTTAAATGTTTATTAGTCTGTGTCTATTCCCGCGGGAGAGCTGGCCACCTAGGTTGAATGAGCAGGTTTTCGGCGTAGAGGTTATTCATTCTGTGTGCAGCTTTGATCTTGTTACCTTTTAGTTCCGTGGCAAACAGATTATACTGGAGACATACATTGTCTCCTGGTGCTGGGCAATCATTAATGCAGCCAAAAGCAGTTTCTGCAAAGTAAAACCCTCCAATCTGGTTCTATTATCTAAGCACTTAAGTGGATGGTGCCATGCAGAGAAATTTTGTTCATGGCAAATCAAGCAGCACACTGCTGTTGCTAAGCAACCATGCAGGCCAACTTTCAGTGCTCAGGCCTGTCTTTCCTGTTTTAACATATTGAGGACTACAGTAACTGTAATTGGAAGACACAGCGGGGAGGCAGTAAACTACAAGTGGCAGCATTTATTACTTCCTCTGCAAGGAAGCATCGAGCCAAGAGTCCTTCTTGTCCACATTTTTATTGAATAAAATTTCTCTGGGAATTTGGCAATAACGCACTAGCTGGAGGAGCAGAGAGAGAAACATCCCAAAGTTTCAGTTGTTCTTTTTTTTTAACTCATTCATGGCTTCATATCATTGAGACCTTCACAGTTGCCTTTACAGATGCGCAAACTGCCGCAAAGAGTGGCTCACGAGGAGAGACGTTGGGCCCTGCCACCCAGTCTCAGCTGGAACTTGAGGACCTGAGTTATAGGGAAAGGTTGAATAGGTTAGGACTTTATTCCCTGGAGAGCAGGAGAATGAGGGGAGATCTTATAGAGGTATACAAAATTATAAGGAGTATATAGAACATAGAACATAGAATAGTACAGCACATTACAGGCCCTTCGGCCCACAATGCTGTGCCGACCCTCAAACCCTGCCTCCCATATAACCCCCCACCTTAAATTTCTCCGTATACCTGTCTAGTAGTCTCTTAAACTTCACTAGTGTGTCTGCCTCCACCATTGACTCAGGCAGTGGATTCCACGCACCAACCACTCTCTGAGTGAAAAACCTTCCTCTAATATCCCCCTTGAACTTTCCACCCCTTACCTTAAAGCCATGTCCTCTTGTACTGAGCAGTGGTGCCCTGGGGAAGAGGAGCTGGCTGTCCACTGTGTCTATTCCTCTTAATATCTTGTACACCTCTATCATGTCTCCTCTCATCCTCCTTCTCTCCAAAGAGTAAAGTCCTAGCTCCCTTAATCTCTGATCATAATCCATACTCTCTAAACCAGGCAGCATCCTGGTAAATCTCCTCTGTACCCTTTCCAATGTTTCCACATCCTTCCTATAGTGAGGCGACCAGAACTGAACACAGTACTCCAAGTGTGGCCTAACTAGAGTTTTATAGAGCTGCATCATTACATCACATCTCTTAAACTCTATCCCTTGACTTATGAAAGTTAACACCCCATAAGCTTTCTTAACTACCCTATCTACCTGTGAGTCAACTTTCAGGGATCTGTGGACATGTACCCCCAGATCCCTCTGCTCCTCCACACTACCAAGTATCCTGCCATTTACTTTGTACTCTGCCTTGGAGTTTGTCCTTCCAAAGTGTACCACCTCACACTTCTCCGGGTTGAACTCCATCTGCCACTTCTCAGCCCACTTCTGCATCCTATCAATGTCTCTCAGTAATCTTCGACAATCCTCTACACTATCTACAACACCACCAACCTTTGTGTCATCTGCAAACTTGCATATATAGGGTGAATGCGAGTAGGCTCTTTCCCCTCAGGTTGGGTGAGAGTAGAATTAAAGGTCATAAGTGTAGGGTGAAAGGTGAAATGTTTAAGGGGAACATGGGATAGAGCTTCTTCATTCAGATGGTGGTGCGAGTGTGGAATGAGCTGACAGCGGAAGTGGTGGATGCAGGTTCAATCGGAACATTTTAGAGAAGTTTGGATAGGTACATGAATGGGAGGGCTTTGGAGTGATCTAGTCCATGTGCAGATAGATGGGTCTAGATAAAGTCTGTTGTTATCAATCAGTCAGGAAAGTGAGAAACAAGTGGTAGCGTAGTGGTCAGTGCAATGTTACCACTGCTTGGGGTGTTGGAGTCAGAATTCAGTTCTGACGTCGTCTGTAAGAAGTTTGTACACTCTTCCCGTGACTCCATGGATTTCCTCCAGGTGCCCTGGTTTTCTGAAGGCAGACTGGTTAATTGCTCATTGTGAACCGTCCTGTGATTAGGCTAGGGTTAAATATAAGTTGGGTGCTGGGTGGCTCTTTGGGCTGGAAGGGCCTGTCCTGAGCTGTATCCCTAAATCAAACAATAAATAAAACAATGTTCGCAACAACACTACCCCATTTTTCAGCACCATCTCCTTCTGACAACGGGAGTATTATGGGCTTAGAGAAACAAAGTCCTACAGGTCCCAGTCAATGCACTCACCAGACAGCAGTCTGCCTTACCCGGTCCTGGCAAACAACAACTACAGTGTCCATGCCAACACACAGACCCTAAAGTATGACTCCAAACCCTGCACATCATGCAAAGATGCACTGTATAATAGAGGTGGCCTGAAATGTATCTCAACATTACACTGCCTGTCCAGGATAGAGATCCCATTTCCACTGTGGGCCGATGAGCTTCAGAAGTCAGCTCTCTCCCACATTGACCTTCAATAGATGCCTTCCCCATTTTATTATTGTAGGCTGAGGTGGCTCTGGCACTGGACAGCTACAGGAAGCAGTCAGCCACACTGAGACAAATCCACAAGTACATCCCCTAAATCCTTTGTTTGTTTTTAATTTTAAACACTCATGATCTAATGAAATAAAAACAGAATACTTTTCCCTGGTCTGTAGAAATTACTTATAATTCTACGCACAATACTAAAGCAACTTGTTACTCTCCTTCCTGCCTCATTTTCTATCCCTCATTTTTTTTCTTTCCTTCTACTGGTCTTGTAGTCATCCCTTCCAACCTTTCCTTCTCATCCTCTGTTTCTATCATTCACTGCCTTGACTCATGCTTTCTCATTCTACCTCCTCCTGGATCTCTCTCTCTCTCTCTCTCTCTCTCTCTCTCTCTCTCTCTCTCTCTCTCCCCTTTACATTTTCTCCCCCCTCTCTATCACACTCACACCATATCCTTGTCTTTCTCCCACTCAGAATCAAGCCCCACCTCTGTTCCTTCCCTTCATCTGTCAATCTCCCACTACCTTTCCTCTCCACTAATGTAGTGAGAGGCAACTTCTTATCACCCTACTTCCTCTTCCTTTTCCACCTCTCTACACTTCACCGCTGTCTCTTTTGCCACATTCTTTCTCTCGCCCACCCTGTCTCCTTCTCCTCGCTGTTTCATCCTCTGCCTCCATCATTGCCTTTTCACAAATCCTCTATCTTGTGCTCTTACTATCTCCTTCTTCCCTCTCACACCTTCCTTATCCCTCCTTTCCTTCCTTCATTCTCTTTTCTTCATCCCTCCCTTTCCTTTTCATCTGTCTTCTTTTTCTACTCTTCTCCCCTCTTTCCTTTTTCTTCTTTCTTCTCTCCCTCCGTTTACCATTTTCTATCTCTTCACCCTCTCCCCCGCCCCTCCAGCCTTTCTGATTTGATGGAGCGCTCCATCGAAAGTTCCCGAGAGCGTCACATTTAATTGAGAACAGGTGGGCAGGATGCAGGAAAGCAGTGAAGCAATCTCGCCTCTGCGAGGGATTCTCGCTAATTGCTGCCTGTTGCAGACAATTCCTTGTTTCCAAACAAAGACCGTCATTTTTCATTGCCCAGGGCTGTCATGTTAGTACAAGACTTAACATCTCGACTCCACAAGGAGACTGAAAACCTAAGACAAATCCCAGACCTGATGCTGCTTTCAGGACTTTGAATACCAGAAATGTTGTTTTAATCCCAATCCTTGGTAAGAAATTCATATAAAACATTCAAGAAAGAGTGCCGCACTTGTTGATATGTTGTGTCTTCCACTTAATCTATATTTTCCATCTGGGAGAAAATCTTATTTCATTTAGACTTCAAAAGCAAATAACTTCCCTCTGCTACCCAGTATTATTTGGTACTTAAGTAAACCTGCTTAACGTCAAAACTCTTTTAACAGAAAAAGTCTTTTATTTCTGATTATAATACAGATTTTCCAGTGTAGGAAGGATTGAGTGTGCACCTACTGGACTCTGCTAATAGGGTGTACAACATTCTCTCTTCTCTCTCCCACTGGTAAAAGATACAAAAGCCTGAAAATACTTAACACTAGGCTCTAGAGCAGCCTCTACCCTGCTGTAATTAAGGCCATGCCTTGTATGTTAAGATGGACCCTTACCAGGACATGTCTTGTATGTTAAGACAGACCCTTACGAGGACATGCCTTCTTCTCAGTACTACAGGAGCCTGAAGACTCACACTCAACGTTTTAGGAACAGCCTTTTTCCCTTTTGCCATCAGATTTGCCAACACACACAAAGTGCTGGAGGAACTCAGCAGGCCAGGCAGCATCTATGGAAAAGAGTACAGTCAACAGTTCGGGCCGAGACTGGAGAAAAACAAGATGAAGAGTAGAGTTAAAAGGTGGGGGGAAGGGAGGGAGAAACATAAGGAGATAGGTGAAACTGGGAGGGGGTGAAAAGGGGTGAAATGGGGACACCTCTTTTTCCATTAGAGAGAGCCTGTGATATGTTGAATTATCAGGCGAACGAGTAGTCTTTGGGGTACTGCAAGTCTGTGCTTTACTGAAGCTTCGCTGCACGCTTGAGTGGTTGGTGGGGGGTGCCGATGCTTTTTTGCTGGGGGGGTTGTCACCTTGCTGCTGCTTATGCATGGCAGGGGGGGCTTTGGGTTCTAACATTTAACTGCCATTCATTCTATGGGGCACTCCTCTGTTTTCATGGATGTTTGTGAAGAAATAGAATTTCAGGATGTATATTGTATACATTCCTCTGACACTAAATATACCTATTGACGTCAAGAGCTGGGGAATTGCTTAATGAAAGAGATACAGGGCTGGAGAAGGAGGAGTCTGATAGAAAAGGACAGAAAGCCATGGAAGAAAGAAAAGGGGGGAGGAGCACCAGAGGGAGGCAATATCATCTTTTTTTTTCTCCAGTCCTGCTGAAGGGCCTCGGCCTGAAACGTCAACTGTACTCTTTTCCGTAGCCTGCTGAGTTCCTCCAGCATTTTGTGTGCGTTGCTCAGATTTCCAGCATCTGTAGATTTTCTCTTGGTTGTGATTAGATTTCTGAACCGTCTGTGAACCCAAGAACACTAGCTCATCATTCCTCTTTGGCATCATTTATTTTTTATTGTAAGTTATAGTCATTTTAAATGCCATGCACAACACTGCTGCAGAGTAACATGGAATCTTACGACATGTATCAGTAACCATAAACCTGATCCTGGTTCTGACCTTGCACCTTATTGTTTATCTTCACTGCTCTTTCTCTGTAGCTGTTTCATTTTATTCTGCATTGTTATTGCTTTACTTTGTTTTGCCTCACTACACCATGTAAGGACCTGATCTGTATGAACAGTACGTAGGACAGTATCTCAGTACATCTAACAATACTAGTAAACCAGCCAATCCTTCCTTCCTTCAGCTTATTCGCCGTCTGAGTGGAGGGCAGATGGGTGGTGTGACCGTGCGTGAAACTGTCATGCAAGACAAATTAAGTTGCAGAGAAATTAGGAAGCGGATTGAGACCTCTACTGGGAGCTGGCACAGACCCGATGGGCTTTATGGCCTCCTATAGCTAACAGAAACCGCAGGGGGTTGGCAATGGGATATGTTTGGGGCTTGCTGGTTCGGCTCGTCGCAGTTATTTAGTCGTATGGCTTCCCCACTTTGAGATATGCCAGATGGTGCCCTGCCCAGCTCATCCACGCAAAGATTAAAGATTAACTTTATTTGTCACATGTCCATCGAAACATACATTGAAATGTGGGGTTTTTTTGCATCAGATCAATCAGCGAGCATTGTGCTGGGCAGACTGCAGTAGTTGCCATGCTTCCTGTGCCAAGATAACTTGGCCACAACTCTCTAACCAGATGTCTTTGGAACGTGGAGAGGAAACCGGAGCACCCGGAGGAAGCCCACACCGTCATGGGTTTGTTATTATGTGCATACGTAATAAAGAACTTCAGTTCCCAGTGTGCAATGCGGGTGGTTCACCCGGAACCAGCAGTGACATTGGTGAGCAGGTGCTCTTGGCGGGCTGAAAGTCTCGAGTAAAATGAGGTGGAGCTGAAGCCATTCTGTAAATCTGTAAATAAAATGGGCTCTAGCATTTGAGAACCTATGCAAAGTGTGTCGCTATTAAAGAACAAATATAACATAGTGTCAGAAGTTGGCATGAAATCTAGATACGAAGCGTAACTGAATACCGCGAGCAACTAAGAAAGAGACGCTAGGTTCTGACAGAGAGAAGCTGTCGACAATAGTGCACACTACCTCAAAGTTCACCAAGAGATTCAGGTGAGAGAAGCCCAAAAAATTCTGTTAAGGATAACCTAATTCCTCCAGCAACTGTGCAGTTTACCAGCAATCTAACAGATAAGCGATTCAGTATATATTTAGCAGTGAGTGGAGCCAGAGGCGTGGAGGAAAAATTGAAAGCAGCTATCTTTCTACACATAATTGGCGAAGATGCTTTGGATATCCATAACAGTGTTCAAATTGATGGGACAGACTTGACATTGGACACCCTGACGATGAAATTCAACAAGTATTTTGTCCCAGGTAAAAACATCACCTTTGAGAGATCTAAGTGTTTCTCCTGTGACCAGAAACAAAGTGTCAGCTTTGATCAATACTTAGCTGAGCTTCACACACTGAGTAAATTCTGTGAGTCTGGAAAATTGAGAGTCTCACTAGTCAGAGACAAAATAGTTTGTGGAATCCCAGATAATGGGCTCAGAGAAAACTTGCTCTGGAAAAAGGATTTGACACTAGAAGAGACTGTGGATACGTGTAGGGTAGTGGAGACCACACGAGCACAAACTGAGGAGCTGCCCAGAGCAGAAACAACAGTGCATGCTGTGAACACAGAGGGACAGAGCACGAGGTGTTTCCCAAAGCAACCGCATAGCAACGAGGTAGGATCAGACAGTAAATGCAGCAAATGTGGAGGTTGGCATATTCTAAAGATGTGTCCTGCTTATGGAAAGTCCTGCAATAATTGTGGGAAGAGTGTGTCGCAAAGTGCTGCTAAGCTACCAAAAGGAAGATGCACACATTTCCTGAGAAAATGGAGTAAGTCGTTATAGATTCATTACAGACTGCTGGTGCTCGTAAGACAGAGTGAATTGTTCCAGTGACTAAATGAGACAGTCATTCCATTCATAAACAAGAGAAGATCTGCAGATGCTGGAAATCCGAGCAACACACACAAAATGCTGGAGGAACTCAGCAGGCCAGGCAGCATCTATGGAAAAAAAGTACAGTCGATGTTTTCGGCTGAAACCCTTCGGCAGGACTAGAGAAAAAAAGCTGAGGAGTAGATTTTAAAGGTGGGGGAGGGGAGAGGGAACCACCAGGTGACAAGGGAAAGGGGGATGGGAAATGGTGAAGGGGAGAGAGTTGGGGGGCATTGTAGCACTTGTTCCTTTACACCTACACCTACATCATCCAGGCCGCTGAACTGTTCTTCCAGGTGAGGTGACACTTCACCTGTGAGTCTGATGGGGTCATTTACTGTGGTCGATGTTACCAGTGTGGCCTCCTGTACATCAGCAAAGACCCGACGTAGATTGGGAGACCGCTTCACTGAGCATCTATCCTCAGTCCCCCAGAACAAGTGAAATCTCTCAGTGGCCACCCATTTTAATTCCATTTCCCACTACCATTCCGATATGTCCATCCGTGTCCTCCTCCGCTGTCAGGATGAGGCCACACTTAAGTTGAAGGAACAACACTTTATATACCATTTGGGTGGCCTCCAACCTGATGGCATGAACATTGACTTCTCAAACTTCCGGTAATGTCCCCAACTGACCCCTACCCCTCTTCTCCATTTCACATCCCCTTTTCCCTCTTTCACCTTATCTCCTTGCCCATCCATCATTTCCCTCTGGTGCTCCTTCCCCTTTTTCTCTTCCATGGCCTTCTGTCTCTTTCACCATTCAACTTCCCAGCTCTTTACTTCATCCCTCCCTCTCCACGTTTCACCTATCTCCTGGTGGCTCTCTCTCCCCTCCCCTACCTTTTAAATCTACTGCTCAGCCTTTTTCCTCCAGCATTTTGTGTGTGTTGCAGTAATTCCACTCAAGCTAGACACCAGAGCCCAGATAAATCTATTATCTGCGGATGATTACAAATCTCTCAGAGCAAGATTTACCCAGTGAAGTTAAAAGTGACGGGCGATACTGGAGAGGACGTTCCAGTAAAAGGGAGCTGTACTGTATAGTGACCTTCAAGCATGAGGAACAGAACCTAAAGCACAGCTAGTGATTGTTGAAAAGCAAACACAGCCAGTAGTAGGTCTGGCTGCATGTGAAAGGCTCAACCAGGTGGAAAGTGTTTTCACAGACCAAAGGTGACCAGGCAACACTCAGTTAAGAGAACACAGATGTCTCTGAGGGGCTCAGATGCCTACCCAATGTAACTTGAGAAACCCGTAACAACGTCCATGAGAGCTTCAGAGAGATTATGCTAGAGAAGCACCAGAACTCCACCTTCCATTGACGTCTGTACCAGCTACACCAGCACGACAGTCAGGATGCCAGCGTTGAACAGAGTGGTCGTGATGAAGACGTCGCCAGTCTTGCTGCCACACCTTGCAGCTTCGGTTCAAAATCTGTCTCTCATCGGCTTCCAGTTAAACACATGGAAATCAAAAATATCTCCCCGATCCTCTCTGAAGTTGAAGAGGAAAAATAAAAAGAAAGACGAGGAGACCACACAGATCCGAAGCTCAGAACAACACAAACCAACAGGAGGAGTTGCTGTCTTTGCTGGAACACATTATTGAGTCTTGCAGGTTTATGAGGGCATAGTATTGTGTTCATTTTCTTTAACGAGGGAAGATGTGTTGTTATGTGTGTGCGTGATAACAAACTTCCATTCCCAGTGTGCAATGCAGGTTGTTCACCCGGAACCGGAAGTGACATCAGAGAAAAGGACACAGACACGCGCTCTTGGTTGGCTGATGGTCCTGAATAAAATGTGGTCAAGCTGAAGCCATTCTGTAAATCTGTAAATAAAATATGCTCTGGCATTTGAGAACCCATGCAAAGTTTGCCTTTGTTAAAGAACATAACAATGGGGAGAACGTGCAAACTCCTTACAGGCAGTGACAGGAATTGGACCCAGGTACTGTAAAGCAATGCACTAACTACTACATTGCCTTACAGTCTGCATGAAATGCAGCCTTTCTGCTTTTGCTGTACTACCCTGGGCCTCAAGGAAGGCCAGTTTTGAGCTGCCATGTCTTTCTTAACCAGTCTCAATCAGCCTGGTGCTATAACTACATAGTATGCTGTAGACTGAACATGAGGGCTGGCTTTTCTAAACACCTGTAGTCTGGCAAGGAGAAGGCCAATTACCTATAATGAAGGACGTAATATCAGAACATCTTGATACAAATAATGAGAGTAAATAATAAGATTTTCTCTTTGGAGTAAAAGAGGCTGAGAGGTGACTTGGCAGAGGTGTACAAGATGATGAGAGGCATAGATCAAGTGGACAGCCAAGGACTTTTCCCCAGGGTGGAAATGGCATAATTTTAAGGTGATTGAAGGAAGGTATTGAAGGTATTAAGGTATTAAGGTGATTGAAGGTGGGGGGGGTGGGATGTCAGAGGTAAGTTTTTTTACACAGAGAGTGATGGGTACATTGGAATGCCCTGCCAGAGGTGGTGGTAGAGGAAGATGCATTAAGGATATTTAATAGACCCTTAGATAGGCACATGGATGATAGAAAATTGGAGAGCTATATATTGTAGGAGGGAAAGGTTAGATTGATCTTAGAATAGGTTATAAGATCAGCACATTATCATGGGCCGAATGGCCTGTATTGTGCTGTAATGTTCTATGTTTTACATTCTACAAAAGTGCTAAAATGATTTATGAAAGGAAAATCACGTTTGACCAACTTTTAGATATATTACTAATAGAATAAATAATAGGAGAACAATAGATGAGGTCTATTTTGAATTTTGAAAGGTGTTCAATAAAGCCCAGCACTACATGTTGATTAGCAAGGTTAGAAATAGAATTGAGTTTAATATACTTACTTGGCTTGAGATTTGGTTATCAGCTAGAGGGCAAAAATTAGGAATAATGGATTATTCTCATATTAGCAGTTAGTAGTGGGATACTGGAGAAGATTGGTGCTTTGACTCCAACCATTCACAACCTTGGTATTGTCGCATATACTGAGATACAGGGAAAAGCTTGTCTGGCACGCTGTTTGTATGGATCAAATCATTCCATGGTGAAATGAGGCGGAACACAGTGAAGCATTACAAGAACATTGGTGAAGAATTGTCTACATGGATTTTAGCAAAACCTTTGAGTGGTCCCACATGGGAGGCTAGTCCAAAAGGTTCAATCACTTGGCATTCAAGATGAAGTAGTAAATTAGTTTCAACAGTGGCTTCACAGGAGAAGCCAGAAAATGGTAGTTAATGTCCTGACGAAGGGTCTCGGCCTGAAACTTTGACTGCTCATTTCAACGGATGCTGCCCGACCTGCTGAGTTCCTCCAGCTTTTGTACGTGTTGATTTGACCACAGCATCTGCAGTGTACTTTGTGTTTACTAATGGTAGTTGATGGCTGCCTCACTGACTCGAGGCCTATGATTAGTGGTAGCCACAGGGATCAGTGCTGAGTCCATTGTTGTTTGTCGTCTGTATTAACGACGTGGATAGTAATTTGGTAAACTGATCAGCAAATTTGCAGATGACTCCAAGATTGGGGTATAGTGGACAGTGAGGAAGGCTAACCAAGTTTGTAGCAGAATCTGGACTAACTAGGAAAATGGGGTGGAAAGTGGCAGGTGGAATTTAATGCAGACAAGTGTAAGGTGTTGCATTTTGGGAGGACATATGAGGGTAGGATTTGCACAATGAATAATAGGGAACTGAGGAGTACAGCAGAACAAAGGGATCCGGGAATATAGATCCATAATTCTTTAATAGTTGTGTCAGAGTAAGTAGGATCATAATGAAAGGTTTTAGCACATTGGTTTTCATAAATCAGATACGTATTTGAGTACAGGAGTTGGGATGTTATGTTCATGTTGTGTAAGACTTGGGTAAGGCCAAATTTGGAATATTGTGTGCAGTTCTAATCACCTATTTATGAGAAATATATCAAAAATATTGGAAGAATACCAAAAAAAATACAAGGAGTTTGCCAAGACTTGAGGACATGAATTATGGGAAAGGTTGGATAGATTAGGACTTTATCCCCTGGAGCATGGGAGAATAGAGGTATACAGAATTATGTGGGGTATAGATAAGGTAAATGCAAGCAGGCTTTTTCCATTGAAGTTGGGTGAGATTAGAACTAGAGGTCAGAGGTTAAGAGTGAAAGGTGAAATGTTTAAGAGGAGCCAGGTGGGAAAGCTTCTTCACTCAGTGGGTGGTGCAAGAGTAGAACCAGTGCACGTGGTGGGTGCGGGCAAAGACAAAGCCTTTGCAGCTGATATCCAGATTTCTATCTGACGATAGACGATCCAGAGATCACCAGCATATATGCCTTATGAGGAAAGGTTAAACAAACCAGGGTTTTCTCTTTGGAGTGAAGGAGGATGAGAAGCAGCTTGATAGAGGTGTGGTGTATGAAATATGGGAGGCATTGACAGAAAGATATCTTCTGGTATTGTCCATTGGCACCCTGGGAAATAGTGGCAGTGGACAATACTGGTAGACATCCTTTTAAGGTGAATGGAAGAAAGTTCATGAGATGTCAGAGGTAGGTTTTTCATACAGGGAATGGTAATACATGCAATACTCTGCCAGGGATAGTGGTAGAGGCTGATTTATTAGGGACATTTAAGAAACTCTTAGATAGGCACATGGATGAAAGATAAATGGAGGCTTATGAGTTGTGTAGGAGGGTAAGGTTAGATTAATTATGGAGTAGGTTAAAAGGTTGGTATGTTGTCATGTGTTGAAGGGCATGTTAGACCATAAGACATTGTTGGAAAATGCATGGTCTGCTCCACCATTCAATCATGGCTGCTCTCTTTTTCTCCTCCACAGCCCCACTCCCCTGTCTTCTCCCCAATAACCTTTGATGCCATGTCCAATTGAGAACCTATCAACCTCTGCCTTAAAAAACACCCAGCAACCTGGCCTTCACAGCTGCCTATGGTAACAAATTCCACAAGTTCACCACCCCCCGGCTAAAGAAATTTCTCTACATCTCTGTTTTAAATGGATGCCCCTCTATCCTGAGGTTGTGGCCTCTTGTCCTAGACTCCCCACCATGAGAAACATCCTTTCCACATCTACTCTGTTTAGACCTTTCAACATTCGAAAGGTTTCAATGAGATCCTGCTCATCCTTCTAAATTCCTGTGAGTACAGACCCTGAGCCATCAAATGTTCCGTGTATGATAATCCTTTCATTCCTGGAATCATCTTTGTGAACCTCTTCTGAACCATCTCCAATGCCAGCGCATTATTTGAGATGGGGAGCCCAAAACTGTTTATAATACTCAAGGTAAGGCCTCACCAGTGTCTAAAAAATCCTCAGCATCATGTCCCTGCTCTTGTATTCTAGACCTCTTGAAATGAATGCTAACATTGTATTTAGCATTCATCACCAGCTCTACCTGCAAGTTAACCTTTAGGATGTTCTACACAAGGACTCCCAAGTCCCTTTGCATCTCAGATTTTTGGATTTTCTCCCCATTTAGAAAATAGTCTGCACATTTATTTCTACTACCAAAGTGTGGAAGGTAGAGCTTAGGAGGACAATAGTGCCTAACGACAATTCCTTTGCTTGCATCTTCAAAAACTGCTTTATTTCTATCTTTAATATCTCTATTTTTCCCTTTCAGGGTTCTTCTGAAAACCCTGACCTGGAGTTACATGCTGACTGCAGTTCTTTGCAGAAATGGGACCCGCTCTCGGGATCTCACAACTGGCCGATATTCAATTTACCAAGGATGCAGCCTAGAAGACTAGCGCACCTTCAAGGTTCTGGAATTTTGTGGCACTGGAGACAGGTGGACTCGAGGTCGGTGCCTCCGCAGGAAATCAGTGTGTTGTGGGAGTACGTGGAAGATCAAAAGCAGCAAGCTGGCTGCCGGCTGTGTGCCCAGAGACCCGAGTTCTTTGGGCACAGAGCTCGGAAAAAGCGACACAATGGAATTTAATATTGTAAATCAACGAGTTGTTTGCTATGTCTACCCTCTCGCTATGAAGTGGGAACACCTCTTTTTACCTTATTAGAGAGAGAGCCTGTGGTATGTGGAATACTGGGTGAATGAGTAGTCTTTGGGGCACTGCAAGTCTGTGTCTTTATCGATGCTTCGTTGCATGCTTGAGTGCTCAGTGGGTGCCAATGTTTTCTTCGCTGGTGGGAGAGAGGGGATTATCGCTTTCCTGCTGTTCATGCATGGGAGGGGGGAGCTGGGGGGGACTTTGGGGTTCTAACATTTAACTGTTATTCATTCTTTGGGGCACTCCTCTGTTTTTGTGGATGGTTGTGAAGAAAAAGAATTTCAGGATGTATATTGTATACATTTCTCTGACATTAAATGTACCTTTGAACCTTTAAAGTGCATCACCATGCATTTTCCAACATTGTATTTCATTTGCCATTCTACTGTCCATTCTCCTAAACTGTCTATGTCCTTCTGCAGCTTACCCCAACACTATCTGCCCCTCCACCAATCTTCGTATCATCTGCAAACTTGGCCACAAACCCATCTATTCCATCATCTAAATCACTGATATACAGCATAAGAAGAAGTGGTCCCAACACCAACCCCTATGGAACACCACTCGTCACTGGCAACCAACCAGAAAATAATCTTTTTTATTCCCTACTCGCTGTCTCCTACTAATCAGCCAATGCTCTAACCATGCCAGTAACTTTCCTGTAACACCATGGGCTCTCAACTTGGTAAGCAGCCTCATGTGTGGCACTTTGTCAAAGGCCTTCTGAAAGTCCAAATATACAACATTCACTGCATCCCCTTTATCTATCTTAAATGTAATCTCCTCAAAGAATTCCAATAGGTTCGTCAGGCAAGATTTTCCCATAAGAAAACCATGCTGACTTTGTTCTATCTTGTCCCATGCCACCAAATATTCTATTACCTCATCCTTAACAATTGACTCCAACATCTTCCCAACCACTGAAGTCAGGCTAAATAGTCTATAATTTCCGTTCTGCTGCCTTCCTCCTTTCTTAAAGAGTGGAGTGACATTTGCAATTTTCCAGACCTCTGGCTCAATGCCATAGTCCAATGATTTTTGAAAGATCATTACTAATGCCTCCAGAGTCTCTACCGCTACCTCTTTTATAAGCCTATAGTGCAGTTCATCTGGCCTAGGTGACTTATGTACCTTCAGGTCTTTCAGCTTTTTGAGTACCTCTTCTCTTTTAATTGTAACTGCACCCAATTCTCTTCCCTAATACCCTTCAACATCTGGCATACTGCTGGCATCTTCCACAGTGAAGACTGATGTAAAATACTCATTTAGTTCATCTGCCATCTGCTTGTCCCCATTATTATTTCTCCAACATTTTCTAGCAGCCCTATATCCACTCTCATCTCTCTTTTATTTTTTACATACTTGAAAAAGCTTTTATTATCTATTGTGATATTATTTGCTAGCTTGCGTTCATATTTTATCTTTTCCCTCCTAATGATTCTTTTAGTTGCTCTCTGTAAGGTTTTAAAAGGTTCCCAATCCTCTGTCTTACCACTCATTTTTGCTCTGCTGTATGCCCTCTCTTTTGCTTTTACATTAGCTTTGACTCCCTTTGTCAGCCACAGTTATACTATTCTGCTATTTGATTATTTCTCTGTTTTTGGAATACATCTCTCCTGCACCTTCCTCACTTTTTCACCATTGCTGTTTTGTTGTCATCCTTGCCAGCACCTCCTTCCAATTTACTTTGGCCAATTCCTCTCTCATACCACTGTAATTTCCTTTACTCCACTGAAATACTGCTACATCTTTTACCTTAAGCTCCTTAATCACCTCCATTTCATTAGGTAACACCCAATCCAGTATAGCTGATCCCCTAGTAGGCTCAAAGAGAAACTGCTCTAAAAAGCCATCTAATAGGTATTCAACAAACTCACTCCTTTGAGAACCATTTCCAACCTGATTTTCCCAATTGACCTGCATGTGGAAATCTCCCATGACTATCTAACATTGCCCTTTTGACGTGCCTGTTCTATTTTCTGTTGTAATCATGAGAGTTCTATAATGAGAGCCAATCTCCAGTCAATTTGATCCACTTTATGCAACGTTCAGAAATGGATAAGAACACCAGATACAGCAGAGTCTGAGAAAACAGACAACACCACAGATACACCGTTAAAGACCTGTCCACCAGAACTAACTCTTCCAATGCAACTTGAAGACTGGCATCCACCTGATAATGTGGGAAATGCCTAGATACACTTTGTCCACAAAACACAGGACTATTCCAATTTGTCTCCTCTCGATCATCATCAGCAGTGATATCAACTGCCATTCACTCTTCAATAGCCTACTCACCAATGCCCAGTTTGAAGGTGTCAAGTTGTCTGAGCTGCAGATCCCCACACAATCTTGGTCCAAACATGGACTAAGGAGCTGCATCCCAAACTTAAGGAAGAGTTACTGCCTTGACCTCAAGCCAGCATCTGTCTGAGTATTACATCAAGGCATCCAGGTAAAATCTGGTTATTGGTTGAGAAACAGTAAACACTCTGCACCTCACACAATGAAAGATTTTGGGGTTGTCTGATATCAATTATCACTTTGCAGAAGTTGCTCAGGGCAACATCCCAGCCAAGCTATCTCCATCTGCTTTATCAATGACCTTGCTTCCTTCATGAGGTCTGAAGTAAGGATGTTCAGCGATAGTGACATAATATTCAATTCTATTTGCAACACCTTCACAGATATCACAGCTCACGCCTGCAGGCAAGATCTTCATAACATACAGGCAAGGGCTGATGAGTGGCAAGTAATATTTGCACTACAAAAGTGCCAGACAGTGGTCATCTTCAACAAGAGACAATCTGATTGACCTTGACATTAAATGACACTACTATAATTTGAGAGTGCCACCATCAACACCTTGGGGTCACCGTTGTCCTGATGCTCATCTTGCTGGGCCATCCATTTCTGCCTGTGGATTATGTTGTATTGCTGAGCAAACCTGTCTACTTGGGATAACTTTTCATCAATATTGTGGGGACTTGTCCTCCTAGTTCATCATCTCAGCAGTTGATTTGTTCAAATCAGAATCATGTCCTTTCCCTGGCTCCTGTACAACTTACCTTTTGATACCCTTAGAACAAAAGAACAGGGGCCTTGACTTGAAATGTTGACAGTTCCTTTGCTCCCACAGATACTGTTCCATCCATCGAGTTCCTCCATCAGATCTCAGATACTAAGAGGGTTACTCCTGTTGCAACAGAGACTTATGGAGAAGGCCATTTACCCCAGCACAAAATATAATTATTTGGATTAATCCACCTCTTGGCTCACAACCTGTCACAATACATTGGGTACTTCTTGCATCCTTCTGCCTGCAACCTCTTAGTGAGTTTCAGATCTTTGGGTTTCAGAGTTTTCCTGCTTTCTGGATGGATATTTTTTTCCACAACACTATCCTAATATTTCCACTAACTTTCCTAAACTTAGGTTCTCTAACTTTTTTTATCTCTCAGCCAGAGGAATTGGTTCCTCCCTATTTACTCCTCTAACTTGATTGACTATACTCTCAGAGTTTCCTGGTTCAGGATAAAATAACACAGTTGAACAAATCTTCACTCATAACTAATACTCTCTGTCCTTGCCAACATCCTAGTGAATTTCCTCTGTATCTTCTCCAGTGCCAGCACACCTTATCTGTAACAGAATCAGAGAAATATACAGCACTGAAACAGACCCAACATCCCACTGAACCTATGCTGACCATCAGCCTCTCGTTCACAATAATCCTGCATTAATAACACACACAAAGTGCTGGCGGAACTCGGCAGGTCAGGCAGCATCTATGGAAATGTATAAACAGTCAACGTTTCAGGTCAAGACTCTTCATCAGGACTGGAAAGAAAAAGAAAAAAAAGCCAGAATAATAAAGTGGGAGAAGGGAAGATGTACAAGCTAGAAGGGAATAGATGAAGCTAAGAGGATGGGGGAAGGGCATGAAATAAGAAGCTGGGAGGTGAAAGGTGGAAAAGGTAAAGGGCTGGAGAAGAAGGAAACTGATAGGAGAGGGGACCATGGATGAAGGGAAAGAGGAGGGGCACCAGGGGGAGGTGATAGGCAGGTGAGGATAGAAGAGCTAAGGGGGGAGCAGTGTAGGGATTTGAAGAAGAGGGAAGGGGAGGGGGGGAAATTACTGGAACTTGAAGAACTTGAGGTTCATGCCATCAGGTTGGAGGCTAACCAGACGAATACAAGGTGTTGGTCTCATCGTGGTAGTAGAGGAGGCTATGAACCAACATATTGGAATGGGAATTAAAATAGTTGGTCATTGGGAAATCCTGTTTTTTGTGGGTGAAGCAAAAGGTCCTCAACAAACCTTCACCCAATCTACATTAAGTCTCACCAATGTAGAGGAAGCTTCATCAGGAACACCAAATACAGTAGATAACCCCAACACTCAAGTTCCACTTTCAAAATCATTTGGTGAAGGGCCTGTACCATACTGGAAATGACAGCAAAACTGCTTCAGCAACAGAACATCACAGTCGCTCACAAACTGACAGCAACTTTTTTGGAGGAACCTATCAAAACACAAAGAGCAACAAAATCCAGTGTAGCGACTACAACAAATACTACATTGGTCAAACAGGAAGAAAATTATCGACCAGCCTACATGAGCTAGTGAGCAGAAGGCATGACCAAACCCTTGCTAGTATCAGCTCGTGAAGGCAGAGGAGGACACTACTTCAACAGCCAGAGACTTGACTCAAGCAAGAAGAAGAAAAGAACGAGAATTTCTCAAAGCGTGTTTCACTCCAGGAGAACCCATCAACAAACACGTCGACATAGATCCGGTATATGAACCCCTATGGAGAAAAGAGAAACAATGATGTCAACAATCGATGAATTGCCAGTAATCTCGGGATCTGGACAACGAAGCAAGCACTTCCAATGGACCTCCGTCAAAGCTAGCCAATCAGAATCTTCTACTGCTAAACTGTTCACAGTGGTTTTTCAACCAGCCAACCAGATCATGACATCTAATCAGTATCCATTCAGACCTCGGAGGAGTATATAAGCCGGCACCCTCAACTGCGCACTGATGATGGCTTCTTGATTGGAGCCGAGACGTCTGTAAACATTTCGCCAAGTTTGGCAATCAACCAAACTTCAAAGGATTGCAGGAAAGCTGCCCTTGAAATACACCACTGATGCAGCAGCCATTCGCCGTTGACTAGTAGCCCCACTGTGCTTTACTTTCCCTTCACTTGTTTTATCAGGATGCAAGAAACAGAATTCAGCAGTGGATGGATGGGTGCTGCCTTCAGTGGGGTGGACTGCTTGTGGATTAGGCCAACAGCGGTGAGTGGTTGTAAAGCCCAGAAGGCTAGACACATTTGGCAGGGCTGCTCTAAGGGCTGGCCAACTGGCAGGCAACAGCAAGGGTTAGGGGGTGGTTATTAACAATGGGGGGAGCGTAAATGGTGGCATCCTGAGAGAGAACAGTTGGTCTGCACTTCATGAAGCAATTGCCACTGCCTCCCCTCTGTTACTGAAACACAGACTGATGCAGCCTACCTTTACACTGATAATCATGATACTGAACGCCTTGCTGAGACCTCGTCAAGGAAGAGTACAATTAGACCTTACGGCATAGTGAACTCATCGCACCAAACCGATTGCATGGATTTCGCAAAATGCCTGCACAGGTGCAACGGATACTCAATCGCACCACCAGACATCTCTTCACTGTACCCACTTTTACAGAAAGTTTAGTTTCGCTCCAGGCACTCATTCATGTATATATTAATTAATTCATGCATTCATCTATTCTATCTATCCACTTATTTAGAGTTAGAGCACCATAACAGTCACTTTCCAACCCACGATGCCCAATTACACTCATGTGACCAATGAACTTACTAACCCATAAGTCTTTGGAATATGTGAGGAACCTGGAACACCCAGAGGAAACACACACCACCATAGAGGGAATGCACAAACTCCTTACAAACTGCAGCAGAATTGAGCCCGGGTCGCTAGCACTGTAATAGGTTTATGCTGACTGCTACACTACAGTGCTGTACTCTTGCTCCAAGACACCAGCTACTTTCCAGTGCCATGTTCAGTCATGGTTCTCAGTGTGTGCACAGGGAACGGGTCTTGTTAAAGGTTCTCGGTTTGAAACGTTGACTGCTTATTCCCTTCTGTAGATGCTGCCTGACCTGCTGAGTTCCTCCAGTGTTTTGCAAGTATTAATCTAGATTTCCAGCATCTGCACAATCTCTTGTACTGACCTAAGTCTACCCTCATCCACATACATTTAATTTTCCTTTATTAGACAGTGATCAAGAGAGAGAATCATATTTTCCCAAGATTTGGGAGATGATTGGTGTTGCCACTGCTGCTCATTTGCATTCAGCTGGCCGTTTAGAAGCCTGACATCCTAATCCCTGTACTTGGCTATAACGAAGTCAGTTTAAATGCTACACTTAATCACCATCGGACTTTTAAAAAATTCCAGCGGACATTGCAATGCAGGCAACTGATATTTATCAGCACCCTGAGCTGACATGAAAAAACCTTTCTGGTTATTACATACAGTTTTATTTATACGAGTCATTTTGACAGGTCAACTGACAATCTTGATGTGGGACAGAAGTCGCATATAGAGTAAGAATGAAGGATTTTGTTCTTAAGAAGATGGAATAATGGATGCTGACTGCACTCTTTTGCTTTACTCAGGGCTGCTTAAATCACTGCAAGTGGTTTGAATTAAGATGATGGTCAACTTTTAGTTTCATTTTTTAAACACAGCTGTATTCCCTGTAGGTCTGTTCTTAATCCCAGGAGATTTAGCAACATTTTGATTGACCATTGTTTGAATTAGCATGATGTCATGATAAACTTTAATAGACAAGCTGAGGTATGTGACATGCATATGTTAACATGTTAATATGTTTCACAATATCTGGCCTCAGTAGGTTCAAGTAAGCCAGCTGGGCCTTAATTACAATCTAATGCCTTCATGGTCATGAACACAAGAAATGATCATGGTCACTTTCAGGAATGCCAGCTTATTTCCAAATTTGTTTCTCAGTTCAGATCAGATTCACAAGCTGCCACAGTCAACTCTCATTAACCCAGAGAGTTAGAAACCACTGAATACCATACCCCCTACACTGCACAAATATGTAGCCAGGATATAAAGTAATTGCTTATGAATTTTGGCCCTTGGCAGGAAAACATGTGGAGCCTCATGTCCAATACATCTCCACTCCTTCAATGGTGGGTATCATATCCGTTAAAGAGTATGAGCATGTTCTAATGAAATGGACCCCATGAGGAGGATGCATCTCAGCATGTCCCTTCTTCAAAATGACCTCATCCTAACCTAGATCCCTGTAATCATTGTCAATGTGTACTCATTTAACGTTTTAAACATTTGACCTTTAAGCCAAATTCTGTTTTTGATTACTTGACAACAGTAGCCCAATTAAAGTATTTTTAAGAGTATTATGAATGGAAAATCTGTGTTTTTAATTTTCTCTACCCTCTGGTCCTCTCAATGCCAAGTTCATTTTTTTCTACCCCTCTCTTTCACACACTATGGCCATCAGTAAGTGATTCGCTTCAATTGGACCCTATGGCAATGCACAATAGAGTGAAAGAATTCACTGTTTTATTTACAATGCTGGAAGATCTCTGCTTCTTCTTATACAAGAAATTGGATTAGCCAAACTGGGGAAATAAGAGCCTCCATCTGCATGTGTGCTTTCTTTTGACTACACCCTGAGTGATTTTCATTTGTGGTCATCGATGTCCAGGTTTTGGCAGGCCATGATGTTTACACAGAGAAGGTTGTGGCAGACCTCTAGACGGAGATGAGATTTAATGGGGTTTGGGCATTGATCAATTTGAGACTGTGTGCTGAGATGGAATTAGAAGGAAGTGGAAACATTGGAACTTGTTGATGAAGTAACTCAGGAATTGGGATTGTGAGAATTGGCAGGCTTGTAAAGTGAAAGATGGAAAGAAAAAGATAGAGCAACTAACATTACTATGGGAAAGTAGGAATGACTGCTATTTATGTCAATGTCAATGAGTTGTGGCTTTTCCACATATTGCAAAATATCCATGGTCAACTAATATCTTCAGCTCCCAGCCTTGACACACCATCAATCGCTGTACACGGAAATCACTATCACCTTTTGTTTGTAGAAATATTTATGCACTTCACACTTGAAAATCTTAGCTCCAATTTCTAGACTTCCCCGCTCCTAGACTCCTTAACTAATGGAAACACATTTTCACTATCTACCTGAGCAGATCCTTACAATATAACAAATATTGACATGAATAGACAGGCAGGAGGCAGCAAGTGGGAATAAAAAGGGCTTTTTCTGGATGGCTGCCTGTGACTAGTGGTGTTCCTCAAGGGTCAGTGTTAGGACCGCTACTTGTCAATGATTTAGATAATGGAATTGATGGCTTTGTGGCAAAGTTTGCAGATGATACGAAGATAGATGGAGGGGTAGGTGTGCTGAGGAAGCCATGCGATTGCAGCAGGACTTAGACAGGTTGGAAGAATGGGCAAAGTGGCAGATGGAATACAGTGTTGGGAAATGTACGATAATGCATTTTGGTAAAAGGAACAATAGTGCGGACTATTATCTAAATGGGGAGAAAATTCAAACATCAGAGGTGCAGAGGGACCTGGGAGTCCTTGTGCAAGACTCCCAGAGGGTTAATTTACAGGTTGAGTCTGTGGTAAAGAATGCAAATGCAATGTTGGCATTTATTTTAAGGGGAATATAAGCCCTTATAAGACACTAGTCAGCTCGCACTTGGAGCATTGTCAACAGTTTTGGGCCCCATATCTCAGAAAGGTTGTGTTGTCATTGGAGTGAGTCCAGAGGAGGTTCATGAGGATGATTCCAGGAATGAAGGGGGTTATCATATGAGGAGCGTTTGGCAGCTTTGGCCTGTACTCAACAGAAGTTAGAAGAATGCAGGGGGATCTCATTGAAACCTACCGAACATTGAAAGGGTGGATGTGGAGAGGATGTTTCCTTTGATAGGGGTATCCAGAACTAGAAGACTCAGCCTCAAAATTGAGTGATGACCTTTTAGAACAGAGGTAAGGAGGAATATTTTAGGCAGAGAGTAGTGATTCTGTGGAATGCTCTGCCACTGACTGCGGTAGAGGCCAAGTCTGTGGATATTTTTAAGGTGGAAGTTGATCGTTTCCCGACCGGTCGGGGCAACAAAGGATATGGCAAGAAGGCAGATATATGGGGTTGAGTGGGATCTGGGATCAGCCATGATGGAATTGTCTAATTCTGCTGCTATGTCTTATGGTCTAAGTAGTTCAAGAAAGTTCACCCCTATTCACACACAATGTCATCCTGTTTTGTGCAAATTCTCTTTGTAACTTACCTGCTTGGAGTTCAGGCTCTATCCAGACACAACTAAATTCCAATTCCTTAAGGTGTTGTGCCTACCACTACCTATTGCACTTAGCTATAGTTTGACATAAATTATAGTCCACTAGGTCTACAGGTCAGAAATCCAGTTTTCTGTATTATTTTCTGTATTTGTCAAAAATAATGCAGGATTCCTTAAAGGTTAACTTGCAGGTTGAGTTGGTGGTGAGAAAAGCAAATGCAATTTTGGTATTAATTTCAAGTGGACTAGAATATAGATAGATAGATACTTTATTGATCCCAAAGGAAATTACAGTGTCACAGTTGCATTACGAGTGCACAGACATACAAATATTAGAAGAGAAGTAAGAAAGAATTAAAAATAAGTTACTTCAAACAGTCCAACAGGAGGGGGTCATCACTTCCCCGGCTATAGTTTGACTCATTATAGAGCCTAATGGTCCAGGGCAAGAATGACATCATATAGCGCTCTTTGGAGCAGCGCAGTTGTCTCAGTCTATTACTGAAAATGCTCCTCTGTTCAGCCAAGGTGGCATGCAGAGGGTGAGAAACATTGTCCAGAATTGCCAGGATTTTCCGTAGGGTCCTTTGTTCTACCACAGCCTCCAGTGTGCCCAGCTTGACTCCTATAACAGAGCCAGCCTTTCGAATCAGTTTATTGAGCCTGTGGCATCACCCATGTTGATGCCATTGCCCCAGCACAACATCACATAGGAGACTGTACTGTCGACAAGAGACTGGTAGAACATGTGAAGGAGAGGCCTGCACACTCCAAAGGACCTCAGTCTCCTCAGGAAATAAAAGCAACTCACTCAGCGATTCAGGAACAGCTTCTTCCCCTCTGCCATTCGATTCCTAAATGGACATTGAACCCGTGAACACTACCTCACTTTTTTAATATATATTATTTCTGTTTCTTTGCACAATTTTTAATCTATTCAATATACGTATATTGTAATTGATTTACTTATTTATTTATTATTATTGTTATTTTTTTCTCTTCTATATTATGTATTGCATTGAACTGCTGCTGCTAAGTTAACAAATTTCATGACAAATGCTGGTGATGATAAACCTGATTCTGATTCTGAGTGTTTGTCAGCTTTGGGCTGGAATTTAGAAGGATGCATGGGGATCATTGAAACCTGCTGCATGTTGAAGGGACAAGATAAGGAGGATGTGGAGAGGATGGCCCCTCTTGTGGGGCTATCCAGAACTAGAGGACACAGCCTCAAAATTGAGCGTTGACCTTTTAGAACAGAAGTAAGGAGGAATTTTTTTAGCCAAACAGTGGTGAATCTGTGGATGCTCTGCCGTAAACTGCAGTGGAGGCCAAGTCTGTCAGTATATTTAAAGTGGAAGTTGATAGATTTCTGATTGGTCAGGGCATCAAAGGATATGGTGAGAGGGCAGGTGCATGGGGTTGAATGGGATCTGGGATCAGCCATGATGGAATGGCAGAGCAGAATCGATGGGCTGAATGGCCTAATTCTGCTCCTATGTCTTATGGTCCAGGATGCTGGAATTGAACTTTGAACTCTGACGCCTGAGCTATAATAGCATTCAGCTGACCACTACGCTTCCATAAGAATTAGTAGTTTGCCTAAATAGCAGAATTGGGGAGCCTGGATGGGCAAGATGGGCTGAATGGCCACCTTCTATTTTATAAATTTACATGACCGAATGACTGGGTGAATAACCTTCACCAGCAGTAACTGTCTTGTGAACTCAGTACTGACCAAGGATTGAAGCTTTCGCTCTATGTGTTTCATGGCTTATTGTTACACCAGACAGTGTGTTGAAACTACTAAGGCACCTCAAAATCAAAGTACATATACGTACCATATACTGTAGATTCCGGTTAACTGGGACACATCAGAGCCAGTACATTTTGGCCCAATTATGTGGCTGTCCCAATTGGCTGATGTTTCATGGAAATAGTTAAAAATGGATTAAAAAAAAGACAAACTGCAGTTTAACCTAGAAACAAATTGTGTACTTAAATGAAATACAGAACAAATTAGAACAGTACCAGTACTACTACAGAACAATAAAACTGTGTATTAATTCCTAATTGTTACTGACCAAGGATTCATCAAGTGTGGCTATACGCTGTCGCGTTCTTTTGACTGTAAATGAACAAAATCAGTGCAGTCGCCTAGTACAGATAATGGACTGCCTTCATACCGTGGTATCGACGATTGCATTCTCCAAATCTTTATTTCCATTGTAACATTCAAGATAATTGTAGATACTTTCAAATTCTTCATAGCGCCTTATTTGTTGAAGTAGTTGCATTTTCACTCCCGACTATTTCTGGCATTTCCAAGCCTCAATGCTTGAAACCACAGTGAGCAAAACAGTTCTGAGTTGTCTTATTGTTTATTTCTTGCCAACTATCAGTGATAAGAATCATTCCTTTTTGAACACAAGTGCATGCAACTGATGCTATTTGAAAACTGCTTGCTCTAAGCATTTCCAGTTAAGATGGCGCTACTCAGTGTGTGCAACAGCTTTCTGGTAGTTAAAAAGCTAAGAAATCTAACTAAAAAATCAGTAAAAATACCTTTTCTGAGGTAACCGTGTTAAATCATGGCCGCAGACAGTGAAGGGGCAAACAATAGTGAGGTGAGTTCAGGGGATGAGGTGAGATGAGGTGCCCAATACCTGTACTACTGGCCCGGGGGCAAGATAAGATCGCTCTGGGTGCTGAGCTGATTTGAAGAGCTTGAGAGTGGCTTTGGGCTGGGCGACAAAATCTGGGCTTGGAGCATGTCACTGGGCAGCATGGTCTAGGCTCGAAGCCTTTCGCTACAGCCAGTCCCAGTGTCGCTGTTCAGACAATTTAAATGCCAGCCCAGATCAGAGGCAAGAGCTGATTTCACTCATTCCCTGTGATGGTCACTACTCTCTTCACAGCGCTGAGTCGATGAAGACTGCTCCCGCTGCTGTGCTCCGTGCCCGCTAATATGATGAGCCGATAAGCGAGGCTGTGGGGCTACTCCAGGCAGTTCCGGGGTTCAGATCTGAGGACTCAGCTTGGTTTGTGATGTTGTTGTTCGCATGATTTGTATTTTTATTCTGTTGTGCATTGAGTGTTAGTCTTTTATTTATTTTTTTCTTTAATTGGGTGCTTTCAGAATTCTTACTTTTTGGCTATCTGCAATAAAGGAAATCTCAAATTGTATAATTTATACGTTCCTTGATAATAAATGTACTTGAATCTTGAAACGGACACATAAGTGCACGCATCTGACGCTAGCTGGAAACTGATCGGCAAAGTCCCCTGCTCCAATTAAGCGGCACAGTGTCCCAAATAAATGAAAGGTATTGTGGCTCTTTTCTCTGTTTGTTTTTGTTCTTTAAGAGTCGTCCCAAATAAGCGGCTGCCCCAATTAACCGATGGCCAACTAACTGGAATTCACTGTGCTACACTGAGATTCATTTTCTTGCAGGCATTTGCAGGAAAATAATGAAATACAACAGAACTTATGAAAAGTGTACATGAACAAAGACTGGCAAACAATCACCGCGCAAAAGAAAACAAATGGTGCAAGTAAATTAATGATACTGAGAACATGAGTTGTAAAGTCCTTGAAAGTGAGGCTGTAGGTTGTGGTCAGAGTTGTGATCGACACTGGTTCAGGATCCTGATGTTTGTAGGGTAATAACTGTTCCTGAATCTAATAGAGTTGGACTTCGGGCTCCTGTACACCCTGGCAGATTGTAGTAGTGAGAAGAGATCATGGTCTGAATGCTGGGAGTCCTTAATGATAGAAGCTGCTTTCTTGTGATGGCACAATGTTCCGGGCTTTGCCTGTGGTGGACAGGGCTGAATCCACAACTTCCTGTAGACTTTTCCATTCCTGCCCGCAAATTGTCACCATATCTCACAATCATCGTCTTTGATACACTGCCTGGACATCTTCAACTTAAAAATCAATAACTGTTAAACATCTTTAAGTTTCATTATAGCTTTTAGATGAAGTAAAAAAAATTTATCTAAAAAAAAGTTGTGATCTGTTCTTGTTTTCATTCAGCTGATCAGATACAGCCTCAGCGGAGAAAATAATGACACTGGGCTGGAGTTCAGGAACAAATTCCTTATGCTTGTTTCACTGCTGTTTCCAAGCTTGGTGATTGCCGTATGGATCCAGAAATGTTGATGAGTAATCATGGAATTGTGCCCTCGGAGTGATTTCTCCTGGGACCCACTCTGTTGGAACAGGTGCAGCGGGAAACGTCGGCGTAGTGTTGCCTGGCGCGTGTATGGCAAACTAATACAGCAGGCCATGGATTCAGAGACCTGGAAAGGCTCACTGGGACTATGCTACAGGGAAGGATATGCAGTGAATGCACTAAACAAGAGAGAGAGAGCTCTGATAAAATCCCATAATATTTTACTCACGATAGATTGCTTCTCTTTAGTTTTAACAGTGTTGCGTATTGTTTTGCATGGAATTATCTGCCTGCCGCAAATCCCCCACTGCCACCGCACGCACACTAACTCAGGGAGGAAACAGTGCATTCTAATGGCTCTACGAACGCGGACGATATGTGATGTGGAATGGTAGCGTGGGACCCGGCATTTCCTGACAACCCTGATGTAGGGCAGGGTTCCATCGGTAACACTGTAACCAGAGGAAAAAAACAATCTGCTGGAGGACCTCAGTCGGTGAGCAGTGCCTGTAGGGGGAAGGAATTGTCAAAGTGTCGTGTCCCACACCCCGGGCCGTCCTGAAACAGAATCTCCGCACAAAACGCTGACAATTCCTTTCGCCCTCCACGGATGCTGCCCGTCCTGCTGAGTTCAGATTTGAGATTCATACAGTGAAATGCGCCATTTGCATTAACCATACCGACACACTCGAGGATGTGCTGTGGTCGGCCCTTTCCTCCCTCCCACCCTCATACATACACGGTCCTCTAACCCCAGGACGTGTCATCTCCTTCCGCCTCCAGTGGCCTTGCAGATTCACAGACACTGAACACCAATCTCCACAATGGACTCGCAGGAATTCATAGACTTGGGGCTCCAGACATCAAGCCTCGACTTTTGGACTTCTGATCTCCCTTTGGGCTTTGATCCGGACCTTTGATCAGACTTCGGGCTTTGATATGGGCCTCCAATTGACATTGGGGGTTTGATCCAGACCCCTGATTGACTTTCGGGCTTTGATTTGGGCCTTCGAGCATCGAGATTCCAGCATTTGCAGTCTCTGATGCCTCCAGCAGTATCACCACCCTGTTTCAGATGGGCTGAAGGGGCTCCTAAAGGAGCTCTTTACAAAATGGGAATATGGCAATCTCATCCATTTAAACTCCATCAGTATTAAGCTGAAGAGTTTCTCTGGGACACTCTCAGGGCTGGAAGTACTTAATAAAGATATTACTTATAGGAGCCTAGCCAGTCCCTTAAGGCTGCTCCATTAATTAGACCTGGTACAAAAACAGAACAATGGAAATTTGAAGTAGAAACTGAAAAGGCTAGAAATACAGAGCAGGCCAGGCAGAATGTATGGAAAGATTAAACAGAATTAAGGTTTCGGGTTGATGATTTTTTTATGTTAACTTTCTTTCTTAACTGAAGTGTCCTGATCTAACAAATAAATTCTTCTCAGACTTCCTGCCAGGGACAGGTATCGATTTTAACCAATGTTTCGATGACAAACTCCACCATCTTCATTAGGAATTATTTCTAGGCACGTCTAGTCCAATGGTAAATATATCCCCGCATCCATCCTTCCTGATTGGGTAGTCCTCAACCAATCAGGTTTCTGCTGTCCCAGCTTGTTTACAATTGAATTCCAGTTCTTACGTAGAATGAGACCTTCATCTTTGTTAAAGTTCTTTTTCTCTAGTTTTATTTCAATGGTTTCTTTCACCAGGCCGTCCCAAAAGCCATTGGCATGGCATGGTAGTTTTATGCCATCAGTCAATCATATGGCCATTGTGAATGCAGTGTTCCCTCGCTTCCTTCTCTCACCTTATCTCCTTGCCCACCCATTGCCTCCCTCTGGTGCTCCTCCCCCCTTTTCTTTCTTCCATGACCTTCTGTCCCTTTCACCAATCAAATTCCCAGCTCTTTACTTCATCCCTCCACCAATCACCTTGAGTTTCTCTCTCCCCTCCCCCACCTTTTAAATCTACTCCTCAGCTTCTTTCCTCCAGCCCTGCCAAAGGGTTTTGGCCCAAAATATCGACTGTATTCTTTTCCACAGATGCTGTCTGACCTGCTGAGTTCCTCCAGCATTTTGTGTGTTTTGCTTGGATTTCCAGCATCTGCAGATTTTCTCTTGTTTGTATCTGGTTGTCTAATTTGCTTTGGAAATGCAAACATGCCACCCTTCCTGCTGTGGCTGATTTATTATCCCTCTCAACCCTATTCTCCTGCCTTCTCCGCGTTACTTTTAACACCCTTGCTAATTAAGAACCTAACAACCTCTTCTTTAAATATACCCGATGAATTCCACAGATTTGCTTTCCTCTGACTAAATAAATTCTTCATCATCTCCATTCTGAAGGGACGTCCTTCTATTCTGAGGTTGAGCCTTCTGGTCCTAGACTCCCCCACTACTGGAAACATCCTCTCCATGTCCATCCTTTCGAGGCTTTCAATATCAGCTATGTTTCAATGAGATTCCCCCCCCCCCATTCTAAACTTTAACATGCACTGGAGGAGCTCAGTGGGTCATCTAACCTTAGTTGGAGGAAAGTTCACACTCCCCTCCCCTACCTTGCTCCATATGTTTATTCTCCCCCCTCTCTCTTTGTCCGCCTTTAATTTTCATTCACCGGCTACAGTCTTCCAACTCCACCTTCCACTCATTTCCCCTGCCTGGCACTGGCTGTCTGCCATCTCACACCCATCCTCAGTCCACCAAATGCCTCAGAATCCTCTCTTGCCACTCCTATCTCCACACTCAGTCCTGATGGGAGTTTCAACCCAAAGCATCGACAAAGCGACACAGTAGTGCACCGGTTAGTGCAGTCGCTTTACAACGCCAGCTGTAAATCAGGGTTCGATTCCCACTGCTGTCTGTAAGGAGTTTGCCTGCTCTCCACCTGACCACGTGGGTTTCCTCCGGGTGCTCTGCTTTCCTCCCGCGTACAGGTTAGAGTTAGTGAGTTGTCAGCGTGCGATGTTGGTGCCAGAAGCACGGTGACAGCTAAGGGCTGCCCCTCCCAATCCTCACTGATTTGTTTTGACACCAGTAAGTTTTAATGTACATGTGATAAATAATTCTTTAAAAACTTCTTTACTCCTACAGATGCTGCGTGACACACTGAGTCTTCTAGCACATTGTTGTTGCTCTAGATTTCAGCATCTGCACTTTCTTGTGTCTCATTTTTATAGCCTCCTCTGTTTCAATAATCCATAGAGCACTACAGCACAGAAACAGGTCCCTCGGTCTATCTAGCCTGTACCAAACTGCTATAGTGACAGTAGTCCTGTACCATTTAAAGCAAGACCATTCATTCATTAAAGTGAATTGCCCTACAGATCAAAAACCAGAGTGCCTGCCTCAGAGATACGTTGTAATGCAGTGGCCTGTACACCTACTGAAGTCACACTGCCGCATACAAATGTGTACACTGATCCAAATGCTCATACTCCGTCTCCTGTAACTGGAACTTCAAAATGTGGCTCAGTCAGCCTCGCCTCCTCACATCACAAACCTCTGTTATCTGCAGCCACCGGGCTCCAGTACTGGCCACTGCACTGAACTGGCTCTGTGGCTATGGACTCTGCAATTAATGTTCTCTGTGTCATGTGGTTCTTTTTATTGTTTATATGATTTTTTCTTTTTTTCACTCATTAAGTAGTTGGTGGTCTTTTCTGAGTGGGGTTTTCTGAGTGAGTTCTATTCTGTTTGTTTTACGTCCGTCTGCAAGGAGACCAATCTCAAGGCTGTACTGTATATGGTATACATACTTTGATAAATAAATGTGCTTTGAACTTTGAAGGCCACAACACCATACACTTTCTTAACTACCCTATCAACTTATGCAGCAACTTTGAGAGATCGATGAACGTGGGCCCCAAGGTCTCTCTGTTCCTCCACAGGGCTCAGAATCCTGTCATTAACCCTGTATCTGCCTTCAAAGTTAACCTTCAAGAGTGGATCACTTCACACTTTTCTGGATTGAACTGCATCTGCCACCTCTCAGCCCAGCTTTCCATTCTATCAATGTCCCGCTCAACCTACAACAATCCACCACACTATCCACAACTCCACCAACCTTTGGGTCATCTGCAAACTTACCACCCCGCTCTTTCACTTCTTCATCCAAGGCAAGGTATAAAAATCATCAAGAGCAGGGATCCCAGAACAGATCCCTGCAGAACACCACTGGTCACTGACCTCCAGGCAGAATACTCTCCATCTACAGCCATGCTCTGGCTTCTATGGGCAAGCCATTTCTGATTCAACACAGCCAAATTACCTGGGATCCCATGCCTCCGGCCTTTCTGAATGAGCCCACCATGGGTAGCCATATCAAACATTTTACAAAAATCCACATGCAACACATTCACTGCTCTACCTCCATCAGCGTACTTCATCACATCCTCAAAGAACTCAATTAGGCTCTTTGTATTACACCACTAAATGAATCCAGAGACCTACTGCTGGGAGAAAGTAACGATCTCCTTTAACAAAGTGTTTCATTGCAGAAACATTAAGCAAACTTGGATATTGGGCAGCACAGTAGCATTGTGGTTAGTGTGACACTATTATAGTTGGTTCAGAGTTCAGTTCAGACATCTCTGTAAGTAAGGTTGTAGGTTCTTCATCTGTGTCCTCTGGGTGCTCCAGTTTCCTCCCACAGTCCAAAGATGAACCAGTCGGTGGGTTAATTGGTCATTGTAAATTGTCCCATGATTAGCCTAGAGTTAAATCGATGGGTTGCTTGGCAGCATGGCTCAGTGGGTCAGTAGGGCCTGTTCCATGCTGATCTCTAAATAAATAGTTACACTATAGGCAGTTATAATAAAACGGGGACCTTACAGGGATCATCTTAAAGGGAGATGTAGAAAAGGGGATGAGGACATTCCAGGAGGGAATTACTGAAGTTATAACTGGATGACCATGGCAGGACCAAGTCTGTAACATTTAAGTTTGGATGGGTACATGGTTCAGAGGGGTTTGGAGGGCCATGGTCCGGTGCAGGTAGATAGATGGAACTAGACAGAAGATTGGGTTGGTATAGACTAGATGGGCTGACGGGCCTGTTTCTGTGCTAAGTACTCTATGACTCTAAAAGGAGGAAGGTATTCAGCTCTTCAAGCCTAATCCATTGTTTAATTAGCTCACTATTATTCTGTGGCAAACAGTATCTCTACACCACCTTTGCCCATTAAGGCTGGCGAAGTGGGATGACCCCAGATTTCCACTCCCTTTGGCGAAAACACTGTATTCTGAATTGACTCTCAAATCATTTGTCTAATAACTGAGCTACACTAAAAGTTAATCTCACATCAGAAGGAAGGCCTTTTAGGAAACAGATAGATTTCACCCAATGGAAGGGCAATTTTTTGTTTGACTGTGTTTTGTTATACCATGTGTGCTAAACTCCAGATTATGGAGAAGCAGAACTGTGGGTGGTCAGCACACTGCCTTCAACTCTGGAAACATTAGTTGAGCAGCGAAAAGCTAAAATTACTCATAATAGCAGCAGATTCCTTAGCTCCCTACAGCAATCCATCAGCCCAGTCACCCACAGAGAAATAAGGGGCAATTACATTTAACATCGGTGCATCCAGGTTTGGAAAACAACCATCAACTATCAGTCTTCTTAACCAGCGTGTATAACTTTGCTGACCACAACTCTGAACTGATTCTGCGGCCTGCAGTGTCACTTTCAAGGACTCTTTACAACTCGTGCGCTCTGAATTATTTTTATTTGCAGTCTGTCGTCCTTTGCACATCGGTGGTTGTCAGTCTTTGCTTATGTATAGTGTTTCATAAACTCTTTTGCTTTTGTTTATTTCCCCCTGTTAATGCCTGCAAGAAAATGAATCTCAAGGTAGTGTATAGTAATATATACATATTTTGATTATAAATTTACTTTGAACTTTGAGCTTTGAAAGCAAGGGGACATTGAAAAGTAAACCAGAGCTCTTCATAAACACAGGCGCTGGAAATTCAGAGTAACACAAGCAAAATGTTGGAAGAACTCAGCAGGTCAGGCAGCATCTATGGAGGAGAATAAACAGCCGGTGTTTTGGGCTGAGACCCTCATCAGGACTTCTTCTCATACTGAGCAGCATTGAGGATCACAATGTGCAGAATTAACAGAGGAGCAGTAATACTCATAGAGCTGATGTAGGAGTGGGGAATATCACTACATGATCGCCCAAGCACTAAGGAAACACTCCCTCTTTGAGGCCTTTGGTCGTCTCACCCCTCCTCACCCACTCTTCTCCGACCCTTGGCGCCTTCCTCTGTAGAACGTGCAACACTAGTTCTCACACTTTGTCCCTCACCACCAACCAGGGACCTAAACAGCACTTCTAGGTGAGGTGAAGATTCACACACACCTTGTCAAACCTCGTCTGCTGCTTCCAATGCCCCAGTGTGGCCCCCTCTGTGCAGAGGAGACCCAACAGAGACAGGGCAATAGGTCTGTGGAGAACTTGCATTTCTTTCAGCAATGGTCACCTCGAGCTGCCAGTCTCAGGCTATCTCAGCTGTCCTTTCCATTCCCACACCAACCTGTCCAACCTTTGTTTTTCCACTGCTAGGGTGACGTTCAACCCATTATGCCTCACAGCCTGCCAAGGTGATTTACAAGCCCATGGTATGAGCACTGAACTTTCTGATTTCGGTTTATAAACCACCCACATTTTTGTTCCCATCCCCCTCCATCCTCTGCTGTAGTCCCCAGTACCCATCATTTTGACCTTTCACCTCCTGATTCCGTATATCTACTAACTAAACATTTCACCCACCAGATCCCTAAGCACCATTCTGCTTCCATCTGCCCTTCGTTCCTCCCCTAATGGTTCAACTGCCCTACTTAACAGTTTCTGGCACTGGTAGCCCTTTATGTTCCTGCTTTTCTGCCTCCAGAAGCTGCCTCCAACCTTCTCTCTTCCCTCCCTCCACCTGGCTCCATCCATCTCACTTTTCTTTGTCTTATTCCTCCTGTCATCCGCCTGGCTCCACTCCAGCTCTCCCATTCCCCCTGCTGGCACCCTTCACCCCTCTCCTGTCCTAAATCACTTACTGGTCCATGCTTACCCCTGCGCCTCTCCTCTTTATTGTCACTACCTCCTCTGTCTATTCTCAGGGTCCCAACCCACTACCACAGATGTCATGTGCTAGTGAGGCCAGAAATAGGAAGATCATACAGTTTAGCACATGGCTAAGGAGTTAGGAGGGAGCGCGTCAGACTTTTGAATCGTTGTGCCTGTACAGAAGAAACGGTTTGCTCCTGAACTGGAGAGGAGGCTAATATCTAGTGAGAATGCTGCACGGTGGGTTTGAACTAGAGTTACAGGAGGATAGGAAGCAGAGTGCCAGAATAGGTAGTGGAGAGATTGTGGAGACAGATGTTGTTAAGACCTCACAGTTAGGAATCAAAAGGTTGAGCATGGTGAAACTAATCTCCTGAGCTGTGTATATTTCAATGCAAGAAAGGCAGATGAGCTCGGGGCATGGATCAACACACGGAATTATGATATTGTAGCCATTAGTGAGAATTAGTTGAAGGAGAGACAGGACTGACAGCTCAGTCTTCCAGGGTTGGTTGTTTTAGACACAACAGAGCAGGAGGGATTAAAGGTGGAGGAGTTACTAGTCAGGGAAAATGTCACAGCAGTGCTCAGTGAAGACTGACTGCAGAACTTGTCTATAGAGGCTTCATGGGTAGAACTGAACAAGAAAGGTATGACCATATTAATGGGGTTAAATTATAGACTGCCCAATAGTCCATAGGGCCTAGAGGATCAAATTTGTAGAGAGATCATAGACTGTTGAAAAAAAACATTAAGCAGTTATTGTAGGTGATTTTAACTTTCCACGTATTGACTGGGACTTCCATACTGTAAAAGTACTAGATAGGATAGAGTTTGTTAAATGTGTTCAGGAAAGTTAATCAGTACATAGAAGTCCCAATGAGAGAGTGTGTGATACTTTATTTGCTATTAGGGATGAGAGAGGGTAGATGACTGAAGTTTGTGTAGGGAAACACTCTGCATCCAGTGATCAGAATGCCACTGGTTTCAAAGCAAGTAAAGAAAAAGATAGGTTTGGTCCACGGGTTGAGATTCTAAATTGAAGAAAGGTCAGTTTTTATGGTATCAGAAAGGATCTGGCAAGTGTGGATTGGGACAGGCTGTTTTCTAGCAAAGGTGTACTTGGAAAGCGGGAAGCCTTCAAGAGTGAAATTTTGAGAGTACAAAGCTTGTATGTGACTTGGAATAAAAGGTAAAGAGAACAGGTAGGAACAAATGAGATTGCTCTAGCAGACAAGGTGAAGGAGAACCCTAAGGGATTCTATAGATAGTTTAAGAGCAAAAGGATTGCAAGGGACAAAATTGGTCCTCTGGAAGACCAGAATAGTAATCTATGAATGGATTTTTCTGTTGCATCTGTATTTACTCAGGAGATGGACACAGTCTATAGAAGTGAGACAAACCAGAGGCAAGGTCATGAACCCTGTATGGACTATAGAAGAGGAGGTGATTGCTGTCTTGAGACAAATTAGGGGCCAGACCCTGTGGGAGGCAAGTGCAGAAATTGCAAGTGTCCAAGCAGAGATACTTAAATCATCCTGAGTGACAGGGGAGCCACTGGAGAACTGGAGAATAGTTAAGGTTGTTCCGCTGTTTCAGAAAGGCTTTAAAAATAAACCAGGTCACTGAGCCTGACATCAATAGTGGGAAAGTTATTAGAAGATATTCTAAGGGACTGGATATATGAGTATTTGAAACGACATGAACTGATAAAGGATAGTCAGCATGGCCTTTGCATGGTAGGTCTTGCCTATCCAATCTTATACAGCTTTTTGAGGAAGTTACCTGGAGCATTGATGAAGGGCAGACACTGGATGTTTTCTACATGGACTTTAGCAAGGCATTTGACAAGGTCCTGCATGTGAGGTTGGTCAAGAAGTTTCAGTCACTCAGCATTCAAGGTAAGGTAGCAAATTAGATTAGACATTGGTCTTGTGGAAGGAGTCAGAGAATGGTGGGACATGGTTCCCTCTCTGACTGAAGGCCTGTGACTACTGGAGTGCTGCAGGGACCGATGCTGGGTCCGTAATTTTTCTGTCATCTGTATCCATGATACAGAAGTGGTTAACTGGATCAGCAAATTTACAGATGGCACCTAGATTGATGGTGTAGTGGCCAGCGAGAAAGATTATCAGAGCTTGCAGCGGGATCTGAACCTGACCAGCTGGAAAAATGAGCTGAAAGATGGCAGTTGGAATTTAATGCAGACAAGTGCGAGATTTTGCTCTGTGGTAGGATCAATCAAGCAAGTCTTACACAGTGAACAGTAGGTAGGGCACTGAAGAGTCAAAGATTGAGATAGTGATTTAGATGCATATCATATTTTTTACTGAGTTAATTATTGTATGTAATTAGTTTTGCTACAACAAGTGTATGGGACATTGGAAAAAAAGTTGAATTTCCCCATGGGGATGAATAAATTATCTATCTATCTATCTATCTATCTATCTATCTATCTATCTATCTATCTATCTATCTATCTATCTATCTATCAAAGGGATCTAGGAATACAGGTCTATAATTCATAGGAAGTGACAGCACAAGTAGTTAGGGTGGTAAAAAGCTTTTGACACATTGACCTTTATAAATCGAAGGTTATGTTGAAGTTCTATAAGATGCTGATGAGGCCTAATTTGGAGTATTGTGTGTAACTTTGGTCACCTACCTACAGGAAAGATGTAAATAAGGATGAAAGAGTACAGAGAAATTTACAAGGATGTTACCAGGACTGGAGGACCCGAGTTATAAGGAAAGATTGAATAGGTTAGGACTTTGTTCCGTTGAAGATTAATGGGAGATTTGATAGAGGCATACAAAATTACGAGGGGTATAGATAAGGCATATGCAAGCAGGCGTTTTCCACTGAGGTTTGCTGGGACTACAACCAGAAGTCATGGGTAAAGGGTGAAAGGTGAAAAATTTAAGAGCAACATACGGGGAAATTTCTTCACTCAGAGGGTGGTGAGAGTGTGGAATGAGCTGTCAGGACAAGCGGTGCATGCCAGCTTGATTTCAATGTTTAAGAGAAGATTGCACAGGTATGTGAATGGAAGGGGTAAGGAGGGATCTGGTCCCAGTGCAGGTCGATGGGACTAAGCAGCTTAAATGGTTAGGCATGGACTAGATGGGCCGAAGGGCCTGTTTCTGTGCTGTACTTTTCTATGACTCTATAACTCTGTATCCCAAACATACTAATTCAACTGACAATCATTGCGCACAAACTGAAACTTATTGCTAGTCTCTTTAAAAGGCATAGGTGAGTGAGTTATAAGTGACAGCAACAAAAAAACAAACTGCTGGAGGAACTCAACAGCTTGAGCAGCATAAAGTCATTGCATTTACTCGGTGGTCTGAGTATCTCGGAAACTGCTGATCTCCAGGGATTATGACGCACACCAGTCTCCAGAGTTTACAGAGAATGGTCACTAAACAAAAACCATTCAGTGACCGGTGTTACGTAACCTCGTAACCAGGTAACTTACCAGCAAAGATAGCGGGATCAGCTGAGTCGGATGCTACTATTTTCAAACGTTTTATTCAAAAAGGGGCACAAGCGTATGGTTAATACAAAACATTCAGATCATATACATCGTCAAAACTCAATCTAAAACACCGGTGTAACAATAATCAATCAGAAATAAGCTCTATAGTTGTCTAGGGGTAATACTGAGTCCAATTGAAATATAAAGAGTCACTCAGAAGTTTGCAGGCTTTTCCCTTTTGGGAACCGCTGGGGTTTTCACGTTGTAGAGAGAGAGAGATGGTTTAGAAAGGATAAACACTTGCCCGTTGTCTTCACAGAGCAAATTCTTGGAATCAGGGGAGCAGGCTTCCCCGTTGTTATTTAAAAGCAGTCTTCCGTCGGTCCTAGCCACAGATTCAAAATTTGGAATCTAACGCATGTGGCTTCCTTCAAAATGTCTTCCCGCTCCCACGGGAATCGGTATCGTGCTTCCTTGGTGTCTCCTGGGTGCGTCTGAGGGTTGTCCCCCCCTCAGACCCTCCTTTATACTTCTTCACGGGATCGCAGGTGTCAATCAGGTTGCAGGTGATGCGATCTCTCTCTCAACCAGCCCACTTTGCCCGAGGTTTTTTCACGTGGTATCCATGAGACAATAGTCAATGTCGCCTTTATTCTGCTTCTCGGGAGAACGTGGTCTTCCGCACGTCTCTCTCTCTCTCTCCCATTTCCTGTGTCTATTCAGCACGTCTCTTTCTCTCTTGGGTCAGTTGACCCCCCCCATGACTAGGGCTCTTGTGATTCTCACAAAGGAGGGGGCCGAGGGCATAACACCGGAAGCTCTGTCAACCAAACGGGTTGTTAATGAGAGAGATCAGAGGAGAATGGCCAGAATGATTCAAGCTGACGGGGGTCAACAGTAACTCAAATAACCATGTGTTACCTTGCAGAAGAGCACACACGATGTCAAATCTTGAACCGGATGGGCTCCAGCAGCAGAAGACCACAGACATACACTCAGTGGCCACTTTATTAGGTACATTAGTAAAAGATAGAACATAGAATGGTACAGCACAGTACAGGCCCTTCGGCCCACAATGTTGTGCCGACCCTTAAGCCCTGCCTCCCATATAACCCCCCACCTTAAATTCCTCCATATACCTGTCTAGTAGTCTCTTAAACTTCACTAGTGTATCTGCCTCCACCACTGACTCAGGCAGTGCATTCCACGCACCAACCACTCTCTGAGTAAAAAACCTTCCTCTAATATCCCCTTTGAACTTCCCTCCCCGTACCTTAAAGCCACGTCCTCTTGTACTGAGCAGTGGTGCCCTGGAGAAGAGGAGCTGGCTGTCCACTCTGTCTATTCCTCTTAATATCTTGTACACCTCTAACATGTCTCCTCTCATCCCCCTTCTCTCCAAAGAGTAAAGCCCTAGCTCCCTTAATCTCTGATCATAATGCATACTCTCTAAACCAGGCAGCATCCTGGTAAAGAGGCCACTGGGTGTACGGCAGTGATTATAAGTTTCATTATGCTTCTGTTTCTTACCTCTTTCTCCTTTGAATGTGCTCCCACTGAGCAGTTTGCAATTGCTATTGCACATGAGCCTATCACTGCATCTGTACGTGTGTGTGTGTATGTACGCTGGGTGTGTGTGTGTGTGTGTATGTATGTATGCTGGGTGTGTGTGTGTGTGTGTGTGTGTGTGTGTGTGTGTGTGTGTGTGTGTGTGTGTGTGTGTGTGTGTGTGTGTGTGTGTGTGTGTGTGTGTGTGTATGCTGGGTGTGCGTGTGTGTGTGTGTATATACGCTGGGTATGTGTGTGTGTGTGTATGTACGCTGGGTGTGCGTGTGTGTGTGTGTGTGTATGTACGCTGGGTGTGCGTGTGTGTGTATGTATGCTGGGTGTGTGAGTGTGTGTGTGTATGTATGCTGGGTGTGCGTGTGTGTGTGTGTATGTACGCTGGGTGTGCGTGTGTGTGTATGTACGCTGGGTGTGTGAGTGTGTGTGTGTATGTATGCTGGGTGTGTGAGTGTGTGTGTGTGTATGTATGCTGGGTGTGCATGTGTGTGTGTATGTACGCTGGGTGTGTGTGTGTGTGTGTATGTATGCTGTGTGTGCGTGTGTGTGTATGTATGTATGCTGGGTGTGCGTGTGTGTGTATGTATGTATGCTGGGTGTGTGTGTGTGTGTGTGTGTGTATGTATGCTGGGTGTGTGTGTGTGTATGTATGTATGCTGGGTGTGTGTGTGTATTTATGTATGTATGCTGGGTGTGTGTGCGTGTGTGTATGTATATATGCTGGGTGTGTGTGTGTGTGTGTATGTATGTATACTGGGTGTGCGTGTGTGTGGTCTGTGTGTGTTTGTGTGTGTGTGTATTTGTGTTAGGTGTGTATAGTAGATATGTTCCCAAGTTCAATATTGAAAATTCAAAATGAATTTATTATCAAAGTATGTCACCGTATATATCTCTGAGAATCATTTTCCTGTGGGCAATCCCAGTAAGTACAATTAACTCATTAGAATCAATGACAGACCACACTCAGCAGGGCAGAACTCAATAAATGTGCAAAATAAACAACAAACTGTGTAAATACAAAAAGAAAGAGAAAAAAGAAATAATAAATAAATAAACAGATGGGAAGGAGGCATGGGAGGTGAATTTGTCAGGGCCGGTGGAAGGTAGATTCTCCTCTGAAACAAGAGTCCAGGGAAACGGTGTTTTTGATGGGGAAGTGTGAGCACGAAGGGTCAGTGAAACTGTTCACTTTAAATTACTGCTGGTTCTCCTTTTAAGCAGCTGGGCTCAGCGCAGCTTCTGCAAGTATCTCTGGGATGTCCATATTGACCCTTTGACCGGATTCCAGTGAGTTGGAATGTAGGGCTGCCTGATTCAAAACCCTTGAATCTACACAGGTGGCAGCTGTGTGTGCCAGCAGCCCGCGCCCCACTCCATTCCCTGGCCCAGGGCGCGTTTCTCTGCTTCTGCTGTCGTCTTCACCCAAACGCTGGTGAACCTGGCAAAGAAACCGTCTCCTAGCAGGAATCTACCTGGTGCCAGCTATCACTGGCCAAACACATACTGAGAAGATGAGATGTATGATACATAGAATAACAGCTACCCATGAAAGGATAAGAGGCTGGAATCTAATTTGCAGGCTTACACAGCATACTTCTGTATCAGTGTTGGTAATAGTTCATAATTATCATGTGTGCAGAGAGGCAGTGAAGATCTTCTCTTGCATGCTGCTCATATAGATCAAATCTTTATGCATTGCACTGAGGTAGAACAAAGTAAAAACAATAACCATGCAGGATAAAATGTAACAACTTCAGAGAAAATGCAACACAGGAAAGCAATAAAGTTCAAGAACATAAAGAGGGAGATTGTGAGGTCGAGAGTACAAGAGGTCCATTCAAGACTCTGGTAACAGCCAGTTAGAAGCTGTTCTTGAGCCTGCTGGAATACGCTTGCAGGCTCGATGGAAGATGGGAGAAGAGAGAATGTCAGGGGTGGGAATGGTTTTTTGATTGCTTTGGCTGCTTTACTGAGGTAGTGAGAATTCCATAGAGGGAGGCTGGTTTCCACCATGTGCTGAGTCGTGCCCACAATTCTCTGCAGTTGCTTGTGTCATGTGCAGAGCAGTTCAAACAAAGCCAAGGTAAGCTTCTTTCTAGGGTGCACCAATAGTAATTAGTAAGGGTCGACAGGTCAAGCCAAATTTCTTTAGCCAGCAGATGCAGTAGAGGCTTTGGTGAGCTTTCTTAGCTGAGGTATCTACTTGGAGATTTTCACCCCAAGGAACTTAAAGTAATGAACATCAACACTGTTGATGTAGACAGGAGCATGTGCACACCCTCTTCTGAAGTCATCCACCAACTCTTTTGATGAAGTGAAAGAAAAGTTGTTGCCATGACAGCATATTATGACAGCTTTAAAATTATGAAATTCCCTAAGGCACTCCTTAAGGGCTGGTTTTCAGACAGAATTGGAAAAGGGGCCACATAAGTGATACTCCTGATACACTTTTGAGCTGAAATGATGGCTCTGTTTCTTCTTAAACCAATGTTGCCTGCCTGTTTCCAATATTTTCTGTTTTTATTCCTCAAAGAACAGTGGGTCACAGCTTGGACAGAGGAATAGGTTTAAGGAGCTATCTTATTGGAGATGTAGTGAGTCACAACATATGCCCAGGTTAGCTACCATCAGTTCACTTGGTTTATACATAGAATAACAGGAACAAGTTACAGGCTGTGACTTAATTTAATTCAGGTGGTATAGGTTTCAAACTTGGATGCCTAATGCTTTGGGCTTGTAGAGAGTGCTAGGCATAATTATCATCCCGCATGATACATTATTGCCTGTAAAAAGAGTATAAGAAACAGAAGCAGTAGGAAATTTGGCTCACCATACCTGCTCCACCTTTCTCGAAGATCGAAGGTCAAAGCCCGGTGCTTACTGACCCAAGCCTGTGTGCAGTAGAGGCTGGAAGCCAGGGGCCTGTCCTGGGGTTAAAGGACTATCTATGTGCCTGGCTGGAAGGGAGGAGTGGGGCTTGCTTTGCTGTTGTTGCTTTATTGTTTGTTGTGTTCTCCGTTGTTCTGACAAGCATTGTGGGCATGCTATGTTGGCGCCAGAATGTGTGGTTAACCTTGTGGTCTGCCCCAGCACACCTTGAGTATGTTGATTGTCAATGCAAGTGACGCATTTCACTATATTTTTCATTGTGCACATGACAAATAAACTAGAACCTTGGACCTAGATGATAATGGCTGATCTTTTACCTTACGGCCACTTTCCTGTGTTAACCTCATATACATTAATTCCCTTCGTGTCCTCTCTTTTGAATATTCTCAACAAGTGAGCCCTTCTTGGAAAAAGAATTCCAAAGGTTCACTGTGGAACAGAGGCATGACCATTCAAAGGGCCGCTTTTCATCTTGCCACCATTTGGACGAGAAGATTTCTTCCAAATCACTGCTTTGAGACCAACTTGATTATGAGAGAATGATCCCTCATTCTGGAGAGCCCAGCTCGGGGAAACATCATCCTGGCACTTAGCCTATCAAGCCCTTAAGAATTTTGTATGTTTCAACGAGATCACCTATCATTCTTCGGAATTCCAGAAAGTAAAGGACCAGTTTGCTTGATCTCTCCTCACAGGTCAGCCCGCTAGTCCAGGAATCAATTTACATTCCTTCTATTACAATTATAAGTAGGAAAATCAAACCTGCATTCAATATTCTAAATGTGGTCTCTCCAAGCATCTATATAATTACAGTAAGATGTCTTTACACTTGAACTCGGGTCTTTTTAAATTGCATGTTTTACCCTAACTGCTTGCAACATCTACATGTTAATTTTCAGTGATCTGTGGTCCAGAAGCCAGAAGCAGAATTAGACCATTCATCCATCGAGTCTGCTCCAACATTCCTTCATGGCTAATTTATTACCCATCTCGACCCCATTCTCCTGCCTTCTCCCTGTAACCTTTGACACCCTGACTAATCAAGGACCTATTAACCTCTGCTTTAAATATGCCCAATGATTTGGCCTCCACAACTGCCTTTGGCAATGAATTTCACAGATTCACCACCCTCTGGCTAAGGAAATTCCTCCTCATCTTTGTTCTAAACTTAGGGATGTCCTTCTATTCTGAGGCTGCGCCCTCTGTTCCTAGACTTCCCCATTATAGGAAACATCCTTTCCAAGCCCACTCTATCTAGACCTTTCAATATTCGATAGGTTTTGATGAGTTCCTTTTGAATATAAACATGATTCAATTATTCAATGTTCAAAAAATACACAACTTCCCTAATTTTTCTACCAAAATTTCACACTTCCATATGAAAATCTGTTTCACTGTTCAATATCCCTCGGAAATCTGTCTGGATTCTCCTCGATAATTGGAGCTGCACTTGCTTTGTACTGTCAGTAAACCTGGATAATATATCCATCCAAATCATGGATATCGATTGCAAAGAGCTGGGATTGGTACTAATCACAGAACCAACTGCAAAGTGACCCGTTTATTGTTTATTTCTGTTTTCTGTCCAATAACCAGCCCAGCATTATTCCCAATCCTATGTTCTTTAATTCTGTATAACAACCTCTGGTGTGGCATCGTTCCAAAACCTCACATACACCATACTTTCTAACATATTTTGACTACCATCTCAAAAAAAGCCAACAAATAAATCAAACAGGATTTCCCATTCATAAATTCATGCTGACACTGCTTAATCCTATAGTATATTTTATGTGCCCTGCTACCACTGCCTCAATATTTGATTCCAACATTTTCCCAACTCTCAATGTCAGGCGAGCTGCATTTTCCTCTTCCCGCATTCAGTTACTTAAGAGCGAGCTCTACAATGCCACTGGCAAGTGTGGTGCCCAAGCCTCTAAATGCCATAGGAGCAGGATCTGAGCTGGCCTAAAGTCAGCGAGTCCCGAGGTAGAGGCCCGAAGGACGAGTCTGTGAGCCTGGGCCAGAGACTGGAGGTTGAAGGCCCATTGTCTGCGAGTTTGAGAGTCCAGGGTCAAGGACTGGAGGCCTGGAGACAGCATGTCCTGCGGTTGTATATTGAAGGAGTTGGAGGCCTGTACATGTGAGGGGTGGGTAGGTGAGAAAGAGGCTTTTTTTTTGCAGTTGTTTGTTTTGTTCTGGTTTGTTGTTGGTGTGTTGAATATTGCAGGTGTTGCTGATGCCGGAACGTGTGGTGACACCTGCGGACGCCCACAACCCCTTAGCGCATTCTTGGGTGTGTTGGTTGTTAGCGCAAATGACACAATTCACAACATGTTTTGATGTACATGTGATAAGTAAATTTGAGTCTTATTTGAGTGCACTGAAAGCTGGCGGGATATTTGCTTCCAAGTTTGAGAACCTTTAGTTAACTTCTGCTCAGTAATGTCCTTTTAGACATGCAGTCCAACACTATCAGCTCAGCTTCTTGGAAACGTATTTACTTCATTTAGAGATACAGCAGGGTAACAGACCCCTCTCCCATTTACACCCATGTGACCCCATTAGACTACGACTTTGGAATGTTGGAGGAAACCAAAGTATCCGGAGAAAACCCATGCAGTCACAGAGAGAACATACAAACTCCTTACAGACGGCGGCAGAACTGAACCTGGGCCACTGGCACTGTAATAGCGTTACGTTAACCACTACACTGCCATGCCACCCCATAGAGTTGGTGTGAGATATTGGAGTAGTTTATTGCTATCAGATGGTATGTTCCCAGTTCTCAGCAGCTCTGGCCATCATTGGGTTTGGATTTTACAGTCCAATAATTGTAAGAAATAGTGTAGGGCACTCATCCCAATATCTTTGCTATCCCATGGGAGTCAGTGCAAGCAATTATATTCCTTCAGCTGACAGTATCCTGCTGAAATAATAATCTTCCCATGAGTGTGTGGCCAGCTGGTGGTGTAGTGGCAGTTACACTGGACTTTGAGGCAAATGGTCCCGTGTTTGAATCCAGCCAGCACGCTTCCTATCCGAGCTGGGTTGAGCGTCAGGCTAGCAACTCGGCCTCAGATGGATACTAAGGAAGCAGCAAAAAATGCCGCCCGATGCGCCACATGGCGTGAAAAGCAACAATGTGACTGTGCAGCCTGCATCCAGTTTATTACGATAATTTGCTCATTCACCTTCTCGGTAGCATTAAAGCAACTTCTGTTTGCCTCTTGTGACATAAGTCCTTTTTAAAATGCATTTCCAATTCCCAGTTGGGAAATGCACTCCCAATGGGTGTGAAGGGCACCCATGGTTTCTCTACAGTTGCAAACCATTACTGTGTACCCTACTCTGTTGCAGCGGCAAGTTAGAAAATTCACAATGACAATGTATGACAATTTTATACAGTGACAAATTTCACTTGCACATTGTTCATGCGGTTCAATTCAGTAGGATGCACTGAGGGAATACGCTAAAACAATAACAAAACAATATACTAAAGTCACATAAAATTACATTGTATGCGGATGATGTTCTAATTTTCTTATCAAACCCTGCTGTATCAGTGCACCACCTTATACAATGATCAATTCATTTAGCACCTTTTCAGGTTATAACATCAACTTTACTAAATCAGAGACTATGCCTCTGGGGGATCTGCAGCAAGTACCTGACACTCAGGGTGTTTTCCCCTTTAAATGATCGCAGACAGGTTTTGTTTACTTAGGTATATTTATCACACTTAACGTTTGATCAATTGTTCAAAGCTAACTTTACACAGTTATTTGACAAAATCAAACAGGATCTTGAGCGATGGAGCACTCTTCCCGTTTCCTGGCTTGACCGAATATCCTTGCTCAAAATGAACATTCTTCCTCGTCTGCTCTACCCAATACGAATGATTCCAGTCATTTTTACCCAACAAATACTTAAAAAAATAAATGGCTGGTTTGTTTCTTTCAACTGGAACAAAAAAAAGACGCTGTATTAAAATGTCTAAGTTACAGCTTCCCAGTAGCCTAGGGGGTCTGGATTTTCCAGGCACCAAAAAATCAATTAAGTTCCTTTTTATCTTATGTGATTGACTGGGTTTGCAGGGACCCCTCCTCAATTTGGCTAGACATTGAAGCATAACAAGCAAAATGCCCTCTTATTGATTAGCTTTTCCTCAATAAGATGAAACTCGTTAAGGAATATTGTCACAATCCAATAACAATTACTACAGTCAGGGCTTGGAGGGCAGTGCAATAAATTGAGGGCAACGCAGCGAAAATATCACCCTTCACTCCAATAACCGGCAGTCCAGATTTTCAGCCTGGCATAATGGATTCTGGATTTAAACTTTGGATTCTTAAGGGTATTTTCCATCTAGGAGATTTGTTTGATGAAGGAACGATGATGTATTTTAGTCAAATAGTACAGAAATTTAACATACCCAACAAGGATCTTTTTCGTTTCTTTCAGATAAGAGATTATATACAGAAAAAACATCATTGTTAACTGATTTCTATAGTTCTGACATGGAAAAGAGGGTGTTTCGTTCTAAGGGTGAAGTCTCCATTAGTACTTTTTTACAGCATCCTGAGGGAATGTTCTTGTGGAGAGGCTGAGCAGCTGGGAAGGGTCTGGGAGGAAGAGCTGGGAGTAGAAATTACAGATGAAACATGGGAAGACATCTGTGCTAATGCAAAGAAAATTTCAGTTTGTAATAGAACTAAAGCATTGCAACTCAAAATTCTGCATGGAGCCCATCTGACTCCAGATCGTCTCTCAAAATGTAAGACGGGATTTTGAAATGTAAAATAAATACTGGAACTTTCACCCACTGTTTTTGGACTTGTCCCAAACTTCAGGCATACTGGAGTGATATTCTGGGTGAAATGGAAAAGATTCTGAAGATGGAGCTTCAATGGGATCCAGTGTCTTTTCTCTTAGGCTTCCCCAGCAGTCGTATTACTAATGCACATCAGAAAAAACTTTTTAACATCCTGACTTTTTGTGCGAGGAAGAACATTTTACTTTGTTGGATATCTGATAAGGCCCCGGGACTTTTTGGTTGGCATAATTTGGAATATTGTGTTCAGTTCTGGTCACCGAATTACAGGAAAGATGTTAAGAAATTAGGGAGAGTACAGAGAAGATTTACTAGAATGTTACCTGAGTTTCAGCACCTAAGTTACAGAGAAAGGTTGAACAAGTTAGGTCTTTATTCTTTGGAGTGTAGAAGGTTGAGGGGGGACTTGATAGAGGTATTTAAAATTATGAGGGGGATAGATAGAGTTGACATGGATAGGCTTTTTCCATTGAGAATAGGGGAGATTCAAACAAGAGGACATGAGTTGAGAGTTAGGGGGAAAAAATCTGTGGGTAACACAAGGGGGAATTTCTTTACTCAGAGAGTGGTAGCTGTGTGGAACGAGCTTCCAGTAGAAGTGGTAGAGGCAGGTTCGGTATTGTCATTTAAAGTAAAATTGGATAGGTATATGGACAGGATAGGAATGGAGGGTTATGGGCTGAGTGCAGGTCGATGGGACTAGGTGAAAGTAAGCATTCGGCATGGACTAGAAGGGCCGAGATGGCTTGTTTCCGTGCTGTAATTAACATGGAGTTAAATGTGCAGAAAGAATAAGTAAATTTAGGAAGGACAACAAAATTCAAGGGGCATATAGCCTGATGGGAGTTCGGGGAGCTGGGTTAAGCACAATAGGCAGCGATTCAAACAGAGAGAGGAGAAATGGGCTAAAAATTCTATATCTGAATGCATGAAGTGTCAGAAATAAGGCGGATGAGCTTGAAGCTCAGGTGCGAATGGGTAACTATGATGTTGTTGGGATAACGGAGACATGGCTGCAGGGAGATCAGACCTGGGAAATGAATGTACAAGGGTATACATGCTATCGTAGGGACAGAAATGTGGGCAGAGGGGGTGGGGTGGCCCTGTTGGTGAGGAATGAGATTCAGTCCTTTGCAAGGGGGGACATAGGATCAGGAGAAGTAGAGTCTGTGTGGATAGAACTGAGGAACAGTAAGGACAAAAAGACCCTAATGGGTGTTGTCTACAGGCCACCAAACAGTAGCATGGATATTGGGTGCAAGTTGATTAGGGAGTTAACATTGGCATGTGACAAAGGTAATGTCGCAGTAGTTATGGGGGATTTCAACATGCAGGTGAACTGGGAGAATCAGGTTGGTGCTGGACCACAGGATAGGGAGTTTGTAGAGTGCCTACGGGATGCATTCTTGGAACAGCTTGTACGAGAGCCGACCAGGGACAAGGCTATTCTGGATTTAGTGTTGTGTAATGAACAGGATATGATAAGCGATTTCGCAGTAAAGGAGCCATTAGGAGGTAGTGATCACAATATGATAAGTTTTTATCTGCAATTTGAGAAGGATAAGGGCAGCTCAGAGGTGTCAGTGTTGCAGATGAACAGGGGAAACTATGGAGCCATGAGGGAGGAGCAGGCCCAAGTTAACTGGATGGATATCCTAGCAGAAAAGACAGTGGAACAGCAATGGCAGGTATTCTTGGGAATAATGCACAAGGTGCAAAAACAGTTCATCCCCCAGAGAAGGAAGCATTCAAAGGGGGGAAAGGGGCCACAGTGGTTGACAAAGGAAGTCAGAGATTGCATACCATTAAAAAAAAAAGGAAATATGACAGAGCTAAGGTAAGTGGGAGGACAGATGATTGGGAAATTTTTAAGGAACAACAGAACTTAACTAAAAAGGCAATACGGGGAGAAAAAATGAGGTACGAACGCAAGCTAGCCAGGAATATAAAGGAGGATAGCAAAGGCTTTTTTAGGTATGTGAAGAGAAAGAAGATAGTTAAGAACAATGTTGGGCCCTTGAAGAATGAATTGGGTGAAATTGTTATGGGAAACAGAGAAATGGCAGAAGAATTTAATAAGTACTTCACTAGGGAAGACACAAGCAATCTCCTAGATGTATGGCTGGGCCAAGGACATAGGGTAATAGAGGAAATGAAACAGATTGACATTAGGAAGGAAACGGTGATGAGTAGACTGATGGGACTGAAGGCTGACAAATCCCCAGGTCCAGATGGTCTGCATCCTAGGGTACTAAAGGAGGTGGCTCTGGAAATTGTGGATGCATTGGTAATCATTTTCCAATGTTCCTTAGATTCAGGATCAGTTCCTGAGGATTGGAGAATGGCTAATGTTATCCCACTTTTTAAGAAAGGAGGGAGGGAGAAAACAGAGAACTATCATCCTGTCATTCTAACATCAGTAGTGGGGAAGATGCTAGAGTCCATTATTAAAGATGAAATAGTGGCATAACTAGATAGCAGTGATAGGATTGGGCCGAACCAGCATGGATTTACCAAGGACAAATCATGCTTGACTAATCTATTGGAGTTTTTCGAGGATGTAACCAGGAAGTTAGACAAGGGAGATCCAATGGATGTAGTGTACCTCGATTTTCAGAAGGCATTTGATAAGGTCCCACATAGGAGATTGGTGGGTAAAATCAGAGCTCATGGCATTGGGGGGAAGATATTGACATGGATAGAAAACTGGTTGGCAGATAGAAAGCAAAGGGTAACGGTGAATGGGTGTTTCTCGGAATGGCAGGTGGTGACTAGTGGGGTGTCACAGGGCTCGATATTGGGACCACAGCTGTTTACGATTTACGTCAACGATTTAGATGAAGGCATTGAGAATAACATCAGCAAGTTTGCTGATGATACTAAGCTGGGTGGCAGTGTGACATGTGATGAGGATGTTAGGAGAATTCAGGGTAACTTGGATAGGCTGAGTGAGTGGGTAGATACTTGGCAGATGACGTTTAATGTGAATAAGTGTGAGGTTATCCACTTTGGGAGTAAGAACAGGAAGGCAGATTATTATCTGAATGGTGTAGAGTTAGGTAAGGGAGAAATACAAAGAGATCTAGGAGTCCTTGTTCATCAGTCACTGAAGGTGAATGAGCAAGTGCAGCAGGCAGTGAAGAAGGCTAATGGAATGTTGGCCTTTATTACAAAGGGAATTGAGTACAAGAGCAAGGAAATCCTCTTGCATTTGTACAGGGCCCTGGTGAGACCACACCTGGAGTATTGTGTACAGTTTTGGTCTCCAGGGTTAAGGAAGGACATCCTGGCTATAGAGGAAGTGCAGCGTAGATTCACAAGGTTAATTCCTGGGATGTCTGGACTGTCTTACGCAGAGAGGTTAGAGAGATTGGGCTTGTACACGCTGGAATTAAGGAGATTGAGAGGGGATCTGATTGCAACATATAAGATTATTAAGGGATTGGACAAGATAGAGGCAGGAAATATGTTCCAGATGCTGGGAGAGTCCAGTACCAGAGGGCATTGTTTGAGAATAAGGGGTAGGTCATTTAGGACAGAGTTAAGGAAAACCTTCTTCTCCCAGAGAGTTGTGGGGGTCTGGAATGCACTGCCTCGGAAGGCAGTGGAGGCCAATTCTCTGGATGCTTTCAAGAAGGAGCTAGATAGGTATCTTATGGATAGGGGAATCAAGGGATATGGGGACAAGGCAGGAACCGGGTATTGATAGTAGATGATCAGCCATGATCTCAGAATGGCGGTGCAAGCTCGAAGGGCCGAATGGTCTACTTCTGCACCTATTGTCTATTGTTTATTGTCTATTGTAATTGTTATATGGTTATAAATTAATCATGAAATACATTCCTTTGATCTTTTTGACATGTTATGGTACACTCAAAAACAAATAGTTTTCATAAAACATGGCAACCTTTTCTGCAGTATGTAGATGTAAACCTGTCTGCTATACTAATGAGGGTTTTTGTATAGGATGTTGTGGTGATGTCAATACTTTGATGGAAATGTTCTGATAGCTGAAATCTGTGAGGGGAAGAAATGTAAATGTATCTGGAAATTGAAAGTTTTATTATGCTGAGCAAAAAAAAAAATTTTTAACAAAAAACAATGCAATATAAAGTGTTACAATTACAGAGAATGGTGCAGTGCAGGTAGACAGGATCATAACAAGGTAGATTCTGAGGTCAAGGTTCCATCTTATCATATTAGGGAATCTGTAGTTTTATAACAGTGGTAAGAAGCCTGGTGTAACATGCTTTCAGGCTTTTCTATCTTCTGCTCAGGAGAAAAGAGAATGTCTAGGGTCAGTGGGGTCTTTGATTATGTTAGCTGCTTTACTGAGGCAGCAAAAAGTGTAAACAGCGTCCATAGAGGGCAAGTTGGCTTTCATGGTCTGAAATGTGTAAGTACCTCTCTGCAATTTCTTAAGGTCACCTGCAGAGCAGTTCCCATACCAAGCTGTTCTGCATCCAAAAAGGATGCTTGCTATGGTGCATTGGTAAAGATTGGTGAGGGTGGACGGAGATGCCAAATTTCTTTAGCCTCCTGAAGAAATAGAGGCACTGGTGAGCTCTCTTGGCTGTGACAGCAACCTGCTTGGTCCAGGACAGGCAACTGGTGATGCTCTCTTGGGCACAACTGCCTGTTCAAACGTAAATTGTGACAACGATGGCTGATCTTCTGAACTCGGAATAAATTCTGAATGACTAACGATTGCCCTGACAATGATGATAGCAAGGTTCCTTTTCAAAACCACTTCTTGTGGGCATACAACCCAAACCTCATGAAGAAGAGACCATTTTTACCAAACTCATTGACTTTGTCACACCAAGCTGTGCATATCAAACCAAAGCTCTTTGTGTTTACCTGAGCTAATCAGATGGCTATAACAACCTTATACACAAGTTCCAGCATACTTAAGAGCTTAGCTTGAATATGATTGTTATCGACCATAAAAGAACTGATTTGCAGTGCACACGCTAGAAACAGGCCCAACGTAAAATAGAGAAATAAGTATTTTAATTCTAAAATGAAGACTCTAATTATGCCCTTAGGCTTTTGACAATGAATCAGAATTAGGTTTATTATCACTAACATATGTCATGATTTTTTTGTTGCAGCAGACTTAAAACATTACTATAATTTACAAATAAAAAATAAAATGAATAAACCGTGCAAAAGAGGAATAGTGAAGTAGTGTTCGTGGGTTCAGGAACTGTTCATAAATCTGATGATGGTGGGCAAGAAGCTGTTCCTAAAACATTGAATGTCGTTCTTCAACCTCCTCTATCTCCTCTCTGATGGTCTTAATGAGAGACAAGCATGTCCCAGATAGTGAGGGTCCTTAGTGATGTGTACCACCTTCGGAAGAGGTCCTTGATGGTAGGAGGGTTGTGCCTGAGATGCAGCTGACTAAGTCTACAACTGTCAGCAGCCTCTTCCTAACACGTGCATTGGAGCCTCCTATCCAGGTGGTGATGCAACCAGTCAGAATGGTCTGTGGCAAATATCTGTAGAAATTTGTTGGCTCAAGCCAGCAGGTTAAAATAACTCTGCAATAATGGATCACAGGAAACACCACTTTCTACTTGTGATATTATTGGCTCGGAAGATGTACCGTTTGTTCAAACTTTTCCCAACTCTTAACATACTCTTCCAATTTATGCAGCATGTATTTGACCTAGTAGTTTACCTGGCTTTAGACAGGCTCTTCTTTGCATACTTGTCACTTAAAGAAACTTTGTCTCTTAATATAGTCCGGATTTCCACTTTGATTTTCTTGTGAGGGTTGAAGGAACCAGACTTTTCCACAGCTGGTACAGGAGACAGGTGGGAAATCTGTAATGTGTTTTTTTGCCTTTTGCCATTTCTGCATAGTTTCTGTGTGCTTCCAGTTCATGGTCTAGTATTTCTCAATACCTTCCTACGTGGTATTAGTATTGGTTTATTATGGTCATGTGTACTGAGATACAGTGAAAAGCTCGTCTTGCATACTGTTCAAATGGATCAGATCATTACACAGTGCATTGAGGTAGAACAAGGTGAAACAATAGCAGGGTAGAATAAAGTGTGAAAGCTATATAGAGAGTTCAGTGCAGGTAAACAGTAAGATGCAAGATCATAACAAGGTAGATAATGAGGTCGAGTCTATCTTATAGTATAACAGGTCTGTTCAAGAGTCTGATAACAGCATCAGAAGCTGTCATGAAGCCCGGTGGTATGTGATTTCAGGCTTTTGTATCTTCTGCCCAATGGAAGAAGGGAAAAGCGAGTATGTCTCAGGTGAGTGGGGTCTTTGGCTGTTTTACTGAGGCAGCAAGTGTAGACAGAGTCCCTAGAGGGGTGGCTGGTTTTCATCATGTGCTGAGCTCTCTGTACTTTCTTGTGGTCACTTGCAGAGTAGTTGTTATACCAAGCTGCAACCAGACAGAATATTTTTTATGATGCGTTGACAAAAATTGGTAAGATGCCAAATTTCTTTAGCCTCCTAAGGAAGTAGAGGTACTCATCGGTGAGTTTTCTTGGCCATGACGTCAAAGTGGTTGAATTAGTACGGGCATGTTCACTCTCAGGAACATGTAGCTCTCGACACTCTCAACCTCAACGCCGCTACGTTTGCTTCTCCACCGCAGTGAAGCTGGGCCAGGAATTCCGGGGGGCTTCGGAAATGTTTTTCCACATTTTCCTTTGTCCATCTGCTCATCTGATCTCATAACAGAGTCCAATATAGCGATGCAAGAGGTTCTGCAGGTGCTGGAAATCCAGAGCAGCACACACAAAACGCTGGAGGAACTCAGCAGGTCAGGCAGCATCTATGGAGGGAAATGGACAGTCAATGCTTCAGGCCCAGACTTTTCATCAGGACTCTTTAACAGTTCACTAGAGACTGCTAGCCCCAGGAAACCGGTGATGAGTGTGTAAGTGACATAGCTGACTGAGTAAAAATTAGAATCCCAAAGCAGGTATATTATCACTGACATACATATGTCATCTTGATTTTCAGCTCCAGTACAGTGCAAGACATAAAAAATGCTATAAGTTGCAAAAATAAACTAATAAATAAATTGTGCTTATAGAGGAATAGTGAGGTCGTGTTCATGGGTTAAGAAGTTTGATGGCAGTGGAGAAGAAGCTGTTCCTAGAATGTTTAGTGAGGGTCTTCAAGTTCCTGTACCATCTCCCAGGTGGTAGTAATTTGAAGAGGGCTTGTCCCAGATGATGTGGGCCCCTATAGTGGATGTCACTTTCTTCAGGCACTGCCTTTTGAAGATGCGTCGATGGTGGGGAGGGTTGTGCCCATGTTGGAGCTGGCAATCCTGTGTAATGGAGCCTCTGCACCAGGCGGGGATGCAACTGGCTGAAGCCAGCAGGTTGAAATGTATCATAGGAAACACCAACAAGATGCTGGAAATCCGAGCAACACACCCAAAATGCTGGAGGAACTCAGCAGGCCAGGCAGCGTATATAGAAAAAAGTACAGTCAACATTTCGGGCCAAAACCCTTCGGCAGGGAAACACCACTTCCTGCTCCTGGATGGTTTCATTATCACTATCTTACCTTCCATTAGCTCGTGAAATTGCTGGCTCAGCAGAAGTGTCTTCTTGAGGCACCAATTCTTCAAGATGTCCTCATTGGTGGGGAGGGTTCTGCCTGCAATGAAGCTGGCCAAGTCTACAGCTTCCTTTGATCCTGAACATCGGAAACTCCATTCCAGGCCGTGTTGAAACAAATCAGAATGCTCTCCACCATACTGGGACTGTTGGTCTGGGAGGCGATTTCAACATTGATTTGTTTATGGCTCCATTGAAATTGGAGTTTTGCAGAGATCATTTTGGTGGCTGAAGTGCCCATTAGAGGTAATCCTGGTGTCAGAAACGGATGTGTATCGCTCAGTGCCAATGAGGAAGAAGTCACTGTCATCCTTTTACATTGCACTAAATGTGCAGTGTTGGTGCGTGGCCTAGTGGATAAGGCATCGGTCTAGTGATCTGAAGGTCACTGGTTCGAGCCTCAGCTGAGGCAGCGAATTGTGTCCTTGAGCAAGGCACTTAACAACACATTGCTCTGCGACGTCACCAGTGCCAAGCTGCTTGGGTCCTAGTGCCCTTCCCTTGGACAACATCGGTGGCGTGGAGAGGGGAAGGCCTGCAGCTTGGGCAACTGCCGGTCTCCCATACAACCCTGCCCAGGCCTGCGCCCTGGAAATCTTCAAAGGCGCAAATCCATGGTCTCACGAGACTAATGGATGCCTAAAAAAAAAAGCAATGCACATACCATATAACCATATCACATACGATAAGTTCCCGGCTCCAATCTACTCAAGGAGATTCTTGTGGTTTACATAGGCTTACTCAGGAATGACATGACCAGGAATCTGATTGGGGTGTGGGAGAGGTTGTTCAGCTGGTATTTGAAAGAACAGCAGAAACCAGGGTGTGAGCAAAAGGGTTTAATCTGATCACGTTCAGCTGGTTGACATATGGAAAAGCAGACACTCTGGAATGAATCAAATTGGATGTAACAGAGGGTTTTTGTTCGTATGTAACAATGGATATTAGATAACTCGCTGAGCATTACAGCTACTGGTAGTTTATATTTATCACTTATGCTTAGGACTGAGATGCTTACCGGAATTTAACTGATAGTTTACACATACAATTACTCAGACCCAGGGGTGAGATGAAGACAGGAGTCATTATTTTTCACTTGATTTCAGGATGTGGACTTTACTGACAAAGCCATATTTAATCACTTATGCCTCTGTAAGCCTTGTTATGACAATGTTCCTATTGCACGGTGAATCCTGGGATTTAGACAAAGAGGTAATGGCAATATATTTCCTAATTTAAGAAGTGATACCTGGAGAAACTTACAGGGGTGGAATAGAGTCATAAAGCACTTCAGCCCATCCAGTCCGTACAAATTATTATTCTGCCTAATCCCATTGACCATAGCCCTCCATAGCCTTCCTGTCCAAATCCCTATTCAAACTTCTCTTAAATGCTATAATCGAACCCACATCCACCACTTCCAATGGCAGCTTGTCCCACACTGAATGAAGAAGTTCCCCCTTAGGTTCCTCTTAAATATTTCACCTTTCACCCTTAATGTGTGACTTTCAGTTCTAATTTCACCCACTCTCAGTGAAAATCGCCTCCTTGCATTATTCCTACCTATACCTCATAATTTCGTAAGCTCTATCAAAATTCCCATTATTTTCTTGAGCTCCAGGGAATTAAATCCTAACCTATTTAACCTTTCCCTTTAACTGAAGTTCTCAAGAACCGGGCAACATCCTTGTAAATTTTTTCCGTACTCTTTCAAACTTATTGACATCTTTCCTGTAAGTAGGTGACCAGATACTCCAAATGCCCTTTTTCCCGGTTTCCATGTCTTTTCGGTGTCAGTCTCAGAGGCTTGGAGAAGTTCTGATGAACAACTGCAGTACTTTTGCAGTTGCTACACAGTTCAGTCCCAGTGCGCTAATGGTGGAGGGAGGGGATGTTTAAGGTGATGGACGACAGCCTTTTCCAATGTTGTTGCAGCTGCAGAGGCAGAAAAAATGACAAGTATTCCATCACACTTCTGACTTGTGTCTTTAAGTGGTGTGTAAGATTTGGGAATGGTCTTACAGCTTGGCGATTAAACAAATTGTTCCAACAAATTACATGAAAGCTAACACTCAGGAATGTGTTACAGAGGGATACTCACCATTCACTTATAAGAGACAGAGGCCCAGGGGCAAGCTGGAAGTTGGAATCTAATCATTGTGTTTTTTATGATTCTTATATAAAATAACAGTTAGAAACAGTTTGTCATCTATACGAGGTAGCTGTGTGGTTTATATGTGAAATGATAGATCCCCAAGAATGAGTTAACAACAAGAATATAATGGTTTATGAATATATACATAGCTGAAATGAGGTACAGACTGTAATCTAATTGATGGGTGTAGGTACTTTAGATATGCAATGACAGAGAATTAGGAAATAGATCTACATACATTGCAATAATAGAGTAATAGATGCCCGTGTCTGAGGCATGTGCTTCCTCATCTCTGGGTATTTCCAGCATTTCTGTTTTACTGCAGAGTCCCAACATCCACAGCGTTTTCTACCACATGCCTGAAACATCAGCTTTCCCTCAATCTATTCTCATTTATCTCCTATTTTCATCTCCTCTGGACAGGTCATCTGCAGTGAAAGAGCTTTCATTGCTCTCTCTCTCTCTCTCTCTCTCTCTCTCTCTCTCTCTCTCTCTCTCTCTCTCTCTCTCTCTCTCTCTCTCTCTCTCTCTCTCTCTCTCTCTCTCTCTCTCTCTCTCTCTCTCCCCCCTCTCTCTCTCCCTCTCTCCCTCTCCCCCCTCCCCCACCTCTCCCCACACCCCTCCCTTCTCCTTTGCACTCCCTCTCCCTCTCCTCCTCCCCCTCCTCTCTCCCCCTCCTCCTCCCCTCCCTTCTCCTTCTTCTCCTCCTCCTCCTCCTCCCCTCTCCCTCTCCCTCTCCCCCTCCACCCCACCCTGGGCACCTTAAAGCATGCTAAAATCTTGCCTGTTAATGAAGAATAATCATTAATCAGAAACATTAACTCAATGTCAACATTTTCTGATTCGATTTAAGAAACTGTGTGTTTTCAAAACAACCAATTGGCATCTGGGATTGATTAGTGAGAACAAATTAAAGGAAGGCAGGGTCAAGCAGGGTGGCCATCATCTGAGTGGGCAGAGTCAGAGTGGTGATCTTGAGGCTTTAGCTCTTCGAGGCTTCACTCAGTGAAAACAAAGGAAAGAAAACTTTTTTTTCCTTCTCTTCTTTATATCTACTCAGCTAGGACAGTAGAGATGCCAGACAGGATAATAAATTGTAAACACAAAGTACACTGCAGATGCTGTGGTCAAATCACGACGTACAAAAAAGCTGGATGAACTCAGCAGGTCGGCCAGCATCCGTTGAAAGAACCAGTTCCCCAACACCACCATACTCCTCAGCTGGGCGGAACTGGTACTCACACTTAATAACTTCTCTTTTGGCTCTTCACACTTTCTTCAGACCAAGGGTGTAGCTATGGGCACTCGCATGGGCCCCAGCTATGCCTGCCTCTTCGTAGGTTATGTGGAACAGTCTATGCTCCAAATCTACACGGGTACTGCTCCCCAACTTTTCCTTCAATACATTGACAACTACATTGGTGCTGCTTCCTGCACCCATGCTGAGCTCGTCAATTTCATCGACTTTGCCTCTAACTTTCACCCAACCCTCAAATTCACTTGGTCCATCTCGGACACTTCTTTCCCCTTTCTCGATCTCTCAGTCTCCATCTCTGGAGATAGACTGTCCCCTGACATCTTCTATAAACCCACTGACTCCCATAACTACCTTGATTATACCTCTTCCCACCCTGCCAAATGCAAAAATTCTATTCCCTATTCCCAGTTCCTCCGTCTCTGCCGTATCTGCTCCAAGGATGAGGCTTTCCATTCCAGGACATCCCAAATATCCTCTTTCCTTAAGAGCCATGGTTTCCCTTCTGCCGTCATCAATGATGCCCTCACCCACATCTCCTTCATTTCCCGCACTTTGGCCCTCACCCCATCCTCCCGTCACCACAACAGGGAACGTGTCCCCCTTGTCCCTCACCTATCACCCCACCAGCCTCCAGATCCAGCATATTATCCTCCACAACTTCTGCCACCTTCAACAGGACCCCACCACTAAGCACATCTTTCCCTCTCTACCCCTCTCCGCTTTTCACAAGGATCATTCCCTCCTCCGCGACTGCCTGGTCCACACGTCCCTCCCCACAGATCTCCCACCTGGCACTTATCCCTGCAAGCGTAAGTGCTACACCTGTCCCTACACTTCCTCTCTTACCACCTTTCAGGGCCCCAAACAGTCCTTCCAGGTGAGGCAACACTTCACTTGTGAGTCTGTTGGGGTCATCTATTGCATCCGGAGCTCCTGGTGTGGCCTCCTCTACATCGGTGAGACCCGACACAGATTGGGGGACGCTTCGTCGAGCACCTCCGCTCCGTCCGCCACAACAGACAGGATCTCCCGGTTGCCACTCACTTCAACTCTCTCCTTCACATTCCCATTCGGATATGTCCGTACATGGCCTCCTCTACGGCCATGATGAGGCCAAACTTCGGTTGGAGTAACAACACCTCATATACCGTCTGGGTAGTCTCCAGCCCCTTGAATGAACATCGAATTCTCCAACTTCTGGTAATTCCCTCCCTCTCCCTTCCCCCATCCCACCTTCACTCTGTCTCCTCTTCTAGCTGCCTATCACCTCTCATGACTCTGCCTTCTTCTACTACCCATAGTGCTTTCCCCTTCGATTCCTTCTTCACCTCTCCTGCCTATCCCCTCCCTGCTTCCCCTCCCCACCCCTTGATCTTTCCTCTGATTGGTTGTCCACCCTCCCCCCACCTTCTTTATAGGGCCCCTGCCCCCTCCTTCTTTAGTCCTGACGAAGGGTCTCGACCCGAAACGTTGACTGCTTCTTTCAACGGATGCTGCCCGACCTGCTGAGTTCATCCAGCGTGTTTGCACGTCAGGATAATAAATTGCTCCTCTTGCGGGATGTGGGAAGGCAGGGGTATCTCCAATGTCCCTGATGATTACATCCAGATGCAGCTTCTAACAATCTGTGTTAATGAGTTGGAGCTGGAACTGGATGAACTTTGGATCATTTGAGAGGCTAAAGAGATGGATTAGATAGGACATATAGAGAGGTAGTTACTACCAGGGTGCAGAACACAGGAAACTGGGTGACAGTCAGGAAGGGGGGGGGGGAGTTAAGATGTCAGTGCAGAGTACCTCTGAGATCATTCCCCCTCAACATCAGGGGGAGATACTGTCGGGAGGTCAGGGAGGATTACCTAACAGAGGAGAGTCACATTGGTCAGGTCTCCAGCACTGTGACTCAGAAGGGAAGGAGGAAGGAGGCATGCTATGGTGATATGATATTCTTTAGTTACCAGAACAGACAGGAGGTCTGTGGACAAGAACGAGATTCCTGGATGGTATGTGGATGGGGGGTGGGAGATGGACTGTCCTCTGCCTTCGCAGAAAGTAAAGATGCTGCTGGGCTTTCTTTGCTATAGAGCTGGTGTTGAGGGACCAGGTGAGATTCTCCGCCAGGTGAACACCAAGAAACTTGGTGCTCTTAACAATCTGTACTGAGGAGCTGTCGATGTTCAGCGGAGAGTGGTTGCTCTATGCCCTCCTGAAGTCAACAACCATCTCTTTTGTTTTGTACACATTCAGAGAACAGGTTGTTGGCTCTGCACCAGTCCGTTAGCAGCTGCACCTCCTCTCTGTAAGCTGACTCATCATTCTTGCTCATGAGACCCACCACAATAGTGTCATCGGCGAACTTGATGATGTGGTTCGAGCTGTGTGTTGCAGCACAGTCATGGGTCAGCAGAGTGAACAGCAGTGGACTGAGCACACAACCCTGGGGGACCCCATGCTCAGTGTGATGGTGTTGGAGATGCTGCTCCCGATCCGGACTGACTGAGGTCTCCCAGTCAGGAAGTCTAGGATCCAGTTGCAGAGGGAGGTGTTCAGGCCCAGTAGGCTCAGCTTTCCAATCAGTTTCTGAGGGATGATTGTGTTGAATGCTGAACTGAAGTCTATGAACAGCATTCGAACATATGTGTCTTTTTTGTCCAGGTGGGTTAGGGCCACGTGGAGGGTGATGGCAATGGTATCATCTGTTGAACGGTTGGGACGGTACGCAAACTGCAGGGGGTCCAGTGAGGGGGGCAGCAGGGTCTTGATGTGCCTCATGACAAGCCTCTCGAAATACTTCATGATGATGGATCTGAGTGCAATGGGACGGTAGTCATTGAGGCAGGTAGTAATGGGGGACAACAAAATGATGGACAAACTGAATAAGTATTTTGCATCAGTCTTCAATATGAAAGGCACTAGCAGTATAGTGAAGCTCCAGGTGTCAGGGGGCATGAAGTGTGTGAAGAAGGTTTGTGGAAAACTAAAAGGTCTGAAGGTAGGTAAGTCACCTGGACCAGATGGTGTACACCCCAGAGTTCTGAAAGAGGTGGCTAAAGAGATTGTGGAGGCATTAGAAATGATCTTTCAAGAATCACTAAATTCTGAAATGGTTCTGGAAGACTGGAAAATTGCAAATGTCACTCCACTCTTCAAGAAGGGAGAGAGGCAGAAGAAAGGAAACTGTAGTCTGAGCTCAGTGGTTGGGAGGATGCTGGAGTCGATTGCTAAGGATGAAGTCTCAGGGTACTTGGAGGCACATGATAAAATAGACCATAGTCCTGATGAAGGGTCTCGTCCCGAAACACCAACTGTACTCTTTTCCAGAGATGTTGCCTAGCCTGCTGAGTTCCTCCAGTATTTTGTGTGTGTTGCTAAGTCATAACCTTGGTTTCCTCAAGGGAAAATCTTGCCTGACAAATCTGTTGTAATTCTTTGAAAAAATAACAAGCAAGATAGACAAAGGAGAACCAGTGGATGTTGTGTTCTTGGATTTTCAGAAGTCTTTTAACAAGGTGTCACACATGAGGCTACTTAACAAGCCTATGCTAATACCGGAAAGATTCTAGCACGGATAAAGCAGCAGCTGATTGGCAGGGGGCAAAGAGTAGGAATAGAGGCTGCCAGTGATGTGGAAGTCCTTGTGCAGGACTTCTTAAAGGTTAATTTGCAGGTTGAGTCTGTGGTGAGGAAGGCAAATGCAATGTTAGTATTCATTTCAAGAGGACTGGAATATAAAAGCAAGGATGTCATGTTGAGATTTTATAAAGTACTAGTGAGGCCTCACTTGGAGTACTGTGAGCAGGTTTAGGCCCCTTATCTTAGAAAGGATGTGCTGAAACAGGAGAGGGTTCAAAGGAGATTCATGAAAATGATTCCAGGATTGAATAGCTTGCCTTATGAAGAATGTTTGATGGCTCTGGGCCTGTATTCACTGAAATTCAGAAGAATGAGTGGTGACCTCACTGAAATCTGTTGAATGGTGAAAGGCATTGATAGAGTGGCTGTGGATGTGGACAGGGTGTCTCCTATGGTGAGAGAGTCTAAGGCCAGAGGTCACAGCCTCAAAATAGAGGGGTATCCTTTTAGAATGGAATTGAGGAGGAATTTCTTTAGTCAGAGATGGGTGAATCTTTGGAATTCTTTGCCACAGGCAGCTGTGGAGGCCCAAGTCTTTATGTACATTTAAGGCAGAGGTTGATCGGTCTGGACATGATGGGATACGGGGAGAAGGCAGGAGATTAGAGCTGAGAGGACAATTGGATCAGCCATGATGAAATGGTAGAGCAGACTCAATGGGCCAGATTCTGTTCCTATATCTTATGGAACTTCTCAAAACTTAACAGGGTTCTGGTGGTTGATATATAAAATAACAGACAGCCAAGCAAGAATTTATTGAGCGTTTCAGATTATTTGTACAAGGAATTACAGATATCCCAAAGATGATTACAAATTGGTATCTAATCAGGAGGTTTCACTGATTTTATATATACATAACTGAATATCAAGCTGGAATCCAGAATAACAGATCCCAAGAAATGACCTACAAATTGAAATTGAAGTCAGTGGGATAGTAATGTGTCCTGTCTCAGTGACTACTGACCAGTAGCTCTTGTGATGACAATGATGGAGTGTTTCAAGAGACTGATAATGGCTGTATCATCAACTGCCTCCTGAATCACACAGGCCCCCTGCAATTTGAAAAATTAATCTGCAAAGACACCACCTCGTTTGCACTACATTTAGCTCTGGATCACTTTGACAATAAGAATACAATGGTTAGGGTGTTATTCATTGATTACAGCTCACTCTTCACCCTTGTAATACCTAATAAGCTCAGTGCCAAACTCTAGGGCCAAGAACTGAGGCTCTCATAAGACCTTTTAGCAATGGCTGATTTATTATACCTCTCAAACCCAATCCGCTGCCTTCTCCCATCACTAAGCACATCTTTCCCTCCCCCGCCCCCCCCACCCACCACTTTCTGCTTTCCGCAGGGATCACTCCCTACGCGACTCCCTTGTCCATTCATCCCTCCCCACTGATCTCCCTCCTGGCACTTATCCTTGCAAGCAGAACAAGTGCCACACCTTCCCATTCACCTCCTCCCTCACTACCATCCAGGGCCCTAAACAGTCCTTCCAGGTGAGGCGATACTTCACCTGTGAGTCTGTTGGGGTCATCTACAGTATCTAGTGCTCCTGGTGTGGCCTCCTGTATATCGGTGAGACCCAAGGTAGATTGGGAGACTGTTTCACTGAGCACCTACACTCCGTCCACCATAAGAAGCACCCATTTTAATTCCCCTTCCCATTCCGATATGTCAATCCATGGCCTTCTCCACTGTTGCGATGAGGCCACACTCAGGTTAGAGGACCAACACCTCATATTCCATTTGGGTAGCCTCCAACCTGATGGCATGAACATTGATTTCTCAGACTTCCAGTATTGCCTCCCCCTCTCCTTCACCATTCCCCATTCCCATTTCCCTCTCTCACCTTATCTTCTTACCTGCCCATCACCTCCCTTAAAGGAATGCCCTTCTCTTCCTCTTATCGAACTCCCCTTCTCCAGCTCTCTATCTCTCTCACCAATTAACCTCCCAGCTCTTTACTTCATTCCACCCCCTCCCAGTTTCACCAATCACCTTGTGTTTCTCTCTCCCTTCCCCTCACCTTTTAATTCTACTCCTCATCTTTTTTCCTCCAGTCCAGCTGAAGGGCCTCAGCCCAAAACGTTGACTGTACTTTTTTCCAACGTTGCCTGGCTTGCTGAGTTCCTCCAACATTTTGTGTGTGTTACTTGTATTTCCAGCATCTGCAGATTTTCTTTTGTTTCTGCTGCCTTCTCCCCATAATATTTGACGCCCTTAACGCCCAAGAATCTCTCAACCTCTTGCTTTAAGTATAGCTAGTGACTTGGTCTCCATAGCCATCTGTGGCAATGAATTCCACAGATTCATCACCATCTGTCTGAAGAAATTCCTCCTCATCTCTATTCAAAAGGGATGTCCTTCTATCCTGAGGGTGTGCACTCTGGTCCTAGACTCCCCCACACTTGGAGACATCATCTCCACATCATAACAAAGATTGACAAGCCAACACAGATGCCTTGTGCAGGAAGGCACAGAGTCGACTGTACTTCCTAAGAAGGTTGGCGTCATTCAATGTCTGTAGTGAGATGCTGAAGATGTTCTATAGGTCAGTTGTGGAGAGCGCCCTCTTCTTTGTGGTGGCGTGTTGGGGAGGAAGCATTAAGAAGAGGGACGCCTCACGTCTTAATAAGCTGGTAAGGAAGGCGGGCTCTGTCGTGGGCAAAGTACTGGAGGGTTTAACATCGGTAGCTGAGCGAAGGGCGCTGAGTAGGCTACGGTCAATTATGGATAACTCTGAACATCCTCTACATAGCACCATCCAGAGACAGAGAAGCAGTTTCAGCGACAGGTTACTATCGATGCAATGCTCCTCAGACAGGATGAAGAGGTCAATACTCCCCAATGCCATTAGGCTTTACAATTCTACCGCCAGGACTTAAGAACTTTTTAAAAGCTATTATTAATGCTTTTTGAGATAGTGATTTAGATGCATATCATATTTTTTACTGAGTTAAGTATTGTATGTAATTAGTTTTGCTACAACAAGTGTATGGGACATTGGAAAAAAGTTGAATTTCCCCATGGGGATGAATAAAGTATCTATCTATCTATCTATCTATCAATGTGTAGAAGAAGCCAACCTGTGCAAATACTAAAGAAATGTAAATAAATAATACTGAGATCATGGGTTGTAGAGTCCTTGAAAGTGAGTCTACAGGTTGTGGAGTCAGTTCGGAGTTGAAGTGAGGGAAAATATCCACACTGGTTTAGGAGCCCAATGGCTGTAGGATATTAACTGCTCCTGAGCCTGGTGGCGTGAGATGCAAGGTTCCTGTACCTCCTGCTCAATTATAGTAGTGAGAAGGGAACATGGCCTGGACAATGGAGATAGGCTTCAGCCTGGTGCAGCATCTGTTCTGGACCAACAGAGCCTGCAGAGAGTGGTAAATACTGCCCAGTCCATTACTGGCTCACCCTCCCCTTCTCCAAGGCGCACAGCAAGATCCCCGCCATCCCGACCATTCCCTATTCTGGCACTGGAAAGCCTGAACTATCAGACTCAAGAACAGCTTCTACCCCACTGCTGTTGGACTTCCGAACCAATCACCTTACTCCCGTTCTCTTCCCAGTGGAACAGCCACGTTCTGGAATCCCTGATTCTAACTCTTCCTTTATTGTTACTTCAGCATTTCTCGCTGCATGGCTTCCATTTGCACGTTGATGCTTTGCTCTTGACACAGTATTTATTCCTGTCTTTACCATTACTGTGTACATTGTTTACTCAGTGAGGCTCATATGAGCACAAAATCTGATTGCACCCTGCTGTATAAACTCATCTGTATCTGTAGCTTGAATATACAATAACAACATCAGAACCTAGGAACTAATCACAGCATTAACTCAACCACACTATTCAATGTAGTACAATTGATCCTCAAACACACCATTATCTGCCCTATCCCATAACCTTTGATTCCTATAATATATAGGAACCTATTGACCTTGGCTCTGAATGAGATAAATGGCTGAGCATCCATGGGTGTCCTAAGCAGAAAGTTCCAGACATTCACCATTCTCTGAGCCCTAACTATCCTGCCCCTTATTCTGAGAGGGTGACCCCTGGCTCTCAGCTTCTTGGCCTAGGAAAAACATCCCCACGGTTCTCTTCTCCCTGATCTACACTGTGAAGCCCTCAAAGAATGATGTATGTTTTGATGAGATCCCATCTCGTTCTTCCGAACTTTAGAGAATAGAAGCCTGTCTACTGAATATTTCATCCCAAGGCAGACCCTACATCCCGGGACCAGTCTGGTGAATCTTTCTGCAATGCCTCTTATGTAAATATTAGAAACCTCACAAATACAAAGAATGCTTCAAACACTGTCTTACTAAGACTCCATGCAACTCTGATTAAACATTCCTACTCTTGCTTTCAAATCCCCCTGCAATAAAAGCTAACGTACCTTCCCAAATGCATGTTAGCAGACATGATCAGCCTGGTCCCTTTGAACATCAACATCAACATTTCCCAATCTCCAACCACTTAAAGAGATTAAGAGGGAGTGTGTTACAGACAGGAACCATAGAACAGAGTAAATTATATTGTTTATATTCTAAACAATAACCAGTAACTGCCGATGAGTAACAGACCAGAATCTAATTAAGGGGCATTGGCGGTTTATATGCTGAATAGCACATTTTCCAGGATCAACAATCTGTCTGGGAGATGACTGACGAGTTCAGGTGATTTATAAAAGGCAGGGAAGCATGCTCTCTGAGTGCAGTCAGATGGCATTGGTACTGGCACTGGCACTGCCTTATTACTATCACATGTATCACTATCCAGTGAAAGGCTTGTCTTGAAGACTATTTATACAGATCAGATCATTACACAGTGCATTCAGACAGAATAAGATAAACCAATAACAATGCAGAATAATGACCATAAGACTATAGGACTTAGGAGCAGAATTGGGCCATTCAGCCCATCAAGTCTGCTCTGCTATACCATCATGGCTGATGTATTATCTCTCTCATCCCTAATCGCCTGCCTTCTCCCCATATCCTTACATCCCCTGACTAATAAACAACCTATCAACTTCGGCTTTAAATGTACCCAAAGACTTGGCTTCCACAGCTGTCTGTGGCAATGAATTCCACAGATTCACCACCCTCTGGGTAAAGAAATTCCTCCTCATCTCTGTTCTAAATGGACACCCCTCTATTCTGAGGCTGTGCCCTCTGGTCCTAGACTACCCTGCTATAGGAAACATCCTTTCTATATCCACCTTACCTTGTCTTTTCAACACTCAGTAGGTTTCACTGAGATCCCCACGCATTCCAGTGAGTACAGGCCCAAGGCTGCCAAGCGCTCTTCATATGTTAACCCCTTCATTCCTGGAATCATCCTCGTAAACCTCCTCTAGACTCTCTCCAATGACAATTCATCCTTACTGAGATAAGACACTGAAAACTGTTGACAATACTCCAACTGCAACCTGACTAGTATCTTACAAAGATTCAGCAATATCTCCTTGTTTTTATATTCTATTCCCCTTGAAATAAATGCCAACATTGCATTTGCCTTCTTTACCATAGACTCAACCTGTAAATTAACCTTCCGGGAGTCTTGCACAAGGACTCCTAAGTCCCTTTGCACCTCTGACGTTTGAATTTTCTCCCCATTTAGATAATTGTCTGCACTAATGTCACGTTTACCAAACTGCATTATCATACATTCCCTAACACTCAATTCCATCTGCTACTTGTTTTGCCCATTCTTCCAACTTGTCTAAATCCTACTGCAATCGCATTTCTTCCTCAGCACTATCTACCCCTCCATCTACGTTCGTATCTTCTGCAGACTTTGCCACAAAGCAATCAAATTCCATTATCTAAATAACTGACAATGTGAAAAGTAGCGGTCCCAATACTGACTCCTGACGAACACCACTAGTCACTGGCAAACAACCAGAAAAGGTCCCCTTTATTCCCACTCGCTGCCTCCTGCCTGTCAGCCATTCATCTATCCGTGCCAGTATCATTCCTGTAATGCCATAAGATTTTATCTTGTTAAGAAGCATCATGTGTGACACCTTATCAAATGCCTTATGAAAATCCAAGTAAATGATATCCACTGCCTCTCCTTTGTCCACCCTGCTTGTTACTTCCTCGAAGAACTCTAACAGATTTGTCAGGCAAGATTTCTCTTCACAGAAACCATGCTGACTTTGACCTATTAGTCTCCAAGTACTCTGAAACCTCAGCCTTAATAATGGACTCCAACACTTTCCCAGCCACTGAGGTTAGGCTAACTGGCCTGTAATTTCCGTTCTTTTGTCTTCCTCCCTTCTTAAAGAGTGCAGTGACATTTGCAATCTTCCAGTACTCCGGGACCATGCCAGAATCAAGTGATTCTTGAAAGATCATTACCAATGAATTTGTTATCTCTTCAGCACAACTGAGAGCATCCTCACTGGCTGTATCACTGCCTGGTATAGGAACTGTGCATCCCTTAATCGCAGGACTCTGCAGAGGGTGGTGCAGACAGCCCAGTGCATCTGTAGTTATGAACTTCCAATGATTCAGGACATTTACAAGGACAGGTGTGTACAAAGGGCCCGTAGGATCATTGAGGACCCAAGTTACCCCAACCACAACCTACTCCAGCTCCTACTATCTGGGAAGTGGAACTGCAGCATAAAAGCCAGGACCAACAGGCTCAGGGACAGCTTCTTCCACCAGGCCATCAGACTGATGAACTCACACAGATTTGAGTGTACTCAAATATTATAAATTATTATAAATTACTATGATTACACATTAGACATTTAAATGGAAGACATAACATAAAGATTTTTACTCCTCATGTATGAGAAGGATATAAGAAATAAAGTCAATTCAATTCTTTCATGACTCTGGGATGTAGTCCATCTAGTCCAGGCGTTTTATCTACTTGAAGACTTTTCAGTTTTCCTAGGACCTTTTCCTTAGTAATAGCAATGACACTCATTCCAGCTCCCTGTCACTCACGGACCTCTGGCACACTGCTAGTGTCTTCCACAGTTTAGACTGATGCAAAGTACTTCTTAGGTTCATCTGCCATTTCTTTGCCCCCATTACTACCTCACCAGCATCATTTTCCAATATCAACCCTCACCTCCCTTTTACTCTTCATATAACTGAAAAAAACTTCTGGTATCCTGCTTTATATTATGGGCTAGTTTGCCCTCATATTTCATTTTTTTTCCATTTCTTATAGTTTTTTAGTTGCCTTTTGTTGGATTTTAAAAGCTTCCCAATCATCCAACTTCCCACTCACTTTTGCTACCTTATATGCCCTTTCTTTGGCTTTTATGCAGGCTTTAACTTCCCTTGTCAGCCACAGTTACCTACCCCTGCCATTTGAGAACAACTTCTTTTGTGGGACTTATCCATCCTGTGCCTTGTGAACTATAACGAGAAACTTTAGCCACCTCTGTTCTTCCGTCATTCCTGCCAGTATCCACCTGAGCAATCTCCTCTCACCTGCCTCTATAATTTCCTTTATTCCATTGCAATACTGATACATGTGACTTATGCTTCTCCCTCTCAAATGGCAGTATGAATTCAATCATATTATGATCACTGCCTCCTAAGGGTTCCTTTACGTTAAGCTGACTAATAAGATCTGGGTCATTACATAACGCCCAGTCTAAGATGGCCTTTCCCTGAGTAAGCTCAAACACAAGCTACTCTAAAAGGCCACTTCGTAGGCATTCAACAAATTCCCTCTCTTGCGATCTGACACCAACCTGATCTTCCCAATTCCCTGGCATATTGAAATCCCTCATTACAATTGTCTCATTACCCTTATTACGTGCCTTTTCCAGCTCCCTCTGTGATCTCAATGCCACACCATGGCAGCTATTTTGAAGCCTATGTATGATTCCCATATGATTTTTTTACTCTTGCAGTTTCTTAGCTCCACCCACAAAGATTCAACATTCTCTGACCCTATGTCACCTCTTTCCAAAGATGTAATTTCATCTCTTACCAACAGAGCCACACCACGGCCTATGCCTTCCTGCCCGTCCTTTTGTTATAAAGCATATCCTTTGATGTTAAGCTCCCAACTATGACCTTCTTTCAGTCACGACTCAGTGATGCCCACAACATCATATTGACCAATCTCTAATTGCGCCACGAGTCCAACTTATTTCGAATGCTACATTCATTTAAATACAGCACCTTCACTTCTAATGCACTTCTTTGCTCTTATGAATTTGTCTCTGTGGTACAACTTAACTCTTTGCTCTGTCTGCAGTTGCACCCAGTCATTGGTCTGTCCTTCCTTACTTTCATATTATGTTACACCCAGCATCTACTTGTAAACCTGCTGGCTCGTCCTCAGCCCTATCATACTGGTTCTCATCCCCCTGCCATATTAGTTTAAACCACTCCCAACAGCTTTAGCAAACCTGCCCACAAGAATATTGATCCCCCTCGGATTCAAGTACAACCTATCCCTTTTGTACAGGTCCCACCTGCTCCAGAAGAGGTCCCATTGATCCAGAAATCTGAATCCCTGCCTCCCGTTCCAATTCTTCAGCCAAGCATTTATCTGCCACCTCATTCCATTCCTATCCTGCTGGTTAGTTTCTTTTACCCCCACTGTAATACCGATACATCTGACTTTATCTTCTCCCTCTCAAACTGCAGGGCAAATCCTGTCATATTATTTATTTGTTTTTTTTTATTTTTTGAGACACAGAGCAGATTAGGCCCTTCTGGCCCTTCGAGCTGTGCTGCCCAGCAACCTCCAGTTTGACCCCAGCCTAATCACAGAACAATTTACAATGGCCAATTAACCTACCAGTCAGAACGTCTTTGGACTGTGGGAGGAAACCGGAACCCATGCAGTCACAGGGAGAACATACAAACTCCTTACAGAGAGCAGCGGGAATTGAACCTGCGCCCCAGGTACTGGAAAGCATTGTGCTAATCACTAGGCTACCTTTCAGCCGTGACTCAGTGATACACGCAACCTCATTCCTGCCAATTTCTAACTGCACTACAAGATCATCTACCTTTGACTTTGACTGCGTGTGTTCGAATATAACACCTTCAATCCTGTATTCATCCCCTTTTTGACTCAGCCTCCATGTTGCACTTCAACACTTTGCCTTGTCATCTACCCATCCTTCCCCATAGTCTCACAACTTACTGCATCAGCTTGTACACCAACTGCCCTATTCTCAGCCCATTCACTCCTGTTCCCATCCCCCTGCCAAATTTGTTTAAAGCCTCCCCAACAGCTCTAACAAACTTGCCTGCAAGGATATTGGTCCCCCTCATGAAGTGTAAAAGCTACCAAAATAGTCAAGTACAGGTAAACTGTAATGAAATTTGTTATGTTCTAGCAGCTGTACAATGCAAGACATAAAAGTTACTATATAAAAATAAACAGTGCAAAAAAGGATTAGTGAAGTAGTGTGGATTGGCTCATGGTCCATTCAGAAATCATTCAGACCACAGCGGGGAAGAAACTGTTCCTAAAACATTGAGTGTGAGTCTTCAGGCTCCTGTACACCCTCCCCAATGGTAATGATGAGAAGAGGACATGTCCCAGATGGTGACGGTCTTTAATGATGGATACTGCCTTCTGGAGTCACCACCTCTCGAAGATGTCCTTGTTGGTTTGGAGGCTTGTGCCCGTGATGGAACTGGCTGAGTTTGAAACCCTCTGTAGCCTCTTATTTCCATTTGGTGGCTGGGAATGTGTTAGAGCTTGGATTCTGATCATGATAGTTTGTATATACAAAACAGAAATCCAGGAATTTACATGAGGTGAGCACATAGTTTATAGACATAACATAGTTACTCAGCACTGAGTTACTGATAGGATTGTTATCAACAGGTTTGGTGGATTATATTTAAAATAACCAATATTTGGGTAAGGTATTCTGGCTAGGTTATAGGCCTACAACAATTTGGGAAGATCCTTGTGCAGAATATGGCTCTTTGGCGTCAATTAACAGACTGGAACCTAATTTACGGATTCACAAAGGAAACAGAAGAAGGCTGGAAATGGGCATAAACCAAAGAACACAGCAGCAAAGTGCAGCCACACAACATAATAGACTGCAAATACGCAAGTGCAATAATACTGAAACAATAACTGCAGCCTGCTGGTACAGGAAGGTGCAAGCAGAAATTAAGAAGAAGCAGACTGCATATGTGTCCACGCAAGGCTTGTTCAGAGAGTCTGGAGCTCAAAGCATTCCAACGGCAGCAAAGATATGACTCTACTTTCTGTGCAATTGCTATTGCTGCTTGTCCCAGACATGCGGGCAACAACAGCATCGTCATGCAGGAAACCGAATGCAACCGAGCATCGCATGAAAAATGCAGGAGAATCTCAGCAGGTCGGGCAGCATCCATGGAGGACAGAGAACATTCGATGTTTCAGGCCGAGGCTGTTCTGATGAAGGATCTCAGTCCGAAACATCAGCTGTTTATTTCCCTCTGTGGATGCTGCCCGACTTGCTGAGCTCCTCCTGCATGCTGCATGTGCTGATCAGCATCTGGAAAGATCTCCAGCATCTACAGGATCTCTTGCGTCTCTGCATCTGAGCGACATTGCCTCTGCGCATGACCAGAAGAAACTGCAAAGAACTGTGAATGCAGCTCAGTACACTAAGGGGGCCAGCATCCTCTCTGTGGACAGTCTAAATTTTTCAGTAAAGCAGCCAGTGTAATCAAAGACCACCTCCTACCATGGACATCCATCCTCCTTCCCATCCTCTACCATGAGCAGAAGGTACAAAAGCCTGAAAGCTTGTACCACCAGGCTCCAGGACTGATTCTCCCTCACTGCTGTCAGACTTTTGAACAGATCTGCTGTACAATAAGATGGACTCTTGGCCTCATAATCTACCTCATTATGATCTTGCTCTTTATTGTTTACCTGCATATTTTCACTTCATTCTGCATTGTTGCTTTTATCTTATTCTAGCTCAACGCACTCAACGCGTAATTTGATCTGGACTCACACGGACCTGTTGGCTGAAGCCAGCTTGTAGGCTTCCTTCCTCCTGTTAGCCCGAGCAGAGGTCTCTCCCCTCATTGGCTGCTGGTCTCGGGGGAGTCTGGAGGTCAGAACACCAATCTGAAAACAAACCCTCTTAAATGGCTAGAACAAGTAGTGATAGTCCCCTCCCTCCCATCCATGCATGGGTTATGCTGAGACAGCTGAGGGTACCTGATCAGGATGTGAGTGGAGAGTCAATAATATAGAGACTAATGTCTGCCACATGATCCCCTATCCTCATCTGCAACACCACAGTCTGTTGCCAGATCTGCCCGGAACCTAGCGGGCGGCTGTCCAAGACGTAGTGTGCAAGGACTGGCTCAACTCTCACAGCGGTATGTCGATAGGGTGGTTCCTCTAAGCAGAAGATTACCCGCTGCCCCAGAGTCCAGAAAAGGCTTCAGCTGCCTTAGGTTCTCACCCCGGGTAAACCCCACCTTCAGCACAAAACCAGAATCCGTGGGCTTGAACGTAGTGGTTGTTTCCATCACAGTCCTCCCGACATTGGACAGTTTTAGCAGTCTCCCAGGTGGCTGCAGCTTCGGACATTCGGCCCACAGGTGACGTGCTTCCCCACAGTAAAAGCAGCAACCTTGACTCTGGTGCCAGGACCTCTCATCAGCAGAGAGTCTAGTGCGACCAATCAGCGTGGGTTCTACTGGATCTTGAGCAGGAGACAGTCATGGTCCAAAGCTGGGGAGAGGAACAACGATGCATTAAGCCCAGGCCCGGGCTACCCCTCCTCGACCTCATAATGTAGTCCCACTTACGCTCTGCCAGACGATTATCAAAACAGGTGGACTGGTCAATAAGAACCTCGATGTTCTCTGCTGGCACTCCTAAGGTAAGGGTATCCTTCAGTTCATCCCAGAGTCCGTGGCAGGATAATGTGGCCAAGGCCTTCCCTTTGCAACCACTCTCCTAAGCCAAGGTCCGAAATTTGATGGCATAGTCAGCTGCTGACCTCCTCGCCCCACCCCCATCGATCCTTCATCAGGTAGCTCGAGGCTTGGCTGGCTCCAGTGGGGAGATGAAACACCTCTCTTGTGGCAGCCATGAATTCCGCCAAGTCCAAGCAAATCTTCGACCTGCATTCCAATGTGTGGTGGCCCAGGCCAGGGCTCTTCCAGTCAGAAGGGAGACAATGAAGGCCACATTTCCACGCTCCAAAGGGATCTGGGATGGCTGGATCTCAAACACAAACAAGCGCTGGATGAGGAAGTCACGGCAAGAACCCGGGCCACCGTCGAATCTCTCCAGGGTTGGAAGACGTATTGGCTCTGGAACTGGACCAACTGGTTCTCCCAAACGACTCTGGTCTCCTCCTTGAGAAAGTTGACCCATGGCTACCTGGAGTTCGTGTACCTCCCGCCTCTGTCAGGAAATATCTCTGCTGTGGCTGGTCACAGTGTCGAAAGACCCTGATACCCCATCAGGTCCATACTGGCCCAATCACAGATGTCCTTGACGAGAATGGCTTGGACCCAAAAGCTGCAGTATCCGAGGCTCCTAGGATCAAGACACAGTTTCAAACTGGATCGAGAATCAGAGCACAAAACTACCACTAGACAAAATCACAAGTAGGCTTAGCACTGAAGATCAGTTCAGGTGCTCCTTAAATGCTCAATTCTTGGCACCTCAAACATGATCGTCAATTAGCAGGACTGCCCTTAAAGGGGCCACACAAGCTAGCCATACTCTGGGGAGGGGGGGTTAGAGCGTCTAAACCTCGGAAGCTGCAGCGGATCGATGTGAGTCGTAACAAGTAAACCAATTCCAATACCAATTCTACCTCAATACACTGTGTAATGATCTGACCTGCATGAACAGTAAGCAAGACAAGCTTTTCACTCTGTCTCAGTATATATGACAGTGGCAATAACAGGCCAATGCTAATTCCAGTTCCAAAATGTTATTATACTAAAGGCCAGTGAAACAAACCATGGGCAACCCTCTCTCAAATTGTGGCTTTCTGGACAATCAAATGTTTTAAAACAGGCAAGACCAATTATTATAGCACACAGCAAATGAAACAAATTACACACACACCTGTGTATTTAAACTTAGTTCCATTTGAAAGATCAGCAAGATTCTGCTTCAAAGGAGTGTGCATGCCCTGCTCCCTTCAAAGTACCGACAGTCCGAGAAACATTCAATTATTTAACTGAGTCATCTTCCCCGTTCTGTCCCTCTTCTCTCTGATGTCTTCCCTACAGCCACACGGTTTCTAAAAAGCAAAAGAGTGGAGCATGCCAGTTGCTGACCGAGCCATTTCACTGACAGTCATTCTGTATTCAATGGTGTTCAGTACTCTACCCTCTCTGTACTCAGTGCTGTGGATGGTTCTGAATCCAGAACTACTCTGTTTTTAGTATAAACTTCTAACATCCTGTAAGAGGGCTACTATATACATCCAGCTTTCATCATAGGCATTTGATAAGGTTCCCCATGCGAGGCTCATTCAGAAAGTAATGAGGTATGGGATCTATGGAGACCTTGCTTTGTGGATTCAGAAGTGGCCTGACCACAGAAAGCAAAGGGTGGTTGTAGATGGTTTGTATTCTGCATGGAGGTTGGTGACCAGTGGTGTTCCACAGGGATCTGTGATTTTTATAAATGACCTGGATGAGGAAGTAGAAGGATGGGTTAGTAAGTTTGCTGATGGTACAAAAGTTAGGGGTGTTGTGGATAGTGTGGAGGGCTGTCAGAGGTTACAGTGGGACATTGACAAGATGCAGAACTGGGCTGAAAAGTGGTAGATGGAGTTCAACCCAGATAAGTGTGAAGTAGTTCATTTTGGTAGGTCAAGTTTGAAGACAGAATATAATATTAATGGTGTGGTGAACTACAGATACCTGCCTGGACACCCCCCCCCCACCCCCCGCTGACTGCTCCTGTGGCTCCTCCCACAGACCCCGGTATAAAGGCAATTGCAGCCTGAGCCCTGGCCTCAGTCTCCAGGATGCAGTGTGGTGGTCAATTGCTGCTTGTTCTTTCTTCCAGCCAATAAAAGCCTATATCTCGCCTCACGTCTCGGAGAGTTATTGATGGTGCATCAAATGGTAAAACTCTTGGTAGTGTGGAGGATCTGAGAGATCTTGGGGTCTATGTCCATAGGACATTCAAAGCTGCTGCACAGGTTTACAGTGTTGTTAAGAAGGTGTATGGTGTGTTGGCCTTCATCAACCGTAGGATTTAGTTTAAGAGCCGTGGGGTAATGTTACAGCTATTTAGGACCTTGGTCAGACCCCACTTGGAGTACTGTGTTCAGTTCTGGTCACCTCACTACAGCAAACTTTCAAATCAACAGAAAGGTCATTGGCTGCAGTCTGCCATCACTGCAGGACTTGTGTGTGTCTGGGACAAAGAAGCGGGCAGGATTAATCATTGCAGATGCCACTCACCCAGCTCTTTCAAAAGCTCCCTTCTGGGAAAGCACTATGGGGCTACTGAAGCAAAATTTTCACACCATCTTAAAAGTTCCTTCCCGCAGACAGTTAATCTGATCACCATTCTAGTTAGACCCCTTCACACCCCATCTATCTCTTACCTCAATCACTGCTCTGCACTTTAAACTGATTTTTATAGTGCAGCTTACACTGTAAGTACTTGCTGTTATTTATGTATTTATGCTCATTTTATTCCATATCCGTACTTTAACCTCTAACTTTTTCTATATAATTCTTTATTTTTTATAATTGTTGGATGTTGTTTCTTTTTGTTGCGTGTCACGCCAAGACAACACGACAAATTCCGAATAAACGTAAACATATATGGTGAATAAAGTTGATCCTTGATCCATGATCCTTTGCTAATCACACGTGCTGCAAGCAGTGTATCCCAACCAAATGACTGAGTAATTAACTTTGAGAAACAAAAGCAGGAGGTGTGTCACTGCAGGTTAAGTAGGAAGCAAAGCAGTACTGATTGCCCAGCACAGGGTAAGATGACATACTGAAATATACATGCATGGTTCTTCCAATCATCCTCCTCCCCACTCAGAGACCTAGAGGAATAATCATTGCTTACTGACAGCAAGGCTATCGCCTTGTGATTTTACTCAATTCTGGTTTACTTGGCATTCAATATGGTATTTTAAATACACAGCCGGGCTTTCTATAAATCATCCTATCACCCGAACTAACGAACATTGCTTTTATTCCAACATGCATCAAACCAAATTTAGGATGTCCATTTGGTTGGGCTGTTAAAAATAATCTTGTCCATCCTACGACTAGAGAGCAGAGCAAACAAGATTCCATTGTTCTCAACAATCTCCTCCCACAAACAACCACAAGGGCACAGTCTTGAGAGGGGATTGGAAGGGACAAAGCCAAGGCCCATTTGCCTGCAAAGCTCCGGTGTCCAGCAGTTAAGCAACAACTACCCAAGGGAATGAAGAGCTTCGTATTTTATTTAAAGATACAGCTCAGTAACAGGCCCTTCCAGCCCACTGAGCCCACAATGACCTACTAACCTACTAAACCGTATGTCTTTATAATGTGGGAGGAAACCAAAGGAATCCCACATGGTCACGGGAAGAGCATACACACTCCTTACAGACAGCGTCAGAACTGAACTTGGGTCACTGGTGTTGAAACAGCGTTACACTAACCACCACGCTACTGGCCCACCTCATCTCACATCCACTAACTGCCTCAGGAAGAATCAGAATGTTTGAGCTAGATTTCTGAACATGGTCATGGTGAGAAGAAGGTAGGCTGAAGAAATCACCAGCCAAACACAGCTAACTATTACTACCTAGATGAGATGCTCATGTGGTGTTTAAAGACTCCAATTGAACATAGCTATCACAATTCACAGAGGATAATGGAAACACTGCCGGAAAGCCTAAGAAAGAATGACTAGTATATTTAAAGCACCTCTCACCACCTAAGAATTAAGTTAAGTCCTTTGGGAGTTAACATGATGGTCAACTTGAACATCGCCACCCTGTTCAGATGAGGACCTGATGATTTCATATAAAAACATTGGTTGAGGAAAAATATTGGATGCAACACTGGGATAATTTGCTGCTTTCCTTCTAAAGAAGACAGTAGATCAGTTAATAATCTGGTTAAAAGAAGTCCTGTTGGATAAAAGTAAAAGGCAAAATAATTAGGAACTTTTGGTTCCATTTGATACCAAGAACAAGTCCAAAGATAGCTCCGTAGTTTATTCTGAACGGAGCCAGTCATCTTAGCATATCAGAACACAATCAGTAAAGCTGGTGAAATAATAGAGCTCTTTTTAATTAGCTGGTTAAATGTTGCATCCGAATCTGCCTAAATATCTGAATGCGAGCTAGCTAAATGGAGTTAGTGGAGGGCATGAGGTCACGGACTTTGATAAGAGGAATTGAAAGCAAAATGTTACCATAACATGGCAGGAAACATAAGGCCCCAATAAGTGTTCAGGGAATGAGGGAACTAGGGTTCCAGGGAGGCGTTGGAAGGTGAGGAACTACTGACTGTGATGAGAGCCTTGGTGTTATGAATATCAACGTGGGAGACCAGCTGATGTTGGTTTACTGATGCAGCCAGTGCATTTGGAGGACTTGTACACCAACTTGTTCTCCAGTGCTTCGAGCTGACTTTAGGAGGAGAATCTTGAACTTTCTAACTTAATTCTTATTCAATTTTTATGATATGTGTAGCACTGTAAGAGAACAATATTCATTGTACATCTCCAATTGCCCTTGAGATGGTGGTGATGAGTCACTTCATAGATTCATAGTTATACAGCACAGAATAAAGCCCTTTAGCCCAGTTTGTCCAAGATGTCTATTTATGCTAATCCAGTCGGCCCATGTCACTCTAAACATTTCCCATCCATGTTCCCAGCCAAATAACTTTTTAAATTGAAATTCTACCTGCTTCGGCCATCTTTCTGTGGGAAGGTTCATCTCTGGTCCCATTGAAATCCTTCCCCTCTCAAACCTATGCCTTGTAGTTTTAGATTCCTCCACACTGGAATAAAGACTGTGACTATCTACCTACCTCTGCAGCTTAAGATTTTATAAACCTGCAAAAGATCATGCTTCCGCCTCCTTCATTCCAGGAAACAGTCCCAGTCTAGCCAAAAGCTCCTTATATCTCAAACCCTCCAGTCCAGGAAACACTTCTGTGAATCTTTTCTGCGCCTTCTCGAGCTGCAACTTTGATCAGCCAAAGTCCTTCGGATGCAAATACTCCTGCATCTTCGCTGAGGAGGGAAGTGTGGGATTTAGACCCAATGACAATGAACAAACCCATTCTATTTCCAGGATTTTGGAGAGCGCTGTCTGAGAGGCCTCGGCGGATAACTGCAGTTCAGTTCCGTAGCTGTAGCCGTGACGAGGCAGCGATGGAGTGGGTACATACTTCGATGGAGGACAGGATTGCATTCATTGCTGCTTTCACCTGCAGGATGTTGTGTTTCTTGAATGTTGTTGAACTGCAAATATTCAGCTCTTTGAAGACTGTTCCATCACATTCCTGGCTTCTGCTTTTATAGAGACATAGAGCATTACAGCACAGAGAAAAGCTCTTTGGCCCATCGAGTCTATGCTGACCTAATCTTCTGCCTAGTCCCATCTACCTGCACCCAGACTACCCTGCAAATTCTCCCATCTATTGATCTATCCTAACTTCTCTTAAGTGTTACAATTCAACCCCCATCCACAACTTCCACTCTCAGCTTGTTCCACACTCACACCACCCTCTGAGTGAAGTAGTTTCTCTTCAGATATCCTTTAAACATTTCACCTTTCACCATAAGCCCATGACCTCTAGTTCTAGTCTCAGCAAACCTCAGTGGAAAAAGGATGCATGTATTTACCCTATCTACACCCCTCATAATTTTGAATGTGTCAGGTGTTTCAGTTACCGAGCCTCTGACCTTCTCTTGTAGTCTCTGTGCAGATAGAACAGAGAACGGCCTCATACAGGCTCTTCAATCTACGATGTACCGACTTTGAACCTACAGTACTCCACCATCAATTTAATGTTTTCCTCTCACATAATTTTCCATTTTTCATTTATATATGTGCCTATCTAAGAGTTTTTTAAATATCTGCCCCACCACCATCCCAGGTCTGTGTTCCACGCACCCACCCCTCTCTGAACTGAGAATCTCCAGTTGGGATTCTGGTTAATGGTGACGCAGGAGGTTGAAGGTGGGGGTTTTGGAAATTACCATAATATTGAATCGTAGTTAGATGGTTAGGGGTTTGTTTGAGGTGAAAATCATAAAAACGACTAACTAATGGCGAAGTATGACTGAAAAATACTGACATCGCTACACAATTCAAAATAGAGTTAAAGGTTCAGGTCAGAGCTTCTTCATCAGAACATTCTGATAAAGGTCTTCATTCTGAAATGCTAACTCCAATTCTCTTTTAAGGTGCTGCCGGCACTTTCTTGTTGGAGGTGGTCAAGACCTGAGAATTTTGTGGCAATAATGATTCATGCTATTTAACCGTCCAAGGAGACACAATGACTGTGCATCGAGGTCAGAAACCTTAGTTCTGGAAAAGAGGATGTGAAAGGCTACTTGTTCTTACGACCGTAAGACACAGGAGGAGGATTCGGCAATTCCGTAAGACACAGGAGGAGGATTAGACAATTCCGTAAGACACAGGAGGAGGATTAGGCAATTCCACAAGAAACAGGAGGAGGATTTGACAATTCCGTAAGAAACAGGAGGAGGATTCGGCAATTCCACAAGACACAGGAGGAGGATTAGGCAATTCCGTAAGACACTGGAGGAGGATTAGGCAATTCTGTAAGAAACAGGAGGAGCATTAGACAATTCCGTAAGACACATGAGGAGGATTAGGCAATTCCGTAAAACACAGGAGGAGAATTAGGCAATTCCGTAAGACACAGGAGGAGGATTAGGCAATTCCACAAGAAACAGGAGGAAGATTTGGCAATTCCGTAAGAAACAGGAGGAGGATTAGGCAATTCCGTAAGACACAGGAGGAGGATTAGGCAATTCCGTAAGACACAGGAGGAGGATTAGGCAATTCCGTAAGACACAGGAGGAGGATTAGGCAATTCAGCCTGTCGAATCTGCTCTGCTATTCGAGATGGCTACTTCATTTTCTCTTTCAACCTCATTCTCCTGCCTTCTCCCTATAACCTTTGACGCCATTACAAATTAAGTACCTATCAACATCCGCTTTAAATATACTCAATGAGTTGGCCTCCACAGGCGTCTATGGCAATGAATTCCACAGATTCGTCCCCCTCTGGCTAAAGGATTGTCCTTCTATTCTGAGGCTGTGCCCTCTGGTCCTAGACTCTCCCACTATAGGAAACATCTTCTCCACACCCGTTCTCTCCAGGCCTTTCAATATACAATAGGTTTCAATAAATCCATGATTATTTTTCTAAATTCCAGCAAGTCTTATTGATTGTCCATTATAGCTGGAATTCTGTTGGATGTGAGGTGTAATACTGTGATGGAACAGACTGAGAAAAGAGCTAGGGCAATGGAATTCTTTTTGAGTCTGTGATGGACATATTACTTGAAATTGGTGCTTGTACCCATAATTCATCATGAACTAGAAGTAAAATAGAGAACATTTTCTCCACAAACACCTGGTTGATAAACTCAAAATTTTTTCATGAGACAAATAAAAATATGATTAGTAGATGATGCATCTTAATGTGTTTTTCTTACAGTAGTCTCACAGTAGTAATCCTGCCTAATTGTTGATGTGCTGTCTCATACCATTTTGTCAGTAAACACCACTGAGAGGAGGCAGCCGATAGCTTTATCCAGAGACCCTGACCCCAAGGACCCCCTGTGAAGTTACCGTAATCAGATTTGTCTCCTTTGTTGATCCCAATCCATCTAAGCTTCCTTTACCATTGCCCTCCTCTTCTACAAGAAGATTACAAGGCTGGGAATATATCCCAGAAGTTCTTCTTTGTGACTTCTAGAATTTCAGCAAGCATCCATCTGCTCCAGGGCATTGTCCTCCAGTTGACATATAGTTCCTTTGGCCTCTTGGGGCAATGGCAAGACCATACAAAAAGAGTTGTGTGGAATGGAGGGTACCAGCATCCCTAACAGAACTTCAGCTGAAACATTTTTTGATCTGATTGTAACAGCACTGGCTCTATATACTCAAAATCACTCCTCTGTTCTTGGCTGTCATCAGGGTATGTGTCCTTGGAGGTTTGGACTGTGGAAGCCTTGACAGTGCTGAGGAATCCACACGTGTCATGGCTATTGACTACTTGCTGACTGCCTGCTCCCTCTCCACCCACCAGCTGTTCTTTAGGTCACAGATTGTTCTGTTGGACCTCAGCCTTAACGTCTCTGAAGAGCTGTGCTGTTCTCCTTCGAGGCATGCTGGAGATTCCAATCCAGGAACGTCTTATAGCTATTGAGTCCCTGGGTCTGCTGGACACTCAAATCAAATCATGCTGGGGTGATTTCGGGTAGAGAAGGCAAGAGTGCCTTCACTAACTCTTTTCATGGTGGACCTCAGGGCAGACCGGGCACTTTGGATTTCAAGGCTCCTCGTGCTTGGGAATACTACAAAGAGCAGCTTGAGAAAAGGCTTTTATGTTTTTTGCCTAGTTCTTGTGACTTTTGTCTGCTTTTCAGAATCAGATTCAGAGACAAGTTTATTGACACATGTCGTGAAATTTGTTGTCTCTGTGGCAGCAGTACTATGTAAGACTATGATAAACAATAAAATAAATAAATTGTGCAAAAGAGGAATAGGTAGTGCTCATGGGTTCATGGACCTTTCAGAAATCTGATGGCAGAGGGGAAGAAGCTGTTCCTAAAACATTGGGTGTGGGTGTTCAGACTCCTATACCTCCTCCCTGATGGTAGGAGTGAGTAGAGGGTATGATGAGGGTCCTTAATGATGGAAGCCACCTTCTTGAGGCACTGCCTCTTGAAGATGTCCTCAATGGTGGGGAGGCTTGTGCCCGTGATGGAGCTGGCTGAGTTTACAACCCTCACCAGCCTCTCTTCATTGGAGCCTCCATACCAGGCGGTGACGCAGCCAGTCAGGATACTCCCAACCATACATCTACAGAAATTTGCTGGAGTCTTTGCTGATATGCCAAACCTTCTCAAACTCCTAATGAAGTATAGTTGCTGCCAAGTTTTCTTCGTGTTTGCATCAATTAGGCGTGACACCTGCTGCAGTAAATTAAGAAGCTTCTAGAACAATACGGAAGTGGCTATGCTACAGATACTGGAAAATTCAGTGAACGTACACACACACTCTCTCAGTGGCCACTTTATTAAGTACACCAGTACACCTGCTTGTTACAGGAGGTACGTAACAAAGCAGCCACTGAGTGTATCGAGGTGATTATATAAAATACAAGCAAGCATTTTTTGAACTATTCTGTGGACTCTCGACCTCACGGTCTACCTCATTACGTCCTTACACCTTACTGTTTGCCCTCTCTGCACTTTCTCTGTGACTATACACTTCAGTCTCCATTGTTAGTGTTTACCTGGCATTGCTGATGAATTGATCTGTATGAAGTCTGCAAGACAAGCTTTCCTCTGTATCTCTGTGCATGTGACAATAAACCAATTCCAATTCCAACTTACAAGGCATTTATATTTTGTCAGGTTCAAGACAAGAGACGGAGTACCCTGCCCTAGGGTAAATTGCCTCTTGACCCATTTTGCCAACAGTGTCAGCTGCTCTTCACCTGTGCCGGGTACATTGCCACATGTATACCAACTCATGCTTGCAAGGAACTCTGATTGCCTGAAATAACGCAGAGATCTTCCTGCATTCGAGTCGCTTTCCATATTCCAGGCTAAAACTTTAATGCAGTCCTGTGGGATTGCTTGAAAGTCAGAGGTGGCAGCTTCAGGATGAGGTTCAGCTGCACTCACGTGCAGAAGTATGAGATCCTATGACAATAATTCAAAGAGCAGGGAATTCTTCTTAATGCCATGGCCAATATTTGTTTTCAGCTCGTATCATTTAAACATATTCTTTGACATTTCCTTATTGCTGTTTGGAGGATCTTGTTCTTTATGAAATTTCAACAATACAATAGCTACTATACAGTAGGTACAGGAGATACAGAAGCCTGAAGGCAGACTCTCGGTGACTCAGGAACAGCTTCTTTCCCTCTGCCAAATGACTCCTAAATTGACATTGAATCCATGAACACTACTCACTTTTTTATTATGATTTTTGTTTTTGCACTGCCTACCTACTGTAATTAATTTGTTTATTTTCGATATTTATCACACATTGCAATGTACTGCTCCCAATAAGATAACAAATTTCATGATATATGCCGGTGACATTAAACCTGATTCTGATACAGGAAAATATATACTTAGTGTCCACTTTATTAGGTACAGGAGGTACGTTCATGGTCATCTGCTGCTGTAGCTTATCCACTTCAAGGTTCAACATGTTATGCATCCAGTGATGCTCTTCTGCACATCACTGTTATAATATGTGGCTATTTGTGTTACTGTCGCCTTTCTCTTAACTCGATCCAGAATGGCTGTTCTCTTCTGACCTCTCTCATTAACAAGGCATTTTCACCCACAGAACTGCTGCTCACTAGATGCTTTTTGTTTTAGACACCTTTCTCTGTAAACTCGAGAGAATGTTGTGCTTGCAAATCCCAGGAAATCAGCAGTTTCTGAGATACTCAAACCACCCCATCTGGCACCAACAATCATTCCATGGTCAAAGTCACTTAGAGCATATTTTCCCCCATTCTGATGTCTTGTCTCAACAACAGCTGAGCCTCTTGACCACGTCTGCATGCTTTTATGCGTTGACTTGCTGCCACATGATTAACTGATTAGATATTTGCATAAACAAGCAAGTATACAGGTGTACCTAATAAAGTGGCCACTGACCATATTCTTAGTTAAATGTAGTTAATGTATAGCAATGATGTGAATGCAAGCTTTTTGTTCATCAGAGATGAAATGGTTTTCATTTATTGTGCCCTCCTCTGAAATTAGGTATCCGAATTTTGTCCCAAGTCTGTGGACAATTACTTCCCCTGGGTTTCATTCAGGGTATTTGAGAAACTAGCAGCGTATCAAATATATGTAGCTCGGGCTTCCTCCTACATTATAAAGGTTGGTTGGCAGGTTATGGCTACTGTAAATTACTCCTTAATGTATTAATTGTAAAAGAGAATCAAAAGGACAATAGTGTGCCATGTGTGGGGGAGAATATGGACAATGCCACCATCCCTACATTGGACAATACCATCACCCCTATTCCTGAATTACTCCAAACTGTGATCCTAATGTTATCAGGCCTATTTATAAACAAAGCTCTAACCAACCTGGACATCAACATCTGTACCTTAGACCCTACCCAGACCCTAAGCCTGACTACCTAGCTCATGATAGAGCTGGCCCAAGAAGTTGCAGATGGAGTTCAACTCAGGAAGCTGTGATGTAACTCACTTTGGAAGGTCGATTTTGAATGCACAATATAGGGATAATGGTAGGATTTTTAGCAGAATAGAGGAACAGAGGGATCTTGAGTCCACGTCCATTGATCCCTCAAAGTTGCCACGCGAGTTGGGAGTGTTGTTTAGAAGCTGTATGGTGTGTTGGCCTTTATTAGATGGATGGTTGATTTCAAGAGCCCTGAGCTAATGTTGCAGTTCCATGAAATCCTGGTTAGACCAGAGCACCCTTGGAACATTCCGTGGAACACACTGCCAGGTGTGGTGGGGCAGAGGCAAATACGTTAGGAACATTTACATACATGGATGATGAAGAAGGTGGAGGGAAGGATTAGGTTGATCTTAGAATGGGGCATATACTGTGCTATATTCTATGTTTTATGGTTAAGGGCAAGTAACTTTACCTAATCCTTAACACTAACTTTAATCACAATCAGAATTAGGTTTATTACCACTGATATATGTCAAGAAAGTTGTTACTTTGTGGCAACAGTAGAGTTCAGGATACAATAAATTACTACGAGTTACAATAAAAAAGGTAAATTAAATAAATAGTGCAAAAGAGGAATAGTGAGGTAGTGTCCATGGGTTAATGGACCATTCAGAAATCTGACGGTAGAGGGGAAAATGTTGAGTGTGCACCTTTGGATTTCTGTACCTCCTCCCTCATGGTAGTAATGAGAAGGTGGCATGTCCTGAATGGTGAGGGTCCTTAATGATGGATGCTGCCTTCTTGAGGCATCGCCTTTTAAAGATGACCTCAATGGTGAGGAGAATTGTGTCCATGATGGAGCTGGCTGAATGTACAACCCTCTGTAGCCTCTTTTGATCCTGCGCATACCAGGCAGTGATGAAACCCATTAGAATGTCTCCACTTTCCATCTGTAAAAATTTGCTAGTCATTGCTGACATACCAAATCTCCTCAAACTTCTAATGAAGTACAGCCACTGGTCTGCCTTCTTCATGAATGCATCATTGGGTTCAGCCCAGGTTTGAACCACTGAGATGTTGGTACCTAGGAACATAAAGGTGCTGACCCCTCTGTGAAAACTGATCTGCATTCTCCTGACTTCCCCAAGCTCCAACCATAACTAGAACCACAATGCACCCTAAGCACACAATCTCTACCTATTTCTGTCCCTCACACATCTCCTGGCCTAGAATACAGTCTTAGTACAGTCTAGAATCAAACCTGGACCCAGAACATTAATTCAGTTCTACAAAAGGCAAAGGCAGTGAATCCAACACAAAACACCTGGCAATGTCACAGCCCTGTTTGTACAGATGAGTACCACCATCTTCCCCAGCAGGTTGAGGTGATTCGCTGTTCATTAATGGAGTCATAATTTCTCATCCATGATACTAAGATCCCTCTCACTACGTGGATTACTGGTTAATGGTGGTACTGAGCCACAGTACCTCATCTCCTGACCTGTTCTAACCTGCCTGATCCTGATGTGCTTGGACATGTCACGGCTGGACTTGGTGCCACAACTCACTCATTGAAGGGATGATGCAGTCAAGGCTCCAACATCTTGCTCCTTCCCAGTAATAACCACATGACATGTCCCACATGTGGGCAGAAACAGGTTGGATACAGTTCTCCACCCCATCAAAGTGCTATTCAAACCACTTGGGTGTCCACTGCCAAAATAGCACAAAGAGGAATAAAGCCTCTCTCTGGATGTGGTTAGTAGCTTCAAAATTAAAATGAAGAAATTTAAAGATACATAGAACATAGAATAGTACAGCACATTACAGGCCCTTCAGCCCACAATGTTGTGCTGACCCTCAAATCCTGCCTCCCATATAACCCCCCCCCCACCTTAAATTCCTCCATATACCTGTCTAGTAGTCTCTTAAACTTCACTAGTGTGTCTGCCTCCACCACTGACTCAGGCAGTGAATTCCACGCACCAACCACTCTCTGAGTGAAAAACCTTCCTCTAATATCCCCCTTGAACTTCCCTCCCCTTACCTTAAAGCCATGTCCTCTTGTATTGAGCAGTGGTGCCCTGGGGAAGAGGAGCTGGCTGTCCACTCTGTCTATTCCTCTTAAAATCTTGTACACCTCTATCATGTCTCCTCTCATCCTCCTTCTCTCCAGAGAGTAAAGCCCTAGCTCCCTTAATCTCTGATCATAATCATAATAGTGGCATACCTGCCACTAAAATTTTTTTTAAAAGGAAGAACATTTTTGGTTTATATTCCCTCTTTAAACAGATTATCACTCATTCATCTTTTGCATAATCTTGCTGTGAACTAAATGCTTGACATGTTAGTTTGTGATAAATAATAGTAACTGCCTTTTTATTTGTTGTACAGGAAAAGTTTGGTGTGCTTCTGAAAGCTATCTCTCTCTGTCTCTCCCTGTTCTCTGCCCCACCAACAACAACCCCCAAACACCCGTTCAAGATCCACCTACAACTCCAACCACCGTTCTCCTCCTTAAACACATTCTCAGAAAGGAAACTTTATCAAATAAGAGTAAAACTGCAGATAAAATAAAGGGAATTAAATCTTCCCCCAAACAACTGGAAGATTGAAATAATTTCATTCAGTAAAAAGAAAAGGCATGGAGACATCCTGATCCTGCGTCAGCCCTCACCTCTTCACCAAAAAGTGGTTAAATTCAAAAGCCCATCCCTCTTGCTTAATTACAGACGCCCTTAAGACATCCAGATAATTTTCTGTTGCTACTTTTGAACTTAGACTAGAGGGTGCTCCTCCCACACAAGCAGCCTCCTGCTGGCTCCGTCTGCACTAGACAACTGCACTGATTTACATGCAGAAGGACTGTAGCTCCTGTAGGTGAAGTAACTCACGAGCTTCTCTCGCTGAACTGTGGGAGCCAGTTCACACAGCATGGGTCTTGAACTACAACCTCACTCGGATAGCTTTGCCTAGTGCCTAGGCAGCCTTGCCTGAGCTGTAAAGAGCTGGAGGGGAGAGAGAGAGAGGGAGAGACAGACAGACAGACAGAGAGACAGAGAGAGACGTGACCATGTTTGTGTAGGGGATTAACGTAGCTGTCCAACCTGATTAAGGATGAACTTCCTGCTGTTAATTAAAAGAGCTGCAGTGGGGCTTCTGTGGAACTGCTTTGTGCTGCATTTGGTTCTGGGCAACCTGACCACAGACAACGTCATCCATTCCAGCTTTATCCATGGGCGCCTAAAGAGTCAGGAGAGGCGGGAGATGCAAAGAGAAATCCTCTCAATCCTGGGTCTGCCTCATCGCCCCCGACCCCACTTGCACGGCAAGCACAACTCTGCCCCCATGTTCATGCTGGATCTCTACAATTCCATGCTAACGGAGGATGCGAGGGGTTTCTCATACCCTTACCAGGCCATCTTCACCACCCAGGGACCCCCACTGGCCAGCCTGCAAGACAGCTCCTTCCTCAGTGATGCTGACTTGGTTATGAGCTTTGTCAACCTGGGTAAGTTGAAACTTCTTTCACTTCAGCTGGGAAGTTGATCTAATGCTTCAGATCTGGATTTTTATGCACGAACCTCCCCATATGGCACACCTTGCTTTAGGCGATTAATAATATTCACGATAAAGCTTTGCATTTTGCATGAGAATCTCGTAGCAGTTACAATCAAGTGATTGGCAGAAAGCTGTCCAGCAAAACATTGTTTAGTTTATTTATGTCTGGTTATCTTTTTGCACTCCCTTTCCTCTTTCGACTGTTAAAGAAGATTAACTGTGGACATCACTTAAGGTCAATCCAGCTGGTAGCTCCCAAGCCAGTCAGTGGGCTTCACCGTCAGGCCATTCCAGGATTATCAGCTTCTACCCCTGCCCCCAGCTTTTCTATTCTATCTCCCTGAAATTACCTCACCAGTGACAATTTTTCCTTTGAAAAGCTACAATCATTTTTTTCCCCATAAAACGCAATGTTCTCTGGAAACCAGAACAATGGCAGCAGGCGAGAAGGGGGCTGCAGAAACAGGCCAGCCTACGCAGGAAGCTGCTACAAGGAATGACAATTACATGTTGCATCCTTAGGATGACCAACAGTGAAATCACAGCTGAAATGAGGTGAACGCTTGGCTCAGTGAATGCAGGCAACTGCCACTTCAATGAAAAAGTGATCTGGATTGCGACATGAGAAAAGAAAATAAACATTGGACTACAGGCAATGGACAGAGGAGTGAGACCAGCATGATATTTATTCTATGTAATTGCCACGCACAGGCATGATGAGTTGAATGGTTTCTTTCTGACCTGTAATAGTTTCATCCATTTGCAGCCTTTAAACTAAACAGAGAGGAATTCAGGGTAATGACAATGGTAAAAGTGCAGTTGTTTAATTTCTGTTGGTGAGGTTTTACAGCTGGTGCTACAGTTTAAGAGTTAAAGTCTCAGGTCCCCGATAAAATAATTTGCTGAGAGGCAGGGAAAGTGCACTGGTGAAGTGAGCACTCTGCAGCTGTCTCCCCATTGCTCCATTTTGTGGAGCTGCTATGTGCAATCCCCAGTCAATGCATTCACCTCAGTCACAGTAGGCAGGTGTTACTACTTCTGCTAACCTTTACAAACTGGCTAGAATATTCTTTTACTCTCCTGCTTTGTCCTCTCCTTGCTCTACTCTCCTAGGACAAGTTCTATCACCAAATGAAACCTCTCCTGATTTCTTCCCATTTAAACTATTGTTGAACAGCATCAACAGGTCTCTTGACCGTATTTAAATGCTAACCCAGGGTCTTGCCCTTCATTCAAACTACATCGGACGTGCTATGGGGTGGTTATCTGGTGCTTTGTGTTTTCTGAACACCATGCAAAAACAAACAGTTGTTACACCTCTAAATCGTTCTCTGGCCGAGACTACGTTGTTTCAAACACAAACTCAATAGTGTGTGTCGGATGTTCAGTTTCCTAGAATACTGAGAAGGGTTGCACTCCGATTCTTAATGTTATGCGACAAACACGTTCATGAGCATTCACAATGCAGTAGATGTAATTTTCTTACACAGTTGATGGTGGGCAGTCTTGCCCCCGTTTGCTGTCTGTGCACTCCGTTATGAGTCCGGTATTCCACAGTACAATGATGTGAACTACTTACCTTCAGCCCCAATATCTTACCTCTCTAGGTTTTGAACTTCCAGTGTACAATCTCACTCATTTTTCAAGGTAAATAAAGATTGGCATGTGACTGACTGCAGACAATTGAAAATGTGCACATATTGGTTTATTATTGTCATGTACTAAGCTGCTGTGAAAAGCTGCATCTTGCATTCGGTTTATTCAAGTCAGATCATTACATTGAGGGAGAGCAACGTAAAACAAGAATAATGTGTAACAGCTACGGAGAAAGTACAGTGCAGGTAGACAATAAAGTGCAAGATCGTAACCAGGTAGATTGTGAGGTTAAGGTTCTATCTGATCATACAAGCGGTCTGTTCAGAAGTCTGCTAACAGCAGGGTAGAAGCTGTTCTTGAGCAGGTTTAGTCCTGCCAAAGGGTATCAGCCCAAATCGTCCACTGTACTTTTTCCATAGATGCTGCCTGGCCTGCTGAGCTCCCCCAGCATTTTGTGCGATAGGCTTTCCGGCTTTAGCAACTTCACTGAGACAGCGAGAAGTACAGACAGTGTCCATGGAGGGGAGGCTGGTTTCCGTGATGTGCTGACTGTATCCACAACTCTCTGCAGTTTCTTGCAATCCCGTGCAGAGCAGTTGCCACAGAGAGGGGTATTGCATCCAGATAGAATGCTTTCTATAGTGCATCGATAAAAAATGGTAAAGGTCAACAGGGACGTCAAATTTTTATAGCCTCCAGAGGAAGAAGATGTGCAGGTGAGCTCTCTTGAATGTGACGTTAATGCGTTTGGGCCAGCAAAGGCTGGTGGTGTTCACGGTTAGATACTTGAAGTTCTCAACCTCAACACCATTGGAAGCATACGCACTGCCCTACTTCTGGAAGTTATTGACAAACTCATGTTTAAACACCTTTCAATGACAACAGCAGTGCTTGCAGAGCATATGGAGAAACAGAGGATCAGCATCTGGGGGAAAATATTGGGTGGCAATCTAAGAGTATTCCTTGCCCATGCTTGTCCTGATAACTTTTGACCTAATGTGGTCTGGAGCCAAACAGGGCAAAGGTTGGATATGCTGGATCAAGTCTGGATAAAACTTGCCAGAAGATCTTTCAGCTCAGCTGTCATAACTTTTTTGGAAACTGAATCCTTAGGTAAATGGGGCTCAGAGTGAGGGTTGAAGCGGAGTAACACAAATGGTAGAGAAACATCATCCCGCAGCGCTCTGCTTCGATTGAAAGAACCTACCTTGACCTAGGTGTGAATGCAGACCTGCATCAAGATGTTTGACTGTCCTCTGAAAAGGCCGGATGCCGCTCAGTTATATCATCACCAATCCGTTAAAAACAAAAAGGATAAAATTAAATAGGCCACATGATCTCAACCTCAGCATCAAATTTAAACATCACAGAATTTGTTTTTAGCCAATTCAAACATGCAAAGTCCTCGTCATGTATATTTGGGAACCGTGGCAGCAGCCTGGGTGCAATGTATCCGAATCCCTGGGCACCATTGACAGGTTACGGTCACTGTAGAAGAGTGTAGTCTGGGAATCCAGAGCCCAACAAATCAGATTCATATTTATTGATCACATGTACATCAAAACATACAGTGAAGTACATCGTGTGCATTAACACCCAAGGATGTGCTGGGGGCAGCCCCCAAGTGGCACTGCACATTCTCTTGCCAACATAGCATGCCCGCCACGCTCCACAAAACAACACAAGCAGCCACAACAGAAGTAAACATGACAACAGCAGTGAAACAAGCCCCTTTCCCATCCCCACCACCACCCACACACTCACACAAGAGCCTCTAACTCCTGCACGAAGGGCATATCTTTCCATTTCCTTCACATTTGTGTACCTATCTAAGAAGCTCTTGAGTGTCTCTATTAGACTTGCCTCCATCCCAACCCCTGGCAGCACATTCCAGGCGCTCACCATACCCTGCGTAAAATATTTGCCCCATATGCTCCTCTTGCCCCTCTCACCTTGAATGCATGCCCTCTGGTCAAACATGGGCAAGGAAACTTCTTGATACCACCCAGAATTGTCCCTCCAATGATGAATTTGTGCTCCTCCATACTGAAAAACACTTTGAGATTTGGAGCAAAGGAGTGTGAGAGGCGATTGGGTAGAGGTGAACATGATTATAAGAGGTATCGATAGAGTGACAAACAGCACCTGTTTCCCAGCATGGCAATGGCTAATAGCAGAGGAAATCCTTTTATGGTGAGTTGAGGAAAGTTTAGGGAAGGTGTCAGAGGTAGGTTTTTTCCACACCAAGAGTGGTAAGTTCTTAGAATGCATTGGAATGTCGGTGATGTAATGGTGTGGCGGTAGAGGCAGATACATTGGGAACATTTAAGAAACTCCAAGATAGGCTCATGGATGGAAGAAAAAAAATAGAAGTTATGGGCTGTGTAAAAGGGAGAGTTTAAATTGATCATGGAGTTGGTTTATATGGGTTGCCTAACATCATGGCCAAAGGGCCAGTACTATGCTGTACTGTTCTATGCTCTATGAAAATAGAAAGAGGGTAGAAGGTGCCCTGGGTTGATGTTTTCAATTTCCATCACTAAGACAGAACAGTAGCTCCGCCACTGATAGAGATGGTCATGTCTTGTAGGATATCGATCAGAATCAGGTTTCATCAGCAGGTGTTGTGAAATTTGTTAACTTATCAGCAGCAGGGCAATGCAATACATGATAATATAGGGGGAAAAAGTAAAGCAGAGTAAGTATTAAATTGTTAAATTTAAAATAGTGCAAAAACAGAAATAATTATTTTAAAAAGTGAGGTAGTGTTCATGGATTCAATGTCTATTTAAGAATCAGATGGCAGAGGGAAGGAAGCTGTTCCTGAATTGCTGAGTGTGTGCCTTCGGGCTCCTGTACCTCCCTCCCGGAGAGACAATAAGAAGAGGGCATGTTCTGAGTACTGGAGGTCCTTAATAATGGATGCTGCCTTTCTGAGGCACCATTCCTTGAAGACGTCTTGGATACTACAGAGGCTAGTACCCAAGAGGGAGCTGACTAATTTTACAACTTTCTGCAGCTTCTTTCAATCCTGTTCACGAGCAGCAACCCCACCCACTCATACCAGACAGTGATGCAGCCTGTCAAAGTGTTCTCCACGGCACATCTGTAGAAGCTTGAGTGTTTTAGGCGACAAACCAAATCTCCTTAAATGCTAAATGAAGTATAGCCGCTGTCTTGCCTTCTTTATGGCTGCATCAATATGTTGGGACCAGGTTAGATCCTCAGAGAACTTAACACTCTGGAACTTAAAATCCCTCACTTTCTACACTTCCATCCTTCAATGAGGATATCGTACTAGATCTGCAATAGATGGTGAGCCAATCAACACATGGGATAAACCTTCTTTATCTCATCCTCAAGCTAAAGTGTCTACATGAGTTGATAGAGTAGTTAAGGGGGCACATGGCATGCTTGCATTGAATTCAAGCTTCAGAAAATGATATTGCAGCTTTAAAAAACTCTAGTCAGTTCACATCTGGACTATTGCATTCAGTTTTGGTTGTCCCATTATAGGAAGAACGTGGAGACATTGGAGCTGGTTTACCAGAATGCCACCTAGATTAGAGGGCATGTGCTATAAGAAGAGGTCGGACAAACTTTCATTATTTTCTCTGGAGCAGCAAAAGCTAAGGGGAGATCTGATAGAAGTTTACAAGATTATACAATGCATAGGTAGGGTAGACAGCTAGTATCTCTTTCCCAGGGTTAAAATGTCCAATACCAGAGGGCATGCATTCAAGGGAAGAGGGGTAAGAAGATGTACGAGGGAAATTTTTCACAGAGCGTGGTGAGTGCCTGTATCATGCTGCCGGGAGTGATGGTGGAGGCAAATACAATAGAGTCCCTTAGATAAGCACATGAATGTGCTGGAAATGGAAAGATATGGGCATTGTGTAGGCAGAAGGGAATAATTCAGCTGGGTATTTGATTACCTGGGCACAACGTTGTGGGCGAATGGGCCTGCTCCTGCACTGTACTCTCCTGTGTTCTGTCTATACCACAGAAGCACCAGGCAATGCTCACATCCAACAATAAAGAATTTAACCAGCTGCCCTTAATAGTCGATGGCATTACCACCAGTCCCCCATCATTAATGGGATCAGAGACTCAACTGGTCACAAAAGTATCTACAAGAGACACATAGTAAACTTCAACAAGTGCTTCATCTCCAGACTCCCCAAGGCCTCACTAATAGCCACAAGGCAAACATGCCGATTGTAGTGGAATATTCTTCATTTGTTTAGATGAATGCAACACCAACAACTCTCAAGAAACCCGACAACACATAAGCACCATTTCTAAGAAGGCACAGCAGCATCTCTACCTTCTAAAGGCTGATTTATACTTGTGTGTCGCATCTACCCTATGCCGTACCTACGCCGTATCCTACACCGTAGGGTGACGTGCACCTCCCTAAAAAAGTAATACGCGTCGCGGCGACGCAGACCGCAACAACTGTGATTGGTCCGCTTGATAGCATCACATTTCCTCCTACGCATTTCCGGTTGCTTCTTCTCCGCCATGTCTGTACACCGATGTGAAATAGATTAACCAAATCGTCAAATCTACCTGCCGACATGTGAAAATGTTTGAAATGCATTTCCTCGTCTGTGTCTCTCACAAAGAAACTCAACACAGTGGCATAGAAACCCCCCCCCAACAACTAGCATTTTGGCGCACACCAACGCATGCTCGCTACGGTGTAGAGCGACGCAGAAGTGAAAATCAGGGCTACGGTGTAGCCCGTACGCACAAGTATAAATCTGCCTTTAGAAGTTTGCGCAGATTAAGTATGCCATCGAAAACTTTGGCAAACTTTTATAGACGCACAGTGGAGAGTATCCTAACTGGTTGTTTGCATCACAGCCTGGTATGGAAGTACCAATTCCCCAATTCAGAAAACCCTACAAAAAGTAATGGATACAGGAAAAGCCCTCCCCACCACTGAACACATCTACCAGGAGTGCTGCCACAAGAAAGCAGCATCCATCATCAATGACCCCCATCACCCAGGGAGTGCTCTCTTCTCATCTGAAGGAGGAACAGGAGCCACCAGGTTCAGGAACAGTTATTACTCTTCAACCATCTGAACCAGTGTGGAGAACTTGACTCGCTAAACACTGAACTGTTTCCACATCCACTTTCAAGGACTCAACAGTTCATGTTCTCAGTATTATTTATTTATTGATTTAGTTATTATTATTATACTTATTTTTCTGCTTTGTATTTGCACAGTCTGAGTTCTTTTGCACGTTGGTCTTTGTGCGCAGTTTTTCATTGAATCCATTGTATTTCTTTGTTCTACTGTGAATGTCTGTAAGAAAATGAATCTCAGGGCAGTATATGAGTAAATATATGTGCTTTGATAGTAAACTTACTTTGAACTTGAACTTTGAAGACCCAGGACAAAGCAGTCATGTGCATTGATTCTCCACACCATATTCAGTGGATACGTATCATTTACAGATCGCACTATACTCAATCATACAGCAGCTGGAATTGCAATAGGCTTATTATTGTCATTTGTGTCGAAATAGAGTGAAAAGCTCGTCTTGCACACAGATCAGATCACTACACAGTGCATTGAGGTAGAACAAGGTAAGCAATAACAATGCAGAATAAAGCCACAGAGAAAGTACAGTATGGGGAAACAATAAGCTGTAAGCTCATGAAGAAGTAGATTATGAGGTCAAGACTCTATCTTGTCATACAAGGGAACCACTTAATAATAAGAGCTTATATTAAGAAATAAATAGCAGCTTTGAACCTGGTGGGACATGATTTCAGGCTTTTGTATCTTCTGTATGCTGGAAGGAGGCAGGAGAGAGAATTTCTGGGGTGGATCAGGTCTTTGATTTTGCTGACTGCTTTACCACACAGCAGCAAAAAGAGTAAACAGAGAGGAGGCTGGTTACTATGATGGGTTGTGCTGTGTCCACAACTCACTGCAGTTTCTTGCTACCACCTGCAGGGCTGCTCCCATACCAAGCCATGATGCCTCTGGATAGGATGTTTTCTGTGATGCATTGATAAGAATTGGTAAGGGTCTACAGGAACATGCCGAATTTCTTCAGGCTCCTCAAGACGTTTCTTGGCTGTGTTGTCGATGTGGTGATGTTGCTAAGATTGAAGCTGTCAGCCCTGTCAACCTCAACACCATTTCGCCCCCTGACCTACTACATTGACTGCCAAGAAGGACAAAGGCAGCAGACCATTATTTGCTGATTACTCCCTAAGTCAGACATCATTATGTAAATATTAAATCATCCCTTCATTGTCAGGCCTAAATTCTGGAAATCCCTACCCAACAGCATTTTGTGAGTGCCTTTGTGAGAAAGATCACATCAATTCAAGTAGGAGGCACACCACCATCGTCTCCATGGCAACTAGGACCAGGCAACAAACTCTGATGAATGTTTGCAGTTTGTGGAGTGATCGTTGTCTTTTATTCAGGGCTTGATTTATGCCACTGGCTCAGGGAATAAACAGTAAGAGTTAGAAAGTGATCTAATTCTGGTCTCAGGGAGTGGCCAACATCAGTAATTCAGGGGCTTTGTTTGCATTCTTGAGTAATAAACCATATCCATGGCTTCATAGAATGATCCTGGTCTGTCAAAGGAAGTGGCCCAGGTCTATAAGTCCTATCTGTATTACTCAGGACTAACCTAGCACCTGTAGCCTTGAGGTATGACTAAAGAAGTGATTGAGGTCTCACAGCAAGTTGTCACAAGCAACAATGTGATTTTGATGAAAATCAAATGAGCAATAAACTCTGGCCAGGAACTACAGCGAGCGCTGCCTTTTCTTCGGAGCAGTTCTAATGGATGGTTTACATTCACATAAAAGGGCAAGTGGGCTTCTGGTTACACATCTAGTTCAGAAAGCATCAGTGCAGCACACCCTAATAATGCCCTGGAATGTCAGCCCAGTGTCACTCAGAGTCATAGAGCATTACGGCACAAAAACAGGCTCTTTGGCCCAACTAGGTGGTGCTGGCCCAGTCTTCTGCCTATCCCATCTACCTGCATCTGGATCGCCACCCTCCACATCTCTCTCATCCATGTACCGATCCAAGCTTGTGTTAAATGTTACATTTAAACTCGCATCTACCAAATTGAGGTTCACATTTTAATCAGTTCCCTATGTTAATATGTTTCCACTGAATTCATTATTAGTCCTTGATGACTATCTTAGAATCAATGCCTGCTTTGGGCTCATCACAACTGTTTTTTTTTCTATATGAACCCCATAAAAAACTTCTATAATGTTAAAGGCACACTACCGGCTGATCCTCTCATTTTTCTCTAGAGAAGGCTACATCCAAATATTGCAACCCACCAGGTAAGGTTGTCCTATTGTGACATAACTATCCTATTCCACTCTGAAATAACCAATAAAATCACCTCATCAAAGCAGCCTGACCCAATGTGATAAAACCAAGAACTTAATTTACCAAACCAGCCGGCCTAACATTCACAAAATTTATAATCCTACCATACTAACCTGGCCTGATTGCTATAACTGAATCTAACCAGTTTATCCCAGTGTGGTTTAGCTAAAGGTGCCATGCCACCAAGCTAGTTTTAAAGCTAAATATTATGTCCCCTCAAAGTCATGCAGTTTATCTCTGACTATTTGGAAGTGGATTCAATAGAATCATGACTAGATCACTTTTCAGACAGTACATGGCTCAGAAACCCTGATCAATAGTCAGTGGGCAGAGCTCATTTAGCTAAGTGGCAACAGATAAAGAATTTACAAGCATGAATCTGCAAGCATCTTTCTATTATATGTTGAATCCCTCATACCTTGTAATGCATCTGGACCATTTTAATTATAGTAGAAGTCAGAAGGAGATGGACTGAATCTATGTCGTACCTTTTACAAACTCAGCATATATAAATGCAACGAAAAATCAATAAATGTGATCTCTTTCAGCATCACATCACAGTTAAGCTATTGAATGAATGTCTTCCATTTCAATATACTTATGTTTCAGTTAAAAAAAACTTCATCCAGCAATTCTTACAAATCGCCAGGTTAAATTGGGATTAACAATGGATCCTCGTGGATGCAGCAGTGTGACATCAATGGGGAAAGAAAAACATTATAGCAGATTCCCCCCACTGCTCTCAAATACTTTACAATAAGGTATATTATCTGAAACCTCCATCTTGGGTCTTTTTAAACCACCTGTTCCCATTTGGGCGCATGAATAAATAGGTTATTTTGTCTTGCACCATGTGCATTTGGTATCATGTAATTTGGTGAAAACCTTCTATGCGATATCCCTACTACCGCATCCTGTGCTCTATTTTAACACTCGCTTGTAATGAGAAAACGGTAACTATAAGAGACGATCGGTGGAAGAGGTAAAGGGCTGATGAAAATGGAATCTGAAAGGAGAGGGCAGTGGACTATGGGGGAAAGGGAAGAAGGAGGGGGTTACCAGAAGTTAAAGAAATCGATGTTCATGCCACCAGGTTGATGACTACCCAGACAGAATTTGAAGTGCTAAACTTCAACTTGGGAGTGATCTCATCATGACAGTAGAGGAAGCCATGAACTGACATTGCCGAATGGGAGTGGGAAGTGGAATTAAAATGGGTGGCCACCAGAAAGCCCGCCTTTTGTGGTGGATGGAGCAAAGGTGCTCAACGAAGCAGTTCCCCAATCTACATTGGGTCTCACCTGTGCAGAGGAGACGGTACTGCGAGCACTGGCTAGAGTAGAAAACCCCAACAGACTCATAGATAGTGTGTTGCTTCACCTGGAAGGACTGTTTTGGAGCCCTGAATGGTGGTGAGGGAGGAGGTGTAGAGACTGGTATTGCAGCCTGAAACTTCAACTGTGTATTCCTCTCCATAGATGCTGCCTGACCTGCTGAATTCCTCCAGCACTTTGTGCTCACTGCTCTGCAGTGTATTTCCAGCATATGTCATATGTCTTAGGTAAATGTAAGAGAGACCAGAAGATTCTCAGAAAGTAGTTTCACAGTGTGTGAAAAGTTAATAGCACAGCTGAGATTAATTTAGTATCAATCATTTTGATTCCAGGCATAGGAAACTGAACTTGAACACAGGTTAGGTTTTCTGACCTGATCAAGCTTTCAGAAGCAACCACCCCTCCCCCCACCCCCCAATCATCTCCTGGTCCTGTCATTCACAATAAAGGACCAAAGCAACAAGTTAATCAATTAATCTTTCAAACTGTGCTGTGGATAGTGTAGGAGGTTGCTATAGGTTACAAGTCATTGACAAAATGCAGAGCTGGGCTGAGAAGTGGCAGATAGAATTCAACCTGGAAAAATGTAACGTGATTCACCTTGGAAAGTTGAATTTGAATGCAGAGTTAAGGGTGAATGGCAGGATTCTTAGCAGTGTGGAGAAACTGAGAGATCTTGGGGTCCACATCCATAGATACGTCAAAGTTGCCACGCAAGTTGTGAGGGTTGTTAAGAGGTATGTAGTGTGTTGCCTTCTTTAGTCAGGGAATTGAGTTCAAGAGCCTCGAGGAAGTATTACAACTCTATAAAACTCTGGTTAAACCACAGTTGAAATGGCTTGTTCAGTTCTGGTCACCTCATTGTGGGAGTGGCGTACGTGTTTCGGATGGGTGTGTCGGAGATTAGCAAAATGCCGCCTGGATTAGAGATCATGCCTTGTGAGGATGGGATGAGCGAGCTAGGACTTTTCTCTTTGGAGTGGAGCAGGATGAGATGTGACTTGATGTACAAAATGTTACATGGTCTCCGATGTCATATGGTCTTATGATAAGAGGTATGGATTGAGTAGACGGCCAGAGATTTTTTCCCAGGATGGAAATTGCTAATACAAGAGGGGGGCACAATTTTAAGGTGATTGGAGGAATGTTTAGGGGGTTGTCAGATGTACTTTTTTTACACAAAGAGCGATGGGTGCATGAAATGTGATGCCTGAGGTGGTGGTAGAGGCAGATATATTATGGACATTTCAGAAACTCTTACATGGATGATAGACAAGTTGAGGGCTATGTGGGAGGGAAGTGTTAGATTGATCTTGGAATAGATTAAAAGGTTGGCACAACATTGTAGGCTGAAGGGTCTGTACTGCAATGTAATCTTTATGTTCTATGTTCCAACTAGAGATCAAAATGCGAGCTGTGACACCAAGGTTACTTTCAATACTCATACCTTGGAGTCCCAACACAAAAATGAATTATTACAAGAGATCAACTAAATCAATATACAGTAGGACAGAATCACATAGCCAATTCCATTTGAGTTTCATCAGATATCATTTTGCATCAAATGCGATTAAATCACATTGGAGATTGATCCCCAGTCAATGGCTAAGCAAACTAGGCTGAGTTAGGAGGGTCATTTGATATACACTTCAATCTGAATCAAGTATCAGCTTCATACTATGACTGTAAGCTTTGTTGGTAGTTAGTGCCATCTTCTCCCTCAGATTTACACCACTCTCTCAACTATTAGTTTTCTTAATAATTTTCTGACGATGGTGTCTGAAAAGAGGATGCTGTCCAAATTGCATGCCATCTTGGACAATGTCTCCCATCCACTCCGTAATGTACTGGTTAGGCACAGGAGTACGTTCAGCCAGAGACTCATTCCACTGAGATGCAACACTGAGGGTCATAGGAAGTCATTCCTGCCTGTGGCCATCAAACTTTACAACTCCTCCCTCGGAGTGTCAGACACCCTGAGCCAATAGGCTGGTCCTGGACTTATTTCCACTTGGAATAATTCACTTATTATTATTTAATTATTTATGGTTTTATATTGCTATATTTCTACACTATTCTTGGTTGGTGCGACTGTAACAAACCCCAATTTCCCTCGGGATCAATAAAGTATGTTTGTCTGTGATCTGCCTCCAACTCTTACTTCAATCTGGGGGAAAGGATAGAATGGGTGTGATTATATGGATAAAATCTGTCAGGCTGGGGTGTTTCAGTCTGCAGTATCAAGGTGAATAACCTTTTGTACACTGGCAAAAAGTTTTAAACTCCTGAGCTGTCTCTGGAACACTTTATTTAGTTTTGATGGATATCGTGGCAATCTGTAAAGGCTGGCAATCCTGGACTACAGCCTATCTGACCTGTACATTAGCATGACTTCAGGCAAAAAGGAATGTATGAAGAATATACTGCATCATTTAGAATTCTAAAATGTTTTTTCACATGGTCAGCATTTATTAGTATTTACCTAAGCATGTGATGGTGACTTGTTGGAATGTGAAAGACCATTTCCAAGAGTGTTTAAGGATACCTGTCCCATTCCCTCTTTGAAATCCATCAAAATGCTGGAAGAACCCAGCAGGTCTGGCAGCATCTATGGAGGGAAATAAATAGTCAACATTTTGGGCCGAGACCCTTCATCTGGACTGGTGAGTTCTTCCAGTGCTCTGTGTGTGTTGCTCAAGGTTTGCAGAATCTATTGGTCCCTTCTTTGGAACCAAGTAAAACTGAACAACCGGGTTGCACAGCCTTGGTGTCATAATGGATCTGAAGATGTTCATTAGGTAACTTACCCATGCCGTTACAAAGACTGTCATTTCTACCACAATCGTATACCCCAACTTCACCCCGTCTCATTTCCTCTGCTGCTAAGATGCTCCATTTTGATACTGTAGTATTCCAATGAATATGCTTCCTTTACCCTCAGTGAGCTACCCATACTTCAGTGACCAGCTTCTTAATGTTCTCTATCACCCTGACCTACAACGGCTTCCAGACAAGCAGCATTTGACTTAAATTCTCATCTCTCTATTCTACTTTATCCTAATATTTGTCTAAGATTCAAGTTTATTTGTTATGTGTCCATCGAACGTATAGTGAAATGTGTTGTTTGCATTAACGACCAACACACCCAATGCTATGCTGGGGGGAGAGAGCCCATATTCCAGTGTCAACATTACTCAGCACAACACAACACTCGACAAAACAACAACAGCAAAAGAAGCCTTATTCCTCCCTCCCACCCATGCACATACACAGTCCTCTAACCCCAAGTCTGTCTGTAGTCTTTGACCTCCAGCCTTCAATGAACCTAGATTTTGGACTTGGATTCAGACCCTATCAATACTATCCTCTTAAATGATCTCCTAATTTAACTCCTCTACCATTCCTTCAGCTACCAAAGCAACCTCACATTAAACTGCCTTGTCTTTGCCTCACAGCACCTCCTCCCCCTCCCCCCCCCCCCCCCCACCGCCCCTCCAACACTCCCACAAAGGAAAGAATCTCCTGAAAAGCTACCTCGTTGATCAGGCATTTACTTTTTCTACCCTATTATGTCTTTACACAGTTCAGTGACAGATATTGTTTAAAAATTCTCCACAGCACTTTCTTTGTTAAATACAGTTTGGGGCTTTAGCTGTAACACAATGAAATAAGGAATTGCCATGCATGATTGGACTTGAGAAGCTGAAGCTGTTCATCTTAGACTACAGATGTTTGTTTTGAGGAATTTGCAATGTATGAAGGGTCAGTAACTAGAAATCAACTGGCAAAAGAACCTGTGGCGTCACTGTGTAAAATATTAGGTAGAAGATTTCTAGCTCCCAGATGATCAGAATTTCAAGTGGCTTTTCCAGTGACAAAGGTGGTTACAATTTCAATTGAAGTTTCACAGAAAGAAACCGGATTAATTCCTGTTTAATAATTACAAACTAAACAATATGAAAACAAATCCTTTTTTGCATAAGTAATTGAGGAAGGAGAAATCTGGAGGATGGGGAAAGATTAAAAGAGTGGAACTAACTAGACTGCTCTTCTAAAGAGTAAGTGCAGATTTGATGGGACAATTAGTCCACCCTCTGGGCTGTGCCTTCCCATAATTTATTTTCAATGACTTTATTTCCTTAGCTGTTCTAAGAATGTTTTAATACAACTGGTACACAAAATGAAAAGGGCACCAAAGCCAAATGGGATTAAGTGAGAAAGAGCCCATTCTGGTAAGAATGACAGCTTTAATTCCCTTGAGGACATTAAAGTACAAACATGGCAGTGCTAATGCAAACTATAAAACAACCTCGGTTGGAACTTGATAAAATTGTCAGGTCTATTCATTTGCAGTCCGGTTTGCATCTGGATCCCCTCGTACCCAGCAACAGCTGTGCCTGGGCTGCAGTCTCCCAGTGTTTGGGTGAAAGGTGCCCTGGGCCAAGGGATGGAGTGAGGCACAGGCTGCTGGCACCTGTGTTGTTTTAAGAGTTTGGATCAGGCAGCCCCACGTTCCAGCTCGCTGCAGCCTTTCACTGGAACCTGGCCAAAGGGTCAATGTGGACATCCAGAAACACTCGCACGAGTTGTGCTGAGCCCAGCAGGCAACCAGCTGTACTGCTTTATTCATACAGTCACAGAAATGTGCTTGTTCTGGAAACAAGAGGGCCAGCCCCTCCATACCATGCTTTGGAAGGATACAAAACATGACCTATTATGAGGCAACGCTGGTTCGATCTGGTGTCCAAGTGCCATCCTGCTCTGGAGACAGGATGGACGTAGTCAGAAACAGAAACAGAATCACTGACAATACAGAGTGTCATGAAATTTGTTCATTGGCAGCAGTACAGAGAAGTACATAAAAGATACTCTACTTATTATGAAATAAGTAGAGAAAAAGAGAGCAAAAATAGTGAGGTGGTGTTCATGGGTTCAAATCTGATGGTGGAGGGCAAGAAGCTGTTCCTAAAACATTGAGCATATTCCCTGTGGCTCCACGTCATAAAAGACACTGAGGTACAGATGCTTTAACATGGATATAATCCCATTTAACAGTTAAAGAAGAATTTACAGTGTGTTAAAAATCTGTGTAGTATCTATGTCACACCATATGATATCATATTATTATAAATAAGGCCAATAGCCTGGAATTTCCTTGATGTGATTTACCCAACTGAGTAAATGTTACATCTGGCTTTGACAGATGTTTTTTTTTGCTCATGCTGATTTGCATGACCGTTGACATAAAACAAGTATAAACTGTCGCAAGCAACTAAAGTAGGTAGAAGCTATCTTTTAATCCCACTGTCCGGTCTGTGTCATTCAGCAATACCCAGAAACATGAGAAGATCCTCTGTGTGTGCTGTCTTTATTTTCATCTAATTACTTGAGTGAATATCTAATCAATAGACTTGTAGTTCAGCAAAGTCAGAATTATTAACAATTGTATCTCAATAATGGCCAGAGGCAGCAGGGCTGGGCACCCAGCCAAAGGACAAGATTGAACAGCTTTAGTTATTCATGTCGTAAGTCTCCTGGGGGCATTGGAGGCAAGACAAACAGACTCTTGGGTGTGAATGGCATTAATTTACCCAGAATTATCAACAATGTCAGCTAGAGCATGCTAACTAACGTCCTTACTCCCCGGCAATACTTAGTGGGCAAGGTAGAATGGTAAAGCTCCAGGTACCCCTTCTGTTTCTTCTCACCCACACTGGACTCCTGCAGGCCTTTTTGAATTTTATTTTAGAGATACAGCACAGTAACAGGGCTTTCTGGCCCTATGAGCCCATGCCATCCAATTTAACCCACTAATCCATCGGTCTTTGGAATGTGGGAGAAAACCGGAGCACTCAGAGGAAACTCACGCACTCACAGGGAGAACATACAAACTCCCTACAGCAGCAACGGGTCACTGGCACTATAATAGTGTTTCACTAGCTGCCGCACTATGATACCGCTCCCAACTTTTACCTACTTAATTTCTATATATCGATTATATATTAATCCAAGAACCCAGAATGTCATCTCAGGCTGTTCTTCATCAGGAATGATGAAGTGTGTTGGCCCAGAGAGTGGTCAAGGACTTGACAAATGCAGTATAATGTAAGAAAATGTGAAATTACGCATTTTGTAGAAAAAATAAGAGAAGTGTATTTAATAAATGTGAGAGATGCAGAGAACTGAGATGCAATAGAACTTGGCATCATACCTGACTTGCAGGTACAGCAAATATTTAGAATGTAATAGTCAGAGGAATAGGAGGAAGCTATGCTTCAATTTCCTGAGTGTCAACATCACAGAGCATCTATCCCCGACCAACGTATTGATGCAATCACCACACTATTGGCTACACTTCATTAGGAGGTTGGGGAGATTTGGTATGCCATTTCACCAAAGATGCCAGTTAATTTCTACAAACGTACAATGGGAAGCATTCTGCCTGGACTCATCATTGCCTGGCATAGAGGCTCCAATGTGCAGAGCTGAGAGAGCTGCAGAGGGTTTAGATTCAGCCAACTCCATCATGGGCATAACCATATGCAGGTTTGCTGATGACATCGCTGTTGAGGGCCGTATCAAAGGTAGTGATGAATCAGCATGCAGGAGTGAGATTGAAAATTTGGCAGAGTGGTGTAATAACAACAACCTCTCACTCAATGTCAATGAGACCAAAGATCTGAGTGTAGACTCCAGGAGGGGGAAATCAGAGGCCCACGAGCCAGTGATCATCAGAGGATCAGAGATGGAGAGTGTCAGTAACTTTAAATTGCTAGGTGTCACTCTCTCAGAGGATCTGCCCTGGACCCATCGTATAATTATAATTACAAAGAAAGCATGACAGCACCTCTACTTCCTCAGGAGCCTGCAGAAATTTGGCATGTCATCAAAAATCGTGGCAAACTTCTATAAATGTGTGGTGGCAAGCTAACTGGGTGGGCTGCAATACAGCCTGGTATGGGAACACCAATGCCTTTGAGCAGAAAATCCCGCAGATGGTAGTGGATTTGGCCCAGTACATCATGGGTAAAAGCTTCCCAACCACTGAGCACATCTACATGAAACAGTGCTGTAGAAAAGCAGCATCCACCACCAAAGATCCTCACCACCCAGGCCATGTCCTTCTCTCACTGCTGCCATCAGATAGGAAGCTCAAGTGCCTCAGGACTCGCACCACCAGGTTCAAGAACAGTTACCACCCCTCAGCCATCAAGCACATGAACAAAAAGGGATAACTAAACTCGTTTAAGGACCCGTTTATCTTGTTATATAATGCTCATTATTTATAGCTATTTATTTATATCTGAATTTGCACAGGCTGCTGTCTATTGTTTACAGTTACCGTTCCATCGATTTGCTGAGTACACCCACAGAAAAAGAATCTTAGGATTGTGTGTGGTGACATGGATGTCCTCTGATAATAAAGTTTACTTTGAACTTTGAACCCTACCCACCATCAAGCACATCTTCCAGAGGTGCTGCTTCAAGAAGGCAGCATCCATCAGAACCAGCTTTAATGTCACGGGCATGTCCTGAAACTTGTTGTTTTGTGGCAGTAGAACATTTCAATACATAATAAAAAGTATAAGTATAAATAATTAAGTTGTGCAAAAAGATTGAAAAAATAGTGAGATAGTGTTCATGGATAAATTGCCCGTTCTGACATCTTGATGGTGGAGACGACAAAGCTGTTCCTAAAATGTTGAGTGTGTGTCTTCAGACTCCTGTACCCCATCACTGATGGTAGCAATGAGAAGAGGGCATGTTCTGGGTGTTGGTGGTCCTTAACAATAGATACTGCCGTTTTCTCCATAATCTCCATGGTACATCTTTAGAAATTTGCTAGTCTTTGATGGCATACCAAATCTCTTCAAACTCCTAATAAAATATAGCTGCTGTCATGCCTTTTTGAAATCGCATCAATATGTTGAGCCCAGGATAGATCTATAGGGATGCTGACGCCCAGGAACTTGAAACTGAGAACTGGTGTGTGTTCCATTGACTTCCTCTTCCTGAAGTTCACAATCGATTCCTTGGTCTTACTGACATTGAGTGCGATGATTGTTATTGTGACACCACTCAACCAGATGATCTTTCTCACTCCTGTACGCCTCCTCATCACATCTAAATTTCTGCCAATAATAGCTGTGTTGTCAGAAAATTTATAGATGGTGTCTGAGGTATGCCTAACCACATCGTCACGGTTGTAGAGAGAGTTGAATAGTGGACTGAGCACACATCCTTGAGGCGTGCAGTGTTAATTGTCAGTGGGAAGGAGACATTTCCAATCCACACAGACAATGGTCTCCTGATGAAGAAGGAGGTACAGAGGGCCAGGGTTTTTTTGGATTTCATTGGTTAGATCTGAGGGTACGATTGACTTGAATGCTGAACTGTAATCAATAAACAGCAGCTCGATGTAGGTATTACTGTTGTCCCAGGTAATACAAGGCCAAGTAGAGAGCCAGTGAAATGGCATCCACTGAGGACCTATTGCAGCGATAGGCAAATTACAGTGGGATCCAGAGCAACGCACACAAATGCTGGAGGAACTCAGCAGGTCAGGCAGCATCTGTGGAAATGAATAAACATTCAATGTTTCGGGCTGAGACACTTCTTCAGGACTGGAAAGAGAGGGGAAGACGCCAGAATAAAAAGGTGGGGGGAGGGGAAGGAGGATAGCTAGAAGGTGCTAGCTGACTTTTTTAATCAGATTCTGCAGAGATTCACACAGGTGTAGTTTTTATTCTCCCTTTCAAAACAGACATAAAAGTTTCTCTTTGTAGGAAAGAATGGCCCACAAACCCTGCCAGGGCTAACATGCACCTGGCCCATCTCTAAATTCAATTAGAATAGTTTTTTCACTCTTAAAATAGCCTTCTGAAATCATAGCTGGATTTGTTGTGTAGTTATGGACCATCAGTCCTGAATGCTACAAATCTAGCCCTCAGCAGTCTACGCATTTCTTGGTTCTTCCACAACTTCTGGTTTGGGTGTGTCCGGTATGTTCTTGAAGGCACATCCAGGTCTTGATGACGTTGGTAACAACTGTGATGTATTCTTTCAGTTTTGAGGATGAATCCCTGAATATTGTCCAGTTCACTGAATCAAGGCAGTCTTGCCAGTGCTCCTCTCTCTCCCTTGACCATACTTTTTTAGTCCTTACCACCAAGGGCACACTTTTTCATCTCTGCCTATATGTTGGGGGTAGAAGTACAGCCGGGGATTCAGACTTTCCAAAGTGTGGGTGTGGGATGACACGGTAAGCATTCTTGATGGTGATGTAACAGTGGTCAGGTGTGTTGTCTCCTCTGGTTCCACAGGTTCCAGGGACTTCTTCAAGTTGTCCTGGTTTAAAACCCCCACAATGATAGGGAAGGCAACAGGGTGAGCTGTTCTGTGACGGCTGATCACAGTGCTCAGCTCCTCCAGCCTGTCTGACATCGGCCCGACGTGGAATGTATACCACTACCAGAACGATGGTGGAAAACTCCATCGGCAGCCAAGAGAATGACATTTGACTACTAGATGTCCCAGGTTGAGTGAGCAGGACTGAGACGGAAATGCCTGTGCACCACGATAAGTTAACATACTCCACTTCCTCTGCATTTAAAAGACTGAGCTGCTGTGAAGTGCAGAGAATGTGAAGCGATCGGACTGCATTGCTGCATCTGAAATAGCCGGGGATAGCCATATGCACACTGGTTGAACACTCAAGTTGGTGTGGTCTTTCAGTGATTCTATATCAGTTGTTATGCTATTATGAATTTATTGTGTATGCCTGCAAGAAACTGAATCTCGGGGTTGGATACGGTGACATATACATATACTTTGATAATAAATTTACTTTTGAACTTTTTTTGGAACTTTTTGAAGAGAAAACATTCTCTGCGCGTCCCTGTTTCGAATTGGTGCTCTTTTCTCATGATACAACATGCTTATTCATACACCAGTCCATCAATCTTCTCTCAACTACTGTACCTCCAAAACATCAACATCCTTCCATAAGGAGACGAACACTGCATGCAGAATTCCAGAAATTGTGTCACCAATGAATCAGAATCGGAATCGGGTTTATTATCGCTGACGAATGTCGTGAAACTTGTTGTTTTGTGGCAGCAAGACAGTGCAAGACATCAAAATTGCCCTAAGTTGCAAAAAAAAGGAATCATGAGGTAGTGTTCATCGATTGGTCAGAAATCTGATGACAGAGGGGAAGACGCTGTTCCTAATACATTGAGTGTGGATCTTCAGAATCATGTACCTCCTCCCCAATGATAGTGATGAGAAGAGGGCATGCTCCAAATGGTGAGGGTCCTTAATGATCAACGAGGTACTATATATCTCATTGATGGCTCCAATAAGTGGCAATTCTTTGCACGCAGTGTTGATGGGAATCATCAAATATTCCCGTTTAGGACTACTACAGATGAAATTCATAGTAAGCAGCAACATTTTAAGACATTTAACAATATCTATCAATATTTAAAATCGATGGAACTTAGGCTGTAGACTTAGGCCATGAGTGCAATCCCCTTTAAGAGGGTGGAGGCAGGGAAGGCGCGACAGTCTACGGGTACAGTTGAAATGCAGAGGCCCTAGACACCACTCCCAACTATCCTGCGGTCAAATGCAGTCCCTGGAAAATAAAACTGAAGACCTCAGAGCCAATTTGCAGTGCCAGAGTGACATCAGGGAGCACTGTTTACTTTTCTTCAAGGATCTATCAACCTCCGTTTTAAATACATTCAATGACCTGGCCTCCATGGCCACCTATGGTAACAGATTTCACAGATTCACCATCCTCTGGCTAAAGGAATTCCTCATCATCTCCATTCTAAATGAACAACCCTCTATTCTGAGGCTGTGCCCTCTGATCCTAGACTCCCCCACTATAGGAAACATCTTCTCCATATCCACTCTGATAGTTTTCAATAAGACCTCCCCCCTACCCATCCTATTCTTCTAAAATCCAGTGAGGAGAGGCCCAGATCCATCAAACAGTCCTCACATGATAAGCCTTGCAATTCCGAAGTTATTTTCATGAACCTCTTTTGAACCCTCTCCAATGTCAGCACATCATTTCTTTGATAAGGGCACAAAACTGCTCACAATACCCCGTGAAGCTTCATCAGTGCCTTCTAAAGTTTCAACCTTCCATCCTTGCTTATGTATTCTAGTCCTTTCGGAAAGTATGCTAACATTGCTTTTGTCTTCCTCAGCACCGATTCAACCTGCAAGTTAACCTTTAGGGAATCCTGCAAGAGGACTCCCAAATCCCTTTGTACCACTGATTTTTAAATTTTCTCTCCATTTAGAAAATACTCTTCGCCATTACTCCTACTAAAGTGCATAACTGTACACTTCCCAACACTGTATTCCATCTGCCACTTCTTTGCCCATTCTCCCAATCTGTCTCAGTCGTTCTGCAGCCTTCCTGCTTCCTCAACACTACCTGCCCCTCCACCTATCTTCATATCATCCTCAAACTTGGTCACAAAGCCATCAATTCCATCATCCAAATCATTCACATATAACATAAAAAGAAGCGGTCCCAGTACCAACCCCTGCAGAACACCAATAGTCATTGGCAGCCAATCAGAAAAGTCTCTCTTTATTCCCATTCTTTGCCTACTGCCAATCAGCCAATGCTCTATCTGTACCGTCAACTCCTCTGACCTTGGTGTAGTTCCACTGGCATAAGATCTTTCTGATGCCTTGTCATAGGGAGTAACTATCAGGCAAATATGAGGGAAAAAGGGAGGCCTTACAGCTATCTTTCTTGACCTTATAATGGGAGGGGTTTGCAGGAACGATAAATTTCAAAGGTTCAAAGGTTCATTTATTATCAAAGTTCATTTATTATCTGAAATTCTTCAATTCTCCAGGTAGCCATGAAACCAAGAAAGAAAACAGAGGCAGCACGACCATTACCCCCCCCCCCAAATCCCACGTCCCCACTAAAAAAACAACAAAAACAGAAGAGGCACAGTGACTCCCAAATCCCTCCTCCCACACAAAAACTGAACAAAACAGAACAGGCACATCAATCCCCCAAATACCATGACTCCACTAAAAAAACAACAAAAACGGAAGAAGCACAACAACACCCAAATCCCACCTCCCACACAAAAACTGAACAAAACAGAACAGGCACAGTGACTCCCAAATCCCACCTCCCACACAAAAACCGAGCCAAACCAATCAGGCACAGTGACTCCCAAATCCCACCTCCCACACAAAAAAAAGAACAAAATGGATTAGGCACAGCAACCCCCAAATCTTTCTTCCCATGAAAAAAAACGAAACGTATCAGGCACGTTGACCCCCAAATCCCTCTTCCAGCACAAAAATACGAACACAATGGATCAGGCACATTGACCCCCAAAACATCCTCTCTGCACAAAAAAATGAAGAGATCAGGCAAAAAAAACACAGAATATAAAAACTATAAGACTGAAGATAAGAGTCTATAGTCTGCAGAAACGTTCATGTATCAGAAACAACCCATCTAACCTTGGAATTATCTGAGCAATGGCCTCTAAGGGAATATGCCAGAATAATACAGCAGCTTTGTCGCTGACGACCTCAAGACCCCATGTTTTAGAACAATGCAACTATAGGTAGATGGGATGGGTAAGTGGGTAGAGGGATAGTATAGAAGCAGATGGATAGATAAAGAGATAGAAAGTTAGATAAATAGACATATAGATGGATAGATGGGGAGAGTGAAAGAGGGAGAGGCAGGAAGGCAGACTGAACAATAATCAAAATTATCTTTCATACGCAATTGGTATTCTTTTGTGTAAGAGGCATTTATGAGGAACAGGAAAGGTTAGATATCATATGTGACCTCTATGGAATTGAAACTTGAGGAGCTTATGACATTCAATGCCTCCAGCTTACACTATGCCTCAACTCCTTCCTTTCTTCCAACCTCTGATGTTTATTGGACCAGTGACAGCCCAGTACTGATTAGTTGTCTTCTGAAGATAATATCTCAGATCTAAATTTAAACCAGTTGAGTAACTAAACAACGCCAGAGGAATAGATAATAAAAATGATTAATATCAATTATTATGTTGATAAATATGCTCAGTGGCCACTTAATTAGGTGCACCTGTACATCTGTTCATTAATGCAAATATCTAATCAGCCAATCACGTGGCAGCGATAAGATTCATAAAGCATGCAACGTAGTCAAGGGGTTCATTTATTATTCTGACCAAATATCAGAATGGGGAAGAAATGGGATCTAAATGACTTTGACCGTGGAATAATTGCTAGTGCTAGATGGGGTGATTTGAGTATCTTGAAACTTCATGGGATTTTCACGCACAACAGTCTCTGGAGTTTACAGAGAATGATGTAAAAAATGAAAAACATTTAGTGACAGTTCTGTGGGTAAAAATGTTAATGAGTGCATTCAGAGGAGAATGGTTAGACTGGTTCAAACTTTCAGGAAGGAGGCAATAAGTCAAATAACCACCATTAGAAGTGGTGTGAATAGGAACATCTTTGATCATACAACATGTCAAACCTTAACGTGGATGGGCTACGGCAGCAGAAGACCATGAACATACACTGAATGGCCATTATATTAGGTACAGGAGGTACCTAATAATGTGTCCACTGAGTATCATTGATAAGTCAACCACATTTGTCGGTTGAGTGAATGCGTCTTCAGTAAAAGATAGCTAGTTTGAGGCTTCAGACACGTTACTTCTCTAACCGGTCTGACTCAGGAATACCTACAGACAGTAGAGCAGCAGGTTTTTGATGTGTAGGAAGTAGTGGAATGCTACTTCTGCGTGAGTGGAAAGAATTGCTTTCCAGAACGTTAAGCCCTGAGTAAAGGAGGAGCTGCACGGATGAACCGGGTGTGGCTGCGCAGAGTCTGGCCAACTCCATCAGCCGAGGGGGGTGTCATTATGTGGGAAATGCAAGGTTATCCAGCCAGACAGAACAGCTGATGATCAACCAGCACCCACCTTGCAAGCTTCTTGATACTTTATTAAGCTCTACAGTACATACACACACCTGAGTGTGAATGTGGGGAGTCAAATTAATCATTAATATGGTGCATTTCAAAGCAACGTCCTGGCAAAATGCCTTGACAGCCCTTGTTCAAGGGAAAATTTCAACCGAGTTTGTTAGAGATGATTTTATGGTCTCAGCTGATGAGATTGTCAGGGTCACGTGTTACTTTGGTTCCTGAGGCACCGGTATGTATACATGGTATCGAGATGGAGTGAATCAGAGCTAGGAACGATAGCAGAATTAGTCTTTTCAGGCAAAAGTGTCTGTGTAACAGGGCCCACCACTGTTCCGAAGGGGGCCATTTCCATTTATCCTGTAGGAAGTTCATGCTAAGCATATATAGGCATTGTATATACGAAGACAAGACTCAGTGATTTCAAGTATTCATCTGGATGTACTGAGCTGTGTATGGGTATGGGTATGTATTAGCACTCCTCTTTGCACATACATGGCTCCTCCATGGAGAGAGTTAGGAGCACTAAGTGGAGTGCACATCTCACCTCATCCCTCAACACTATCTCTTCAATCAAGAAAGCACATCTCCACTTCCTGATGGGATTGAAGCAAGTAAGGCTCCTGCCCCCTCCCCCGACCATTTTAACCAATTTTTACAGGAACACCATCGAGCGTGTCCTGACCAGCTGCATCACCCTCTAGTGCGGGATTTGCAAGGCGTCTGAAAGTAAGTCCCATCAAAGAACTGTAAGACTGTTGAGAGGATCATCAGGGTCTCTCCTCCACCTATCAGAGATATTTACCAGGAACGCTGTGTATACAGGGCCCTAAGCATTGTCAATGAGCCCTCCCATCCATCCAATAATCTCTTTGCCCCCCTACCATCATGAAGGAACGTTGTTTTGTTTGGTGGTATACATGTGTACGATTGAATGACAATAAACTGAAAACTTGAACTTGAAATTGGATTAACGAGGAGCTCAGTAAGTCAGGTTTACAGGTCACGGATGCTTACTGATCTAGCTCAAAATAGAGAGCTCCAGCTCATCTTGGCTTCTTTTAGATATAATCGGACCACTCCTTTTTGCTGGCCGAGACAGCCACTCAAAACAGCCATTTGGATTGAGTGCCTTTACAGACTCAGGGTTCACTTTATGCAATGCAGGATCTCCCAAACAAACTGGTTTCTGATAATGGTGTCCAGTTAATTTGTCACATTTCTTAGTTCTAATGGAATTTTTAATATTGATCTCTGTCCAATGGAGAGGCTGAATTCTCTGTTTCCACATGAAGTGGATGCTGGACAAATCCTCTAAATGGTCCATTAGTTCACCGGCTGGTACGGCATCAGAATCAGAATCAGTTCAATATTTTATTTTGTTATTTTAGATGCTGAGATACATCCTAGGGTACACTGGAACACATCATCAGTGATGTAACCTGGGGTCATTGGGCTTTTTGGGCCTTTCAACATCAGACACCCTCGTCCAGGCGACCCAGCCAGGGTTGATCAGGTCCTAGTTTGGAAACTTGAAGTTTCCACCGCAGACTCCTCAGGAGAACTCCCACACACTAAGGATATTCTTTGGTTAAAATTCAGATATTAGTACAGTTGCAGATATGGATGAGCATCATCCATCCCAACTTGTAAGGGTGGGTGGAGAGAAAGATGAGGAGCCAGAAAGAGTAGCACAGGTAACACAAGCTTAGGAGGGACGACACTGTAAAACTTCTCTTACTGTGAGGACACAGTCAGATATTGGATATGTCGGAAAAAGGTAGGAATATTGGGAGTCAAGAGTTTCCTGGTGAAAATGGACAGCAGCTGCTAAAATGCACTTGTCGATTAGATGGCTGTGAATGATGTTTGAGGGATTGGCAGTACAATGCACAAGATAAACCTGAGTTTGAATTGTAGGACTGGGCTTGTCAAGAGACATGGGAGATCCAAAAGTGAGCAGGTCACAGAATCTACAATATTAATTAGATTCAAGACTGCTTGGAAGATCATTTCATAAATAAGAGGGCCAAACCTGCTCACAATACTCCGAGTGCAGTCTGACCAATGCCTATTAAAGCCTTAGCATTACATCCTTACTTTTGTATTCTAGTCCTCATGAAATGAATGCTAACATTGTATTTGCCTTCCTTACCACCAACTCAACTTGCAAGTTAACCTGTAGAAAATCCTGCACAAGGAAAGGAGCTTCACGGAAATTATTCCAGGATTGAATGGCTTGTCATATGAAGAGTATCTGATGGCTCTGGGCCTGTACTCACTACAATTTAAAAGAATGAGGGGTGACCTCATTGAAACCTATCGAATAGTGAAAGGCCTTGATAGAGTGGATGTGGAGAGGATGGTTGCTATGATGGGAGAGTCTAAGACCGGAGGACAAAGCCTCAAAATAGAGGGGTGTCCTTTTAGAATGGAGATGAGGAGGAATTTATTGAGCCAGAGAGTAGTGAATCTATGGAATTTTTTACCACAGGCTGCTGTGGAAGCCAAGTCTTTATGTATATTTAAGTCAGAGATTGATGGATTCTTGCTTGGTCAGGGTAAAAAGGGATACAGGGAGAAGCAGGAGATTGGGGCTGAGAGAAAAATTGGATCAACCATGATGAAATAGCAGAATGGAAACGATGGGCCAAATAGCCTAATACTGCTCCTCTATCTTATGGTTTTATACTGTACGTATACTGAGCGTATTCAGCAGTATTTCAATTCAAATGGAATAGCCAATGAGAAACAAGCACCAGTTTTGCTGAGTGTATTGGGTGGGAAAACCTACAGTTTGTTTAGAAGCTTGACTGTTCCAACCAAACCAGCCAAAATCAGCTTTCCTGATATCGTGAAAATAACACAGGAACATTTAGAACTGAAACAATTGTCGATTGCAGAATGATTCAGGTTTCATAAGCGGAATCAAAAGAATTTTAATCAAAAGTCCACTTCAGTGTATCTGGCTGAATTGAAGAGATTGTCTGAATATTCTCAGTTTGCTGAAAGGCTTAATGCATTGAGAGATCATTTAGCTTATGGGATCTTACAAGAAAGTTTTCAAAAATGGCTCCTAACTGAAGCACAATTTACTTTTAAATAAGCAGTTGAAACAGCAGACCGAGATGCATTTGATTTGCAGCTGGAAATGAAAACGAGTGTGAACAAAACTGCAAAGTCAAAAAATAAACCGACCTGGCCAAACAAATTCTATTACTGTTGTGGCGGGGGCTCCCGTGCACCAGACCAATGCAGGTTTAAGGGCAAAACGTGCAGGAAATGCAACAAAGTAGGACACATACAAAGAGTGTGTCAGGCAGATAAAAATAAATGGGCTGCACTGGGAAGAGAAAAAGATAAAAAGTCAGGCTGCAGTTTCAAAAGGAGCACTAAACTGCATGCTGTTGTTGAAAGATCTAATAATGATAAGAGTGACACAGGACCGATAGCCTTGAGATTTATAATGTGAAAACTAACAATAGAAAGGAATTATGGCTTACAAAAGAAGTGAACAGCAAACTAATTAAAATGCAATTAGACACTGGTTCGTCTGTTTCTGTCATTCCACAAAATGAGTTTGATCAGCATTTCAAAGGTACTAACTGAAGCCTACGGATATCCAACTAAAAACTTATACCGGAGAAAAGATGACTCCTGTGGAAATGACATTCATACCAGTGAAATACAACAAACCACATTGGGCTTGAATGTAGTAATAACAGGAAGGCTGGCATTGTGAGGGCGTGATTGGCTGATTGGAGATCCATCCACCATTCTCATGACACATCCCTTGCAATGAAGTCAACCGAAAACAAATTAAAAAAGGTACTAGATGATGCCACAGCAGTGTTCAAGAACGGCATCAGAAAACTCAAACAAATCAAAGGTAAACTAGTGTTAAATGAAAATGCCACATCCAAGTTTTACAAAGCACGTCCGATTCCTGTGATAAAGTAGCCAGTGAGCTAGATCGCATGGAGTTCTTTCCAAGGTTGAGTGGAGTCCATGGACAATGCCAGTGGTCCCGGTAGCCAAGAAGGATGGGTCTGTCAGGATCTGTAGTGATTTTAAGGTCACCAGCAACCCAGGACTGAAAGTAGATCAATACCCTCTGCCCAGGATAGAGGATATCTTTGCAAACCTTTCTGGAGGAAACACTTTTGCTAAGTGGACTTAGCTGAGGCCTACTTATAGATGGAGAAGGAAGAAGAGTCCAAAGTGTTTCTCACTATAAACATTCACAAAGGGCTTTATCACTCTAAAAGGCTTATTTTTGGAGTAGCATCTACACCTGCACTCTGTCAGAAAGCTATGGACCAGGTGCTGCAAGGCTTCCCTGGTACTCAGTGACAAGGGACATCTCCAAAACCTCAAGGTGGTGTTAAAAATATTAGAAGATTATGGGCTCAGAGCATAATGCAATAAGTGTGAATCCTTTAAACCAAGCATCACTTACTGTGGGCAAATCATTAACACACAAGGAGCACATAAGTGTGCTGAGAAAATTCAAGCAGTGGTGTAGTCAATCACTTAGTCACACACTTAGTCAACCCAAGCCCAAAGCTGTGTCACAGTTGTGGTCCTTTTTATGATTTGTCCATTACTACAACAGGTTCCTGCCAAACCTAGCTACTGGGCTCTGGCAATGGATATTTTTAGATGGTTTTCAAAAAGGTAAAGGAAATAGTGACATCAGACACTGTGCTCTTATATAAGATCCATACCATCCAGTGGAGCTTGCCTGGGACACTGTGCCTTATGGTATAGATGCAGTCATGTCACATCTTATGAGTGATTGAAGTGAATGTGCCATAGACTGTGCATCACATTCTGTTACTGCTGCAGAGAGTAATTATGTACAGATTGACAGAGAGGCCTTGAGTCTGGTTTGGGGTGTAAAACATTTCACCCAGTACTTGTATGGGAGAGAGTTTACCCTCGTTATTGATCATCAGCTACTAGTGTCCATTTTTAATCCACAGAAGGGTGTTCCACTAACAGCAGCAGCATGAATGCAGAGGTGGGCTCTGTTTCTTGGAGGACACAAATACAAGGTTGAATTGAAGAGGATGACTAATCATGTAAATGCTGATAGATTGTTCTGTTTACCCTTGGAAAAGGAAATACCTAAAAAACTTACAAAAGAGGACACTCTTCTTGATGTATTCTCCCTAATACAAATTGAAAGTCTCGCTATTACAGCAGAGATGATCCAAATGGAAACCAGAAAAGATCCCACACTGTCTGAGGTCTATGTGGCAGCTCAAAATGGCTGGAATGTGCAACAGAAATGCCCATTTCCCTATATTTACCAGCACAGAGCTGAACTTACAGAGGTTTCCTTATGTTGGCATCGAGAGTTGCTGTATCATCCAAGCTGAAAGCTGAAGTACTGGAGGAGCTACATATTGGCCATCTGGGTGTGGTTAAAATGAAAGCACTGGCTTGAAGCGTTGACTGGTGGCCTGGGATAGATCGGCAGGTTGAGCAGCTTATGGGATGCCAAAACAACCAGAAGATGCCAAGAGTAGCGCCTCTTCATCCCTGGGAATGACCTGCCTTGCCCTGGCAGAGGATTCATGTGGATTTTGCCAGATCACTCATGGGCAAAAATTTCTTGGTAGTAATGGATGTAGCTACAAAGTGGCCAGAAGTGTTTCCCATCGCCTCCACTACAGCCTCACACACTGCTGATGCATTGAGAAGCTGCTTCTCAAAGACTGGTGTCCCAAAGCACTTAGTCAGGGACAATGGAGCACAGGTTGTTGTGGAACCGTTTCTGTCATTGCACTGTGCCACCCAGCTAACAAATGGCTTGGCAGAAAGGTTTGTCTAGACTCTAAAGTAGAACACACTACATTGACACTGAATCAGAAGCTCACCAATTTCCCCCTTGCATATCGCAATGCAGCACACTCCACAACCGTCAATCCACCAGCTGTGCTGTTCCTGGGTCAAGCTCTCCATTCACACTTAGATCTCCTCAAAGCCAGTCTCAGAAGGAGTATTTAATATTTCAGTAATTTTGTAAATATGTGTATTGTTTGATGAAGCATTCTTTGTGGTTTATATAATGTATTGTGGGTTATATGTAAAAGTATGTAAATTGCAGAGTCAATACTCCTCCACGTCATAATTAAGTCCTTTGCTTAAAGTAAAAGTGAACGTACATGAGTTATCTCCAGCTCCCTTGTTTTCCTTTCAATTAGTATTTTTATGTTCTGGAGTTACAAAACATAACAGTAAAGATGTGTTTGGTGCTAGGGTTCCATTGAAAATGGCGGAAGCTGTGAGGAACTAATCTCCCTCCTGGCTACTGTATCTAGTGCTCCCAATGTAGCTTCCTCTACATTGGTGAGACCCGACATAGAAAGGGGGACCATTTTGTCGAGCAGCTTTGTTCTATCCACAGGATTTCCCAGTTTCCAACCATTTTAATTCCAATCCCCATTCCCATTCCAGCATGTCGGTCCATGGCCTCCTGTATTGCCACGATGAGGCCAATCTCAGGGTTGGAGGAGCAACACTTCATACTCTGTCTTAGTAGCCTCCAACCTGATGGCATGAACATCAATTTCTCCAACTTCTGGAAACATTCCCCCCTTCCAGTTCCCCTCTTTTTCAATTCCCCACCCTACTCCCCCTTACCTCTTCTCCTCACCTGCCTATCAAATCCCTCTGGTGCCCTTCTTGCTTCCCTTTCTCTTACTCTCCTCTCTGATCAGATTCCTTCATCTCCAGCCCTTTTCCTGTTCCACCTGTCACTTCCTATCTTCTTACTTCATCGCACTGCCCCACTCACCTGGCTTCACCTATCACCTTCTAGCTTATTCCCCTTCTTCTCCCAGCACATCCCCCACCCCCACTTTCATAGTGTGGCCTCTAGTCCCTGATGAAGGGTCTTGGCTAAAACATCAACAGTTTATTGATTTCCATAGATGCTGCCTGATCTGCTGAGTTCCTCCAGCATTTTGGGTGTGGTGCTCTGTATTTCCACAACCTGTAGAACCTCTTGTGCTTATGATTTGTTCCAAATGCTAGCTTTCGAAGTAGATGCAGTTGTTTGAAACAAGAATTTCATAGCAGAGGGACAAGCCATGTATTCTTATGACATCCACAGTATGGTCTAGGTAAAAGGGTGTGCAGCCAGCCAGCTCCAGCAGGGGCACAAGCCTCCCCACTATCAAGGACACCTACAAAGGTGAGTGCCTCAAGAAGTCAGCAGACGCTCAACATCCGGGACATGTCCTCTTCTCATTACTGCCATTGCAGAGGATGTACAGAATCCCGAAGACACATACTCAACTTTTCCACCATCAGATTCCTGAACAGTCCAGCTAGCTCACTACTCCTTTTTCACTCTTCTCAGTTATTATTTATCTTGCACTGTACTGCTGCCTTAAAACAAGAAATTTCACGACACATGCCCGTGATAATAACCCTGTTCTGACTCTGATTCTTGATGAAACACCAAGTGTTGGTCAGCTGGAGATGCATTTTCGGATAGAAATGTTAAACTTTCAGTTAAACATAAAGGATCCCATGGGCCCTAATCAATGTGAAAGACAGATAGTTTTCTGTTTTGGGGAGACTGATGTGTGTAGATTAATGCTGCATAAACTACATTCATAAATTATAACACCATAAAAGTAATCACTGACTGCAAACCATCCTGGGATCTTAAAGGGTTCCATTGAAACTGGATTTGGAATTGGTTTATTATTGTCACATGTACCAAGAGAGAGTGGAAATCTTGCCCTGCATACTGCTCGTACAAATCAGATCATTGACCTAGAACAAGGGGTAAAACAATAACATCATAGAATAAAGTGTAATAACTAGAGAGGAAGTACAGAGCAGGTAAGCATTAAAGTGCAAGATCATAATGAGGTAGATTATGAGGTCAGGAGTCCATTTATCGTGCAAGAGGTACATTCAGGATTCACAAAGATATTTCTTTTTTTTAATTTTTTTATTCTTTTTTCTACAGACAAGAAAAATACAGCACGTCCACAAAAACCATGACCTTAACAAAATCAAATTAAATATTGAGCAGCGAAAGGGAGAATAATATAAAGGCAAAAAGTAAACATACACAGCAGAGGTGCACCGCACCAGAAAACCTCAGTCCTCACCCCGTAAGAAAGTCCAATACAGGGCCCCATATCCTTTCAAAGATGTCCCCTCTGTCCTCATTACGTAGTCTCAGTCTCTCCAAATGTAAAGTATTTGCCGGTTCTCTCAGCCACAGATTGTACATAGGCACAGAGTCCATTTTCCACATTTGCAGGATTAACTTCTTAGCAACACCATTCCAAACAATACAGCCATTTTTTCATACTTATTGGCTGAAAATAGGGAGCCTGTTGCTCCAAGGATGGCTGTGAGAGGGTCTGGTTCCCACTGCTTCCCAAAAGCCTCAGAGAAACAGTGAAAAATACTTCTCCAGCACAAAGGAACTTCACAATCTGATTTCTGTAACATGCTCACGCACAGTGTTTATGCCTTTGATAAACGGACAGCCAGGTAAATGATGAAGATTAATAAGAAAAATCAAAATGCATTGGAAGTTAAACTTCAGCAGCTGTTACTGGCAGCATATTTATTTCCCCTGCCTCACTGTCCTAGAAAGGTGGTAGGGAATATCCTTTTGAGCCACTGCAGACTACATGGTGGCCGTGCTCTCACAACGAGGTCAGGTAAATTGGAAGATCGGGAGTTTTACTTTTGAACCAGCAGTCTCTGAGAAAAACCGTTGATCCATGATGTATGCCAGCTTGATCAAACTCAACCAAAATACTGGCGAGGTCTTGCAACTGGAACTGTGCAAGCCCCAGTGATGAGAAGGATTAATGAGTCAGAGTTTACTCTTTAACTTTGACATAGTGCAAATTTCTAGTTTACAGCAATGAAAGGAGCTTTTTCTGATATTCATAACTTATTCATGCTTTTTCAGAGACCATCACTTACTGCCAGAGTACTGACAAGCCAGCAAAGTCTAAATAAAGAACATAGAACTGTGCAGTACATTTCAGGTCCTTCGGCCCACAATGTTGTGTGGAATTTTTAACCTGCTCAAAAATCAATCCAACTATTCCCTCCTACATAGCTCTCCATTTTTCTATCACCCATATGCCTACTCAAAAGTTTTTTAAATGCCTCTAAAGTATCTACATGTGTAAAATAATTGTCTTTGGCATGACCCCAAGACTTTCCTGCAATCACCTTAAAGTTATGCCCTCTGGTATTAGAGTCAATTCTGCCCTGGAAAGAAGTCTCTGGTTATCCAATCAATTTATGCCTCCTGTTAACTTGTACATCTCTATATAGTCATCCTCCCTCACTCCAAAGGGAAAATCCCCAGCTTGCTCAAATTTCTTTATGATTAAGATAAAGGATGTGACTCCCAATTCTCAATGTTCCTCAGTGCCATGGAGTACACAGGATGGAACAAAAGTGTAAAACTTTGAGAGAAGTAAAAGAAAGGTGGGGTGAGGGGCTGGTGGTGGTCATGCTAGAATTGTATATATGATACCAGCTAGACGAAGCTTCAGCACTGAATCCAGCTTGACACTGGAGAGGATACAGAAGAGATTTACGAGAAAGGGAGTTTACCTTCGAGGAAGTATTGCTTAGACTGAGCTTTCTTTCTTTAAAATAAAGGAAGTTGACAGGAGATTTAATCAAGACAAATAAAATTATGAGGGGCCTCAAAAGGAGGTATAGGAAGGAATTATTTCCTTTGGTATAAAAATCAATATCCGGACCTGGATATAATGTCATAAGTAGAAGAATTTGAGAGGAGCTGACAGACAAAGTAAGTTCACCCTAGAAGTGATGGGGATCTCAAACCCACTGCCTGAAAGCATGATGGAGACAGAAATACAGGATGTATTTTAAAAAATAACTAAATGAGCATTTGATCTGATAACTGAAAACTGATTAGTCTGAAAATCTCCTGTTTCTTTGGTCAGGGCATAATTGGGCAAATAACTTCCTTCAGTGCAGAAAATTGCTACTATTGCTAAATATATATATAAAACAGTTATTAAAAAAAAGTCAATTGGGTATTCACAAGAAATTTCTTTACTTAGAGGGTGTTGGGATATGGAAAATCCTATCACGAGATTTAACTAAGGTAAAAAAACACAGGAATTTAAAAAGGAATAATGTGGATAGAAAAGGAAGGGAATGTCTCCAGATTCCATTTAGATTTATTTATTTATCATGTGTATATTGAAACATACAGTGATTTGAGTCGCCGAGCCGTAGTAGTAGGCCTCCGTTAGACCATGGAGTTGCACCTTGGAAGGTTTCCAGGGCGCAAGCCTGGGCAAGGTTGTATGGGAGGCTGGCAGTTGCCCAAGCTGCAAGTCTCCCCTCTCCACGCCACCGACGTTGTCCAAGGGAAGGGCATTAGGACCCATACAGCTTGGCACTGATGTCATTGCAGAGCAAAGTGTGGTTAAGTGTCTTGCTCAAGGACACACATGCAGCCTCAGCCAAGGCTCGAACTAGCGACCTTCAGATCACTAGACAAACGCCTTAACCACTTAGCCACGCACCTACGCTATGTCCACTGGAGCAAGCAGGATCTCCCAGTGGCTACCCATTTTAATTCCACTTCTCATTCCCATTCCAATACGTCCATCTTTGGCCTCCTGCACTGTCATGATAAGGCCACACTCAGATTGGAGGAACAAAACTTTATATTCCATTTGGGTAGGCTCCAACCTGATGGCATGAACTTCGATTTCTCAAACTTCCAGTAATGTCCCCCACCCCCTTCACCATTTCCCATCCCCTTTTCCCTCTCTCACCTTATCTCCTTGCCCATCACCGTCTCCCTCTGGTGCTCTTCCCCCCTTTTCTTTCTTCCATGGCTTTCTGTCCCTTTCACCAATCAACTTTCCAGCTCTTTACTTTATCCCTCCCCCTTCAGGCTTCACCTATGTTCTTGTGTTTCTCACTTCCCTCCCTCCACCTGTTAAGTCTACTCCTCAGCTTTTTTTTCTCCAATCCTGCCAAAGGGTCTCAGCCCAAAATATCGACTGTACTCTTTTCCATAGACGCTGCCTGACCTGCTGAGTTCATCCACCATTTTGTTTGTGTTGCTTGGATTTCCAGCATCTGCAGATTTTCTCTTGTTAGTGACTTGTGTCATTTGTGTGCCTAAGGATGTGCTGGAGACAGCCCACAAGTGTTGCCACACACTCCAGTGCCAACGTAGCACACCTATCCTGTTCAGCAGAACACAAAGTTCAAAGTAAAGAAACAACAACAAAACAACAACAGCAAAACAAGCCTTCTCCCACCCTCCCACTCACACACACATACTGGCCTCCAACCCCAGGACATGCCACCTCCAGGCCTCCAGCCACCAGTAGACTCACAGATTTGTAGAATCACCGACATCGGGACTCCATCTTCTGGATCCATAACCAGGGCTTCAAACAAAGGGCCTCAACTTCTAGACTCACTGACTTTGGTCTTCAACCTTCGTATTCTGATCTTCGATTTCAACCCCAGGACTAGCAGATGATGGCACCCAAACTCTAGGTCTCAAACTCCGGATTTGCATGGACATCTGACCCTGAGATGTACTGGGCATGGGGGTGTGTTATCAGCCCTCATGCCTCCTGCTGCCCACAGAATCCTCTGATCCTGGAGACCCCCCCCGCCTAGGGGACTCACTGATCTGGAGGACATCAGCCCTTGTTGTGGGGACCATTGACCATGGGGATCGCTGGTCTCGTCCACAGCACTTGCCAACCCAACATCAGTCCACGGAGATCACTGGCTTTTGACCACAGAGCACTCCAGACTAACTTCTCACACCCCCTCATTTCTGTCCCTAAGCCATAACCCGACTCCTAACTCCCTGCACTGTCCCCAAAACCATCCCTACAAACCAAAAATATACTAAGTCTGAGCCATGACCTTAATGGACATTGTAGCTCGGCACCATCTTGACCAGAAGCAAGCTTTTCCAAAACCCACTCCCAGTACCCTAACCTTCATTAAGTGCAGTTACCCCATTGCCCAGGCACTTGTTACCTTAAATAAGTTCCTGATATACTACATTTTAAAATAGCATTCTCTTCCTTCCTTTCTCCATGGTCTTGTAACAGGCTGAAGAAGAAGGAATCTGATGGGAGAGGAGAGTTTACAATGGGAGAAGGAGGGGACCCAGAGAAAGGTGATGGGAGAGGGAGCAAATCTGATCTCGATCATCAGCAAAGTGATGGGAAGTTCATTGTTAGTACCATCACCTTATATGTTCTCACGGATAAGATCCACATTGAAGCCCTGCTGGTATTTCACCATGACCACTCAGGGGACACCTCATCATAAACATAAACTAAAGAGCCAGATTCTTGGCACCAATGCAGCATTTGACCAGGAGTGGGGACAAGAAGTCCTGTTAAGACTGTAATGGACGGGCGCCCAATCAAGTCATGGCGAGTTTCTGGTCACACACGCAAGAATAGTGAGGTTCAGGTGCATTGCAGCAACACCACAGGTATGTACGTGGGTATAGAGAGCACATAGAATAAAGTTATATCAGACAGTGCACGGATAGACACAGTCAAGGACAAGTGGATTGTAGTGCAGGAGGTGTCCTGTAGTGTTCCATTGCTGAGGTAGGGTTAGGGTTGAGCTGGTCAGTTCAAGAGCCGATGTCTGTAGGAAAATAGCTGTTCCTGACCCTGATGGAACCAGCGAGAAGAGTGCATGACCCAGATGGTGGGGATCCTTGGTGCTGAACACCACCTTTTTGAGGCAGCACATAATATGGATGCTGTCAATGGCGAGAAGGATGGCATGTGACACATCAGGCCATGTCCACAACTCTCTGCAGTCACTTGAGTTCCTGTGTGCTGAGAAAAACTTGAGTGGTTAGAACCAAACTTCAAACTAAAGAAAGTATTTGTGGTTTTGGAGATCCAACATCCTTATCAAAGATTTCCTCAGGGCAGTGATTTTGATATTGATCTTCAGATGCTTCATTCAGTGACCTTCCTTCTATTGTAGTGTCAGAAATGGGGGTCTTCACTGATGATTGCATGAAGCTCATTGGCATCCACAGCTCCTCAGCAAATGCTGTAGTCCATGCCAGTATGAACAAGGCTAAGTTAACATTCAGGCATGGGCTAATTAAGGCACAAGTAAACCTCAAGCTAAAAAATGTCAGGCAACTGTCACTCCAACAAGAGTGTGTCTAACCATTTTCTCTGATATTAAAATGCATTATGATTGTTAAAACCCTTTAGCAACATTCTGAAGTGGTCTCCATCGATCAGAAAATCAATGGGACCAGCCAAGATGGTACCAGTGAACTGTGGCGACATTCTGCAGGCTACATACCAAACTTCTAAATATACTTCTTTTGAATTACTCTCACTGCAATCTGCAATGCATAATTTCTCTTTAAGCAATGTACTTCTGAACCAGTTTTAATGAACTCTAGATTTCACAATCTCCCGAAGGACTCGGTGGACTTAACTCTCGGGGAGATCCTAAGCCAGGCTGAAACACAAAGGGATGAGGCCCCCCTCTACCCAGCATTTTGCTAGCAAATGTACAGTCGCTGGAGAGCAATATTGAGGACCGAAGGGCAAGAATGCAGTAACAGAGGGAAATAAGGAATTGCTGTGTTCTGTGTTTTTCCAAGATGTGACTTACTCAGATTCTGCCAGATATAGTGATCAGACCCGAAGGCTTCTTATTACACAGGATGGACCAAATTGCTGATTCAGGAAAGGTAAAAGGTGGAGATGTCTGTTTCATGATAAAGTTCCTGTGGTGCTCTGATGTGGCAGTTTTGTCGTACTCTTGTTCCCCCGACCTTGAACACCTAGCGATCAAATGCCAACCGTTCTATTTACTAAGAGAGTTCTCTCCGTGATCCTGACCACAGCTTACATACCACAAGTGGAGGACAATAATCAAGCGCTTGAGATAATGCACGATGCTGTCACCAAACGAGAAACAGTCCACTGTGTCACATCTCAAATCATAGTCGGAGATTTCAACCAGGCTTCTTTGAAGAAATCCCTGCCTGATTACCATCAGCATATAACCTGCAGCAACAGTGGTCCCAACACACTAGACCACTGTAATACTGAGATAAGCAATGCCTCCCGTTCCATGCCCAGGCGGCATTTTGGGAAATCTAATGCCTTAGCTGCCCTTCTCTTACCTGCGTACAGGCAGAGACTAAAGACCAAAGTTCCAGAGATTGGAACAACAAAGAAGTGGTCGCAGGAGGCATCGGAGTGGCTACAGGATTGCTTCCAGTCAATGGACTGGGCCGTGTTCAAGGACTCACAAATAAATCTGAACCTGAATGACTGAAGAACTGTACAAAGAAAACCCAATCTCTTCCCTCTCAGCTTTCAAAATAGAAGTTTCATTTTCTAAAACAACTGTTTATGAAAAGCCTATTCATTCATAGCTCGCCTAACACAGGAACTACGCACTACTGAGGTTATAAGCAGGACCTCCCCCTACCCCCCTCCAATCTGAAAAATAAATAAGGGCAGATTTTGCTGTCACAGCTACTGAATACTTAAAAATGGTGGCTGAGGTCCCAACAGCCATGTGGGTAGGGTCACTAGCCTTCCAGGAATACCCTGGAGTCTCTTATCAATTGAGGTTTAATTATCAGGAGCACGGACGATCTGCTATTTTCAGACTTGGGCCAGGCGAAGGTGGCCATTCACAGGTGTAACTGGTGGGCAGTCGAGGGTTCTGCCCGAGCTGACTGCCTGCCCCTTTTCCAGGGTTACACCCATGCTCGTATCCTTGTAGAAGGAGCACACAGTACTGAGATACTGTGGCAGGTTTCTGGGGCCAGTGGGCAACAAGGGCTCACGTGCCTTCCGGATAGGGCTCACTGAAACGGAATCCTGTTTAGTATCGCCGACATAGGTCGTGAAATTTGTTAACTTCACAGCAGCAGTACAATGCAATACATGATAATATAGAAAAAAAGAAAATCAATTACAGTAAGTATCTATATGCATATTAAATAGTTAGATTATAAATAGTGCAAAAATAGGAAAAAAGTGAGGTAGTGTTCAAGGGTTCAATGTCCATTTAGGAATCGTATGGCAGAGGGGAAGGAGCTGTTCCTGAATCGCTGAGTGTGTGCCTCGAGCTTCTGTACCTCCTACCTGATGGTAACAGTGAGAAGAGGGCATGCCCTCGGGGTGGGGGCTTTCTTAATAATGATGTCGCATTTTTGAGGCTCTGCCTCTTGGATACTACGGGGGCTAGTACCCAAGATGGAGCTGAACTTTATGCAGCTTCTTTCAGTCCTGTGCAAAAGCCACAACCCCCCCCCCCCCATACCAGACAGTGATGCAGTCTGTCAGAATGCTCTCCACAGTACAAACTGTGTAACACTTTGAAAGCACTGACTGTTCATAGTGTGTATCACATTGTGTAATGTGAATCTCTGAATCAGCCTCCTTTGAAAAAGAACAATCAGCTGGAGGTACTCAGCAGGTCAATCAGCATCTGTGGGGGGGGGGGGGGGGGGAATGGTACTGACAATGTTTTTGGGTCAAAACCCCGCTTTAGGATTGCCAAAGGTTCACTAGGTTATACAATATGGACACAAACCCTTTGACCCAACTCGTCCATGCCAACCAAGAGTCTACCTGAGCTGATCCCGCATATCCGCATTTGGTTCATATCCCTCCAGACCTGTTCTAGCTGCATACCTATATAAATGCCTTTTAAACATTGTAATTGTAGCCGTCTCTGCAGCTTCCTCCGGCTGTCTCCTTTAATCCATTAATTGTCAAGACACAGCTGCATTCAAAAAATCAAAGTGCTAGTTAAAATATGTGGCTGCTGTGACATACAACCTCAAAAAATACTGAAAGCAGAAGAAAACAAATACTGGATGATGCAAATTCTATTGACTTTTTCAACTTGCAGAAAGCAGCAGCGGGGAATGGGATGGGGAGTGTGAGGCAATACGTTTTCCCGGGAACCAACTGAAGGCAACTGGAGACAAGATATTCCTGGGATAAAACCCCCAGGAATGGATTCAGCCAGATTTGGCAACTTTAGCTGATGGTGAGGTGTGGAGTAACGATCCAGGTGGGCTATTCATTCCTTAAAAGTCTCCATTTAAAGGAAACACAAAATATACTTTGTAATGACAGCATATTAAAAGAATGCTTTAAACGCAATTTTCTGTCAGATTTGGACAGAGCTGCCTTTTGAAGCCACCTGTCTTCGGGAAGTCTCCGGGCCAGGTGTACAGACAGATGTGGAAAGTGTTGTGTAGGAGTGTGTTGTCAAGGGAACAGGACCAAACAGAGGTGAGTTGGTACTGGCAGGAGAAGAAAGACTTCACTTCATTAGGTTTAGTGGACCTAGCATTTATCACGTGAATGGACAACATGTTAAACCACTGGGAAGATTGTAGTCCCTGGACTGTTAATGGATTAGCTGCTAGTGAATGAGGAGAATAGGTTGGAGTTGGACCTAGGGATTTTAGGAAGTAAAAGAGAGATCAGATTTATTGCTCCCTATCACAGCAGTGTAACAAGAAGCAACAGCCAATATATCATTTTAAGAATGGAAAACCGAAGGCCATCTAAAAAAATTCAGAGGACCCACAAGAATACAGCGCTGGAAGTGCGGGATGAATACTTTTGTAAGTTTAATGAGGATTAACAAGAAAAATTTAGGTTGGCATGTATGAGTTGGGCTGAGGGTCTTTTTCTGTGCTGTATGACTCCGTGGTTCCATGATTCAGAATCTGAACCTATTAAGAGGGCTGGATTATTAACATGGAAACATTGTTTGAATCACACCATGAGAGCTGGGAGACTTAAATTCACGTAATTAAGTAAACCTAGAAGGAAAAAAAAGTGATTTCAAACAGTGACCATGGAACTATTAGAACATCATAAAATCTCAACTGATTTACTAACGTCCTTCGGGAAGGAAATCTTCTGTTCTTATCCTGAGTATCTTATATTACAACAATGTGGTTGACTCAAAAAGAGGCCAACAAGCATCACGACTCCCGCAGTGTTTAAACCCAAAGTGTCAACAATTGCTTTCCTCCCACAGAAGGTGCACAGCTCCCTTGAGTTCCTCCAGCAGATTGGTAGTGGCTCAGAAACTGAACGGCTTAAGACTATGAGAGAGGGGGTAGGAGTGGGTCAACCATCCTGTTGGGCCTTGGGAGCTGGAAAGTGTACATCCGGAGTAGCTGCTTTTGGATAAGTCCACATCTGATATGTGGGAGATGTGTCCAGGCAGGCTGGTATGAATTTAGGACCAACAAGTTACTATGAGTAAGAAAGACATGAACAGCAAGGCTCATTAACCTTGGAGGACAAGAGTGTTGCAAATTTGGTCTAAGTCAAATTTGTATTTATTGTCATAGGCGCATGTCCATGCAGGAACAGGTGTAATGAAAAATGTTCTTGCAAGAACATCATGAGCGCACGGCATTTGATACACAACGTTTACAAGAAAAACATAAGTGAGACATCAATTGTACATATTTTTATAAGAAAACATAATTAGAATAAGAAAAAGGAAGCTGAAATCAGGCAGGATCTTGAGAAGTATAAAGGAAACAGGCAAGAACTTAAACAGGGAATCCTGAGAGCAAAAAGGGGTCACGTAATGTCCCTGTTGAGTCGGATTAAAGAGAATCCCAAAGCATTTTATACATATATTAGATACAAGAGGTTAACTTGAGAGACTGAAGGAGAAAAGAAGGAGTTTGTGCCTGGAGCCAGCATAAGTGAAGACAATAAATGCCTTGGTATTCACCAAGGAGATGGACATGAAGAATAGAGAGATCAGGCAGGGCTATGCTGATAGCTTTGCACAAGTTCCCAACCTGAGGTCCATGGGACCCTTCAGTTAATCGTGGGGGTCTGTGGCATAAAAAAAGTTGGGAACCCCATCTTTAGCACTTGTTTGATATCAAGAAGGAGCAGGCATTAGGCGTTTCGGAGAACATTTAGGTGAATAAGTCTCCAAGGCCGATGGGCTCCATCCCAGGACACTGCAGAGGAAAAAGAGGAGAATGACAGAAATTTCTGTATCTTTTTCCGTAATTGAACAGGTCCCAAAAGACTGGAGAATACGCAATGTGTTCCTTCATTTAAGAAGGGTGTTAGAGGTAATCCAGTAAATTACAGGCCAGTGTTCCTTACGTCAGTGATAGGAAAATTACTGCAGAAGATTTTTAGGGACGGTATCTAATCACATCTAGACAAGCATGGACCTACTAAGTATACTTAATATAGCTTTGTGCAGGAGAGGTCAAGTCTTACAGACCTGATTAGGTTTTCTAAAGTGGCAACTAAGATGAGTTATAAGGGTAAGGCAGTGGACTTCAGTAAAGCCTTCCGCAGGATCCTTCATAGTAGCTTGACCCAAGAATTAAGACACTTGGGATCAGTGGTGACACTGCAGATTGGATTCAAAATTCACTTGGCTTCACTTGAGGGAAGTAGAGGAGAGGTGGAAAGTTCTACCAGGGGAGGTGCTGGAGGCAGATATGTCAGAGCATTTAAGAGGGATTTAGACAGGCAGAACAGGCAGGGGCTGGTGGGATGTAGATCATGTGTAGGCAAATGGGATTACTTCAAACTGGCAACATAGCATTGGTATCACGAGTCAAAGGGCCCGTTTCTGTACTGCACTGTTCTGCGCTTTTCCATTCAACAAGATCATGGCTTATCTCAAAGGTTCAGAAGTTCAAAGTGCATTTATATCAAAGTATCGATACATAATACAACTTTGAGATGTGTCTCCTAACAGGCAGCTACAAAACAAAGAGCCTAAACTTGTACTCAACAAAACTTTCCCTTGCCCTCCCCATGTCCCCTTCTAATTTCCTTGTAGTTCAGACGTCTGATAATCTGACAATATACTTTGTGCCTATTTTATCATTTGCATGCTAATTAGGGCATAGAGAATTCCAAAGAATTGTCATTCGGTGATAAAGAATTCTGGAGCATCATGACTCCCGTGTGAGGAGAAATCCCTCAATCTCCACTATTTGGCTCACCCCTTATTTTGAAAATATGCCAGCTGGTTCTACATAGCCCCATTAGGGGAACATCCCCTCAAGTTTCCATCCTGCCAGTCCTCCTCAGAAACTGGGAGGTTTCACAAAAACCAGCTCTCATCCTCCTGAGCTCCAATGATGAAAGGACCAAGCTCCTCAGCCTTTCTCTGTATATCAGCCCTTTCATCCCAGTGAATACGGTTTGCACTGTCTCCAATGCAGAGGAGACCAAAAGTAAAAGCAGTGACCCACTGTCAGACTATGCAGTACCCTGTAGAATTGCATCAAACACATCTACTTTTAAGCTTCTTGCAATAAATGCAAATATTCCATTACCACAAGAGATTCTGCAGATGCAGGAAATCCAGAGTAGCACACAAAAATGCTGGAGGAATTTAGCAGGTCAGGCAGCATCTAGGTATAGGAATAAACAGTCAAAATTTCAGGCCAGGACACTTCATCAGACCATTTCATCAGGACTGAGTCCTGATGAAGGTTCTCGGCCCAAAATGTTGACTGCTTATTCCTCTCAAAAGAAGCTGTCTGACTTGCTGAATTCTTTTAGTATTTTGTCTGTGTTATTCTGGATAACCTTATATCTCCCCACATTATATATCATATGCCAACTTCTTGCCAACTCATCTAATTCATTTATAATTCTTTGCAGGTGCCTCATAACTTCCTAACCCATCTGATTTTTCCATCAGCAGCTACAGTTCACCCTCCATCTGAGATATTAATATTATTTCTAAATAGTTAGTGCCCCAATGCTGATCCTCCAATACTTCCTGATTACCAATTTAAGCATGACCATTTTATCCTGACTTTCTGTTTATTGTTAGCCCGTGCCAACATATTATCTCTTACTCCATGATTATTGATTATCTTCAGTTAATCTAACTGTATCTACTGGTTCCCCTCTTATCCATGATGAGGAGGAATGTTCCAATTATTATAGACACAAGAGCATTCTGCAAATGCTGGAAATCCAGAGCAACATACATAAAATGCTGAAGAAACTCAGCAAGTCAGGCAGCATCTATGGAAAGGAATAAACAGTTGACGTTTCAGGCTGAGACCCTTCATCAGGACTGGAAAGAAGGGGAGAAGAAACCAGAAAATGAAGGTGGGAGTTTGGGAAGGAGTACATGCTGGCTGATGATAGATGAAACCAGGTCAGAGGAAAGGACGGTGAGTGGGGAAGAGGGGATGAAGTGAGAACCTGGAAAGTGATAGAGAGAAGAGACAAAGGACTGAAGTAGAGGAATATGACAGGGGAGGAGAGTAGACCATGGGAAAAAGGGAATGAGAAGTTGCACCAGAAAGGAGGTGATGGGTAGGTGAGAAGAGAAGGTGTAAGAGTGGAGCCAGAATGAGGGATGGAAGAAGTGAGAAAGGGAAGGGAGAAGAAATTAATGGAAGTTATACAAATCAATGTTCATGCCATAAGGTAGGAGGTTCTGCAAACAGAAAATAAGGTGTTGCTCCTCCAATCTCAGAGTGGCTTTGTCATGTCAGTTGAGGCCATGGACCGACATTCAGAATGGGAATGGGAAGTAGATTTGAAATGGGCGACCACTGGGAAAGCTCGCCTGTTGTGGTGGACGAAGTGAAGGTGCTCGACAGGAAAAGCAACAGTTAATCATACATTTTTTTTGTTGAAGCAACATTCAATTTTTTGACTGGAATAAGGTAATAAGCTGGAGAAGAAGGAATCTGATAAGAGAGGAGAGTGGACAATGGGAGAAAGGGATGGAGGTGATGGGTAGATGAAGAGAAGAGAAGGGGTAAGAGGGGAGCTGAATGGCCAATGGAAAAGGAGACCGATAACTAAATAAAATGACGAAGTCCTGTACATCTTCACTATTACTGATAAAGAAGTCAAAGTCAGATCTTTTACACCAAAAATTAGCACTGATTATTGTAACATTTGAAATGCTATTTCAAAATCAGTGGGCCCAGGCCAATGTACTTACATGCAAACTCTTTATTCAAGGTGAGTAATCAAGACAGGTTTGTGAATACTCAGAAAGCTTCTGGGATTGTCAGTAATAGAATGAGATGTACGGTGATAAGCCAATACTAGAGGCAAAATGTCAAGCCAGTTGAGATAGAGAACAAGCCCGTAACACAAGCAACAATTGAGGAATTTTGGCATTAATTCTGCAAATGTCATGTCGAGTGTTAAACTCTGTACCTGCTGTTCTTGAAATGTGTGGCCAAGGCCAACCTTCTTCTGTTTCCTTAAATTCAATCCCATTTGACTCTTTGCCATAGAAGAGGATTGCAGCACAGGAACGGAGCAGGTGCAGGGTGGTATCAGAGCCAAAAAGAGCCTGCAAAGTAAAACAGAAAGTGCCTCTTATCTTTAACTTCAGCCAGAGAGGAGTCATCCTTGGAAGGTATTCATGCTCAGTTCCTAAGGCACTTACACATTAAAACAGTAATTGGAAAATTAAATAGTGTAAATATTCCAAATGTACCATATACATATCCCTGAGTTACTGTTGATAATCTACTGATTATTTTACCTGTGAAATCTACATTGTGTTTTTAAATACTAATCCCAGATTCTATAATGTAACTCTTCCTGCCGTTCAGTTTCCCAGTGCACAGTAGCCCAGGTAATGGTATTCTTTATGGTTCAGTACCATTTCTCATGAGGTATGGTTTCCCAGGCATTGACTCTCTTTGGTGTTCTTTTTGTCTATTTATTTACTTACTGAGGTTTAACGTGGAGTAACCCTTTCCAGCCCTTTGAGTCGCGCAGCCCAGAAACCCCATTTAACCCTTGCCGAATTATGGGACAACTTACAATGATCAATTGGTACATCTTTGGACTGTGGGAGAATGTATAAACTCCTTACAGACAGCAGCAGGAAATGAACCTGGGTCGCTGGTTCTGTAAAGCATTGTCCTAGCCACTATGCTACCAGGCTGCCTCTGTTGCGCACGGATTGACTCCCAGGGACGCAGTTGCCTGGTTACCTGCCACTGCTGTGGTACTGTTCTCCAGGTACCACTAGCTGTCATTTGGGTCATGTATTCTGTCCAGTTCTCTCTGGGGTACATTTCCATTCATACTTTCTATCATATCTACTGTATATTCATACATCTATAATGTTACTGGGGTACAACCACTGGACACTATTCCTCGAGCAAAACACACAAAACACTGGAGCAACTCACACAGTAGCACAACACTATTACACTGCCAGCAACTTGCGTTCAATTCCCACCGCAGCCTGTAAGGAATTTGTATGTTCTCTCGGTGACCAAGTGGATTTTCTCCTGGTGCTAAGTTTCCTCCCACTTTCCAAAGGCGTACAGGCTGGTAGGTTCATTGTTCAGATGAGACGGGCGCATTTGGCTGGAAGGCCATTCAGCACATCTATATAAAGATAAAGATTAAAATCTCAGCAAGTCAGGCAGCTTCTGTGCAGGGGATGAAACAGAAGACATTTTGGGCCAAGACCTTTCATTAACACTTCAAAGGAAAGGGACAGAAAGGAGAAGTTGGGGGACGTGAAGGGTTATATGCTGGTGGGTGACAGGTGAAACCAGGTGAGGTGAAGGTAGGCAGGTGGGGGAGAGGAAGTAAAGTAAGAAGCTGGGAGGGAATATCAAGTCAAGTCAAGTCACTTTTTATTGTCACTTCGACCATAAACTGCTGGTACAGTACACAGTAAAAATGAAACAACGTTCCTCCAGGACCCTGGTGCTACATGAAACAATACAAATCTACACTAAACTATGTGAGACAGCACAAGGCTACACTAGACTACGTAAAACAAGATAAAAACTACACTAGACTACAGACCTGCACAGGACTACATAAAGTGCACAAAACAGTGCAGGGCAGTACAATAATTAATTAATTAATTAATAATTCATTAACAAGACAATAGGCACAGTAGAGGACAAATTTCAATACAATAATAAATGATGTAGATGTCAGTCTAGACTCTGGGTATTGAGGAGTCTGATGGCTTGGGGGAAGAAAGTGGTGCACAATCTGGTCGTGAGAGCCCGAATGCTTCGGTACCTTTTGCCAGATGGCAAGAGGGAGAAGAGTTTGTGTGAGGGGTGCGTGGGGTCCTTCACAATACTGTTAGCTTTGCGGGTGCAGCGTGTGGTATAAATGTCTGTAATGGCGGGAAGAGAGACCCTGATGATCTTCTCATATGTGGATGCGGTAAAGGACTGAAGAAGAATAAATCCAATAGGAGAGGTCAGTGGACCATGGAAGAAAGGGTAGGATGAGGGCACCTAGAGGAAAGTGAAGACATTGGAGGGTAACCGGAATGGGGAATGGATAAAAAGAGAAGGAGGGAGAGGGAAAGCTTATTGAAAATTGAAGAAAGTGATGTTCATCCCATCAGGATGGAGGCTACCCAGACAGAATATGAGGTATTGCTCCTCCAACCTGAGTTTAGCCTCATCGTGACAGTAGACAGACATTTCAGAATGGAAAAGGGAGTTGAATTGAAATGGGTAGTCACTGGGAGCTCTTGCCCTTTGTGGCACTATCTTACTGGGTTATACTTGTTTTGCTCTTCTGTCAATTGTGTCAATTGCTAAACAGTATAAATCCATGGCCATTGATGTGGGTCATGATATTGTTTTGCTGATACAGGCTTCTACTTGCAGATCCATTCTGGAGTAGTTTACTCTTTTCTCAGGCACAGTTCAGAGAATGCTAAACTTTGCCCAGTAGGTTTCCAAGGGTGTCGTGTGCTGTGTCATAAAAACCAAGCTGTGCATGAGCAACACACACAAAGTGCTGGAGGAGCTCAGCAAGTTAGGTAGCATCTGTGAGAAAACGGGCAGGTCATGACCCTTTATCAGGACTGGAAATGGAAGGGGGCAGAACCCAAGATAAAAAGGTAGGGGGTGGAGGAGGAGTACAAGCAGGCAGATGATAGATAGACCAGGTGAGTGGGGAAGAAGGGTGGGTAAAAAAGTGGAATGAGAGGGAATGATGTGAGAGACTGAGAGGTGATAGTTGGAAGAGGCAAAGAGCTGAAGAAGAAGAAAGAATCTGATAGGAGGGAATAGTAGACATGGAATAAAGTGAGGGAGATGGAAAACTAAAGGGAGCTGCAACATCCAGTTCTATGATACTAACATTTCACAGGCAGTGAAATTTCAGGGCCAAAGTCCCTGGACACTCAGCCTTTTGGGATACAGTTCCATAGACAGTAAAATCTCTGGGCTACAGTTCCAACATACCATTTGGAGTAAAGTTCCATGAATTCATTCCTGCCAGGACATATGTCAATGAACGCTAATTATTGGAAGACTAGATCCATGTGCACTGAATCTTTTAGGGCAATATTCAGTGCTACTGACTCCTGCATGGATACATTGCCATGCATACACACTCATGCTCAGGCACAAATACTGAAAACATATTTCCCATGTAGGTTTAGCAAATAATTGGAAAATTAGGCAAGTATTTCACATAAATGGATTAGTTTTAGTATTGGTATTGGTTTACTGCTTTCACATGTAGCGAGATACAATGAAAAGCTTGTCTTGAATATTGTTCATAAAGATCAGATCATAAGACCATAAGCATAAGAGCCATTCGGCCCATTGATTCTGCTCTGCCATTTGATCATGGCTGATTTATTATCACTCTGAAACCCATTTTCTGCTTTCTCTCTTCAACCTTTGACAACTTACTAATTAAGAACCTACCAACCTCCTCTTTAATTATACCCAATGACTTGGCCACCACAGCCGTCAGTGGCATCGAAGTCCACAGATTCACCAACCTTAGGCTTAAAAGATTTCTCTTCATCTCTTACCTAAAGGGACATTCTTGTATTCTGAGGCCCCCGATATTGGAAACAACCTCTCCATGGCCTTTCAATATTCATTGAGGTTGAATGAAGTAAAACAACAACAATGCAGAATAAAGTGTAAAGGCCACTGAAAAGTGCAGTGCAGGTAAATGATAAGTGCAGTGCAGGTAAATGGATTGTCCATTTTATCATAAAATTGCCTTGCAATGTTCATTTTGGAGGGAATGCATTATGGGGCAGGAGGAATGGAGACAGGCTAGCCCCTATTGACATCAATGGATCTGGGGTTGAGAGGGTAACAGCTTTAAGTTCCTTGGCATAAACATCACTGAGGATCTCACATGGTCTGTGCACACCAGCTGTGTGGTGAAAAAGCTCAACAGCACCTCTTTCACCTCAGACAGTTTAAGAAGTTTGGTATGGCCCCCCCAAATCCTAAGAACTTTCTACAGGGGCACAATTGAGAGCATCCTGACTGGCTGCATCACTGCCTGGTATGGGAAACGTTCTTCCCTCATCTGTAGTTGTGAACTTCCCTCTATTCAGGACATTTACAAGGACAGGTGTGTAAAAAGGGCCTGAAGGATCATTGGGGACCCGAGTCACCCCAACCACAAACTGTTCCAGCTGCTACCATCCGGGAAACGGTACCTCAGCATAAAAGCCAGGACCAACAGACTCCGGAACAGCTTCTTCCACCAGGCCATCAGACTGATTAATTCATGCTGATACAATTGTATTTCTATGCTATATTGACAGTCCTGTTGTATATACTATTTATTACAAATTACGATAAATTTCACATTGCAGATTTAGACAGAGACATAACATAAAGATTTTTACTCCTCATGTATATCAAGGATGTAAGTAATAAAGTCAATTCAATTCACACTCTGCACTTTCTTCACTCCAGTCATATTCCTCCTGTAATGTAGTGCTAGCAGAGAGACTACTGCTTTACTCGTGTTACCTAACTAGTGTTGCACTGTATATAGTTCTAGCTCAAACTGACTGATCTTGTATTTATGTTTCTGTTAATAAAGAGAAATACCCATACTCAACTTAACCACCTTATTGATCTGTCCCGTTACCTTTAAAGGTTTAAAGGATTTGCTTTATTGTCACATGTACATCGAAACATCAAAACATACAATGCAATGCATTTTTTTTGTGCCGTTGACCAACACAGTCCAGGGATTGTGCAGGGGGAAGCCCACAAGCGTGACCACACTTCCGCCACTGCCGTAGCATGCCCACGACTCACAAACCCTGACTCTAACCATACATCTTTGGAATGTGGGAGGTAAGTGGGGAGTCCGAAGAAACTCCACGCAGTCACAGGGATAATGTACAAACTCCTTATAGACAGTGGCCGGAGTCGAACCCTTATTGCTGGCATTATAGAGTGATTCCACCAACTGGTACGCCACCATACCACATTTAAGAATCTTTGATCATATACAACTCTTCCTTCCTCCACATGCTTCTATCTATTGTACCTGAACTGGATTCCCAGCCTCTTTTGCGCGAACGTATTACCTCAGATTTCTCTGAATTAAATTTAATTAATCACTTTTCCATGCAATTAAGGAGATTAATGATATAAAGCTTTCCTCCTTTCTAACAATTGCATGGTTATTCTTTATATCATTTGGAAATTTCTTTATAGAAACATAGAAAACCTACAGCACAATACAGTTCCTTCAGCCCACAAAGTAGGGCCGAACATGTCCTTACCTTAGAACTGCCTAGGCTTTATTTCATCTCCAACATTTTAAGTGTTGAAATGTAAAAATCTCCTAAGGCTGGAAGCAAAATTTGATGGAGCTGTGTACAGCGGCCTTCATCACTTTTGATTTATTGTGCTTGGGAGGAGCAAGGTGGTATAATAAGGTTCAACAAATTAGTAGAAATTTGCACAAACTGTGAAAGTGCTGTGGAGTACAGTGCAATTGGCACCTACCTAGAATATTACCCGACAAAACTGAACAAGCATGGCAAGCAAATAAAATGGTCTCATCTCATTCCATGCATTCTTGTAGACACAAAGAGACTCTCAGATGTAGCAGCCCTAAGGGTGGATTCTAGACATAAATTGAAGTGCTGACATTTTGCAAATTACTCATTACCACTCACTATCATTATAGCGAGAACCTTTGATACTGTGGCAAAACAACAGAAAAAAATAATTCTGAATGTCTATTCTGAAATGCTTGTTTTTCTTGAGTATCTGTTGCTTTGCATTCTTTCTCCTCATGGGAAGAAGAAGAGCTTGAATGGTTGCAGTATCAGCTGTGGCTCATTTGGGAATCATTTTACCCAGTATTAAACAACCTTGCTCTTTCACCGTAATCCTGCAAAAATTAAGCATTTATTTCTGACAGTTTGAACTGAATCTACTTCCAGTCTTCTTTTTGGTAGTGCATTCCAGATGAAAATATGTATTAGCATCAAAATAATTCTCTAAACATCCTCCAAAGCTCTTACCAGTTACATTACCTTATGTTGGACCCAACAGCATAAATTGTACTTTGAGCTATTGATTTACCAATACCAAAAGTATCATCAAAAGTAATGGTTCAGGATCCATGTTGAACAGAAGACTCCTCTGTTTCTGCAAAGAGGAAAAACCTTCAGGCATATCAAGAAGATTCAGAAAACCTTGCAAACAGATCATTTGGCCACCTGGAAGTTCTCAGATGGCTGGTGTTTGGATTCCGTTTTCATTGCTCTTGCAATTTTCAGTTTGGAGCGAATGCATCCTGGGGAAAGCGTTTACACTCTGAGCATTCCAAAGTTTCTGATGCCACAGTTTGTTGAAACCCAGTGAGATGTAGAAATTCTGAAACTTTATTAAAAAGATTATGAAATTTTAAAGTGCAGGATTTAGGAATTAAAGGCAATTCATTATTTCTCAAGTTGCTGCTGCTAATGTGCAACAGTTCTACAAGGAAACATTCACAAAGACACCTTCACAAAAAAATAAGAATTTTTAAGGTAATCAACAAACGAAAGCAGTGGGGAGCTAAGAGTTTTGTTCAGTGTGAATTTATTTGTTATAACTTGGAATACATTGCATGAACGACTGGTGAAGGCAAACAACTTTTGAAAAGCATTCGGTTAAATACTTGAAAGAGAAAACTTTGCAGTCCTGATGAAGGGTCCCGGCCTGAAACGTTGACTGCTCCTTTCAACGGATGCTGCCCGACCTGCTGACTTCATCCAGCTTGTTTGTACGTGTTATTTGACAACAGCATCTGCAGTATACTTTGTGTAAACTTTGCAGAAGTTTGAGAAACAATGGACTAATATGTAGATATTCTGAAGAATGTAAGGGAAGTGGTCCAAATGACTACTTTCTATGTGTATCATTATGCAATGAGCAACGTTTTGCTGATTGGAGATGAGATCATATTCTTGGGTTATCTGTTGTGTGTGAAGTTTTCTGAGAAAGTAATGGGTTTTTCCCCATAGGAAGAGAATGTGGCTCCCTTGACCAAACTCTGCAACCAAGGAGAAGCCTTCCAGGAAGGCAGCTGTCAATTCACTGCCTGGCTAGGAAGTGTTCAGAGTGGATGGGGATGTCGACAATGGAAGCATTGTCACCTCATATGTGTAGAAATACCACTCATATTAGATACAGTTGCACCACAGTAAGCATTATCATGCGGCTTTACAATTCAACCGCCAGGAGTAAGATATGTTAAAGTGCCGGGGTTAGGACTCAATGTATTTAAGTAAACTACTTAAGAACTTTTTAAAAGCTATTATTAATGCTTTTTGAGAGGGTGATTTTAGATGCATATCATATTTTTACTGAGTTAAGTATTGTATGTAATTAGTTTTGCTACAATAAGTGTATGGGACATTGGAAAAAATGTTGAATTTCCCCATGGGGATGAATAAAGTATCTATCTATCTATCTATCTATCTAGAAGGTAAAGATACCAACCAAGAATAAAGAACTTCTGCTTTGTCCCCTCAGCATGTGCAAGAGCACTAATACTGAGGTAATTCATTTGAACATCTCCATCTGTCCTCTCTCTTCCACAATGAAGCCAAATGAATTAACCTCCACCTCTAGCTTCTTCCTTTTCTCCCTTCCTGCCACCTTTGAGCTCAGTTTGCTTCTGAAACCCCCTCCTTTTCCACCCATGATGCATCACAGAAAGCATCTTGTCTGGATGAATATCAGCTTGGTGTGGCAACTGCTCTGCCCGTGAGCACAAGAAACCATGGAGTTGTCAGCACAACTCAGCACATCACGGAAACTAGTCTCCCCTCTATGGACTCTGCCTGTACTTCTTGCTGCCAATCGAAGACCCCACCCACCCCAGACTTCTCTTTTCTCTCCTCTCCATTTGGGCAGAAGCCTGGAAACATGTACCACCATGTTCAAGTATGACTTCTATACCACTGTTATAAAAGTGTTGAATTTTCCCCCAGTATGACCTCACAATGACCTTGCACTTTGTTTAATTGCACTGGGCTTTGTAGATGTTACACTTTACCATGCAATGTTATTCTTTTACTTTACTCTACCTCAACACCTACATAATGATTTGATTTGCATGAACAGTATGTAAGATAAGCTCTGCACTGTATCTTGGTACATGTGACAATATTAAACCAATAATTCCACACATTAACCTTTGATGTGGGACTTTATCAAGCACTTTGACAACCAAGTGTACTGGTTCCCCTTCACCTATTATACTGGTTACATCCTCAAAACTGCAGTAGCTTTGTTAGACATGATTCCAAGTGCCTCGTTTCCTGTTTTCTCTCTTACACTTGTTTAAATAGTGGAATTACAGTTGCCACCCTTCAATCTGAAGGAACAATTTCATAATTTATAGAATTCTGGAATGATGACAAATGCATCCTTTTTTCCACAGCTACCTCCTTTAGTATTCCGAGATACAAATCATCATGCTTTGGGAACGTATCAGGATTCAGTGCCATTCATTTCTCCAGTGCTGTCTTCTCACTACTTTAAACTCCTTTTAGATCCTCAGTTTCAATAGATTATGGTTCTGTAGCATGTCTGAGAAGACAGAACCAAAGCACTTGCTTAACTGCACAGTTCCTCATTATGAATGCCCTTTGTTTCCTACTGTAGGGAAACCACACATAACTTGTACCATATATATCATCACTAACTAGTGGGCGGTGTAGTGACTAGTGCAATGCTTTACAACGCCAGCTGTAAGATGAGGGTTCAAATCCTGCTGCTGTCTGGAAAGAGCTTGTACATTCTCCCCATGACTGTGTGGGTTTCGTCCGGGAGCTCCAGCTTCTGCCCTGATTCCAGACATCCGGATTAGGGTTAGTAAGATGTGAGCATAGGAATCATAGTGACACTTGCCCAGCACAATCCTTACTGACCTCATTTGAAGCAAATGATGCATTTCACTGTATGTTTTGTTGCACATATGACAAATAAAGCTCATCTTTAAACTTTGGTCACTAATCTTTTACTTTTTATGTTTTGAGAAGCTCTTACTCCCTCTACAAATTTATCCCATACACTGTTTTACTTCTCAAAATCAGTTCTATTTTTCTGCTTTGCTGAAATCTAAATGCTCTTAATCTTCAGATTTGCTATGTCCATTGATTGAAGACATTGGTTCTGCTCTTGGATAAGGAGGCTGACAATTTGCCCGTAATGAGTGACATGGCCATGAGATGACTTCATCAAACATGTGGGAAACTGATGGATTTTGAAATACTCGTCCCTATTTTCAAATCTATCCACTCCTCCTGCTCCCTGTAATCTTCCCCAGCCTTGCAGCCCTCTAAGAAACTAGAACTTTTCTAATTCTGGCTGGTTGAGCACCCCAGCATTTTATCATCCACTAACATAATGAAGCGTTCAGCTGACAAGGTCCTGAGCTTTGTAATTCCATTTCTGAAAACCCCATCCAATTCCACATTCCTTTGGTAGAACATAGAACAGTACAGCACAGTACATGTCCTTTGGCCCATGATCTAGTGCCGATCTTTTAAACTACTCCATAATCAATCTAACTCTCCCATCCTACACAGCACAGATCCCTCCATTTATCTTACACTGCTCTGTTGTATTGGCTTCTACCACTAACACCAGCAGTACGTTCCAGGCATCTGTGTGAAAATCCAACCTCCCCTAAGCTTCCCTTCTCATTTGCTCCAAAGAGAAAAGCCCTGGCTTTCTCCGCCTTCCTTCATAAGTGTTCTCCAATCCAGGCAGCGTCCTGGTAAATCTCCTCTGCACCTTCTTTAAAGTTTCTACATCTTATAATGAGTTGAACAGTCTCAACACAATAATGTTTACTTGTTTAGGAATCTTAAAACACCGTGCGGCATTCGACTTGATAACACTCACATGGTGCAACTTGTGGCATTTTGCTCCGTTTAAGATTACATGGCGCAAGTTGCTTTGCATTTTTCTCAGAGTTATCTTAAGACTATAGCAATGTAAACATTTAATCCCACACTGAAAGCTTTCTCTTTTAGTCAGTGTTACCCTTGCAAGGGGATCGGGGGAGAGATTGGAGAAATTAGTGTCAGCTCACTGTTAAGTTTGTGTCTCCCAGAATTTTACACAGATACACTGAGAAATGGTGACTGTGCTTTGACTGAAATTCCTCTTTCCTACCTCAGATGATGATTGCCATATGAATTGAGAAATGTTGATGAATAATCATGGAGCGGTGCCCTCAGGTCAGACTCTCCTGGGGATCCACTTTATTGGAACAGGTGCAGTGGGAAACTTCAGTGTAAGATTTGGAAACCAAACCCGAGAGCACTGTGGTTTGGGAAGGCCGAGGCCTATTTGATTTTGCAAATCAGATCAAGCTGTTTTGCTGATGAAAATGACAATTTAAGTTGCCAAATGGATCTGATTCTTCCAGCCTCCCAGTAAAACATTAATCATGATTTCCCACTCCCCCCCCCCACCTCCTCTCCCTCTCTAACCACTGCAGTGCCCCTGCATGAACATAACCCAGCAGTATACTCCCAAGTGACTGGGCACACCATTTAACATCAGCAGCAGCTGAGTCCTGAGTCACCCACAACACTTGCTGTCATGGTAACTCACAGGCTCGACCTACAATGCTCCAGAATATTAAAATCATCTGGGCCCCACATTCTTTCTCAGCAAGACGAAATAGTGAAGTACAGATTTGAAAATGTTCTACCCAGCTCCATTTGTGAGAGGCTTTTATTGAAGTGCACATTAAAAATACATGATGTAATAAGCTGTGTGGTCCACTTGAAGTTGTTTGAACAGTTGTCAATGCTGAGGCAGTGTTTCTTGCTTGCGGCGGCCTTGAAGCAGGTAGTGCCTTCTCCAGAGGTCCAGAAACAATTAACCTTTCCTTAAAGGTTACAGTCATCGGATTCAATGAGTATTTATGACTGGCATTCTTTTCTTTATGGCATGGAAACAGTTGAAGTCATTCACTTATAATTTATCAACAACATGAACCGCTCAATAGTGAACCTCAAGTGTAAGTTCAGTGGTGGCACTGTGTCGAGTGTACAAAACTATAAAGGCAAGGTGGGAACTGACCCGAAGCGGGGTTGAATGACTTACAAGTCGACATGATGAAACTGAAAGGAACTTTAACTCACAAGCCATATTCAGTTCCCTACACCTACCCAAACACTCAGGACACCACTACCCAGACCTGGGTGATGCTGTGTGGCAGTAGAGACTGGAGTAGACTCTCTCAGCGCGGTAACTGGTAGCAGTGAGCCAAGGGTCCCATCTGCAGGGCTCCGTCGATCAGGCGAATCCCACTAACGAGCTTTCCCTATGCTCAATGGGGTGACCCATGGTGAGTGAAGGGAAACACGAGCCTCAGTGGGTACAGACCCACATGGCACTGGTCCAAATAAAAACCCTCCTCACCCTCTTCCCCCACTTCCAACTCTCAAATACAAGTGCCCACCACTTGTAATCTGCAGCAGAAAGATTATAATCAGGCTATTTGTTCGTGGGTAAAAGTGACAAATGGAATTTAGGAAAGTGGAAGGTCATCTAATTGGTTCAAGTAGTGAGAAAGATGTGGAGAAATTTTTAAAAATTGACTTAGAATCGGATTCATTGAATCAGACAGTGTAGATCAGGCTATTCAGCTCAACTCCAGTCCATGCTGACCAGTGGGCACCCTTCCATATTAATCCCAGTTTATAACACTTGGTCCACCCCTTGGCAATTGTTCACCTGAACACATCAGCAGCCCATTTTCAACAATTTAAGCAGTTTTCCAGGTGATTAACACTGTATGTGTGAAGAGCCTTCCCTTATATCCCTTTTGAATCTCTTCCTCTTAAATCTACACTCAGTTAGCACTACATTAGCTACACCTGAACATCTGCTCATTAATGCAAATATCTAATCAGCCAATCGTGTGCAGCATCTCAATACATAAAAGCATGCCGACATGGTCAAGAGGTTCAGTTGTTGTTCAGACCAAACATCAGAATGAGGAAGAAATGTGACCGAGGTAGCCTTGACCATTGAATAATTCTCGGTGCCAGATGGGATGGTTTGAGTATCTCAGAAACCTCTGATTCCCTGGAATTTTCACACACAACAGTTTACAGAGAATGATGTGAAAAACAAAAAAAAAATCCAGTGTGCAGCAGTTCTGTGGGCGAAAATGCCTTCTTAATGACAGAGTTAAGAGGAGAACGACCAGACTGGTTCAAACTGACAGGAAGGCGACAGTAACTCAAATAACCACACGTTACAACAGTGGTGTGCAGAAGAGCATCTCTGAACTACAGCACGTTGAACCTTGAAGTGGACAGACTACTAAGGCAGAAGACCATGACACATGGGATTAGAACGAGATCATTCAGCCCATCAAATCTGCTCTGCTATTCCATAACAGCTGATTTATTTTGCCTCTCAACCCCATTCTCTTGCTTTCTTCCTGTAACCTATGATATCCTGACTAATCAAGAACCTATCAAACTCCACTTTAAATATACAGATGACTTAGCCTCCACAGCTTTCTGTGGCAATGAATTCCACAGATTCACCACCCTCTGGCTAAAGAACTTCTTCCTCATCTCTGTTCTAAATGGGCATTCCTCTATTCTGAGGCTGTGTCCACTGGTCCTAGACTCACTCAGTATAGGAAAATTCCTCTCCACATCCACTCTGTCTAGGCCTTACAATATTTGATAAGTTTCAATGAGATTCCCCCCTCATTCTTCTAAACTCTAGCAAGTACAGGCCCAAAGCCATCTAGTACACTTCATACATTAACCCTTTCATTCCCAGAATCATTCTTGTGAACCTCCTCTGGACCCTATCCAATGCCAACACATCTTTTCTTACAAACGTAGATAAGGAGTCCAAATCTGCTCACAATACTCCAAGTGCAGTCTGACCAGTGCCCTACAAAGCCTCAGCATTATGTTATTGCATTTATATTCTAGTCTTTGCAAAATGAATGCCAACATTCATTTGCCTTCCTTATCACCTGCAAGGTAACCTTTAGGAAATCGTGCACAAGGACCTTTTGTGCCTCTAATTTTGAATTATCTCCCCATTTAGAATATAGCCTACACCTTTATTTCTTCTGCCAAAGTGCATGACCATAAACTTCCTGCATTATATTCCAGCTGACACTTCTTTGCCAGACTCTGTAACCAAGTCTTTCTGCAGAATCCCAGCTTCCTCAACACTAGCTGCCCCTCCGCCTATCTTCACATCATCACAGACTTGGCCACAAAGCTATCAATTCCCTCAGGCCAGCAGGAGCCTAATAAAGTGCCCACTGAGTGTACAGTGCCTTGAAGAAGTATTAAACCCCATAACTATTATACATTTTACTGTCCTATTTTCTAAATTTAAAATACATTGGAGTAGGATTTCTAAACTAATCTACAAAACATTGTGCATCATGTTAAATCAAAAGAAAAGATTCAAAACCTGTCAACAATTTACTAACATTCAAAAATTGTGAGGCTGAAAAAGTATTCATCCCCTTTGTAATTACTACACTAACTTTCCTTGGGTGCAATACTGTATATAACCTTAACAACTCATCCAATTTACTGATGTAGAAAATTGAAGGATCACCTGAATAAATACCCCCTCTCTCTGTAAGGTCCAACACTGTGGTGGATTTTCAACAGACCAAGCCAAAACAAAGACAAAAGAGCATTCAAGCAAAGTCAGGGAAATGATAAAAGAGAAGCACAGATCCGGGGAAGGGTACAAGACCACCTCAAAGGCATAGAACATACCTCAGAGCTCAGTGCAGTCCATCGCAAAAAAAAGTAGAAATAACTATGAAACCACAGCCGCACTGCCTCAGTCAGGCCACTTCTCTAAATGTAGTCACTGGAGAAGAATGAAACTTGTAAGAGAGGCTACTGTGATGTCAACAGTCACTGAGTGAGCTGCAGAAGACAGTGGCTGCAACTGGAGATGAGGTTCATGGCTCCACAATCTCTAAGACCTTGCACAAAAAGGGTATTTATGGAAAAGTGGCAAGGAAGAAACCCTGGCTAAACAAAAAGCATATCCTTACCCTTAGAGAATTTGCAAAGTGTGTCTTAGAAGATACAGTTAAGATGTGGACGAAGGTCTTGTGGTTGGATGAGACTAAAATGGAATTTTTTGGCCTCAACACTAAGCAGGATGTGTGGCATAAATCTAATTCTGTACATCAGCCAGGTCACGCCACCCCTACAGTAAAGTATGGTGGAGGTAGCATCATGCTGTGGGGATGGTTTTCAGCAGCGGGGACAAGAAATCTGGTCAGGATCAATTAGAAGATGAATACTGCTATAATACAGAGAGATCCTGGATAAAGATTTAGTAGCCTCTGCCAAAAAGCTTAAATTGTGGAGGAAGTTCATCATTCACCCAAAGCTCAAATGGAGTGGCTTCAAATGAAGAAAATTGATGTCCTTGAGTGGTCCAATCAGAGTCCTGACCTTAACCCAATCTTGGCAAGATCTCAATGTTGCTGTCCATTGCCATTCCCCAACTAACCTGGCACAACTTGAGCAATTTTGCAAGGAGGAATGGGCCTCTTGTCTCTAATTTCCTTTAGGAGAAGAAAACCAGAGGTCCCTGAGTCGGTCCTCATCAGAGTGGAGAGAATTAGCAACTTTAAATTCCTGAGTGTTATTATTTCAGAGGACTTGTCCCGGGCTCAGCACGTAAGTGTATTTACAAAGAAAGTATGGCAGCACCTCTACTTCCTTAGGAGTTTGCAGTGATTCAGCATGATATCTAAAACTTTGACAAACTTCTGTAGGCGTGTGTTGGAGAGTATACTGACTGCCTGCGTCACAGCCTGGTATGGAAACACTAATGCCCTTGAAAGGAAAATCCCACAAAAATATTAGATACAACCCAGTCCATCACAGGTAAAGCCCTCTCAACCATTGAGCACATCTACTGGAAAGCAGCATCCTTCATCGTGGACCCCCACCACCCAGAGCATGCTCTCTTCTCGCTGCTGCCATCAGGAAGGAGGTGCAGAAGTCTCAGGACTCACACCACCAGGTTCAGGAACAGTTGTTACCCCTCAACCATCAGGCTCTTGAACCAAAGGAGGTATCTTCACTCAACTTCACTTGCCCCATTCACTAAAATATTCCCAGTTTCAAGGAGTTTTCATCTCATGTTCTCAATATATATTGTCATTGTCACCATGGTTTGGATATGGCCCAAGTGCATAGTGAGAGGCACTGAAGCAGGTCGATAGTTCAGACTTTAATATGAAAAAGGGAAAATAAAGCAATAAATGCTAGGCCAAACAGAGCCGTTAGCTAAAACTCTCAAAGGAAAATGAAGCCTACACTGCAGCTGAAAAGAACATCTTAACGTTAAACAAATACCGCTAGTCTTCAGAGTCAGTTGATTTGAAAGTCCATTATGTCATGGAAGGCCGAATACAAAACAGCAGTGAAGCGTTGCTGTGCTCTGTCCAAGTCTCGACAAGCACTACGACGACAAGAATGGAGTTAAATACTATCACGATTAAATAATAATTAGCTGACACGTGCAAATTCACAAGTGCAATTGTCGTATCTACCGCATTGCCGAATCCATGGTTGTGACAGCCATACTTATTGGTATTATTTCTTCTTTTTGTATTTGTATAATTTGTTGTCTTCTGCACTCTGGTTGAACACCCTGGTTAGACGGTCTTTCATCAATTCTGTTATTGAGTATGTCCACAAGAAAATGAATCTCAAGTTTGTAAATGGTGATGTACTTGGATATGAAATTGACTTTGAACTTCGAACTTTGAACTTTGAAATTGGTCAAAGTCCCTGGTTGGAATATTCATTTATGTGAATAAAGGGTTGGGGGCTGAGTACTTTGATAAGGCACTGTATGTCTTCTAATTCCATCCCACAATTTACTCTATTTCTACCAACATAACTTTACATTTCTCAGTTATGTCCCCTCAACATCATTTTCTTGAGGGAGACTGACCTTCTCTTTCCAATCAATCCTCCTAACTGAAATTATCCTCCTCAGCAACATCCCGGTGAATCTCCTCTGCTCCCTCCAGTACTACTACATCCTGATGATCAGAGCTGTACACAATACTCCAGTAAGGTCTGACAAAGTTTTTATAAAGTTTGGACATATTCGGTGTCCCAACTAATAATCACTGCTGGGTCCTCTAATGTTTATGGGGATAAAGTTACTCCACAAATGACAAAAAATACTGGAGTTGTAGATAGTGAGGAAAGCTGTTATGGGATAAAGGAGGAAATAGATCAATTCAAAATATCATAGAGTGATGACGGATGAAGTTTAACCAGACAGGTCTGAAGTATTGCACTTTGAGAGGTAAAATGTAAGAGGAAAGAAAATCGCAAATGGCAGAGGCATTAGTAGATAGATAGATAGATACTTTATTCATCCCCATGGGGAAATTCAACATTTTTTCCAATGTCCCATACACTTATTGTAGCAAAACTAATTACATACAATACTTAACTCAGTAAAAATATGATATGCATCTAAAATCACCCTCTCAAAAAGCATTAATAATAGCTTTTAAAAAGTTCTTAAGTAGTTTACTTAAATACATTGAGTCCTAACCCCGGCACTTTAACATATCTTACTCCTGGCGGTTGAATTGTAAAGCCGAATGGCATTGGGGAGTATTGATATACAGAGGGATCTTGGGATGCAAGTCCATTGGTCCGTGAAAGTAACAATGACTCTGGGAATTTGAAAAGTTGGCATGTCATATATAAAGTTGGATTTGTATAAAAGTTTATTTAAGCTGTATATGGCATATCGCTTGCAGTTCTGGTAGCCACATTACAGGAAGGATGTGGAAGCTTTGGAGAGGGTGCAGAAGGGATTCACCAGGATATTGCCTGGATTAGAGAGTATTAGCTGTATGAACACAATGAACAAATTTGGATTATTTTCTCCATCTGGGGCTAAAGTACAACCTAATAAAAATATATGAAATTATGAGAGGCATAGTTGGGGTAGATTGAGTATTTTCCCCAGAGACTGAGGACTGGAAAAATGTCCCCGGTCAGCACAAAGTTTAAGTGAGGGGGAGAGGTTGCAAGGCAACTTGATTTTTCTCAGAGACAGTGACAGATGTCGAGGTCAGGTAAATGCTACCCACATAACTAAGCAAGAAGTGAAGGGCGGAAGGCAAGGGCCCACTTCCTCGGATCATTATGTTCCCTGTGCAGAGATCAGAGCTGCTTCAGAACGCACTCTCTTAATAATATTGCAGCTGGGCGCAAGGAAAATACATTAGACTTGAAGGGAGACTTTATGTTTTAAGTGGCTTTGAGATCTGAAGCAAAGCAGCTGGGTATCACAAGGATATAAACTGGGTCCATAAAGAGCACATGGGAAACCTCAGTAGAAAAAGCCCACCTGCATTTACCCTATCTATACCCCTCATAATCTGATATACTTTTATCCAATCTCCACTCATTTTTCTACATTCTAGGGAACAAAGTCCTAACCTACTCAACCTTTCCCTATGACTCAGATCCTCAAGTCCTGGTATCATCCTTGTGAGCTTTCTCTGCACTCTTTTAACCTTATTGAGTTCCTTCTTGTAAGTAGGTGACAAAAACTGCCCTCTGTTCTCCAAACTGGACATCACTAACATCTTATACAACTTCAACATAACATTCCAACTCCTGTACTCAATACTTTGATTTATGAAGGCCTTACGACTCTATCTACCTGTGATGCCACTTTCAAGGAATTATGGGTCTGTATTCCCAGATCCCTCTGCTCCACTCAGTACCTTACCACTCACCGATTCTGATCCATGTCCTGGGGAACAGTCTGTAGATGGGAATCAGAGCCCTGGTCTTTGTTTTAAGGATGCTAAGTGAGTCTGTTTTACCATCTGGACCAAAAGCTGTTACGGTCTTGACTCTTTTTTTTTCCAATGTCAACATTAAGGCTCGATCAAAATACATAGAATGAATAGGTTTTCTTTGGCTACATTACATGACTATAATGTGTCAAGGAGGAGTCCTTCCTTCATATTTCATGTTTAACTTAAGATGTCCCCTGGCTTTCAGTTGGTCAAGCTGACACACAGTGATGCTGAAGGAGATTCCAAGAAAAGGGATATGAAATGTCAGTTGATCAATTGAAGTTGATATCTTCCCTGGAGAAGGCTAGCTGAATGTAATCTGCTCAGTTTACACTCTGAGTTTGTTCTGTGTTTACGATGTTTAACCTTTCGCATTTTTCTGAGTTTTTAATTTTTTTTGTTGTTTTCCCCACATAAAATGTTTAATTATCCTCCATCACATCTGTTTGTGCTGGATATGCCAATGGAGAGCCAAACAGATGTAAATGTTTAATGATTGTGCAATTCAGTTGGGGGGGTCGGTCAGGGAGACTGAAGACTGGAAAAATGTCCCCGGTCAGCACAAAGTCCACTGCAGCATGCACAGCACAGAGCGGGAAGACAGGGTTGCTTACTCCTGACTTTGGATAACTTGGCAATCTTCTGGAAAAATAACAAGAATCCTTTCTACTGCACTATTTCATAAGAAGAAAATGTGTGTGTTTTCTGTAAAAGATGCTGGATTATCACAACATTCAGTTTTATGAGGTTGTAAACAGAGATAGCAAATGCTTTTCTGGGGACAGATTAAAGCTTAAGAGATCAGAGAATCACATTCCAATAGACCAAATCACTCCCAATTCTGTCCTATTACCGAGACGTTTTCATGCCAATCTAATTTTGAATACATTTCTTGGCAAAGTAGCTTTGTGTTTATCAAAGTTCAGTTCCAGTGGGTCAGTTTGATTGACTGATTCTGAATCTTCTTTTTAAGTTCATAAACAATTTCATGTTTATAATGCTTTTTTTAGGAAGTGTAATGAAGGGAATAGTTAATGCACAGATCGTTGGAGTAGGGGAAGATTCAGAGATTGTAATTCAGTTGAGAGCTGTCACATAATGGAAGAGCCTGCCATTGGAGAGGGGTTGTTCACTAGCAAAGAAAATTTGTTATTCAGTGGAGTGATGATCACACATGAGTAAAACCAACTTTCAATTAGGACAAAATTGAGAGGCAAAGTCACTCAACAGAGAAACTGAGCATCATTTTGCAGAGAGAAATGGATATTCAGAGGGGTGAGTGATGTCACTTTGGGCAAAAACTGTCACTCACAGGGAAGAGAGCAGTTGTAGCCCAGGTGACTGTGCATTGTGGCACTGCCATATAGTAGAGATAGGCTTACTTTGTGTAAAGAAACTGCCAACTTTGGAACAGGGAGACAGACTGTCATACACTAGATAGATTATTTGTGAGTACAGACAGATTATTGCTCATTTAGAAGAAAACTAACCATTTTCTGGAACGAGGCTACACATAACATGTCAGGATGGTTGAAAATTGATTTCAGTTAGTGGCAAGGTGGTTGTCATTTCAGTGGAAAGCAGATTCTCATTCAATTTTTGGAACCAGTCTACGAGGGGTGATTGATAAGTTTGTGGCCTAAGGTAGAAGGAGTCAATTTTAGAAAACCTAGCACATTTATTTTTCAGCATGGTCCACTCCTACATTTACACACTTAGTCCAGCGGTTGTGGAGCATAGGGATCTTGGACCTCCAGAAAGCGTCCACTGCAGGGGTGATTGATAAGTTTGTGGCCTAATGTTGAAGGAGATGAGTTATACAGCTCTCTTTACATGCACATGCTGCTTAACTCTTTGAGTGAGTGATTATGCAGAAAGTTTGAAATTAATAACTCATCAGGGTGATTGATAAGTTCATGGCCTAAGGTAGAAGGAGATGAGTTACTAACTTCAAACTTTCTGCATAATCACTCAAAGAGTTGAACTGTATGTGCCTGTAACGAGAGCTGTATAACTCATCTCCTTCTACCTTGGGCCACGAACATATCAATCACCCATCTGTGGACACTTTCTGGAGGTCCAAGATCCATATGCTCCACGACTGCTGGAATAAGTGTGTAAATGTAGGAGGAGACTATGTTGGAAAATAAATGTGCTAGGTTTTCTAAAATTGACTCCTTCTACCTTAGGCCACGCACATATCCATCTCCCCTCGTATAACTCAGTTGGAAGATGGCTACCCAGTGATGAGTGACAATCACTGAAAGGGGTGAGCGGTACTCTTAGTGAATGGGGTAGATAGTGACAGGAGACTGGAACATCGTGGAAAATGTGCACAAGGTTTGCAGGTATTAATGACCTTTGGCAATTCCAGGCACTGGAATTCACAAATGTAGCTTGGGTTTGCATTTCATTGTCATGAAAATAGTTTTTAAAGTTTTTAGCTTGTGCTAACATCTGTTGGTTATGTTAGTGCAAGAGGTGCAATTGTACGACTGACAAGATTCAGCTGAACTTAACCAGTTGCTTTGAAAGGAATGCCAACATCCACTGGTGGAAGTCTTTCTATAGAGTTTGGGCACTTGGAGGAAGTGCATTAGAACAATGATGAGAACAGGCATTCTTGCTTCGCAAAGTATTTCTGAACAAAATGAATGAGAAACCAAGTGAAGATCAGGTGACTATTTTAAAGAACAACTGCTTATAGTCTGCTCAGTCCCTGTTGCCCTCCACTTGAATTCTCTATGCCACTCCTATTCTGACCAATCAGTGCGTAGCCTCTGGCTCGAGTTTGAGCATGCCGCACAGTACTGAACAGGCTGAAATTCTCTAGTCCGTCACATGAAACACTGGACCACAGAAGTTACCTCCATGCTCATCTTCCTCTCAGCAAAGGAACTGTTCTTTTTAAGCGTTGCAGGAAATGGATTCCGACAACGGTCCATAACCCAGAGTTTCTGTAAGTTAGTGACAAAAGGCTGAGATCACAAAAGTTGCACTGGCAGGTTAATTAGATTCAGATTTGTAGTTAATTTTAGAGCTTAGTCTATGTTCCAAACCTTTCCCAGTAATGCTCCCCGACTACCTGTGCTACATTGACAACTGCATTGATGTTGCTTCCTGCACCCACGCTGAGCTCATCAATTTCATCAACTTTGCCTCCAGTTCTACCCTACTCTTTAAACTCACTTGGTCCATTTCTGACACCTCCCTCCATTTAATCGATCTCTCTGTCTCTATCTCTGGAGACAAATGTCAATCGACATCTTTTATAAACCTATTGATTCCCACTGCTATCTTGACTATAAGTTGGGAAACCACTTCATCAAGCACCTCCACTCTGTCAGCAAAAAGCAGAAATTCCCAGTGGCAATACATTTTAATTCAGATTCCCATTCCCACTCCAACATGTCAGTCCATGGCCTCTTCTTGTGCCACGATGAGACCACCCTCTGGAGGAGCAGCACCTTATATTCCACCTGGATAGCCTCCAATCTGAAGGCATGAATATCGCTATCTAGTTAAAAAAAACTTTTCCCTCCCCCTCCCCCTTCTTCTATTCCCCAATCTGGCCTCTTCCTTTTTCTCAACTGCCTATCACCTCCCCCGCTGCCACTCCTCCTTCCCTTTCTCCTATGGTCCACTCTCCTCTCCGATCAGATTCCTTCCTCTCCAGCCCTTTACATTTCCTACCACCTGGCTTTACCTATCACTTTCTAGCTACCCTCCTTCCCCTCCCCCAACTTTATATTCTATCATCTTCCTCTTCCTTTCCAGTCCTGAGGAAGGGTCTCAGCCCAAAACATTGACTCTTCATTCACTTCTGTAGGTGCTGAGTTCCTCCAGCATTCTGTGTCCGTTCCTTTAGCTAGAATTAGTGCAACAGTACAGATATGTACTGCAGATTCGAAACGTACCAGTCCACAGGAGCTGCCAGACCTGTGAACCTCAACATGTAGTTCACTTTTTCTGCCTACTTCAGTATTAGCATTTTATATGGAAGTTGCTCATTTGTGATATTTACCAAGCTTTTCTCTCTTCATTGATCAGCTGGGCAAATTCCTCCACCCTGCTATTAAAAACATTTTACACTTGCCCCTGCTATCACAAAACTGTGCCCATTTGCCCTTAAGACACACTGGCAACTCTTGCCTCACCCTATCACTCGATATTCCCTTTGTTTCATGCACTCCCCCTTTCACCTTATCTGCAGTTTTAAACTACATTCCTTTATCGCCCCTTTCTTGTTCTGAAAACTGATGTTGATTGCTTCCCTTTCCACAGACCTTGCCCGATCTGCAAGGTGCTTCCTACAATCAGCTTCCATTTCTGATCATCAGCATCTGCAGCCTATTTATTCCATTCCATTGGCTTACTGGATGCAGTGGATAGGCAGAGGTAGGCTGAGTTAGTGACAGAAACATAGAAAACCTACAGCACAATACAGGCCCTTTGGCCCACAATGCTATAACGAACATGTACTTATTTTAGAAATTACCTCGGGTTACCCATAGCCCTCTATTTTTCTAAGCTCCACGTACCTATCCAGGAGTCTCTTAAAAGACCTTATTGTATCCGCCATCACCACCGTTGCCGGCAGTCTATTCCACGCACTCACTGCTCTCTGCGTAAAAAACTTACCCCTGACATCTCCTCTGTACCTACTTCCAAGCACCTTAAAACGATGCCCTCTCATGATTTCAGCCCTGGGAAAAAGCCTCTGACTATCCACACAATCAATGCCTCTCATCATCTTATACACCTCTATCAGGTCACCTCTCATCCTCCATCACTCCAAGGAAAAAAACCCGAGTTCACTCAACCTATTCTCATATTCCAATCCAGGCAACATCCTTGTAAATCTCCTCTGCACCCTTTCTATGGTTTCCACGTCCTTCCTGTAATGAGGAGACCAGAACTGAGCACAGTACTCCAAGTGGGGTCTGACCAGGGTCCTATATAGCTGCAGCATTACCTCTCGGCTCCTAAATTCAATTCCACGATTGATGAAGGCCAATGCACCGTATGCCTTCTTAACCACAGAGTCAACCTGCACAGCAGCTTTGAGTGTCCTGTGGACTCGGACCCCAAGATCCCTCTGATTCTCCACACTGCCAAGAGTCTTACCATTAATACTATATTCTGCCATCATATTTGACCTACCAAAATGAACCACCTCACGCTTATCTGGGTTGAACTCTATCTGGCACTTCTCAGCCCAGTTTTGCATCCTATCAATGTCCCTCTGTAACCTCTGACAGCCCTCCACACTATCCATAACACCTCCAACCTTGTGGCATCAGCAAATTTACTAACCATCCCTCCACTTCCTCATCCAGGTCATTTATAAAAATCATGAAGAGTAGGGGTCCCAGAACAGATCCCTGAAGCACACAACTAGTGACGACCTCCATGCAGAATATGACCCGTCTACAAGCACTCTTTGTCTTCTGTGGGCAAGCCAGTTCTGGATCCACAAAGCAATGTCCCCTTGGATCCCATGCCTCCTTACTTTCTCAATAAGCCTTGCATGGGGTAACTTATCAAATGCCTTGCTGAAATCTATATACACTACATCTACTGCCCAACAGTCCCTTTTAAGTCTTTCCCCTCTCACCCTAAATATACGTGCCCTAGTTTAGGACTCACCTACCTTGGGGAAATGACTGTTACCATAAAGCTTATCTATGCCAATATCTATAACACTTATCAATATTGGCCGTCGCTATTTATTATTGAGAAGGTGATGGTAGGTTATCTTGAACCACTGCAGTACTCAAATATTCCCAGAAAAGCAATTACTAGATTTAGACCCAGCAAGAATGGAGAAACAGCAATATACTTCCAGGTATGGATGGTGTGTCACCAACATGAGGGAATCTGCAGATGCAGGAAATCCAAAGCAACACCCACAAAATTCTAGAGAAACTCAGCAGGTCAGGCAGCATCTATGGAAAAGAATAAACAGTCGACGTTTCAGGCCAAGACCCTTCTTCAGGACTGGAAAGAAAAATGACAAAGAAGAGAAGGTGGAAAGACAGATGGTGTGGGATGAGACATGGGACTGGTAGGTGGTGGTCCCAAGCACCTGCTGCCCTTGTCTTTCTGGTTACAGCTAAAGGAACAGCTTGACCACAGTGTACTCAGTCCCTGGTACACGCAGCAGACACTGAGGCCACTGGGGAAGGAATGAATGAAGAGGGGGCCAATCGGCAGGTTGCTCTCATCCAGGTTTACCATTCCACTCCTGTCAGGTGGAAGTGAGGAGGCATACAGGGGCGAAATAGATTGCCTGATTGAATGGTGCCGCAACAATGACCTTGCACTCAACATCAGCAAGACCAAGGAATTGATCGCGGACTTCAGAAGGACAGGAGAGCACACATCAGTTGGGGGGCCTCAGAGGTAGAAAGGGTGGACAGCTTCAAGTTTACGGGCGTCTAAATTTCCAAGGATTTGTTTTGGGTCCAACACACTGATGTGATCATGAAGAAGGCATGCCAATGCCTCTACTTGATTAAGAGTTGGAGAAGATTTGGTGTGTCACCAAATACCCTAGTACAGTGAAGAACATTCTAACCGGTTGCATCACTGTCCGGTATGGAGGCTCCAATGCACAGCACTGAAAGAGACTGCAGAGGTTGGAGCTCCATCTTCGGCACACCCCACCCCTCCACCAAGGACATCGTCAAGCAGGTGACATCCGTTGTTAAGGATCCTCAGCACCCCAGGACACGCCCTCTTCATGTTACTGTCATCAGGGAGTAGGTAAAGAAACCTCAAGACCCACACTCAATATTTTAGGAACAGCTTCTTTCCCTCCACCATCAGAATTCTGAATGGTCCATGAAGCCATCAACACGACCTTGCTACTCCTCCTTTGCATTATTTAAATTACTTGTTTGTTTGTTTATTTATTTATTTTTGTAACTTATTGCAATGTTTATTCCTTGTTCTTCGCTGCTGCCACAAAACTACAGATCTCACAGCACATGCAGTGATAACAAACCAGTTGTGATTCCAACCTGCATGGGAAAAATCTTGATTGGGAAGTCAAGAAGGGGATACCACGGGATACTCACCTGATCTGCACCGGATCGTGGCTCACAGAGCTTCTGATATGGCTTATTCCTGTTTGCAAAGAAAAAGCAAACGAGGGAAAGAAGATGGGGCAACAAAGTGACACAAGGGAGCAAAGAAGGCATATGGCACATTTGCTTTCGTTGGTCGGGGAACTGAGAGCAAGTACAGATATCATGCTACAGCTGTACAAGATCGTGCTACGACTGCGCTTACTGCATTGCACACTGTGCCTAAGCTACAGAGCACGCAGAAAAGATTTTTCAAGGATGTTGCTGGGCCTGGAGGGCTGAGTTATCAGGACAGACTGGATAGGCTAGCACCGTTTTCTCTGGAGCACAGGAGGCTTCTGTGTGAACTTCTGAGATTTGTCAAATCGTGAGTGGCATTGATGAGGTGGACGATCATAGTCTTTTTTTCCCTAGAACCAGGGTGTTTAAAGCTAAAGGAAATAGATTTATGATTAGAGCAGAAAGATTTAAGTAGGACCTGAGTTGCAAGATTTTCACACAGAGTGGTGGGTTTATGCAACAAGCTGCCACAGGAAATGGTAGGGCTGGGCACAGTTTTGGCTTTTAAAATATTGTATATTTGGACAGCTTGCATGGATTGGAGGGGCATGGGCCAAATGCAGATGAACTAAGCACCTTTGTCAGCATAGACAAGTTGAGCTGAAGGTCCTGTTCACATGCTCTGCGGCTCTGTGATTCTCTAAGCAAGGAAGGAATGAGTGCAGTGCTGGGTAGTGATATAGACGCTGTAGACGGTAATGTGAAATTAGCTTGGGGGAATAATGAACGGCAAGGGAAAGAAGGCACGAGTGGAAGCTTCGCAATAGGATTAAGCATAAATAGGGTAACGAAAATTGGTTTATTATTGTCACATGTTCCAAGGTGTAAACTGGCCATTCAGGCAACAGAAGAGAAAACAATAATGGAATGCAGAATGAAGTATTATAGCTACAGAGAAAGTGCACTGTGCGGACACTGGGAGTCACCATTAACTGTAAGTGCCACAGTATTTGCCTACAGAAGTCGGATAGAGAGCTCCAAATTGCACAGCTCATTATCAGGGGGAAAGCAGGGTAGAATTGCTGGTGCATGCTTGGATCATTGCAGTTCCGACAACATGATTTCAGACAGCAGCTGACTGGTGTCCCGTCCAACTCTCTGGATGTTTTCTCCATGACCAGTACAGTATGGCTGCACTGTGTATCAATTATAAAATGCATAGCTGCAACTCACCAAACTTCTCGCAGGGAAACCTCCCAAACTGACAAAGCTCTACCAAACGGCATCATACACAGGGAACACTGTGTCCCCACATCACAAATAATCCCCACTGACTTCAAAATATATCTCTCATTGAAATAGGATTCAGAAACTGAAAATACTTATCTATCAATTCTATGGGATCACCTTCAGTACATTTACTGTAGCAGTTCTAGAAGTCACTGCTTGCCATTTCTTCGAGAGCAGTATGAAGTAACGTTAAATAATAGCCCAGCCAAGGTCACCCTTAATACTAGTGAACAAAGAGCAAAAGTTTCTTTACTGCACCAAAGTTCCAAGAACACTCACTACTAATCTTTGCCTGACTACAATTGATTACTATAAAATCAAGACAATTTAATCCTGTAATTGCAGAACGCTAGAGGAACTCAAGGTCAGGCAGCATCTATGGAAGGAACTTACAGGATTAATGAAGCATCCCAAAATATTCACTGTTCATTCGCTCTCCATAGATGCTGCCTGACTTGCTTAGTTTCTCCAGCATTTTCTATGTTGCTCAGGTTTCCAGTATCTCTTATGTTTCAAACCTACAAACATATCTATACATCTGATCAATGTAAAAAGCATATTAACTAATTACTTTTGTGAAAACTCTTGGTGATTTTCCAATTGCATCCCTTCCCCTGATCTGCGTTCCCGCAGTGGGTTTTGCATGGTTAGTAAATGGTTGTCACATGGCAAAGGAGGCTGCAGTCTGCCCTGGAAGATAATCATAGCCATTCGGGGTTTGTCCTGGCTTTGGACTCACCATCTCACCTCCAGTTTGGGCAAGTTGCTGACCATAAGAAAGCTGCCCAAGTGGTAGGATCATAATACATCCTGTGACAGAAGAGTAAATTTATACTCTATTGACTTGCAGGCAATTCCCTTAAGCTGCAGCCCCATTTCCTGCTGGAGCATAATATCCTCAAATATCCTTTGAGGACAAGTATCCAGAGATATTAGAGCAGTTTTGCCTTAAACAATAAACTTGAACCTTTCAGAGCATCTTTGGGTAATGTCCATCTGCACCAGAATGGAACATGAAACTTCAGTTTGATGCAACACTGGGCATCAAATGCTATATCAGTCACGGTTGGTGGTGCAATGTTGTCGTGCAGTACTCAACGCATCCTTGCTGGGAGGCACAGGCTTCACTCTCCACCGAGAGCCTGGCACGAGGCACGATCTGCATCGGAATATGTGCTGACACTTGCAGGTTGCCCCTGCACATCCTTGGGTGTGCTGGTTCACAAAGCATTTTACTGTACATTCTGATGTACATGTGATAAATAAGCCTGAATCTGAAGTTTGAAACTGGTCTCTCTTATGCTCCTTAACATTTCACAGTACAATGAAGCACTGTGCATACCTTGCAAAGTCCTCTCCTGAAATACACCTGGAGAAGCCAACAGCAAAAGGACAGATCCAACAAACGCGGTTGAAATCAGCGGTGATCAGTACTTACCAGGAATCCAAAGATGGATGATGAAAGCATTTCCTTGCCCAGGTCCAATCACGTTGGGACCACCATCTGAAGAGCAGTGATAGATCCAGCTGAAGCTTCCTTCTCATACGTGAAAGGACTGCACTGAATGGCACTGTATTCCTCAGTAGACATGCAGCTAAGCTGGCTAGCCTCTACAATGTTTACAATGCACCATCTCCCTAACCCTACACTCATTTCTGGAGCGTCTGGACAGTAAAAGTTCCTACATTAGACTGTTCTTAATCAACTGCAGTTTTCTCTTCAGTACCATAATTCAAAGCAAATTCATCTCCAAACTTCTGGACCTGGGAATCAGCATCTCCCTTTGTAACTGGATCCTTGGCTTCTTGGCCAAGAGACTGCAATCAGTAAGGATAGGCAGCAACACCTCCACCATGATTATTCTCAACACTAGTGTCACACAAGGCTGTGTCTTCAGGTCCCATTTTACTCCTTGTACACTCACGACAGCATGGCCAGATTCTGCTCTATCCCCAGCTACAAGTTTGCAGATGGCACCGCCACAGTAGACCAGATCTCAAATAGTGATGAGGTGGAGTACAGGAAGGAGGAAAAGAGCTTAGTGATATGGTGTCATAACAACAATCCTTCCCTCAGTGTCATCAAAAGAAAAGTGCTGTTGTCATTGACTTCAGGAAGGGAGCTGGTGCGCAAGCTCCTGTATACATTAACGGTGCTAAGCTCGAGAGGGTTGTGAGCTTCAAGTTTGTAGGGGTGAGCATCACCATTAGCTTTCCCTGCTCCAGCCACGTTGACGCTACAGCCAAGAAAGCTCACTGGTGCCTTCCTTCTTTAAGATGCTAAAGAAATTTGGAATGTGGCCCTCACCAATTGTTATCAATGAGCTATGGAAAGTACCTTATCCAGATCCAGGTGGGTCTGGCTACTGCTCTGCCCTTGGCTGCAAGAAACTGCAGAGGGTTGTGGTCACAGTCAGCACGTCACAGAAAACCAACCTCCCCTCCATGGACTCCGTCTACAATTCTCACTGCCTCAATAAAGCAGCCAGCATAATCAAAGACCTCACCACCCCAGATATCCTCTTCTCTCCTTCTCCTATCAGTCAGAAGATACAAAATCCTGAAAGCGCATACCAACTATTGAATGGTTCTCTGATATGATAAGATGGGCTCCCAATCTACCTCATTTGATCTTATTGTCTGCCTGCACTGCACTTTCTCTGTAACTGTTACAATTATTCAAGTGTTTTACCTTGTAATACCTCAATGCACTGTTGTAATGAATTAGTGTGTATGACAGTATGAAAGACAAGTTTTTCACCATACCTCAGTACACGTGGCAAGAATAAGTTAATACAATGATTAAATTGCAATGTAAGGAAAGGGGAAACTGAAAATTGGTCTCTTGAGTCTCTTGACCATGAATGACCAAAGCAATGGTCATCTGTTGAACTGAGCATCACTGAACAAACTCTCAGGAGTGGGAGATCACTGGTGAAAGCGCTGAAGCTGTTTGAGCCAAAGGTTCTGCCCTGAAATACTCCGCAATACTCTTCTGAGGGTGAAATGAAATGGTACCACAAGCGTCTTCTTTGTTCTAGGCCTGACCCCAGCCAGTGAAGATTTTAATTATCTTTTTCCAGAGTACTTTGGCACCACACACGGACAAATATTACCTTGATGTCAAATAATCACACTCATCTCACATGTTAAAATTTTGTCTAAAGCTGGACTGAAGATTAACGAGGTTTAGAACATAGGAACAATGAAAGGGTCCCATATTGGTGAGTCCATGGGTTGACACTGGAGATTGATCGGAAGTCCAGAGGTCAAGGCTTGATGGCTGAAGCCCTGGGTCTGCAGTTCCTCCCAGGAAGTCCTCTCCAAACACATCTTTAGGTTGTTTCTGGTTGTTAATGCAAACAGCATATTTCATAGCATATTTTGATGTATGTCTGATAAATAAATTCATCTGAATCTTCATCGAAATCGTCCTGAATTTAGATTGATGGAAAATTAATTAAACAAGTTTCCCCTGTCCAGCTTTACATGGACTAATCCCAGCTGGCAAGTTTTCTATGTTATGGAGTCATAGAGTCATACTGCACGAAAACATGTCCTTCAGCCCATCATGTACACACAGGCCCATCGCTATTAATCCCATCTACTGGCACTTGGTGCATAGCCTTCTCGTTTGGCCATTCAAATACTCAGCTAAAAACATTAAATATAGCAACAATATTTCTTCCACCAAGCCTTCATTTAGCTCATCCAGATTCCAAATGTCCTCTAATATAAAAAAAATTCTTCCTTAGACCCCTATTAAATCTCTTATACCTTACCCCTAAATCCACAATTTCGAGTTTTAGACACCTCTGCTAAGAGGGAAGTTGCTTACAATCAACCTCCATCATTTTGTAATCATCACGGGGTTTTCCTGCAGCCTCCTCTGCTGCAAATGAAACAAGCCCCGTTTATGGAGGGCAACGTGGGAGGGAGGAACAGTAACATAAGCTTTATTTGTCACATGTGCATCGAAACATCAAAACATACAGTGAAAAGTGTCATTTTGTGTCAAATCGAATCTGCGAGGATTGTGCTGGGTAACGTGCTCCTGTGGCAGCACAGCACGCCTACAACTCACAAAGCCAAACTGTACATCGTTGCAGTGTGAGAGGAAACTGGAGCACTTGGAGGAAACGCACACAATCACAATGAAATGTACAAACTCCTTAGATTAGATAGGTCTTGGAAAAGGTTTAAAGTCATTGCAACAGCAACGGGCCTGTACTGTGCTGTCTCCAGTCTCTCTGTAAAACTGAAGCACTCCATCCCAGGAAACATCCTGATGAATCTCCTCTTCACTCTTCAGTGTAGTCACGTCCCTCCTATAGCCTGGCCACCAGAAATGCATAGTCTTCCAGCTGTGGCCTAACCAGTGTTTTAAAAATTATACCATAACCTCACTACACGTATATGCATCTGGCTAATGAAGACAAGTATCCAAAATGGTTTCTTCACCAATTTATCTATCGATGCTACCACATCCATAGACTTGTGCACCAAGATTCCCTTGTTGCTCAATACTCTTTAGGCTGCTACTATTTACTTTACATATCCTATTATTGTTAGTACTCCCAAAATCCACACTATGTCAAGATTAAATTCCATCTGTCATTGTACTGCCCATCTTGCCGACTGAATAATATCATTCTGCAGCTGAAGACTACCCTCCGCACTCCTAATGAATCTATCAATTTTTGAGTCACCTGCTGACTTGTTTATCCTTCCTCCTACAACCAAAATCAGTAAGGGATGTTCCACCAATCTCCGTGATACTATACAAGTCTTAGGCTTCCAATCACAAGAGCAACTATCCACTACCGCCCTCATCCTCCTGTTACCAAGACAATTTTTGATCTAGTTTGCCAGTGCACCCTGGATCCCTTGGGCTCTAACATAGGAATTAGTTTTCCATGTGGGATCCTGTCAATGTTCCTGCTGAAGTCCATACAGAAGACAACTACAACACTAGTCTCAGGAGTACATTTTGTTATCTTTTCAAAAAATTCAATCAAATTGAACAGAAAGGATCTCGTCCTATTGAAGCTATGGTGACTATCTTTAATTAGACCCTGCCTTTATAATTTCTGATTACTCCTATCCCTCAGAATATTTTTCCAATAACATCTCTATCAGAGACAATAAAAGATTTTCTCTCAGTGACTGTAACTCTTTGAATTGTCCGATGGAGAATGTTGTTGAAACTTTGCCACAAAGAATATTCTAAACAAAATTCTTTATTTTTGGTTATTAAAGGAATCAGAGGTGTGGAATTAATGCATGAGAATGTTGCTGAGGTAGACCAATCCATCTGAAGCAGAGTCACCATTGCAGATATAAGATCAATCTTCCAAAGAGCCAACCTGCAGAAACCGTCTGGCCCGGATGGTGTCCTTAGATCCTGTGCAGATCAGCTAGTGGGGGTATCTGTAGACATTTTTAACCTTTCCCTGCTTCAATCTGTGTTCCCCAACTGCTTTAAGAAGACCACTATCATCCTAGTACCTGAATAAAATCAAGATACTGTGCTTTAATGACTACTACCCAGTGGCTGCACCATCCACCATCATGAAGTGCTTTGAGAGGCTGATCAGCCCTCCAGACAGCCTGAACCCATTGCAATTTGCTTACTGCTGAACAGGTCCACAGTGGATGCTGCCTCCCTGGCTCTTCACTCATCTCTGAAACATCTGGATGGAAAAGACACTAACATCAAACTATTGTTTATTAACTGCAGCTCTGTCTTTAAAACTATAAGTCCAAGCAAACTTAACACCAACTCCAGACCATGGGAGTCAATGCCTCCTTCTGCAACTGGATCCTGGACTTTGTGACCAACAGACCGCATTCAGTAAGGATAGGCAGCGATACCTCCCCACATTTATTCTCAACATTGGTGTTTCACAAGGTTGTGTCCTCAGCCCCTACACTATTTTCTGTAGACTCATGACTATGTGGCCAGATTTTGCTCTAATTCAATCTACAGGTTTACAAGTGATACCACCACAGTGACCATATCTCAAATAATGAAGAGTTAGAGCAGAGGAAGAAGATAGAGAACCTAGTAATCTGATGTCATAAAATAATCTTTCTCTCAATGTCTGCAAAACAGAAGAGCTGGCCATCAACGTCAGGAAGGGGGTCAGTACACAGGCTCCTGCTGACATTAGAAATGTTGAAATTTAAGGGGTTGTGAGCTTTAGGTTCCTAGGAGTAAATATCTGCAATATTCTATCCAGATACAACCACATAAATGCGTCGGCCAAGAGAACTCACAATACCCCTAATTCTTCAGGAGGCTGAAGAAATTTACCACGTCCCTGTCAATCCTTACCAATTTTTTATTGATACACCACAGAAAGCATCATAACAGCTTGGTATGGTAACCGCTCTGCACGTGAACACAAGAAACACAGAGAGTAATGGACACAGTCCAGCACATCATGGAGAACAGCCTCCTCTCTATAGACTCTGCCCACACTTCTCGCAAACTCAGTAAACCATCCAGAATAATCAAAGACTGCACCCAGTGACGAGACATTCTCTCCTCTCCCCTCTCCCATCAGGCAGAAGATACAAAATCCTGAAAACACGCATCACCTGGCTCTGCATTTCCTTTGTGGATAACTTATATTTCTTCATATTGTCCTTCCCACCATTACCAGCCTGTGATTTTACCCACCTGACCCCTAGATCAATGTTCTAAATCTCTACTCTCTCAACATTGCCCTACATCTATAAAAATCCTCCTTAAAATCTGTGACAGAACCTTAGTGGCTGTTCACAAGACTTCCATCTTTGACTCAGCGTCAATTTTTGTCACTTCTGGTGAAAACACTTTAGAATGTTTGGTACTGTATAAACACAAGACTACACTCAGTTGTCTCTTTGTTAGATACATTTATACATCTGATTGTTAATTCAAATCTCTAAGCAGCCAATCACATGGTAACAACTCAAAAAGATGCAGACATGGTTAAGATCGGACATCAGAATGAGGAAGCAATATGATCTAAGTGAGTTTGACAGTGGAATGATTGCTGGTGCCAGACAGGGTGGTTTGCATAACTTGAAGTTGCTGATTTCCTAGGATTTTCAGGCACAACGCTTTCTAGGGTTTCCAGAGAACTGTGCAAAAAACACAAAAAAAAATCCAGTCAGCAGCAGTTCTGTAGGTGAAAACGCCTTGTTAATAAGAGAGGTCAGAGGAAAATGGTCAGACTGGTTCAAGCTGACAGGAAGGTGACAGTAACTCAAATAACCACACGCTACAGCAATGATGTGCACACATCAAATCTTGAAGTGAATGGGCTACAGCACCAGAAGACTACAAACATACACTCAGTGTCTATTTTGTTAGGTACAGGAGGTACCCAGTCCCCTGTCGAAGGGTCTCGGCCCGAAACATCGACTGTACTTTGTCCATGGATGCTGCCTGGCCTGCTGAGTTCCTCCAGCATTTTGTGTACGTTGCTCAGATTTCCAGCATCTGCAGTTCTTCTCTTGTTTGTACTTTAAGAAGTGGTCACTGGGTGTATACTGTAGCCTGCCTTGTAACCCTGACACTGGCTAGTTTTAACGAAAACATGATAAGAGAAATCTGTTCCTTTTTCTATTGTGGCTTGTAAGGGCCTAAAAATTTCATTCAAATTGTCCAAAAATAGTCACATGGAACATAGAAATTTACAGCACAGTACAGGCCCTTTGGCCCACAATGTTGTGCTGACCAAGTAACCTACTCATATTATCCATGTTATTCTTAACTCATATCCTCACACCACTTATCGTCAGCAAATCCAATCCTCCAACCTATTTGATTTGCTGATTTGGGTGTACACTGTTGAAGGTTTGTGCACTAGCATCTTGAGATATTTTATGACCCTTTTTCGGAGAATTTCCAGCACTTCATGGCAATGTGCCAATATTACCTCTGCTACCTGCTTCCAGAACACCTGCTGAACGGCAGAGTGGAATATTATCAGAGCTGGATCAAATATAGTGGAAATCTGGAACTCAGCCTCCATTAAAGTTGTTGATGCTGAGTTCAGCTGAAAGTTTAATAACTCTGATCAGCAGATTTTCTTAGATAATGATATGGAAAGGAATGGAGCAAAAGGGTTAGTTAGAGTTAAGATACAGATGTTACAACCAATATGAATAATAGAGAAGATTTTCTGGCATAAGTGATTCCAGCCAGATCGGATTTCCTTTCATTTCACTCTTATTTGTCACTTTGTGATGTTTCTCCCCAAGGGATGCAACTGACTTCTGACCCCCACCCACAGATACTGAGGAATTTTGACCCCCGTATCATGGCCCTGCCCTGCTGTCATCCATATATCTTCAAATCTTGTCATCATGCAATTTTCTGGTGTTCTAAGAAAAAGTCAGAAAGGGAAGCAAGGAGAAGCATAAGTGGAACTCAGCAAGTCAGGCAGCACTTATAGAGAGGAGTAAATAGTCAACATTTTGGGCTGAGAACCTTCATCGGGGCTGGAAGGAAAGGGGAAAAGGTGAGAATAAGAAGGTGATGAGAAGGAGTACAAGGTAATAAATGAAGCCAGGTGAGGGGGAAAGTGGGTGGGTGGGTAAAAGCGGATGAAGTCATAAGCTGGGAGGTGATAGGTGGAAGAGGTAAAGGGTTGAAGAAGAAGGAATCTGATAGGACAGGACTTTGATTATGCAGGGGGAGGGAAGGAGGAGGGGAACCAGAAGGAAGTGATGAGGGTGAAGTGAAGAGAAAGGGTAAGGTGGTAGGAAAAGAAAAAAGGAGAAAGGAGAGGAGGGAGAAATTACCAGAAGTTAGAGTAATTAACGTTCATGCCAGGAGAGAAAATAAGTTAGTTGTAAATTACAGAAAGGAGTTGGAGAGGTGAAGAGGAAACAAACCATTTTAGATGAACAGGAAGAGACAGGAAAAAAATCCTGTGGGAAAAAAGAGCACAGCTTCTTCAACATGGGCTTTCTGTAAGAATAGTAACGTTATTTCAACAGTAAATGATACAGTCCCACTCCCTGCAACAGAACTAAGAAAAATAGAATTTTTGGTGTCTCTGATTATCACAGTCTGCTTTCTACATCATTTATTATTATATTGTAATTTGTCCTTTATTGTGCCTATTCTCTTGTTTATTCATTATTGTACTGCCCTGCTCTGTTTTGTGCACTTTATGTAGTCCTGTGCAGGTCTATAGTCTAGTGCAGTTTTTATGTTGTTTTACGTAGTCTAGTGTAGCCTTGTGCTGTCTCACATAGTCTAGTGTAGATTTGTATTGTTTCATGTAGCACCAGGGTCCTGGAGGAACGTTGTTTCATTTTTACTGCATACTGCTCCAGCAGTTTATGGTCAAAATGACAATAAACTTGACTGACTTGACTTTCACCCTTAACCCATGACCTCTAGTTGTAGTTCCACCCAACCTCAGTGGAAGAAGCCTGCTTGCATTTACCCTATCCAAACCCTCATCATTGTGTACACTTCTATCAAATCTCTCCTCAATCTTCAACAATGAAGTCCTAACTTATTCAACTTTTCCTATTTTTCTATTCAAGTCCTCCAGTTCTAGCAACATCCTTCTAAATTTTCTCTGTACTCTGTCAACTTTATTTACATCTTTCCTGTAGGTATGTGACCAAAACTGTACGCAATACTCCAAATTAGGCCTCCCCAATGTCTTATACAACTTCAGCATAACATCCCATCTCCTGTACTCAGTGCATTGATTTATGAAGACCAATGTGCCAAAAGCTTTCTTTATGATCTTATCTACCTGTGCTGCCACTTTCAATGAATTATGGCTCTATATTCCCAGAACCCTTTGTTGACCCACACTCCTCAGTGTCCTACCGTTCACAGTGTAAGACCTACCCTGGTCCGCTTTGGTCCTACCAAAGTGCAACATTTTGTATTTGCCCTCATTAAATTCCATCTGCCACATTTCAGCACATTTTTCCAGTTGGTCCAGATCCCATGATAGTTTTCCTCACTGTCCACTACACCCCCAATCTTGGTGTCATCTGCAAATTTGCAAATCCAGTTAACCATATTATCATCCAGATTATTGGCATAGCTGACAATCAACAATGGACCCAGCCTGATTCCTGTCACACCCCACTAGTCACAGGCCTCCAGTCAGAGAGGCAACCATCTACTATCACTCTCTGGCTTCTCCCACAAAGTCAATGTCTAATCCAAGCCGAGCGACTGAACCTTCGTGACCAACTTTCCATGCGGGACTTTATTAAGTGCGTTGCTAAAGTCCATGTAGACAGCAACCACTGCCTTGCCTTCATCAACTTTCCTGGTAACTTTTTTGAAAAATTCTATAACTTTGGTTAGACATGACCTTCCACGCACAAAGCTATGCTGGCTATCTCTGATAAGTCCACATCTATCCAAATACACATATATCTGATCCCTTAGAACACCTTCCAATAACTTTCCCACTAGTGACATCAGGCTCACCGGCCTATAATTTCCTGGTTTATTTTTAGAGCCTTTCTTAAACAGCAGAACAAAATTAACTATTCTCCAATCCTCCAGTACCTGACCTGTCACTAAGGATGATTTAAATATCTCTGCTAGGGCCCCTGAAATTTTTGCACTTGCCTCTCACAGGGTCCTTGTTCAGGCCCTGGGGATTTATTCGCTCTAATTTGCCTTATGACAGCAAATAGCTCCTCCTCTGTAATCTGTATAGGGTTCATGACCTCGCCTCTGCTTTGCCTCACTTCTACAGATTCTATGTCCTCCTTCCAAGTAAATACAGGTTCAAGAAATGCATTTAAGAACTCCCCAGTCTGTTTTGGCTCCATTCATAGATTACAGTGTTGATCTTCCAGAGGATCAGTTTCATCTCTTGTAATCCTTGTGCTCTTAACGTATCTGTAGAATCCCTTAGGATTCTCCTTCATCTTGTCTGCTAGGGCAACCTCATGCCTTCTTTTAGCCCTCCTGATTTATTTCTTTAAATGTTCCCTTGCATTTCTGATAGACCGTAATTGGTTTTTTTTTTAAATACAGCGTGGAATAGGCCCTTGCACTGCCCAGCAATCCCCTAATTTTAATCCTAGAGTAATCATAGGACAACTTACAATGTCCAATCCCAATTCACCTACCAACCGACTGTTGGACTGTGGAAGGAAACTGGAGGACCTGGAGGAAATCCACTCAGTCACGAGGGAATGTATAAACTCCTTACAGGCAGAGGTGGGAATTGAACCCAAGCCACCTGTACTGTAAACCATTGTGCTAACCATTCCACTACAATGCTGCCCCATTTGTTGCCCCGTAAGTACCTCTTTTTTTTCCTTCCTGCCTATACCTGCATGCACCTCCTTTTTTTTCTTAACCAGGGCCTCAATATTTCTTGAAAAACAATGTACAGGCACATACAAGCTTTGTACTCCCAAAATTTTACTTTTGAAGGCCTCCCACTTACCAAGTATAGCTTTGCCAAAAAACAGCCTGTCCCAATCCACACTTGGCAGATCCTTTCTGATACCATCAAAATTGGCCTTTCTCCAATTTAGAATCTCATCCCACAGACCGGACCTATCTTTTTCCATTTTACTTTGGAACGAAGGGCATTGTGATCACTAGAAGCAAAGTTTTTCCCTACATAAACTTCTGTCACCTGCCTGCCTCATTCCCTAATGCCAAAGGGACAATGTTACAACAGTCACGCGGGATTTCAACATGCAGGTAGACTGGGAAAATTAGGTTGGTGCTGGATGCCAAGAGAGAGGAATTTCTAGAATGCCTACGAGATGTTTATTTTAGATGCAGCCCATGGTTGAGCCCACTAGAGGATCAGCTATTCTGGATTGGGTATTTGCAATGAACTGGAATTGTTTAGGGAGCTTAATGTAAAGAAACCCTTAGGGGCCAGTGATCATAATATGTTGGAAGTTGAGAAGGAGGAGCTAAAGTCAGAAGTGTCAGTGTTACAGTGGAGTAAAGGGGATTACAGAGGCATGACACAGGAGCTGGCCAAAATTGATTAGAAAAGAACACTAGCAGAGATGACAGTGGAGCACCAATGGCTGGAACTTCTTGGAGCAATTCCAAAGGCACAGGAAATATACATCCCAAAGAGAACAAAGTATTCTAAAGGCAGGATGACACAACCATGACTGACAGGAGAAGTCAAAGCCAACATAAAAGCCAAAGAGAGGGCATGTAATAGAGCACAAATTAGTGGAAAATTAGAGAATTGGGAAGCTTTTAAAAACCAACAGAAAGCAACTAAAAAAGCCATAAAGAAGAAAAAGATGGAATGCGAAAGTAAGCTAGCCAATAAGATTAAAGAGGTTACCAAAAGTTTCTTCAGATACATAAAGTGTAAAAGAGGGGCAAGTGTAGATGTTGGACTGCTAGAAAATGATGCTGGTGAGGCAGTAATGGGGGACAAGGAAATGGCGGATGAACTGAATATGTATTTTGCATCAGTCTACACTGTGAAGACACTAGCAGTATGTCAGGCGTTTGAGGGGGCAGGTGTGTGTAAAATTGCCATTACTAGGGAGAAGATTATTGGGAAACTGAAAGATCTGAAGGTAGATAAATTAACTGAACAAGATGGTATACACCCCAGGGTTCTGAAAGAGGTGGCTAAAGAGATTGTGGAGGCATTAGTAGTGAGCTTTTAAGAATCAATAGATTCTCACATGGTTCTGGAGGACTGGAAAATTGCAAATGTCACTCCACTCTTCAAGAAGGAAGAGTGGTAGAAGGAAATTATAGGCCAACTAATCTGGCCTCAGTGGTTGGGAGGATGTTGGAGTCGATTGTTAATGATGAGGTTTCGGGGTACTTGGAGGCACATGATAAAATAGGCCGTAGTCAGCATTGTTTCCTTAAAGGAAAATCTTGCCTGACAAATATATTGGAATTCTTTGAGGAAATAACAAGCAGGATAGATAACGAAGAATCAGTTGATGTTGTGTTCTTGGATTTTCAGGTGTTTGACGAGGTGCCGCACATAAAGCTGTTTAACAAAATAAAAACCCAGGATATTGCAGAAAAGATATTAGTATGGATAGAGCATCAGCTAATTGCTTGGAGGGAAAGAGATGGAATAAAGGGAGCCTTTTCTATTTCGCTGCCAATAACTGATGATATTCCACAGGGGTCTGAGTTCGGACTGATCCTTTTTACATTATATATCAGTGACTTGGATGATGGAATGGATGGCTTTGTGGTCAAGTTTGCAGGTGATACAAAGATAGGTGGAGCAGAGTGTAGTTTTGAGGAAGTATAGAGGCTATAGAAAGGCTTAAACAGATTAGGAGAATGGGCGAAGAAGTGGCAGATGGAATACAATGTTGGGAAATGTATGGTCATGTACCTTGGTAGAAAAACTAAAAGCCTAGACTATTTTGTAAATGGAGAGAGAATTTGCAATTGAGGTGCAAAGGGACTCAGGAGCCTTTGTGCAAGATTCCCTAAATGTTAATTTGCAGTTTGAATCACTGGTGAGGAAGCCAAATGCAATGTTAGTATTCATTTCAAGAGGACTAGAATATAAAGGCTCTATAAAACACAGGTGAGGTCTCACTTGGAGTATTGTGAGCAGTTTTGGGCCCCTTATCTAAGAAGGAATGTGCTGACACTGGACAAGGTTTTAAGGAGGTTCACAGAAGTGTTTCCGGGATTAAAAGGCTTGTTATATGAGGAGTGTTTGATGGCTCTGGGCCTGTATTCACTGGAATTCAGAAGAATGAGGGGTGAGTAATTGAAATCTACGGAATGGTGAAAGGCCTTGATAGAATGGATGTGAAGAGAATGTTTCCTATGGTGGGAGAGTCTAAGACTAAAGGACACAGCCCCAGAATAGAGAGGTGTCCTTTACAATGGAGATGAGGAGCAATTTCTTTAGCCAGAATGTGATTAATCTGCGGAATTTGTTGCCACTGGCAGCTGTGCAGGCCAAGTCCTTGGGTATATTTAAGGCAGAGAGTGAGAGGTTCTTGATTAGTTAGACCATGAAGGGTTATGGGGAGAAGGCAGGAGATTGGGGCAGTGTAGGAAAATGGATTAACCATGATGAAATGGCAGAGCAAACTCAACAGGCCAAATTACCTAATTCTGCTCCTATACAATATGGTATTAATAGCAGATCCAGTATCACACACTCTCTCATTGAGACTTCTAGGTACTGATTAAGGAAACTTTCGTGAACATATTTGAGAAGTTCTATCCCATATAGTCCTTTTACAGTATGGCAGTCCCAGCCAATATGGGAAAGTTAAAATCACATACTATAATAACCTTATGTCAGTGATTCCTCTACAAATTTGTTGCTCTGAATCCTGCGAACTATTGTGTTGTCTATAAATTAGTCCCATTAACATGGTTATACATTTCTCGTTCCTCAGTTACTCCCATGAAGCCTCACTAGATGAGTTCTCCAGTCTGTCCTGACTGAGCACTCCCGTGACGTTTTCCTTGACTAGTAACACCACCCTTCTCCCTTTAATCCCTTCTGCTCTGTTGTGTCTAAAACAATGGAACAGCAGAATACTGAGTTTCCAGACCTGCCCCTCCTACAACCAAGTCTCACTAATGGCTACAATATCATAATTCCATGTGTTGAATGAGCTCAGTCCAGGCCCTGAGCTCATCTGCCTTTCCTATGATACTTCTTGCATTGAAACATACGCAGTTCAGGACATTAGTCGCACCATGCTCAACCTTTTGATTCCTGATTTGGTTTGAGGTCGTAACAATATATGTCTCCACAACCACTCCACTATCTGTTCTGGCACTCCAGTCCCATCTTTCCTGGAAGAGAGCCCAGTGTCCAAGAATCAGATGCCCTCCCTCCTACTCCAACCCCTTAGCCACATGTTAAACTGCATGATCTTCCTATTTCTGGCCTCACTAGCATGTGGCACAAGTAGCAGTCCTGAGCTCACAACCCTGGAGGTCCTGCCCTTTAACTCATGGCTATGATAGGGTTTGACTTGGTATACTGGGTGCAATAGAAGGAGGTGAAGTTTGTCAAAGCTGTGTACTCCCATACATTTGTTTGCTCAGAGTTCCAGGCAGTGTGTCAGAGATATTTTGGAAACAACTGAGTTGTGGTTAGTGAATCACTTTACCGCACCAGCAATCACCAGCTGGGGTTCGATTCTTGCCACTGCCTCTCAGAAGCTTGTCCACTCTCCTTGTGACCACTTGTGTTTGCTTCCATGTTCCAAAAGATGTACAGTAACTTGTGGGCATGCAATGTTGGCACTGGAAGCATGGCAACACTTGTGGGCTGCCCAGTACAACCCTCACTGATCTGATTTGATGAAAACGCTGCATTTCACTGTATGTTGTGATGTACATGTGACAAATAAAGCTAATCTCTTTAATCTTGAACTGAGAAATTTCCCCCAGAACAACTTTTATATTCTTTCTTAATTTCTTTTCTAACTTCTGGATTCTTCCAAATGGTGGACATGGAATCTCAGTATGGCAATTTTTGGGCTATGAAACCACTCGTTTTTCTGTCAATTTTCCACAAGAAAAAAAAACAATGACTTCATCAGTAGCACAAGGGAAAGTTGATTCACATGCAGGTGGCATGGAATGTACAGGGCCACAGCCTACCAAATGCAGTCAGGAGTTCAACAGATTGCCAGTATCTCCCTAGCAGTAAAGTTTGTGCTTGTAAATACAGCAGTTAGACATGATGTCTAACACCAAAGGGGCTACATTTAAATTGAGAGGGGGTAAATTCAAAGGCCATGTGCAGGACAAGCTTGTTTTTTGCAAGATGGTGGGTGTTCTACAAGTCTGTGGTGGCCAGTGCTATCATGTTTGCTGTTGTGTGCTGGGGCAGCAGGCTGAGGGTAGCAGACACCAACAGAATCAACAAACTCATTCGTAAGGCCAGTGATGTTGTGGGGGTGGAACTGGACTCTCTGATGGTGGTGTCTGAAAAGAGGATGCTGTCCAAGTTGCATGCCATCTTGGACAATGTCTCCCATCCACTCCATAATGTACTGGTTAGGCACAGGAGTACGTTCAGCCAGAGACTCATTCCACCGAGATGTAACACTGAGCGTCATAGGAAGTCATTCCTGCCTGTGGCCATCAAACTTTACAACTCCTCCCTCGGAGTGTCAGACACCCTGAGCCAATAGGCTGGTCCTGGACTTATTTCCACTTGGCATAATTAACTTATTATTATTTAATTATTTATGGTTTTATATTTCTACACTATTCTTGGTTGGCGCGGCTGTAAAGAAACCCAATTTCCCTCGGGGTCAATAAAGTATGTCTGTCTGTCTGTCTGTCTTGAATATGCTTCAATAGTGGTGGCAGATATGATAGAAGGTGTTCAAAAGTCTCTTACACAGGGGCACTTAGAAGGATATGGACTTTGTGTAGGCAGAAAGCATTAGCTGAGCTGGGCATTTGACTACAAATTTAATTTGTTTGGCACAGCACTGTGAGTAAGAGGCCTGTTGCTCTGCTGGACTGTTTTATGATCTAACTGCAGTGGACACTGTTAAATTCTGTAACTCCAGAAACTAATCGACAGGAAGACATGGGAGCCCATGTACTTGGGTTTTCTTTGTGAGGCACTCACATATGATGTGGTGGCACGATGACTTTGCCATTCACATACAACTTACATATTACGTAAACAAATAAAGGATTCTTCATCAAACAATATATTTACAATATTACTCAAATATTACTGAAATATTCAATACACTACACTCTTCCCTGCTTAGCTATAAACTCCAACTCAATATAGAATACATCTCAACTCAAGTATGTCACATATTGCTCTCAAGTTATCTATATATATCAATAGTCAATGTACTGTATATATATTGTCTCATTCAAGCCTAAAGATTGTGGAGAATTTCTTACTCTTGTGGGAGTGGGAGTTTCCTGACAAGGGGGGGGGGGTCACTCTGGTTGGCAGGTGAGACTTGTGGCTGTGAAACAATCTCAGGTTCTGGGTCCTCCTCAGAGGTTGACTCTGGGACCGCAGGAAGTGCTTCTCACAACTCTAGATACCTTCCTTCTGGATGTGTAGATCATAATGTCCAAAGTTCAAAGTAAATTGATTATCAAAGTACGTACATGTCATCAACACTGAGATTCATTTTTACAGGCATACTTAATAAATCCATAATACAATAATAACCATAACAGAATCAGTGAAGGGCTACACTAACTTGAGTGTTCAACCAGTGTGAAAAAGACAATAAACTGTACAAATACAAATAGAAAGAAATATTAATAATAAATAAATAAGCAAAAGCATAATGGGATGAAGAGTCCTTGAAAGTGAGTCCATAGGTTGTGGGAATGGTTCAGTGCTGGGGTGAGTGAAGTTGAGTGAAGTTATCCCCTCTGGTTCAAGAGCTTGATGTTTGAGGATAATAACTGTTTCTGATCGGGCAGCATCCATGGAAATGAGCAGTCAATGTTTTGGGCCGAGACCCTTCATCAGGACTGAAGAAGGAGGGGCAGGGGCCCTATAAAGAAGGTGGGGGGAGGGTGGAATGTGCCAGGTGAAAAACCAATCAGAGGAAAGATCAAGGGGTGGGGGAGGGGGAGCAGGGAGGGGATAGGCAGGAGAGGTGAAGAAGGAATGTAAGGAGAAAGCACTATGGGTAGTGGAAGAAGACAGAATCATGAGAGAGGTGATGGGCAGCTGGAGGAAGAGGCAGAGTGAAAGTGGGATGGGGGAAGGAAGAGGAAGGAATTACCGAGAGTTGGAGAATTCGATGTTCATACCAAGGGGCTGGAGACTACAACAGAGTGTACACAACAGGGACCGTGTTCCCCTTGTCCTCACCTATCACCCCACCAGCCTCTGGATCCAGCATATTATCCTCCACAACTTCTGCCACCTTCAACAGGACCCTACCACTAAGCACATCTTTCCCTCTCTACCCCTCTCCGCTTTTCGCAGGGATCGTTCCCTCTGCGACTCCCTGGTCCACACGTCCCTCCCCACAGATCTCCCACCTGGCATTTATCCCTTCAAGAGTAAGTGCTACACCTGTCCCTACACCTCCTCTCTTACCACCATTCAGGGCCCCAAACAGTCCTTCCAGGTGAGGCAACACTTCACTTGTGAGTCTGTTGGGGTAATCTATTGCATCCGGTGCTCCCGGTGTAGCCTCCTCTACATCGGCAAGACCCGACACAGATTGGGGGACCACTTCGTCAAGCACGTCTGCTCCATCCGCCACAACAGACAAGATCTCCCAGTTGCCACCCACTTCAACTCTGCTTCACATTCCCATTCGGATATGTCCATACATGGCCTCTTCTACTGCCATGATGAGGCCAAACTCAGGCTGGAGAAGCAACACCTCATATACCGTCTGGGTAGTCTCCAGCCCCTTGGCATGAACATCGAATTCTCCAACTTCTGGTAATTCCCTCGCTCTCCCTTCCCCCATCCCACTTTCACTCTGCCTCCTCTTCTAGCTGCCTATCACCTCTTTCTTGATTCTATCTTCTTCTACTACCCATAGTGCTTCCCCTTAGATTCCTTCTTCATCTCTCCTGTCTTAACCCTCCCTGCTTCCCCTCCCCTACCCCAGATCTTTCCTCTGATTGGTTTTTCACCTGGCACATTCCACCCTCCCCCCACCTTCTTTATAGGGCCCCTGCCCTCTCCCTCTTCAGTCCTGACGAAGGGTCTCAGCCCGAAACGTTGTCTGCTCATCTCCACGGATGCTGCCTGACCTGCTGAGTTCCCCTGTCTTGTTTGTACATGTTGATTTGACCACAGCATCTGCAGTGTACTCTGTGATAACTGTTTCTGAACCTGGAGGGGTGAGTCCTGAGACTCCTGGTGGCAGCAGTGAGAAGAGAGCATGACCTGGGTGGTGGGGGCGCCTAGTATTGGATTCTGTTTTCCTGCCCTGTGGAGATATGCTCAGTGGTGGGGATGGCTTTACCCGTGATGGACTGCACCATATCCACTTCTTTTCTATCCAAGGGCATTGGTGTTTCCATACCAGACTGTCATGCAACCAGTCAAAATAAAAGTTAGTCAGATGTCATGCCAAATTTTCACAAACTCCTAAAGTAATAGAGACGCTGCTGTGCTTTCTTTGTAATTGCAGTTATCTGCTGGATCCAGGACAGATCCTCCGAAATGATAACACCAAGGAATTTAAAGATGCTGGCCCTCTCCACCTCTGATCTTCTGATGTGAGCTCTGGTTTCCTCTTCCTGAAGTCAATAATCAGCTCCTTGGTTTTGCTGCTATCGAGCAAAATGGTTGTTGTTGTGGCACCACTCAGCCAGACTTTCAATTCCCTCCTAAATGCTGATTCACCTCCACCTTTGATTCAGCCAATGGCACTGGTGTTGTCAGCAAACTTGAATATGACATTGGCATTGTGCTTAGCCTCGCAGTCATACCGTAAGTGTAAAGTGAGCGGAGCTGGGGGCCAAGCACACAGCCCTGTGGTGCCCCCGTGCTGATGGAGATTGTGGAGGAGTTGTTCTTGCCAATCCAGACTGACTGGGGTCTGCAAGTAAGGAAATTGAGGATCTAATTACACAAGGTGGTATTGAGGCCAAGGTCTTGAAGCTTATTGAGTAGTTTTAAGGGAATGATAGCATTGAATGCTGAGCTGTAACAGATACGTAAAGAGCATCCTGATGTTGTTAACATTGCGGTCCAGATGTTCCAGCGTTGAGTGAAGAACCAATGAGATGGCATCTGCTGTGGACATGTAGGCAAACTGAAGTGGATCCAAGTCACTCCTCAGGCAGGAGTTGATGCATTTTATCACCAACCTCTCAAAACACTTCATCACAGTGGATGTAAGTGCTACTGGACAATAGTCATTGAGGCAGGTTACCATGTTCTTCTTAGGCAGTGGTATGATTTAAAACTATGAGTGGTGGGGTAGAGATACATCTCAACCAAAGGAGGTATAAGGCACTCCTTCCCTCTGCTAGCCTGCAGGTCACCCTTGGGCAAGGTGTAGCACCTGCTTAGCCCCCCAGTCAGGGTCACATACACCCATGGGAGCAGGTAGGTTGGTTGTATGAGTAGCTGGTGGATGTCACAAGTCCTGGTTAAATGACCACTGATGCCAGGCAGGCAATTTCTGAAGAGTGTAGATAATGGCTGGGGTCACTCATCTTGCAAAGACACTGCCCAGAAGAAAGCAATGACAAACCACTGTGCCAAGAACACTCATGGTCAAAGACTATGATCGCCTACGTCATATAACGTGGCACATAATGATGCTGATAACGTGGCATGTAACGTGGCACATAATAATTGAAGCCTGCTTGAAGCAGGTGGTGGGGACCACAGACAGCTACAGCAAGCAGTTAAATATCTCAATGTCCAATCCACTCAGTTGATCGGCACAGGTCTTTAGAACTTGGCCAGATACCCCGCATGGACAGGATGCTTCTTATGGGCTCATCTTCCTAAGGTGTGAGTACAGTGTCTGACACCACCATTTCCTTTGCCTTATAGAAAGCCACCTCACTTTATTTTGTCCATTGCTATTTCTTCCCAATCTGTACTGATGAGTTCAAGGAGTGGAGCACAGCAGCCAGGTTAGGCAGGATCATATTACAGTAATTGACAAATCCTAAAAAGGACCACAATTCTGACACACCCTTTAGCTTCAAGGCATCAAGCACTGCTTGAACTTTCTCAGCACACTTATGTAATACTTGTGCATTAATGGTGTGACACAGTATGTGATGCTTGTTTTATCATCATGTTCTGAGTCCATAATCTTCTAACCTTTTAACACTATCTTGAGATTTAAGAGATATCCCTTGTCATCTTTAACAATGTCACCTCGGTAACACTGAGTGCCTGGGCAGCCTTGCAGCACCTGGTCCAAACCTTGCTGCCAGAGTGCAGGTGCAGATGCTACTCCAAAAGTAAGCCTACTTTAGCAATAAATTCCTTTGTGAGTGAGAGACTTTTGGCTCTTTTTCCATCTTCATCTGTAAGTAGGCCTCAGCTAAATCCACTTTACTGAAGTGTTTTCCTCCAAAAAGATTTGCAAAGATATTGTCTATGCTGGATAGAGGGTATTGATCTACTTCCAGTACTAGGTTGATTGTGACCTTAAAATCAGCACAGATCCGAACAGACCCATTCTACTTGGCTACCGGGACTTGCCCACGGTCTCCACTCTTTCCACCTTGGAAAGAATTCCTTCAGCCTCCATGCCATCTAGCTCCCTGACTACTTTATCACAGATGGTATAAGGAGCTAGACAGACTTGGAAAATTTGGGTGTAGCATTTTCATTTAACACTTGATGCACCATCAATAACTCTCCGAGACGTGAGGTGAGATATAGGTTTTTATTGGCTGGAAGAAAGCACAAGCAGCAAGTGACCACCACACAACATCCTGGAGACTGAGGCCGGGGCAGTGTCCCCAATCACCTTTATACAGGGGTCTGTGGGAGGAGCCACAGGAGCAGTCAGCCGGGGGGGGGGGGGGGGGGGCGTGTCCAGACGGGTATAGGTAGTTCACCACAACACTATTTTACATTTCATATGTTTAAGTTTTCCAATGCCATCCTTCAACACTGCTGCAGCATCATCCAGTATCTTTCTTAATTCACTTTCAGTTCACTCCATTGCAGGGTATGTGGCATGCAAATGGTGAATGGATCTCCAATCAAGTTGTAGTTGTCTCAGCCAATCATGGCTCCATAATGCTGGCCCTCCTGTTTTCTCCACATACAAGCCCAATGTGCCAATGTGGCCTGTTGGATGTTTTATGTCACTGTTCCAAATGTCACTCCCACAGGAGTTATCTTATCTTCAGTACTGTTTAAGTTCTTAGTTGGATATCTGCAGGCTTCAGTTCAGTATCTTTGAAATGCCATTCAAACTCATTTTGTGGAATGACTGAGATAGCCGAGCCAGTGTCTAAATGCATTTTAATTAATTTGCCGTTCTCATCTTGTGTAAGCCATAGCATTTATTATTAGTTTTGACATTGTAAATCTCAAAAGTACCCAATCCTGCGTCACTGTCATCATTATCAGATTTTTCGTCAACAGCATACAGATTAGTGCTCTTTTTAAAACTACAGCTGGACTTCCTACCTTTGTCTCTTCCCTGTGCAGTCCATTTATTTTTGTCTGCCCAACATGCCTTTTGTATGTGTCAACTTTTATTGCATTTTCTGCAAGCTTCACACTTAAACCTGCATTGGTCTGGTGTGTGTGAGCTTATCCCACAGCAGTAACACAATTTGTTCAGCCAGACAGGTTTCTGCTCAAATGTTGGTCACACTCACTTTCATTCCTAACCTGCAGCTCAAGTATGTCTCTCTCCTGTTTCCTTTGATACAGCTATTTCAATTACTCTTTTAAATGTAAGTTGTGTTTCATTTAGAAGCCATTTTTGAATGCTTTTTTGTAAGATTCTACAAACAGAACAATCTCTCAGTAATTATTAAACCCATCACTGAACTGACAATGCTCAGACAATCTCTTCAATTCAGCCACATAAGCTGAAATGGACTCACCTTCCTTTTGATTCTGTTTATGAAACCTAAAGCATTCTGCAATCAACAATGGCTCGATTCTAAATGTTCCTGCATTACATTCATGGTATTAGCAGAACTCATTGTGCTGGTTTGGTCAGAGCAGTCAAAGTTCTAAGTATGCTTTTCCACCCAATGTACTCAGTAACACTGGCACTTGCTTTTCATTGGCTATTTCATTTGCTGTTTCATTTCATATGGTTATCTGTTGTGCAATCAAACTCGTTTATCTTTCTGATGTAGCCAGCCATTTGTTTTTTTTTTGGTTTATTATCATCGTCATCATCATCTGGTACTCACTGTTTATGAGCCTGTGAATTTTGTCAATTTTTTGCCTTTTTTAATAAACTAAAACATTTCTCTCTCCCCCTTCCAAAAAAAATGTGCTGCACTTTTTTTAAAATTCCAGTGTTCGTCTGCACTTCAACACGTATGTAGTTATGTCAGGTTTGGTTCAAAACCACCTTGTTGCCACTGTTATGTTTTGTTACTCTAGAAACTAATCAAAAGAAAAACACAGGAGCCCAGGGGCACTCATATTCTTACTTTTTCTTGGTGTGGTGCTCACATACGATGTGGTGGGGTGATGGTGTATGCCATTCACATACAGGTGTCCCCCCCACCCCCTTTACAAAGGAAGAGCGTTCCTATGAAACCTTTCTTAAGCCGAAATGGCGTAAAGCGAAGAACCATTAATTTATATGGGAAAAATTTTCATAAAAGTGAAAATTCTCTTTGTAATGCAAAAACAGGTTACTAATGTAGGTCTTTTGTAAAAGCGAAGTGGCGTAAAGCAAACATTCGTAAAGTGGGGAACACCTGTACTTCTTACATACAACACATTGAATAATGTAAACAAGCAAAGAATGCTTCAAATATATTGCAATATTACTCAAATATTATTGAAATATTAAATAAATTACAGACACAGCTTGGCTAGCTCAGTTTGCAAGGACTATTCATTCATAAGTTGGAAACCCATATGGCCACAACACCATATAAAGTACTTCAATAAATCAGCAATAAAAAGCCAGCATGAGTAGCAGTGACCTCAAAACTGCTGGAATGCCATGAAACCTAATCTGGTTCACCATTATCGATCAGCAGAGAAAAATCTGCCATCCTTAGCTGGTCTAGCCTACATGTAACTCCTATTCCATAAAGTGTGTTTAGTTTCACTCTATCAGCAGAACAACCTTGATCTCCATCTTTTCACTGATATTCCCTTTCTACCCTCCACACCTCTCCATCTCGACAGCCTGAAGGATGTCGGCTTTCTCATCTTCCCAGTTCTCAGGAAGGATTTCCAGTGTGAAATGTGGCTTTCACAGCAAAGGTGGTGAAAATTCCTGTGGTACAATTTGAAAAACAGAAGCATTTTTCCATTCTACTGGCTAACCCGCATCAATGAACAGATTTCTGGTCATGCCTCTAATTGCTGTTAGTGGGATCTTACTGTGTGAAAACTGGCTGTCACGTTTCCGATACCATAATTCCTCTTATGCTGTATTACAAAATAGTGAATATTCTTCAAACACACTTTATTGGCTGCAGAGCACAGAGTCCTAAAGATAAAATATAAGCACGTTTATCAATTTGTAATGTGCTGGCGGGGTATTTTGCCGTAAAGGAAAGTGCAATTACATTAACATGATCCACACCAATGAGAAAAGGAATGATTCATAATTATAAACTTTCCAATGTTGTCGATCACATAATAAGAATTTCAATGGAGCCAAGTTTACTGTCTAGTGGAATTTAACTTGGCATCCAGATAATTTTTAATTTTTCATTTTTCACCATTCATATTAATGATGTGATCCATTTAAGGTGATGAAATACAGTAAAAGCTTTTGACACAATATTAAGATCTATTGACTGGAGAGTACAATTGAACAAGCATAATCATTTCAGTCAACCTAATAAATTCCAATGACAACACTGATCGCATCAGCCAACATGAGCTAAATTACTACGAGGAAGATGATAAAAATTAAACCATCTTTGAAACAGTATTTCTTTTTTTTCACAACATTGTGAGCAGTTCTATATTGCTAGTTCTGTAGAAACAAATACCGTACAGAAGTGTTTGATAAACACATTTCAGTGAAAAGAGAAAAGCAATATACAGTTAAAGAGTATTACAGCACAGAAATAGGCCTGTCTATACCCCTCATAATTTTATACACCCCTATACGATCTCCCCTCATTCTCCTGCACCCAAGGGAATAAAGTCCCAACCTATCCTTGTAATTCAGATCCACAAGTTCTGGGAACATCCATGTAAACTTTCTCTGCGCTTTTTCAAGCTTCATAATAGCTTTCCTGTAGGTAGATGCCCAGAACTGGACACAATACTCCATATTTGGGCCTCAGTAATGTCTTATACAACTTCAACATATTCTACCTCCTGTTCATCAGTCCACTGCAGTCCATCCTATCCAGTCAAATCTCCCTAAAGATAGCTTGGCATACATATTCCCTTATCCTTACATGAGTTCAAGTGCCTTCAGAGTAGGCATTATTCCACATGTTCCCTGTTTGACATTAGTCTACTGACTTTCAGAGATTGCTGTTGTTCTCTCCCTTCCATAAGGCTCCTTCAACACATTATTATAGAAAGAGTTTTCTTTCTTTCCATGAAGATATGGCCAATATTGTACTTGATTGAAAAGGTCTTTCATTCTGAATCTTATTTATATCTGCAAACCTTAAGATCAATGTAAGTTAATAATGAACAGATTTAAACACATAGATGCCAGCTGGCTCCAAGTTCACTCCAAAATCACTCTCACTACTGGTCTCATTCCAGGTTACTTCTCTGTCTTCAAGCACATCTGTTCAGTTTCATTTCATACTGCAGGCGGTATACATGAGACTGGGCTGAAGAACCTCTGGGGATACAAGTCATGCAGTAAGACTACTGAGGTATTCTCAGTGATCTTCAGATGAAACAAAGCATTCAGTTAAATGTTAATTCATAGTGACCAATTCTGGTTTCCCGAACTGAAAGACTCTTAGTCTCCTGTATGCTTGTATTTTAAAGAAGTGAATTTCTTTTTGTAATGTTTTATAATCCATCGTGTATAAACTGCACAAGCAATCTTTCCATATGAGGGAATTTGGGTGGAGGGAGTAAAGCTACCCATTTGTCTTTTGAAACCTTACCACAGTGCATACATCAAGCCTCTCACTTCCAGAAAAGGAACAAAGAAGTTGTGGTCACCTTATACGAAAAGCTAGCTCACTACAGAGATAAAAGCACATTTCAGTGATAAGAGGAAACCTATTGTAGTAGCATGGCACAGGCTGCCGAGACACTTGTAGGAAATCAGCTATATGTACTACAGTTACTGAAAATTCACTGAACAATTACCCACATACAGTTGTGGGAAATTATATAAAATTATAGACAGGCATAGGAAAGTTAAACTACAAGGAAAATACAAGAAAAAGTAATAATTCTACACCCCAATCTAACAGTTCTTATGAACTGACTCATACCCATTCACCTCTTACTCCCCGGTGTCACTGACTATACTTAAGCATCAACTGAATTCCAAGATTCATAACACTTTGAATCCCTTTATCTGGAGCCTGATGGTACCTGATATCATATTTTCCAAGTTATTGGTCCAGAAATAATCACTGTGCTATCTCACCATTAACTCCAGTTTGGATCTTGGCCAAAAAGAATAAATTTTCTGTTTAGATCTTGTCAATGTTCGTCAGCAACCTAATTGCCCTAATTTACTCCTATGTAGCACCTGTAGTATTTTAGAAAAAAGTCTCTGAATATAGGCAGGAACCTGAATGAATTTCTCCTTTGAGGTAGAACAAAAAAAAAAAAATTTCTTAAGCTCAGATCATAAATCCCAAATTCAAGTTCGCAATAGTTAAAAAATTCAGTACAAAACGTGGTCACACCATGTGAAAATTGAATGGATGCAAATCCTTTTTAAATGTACTTGATTCTCTGTAATGAAGATTTACAGCTGGTATAAACCTGTCCGCTGAACATCTTCCTATGCTTCCTGTTTCTAGTGGAGTACGACATGGAAGTTTTTCACCAGCGACGACATCACAGAGAGTTCAAGTTTGATCTGGCGAAAATCCCGGAAGGGGAGGCAGTGACTGCAGCAGAGTTCCGAATCTACAAAGACTACACCAGAGAGCAATTTGAAAACGAAACCTTCCTGATCACCATCTACCAGGTGCTGGAGGATCACATGGAAAGGTGAGTGAAGGAGAAAGGTCATCAGCAAGGCAAGGCAAGCTCACCGCCCGTTTTGCTTCCGACTGTGAATACTGAACAAAAAGCTCAGAGCCAAGCGTCACCATGAGCTGCGTTTCTGTTGCCTGGAGAACAGCGCTAGCAGTATGCTCAGTTCTGGTCGTCATAGTGCAAGGGAGGCCCCCTTTGTTGCATTTGGTGCTGCCAATGTGGCCTCCAGCGCATCAGTGAGCAAACTACGTGACTGCTCCTCCAGATATCCATGCCCTGCCTGTTGGGACCATCTGAAGCTCCCGATCGCCACCATTTCAATTCCCCTCCTCATTCCCACCCAGCCTGCTCCACTCCCAAATACAGACTAGACGGACAGCGCCTCATATTCCACCAGGGTAGTCTACAACTCAATGGCATGAATACTGACCTCCAACTTCCAGTAATCTGTTCCCCCTATTCCTTTTCTCTCTCCTCCTGATTGACCCCATTCCTCCTACCCTTAACCTAGCCCTCATCACAGTTTCTTTCCCCTCCTCCACCTGCCCATCACATGGAGCACATGCTCCTGCCATTAGTGCTTCCCCGACACCTCCACCCCTTCCGGCTCCCATCTGTCCTCACCACACCCTCCCTTTAATCCATGCTCCACCTCCCTCTCCTACCAGATTCCATCGTCCATCACCTCCCAAGCTTCTGCCTTCACTTCAACTCTCCACTCCTCTTCCTGCCAAATGAAGCTCAAGTAGATTGGCCCAAACTCTGATTGCAATGACTAACCCCCCAGCACCAGCACACACACATAACAGAACAACATGCAGGAATGTCACAGATACAAAAGGCCAACACCAATGTGCACCATTCCTTAGAAGCCTGTACTTCCTCAGAGGGCTCTGCCACCTACTTCCACCACTGTAGCACACATTCATTCCTTGCCAAATCTTTCAGAGCTGAAAGTGTTCTAGCTGCACTGCGGTGACCCTTTTAAAAGTTACTTGCCGAGATCAGACACGTAGAAAGATGCTATCGAAGTGGGACATTCAATTCCCAAAGTGGATGGAATGGCTCTTTGACCATGTGCTCATGCAGACTCACTGCCACAGCATCTCACTCGCTGACCTAGAGAGAATCTCTTTGATCTAGAGCAGGGGTGTCAAACTCATTTTAGGTCACGGGCCGGATTGAGCAAAATGCAGCTTCATGCGGGCCGGATCAGTCGGACGCGTGTGAACGCAGCTTTCGTTGCCTCCGTTTTTTCAGCCTGCTCTCATGTGTCTCAGTCTCTGCTATAACTACAAAGTGTTTCACTTTACAAATTCCATTTCTTATGAAGAAGACTGCCGAATAAACACTAAAAACCCTGAAAACCTGGTACCTGAATAAACTCAGCATTAGCCATATCATACGCCATAGGCGCTTCGATTACTGGGGCCAGCTTTAATAGTAATTAGATATTATCTCGCAGGCCAAAGATAGTTCCACCGCGGGCCGGATTTGGCCCGCGGGCCTTGAGTTTGACATATATGATCTAGAGAGAATGTAAGATGTCACCATGCGTCATAGAGGATAGAAACATACAGCACAGAAGCAGGACACTGCCCCTCCCAAATGTATCTATAATAACCTAATGTATCTGCTACAGGCCCACAGCTGTCAACGCCTTGGCCAGTCAAGCACTGTAGAGATGTTTCTTACAAGTCATGGGAGTAGCTGCTTCCACCATCTGTGTAGAAAATCCCCCCTGTCCAATCCCTTTTTAATCTTATGCCCAACATTATGAGATGAGAGGGATAAATCAGCCATGATCAAGTGGTAGAGCAGACACGATGGGCTGAATAGCCTAATTCTGCTCCGATGTCTTATGAAACTCTGCTCAGAAAATATCCAGCTTCTCCTGCTGTTAAATGCTTTTAAAAAATCTCCCACACTTCTAGGCACAACCCACTATCAAACAAAGTTCAGGAACACCGTCTCAAACTGGGATTGAGCTGTCCTTTATACCAAGATACAGTATACTCGTTTCAGCAAAGTAGAATGTAGGAGCTGGACTGTTACATCACAGCCTTAAAAATGCCTCACCAGGAGTATTGTGTGTGGATCTCATGGGCACAGTGAGAAGAATGTGAGAAGAATTTGGGAGTGGAGCAGGCTGGGTGGGAATGAGGAGGGGAATTAAAATGTTGGCAATCGGGATGAGAGGGGATCTGATTGAGACATATAAGATTATTAAGGGATTGGACACGCTGGAGGCAGGAAGCATGCTCCCGCTGATGGGTGAGTCCAGAACTAGAGGCCACAGTTTAAGAATAAGGGGTAGGCCATTTAGAACTGAGATGCGGAAAAACTTTTTCACCCAGAGAGTGGTGGATATGTGGAATGCTCTGCCCTAGAAGGCAGTGGAGGCCAAGTCTCTGGATGCTTTCAAGAGAGAGTTAGATAGAACTCTTATAGATAGCGGGGTCAAGGGATATGGGGAGAGGGCAGGAACGGGGTACTGATTGTGTATGATCAGCCATGATCACAGTGAATGGTGGTGCTGGCTAGAAGGGCTGAATGGCCTACTCCTGCACCTATTGTCTATTAAACCTATGCGATATGAGAAAATTATTTTTACTATCTATGCTATCCACCCCTATCTATTCTATCTCCAAGGAAAGCAAACCCAGACCACTGTCTTTCCATTTTATTGTTAACCCTGGAGAATCTCCTCAGCTCCCTCGCACGTTCTTCTCACTGTGCCCATGAGATCCACACACAATACTTCTGGTGAGGCATTTTTAAGGCTGTGATGTAACAGTCCAGCTCCTACGTTCTACTTTGCTGAAACGAGTATACTGTATCTTGGTATAAAGGACAGCTCAATCCCAGTTTGAGACGGTGTTCCTGAACTTTGTTTGATAGTGGGTTGTGCCTAGAAGTGTGGGAGATTTTTTAAAAGCATTTAACAGCAGGAGAAGCTGGATATTTTTTGAGCAGAGTTTCATAAGACATCAGAGCAGAATTAGGCTATTCGGCCCATCGTGTCTGCTCTACCACTTGATCATGGCTGATTTATTCTCCCGCTCAACCCCATTCTCCTGCCTTCTCTCCATAATCTTTCCAACTAGCCAATATTTACCACATTATGAAACATATGCATCACCTTTCTCTGCACTATGCAACTGATAAGAGGCAGAGGCAGAGGCCCATCATAGAGGCTGAACCCACGGCTTGCTGTTATTCAGTCGCATTTTCCAGCTAACATTCTGTCACCGCTTGTTTTGTCCAGCCTGAGTGATTAGGCTGTATGGATTCCATTGTAACTATACTGCTGTAAACATAGGACAGTGGACCTTCGATATTACCTTCATCTCCTTTGGGAGAAGAGCAAGCTATGGATGGGATAGTGAAAACTCAGGTCACCTTAATTCAGTTTCTGTTTGCAGGATTATTGGCAAGTTCAGCATTTACCGGTGCAGTTAAGTGGTTTAGTTGGATTTCAATGCAAGAGTTTTTAAATCACCAGTCTGGACTTCCTCATCACTTAATAATACTAGCATTTCATTTTATGTGACAATGTCTGAAAATACAATCAATGCCACCCAGTACAAAATTTGAAGACTTTAATCAAGCCAATCTAACCTGCTTCCACCATCTCTCCAACCACGATAGGATGATAGAACGAAGGCTGTAACATTATCTGCAAACACAAGGAAATCTGCAGATGCTGGAAAAACATTATCTGCAGCAGCCTTTAACCTGCATCACTGCAAAGGATTGTCACAACAGAAATGGGGCTGAGGATTCCGTTGTCATACTAAACTTCAACTTAAAATTCATTTTGGTGCCGAATGGGAAGAACAGAGGCTGTTTTTGTTCCTTAGTGCAGTATTTCCTCCATTTATTTAATTTTTGTGTAGGACTGGGAGGTCTAGCTGCCACAAGCATTGCATAGAACACTACAGCATAGTACAGGCCCTTCAGCCCTCCATGTTGTGCCAACCCATATAATCCTTTTAGAAAGTACTAAACCCACACTACCCCATAACCCTCCATTTTTCATACATCCATGTGCCTGTCCAAGAGGCTCTTAAATACCCCTGATGTTTTAGCCTCCACCATCATCCCTGGCAAGTCATTCCAGGCAAAAACTTACCCCTGATGTCTCCCCTAAACTTCCCTCCCTTAATTTTGTACCTATGCCCTCTGGTGTTTGCTATTGATGCCCTGGGAAACAGGTACTGACTATCTATGCCTCTCAGTCATGTAGACCTCTATCAAGTCCCCTCATTTTTCTACACTCCAAAGAGAAAAGTCCCAGCTCTGCTCACCTTGCTTCATATGACTTGTTCTCCAAACCAGGCAACATCCTGGTAAATCTCCTCTGCACCCTCTCCATAGCTTCCACATCTTTCCTATAATGAGGTGACCAGAATTGAACACAATAGGCAGAGTCGGCCACAATGCTCTTAAGGATCTTTATATCTTCTTAAACAGCAACACCAGCTCCATAGCAGGAAAAAGCCCAGCAGCGTCTCTACTCTCTGCGAAGGCTGACAAAAGTCCATCTCCCACCCCCCCCCCCCCCCCCCCATCCTGATCACATTCTACAGGGGTTGTATTGAGAACATCCTGAGCAGCTGCATCACTGCCTGGTTCGGAAATTGCACCATCTCGGATTGCAAGACCCTGCAGCGGATAGTGAGGTCAGCTGAGATGATCTTCCCATCATTACAAACATTTACACTACATACTGCATCCGCAAAGCAAACAGCATTTAAAGACTCCACGCACCCCTCACACAAACTCTTCTCCCTCCTGCTGTCTGGGAAAAGGCTCCGAAGCATTCGGGCTCTCACGACCAGACTATGTAACAGTTTGTTCCCTCAAGCCATCAGACTCCTCAATACCCAGAGCCTGGACTGACACCTTGCTGCCCTATTGTCTTGTTTATTATATATTGTAATGCCTGCACTGTTTTGTGCACTTTATGCAGTCCTGGGTAGGTCTGTAGTCTAGTGTAGATTTTTTTCTGTTGTTTTTTTTTTTACATTGTTCAGTCTACTTTTTGTACTGTGTCATGTAACACCATAGTCTTAAAAAACATTGTCTCATTTTTATTATGTACTGTACCAGCAGTTATGGTCGAAATGACAATAAAAAGTGATTTGACTTGACATCTAGGAGGCAATTAGAATGGGTGAAGTGCATATAAAAATTAAAAACAAACATAACATTTTTAAACCTCAAGAAATAAAAAAGTACTTAAAAATAGAGAGTTACATGTGCAAAACTGCTGGTGGAACTCAGCAGGTCAGGCAGCATCTATGGAAGGGAATAAACAGTCATTGCTTCAGGCCAAGTTCCTTCATCAGGACTGGAAAAGGAGGGAAGAAGTTACAATAAGGTAGGGGAGGAGGAAGAGTACAAGCTGGAAGCCAGGTGAGGGGAGGGAAGGTAGGTTGGTGGGGGAGGGGGACGAAATGAGAAGCTGTGAGGTCATGGGTGGAAAAGAAGGTGATAGCAGAAGAGCAAGCAGCAACTGATAGGAGAGGATAATGGTCCTAAAAATTGGATTTCAAAGGGGTCTAACTGTTACAAGTGCAGTCTTTGATTCCCTGAACATGCAATCCTCACAAATCCGTTCCTTCTGTGCCTCAGGAAAAGGGGAACCAAGTTTGCAATACATACTGTAAATCAGCCACGTGGCCGTCTGGGACAGAGCCAGACACACGCAAGTTCCAGGCGACCGTGACGTTGATCTCTGCAGCAAACTTGTCCAAGGACCTGTTACTGCAGTGGCTCATGGAAATTGGTTAACAGGGATGCAGAGATTTTTAACCATTAGAAAAATAGAGGGCTATGCAGTAGGGTAACTCCAGGCAGTTTCTAGAGTAAGTTGCATGTTTGGCACAAAATTGTGGGCCAAAGGGCCTATAAAGTGCTGTAGATTTCTATGATTAGCTGCATTATTCCTTAGAGGCCGAGTTTCAGAACATGATGCAGTATGGTTTCTACCTCTGGAGATAGGGACTCTGGCCTCTTCCCTTCCTAGTGGTCCTTGGGGATGTTGGGCATGTATTTGAGTAGTATACCCAATGTGTCCTCTATGGAAGTGACAGAGGCATGAAGTTCACAAAGTTCATCTCAAACAGCTTGAAAGCAGGTTATTGAATTGTGAAAGCTGTAATTTGCAAGGAATGAATTACATTCTTGTGATTTAAGCCTAAATTACTGAAATTCAAATGTGTAACTCTTAAGAATATGGAAATATATTTTACAATTTCACAGCTTTTATCCTTAATTGCAGACTCACAGATCTTTAGGCAAATTGTCCATAATTTCTTGTTTCCCTCTCGTGTTTCTTAAACTATAAAGTGACAAGAGCATTTCCTCAATCTGAATGAGTGGTTTCATATCAGTAGAGCTTTGGAACATTATAATTCAGGAATATTATCCTTCAGTACTATCACCTTTTTCCGTGTAAACACTGGAACGGATCCTGGATATTTGGGAATCTTTAGTGCTGTATTTTCTTCTTTTAATATCTAACTTTATTCACCATGCATATCTACATGTATTAGGCGTGACATGCAACAAAAAAAACAAAATTTAAAAAATAAACTTAGAGGTTAAAGTACGGATATGGAATGTGCATAAATGAATAAATGCCCCCATCTAGTTACAATGTAAACATTATAAAAAGTGGTGTAAAGTGTTCACTATGCAATACAGTGACTGGGATCATAGATAGAGGGGGTGGAGTGGCCAACTAGAATGGTTGATCAGATTAACTGCCTTTTGTTATTTTGCTTAATTTTTGTCAGTTTCCATGGCTAATTCAAAATTAGAGATTTTGAGATGGCTGTGTGTTTTTAATGCTTTCATGTTAAGCCATCCATCGTTATGAGCACTGTTGCTGTTCCTTATTCCTGCCACTCAAATTGAATGGCCTCACACTATCTTTACAATGTCTTATGGGCTGACACTGATTCTATTTTTAAGGGTTCCTCCAAGTCAATATCATCCCAGGTGAGGCAGCACTTCACCTGCAAGTCCATCCGTGTCTTTATGGCAGCCTCCTCTACACATCCGAGACCTGGTGCAGATTAGGGGACCACTTCATCAAGCACCTTCGCTCCATCCAGTGCGACAGCCAGGATCTCCCAGTGACCACCCATTCCCATGCCGATATGCCTGTTCACAGCCTCCCCTACTGCTACAGTGAGACCAGATGCAGGTTGGAGGACCAACACCTCATTCTGTCTTGGTAGTCCCCAACCCGATGCCATGAAAACTAATTTCTCTAACTTCTGGTAACCACTCCTCTGTTTTCCCTCTCACCTTCTGTTCTCTCCCACCCTCACAACCTGCCCTTCACCTCTGATTCCCACCTACTTCCCTTTATTCCAGGATCCAAAGATCCTCACACTCCTAAGTATAGCTGCTTGCTTTCTCCATGATTGCTCAAATATCTTAAACCCGGGCTGGATCCTCTGAAATATCGATGCCCAGGAACTTGAAGCTGCCCACTCTCTTCCCCCACTGACATCACAATGAAGAGCGGGGTGTGCTCTCCTGACTTCCCCTTCCTGAAGTCCACAATCAGTTCCTTAGTCTTGCTGCCATTGAGTGCAAGGTTGTTGTGGCAAGAGCACTCTACCAGCCGTTCTACCAAACTCCCGTACGTCTCCTCGGCACCAGCGGCAGACTGCTTTATTTCAGCTCTTGGTCAGAAAGACTGCCCCTCTGAACTGTACTGAAATGAGATGGAATGAGAGATTGAGACTCAAGCCCCAAAGGAAACTGTGCACAAACTCCTGGAGAGACTGTTGGCTCAGGTGCCAGGGAATCTCAAAGCCATGGTTGGCAGTCTGCATGGAGAGATGTAAACATCTGGATTGGGATAAGATGAGTGTTGACGGAACAAGTAACTCTTGATCCTCCTTGATTTTATTGCTTGTAATATAAATTAGGCAGCTTTCAAACTGTATAGTCAAGGTTTGAATTATGTTGGAGTTGATTTAATTCTTTAAATAAAAACAGATACAGATGACAGTGATTATGGCAAATTCTGTTATGTTATTTGCCATATTGTTTTAATAATGTTTCACCTCAATTACGTTTCAAACTGACGTTAAATACTGAAGATTTGGCAGAAAGCTTTCCTATAGCCACGAAAGTGAACAACACTGTTTTACTCAAAAAGCATTTCCATAAGTTTATGCTTTAAAGATACATAATTATTATTAAAATGGGGATAAATGCACTGTGCTGGCACTTTGAGAATGCTTTTCATTAACTTTAAATGAACAAATTCTACTAGGGAACCACTGCATGGCTACATTTGTAGTTTATCTTCAAAGAGTATAAAAACTTTTTCCTAAGTTTTGAAATTGATCTACAGTAATAAAGAATGGTTTCAAGATCTAATCAACACGGCATCCACTAGGTACATCTGAGATACTTGATGTAAAACAGAAACATGTCCATAAGACCATAACACATAGGAACAGAATCAGTCCTTTTGGCCCATCAAGTCCTCTCCATGATTTTAACACGGCTGATCCAATTTTCCTCTCAGCCCCAGTTTCCTGCCTTCTCCCCGTATCCCTTCTGCCCTGACCAATTAAGAATCTATCAATCTCTGCCTTAAATATACCCAAAGACTTGGCCTCCACAGCTGCCTGTGGCCATGAATTCCACAGAATCACCACCCTCTGCTAAAGAAATTCCTCCTCATCACTATTTTAAAAGGACACCCCTCTATTCTGAGGTTGTGTCCTCTGGTGTTAGACTCTCCCACCAAAAGGAACATTCTCTCCACATCCACTCTATCAAGACCTATGACCATTTGATGGGTTCAATTCAATTCTGAATTCCAGTGAATACAGCCCCAGAGCATTCAAGCGCTCTTCATATGACAAGCCATTCAATCCTGGAATCATTTTCATGAAACTCCTTTGAACCCTCCTGAGTTTCAGCACATCCTTTCTAAGATAAGGGGCCCAAAACTGCTCACAATACTCCAAGAGAGGCCTTATCAGTGCTTTACAAAGTCTCAATGTTACATCCTTGTTTTTATATTCTAGTCCTCTTGAAATGAATGCTAACATTGCATTTGCCTCCCTCACTACAGACTTAACCTGCGAATTAACCTTTAGGGAATCCTGCACAAGGACTCCCAAGTCCCTTTACACCTTAGTGTTTTTTTTTGCATTTTCTCTCCATTTAGAAAATAGTCAATGCTTTCATTTCTTCTACCAAAATGCATGATCTAACATTTCCTTACATCGTATTCCATCTGCCATTTCTGTGCCCATTCTCCTAATCTGTCTCAAAGGTTCAAAGGTATATTTAATGTCAGAGAAATGTATACAATATACATCCTGAAATGCTTTTTCTTCACAACCATCCACAAAAACCATTCCCGCAAAGAATGAATGACAGTTAAATGTTAGAAGCCCAAAGCCCCCCAGCTCCCCCTCCCATCCATGAGCAACAGCAAAGCAACAACCCCCCCTCCCCACCAGCAAAAATAGCATCAGCGCCCCCCCCACCAAGCACTCTAGCGTGCAGCAAAGCATCAATAAAGACAGACTTGCAGTACCCTAAAGATTACTTATTCACTAATTCAACATACCACCGGCTCTCTCTCTCTCTCCCCCTAATAAGGGAAAAAGAGATGTCCCTGTTTCACAGCGAGAGGGGAGACATAACAAACAACTCACTGATTTATGATGTTAAAAGTCTGTTGCATCGCTTTTCCTGAGCTCTGTCCCCAAAGAACTGGAGTCTCTGGGCACACAGCCAGCAGCTGGCTCACTGCTTTCAATCTTCCATGTACTCCCACGACACACCAAATTCCTGCGGAGGCACCGACCTCATGTCCACCCATCTCCAGAGCCACAAAATCCCAGAACCTTGAAGGTGCGCTGGTCTTCTAGGCCGCATCCTTGCTATATCGAATAACAGCCGGTTGTGAGACCCCAGGAACGGGTCCCATTCCCGCAAAGAACTGAAGTCAGCGTGTAACTCCAGGTCAGGGTCTTCAAAAGAATCCTGAAAGGGAAAAATAGAGATATTAAAGATAGAAATAGATCTGTTTCTGAAGATACAAGCAAAGGAGTCGCCATCGCCCTCCTAAGATCTGTCCGTTATCCAAGTCCTTCTGTAACCTCTCTAGTTCCTCAAAACTACCTACCCCTTCACCTATTTTCACTGTCTGCAAACTTTGCAACAAAGTCATCAATTCCATCAATCAAATCATTGATATATAATGTAAATAATTGGTCCCAACACAGACCCCTGTGGAAAACCACTATCACCAGCATCCAGCCAGAAAAGTCTCCCTTTATTCCTGCTCTTTGCCTCCTGCCAATCAGCCACTGCTTTATCCATGCGAGAATCTTTCCTGTAATACCATGGGCTTGTTAAGCAGCCTCATGTGAAGCACCTTGTCAAAGGCCTTCTGAAAATCCAAATACACAATCCACTGATTCTCCTTTGTCTATCCTGCTTGTTATTTCTTCAAAGAATTCCATCAGATCTGTCAGGCAAGAAACCATGCTAACTACAGCCTATTTTATCATGTGCCTCGAAGTACCCTGGGACCTCATCCTTAATAATCAACTCCAGCATCTTCCCAACCACTGAGGTCAGACTAACTGGCCTATAGTTTCCTTTCTTCTGCCTCTCTCCCTTCTTGATGAGTGGAATGTCATTTGCAATGTCAGATGTCAGTGGAGTGACTGGCACATTGCACAGGCGGCAATCCAGAGATTATTCTCCTGGTGGTCTTGCTTTTCAGCTTTCCACCGAGTTCCCTAGAATCTCTTTTCAGGATCTCCTCACCTCCTACCCATGTTGTTGGTGCCAATCTGTACCAAGACTTTGGGCTCCTCACCCTCCCCGTTTACAGCACAATGGAGCCGGCTTGAGACAACCCAAACCCTTGCACCTGTGAGGCAATATACCATCCGGGTGTCTCTATTGAGCCCCTAATCTTGTCTCTGTTCCTCTGACTAAGCGATCTCCTATCACCACTGCAGTCCTCTCCATCTCTCTGCTCTTCTGAGCCACAGCACCAGATTCAGTGCCAGAGCCCTGGTCGCTGCATGGTAAGTTATAGGGCAAAAGATACTGGCATACATCTGCAATTTAGATATCAGAATATTGATCAGGAATTATTGATTTATAATTTACTGAGGTCTTTGTGCTAAAATGGATAGTGTCCTAAAACAGCGATGCAGCATTAATTCATACTTGTTCAATACCAGTGCCCCTGATTCATTAATATAACTATTCTGCATTCGGCTAACTGCATCAATTCCTGGCCTGTTGCTGCAGCAGAGGTCCGCATGTCTTAAGACGGTAGCAGTAGCTGTAGCCAGCATTTAGTTGCAATAGATGCTGGCAGACATCCTGCATTTGAAGCTGAGTGAGAGACAAGCAATGATAGAATGACACGACAAAATGTTTTATCATTTTCTGAAATGGCACTGGAGACTTTGATGCATAAAGCAAAGTGACTTCCAGTTTCTACACAAGCTAAAAACTCAAGATATCAATACAAAAGCTAACATGAAACAGAAAAACAGAAATCAGTGCCAGCACTCCAGTCCAGAAGGCATGAAGGCCCTTCCAAATAAAGTCTGATGGCAGCTCATGTGGTCAAGTTCACCAACTGCATCTTGAAATGTCATAACTCCTGAATTACACCACAAGTTTCACACTTAGAACAGTCCCATCTTTCGCCATACAATGATAATGCTACAAATGTCAGAAGTTTCCTCTCTCTCTCCCACTTTTAGTAACTGTTCTTTCTTATCATCTTGCTTGCTTTTGATGCCATTCTTTGAAATACTGTTACATGGTTACCATATCGAGAGTTTTTTTGTGTATTTTCTGATTTAAGGACAAAATCAACTCATGGTAACTGTAAAATGAAACCTGTTAGTTTACCCATGGATGACCTTCATCCATGAATTCAACTACTTATGAAGGCTAGGAGCAGAAATGCGCATCACAGGTACTCAAAAGACTAGAGTGGACTAGATGTGTGACCTGAGCAAGGTTCAGAAACAAATTTAATTGCACAGGTAATGTTTATACACACAGACAGCCATTGCCAGTGGTATCTGATTTTTCCTGTGGGAGATTTGACCATCCTTTGCTGATGAGAAGGATCAATATATATATTTGCAATTATACAACAAAGAGGTTGCAAAGAGAGTTAATTGCAGCACAATAGGACTGGTGCATTTTGTCCTAATTAAGTAGCTACCCCAATTACAGTCGGGGGCATCAGAATCCAGAGTTCAATTCCAGCGTCTGTAAGGGGTCTGCACGTACTCCCGTGGAGTGCATGGGGTTTCTCCGGGAGCTCCAGTTTTCTTCCACAGTCCAAAGACATACCAGTTAGTAGGTTAATTGTCCCATGATTAGGCTAGGGTTAAAAATCGGGAGTCGCTGGGGGGCACTGCTTGAATGGCCATTGGGTCCTAACCCATGCTGTACTTCAATAAATAAATTAGCTGAAGTTTCATGGAAATTACTTAAATCAGATAAAAACTCATTAATTTTAACTTGGTAGTAAATTATGTATTAAATGAAATACAGAACAAATTAGAACACTATCAATACTACAATACTATAAAACTTGGCATCAGTTCCTAATAGCTATTGACAGAGGAATTCATCCAGTGTACACTGCTGTGTTCGTTTGATAGACTAATCGAACAATATCAGTGCCGATGTCTAGTGTCTGAGATAATGGACAACCTTCATACAATGCTTTTCATTATTGCATCCTCCAAATCTTCATTTTCTTTGTAACATTCAAAGTGATTGTCAATACCTTCAATTTCTTTGTAGTTCCTCACTTGCAATGAAGTCATTTCATTTTCACTCCCAGCCATTTCTCACATCCCCAAGCCTGAATGCTTGAAAGTGCAGAGTTAAACAGTTCTGAATTGTCTTACTGCTTTTTTCTTGCCAACTATGTGACAAAAATCACTGCTTTTTTCAAAACACAAAAACAAGCAACTGACACCAATTAGAAACACTTGTTTCTAATTAAAAACTTCACTCTTAAGCACAGCCACACAAATGCACACGATCGACACTGGTTAGAAACAGTCTCCTGTCCCAATTAAGGGACATAGTATCCCAAATAATGAAGGAAATCCTGGTTATTTTCTCAATTAGAGCATGTTCTCTAAGTTGTCCCAAAAAAGCAGCTGAACCAGTTAACTGATGGTCTAATTAATCAGAATCAACTGTGTTTACATTATCACCTACTTACTGAGTGTCAGATGCTCAGGCTCTGGACCCATGAATCATTGAAACTGGGCTCTACAATCCCATTTTGTTTAGCACAGGAAAATCTGCAGAGGCTGGAAATCCAAAGCAACACACAAAATGCTGGAAGAACTCAGCAGGCCAGGCAGCATCTCCCAAAAAGAGTAAACAGTAGGCATTTCCATGGAGGCTTTAGTACACTTTATGTACATAGCAAGAAGGAGCCTGTGCTAATTTGTGACTGATCAGACAATGAAGTCCACTACTGTAAACAGTACCTGAAGAAAATTTTTTAAGTGGAAAGCAAGAATCACTCATGCCACACAAGTGACAGTCAGTTATCATCTCCTACAAGAAAGTTCTACTGCCAAGCTTACCATCATCTAATGGTTCAAATAAAATGAAATTAGCACCATCTGGAACAAATATACCACTTTATTGATACCCAGTGCACCACTTTGAACATCCCCTCCCTCTGCAACCACTAATACACATCTACCAAATGCATGATTGCACTGTCTAGATTTCTTCAACAATGTCTTCACTCACTTCATAAATAATGAGCATGCACATAGAAACTCTACATCTAGCAACTCAGTATCTAAGCTGCATAGCATCCTGACCCAGAAGAACTTCGTTGTCACTGGTTCAAAATCCTGTAAATGACTAACACTTCATGAGTGAATTAACAAGCATTACAATCATTCTGTCACAGGGGGACATGGAGGCTGGACCCAAATGCAGGACACAGGCACTGAAGTACTAAGGACAGGAACAACTAAAGGATAGAACAAGATGGGGAGACTGTGGCATGTAAAGGTGATCCTGGGGTTCAGAGAGTTCATGGCAAAGGCAGGACCCTGGTTAGGCTAAAGGATGGGTCTATGGGACAAGGAATGCTGGGAGGATAGCCCCCTGGGCAGGCCACATAGCTCCTGGGCAGGGCCACCTCCCAAGCAGGAAAACAGGGGCCTGGGCAGGTCACAGGGCACAACCCATCAGAAGTAAGGGGTAGGAAAGGGTCAGAGTCCTCAGGGCAGGCCACATAGCTCCTGGGCAGGGCCACCTCCCAGGCAGGAACACAGGGCCTAGGCAAGACACAGAGCACCTGGGCAGCTTGCAGGGCACAAACCATCAGGAGAGGGGTAGGAAAGGGTCAGAGTCCCCCCACCAGGCAACAGCAGTTCAGCCTGCTTACCCAACAGAGGCAAGGGATCAGAAGGGAGCTCAGTCCATGGTGACTACAAGAACTCAATGATTAACAGTGGGTACTGCAAGCCAAGGTCAAAACAGAACAACCCCCAACTAGACTCAGTCCCAGAGCCCCTTATATACACCTGCCAGCCGATAGGCATCGGGTGTGCCTCCTTAAGTCAAGATGATCCTATTTGGGTTTAAGAGTGAAAGCAGGGACAGCTACAAGATCCGGAGTCCAGTGTCCGCGGACCGGATCAAGACCCGGAATGCGGGCTCCGGACCGGACCATAACACATTCAATATTCAAACCTGGCAATAATTGCAGGACTGCTTAAGAAAAACATTTTGTAATTTTAAAAGAAACTATTCAGAGGAAACAATAATTGGCCATTGTTTCTTTACCCCGAATCTATTGCATTTCGGTCTCTGGCTGACAAAAACTCAAGACCAAAGCAACTAAGCATTCCAGACCATATTTATGTAGCCAATCAAGTCAAAAACTGTGTAAATGTCACCATTCTGTTGGTGCTTTTGTCTCTGGAACTCATGTAGCTCTGACCCAAAAGGCCATATTTCCAGTTGCATTGTTTCACCAATGGTCAGGCAGAAACGTGGACTAGATAGATCAGAGCTAAAGCCAGGAAACTGGCGGAGAGACAGCAATGGGATGTTATACTCTATGTATCTGATCAAGGACAGCTGTTTTGTGGTTTGATGGACCTCTTCTATTTCCCCAAGGTTTTGTCTCAACAGTCCTAATAATCTGTGGTTTGTCCATGGCAGTCAGATTCGATCTCTTGCTGCTCGTATCACATCAATCCTTGGCTTTCGAATGTGTTGTGAAATCTCCCAGAGAAAGCACATTTGCACAACTTCATGTCAACCGTTAGAACAATCCCCCCATCTTGTTTATAGAATGTAACAAGAATAACTACAGTCATTCTCGTCAAGAGTGATATCCGCTTTGCTTTATTAGTTATATATTTGCAATGCATCATGAAACATTTTCAAAAACTTCTGGAAAATATACACTGCGACGCTGGCTCACATGTGGCACAGTCCTGTGGGAAAGCTCACCATGGGGTCTGCCTGCTTGTCCAAACTTGGTCATTGATTGCATTACTGCCTAAACAAATTCATGAGTGACGTACTCATTATACTAATGAGTTATGTTTTCTTTCCATTTTAGATTTTATATATTATACCTGTACTACTCCAAAAGTTTCAGTAGAGCTGGGTGCAATGTAATCTATACACTGCACTGAAAGCAGTGAGCTGCAGCAGCCAGGGATAGACTGTTGTTAACATGACTGGAATCCTCGGTTATTTCCATATACTCATATCACATCTGCTTTGTGTGTCACACCTAATAGCGATACAATAGGTGGCATTCAACCAGCTATAAATTTGCACAATCATTTGTGATTTTAATCAGTTGTTTGATGTCTGAAACTGCGGGTTAGATATAAGCAACTTTATTGCCTAATGTTTATAAATAATATGCATATATCAGAAGAAATCTGGAATTAAGAATCAATAGAGATAACCCTTTTTACCGGAGGTTATTAGGAATTTGGCTAACATTTCCTTATTTTCTTTCAGTGAGTCTGCCCTGTTTCCGCTGGATTCTAGAACTATTTGGGCTGCAGAGGAAGGGTGGCTGGTATTCGATATAACAGTCACCAGTAATCACTGGGTGGTGAATCCAAAAAACAACCTGGGCCTTCAACTCTTCGTGCAAACAACAACCGGTAAGATTCAAACAACACCACAGCTGGCTTTTCATTTGGGGACAAGGTTTAACTGAAAAAGGAAAACCAAATGACCGGCATCTGATCCCCAATCTCCACTTGTGTAGCAGTAACTCTAGCATATACTTGCACTGGGTCAGTAGGTTATGTTTTTACATGCAGACAAATTCCTAGGCCTTCAAAGTATCATTCTTAAAAAGACTATTAAAGAGATACATTCTAATCTGCCCTACAAAAAAATGAATTGAGTCATAGTACGGCACAAAAGGAATCTAGTTAGCCTCTGAGTCTGTGCCAGCTTTGCTGAAGAGTAATCTAGTTAGTCCCTTTCTCCACTCTCTTCCTGGATTTATATCTTTGTTTTTCCTCCAACTCATTTGCGATTTTACTTCAAGGATCTTCATTGAATGTCCTCTATTCAGTTAGTGGCATTCAGTTGTATTTTTATTGATTCTTTTGCCTGTACAGCCATCTAAACACTTCTTTCTTATTACTCCATCCAAACCCATCATGATTGTGAGCACCTCTGTCAAATCTCCCCTTGAAGTTCTCTCATCTTCAGAGCCTATTTGCTTCTTTCCTGGTACCATTCTAATCCACCTCCATTTGCTATGTTTCAAAGAGAGTTTCAGTTCATAATTCCTACTGGGTCTTAGATGAGGGAGGACCTATTTTCATCTGATTTGTATTCTTGTTAGACTTGGCAAATCGTCTGCTGTGGTGCCCTGATGGGAAAACAGCATGAAAACACCAGAAATAGGAATATGTGGTGACGCAACAGAATAAATTCATTTTTGTGTAATCTTTCTTAAAGGACAGAGTGTCAATCCCAAGGCAGCAGGTCTCATTGGAAGATTTGGGCCTCAGAATAAACAACCTTTTATGGTGGTCTTCTTCAAAGCCACTGAAATTCACATCCGAAGTGCACGATCAGCAGGAGGCAAGCAGAAGAACCAGAGTCGCTCTAAGTCTTCCAAGAGTCAAGAATCTCTAAGAGCAACTAGCTTAACAGGTATACAAATACTATGTTCATACATCTAATTCAGTTTGTTGAAAAAGTATTATAGTAATGCCATTCACAATTCATATTCCTGAAGACAAAAATAACCTGTGAACTCCAGTATCAAAGTTCTAGAAAGCTGAGTGCCTTGCCAACAAGTTGATATGAAACTTGTGCTGTGAAAAAAAATTCCTTTTGGCATCTTCATTAATAAGACAATGCCATGAAAATTCAGTCAAGATATTCTAAAGAGACAAAAATTGAAAATTTGAAAAACTTGTCCTAATCATTCCAAGTTAGCATAAGAGCTATCAATGCTTTGGAGACCACACATGGAAAGACAAGTTGTTTCAGACTGGACTTTCAGGTGTTGACAGAGAGATCTGATCATGATCTTCACAAATGACTGGAATCTATACCTTGTTTCCTTTTGATGTTTATTTGTTTGGGATTTAGTTTATGCATTGGTCAATTACCTCAAGACCACAAGAAAATATAGGAGCAGAATTAGGCCATTTGGCCCATCAAGTCTACTCTGACATTTCATCATGGCTGATCCATTTTCCCTCTCAGCCCTAGTCTCCTGCCTTCCCCCTCCCACACCCTCCTCCTGTATACCATCATGCCAAATCTATCAACCTTTGCCTTAAATATACATAAAAAATTGGCCTCCTCAGCTGCCTATGGCAACAAATTTCACAGATTCACCACTCTCTGGCAAAAGAAATTCCTCCTTATCTCCGTTCTAAAAGGACCCCTCTATTCTGAGGCTGTGACCTCTGGTTTTAGACTCTTCCACCATAGGAAACATCCTCTCCACATCAAGGCCTTTCACCAGGATGAAGGAGATGTCCTCCTTTTTTAAAGAAAGGGGCTTCCCTTCCTCCAGCATCAACTCTGCTCTCAAATGCATCTCTCCCATTTCCCGCACATCTGCCCTCACCCCATCCACCTGCCACCCCACTCGGGATAGGGTTCCCCTTGTCCTCACCTACCACCCCATCAGCCTCCGGGTCCAACATATAATTCTCCGTAACTTCCGCCACCTCCAATGGGATCCCACTACCAATCACATCTTTTCCTCCCCCCTCTTTCTGCTTTCCGCAGGGATCGCTCCCTACACGACTCCCTTGTCCATTCGTCCCCCCCCCCATCCCTTCCCACCGATCTCCCTCCTGGCACAAGTGCTACACCTGCCCTTTCACCTCCTCCCTCACCACCATTCAGGGCCCCAAACAGTCCTTCCAGGTGAGGCGACACTTCACCTGTGAGTCGGCTGGTGTGGTATACTGCGTCCAGTACTCCCAGTGTGGCCTTTTATATATTGGTGAGACCCGATGCAGACTGGGAGACCGTTTCGCTGAACACCTACGCTCTGTCCGCCAGAGAAAGCAGGATCTCCCAGTGGCCACACATTTTAATTCCACGTCCCATTCCCATTCTGATATGTCTATCCATGGCCTCCTCTACTGTCAAAATGAATCCAAACTCAGGTTGGAGGAACAACACCTGATATTCCATCTGAGTAGTCTCCAACCTGATGCATGAACATTGGTTTCTCTAACTTCCATTAATGCCCCCCTCTCCTTCTCCCCATACCTTATTTATTTATTTATTTATTTATTTACCTATTTATTTATTTATTTATCTGTTTATTTATTTATTTTTGTTTGTTTGTTTATTTGTTTACTTTTTCCTTTTTTTCTCTCTTTTCTCTCTCTCTTTGTTCTCTCTCTGCTCCTCTCACTCCTTGCCTGCTCTCCATCTTCCTCTGGTGCTCCCCTCCTCCCCCTTTCTTTCTCCCTAGGCCTCCCATCCCATGATCCTTTCCCTTCTCCAGCTGTGTATCCCTTTCGTCAATCACCTTTCTGGCTCTCAGCTTCACCCCACCCCCTCCTGTTTTCTCCTATCATTTCCGATCTGCCCTCCCCCCACTTTCAAATCTCTTACTATCTCTTCTTTCAGTTAGTCCTGACAAAGGGTCTCGGCCCGAAACATCAACAGCGCTTCTCCCTATAGATGCTGCCTGGCCTGCTGCATTCCACCAGCATTTTGTGTGTGTTGCCTTTCACCAGTCAATAGGTTTCAATCAGGCCAGCCCTCATTCTTCTGAATTCTAGTGAATACAGGCCCAGAGGCAACAAATGCTGCAATTACAAATTATAGGAAACCAGGTTTGCTGAAATCCTAATCTCCACACAAGACCTGACCTCCAACGTTTTCTGCACCTGCAGCAACATGACTCTCCACTTGATCGTAAGCTGATACAAGTCCACGTTGTCTTAGTATTGATGCACCATCAATAACTCACTCTGAGACGTAAAGGCGAGGTATCGGCTCTTATTGACTGGAAGAAGGAACAAGCAGTGATTGACCACCATACTACATCCTAGAGACAGAGAGGCCGGGGACCTCCATCACCTTTATACAGGGGGTCTGTGGGAGGAACCACAGGAGCAGTCAGCAGGGGGCGTGTCCAGACAGGTATATGTAGTTCACCACAAGTATGGCATGGGTTCTGTCATCTTGATTTACCTTCAAGATATTCCCTGCTATGTTCCTATGGCTGATACCTTGGCTGATCTATCAACAAATAGAAACAGCCAGAAGGCAAGGCATTCTTTGATTATCCAGAGAGTTACCATAATATCATTGCAAAGTACAAATTATTCACACAGTAGTGCAGCTTCTACCAGAAGTCAATAGAGCCAGGGCTTTTTTTTCCAAAAACAACACACTTACCCAGTGCTTCTCTGTGAAACAAATGTTAAAGATTGTTTCACAGAAATGCACAGAGAAAAAGCAGACATTGACCTAAAAGAAAGTCAGGTAAAAAAAAAATAGTTGAAGAGGATTCATGATAGAGCTGAATATGAAATAAATACCATAACTTTGGGCTCAAGCATGTTTAAAATCCTGAAAGATTGACACCATTATTTTGAATTTACATCATTTCTTCTTGTATATTGGGAGGCTACAAACAACGTAAGAAACACTAACAGTCTCAAATGAATGTACCACTAAGTCACCATTTACATAATGGCCATAACATAGCCAGTAAAAATGTAACTGCACAGTACTTCAAGGAAGATCTAAATTACTAGGTGAAAGGAGTGACATTAGACCAAGAGGGGTCAACATAATATTTCCAGGTGATGGCGAGACTGCTGACTCTGATATCACGTAGCTTATTCAGGTTTCGTCATCTCAAGATGAAACCAAAGTTCTGATTTTCTATAGCCCTCTTCAGTTTTTGTCACAGAAATAGTAGTTATGATTTGAGGCTTTCCCAAAATTACTCAAATTGATTTTACATTTGATGTGGTTTAAGTGAAGCCAACCCCATCTCTAAGAGATGGTTTTGATGCAGACCACTAAATGTACAAATATCATTGCAAAGGCAACAAGATAACCCTCAGTAATTATGTATTTTTATCAAAGATATTATTGAAAAAATGGTAATTCAATATAGTTAATATAGTTAACTATAAATATAGTTTAATTTAATGTATAGTTAATTTAGATAGCCCAATATGGGAGATTCAAGATTATACAGACTTTCAGATAAATGCAATTCTAATTAGTTATTATAGATAAACAAAATATTTGCGGTCTACATAGCTCTCTTACCTTGTCATCTCATTAAGAAAGGAATTAACCTTTCAGACTTGACAGATACCAAACCCGTCTGCCAATTACCTAACACAAGAACATCAGGGAAATAATCCAGACAGACTTCATAATTATATCCCTTGATTAATGTCTTCCACTTTTTATTGTTACCAGAAAACAGTAGCAGTGAGCAGCAACAGGCCTGCATGAAACATGAGCTCTACGTCAGCTTTCGTGATCTAGGATGGCAGGTAATTCCTGAGATTAAAGGATTCTGATTTTTCTTTCTACTCCAAAATCATTTTAGCACTGATAGCTTCATCTTGTATAGAAATAATTGATTTATTTTATCTTCGAATTTGGAGGTTGTAGAGATAAGAGTTCTTAATAAAACAATCTGTAAGCTGTACTTCAGGGAATTAATGCATCTTTCGCTGCGGATAACTAATTGTAAAGGTATACTATTCCTGAATATGTCAGACAGCTGTAGTTTTGAACTTAGCTGCATGACATATATTTTGTTGTGTACATTTGCAATTTAATCCTAGAATAGGACATAAACTGAATTAGACTTCTGGAACTTGTCTCCGACTCCTGAATCCAATGTCCAGCTGGAGCAGTCACCTTAAATCTGGCGCTAGCACATTAACTGCATTAGTAGTTGGAAGGTTCGATATGTAAATGCTAATCCTGCTCATAACAACACTCAGATGCAGTCCTGATGGGCAGCTGCATACTCTGACATTAAACTGAGGACTAATTTGAGAAAGTCTTGTTCTGCATCTGATCCAAAGTTGCTCAAAGCAGATTCAGTGAAATGGGAAGTGGTTTATTCCCCAGTAATAGCTCTATTCACTTTGATCTGTATATTGTTTGCAGACCGCAGTATTATTTACCACTGAAAGTTAGTATAAAAGTTGCATAATTGCAAAATCCATACCTGAACTCTGATCTGGCCTCATTAATCCCAACCCTTGAGTGAACGCTAAACAAGTTTTTCCTTTACCTTTTCTCATTAACGCTGTTTGTTGGTTACCCTGAAAGGACAGAAGTTTTTTCAAACAGCCATACCTGGAAGTTTTTTCTTTAATGCATGTACTATTCCTCTCTTAAGGACTGGATCATCGCTCCCGAGGGATATGCTGCGTACTATTGTGAAGGAGAATGCTCATTCCCACTGAACTCATACATGAATGCCACAAATCATGCTATTGTTCAAACTCTGGTAAGCACTGTAGGATGCAAGGGGAAAGGGGGAGATATCCCACAAAAGGTCTGAAAATTTTTAAATAGCCATCACAGTAATTCAACTTTCATGCTCCCGGCATAAAACATTGGCCATAGAACATTTTGGTGGGCTATAAGGAGTAACGAAACCGGAATCACGTCAGATGAACATGTACCCACATTTACAGTACAAGTTACACCAGGCACCAAATTGCTGAGGATTTATACAAGCAAACCTGGAAACTGTCAGAAGAATGCAGATCATAATGCCAAGCAGCATGCAATGCTAATTTAAAGGTAGCAATGCCATTATGAAGTTTAATATTCCAGCTAACATCCTCATTTAACCTAACCCAGCTCAACACACTGTGTGCTTAAGGGTCCTCAACCATGCTCAGGGTAGTTGTGGACTCATTCCTTTAGGCTGTTATGACAATAGTGAAATATTTCAGACAAGTCCATTGTCCTTTAAAGATGCTGAAATCTACAGAACACCGTGGTAAATGTAAAGGGACGTTAATCTGATTGTGAGACTTCTGCACAGAGCATTACAGTCCTGGATATGGGTGCAATGTGGGATCATAAACTGCCTGACCTGCTGAGTTCCTCCAGTGTTTTGTGTAGCTCTGGATTTCCGGCATCTGCAGAATCTCTACATTCAGTAACATCACAAAACTAGTAAATAATGTTACTGTATGTGGGAGGCTACTTAGCTCTTCATGACAATTCCAGATCAAAAGTGAGCTCTTTAAATCACTCAGAACGCCCAGCTCTCTGCCCAAAGTAGTCACAGCTCTAACTTCTCATCTGTTCAATGGAAGGAGGGATTCTGCCTCCTTCACCCTTTCAGCAAATGATTCCGCACTCCTTATATTTACAAGGGTAAAAAAAAATTAACCGCACATCCTATAATCTCCAGCTCTACTCCCAACGTCATCCCTGTCTAGCTTTTCATAATTTTATTCACATCATTTTACTTTCTATTTGAATTTCTTTATTAAAAAGAAACAACACTAGCTGAGTGTGTCTATCTTCATAACTATAATGCTCCAGACCCAGGGGTGCAGTGTTAATTTTTTAGGTGCCAGAGCTGACAAAATGCTTGCCATTTCCTATATCCTCTCTATATACAATATATGTCACACCCAATTAGTCTACCTGCTCATTTCATGTACTGGGCAACTTCCTTGCCCCATTCGTGTAATGAGCAGGTACACAAACTGGGTGTGACATATATAAATGAATAGGGCTTCTTATGTCAAGCACTAAACCAAGATGAAAGAAATATATGAATTCCAGAGCTCCACAGAAATATAGTGATAGTTAAGACATTAACAAGATTATAGCCTATCACTATATTTCAGTGTACAACTGGTACAAAAAAACATATAATACTTAATTTAATAATATGACAAAGTATTACATGGTTGCACTCACTAATTATCATAAAATATAATTATCAAGCAAGTAAAGAAAAAGACAGTAATCATGTATTTTACCAATTTAAAGGTAATCACCTACTTTCCAAATGCCACCAATGAGAAGTTTCACAATAATTTCCACAAAGGGTCAGGCGTAATACATGTTGGGGGGTCTGAAGCAACTCTTGTCCTGGTGTCATCTGCTGAGCTGTGGTACCGCAGCCATGTTGTGACATACGGCTCAGGATTCCACTGAACTAGAGGAGGTCCATGTAGTTTAACAAACATAAATAATGATACATGATTTATGAGAATTCTTGAGTATGTTGTTGTTATTATCAAGTTCATGTGACTGAATCCTCTCTCACACTCAGCAGTACTAATAGGAATAACTTGTGAACAGCTCAGTAATGGGCTTGGGGGATAAGGCGTCTACTATCCTCCACATAATCTCTGAAGGCATTTATTCCAGAGGAGGAAGAAAGTTTAAACCTCTTACAGAGAGATGATACTGCAGCTTCTCCATAATGAGGCGGTATTTCAGCAGGCCAATTATCTTTATCAAGGACACATATTTTATTCAGCAGGGATTTATACATACTTTGAGGTTTAGAAGTTTGAGAACCTTTCAAGGAGGTTGTTGTGAACATATGGTGCTGTAAATTGTTTATAAGACTAGTAAGAAACTGTAGATAATTAATGGAGACAATTTTGTTGTTGCTTGTTAAGGTAATTTCTCCAAACTTCCCCTTTTTAAGTGCCTCTTGAGCTTCTAGAGTTTTTGTACCAGGTTGCTCTTTCAGTCCATGTGGTGATCTTATGCTCCGTTGGATCAGTTTGTCTGCGTAAACAATCATAGTAGTGTGTTTCTGTAAACACTCTGACAGTAAATCAAGTTCATGCAGCATGTCATACATTAGAGCTCAGTCCAATAGAAACTGTTATGAAGAGAGGCTTTTCAACAGACCTTCATAGGGTTTCAGTCACTCCCAGATCTTGTTTCACTCTTCATTGCTTTTTCAAAATGAAAACACAGTGCTTCATAATTTTGCCACACTGCTGAAACTGTTCGAAATGAGCTAGCTACCCACCTGGTGCCCAGAACACTGCCTATTTTGCAAATTTGTTGTTCTAGTCGAGAGGCACATTCAGACAGTTCCTTTTGATTTCGAGGTAATCTACTGTAAACAGAGTACAATTTCTCCATAAATGATTGAAAATGATTTATTCCATTAACTTCTGTCACCGAATCACCTACTGCAAGTTCTAATCTGTGATTAAGACAATGCCAAATTATCACATCAGGGTAATGTTCCTTGAGAATTGTAGCAACACCAGATTTGACACCAAGCATTACGCTCGCCCCATCGCTAGCAAATACTACAAGGTTCTGTTTCACGTAAGAGTCATCAAACCCATGGTTATTGACACAGTTCAATAGTTGCAGCTTTCTGACCAGGCATTCAATTAGATCTAAAAACATAAAATGGGGATCACCTTCCTTATCGCTTTCACATTTCAAATAAACCATTAGGGTGGTCTTAATGCTCAGGTGTGTTGATTCATCAATGAAAACAGAAAATTTGCCATTTATCTGCTTGATATGCCGGCAAATTTTCTTTTTCATATTAATGGCTATGTGATTAATGACCTCTGTAGCACTAGTGCGGGAATTCAGTCCAATTCCAATGTCAAAACCATTTTTTTGAAGTTCCATTTCATTTTAAAATCTTTTTATTAATTATTATTGAAGATTGACAAAAAAAGATACATTAAGTCAATATGTCATTATGTGCAATAAGGAATTAAGTTAGCAAATAACTGATTAACAAAGCTAAGCAATATATCAATAGTAATAAAAAAGTAAAGTGTTAAGAATATTTTTTTAAAGGAAAAAAAGAACCCCTACTAACTAAAAAAAAAGCAAAAAAAAAACCCATTGGGATCACAACCCCGGAGCTATACATCATACAAGCTTCCAAAAAAAAACATCAATCTGCCAACTCAAATCCACTTACAGAAAAATAGGAAGGAAACCATATTAATGAACTCAAATCAGATAATATTTGCGGGCAAATGAACCCCACCTTTTCTCAAAATCGAATCAAGGATCAAAAGTTTGACTTCTGATTTTCTCCAAACCAAGACATAGCATCACCTGAGAAAACCATTGTATCAAAGTAGGAGCAGAAGCATCTTTCCATTTCAACAAAATAGCCCTTCTGGCCAATAATGTAACAAATGCAATTACATGTTGGTCTGATGGAGAAATATCATGAATATATTAAGGGATTATACCAAATAAAACTGTCAATTTATTAGGTTGTAAATTAATTTTTAAAGCTTTAGAAATTGTAGAGAAAATAGACTTCCAAAATGTTTCAATATAGAACACGGCCAAAACATATGTGTCAATGTGGCTGTCTCGGTTTTACATCTGTCACACTGACTATCAATATTAGGAAACATTTTAGACAGTCTCTCCTTTGTCAAATAGTAATGATGTACAATTTTAAATTGAATTAAAGAGTGATTGGCACAAATCGAAGAAGAATTGACCAACTTCAAAATCCACAACCAATCTTCAATAAGTTCCAATAAGCCAAAGTGATCAGAGTATGGTCTGTCATTCTGAGCTAAATAATATGCAGATCGAAAAATTGAACAAGTTGCCTTTAGGTACGAAGCATTCATGGTGTCACATAATTTTCCAAGAGCATCTTCAGTAGTTATATGTTCAACACTTGGAGCAGCAGTGTGAGCTTTTGATAGTTTGTGATCAACAATTTTTTTTCTGAGAGACTTCAAGCGTGTACTTCGATCGGCTCCATAATAGGATACTTGGTACATCTGCCATGCCGATTCTCCCGTGGTCGTTAAGTTCTTGAGGCTGTAGCACTTTACATAGCTAGCCAGCCATCCCTTACTAGCCTTAAACTCCCTCCTCTCACTCTCCTCAGCCCCCTCATAGTAGTGCTCATAGAGTCTAAGTGCTTTTTCACACATAATTTTGCCATCAACAGGGATACGCTTCTGTGATGTGTCCTCTAGCCACACATTTAATGCTTTCTCAGTCTTTGCAAGCACTTTATCACGAACCAGAGAGACCATTTTTGCCATTGTAGTGGTAGCACCAACATTTCCACGAATTTCAACTTCTTTCTGCTTTATTGTGCAAATGCTCAATTCATTCTTACCGACCTTATGGCCCACTTCAGCAAGCGACACGCCATTTTTCAAACGATCTAAGATTTTTATTTTCTCAGCAACCAATTCTCAGACAAGAAGTGCTGAAGAGAGACTGAGGATCTGTGAAATGGCGGGAGGCTACAGCAGGGTATGCTGGGATAACGGATCGAGCAAGGAGGAATTTCACAGAAGTCACAGTTCCAGGATTTCACCAAAAACAATCAAACATCCTAATGTTATTAGTGGTATTTTCCCCACCAGCCACCACCCCCTCTCCCCAACCCCCGCTTCCATAAAATACCCTCTGTTTAATATGCGGCCGCTGTTAAATTCCCTGCTTGTTTATTTTGGCTTTTTTTTACAGAGGTGCCAGAGTTCTGGTGAGCTCCGACAGCACTGCACCCCATCCAGACCCAAATATATCCTTGTTAAATCTCCTCTCTACACACTGTAGTGCCACTACAGTTATAGTATGGTCATCAGAATATTCACAATTGCCCACTGTAGCTGTTTATATAGTTCCACCATGACCTCCTTTCTCCTATATTTTATGCCAGGGCTTATAAAGGAAGGTATCTGAAATTCCTTCCTATCAAGATCTCTGTTAACATTAGGGATCTGTGGATGTGTGCACCGTGGTTCGGGAGGACTGGGGAATTGTAAATGTCACTCCACTCTTCAAGAAGGGAGAGAGGCAGAAGAAAGGAAAGCGTAGGCAGTTAGCCTGACCTCAGCAGCTGGGAAGATGATGGAGCCGGTTATTAAGCATGAGGTCTCAGGGTACTTAGATGCACATGACAAACAGCCAAAGTCAGCATGGTTTCCTTAAGGGGAAATTTTGGGAATTCTTTGAGGAAATAACAAAAAGGACAGACGAAGGAAAATCTGTGGATGCTGTGTGTTTGGATATCCAGAAGGCCACGAAGCTGCTTGACAAGTTAAGAACTCATGGTACTACAGGAAAGATATCAGCAATGATAGGATTAGCTGATTGGCAGAAGGCAAAGAGGGAGAATAAAGGGAGATTTTTCCAGTTGGCTGCTGCATTCCGCAGGCATTGGTGTTATGACCGCTTCTTTTTATGTTATACTGTCTGTCAGTGATTTGGATGACAAAGCTGATGGCCAAGTTTGCAGACAATACGAAGAGAGGTGGAGGGGCAGGTAGTATTGAGGAAACAGGAAGGTTGAAGTACCTAGACAGATTGGGAGGATGGGCAAAGAAGCGGCAGATGGAATGCAGTGGCGGGAAGTGAATGGTCATGCACTTTGGTGGAAGGAACAAATGCATAGCCCATTTTTAAATGAGTAGAAAATTCAGAACTCTGAGGTGAAAAGGGATTTAGGAGTCCTCATGTAGGATTCCCTAAAAGTTAACTTGTACATTGAATTGGTGGTGAAGAAGGCAAATGCAATGTTAGCATTCATTACAAGAGGACTAGAATATAAAGCAAGGATGCAATATTGAGGCTTTATAAGGCACTGGAGAGGCCTCAGTTGGAGTATTGTATGCAGTTTTGAATGCCTTATCTATGAAATGATGTGCTGACAGTGGAGAGAGTTCAGAGGAGGTTTACGAGAATGATTCCGGGAATGAATGAGCTGATGTATGAGGAGAGTTTGATGACTCTGTGCCTGTACTTGCTGGAGTTTAGAAGCATGAGGGGGAATCTCATTGAAACGACCAAATGTTGCAAGGTATGGATGTAGAGAGGATGTTTCCTATAGTGGGACAGTCTAGGACAAGAGGGCACAGCCTCAAAATAGAGGGACAACTATTTAGAACAGAGATGAGGAGGAATTTCTTTAGCCAGAGGGTGGTGAATCTGTGAATTCATTGGCATTGAATGAATGGGTGGCTCCACAGGGTAGCTGTGGAGGCCAAGTCATTGGGTATATTTAAAGTGGAGGTTGATAGGTTCTTGATTATTCAGGGCATCAAAGATTATGGGAAAAAGACAGGAGAGTGGAGTTGAGAGGGAAAACAGTTCAGCCATGATGAAATGCTGGAGCAAACTCGATGGGCTGAATGGCCTAATTCTCCTCATATTCCTCTTTTCTTTGGTCTTCTCAGAAGAAACCAGTTATCATTATTCCTTTGTCTTCATGACAGTTTGTTTATTTATTTGTTATTATTTATTTAGCAATACAGTGCAGAGTTGGCCCTTCCAGCCATGCAGCCCCAGCAGCCCCACAAACCTGATTACCCCTAACCTAATCACAGGGCAATTTACAATGGAGCGAGTAGCCTGCCCGGTGTGTCATGGGGCCATGGAGGAAACCACAGCATCTGGGGAAAACACGCACATTCCACGGATGGGAAGTAAAGAGACTCTTTACAGAATGTGTTGGAATTGAACTCTGAACTCCAGAACTCCCTGAGCTGTAATAGCTTCATGCTAACCACTACACTACCGTTGCGCTGAAGATTTGCAGATGAATTACTCCAATGTTATCAACTACTTAATTAGTCAAATAATGTCTTCTAACAGCCCATAACTTCCTTCCCCACAATATATCATACTGCCAGTTTTGGCATCGTTGACTAACTTTTGTAACCGTATCCTGCAGAAGCCAACTGTCTACAATTTTCCAGTCACTAAAACTCCCATTTACCTTTCGCAATCTCTTTCTGAAAGAAATTTAATTCAATTTGCCATTTTACACTGTATCCCATTTTTTTCATTTTATTTTGCTAATCAGTTTGCCAAAAGTCTTGCCGAAATCCGAGAGGGCAACATTAAATGTAATAGCACCATCAATCCACTATTACCTGCTCAGAAAGTTTAATCTAGTCTGACATGACCTTTCTTTAACTAATCCATCCCACATTGATTAATTTTTCCTCTCTAAACACTCAATTATGCTGTCCATCAGGATTTATACATACGAGTAAGAAGCAGGCATACTTCATTCAGCCCCTTAACCCTGCTCAGCTACCTAGTAAGATCATTGTTGATCTGCTTATAAATTCAGTTCTGCACTCCAATCTGCCAGCAATAGTCTTCTACTTCTTTGCTAATAATTAACTTGACTTAAAAACATTGATAGGCTCTCTTTCATTATCATTTAAAAAGAGTTCAAAAGTCACATGCCTCTCTAAGAGAAAAATAATCACACATCATCTCAATCTTAAATGGGTGACTGTGGTGAACTACATATACCTGTCTGGACACGCCCCCCCCCCCCCCCACTGACTGCTCCTGTGGCTCCTCCCACTGACCGTGGCTCCTCCCACGGACCCCGGAATAAAGGCGATTGGGGACACTACCCCGGCCTCAGTCTCCAGGATGTTATGTGGTGGTCACTTGCTGCTTGTTCTTTCTTCCAGCCAATAAAAGCCGATATCTCGCCTCACATCTCGGAGAGTTATTGATGGTGCATCAGTGACACCTTGTTTTAAACCAGTGACCTAAGAGTTTTATGTTCTCCCACAAGAGGAAGCATGATCACCGTAGTCACCCTAACAGGGTGCAGCATATCCGTCCAACCTTTCCTCATTTGACAACCAATCCATTTCGGGTATTAGAAAACAAAAACAAACTGCAGGTGCTGGAGATCTGAAATAAAAATGAAAAATGCTGGAAAAAAGATCAGTGGGTCAGGCAACAACTGTGGAAAGAGAAATTAATTTCTCAAGGTTTAGGATTCTTTATCAGTACTGGGAAGGAGAGACAATAACACAGACCGTATAATACCAGCAACAAATTACCAATCTGACCTTAACTGCCACCGTAAGTCATCCAGTTTTATCCTATCCGTGAAATTCCCTTTTGCTCACTTCTCTCAAACCTTCTCTGCTGTGTAAACAAACTTATTTTTATCTTTCCTATTTCTGATCAGGGTCTCGAGACTAAAACAGAAATTGTTTCTCTTTCCATAGTTGCTACCTGAGTTTTTCAGCAATTCCAGGTATTAACTTTCCTTGGACTGCTAACAGCTTATCAACATCTCCTTCCTTACATGAGGAGACCAACACTGTGCATAAGATCTCAATAAAGCCCTACAAACTTGAATCACAACCTCCCTACTTTTGTATTCAATTCCACACTTTGCTAGCATTCCCAATCACTCTGTGTAGCTTCATGCGAGATTTTTGTGAATTATATGTTCAGAGGCCAGTCTACTCTAGAGGTTCAGGACTGACAGATAAATGTTCCAGCCAGGGTACAGATACTACAGACAGCAAAGAGGTGGAGTAAAGACAGGAGGACGAGTTGCGTTTCTGATTAATGAGAACATCATGGCAGTAGTCTGGGTCGAAATTTCTGATGGATTGTCCAGTGAGGCTTTGTGGGTGGAGTGGAGAAATAAGAAGGGGATGATGACTCTGTTGATCTTGTCTATAGGCCCCTAATGGTCAATGGATATTAAAAGAAACACAGGTATGAAGGGAGATTACAGAAGGTTGCAAGTATAATAGGGTTGGCACAACTGAGCAACTTTTTCACAGTATTAGAGAAGAACCTGCAAAAGTTGATTGGAATAGGTTGTTTGCATTCACCGGAATGTCCAGCACGTGGGACGTTTTAAAAAGTGAGATAATGAGACTTCAATGTCTGCCTGTTGCTGCTAGAGTGAAGGTCAGGGCTAGCAGGAGTAAAGGTCTCTGGATGGAAAGAGATATTGAGACTGGTCAGGGATAAAGGAGGCATGGGTCAGGTACAGGCAGCTGGGATCAAAGGAATTCTGCAGGAATATAAGAGATGCTGGAAACAAGAAAATCAGAAGGGGGGGTAAAGGGGCATAAGATAGCAGTGAAAGAGAATATAATGGACATTCCAAAGAGATTTTATGCATTTAAGGGAAAAATGAGTTGGGAGAGACTAGGGCCCTTCAAAGTGTGTATCAATGTGTAATGCCACAGGAGCTGAGTGAGAGCCTCAATGACTATGTGTCCTTTGTTTTTACTAAGATGAAAGACATGAAGATTTTGGAACTTGAGACAAATGGTGGGGATTTCTAGGGATAGTCCACATTACAATTGAGGAGTTGCTGGACATCTTAAAACATAAATGTCTCCAGGGCCTGAGCAGGTATATCTAAGAATGCAGTAGGAAGCTAGTAAACAGTGTTGTGGAGAAGACTTCTTGGCATGCAGGCCTTCATCAGACAGGACATTGACCATAGAAATTGGAATGTTGTTATGTTGCAGTTCTACAAGACACAATAAAACCGCATTTCAAAAGTTAGTCAGTTACTGTCATCCCACTCTAAGAAAGACACCATGAAGCTGGAAAAGATACAGAAAAGAACTACAGGGAAGTTGCTGGGTCTTGAGTGACTGAATTATAAAGAAAAGATGAATAGACCAGAGCTTTATTCATTGAAGCCTCGGAGGATGAGGGGTGATCTTAGACAAGTGTACAAAATCATTCTGGGCATCAACAGGGTGAATGTGTACAGACTTCTATCCTCATCAGTGGGGAATCATGAGCTGAAGCGTTTAGGTTTAAGAAATTTAATAGGAACCTGAGGGGCAACTTTTTCATCCAGAGGGTATATGGAATGAGCTGCCAGAGGAAGTGGTTGATGCAGGTATATTAATGTTTAACACACTTGGATAGATACATGGCTAGGGAAACTTTAGAAGGATAAGGCCCAAAGGCAGAACTAGCTTAGATGGGCATCTAAGTCCACAAGGACAAAGTTGGTCACGACGGCCAGTTTGTTACTGGGTAGCTGATGATACTGCATGAAAGCTGACTCCTTGGCCCACCAAGTCCATATTGACCATCAACCACACACTCACACTCGTCCTACATTCCTACCAACTCTTAAAATGATCTTGAAGCAACAAGTTTTGTGCCTTTTCTTGACTTCTAAAAGAACCTTGGATTAAAACACCAGAATTCATCAGTAGTAAATAAATTGCCCTGGAGTGTAGGTGTGTGTTGGAATTTGGTAGGGGACGGGGTTGGTAGGAATGTAGGACGAGTATAAGTGTGTGGTTGAAGGTGGAATGAAATTGTAGGCAGAAATACCCACCAGGTGGGGAAGGTTGACTAGTCCAGCATATCACCAGGTGGCACAGTGGCACAGCGGTGCAGCTAGCACGGGTGCTGCTTCACAGTGCCAGAGACCTTTCGGTCCGCTCACTAAGTGTGTAAATGTAGGAGGGGATTATGTTGAAAAATAAATGTAATAGGTTTTCTAAAATTGACTCCTTCTACCTTAGGCCATGAACTTATCAATCACCCCTCGTATGTTGTGTGTAAAATCATCAAAAAATTACTTAAGTTATGAAATATCAAAGGGTATATATTCCTCATTCATAAGATTATGTCATGTTTAGGCAGATCAGCAGGTGCACTTATGCAAGCTCGAAATATTCTGTTAATGATCGTCTTTAAACAAGTAAAACAGATGTAAATTATGATAAGGCATATTAGTATGAGTTTTAGTATTCATAGTAAATAGGTAAAATTGGCAAATAATATAACAATAACAAATGTTAGAATGAACTTCTAACATTAGTTATCAATAAGTTGATTTGCTTAATGTCTTCTGGCTGGTTAGTGATTTACTCACTGTAGCCCAGCAGTGTAGGCACAGTGGCAAAAGGTTCTCAGCACATTAACCACAGCACTTGTCCTTATCGAGTATCACTTTAGCTCACTTGCAGTGACTAGTGTATATCCATGCACTTTTACCACCTGATAAGGACCTTCCCATCCAGCTCCCAGTGGTTCCTTGAGTGGTTTCTTAATGAGGACCCACGCACCAGGAAAGAGGGTGTGTCCTGGGTCTTCCTGGGTGGCAGAAACCCATTGGGAAGCAGACTGATAGTGTGCTCTGAGTCACATGTAAGTGCATTGACAGAGAAGACAAGAAATGGCATCTCAGCCGAGTCCTTCAACTGCTGAGTTGGGATTGGTTCTGACAACTGAGCTGGAAGCTGGCTCATTTTGTACAGATGTCAAACAGCCCCTCACTTTTTCTCATGAGGCTAGTGTAGCAATATGTTACTGCAGTGTGGTATCGAGTTTGAAAGGAAAATTACTATGTTAAGCTTATGCTGATTTGACTGATCTAAACTAATAAATCGGCACAATAGTTGGAAACTAACCCTGGGAGGAATTTGTTCAATTCCATTGAGGTCTAATCCAAAGCTTGTGCACATAAATACAAGATAAAACGGAATTGGTTGCAGTACATACAGAAACGAATGGGCCTCCAATGCTCAGTATCCAGATTCCTTCTCAGGAAAGTTATTAGAGTTCAGAGGCTGAGAGATAACTGTTTCTCAGTGAACCAGTTGCTTCAGAAGGTCAAAAAATCTGTGTGATTTAGGGAGCGTTCTTCTGGGTGGAAGACTATTAACTCATCTCGAAACATATTTCCTCCAAATGAGTTTCATGTATATATATGACTGTGATTGGTTGTATTATGTGTATCTTTGAAGTGAATTCTAAAATAAAAATCTTAATTTTACATTCAGGTCCATTTAATAAACCCGGAGAATGTTCCGAAGCCATGCTGCGCTCCCACACAGCTCAACGCCATTTCCGTGCTGTACTTTGACGACAGCTCAAACGTCATCCTTAAAAAATACAGGAACATGGTTGTTAGAGCATGTGGCTGCCATTAGCTCCTGAAAGACAGAGAAACCAGCATCACTGCCAGTCATGAGTACCCCCGTGACAAGTCAACTTACTTACTGAACTGGGGTGGCTTTGAGGAAAACCTAACCTTAAAACAAGAATATATTTTCCCACAACTTTCATTTTTAAGGCTGACTGTATGTATAGCTATTCTTTTTGTATTATGAGCAAGTGTGAGGTCAAAGGATTTCAGATAGACTTTTTTGTGTTGGAAAATTCAGATTTTAAAAACGTGTGTCAGATTACCTGATCACTTTTGAAGACAATATTCTGCAATTTATAGTAGGGAGAAGACATTTCTCAACGATTGATTTACTGCTCCAAAATGGTGAATCAAAATAGACAGATAAAAAAATGCATGCTCTGATATCACTGGACATGTTCAGGAGTAAACTCAACCACAAACTCTAATTCCAGTCAAGGGCAGATTTTTTTTCATGCCAGGTTACAGTAGAATTTCAATTGCAATATATGTTCGATCTGTAGAGAACTACGAGGCATAAATTTTAGGAATTGAGAAAGATGCAGCTGAACCTCAGTCCGTGCAGTGCTAACTGATCTTAAGCAGAGGGGTAGTGGGATAAAATTGTTGGCTTCAGCAGAGGAAGAGGCCAGGGCCCTGAATGGCAGTACTGCACAGCTCACTTCAATCACATGAACCTTTTGAGCGGCATGTAAGTTTATCGTTTGAGAATTTTAGGTATGGCATCCTAATAATCAAGCAGACTATTGTTTTAACTCAAGTTATCAAGAATTGTCATTTGTCAGTTATATGGGACGAGAAACAGGAGGAAGGTAAGATTCGTTATCGTCCTTGTAGTGCAGGGTGAGGGCAGGCAGTGCATCTCTGGCTCCAGATTGTGTTGCCTCAGCCACCTTCTTGACCATCAGATACGTCTCCGTCAATAGCTGAGCAATGGAAAGAAAAAGGGAAAAATTAAAAGTAAGCTTTTATTTAGGTATTTATTTGTTTATGGGAGATGGACTTCATTACCAGCAATCATTACCCGGCCCTTATTGCCGTAAACTGAAGAGACAGTGTAGAGTGAACCACATTAAGGGGTCTGAAGTCACATACTGGATGGAAACAGTAGGAACGATAGACTAGCTTTGCTGAAAATTAGTGAAACCGATGAACGCAGATGCTTTTGGTTTGACCGACTGATAAATGTCATCATTGGAAATGAGAGATTTCATCAGTTGCAATCAGAGACAACTATTTTCAGATCACTTATACTTCAATTTTCAGAATTGTACAGATTTCTGGTTCTCCAAATTATAAAGGAGCTATTGGGACACCAAAGAAGTTACACCGAAAGAATGGTAACAGAAGTAAACAGACTGTATCTCTGTTTCTAGGAAAGAGCAGGCTAAGGGATGATCAAAATAGCTCTGACAATGGTTGACATGGTTTACAACTCTGGGGAAAAGAAGTCAAAACTGTGAGTCATAAAATTAAGACAGTCATAAGTACAGAAGGAAATTGAGGAGAAATTTATTTAAAGTTCAATTTGACAAGAAATGGTTACAGCAAACTGTATAGAGATATTTAAGTGGAGGTTCGATAGGCACGACAGAAAAAGAAACTGATGGTAATGTTAACTTGGATCAGTGAAGTGAAGTGGGAGGAGACTTATGAAGTACAAACAGTGGCAGAGGCCAACCGAGCTAAACAGACTATTTTTGTTGCACAAACTCTGTAATTTTAAGCAACTGGAAACATGGCTATAAAGCTCACATTTGTGATTTACTATAAAAGAATGGAACAAGACTTCTAGTTACCAAACCCCTCCAAATGAGCTACAGCACACAAGCTCAGTGTTGCATAATTGGTGTCTTTGAGAAAGCGGATAAAAAATACACAGAACTACTGTAACTTGACATTTTTAAACAATACTCAAAACTAAGTTCCTTTCCACTAATTACACAGGGTAGTCTTTTTACTATAGATCACCTGGGATTATCTGAACTTGCTCTGATAAACTAAAACAGCACTTAACTATTTATTTGAAATATCTGTACAGAAGTAAATCGAAGATAATTGGTACCTGCTCTTTGCTATCAATAACCAAGGATAATAGAAACCTGATCTGCTGATTACATTGGACAACAAATTTTTTTCGAAAGTATTACTTCCTCAATTTTTTTTGTTTATGATAGGCCACTTGAAGTTGAACACAATTATAATTTCAGACTACATGTATCACATAGAAATTTGGAGAAACAAGAAATGAACTTCTATTGAATATAATACAATTAATTGCATATGGTGCTTATGCTTTGCAATAGTTCAGCTAAGCAAAAAAATTATTTCAGTGATTTTCATTTGTACTCATTATCTGAGGCTTTTAGCTTAAATGTTAACAATAATCAGCTAGTATTGATGAATCCCAGTTGCCCTGATACCATTTCTCCATGACCACAATATCCTGGTGAAACCTTTCACCATGCTCATCACTGACAGTGCCAAGATTGGCAAGGAAGAATTCTAAATGGGCATACAGAAAATGAATCATTAGTGACATGTTGCACTTCACGGTTTTGTAAGCTTGAAGCATGTTATCAACCAGCTGCACATAGTTTGGTGCTCTGTAGTTGCCAAGAAAACTTTCAACAACATCCTTGATTGCCTTCCATGAGATTTTCTCCTGTCCCACTAGAAGCTCTTCAAATTGCTTGTCTTTGATGATGTGCTTGATTTGTGGACCAACAGAAATGCCTTCCTTAATCTTGGCATCAGTTATTCTGACTTGAATTATGAATTGAAATGACAAATATAGGCAATTTCAGAAAATGGTTCATGATAGGGAAAATTCATGGTGATTTTCATGATCAGTAGCCCAAAATCCATAAGATCAACCCAAAAGTATTCAGGAAGCAAAATTTTTGTTGTCCCATGTTACCCAGCATAAACTGAATATGTTCTTTATAATTGATGATGTCTTACACTACGTCAAATACTGCATTGATGCTGCTTCCTGCACCCATGCTAAATCTGTCGACTTTATCAACTTTACCTCTAACTTCCACCCTGCCCTCAAATTTACTTGGCCCATTTCTGTCACCTCTCTCCCCTTTCTCAATTTCTCTGTCTCCATCTCTGGAGACAGTCTATCTTCTGATATCTTTTATAAACTCACTGATTCTCACAGCTACCTGGACTATACCTCTTCCCACCTTGTCACTTGTAAAAATGCCATCCCCCTCTCTCAGATTCTCTGTCTCCACCACATCTGCTCTCAAGATGAGGCTTTTCATTCCACAACTACTGAGGTGCCCTCCTTCTGAAAAGAAAGAGAGTTCCTTTCCTCCACCATCAACACTGCCCTCACCCGCATTTCATGCACGTCTCCCCTCACCCCATCCTCCCACTCCCACGTCAGGGATAGGGTTCCTCTCGTCCTCACTTACCACCCCACCAGACTCTGCGTCCAGCACATAATTCTCCATAACTTCCACCATCTCCAACAGAATCCCACCACCAAACACATCTTTCCCTCCCTCACACTTTCTGTTTTCCACAGGGATCGCTCCCTACACAACTCTCTTGTCCATTCGTCTCTCCCCACTGATCTCCCTCCTGGCACTTATCCTTGCAAGCTATACCTGCCCCTACACCTCCTCCCTCACTACTACTCAGGGCCCCAAACTGTCCTTCCAAGTGAGGCGACACTTCACCTGTGAGTCTGTTGGAGTCATCTACTGTGCCTGGTGCTTCTCTTATTTGGTGAGACCCAGCGTAGATTGGGAGCCTGCTTCGACAAGCACCTACACTCCATCCACCAGACAAAGCGCGATCTCCCGGTACCCACCATTTCAATTCTACTTCCCATTCCCATTCCGACATACCAGTCCATGGCTTCCTCTGCTGCCGCAATGGGCCACATTCAAGTTGGGGGAGCAACACCTTGTATTGCGTCTGGGGAGCCTCCAGCCTGATGGCATGAACATTGATTTCTCAAACTTCTGGTAATTGCCCCCTCCTCTCCTTCACCATTCCCTATTCCTGTTTTCCTCTCTCACCTTATTCCCTTACCTATCCATTGCTGCTCTCTGGTGCTCCTCCTCCTTCCCATCCTTCCATATTTTCTGTCCTTTCCTATCAGATCCCGCTTCTCCAGCCCCTTATCTCTTTCCCCCAATCAACATCCCAGCACTTTACTTCACCTCCTCCCCCTCTCCCAGTTTCACCTACCACCTTGTACTCCTTTTCCCCCACCTTCTTACTCTGACTTTCTTTCCAGTCCTGATGAAGGGTCATCTACTGTTTATTCTTTTCCATAGATGCCTGGCTTGTTAAGTTCCTCCGGCATTTTGTGTGTGTTGCTTTGGATTTCCAGCATCTGCAGATTTTCTCTTGTTTCTGCTACAGATCCCCATAACTACCCAGAGCAATTTAAACCTGTTCTTTACCAAAGATGACCACGTAATCTAAATATGTCCTTCATTTCAGATTATCCAATGTAATCAGAACAGATTCTTTGTCATAAATCACCCAGGATAATCACAAGCAGCTCATTTCTTCATTGTCCATGATAAATTGAATCTGCAAGTTACTGACAATCAAACTAGATTGATGATAGCTATCCAGGATTCTCTAAATCTGCACAGTCTGAATCTACTGTTCAAATCTGCTGCTCTTTAACAATATTTACTCAGGATAAGATGAACCTGTATTTAACCACTAAGGATAGTATGAACTTTTTATTCCTGCTTACTCAAGATAATCTGAAACTTTACAACTTTGCGACTTTACAATGAGATTATCTTTACCACTGAATGCCCAGAGTAAGCACCACCTTCTAAACCGCTGATTTCCCTGAGTAATCTGACCCTTTTTACCAGATACATTGAACAATCTGAATTTATTACCAATGTTTATGATGAATATGTCTGGATAAACTTAAATTATTCTTTACTCATGAATATTCAAAATAATCTGAACAGGCTTGTTATCACTGATGCACAGGTTATGAACTTATTCCTCAACAGTTATTACGTATAGCAGTCTGAATGTGTTCATTACTGACTGTTCGGGATAAGCAGAACCTGTTGAATACCATTGCCTATCCAGAATATTCTGAGTCTGTTCAACTACAAGGAATAATTCAATCATGTTCTTTCCTACCAATTATCCCAAATGATCTTTATCTGATGTTCACCACTAATTACCCATAATTGCAACCTACTCCTTAACAGCAAATTACACATGATAAAATGAACCATGTTACACCAATAATTGCCTGAACTAACCCAGAGCTGATGACATTGCCCACCGCATTCTGTGCGCTACTATTGTGCTAAATGGGACAGACTCAGAACAGACTTGGCACACCAAAACTGGGTCACCCACAAGCTCTGCGGACTCCACCAGCAACAGAAACACACACCACTGCTCTCTGTAACAGCGTGGCCTGATATACCTGTACCACTAATATCAAACCTTTTTATCTACAAATTTGCAAGTATACACTAAAATTGAACTGTTTAAAATCTGTTTATTAGGGATATTTTAATATAATTACAGCTCATTGCACAGTATAATAGGAACCTGCTCTTTGAAACTGATTGCCCTCAATAATCTGAATCTGCTTGTTACCAAAGATAACCATAAGCAACCTGAATATTCTTCACCACTGTTTTTACCATGGATAATCAAAAAGATCACACCACTGCCCAACTGAATCTACACACTGCTGAATAGCCAGGATAATCTGAATGTGCATTGCTCTGATAATTACCCACAATAATTATTGCCGCTGATTACTCAGGATAAAGTGAGCCTGGTGTTTAATGCTGTTTACCAAGATTTATTGAATCCATTCATTTCCCCTGATTATCCAGGATGTTCTGAATTAGTCGTCTACCACTGGTTATCAGGTAATCTGCATCTGGATCTACACTTCAATTTTAATAACCAGGATAGCCCAAATTGCTTTGCTACTAATGATCATGCTAAATAATCATAATCGGCTTTTATCTCTGATTTCTCTGGAAAATCTGAACCAATGAATATTCACAATCAACAGAATCTTTACTACTGTATACCACAGATCATCTGCAACTAGATTTTACCATTCATTATTTAGTGGCTACAGTGTTTTTTAACTGTGGGTGAAAAAAAAGCTCTTCCTGTTTAAACTGTTCATTAGTATTGAAAGGCAATGATCATCTAAACATCTTCATTACTACTGATAATCCAGGATAAACCTAAATGACTTTCCCCCTGATTCATCTGAACATCAATGCCCAGGATAACCTGAAACATGATCTTTGCTCCTGATTAAACCCACTCCTTACCACTAATTATCCTGGATCATCTGAACCTGCTCTTTACCATATGGGTTTCTCAGAATCATTGCAATTTACTTGTTGCATTTCTTTCCCACTGATTACGCAGGATAATCAAAATCAGATTTTCTAACTGGTAATTGCTGAGGACAATTTTAAGATTTCCACTGACTGATTTGTATAAATTTAACATTGGCCATTACCGCTGATCCTCCAGGATAATCTGAGCTTTCTTCACTTCTGATCATGAAGTTTATCTGAATTTGCTCGTTCCCACTAAGTCTGCTCTTTATCACTGATTATGCAGGATAATAGAAGCTATTTTTACCTCTTATAATCCTGAATATAATGAGCCTATTCTTTTCACTAATTACCAAGGATAATCTTGGTATTTTTGCAACTGATTACTCAGCCCCATCATATTAGTGCAATTGTACTGTATTGTACATTTCTTCCTATTATAGATGTCCATTCTGAAAAATACGATAATTGATTTTTCATAAACATAATTTCAGTCTAGCCTCTTCTGTTATTCCCCATTATACCTTGCAAACATTTTCCAAATGCTGTTTATATTTTTGACTTATTCAGATCACAAAGCCACATGATTCACTGCCATCCTGTGGATGACATAGATGACATATGACAGATAAGCCATTAGGCCTCCTTATTGTTTGGCTTCTGTTTTTACCATTCTAAAACATATCTCTAAATAGCAATGGAAAAAATCATGAGTTATTCTCAAATTACAGTGGTTTATGGAAACAGGCATTTAGGCGGTTTACAACACATTTGTCCTCTGTGTGCTTTAAGCATGCGTATAACTTTCTACAGATGGGTTGTCAACATGTGTCCCTGTCTAGGTCTGTGTGTTTTCATGAATTTGCATGCAAGAATAATTGATGTACGTATGCACATATTGATAAGCAGGCAAGCTATTTTAGGAATACAATGCTTTGTTAAGTTTGTCCTAAGTATAAAAAAAGGCCTTGTAGAGAGGAACAAATGAAGACATTGATAAGTGACATTCTCATTGTGTGCATTCCTGAGGCACCGTGCCAGGTTTGGTAAATTACAAATGATAGGCAGTCCTTTGCCTGGTATTCACGGCTAGAATTGAAAAGGACAGCAAGGGCAGATTATGTGCTGTTTCTCAAGGTTCACTTAAGAGCACAAAAACGAATTTAATTTTAATAGTACAGTACTGGCAGTCCAGCTGGCCACTTTCATCTATTTTTATTTTACTTCTATATCTATATTTTAAAAATTCTTTCTCATCTAAAGCCACCAAATTGTTCAGTGCCCTGAATTAGCTGTTCCACAGTTATTCTGTTTACAATTCAGAGAATCAGAAACTAGATGCCTTTACTTCATGCCAAGCTGCGTGTGCATACATGCCTATGTGCATGGGTGTGTATACATATAAGCAATATTTATGTAAATAGCTTTACACAAAACATAAAATCTATTTATTTCCTCTAACTTCAATTTCTTCCCTGTGATCCATACCAACATGGGAGCCTTTAGTTTTGGACAAAACAAAATCTTTTATTTAAAACCATATTTATTATAAAAGGTTCAGGTGGAATGTACAAACACAATACTGTTTCATCTCTCAATAAAGTCAATTTTGAGAACTTCTTTGACTCAAATTAAATAGTTTGTTAAAAATAAATAAATAAATATACAGGTACTATTAAAATATGTCACTATTGGTTTATTTAGGATGTGTTGAATCAACACTGGTGCACCTCAGGGGTGTGTGCTTAGCCCACTGCTCTACTCTCTATATACACATGATTGTGTGGCTAGGCATAGCTCAAATGCCATCTATAAATTTGCTGACTTTACAACCATTGTTGGTAGAATCTCAGGTGGTGACAAGAGATCGTACAGGAATGAGATATGCCAACAAGTGGAGTGGTAACACAGCAACAACCTGGCACTCAACGTCAGTAAGATGAAAGAGCTGATTGTGAACTTCAGGAAGCTGATTGTGAACTTCAGGAAGGGTAAGATGAAGGAACACATACCAATCCTCATAGAGGGATCAGAAGTGGAGAGAGTGAGCCGTTTCAAGTTCCTGGGTGTCAATATCTCTGAGGATCTAACCTGGTCCTAACATATCGATGTAGTTATAAAGAAGGCAAGCCAGCAGGTATACTTTATTAAGAGTTTGAAGAGATTTGACATGTCAACAAGTACACTCAAAAACTTCTATAGTTGTACTGTGATGAGCATTCTGACAGGCTGCATCACTGTCTAGTATCGAGGGGCTACTGCACAGGACCGAAAGAAGCTGAAGAAGGTTGTAAATCTAGTCAGCTTCATCTAGGGTACAAGCCTACAAAGTACCCAGGACATCTTCTGGGAGCGGTGTCCATTATTAAGGACCTCCAGCACCCAGGGCATGCCCTTTTCTCACTGTTATCATCAGGTAGGAGGTACAGAAGCCTGAAGGCACACACTCAGCGATTCAGGAACAGTTTCTTCCCCTCTACCATCCAATTCCTAAATGGACATTGAACCCTTGGACACTACCTCACTTTTATTTAATATACAGAAATTTTGTTTTTGCATGTTTTTTTTAAATATGCATTATTGATTTACTTGTTTATTATCAATTTTTTTAATTCATTTTTTTCTCTGCTGGATTATATATTGCATTGAACTGCTGCTGCTAAGTTAGCAAATTTCACGTCACATGCCAGTGATAATCTTTTGGCTTCTATTTTATCTTAGTTATAATTTAATAAGTTAAAAAATAAATTAAGAAAATGAAAACTCCATAGACATGGACCAGATGACACTAAACCATTCATGGAATTACTTCAGATTTGTGAAGTAATTGAAACAAGGTGGTCTGAAGAAATGCTCCATGTTGGTTTAAGTGGTTCATGAGGATCGTGAAGTGGTTCAGCATAGAACACACTCATCTCGCCCACTGGACCCATGCCAGATCTTTCTAGGACCAATTGACTTAGACTTTTTTTTTGCTCTTTTCATATACCCTCCTTGATCTTTTCTCCAAATATTTACTCATTTATTTTAAAAGGTGACAATTGAGTCCACCTCAACTTAGGACACTGACTAAGGCCAAAGTTCTGGTCTGACTGACACTTTTGAGACCAACTGTGCACTGAAATAATGAATATCCCTTGTCAGGACCTAGCCCAAGTCACTGCATCTTGATAAATCTACTCATGAACCATACCCTCACATTTAAGTTAAATTCACGTGTATACCAAAGAGCATTACCCAAAGTATGATACTGTTAAATGGGATTAAAATACCATACCACAGTGGGGAAATGTCTCATCCCAAAGTCTCAAATAAGATTATATGTAACTGTGACTGTGGAAAACTCTTCCTCAACCTTCTTGAAGAATCTATAATCATTTACACAGTTGATCACACTATTCTCCTACGATAACCTGGCTGGGGTGGGTTCACTGTTTCATTTCCTGCCTATCTAGACATAGCTGAAGAATCAGCAGCATTTTTATTTCTTGCACCCTTCAAAGACATATTCCTGGCCCTTCCCTCAATTCTCATGTGCATATTACATATGGTGATTTCCCTCATGAAATAGAACAAGTTACAAATGTAATAATCAGACTCTACTCTTTGTCCCCACTATAATGCTGTTCTATGTCCAGAAAGTTCCTTCTTAAGAATCGATTTTAAGACTGTGCATAGCCCCAAGCATGCTCATTATTGGATGTAATAATACAATAAGCTGCCATTGTGTACAATATTTCCAACACTGAGTCTATATAATTAATCATAAGTGCCAGGGAAAGGCAAGGATGAAAATTCTGAAACCCATTGGTTATCAGTTTGAATATTCTGTGAGCTTGTGTGTGAATATGAATTCATCCTGTTGATTTTTGATTTAACATATAAGATAAGCCAAAACTGAGTGAGTTATCACAATCATGTTTATTATCAGTCTGATATAATGTGAGATCTGGTGTTTTGCGACTGCAGCACTGAGCAAAGACATAAAATTACTATAAATTACAAAATAAATACAGTACAAAATCAAATGAAGTAATGAGGCATTGATCATGGACTATTCCAAAATCTGATGTCAGGGCATAAGACACTGAAGTTGAATCACTGAGTGTGGGCCTTCAGGCTCCTGTACCGCTCTCCTGACAACAGTAGCAAGAAAAGTGCATGTCCCAGCTGGTGAGGGTCCTTAGTGATGGATGCAATCTTCTCAAAGCACTGTCTCTTGAAGATGTCCTCGAAGGAAGGGAGGCTGTGCCCAGGATGGAGCTGGCAGAGTCTATAACTCACTCTCACGATCCTGTGCATTGGAGGCTTCATATCAGACTGTGATACACTCAGTCAGAATGCTCCCTTTCGCCCAGCAAGTGCTGAGAAGGCAAACTAATGTGATTAATCCTGATCAATGCAAATCAAAAATATACATTTAAATAAACAGCAACTCTCAGTGCATTTTGAACACTGAAGAAGCATTCACATACTGTTAGGATGGGGAGCTCTATGCTTAACCTCTTGCCATTCCACATGTATCCTAAACCATTCTCTGTCCTATTGCACTAGGAATGACAGGATTAGTGACGTGATTTGTAATCAAGGATGGCATCCAAAAAGTAATGCACCCCTGTTATACTACAATAGTGAAGAATTTTAATACTTTATGAACCATTATTACCTACAATTAATGGCTACATAGGAGGAAAAGCTGCACTTGCCATATCCACTGCAATTTGCCTATTGCCACAACAGGTCTACAGCAGATGCAATCTCACTGGCCCTCCACTTGGCCTTGTATCATCTGGGCAATAGCAATACCTACATCAGGCTTCTGTTTATTGATTACAGCTCAGCATTTAACACTCATACCCTCAGTACTAATCAACAAGCTTCAAATCCTGAGCCTCTGTACTTCCCTCTGCAACTGGATCCTTGACCTCCTCAACAGGAGATTACAATCCATGTAGATCAGAAGTAACATCTCCTTCTCTCTGACAATCAACACTAGTGCAACTCAAGGCTGTGTCTCAGCCCACTGCTCTCTTCTCTCTTACACCTACGATTGTGTAACAAGGCACAGCTCAAACACCATCTATAAATTTGCCAAAGACGCAACTATTGGCAGAATTTCAGATGGTGACGTGGAGGCATACAGGAGTGAGACAGATCAGCTGGTCGAGTGGTGTCACAATAACAACCTTGCACTCAATGTCAGCAAACCCAAGGAATTGATTGTGGGCTTCAAGAAGGGGAAGTCAGAGAACACACACCAGTCTTTGTCAAGGGATCAGTAGAGAAAAAGGTGAGCAGTTTTAAGTTCCTAGGCATCAACATCTCTGAAGATCTGTACTATTAATGCTATTACAAGGAAGGCACAACAGAGGGTATATTTTATCAGGAGTTTGAGGAGACTAGGCATTCACCAAAGACTCTTGCAAATTTTAGAAGATGTACCATGGAAAGCATCCGAACTGGGTGCATCACTGTCTGGTATGGAGGGACCACGGATCAGAAAAAGGATGCAGAAAGCTGCACACTCAGCAACCCTCATCATGGCAAGTAGCCTCCCCAGCACTGAGGACATCTTCAGATGGCAATGCCTTAAAAAGACTACACCTATCATTAACCCAGGGCATGCCCTCTCCTCTTTCCTACCATCGAAGAGAATGTACAGGACCCAGAAGACACACACACTCATCATTTTAGGAACAGCTTCTTCCCCTCCACCATCAAATTTCTGAATGGACAAATTACCCATGTACATTATTTATCTATTGTGGGTTTTTTTAGCTCTTTGTTTGCACTACTTATTTATTTTTATTTTTATATATATATTTATTATAATGTGTCATTTTTATTATTATGTATTGCTGCTGCAAACAAATCTCACAACATTCGTACGCCAGTGATATTAAACCTGATTCTGATTCTAAATTTACACTATTGTACAGTGTAGCACCATACTTCCAAAGTAACTTTATACATCTCAGAGGACTGGGATATTACCGAGAATCAGCAACTTTCACAGAATCAGTCATTTGCTATGTAAAAATATACTGTATAACTACAACATTCTATGACATATTTAAGAGAAATGTTGGGTGCAAATATATATTGAAGTTAGTATAGTCAGTGATACAGCACATTGCAAGCTCCTTTTTCACGGTTGTAGATAAAGAGAAATAATTCAAATGGCTAGTCTCTCTTGACATCATTGAAGGAGGTAGAAATGAAACAATGCCATGAGGTTCATCTACATGGGCTGTTAATGAGTCAAAACACACCAAAACCAAATTCACAGCAACGAAGCAATGCGATATGGGCAAGATGTAAGATCAATAATGGATAAATTTATCCAGAAAGCCAATGGTTCCAAACGTTTCCTAAAATTAGGCCCTAAAACGTGGTATCATCAGATTAAATTTAAGGAACAATTTCATGAGCAGCCTCTATACACATGAACTTTCCTGGTACAAGAGGCTGACCCAGTCCTGATGAAGGGTCTCAGCCCGAAACGTCGACTGTTTACTCATTTTCATAGATGTTGCCTGGCCTGCTGAGTTCCTCCGGCATTTTGTGTGTGTTGCTTGGATTTCCAGCATCTGCAGATTTGCTCTTATTTGTTACAAGCAGATGAATGTTGTATTAGCCTCGCATGATAAATAGTCATTGTATCCAGTCTGCAAGAACCAAAGGGAATTTTGGAGTAACCAAAAGGGCCATGGATTAATGTTAATATTGATTTTGCAAATCTGTTTCCAGTAATCATTTGCTTTTGATTGTCTATGCCTACGGAAGGTATCATATTATTGAAAGTGTCAGTTCTTCCAGCTTTAAAATTCACCATACCAAAGCTTGATCACGTCTTTCCACTGTTTTGTGTCCCACAACGAGTTTGAATACAGTATTGATATAGACAGCAAAATCATTGGTCACATGCCAATGTTGAAGTAGAAAAAGAGTAGTTCATGCCAAAGGGAAAAGAAATAAGTTTGCCAGATGTTATGAAACCACCTAGCAATGACACATTCAAAATAAATGCCAACTCTATTATTTATTTATATTTTTCACAAAATATGTACACGTGACCTCCAGAGATATATCCATAAGAAAGGAGATTGTCATCTATCTTGGAAATTACATCAGAACATATTGAGAAAAACAAAAAAACAGAGGCTTCCAGTAACTTTTCTAGATACATTCCCTTACTCTCCTCTTTTAAGAAAAAATTTACTCTGTTGTTCAAGATTTCTGAGTATCTGCCATGACAGCAATATATTTTGTTTGAGTATGCTCCTGTGAATAGCCTTGGGATGTGATGCACCATCAATAACTCTCGGAGACGGGAGGCAAATGACAGGCTTTTATTAGCTGCAAGAAACAACCACACAACATCCTGGAGACTGAGGGAGGAGCAGTGCCTCCAATCGCCTTTATACAGGGATCTGTGGGAGGAGCCACAGGAGCAGTCAGCAGAGGGGTGTGTCCAGACAGGTATATGTAGTTTGCCACAGGATGTTTGACTATATCCAGGGTAGTACCAAAGGAACACTCCAAAAAAATGCTGGAGGAACTCAGCAGGTCTGAGAGCCTTTATGGAAAGAAATGAACAGTCAACATTTCTGGCCAAGACCTTTCACCAGGACTGGAAAGGAAGGAAAGGAAAGGAAAGGGGCAAAAGCCAAAATAAGAAAGTAGGGGAGAGGAAGGTGTTCAAGCAGATAGGTGATAGGTGAGGCCTGGTGAGGGAGAAGGTACTTTTGTGTGTTGTTCAGAAACATGAACAAGTCAGCTTCATCTAGGGTACAAGCCTACAAAGTACCCAGGACACCTTCAGGGAGTGGTGTCTCAGAAAGGCGGCGTCCATTATTAAGGACCTCCAGCACCCAGGGCATGCCCTTTTCTCACTGTTACCATCAGGTAGGAGATACAGAAGCCTGAAGGCACACACTCAGTGATTCAGAAACGGCTTCTTCCCCCTGCCATCCAATTCCTAAATGGACTTTGAAGCTTTGGACACTACCTCACTTTTTTAATATACAGTATATATAATTGATTTACTTGTTTATTTATTATTATGTTTTATTTTATTTTTTCTCTCTCTCTGCTAGATTATGTATTGCATTGAACTGCTGCTGCTAAGTTAACAAATTTCACATCACATGCCATTGATAATAAATCTGATTCTGATACTCAGATCTTCACCTACACTATTGTATAGCAAACTGGTGAGGCAGCCACTTCCCCAAGCCCTTGTTTATGTTACTCAGCAATAACATGAAGTGTTGGAATACTGAAATAAATAATCATACCTTCTAAATGAATCTACTTCCTCAACTGTTGTCTAAAGCTGCCAAAAGCTTTGCATTTACTGTACGTTCGTCTTTATCAGAATCATCTCCTCAAATACCATCCTGGCCGGACTCCTCACAGTTATAATCAGCTTATAAAACAGTCATATGAAATAGGGGAGAAATAAACCATATGGTATCTTAAGCCTCCTCTGCCATTCAATAAGATCATGCTGATTAAAATTTTTAACAACCTGGAGATACTAGAAATCAGAAATGAAAGTGGGAAATGTTGGAAAGGTAACATACCCAAAAGATAAACAAGAATTCACACCCTTCATCAGTTGATCGATCTGTCTTGTTCCCAACTGCATTTTCCTCATTCTTTTCCCATAACCTTTGACTTGCTCTCACAGACGAGAAATCTGACCACAGTTGTCTCAAATACATTCAGTATTCAAGCATCTCTAAGGTAGAAAGTTCCATAGGTTCTCAGTCCTGCTTTATGAAGGTATTTATCCTCCCCTCCCTTCTTGTTGTAGATTCCACCACAAACAGGAAACACAACCTAGCCACTCAATCGATCAGGCGCCGCAAATTTATTCCTTAAATCGCGAGACCCTTTAAATTTGAAGCAAGTTTTTCCATTTTTACTCTCCATTGCTTTTGCAATAAAGGCTGCCATTCCATTTTCCTCACCAATTACTCGATGAACTTACATGTTAATTTATTTGTGCTTCACATATGAGGGTATCTCTGTGAAACCGCATTCTGTAGTCTCTCTTCATATAATCACTCTTCAAATTTTCTGTTTTTCCTAACTGTGGATATTGCTACAATTCCCCACGTTATACGCCACCTACATTTTTTTTTGTCAAATTACTCAGTCGATATGTATCCTATTTTTGAAGGTTCTTCACCTTCACCATAAATGGATGTCATGGTGGTTTGCGTGACACTATTGCAGCTTGGAGCGCTGGAGTTGGGAATTCAATTCACACATCTTCTGTAAGAAGCCTCTACGTATTCCTTGCAAAATGTTTTTGGGTTTTCCCAGGGGCTCTACTTTCCTCCCACAGTCCAAAGGCATACCGACTAAGTTAAATGGCCATTGCAAATTGTCCCATGATTAGGTTAGGGTTAAATCAGGGTTGTCTGGGATTGCTGGGGCAGCACAGCTTGATGGGCCTATTCCATGCTGCATGGCTAAAATAAAATTAAAAAGAAAGTAAATGGCTTTCCTATATATCTTTGTATTATCAGCAATTGCATACAACATATTTGGTCCCTTCTTGTAAGTAATTCATATAGATTGTAAATTGTTGAGGCTATTGATGGCTCTCACAATTCATTTGCCAACTAAAAACTAATCTATTCAACTTGGTTGGATATTTTCTTTTGGCTCCTCTTCCATACCATTGTATTCCTCCCAATGCCATGAACTCTTTTATAGTAGCCTATTATATGGAACCATACAAAAAACCTTCTGAAATTTCAGATTCACTATATATACTGGTTCCCTTTTATCCATCCTTCTTGTTATAATATTAAAGCACTTTCAATAAGTTTATCAAATTTCCCTTTCACAAAACCAGTTGATTCTGCCCATCATAAATATCAGTGATCTACAGATGGTGGAAATCCAGAGTTACATGCGCACAAAATGATGGAGCAACTCAGCAGATCAGACAGCATCTACGGAGAGGAATAAACAGTCGATGTTTCAGGCAGAGACCCTTCATCAGGACTGGAGTAACCTCTTCTGCACTCTCTCCACAATTTCCACACATTCTTTCTGTAGTGTAACAACTGCAATAGCACACAATATTCCAAATGTGGCTTAACCGAGGTTTCGTGCTCAGTGGCCATTTTATCAGGTAACTCTTGTCTGTGTTGTATGTCCAAGGGTGTTCTTCTGCACACCACTGTTTTAGCACATGGTTACTTCAGTTACTGTCGCCTTCCCAGTCAACTTTAACCAGTCTGGCCATTCTCCTCTGACCTCTCTCATTACCAAAGTGCTTCGTCCATAGAGCTGCTGCTTACGGGAACTTTTTTTTGTTTATTGCACCATCCTCTGTAAACTCCAGAGGCTGTTGTGAGTGAAATTCCCAGGAGAGCAGCAGTTTCTGGGATACTCAAAGCACCCTGTCTGGCACCAACAATCATTCCACAGTTAAAATCACTTAGATCACATTTCTTACTCATTCTGCTGTTTGGTCGGAATAACAACTGAACCTCTTGATCTGTTATTTAGACCAAATATCTTTATTCCCTTGGCCACTGTGTGCATACTGTTGCAACATGACCACCTAACTTCTATGGTCTGACTGATGAAGACATATGCGTTATCATTCTATCAGCTTGTGTTGACACCTTCAGGGAGTTGTGGACATACTCCGTGTATGTCTCCTGTGTGTTTTACTCTTGCCGTTAATCTCCCAAAGTACAGTACCTCACATTTGTTTGAATAAAACTCCATCTGTCATTACAATGCACAAAATTACCAACTGATCTATATACCGTTGCATCCTTTGACAACCCTAACCCTAACTCTCCACAATTCCAGTTTGTATGTTCTCCGCAAACTTACCAGTCAGGCTATTTTCAGTTTCATGCAGGTCATATCTATGATAATGACACCATTCTATTTCAAAGTTCAAAGTAAATTAATTATCAAAGTACGTATATGTCAACATATACTATTTTCTATACTATATACTATAGACAGACTATAAGATTATATAATATATGCTATATTATATGCTATAGATATTATTTTCTCACAGGCATTCACAGAAGGTACAAAGAAAAGCAATAGAATCAATGAAAAACTACACACAAACCAAGATAGACAACCAATATACAAAAGACAATCTGTGCAAACACAAAATAATTACAATAAATAAATAAACTTACTCATAACCCGGACGGAGAGTTTACAGGTTGGAAATGACTCAAAGATTTAAAGGTTAACTTTGTTTGTCATATGTACATTGAAACATACCGTAAAATGCATCAGTTGTGTCAATTACCAATACGATACGAGGATGTGCTGGGGGCAGCCTGCAAATATCACTATGCTTCTAGCACCATCATGGCATGCCCACCTCTTACTAACCTGTACGACTCTGGAGTGCGGGAAGAAACTGAAGCATCCACAGAAAACACACACAGCCACAGGGAAAACGTATGAACTCCTTACAATGGCACGATTTCAACCCCAATCACTGGCGCTTAAAGCTTCAGCTAGCTGCTAAATCTTTGTGTGTAGCAATGAACCAAGTTCCACGTGGCAGAAGATAGGTGCCTAGAGCCCTGCCAACAGCTGGCAAAGCCATCCTACCAGTTTTCCAAACACTCTGTCATATGTATGGACTATACATTAGTCAAACACTCATAAGCTGAGGAGGACCTGTATAAAATGGCTTGAGATTCCCTTTATTTGTATTTGTCAAAGACATTTGATAACCATAAAACCATAGCAACTAGGAGCAGAATTAGACCATTTGGCCCATTGATTATGCTCCATCATTCCACCATGGCTGATTTATTAACCCACTCAATCCCATTCTCCCCTTACCAACCAAGAACCTATCAACCTCCACTTTAAATATGCCCTATGGCTTGGCCTGCACTGCCATCTGTGGCATTGAATTCTATGCATTCAGCACCCTCTGGCAAATGAAATGCCTGCCCATCTCTGTTCTGACAATGGGCCAAATGGCCTAAATCTGCTTCTATGTCTTATGGTCTTTGTCTTCAGAGACTGTGCCCTGTGGTGCTAGACTCCTCTACTATTGGAAACTTTCTCTCAACATGTTTTTGCCCACAGAATTGCTGCTCACTGGATGTTTTCTGTTTTTCACAACATTCTCTGTAAACTCTAGAGACTGTTGAGCGTGAAAATCTAGAGGATTCGCAGTTTCTGAGATGTTCCATCCACCACTTCTGGCACTAATTTCTTCCTTTCCGCATCATACACACCAAATTATTACTCATACTCAACATACACAAATTCTCATGTTACACTTCAATGTTTTATCTTTTTACTTTAATCGTATAATAACTCCCCCACCGTCCTATTTCTGTTACAATCAATAACCACCCTCCAATCCAAGCAGCTACCAAATTGTGCAGTCCAACTATCTGAACTCTACAATTCAGCTACAGTTCTACATTTGAACAACCTATCCTAATATTTAGGATTTTATTTCTGTACTGCAGTTCTGAAAAAATATGAGCACACATATCAACCCTCTCCCACTGGTAAAAAAATGGGCCCAATACCATTTAACAGTTCTATCTACATGAAAATGCGGGGTAATTGGAGGCAATCATATGTACAGCCTAATGATGAACAGATTCTCAAATGTCGAACCATGAAACCATGTTATTATTGTTAAAACTGTGTTTGCTTTCATGTCATTTTGAATCCAAATATGAATTGTTCTGAATATGAGTACAAATACCAAAGGCAGAACCTGAAATACAAACATTAAAAATTTTGACGTGTTTTTTGAAAGCATAGAATTCACCATCTCGGGAAATGATGAGTACCTGTAAGATGTTTTTTTAAGAACCTGAGAAGTCGCTTAATAATAATTAAGGCTTAGGATGTCATTAAAATTCAGTAGCATTGCAGGGAACAAACATCAGGTTTTTATAACTGCAGTGGCATGCCAGTAAGTGCAGCCATCTCACAGAGCCGCAAGCCCAGGTTGCTTCTGACTTCCCGTCCACACTGTACGGAGCTTGCATGTAACTATGGGTGTTCTAGTTTCGTCCACATCCCAGATATTTGCTGGTATGATAATTGCCTATTCTAAATTACCCCTCAATGTAGATAAGTGGCAAAACAAATAAAGGGGGGCGGGGTTGATGGGCATACATGAGGGAAGGTTTCAGTTGAATATCTTGATTTGTAATGGGATTTCTACAAAACAGCATGATGCCGTTGTTAAATAATTGAAAGAAAATATAGCAACACCTCGACCAGAAGCTCCCAACCTGAGGTCCTTGGACCCCTCAGTTAATGGTGGGAGTCTTTGGCATAAAAAAGGTGGGGAACCCCTGTCCTAGATCCTTTGTTGACTGTTTATCAGTTTCTAGAGATGATGATGCTGGAGGTTTCGAAATAGTAGAAGAATGGGGAACTCTAGCAACTTTTTTGGATTTTCTTGCTTATCCATGCATTTGTAAAATCCAGAAATTGCCGTTGGTTTTCTTTAGTGTAATGATAAGCATTGACCATCCCAATTGCTGTTGAATGTAGTATATGTGCCAATTTACGGAATTGCTTGACTGAGCCAAATTGTGGGTGCAGGGCAATTTACATGCACCAATGTAAAGTAAGCATCAATAAGTTCCCTCTCAGCTGGAGCATGTTGCCTTGAGCTCACTACTGACCTAATGCTGGACCTACTACTGACCTTGCCACCCCAAATGGTCTATCCTGTGTGTTGGATATTGTGCATCACCACTCTCAGACCAACCCTTCCCATGTTCATTGCTGATCCCTCCACTTTTGCTTCCAGAACATGGACCGCCAGATCCACTTCTGATGTTCAACTTCATGCCAGTGCTATAGATTTCATCTTCAATCAGTTGTGACATTAGTTAAAGCCAATGGAGCTTGCTTACTCAGATTCAGATTCAGATTCAGTTTACTGTCATTTAGAAACCACAACTGCAATGCAGTTAAAAAATGAGACAATGTTCCTCCAGAATGATATCACAAAAGCATATGACAAAACAGACGACACCAGAAAATCCACATAACGTTTGGCAATCCCCAATCCAGAGTCTGGAGAGGCTGCTGCGTACTAATATTGCGCTACCGTCTAGCGCGTTCCCCAGAAAGGAGCTCCAAATCCACCAGACAAAACAAGACCAAAAACTAAAGCTACAAGACCTGCACAAAACCACATAGTTACAACAGTGCAAACAATAGCATAATTGATAAAAAAACAGACCATGGGCACAGTAAAAATAGTCCAAAGATGTTAAAGGACTATAAGTTCAAAAGAAATCACCACACAGTTTCCACAAGTCCCCAGGGTCCCGACAGACTCGCCATCCCACGCCGGCAGCAGAAGGGAATACCCCCAATATGGACTTCCATGGCACCGCCCGACTCAGCCTCGCAGACGCAGCATACAATGAAAGCTCCGTTGAAACCAGCCTCACAGACGCAGCACACATCGAAAGTGACCTGACCGCAGCGGATTCCGAGTCCGTCGAACCTCTGAGCCGACAACCATCCCCTCCGGCACAGCTTCTCCGAGCACCATCCTCTGCCAAGTGTATTAAGACAGCCCCGCCAACGGCCATCGGCAACGCGACCCCGAGGACTGGGGGCCTGTTCTTCCCAGCAGAGTCCCGGACCTCACAGCAGCAGCAGCAATGAAGAAGGTCTTCCTGGAGATTTCCCGATGTTCCTCCGTGTTCTCACGTCTGTTTTCAATCGATTATGATTGTGCACGGCACCCCACTTCACAAATAACAGATAATCAGCTCCGGAGTGGCCGCCGCAAGCTGCGTTGCGCCGCCATCTTGGAAATCCACAGATTACAACCCAAAGTTTTCAAGCTTTGCTTTAAAACATGTTCAGACCTTGCAATATGGAGCAGCAAATTTCCACACATTGTACATTGTTGCAAAGGGAGCAGCCTTCAGAAAATGATTTGTGAAAGGGTTCTGGAAATTTTCTAAGAGAAGTGTTTTCCTAAATTGAAGTCTTCAGTAATGGGGGGTACAACTATTAATCATTATTTCATGTTATTTCTCATTGCAAGTTCCAGACCATGGCAGTCTGTATCATAGGTGAATGTTTTACCACTGAGCTAGGCTGACATTTTGAGACAGCACAAAAAGTTCTGTTACTTCACTGAACCACAAGAGGTATAGAGCCAATGACTGTGAGTGTCAAGTAGTTCAGTCAGAGTATGTTTTCAAGAAAGAGGACAATAACATTACGTGCTTATAAGTATCTCACTGTCAATCCATAACACGACTCACCAAGAACCCACAGAATTAGACAAGAAGTACTTTATTAAAAGGAAGAACGAACTATTGGTGACAAAATAGCGCTACATGGTGTCAGCAGCTTGAATGTGTTCTGTTGACTTCAGAAATGATTTGCTTAGAACACTGGCGTTTTAAAGAAACTTTACATGATCACTGTAAGACAAAGAGATCATATGGTAATGGCTTAAAGAGGCAAATTTGGATTCATCTGCTACATCAAGATGCCAACAGGTATGTAACTCTTTACTACACAGCTATAATTCCGCAGTGAGAGCTCAAGGTGGCTGCATAGCTAACTATCCAGAAATACCAAACTTGCCTTAGTTCCAGTGTTGCAGATGGACTCAACAAGTAGTATCATCTTTATGAATTGGCAATCGTGTTTGAAGGAACAGAAAGTCAGTAGGGAAATACTATTGAGAGCTAAATAAAAGTGAGCAATCAGCAGGAAATTCTTCAAAATATGTTCCAGTAGCTGTCAAACAAAATCCAAAATTTAAGCTTGAAAGCAGGACGGAAACAGAGATATCCATGCCAGTAGATATTCTTATCCTTTGAATAAAGAAGTTACTTTTTGTGGGCAAGCCAAACAAATAGGAAGTCTCTTTGGATCCAGATAGTGTGAATGAAGTGGTGACGAAGAATATTCATTGGATGAAGACACTTGAATATCCCTAGTCAGATCTGAGCAAAGAATATATCTTCAGTCTACAGCACGCCATGAATGGCCATGTGGTGAGATCTAATTTCTACCAACTTTTTTGAAGATATTTACGGCTGCATATGCAACTGGAGAGCAACACAGTACACACAATTTTCACAAAGTTTATTAGGTTCTTGGAGGACTTGTTGGCATTATGTTCTTGCCTTTGAAGAAGAACTGACTGATACAGTGGGAGAAATGGTCTGTTTATTTAATTAGCAATACAGGGTGGAGTCAGCCCTTTGTGCCACGAGGCCCCATCAACTTCACAACTCCAGTTAATCCTAACCTCAACACGGGACAATTTACAACGACTAATTAACCTACCGTCTACATCTTTGGACTGTGGGAGGAAAGCGGTGCACCCAGGGGAAACCCGCGCATTCCACGGGGAGGATGTACCGAGACTTCTTACAGAACAGCGCTGGAATTGAACTCTGAACTCTGGAATGCCCCGAGCTGCAACGGTGTTGCACTAACCACTATATTACAGTGGCAACTATGACAGAAAGATCAGAGACTTAATTGTTAACTGCAGAGAAGTGGTCAAAGTGCATATGCATAACTAAGTTTTAGATTGAAAGACATTATCGTCATGGATTTTACAGTCACCACAGAGGAGCTTAAGCTGGATCCAACAAAGGTAATGGAAATACCAACCCCAACAAATGTTTCTAGGAATCAGTGGTTCTTTAATCTGTCAACTTTTTAAGTGAGCACTTTTGAGGGAGGTGTGTGAGCCATTGAAAAACCAAAAGAGGCAGTTAGACCTGGAGAAGAGAAAGATTGCAGTCACACAGTTAGGTCAAGTGAATAGGCTTAAGGGTCTGCCATTGCAAAGTCGTTGATTAAATTTGTGACAATGACCCACAGCAAGGTACTTCACTTAATAAACAACTACAAGAACTGCAGATAGCAATTATGAAAGGCTATCAGCATGACACAGTCTTGCCCCTTCTATGTTCAAGATAGGCTCAACACTTCCAGGAGCCTAGTTTTCAGAGGTGAAAGAGTATCGGTGCTCAAATCAATGGAGGGAGAAATGCTAGACTAGTACGTCTGGAAGTAAATGACTTTGTCAGGAGAGCTCGTGGATTATTGCAAAGTAGAAGTAAAAGACAACACAAAATTGTAACACATACAAACCTATATAGACAAAGCAACAAGGGAAATGTGTTCTAGAACATGAAGTAGTAGCTAGATCTGGACATAGATTGCAGCAGTTCACTTAATGACTGATGGCAAGAACTACGGTGACAATTAGTTATTTTTCCAACATCCGCAAAATGGACTTGCTTCTGTCCATCACCATTCATAAGGTGAAGGCTCAGGCTGACCAAATATTATATTCCATATGAGTTTGAGACAGTGATCTACAATATATTGCAGATGAGTTTTCCAAGTTTGTGACTATGCTGGAATTGGATCATTACTACAACCTCAACACAGAATCCACAAATCCAACAGAAAAGCAGATGATTCTGTGAAGACAGATTTTGCTTCTGAGAAAGGCCAAAGAAGCACACACAGATCATAGCTCTGTCTCATTGGCAGGATTTACGTCCATGTCAGTCTAGAAACTGAGGATTCACTGGACCAGGACAACCCTGCCAGCAGATGCAAGATTGCTGAAACCTAAAATTCCAAGAGGGCTAAGCATTCAGGGAAGAGGGAGAAGGAAATGTTAGATTTCTGTTACAGCTGGATAGCTGAGCAGATGTCATACCAGCTATGGTATGAATCCAACTAGAATGCCAACAAGTAAAATAATAGAAAGTAACAGTCATTAGATAGTTGCTACAACTAAATTCTAGAAGATAAAGACCAAGAAAGCATTTATGTAGCACAGGATTGGACTTTCTCTGGAAAAAGATTGAGGAGAATGAAGCCAATGATAGAAGATGCATGGTAACCCTGGCTGTGGAACAAGAGACCCTTAACCCAACAAGTCAAAAAAAGCATCAGTCATTGAAGGCGTATTTGGGAGAGCAATTTGAACTACTTGTACTGAAGAAGATGTCGCTGGATTTTATAGAAATTTTATACAGTAAGCGCAGTGATTTGTTTTAAGAAATAATTTAAATTGCAAAGAGACTATGGTCCATAAATGTGTTTAGATTCATTGAAGTGGTATTGATATACAGTAGATTCCACTGTACAGCATGCTGAAATCGGAACACTTGCAATAGGATTTAAGGGATGGGTTGCCATCTGGTGCCATCTCATGGTAGTACAGCAGTTGCTGGTATCAAATAGTTAGAGATCAGAGGTCAACCCCACTGAAATCTTGCAAATAGCTCAAAGACTCCATATAACATGACTCGTGAATGTATCAAAGTGTATTGTATTATTGGTGACAATATTGCAGAATAAATATCAGGCCATTGTATAAAGTTACAAGCTCATTCAAAGCTTCTCCCACTACCACCTTCCCAATTCATCCCTGCATTTAACAAAATCAAGCGTGCTTAACTGTTAGCACTTCTCCTTCTTGAGTTAGTAGATATAATTCACGTCTTACACCAGAGTGCAAAATTGGAATTCAAAGTAATTAGAGTCTCAAAGTAATCTCACTTAAGTACTTTAGGAGTGCTCAACTATCAGATCTATCTTTCAGAAGAGACGTTAAGTCAAAGTCTGTATCACATGTAAGGAACACATGTCATCATTGGGAAAAACAGGCCAATATTTATTCTTCAATCATCCTCATTAAAGCAGATAATCATGCTATTTATTTCATTGCTACGTTTGGGACTTTCCTATACAAAACTTAGCTATTATGTTTCCTTTGTTCAACAAAGACTTCCTTCAAAAACAATCTACTTGACCATGAAATACTCTGGCAAGTCCACCTGTGTAAAAGTCCCTAATGCTGTAGTGATGTCTGATCAAACTGTACTCCAAAATCCCAGCTGATATCAATAACAACAGGTATTTAATGTAATAAGACTTCTGAGGTGTTTCACAAGAACATTAAAATTTTCAGAAGATATTAAAACAGTGATCAAAACCTTGGTCAAACAGGTTAGTTTCAAAGGGTATCTTAGAGGGAATAATGTAAGGGGCAAGGTTTAAGGAGAAATTTGCAGAATTTTGGATCTTACTAGAGTGATTAAGATCACCTGAGCCTGCTGTATTTGAGAATATATGTTGCCAAAATTCTCATTGAAGCCTCTGATATCTCCAGATCTGACTATTCCGCCACACTCCTTGCTGACCTCCTATAGCCTATTCTCCATAAGTTTGAGGTCATCCAACGTCTGCCTATGTTGAATCCAATTTATTGATTTTTCCTGTGATTTCCAACCTTCAATGACTTCTGGTAAACCAGTACTCTGCTTTTAAAATGCACATCCTTGTTCTCAATCCCTTAATCACTCTTGCCAGTTTCTATATTAATCTCTATCTGTATAACCCTCCAAGATGTCTGCACTCCTCCTGTTCTACACCCATGTACATCTCTAATTGTTCCAGATTCTAACTGTAATTGTGTCTATAGCTACCAAGGTCCTAAGCTCAGGATGATTGACAAATAATGGAAGGGCTTTTTCCTTCCTTGTTTCATTTAAGTCTAGGAAGTATTTATTCCAGTCTTGGTAACTTCACTTTCAAAGATGCTAAACCTTAACACATTTTTGTCTATGTTTATCCAATCCTCACAATTTTCACAGTCCTCCTGTCAGGAAATGTAGAGGAGGCTTGACCCAAAACCAAAGCAGTGGAGACAATTTAGCAGTAAACAATAATTTATTAATAAACTGCAAAATAACAAAATAAGTCTGGGTCAATAGTTATGCCTTGAGGTGGAAGAATGTAACCCAGGATGGAAGTTACAGGGGTATGGGACTGACTTACAGTACAGAGGGTTTTCGAGGAGATGGTGAAGGTCTAAACAAGATATTGAGTATAAGATCTGTGTATAAGATGATGAGGGGCATTGTTAGCCAGAGGATTTTTCCCAGGGCTGACATGAGGGGGCATAGTTTTAAGGTGCTTGGAAATAGGTACTGAGGGGATGTCAGGGGTAGGTTTTTCACACAGAGAGTGGTGAGTGTGTGGAATGGGCTGCCAGCAGCAGTGGTGGAAGCAGATACAATTGGGTCTTTTAAGAGCCTCTTAGGCAGGTACATGGAGCTTAAAAAAGTAGAGGGCTATGCGCTAGGCTAATTTTAGGCAGTTTCTAGAGTAGGTTACATGGGTGGCATAACATTGTGGGCCAAAGGGCCTGTAATGTGCTGTAAATTTCTATGCACTATGTTCTAAATAGGCACAACAGACATGGCCTTGGGAGTCCATGGAGAAGATGAAGATGTCATTGGGGTAGATGAACACATACCTGTATAGCTTATCTTGTTAATGAGGCTTGGAAAATAGTTGGACTGTTGGAAAGTCCAGAAGTATTTGTAGTGGCCAGTGTATGTTATGAACACCATCTTCTACTCATCCCCCCAGTGGACGTGGATCAGGTTGCATGTGCTTCGCAGATCCAGTTTGGTGAAGATCTGGGCCCCACAGAGTGTTTCGAATCAAGGGGAAAGAGTAGCAGTTCTTAATGGTGATTTTGTTGAGTCCATGGTAGATGATGCAGGGATGGAGACCCCCCCCCCCAAACTCCATCTTTGACAAAGAAGAACCCTGCACCAGATGGTCATATGAAGCCAAGCTGTGGTCTATGAGGCGGCTGGGTGCTGCCTTCCCTTTTACTGAAGGCAATGGCTAAATCATGTTATTCCTGTGTGAGCTTGGTGCCATTGAGGGCTTCCTCCATCTCCATGGATTTACAGGGAGGCGGCAGGCAAGTGGGTAAACCGAATGACCAGCTGAAGTGAGGGCCGTAAGTGGAGAGCCAGGGGTAGCCGAAATGAGAGTGTTTGGTGAGTCGATCAGGACTCACTGTGCTCTCCGATGCTCACGTGCAGATGGTGGTGCATACACTCTGGTCATCCCAGGCCCCAATGGACGTCCGTCAATGGCCACGATGCAGAATGGGTGCAAGACAGGCTTGGTAGGGAGTCCAAGCTGCACACATGGAATCTCTCCAGAAAGTTGCCTACTGCACCGGAATCCACCAAAGCCTCCTGTGTGCATATAGACTGAGGAATGGAGGAGAACAGAGAGAGTGAGTCGGGCTATGGTGATGGAATGAGTGGCTGGGGGAGCTTACCAGAGAGAAGGACCCTCATCTCCACCTGGTGTTGCAGTGTCCCAGATCCACTGGGCGTTTGAATAGTGGGTAATCCGCAGCTACACAGTAAGTGCACAAGTTGTTTCTCTACCAACACTCGTGTTCTTGGAGGAGCGTGGTTGCTAAGGGAGCTCTCCCTACCTGCAAGGATTCTGGAGGCTTTGCTGATGAGGGTCCTGGAGCCTGAGGTGGACTGGGGTTCCGGGAATGGGACTGGAGTACTGGTAATGGGACTGGGGTTCTGGTAATGAGACTGGGGTTCTGGTAATGGGACTGGGGCTCTGGGAATGGAACTGGGGTTCCGGGAATAGGACTGGGGTTCCGGGAATGGGACTGGGGTTCTGGGAACGGGACTGGGGCTCTGGGAATGGGACTGGGGCTCTGGGAACGGGACTGAGGTTCTGGGAACGGGACTGGGGTTCTGGGAATGAGACTGGAGTTCCGAGAATGGGACTGGGGCTCTGGGAATGGGACTGGGATTCCGGAAATGGGACTGGGGTTCTGGGAATGAGACTAGAGTTCCGGGAATGGGACTGGGGCTCTTGGAATGGGACTGGGGTTCTGGCTGATGATCTGAAGGGTTGTTCCATAAAATGTTTGCCAATATGGAGGGCCAGAGTGATGGAACCTTCGAGGTTGACGGGCATCTCCCAGGTATACGGTTCATCTTTCAAGTGCTCTGAGAGATCATGGTGGGGTTCCATATCCTGGCTGTTCTCCACCACGAGGGTCCTGAATGCCAGCGTGTAGTCCAACACCAAGCGTGAGCCTTGATGCAGACAATGTACCTGGTCCAGCTCCCGGATAGTTGAAAACCTGGGTATCCCAGCGGTGAATTCCTCCTATTTATTGAAAATGGCGGTCTTATTGTCCCAGTTAGCAGCAGCCCAGTTCAGAGTTTTCCCAGTCAAGAGACAGCTGATGGTCTCTTGGCTCAGTCTGTAAAATACAGAGATGGTTGGAGCTCGAAGTGCAAGATGCGTCGGTACAGGAAGTTGTGGCATCAGGTCAGGGATCTGTCAAAGTGTTTGGGCTCCAGAACCTGGGGCTCCGACGGAAGAGACTGACTGGTTCAGGGTTGCTGTATCAAGATGGAGAGTTGCTTGAGAGTGGCAAGGCAGTGGTTTCCTGTTGCTTTGGACCTTATCAACAGACGACTTCCTTTAGGCAAGCAAACTCTGCTGGTCAATCACTGGTTCACCCATCCTCCCCAGAAATGTAGAGGAAGTTCAACCAAAAGCAGAGCAGAGGAGAAAATTTAGCAGTAAATGATAATTTACTAATAAACTGCAAAATAACAAGCTACAAGGGGCCACAGAACAAGAGCGAACAGACACAAAACACAAAATGCAAAAGGCAACAAGGTAACAGAGCCAGATCTAGTGAATTATTTATTTAAGCACTGCCAGCCTGTTTAGTACCTCTTTCTTGTCAATTTTACCCCACTGATTTCACCTATCAACCCTGTGTCCTCTTTTTTGTTCAATATTGTTGTAAAGGATCCATTGAATATTTCAGCCTCCTCAATCCATTTACAATTATATGTTTAGTGAAGAATTGTGGGCTTTTTATGTTAGTTAATTATCTTTCGTCTTTTTCTATCTTGGCTCCTTATTGCCTTTTCTCATATCCTGTTTAGGTTTTTGACATGCATCGTGATTCTTATTTTTATTCATTTATATACCCTCTCTTTCTACCATATATCTAAAAAGCCAAAAAACAATACACATGATCATCTTCGGTTTCAGATTAATGAGGATGGTATCATTGACTTGCTTGAATCTCCTGCTTGAAGACTTATCGGACTGGGAAAGTATTTGTTGGAAGAGGAAAAAGAAAGAGAAGTTGAAACCCCCAGACCTGAAAAGAGAATCACTACAAAAGGGTTGACAGTGGCTTTGAAGAAATTTGAAGAAGGAAATGTTAGAAGGGTAAGAGCCTAGCTTAAAGGTTCAAAGGTTCTTTTTATTGCCAAAGTACGCATGTACAGTACAACTCTGTTATCCGTCTTCTTCAAATAGCCACAAAATACAGAAAATTCACAGGGTCATTGAAAGAAATCAACCTCCGTCCCCACATGAAAGGGAAAAAGAAACAAAACTCACAAACCTCTCCGTCGCACAAAAAAACCTAATGGATCGCTTAGCAAGATACATTAAGGGATGTCAAAGACACTTTACAAGAAAAGAAAAATCAGAATTTCAATCCTTGTATGATATGTTTTTTCTAAAAGGTTTAAATGAAATCAGAACCAATCACCTCCACCTCAGCATCATTTCTAGAACCATTTACATTTACCAACATCTCTGGAACCAGTTGCATCATGTCCAGTTCTGTGGAGAAATAATTACCATACTGAGTGATTTTGTGTACATATGGACATATTTCAACTTATGGGCAAAATTGACATATGAAGGTTTGTAAAAGTGGAAGTTATTTGTCAAACCATTGACCTATTTCTGCTCACCTTTGTGAACAAACAAAGCAGATCCTCTCTTATCAGAGAGTTGCCTTCTTCCACTCATTATGTCCCCATGAACTTCCAGGGGTCTCCACTGACTAGAAACTCATCTGGACCAGTTATGTATAATCTCTGTCTATGAAAGCGTATCAGAAGCTGGGTATCTTGTGGAGACTGATCCCTATTTGCTCCCTGCCAGCTTCCCACCCCCAAGGTCTTGCCACCATCTACAAGGTACTGTTTAGGGGTATTAGCATCCATTGACATTCCTGGATGAGTGGAGCATCAGCAACTCCCAAGAAGGTACAAGAACAGCAATCCACTCAATTGGCACCCCACCCATCATCCTAAGAGTTGATTTCCACCACTGCAGATTTACAAAATGCATTGCAGTTCCTCACTCAAGCCAGTCTACGGGCACTTTCCAAACTGACAATCGTGATTGCCAAAACGGACAAGGCAGCAGGCTCATGGGACATTGCCTCTTGCAGATCTCCCTCCATTTCCACCATGCCCTGACTTAGAGTAGATTTTCAGTCCTTCATAGTCAGTTTGGAACTTTGTAGCAACATGCTGTGTGGGAGCTACCGCAATTCAAGAAGACCATTCTCTGTGCCTTCCCAAGGGCCATTGAGGATAGACCCTGTATTCAGATGCCCAAAATCTTTTTTTTTTGCTGTTAGCATACATGATAATTCAAATGCAATGCACTAGTGATGAAGAGGATGAATGTTTAAGGTTGAGGATGGCGTACCAATTAAACAGAGTACTTTGTTCTGCTGGCTACAACTGCGTCTTCATCTTAAAGATATCATCTGGAGGTAATCATTGCCTGGAATTCTAGAGCATGAATATCAATGTGATTTAACAGCCCACGCTTGAATATTGTCTTGATTTTGCAACACGCAGGCATAGATTTGCTGAGGCGTTGTATAAAGAATTGACCATTGTGAAAATATCAGAAAACACCCCATTTCTAATTTTACGATGGAAGGAAAGTTACCAATAAAGTTGAAGATAATTGGGCCCAGGAGTTTCTCTGAGGATTTCCCACACAATATCCAGACACTGGAAAGATTGGTCCCAACAATCATCACCAACTCCCTTTGTGGAAGATGACTAGGTGCTGGAATGTTATCCATTGATGTAAGTTTAACCCCAGGGTGCCTTTGTACCTCGCTGAGTCAAATGCTGCCATAATGTCAAGGGCAGACACCATCATTTCAGCTCAGGGATTCCATTCCTTGGCAAATGTTTAATTCAAATCTTCACTGAAGTCAGAAGCTGCAAGCTTCTGGCAAAGTCCAAAATGGTGACAAGTCAATGCAACCAGTATGCAGATGGTCCAGTACAGACTGGTTTTGTAATAAATGAATTTGAAGTCCCCCATTATACCACTCTGGTTTTGTACCTCAATGTAATTTCCTTCAAAATTTGCCACTTTCTACTGAACTATATCACTTGTGATCCACCAAAAATGTCAAGATTTATTGTAATAGTTTGTTCCAGAGGCAGTCACACCTGCGATTAGGTGCCAGTTTAGATCTGAGCAGTGGTCAGGGACAGGAGAATATACCTGTGAGTTTGGCAGGTGCAGCTAACCTGATTGTGGTATACTGGAGCATCCACCAGGTACAAGGTTCTTGATCTTTGTGTGAACACTGTCACTAGCAGCAGGGTACTCCAGAAAATGGCAAAGGAGCATGGGAGCTGGGCCTTGGCAAGTGGCAAGGAGGTATAAGGACCAGGACTAATGAAGGTAAGCTAGCCAATGATATAAAAGAGGATACCCAACACTTTTGTTAGATATATAAAGAGTAAAAAGGAGGTGAGAGTGGATATCAGACCACTGGAAAATGACGCTAGAGAAGTATTAAAGAAATGACATATGAACATAATAAGTATCTAGCATCAGTCATCACTGTAGAAGGCACCAGCAACATGCCAGAAACTTGAGAGTCTGGTCAAGAGTGAGTGTAGTTGCTATTACTAAGGAGAAGATATTTGGGAAGCTGAAAGGTCTGAAGGTGGATGAGACACCTGAACCAGATGGAATACACACAGAGTTCTGAAAGAGGGAACTGCGGAGATTGTAGAACAGTAGTAGTGATCTTACTGGCATTGGATCCTTGCCTGGTTCCTCGATACAAATTTCACTCCACTCTTTAAGAAGGGAGGAAGGTAAAAGACAGGAAATTATAGGCCAGTTAGCCTGACTTCTGTGATTGGTAAGATGCTGGAGTCCATTATTAAAGATGAGGTTTTGGGGTACTTGGAGCTACATCACAAAACAGGCTGAAGTCAGCATAGTTTCCTTAAGGGGAAATGTTGCCTGACAAATCTTGCCTGGGGCACTACAGTAGTGGAGCAGTTAGCGCAATGCTGTTACAGCTTAGGGTGTCAGAGTTCAGAGTTCAGTTCTGATGCCATCTGTAAGAAGTTTGTATGTTCTCCCTATGACAGTGTGGGTTTCCTCCGGGTGCTCCAGTTTCCTCCCAGTCCAAAGACGTACCAGTTAGTAGGTTAATTGGTCACTGTAAATTGTCCTGTATTAGGCTGGGGTTAAATAGGTGGGTTGCTGAGCCGTGCAACTTGTTGGGCCACAAGGTCCTGTTCTGTGCTATATCTAAAATGAATCTTTTGGAATTCTTTGAGGAAATAACAGGCGAGAAAGGTAAAAGAGAGTCAGTGGATATTGTTTGCTTGGATTTTCAGAAGGCCTTTGACAAGGTGCTGCCAATGAGGTTGTTAAACAAGATAAAAGCCAATGGTATTACAGGAAAGATACTAACATGGATAGAAGATTGGCTGACTGACAGGAGGCTTAGAGTGGGAATAATGGGGGCCTTTTCTGATGGGCTGCTGGTGACTAGTGGTGTTCCACAGGGGTCTGTGTTGGGATCGATTCTTTCCACATTGCACGTCAATGATTTGGATGACGTAATTGATGGTTTTGTGGCCAAGTTTGCAAACAATTCAAAGATGGGTGGAGGGAAAGGTATTGTTGAGGAAGTAGGGAGTCTGCAGAAGGGCTTAGACAGATTAGGGGAATGGGCAAAGAAAGTGGCAGATGGAATACAGTTTAGGCAAGTGTATGGTAGAAGGACTAAAGGTGTAAGCTATTTTCTAAACAGGGAGCAAATTCAGAAATCAGAAGTACAAATGGACTTGAGAGTCCTCGTACAGGATTCCCTAAAGGTTAACTTACAAGTTTTGTTGGTGGTATGGAAGGCAAATGCAATATTAGCGTTCATTTCATGAGGAATAGAATATAAAAGCAAAGACGTATGTTGAGGCATTGGAGAGGTTCCACAGGAGGTTCACAAGAATCCTCCTGGGAATGAAAGGGTTAACATAAGAAAAGTATTTGATGGCTCTGGGCCTGTACTCACTGGAGTTTAGAAGAATGATGGTGGAATTTCATTGAAACCTATCAAATATTAAAAGGCCTAGATAGAGTGGATGTGGAAAGGATGTTTCCTATCATGCGGTGAGGGTTCTAGGACCAGGGGGCGCAGACTTATTATACAGGCACATCGATTTAGAACAGAGATGAGAAGTTATTTATTTAGCTAGAGGGTGGTGAATCTGTGGAGTACATTGCCACAGTCAGCTGTGGAGACCAAGTTGTTGGTATATTTAAAGTGGAAGTTGATAGGTCCTTGATTAGTAAGGGTGTCAAAGGTTACGGAGCGAAGGCAAGAGAATAGGGTTGAGAGGGATAATATATAAGCCATGATGGACTTGTACGTACTTTTATAAAAACCTGAATAATATTTGAACAAGACTGTATTTATTTATCTAACACAGCACATATCAACATCTCAGTTTCTCTGGTACAATGGTGACTGACAGCCAGACTGCAAATTCAAAAAAAAATTATAGTTGACATGCTTTTCAATTCTTGAATAGGAACATGGGAAGAAGAGTAAGCCATTTATTCTTTTGAGCCAGTTCTGTCATTCAATGGGCACGGGATTAATCTATTAACTAACTCCATAAACACAGCAGGCTTAGTTTTTAAATTATCAGTTCATACGGTATTAATAAATATTGTCCCATATATATAGTATGCAAACTTTTATGTGTAACTGTGTTTCATATTTTCATATCTGAAAGTTGCACTCTAATTTCTGGATTGTCATCAAATGGCAAAGTGTTTTCTCTCTGCCTACTTACCAATTTTTCAAAATATTGGGAAAATTTTGAGCAAGTGGCCCTTTAATATTTTAGGTTTTAGAACTGGATCAGGCTTCAGCTCTAGTACCAGTATCTGTTTGTTTCCCTATTTATGATCCCATTGCAAGGTTGCTTATTTGTTTTAACAAGCAATCTGCTGGAAGAACTCAGCAGGTCAAGCAGCATCTGTGGTAAGAAGGGAATTGTTGGTGTTTCAGGCCAAAGAGTGGAAAGGCCAGAAAAAGAAAGGAGAATTGGTGTGTGAGAGAGGATTGAGAAGTTATTGGCGAACGGAGGAGGGATGTGAGATGACAAGCAGATAGAGCGGTTAGAGAAGGTGAACGAGGGTGGAGTTGGAAAATAGCAGCAGGTGAATAGAGGCAGACAAAGAGAGGGAGGAAAAAGAGGGATGGAGCAAGACGGGAGGTAGGAAGCATAAAAATGAGAGATAGCTGTTGTCAGGAGATGAGCAGGAACATAAAGTGCTATCATACTGGATTCTGATTAGCAAAGGAGGTAAGAATGTGAGCTACAAGGGGAGAGTGAGTGTGGTGAACTACATATACCTGTCTGGACTGTTCCTGTGGCTGCTCCCACAGACCCCTGCTGACTGCTCCTGTGGCTCCTCCCACAGACCCCTGCTGACTGCTCCTGTGGCTCCTCCCACAGACCCCCGCTGACTGCTTCTGTGGCTCCTCCCACAGACCCCCGCTGACTGCTCCTGTGGCTCCTCCCACAGACCCCTGCTGACTGCTCCTGTGGCTCCTCCCACAGACCCCGCTGACTGCTCCTGTGGCTCCTCCCACAGACCCCTGCTGACTGCTCCGGTGGCTCCTCCCACAGACCGTGGCTCCTCCCACAGACCCCTGCTGACTCCTCCCACAGACCCCTGCTGACTGTTCCTGTGGCTCCTCCCACAGACCCCTGCTGACTGCTCCTGTGGCTCCTCCCACAGACCCCTGCTGACTGCTCCTGTGGCTCCTCCCACAGACCCCTGCTGACTGCTCCTGTGGCTCCTCCCACTGACCCCTGCTGACTCCTCCCACAGACCCCTGCTGACTCCTCCTGTGGCTCCTCCCACAGACCCCTGCTGACTGCTCCTGTGGCTCCTCCCACTGACCCCTGCTGACTCCTCCCACAGACCCCTGCTGACTCCTCCTGTGGCTCCTCCCACAGACCCCTGCTGACTGCTCCTGTGGCTCCTCCCACTGACCCCCGCTGACTCCTCTCACAGACCCCTGCTGACTCCTCCCACAGACCCCTGCTGACTGCTCCTGTGGCTCCTCCCACAGACCGTGGCTCCTCCCACAGACCCCTGCTGACTCCTCCCACAGACCCCTGCTGACTGTTCCTGTGGCTCCTCCCACAGACCCCTGCTGACTGCTCCTGTGGCCCCTCCCACAGACCCCTGCTGACTGCTCCTGTGGCTCCTCCCACAGACCCCTGCTGACTCCTCCCACAGACCCCTGCTGACTGCTCCTGTGGCTCCTCCCACAGACCCCCGCTGACTGCTCCTGTGGCCCCTCCCACAGACCCCCTGCTGACTGCTCCTGTGGCTCCTCCCACAGACCCTGCTGACTCCTCCCACAGACCCCTGCTGACTGCTCCTGTGGCCCCTCCCACAGACCCCCTGCTGACTGCTCCTGTGGCTCCTCCCACAGACCCCTGCTGACTCCTCCCACAGACCCCTGCTGACTGTTCCTGTGGCTCCTCCCACAGACCCCTGCTGACTGCTCCTGTGGCTCCTCCCACAGACCCCTGCTGACTGCTCCTGTGGCTCCTCCCACAGACCCCCTGCTGACTGCTCCTGTGGCTCCTCCCACAGACCCCCTGCTGACTGCTCCTGTGGCTCCTCCCACAGACCCCTGCTGACTCCTCCCACAGACCCCTGCTGACTCCTCCCACTGACCCCCACTGACTGCTCCCACTGACCCCCGCTGACTCCTCCCACAGACCCCTGCTGACTCCTCCCACAGACCCCTGCTGACTCCTCCCACTGACCCCCACTGACTCCTCCCACAGACCCCTGCTGACTCCTCCCACAGACCCTGCTGACTGCTCCTGTGGCTCCTCCCACAGACCCCTGTATAAAGGCGACTGAGGCCTGAGCCCGGCCCCATTCTCCAGGATGTAGTGTTGTTCATTCTTCCAGTCAATAAAAGCCGATATCTCGCTTCTTACGTCTCAGAGTGAGTTATTGATGGTGCATCAGTGAGCAACAGTAAGAACCAGATGGGTGGAGAGCTGTGGGGCTGGGAGGCTGTGAGTGAAGTGGGTGAATGGAATCAGGAGCAGGAGGGGACAAAGTTGTATGAAGCAGGTTTGGGTTTGTTTGTTTTATTGTGTTTTGCCTATTTTCTTTTCAAGGCACCAATGTTGGAAACTTCACATTTTTTCCCTCCACCAGCACAGTCTTTGACAGTCTGACGTTTCAGATTACTGATACAGCTTTTCTGTTTCTTGTACAGTTGTCTACAATCCTCTTGTTATCCATTATCCTTCCTGATTATCTAATAACACTGCCTGAAATTTTAATAATACATCCTGCTCACAGTGTGGCCTCTTGTATATCAGTGAGACCCGACATAGATTGGGAGACCACTTCACCGAGTTCCTACGCTCTGTCCGCCAGGAAAAACGGGATCTCCCAATGGCCATCCATTTTAATTCCACTTCCCATTCCTGTTCCAACATGTCAGTCCATGGGCTCTTCGACTGTTGCAATGAGGCCACACTGAGGATGGAGGAGCAACACCTTATATTCCGTCTGGGTAGCCTCCAACCTAATTGCATGAACATCAATTTCTCAAGCTTCCGGTAATGACCCCTTCCCCGCCACCCCCCCCCCCATTCATCCATCCCCTTTTCCCTCTCTCACCTTATCTCCTTGCCTGCCCATTGCTTCCCTCTGGTGATCCTCCCCCCTTTCTCTTTCTTCCATGGCTTTCTGTGAGGTATCGGCTTTTATTGACTGGAAGAAGGAACAAGCAGTGAGTGACCACCGTACTGGAGACTGAGAGGCCGGGCTCAGACCTCCATCACCTTCATACAGGGGTCTGTGGGAGGAGCCACAGGAGCAGTCAGCAGGGCGTGTCCAGACAGGTATATGTATTTCACCACACCCATCCTATTAGATTCCCCCTTTTCCAGTCCTGTATCTCTTTCACCAATCAATTTCCCTGCTCTTTACTTCACCCCTCCCCACTCCCAGTTTCACCAATCAGCTTGTACTTCTCTCTCCCCTCCCCCACTTCCTCTGACTTCTCATCTTTTTTTCTCCAGTCCTGATAAAAGGTCTCAGCCCAAAACGTCGACTGTACTGTTTTTGTACATGCTGCCTGGCCGGCTGAGTTCCTCCAGCACTTTGTGTGTGTTGCTTGGATTTCTAACATCTGTAGATTTTCTTTTGTTCGTTCTTGCAATTTTAAATGGTTTTCAAAGGTTTCGAAAGTACAATTTAATGTCAGAGAAATTAATACAATATACATCCTGAAATGCTTTTTTTGAACTTTGTTTAATTGAGTTTTAGTTTATTTGACGTTCAGGAGTGGTATCTGGTATTCCTTATCAGCTGATAACAACACTATCCTTACTCTTGCAAATTTATTGGGTCAGTATCCCAACTTTTATTTCATATTGATACCAGGCAAACATGCTAAAAAATATTTACAACCTTTAAAGATTTCGTAATTATATTTTCAAAATGCCAATAAAAACCAGAAGAAACAATGTAATCAGTGCAGTATTTAAATAGTTTGGCACCGTAAAACTGTAATTAACATAACTGAGTGCCTTTTATGACAACAAAAATAACCCGGAATTCTCAAGCAAAATTCTGCTTGATTTTGAGTATACAGAACCAGTAAATTAGGGTGGAACACTGTCATAAAGAAACAAAATATGTTATTTTATTATTACTTACATCCTTCACATACATGAGTAAAAATCTTTATATTAACGTCTCCATCTAAATGTGCAACGTGCAATCAGTGTAATTTATAATAAATAGAACAGTCAATGTAACATAGAGTACACTCAAATCAGCGTGAGTTCATCAGTCTGATGGCCTGGTGGAAGAGGCTATCCCGGAGCCTGTTGGTCCTGGCCTTTATGCTGCGGTACCGTTTCCCGGATGGTAGCAGCTGGAATAGATTGTGGTTGGGGTGACTCGGGTCCCCAATGATCCTACGAGCCCTTTTTACACACCTGTCCTTGTAAACAGAGTACTAACAATGGAGTACTAAATCAGGAGAATAGACGCTAAGAGAAGTCGGGCTCATTCGAAAGTGCTGATGCACCATCAATAACTCTCGGAGACGGGAGGTGAACGATAGGCTTTTATTAGCAGCAAGAGACCACCACACAACATCCTGGAGACTGAGGGGGGAGCAGTGCCTCCAATCGCCTTTATACAGGGGTCTGTGGGAGGAGCAGTCAGCAGAGGGGCGTGTCCAGACAGGTAAATGTAGTTTACCACATTCACCCCCCCCCCTTTGTTTTAAAAGAGAGTCCCCACAGGGCGAAGTTTCTTACAAGTATATTTACAGGTTAAGTCTATCAGGCGGTCGAGTCTGTCGCTGCGATCTACGTAGCACCGGCTGTGATTACACAGGTGCCGGTGGTGATTGCACCAGAGACGGTGGTTGTACTGGCTCCGGCCTGACTTGAGGTGCCAGCCTGTTAGGCGTCAGTAATCCCTCATGCGTGTGCGAGGCGCCCGGTATAGGAGTGTCATGAGGAGTCTGTGTAGGGCCTGGTGTGCGTGGTGTCTCGTGGGTATACACCTCGGTGGGTACGGGGTTCATAGTCACGGTGGAGTGTTCGGGGTAGGGGTCTGGTGCTCCTGTGGGCGCCAGGTCACGGACGGAGACCATGTCCTCCCGCCCATCAGGTAAGACCTCGTAGGCATACTGGGGGCTTGCATGAAGTAGGTGAACCCTCTCGACCATCAGGGAGTATTTATTGCTCCTCACATGTTTCCGGAGCAGCACTGGCCCTGGGGATGTCAGCCAAGCCGGTAGAGTGGTCCCAGTGGCAGACTTCCTGGGAAAAGAAAAGAGTCGCTCATGAGGGGTGGCATTGGTGGACGTGCATAACAGGGAGCGGATAGAGTGGAGTGCCTCAGGGAGGACCTCCTGCCAGCGAGAGACCAGCAACCCTTTGACTTAAGGGCTAAGAGTGTGGCCTTCCACACTGTGGCATTCTCCCTCTCCACCTGTCCATTTCCCCGGGGATTATAGCTCGTGGTCCTACTAGTAGCAATACCCCTAGCCAGCATACGGTCGGGGTCAGGGCCAATGACCCCATTCTCCATGACATACCCAAGGATAGCAAGTCGGGTGGTTCCAAACACCCACTTATCCCTGTTATAGGTAAGGTTAAGAGCTTTGGCCACTTGGAAAAATCATTGGAGGTTAGTGTTGTGATCCGGCCAGTCGTGACCACAGATGGTGATGTTATCCAGATATGGGAACGTGGCCTTCAGTTGGTACTGGTCCACCATCCGGTCCATTTCCCTCTGGAAGACAGAGACACCATTCGTGACACCGAAGGGGACGCGCAGGAAGTGATAGAGCCTGCTGCCCGCCTCGAAGGCGGTGTAGGGGCGGTCCTCTGGGTGGATGGGGAGCTGGTGATAAGCGGATTTCAGATCTATGGTCGAGTACACCTTATACTGAGCTATCTGGTTGACCATATCCGCGATGCGGGATAGGGGGTACGCGTCAAGCTGCGTGAACCTATTGATGGTCTGGCTATAGTCCACGACCATCCTATTTTTCTGCCCTGTCCGAACAACAACCTCCTGGGCCCTCCAAGGACTTGTGCTTGGCTCAATGATCCCCTCCCTGAGCAGCCGCGGCACCTCTGACTTAATGAAGGCCCTGTCCCCCGCGCTGTACCTCCTGCTTTTAGTTGCCACAGGTTTACAGTTGGGGGTCAGGTTGGTGAACAGCGGTGGGGAAGGGATCTTGAGGGTGGAGAGGCTGCAAGTGGTGTCAGTAGTTCAGCTGTCGGCATGGTGCTGGGTGGGATGTGTGGGTCGGTGTGTGTGTGTGGTCAGTAGCGGGGTATATGGCGAAGTCCCACAAAACTGAGGATTTCTGACAGTGATTGGTGGGAGGGGCCCGTCATACTCCATTGTCACACTTTTCAGGTGGCTCTGGAAGTCGAGCCCCAATAGCACAGGGGCACCCAGTTGAGGCATGACCAGTAACGCAAAGTCTCAATATTCTGTGCCCTGCACCACCAATGTCGCTACACAACCCCCCCGGATGTCTGTGGAATGCGACCCAGAAGCCATGGTGACTCTCTGGTTTACCGGCCGTGTCACGAGTCCACGGCATTGCACCGTGTCCGGGTCAATAAAACTCTCAGTGCTGCCCATGTCAAACAGGCAGCTAGTCCTGTGCCCCTCCACCAGGATGTCCATCATTGACCTTGCAAGCTGGTATGGTGCACTTTGGTCGAGGGTTACGGAGGCCAGAGTTGAATCGCCGTCTTGGTGCCCGGTAAGCACCTGTGGGTCGGAGGCGGGGCGAGGTGGCGCCGACAAAGATGGCCGCCCCCATGCCTCGCACGTGGTGGGCAGGCAAGATGGCAGCGACCAAGATGGCGACCCCCATGCCTCGCACGCAGTGCTGCTCGACCCCGCTCGTGGTTTAGACTTACAGGCTTTGGCGAAGTGGCCCTTCTTTCCACAACTGGAGCAGGTAGCTTCACGGGCCGGGCAGCGTTTTCAGGGGTGCTTTTCAAGTCCACAGAAGTAACACTTCACGGACTCGCAAGTGGCAGCAGCCGTGGCCGACTCGCCGGCGGGTTGCGGGGACTTCATGGACTCGCGAGTGGCAGCAGCTGTGGTCGATTCACCGGCGGGTTGTGGGGTCTGCAGCATCCATGGGACCGGTGGGAGGTCACGCAGCTGGACAGTGTCAGTGTTGTGCAGAGCAGCCTCCAGCGTGTCAGCCAGCTCGATCGCTGACTGTAAGATAAGATCGGCGTTTTCCAGCAGCCACTGGCGCACGTACACTGACCTGATCCCCGTAATGAAGGCATCTCGTACCAGGAGCTCCGCATGCTGTTCCACCGTCAGTCCCCTGCAGTCGCAGGCCCGCACGAGTGTCTGTAGGGCCCGGACAAACTCAGCACTCGACTCTCCGGCCCGCTGCCGCCGCGTCGCTAAGCGATGTCTTGCATAGACGGTGTTTACCGGCCGCAGATACTGTCTTTTGAGGGCGTCCAGTGCCCCTTGGTAGGTCGGCAGGTCCCTGATTAGGGAGTATACCCGCGGACTGACTCTGGAGAGGAGAACTCTGTGCATGATAGCAGGCTCTGTCACGGGAATCTCTTCCAGGTACGATTGGAAGCATGCAAGCCAGAGTTCAAAGGCAATGGCTGCTTCAGGAGCTTGAGAATCAATGTCCAATTTATCTGGTCGTAAAATACTCTCCATGTTTTAAAATTGCAGCTAATAAAATTGATGCACCATCAATAACTCTCGGAGATGGGAGGCAAACGATAGGCTTTTGTTAGCTGCAAGAGACCACCACACAACATCTTGGAGACTGAGGGAGGAGCAGTGCCTCCAATCGCCTTTATACAGGGGTCTGTGGGAGGATCCACAGGAGCAGTCAGCAGGGGGGCGTGTCCAGACAGGTATATGTAGTTCACCACAAGTGCTCCGTCTTATCCCACTTCTACAGGACAGACATGGGGCAGAAGTGCAGAGACACACAAAATGCTGGAGGAACTCAGCAGGCCAGGCAGCATCTATGGAAAAAAGTAAAGTCGACTTTTCAGGCCGAGACCCTTCAGCGGGACTGGAGAAGAAAAGCTGAGGAGTAGATTTAAAAGGCAGGAGGAGGGGAGAGAGAAACACAAGTTGATAGGTGAAACCTGGAGGGGAGAGGGATGAAGTAAAAAGCTGGGAAGTTGATTGATGAAAGAGACTGAAGGCCATGGGTAGTCTCCAGCCTGATCGCATGAACATCGATTTCTCAAAGTTCTGGTAATGCCCCCCGCCTCCACCCCCAACCATTTCCCATCCCCTTTTCAGTTTCTCACCTTATCTCCTTGCCTGCCCATCGCCTCCATCTAGTGTTCCTCCCCTACCCTCTCCTCTGCCCTCTCCTACCAGACTCTCCCTTCTCCAATCCTGTATCTCTTCCACCAACCAAATTCCCAGCTCTTTATTTCACCCCTCCCCCTCCCAGTTTCACCTATCACCCCTGTGTTTCTCTCTCCCCTCCCCCCCCCCACCTTTTAAACCTACTCATCTTCTTTTCTCCAATCCTGCCAAAGGGTTCCAGCCTGAAACGTCGACTGGACTTGTTTCCATAGACGCTGCCTGGCCTGCTGAGTTCCTCCAGCATTTTGTGTGTGTTGCTCGGATTTCCAGCATCTGCAGATTTGCTCTTGTTCATGACAGGAGTGAGGAGAAGAGTGGTTGAATTTTGAGATTTGTTTACTCTGGAGGGCTGAGGACATTTTGATCATTCAGAACAGAATGACAGAAGTCTGGGTATTAAGGGAATCATGGCTGCCACAAGTATTGTGGGCCGAAGAGCCTGTTCCAGTGTGGCTATGTCACATGATCTGAGTAAACACAATCAGAAGAAAGGAAACGTCTAATCTACAGGACGAAGAGAAAGTCTGTATCAGGCATAGATCTTAAACATCGAATGATAAGAGATCAGGGAAGGCTAGGCATTCTAATATCCACCTTCTATTGCCTCCACACCAAGCTAGCTGATTAAGAAAACAGGTAAAGGTAAAGGTAAAATGTTAAATTGCCATAGTGGTGCAAACAGGTTCATAAGATTTTATTTATGCCTCAGGGCAACATGCAATTTGGAATCAGTGTAAATGTGTGGTTAAACATTACAATCACAAGCAAATTATAATCAATTCAATCCATCCATTTATGATATTGTTAAGTTGCAAACATGAAAAATGACTGTGATGCACCATCAATAACTCTCCGAGACGTGAAACGAGATATAGGCTTTTATTGGTTGGAAGAAAGAACAAGCAGCAATTGACCACCACACTACATCCTGGAGACTGAGGCCAGGGTCCGTGGGAGGAGCCACGGTCAGTGGGAGGGCGTGTCCAGACAGGTATATGTAGTTCACCACAGACTGTCATAAGAAAGCAGAAAAAATTGTTGGAATCTTTTGTCAAGTTACTGGCATCAAACTTCTTGATTCAGTAATTCCTACAAACAACTCACATAAGGGAAGTAGGGTACCCAGTAAATGGAGGGGATATTGATCATCTCGGTTTAGTGGTGACTTGGTACAATCTTTTCCCATGGAGTCCCTTGCAGCCACACTTGATGCTGTTCTCAGCAGGCGTCTAAACAGATTCATCTCACAGCTTGGGTTATTTATATCACAAGCATTGTGACCTGGTGTGCAGTTAACTCCTTGCTACAATAAGCTTAGCAGCATACCATGTCTGGCATTGTCCTTTACATAGCAAAATGTACTGCACAAAGTCCCTTGGTTCTCTTTTAGATGCAGTAAATATTACTGCTTAGCTATTGGAGACCATAAAACAAAATTGAGGTGAGTCATAGTTTGAGTTTAAAAGTCATTAACATTTTGCTCAATGAAAAGATGACGTGCAGGCTGCCCTCAAGAGAGTAAATCCAAGGAAGGCATCCAGTCCGGACTGAGTACCTGGCCGAGTACTGAAGACCAACTGGCTGGTGTATTCACGGATATCTTCAACCTCTCACTCTGGCAGTGCTTCAAGCAGGGTTCAATCGTACCGGTGCCCGAGAAGAGCGTGGTAACTTGCCTCATTGACTACAGCCCAGTGACGCTTGCATCCACAGTGTTGAAGTATTCTGAGAGGCTGGTGTTGAAACATACCAACTCCTGTCCGAATGGTGACTTGGATCCATTCCAATTCACCTACAGATCTACAGCAGTTGCTATCTCATTGGCTCTTCAGACACTCCGAAACATCTAGCCAGCAAAGATGCATACATCAGGATATATTGATGCATATATCGATTACAGCTCAGCATTTAACACGATCATACCCTCTAAACCAGGGGTGTCAAACTCATTTTAGGTCACGGGCCGGATTGAGCAAAATGCAGCTTCATGCGGGCCGGATCAGTCGACGCGTGCGAACGCAGCTTTCGTTGCCTCCGTTTTTTCAGCCTGCTCTCATGTGTCTCAGTCTCTGCTATAACTACAAAGTGTTTCACTTTACAAATTCCGTTTTTTATGAAGAAGACTGCCGAGCAAGACTGCCGAATAAACACTAAAAACCCTGAAAACCTGGTACCTGAATAAACTCAGCATTAGCCATATCGTACGCCATAGGCGCTTCGATTACTGGGGCCAGCTTTAATAGTAATTAGATATTATCTCGCGGGCCAAAGATAATTCCACCGCGGGCCGGATTTGGCCCGCGGGCCTTGAGTTTGACATATATGCTCTAAACTAATCAGTAAACTCCAAGACTTGGGCCCCAATGCCCCCTTGTGCAAATGGATCCTGGGTTTCCTCATGTGTAGACCCCAGTCAGTTTCGATTGGCAAAAACAACTCCACAATCTCCAACAGCACAGGAGCACCACGGGAATGTGTACTTAGACCCCTGCTTTGTACCTATGATTGTGTGGCTAAGAACAGCTCCAACACCATATACCTGCTTGCTGACGATACCACCGTTGTGGGCTGTATCAAAGGTGGTGATGGATTGAAAATGCATTGAAAATGGAGATTGAAAATTTGACTGAGTGGTGTAATAACAACTCAATGTCAATGAGACCAAAGATCTGAGTGTAGACTCCAGGAGGGGGAAACCAGAGGCCCACGAGCCAGTAATCATCAGAGGATCAGAGGTGGAGAGTGTCAGTAACTTTAAATTGCTAGGTGTCACTCTCTCAGAGGAACTGCCCTGGACCCATCGTATAAATATTATTGTGAAGGAAGTATGACAGCCTCCTTCCTCAGGAGTCTGTGGAGGTTCAGTATGTCATCAAAAATCTTGGTAAACAACCGTGTAACAATCTCAAAGCAGAATGGCAGAAGGATCTTGGAAGCGCTGTCGAAAATAATGAGTGGTCAAATATTTTATCAAATGTGGGAGACATATTAGGGAAGCGAGAGGGAAACTTATTCAGTATAAGATAGTACACAGATATTATTGGACACCAACTAGACTACAAAATGGGGATTGTCGATAATCATTTATGCTGGAAATGTAAAAATGAGGTGGGCACATACTTTCACATGATTTGGGAGTGTTCCATGGTTCGTCCATTTTGGTCTAAAGTTCTTGATTTGTTGGGGAATTGGTCGGGTCCCACACTGCCCTTGTGCCCACAGCTCTGTCTCCTGGGCGATAGGACAATGATACCTAATGTAAACAATGACAAATTTACTATTTTAAAGGTGGGTCTCATCACAGCTGCAAGAATTATATTGCAAACTTGGAACAAACCCAGATGTCCCACTGTGAGGGAATGGACTGAGGAAATGGTTAAGATTTCATCATATGAGCACATGTTAGGAAGAACTAACAGTGAAGGAAAAGTGCAAGACGCGTGGGATCAATTTTGGTTGTATGTTAATTTAAACATAAATTAGAAGTTTTTTTCTGTTTCTTAGTTTTATATGTTTTCCTGTCATGGGATGGCTGTGTAAATATGTTGTACTGTATCTGCTCTATGATATGTTGTGCTACTTTGTAAAATAAGAATAAATAATAATAAAAATTTGAATTACAAAAAAAAATCTTGGCAAACTTCTACAGATGTGTGGTGGAAAGTGTGCTGACTGGCTGCATTATGGCCTGGTAAGGGAACACCAATGCCTTTGAACAGAAAATCCTGCAAAAGGTAATGGATTTGGCCCAGTACACCATGGGTAAAGTCCTCCCAACCACTGAGCACATCTACATGAAACATTGCCGTAGAAAAGCAGCGTCCACCACCAAAGATTCTCTCCGACCAGGCCATGTTCTTTTCTCACTGCTGCCATCAGGTAGAAGGTACAGGAGCCTCAGGACTCGCACCACCAGGTTCAAGAGCAGTTACCACCCCTGAACCATCAGGCTCTTGACAAAAGGGGATAGCTACACTCATTTAAGGACCCAATTATATTGTTATTTCATGCTTGTTATTTATTGCTGTTTATTTATATCTGCATTTGCACAGCCTGTTTACAGTTAACAGTTCCTGATGTTTACAGTTTACAGTTACTGTTCTATAGATTTACTAAGTATGCCCGCAGAAAGAGAATCTCAGAATTGTATGTGGTGACATGTACGTACTCTGATAATAAATTTTACTTTGAACTTCAAAATATGAATCACATAAAGAATAAAATAAAAAATGACAAGTTGCTACCATTCTCTTTGAGCAGCCACCAAGACAAATTAAATCACAATTCATTTTCTATCCTTTGGTACAATTATAAGTCTAGGCATAATGTCAGATTTATATAACATTTCCATGTCATATACCAATTACATCATAAAGGCCTTGCTGTCATGCTGATTACATGGTATAACCTGTCCTGCCACACAGACTGCAACTTATCATCCGCCCAACCATAAATCCCCATTACACACTGATTATGTCTTACAAGCTAACCCACTGTCATTCCCACCACACACTGACTGCATCGTAAAGGCTACTTCTCTGCTTTTCCTGCTACAGCTGAAGAACTTAGTCGATTTTCAAAACAAAACAAAGATTTGGTCCTGATTCAGCCTGAACTCAATGGTAAGTAATAGCCACAATGTACCTTGAACAGGTGCTAGGGACAAAAAGACAATTCTGATTATCAGTCCCAGGAGCTGGGTTGGTTTTCTTTGGAGAAGGGAAAACGTCAATAACGATTTTACAAATATAGACAGACAGACATACTTTATTGATCCCGAGGGAAATTGGGTTTCGTTACAGTCGCACCAACCAAGAATAGTGAAGAAATATAGCAATATAAAACCATAAATAATAAAATAATAATAAGTAAATTATTCCAAGTGGAAATAAGTCCAGGACCAGTCTATTGGCTCAGGGTGTCTGACACTCCGAGGGAGGAGTTGTAAAGTTTGATGGCCACAGGCAGGAATGACTTTCCTATGACACTCAGTGTTGCATCTCGGTGGAATGAGTCTCTGGCTGAATGTACTCCTGTGCCTAACCAGTACATTATGGAGTGTATGGGAGACATTGTCCAAGATGGCATGCAACTTGGACAGTATCCTCTTTTCAGACACTGTCAGAGAGTCCAGTTCCACCCCCACAACATCACTGGCCTTACGAATGAGTTTGTTGATTCTGTTGGTGTCTGCTACACTCAGCCTGCTGCCCCAGCACACAACAGCAAACATGATAGCATTGGCCACCACAGACTCGTAGAACATCCTCAGCATAATCCGGCAGATGTTAAAGGACCTCAGTCTCCTCAGGAAATAGAGACGGCTCTGACCCTTCTTGTAGACAGCCTCAGTGTTCTTTGACCAGTCCAATTTATTGTCAATTCGTATCCCCAGGTATTTGTAATCCTCCACCATGTCCACACTGACCCCTTGGATGGAAACAGGGGTCACCAGTGTCTTAGCCCTCCTCAGGTCCACCACCTGCTCCTTAGTTTTTTTCACAATAAGCAGCAGATGATTCTGCTCACACCATGAGACAAAGTTTCCCACCGTAGCCCTGTACTCAGCCTCATCTCCCTTGCTGATGCATCCAACTATGGCAGAGTCATCAGAAAACTTCTGAAGATGGCAAGACTGTGCAGTAGTTGAAGTTCGAGGTGTAGATGGTGAAGAGAAAGGGAGACAGGACAGTCCCCTGTGAAGCCCCAGTGCTGCTTACCACTCTGTCTGACACACAGTGTTGCAAGCGCACGTACTGTGGTCTGCCAGTCAGGTAATCAATAATCCACGACACCAGGGAAGCATCCACCTGCATCACTGTCAGCTTCTCACCCAGCAGAGGAGGGCGGATGGTGTTAAACGCACTGGAGAAGTCAAAAAACATGACCCTCACAGTGCTCGCCGGCTTGTCCAGGTGGGCGTAGACACGGTTCAGCAGGTAGATGACGGCATCCTCAACTCCTAGTCGGGGCTGGTAGGCAAACTGGAGGGGGTCTAAATGTGACCTAACCATAGGCCGGAGCTGCTCTAGGACAAGTCTCTCCAGGGTCTTCATGATGTGGGAGGTCAATGCCACCGGTCTGTAGTCATTGGAGCCACTGGGGCGTGGTGTCTTCGGTAAGACGTCTTCCACAGCACAGGAACCCTCTGGAGACTCAGGCTCAGGTTGAAGACATGGTGAAGTACTCCACATAGCTGGGGGCCACAGGCTTTGAGCACCCTGGGGCTGACACCATCCGGGCCTGCAGCCTTGCTTGGATGGAGACGTTTCAGCTGTCTTCTCACCTGTTCAGCTGTGAAGCCCACCGTGGTGGTTTCAGGTGTGGGAGGGGCGTAGTCATGAGAACAGGAATGTAAGAGAATTAACAACATTGATCTAGACAATGTGTTTGTGAAAGTTCTCATTTAAATATCAAGTACAAAAGATATTTATGAAAAAAATAAATAAGAGTAAGAAATTGCATGATCTTCACTGAGGCAGCTCTTTGTCAGGTTTCTACAGGATTTTATACATTACACTGAAATCATCTCTTATTTGTATAAACGTTCAGTTCAATTTGTCTGTAAAGGACAACCATCTCATCTTAGGAAATAAGGAGACCAAAACTGTAAACAATGCTTGGTGTTGTCTCATCAAATACAACACAGTTCTATCAAGATTCTTATTCTGCATCCCACATACAAAAAAAAAGACAACATTCTATTTACTTTCATAATTATTTGCTATTTTTATACACTAATATTCTAGGTTTCAAGTCTCGATATGCCAATGTGCAATTGTCTTTCATCATTTAAATAATATTCTGCTTTCTATTCTTTCTACTAAATTATGAAATCTCGCAACTCTTATAATTGTGATCCATCAGTCATCTCTTTATTCATTCATTTAATTTGTTAATCACCTATTATTCCCCAGAAAATATTCCATTTAACTTTTTGCCATCTGCTAAGGAGAATACATTACTTAATTTAAGTCATAGCTGAGGCTGCAGCATTGACAACAGATTGCTGACATAAAGATGACATATTTATCTCTACTCTCTGTTTTATGCCTGTGACCAATACTTTATCCATGATTACGTATTTTCCTAAACACACAAGTTATTACCTTCTGCAGTAACCTTTATGTGCTCACTATCAGGTGCTTTTTGTAGATCCAAGTTCATTGCAAACAGTTTCTGCTCCCTTTTATCAATGTTATTTGTTATAGCCTAGAAGAATTCTGCTTGTCATGATGTCTTTCTTAAAGCCTAGTTTACAGCTCCCAATATTGCTGTGCTTTCTAAGAGTTGTTATCACTTCCATAAAAGTGGATTCCAGAACTGTCCTAATAAATGGTGTTAATTGCCCTGTAGCTCCTTCCTTTCTTGAATTAACAACTTTACGATTCTTCTTCAAACAGAACGTGGAGAGTTTTAGGAGATCGCAATTAATGCTTCTGCTTTCCTTGCAACCCCAGAGTGTGGGCTGTCAAGCTGGGGGAATTTTGTTGGCATTAATCACATTACATTGCCTAATAAATTTTCTCCACAAGTATTGGTGATTGGAAGTTCCTCACTTTTCTTTGCTCTGTGGTTTTCTGTAATATCCTGGAGAGTAATTACCTGCTGCAGTTTGATTAATACAGTTGAAAATAGGTTTATAATGAAAAATACATTTATGTCAACAAAATGTGACTTCTGAAAACTCCAACACACTATTCTAAAGTTAGTTTAAAAGAATGTGGAAGGATAAAGCAATAACTAAGTTAGAACTGAAAAATAAGAGGGAATTTACACCTGTAATGAGCGGTAAGAGAGTAATCTTGTTCAATTTAGAGACAAAATTATTTCAATGGGGTGCTTTCATTGTTAACTCATGGATCTCATTGGTGCTGTGCAAGATGAAACCTCAGTACCGTGACAAAGTCAAATGAGGTCCAAGTTACAGTAGAACTCTGATATTCAAGACCCAGACTCGCAGGTTTTCTGGTCTATTGGATGCTATCCTATTAGTACACCTACACCCTATTAATTCAGTTTTTTAAGCTATTACAATGTATTATAATTTTTTTCAGTGAGCCTTATAGGTTAAAAGGGAGCAAGGGATACGGGGACCCAATGAGAATGAAGATGAAAAATGGGGCCCCTATGAGAAGAAGTGATGCTCATGAACTGGGCACCAGTGAGGAGAAAAGGAAAAGTTACAAATATCACCTGGTGTATCAGATGCTGAGCCATCAGTACCTTTGAATAGCCAGATGGTGGATTATCAGAGTTTACTGTATCCTGCCTTGACCTGCAATTGACCACAACTGTTCAGTCTGCAGAAGCTGAGCCAAATCAGAACTAGGTTTAATATCACCGGTATATGTCATGAAATTTGTTAACTTTGCCGTAGAAGATCAATACAGAGCATAATAATAGAGAAAAAACTATATATTACAGTAAATATATATATATATATATATACACACAGATACATTTATATATATATAGAAATAGTTATATTAAATAAGTAGTCCAAAATAGAAATAAAAAAGTAGTGAGTTAGTGTTCATGGGTTCAATATCCATTCAGGAATCAGATGATTGAGGGGAAGAAGCTGTTCCTGAATCATTGAATGTGTACCTTCATGCTTATCTACCTCCTGTAACTAGGCTTCACTAGAGACAAGCAAGGCTATGAAAACCCATAATTCTTTACAACTGGCTCAGTTAGACAAGTTAAGCATTTGGCTTGATTTGAAATGTTCATAATATATGCTAATGTTTGGACCCATGCTGATCAAAAGACAAAGGGCTTTCATAAGAAGGTGGAGATTATGGATAACTACAAGTTCTTAGATGGTTGATTGTGATATTTCATGTTGGACATTTCACTGGAGAGAGAAAAATCTGCTGGTCTGAGGAGCACTGAAAAATACAGAGTTCTTTCAGAAGTTGGTAAATGAAAGTGGTCTCTTTCCTGCCAACAGATCTACAATTCTGACAAGACTGGTGTGTGGTTTCATCTTCTAAAATTGGCATTAGCAGGTGTAAACATCTGGTGTTTAAGCAACCTAAGGATTGTCTACTGTAATCAAATGTGCTAGTTCATCAGACACGTATAAGGTAGTTATTGAATGTTGGAAGGTACAACCCAAGAGCTTTCAAGGGCACCAGGTATCTACCAATGGAATATAAAGTACAACTTAATGCCTGGGTGGACATAAAAATCTACTTGCATTGATTCTGTCATGTCTTTACAAGAGTAAAGGAATATTTATGGAAAACAGGATAGTGAAGAGATTTGTATTCTCAATAACTGCAGAGTCTGAGTCTATGGAAATAGTTTCATGGTTTCCCTCCAAATGTGATATCTTTTATACAGATGATAATCTAGGATTTGTTACTGCTGTGCCAGAAGGACCTCATGTGCAAGTTGGTGAACAGTGAGAATACCATTTAAGAATTTCAATCTAAGTACGCTATCAAAGATGACATTTATAATTTAACTTGTGTGTGAAATTATGTGGAGAACCTGAGGGAATTTACAATCCATTATATTTGAGAGTGGCTTCTCTGATGAAGAAGATTTTGAAGGTTTCAAAGAAAACAAAGAGAAGCCAATTAGTGAAATCCTTAAGAGTGATGATGGTGCCAGTGAACGACAGTGAAACACGAGCAACATTCTCCAAATTGTCCCCAAAACTGTTCCCTTCATTTCTTTTACATCGTCTTTCTATTAAGTGGGGTTCCGGTAATGTTGGAGCCTGTCTGATGGGTGTTTTCAGGCTGGTTGTATGGTCTGGCACTTTGCTGTCTCTGAGAAGGCTCCAGGAGATGAGCAGCCTCAAGGCCGAGAAACTTAGAGAAGGGGTGCAAGCCCACGATCGACTCCATTTCTCGCTGATGTCGACGGTTAAAGCATTGAGGAAGATTGAAAACATCAAGGCGAGTGGGGAAAGTGAGCCAGTGTTCAGTACCGTCTATCAGTCTCACACTTGTACTGCCAGAGGAAGGTGCCTGCACGTGTCAGTCTCTCTCTCACTGCTCCCGAGGAAGGCCCCTTGCATTCGAATAGTCTCTCTCTCTCCCTTGGTATGTTGGAGGATGGTACTGCAGTTCTGGGTCTGAAGGTTGTGGAATGGACTGTAGTTTCTGGTCACTCCTTTTTCTGTTGCTATTTTGGGCGACTGAAATGGGGTGACCTGCAGATAATGGGCACTGAGCTGAACGGAATATTGGCTCTTTCAGTTTTGTGTTTTTAATTCTGTGTTTTCGCTTGCTCTTTCTTGTTGCCACTTTTTCCATTTGCTTTTTGCGTGTGGGGGTGTTGGTGTACGTTGCCATTTGTGGGGGTGTTGTTGTTTTTCCTTGAATGGGTTCAATGTTTTCTTTGTTTCGTGGCTGTCTGTGGAGAAGATGAATACTAGGGTTGTATACGGCATAAACACTTTAATAAATGTTCTTTGAATCTTCTGAAGCACACACATTAACTTGGAAAAGAAGAAATTGAGAAATGAGTGAATATGTCAAAGTCACCTTACTTTTATCTGATGATCAAATCAACCAATATATTAGTCAAATTCTGAGTGAAAAGCAAACAAGTGGAAGTCTGCAGATGCTGGTAATCTGAGCAACACACATGAAATGCAGAAGGAACTCAGCAGGTCAGGCAGCTGTACTGTTTTCCCATAGACGCTGAGCTGCTCCAGCATTTTGTGTGTGCTGCCCTGAGCAAAGAGTTCCATGTACTCTGCACAGAAAGTTATGTGATTGCATATCAACAGAAACTTAATTTTAGGAAAATGCGGCTGAGTATTTAGGCAATTAGCCATCAAAACTTGCTACAAACTTCTTTTGCAGCGTGTGTGAAACTGTCGAGTTCTGCATCAACAACAGAGACAGCTAGTTTTGTACATTCCCCTCCCGAAGCAAAAGGGCATTAGTACTGTGCACAGACATAGGAGCTCACTAACCTGTACTACAGCAAAAAATGAAATTTTAAATTTAAGTATGCAGCAGATTTTAAATTTCATTGAACGGTACTATAATGCCTCAGTACTCCATTACAAAAAATGGATTGCAACTCGTAGAATATTGCGGAAAACTGTGTTTTGTCTCTTTTATTCTGGAATTTCTAGTATTGTTGATTTTGTAAAAATATACTTGATCCTTAACTAACCAGCTTTTTTTAACTCATTGGCCTCTCCTATTCCCTGTGTTTGTTGGATAGTGAAGCTTTTACTGTATATGATCATAAAGTTTAGCCAGCGTATATACCAGGAGTATCCATGACTGTACCTCTTAGAGGGGATATACTCATTGCCTGCAACTGCTGATGGAATTATTCCACATTTCACTCATTTGTGTAGGGAGGTGCCAGCATGGACAATATCAAATGACACAATTTTCCAGTGTTGCCTCAGAAGCCTTGATGGACAAGATGCTCTGCATGTTCTTCATAAATATGAAAGTAACTAAGGGCGTGGATGTAATTACAGTAAAGACTGGAAACTACGTAATGAAATCTCATGTCTCAAAACATATGTCTAGCAGCTCAGCAACATGGAGAAGAGCCTGGGGCTTGTACCATCATGGTTCATTCAAGATAACAAAGAATGTTGGAAATATTTAGTAGTGCAGGCAGCATCTGTGAAGAGAGAGAAAAATGATTAATAATTTGGGTTGATAACCTTTTCATTAGAACTGAGAAAGTACAGAGATCAAGTAGTACATCGAGCAAAGAGAATGTCTATGATAGGATGGAGACAGAGATCGAATAACACAAAGGTAGTAAAGGCTTGTTAATTTTCAACATCTACATCACCTTTGCTTTACAAATATCGAAGATGTTTTATTTCATCCAACACCAATCTTCTCAGATGCCACTTACTCACATCCCCACATTGCTGTGATTTACAATCATGTATCTCTTACTTTGTTATTTCCTCTCCACGGGAATCGAAAAGCTTATTGGAACAACTCTGGTCAATGCAAGGATGATAATGAGCTTCCAGTTGACTGTCATTTTAATCCTTCATCCCACTCATACTCTGACTTCAATGTTCTTAACCATTCCAATAAAGTCCAACGTAAGCTCAAGAAACAGCATCATGCTTTCTGACAAGGCATGTTACAAACCTCAGGACTCAACGTTGAATTTTGTAATTTTAGGTAAGCAGCCTTTCCAGTTTTTATCAGAAACAGTATTTTTCCTCTGTCCACTGTTCCCATTTGGTTGCTTTTTAACATTATGCCCAAACAGATACAGTGGAAACTAATAAGCCTTTACCGACATCTCTCTGTCAGCACCACCACCTCCATCACTTCTGTCATTCAGTCCCTTGGTCTTCACCTCATCAGAGACTTTCTCTTTGTTTTCACCTCCTTTCTCCTTTCACTGCAACTTGAATTTATCCTGGCTCTGATGTAAGGCCACTGAGCTGAAACATTAACTCCATTTCTTTCTCCACGGATACTGCCCGACCACCTGAGCATTTCCAGTACTTTCTACTTCTATTCCTCTCACCGTGATTCTGCTGAAATGTTTTCTCAGAGAGTCAAACACACACACCTCACTCGGAACTAGTTGCTGGACTCATGAGATTATGCATTCTGACAAACACTCACAGCCAAGAGTTCAGATAATGGCACCTCGTTTGCTAAAGGAGTTAGCACAGAAGTGGGATCCACACATGACAATTCACTGAGCAGTAGGAAAATGCAGCTCACTACTACAGCAAGGTCACACATGAGTTCTTCCCATAGAACCATAGAACTATAGAACATTACAGCACAGAAACAGGCCTTTTGGCCCTTCTTGGTTGTACCGAACCATTTTTCTGCCTCGTCCCACTGAACTGCACCTGGCCCATATCCCTCCATACACCTCTCATCCATGTACCTGTCCAAGTTTTACTTAAATGTTAAAAGTGAGCCCGCATTTACAACTTCATCTGGCAGCTCATTCCACACTCCCACCACTCTCTGTATGAAGAAGCCCCCCCCCCCAATGTTCCCTTTAAACTTTTCCCCCTTCACCCTTAACCCATATCCTCTGTTTTTTTTCTCCCCTAGCCTCAGTGGAAAAAGCCTGCTTGCATTCACTGTATCTGTACCCATAATAATTTTATATACATCAAGTCTCCCCTCATTCTTCTACGCTCCAGGGAATAAAGTCCTAACCTATTCAGCCTTTCTCTGTATCTCAGTTTCTCAAGTCCCGGCAACATCCTTGTAAACCTTCTCTGCACTCTTTCAACCTTATTAATATCCTTCCTGTCATTTGGTGACCAAAACTGCACACAATACTCCAAATTCAGCCTCACCAATGCCTTATACAACCTCACCATAACATTCCAACTCTTATACACAATACTTTGATTTATAAAGGCCAATGTACCAAAAGCTCTCTTTATGACCCTATCTACCTGTGATGCCACTTTTGGAAATTTTGTATCTGTATTCCCAGATCCCTCTGTTCTACTGCACTCCTCAGTGTCCTACCATTTACCTTGTATATTCTACCTTGGTTTGTCCTTCCAAAGTGCAATACCTCACACTTGTCGGTATTAAACTCCATCTGCCATTTTTCAACCCATTTTTCCAGCTGGTCCAGATCCCTCTGCAAACTTTGAAAGCCTTCCTCACTGTCCACTACACCTCCAATCTTTGTATCATCAGCAAATTTGCTGATCCAATTTACCACATTATCATCCAGATCATTGATATAGATGACAAATAACAATGGACCCAGCACTGATCCCTGTGGCACACCACTAGTCACAGGCCTCCACTCAGAGAAGCAATCCTCCTCTACCACTCTCTGACTTCTCCCATTGAGCCAATGTCTAATCCAATTTACTACCTCTCCATGTATACCTAGCGACTGAATCTTCCTAACTAACCTCCCATGCGGAACCTTGTCAAAGGCCTTACTGAAGTCCATGTAGACAACATCCACTGCCTTCCCGTCATCCACTTTCCTGGCAACCTCCTCGAAAAACTCTAATAGATTTGTTAAACATGACCTACCACGCACAAAGCCATGTTGATTCTCCCTAGTAAATCCCTATCTACCGAAATACTTGTAGATCCTATCTCTTAGTACTCCTTCCAATAATTTACCTACTGCAGACGTCAAACTTACCGGCCTATAGTTTCCCGGATTACTTTTTGAGCCTTTTTTAAACAACAGAACAACATGAACTATCCTTCAATCCTCCGGCACCTCACCCATAGATACCGACATTTTAAATATATCTGCCAGGGCCCCTGAAATTTCAACACTAGTCTCCTTCAAGGTCCGAGGGAATACCCTGTCAGGTCCTGGGGATTTATCTACTCTGATTTGCCTCAAGATAGCAAGCACCTCCTCCTTTTCAATCTGTATAGGTTCCATGACCTCACTACTTGTTTGTCTCATTTCCATTGACTCCATGCCAGTTTCCTTAGTAAATACAGATGCAGAAAACCCATTTAATATCTCTCCCATTTCTTTTGGTTCCATAAATAGCCAACCACTCTGATCTTCAAGAGGACCAATTTTATCCCTTGCTATCCATTTGCTCTTAATATACCTGTAGAAGCTCTTTTTACTCAGGAGTATTGTGTACAGTTTTGGTCTCCAGGGTTAAGGAAGGACATCCTGGCTGTAGAGGAAGTGCAGCGTAGATTCACGAGGTTAATTCCTGGGATGTCTGGACTGTCTTACGCAGAGAGGTTAGAGAGACTGGGCTTGTACACACTGGAATTAAGGAGATTGAGAGGGGATCTGATTGAAACATATAAGATTATTAAGGGATTGGACAAGTTAGAGGCAGGAAATATGTTCCAGATGCTGGGAGAGTCCAGTACCAGAGGGCATGGTTTGAGAATAAGGGGTAAGTCATTTAGGACAGAGTTAAGGAAAAACTTCTTCTCCCAGAGAGTTGTGGGGGTCTGGAATGCACTGCCTCGGAAGGTAGTGGAGGCCAATTCTCTGGATGCTTTCAGGAAGGAGCTAGATAGGTATCTTATGGATAGGGGAATCAAGGGATATGGGGACAAGGCAGGAACCGGGTATTGATGGGGAATTGATCAGCCATGATCTCAAAATGGCGGTGCAGGCTCGAAGGGCCGAATGGTCTACTTCTGCACCTATTGTCTATTGTCTATTATCCTTCACCTTGACTGCCAAAGCAACCTTGTGTCTTCTTTTAGCCCTCATGATTTCTTTCCTAAGTATTTTTTTGCACTTTTTATACTCCTCAAGTACCTTATTTGCTCCCTGTTTCCTATACATGTCATACATCTCTCTCTTCTTTATCAGAGTTCCAGTATCCCTAGAGAACCAAGGTTCCTCATTCTTATTCACTTTGCCTTTAATCCTGACAGGAACATACAAACTCTGCACTCTCAAAATTTCTCCTTTGAAGGCCTCCCACTTACTGACGACATCCTTGCCAGAGAACAACCTGTCCCAATCCACGATTTTTACCAACGTTTGTAGATCCTTTCTCATTTCTTCAAATTTGGCCTTTTTCCAGTTTAGAACCTGAACCCGAGGACCAGATCTATCTTTATCCGTGATTAAGTTGAAACTAATGGTGTTATGATCACTGGAACCAAAGTGTTCCCCTACATATATTTCTGTCACCTGTCCTAACTCATTTCCTAATAGGAGATCTAATATTGCATCCTCTCTAGTTGGTACGTCTATATATTGATTTAGAAAACTTTCCTGAACACATTTCACAAACTCTAACCCATCTAGACCTTTAACAGTATGGGAGTCCCAATTAATACATGGAAAATTAAAATCCCCTACTATCGCAACTTCATGTTTCCTGCAGTTGTCTGCTATCTCTCTGCAGATTTGCTCCTCCAATTCTCGCTGACTATTGGGTGGTCTACAATATAACTCCATTAATGTGGTCATACCTTTCCTGTTTCTCAGCTCCACCCATATGGCCTTGGTAGACAAGCCCTCTAATCTGTCCTGTCTGAGCACTGCTGTAATATTTTCCCTGACTAGCAAAGCAACCCCCCCCCCCCCACCACCCTTCATCCCTCTGCCTCTATCACGTCTGAAACATCGGAACCCTGGCACATTAAGCTGCCAGTCCTGCCCCTCCTGTAGCCAAGTTTCACTAATGGCTACAATGTTATAATTCCACGTGTCAATCCACATCCTCAGCTCATCAGCCTTCCCCACAATACTCCTCACATTGAAATAGACACAGCTCAGAAGATTATTACCACCACACACAACCCTTCTATTTGTGACTGATGCACAATCAATAACTCACTCTGAGACGTAAGAAGCGAGATATCGGCTTTTATTGACTGGAAGAATGAACAACACTACATCCTGGGGAATGAGGCTGGGCAACAGGCCTCAGTCGCCTTTATACAGGGGTCTGTGGGAGGAGCCACAGGAGCAGTCAGCAGGGGTCTGTGGGAGGAGTCAGCAGGGGTCTGTGGGAGGAGCCACAGGAGCAGTCAGCAGGGGTCTGTGGGAGGAGTCAGCAGGGGTCTGTGGGAGGAGCCACAGGAGCAGTCAGCAGTGGTCTGTGGGAGGAGTCAGCAGGGGTCTGTGGGAGGAGCCACAGGAGCAGTCAGCAGGGGTCTGTGGGAGGAGTCAGCAGGGGTCTGTGGGAGGAGCCACAGGAGCAGTCAGCAGGGGTCTGTGGGAGGAGTCAGCAGGGGTCTGTGGGAGGAGCCACAGGAGCAGTCAGCAGGGGTCTGTGGGAGGAGTCAGCAGGGGTCTGTGGGAGGAGCCACAGGAGCAGTCAGCAGGGGTCTGTGGGAGGAGCCACAGGAGCAGTCAGCGGGGGTCTGTGGGAGGAGCCACGGTCTGTGGGAGGAGCCACAGGAGCAGTCAGCAGGGGTCTGTGGGAGGAGCCACGGTCTGTGGGAGGAGCCACAGGAGCAGTCAGCAGGGGTCTGTGGGAGGAGCCACAGGAGCAGTCCAGACAGGTATATGTAGTTCACCACATTCACCCCCCCCCCCTTTGTTTTAAAAGAGTCCCCAGGTGGCGAAGTTTCTTACAAGTATAGTTACAGGTTAAGTCTATCAGGTGGTCGAATCTTTCGCTGCGATCTACGTAGCTCCGGCTGCGATTGCACAGGTGCCGGAGGTGGTGATTGCACCGGAGACGGAGATTGTGCTGGTTCTGGCCCAACTGGAGGTGTCAGGGATCCCTCACATGTGTGCGAGGTCCCCGGAATAGACGCGTACGAGATGCCCAGTACATGAGCGTCGTGAGGAGTCTGTGTGGGGCACGGTGTGTGCGGTGTCACCTCGGGTACAGGGTTCATAGTTACCGTGGAGTGTACGGGGTAGTGGTCTGCTGCTCCTGCGGGTGCCAGGTCGCGGACAGAGACCGTGTCCTCCCGCCCATCAGGCAAGACCACGTAGGCATACTGGGGGTTAGCAAGCAGAAGGTGAACCCTCTCGACCAGCGGGGAGTATTTATTACTCCTCACATGTTTACGTAGCAGCACTGGCCCCGGGGACGTCAGCCAAACTGGTAGGGTGGTCCCAGTGACAGACTTCCTGGGAAAAGAGAATAGGCGTTCGTGAGGGGTGGCATTGGTGGACATACACAACAGGGAGCGGATAGAGTGGAGTGCCTCAGGGAGGACCTCCTGCCATCGGGAGACCGGCAACCCTTTTGACTTAAGGGCTAAAAGTGTGGCCTTCCACACTGTGGCATTCTCCCTCTCCACCTGTCCATTCCCCGGGGATTATAACTCGTGGTTCGACTAGTAGCAATGCCCCTAGCTAGCAGGAACCGGCGCAACTGGTCACTCATAAAGGAGGACCCTCTATCACTGTGGATATAGCAGGGATATCCAAACAGGGTGAAGAGCTGGCGCAGGGCTTTTATGACGGACGTGGTAGTAGTGTCGGGGCAGGGAATGGCAAAGGGGAATCGCGAGTACTCGTCAATAATACTGAGAAAATAGACATTGCGGTCGGTGGAGGAAAGGGGGCCCTTAAAGTCAACACTCAGTCGCTCAAAAGGGCGGGTGGCCTTGACAAGCTGCGCAGTGTCAGGACGGTAGAAGTGAGGTTTGCACTCAGCGCAGATCTGGCAGTCCCTGGTCATCGTCCTGATGTCCTGCAGGGAGTACGGCAGGTTCCGGGCTTTAATGAAATGGTAAAATCGGGTGACCCCCGGATGGCAAAGATGTGCATGAAGGGCATACAGCTGGTCGAGCTGTGCGCTAGCACACGTTCCCCGGGATAGGTCATCAGAGGGTTCATTGAGTCTGCCAGGCCGGTACAGGATATCATAATTGTAGGTGGAGAGTTCTATTCTCCACCGCAAAATTTTATCATTTTTGATTTTGCGCTGCTGTTGGTTGCTGAACATGAATGCAACCGAGCGCTGGTCGGTCAGCAAGGTGAACCTTTTGCCGGTGAGATAGTGCCTCCAGTGCCTAATAGCTTCCACTATGGCCTGGGCTTCTTTCTCCACCACGGTGTGCCGAATTTCAGAGCCTTGAAGGGTATGAGAAAAGAATGCCACTGGTCTGCCTTCCTGATTGAGGGTAGCGGCAAGCGCGAAATCGGAGGCGTCACTCTCTACTTGGAAGGGAATGGTCTCGTCCACCGCATGCATCGTTGCTTTGACAATGTCCCCTTTAATGCAGCTGAAGGTCGCGCAGGCCTCAGCAGAGAGGGGAAAAGTGGTAGACTTGACCAGGGGGCGGGCCTTGTCTGCGTAATGGGGGACCCATTGGGCGTAATAGGAAAAGAAGCCCAGGCACTGTCTGAGGGCTTTGAGAGTGGTGGGAAGAGGGAGTTCTAACAGGGGGTGCATACGGTCGGGGTCAGGGCCAATGACCCCGTTCTCCACGACATACCCAAGGATAGCGAGTCGGGTGGTTCTGAACACACACTTGTCCCTGTTATAGGTAAGGTTCAAAGCTTCGGCCACTTGGAAAAATCGTTGGAGGTTGGCGTTGTGATCCGACCAGTCGCAATCACAGATGGTGATGTTATCTAGATAGGGAAATGTGGCCTTCAGTTTGTACTGGTCCACCATCCGGTCCATCTCCCTCTGGAAGACTGAGACACCATTGGTGACACCAAATGGGACGCGCAGGAAGTGATAGAGCCTGCCGCCCACCTCGAAGGCGGTGCAGGGGCGGTCCTCTGGGCGGATGGGGAGCTGGTGTTAAGCGGATTTCAGATCTATCGTCGAGTACACCTTGTACTGTGCTATCTGGTTGACCATATCCGCGATGCGGGGTAGGGGGTACGCGTCAAGCTGCGTGAACCTATTGATGGTCTGGCTATAGTCCACGACCATCCTATTTTTCTGCCCAGTCCGAACAACAACCACCTGGGACCGCCAAGGGCTTGTGCTTGGCTCAATGATCCCCTCCCTGAGCAGCCGCTGCACCTCCGACTTAATGAAGGCCCTGTCCCCCGCGCTGTACCTCCTGCTTTTAGTCGCCACTGGTTTACAGTCGGGGGTCAGGTTGGTGAACAGCGATGGGGGAGGGATCTTGAGGGTGGAGAGGCTGCAAGTAGTGTCAGTAGCACAGCTATCGGCATGGTGCTGGGCGGGATGTGGGGTTCGGTGTGTATGTGCGTGTGGTAACGGAGTATATGGTGAAGTCCCACCAAACTGAGGATTCCTGACAGTGAGTGGTGGGAGGGGCCCGTCATATGCCATAGTCACACTTTTGAGATGGCTCTGGAAGTCCAGCCCCAACAGCACAGGTGCGCACAGTCGAGGCGTGACCAGTAGCGCGAAGTTCCGATATTCTGTGCCCTGCACCACCAATGTGGCTACACAACCCCCCCGGATGTCTGTGGAATGCGACCCAGAAGCCAAGGTGATCCTCTGACTTTCCGGCCGTGTCACGAGTCCACAGCATTGCACTGTGGCCGGGTCAATAAAACTCTCAGTGCTGCCCGTGTCAAACAGGCAGCTAGTCCTGTGCCCCTCCACCAGGATGTCCATCATTGACCTTGCGAGCTGGTGCGGAGCGCTTTGGCCGAGGGTTACGGTGGCCAGAGTTGAGCCGTCCTGGTGCCCGGTAAACTCTGGCGAGTCGGGGGCGGGGCATGGTGACGCCGGCAAAGATGGCCGCTCACATCCGGGCATGCAAGATGGCGGCCCCCACGTCTCACACGGGTAGGTAGGGGCGGGGCATGGTGATGCCGGCAAAGATGGTTGTTCACATCCGGGCATGCAAGATGGCGGCCCCCAGGTCTCAGATGCAGTGCTGCTCGACCCCGCGCGCGGTTTAGACTTACAGGCTCTGGCAAAATGGCCCTTTTTCCCGCAGCTGGAGCAGGTCGCTTCTCGAGCTGGGCAACTGTTTCGAGAATGTTTCAGGAGCCCACAAAAGTAACACAGTTTTCTGTCTGACGAGTTTGGGGAGTTTGTGGAACCGCGACTGGCAGCGGCGTTGGCGAATTCACTCACGGGAACCGGTGGCGGCGGGGCCGGAGACGTCCACGGACCCGGCGGGGAATCGCGCGGCTGGACAGCGTCAGCGTAGTGCAGAGCAGCCTCCAGCGTATCAGTCGTCTCGATCACTGAGCGTAAGGTCAGATCAGCCTTTTCCAGCAGCCGCTGGCGCACATACACTGACCTGATTCCGGTCACAAAGGCGTCTCGGACCAAGAGTTCCGCATGCTGTTCCGCTGTGAGTGTTTTGCAGTCACAAGTCCGCACGAGTGCCTGTAGAGCTCGGAGAAATTCAGCGGTTGACTCCGCAGGCCGCTGTTTGCGCGTGGCCAAGCGATGTCTGGCGTAGACGGTGTTCACCGGCCGCAGGTACTGTCTTTTGAGGGCGTCAAGCACCCCTTCGTAGGTCGAGAGGTCCCTGATGAATGAATAAACTTTTGGGGCGACTCTCGAGAGGAGAATTCTGTGCCTAACAGCGGGGTCAGTTGCACGAACCTCCTCCAAGTATGATTGGAAGCATGCAAGCCAGAGTTCAAAGGCAAGAGCTGCTTCAGGGCCTTGGGGGTCCAAATCCAATCTTTCTGGACCTAAAACGGCTTCCATGTTTTAACTTCCAGTCAATAAAATTGATGCACCATCAATAACTCACTCTGAGACGTAAGAAACGAGGTACCGGCTTTTATTGACTGGAAGAATGAACAACACTACATCCTGGGGAATGAGGCTGGGCTCAGGCCTCAATCAGCTTTATACAGGGGTCTGTGGGAGGAGCCACAGGAGCAGTCAGCAGGGGTCTGTGGGAGGAGTCAGCAGGGGTCTGTGGGAGGAGTCAGCAGGGGTCTGTGGGAGGAGCCACAGGAGCAGTCAGCAGGGGTCTGTGGGAGGAGTCAGCAGGGGTCTGTGGGAGGAGTCAGCAGGGGTCTGTGGGAGGAGTCAGCAGGGGTCTGTGGGAGGAGCCACAGGAGCAGTCAGCAGGGGTCTGTGGGAGGAGCCACAGGAGCAGTCAGCAGGGGTCTGTGGGAGGAGCCACAGGAGCAGTCCAGACAGGTATATGTAGTTCACCACAGTGACTTTGCATAAAACTTTAACATCATTTATTTTCACCCCCGCTCCACTATCTACTCTGTCACTCTGGTTCCCATCCCCCTGCAAATCTAGTTTAAACCCCCTCTCAATAGCACTAACAAACCTTCCTGCAAGGATATTGGTCCCCCTGTAGTTCAGGTGTAACCCGTCTCTCTTGTACAGGTCCCACCTGCCCCAGAAGAGGTCCCAATGATCCAAAAATCTGAAACCCTGCCCCCTACACTAGTTCCTCAGCCACGTGTTCATCCTCCAGAGCATCCTATTCTTACCCTCACTGGCACGTGGCACAGGTAGCAATCCTGAGATTACCACCCTCGAGGTCCTGCTTTTTAACTTCCTACCAAGCTCTCTAAACTCACTGTTCAGGACCTCCTCACTCTTTCTTCCTATGTCATTGGTACCGATGTGTACCATGACATCTGGCTGCTCACCCTCCCACTTCAGAATGCTGTGCACGCAATCAGAGACATCCCTGACCCTGGCACCAGGGAGGCAACAAACCATCTGGGAGTCTCTGTCACGACCACAGAACCCCCTGTCTGTACCTCTAACTATCAAGTCCCCTATCACTACCACTCTCCTCTTCTTCCCCCCTCCCTTCTGCACTGCAGAACCAGACTCAGTGCCAGAGATCTGGCTTCCACAGCTTGTCCCAGGTAAGCCATCCCCCCCAACAGTATCCAAATCGGTATACTTGTTGTTGAGGGGAATGGCCACAGGGGAGCCCTGCTCTGCCTGCCCTTTCCCCTTCCCTCGCCTGACGGTAACCCAATTACCTGTGCGCTGCTCCTTTGGAGTAACTGCTTCCCTGAAACTACTATCTATAAACTCCTCATTCTCCCGAATGATCCGGAGGTCATCCAGCTCCTGCTCCAGTTCCCTAAGGCGGTTTGTTAGGAGCTGCAGCTGGATGCACTTCTTGCTGGTGTCGTTGTCAGGGATACCAAAGGTCTCCCTGACTTCCCACATCCTGCAAGAGAAGCATTCCAACATCCTGCCTGGCATTTGCTCTACTCTAAACAAACAAAACAAAACTTACCGGAACCTACCCTCTCCTCTGCCCGTTCACACCGAATCCTGTTGAGCCAAAGCCGTCCCACTCTGACTCAGACCACTCTGATGATGGCGCTGTATATGGTGGTCTTTTTATCAAACCTTTGGCGCGCTATGTCACGCACCTGTGCAGTCTAGCCTCTTTGCCCCGATCAGTTAAAAAAACGGCTTCTCTCCAAGATGCCTTTACTGCTTCCCTCTCCGCTTCTTGCTTCAATTTAAAAGACCGTTGAAAAATTCCTCTCCTTTTTAAACCTTTGGCGTGCGCTACGTCACATACCTGCGCAGTTTAGCCTCTTTGCCCCGATGAGTTAAAAAAAATCCCCTACAGATATAACTGAGGACTGCATGTGCAAGCTGCACAAGATTAAAAGGTGCTTAGATAAATGTTTTCAGGCCTGGCCTGCATGAGATGCCAAGGAAGAAGGGGCATTTCTACATTTGAACAGATCTATGGTCAGACCCCGGAGCCGTCTTTCTATAACGGAGGTGGTTGTGTGCTTTAACTCCGTGCTCTCACAAAATTCAAACCATTATGCATCCCTAATGGTCAGTATCTCAGTAGAAGCCATTCAGTGTTTGAGTCTTCAATAGAAGCTCAAACTTCTGCCACGTCAGCTCAGTCTGCTGCTCTTCACAGCAACGAAAGTGGATGCAACCTGAAGCCAAAGCAGTTTGATGTTTCCATTTAGGGCCGAGAGCAAACTCATCCACTCTAAATGAGCAGCCTTCCAACGGTATGGCTGCAGGCACTAGAGGAATGAACTGGGCTGATGCACAAGAGGTGTTAATCAATCACATAATTTTAATTTTAATTAGATGAATGAATATTGTTTGAAATAATAATTTGATTGGTTCTTCTATTCATAAATTGTAGTCAAACAGATGCTGAGATGATCAGCATGTGAAAGAAAATTCACTGAGAATGGTGAAATGAGGAATACGTGTCCCATTTCATTCACTGAGTGAATTTGGTAGCAAACCAGCACTCAATCTGTATTCCTAGCATCTCTGAGAAGGTAGCAAAGAGCTGTCTTCTTGAACTGCTACGTCTGTGGTGAACATACTCCCACAATGCTGTTAAATAAGTTCTAGGATGTTACCAAGTGACAAGGAAGATGAGCTACTGTTTCCAAAACAAAGGATGATTGGGGCTTAGGAGGTGAACCTACCTGCATGATGTAAACATGCAATTTGTGTCATCCACTTATCCATGAGTAAAGGCCAAATTTCCAAAGCAAACAAATGAATGGTTATATGGTTATGTGGAATCCTCTTTCATTCATCAATGTTTTGCAGTATTTATTATTCTGAGTTGCTTTCATTATCATCGCAAATAGTACGGTAATCACTGATGATGGATACCAATGTGGCAATTACTGCCAAATGCTTTCCCAGTGACCAGTGAATAGATAATTGATCGAAAGGGCAATGGCCATGAGCGCAGTAAGTAGTTACCTACATTCATACAAAGTCAGTAAAGTTGGCAAATCCCTCTGTCCAAGAAGTCAGCTTTGCCTCTATGAAATCAAAAGATATTATTTCTTTTCTTCAAAGCCTTGGGATCTCACCAATGCAGCAGTCAAGAGCAAATTAATGATTGTTATAAAGATTTGCTGTGGTGAGCTGGGAATGATACAGTGGCATTAAGTTGGGAGTCACCGTCAACTTGACTCACATGAATTCCAGACGCAAGAACCTGACCAAAAGTCATCCTCAAGGCCTTATTTATCTTAGTGATTACAAACTTTAAAAGCCTAAGCTAGCAAAGACTTTGCTCATCAGACCAGTCCAGGTATAATATTCTGGAAGTAGGCTCTTTGTTGATGGATTGCTTTATCTCTTGTTCAAAGACGTCAAACTCTCTCAATATCACCTGCGATGAATTTCTTTAAACCTGTAGTAATGGGTACCTTCTCGTACTTTCACAGCTGAGATATCCTTTAAATGTTTCCTCTTAATAATACACCTAACCCCTCGGGGTCCAGTATGTAGGACCCTAGACTGTAGTCCTTATGCACAAAGTTTTATAATACCTGCACCAGGCTTCAGTGCATCCTTCAGCATATACTCCTTGCCCCGAAACGTGCCAGTCAGCAGCTTTCAATTACAAGTATCTTCTTACACTGCTAGACCAACAAGTTTCAGATAGACCAAAGCACGCTTTCACCAGATTGATGATCTTCCAGCAGCAGTTGATGCTTGTCTCAGTATCACCTCTGAGAATAGCATGTAGATGCAGCTGCTTGTGGTGGATCTCAACAAGGGTTATTGCATCCTGTTCCAGACCTTCTTAACAAGTACACAAAGAGATGGACAATCATCCACATCACTGCAATCTTGAAGTTAGCATGTGGTGTGAGTGAGGCTCCAGCTACGCGGCAAGGGAAGACCCCTTTCACTGAGAGCCGAGTAAGGTCCTACTGCTTGCTTCTGAATTCTAGTGAAATGACATTCTGCAAAATAACATTAAAAGCTCAAAAAACTGTCGCACTATTCAGTGTGCCATCACAGGGCCTGCGGGACTTCTTGTGTAGACTACCTCTTGAGGTCTTGTAGTCAAAAACGTTTATATTTTGCAACATTTTCAGAAATTACAGGCAGTGTGGCAAGGTTCTACCGAATGGAACGTTGCATAACAACAATACCAGGCCCATTCTACACAGCACCAAAGACACCTCAGCACTGTGATCATCATGTTGAGGGCTATACTGGATACAATTCCCCACTTTGCTATAGGGTATATCACAATCCATTAGATACAAGATATCTTGCATCTCCAGATAAAATGGATAATGGCTGCCACAGTGCAGAAATGTTACTTGCTCCAAATATAACAGCACAGGGAGTATCTTGTACCTTATGACCAGATCCATGCCCACCATCCAGAGGGAATACTGCTCCCAGATTCCCAATTTCTATTTTACCTTGCCTATCTTCTCCACCAAAGAGCTATGGACTCTGATTTCTATTAGGTTGCTGGGAAACTAACAGGCCATCAGAAATGCCTGACCCTATTTCACAACCAGTGCATTTTCAATCAAAAATAAAGTGATCTGCTCTAAGTAAAATTAACATTGGATTGCAAACCACTGAAAAAGAAATGTTAAATGATTTCTTGTATCTATATCTGATAATGTACATGAATCTGAGACTCTCCCTGTTACTGATATCCCAGAGTCTCCATAGACCCTGTTGGCTACAATAATGTATTTGATGGTTAAAGTATTTTAATATTGAAGACAATGTCTGAACACTGAAGTTCTGAGATTGGCAAATGGAGCCTATTAGCTTTAGATGATTTAATTCATATCCAATTAACATTTCACTTATCAGATGTTTAGCCTTCCAAATAAGTTAAATATTCATAGATAAAGTAAAAACTCTTTTAACATAACATTTATAAGTTACAACTTTCCCAGCTTGAATCCAAATTTGCCATTTTACATCCTTCTGATTTTCAAATCACTAATCTAAATATCCCAAATATTTTTCCTGTAAAGTTATGGAATTGATTGATTATCTCATAATAATGTCTCATCACTTTTTCATAGCACCCTTCTTTCAATGCCACATTTTCAGGTTTTTACACAGTGGACAAAATGCCATAACTAATTATCTATTTTTCAGGCTCAACTTGTTTTCCAGAAGAAATAGTAAAACGCAAAACTCTCCTTCCAACTTCCACTGTACTTTTATCAATATATTTAGCCTTGTTCAAGAGGTAGGTCTTCTCTATGATTCTATTTTTTTTTAACTTCCAGGTTTGTTTATTACTTTAGATCACCAGGACAATAGTAATATTTATGTCAAGCTGTTGTTTATTGATCACAGCTCAGCATTCCAGCACAATCATGCCATCAGTTCTAATCAAAAAGGTCCAAAACATTCTAATCAATGAGGTCCAAAACCTGGGCCTCTGTACCTCCATCTGCAACTGGATCCTTGACTTCCTCACCGGGAGATCACAGTCTGTGTGGATCAGAAATAACATTTCCTCGCTGACAGTGCACACTGGTGCATCTCAAAGATGCGTGCTTAGCCCACTGCTCTGCTGTCTTTACACTCATGATTGTGTGGCTAGGCACAGTTCCAACACCATCTATAAATGTACCGACAATGTACCTGTTGTTGGCAAATGGTGACAAGGAGGCCTACAGGAGTGAGATAGATCAGCTGGTTGAGTGGTGTCACAGCAACAACTTTGAACTTAACATCAGAAAGACCAAGGAATTGATTGTGCGCTTCAGGAAGGGGAAGTCGAGGAACACCCACCAGTCCTCATCGAGGGGCCAGAAGTGGAAGGGTGAGCAGTTTAAAGTTCCTGGGTGTCAACATCTCTGAGGATCTATCCTGGGCCCAACATATTGATGCAATTATAAAGGAGGCACAACAGCAGATATACTTCATTAGGAGTTTAAGGAGATTAGGTATGTCACCAAAAACATTTTGTACAGGTGTACCATGGAGAGCATTCTAACTGGCTGCATCACTGCCTGGTTTGGAGGGGCCACTGCTTCAGAAAGTTGTAAACTCAACCAGCTCAGTCATGGGCACTGGCTTCTTCAGCATCCAGGATGTTTTCAAAAGCTGACCCCCATCACCCAGGACGCGCCCCCTTCTCACTGCTACCATCACGGAGGAGGTACAGAGCCTGAAGACAATCTCAATGTTCTGGGGACAGCTTCTTCCCATCAGCCATCAGATTTCTTTTTTTATTAATTTTTTTGAGTTTCTACAATACAACTACAAAAAAAATCAACAAAATGGAGATTATTACAGCGCAAAACAAATGTGTCTAATATATAATTCATGACAATAAGGAAAAAGCACCCAAAATAAAATCATATAAAGTTAGTATCCTCCCCACCTTCCCACTACAAAACCCCAGGCCAACCATTTCAATATGTAAAAGAAAAATAATCAGAGCGTTCGACCCCACAGAGCTGTAAATATATATATATAAAAAATATATAATTCCTACTACCAAAACTATAATGTAATTCCATCAAAAAAACCTGTAAAACGTACAGGAAAAAAAAGCTGAAAGTAAAGGATTATGGTACAGAAAAAAAAGAATAAGCTGAATCTAAAGAGTTATGAAAGTATTCGAGAAAAGGTCCCCACACCTTATGAAACTTTATGTCCGAATTGAGAAGTGAATAAAGAATCTTTTTAAGGTCTAAACAGGACATAATATCACTAAGCCATTAAGCGTGAGTGGGTGGGGCAACATCTCTCCGCCTGAGGAGAACTAAGTGTCTAGCCAAACTGAGGCAAAAGATCAACAGTCTGGCCTTTGGATGCCACTTTAGTAAATTAATCACCTTGGTACCCTTGACTAAAATCTGAGTATTCACATTTTATTCCTATCTTTGTCAATATCTTCATTTAACCAAAAAAAAAACAGCAATTCTGGTATAACTCCTTTAAAAAAAATCAATGTTAACCCTCTCCAATTGGTTTATATATTTTTTACATGGTCCACTACTCCTGCCTCTATCTATCAACTCAACAATAAGGTCATTCTTGTTTTGCAAGACTTTGTCTTGGAAAATCAATTTTGCTACCCTTCCTAGAATGACTAGTTAACTGTTTCAACAGAAGTCCCATTGAGGCAAGAACGTTACCCTGCTTGTTAGTGAAGATCATAGTGTATAATACAGAAAAGAAGCAGAAGAGGTTCATCCGGATATGTTGGAGAGCTTTAGCTGTAATGTAAGGTTGTACAGATTTATATTGTTTTCTCTGGATGGCCAGAGGCTGAGAGGTGAAATATATAAGATTATGAGAGGCATGATAAATGGAGTCTTTTTCCAGGGTTGGAAATGTCAAATGTTATAAGATGTAGGTTTAAAGTGAAGGGAGGAGTTTAAAGGAGACTTTAGAGGCAAGTTCCTTTACACTGAGAGCACTAGATGCCTAGAATATGCTGTCAGTGAAGATGATAGAAGCACAAGGCATTTAATAGACGCATGAATGGACAGGGATACAGTCCATGTGTAGGCATATGGGATTAGTTAGACTGCCATCTATGACCTATGCTCAACAGTTGTTCATACATGTTTTTGGTTTTCCACAAATCATGAATAATTATTCAGTTATTCTTGAAATAATTATGAGAACATTTTTACTTGGTTTGAATGTTTCCCTGTCTACTCTTAGCAGCAAATATCAAACTCACCTCCATCTAACAGACCAACAAAATGTGTTTCTTAATAAAGATTCTTACTTATACGTTATTATTGGTGATAGAGCAAGAGACCAGAGAGAAAAGGAATTCAAGAATGTACACATTATTGGAAAAGGAAGATGGAATCCACATTCTCTACTCTGCAGTGAGAGTGTATAAATATGACCTCTGAAATGTACTTAAAAGATCTCAAAGTATTTCATAATTAACTTTGAATGAACTGTTTCGTCCAGGCATGTAGGCTCCTTCCAGCACAAGGAGAGCCTCTACTGTTCCTGAGAGAAAACCTTTGCACTAAACTTTTCTCTTACAGGCTTTTTAGAAGTGCAACCAAGACTTAATTAGCATATTGTTCATTTGTCAATTCCACTTATTAAATATCAAGTTCTGTTCATTAAATATTTAATAATGAGGAATAATTTATCATTGATTGCTAGCACTATACTCTGCAAACTGTGGATATCATCTTCCAGGTGTGATTACTTTATGGGAAAAGAATATGCGGAGATTAGTATCATTAGTTCTTGATATTGTTGAATGGGTTTATTCCCAGCCCCGCCCCCACACCTCTTCGACATTCCCTCTCCTCCTTGCCTTCTCCCCTACAATTTTATCAAGGAACTGTGAAAGTTAGGCAAAGTATGTTACAGAAAGTATAAGATGCAGAAGGCAATAATGCTAGCAACAAACAAAAAGGGATAACTCAGGGAAATTGAACAAAACTTTTCATGGAAAAGGGAAAAGCACACTTACAGGCTGCAACTGTATTATTGTAATGGGAGCCAAAATTAATTGTGCAGCCACTGGGGAAACCCTTTGAACATTGAGATGAGGCTTGGGACTATTACATGGTAATTAAACATACTTCAGCACTGGTGTATGAAGGATCATTCACAGTTTCTATTACTGAGAGATGAACCATTGTACTGAACATCTTTCATGACTACTTCCATGAATACAATATATGCTAATAAACTGGTAAGTCCCCTGCCAAAAGCTCCATCTCGTTCCATGGCAACTCATTCAGTACACGTGTAATCTTTCTGCAATTCAGTAATCTTCATCTCACCTTCCTCAGTGTTTTCCAAAACCTCTGCAGAGCACACCTCCATTTCCATAGCCCGCAACACTTTAATCATGTAAATAACTAACTCTCACAATTTGCAAGATTGTCAAAAGCTGAAGGTTAAGCTCTCGACCCTGTTGCACGCCCAGTAATGCTACAGACCTCTGGAGTTCCAAAGTCAATTGGCTTTCTCTCTGTGCGGTGTGTTACCAACAAGTTTGTCTTTGAACATTGCTTTTCCAGTGATGGCTCCATAGTCAATCTTCTCAACACATTAGTAGGACTGAAGTAGATGATTAAGCTATGTGAAAGCAGTACTATTACTGTTACATTATAATTGGCAGACCATTCTTCTACTACATTTGTCTTTTACAAAATCACTAGCAAAATAAAAATCTGGCCTGTGATTTTCAATTGTTAATTTTAAACAGCAATAAAAGCTTTATCATCTAAAGATGACACCATACTATGAATTTTGTAGCAGAAACGATAAGGGGTATGGTTAGAATATGATAGAGTGAGGTGAATTTTCAAGTAGAGATAAAAGAGATAAATCTGTATCCATTTGGATATTAAAGGTGCTATATAAATGTTCATGCTGTTCCTAAAAATAATTTTCAGCAATATATTTTGGTGTAGGAGGGTGGATGGCTGCTTAGTTAGCACATCTGGTAAAACTAACCAGACGCAAAATGATGATTTGACCTTTCTTTTGGTTTAAATATTAGCAACTAGTTTGGTGTACATTTTACTGCATATTAGACCAAATGGAGGGGGGAGTATACGTTGTAAATTATCTTTATCATTATGCTGTAGCTTATAAAATCATTTGAGTCTTAGTGTATAACTTAACTCATTAGCAACTTTTCCCTAAATAACAGATGGTAAATTCTTCAGGAATATGAAACATCATCATATCCTATGGGAACCTATACTGCACTTCAATATCCTATGAATACGTATGCTAAAGTTCAGTATCCTGTGAGGACCTATCCTACATCTCAATATCCTGTAGAGAGCTATGCTATAACTGAATATCCTGTGGGGACATATGCCACATCTCAGTATCCTATGGGTAACTATGGCAAACCTGAATATCCTATGGGAACCTATGCCACAGCTCAGTATCCTGGAGGAATCTACTCAAAAGATCAGTACTCTGGAGGAGCCTATGCCACATCTAAACCTCCTGTCGCAATTCATGCCAAAACTCAGTATCCTATGAGGATCCCTAGTGAAGCTCCATATCCAGCACCCTCCTATGTTGCAAATCAGTATCCTACGAAGACTTATGTCATGGGCCAACATCACATGGGCACCTACAATTCAGTTCCTTATCACATTAGAAACTACGTCGCTGGTCACTATCCTCTGACCCACTTTTCCCCTCAGTATGCAGTGAGGAATTACATTGTGGGCCAGAGTCTGCAAAACAATTTGCAAACCTATCTGTTTTGCGACTCTGCAAGGACTGATACCATGGATCAGCATTCCACAACAAGCCATGATACAGATGGGAATGTTCAAAGGATCAATAATGCAAGCCAAGATTTTGAAATGACCGACACCACAGATGAGGATCTTACAAGGAGTGAGAGTGTTGTAGACCAGGATTTTGAAAGGGCTGTTAGTGCTGATCAAGACCTTGAGAGGGTTTACAGCATAGACCAGGATTTTGAAAGAACTGATTCCACCGACCAGGATACTGAAAGGATTGAGATTGCAGACCAGGAAGCTATGAGGTACAGCAGTGAAGATCAAGATTCTGTGAGAGGTGTGAGAGGTGATAGTGTAGAGAGGGATTCAATGAGCTCAGGGCAGTATTCTGCGAGTACTGAAAGCATAGACCATGATCCTATCAACGTTGACAGCAGGAGCCAGGATATTTCAAAGATGGACGAAGTCGAGGGCTTCATGGAGGCTGAGAGAGCACGGCTAAATGCTGCAGTGAACAATGGAATAGGCAAGGATGTGGAAAAGCCAAACAACACTTCTGAGAGCCCCATGAGGGCATACTTTATACCTAGGTATCATGCGGATGCCAATGTTGCAGGTCAGTATCCTGCCATGGTCAATAATGCAGAAGGATACTTTGTACCAGCTTACCCTCCTCATTTTCCTGTGAGAACCTGCATTGTAAACCCAGGTTTTACAAGGGCCTATATGGCGGTTCAGGATCCAAACTGGACTGATAATTCAGCTCAGGACCTCTCTAAGGTCAGAAGCCCAGAACAGAGTCCTATGAAGGCAAGAAGCCCAGAACTCATGGTTACAAAAGCAAGAAGCTCAGAATTCATTCCTACAAAGTCAAGAAGCTCAGAACTCATGCCTATAAAAGCAAGAAGCCCAGAATTCATTCCTACAAAAGCAAGCCCAGAATTCATTCCTACAAAGTCAAGAAGCCCAGAACTCATGCCTACAAAAGCAAGAAGCCCAGAATTCATTCCTACAAAGTCAAGAAGCCCAGAACTCATGCCTACAAAAGCAAGAAGCCCAGAATTCATTCCTACAAAGTCAAGAAGCCCAGAACTCATGCCTACAAAAGCAAGAAGCCCAGAATTCATGCCTACAAAAGCAAGAAGCCCAGAATTCATTCCTACAAAAGCAAAAAGCTCAGAACTCATTTCTTCAAAGGCAGGAAGCCCAAAATACAATCCTACAAAACAAAGAAGCACAGAACAGCCTGCTGCAAAGGTGAAAAGTCCAGAGCAGAGTCTTACAAGGACCAGAAGCCTCGAACAGAGTTATGTGAAGAACAGAAGCCCTGCCCAAAATTCTATAAAGAACAGAAGTCCAGGCCAGTATTCTGTAAATACCAGAAATAGATGCCAGAGTTCTGGAAGGACCAGAAGCCCAACCCAAGGTCCTGTGGAGATTAGAGACCAAGTCCAGGACCCTATGAAGAGCAGTACCCCAGGCCAAGATAGCATAACAAGTAAGACAGAAGAACCTGTAGGCACCTATGTAGCAGCTCAGTATCCTGTAGCAATCCATTTTACAGGCTTGTATCCTTTTAGGAGCTACCTAACATCTCATTATCCTTCAGGTACTTATTTTTCACATCATGTACCAATGAAATATGTGACACCTCCATATCCTACGAGAAACTGCGTTACACCTCAATATCCTGTCCAGACCTGTGTGCGATATCCATTGATAAACTGCAGTTCACCACAGTATCCTGTGAGATCCTACGAAGTCCCAGTATATCCCCTGAAGACCAACGTTGAACCTAAATATCCTGTGAGGTGCGTCAGCCTTTAATAGTGGAATCATTGGTCCTGTATCTGTGAGCATCCGCCCTTAAACAAGCTGCGGCCTTCTATCGGCGTAAAAGTAGACTTAGTGAAAATAGAATAAAGCCAGTCATGACCACTCCAACTGTATCTTTATTTTTAATAAATGTTCTGTTCATGAACTTGATGGGTGATAATACTACCGTTTTGAACATTGCTCTGGTACCTGGGTAAGCATCAACAACTTCTCAATCAGATAAATTACAGAGGTCTCTTTTAAGATTGTCCCAATAATACAGGTTATGCTAACAATGCTGAAATGGTGTAACATTTTGTTTATTTGTGCAGTGACAATAGGATTGACACCTTAGTGACAGATTAGGGGAATCCTTTGTTCCACGTTTCCTTAAGGACTGAATTATAACACTCCAATCTCACTCCACCATGAAATCTAGAACTAAAATCCCCTGAGCTACCAGCCTGAGCATGGCTGGATACAAATGCAGACCTTCACAACTGATTAATGCACTGTATCTCCTAATACCTTGTAAACTCTCTCAGAGATTTAAAGTAGGCCTCAACTCCAGCCTCCTCAGATCTGATTATTCTTAAGACTGAGTGCGTGATGTTCACTGTCTTCCTTCGTTAGTAATTGTTCACAAAATATTTGCATAACATACGGCATGGAAGACATTGTGTGCCTGTGGTTTCTTATAATTGGTCACTTCAGCTTGGAAGAGGATTAATTGAACCTTGGACACAACACCAAAGTAGGGTTTCACCTGAAGTTTCAATTGGGCATTGACAGAACCCAGTGAAAATCAAATATTGTAGATACGCATATTGGGGTTGGAATAACAAGTAGCGGAAATACATATGGAAATGCACATTCTCTGAAATGATTTAATTCCAAATAAAACAAGATGATGATGTTCCTGATCATGGGCTAGAGCCTGTAAAACGTGATGTGATCCCAACATTCAATGGCCTCCTCTTGCTCCTATTACCTATTTCTAAGCTGTGTAACTTGAAAAGATAATGCACTCAACTTCCTCCTCATTGTTAATCTGCAGATTTTAGGATAGAAGAATTGAAAAGATTTGCATTCTCCCACCCTGATTATTCAGAATAGACTATGATGTCTTCTGCACAATGAATATATGATAACATTAACAAATGAAATTAATCAAATAATTTTCTCTTTAATTTCTTTGAGTGATGATCTTAATGAGTGATAGACGAGTTTCAGTTAGTGGCCAGTTCCTGCTACCATTTCTCATGGTCCTGAAAATGAGTACCTTGAAAAAGTTCAAAGTACATGTACTATCAAAGAATGTATAAATTACACAACCTTGCGATTTATCTTGTTTAACTGCCATCTTGCCAGCATCTTTTCAACTGCCTTGAGTTTAACTGCTAGGATTCAAGAGTTGTACAAAACCCTTGATGACCTTCGGTAATAGCATAGTTCTGAAAAACATCTGCTGGTTTGAGCTGTATATTCTCATCATTTGTTTGGGCATCTTTCTCCTCCCACCATTTGCCATGTTCAACCTTTGAAGAGCAATATAGAAGACATGATATATGTTGCTTTTCTGAAAAGACAATTTTTTTAATGGTTGACCAGCATTGATGTTTCATCCGGGTTTAACTTAAGACTTAGTGAGTTTGCAACAAATTCCAATAGCCATAATTTTCAATCTAATTCAAGGCATCAAAATCCACTACTAGCTGAGACTCTTCACCAGATCCTCCAACGCTGCACCTGTTGCTTCAGATGACTCCAGTGAAAATGCTGCATACTTTACTGAATCTTTAACAATGACTTGATGAACAAGTGAACGCTGTGGATCACATGGTGCTCCTAGTTACTAGCTATAGATACTGGGGAAGGATTATCAGATCCTTGCTGTGAAAATCATAATACAGCTATTTTCCATAGCAAGTTCAACAATTTAGAAACAAGGACAGACCATTCCACTCAATTGTTCTCTTATTTAGTTAAATTATTTCAATCTAGCCTTAACAAACCAAATTGACAAAAATCTATCGATCTCAATTTTGAACATTTCAATTCACCCAGCATATAGACTTTTACAGCCTAGATCCTACTTTTCAGCTTCCAGATTTTCATGCCTTTGTGGGAAAGAAAGGTGCTGGATCCATTCCAGCGTGGTTAGTCCTTTAAGATCATGATGTTTTAGATTCTGCAACTGAGGACGAGTTCCTCTAAATCCACTCCAATTAAATCTATTATTATTTTGAACTTACTCCCAACACCAATATATCCCTCTTGAAGTGTGCTTCATAAAGCATTCTTCTCTCTTTATTCCAGACCTAATTAATAGAAGGCATTGGCCTTTATGTATTGGTGCACTGGAACAATTGATAAAAAATAGCAATAAGTGCAGATAAGAGGAAGGAGGAATGAATTTGCATTTATTTTGTGCCTTTATAACCTCAGGACATCCAAAGCAATTTTGAAGTGGAGCCCCATTGCAATAAAGAGATTACAGAAAACTTCTCCAAGATCCCATAACCATCAATGAAGTAAATGACCAGATGATATAATATTAATTGAGATTTAACTATCAGACAACACACACTAAGAACTTATCTGCTGTTTGTCAAGTAGTGATATGGGATCTTTAATATGCTGGGATATCTTCTCTGAAAAATGGCTCCCTTGAAAATACTGCAATTCCTCAGCTTTGCTGAGGTACCCAGCTGGAATATGTGTTCAGGTGTCTTGTGTGAAGTTTGAACCCACACTAGCCTATCTCAAAAATACGAGAAACCATTGAACTGTGGGGCCAAAAAAAATTCTTCGATACAAACAAGGTGCTGTTGGTGACCTCCTTCTTTTCTATTTCTTTCCAAAGCCTTGCCTGCTTCAGCATCAAAAGCTTTTACATAGAACATTTCTACATTTTTACATGTTGCTGATACACCTGTGTGTGTGTGCGTTTTAATCACAAGTTTAAACCATGTGACCACCATATATGTAAAATGGCCTCCACTGAGGAAACTGGAATAGGATTTCAGTAATGTAAAAAATTCAGATGGACGTCTTAGTGCAATCACTGTTAGCGGTAAGGATTTGAGGAGAGGGCAATTTATTTGAGTGACATTGTGGATTTCTGAAGTACACCCATTAGATCTAGGCTACCACAGCTTAGGGCATCAATGTGAGAGCTGGGTGCTGAGCTCAGTGGCAGAAGTACCAAGTGAGAAATTGATTATCCTGGCTGTTAAAATTCCTAAAGGGATTGACCAAAGTAAGGAAGTTTGATGGCGTAGACATGGTATTGATTTAGCTTGAGGAGTTCAGTAGTCTGCATAATGTACTCTAATAACTTGATGATAATGATTGTATTTTCCAGTGACAATTACTTGGTATCTTCGTTAGAACGCTCTCTGACATTTCAAAACAAAAATCCTGCTCTTGGCTGACTTGGGCTGGTTATTATTAGACGAGCTGTGGGTAAATGCAAATATTTTTGGAATTTTGAACAAAGAGATAAATCCTCACGAACTCTCATCATGATTTTATGAAGATGGTTGAATCTGAAAACTCTTAGCAGAGAAAATGCACCAATGCTCTACGAAAATAATGGTTGGGAAATACAACCTATTTCTTTCATTTGAGTAACCTGAGTCACAGGAGGGCACTCCTTTGATGCAAATGCTATCAGTTTACCTATTTTTTTACACCGTGATTGGTAATATGGTGCTTCGTCAAGGACAACTACACTCAGTCCTCTTGCACTCACTTCTTGCCCAAACTGAGTCTGGAGCCAATTGTTCTGGGCACAGCCCAAATTGAGTGTCAGTAAGCAGGTAGGTGAAACTTAATCATTGTCAGAGTGAGGGGCAGCGAAGAAATCCAGGTTGTTAGTACATTTGTTTTCACTGAAATGGGACATACTGATTCTTTTTTTGCATTTCACTATAAATACTTGTATCTTATCTATACAAGAGTAGACTATTATTGGTTGAAGATTCTGCTGCAGAGGTCTTTGTGATAATATAGTGAAATGACCTATTATGTAAATCTGTGGGAAACAAGGAAGTGTAATACCTTGAATGCTTGGGAATTGTCAATGATGTGTTACCAATAGAAATCAGGTGGCTAACTTTTAGAGTTCACGCTGTAAGATGGCCTATATCTGTTCACTGAAAACTTCTTCTGTTCAAAGAGGTTCCTTTCAATATTTTGCTCTGCTCCATTCTTCTTATCAATCATTTAATATCCTCTTTCTCCAGCATCCACACATTATTTCACTGAAATATTCTACTTTCTTCACTCAGTTTCTGCACCAAACAATTATCCTCAATAATCTACCTTCATCTCAGTTCATTATGTCACCTGTCCTTCATTGCCTTCCTGACATTTATTAATGTCCTCTTCCATTTAAAGATCCTCGATAATTCATGGTTGCTTTCTTGATGGTGCAATTGCGTATGACCTTAACGCTCACATATTCATTAACACAGAACAAGCAACCTCATACCATTTCCACCCATAATGTCCTCTTTCCCTCTCAAGGTTCCTGACAACTATGATATACACTGTATCTGGACATCTACTAATTCAGCTGGTCACACTCCAAAATAATATTTTGTTCTGGCTATAAGTATGAAACAACTTCTAATAAAAGACCCTAGCATAAAACTTGAAACACTTATACCATTTTGATAAATAGTTGGTTGCTTCTTTCTCTGTAACATGGATCTGAATGAGTACATGCTAACTATTATTTCAACCTGAATATTCTAGCAAAATTTCTGCCGACTGGCTTTTTGCAACAATTAATTGCATTTATATAGCACCATTAAATTCCATCCCTATGCATACAGAGAACGATAAGCTGGGAGAGGGGAGCTTGAAGAGATGACCAAGTACTTAAACAAAACGGCATAGCCTTTGCAATTTTTCTGTCATGTTATTACCAAGAAGCTTGGAATAAAGACATAAAATGCTGGACACTCAGCAAGTCAGGCGGCATCTGTAGAAAGAGAAAAATAACATTTCACATCTGGGACCTTTCATCAGAGCTACAGAGTGAAGCTTGGTGCTGAGTTGAAATATTATGCAGTGTACTTTATTCAATGACAATTCACAGGCACCAAAACTATACTGGGTTGAAGGCTGCATTTTTTAATTCATTTCTAAGTTTTTTTTTTCCAATGAGAAAGTAATTACTGCAGTGTGTCAGCATCTAGGTCTAGAGAGTGATCTAGTATGCACGGGCTGAGTAGATGATTGCACAGTTAGTGACACCATCACCATTACTGAACTGCCATTAGAACCTCAGAATTTTTTTACCTTTTCAGAGTCATCCACAGGAAATTGATGGTGATGTAGCTCAGTGTTTTCATAGTTCAAATGTTATGAAGCATTCCCTTAAATTGCCAACTATGAGTGTGGCAGAAAGTTCCAACAACAGCGGTTCAATAAGAAATGGAGTGGTAATGGAAAGCCCTAGTTCAATCATCCGTTCAATTAACTGCAAACTTGTGGAGTATGAAGTAGAAGGTACTCTAAGTACTGCTAGGTGCTTATCTTCACACTTTGATCTCCATATAACTTGATTCCAGAATCAGAAAAGAGGCTTGAATGTACAGAACAGCTGAACATCCAGAGGCGTTTGGGATGGAGAATACCGAGATTCATGTCTTTGAGTAAACAAAATCCCTCCTACCAGTTTTAAATGGCCAGCCCCTTATCCTGAGAATGTGCTCCCTGTTTTTAGACATTCTGGTTGGAAACAACTACCCCTCATCGTCCACCTTTCAACCCCACTCAGAATGTTATGGTTGCACGTGATCATCTCACATTATATTCCAGTGTGTACAGCCTTTTCAACTTTTCCTACATCAGTCCTGTGTCACAGGATTCAATCGAGTGAATTCCCTTTACAGTAACATAATTCAGAAGAATTCCATGTGGTTATTAGACCTGATTATACGTTAAACCAGGGGTGTGTGAGAAAGAAGATGGAATCAGATGAGTGCATTTTTATTTTAACTAAAAACAGAAAATGTGAGAAATACTCAACTGGGTGACTCCCTTTGCAGAACACCAGTATTCAGTCTGCAGGTGTGACCCCAGCATTTGGTTGCCTGTCACTTTAGTTTTGCATCCTGCTCCAGCCTGAGTTATCCATCTTGCAATGTTACAACAAGACCCAATAAAGTTCAAGGAACAACAACTCATCTTTCGTCAGGACGTATCACAGCCTTCTGGATTCAATACTGAATTCTCTAACTTCAACTCACTCACTTTTTCTCTCTTTCTGTTTAATTCAGAACTGTTCATTCCTTTCTGATACTGCTATATCCAGGCATGTTGACCATATCCCTTAACCTTGCTATTAGCAAAACACAACACAAATAGCATCTTCTAACCACCACACTAAGTTATTCAGTCTCAGAGATATTCCCTTTATTCTGAACCTTTCCAGTTCTAACTGCTGCTGGGACATTAACTGTCTTGCCTTCACCTACTACAACCTCACCCGCTCCACTCTCTCCATACCAACCCCAGCCTCACCATCAAACCTGCAGACTAGACAGTGCTGTTGGAGTCTGGCAGCTCTTTGACACTTACTCTTACTTACCCTTGAATAAGTACCAAACTGAGAAACACCATGCCAATGTCACCCACTTCATCACTGATCGCATTCCAGAGATTTCCCATCCACGGGCTCCAAACAACTTCCACCCAACCTTCAGTTTCACTTGGTCCTGCTCTGACACCTTCCTCTCCTTTCTTGATCTCTTTGTCTCCAACTCAAGAGATAGATTATCCACTGACATCTTCTATAAACCCAAACACACACTCCACACCATTTCTACCCCATACCCAAAATGCACAAACCAAACTGCCCAGGTATGCCCATTGTTTCTGCAAGCTCCTGTCCTATCGAACTCATCTCAATTCCATCTTGTCCCTTCCCATCTACATTCAAAATGCCTCACATGCTCTCCAACATTTCAACAACCAGCAGTTCCCAGGCCACGAATGCCTCATTTTTAAAGTGGACATTCAGTCCCTTTACAATTCTATCTCTATCAGGAAGGCTTCACAAATCTTTGCTTCTTTCTGGATAGCAAACCTAACTAGTTATTCTCCACCACCACCACCCTCTTCCATCAGGCAGAACTGGTATTCATCTTCAACAACTTTCCTTTCGGTTCCTCCCATTTCATCAGAGCCACGAACACTCACATGGAGCCCAGTTATGTCGGCTTTTTCATTGGCTATGTAAAGCAATCCATGGCAATGTTCCCCAACTTTTTCTCTGCTACCTTTCTAACTGCATTGGTGCTGCTTCCTGCTCCCATGTGGAGCTCATCAATTTCATCAACTTTGCTGTCAATTTCCATCCCGCCTTCAGTTTCTCTTGGTCATACCCTGGCACCTCCCTCCCTTTTCTGTATCTCTTTGTCTCCATCTCAGGAGATAGATTATATACTGACGTCTTCTGTAAACCCCCTGACTCCCACAGTTACCTCAACTACACCTCCTCCCACCCTGTTGCATGCAAGGGACACACTCCCTTCTCTCATTTCCATAAGACATAGGACCGGAGTTAGTCTATCTGGCCCATCGAGTCTGATCCACCATTCAATCATGGCTGATCCTTTTTTACCTCCTCAGCCCCACTCTCTGGCCTTTGCCCCGTAACCTCTGATGCCCTGTCCAATCAAGAACCTATCAATCTCTGTCTTAAATACACCCAATGACCTGGCCTCCACAGGTGCCTGTGGTAACAAATGCCAAAATTTCACCACCCTCTGTGGAAAGAAATTTCTCCACATCAAGGTTTTAAATGGATGTCCCTCTATCCTGAGGCTGTGCCCTCTCGTCCGAGACTCCCCCACCATGGGAAACATCCTTTCCACATCTACTCTGTCTAGGCCTTTCAACATTCGAAAGATTTCAATGAGACCAACTCCCTTCATCCTGTCTAGGCCGTCAAACATTCCTCATATGATAACCTTTTCATTTCTGGGATCATCCTTGTGAACCTCCTCTGAACCCTCTCCAATGCCATTTCCTCCACCTCCACTGCATCTGTTCTCATGATGAGTATTTTCACTCCAAGATATCCTTTTTCAGAAAATAGGTTCCCCAACCACATTTTCCCTCATCCCCAAGTGGGATGAAATTTCCTCATCTTCACCTACCACTCCATGAGCCTACACATCCAACATATCATTTGCTGAAAATTCCACCACTTCCAATGGGATCCCATACTAGGTATGGCTTCTCCTCCCTCTCCACTCTAGTAATCACCCTCTCTGTGATCACTCATCCCTCCCTCTAGGCAAATTATTTCTGTAACTGTGTTAAGTATTGCACCTCACCCTACACCTCCTCCCTCACCGCTATTCAGGGCCCTAAATGGTCCTTCCAGGTGAGGCAGCTCTGAACATGTGAACCCATTGGTGTCACGCATTGTATCTGGTGCTCCTGGTGCAACATCCTCTACATTGTGAGACCCGATACAGATCAGGGATCACTTTGTCAAACACCTTCCTTCCTTCTGCCGTACCAGACGCAATCTTCCAATGGCCAGTTCCCATTCCCACAGCAAAATATCTGTCCACAGCCTCCTCTCCTGCCAAGTTGATGCTGGACGCAGATTGAAAGAACAGCACTTCATAATCTGCTTCAGTAGTCTCCAACATGATGTCATTAACATCAGTTTCTCTAACTTCCAGTGAACACTAGTATCTATCCCCTTTATCCCCCTTACTCCACCAGTCCCATCACCCACTCTCTTTCCCTTCTCCTACCCTCTCAACTTTCCTATCACCTACACATTCCCCAATCAAACCCTGTTCTCAATCATTCTCCACAGATATGGTGATGTCATATCTCATGCTCCCTAGGGGCACAGAGTGCATTATTCCATTATTCATTCTCTCTCTCTCTCTCTCTCTCTCTCTCTCTCTCTCTCTCTCTCTCTCTCTCTCTCTCTCTCTCTCTCTCTCTCTCTCTCTCTCTCTCTCTCCCCATCACTATTTCTCTCTCTCTATCAATCTATCTACCTCTCTCATTGATGACGATATTTAGCACAGCTTTTAGTACATCGGCCCAGCACTTGATCAACTGAGGAAAATCTGTTTGAAGATCAGATTTCAGACCTGACGATCTGCCATCTGGCATTGACACCACCCTGGTGTAGGTCTGAGACCTGCACTAAGCTGCTCAAACACTGAGAACATGCCTTTCGCGGTCTCCATAAGATCCTCTCGGTTTATTGGAAACATAAACAGTGTCCTCCTACGTTGCTTTCCTCAGTACTGAGGACCTAATTACAGTAACATTCTGATAATCCAGCATGCAGGACCTCGGTGGTGCCAGACTATTGGATGTAATTTAATACCCAACACTCCTTTCATTTTCATGAGGATATTCATTTTCCAGTGAACCATGTAGTCTAAGGGGAGTGCAGGAGCCAGTGCCCCAGTGAATCGGAAGGAGTGCAGGAGGCAAGGCTCTGGTGAATGGGACCACTAGAACCAGGCTTCCGGTGAGTGGGAAGGGCACACAGGAAGCAGGGCCTCAGTGAGTGGGAATGAGTGTGTGAAGGAGGGTCCCAGTGAGTGGGAAGGAGGGCCCCAGTGAGTGGAAAGTGAGTAACAGAGACAATGCCCCGGTGAGTGGGAAGGAGGGCCCCGGTGAGTGGGAAGGAGGGCCCCAGTGAATGGGAAGGAGGGCCCCGGTGAGTGGGAAGGAGGGCCCCAGTGAATGGGAAGGAGGGCCCCGGTGAGTGGGAAGGAGGGCCCCAGTGAGTGGAAAGTGAGTAACAGAGACAATGCCCCGGTGAGTGGGAAGGAGGGCCCCGGTGAGTGGGAAGGAGGGCCCCAGTGAGTGGAAAGTGAGTAACAGAGACAATGCCCCGGTGAGTGGGAAGGAGGGCCCCGGTGAGTGGGAAGGAGGGCCCCAGTGAATGGGAAGGAGGGCCCCGGTGAGTGGGAAGGAGGGCCCCAGTGAATGGGAAGGAGGGCCCCGGTGAGTGGGAAGGAGGGCCCCAGTGAGTGGAAAGTGAGTAACAGAGACAATGCCCCGGTGAGTGGGAAGGAGGGCCCCGGTGAGTGGGAAGTGAGTAACAGAGACAATGCCCCGGTGAGTGGGAAGGAGGGCCCCGGTGAGTGGGAAGGAGGGCCCCGGTGAATGGGAAGTGAGTAACAGAGACAATGCCCCGGTGAGTGGGAAGGAGGGCCCCGGTGAGTGTGAAGGAGGGCCCCAGTGAGTGTGAAGTGAGTAACAGAGACAATGCCCCGGTGAATGGGAAGGAGGGCCCCGGTGAGTAGGAAGTGAGTAACAGAGACAATGCCCCGGTGAGTGGGAAGGAGGGCCCCGGTGAGTGGGAAGGAGGGCCCCGGTGAATGGGAAGTGAGTAACAGAGACAATGCCCCGGTGAGTGGGAAGGAGGGCCCCGGTGAGTGTGAAGGAGGGCCCCAGTGAGTGTGAAGTGAGTAACAGAGACAATGCCCCGGTGAATGGGAAGGAGGGCCCCAGTGAGTGTGAAGTGAGTAACAGAGACAATGCCCTGGTGAGTGTGAAGGAGGACCCCGGTGAGTGGGAAGGAGGGCCCCGGTGAGTGGGAAGGAGGGCCCCGGTGAGTGTGAAGGAGGGCCCCGGTGAGTGGGAAGTGAGTAACAGAGACAATGCCCTGGTGAGTGTGAAGGAGGGCCCCGGTGAGTGTGAAGGAGGGCCCCGGTGAGTGGGAAGGAGGGCCCCAGTGAGTGAGAAGGAGGGCCCCGGTGAGTGGGAAGTGAGTAACAGAGACAATGCCCCGGTGAATGGGAAGGAGGGCCCCAGTGAGTGTGAAGTGAGTAACAGAGACAATGCCCTGGTGAGTGGGAAGGAGGGCCCCAGTGAGTGTGAAGTGAGTAACAGAGACAATGCCCTGGTGAGTGTGAAGGAGGGCCCCGGTGAGTGTGAAGTGAGTAACAGAGACAATGCCCTGGTGAGTGTGAAGGAGGGCCCCGGTGAGTGGGAAGTGGGTAACAGAGACAATGCCCTGGTGAGTGTGAAGGAGGGCCCCAGTGAGTGGGAAGTGGGTAACAGAGACAATGCCCTGGTGAGTGTGAAGGAGGGCCCCGGTGAGTGTGAAGTGAGTAACAGAGACAATGCCCCGGTGAGTGTGAAGGAGGGCCCCGGTGAGTGGGAAGTGGGTAACAGAGACAATGCCCTGGTGAGTGTGAAGGAGGGCCCCAGTGAGTGGAAGTGAGTAACAGAGACAATGCCCTGGTGAGTGTGAAGGAGGGCCCCGGTGAGTGGGAAGGAGGGCCCCAGTGAGTGTGAAGGAGGGCCCCGGTGAGTGGGAAGGAGGGCCCCAGTGAGTGAGAAGGAGGGCCCCGGTGAGTGTGAAGTGAGTAACAGAGACAATGCCCTGGTGAGTGTGAAGGAGGGCCCCGGTGAGTGGGAAGTGGGTAACAGAGACAATGCCCTGGTGTGTGTGAAGGAGGGCCCCGGTGAGTGGGAAGGAGGGCCCCGGTGAGTGGGAAGTGAGTAACAGAGACAATGCCCCGGTGAGTGGGAAGGAGGGCCCCGGTGAGTGTGAAGGAGGGCCCCGGTGAGTGGGAAGGAGGGCCCCGGTGAGTGTGAAGGAGGGCCCCGGTGAGTGGGAAGGAGGGCCCCAGTGAGTGTGAAGTGAGTAACAGAGACAATGCCCTGGTGAGTGGGAAGTGGGTAACAGAGACAATGCCCTGGTGAGTGTGAAGGAGGGCCCCGGTGAGTGTGAAGGAGGGCCCCGGTGAGTGGGAAGTGGGTAACAGAGACAATGCCCTGGTGAGTGTGAAGGAGGGCCCCAGTGAGTGTGAAGGAGGGCCCCGGTGAGTGGGAAGGAGGGCCCCGGTGAGTGTGAAGGAGGGCCCCGGTGAGTGGGAAGTGAGTAACAGAGACAATGCCCTGGTGAGTGTGAAGGAGGGCCCCGGTGAGTGTGAAGGAGGGCCCCGGTGAGTGAGAAGGAGGGCCCCGGTGAGTGGGAAGGAGGGCCCCGGTGAGTGGGAAGTGGGTAACAGAGACAATGCCCTGGTGAGTGTGAAGGAGGGCCCCGGTGAGTGGGAAGTGAGTAACAGAGACAATGCCCTGGTGAGTGTGAAGGAGGGCCCCGGTGAGTGGGAAGGAGGGCCCCGGTGAGTGGGAAGTGAGTAACAGAGACAATGCCCTGGTGAGTGTGAAGGAGGGCCCCGGTGAGTGTGAAGGAGGGCCCCGGTGAGTGGGAAGGAGGGCCCCAGTGAGTGGGAAGGAGGGCCCCGGTGAGCGGGAAGTGGGTAACAGAGACAATGCCCTGGTGAGTGTGAAGGAGGGCCCCGGTGAGTGGGAAGGAGGGCCCCGGTGAGTGTGAAGGAGGGCCCCGGTGAGTGGGAAGGAGGGCCCCAGTGAGTGGGAAGGAGGGCCCCGGTGAGTGGGAAGTGGGTAACAGAGACAATGCCCCGGTGAGTGGGAAGGAGGGCCCCGGTGAGTGTGAAGGAGGGCCCCAGTGAGTGTGAAGTGAGTAACAGAGACAATGCCCCGGTGAATGGGAAGGAGGGCCCCGGTGAGTAGGAAGTGAGTAACAGAGACAATGCCCCGGTGAGTGGGAAGGAGGGCCCCGGTGAGTGGGAAGGAGGGCCCCGGTGAATGGGAAGTGAGTAACAGAGACAATGCCCCGGTGAGTGGGAAGGAGGGCCCCGGTGAGTGTGAAGGAGGGCCCCAGTGAGTGTGAAGTGAGTAACAGAGACAATGCCCCGGTGAATGGGAAGGAGGGCCCCAGTGAGTGTGAAGTGAGTAACAGAGACAATGCCCTGGTGAGTGTGAAGGAGGACCCCGGTGAGTGGGAAGGAGGGCCCCGGTGAGTGGGAAGGAGGGCCCCGGTGAGTGTGAAGGAGGGCCCCGGTGAGTGGGAAGTGAGTAACAGAGACAATGCCCTGGTGAGTGTGAAGGAGGGCCCCGGTGAGTGTGAAGGAGGGCCCCGGTGAGTGGGAAGGAGGGCCCCAGTGAGTGAGAAGGAGGGCCCCGGTGAGTGGGAAGTGAGTAACAGAGACAATGCCCCGGTGAATGGGAAGGAGGGCCCCAGTGAGTGTGAAGTGAGTAACAGAGACAATGCCCTGGTGAGTGGGAAGGAGGGCCCCAGTGAGTGTGAAGTGAGTAACAGAGACAATGCCCTGGTGAGTGTGAAGGAGGGCCCCGGTGAGTGTGAAGTGAGTAACAGAGACAATGCCCTGGTGAGTGTGAAGGAGGGCCCCGGTGAGTGGGAAGTGGGTAACAGAGACAATGCCCTGGTGAGTGTGAAGGAGGGCCCCAGTGAGTGGGAAGTGGGTAACAGAGACAATGCCCTGGTGAGTGTGAAGGAGGGCCCCGGTGAGTGTGAAGTGAGTAACAGAGACAATGCCCCGGTGAGTGTGAAGGAGGGCCCCGGTGAGTGGGAAGTGGGTAACAGAGACAATGCCCTGGTGAGTGTGAAGGAGGGCCCCAGTGAGTGGAAGTGAGTAACAGAGACAATGCCCTGGTGAGTGTGAAGGAGGGCCCCGGTGAGTGGGAAGGAGGGCCCCAGTGAGTGTGAAGGAGGGCCCCGGTGAGTGGGAAGGAGGGCCCCAGTGAGTGAGAAGGAGGGCCCCGGTGAGTGTGAAGTGAGTAACAGAGACAATGCCCTGGTGAGTGTGAAGGAGGGCCCCGGTGAGTGGGAAGTGGGTAACAGAGACAATGCCCTGGTGAGTGTGAAGGAGGGCCCCGGTGAGTGGGAAGGAGGGCCCCGGTGAGTGGGAAGTGAGTAACAGAGACAATGCCCCGGTGAGTGGGAAGGAGGGCCCCGGTGAGTGTGAAGGAGGGCCCCGGTGAGTGGGAAGGAGGGCCCCGGTGAGTGTGAAGGAGGGCCCCGGTGAGTGGGAAGGAGGGCCCCAGTGAGTGAGAAGGAGGGCCCCAGTGAGTGTGAAGTGAGTAACAGAGACAATGCCCTGGTGAGTGGGAAGTGGGTAACAGAGACAATGCCCTGGTGAGTGTGAAGGAGGGCCCCGGTGAGTGTGAAGGAGGGCCCCGGTGAGTGGGAAGTGGGTAACAGAGACAATGCCCTGGTGAGTGTGAAGGAGGGCCCCAGTGAGTGTGAAGGAGGGCCCCGGTGAGTGGGAAGGAGGGCCCCGGTGAGTGTGAAGGAGGGCCCCGGTGAGTGGGAAGTGAGTAACAGAGACAATGCCCTGGTGAGTGTGAAGGAGGGCCCCGGTGAGTGTGAAGGAGGGCCCCGGTGAGTGAGAAGGAGGGCCCCGGTGAGTGGGAAGGAGGGCCCCGGTGAGTGGGAAGTGGGTAACAGAGACAATGCCCTGGTGAGTGTGAAGGAGGGCCCCGGTGAGTGGGAAGTGAGTAACAGAGACAATGCCCTGGTGAGTGTGAAGGAGGGCCCCGGTGAGTGGGAAGGAGGGCCCCGGTGAGTGGGAAGTGAGTAACAGAGACAATGCCCTGGTGAGTGTGAAGGAGGGCCCCGGTGAGTGTGAAGGAGGGCCCCGGTGAGTGGGAAGGAGGGCCCCAGTGAGTGGGAAGGAGGGCCCCGGTGAGCGGGAAGTGGGTAACAGAGACAATGCCCTGGTGAGTGTGAAGGAGGGCCCCGGTGAGTGGGAAGGAGGGCCCCGGTGAGTGTGAAGGAGGGCCCCGGTGAGTGGGAAGGAGGGCCCCAGTGAGTGGGAAGGAGGGCCCCGGTGAGTGGGAAGTGGGTAACAGAGACAATGCCCCGGTGAGTGTGAAGGAGGGCCCCAGTGAGTGGGAAGGAGGGCCCCGGTGAGTGTGAAGGAGGGCCCCGGTGAGTGGGAAGGAGGGCCCCAGTGAGTGAGAAGGAGGGCCCCGGTGAGTGTGAAGTGAGTAACAGAGACAATGCCCTGGTGAGTGGAAAGGAGGGCCCCGGTGAGTGGGAAGTGAGTAACAGAGACAATGCCCTGGTGAGTGTGAAGGAGGGCCCCAGTGAGTGGGAAGGAGGGCCCCGGTGAGTGGGAAGTGAGTAACAGAGACAATGCCCTGGTGAGTGTGAAGGAGGGCCCCGGTGAGTGGGAAGGAGGGCCCCGGTGAGTGGGAAGGAGGGCCCCGGTGAGTGGGAAGTGAGTAATAGAGACAATGCCCTGGTGAGTGTGAAGGAGGGCCCCGGTGAGTGGGAAGGAGGGCCCCGGTGAGTGTGAAGGAGGGCCCCAGTGAGTGGGAAGGAGGGCCCCGGTGAGTGGGAAGGAGGGCCCCGGTGAGTGGGAAGTGAGTAACAGAGACAATGCCCTGGTGAGTGTGAAGGAGGGCCCCGGTGAGTGGGAAGGAGGGCCCCGGTGAGTGGGAAGGAGGGCCCCAGTGAGTGGGAAGGAGGGCCCCGGTGAGTGGGAAGGAGGGCCCCGGTGAGTGTGAAGGAGGGCCCCAGTGAGTGGGAAGGAGGGCCCTGGTGAGTGGGAAGGAGGGCCCCGGTGAGTGGGAAGTGAGTAACAGAGACAATGCCCTGGTGAGTGTGAAGGAGGGCCCCGGTGAGTGGGAAGGAGGGCCCCGGTGAGTGTGAAGGAGGGCCCCAGTGAGTGGGAAGGAGGGCCCCGGTGAGTGTGAAGGAGGGCCCCGGTGAGTGGGAAGGAGGGCCCCGGTGAGTGGGAAGTGAGTAACAGAGACAATGCCCCGGTGAGTGTGAAGGCGGGCCCCGGTGAATGGGAAGGAGGGCCCCGGTGAATGGGAAGGAGGGCCCCGGTGAGTGGGAAGTGAGTAACAGAGACAATGCCCTGGTGAGTGTGAAGGAGGGCCCCGGTGAGTGTGAAGGAGGGCCCCAGTGAGTGGGAAGGAGGGCCCCGGTGAGTGGGAAGTGAGTAACAGAGACAATGCCCTGGTGAGTGTGAAGGAGGGCCCCGTTGAGTGTGAAGGAGGGCCCCAGTGAGTGGGAAGGAGGGCCCCGGTGAGTGTGAAGGAGGGCCCCGGTGAGTGGGAAGTGAGTAACAGAGACAATGCCCCGGTGAGTGGGAAGGAGTGTGTGGAGAAAAGGCTCCGGTGACTGCGAAGGTGTGTGTGGAAACTCGGACAAAGTGAGCAGGAAGAAGCGGGAGAACCTGTGTCTATGTGAAGGGCAGGCACCATCTAGAAATGCCAAACTATTTGATTTTTCCAATTGTCACACAGTGGATTATTGAAGCTTTGCCATACGCTCAACGGGTCTGCTGGGTAGGACCTTTTGTTCCCATGCCTTACCCTAGCCTTCTTCATGATTGCAACTGAGCCTGGGCCTGGTGTTTATTTCTTCTTTGTTTTTCTTTCCCTTCTTTCAATCACTCTCCTTCCTTCTCATCCCTTCCTATTTCATATCTCAAACCCTCACCCATTCCTCTCCTCTCAAGCACCCTCCCTTCCCTCTTCCTCCTCCATCAATTCTCCTCTCCATCCCTCTATCTCACTATTTGTTCTCATTCCCACATCCCTTTCTTGCCTTCTATCTCTTCCTCCTTCTTTCCGTTCCCCTCCTCCTCTCACTCTCCCCTTTGCTCTATTCCTATCTGCCGCCATCTGGCTGCAGTCCCTTGTTTCTCTCTATCACACCCTTTTACTTCCACTTTCTCCTACCCCTCATTTCCTTCACTGTTCCTCCTTCCCTTTTGCTACCTTTCATTCCCTGCCTCCCTCCCCCTCACTCCTTTCCCTCTTCCTCACTATGTTTGGTCTCTTCTCTTTCCCCTATCCTTATCTCCTTCTTCACTCTTACTATATACCCTCCTTGTCACCTCCCCTCATTATTCTTTGCCTCTTGCCTCTCCCCCATTCTTCCTCACTCAGTTCTCTTACCCTTCACATTCTTCCTCCCTCCCTCCCTTAATGCATCCTCTCCCCTTTCCCTTTCTATCCCATCCTCACTCGCTTTCCTCTTTCTCTCCGTCATCTTCTCACCAATCTGTTCACCCACTGCTCCTTCCCTCCTACTCTCCCCTTCTCTTCCATCCTTAACTTCCCTTTCTCCATTCGTCACTCTTCCTCCCTCCCTTCTCCTTTCCCTCTTCTTCCTCACCTGTCTCCCCTTACACACTCAGACCTTTCCTCACCTTCTCATTTTCCTTTCTCCCCCCCTCCTATTCCACTTCCCCTTTCCCTCTCTCTGCATCTTTCCCTCAGTCCTTACCTCTCCTTGTCATCTCCCATCCTTCCTCCCCTTGTTCCCCTCTAGTTTCCTTCATCCTACCCTCTCCCTCAATGCCCTCCTTTCCCCACCTCTTCTCAAACTCCCACCTTCCCCTTTCTTTCCTCCATCCCCCCACCACCCACACATTTCATTCTACCTTATCACTCTATTCTCCCCCTCCCTTCCCTCCTTTCGCTTGCCCTACCATCTCTACTGCTCTATGACTCTTCTTCCCTCTACTTTCCTCTCTTTCCCTCAATCCTCAGCTCTCCTTGCCCACTCCCATCCCCCCTCTCCCTTCTTCCCCTCTAGTTTCCAACACCCTCCCCTCCCCTTGTGCCTGTTGTCACTGAGCTCCATGGAAACTGTAACAGGGAAAAAAGGTTTTATTCACACTGCAAGTCTTCAGGAGAGAGAGAGAGTCAAACAGAATCTTACTCTCTTGACATAATGTCCTAAAATACTTCAACACAAACCTAATAATAAATGATTAACAACACACACAAAATGCTGGTGGGACACAGCAGGCCAGGCAGCATCTATAGGAGAAGCACTGTCGACGTTTTGGGCCAAGACCCTTCATCAGGACTAACTGAAGGGAAAGATAGTAAGAGATTTGAAAGTAGTGGGGGGGGGGATGCGAAATGATAGGAGAAGGCCGGAGGGGTTGGGATGAAGCTAAGAGCTGGAAAGGTGATTGGCAAAAGGGATACAGAGCTGGAGAAGGGAAAGGATCACGGGATGGGAGGCCTCAGGAGAAAGAAAGGGGAGGAGGGGAGCACCAGAGGGAGATGGAGAACAGGCAGGGTGATGGGCAGAGAGAGAGATGAAAAAACAGACAACTAAATATGTCAGGGATGGGGTAAGAAGTTAGAGAAGTCAATGTTCATGCCATCAGGTTGGAGGCTACCCAGCCAGTATATAAGGTGTTGTTCCTCCAACCTGAGTGTGGCTTCATCTTGACAGTAGAGGAGGTCATGGATAGAAATATCAGAATGGGAATGGTACTTGGAATTAAAATGTGTGGCCACTGGGAGATCCTGCTTTCTCTGGTGGACCGAGCGTAGGTGTTCAGCGAAACGGTCTCCCAGTCTGCGTCAGGTCTCACCAATATATAAAAGGCCACACCGGGAGCACCGGACGCAGTATATCACACCAGCCAACTCACAGGTGAAGTGTTGCCTCACCTGGAAGGACTGTCTGGGGCCCTGAATGGTGGTGAGGGAGGAAGTGTGAGCAGGTGTAGCACTTGTTCCGTTTACAAGGATAAGTGCCAGGAGGGAGATCGGTGGGAAGGGATGGGGGGGACGAGTGGACAAGGGAGTCGCGTAGGGAGTGATCCCTGCGAAAAGCAGAAAGGGGGGGGAGGGAAAAATGTCTTTGGTAGTGGGATCCCGTTGGAGGTGGCGGAAGTTACGGAGAATTATACGTTGGACCTGGAGGCTGGTGGGGTGGTAGGTAAGGACAAGGGGAACCCGATCCCAAGTGGGGTGGCGGGCGGATGGGGTGAGGGCAGATATGCGGGAAATGGGAGAGATGCGTTTGAGAGCAGAGTTGATGGTGGAAGAAGGGAAACCCCTTTGTTTAAAAAAGGAAGACATCTCCTTCATCCTGGAATGAAAAACCTCATCCTGAGAGCAGATGTGGCGGAGATAGAGAAATTGTGAGAAGGGGATAGCATTTTTGCAAGAGACAGGGTGGGAAGAGGAATAGTCCAGGTAGCTGTGAGAGTCTGTAGGCTTATAATAGATATCAGTAGATAAGCCTTCTCCAGAGATGGAGACAGAAAGATTAAGGAAGGGGAGGGAGGTGTCGGAAATGGACCAGGTAAATTTGAGGGCAGGGTGAAAGTTGGAGGCAAAGTTAATGAAGTCGATGAGCTCAGCATGCGTGCAGGAGGCAGCACCAATGCAGTTGTCGATGTAGCGAAGGAAAAGAGGGGGATGGATACCCATATAAACTTGGAACATGGACTGTTCCACAAGGCCAACAAAAAGGCAGGCATAACTGGGACCCATACGGGTGCCCATGGCTACACCCTTGGTTTGGAGGAAGTGGGAGGAGCCAAAGGAGAAATTATTGAGCGTAAGAACTAATTCCGCTAGACAGAGGAGAGTGGTGGCAGAGGGGAATTGGTTAGGTCTGGAATCCAAAAAGAAGCGAAGAGCTTCGAGACCATCTCGGTGGGGGTTGGAGGTATATAGGGACTGGACGTCCATGGAGAAAATAAGGCGGTGGGGGCCAGGGAATTTAAAACCATTGAAAAAATTCAAAGCGTGAGAAGTGTCACAAACATAGGTGGGAAGAGATTGAACAAGGGGAGATAAAACAGTGTCAAAGTATGCAGAAATGAGTTTGGTGGGGCAGGAGCAAGCTGAGACAATAGGTCTACCTGGACAGGCAGGTAATAAATGATTAACTCCAGTTTTAGTTGCTATAATCACCCATTTAACTTTAACATTTGGTTTTTACATAATTACATATTTACAATGCTAGCACTTCCCAACTAGCAGAAATGCTTTGAATATTCAATTCTGGTGCCTATTCCAAACCTCTGGGTACGAAGCATGACACCCAGTACAGCTCCTTTGTTACAGTGCTGAGGACAGCTCCATGGATATATAACTAACCAGAAGATTAAGTAACAAAACAGATCTGTCCTGCACTCTGCATTAGGTGGCAGGGATACACCCAAATGGCAGGATAATTTCAACTACGCATGGGCATCTGCAAAGGCTGGAAATCCAGGACAACGCGCACACAAAATGCTGGAGGAACTCCTCAGGTCAGGCAGTATCTTTGGAAATGAACAAGCAGTCAACGTTTCAGGCCGAGACCCTTCATCGGGACTGAAAGGAAAGAGGAAGGAAGCCAGAACAAGATGATGGGGGGGTAGGGAAGTTCAACCTAGAAGCTGATAGGTGAAACCATGTGGGTAGGGAAGGTGGGGCGTGAAGTAAGAAGCTGGGGGTTGGTAGGTAGGAAAGGTAAAGGACTGGAGAAGAAGGAATTTGATAGAAGAGAGTTGACCATGGGAGAACGCTATAAGACCATAAGAATTAGGCCATTCAGCTCTGCCATTCCCTCATGGCAACCCCACTCTCCTCATAACCTTTAATGCCTTGGCTAATCAGGAACCAATCAGCCTCTGAATTAAATATACCCCATGACTTGGTCTACACAGAAGCCTGTGGCAATGAATTCCACAGATTCACTACCCTCTGGCTAAAGAAATTCCTCCTCATCTCTGTTCTAAATGGATTCACTCTCCGAGGCTGTGCCCTCTGGTCCTAGTTTAGAAAATATTCTCTCCCCATCCACTCTCTCTAGGCCTTTTAGTATTCAAAAGGTTTCAATGAGATCCCCACTCATTATTCTAAACTCCAGAAAATACAGTCCCAGAGCCATCAAACAGTCCTCATACATTAAACCCTTTCATTCCCAGTGTAACATTCTGTGGGTTTCACCGATAATATAATGGATTCTCTGTAGCAGCAATGTTTGGGTTATGACTAGAGATAATGGGGTTAGGAATGCTGTTGTTCTTTCTTCTGAGCTGAAAGAGAGGATTTTGCGGTCCTTTTACCGGGGAGAGATGAGGAGAGAAGATGTGAATGGAGGGAGTTGGTAGACCTCCAGACGGGGTGGACTTGGAGCGAGGGTCTGAAGGGCAGCGACGATCGGAGAAGGTCAATGGTGGACGAATGGCCAGATTTGTGAGCTCCATCATTGCGCAAAAGACTGTTTAATAAAATTGGGCCCATTTTTTCTTTTTTTGTTTCTTTACTAATCATGTAGTCAAAGTAAGTGTAATAAAGCTTAATCGTTTAATCGCATATTTGTTATTTCGGGGTACTGATTTGTAACAGGGGACACATCGCGCAGCATCCACCCAAACAAGATTTCTTAAGTTTGGCTGGGCCGGGGCCTATCACCCCCTATATTAAGCTGCTGGCTGAAGCAAGAGTTACACCAGAATCGTTCTTGTGAATCTTCTCTGGGCCCTCTTCAATGCCATCACACGTTTTTGTAGGTGAGGGGCCCAAAACTGATACAATACTCCGAGTGTAATCTGACTTATGAAGTGCTAAATCCTTATGCACTGTATCTTTGCTTTTCTATTCTAGTCCTCTCAAAACGAATGTTAACATTACAATTGCCTTCCTCACCACTGACTCAACCTGCAAGGTAACCCTTAGGGAATCCCACACTAAGACTCACAGGTTCCTTTGCGTGCAGATTTTTAAATTTTCTCTCCATTTAGAAAATAGACTACATTTTTATTTCTTCTACTGAAGTGTATGACCATACACTTCCTGACATTGTATTCCATCTTCCACTTCTTTGCCCATTCTCCAATCTATCTAAGTCCTCCTGTAGCCTCTCTACTTCCTCAACACTACATGCCCTTCTTCCTATCCTTGTATCATCTGCAAACTTGGTCAAAAAGACATAAATTCCATCATCCAAAATCATTGACATATAATGTGAAAAAGAAGTGGCCCCAACACTGACCCCTGCTGAACACTGCTAGTCACTGGCAGCCAATCAGCCAATTAAAAAAATGAGAAAGAAAAGCAATCCAACCATAAAGTTAACAAGTTTAAGTTCAAATTTATTGTCGTCTGCCTGTACAACTAAATGAAACAACATTCCTCCGGACCACAGTGCACCTACAATACACATAGCACACACAGCTCATAAAACTAAATATTACCACAAGTAAGTTAATGAAATTAAGTTCAAAATTCATGTAGTGCCCAGTATAGGTAAACAGTAAACTGCTCGCTGTCCTAGTGACCAGACCTCAGTGGTGGCCTGGGCGATGAAGCTGTTACCCATTTTCGCCATCCTATCCTAATGCTCCTGTACCTCCATCTCAATAGTAGTGGGTCAAAAACATATGGGATGGGTGGTAAGGATCCTCAACAATGCTTCAGACCCTTCATATACGGCAATGGGTGTTGAATAAAGTTGTCCAATAAGATAGCAAATTCAAGGATTGGGAACAGATTAGATTTCAGTTACTAAGAGCCAGGACAGAACATGAGAGTAAGCCTGCAAGGAATATAAAAGCAAGCTGTAAAAGCTTCACAAATATGTAAAAATACAAAGATTAATAAGGGAAATTATGAAAATGCAGTTAAATTAGAAAATTTCAATGAACTAGACAAAGTCAATATGTATTTACAAAAGGGAGATTGTAGTGTGAGGGTATAACCAGTGCAGTAGCTGAGGGAAAACCAGCGAATGCCACTTATTTAGATTTTCAGAAGTCCTCGGATAAAGCACCTTATTAGAAGTTAGAATGAAAAATTAAAAGATAGGTGTTATATACTGACATGGATTGGGAATTGATTGGCATACAAGATATGGTGTTAAGTATAAATGGTCATTTTTCCGAATGGCAGGCGGATAATGATCGGGCCTGAATGAGGAAGAGGGGTGCATGTAACATTTACATATTTATTATAACGTAAGGACATGTTAAGGCTCTTCAGATTCACAAACCCCATTATCACCCTTTCGCAATGACGTGGGCTCAGGAACCGCCCACTCTGCGTCATCGCTTTGCGCCGGAAGTATTGCCCGCTGGTGACGCTTGGGAAGATGAACGGACTGGAGTTTGAGGATCCTTACCTGGTGGAGGAGCTGAGTGAGGAGGAGCCTGTGTCCAGGTGAGGGAACTGAGGGAGGGGGAAGGGGCAGGGGAGTGAGACCAGGGATGGGAGGCAGGTACAGCCACCGTCACCGTGCGGTCGGCAGGGCCACATCGTCCCAGTAACCTGCCAGTGTTTTTGGCCATCACAGGCTCTCAGTAATTCCAGCGATTGGACAGTTTCGTTCGGCCTTGAAAGGTTTGGTCCTGAACTTCACTGGCTGTCACAGCGTGTGGGTGACATTCAGCGTAGGAATGCCGAACCCAAGTTTACATCGTTTCGCATGACTCTAGACAGAACCCACTCTGTCTAGGAAATTTGCCACTCTTTATTTATCACTCTTGACTGGTCCCTAGTTTAATAATTTCCCCATGACGCTGCTTAGTTTTACTGTAAATTAATTCGTAGTTGTTTCCATGTTTATTACAATATCACAATTATACGTTTTGAGGAGAATTCATTCTGTCAGAAGTTTTTTCTCGGACAATTGCAAAAGACGTTCATTTTGGTCTATCTTGACAATATGTTTGCATTTTGCCTTTTGGTAGCTTAAAATGCTGCAAATATTCTGTTCAAGCCATATCAAATTAATGTTTCACATCAAATATCTCCTGTCACATCCACGACTCATTCTCTATTTCTGCCCCCTCATTGGGATCTGCCCTCGTGGTTTAATTTTATTTTTGTTTTCCCTTATAGTTTTATGTTATCCTAACTTCTGTAGTGGTTGAACTTAGACAGGTAGGGCTCTGCCCATCACAGGAAAAACATCGTTCCTCATCAGTAGCAGAAAGGTCACCACAGGGACTTTAGCTAGTGGTGACGGCTGAGATAGTACTAATTGTTGTCAAATAAATGAAACAGTAAAAGTAGATTTAATATTAACTATAAATGAAAATTTTAAAATGTTAATGGTAGACAATTAATATTAGAAAAGGAAAATGTTCAGCAGATTAAGCATCATTTGTGAAAAGAGAATATGGGTTAACGTTTAAGCATTTTACGATTGGTTAGATTTAAATCTTCTCCAATTAGATTTAAATCTTATAGATTACAATGGGGGTACTGTTGCATATTGGTTAAGCCACCTGACTAACATTCAGAGACTTGGGCTGTTGGTCTGTAAACATTTGTTTGAATCCCCTCGCAACAGCTGGGATAATTTAAATGAAGTAATCAATCTGGAATTAAAACATTGTTCCTTCAATGATGAACACTAAACTACTGTATTGTGGTTACAATTTCATTGGATCATTCATCCTGTTCTTCATGTATGTGTAGAACTCCTTGGGGTTTTCTTTAATCATACTTGCCAAGGCCTTCTCACGTCCCCTTCTAGCTCTTCTATGTCCATTCTTAAGCTCCTTGACTACCTTGTAACTCTCTGATCCTTGTTCCCTGAACCTTAAGTAAACTTATTTCTTTCTCTTGACTAGATGTTCCACATCTCTTATCAACCAGGACTACTTCTCCCCACTATCCTTTGTCTGTCTCCAGAACCCCATGCAGGTGCTCCCGAAACAATCTCCATATTTCCCTAAGTATATTGTTCCCAATTTATGCTCCCTAGTTCCCACCTAATAGAATCAGAATCAGGTTTATTATCACCAGCATGTCACGTGAAATTTGTTAACTTAGCAGCAGCAGTTCAATGTAATACAGAGAGAGAAAAAAATAATAATAAATCAATTATGTATATTCAATAGATGAAAAAACTGTGCAGAAACAGAAATACTGTTTTTTTTAAAAAAAGTGAGGTAGTGTCCAAAGATTCAATGCCCATTTAGGAATCGGATGGCAGAGGGGAAGAATGTTCCTGAATCACTGAGTGTGTGCCTTCAGGCTTCTGTACTTCCTACCTGATGGTAACAGTGAGAAAAGGGCATGCCCTGGGTGCTGGAGGTCCCTAATAATGGACGCTGCCTTTCTGAGACACCGCTCCCTGAAGATGTCCTGGGTACTTTGTAGGCTAGTACCCAAGATGCAGCTGACTAGATTTACAACCTTCTGCAACTTCTTAATAGCATCATAATACACCTTCTCCCCATTAAATACTTCCCCATACTGGCTGCTCCTATCCCTGACCAAGTCTGTGGTAAGATATGGGGATTTGTGGTTACTATCTCTAAAATGCTCGTCCTCTGAGAGGTCTGTCACCTGACCAGATAGATACATGGCTGAGTAGCAGCTCCAGTGTAACCTCTTCTTTATTGGACTGGTCTACATATCGTGTCAGGGAACCTTCCTGGACACACTAACAAATTCTACCCCATCTAAACCTTTTACACTAAGGAGGTGCTATCAGTATTAGGGAAGTTGAAGTCACTCATGACAATAACTCTGCACCTTTCCAAACCTGTCTGTTGATCTGCTCAGAGAGTCTCTGCTGTTATTGAAAGGGGGAGGGGTCTACAGAATGCTCCCAACAGAGTGATTGCTTCCACAAAATGTCCAATCCCGATACGCTTCTATCCCTCATCTCGCTTCTTTCTGGATAACAGACCCAACTAGTCCCCTCCACCACCACTCTCCTAAGTCTGGTGGAACTTCACACTTCCTTCAAACCAAAGGTGTAGCCCACGGTCCCCCTATGCCTGCGTTTTCATTAGCTTTGTGGAACAGTCCATGTTCTAAGCCTACACCAGCATTGCTCTCCAAATCTTCCTACGCTACATCGACGACTGCATTGGTGCTGCTTTCTACACCCATGTTGAGCTAGTCAATTTCATCAGCTTTGCCTCCAGCTCTTAACTTCACTTGGTCCATTTCTAATACCTCTCTCCCCTTTCTTGATTTCGCTATCTCCATCTCTGGAAACAGAATATCTACTGATATCTTTTATAAACCCATTGATACTTTTTGCATTAAAATAGACACATTTTAACTGACTGCAGTTATGGCTTTTCTGCAGCCTATCCTTCTTTACGGCCTCTCTATATACTGCAACTGTCTTTATGCCTATTGAGCCATCCTCTGAGCTGTCACTCGGCTTTCGTTCCCCTTGCCAAACTAGTTAAAACCCTCTGCAAGAGCTCCAGCCCATTTGCCTACAAGGATGTTGATTCCTCCTCAGGTTACAGTGTAACCTCTCCTTTTGTACAGGTCATACCTTCCAAAAGAGATCACAAAGATCTACAATTCTGAAACCCTGCCCCTAGCACCAACTCCTCAGCCACACATTCATCTACCAAATAATCCAGTTCTTCCTCACACTGGCGCTGGGCAGAGGCAACAATCCAAAGATTGCTACCTTGAGATCCTGCTTTTTAGCCACAGAGCCAGAAATCTAGTTGCTGTGGCTTTCCACCAGTAAGTCATACGTCAACTGTATCCAAAGCGGTATACGTGTGGAATGGTCACAGGCGAATTCTGCACTATCTGCCTATTCCCTTTTCCTCTCAGGAGTCACCTAACTACCTGGCTCCTGCAACTTGAGTGTGACGACCTCCCTGTAGCTTCCTCAATGAGCTGAAGGTCATCCGGCTCCAGCTCCAGTTCCCTAACACGGTCTGCAAAGAGGTGAACTCAGATACACTTCTCGCAGATGTACCAATCAGAGAGACTGGAGGCCTCCCAGATCTCCCACATCTGGCATGAGCAGCACACCACTGACCTGAGATCTATTCTCAGTACTCTAGCTGGGCACGAATAGAAAAAGCAAGAGAAACCTGGCCTCCATCTCTCCTTGCCAAAGGATCTTGTTTCCCACTCTAACTCTGTCTCACTCACACTTAAACCTAACTTCTTTTTATTGCCCTTTGCCAAGTGCCTAAAACCCAAACAATCTCAGGCTCCACAGAAAGTCCTGAAGGCTCTCTCACTTTTTAAATCATTAAAAAGATCTGGAGTTTAAACTCCACAAAGAACTGTCTCAGCAAAAAGAGAGAGAAATAAAAATTAGAATGCAGTTTGGTATTTGGCTAAATAAGTTTTAAATACTCAATGGCATGGCCATAGATTTTGAAGCCAAAGCACCAACTGTTACTCTCTGGTCACTCTGTTCCTCAGTCAAATAATAGATACTGTTTTTGCAATGTCAGCATGGTTGGTGAAGTTGAAAAGGTTCTCTCTATTCTTCCTGAATGTAGTTTAATGGCGAAAACAAGGATTCAAAGGAAAGGTGACGGGAATGAGAAAGAGAACAAGTTGCCGGTGTACAGCAGTCTAATGTGATTGTTCCATAGGAGTCAGTGTAGGTTCAATGAGCCAAAAGCGTAGTCTGTGACCATCCATCAGTGTTATTAGAACTTGTCACGTTTGAAGCAGCATGTTTCAGAAGCCTTGTTTTAAATGAAGATGAAAGCTTTGTCTCCTCCTTCCAGTTCTGAGGATGAGTTGGACGTTCTACTCCACGGCACGCCTGAACGCAAGCGCAAACTGATCAGGGAGTGTTTAACGGGTGAAAGTGAATCCAGCGATGATGAATTTGAGAAAGAGATGGCAGCAGAGTTGGATTCCACCATGAAGGTTATTGAGGGGAGCTGGTCGCTCGTTCCTGAAGGTATGTTTAGGAATGTTTCTCCTAAAATTACTGTGTCTCTAGTTTTACTGAATATAACCCCAGTGATGGATTTCTAAAGAGTAAATAGATGTTTAGTCAATTAATTAACTTCATGAATATTACAGATGAAACTAAAGGTGTGGATGAGATTCACTGGTATCAAACTCTAAGTTTCAAAGTTCAAAGTAAATTTATTATCAAAGTATCTATCTGTTACCATGTACCTCGAGGCTCATTTTCTTGTGGACATTTACAGGGAAATAGAAATACGATAGAATTTGACAAAAACTACACACAGAGTGACAAGCAACCAGTGTGCAAAAGAAGAGAAATTGCAAATAAGGGCATGAATTATACAAAGTCCTCAAAAAGTTGTAGAATCAGTTCAGGGTAGTAGTGTTTGAAGTTAATGTATATGCGCGAAATGCCGGAGGAGTGCAGTAGGTCAGGCAGCATCTATGGAACTGAACAAACAGTCAACATTCCAGGCAGAAACCCTTTATCAAGACTGGAAAGGAAGGGGGTAAGATGCCTGAATGGGGGAGGGGAAGGAGGATAGTAAGAAGGTGATGGGTGAAGCCAGGAGGGTGAATGAGTAAAGGGCTGGAGAGGAAGGAATCTGATAGGAAAGGAGAGTGGACCATGGGAGGAAGGTAAGGAGGAGGGGCACCAGGGGGAGGTAATAGGAGATGAGAAGAGGGAAGAGTCCAGAAAGGGGAATAGAAGAAGGGGGGGAGGGATTTTTTTTTAAACCTGAAGGAGAATGCAGTATTCATTACATCAGATTGGAGGCTGCCCAGACAGAATATAAGGTGTTTCTCCTCCACTCCACTGTGGGACAAGAGGAGGCCGTGGGCCAACATGTTGGAACAGGAATAGGAATTAAAATGTTTGGCCACAGAAGTGCTCGATGAAGCAATCCCCCAATTTACGACAGGTCTCACCAATGTAGGGGAGGCTGCATCAGGAGCACCAGACACTGCAGACGACCCCAGCAGATTCGCAGGTGAAGGGTTGTCTGGGGCCCTGAATGGAGGCAAGGGAGGAGGTGAATGGGCAGGGGTAGCAATTTGTCTGCTTGCAGGGATAAATGCTGGGAGGGAGGTTAGTCAGGAAGGACAGATGGACACAGGAATCACAGAGGGAGCGATGGGGGTGGAGTAAAGATGAGTTTGGTGGTAGGATCCCTTTGGAGGTGGCGAAGTTGCACTGAATGATGTGCTGAATGCAGAGGCTCATGGGGTGGTAGGAATTCTATCACCGTCAAGGCGGAGGGAAGTTGGGATGAGTGTGGATGCTACGGAAATGGGGGAGATGTAGGTGAGGACAGCATCAATGGTGAAGGAAGGGCAGCCCCGTTCATTGAAGGAGGAGGACATCTCTGATGTTCTGAAAGGGAAAGCCTCATCTGGGAGGAGATGCAGTGGAGACAAAGGAACTGAGAAAAGGGAATGGCAGTTTTACAGGAGACTGGGTGGGAAGAGGTAGAGTCAAGATAACCGTGGGAATCGATAGGTTTATAAAAGTCAATCGGCCTCTAGAGATGGAGAGAGAGAGAGATCAAAAAGGGAGGGTGGTGTCATTGAATGAAGTTATCCATGCCAATTCAGACATCTGATGGTTGCAGAATAATAACTGTTCCTGGTGCCAGTGTTGTGGAACCGCAGGCTTTTGTATCACCTGCACAATATTAGCAGTGAGAAGCGAGCGTGGCCTGGATAGTGGGTTTCTTGTGGCAGCACAGCACGTAAATGAGCTCAGTGATGGGGAGGGCTTTGCCTGTGATGGACTGGCCTGTATCCATCACTTGCTATAGACTTCTCGATTCCTGGGTAACGTTGTATCCATACCAGACCCTCATGCAACCATTGTGTTTGTAAGTTTGCAAAAGTATTTGGTGGCATGCCAAATCTTCAGAAGCCTCAAGAAAATAGAGGTACTGTCGTGCTTTCTTTGTGATGTCACCTGCTGGTCCCAGGACAGATTCTCTGATACGTTGACGCCAAGGAATTTTAAGCCATTCCGTAATGAGGCTCATGGACCTCTGGCCTCTTCCTCCTACTCGATGATCAGCTCTTTGGTTTTGCTGATGTTGAGTGAGAGGTCATTGTTGTGGCACCACTCAACCAGATTTTCATTCTCCCCTCCTATATGCCAAGTTGTCACCACCTTTGATTCAGCCAACAGTGGTGGTGTCTTTAGCAAACTTAATTACTCCATTGGAGCTGTACTTAGCCAGAGAATCATAAAGTGAGTAGAGCAGGGGACTAAGCACATTGCCCCATGGTACACCAGCGCTGATCGGGAGTGTGGAGGAGATGTGTTACCATTTCATTGGCTCTTCACTCAACTTTGAAGCACCTGGATTGGTATCTTGTAACCACAGAGGGGTGGAGGGAGAAAACTCTTCCAAGTTTTGCACCAATTGCAAATAAATAGCAATATGAATATGCAAAAAAGAATTACTGTGGGATATTTGTCAAGTTACAGTTCCCTTCCCTGATTGCAGTTTTAGCTATGTTTTACTGCACTTGTGTGGTACCTGCTCTATGGTACTATGTAAAGGGTGTATTGAATCTAAACTGAGTTATACCTGCCTTGTATGTGTTTTAAGGGACAATGTACATGGAGTTTTACTGTCACTAACCCATGTTGGGGCAGTTCCAGATGGAGCTTTGTTCTTTATTTGATAGTCACTGTACCAATCCTGTGACTTTCAGTTCTCTCAATGCTCCATGCCTTGCAGACTAGTATTTTGTCTCTCAAAAGGCATTTTTACAATATTTTGCTGTTAATCTCTTTGGTCTTTCATCAGGTGCTTCCTCCAGTGTTGTAAGCTCCCAGTCACAAGCAGCTCCCCAGCAACAGTACTATAACGAAGTTTACTTTGACTCGGACTCGGAGGGAGAAGATGAGCAAGGTGGGAAGTACTTCACTTGTTCCGGTCCCTTATTTGCAGTTGGAGAATGTGTAGAATGATGTTGACTAGGGGAACTGTGATAGTCACAAATCAGCTCTTTCAGGGACCTTGGGAAAAGATTCAGTGCATGCTGAGGTCCCTCGAACTTTCTGACTTGTGAGAGTGGTTTATTATTGGTGCCCTGAGCACCTCCAGTGGCTTCAGCGTCATGCTGAATAAAGCAAACTTGACTACGGTTTCCAACCCTATGATAATTTTACAAGGACCCCTTCTGCAAAAATTAGTTTCTAGACAGAATCAGTTATTATCACTGACATGTTGTGAAATTTGTACTTCTTGTTTTGTGGCAGCTATACAGTGCAAAACATAAAACTTAAGTTATAAATAAATAGATAAATTGTGCAAAAGAAAAATAGCGAGGTGGTGTTCATGTGTTCATTGACTGTTCAGAAATCTGATGGCAGTGGGGACAAAATTGTTCCTAAAATATTGAGTGTGGGTCTTCAGTTTCTGACCACCTCCCTGATGGCAGTAATGAGAAGAGGGCATGTCCAAGACAGAGAGTGTCCTTAGTGATGGATGTCAACTTCCTGTGGCACCGCTTGTTGGAAGATGTCCTTGATAGGAGGTTTGTGCCCTGATAGAGCTGGCTGAGTCCACAACCCTTTGCAGTGAGTTAAGCACTTGCAAGTGGCTTTGCAGGCTAATAGCCCACTCTCAAGGGCAGTGCAAAGATTAATCATCAGCAAGGCTCCAAGAGCACTGTTTCTGTGACATGAGCAAGGGAGAAGTAACCTATTCATTGGAAGAGAAGGAACAGGGGGTTATTGGTTTCACACGATTCACATTCCATGTTGGTAATATTCTCACTCTGTACTTAAAATACATACTAAGAGGTCAGGTAATGTCCTGGAAACCTGGAAGCTTTAGAGAGGATGCAGGGGAGATTTATTTAAATGCTGTCTGGATTAGAAAGTGTGAGTTATAAAGATAGGTTGAGCAAGCTAGGGCTTTTCTCTTTGAAGTGAAGGAGAAAGAGAGGTGACTTGATAGTGGTGTATAAGAGGCATAGATCGAGTGGAATTTTACCCAGGACAGAAATGGCTAATACCAGGGGGGCATAATTTTAAGGTTGTTGGAAGAAAGTATAAGGGGATGTCAGAGTTAAGTATTTTTTACACAGAGAATGGTGAGTGAATGCATGTAACACCCTGCCGGAAGATATATTAAGGGCATTTAGGAAACAGTTAGATATGCATGTGGACAATAGATAAATGGAGGGATATGCAGGAGAGAAGGATTAGATTGATCTTAAAAGTCAGCATAATATTGTGGGCTGAAGGGCCTGTGCTGTAGTGTTCTATATTCTATAATGCTTTATTTTGCAAATGAGAGCTATTTTGTTAAAGTTGGTTTTCGTTTACTGCAAATTTGTGAGGGTTTGTGCACAATTTACTCTTTGAAAATGGCTTTAACTGCTATGGTTGTCCTTGCAGAAGGAGGCTGTTCACAGGATAAACACAAGAAGAGGCAGAGGCAAAAGGTCCTGACAAATGACGAGCTGTTGTACGACCCAGATCAAGACGACCGCGACCAGGCCTGGGTTGACATGCAGAGGAGAGGGTGAGTGTTAAACTGTATTCTCAAACCATTGGAGCTTCTAGGTTGTACAAATGTAGTTTCTGAGTTAGATTTCAACAGCTTTGACTTAATAGCCAAAATCAAGTTAGGAACCAAGTTGTAAACTTTGTTATCCCTGCTTAGTTCTGCTCTCCAGCATCCTGCTGATTTCAGTAGAACCAGGTGACTGGAGTTTGGAATATCTTTTACATCTGGTACTTGTTCTAAGATTGAATTCTACTGTCATCATATTGGTATCCAGTTTCGTTGTTATTTTGGGACACTGGCCCAGAAAAATTTGTGAGCATTAGTCTTAGCATGGATCTGTTGTACGAACATAACTGGTAATGGGTCCAGATCGCAAAGGTTACAGAAATCTGAACAGTGGAGGTAAGTATTGGTGCTCAGTTTGCTTTATACCAAATTTGTCACCGATTTAAAAAAAAAACCTTGCTAATTTTAATAAGAGCAGAGTTATGTGGAAAAAGCAGGATTCATAAGAATATTTAAGAGCACTACCTCAAATAAATCATGTCACAAAGCTAATTAATTAAAACATTTATAGGCAGATGTCGCCAGACTTATTAATGTTATATAATTGGATAAAATGTATATTTATGGCCCTTTGTTCTATATCTGTCAAATTTTGTTGTGATTGTTTAAAAGGCACAACTGTACAAGTTGCCTCCAGTGTTCTGCATCACAAAGCTATGTGGGCTGTCAGTAAAGATCTCCCAGTGTAGTTCAGTTGTAGATGAGTGAGTGGTGGGCATGTGATTTAGGAGTAAGTTCATGTTACACAGAAGTAAATGAATTAATAAAATTGATGGGATTATTCTAAGAATTGAAACTGACATGATAAACCAAATGTGTATGAAACAAATTTGATACAAAGTTGAATAGTTGAATTTATTTGTTCCTCATCTAACATTTTCAGCTTTGCTGTCTGTTCCCTTTGTGTTTATCTAAGCTCTGTTTAAATCTGTCTCTGCTCACCTCAGTTCTGTGCAATTTCTACATTCTCACCACTCTTGCTAAAGTTGTTTCTTCTAAATATCCCATTTGATTTGTTGGTAACTGCCTTGTATCGAAGTTGAAGGTTTTCTGCTCACTATAAGTAGATTTGTTTCACATTTCTAAACCTATTGGTTTTAGACATTACAGTCATCCCTCGGTATCTGCGGGGGATTGGTTACAGGACCCCCTGCAGATACCAAAATCCACGGATGCTCAAGTCCCTTATAAAATGGCGTAGTATTTGCATATAACCTGCGCACATCCTCCCGTATACTTTAAATGATCTCTAGATTACTTATAGTACATAATTCAATTTAAATGCTATGTAAATAGTTGTTATACTGTATTGTTTAGGGAATAATGACAAGAAAAAAACCCTGTACATATTCAGTACAAACGCAACCATTGTAGCTCTTCTGGGAACACTGATGCTGCCTCAGCATCAGCCGATGCCCATTCTCCATGATCTTTAAGTTCTTGAGGCTGTAGCACTTTCCATAGCTAGCCAGCCATCCCTTACTAGCCTTAAACTCCCTCCTCTCACTCACAACACAAGTAGCGAACGAACAAGACGTGAGGCGAACAATGCTCAAACAATGAGCGCTGGGGAGTGACTGAGGATCTGTGAAATGGCAGGAGGCTAGAGCAGGGTATGCCTACACATCACTTCATTCGCTTAGTGCTCGGTGCACGGCAAATTCAAGTTTTGCTTTTTGGAACTTTCTGGAATTTTTTTCCTGAATATTTTGGATCCGTGGTTGGTTGAACCCGCGGGTATGGAGGGCTTACTGTATTCAAGCCAAGTTATGCATAAAAATTGTAACTCTGTTCCCAGAGTTGATCTGGTGGAACTCTGTCCTTTACAAATAACTATCTTGAACTCACATGAGCTGCAGGCAAAGTTGTTATCCATTTCAATTACCTGACCAACTGTCCTGAACTTGAATACCCTGTGATATCCCATTAAAGTATCCTTTGGAACTCATTCGATTGCATCAACTACATTATCTACCTTCTCTATCCCACAATATGTAATTCAGTTGTAAATCTGTTAAAACCTCAGGGGCAACATATCTCTTATTATTTATTTTGTAGGTATCGTGGACTTAATAAGCAACCAAACATGTCAGAATCTCTACCAGTTCCTAGCAGTGATGCAGTTTTGAACTGCCCATCTTGTATGACAACTCTGTGTCTGGACTGCCAACGGTAAGCAGCAGCAGTTAACGTGTACGTTAGTGGGCCTGAACCTTTTGGCCATAATTTTGTGTTCACGTTAGTCCAAGGGCAATATTGAGTTCATTGGTCACAAATGGGATGGCAGGACTGCTACACTAACAAGAGAGCCACCCGGACTCTTAGATATTGCTTATCAGCACTAAAAGGTCCTGATGTGGCATTGATCAAATGATTTCAGTCTCCTTTGCTTATGCAGACACAGTAACCTCAGCAATCAGCACCATCAGGGAATAACCATTCAAATGTCAACATTCTCTGTGTGTGTGTGTGTAAATGCTGTGGTTGATTTTTTTTGTTGTTTGAGGTTAGATGGCAGGCACTGTAGATGTTTGAATTCTAAAGTGAGATAAAAATGTTGAAGACACTCAGCAGGTTAGGCAGCATCTGTGGAATGTGATATAGTTTACAGTAGCAAAAAAAGTAGAGACGGATAGAACAAAGAACATGTCAGGATGTGATCAGGTGGATTAATGTGGCAATTAAAAACCCAATTCTGCTCCTGTATCTCATGTTGATTATAGCAGACATGCCTAGAAGAGCAGGTTACACTATTAAAAAGAAAAAACAAGTCACGGATGGATAGGTGACAAATGGGAAGTTATGATACAAAGAATGAGAAAGTTACCAGAAGTTGAGAAAGTTCATGAGGGTGCAATATGCTCACATGGAAGATAAGTTGTAATTCATTGACCTAGAATGGAATAAGATAGAGAATTAAAGTGGCAGGCAACTGGAAGTTCAGAGTCACTCCTGCAGTCTGCAGGTGCAATCTGTTTTTTATTTTTCCCAAAGGAGAGCAGTCTACTGAATACAGTAGACTAGGTGTTAAGTATAAGTGAATTCTGGCTCTAACTGGTAGTAAGAGGTGACAAAGTCAGAGTTGAAAATTTGCAGTAATATGGGAAAGTCAAGTCAATTTTTATTGTCATTTTGACCATAACTGCTGGTACATAGTAAAAATGAGTCAACGTTTTTCAGGACCATGGTGTTACACGACACAGTACAAAAAACTAGACTGAACTACGTAAAAAAAAAAACACAGAGGAAGCTACACTAGACTACATAAAGTGCACAAAAGCAGTGCAGGCATTACAATAAATAATAAACAGGACAGTAGGGCAAGGAAAGCGCTGGTAAATGGGAATGTGATAAGAATAAATGACCAGGGAATTACAGGTATCTTAGGTATCATTGAGACCTGAATGTTGGAACCATTTCAAATAAAGGCAATTATGTTTTAAATGTTATTTGGAGACTGACCATTACAGATTTAAGAGAAGTATTGTTTAAAATTTACCTATGGTTCAACAACCCTGCCATTGCTTATGCATTGTATTTCATATTGTGAGTTTTAAATCAGGAGGGTGAACTCAACTATTGATGTAGACACACAGCTCTGGCCATTCATCCTCTACCCCTATCACCACCCTTTGCTATTTATGTGTTCATTCAACAGAGCACAATTTTTAGTTGAATACCACAATACTTAAATCATTTGGTTTACATGAAGAGGAATGTCCTTTTATAAATATTCTTTTTCTTTTAGGCACGACTTGTACAAGGAGCAGTACAGAGCTATGTTTGTGATGAATTGTATCATTAATAGAGGAGAAATTCTCCGGTACAAGAATCCTTCAAACAGGAAGAGAAAAAACAGGTGCAAGAAGGTGAAATATCCCAGTGAAGATACCTCTGTCGGTTCAAAACAAGATGAGGGGGAAATATATCATCCAGTGCGCTGTGCAGAGTGTTCAGTGGAAGTAGCTGTTTTTGACAAAGATGAAGTGTATCATTTCTTTAATGTTCTGGCCAGCCATTGTTAATGTCACAAATACTTTTTTTTTTAAAAGTCCTGTTGATTTACTGAGTCCATCCACCTCTGCAATGGAGTAGTTAACTGTTCCAGTAGTATCAATCAGTATGATACAGCCACTTTCAGCTGAGATGCGTGTAGACTCAAGATGGGTACTCGGCTTCATGACACAGACACCATGTCTTCCATATTGGCTCGCTTATTTTGATTAGTGGCATGTTAAATTTTTGCTAAAATATTGATCTGGAGTGGGAGGCTAAGAAAACTGTGTAGCTTGGCAACAGAGAGGGCAAGATTGGAAGTTTTCAAATTGAACCAAATCACTGTGGTAAATCTTCATTAAGTTAATGATCGTAGGTTTTCAAAGATCTTGGATACCTTACTAAGTGTAGACAGGAACAGAAAATAAAGGAAGTTATTGTTAATTTCCTTCAAATCCATTGACTGCAGGCCCAATTTACTTATTTTGTATCTCCTGACCGACTTGGACTTAGACTATATATACACACAATATGCAGGATTTAAATGTATGTCTATCTATTTCCCCGAGTTTCCGTAAGCAAGACATACTACAAACTCCAGACAGCTCTGAAGGTCGGGATTGAAGAAAGGCTGCTAGAAACAAGTTAGAGGAGCAGAATTTGGCCCATCCAGTCTGCTCGGATCCATCTTGGCCGATATATTTGCCTTCTCAACCCTATTCTCCTGCCTTCTCCCTGTAATCCTAGTCCCTCCACAGCCATCAGTAGCAATGATTCACCACCTTCTGGCTAAAGAAATTCCTCATCTCTATAGGAATGGCCTGTTCACCCCCACTATAGGAAACATCCTCCACATCCACTGGGTTTCAATGTGATTTTCCCCACTCCCCCCATTCTTTAAAAATCCAGCAAGTATAAGCCCAGGCCAATCAAACATTAATCCTTTTGTGTATTTAATATTTTAATGAGTAATCTTGTGTTTATGTGTTGTTTCATTAATCATTCTTGTCATTTCATTAATTACTGGTTATGTGTAAAAATGCATTAATTGCAAACAACATCATGTGATATGTGCTCCCTCAAAGTAAACTCAAACTGGACCCATATTCCTGGACTCTCGTATTTCTTTGAAGTTACAAAATATAACATTGGTGAATTGTCGAAGGTTGCGGAGAGACATTGATAGGATGCAGAAGTGGGCTGAGAAGTGGCAGATGGAGTTCAACCCGGAGAAGTGTGAGGTGGTACACTTTGGAAGGACAAACTCCAAGGCAGAGTACAATGTAAATGGCAGGTTACTTGTTAGTGTGGAGGAGCAGAGGGATCTGGGGGTACATGTCCACAGATCACTGAAAGTTGCTTCACAAGTAGATAAGGTAGTTAAGAAAGCTTATGGGGTGTTAGCTTTCATAAGTCGAGGGATAGAGTTTAAGAGACACAATGTAATGATGCAGCTCTATAAAACTCTAGTTAGGCCACACTTGGAGTACTGTGTTCAGTTCTGGTCGCCTCACTATAGGAAGGATGTGGAAGCATTGGAAAGGGTACAAAGGAGATTTACCAGGATGCTGCCTGGTTTAGAGAGTATGGATTATGATCAGAGATTAAGGGAGCTAGGGCTTTACTCTTTAGAGAGGAGGAGGATGAGAGGAGACATGATAGAGGTGTACAAGATATTAAGAGGAATAGACAGAGTGGACAGCCAGCGCCTCTTCCCCAGGGCACCACTGCTCAGTACAAGAGGACATGGCTTTAAGGTAAGGGGAGGGAAGTTCAAGGGGGATATTAGAGGAAGGTTTTTCACTCAGTGGTTGGTGCATGGAATGCACTGCCCGAGTCAGTGGTGGAGGCAGAAACACTAGTGAAGTTTAAGAGACTACTAGACAAGTATATGGAGGAATTTAAGGTGGGGGGTTATATGGGAGGCAGGGTTTGAGAGTTGGCACAACATTGTGGGCCAAAGGGCCTGTAATGTGCTGTACTATTATGTTCTATGTTGGTGACATGGTATTTTTAAAATGAGCCCAAGATGGTTACCACCCTATTAAAGCAGAGCAAGATGTTAGAAATAAAAAGCTGTGAGAAACAGTCAAGTCTAAAAGAAGCAGATCGGTACGTGGTGAGACATTGCATTTTTAAAATAAAAGACTAAACAGAAGAATTCAGAGTTCATAAGGAGTGAGTACTGAGTATTAATCATTAAGAAAAAAATCAAATGGCTAGCTGCAGAAGAATGATTGGCAGGTTTGATTACACAACAGCTAATTGGCTTGTGTATACTGAGCTATTGGAAGAGTATTTTGAAGCAAATAATAACTAATGAGAATGAATACCAATTTTGCTAAGTGCAATTGGGTTTAAAGGAAAAAAGTTTGCTTCAAAGTTTAACTGCTCCAACCAAACCAGCAGAAATATGCATTGCAGAAATGATGGAAGAACACTTTGAACCAACACCATTGTTGATTGCAGAACACTTTAGATTTTATAAGGGAAGTCCCATTTCATTGTGATTTTACAGTGTGAGAATTAACAATAGACAAGCAATATGGTTTATGCCCAAAGTGAACGGCAAATTAAAATGGAATTGGACACTAGCTCAGCTGTTTGTCGTTCCACAAAATGAATTTGAACAGCATTTTAAACTGAAGCCTAGAGTTATACAATTAAGAACTTATACTGGCAAAAAGATGACTCCTGTGGAAATGACATTCGTGACAGTGAAATACAACAATCAACAAGCCACATCGAGCTGGTCTATGGCAAAAACAAAAGGACCAGCATTCTGTAGGTGTGATTGCCTGAGACAACTACAACTTGATTGGAGATCCATTCACAAATTTTGTGCCACTTCCCATATGAAAGTGATGCCACAACTGTCTTCATGCTGAACACTATGAACCATTGTTCAACAGAGGACAAACTGCTGTTGGTGCCAACCTCTCTCCCCGATTGGAAAGCATTATGGACCAAGGACCACACTGCTGAGAAAAATCATGAAAGTGTTAAAATCAGTGGTACAACTACAACAGTTTTTGTAGGCAATGTATCAGTTACTTGCAAAATGCGGCTTGGTTTTAAGCTGGAAGAGTGCTCAACAAGCTTCAGGAAAGTTACAAGCATTCGGCTTTTGTGAGCATAAATTTTGTGAGCATCGATGCAATGCTCCTCAGACAGGATGAAGAGGTCAATACTCCCCAATGCCATTAGGCTTTACAATTCAACCACCAGGACTTAAGAACTTTTTAAAAGCTATTATTAATGCTTTTTGAGATAGTGATTTAGATGCATATCATATTTTTTTTACTGAGTTAAGTATTGTATGTAATTAGTTTTGCTACAACAAGTGTATGGGACATTGGAAAAAAGTTGAATTTCCCCATGGGGATGAATAAAGTATCTATCTATCTATCTAAGAACCAGGATCTACTCTGTGTAGATGGTCTTCAAGTGGGAGAGAAAAAGCTGCTTGTAGAAGTAAATGCAAAGATGGAAGCCCAAAAAGAAAGGAGTTGGGAGATACAAAAGCAGGACTCAGCAGATGATGTTCTGGATGCAGAAACCAAGAGGAAAGAATAGGATTAATACGAGAATACTCCGGTGAACTAAATGCATCTCCCCAAAAATCAAGATGCACAAACTAGAAAAAGGAAGAACTGTGGCCACCACTGTCAGATCCACGTCCTGCAGTCTCAGTCAACTTATACAACCACCGCAGCAGAGGAGGCTCCAAAACTTGAGAACCTTTTCAGAATCACAAAGCAGATGATCCCCCTTGTCAGGAAAGACAATATCTCACAAGAGTAAGAAATCCTCCAGTGATTACATCTTTAGGCCTGAATGGGACAATTTTAAATTTACTATGCTGTGAAAGTCTGTATAGAGTTACAAAAACTATGCACCAGTTGTATTAAATAGTAGGCTCTGTATATGGTTGAGATGCATTCTATTGAATTGGAGTTTATAGCTAAGCAGGGAGGAGTGTTGTGTATTTAATATTTAATTTCAGTAATCTTGTATATATTTACATTCTTGTTCACTTAAATCATTACAGGTTATATGCAAAAATACTTTCATTGCATACATCACACTACCATATGATATGTACACACCTCGCTTAAAGACAACTCGAACTGGACCCAATTCCCGGACTCTCGTGTATTTCTTTGAATTAATTTAATGTTTTGAAGTTACAAGACATTACACCTTTCATTCCCAGAATCATTCTTGTGAAGCTCTGCTGACCCAGTCCAACACCAGCATGTCTTTTAGATAAAGGGCCCAAAGCTATTCACAATACTCCAAAAACAGTCAGTCTAATGCCTCAAAGCCCTGGCATTACTTCCTTGCTTTTATATTCTGGTCCTCTCAAAATGAATGCTAACATTGCATTTGCCTCCTTTACCAACTCCACCTGCAAGATAACCTTTAGCGAATCCTGCATGAGTACATTCGGCCCTCCTTATCCACAAATTCCACATGCGCGAATTCAACCAACCGCGAATCGCGAAAACCCATAAGTGCTCTTTCAGTACTTGTTGTTCAAACATGTACAGACTACTTTTTCTTGTCATTATTCCCTAAACAATGCAGTATAACAACTACTTTACATTGTATTAGGTATTATAAGTAATCTAGAGATGATTTAAAGTATACAGGAGGATGTGCGTGGGTTATCGTGGATTGGAATCGGGGAAAAAAAAAATCGGAAGTTCTCTTGCTCAGTAAGTCGGAACAGGTACATCCGGTATTATTTAACGTCAGTTAAACGTTTGTCTTAGTATATATTTTACCTTTCTATGCATATAAAACACTTAACGTATGTTTCAGCACCAGGCTCAGGAATGGAAGTTCCCGAGTTCGATCCAGTGACAGACCGCTCCCGAGTGCGCTCTGCACTGTGCCAGGTTGATGTGGAGGATCAAAAACCCAAAACCCAAAAAATTAAACCACTACATTGCTTAGTAATAATTGTAGCTTTCAATGAGGCAGAGCCTTTCTCACTTTATCCTTTAAAATTGTTCCGATCGTTGACCGACGTAACCTAACGCTTTTCCAATGACCGATGGTGTTTCAACTCTTTCCGATCGCTTTATTATTTCCACTTTATTTTCAATCGTGATTATTTTCGTAAACAGAAACACTGCAAATTCAGATCTCTGCCACTGGGTCCTAATATCCACTGCACTGAGACAGGTTAAATAAGGTCTGGGGTTCCGCTGGGTCCTAAGATCCACCGCATTGAGAGAGGTTGAATAAGGGACTTGAGCATCCACGAATGTTGGTATCCACGAGGGGTCCCGGAACCAATCCCTCGCAGATAAGGAGGGCCGACTGTACTCTCCCTTTGCACCACCGATTTTTGAATTTTCTCCGTTTAGAAAATAGTCTACACCTTTATTCGTCCTATCAAAGTAGATGGCCACACACTATATTCCATCTGCCACTTCTTTTCCCATTCTCCCAACCTGTCCAAGTCCTTCTGCAGTCTCTTTGCTTCCTCAACACTAGCAGCCCCTTCACCTATCTTTATATCTTCCACAAAGTAAACAAAGCCATTAATTCTGTCATCAAAATCATTGATGTACAACATAAACAGAAGCAGTCTCAACACTGACCCCTACGGAACATCACTACTCAGTGGCAGCCATGCAAAAGAGACCCCTTTTGTTTCCAAAGTTTACCTCCTGCCAGTTAGCCAATCTTCTATCCATGCTAGCATCTTTCCTATAATACAATGGTTCTTTGTGTCGACTTGTCAGAGTAAACATCCACTGGCACTCCTTTGTTAGAATTCGAGGAAATACCAGCAGGATAGACAGATTTGTCACGCAAGATTTCCCCTTAAGGAAACTGCTGACTTTCAGTTATTTTATTGTGTGCCTCCAAGTGCCCCGAAACCTCACCCTTAATAATAGACTTCAACATCTTCCCAACCACTGAGGTCAGACTAACTGGTCAATAACTTCCTATAGTCTACCCCGCTCCCTTCTTGAAGAGTGGAGTGACATTTATAATTTTCCAGTCCTCTGGAACCATGCCAGAATCCAGTGACTCTTGAAAGATGATTTCTAATGCCTCCTCACGCTCTTCAGCTACAGAACCCTGGAGTGTAGCCTATCTGACTTACCTACCTTCAGTGTCCCAAGCACTTTGTCCTTAGTAACAACAACTACACTCACTTCTGCTCCGACACTCAAATTTCTGGTATACTGCTAGCATGAAGACACAAAATACTTATCATTTACCATTTCTTTGTTCCCTATTACCAACTCTGTAGTGTCATTCCCAGCAGTCCAATATCCTCTTTTACTCTCTAAAAAGATAGTATCCTCATTACTGGCAGAAAAACTCACATTTTTCCTTTTCTCTCCTTATGGCTTTTTAGTTGCCTTCTGTTGGATTTTTAAAGCTTTCCAATCTTCCAACTTCCCACTAATTGCTTGCTTTAATGCTTCCTTTGTCAGTCATCCCTTCGGAATATTTACTTGGGATGTATTGCACCTTCCAAATTACTCCCAGAAGCTCCAGCCATTCTTATTCTGCCATCATCCCTGCTAGTGTCCCCTTCCATTCAACTCTGACCAGCTCTTTCATGATTCTAATGATCAACTCCAGTTCATCACAAAACCCAAACCAGAGTTACCTTTCCCTTAGAGGCTTCAACCACAAGCTGTGAAAAATTTCTCTCTCTCTCTCTCCCCCTACTCTACAAATTCCTTTTTGGAATCCAGCACCATCCTGATTTTTCCTACTCCAATATTGAATTCCCTTTTCACATGCCTTTTCTATCTCCCATTGTAATTTGTACTCCGCATCCTGGCTACTGGTCAGAGTTTCCCAATCAAGATCTTTTTAACCTTGCAGATTTAAAAAATTGTCCACAAGAATTCTGCATCTTCTAATCCCATGACACTTCTATGGATTTGATTTTTTTTAAAACAACATTAGCTACCCAACCCCTCTGCCTACTCAACTGTCCTTTCAATACAACATATATTCTTGGATGTCAAGATCCCAACTATGATCTTTCAACCATAAATCAGTGATGCCCATGTCACACGTTCCAATCTCCAACTGTGCTACAAGATCATCTACCTTATTCTGTATACTGCATGCATTGAAATACAACACTCAATCCCGTATTCATCACACTGCATTGACTTGTATACCAACTGCCCCATCCTTGGCCCTATCACTCCAGTTCCCATCCCCCCTGTCCAATTAGTTTAAACCGCCCCCAACAGCTCTAGTAAACCTGCCTCAGACTCCAGTGCATCCTACCCTTTATGTACAGGTCATACCTTCCTCAGGGAGGTCTCAATGATCCAGAATTCTGAAACACTGCCCCCATATCATTTCCTGAGCTATATATTCATCTGACAAATCTATTCAGTAGCACATGGCACAAGCAGTAATACAGATTACTACCCTAGGAGGTCCTGCTTTCAGCTTTCTACCCAACTCCCTATATTCTCGCTTCGGGACCTCATCCCTTCTCCCACCTGTCATTGGTACACAAAATCTCCCGTTTGCTCCTCTAACTATGGAATCCCCCATTACTACTGCACTCTTCTCAGTCACTCCCTTCTTGCCCAAAGAGCCAGACTCATTGCCAGAGACCCAGTTGCTTTAGCTTTTCCCTGGTTACCACCTTTACTTGGTACTGCTCTGAGTGATTCAGGTTATTCCTATTTACCCATCCCTGGCAGAGGATAACTCTTCCCGGTCTTCAGCATCCCAAAGTACAATTGCCAAGTTTTGTTTTTTTGTTAGGCACAGTATACCTTTGATAAAGCAATCCAACCCAGGGGGTTCAGTAATAGTCATGCAAGCCACTGAAGTACATTTAATAAGAAATCTTAAATCAGAATTCAAGTACCAGGCATCAGTTCATCTCATTTGAAACCCAGTTTTAAAAAAATCAGACTGATCACCAGAAACCTAAGAATTGCTAAAACCAAGAATAAGTGTATGAAGATATTGAAATTAATAAAACTTAAACAGCCTAGCGGTTCACTTCCTACTCAGCAAAAATTATCTGATTAGTATGGAAAAAACCAAAATAGGGCACTGACGGAAAATTATTTGTAAAGGTGTTAACTGCATAACTCGAAAACAAATACCAGACATTTGTTTTGTATACTTACAAAGCAAAAAGCAAAACTCATCAATAGCTCTTACAGAAATTTTTCTACCTTTATTATATTTAAACAAATGTATCACATGAAAGTTTTACTGTAACAAGTGACAGTACACACCAAGTAACCAAAAGCAATAAAATAAATTTTATTGGCAACATGACTTTGCACTAAGTATTTTAGTAATCCTGGAGCGAAATTAGAAATATTACAGATGGATTACGGCCCCCACCCCCCCCACCCCCGAGTTAATAATGTACATTACAGCCTAAATCTTTCAGAAAACTGAGGAGTGTGAGGAACTGTTAGTGGTTGATCACTGGGCTTGATTTCTATTTTTTTGTACTGCCTGATGGGATTTGCTTTGTGTACCTGCAAAAAAGAAAAAAAAAGGACGACATGTTAATTAAGCTTTGAAAGCCAAGTGCTTTTAGCTAAAAGATGCCAAAATTTGAATTTTCTGTCCCAAACCTTTCATTTAGAACAACAAACTGCCCTTCCATGAAAGGGTACAACAGTAATACAAACAGGTGCAAAATCTTAAACATCAAGTTATTTACCCAAAGACCAATGCACTGCTTTAAACTGCAAGAATGTACTTAACATAAGCACTACGTTTCCAGAAAATTCAAATGGTTAGTTGAGGCTACATTTCCTGATACATCCAACCCAAAAGCCTGTAAATACCACATAAGTGGATAGATGGCTCTCTCTCACTTCCAGCATTTTTGAAAACCAGGAAATATGATTGGAACAATGAGGTCTTTATCCAAGGTGGTTCAGCCTGTGATTTGAGCAGGCCATCTAGTAGTAGAAGCCCTCAGGTTTGTTTTTGGGGGGTGGGGGGGATTGTGACTACAATTATAGTCATGCATTCCTTTACATCTCTTCCCTAACCACCCCCCCCCCCCACCACAACTGGCTGATTGTACATAATTTCCATTGAGGTAATGTATACAGGTGTTTCCCCCCCACCTTTACAAAGGTAGAGTGTTCCTATGAAACCTTTCCTAAGTTGAAATGGCATAAAGCGCAGAACCATTAATTTATATGGGAAAAATTTTCGTAAAGGTGAAAATCCTCTTTGTAATGTGAAAACGGGTTCCTAATGTAGGCCTTTTGTAAAAGCGAAGTGGCATAAAGTGAGCATTCATAAAGCGGGGGACACCAGTACATCAGTTTATTTGTTACAATGCAGTAATCTTTTCTAGCTTACTAAAGTGAGCCAAGCTATTTACAGACCCACTGAAAGCTCAAATGAGACCAGTGCTGCACACACCTAGAAAGAAACCAATAGACTTGCACAACCCAAGTAATTAGTGTTAACAATGACCATATCACCAGATACTCACTAGCTCCTGCCGAAGTCTAGCTATTTCATCTCTTTCGTGTTCTTCAGCCTCTTTCTTCCATTCCTGCTCACGTTTCTCTCGGAAGGCTTCTTTTTGTGCTTTGCGCATTTCAAATTCCATGCGCTCTTTTGCACGCTTCTCTGTTGCTAATTCAAACTTCTCTTGAGCCAGGGAAGGAAGCCTTTCTAAGGTTGGGCAAAATGGAAAGAGCTAAGATTTTTATAACAGAATACCCAAATAATTAAGATAGAAGGTAAAGAATTTCTTTGCCAGTACCAGAAAACACCAAATTCAATTCCGAGACCATATAGCCTAAGCCAATTATTTTATGCAAAGACCTGACGCAATGTTGCATTTTGATCAGAAACCTGACAATTCCTCTGCTCAACCTGCAGAGTTCCTCCAGTAGATTGACTGATACTTCAGACTGTATCATCTGCAGCCCTGTGTTGCCAAGGTATTGTAGATTCACTCTGTAGCCCAAGTTTCTGATTCCCACAACTTATTCCTCTTTCATAAGAAAATTGAGCTTGGCATATACACTTCAGGATATATACTTCTGGGACAATTCCAAAGATTCACAAGATAGATGGGGCAGAGTTCGTTAAGTGTGTCCAGGATGGATTCCTGTCACAGTATGTTGACAGGCCGACCAGGGGGAATGCCATACTGGATCTAGTATTAGGTAACGAATCGGGTCAGGTCACAGATCTGTCAGTGGGTGAGCATCTGGGGGACAGTGATCATCGCTCCCTGACCTTTAGCATTATCATGGAAAAGGACAGAATCAGAGAGGACAGGAAAATTTTTAATTGGGGAAGGACAAATTATGAGGCTATAAGGCTAGAACTTGCGGGTGTGAATTGGGATGATGTTTTTGCAGGGAAATGTACTATGGACGTAGTCAATGTTTAGGGATATCTTGCAGGATGTTAGGAATAAATTTGTCCTGGTGAGGAAGATAAAGAATGGTACGGTGAAGGAACCATGGGTGACAAGTGAAGTAGAAAATCTAGTCAGGTGGAAGAAGGCAGCATACATGAGGTTTAGGAAGCAAGGATCAGATGGGTCTATTGAGGAATATAGGGTAGCAAGAAAGGAGATTAAGAAGGGGCTGAGAAGACCAAGAAGGGGGCATAAGAAGGCCTTGGTGAGTAGGGTAAAGGAAAACCCCAAGGCATTCTTCAATTATGTGAAGAACAAAAGGATAACAGGAGTGAAGGTAGGACCGATTAGAGATAAAAGTGGGAAGATATGCCTGGAGGCTGTGGAAGTGAGCGAGGTTCTCAATGAATACTTCTCTTCGGTATTCACCACTGAGAGGGAACTTGATGACGGTGAGGATAATATGAGTGAGGTTGATGTTCTGGAACATGTTGATATTAAGGGAGAGGAGGTGTTGGAGTTGTTAAAATACATTAGGACAGATAAGTCCCCGGGGCCTGACGGAATATTCCCCAGGCTGCTCCACGAGGTGAGGGAAGAGATTGCTGAGCCTCTGGCTAGGATCTTTATATCTTCGTTGTCCACAGGAATGGTACCAGAGGATTGGAGGGAGGCAAATGTTGTCCCCTTGTTCAAAAAAGGTGGTAGGGATAGTCCGGGTAATTATAGACCAGTGAGTCTGTGGTGGGAAAGCTGTTGGAAAAGATTCTTAGAGATAGGATCTATAGGCATTTAGAGAATCATAGTCTGATCAAGGACAGTCAGCATGGCTTTATGAAGGGCAGATTGTGCCTAACAAGCCTGATAGAGTTCTTTGAGGAGGTGACCAAGCATATAGATGAGGGTAGTGCAGTGGATGTGATCTACATGGATTTTAGTAAGGCATTTGACAAGGTTCCACACGGTAGGCTTAATCAGAAAGTCAGAAGGCATGGGATCCAGGGAAGTTTGGCCAGGTGGATTCAGAATTGGCTTGCTTGCAGAAGGCAGAGGGTTGTGGTGGAGGGAGTACATTCAGATTGGAGGGTTGTGACTAGTGGTGTCCCACAAGGATCTGTTCTGGGAGGTCTACTTCTTGTGATTTTTATTAATGACCTGGATGTGGGGATAGAAGAGTGGGTTGGCAAGTTTGCAGACGACACGAAGGTTGGTGGTGTTGTAGATGGTGTAGAGGATTGTCAAACATTGCAGAGAGACATTGATAGGATGCAGAAGTGGGCTGAGAAGTGGCAGATGGAGTTCAACCCGGAGAAGTGTGAGGTGGTACACTTTGGAAGGACAAACTCCAAGGCAGAGTACAATGTAAATGGCAGGATACTTGTTAGTGTGGAGGAGCAGAGGGATCTGGAGGTACATGTCCACAGATCACTGAAAGTTGCCTCACAAGTAGATAAGGTAGTTAAGAAAGCTTATGGGGTGTTAGCTTTCATAAGTCGAGGGATAGAGTTTGGGAGACACAATGTAATGATGCAGCTCTATAAAACTCTAGTTAGGCCACACTTGGAGTACTGTGTCCAGTTCTGGTCGCCTCACTATAGGAAGGATGTGGAAGCATTGAAAAGGGTACAAAGGAGATTTACCAGGATGCTGCCTGGTTTAGAGAGTATGGATTATGATCAGACATTAAGGGAGCTAGGGCTTTACTCTTTGGAGAGGAGGAGGATGAGAGGAGACATGATAGAGGTGTACAAGATATTAAGAGGAATAGACAGTGTGGACAGCCAGCGCCTCTTCCCCAGGGCACCACTGCTCAGTACAAGAGGACATGGCTTTAAGGTAAGGGGGGAGAAGTTCAAGGGGGATATTAGAGGAAGGTTTTTCCACTCAGAGTGGTTGGTGCGTGGATTGCACTGCCTGAGTCGGTGGTGGAGGCAGACACACTAGTGAAGTTTAAGAGACTACTAGACAAGTATATGGAGGAATTTAAGGTGGGGGTTATATGTGTGGCAGGGTTTGAGGGTCAGCACAACATTGTGGACTGAAGGGCCTGTGATGTGCTGTACTATTCTATAACATGTTCTAGATTAAACCCACCAGCCAAATCTCAATCCCTTTGTGAATAGTATCACCGGTGAGTTTAGCCTTCTCAAGTCATAGTATGCAACAGCATGTAAACAGGCCCTTCAGCCCATCTAGTCTGTGCCAATCCATTCATCAACTTAGTTCCATTGATGTACACACCCTAACCATAGCCCTCCATCCCTTTCCCAGCCATTTACCTATCCAAATTTCCCTCAAGATGTTGAAATTGACCCGACATCAGCCACGTCTACTGGCAATTTGTTCCACACTCCCACCAGCTTCTAAGTAAAGGAGATCCTTCCCCACCCCCCATGTTCATCTTTCATCTGTAACCATGACCTCCAGTTCTAGTCTCACACAACCACAGTAAAAGGAGCCTGCTTCTATTTATCCTATCAAAACCCTCATAATTTTGTATACCTTGATGAGATCTGTCATTTTTCTACATTCTAGGGAATAAAGCCCTAATCTATTCAACAATTCCTTATAACTCACGTCCTCAAGTCTCAGCATTATTTTCCTGCACCCTTTCAATCTTATTTACATCTTTCCTATAAGTGACCAAAACTGCACACAAAACTCCAAATTAGGCCTCTATCTTTCAATGCAACATACCAACTCCTGTATTCAACACATTGATTTATGAAGGCCAATGTCCCAAAAGCTTTCTTTGCAAACCTATCTACTTGTGATATCATTTTCAAGGAATTTGAATCTGTATTCCCAGATCCCCGTTCTACCACACTCCTCAGTACCCTACCACTCACTATGTAAGACCTACACTAATTGGTTCTCCCAAAATGCAACACCTCATTTCTCTGCATTAAGTTCCATCTGTCACTTTTTAGCCCATTTTCCACCTGGTCCAGCTTTAATAGTCTTCCACACTGTCCACTGCACCCCCAATCTTGGCGTCATCCACAAATTTACCTTGTGCAGTTTACCAAATCACCCAAACATTTGAAATAGATAAACAGTGGATCTGGCACAGATCCTTGCAACACACCAGTAGTCACAGGCCTCCAGTCAGAGAAGCAGCCATGTACTTCCAGCTTCTTTTGCAAAGCCATGCCAAATCCAATTTACTGCCTCATTTTTTTTTAAACAATATTTTTATTCAGAAAAAACAAGATTTACAGAGTGCAACACATAGCTACATCTCAACATAAATTGTGTACATTCATATATTGTAATAAAATTAATCAAAATGTTATAGCATATGCCACTCTGTAATCAAAAATTTAAAGATAGGTCATACATTATAAAAGAAATTTTTTATATAAAAAATATACTGCCTCATCTTGAAAGCCAAGCAACTGAACCTTCCTGAGCAACCTCCCATGCGGGACCTTATCAAAGGCCTTGCTAAAGTCCAGATAACATCCACTATCTGGCCTTCATTAACTTTCTTGGTAGCTTCCTCAAAAAAAAACAAGACACTAAATTGGTTAGACACAACTTACCATGCACAAAGTCATGATGATTATCCCTAATCGGTCCCTGTCTATCCAGAAACTTATATATCCAGTCCCGTAACATACCTCCCAATAGCTTACCCACTACTGGCATCAGGCTCACCAGTCTATAATTTCCCCAGCTTATTCTTAGAGCATTTCTGAAACAATGGAACATTAGCCATCCTCCAATCCTCTGGCATCTAAATACCTCTAAGGCCCCTTCAATTTCTGCACCAGCCTCCCACAGGGCCCAAGAGAACACATTGGCATGCCCTGGTTATCCACCCTAATTTGCCTCAAAACAGCAAGCACCTCCCCCTCCAATCTGTCCATGACCTTCAGTACAGTTTTGCCCCAGTTCTATAAACTGTATACATCTCCTAAGCAAATACAGAAGCAAAGATTACATTAAGATCTGCACCGTCTTTTTCAGATCCACACATAAATGAGCACTGATCTTCTGGAAGACCAGTTTTGTCCCTTGCTATCCTTTTGCTCAAAATACATCTGTTGAAGCCCTTAGGATTCTCCTTCACCTCAAATTGGATTACTGCATCTATAGCGCTTTCAGACTGAAGACCATATTTCCAAGCCTCAACCCAAGACAGTAAATCTTATATAACTTGTGCAAATCCCACTGGTAAAAGTAAAAATCCAAATAGCATGTTGGGGAAATACACGTGACCACAATTTCTAAATTGATAGATTTGTAAAGCAAGACAATAAATACCTGTTAATGATTGGTCTGCCTTCTTTGGCAGAAATGGCTCACGGTAAACAACAGAGTTGGGTCTGGCTTTAAAACATGCTGCTTCTTTTTGTTTTTTCAGTTCTTCCTTCATCTGCAAGAAAGATGTTCTTATTCAACAAGATGGAGCAAACTGTGCATTGGCAATCGCAGCAGATTTCCCAGGAGTAACAATGGAAATTAATTCTAAATACATGGTTAGTTTACCCCAATTACATGCGTGTCAAGGCCAACATAAATGAAGCAATCAACATTCATTTACAAATTCACTGTAGGTGTCAGGACAAGGTTCAGAAAACTTACCATCTCTGCCCACTCTTGTTCTCTGATAGCACCACGTTCATCTAGTCGTAAATGAAATGGTTCTACTTTGGTCACGGGCTTCACCACCTTCTCAGGTAGATGAGCAGATTCAAAGTCAGGAAGCAACTGTGCTTTAAATACAGGGACCTGTAGAAGAAATCATCATTTCCAGTGACAAATGAATTCCCAAGTGTAATCATTTATCAATTAGACATTACCTAACTATATGCAGTTGCTCAATTAGCCAGATGGTTACATGGACAGAGTTATTCAGCTCATCATACTGCTGTAACAGCTCCATTTAGTCCTCAGCCCGGGCTACAAATCTCAATTCACTGAAGTACCAGAAATATCAGATCTCAATTTTCCAAACAACAGGAATAGGAAGTGGAATTAAAATGGGTGGCCACTGGGAGGTCCCGCTTGTTCTGGCGTACGGAGCGCAGATGCTCAGCAAAGCTGTCTCCTAATCTATTTTAATTCCACCTCCCATTCCGATATGTCCATCCATGGCCTCCTCCACTGTCATGTCAAGGCCACACTTAGGTTATAGGAACAACATCTTGTATTCCGTTTGGGTAGACTCCAACCTGATGGCATGAACATCAATTTCTCAAACTTCCAGTAATGACCCCCCCCCCACCTTTCACCATTTCCCATCCCCTTTTCCCCTCTCTCATGCTATCTCCTTACCCACCATTGCCTCCCTCTGGTGCTCCTCCCCCCCCCCTTTTTTCTTTCTTCCATGGCCTTCTGTCTCTTTTACCAATCAACTTACCAGCTCTTTACTTCATTCCCCCCCCCCCCAGCTTTCACTCTCCCTGGTGGTTCTCTCCCTACCCCCCCCCCCCCCCCCCACCTTTTAATTCTAAACCTCAGCATTTTTTTCCTCAGTCCAGCCGAGGGGTTTTAGCCCGAAACATCAACTATGCTATTCTCCATAAATGCTGCCTGGCCTGCTGAGTTCCTCCAGCACTTTGTGTGTATTGCTCGGATTTCCAGCATCTACTGATTTTCTCGTTTGTGCTTAGGGAAACCATGCTGACTTCAGTCTACTTAATCATGTACTACAGAGTTCATCCTTAATTATGGACTCCAACATCTTCCCTAGCTCTGAAATCAAGCTAACTAACCAGCCTATAATTTCCTTTACCCTCCCTCCCTCTTAACATGGATTTACATTTGTGAATTTTAGTCCTCTGGAACCATTCAAGATTCTTGAAAGGTCGCTACAAATGCCTTAACAATGCCTTCAGATAACAATTAGAACTCCGGTGTAGCCCAGTCACCTACCTTCAGACTTGCCTACATTCAATTCTGCTGTACTTCCCATTTCCCCACACTACCCCAACTTCAAACTTTTACCACCTTGCTGGGTTTTCCCCAACAGCGAAGACCAATCCTGACTGGTGGTCAGTTCTTCCACCATAACTACTTCTCCAGCAGTCCAACGTACACTATCCTCCTTTAAGGTTTAGATATCTTTAAAAAACACTATTTTTTTGTTCTGTTACATCATTGTCACTAATTTTGTTGCTTTCATGCCATCTATGCCTGTCAGCTATGGTTGCCTTATCATCCCCTCTTCTTTAGGATGTAATGATCCCACGTCTTCCAAAATTCCTTCCATTGCTCCTCTACTGTCATCCTTGCTCTTTCCACTCATTTTTGGCCAGCTCCTCTCTCATACTCAACTGTATACCAATGTATCCAACTTTAGCTTCTCTCTCTCTCTCTCTCTCTCTCTCTCTCTCAAACTGCCAGGTGCATTTCATCATACTATGATCAATTCCTCCTATGGGTTTCTTCATCTACTGTAGTTCCCTAATAAAATCCAGTTCCTTATACACACCAAATCCAGAATTGATTGTTCCTAATGGGCTCAAACACAAGCAATCCTATAAACATAGGAGCAGTATTAGGCCATTTAGCCCATCGAGTCTGCTTCGCTATTCCATCATGGTTGTCCTGGATCCCACTCAACCCCATACACCTGTCTTCCCACCAGATCCTTTGATGTTCTGACAGATCAGGAAACTATCAACTTTCACCTTAAATATACCCATGGACAAGGCCTCCACTACAGTCTGTGGCACAGCATTCTAGATTCACCACTCTCTGGCTAGAAAAATTCCTCATTACCTCTTCTAAAAGATTGCCCTTCCATTTTGAGAATGTGCTCTCTAGTTCTGGATACCCCCACCAGAGGAAACGTCCTCTCACAGGCACTCTACAAATCCCTTCTGTTAGATCTAGTGCTAAACATGATTCAGCCTACCTGCCTGTGTATTGAAGTCCCCCCCATGACCACTGTGACACAGCCTTTTCTATCTCACAATACCTTTTATATCCCACATTCAAGCACTCTTTAAAGGTCTGTGTACAACTCCCATCAGGGTCTGCCAATAAGGATACTACATTTTCTGATCCTGTCATTTCTTAGGGACTTGATTTCATTTTTGTTTCAACCAATAGAGATACCTCACTCACTTGCCTGCCTTTGAAAGAATGCATATTCTTGGATGTTTAGGTCCCAACTGTACTCTTCCAGCTATTACCGATGCCCACACAGTTGTACCTGCCAATTTGTAAATGTAGAATAAGCTCATCTCCCTTGTTTCATATACTGTGTGCATTCAAGAACATCCCTTTTAGTTTTGCATTCACCAGCATACTTATTTGTCTCCATGTTGTCCAAAGTTAACTGTAACCTTTTCTAAGCAGTCTTTTTTTAAAAGATATTCTGGGGACATTAGTAACCTCCTGCTCACCTTTTATGTTATCCATACTTTCTCCAAACAACTGAACTCAACCCCCTACCACTTAGTTTAAAACCCTAGTCACAGCCCCCAAGTCATTCATTAGGACCCTGGTCCCAGTATGGTAATGATTGGAGCCCAATCCATTACAACAGCAGCCTCCTTCCCTAGTACTGGTGCCAATATCCCACAAATTCAAATCCACTTCTCCTACGCCAACCTTTGAAGCATGCAGTTAACCTTAATTTTCTTGACCCTGGTTCAGCTAGCAATCCAGATTACCACCTAGCTGCTCATATTCTCTCAGAATCCCTTTCCTCATTCAACCTACATCATTGATATCCACATTGACCATGACAAATTAATCTTTCCCTTCCCAATCTAAATTCATCTGTAGGTCAAGATGTGATGCCCTGCACTTAGGCACCAGACAGGCAAGAGACTTCAGGATTCTTGCATCAGAGAATTCCCCTCACTATACTGTCCTCAATTACAACTACATTTCCCTCTATCTTTTGAATGTCTCCCTGAACCTGGTTCAGTTGCTCAACCTTCTTACAGACCCATTCACCCAGTCTGTCTCTATCACACCTTTCACCATCATAGACCAAAGATGAAGCAGTTAATCTAATGGGTACAACTGCCTTCTGAATCAGCATTCAGGTAACTCTACCCTCCTTGATGTTTCTTAATATTTGAAGATCAAATTCCAGGTCATAACTTTGAACCCAAGTTCCAAACACTTGCTACAGATGTGGGCACCAGAAGCCACAATGGAGTGCACTAGCTCCCACATCATGCAGCTACAACACATCACCTGATCCTGCAGCACTTGGGGGAAAAAAAAGTTGTAATTTGGTTTTCTTAATCAGTTTAAGTCTCAGCTACAAGCCCAATAAGCAATTAGACAAAGTAGTAAGAGGGAAGATGAACAGTTTTCTCCACAACCTCAAAGTCCCACTCATACATTGACTGCTCCATGTCAGCTTACTTCCCTTTTATTGGCACCTGCTGCCCAATTAGCCAATAAATGAATCAACAAGTCTCACTGTTTTAAATCCTTTGCACTCTCAAACTTAGCTCACTATGTTTTAGCATTCATATTAACACCATTTGCAGTCATAATGAATACCTCAGCCTCCTTCTTGCGCATTTCCTCTATTTTCTTCTGTTTTAATGCTTCTCTTTCTTTGTCCCGGGTCTCAAATGAGAAAGGCTGAACTGCTATAACAGTTTCTCCAGTGGACTTTGGCTTGAATGGGACAGCATAGTGTGGCATGGGATTTGCTTTAATCACACGTGTTTCTTTCTGTAAGTTTCAATCAGAAAACAAATATTAAAATACAATGCGATAACACTGGACCACCACAGAAGAATACCATTTTAGAACCCAAAGTCAAAATACTTCTTTCAAATAATGCTAGTGACCAAAACACCAGATAAGATTCTTATCTTTTTAGTTAAAGGTTGAGGATGGATTTAAAGTCTAGTGAGGTCAACCTTCAAGTCATATGTTTGATCAACATAAGCAGTGTTATTTTTCATTTCACTCCATCCAACTGGCCCTCCAACATTGACTGGCTGCTGCCACCAGAGCAGTGCTTGTGCCCAATATCACTGACACTTTCAAAGAGAACAAAAATCCAAGTCAGTCTTGTTCCATCAACAACTGTGTTCTAGAACACAAATGGGCCACTGTACTGACTATCAATACCATTAAGAGTAGAATGGTTAACAGGCAAATTGAGAAAGGTCAAGTCATTCAAACGATTCCATCATGGTGCAACTTTCATACCCACCTTCTCCTCCTCCTTGAGGGACATTCTCACACGGTTCTTCAGCGTAAAAGCTGGAGATCTGGGCAGTGTTATGGGTAGAGGTTTTTTCTCTGGCACTCCCTGCAAAAGTAGTTTGCAACACATGAATTAAGCCAAAAAGTTTAAATTTACAGCTACAGTTTGTGTGGTGCAAAATTGAACTGAAGTTGATAAAATATTTTTGGAAATTGAAGTGTTGTAATTTTATTGTGACCAAAATTCAATTAAGGAAACAAGAGGATTTTTACCACAACGTCATCTAGGATCTTGGAAGGGCAGGGCCGTGAGTGAAAGGTATAAGCCTCCACTTCTTCATGCTTTCTGTTTTCTTCTCTTTCCCGGATGCGCTTCTCTATCTCCAGATCAAAGCCAATAGGTTTTGTTGGTTCTTTAACATGTGGCTTCTTTGGTAGGATTGGGCCACCTTCTAGGATTTTGGTGTTTACTTCCTGGGCTTTGAACTTGTACCTGCAAATGCAAGATGACATAAACCTCTGCTCCCATATTCAACAGGAATCATCAAATCTGAGCATTAATTAGAATCCAAAGAGGATCATGGACCCAAATATCATCAAGAATCTGCCATTATCAGTTAGTGGCGCTGCTGCATCTTCAGCCAGGTTTAATCCTGACCTTTGGTGCAATGAGCAGAGCCAATGATTTGCTTGTGGCTTTCCCTTCTGAGTACTCCAGTACCCTCCTACAACCTAAAGATGTGCAAGTTTGCAAATGTAATGGCTACTAAATTGCTCCTAGTGGTAGAATATGGGAAGAAAAATGAGTGCTTAGACAGTGCAGACTCACTGGCCCATTTCTATGCTGTTTAACTATGGAAATATTTCTGCCGTCACTACAGCAGTGTGCTTGACTTCAAGGGATACTCAATTTCTTACGTGCACAAGGTCTCAGTATTCACTCAGCTAAGCAACTGACGGGGGAAGAGAAGTTTTATTATTTGGTATTTTGTCAAAGAGTGTTGGCACGTGGCCTAGTGGTTAAGGTGTTGGTCTAGTGATCTGAAGATCACTAATTCGAGCCTCAGCTAAGGCAGAGTGTTGTGTCCTTGAGCAAGGCACTTAACCACACATTGCTCTGCGATGACACCGGTGCCAAGCTGTATCGGCCCTTGGACAACATCAGTGGCGTGAAGAGGGGAGACTTGTAGGATGGGCAACTGTTGGTCTCCCATACAACCCTGCCCAGGCCTGTGCCCTGGAAACCTTCCAAGGCGCAAATCCATGGTCTCTCGAGACTAACAGATGCCTATTTATTATTATTGTCAAAGAAAACAGTTATTAACAGAATCAGAAAAAAAAATTAAGCTCAACAGCTTTCAAAAAGTTCTGCAGATGGATTTCTGAATGCATTTGTAGCCACAGTCACAACCTTGTGTCCTGGAGTACAAAGGTTTTGCCTACGCATTTCAAGAGGTGACTTGAGATGAAATGGACAACCAGGAACCACATTAAACAGTTCTATAATTTTACCCAAAAAGTACCATTCTAAATTGTCAATCCTTAGCCACCTACTCAGGGGAAATCCTGCAAAACTCATCCAGTTTGTATGTACACTTCTAATTTCATTTCTATGGGCAAACAGACAGTACCAGATGCTAGGTGAAGCACATTCTAGGCTATGTTTTAAGAACACACTTACGACTGTATTTTCTCTAGCTCTTCAGCTTCTATTTCAGCTGTACTCTTACATGTGGCCGGTCGAGCTCGGCTCTTAGTCGTCAATAAAGGAGTGTGAGGTTTAGTCAGTTTCACTTTTGCAGACACCCCAGAAGGACCTTCAGAAGGAGAAATAGGCACTACATAAGCAATGAAACTTTAGAAGTAAATGCACCAAAGACAGATGCCCGCATTATAATCCACCAATAAAGGGTGAATTTGCAGAAAATCTGAATTTTATTTTACAAACAAGCAAGACATCTATGCATCAATAAAGAATTATTTAAGATGTTATCCAAGCAAAAAATATTTGCATTACCTTCATCCACACAATGGGTACTCCTAAGGTGATACCGTGACGGTGTCCGACATTGGAAAGCTTCTACCTGCTCCGCCAGAGAAACGTATGCTTGACTATTCGTTTCCACGTGCTTCCGTTTGCTCCCAGAGAGTTTGAAAGGCTTCGATACTGTGACACCTTTGTGCTCACGCATCTAGAAAATGTCAATGGGTCAAAGATTTCTGTCCCACTTAAGTCAGCATCCATCATCTTCACCACTACCACAGCTTAATTCCTTCTACAGCATGGATTATCTGAACCCCATCCACACCAGTGCCCCTGGATTCACAGTGAAAATGTGTATCTCAGACATCTTGAAAAGACCGAGGAGCAAAGGAACCTTAGTATTCAAATCGACAGACCACTGAAAATGGCAGTACAGTTATTCAACATAGGGACGAAAGCTTACACAATACTGGCCTTCAATAGTCAGGGCAAAGGAGCACAGACACAGTGAGCATCAGTGTCAGAGCCCTACTGAAGATCAGGGAAGGGGAGAGAGACAGAGAGAGAGAGTTAGTTCCCAGGGTTCCTCTGTGGCCATTCCTCTTTGGACACTGCTGGGGCTTAGGGGGGAAGGGAGGGGTGACCCATCAGGGCATGGCAACAGCAGCCAAGCTGATGGAACAGTGGTGTATTAGCTCCTAGGTGCTAGGGTCCAGATGTATTGGAGCAACCGCAGAATATTTTCCAAAAGGCAGGGTAAACAGATCATGGTGCATATTGCCACCAATGACAAAGGCAGAAAAGGGGAAGAAATCCTATCCGATGAGTATATAGATAGGAAAGAGGCTGAAGAGAAGGTCTGGTAGTAACCTCCAGATTACTCCCAGTGCCACAGGCTAATGCAGGTAGGAATGGGGTGATAGCACGGATGAATGAGTGGCTGAGGAGATGGTGCAGGGGATAGGGCTTCATAGACCTGGATCATTGGAAGGGGTGACCTATACAAAACAGACTGCATCTGAACCAATACTCTAGCTGGGAGGGTTGCTAATGCTACCTGGGAGTTTAAACTAATTTTGCAGGGGGCTGAGAACCGGAGCACCAAATGTAGGATTGAACCAGACCAGAAGGTAGATGTCAGGGGAAGTATTGAAAGACAAAAATCAAATAAAAGGTATGATTGTTCAGATACTTTGAAGTGTGGGTATTTTAATGATTGTAGTATTATTATAGGTAAAAGTGATGAACTTAGAACATGGTTCAGCACGTGGAACTACATTTACTGAAACTTTTTTTTTGAGGGGGCAGGAATGGGTGAATAATGCAGCCAGCTTTCAAAGCTTTAGAAAAGATCGAGGAGGTGATAAAAGGGGTTAGGGAGGGAGTTGCTCTACTAATCAGGGACAATAACTGAGGGTTCAGACACAGAGTCCATTTGGATAGACTCGAAGGGTGCAATCACACTGATGAGATTGTACTAGACACCCCAATAGCCACCGCAACATTGAGGAATAGACATGTTATCAGATTAAGGAAATGTGTGAAAAGAATAGGGCTGTTGTCAAGGTATGTTCCTGTTAGAGGAAGGACAGTGATGGAAAGACAAGACAACCTCAGATGTTAGAGAGGTGATGAATTTAGTCAAGAAGAAAAGGAAAAGCATGAAAAACTTTGAAAGTTAGAATCAAACTGAGCCAATGAGGAATATGAAGCAGCCAGAAAAGAACTAAAAGAGGAAATTAGGAAAGCTAAGAGGGGCCATGGAATGTCTTTGGCAAGTAGAATTAAGGTGAATCACATGGCATTCTATACATACTTCAAGGATAGGGAGAGAGCAGGACAATTCAAGGATGGGGGGGGGGGGAGAAACATTTACTTGAATGCAGAGAATGTGGGTGAGATAGTTATTGAGTACTTTCCTTCAGTATCTACCAAGGATATGGAGGACCAGGAGATCAGTGTTAAGTGTATAATAAGTTAGGGCTTTTAGAAGTCAAGGAGGTGGAAGTGTTGGGCTGCCTAATGTGTATTAGGGTCGATGCCCTCAGCACCTGGTGGGATTTACCCCAGGTTATCCGAGGATCTGTGCTGTGACCTAAGTTTGTGATATACATAAATGACGTGGACGTTGTAAATGGGTGGGTTAGCAAGATTGGGAGTTGTTGATAGTGTAGAAGACTTGCAAAGATATCGATCAGTTGCAGATATGGGCAGACAAATGGCAGATGGAGTTTAAGCAGACAAGTGTGCGGTGTCGCAAATGCAAGGAGACAGTGTTGTTGAGCAGAGAGATCATGGGATCCAAGATCATTGCTCCTTGAAAATGGCTATACAGGTCGATAGGGCGGCTAAGGCAGCTTCTAAAATGCTTTTATTGGTTGAGGCATTGAGTTCAAAAGTTAAGAGGTTATGTTCCAACTTTTTAGAATGCTGGCCATATCTGGAATATTGCAAAAGGTTCTGGTCGCTGCGCTATAGGAAGTAAGTGGAGGCTTTGGTGAGGCCACAGAAGAGGATGCTGTTTGGTTTAGAGGGTATGTACTATCATGAGAGACTGGACAAACTTGGGTAGTTGACTTTGAAGCAGTGAAGGCTGAGGGGAGATCTATTAGAGTAGACAGGAAGTATCTGTTTCCCAGGGTAGAAATGTCAGATGGCATGCATTGAAGGTGAGAGGGGGTAGGTTCAAAAGGGATGTGAGAGGCATGTTTTTACTCAGAGTGGTGGATGCTTGGAATATACTGCCAGATGTGGTGGTAGAGGTAGAGGCTTTTAAGAGACGTTTAGACAGGCAGATTAATTGAGGAAGATGGAGAGATATGGGCATTGTTTAGGTAGGAGGGATTAGTTTTTGGATGTTTTTGATTTACTTTTTAGCTGGTTTGGCACAATATTATGGGCTGAAGGGCCTGTTCCTGCTCTAACTTCATAAAACATTGGATAGGCCACAGCTGGAGCAATGTGCACCATGTTGGTCGCCACAATATAGGAAGAACATGTATGCAATGGGAGGTGCAGAGGAGATTAATTGGCCTGAAACGTTGATTGCATATTTTCCTCCACAGATGCTGCCTGACCTGCTGAGTTCCCTCAGCATTTTGTGTGCGTTGCTCTGGAGGTCCAGCCTATGCAAAGTCTCTTTTTGGGATGGAAACTTTCAGTTTTAAGTTCGGAGTAGAGGCAGTCTTTAAGGCAAGCAGTAAAAGTTTGAAGGGGAAGACAGAAAACAAAACAGACACTCCAATATTTAAAATGTGTTTGAGCACTTCACTCGCCAAGAATTAGAGGTCCCCAAGACCAAATGCTGAAGTGGAAGAGAGTCAGGCAGCTTCTGCAGTCACTGGTGAATGGACATTTACCCAGAATGTCGCTGTTCCTCTTTCACTTTCTGCCGAGTATATCCAGCATCATCTCTCACCGCTGTTACCCTGTGTTCAGTTGTCCTTCTGTCCCTATCTTGTTTTGATGAACTTTCTATAATTCTGGGTGAAGTCGCTGTCTGTCCCATGGCTAACAGAGCCTTTCTACTTCACCCACTCATTTCCCAACATCTGCTGCTGATAACAACCCATTTCTATCGACCCAAATGATGTCAGTGATCACCTTGCTGTCTTTGCTTATCTCTGGGTCACGGGTTTACTCTAGCAGCACCTGACCGTGTTAGCTGGCAGTGTAACCACAGATGGAGCTCTTGCCTTTTTAAAAACCACCCCCTGGCTGCCATCTAGATTCCCTTTCAATTTAGCAAACTATTTGCAGGCACATTCTCTAACAGCAGAACACTCCAGTCTTCAATTACATCTGATCTATCATCATGAATCTTCAATCACACTATTCTTTCTAATCACCAATGAAGCGCAATTCCAAAATAGTGAACATCTTTAAACCCAGCTCACCACCTTTGCACTGAAGTTCACCCCCCAATTCCAATTCTCCTACCCTTACTACGTCAGCCATTAATGATACGGGAAACTTCCTGGTGTAGTTCATACTTCACTACTATTCAGAAACAGGGTACAAGCAGAAGATATTCATCACATCCCAGGGTCTGTCAAACAAATACACTGAAGGGAAACCAAAGGAAATTTACAACAAGACCATCAACTGGAAGTGAAGCAAACGGAACGGATGGAGCAATGGGATTACAAAATGTTTGCATTTGGAACAATACACTTCCCATAAATATAAAAATAAACCCAAATACTGCCAAAAAAAAGTCCACTTCAAAAGATGTTGGGCATCAGCAATCTTCCCAAATATTCAGCCAGCAAAATCTGCAGGAAATCCACCCACAGAAGAGCACAATACTTAGCATGTACCGAGACAAAAACAGTTAATGATTCCTAGTTATTACAAATATAAACTAAATATCAACAACTCTCCTTGTTAATCAGATACACAAATCATGAGTCATTTCAACTCGACAAGATACTTACAGAAGACTGCTGATATTTGCGCAAGTCACTGGTAAAGTTCACTTCCTTGTACACTTCTCCTTCATGCGCTTTTATGCGCTTGTCTGTGTGGAACTTTATATCCACTGGCCTTGTGACTGGGATCTGCATCTTTTTCTTAGTCTGACCTGAAAGCAGCAGGGTGCAGATTTTTCATTAAGTTACTTAAATGAATTTGTGATGGGTGAGGAGGGGTAAAAGATTAAAAAGACACCTGCAGTTCAAAAAAAACAATCAATATGATCACTACAGAAGCATTTAAATTCTTGTCATAATGGATTATGCCAATAGCAGAGAACATCAGTCCAAAAGCAGCTAAACCCTTCTTTTACCTGCCAGCTATGAAAACTTCCAGTTTAAACAAATTTTTAATCCCATGACTTCTTGCTTCTAAAGATTATTTCCGACCATCTTTAATTACAACTATTAAAATGGCATACACCACTCTCCTCCCCCCCGCAATCCATCATTTCAAAACACAGAATATCCATTCAAGCCTGCCCCACACTATTTGATCGTCCAGCAGCACTAATCTACGGTGAAGTGTTTTGAGAAGTTGGACCCACTGCAATTTGCCAATTGCCACAGTAGCTCTGTAGCAGATGCAATCTCTTTGGCTCTCCACGTGGCCTTGGATCACCTGGACAATACAAATACCTATGCTGCTTATTGACTACTGCTCAGTGTTTAACACCTCTGCTAGAGTTCTGATTGAAAAGTTCCAGAACCAGGAACTCTGTACTTCCTTCTGCAACTGGAAGCTTTTCTCCCCAATCAGAAGATCACAATCAATGTGGACTGGAAATAACATCTCCAACTCGTTGACAATCAACACTGGCACACCTCTAGGATGTGAGCTTAACCCAGTGCTCTACTTTCTCTACACCCATGACCATGGCTAAGCTAGCCCAAATGCCATCTATAAATTTGCTGACAATACAGCTATTGTTGACAGAATCTCAGATGGTGACGAAAGGGCATAAAGGAGCGATATATATCAGCTAGTTGAGTGGTATCGTAACAACAGCCTTGCAATTAACATCTACAAAAAACTGATTGTGGACTTCAGAAAGGAAACACGCACCAGTCCTCAGAGGGATCAAAAGTGGAAAGGCCGAGCAAGTTCTTGGGTGTCATTATCTCCAAGGACCTAACCTGGATCCAACATATTGATGCAGCTACAAAGATGGCAAGACGTGGCTATATTTCATTCAGAGTTTTCATGGAGAGCATTCTAACTGGCTCTATCACAGTCTGGTATGGGGGAGGGGTGACTACTGTACAGGATCTAAAGTAAGCTGCAGATGATTGTAAAATTTGTCAGCTCCTCCATGGTATCCAGGACATCTTCAAGGAGCCGTGCATGGCGTCCACTAAGGACTTTCAATTACCATGACATGCCCTTTTCTCATTGCTACCATCAAGAAGGTGGTACAGAAGCCTGATGCCACATACTCAAATGATTCAGGAACCAGTTCTTCCCTTCTGCCATCCAATTTCTGAATGGATATTGAACCTATGAACACTACCTCACTACTAGGTTATTGTTTTTTTTTGCACTACTCATTTAATATATATTTATAATGTAATAGATTTTCTCTTATTATGTATGCTGCTACAAAGTTAGTAAATGTCATGTCATATGCTGGTGATATTAAGCCCGATTCTGATTCTAGCCACAGCTCCTGTGCAAGCACCCCATACCCTCAATTCAATCTTTCAACTATTTATCAATCTCTACCTTAAATATACTTAATGATTTGATCTCTACAGCCCTTTGTGAGAATTCCAGTGATTCCCTTGCTTGAGATGTAAATTTTACACACCTCAGTGGGCAAATTTTGCATATTTTAAGTTATGTCCCCTGGATTACAACTTATTTATTCCAACTGCTTCTAATGTGGCAGCAGGTTTTCAATCACCAACACTTCCTCCAATAACTTGGGCTCCTAACATTAAGAACAGTTTGACCACTGCCCACCTACTGATTCATCTTGGTATATTTTGTATGTTTACGTTAGATAACCACGTTCAAACTTTTTAAAATCGTCATTATGATGGCAGTTATAGTCTTACAGTGTTCACCTCAGACTAATCTAGAATTCTATATGATGGTCACTAGCTGCCTGGGGATTCTTTAGCCGCAAGATCACTTACTAATCCTTCCTTATTACTAATGAAATACAAAATGTTTCCAAATGGGTTCCATAACACACTAATCCATGAAGCAATCACAAATGTACTCAAATTTTTCTGCAATATCCTTGCCATTTCTTGTTAGCTAATCAATATTTAGATTAATCCCTTCAAATATGCTATTGATAGACACAGACATACTTTATTGATCCCGAGGGAAATTAGATTTCGTTACAGTCGCACCAACCAAGAATAGTGTAGAAATATAGCAATACAAAACCATAAATAAATAAGTAAATTATTCCAAGTGGAAATACACACATTAATGCTCCTCTGCCCTATCAAGAGGATAATTTTAAAGTAAGCTACAGAATCAAAAAGCACTCTTGGAAAAGATTAAGTAGGGTAGATTATGTTTGCTAGTATATTAGTATAGTATATTTATTAATCCAGGAAAACCTCACTTTTGCCAGTGTTGTAAGAGGATGAGCAGTCCATAGTAGACAATAAGAAGTGTGCCTTCACCTACAAATTCTGGTGTGCAAAATCTGGTGATTACCTTACATCGTAGGAGTCCAATTCAGCTCAATGAGCCTGGTGGAAGAATGGGATTTATTTCAGTTGACACAATTTCATTTTAATCTAATCCTCCCAGCTTTCTATAGCTCCAAATTCCATCATTCACATGCATAGGGTAGATTAAATTTAGAACAAATTTTTCTGCCTCAGATATTATGTAGACCCTTTCAACAAAGTGTTAACTCAGAAACAAAACATTGGCAGAGAAATACATTCAGTGGCCGCTGTATATTAATGGCCTTCTGCAGCTGTAGCCCATCAACTTCAAGACCCAAATATGTTGTGCATTGAGAGATACTCTTCTGCACACCTGGTCACCTTCCTATGCGATGGAGCCAGTCTGATCATTCTCCTCCGACCTCACTCAATACCTGCTGAACTGCCGCTCAATGGGTGATCTTTACATGAAAATCCCAGGGATCAGCAGTGTAGTAGCCACGTATCTATTTTGTGTCATGTGGGCATGGTAGAAGCAAATTAATACAGCTCCATATTTCATTTTGTTAGTTGTTTAGTCTATTTGAGAGTTAGAGGTAGGCGGGAAAGATTTTTTTGTTGACTACCATTAGTACGCTTAAATATAAATACAAAGCAAATTTATCACCAGTTTCCAAATCCCAATAGACTCCCATGATTTGAAACACTTGTTAGCTAGAACTAAAAAAAAAACACATTTTCACTTCTTAATGTAGCAATGCCTTGCAAAAAAAACAGCTGCACTAATGGCTTCAGCCATAGCATAAAAGAACCATCACGAAAGCTTAGTTAATTATTCTTCCAAACTTTGATATGCAAATGTACCTGCACCAGAGATGGCAAGCTTTAGCGATTCTTCATTTAATTTCCTCTGCTCTGCCACTTCCTTCTGAAACTGAGCAATTTTTTCCATCTCCAAATCTTCTGTGCTTTTTCCCTTTGAACCCATATGTTGCTGCCTCCTGCAAGCAAAGATCATTTTGAAATAGAGGCAGTCCCCGAGTTACAAACGTCCAACTTACAAACAACTTGTACTTGCGAACTGCCTGCCATAAAGCCTATTACTATATATCAAAAATTCATCGCTGCCTGCCATTTTAAGTCGGATCACGTTGCTATTAACACTGTGTTGAGTGTGTAACTTTGTATTTGGCTTAAATTCTTCTTAGCAAGATTCACCCTGACCCGCCTTTTCCAGTCAGCACTGCCCTCACTTTTTCTATTTAACCTGTCTCAGTGCAAGTGGACTTTAGAACCCAGGGAGCCCAGGACCCGCCGCCCGTGGCTGCTGCTGAATCACAGTGTTTCTGTTCCATTGATGGAAAACGATCACAATTGAATATAATAAAGTGATCCGAAAGAGGTGAAACGCCATCGGTCATTGGAAAAGCATGAGGTCACAGTCAGTCGACAATCAGAACAATTTTAAAGGATAAAGTGAGAATAATGGAGAATGTGAAAGGCCCTGGCCCGCTGAAAGCTACAATTATTACTAAGCAACGCAGTAGTTTAACTACTGAAATACATATAAGTGTTTCATATGCATAGAAAGGTAAAATATATACTATATACTAGGACGAACGTTTGACTAACTGACACTAAGTAATACCGGATATACCTGTTCTGACTTACGTACAAATCCAACTTAAAGACGGACTCAGGAATGGAATGGAACTCATTCGTAACCCAGGGGCTGCCTGTACTGCTAAGTATCAAGACTGCCTATTCCACAAAAGGACTATGTTTAAATTCAAACAAACTCAAATGATAACCAGAGTAGATCTTTCTCCGTGGAGAAATTTGTCCTTGCTCACACAGGTCTTGTATGAAAAGAGCATCTCCTAGAGCAGAAATACACACCAATTCACATATATGCCTTACTCTGGATACAGTATGAAGATTTCAGAGGAAAGACTTTAGAGCAAATAACCACAATTCGGCTGGATGGAATTCAGAAGATCATCAAATTATCCAGTAAGTGAGGAGAAAGTATTTTGAAATAGCCAATGCCTTAGAAAATAACACAGGGGAAACAGTGGCCATCATTTGATAGGACAACTGTAGAAATTGTAAATCTATTAGAACGTGTATTCAATATAGTTAGGTGTACAGCTATTCAATATTACACTGGACAGGGGTAGGGTGAATAGTGAAAGAGGAAATGAGAAATCAGTATGCCAACAAAAAGCCCAGTGGGTATACTTACCACTCAATGGTAGGAATGCAAAGCAGGCAAACTTACTTAAAAACAGCTCAAAATTATCAGCTACATATACAACCTCTGGAAGTTCTACATCAGATACCATCTTAACCAAGTTTTTATAGAATATTACGTTATTACTTTCCAAAACAACACATACCTGAGAACTGTAGGAGTACCGGGCATTGTCAATTTGCCCTTATTCTGATTTAGACTACCAGCTCTGCTCTTGGAGCAATTTCCACTCGAATCCCTACATTTAGTACAAAGAACATTTTATTTTCCATCAGGAAAAGACACCTCCAAATTGTTAGTTTGTTAATTTGGGCATGATGTTGGGGAAAAAAAATCAGTTTTTAATGCCCATCCTCAAATGCCCTTGGACTGAATGGCACTGGGCCATTTCAGAGCACTGATGTGAAATTTGAAGTTACACGTAGGCCAGACCACATGAAGGGAGGCTTGTTTCCAAAGAAACAGTCAAGTTTCAATTCCCCAGCTGGGATGGGATTTGACCCAACATCTCATTCATTAGCCCAGGCTAGTATGCCATTATGTGCTATTTAACTCTATCAAGGGCTTAAAAAAAAGTTCCCACAAAATTAGCTTAAACAAATTGTATAAATTGCCAAACAAATTGTGTGGCAGATTGCAAATTTCCTAATTGGAATACCTGCCAGATAAGAATTCCAGCAAGCCACTATGTTGCTTTACACAAACCTTGTCCGTAGTTAATTATTTCAATATGCAATTTTCCCTTTTAATAGGTATTGCAGATACAAGGACTTTAGTTTATATTTGTTACAAAAGACAGTACTTAAACACAAGGTCAAACTTAGAAGAACGTTCCCTCGTAAGTACTTCCTAACAAATTGAAATTAGCGCAGATCAGGAATGGATAGTAAAAATCCTGAATTTCCATAAGACTGGGATGATCAAATGGACCTTCATTGCTCATGTTACAAAGCATCATTTCAATCATCCGGAACACACCACAGCCTTTTCAGCAAGGTGTGTGTGTGTGTATATATATAAAATCTAGTAAAAGAAAATTTACACAAAATGCTGGTGGAACGCGTCAGGGTCTCGGCCCAAAACGTCAACATTGCTTCTCCCTATAGATGCTGCCTGGCCTGCTGCGTTCCACCAGCATTTTGTGTGTGTTGCTTGAATTTCCAGCATCTGCAGATTTCCTCGTGTTTGCCAAAAGAAAATTTAAATACATTGGTAGCTTACATGCGAGCTTTTTTGTTAACTGGAGGTTCCGTCATATTTACATCTTGAGAGCGCCTTGAGGCTCTTATGCTGCCCAACTGTTTTCTCAACTGTTCAGATGGTCTGCGTGTCGATCTAATGAAAAAGCAAATTGAGAGAACTTTAGCCAGTGCTTAACACAAAAAAAAAATCAGACATTTCAAATTAAACACGTTACAGAACTAAACGTCAAGGCTCTGCTATTTCAGTCATGTGCACTCAATTCTACTTCAATCCCAATTTTAATCATCTTTTGTCTCCTCAATCTTCTACAAACAAAAAAAAAACCTGAATTTATGCAGAAGAAAATAGGTCAAAGATTTACTGGCTTCTATGGATGCCCTCCATTCACTCTAAGAGCAGCTAAGAGTGATTTTTGGGTTTAGGTCATTTACAGTTAGCAAATGGCTTTGGCCACCAGTCTTCTGTTCCTTGACAATGTATTGTGGATTTAGTTTGTAACAATGCAATTCCTAAAAGCTGTGAATACCAGTCCAGACGCTGCTGACGCCCATGGGATGGATGTGAACCAGAAGGTGTGAAGTTCGCATGTAGTTTCAAAGAAAGCATTACCTAAACTTTGTAAATATGGATTGTCCTTCATGTTAAGCATGTAAAATACCAAATAAATGTATTGTGGATTCAGTTTAGAACAATGGATTCCTAAAAGTTGGAGCCTGTGGGATGGATGTAAACCAGAAGGTGCGAAACTTATATATACACACCTGTAAATATGGAATTGTCCTTTGTGTTTGGCAAATAAATACCAAGCCCCACATTGGTCCAGCAGACCTTTCCACCGAAAGTGTCTCCATATGATGCCTGCTGTACCTTGTTTTGTCGAATAAATTAGCTGCTTTGTACCTACCAGTAACACTCTCCGGTGATTTCATTCACGCAACAACTACCATTCTATACACCATATAACATTCTTCATGCAGGTTCAAACATAGTCAAAGCTCCGTTATACAAATGGAATATTCTGAAATTAGCTCAAGAGACACCCCTCAAATCAGGTAACTACCATCAAGCTGGTTCCAACATGGCCTGAAACCTAGAGATCAATAATTGTTGTAATTCAACTATGGCAGGCAACATACCCTTCTGCCCAACAAACATCCATTTTCTATACAAACCCTTTATTTTCCCAACATTGTCATCAATTACCCCCAGATTCTATCACTGAACTACAGCTATTTATTTGGTAGCCAAGCAATTTGGCAAACAAGGGAATTAGAGGAAACCCAGTTGGCCACAGGGATAACGTGCAAAATCAACATTAAAGCCACCAGAAGCCAGGAATGAAGCTGGGGTTGCTGGAACTGAGAGACTACCCCTCATTTACAGCAACAAAATGGAAGCAGATTAAAGGACAAGTGGTGAGATCTGCCAAAATATTAACCTGCTTTGGTTCAAGAAAGAAATATTAACAGAATCATGGGGAAGAAAAACAAGGCAATAAAACAATTGCTGAAGATCTATTCAGAAACAAGTAGCAAGATCAATAGATATTCAGAAACAGGCAAGAGAACAGCAAAGCACAAAACCCTGGAACAGGATAAACAGAATATGCTGTCAAAATAGAACCTGTTATATCATAGACAATATAACTACATTTGTACATTGCAATTATCATTAATATTTTTGGGTGAGAAATTTTAAATTGCATATTCTGCTTAATGCTGAGTACAGCCCAAGCACTACAGATTCAAGTGAAGACAAATTATGATTTTTTTTTAAAAATCAAAATAGTGACCAATCTCATCTGATCCCCAGGGCAAGTATGCCTTCCATCCACTCCATCATTATGAATTTCCTTAAGTATCAAAGAACTAGTACTTGCTATTTCTACCAATGTATTCAAGAATTTATAGACGTCAATCCTCATTCATGTTCGGCTTGCTCTCCTGGTCTCAAATCAGGTGTTTGCTAACCCAAGTAGGTTGAAGAAAACACAAGAGACACATGCTTTTCAAAATACATGCCCTGAAGTCAAGAAACTCCAGAAACCTTGATGTGTCACCTTAAAAATAATAGCTGAACAGAAACCAGTTTAGGAGCTCTTTTTCAGCATTTGTTTTTTCCTTCATGCACCCCACCACCTCCTCACAAACAAACTGGACACTGAGGAATGTCTATTTAACAAAAGCACACTTGTTACTTGCCTTCTTGGTGGCACAGTGGTCTTGTTTACTTTGGTTTTCCATTCTTCCAGGGACACTGCCAAGTTATTTGGTGGCTTACTGGCTGCATCTTCTATAGGAAAAAGTAAATAATCTAAATTTCTGACAAAGTTACAAAAACATTTTAAAGGTTATACTTAAAAGTTTTAAAGATAGTCATGGAAGAAATTAAAGACAAGAAGCATATCAACTTAAGGTCTGTGGGCAGCATGGTAGTTCAGCAGTTAGCAGAACGCTATTACAGTGCCAGCAACCTGGATTCTATTCACCATTCTTTATAAGAAATTTGTACATCTTCCCTGTGACTTCATGGGTTTCCACCCATACTCCAAAGATATCTGGCAATTGGTCACATGGGTGCAAATAGACAGTGCAGACTTGGGCTGGAAGGGCCTGTTACCTTGCTATATATCTACAGCGAATCATAATAAATTTGTTTAATCATTTATAACTCATTTGAAGGGTAGGCGTTCACACCAAGCTTGGCTATACATCTTTGAAAGTCTTACTCTCGGCATAAAGACCAAGTAGGCAGACTTATCCAATGAGCTGTATTACAGTTATTAAACTGTTCTAGTTAGCACAATACTATCCTCCCAAATTCATTGTTGATATTCCTCAAAAAGGCAGCTTATGGATATACTTGGCCAAACTAAAACTTGAAATAAACACAAAGCACGACCTCTTGAAAGAACAGACTGGGGAGACAAGCCTGTTATGAGGAATGTGTCTTGCTGACTGCAGTAATCAACAATTAGCATTAGAATAAAAAACAACACTAGTTCTGTAACAGAACATATTAGAACATCAGACTCCAAGGGAAAAATATACATTTCCTTAATGGGGAAATTACTCTTCAGTATTAGTAATCAGTTAAAAACTAGGGCCAATTGTAATATTACAAATTTTGGCAAGCAACATTTTCCATATTTTAAATACCATGGATACCAACAATCTTCCTTGCATGTCATAGTCTATCTAGAGTTGCCAGATTCAACTAATAACCAGACAAAATAGCTTCAATTCTATCAGCTATCAGTGGGGCAAGGAGATTAATCTGAAAAAGGTAGCCCTTTATTACTATAGAAGACATTATAACTATTTCTGTAGAGTTCAAACTTTGCAATTTATTTAACTTCTACAACAGCAAATAGGAGCTAGAGAAAAAAAAACCACAGGTGAACAATAATGCAAAGCAGAAATGTGATAAAGTTTGCATATAGGTCCAAGTAATTTTGCATTAAAGCTTAAAAGTGATTTAGGCTTCTTTGATTAAGTAGTAACTACTGCATAAATAAGTAGAAGTAAAATTCTCACTTGTAGATGAAACCTCTTGAAGTTGTGGTTCTGTTTCAGAAGAATCTTCACACATTTTCGAGTCTTGGCTGTGTAGCACTGGGCTAGCTCCTACTCCGTTTTGCTCCACTCCGGAATTTGAATTTTGTACAACTGGTACAGATTCGGGCATGGTAATTGCTGTAGCTTTGTTTTGTTCAATTTGTTTATCTAATATCCAAGAAAATATACTATAATAATTAAGAATGAACAATAGCTTTAAGGACAATTATAACTAAGGGCAAGAGTGCTCTATTTCAGATAATACCTACTTTTAGCTATAGATCCTACATTGCAGATGGTGGCAGCAGCCATCAAAGTGACTGTCATCAGGCAAGCCAATTTGCAAGTATTGCTTTTAAATTTGTGTTGAATATTACTTAAGGGAATTATGACCTGTTAAAAGTCACTGGAGCCTGGAATTCAAAGGGTCATAATTCAATTTAAAGGATTTAGAAAGCAAATGGGTTTACTGAATTTTTTGGTTGCAATTTAAAATTTCAATGAGTTATCAACATTAAAAAAAAAAGTGAAATTCTGCAAAGACAAAGATTCAGCTGGTCAAACTACACCTGGTGCAAGATACTCCCCTCAAAGAACTGACATTTAAGTAGTCAAGTCATAAATACAGATTACAGAAGCTAAGTAGAGGTTGGAGAGAAGATGAGCTGAGAGAACAGGAATAATCTAGCAACCTTGACTTTGAAACCATCACTGGTAATGAAATCAATAATTCTGGAATAATTAAGTGTTTAACGTCCCATTCTTGTTTAACTATTCATTCCCTTTCCCACCTCCCAGTGATATTAAGTCTGCATGCCAATTTCACAATGCTGGAGCACAGCAGGGGTCAGATAAATTTCAACCTTAGGACAGAGGTGCAAGATTGACAGCAAGGCAAGCCTGATGCTTGTGTGTAGTTCACTATCCTTCTCATTCCAGCCTGTGGCTTCTGCAGTGTAACGAGACCTAGCTTAATGAACAACTCACCCAATCTGGGCAAGTTGCAGCTTTGTAGACTCGACATTGAATTCTTCAAATTTATCTCTCCCTCTCCCAGGACTGGCCACATCTGGTATCACAGTTTTCTTTTCTCTATTTATAATTTCAACTTGAGGATATCCCATAAACTTACTAGCTGCAACACATTCTGTGTGTCCATTACGGTGGGGATGACCTTTGAGTCATCAAGCACCACAGCACAGGAACCCATCTAACTGCCAAACTTATTTTGCCCAGTCCCATCAATCTGCAGCTGGACCATATCCCTCACATCCATGTATGGATCCAATGTTTCAATCACATCCACAGGCAGCTTGCTCCACACTCACACCATCCTGAGTGAAGAAAATAACCCTCAAATATCTCACCCCATCCTCAGTGGAAAATGCCTGCTTGTATTTACCCTATCCAGAGCCCCCAATTTTGTATTCCTCTATCAAATCCCCCCTCACAATACTCAAAATTTGGTCTCACCAACGTCTTACAAACTTCACTTCTTGTACTCAATACTTCGATTTATGAAGGCCAATGTTCTAAAAGCTCTTTACGACCCTATCTACTTGTGATGCCACCTTTAATTAAAAATCTATACTCTCAGATCCCTGTTCTACCATGTCACAAGAGCCCTACTATTCACCAATTCCTATTTTTTGTCCTCCCAAAGTGCAACACCTCACACTTGACTGCATTAAATTCCAGCTGCCGCTTTCAGCCATTTTTACAGCTGGGTCAGTCCTGCAAGCTTTAATAACTTTTCTCACTGTCCACTGCACATCTAAGGTTAGTGTCAGCTGCAAATTTACTGATCCAGTTAACCACATCATCATCCAGATCATCAACAAAGATGACAAAAGTCAAAGGACCCAGCACTGATTCCTGAGACACTCCACTAGTCACAGAGCTGCAGTCAGAGAGGTAACCATCTGCTACCACTCTCCCAAAAAGCCAATTTTAAATACAACTTACTACTTCATCCTGAATCCTAAACAACAAACTTCTTGACCAACCTACCATACAAGCAATATCCCACTTTCCTAGTAACCTCCTCAAAAATACTATGGGTTAGATATGACCTACCTCTCACAAAGCCATGTCGACTATACCCAATCAAATCCTATCTATCCAGATACTTAGATACCCTGTCTCTTACTATGCCTTCCAATAACTTACCCATCACGATATCAGGCTCACCAGACTATAAATTCCCAGCTTATTCTAAGAACCTTTCTTGAACAACAGAACTCTATTAGCCACCCCCCAGCACCTCATCTGTGGTTATGAATACTTCAATTACCTCTGCAAGGGCCGCTACAATTTCTGCACTAATCTCAGAAAAGGCTGGATGAGAGCCTGAGACAATAGGGACTTTGTCTCAAGACAGCAAGCACCTCCTTTTCTGTAATCCATATGACCCATGATCTTCACTACAGTTTTGCCTCACTTCTACCGACTATGTCCATTCAAGTTAAATACAGATGCAAAAAAAGTCTATTTCAAACCTCCCCTATTTCTTTCAGTTCCGTGCTTGGTTGGCAATGTTGATCTTCAAGAGGAAGGATTTTGTCCCTTACAATCCTTTTGTTCTTAACACAGCTGCAAAAGCCCGTAGAATTCTCCTTCACCTTGTCTGCCACAGCAACATCACACCCTCTTTTAGCCCTCCTGATTTCCCTCTCAAATGTTGTCTTGCAAATCTCATTTGTTTCCTGGTGCCTATACAGCACCGACTATGCTCCTCCTCCTTAACCAGGGCCCCAACTTCCCTCAAAAACCAAGGTATCCTAATCCTGTTTGCCTTGCCTTTTATTCTGTCAGGAACATACAAACTCTGTGCTCTCAGAATTTCACTTGTGATGGCCTACAACTTACCAAGTATACTTTTGTCAGAAAGCAGCCTATCCCAATCCATACCTGCCAGATCCTTTCTGATGTCCTCAGAATTGGCTTTTCTTCAATGTAGACCAGTCCTATCTCTCTCTATAATTATCTTAAAACAAATGGGATTATGAGCACTAGATCCAAAATGTTCCCTTACATACACTTGTCATGTACTGCATCACTCCCTAACAGGGAGGGTTGGGACCTCTATATAGTTAGGGAATCATTATCACAATTTTAGTTTTCTTGCAGCTGTCTGCTATCTCTACAAACTTGCTCCTCTAAATTGCACTGGTTATTGGGTGGTCTACAATTCAATCCTATTATCTTAGAATCCTATTATAAGAATGGTCATCTTAGTTCCATCCATATAGATTCAGTAGACGAGACCTCCAGCCTGAGGACTGCCATAACAGGTTCACCACCCCTTCCCATTAGTTCTACCCTACTAAACCATTCAATTCCTGTCTTCGTAGATAAACTTAACATCTTTTTCCAGAACCACTCCAGTAGCTGCCCTGGCATTCTGATTCCCATCCCTCTGCAATTTTTATTTAAATACCGCACCCCCCCCCCCCCCAACCTCACAGAGCAGCACTAGCAAACCTCCCTGCACGGCTATTGGTCCCCTTCCAGTTCAGGTGCAAACTGTCCCACTTGTACAGGACCCAATAAGCTGAAGCTTCCCCTCCTGCACAATTTCCTTAGTTGTATTACCTTCCTAACCATTGCCTCACTAGCACATAGCACAGGTAGCAACACTGAGTGTCACTGGTTCCAATGTGGACCATGACCTCTGGCTGCCCACCCACCTCCTTAAGAATGCTATGGACCATCAAAGATGACCCCAACCCTGGCACCTGGGAGGCAAAACAGTACCTCCCTGCTTGTTGCACCAATTAATGAATTCCCTACCACTACCTATCTCCCCTTCCCTTCTGAGCAAGGGAGCCAAAATCAGTCCAAAAGACCTGACTAACGTGGCTTTCCTCTGCCAGATCTTTCCCTCGCAATAGCATCAAAAACAATGTATTTGCCATTGGGGAACAGCAACATCCTGCACTAGTTGCCTTAACCCATTCCCTTCCTTTGTGATTTGTCATACTACCCAAACTCAAAAATCGCCTGTATAATCCTAAAGTGGTGTGTATTAACTCCATCCAATTTTCATGTGACTTACACATGTACCTTACAATTTTCATTCCCTTAAAATTTGCCCTACTAGTGATGTTAGAACAACTGTTGTGCAGTTACTTTGCTATCTGACATTCTTTAACTCTGGAATAATTCAAGTAGCATATCCACATGCTCTAGTCATCCCCAAACCGTTCTCTGCACTATTAGAAAAAAAAACCCTGCAGATGCTGGAAATCCAAGCAACACACACAAAAATGCTGGAGGAACTCAGCAGGCCAGGCAGCTTCTGTGGAAAAAAAGTAAACAGTCGACGTTTCGGGCCGAAACTCTTCCTCAGGACTGGAGAAAATAAAAAGAAGCCAGTATAAGAAGGTGGGTGGAGGGGGGGGGGGGGGAGAGAGAGAGAGAGAAGAGGAAGAAATACAAGGCAGTAGGTTGGTTAAAGGTGAAACAGGAGAGAGGGGAACAAACATTTTAAATATCACGTAGGGCAGCAGAACCCCAAAACACTCACATGCCGACATCCTAGAAAGTTCATTTATTTCCAGAGGTACGTACAGAGGAGCTGGGGAAAGGGAAATTTTTGAATAACAGATAACGGGAGATCCAACACTGGCCAGTGAAGTTTGGCGCCCCGAAGCACAGGTCGGGATGCTTACAGAGTGATACAAAGATGGCCAGACGTTACAACAAGCTGTTCGTGCCTAAAGCGGAGTACCTCACGATAGTGCGGAAACAATATTCCCCGGGGAGGGGGATTTGACAGGGGTCGCCTTGTGCTAAATTGGCGGGATCGGGCATATTCCTTTCCAGGAAAACCCGACTGTTTTGCCGGCGATGCGGGAGAACTCCGGTGCAGGGAGAGCGGATGGCCCCGACGCTGGGACAAAGGGGAGGTATTAACGGGATCCTCGGAGCGCTTGCAGGCGTGTGCCGTGTGCCCGATCGCGGCCGCTTACCGAACCAGTAGTCAGCCGTGGGGTCATCATCTTCCTGCGGGTTGCCGAAATTGAAGTGCCTTGGGGCGTCGTAATTCCAACTGCTACGACCGGACGCCATCGCAAAACCAACACGGCTACTTTTTTTGAACGCAAACGGCTCAAACCGCCGTCCTTTGAATTGATCCTGGCTTATCAGAACCCGCTCCGGCCCGCTGCCGCCGCTGAATGGATAGCTACCCGCTGACGTAGGTGGTGGGCGGGACCTGAGAACCACGCCTTCCCGCGCTCTACAAGATACGTCATTATTATCCCGGCGGGTTGCTAATCAGATCGATCTTCGCCATTACTCCTGAGGTAATACCGTGGAAAGGTGTTCTGATCCAACAGTACCAGGTTGGGTTTGCCGGAGCTTCACCAGGGAACTCTTAAATGTACCAGCCAATTACTATCTGTAATCTGTTGCTTTGGCCAATGAGCTTCAAGTATTCGAAATTTAAACTGACCGCCGAGGCGGGGTTCGTCCCGCCCCTCTGACGCGATTGGCGGATGTGTGTGTGTGTGTGTGTGTGTGTGTGTGCGTGTGTGCGTGTGTGCGTGTGTGCGTGCGTGCGTGCGTGTGTGCGTGCGTGCGTGTGTGCGCGCGCGCGCGCGCGTGAGTGTGAGTGTGAGTGTGTGTGTGGGGGGATACGGAGTGCTCCCGTTTAAATGGAGCTCGGTGACAACTGACCACACACACTCCAGTACAGTAGCAGTCACCTTTAAGTTGAACTGCAAACCGCCTTAAAATTTCAGAAGAAGAGGCTAATTCTTTCAGCAGTTCGTCCTTCTATGGAAAAGAGCAAACAGTCGATGCTTGTCGACCAGACTGTGTGACAGGTTCTTCCTCCAAGCCATTAGACTCCTCAATTCCCAGAGTCTAGTCTGACAGTTCAATTTTTGCTAATTTCTTTCCCAATCCCTGTAAAATATTGTTTACATTATTTACATTTACATCATTTATTATTATATTGTAATTTGCCCTTTACTCTGCCTATTGTCTTGTTTATTAATTATTGTACTGTCTTACACTGTTTTGTGCACTTTATGTAGTCCCGTGCAGGTCTGAAGTCTAGTGTAGTTTTGTGTTGTTTCATGTAGCACCAGGGTCCTGGAGGAATGTTGTTTAGTTTTTGCTGTGTACTGTACCAGCAGTTATGGTTGAAATGACAATAAAAGCAACTTGACTTGTTTCAGGCTAAGACACTTGTTCGGGACTGGAAAGGAAGGGGAGGGGAGGAAGCAGTACAAGGTGGCATATGAAACCGGGAAAGTGGGAGAGAGTGAAGTAAAGAGCTGGGAGGTCTACGATATGCCCAAAAAGTGACAGTAGCGTCACAGCCAGGCCGAAAGAGAAACTAGATTGCATGGGGGAACCTAGTTATCAGATGTAAAATGCTTTTTTTTTGTTATGAGGCAGGTGTAGCCCACAAAGGTGTTTGTTGCAGCAGTCACCCACGCTTACCCGGAGAGTGAAAATGAACTAATGCAGGGAAATATCATCTCCACATTCCTGGCAATGACGGTTGGGGGGGGGGGGGGGGGTCTGCAAAGAAAGGATGTACAAAATAGGCTCCAAATTTCCCTAGGATTGTCTTTATTAGGGCTCACACTAAGAGAAACAAGTGAGTAGCCCAGATGAATACAGATTCAGAGGCAAAAGAACAAGGCCTTGGAACAGGATAAACAGGCTATAAGCAGGTCAAAATAGAGCCCGTTATAGCAAAAGACAATCAAATCTCTTACTATCTTTCCTTTAGGTTAGTCCTGATGAAGGGTCTTGGCCCGAAACGTCGACAGCGCTTCTCCCTATAGATGCTGCCTGGCCTGCTGAGTTCCACCAGCATTTTGTGTGTGTTGTTTGAATTTCCAGCATCTGCAGATTTCCTCGTGTTTGCTATATAACTACATCAGTCTGTTCATTGCTAATATCATTAATATGCTGAGGAATTTTAAATCACTGAATCATTTAAAGTGACTAAGCAGGATTTCATATTACACAATCGCTTACTAGAATAAGCCCAAGCACTACAGATTCATCCCATTAAGTAAAGACAAATCATGATAAAAATCAAAATGGTGATCAATCTCATCTGATCCCCAGGGCAAGTATGTCTTCCATCCACTCCATCATTATGAATTTCCTTAAGTATCAAAGAATTAGTACTTGCTATTTCTACCAATGGACTCAAGAATTTATAGATCCTCATTCATGTTCACCTTGCTCTGCTGGTCTCAGATCAGGTGTTTGCTAACCTATGTAGGATGAAGAAAACAGGAAAGACACATCCTCTTCAAAATACATGCCATAAAGTCAAGAAACTCCAGAAACCTTGATCTGTCACCTTAAAATAACAGCTGAACTGAAACCAGTTTAGCTCTTTTCCAGCATTTGTTTCTTCCTTATTGGTTTGGTCAATCAGTCATTGTAAATTAACCCATGATTTGGTTAGAGTTAATCAGGTTTGTCGAGAGGTTGATGGTGCAGCGTGGCTGGAAGGGCCCACTCTGCATTTTATTGTTAAATAAATAAAGAATATAATTCCCACCAATGTGTCCATGAAGGTTCTCAGTCATCCAGGTCATTGTATATCAAGCAGTGGCAAATCAAGGCAACTGAACTTGCTGTGTTGTCTAGAAGTCATTTTGCCACTTGTCCGAGAGGCTTCTTCAATTCTGATCCACAATGGGTAGTTTTCCGGCTTATAAACTAAAGGTATAGCAATCACATGAGGGTTGTTAAGGGTTGTAGAGGTAATGAGGGGGTCATTAGTCTTATCTTTGCATAAATGGAGAAGTCGGGGTAGAGATGTTAGGACTGCATTGATGGCCGATACATGGTGTCATACCCCATCCCTGAACTTGTTCTGCTTGTGAAGTTAAGTGCCGGGAGGAAAATCAGTGGGGAAGGATGAATGGACAAGGGAGTTGTGTAGGGAATGATCCCTGCAAAATGCAGAAAGCGGGGTGGGGGGTGCGGTGGAAGATGTACCTGATGGTGGGATCCTGTTGCAAGTGGCGGAAGTTTACGGAGAATTATCGTGCTGGATGTGGTCTGGTAGGACAAGATTAACCCTAACCCTGTTGGGGTGGCAGGAGGGTAGTGTGAGGGATATGCACAAAATGGAAGAGGGAAGACCTCTCCTTCATTCTGGAATGAAAAGCCTCATCATGAGAACAGATGTGGTGGAAACAGATGAATTGAAAGAAGAGGATGGCATTTTACAATTAACAGATTGGGAAGAGGTATAGTCCAGGTAGCTGTGAGTGTCAGTGGGTTTATAATAAGCATCAGTAGATAAGCTGTCTCTGTCTTATAGATAGAGACATAGAGATTGAGAAAGGGGAGGGAGATGTCAGAAATGCAACAGGTAGATTTGAGGGCAGGATGTAAGCTGGAGGCAAATCTGATGAAATTGATGAGCTCCACATGGGTGCAGGAAGCAGCACCAATGCAGTCATTGATGTAGCTTAGGAAAAGTTGGGAGTGACACTAGTGTAGGCTTGGAACATAGCCGACAAAAAGACTGGCATAGGTGGGACCCATGCCTTTTGTTTGAAGGAAGTGGGAGGGGCCAAAGGGGAAATTATTGAGAGTGAGGACAAGTTTCCGCCAGACGGAAGAGAGGGGTGGTGGAAGGGAAACTGGTTGGGTCAGGTGTCCAGGAAGAAACAAAGAACGTTGAGGCCTTCCCAGTGTATAGGGACTGGACATCCATAGTGAAATAAGTGGCTTGGATCCAGAGAACATGAAATCATGAAACGATCAAGATTGTGTGAGCTGTCATAGATGTAGGTGGGAAGGGACTGAAACGGGGGGGATAAAACTGAGTCGAGGTATGCAGATATGAGTTCAGTAGGGCAGGATAAGCAGAAACAATGGGTCTACTTGGACAGGCAGGTTTGTGGATTGTGGGTAGAATGAGGTTGGTGGCAGCGGATAGGAGATCTCTAGAGTTAATAAGGTCGGCGATGATTTAGGAGACAATGGCCTAGTGATCCTTAGTGGGGTCCTGTTTGAGAGGTAAGTGGAGGTGTCTGTAAGTTGTCACTCAGCCTCAGCAAGGTAGAGGTCAGTCCACCAGACTATTATTACAGCACCCTTCTTTATCTGCAGGTTTGATGGGTGTGGTTAGGATTAGTGCAGAGAGAGTGGAGAGCAGAGCATTTGGAAGGAGTGAGGTTGGAATTGGAGAAAGGAGTTTATGTCTTGTTGGCCGTTGGCAATGTAAAGATCCAGAGCAGGGTGTCCAAGAAGAGGAGGAGATGTTGAAGACAGGAAAAGGGTCATTGGTGCCTGGTGCAGAGACCTTCCCAAAGAAGCAGGCACAAAGGCGTAGGTGCTGGGAGAAGAGATCAACGTCATGACCAAGTACATCTTTTCCAACCCCCTCCCCCACTTCCTGCTTTCCGCAGTGATCACTCCCTACTCAGCTCCCTTGTCCATTCGTTCCTCCTGGCACTTATCCTTGCAAGCAGAACAAGTGTTACTCCTCCTCCCTCACTACCATTCAGAGCCCCAAACAGGACACTTCACCTGTGAGTCTGTTGGGGTTATCTACTATATCCAGTGCTCTGGTGTGGCCTCCTATATATTGGTGAGACCCGATATAGATTGGGAGACCACTTCACCGAGCACCTATGCTCCATCCGCCAGTGGCCACTCATTTTAGTTCCACTTCTCATTCCAACATGTTAGTTCATGGCCTTCTCTACTGTCCCAATGAGGCCACACTCAGATTGGAGGAGCAACACTTTGTACTCCATATGGGTAGCCTCCAACCTGATGGCATAAACATCGATTTCTCAAAATTCCGATAATTGCTCCCTCCATTCACCATTCCCCATTGCCTTTTCCCTCTCTTTCCTTATCTCCTTACCTGCCCATCACCTCCCTCTGGTGCTCGTCCCGCTTTACTTTCTTCTGTCTTCTCCTATCAGACTCTCCCTTCTCCAGCCCTGTATCTCTTTCACCAACCAATTTCCCAGCTCTTTACTTCATTCCTCCCCTCCCCCACCACCTTTCAACTCTGACCCCTGTTCATTTTTTCTCCAATCCCAATGAAGGTCTCTGCCCAAAATGTCGACTGTACTCTTTTCCATCGACACTGGCTGGCCTGTGAGTTCCTTCAGCAATTTGTGTGTGTTGCTTGGATTTCCAGCATCTGCAGATTTTCTCTTGTTTATGAATGCATATCGTTCTTGATCTTGAGAGATTGCAAAAATAAGAGGCTGAGCTATGTGAACATTGGATGGATATTCATTTAACTGAGTTCCAATTGTTTACACAAGCACAAATATATTTCCACAAGTTGATCAGATATCATTCAGGAGTGGAAAATTTGGTGTGTTCCCCACTTCCTATCTTGGAAGATGAGTATCTTCACTATCATCAGAGGCTGAACTAATAACCTCCACATAATGCTTATGCAAAAGACAACTCCAAGTCTGTGTGGCCCAACTACAAACTGCCCTCATCAAACAGGCTATCAGCCAATACTGAATATAACATTGCAACCCAAAGCTTATGTTGATCAAATGTTTGTCTTTGAAAGAGTAGTTCTAATGAAATGAAACAAGAGTGTCAGGAAGAGAATAAAGAGCCATCTATGTCAAATATCACCAGTTTTTAAGCTGATACACATTATATGTTGGGAGAAAACAAATAACAAGGGCAATTTGAACAATGAGTCTTTCAGCTCAATTCAACAAATCCTTTTAAAGTTCTACCACATGGACTTCCAGTTGTGGTGTTGTACTGTCTCTTAAATGAATCCTGAATTTCCTTCCATCAGTGTAAATAAAGAAAGTCTTTATACATTTTTATAGTATCTTTTGCATGATTGTTCTGGGACCAAATTTCAGAACAACATGCTGCCCATTTAAGATGAATTTTGTGGAGATATTCTGGTTTCAAAGAGCTCTGAGTCTCCAGAAATCTCTACTCCCGTTCGCCCTCCACACCACTGCTATCAGAACTGTGGAATCCAAGTCACTGAATGGATCAAAGCTAGACAATGTTGGACTATGTGGGAGTCAAGGACTAGGGCAATAAAGCAGGAAAATACAGTTCTTTTGAACTCTGGAGCATAATCTAAAAACAGGGCTGATCCCTGCTCTAATTTCATGTTTTTATATCCTAAGTAAGATAGTTTAAGGGTTCAAATGTCTGAAGTAGATTTGAACTCACAACCTTGTAACTTGAGGTTGTAGTTCTCCCATGAAGCCAAAATGACACTGAATAAGCATCTGTTTTGAAGTCTCCTTTCACTGCCCTGAATCACTGTTCCAGTACCAGTTTGCTTTCAATAATATGCCTCTTTTAATGTTAAGATAAGTGTTAATGATGAATTTAATGCAAGAATAAGGTGTTGCCCTGCAGGAGGATCAACCTGGGTAGATCTTACACATTGAGAGGTAGAGCACTAAGGAGTGTGGTAGAACAGAGGGATCCAGGAATGCAAATCCATAATTCCTTTAAAGTGGTTTCACAGGTTGATAGGGGCATAAAGAAAGCACACTGGTCTTCATAAATCAATGTATTGAGTACAGGAGTTGGGATGTTGAAATTGTTTAAGAGGTTGGTGAGGCCTAATTTGGAGTATCATGTACAGTTTTGGTCACCTACCTACAGGAAAGATGTCAATAACGTTGAAAGAATACAGAGAAATTTTACAAGGATGTTGCCAGGTCTTCTAGACCTGATTTATAGGGAAAGGTTAAATACGTTAGGCATTATTCACTGGAGCACTGAAGAATTGATACAGGCATACAAAATTATGAGAGGTACTGATAGGGCAAGCAGGCTTTTTCCACTGAAGTTGGGTGAGAATAGAACTAGAGGTCATGGGTTAAGGGTGAAAGGTGAAATGTTTAAGGGGAACTTCACTCAGAGGGTAATGAGAGTATGGATTGAGCTTCCAGCAGAAGTGATGGATGATGGTTTGATTTCAACTTTTAAGAAAATGATGTGTCATGGATGTGTCATGTACCGTTCAGATGGGTCTTCTAATATAAAGGAACAAACTACAACAAATTCAGAGTGGATCACATGATTAATGCATTTATTGTTTTTCTTGCAAGGGGAAGTATACTTCCAGCCAAGTTTTGTCTGGAAATATAGCCCTGATCTTCTGTTTAAACTAAAGTATCTTGCACCTTTTTGTTAAACAAGGAACAGTGATTACGTTGCTCCATTCCATAACATTACATTCCTCTTGTTATCTTCATCCTCATCTCATTCACACATCTGATCTTTAGAAGTTCCATTCTGTTCCCCTCTGTCCATATAACAATTCCCTGTCATCAAAGAAACATCTGTTAGTTTTCTCACCCAAACCTGCAAAGCACCCAAGGATTTCATAGACCCCATTACATTACACTTTACAAAAGTTACAGATCCACAAAGACTTCAGGGTCACAGATATATTTCCACGTTCCCTCCTTTTTGTCATTTGATGGCAACACCATAATCATAAAAAACAATTGTTAACGTATGGGTACAGTAATCAAAATGTTTTCAGATATTCAAATAATGATACAGTCTCACAAGGGAAAATCCACAGATGCTGGAAATACAAGCAGCACTCAAAATGTTGGAGGAATTTAGCAGGCCAGGAGCATCTATGAAAAAGGGTAAACAGTCGGTGTTTCAGGCTAAAACCCTTAATCTGGACTGGAGAAAAAAGTTGAGAAGTCAGAGTAAAAAGGTGAGGGAAGGGGAGGAAGGAATACAAGATAGTAGGTGATAGGTGAAACCAGGAGGGTGGGAGTGGTGAAGTAAAGAGCTGGGAAGTTGATTGGTGAAAGAGATACAGGGCTGGAGAAGGGGGAATCTGATAGGAGATGACAGAAAGCCATGGAAGAAAGAAAAGGGGAAGGAACACCAGAGGGAGGTGATGGACAGGTAAGCTGATAAGGAGAGAGAGGGAAATGGGAATGGGGAATGGTAAAGGAGAGTTGGGGGAGGGGCTATTAGTGGAAGTTTGAGAAATCCTCATGCCATCAGGTTGGAGGCTACCCAGATGAAATATAAAGTGTTGCTCCTCCAACCTGAGTGTTGCCTCATCACAACGGTAGAAGAGGTCATGAAGTGACATGTTGGAATGGGAAAGGGAAGTAGAGTTAAAATGAATGGCCACTGGGATATCCCGCTTTTTCTGGCAGACGGAGCAGAGGTGCTCGGTGAAGCGGTCTTCCAATCTACTTCAGGTCTCACCGATGTACAGCAAGCCACACCAGGAGCACCGGATATTGTAGATGACCCCAACAGTCTCACAGGTGAAGTGTCGCCTCACCTGGAAGGACTGTTTGAGGCCCTGAGTGGTAGTGAGGGAGGAGGTGTAGCATTTGCTCCGCTTGAAAGTATAAGTGCCAGGAAGGGGATCAGTGGGGAGGGACGAATGGAGAAGGGGGTTGCATAGGGAGTAATCCCTGCAAAAAGCAGAACATGGGGTGGGGGTGGTAGGGAAAAATATGCTTGCTGGTGGGATCCCATTGGAGATGGTGGAAGCTACGGAAATTTATGTGCTGGAAGCAGCTTCAATGCAATTGTCGGTGTAGTGTAGGAAAAGTTGGGAGTGATACCAGTGTAGACTTGAAACATAGGCTGTTCCACCTAGCCAGCAAAAAGGCAGTTATAGCTGGAACCCATGCGAGAGCCGGACTACACCTTTTGTTTGAAGGAAACAAACTTAAATTAAACAAAATCCCTTTTCTTAGTCCGGATCAACAGGTAACCATTTTCAATATACTCTCCTTCTTTGTCCTATACTACAGATAAATCACAAAAGAATAACAGCTATTATTATTATAGCAATGGTCATACCACAATGTAGGATAGTCACCCACCATCCTCTTCCTGGACTGTTATAATTGTGAAACTGATCTCGCACCTTCTGAACCTATTCAGCGGCCTCTCAGATATGACCACAAAGTGAGTTACATCTTTGGATTCATCTGGCATGTAAATGTAACATTTTTGTCCTATCAGGGCACACGTGCCCCCTTTCTTGGATAAACGAAGCCCAAAGTCAATTAAGTTTTGCAATGCAGCAGCTTAGGACTAATGTGCTGCTTACCACCCAGCTTTTCCATTATCATTACATGAACCCAAATTGGCAACAAAGAAAATCAAATCAGCATTAGCAATAGCAGTGTCAGTAAGGTCCACACGGGTTTTGCTTCTTCTTGTGTAACATTTTCACAGCAGTGTGAAGATCCATCTTCCTCCATGGGGAGAAGAGTGGCCATGAGTTGCACGGTGAGTAATTCTAACATTTGGACTTATTAATAACACGATTTCGTACTCAGTTTGCTTAGCTGGAGTAGGATGTTATGCAGCACAGCGATTCAGTATGTGCTGAACAGCAAGGCAAGAGGCTGCCATTGCTGGACGACAATCTGATAAACTGCTGGGTCTGAGCATTGAAATAAACAATTGTCCTTTGTTTTTCCCTGTGATTCTGAGTCAGAACAATCTGAACAAACTTCATGGTGAACAAAAGGTGAAACTCCTTATTGTAGTCTGGGAGGCTCAGAGCTGAGGCAGATATTGTTTCTTCCATATGCTCAAACGCTTCCTCAGTTTCCGGGGTATAAAGGATCTGGTTAACTGGGAAGAGATTATTTTCTGGAGGGGCCCGACAATAGCGGCATAATCTAAAATCCACTGTGTACAATACCCAGTCAACCCCAGGAAATGCTTCATTTCCCTGTGAGTCGTTGGCTGCAGGGCTTTGACTATCTCTTCAATTCGATCCGGATCTTAATCAATGAACGTACCCTGAGATAAGGTATGTCCTGGATAAGTAACTTCTGGTTGTACAATCTGTAGTTTCTGCTTTGATACTTTATGACCTTTCTTGGCTAGTTCATGTCAAAGGTAGAGGGGGTCTTGCTCACAAGTTTCCTTGCTTGGGGAGGTTGACAGGAGGTCATCCATGTGCTCTATTAGAGTAGAACCCCCAGGGAAACTCCTTACCTTCTTCCATGTGCAATTTACATGACAAAACACTGATTGCATCAAAACTATTTTCTTCATCTGAGGATGTGACTAAACACATTGATGAAAGTAGAGCAGTAGATGTAGTGTATATGGATTTCAGCAAGGCATTTGATAAGGTACTGCATGCAAGGCTTATTGAGAAAGAAAGGAGACATGGTATCCAAGGGAACCTTGCTTTGTGGATGCAGAATTGGCTTGCTCACAGAAGGGTTAATTTTACCTCGCGCAAAATGAAGTGAATCAATCAGTGTCAGTCCACTCCTTTGCAGAATCTTGCACAGTGCAGCCAGTTCATCAAAGACATCACTTAAAACCTGTAAAGTTCTTTTGCACTTCACGGCCTTCGCTTCTTTTGAATTCAACATAGTGAATCAATTTTTTTTTCAATAAAAACTTAGTAAGCTATCTACAGGATTTGAAACAGATCTTTGTAAACTTTACGATATGAACACTGTCCGCCAAAGATGGCTGCTGCTGTGATGCAGCTGTACAAACCGGAACAGGAAAGATGAGGTGACGTAAATTAATGACGTACATTGTGGTATTTGAAAAACCAACTACGGTAACTAGTTAACAGAAACATTTAGCTAAAAGATTATTTTCAATAAGTATAATTATTAATTATTACATTATTTTAAGTAACTAACCTTTTGTGCACACATTAATTTCCTTAGTGCACTGGTTGAAAAACGTGTGTGCGTGCGCACACGTGCACTTTCGAGGGAACATAGCTTCCAGGTATCAGTAAATCTTCTCAGAACATAAACAAAGACAAGGAGACCAATATTATGTAGATTTCTCATATTTGGATCCACCAGTGCCCCATATAAGTGAAGCTTTGGCACAGAAATATTAAGTTGTGTACAAGTGCAGAAAGGAGTAACAACACAGCACCAATATACTGGGAAAAAAGAGGAGTGGGACTGTAGCTGAGTAGACTGAAATAAGGACTGCTCCGTGTATCCAATAAAAATGCCATTAGGTTGAACTCAAAATGCTGGTGGGACACAGCAGGCCAGGCAGCATCTATAGGGAGAAGCGCTGTTGACGTTTTGGGCCGAGACCCTTCGTCAGGACTAATTGAAAGAAAAGATAGTAAGAGATATGAAAGGGGGAAGGGAAAACCCGAAATGATAGGAGAAGAATCTGATTTCCCCCACCCCCTCCCACTTTCTTACTATCTTTTCTTTCAGTTAGTCCTGATGAAGGGTCTTGGCCCGAAACGTCGACTGTACTTCTCCCTATAGATGCTGCCTGGCCTGCTGCGTACTGTGGTGAACTACATATACCTGTCTGGACTGCTCCTGTGGCTCCTCCCACAAACCCCTGCTGACTGCTCCTGTGGCTCCTCCCACAGACCCCTGTATAAAGGCGATTGAGGCCTGAGCCCGGCCTCATTCACCAGGATGTAGTGTTGTTCATTCTTCCAGTCAATAAAAGCCGATATCTCGCTTCTTACGTCTCAGAGTGAGTTATTGATGGTGCATCACGTACCACCAGCATTTTGTGTGTGTTGCTTGAATTTCCAGCTTCTGCAGATTTCCTTGTGATTAGGATGAATTCACAAGTTTGCAGAACTTTGCCTTTAATTTGGAGGTGTTGGCCAGAAGAAACTGCAGTCTGATCAAGGACAGGGGAAGCAGACAAGCCATTTGTCTTTGTTTCCCCATTTTGTGGACTCTGAACTGATCCTTGCTCTGACCAGTCTCAGAGAGTAGCTACTTGTTATGTAAAATGCCAGACCTGCAATCGGTAATCTTGTTAGACTCTGTCTGGATTGCCTCATTTAACTGGTTTGGACCAGTCAGAGTGTAAGACACAAATACCCAAGGCTGGGGTGGGCAGAACCATGGAACAATGTTGGCTGTAGCCCTGTACAGTGACCAGTAAGAAGGTGACCTTGGGCCAATGGGATGGAGATCCAATGGTTCAATTGATGAGGAACAGTATAAGACTCAGGAGCTCCAAATACACAGGGGCGATAACTCTCCAGCAGCCAGAGACCCACCATCGTGGATAAGGAGGACCACACGGACACGTGGAGATCGGGACCATGAGGAACGCCTGGCCAGCGTTATCCTTTCCCGGATAATATCCTTTTCTCTTCATTGACTGTTCATGAAGGGTTAGGGAATTCTAGTAGGGTGCACACAGAGATAGTTTGTGAACCCACGTGCTTTTAGTTGAAACAATAAAAGTTACTTGTTGGTAACTACAGATACTCTGTGTCTCACTGATCATTATTACAAGGGGTGATTCTTGTAACAGAGGTAATGAATGGAGTTGTGGGTTTACAGGAGAAATTAAGTAGCTGGAGATGCTTACTGGCCAAGCAGCATCTGTAAAGGCAAAGGAACATTGGATCTTGGGGAGGAGGTAGACCACCTGACCTGCTGTGTATTCTCAGCATTTTCAGCATCTGAGGGCAGAAGCTGGTTCTAATATTTTATTAAGTATGTTTAATTTTTAAATCATTTTTTGCAAGGGTCTCTCCCACTAAGAGGAGGTGAGGGACGCCACTAAGGATTACCTGTGAAAATGAGCAAATGGCGTCATCAGTATGCATGTGTGTGGGTCATGTGAGCTCTGCACAAGCACAGAGCGATGCAGAGTCAGTCTGCCAACTTGGCCATGGCCACAAGGTGAGTGGAGGTTGCATATTGGGTGAATATTGCAATTATTGGCAATCCTGCCTTCCGTGGCTTAGGAGAGGCTGAAAAATCTGGCTTAATCCCAAGAGTAGATGACTCAAAATACTCAACATTCAAAGCTCAACACACACCTGCCCTCACTCCCACTGTGACTGGCGCAGGGATCCTCCATTCGAAGCAGCTGACAACCCAGTGAATCATGGTTCAAATCTGAAAAATGATTAAATATTCCAAAGGAAAATCACCAATTAAAACATTATCTTGGTTCTTCCTGGTTCAGGCCAAGTTGACTGTGTGTTGTTTTAATCAGGACATAATATCCATGAGAAATGTTTATTGTTCTTTTGATTTACTTAGATATTTAAAACTAAATTGTTTTTATACTGATTGAAAAAGCATTTCTGTGGGTGTTTTTCACATTTTATTCTTTTAATGAGACAAAGTGGAAGAAAGTTGAAATAGACACTGGACTCCAAATAAACATCAAAAAAACCAGGAATGAATAAAAATGAAATCATGATTTATTTTCATGGAACTTAAAAAGAACCAAATAAGCTAAATTATGCAATATATACTTTAAATGTTGACAAAGTGCTGCTTGAATGTATTTGGATCACATCTTCCCTCACTTTTGTATTAAGTGAGGAGAATGACTGAGCTGTAATTAACAGGATTGAATTGGTCCTGCTCTCAGAATTAGAATCATGTTTAAGATCACTGACATGTCGTAAAATCTGTTATTCTGCGGCAGCATTCCAGTGCACTCCATGAAAAATAATACAAATTACAATAAAATACGTATACAGTATATAACGTAGTGCAAAGAGAGAGCTAAACTAGAGATGTAGTGTTCATGCATTGGTTCATTGTCCATTCAGAAACCTGATGGCAAGGTGAGGAGGGGGAAGAAGCTGTTACTAAAATGGTGAGTGTGTGTGTGTCTTTAGGCTCATGTACCTCCCCACTGATGGTAAAAATAAGAAGAGAGCACATCTTGGGTGATGTAAGCCAGCCAGTGGTGTAGTGGCATTCGCACCGGACTTCGAGACGAGTGGCCCCGGGTTCGAATTCGGCCGGCTCCTTGCACACTTTCTGTCTGTGCTGGGTTGAGTGTCGAGTTACCCACTCCGCTTCATTATAAACAGACTAAAGAAATGGCAAGGTTACTGCCCAATGTGCCACAAAGCACAGAAAGGACAACAACAACATCTTGGGTGACGGGGGATGGATGCTGCTTTTTTGAGGCATTGCCATTTGAAGATTCCCTTGATGCTGGTGAGGCTCAGATAGAGGTCCATGATAGAACTGGCTGAGTCTGCAACCCTCTGCAGTTTTTTCCAATCTTGTGCAGTGGCCCCGTGCGTATTTGTGAAGATGTCAAACTTCAGAAAATTTCTGCTGTCTCAGATAGATTCCGGTGTTGTAAATCTGGCTAGGAATGTGTCTAGTTCCAGAATGCAAGTTTTCCATGTTGCATTTGGGACGTATAGTTTTGCAGCTTTTTATCAGCTCAAGGCCCTCAGTCATTCCTTCATATCACAGTGGTGTGTCTCCAATTGGTTGAGGAAGGTCTTCTGCAATGCTAAGGATCTCAGGGTCTTCTGGAGATGAATCAGTCACTTCACCATTCTGGTTGAACATGATTGTGACTGCTTCACCTTTGATTTTTGGCACCTTTTTGTCTAACTACACTTTAATAGTTAAAATACAACATGGTCAAAATGTATCCACTACCTTGACTTTGCTTCCTCTCACCCCAAAAGTATTCCATGTCCATTCTCTCAGGTTCTGGGTCTCCATTATATCTGTTCCTATGTCATGTTTTACTCTGGTGCATCCGATACAACTTTTTCTTCACCAACAATTCCCATCCATTGGAATTAACAGGGGTATCACAACATTTGTTCCGCTTCTTGCACCTTGCCTCCCTCTAGAAGAAGGATGAGAATCAGTGGCCACTACCTTCCAGCCTCCCAACCTCGTCCGTCAGCCACTTCTGCCACTCTCCTCCCCTTTGATTATGGCAAAGGAAGTGCTCAATACTCAATGTGTTGTGTTGAATACTTACAGTAATTACTACAATCCCTGCAAGCTTGACAGTCTGAGGAAGCTTTTGGCATTGATCTAGATTCAGTATTACTTGCTCAGTGTGTGTCAAAATCAAGAAGCCCAAAGTTTGATAGACATAAGCTTGCCATTGTCTTCTGCCATTGGTATACCACTACCAGCAGCAACTCTGAGCAGAGACAACAATGAGGAGTTACCTGCCTCAGGATTGGAATAAGTTATGGGATGATTGGTTGAGAGGCTGATACTGTGATGTCAAAGAATCACCTCATGCTGCTTCACTGGAACATTTTATTGCTTTAATTGGCACCCAAGAGATCTATTGAAAAGTGGAATTATCCCCAGCACCTGAGTCTACTTTTTTATATTCCAGATGTTCAATGAAAGTAACCGACCTTAACATCAAATGAGAATTTAACCATGTGTGTCTTCAGAGTCTGAAAAACACATCAATGTATATCCTGGGGAAATACATTGGACGGGTTGCACTTAAATCCTAGGGGGACCAATATCCTGGTAGGGAGATTTGCAAAGGCTATTGAGGAGACTTTAAACTAGAATGGTTGGGGGGGGGGGGGGGTGGGAATCAAATTGAAGAGACTAGAGAGAGGAGGTTAGTTCACAAATAGAGAAAGCTAGTAGACAGTCTGTGAGGGAGGATAGGCAGGTGACAGAGAAGAGGAGCACTCAGACCGAAGATGTAGGGGAGAAGGAGATGTAGGAAAAAGATAATAAAGTTGTTTGCACTGTTAGGGATAAACAGAGAGTAAGAGGTGGAGAGTTTCTTAAATGGATCTATTTTAATGCTAGAAGCATTGTAAGAAAGGTGGATGAGCTTAGAGCATGGATTGGTACTTAGAAATATGATGTTGTAGCTATTAGTGAAACATGGTTGCAGGAAGGGTGTGATTGGCAACTAAATAATCCTGGATTTCATTGTTTCAGGTGTGATAGAATCAGAGGGGCAAGAAGGGGAGGTGTTGCATTGCTTGTCAGAGAAAATATTACAGCGGTGCTTTGGCAGGAAAGATTAGAGGGCTCATCTAGTGAGACTATTTGGGTGGAATTGAGGAATGGGAAAGGTGTAGTAACACTTATAGGGGTATTATAGACCACCTAATAGGGAGCGAGAATTGGAGGAGCAAATTTGTAGGAAGATAGGAGATATTTGTAGTAAGCACAGGGTTGTGATTGTGGAAGATTTTAATTTTCCACACATAGACTGGGAAGCCCATTCTGTAGAAGGGTTGGATGGTTTGGAGTTTGTAAAATGTTTGCAGGATAGTTTTTTGCAGAAATACATAGAGGTATCAACTAGAGAAGGGGCAGTGTTGAATCTCCTGTTAAGGAATGAGATAGGTCAGGTGATAGACGTATGTGTTGGGGAGCACTTCAGGTCCAGTGATCACAATGCCATTAGATTCAATATAATTATGGAGAAGGATAGGACTGGACCCAGGGTTGAGATTTTTGATTGGAGAAAGGCTAACTTTGAGGAGATGCGAAAGAATTTAGAAGGAGTGGATTGGGACAATTTGTTTTATGGGAAGGATGTAATAGAGAAATGGAGGTCATTTAAAGGTGAAATTTTGAGGGTACAGAATCTTTATGTTCCTGTTAGGTTGAAAGGAAAGGTTAAAAGTTTGAGAGCGCCATGGTTTTCAAGGGATATTGGAAAAATGGTTCAGAAAAACAGAGAGATCTACAATAAATATAAGCAGCATGGAGTAAATGAGGTGCTCGAGGAATATAAATAATGTAAAAAGAATCTTAAGAAAGAAATTAGAAAAGCTAAAAGAAGATATGAGGTTGTTTTGGCAAGTAAGGTGAAAATAAATCCAAAGGGTTTCTAGAGTTATATTAATAGCAATAGGATAGTGAGGGATAAAATTGGTCCCTTAGAGAATCAGAGTGGACAGCTATGTGCGGAGCCAAAAGAGATGGGGGAGATTTTAAACAATTTCTTTTCTTCGGTATTCACTAAGGACAAGGATATTGAATTGTGTAAGGTAAGGGAAACAAGTAGGGTAGTTATGGAAACTATGGTGATTAAAGAGGAGGAAGTACTGGCGCTTTTAAAGAATATAAAAGTGGATAAATTTCTGGGTCCTGACAGGATATTCCCTAGGACCTTGAGAGAAGTTAGTGTAGAAATAGCAGGGGCTCTGAGAGAAATATTTCAAATGTCATTAGAAACAGGGATGGTGCCGGAGGATTGGCATATTGCTCATGTGGTTCCATTGTTTAAAAAGGGTCCTCAGAGTAAACCTAGCAATTATCCGCCTGTAAGTTTGACGTCAGTGGTGGGTAAATTAATGGAAAGTATTCTTAGAGATGGTATATATAATTATCTGGATAGGCAGGGTCTGATTAGGAACAGTCAACATGGATTTGTGCATGGAAGGTCATGTTTGACAAATCTTATTGAATTTTTTGAAGAGGTTACGAGGAAAGTTGACGTGGGTAAAGCAGTGGATGTTGTCTATATGGACTTCAGTAAGGCCTTTGGCAAGGTTCCACACAGAAGGTTAGTTAGGAAGGTTCAATTGTTAGGTATTGATATTGAAGTAGTAAAATGGATTCAACAGTGGCTGGATGGGAGATGCCAGAGAGTTGTGGTGGATAACTGTTTTGTCAGGTTGGAGGCCGGTGACTAGTGGTGTGCCTCAGGGATCTGTACTGGGTCCAATGTTGTTTGTCATATACATTAATGATCTGGATGATGGGGTGGTAAATTGGAATAGTAAGTATGCAGATGATACTATGATAGGTGGCATTGTGGATAATTAAGTAGGTTTTTAAAGCTTGCAATGATATTTAGGCCAGTTAGAAGAGTGGGCTGAAAGATGGCAGATGGAATTTAATGCTGATAAGTGTGAGGTGCTACATTTTGGTAGGAATAATAAAAATAGGACATACATGGTAAATGGTAGGGCATTGAGGAATGCAGTAGAACAGAGTGATCTAGGAATAATGGTGCATAGTTCCCTGAAGGTGGAATCTCATGTGGATAGGGTGGTGAAGAAAGCTTTTGGTATGCTGACCTTTATAAATCAGAGCACTGAGTATAGGAGTTGGGATGTAATGTTAAATTCTACAAAGCATTGGTGAGGCCAAATTTGGAGTTTTGTGTACATTTCTGGTCACCAAAATTATAAGAAAGATGTCAACAAAATAGAGAGAGTACAGAGGAGATTTACTAGAATGTTACCTGGGTTTCAGCACCTAAATTACAGAGAAAGGTTGAACAAGTTAGGTCTTTATTCTTTGGAGCGTAGAAGACTTGATAGAGGTATTTAAAATTATGAGGGGGATAGATAGAGTTGATGTTGATAGGCTTTTTCCATTGAGAGTAGGGGAGATTCAAACAAGAGGACATGAGTTGAGAGTTAAGGGGCAAAAGTTTAGGGGTAACACGAGGGGGAACTTCTTTACTCAGAGAGTGGTAGCTGTGTGGAATGAGCTTCCAGTAGAAGTGGTAGAGGCAGGTTCGATTTTGTCATTAAAAAAAAATTGGATAGGTGTACGGACAGGAAAGGAATGGAGGGTTATGGGCTGAGTGCAGGTAGGCGTTCAGCCACGGACTAGAAGGGCCGAGATGGCTTGTTTCCGTGCTGTATTTGTTATATGGTTATATGGAAATATATAGCAATGATTGGAACCAGGAGATTTTCTTGTACAGCAAAAATGGTCGGGGATGTTGGCAGTCATAACTAAGTAAGTTAGTTCCTCAGAGCAGTGTCCCAGGCTGACCAGCTTTAGCTATTTTACCACTGATGTTCCTTCCATAAGGTCAGAAGTGAAAGTTTTTGCATTCAAGTTGGGTTACTTCATTCAGCAAGAAGTTGTGAACAGAAATGAAGTCAGTAAATTTATAACATGCACTGCAAATTCTCAACTTGACTACAGCTGTGGCCTCTGCCGAATTCATGACAACTGCAGCAAGTGTATGCAAACTCCACTTCCTTTAGTTCCTCCTCCACGTCACACACCACCCTGACTTAGAAACAGGTCACCATTATTTATTGCTGACTAAATATCCTAGTCTTTTTCTCATGACATTGCATTGAACAATGAGTGCTGGTATTACCATTGATAATTGACATTTGATCAATGAACATAAATGTTGTTACATTGACTTGCTTTGTCATTTGTGCTAGAGAAGTGTTGAGCTTTTGACTGAATTCCATTAACTATTGTACCCTTTGATTTGTTCCAGTAAAAGATGCTTTCGTCCCCATATAACCTTGTTGGAGAACTGTACGTACCAATGCCAAATAACTGATACAAAAGAATAGGTCTGGCAACTAAATGTAGTAATATTCAATAAACTGAGGAAACAGTAAGGGTAAGAAGTAAGTTGGAATAACTTCATTGGTTAGACAATGACACAATTCAGTAATAAAAGATTAGAAGCAAAATCCATTTAAACTGAATGAAAATTGTAATGATATAAAACTGCAACAACACCCAAGGTAAGACAAGGTTCTATTCCTGTTTGTAACCTAATTCACAAATCAGAATATGGCAGAAACTAATTTCCACATGGCAGAAGATGTCTGTAGCACCCAGAAAATCCATCCCACTGACACACAATTCATGTGTACATAGGTCAGGTGTCTGTAAACTGGGGAAGTCTTTTGACTACTATTCTTCAGCATTTTTACCAGCTGCTGCACAATCCTACTACAAATCTTATCTTCCCTTACCCTACTTTCTGCAGGGACCACTCTCTCCGTAACTAGCTGGTTTAATTGTCATTTCCCTCTTGCATAAAAAATAATTACCACTGAAATACTCCTGAAAGAAAATTGAAACTGGAAAAACATAAAAGGGTCAAGAAACACAAATTCTTACAATCTGATTGTTTTCTTCCAAATATATTAAAAGAACTAGTTAATTGCAAAATCATTAATTAAACCTTTTGTTTGGAAAAGAGGCACAAATATCCCAAAATGATCCCTATACCTCCTCCCTCAACACAAAATCTGGGGTCAAAAGAGGAATATAAAATAATCAAAGGATTATGGAATGTTTTTATCTCAGCCTGGAATTCAAAGGCATGCATAAACAGAAAATAACAGAATAATCAGTGGGCCAGGATGCATCAGTAGAGAGTGAAAAACAGGTATGGTTTCAGGTCAATCACTTTTCATAAATAAAAGCACTGTTCTAGAAAGGGACGCAGATTCAAACAACTTAAACACCATATATGTTGCTTTTGAGTTTAGAAGTTTGAGTGATAAATATTTACTATGGTAATATTTACATTGGACTCAAAAGGGTGGGGATTTTAATCCCAAAGGCTTTGCAGGCACTTAAAAAATAAAACTATTATTAAATTAAGGATATGGAAAATAAGCAAAACAAAAACAGTGGTGGAAAACTTGTTGGGCCGGAAGGGCCTGTTCTGCGCCTTATCTCTATGTGAATGCGAATAAAACACGGCAAATTGGGCAGCATCCCTGAAACTAGAAACATTCATTGTTTTGAGTCTGAAAAAGAATGACCAAGTTTTCCCGTTCTGACAGACTTTCCACCGCTGCTACCTGACGATGAGTTTTTCTAGCATTTTATTTAATGTTATTTCAAACTTCCAGCAGTTAGTTTTATTTTTCTTTAATATCCATTTATGTATGTAACCACGTAAAAGATGATGGATTACGGAGCACTAATGTGAGTGACGAGGTTGGGTTAGGGAGGAGGAGAGGTGAGACTGGGATAAGGCTGGGAGAGGTGATTGGATTAGGGTTGAGGTTTTGGAGGGCTAATATTGGGAGGAGGTGAATTTGGAAAGGGGGAATTGGCAGGAAGGTGATAATTAGTAGTATTTGAATTTTGATGGAATGAAGAGAATGCAAAGACATCACCAACGTTTCACGAGACCATGCATTGGGACTGAGCGTAAATGGGAAATGACCAAGTAGGAGGAAAGTGGGGAGGGGAAGGATGGAGTTAGTAATGGCGACTGGGAGATAATAAGCAGAGATAACACGATACTGCAAATTAGTGAATCTGATATGAAATAAAGGCGTTGAGTGGAACCGGATAAGGGAGGAATGGTAGGCGAACAGGATTTGTGTGGGGGAGAGGGATAGTGGGCAAGTGAAGCCAGGTGGAGGAAGGGGAATAAGGGGGAAGAAGAATCATAAAGAACGCGGATTACCCGAAGGGAGCAACGGACCAGCGGTAAGCGTACCGCGAGTGGTGAGACAACGCTGAGGTTGGGTCCATCAGCAACGGGGACTCGGGATTGGTCTAGCTGTGACAGTGTTGCGACGGTCATTGGCTGCGACGGGAGCGGCAGGTGGTCCAGCGGCGACGGAGAGGCGGGAGCGGGCGTGGCCACGGCGGGCGGCGGCCGACCGGGATTGGGCGCGGTCAGGCCGCGCAGGGCGGGGCACCGACAGCGACGTCGTGCGGATGGAGTGGGCGTGCCGGCTCTGTGGCGAGGTCCTCGGTGCCTTGTGAGCCATTCGGGCCGTTGTGGCGTGCGCTATGCGCAGTGTGTGAGGGGGCCGGGGCCGGGGCTGAGGCCGAGGCCGAGGCCGCAGGATGTGCAGCAGCAGAGAGCTGGTCACCAACTTCCTCCGCTACAAGCTGCAGCAACGAGGCCACAGTTGGAGTCAGCTGTGTGAACAGGATGGCGCAGCGGGGTCTGACCACCAGCCCGACGGGGTGGCCACCGAACTGGACGCTGGGCCCGAGGCCGAGCGCACCTGTCGGGCCCTGCGAGAGGCGGCCGAGGAGTTCGAGCTGCGCTACAGGCGCGCCTTCAGCGATCTGTCGGCGCAGCTGCGCGTCACCCCGGACACGGTCTACCGGCGCTTTGAGCAGGTGGTGGGCGAGTTGTTCCGAGACGGCGTCAATTGGGGCCGTCTGGTCGCCTTCTTCTGTTTTGGAGCGGCGCTGTGTGTGGAGTGCGCCGAGAAGGAGATGGGTGCACTGGTGCGTCGGATAGCCCACTGGATGAGCACTTATCTGGAGAACAACCTGGAGCCGTGGATCCAACAAGAGGGAGGCTGGGTAAGGGTTGGCGGCGGACTTCATTCATCCGAGCGCACAGGCACCCGCCCCTCCGACTTTCGATCCTTTCATTCGTCCCCAACACGCAATATGCTTGGCTCTGTCTCCGACACAGTACCTAACAGTAACTCGGCTGGCCGAGGAAACCTCGGGACTCTCGCCCTTATCCCAACTGTCTCTTAATCTGTTTCAACGTACAGTTTCCCTGCCCTAAACCCTGGCGAAAAGCAACGTAGTTGATTTTTGTGAACCTTTCCTGTTCTGTTCGACCACCTGAACTTTTGACCTTACCCCATTTCACACGGTATGTTACTCGCATTATCCTCACCCAGTTGCCCACTAAGTTTAGTAAGCAGGATATATATTTCCAAGGTTTTCCTTTTTGGATACTTGCCCTGGTATATTTAATTCCTTTTCAGAGATCTAGTCATAATATACTCTTAACATTTAGTGTATCTGATTCTGTGACCTTATTCTAGGTATCCTGTTTGTGTTTATTGTCTGTTAGGCTGCATCGGATCTGGAGTAACACTCTTTGTTCTCTTTTACACCCGTAAACTGAAGAATGACAATAAACAATCTCGAATCCAGGAAAGGACCCATTACCTCTGACTTTCCTTATCAAATCGCATTGATACTTTGCCCCCAGCCTCGTGACTCAATCCATCAAACCCATTTACACTACCAATACCATTAATTTTTAATTCTGAATGGCAGTCAGTGGGGGGAAATGAATGTGTAAATGACAGAGAACATGCAGTTAAAATAGCCACATTAATGTTGGCAGAACCATCACGTTAAGCGTGAGACACATTTGTGAATGTGAACAAAGATGAATCAAGAATTTGCGTATTATCTGACTTTTATCTCACTATTCCTTTTAAAATGAGAAAGTTGTTAAGCACTGAATTTGGTGAAGTGGTGCATTAAGTGCTTTCCTTATATTATACAGGTTTGAGTGTAGGGGTGGCTGAATGGTACAGCTGGCATTCCCTACATGGGGTTGTGTTGGAATTGCATAACTATTGAACCCCTGTACCCTGCACTTCACAACTGGCTGGTATTTCTGCATTATCAGACTCTTCCATGCATAAACACTCTATATACCTTCAGTCTGTTTAAAAATTCTTGTCATTCTTCAGGTAGTCATTGAGTTAGTTAAGCTGCCAGGGACATGTTTCACTAAGCTTTAGGCAGGATAATATTCTTGTATGATTCAGGTGCTTTGTTTCTGGATTGATTTGACATTGGGTGAGCTCAGAGTTGGGTTTGATGTTTTGACAGGGTGCTCTGAGGGCACATTTGGTTGCCTCAGTGGACTTGACACTACTCCTGGCATATATTTGTGCCCTAGGTCTCCAGTGATCAGCCCATTGCAGTATGTCAGCTCCTCATTGAACAACCCTATTTCCTTCCTGTTGCCTTGCAGACTATTCTGTCTTGAGTACCTGTTTCAAAGCATAGCTTGCCTCTATTTCAACCACCCTTCAAACAGTGAATTCCCAATCATAATTGCTCTGTATAAGATGAAAATGTTTTTCCCTCATGTTTTCATTTCTTTTACTCAAGAATTTAAACTTGTATCATTTGATCCTTAAACTACACACTTAATGGAACAGTTCACATCTACTTTGTCTAAACCAGTGTTGATCATGTACAGCTGTATCATCAACATTTCATCTCTGGAATCGACTTGAAGTTTTGTTGAAGTATCTCCGTTGGAACAATATCTATCCTTGAATAAAACTGAATTGTATACTCTGAATGTGGTCTTACCAAAGTATCATACGGTTGCAACAGGACCACTTTTCATTTGGATTCCATCCCTTGGTGTGATGCTTGAACATACAATCTCTGTAGCTAGGAGGGCTTCTATTGAGTGTAACTGGCTAATTAGACCACAGGATTTAAATTGCTTCCACGTAACTACAACTTATTAAACAATTAGGTACAATGAGACCCGTTGTTACTTTGGGTGTGGAACTGTACTTGGAATTTCAAATATGGCTAATCAATCACTGCAATTTGTCTTTTGCAGTATCCTTAAAAATCCTTCACTGATTAACCCAGTAAATTACTTGTTTTCTTTGCACTGTTAATGTGCATTAGGTACCTATCCTGACTATTTCTGCATTCCTGCAGAATTTTATTATGTTTCTTCAATAAATAAATCTCTGATTGTGTAAGTATTTCTGGATTCCTTTTGTGGTCTCGAATTCTTTTGAAAGTGCAGAATACCACACTTCTTATTGGCTTGGAGTCAAATCTGTGTATTTCAGTTAGTTGCAACACTGATGAAATGGGACCTAATGAGTAAGTATTGCCAGTAGCAATGGACAAGTTTAGCAATCACAGAAACTTTGTGACTTGCATACTCAATACAAGGGGCAGTGTCCAGTGTAAAGTATTGTTTCGTCATTTTTGGTATTGAATGGCAAATCAGTGATGTAAAGCAAGTCATGTGAATCATTCACATCCTGCTTTGAGAAGGTGGAAATGTTTTTAATAGCAAGTAACATTACTGAGCTGGAACATTGAATGCTTTGCACATGGTGTGTATTTTAGTGAGGGAATGCAGGAAAAAATAATTACTTGAGCAAATTTGTTCCTAACTTTCCACTCAATGGCCACTTTATTAGGTACACCTGTACACCTTGTTAATGCAAATATCTAATCAGCCAATCATGTGGCAGCAACTCAATACATTAAAAACATGCAGACATAGAAAGGAGGTTCAGTGATTGTTTAGATCAAACATTGGAATGGGGGAAAATGTGATCTGAGTGACTTTGATTATGAAATGGTTGTTGGTGACAGATGGAGTGCTTTGAGTATCTCAAACTGCAAATCTGAGATTTTCACACAGTTCCTGGAGGTTAGAGATCGGTGTGAGAAACAGAACATCGAGCGAGCAGCAGTTCTGTGAGTGAAACACCTTAATAATAAGAGAGATCAGAGAGAAATGGCCAGACTGATTCCTGATTAACACCTAATTAAGGTGACGATAGCTCAAAGAACTACTTGTTACGACCATGGTGTGCAGAAGAGCATCTCTGAATGCACAGCCTGTTGAACCTTGACGTGGATGTGCTACCACACCAGTTTCCACTCCTCTACCTAATCAAGTGGCCATAGAATGTATAACACTAAAAGCTATGCAGGAAACTACAGGTTTTAATTTTTGCCTAGGTAATTGAGAGGTTGGATGAATACTTCAACTTGCAAAGGTGTGATAGAAGGGAGCTATAAATTTAGAACATGTAACCACAAGCTGAGGTAAATTGAGAGTGAGCATGTCATCGTTCCTCAAGGAATCAAGGGAATGTAATTCAGGAGAGGATGTGCTTACATGGAGCTAGTGTCTAGGTGAAGGTACTTGAAGGGGCATGATGAAGTATGCCAAAGTCAGATTGGTTTCCTGAAGGGGAAATCTTACCTGACAAATCTGTTGGAATTCTTAGAGGAAATAACAGGCAGGATAGACAAGAGAGTTAATTGATGTTGTTTACTTGGAATTTCAGAAGGCCTTTGACAAGGTGCCACACGTGAGGATATTCAACAAGATATGAGCCCATGGTATTTCAGAAAAGATACTAGCATGGATAGAAGATTAGCTGATTGACAGGAGGCGGAGTCAGAATAAAGGGGGCCTTTTCTGATTGTCGCCGGTGACAAATGGTGTTCCTCGGGTTAGTACTGTGACTGATTTGGATAACAATTGATGGCTTTGTGGCCAAGTTTTGTAGATGATACAAAGATGAGTGGAAGGGCAGGTAGTGTTGAGGAAGCAGGATTCCCTAAAGGTTATGTTGCAGGTTGAGTCAGTGGTAAGGAAGGCAAACGCAAAGTTAGCATTGATTTCAAGAGGACTAGAATATTAGAGCAAGGATGTGATGATGAGACTTTGAGGCATTGGTCTGACTGCAATTGGAGTTTTCGACCCCTTATCTGAGAAGAAATGTGCTGGCATTGGAGAGGGTCCATAGGAGAGTTACAAGAATGATTCTGGGAATGAGAGGGTTAACATACGAGGCACATTTGATGGGTCTGTACTCACTGGAATTTAGAAGAATTGGGGGAGGAGAAATCTCATTAAAACCTATCAGATGTGGGAGGATGTTTCTTATATTGTGAGAGTCTAGGACCAGAGGGCACAGCCTCAGAATAGAGGGACATTCAAAGTAAATTTTGTTACCAAAGTACATGTATGTCACCATATACAACCCTGAGATTCACTTTATTTGAAAGCATACTCAACAAATCTATAGAATAGTAACTATAACAGGATCAATGAAAGATCAGCCAGAGTGCAGGGGACAACAAACTGCAAACGCAGATATAAATAAATAGCAATAAATAACGAGAACGTGAGATGAAGAGTACTTGAAAGTGAATTCATTGGTTGTGGGAACATTTCAATGACGGAGCAAGTGATGTTGAGTGTAGTTATCCCCTTTTGTTCTTGAACCTGATGGTGAAAAGTCTTGAGGCCCCTGTACTACTTTTTTGATAGCAACAGCGAGAAGAGAGTATAACTTGGGTGGTGCGGATTCCTGATGATGGATGCTGCTTTCCTATGACAGTGTTTCATATAATCGTGCTCAATGGTTGGGAGGGCTTTACCTGTGAGGTACTGGGCCTTTCATAGGATTTTCTGTTCAAAGGCATTGGTGTTTCCATACCAGGCTGTGATGCAGCCAGTCAATATACCGTACTCTCCACTGCACATCTAAAGAAGTTCATCAAAATTTCAGATGTCATGCCAAATCCCTGTAAATGCCAATGGAAGTAGAGGTCCTGCCATGCTTTCTTTGCTAGATCCAGGACAGCGTCGTCTGAAATAGTACGTACATTTCTAACAGAAAAGAGAGGGGAATTTATTTAGCCAGATAATGGTAAATATGTGCAATTCATTGCCACAGATGGCCATGGAGGCCAAGTCATTGAGTATATTTAAAGCAGAGGTTTTAAATAGGTTCTTGGATAGTCACAGCATCAAAGGCTGTGGGGGGGGGGGTGGTGGTGGAGGAGAATTGGGTTGAAAGAGATAAATCAGCCATGATGTAATGGCAAAACAGACCCAATGGGCAAAGTGGCCTAATTCTGCTCCTGTGTCCTGTGGTCTTATGAAGCATTACACCTTCTCGGTAAAATGCAGATTTCAATCCAATTAAAGATGTTTAAATGGGCAAATGAAGCGGTCATTCCAAGTGTTCTTGAAAAAAAGATTGTAATTGTGCTGCATGTCCAACTTGCTGCAATAATCAATGTGAGGGTCATTGCCAACAGATAACGATATAGAGTAAAGAGTTGAAGGAACTTGTATTTGAATGTATGGCTTGCCAGGAGTACAGAACAATATTAACTATGGTAATGATGGACTTAATTATTTCCACCAAGACCGCTGATTTTTCACAAAAGGGCAATAATTATTTCCTTGTGCTCATCATGCATTCAAAATGAATTTATGCCAGATAAGTGGTTACTTGTATATCAGTGGAACATACTATTTAATAGTTGTGGTGGAAGCATAAAATATTGGTAGAGTTAGGTTTCAACAATTGAATCTTAATTCTTCCTTTTTATTTTTTTTAGGATTTTATTGACTAACTGGAATGGCAGAGCAGTCTTGAATCTTTGCCTCCAACTTCTTTTTCAGATCTTTCACAACAGCATCAAATATCTAACGATTCTTTTGTATCATCTTGTTTCCAATGCAACTGTAAAGTTCTTGACAAGGATAAAAGAAGCCTAGGAAATATTTCAAAATGACTTTAGGTTTGTGATGAATTATTGACTCATACATTGCTTAACTGAAAGTGATACCATGCTGTTTTACTGGCATTGCTCTGGCAATGTCATTGCATTATACTCTATGCATTCAGCTGGTGAACTAGAGCAGGAGTGGGTGGGAGAGAGAGCAACAGAAGCAAGACATTTTGGGAAATAATGAAAGTTAGAGCTATCAGAGCAGTAAACTGAAAACTTGGCAATGGGAACTTGAAATCATTCAGATCTGCAGTAGATAGCCATGCTCAGTGAGGGTTCTTTGCATAAGAAGTTCGCTTCAAATAAAGAGTGCTAATTCCATTTTCTGTAACTATTGCTCAAGTAGAATTTATCAAAATTCTAGTTTTACAGTACATTAAAAGAGCCAAAGAAACCTGTAAGATGTACACAGCATGTATCCTCACAGATGCATTTAAATCTCTAATACCTCTGATTGGGAAGCTAATTGAATTCCTTCCTGGTGCTCCAAAGTGGTATTTTATGCTCCAACTTACTAATTTTATTGGTTGAAAGCAAGATATTTTGATTATACCAAATCTGATGAGATACCTGTGCAAAATCATGCCACTCTGGGGCTTTTGCTTTGAATCAGTAAGAATGGTGTAGGATATTTCAAACAAGGTCAATACAATTCATTGGTATTTTGGATGGGAAAAGGAGTCATTATAGATCTGCAGAATGATTTATTTCTTGAAGTTGGGGTTAATTGGAGCGGATCTACAGGAGGTCGTCATTGCAGAGTTGGGTTAGGTGTAGGATGTCAACTGAGATGGGAAGTGGGACTTCAGGGAGTTGGACAAAGAGTGAAGGAGCAGAGCATAATTATAGAATCCGCAGTGGAATACTAGATGGAATCCGTATGGAAACGTGCAGCACTCTAGTAATTGGCTGTGAGGGAACCCTTCGTTTAATGTTTGGGGTGTGCCTGATTTTTTTTTTGCTTAAAGGAAATGCCTGAAGTTCTCTTGATAACAAGAAGAATATTTGTACATGGTTCTTGATTAGAAAGATAAGATTCCAGGAACGTTTTTTTCCTTTGGGGAATGTGACTAGTATCAGACTTGCTGCAGCCTACTGACAATCAAGTGTTAACTCTGCTCTCCCCAGTAGCTATCGGTTTCCTACAGACTTGCTGTGCGGTCATAGATTGTGCAGTCTCTCAAAGGCTCTGTGCAAGATTCATTTAGGTTACCCTTTTTCAAATTTTCCTGACCTAACTAACATAGTTCAGTCCTAGCTTGAGCAGAACAACTCCAGGATAGTGTTTGTCCCAGATAAATGGGATAACTAGGTGTGCAGCGAGTATTGTCACTTGACCTCTGAAATAAATTGAAGCCTGCTTTGAAGTGACACTTCTAACAGAAAGTTATAAAATCCTTGAGTTAACATCATTCTTGTTGAGGTAGGACAAGCTGTGCCTGTCTGAGTCAACTGTTAAGCACAGCAGGGATTGGGTGGATCCTGGAATGCGAAAACTATTTCAAAGTTTTGTTATTGTATTATAGAAATAGTTTTTGTTCCAGAACATTTGGACTACTGTTAACTCCCTTTTGGAGTCCCATAAACAGCAGCAGGGACCACAGCACATTTACCAAACCCTTTTGTTTTGAAATACAGTGCTGGTGACCCTAAATGTCCAGCAGACAATTCATATGAGGATGAGTGCAATGCAAAATATTTGCTCTCATGATGTTCTTGTTCTAGTGGTTTATTGTTGCACATAGATCATTGTGCATAATTTTAATTCATGGAGTCAGTTCAGCTCAGAATGCCATTTTACCCATGGTCTATGGTAACTTGCAGATCAATCCAGTCTGTTTCTTTATAGCAAAGCAAACTACCTTCCCTCATTTACCTTCTGAAAGACATGGTTGACCACTCTTCTACACTCTTCAAGATGTGACCAGCTTTTGGCATTACTCACATTTTGTTGGCTTGTAGGTGGCAGGCCATCACCTTGAATCTTGAACTGTTACAGGCTGTGGGGCAAAGGTCAGAATGGACAACGTGGGTGTTTTTGTTCCTCCTGTTTTTGTACTTAATAGGACTCGGGGTTGGGAGGTATTGTTGGAAATGCATAGATGAGTAATTGCAGTGTATTTTTATAAATGATGTGCACTGCACTGGGGCAGAGAGAATATATGTTTATGGCAGTGAAGTTGGGTGCTCATCCAATGGACTGTTTTGTACCAGATGGTGATGAGCATCTTGAATATTGTCAGGGATACATTCATCCAGCAAATGGAGACCATATCATCCTGCTCCCGACTTGAGCCTTGTAGATGATGCCTTTGAGGTTTCATGGAGCTCTTTGCCCATAATACCCAACCCATGGTTGCCATTGAATTTGTGTGGCTGATTGTGCTGAGTTTCTAGTCAATAATCTCTGGGATGTTGATGCTGGGAGACATAGCAATTGTAATTGTTGAATATCAAGGTTGGGATAATGGCCTCAGACTTGTGGAGCAAATGTTGGTTGCAAGGGAAAGTTTGTGAACTCTTTGCAATTAACTGGTTTTCTGTATTAATTATTCATAAAATGTGGTCTGATCTTCATCTAAGTCACAGTAATATACCATCTGCCTAAACTAATAACACACGAACAATTGTTGTACTTATCAATACTGAGTACACCATTTAAACAATCACAGTCTAGGTTCAAAAGTCTATGTGAATGACTGGGGTAATGCCTTCTATAAAAGCTATTTGGAGTCGGGTGTTCCAATCAATGAGATGAGATTGGAGGTGTGGGTTATGGAGGTCCCCTGCCCCATAAAAAAGACATACAAAGTCAGGTTACGACAGAGTCTGCTCTTCTCAAGATCTGTTTATGTGCTCCACGCCTCGATCAAGACAACTTTCAGAGGACCTTAGAAGAACTGTGGAAGTATGTGGAGCTGGAAAAAGCTACAAAAGCATTTCTAAGAACCTGAGTATGCATCATTCCATAGTAAGAGAAATTGTCTACAAATGGAGGAAAGTCAGTACTGTTGCTATTTTCCCTAGGAGTGGGTGTCCTACTAAGAGCACGATGTGCAATGCTGAAGAAGGTGAAAAAGAACCCAAGGGTAATGGCAAAAGACCTGCAGAAATCTCTAGAACTTGCTTAAGTCCCTTCAGTGTGTCCACTATAAGAGAAACACTGAATAAGAATGATGTTCATAGAAGGACACCACGAAGGAAACCACAGCTCTCCAAAAAAAAACTCAGTGCTACACGTCTCAAGCTTGAAAAAGACACTTACATGTTTCACAACACTTGAACCATTTCCACATGGCCATAGCTTCTCTCTTTGATCATTATATGTCCACAAGAGACTCAGTGGTCAGTGGCAGTGTCAGCATTAGCACAGAGCATTGATGTGGCTACACCTGGAATACTACATAGGGCTTTTGTTCTCTGTATTAAAGGAAGGACCTGCTTGCACTGGAGGTAGTGCAGAGAAGACTCACTAGGATGAAGGGCTGATGTATAGAGAGAGGTTGGACAAGTTGGTCCTTTACTCATTGGTGTTTAGATGAATGAGAGGTGATCTTAATGAAACAAAACTCAAAAGGAATCGATGGGGGAGGGGTGGTGTGAGAGATTGCAGAGGGGACATTTCTCTCTGAGGGTTTCTCGAATTAGAGGCCTAACTTTCCATGAGTAAACCAGAAAGCTTTTTAATGACCATCTGATAATTCTGTTTACAGTTACTGAATCCAGTGTTTTTTTTTAATTGATAGAACATTAACTTAAGTTGATTTAAAATCCCTGACTGTCATGATAGGAGTTGGATCTGGATCAATGCTCCAACTTCTGACCTCCATGTCCATTCATGTAACTATTTGCTACTGTACCCCTATGCAAGTATATTGTGTTCTTGTATATATCCATGGAATTCTTGCCTGACATTTTGTTTGTTCCGTGAAGAAATAGTTCCGATCTCTCCAGTACAACTTTGTAGCTGAGAGCCCTCATTCAAGCAAATTTTCCCTAATATCGGACCCCTATTGGGTATATTGATGTGTGCCTGTTAGAGTGTGGAGACCAGAAATATATACAATACTCTACTTGCAGCTTGACAGTCTTTTGACTTTAAAGATTCAATATAAACATACCAGTATTTGCACGTAGCTTGTATTTATGAAGTTCAGGATCTTGGTTTCTTTGCCAAGTAATCTCAATGTATCCTGTCACTTTCAAAGATGAATATATCTGCACAGTAAATTCTCTGGCTGCCATGATAGTAGTTGAACTTGGTGTCTGGATCAATCCTCCAGACTTTCTCGCCTCCTGTGTCCATTCATACGATCATTTGTTACTCTACCCCCATCTACTATAGTGCGATCTCATATACATCTACAAAATCTTTGGCCAGCTTTTTGCTTTTGTTCTACAGATACGTTAGAACTCACAATTTTTGTCATAATTTTTGCTCTATTCATTATCTTGGACATGTGTATTCCTTCACATTTTTCTATAATTTTCATTGCCATTTATCCATCCACTCTGCTAGATTATTTTATTTATATTTATATATATATATTCCCTAAAAGTCTACTTTTCTTGCCATTTACATGTTTAACACTTGTAGAGGATATTAAAGTCTTAACATTTTGGCAAAAGCAATGTCTCAGCATTGAAGTTCTGCAGAACTAACTGACAACTTCCTGTATGGAAAAACAAGTATTTGCCATGTATCTCTTCTTCCTGTCTGTTAAATTGAATTTTTTTAACCCTTGTAGCTAATTCCTGTGTTTCATAGCCTTCCATTTTGCAGACTACATTTTGGAGGCAAGAAACATCTCTAAGACACAAGTGCCAAACGATACCTATTTCAAGTAATAAAATGTCCAGTGATATAGGCTCAACCTTCACTGACGTCCAAGTTCCCTGCTGATAATTTAAAGGTCACCATGGACGGGAAACTCAGCTGTACCACGTACACAAATACTCTGACAAAAAGAGCTGTTCAGAGACTCTCCTGTGCTGAGTGACTCTCCAAAGCCAATTCTCCATCTGCTAGGCACAGATCAGAAGTGTTGTGCCATACCTTCACCTTCCAAAAAACACTTGAAAACCCGAATAACACACAGGCTAAAGTGGTGCATATGACAGACGCCCCATTCTCTACCCAAAATAATTCCCACTACTGGTGCACAGTATATACCATCTAACAATCACAGCAATTGCTTGACTGTTCTACTCCAAAAAGCATTTCCCAAGCTGCAGCCTCTACCATAAGAAGCACAAGGGCATCTGAAGCATGGGACACCCACCCCCAGCCCCAGATCTCTCACCGCCCTAACTGGAAACAACAGTAAAGTGCAAAACTCTTAAGTCTATAGATATAATATAGAGCTAGGGTGCCTAAGACTTTTGCACTGTACAGTAGTAATTTCATGTATCGTGCTGCTGCTGCAAAAAAAACAAATTTCATGATGTGAGGGATGACAATCCTGGTTTGGGTCTCTATTGTTGTCTGAGAGTAGGAGGGGGGCAGGGAGAAGGGAATCGTGGTTGGGAAATGGGAAGAGAGAGGGGAGGCAGCGGGAACACTAGAGAGACATTCTGTAATTATCAATAAACCAATTGTTTGGAATCAAATGACCTTGCCTGGTGTCTCAGGCTGGGTGTGTCTACACTTGCGCCGCTCCCCGCCCTGGCACTCCTCTGCCATCTGTCCCACACCCCTCCACAGTGCTCCAGCCTCGCCATTCCCAATGGCCTTTGCTCTCACCAGATTTACAAACCCCCTCTCTGCTCCAGATAGTCAAATCAATACTGTGGAAAAGTCTTAGACACTATATATACCTAAGAATTTTGCACAGTACTGTGGAAGTCCATTCACTGGAAGAATGGAAGTGATTCAAGGAAGTCTCCCAGCAGTGACTGAAAATTGTGCACATCATTCATGTGGATGTGGCAGGGCCAAGAGTTTTGATTTGTCCTGTTGGTTATGCGATGCTCAGCTTTCAGCCACATGCATGTAGACTGGTATTGTAACCTTATCAGGGTGGAACCCCATTCCTAGGTTTCCCTTGCACTCATTGAACTGATGTTAGAGGCTTTGCTGGGTATCAAGGGTTAAGCCAGGCCACAAAGTTAAAGATTGTAAATGGTGTCCAGTTCTACCACTGAAGGCCTCGTATACACCCAGTTTGAGATTGCCAGATCTATTTTGAAAAGGCCGCCTTTGAAACAATTAACAGATGTTCCCAGTGCCAAGACTTTCTCTGTACTGAAACGGTGGTGACCACTACCCTCAATGCTGCTTGGGATAGATATGGTTTCTACAGGTACTTTGAGAAGGATAATGTCATGTAAGTTTATCCTGCATGTTGGTTCACTCACCACCGGTCTGTCAACCTTGCCCTTTAGCACTTGGCTCAGCACCTTGGCCATTTGGAGTAGATGATTTACAGTTGCCCTCAATATTTCTTCCAAATGTTGGTCAGTGTGGACAAATGCTATTTTGTCTGCAGAGGGAGGACGTTGGGAGGAAATTCTGTTGTCCTCATGCTTGGATGTTGTTAGTTTGGAACCAGTTTAGAAGGTTCAGGCTACTCCATTCTGTTGTCCTGTCTGTACCAGTCCAGTGCATTGGGATGTACTCAGCAATGACAGAGGAACCTGGTGTGTTGTCTATATGATATGATTCCCTGCACAAGGCTTCTGCTTCTTTGAGCACAGATCTCCCAATTTAAACTATCCTTACGAAATATGAGTGGGAACTTTACAAAGTTGAATAGCCTAGAGGGCCATTAAACCATATCCTCATCTGCTTGATGCCAAATGGTCCATCTGGCTGTCTTAATTGTGCTTTAAAATAGATTTTGATTCAATTAAATGACTAACTCGCTCATTTTAGAGGTCAATTTTAAAATTAACTAGATTGGTGGTAGCAGTCTGGAGCCATGCAATGCCACTGGGCAATCAGTAGTTCAGCTGCCTGTTTGTAACTTGTGTTTGTAGTGTAAAAGCCTGGAACAGAACATCGAAGACTTTAACATCATTGGGAGGTGCAGTCGTTGCCAAGTCCAGCAATTACTTATCCCACTTTGCTCTTGCACTTGGTCTGTGAAATGCTCTGACTGCTCCAACCTGCGCATTGATGTCACTCCCACAGTGCGGTTGGGATGATTTTGATGTAGTCATAATGAAGGATTGGGGATCTGTGTCTACACTGGGCTGGTGTGAATTGGAGTGGAGTCTGGTGATGGTGTGTGTGCGTTCAGGAAATGCTGTTGCAAGCAGTTTTGGGTCCCTTATCTAAGAAAAGATGTGCTGGCATTGGAGAAGGTCCAGAGGAGATTCATGAGAATGTCGGGAATGAAAGGGTTAACATCTGAGAAGCATTTAGTACATGGATGACATTACCATCTTTTATTCAGATCCAAGGTCAGTTTGCAAACTGACAGCATCTGTGACCAGTTTAAGTTTGCATCAGGGGCCAGGCTTGACCGCACGAAGAGCAAAGCCACGCTCTTCGACAACCGGTCCAGACTATGTGCAGAATACTTCATCGCCAGACCTCACCAACAGGCACCAAGAACTATCCTGGCTGGTGGTGAGAGAGGCCCTCCCAGTTACAGAATATAGCAGAGTACAGCACAGGAACAGGCCATTAAGCCTACAGTGTTGAGCAGAATCAGCTAAAAAGCAAATCCATATCCCTCCATCTTCCTTTCATGCATGTGCTTATCTAAACATCTCTTAAAAGCCTCTAATGTATTGGCCTCTATCCCCATACCGGGTATCCTGAGTTTTAAAAAAAAAACTTGCCCATCACTTCCACCCTGAACCTACCCCCTTTCAGCTTCAATGCATCCCCTCTGGTATTATACACTTCAACCTTGAGATAGGATACTCCCTGTCCACTCTATATATACCTCATAATCTTGTAAACCTCTATCAGATTTAACCTGGCACTTGAGAGAAAACAACCCAAGTTTGTCCAGCCTCTCATGTGCATCTTTGTAAGCCTCTTCTGCATCCTCTCCAAAGCCTCAATATCCTTCCTATAGTGGGGCAACCAGAACTGTACGCAATATTCCAGATGTGACCTGACCAGAGTTATGAAGTTGCAACATAACCTCCTGACTTTTGAACTCAATGCCTCAACTAATAAAAACAAGCATTCCATAAGCTGCCTTAACCACCCTGTTGACCTGTGTAACCACTTTCAAGGAGCTATGAACTTGGATCCCAGGATCTCTCTGCTCAGCCACACTGTTAAGGATCTTGCCCTTAGCACTGTACTGTCTCCCTGATTTGCCCTACCAAGGTGCAAACATCACACTTATCTGGGTTAAACTCCATCTGCCATTTCTTTGCCCATATCTGTAACTGATTTATATCATGCTATATTCTTTGCCAGTCCTCTTCACTATCACAACTCCACCAATCTTGGTATCATCAGCATATTTACTAACCTACCATCTACACTTTCATCAGGTCATTTACATACATACAGCAGTGGTGCTAGCACAGATCCCTACGGAACACCACTAATCAGAGACCTCCAGCTCGAGTAAGTCCCTTCAACCAGTACCCTCTGTCTTCTATGTGCATGCCAGTTCTGAATCAAAACAGCCAATTCGTCATGGTTCCTATGCATCTTAATCTTCTGGATTAGCCTCCCATGAGCGACTTTGTTAAACACCTTACTGAAGTCCATGTAGACAACATCCACTACCCTACCCTCATCACCTTGTCAAAAAACTCAAGTTGGTAAGGCACAACTTGTCACCCACAAAGCTCTCCCTAATTATACCATGGGGTTCCAAATGCTTATATATCCTATTCCTAAGAATTTTCTCCAGCAATTTCCTTACAACTGATGTGAGACTTGCCTGACTATAGTTCCCAGGATTTTCCCTTGTTCCCTTCTTAAATAAAAGTAGAACATTAGCTACACGCCAGCCCTCCGGGACTTCACCTGTGGCTACAGCGGACACAAAAATACTGGTCAAGAGCCCAGCAATCTTGCCTCTTGCCTCCTTCAATAATCTGGGGTAAATCACATCAGGCCCTGGGGACTTATTCACCTTAATACTCATTAGGAGGCCCAACTCTTCCTCCTTGACCTCGAAATGCCCTGAAGTATTTGTACTCTCATATCCCGCACACCCTGAGCGTCATCCCCACAACCTGTTGTCTGCGGGATGACTGTAGTGGGAAAGAAACAGTAACTCACCTCTTTGTGAACAAGGTGTGGAGGAAGATGAAGAACACAGATGCCCCTCTGTGTCACATTTCATCTTAAGCAGCTTCATTACAGAGGGCTCTGATCTACAGGCTATTCCCAGGGATACAGGCACAGACAAACATCAGGAGTGCTGGCAGGTCAACTCAGTGAAAGACGCTCTTTGGTCAGCCCAAAACTTGTTGGTCTTTTCAGCACATCAAGGTGTCTGTGGAAGAGTGCCGACTGGCACATTTCAGGTTGCAGGAGTATGTGCTGAGGGACACACAAAGGCCTGGTGGGGAAGGACCATGGTTTAGGGTTGTTCTGCTGGAGAGGGAGGAAGGTCCTGCATAATATGTAGTGTATATAATATAAAATCATGGAGAACCAAATGAGTGGCAGCATGGTAGAACAGTAGGGAAAGCACTGACCAGGTATGGAAAGTTATGAAACAGTTTATTCCTGTAAATAATTTTTATATTCTGAATAAAGTTTATTTTGTCTTTTAAAAAAAAAAAAAAAAATTGATGATTCTGGGCCTGTACTCGCTGGAGTTTAGAAGAATAAAGGGGGATCTCATTGAAGCCGATCGCATATTGAATGGCCTAGACAGAGTGGACGTGAAGAGGCTGTTTCCTACAGTGGGGGAGTTGAGAACCAGGAGGCACAACCTCAGTAGAACAAGGTCCCTTTAGAACAGAAGAGGAGGAATTTATTTCGCTAAAGGGTGGTGAATCTGTGGAATTCATTGCCACAGAGGACTGTGAAGGCCAAGTTATTATTTATTTGGGTACGTTTAAAGTTCTTGGTTAGTAAGGGCGTCAAATGTTACTGGATCAAAGCAGGCAAATGGGACAGAGAGAGAAAATAAATCAGCCATGATTGAATGGGGGAGCAGATACTGTGGGCCAAGAGACACCTCTGTCTCAAGGTGTCATCAGTCTCATTCTACCACTTGGGCATTGCATGCACAAATTCAGTATGCACATGATAAAGAAGGTGAATATTCCAAAAGCTAACAGTTCCCAAACAGTATCACACACTCTGTATGAAAGTAACTGGGTTCATTAATCTCATGGTCATTTACTGCAGTTTGTTGAATTTGGTTTTGAAGTGTAAAGCTGTTTTGGCCCTGGTGACTTTGTACTCTACTGGCTCAATCCACACAGTGACTCATTTATGACGACTGTATTCAGGAACAAGGCTCCCTCATGAGAGTTTGCCAGGTTTTTCTTCAGCGTCATTTGTCTGGATATATTAACACTTAAAGCTGCAGCTTTCACACATTTTTTTTTCCATGTGAAGCTCATTATTGTGCTTGGCCTTTGAACTTCATTCCTTGTTCTAACTTGCTGGAATAAGTCACTGTGCTATAACTGATGTGCCTGTCCACCCCACTGAGGTTAGTTATTCAACTGGTGCAGGTAGCGTAGTCGTGTTCTAACTGAACACAGCTAGAAAGTTGAGAGTTCATATCCCTTAATAGCAGGATGTTATTAAATTTAGTAAATAAATATTTATTAAATACCGGAAGAAAGATGATGAAGGCTGATTGAATGTTGTGAAATCTAATCAATTAACTTGCATCTTGGGGGAGCTGTGTTTCCTACGACTTACACTTACTTGCAGTCAGGAACTTCATAGCTTTGGATTTTAATTTTCACATTGGATTCTAATCTTGTCGGAGTACTTGCATGGGATAAATCAATTATTTCTCTGGGTAAAAAGATGTGTGCAAAAAATTGTCTTACTACTATTTCAGCATCCATATAGAATATAAATTGTGTTGTACAATTTTTAATAAAGATTGAACATAAAACACAAGAAAATCTGCAGATGCTGGAAATCCAAACAATACACACACAATGCTGGAGAAACTCAGCAGGCCAGGCAGCATCTATGGAAAAGAGTAAACAGTTGATGTTTCAGGCCGAGACCCTTTAGCAGGAGTCCTATTGACTGTTTAGTTTTTGCATAGCTGCCACATGGCCTACTGAGTTCCTCCAGCATTTTGTCTGTGTTGCAAAGATTGACCATGCAACTTTGTGTGGTTTACAAAAGGATTTTGCTAAAAATGATCAAGGATTCATGAATAAGGTTTGAAATTGAATATTGATTTGGGATAATGCGATGTGCTGGCAGCTAACTTGTCTTTCTTTCTACAGGATGCCTTTGTGATGTTATATGGGAATAATGCTGCTGCTCGTAACCGTGAGATACAGGAGATGGCCATGAAATGTTTAATGAGCCTAATGGCTTTGGGGGCAGTGCTGGCCCTTGCTATGTACCTGACCCGGAGAAGGTAACGGCTATGAAACAACACTAAAGCCTCAGTCAACAACTGCTCCATATAAAGACACTCACATTGGACTAGCACAAATCCAAAAGCTGCTGCAATGGATCACAGTTTATTCCTGTAATGGGACCAATTCTCAGCTACTTGTACATTACGTATTGTGTATGTGTATTCAGTTTACAAATATGAACCATTCAGGCTGGTGCTGTGACAGCATGGAGATAATCTACAATGACTGAAGAGATTTGTTTGAGGGATTTGGAAGTGGAGCACTAACTGTGCCTCTAGAGCTGATGTGATGGTTGGATTGCCAAAAGTGCAGGTCATGAGTTCAGTTTTCAGAGTTGTGACAATATGGGATGCACCTTGTCATAGTGACTGAACAGAATGTAAGGCAGACTGCACAAAATGAAAACTATGCCCTTGGGATTCAAGAGTGATGCATCAGCAGCATGGGAGAGAGCTGCTGTTTGCAGGACATCTGAAGCCAAGAAACCAAAGTAAGTAGTGAGGAAATGCCCTCCAGAAGGAGCTACCAGAATAACGGATGTTGGAGAAGGGCACACCACTTTGACGTGTTACTTACATATTCGATATTCTAATTGGCTAGCATTGTGATGACCTCAGTGCCAACACCAAGCCAGTTCCAGTGGGATGTATTCTTGAACCCTCCTGGGTGGATAACGTGGAAAAGTTTGAGTCGACCTTCATGGTGCAGTCTGAAGCTTCACAGCAGGAATTTGGAAGGGGTTTTCAACAGTTTCTGATGATGTGAAATGATTATTTGCGAAAGATTGTGTGGAGTACAGGACCCCACATTTCCTTATTGTACAAAGTTTGTTTTAAGAGATTGGATCATGTGAATGCTGAATGTGTGACAGTGGTCACGACTCATTGTAATCATTCCTTGTTAGTTTGCTGCTTACACCACATTAGGAGTAAGACTATTTTACACAGTATCTTAAAATTTAAATTAAAATGATGTGTTTAACTTAAACATTAAAGTTTTGCTTTCTGTTGATGTTTGCATTTTCCTTTGATGCTTTGCTTGAGAAACAGAAAACCTACAGCACAATATGGGCTCGATGGCCCACAAAGCTGTGCTGACTTTGTCCTTAGAAATTACCAAGGATTTCCCATAGCCCTCTATTTTTCTAAACTCGATGTACCTATCCAGGAGTCTCCCAAAAGACCCTATTATATCCACCTCCACCACCATTGCCAGCAGCCTATTCCACACACTCTGAATTAAAAAAACAATTTACCCCTGACATCTCCTCTATACTTCTAAGCACCTTAAAACTGTCCCCCTCTCGTGTCAGCCACTTCAGCCCTATCATGTGTTATCACATGTGCTATCAGCCTAACACAAAAAGCCTCTATCTGCGCTATCAATACCTCTCATCATCTTATACCCCTCTTTCAGGTCACCTCTTGCCCTCCGTTGCTCCAAGGAGCAAAGGCCAAGTTCATTCAACCTATTATCATAATGCTCCCCAATCCAGGCAACATCCTTGTAAATCTCCTCTGCACCCTTTCTATGGTTTCCACATCCTTCCTGTAGTGAGGTGACCAGAACTGAGCACAGTACTCCAAGTGGGGTCTGACCAGGGTGCTATATAGTTATGACATTGCCTCTTGGCTCCTAAACTCAATCCCCTGATTGAAAGCCTTAACCACAGAATCAACCTGCACAGCAGTATCGAGTGTCCTATGAAATCGGACCCAAGATCCCTCTGATCCTCCACACTGCCAAGAGTCTTATCATTAATACTATATTCTGCCATCATATTTGACCTACCAAAATGAACCACTTCACACTTATCTGGGTTGAACTCCATCTGCCACTTCTCAGCCCAGTTTTGTATCCTATCAATGTCCCGCTGTAACCTCTGACAGCCGTCCACACTATCCACAACACCTCCAACTTTGTGTCATCAGCAAACTTATTAATCCATCCCTCCACTTCCTCATCCAGGTCATTTATAAAAATCATGACGGGGTCCCAGAACAGATTCCTGAGGTACGCCACTAATCGCTGACCACCTTGCAGAATATGACCTGTCTACAACCAATTATAACTATTGTGGCATTATTAGGCCTGCTGCTGTACCTGGGTACTCACTGTGACAGTTAGCAATCACAATCTGAAGGAGGGATCCTGGCTCCTTTATCCAAGAAACCAATTGCAGCACCCATACCTCTGGCGGCCTTTTGCTTTTCATAGATGAAAGAGTCCATTTGGCTTGTATTTCCAATTCATTCCATCAGGCCTTTCTATAACACCCCATATTTTCAATAACAAATTCTTTTTTAAAACAGTTACACACAAGAACTCAACAGGTCAGACAGCATCGATGGAAAGGAATAGAGTCAACATTTCAACATGTGATTTGATTCTCTCTGGAGGATTAAGATGGCCCCCAGCAGAGTGAGCATAGCTTGGTGACAGTTGTGTCACAGGTGGATTGTTGGAGCAGTTAATTTATGCCAGGTTCACATTTACATTGAAAGAGTGCTTGTTGGCTCTGGGCTTGTACTTACTGAGTTTATGATTGGGGGGGAGGAGGGGAAAGAGAAAAGTGGAATCTCATTGTAAGTCCTGCAGAGAATGTTTCCTACAGTGGGGGGAATCTAGGATTAGGGAGCACAATCTCAGAATGCAAGAATGTCTCTTTAAAAAAGATGAGACGGAATTTATTTAGCCAGAGGGTGATGAATCTGGAATGCATTGCTATAGACGGCTGTGGAGGCTGAGTGATTGGGTGTAATTAAAGAGGAGGTTGACAGGTTTAGTAAGGACGTCATAGGTTATGGGGAGGAGGAAAGGGAAAATAAAACAGGCAATATTGGATAGCAAAGCATACAATGGGCCAATTGGTCTAATTCTGCTCCAAAGTCTTATGCCTAAAATAGTCATACCTCAGAGTCCACCTACTACTGCGTCCATGTATATATGGAAAGAAAAGTGCAAGTTCACGGATACTCTACCAAGAAGGGCTGTTTTAATTCTTTGATAACATCCATTCAGTGACTCGTGCTGGTGATATTTATCATACTTCAACAACAGTATTTTATAAGAGCAACCTTTATTATAAGTTGCATTATAAATGCTATGACATTGCAGTATTTAAATTACTGCTTAGGGCATTTGTGATTATTTTACATTTTACTTTGAAACTGACAGGATGGAGGTTGGCCATTTAGAACAGTTCCAGTGGTGAGTGAGGATCTGTTGGGCGCTGGACTGAAAATGATCACTTCTTCCACTCGTTCTTCTCATAATCCCATTTGGAGGCAAATCCCTCGATAGGATTCATTTGCATGTCCAACATTCTCTTGGCTTGCTTTTCCTGCCACTCCGCGCCGAAGGTGTGTGGTGTATCAGGATAAACTGAATGATAAACAGGAAAGTGTAATTAATCCATAGCAAGAATTGCACAACTTTCACCCAGTACCATCACCCGCCAGCCACCAAAGAAATAGGAAAGAGCTACCATTCCAGGAAGATCTATTAAATGAGATCACTGGAAGTATTTTGGGGGAGAAGTATTTTTTTTTAAAAAAAGAGAAGTTAGGTTACAGAAAGTTTGCAGAGACTGGAGCAGCCCTGATGTCAGGTGATCATTTGTCAGATAGGACAGGTACAGGTCAATGGGACTAGGCATGACAAGATGGGCCGAAGTACCTGTTTGTGCTGTCATGCTGTACATCTCTAAGGAATCAGTGATATGTAAGTTAATGTTGGACTGGCATGGGGAAGAAATAGCCTGACACACAAAAACTAGTTCAATTTACACACAAGCAGTTTGCCAAGAATGCCTTGCTTTGTTTTGGATGTAACAGGTGCAGTATTTTGCTCTTACAACAATGGTTACAACTCAGAATGGGGCCAAACATACTTTTGCTCCAATACACAGGATTATAAGTGGCTTCAGAGGGTTGTACACTTAGCCATTCATCATCATTGAGGACCCTTGCCCTCCAGGACATCCCTCTTCCCATTACTACCATCACGGAGATGGTACAGTAGCCCAAAAACCCACACTCAACAGCTTCTTCCACTCTGCCATCAGATCTCCAAATAGTTTATGAACACTACTTCGTATTTCTCTTTTGCACTTTACTTTTATGCTAACTTGTTATGCCTGCACTGAACTTGTTTCACAAAACAAATTTCATGACTAATCTAAGTGCAATAAACCTGATTCTTGATATGCTAAGAGAGTAAATGAGGACAAAAGACAAAACTCACACCCACTTTGCAATTTAAAGCACTTCCAATGATCTATTGATCTGAAGTATGAACAGTTTTTCCCTGTACAATTACTGCCCAACCCAAGTATCTCTGATTTTCAGCATTGGCAGCATTTTCTTGGCCTGAGTCACATTGGTGCCAGCCACAGTAAATAAGCCAAGGGAGAATGTCACGAGCCATAGCCTTGGTCTTAAGCATTTGTAAGCAGTAAGAGCAACAATGGCAAGGATGATCCAACCTACAAATGCCCCTCAATTCCCAGTCCCCTGTCAGAGGCTAATAACATGGCAGTGAGAACAACAGCAGTTAAAAGTAATGTTAGATAGAGGTCTTAACCAGACACGGTTAGCTTCTACCAGTGTCTGGAACCAGAATAACAACTTTATATGCAAGGTGTTTTACAGGCCACCAGTTAACACAGGAGTAAATGTGAAGATATAACAGCAGGAATTGCTAACTAAATGCCCACCAGCCAAATTTGTGGGTTGGAAACCTAGATTAAATGAAGCAATCTTGGATGGAATGTTTAGACAACAGGTCCATTGACAACAAATGACAGCCCCAAAGGGAACGTGCTAAGGTCAAAAGTACATATTGTTCCACCCCCTGGCCTTGCCACTAAGGCTTGTGTGAATGATGAGTGGGGGGGGGGAGAAGAGCAGCTACACATCAGACCTGGCCATTCACCTTTACACCAGCCTTAGCTGGCAGCTGCAGTGTAGCGTGTAGCCCTCATTATTGGAAAGAAGTCACTAATCTTCATTTAAGTGGTGAGATTAGACATTCCTTTTGCTAATTTCATTTCAGAGTTTTCACAATTTTAGAGCCAGTTAAGGATAACAAATCAGTGGTTTGTGAAGGGAGCCACAGCACCCTGTAGTTGGCAATGCACAGGAGCTACTGCAGGTGCCAACTGCGATCAGTGATGATCCAATCATTGTAGGAAACTGCACTGTAATGTTTGTTAACACCAACAACCTGCCTAACCTCTAGGCAGAACACAACCCAAGCAGTTTAGAGAATTTCAATTCCATGGTGTATGAACGAACATAGGGTATGCCTAGGCAATATAGAAATTTAATCAACGATAGTTAATCTGGTCATTTTCAATCCTGAAATAGCCAGAATCAGTGGTGACACTTGAAGAGACATAGACAGCAATACTGAGAGATATACAAATGAGAACCAGACACTTGGCAAAAAAACAGTCATGAGAAAATCAGCAGTAAGTTCATTACCAGACAGTGTCACCTGACTATGTAACAAGTCATCACGAGACACTGTGTTGCTGCACAGCACTTATGCAATAGACAGGCTAAAAAAGCAAACTGCTAGAAACATCACAAGACAGGCAGCATCTGTGAACAGAGAGTTAATGTTTCAGACCTTTACATCTAGGGCATGCTGTCTTCTCATTATCATCAATGAGGAAGTAAAGGACCCTGAAGACACACATTCAATGCTTTAACAATTGTTTCGTCTCTACCATATGACTTTTGAACATTCAATAAACCAAATCTCACTATTCCTCTTGCACTACTTAGTGTTATTGCAACTTAGTAATTTGTCATGCTTGCATTATATTGTTGCCACAAAACAGCAAATTCCATGGCTTTTATCAGTGAGAATAAACCTGATTATAATCTGAGACACTTTGCTAGAATTTCCAGATGATACCAAGACCGGGGGTGCAGTCAACAACAAGGAAGACTGTAACAGCTTGCAGTGGGATCTGGACCAGCTGGAAAAATGGTAGATGGAATTTAAAGAAAATTGTAAAGAAAGCTTTTGGCATATTGGCCTTCATAAATCAAAATAATGAGTATAGGAGATGGAATGTTATGTTGAAGTTCTACAAGACATTGGTGAGGCCTAATTTGAAGTATTGTGTACAGTTTTGGTCACGTACCTACAGGAAAGATGTGAATAAGGTTGAAAAAAATACAGAACATTTACAAGGATGTTGCTGGGTTGGAGGGCCTGAGTTTTAAGGAAAGGATAGGACTTTATTCCTTGGAACACAAGACTGGGAGGAGACTTGATAGAGGTATACAAAATTATGAGGGGTATAGATAGGGTAAATAAATGCAAACAGGCTTTTTCCACTGAGGTTGGGTGGGACAACAACTAGAGGTCATGGGTTACAGGTGAAAAGTTTAAGGGAATATGAGGGGAATCTTCTTCACTCAGAGGGTTGTGAGAGTGTAGAATGGGCTGCCAGCGCAAGTGGTGCATGCGAGCTTGATTTCAGTGTTTAAGCGAAGTTTGGATAGGTGCACAGACAGTCGGGGTTTGGAGGGTTACAGTCCCAGTGCAGGTCAATGGGAGTAGGAATTCAAATGGTTCGGCAAAGACTAGATGAGCCAAAGAGCCTCTTTCTGTGCTGTTCTGTTCTACAAGTCTACAGGGGACGCTGGGTAACAGCCTGGCCAGGAAAGCACTGGAATACTAAGTTTTATGGTGAAGGTTTTAGAAAGAAAGGAGTCGGAGCAATACAATACTGAAATAGGCCCTTTGGCTCATCTAGTCCATGAAGAACTATTATTCTGCTTACTCCCATCAATCTGCATCTGGACCAAAGTACTCCAAACCCTCCCATCTATATACCTATCCAAACTTCTCTTAAATATTGAAATAGAATCCACATCCACCACTTCCACTGCAGCTCATTCCACACGCATGCCACCCAAGTGAAGAGGTTCCCTTCAACAATTCACCTTTCACCCTTACTTATAACCTCTAGTTCTAGTTTCACCCAACCTCAGTGGGAAAAACCTCACTCTCCTATGCTCCAAAGGAATAAAGTCCTAACCTATTCAGCCTTTCCCTACAACTCAGGTCCTCAAGTCCCAGCAACATCCTTGAAAATTTTCTCTGTACTATTTCAATTTATTGATATCTTTCCTACAAGTAGGTGACCAGAACAACACACAATACTCCAACTTGGGTCTCACCAATATCTTATACATCCTCAACATCCCAACCCCTGTACTTGATACTTTGGTTAATGAAGGCCAATGTGCCATTTCATTTTCCAATTTTCAGCCCATTTTTCTAGATCCCACTGCATGCTTTGATAGCCTTCCTCGCTGTCCACTATGCCCCAACTCTTGGTGTCATCCACAAATTTGCTGATCTGATTTACATTATCACCCAGACAGTTGACAGAGGTGACAAAACAGAAAATGGACCCAGCATGGATCTCTGCAACATACCACTGGTCACAGGCCTCCAGACAGAGCCTGGACAGGATTGATGGGCGATGCTGTAAATATGGACGACAACAGTGTCGATAATGAGAATGGCTTAGTTCTGAATTGAATAGAATACCAAGCTACCAAAGAGTTTGGTTCAACTGCGTTTTGGGGGATGGTCTAGACTAAGTTTACTAGAGAATCAATGGAGTTTGTGGCCAAAAAATAATGGCTTTTGTTTATTCCAAATTTTACTTCACGAATATTTCTGCAGATTCAGAACTGGACATTAGCAAGGCAGTTTAACAATAAAGGAGGGGCCTTTCTAGATCCACGTGGAAACAGTCAGTCTTTGGTGGTGTTAGGGGACAGGATACACAGGATTACTAGCACAGCAACAAAGAATACATGGGGCACAGTGTCTTCGAGGGGACTCTCCAATGACAATCTCCCCCACCCCCCACATCTGATCAATTAATTACAGTTCTTGTAGTTAAGTAGGAAAAACTGAAGTTTCTCCTTCACTCACCAGGATGATACTATTATCAATGACAAAACAACCAGATCAGTGAGAGGCTGGTTGAAAGAAGAGCCACGCTGCCTTTAAACAAGAAATTATTTGCGCCCACTGAGAAACTCCCTTGGTTAACAAGCAGAGCTTTGACAATGCCTGGATTCTGTGCCAAAGTGGGGCTTCAGTTCACGATCTCAGCTGAGAGTGAGCAAGCACTTTCAACTATACACTGATTAGACATCCTCAAACAGAAACTGAAGAGCACTCAATCCCAAACCACAGGCAGATTCTGAAGCCCCAGTTGGCAGCTGTCAGCGTCATACATGGCCTAGTGCTTGAACCTGTCACCAAGCAAGTCAGAGTGAAAAATTCTACTTCTCCCAATTAATCTTGTAAACTGTAAAGTCTGCTTACGGCAGAAGGGGGCTCACTCACCGTAGTGCCGCTGCCACAACACGATCAGGCCAACAACTCCGATGAAAGCAAACACACCACCTATCACAGACTTCCACTCATTGCTCGCTTTGTTCATCTCCGTATAGGTCTGGTTGAAAGCAATACGATACACTAAAGTAAAACAAAAATAGTCAGTCAGTAATGAATTAACTGAATTGAAACCCTCCTCTTCGTGACTAATTAGTTTTTTGGGATAAAAAAAGATCCATTTTCTGAACAGCAAAGAACTGTGAGGATTCAAGGGGCCATTGTCTGTCTTTAAAAGTCATTATAAGTTTGAGGTCGTTCCTCAACACGGCTCCCTGCTGTTTCACTGATGGACCCAACCTTACCCAAGGCTTCCCCCCCCCTCCCAGGAGAACCTGCACAATTTGGTGTGTGAAGTCTCCCCATCTTCCCTCACCCAGAAACGATAATGACATCACCAACAGACCCACAACTGAGTCATAAAAACAGTTTAGCTTGCTCATCTGATGCATTGTTGAATCCTGCTGAGATCAAAGGACCAGGCAGTTTCTGAGCCTTTATAATCTGGGGATGTTGCAACTCTGGGTCCCAGTGGGCACGCCAACACACTCCAGAACTGAACATTAGCTTCATTCCCAACTGCAGTTTAGGCACCTGCTCTACCCAGGATAGGCAGAATGACCCTCCCCACATTTGTGGAGTGAATCTCAAGTCATTTGCCACGTGGCTCAGCTTCTCTTACATGCGACTTTCTCTTCATTGGTCAGATCTGTCCACGAGCTCTTCTCTTTTTCTTTCAGGGCCTTCTGCTCTGCACTCAACTTTGTAAAGTAGGGAATATCGGGGAGTGGTGTATCCTTCCTGTCACAGTACATCGGCAGTGACATGTCTTCCTGTTTAACAACCTCTGAAATAATAATGTGCAAAGATGTTAGTGTACCATACACAGCAAGTCCCACCCTCTATCTAACAGTCTATGGTGGTCTCGTCTCATTCTCTGTTACTGTCTGCCTTGTGCTCTGTGTTTCTTCCATCCACAGTCTATAATTGTTCCAACCACGATCCCATCCTGGAGGGAAACTGCACTGATGAACTGAAAACCTACCCCACTGGAGTAAGCAGAAGTGCTTTTTCAAATACAGCGGGCCCTCAGTATCCTCGGATTCAACCAACCGCGGATCGAAAATATTCCAAAAAAGTTCCAAAAAGCAAAACATGAATTTGCCGCGCACCGAGCACTACGCTGAATCCACGCGAATGAACTGATGTGTAGGCATACCCTGCTGTAGCCTCCCGCCATTTCACAGATCCTCAGTCTCTCTCCAGCATTGTTTGCCTCGCATCTCGTTCATTCGCTACTTGTGTTGTGAGCGAGAGGAAGGAGTTTAAGGCTAGTAAGGGATGGCTGGCTAGCTATGTAAAGTGCTACAGCCTCAAGAACTTAAAGATCACGGGAGAATGGGCATTGGCTGATGCTGAGGCAGCATCAGTGTTCCCAGAAGAGCTATGATGGTTGCATTTGTGCTGAACATGTACAGGGTTTTTTTCTTGTCATTATTCCCTAAACAATACAGTATAACAACTATTTACATAGCATTTAAATTGTATTAGGTATAAGTAATCTAGAGATGATTTAAAATATATGGGAGGATGCGCGTATGTTATATGCAAATACTACGTCATTTTATATAAGGGACTTGAGCATTCGTGGATTTTGGTATCCGCGGTGGGTCCTGGAACCAATCCACCGCAGATACCGAGGGACAACTGTAATCATCCTATTAACTGTTTCTCTTCTATAGATGCTGTCTGATCTACCAAGTATTTCCAGCATTTTCTGTTTTACTTCTGATTTCCAAAATTAACACTTTTACATACACAAATGATTTTAGAGTTTGTAATAGGGTAGCTGAAACTTTATTTTGTGTCCACTCTGTCCTGCAGCTGCTCAGTAACTGGGCAGTGCTGTACCTTCATAGCTCTGTATTGCTAATGACATGTTGCTCCACAGTAAAAATACCCCTCACTGGACTCAAATTGTAAATGAAAGCAAGTGTAGACCTTGGAAAAGTAGATGTTCTGGAGGTAGACTTGTTTCAATCAGGCCTATAGGAAGGAGGTAAAATCAAAGCCAGCACTCCAACAGCTGATTGCTGGGTGATATTCAGTATTTATCAGGATTAGTCACAACAAAGTGTATCGCCAAGTGGTGGCCACATCTGTCAAGAGTGAATCAGGTAAACTGCCCTTCCCTGGCACTGGTTTGACTTTCCCACATTCAGTTACCAGATCATAAGACATAACAGCAGATCAGGCCATTCAGCCCATCTGTTAGTTGATTATGGCTGATTTATTCCCCCCCCCCAACCTCGTGCTCCTGCTTTCTTCCTGTAACCTTTGACACCCTTCCCAATCAAGAACCTATCATCCTCTGCTTTAAATACAGCCTATGACTCAGACCCCACAGTCATTTGTAATGAATTCCACAGATTCACCATATTCTCATAGTTCAAAGTAAATTTATTATCACATTTGCTACCATATACTACCCCGAGATTCATCTTCTCGCAGGCATTCACAGCAAATACAAAGAAACACAACACAATCAATTTTAAAAGACTGCAAAAGCAGACAAACAACCAACTTGCAAATTACAATAAATTGTGTAAATACAAAAAAAGCTAATAATAATAATAATAAATATTGAGAGCGTGAGCTGTAGACTCCAAGGTGAGTCCATAGGTTGTGGAATCAGTTCAGTGTTGGGGAGGAGTGAAGTTATCCACTTATAGTTCAGCAGCCTGATGGTTGAGGAGGAAGAACTGTTCCTGAACCTGCTGGTATGCTTTTTGGAGCTTCTATACCTCTTTCCCGAAGGATGCAGTGAGAAGAGAGCATGGCCTCTTCTAATCAACACGTACAAACAAGCTGGAGGAACTCAGCAGGTCGGGCAGCATCCATGGAAATGAGCAGTCAACATTTCGGGCTGAGACCCTTCGTCAGGACTGAAGAGGGAGGGGGCAGGGGTCCTATAAAGAAAGTGGGGGGAGGGTGGGAAGAAGGCTGGTAGGTACCAGATGAAAAACCAGTAAGAGGAAAGATCAAGGGGTGGGGAAGGGGATTGGCAGGAAAGGTGAAGAAGGAATGTAAAGGGAAAGCACTATGTGTAGTAGCAAAAGGCAGAATCATAGGAGAGGTGATAGGCAGCTGGAGGAGGAGGCAGAATGAAACTGGGATGGGGGAAGGGAGAGGGAGGGAATTACCAAAAGTTGGAGAATTCAATATTCATGCCAAGGGGCTGGAGACTGGTGGGGTCTGGCCTCCTCCGGATCCAGCATAGTATCCTCCGCAACTTCCACCACCTTCAACAGGACCCCACCACTAAGCACATCTTTCCCACTCTACCCATTTCCGCTTTCCGCAGGGATTGTTCCCTCCGCGACTGCCTGGTCCACACGTCCCTCCCCACTGATCTCCCACCTGGCACTTATCCCTGCAAGAGTGCTACACCTGTCCCTACACCTCTCTTACCACCATTCAGGGCCCTAAACAGTCCTTCCAGGTGAGGCAGCACTTCACTTGTGAGTCTGCTGGGATCATCTATTGCATCCAGTGCTCCTGGAGCAGCCTCCTCTACATTGTCGAGACCCGACACAGATTGGGGGACCGCTTCGTTGAGCACCTCCGCTGTCCCCCACGACAGACAGGATCTCCCGGTTGCCACCCACTTCAACTGTGCTTCACATTCCCATTCGGATATGTCCATACATGGCCTCCTCTACTGCCATGATGAGGCCAAACTCAGGCTGGAGAAGCAACACCTCATATATTGTCTGGGTAGTCTCCAGCCCCTTGGTATGAACATCGAATTCTCCAACTTCCGGTAATTCCTTCCCTCTCCCTTCCCCCATCCCACTTTCACTCTGCCTCTTCCTCCAGCTGCCCATCACCTCTCTCATGATTCTGCCTTTTTCTACTACACATAGTGCTTTCTCCTTACATTCCTTCTTCACCTTTCCTGCCTATCCCCGCCCCTACCCCTTGATCTCTCCTCTTATTGGTTTTTCACCTGGCACCTACCAGCCTTCTCCTTCCCACCCTCTCCCCACCTTCTTTATAGAGCCCCTGCCCCCTCCCTCTTCAGTCTCGGCCCGAAATGTTGACTGCTCGTTTCCACCCGACCTGCTGAGTTCCTCCAGCTTGTTTGTACATGTTGCTTTGACCCCAGCATCTGCAGCATACTTTGTGTTTATGGTCTCTTCTAAGTTTGATGACTGAGTGGAAAAGCAAATTATGCAGTGGCTGCAGAAAGATGTAGACAAGTTGAGTAAGTGGGCAAGAGATTGTCAGATGGAGTTCACGGTGATAAATGTGAAGACATCCACTTTGGAACAAAAAGTAGATCAAATATTTAAATTGTGAAATATTGTTGTAGCATACTATTGCAGAGGGACTTGGGAGTGCTTGTGTATGAATTATAAAAGCTTGGTTGTCAGTATGGCAAATAGATTTTTTTCTTTTTTAGTATTCAGAGATACAGCACAGTTAACAGGCACTTCTGGCCCAATGAGTCCGTCCTGTCACATTACACTTACTAACCCGCACATCTTTGGAATGTGGGAGGAAAACAGAGCACCCAGAGAAAACCCACTCAGTCACAGGGAGAATGTACAAACTCTTTACAGACAGGTCCAGGCACTGTAGTAGAGTTACACTAACCACAAGGCTACCATTGGCCTCCACTGCTGGAGAGATTGAACTTAAGAGCAGGGGGTTATGCTGCAACTGTACAGGGTTCTGGTGAGATCTCATTTTGGGAGTATTATGTGCAATTCTGGTCTGATTTTCGAGGACAGATATACTGGCATTTGAAGTGATGCAGAGAGCAGCAGATCTGTGCAATTCTTCACCCAGGAAAGCAGCAAAGGCCACACCATTAAATACATTGAAGACACAGATAGATTTTTGCACAGGAGATAAGGCAATTATGGAGAAAGGGCAGGTAGGCGGAGATGGATTAGCCCTGATCATAATTAATGTGGAGCAGGCTCAACTGGGCATATGGCTACTCTACTCACTGAGTGAACCACAAACAATCACAACCCTGCAGTTTTATCACTCTAATTCATCCCATAGTTCCATCCCTTTCTGCTGTGGTGGCTTTTGAACTATATTGTTTATTCACTACCTGACTGGCCCCATTGACTAGAGTATCCGTAACTTGCGGGTCTGGTCATACTCCAGTGACTCGAAATCAGTGGTGGTGTGGATGCAAGAGTGCTTACCATGTCCATGAACCGCTCGAACGCAAGCAGCTGATAATAGGCTCCGCGCCCTCAGGAGGTTAGCCCCTCGAAACACAGAAAGCCCCAACATCTGCAAACAAACAGTACATTTGGTTACAGAGACAGGTCCATTCTAAGTGCAACTGTGAAGAATTGAGTTTCAATGGGAATCGTTTAAAAGCTGATAGAGTGATGAATTTGGTTAATTTTCCTACTGGACAGCCAAGACACACCACCCACAACTCTACTTCCCAAATATTGTTCATTGCTGAATCACATTTTTCATGAGACTTAAGGGGGCTTCAAGTCCTTGGTGAGCTGTGAGCTTGCCCTTATAGACAACAACCACTATGGACATTGAACACTACAGCACAGCGCAGACCCTTCAACCCACAATGCTATGCCAACCTCTTAACCTACTCTAAGATCAATCTAACACTTCCCTCCCACGTAGCCCTTGTTTTCTTTCATCTATGAGTCTGTCTTTTAAACGGCCCTAACATATCTGCCTCTACCACTCCAGCAGTGTGTGTTCCACACCCCCACCACTCACTCTGCAAAAAAAGGTACCTCTAACATCCTCCCACATACTTTCCTCTGATCACTTTAAAATCAGGTCTCCTCCCCATCCTCCCATGTTAGTCATTTCTGCCCTGGGTAAAAGTCTATGATTCTTATCATCTTGTACACCTCTATCAAGTCCCTTCTCATCCTCCTTCGCTCCAAAGAGGAAAAACCCTAGCTCACTCAACTTATCCTCATAAGACACGTTCTCTAATCCAGCCAGCATGCTGATAAATCTCCTCTGCACCTCTAAGGTGCATCCTTTCTATAACGAGGCAACCAGAAATGAACACAATATTCCAAGTATGGTCTAACCAGGTTTTTATAGACCTGCAATCTTTGCTGACCCAGACTTTTATCAATACCTTGTGAAAACCGACAAATTTCACTGTGCACTTCTCCTGCCGTGGGTCTTCCTAAGTTTGGGAGCAGACTGGTGACTGTAAAATTTGTTAAATTTGAGTAGATAACAGAGGGAAATATGCTTGTCTAGGAAATGGAAGATGATTCTGCAGACGCACATATTGCCTGTTACTGTCCCATGGGCACATTTTCGAGCAAGGGATCTTGAATGGTATAAAAAGAGGCCATTTCTTTGCAAGGGATAATCTTCTCTTCAGTTGGGTTGCGACCAGTGCCAAGAGACATAAACAAGGATAACTAGAGACAGAGCAAAAGCTATTGGACACTTGCGCTTCTTTCCAGCAGAACACTGTGTAGCTGATTTGGTGATGAGTATTATTTTTGTCTTTTTTACTGCACCATTAACCATTTTTTTCTTTTCTGTCTTTCATTTTACAATTGGCACAGTTTGGCAGGATTCAGCACAATGTTCAACAAACAGAATGTGCCCACAGGTGGCAGGGCAGTCGGACAACACTGATGGTTTTGGAAAATGGCCAATGTGTTGCTTATGTTTAGCCCTCCTACATGTTAGAGAGCCGAGATGGAGAGCAATAGTGGTGATATACCAGGTACACTAGCCACTTTGCTAAATGATGCAGGGTTTCCCCAAACGGGAGGAATGGCCACCAAGAACACCAGAATATCACGTTAATGCAATGGGCTGACAAAGCCAAAACCCAGCAAACCACCAAGGAAGAAGGATCTGGCAAGGCTAAGGGATCAGGATCAGGATCCACGTCCCATCAAAATAAGGGTGTTAGGGTTGGACCCCGAAAGCTAGGACAGCAATACTTAGTCTGATACTGACACTTGGTGTGATGTCTCCTTCTTGCACTCACTTGCACAAAGAAATGTCCTTTTTTTATATACTCTTCAAGACCCCTTACTCTAATAGTTTCCCATGGATCAGTAACAGGCAGTATCAGCACCTGCAGAATTACCTTCCCTTTGCCAGCCAAAGGCTTTTCTCCCAATTACCTACTCTCAGGGCTGCAGACTCTACTCACACTAAGTTTACAGCAATGTTTTGAAACTTTAAATGGATGTCCACCCTGGCACCCTAAACTCTGTCCTGTCAAGGGGAGCTTCCTGCTGTTTGCAGAACATTGTGCCAAGTCCTACCAACTGTGTAATGAAAATATTTTAAATATATTAAAAAATAAATATAGAAAGAGAAAAATGACTAATGAGCAAAGTTAAGATGGCGCTAAACGATGACTCCTTTCTTGCATCTTCAGAAACAGCTCTATTTCCATCTTTATTTATCCCTTTCAGTGTTCTTTTGAAGACCCTGACCTGGAGCTGCACGTTGAAGGGAATGGGACCCTTTCTTGGGGTTCAGGACTGGCCGTTGTTCAGCCCGAATTCGCAAGCCTAAGATCTCGGGGCTCTGGGGACGGGCGGATCGAGGATCGGTGTCACGGCAGGAAACCCGTGTGTCGCTGGGAGATCTGCTGTGTGCCTGGAGACCCGGGATCTTTGTGATCTTCAGGCACAGAGCTCGAAACAAGCGACGTAACAGACTTTTAACATCGTAAATCAGTGAGTTGTTTGTTATGTCTCCCCACTCGCTGGGAAAATGGAGACACCTTTTTCCTCCCTTATTAGGGAGAAAGGATCTGCGGTATGTCGAATGCCGGGTGTAATGCAGAGTCTTTGGGGTAAATGCAAGTCTGTGTCTTTGCTATTGTTTTGCTCATGCTTGAGTGCTTGGTGAGGGTGCCAATGCTTGCTATTTTCTGCTGGTGGGAGGAGGGGGGATTACTGCTCGCTGCTGCTTACGCGCGGGAGGGGAGGGAGCTAGGGGGGGAATTTGGGGTTCTTACATTTATCTGTTTGTTATTCTTTGGGGCATTTCTCCTTTTCCTGGATACTTGCAAAGAAAAAGCATTTCAGGATGCATACTGTATACATTTCCCTGACATTAAATTGGACCTTTGAATTTGTGATTTAGAGAAAGAAACAAAACTAATACTTAACACCCAATCACTAAGCTACACTACACAATATTCTGCTGGAGGTAAGTACAAGTGTCTGACAGCTTTTGCAGTATCTGTGTCCTTGTCTCCATCTCTTAGCACTGGTCGCAACCCAAACAAAGAAAAGATTCCCCTTTGCACAAAGAAATTGCCCCTTTTTATACCCTTCAAGACCACTTTCGCAAATACTTTCCTGTGAGATGGTACATGCACCTGCAGAATCATCTTCCCTTCCAGGGAAACATGTTTTTTCTCCATTATCTACTCTGAGCTGTAGACTGGTAATCAAGCTGTTTTCAAAACGGGTTCCCTTATACTTTCTCAAAACATTCCCACATTCCAGACTAACACCATTTTGTCTAACAGACTTCTGTCACATATTTCAGCAGATACCAATGAGATATTATATTTAACTCTCTCCTTACACCTATAACAGGATATCCTACAAGTCTTGGTGTCACAGTCAACTTACCATCAATCACCTTCCCACTCCCTACATTTCATAAACACAAACTCAAGGAAATTTAAAAACACAAGAGAAAACAGAAAAGGTTAAATAGCGCTGAAACCCGACCGGTTCGGCGGTCTGGGACAACGTAACTGTACCAGAAAGCATAGTTAGTACCAAGTGAGACTCTTGCCCATTGACAAATGATCACGAGGTTCCCATCGGCTGCGACCTTGCCGTGGCTCAGCTACTGCGCGCTGCAATTTCGTGCCCTGCAGCGAGGCCCAATCTCAGCACACCACAGCCCGGCGCACTCATCCCTCCCTTGGCCCATGCGCCCCACCTTACCTCTCCTCTACTCCTATTCACCCGCTCTACACTAAACATACAGCAGTATATGTAACCTACTGCGAATCAATGTAACACTTTTAACCTACTGCGAATCAATGTAACACTTCCCTTCCGCATAGCCTTCCATTTTTCTTTCATCCATATGCGTATCAAATAGTTGGCCAATGTATCTGCCCTTGCCACCACGTTCCACGCAGTCTACAAAAAAACTACCCCTGACACTACCCACTCCCTCAAGTGCCTTAAAATTATACCCTCTCGTATTAGCCAATTCCGCCCCAGGGAAAAACGCCTGCTGCCCACCGTATCAATGTTTCTTACTAATACTTGGCTCACCGGCAATTCTCCCTCATTTCCTTTCAGCTGCTCAAGCTCTCTCCCCTTCATCATCACCAACTTCCCCACCCAGTCTTTCCCTGGTTCCCTTCTTCCTCCAGCCATCACTTTCACTTCCCTCCCCCGTCTAATCTCCCTCTCATCTTCCCCAAATCTCTCACTGTTCGCTCCTCACTATCCTCAACTACTCTCCTTGACTCTCTGCTACTCTAACTTGTATATTAAAGGAGAACCATTACTTAGGGGGGAGGGGAGGGAGCGCGTCCGATCTGACCTCCAGCGCTGCGGGCCTTGGCCGGGGTAGCTCCGCGATCGAGGAGCCAGAGGCGCAGCTCGCAGTCAGCCGCTCCGACACAGCTCCGCCCGTGATTTAAACAAAGGGGGAAGGGGAGTGTGGGGTGAGGGGGTAGCAGCTCCAGGCTGAGCACCGAAATACCCTCCACTTACCGTACCTCTTCCTCTCCGGATGCACAGGCAGCGGGCGGGGCTAGCGCCGGGTCACCGTGGCATCATGGGAGCTGCCATCACAAACTTTTCCAAACTTCTTCAAACTTTTCTCTTCGGCACCCCTCCCACGAAACGACTCACCTCGCACTTCTTAACGCGACATTGGGAAGCAATAATATTGAGGGAAGGGGTTCACGGTTTGTAGACCCTCCCCCCACGGGGCTGAACGTTCATTGAGCCGGTGTTGAACCAAGAGCGTGGGGCGGAGTCGGAGCGCTGCCGCAGTCGCTGCGTCGGCTGCTTCGCCTCTCTCCGAGCTGCTGATGCTGTACGAACCCGGATGGGGACGGGATGGAGCTTGGGCTGTACGTGGATCCATGCAGATCGCCGCTCCCCAACTAACCGTATAAAAAACACTCAATTCACTTTCAGCTCATCTCCTAACCCGGCAGATTCGGGTGCTGAGGAATGTTAAATCAGAATCAACATGGCATTTAGTTTGCAGTCACTGTTGATAAATGGCTTGAGTAATGTTGAGAACCAACAGATTGTGAATTTAAAAAACGGAAAATGGGAACACTCCCAAAGTCAGTAGCGTCTTCTGTGGAGAGAGAAACAATTTAACGACCGTCATCCGTCCTGAAATGTTAAATTCAGTTTGTCTCTCCACAGGTGCTGCTTGGTTCTGAGGACATTTTCTCCACGCAGCACCCCCCCCCCCCCGCCCAAATTTGATTGAGCAAAAAAACTTTTTTTCCGTGCTTGAAGATAGCGCCACAAAGTCTTCCTATCTAGCTGAGCGGACATATGGTTCGAGCTTTGCCTCCAATAATGCCATATTGCCTTCAATGCTTCTCAGGAGTAGACGTGCTCAAAGTGATTTTCTAACTATGCAAAGAACCCACTGACATGTTGAGAGAATGTGGGTACATTTAGCTTTGGGGGTTATGTTTTTCCCCTGAATATCCCAAATTTGGTTTAATCCTTCACCAAAGACCAACAAATTGCTCCAGATATGGTGAGGAATCTGTTTGTATTACGGCCTGATATAGAGGCTCTAGAAAGAGGTTGTAAACTCAGCCAACTCCATCACGGGCAAAACTCGCACTACCATCAATGTCATCGTCACAAGAAGGGAGGAGGTACCGGAGCCTGAAGACCCACATTCAATGTCTTAGTAACAGCTGCTTCCCCTCTGCCATCAGATTTCTGAGCAATCCATAAACACTAACTCACTATTCGTCTTTTGCCGTCTATTTACTTACTCTCTTTCAGTTATTTGTCTTTCACTGCACTGCTTCCACAAAACAAGTTTCATGACATTTGTCAGTGATAATTAGATTAGATGCAACTTTATTGTCATTATGTTGAGTACAGATACAATGAAATGCAGTTAGCATCTAACCAGAAGTGCCAAAGAATAGTGTTATTTACAAAATAACTGCAAATAAAAAGTAAATGCTACAGCATACAGATATAAAAGTACTGAGACAGTGCAATATGGGTGCAACACTGCTTGGCGCTGTGTTGTGAGGTTCAACAGGTTCACAGCCTCAGGGAAGAAGCTCTTTCTGAGCCTGCTGGTGCAGGAGCAGAAGCTCCTGTAGTGCCTACCCGATGGGAGGAGAGTAAAAAGTTCATGGTTAGGGTGAGATGCATCCTTGATAATGCTTTTCACACAGCCCAGGCAGTGTTTATGGTAGAGGTTCTCAATGGTGGGCAATTGGGTGCCCATAATAAACCTGATTCTAAAATTAATCTTGAATAATTGATAACAAGAGACACTGCAGATGCTGGGATAGATCAACACACAAAATGCTGATGAATGATCTTGGCCCCAAATGTAGACTGTTCATTATCCTTCATTGATGCTGCCTGACCTGCTGAGTTCCTCCAGCGGTTTCTGAGTTTCCAAATAATTGATTCTATTTTGTAATAAGTGAATATAAAGATGCATAATATTAATAGCCCTAGCATGAATCTGGTTCCTTAGTCCTTGATTATGAGCATTCATTGACTCCCATCTGAGGATGGAACATGCATTTCAGAACCTTGGAATTCTATTCCTGACCTAAACCTATTTCCAAAGACTCATTTTCATGTACATAACAAAGTATATTCAGCTTAGCCAATTTGTTAGCTTCTGAAACCCTTGCAGTTTCATAATGTTCACCTGGCTATTCCCACATCTTCCATTTTCAAATTTGAGCTAATCTACTATTCTGGTGCCTGTGTTCTGGTTGCTCTGTCCCTCTCATACATCACCACAGGGCACTGATTTCCCAGTCAACAAACCAGTTTTCTAAAATGCCCATCCTTATGATCAAATCATTCAGTGAGAAAAGCATTCATTTGTCTCTAAAGCCTCTTACTCCTTGGTGTTAAGAGATGTGCCTCTTGCTACAAAGAGTGAGTTCTGGAGTTCCACAGAGTTACATAGCACAGAAACCTGCCTTTTCAGCCCCGTCATCCAAGAGAATTTGAATGCCAGTCTGTGCTAATCCCGTGAAGCCCAAAGCCTTCTCCTTCCTAATTACCTGTCCAAATGTCTTTCAAATATTATAATACAAATATCTTTTAAATAATAATAGCAACATTGTTTCATTTAGCTGTATACATGTGTATATATTTGAACTTGAAAATTGTTGGAAGCTCTTTATGGAAAATCTTGCCCATGGGGGACCTTGTCAAAGGCCTTACTGAACTCCACATCAACCACATCATTTGAAGCGGTATCAAATACTATCTTTATATTAATTTTTCCTTTCAAAGTGAAACTTAATCCTCTCCTTCAATGTTTTCCAATAACACTACCCCTAATAATTGACAAACTGAACTATATTACTCACATGAGAAGATCTGCAGATACTAGAAATCCAAAGCAGCACACACAAAATGCTGGAGGAACTCAGCAGCCAGGCAGCATTTTTGAAAAGAGTAAACCCCTAAAGAGATCGAAGGGGGACATTTCAAGGCAGAAAAGGGATTGGGGTTTCCCAAAAGGCCCCACCCTTGGAAGATCCTCCTTGGGGTTTATAAGTGATAACTATTTCCAAAACGTGCACAAACGACTGTATGGCACTACATCCATCATTTGCTATCCCCACACCGCCAGTGTCTCCTCGCTCTTTACCATTTTCCCGCACTGGGATCGTGCCAATCAACCCTTCCAATGTGCCCCCGCCAGCAAAACATTGCCTGAGGGAAAGAGGGTGGAATTCACCTATGACTCTTCCACGGCCCCTGTCGCGGACTGCTCATTTCCCCCGTCCATCAGTAAGCGGTCAAATCATGGACTCCTTCCGCGGATGAGAAAAGATCTCTGGTGGGAGGGGAATCCCAAGCCCCCGAAGGGTGACCGAGTATATGAGAACTGCTACTGTGGAACAGGGTGGGGGTGTTCAGACGTGTATGTCTCGAATGACGTCACCTGCCTCTCCAAGCCCTTTAGGAAAAGGGAGTGTCACCCCACCAAGGACCCCTTAGGGATCTCTTGCTCTTGCCATGAGACAAAGTGCCAGTCCCTGGCCCAGGGGGTGCAACTCCTTTGTGGGGAGGGGAACCACACCCACCTCCGAGTCAATGATCATGTATTCCTACGACCTAAATATCACGGGGGCGCCAAACGAGTGTATGCTTCTGCCGGTATAGCAGAATGGAGTGATGCCATACACCTAAAGGGTCAGGGTTGCACTGAGACCATGTATACCCTCCCGGGGTATTTTTTCTTCTATAACAGCATTGCCACCAACTTCCTAGAGTACCCATACCCTTCCTCGGTGGCCTATGGCACCCTCCTCCCTACCGCGGTCCCTTGCCCTGGGACTTGGGTTCCCCTATCCAGCCCGTCTGGGAGGTACAAGAGAGAGGTCTCCCAGGAATCTTGTGCAGATTACCAAGTCCTGACTACCCTCACCGCAGGTCAGGTGGCCGGATACGGGGCAGCTGGCTTTTTCTCTTTGGGAGCATCAGGAGCCACTATGGCGGCCCACAATCGGAACTATCTGGCCTGTGGTCTCATGAGCCTTGGGAACGCCACCAGGGGAGCATTAAGACTCATAACTGACAGCCTTAACCAACTGCAGCTCGTCTCCATGCAAAACCGCTATGCACTTGATTACCTCCTCGCCAGGGAGGATGGGCTCTGTGCTATCGTAAAGGACAAATGCATAATGGGGCTAGATGATGCTACTGCCAACGTAACGCGGTATATGAACTAAATAAATGAACAGTTAGGATCCATCAAGGAAGGAACAGGTTGGGCAGGATAGGGGGGACTGGGGACTAAGTACGTGGAAGGACTGGTTGATCAACGGGGCTATCTACGCATTGATGGCCATTATAGGGATTTTTGTCTGTATTGCCATTGTCAGATGTGTTCTGAACCGCATGATGGCCTCGTTAGGGGACCTGCTGCCGGCTAAGCCACTGATGGTAGTACGGGCAACCGTCGAGGCCACTGAACTCCTCGAACCTGCACCAGAGGATTTTCACGATATTGATGAATGATCATTGAAATGATCACAGGAGGGAATGAGAATGTGAAGAGGGTAAGGGGTACGTGTAGAAGGGGTGGGCGAGGGGTAAGTGTAGCAAAATATGTAGACAGGACCAGGAAAAGAATACATCATTGGGGAAGTGTAGCAGGACAGAGAACAGGTAACTAAAATAGAACGCCAGACAGGACATAGAAACCACAAGGAAAAGGGAACCTGCGACCACAAGACAATGTGTTTGGCAAAGTATTTTGAGCTATATACCTATTTCGAGTGTTTTGCTTGCATCCATACCCATTCCAAGTATTACGCTTGTGTCTATGCTTATTCTGAGTATTTTGCGTGCTTAGCTATGCAATAGCCAATCAATTGATGAATTTGAATCAGTAACCATATTTGTGAATGTAGTGCCCTGCTTTTGGGTATAAGTATGAACTTTGTAAATCGACAAACTGGGAGTTGGCTACCTTACGCCCGAAGTGCGTGGGGCTGTGAACTCCTCTCTGAATAAAAACCATTTCAGAAGTAATTTCGTGTCTCTGGCGTTTTTCCTCAACTGAGCAGGTTAATAATTTCAGGTTGACATGGGGAGAGGAAAGAAAGGAGGTAGTACCCCCAAGTTGCAGGAGGCAGGTAAAGGGTGACTGTCAGGACAGGGAAGGGAAATAGGCAGTCAGTACAATATACCCTGGTGGCCGTTCCCCCTCAATAGTAAGTATACCCTTTTGTATACTTTTGCGGGGGGGGGGGGGAGCCACAGCGGCTGGTCTCTAGCATTGAGTCTGGTGCTGTGGCTAAGAAGGGAAGGGGAGAGAAGAGGACTGCAGTAGTAATAGGGGATTCCATAGTTAGAGGGATAGACACAAGATTCTGTAGATGCAATAGAGACAGTATGTTGCCTCCCAAGTGCCAGGATCAGGGATGTCTCTGATTGGGTCCACAACACTCTAAAAGGGGAGGATAGACATCCAGAAGTCTTGGTAAATATTGGCACCAATGACATAGGTAGGAAAAGCAAGTTCTCTTCTACCTAAAGAACTAGGTAGAAAACTGAAAAGCAGAATCAGAGAGGTGGTGTGGCTCTGTTAGTAAAAAATGAATTCAAATACTTAGAAAGAGGTAATATAGAATCAGAAGATGTAGAATCCTCATAGGTAGAATTAAGAAACTGCAAAGGTAAAAAGATCCTGAAGTTATATACATGCCTCTGAACAGTAGCCAGGATGTAGGCTACAAATTACAGTGGGAGATAGAAAAGGCATGTCAAAAGGACAATGTTATGATAGGCATGGGTAATTTCAATATGCAGGTAGATTGGAAAGATCAGGTCAGTGTTGAATCCCAAGAGATGGAATTTGTAGAATACCTACAAGATGTTCTTTTAGAGCTGATTTTTGTTGACCTCACTAAGGGATCAGCTATTCTGGATCAGGTGTTGTGTAATAAACTGGATTAGATTAGGGAGTTTAAGGTAAAGGAACCCTTAGGAGACTGTGACCAAAATATGACAGAATTCACCCTGCAATTTGAGAGAGAGAAGCTGAAGTCATATGTCTCAGTATTACAGTGAAGTAAAGGGAATTACAGAGGCTTCAGAGAGGAGTTGGCTAGAATTAATTGGAAAAGAACACTGGCAGGGATGACAACAGAGCAGCGATGGCTGGAATTTGTGGAAGCAATTCAAAGGCACAGGATATTTACATCCCAAAGAGGAAGAAGTATTCTAGAAGCAAAATGACATAACTGTGGATAACAAGGGAAGTCAAGCCAACATAAAAGCAAAAGAGGAATAATAAGATAGAGCAAAGAGTAGTGGGAAGTTAGAGGATTAGGAAACTTTAAAAACAGAAGACAACTAAAAAAAGCCAAAAGGGATAAAAGTTGAACAAAGAAGATACCAAAGTATTTTTCAGATATATAAAGATTAAAAGAAAGGGGGAGTAGATATTGGACCACGGAAGAGGTAGTAATGGGGGACATGGAAATGGCAGATAAAATGAATAAGTATGAATAAGATGAATAAGTATACATGGCAGATAAAATGAGTAAGTATTTTGCATCTGTCTTCACTGTGGAAGACAGAAGCAGTATGCTAGAAATTCAAGGGTGTCACGGGGGCTGAAGTGAGTGCAGTTGCTATTACTAGGAGAAGGTGCTTGGGAAACTGAAAGGTCTGAAGGTAGATAAGTCACCTGGACCAAATGGACTACACCCCAGGGTTTTGAAATAGGTAATTGAAGAGATTATGTAGGAATTAGTAATGATCTTTCAAGAATCACTAGATTCTGGAATGATTCCAGAGGAAAGGAAAATTGCAAATGTCACTCCACACTTCAAGAAGGGTGGAGACAGGAGAAAGGAAAAAGGCCAGTTAGCCTGACTTCAGTGGTTGAGGAAATGTTGGAGTTTTGTGGTATGTGGAGGCATATAAAATAGGTCAAAGTCACCATTGTTTTCTTAAGGAGAAACCTTGTATGACAAATCTGCTGGAATAACAAGCATAATGGACAAAAGTAAATTGGTGGATGTTGTGTATTTGGATTTTTGAAAGGTCTTTGACAAGGTGCCACACATGAGGATACTTAAGACAAGCACCCACTCAGACAATTCCAGTCTAAAAAAATAAAATGATTGCAGATGATGGAAATCTGTTATCAAAACAGAGTATATAAAACAGGAAGGGACTTCCAGTAAGATGGCAGTGCGCTCGGACACAGTGGGGCCTCTCTGGGTCCAAACAAAGGTTTCATCCTATCACATGCCACTGCTGGATATTAAGGACACAAAGTACTGCAGGTCTGCCTCACTAGCAAGTTGCTGGATAAGGGTGGAGCTGGACTTGTTGCTCAATGTGTTACAGCTTGCACCAGCCACCCAAGAAAGAAGGTGTCAGAGTCAGTGCGTGGTCTAACAAACCTTGTAAAGTCTCTTTTTTTGTCCCCCAATCCTGCTGAAAGGTCTCAGCCCGAAATGTGGACTGTACTCTTTTTCCTAGATGCTGCCTGGCCTACTGAGTTCCTCCAGCACTGTGCGTGTTGCTTGGATTTCCAGCATCTGCAGATTTTCTCTTGCTTGTCATACAAGTCTTATTTGTCCTGGAACAGTTCCCAATGATCCAGATATCCAAAGCCTATCTTCCTATACCAACTCTTTAGCCATAGATTCTATTGTACTATATCCTTATTTCTGACTTCTCTAGCACATGACACAGGGAATAATCCCAAAATCACAACCGTAGATTCCTTCTGATTAACTTACTATCCATCTCCCTATATTCACTAAGCAGAACTACATCTCTCTTCCTGCCTATGAAATGTATCATCAATTTAGCGAGGATTGTTTTGAAGGGAACCTACAAGTGTTGCCATGCCTCCAGTGCCAACTTAACACACCTACAATTTACTAACACTAATTGTACATCTTTGGAAACTGGAAATTCACAGGGAGAACATACAAACTCCTTAGACAGCAGCAGGAATTGAACCCCAGTTGGTGATTACTGTAAAGCCATTACACTACCAGTTGAGAGTACCAATACATTATCTATATTGATCACAACTTCTGGCTGCTCACTTTACCCTTTCACAATGAGCTATATCTGCTCATAGTAAGCAGCACATCATCATGCAGTCTTGCTCGTAGTCACAGAAATGCCTCTCCTTGTTCCTGTCTACATCACTACCACCTGCCTGGATTTTTACCGTCTGTGCTGTAAAACAGAGCCAGTCTTAATGCCACTGCTCCGGCTGCTCTGCCCGTTCCTGCAACAGTATCCAAAGTGGTATCACATGGGGCTCCTGTACTATCTGCCGACTCTGCCAGTCACTCATCTATCTAGCTGAACTTGCAGTATGGCCACTTCTCTTAAAGTTCTACCTATGATTCCTTCTCACTCCTGTACATACCTTAGTGAGTCCAACTGATCTATGCAGTTTGAGATGAGCTGCAGTTGGATACAATTTCTGCAAACATACTCATCAGGGACACCTAACCTCAAACCAATCTCTCATATTTTACAGGAACATACCACTCCACTGACTGCTATTTCTATACATCAAGTTACTATTGGCTTTAATAAAAAACTTTAAAGAGGACTTATCTCCTCACTGAAGCCTCACACATAAAACCTCTGTAGTTAAACCTCAAGCATACAAGTTTCACTTCAAAATAACCCTTCTCAAAATGGCATTTCTGCCGCAGCTCACAACCTTTTTAATTTGCTTCTTTCCCTCCATGCAAATATTGCTGGTCTGAAATTTATGAGCTCTTACTTGCTCGCAGTCTTTTCAAATGCACCTTCCCCATATCCTTTAATTCCCATAGTATACTAGAATCTATCAATCCTTCTTTTCCACATAATTAACAAATTAATATCGCACATCCCTATGAGATAGAAAATCCTAAACAAGCAAAACCCTTTGAATGAAGATGTTTTGTCTTAATTGGTTATCTGCCACCCCAAGTTTTATTCACCCACAGATACAGAAATGACCTGTCATGCAGTTTAAGTAGTTCAATCACAAACAAGAGAAAATCTGTAGATGCTGAAAATCCAAGCAACACACACAAAGTGCTGGAGGAACTCAACAGGCCAGACAGCATCTATGGAAAAGAGTAAACAATCAACATTTTGGGTTGAGACCTTCATTAGGACTGGAGAGAGGAAGAAGAAATACTGGGTAGTGTGTGTGTGTAGGTCTCTGTTAGTCTCGATAGACCATGGATTTGCACCTTGGAAAGTTTCCAGGGCGCAAGCCTGGGCAAGGTTTTTTTTTTATGGAAGACCGCCAGTTGACTGGGTAGTAGGTGATAGGTGAAACCAGGAGGGGTGAAGTGAAGAGCCGGGAAGTTGATTGGTGAAAGAGATGAAGGGCTGGAAAAGGGGGAATTCTCAAAGGAGGGGGGAAAAGGCCATGTAAGAAAGGGAAGGGGGAGGAGTACCAGAGGGAGGTGATGGGCAGGTAAAGTGATATGGTGAGAGAGGGAAATGGGAATGGGAACAGTGAAGGAGAGGGGTGGAGGCATTACCAAAAGTTAGAAAAATTAATGTTCATGTCATTAGGTTGGAAGCTATCCCTGGTGTATCTCCTCCAACCTGAGTGTGGCCTCATCGCGACAGTAGAGAAGGCCATGGACTGACATGTCTGAATGGGAATGGGAAGTGGAATTAAAATGGATGGCCACCGGGAGATCCCTGGCCCCAATCATCTTATATTTACAATGGGGGATGTCCAGTCCCTATACTGCCCCATCTCCTACCTGGAAGGCCTCAAAGCTCTCAGTTTCCTTCTGGTCACCAAATCCAACGAGATTTCCTCCACCACCACCACCACTCTCTTGCCTGGTGGAACTGCTCCTCACTCTCAATAATTTCTCCTTTGGCTTCCCCCACTCCCTTCAAACAAAAGGTGTAGCCGTGGGTACTCACATGGGTCCCAGCTACACATGCCTTTTTATCGGGTACATGGGATAGTCTATGTTCCACGCCTACCTGGTGTCACTCCCCAATTTTTCCAATGCTACATCGACTACTGCATAGGTGCTGCTTCCTGCACCCATGCCAAGCTCATCAACTTCATTAACTTTGCCTCAAATTTCTACCCTGCCCTCAAATTTACCTGGTCCATTTCTGACACTTCCTTCTCCTTTCTTGATCTCTCTGTCTCTATCTCTGGAGATTGCTCATCTACTGATGTCTTTTAGAAACCAAGTGACTTTCACAGCTACCTGGACTATACCTCTTCCCACCCTGTCACTTGTAAAAATGCCATCCCCTTCTCTCAATTCCTCCGTCTCCATCACATCCGTTCTCAGGATTCCTTTTCATTCCAGAACTCATTCTTCAAAGGGGCTTCCCTTCCTCCATCAATGCTGCCCTCAACCACATCTCTTCCATTATGTGCATGTCTGCACTCACCCAATCCTCCCCCCACACCCCACCAGGGATAGTGTTCCTCTTGTCTACACTTACCACCCCATCAGCCTCTGCACCCAGCGCATAACTATCCATAACTTCCACCATCTCCAGCATGATCCCACAACCAAGCACATCTTTCCCTCCACTTCCACTTTCCGTAGAGATCGCTTCCAAAGTGACTCCCTTATTCATTCATCCCTCCCACCTGGCACTTATCCTTGCAAGCAAAACAAGTGCCACACCTCCTTCCTCACTACCATTCAGGGCCCAAGTCCTTCCAGGTGAGGCAACTCTTCACCTGTGAGTGTTAGGATCATCTACTGTATCCAGTGCTCCTGATGTGGCCTCCTGTATATTGATGAGAACTGATGTAGATTGGGAGACCACTTCACCGAACACCTACGCTCTGCCAGAAAAAGCAGGATCTTCCAATAACTACCTATATTAATTCTATTTCCCATTCCATCATGTCAGTCCATGGCCTCCTGTACTGCTGTGATTAGGTCACACTCAGGGTTGGAGGGACAACACTTTATATTCAGTCTGGGTAGCCTCCAACCTGATGGCATGAACATTGATTTCTGAAACTTCTGGTAATGCCCCCACTCTCTTCACCATTCCCATTTCCCTCTCTCACCTTATCACCTTACCTACCCATCACCTTCCTCTGATGCTCCTCCCCCTTGCCTTTCTTCCAAGGCCTTCTGTCCTCTCCCTTCAGATTTTTCCATCTCCAGCCCTTTCTCTTTCAACAATCGACTTCCCAGCTCTTTACTTCACCCCCCATCCAAGTTTCACCCATCACCTACTACCTTGTATTTCTTCCTCCCCTCCTTCCACCTCCTCACACTTTTCATCTTTTTTCTCCAGTCTTGATGAAGGGTCTCAGCCCGAAATATTGACTGTTTACTCTTTTCCATAGATGCTGCTGGCCTGCTAAGTTCCTCCAGCATTTTGTGTGTTGTTAAGAAGCTGAATATTCATTTGCACTGCTAGCCCTCTCAACCCCAAAATGCTTTTATTTCAGACTTCCAGCATCTGCAGTATTTTGCATTTGTGGTATCAGATAATGATACCTACTTGTACCTCATTTGGACTCACTTTTACTTATCTCTTACCACTCTTCTTCACCTTGCTCAAGCGACACTATCAATCGTTACTTTCTCCTGCCTGCTACTTTATCACAGACCGCTCTCCATTCTCTGTGACTTTAAATTGTCTCTTTTTCCAACTCCGGAGAAGGTCACTGTCCTAAAGTGTTAACACTGTTTCCACAGATGTTTCCTGATCTACTGAGCATTTTCCACCATTTGCTGTTTTTATTTTAATTTTCCACCATTTGTGTTGTCTCAGCTCAGTGATTATTTACTGCACATCTTCTAAGGTAAATTTACCCTTTCTTAGTTAAACTGAGCACAGTAGCCCAGTGCAATCTTATCAAAAATCAGGTTTTTTTTAATCTTGCCTTATCCATTGTGCAACTTCTGTCAAAAAAGGATTCCAATGAATGAACTCTCATTATTTTTACTATTGAAATAATATTCTACTAGGATTTTTTTTCTTTTGAAGTGAACATATTTTTATGTCCTTTGGCAATATTTTGTCCCATTCACTTAGTTCATCTATACCTTGGTATTCTGCAGACAATTCACTTGTGCAGTCCCTTTTAGTAAAAATTTGGATGTACTACATTAAGTTCCTTAATCAAAATCACCAATATAGCTTTGGTCATTGCAGTGTGAAAACCTGAAAAATTATATAATTATTCCTGCTCCATTTTCTGTACGTGCATGGCTGATAGTGTGTGCATTGAGAATTTGTATTTCCCTGTGCACAACAAACTAAGTGCTTTTCTCGGACATCAGTAGGAAAGGCGTAAAATCCTGAATAATGCCTTTAGTTGATTTATTATATGAACCTGGCCAGAGCCATTGTTGACTGATGAAGTAGGACCCACTGCATCTGTGAAGCCTTTATGTTTTTATTCAGATTTCCAAACATATATATTTTATTCCACTTCATATTTAAGACTTCTTATATTAACTAATGCAAGACATTCTCCTCGTGTTTTAGGTTTCCATCAGCAGGTGGGGCAGAAACATGAACAATTCTTACCATCTGTACTCTGTTTCTGGAAGAGTAAGGTATAGAAAATTTAGCTCCATGCAACTGTGAATATGTAACATTCTACCGTTAAAGCAATCTTGTGTTCTCCAATTTCTGTTAGCATTCCGATTTGAAAAACAGGCTAATTTTCTTGGTGCAGTATCTGTCATACATCTTACAAATGCAGCAGACACCCCCATGCCCTAATTACGTGGAGAATGCAAAATTTGGTCCACAGGTTTAGTTATTTATGTCCTTTCAATGTCAGGATCAAACCTCGGAATTTAGTGAAACATCTTACCGGTAAATTTCTAAGGATGTTAAAAATGCTTTAAAGCTGACGAACAAAAATACACAGAATCATTGACCTTTGGACTGGTGACCCTCCTCCTAAGCCACAGCAAGGGAGAATAGAGTGGTATGTACTTATAGAATCATAGCATGAAAGAACACTGAAGCCTTTTAACCTCTTTGTGTCTGTGCTGATTCTTTTGAAAAGGCTTTCCAATGTATCTCATTTTTCTGCTTTTTCCATATAGCCCTCACATTTCTCCTCTCCAAATATTTACCCATTATCTAATACTGAATCTACTTTCAGATAATCTATTCATCTGAAACAACATGCTGTATAAAATTATTCTGGCTTAGGTGCATCAAGTTATTTGAATGATTAATACCTGTAATTAGTTCCTTGATTATCAATCAAGGCCACTGTCAACAAAAATGTAAATACCCCACTTGCTGTAGGCAGTAAGACGGACACTTGGAATCTCTCCAGCCTTTCGATGATTGATGAAGTGGTGATACTATTAATTGATGAATAATGAGGCAACTGTACCTGATGGAGGAGTGGAGCTTATGCCACACCTTCAACTTGAGAATGTGGCAGGACAAGGAAATCCCAAGTGGCTGTGATTATAACAAATTTCAATAAAGGAAATTTCAGAAGTTTCATCTTACTGTTCTTGCAACAGAAAGCATTACAATGTCTGAACTGTCGACTCTGTTCAAGAGATCATCCCAGAATTTCAGTGCAGCTTCAAGCCATCAAGAAGTACCAGTGACATGAATTTAACAATTTACTACCTGCAGGAAAAAAATGTCAGGAATAACATAAAGGTCTCAGTCTGCTCTTTGCTAACTTCATCAAGTCCAAAATGAGCTGTCCTCTTATAGCATGGATGCATATCAGAAACAATCACTATTTCGGACAAGCTCCGCCATGTATGAGGAATGACCCTCAGTGATTGCCTATCATGAGCCTCACTGGGGTTAAGGCAGAAATTCAGCAAGGCTATATCACTACCCCAGCATGGATGCAAATATTCCTGACTGGATTGCTGCATTTGGCCACCACCAAGCTCCCAGTCAGAGTGGACCTAAACAAATGGGTGGATGAAAAGTTATGCATGCTGGCAAGATCAAAGGCTTTGGCCGTGGCATGCTGGAGAGTCAGAAAAGCTCATATAGGTTGCAGAAGGTGCCAGGCGTAAAGGTGAGGAAGAATGAAGCTGGTGGGATTTCCCTTCTGGTCATCAGCATAGACTCCATTCCGTGTTGAAACAATAACCACCTCTGTACTAAAAAGTATATTCTCAGATGTCTTAACTTTTTGTAACTTTTAATTGTTTGTAAAACTTCCTCTAACCCTTGGCCATATTTTCTTCATGTTAAGTGCCTAAAGGTGGACTCAATGTTGCTGTTGTGGCTTAGCCAGAAGTTAGATTTTTTGGAAATCCTTTGGAAGACTAATAAATGCAAAATGGATGCCAGGATGATATCACTTAAGTCAATATGTTCTTCAAGATCCCTTACAGTTTGCTGCAGAAGAGTATGATTTGTTGGTAACAGGCCTAAGCAAGGGTAAGCACACTTACTTTTGCTCTTTTCCTGTGGAATCCATCAAAAATTGTGCCATCCCAGAATGGGAGCTCACAGATCTTCTGGATGGCACCATTTTGACCACTGCACAGAACCATCTTCCTTTCATCTTGTGCTAGATTTCAATGTTGCCTTCCTTACAGGTGGAACTATAACTTTGAGTAGAGCAGTTCTCTGGAGTTGAAGGCCACTCAGTAGAACCAAAAGCCAGAAGTAGGATAATCACAAACAAGAGAAAATCTGCAGATGCTGGGAATTCAAGCAGCACACACAAAATGCTGGAGGAACTCAGCAGGCCAGGCAACATGAAAAAAAAGTCAATGTTTCGGGTCCTGCAGGTTTTGGCCCAAAACATCAGCTGTACTTTTTTCTATGGACGCTGCCTGGCCTTCTGAGTTTCTCCAGCATTTTGTGTAAGTAAGACAATCACTCATCTCCTTCATCCTGGAACCCATTGTGGATTGCTCACTGGAAATAGCCAACAGCATGTTTGTATGTTAACATTTCAGTGATATCACCAAGATTAAAAAGTCAATGAGAAAGAACACACTGGTGAACCCAAAATAAGAAAATCTAACACTCACAAAGTCAGGGTATTCTCTGTCACTTGGCTGAGACCACTGTTAATTGTAGATTGCCTGAGGTGGCAGATATACTTTGGGCTATTTGAAGGAGCAGTACCATAAATAATTTACATTCTGCTGCATTTGAGGCCGTGTGTCTTGTGAAGTACTATTTCCTCTGATAGCTCAAGGAACACGTAGAATCCTCTACAATGATAAGTGCAGGTGAATAACTTAGGCAGTATTATGTCCACATTAAACTTTCATTATCTTCCTCGCATTAACCACAGGAAGAAAGGTTAAGCACTTTACATATTGTGAAGCAAATTACCGTGGTAATGAAGAACACTGAAAGAATATCTTCTTCAAAATTCTTATCAAAACATAAACCATGCAAACACAGATAAACCTGAGAATATACAAACAGCTCTATATAAAAAGATCCACCGACCTTTGAAAGAGTATTTGAATTAGTCAGGCTCAGGAATCAAGGTGCATTCAGATAAAGTGAGTGTGCAGCACATTGCGGACAGAGTCTTGTCAGCAGTCAGAATATTCTTGAGGAACCTATCTGAGTAAATAATGACTGGAGCAGTTCTGGGGTGCAAGAGTCACAATTCTGCCCAAAATAGTCCATTTGGATACTAGGCATATTCTATATGTGGCACACCACCCTGCACTCATCACAGCCCATTGAGAAACAGTAACACCAGGAGATGCCTGAACATTTGTGCTCCTCTCATGCAAACAGCAATGGACAGGAGCAGAATAGGTGGCATAGGGAGGTGGGCATCAGTTGGTCATGATAGAATGTGGTTAAGACAAGGCACAGGAGCAAGCTGAGTCCTACTGGGATGGGGCAAAATGTGGGGTGATGGGATGTTAACTGAATGGGGTTTCAGTTGGGTCTAGAATACAGGGTAACTGGTGTTTAAAGGAGGATAGAGAACATTGAGACTAGAGTGTGCAATGAGTGGTGTTAGGATGAAGTGGAGTTGGGTATATGCTGGGACTAGTGAAGAGGAAGAGAGGTTTTGGGACAGAGTGGGTTGTGGGGATATTGAGATTAGGGTGCATGGTGTGTAGTATTTGGAAGGGAGGGGAACAAGGGAGTGTTGGGACTCAGGTGTAGGGTGAGTAATGTTAACATGTACCAGAGTGGGGGTACTGAGTCTAGAGCGCAGTGCAACAGTAGTGTTGGAATGAGGGTGCAGGATTAAATGCTTTGGGATAAGTAAGGTGTGTGGTGTTGGGGTAGGTAATCTGGGTGTAGTTAATTTGAGCTGTTCCTTCCTGGCATAGATTCAGCAATGGTTCACTTAAGAGAAACTGGTGTGATGTGCTTTTGCTGAAGAGATGCAATAGTTAAATTCCAGGCCTAAGAGCCTCGTACTGTGACACAGCTAGGCTGCTGTGGATTACGTCTGGGTGTCTGATTTCTTTGAACTCACCAATTACTGCAAGCTTTCCCAGCAAGATCGAGTGCAGCAACGCCTCACCGATTGACACAGTGAAGGTCGGCACATAGTTCTACGATACACAAATGGGATACGCTCAGGAAGCCATTGGAAAAATCTGAGAAAAAAAAGATAACAGTCAAGAGCAAAGGCAGGGTGTGGGTTGCTTCATTAAAATAAGAAACAGAAAGATGCGGATAAAGAATAGATTGACCTGAAAGCCTCTCTGAAAGTACATAGTGTATGTCATACAGAATGCCCTTGTGAAACAACCCAGAAATATGAAATTTATGTAAGTGATATTCCACATAAGTATGCGTGTTACACTGTTTTTCTACATTCCTGCCCCCCCCCCCCACAGCAGGTATTCGACAGCTTAAGTTTAATACTGTTTTATCTTGTTCTACCTCAATGCATTGTATAATGATCTGATCTGTATGAACAGTATGCAAGACAAGCATTTCACTGTATCTACATGTGACAACAATAAAGCAATTCAATTCCAAAATTTAGAAGACGTTTTTCAGACCTGAGGTAATAAATTTGGGTGGACCTGACCCGAGTACTTTTGGTTTTCCTGAACCACAAAGAAAAATTAACAATTTGTGCACTAAATTTATGACGGAGACAATCTACAATTTAAACCAGTTAGAACTTTATATAGAAAAGAAATAACTGAGTTAATGCTTTAGATATAATGAGACTGTTTACAAAAATGGAATCATATTTTTTCAATGTTTTTGATTGAATGAGAGTTTATTTTCTTCAAATTTTTCATTCAAGAGCTCCAATATCGTATCATAAGTCAATTCAGTACGCTTAGGATCAGTCTTTTTTTTTCTTTCCATTGCCGTTAGAATCTTTTCCCAGGGTCTCGCCCTTTAGATCTTAAAGCCATTTCAGTACTCATTTCTTCAAAATTCACAGTACCCTCTTAAATACAAGTCCAAAAAAGTAACAAGAATCTTCTGGTGTGGGTAAAAATAAGTTAAATAAGGGTGATCATAGTTTAAAAAAGTAAAGGTTATGGAGCGAATCTAAAACAGTGCTCACTCCATGAGCGTCTCCTGGTGACTCCGAGAGTTTATTTTCTTAATTTGCTATTAGAGTCATAGAGCGCTACAGCACAGAAAAAAATGCCCTTCAGCCTATCTAGTTTGTGCCAAACTGTTATTCTGCCCCATCATATCAACCCCCATTTGGACTATAGACTTCCATATCCCTCCAATCCATGTACTTATCAAAACTTCTCTTAAATGTTCTAATCAAACCCACATCCACCACTCCCAATGGCAGCTCATTCCACACTTGCAATACCCTGAGTGAAGTTCCCCCTCAGGTTCCCCTTAAATATTTCACCTTTCACCCTTAGCCTATGACCTCTAGTTCCAGTCTCAGTGGAAAAAAAACCTGTTTGCATTTACTTTATCTATACCCCTTTCAAATCTCTCCTCATTATCCTACGCTCCAGGGAATAAAGTCCTAACCTATTCAACGTTTCCCTGTAACTCAAGTCCTCAAATCCCATCAACATCCCTGAAAATTTTCTCTGTACTCTTTCAGTTTCACATTACATTTATAGTATTGAAAGACTAATTTAAAGCACTATAGACTTGGGAAAATATAAAACAATTACATTTGAAAACCTAAAGGTGAGCACAGCTGACAGATGATTATCTATGAGAGCTTTTGGTTCATATTTACTCAAACTAGGAAACACAGAAATTAAACATGAAGACTCAATAGGAATGATTTTAATGAAATACCTGGGCTGAATTGTTTCCTTATTTCATGATTTAATACAAAGTGTTTTCCCAAATGTCACTCCACACTATTAAAATTACCAATGTTGCACGAAAGAGCAATTTTAGTACCAAAATATGAAGCTGCTTAGGCCATCCATGAATTTCTCCAACCTTACTGGAGAACGTTTACAATATAAATCTACTGACAGCATGGCAGGCATTGATGAAGCTATACATGTTCTTGTTGAACTTTGAAAACTTCTGTCACCACTTGCTGTGCAATCACATAACCTTGAATAAATTATGCTGCTCAGGAATTTAGATCCACAAACAGTTTGCAATGGCACAAGTTTGTTGGTTCAAAAAAATACTACATGTAACTGTGGCTACAATGATGATAGGTAAAATGTCCCCATCCCTCAGATACCAATTATCCCCTATGATCTAATTTATCAATGCAAAAGACTTCACTTCCTTGTTCAATTTAGTTTTGCTATGAGCAAGACTGAAGAGGAATCATTAAAAATTTGTTGGACTTATTCTTAAAAACTAATGCTTGTCCTATGATCAGCTACCTATTGGTTGTTCCAGAGTTGGAGATAAAAACAATCTATACATTTTTATACTGGATTCAAAAGGAATAAGTATATCCTGAAGCACTCCAACATTGAAATCATGTAAACTTAGACATTGTGCTTCAGTACAAACCTATTTAAGAATATTAAATCTAATTTATATATGCAATTATTTTCTGTGTGTATTTTTACTGATATCAGCTGTTATACTACAACATTCATCCAGCTGATTAATTTTTTTCATGGCTTAATTATGTATTTAGATTCAATTTTATTTCAATTTCAAGGAGTTTTATAAAACTGATGTACGGAAATAAAAACAAGCATCATGATAACCAGTGTAACACCCTAGTTAAGGACATTTATGCTATCGTGTAGGTATTTCATTCTGTAAGAGTAGACTGTTCTGCTTTCAGCATGTTTGCATTTGAGCTAAAGAGGCTGTGATCTTCATGCTTAGGAATGTAATGTCATCCAATCAGGAAGGTGATTGGGAGAAGGTTCTAGAAAATGCTGGATAGAGAAGTTTTTGTGAAGAACACTGGTATGAGTCATGGTCTTTTTGACAGGAGCTGGGGCAAAACAGGAAGAAAGATGGCTGAGGATGCCGTTCCTACGACACAAGGTCCTACGTGCAGATGAATGGCTTCAAGTAGGAAGAACCAATACTCTCGTGGGGGAGCCCATTCATTCGAGATGGATTTCAAGCAACATTCAGATGATGTGGACTTTCATGCAGACCGTGAGTCCAGCGCGTGCTTTAAAGACAACTTCGAGATGAGCTCCAACTTATGTGCACATTTGGATTGGGTTAACCGTAATGGGCCCTTTTTATATTTATACTTTTCTTTTTCCTACTAACTGTTTGATAAAGCTGAAATCTGTAAATACTTTCTTTCTTTATAGGTGTATGCAGTGTACAGTCTGTTATTTCTTGCCTATGGCTGCATGTTTGGGGGCAGAAATTACACAGTATTCATACAGATCGGGGTTCAGGTGGGCGAGACATCCCGACATCCCATGTTTGGTGGGACCCAAGTCATATCGATCCTAGACGTACGGAGTCTGACAAAGGTGATTTTCTTACTGCTGAGTCCAGGGACTGTTAGCGAGGGGCTAACAAGCTGCATATCTAGAGAACGCCCAGTTAAAAAGGGGTTTCACCAGCATGGTAACTTGAATAATTCCAGGAACAGCATAATGCTTGAGAGTCAGGAGCGCTGCTCTAAAAGTGCTGAACACCGATTCTCACATTCCTGCAAACTACTTCTCTTCATCACATGCTTTTTTTTTCCCAAAATCAGATTCCAGAGAACTTTGAGGCAGAGGAGCATCCTACCTCTCCCCCTACCTTTTTATTCTGGCTTCTCCCCTCTTCCTTTCCTGTCCTGATGAAGGATCTGGGCCCAAAACATTGCCTGTTTATTCCCATCCATAAATGTTGTCTGACTTAAGAGTTCCTCTAGCATTTTGTGTCTGTCACCAACAAAAAATTCCACGATCAAAGTCACCTTGATCATATTTATTCCCCATTCTGATCTTTGGTCTGAACAACAGCTAAACCTCTTGACCATGTCTGCATGCTTTTATGCATTGGGCTGCTGCTACATGATTGGCTGATTAGATATTAATAAGCAGGTGTACCTAATAAAGTGGCCACCGAGTGTAATGTGCACATCATTTGCAAGATTATCTTCTGGTTCAAATATACAAATCAGTCAGAAGGTGGTTGAGGACTCCTATTCATTCACACAAGAATAAAGATAAATTCACTTTCTAGACTCACAAAATAAAAAAAATTAATCCTCACTTCAAATGACATTGGACATCGAAGACCTGTTAGCATATTACATCTGACAAAATTAATGGAATGTACTTAACAAGGGAAATGTACTGGATGTTATGTGAATGAAGGCTGGTTATTAAAATTAATTGTAGGCAGGAATGTAGTGACAGGTTTAAAGGTTGGTTAAATAATAGAAAATAAAGACCTGTGGTTAGTGGACATCTTTAAAAGTGAAACATTTAAACAGAATTTTGCTCTTCTAGCTTATCTAAATAAACTGAGCACAGGCTAATCATGAAACAGTACCAGTTTTTCAGATGATACAGAATATCTTTTACATGGAAATATTGTGCAAATTGGGGTAGAGTAGATAAAAAGGTTGTGTGAATAGTTGGGAGCTGATATCCTAAATGCAGAGAAATGAGATAATACAGTTCAGGAGAAGAATAAAAAGAGCAGCATTTAGTGCTGCCACCTCATACCTCCAGCGATGTGTTCAATTCTGACCTCTGGTGCTGTCTGTGTGAACATGCACATTCCCGCCACTGATGGTATAGGTTTCCTCCCAGATCTTAAAGTCAAAAGAGTGGATTAATTGTTTCTAGTGTACAGTAGGTGGGTGACAGGAGAATCAGAATGGAGTGGAGGGGCATGTATAACTGAATAGTTTAAAGGTAAGTAAGTGAGAGATTGGGATTGCTCTGAGAGTCAGAACAGATTTCTTCCATCATAAGAAAACGTGACATTAACAGTAAATGATTATAACCTAAACAAATATGGAGAATTAGGGATTCAGATAGAGTATTAAAAGCGAGGTGGAACATTTTTCAAATGTGGTTTTATATATACAAATATAGAATTTGTGTCAAAATTAAAATGGTCTGTCTGGAATCCTACCAGCTGGAAGCTCAGTAATGTTATACTTAAGAAGCCAAGTATTGAAAGGATTTAAAGTTCCACTTCAAAGTTCAAAGTAAATTTATTATCAAAGTACATACTGTACTGTGCAAGTCTTTGGCACATGTGTAAAGTGAAGATGCTTTCAAAAATAATGAAATTAAAAGTTTCTAACTACCAAAAAATTACTATAAAGAGCAGGAAACAGTAAGAAATTAAATCAATATTTGGTGTGACCACCCTTTGCCTTTAAAACTGCATCAATTCTCTTAAGTATACGGCAGTGCAGTTTTATAAGAAAATCAGCTGGTAGGTTGTTCCAAGCATCTTGGAGAATTTGCCACAGTTCTTCTGCTGACTTTGGCTATCTTGATTACACTTGTCTCTCCATACAGCCTTGATGTTTTGAGATCAGAGCTCTGTAAAGGTCATATCATCTGCTGCAGAACTCTTTGTTCTTCTTCTCACTAAAGATAGTTCTTTATGGCCTTGGCCGTGTGTTGGGGTCATTGTCCTGCTGTAGAACGAATGTAGAACTGATCAAACACTTCCTTGGTGGTATTGCGTGATGGATGAGAGTCTGCTTTGAGGATTCCATTAATTCGGACAGGATCACCAATTCCATTTGCAGAAATTCAGCCCCGAATCTGCAGGGAACCTCCTGTGTTTCTCTGTTGGCTTCAGACACTCAGAGTGCTGTCCAGCCCTTCTTGAATAAACTGCCTCCTGTTTGAGCCAAAAATTTCAAATTTTGTTGTCAGTCCACAGCACTTGTTGTCATTGTTCAACACAGTCCTCTTGCTTTCCGTGTGTTTTTGTGTGTAGGTGAGTCTCTTGGCCTTGTTTCCACTTGGGAGGAATGGCTTTTTGGCAGCAACTCTTCCATGACCACTTCTGGCAAGACTTCTCCAGACTGCAGAGGGTGTACTTGAGCTCCATGGTTTTTGAAAGTCTAGAGCTGATAGCACTGCTGGACTTCTGATTTAGAAGGGGCATCAGTTTTGATGTACCTCTCATCTGCTGCATTCAGTTTCCGTGGCCGCCCACTACCTTTCTGGTCCTCAACCCTGTCCATTTCTCTGTGCTTCTTCAAAAGAGCTTGGACAGTACATCTTGAAGCTCCTGTCTGCCATGAAATCTCGGCTTTAGAGAGACCTTGCTGATGTAGGATAACCACTTTGTGTCTTGTTGCTATGCTCACTCATGCCATAATGTAAGAATTGATTATTTGAAAGTTGAACTGTCACATCTGCCACACCTTAATGTTTTAGTTTGGTAGTCCTTCACCCAGTTTGATTTCTTCTACATACACTTCTGTTTCAGTTCATCAGTTTAGTTCACCTACCTTATGTTATTGATCATTAGCATCCAGTTTGTTTACTTTGTTTAATCATGAACTGGGCTATATAACTATGAAGTAATCAAGTTTGTATTTAAAAAATAGTCTATTATTTAATATGCTACTTTCTTTAAAATAACGAATCTTACATATTTGTGGAAAATGAATAGAAATCTGAAATGTCTTCTTTTCTACTGACACTAAAGTAGAAGATAAAAAATAAACATCTAAAACAAAATGTATGTGAAAATCTAGGGTGCTTAAGACTTTTGTACAGTATTGTATGTCACCACATACTACCCTGAGATTCATTTTCTTGCAGACATTCACAGTAGAACAAAGTAGTATGATAGAATCAATGAAAAACTACAATGACTGACAAATAACCCATGTAAAAGAAGTCAAACTGTGAAAATACAAAAATAATAAATAAATAGATACATAATAATGAGAACACGAGTTGTAGAGTGAGTCCTTAAAGGTTGTGGAATTGGTTCAGTGTTGAAGAGCATGAAGTTATCCACAATGGTTCAGGAGCCTGATGGTTGAAGGTAATAACTGTTCCTGAACCTTGTGGTGTGGGACCCAAGGTTTCCTGATTTCACCTCCACTGGAGGATTAGAAGCACTTAGAAATTTCTGAATGATGACAGAAAAAGGTACTGCAGGCTATAAGGAGAATAAATTCACTTGCTGCACCAAATCCAGTAACCCAAAATGTGAATAACCACTAAATGAAGTTATTGTCACACACTTCATTAATGACCATCATAAAGCAAACAGCATGCTGTTTGCTGATTAATATTTAGATCAACTCAACTCCTCAGATAAAGTAATTGAGCAAACTGGACAATATCTAGTTACAATCTGATAAGAGGCAAGTAACAATTGTGCCACAAGTCAGGCAATATACATTTTTAATAAGAGTAAGCCAACTGCCTTAGTAGTTAATGGTATTACCATAACTAAATCCACCATTAGCTTTCTGCAGATTATCAATGGCCAGAAACTCAACTTGATCAACTAGAGAGGTTACAAAAGGCTGCCCTTGAAATGGTCATTATGCACAAGATGGCCAACTAACTCCTTGTGGACTGTGCGATTTCCAAGAAGGATGCAATGGTCTATTCAAAAACAAAAGAAAATCTGCAGATGCTGGAAATCCAAGCAACACACACAATGCTGGAGGAACTCAGCAGACGAGGTAGCATCTATTGGAAAGGATGAGGGGGATCTCATTGAAATCCATCAAATGTTGAAAGGCTTAGACAAAGTAGATGTAGAAAGGATGTTTCCCATTGTGGGAGAGTCTAGGACAAGAGGGCATAGCCTCAGGACAGAGGGGCGCCCTTTCAAAACAGAGATTCAGAGAAATTTCTTTAGCCAAAGGGTGGCGAATTTGTTGCCACATGCAGCTGTGGAGGCCAGGTCATTGGGCATATTTAAGGCAAAGATTGATAGGTTCTTAATTGGACATGGCATCAAAGGTTATGGGAAGAAGGCCAGGAACTGGGGTTGAGGAGGAGAAAAAACAAAAAGGTTCAGCCATGATTGAATAACAGAGCAGACTCGATGGACCAGATAAACAATCAATGTTTTGGGTTGAGACCTTCATCAGGACTGGAGAAAAAAGATGTGAAGTCAGAGTAAGAAGGTGAGGAGATGGGAAGATGGTAGGTGAAACCAGGAGGGGTGGGAGGGGTAAAGTAAAGAGCTGGGAAGTTGATTGGTGAAAGAGATAAAGGGCTGGAGAAGGGGAAATTCTAACAGAAGAGGACAGAAGGTCATGTAAGAAAGGGAGGGGAAGGAGCACCAGAGGGAGGTGATGGGCAGGTAATGTGAGGGTGAGAGAGGGAAATGGGTATGGGAATGGTGAAGGAGAGGGGCGGAGGCATTACCAGAAGTTAGGAAAATCAATGTTCATATTATCAGGTTGGAGTCTGCCAGGAGTCCTGAAGGGTCCTGGCCTGAAGTGCAGACTGTACTCTTTTCCATAGATGCTGCCTGCCCTGCTGAGTTTCTTCGGCATTATACGTGTGTTGCAATGAGAAGTTCATCCCAAAAAGCTGCATAACAGAGGACTTGCTGTTCTATGGGTTGCTTCCGGGGCTGTAACTGAAAAAAAATCTGCTGGAAGGTGAAATATATAGTTTGGTCTCCTGAAAACATTCAGTATTTTAATGCAAGACGTCCACAAGTGAATGCTGCCAACTGGCACTTTCCACATTCAGCAGAGTATGCTGAGGCATGTACCAAGGGTTCATGCAGCCCCAGCAAAGGCTCTACGAAGAAGGACCACAAGTCTACACTCCCACTGCAACTGGACATTGAACAGCTGGCCCCATGTAACCACCTTTCAAATGTTTCACTTATGGTATGTTTGGGAATGAAACATTAATGATATTGACAAGTAATATGAGTGTATTAATTGGCCTGGCACATTAAATGAAATAACAATCTCAAATGTTTTGTTGTATATTTTATGAATAAAGTAGTTTTGAAAAAACTTGAGTCTACAAAAGGTGTCCTGCAACGATTAACTCACAAGGCATCAGGGTGCAATAGAGAACACTTCAATTCCCTGGATGCAATAGTCAAGCTCCATTTAGAATAAAGCAATCCTCTTAAGAATAAAGCAAATCCACCACATGAAAAGATTCATTCTCTCCTTCACAAGCACACTGTGGCTGCAGAGTGTATCATCTACAAAGCACACAACTCACCTTTCACAGCAATTCTTAAATTTGTGACCTCTACCACCTAGAATCCTTCTTTCAAATTTATCTGACCTAGAGCTCAATATAACTTAAAATTCTCATTGTGTTCTTACCCCACTGTGGGTGTCAAATAAAGGAAATAAAGGCAGACCTTTGACATAGAAGGATAGCAGGCTCATCATCTTTTCCTGGTTTCTCAACAAATAATGCACCGAAGTCTCTGGGAAATTTATTGCTGGATCAAAGCTGAGTCAAAAACCAACAACAAAATGATAGTTCCACATTACCTTTTCAAAGTCAAGTAAAGTTAAAGAATAATTAAGGTTAACAGCTTACAAATCTAGTGAGAAATTGAATTGACTTTATTTCTTACATCCTTCACATACATGAGGAGTAAAATCTTTGTTACGTCATGTGCAATCATAGTAGTTTATAACAATTTATAATAAATAGAACAGTCAATGTAATATAGAGTATACACAAATCAGTGCGAGTTCAACAGTCTGATGGCCTGGTGGAAGAGGCTGTCCCTGAGTCTGTTGGTGATGCAGCCAGTCAGAATGCTCTCAACTGTGCCCCTGTAGGAAGTTCTTAGGATTTGGGAGCTCATACCAAACTTCCTCAACTGCCTGAGGTGAGAGAGACACTGTTGTGCCTTTTTCACCACACAGCTGATGTGCACAGACCACGTGAGGTCCTCGGTTATGTGAATGCTAAGGAACTTGAAGCTGTTTACCCTCTCAACCCCAGATCCATTGATGTCAATAGGGGTTAGCCTGTCTCCATTCCTCCTGTAATCCACAACCAGCTACTTTGTTTTTGCGACATTGAGGGAAGGTTGTTTTCATGACGCCATTGTGTCAGAGATGACTTCTTCCTTGTAGGCCACCTCATTATTGTTTGAGATAAGGCCAATCAATGTAGTGTTGTCAGCAAATTTAATTAGCAGATTGGAGCTGTGGGTGGCGATACAATCATGAGTATACAGGGAGTACAGGAGGGAACTCAGTACGCAGCCCTGAGGAGCTCCTGTATTAAGAGTCAGAGGGTTGGAGGTGAAGGAAACTACTCTTACAACCTGCTAGCAATCTGACAAGAAGTCCAGGATCCAGCTGCACAAGGCAGGGTCAAGGCCGAGGTCTCTGAGCTTCTTGTCGAGCCTGGATGGAACTATGGTGTTGAATGCTGAACTGTAGTACAAGAACAGTACTCTCACATAAGCGTCTTTCTTCTCCAGATGTGTCAGGACGGTATGTAGAGCAGTAGCTATTGTGCCATTATGTTGATCAGTTGTGTTGGTAGGAGAATTGTAGGGGGTCCAGTTTGGCTGGTAGGTAGCATGCTGCCGATGTAGTCCTTGATCAGCTTCTCAAAGCATTTGCTTATTATCGAGATGAGTGCGACAGAACGCCAGTCATTCAGGCATGTTACCTTGGTCTTTTTTGGTACAGGGACAATGGTGGATAATTTGAAGCAGGAGGGCACTCTACACTGGGAGAGGGAGAGATTAAAAATGTCTATAAACACAGCTGCCAGTTGTGCTGCACACATCCTAAGTACTCGCCCTGGGATGCCGTCTGGTCCCGCAGCCTCGCAACTGTCCACTTGTTGGAAACATCTGCGTATCACAGCCTCAGGGATGACTCGGTTGCAGGTTGTAGCGGTTCCTCAGAGGCTCAGAGTTAGCGGCATTGAACCGAGCATAAAAGCGATTGGGCTCATCTAGGAGAGAGACAGCGATGTTGGTGGCACCACAACGTTTGTCACTGAAGTTTGCAATTGTATGCAGCCTTTGCCACAAGTCACGTGTGCTATTTGTTATGAATCTTGACTCAATCTTCTCCCTATATTGTTGTTTTGTAGCCTTGATTGCTTTGCGCAGATCATAGCTGGTTTTCTTTAGCTCTAGTTGATCGCCAGCAATGTAAGCTCTATGTCGTGCTGTAATTGCCGCTTGCACTGAACTATTGATCCAGGGTTTCTGGTTCGGGAAGACCCTGACCGACTTCTGGGGGACAACATTTTCCATGCACTTCTGGGTGAAGCACGTGGCTCCATCAGTGAAATTGTCGAGGTGAGTAAAGTGACTTCAGTGAAGACTTGCTTTTAGTTACCACCCTTCACGATCTGACAATCTCCCAAAGTGCTATTTCTTTTCCTCTGCCCACCTGGTAATCTCTTTCCATGGTAAAGATCAGAATAGTGTTTGTTGTGGGAATATAGAGCCATCTAGGTAGCTTGCCTTACAGAGCCAATTGTGTGTAATTACAGCCTTGGAGTGAGGCAATTAGTTTTACTTCTAACATTCGTAAAACAAATGTCCATTACAAACCTGCCCCTGCCTAAATGATAAATAACAAAGAAAAAACATAAAACCCTGGAAAATACAGCTTACTTTCCATATCTCAGGAGCTATCTCTCAGTGAAAGCACCAGTGCATTCATTGCATAGCATTTGAGCAACTGTCTTTGAAGGTCAAACACAGCACAAAACTCATTGTCTCCTGGACAGCTGTGATCCCTGCCGTTCTCTCTGCTTCTGAGGTTTATACTACCTTCAGCAGGCTTCTCAAGGCCCAGGAATGACACTGACAACGCTGCCTCTGTAAAATCCTTCAAATTTGCTGTAATATTCAGTAAACCAACATCACTACTGTAATAATGAGAACAATGCAGATAATCTGCATACAAGTTTAAACAGTTATGAAATAATAACCAGATCATGTGCCGGCTGAAAGATATTATATGTAAATTAGAAAGCCAAAGCCTTACAAATAATATCGTGGAGTGTTTTACACAGAACTCCCTGGTTAATGTCTATCAAAAGGCAACACCTAAAGTAATAGAGTAAAACGGGAAGACAAGAGGCTCAACCATGGTGCTAGTCCCAATTTAGTCCCAAATCAGTGCTGCCTGAGCACTACAGAGATATGTTAAAACTCAGATTATGTCATTACCCAAGAAGCATGAACCCAGAACCTTCCTTCTCAGAGAGGAGAGAGTGCAAGCATCTGAGCCACAACTATCACCATGGTTCACTGGGTATATTAAAACAAAGACTGTGATAAAACTGAAGTTGCTTTGCAAATAGAATGGGCTTAGGCTAAAGGGACTATAATTTACTCCTGTTCCTAATTTGTATACACTGTTAATTTAACAATATTTACATATGCCCTCTTAAACTAGCAAGCTTATCTGCTTATCCACTTGTTTGTGTTTCCTCACCTAAAAGTGCAGAGGTAATGGTAATAACACTTGTCCATCTGCAACATTTTCCAACTTTCAGTGACGACTTGTTGCAGGAGAAAGAGCTTTTCATTCAAACAATTAAACATTTGCAATACTTTGAGATCCCTCCGTATCTGCATAAATTAGACAACAATCATTAGGGTCGTTAACGGGGGGGGGGGGGGGGGTATACTATAATGTTTGCAGAGGTGAACTTGAGTTTCCTCTTCTTGTCAACTGATATTCCTGACAGCCCACAGAACTAGGTGGGGAGGTTCCCTCACTTCCCCAGTCTCCCTGAAAGCTCCTCCACCATTGTAGCTGAAAGGTTCTGTTATAATGACAACTGAACTAGATGAACAAAAGTCGTAATTTTAAACAGCATTATCGATGGTCTGACATTGTGGTCGCAGAATCATTTACCCAACACCGTTAGTCAATTCGTGGTTTGTGAAATGTACTTGCCAACCCCGTCCCAGGCTAGGCTCCACGCTGGTGAGGCCCGACTCATCGAGGGCATACTAACCAGTGGAGGTGTCTGCCACATAACCGGTGAAGGAAAGCAGATGAGAATGGAGAACAGGCCAGCGAAGCAGAGCAAGGACGACAACAGCTGAGGGTGAAGGAGCGACGAATTCAGGGGGAGCGGAGCTTCACAGGCAGAGGAGGGACGGGCTGTTGGGCGATTGGTGATTGAGCGCGGGCACGTGGCGGGCGATTGGTGATTGGGCGCGGGCACGTGGCGGGCGATTGGTGATTGGGCGCGGGCACGTGGCGGGCGATTGGTGATTGAGCGCGGGCACGTGGCGGGCGATTGGTGATTGGGCGCGGGCACGTGGCGGGCGATTGGTGATTGGGCGCGGGCACGTGGCGGGCGATTGGTGAGCGGCGAGGCCAGGGCGGGAGCGCACGCCTCTCCCGGGTCTACCTGCTTCAGGTGTTTGATGTCCTGGTGGAAGCAGTCTTCGGCTGTCTCTGGCTTGGCGTTACCCTGGAAGCAACAAGAGGGAGCGAGAGCGTAAGGTGGGACTGTTGTTCTTAACCACCCCCGACAGACTTGCCCTCTCCGCTGCTGGGGCCAGCCTTCGCCCTTACCTGTGTTGTGGGTGGGTGAGCTGGGTCCGGCGGCGGCGCTGGGAACCGGGAGCTCGACCCCATTCTTGGCGATGGGTTTTCAGCGGGAAAACTTTGGAGGCGAGGGGTTTGGGTGGTGGCCATTGCCTTGCCCGGCCCAGGCCGCGTCACAAACTGCAGCTGTCCGGTCCGATGAGGTGAGGTGACGGCCCTGCGGCCTGTCAGTGGCTGTCCCTCCCGTCGGCCTCCGATCTCCACCCCTGTGAGACTCGGTAAGGCCACAGGTACCGGTTCCCCCCTCTGGCTTTTCATCGCAGCGGCGTACAGCTACTGCAGTGCCCCCTCCTCTCCAGTAAATCAAACTCACCAGGGCTACAGGGAGCTGAGGTTTGCTTCCTCTTCCAGTCATAATTTAATTATAATTTGCTACTATCATTTAGTTATTTTATCATTTGCATCAAAAGACAGCATATTCTATTTGTTTATCAGTACTTCAGCATGTTTCTTTTTCATTCTATGGATGTCTGGTATGGGTCTTCTATTCTTCATTGTTTTGAAGAGATCCACATTCACTTCTCTGGAGGTCCTAACAAAGGTACCCTTTTTCAGATGAAACATAGAAAACTTACAGCACAATACAGGCCCTTCAGCCCACAGTGCTATGCTGAACATATCCTTACCTTAAAACTACCTAGGCTTACCCATAGCCCTCTATTTTTCTAAGCTCTATGTACTTATCCAGGAGTCTCTTAGAAGACCCTATCATATCCGGTTCCACCACTTGCAGCCCATTCCACATGCTCACCACTCTCTGCATTAAAAAAAAAACTTAACCCTGACATATTCTCTGTACCTACTTCCAAGCACCTTAAAAGTGTGCCCCCTCATGTTAGCCATTTCAGCCCTGGGAAAAAGTCTCTGACTTTTTATAAATGACCTGGATGATCAATGCCTCTCATCATCTTATACACCTTTATCAGGTCACTTCTCATCCTCCGTTGCGCCAAGGAGAAAAGGTCGAGTTCACTCAACCTGTTCTAATAAGGCATACTCCTCAATCCAGGCAATGTCCTTTTAAATCTCCTCTGCACTCTTTCTATAGTTTTCACATCCTTCCTGTAGTGAGGTGACCAGAACTGGGCACAGTACTCCAAGTTGGTTCTGACCAGGATCCTATATAGCGTTAACATTACCATTCAGTTCTTGAACTCAGTCCCACGGTTAATGAATGCTAATGCACCATATGCCTTCTCAACCATGGAGTCAACCTGCTCAGCAGCTTTGAGTGTCCTATGGACTCGGACCTCAAGATTCCTCTGATCCTCCACACTGTCAAGTGTCTTATCATTAATACTATATTCTGCCATCGTATTTGACCTACCAAAATGAACCACTTCACACTTATCTGGGTTGAACTCCATCTGCCACTTCTCAGCCCAGTTTTGCATCCTATCAATGTCCCGCTGTAACCTCTAACAGCACTCCACACTATCCACAACACCTCCAACTTTGTGTCATCAGCAAATTTATTAATCCATCCCTCCACTTCCTCATCCAGGTCATTTATAAAAATCACAAAGAGTAGGGGTCCCAGAACAGATCCCTGAGGTACACCACTGGTCACCAACCTCCATGCAGAATATGACCTGTCTACAACCATCTTTGCTTTCTGTGGGCAAGCCAGTTCTGGATCCACAAAGCAAAGTCCCCTTGGATCCCATGCCTCCTTACTTTCTCAATAAGCCTTGCATGTTATCAAATACCTTGCTGAAATCCATATACACTATATGTACAGCTCTACCTTTATCAATATGTTTAGTTACATACTCAAAAAATTCAGTCAGGCTTGTCAGGCTTATCATAATATGATGTTTTTATCTGCAATTTGAGAAGGATAGGGGCAGATCGGAGGTGTCAGTGTTGCAGTTGAACAGGGGAAACTATGGAGCCATGAGGGAGGAGCTGGCCAAAGTTAACTGGACGGATATCCTAGCAGAAAAGACAGTGGAACAGCAATGGCAGGTTTTCTTGGGAATAATGCACAAGGTGCAAAATCAGTTCATCCCCCGGAGAAGGAAGGATTCAAAGGGGGGAAAGGGGCCACAGTGGTTGACAAAGGAAGTCAGAGATTGCATAGCATTAAAAAAAAAAGGAAATATGACAGAGCTAAGGTGAGTGGGAGGACAGATGATTGGGAAATTTTTAAGGAACAACAGAATTTAACTAAAAAGGCAATACGGGGAGAAAAAATGAGGTACGAACGCAAGCTAGCCAGGAATATAAAGGAGGATAGCAAAGGCTTTTTTAGGTATGTGAAGAGAAAGAAGATAGTTAAGAACAATGTTGGGCCCTTGAAGAATGAATTGGGTGAAGTTGTTATGGGAAACAGAGAAATGGCAGAAGAATTTAATAAGTACTTTAGATCTGTCTTCACTAGGGAAGACACAAGCAATCTCCCAGATGTATGGATGGGCCAAGGGCATAGGGTAACAGAGGAAATGAAACAGATTTACATTAGGAAGGAAACAGTGATGAGTAGACTGATGGGACTGAAGGCTGACAAATCCCCAGGTTCAGATGGTCTGCATCCTAGGATACTAAAGGAGGTGGCCCTGGAAATTGTGGATGCATTGGTAATCATTTTCCAATGTTCCTTAGATTCAGGATCAGTTCCTGAGGATTGGAGAATGGCTAATGTTATCCCACTTTTTAAGAAAGGAGGGAGGAAGAAAACAGAACTATCGTCCTATCAGCCTAACATCAGTAGTGGGGAAGATGCTAGAGTCCATTATTAAAGATGAAATAGTGGCATATCTAGATAGCAGTGATAGGATTGGGCCGAGCCAGCATGGATTTACCAAGGGCAAATCATGCTTGACTAATCTATTGGAGTTTTTTGAGGATGTAACCAGGAAGTTAGACAAGAGAGATCCAGTGGATGTAGTGTACCTCGATTTTCAGAAGGCATTTGATAAGGTCCCACATAGGAGATTAGTGGGTAAAATCAGAGCTCATGGCATTGGGGGGGAAGATATTGACATGGATAGAAAACTGGTTGGCAGATAGAAAGCAAAGGGTAACGGTGAATGGGTGTTTCTTGGAATGGCAGGTGGAGACTAGTGGGGTGTCACAGGGCTCAGTATTGGGACCACAGCTGTTTACGATTTACATCAACGATTTAGATGAAGGCATTGAGAATAACATCAGCAAGTTTGCTGATGATACTAAGCTGGGTGGCAGTGTGACATGTGATGAGGATGTTAGGAGAATTCAGGGTGACTTGGATAGGCTGAGTGAGTGGGCAGATACTTGGCAGATGATGTTTAATGTGAATAAGTGTGAGGTTATCCACTTTGGGAGTAAGAACAGGAAGGCAGATTATTATCTGAACAGTGTAGAGTTAGGTAAGGGAGAAATACAAAGAGATCTAGGAGTCCTTGTTCATCAGTCACTGAAGGTGAATGAGCAAGTGCAGCAGGCAGTGAAGAAGGCTAATGAAATGTTGGCCTTTATTACAAAGGGAATTGAGTACAAGAGCAAGGAAATCCCTCTGCATTTGTACAGGGCCCTGGTGAGACCACACCTGGAGTATTGTGTACAGTTTTGGTCTCCAGGGTTAAGGAAGGACATCCTGGCTATAGAGGAAGTGCAGCGTAGATTCACGAGGTTAATTCCTGGGATGTCCGGACTGTCTTACGCAGAGAGGTTAGAGAGACTGGGCTTGTACACGCTGGAATTGAGATTAAGAGGGGATCTGATTGCAACATATAAGATTATTAAGGGATTGGACAAGATAGAGGCAGGAAATATGTTCCAGATGCTGGGACAGTCCAGTACCAGAGGGCATGGTTTGAGAATAAGGGGTAGGTCATTTAGGACAGAGTTAAGGAAAAACTTCTTCTCCCAGAGAGTTGTGTGGGTCTGGAATGCACTGCCTCGGAAGGCAGTGGAGGCCAATTCTCTGGATGCTTTCAAGTAGGAGCTAGATAGGTATCTTATGGATAGGGGAATCAAGGGATATGGGGACAAGGCAGGAACCGGGTATTGATAGTAGATGATCAGCCATGATCTCAGAATGGCGGTGCAGGCTTGAAGGGCCGAATGGTCTACTTCTGCACCTATTGTCTATTGTCAGGCATGACCTGCCTTTGACAAAGCCATGCTGACTATTCCTAATTATATAAATGGCTCTTCAAATGTTCATAAATCCTGCCTCTCAGGATCTCCATCAACTTACCAACTACTGACCTAAAGTGATATAAAGCTATTTGGCCTAGTGTGTCTGTGCCCACAGAGGAGTCTCACCGATCCTCCATTATGGTCCATGGTCTGTAAATCCTTGCTTTTGAAGTTGCTGTCTAAGTATAGACATGAGAGACTGCAGATGCTGGAACCTGGAACAAAAAGTGAACTGCTGGAGGAATTTCAATACAGACGGATTGGTGGAATGGGTGAATGTGGCAGATTAAAACTTAAGGCTGAGAAATTTTAAGTGATCAATTTTGGTACTAAGAATGAGAAGAGACAACTCAAAAGAGGACACAGTTCTAAAAGATACATTAGTTAAAAATAGTCTTTACAGTTGGCCCTCCTTATCCGCGGAATCAACCAACCACAGATTGGGAAAACCCGGAAGTTCTCTCTCCAGCACAAGTTGCTTGAGCATATACAGACTATTTTTTCTTATCATTATTGCATAAACAATACAGTATAACAACTATTTACATAGCATTTACATTGTATTAGGTATTACTTTTAATGACTTAAAAGTACAGGCAGTCCCCAGGTTATGAAGAGTCCGTCTTTAAGTCGGATTTGAAGTCGGAACAGGTATATCCGGAATTATTTAGCGTCAGTTAGTCAAACGTTTTTCTTAGTATATAGTACATATTTTACCTTTCTATGCATATAAAACACTTAAGAAAGATAGGTATTTCAATAATTTAACCACTGCGTTGCTTAGTAATAATTGTAGCTTTCATCGGGGCAGGGCTTTTCACATTCTCCATTAAAATTGTTCCGATTGTTGACCGACTGTGGCCTAATGCTTTTCCAATGACCAATGGCATTTCACCTCTTTCCAATCGCTTTATTACTTCCACCTTATTTTTAATCACGATCGTGATTATTTTCGTGAACAGAAACACTGCGGATTCAGAGTTGCGCCGCCAGGTCCTAATGTCCACCGTACTAATACATGTTAAATAAGGGACTTGAGCATCCGCAAATTTTGGTATCTGTGGGGTTCCTGGAACCAATCCCCCGCGGATAAGGAGGGCCGACTGTACTTAGTTTATTGAAAGAGGTAGGACATGTCCAGAAAGTTTTTTTTAAAAAAAAAGAAACAACATCCCTTGTTTTATAGAAGCAAGGAGTATGAAAGCAATGAGAATATGAAGAATATGTCTGAAACACTGAGCTGGCGACAAGCAGAATCTTGTGTCTAATTCTGGGCAGCACACCTTAGGAACAATAGTAAGGCTTTGGAAAGAATATTCTTCTATATCTCTTCTGATTTACCAAAATTATTCCAGGGGACTTCAGTTACATGTATGTGTCTGTGTATGTGCATCTATCGCAAACGATGAGGACGGCTAACATCCTTGGGTGGGTATGTTTGTGATGTTGTGACTTGCACATGAGTTTGATTAAAGTGAGGGAGAGTTGCACAGGTCGTCAACCTCACACTCTCATCCTAGTCTGTCTGGATCCAGTGGCAAGTCAAGAGTCCAGACAACTGTAGATTGGTCAGGATGCAGTGGATGACCAGGGCAATCTACATCTCTTGCCATGCTCTTTGCACCCCACAATGCATGCTGGGAAATGCCTTCTTGCCTGATGAACCAGCTGGTGGTTTCCACCATGCAGTCTGCGGAATCCAAGCCCAAAGTCACTGAGGGTTCAAATAAAACTCCAAAGGCTACTCTCAGCTGGTTTGGCTGACCTGTTGTAGCTGGTGCCCAGGACGTGGCCACTGTTGTATGCAAACATCTTGGAGCCACAGGTGAGAGCTGAGTGCTAGGTGAGGACCCTCGGAAGGTACAACAGTCATCACACCAGAGGTGCTACCCTTCCCTGCCGCCCCATACACTCCATCTATACATATGAATACACGTAGACTGGAAGTAGATGCTAGGACATTCTAGAACAGATTTTGTGAAGATCTGAAAGAGTAACTTATATGGAATTATTTAGAAAATTGCCCCATAAGTACAGTTTACGCACATTCTGCTACTGAGAGAAATAAGCCAAGTATTGTGGAATGCATGTGTGGGTAAGTTGTGTGAAGAAAGGTCTGTTAAATTTCAATTTGTTACAATAAAAATTCCCAAAGGATTCAGGTTGAGAGAGGAAGTTAAGGGCCAGAAGAATATCATCAGTAATTCTTTACTTTATGTGGAAAGTGACATCAGAATGGGTGAGGATAATTGAAACAGATATTTGTAAATGGAAGCTGGATTAGTAAATGAGTAAATAATATAGTGATAAGAAAAGTTAAATTTATTTGGAAGATCTTGTGAAGCAAAAAGGTCAGCAGATTTGCTGTCCATATGAACTGTTGCTGTGTTGTGAAATTCTATCTAATTCTCAGTTCAAATCATCAAGACAGAAAATAAGTCAAGTGTTTGCAAAGCTTTGTCCTGGACTCCTTCAATCCCAATAATAAGGCTACTATTGTACCCAAACTTTTTTCCCACTTCCCAAATCAATTCATAAGTGTTTTACTATACTATCCCAACATATTTAAACCAGCCTGTCAGTTCCATTTTGAAGATCTAACTGATTTAATTAATCCCCCCCCCCCACTTCACTCTCTTATTGGCATTGATTCCTGTTCAGGATTCACTCATCAAATTCAAAGTAGATATATTATCAAAATACGTATACAGTAAGTATGTTCCCATATTTTACTCTGAAATTAATTTTCTTGCAGGCATTTACAGGGAAGAAGTGCAATAGAACTTGTGAAAAATATACATAAACAAAGATTGACAAACAAACAATGTGCAAAAGAAGAGAAAGTATACAAATAAATTCCATTCTCCCTGTGATCATGTGGGCTTCCCTCAGGTGCTCCAGTTTCCTCTGTGATTGTGCTGTTAGGTCACTTGGGCTTTAGCATGCAGATAATAGAACCTGGTGATGGGGCGGGGATGGGGGCGGTATGGGGTAGTTGAAATTGATGGGAACATACTGATATTAAGGAAAACTAATGAGACACAGGATTGTTAACTAAGCCCAAACAACCTTCTGTGTTGTAAGGAAGTGTGATAATAATTGCTACCTCAGATTCAAATTATAAAGGAGATTTATAAACGAGGAAGCAGTAGCCATGAAAAGAGCCATTTGTGTGAACTGCATTTCTGATTGGTTTCTTGCATGGTAACTCAGCCAATTTTTTTTTTAAAAAAAAAAGCTAAGGTCACGTGGAGAGGCCAATGTGACAGTGGCCCAGTGTTGGAGTAAGATTTCTCAGACTTTGGCTCAAGAGGCTTCAGCGAGGAGGCACAGGTGAGGGGCAGGTATGGTTTTATTTACCTGTTAATCTGTGATTTTTAATGTAGTGTAGACAATGCCAGTCAAGGGTTGGCATTCTGCTCCTTGGCTGATGTGGGAAGTCAGGGAACTTTATAGTCTGCCTGATGACCATATTGGTGGGAATTCCACCTAACTGCAACTCTTGACTGACTGGCTCAAGGAGCTGGAGATACAGTTGGATGTACTCAATATCGCTCAGGATGCTGAGGACATCCTAGATGAGAATTTTAATGAGGTGGGCAAGAGTTGCAATCTCAGGATTACTACCCCATGCCACACGCTAGAGAGGTGAAAATGGATATATACTGCAGTTCAACATGTGGATGAGGAGCTGACGCAGGAGGGACGGCTTCAGAGTATTGGATTATTAAGCTGTCTGCCAGGGCAGGTAGGACCTGTACAAACAAGACTGTATGCATTGTTTGTATCGGAACTGGAGGGGAACCAATATCCTCACTGGGAGGTTTGCTACTGCTGTTTTGCAGGATTTAAACTAGAGTGGCAGGAGGATGGGGACAACAGACACAAAATGCTGGGGGATTTCAGCAGGCCAGCCTTCATGGAAAAGAGTGCAGTCAACGTTTCGGGCTAAGACCCTTTGGCAGCACTGGAAAAAGAAAAGAACTCCAGTGGGAGGTGATGAGCAGGCAGGAAGATAAAGTGAGAGAGAGAGAAAAAGGGATGGGAAAGGTGAAAGGTTGGGGGCATTACCGGAAGTTCAAGAAATCAATGTTCATGCCATCAGGTTGGAGACTACTCAAATGAAAGGGCATTTTTACAAGTAACAGGGTGAGAGGAGTTGTAATCCAGGTAGCTGTCAGAGTCCATAGATTTGTAATAGACATCAGTAGATAAGCTGTCTCCAGAGATAGAGACAGAGAGATGGAGAAAAGGGAGGGAGATGTCAGAAATGGACCAGGTAAATTTGAGGGCAGGGTGGAAATTGGAGGCAATGTGAATGAAGTTGACGTGTTCAGCATGGGTGCAGGAAGCAGCACTAATGCAGTTGTCACTGTAGCACAGGAAAAGTGTGGGACAATCACCAGTGTGGGATTGGAACATAGACTGTGCCACATAGCCGACCAGCAGGCAGACATTGCTGGGACCCAAGCGAGTGCTTATGGCTACACCTTTTATTTGAAGGAAGCATCTACATATTTTCTCCTGTTCAGAGGACAACAGGTAGTAAAGTTGAGGACAAGAAAGACTGAAAAGGAAAACAGTAAGGGCCAGGCTAATAAACATAGTGGACTGATGGGTTGAAATGAGTTTTTCAATGCAAGGAGTATAATGGGTAAGGAAGGTGAACTTAGAGCCTAGAACAGCACATGGAGTTGTGATGTTGCCATTACAGAGACCTAGTTATGTGAGGAGCATGGCTGGCAGTTCCATGTTCCTGGGTTTCGTTATTTTAGATGTGAGAGAGAAGGGTAAAAAGAAAAGGTGGAAGGGGTTGCACTACTGATAGGAGAGAATGTCGCAGCAGTACTCAGGATATACTGGAGGGCTCATCTGCAGAGACGGTTTGGGTGAAGTTCAAAAAATAAGGGTTCAGTTACATTGATAGGATTATACTGTAGTCTTAAGAGCAAACACGAGGAAATCTGCAGATGCTGGAAATTCAAACAACAACACACACAAAATGCTGGTGGAACACAGCAGGCCAGGCAGCATCTATAAGGAGAAGCACTGTCGACGTTTCGGGCCGGGACCCTTCGTCAGGACTAACTGAAAGGAAAGATAGTAAGAGATTTGAAAGTGGTGGGGGGAGGGGGATATGCAAAATAATAGGAGAAGACCGGAGGGGGTGGGATGAAGCTAAGAGCTGGAAAGGTGATTGGTGAAAGTGATACCGAGCTGGAGAAGGGAAAGGATCATGGGACGGGAGGCCTCGGGAGAAAGAGGGAGGGGGGAAAGCACCAGAGGGAGATGGAAAACAGGCAAACAACTAAGTATGTCAGGGATGGGGTAAGAAGGGGAGGAGGGGCATTAACAGAAGTTAGAGAAGTCAGTGTTCATTCCACCAGGTTGGACGCTACCCAGCCGGTATATAAGGTGTTCCTCCAACCTGAGTTTGGATTCATTTTGACAGTAGAGGAGGCCATGGATAGACGTACCGGAATGGGACGTGAAATTAAAATGTGTGGCCACTGGGAGATCCTGCTTTCTCTTTTCTGCTTTTCTCTGGATCTCTTTATTGCTAGTTGCCAATGGGACATCAACCGTCTCAACTTCACTACACCGTTCCAGTTCCAACCTAACTCCTTCTGAACGCTCTGCTCTTCGCTCCCTCCGCACCAATCCCAACCTCACTATAAAACCTGCTGATAAGGGGGGAGCTGTTGTTGTCTGGCGTACTGACCTCTACCTGGCCGAGGCACAGCGACAGCTCTCTGGTACCTCCTCTTATTTACCCCTTGATCATGACCCCACTAAGGATCACCAGGCCATTGTCTCCTATACCATCACCAACCTTATCAACTCTGGGGATCTCCCATCCACTGCCACCAACCTCATAGTTTCCACACCCCGCACTTCCCGTTTCTACCTCCTACCCAAGATTCACAAGCCTGCCTGTCCAGGTAGTAGACCTATTGTCTCAGCTTACTCCTGCCCCATTGAACTAATTTCTGCATACCTTGACACTGTCTTATCCCCCTTGTTCAATCTCTTCCCACCTATGTTCGTGACACTTCTCATGCTTTGAATTTTTTCAATGATTTTAAGTTCCCTGGCCCCCACCGCCTTATTTTCACCATGGACGTCCAGTCCCTATATACCTCCATCCCCCACCGAGATGGTCTCGAAGCTCTTCGCTTCTTTTTGGATTCCAGACCTAACCAATTCCCCTCTACCACCACTCTCCTCTGCCTAGCAGAATTAGTTCTTACTCTCAATAATTTCTCCTTTGGCTCCTCCCACTTCCTCCAAACCAAGGGTGTAGCCATGGGCACTCGTATGGGTCCCAGTTATGCATCCCCCTCTTTTCCTTCACTACATCGACAACTGCATTGGTGCTGCCTCCTGCACGCATGCTGAGCTCGTTGACTTCATTAACTTTGCCTCCAACTTTCACCCTGCCCTCAAATTTACCTGGTCCATTTCCGACACCTCCCTCCCCTTCCTTGATCTTTCTGTCTCCATCTCTGGAGACAGCTTATCTACTGATATCTACTTTAAGCCTACAGACTCTCACAGCTACCTGGACTATTCCTCTTCCCACCCTGTCTCTTGCAAAAATGCTATCCCCTTCTCACAATTCCTCTGTCTCCGCCGCATCTGCTCTCAGGATGAGGCTTTTCATTCCAGGACGAAAGAGATGTCTTCCTTTTTTAAACAAAGGGGCTTCCCTTCTTCCACCATCAACTCTGCTCTCAAACGCATCTCTCCCATTTCCCGCACATCTACCCTCACCCCATCCGTCCGCCACCCCACTCGGGATAGGGTTCCCCTTGTCCTCACTTACCACCCTACCAGCCTCCAGGTCCAACATATAATTCTCCGTAACTTCCGCCACCTCCAACGGGATCCCACTACCAAGCACGTCTTTCCCTCCCCCCCCCTTCTGCTTTCCGCAGGGATTGCTCCCTACGCGACTCCCTTGTCCACTCATCCCCCACATCCCTTCCCACCGATCTCCCTCCTGGCACTTATCCTTGTAAGCGGAACAAGTGCTACACCTGCCCTTATGCTTCCTCCCTCACCACCATTCAGGGCCCTAGACAGTCCTTCCAGGTGAGGCAACACTTCATCTGTGAGTCGGCTGGTGTGGTATACTGTGGCCGGTGCTCCCGGTGTGGCCTTTTATATATTGGTGAGACCCGACGCAAACTGGGAGACCGTTTCGCTGAACACCTGCGCTCAGTCCGCCAGAGAAAGCAGGATCTCCCAGTGGCCACACATTTTAATTCCACGTCCCATTCCCATTCTGATATGTCTATCCATGGCCTCCTCCACTGTCAAAATGAATCCAAACTCAGGTTGGAGGAACAACACCTTATATACCGGCTGGGTAGCCTCCAACCTGATGGCATGAACATTGACTTCTCTAACTTCTGTTAATGCCCCTCCTCCCCTTATTACCCCATCCCTGACATATTTAGTTGTTTGCCTGTTCTCCATCTCCCTCTGGTGCTTCCCCTCCCCCCCCCCCTTCTCCCGAGGCCTCCCGTCCCAGGATCCTTTCCCTTCTCCAGCTCAGTATCACTTTCACCAATCACCTTTCCAGCTCTTAGCTTCATCCCACCCCCTCCGGTCTTCTCCTATTATTTTGCATATCCCCCTCCCCCCACCACTTTCAAATCTCTTACTATCTTTCCTTTCAGTTAGTCCTGACAAAGGGTCTTGGCCCGAAATGTCGACAGTGCTTCTCCATATAGATGCTGCCTGGCCTGCTGTGTTCCACCAGTATTTTGTGTGTGTTATACTGTCGTCATCTACTTTCCCCAAAAGCCACCGAGGCTGAGGAACAGGAATGTTGACAGATTATGGAAAGGTGTAGGAACAACTGGTTGTCATAGTGGAGGACTTTAACTTCTCAGAATTGATTGTAACTTACTTAACACAGGAAGCTTAGAGAGGGTGCAGTTTCTTCAGTGCATCCAAGAGGAGTTCTTAAAACAATATCTGAAGGATCCAACTAGAGAAGAGAACATACTGGACCTAGTTTTGGGAAGTGAGCCAGGCCAGTTTACAGATCTGATAGTGGATGAGTATTTTGGGGTAGTGACCACAACTTGTTACATTTTAAGATAGTTATGAAGAAAGATAAAATTAGCTGAGCCTCATGTCAGTAGAGGATTATTAGGGATATGATTTAAGTGCATTTGGAAAGGCATGATCTGCTCAGGGACAGCATGGCTTTGTGTAGGGCAAGTGACACCTTACAAACCTGACTCAGTCTTTTGAGGAGGTGACAAAGGTGCTTGATGAGGGTAAGGTAGTTGATATTATCTGTGGATTTCAATAAGACTTTTGATACGGTTCCTCATGGTGGATTGATTCAGAAGATAAATTGGACTCAGTGTGATTGCAAGTTTGAATTCAGAACTGGTTTGCCCATAGGAAATATAGAGTAGGAGTGGAAAGCTGTTATTCTGTCTGGAGGTCGTGACCAGAGATGTTACTTAAGGATCTATACAGGAACTTTTGTTGGTGATTTTGATCATTGATATTGCATGACAATATAGATGGGTGAATAAGCAAATATGCAGATGACACCAAGACTGGTGGGGTTGTGGACAATGTAAAATACTATCAAAGAGTATATAGACAAATTACTGATAATGGGCAAAGAAGTGGCAGATGGACTTTAATCTGGGCAAATGTGAGGTACTGCACTTTGGGAGGTCAAATGAAAGGAGAAAGTATGCAGTTAATGGTAGGCCCCTTAGTAACATTGAAGTCCAGAGGGATCCTGGGGTCCAAGTCATTGAAGTTCATTGAAAGTGGTTACACAAGTGAATCAGATGACAAAGGAGGTTATGGCATACTTGCCTTCATTGGTAGAGAGATTGAGTTTAACAGTAAGGAAGTTAAGCTGGAGCTGTATAAAACTTTAGAGTATTATGTGCAGTTCTGGTCACTCCATTATAGGAGGATGTAGAAACTGTGGAAAGGGTGCAGAGGATGCTGCCTAGATTAGACAGTGCAGTATGAGCTATAAAGAAAGGTTGGACAAACTTGGGTTGTTTTACCTAGAGCATAGGAGACTGAGATGAGACATGATAGAGGATCTTTAAATTGTGAATGGTAAAGAGTACAAAGAACAATACAGCACAGTACAGGCCATTCGGCCCACAATGTTGTGCCGACCCTTAAACTCTGCCTCCCATATAACCCTGCACCTTAAATTCCTCCATATACCTGTTTAGTAGTCTCTCAAATAAAGAGTAGATAGTCAAAATCTATTCCCCAGGGTAGAAATGTCAAACTCCAGAGGACATGCCTTTAAAGAGAGAGGGGAAGTGTAAAGGTGACATGAGGGACAGGTTTTTTTATGCACAGTGGTAAGTGCCTGGAATGAGTTACCAACGGTAGTATTGGAAGCAGGCAGTTTGGTGGTGTTTTAAGAAGGCTTTTAGATAGACACATGAATATTAAGGGAATGAGGGATATGGATGATACTCAGGAAGAGAACATTTATTGTTTCCATTATTTTTTAAATTTATACTTTAATTTTTCTTTCCCAAAGGCCTACATACTACAAGCTGGATACCCATCCAGTGTGCTCTGCCTCACTGAAACGTGGTTTATATCTGCTTCACCTGACTGCACCATACAACCTGAGGGCTTCTCCATTCTCCTGATGGACTGTACAGTGTCCTTAGGCCAAGCAAGAGGTAAAATGGCCTGCTTCCTAATCAACTCCTTGTGGTGCTGGGACATGATGAACCTGCTGAGTCCCTGCTCAGCTGAATTAGAATATCTATCGGTGAAATACCACCAGTTCTACCTGCCACAAGCGTTCACTTCAGCTATCTTGATGGCAGTCTGTATTCAAACCTGAGACGTGAAGCCTGCACTCAATGAATCCATGACCAACATCCTTGAAACAGGACATCCAGAGACCCATTTCAATCAAGCCAACTTCAAAGGTGTGTTACCAAAATACAACTACTATGCCCATATATCCATTGCTACACAACAATCAAAGACACCTGCTGAACTGCTCACTGGGCCATACTTTGGTAAATCAAGCCTTCCTTCTTCCTGTGTACAAACAAGTTGAACCATGAGGATACGGTACAGAATTCTTACTGTGCTAGTCTAAAGAAATAGATGAGCTTCTATGCAACTATAAAACATTGGTGAGGCCAAATGTGTTGTATTGTGTGCAGTTCTAATTGCCTACCTACAAGAAAGATATCAATAAACTTAAAAGAGTACAGAGAAAATTTACAAAAATGTTGCAGGGACTTGAGGATCTGAGTTATAGGGAAAGGTTGATATTCCCCGGAGCATAGGAGAAGGAGAGATTTAATAGGGGCATGCAAAATTGAGGGGTATAGATACGGTGCAAGTAGGCTTTTTCAGCAGAGGTTGAATGAGACTAGAACTGGAGGTCATGAGTTAAGGGTGAAAGATGAAATGTTTAAAGAGAACATGAAGGGGAGCCTCTTCACGCTGAGGGTGGTGAGAGTGTGGAATGAGCTGCCACTGGAAGTGGTGCACACAGGTTTGATTTTAACATTTAAGAGAAAGTTAGGTTACAAAGATGGGAGGGTTATGGAGGGCTACGGTCCAGGTACAGGTTGATGGGACTAGGTAGACTAATAGTTCAGCAGACTAGACAGCCAGTGGTTCTGTTTATGTGCCACAGTGCTCTCTGACTCTATAAAACTGCTTTCAGTGGTAGACTAGTCCATGTTCAAATACTCAGTGCCAACCTAGATGAGTATATCACCACCACCATGGACTTTATCAGCAATACGTACCAAAGAGGTCAGTCAGGTGTTTCCAAACTGGAAACCTTGGTTGAACTGAGAGATCTGCTTACTACTCAAGTCCAGTACTGCAACAAATGGAGATATAAACTCTGTAAAGTTATCAGGGAAAACGAAAGAGCTTGTCATTGATTTTAGAAAGGGGCAGTGCCTGTCCGTGCTCCTCTTTAAATCAATGGTGGTGGAATTGAGAGAGTTGGAAGCTTCAAGATCCCAGGAGTGAACATCACCAATAGTCTGTCCTGGTCCATTCAGGTAGACTCACCATTGCCTATACTTTCTCAGGAAACTGAAAAACTTTGGCAAGGCACTTCAACCCTCACCAATTTAATCAAAGAACCCCCACCTAACACTGGACATTCTGTCCTTCTCCTTCCCATCGGGCAGAAGTTGCAAAAGCCTGAAAGCACTAGGCTCAAGAACAACATGTATCTCACTGTTATGACTTTTACTGGTCCCTAGTTCTTCAAGATGGACTCTTGACTTCTCAATTTTCCTGGTTATGGCCTTGCATCTTATTGCCTGCCTATGCTGCTCTTTCTCTGTGATTGTCACATTTTATTCTGCATTTTGTTATTGTTTTCCCTTGTACAACCTCAATGCACTGTTGTAATGAAATGATCTGTAAGAATGGCATGCAAAAGTTTTCACTCAGTACATATAACAATAATAAACCAATTTATAATTTATATTTAAATTCTTCCTGTTTAGAACATAACAGCTCACCAGTGTGACGTTGAAGCAACTTAGAAATGATGTCTATGCCTTTTTACTGCATATTCCACAGGTTTATCACACTCAAATAGATATTTATGTGAAACGCTTGAGACCATAAAATTGTAACTTAAATGATTCATGATTGTCATTAAGTGTATAAAAAATGAAATAAATCTCCAATACAGCTCCTTACATATGTCCTTTTCATGATGAAAGTCAATTTTATTAAATGAAAGATTGCTGTACTCCAGCAAACAATTAGTTCTCTTCCTGAAGCCACATTTTCAGTTGTCACTTCTTGGTGATAAAAATCATTTAATTGTCTGTATTGGAAAACTCAGTAGTGTTTTCATGTTGCAGCCTGTCTTAGATTAGCAGCTTGTGCTGTTGCCTAGTGCCTGATTGGCATCATTTGATATTACTCCAAATGTTAATAGCCCCACAGAAACATCTCCTTGTGATATTAGAATAAAAATGAATGATCTGCATGATATTGATTTCATAAATGATAGCATCTTTGTTTCTATGCATTAGTATTTATATCAATGATCTTGGCTATCTATATCCTACATGCAACAAGAATACTATCTGTTGGCAATGTCAAAGTGTGTTTATGGAACTGTGATACTCTTGACTTCATGCATAATTGGATCAGTATGTGAATCCTTGTGTATGCCAAAGTCAGTGTGTGAATGACAATATATAGATGACAGAATCCCCCTTTGACTTAGATACACTATGTCATTGAGAGTCTGTCATTTTTAACAGTGCACCAATGTTAAAAAAAAACTACATTTATTTCTATTCACTTCTGCTCCTATCCCCTTTCATCTTTGCACATCGATTTCAGTGTGCTATTCTCTCTCAGCTGTTAGCATTCAGTTTTAGCTTTCCTTTCTGGGTTGTGTCACAATGTCTTGGTCTGTGCTTGTTGTAGGTAAAGAAGTGTCATCCTGGACATCCTCCTCATCTGACTGGACAGTTGGTGTCTCGGCTCCATCAGCTGAATTTGGGTCCGTGGAATTGGAAGAAGTGGATGACTTCCTGGATCTTGTTTCTGCAGAATTTCGATCTTGAAGGGTAATCTGATTATTATAAAATTGCTCATCTGTGTGAAGAAATGGCATTGAGGAAATATTAAATATTCAAAAAAAGTCAAGAGCAGGATACATTCCAGTTTTCACAAAGCCAAAAATGAACATATCCACCACCCCAGGATTAAAAGCAGCTGGATAAAGCTAGTTCTCATGTAAATTGGACCCTGGGTTGCTGTTGCTACTCCACACTTCCAGCATAATTCCTCCATTTTCATGGTATAATGCAAACTGACACTATGTCTGGAACATAATTGAGAATCCCATTTGTCTGGATCATTTAGCCGCCTATAAATCCCATGATATGGCAGACTATTTCTGAGGTTTTCTGACCAGTAACACTCATCTGACAAATGTTCCATTGCTTTCCTCTGCTTTTTGCTTACCTGACAGTGCTGATACCTCAAAGCCATCCATGTTGAAATTAAGGAAGTCACCGAGTACTTCGTGGTCAGGCACGTCCAAAAGGTCCACCTGCTCCAGTGTGTCCACATTGACTTCCATTGAAGAGACGCTGCTAAGTGGTGCTGTGGGAGAAAGAAATCTCTTCAGCCATAGGTAATGAAATACTTCAAGTTATAAACTGCCTTTTTATTTTCCTCTTCTTTGAAAACTTGTAAGAGGTCATATTTTACGAATGGATTCACAATAGATTGAGGCAAAGATTAATGTGCATCTCCTCTGACCTGTGACATCTGATGTTCCCAATGTGGCAGCCTCTACATTTTCAAGACCAAATGCAGAGTTGATGACTGTTTCACAGAACACCTATGCTCAGTCAGCAAAGCCCATCCTATACAGCCAGTTGCAGACCATTTCAACTCCCCATTCCCACACTGTCCATTTTTAGCCTTTTGTAATGCCAGGATGAAGCCCTGTGTAAACTAGAGGAGCAATACCTTGAATGCCACTTGGGTACCCTGAAACTCTGCATTTGGTCTTGAAAATGTGGTTGATTGGGTATGCAGGGACCCCTCCTCAATTTGCCTGGATATTGAAGCTTCACAAGCAATATGCCCTCTTATTAATTTGCTTTTCTTCAATAAGATGAAACTAGGTAAGGAATATTGTCGCAATCCAATAACAATTAATACAGTCAGGGCTTGGAGGGCGGTGCGACAAATTGAGGGCAGCGCAGCGAAAATATCACCCTTCACTCCAATAACCGGCAGTCCAGATTTTCAGCCTGGCATAATGGATTCTGGATTTAAACTTTGGATTTCTAAAGGTATTTTCTATCTAGGAGATTTGTTTGATGAAGGAACGATTATGTCTTTTAGTCAAATAGTACAGAAATTTAACATACCCAACAAGGATCTTTTTCGTTTCTTTCAGATAAGAGATTATATACAGAAAAAATACCATTGTTAACTGATTTCTATAGTTCTGACATAGAAAAGAGCATGTTTCATTCTAAGGGTGAAGTCTCTATCAGTACTTTTTACAGCATCCTGAGGGAATGTTCTTGTGGAGAGGCTGAGCAGCTGGGAAGGGTCTGGGAGGAAGAGCTGGGAGTAGAAATTACAGCTGAAACATGGGAAGACATCTGTGAAAATGCAAAGAAAATTTCAGTGTGTAATAGCATTGCAACTCAAAATTCTGCATAGAGCCCATCTGACTCCAGATCGTCTCTCAAAATTTAAGACGGGTGTTTCTCCAATGTGTTCTAAATGTAAAGTAAATACTGGAGTTTTCACCCACTGTTTTTGGACTTGTCCCAAACTTAAGGCATACTGGAGTGATATTTTTGGTGAAATGGAAAAATGTTGTGTTGTAGTGAAGGCAGATGCAAAGCACTTATTTAGCCATTCTAATTTCCCATTACAATGTTCATCTTGAATCTAAAACTATTTTAAAACACTAAGTAGGTTTATCCAGATACCTATAATGAGTACTGCCCTGACCACCATATAACAGAAGGACGTGGTACTCCCAGAGAAAGCACATGAGTGGAGTCACAGGAATATTGCTAAACATTGAATCATTTTGTATCTTTGCAAATATCTCATGGACTGAGGTGTTTCTTTTGGAGCAGATAAATCTGAGGGGCTACTTAATTGAACTGCATAAAATAATGAAGGGCCTAGAACTTGTGGAGAAAACCCATTTTTCTTTACAGGGAGGTGTATCACTGATGGCATGTATTTAGCTAATTGTTGGAAACTCTGGAGGTGAAAATAAACAGGTTAGGCCTGGAAGTCACCAGCAGATAATATGAACCTGAAGCAAGGTTCCAGCAAAGGGGATAAAAAGTGATAGAGTAGGATCAATCAATTGTGACAGTGGAAAAGTGTGTATGGAACAGGAAGAGATAGCAAAGATACTTAATGAATACTTTCTTCAGTATTCATTACAGAAAAGGATCTTGGCAATTGTAGGGATGACTTAAAGCGGATTGAAAAGCTTGAGCGTATAGACATTAAGAAAGAGGATGTGCTGGAGCTTTTGGAAAGCATCAAGTTGGATCAGTCTCTGGGACCGAATGAGATGTACCCCAGGCTACTGTGGGAGGCGGAGATTGCTGAAGCTCTGGCAATGATCTTCCAGGGACGGGAGAAGTTCTGGAGGATTGGAGGGTTGCAGCTGTTGTTCACTTATTCAAGAAAGGTAGTAGAGATGACCGGGGAAAAAATAGACCATTGAGTCTTTCTTCAGTGGTTGGTAAGTTGATGGAAAAGATCCTGAGAGGCAGGATTTATGAACATTTGGAGAAGCATAATATGATTAGGAATAGTCAGCATGGCTTTGTCAAAGACAGGTCGTGCTTTATGAGCTTGAGTGAATTTTTTGAGGATGTGACTAAACACTGATGAAGGTGGAGCAGTAGATGTAGTGTATATGGATTTCAGCAAGGCATTTGATAAGGTACCCCATGCAAGGCTTATTGAGAAAGTAAGGAGGCATTTGTGGATCCAAGGGACCTTGCTTTGTAGATCCAGAATTGGCTTGTCTACAGAAGGCAAAGAGTGGTTGAAGACAGATCATTTTCTGCATGGAAGTTGGTGACCAGTGGTGTGCCTCAGGGATCTATTCTGGGAACCCTTTTCTTCATGATTTTTATAAATGACCTGGATGAGGAAGTGGAGAGATGGGTTAGTAAATTTGCTGATGACACAAAGGTTGTGGATAATGTGGAGGGTTGTCAGAAGTTACAGCGAGACATCAATAGGATGCAAAACTGGTCTGAGAAGTGGCAGATGGGGTTCAACCCAGATAAGTGTGAGGTGGTTCATTTTGGTAGGTCAAATATGATGGCAGAATATAGTATTAATGGTAAGATTCCTGGCAGTGTGGAGGATCAGAGGGCTCTTGTGGTCTTAGTCCATAGTACACTCAAAGCTGCTACTCTGTGGTTAAGAAGGCGTACGGTGTATTGGCCTTCATCAACCGTGGGATTGAGTTCAAGAGCCAAGAGGTAATGTTTCAGCTATATAGGACCCTGGTCAGACCCCACTTGGAGTACTGTGCTCAGTTCCAGTTGCCTCACTACGGGAAGGATGTGGAAACTATAGAATGGGTGCAGAGGAGATTTACAAGGATGTTGCCTGGATTGGGGAGCATGCCTTATGAGAATAGGTTGAGTGAACTTGGCCTTTTCTCCTTGGAGTGTTGGAGGATGAGAGGTGACCTGATAGAGGTGTATAAGATGATGAGAGGCATTGATCGTTTGGGTAGTCAGAGGGCTGAAATGGCTAACACGAGAGGACACAGTTTTAAGGTGCTTGGAAATAGGTACAGAGGAGATGTCAGTGGGTTTTTTTTAAGCAGAGAGTGGTGAGTGCGTGGATTGGGCTGCCAGCAACAGTGGTGGGAGCAGATACGACAGGGTCTTTTAAGAGACTCCTGGATAGGTACTTGGAGTTTAGAAAAATCGAGGGTTATGGGTAACCCTAGGTAATTTCTAAAGTATGTACATGTTTGTTATAGCATTGTGGGCCAAAGGGCCTGTATTGTGCTGTCGTTTTTTTAATGTTTCTATGTTTCTGAAATGTAGAACCCAGGGCAACAGTTACCAACAGAAGGCAGGCAACCAGAAAAATTAACATCATAAGGCAGTCACCAGCAAAATATACTCACCAGGAGAGAGACCAGCAGCATAGGCAGCCATGGGAGAAGGTAGTTATTGGCAAAGACAGGCACCAGGAGAAAGGTAATCAATAGGAGAAGGCAGTTACCAGCAGAAAAACATCCACCGGTCGGCAGCAGAAGCGAGGCAGCAGGGAACCACTCACCAGTGGAACGGAGTCAATAGCAAAAACCAGGTGCCAGCAGAAGCAGTTAACAGGGAAAAGCAGGTACCAGTAGAAAATAGACACCATCAGAAGAAAGTCATCATGAGAATACAGGCACCAGGATCAGATAATCACTACGAGACCATCACAAGCAGAGGCAATCACCAGATGAAGGCAGAAGAAAGTTGCAGCAAAAAGCAGTCACTTCCAGAAGGCAGGCACCAGGAGAGGGCAGATACCAATAGACGATGTTCTAAGCCAGGGGTTTCCAACTTGGGGTCCACAGACCCCTTGCTTAATGATATTGGTCCGTGGCATAAAAAAGGGTGGGACCCCTGGTCTAAGCAAACAACATCCACCAGCCAGTGTTATTACTTTTATTTGCCCAATTTGCACATTGGTTATTTTTAAGTCTTTGTCTGTTTATGTAATTATCTGATCCTGGTACTTGTATTCTCATGACAACGGCAGAAACAAGACACCGGGGAAGATGTTCTCCAGCACTTATATTCAAGAAAATGATATATAATATTGTCAAAAATGAGGTGTAAGTATGTTGAGATAATTTAAGATTTCATTAAAAAGGCCAAGAAATTAGTAAGAAAATGGATGACAGAATAAACAAATAATTTAATGCAAAATAAATATAAAGACCGTAAAAGCTTCTACATTGCCCTTTCTCAGAAAGGATACACTTGCAAGGGAGGTAAGTGGACTAGGGTTGTTCTGCCTTGAGATTCAAAGAATGAGAATTGATTTCATTGAAGCATACTAAGTTCTTACTGGGGTAGATGCTTCCTCTGGTTGTGGATGGGAAGTGGGGTTCTAGTACAACATTCAAAGTAAATTTACTATCAAGTATATATCTGATACCATATACAGCCTTAAAGTTATTATTCTTGCAGTCATGTACAGGGAAATATGAAATACAATAGAAATTTACAAAAAATGTTTTACAGGCAAAGGCTTAAAAATAACTGACATGCAAAAGAAGACAAATTGAGCAAATAAAAATAATAACAAGAACATCAATTGTAAAGAGCCCTTGAAAGTGAGTCTGTGAGTCAATGTATCAGATTAGAGAGTGAGTGACTGAATTTATCCTTGCCAGTTCAGGAGCCTGATTGTTGTTCCTGAATCTGGCAGTGTGGGACCTAAGGCTTGTGTAACTCCTACCCAATGATAGTAGTGAGAAGGGGACATGGCTGTCTTCTCAGGGGTCACTGTCTCAAAATAAGAGTTGGCCCATTCGGGACTAAGCAGGAAAGACATTTTTTTTTCAATACCCAAAACGGGTATTCAATATTCAAAACGAGATTTATATTGATATGTTTTGGATATTAAAGGAATTATTGGATATTGGACTTGTGCCAATAGTAAAGGATCAGCTGTGATTTTGTTGAATACTGGGAAACACACACAAAATACTGGAGGAACTCAGCAGATCAATCAGCATCTATGGAGAGGAATAAACAATCGACATTTTGGGCTGAGACCCTTCATCAGGACTGGAAAGAAGCCAGAAAAAGATGGTGAAAAGAAGGGATAGAGTAGAAGCTGGCAGATGATAGGTGAGGGGGAAAGTGGGTGGGTAGGGTAGTGGAGAATCAAGTGAGAAGGTAAGAGGTGGCAGAAGTTAAGGGTTGAAGCAGAAAGAATCTAATATGAGAGGACCAAAGACCATGGGAGAAAGGGAAGAAGGGACACCAGAGGTAGGTAATAAGCAGGTGACGAGAAGAGAAAGGATAAGAGGGGGCCAGAATGGAGCTTGAAAAAAGGGGTTGGGGGAGAAGAGAAATAACCAGAAGATAGAAAACTTGCGGAATCTCTTGTGTTATTGATTCATGGGCAAAGCACAAGGACAAAAATGGCTTATTCCTTTTTCTTTTTGTGCTCACCAATGGCAATGGAAGGCTAGCAGCATTGTTTCTTAAAAGCCCATCCAGTTAGCTCAACATCATTAGTAGAGAAATCTCAATTGATTGCCAATAACTGACTACACGCTCATCAATCTCCTCTGTTTTGCAGCAGTTAATGATGGATAATTAATGCCAGGATCACCAGTACAGTTTGATCCCTTGAAAGAACAAAGGAAGAAAAGAAAGTCAGCTCTTATTGAGTCAGGATTAGGCCCTGCTCCAGCAGCCAGAGCACCAAATCTAAGCTATTAGAGCAGTCTAATACTGGAAAAGACTATCTGTACTCACGCCTCTGAGACTTGATTTGCCAGTATGCTCTGGTGAAGCAGTCTGCATCAGGCTGGAGCACATCTTCAAAGAAACTCTGCCGGTCCCTGAACTTCATCGCTTGGGCGTACTCAGCACTCAGCAACCTTAGAGGGTGTTCTGGTTCGGCTGAAAAGCAGAAGTGCAAAGGTCACAGTGTGGTCAACATGAACCTTGCATAAATCTGAAATAAACAAGCTAATAGAGAAAGACAAGGCTCTCCAGTTTTCTGCAAACCATCAGGTTTGTTAATATTCTGATGAGAAGGCAACCTGGTGTCCATATTTAATCAGACCACCTATTTTGCAGACAATCTCTCAGTCAAGGATGAACTGCTTCCACATGGATGATTTTTAAAAAAGGGCTATGAGGGAGGAAAGGGTTAGATTGATCTTAGAGTAGTTTAAAAGGTCTGCACAACATTGTAGATCAAAGGGCTTGTATTCTGCTCTATGTTCACTCCTGTTTTATGAGCTCTGAGAGTGTACCAATATGGGACTTTCAGGCTCTGCCACAGGTGGAGCAGATTGGTGGGTGGTTGGGTAGTGAGGGATAATGTGTTTGTCCTCCATGTTCTCCCTTTTCAAGAAATCCTATTAACTTTTTGAATGCCTTTCCAATTTGAGGGGGAAGGGATCAGGAATCACCCTGTGTCTGACAATTCCAAATCCAAACTTACACCAATTCAGGATCTGGATTTTTTTGAAAAAAAAGAGCAGATCAAATGAGATGGACCTGGAAAACCCTTCACACTGACTGTTAGGGCCTTGTGACCTCCACAGAAGCCTGACAATTGTACTCACAGGACATAATTTAAGGTTTGATGGTCATTGTGCTTAAGCTGTGCTTATCATCAGAAGGGTCTACAGTCAGAAGGGTGTGGCACTGAGAACCCTTGACATTAACAGTTCCATGATAATAGATTAGAGTCAGGCGAGGTAACCTGTCGATTACTGCCTGCTCTTCTCCCTTAACAGCTTAATCAGTATTCCACTATGTTGAATCCCACTGGGAAGAAGCACAGATCGGCAAGGATGGAGATTTGTCTTTGTCTTTGTATGGCAGATTTCAATGTTACCAAGTGTCCTATAGGACGCAGCAATAATACTATTGCAGTGCAAAGTGGTAAGGGAAACTGCTCAGGAGAGAAATCTATCTGATTTCGTTCTTATCTGCCTACCTGCCCAAGGTACATCTCTTTATGGTAATATTGTTGGAAGTGACCACCTGATTGATCTTGTGAGGTGTCCAAGCCCACACTAAATACACTCTGCAGCAGAGTTACTGAAGTGAATGGGATAGCACTAACCTGGAAGCACAGAACTGAGCATCCATGGGTGACCAGCTGCAGCAATTATGTATTCTGCCACAACATTCATCCTCCTGACCTGGCCAGTAAGAACTAAGAAATCAGAGCAGAAATTGGCCACTCATTCCTACTCCACCCCCAGTCTGCTCTGCCACTGAATATGATCTCCATTTCATCTGCACAAAATTCCTTCATCTTAGTCCTGTGCATGCTCCATCTGAGGCAGAAAATTCCAAAGATATTCAATCCTCAAAATTTCTCCTTATTTTGTTCTGTGATGATGCCTGCTTATTGGTCAGTCAGCTTATTGACATCCAGCTTATTAGACACTCTCAAGTGTGCTTCAATGAGTTCATCACCTCTTGATGAATATGGGCCTCAAGCTTTCAATATTTGGCAAAAGTCCTCCATCCTTGCCACCTCCCGCCAATAATCAGCCGATTACATCCATGCTGATTACAAGGTACAGAGGCTAAAACTGCTCACAACCTGCAGTCAAACCATTTGTTCCTAATCTCAGTTTCCAGAACTGTAACCACTCTGCAATTCTGATATAACTATTTTTAGCCTCTATTTTAAGTAGTAGCTTCAGCCTGGTACTTAACAAATGCCCCTTGAAAATACAGATATTTTACTTCCATTGCTTCCCTCCAATATCTAGTTGCATCCTCAAAAAGGTCTTCGGTTGATTAAAATTATGGTCTTCATAAATATTCCCTAATTTTTTTGACACTGCATCCTTAATGAAGAATTCTAATGTTTGCAAGCACGGTTACCAGACTGCATGGGTTACTATTCCCCAGACTTTTTCTCTCTTCTTCCTTAAGAAGAAAGTGTTACCTTGCTATCTTGAAAGCTACTGGTACTGTTCCAGATTTTTAGAAATGTTGGAAGATGATCATTAAAGCCTTCAATATTTCAGCTTTTAGAAATCTGGGACATAGGCCATCTGAATCAGGGATTTATATGGTTTTAGTTCTCTTAATTTTTCCAGTACTTTCTCTACAGTGATTTAATGATTTTATGTACTTCACTGTCCTTAGACTATTGGTTGGTTACCATACAATTATATTAGAGTTGTATCTTTTGCAAAATGTTAGTTTTAATGCCTCAGCCATTTTATTAATCCCCATTATTGTTTTTATTGTGAATGTAAGACCCTGCTGGACATTGGTTGCATAGAATACTGCAAGCACATTTCACAGGTTTAATGGCGAGACCGACGGTGGGGAAGCTGCATTGCCTTGGTTGTTCCGCGGACAAGGCCCACATGCCTCGTAGTCACTTGTTGGTAATCACCAGCAAAGGTGAGAGGTGGATGTATGCGGCTGCATTTCATACTGGGTTGGGAGCTGGCCCCTTCTGAGAGTGCTGCCCTCTGGTGTTCGCTTGGTGGAAAAACAAGCTGGATCAGGAGAAATCAGGGACTTGCTTTTCTGAAATCATAACTATTCCTGCTATATGCTGTGTGCTGTTGGTAATATGTTTTGCATCTTGGTCACAGAGGAACATTCTTGTTTGGCTATACTCATGTATGGTTGAATGATAATTGAACTTGAAACTTGATTATAATTGGTTCTGTCACTGGTCTGTAGGACCACATTTATTTTTACTACTCTTTTACTTATATTTTCAGAATCTCTTGCAGTATTTTATACATTTCTTGCTAATTAGCTTTATCAAATTCTATGGTCATTTGATTCTGCTTCCCTTCAGCCTCACCATTCTTCATGACCACTCCATAGTCTCAAATGGATCACTTCCGGATGTTTTATTTCACTGGAAATTTGTCATTGTGTATTTACCCCACTTTATCATCTGCTATAATGCAATATTTGCTCTTCTAAAAATTAACTTGTGTAGAGAAGATCATGATAAAAATTATGTCAAGGGGAATATGGTAAGCAATTTGAGAGTTTCAGACTTAAAATGAAAAAGTTCCTTTTTCAAAAACAAAGGTGTTTTTCTAAGCTATAAATTTATTTTATTACTTCAAACTAAGCATACTAAAGTCTGTATGTTGCATTGTTTAACAATGTATCTTTACACAAGTATCAACAGGATTTCTTGTCTATCCTCCCCCCAGTGAGAATAGCAGCCAGTGTTCTTTAGTGATAATGATGATTGATTACTGCAGGGATGTTATATGGAAGCAGTTTTATTTCCCCAAGACAAATTTCACTTTCCAAAGTAACACTCAAGTAATTCTCTAAATTGACCCACGTAATACAAACAGTAAACACGAGGGTCCTGACGAAGGGTCTCGGCCCGAAACATTGACAGCGCTTCTCCCTATAGATGCTACCTGGCCTGCTGTGTTCCACTAGCATTTTGTGTGTGTTAATACAAACAGTGTTCCCTAATTCATTAAACACGTTACATCTAAATTTGCATTTTGAAAATGCGTGTTGTAGCACAACTGGCTGTATTAGTGAGGCTTAGGTTCAAAGAGGAGTGGATAAGGTATGATGGGAGAAGCAGGATCTCCCTTTAGGAATGCTACAATTGAACGTGCCTCCTCTACTTACCCCAGTAATGCGTTCTGGAGCCTGGTTATCCATGCACAGAAACACTGTTTCAAGTTGCTTTTGTTTCTTTTTGCCAACAACCTTCATTCTACACTCAGTGACCACTTTATTATGTACACATGTTCATTAATGCAAACATCGAATCAGCCAATCATGTGGCAGCATGGGTGCACCAGCAGGCTACATGCTTAGCCCCATTACTCTACTCACTTTACACTTACGACTGTGGGGCTAAGCACAGCTCCAATGCCATATTTAAGTTTGCTGACGACTCCACTGTCATTAGCCAAATAAAAGGTGATGATGAATCAGCATATTCGTCTGAAAATAGACTGAAAATCTGGTTGAGAGGTGACACAACGACAATTCAGGGTTAGCAAGACCAAAGAGCTGACTATTGACTTCAGGAGGAGGAAACTAGAGGTCCATGAGCCAGTCCTCATCAGAGTGGAGAGGGTCAGTAACTTTAAATTCCTTGGTGTTATCATTTCAGAGGACCTGTCCTGGGCCCAACACTTAAGTGCAATTGTGAAGAAAGCATGGCAGCGTCTCTGCTTCCTTTGAAGTTTGCGAAGATAAGGCATGACATTCAAAACTTTGACAAACTTCTGTAGATGTATGGTGGAGAGTATATTGGCTTGTATCACTGGCTGGTATGGAAACACCAATGCCCTTGGACATAAAATCCTACAAAAGTAGTGGATATGGCCCAGTCCACCTTGAACATATTTACATGAAGCATTGTCGCAGGAAAGCAGCATTCATCATCAGGGACCCCATTACCCAAGTCAAGAACTCTTCTCACTGCTGCCATCAGGAAGAAGGTACAGAAGCCTCACAACTCATACCACCAGTTTCAGGAATGGTTATTACCCCTGAACCACAAGGTTCTTGAACCAGTGGAAATAACTTCATTCATCCCATCACTGAACTGTTCCCACAACCCATGGACTCACTTTCAAGGACTCTTCATCTCATGTTATTGATATTTATTGTGCATTTATTTATTAATTAATAATTATTATTACTTCCTCTTTGTATTTGCACAATTTGTTGTTTTTTGCAAATCAATTGTCTGCCTTGTTGGGTGCAGTCTTTCATTGATTCTGCTATAGTTCTTGGGTTTACAGAGTATTCCTGCAAGAAAATGAATCAGCGTGGTATATGGTGGCATATATGTACTTAGATAATAAATTTGCTTTGAGCTCAGTACATAGAAGCATGCAGACATGGTCAAGAGGTTCAGTTTTTGTTCAGACCAAACATCAGAATGGGGAAGAAATGTCATCTAATTTTGACTGTGGAATAATGGTTGGTGCCATACAGGGTGGATTGAGTAGCTCAGAAATTACTGATCTCCTGGGATTTTCATGCATAGCAGTCTCTAAAGTTTACAGAGGATGGTGTGAAAAACAAAAATTATCCAGTAAGTGGCAGTTCTGTGGATGAAAATGCCTAGTTAATGAGAGAGTTCAGAGGAAAATGCCAGACTGGTTCAAGCTGACAGGAAGATGACAATAACTCAAAGAACCATGTGTTACAACAGTGGTGTACAGAAAAGCATCTCTGAATGCACAACATGTCGATCGTTGAAGTGGATGGGGTACAGTAGTAGAAGACCACATCGTGTTCCACTCCTGTACCAAATAAAGTAGCCACTGAGTCTGTGTCCCCCATTTCATTAACCCTTTGCCCAGTGGAAACAGTTTTATTCCATCATGTCTGTCCATACCCTTCCTGATTTCAGGTAACTGTATCACATCCCAAAATTTCAATAGTTCCAAGAACAACCCCATCCCCACTGGACTCAGAGCCATAGACTCATCACAGAAATTATTTAAATAATCTTTACTCAAACCCTTACATCTTTCCTAAATATCTGGTTACAATACCCCTACACTATTATACTGTGTTTTGTCTTGATTCAGTGTAATATTCATTTAGAATCAGAGTTTTATTATCATTAACATATATTGTGAAATTTGTTGTTTTGGTCGGCAGTACAGTGCAGTATAAAAAATAGACCATGAATTACTAAGAATATATATAAAATTAAGTAGTGCAATAATAGTGAGGTGGTGTTCATCGTTTCATGGACAGTTCTGAAGTCTCATGGCGGGTGGGGTAAAAGCTGATCCTAAACCGTTGAGTGTGTGTGTCCTCTGGCTCCTGTACCCCCTCCCCGATGGTAATAATAAGAAGAAGCCATGAAATGGGTGATGGGGTTCCTTAATTTACTGCAAAGTATTAGGGATATCTCCAAAAAAAATCTCACATAGAATAAGACGGTTTAATACGTTACACACCATGTCAGTGTTTTGTCTCGCTCCCTCCCACTGACACAAAACTTTTGAGTTTGAAAATATACCCCTCTTTGCAAGATTACTGATAACAGCCAGTTGTTCAAATCTTGGGTGAAATGCTGGAAGCTAGTGACTCAGCGTCAGCCCTTTCTCTGATATGCTTTAAATCTGGCTGTTTTTTTCACATTCCTTTCCAGTGACCTGTCCTTCCTCTGGATCCCAGCGAACTGATAACATACAGCGGAATAGCGGGGTGGATTATTACTTACAGGAGTTTCTCTTCCCTGATGTTCCCTGCGCTGACATCTCTGTAAAATAATACGAACTTCTCAGAATCCAGAGCGATGAGCAGGTGCCTGTGGCAATCGGTACCTCTGGCTGTGAGCTGGAAGCTTGTGACTGGACTGTCTGCTTCCCAGCGTCCAACAAGAACTGGCAGTAGCCGCACATTAACCAGCGACTGTGGCATCAACCATTCAAACCACAGAGGGGAAGTGGCAGCGGCACATAGCTTTCATACTCACCAGCCAGGCTCTCCGTGGTCACATCGGTTGTAGCGGTATGGAAACATTTTGACCAGTCTGTAAATGTTTCTTATTGAGAGGGTAAAGATCATTCTTGAGGATCCCGCTTTGTTGAATCGCCAGTTCCCTCCCCTGCTGCCGCAGCATGCGAATTAGCACAGCCAGCCAGCTTCTTAAATCACTTCGTTCCTCAGGAGCAATCCCTGGGCTCCTGTCAAGAGTCAACAGAGGGCTGGAAACTTACCGATGAGTAATACTGCAAAATTGCCCTCGTGAGAACATAATAAGAGGTCCAGTCACATTATACCATGTTTAATGTTTCAAACTAGTAACATTTTCCATAACCCTGAGAGATGAGAACGTTGGACTATTGGAACATTATCACTTCAGAAACCTAATAACTTATCAAACACTTCCGGGACATGGTTAGATGCAGAGTAACTGCACTCTTATGCTGTCCCTTTAAAAACTGCCGGTGCGATATTGAGTATCTCTCCCTCTTCAATGTCCCCTTGAACAATCCCAGGGCAGAAACAGTGCTGGTTCAATACTGTATAAGTTTCTCTCTTACACCATTCCATAAAAAACTCCAGGAGAAGAAGCAGAACAGAGTAAAACTCGGTCTACTCTGAAAGAAAATGAGATGGGTTGTATACAGAGCAACGTTTATTCTACAGTACCTCTGCCCAATATTTTCCTCAGCATCACTCGAAATATTTTAGAACCCCAAAATGAAGATTTTACACTGTCCATCAGATGCAGACCATCAGAGGAAGGTTTTACTTGGTGGCTTCATATTTGCTATAAGTTTGTTGGGAACTCCATAGATACAGTTTGCCAGGGTTTGACGTAGCATTTGACACAGTAACCTGAGCTTGGAGAGGAATGTGATCTATTCACTGATCCTAATTCATTTTTCCTTAGCAACACAAACAAGGTGTTGGAGGAACTCAGCAGGTCAGGCAGCATCTATGGAAAACAGTCGATATTTTGGGCCAAAACCCTTCGTCAGGATGTTGCCTGACCTGCTGAACTCCAGGAATATTTTATGTGTGTTGCTTTGGATTTCCAGCATTTGCAGATTTTCTAGTCTCCATTTTTCCTTAGTCAGTGTTTAGAACAGGGGTTCCCAACCTGGGTTGCACAGACCCCTCAGTTGAAAAGGCTCCATGGCACAAAAATGGTTGGGAACCTCTAGTTTAGAAACAAAGAGGTGATTTTGTTGAAAAGTTCACAGATGTTTTCCTGGCTGAGCTGCCTACACCCAGAGTGAACAACATCAAATTAAAGGTTCGGTCATTCATGGCTGAGATGAGAAAAGACTTTTTCACCCCAAAATTCCGGCCTCTCTCTGGAATTCTCTACCCAAGAATGGGAGGCACAGACACTGAGTAATTTCAAGACAGACACTAATAGGTTTTTTTGGGTGTTAAGGGTATCATAGTGTGTGGGGACCCTGCAGGGAAGTGGCATGCAGGTAAACAATTACCCATCACACAGGCTGCTCTTTCTTATATTCTTACATCTTATTGACCTCCTGTGCCAGCTTACTAGTTTCGCCTCCTTCCCTCTTGAACCTATAATCTACCAGGTTATCTACCATAACACCACCAGGTTCAGGAACAGTTATTACTATTTAACCATCAGGTAACTGAGCAAGTGTGGACACCTTCACTCACTTCAACACTGAGCTAATTCTACAACCTATTGGCTCACTTTCAAGGGCTCTACAACACATGTTCTCAATGTTATTTACATATTATTTGTTCCTTTTTGCAATTGCACACTTTATCTTTTTATGCACATTACCTGATGTCCATCTCTGTGTGTAGTTTTTTTAGAAACATAGAAAACCTACAGCATGATACAGGACCTTCATCCCACAATGCTGTGCCAAACATGTACTTACTTTAGAAGTTACCTAGGGTTACCCATAGTCCTTCTATTTTTCTAAGCTCCATGTACCTATCCAGGAGTCCCTTAAAAGACCCTATTGTATCCGCCTCCACTTCTGTTGCCAGCAACCCATTCCACGCACTCACCATTTCCTGCCTAAAAAAACTTACCCCTGACATCTCCTCTGTATCTACTTCCAAGCATCTTAAAACTGTGCCCACTCATGTTAGCCATCTCAGCCCTGGGAAAAAGCCTCTGACTTTTATAAATGACCCAGATGATCAATGCCTCTCATCACCTTATACACCTCTATCAGGTCATCTCTCATCCACTGCCGCACCAAGGAGAAAAGGCCAAGTTCACTCAACCTATTCTCATAAGGCATGCTCCCCAATCCAGGTAACATCCTTGTAGATCTCCTCTGCACTCTTTCTATAGTTTCTACATCCTTCCTGTAGTGAGGTGACCAGAACTGAGCACAATACTTCAAGTGGGGTCTGACCAGGGTCCTATATAGCTGCAACATTACCTCTTGGCTCAAACTCAATCCCATAATTGATGAAGGCCAATACACCGTATGCCTTATTAACCACAGAATCAACCTGTGCAGACAGCTTTGAGTGTCCTATGAACTCAGACCCCCAAGATCCCTCTGAAACTCCACACTGCCAAGAGACTTACCATTAATACTATATGCTGCCTTCATATTTGACATACCAAAATGAACCACTTCACACTTATTTGGGTTGAACTCCATCTGCCACTTCTCAGCCCAGTTTTACATCCTATCAATGTCCCTCTGTAACCTCTGGCTACCCTCCACACTATCCACAACACCCCCAACCTTTGTGTCATCAGCAAATTTACTAACCCATCTCTCCACTTCCTCATCCAGGCCATTTATAAAAATCATGAAGAGAAGGGATCCCAGAACAGATCCCTGAAGCACACCACAGATCATCGATCTCCATGCATAATATGACCCATCTACAACCATTCTTTGCCTTCTGTGAGCAAGCCATTTCTGCATTCTCAAAGCAAGGTCCCCTTGGATCCCATGCCTCCTTACTTTCTCAATAAGTCTTGCATGCAGTACCTTATCAAATGCCTTGCTGAAATCCATATACACTACATCTACTGCTCTACCTTAATCAATGTGTTTAGTCACATCCTCAAAAATTTCAATCAGGCTCATAAGGCACGACCTGCCTTTGATAAAGCCATGCTGACTATTCCTAATCATATTATGCCTCTCCAAATGTTCATAAATCCTGCCTCTCAGGATCTTCTCCATCAACTTACCAACAACTGAAGTAAGACTCACTGATCTGTAATTTCCTGGGCTATTTCTACTCCATTTCTTGAATAAGGGAACAACATCCGCAACCCTCCAATCCTCGGGAACCTCTCCCATCCACATTGGTAATGCAGAGGTCATTGTCAGAGGCTCAGAAATCTCCTCCCTTAACCTCCCACAGTAGCCTTACTCCAGTTAAATGCTTTCCTAATTTGTCTGTTCCTCTCCCTCTTCAATGCTATGGTAAAGGAGATAGAATTGTGATCACTATCTCCAAAATGCTCTCCCACTAAGAGACCTGACACTTGACCAGGTTCATTTCCCAATACCAGATCAAGTACAGCCTCTCCTCTTTATTAATTCTATTGTGTGTGTGTGATTTTTGTTTTTACTGTGAATGCCTGCAAGAAAATTAATCTCAAGGTAGTATGTGGTAATGTATATGTACTTTGATAATGCATTTACTTCAAACTTTAAATAGTATATCCTTCTGGGCTCTCACAGACCTTGGCAGCACACTTGTGAGCCATAGGTGAAATGGACGTAACATTTGACCAGCTCCCTTCTGCTTCTCATTGTCAGGAAATGGAGAGGAGGCCTGACCCGGAAGCAAAGCAGCACAGGCAATTAAACAGTATGTGCTAGTTTACTAATAAGCTGCAAAATAATAAGCCATGGTGGCCACAAAACAAGGGAGAACAGATGCTTAATATGACAAGCAACAAGGTAACTGAAAGCTAGAAGCAACAGTTTGAGGCTGGCTAGTTCAATGAACAAAGAACTGTGGATGAGAGCTGTCATTAACATTATATGTACTTGGATAATAAATTTACTTTGAACTTGAACTTTGGAAGACTGCGTTTATAAAACCCACAGCAGATTGTGGATCTCATGGTTCATACAGGGCTTACGGTTGGGGAATGATTTTGTGGGGTCACACTCATCTACAAGTGTTTTTATGAAGTTCATGACATCTGTGGTATATTGGTTCAGATCCTCTGAGTTCTTGGATACCACCCAGTTCACTGACTCGAAGCAATCCCATAGCCACTCCTCTCCCTCCAATGACTGCTCCTTTGTTGTCCTTATCTCTGAACCTTGCTCTTTAGACTCTGACTGTATGCAGGTAGGAGAAGATTAATCAAGTGGTCAGATTTCTCAAAATGCAATTTAGACATGGAACGGTAGGTATTCCAAATTGTTTTGGGACCCCTGGTTATATGCTGATGGTAATTGGGCAGAGATTTCTTCAAACAAGCCTGACTGAATTCCCCGGCAATGATTTGAAAGGCATTCTGGTCGGCTGTTTCTTGTTTGCTGATGGTGACACTCAATACATCTGGTTCCTGCTTAATATTAGCCTTTGGTGGTATGTAAACTGTGGTCAGGATCACAGAAGAGAACTTCCTTGGTAAGTAGAATGGTTGGCACTTAATCATTAGATGTCCCAGATCAGGGGGACAATAGTGCAACAAGTCCACTGTGTCTGAGTACCAGAGAACAGAGACTTTTTCACGAAGCACAGATCCCAACCTTTTACCTTCTCTGAATCAGCAGTCCAGTCCAACCTAAGTATCGAGAAGCCTTTGGGATTTACTGACATAGCCGGCATGTCTGAAATGAGCCATGTATCCATGAAACAAAGAATGCAGCAATTCCTCATTTCTTTCCAATACAGCAATTTTGCCCTCAGGTCCTCAATCTTGTTCTCCAGCAATTGTATATTTGCTACCAGAATGCTGGGTAGAAGTTGTTTTGTGCCTCTTTGTTTTAGCCTGGCTTGGAGACTTCCCCTCCTCTCTCTCTTTCAGCTGTGGTGATCTACTTTCATCTGCTTAAAGCATGCCTTAGAATTAAGTCTACTGACTCCTTCAGAAAATCATGAATTCACTAGTGTGTTAAGTCTGTTCAAAATTATGTTTCTTAAATGGAAATTACAGGCTGCAGGTTGCAGTGAGATTAGTTCAAAAGAAGTATATTTGGAAATTTTATAAGCTGCCCACAACATATCGTTGTGGTTTACCAGCACCATCTAGCTTGTTCACTCATCTCCCTGATGGATGTGGATCTGCTTGTATGTGCTCTATGCATACAGTTGGTGAAGATCTGGGTTACACAAGTGTTTTGAATCCAATATCCATCAAGAGGGGAAGGTAGTGGTTCTTAATGGTGATTTTGTGGAGTTCATGGTAGTCGATGCAAGGATGGAGACCCCCATCTTTCTTTTTGACAAAGAAGAATCCTGCACTGGTAGGAACTGGGATGGTCTAATTAAGCCATGCTGTAGCACTTTGGCAATGTCATTCATGGCCTGGGTCTCCGGAAGGGAGAGGGAGAACAGACAACCTTGGGGAGGGGTGGCACCCGGGAGATGGTCAGTCGCACATTCTTGTGGTCTCTGAGGTTGCAGAGTGCTGGCCTCCCTTTTACTGAAAGCAATGGCACTGCAGTGGGAGTTTGGTGGGGTCGAAGGTTTCCTCCTTCTCCACAGATTTATGGGGTGAGCTTACAGGCAGGTGGTCCAGAAGAGTAGTAGAGAGGCAAAGATAGATATTAGACTACTGGAAAATGACCCTGGAGAGGTAGTAATGGGGGACAAGGAAATTGCAGGGAAACTGAATAAGTATTTTGCATCTGTTTTCACTGTGGAACACATTAGCAGTATGCCGGAAGTTAGAACGCTCCTGGGGGCAGAAGTGAGTACAGTTGCTATTACTAGGGAGAAGATACTTGGGAAAGTGGGAAAGATCTGAAGGTAGATGACTCAACTGGACCAAATGGAATACACCCCAGGGTTCTGAAAGAGGTAGCTGAAATAATTGTGGAGGCATTAGTAATGATCTTTCTTAAGAATTACTAGATTTTGAAATGGTTCTGGAGGATTGGAAAATTGCAAATGTGACTCCACACTTCAAGAAGGGAGAGAGGCAGAAGAAGGGAAATTATAGGCCAGTTAGCCTGGCCTCAGTTGTTGGGAAGATGTGGAGTCAATTGTTAATTATGTGGTTTGGGGGTACTGGAAGCACATGATAATATACAGTGCCTATAAAAGGTATTTACCCCCCTTGGAAGTTTTCATGTTTTATTGCTTTACAACATTGAATCACAGTGGATTTAATTTGGCTTTATTGGACACTGATCAACAGAAAAAGTCTCTTTTGTGTCAAAGGGAAAACAGATCTCTATAAAGTGATCTAAAATAATTACAAATATAAGACACAAAATAATTGATTGCATAATTATTCACCCCTCCCCCTTTAATATGATACATAAGATATCACTGGTGCAGCCAATTGATTTTTGAAGTTACATATTATTTAAATGGAGATCTGTTTTTGGAGACCTGTGTAAAGTCATGGTGTTTCAATCGATTGTAGTAAAAATATACATGTATTTGATGACCCAACTGCTGGTGAGTCAGTATCCTGGCAAAAAACCACACCATGAAGACAAAAGAACACTCCAAGCAATGCCACAAAAAGGTTATTAAAAAGCACAAGTCAGGAGATGGATACAAGAAAATTTTCATGTCACTAAATATCCCTTGGAGTACAGTTAAGTCAATCATCAAAAAATAGAAAGAATATGACACAGCTGTAAAGAATATGATGACTTTAGAGGAGGTACAAGCTCAGTGGCTGAGATGGGAGAGACCACACATACAATTGTTGCCTGGGTGTTTCACAATTCACAGCTTTATGGGAGAGTGGCAAAGAGAAAGCCACTTGAAAAAATTCACATGAAATCTTGGATAGAGATTGCCAGAAAGCATGTGGAAGACTCTGGAGTCAGCTGGAAGAAGGTTCTTCGGTCTGATGAAAACAAAATTGAGCTTCTTGGCCATCAGACTAGATGCTATGTTTGGTATAAGCCAGACACCACACATCATCAAAAAACATACCATACCTACCATGAAGCATGGTGATGGCTGCATCTGGTGATGGGATGCTTCACTGCAGCAGGCCCTGGAATGATTGTGATAGAGGGTAAAATGAAGGCAGCAAAGTACAGGGAAATCCTGAAGGAAAACCTGATACAGTCTGCAAGAGAACTGTGACTTGGGAGAAGGTTTGTTTTCTAGCAAGACAATGACCCCAACCATAAAGCCAATGCTACACAGGAATGGCTTAAAAACAACAAAGTTAATGTCCTGAAGTGGCCAAGTCAGAGTCCGGACCTCAATCCAATTGAGAATTTGTTGCTGGACTTGAAAGGGGCTGCTCTCTCATGATTCCCATGCAATCCAACAGAGCTTGAAGTGTTTTGTAAAGAAGAATGGGGAAAAATTGCCATGTCCCGATGTGCAAAGCTGATAGAGAGCTATCCATACAGAATCAAGGCTGTAATTGCTGTGCTTGAAGGGGGTGAATAGCTATGCCATCAATTATTCTGTATTTTATATTTGTAATTAGTTCACTTTGTAGAGATCTGTTTTCACTATGACACACAGAAGATTCTTTTTCTGTTCATCAGTGTCAAAAAGCCAAATTAAATCACTGTGATTCAAAAATTTAAAAAAAATATAACAATGAAACTTAAAAATTTCCAAGGGGAATGAATACTTTTTATAGGCACTGTAGGCTAAAGTCTGCATAGTTTCCCTAAGGGAAAATCTTGCCTGAAAATTCAGTTGGAATTCACCCACAGAACTGACACTCACTCAATGTATTTTTGGTTTTTGCACCATTCTCTGTAAATTCTAGAGATTGTTGTGTGTGAAAATCCCAGGAGTTCAGAAGTTTCTGAGATACTCAAACCAGCCTATTTGGTAGTAACAATCATTCCACAGTCAAAGTCACTTAGATCACATATCTTCTCCTCCTAATGTTTGGTCTGAACAACAACTGAACCCCTCATGCTTTTGTGCATTGAGTTGCTGCTACATAATTGGCTAATTGGATATTTGCATTAGTAAGCAGGTGTACAGATGTATCTAATAAAGTGGCCACTGAGTTTAAAAATCTTCCCAATCCTCCAGAGATTCTTTTGGGACAGGATGGATTACTGACATCACCTGTGACATAATGTTTACCCATGGATGGTTTACTTCAAGCACTGAGATATCATTATAATATTTATTCCACGTTGTACAATATGGTTGTGTTCTTGATGGAAAGATGAGTGCATTAACATACAAAGGTGCATCGTTATATTTGATTAACACACGGATGAACTGCATGAGTCATTACTATATGGACTACACCTAAACTGGCATTCTCTATAATCCAATACTTCTGATAATTCATCCAGCAGCATTACAGGGACCATAGCAGAAAATATCTACTGCGGTGGTACTATTACAAGGCATATTTTATGCATTGAATCATTTATAGGGAGGATTTAATTCACCAGTGCTGTTCACAACAGAATATTCAGCTCACAGGCATCAGTGATGTGGAGCATTTAATCCTAATCCTTAGGCACATTCTTTTGAGATTTTAGCCCATGATCACTGTCACATGAAGTATCGCTCTCATATTTACTGACCAGCACAAGTATTCTTGCTTGGAATACACAATCCCTCTGATGGTATGCCACACCAGACCATGTCCAGTATTAGCTGAAGTGGTTTTCAATAGTCTCCTTAGTTAGTTTCCAATGATCTTTGAGACCTTGGTTTAATGACAGGCTCTACAATGTGCTACAGACTGAGTGACATGAGTCTGAGCAGCTTTAGCTCTGTTCCTTATCTGGCACTTGAGTTGGCAGGAGTTGTCTTCTGTGGGGAACGGCAAGACAGCTGGTCACTGGTGGGGATTTGGGGAGGCAATGCATGGTTGGTGTGGGGGACTGAGAGGAAACTGATGGCCAGGTATTGAGTTCTCCCATTTTGAGAATGGAGAGAGATCACAAGAGGGGAGCAATACGCACAATTGGTCAAGATAGGCACAGAGGTGACAGGTGCTAATATAGTGCACAAATTGCAAATGCTCAGTTGTCTAACACACCTCACTTCTATGAACCTAACACCGAGAATCAGGACATTATTGAAGTCCAGGTCTTGGAGTTTGGAGGGGACGATAGTGTTGAACGTTGAGTTGTAACTGATAAAGGACATCCTGATGTATGCATCTTTATTGCTAGGTGATCCAGAGCTGAGCGAAATGCCAGTGAAATGGCATCTGCTGTTGATCTGTTCAGGTGGTAGGCAAAATGGAGCTGCTTCAGGTCCAACATTTAAGAGATAGGTACATGGATGGGAGGGTTATGGAGGGCTATGGTCTGGCTGAGGATAGATAGAACTAGGCAGAAAAAAAGGTTGGCATGGATTAGATGGGCCAAAGGGCCTGTTTCTGCACTGTAATGCTCTATGACTCTATGATATACTGTATAAGTGAGACAAAAGATGAACAAATGGCAATTCTGACTAAACGGAGGAATCTACTGTCAGTATAATGCGTTGGTTACTGAAAGCCTTTCCATAGGGAATAAAGCAGAGTTTATTGGTGCAGCTTGGAAAATGGCATGTATGGGCCTAAAGATTTGAACAGAGGTTATTTCCATGATTCCTGGTGTAATCTGCAAATGGCCTAAACAAAAAGGACAGGCTCCACTAATCACATACTGTACAGTCTTTGTATTTGGCTGGCCACAATTCTAATGAACAAGTAGACTTACTTCTATCAGACTGCAGGAGTGTCAGTTGCTGGGTGTATTATTAACTTCAGTTTGTGCATCTCATGATCCGAATGGGGAGATCATTAAGTACGTATTATGGACATAATGAATGGGAGTGGGAGAGTACCACAGAGTAATTCCACCATGGGTGGCAGGTGTCATCCTTTGCTAACCTCCCCCCCCCCCCTTCAACCCTCAAGTTTGGGATCAAGGAATGATAGCTTTATATGATTGAGGGAAGGAAACTACTTATAAGCCATGCATTGCTGCTTGTAATCTACAATCATATGTTAGCAGTTCAGGATGTGCCCAAGGTTTTGCAGTAATATTTTCCCCTCTCTTTCAGACTGTGGAGTAGTTTTAATTGACAGCAGCCCATAGATTCAATAGTGCAAACTCTGCAAGAATACAATGGCAAGGAACAAACAGTTGTTGCACTTAAACCACCAATATGACCTTCAGTGTACTCTCAGCTTGAAATGCTTGATTCTGTACTCTCGCAAAGACTTAGTAATACAAAGTAAAAAGATTCCATAGAGCCAGTGTTCGGCTAATAAAACATAACATTAGTTAATAGGTAAGTAGAATATTGCTGTGGTCTTCATACACGGTACAGAAGTTACTATTCACAGCCTTGTTCTACTTCGGAAGAGTTGAGTTGTTTGGGGAGGGGGGTTGCTGTGCATTCTTATTGATCACCTCTCTCAGCCCCTTGTAAAAGTGTAAATCTGCTCCAATCGACAGAAAGCCCTACAAATGACAAAGAACACAATTGGCAACTGTGCATTGTTTCGTTAGGCTTAAAAATAAAATTATAAATTGCATTCCTAACTGACGAAATTTCAGTTTCCATGGGTTAAGCTGTGGCTGGATTTTCAGGATATTTTTTATTCAGACGGGGTGAAAAACCTGATTTTTTTTGAGGTTGGTCTAATTAAATAATACAATAAGGCTGATGTTTCATACTTTAGCCCTGTTTCAAAACTGACTGTACCAGTTGAATTTCCCCTTGTCAGGGCCGTGATAATTGGCTGAAAAAGATTAGCACCTTTTTAGCATTAGGTCTGGGCAGAAGGTGTTCCACTTGGCCTGTAGGCACACCCCATCATATGCCACAACCCTGCAACACAATGGCCAACTTTTCCTCCCAGCATGATATCATATCCCTGCCTCCCTGCCTCCTATATCTTGATGTTATCCTATGTATGAGGAGTGTTTGATTGCTCTGAGCCTGTATTCACTGGAGGTTAGAAGTATGAGAGGGGATCTCAAGAAACCTATTGAATATTGAAAGGCCAAGATAGAGTGGAAGTGGAGAGGATGTTTCCTATAGTGAGAGAGTCTAGGACCAGAGGGCACAGGTTTTAGAAGAGAAATGAGGAGGAATTTCTTGAGCCGGAGGGTGGTAAATCTGTGAATTCATTGCCACAGGTGGCAGTGGTGGCCAAGTCACTGGATATATTTAAAGTGGAGGTTGATGGTTTCTTGATCAATAAAGACATTAAAAGTTATGGGGAGAAGGCAGGAAAACAGGGTTGAGAGGGATAATAAATCAGCCGTGATAGAATGATGACGCAGATCCGATAGGTCAAGTGGCCTAATTCTGCTCCTATGTCTTATGGTCATAAAGTCATAGAACTCTACAGCATAGAAACAAGCCCTTCAGCATGTCTTCTCTATGCTGAACCATTAATCTGCCTAGTTCCATTAACCTGCACTCAGGCCATACCCCTCCCTGCACAAATTTCTCTTAAATGTTGAAATCGAATTCACATCCGCCACTTGCACTGTCAGCTTGTTCCACCCTCCCACCATCCTCTGAGTCAATAAGTTCCTCCCCATTTTCCATATAAACATTTAACCTTTCACCCTTTACCCATGAACTCTGGTTGTTGTCTCACCCAACCTTAGTGGAAAAAGCCTGCTTTCATTTATGTTGTCTATACCATACGACCATAAGATATTGGAGCAGAATTAGGCCATTTGGCCCATCGAGTCTGCTCTGCCATTTCATCATGACTGATCCAATTTTCCTCTCAGCCCCAATCTCCTGCTTTCTCCCCATATCCCTTCATGCCATGACCAATCTAGAATCAACCTCTGCTTTAAGTATATATAAAGGTTTGGCCTCCGCATCTGCCAGTGGTAAAGAATTCCCCAGATTCACCACTCTCTGGCTACCCTTCATAACTTTGTATACCTCTCTCAAATATCCTCTCAATCTTCTATACTCCAGGGAATAAAGTCCTAACCCATTCAACCTTTCCCTATAACTCAGGTCCTCCAGTCCCAGCAACAACCTTGTAAATTTTCTCTACACTCTTCCAATACTGTTTACATCTTTCCTGTAGATAGGTGACCAAAACTACACACAATACTGCAAATTAGGCCTCAGCAATGTCTTATACAATTTAATCATAACATACCAACTCCTGTACTCAATACGTTGATTTATGAAGGCTAATGTGCCAAAAACTTTTTACTACCCTATCTACCTATGACACCTTTCAAGGAATTGTGGATTTGTATTCCTAGATTCCTCTGTTCTACCACACTCCTCACTGTCCTGCTGCTCATTGCTTTGTTAGTGATTATTCTGGAGTTATGAATTATGTGAATACAGTAGATATTAATTCAAACAAGAACCAGTATTCAGTTTTTAATGTAATTTGCAAGCAGCATCAGTTGGATTTAAAAGCTCACAGCTCTGCAAACGCTATTGCCTACTGAGCACAGGCTGCTGGGCCATAACAGGGGGCTGGATGCTCAGAGTTACACTTTGTAAAGTGAAATGACCATGTGGCATTCTTGCATGCATCAGCCAAACATTTTTTTTAAAATGGAGTTATGTTAACTGGTCTGCGTCAAACCAGGCAACATTGGCCCAGTTATTTGCACCATCATGTATGTAACTTGGCACATCAAACATGGTCACAGGTATTGTTGATCTATCAATAGTTGGGACAGTTGTATACTCAAGAATCAGCCCCGACAACATTCATTTTGAGTGCTTGGGATCTCTGCCCTCAGAACCTTTACAGTCATCTGAGTGAATTACTTTGTCCCAACAGAAGTATTTGAACATTTTGAGGTATCTCCCATTGGCGATATGAGGGGTGATCGATTTTTGTGGCCTAAAGTAGGAGTCAATTTTAGAAAACCTAGCACATTTATTTTTCAACATAGTCCCCTCCTACATGTACACACTTAGTCCAGTGGTCGTGGAGCATACGGATCTTTTCTCTGCAGCAGGGGTGATTGATAAGTTTGTGGCCTAAGGTAGAAGGAGATGAGTTATACAGCTCTCGTTACATACAGATGCAGTTGAACTCTTTGAGTGAAAATGCAGAAAGTTTGAAGTTAATAACTCATCTCCTTCTACCTTAGGCTACAAACTTATCAATCACCTCTGCTGTGGACCACTTCTGGAGGTCCAAGACGCCAACTTCTACAAAGAAGGGATCCGTATGCTCCACAACCGCTGGACTAAGTGTGTAAATGTAGGAAAAAATAAATGCGCTAGGGTTTCTAAAATTGACTCCTTCTACCTTAGGCCACAAACTTATCAATCACCCCTTGTAAGTAGTTCAAAGGAAGCACTGTCAACTCAAAAAATTGAAGTAAATGAAGTCATTGTAACTATTCAAATTGTTTTGAATCACCCTGTTATTTCTTTGACCTTAAAGGTCTAAAACTGTGATGTACTTCGAATTTGGGAGGCTCTACGAGGGGGTCACCAGGAACATGCTTTCTTGCTTTAATGAATAAAGACCTCTATGTCACCAGTTCCAGTGTCTCTCTGGTGAATAGATCACAGTCACAACATGCTTTGTGAGGAATGAAGTATAGCCCTTGTGCCCGCTACCATTATGTGGGAATGATGGGTATCAGTACATTTCAGGCTAGCATTATTTTCAGCATAGCCTTCAGCACATCAAATACACAGTAAAGGATGGGTGATATTTTATTATGTGGGCGCCGCTACCTGGTAGCATAGCACCAATGCACACAAGCTGATAAATGGTCACTTTTGAAGGTTAGGTGGGCTAATGTAAAGCAATATGGATGGAGAAGTACATGTTGTGTGATCTATTGATTAATTAGTCAGGCCCAAAATGACAATATTGGTCAACTATCCCTTATCAATAGTTACCAAACCTTTAAAAAGATTGGTGTAAATAGTTAGTGCACAGGATCCTTTAATGGGTTAGATGACTCACCAGGTAGTTTGTCACTGTCTCGTTGATGAGGTCAACTCCTTCTGGCAGTGGGATCTGTACTCCTTGAAGAGCTCGCTCTGAGCAGAGACAGAGAAAAGGAAATGGCTGCACAGGAGGGAGTGGTCACACCTAGCACAAGTTACTTACTTCCACACACACAATGTCATCTGCTTCATTAAAGGTGCTGCCATCCTGGACCATACGGGGCTATATATTCATAGAACACTACAGCTCAGAAACAGGCCCATCCAGTCCAGGCTGGTCTATATTTCTTTATATGATTCTGTCTACCATTACCTGGACCAAAGCTGTCCATATCCCACTCCCATTCAGACAGCTGATCTCAGCTGTGTTTGGAGTCAGTGCACTGCAAACTCACTCAACTTCCTTCTGATAGTGAGTGCAGAACAGAAGCTGACATTTCTGTCGAAGTTTCAAAGTGCATTTATTATCAAAGGATGTATAAATTACAAAGCCTTGAGATTTGTTTTCTTACAGGCAGTCGCAAAGCAAGGAACCCCGATTTTAAAAAATAAGACCAACGTTGCTCCCCTCTCCCCCAGTGCCCACAGAAAAGAGAAAAAACACAAAACAAATCGTATAAACAATAGCAGGGAGCAACAGCAAAGGCATTCCAAACCAAATCGAGTCCTTAGATCCAAATCCCCGGCACAGCCCAGAAAAGGCCCAAATTCTCAGCATTCAGTTCATAATTTTAGTGGGGCAAATCACAACTCTCTAGTCATTGTGACTAAAGAGTGACCTCCTGTACGTAGATTGAGAATGTGGCCATACTTGGTGGCTTTATGTCTGTTTCATGCTTTGTCTGTGTATAGTTTTCATAAAATTCTATTGTTTTTCTTTTTCCCTGTAAATACCTGCAAGAAAATGAATCTCAAGGCAGAATATGGTAACACATACTGCATGTATCTCGATAAGAAATTTACTTCAAACTTTGTACATAACCCTCCCTAGAGCTTTGACTTTGCACAGGAGAATGAGGGCAAATCTTATGGAAGTATGCAAAATTATTAAGGGTATAGATAGGGTAAATATGAGCTGGCTTCCCCCCACCCCTCAGGTTGGGTGAGACTACAACTAGAAGTCATGGGTTTAAGATGAAAATTGAAATATTTAAGGGGAACCTGAAGGAGAACTTCTTCACTCAGAAAATGGTGTGAGTGTGGAACAAGCTCCCAGCAGAAGTGGTGGATGTGGCTTAAACATATAAGTTTGACTGGGTACATAGATGAGAGGGATATGGAGAGCTATGGTCCAGGTACCGAATGGTAGATGGAATTATAGTCAGAAATATATACCAGCATGGACTAGATGGGCTGAAGGGCCTGTCTCTGAGCTGTAGTGTTCTATGAATCTATCACTAATACAAACAATTGTATAACAGAGGACTTTTTTTGCACTGTTTCTTCCTTTTGTATATTTTTAAAATAATGAATGAAGTCTAGTTTTGAAATACAAAAATCAGATGGTTGTCTGAACTACAGGCTGTTCCCAGGGAGAGATACTGAGACAAAACATTCCAACGAGGAGCATCTGATGGCTCTGGGTCTGTACTCGCTGGAATTCAGAAGGATGAGGCAGGATCTCATTGAAACCTTTGGAATGTTGAAAGGCCGAGACAGAGTAGATGTGGAAAGGATGTTTCCCATGGTGGGAGAGTCTAGGGCAAGAGGGCACAACCTCAGGATAGAGGGCTGCCCTTTCAAAACAGAGATGCAGAGAAATTTCTTAAGCCAAAAGGTGGTGAATTTGTGGAATTTGTTGCCACAAGCAGCTGTGGAGGCCAGGTCGTTGGGTGTATTTAAGGTGGAGATTGATAGGTTCTTGATTGGACATGGCATCAAAGGTTACGGGGAGAAGGCCAGGAAATGGGGTTGAGGAGGAGAATGAAAAAAAGGACCAGCCATGATTGAATGGTGGAGCAGACTCGATGGGCCAGTGGGCTAATTCTGCTCCTACGTCTCATGGTCTTACGGTCTAAATATCAACATGGTGAGCGAAACACTTTGGTCTGCCCGAAACTTGCTGGTCTTCCAGTTTAAGGGGATGTCTGCAAGGGAATGCAGCTAACTAGCACATCCCACAATGCTGGAGGATGTGTTGGGAGACACACTGAAGCTCAGAGTGGAAGGCTGGGTGGTGAAAGAGCAAAGTATAGGGGCTCACTGCCCCGGATAGTGAGTGACTGGCCCATGTGTAACCACCTTGCCCACGTCCCCCTGATGCATAAGGGGGAAGCATGAGGGGTGTGGATGTTTTGTAAGGTAATGTAATGATGGCATAGAATATAAATGAAGACATGCCCCAATTGTATTTACTGTGCATATTATGAAAAAAAAATATTTTTTTAGAAAATAAAATATATATGAGTGTAAATGGCAGCCATAATCTAGGAACCAAGTAATAATATGTTTGCAATCACATCACTAAAATCTATAGAATGGAGTTTGCACAAATCCAGCGGCCAGCCCTGAGATGATGTGAATCTGCAAGTCCTTCACCTAACTGTGAAAACCTACACAATGTCGTAAGAATAACTAAACATAAGATGGTGCTGGAGAGGCAACACTTTGCTGGCAGCTGGCAGCAATATTGTTACATACTCAGGATATGATTCTGCAGAGAGTTGTAGACTCTGCCTGATGCACTACGGGCACATCTCTTGCCATCATTAGTATCTACTGGATGAGTTGCTTCAAGGAGGCAACATCTATCGTCTAAGAACCCCACCATCCCATCCTCTCCCAGCTCCCGTCAGGCAGGAGGTACAGAAGCCTGACATCATCAGCAATGTTCCCTCTAATTTTTAGTAGTCAATGTGCCAAAAATCTTATGTTGTGCAAATTTTTTTCCTGTGACAAATGTATGTGCGCACTGAATGCACACATGGCACAGTTCATGTAGGTTTACAAAATATTTGACATAAAAGTGCACAGAATAACAACAAAACAACATACATATTTAAGTCACTCAGTTATCTTTCTCTCTCCTGTCTTTGGCATTTCAATAAGTATAATTATTAATTACTACATTATTTTAGGTAACTAACCTTTTGTGCGCACATTAGTTTCCTTTGTGCGCCGGTTGAAAAACGTGTGTGTGTGCACAAGTGCACAGCTTAGAGGGAACATAGATCACCAGGCTCAGGAACAGCTACTTCCCTCCAACTATTCGGTTCTTGAACCAACTGGCACAACCCTAATCACTAGCTCAGTATGGCAACACTTTGACCACTTTGCATTACAATGGACTTTTATTTGTTCTAATTCTTGTACATTGTATAAAATTTATGTTTAATTTATGTTTCACTTGTGAATGCTGCTTATCTGATGCTACGTGCCTGTGATGTTGCAACTAAGTTTTTCATTGAACCTGTGCGTGTTCTTATGCATCAGTTTGTGCCTATGGAAATAAATTTGATTTTGGCATTGTCTTCGAAGTGTGTAAAATAATACCCAGCTGTGACACTGTACACAAATTTGTGAGTGTGTAAGCACTGAGCTCTAATAATCGTGACAGTGTAAATTCTGAAAATCTGCATGCCTGATCATAATAGGCGATGCCTAACTGTGATTGCACATTATTGTGAATGTGAAAACATGGCGAAAGGCTGTGAGAATCCACCTAATATTTTGGGAATATAAATACAGCAGCAAACCATGATAACCTATACAATTATGTAAATACATACATAAAACAGACTATTGTCAAAATATACAGAATGTCATAGTGTGCAAATATATCTTCACAATGTCATTATTTGTACAATGGCCTCTGAAAGCAATTATAACCTTGTTATAAGCTACACTTGCACGAGGATGTAAAGGCAGCAGCTAACTGTAATGATCTATACAATGGGATGTGTAAATCTAACACTTCAACCTCAGAATCCCCAGAATAGCATGAGGGTGTGCACACAATAGCGGTCTGTGCAACGTCGTAAGTGTGTAAACTATGACAGTAGAAGAGTAAGTGGAGAGAACTTACCATTGATAATGGGCATGACAGTGAGCTGCAGAAGAGCCTTCATTGGAGTCTGGATAGGAATCAACTATAAGAGTACAGAAGTGTCAGTAAACATTTTAAATTCAAATCACTTCATTGCTCCTACCTGCTATTGGTTCTTACGATTGCCAAGGCTTTCAAAGATTTTCATCATAGCAGTGACCCCATTCTAATGCTGTCATTAGTGAGACAGGGGTGAGATACATCAGCTGGCTGAGTGTTGTCGCAACAACCTTGCACTCAGCATCAGAAAACCCAAAGAATTGATTGTGGACTTCAGGAAGGGGAAGTTGGAAGAACACAGATCAGTCCTTGTATTTGGGTCGGCAGTGTAAAGGGTGAGTTCCTGGGTGTAACATCTTGGTGCATCTGTCTCGGGCCCAACACATTGATGCACTCATGAAGAAGGCATGCCGGGGGCTCTACTTCATTAGGAGTTTGAGATTTGATATGTCACTGAAGACTGCCAGTTTCTACAGATGCACCATGGAGATCATTCTGTCTGGTTACGTCGCTCCCTGGTTGGAGGCTCCAATGTGCAGGATCGAAAGAGGTTGCTGAGGGTTGTCGACTCAGTCAGACACAACCCGCCCCTCCATAGGAGACATCTTCAAAATGTGGTACCTCAAGAAGAATTCATCATAGAGGACCTTCACCATCCAGGACATGCTCTCTTCTCATTACCAGCACTGGGGCCTGAAGAGCCACACTCGGCATTTTAGAAACAGTTTCTTCCCCTCTGCGATCAGATTTCTAAATGGTCCTTGAACCCATGAACACTACCTCACTATTCCTCTTTTGCACTTCTGATTTATTTTTATGCCGTGCACTATACTGCTGCTGCAAAACAACAAATTTCACAACATACGTCAGTGATAATAAACCTGATTCTGCCTCACTATCCTCATGGTACAAAGCAGATTACTGACCATGTCCTGAGTATCAATCATTAGAGAAGCTTAGATTCAAACTTTCATAACCCGTTTGCTGCTCTGTCCCTCTTCCTTCAGCGGTGTGACCTTCATCGTATGACCATCTTTCCACAGGTCTCAACTCATAACCAGGAGGTTTACAGCACATAGATCATTGCTTCAGTCATGTTAACTTGCAGGACATTTAATCAAAATTCCACCAACATGTCACCATTGCCACTTGGGGAACAAACAGACTGGGCCATGCTTATACAAACAGGCTCAATATTTACAAAGCCCCCACCTTGGACTCTCTGACCACATCTCCATAATGTTAATCCCGGCATACTGACTGCTGCTGAAAATGGAGAAAACAGTCAAGAGGACCATCACTGTTTGGCCAAATGAGGCAATCTCTATGCTTCAGGACTATTCTGAACAGACTAACTGGCAGATGCTCAAGGAGGCGACCACAAATGAACTAGACTCATACCTCGAAGAATATGCCTCATCGGTCATCAGCTACATTAGTAAGTGTGTAGACAACGATAGTACTTCAAGAAAGGCCATCTCACGCACAACCGCTCCTCCCTCCCCATCGTACCGCCCAGGGCTGATGCTGATTCCATTGTCGTACACTCTGCTCACACATGACTGCACGGCCAAACGCCCAAGCAGTCACGTCATCCAGTTTGCCGATGACATGACAGTGATGGGGCTCACCACCAACAACGATGCAAAGGCCTTCAGAGAGGAGGCAAAAGAGCTCGAGGCCTGGTGCCAGGCAAATAACCTCTTTCTTAATGTCAACAAGACAAAAGAGATGGTTATTAACTTCAGGAGAACTCACACCGTTTACTCCCTCCTTTACGTTGGCAGCACAGTGCCAGAAGCCGCAATCAGTTTCAAATTTCTGAAAGTAATATCACACACAACCTCTCATGGTCCCAGAACACATCCTACGCAGTCAAGAAAGCTCACTAGTACCTCTGCTTTCTGAGGAGGCTGAAGAGGGCTGGACTTTGCACATCCATACTCACACCATTCTTCAGATATGCAGTGAAGAGCATCCCAACAAGATGCATCATTGTTTGGTGTGGAAGCTGCACTATCGTGGTGGTCTACAACAGGTGGTCAAAACTGATGGACACATCACTGACGTCAGCCTTCCAGTCATCAAGGACATACATACCAAAATGTTGCAGAAAGGGGCCAGTGGCATCATGAAGGATCCCACACATCCTCATGGACTGTTTGTTCCACTCCCATCAGGGAGGAGGTTAAATATAATCCACACCAGGACCACCAGACTCAAAAACAGTTACTTTCCCCAAGCAGTAAAGTTAATCAACATCTCCACCCACTAATTCAACCATTACTTTATTATTTCCCGTCAGTCACCTTATGTATACCTGGTCACTTTATGGACATACAATCAATCTATGTATCTAAGCTACCTTATATATTTATATTTATTGTGTGTTTATTTTTCTCAGCTCAAGCTGGTGAAACCTGCGGTACAGGCATAGCCAAACACACTCATTTCTCAATTGCTTGGAACTTTTGGACTATTCCAGTGGTGTTTAGTATTGTGGCTTTCTGAAGATTTATGTAAATATTGCTGTGTAGGCCTGATTGTTTAATGCCATTGTGTAGTGACTTTGGGATGACACTAGTTGTAGACATTACTACTGAGACAATGTACACACTGTTCATGTTCCACAGTCTTTCAATTTCCTCAGCATATTTCTGGTGTTTTTCACTTACTGATTTCTGTAAGTTAGGTGTGTTTGGAATGGTTATATCTATTAAATAAGTTGTTCTTGTTTATCCTGTCTTATTATATCCAGATGTTTATTACGGACTGTCCTATCTATAATAATGGATCGGCCATAATATAATTTGTGGTATTCTGACTCTAAAATTATGTCAGGCTTGTATTTATAGTAAGATGTGATTTCCTTCATCAGTTTGTATTTTAAAGCAAAATTTTGATGAATAATGTTTGCCACTTGTTTGTGTCTGTGCAAGTAATCAGATTGTGTTAAACTGCTACAGAATCCTGTAATATGTTGGATTGTTTCTGGTTTTCCTTGCCATTTTCTACATTTATCATCTAGAACATGTTGGTCTTTTAATATGTATTTTTGATATTTGTATTAACCACCTAGTCTTGTATGGCCACAAAGAACCCCTCTGTTTCTGGGAAGAGATCTCCAACTCTGAGCCAGGCGTTCAACACTTCCTTGTCGACATCTAGTCTGCTCACATCATGGGGATGTCTTCCATGGAGGGTTATGTTCTTCCATTGGTTAATTTTTTCTTCAATAGTGATAATGCCTTCATTTTTCTGGGTTGTGCTCTTGTTTAAGTATAGTGGTGTATACTTCTTATCAGAATTGCATATGCTCGCATGAAGTGTCGAATCCTGTTTTCATTGATGAAAATATATCCTTTAAGTTTTATCCTACTTTTGTGTAGATTTTTAATGTCTGTTATTCCTCTTCCCCCTTCTGTCCTAGGTAGTTAATCTAAGTGCGATCAAGTGTACATAATGTTTTCTGAAATTTGTCATTTCAGTTCTTATTTTTCTTCATAAATTTTCCAGATTGGTTCCGGCCCAAGACATTATGCCAAAAGAATACGTTAATATAGGTATGGCAAAAGTGCTTATTGCCTTTGTTATATTTTACTGTTGAGCTCTGTTTGACAGATTTTCTTAAGCCTTGAAATAAATTCTTTCAAGTTTTTCCTTTAACGCACTATGATCTATTTTCTTTGCTTGTGAATATCCCAGATACTTATATGTTTTATATTCATCCATCAGTTGTATCATATCCCGCTGCTCTGTTTTGTGTTCTATTAGCTCTATTGCATCTTTTTTTATGTTTAATGTTCTGCACTTATCCAGTCCAAAGCTCATGTTTATATCTTTCGGAAATAGTTCTACCATTTGAATTAATTGTTTTAGCTTTACTGATGAAGGACCATGTCATTTTAAATTGTCCATGTATAAAAGGTGTGTTAAGGTATAGCTTATTTCTTTGTTTCTGATTTGATACCAATTTTCATTTTATTCAGTAAATTAGTGAGGGAGTTTAAAGCTAGACAGAACTATCGTGGACTTAGTCACCTTGGAAAATGCCTTAGTGCATTTTGATAATGGTGGTTGTTTGTTTTTTGTTTGTTAATAGATAGAGTGATTACGGTACACCAGTGCTTCCTGGGATGTTGAAGGAATTTCACAAGTATTGGGTGTATTTTATATATATTAATTACTTCTATTAACCATGAGTGTGGGACAGAGTCAAATGCCTTTTGGTAGTCAACTTAGCAACAAGAAAGATCTCCGCTTTTCCTCTGGGCTTGATTTAGAATTACAGAATCTATTATCAGTTGTTCTTTACATTCTTTCATACTCTAATGGCATCCTTTCTGCACTTCTGTAAGTATATTGTGGTTATCTAAATGAGTGGTCATTAGTTGCGAGATGCATGATGTTACAATTCTATATACTGTATAGCTTATAAACAAGTAATGGGATGATATTTTGATGGATCTTTTGTGATTTTCCCTTTAGGTAAAACATATCTTTCACCTTCTGTCAAAAATTCAGGCACCTTTTCAGGATTTTCAAGAAAATTATTGGTATACATTAATATGTATGGTGAACGCAAGTAAATTTTTTAAACCAATATTTATGAATATTATCACTGCCAGCACTTTTCCAGTTGTGGGTATTTTTATAACCTCTTTCAGCATATCCATTGTATCTTCAAGTATTTGTATTTCTTCAATTATGTGAGTGTGTTATTTCCTCCCTAACCCAGCTTGCTTCTTGATTGTGTGTCGCCCTATTTGCCCAGATATTAGACCAAAAGTTCATTATCACGTGTTTGTTGGTAATTCTGTGCTGGGCTTGGTGACATTTTAGTGTGTCAAATTTCACTTCAATATCCTGTATCTACAATAACCCATGTATCTTTTTCATTGTTTCTGAATTGATATTTCTGTTTTCTTTGTCTGATGCATTTCATGTATCTATTTGGTCTGGCTTTGTAGGCAATAAGCCTAGAATAAGTTTTAGTGTATCTATAAATTCTACAATACTTTTGTTGGATTGATCATATCTTGTGTGGACTTTATATTTCCTTAGTATTTCCTTAGCTTATCTCTCAACTTTCTTGCTCCTTTTTATACTCCATTAGGCGGGCTACTTCTGCTCTTAAGGTTTCAATTTTGCTTTTTAATCTCTTCTGCCATTTCAGTGTTCTCATTTTGTTACTCAGTTTTAGGTTTCTATTAATGAGTGCCTCTGTTTTGGAACCATTGCACTGCATTGCTGTTAATGCTGCACAGTATGTTATTATGTGTAGTTCTTCAAATGTTTCATGTTTTCCTAAATGTTATGGTAATATGATATTGTTGAGAATATTAATAATTTTTGCAAATTTTGATGAGTTACTTTGTTTTACTATGTAGGGCTTTTTGTTGCATACTGTATATTCTGTTAGTGTGGTGTTAAATATAAGGAAAATTTTGTCTGTAAGCTCAGCTTTCTCATCAGCATTCTGCAGAGGCCAGGGATCTGTGTTGTTGCTGTTAACGTCCAATTGTGAAGCAGTTGCTTCAGTGTGTTGCATCTTCATTATTTCCTTGCGTAGTATCGTCATAGTTGGTTTCTTTCTAGGTCTTGTGCAACTTCATGTTTTATTTGGTTTAACATGTCTATAGGGATTACATTATTTTTTGCTTTCACTCTATGTTGATCTGCTATTTGTTGTGCATTTACTTGCCTGGAGGGATATTGTGCTATAAACTGTTGATGAAGTTGGTCCCTGTATGCTGTCATGTCAGTCTCAAGTTTTGTTACTTGGTAATATAGACAAATTATGAACGTGTTTACTTCTAATGACCATTTCATGCGTGTCTTTCTTCTCTTAATTGTTTGAGTGGTCTCAGTTGTAAGTGGACTGCTCCCTGAGAGACACCTGCAGCAATCACTGCCTGTGATGTTGGTGGGCTGCTTTGAATGTTGGTAGTATCTTTTTCTGTGGACTCCCACAGAACTCCCACAGCTCTCTTGACTGCTCTTTGTCCCACCCTACATTCTCTAATAACTCTTTTCCATTCTCCCAGTTCCTCTATCTCCATTGTATTTGCTCCAATGATGAGACTTTCTACATATTACCTCAGAACTGTGGCTATCCCTCTACCATAGTTAACAAATTCCTCCACCGCATCTCATCCTTACCCTGTGCCACTGCTCTCACTCCCTCTGATGAAAAGTCTCCAACCTGAAGCATTGACTCTGTTTCTCTTCTGCCTGACCCGCCAAGTATTTCCAGCATTTCCAGGTTTTGTTTTAGACTTCAGCATCACCAGTTTTACTTTTGATTTTCACTCATTTGAGAAGAACACACTTCAAGAAGAGGATGTGACTGCAAGAAACTGCAGAGCAGTGAACAGTGCTCAGCACATCACAGAAATCAGCCTCCTCTCTATGGACGTAGTCTACACTTCTCACTGATTCTATAGCAGCCAACATAATCAAAGACCCCACCCATCCCAGAATCCCATTGGACAGAAGACACTAAAGCCTGAAAGCGTGTAACACCAGACCCAAGGTCAACTCCTACTCTGCTGTAACAAGACAATTGAAAGGTTACCAAGTGAGATGCAATGGACTCTGACCTCATAATCTACCTCATTATGGTCTTGCACCTTATTGTCCACCTCCGCTGTGCTTTCTCTGTAAGTGTAACATTGTATTCTGCATTGCTATTGTTCTACCTTGTTGTACCTCACAGCACTGTCTCACATCTGATCTGTTTGAACAGTAAGCGAGACAAGTATCTCTGTGCAATTAACTGTAATATACCAATTCCAATTCCAGTGCGCCAGATTGGAAGTGGCTGTAATGAGATATTGCATCAGCTGGAAAGATCATCTGTGGGAAGAGAAGAGGCAAAAGGGCAGGAATTACATCTCCTCTGGTTCCTTGGGAAGATGCTTAATGGTGGAATTGGAGAGTCATTGGCTCTACACTCAACCCTGGAACATCTGGACAGTGAAGATGTGTACATCAGGATGCTCTTTATTAACTATAGCACTGTATTCAACACTATCATTCCCTCAAAACCCATCAAGACCTTGGCCTCAATACCTCCTGTGCAATTGGATCCTCAATTTCCTCACTTGCTTTAAATATACTCATGGCTTGGCCTCCATGGCCATCTGTGGCAATGAATTGCACATATTTACCACCATCTGCCTGAATAAAATCCCTCTCATTTCTGTTCTAAATGTACGTATAACTGGTACAGGAATAGTTATTACACCTCAACCATCAGGCTACTGAACCAGAGGGGATAACTTCACTCACCTCATTCCTGAAATGCTCCCTCACCTATGGACTCACTTTCAAAGACTCTGCAATTTAAGTTCTCAATATTTATTGCTTATTTATTTATTTTCTGTTTTGTATTTGCACAGTTTGTTGTTTTTTTGCACATTGGTTGTTTGTTTGTCTGTCTTTGTTGTGTGTTTTTTTTATCATTGTTTAGTGTCATAGAGTTATAGGACACTACAGCACAGAAACAGGCCTTTTGGTCCATCTAGTCTATGCTGAACTATTAATCTGCCTAGTCCCATTGACCTGCATCTGGACCATAGCCCTCCATTTCCCTCATGTACCTCTCCAAACTTCTATTAACTGTTGAAATCTAATCTGTATCCATCACTTCCAGTGGCAGCTCATTCCACACTCACACAACCCTCTGAATGAAGAAGCTACCCCTAATGTTTTCCTTGAAAATTTCACCTTTCACCCTTAAACCCATGACCTCTAGTTCTAGTCTCACCCAATCTCAGTGGAAAACGCCTACTTGAATTTATCTTCATTATACCTCTCATCTGTTTTGTATACCTCTATGAAATCTCCCCTCATTCTTCAACACACCAGGTATAAAGTCCTAACTTACTCAGCTTTTCCCTGTAACTCAGGTCCTGACAATGTCCCTTTAAATCTTCTCTGCAGTGTTTCACCTTTATCTGCAACTTTCTGGTAGGTAGGTGAGCAAAACTGTACAATACTCCAAATTAGGCCTCACCAACATCTTATACAAATTCAACATAACATCCCAATTTCTATACTCAATACTCTGATTTATGAATGCCAATGTACCAAAAGCTTTCTTTATGACTCTATCTACCCCATCGTGTTTCTTTGTATTTACTGTGAATACTGACAAAAAGTTAATCTCAGGGTGGTATCTGGTGACTTATATGTACTTTGATAATAAATTAACTTTGAACTTTTTTTGACCCTTGATCCACAGGAGTCATGGTGGGATCTGTCCCATTAGAATGCTGAGACAGGAGGAAACGGAAAGGGATGTCTGACAGGACAGCTTAGTAGAAGCTACTTGTAGTTTAAAAACAAATCATGAGCTGTGAGAGCTGCTGGCTCTCTCTAACTCTCCTGAGGGACTTGCTTCATAGGTCAGTATCACATATAAACTGAATTTCCATCCTCAAAGAACATTATTGAACCAATTGGGAGTTTATAACAATCTAATGTCTCCTGGTCAATTTTATCAAAAAGAGTTTTGCAATTATCAGTTTATTTAATTACATGAAGTTCAATTCCCAGGTCATGTGGAAGGCCTCCAACTCAGCTATCTGGGCCTCTGCACTCTGGTCCTCTTATTTAACCCTGGTGCCTCTGTATTTCCACATCATAGAAATTAGATACAAAGAAATTTGAAAATCTTGAGATAAGTGGAAACTCAAAGTTCAAAGAACAAGTACAAAGTACAAAGTTCAAAGGAATTTTAAAGTACGAATCCTTTAATTCCCTATGTCTTTTCAGTATGTTATGATAATTAACACAAACTGATTGCTATTGATAACTCTGGCAACAAGGCAAGACCCTTCTGATGTTCTGTTGGATTAGACCATATAATTGTTATTTCCTTGTAGATTAACTTTCTTATGCTTGTTTGTATACCGTTACCTATGAATATGCATTTGTTCAGTGTGTTTCCTAGTGGTTACAATTGGGAATATTGCATTATTTGAATAAGGGCTATCTGATTGGTTAACTCATCTACACAATTTGAATGGTATTTATTGCTGTTAACAAATTGGTATAAGAAGGCTAAACCACGTTGCTTTGATCTCTTTCTCGCCTTCGCCTTCTCTCACGACTGGGTGCTGCTTTCACTACTCTCCTTTTCCAATCCCTTTGTTCTCTTAGAGCTTAATAAATTATAATAAACAAAAACATTTATGCCACAGTCTAGACTTCCAAAGGACCTCAGATCAAAAACATCAGAATCCACTAGTCCTTTCACTTCTGCTCTACAAACAAATGGCAGAGGCACCAGAAGGAAGGAAATGGTTACATGTATCTTACAGGTCTGGAGTTTCCCAGGGTGAGAGCACCCTAAACATGGTAAGAAGTTGACTCATCCAATGTAAGTATTCTTTAAAATGCTCCTCAAGCGATGTATAGTTACTACACCTCAACACAGTCTCTCACAATAAAAGTTTTGTTTTTCATTGTATTTTACTCCTGTGGATGCAAGTGCACAACTGTGGTGGCTAAAGCGATTGGATAAACCTTCATAGAGGATCACATTTAACAGGATAGAATGTCTTCCATCACTTTCATTCAACAAAGTCATGCATTTATAAGCTCTGGGAATCCCAAAGTGACTTACAGCCAACAATGCACTTGTATCAATCTATATATAGCAAACTCCCAGAAAGATCATTTAGAAATAAAATAACTTTTTAAGTGTTTGTAAAGAGATAATTATTGCCCAAGATAACAGAAGTAGCTCCCTTACTTACCTTCAAAACAGTGTCCTAGAATTGTTCACATGTGGGAAGATGTTGAGCTGGTGCCTCAGAACTGCCACAGCCTGTATTTGTATCATGACCTGTCACCTCCAAGAATTTTGCAACACATGAAGTACTTATGAGGTGGTCACATCAGAGACAGAACAGTCAAGATGCCACAAAGAGCACTGCAACACTGACCAACTAACCAGTTTTAATTATGGAGACTAAGGGATAAATTTAGGCCAAGACATGGTGATAACTTTCCTCCTCTTCATCAGTGTTGTACAAAGGTATATATTTAATTTACCTGAGAAAGTAGCTTCACTAGCAACATTCCGCAGGTCCTGCCGAAAGATCTCGGCCCAAAACGTCGACTGTACTCTTTTTCATAGATGCTGCCTGGCCTGCTGAGTTCCTCCGGCACTTTGTGTGTGTTACTTGGATTTCCAACATCCGCAGACTTTCTCTCGTTTGTGATTAGCTTTACTATATCTTTTAATCAGTGCATCATGGGAAGCATTTGGTCTGGGTGCATCACAGCTTGATACGGCAACTGCTCTGCACGTGTCTGCAAGAAACTGCAGGGACACAGCTCAGCACATCAGAGGGACCAGCTACCCCTCCATGGATTGTCTACACTTCTCACTGCATCGGTAAATCAGCCAGCATAATCAAAGATCATATCCATTCTCATTCTCTCTTCTCTCCTCTTTTACTGAGCAGAAGGTACAAAAGGCTGCAAGCACGTAAAACCAGGCTCAAAGACAGCTTCTATCCTGCTGTTATCAGACTATTAAAGAATTCCCCAGTACAATAAGTGGACCTTTAACCTCACATCCTACCTCATTATGATCTAGCACCTTATTGTTTCCCTGCACTGCTCCTTCTCTGTAGCTGTTATGCGGAGTTATTGCTTTACCTTTTCTATTTCTTCACACTGTGTGATGATCTGATCAGCATGCAAGCCAAATTTTTCATTGTATCTTGGTACACGTCACAATAATAAACCAAACCACTTCCAGAGTCATAATTTAATACAGCAGAGTGTTTGCTGTTCCTCAGCCCTGCACAAGTGCCAGTTTTGATTTTAAATAACTACTGCATTACTAATTGAGTGCATTCTGAAATAGGCAAGTGTTTCATCAGACTGTAGCCCATGCAGCAGTGATGAACATCCTCACCCCTGACCGTGACTACTTACCGCCAGTGATTCCAGAGTTGACTTTGCTGAGAACATCTTGAATCTATGGGAAAGAAAATAATTAAATCAATCCTCTAAGTGTCAGCGCAAAGCAATTGGAGGCAAGCTGTCCCACAGATTGTACTCCTCAGGACATTGCTCCCACATTGTGAATATTTCAGAACTTGTTCCAGCACACATGTGATAACTGAAACTCTCAGCTTAGAAACTGTAATTCCCACACACGTTCTCATGAAGTGAACTCGTCCATTCTGTTACCTAAAGCTCTGAATCAGAATTACAGAAGGGAATTATTCCTGCACAGTGAAATGTGAAATATTCCTATGGACACACTTTCATCCCACGTTCTTGATTTTTTTTGCTTATTTATTTTTTATTATTATTATTGTTGTATTTTTATTTTATCTCAGCTGAAGCTGGTGAAACTTGAGGTTCGGGCCTAGCCAAGCACATTCATTTCTCAACTACTAGGAACTTTTGAACTATTCTAGTGGTGTTTAATATTTTGGCTTTCTGTAGACCTACAGAAATATTGCTGTGTAGCCCTAATTGTTTAATACTTTTGTGTAGTGACTTTGGGCTGAAACCAGTTATAGATATTACTACTGGGGCAACGTACACCTTGTTCATGTTCCATAGTCTTTCAGTTTCCTCTTTTGATTCAGCATATTTCTGGATTCTTCACTTACTGATTTCTGTAAGTTGTGTGTGTTTGGAATGACTATATCAATTAAGTAAGTTATTCTTGCTTATCTATCCTGCAATATTATATCTAGATAGGGGTTATTACGGATTGTCCTATCTCTAATAATGGATTGGTCGTAATATAATTTATCAGATTCTGACACTAAAACTGGATCAGGTTTGTATTTATAGTAAGGTATGGTGTCTTTTATGAGTTTGTATTTTAAAGCAAGATTTTGGTAAATGAAGTTTGCCCCTTGATTGTGCCAGTGTAAGTAAGCAGATTGAGTTAAACTGCTACAAGATCCTGTAATAAGTTGGATTGTTTCTCGTTTTTCTCAGCATTTTCTGCATTTACCATCTTGAATTTGTGTTAACCACCTAGTCCGTTATTATTATTAATTCTTTATTTTTCTTTCTTTTCGTATCTGTGTAGTTCATTGACTTTTGCACATCAATTTTTTGTCCTCCTGCGTGCGGTCTTTCATTGATTCTATATTGTTTCTTGTATATATTGTGAATGCCTGTAAGAAAATGCATCTTGTATATCTGACATATATGTACTTTGATAATAAATTTACTTTGAACTTTTGATGGTTGTGTAAAATGTGTTGCATCCACAGCCCAAGCTGGAATCTATAGCCCAAGTCCAGCAGCAGCTGACGTTCTTGCTCGGGGACCCCACAGGGAGCTTGTTCTGAGAAATGTAAAATGCACGAAGGTAGCTATGGTAACAGGGAAATCGTCACATGGCTCAAAAGTCTGCTCACAGAAATCACCCGGAAACCCCAACTCCAAAGATGAATCAACCACCTCCTCGCTCCATTAAATCTCTTCATGCATTCAATGTCAGCAAGACTGAGGAATTGACTGCAGACTTCAGGAAGGAGAAGCTGGAAGTTGGAAGAACATACAACAGTCCTTATTGAGGAGCAGGTGGTGGGAATGGTTAGCATTTACCATTCAACTGACGCTGGGCATCAACGTTTCAGAGACCCAACAGATTGAATGTATCATGAAGAAAGCATGTCAGCGGCTATACTCCATTGGGACTTTGAGGTGTTTCACCAAAGACTCCAGCAAGTTCTTAAGAATGTACAGTGGACAGCATTCTGACTGGTTGCATTACTGCCTGGCACGAAGGCTCCAATGCATGGGATCGCGAGAGGCCACAAAGTGTAGATTCAGTTCCACTGTGGGCATAACCCATCTCTTCCACCACCCCCCAACCCCAGTCTTCAAGAGGCAGTGCCTCAAGATGGTGGTATCCACCTCTATGGACTCTCGCCATCCGGGATATTCCCTCTCCTCATTTCTGCTATCAGGGAGGATGTACAGACTCAATAAATAAAACACAACTTCTTTCTCTCCGCCATCAGATTTCTGAACAGTCATGAACCCAGGAAAACTATCTAATTATTCCTTTCTTTTAGCACTGTGTTGTAATTTATGGTAATTTTAAGTTGCACTGTACAGCCACCACAAAACAAAGTTGACGTCGTGTAAATCAGTGATAACAAATCTGATTCTGAATCTCTTCAGCTGCTGGTGCATTTACATCTCCCTTCCACCAAAACTTAAGGCTTCAGGAGCATTTCACAATTACAGTACTGGGTCCTGCCAAGGTAGCTCACTATATGTTCTAGAATGGAAAGCTTCATCCTAAGAACAGATGCGGCAGAGATGGAGGAATTGAGAGAAAGGAATTGCATTTTTTATAAGTGACAGGGTGGAAATAGGTACAAGATAGCTGCGAGAGTCAGGAGGAACATGTCTGTGTTCCTCTGTTACAGTTACAATCACAGTCATAGTCCCTTTGTTTCTTCTCACCCTGCCTGACCTGTACCGAGACGAACAGATCGTCGGATGGCTGTAACCATAAAATGTTTGCCTCATTCTTGAGTTCCAAAGGACCTGCTGGGCAACATCATCTCCAGATCTAACTACCTTCAGCTGAGGTAGCAAATGGCATATCAATTAGGAGGAACAGTAGTACCCCTGGCCCTGCTCCACCATTAAATTAGGTCATGGCTGATCCGATTGTAACATCAATTTCACTTTCCCATCTAACAATTCTTATGTGGAAAGGGTGAGTGAAGGAGAGGTGATTTGATAGATTACACAAGATGTGGATATAGTGGACAGCCGACATCTTTTTCTCAGTGCAGCAATGACCCAGACCAGAGGGCATCCTTTTAAGGTGAGTAGAGGAAAGGTTGGGGGGAGATGTCAGAGGTAGGTTATTTACACAGAGCAGTAAGTGATTGGAATTTACTGCTGGGGTAGTGGTAGATGGATGTCAGGGACAGTTAAGAGATTCTTTGATGGACACATGGATATATGAAAAATTGTGAGCAGCATACAAGATGCTGGAGGATCTCACCAAGTCAGGCAGCATGAGTGAAGGGGAATAAAGAACTGACATTTGAAGTAGGTTTATATCATCGACAAACATCTCGGGCTGAAAATCCCAAACTGTGCTGTACCATTCTACAATTTTTTATCCCTCTGCTCATCACTAATCTATCGGTTTTTGCCTTTAAAATATTCACGCTCTGCTTCCATCAGCCTTGGAGGAATAAACTTCCAAATATATCCATGGCAATTTGTAATCTCCTACACCATGATCTTCAGCATCTGATCAGATACACTCTGGAAATCTCAGCACACTCCCTACTTCCTCAAAGAATTATAATAAGTTCATCCTTTTCCCTTCACAAAATGATGCTGATTCTGGCTGATTACTGTGGGAATACTGCACCCTGCCTGTCAGGGTACGGGACTGTACCTTCCGGTGTGTAATTCCTATGTTATGAGTGCTGAACAGACCTGATGGAAATGGGGTGCAGAGCTAACCATTCCCCCCCCCTTTGAGAACTATGAACTATTGCTATTGCTATGCTGCTAATGAGAGAGAGAGAGAGAGAGAGAGAGAGAGAGAGAGAGAGAGAGAGAGAGAGAGAGAGAGAGAGAGAGAGAGAGAGATGAAGCACAGAGGCAGGAACATCTGCTACAGATAAGAGAGAGAGACACACATTTGATTTATGTATTATGGCTTCTTCCTGGATTGTTTACCTTTCGCTGCAAAGATGTTACTTTGCTCGTTAACATTCCTGAGGAGACAGCAGGAGTGGCCTGATTTGATGGACATGGTCATTTTGAGTTGATGGATGGCTGATACCCCATCAGTGGGGATAAAAGACAGGTGTGGGGAGACACCCCTCAGACACACCAGTGGACACTGACTGAGTGTTGTGCACCCACAGGAAGGTGGGGGCTTCGAGGACCGAATCGGGAGATCGGTCAACAAAGCTCACAGTGTGACGGCAGGGCCGGTGGGGACTTGTGTGTGTGTCCACTCATGCCAGAGTGACGAGTCCACCACAACGGTCTAGCCGAGGATGGAGGGGTCCTAACCGAATTACCACAACGGTACGACGGAATAAGAAGACAACGGAAGGTTTGCCTGCTGCAGCTGTTACATCTCGCTCTCTCTCTCTCTCTCTCCCCAACAAATTACAATACAACAACCACAATTACCTCAGCACACATGAACTGAACTGAACTTTATATTCTTCAATGACAATTCATTTACCCCTAGACATTGATAGAGCTTGTTTATTATTGGTGATTATTATTCCTACACTTCTATGTTTATTATTGCTAACCTGTTTTATATGTATATTTGCATTTTTGATACTGTATTGTGTAGTTTACTAATAAACGCCTTTAGTTTTCGGTACCACCAGACTCCAACGGATTCTTCTATCTCTGCTGGTTTGTTAACCCAGTTACGGGGTACATAACAAATTGGGGCCTCGTCTTCGGGATTTGATTACCAAATTGGGGGGCCAGTAAATCGGGATAGAAGTCCCTTATCTGATCTGGTTGTGTGGATAACCAGACGGGAAACCAGCAGAGATGGAGATTGACAAATTTTTAAAAGAACCAACTATGGGGGCATTAGAGGATGCCAAAAAGATGGAATTGTTGGGTATTGCGAGACAGTTGAATCTCTCGGCGGTGAAACCGGCGATGAGAAAGTTGGAGATACAGAGGGCGATAGCTGTGTATTATGTATCCCAAGGTGTGTTCCCATTGGGGGCATTGGAACTGTTCCCTGAGAGGAAACTAACCGAGAGTGAGCTTCAGTTACAGATGGAAAAATTAAGGTTGGCTGAGGAGGAAAAGAAGAGGGAGCATGAGCTTCGAGTAAGGAAGCTGGAACTGGAGGCCGAGAAGGAACGGGAAGAGAGGCAATTTGAGCTGGAAAAGCTTAAGGCATTGCAGGGAGGAGGCCAGGCAGTAGACCCAAACCAGGGATTCAAGATTGGTCAGGAGATTAAGTTGGTACCCCCATTTGAGGAGATGCATGTCGATAGGTACTTCCTCCATTTTGAGAAAGTTGCTTTGAATCAGAACTGGCCTAAGGGGAAATGGGCTGTTCTGTTACATGCTGTACTTAGGGGGAAGGCTCAGCAAGCGTATTCGGCATTGTCCATGGATGAGTCTAAAGATTATGATGAAGTGAAAAGGGCTAAACTAAGGAGTTATGAATTGGTTCCAGAGGCATACCGGCAGAAGTTCCGGAATTTGAGGAGGCTGTGGGACCGCACGTATTTAGAGTTTGCCCGTGAGATGCAAATGTATTGGGATCGGTGGTGTGCCTCAAAAGGGGTCAGTGGAAATTTTGATAGGCTGCAACAGCTGATGCTCATCGAGCAATTTAAAAGTTGCGTCCCCGAAGGTATGAGGACATACTTGGATGAGAAGGAGACAGAGACTCTGTCTGCGACTGCCAAGTTAGCAGACGAGTATGCCTTGACCCACAAGATAAAGTTTTCCCCAAATAAGAGCTACCAGAGAGGCAGTAGGGACAGTAGAGAAAGCCCACCGGCTAAGGCAGAGAATAAGCTGGGAACTAGCGGAAAAGGCAAGGTGGAGGAAAAGCAGGCTGGCAAGAAGGTTTCCAGCTTTACGTGTTATAATTGTGGGAAAGCTGGTCACATAGCATCTAAGTGCTTTGCTCCGAGGAAGGAGACAGGAAAGGGAAAGATGGCAACTCCGACTGGTTGCATTGAGCCGGTCAGCAGACCGATGAGGAAGGCGAGGTTAGATAGAGCCCAAGAGGGGCGTGAGAGGTTTATTTCAGAAGGGATGGTATCTGTGAAGGAGGGAGAAACCCCAGTTCCAGTGTGGATCTGGAGAGATGCTGGGGCCGTGTATTCAGCAGTGAAGCTGACAAGCAAGCCTGTAAGTGCTGAGGACCAGCCCACAGATTCCAAGATTAATCCCGCCTGCGCAGTAACTCGCAGCATGTCTAGAAAGGCGGCTGAGAAAGGAAACAGTTTAAATGAGTCCAGTGTTGATTTAGCTGAGACGTTTTTATCAGCCCTGTACCAGGAGAGGTTAGAGGATGGTAAAGCGGAGAATAGTGGAGCTAAGGAAAGTAAGGGAGATGAAGCAGATTTAGTGTTATCAAGGAACGGAATTTTGAACCTGGCCCATAAGATACCCCTAGGTGAACATTGTGGAGTGAGGAAGGAGGTTATGGAGGCACAGAGCCAAGATGGGAAACAGATGGGGCAGCAAGAAGGTCCAGGGTTGGACACTGATGATTTATGTAGCTTGAAAGAGCTGGTTGTAGTTGAAGAATTTAAGTGTGTTCCCAATTATGTAAGGGCAGTCCTAGACGAAAAGGATGCCGCTACCTTGAGGGAGTCTGCTGGGTTAGCAGATGAGGTTGTCTTAACCCGCAAGGTTGAGTTTACTCTGAATGGGAGTTGCCCAGAGAGTAACTGGGAGGATCAGGGGAACTTGGAATTTGAAATGGGGACTGGTATTGAAAGCCTAGGAGAGGCAGATGTCGCGCTGGCCTGTGTTCAGGTTGTGAAGGTACCTGTGGATGCACAGGGTACTGAACCTAGTGTGGAGACTCAGGAAAAGTCTGAGTTATCTGACTTGGTTAAAAAGGAATGCAGTCCTTTTGGGTCAGATGGACTTGGTTCAGTGAAGAAAGGGTTAACCTTGGCACCAGTGGAAAGTGAGGATTCTCAGTCACTTGTGTTAGACGGTGTTCTAAAATCTAGTGATGAGATGAAAGCTGGTGAGATGGATATTATTGAAGATATTGAGGGAAAAAGTGTTACTAAAGTTTTGAATAAAGAAAATTTAAAGTCTGGATTGATTTTAGAAGTAGTAACCATGCTGAAGGGTCAGTGGTCTGGTAACAAGGTGCCTGCAAAGCAATTACAGTTTATTTTGAAATTTAAAGATAAACAACTTGGTGATGTTGTTCAAGTATGTGATTTGGGGAGACAGAACTTGAAGTGTTGTTTTGACCAAGAGCGATCACCTGCAAGTGTTAAATGGGAAACTAATATAATTAAAGATCCTGAAGATAAAATTAATGACCTGCTTAAAATTAACGAGTGGTGTGGAAGTTCAGCAAATGAGCTTAGTTTGGAAAACATTAGTGATAAGCTAGCCCCTGTGAAGGCCTATTCCAAGCTGGTGAGCCAGCTAACCACGTGAGAGTTAAGTGGAAAAGAGGCAAGGGTTGACCAAATGCCGCTTTGAATAACAGGATCTGGTTTTGCGGGAATTTGACTTTTTTTTTGACAAAGCTTGTGGAAGATAAAGACAATATCATAGTAGATTGACTAAATGTTAAATTTAAAAGTGAAATAGTGATTAGTATTTGCATAAACTTCTGTAATGTACTACATTATAATCACACATGTATTGGTTCACACTTTGTAATATACACCTAAGTTAAGAATTACTCCACTGTGGAGAAAGAATTGTTGGCACTTATCCTGGTGATACACCATTTTGAGGTCTACATTTGCTCAGCACAGAGACCATTAATCGTTTATATTGATCACAATCCTTGGTATTTTTGGCTAACATGAAGAATAAAAATAGACGGTTATTAAGTTGGAGTCTGCTGTTACAAGAATTCGATATTAAAATACAACATGTAAAGGGGAGTGACAATGTAATTGCTGATTGTTTATCCAGGTGTTAATTGAAAGTATATCTGTATTACTCTTGTAGTTAACGACCACTTTTGTATTATATTAGACTCTGTAGTGTGCTTTACTAGTTAATTTTCACCCCGGTGAAAATTCCTTGATGGATGGGGGGTGTTATGAGTGCTGAACAGACCTGATGGAAATGGGGTGCAGAGTTAACCATTTCCCCCCCCCCCCCGCCCTTTTGAGAACTATGAACTATTGCTATTGCTCTGCTGCTACTGAGAGAGAGAAAGAGAGATGAAGCACAGAGGCAGGAACATCTGCTACAGATAAGAGAGAGAGACACACATTTGATTTATGTATTATGGCTTCTTCCTGGATTGTTTACCTTTCGCTGCAAAGACGTTACTTTGCTCGTTAACATTCCTGAGGAGACAGCAGGAGTGGCCTGATTTGATGGACATGGTCATTTTGAGTTGATGGATGGCTGATACCCCGTCAGTGGGGATAAAAGACAGGTGTGGGGAGACACCCTCAGACACACCAGTGGACACTGACCGAGTGTTGTGAACCCACAGGAAGGTGGGGGCTTCGAGGACTGAATCAGGAGATCGGTCAACAAAGCTCACAGTGTGACGGCAGGACCGGTGGGGACTTGTGTGTGTGTCCACTCATGCCAGAGTGACGAGTCCACCACAACTGTCTAGCCGAGGATGGAGGGGTCATAACCAAATGACCACAACGGTATGACGGAATAAGACAACGGAAGGTTTGCCTGCTGCAGCTGTTACATCTCGCTCGCTCTCTCTCTCTCTCTCTCTCCAACAAATTACAATACAACAACCACAACTACCTCAGCACACATGAACTGAACTGAACTTTATATTCTTCAATGACAATTCATTTACCCCTAGACATTGATAGAGCTTGTTTATTATTGGTGATTATTATTCCTACACTTCTGTTTTTATTATTGCTAACTTGTTTTATATGTATATTTGCATTTTTGATACTGTATTGTGTAGTTTACTAATAAACACCTTTAGTTTTCGGTACCACCAGACTCCCAACGGATTCTTCTATTTCTGCTGGTCTGTTAACCCAGTTACGGGGTACGTAACACCTACCACTGCTTTACTTCACTGCTTCCAAATTCCTGTCTCAATATCATCTCAGTCCACATTTGCTGCTTTTAATGCCAACTTGTTATTTCATTGAATCCTTCCTTACTGTGCAGTAGTTGCTTGAACCAATTATGGCAAGCTGACCTCACGCGTTTGGCACAAATCTACCAAGAGTTTCACATCATAAACCCATAAGAGACAGGAGCAGAAATAGGCCATTCAGCCCATGGAGTCTGCTCTGCCATTCCATCATGATTCTCCCTTTCAACCCCATAATGCCCTTACTAATCAACAACCTATTGACTTCCACTTTATATATACCCAATGTCTTTGACTCCACAGCCAACTATGGCAATGAATTCCACAGACCCACTGCCCTCTGGCTGCAGACATTTCTCTTCATCTCTGTTCTAAAGGGGCATCTTTCTTTTCTGAAGCTGTGCCCTCCAGAAGGATAACAAAAAGTAAACCCTATATTCTTTGCATTAGTGTTTAATTATCCAGTTAAATGGATAAGAGGCAAAGTGAGGATTGGCCTACTTCTGAAGCCATAAATAAAGTATTCACAGAATACACTTGAACCCAGTGTCGCAATCTTTAACCCTACGCAGAGAGTTGGATTGAGATGAAAATTTTAAGGAGTTTGCCTGTTTCTTCGAGACTGGTCATTTTCCTGGATAGCAAGCTTCTCAGTTGGGAGACTTCATTGTGCACATCTTGCACACATAGGGGGCAAAGATTGTGGCTTCAGCTTGCATCAATGTGATAGCAATGAAGCAGCAAAGAGTGAAAGTACTTCCTGCCAGAAAGCATTCGAATGTAACCACAGCCATTCTAAATGGTCTTCCAAATGCTGACGGGCCCTTTTTAATTTGGGATGATTTCCCTGTTTGGTCGCCTGTAGCTCACTGGGCTAGGTGTCAAGCTAAGGTAGTCACTCCCTCCTTGGAGCCAATGGGTGACGTACCGATCAAACCCACAGTGCAGGGTCCAGTGATCGACCTCAGGATCATATGTATCATTACCATTGTTGCAAGAGATGGGAATTACACATGACACAATGAGGAATACAATAGTCTTACCTTCTAAGGCCCAGTGTGATAGCTAGCTTCTTCCCTTTCAAAGCCACCTTTGCGTCCAACTTTGACTCCTGCAATGGAAAACCCAGATGAGAATATAGAACATCTCCCATTGTGGGATACCAGTGAAGAAACAACACATGCGCATGATCACTCGTGTGCATAGTACACTCTAATGTGACCACTTGTGCACACACCACTCCACTGTGACAACTTGTGCACACACAACACTCCAATGTGACCACTTGTGCACACACAACACTCCACTGTGACCACTTGTGTGCACACCACACTCCATTGTGACTTGTGAATACACCACTCCAAGCTGACCACTTGTGTGCAGTCCACACTCCTCTGTGACCACTTGCATGCAGACCACACTTCACTGTGACCACCTGTGCACACATGTGACCACTTGTGCACACACCATACTCCAATGTGACTACCTGTGCATACACCACACTCCATTGTGACCACTTGTGCACATACCACTCCACTGTGACCACTTGTACACACCACACTCCACTGTGACCATTTGTGCATGCACCACTCCAAGGTGACCACTTGAGTGCAGTCCAGACTCCACTGTGACCACTTTACAGCACTAGTGATCACCAGTCAGGTTCGATTCCCGCCACTGTCTTAACAAATTTGTACGTTCTTTCCATGGCTACGTGGGTTTCCTTTGGGAGCTCTGGTTTCCTCCCACATTCCAAAGACGTACAGGTCAGTAGGTTTGTGGGTATGCTATGCTGGCACTGGGAACATAGCAACACACATGGGCTGCCCTAGCACCATCCTCATGGATTTGTCTTGACGCAAATGACGCATTTGATTGTATGTTGCATTGTACACGTGACAAATAAAGCTAATCCATCTGATGAACAGGGCCAAGTTGTATTATCAAGATTTCTCCAAGATATTACCTTTTAAATAACACTCTCCCTTGCTATTTTTCTGAAACTACTGTTATCCAGTTTGGATGTTCAAAGACTGAAGCAGGAAACATCAGGAGAGAAGGGAAACAGGGTAGAGTCACCACTTTTAATACACATAGTTTCTGGTATTTCCTCCTACCTCCTGATGGTTCTGTGCTTCATGACGGTAAGACCATAAGAGATAGGAGCAGAATTAGGCCATTCAGCCCATTGAGTCTGCACTGCCATTCCATCATGGCAATTTATTATCCCTGTCAACCACATTCTCCTGCATTCTCCTCATTATCTTTGAGGCTCTGACTAATCAAGAATATATTAACTAACCTCCACTTTAAATATACCCAAAGACTTTGCCTCCATAGCCATCTATGGCAAAGAATTCTACAGATTCATCACCCTCTGACCAAAGAAATTCCTCCTCATCTCTGTTCTAGAGGGACATCCTCCTATTCTAAGTCTGTATCTTCTGGTCCTGGACTCCCCCACTATAGGAAACATCCACTCTATCTAGGCCTTTCAAAATTCAATAGGTTTCAGTGGAATCCCACCTCATTCTTCTAAACTCCAGCAAATACCGACCCAGAGGCATTGAACACTCTTCATATGTTAACCCCTTCAGTCCCAGAATCATTCTCATGAACCTCCTCTGGACCCTCTCCATTGCCAGCACATCCATCCTTGGATAAGGGGCCAGATCTGCTCAAAATAAACCAAGTGCACTCTGACCAGTGACTTATAAAGCCTCAACATTACATCCATGCTTTTATATTCTAATCCTCTTGAAATTAATGCTAACATTGAATTTGCCTTCTTTACCATTGACTCAACCTGCAAATTAACCTTTAGAGAATCCTGCACGAGGATTCCCAATTCTCTTTGCATCTCTGATTTCTGAATTTGCTCCACATTTAGAAAATCAGTCTTGCATTTTGGAAGAATGACTTTATTCCTTCTTCCAAAATACAAGACTCTTGTACTTTGTACTCGTGATCTCCAGCTTTAACTTTAACATGTGTGGTCCATTTGCAGCCTTTCCCAACACACTAATCCTTGGAGGCGGGTTTGCACGCGCATGGAAACAATACGTTCTTTGCCTGGATGGACATGCAACATGGTGGACAGGATACAACGGGTCCGAGGAATTCAGACAGACCAGGGCATCTGCAGGTGGTGCTGCTTAACAGAACTGAGCTTTGGAATAGTGCCCAGAGGGACCTCGGGGTGCAGATACATCCTGAGAGTTATGTGATGATCTGGATACCATTACAATTAGAACAATGTACGTAACTGTGGGGCTAACGTATAAATGTAATTGCAAAATATTTGGACACTTAGACTACAAGGGCTTGAAGACAGTGTAAGCACAAGGCTTTTTGACTACAGGCACACAGTGTGATTGTAGGTGACCTGTGAGTACAGACGCATTGTATGACAGTAGGAGTAGTGTGACATGGTAACACACAAGAGATTTTGCAGTTGCTGGAAATTCTGAGTAACACATGCAAAATGCTGGAGAAGCTGGTGAAGGGTCTCAGCCCGAAGCACAGACTTGTTATTCCCCTTCATACATGCTACCTGACCTCCTCCAGCATTTTGTCTGTGGTGCTAAGGATTTTGTATTGTGGGGATATTGGGAACACTTTGCTTACCATGATTATACTGGAAAGTGTGACCGGAGGGGAGTTGGGCGGCAGTATGATGATATTCATGCGAGCGTTGACACCGATAGTGATCCCCGAAGGCTTGATTGTACAATGAGGAACTGACGTCACTTCCAACTCCAGCAACAAGGGAGCTTCCTTGGCTGATGATGTCGGGGTCTTGGGAGTGATTGGGAAAGGAGGCAGAAAATTAACACTCAGACATATTCTATGTCAAATATACGACATCAAAACATAGACTGATTGCATCTCATTCCAATAGACTTTGATGAGGAACTGAGTTAGAACTTACAGTATATCAAAATAAACCCTTAAGCAGAATTCATTGGCTTGATTTCATTGGATCAATACTCAACTCTGAAACATCTGAACTATGAAGATGCATACAGCAGGATGCTCTTCAATGATTACAGCTCAGCATTCAACACTATCATTCTGTCAAAACTAATCACTAGGCTCCAACACCTAGGCCTATCAATGTAGCTTTTTATTGATTCTATTGTATTTCTTTGATTTACTGTGAATGTCTGCAAGGAAATGAATCTTAAGTTAGTACACACAGAATACAACATAACTACAGTTATGATACAAATACCAAGTAATCTATAGTTAAAGTAATAACATATTCTAGATTAAGAGTCTGAAAATTGATTGATACAAAGCAAATACCAATACAGTCAATATGACTTCACCTATCCACGCTTTTCCTTGAGTCTAGTATCAATCTATTTAAGGCAAATCAAATTATTGCTTAAAGGTTAAGTGCATATGCTCCAATACTGAGAATTTGAGTCCAAATGTGTCAAAATTCCTCATTTTCTGCTATAATCATTGGAGAGTGGATTCTAGTTAACTGGGGGATCAATTAATTGAGTCAGCTGCTTATTTGGGACAACTCTTAAAGAACAAAAAACTACTTGAGAAAATAGCCAGGATTCTCTCTGTATATTTGAGACACTATTTTGCTTAATTGGGACAGGAAACTGTTGCCAAACAATCTCTAACTAGCGTCATTCGCATGCACCTTTGTGGCTGTTAGTTACTACATGGTGCTTAGAGCAAAGTTTTTAAATTGTGTCAGTTGGGTGTGCTTGTGTTATGTTATCCAGTTGGGCCAGTGAAACAAAATCAGTGACTTTTGATAATTTTGCTTATGAAGAATTTGAAGATATCGACGATCATCCTGAATGTTGCAATGAAAATGAAGATTTGGAGGACACAATCATTGAAAGCATTGTATGAAAACATCAAGACAGGAAATATGAAGATGAGGAAATTGATGAAGATTACGCATCAAAACTTGAATTAGTGACTACAAAGGGTGCCAGGAAATTTATTGTTGGATTACGACACAACTTCATGCAGAAAGGCAATGCAGGCAGTCCATTATCTACTCAAGGTATCTGTGCTGATTTTGTTCATTTACAGTCAATCAATAGAGCATGGCAGCATACACTGGATCAATTCCTCCATCGATAACTATTAGGAACTAAAACACAGATTTATATTGATAGTGTTCTAATTTGTTCTATATTTCATTTAAATACATAATTTGTTATTCAGTTAAACAGCAGTTCCTCTTTTTTATATTCTTTTAACATGAAACTTTGGCTAAATGGGTCAGCCACTTAACTAGGCCAAAACGTACTGATGTGTCCCAATTAATTGGAATCCATGGTATATGGCGGCATATACGTACTTTGATAATAAATTTACTTTGAACTTTATAGCAATGAAGGAGAAAATGGCAAAAGAACACCAGACTAGGTTTGTGTTTAGTAGGGAAGTGAAAGAAATGCAGAGCTTTGGTACTTTGAGACAGAAAAAGAGAGAATGGATGCATCAGAAAACAAGAAAGAGAGCAAAAGATGTTTATGGACTTTATGTTGCTGTTGTACAAGTCATTGGTGGGGCTGCACTTGGACTACTATGTACAGTTTTGGTCACCCTGTTATAGAAAAGACATGGCTAAGCTCAAAAGAGTTCAGAGAAGATTCATCAGGATGCCGCCAGGGTGAGAACAGCCTGAGTTACAGGGAGAGGTTGGCCAACCCAGGCCTTTAATCTTTAGAATGTGGCAGAATGAGTGATGACCTTATAGAAGTGTTTAAAATTATGAGAGACATCGGTTTTCCCAGGATATGGAAATCCAGATCTAGAGGTCATAGGTTTAGGGTGAGGAGGGAAAGATTTAAAAGGGAGCTGAGGGGCAATCTTTTCCACACAGAGAGTGGTGAGTATATGGAACGAGCTGCCAGAGGAAGAGGTTAAGACAGGTACAAATAGTATCATTTTCAAAGCACTTGGCTAGACACAGGGAGGAACAGGGCTTAGAGGGATTTGGGCCAAACACAGGGAATTGGGTCTAGCCGGCTGGACACAGTGGTCAGCGTGGCTGGTGAGATGAGGGGCCTGTGTCCGAGCTGTATTTTGCTCTGTGACTCTGTGAGACGTGGGGAAAGAGACGTGTAGACACAGAGATAATCAGAGATCAGACAGCAAGGTGGAGAAGGAAAATGAGAGAACAGAAAGCAAGAGGAGAAGGATGAGACAGAGAAAGGGAGTAATAATATATAACATCGCCTTGTTACTCACCAATAGGATGATTGGTCCAAAGAAAGTTGTCCTGAGTAAATAGGCAAGGTCCACTGGCATCTGGTAACAAATTGGCAACAGAATTCAGTAACTGCCAGTGACTTATTTCACATTAGTTGCTGTAAGGATTGGGAGCTCACCTTACTCTCAGGAATCTCGGTCTTTAGCGATCCAGCTTTATAATAGGAGAACATGGCGGAGTCGAAGAAGTACTCAGACAGAGAGATATACACCATGCGATCCTTGCTCTTCAGATGGGGTTTAACTGCAGTGTTTGGCAGAGTTTCGTTCTCATATTGAAGAGGATAGAACATTCCCTGGAAGAAAAAAGTGGCAGGAAAATCTCAGTAAAGCGTGCACACAGACATGGGATTTCAATTAAAAACAAGATAAAAAATGATTAACAGCAGAATGGAATCGGAATAAAGTGCACCGACAGTGATAGGGAGCCTGCTCCTGCTGTAGGGTTTGATTCCAGCTGGCTGGAGGAGATCATTGGGTCACTTCATTTCTCAGATTGGACCGAGGCTGTGATGAGGTCTGAAGTGGAGATCTCCTGGTGAAAGCCAGTCTGGACATTGTAGAGCATGGTGATGGTGAGTAAGTGTCACTCAACAGCACTGCGTGGATCTCTTTGTCGATGACTGTGGTAAATTGATTCCATGGTAAAGCTTGACGTGGTTTAGAGTCTGAGTAATATGCAGTATGGAACCAGTACACGTTCTGTGCTTTGTGAACAGAACATACTTGAATAATTGTTGAGTAGATGCCAGTGGGTGTAAATGTACTCGAACATTTGAGATGAGGCACAACTAGTTTTGGAGTGTGGGTCTTCAGTACTAGAGCTGGGATGTTGTCTGTTCCCAAAGCTGTTCTGTAACCAATGCTCTTCATCATTTCTTGATACCACAGCCTGATATCCTTCTGCAGTCTGGCTTGATGGGTATTGGATGAGTGAGGGACAGGGCACATCAGGGAGGTGAGGGGTGGGGGTACAGACTGTGTTGGCACAGGTTAAGTTATCAGACTAGTGATCCAAAGAACTGAACTAACAATGTAGAGACCAGCATTGGTTCAGAGAATTCAAATTCAGTTAATTAGCTAGATATGGGAAAATAGCAATGCTGTCCACAAAATTCACTGGATTATCATAAAACTCCATCTGGTTTCGCTCACAACCTTTGGCTTACCCTATCTTGATGGTGTGTGACTCCAAACCTAGCCTGTCCGTTTAGTGTTTAAGCTCCCCTGTACAGTTAATTCTGAAATTGCTTTGTGGAACATCCAATTTGAAACACTGGTGAGCCCACTGGCAATGATACTGCAGGACTGACGACACGCTGAGTGCATTGCAAGAGTGAGCAGAGCTCTAGGGGTAGACTAATTTTCTGGTTGACTGATGAAAGATGGCATTCAGAACCTGTCGGAGAACAGCTTCGGTAAAGGTGAAGAAGGCGGTGCATTTGGTCAGAATCCAAGAGAAAGGCATACTTCTGCAATTTACCTGTAGGAGGCACAATAACAATTACCCGGGACAGAGACACGAGTTGAAAATAGCTGTCTGTTATTGAAGCAGTTTGCAGGTCTGGTCCAGAGTAAAAGAACATTCAGATGAGCATATCAGCTTTCGCTGCAGGGAACTTGATGACAAGGATGTGGAACCTGGCACGGGTTGTAAATCAGTCAAATGTGGAACTTGCTGATTTACAGCATGTGCCAGGTTCCACATCCTTGGCACGTGGTGGAAAATGGCTCCACCAAGATTTTGGTGTACAGGTAGTCCCCAAGTTACGAACGTCTGACTTACAGACAACTCGTACTTACAAACCAAGGAAGGAGAACGCCATCCGCCATTTTAAGTCAGATCGCGACGCCGTTCACCATTTTAAGTCATTGTCGTTGCCATTGACACTGTGTTGAGTGTTTAACTTTGTATTTAGCTTAAATTTTTCTTAGTAAGATTCACCCTGACCCCGCCCCCCCTCCCCCATTCCGGTCGGATGGTGGCGTGGTGAGATCAGTGCCAGGCTCGTGAACGGAGGTTCGATCCAGTGTCAGTCCGCTCCCGTGCCAGGTTGACTCCCGTACCACCTGTGCCAGGTTGATGCCGAGCTCACAACTCGACTTCGTAAAAAAAACACTGCCACCTCCAGTTTAAATTCCCATGCTGAATATTGTGGATGATCAAATACCCAAACCCAGCACAGCCCCCATTTGTCACATTTAACCTGTCTCAATGCGGTGGTCCTTAGGACCCAGCGGATCTTGGGAGCCGGCGGCGGCAGTGTTTCTGTTCCATTGACAGGAAGCGATTGCGATTGAAAATAAAGTGGAAATAATAAAGCGTTTGGAAAGAGGTGAAACGCCATCGGTCATTGGAAAAGCATTAGGCTACAGTCGGTCAACGATCGGAACAATTTTAAAGGATAATGGATAAAGTGAGAATCATGGAGCATGTGAAAGGCGCTGCCCTAATGAAAGCTACAATTATTACTCAGCAACACAGTGGTTTAATTATTGGAATACATATGTTTCTTAAGTGTTTTATATGCATAGAAAGGTAAAATATATACTATATACTAAGACAAACGTTCGACGAACTGACGCTAAATAATACCGGATGTACTTGTTCCGACTTACGTACAAATCTGACTTAAAGACGGACTTAGAAACGGAACTCGTATGTAACCCAGGGACTGCCTGCATTTGTTTGAAAGATGACATGACTGTGCACTGCATTATGACGAGACCCGATACTTATTTACAGAACTTCAGCAAAACACATCTAAGCAAAAGCACAAGGCAACTGAAGTTGTAGCTGGGAGCAATTCTTCAAACGTTTGGAGATGTGGAATGCCTGGTGAGATGGAATGGCAGTCGTGTGTAACACTCCACCAACCTTCTCTCTAATTACAGCTGCACGATAAATGTTTACATGGCCTGAAAACTACATAGCACTTTAATAAAACATTATATTAAAGAAAATTCCAGCTGTGCAGGAGCATTTCAGTTATTGTGCAGCCTCGCACCCGTGCAGCTTAAATGGAACAGTGCAGTCCGCAGCGACAAGACCACACCCAAACGAGTGGTAGCTGATGAAGAATACCCACAGGCTGATCTGGCAGGAACTAAAGTATTTACCAAACTGGATTTGTCTCATGAAAACCTCCATTTAAATTCAATAGATAAAAACGTCAACCAGGAGAGCCAACAAAATCTAACAATCAACATGTGTATTCACCCATCAGACCCATAGGTAGTGACAAATCATCCGGTAATTCTTCCAGACCACCATGAACAAACGTTTTACAAGAAATAAATCACTCCTCTGCATTCAGGGTAACTTGCTAATTCTTAGGTGCATTGAAGGAGAAAACCTTCATATTCTAGCTGAGGTAGTGAAGTGATTATACAGGCATGTGGGGAGTTAAAGAGAAACAAATGTTGTAATGTGCAATGTGTGTAACACACACACACACACTCACTCAATTCTGGAAGAACTCAGCAGGTCAGGCAGCATCTACTGAAAGGAATAAAGAGTCAATGCTTCGGGCTGAGTGAACTGATTTATCTTGGCTTACTAGTGGAAGCATGCATCTGTATAAAATAAAAAGTACAAACTTTTACAGAGGCTACAAAACCAAAGAGTCCATCTGAATTGGTTCTTTATTGGAAATCGTGCAATATCTTATGCATCTTTTCCATCAGATTTGACAACGGTATTCTTGCCCCTTGAAGAGGAGTGCCTGAGGTAAAGAGTAATAAAGTGGTTATGATTTGGGAGGGTTAGCTAGGCAGTGAAGCTCACCCATTTTGGCACCAGCCATGAATTAACATCAGTGTTATGCCGCACGGCAGTTACCTGACTTGCAACGCAAGATGACCACAAAACCCATAACCCATTACATCATGTAACTGCTCTACCATCCAGTAAGATTGCAGTTGGCATTTAAACTCACTGCCACTTTACTGTTTTAATCTAAAATGCTTGGATTTTCAGAATACTTTTCATGATATTGAAAAATCTTTGACCCTCTCCAGCTGAGAATTGCAGGGTTTTGTCACCCACTTGGTGAAGAAACTTCTTCCCATCTCGGTCCCGAGTAGCCACCCCCTCACTTTGAGATTGCAGCTTTGGATTTTGATACCCCCTAGCCACTAGCTCTACTTCGCTTGCCCCTGCGGAACGGACAGAACACACTTAGGTCACCCTCCACCTGAACAATATCACCGTCTGACAGGCTGGCCATCAAGAACATCCCTCACACACCAGTCCCACTCCTTGGTGCAAGTGTGCCCAGGGGGAGCATTTTACTTATCTTGTTTCTATTTAAAGGTACAGCACAGTTACTGGCTTTTCTGGCCCAACGAGCCTGCGCTGCCAATTACACCCACGTGACCAATTAACCAACCAGCCCTTAGGTCTGTGGAATAGGTGAGGGAGCCCTCACTCAAAGAGGTGACCTTACCCTGGTGGCCAGTTCAGCTCTGGTCTTGCCTCTCCTTGAAGGTTGGTCTCAGGCTGGTCTCCTCAGGAACTCTCTGGTGATGGGTGAATGAACAGTGCCCTGCCTCACGATGCTGCTTCTGGCCAGTGGGAAGAGAACTATCACTACTCATAGGCTCCGTACCAGCTTGTAACCCTTACCTTGAAGTCCATGTCCATGTAGTCAGAAGTAACGTTTGGGTCACTGAGGAGGGAATAATCGATCCCTATGTACTGGTCCACCGCTGTTTGCACTTTATAAGGGAGAAAAAGTGTTAGTCCCAGAAGTCCAGAGGAAAGTATCAACAAGACCATTGAAAAACATAATCAGTGATGGGACTTGCACTCTTCTAGCTTAGACTACAGGAGGGCAAAATTGCCCAGCAGATGAAAACGGTAACCTCTCCGGGATAAGTGAACCATTTCATTATCGCTCGGGCACACCAGGTGTCCCACTGGGATTCAGGGCAGCCCTTGAAGATCCTCCTGGCTGCAGGGGTGGCAAGCACTTTGTCCACCAGTCCACATTTTATCTGTGCAGTTTGGAGCCAGGAGTCGCATTGTTATCAGGACGCATAGTCCGGTCCCTAAACTCACCAAGCTCCCCCACCCTCCCGACGCACTGAACTGCTGACTGCTGAGGTGGTCAGAATACCAGGTGCCTTCACAGGAAATGACACTTTGCCCCACTCCAGTTCAGCTCCCAGGGCGGAGGTGTCACGCCAGCATGCAACACGGATCTGGTTGTCCTCCGCGCACGCTGCCTCTTCAGTGAAGTGCATTCACTGGGCAGGACACATACATACCCGGCACGGTCTCCAGCAGAGAGTTCAGCAGCACCAGCCCTGAGTGCTGTAAGGTTGGACAAATCTACAGGAACATAGAAAGGGGGATTATTCAGGTAGAAAAGACAACATTGCTCCTCCTCAATCGCACAGTTCAAATCAACATGGCAACTCATGGGCATCAACAAGATTATCATCTGATATAATTCTCAGTCAGTGCTTGCAGAGAAGTCCATCGGTCACAGAATATCCAAAACAATTTGACTCTTTTAAGGCATTGGTCAGATGTACGTGGAGTACCGTGAGCAGATTTGGGCCCCTTGCCTATGAAAAGATGTGCTGGCTTTGGAGAGGGTCCAGGCAAGGTTCACAAGAATGATCCTGGGAATGAAAGGGTTAATGTATGAGCAGCATTTGAAGGCTCCGAGCCTGTAATCACTGGGGTTTAGAAGAATGAGGGGGGATCTCATTGAAACCTATCGAATATTGGAAGAGCAAACACGAGGAAATCTGCAGATGCTGGAAATTCAAACAACACACACAAAATGCTGGTGGAACACAGCAGGTCAGGCAGCATCTATAAGGAGAAGCACTGTCGACGTTTCGGGCCGAGACCCTTCGTCAGGACTAACTGAAAGGAAAGATAGTAAGAGATTTGAAAGTAGTTGGGGGAGGGGGAAATGCGAAATGATAGGAGAAGACCGGAGGGGGTGGGATGAAGCTAAGAGCTGGAAAGGTGATTGGCGAAAGTGATACCGAGCTGGAGAAGGGAAAGGATCATGGGACGGGAGGCCATGGGAGAAAGAAAGAGCTCGTTGACTTCATTAACTTTGCCTCCAACTTTCACCCTGCCCTCAAATTTACATGGTCCATTTTCGACACCTCCCTCCCCTTCCTTGATCTTTCTGTCTCCATCTCTGGAGACGGCTTATCTGCTGATATCTACTTTAAGCCTACAGACTCTCACAGCTACCTGGACTATTCCTCTTCCCACCCTGTCTCTTGCAAAAAGGCTATCCCCTTCTCACAATTCCTCCGTCTCCGCCGCATCTGCTCTCAGGATGAGGCTTTTCATTCCAGGACGAAGGAAGTCCTTTTTTAAACAAAGGGGCTTCCCTTCTTCCACCATCAACTCTGCTCTCAAACGCATCTCTCCCATTTCCCGCACTTCTGCCCTCACCCCATCCGCCTGCCACCCCACTCGGGATAGGGTTCCCCTTGTCCTCACCTACCATCCCACTAGCCTCCAGGTCCAACGTATAATTATCCATAACTTCCGCCACCTGCAACAGGATCCCACTACCAAGCACATCTTTCCCTCCCCCCTCTTTCTGCTTTCCGCAGGGATTGCTCCCTACGTGACTCCCTTGTCCACTCGTCCCCCCCATCCCTTCCCACCGATCTCCCTCCTGGCACTTATCCTTGTAAGCGGAACAAGTGCTACACCTGCCCTTACACTTCCTCCCTCACCACCATTCAGGGCCCCAGACAGTCCTTCCAGGTGAGGCAACACTTCACCTGTGAGTCGGCTGGTGTGGTATACTGCGTCCGGTGCTCCCGGTGTGGCCTTTTATATATTGGTGAGACCCGACGCAGACTGGGAGACCGTTTCGCTGAACACCTACGCTCGGTCCGCCAGAAAAAGCAGGATCTCCCAGTGGCCACACATTTTAATTCCACGTCCCATTCCCATTCTGATATGTCTATCCATGGCCTCCTCTACTGTCAAGATGAATCCACACTCAGGTTGGAGGAACAACACCTTATATACCAGCTGGGTAGCCTCCAACCTGATGGCATGAACATTGACTTCTCTAACTTCCGTTAATGCCCCTCCTCCCCTTCTTACCCCATCCCTGACATATTTAGTTGTTTGCCTGTTCTCCATCTCCTTCTGGTGCTTCCCCCCCCACCTTTCCTTCTCCCGTGGCTTCTCGTCCCATGATCCTTACCCTTCTCCAGCTCTGTATCACTTTCGCCAATCACCTTTCCAGCTTTTAGTTTCATCCCACCCCCTCCGGTCTTCTATCATTTCACATTTCCCCCTCCCCCCACTACTTTCAAATCTCTTACTATCTTTCCTTTCAGTTAGTCCTGACGAAGGGTCTCGGCCCGAAACGTCGACAGTACTTCTCCTTACAGATGCTGATAATGAACCTGAATCTGATTCTTCCAATCCACTTGGTGCTTTTTTGGATTATTTTCAGGTGCTTTATCTTCACCAGGAGGTGAATCTCAAGCCCAGCATGGCCGCAGGGGCCTCAGCCTGTCGCCAGAGTGATCGGAGCAAATCACCTGATGACTGGAGAGGCCGGTGACTCTGCCTGCAATGGTCAGGCAGCCAGCCTCACACAGCACCAGATCAGACACTGAGCTCCAGAGAAAAATGATTCAGTGTTTCTTGAGGGGAGCCACTGGACTGTGGAGGTGCAGAGAGCGGAGTAGCCGCTGTTTCCATTGTAGCTGCATCCAGCCAGTGTTGCTGCCTGGGGTTCAGATCAGCTCCTTCATGGGGAATCATTAAGACCAGGTTGAGGCAAAAGAGACTGCAGATGGCGGAATTGGGAGCAACACACATGGTGCTGGGCTGCATCGATGGAGAGAAATGAACAGTCAACATTTCAGATCAAAACCTTTTAATCTGGTCCAGCCCAAAACATCAACTGTCCAATTTCCTTCACAGATGTTGCATGACCTACTGAGCTCTCCCAGTGCCTTGTGTGTTGATCTAGACAAGGTTTTCGGCTTTGTACTCCACAATGTCTGGACATGTGTCCAACTCTAAGGTGTGGAGGACTTGGAATCTATTACAGAGCCAAGAGATCCTTCCCTTCGCTCTGAAGTGATTTGCAATGAGATTAGCACAGAATCTTCATGGCTGTTGGAGTAGGTGCCTGCCCTAGTGCTTTGTTTTATTATGGTCACATGTACCGAGATGCAGTGAAAAGTCTTGTATTCTGTTCATACAGATCAAATCGTCACACGGTGTATTGTGCCAGAACAAAAGCTACAGTGAAAGTACAGTTCAGGTAAATGATAAAGTGTAAGACCATAATGAGGTAGATTGTCAGACCAAGAGTCCATTGTATTGTACAAGAAATCCATTTAAGAGTCTGATAGTCTATGTAGTGGGATAGAAGCTGTCTTGAGCCTGGTGGTACAAGCTTTCCGGCTTTCTATACATCTTCTACCCAATTGGGAGGTGGGGGGGTGGGGAGAAGGGAGAAAATTTGGGGAGGGTGGGGTCTTTGGATTTGTGCCCACAACTCTGCAGTTTCTTGCAGTCACGTAGGGAACAGTTGTTGCGATGTGCATCCAGAGAGGATGCTTCCTATGGTGCATTGTTTAAAAATGACTCTGTCTCAATGCCCCGAACACTCAAGCTCGACACCACTCACTACAAAGTGGCCCACATGACTGGCCTCCTAAACATTCAATCCCTCCACCTCGGGTGCTCCACAGCTGTAGCATTTACCAGCTATAAAGTGCAGATATTCTCCTAAGCTACTCCAACAGCACCTTGAGAATTTATGACATCTACCGTCAAGAAGGATAAGGACAATGGGCAGATGGGAACACCACCACCTGCAGATTCCCTTCCAAGTCATGCACTGCCCTGAGTGGAAATATATTGCTTTCCTTCATCATCACCGGGACAAGTGCTGGAACTCTTTCCATCTCAGTTCTATGGGATACCTCCCTGTTCAAAAAGGCAGCCCACCTCCACACAAGTAGGAATGGGCAAAAAATCTACACTCCGAAAAATGAATAAAAGACATGGTGAATATGCAGAAAGTGAGATTTACCTGTCGGTTTATGAGTAAGCGCAAACCAGTGGTGAGAACAGTGGAGAATACTTGATAAAAGCCCCTGTAAAAGGAGACAATAGCATGAACTTAGCAAATCACCTGTAATATTAGAGAGGAGCTAAAGAAAAATACCATGTATGGGAAATCAGTGTTCTGGCATCAACCAGCAGGAAGATTGTACCCTCCACGCTAGCAAGTGAGAGAAGACATGACTTTGATCTCCACAAGCAAAGCTTAAAGTAACACATCTCAGTGAGACAATTTAAGTGTTGGCCTCTCATTTTAGATGAAATAGAATTAGTAAAATCTATCAGGTCTTAGAGTAAATAGGAACTGTTGTTCTTCAGAAATTGAAACTTCACTGAAGAGGAATTCCACATGTTGATTTACTGCTGACATCACTTAGGGTAATTGTAAACTGGAAAATGAGTCCTGGGGTAAATAAAAACACAGCTAAAAAAATACGAGGAAACCAGTTTCCCATCTGTGCCAAGAACTGTTCATATAATGGATTTACGGCAGGTGAGGTGGATGTTCGACAGTAATGGGCTATTTTATCCAGAGTTGTGTGCGTGACTATCTTGCCCATGGTGTAATGTGGTCAAGTTAGCTGGTGGAGAAAAGGTATGATGTGAGGTGGATGTGAAGATTCTGCAAAGTTCCATTGACAGCTGAAGCAATGGGGGAAATGAAGTGGCAGAAGGAACACAATATGGGAAATGTGAGGACATTTGCTTTGGCAGAATTAAGAAGATGATGTTTACTTTTTAAGTGGTGAAATACTATCAGTACCTCTAGGAGAGTTGGTTCACAAAACTTACACAGTAAATACATAGATACAGCTAACCATGACAAAGTATTTGGATGTTGGCCTTTATTATGAGGATTTGATGAAAAAAAAACAGTAAGGAAGCTTTGCCGTAGGGGTTTGGTGAGAATCTAGAGATTTCATCTTACCTAGAGAAGGATGTACATGAGACTGTAGATCCAATAGGCTCAATGTTGGATGAGGGGGTCACCCTGAGAAGGACCTAAATAAGACTGACCTCTCTACAAATGAATTCAGAAGAACAGATGAACCTGAAAGTACAGGGATCTTAGAGGGACTGTCAGTGATGAAGCCAAGATGCTGGAAGGACAGGAAGTTGGGGGGGAATTATACCACTTCAAAGCTCAAAGTTCAAAGTAAATTTGTTATCAAAGTACATACAGCATATGTCACCGTATACTACCCTGAGATTCATTTTCTTGTGGGCACTTTCAGTAGATACAAAGAAACATTAGAATCAATGAAAAACAACACAGGAAGAAGGTCAAACAACTAACGTGCAAAAGAAGATGAACTGTGCAAAAGCAGTAGATTGACAATATTGAGAACATGAGTTGTAGAGTTCTTGAAAGTGAGTCCATAGTTTGTGGAATCATTTCAGTGTTCAGGTGACTGAAGTTGTCCACGTTGGTTTGGGAGCCTGATGGTTGAAGAGTAACTTGGGAATAAGTTGAGGCTGGGATCTTCCTCTTCATCTAAATGAGAAGGGAACTTTTGGCATTCTTTAGCTCAGGCAATGAGACTAATAGATCTTTAATTGCTACATTAAGAGATATTGGAATGGTCAGAAACCGTGTTAGTGACCATATTAAATTTTGGGGCAGGTTTAAGGAACCACTTCTTGGGCCTGTTCTCACTTCCTTTCATGATAACTGAGAGGGATTGAGCTTTTGCTTTTCTGGAGACTCACGGATATATTTCTGTTTGTAATTGCAGTGCACCCTGTGTGATGAGACAGTGGTTTCCCATCACGACAGCAATCCTCAAACACGTCGTGCCTCGTGAGAAAAATATTTTTTTTACCTAAAGCTGCCATTAAACCTTGCTTTCATTCTGGCAATGGAGGCTTTGCAGTGCACCCTGCTTATCTTCAGCTGGCCAGATTTACTCTTGGACAGATGTACTACAGCCCAGATGTTGGCTCCTTCAGCAGAGGCGTTAATCTGACCAACGTCCTGACTGTAAAAAAAACACAAAATGTCTCAGTGGTGGCAGAAAAGAACTCTAGTCATGTACCATGTCCCACTGTGGAAGTTGCAGCAAGGTAAGGGTTAAGATAATGTGCAGGCAAGAACAGTTAACAGGTAGTGTGCAGTCAGCCCTGGCAAGAAAACTCTTTGACGAGCAGAGTTTTCCTCTGCACAGCAGGAGACTGGAGCTATTTACCATACGGAGTCAGGTAAGGATTCAAAGGATTTTAGGGTAACACTTACTAGTGGTCAGTTACTTCACTAATTCTGAAGGCTAGATTCTATTTTCTATTAATACTGGTATCATTGTAGTGTGATTGGTGATTGATCGTGCAAATAAGGAATTTAATCATACACAAGGTTACCAGTTGGTCAGTACCTGTATCCAACAAGTCAATCTGCATAAAAATAGCATTTCTCTGTTCTGACTTTCAGTTTGGTGACAGGAGCCGGGTTGTTCTCCTTGTGCGCAAGTAAATAAAGTGTGATTTAGCAATGAGGGCAGGGTCTTCAGAGCCCAGCTAACCAGCAAAGGCACCGCCACATCCCCTGGTCACAGCACCTCATAAATTCAGCTCCAGAATACCCTGCTCCTACCCAATCTATCACCAGAAATCCTGGTCACTTCTTGAATCTTGACCAAAGTTAACCCTTATTTACACACTGACACCAACACCTTACTAATACTGATTCCTCATCAACAGCCATATCTTGGACACACCCAGTCCCCTAAGCAACCACCTCATCCTCTTTGGTGAGACCTCTGACCTCTTGTTGCACTACAATCCCAAATAACCTCACTCCATTCCTCTCAACCCATAGATAACGTGTGTAAAAATTGTGTCTCAGTAACAAGATTTTCAATGCACAACACTATTTGTAAATACACTTCTAGGTCCTGGTTTGTTGAGTGAGGTTCCCACTATGTCTTAGGAATAATACATGTCCACAGGGAAGAGTTAAATCATGAACACACTAAGACTGGCATGCCTTCTGTCTCGATTACATAGCACAGCAACAGGAACACAGAATAGCACCATGCAGATAGATAGAGAAATCAAGGTACATATAATGGTGCAATAGTTTTTCACAAATGAAATTGACTGCATTTTAGAGCTTGGAAAACAACTCCACCCAAACAAGCCTCTAAGTGTGGGAGAGATCAAAACTTGAGGGCGCCAAAGTAAGATGGTCATTAATAACCAAAAAGGGAAATTAGAATATTTGGGAATGCAATAGAGAAGAAGCAGTTGAGATGAACACAACTGCAATAACAGGAGGTTACTTCATGGAGTTAGAAATAAAAAGGGTGGAGGGAGCAAGTGAAACATGGGGGCATTGTCTAGACCATGTAGGTATTAAGAAGATGGAGGTATTACATGTCTTGGAATACATAAGGGTAGATAATTCCCCAGGGATGGAGGAGAATGCTATGGGTAACTATGGAGAAAGGTGCTAGGCCCCTGTCAGAGAGTTTTCTATCTTCATTAGCCACAGGCAAGGTACCAGAAGGACTGGAGGGGAGGGCATGTTGTTCCCTTAAGATGGGCAGCAGAGATAGGCCAGGTAACTGCAGGCCAGTGATCCCTGCATCAGTGCTATGAAAATTTTGGAGTAAATTCTAAGGATTTGTGAGGGGAAAATCCTGTCTCATTAATTTAATTATTTGAGGAGGTAACCAAAGAGATTAATCTGGATAGTAGATGTCTATGGAAATGCATTTGACAAGGTGCCACATGAAAGGCTGTCCAGATGTTTATGATGTTCAGGATCCAAAACTGGCTGACTGATCAGCGCCAGAGGATAGTGGAGAAAGGATGACTTTTTGTATGGAAGTCTGTGATCAGTGATGTACCACAGGGATTGGTCCTCGGACCTCTGCTGTTTGTGAACTACACATCTATGACTTGGATGTGAATGAAGGAGCTATCATTGGTAAGTTTGCAGGTGACACGGAAATTGGTGGCATTGTCGACAGCAAGGAAGATTGTCTGAGGCAACAGCAAGATATAGATCAGTTGGAAACTTGAGTAGAGCATTTGCAAATGGAATACAGTCCTGACAAGTGCAAGGTGATACATTTTGGGAAATCAGATATGGGTAGGAGATGTACAGTGAATGATAGAGCATTGCGCAATGTTGAGAAACAGAGAGACCTTGGAGTTCAGCCAATGAAAGCACATGACATACTTCCATTCATAAGCTGCAGCATAGGTGATAAGAGTAGGGACATCATGTAGCAGCTGCACCAAACACTAGTTAGGGCAAACTTGGAGTGGAGGGTTTTCATTACGGAGAGAGATTGGATAGGCTGGGCTCATTTCCCCTGGAGCAAAGGAGCCGATAGACAAGATTACGAGATGTATGGATGGGGTAGATGGTTAAAACATGGTATAGATATCAAAAACAGGTGGTCATAGTTTTAAGGTGAGAGCTGAGAGATTTTAAGGGGATCTTAGGAGTAAGTCTTTATCACACAGAGATATCTGAAACACATTGCTAGAGGGGGAGATGGAATCAGGTACAGTCATTATGTTTAAGAGGCATTTAGAAATAGGCAAGGCATTGAAGGATATGATCCTAAAGCAGGCAGATAGGACTAGTGAGGATGGGTAAATAGTCAGCATGAATGTGATAGACAGAAGGGCTTGATCTTGTGCTGTACAGTTCTCATAACCCTGTGGTAAACTCTGGCATGGCCTGGTGAGAGCTGGGGGTTAAATCTCCTGGTTTTCTGCTGTAGATTCTCTGAAAAGTGAAGTTTGAAAGGATCCCCAGTGTAAAGGTGCAATACTTAACTCGCCAGCATTTCCAGTGACAGAGGGTCTCAGTGAGGAAAGCAGGTGAAGCACAAATGCCGGGGATGAACAACACAACAGGACGGCACAGGTCAAGTAAGAGAAGACGAGGATAAAAGGCACGCACATCAGCCAGTATATTATATTCCTCTGGAAGGTGACGCTGATGGACGAGTCCTGCATTTCCAGGGACAGACCTGCGCCACGTTCGAAGCTGAGGGCAGCGCTGGATATATTCAGCTCAGTGATCTTCACCCTGTGGGATATCAAAATACAGAGCTCAGTGACCCTGGTCCTCAAGCAAACAGCAGCAAAGAACCGAAGAGACACTCACCCATTAATGGAATACTGGAATGGACCCTGTTTCCCAGACAAATCCGAAATGGTGATATTTTCAATCTCTTCAGCAATAAACTTCAGTCCTTCATACTGAACTATAAAGAACAAAGAATATTCACACTTGGTTTTGTTCAGCCTGGCTCGGTTGTGCACAGAAAACAGAGAAGTGTGATCCAAGAGACTTCGACTATGGAGTGATTGTTGGTGCTAGATGGGGTGGTTTGAGAATCTCAGAAACTACTGATCTCCTGGGATTTTCATGAACAACAGATTCTAGAGTTTATAGAGAATGGTGTGAAAAACAAAAAAACGTCCAGTGAGTGAAAATGCCTTGTTAATGAGAGTGGTCAGAGAAAAATGGCCCAACTGGTTCAAGCTGCCAGGAAGGCGACAGTAACTCAAATAACTATGTATTACAACAGTGATAGCATCTCTGAACACACAACACATTGAACCTTGAAGTAGATGAGCTACAGGAGCAGAAGACCACAACATACACTCAGCGACTACTTTATTAAGTACAGGAGGTACCTCATGAAGTGGCCACTGAGTGTATATTTCTGTGAGTACGTGAGTGTATTCTGGTGTAAATGTGTATGTGAGTGTGATGTGTCAGTGTGCATGTGTATGAGGACATGAGAATGATGTGATAGTATGTGTGACAGGGTTCGTGTGTACACCTATTGTAAACATCTTGCACTTACAAATCTCCTCAAGATACTTCAAAGATTTTGCGAGCAGTAAACTAAGTGATGTGTGCCCACTCCTGTAAAATGGGAAAGAAAATGTGCACACCAAGGGCTTTTTATTGTTACTCTCTCCTGAGATGTGGGTGGGTGTCACTGTCAAATCTCCAGCTGCCCAGGAGACGGTACTGGTGAGGCTCCGGCAAGTACTGCAGTCCTTATGTTAATAATTTACAGTCAGGATGTAGATCTAACAATGATGGACAATTGACAACCTAATTCCATGTTGGTGTGGTGTGTGAGGCTAATGGGGAGCCTGAGGGTTGTGATGCTTCTATCTGCTTGCTGCCCTGACCCTGCCATGTGATTGAGATTAGTGTCAAAGGAGCCTTTTTTAATAACAGCAGGGCACAGTATAGATGCTGCCTACTGAGGTACTGTGCAGTGTAGCTCTTGGAGGTTCATCACCACCTCCACCTCTCACCCCGAGAAACTTCACCAGGGTAATTGTTGAGGAGGAGATTAACTTCCAAGAACGTTATCATCTTGATTTGCTTTTGCTGTGACTTTACGGGGTGGAAACTTCCTTTCTCAATGCTCTTCATCGTTCATGTACTAACAAAACTGTGTACATGTGTGCGTGGAGGTGGATCTGTGTGCACGAGGGGATTATATGCAAGGATGCAGGCTTCATGTTATGCTGTGTCTTTGTGGGTCTGCATGCAAGGATAGTCTGTGTGTTGTATATGGGTTGAGGGGCCCTACATGACGAAGCACATGTGTGATAGAGTAGAGCATTGACTCCGTGAGTGCACAGAGGATCTGTGAATGTTAGAGTATCGGGACGGTATAAATACATTGATAGTGTTGGGCTTGTGTGGACGTGCAGCAATTGGGAATAATCTATGTGTGTGTTCATGAAGTATCCTTATGTTATACAGAGCCTGTATATACCTTCTGCACACCACTGTAGCAATGTGTGGTTATTGGAGTTACTGTCACCTTCCTGTCAGCTTGAACCAGTCTGGCCATCTCCTCTGACCTTTCTCATTAACAAGGTGTTTTCACAAACAGAACTGCTGCTCACTGGAATTTTGTTGTTGTTGTTGTTGTTGTTTGCACCATTCTCTGTAAACTCTGGAGACCATTGTGAGTAAAATTCCCAGGGGATCAGCAGTTTCTGAGATACTCAAACCATCCTGTGTGGCACCAGCAATCATTCCACGGTCACAGATCTTCCCCATTCTGACGTTTGACGTATACAACAGCTAAATCTCTTGACTATGTCTGCATATGCCTTTATGCATGATTGGCTGATTAGTTATTGCATTAATGAGCAGGTGTCCAGGTGTACCTAATGAAGTGTATGTGTACATGGGGCATACCACTATCAAACGACTATGCTTATGTGTGTGTGTACATTTCACAAATGCAGTTACTTCTCACCCTCTGTAACCTGTTCAGTGGAAGAAAGGAGACTGTAGGGTATGTCTTTTGTCCTGGGGAGAGATAGGGGTCGCTCCCTAATGGCAGCCACAGTGACTGGTTTATGACCACTAAGAGGCTGACAGTGAAGTAAATCAGCTCCCAGCCTCCAGACCCTACCAACAGACAGTAATCTTTTATGTCATGCATTTTATTGCTGCTGCAAAGCAATAAATTTCATGACCTATCTCAGCAATAATAAGCCTGTTTCTGATTCGGACATTCATACAGCTTTTCCACTTCCACTGATCACAAAGTAGTCGTGCATTTATTCAGCGAGAAGTCAGCCCCAGAGGGGTGGGGGGTGCAGTGGCGAGCAAAGGCTTTGGGATCTTACTCAGCGTTAGGCCCCGGTTAGTGATGCGGATACGGCAGCCGGGGTTAGAGCTGGTAGCGGCGCCCAGAACCATCAGGAGCAACAGACCAGAGATCCAGAGAGCCATTGTCTTCCGATGAACCTGCAAGGCAAGGAGCAGCAGTCAGTCACAGGCTCCCCACAGAACCATTGCAGAGCCCACGGCCGCAGCCTTGTTGCTGATATCATCTGCACTCAGGGGGCCTCCAGGACCCCGTCCACTGGAGCAAGCCTTTCAGGACGGTAGCATAGAAGCAGCAAAAGGCCATTCAGTTTCTCCAGTCTGTCACACAGGAACAGAAAGACGTTCCTTAGACCCTCAAACCCGTTAGACAAGCCCAGTAGACCTTTCAGCCCCCTTCTTCGTGCCTTCTGTGCAGATGGAAAGGGTCTAGACTTCAAAGGCATGGGTGCAGGCAACAAAACAAATGGATAATTATGGAGCTGTGAGGGTTGGAGGAGCAGACATTTCTCAGAAGGCTGAGAGTCACAGAACATAGAACAGTACAGGCCCTTCAGCTCATAACGTTGTACCAACCTTTTAACCTACTCCACAATAAATCTAACCTTTCTCCCTACACCGTCTGTAACCCTCCAATTTTCTTTTGGCGTGGAATAGAGCATAATAAGGGCTTGGGAGCATTGTAAATGAAGATCAGAACATTAAACCTGAGCTATTGCTTGCCAGCAGCCAAGGCAAGTCAATGGGCTCAGGAATGTCGGGATAACGGGACGTGGTCAGCGAGCACACAGTTTATAGGTGGAGTTTTGTGAGTACGGGGGGTGATGGGTTCCTCCACCACAGGGACGGTTAGCAGAGGGCAATGGGTTAATTGTTAGAGTCAGGAGGTACAGGGTAACTGGTTAATGTTGGAATTAGTGAGTGAAAACCAAAAAAGTGCAAACGGTGAAAATAAAATGCTGGAAGCACCCAGAGGATCAGGCAGCATTTGTGCAAGAGGGATGAGGTAATAAGATCAGTTTTATTCATCACAGGTACATTAAAATATACACTGAGGTGTGATGTTAGCTTCAAATAAAATCAACGAGGCTGTGCTGGGGGCAGCCTGCAAGTGTTGTCCTGCTTCTGGTGCCTCCATAGAATTCCCATACGTCTCATACCAACCCTCACCCTACGTCTTTGGGATGTGGGAGGAAGCCACACAGAGGATGGACAAACTCCTTACCGACAGTGACGGGAATCGGACCCAATCGCTGTGCAATTGCACAAACCACTATGCCACTCTGCCGCCCGGAACAATGAATGTCTTGGAGATACTGCGTCAGAACCAGGAAGAAGAAAGGCAAGTATGTTTTAGGCAGCAAAGAGTGTGGGGTTGGGGTATGAAAAGGTGAGAGCAGGTGACCCAGTGTGAGAGTTAGGGGTGTGTTAAAGTCAGTTTAAACTGTCTTGTGTCAGGCACTGATGGTGGCAAAGGTGCAGGACATGCCTTTCAGACAGTGAGCTCCAAAAATCCACCACAACTCTCCAGGCAGAATCATTTTTAACTCACTTCCTCCCTCATTCTTCCACCAATTACTTTCCATTTACTCCTGGAGTCTGACCCTTCTGCTGAGGGAAGTGAATGCTTTTTATTTACTTTAACAGACTCCTCCTCATCTTCTTTTGCAATTCCAGATTTATCCAATCTTTACTCACAGCTTCAATTTTCCATTCCTGGTGAAATCGGTTTAAATCCTTTTGTCGACTTCAGTGCAATCACACCTTTCTTGTATCGTGGTGACCTGAGTTTCACCTGGTTCTTAGCTGTGGTCTAACTAGACATGTATACAGTACGACTGTAACCAACCCCTCTACTTTTATACTCGGTACCTCATTAATAGAGGTTATTCCCATATGACTATTTAATCAGCTGTCTTGTGATCATTGTAGATGTGTACTGCAAGGTCTATCTGTTCCTCCAGACCACATTACCACCCCCATATATCTTCCCTTGCCAAATGACACCCCCCACCACCACTTTGCCATTTCCCCACCCAACAAAGTGTTGCAGTGCAGAGAGATCTGACAGTTCTTGTTCATGGAAGTCCAGTGGAGAACTGTCTTATATTGCAAGGTGTATGGACGTAAACATAAGAGAAGAGCTGGTGCAGGATTACAGGCTGTTAGCAATGCCTCACCTGGAGTAGCTCTGCCTGCATTGTCCCCCCTATTTAAGGGAGGAAGTAATCTCAAGGGAAGAGCCTGTCCGAGGGTTGAAGGACTCTGTGTGTTCATCGGGAGGAATGTGGCTTGTTTTAATGCTTGTTAAGCTCTGTGTTGTTCTGCCGAGCGTCGTGGGCATCCTACGCTGTACACCACACATGAGCCTGTCCTCATCCCATCCCTGGGGGTGTTCAATGTTAAAGCAAATGACGCAGTTCACTGTATGTTTCGATGTTCATACATGTAAAGTAAATTTAATTCTGATCACTAAAGGCAGTATGGAGGCATCACATGGTGATTCTTGGAATGCAAGGTTTAACTGCAAAGAGAGGTTGGGCAGTTGGACCCCGTTAGAGCTGAGCAGAATGTGGGCGGTTGATCCTACTGAAACAGGGTCGGGGAGAATTGACAGAGTGGATGCTGAGAGGATCTTTCCTCTTGCAGGTATTTACAACGAAGGGATATGGTTTCATAATGAAAGGCTGCCCATGTAGGGTGAAGTTGAAGAGGAAATACTCCTCCTGGAGGATCAGCAATTTCTGCAGCTCCCTACCACGAAGATCTGTACAGGTGGAGTCATGGGGTGAACACGAGGCAGAGACTGGCAGATATTGAACCAAAGGCGAGTAAACCGAAAAGAGAGTCAGTATAAACCGGGTACCCCCTGCACCAGATCAGTGTAAACCGGGTACTCCTTATACCATGTAAATGTCAACCGGGCACTCCCTGTCCCGGGTCAGTGTAAACCGGGTACTCCCTGTCCCGGGTCAGTGTAAACCGGGTACTCCCTGTCCCGGGTCAGTGTAAACCAGGTACTCCCTGTCCCGGGTCAGTGTAAACCGGGTACTCCCTGTCCCGGGTCAGTGTAAACCAGGTACTCCCTGTCCCGGGTCAGTGTAAACCGGGTACTCCCGGTAACAGATCAGTGTAAACCAGGTACCCCCTGTACCAGATCAGTGTAAACAGGGTACTCCTTATACCATGTAAATGTCAAGCGGGTAACCCTGTCCCGGGTCAGTGTAAACCAGGTACCCCCTGTACCAGATCAGTGTAAACAGGGTACTCCTTATACCATGTAAATGTCAAGCGGGTAACCCTGTCCCGGGTCAGTGTAAACCAGGTACCCCCTGTCCTGGGTCAGTGTAAACCAGGTACCCCCTGTCCCGGGTCAGTGTAAACCAGGTACCCCCTGTCCCGGGTCAGAGTAAACCGGGTACTCCCAGTCCCGGGTCAGTGTAAACCAGGGTACTCCCTGTACAAGATCAGTGTAAACCGGGTACTCCTTATACCATGTAAATGTCAAGCGGGTAACCCCATCCCAGGTCAGTGTAAACAGGGTACTACCCATCCTGGGTCTGTGTAAACTGGGCACTCTCTATCCCGTATCAGTGTAAAGCCGGTACTCCCTGTCCCAGGTCAGTGTAAACCGGGTACTCTCTGTCCCGGGTCAGCGTAAAGCGGGTACTCCCCGTCCCGGGTCAGTGTAAAGCGGGTATTCTCTGTCCCAAGTCAGTGTAAACCAGGTATTCCCTGTCCCGGATCGGTGTAAACCGGGTACTCCCTGTCCTAGGTCAGTGTAAACCGGGTATTCCCTGTCCCGGATCAGTGTAAACCGGGTACTCTCTGTCCCGGGTCAGTGTAAACCGGGTACTCCCTGTCCCGGATCGGTGTAAACCGGGTACTCCCAGTCCCGGATCGGTGTAAACCGGGTACTCCCTGTCCCGGGTCAGTGTAAACCGGGTATTCCCTGTCCCGGGTCAGTGTAAACTGGGTACTCCCCGTCCCGGGTCAGTGTAAAGCGGGTACTCTCTGTCCCAAGTCAGTGTAAACCAGGTATTCCCTGTCCCGGGTCAGTGTAAACCGGGTACTCCCTGTCCCAGGTCAGTGTAAACCGGGTACTCCCTGTCCCGGGTCAGTGTAAACCGGGTACTCCCAGTCCCGGGTCAGTGTAAACCAGGTACCCCTGTCCCGGGTCAGTGTAAACCAGGTATCCCCTGTCCTGGGTCAGTGTAAACCAGGTACTCCCTGTCCTGGGTCAGTGTAAACCGGGTACCCCCTGTCCCGGGTCAGTGTAAACCAGGTACCCCCTGTCCCGGGTCAGTGTAAACCAGGTACCCCAGTCCCGGGTCAGTGTAAACCGGGTACTCCCTGTCCCGGGTCAGTGTAAAGCGGGTATTCCCTGTCCCAAGTCAGTGTAAACCGGGTATTCCCTGTCCCGGGTCAGTGTAAACCGGGTATTCCCTGTCCCGGGTCAGTGTAAACCGGGTACTCCCTGTCCCGGGTCAGTGTAAACCGGGTACTCTCTGTCCCGGGTCAGTGTAAACCGGGTACTCCCAGTCCCGGGTCAGTGTAAACCGGGTACTCTCTGTCCCGGGTCACTGTAAACCAGGGTACTCCCAGTCCCGGGTCGGTGTAAACCGGGTACTTCCTGTCCCGGGTCAGTGTAAACTGGGCACTCTCTCTCCCGGGTCAGTGTAAACCAGGTACTCTCTGTCCCGGGTCAGTGTAAACTGGGCACTCTCTCTCCCGGGTCATTGTAAACTGGCCACTCTCTCTCCCGGGTCAGTGTAAACCAGGTACTTCCTGTCCCAGGTCGGTGTAAACCGGGCACTCTCTGTCCCGGGTAAGTGTAAACCGGGTACTCTCTGTCCCGGGTCAGTGTAAACCGGGTACACTCTCTCCCGGGTCAGTGTAAACAGGGTAATCCCTGTCCCGGGTCAGTGTAAGCCGGGTACTCCCAGTCCTGGGTCAGTGTAAACCGGGTACACTCTCTCCCGGGTCAGTGTAAACCAGGTACTCCCTGTCCCGGGTCAGTGTAAACCGGGCACTCTCTGTCCTGGGTCAGTGTAAACCAGGTACTCCCTGTCCCGGGTCAGTGTAAACCGGGTACCCCCTGTCCCGGGTCAGTATAAACCAGGTACTCCCTGTCCCGGGTCAGTGTAAACCGGGTACACTCTCTCCCGGGTCAGTGTAAACCAGGTACTCCCTGTCCCGGGTCAGTGTAAACCGGGCACTCTCTGTCCCGGGTCAGTGTAAACCAGGTACTCCCTGTCCCGGGTCGTTGTAAACCGGGTACACTCTCTCCTGGGTCAGTGTAAACCAGGTATTTCCAGTCCCGGGTCAGTGTAAACCGGGTACTCCCAGTCCCGGGTCAGTGTAAACCAGGTACCCCCTGTCCCGGGTCAGTGTAAACCAGGTACCCCCTGTCCTGGGTCAGTGTAAACCAGGTACTCCCTGTCCTGGGTCAGTGTAAACCAGGTACTCCCAGTCCCGGGTGAGTGTAAACCAGGTACCCCCTGTCCTGGGTCAGTGTAAACCGGGTACTCCCAGTCCCGGGTCAGTGTAAACCGGGTACCCCCTGTCCCGGGTCAGTGTAAACCAGGTACCCCCTGTCCCGGGTCAGTGTAAACCAGGTACCCCCTGTCCCGGGTCAGTGTAAACCGGGTACTCTCTGTCCCGGGTCAGTGTAAACCAGGGTACTCCCAGTCCCGGGTCGGTGTAAACCGGGTACTCCCTGTCCCGGGTCAGTGTAAACTGGGCACTCTCTCTCCCGGGTCAGTGTAAACCAGGTACTCTCTGTCCCGGGTCAGTGTAAACTGGGCACTCTCTCTCCCGGGTCATTGTAAACTGGCCACTCTCTCTCCCGGGTCAGTGTAAACCAGGTACTTCCTGTCCCAGGTCGGTGTAAACCGGGCACTCTCTGTCCCGGGTCAGTGTAAACCAGGTACTCCCTGTCCCGGGTCAGTGTAAGCCGGGTACCCCCTGTCCCGGGTCAGTGTAAACCAGGTACTCCCTGTCCCGGGTCAGTGTAAGCCGGGTACTTCCAGTCCTGGGTCAGTGTAAACCGGGTACCCCCTGTCCCGGGTCAGTGTAAACCAGGTACCCCCTGTCCCGGGTCAGTGTAAACCAGGTACCCCAGTCCCGGGTCAGTGTAAACCGGGTACTCCCTGTCCCGGGTCAGTGTAAAGCGGGTATTCCCTGTCCCAAGTCAGTGTAAACCGGGTATTCCCTGTCCCGGGTCAGTGTAAACCGGGTATTCCCTGTCCCGGGTCAGTGTAAACCGGGTACTCCCTGTCCCGGGTCAGTGTAAACCGGGTACTCTCTGTCCCAGGTCAGTGTAAACCGGGTACTCCCAGTCCCGGGTCAGTGTAAACCGGGTACTCTCTGTCCCGGGTCACTGTAAACCAGGGTACTCCCAGTCCCGGGTCGGTGTAAACCGGGTACTCCCTGTCCCGGGTCAGTGTAAACTGGGCACTCTCTCTCCCGGGTCAGTGTAAACCAGGTACTCTCTGTCCCGGGTCAGTGTAAACTGGGCACTCTCTCTCCCGGGTCATTGTAAACTGGCCACTCTCTCTCCCGGGTCAGTGTAAACCAGGTACTTCCTGTCCCAGGTCGGTGTAAACCGGGCACTCTCTGTCCCGGGTAAGTGTAAACCGGGTACTCTCTGTCCCGGGTCAGTGTAAACCGGGTACACTCTCTCCCGGGTCAGTGTAAACAGGGTAATCCCTGTCCCGGGTCAGTGTAAGCCGGGTACTCCCAGTCCTGGGTCAGTGTAAACCGGGTACACTCTCTCCCGGGTCAGTGTAAACCAGGGACTCCCTGTCCCGGGTCAGTGTAAACCGGGCACTCTCTGTCCCGGGTCAGTGTAAACCAGGTACTCCCTGTCCCGGGTCAGTGTAAACCGGGTACCCCCTGTCCCGGGTCAGTATAAACCAGGTACTCCCTGTCCCGGGTCAGTGTAAACCGGGTACACTCTCTCCCGGGTCAGTGTAAACCAGGTACTCCCTGTCCCGGGTCAGTGTAAACCGGGCACTCTCTGTCCCGGGTCAGTGTAAACCAGGTACTCCCTGTCCCGGGTCGTTGTAAACCGGGTACACTCTCTCCTGGGTCAGTGTAAACCAGGTATTTCCAGTCCCGGGTCAGTGTAAACCGGGTACTCCCAGTCCCGGGTCAGTGTAAACCAGGTACCCCCTGTCCCGGGTCAGTGTAAACCAGGTACCCCCTGTCCTGGGTCAGTGTAAACCAGGTACTCCCTGTCCTGGGTCAGTGTAAACCAGGTACTCCCGGTCCCGGGTGAGTGTAAACCAGGTACCCCCTGTCCCGGGTCAGTGTAAACCGGGTACTCCCAGTCCCGGGTCAGTGTAAACCGGGTACCCCCTGTCCCGGGTCAGTGTAAACCAGGTACCCCCTGTCCCGGGTCAGTGTAAACCAGGTACCCCCTGTCCCGGGTCAGTGTAAACCGGGTACTCTCTGTCCCGGGTCAGTGTAAACCAGGGTACTCCCAGTCCCGGGTCGGTGTAAACCGGGTACTCCCTGTCCCGGGTCAGTGTAAACTGGGCACTCTCTCTCCCGGGTCAGTGTAAACCAGGTACTCTCTGTCCCGGGTCAGTGTAAACTGGGCACTCTCTCTCCCGGGTCATTGTAAACTGGCCACTCTCTCTCCCGGGTCAGTGTAAACCAGGTACTTCCTGTCCCAGGTCGGTGTAAACCGGGCACTCTCTGTCCCGGGTAAGTGTAAACCGGGTACTCTCTGTCCCGGGTCAGTGTAAACCGGGTACACTCTCTCCCGGGTCAGTGTAAACAGGGTAATCCCTGTCCCGGGTCAGTGTAAGCCGGGTACTTCCAGTCCTGGGTCAGTGTAAACCGGGTACCCCCTGTCCCGGGTCAGTGTAAACCAGGTACTCCCTGTCCCGGGTCAGTGTAAACCGGGCACTCTCTGTCCCGGGTCAGTGTAAACCAGGTACTCCCTGTCCCGGGTCAGTGTAAGCCGGGTACCCCCTGTCCCGGGTCAGTGTAAACCAGGTACTCCCTGTCCCGGGTCAGTGTAAACCGGGTACACTCTCTCCCGGGTCAGTGTAAACCAGGTACTCCCTGTCCCGGGTCAGTGTAAACCGGGTACTCCCAGTCCCGGGTCAGTGTAAACCAGGTACCCCCTGTCCCGGGTCAGTGTAAACCAGGTACTCCCTGTCCTGGGTCAGTGTAAACCAGGTACTCCCAGTCCCGGGTCAGTGTAAACCAGGTACCCCCTGTCCTGGGTCAGTGTAAACCAGGTACTCCCTGTCCTGGGTCAGTGTATACCAGGTACTCCCGGTCCCGGGTCAGTGTAAACCAGGTACCCCCTGTCCTGGGTCAGTGTAAACCGGGTACTCCCAGTCCCGGGTCAGTGTAAACCGGGTACCCCCTGTCCCGGGTCAGTGTAAACCAGGTACCCCCTGTCCCGGGTCAGTGTAAACCGGGTACTCCCAGTCCCGGGTCAGTGTAAACCGGGTACCCCCTGTCCCGGGTCAGTGTAAACCGGGTATTCCCTGTCCCGGGTCAGTGTAAACCAGGTACCCCCTGTCCCGGGTCAGTGTAAACCAGGTACTCCCTGTCCTGGGTCAGTGTAAACCGTGTATTTCCAGTCCCGGGTCAGTGTAAACCAGGGTACTCCCTGTACAAGATCAGTGTAAACCGGGGTACTCCTTATACCATGTAAATGTCAAGCGGGTATCCCCATCCCAGGTCAGTGTAAACAGGGTACTACCCATCCTAGGTCAGTGTAAACTGGGTACTACCCATCCTAGGTCAGTGTAAACTGGGCACTCTCTATCCCGTGTCAGTGTAAAGCCGGTACTCCCTGTCCCAGGTCAGTGTAAACCGGGTACTCTCTGTCCCGGGTCAGCGTAAAGCGGGTACTCCCCGTCCCGGGTCAGTGTAAAGCGGGTATTCTCTGTCCCAAGTCAGTGTAAACCAGGTATTCCCTGTCCCGGATCGGTGTAAACCGGGTACTCCCTGTCCTGGGTCAGTGTAAACCGGGTATTCCCTGTCCCGGGTCAGTGTAAACCGGGTACTCTCTGTCCCGGGTCAGTGTAAACCGGGTACTCCCTGTCCCGGATCGGTTTAAACCGGGTACTCCCAGTCCCGGATCGGTGTAAACCGGGTACTCCCAGTCCCGGGTCAGTGTAAACCGGGTATTCCCTGTCCCGGGTCAGTGTAAACCGGGTACTCCCTGTCCCGGGTCAGTGTAAACCGGGTACTCTCTGTCCCGGGTCAGTGTAAACCGGGTACTCCCAGTCCCGGGTCAGTGTAAACCGGGTACTCTCTGTCCCGGGTCAGTGTAAACCAGGGTACTCCCAGTCCCGGGTCGGTGTAAACCGGGTACTCCCTGTCCCGGGTCAGTGTAAACTGGGCACTCTCTCTCCCGGGTCAGTGTAAACCAGGTACTCTCTGTCCCGGGTCAGTGTAAACTGGGCAATCTCTCTCCCGGGTCATTGTAAACTGGCCACTCTCTCTCCCGGGTCAGTGTAAACCAGGTACTTCCTGTCCCAGGTCGGTGTAAACCGGGCACTCTCTGTCCCGGGTAAGTGTAAACCGGGTACTCTCTGTCCCGGGTCAGTGTAAACCGGGTACACTCTCTCCCGGGTCAGTGTAAACAGGGTAATCCCTGTCCCGGGTCAGTGTAAGCCGGGTACTTCCAGTCCTGGGTCAGTGTAAACCGGGTACCCCCTGTCCCGGGTCAGTGTAAACCAGGTACTCCCTGTCCCGGGTCAGTGTAAACCGGGCACTCTCTGTCCCGGGTCAGTGTAAACCAGGTACTCCCTGTCCCGGGTCAGTGTAAGCCGGGTACCCCCTGTCCCGGGTCAGTGTAAACCAGGTACTCCCTGTCCCGGGTCAGTGTAAACCGGGTACACTCTCTCCCGGGTCAGTGTAAACCAGGTACTCCCTGTCCCGGGTCAGTGTAAACCGGGTACTCCCAGTCCCGGGTCAGTGTAAACCAGGTACCCCCTGTCCCGGGTCAGTGTAAACCAGGTACCCCCTGTCCTGGGTCAGTGTAAACCAGGTACTCCCTGTCCTGGGTCAGTGTAAACCAGGTACTCCTGGTCCCGGGTCAGTGTAAACCAGGTACCCCCTGTCCTGGGTCAGTGTAAACCGGGTACTCCCAGTCCCGGGTCAGTGTAAACCGGGTACCCCCTGTCCCGGGTCAGTGTAAACCAGGTACCCCCTGTCCCGGGTCAGTGTAAACCGGGTACTCCCAGTCCCGGGTCAGTGTAAACCGGGTACCCCCTGTCCCGGGTCAGTGTAAACCGGGTATTCCCTGTCCCGGGTCAGTGTAAACCAGGTACCCCCTGTCCCGGGTCAGTGTAAACCAGGTACTCCCTGTCCTGGGTCAGTGTAAACCGTGTATTTCCAGTCCCGGGTCAGTGTAAACCGGGTACCCCCTGTCCCGGGTCAGTGTAAACCAGGTACTCCCTGTCCCGGGTCAGTGTAAACCAGGGTACTCCCTGTACAAGATCAGTGTAAACCGGGTACTCCTTATACCATGTAAATGTCAAGCGGGTATCCCCATCCCAGGTCAGTGTAAACAGGGTACTACCCATCCTAGGTCAGTGTAAACTAGGCACTCTCTAGACCGTGTCAGTGTAAAGCCGGTACTCCCTGTCCCAGGTCAGTGTAAACCGGGTACTCTCTGTCCCGGGTCAGCTTAAAGCGGGTACTCCCCGTCCCGGGTCAGTGTAAAGCGGGTATTCTCTGTCCCAAGTCAGTGTAAACCAGGTATTCCCTGTCCCGGATCGGTGTAAACCGGGTACTCCCTGTCCTGGGTCAGTGTAAACTGGGCACTCTCTATCCCGTGTCAGTGTAAAGCCGGTACTCCCTGTCCCAGGTCAGTGTAAACCGGGTACTCTCTGTCCCGGGTCAGCGTAAAGCGGGTACTCCCCGTCCCGGGTCAGTGTAAAGCGGGTATTCTCTGTCCCAAGTCAGTGTAAACCAGGTATTCCCTGTCCCGGATCCGTGTAAACCGGGTACTCCCTGTCCTGGGTCAGTGTAAACCGGGTATTCCCTGTCCCGGGTCAGTGTAAACCGGGTACTCTCTGTCCCGGGTCAGTGTAAACCGGGTACTCCCTGTCCCGGATCGGTGTAAACCGGGTACTCCCAGTCCCGGATCGGTGTAAACCGGGTACTCCCTGTCCCGGGTCAGTGTAAACCGGGTATTCCCTGTCCCGGGTCAGTGTAAACCGGGTACTCCCCGTCCTGGGTCAGTGTAAAGCGGGTACTCTCTGTCCCAAGTCAGTGTAAACCAGGTATTCCCTGTCCCGGGTCAGTGTAAACCGGGTACTCCCTGTCCCGGGTCAGTGTAAACCGGGTACTCCCTGTCCCGGGTCAGTGTAAACCGGATACTCCCAGTCCCGGGTCAGTGTAAACCAGGTACCCCCTGTCCCGGTTCAGTGTAAACCAGGTACCCCCTGTCCTGGGTCAGTGTAAACCAGGTACTCCCTGTCCTGGGTCAGTGTAAACCGGGTACCCCCTGTCCCGGGTCAGTGTAAACCAGGTACCCCCTGTCCCGGGACAGTGTAAACCAGGTACCCCCTGTCCCAAGTCAGTGTAAACCGGGTATTTCCTGTCCCGGATCGGTGTAAACCGGGTACTCCCTGTCCCGGATCGGTGTAAACCGGGTATTCCCTGTCCCGGGTCAGTGTAAACCGGGTACTCCCTGTCCCGGGTCAGTGTAAACCGGGTACTCCCAGTCCCGGGTCAGTGTAAACCGGGTACTCTCTGTCCCGGGTCATTGTAAACCAGGGTACTCCCAGTCCCGGGTCGGTGTAAACCGGGTACTCCCTGTCCCGGGTCAGTGTAAACTGGGCACTCTCTCTCCCGGGTCAGTGTAAACCAGGTACTCTCTGTCCCGGGTCAGTGTAAACTGGGCACTCTCTCTCCCGGGTCAGTGTAAACTGGGCACTCTCTCTCCCGGGTCAGTGTAAAGCAGGTACTTCCTGTCCCAGGTCGGTGTAAACCGGGCACTCTCTGTCCCGGGTAAGTGTAAACCGGGTACTCTCTGTCCCGGGTCAGTGTAAACTGGGTACACTCTCTCCCGGGTCAGTGTAAACAGGGTAATCCCTGTCCCGGGTCAGTGTAAGCCTGGTACTCCCAGTCCTGGGTCAGTGTAAACCGGGTATCCCCTGTCCCGGGTCAGTGTAAACCGGGTACTCCCTGTCCCGGATCGGTGTAAACCGGGTACTCCCAGTCCCGGATCGGTGTAAACCGGGTACTCCCTGTCCCGGGTCAGTGTAAACCGGGTATTCCCTGTCCCGGGTCAGTGTAAACCGGGTACTCCCCGTCCCGGGTCAGTGTAAAGCGGGTACTCCCTGTCCCAGGTCAGTGTAAACCGGGTACTCCCTGTCCCGGGTCAGTGTAAACCGGGTACTCCCAGTCCCGGGTCAGTGTAAACCAGGTACCCCTGTCCCGGGTCAGTGTAAACCAGGTATCCCCTGTCCTGGGTCAGTGTAAACCAGGTACTCCCTGTCCTGGGTCAGTGTAAACCGGGTACCCCCTGTCCCGGGTCAGTGTAAACCAGGTACCCCCTGTCCCGGGTCAGTGTAAACCAGGTACCCCTGTCCCGGGTCAGTGTAAACCGGGTACTCCCTGTCCCGGGTCAGTGTAAAGCGGGTATTCCCTGTCCCAAGTCAGTGTAAACCGGGTATTCCCTGTCCCGGATCGGTGTAAACCAGGTACTCCCTGTCCCGGATCGGTGTAAACCGGGTATTCCCTGTCCCGGGTCAGTGTAAAACGGGTACTCCCTGTCCCGGGTCAGTGTAAACCGGGTACTCTCTGTCCCGGGTCAGTGTAAACCGGGTACTCCCAGTCCCGGGTCAGTGTAAACCGGGTATTCCCTGTCCCGGGTCAGTGTAAACCGGGTACTCCCTGTCCCGGGTCAGTGTAAACCGGGTACTCTCTGTCCCGGGTCAGTGTAAACCGGGTACTCCCAGTCCCGGGTCAGTGTAAACCGGGTACTCCCCGTCCTGGGTCAGTGTAAAGCGGGTACTCTCTGTCCCAAGTCAGTGTAAACCAGGTATTCCCTGTCCCGGGTCAGTGTAAACCGGGTACTCCCTGTCCCAGGTCAGTGTAAACCGGGTACTCCCTGTCCCGGGTCAGTGTAAACCAGGGTACTCCCTGTACAAGATCAGTGTAAACCGGGTACTCCTTATACCATGTAAATGTCAAGCGGGTAACCCCATCCCAGGTCAGTGTAAACAGGGTACTACCCATCCTGGGTCAGTGTAAACAGGGTACTACCCGTCCTAGGTCAGTGTAAACTGGGCACTCTCTATCCCGTGTCAGTGTAAAGCCGGTACTCCCTGTCCCAGGTCAGCGTAAACCGGGTACTCTCTGTCCCGGGTCAGCGTAAAGCGGGTACTCCCCGTCCCGGGTCAGTGTAAAGCAGGTATTCTCTGTCCCAAGTCAGTGTAAACCAGGTATTCCCTGTCCCGGATCGGTGTAAACCGGGTATTCCCTGTCCTGGGTCAGTGTAAACCGGGTATTCCCTGTCCCGGGTCAGTGTAAACCGGGTACTCCCAGTCCCGGGTCAGTGTAAACCGGGTACTCCCTGTCCTGGGTCAGTGTAAACCGGGTACTCCCAGTCCCGGGTCAGTGTAAACCGGGTACTCCCAGTCCCGGATCGGTGTAAACCGGGTACTCCCTGTCCCGGGTCAGTGTAAACTGGGTACCCCCTGTCCTGGGTCAGTGTAAACCGGGTACACTCTCTCCTGGGTCAGTGTAAACCGGGTACTCCCTGTCCCGGGTCAGTGTAAACCGGGTACTCCCAGTCCCGGATCGGTGTAAACCGGGTACTCCCAGTCCCGGGTCAGTGTAAACCAGGTACCCCCTGTCCTGGGTCAGTGTAAACCGGGTACACTCTCTCCTGGGTCAGTGTAAACCAGGTACTCCCTGTCCCGGGTCAGTGTAAACCAGGTACCCCCTGTCCTGGGTCAGTGTAAACTGGGTACACTCTCTCCTGGGTCAGTGTAAACCGGGTACACTCTCTCCTGGGTCAGTGTAAACCAGGTACTCCCTGTCCCGGGTCAGTGTAAACCAGGTACCCCCTGTCCTGGGTCAGTGTAAACTGGGTATTCCCGGTCCCGGGTCAGTGTAAACCGAGTATTCCCGGTCCCGGGTCAGTGTAAACTGGGTATCCCCTGTCCCGGGTCAGTGTAAACCGAGTATTCCCGGTCCCGGGTCAATGTAAACTGGGTACTCTCTGGATGTAGGGTGTAATTTGAATGAAGAGTTAAAATTGGCATGTTGCAAAGGTAATGATACAGTTGGCATGGGGAATTTCAACATGCAGGTAGACTGTGAGAATCAGAATGGTATTGGACCCCAAGAAAGGGAGTTTGTGGAGTGCCTCCGAGATGGATTCTTAGAACAGCTGGTACTGGAGCCTACCAGGGAGAAGGCAATTCTAGATTTAGTGTTATGCAATGAACCAGATTTGATCAGGGACCTCGAGGTAAAGGAGCAGAAGGTGCGGGATCGGTTCATTCCAAAGAGGAAGAAAGATCCTAAGGGGAGTGTTATGAGTGCTGAACAGACCTGATAGAAATGGGGTCCGGAGTTATCCCCCACCCCGGGAACTATGCTGCTAATGAGAGAGAGAGAGATGAAGAAGAGGTAAAGGCGTCTGCTACAGATAAGAGAGAGAGAGAGACGGTTGATTTATGTATTATGGCTCTTCACTGATTATTTACCTTTCACTGCAAGGACGTTACTTTGCTCGTTAACATTCCTGAGGAGACAACAGGAGTGGCCTGATTTGATGGACATGGTCATTTTGAGTTGATGGATAGCTGATACCCCGTCAGTGGGGATAAAAGACAGGTGTGGGGAGACACCCCTCAGACACACCAGTGGACACTGACTGAGTGTTGTGCACCCACAGGAAGGTGGGGGCTTCGAGGACCGAATCAGGAGATCGGTCACAAAGCTCACAGTGTGACGGCAGGGCCGGTGGGGACTTGTGTGTGTGTCCACTCATGCCAGAGTGACGAGTCCACCGCGGAAGAGCGGTCTAGCTGAGAACAGAGGGATCATAACCGGTGACCACAACGGTATGATGGAACAAGAAGACAACAGAAGGTTTTCCTGCTGCAGCTGCTCAATCTCTTGCTCGCTCTCTCTCTCTCTCCAACAATTGCAACACAACAACTACCTCAGCACGAACTGAACTGAATTTTATATTCTTCTATGACAATTCATTTACCCCTAGACTTTGATAGAGCTTGTTTTTTATTGTTGATTATTATTCCTACACTTCTGTTTTTATTATTGCTAACCCATTTTATATGTATATCTGCATTTTTGATACTGTATTACTTAGTTTACTAATAAACACCTTTAGTTACAGTACCACAACGTATCCTTCCATTTCTGCTGGTTTGTTAACCCAATTACGGGTTACGTAACAAATTGGGGGCTTGTCTGGGATTTGATTACCAAATTGGAGGGCCAGTGAATCGGGGTAGAATTCCCTTAATTTGATCTGGTTGTGTGAGATACCAGAGAGGCAGACAGCAGAAATGGATGTTGACAAGTTTCTGTTAAGTCCGGACCCTGTGGGTTTAAGGCTAAAAAGTCTGAGTTGTGGGATATGGTGGAGACCTTGGAACTCAAGGAGGTTAAGAAAGGGATGACGAAGGCTGAGATACAATGTAAGATAGCTGAACATTATGTCGTGAGGCAGATATTCAAGCCGGAGGTGTTAGAACACTCTCCTGTAGGGAAAGGGGAGGTCCAGTTACGTCTAGAAGAGATGCGGCTGGAGAGAATTAAGTTGGAGGCAGAGGAGGCAGAGCGACAGTTCGAGAGGGAGAAATGGCAATGCGTGGATAGCGGGTCAGACCGTGGGGGAAATTTTAATGTTAACCAGGAGATTAGGTTGGTACCTCCGTTCGAGGAGACGGACATTGATCGGTACTTCTTGCATTTTGAGAAAATGGCCGCGAACCAGAAGTGGCCTAGAGATAAGTGGGTGGTGTTGTTACAAAGTGTACTTAAAGGGAAGGCTCAACGAGCATATGCGGCGTTGTTTGCGGAGGTTCCAGAGGATTATGAGGAAGCAAAACAGGCTATCCTTCGGGCCTATGAGCTGGTACCCGAAGTGTATAGACAAAAGTTCAGGGACTTAAGGAAACAGTGGAATCAGACGTTCACAGAGTTTGCATATGAGACATGTGTGTACTTTGACCGCTGGTGTGCTGCAGAAGGGGTGGAGGAGGATTCCTACCACCTAAGAGAGTTGATTCTGATCGAAGAATTTAAAGGTTGTGTTTCGGATAATATCCGGACATACCTGAATGAGAAGAAGAATAAGTCCATATCAGAATCTGCCAAGCTAGCAGATGAATATGTCTTAACCCATAAGATAAAGTTTCCCCCAAATAAGAGCTACCAGAGGGGTAATAGGGACGGTAGAGAAAGCCCACCGGCTAAGTCAGAGATTAAGCCGGGAACTAGTGGAAAAGACAAGGAGAAGGAAAAGCAGGCTGGCAAGGAGGTTCCCAGCTTTACGTGTTATAATTGTGGGAAAGCTGGTCACATAGCATCTAAGTGCTTTGCTCCGAAGAAGGAGACAGGAAAGGGAAAGATGACAACCATGAATGGTTGCATTGAGCCGGTCAGCAGACCGATGAGGAAGGCAAGGGAGGTTAGATAGAGCTCAAGAGGGGCGTGAGAAGTTTATTTCAGAGGGGATGGTATCTGTGAAGGAGGGAGAAACCCCAGTTCCAGTGCGGATCTGGAGAGATACTAGGGCTGGTCAGACATTGATATTAAGGAAGGTGTTATACTTCAGTGCTGAGACCGAGACTGGGGAGGTAAATGTGTTAAAAGGTATCGGAAAAGGGACTGAGGCCATACCTTTGCGCAAGATCTTTCTGAAATGTGACCTGGTATCTGGACCAGTCGAAATAGGGGTGCGGTTGGAACTACTGATGGACGGTGTGGATGTCCTACTTGGTAACGATTTGGCAGGTGGGGATGTGTATTCAGCAGTGAAGCTGACAAGCAAGCCTGTAAGTGCTGAGGACCCGCCCATAAATTCCAAGATTAATCCCGCCTGCGCAGTAACTCGCAGCGTGTCTAGAAAGGCGGCAGAGACAGGAACCAATTTAAATGAGTCCGGCATTGATTTAGCTGAGAAGTTTTTACCAGCCTTGTTTCAGAAGGGGTTACCGGATGAGGAGAAAGAGGATAGTGGGGTTAAGGAGAGTAAAGGAGAGGAGGTGGATTTACCATTAGTGAGGAAGGAGGTTATGGAGGCACAGAGCCAAGATGAGAAACAGATGGGGCAGTTAGAAGGTCCAGGGTTGGACACTGATGATTTATATAGCTTGAAAGAGCTGGTTGTAGTTGAAGAATTTAAGTGTGTTCCCAATGATGTAAGGGCAGTCCTAGATGAAAAGGATGCCGCTACCTTGAGGGAGTCTGCTGGGTTAGCAGATGAGGTTGTCTTAACCCGCAAGGTTGAGTTTACTCCGAATGGGAGTTGCCCAGAGAGTAATTGGGAGGATCGGGGAACTTGGAATTTGAAAAGGGGTCTGGTATTGAAAGCCTAGGAGAGGCAGATGTCGCGTTGGCCTGTGTTCAGGTTGTGAAAGTGCCTGTGGATGCACAGGGTACTGAACCTAATGTTGAAGCTCAGGAAAAGTCTGAGGGGTCTGACTTAGTTGAAAAGGAATGCAGTCCTTTTGGGTCAGATGGACTTGGTTCAGTGAAGAAAGGGTTAACCCTGGCACCAGTGGAAAGTGAGGATTCTCAGTCACGTGTGTTAAAAGTTAGTGATGAGATGAAAGCTGGTGATGTGAATTTTATTGAAGGAAAAGAGAAAAGTATTGTTCCTAAACTTTTGAATAAAGAAAATTTAAAGTCTGGATTGGTTTTAGAAGTAGTAACCATGCTGAAGTGTCAGTGGTCTGGTAACAAGGTGCCTGCGAATCAATTACAGTTTGTTTTGAAATTTAAAGATAAACAACTTGGTGATGTTGTTCAAGTATGTGATTTGGGGAGACAGAACTTGAAGTGTTGTTTTGACCAAGAGGGATCACCTGCAGGTGTTAAACTGGAAACTAATAGAATTAAAGATCCTGAAGATAAAATTAATGACCTGCTTAAAATTAACGAGTGGTGTGGAAGTTCAGCAAATGAGCTTAGTTTGGAAAACATTAGTGATAAGCTAGCCCCTGTGAAGGCCTATTCCAAGCTGGTGAGCCAGCTAACCACGTGAGAGTTAAGTGGAAAAGAGGCAAGCGTTGACCAAATGCCACTTTGAATAACAGAATCTGGTTTTGCAGGAATTTGACTTTTTTTTAGATGAAGCATGTGAAAGATAAGGACAATATCATGGTAGATTGATTGATTGAATGTTAAGTTTAAAAGTAAAATAGAGATTAGTATTTGCACAAACTTCTGTAATGTACTACATTATAATCACACATGTATTGGTTCACACTTTGTAATATACACCTAAGCTTAGAATTAATTCCACGTAGAAAAAGAATTACTGGCACTTATCCTGGTGATACAGCATTTTGAGGTCTACATTTGTTTGGCACAGAGACCATTAATCGTTTATATTGATCACAATCCCTTGGTATTTTTGACTAACATGAAGAATAAAAATAGACGGTTATTAAGTTGGAGTCTGTTGTTACAAGAATTCGATATTAAAATACAACATGTAAAGGGGAGTGACAATGTAATTGCTGATTGTTTATCCAGGTGTTAATTTGAGAGTATATCTGTGTTATTCTTGTAGTTAATGACCACTTCTGTATTATATTAGACTCTGTAATGTGCCTTACTAGTTAATTTTCACCCTGGTGAAAATTCCTTGAAGGATGGGGGTGTTATGAGTGCTGAACAGACCTGATGGAAATGGGGTCCAGAGTTAACCCCCCCCCCCCCCCCCCCCCCCCCCCCGGGAACTATGCTGCTAATGAGAGAGAGAGATGAAGAACAGAGGTAGAGAATCTGCTACAGATAAGAGAGAGAGAGAGAGAGACGGTTGATTTATGTATTATGACGTCTTCCTGGATTGTTTACCTTTCACTGCAAGGACGTTACTTTGCTCGTTAACATTCCTAAGGAGACAGCAGGAGTGGCCTGATTTGAAGGAAATGGTCATTTTGAGTTGATGGATGGCTGATACCCCATCAGTGGGGATAAAAGACAGGTGTGGGGAGACACCCCTCAGACACACCAGTGGACACTGACTGAGTGTTGTGCACCCACAGGAAGGTGGGGGTTTTGAGGACCGAATCAGGAGATCGGTCCGGTCAATAAAGCTCACAGTGTGACGGCAGGGCCAGTGGGGGCTTGTGTGTGTGTGTCCACTCATGCCAGAGTGACTAGTCCACCGCGGAAGAGCGGTCTAGCCGAGAACGGAGGGGTCATATCCGAATGACCACAACGGTTTGACGGAACAAGAAGACAACAGAAGGTTTTCCTGCTGCAGCTGCTCAATCTCTTGCTCGCTCTCTCTCTCTCCAACAATTGCAACACAACAACTACCTCAGCACGAACTGAACTGAATTTTATATTCTTCTATGACAATTCATTTACCCCTGACTTTGATAGAGCTTGTTTATTATTGTTGATTATTATTCCTACACTTCTGTTTTTATTATTGCTAACCCGTTTTATATGTATATCTGCATTTTTGATACTGTATTACTTAGTTTACTAATAAACACCTTTAGTTACAGTACCACAACGTATCCTTCCATTTCTGCTGGTCTGTTAACCCAGTTACGTAACAGGAGTAAGGGGCGGCCGTGGCTGACGAGGGAAGTAAAAGGCAGTATAAAAATAAAAGAGAAGAAGTATAACATAGCAACGATGAGCAGGAAGCTGCAGTACTGGGAAGCTTTTAAAGAGCAACAGAAGATAACAAAAAAGGCAATACGCCAAGAAAAAATGAGGTACGAAGGTAAACTAGCCAAGAATATAAAGGAGGATAGTAAAAGCTTCTTTAGGTATGTGAAAAGCAAAAAAATAGTGAAGACAAAAATTGGGCCATTGAAGACAGAAACGGATGAATTTATTATGGGGAACTAGGAAATGGCAGATGAGTTGAACAGGTACTTTGGATCTGTCTTCACTAGGGAAGACACAATCTCCCAGATGTAATAGTGGCCAAAGGAACTAGGGTAAAGGATGAACTGAAGGAAATTTATATTAGGCAAGAAACGGTGTTGGATAGACTGTTGAGTCTGAAGGCTGATAAGTCCCCGGGACCTGATGGTCTGCATCCCAGGTTACTTAGAGGTGGCTCTAGAAATCGTGGACACATTGGTAATCATTTTCCAATGTTCTATAGATACAGGATCAGTTCCTGCAGATTAGAGGGTGGCTAATGTTGTCCCACTTTTCAAGAAAGGAGGGAGAGAGAAAACAGGGAATTATAGACCGGTTAGCCTGACGTCAGTAGTGGGAAAGATGCTGGAGTCAATTATAAAAGAGGAAATTACGACACATTTGGATAGCAGTAGAAGGATCAGTCCGAGTCAGCATGGATTTCCAAAGGGAAAATCATGCTTGACTAATCTTCTGGAGTTTTTTGAGGATGTAACTATGAAAATGGACAAGGGAGAACCAGTGGATGTAGTGTACCTGGACTTCCAGAAAGCTTTTGATAAAGTCCCACATAGGAGATTAGTGGGCAAAATTAGGGCACATGGTATTGGGGGCAGAGTACTGACATGGATTGAAAATTGGCTGGCTGACAGGAAACAAAGAGTAGCGATTAACGGGTCCCTTTCGGAATGGCAGGCTGTGACCAGTGGGGTACCGCAAGGTTCAGTGCTGGGACCGCAGCTGTTTACAATATACGTTAATGATTTAGGTGAAGGGATTTAAAGTAACATTAGCAAATTTGCCGATGACACAAAGCTGGGTGGTAGTGTGAAATGTCAGGAGGATGTTATGAGAATGCAGGGATGACTTGGACAGGCTAGGTGAGTGGGCAAATGTATGGCAGATGCAGTTTAATGTGGATAAATGTGAGGTTATCCACTTTGGTGGCAAGAACAGGAAGGCAGATTACTATCTAAATGGAGTCAAGTTAGGAAAAGGGGAAGTACAACGAGATGTAGATGTTCTTGTACATCAGTCAATGAAAGCAAGCATGCAGATACAGTAGGCAATGAAGAAAGCTAATGGCATGCTGGCCTTTATAACAAGAGGAATTGAGTATAGGAGTAAAGAGGTCCTTCTGCAGCTGTACAGGGCCCTGGTGAGACCCCATCTGGAGTATTGTGTGCAGTTTTGGTCTCCAAATTTGAGGAAGGACATTCTTGCTATTGAGGGAGTGCAGCATAGGTTCACAAGGTTAATTCCCGGAATGGCGGGACTGTCATATGTTGAAAGATTGGAGCGACTGGGCTTGTATACACTGGAATTTAGAAGGATGAGAGGGGATCTGATTGAAACATATAAGATTATTAAGGGATTGGACACGCTGGAGGCAGGAAGCATGTTCCCGTTGATGGGTGAGTCAAGAACTAGAGGCCACGGTTTAAGAATAAGAGGTAGGTCATTTAGAACAGAGATGTGGAAAAGCTTTTTCACCCAGAGAGTGGTGGATATGTGGAATGCTCTGCCCCAGAAGGCAGTGGAGGCCAAGTCTCTGGATGCTTTCAAGAAAGAGTTAGATAGAACTCTTATAGATAGTGGGGTCAAGGGATATGGGGAGAGGACAGGAATGGGGTACTGATTGTGTATGATCAGCCATGATCACAGTGAATGGTGCTGCTGGCTAGAAGGGCCGAATGGCCTACTCCTGCTCCTACTGTCTATTGTCTATTGTATAAACCGGGTACTCCCTGTCCCGGGTCAGTGTAAACCGGGTACTCTCTGTCCCGGGTCAGTGTAAACCGGGTACTCCCTGTCCCGGGTCAGTGTAAAGCGGGTACTCCCTGTCCCGGGTCAGTGTAAAGCGGGTACTCTCTGTCCCGGGTCAGTGTAAACCGGGTACTCCCTGTCCCGGGTCAGTGTAAAGCGGGTACTCTCTGTCCCGGGTCAGTGTAAAGCCGGTACTCCCTGTCCCGGGTCGGTGTAAAGCGGGTACTCTCTGTCCCGGGTCAGTGTAAAGCGGGTACTCTCTGTCCCGGGTCAGTGTAAAGCGGGTACTCTCTGTCCCGGATCGGTGTAAACCAGGGTACTCCCTGTCCCGGGTCAGTGTAAACCAGGGTACTCCCTGTCCCGGGTCAGTGTAAACCGGGTACTCTCTGTCCCGGGTCAGTGTAAACCAGGGTACTCTCTGTCCCGGGTCAGTGTAAAGCCGGTACTCCCTGTCCCGGGTCAGTGTAAACCGGGTACTCCCTGTCCCGGGTCAGTGTAAAGCCGGTACTCCCTGTCCCGGGTCAGTGTAAACCGGGTACTCCCTGTCCCGGGTCAGTGTAAATCGGGTACTCTCTGTCCCGGGTCAGTGTAAAGCGGGTACTCTCTGTCCCGGGTCAGTGTAAACCGGGTACTCTCTGTCCCGGGTCAGTGTAAACCGGGTACTCCCTGTCCCGGGTCAGTGTAAATCGGGTACTCTCTGTCCCGGGTCAGTGTAAACCAGGGTACTCTCTGTCCAGGGTCAGTGTAAAGCCGGTACTCCCTGTCCTGGGTCAGTGTAAACCGGGTACTCCCTGTCCCGGGTCAGTGTAAAGCGGGTACTCCCTGTCCCGGGTCAGTGTAAACCTGGTACCCCCTGTCCCGGGTCAGTGTAAACCAGGTACTCTCTGTCCCGGGTCAGTGTAAACCGGGTACTCCCTGTCCCGGGTCAGTGTAAACCGGGTACCCCCTGTCCTGGGTCAGTGTAAACCAGGTACTCTCTGTCCCGGGTCAGTGTAAACCAGGGTACCCTCTGTCCCGGGTCAGTGTAAACCAGGTACCCCCTGTCCCGGGTCAGTGTAAACCGGGTACCCCCTGTCCTGGGTCAGTGTAAACCAGGTACTCTCTGTCCCGGGTCAGTGTAAACCGGGTACTCCCTGTCCCGGGTCAGTGTAAACCAGGGTACTCTCTGTCCCGGGTCAGTGTAAACCGGGTACCCCCTGTCCCGGGTCAGTGTAAAACCAGGTACTCCCTGTCCCGGGTCAGTGTAAACCGGGTACTCTCTGTCCCGGGTCAGTGTAAACCGGGTACTCCCAGTCCCGGGTCAGTGTAAACCGGGTACTCCCAGTCCCGGGTCAGTGTAAACCGGGTACTCCCAGTCCCGGATCAGTGTAAACCGGGTACTCCCAGTCCCGGATCGGTGTAAACCGGGTACTCACTGTCCCGGGTCAGTGTAAAGCGGGTACTCCCTGTCCCGGGTCAGTGTAAAGCCGGTACCCCCCTGTCCCGGGTCAGTGTAAACCAGGCACCCCCTGTCCCGTGTCAGTGTAAACCGGGTACTCCCAGTCCCGGGTCAGTGTAAACCGGGTACTCCCTGTCCAGGGTCAGTGTAAAGCGGGTACTCTCTGTCCCGGGTCAGTGTAAAGCGGGTACTCTCTGTCCCGGGTCGGTGTAAAGCCGGTACTCTCTGTCCCGGGTCAGTGTAAACCGGGTACTCCCTGTCCCGGATCGGTGTAAAGCGGGTACTCCCTGTCCCGGGTCAGTGTAAACCGGGTACTCCCTGTCCCGGGTCAGTGTAAAGCGGGTACTCCCTGTCCCGGGTCAGTGTAAAGCGGGTACTCTCTGTCCTGGGTCAGTGTAAACCGGGTACTCCCTGTCCCGGGTCAGTGTAAAGCGGGTACTCCCTGTCCCGGGTCAGTGTAAACCGGGTACTCTCTGTCCCGGGTCAGTGTAAAGCGGGTACTCCCTGTCCCGGGTCAGTGTAAAGCCGGTACTCTCTGTCCCGGGTCAGTGTAAAGCGGGTACTCTCTGTCCTGGGTCAGTGTAAACCGGGTACTCCCTGTCCCGGGTCAGTGTAAACCGGGTACTCCCTGTCCCGGGTCAGTGTAAATCGGGTACTCTCTGTCCCGGGTCAGTGTAAAGCGGGTACTCTCTGTCCCGGGTCAGTGTAAACCGGGTACTCTCTGTCCCGGGTCAGTGTAAACCGGGTACTCCCTGTCCCGGGTCAGTGTAAATCGGGTACTCTCTGTCCCGGGTCAGTGTAAACCAGGGTACTCTCTGTCCAGGGTCAGTGTAAAGCCGGTACTCCCTGTCCTGGGTCAGTGTAAACCGGGTACTCCCTGTCCCGGGTCAGTGTAAAGCGGGTACTCCCTGTCCCGGGTCAGTGTAAACCTGGTACCCCCTGTCCCGGGTCAGTGTAAACCAGGTACTCTCTGTCCCGGGTCAGTGTAAACCGGGTACTCCCTGTCCCGGGTCAGTGTAAACCGGGTACCCCCTGTCCTGGGTCAGTGTAAACCAGGTACTCTCTGTCCCGGGTCAGTGTAAACCAGGGTACCCTCTGTCCCGGGTCAGTGTAAACCAGGTACCCCCTGTCCCGGGTCAGTGTAAACCGGGTACCCCCTGTCCTGGGTCAGTGTAAACCAGGTACTCTCTGTCCCGGGTCAGTGTAAACCGGGTACTCCCTGTCCCGGGTCAGTGTAAACCAGGGTACTCTCTGTCCCGGGTCAGTGTAAACCGGGTACCCCCTGTCCCGGGTCAGTGTAAAACCAGGTACTCCCTGTCCCGGGTCAGTGTAAACCGGGTACTCTCTGTCCCGGGTCAGTGTAAACCGGGTACTCCCAGTCCCGGATCAGTGTAAACCGGGTACTCCCAGTCCCGGATCGGTGTAAACCGGGTACTCACTGTCCCGGGTCAGTGTAAAGCGGGTACTCCCTGTCCCGGGTCAGTGTAAAGCCGGTACCCCCTGTCCCGGGTCAGTGTAAACCAGGCACCCCCTGTCCCGTGTCAGTGTAAACCGGGTACTCCCAGTCCCGGGTCAGTGTAAACCGGGTACTCCCTGTCCAGGGTCAGTGTAAAGCGGGTACTCTCTGTCCCGGGTCAGTGTAAAGCGGGTACTCTCTGTCCCGGGTCGGTGTAAAGCCGGTACTCTCTGTCCCGGGTCAGTGTAAACCGGGTACTCCCTGTCCCGGATCGGTGTAAAGCGGGTACTCCCTGTCCCGGGTCAGTGTAAAGCGGGTACTCCCTGTCCCGGGTCAGTGTAAAGCGGGTACTCTCTGTCCTGGGTCAGTGTAAACCGGGTACTCCCTGTCCCGGGTCAGTGTAAAGCGGGTACTCCCTGTCCCGGGTCAGTGTAAACCGGGTACTCTCTGTCCCGGGTCAGTGTAAAGCGGGTACTCCCTGTCCCGGGTCAGTGTAAAGCCGGTACTCTCTGTCCCGGGTCAGTGTAAAGCGGGTACTCTCTGTCCTGGGTCAGTGTAAACCGGGTACTCCCTGTCCCGGGTCAGTGTAAACCGGGTACTCCCTGTCCCGGGTCAGTGTAAAGCGGGTACTCCCTGTCCCAAGTCAGTGTAAACCAGGTATTCCCTGTCCTGGGTCAGTGTAAAGTGGGTACTCTCTGTCCCGGGTCAGTGTAAACCAGGGTACTCTCTGTCCCGGGTCAGTGTAAAGCGGGTACTCTCTGTCCTGGGTCAGTGTAAACCGGGTACTCCCTGTCCCGGGTCAGTGTAAAGCGGGTACTCCCTGTCCCGGGTCAGTGTAAAGCGGGTACTCTCTGTCCCGGGTCAGTGTAAAGCGGGTACTCTCTGTCCCGGGTCAGTGTAAAGCGGGTACTCCCTGTCCCGGGTCAGTGTAAAGCGGGTACTCTCTGTCCCGGGTCAGTGTAAAGCGGGTACTCCCTGTCCCGGGTCAGTGTAAAGCGGGTACTCTCTGTCCCGGGTCAGTGTAAAGCCGGTACTCCCTGTCCCGGGTCAGTGTAAACCGGGTACTCCCTGTCCTGGGTCAGTGTAAACCAGGGTACTCTCTGTCCCGGGTCAGTGTAAATCGGGTAGTCCCTGTATCGGGTCAGTGTAAAGCGGGTACTGTATGTCCCGGGTCAGTGTAAACCAATTCTCTCTTTCCCGAGTCAATGTTAAGCTGCTGTATCCTTCTCCCTTCCAATGTATTATAGAACCGTGAACGAATTGTTTGGACGCCTTACACAAATGTGAACACATTGTCCCGCTGTGTGCCACCCTCAAAGTGCGTGTCGACACCTTCACCAGTCCGTGCTGAGCCCGGGCCAGCTGACCCGGGAACCCTGGGGTCCCGGCCCCTGGCCAAGGGGAGTGTTCGCTCCGTGTGATCTCAGCCTGCAATTTTCATTCAATCCCTCACCCGCCGTACCACCTGCCATCAACGCAAACTCACCCTGCACAAAGCTGCCGAAGAATGGGTTAGACAGTCTTTCTTATCCCGGGGAGCAGTGTCAGTCGCTTCTCTCCTTCGGGAGGGTCCGTTGTGAGGCAATTGCTTATTCAGGCGTCACAGCTTGTGGGCAGCAGGGAATGATTCTATTATTTCCACGTACTGGAAATCCCTGATCACTCCCCCCTCCCCAGTTTTGGCCAGAGGTTCGCTAACCTCAGCTGTTTGGTGACATGTGACTCCCCTCCCCGTCCTCCCCTCTCTCTCCGCTTGTCAGAACCAATGACATCAAATCAACCCATTTTTCCCGTAAACAGTTCACTGGGACCGTGGAGTGCAACATCGACTGGGAGACTACTGACAGTATGAAAAGGCCAATTGTTCTCCTGAATACCGCCACCCAGCAGTACAGCAGTGATCTACGCCAGTTCACACAGAGTGCTCCGTGGGAGGCTCGGCCGCAGAGCACGTCAACAAAAGCTGTAACTGAAAAGCTGGATTACAGGATGCGCTCTGCCATCCCTCATGGCCGGGACCAGCCAGCCTCCCCCGTCCAGCGTCGGTATCCTTCCCCAGCAACCGGAGCATCGAAAGTGGCCCTCTCCCCAAACAACCCAGCCCTGCCCCCGCCCGCTCACACTGTTTCTCATGTACTTCTCTCCCTCCCTCACTAATCCAAAAGCAAGCTGTCCTCATTACTTCAACGAGAGAGCGTTCACTTTCTCTCTGTTGGTCTCACACGCATCAGTGTCTCACCAGTCAGCTGTATTGTACATCTTGGGCTGTGGTTGTGAGCTCTCAGCTCTGGCCGTACACACAGGGACCCACATACGTACACAGAGATCAGTCTGTATGTATACAGACTTGTACACATGAAGGCCTGTCGGTAGGTAATGTTTTTCTTCCGCTCTGTCTGCGTGCGTACTGACAGTACACACTGTGCCTGACGTACATTGTACACCGGGCTCCCAGCTGAGCAGATAAACAACTGAGTTTGGGAACGGAGTAAACAATGCGACTCGCGTACCTGTCCAGCGAGTTTACAAGCCTTGCCCCTGCACAGGCTCAACGTACGGACTTGACACTCACAAGAGATACTGCAGATGCTGGTCAGACGGCATCCATGGAAGGGAACAAACAGTCGACGTTCTAGGCCGAGACCCTTCATCGGGACTGGAGAGGAAGGGGGCAGAAGCCAGAATAAGGAGGTGGGGGGGGGGGGGGGGAGGAGAGGAGCACAAGCTCGCGGGTGACAGGTGAAGAGGAATGTAGGTGGTTGGCGAAGAGGGCACGAAGGACAATGATGAGATGCCAGCTGTGCTTCCCACCCCCTGACTTAGTCAGGCTTCTGCCCCCTTTCGTTCCAGGTCTGACAAAGGGTCTCTGACTGAAATGTCTATCCATCTCCCTCTGTAGATGCTGCCTGATCTGCCGAGTTCCTCCATCTGTTGTTTGTGTTGACACTGTCAATAATGCCCACCTACACTGACCCTTTGACAGTGATGGAGAGAAGTGTTGGGCTGCCTTGTCTGATGCTGACCTTCACTGAGAATGGCTTTGTGTAGACTTGTGGTTAATATGGTGCAGTTGGGGAGCAGCAGTAGACTAATGGCACCCGTACAGTGCCAGCTGTCTGTATGCACTGCAGCTACCTGTCCAATCTCACCTCAAATCATACATGTTGCCTGTATAAGCCCTGCATCTATTGTGTATGCTCATGGTCTCTGCTGCTGTAGCCAATCCACTTCAAGGTTTGGCATGTTGTTCAGAGATGCTCTTCGGCACAACACTGTTGGAATGCATGGTTATTTGAGTTACTCTCACCTTTCTGGCAGCTTGAACCAGTCTGACCGTTCTTGTGGAGTCATAGAAAAGCACAGCACAGAAACAGTTCCCTTGGTCTATCTAGTCCAGGCCAAACCATTTTGATACCCATTTCCTTCGGCCTGCAGCAGGACTATAGCCCTCTATAACCCTCCCATCCATGTATCCATCCAGACCTCTCTCAAACATTGAAAATGAGCTCACATGCACCACTTGCACTGGCAGCCCATTCCACACCCTCACAACCCTCTGAGTAAGAAGTTACCCCTTATGTTCCCCTTAGACTTTTCATCTTTCACCCTTAACCCATGACCTGAGTTATAATCTCGCCCAACCTGCTTGCATTTACCCATCTATACCTTTCAGAATTTTGCATATCATCAATTTAGGGTGAAGGTGAAATATTTATGGGGAATCTGAGAGCAATGCGAATGTAGAACTCGCTGTTGTGGAAATGGTAGAAGCAGGTTCAGTTGTAACACAAGAGAAAATTGGATAGGTACATGGGTGGGAAGGGTATGAAGGGTATGAAGGTTCTACCATAGGTGTTTTAACATTACAGCTTTACTGTTGTAAGGTCCAAGTTCACCAAAGCAGGGATAAAATTCTACACTTGCTGACGCACAGTTTGCTCATTTAAAAGGGTATGGTTCTAACATTGAAAAATGGAGTTCTCTATTGATGGGATAGGTTCTACCATTGCTGAGGTAAATTTCTAGGCATGCTGACCACCAGTTTTCTACTGCAAGTGTCCAACTGTATGATTGCCTCAGCATATTTCCACCATCTCTGAGGGACTCCTCTCTCACTGTGAGGTACTGTTCTACAATTGCTGAAGTGCAGTTTGGAGTTCCTCCAGATCTGAGGGCAACTTGCTTCTCCCCCAGTTCTGCAGGTTTTGAAGTGACTGATGGGTGACAGATTCTGTCACAGGTGGGAGAGGTGTTGCTTAATAGGGAGGTGGATGGGAGGGTGGTTTGGAATGTCACTCACTCTTTCTGCTGTCCTCCAATATGCAGACTCAATGCTCAAGGTCCTTTCCCAAATGTGTGTCTCACCACCTCCACCCACTCCAATTTCAGTGGCGTAGACCAGGGATTTCTCAGAGACAATGAAGATGTTATGTTATGTTTTCAAGGAGGCTTGAAGCAATATCCCTGTCTTCTTGAAAATGGCTTGTCATAATGGAGCTTGGAATAGTGCCTGTTCCTGGAGTATGGCACCAGGTACAAGGACAAGGAGGCCCCTCCACCGGAGCTGGCTCAGGTACACCGGCACACCTCAAGGATGCGTGTTTAGTCTACTGCCCTACACCCTCTACACCCGTGACTGTGTGGCTAGCCACAGTGCAAACACCACCTACGAATTCACCAAAGACACAACTGTTGTTGGCAGAATCTCAGATGGTGTAGAGGACGCGTACAGAAGTGAGATAGAATGGCTGGTTGAGTAGTGTTGCTGCAACAACCTTACACTCAACGATGGGAAGATGCCCCTTTAAAATGATGATGAGAAGGAATTTCTTCAGATGGAGGGTGGTGAATCTGTGAATTCATTGCCACAAACAGCTGTAGCGGCCAAGTCATTGGGTGTATTTAAAGTGGAGTTTGCAGAATAGATCACTGGTATTGATCTACCTGATGTACCTCTATGCTGATGCTGGTTTCGTTTAAAGTAAAACCAGAAAGTGCTGGAAATACTCAGCAGTCAGGACACATCTGTGGGAAGAAAAATAGAGTTATTGCTTCAAACCAAAGCTCCTTTGTCACAAGTTTGACTGTTGCTGGGCTACAGTTCTTCAGTTGCTCAGAATCTGTGCAATTCCACTGTTACTGCTGTACAGTCCTACCAGAATTCCAACTGTTACTGGGTTACTGATTTACCTTCATTCAGAATCAGAATCAAGTTTATTATCGCTTATACAACATGAAGTTTGTTGCTTTGCAGCATCAATACAATTCAGAAGTATAAAAATTACTATAAATTACAAAATAAATACTGTAAGAGAGAAATAATGAGATAGTGTTGATGAGTGCACAGACTGTTTAGAATTCTGATGGTGGAGGGAAGAAACTGTACCGGAATGGGTCTTCAGGCTCCTGTACCTCCTCTAAACATTTTGACATGATGGGAGGGCACATTTTCATTGCTGCTCTGATACAGCTGAGCGACCGTTTCAAAGCTGCAGAGATCGTTTAATTGTTAACACGAGGAAGTCCGCAGATGCTAGAAATGCAGTCCTGAAGAAGGGTCTCGGCCTGAAATGTCAGCTGTTTATTCATTTCCATAGACGCTGCCTGACCTGATGATTTCCTCCAGCATTTTGCGTGTGTTGATCTGGTGCAATTGCTGTTCAGAGAGAGAGATATGCATGACTGGATAAGAGTTCCAGCACTGCTGGAGTACAGCTCTTCCACTTTCAATTGTGCAGTTTAATTGCCATTCTGAAATTTTCCCCATTTTTGGGCTTACCGTTTGGTTTGGAAGTATTATAATCCTTTAACAAAACATAAAAATGGGAGCAGAATAGACTGCCTGGCCCGTCAGACTTCCTCCATTATTGAACGTGATCATGGTTGCTGTTCAGTTCAGCACCCAGTTCCTTCCATCCCCTTGCCTTGATCCCTTCAAATATAACAACATGGCCACTGCTGCCTTCTGTGATAGAGAAGACAATAGTTTCATCACCTTCAGTGGCGCAGAGAATAGACCACTATCTCACAGCTCCAGCAACCCAGCTTCAACTGTGAGATGTATCAGTATTACAGTGGAGTAAAGGGAATTACTGCGGCATAAGAGGAGTTGGTCAAAGTTGACTGGAAGGGGACACTAGAATGGGGTTCCTCCGGGTGCTCCAATACCTCCCACAGCAGGCTCTATACGTTAACTGGCTGATGCAAGAGACCACAGATGCTGGAATCTGGAGCTACAAACAATCTGCTGGGAGAACTCAGCGGGTTGAGCAGCATCTGTGGGAGAGAAGGAATTGCTGACATTTTGAGTCAAAATCTCACATCAGGACTGAGAGTTGGGGGGTGGTGAGATGGTCAGTATAAGGAGGAGAAGGGGAGTAGCGAGTATTGTTTCCCAGGTGACTGGTGGACTGAGGGGTGTGAGATAGCATATGGGTAGTGCCAGGTAAGGAGGTGGGCAAAGCTGGTGCTGGCAAATGATAGATGGAGGCAAACAAAGAGAGAGAAAGGGGGAAGGGGAAAAACAGATGGAACAAGGTGGAGGGATGGACAATGTGAAGATGGGAGAGCAGAGGGAACACAAAGTGCTATCAGAGCTGGATTCTAATAAGTAAAGGAGGTGAAAATGTGAACTATAAGGGGAAAGATGAACGGCATATGGAACCAGATTAGGGGTTGGAAGGAACCTTGTGTAGTGGGTGGACAGAAGCCAGATGGGGATGGGGGTGAAAGTGGGTGAAAGAAGGTTGGGGGGGGGCTTGTTTGTGTGAATTTGCTGCTGTAGATTGTCCCTAGGACAGCGATAGAATTTGAGACTGGGGGGAATTGTTGGGATTATGGAGAGAATAAAACAGGATTAGTGTAAGCAGATGCTTAATGGTCAGCACTGAGTCAGTGGGTCAAGAAACACACTCAAAAGCTGGAGGATCTCAGCAGGTCAGGCAGCATCAATAATGAGCAGTCGACATTGAAGGGCCTCGGCCCAAAACTCGTCATTCCGTCCATAGATGTGGCCTGACACACAGTAGTTCAAAGTTCAAAGTACATTTATTATTGGAGTATGTATACCATACACAACCTTGAGATTCGTCTTCTTACAGGCAACCACAAAACAAAGAAACACAACAGAATCCATGAAAATCACCTCAAGACTAAGACCAGCAAACACCCAAAGTGAGAAAAAAAAGTAAATTGTGCAAACGATTAACAAAGTAAACAAATGACACGCAGAACATTAACCAAGAGTCCCTGAAAATGAGTCCACAGCCACAGAACCAGTTCAGTGCTGAGGTGAGTAAAGCTGGTCCAGGAGATGATGGCAGCAGGCCACAGCTGCAGACAGTTCAGCACTGAGGTGAGTAAACCTCGCGGGGTAATGAGATAAAAACCTGTTTGCCCTTCACCTTGACGTCTTGATAAAATTGCACAAATGGTACAAAGAAGTAAATAAAAATGTATGTGAACTGTGGAGTCCACAGCTGTGGAGCCCGTTCAGCGCTCAGGGCAGTCCAGGAGCCCGATGACTGCAGGGCAATAACTGTTCCTAAACTGGTGGCGTGGGACCAAGACTCCTGCACTTCCTGCCCAGCGGTAGTAGTGAGAAGAGAGGGAGCTCTGGTGAATGCAGGCAGACATCACTGAACACCTGCTCATTTTCCACTCTTATCCTCAATGATTTTAAAATTGCTTGCCACTTTAATTGGGGCGGAGTAATGGAGCCCACCCCGGGTTCTTTTTCCACCGTCAGCGCGGAGTAATGGAGCTGCCCATGAGTTCTTCTTTGGCCATCAGCGTGGAGTAATAGAGCCACCATGGGTTTTCATCCACCATCAGCGCGGAGTAATGGATCAACCACGGGTTTTTCTTCCGCCATCAGGCCTCAACACAGCATCCACCACTAGCAATAGCTACCCTGGCCATACCTGTACTCTCGAGTCTAGTTCACCGAATCTCCCAGGAGATGCAAAAGCACCAGATCATTTAGTTGGTTCTAATGAACATCCTTAAAAGGAAAATTACAGGCTAGTGACTGAAGCAATCACAGCTTAGAAGAAGAAATACATCTGTTAGAGTATCTAGTAGTCTTGTGAGCTGTCTGCGAAATGGCACTGTTGGTCGCTGGTGCCATCTTGCCAACTTCAAGAGTTCCCCCACCAGTTTATGTGTGTTGCTCAGGATTTCCAGCATCTGCAGGATCGCTTGGGCCGATAGGGGCCGAGAGGTCTGCTTCCACACTTTGAAACTCTAGTTGCACCTTTGCAAGGTTACTGCTCTACGATTGCTTGGGTTCCTGTGTCACTGGGGTGGAAACTTTTATTTTGAAGATTACCATCACTTGGGATTAGGTTCTACATTTACCGTGGAAGGTTCTAACTGTTGGCAGGTTGTCCTTCCACCCCAATTGGAGTATAGTTCTACTAAGGCTGAGATATTTTCCCACATTATTATAGTCAATACCATTCTTCTGTTACTTCGGTAATTCCATCAGTCAGAAGATACAAAAGCTTGTACCACCAGGCTCAAGGACAGCTTATCAGACCTCTTGCCCAATAAGATAAACTCATGATCTCACAATCTACCTCATTATTATGTTGCAATTTGTTGTTTACCTGCACCAATTTCTCTGTAGCTGTTATACTTTATTCTGCATTATTACTGTTTTAGCTTGTTCTACCTCAATACACTGAGTAAAGATCTGATTTGTAGGAACAGCATACTAAACAAGCTTTTCAGTGAATCTTGGTTTGTTGTTCAGTCATTAAGTTGAGTCTGACTTTGTGACCTCATGGACCATAGGGTTTTCATGCCAAGATACAGAAGTAGATTGCTAGGTGCTGGCCAGAAAGAATGACAATCTATATATCAGTGAATTCAGATGAATCAAGGACAGTGGAAGCAGACAGACTAATTGTCTTTGTTCTTGCTGTGTGCTTGGGGATGGAGGCTGCCATTTTGTGAAGACACTCTATTCTCCATTTTCTGAGCTTGACGAGCTAGGCTTGATCAATGTATTAAAGAAGACACAATGATTCTTCAGGTAATCTGCTGGACTGGAGATAATTTCCAAATAGGAAGTTATTTGTGAAATGTTCTTTGGTTGGCTTTAACATGCAAGTTTGTGAACATTAGGGTTGATGCCTACCTGAAGTGAGTCAAGCTCATTGCTGATTGAGAACAAAAAGCCATAAATTATCGACTGTCACTTGGTGAGGAGAGGGCAATAAATGGATGCTGGCTTGGAGCAGAGCCAGTAACAAGGAGTTAAAGGACAGACACATGGCCTGTGGCCAATGACACTGGAATGCAATATTTGAGTTGATAAGGGTATAAGATGGATATAAAAGTGGATGCTTTGTGTGTGCTGGTAGCGGTAACTTCGAAGAATAACCATTGCAGATACAAGCGTGAATAACCCTGCGTGAAACACGTGGTGAGTGAATTGGGACAACAAGAAATGCCTGGCCAACGTAAACTCCCTTGCCGGGGTAATAGCTTTGCTATTCTTTGACTATTCAGGAGAGTCAGGGGTACCTAGCGAGTGTACACACAAGGTATTTAGTGTAGGAATTCACGTATTTGTTTGTTTAAACAATAAAGGTACTTGTCAGTAAATACAGATCTCTCTGTGCCTCACTAATCATTGTTATAAGCAGTATTTTTTTACAATACAGGCCTTTCTTCCGTGCAGATATTGCTGCTGCCCAGGTTGGAACTGGGCTGGATTTGAACTCAGGACCATCTGTCTTGAAGTCCAGTGCTGATGCCACTACACCACCAGCTGGAACATTTGACATAAACCGAAACAAATCAATTCCATCATTATGATGAACAGTTCTATTACTGCTGCAATTTGATTCAATATTGGATCAAATTGCATAGTACTATCAACATTGCCAATTCCTTCCTTAAGTTGGGTACTGACAAATTGTTTTCCATTTGCTGGAGTCCATTTCTACAGTTTTGGTGTTTTGATGTAAGTTCCACTACAGCTAGGGTACAGCTGTGCTCCAGGGAGACAGTACTACCACTGCTGGGCAACATTTCTATGCTCGATCTCTAATTCAGGAGCTGGTGCACGGCAAGGAAGGGGAGTGAAGGGTGGGTGAATCTGCTGAGACACTCCGATATGCCAGCTCTACAGCATTACCAGAGAAAGAGAAGCTTATCCTGCAGTTGCATTCCTGTCAGTAACAAGCAGCTACTGAAGACAACTAAATTCACTCGTGCTGGGACTAAATTAACTGGAATAACAGGATGAGGGGGAAGGAAGAGCAAAAAAAACCAAACTGATCTAGCGGATCAGTTCACAGGAACATCTGAGTTGAGACCTTTCATCTGGGAGGGAAGCAGCAGCTTTCTACAATCTCAAGCAGGAGTACACCTCCTCACCTTTCACACGGTAGGTTCCTTTCCACACATCCTGCTCCACATTGTTCACATACTCCAGGTCAGTGATAGTGTGTACTACCAGGCTCAAGGACAACTTCTACCCTACTGTTCTCAGACTTTTAAATGAACCTCTCGTACAATAAGAGGGATGCTTGACCTCACACTCTACCTTGTTCTGATCTTGCACTTTGTTTACCTGCTCTGCACTTTTTTAGTAGCCTTTATACTTTATACTGCATTATTATTGTATATTGTTTTTGTTATTATTATTATCATCATTATTTTACCTTATTGTTTTTACAGTGCATTGTGATTGTTTTACCTTGTTCTATCTCAATGCACTGTGTAATGATCCGACCTGTATGAACAGTTTGGAAGACAAGCTTTTCACTACTTGGTACACAAGACAATAAAAAACCAATACCAAATCCCATACCCAGATCCGGACAAGTGTCCCAATTTTTGCTAACAGACTTCTGAGGTTGTGGAAGAGAATCAAGAGGATTGCATTAAAAACAAGGAATTGGGATTCAGCTTGGATCTGCTGTATGAAGTTCCTTCTCTTGACATGTCACCTCTCACCCACCTCATTCCCACCATCATCTGTCTAGATCCTTATCCTTTCCCACAGTAATACAGATTCAGATTTATTTATCACATTGAAACTTACAGTGAAATGTGTTGTTTGCATTAACAGCCAACACAACCTAAGGATGTGCTGGGGACAGCCCACATGTTCTACTGCCAACATAACATACCCACAATATTTGATAGAACAACAGCAATAAAACAACAGCAAAACAAGCCCCTTTATTCACTCCCATCCACCCACCTACCCACCCACTCACACATATAGTTACTCCTCCAATCCCAGAACAGGCTGCCTCCAGCATTTAGCCTCCAGCCGTGGTCTGATTGAATGAGTGAATGATCAGGTGCCTAGAACATCGTAACCCATTTCTGAAATGTACATCTGTCTCTGGTTCAGAAGGTTCAGAAGATCATTAAAGGCATTTGGTCAAGATGAGGCTCTGTCCGAGCTCTCAGGTGTGGAAGTTCTATATATCAGAAGTCCAGGGGAGTTATTCTGGAAATCCACATAATATTTATCCTTCAATCAGTGTTTAAAAGAAAGTAATGATCAAAACACTACTGCTCGTGGGAAGAACTCCGTTGGCTATAAAATTGTTTCAGGAAGTCCCAAAGGGATGTAGGGGATGCTACAGTAATGTAAGACTCTATTTTTGTTTATCCACAAGGAAAATTCTCCTTACCTCTTCCTGTGACCTTCAGCTGGTGATCTTGAACTGATGTGCACTCCTGCCAGGAGGACTATTTGACTATGTGGAATACTGTTTGCAAGGGATGAAATAGCCATTGAAGAATGACATAGTTACTTGCTCTCAATGCTCTGGCCACACCCTGCCTCTTCTAGTTGAGCTGCGATCAACTCAGGTTGTGATTAATGGCCAAGAGCACTGATTTGTGGTTTTATTTAAAGCAAAAAATCCAGACCAGTTTTTAAAATGACCTATATATTGGCACTGTCAGTTCTATATATGTATAATTGTAGTTCTCAATGAGCCTTTAGATCTTCCCACGCTGTTCATCTCCTGTGCAAAGTTGCCCTCGGGATACTTAATCTCACTGCTTCCACTCAACTTAATTGAATTCTCTGCTTCCAATTTATTTAATGATTGTGCATTGGCTTTGGAGTAAGGGTCAGGATCAGTTTTGATCAGTTCTGGGATCTGTGATTTGTTGCCAGTACTTACTACTTAATTATCCTGGAGAAGGTAGTGGTGAGATGCCTTCCTGAATTTGTGCAATCATAAGAGCATAAGGCATGGGAGCAGTCCCACAGACACAGACCCAACCCCTGCGGAACATTATTAGTCACTGGCAGCCAACCAGAAAAGATCCCCTTTATTCCTAATCCTTGCCTCCTGCCAGTTAGCCAATCTTCTATCCATGCAAGGATCTTTCCTGTAATACCAGGGCTCTTAACTTGTTTAGCTCATGTGCGGCAAAGACCCTTTGAAAATCCAAGTAAATAACATCCATTTTGTCTGTCCTGCCTGTTATTTCCGTAAAGAATTCCAACAAGGTGAAGGTCCTCCCACAGTGCTATTAGGGAGAGAGCTGCAGAATCTAAATTGAGATTCAGAGTGAACCGTCCCAAGGCAAAGGCCTTCCTCCAAAAGAGCAAGCAATTTGCTGGAGGAACTCAGCAGGTCAAGCAGCCTCTGTGGGAGAAGAGGAATTGTCCATGTTTCAGGTAGAAACCATTGAGCTACTCCAGAGAATTGTTTGTTTCATGAGATTCCAGCATCCATAGTCATCTCTGTCTCCATTCTTCCACTAAAATTGTTGATGGGAGAATGCAGCTTATTTCCCAGTTCCTATCAGAACCCAATTCGAATAATTATTTGTCTACTCCTTCACTCAAAGCAGATAATCCCACAGTCCACACATTACAATCTACCTGCCAGACTTTTGACTACGTACTTAGCTCCTTAATACCCCTTAACAAACCGTCTATCCTCCTCACAATGTGTTCGCCCATCCATCTTTGTAGTGCCAGTAAACTGGATACTTTGCAATTACATTTCATCTCTGTCCAAATCACTAACATAGAACCCATCTGAGTGCTCCACTAGTTCCAGTATGCTAACTTGAAAATGGCCGGTTTCCCCTCTTTCCTTTTTCAGTCTGTAACTAGTCCCCCATCTATGCTACTAAGTTACCACAAACCTCTTAAGACTTTGCCTTATGCAGTTTTACTGGTTTCTTATCAAATGCTGCTTGGAATTACATCAATGGGCTCCTATTTATCAGTCCATTAGTATTTTTCTTGAAGAGCTGTTCTAAATGGTAGTCCCTGACAGAAGCTGCACAGAAGGATCTACAAGCCTTTGTCCATTAAAGACACAAATTAGTATGCTGGCTGAGTGAGCTATCAGGAAGGCAAATGAAACCTGGGCTTTATTTGAGAGGAGGCAGGATGGTCTTGTTCACAGCTGTACAGGGCAGAGATGGGACCTTCCATCGCACTTGCACTTCTCAGCAGCGCACTGGAGTGTCAGCCTGGAGTAGCATTTAAACTTCGGAGTGCGACATGAGCCCAGCGCTCGGTTATGCTGAGGCATGAACTGCAGGTATGGCAGTGAAGATGCCAAACTGTTTCTCACAAAAGGAGAACCACAAATAGCTCAGACAAATAATGTTAAAGGGAACTAGCTGTTCCATTGGTATTACACACTGACAGGCCCCCTTTTATACTCTGCACTCACCAGCCAATGGAATTCCTGGTGATGTCTGGAGTTTGATTGTCTTCGGTGATTAAAGGATTTCCAGGAATGTCGCAGTCAGGAGTTCCACACTGAGGAAGCTGTCAGTTTCTTGCTCCACTTGCAGTTATGTTTTGAAAATGAAGAAACAGCATTAGAAGGTGGAGCTCATCCGGGAATGTGAGAACGTCTCCTCATTCCTGTGGTTTCTGTGGCTGGCCTCTGTAGGCAGTGATGCACAAATGCAAACCCACTCAATCCAGAGGACAGGAATGAGTATAAAAGCAGTACAGTTTTGCTAGGAGGGCTATTCTTTGGATGGGGTGTCAGCTGAAGTGTGGAAGATCAGCAAGCAAGGACAAAGAGCAGGTGATCACGGTGAAGATAAAGGGAATCAGAATCAGATTTATTATCACTGATAGACAGCATGTCATTCAATTTGTTGTTTCCAGTAGCTCTGCATGGCATTACATCAAGAATTACATTAAGTCACAATAAAAATAAACAAATAGTGCAGAAGAGGAATGGCAAGGTAGTGTTCATGGGTTCATGGACCGTTCATAAACCTGATGGCGGAGGGGATGAAGCTGTTCCTCAAATGTTGTGTGTGCCCTCAGGCTCATTTGCCTCTTCCCTGGTGGTAGTAGAGAAGAGGGCATGTCTCAGTTGGTGAGGGTCCTTAATGATGGAAGTGACCCTCCTGAGGCACTGCCTTTTGAAGATGTCCTCGATGGTGGGGAGGTTTGTGCCTGTGATGGAGCTGACTGACTCTACAACCCTCAGTACATGGGAGACTCCATGCTAGACGGTGATACAACCACCGTCTCCACAGTACATCTGTAGAAACTTGCTAGGGTCTTTGGTGGCATGCCAAACCTCCTCAAACTCTGAATGAAGTACTCTGGTGTGCGTTCTTTGTGATTGCATCAGTGTGATGGGCTCAAAAAAGATCTTACCAGATGCTAATCCCCAGGAAGTGGCTTACCCTTTCAACTCTGATCCTCGTGGAGGATGTTCTCCTAACTTCCGTTATGAAATCCACAAATAATTCTTTGGTCTTGTTGTTTTAAGCAGGTTTTAAGTGCTGCAGGATCTGAAGAATATAATTTTCCCCCAATTTGTAATTGCAAGGATACAGAACAAATTTTGATGAAAGCATTTAAGCCCAACTCAAGTTAAAGCTGTTTTTTAAATAAAGTGTGTAAATAAATGTGAATTCATAATTTAATTTGGAGAGGAAATAGGAGGGAGCTATTTTTCAAAAGGGTAAATAGATAATGGTATCTTAATAAGCAAAGAAGTATTTAATCTGTAAAGCAGTGGATAATGTATACATGATGTGAAAGAGGTCAAATACCCCATGCTGTTAATAAGTCCAAAGGGTTTCAAAGAAAATTTCAAGTAAATAATGTTGTTAAATATATCTAGTTCCTATTTAAGGAAAGTGACATTGCCTCTCTGGCAGTAGATTGGATATTAACCAGGCTAGTTGTTAATAAACTTAATGGGTGCATTAACCCAAAAAAACATCAATCAGCATCTGATCAAAAAGTTTAAATTTATTTTCAAAGTATATATATTTCTCTATATACAATCCTGAGATCCATTTTCTGTGGGTATATTCAGTAAGTCCAATAACTATAATGGAATCAGTGTAAGAGGGCACCAAAAGGGCAGACAATCAGTGTGCAAAAGACAACAAACTACGCAGATACAAAAAAGAAAAAAATAAATAATAGAAAGAATAAGAAACAATAAGCAATAAGTATCGAAAACATGAGATAATGAGTCCTTGAAAGCTAGTACATAGGTTGTAGGAACAGTTCAGTGATGGGGCAAGTGAAGTTATTTCCTTTGGTTCAAGAGCCTGATGGTTGAGGGGTAATGACAATCCACAGTGTTGTTCGCTATCTACAGTATTGTTAGGGCTTTTATCTTTAATTCTGAATCATGATGAAACAGAAGGCTGTCATTTGACCAACATGGTGTATTTAAATGACATCTGTACATTGATTGATGACACAACTGTTGGCAGAATCTCAGATGGTGACAAGGAGGCATACAGGAGTGAGATAGATAGGCTGGTTGAGTGATGTCACAACAAGAATTGTGGACTTCAGGAAGAGGAGGGTTGGAGAATAGAACCTCATTGAGGGGGCAGCAGGGGAGAGGGCGAGCAGCTTCAAGTTCCTGGGTGTCAAAATCTCCAAATATCTATCCTCCTCCCAACATGTAACTACAAAGAAGGCAAGTCAGTTGCTATATTTCATTAGTAGTTTGAGATTTGGTATAAGACATAAGAGCAGAAGTAGGCCATTTGGGTGATCAACATTGCTCCACCATTCTATCATAACTGATTTATTATCCCTCTTAAACACATTCTCCTGCTTTCTCCCTGTAGCCTTTGATGCCTTGACTAATCAAAAACCTATCAACCTCCACTTTAGATATACTGAATGACCTGGCCTCCACAGCTTCTTGTGCAATGAATTCCACAGATTGACTACCTCTGGTTAAAGAAATTCCTCCTCATTTTTGTTCTAAATTACTACCTCTCCAGCATCATTTTCCAGCCCAGTGGTCTGATATCCACTATTGCCTCTCTTTTACCCTATATATTTCTAAAAAAAAACATTTTGGCATCCTCTTTTATATTATTGGCTAGCTTCCCTTCATATTTCATCTTTTCTCTCCTTATGGCTCTTTTCAGTTGCCTTCTGTTGGTTTTTAAAAGCTTCCCAATCCTCTACCTTCCCACTATTTTTTGCTCTATTATATGCCATCTTCTTTACTTTTATGCTGTCTTTGACTTCCCTTGTCAGCCACTGTTACGCCTCTGTAATTCACTTTACTCTACTACAGATACATCTGACTTTATCTTTTCCCTCTCAGGCTGCAAGGTAAGTTCTATAATATTATGATCACTACTTCCTAAAAGTTCCTTTACCTTCATCCACAGATCAAAAGTGTCTCATTACACAACACCCTATCCAGAATTGCCTTTCCTCTAGTGGGCTCTTAAAAACCATCTCGCAGGCATTCTACACATTCCCTCTTTTGGGATCCAGCATTAATCTGAATTTCCAAATCTACCTACATATTAAAATTCCATGACAATCATAACATTGCCCTATTTACATGCCTTTTCTACCTCCTGCTGTAATTTGTATCCCACATCCTGGCTACTGTTTGGAGGCCTGTACACATTTCCCATCAGGGTCTTTCTACACTTGCAGTTTCTTAACTCTACCCAAAAGGATTCTACATCTTCTGATCCTGTCACCTCTTTCTAAGCATTTAATTTTTTACCCACAGAGCCATGCCACCTTCAATCCTATATTCATCACCCTTTTCAATTCTGCCCCCACGTTACACTTCAACTCGTCCCACTGACAGTAGTTTTGCCCTATCATCTGCCTGTCCTTCCTCAGTCTCACTACACACTGCATCTACTTGTATACCAACTGCACCATTCTCGACCTTATCATTCTGGTTGCCATCCCCAACCAAATTAGTTTAAACCTCCCTAACAGTTCTAGCAAACCTGCCCGCAAGGATAATGGTCCCTTTGGATTCAGTTGTAATCCTTCCTTTTTCTAGAGGTCATACCTTCCCCAGAGGAGATCCCAATGATACAGAAATCTAAAACCCTACTCCCTGCACAATTCCTCATCCACACATTCATCTGACAAATCATCCTATTCTTACCATCACTGGTGCTCGACATAGGCAGCTATCCAGAGATTACTTCTTTGGAGGCCCTGTTTTTCAGCTTTCTACCTAACTCCCTAAATTCTCTCTTCAGGACTTCCTCCCATTTCCTATCTATGTCATTGGTACCAACATGTACCACAACTTCTGGCTGTTCACCCTCATAGAGTACTATGATCAAGATCTGAGACATCCCTGACTCTCATACCTGGGAGACAAAATACTGTAAGGGTGTCTAACACATAGACAGAATCTCTTGTCTGCTCACTTAACTATGGGAATCCCTCAGCGCAACTGCATTCCTCTTCTCTCTCCTCTCCCCCCGGAGCCACAGAGCCAGACTCAGTGCCAAAGACCTGCAGTTTCTCCCTAGTAGGTCATTCCCCCTCCCCTATAATACCCAAAGCAGTATACATTATTGATGGGAACAGCTACAGGGTACTCTGCTCTGGCTGCCCATTCCCTTTCCTTCTCCTGACAGTCACCTAGATATCTGTCTCCTGCAACTTGGAGGTGACTACCTCCCTGTATCTATCACCCTAATTATATCCCTATCACCTCCTCATTTTCCTGTATGAGCCAAATGGAGCTGCAGCTCCATTTCTTTTACAGTCACTAATGAGCTGCAGTTCTGTGCACTACATGCAGATGTAGTTATCAGGGAGACTGGATGTCTCCCAATGTTCACACAAGGAACATACCACTAATTCTGGACCCATTCTCAGCACTCGACCTATGTACTAACAAAAAAAAACTTACTAGAAACTTATTTAGAACCTCCACCAGTGCTTGCTCAAGCCTGCTGTACCAAAGCTGGATCACTCTAACAATGCCCTACTCCCAACAATGGCCACTCCTCTTACTACCACATCCAATCCACTTGTAATGTTTTATTATATCCCTAATTCAGTGTCCACTAGTCTTTTCCTACCACATTTCTGCATTGACCATCTGTGTTGCCTTTATGAAGCATAATCATCACTATTTATATGTGATTTTTATATGCTCTTTATCTAGATTTATAGTATTGCAGACTGATAGGTAAGATAGAATCAGTAGTTAAGAAGCCCAATATCGATAATATGAACCAAATCTGTAAGGGTGCCATTTTTGCAATGTGAAGTTTTGATGTTTTTATCATAAAACATTAGGACTCTTAATATTTAAATCAGACTCCTTCATTACATTTGAGAGCTTATTCATTACTGTAGCTGCATAGTTTTGTTAGACATAAGTAAACTGCAGTGAAAGGGAGGGACTGCTGGACTAGATACAACGATTATTTTCACCATCCTTGAGAAAATTTTCTTCTACTCCTCGGGCAAACTTCCAAATCAATGCAACCTCTTCCTCCTCCTGAAGACTAACTTTATCTCTCTCCCTTGCAGTGCTCCCCGACCCTTAATAAAAGCTGCTCATCACACCCCACCAAGGACTGTATTCCTCTACTCAATTTCCCACAAAGAAACACTCTGCTTCTGCAGGTGGCACTGCCCTCCTAGGTCACAGACCTTCCACAGCCTCTCTTTTGTACTCCTCACTTCCACTGCTAGGTCTTGGACTACTCCCAACTTACTTTGCAGAAATTTCTACTCCCAGATCATTGTCCTTCCAGAATGTCTCCCACTGCAGTTTACATTTCCATACTAAAGCTCCAAACCTTTCTCCCCAACTGACTGGAAACTTATCACTTCCACTGCTCATAAAAAAGAACCCTTCTGCCATGGGATTTGTAGGATATCACTGTTCCAATGATCTGTTAATGTAAACAAGTCAGCAAAAGAAAACACCATTGGTTAATCAATGAGAGATTTTTAATGATTTATACAATCATATAGTGGATCACAGTATAATGGCCAAAATCATCATCACCCTCCTAGCCCTGAAGTTTATTCTTCTTGTTCGTCAGTAAAGAATCTGCCGCAATGTCCCATTTCTGTGATTTCTCAATTTGGCTTTTGTGTTGGGACGAGTGTGGTATCTTCCTTCTTTACCTTCTTCGATCTTGTGAATCTGTTGCCAACTATAGGACTAATTTATGCACTTTTATCTTTCACAAGTTCCCCCCCCCCCCCCAATTCAGGACATACTATATATCAGAAGTGCTGCATTTGTAGCACCTCCACCAATGTCAAAGACCCCTCCCATTCTTCCCATAATTTCTTTGACCTCCTACCGTCAAGCAGAAGATACCACAGTGCAAGAATCAGAACTGTTAGGCAGGGCAACAACTTCTTCACCCAGGCTGTGAGACTTATTCACACCCTGTTCTTTGATTTTTTACACTACTGCATTCATAGTTTAAATGTGGTAGATCATGGTGAAAGCTGGTCCCTAAATTCCATACTAATTGGATTTGAATGTTTGAATATCTGGCATTAACTCAAAGTTTTGCTTTCATAATTGATTACCATAATTTGAATCTAAGCAGTAAAGATATCCATTGATAATGAGAAGAGAGTATTGTGATAAAGGACCAGTTGTGATTGTATTTAATGTCTGGAACAAGTTCTAAGGACCATATTGCCTACTCCACTTCCTAATTTTCTTTCAAGAATTAAAACATACATTTTCAAGAAGTGCCACTCCATACAACTGTTACACAGCTGTAAATGTGAGTTCCAGTCCACTGAACGTGTGAGGTACTCTTATCGCATACGGTAGTTTATGCTGGAAGAGCTGGGCTCATAAACAGGAGGAAATAGATTCTAGAGAACACCACTAAATGCTCTGGCAGAAAAGAGGTATCTTGCACTTGCAGGAGTAAAGGACACCATCTTAGCTCTATGCCTTTTTCGTAATCATTATCACAATAAATGAAATTCATATACGCTGTTCATACTGGACAGCAACCTAGGCTACTCATGGATTCCTATCCTTAAAGTATTAACTGTTTCTTGTCATACAAATGGTGCCTGACCTGATGGACATTTCCAGCATTTTGTTTCATGACCATTGTATCACCTTTATTTAGAGTGCAACAACATTTACTATCTTCAGATGATGTCTTCAAGAATATGCAGGATAAATATAACCATATAACAATTACAGCACGGAAACAGGCCATCTCGGCCCTTCTAGTCCGTGCCGACACTTACACTCACCTAGTCCCACTGGCCCACACTCAGCCCATAACCCTCCATTCCTTTCCTGTCCATATACCTATCCAATTTTACTTTAAATGACAATACCGAACTTGCCTCTACCACTTCTACTGGAAGCTCATTCCACACAGCTACTACTCTCTGAGTAAAGAAATTCCCCCTTGTGTTACCCTTAAACTTTTGCCCCCTAAGTCTCAAATTATGTCCTCTTGTTTGAATTTCCCCTACTCTCAATGGAAAAAGCCTATTCACGCCAACTCGATCTATCCCCCTCATTATTTTAACTACCTCCATCGAGTCCCCCCTCAACCTTCTACGCTACAAAGAATAAAGACCTAACTTGTTCAGCCTTTCCCTGTAACTTAGGTGCTGAAACCCAGGTAACATTCTAGTAAATCTTCTCTGTACTCTCTTCATTTTGTCGATATCTTTCCTATAATTCGGTGATCAGAACTGTACTCAATACTCCAAATTCAGCCTTACCAATATCTTGTACAACTTTAACATTACATCCCAACTCCTATACTCAGTGCTCTGATTTATAAAGGCCAACATACCAAAAGCTTTCTTCACCACCCTATCCACATGAGGTTCCACCTTCAGGGAACTATGCACCATTATTCCTAGATCACTCTGTTCTACTGCATTATTCAATGCCCTACCATTTACGATGTATGTCCTATTTGGATTATTCCTACCAAAATGTAGCACCTCACACTTATCAGCATTAAACTCCATCTGCCATCGTTCAGCCCACTCTTCTAACTGGCCTAAATCTCTCCACAAGCTTTGAAAACCTACTTCATTATCCACAACGCTACCTGCCTTAGTATCATCTGCATACTTACTAATCCAATTTACCAGCCCATCATCCAGATCATTAATGTATATGACAAACAACACTGGACCCAGTACAGATCCCTGAGGCACACCACTAGTCACCGGCCTCCAACCTGACAAACAGTTATCCACCACTACTCTCTGGCATCTCCTATCTAGCCACTGTTGAATCCATTTTACTACTTCAATATTAATACCTAACGATTGAACCTTCCTAACTAACCTTCTGTGCGGAACCTTGTCAAAGGCCTTACTGAAGTCCATATAGACAACATCCACTGCTTTACCCTTGTCAACTTTCCTCGTAACCTCTTAAAAAAATTCAATAAGATTTGTCAAACATGACCTTCCACGCACAAATCCATGCTGACTATTCCTAATCAGACCCTGTCTATCCAGATAATTATATTTACCATCTCTAAGAATACTTTCCATTAATTTACCCACCACAGACGTCAAACTGACAAGCCTATAATTGCTAGGTTTACTCTTAGAACCCTTTTTAAACAATGGAACCACATGAGCAATACGCCAATCCTCCGGCACCATCCCCGTTTCTAATAACATTTGAAATATTTCTAGAGCCCCTGTTATTTCTACACCAACTTCCATCAAGGTCCTAGGGAATATCCTGTCAGGACCCGAAGATCTATCCACTTTTATATTCCTTAAAAGTGCCAGTACTTCCTCCTCTTTAATCGTCATAGTTTCCATAACTTCCCTACTTGTTTCCCTTACCTTACACAATTCAATATCCTTCTCCTTAGTGAATACTGAAGAAATTGTTCAAAATCTCCTCCATCTCTTATTTTATCCCTCACTATCCTTTTGCTATAACTGTAGAACCCCTTCGTAGTTATTTTCACCTTACTTGCCAAAGTAACCTCGTATCTTCTTTTAGCTTTTCTAATTTCTTTCTTAAGATTCTTTTTACATTCTTTATATTCCTCGAGCACCTCATTTACTCCATGCTGCCTATATTTATTATAGATCTCCCTCTTTTTCCAAACCAAGTTTCCAATATCTCTTGAAAACCATGGCGCTCTCAAACTTTTAACCTTTCCTTTCAACCTAACAGGAACATAAAGATTCTGTACCCTCAAAATTTCAACTTTAAATGACCTCCATTTCTCTATTACATCCTTCCCATAAAATAAATTGTCCCAATCCACTCCTTCTAAGTCCTTTCGCATCTCCTCAAAGTTAGCCTTTCTCCAATCAAAAATCTCAACCCTGGGTTCAGTCCTATCCTTCTCCATAATTATATTGAAACTAATGGTATTGTGATCACTGGACCTGAAGTGCTCCCCAACACATACATCCGTCACCTGACCTATCTCATTCCCTAACAGGAGATCCAACACTGCCCCTTCTCTAGTCGGTACCTCTATGTATTGCTCCAAAAAACTATCCTGCACACATTTTACAAACTCCAAACCATCCAGCCCTTTTACAGAATGGGCTTCCCAGTCTATGTGTGGAAAATTAAAATCTCCCACAATCACAACCTTGTGCTTACTACAAATATCTGCTATCTCCTTACAAATTTGCTCCTCCAATTCTCATTCCCCATTAGGTGTTCCATAATACAACCTTATAAGTGTTACTACACCTTTCCCATTCCTCAATTACACCCAAATAGTCTCCCTAGATGAGCCCTCTAATCTATCCTGCCAAAGCCCCGCCATAATATTTTCTCAGACAAGCAATGCAACACCTGCTCCTCTTGCCCCTCCGATTCTATCACATCTGAAGCAACGAAATCCAAATGTTCCTTGGGTGTTGTCAATGCCTTCATAAGGCGCCCCAGAAACACCTGCATTCACCTTCTGTGGAAGCTACAACACAAAAGGGTAAGATAATGTGGAAGCAAGGACAGCTTAGAGATAGTGTGCAGTCAACCCAGGAAAGGAAGGTCTTTGAAGAGCACAGCTTCCCTCTGCACATCAGGGGACCAAAGTCATTTGGAATACCATTAGGAATCAAACAAAGCATTCCAGGGCGACATTTCCTATTGTTCAGTTATTTTATCAATTCTGGAGTATTATTTGCCTTTAACACATAGATTCTATTGGTTATTAAGACTTGTACTACAATAGTGGCATTAATGATTTGATTATGCATGTTAGGAATTTGAACATCTACAAGGTTACTAATTAGTCAATATCTGCATCCAACTGATCATTTTTTGTATAAAATTTGTATTTCTTTGCTTAATCTTCACAAGTCTGTTTTCCTCGTGCACAAGTAAATAAAGTGTAATTGAGAAATGAGTGCAAGTTTTCTGATTCCAGTTAATTGGTGATGACACTTCTGAGGACCTCTTCACAGGACTAAAAGCAAGAATGTGAAATGGGGAATATTGGATTCCTCATACTCCATATGTGTATTTTTTGGAAAGTGCCAAGCCAAAATGCTATCCACCAAAGCTTCATGCACACTCTTGAGTGAATGTTAGTATGCAATTTAAGTGGCAATCAGTTCCTACTTACCAATTCACACCATAACAGTTTCTAGTGTCTTTACCACGATGTTGGCCACAGAAGAGAGATGTGTGATGCTTTGCTTTGTAAGAAGTGGAAACTGAATCAGGGACTTGTGAGCAAGGGATGAGACAGAAAGGTTTACTAACATTGACTTCTCAATGGTGCTGGAGCTGATTACTGAACATGCAACATTTTGGTTCCAGATTAAGGAATTTGGAGCAGGCAATACAGTTGGTTTTGTTTACGTATGCTAGAATGAAGATAAAAGTTCTGCAAAAAAACTTGAGAAGCTTGGGCTGAAGTTACAATTAGAACTTTAAAAATAATGAACCCCAGATTTTTTACTTAATCCATGCACAAATCATCATAAAGCTGAATGGAGCAGGAAATTTTTGTAGTGGAATGGGAGAAAGGGTTTCAATCATGGGGTATTGGCAGGAGTGATGGAGAAATTCTATTCTACTGAAACACGTCTGCTTAAAAAGGGAGGGAACAGGGGTCCTGCTGAATTGATTAACCAGAGCTAGAAAAGGGGTTTAAATTATAAAAAGGTGGAAACTGAGGAATGGTTATAGATTTCAAGGTGATAGTTACATCTATTGAGCAATATATGAATTTCTAAGATTTAAAACAAAATGAAATAATTCATTAAAATAATGAATAGCTTGCTGGTCTAAATAGATTAGAAAACTAGATTAAAAGGTTTACTAGTAGATAAATGATAAAAATAACATTTAAATACTTTTAATGTACAAAAATCTTGATGGTGTAATTTCTTTTCAGCTAACCATGAAGACTAGATTGAATGTTTATAAAACTGTCAATAGTAAGCCTGAGGAGAATGAAATTTTAAAAACCAACCGATGACATAACATTCACATAAAGAGAACACAAAGGTAAATGAGAAATAGATATTCTTTAATTTGACAATTTCTACAACTATATAAAGTTCAAAGTAAAATTATCAGAGTACATACAAGTCACCACATACAATCAAGATTCTTTTTCTTGCGTGTATATTCAACAAATCTACAGAATAGTAACTGTAAACAGGATCAATGAAAGAACAAGAGCATATAAGACAACAAGCTGTGCAAATGCAAACATAAATAGCAAAAATAACAAAAGTATGAAATAACAAGATAAAGAATCCTTAAAGTGAGTTCATTGGTAGTGGGAACATCTCAACAGATGAGTGTAGTCATCCTCTTTTATTCAACAGCCTGACGTTTGAAGGGTAGTGACTATTCTTGGACCTGGTGGTGCGAGTCCTGAGGCACTGGTACCTTCTGCCTGATGGCAACAGTGAGAAAAGAGCAAGGCTTGGGTGGTAAGGATCTTTGATGATGGATGCTACTTTCCTATAACAGTGTCTCATGTAGGTGTGCTCAATTGCTGGGAGGGTTTTACTCGTGATGTACTGGACTGAATCAACTACGTTTTATAGGATTTTCCATACAAAAGCATTGATGTTCCCATACCAGGCTGTAATGCAGCCAGTCAACTATACAACTATAGAAGTCTGATGACATGCCAAATCTCCGCAGACTCCTGAGAAAGTAGAAGCACTGTCATGCTTTCTTTGCAATTACATTTCTATGATGGGTCCAGGACAAGTCCTCTGAGATAGTAAAACCCAGGAATTAAACGTTACTGACCCTCTCCACCTCTGATGCTCCAATGAGGACTGGCTTATGGATCTCTAGTTTCCCTTTCCTGAAGTCTACAATCAGTTCCTGGCTTTGCTGACATTGAGTGGGAGGTTGTTGTCATGACACCACTCAGACAAAATTTCATTTCATTCTCCCTCCTGTATGCTGCTCCTCACCACCTCTGAAATGGCCCACAACAGTGGTGTCATCAGCAAACTCAAGTATGGTGTTGGAGCTGTACTTAGCCACGTAGTCATAGATGTAAAGAAAGGAGAGCAGGTGGCTAAGCACCACCCTGTCGTGCACCTGTGCTGATGGGAGATTGTGGAGGAGATGTTTATTAAAAGAATATCAAAAAGAAACAATTGTTCTCTGGAGCTAAAAATGAAGTAATTTAAACAAGGAACATAGAAAAGCTGAGACATTAAAATTAATATTTTATCAGTCTTCACGATAGGAAACAAAAGTTACAGAAAAATCACAGCCAGTTTGGGGTCAGAATCTGGTTTATTATGATTAACTTATATGATGTGAAATTTGTTGTTGTTGATGTGATACCAAAGGCTGACATCCCCTGGATCTGAAACCTACACCCTCCAGGTACACGGATGTCACAAATGCAGCTGGTATGCATTTTACATCGAGAACTGGAAGGCAATTGGAGAGACAGGAGTCACACAGCTAAAAGACAGCATATTTTCAGAGTTTTATTTTACAATGATCCAATCATCTTAAAGTCACCATTGATGCAAACCTGATTTTTATTCCAGAAATAACCACTAGAATTTAATTTCCCCATTCGTCACAGTGGAATGCAAACTCTTGGTTATGGATGGACAGTCCAGGCCTCTGGATACTAGTTCAATGAGTGATGGCCGATGAAATAGTGCATTAGTTACCAATAATCTTCAAAAATTTATTAGATTCTGGAACAGAAACATCAAATTAGAAGGCAACAAATCCAACACCACAATTCAAGAAAGGAGAAAGAGGCAAAAGTGAGGAACTACACCAAATGGCAAAACCCATTGTTAAGGACAGTTAGAAAATTATTACAAAGTCAACAAACCTTTCTTAAAGTGAAATTGTGCTTGATGAACTCAGTGTTTTTCAAGACTCATCTGGCAACGAAGGTGCAGTGATTTTGGGGGGGAGGTTGAGGAAACCCACAATGTAATTATTTAAATTTTTAAAATGGGATTTGATAGGGTACCACTCAAAAGATTAAACCATAAAATAGGGTTTGGGACTAATATGTCAGAATGAATGAAGGAATGGTTGAAGGACTGAAAACAGTACAAAAATAGATATTTAACAGTTATTAGGTTAGTAGAGTATAATGGGTTAAAACTTGATATTAGGTACTAACTATTCATATAATTCAACTTAGATACAAAGGGATGGATAGAAATTGTGGAGTCTAAAAAAGCAAATTAAAGTTATAGCATGCAGGGAGCTCATTATCTTATAAAGTGAGGTATCTCACCAATGAAACTTTATTATGCACAAAATCTTAGGTCTGCTGGCACGTAAAATTGTATTTAACAATGACGTCATAGTAAAATGCAGCATACACACATGTTGTGCCATGCAAGTGAATTTGAAGGCCACCGTTTAGACTATTCTACTCTTCTGATGACATTAATCTGACTAGGAACGTGGAGTGTGAAGATCCTGCACAGTGGCCACAAAAAGATGTTGAATAGTTAAGCATGTGATCAAGATAGTGATAGACATATAATGTGGGAAAAAGAAGATATTAATTTTGGAGCACGGAACAAACTCCTGGAGAAACTCAGCAGATCAAGGATTACCTGCGGAGGGAAAAGGATAATTGATGTTTTGGGTAGAGACCGTGCATCAGGATTCCAGCATTTGCGGTCTCTCGTGTCTCGAGTTTATCTACTCTGATGGGTAGAGAAGAGAAGCAGAATAATTTTTAAATTATAAGAAGCTAGTAAATGTTGGTATGCAGTAGGAACCTGGTGCATGAAATGCTAAAGACAAACACTCAGGCACAGCAGCAATTATGGTTAGGGCTCTAGAGCACAAATGAATGGGAATCTTCAGTTATACTTGGTGAGAAATGAATGTCTTATACCCATTCGTGTTAAAAAGAGAAGTGATGTCAAAGTGGCATGTTAAGTTTCTGAGAGGGATTGGAAGAGCCTGGATAACCCATTCTAGGTACAAGTAATCTTCCAGTATCATGTGTAGTTGCATTAATATGCACCAACAAATGCATAGTGCCTCTGTTAGTGATTCATGCCATTCTGCTGAGCAGCACTACTTGGTATCAATAGTCATCCTGCAGGCTTACCACTCTTCTGTACTATCAGTTAAGGGTTAGCACTTCAAAATATGCAGTGAAATGCATCGTTTGTGTCAAATCAAATCAGTGAGGATTATGCTGGGCAGGCCACAAGTGTTGCCACGCTTCCATTATCAACATAGCATGCCCAGAACTCACTAACCATACATCTTTGGAATGTGAGAGGAAACAGGAGCACCCAGAAAAAACCCACGAGGGGTCAAAGGGGGAACATACAAACTCAGGCAGTGGCATGAATTGAACCCCAATCAGTGATTAATGGTGCTGTAAAGCAGTGTGCTAACCACTATGCTACAATGCCCCCTCAATGCTAGGTCCGGGCCTCCAGGGGTTGAGTCAATGTTCAGGAATTGGCCCCAACAACAACCATTACTGCTGGCCCCAGTGTCTGCATCAACCCACATTGCTAATACCAAGTGCTAGACCTCAGTGCCAACATTCAATAGCAGCCACATCATAATCTTGACCATCTTCAAGAAAGGAAATGACCAGAATGGCCTTCCTGGCCACAGCGAAAAATATCAGCAAGACCCTACTCAGCCACCTACTCCACACAGCCACAGAGCTGCTCCCAAGTTGCAGAGTGGATTCTGTCCATCCAGTGGACATGATATTCACTATGCATCAACTCCAAGAGGAATGCAAGAATCAGCAAGAAGCACTATATTTGGCCTTTTATGACTTTTCAAGTACTTAGAAGATTAGCTTTATTTGTCACATGTACATTGGAACATACAGTGAAATGTGCTGTTCACATCAACGACAAACACAGTCCGAAGATTATGCAGAGGGCAGCCTGCAAGTGCCAACACACTAACCCTAACCACGTGACAGGAAACTGGAGCACCTGGAGGAAACCCACACGGTCAAGGGGAGAATTCCTTACAAAAAGCAGTGGGAATTGAACCCTGATGGCTGGTGCTATAAAGCATTACGTTAACCTCTACACTCTCGTGTTACTCATATATTTGCTTCTTCAATCAAGATGGACCATTCTTCTCAAATTTTGTTGTCTACAAAAATTCTCTATTTCATATCTGTTTCTTGATCACATCCATGCCATTACTTTAAGCATCATAGACCCAATCTCAGGGTACACCAGTATCATTAAAGGTTGCCTCATCATCCCAAAACTTCTTGTAGTGTTTGTTGATACAATGCTACACCTCACCTGCAATAAGCTTTCCAATGGATTGAGATTAATCCACAGGAAAAATGGTAAACTGATTAAGCTGCACAACTTCTATTCCAGTGCCAAGGTCACCTCAACTACTGAGCTACATTTTGGATTTCAATTTTTATGTATTTGTATGTTCAGAGGCTAAGCGTCAAGTAATTGTCAATTCCTTTGCAGAAGCATACAAGAGAATATGCCTTACACTAAACGTCAGAAAGACTACCAACCTGGTCTTCTGTACAACACTATCTTCTAACAATCAAGGTCCACGATGAGACTAGCAGCCATCTCACTGGAGTGTTGGAAGCCTGTATTGCCTTCAGTGAATCAGTATAACAGTCAACACACCACAAAATGTTGGAAGAACTCAGCAAGTCAGGCAGCATCTATAGAGGGAAATGAACAGTTAGTGCTTCAGGCTGAGACCCTTCATCAGGACTGATGTACACCTCTGGCATTTTGTCTGTGTTGCTAAAAATTTCCAGCATCTCAAGTCAGTGAATCAGTATAGTTCCAGAGCAATTGATGAGAAGAAAGCCAGCCACAAACCTGGCACGAAGTTCATGGACAAGCAGACTATAGCAATGCCTGTCCTTCTGTACAACTCTGGAGATATCAACTCATGCAAGTACCTCAAAACAAAGGAAAAGTACCATCAACATTCTCTGCAAACTACTTGTGGCTGGGTAAGTGTACATTTTCGACATCCTCTCTTGGGCTAACATTTAGGCCTCAATTCCACGCCAATGAACACAGATTAAAGGCTCTTCAGTCCACTGTGTGTACCAACTACTAAGTAACTATCTGTACTATTCCTATTTTCTAGCATTCAGCCTGTAAGCCTTTTATGCCATGCCATTTTGTAAGACCATCTAAATATTTAAATTTCAAGTTCACGGTCAATTCTCATTCAACCATACACATGCATACAGCTAAATGAAACAGTATTCCACTGGGGCCAAGTTGCAAAACACAGTGCATACAGTCACACACAGCTATGATAGCACATACAGTCACAAATATTAGCACAAGTTCCCGAGTGGGGTAGCTTGAAGACTGATGGCTCATGGGATGGTGCCTCAGAGCCATGTTCATGCAAGAACAAGCACACAGCAGTTCCTCATCTCCCAGTCAAAGGCAATCCAGCTTGCCTTCCAGGGAACAAACAGTAGAGAGGAACACAAATAAGATTGTCGGCCTGTAGCATGGATTCCAGCACGCTCACTGCACTTCCATTCACTCCCACAGTGACTGTTCTGAGACTATTTGCCTTCACTAAAATGCACTTAACCAACCGTTCCCACCATCAAGGACACCTTCAAAATGCAGCTCCGAAAGAAGGCAACATCCATCATAAAAGATCCTCACCACTTGGCATTTGCCCTCTTCTCATTACTACAATCAGGGAGGAGATTCAGGAGCCTGAAGACCCACACTCAACATTTTAGGAACAGTTTCTATCCCTCTGCCTTCAGGTTTCTAACCAGTGTATTCAGTGGGCGAATCAGTCCTCTTGTGCTTTTTGATCTCATCACTTGAGATTCAGTTTCACGCAACCCTGCCACTTTGATCTGGCCCACGCCTTCGTTAACCAGGTCCAACACTTGCCTTTGTTGGATCTTGCCCCTCCTGACATAGGACATCAGGTTTATGGGGGTTTGGCCAGGGTTAATTGGGGTGTGCTTAGTGTTTGTGGGGCTGTGGCCAGGGTTAATCGGGATATGCCTACGGTTTGTGGGGGTGTGTCCCTCTTAGACTTTAGGATTAGGTTTGAGTGTTGGGCTAGTTAACACTATCTCATGATTCATCTTTGTGCAATTTCTTTTATTGTAACTTACAGTAATGTTTTAATGCCTTTCACCGCATTGATGCCACAAAGCAATAAATTTCACAACATAAGCCAGTGATTGTAAACCTGATTCAGTACTTCCAGGTGAAAAAAATATTTCACCCCGCACTAAATTTCCCAACCTTTACTTTAAATCTACAACCTCTAATTACATTCAGCTCTGCTAAGAGAAAGAGTTTCTCATCATCAACCCTACCTATGCACTTAATATCTTGCTTGTTCTGCACATACCTAAGTTTAGCCATAGGCAGAGATTACTAGGAGGTCAGAGAAAAGGCTAGATATTCTGTGCAATTCTGGTTACCCCTTTACAAGGATGTGGAGGTTTTGTAAAGGGTTTAACATGATGCTGCATGGATTAGAGGGTATGAGTTATAAGGAGAGATGGGACAAACTTGGGTTGCTGTCTCTGGAGGCTGAGGGGAAGTTTATAGGGTGCTACGGCAGGTAGCAATTACTGGGATGTTATTACAGCTCGAGGTGCAATAGTTCAGAGTTTAGTTTCAGCGCTTTCTGTAAATAGTTTGTATTTTCTCTTCCTTTTTCTTTTCAAATCTTTTTATTAGTTTTTTGAAAAAAAACAGAAGAAAAATATTGTTACAAGACATTTGAGAGTACATAATAGATTGATAAACATTCAAATATATATTGATCCATACATAGAATCTCTCAAACTCATATAATAATATAAATGATTAAGAAAAACCCCCCCCAAAACAAAAAAAAACAACAACTAAATAGAAAAAGAAAACTAACCAACATGGGCAATCGCATAATGTTATATATATACAGTAGTGCCTATGACTCCCAACCTCCATCCACACAATTCAGGATAGTAACAATAAGGTTCAGGATCAGACCGTATAATTCATATGAAAATGCTGGATAAATGGTCTCCAAGTTTCCTCAAATTTAACTGAAGGATCGAAAACCACACTTCTAATTTTTTCTAAACTTAAACAGGAAATAGTTTGGGAAAACCACTGAGATACTGTTGGAGGATTGGCTTCTTTCCAATTCAGTAAAATGGATCTTCTAGCCATTAGTGTAATAAATGCAATCATTCGTTGGAATGAAGCGGATAAACACTTATTATCCATCATTGGTAGGCCAAAAATTGCAGTAAAAGGGTGTGGTTGGAGATTAATATTTAAAACTCTTGAAATAATATTAAAAATATCTTTCCAATAGTTATGTAAGCAAGGACAGGACCAAAACATATGAGTCAACGAAGCTATATCAGAATGACATCTATCACAGGTTGGATTAACATACGAGTAAAATCGAGCAAGTTTATCTTTAGACATATGAGCTCTGTGTACGACCTTAAATTGTATTAGAGTATGTTTAGCACATATAGAGGATGAGTTTACCAATAATAAAAATTTTTCCCATTGCTCAGTAGAAATAGGACAATGCAGTTCTTCCTGCCATTCCTTCTTAATTTTTTCAGATATATCTGGTTGTAGATTCATAATCATATTATAAATGATAGCAACAAGACCCTTTTGACAAGGATTAAGAGCTAAAATTCTTTCTGTAATGTCCAATGGACATTCTTTCGAAAAAGACTTTAGTTCATTATATAAAAAATTTCTAATTTGTAGATATCTAAAAAAATGGGTTTTAGATAAATTATATTTATTAGATAATTGTTCGAAGGACATAATGTTATCATCCAAAAACAGATCACGAAAACATGTTATACCTTTTGTTTTCCATAAATAAAAGGCTTGATCTATGGAAGATGGTCGAAAAAAGTAATTAGCTGTTATAGGGCTTGACAGTATAAACTTATTCAAACCAAAAAATTTACGAAATTGAAACCAGATTCGTAATGTATACTTGACTATAGGATTAGTTATCTGTTTATTCATTTTAAATAACGAAAAGGGAAGTGAAGATCCTAAGATTGAAATCAATGAGAAATCTTGCACAGATTTACATTCCAAATTTACCCATTGTGGGCCAGCAACTGTAGTCGATTCTTGAGTCCAAAATATCAAATACCGTATATTAACTGCCCAATAGTAAAATCTTAAGTTTGGTAGAGCCAAACCGCCCTCCTTCTTAGGCTTCTGTAAATATTTTTTAGCTAACCTAGGATTTTTGTTCTGCCACAAATACGACGATATTTTAGAATCAACTGTATCAAAAAAAGATTTAGGAATAAAAATTGGTAATGCTTGAAATAGGTATAAAAATTTAGGTAGTATCATCATCTTAATGGCATTAATTCTACCTACCAAAGACATAGATAGTGGGGACCACCTATTAGCAAGTTGCTTAATTTGATCTATTAAAGGCAAAAAATTAGTTTTAAATAAATCTTTATGTTTTTTAGTAATTTTAATACCTAAATAAGTAAAATAGTCTGTAACAATTCTATATGGTACCCGATTATAAATTGGAGTATGCATATTTAATGGAAAAAGTTCACTCTTATTAAAATTCAATTTATACCCAGAGAAGTTACTAAATTGAGCAAGCAAAGAAGAAATAGCAGGAATAGATCTTTCAGGATCAGATATATATAATAACAAATCATCTGCATATAATGATACCTTATACATCGTCTCCCCGCGGGTAATACCTAAAATATTGGGTGATTCACGAATAGCTATAGCCAAGGGTTCCAAAGCAATGTCAAATAATAAAGGGCTTAAAGGACAACCTTGCCTTGTACCCCGAAATAGTTGAAAAAAAGGGGATCTTTGATTATTAGTGAAAACCGAAGCTAAAGGTTTCTGATATATTAATTTAATCCATGATATAAATTTTGAACTAAAATTAAAATGTTGCAAAGTATTAAATAAATATGACCATTCGACTCTATCAAATGCTTTTTCGGCATCTAAGGAGATGACACATTCTGGGATTTTAGATGAAGAAGTATAAGCAATATTAATTAATTTTCTAATATTAAAAGATGAATAACGATTTTTAATAAATCCAGTCTGATCCTCAGAAATAATCCGAGGCAATATATTTTCTAATCTAACAGCCAGGATTTTACTAAAAATCTTAAAGTCCATATTCAGCAAAGATATAGGCCGATAAGATGCACATTCAGTGGGATCTTTATCTTTTTTAAGAATTAAAGAAATAGAAGCTTCATAAAAAGATTGTATTTTCTCTTCCTGACGTATGGTTTCCTCTGGGTGCTCTGGTTTCTTCACACACTCCAAAGATGTACTGGTTAGTAGGCCAATTGGTCATTGTAAATTGTTCTGTAATTAGACTATGGTCAGATAGGTGGTTTTCAGGGCTGTGGCTCATTAGGCTGGAAGGGTCTGTTCTGTGCTGTGTCTCTCAGTAAATAAAATTTTCAGAGGCATAGATAGGATATTCTGATTTTTAAAAATATATATACCAGGATAGAAATACCAAGTACCATAGAACGTGCATTTAAGGAGCAGGGTAAAGTTCAAAGGAGGTGTGTAGAATAATTTTTTTTCTCCAGAAAGTGCCAGGGGTAGCGGTGGAAGTGGATACAATAGTGGTGTTAAAGAGGATGTTAGACACATGAATGTGAAGAGAATGATGGGATGTACTGTAGATCACATATAGGCAGAGATTTAGTTTAATTGTGTTTGCCTCAGACATTGTGGGCCAATGGACCCTAAGATTCAGGATTGTTCTGAAATGGTGCAGCAAACTTGATGGGCCAAATGGCTTGATTCTGTACCTATTTCTTAGGGTCTTGTAGAGTCTCTGTTCATGACCAATCAAAGTGGAGCCGATGAGACACCAGAAATCCAGGACAAATTAGCAAACTGGATATAAATTTGCCTTACTGGTAGGTGGCAGTGGAGAGTTGTTTAACATATTGGAGGTCTGTGATAAGTGGTGTGCCACAGGGATTAGTGCTGGGTGCCCCTTCTCTTTGTCATATATATTAATGATTTGGAGGAGAATGCAAGTGGCACGATTAGCAAGTTTGCAGAAGACAAAGTTCTTTAATAAAGCACAAGTGAATAAAGCACAGTGAAGAAAGTTGACTTGGGTTACAAGAGAATATGGATCAACTGGGCAAGTTTGCAAGGGACTGGCAAATGCAATTTATTTCAGATACGTGCTAAGTATTCCATTTTGGGATGTTGAACCAGGACATACCACAGGGAATGGTGTTAAGCAGAAAGACTCTGGGATAAGAGTAGATATTTCCTTAAAATGGGAATATAGGTCGGAGCTGTGGTGAGGAAGGCACTGACTACAAGGGTTGGGACACCGTGTTACAGTGGTACAAAATGTTAGGGCCACACTTAGCGTAAGCCAGAGAGACTGCAGAAAACATTCAAAGATTGATGCTTGGATTGGAGAACTTAAGTTATCAGGATCAGACAGTTTAGGTCTTTTTTCCTCGACCAAATGAAGCTGAAGCTGATATGATAGAAATATTTAAAATTAAGATGCAGAGATAAGATTGATGTTTAGAGTATGTTTCCTATAGTAGGGTCTAAAACTAGAGGACACTGGTTTAAGGTGAGAGAGAGGATATTTAAGGGGATCTGAGGGGTAAATTTTTCACTTAGAAGTTGGTATCCAGAAGGAACAGTAACAACCACTTAACGAACATCTCGACAGATATTGAATAAGCAGGGCATAGAGAGATGTACAACTAGGGATTAGTATAGTTAAGCATTATGGTCAACCTGCAAACCTGCAGTGCAAGCTGATAGAGTGATTAAGAAGGCATGTGGTGTGTTGGTCTTCATTAGTCAGGGAATTGAGTTCAAGAGCCATGGAGCAATGTCATCATCTCTATAAAACTGGTTCGACTTGAATTAGCTCTGCTCACCTCATTATAAGAAGGAAGTGGGCGCTTTAGAGAGGTTATCAGAATGCTGCCTGGATTGGAGAACACCTAACATGAGAAAGGATTGAGCGAGCTGGGGCTTTTCTCTGGAGCAAATGGGGATGAGAAGCAATTTAATGGAAGAGTATAAGATTATAAAAAACATTGAGTGGACAGCCAGCACCTTTTTCCCAGGAAAAGGGCCTAATTTCAAGGTGGTTGATTCAAGATTATTTAATGTCATTTCCAGCAATTAAGTGTAAAGGGGAGCAAAATAATCATTACTCTAGATCTGATGCAGCACAAAAACCCCCACAAAAATAATATTTTCCATTGCCTTGTTGACATTAAGCAAGAAACTATTCGCCTAGCACCAGTCCTTGAGTCTTTCACCTCCTCTGTAGGCTGAGTGCTCATTAAAGGGGAATAGGATAGTACGGGGGGGGGGGGGTTGTCAGACAGTTTAATTTAGAGAGAGAATGGAACACACTGCCTATTACATTATTATAGTAGCTAATGCATTAGAGACATTTAAGAGACTCTTAGATAGGCACATAATATATCGAAAATAGAAGATTATGTGGGGGAGAGGGCACGACAAGCTCTAAGTTCTACAAACCAACACTCAGTACCACCCCAAGCATCACCGCTCAATGCCAAGTCACAAGGCCAAAACAGTATCATAGCCCTAGCGATGAGTGACAAGACAGCAAGTAACAACGCCCACACAGAAGCGCTACATCAGTACAACCAGCAGTAGCAGTACACCTCCGTGACAACACAACCCAACCCCACCCATATTCAACAAAACACCCTCCCGAACCCTGTTTATTTTGATGACGTACCCTCCCGGATCAGCAGCCAATCGCCAAAACGCTGGTTCTTCAGCGGCATCCCTATCCAATCAGATGAAGCGAAGATCGCCCCCTCGGCTAGAGCAACGAGTGTATTTGTTGCCGACGCCTACAGCCCCGCCAATCGGTGCCCGCGCCCCTTCCTGGCGCGAGCCAATCAGCGGGGGAGCCCCGGCGCTGCGCGCCTGCGCGGGGGCCGGCGCGGCGCTCCGAAACACAAGATGGAGGCGGCGGTGGCTGAACGGTGAAGCGGAGGCGGGATCAGCAACGAGGTGGTTCGGTGTCGAGCCTCTCCTAACTGCATAGCCGGTAATCGGGCCGCGCATAGCACCAGCACACGCCGCATGACGAGCACGGCACCACGCACCTCACCACTGGTCCGTCATTTGCCGCCCGAAAGCGGGAAGGAGAGAGCCGGGGGGGTGGGGGGACGGTGGCGGCGAGCGGGCGGGCTCCCTGCCACCGTCGCCATTTTGAGGCTTTTCCAGTGACGCCGCTCGGGAGCGCGGTCTGCTCAGCCTGCTGACGCCGATGCCCTGTCCTCATTCGGTCGGTAACTGTGTCCGATCTCGGGGGCCGCACTCCGCGCTTCGTACCCGAAGCGGCCCTGGAGTTTCGCGCTGCGCTGCCCGAACGCAAGCCTTCCCCTGGCTTGCTCAACCTGCGGCCGAGGATCTGGGCGGGCGGCATAGCCAGAGCATGCGCAGTCAGGCGCCAACCGCGCAGCGGCTCCATTGAGTGGCGCGGGCGCGCGGAGTGGGAGCGGAGGAAGAGGATGGGAGGGGGAGGGGCGACGGGGGCGTGAGGGTGGGGTGACGGGGGGCGCTTTCGGGCCGGAATGTGTTGGGGGGGGTGTCGCTTTCGGGCCGGAGTGTGTTGGGGGGGGTGTCACTTTCGGGCCGGAGTGTGTTGGGGGGGGTGTCGCTTTCGGGCCGGAGTGTGTTGGGGGGGTGTCGCTTTCGGGCCGGAATGTGTTGGGGGGGTGTCACTTTCGGGCCGGAATGTGTTGGGGGGGTGTCGCTTTCGGGCCGGAGTGTGTTGGGGGGGGTGTCGCTTTCGGGCCGGAGTGTGTTGGGGGGGTGTCACTTTCGGGCCGGAATGTGTTGGGGGGGGTGTCACTTTCGGGCCGGAATGTGTTGGGGGGGTGTCGCTTTCGGGCCGGAGTGTGTTGGGGGGGGTGTCGCTTTCGGGCCGGAGTGTGTTGGGGGGGTGTCACTTTCGGGCCGGAATGTGTTGGGGGGGTGTCGCTTTCGGGCCGGAGTGTGTTGGGGGGGTGTCGCTTTCGGGCCGGAGTGTGTTGGGGGGGGGGTGTCGCTTGCGGGCCGGAATGTGTGTTGTGGGGGTGTCGCTTGCGGGCCGGAGTGTGTTTTGTGGGGGTGTCACTTTCGGGCCAGAATGTGTGTTGGGGGGGGGTGTCGCTTTCGGACCGGAGTGTGTTGGGGGGGGTCACTTTCGGGCCAGAATATGTGTGGGGGGGTGTGTCACTTTCGGGCCGGAGTGTGTTGGGGGGGTGTCCCTTGCGAGCCGGAATGTGTTGGGGGGGGGGGGTGTTGCTTTCCGACCGGAGTGTGTGTTGTGGGGGTGTCACTTTCGGGCCAGAATGTGTTGGGGGGGGGTGTCGCTTTCGGGCCGGAATGTGTTGGGGGGGGGGTGTGTGTCACTTGCGGGCCGGAGTGTGTTGGGGGGGTGTGTGTGTCACTTTCAGGCCGGAGTGTGTTGGGGGGGTGTCGCTTTCAGGCCGGAGTGTGTTGTGGGGGTGTCGCTTTCAGGCCGGAGTGTGTGTTGTGGGGGCGTCGCTTTCGGGCCAGAATGTGTTGGGGGGGTGTGTCACTTTCGGGCCGGAGTGTGTTGGGGGGTTGTCGCTTGCGAGCCGGAATGTGTTGGGGGGGGTGTGTGTGTCACTTTCAGGCCGGAGTGTGTTGGGGGGTTGTCGCTTGCGAGCCGGAATGTGTTGGGGGGGGTGTGTGTGTCACTTTCAGGCCGGAGTGTGTTGTGGGGGTGTCGCTTTCAGGCCGGAGTGTGTTGTGGGGGTGTCGCTTTCGGGCCAGAATGTGTTGGGGGGTGTGTCACTTTCGGGCCGGAGTGTGTTGGGGGGTGTGTCACTTTCGGGCCGGAGTGTGTTGGGGGGGGTGTGTCACTTTCGGGCCGGAGTGTGTTGGGGGTGTGTGTCACTTTCGGGCCGGAATGTGTTGGGGGGTGTGTCACTTTCGGGCCGGAGTGTGTTGGGGGGGTGTCGCTTTCGGGCCAGAATGTGTTGGGGGGTTGTCACTTTCGGGCCGGAGTGTGTTGGGGGGTTGTCGCTTGCGGGCCGGAGTGTGTTGGGGGGGTGTCACTTGCGGGCCGGAGTGTGTTGGGGGGGTGTCGCTTGCGGGCCGGAATGTGTTGGGGGGTGTGTCACTTTCGGGCCGGAATGTGTTGGGGGGGTGTCACTTTTGGGCCGGAATGTGTTGGGGGGGTGTCACTTTCAGGCCGGAGTGTGTTGGGGGGGTGTCGCTTGTGAGCCGGAACGTGTTGGGGGGGTGTCACTTGCAGGCTGGAATGTGTGTGAGGGGTGTCACTTTCGGGCCAGAATGTGTGTGGGGGGGGTGTCGCTTGCGGAATGTGTTGGGGGGGGGGTGGTGCTTGCGGGCCGGAGTGTGTGTTGTGGGGCTGTCGCTTTCGGGCCGGAGTGTGTTGGGGTTGGGAGGGGTGTCGCTTGCAGGCCGGAATGTGTTGGGGGGGGGCGCTTGTGGGTCGGGTGATTGGGGGCATAAGGGACGAGCACTGGGGCAGGTGCATGAGGGAGGCTGAGGTTTGGATGATTGGAGAGTGTATGTATCTAGATGAGAAGTGAATAAGGCAGGTGAAGGGAGAGGATTGCCATGTGTTATTTCCTGGAGTGTGAATGTTTATGGAGCATGACCATTGATGTCTGGGTGGGTTAGGATGGGTTGTTGTGCAGTGCAGGTTGTGACTGATGTCAGAGACTAGTTGAAAGTTGGGGATGTGTGAAAGGCAGAGTTTGTAACTTTTTTACTGGATGTTGGGCATTCATTTGTCACTTGACATTAAGTTGTCCGTGACCAACTAGTAGTTTTTATGGTTGCCATTACTGCAGCTAACCTTTTATTCCAGATATTTTATGGGAGTTCTTTCAGATAGATTCAACACCACTTTGCCATGCAAGTAGGCCATAACTGATCTTACTTATTTCAGCTTTACATCCAGTCCATCATAGATTACTGTTTACTTTCTTGCTTATCAAGCTTGTATCATTGTTTGCCTTAAGTATACATTGACTGAACTTCCCTTTATGAAGTTTCCCTTAAGATTAGTAAAAGGGAGGGGAAATACATTTGTCTTAAATGGCCATCATTTTATTTCATAGACTGATACCAAGTTCTCAATTCTTCCACATTGCAATGTAGATGGGCAATAAATGCTGATCTTGCCAGTGTCCTCTGACTTTCTAAGTTGGGATGGAGTAGCCCAGGTTTCCTTGGATGGCACAGTGGTGTAGCAGTTACCAGTGCTGCCCCAGTTTCAGTGAACATTGATTCTCACCTTGTGTGGTGTTTTATATTCTCTACATTAGTGGCCTCCAACCTTGGCCTTAGTGAAAGGCAAGATCGACCTACTAAATCGGTTAGTCACAGGCATACACACCGGGCAGAAAAAACCGGAAGTAAAACCCCGCAACCCAGAAACAACCTCTCTTTACAAACAGCTTTCCATAGCGGGAGTATTGCTATATTACCATTATCATATTTAGTATTACTTATTTTTATAATGCTCCCATTACAACACCTTTAATTCAATGTTTCATTATTTAATTTTATTTCAACACGAAAAATAAATGAATAAAAATTGACTTGCACTCAGTGTGATGACTGGGGCTGAATACTTTCTCCTAGCTCCCTAGGGTTGCTAACTGTCCCGTGTTAGCCAGGACATCCCGTATATAGGGCTAAATTGGTTAGTCCCATACGGGACTACCCTTGTCCCATATTTTCCCCTGCTAAGATAGAGTGTTCCTATGAACCCGTTCGTAAGCCGAAATGGCATAAAGCAAAGAAGCAGTTGCCATTAATTTATACGGGAAAAATTTTTGAGTGTTCCCAGACCCAAAAAATAACCTACCAAATCATACCAAATAACACCTAAAATCACATGAGCATATAGTAAAAGCAGGAATGATATGATAAATATAGTCTATATAAAGTAGAAATAATGTATGTACAGTGTGTAGTTTCACTAAACAGAATCGGTAAGATTAAGCCAAAACCGATTCGTAGAAAAAAATCGGCACGTACATGCATGAGCACACACGTGCCCACGCAAGGCTTCATGGTCATGGTAGTCTTTCTCGGAGTAAACACAAGTGTCCCATATTTGACTGCTACTTTTGTCCCTTATTTGGGAGTGAGAAAGTTGGCTCATAACTACAGACAGCCAGTTTGAGACAATCTGTGAGGTGTTTGTCAGTAAGACAGCTCCTGTACTTAGATTTAATAATTTTCATCTGTTGCAGAACAGCGCCCTCGCAAACCTCCTGACAGACTGAATATTTGAATGGACAGTTTCCTTTGTTAGACTGAATGTTGAATCTGTCATGTTTTTCAGGTGTTTTGTATTGGTAAACTGTTACTGAGATACTAATATAAGTTTCAGAGGTACGCAAGATAATGACGCCACTGTTTTTTGTTTCCTAGTTATTTACATTTGGGGAATGTTGGAATTTAAAGGGGGATAAGTGTTCTAACATGAGCATTATAAAGATAAGTTAATACAAATTAGGATAATGATCATATAGCAATACCCCCTGCTACAGAAAGCTGTTTGTAAAGAGGTTGCTTCCGAGTTGTGGGGTTTTACTTCGGGTCTTTTCTACCGCGGTGCATGGCGGGGGAGCTGCACACATGCACTGGGCAGAAAGAACAGAACTAAAACTCCTCAACCCAGAAGCAATCTATCTTCACAAACAGCTTTCAGTAGCGGTAGTATTGCTATATTACCATTATCCTAATTAGTATTACTTATTTTTTATAATGCTCACATTACAGCAGTATTTGTGTATTTTTCATTTTTTTCGGGATCTACTGGGAAAGTCTCAAAGATCGACGGGTTGGCAACCACTACTCTACATGATTGCATTGGTTTCCTCCCACAAAAGATGCTTTGTTAATTTGGTTGGCTACTGTAAATTGCCACAAGTGTAGTAGGGACATAGAATTGAAGTGAAGTTAAGCGGGAAAATGTTACCAGAAAGTAAATAAGAGAATGGGAATGCTGTGAGAGCTGGCATAGACTAAATGAGTTAAGTCTTCCCATGAAGTATGAACTTGTTTCAGTCCCTGGATCGTTAATGTGTTTTCATAACTGCAGTGCTATTTCCTAAATAAAAGACTACTTTGCATTAAAAATAGTATCTTGTAAGTTTATTTCTTTGTATATGGTATGTAGATTTGGGTGATTTCCACCATTCCCATCCCACAGGAAAACAGTTAAATTTATCAGATAGATAGAGAGAGATATTTATATAATATTTCCAGTGGGATATAATTATTAGAGAGAATGAAAACAGGAGCTTTGGCCTGCTGAGGTCATATCTACCATTTTGCATCCATTTGTACTAATCCTATATTAATCCCATTTCTTTATTCTCACACTCATCAGCTTCTCTCAGATTCTCTTGCCACTCAATAGAGGCAATTTGCAGTGGCTAAATAACCTACCAATCTTCATAACTTTGGAATGTGGGAAGAAGCTGGAGCACATGGAGGAAGCCCAAGCTGTCAGACAGTGCCTTTGGTCTTGTGAGGCAGCAGCTCTACTAACTGCCATAGTGCAGCTTGGATTTAGAAAATTATGGTCCAATTTATACAAAAAATATTTTTTCTTGTACATGTTATATGGCTCTACTGTATGTAAAGTTTATTCAATTTGTTGGAAATTCTAATGAGATTAGTCCTTCATTTGACTTGCTGTGGCTGAATACCAACTAAATAGAAAGGTGAGGCATAAAAATAGATTTGAGACTTTTCATTGCCAAAACATTAACTTTTATTTGAATTTTACCAGTAGCTTATACATTACTGTCATTTTGTGTACTTTCAAAGGGATTAAAGAAAAGCCATTAGCCTATGCCTCTGTCCGTAATTGATGGGAAATGTAATGGGTATCTTGAAGGTTGGTAGAAGTTCCATTAATCTATTGTGTTTGAGCAATTGTAAACCATTTTAATGATTGAAACTGGTGAAACCTATAAAGTTAGGCACAAAGTTGTATGCATATTATTCCTTTGTTAAATGGTTAATTTTCCAGATGAGCGAATAAGATTTTGTTGCTCATGTTCTTGTTTAATGGGCTGATCTAGGTGCTGTGGTACATGTATCAAAAACACCACCAAAGTTATTCTCTTGAGGTGTGGAATATTTCTAATCTAGTCAAACCAGGGGATCATATCTGATGCAATGAGGGATACAGAAGAGCATGTTGAGAGAAGTACCAGATGTGTATAACAGACAAAAAACGCAATAATTTTACAATGCATAGATCAAATCAAATATCGGGAGATCTGTCACATATGGGTAATTGAAATTAATTGGGGGGAATGGAAGGGTTTGGGAAGAGATGGCTCATCTTTAACAATGGCACAAATCAGTTTGAGTGCTTAAGCCGCAATTGGAGCACAGGCAGCTGTGTTCAGTCAGAATTCTGAAATGAAAAATCAATTATACACCTGAAATCCCCACCATCACAAAATCCAGCCTTCAGCCAACTAAATTCATTTGAATGACATCAGAAAATACAACAAAAGGCATGGGACACTCATGATGTTGAAGATTTGCATTCCAGACTGGCCTTGTCTTGAGATAAGCTGTTTCTGTACCATTGTGACAAACACTGATAAATTTTGTTCTGCTCACAAATAAGCACAGAAAATTGAATCTGGTATATTATTACCCAGTGATCAGCAAAATGTCTGGTGTTGACTGCTATCTGGTCAGTCCTGTTGTACAGTAACCTACTTATCAATGCCCCAGTTTGGGTTTCACAAGAATCCTTTAGCTCTAAACTGCACTGTTGCCTTTTAATGATCAACTTGCCGTGACCAGTTTCTCATTCCCATCTGGTTAAACTGAAAATACTTGTAATTGGATGTGCCTTAGTCATCTCAATTCCTAGATGTCACTTCTTTGGGCAAGGTATCTGCTGCTTCAATAACATTTCCTCCATATTAAGATCAAAAATGGGGATGTCTGTTGATTGGGGCAATGTTCAGATTCATTCTCAACTCAGCAAATGAAACAGGTCATGGCTTGCATGCATCAAGCTATCAACAATGTTCTGACATGAGCTCTTAAGTGCCAGATAGTGATCATATAATAAAAATGAGAGACATGCTAAACTGAGTTTCTCCCCATCAACATTCTGGAATCCCCATTGATCAGATACTGGTCACAAAATAAGTGGATCCATGAACAAGTTGGAGTCTGAATGTCCTGTGGCAAGTGACACTATCACATTTTTCCCAATAAAGAAGGCACAAGCTAGCTTGATTAAAGTAGTTTCCACGTCTCAACGTGTGAAAATCAAGAAAAATATGTGAGTCTGTCCATGTTAAACATTCTTTCCCTGAACTACAGGTGCACAATGGCTGTATTGTGCTTCAACTACATATGCTTTATACCTTTTTTTTTACATAAGCTACTCCAACAGCACTTTCTTGATTCATGACCTCTACCCAAGAAGGGCAAAGGATTCATGTGCATGTAAGTGCTATCATTTGTAGGTTTCTGTCCAAATCACACTGTCTTGGAAATTGTTAATTGCTCTGTATCTGACTCCTGAAATCACCTCAACAGTATTTTAGGTGTACCTCTGTTGAAAGGGCTGCAGTAGTTCACGAAGGCTCTATCAGCTTCTTGATGCTAGTAATGGATGGACAATAAATGCAAACAAAATGCTGGAAATGTTGGAAATATTCAGTAGGGCATAATTAGAAACAGTTAATATTTTGTATCTGGGACCGTTCATAAGCACTAGAAAAATAAGCAAGTTAGTTTAGGTCACAATTTGGGAGAGGAGAATACGAGGGGTGATTGATATGTTTGTGGCCTAAGGTAGAAGGAGTCAATTTTAGAAAAAATAGCACATTTATTTTTCAACATAGTCCCCTCCGACATGTACACACTTAGTCCAGTGATCGTGGAGCATACAGAACTTGGACCTTCAGAAAGTGTCCACAGATGGGTGATTGATACGTTCGTGGCCTAAGGTAGAAGGAGATGAGTTATACAGCTCTCCTTAGATGCACATGCAAGTCAACTCTTTGAGTGATTATGAATTCATCGCCTACTGTAGGCCACGAACTTATCAATCACCCCTGATGAGTTGTTAACTTCAAACTTTAACCATATAACAATTACAGCACGGAATCAGGCAACCTTGGCCCTTCTAGTCCATGCCGAATGCTTACTCTCACCTAGTCTCACCGACCTACACTCAGCCCATAACCCTCCATCCTTTCCTGTCCATATACCTATCCAATTTTTTTGTAAATGACAATATCGAACCTACCTCTACCACTTCTACTGGAAGCTCGTTCCACCCAAATACAAATACTTTATTGTCACCAAACAATTACTCGAGCGTACAATCATCACAGTGATAATTGTTTCTGTGCTTCATGCTCCCTGAAGTACAAATCGAAGTAAATATAATAAAATTTAAATTTTAAATCATAATTAGAAAAGGGAAAGTACGGTAGTGCAAGTCAGGTCCAGATACACAGCTACCACTCTGAGTAAAGAAGTTCCCTCTCGTGTTACCCTTAAACTTTTGCCCCCTAACTTTCAACTCATGTCCTCTTGTTTGAATCTCCCCTACTCTCAATGGAAAAAGCCTATCCACGTCAACTCTATTTATCCCCCTCATAATTTAAAATACCTCTATCCAGTCCCCCAAGGTACAAACACCTTATGGGCAGCAGCGGGAATTGAACCCGGGTCACCTGTACTGTAAAGCATTGTGCTAACCACTATGCTACTGTGCTGCTAACTTTCTGCATAATCACTCACTCAAAGAGTTAAGCAGCATGTGCATGTAAAGAGAGCTGTATAACTCATCTCTTCCTACCTTAGGCCACAAACTTATCAATCACCTCTGCTGTGGACACTTTCTGGAGGTCCAAGATCCATATGCTCCACGACCGCTGGATTAAGTATGTAAATGTAGGAGGGGACTATGTTGGAAAATAAATGTGCGAGGTTTTCTAAAATTGACTCCTTCCACCTTAGGCCACCCATCATATCAATCACCCCTTGTATGTGGGACAAGGGGAATTTGGTTGCAGAGGAGACAATAAATTTTGCCCATGACAATGATATGCAGATCCTGAAAATGAATGAATAAAAGGCAGTGAGGTAAATTGTAAGTTAGAGTTCTTGCCTTTTAAAAATATGGACCCATCAGCTTTATACTTTACTAGGTTTTGTATTCCAGATACACAAAATAAATTTGGACTGTACCTGGAGCTGAATCTTTGGTTTTAGCCCATGCATACAGTAGTACTTTCTCAGGCAGAAAATTGAAGTTATTGCAGAGCAGAAGTATTGATGTTGATATTCTAGTCAGTACTTTATGTACTTTGTTCCTTCTGTGTTTACAGCAGCTGATGTTTCAGTTGCATTTCTTGCTTTTCTGGTGTACCTATGTATTGAAGTACTCAGCAGGCTTTTGAGGTGCAGGATGTGAATCCATTGTATAAAGAATTTTGTTAATTTCCTAAATTTTAAAATCAAGTTATTACAGCTTGTCATCTAAATCTTTAGTCATGAAAATTTTTAATTTATGTGAACTAATGTCAACATCGATATTTTTGTATGTGTAATGTCTATAGCTGCCATTTGGCTTGTTTTTCTCTTTATTTCAAGTTCAAGTTCAGTTTATTGTCATTCAACTGTACATACATACCACCAAACAAAACAGTGTTTCCGCTGACCAAGGTCCACCATACAGTACATGTAACTCACACACATAACACAAAGTAATATACGTTGAATACCCCTTACCCAAAATGCATGGGGCTGAGTGTATTTCAGATCTCAGATTTTTTGGGATTTTGAAATATACAGTGAGATAGCTTGAGATCGCCATAAATTCTCACTGAATTTATGTGCTTCTGGTAGACAGTCTTTGTCTTACACTTGTTCATCACAGATATGTTCCTAACAGTAAAAATTATTACACATCATAAATATAACGAGTGCAGGGTAACAAAAGCAGCACAGCAGCATGGGCAAAATACCTGAATCAGCTGTTGAACAACAAAAAACAGCACCAGGATATTAGTCTCCACCTACGATGGTGTGTTTTGATTAAAAGGTTACAGTACACTGTATTTTAGCTTTTGAATGAGGTATAAATACAATCATCTGTGTAAACTTGCTCTAGTGTTAGGTTTTCATCAATACCAATCTTGGCAAACTCATCATGAATTTCTTTGCTGCTTCATGATCAGGTGCTTTATCTTTTTAAAAAAATCTGCAACCATATATCTGAATCCATATATATTTCAAGTTGAATGGTTTATGAAGACTATTTTTGTACGGATGATCACTTAGTTCTAGGCTTCCCAAATGCAGTAAAACAGGGGAAAACACTGCGACTCCACAGTGACTGTGGAGAGAGAAATGATTTTTTATCCAAGCTATGTGTTCTTCAGCTCTGCTTTTCATTTGCTCTCGTTGAAAGTAAAAGGGTCCCTAGAGTAGTTAAATTCCACCCAAAGTAGGAACATTTTGCACAGATTGTGAATGCTGGAAGTGAAGCACAGCTTGGTGTTTTTTGGAGAAGAGACCAAATAGTTCTTCTGGAGCAAATGCATGTGGTTCTGGCAATGCCACTTTGTCTAAGCTACAGGGAATAAGAAGGAGAAGTCACTTTGGCAGGATTGGAGGGAAAAAGCGATCTTTTTTCCAGTCCTGCCAAAGGATCTTGGCTCAAAACGTCGACTGTACTTTTTTTCCCATAGATGCTGCCTAACCTGCTGAGTTCCTCTAGCATTTTGTGTGTTTCTTAGATTTCCAGCATCTGCAGATTTTCTCTTGTATTATGCTGCACTATTTTAATAAAGAAAATAAGATTGCTAGTTTAATCACAGTTAGCAGTGCACCTTTGTCCTGTTGAATTTCAAATGTATTGTGACCTAAGGGAATCATATTGTTTAAATGTTACTAAATTGAACAGGTTGAAGGCTACTGTGTCAATCTTTTCCATAATGTTACTGTTGAGTTCTTTCACTTTTTTTCTGTATATCTTTTGACCACAAACTAGTAATAAATTTTCTGCAACTATGCATAAACAAAATAACTTGTAGAATTAGAAATCATCTTCAATTACAAGAAGCTGTATCTTTGGTACTCCGCTACATTTTATGTACTTGATCTTCTGGAATAGGAATATGAAATATAAGACTTGCTAAAATAACTGCAGGGATTTTCTTTAAATAGTGAATTTATACATATAATGCTAGAGTTATCTAAATAGCAAATTCACTAGCTATGCAAACACAAGGAAATTCATTAGCTAAATTGTTACCCCACTACATAATGATTTTGGAAAATCTTTGAAAATGACAACGTTGACTGCCAATTTTATTTTCCTGATAGAATAATTTACCCTGCAACTTCAAACTCTGAAACTTCCTATTCCTCCTATATCTCTATATTGTTTTCTGGAAACTTCCTAAGGTGGCGTAATACCTCACAGTCTAGAAATCCAAATTAAATCCCAACCTTGGCTTTCTGTGTGGAGTTTGCATGTTGTGTCTGTGACTGCATGGGTTTCTCTGGTATATCCTGGTATCTTCCCATGTGCTAAAATGTACTGGCTGATAGATGAATTTTTGATACATTAATTGGCCAAGTTAAATTGACCCTATTGTAGGTGGATAGTAGGAGAATCAGTTAGGAATGGGAAGGTTGTTGGTTCTGACATGGTGGGCTGAAGGGTCTATTTCTAGATGCATGAAACTTCTGGGATTGAAGAGATCTCAGAATTAATCACCATAGTGCTAAGGTTCAGTAGTTAAATTCTATTTATTAAAATTCTGCTACCTATGTAATTCTTGCATTGCATTATATAAATACATTGGATTCCAATTAATTGGGACACATCAGGACCAATACCTTTTGGCCCAATTAACTGGTTGCTCCAATTAGTCGAAGTATCATGGAAATAGTTAAAGAAGTATAAAAAGGCAAGCTACCGTTTAACTGAGTAACAAATTATGAAATACAAAACAAGTTAGAACACTACCAATGCTACTACAGTACTAGAAAACTATGTATTTGTTCCTAATAGTTATCGACATGAATTCATCCAGTGTACAATGCCATATTCTTTTGATTGACTGTAAATGAACAAAATCAAGCAGACACCTAGTCCAGATAATGGACTGGTTTCATATAATTGTTCTCAGCAATTACATCCTCAAACTTTTCATTTTTCATTGTAACATTCAAGATGATTGTTGATGCCTTTAAATTCTTTGTAGTTTCCAACTTGTTAATTAGTGAAATAATTTCATTTTCAGTCTGGTAATCTGGCATCTCGAAGTCTGAATGTTTGAAACCACAGTGAGTGAAACAGTTCTAAATTGTCTTTGCTTATTTCTTGCCAAATAACAGTGGCAAAAATTAATGCTTTTTTAACAGACACAACTGACACTATTTAAAAACTGTTCATTCTAAGCACGGTGTAATGAATTGACTTTATTACTTGCATCCTTCGTATACATGAGGAGTAAAAATCTTTACGTCTCTGTCTAAATGTGCAATGTACAGTTGATAGTTTATAATAAATATTATGTACAACAGGATAGTCAATATAACATAGAAATATAGTTGTATCAGCATGAGTTAATCAGTCTGATGTCCTGGTGGAAGAAGCCGTCCCGGAGTCTGTTGGTCCTGGCTTTTATGCTGCAGAACGATTTCCCAGATGGGAGCAGCTGGTACATTTGGTGGTTGGGGTGACTCGGGTCCCCAATGATCCTTCGGGCCCTTTTTACACACCTGTCTTTGTAAATGTCCTGCATAGTGGGAAGTTCACATCTACAGATGCGCTGCGCTGTCTGCACCGTTCTCTGCAGAGTCCTGTGATTGAGGGAAGTACAGTTCTCATACCAAGCAATGATGCAGCCAATCAGGATGCCAAATGGCCACACAAGTTCACGCAAAAGACACTAGTTAGAAACTGCAAACAAGAGGAAATCTGCAGATGCTGGAAATTCAAACAGCACACACAAAATGCTGGTGGAACGCAGCAGGCCTGACAACATATATAGGAAGAAGCACTGTCCACTAACAAAGTCCTGACAAAGGGTCTGGGCCCGAAACGTCAGTGTTCCACCAGCATTTTGTGTGTGTAGTTAGAAACTGGTAAGTATCCTGTCCCAATTAAGTGGCATCATCTCCCAAATAAACGAAGGGAATCCCAGCTATTTCCTTGATTAGTTTATTTCTTTAAGTGTTGTACCAAATAAGTCGCTGTCTGGATTAATCAATGTCCCAATTAACTGGAATCCACTCCAACAATTACAGCAAGAAACAATAAGGAACTTTGACACATTTGGACTTAAGTACTCAGTATTGGAGCATGTGCACTTAACCTTTGAACAATGATTTGTTTTACCTTAAATAGTTTGATACTAGACTCAAGGAAAGGCGTGGATAGGTGAAGTCATATTGGCTTCTACAGAATTATTAGTTTTTGCTTTGTATCAATCAATTTGCAAACTCTTAATGGAGAATATGTTATTTAACTTATTTGATTCTTGTATCTTAATTGAAATGATTTTGTGTTTTAATATTTTAGGGTATTTAACTGGAAGTTTTACAGTTGGGCGACTAGTGCAAATTCTGGCTTGAATAGAATGTTTGCTTCACAAAGTGTGTCATGGGGTAATTGACTTGTCCTCTTAATTTGTAGGGCAGATACAAACAAAATGGCAAGTGAAAATCACAGCAGCCCTCAAGCAGGGGATCCCACAACAATGATCCGTCCAGCAAGTACTTCTGACCAAGGACAGCCCTCATCGCCAAAGGCTGGCAAACCTTTGGTGCAGGATCTGCCAGGTGACAGCTAAGCCTCTGATTAATTCTCTCCTATTTTTTAAGCTTTAATTTTGTCCTGTGTTCACTAGGCAAGCATTTCAGGCATTGCAAGTGGATCTGTGTCAATGAAATTGGCAAAGAAATTATCAAGTTTTCCGTTTTCATGAAAGAAGGTGCAGAAAACTTGGAAATAGTGGAGGACTGTAAGTATAGAGTGAACAAAGAGCTCAAAGAGATTCCAGTTAGTAATTTTTTGAGAAGTTAATGAGACTGAAAAGTGATAGATTACCAGTATCTAATGACCTGCATTCTAGGGTATTGAAACTGATGGCTAAGGATAGAGTGAAACCATTGGCTGTAATCATTCACAATTCTAGTGTGATTCCCATCATTTGAACAGAAGGAAATATATATACACTATTTAAATTCGAAGTTCAAATTAAGTTTATTATCAAAATGTATATACATCACCATGCACTACCCTGAGATTCATTTTCTTGTAGGAATTCACAGAACAAAGAAATTCATTAGAATCAATGAAAAATTACATGCAGAGAGTGACAAGCAACTAGTGTGCAAAAGAAGACAACTTGTAAAAATGCAAAGAAGGAATAAATAATAATAAAATAAATAATATTGAAAACATGAGTTGTAAAGTCCTTAAAAGTAAATCCATAGGTTGTGGGGTCAGTTCAGTGTTAAGGTGAGTGAATTCAGAAGCCTGATGGTTAAAGGGTAATAACTGTTCATCAGCCTGGGGTTGTGGGACCTAAGGCTCCTCTTACCACCTGCCCGATAGCAACAGTTGAGAAGAGAGCATGGTCTGGATGGTGGGGGTTTTTGATGATAGATACTGCTTTCTTGTAGCAGTGCTCCTTATAGATGTGCTCAAAGGTGAGGAGGGGTCATCCTCTGAAGGACTGGGCTGTATCCACTACTTTTTGTAGATTTTTCCATACTTAGGCATTTTCTGGTCCTGGTGCAGCCAGTCAGGATATTCTCCATTGTACATCTATAGGACATGATGAATTTGCACAAGCCTCTAGTAAAGTAGAAGTAGTAAAGTGATAATGTAATATCACTTAAATTATGGTCCCAGAACTTATCTTCTAAAATAACACCAACGAATTTAAAGTTACTACCGTTTTCCACCTTCATTTCCCTGATGAGGACTAGCTCATGGGCCCTCAGTTTCTTGCTCATGTAGTCAATAATCAGCTCTTTGGTTTTGCTGATGTTGAGTGAGAGTTTGTTGTGCCACCATTCAACCAGATTGTCAGTCTCCCTGCTATATGCTGCTTTGTCACCATCTTTGATTTGCCTAACAACAGTGGTGTTGTCAGCAAATTTAAATATGGCATTGGAGATGTACTTAGATGTATTAAACTCACAGCCTTGTGGTGCACATGTGCTGATGGTGAGTGTGGAGGAGATACTGTTTCCAATCCATACTAACCAGGGTCTGCAAGTGAGGAAATCAATGTCCAGTTGCACAGAGTTATCAAAGCCTAGGCTTTGGGCTTAATGATTAATTTCATGGGGATGATAGTGTTGAATGCTGAGCTGTAGTCATTGAAGAGTATCCTGATAAGTGCATCTTTTCTGTGCATATGTGCAGAGCCAATGAAATGGAATGCTGTTACCCTGTTGTGATGGTAGGCAAATTGGAGTGGATCCAAGTCACTCATCCTGTACACATCAGACTACCAATATAACTCGGAGTCCTGCCATGTGCAGAAGTTCGCTGATGACACGGCCATAGTGGGGTGTGTCAGGAATGGACAGGAGGAGGACTATAGGAAACTGATACAGGACTTTGTGATATGGTGCAACTCAAACTACCTGCGTCTCAATATCACCAAGACCAAGGAGATGGTGGTGGACTTTAGGAGATCTAGGCCTCATATGGAGCCAGTGATCATTAATGGAGAATGTGTGGAGCAGGTTAAGACCTACAAGTATCTGGGAGTACAGTTAGACGAGAAGCTAGACTGGACTGCCAACACAGATGCCCTGTGCAGGAAGGCACAGAGTCGACTGTACTTCCTTAGAAGGTTGGCGTCATTCAATGTCTGTAGTGAGATGCTGAAGATGTTCTATAGGTCAGTTGTGGAGAGCGCCCTCTTCTTTGTGGTGGCGTGTTGGGGAGGAAGCATTAAGAAGAGGGACGCCTCACGTCTTAATAAGCTGGTAAGGAAGGCGGGCTCTGTCATGGGCAAAGTACTGGAGAGTTTAACATCGGTAGCTGAGCGAAGGGCGCTGAGTAGGCTACGGTCAATTATGGAAAACTCTGAACATCCTCTACATAGCACCATCCAGAGACAGAGAAGCAGTTTCAGCGACAGGTTACTATCGATGCAATGCTCCTCAGACAGGATGAAGAGGTCAATACTCCCCAAAGCCATTAGGCTTTACAATTCAACCGCCAGGACTTAAGAACTTTTTAAAAGCTATTATTAATGCTTTTTGAGATAGTGATTTAGATGCATATCATATTTTTTTACTGAGTTAAGAATTGTATGTAATTAGTTTTGCTATAACAAGTGTATGGGACATTGGGAAAAAAAAGTTGAATTTCCCCATGGGGATGAATAAAGTATCTATCTATCTATCTATCTATCTATCATCAGGGATGAATTGATATGCTTCATGACCATCCTCTCAAAGCACTTCATCGTAGTGGATGTAAGTGCTACTGGATGATAGTCATTGAGGGTGGTTACCATGTTTTTCTTGGCTGCCAGTATGATTAAGTCCTGCTTGAAGCAAGTGTGTACCTCAGACTGCTGAAGCAAGAGGTTAAAGTTGTCAATAAACCACTTTTTTGAAACTTTCTGGATTTGTATCTAGTAAAATAAATGCCAGTAACTGACGTAGTGTTTTTGGACTTTCGGAAGGTCTTCATAAAAGCTGCTGTACAAAAGATTATTAAATAGGGAAAAATTTGAAGTGGATTGAAAATTAGTTATTGGGCAGAAATCTGGAGAAATAAAAGGATAAACTTTGTGTTAGGAGGTAATAACCATTAGGGTGTCACAGGGATTAGCCCCAACTGTTCCCAAGCTATTATTACTGATTTGGATGCAGGGGTCAAGTGTAATGTATCCCAGGTGAGCTGCAGATATAAAATTGGATGATAATTTGGTGATATAGTTAGTAAATAGACTGTGATACGGAAGTTGAAATATAAAAGTGTAAAATAATTAGGTGATCCTGTTTAGTATTCTGATAGATTGAAAGTTATTGATGTTACAGAAATCATTTGAAGTTATAGCATGCAAATACAGCAAAATATAGGAAAGTAAATGGAGTTCTGATGAAGGTTCTTAAGCTTGAATTATTAACTCTTTCCATAGATACTACCTGTCCTATTGTTGTTTCTAGCAATATCTGTTTTTAATTAAGGCAAGTGCTACATTGTCCTTAATTGCAAGAAGATTTGAATACGAGATTAGTGATGTCTTTCTCCAATTATTTCAAGCCTTTTTGAGATTGCATGTAGAATATTTTGAATATTTTGTACAAGTTTGATCTCCCTACCCAAGAGAAGACAATCTTGTGATAGAGGAAGTTTAACAAGGGTTTAATTTGATTCTTGCAATGACAAGTTTATTACGTGAGGACAGACAGTTCAGAATTTAGGACAGTAGGAGTGATCTCATTCAAATATTTACAATTCTTATGGGATTTGGGTAGATAGAATTTTGATATTTCTGAAGTTTGGGGTGTTTAGAACCAGGGATCAATCTCATTACCTCTGGGGGTTTTCCTGGAGTTTGTGCAGGGTGCTATGTACAACAAATTTCATGACATATTCCAGTGATATTAAACCTAATTCTGATGTGTTTGTGCTTTTCTTTGTCTTTGAAACTTCTTGTGACATATTTGTAGATCTGAAATGTTGGAAGGTATTTATGGTTAGGGATTTTCCAGTTGTGAAAAATGTTGAATTTGAGTAGGTTTTTAAAAGGCTTCTGTTAAGTTTCTTTGGGACCAGATACAGACATTAGCAAGGTGAAATGTTGCCTTTAATGCTTGTTTAAAGCTACATTTTTTGAATTTCTTTGTCTTTTAAGGATTGATTTTTGCGTGACAGCCAATTTATAAATAATCACATATTTAGTTTGGACTTTTCAACATTTTTATTGGTTGGGAAACAAGTATTGACTTAGAAATACCATGATCTCTATTATTTCAGTTAATCTCCTTTTAAAGATGTTGTTTATTAGTCTTAAGTATCTTCATTTGTTCTAACCCCTTTAAATGATGCACTCAAAACTTTGTCAATTCTATTTATCATAAGGGAGCTTTTATATCATATGTTCACTCATTGAATTTGCATTTATCAAACAAGCAGTGATTTGCTCCAAGAAAATATTAAGTTACTTATCTGATTGCTTCTTCTGTATGTGTATGTGGACTGGGAAGAATGAAAAGGACCAGGCACTCCATTACACTACTTCTAGTAGTGTCCATTACTTCTAGCTGCCTATCACCTCTGTCATGATTCTGCCATCTTCTACTACTCATAGTGCTTTCCCCTTTCATTCCTTCTTCACCTCTCCAGCCTTTCCCCTCCACACCCCTTGATCTTCCCTCTGATTGGTTTTTCACCTGGCACCTTCCACCCTCCCCCCACCTTCTTTATAGGGCCCCTGCCCCCTCCTCCTTCAGTCCTGACGAAGGGTCTTGGCCCAAAACGTTGACTGCTCATTTCAACAGATGCTGCCCGACCTGCTGAGTTCATCCAGCTTGTTTGAACGTTTTGATTTGAACACAGCATCTGCAGTATACTTCGTGCTTGTAGTCCATTACACTCATGTACAGTCCTGTACATGAGTGAATATGAGCTTTGTGCAATCACAAAAGTCTCCAGAGGGGTAGAATGAAAATTGGCAGAGGAATAGAATGGAGGATGCATGTCCAATCTACTATACTTCAGTTTGCTAGACAAGCTTTAAAACTTTAATCTCATTGCATCTGGCACTTCATTAAGTTGAATACAGCACTATTTTCAAATTCTTAGCTAACCTGGTAAAAACAAGATGGCATGACCTCACCTTGACTAATCTTTGGTTAAAGTAAATTTTATGTGTCATTGACAGTTCATTTCACTTCATTTTTAATTAATTTTAACCTTGAGTGTATTCTTTTCAGATGAGCTGGTGCAGGCAGGATGGTCAAAGTGTTGGAGTAGGAGAGAAAACAGGCCATATTACTTCAATAAGTTTACCAATCAGTCACTGTGGGAAATGCCTGTGTTTGGACAGCATGACATCATTGTAAGTAACCAAATTCTTAACCTGCATCATGTAAGTCTTGGTCAAACCATTACTCTCCCGTTTTTAGCCTCAAAGACTCAGGAGGGCATAATGCTAATGCAAAGTGTATTGTTTGCAGGTGAGTTTGTAATTAGTTATCTTCCCTGATTGGGTCCACTGTTAATAAGTACTGGTAAATGAAGAATCGTTGCCTCTCTGCACTTGGTATTTATTGTGTTTAATATTAACAGTAAGACTTGTGAATTTTGGTAGGATGTTATAAAGTGATTAAAACCAAATATTTGCTCCATGGTGATTCTTCATGATCTGAATCCAGCTTGTTCCAGAATGCTGCAAACAAACACAAGCCTCAAATATTCTAATAGGTAATAATTGATAGTTGTTATGTTAGTTTTGATTCCATTTTTATAGAAACTATTATTAATTTTTTACTGTAATCATTAGATTATCTAATTTTGTAGATTTTTAAAAAACTTTATGAATGACTGTATTTCTCTTGTTCTGCAAGTATTCTGTAACTGGTGTTACGTATTCGGGCAACAATAATATAGATGAGTTAGGCAAGGGGTTTTATAACGAATAACACGTTTATTAAACACTGATAACAAACCCCCTTCAAATGTAAACAAACCCAAACAATGATCCGAGCTCAGCTGCTGACAGCTGGTCAGACAGTTCTTAATAGCTTTGCAGTCTCAAACAGTCTTTAAAGTAGTATTGAAAAAACCAGTTCTCCAAAGCGATATGCCGAATGAAAGCAGTATTTTAAAACGATATGCCGACAGTTCAAAAGCTCACGGTACTTTTAAAAGGAGAGACTTTTTAAAGCGATTTAAATTCTCTTCCACGTCGATGTCCTTCGATTCCCAGCGTCGAACTCCCACGTCGAATTTTATTAAATATAACAACTTAAAGTGACTGACCTCTCTTCCACACTATTCTCAAACCCTTTCTGGTCATCCCAGGGGTCAACAGCGAGAATAGTCAACGAAATCCTTCCGAATGAGGATTACACAAGGTCGAAGTCAATCCATCGAAAATCGATTCTTCTCGATCTGTCTTCCAAACTTCACTCTCCATCAGCAAAGAAACCGTTGGCTCTGACCTTTTAAACTTTAGGCATTATACAAAACTTCATTTTTAACTAAACTGCGTCATCCTTTTAAATCACACAGTAACATGAAGTCATCTTGGCAAATCCAGCCACGAACTGCCCCACCTGACAGGGTGGGTCTTCCTTTTATACCCTGTAGAAAAAAACCTGTCACATGACCTCTACTGGCGGGAAAATGACATCACTCCACCATTACCTCATGTCCAGTATAACTTCAACCCCAGTCACGTGACAAGGGTACCACTGTCACGCGTCACGGGTACGTAACACCTCCCTCCAAAAAAAACATTTTTGGTCTGTCAAGAACAAAAATTTTTAACAATTACTTACAAAAAAAAACAAATGTATAAATCATATAACATACACAATATACAATACAGTAGGAGTGTTACAATAAAAAAAAAACCACTCCAAAAAAAAAACATTCAACATCGAGATAGACAATCAGCAACCACATTATCTTTACCTTTAATATGAGTTATCACAATATTGTACTCTTGTAACATCAAACTCCAATTTAACAATCTTCTGTTTTTGTTTTTCATCTTACTCAGAAAAACTAACGGATTATGATCAGTGTAAACAATAAGTGGTTTTTGAGTTGTACCAACATATACCTCAAAATATTCCAAAGCTAAAACAAGAGATAACAATTCTTTCTCTATTGTTGAATAGTTTCTTTGATGCTTATTAAATTTCTTAGAAAAGTAAGCTACTGGATGATCAACCTCATCACCCTCATTCCTTTGCATCAATACTGCTCCCGCAGCTTCATCACTAGCATCCACAGCTAATGAAAAAGGTTTTTCAAAGTCAGGTGCCTTAAGCACAGGTTGTTCACATATCATTGTTTTCAATTTTTCAAATGCTTCCTGACAAAACACTGTCCATACAAACTTCACATTCTTCTGCAGAAGATTAGTTAATGGAAGGGCAACATTAGCAAAATTCTTACAAAATTTTCGATAATATCCTACCATTCCCAAAAACCTTCTGAGAGTTTTTTTTCCCCGTTGGAGTGGGAATTTCCAAAATTGCCTGAACTTTTGCCTGAACAGGAGCTACCTTACCTTGACCCACAACATAACCAAGGTAAGTCACAGTAGCATGTCCAAATTCACTCTCGGCTAAATTAATAGTCAAGTTAGCTTTTGAAAGCTTTTCAAACAATTTCTCCACCGCAATAAGGTGTGCTTCCCAAGTATCATTTCCTGTCACTAAATCATCAATATAAGCATCAGTATCTTTCAATCCCTGAATCACAGAATTAATCATCCTCTGAAAAGTACCTGGAGCATTCTTCATCCCAAATGGAAGAACATTATACTCATATAACCCAGATGGAGTTACAAATGCAGAAATCTCTCTACCTCTGTCCGTTAATGGAACACACCAATACCCTTTCAATAAATCAATCTTTGTAAGGAACTTTGCTTTTCCAACCTTATCTACACAATCATCTACTCTAGGAATTGGATATGCATCTGTTTTCGTTACAGCATTCACCTTCCTATAGTCTGTACAAAACCTAATACTACCATCAGGTTTTGGCACCATAACACATGGCGAACTCCAATTCGAGTTAGAATGTCTAATAATATCATTCTCTAACATGTATTCAATTTCTTTCTCAGCAAGTTCACATTTTTCCATGTTCATCCTATATGGATGTTGTTTAATAGGTTTGGCATCTCCAACATCTACATCATGTGAAGCTATAGTAGTCCTTCTAGGAACATCTGGAAACAAATCCTTATACTTAAAAATCAATTCCTTCATCTGTTGTTTCTGCTCTAGCTGTAAATGTGCTAATTTCTCATCCATATTTTCCAAAATAGTCGAATTAGGTAACCTAACAGAAACAATGTTAGATTTAGAATGAAAGTCAGATGAATCATCTATCATGTTCCCAGTTAAATCCAACTCATTCTCACTAACCACAACAGTCACAGTATCAGATTGTTTCCCAAAATATGGTTTAATCATATTTATGTGGCAAAGTTGTGTTGACCTTCTACGATCTGGAGTTTTTATTACATAATCCACATCATTAACTCTAGACACAATTTCATAAGGTCCATGAAATCTAGCTTGTAAAGGATTTGTCTGCACTGGGAAAAAAACCAACACCTTATCTCCAGGCTTAAACATCCTCATCCTAGCTTCCTTATCATACCAAGTTTTCATTTTCTCCTGAGCCAACTTCAAATTTTCCTTGGCTAAGCTACAAGCTCTATGTAACCTGTCCTTAAATTTCAAAACATAGTCCAACAAATTAGTATGCACTTCCTTACTAATCCACTGTTCCTTCAATAAAGCTAAAGGTCCTCTAACTCTATGTCCAAACACAAGTTCAAATGGACTAAACCCTAAAGATTCCTGTACCGATTCCCTTACTGCAAATAAAAGTAAGTTTATACTCTCATCCCAGTCACTTTCATTCTCCACACAATATGTCCTAATCATATTCTTGAGAGTAGAATGAAACCTCTCCAAAGCACCTTGCGATTCTGGATGGTATGCAGACGAAGTAATTTGCTTAGCTCCCAATTTATAAACTATCTGTTGAAACAATCCAGACATAAAATTACTACCTTGATCAGTTTGTATTTCCTTAGGCAATCCAAAATAAGTAAAGAATTTTATAAGAGCCTTCGTCACAGTTTTAGCTTTTATATTCCTAAGTGGTACTGCCTCTGGAAACCTAGACGAAGTACACATGATAGTCAACAAATACTGATAACCAGTTTTTGTCTTTGGCAATGGACCAACACAATCTACAATAACTTTAGAAAACGGTTCACCAAATGCTGGAATAGGTTGTAATGGAGCTACTGGTGTAACCTGATTTGGTTTACCCACAATTTGACAAGTATGGCACGTCTTACAAAACATCGCCACATCTTTTCTTAAACCAGGCCAGTAAAAATGTTTTAAAATCTTGTCCACAGTTTTCCTTACCCCTTGATGTCCACCTAAAGGCACACTATGAGCTAAAGTCAAAATCTCATTCCGATAAACTTTAGGAACAACTACCTGATAAACAACATTCCATTCCTCACTTGCAGGAATTGTAGGCGACCTCCACTTTCTCATCAACACTCCTTTTTCCAAATAATATCCTACTGACACCTTCTCAATTTCACTACCTAGTAAAGCTTGTTCCCTTAATTTTATAATCTCAGGATCTCTATTCTGCTCTGCTATCATCTCCTTCCGAGACAAAGATAAATCTTCATAGTCAGACTTACTCCCAGAATCTTGTTCAAACAACGAAGGTAAGAAAGTTTCTGACACATCCTCAAAACTCGAATCCTGAGTTGAACAGTCATGAGTAACAACCTCATTCTGCACATCAATTTTTTTAGCCATAGCTCTAGTCACAACACAAGAAAAATCTGTGTTAGAATTCACCTCTGGTTCCTCTGATTCCATTGTCAAATGCACTTCAGGAAAAACTTGTCCACCTGCCAAGTCATTACCTAACAATAAAGAAATACCCTTCACAGGTAAGCTATGCTGTAATCCTACCTTAACAAATCCTGTAACTAACCCTGACTTTAAATTTACTTCATGTAAACGTACAGGCATAAAATCACTTCCAACACCTCTTATGTAATTTACCTCACCAGTATCACTCTCTTCATTAAACTTCAACACACTATCTAACATCAGTGATTGAGAAGCTCCAGTATCCCTAAGAATTTTTATTGGCACCAGAGTAGATCCTTCTTTCAAGGATACAAACCCTTCAGTTATAAAATGATCATATCCCTTTCTAACTTTGTCAGACTCTAACAAATCCTCATTTGTGTTTACCAAACCCTGTAACTTTACAGGTGCTTTAGTATGTTGCACACAAGCATCTGGAACTGCTTCCTTCTCTTTCTTTTTCAATTTGAAACAGTTAGCTATTACATGGCCAGGCTTCTTACAATAGTTACAAATAAGACCAAACTGTCTTTCCTTCACAGGTTTTCCTTCCTCCTTACCTCTCTCATTAACCTCTAATTTAATTTCTGATTTACCTTGAGTCTCCATATTATTTTTCCTCTTAAAAATTCTACCCTGAGGAAATTTATTCTTATGGATTAAAACATACTCATCAGCTAATCTAGCACAGTCCTGCAATTTATCAGTATCCCTCTCATTTAAGTAGGTCCTTACTTCAACAGGAATGCTTCTTTTAAATTCCTCCATCAAAATCAGCTCTCTCAATGTATCATAGTCCTCATTTACATTTTTAGAAGAAACCCATCTCTCAAAACACATAGCTTTATCATAGGCAAATTCCACATAAGTCTTTTCCACAGACTTTTTCAAACTCCTGAATTTTTCCCTGTACGCTTCTGGGACCAACTCATACGATTTGAGAATATTTTCTTTCACAATATCATAATCTAATGCTTGCGCAGCAGTTAAAGCTGTGTAAACGTGTCGTGCCTTTCCTTTGATTACACTCTGTAATAACACTGACCATTTATCTTTCGGCCACTCTGACATCCGAGCAATAGTTTCAAAATGTTGAAAATATCTCTCCACTTCTGTTTCACTAAATGGAGGGACCAATTTAATTTCTTGGCTAGCAACAAACGGTTTTTTAGAATCAGCAGACTGTTCTACAGACCTTAATTTCTCCATTGCATATTCAAAATCCCTTTGCTTTTGCTCAATTTCCAATTTACACCTTTCTAACATCATTTGTTCAATTTGCAACTGCATCTCCAGATTACTTATTGGAAACGATTCTAAAATCGATTCTTCAAAATGACCCGAAGCCACAAAATGTGATGCGATCTTTCTCTGTATTACAGCTTTTGAAGTAGTTGGCAAAATCCCTTTAAGATGCAACCGATTCGCAAGTTCAGAGACTTCAGTTTTTTTCGCCTTCGCTAACAAATCCGCGTCTGGCGAATCCAGAAACTCATCAATATTCATCGTTGCCGAATACCACTCACAAGCCAAACAAACAAAAAAAAATCGAGCAATCCCCGTTACCAAAACACCGATTCAAAATTCAAAAAACTTTCCAAACCCAAATAATTCAATCCCGAACGTAGCCCCCATAATTATGTTACGTATTCGGGCAACAATAATATAGATGAGTTAGGCAAGGGGTTTTATAACGAATAACACGTTTATTAAACACTGATAACAAACCCCCTTCAAATGTAAACAAACCCAAACAATGATCCGAGCTCAGCTGCTGACAGCTGGTCAGACAGTTCTTAATAGCTTTGCAGTCTCAAACAGTCTTTAAAGTAGTATTGAAAAAACCAGTTCTCCAAAGCGATATGCCGAATGAAAGCAGTATTTTAAAACGATATGCCGACAGTTCAAAAGCTCACGGTACTTTTAAAAGGAGAGACTTTTTAAAGCGATTTAAATTCTCTTCCACGTCGATGTCCTTCGATTCCCAGCGTCGAACTCCCACGTCGAATTTTATTAAATATAACAACTTAAAGTGACTGACCTCTCTTCCACACTATTCTCAAACCCTTTCTGGTCATCCCAGGGGTCAACAGCGAGAATAGTCAACGAAATCCTTCCGAATGAGGATTACACAAGGTCGAAGTCAATCCATCGAAAATCGATTCTTCTCGATCTGTCTTCCAAACTTCACTCTCCATCAGCAAAGAAACCGTTGGCTCTGACCTTTTAAACTTTAGGCATTATACAAAACTTCATTTTTAACTAAACTGCGTCATCCTTTTAAATCACACAGTAACATGAAGTCATCTTGGCAAATCCAGCCACGAACTGCCCCACCTGACAGGGTGGGTCTTCCTTTTATACCCTGTAGAAAAAAACCTGTCACATGACCTCTACTGGCGGGAAAATGACATCACTCCACCATTACCTCATGTCCAGTATAACTTCAACCCCAGTCACGTGACAAGGGTACCACTGTCACGCGTCACGGGTACGTAACACTGGCTATGAGGATTTAAGGTGCCCCTTTAAGATGGCACCAGTGAACCACGGTGACGTTCTACGGACTAAATATATCCCTTTTGAATTACTCTCACTGCAATATACAGCATGTAATTTCCCTTTAAGCAATGTACTTTTAAATCAACCTAATGAACTACAGATATCACGACCTTTTGAAAGACTCAGCAGATTTAACTCTCAAGCAAGCAGATGCGGCATGTTTAAGCAGATGAAAGTTCATTGCCATGGCCAGAAATGAGGTGAGAGGGGGAGCTCCAAGCCAGGCTGAAACATAGAAATGAAACTCCCTTCTACCCATCATCTTGTTAGCAAATGTGCAGTCACTGGAGATCAAAATTGAAGACCTGATTGCTGCATTGGAGGGAAATGAGAGATTGTTGAGTTCTCTGTGTTTCTGAGACATGGTTTACTCCCAGCACACCAGATGCGGCAATCAGACCCAAAGGCTTCTTGATTCACAGGATGGACCAAACTGATGATTTGGAAAAGGCAAAAAAGTGGAGATGATAAACTGTGGGTGGTGCTCTGATGTGGCGGTTTTGTCGAATTCATATTCCCCTTACATTGAACACCTAATGTTCTATTTATCTAGTGAGTTCTCCTCCATCGCAGTTTACATACCACCAGCAACCAGCTATAATGCTTGAGCTACTGCACGATGCCGTCTCCAAGCAATAAACAGTCTGCCCAACGCATTTCAAATCATAGTTGGGGACTTCAACCAGACTTGTTTAAAGAAAATCTCTGCCCAATTACTATCAACATATAACCTGTAGTACCAGAGGCCCCAACACGCTAAACCACTGTTATACTAAACCCAAGGTAAGGAATACTTACTGTTCCATGCCCAGACTACATTTCAGTAAATTGATCACTTGGCTGTATACAGGCAGAAACTAAAGAGCAAAGTTCCAGAGATTAGATCAATGGAGGTGGTTGCGGGAGGCAGCGGAGCGGCTACGGGATTGCTTCGAGTTAGTGGATTAGTTGCATCTTTTTTTGAGAAAGATAAACCGGCGTGGATTAGAATAGAACTAGATAAAATAGGAGAAAACATACCAGAAGATTTTATATATAAATGAGAATCTAAATGGATAAGGGAAAAGAAAGAATCTCCTATATTAAAACATTTGATTGACTTATGGAATAAGATAAATGTTGACGATGAGACAAAGAAATCCTTATTAGCAAAGAGATCTTTAATTCAAAATAGACTTATTCCTTTTACAATGGATAATCAACTCTTATATAATTGGTTTCAAAAAGGGATTAGATATATAGGAGATTGTTTTGAAGAAGGTATATTAATGTCATTTGATCAATTAAAGAATAAATATAAAGTATCAAACAACACTCTTTTTTGTTACTTTCAACTAAGGGCTTATTTAAGAGAAAAATTAGGTCAAACAATGTTATTGCCGAAATCTAATGAAATAGAAACTTTAATTCAAAAAGGAAAGATTAAAAAATTTATCTCTTGTATGTATAATTTGATTCAAAAACAGGCAATTAAACTAGGAGTACATAAGTCAAGACAAAAATGGGAAAGTGACTTGAATATTAAAATTGAAGAAAAAAATTGGTCAAGACTATGTCTTGAGAGTATGACAAATACAATAAATGTCCGATTAAGATTAGTGCAATACAATTTTTTACATCAATTATATATTACACCACAAAAAATAAATAAATTAAACCCAAATTTATCTGATCAGTGTTTCCGATGTAACCAAGAAATTGGTACTTTTTTACATTCTACTTGGACTTGTTCTAAAATTCAACCTTTTTGGACAAATTTAAGAGTTTTATTGGAACAAATTATTGGAATACAACTTCCACATAATCCAATATTACTTTTACTAGGTGATATTGAAGGGATAAAACCGATATCCAAATTGAATAAATATCAGAAAGAATTTATAAAAATTGCATTGGCAGTAGCCAAAAAGGCTATTGCAGTTACTTGGGAATCAGATACATATTTAAGTATAGATCGTTGGAAGAAAGAAACTTATGGCTGTATTCCACTTGAAAAAATTACTTATAATTTAAGAGATAAATATGAAACATTTTTGAAAATTTGGCGCCCTTATTTACAAAAGATAGGATTAAATATATAGGTGCTCCGAAGATGAAATAATTGGTTACTTGGGGAAAGAAATAAATATATATACTAAAGTTATTACGAACTCCATGGAGCATGTGGGGATCTTCCAATATCCAGGCATTCTTTCTTTTTTTTCTTTCTTTCTTCTTTTTTTTCTATAGGGATGTTAGGGGGGAGGGGTTAAGGGGAGGGGGGATGGGTAATATTAATTTTCTTTTTCATACACTTTTATTCTGTAATTACTTGAAAACACAATTTAAAAAGTTTTTAAAAAAAAGAGTTAGTGGATTAGGACTTGTTCAAGGACTCAACTATGGATCAGAATAAATTCACCATGGTTGTCATGGACTTTATTAAAACAGTTATAGACGAGCGTGTCCCCACAAAATCATTCAGAGTCTTCCCCAACCAGAAACCCTGTATGAACCATGAAATCCGCTATCTGCTGAGGGCCAAATCGAAGGCATTCAAGTCTAGTGAGCAACAAAATTACAATAGGTCCAGGAACGATCTCCAGAAAACCATCTCACGAACGAAGTGGCAAATTTGAATCAATGAGGGATGCTCAATAGTTGAGCAAGGCTTGAATGCTATTACCTCTTATGAAGTAAAATCAAGCGACATAGGTGATAACAGGGCTTCACTTTCAGATGAGCGCGATGCTTTCTATGCTCGCTTTGACTGTCAAAACATAGTGGAATCATCACGAACTCCCACAGCCCTCTGATCATGTGATTTTAGTCTCTGAGGCCGACGTTTGAGCAGCCTTCAGGAGGGTGAACCCACAAAAAGCATCCGGTCCCAGATGAGGATACCTGGTCAAGTGCTGAAGGTCTGTATTGTTCAACTGGCTGGAGTGTTCACTGAAATCTGTAACCTCTCACTTCAGCAGTCTAAGGTACCTACCTGCTTCAAGCAGATTTCACTTATACCAGTTCCTAAGAAGAATGTGGAAACCTGCCTCAATGACTATCATCTAGCAGCACTTACATTCACAGTGATGAAGTATTTAGATAGATAGATAGCTAGATACTTTATTCATCCCCATGGGGAAATTCAACTTTTTTCCAATGTCCCATACACTTGTTGTAGCAAAACTAATTACATACAATACTTAACTCAGTAAAAAATATGATATGCATCTAAATCACTATCTCAAAAAGCATTAATAATAGCTTTTAAAAAGTTCTTAAGTCCTGGCGGTAGAATTGTAAAGCCTAATGGCTTTGGGGAGTATTGACCTCTTCATCCTGTCTGAGGAGCATTGCATCGATAGTAACCTGTCGCTGAAACTGCTTCTCTGTCTCTGGATGGTGCTATGTAGAGGATGTTCAGAGTTATCCATAATTGACCGTAGCCTACTCAGCGCCCTTCGCTCAGCTACCGATGTTAAACTCTCCAGTACTTTGCCCACGACAGAGCCCGCCTTCCTTACCAGCTTATTAAGAAGTGAGGCGTCCCTCTTCTTAATGCTTCCTCCCCAACACGCCACCACAAAGAAGAGGGCGCTCTCCACAACTGACCTATAGAACATCTTCAGCATCTCACTACAGACATTGAATGACGCCAACCTTCTAAGGAAGTACAGTCGACTCTGTGCCTTCCTGCACAAGGCATCTGTGTTGGCAGTCCAGTCTAGCTTCTCGTCTAACTGTACTCCCAGATACTTGTAGGTCTTAACCTGCTCCACACATTCTCCATTAATGATCACTGGCTCCATATGAGGCCTAGATCTCCTAAAGTCCACCACCATCTCCTTGGTCTTGGTGATATTGAGACGCAGGTAGTTTGAGTTGCACCATATCACAAAGTCCTGTATCAGTTTCCTATAGTCCTCCTCCTGTCCATTCCTGACACACCCCACTATGGCCGTGTCATCAGCGAACTTCTGCACATGGCAGAAGTTTTGAGAGGTTGGTGATGAAAGATATCGACTCCTGACTGAGAAGAGTTTTGGATCTGCTCCAATTTGTCTACCAGAGCAACAGATCCACAGCAGATATAATCTCATTGTCTCTTCACTCAACCCTGGAACATCCGGGCAGCAAGGATGCATACATCAGCATGCACCTTATCAACTACAACTCGGCATTCAATACCGTCATTCCCTCAAAGCTAATCAATAATTTTCAAGACCTTGGCCTCGATACCTCGTTGTGAAATTGGATCCTAGATTTCCTCACTTGCAGATCCCACTCAGTTTAGATTGTCAACAACATCTCTACAATCTCCATCAGCCCAGTTGCACCACAAGGCTGTGTGCTTAGCCCTGCTCTTCTCGCATTACACTTAATGACTGTAGCTAAGCACAGCTCCAGTACCACATTCAAGTTTGCTGATGACACCACTGTTGTAGGCCAAATAAAAGGTTGTGATGAATCAGCATATAGGAAGGACATTGAATATCAGGCTGAAGTGGTTCCACATCAACAACCTATTGATTAAAGTTAGCAAGACCAAAGCACTGATTATTGACTTGGAGTAGGAAAATAGAGGTCCATGAGCCAGTCCTCATTGGGGGACCAGCGGTGAGGAGGGTCGCAACTTTCAATTCCTCACTGTTATTATTTTGGAGCACCTGTGCTTGGTCCAGCATGTAAGTGCAGTTACAAAGAAATCACAGCAATATCTCTACTTCCTTAGGTGTTTGTGAAGATTTCTGGCATAATGTCTAAAACTTTGGCAAACTTCTATAGATGTGTGGTGGAGAGTATTTGACTGGCTGCATCACAGCCTGGTATGGAAACACCAATGCCCTTGAATGGAAAATCTCACAAAAAGTAGTGGATACAGCCCAATCCATTATGGGTAAAGCCTTCCCCACCATTGAGTACATCTACACAAAGCGTTGTTGTAGGAAAACAGCATCCATCATCAGGGCCCCCTACCACTCAGTTGATGCTCTCTTCTCACTGCTGCCAACAGGAAGAAGGTACAGGACTCTCAGGAGTCACACTACTGGGTTCAGAAACAGTTACCCCTTAACCATCAGGCTCTTGAACCAAAGGGGGAATAACTTCACTCAAATTCATTTGCCCCATCATTGAAATGTCCTCACAACCTGTGGACTCACTTTCAAGGACTCTTCATCTTATGTTCTTGATATGTATTGCTAATTTATTTATTATTATTACTTCTCTTTTTGTATTTGCAGTTTGTTGTCTTTTGCACACTTGTAGTGGAGTGCCTAAGTTGATGCAGTCTTTCATTGATTCTATTATGGTTATTATTCTGTTATGGATTTATTGAGTATGGCTGCAAGAAAATGAATCACAGGGTGGAGCATGGTGACATATATGTACTTCGATGATAAATTTACTTTGAACTTTGATAGTGTAAGGAAATCAACCTGAGGGAGATCAGTCATGATGTTTATGAATGGTGGAGCAGGCTCAAAGGGCCAAGTAGAGTACTATTGCATCATATTCTCATAAAAATATTCAATGCCAGTTTGTCTTCCATGTTTCTTCAACTGCTCTCAAAGGTTAAAGTTTTGTTTTTATTTTCTGTTCTGCATCCTCTTTAGTTGTGTTATTATTTCTGGATCTGGCTTTTCCATTGTACTTTTTCAGTAAGCAAGTCTTTTATTGCATATACTTTAGTTGACAATTCATGGTTCTCTTTTCCAGATTCAGAAATTTTTATTGTTTTTGTGATGAAAGTCTCTTTGAATCCTGCACATCCCTCTATGATTCATTTCAATTTTGCTTTGCTTATTCCATTTTCTGTCATAATTTCAAAGACTAACAAAAACTTGTTAGGTTAAACCGACAATGAAGAAGCACGTTGTCAATCTACAATCATAAGTCTTGTATAAGAACTTTACAACAATATAAGTAGTAATGGATTCCTAATTACCATACTAGGTGTACAGCAAGGCGATATTTTCAGCCTATGTATTTATTACTGAACAAATTTTGCCAGATCCCTCAGAGCTTCACTGGAATAATGAAATTTGGAGGAAGAAGAATTGACTGTCTTTGTTTCGGAAATAATATTGAAGTAATAATTGCAATTGCAGAGAGCTAAAGGAAATAATAGTAAACCTGCGTAAAAGTGCAACAAAATATAGAGTGAAAATTATTGCTGAGGAAAAATGACATAAGATTGCAGTAATGAAATAAAAATGGTACACAGAGCAACCATCACATATGAAGGTACCTTAAAAGTAAAAATGGCCTATGTTATTGGCCAGCTATCTAAATTGAAGCAAGTCTGAATTAGAAAAAAATCAGAGTGATGACAAAATTTCAGCCTCAATCTGCTCTCGATACTTTAACCACTTGCTTGGTTGAAAGACTTGGACCATCTGGAAGATTGGAAATGCAATACTTCATAAGACTTCAACGTGTACCATAACATTGAACATAGAACAAATGAATACACTAAAGATCAAATCAGACTTATTAGCAATTAAGAGTTCTTGTACAAAATTATAAAACTGATGTGGAACAAAAAAACCTCGGAACCTGTACTATTACCATCCTATGGTGGGCTGTGGACTGATGGGGGAAGACGTTAAACAACTGATTTCAACCTTAAATGTAGAACAAGAGTGGATAAAGGCAGAAATGAATAGAGGAAAGTGGTTGTTGTATCAAAGGTGCCCATGTGACCTTTGCAGTCTCATACTGACTTGATTAGGTTTAAGAGCATTCTTTAGATTAAATTATGTGATATCATTATTGCGCAATAACTTTGAACCTTCAGTTTCTATCAGAATTGCTCTGCATTGCATTCTGTTCATTTATCAGGAAGTCTTTGTATACAGCTGGTGTTTGTTTGTCATTTGTGTTGAGATATTTTGCCCTTTGAGAAGCCCATGTCTGATTAATTGGTCCTAGTCAATAAATTTGGGCTGATTAATTAATTGTTGAAATAGTGGCAAGATGTATATCCCATGGCTACATTTCTTTGTAAGCTAATTAAGTAGGAATTGTCATTTTTTACTGAACATTCTGTTCAATTACCACAACAAAATATAATAAATAAAATTATCTTGTTTTCAAATTTAACAAATGTGCTAGCTTGCCTATTTCAGCTGTTGTTTTTACAGCCCACATTTTTTAGCATAGGTAATGATCAGGAGCAGAATTCCTGAGTAATTTTTTCCCTTATCTAATGTAAAGAGTCCCATTATTCTCAAATTAGTCTTGGTCCATCCTGACTCTTGAAGCTTAGTTCATAATTTGAATGTTGGGCCAGTGTTATGATTTGAAACCATGGAACTTTTGTAGAATCACGTAACTTGAATTATTTCATTAGCAAGTTACTTATGTGAATTGTGAATGCTTAAGTGTGGAAGTGTATTGAAGTAATTGTTTCCACCATTAACAGAGACTAGTATTTATTCATCTTTCAGAACTAGATGCTAAGTGAGGGAGATGATTAACCAATGGAAATCCATTCTGATGCTAAGGTAGATTATTTTATTGGTTAAATGCTACTGGAAATGTTTTGCTTCTGAGATTACTTTTAGTAAAACAAACTCATGCATTCTAAGTGGTTGCTGTGTATGGGATGACTGGACCTAACTGAGATTGCAAGGAAAAAATGGAATTGATTGCGATGGGCAAATCTCTTCTAAATGTAGATTACCCATTACCTTGCCTTTGTGTGGGAGATGCTGGAATGGTAATATACAGTATATATTTTCTTTGGGTTTTCTTAGCTCTAGAATGTATAATTGCTCAGTGTATAAATGCAGCCTGGGACAGAAATCTTGTCTATTTCGGTCTTTTTGTAAGAAACCTCTCACTTTCATTGAAACTAATCATATCTCAATTTTTCCAGAGTATCAGATAAATTCTGCAAAGAAACCCTTCTCTCCTGTGCCAGCTTTATATGAATGTCAGTTGAATGGATCTTGAAGATCCATCAATATTGTCAACTCTGATTTGTATTAAATAAAAACAGAAAATGCTGGAAACACACAGATGCTGCTTCCTCTACTATGGGAAGAGAAACAAAGTTAATGTCTCAAGTCAAAGATGGGATGAGGAAATAGATGGTTAGGGCAAAGGGAATATCTCAAATAAGGTGAAGTTTGGGTTGTCAAGTGTAGCCATGTAATTATAGGTTAATGAAGACAGAATGGGAAACTCAGGCAGAGGAATGTAGGAGTTACAAAATGCAGAGCTGTAGAAAATGTCCAGCAATTCAGGAGGCACTAAGAAAGAAAGAATAACTGAGTCAATATTACAGATAGGAAATCCATAGCAGAACTTGTCAGCTATAACAGTGCAGATAGATCAGAGAGAGATAAAGAAGTTTAGCTTTATTTGTCATGTGTACATCGAAAAATACAGTGAAGTGCAAAGTTTGCATCAATGACCAACACAGCCCACTAGTGCCCTAGGTAGCCCACAAGTGTTGCCACAATTCCAATACCAGCATAGCATGACCACGATTTACTACCTGTACACCTTTGAAATGTATATGAGAGGAAACTGGACCGTGGTGGGAATTGAATCTCAGTTACTGCCACTGCAAAGCATTATGCTAACAAGATGCCAAGATGACAGGAAACAAGAAGCTCGGGCTCAAGCTGAAGGATTGAACACCGGCGTTCTGCAAAGAAGTCACCCAATTTGTGTTTGGTATTTCTGGTGTATAAGAGACCCTATTACGCACATTCTACAATACATTGCTTTGGAAGAAGTACACTGAATCACTGCTTCAGCTGGAATCCTTGATGGTGGGTGGCAAGATGATTTGTGCTGCATCTACTGTAGTTGTATGGGAAAACTATTTGGTAAAGATGGAAGAGCAGACTTAGTTCCTTCGGAATGCTAAGGGGAAGGTGTGTGTACTGGGGAAAATTTCTTGTGATAGGAAACTGGTGGTAGAATTTTTGAATGTTTAATGCAGAAGTTGTTGATACAAAAAGTAAGGACTTGGGGAGCTGTAACCTGTGCAGGAGAATGGAAGGTGGGAACTGAGATGTAGTCAAAGGAGCCATCAATTACGGTAAAAGGAAGGAAAAAGGCCACACAGAGGTACATGTGGTAAGTCTCATCATCAAGCAGATAAAGCAGAGATAAGAGGAACTGGGTGCATGGAGTAGGAGGTGCGGTGAGTGCAAATGTAGTTGAGAAAATTGTAAGTCTGCGGGCTTGTAATTGATGTTTGTTGTTAACCTGTCCCTTGAAAGGGAAAGGAAGAAAATGAAACTGACCATTTGATAATGAGAGCAATGTTTACATTTGCAGCAAAAGTAGTTCTGTGCAGAAATCAGCACCAATGCTATCATTGATGAACCAGAAAAGGGGCTTGAAAAGATGGGTGCAGTTTGAGCTCATGTGAATTCCCATGACTACAACTTTGATTTGGAGGTGAGTGGAGTTGAAGGAGTTGTTATTCAGTTTGTGAATAAGTTTAGCCAGTGGCAAATGTTTGCGCTAGTAGAGGTCAACTTATTGTCTTTTCAAGAAAGTAAGAGAGAACCCTTAGTCCATCTTAGTGTGGGATGAAGGTATAAAAAGATTGTAAAATCATGTAGAAGGTAAGGCCTTCTTCCAATATATTTCATTTAGTCATTTTATGGTCACCCCTACATTGAGAAGCCAAATTTAGATAGGTGTCTATAAAGTGGCATCCAGTACTCAGACCACATGGATGAACTTCAGTTTCTTGGTGCTTGCTATTTTAATTCACTATCCTATTCCCACTCTGACATATCTGTCTGTGGCCTCTTGCGTTGTTTAGCAAGATTCAGCAAGCTGAGGAACAGCGGTTTATTTTCTGTCCAGATCCTTACAGTCTTCCTATCATATGCCCATAGAACCCACTTAGAGTACTGTGCTCAGTTCTGATCTCCTCACTACAGGAAGGATGTGGAAACCATAGAAAGGGTGCAGAAGAGATTTACAAGGATGTTGCCTGGATTGGGGAGCATACCTTATGAGAATAGTTTGAGTGAACTTGGCCTTTTCTCCTTGGAGCGACGAAGGATGAGAGGTGACCTGATAGAGGTGTATAAGATGATGAGAGGCATTGATCGTGTGGATAGTCAGAGACTTTTTCCCAGGGCTGAAATGGTTGCCACAAGAGGACACAGGTTTAAGGTGCTTGGGAGTAGGTACAGAGGAGATGACAGGCATAAGATTTTTATGAAGAGAATGGTGAGTGCATGGAATGGGCTGCCAGCAACAGTGGTGGAGGCAGATACAATTGGGTCTTTTAAGAGACTTTTGGATAGGTACATGGAGCTTAGAAAAATAAAGTAGGGAAATGTTCGGCTCAACTTTGTGGGCCGAAGGGCCTGTATTGTGCTGTAGGTTTTCTATGTTTCTATAATGTTAGCTCAGATTTTCTTTCTCTGTTAGCTCTGCCTGACCCCAACATTTCTTGCGGCTCTTCATTTTACAGTTCAAAAATATGTTTTTTGTTGTCTCAGTTCAGAGTATTTATGGTCCTTTTTTGTTTATGTTCTCCTTTCCTCTTGCTCTGTGTCCTCATTAAACTGTCAATGAGGACATTTCCAGTTTCTTTTTCTTCACATGCTGCTTAACCTATTGAGTATTTCCAGATTGCCAGCATCTGCAATGTTTCGGCTTTCATGATTCTAATTTTTATTAATTGTAAATGACAATTCAGTGATAAAATACTCCTAAGGCTTTTTAGGTAGAATACATGAGAACATTTGGATCCTGAAGAGTCTAGCAGAGAAAACCTAGAAGAGGAGAAATTTCACCAGCCTCATTAACTGGTTCAGTCAATACCAGGCCTTTTGTTGCCCTTGCTTATCCCTGGATTCCTTTTGTATTTTCTGCCACCTGGGCTTGAAGGTCTAATTGACACCATCTGTAATTTTACTGCATTATTTGTGATTTTTAAAGTCAAAGTGAGTTTTTGTCATATGCACAAGTACACGTATGGACAGCCACAATAAAAAAAAACTTAATTGCAGTGGTATCACAGGCACAAAGCATCATCTGAGCAACGTTCATAACAAACATATATTTAACATAAATTATACACAGTGTTTTACAAGGAAGAACATAATTAGAACAAAAATAAACAACAAAGTTCATTTTAGTGCAAAATTTTAGTCTTTGTATTTCTAAACTGCGGTGGTTAGGGTTTTTTGGTTGGTTCAAGAACCCAGTGGTTGAAGGGAAGTAGCTATTCTTGAACCTGGTGGATTCAGACTACAAGCTTCTGCAGCTCTTGCCTGTGTTCTGTATTCTTGAACTGTGAGAAAATGGCATGGCCAGGGTGGTGGGGGTCTTTGGGAAAAGATGTTGCCTTTTTGAGGCAGTGCCTCCTGTAGATACTATCGATGGTAAGGAGGAAGGTGTCCATGATGTATTGGGCAAGTTCTACTAATTTGGGTAGCTTCTCAAGTTCTTGTGCATTTAATTTTCTGTGCCATAATGTAACCAGTCAGGATACTTTCAACAGTATAACTGTAGAAGTTTGGTGGAGTGTTCGATGACTAGCTGAACCTCCTTAATCCTCTGAGAAAGTAGATACTTGTGTGCTTTCCTTATGATTCCATCTATGGGTTGAACCCAGAGCTGGTCATCCAGTGTGTTATACCCCAGGAATTTAAACGTGCTGCATCTCTACACTGCCAGTTTCCCCCGTGTAGACTGGCACATGTTGCCCCCCCCTTCCCCTTCTTGAAATGAACAATCATCTCTTTAGTTTTGCTGATGTTGAGCGAGAGGTAGTTGTTGCAGCAGTGTTCAATCATATGACCTATCTCTGCTAAGTATGCATACTTTAAAATCATTCATTGTCACAACATGGAAAGAGTGAAACTCCAGTCTTGTGAATCACTGGTTTCGATGCTGTTTGCTTTATCTATAGAATGCTGTTTTTGATTAGGTGGAATGTCATTAAGTTATTCAAATTTCTGTTGTGGTTAACTTTTTAAAGGTAGTATGTAAAATGAGACCTTCAGTTAACTCTTAAAAAGTAACAAGGGGGGACTTCCGGTAAGATGGCAATTGTTTAGTTGCTCCGAACTTTTGCTCCGTTATTCTTCTTACCTTTGCACTATGTGTCTCCCTTCTTAAACCTTAGGTATTTTATTAGTTCTCTTCTACCTGCCTGCGAACACATCTATCTTATAATGGCTACCAAAAGTACTAAAACCGGGAAAAAGGAAACTTCTACGGCTTTGCCGGCTGACATTCTCGCTGTTCTGGAACATCGACAAGATACTTTAATGGATTTTAGAACTGAATTTAGAACTTCTTTCAACCAGCTGAATGTCAAACTGGATCAGATTAATGCTAGAGTGGATGATCATGCTGAACATTTATCTCGCATTGACGTAACTTCTGAAGATTTAAAACGCCGTGTTCAATATCTTGAAACTCTCTGCTCCAACCTAGAGAAGAAGAATAGTAAACTTTTTTCCAAAATGGTGGATCTTGAAAATCGGAGCAGACGTTGCAATCCAGGAATTCTTGGTTTGCCAGAGGCCACTGAAAAGGACTCTCCCGTTGAATTTTTTCCAAGTTTCTCTGTGAGATTTTCGGGAAAGAATTTTTTCCGACTCCACCTGAGCTTGAAAGGGCACACAGGATCTATGTTCCTCGAGCAATTCTGGGTTCCCGCCCACGGCCGAATATTTTATGCTTTCATCAATACCAGGTGAAAAACCGTTTGATGATGGAGGCACGCCGCAGAGGTACTTTTGCCTTTCAAAATACAGTCATTCGTTTTGTGGAGGATTTTGCCCCCCAGGTTCTGAAGATGCGTGCTGAGTTTAAAGGTGTAATGAAAGTGCTTTTTGATCGCGGATTCAGACCCTCTCTTCGAAACCCAGCCGATCTTCGAATTACGCTTACTACTGGAGATTATAAGTGGTTTAAATCAGTGAAGGAGGCTGAGGCGTTTGTTGGAAGTCTCCCAGCCACCTCGTCTTCTTCGGAACTGGCCTGACCTTCTAAAATGGTTGATAAGTACTTCTCGAAGTAAAACTATCTTTTCCGAACTCAGACTTTACTTGAATAATTCAGTCATTATCTATTGAAACTCTAAGGGCTGTAGTCAATCTCTCCCTGGGCTTGGTGCGTTTTTTCTAAATAGATAATTTAAGTTTAATGTTTCCCTGCGAACTTTTAGACTTCACCTGTGTAATCTATTTTATTTTTGTATAACCTTATCTATAGAGAACTACAATTGTCTTTAACTTGTTTTGGAGGTTTGGAGTTTTTATTGAAGGCCTCCCTGTTGGTTGATTCATAGTTTAAGTTTTGCTTTTTTTTCCTGTAAATGGTTGATAAGGACTCTCTTTGAATTTTATAATTTCCCCCTTTTCTCCCTCCCTTTTTTTTTCTTTTAATCTTTTATAATTTTTCACGGGTAGGTTAGTTTTAGTTTTCTTCTGATTTTCTTTGTATTAAGTTTTATACTTCTGTTGAAGTTGTTCCTATTTATAATTCTGTTTTCTAGTGCATAAATTAGTTATTATTTGCTATATTATTTATACGGAACTTTTGTTAACGACACAGAACCTGAAGTCATACTTGGGTTAATTTTTTTGGTAGAGCTAGCTGCTTTTTTAGGTAGCCATCTAATTTTGGGTTGTGAGGAGTGGGTGGGTTCTCCAGTTCCAACACTACTCACTGTTTCTTTTGTTTTCCTTTGTTATTCAGGACATGTCTCTGTTTTGATTCTACGGATCTATGTTTACATTTTTGTTCCCAGACTGTTATTGTACTGCTTGATTTTTTATATGCCTGCTACCTTCTATGCACTAACAATTGATAATGGTTAATTCACTTAAATTTGTTAGCTGGAATGTAAAGGGATTGAATCATCCTGTTAAAAGAAGGAAGGTCTTCTCGCATATTAAACAACTCAAAGCTGACATTGCTTTCCTTCAAGAAACTCATATTCGTAGTATTGATAATTCTCGGCTTCTGTCAAAGTGGGCGGGTCAGCATTTTCATTCATCCTTTGCTGCCAAAGTCTCCATCCTTATTAATTCAAATATTCCTTTTGAACGCCATAATAAGATATCTGATACAAATGGCCATTTTATTATTGTTTCTGGTAAATTATACAATACTAAAGTTGTACTAGCAAACCTGTATGCTCCCAATTTTGATGATGTTAATTTTTTTGAACGTTTTTTCTCCTCGCTACCAGATTTAAACTCATACTCTCTTATACTGGGTGGCGATTTCAATTGTTGGTTAGATCCTAATTTGGATCGATCATCCTCTGTTACTAGACTACTTACTAAATCTGCCTTAGCTATTCACTCTTTTCTCTCTAATTATGGTATCTCTGATATATGGCGTTTCCTTCATCCCACTGAGAGAGACTACTCTTTTTTTTCACTTCACCATACCTTTACTAGAATTGACTACTTTTTACTCGATAATCAACTTATTCCATTTGTCTATTCTTGTGACTATCAGAGTATACTGATTTCTGACCATGCCCCAATTACTTTGTCTTTAAATTTTCCTGGTCTCCCTCAGAGGAATAAACACTGGCGTTTTGACTCGACTTTATTATCGGATGATGATTTTCTAAAATTTATTAAGGATCAGATAACCTTTTATTTTAACACCAATACATCATCTGAAATGTCATCCCAGATTGTCTGGGATGCCATGAAAGCATATTTGAGGGGTCAAATAATCTCCTATACAGCAAATCTTAATAGAAAGTCCTGTGCAGATCGATTAGACCTCATTAATCAGATTAAAGAATTGGATCAACTGTATGCTCAAACTAAGAATCCTGAATTAAACAAGAAGCGTGTAGAACTTCAAACTAAATTTAATCTTCTGTCTACTTAACCTGTCGAACGCCAGCTTCTTGAAAGTAAGAGTCACTTCTATATTCATGGTGACAAATCTGGTAAATTTCTAGCCAATCAGCTGAGACGTTCCAAAGCCAAACAACATATTACAAAGATCCGGAAGGAGAATGGAGACTTTACATCGGATCACTTAGAAATCAATGACGCATTTAAAAATTTCTATTCTCGACTTTATTCCTCTGAATCTTTGAATGACAATATCTCTGTTGATCACTTTTTAAATATTCTGAATATTCCTTCGCTTTCATCTGATTTTAAAGCCAAACTTAATGCGCCTATTTCATCAGAAGAAATATCTTTTGCAATTTCTGCATTGTCTTCAGGGAAATCTCCTGGACCTGATGGGTTCCCCGTAGAATTTTATAAATCATTCTCTTCACTTCTTTCCTCTCAGTTATTCTCAGTATTATCTGACTCGTTTAATTACGGTAAATTGCCACCCTCTTTTAATGAGGCATCTATTATTCTTTTATTAAAAAAGGGTAAAGACCCAACAGAGTGTTCCTCGTATAGGCCGATTTCTTTGCTCAATGTTGATGTTAAAATCTTGGCCAAAGTTTTGGCTTATAGATTAGAAACTGTTATCCCCTCTATTATTTCTGATGATCAAACTGGTTTTATTAAAAATCGTCTTCCTTTTTTTAACATTCGGCGTTTATTTAACATTTTATATTCACCTCCAGCTGGGATTCCTGAATGTGTTATTTCCCTCGATGCGGAGAAAGCATTTGATCGTATAGAGTGGAACTACCTTTTTGCAGTTTTAGAAAAATTTGACTTCGGTCAAAGTTTTATCTCTTGGATCAAATTGCTGTATTTGTGTCCTACTGCCTCTGTTTTGACTAATTTTCAGAAATCCCAGTTATTTAACCTCAAACATGGCACCCGCCAGGGATGCCCTTTAAGTCCCTTTCTCTTTGATTTGGCTATAGAACCTTTGGCGATAGCATTTCGAAATTGTCCTGAATTGACCTGGATTTGGAGAGGGGGTGTTCAGCATAGAGTTTCTCTTTATGCTGATGACTTATTACTTTTTCTTTCAAATCCGTCTACATCCTTACCTCCAATGTTTTCACTTCTTGATCAGTTTAGCCAGTTCTCTGGCTATAAACTTAATTTACATAAGAGCGAACTTTTCCCAATTAATAAAGAAGCACAAGAATTAACATTTCGTGATCTCCCTTTTAAAGTAGTTCATAATCAGTTTACTTATCTTGGGATTACAGTCACAAGGAAGTTTAAAGATCTCTTTCGTGAAAATTTTGCCAATCTTTTTATACTATAAAACAGAGTCTGTTACAGTGGTCACCTCTATCTATGTCTTTGGTAGGTCGTATCAATGTTGTTAAAATGTATGTTCTCCCTAAACTTTTATATTTATTTCAATCAATCCCAATTTTTATTCCTAAATCTTTTTTTGATTCCTTAGACTCTATTATGTTGTCATATCTGTGGAAGAATAAGCGCTCTAGAACTAATAAAGTTTATCTCCAAAAATCTAAAAAAGAGGGTGGCATGGCTTTACCTAACTTTCGTTTATATTATTGGGCAGCCAATATACGTTGTGCTACCTTTTGGTCTTTTTTCCATGGCCAACCCGAGTGCCCTAATTGGGTGGTAATGGAGTTGAGTTCCAATAAAGATTTATCTATCTCTGCACTTCTTGGCTCTGTACTTCCTAGTAGTTTGTCCAGATTAATTATTAATCCTCTTGTTAGACACACTTTGCGTATATGGGCTCAGTTTAGGAAGTTTTATGGTTTCCATGGTTTTTCCTTTTCTAGCCCTATCTTACATAATCACCTTTTTTTACCTACTACGTATGATTCAGCATTCCATGATTGGTAAAGGAAGGGCATTAGACATTTTGAAGATCTTTTTATTGATAATCGCTTCGCATCTTTTCAACAGCTCTCTGCTAAGTTCAATCTGCCCAATGCTCATTTTTTTAGATATCTCCAAATTAGACACTTTATTAATCCTTTAATTTCTAACTTCCCTGAAATGCCTGAGAAAAATGTTATGGATTTCTTTCTTTCTATTAATCCACTAGGTAAAGGTTTAATATCATTTATTCGTGATAAATTAGCATCCTTACAGCGTGCCCCTGTGGATAAAATTAGAATGGCTTGGGAGCATGATTTAAATATCTCCTTATCTGATGAGACTTGGGATTCAATTCTCAAATCGGTTAATTCAACCTCTCTTTGTGCTCGCCATTGCCTTTTACAGTTTAAGATTGTTCATAGAGCCCATATGTCTAATTCTAAACTATCCCGATTTTACCCTAACATTAGTCCTCTCTGTGATAAATGCAAAAGGGGCGAGGCCTCTCTCATTCATATGTACTGGTTTTGTCCTAGCTTGGAGAAATTTTGGAAAGACGTCTTCATAACGTTATCTTGTATTCTGAATCACCACCTAGAACCTAACCCTTTAATTGCTTTGTTCGTTTTTTTGGGTGAGACAGATTTACGTCTGAGTTCGACTAAGTGTCGAATATTATCTTTTGCTTCTCTCCTGGCTAGACGTTTAATCCTCCTTAGATGGAGGGATGTTGCCTCGCCCACGCATGCTCAATGGCTTAATGATATTATGTCCTGCTTAGACCTTGAAAAAATTCATTATTCAGTTCTTAATTCGGATACAAAGTTCCATAAGGTCTGGGGACCTTTTATTGAGTATTTTCATAACCTTCCTCTTAACTAAGGTTTTTTTTTCGGTCCCTTGCTTTCAGCTCCTTTTTTGTTGGTAGTAGGCATTAATATCTTCTGTTGCTAAGTGTATTTACAGTTTTGGGGGTTTGAATGTCCTGATGTATACTCTCTAGATTGTGTTGTGGTTGGTCTGGAGTTCTTTTTTGTTGCGGGGCTTGGGGAGGATACTAATTTTACATATCTTCAATTTGGGTGCTTTCTCAATTATCTTCTTTTGTATTATATTATTGTGTGTTTATTTTTGCACTATTAATGTTCTTCATTTCGATCTGGGTTTTTTTATCTGTAGCGATGTAGAAAATGTATTAAAAAAAACTAATAAAAAGTAACAAGGGAAAACTTTGTGGCAAAGCCAGCATCTTTTTTATAGTAGGATTTTCTGTGTGCATCTTTATCATTTTATTTAGTGCTCGGGAAAGGTGTTGAAAAAATCATAAACTTTCTGATCCTTTACCTTACAATCAATTGCTCTTCAAGAATTTTACAATTGGTGTTATATAATCTTAAATTTTTTAAAAAATGTGAAATTCCTACAACTGATGGTAGCTGTTATTTTGCTATGTCTCACTCCCTTTACTGGTCCGTGGAACTCCAGTCTTGCAGAACACAGGTTGCACCACACCCTGTTTCGAATATGTAAATACAGAAATAAAAATCTGTACTTGTATTGACCATACTTCAAAATTCATGAGTAGTGCTCTGAGCACAGATATTCAACTCGTTATCCACCCTGAGATAATCTAGACATGCTACAAGCATTTTTTTAATTTAGCAATTTCATTTCTGAAGCTTGCCCCACAAGTTGATGGCAGAGATGAATAAATAACTATATACATATGAAGAATTGAAAGGGAGGCAGGTAGTTAGAGAGAAGTGCAAAGACGTTAAAGACAAGGCACAGCAGTCACTTGTCCTTTGCTTCATTTCTACATGGCTCCACAAGGGAAGAACTTAAATAAATTCTGCTTGATTGAGAGCAGTGGAAGCACCACTATAGTAACCAAATGTTTTGAGCTTAGAACAGCTCTAGACCTCTGAGCTACTTGCAAGGAGCTATTTCTTGTGTCCAGTCTTGTAATTGAAGGAAGAAAATGCTTGCTTTAATATATCCTTTAGCAGTGAAAGGTACACCGTGAATCAAAGTAAGTTACATGGTTAGAAAAGAACCTGAAAGCCTTTGCAACTGTTTTCCATGCCAAGGCAACATGGTGAATAATACTGTACATACTTAATAAGCCTTAAAACAACATGTATGCTTTAACTCCAATTCTAGATCTCTGTAGAAAGTAGGATTTAAGAATGAGGGACCAAGGATTTAACTCTGAAAACAGCCTGTCATTCTGTATATTGTGCTACTGAAGTTCGCGATTGAAGCAGTGACATGTAAACTTCAAGCATAAATGGAGTAGGATGCTGCTCATGTGGACATAGATTGGATGAGACATATGATCTGTGCCACGATTCCTCTGTTATTTTACAAGAAGGCCAAGGAGTGGAGATGAAAATTGGCTTAAATGGTCCAGAGCACCAGGACAAAATGCTTGATGGTCCAGGCCAGGAGAAGTGGATTAATATGGAGTTCCATGTTTTAGATAGAAACAAGATCATGTTATACAGTGCTATTCACAGTTTCTGGATAATATGAACAATTAATAGAATTATTACAGGACTGAAAAGAAGCTGTTGGGCCATCAAACCCTCACAGTGTGAAAAAGGTTAGCCTGACATGAAGCAGATATTTTTATGCAAAAATATATTTTTGTGCTAGTGGAAGCAAATCGATCATAATGTTCGAAGGTATTATACATGAGGAGGAAAATAACATTCAGGGCTTTGAGGAAGGAGCCAGGAATTAAGATTGACTGGACTTTCCTTGAACTCCGTCTAGGTTTGATGGCCTGAATAGCCCCTTTCAGCACTGTAATAATTCTACTCACTGTTTCTTTTAGAATATCTGTAAGCTCTATAAGCTTTTTTTTTGCAGGTTTTGAAATGGTGCTCTGTATCACTGAGTAAAACATCTTTGTAGAATCAGTAGTTACCTTACTAATGCCAGTGGCTACTAATGTGACTGCGTACCTTAAAGTTGGCAAACAGTTGTCCCAAATGTTGAATTAACTAACCTACAGTTTTGGGGTTTGTGACTTTTCTTTCCATGGTTCTCTCAGCAACCTACAATATATATATACAATGGACCAGTGACCTATCTATTTGTAAGTATAACCAAGCTATGTAGTGACTCTGCTTTATTTTCAGTATTTCTGCACTTTGGATTTCTAATGTTAGCCCTCTTTTGCAATGACTTAAGCTGCAGATCTTGATAAAGACTGAATGTTTTTAATCCCTCTCTGATGCTTCTATATTTTTCCTTGTTCTCTCTTTTAAACCTGTTATCTCTTATGTATACTTGCATCTTTCCATCTCTTATGTAATACAGGATTTTGTATTTCTTGTTCTACTTTGCTCCTCTGGAATGCAGTTATGTATATCAGATTTATTTATCTCATGTTCATCGAAACATATAGTGAATGTGTTATTTGGCCTCAAGGATGTGTTGGGGGCAGACAACAATTGTCGCCACACATTCCAGCGCCAGCATGCATGGTCACAATGCTCAGCAGAACACAGCAAGCAACAACAGTGAAACAGGCCCTGATGACTTCTCTGTAAAGACACTGGTAGATTCTAAACATAAGAGATTCTGCAAGTGCTGGAAATCTTGAGTAACATACAAAAAATGCTGGAGGAATTCAGTAAGTTGGTAACATCTGTGGAAGGGATAGATCCAGCCCTGCCCAATAAATTCCATAGCATAACTATTTTTCGTAAGTTTTTTTAGCATCTCTTCCATGTACTGTTTGCCTCAAAAATTTAATCTTGTTTTTCGTTCCTTTAACTACCTGCTGTTGTGAACAGCTTGTCTCAGTTTGCCCTATCTATATTTGTCATGATGTGTGCCTCCAGCAAATCTCTCCTCATTTTGTGCATAGCAGTTGAACCTCAGCTTCTCCAATGTAAGCATATAGATGAATTCTGTTCCCTAGAATCATTCTTCTAAATCTTTTCTCTGCCTTGTCTAAAGTCAAATTACTAGAATTGGACACAGTCTTCTAATCACTAGTAAATAACACTTTATGCAAGTTCGTCGTGCATTTTACTGCTTTATACAAACCCCATTTCCAGAAAAGTTGGGATATTTTCCAAAATGCAGTAAAAACAAAAATCTGTGATATGTTAACTCACGTGAACCTTTATTTAACTGACAAAAGTACAAAGAAAAGATTTTCAATAGTTTTACTGACCAACTTAATTGTATTTTGTAAATATACACAAATTTAGAATTTGATGGCTGCAACACACTCAACAAAGGTTGGGACAAAGGCATGTTTACCATTGTGTTACATCACCTTTCCTTTTAATGACACTTTTTAATCGTTTTGGAACTGAGGATACTAATTGTAGTAGATTTGCAATTGGAAATTTTGTCCATTTTTGCTTGATATAAGACTTCAGCTGCTCAACAGTCCGTGGTCTCCGTTGTCTGATTCTCCTCTTCATGATGCACCATACATTTTCAATAGGAGATGGATCTGGACTGGCAGCAGGCCAGTCAAGCACATGCACTCTGTGTCTACAAAGCCACGCTGTTGTAGCCCGTGCAGAATGTGGTCTGGCATTGTCCTGTTAAAATAAGCATGGACTTCCTGGGAAGAGACATTGCCTTGATGGCAACATATGTCTCTCTAAAATCCTAATATACACCTCAGAGTCAATGGTACCTTCACATACATGCAACTCACCCATGCCGTGGGCACTGATGCACCCCCATACCATCACAGATGCTGGCTTTTGCACATTTCGCTGATAACAATCAAGATGATCATTTTCATCTTTGGCACGGAGAACTCGACACCCGTTTTTTCCAAAAACTAGCTGAAATGTGGACTCATCTGACCACAGCACATGGTTCCACAGTCTTTCTGTTCATCTGAGATGAGCTCGGGCCCAGAGAACTCGCCGGCGTTTCTGCATAGAGTTAAGTATAGCTTCCACCTTGTGTAATACAGTTTCAAGTTACATTTCTGGATGCAGCGACGGACTGTGTTAAGTGACAATGGTTTTCCGAAGTACTCCCGAGCCCAGGTGGCTATAATTGTCACAGTAGCATGACGGTTTCTTAGGCAGTGCCGCCTGAGGGTTCGAAGATCACACGCATTCAACAGTGGTTTCCAACCTTGCCCTTTACGCACTGAGATGTCTCTGAATTCTCTGAATCTTTTCACAATATTATGTACTGTAGATTTTGAAAGACCTAAATTCTCTGCAATTTCGCGTTGGGAAATGTTCCTTTTGAACTGACTAACAATTCTCTCACGAATTTTGGCACAAAGGGGTGAGCCACGACCCATCCTTGCTTGCAAAGACTGAGCCTTTGATGGACGCTACTTTTATACCCAATCATGATACCTCACCTGCTACCAATTAGCCTGCTTAATGTGGAGTCTTCCAAACCGGTGTTACTTGAATATTCTGTGCACTTTTCAATCTTATCTCTGTCCCAACTTTTGTTGAGTGTGTTGCAGCCATCAATTTCTAAATTTGTGTTTATTTACAAAATACAATTAAGTTGGTCAGTAAAACTATTGAAAATCTTTTCTTTGTACTTTTGTCAGTTAAATAAGGGTTCACGTGAATTAACATATCACAGATTTTTGTTTTTATTGCATTTTGGAAAATATCCCAACTTTTCTGGAAATGGGGTTTGTACTTTGTTCTTTAACTTTGGAACCTCAGGATCCCATATGTTTTCTAATCAATAGTTTAGCAAATCCTGCTACCTTGGAAGAGTAGTTTCATCTTGAGAAAGGATCTTACATCACCTTTTGTATGTCAGTGTACTACTGTCATTTCTTAATCATTGCTACTTTCTTGAACACTTTTTGAGAAAACCTTCATATGCACATCTTACCACCACATTGCTGGAAATATCCTTGGAGTTAAATGAACAATTATGTTGCATACTTTATAATACAGTTGCATTTTAAATTGAGTGTATATCATAAATGATATCTGGCTTAAGATGGCACTGGTGAAACACGGTGGCAAACAAAACTACTAACTACTTTATTAAATCACATTTTTTCTGGAAAACGATCACTGCAATCAATGGTCTGTAACTTCCCTTTTGGAGTTGAGCTGTTGAACCACCTATAGGTTCAGGATAATTGCGGCTTGGCGTGTGTGGGCTGAATTGAGGCAGTGCAGCCTGGGCCTGAGAGCAAGGAATGAGCCAGTGACTGACCATTGCTGGAGCAGACTTGGAGTCGATTCAAAGTGGCAGATCTGAGTTGAGCAGCGGAGCCTAGGCCCAAGAGCAAAGAACGAGATGATGTTTGACTGACTTAAGCGCTGTGCCAGATTGGGAAAGTTGAATATGGGCTGAATTGAGGAGGCAGGTCCCTGGTGCGAAAGCAAAGGATGAGCTGTGGTTTGGCTAATTTTAAGTGCCAGGCCGTATTGAAAAGATCAGAGTGTCAGGGCTGGAGGTGATGGACAGGCTAGTGTTCAGCTCAATGCCAGGCAAGGTTTATTCATCTCTGCATTGAACTGAGGCTGTGGCCTGCAACTAATGGGCTCCTGGGCCAGCTGCAGTGATGACTGGGTTTGTGGCTGTGAACTCACTTTCATGAGCTTTAGTTCTGAAAGTTATTTGCTTACTTTTTATTTGCATGATTTTTTCTGTTCATTGGGTGACAATCTTTTATTAATAGTCCTATTGTTTTTTTATGTTTCGTGGCTGCTTGTAAGGAGACAAATCTCAATGTTGTATAAACTATACAGTTGCAAGAAAACTTTTGTGAACACTTTGCAATTACCTGATTTTCTGCATTAGTTACTCATAAAATGTGGTCTGATCTTCATCTAAGTCACAATAATACACAATCTGCCTAAACTAATAACACACAAACAATTGTACTTCTCATCAATACTGAATACACCATTTAAACAATCACAGTCTAGGTTCAAAAATCTATATGAACAACTGGGGTAATGTCTTCTATAAAGTGCTGTTTGGAGTTAGGTGTTCCAGTGAATGAGATGAGATTGGAGGTGTGGGTTAGAAGTTCTCTGTCTGCCCTATAAAAAAGACACAGACCAGTTAATGGCAGACCCTGCTCTTCTCGAGAAAGATCTGTTTATGTGCACCATGCCTCAATCAAGACAACTTTTCAGAGGACATTAGAAGAAGAATTGTAGAGCTGCATGAAGCTGGAAAAGGCTACAAATGCATTGCTAAAATCCTGATTATTCATCAGTCCACAGTAAGAAAAATTGTCTACAAATGGAGGAAATTCAGTGCTGTTGCTACTCTCCCTAGGAGTGGGTGTCCTGGAAAGATCACACCAAAAGCACAATGAGTAATGCTGAAGGAAGTGAATAAGAACCTAAGGGTAACTGCAAAAGACTTCCCAGAAATCTCTAGAACTTGCTAAAGTCTCTGTTCATGTGTCCACTATAAGAAGAAACACTGAACAAGAATGGTGTTCGTGGAAGGACACCACAAAGGGAACCACTGCTCTCCATAAAAGACATTTCTGCATGTCTCAAGCTTGCAAAGGACCACCTGGATGTTCCACAACACTTACAGGGAATGTTCTGTGGACAGATGAGACATAAGTTGAACTATCTATCTAAAAGAGGTTCTACCAGTTATTAAATAACAGGGTTCACATACTTTTTCCAGCCCGGAATGTGAATGAGTAAACAATGTGTTCAATAAGGACATGAAAAGCACAATTATTTTTGTTTTGTTAGTTTAGGCAGTTTGTGTTTGTGTATTATTGTGATTTAGATGAAGATCAGACCACGTTTTATGCGTAAATAATGCGGAAAAGCAAGTAATGGCAAAGTGTTCACAAACATCTTGCAACTACTCATACTTTGAACTTTGGCTATTCCTTACTTGTAAAATCCTAGATTAGTACTTGTACCTGACTCATAACATACAAAACAGAAACGTTTTAATAAAGCTGTTTTCTTTGGAAACTATGCAAAGATACTGTAAACTCTATTTATGCTCTTATGTATGACATATTTACTTTAAACCTATAATGCTACCATCTTCTGGGACTTCTTAATGGTGATTTGGATATTGTGTACTGTTATTCTAGCTCTTATCTGCGGGTGGTGCCCCCTAGCCTACGAAAACACTAGCTCCAGACATGCTACTGGAAGTACAACTCAAAGGATTCAAAACTAATGGACCATAATTTGCAGATGAAATAATGGCAGTGTTAATGGTTTTCTCTATTTTTTGTTGATAGATAGTATTGTAGTTTAAGACAAGAACCAAATGGATATAACTATGAATATTCAAAACTTGCTGTCCAAAGTGTAAACATGAGAAAATCTGCAGATGCTGGATGCTGGATGCTGGAAATTCAGCAACACACTCTGCTGTCATGACACTTTGCCTCTCCTTTACACTAATGAACTTGTATATGTTTCTGCTCATTGATTGCATATTGAACTCACACAGTATGAACCTTGTTGTTACATGCTTACACCCTTTTAACAATTAAAACAGTTTAATTACAGTTCACCTCCCTGTACTGGACTTTTGAGTGTTCTTACTTATTGAGTCAAGCTTTAATATTTTTAGGGAAACATTAGATTTATTTATTTAATAAAGGAATTTGTTTTTCTTTCATTCTCTTGCTTTTTGTCAATTTCATCCACTGTTCCCTTTTCTTAATCTTGCTGTACCTAGTTAAATTTTGCATTAATTGTTGAAATACCCACACCAAATTAAGTATGAAACTAAGATCCTATCTGCCCTTTAGGATTGACAGAAAAGATCTTGTATCACTATTTTAAGGACATCCAAGGGATTTCTTTCCAGTGCCCCAGCTAACATTTATCCCTCAACAGCACAGAAATGAATTATTTTGTTCCTTGCCATCCATTGCAACGTTCCCTACATTACCTCAGTGAAAGAACTGAAGCATCTCATTGGGGATCTAGTGGTTAGGGACAAATCTGGAAATAATGTCAAGCAGTTAAACAGATGCAAAAAATGGCAGTTAAAGTCATTAATGTTTCCATTAACTGTACAACACTTATACTCCATCAATTTAAATATTGCCAAAACCCTAAGTCACAAACACAAGGAGGATGCTTATCCATTACAGCTCAGCAAAGAGTCAAATGTTTGAAGGCCTCCCGCTGTTCTACTGCCAAGACATTCAGATGTATACAATTTCCAGGTTATACATCACGTTACACAGAGCGGGCCTCATCACCAAAGCCATTGATTCTTAATGCCTTGCTTTCCTGTATGTTCTGTGAACCTCCTTGTGTGAAATGAAATCTTTCTGCCACGCGTGCAAAAGATCTGCATGAAAAGCCCAGAATTAACAATAGTTAGAAGGTCACAAACAAGAGAAAATCTGCAGATGCTGGAAATCCAAGCAACACACACAAAATGCTGGGGGAACTCAACAGGCCAGGCAGCATCTATGGAAAAAAAGTACTTTTGAAGTTTTGGGCCGAAACCTTTCAGTAGGACTCAGAGGGTAGTTGACATGTGAGAAATATCAGTTAGCAAAATCAGCTTTTACAATGGATTAAACATACTTTTGGCTTTTAATTCAACCTGTGTAGATTGAACGTAGCTCTTTTGTTTAGAAATCTATCCAGATTTAAATGCTTTCTCAGAGTGATACTGCATTGTTTCCTGTACTTGACATTCAACTGTGTTGTATTGACAGAACAAGTTCTGTCACTTATAAATAGTGCATTTAATTCTACAAACTACTATATTTGCTCATTACTATATTATTTGATAATATCTTTTTATTCTGAGTTTTTATTTGTGACCTTCTGAGTGAAGAATAATAATTGTTTGTGACATAATAGGAATAAGTATTGCTCCCCATGTTTCCTTTTAGAAAGCAAACTTCACTTGGGACAATCTGGTTCTCTTATGTTTTCGCCAGCCGCTACTTTGGCATCTTCTATGACATCTTCTTTTGCAACACAAGAAATGCAGTACCTATCTGTTTACCATCTCTAATCCAGGCTTCTATGACCCCAGATATTATTTCCATATGAAATAGTCATTCACTTATACTGTCAATTTAGTATATGATGTTAGCTAGCTTTGATGTGGTCTCCTATGCAGATTCAGTGAGTTTTGTAAAAACCTGTCCTGCGTGATCCAGACCTTCGAGTCATCTGTTACGTCTCCATCTCAGACTAACTGATCTGTCTATACTTTGTATTTGATAGTGTTTAAATGTGTAAGATTAAAGAATACTGTCTCTTTCCAACAAGTACATTCATCTTCCTTTGTACTACATCTGACACTGGCATTGAAGAGTTTCTTGTCAATCTTGGAGCCTTGACACCATATTAGAGTTAAAATTCCCTTCACATCAAGAGAATCTGTTTTGTCATCTTTATTTCAGCTCTTTGGTCCATGTCTGATTTTTTTTTTAGCATAGTGAAATGTTTAGAACTGTATTTTAGGAGTGCTAGTAACAGAATTGGATGCTTCACAAAATGAAATATTAGGGCAGATAAATAAAAACTTGGACAAAGAGTTTAAAGAGTACCAAAATGGAGCATTATTTAAGGAGGGAATTTGTAATTTGGTTACAAGTTGAAGGCATAGCTGCCTAGGGTGGAGTGATTAAAATTTGCATTACAAGAAGATTGAATTAGGGGGGAAGATACCATAGATTTTTGTAAAGCTTAAGGAAGTTACAGTTAGGCAGCTTCGAAGTCTGAGGGAATTCAAGTAATATTGAATTCAAGGGCGCCACAGTATTGTAGCAGTTAGCACAATGCTTTTACAGCTTGGGGCGTTTCAGAGTTCAATTCTGGCGTGGTTCTGTAGGGAGTGTCTATGTGGGTTTTCACTGGGTGCTCCAGTTTCCTCCCACAGTCCAAAGACGTACCGTTGTTAATTGTCCCATGATTAGATGTGGGTTAATCGGGTTTGTTGGGGGTTGCTGGGGTGGTGTGACTGGAAGAGCCAACTCCTAGCTGTATCACTAAAATTAAAATAAAATTAAATATGAGAGCTGATCAGGAGATGGGGATGAGCGTGATTTCTTCACAAAAAGGTTAGTTTGGAGGTAGTAGGAGTGAAATAGTTAAATGATGTTGTCATAGAAAATGAACCCAGAAGAATTACAGTGTTGCCATTCCAGGGTGATTCTGAATAATGATTTATTTTGGATGACGATATTAAAGGCCAATAGCTCCTATGCTTTTTGTGAGTTTAGTACCATCCAAAGTGGAGATGAGAATGTGCTGCCACAGATTTATTTTCTGGAAATCCCTGGTTGAATAGAGCACTTAAGTTAGACAGGGAAATTGAAAATGGAATTGTAAATTACTGGGGGAGGGATCGGATAACAGAGTGGGGGAGAACCAGGATCTGGCAAAGAAGGAAGTGGGGTTAAAAGTAGGATGGAATTTTAAGCTTGCAAGAGATTGCAGCCAGTGTTGTCTGTAATGGGGTTGATGGCAGTGCTAGAGACACGGTGGAGGTAGTAAAAATATGGGTACTTAAATTATAACAAAAGGAGAGGAAGACAGTAGAGAAAACACCGTGGGAGACTTTGCCTAGTCTAGAGAATACCAGATTAAAAGAACAGAAGTTAATATACAAAATTAAATGTTTATTATTACCAGTTGCTATGATAAAAGAATGTATTTAATGTCTTGCTGTAGTTTAACATTTAATTTTGTTTCTCTTGTAGTCTGATCCTCTTGGGTTAAATGCAACTGTAGAATTGGCTGAAGGCGATTCCGTACCTGAAAATTCACAAAGGAAGCGGCGACATTCTGAGGATACCCAGCAGCAATCAACAAATAGCTTCAAAAAACCCCGAGTAGGAATTGTCTGATTTTATTTTTAGATTTTCTGAATCAAAACTAATCTTTCCATTCATTTTGCCTGTCAGTGAATATCTGATGACCCTTTGGCTATAACCCAGACAAGTTTTAGAAGTCAAGTGGAGAAAAGAAGTACCCCTGACATGTATTTTAATTTTTCCTCAATCCAACCTGTTCCATTTCCTGCATTTCTGCTCACAACCTCCCTGTTCTCAGAATCTCAATAGAGCTACCCTCATTTCTTACCTCAGTCCCTCAGTGCTCATTTAATAGATCAACTTCCATCATTTCCAAGACTTCTAGTATTTTCAGTATATTGCATATGCTGCTTCATACGTGGTCCCTTCTACATTCAGGTGACTAATTACATATTGGGTGATCATTTATGGAGTATCTCTACTTGGTTCGTAAATGTGTCCCAAGCTTCTGGTTAACTGTTATTTTAACTTTTCATTAGATTCCCACTCCAATATCTTAGTGTAATTCACTGGAAAGAGTTGCAGGTGGGGGATTAATTTTGTGTGTTCAGATGTACATGTTGGCACATTACAACCTTATGAATTCAGAGCAGAGTTCAATAATTTCAGGTAGGTCTGATGAAATGCCATCAACATGGAACATTGATTCTCTTTCTCTCTCCCAATGATGACTGACCGAAGTATTTCCAGCACTTTGATTTATGATCTGCAGCTTCAGTGGGGTTTGGCAATTTGGCTGTTCCCTTTTGCACCTCCTCTAGATCCAACTTTTGTTTCATTGCTTGTTCCATTGTCAATTCTCTTTATTCTGTGCATTTTTGTGTAATTCAGCCATCTGTGGAGAAAAAGGCAGAGGTATCATTTCAGACTGATGACCATTCATTACAACTGGACAAAGTTTGAGATGTAAAAACTTATAATCAAGTTCAGAGTCTGGGAAAAGAGTTAGAGGGTAATGTGAGTAGGGAATATTAGATGGATAGAGAAATAGTTCTACAGTAGTATAGAAGGCAGGAAAGATTAGATAACCAATCTGAAAAGGAATGGATGAAGATACAAATTTTAACTTGGAGCACTGAATGCTGATATGAAATCAGGGAGAATTAAGTGTAACAGGGTTCAAATTCTATGTATGTGTTCTATTGTGACTTGAATACGTTCTGGGTAATTAGAATCCTGGTATTGTGAGGGAAACATCAGTGGGATGCATTGAGGATACTGTGGAGGCCTTATCCAGTTTATTGGTAGTTCAATGTAACTATTAATGAACTACAGTTCTAATTTTATTAAAACACATTCAGAATGCTGTAACTGCCTGTGGGTAACCAAGATTGCAAATAGTTTGGGGAGGGAGGAGGGTAACATCAGTCGCTGTTGTACAATTGATCCTTTAATAGGTGAGACAGCTCAACATTAAATCATATCAATTATAGCATTTATCCAATTCAGCATAAGTATTCAGGCAAAGACTTTCAAAATGCAGTGGAGAGTACCTGAACTGTCATACACTGAGAGGAGTTTGGTTTCTGATTCATCTATTAGGTGTCTCAGAAATTTTGTCTGAAGCCTTCCTTCTGATGGACTTCATACTATAATGCAAGTGTATGGAGTTCTATTGCTCCCAGTCTCCTATTATTCAGTGGCAGAGAAAACAGTTGCACAAGGAAGCACCTGTTATTTTGTTATCTGGACTTAATACTACTTTCCTTCTCATTAATTTCTATCAATTATTGACCTGTTTTGGATACATGCCACTGCAGTATGCACCTCAGCTCAATGTTCAAACAACATGATATCCTCAAAGCTTAATTATTTTTGTGTGACTGTTTTTGTATGCAAAATGTCAGCTTTGTTCCTCTTGCTTAAACATTCCAGTGGAGATAAACTGACCTTGGTTCCATTATCTGCCTTTTATATTTTTCTCTATTCCCTACTTTGTTTTTGTTTTACATTATTTTCCAGCAGCCACTTGCCCCAATGGCCAACAATTTCTAAATCAAATAAATCTGCCACCAATTGACACTATTGCTAAAGAGCACTTTTATGCTTCTTTCCAGCAAAAACAATCAATGGTTATGTAGCCATTAGATAAGTGTTCACTGTATCTAGAGTTCTCTTCTCTCAAACTGTTGATTGATTTTGTTAACTGAAATTGTTGAATAAATTACTTATTTGTTTTTACAGACAGATGCCTCCTTCACTCCTACAACTCCGACAATTCCTATTTCACCGGTCGCTTCTGGTGTTTCAAGTACACCTCTATCCCGAAGTGCATCCAAGTCAACTGATGATAAACCACAGCCTCCACCATCGTCGTTGTCATTGGCACAAGGGGCATCAGCGTCTTCAGCGTCCTCGTCATCAGCTGTTCTTGCACCTGTACATAACCGTCCAACAGCGTAAGTACATAATATCAAATTCTGGCAGCAAGGAATTTTGAATCTCAGACTTATTAATTTTAATATTTTCACAGAACTATACTGGATGTTATCAGTATATAAATCCAAGCTACTTAATATTAGTAATCAAATTCAATCTGGTTAATATTGATACATAAATTTAAGCTGCAGAAATATTAGTAAAGTACAAGTATCAGCACTCAGATCTAAGCTCCTGATAAACCTGTTGAAGTTGGAGACTATTTGTACTGAAGTTTATGTTATTGTATTGGTACTTAAATCCGATCCACAACCTGGCCCATTTCCTAAAACAAGGCATGGATCAGTTGTAGCATTAAACAGAAGAAGAAGAAGAATAGCCCTTAACTTGGCAGTGGAGTTATCGGGGCACCGTCATGATGGTGTTTCCGTAGCAAGCTATTCTTGTTATGAGGCCGAGTTGCTAGCTCAAACCTCAACCAGATTTAGATTCGTACTCAGAAACCTTCGCTCCGGAGTCCGGTGCTAATATTATTGCGCCATCAAGCGGGACACATCAAAATTACTTACAATAACAGTATTACGCAACAGATAAAGCCTGGAGTCAGGTCCATCCCTGTATTGGCTTGTTTGTATGAATTACCTATCATTCACACTTCCTGTTCAATTTCCATAGCAAAGTTAGTTTCTGTTTGTCAATAATTCAGTAAGTTACCTTGTGAAAGTTTATGAATTAACTCTTATTATCCCTTGTGATAATGTATGCTTGTAAACGAAAATGTGCAGGGAACAGAGTCCTTAATGGGGAAATGATTTCACCCTGGATAAGTGTGTCTTATTTGAGGCAACCTTCCAGAATCCACAAATAAAGATTCTCCATGAAATTCTACAATGGGCTCCTGTTCAACCTGTAGCAATTGTTTTTATCTTTGCACAGTTGCATTCCTGGAGAATGGATAGGAACTGGAAGCCAATGAAAAAGGGAAAATATCTCATCCCCAAAATACAGTCATCCTAGTAGTAGAAGCTAAAATATGACAGACAATATGGACTACTTTGGTAAATTACATAAATCTGATTTCTGTTCAACTTGCTGGTTGCTGCTCAAAAACGTGTTCAAAGCTAGAACTCTTATTTTTCTGATCCTTAGGGTTCTTCCAGGGGTCAAGAATTCGTAATGATCATTTAAAGTTTAAACAAACATACAAATACTAAATAAACTAAGTGAAGAGGTGAGAAACAAAGCAAAGATAAAAAGATGAGGGTGGCGTCATCGCCTTTTATAATCCAGATAACGGAAAATTCCTTGGATAAGAATAAACCAATCACTGATTGCACAGTTACATCAGATGGGTAATGTGCTAATACTTAGCCAAAGCAAAGTATAAAGGCATATGTAACTGCTATAGCAGCTTCTGCCAGTAAGTTGGAACAAACCACCACATACTATGAAAAATACGTAAGTTTGTTTAAAAAAATACAAAAGATGAAACTACAAGTTTAGTCTCAAATTAATTCATCTAATATCTTATAAAATGTATTTTTAAAAAAGTGTTTTTCAACAGTCCCCTCATTAATTCTATAAGGGACTCTGGCAGAATCACGTATGAAAATTCAAAGGCAGAAAAAAATTTAAATTATCTGTGTTACCGAATAATCAAAGAGTACTTATTAAAAGCACTTATAGTACTGCATATTCATTGTGAGTCATTTCAACCGGCACATCATGAGTAAGGGAAACAGGCAAAAACATAACAATAAGCATCAAAATATAGTCCATATGACCAATAAAAAGCACCTGATAATTATATTCATGCTCAAAGCCTTTCCACCGTACTGGACTCACATAAGCTCGCTTGCAATGGCTGGCATGTATCCACTTACTTTAACTGCTGAATTGGTAATCAACAGTACTTGGTAAGGACCTTACCGCCGAACTCTCAGGAATTCCATATGCAGTTTCCTGACCAGGATCCATTTGCTAGGAATTGAGGTGTGTCCTTCCAATGGACCACTTCAATAAGCAGTAACCTCTTGGGAAGCAGATTGAACAACTTAGGTTAGTTTCACACAATAACCAGTTAAGCTGTTGACTATAATGTATATATTTGCCTCTCTGAGATTAAGAGCTTCTGGTAGTGACATAGTGACATCATCACTTAAAATGGAGTCAGTTTGTTGTCTTGGTTGGGGTTGCCCTATTGCTGCATAAAACCAAAGGAAGAGCTGTAGGCCATGGTACACCTTCCTCATGATACTTAGGCTACGTCCATACTTCGCCGGATAAATCCGTAACTGAAGCTTTTTCTCTTCGCTTTTACCCTCTATCCACACTAAAACAGCGTTTTTGTTTCCTGAAACCGAGCTTTTCAGAAATGCTTTCCAAGGTGGGTATTTTTGAAAACACTGCTTGGGCAGATCAGTGTGGACAGGGTAACCGGAGAAATCTGAAAACGCTGTCAGACAGCAGCGCGCCATTTAATTGTTTTCTTGAACGAAACCTAACAATTTCAGAACAGACGGCAATGAGATTGAAGCCAGAAGAGTTAGAAATGTACTCACCAAATACTTGGACCCATAACTTACTGAATAAATAAGTATACTGTACTCACTTTGCCCTGTTTTCTGTCCTTGCTTGTATGAAGGTGGTTTATCTATTTATGCAAGTACTTCTCTGACAATTGATGTGTAACAGCCTAATGTAACATTGTATGGAAATACAAGTTAATACTGATGCAGACATGTATTACACATTTAACAAGGTGCTTTATTAATGCAACAGAGTTCGTCGTCAGGCGGGTCATACAGTCCGTGAACTCCCCGTCGGTTGCCTCCATACGCTTCAGTATTTGTTTTTTTAACTTTTAAATCTTCCTGAGCGAGAGTGAACAGTTGCCCGTCGTTTTAAGTTTTTCTAGTCTGTAACTGAACAAGCATGCACCGTCTTGCACAGCGAGATTCAACACCAAACATGTCGCTTGTTTTTGTTAAATGTGTCCTGCGCGTGCGCAGTAGGAGGAGATTCAATGAAATCTCCATTTCAGTGTGGACAGAGATATTTTTAAAAACGCATAGTGTGGATGCCTATCGTTTTTACGCGAAACTGGTGTTTTCAAAATTATCCGGTCTAGTGTGGATGTAGCCTTAGTCAGTCTTTGTTTGATGTCATTCATTCTTTCAACTTAATCCTGATGACTTTGGATGATGTGGGCAATTAAAAGACCATTCAATATTCATCAGTACAACATAATCTGACAAACTTTTCCAGTGAAATGTAGTTCTTAATCAGAATTTAGGCTGTGTATGTGGCAGTAGCTTTTCTTGCTTGGATGGCTTCCACCCATCTTGAAAATTTGTCCACTATAATTAATACATCTGAATATCCCTAGCACTTTGGTGAAATAACGTAGTCCACTTGATGATGTAAAAAATGAATCAGGTGGAGTAGGAGTACTTGAGGTAGCTTCTCCATTGATCTGGGGCTTGTTTTCTAGCATTATAATGTTGAATCAGCTTCGTGGGTCTGGCAAGTGAGACAGGAAGTGCACTGGCTTGGAATAGGTATATTAATCATATCTTTACAAACAGTAAAAATTCAATCAAACTTTCTTGTTCCCCAAGTTACAGACACTACGAAACCAAATACTCAACAGACATACTTAAAATCAACAAATATAGTTAGTTAAAAGTGCACACAGAGCATACCTTCCCAATGGTGATTTCCTAAACAAAGAAAGAAGAGAGTAAACCCCTTCCACGTGCTGTTTTATATACCCAGGATATTTGAAGCAGGACACCAGGCAGTTATCCAATGTGAAAAACAGATGCAGCTTCTAAACTAAACAATAACAATGGAAGTGACTTTTGATAATCAGAATAAGGCGCGCTACCACAGGAGAAGCATGTCGTACATCTCTCAACCATTTGTCAAGCTTGTTTCCTGAATTTAGATTTCCACCACCACTGGGAGAATCTGTCAACTATCTTTTGTACTCCAATGTGTCCTAAAGAGTGTGTCTGCAGCGTCAGATAAGCAAACTGCTGAGATGGGGCCACTAGTCTATGACTAGTGCTGGATCTCCATACTTCATCGTCCTTTAATAACCCACCATTTTCCATCCAGTGCCACTTTTCTTCATTTGAGCACTGATCTTGCATGCTCGTCTGTGTCATGGTGTTTAACTTGGTTTCCATAGTTTTAATTATTGGGTTTTCTTGCAGTTTTTCCCCAATTTTCTTTATTCCTTCTCTTGCTGCCTTTTTTTGCAGTTTCATCTGCAAATGCATTTCTATGTCTTTCCATTGTGGTCATTTTAGAGTAACCTTTACATTTTAATACTGCACCTTCTGATGGTAATTGCAAGACTTCAGTAAGTTCTCATACGAGTTCCCACAGCTGTAAGAAATCCTCTTTGTCTCCATGAACTTCCAAAATAATGAATGACTCCAAAGGTATATTGAGAATCCATGTAGGTATTAGTTGATCTTCTTTTTCCTGGCTTATTTGCTTCAGTCAAAGCTTTCAGTTTTGCCTGTTGTGCAGTTACCAGGAGCCATGGTTCCTGAGACCATCACTTCATTTTCTGAGACAACAGCCTAACCAGCCATTCAAATTTTTCCCTCAATGGCTGAGGAGCTATCAGTGTACAGTGTCAGATCTGGGTACAGCAAAGGCACTTCTTTATGGTAATTTGCATCTTCTTGGCATGTTATTGTTCTTGCACAGTCATGATCATCATAATCTTCCACGTCTACTGACAACAGTGTAGCTGGATTTGCTGGACTTGCTAGTTTGATGATACTAGGTGCCTCAGGAGCAGTGGACCACTTGGACCACCGAGCAGCTGTCACTTGAGAGGCCCTGTTCATAGTCAGTAAAGTATGCACTGTATGGACATCAGACATTTAAATTCTAATCTAGCACAATGCTGGAAACAGTCATGACTGCTAGGTAAGTTGCTTGCACCACTTATAGACATGATCCTCATCTGAAGGCTGCATTTGTCTAATTTGGCAGAGTAATACCCAACAAAACACTGTTGATCTCCATGTTCTTGAGTTAAAACAGCTGTCATGTAGCCAGGCTTCTCATTGACATATATGATAAATGATCTTCTTGTATCAGGGATTCCCAATGCAGGTGCAGTACATAATATCCCTTTTAGCTTCGGAAAGCTTCTATCTGTTCTTCATTAAGAGTCACAGAGTTGTCAGAGTGTGTCCTGCTTTTCAGCACACAAGTAAGGAGTTGAGCATTTGCAGCATATGAATCGGTCCATGCTCTGTTGTGATTACTGAAACCCAGAAATGATCAAAGTTGCTGAACTGTTGTAGGTGGTTTTGATGATTTAACAGCCTTTGCATGATCTTCAGTGATTTCCTGTTTGCCTTGGGAAATTTTCAGTCCCAAGAAATCACTTCCACTTGTTGCAATGATGCTTTGTCCAAATTCACTTTGTGTCCCTTAAGGGCTATGTAATTGAGCAGACATTAAAAAAAAATCACGTTCATATCCAATTAGTAAATTAACATACTGCTGTGAATTCCAGTTCCACTTGTTCAGTTGGTTAGCAGGTGTAGGAAGTTGGTTCATCTGGACCAATCTTATTTGGACTTCAATTGGACTCTACCTGTTCGGCAGTTTGCACCAGATCACTGTAGGAAACAACAGTTTCACTCCAATTTGCTTTTGTCAGCTTCACCATTTTGGCAACGTCTGGTTTCAAACCATCCATGAAGGTTGATTTGAAAGAGTTTTTGTGGATTCCTCCATATTATCTCCAATTAATGATTGATCTTCTGAGTAAGTGATCCAAACAGTCTTGTAGTAGTTGTCATATTCAGAAACATCATCTGAAGCCTCTTGTTTGCATTCATCCTGTATCGGGGTTTGTTGTTCCAACTATTTCTTAACTTCATCCCAATCATCTGGTAAGTTCTGTTTATCCTCCCCTCTACCACCTTTAACTCACTGTCAACTGGTTTATTTGCTGAATTGTTAGCATGGTAGCTAAAATTTGAACACCATGCAATTTGTATGTGTTCTTAATTCATTGAAGCTCAACCCAAGTCTTTAAGCTTCCTTTTTAAGGATGTGGAACTTCCCTGGGCCATTTGTCAATTTTTTTCTGGATCTGGTAGTTGATGATAAACTTCCTGTCTCCTTTCATAATCATCAGTCTTGCATGTTTTCTCTCTCTTAGTTTTTACTGGGGCAAGTCTTGCCATAGCTGTCAGACCAATTACCGTAGATTCCGGACTACAGAGCGCACCTGATTAAAAGCCGCTGGCTCTAATTTTAGAAATAAAATCAATTTTTTACTTGTACAGGCCGCACCGGATTTTAGGCCGCAGGTGTCCCACGTTGTAATATGAGATATTTACACAGAAAGATATTACACGTGAGGATTTTTTAACTTTTAATTAAATCCATATGGTAACATAAATACATATTGCAAATGCTTTTTTTCGAACCGTGCCTGTAACGCGGCTACTTTTAAATATACGTTGCGTATACTTTTTTACTGAACAACATTCCAATATCTCCTAACGACTGGTAAAAATATATATACTGCAGCCTACCAGGAAAAGTTATTGATCGCCTTTAACTTAAAAGCAGCGTTCGCTCAGATCCAAAGCCGCTCCGCCGCTCCCCCCCGCCGTCCCGTTTATCGCAAACCGGCGTTTTCCCACAAGACGCGGCGAAACCGGGTGTGACGTCATAGCATCCCGCGATGTAGTACAGAAAACAAATATAGTTAAAACAGTTCTAACTTTAACTAGAAAATGAATTACTAAGCGAAAATATTATAAACTGCCATAAAGGCAGCACAATGCTTTTCTTCGAGTGTTTTCCATGTTGATGAGGGTGAGTACAAATGACTGATTTACAATAATTTAATTGTGAAAGTGCGCTTGATTTATCGTACAATTTCATTGGACCTCTGTGAACTACTCATCAATTTTATTGGTCTACTGTTACGAGGCAAAATGTTTTTGGCGGCATGAAAAAAATAATGTATTAGCCGCTCTGGATTAAAGGCCGCAGAGTTCAAAGCTGTTCAAAATGTGGGAAAAAAGTAGCGGCTTAAAATCCGGAATCTACGGTACCTCGTTACAGTCATCATCATTTAAGCCACTAGAAGTCTCTGTTGAATCAGTATTTGCAGCTCCTTGAAATTTCCAAGTTGTCACTGTTTCTGAGGAGTAGTCAGTGTTGGCTGCCTTCCAACATGATTGACATCACTGTTAACATCACCCATTGGGTTGACTGAACCAGCCTCCCAAGGTCTTTCTCAGACACTAAGGAACAGAAGAAGTTGTCTTGCCTCTCAGATGCTTGCTTGAAATTTCCTTTCTTTGTCCAGTTTTCTTCAAGTAATCACCCCACGTTTGGGTGCCAATCTGTTGGATCTCTGTTATTTTACTGATCCTTAGGGTTCTTCTGGGGATCAGGAATGGCAAGCAGTCTTGATTTTTAACAATTTCTTATCTTAAAGTCTAAACAAACACACAAATACTAAGCAAACTAAGTGAAGAGCTGAGGAACAAAACAATGAAAAGCAAAGAGTAAAGATAAAAAGAAGATGAAGATGTCACCTCTGAAAAATCCATCACCTTTTATAATCCAGATAACAGAAAATTCCTTAGATAAGAATAAACCAGTCAGTAGTTGCACAATTACATCACGTGGGTAATGTGCTAATACTTGGCCAAAGGAAACAATTCACTCTTATTAAGATTTAACTTATACCCAGAAAACTCACTAAATTGAGCCAACAATGATAAGACTGCTGGAATAGATTTCTCAGGGTTAGAGATGAATAATAATAAATCATCTGCGTACAAAGATACCTTATGAATATCTGTTCCACGATTAATACCCAAAATATCCTGTGATTCTCTGATGGCAATTGCCAAAGGTTCTAAAGCGATGTTAAATAGTAATGGACTAAGAGGACAACCTTGTCTAGTGCCCCGAAATAAACGAAAAAATGGAGATCTTTGATTATTAGTAAACACCGAGGCTACTGGAGTTTGATAAATCAGTTTAATCCAAGAAATAAAGGTCGGACTGAAATTAAACTTCTCCAGCACATAAAATAAGTAAGGCCATTCAACTCTATCAAATGCTTTCTCCGCATCTAATGAAATAACACATTCTGAAGTGTTATGTGAAGGAGTATAAACAATATTCAGTAATCTCCTAACATTGAAAAAAGAATAGCGATTTTTAATAAAACCGGTTTGATCTTCCGAAATAATTTGGGGTAATACCTTCTCCAGCCTGGAAGCCAGTAACTTGGAAAAGATCTTAGAATCCACATTCAATAAAGATATTGGTCTATAAGATGCACAATCAGTAGGGTCTTTATCTTTCTTCAGTATTAAGGAAATGGAAGCTCTATAAAAAGATTGTGGCAAATTCCCCAATCTAATTGCTTCTTCAAAAACCTTGCATAGCCAAGGAGAGAGAGTAGCAGAAAAACATTTAAAAAATTCTTCTGTATACCTATCTGGACCTGGTGCTTTCCCAGAATTCATTGAGGAAATAACCCCTTTAATTTCCGCATCCGTGAACGGAGTATCTAATATTGAAAGATCATCGGATGATAATTTTGGAAAATTCAATTTCCCGAGAAAATCACACATGGTATTATGATCCTGAGGGAATTCAGATTGATACAGGGAGGTATAAAAGTCTTGAAAAGACTTATTTATCTCATCATGGTTAACTGTCAAATCCCCATTCTGCTGACGAACCTTAGTGATTTGACGTTTAACCCAAACATTCTTCAGCTGACTAGCTAACAGTTTTCCCGATTTATCACTATGTATATAGAAATCAGATCTGGTTTTCATTAATTGATTTTCAATCGGAGATGTAAGTAATAAACTATGTTCCATTTGAAGTTCAACCCTTTGTTTGTAAAGCTCCCTACTAGGAGTAGTTGAATATTTCTTGTCAATCTCTTTAATTTTATCAACCAATAAAAGAGTTTCCTTCTTAATGCGTTTTCTCAGACCAGCAGAGTAAGAGATAATCTGTCCATGTATATACGCTTTAAAGGTGTCCCAAAGTATTCCGCAAGAGATATCTTCCGTGGAATTAGTTGAAAAGAAGAAATCGATCTGCTCCTTCATAAATTTAATAAAGTCCGGCTCTTGCAATAAGGTAGAGTCAAATCGCCATTGTCTAGCACTTAAAGCTGTATCTGTAAAATTAATAGAAAGTTTTAATGGAGCATGGTCAGAAATAGCTATAATATCATAATTACAACCAATTACCGATGGAATAAAACAAGAGTCAATAAAAAAATAATCAATTCTCGAATAGGAGTGATAAACATGTGAGAAAAAAGAAAACTCTTTGTCATTAGGATGATGAAATCTCCAGATATCAAAAACTCCATTATCAGTCAAAAAGGAGTTAATACAAGTGGCTGACTTATTGGGTAAAGTCTGAATAGATGTAGATTTGTCCATCAAAGGATTTAGACAACAATTAAAGTCACCACCCATTATTAACTTATATTCATTTAAATTAGGTAAAGAAGTAAATAAGGACTTAAATAAGTCAGGACAATCCACATTTGGAGCATAAACATTAACCATAGCAACCTTTTTATTTCCGAGTAAACCCATAATTAACAAAAATCTACCATTCGGATCCGAAAGGATATCATGTTGAACAAATGCAATAGAGGAGTCAATAAAAATTGAAACTCCCTTAACTTTGGCATTCGAATTCGAATGATACTGTTGACCCCGCCAAGACCTAAAAAAGCGATATTTGTCCTCCTTCCTCACATGAGTTTCTTGTACAAAAATGATATGAGCATTAAGTCTTTGGAATACTTTGAAAATCTTCTTTCATTTAATCGGATGGTTTAAACCATTAGTATTCCAAGACACAAAGTTAATGGTTTGAGCCATGCTTCTAAAGTCATCCCTTTGGTATAGAAAGGGTTAACCATATTATAAACTCATGCACCCGGAAGAGGAACAAAAATAAAGAGCGGACCCGGAAGTGACGACATCGTAGACATATTTGTAGTTCAAGAACAGCCCGAGTGAAAAAACTAAAACAAATTGATAAGAGAAAAATAAAAAAGGAAAAGGAAAACAGACCAACCCCCACCCCCACACGAAAAAGAAAAAAAGCCAAAATATGGCTAGAAAAAGGAAAAAATGAGACTAATTCTACCCCCATATCAGCGGCAGACCACTCCGTGTTTAAAGGATATATGAAAAAAACCACCCCAACTAAAATCGCAATACTAAAATCTACGCTTCTTAATATGCTTAGTTGTAAAAAAAAGAATATAATCACTAAAAGTTTATAAATCGGGTTATAACCCAAACAAATCAAGAAGTATTTAAACTATGATAAGCGATGCATTATAGGAAGAAGACGAAAAAAGAAACAATAACGCCATCTTAAGCAAAACCAAGAATATTTTGCAAAAAACCACTATCTTGATAATAAAAAAAAATTCCCTTCGAAAGGTTAAAAATATACCTTCAAGGGAACAAAAATAATAGTCAAAAATATAGTATAGTGGTTAAAGTGTATAAGACAGAGCGATTAATATAACGAAAGCACACTTTAACTTAAATATGAAGTATAGGATAAACCTACACCAATAGCCAGAGACTAACCCTGGTTTAAGGAATCGAAAACCATCTTTCACGATCAGAATCACTCATTTATTTGAGAGTAGTGTCTATATCAGTAGGGAAGTTCTCCTCCAAATACTTTTTCGCTTCGAAAGTAGAAAGAAAAACCTGGCGAGGAGCGTTCGGCGGGGAGATTCTGAGCTTCGCCGGGTATAAAAGCGCAGGTTTTAGATTTTTCTCATAACATTCAGACATCAGAGGTTTAAAAAGAAGCCTTTTCATAACTTCAGGACTAAAATCTTCCACCAAACGGAAATAATAATTTTGAAATTTAATCATCCCAGCCCTTCGAGCCTCACGAATGAGTTGTTCTTTGTCATGTACGTAGTGAAACCGGACAATTACCACCGGGGGTTTAGCTGAAGCACTCGATGAACGACTCCAAATTCTATGTGCTCGGTCAAGTACCGGGGGTTCTCTGGAAAAACCGACGAAAACGCATCTTTTAAAAATTGAGCAAAATATTTCGAAGGATCGCCTTTTTCTATGCCGTCTGGGAGACCAAGTATGCGTAGGTTCTGTCTTCTGGACCGATTCTCCAAATCGACACTCTTGGCTTTAAGTGTTTCCACCAGTTTAATGGTCGAAATTAAATCCTGTTGCAATTTTTCAATTGTCAAATCTTGTTTCCGAGCTTCTTCTTGCAGAGACGCGATAAGAACTTGCTGCTGGTTAATTACTGAATCCGTCTTAACCATATAATCTTGAAAAGCCTTTATATCTTGTTTAAAAGCTTGATGTTGTTCATCAAATTTTCTATCCAAAACCTCCATAAGCAGTTCATAAGTTAACTCAGTGCGTTGCGGTTGAGCTTGCTTCTTTCCATTACCGTTCGGGTTACGCCCCGGTTCTCGTCCTTTGGATCTAAGAGCCATTTCTGTTTGCATATCTTCAAAAATTCACAATAAAATCTTAACGATAGGCCCGAGAAAGTAGAAAGAATCTTTTGGTGTAGGTAACAATAAGTTGAATAAGGGTGATCAAAGGTTAGAAAAAGTAAAGGTTATGGAGCGGATCTGAAACAGTACTCACTCCATGAGCGTCTCCCGCTGACCTCTCTGCATGGATTCTATGTGTCAAATAATCAATCTGTGCTGCAATGGATTACAACTGGATCATATTTAATGACTATGCAAATCCCAGAGATTAACCATGTTTTTGTGTTTTCTCTCGAAAGGCATTTATTTTTAAGTACATTAGAAAAAGTCTGCACTGCACAATCCACTTTCTAGGTAATGGAGTTCATTTTATGAACTTCTTAGAGGTAGCTAAATATAAGCTTGATCTGTAAACTCCAGGTTACAATTTTGTGTTACAGTGTTTACTGGGACCTTGAAATTCCAACTAATGCAGTGATTAAGGAGCTTGCTCCAATTGAGATGTTTCCACCACATCCAGATGTGGAAGTACTACGAGCACAACTGACATTAAAACTGAGACAACACTACCAGGAGCTGTGTCAACAGAGAGAAGGTAATCCCTATAGTTGGCAAGGCAGAAATGTTCAACTGTTCTTGATATGCACAAAAACAAATCACAAAGTATGAAAGAGAAAGCATTTCAAGCTTCAGGCTTATGGTTGATTTCAGAGCAGGAACGTTCATTTCCCTTTCCTTTCAACTTGCCATAGAAACATGAATTGTGCAGGAGGAGTCACTTGACTGTATAGTAAATAAATGTTTGATTTTATTTTCCCTCAGTCCTTCATTTTTGCCTACTTTAGGTAATACCAAGAACCAATCTATATCTAATTTAAAATTTTAAAAGATTGTGCTTCCATTGGTCTTTGAGGGGATGAGTTCTAAAGACTCATGATTCTCTGCAAAAAGAAATTTCGGCTCATCTCTGTCTTAAATGGGATACTTACTTTCTTTAAATAGTGATGCCTAGTTCTAGATTTTCCACACAAGAAGATGTTTTCAAAGTGGACCCTGCCAAGCCTCTTCAAAATCTCTTGTTTCAATCAAATACTCTTCCACTGTTCAAACTTTATTTGGTACAAGCCCAGTTTTCAGTGTTTGAACCACCTCAGACCCTAGGGTATCATCTAATGAAAAAGGTGTACTGGGCAATATTAACCAGTAAAATTGATTAACTGGTTGTTTATCTCTGATATTTATTGGAGCTTGCTATGTCCAAATTGCCTGTCATGTTTCTTGATATTCAGTAGCAAATGTTTCAAATGTACACCATTGGTTGTTTGGAACTCTGTCCTGACAATATAAAAGTGCAATATAAATGCATGTTCCTTCTTTTCAGAAACAGGGTTTTTATAGTATAGAGTAAGGGAATGCTACATAGGGGTATGGTTGAATTTGATTTTCCTGAACATGTTTTATTCTCAAGATTCTGACTCTTGCTGAAGGCCCTCCTTGAACCTTGCCTTGTGTGTTAGCCAAGGCAGTAATAATTGATTTAGAAAGCATAGTAGTTAAACCATTTGTGTCCTAACCCAATAACCATTTTGAATTTTCCAACTATAGATTGAATAACAGTTGGGGAAAAAGGTGGAAACCTAGCCTCTTTCAATTGAAACTGGTTGTAATGTTCTCAAAGGCAATCCTGAAATTAACTAGCTAATCATTGATCAAATTTGGTGGATATTTTCCTGTACTAAGTTACTTCCAAAGCACACGTTCTCCTTTAAATTTTGATTGTCCCATTGTTTAAATGACATTCAAATTTTTTTTGAGTAATTGCAGTTGTGACACCCAATATACACAATAGTAGAAAATAATGGACAAATTGAAGCAAGTTTTTCTATTACATTTAGTTAGTGGCTACTGCAAAAATGTGAGAAAATGGAAATATCCAGACAAGATATTAGTCTGTGAGTACTTTTAACATCAATTTGTTTGCCCTGGCAGGGATTGATCCACCTCGTGATTCATTTAACCGCTGGCTTTTGGAACGCAAGGCAATTGACAAGGGGAAGGATCCTTTGCTGCCGAGTGATTGTGATCCTGTCGTGTCACCTTCCATGTTCCGAGAAGTAATGAATGACATTCCTATTAGGTAATGCGATTTTATTTTGGGGGTGTGTGTGTGTGTGTGTGTGTGTGTTTGAGCCCCATATTCCATAAAAGACTACTGCAAGTACTTTCCAACCCATCCATGTAATTCCCTCTGCATAAACTCCCCTGCACAACCAAGAACAAGCTACTCTTCTCACTGCTGCCATCGGAAAGGAGATACAGAAGCCTTGCGTCCGCACCACCGGGTTCAGGAACGGTTATTGATCATCAACCATCAGAGTCCAGAACCAGTGTGGATAACTTCACTCAACACTGAGCTGATTCCACAATCTATGAACTCATTTTCAAGGACTCTGTAACTTACGTTCTTGGTATTTATTTATTTGTATTTGCATGGTTTGCCTTTTTCACATTGATTGTCTTTGTGTAGCTTTTCATTGATTCTGTTGTATTTCTTTGTCCTACTTTGAATGCCTGCAAGAAGATGAATCTCATGGTGGTATATGGTGACATATACGTACTTAGATAATAAAATTACTTTGAAAAGTAAAATGCAGGAAATGGTTAATAAAGCAAAGTGCTTGGTGGCTTGAGCAGTTAGACACTGCTCTCATTTTACTGTATTTAGCAATTCTACTCAGGAATATATTGCCTCACATTTGCATTTTTGTTTTGATGGCAAGGCAGGTTCTGTCAATAACAGTTGTTTGGAAGAAATGTTACATGAATATGAAGATATAATTCTCACATTTTGTTGTGGTTTATGTTCATGCGACATAGTTCGTTATGTTGAAATTGCCAGTGTGTCATCATTGTAAATCTTTAATCTTGCAGATTGTCTCGTATTAAATACAGGGAGGAAGCTCGAAGATTGCTTTTTAAATACGCAGAGTCGGCAAAGCGGATGATTGAATCCAGGTTGGTTTACTGGGGAAAACATTTCGACTATTTCATCTTGGGATGATCCCAGCTTCATATTTGTGTATATTTTGAGAAGTTTACAGTGTTCAAGTTAAAATCTTTCATTGTATGTTCTCAGAATCAATACAAAAATAGATTTTGCAATTTCACAATATCACGACCGACTCTTTCTGGGATGTTGTTGTGTTCAGTAATATTACTCCTAAATATGAGTTAATGTTCTATGCTAATGTGCTGACAAGTGAAAGTATCCAAAGTATCTTCACCGAAGAAGGAAATGATGTGTAATATTGGAAATGATGAACAGAGAGAGGACATAATAAGAGGCCTAGCATGCTTAAAAGTAAAAAAAAAAATTGTTAGGCCCAGTAACCCAGGCTCTTAAAAGAAATGAAAGGCAATAACACAGGCTCTAATTAAACATCTTCTAATGCTCTTTAACTACAAGCTTGGTACCTAAGGACTGGGTGACCACCAAGGAGAAATTGTTATTTAAGAAGGAAAGAAATGATAGACTGGAGTGACACAGTTCAAACAGAATAGTCTCATTATTGGCTTTCCATTCTGTACAATGTCAGAAAATGGTAGTACTGTGCAAAAAAATACTTAGAGACAATTCTTTCTTATAGATTCCCTACATCCAGTCAAAGTTTTGATTAATCCCATAATTAGTACTCAGAATTTTTCTTGTCATGATCTCCCTATCTGTATTCAAATTCAAATACCTGGCAATGTTTCCTTTATCAAAATTTAGACAAGCTCCACTATGCTTCCAGTATTCAGATGGATTCTATCTGCAATGTTCCCAGTTTCAGTATTCGGACCAAATGTAACTCAATGTCAATATTAAGAGTGGCTCTCCCTGGGATGATCACAGTGGCAGTATTCAGGTAGATTCTCACATGTGCTTCCCAATGTGTTACTGCATGAAATGTTTAAAATAGTGATGATGGTATTTTAAATAACTCTTCAGCAAAGTGCAAGGCTGCTATGTGAAACATTTGTATCATGTACATTGGAATTATGAACCCCATGCAACAACTATATGTATTGCTTACTCCCAAATTTATTTTATTCATAACAATATTCAAAGCTAGTATAAAATGCAAGAGATTTGGATTAATGCCTTAATAGTGTAATGAACTCAGATTGTGATGACTTCAAGCTTACACTTTGCAAAATTGTGCTCCAAATAGTGTTATGTTTTTAGTTCAATGACCTTTCATCAGAACTCGAAAAGATATTCTGATTTCCAGTTCTGATGAAGGCTTCTGAGAATGTTAAATTTGTTTTTCTTCTCACAAAGATTACCTAACTTGTTGTGTATTCCCAACATCTGCCTTTATTTTAGATTGTTAGTATCTGCATTTATTTGGCTTTCAACATGTGAACTAAGTAGAAATAGTCAGTATGGCTTCCCTCTAATTTGATGAGTATTTTGAAGAGATAACCAAAAAGATTAACGTCGTCTGAATGGATTTCAGCAAGGCTTTTAACAAGGTTCTCTATGGTCGGCTGGTCTGGAGGGTTAGATCACATGGGATCCAGGGTGAGGTAGCCAATTGGATTCAAAATTAGCTTAGTGGAAGTAGTCAGGGGGTGGTTGCGGAGAGATTTTCAGATTGGAAGCCTGACCAGCAGTATGCATTGGCGCTGAATCATTGTTCGTTGTCTATAGTGATTTGGATGAGAATATAGTTGGCAGGGTCAGCAAGGTTACTGACACCAAAATTGGTGGTCTAGTCAATCATAATGAAGAATATCCAAGATTACAAAGGATCCAGGTCAACTGGGAAACTGGACCAAAGAGTGGAAGATAGAACTTAACTCAGACAAGTGCAAAGTGCTGCATTTTGATAAGCTAAGCCAGAGTAAGTCTTGCATGTAAGTGGCAGAGCCCTGTAGAGCATTGTAGAACAGAAAGATCTAGCAGTACAAATACATAGTTCTATGCATTGAATTGTGGATTTCAGGATGAGGAAGTTGGAAGAACACACACCAGTCCTTACTAGCGGGGTCATCGATGGAAAGAATTCAAGTTCCTGGATTAGCATCTTGGAGGATCTATCTCAGAGGAGCTCACTAAGCTCCAAAACATGAGCCTCAATACCTCCCTGTGCAACTGCATCCTCAATTCCCTTACTGGCAGACCCCAATCAGTACATATTGGTAGAACATCACTGCAATCATCATCAGCAAAGATGCACTACAAGGCTGTGTGCTTAAGTCCCCTGTGTTACTGCCCTTATACCAATGATTGTATGGTTAAGTGTGGCTTTAAAGTTTGCAGACAACACCACTGTTGACCGAATCAAAGATAATGACAAATCAGCTTTTTGGAAGGAGATTGAAAATCTGCTTGAGTGGTGCCACAACAACAACTCACTCAATGTCAGCAAAACCAAGGAACTGATTATTGACTACAGGAGGAGGAAGCCAGAAGTCCATACGCCAGTCCTCATTAGGGGTTCAGAAGCAAAGAGGAACAGGAGCTTTAAATTCCTTGACAGTATCATATCAGAGGATCTGTCCTGGCGCCAGCAAGCAAGTACCATCACAAGAAGGCATTCAGCTCTATGGTTTCTTCGAGGTTTGCTTAGATTTGTCACGTCACTAAAATCTTTGACAAACTTTTTTAGATGCCCAGTGGGAAGTATCCCAACTGGTTGTGCCATGGCCTAGTATGAAAACACCAATACCCAGGAATGGAAAGGTCTACAGGAAGTGGTGGAATCAGCCCAGTCCACCCCAGGCAAGCACTCCCTATCATTGAACACATTTATATGGAGTGCTGCCACAGGAAAACAGTATCAATTATCAAAGAATCCCACCATGCTGTCTTCTCATTCTTGCCATTGGATAGGAGGTACAGGTGTCTTCGGTAGCACACCAACAAGTTCAGGAACAGTTATTACTCTTCAACGATCAAGCTTCTTAACCATTGTCACTAACTTCACTCACCACAACAACTGATTTACAACCTAGACTCACTTTCAAGTATTCTACAGCTCATAATCTCAGTTTGATTTTTATTTGCACAGTTTGTCTTTTTTTACACATTGGTTGTTTGTCAGTCTTTGTAGAATTTTCATAAACTCTATTGTATTTCTTTATTTTCCTGTAAATGACTAAGAAAATGAATCTCAAAGTAGTACAATGGATTCCAGTTAATTGGGCCATCGGTTAATCGGGGCAGCCACTTATTTGGGACCATTCATAAAGGGAAAAAAAACTAATCGAAAAATAGCTGGCATTCCTTTTGTTTATTTGGGACACTCTGCCGCTTAATGGGACAGGAGCCTGTAGCCAAACAGTTTCTAATTAGCATCAGTCACATCACTTGTGTGGCCACTAGACACTACACCATGCTTAGAGGGGACAGTTTTTAAATAGCATTAATTACATAGGTTTGTGTTCAAAAAGCAGTAATTTTTGCCACTGATGGTTGGCGATACATAAGCAGTAAGACAATTCAGAACTGTTTTGCTCACTGTGCTTTCAAGCATTGAGGCTTGAAGATACCAGAAACAACTGAGTGAAAATGAAACGATTTCACTATTTCATTGTCAGGAACTATGAAGTATTTGAAGGTGTCAACAACCATCTTGAATGTTACAGTGAAAATGAAGATTAGAGGATGCATACGTTGAAAGCATTGTATGAAGGCAATCCATTATCTACCCTAGATGTCTGTACTGATTTTGTTCATTTACAGTCAATCAAAAGAACACAGCAGTGTACCTGAATTTCTTCTGTTGATAACTATTAGGAACTCATGCACAGTTTTACAGTACAATAATAGTGTTCTGCTTTCATTTACATACATAATTTTTTACTCAACAGTAATTTGTCTTTTTTATACCTTTTTAACTATTTCCATTAAACTTCAGTTAATTGGGGCAGCCATTTAACTGGGCCAAAATATACTGGTCCTGATGGGTCCCTATTAACTGGAATCCAATGTATTTGTATGATGCATAAACCTTCCCAACATTGAGGACATCTTCAAAAGGGGGTGCCTCAAGGAGGCAGCATCTATCATTAAGGATTTCACCATCTTTTCATTACTGCCATTGGGGAGGGGAGCCTGAAGACCCACATTCACATTTTAGGAGTAGCTTTTTCTCTGCCATCAGATTTGTGAATGGTCCATGAGCCTTGCTATTCCTCTTTTGTATTATTTATATATGTATAACTTAGAGCAATTTTTATGTCATGCACTTTACTGATGCCACAAAATGTTTTACAAATATGTCAGTGATAATCTGATTTTAAAGTGGCAACACAGGTAGAAAGGTTGTTGAAGAACATGTCTGACACGCTTGTCTTCATTAGTCAAGGTGATGATTAGAAGAGTTGGGACACTATGTTAACTATATCAACTATACGAGAGGTTGACAGTTGGAATATTCTGTACAGTTCTGGTTACCTTACCACAGGAACAATGTCATTAAGCTGGGCTCTTGGGAAGATGCCACTGGCGATATATGGGTACATTTTACAGGCAACTCAGAACTCTACCAGATTTGAACTGCTATTGCTGGAATCTGCAGCCTGTAATTTCCCTCTAAGAAACAGTTTGCCAGTTCATGTTTCAAAGGTACATTTAATGTCAGAGAAATATATATAATATACATCTTGAAATTCTTTTTCTTCACAACCGTCTGCAAAAACAGAGGAGTGCCCCAAGGAATGAATGACAGTTAAATGTTAGAACTCCAAATCCCCCACCCACAATAAGCAGCAGCAAAGCGCCGGTCCCCCTCCCCCACCAAGCGCTGAAGCACGCAACAAAGCATCAATAAAGATACAGACTTGCAGTATCCCAAAGACTACTAGTTCACCCAGTATTCCACATACCACAGGCTCACTCTCTCCCTAATAAGGGTAAAAGGAGCATCCCCATTTCACAGTGAGAGGGGAGACATTCCAAACAACTCACTGATTTATGAGCTTTTTTCCGATCTCTGTGCCCAAAAAAATCAAGTCTCTAGACATACAGCCAGCAGCCAGCTTGCTGCTTTGGATCTTCCGTGTATTCCCACAACACACCAATTTCCTGCGGAGGCATCGAGCTCGAGTCCGCCTGCCTCCAGAGCCACGAAATCCCAGAACCCTGAAGGTGCGCTAGTCTTCTAGGCCACGTCCTTGGTACATCATAGAGCAGCCAGTCATGAGATCCCGAGAGCAGGTCCCATTTCCACAAAGAACCAAAGTCAGCTTGTAACTCCAGGTCAGGGTCTTCAAAAGAACCCTGAAAGGGAAAAATAGAGGTGTTAAAGATAGAAATAGAGTTGTTTCCAAAGAAAATAGCGGCTCTGTAGTTTTTCAATGATTCTATTTTATTTGTTGCAAGAAAATGAATCTCAAGGTAGTATATGGTACATATACGTACCTTGATAATAAATTTACTTTGAAAGGGTGCGGAAAAGATTCACAGGGATATTACTGGGATTGGAGGGCTTGAGTTGAAAGGAAAAACTGGATAGGATGGGAGTTTTTTTCCTGGAGCATAGGAGGCTGAGGGGTGACCTTACAGAGGTTTGTAAAATCACAAGGGACATAGAAGAGGTGTATGGCCACAATCCTTTCTCGAAGAGTCTAAGACTCGGGCATAGATTCAAGGTAAGAGAGGAAAGATTTAAAGGGGATCTGAATGACAGTTTTTTCACATAGAGGGTTGTGGACTTATGGAAAAAACTGCTAGAAGAAGTGGTAAATGGATATATGGTAGAACATTTAAAAGATGTGAATAGGAATGGTTGAAAGGAACTTGGGCGGAATGCAGGTAAATGGGGCTAGTTGGCAGTATAAAGGCCTGTTTTCGTACTGTACATAGGAGCCATGCATGTACTTCCTGTCTATCTGTATTGTACTTTGTGTATCATGTTTATTGGGGGTAATTTGTGGGTTTGGGCGTGGTAGAAGCAAATACATTCTTGCTTCGACTTAGTTAGTTTAGTCTTGTTGAGAGGGATTGAGCCAGGGGTGATTTTTTCTGATGACTGCTAATTGGAACACTTATTGTATTAATTATGTTTAATTATGCTAGTTATTATTATTTCACTTTATTACTAATTTAGTTTTGTTAGTTTTTTATCAATATAAGATTGTTCATCTTTGCTGGTTTCATAATAAAGGATCAAACATACTTTTTCGACTTGGAACTTGGTTATTTTGGAAGCACACCATACAGTGTCCACTCTGGTACACAGTGGGAATTACTGTGTCTGTCAGATAACAAGTTAATTAGAAAATAAGTTGTTATGGTTTCAGGTACAGTGGAAGTTTTCCCAAACCCCTTTGGGGTTGTTGTTGGCGTGATTATAGAATCTTAAAATAAAATAATGTATTTCAGGCTCTGAGAAGAAATCTTGATTCTTTTTGTCTGTTTGGAAATAATGATCCTAGGATCCATTTTGTCCTGATTACTTTATGCTGCTTCCCCAGGAACGCTACACCAGATATCAGGAAAACTGTGAAGTGGAACGTTGAAGATACTTTCAACTGGCTACGAAAGGAACCATCTGCTACAAAAGAAGATTATATGGTAAGAGAAAAACTAAAAGTTAAAAGGAAGATTACAAAATAACGCAATAGTAGCTTGAATATTAATATGGTCATTTAGGTCAGGGATAATAGAAGTCACAAAATAGTGAGCATCAGTGCAAGAATTGGATTCAGAGAGAATTATCAGTGGGGAACTGGGGCCAAACAAGATGGTCTTTAAAGAGGAATTAGTCATAGAGGAATAGTCCCCGGGTTACGAACGAGTTCCGTTCCTGAGTCCATCTTTAAGTCGGATTACATAAGTCGGAACAGGTACATCTGGTATTATTTAGCGTCAGTTAGTCAAACGTTTGTCTTAGTATATTAGTATATATGTTACCTTTCTATGCATATAAAACACTTAAGAAACGTATGTATTCCAATAATTAAACCAATGTGTTGCTTAGTAATAATTGTAGCTTTCGTCGGGGCAGGGCCTTTCACATGCTCCATTATTCTCACTTTATCCTTTAAAATTGTTCCGATCGTTGACCGACTGTAGCCTAACGCTTTTCCAATGACCAATGACGTTTCACCTCTTTCCAAATGCTTTATTATTTCCACTTTATTTTCAATCGTGATCGCTTCCCATCAACGGAACAGAAACACTGCGGGCGGCGGGTTCCGAGGTCTGCCGGGTCCTAAGGACCACTGCACTGAATTCCCCGGGTCCTAAAGTCCACCGTACTGAGACAGGTTAAATAGGACAAGTGGGGGCTGTGCTGGGTTTGGGTATTTAATCTTCCACAATATTCTGCGTGGGAATTTAAACTGGAGGTGGCAGTGTTTTTTTAACGAGGTCGAGTTGTGAGCTCGACATCAACCCAGCACTGCTCGGGAGCAGTCTGTCACTGGACCGAACTCGGGAACCTCCGTTCTCGAGCCCGGCACTAATCTCACTGCGCCACCAGCCGACCGGAAGAGGCGGGGCGGGGTCAGGGTGAATCTTGCTAAGAAAAATTTAAGCCAAATACAAAGTTACACACTCAACGCAGTGTCAACAGCAACAACTTAAAATGGCAGACAGCGTCGCGATCCGACTTAAAATGGTGGACGGCGTTCTCCTTCCTCGGTTTGTAAGTACAAGTTGTTTGTAAGTTGGATGTCCGTAACTCGGGGACTACCTGTAATAAGGTAATAGGAAAGCTAGACAATAAGAACTCAGCAGTGTAGTAGTTATAATACTGGATTATTGACCTAGGGGTAGGAGACAGGATTTTAAATCTCACCTTAGCAAATAAGGAATTTAAATAAATTAATTGAAATTTCTGGATTATTGAAAAATTCTCTAGTTCTTTAATGGCACTTTGTTATGAACAGAAAAAAATTTCCTTATCAGTAGGAACAGATTCAGAAAGAGTTAATTCATAACTCTAGATCTATAGCAGTATTGTTGATTCATAACTGATCACTAAAATTGTGATAGTTCAATTTCGACTTCTGAGACAGTGCAATGACTGTAAGATAGGAAGGACAATCTGTGAATGATCTAGGCATCTAATATGAAGTATGCAATGATATACTGTATGCCATTCTCTTCTGCTCTTCACCAACATTTCCAGACTTAGCAAAATTGGAAGATCTATCCCATAGAAAAGTCTGGCACATCAGTCTAGACAAATTCGTGAATGGTGTGCACACAGTGGAATACAATCAGGAATTAATGGCTGTGAGAATTCTTAACTCTGAAAGCAATTCATGAAAGTGTCATGAGTTTATACCAGGGCATGAAAGATTTTGAGCATCACTTGAAAGAAGCACTGAGAGCAGCAAGAGGACAAGTTGTACTCTGGATGGGGTTTCTTCTATGTCCCTCACCAGAGGTTAACATGGTAGAACATTACTGTAGTACAGAAACAGGCCCTGTGCCAAACCATTAATCTACTTACTTCCAACGACCTGAACCTGGATCCATAGCCCTCCATATCCCTCTCATCCATGTACCTATCCAAATTTCTTTTAAATGTTGAAATCAACCCCTCATCCACCATTTGCGCTGGCAGCTTATTCCACACTCTCATCACCTACTAAGTGAAGAAGTTTCCCCCATGTCCCCCTTAAATATTTCACCTTTCACCCCTAACATGTAACCTCTAGTTGTAAGCTCACCCAGCTCAGTAGAAATGACCTGTTTGCATGTGCCCTTATCTCTAACCCTCATAATTTTATATACTACTCTCATTCTTCCATGCTCTCGGGAATAAATTCCTTACTTTTTCAACCTTTCCTTATAACTCAGGTCTTCAAGTCTCAGAAAGATACATGTAAATTTTCTGTGCACTCTTTCAATCTTACATACATCTTTCCTGTAGGTCAGTGACCAAAACTGCATCCAATACTTCAAATTAGGCCTTACCAATGTCTTATACAATTTCAACAACATCCAACTTGTGTTTTCAGTACATTGATTATGAAGGTTAATGTGCCTGAAGCTTTCTTCATGACCCTATCTACCTGTGACACCCCTTTCAAAGAATTAATGGATCTGTATTTCCAGATCCTTCTGTTCTACCACTCACCATGTAAGACCTACCCTGGTTGGTCCTCTCAGTGACAACACCTCACACGTGTCCACGATAAATTCCATCTGTCACTTTTCAGCCCATTATTCAGGCTAGTCCAGTTGCTACTTTGACCTTATCCTAGGTTTTTTATATAAATTTTGTTTTAGATGTTTATTTTTTGTCTTCTGCGTTAGTGCGTCAATAGAAAAGAGCGGATTTTAGATTTGCAATCAATCATTTTTCAAGAAATTAAATCAGAGAATGTTTTGTATTTCATTAAAGAAAGTAACATATTAAGTAACAGACCACTTTTCAAATAAAAACTGGATTACCTTGTAGGTATATAGCCCAATGTATGATTAAACAAAGATAACAAACAGCTGATAATCATCAATGACATAATAAACTCAGTGAACTAAACTGATTAACTGAAACAGAAACAGGTGTAGAAGGAATCAAACTGGGTGAAGGACAACCAAACTAAAAGGTGAGGATGTGGCAGAAGTGAGATTTTAACCTTCAAATCTTAAGTTCTTACGCCATAGCAAGAGTGAGCATAGTATCAAGGTACTAGTGATCATCCTGCATCAGGAAGGTCTCCCAAACTGAAATTTTGTGGCAGACAGGAGCTTCAAAATGTGCTGGCCAAGCTCTCCTGAAGAAGCACAAAGAAATGAGCAAGTTGAGGAGCAGTAACACAGTGGTTGGCTATGGAAACTAAGTGCAGCAGAAGAGATGCATCAAACTGACATCCCTTCTAAATTGGAAGAAGTTCAGCATTGTAATTGGCTCTTAACTCAAAGAAACCACTGGAACCACACTACAGTCTGGAGAAGTCTTGTTGGAAGTGGTCTTCATCGAAGAGTTGCTGCCAGAAAGCCATTTCTCCAAAGAGAAAACAAAGCCAAGAGACTCACCCATGCACAAAGACTCAAGGACTGGGGTGCTGAACAATGGTTGCAAGAGCCCTGGATTGATGAGTCAAAATTTGCAACTTTTAGCTCAAACAATGGCACTTTGTAGAAGAGTTTGAGAGCGCGACATAGATGATCAGCTGCAGCCAACAGTGAATCACGGCGGAGATTCCCTGCAGGTTTGAGGCTGCATTTCTACAAATGGAGTTGGTAATTTGGTCAGAATTAATGGATTTCTCAATGCTGAGAAGTACAAGTAGGTTCTCATTGATCACTCTGTACCATCATGGAGGCATCTGATCAGTTCCAACTACATTCTGCAGCATTACAATAACCTCACGTACATGGCCAAGATCGTAAAGAACTATCTTCAGTGAAAATGAAGAACAAGGAGTTCTGTAACAGGTGCTATGGTCTCCACAGAGCCCTAATCTCACCATCATTGAGGCTGCCTGCAATTACCTGGAGACAAAAGCAGGCAAGGCAGCCAAAGTCAGCAGAAGAACTGTGGCAAGTTCTCCAAGATGCTTGGAATAACATACCAGCTGATTTTCTTATAAAACTGAGATTTAATGTAGTTTTAAAGGCAATGGGTGATCATAACAAATATTAACTTAGTTTTTTTTACTGTTTATTGCTTTTTATAGGAAATTTTTTGATATTCAGAAAATTCATTATTTTCGCAAGCATCTTTACAGAATATTTTTTTTTAAATATGCCAAAGACTTTTGCATAGTACTTTAATGCTGGAATGATGCCTTTTTGCACTGATTCTAGTAGAACTCTTGTTTCTGAGCAAGTGTCTTGAACACTAAATAAAAATAGAGCAGAAAAACTGATGTTTCGTACCAAGAAATTTCAAACTACTGATAAAGGGGTATTGGAACTTAGAGAATGGTAATATGAAAAACGTGGGTTATGTAAATGCTATTTATGAATACTTCTTTCTAGAAATATATTCTGATCTAAATTGTTGGATGAAATCCTGAATCTTGTTTATTGCAGGAGAGGCTTGAACATTTGCGGAAACAATGTGGACCCCATGTGGCAGCAGTGGCTAAAGATTCAGTGGAAGCAATCTGTGGGAAGATATATTACATATCTAGTGAATATGCGAAGCGAGTCCGAGAGAAGCATTTAGCAGTACTCCGTGAGTGCAACATCTCAGGTGAGTTATGCAGTCACTAGCAAGCCAATAATAAAGATTTAAAGTATCAAGAGTAGTATGAACTGGATAACAGAGCTTTTACTGTTCTAACATCTTTGAGCACCTTTCACACCTAAAATGTAGGTCACCATTTTTCATCAGAGGTTTTTCTGTATCTTAATTTCTGTCATTTCCTTGTTTTCCAATGTATTGTCTCTTGTCTCATTCTATAAAGGATCCACATTAACTTCTAGTCTTGTACTATATGTGTAAGAAGTCTCATAGTCTGCTATTATGTTTCTCACTAGCTAACCCACATATTCATCCTTTTTCCTTATTACAGTTGACCTTCACTAATCTGACTACCTATAATCTGGTTCCTTCAATAATCCGGCACTGATTTCAAGTTTTCTGTGTAACTGTAATTTGAAATTTCCTGGACCACCGTACCAATCTGCTGTGCATTGTTTTGGTTGCGCTAGATCTGTTCACGTGTTGGCACGCTCTTGTAAGCACGGAGAGGCGATTCCTGCTTTGTTTTCCTGCATTTATTAATATCATTTGCATGAAACGTGGCCGCCCGGCACCCGCCTGTCTCACCTGCAAGCGGCAGAGGAGCTGGTGCGCGCTGGGTCGGTCCGCCTTCTCACCCACCTGCGGGCGGTTGAACACGGCCCTCCGGCGTCACCTAGCAGGCGCTCCGTATTCTTCTGCCTACGACGTCAGATCAGACGTGGTGACCCGCTGAATTTAAGCATATTACTAAGCGGAGGAAAAGAAACTAATGAGGATTCTCTCAGTAACTACGAGTGAAGAGAGAAGAGCCCAGCGCCGATTCCCCGGCAGCTTGGCAGTCGCGTAAAATGTGACATATAGAAGTCCTCCTTTCTCCAGCTTCTGCTTCTGCTCACCCAGATGTGCTGCCACCAACATCAACAGTTTCTGAAGAAACTGTTGTGCCAGTTTCAGCACCAGTTCCTGATGCTTCACTCATTTTTCAAGATGAAAATGTTGATGATCCTGACAACCCCACACTTGCAGACACGTAACTTTGCCTGAAGGTATATTAAATGTCTCACTTTAGAAGCGGAAGTGCTCAACTGTTCTGTATAAGTTAATTCCTGTACATTTACCTTTATTTTATCTGTGCCTGTACAGTATATTACTTTATTAAAATTTCACTTGCTACTCATTTAATATTTCTGTTTCATTATTATCTAACGTACTGATTTACATGATATTTTAAAGGTATGATGAGGCAGTTAGCCATTGCTTAATGTGATCCTTCTGTAATTCGGCATTTTCACAAATCCGGCGCCCCTCAGGTCCCAATGGTGCCGGATTATAGAAGGTCGATCTGCAATACCTTTTCATCCTTTACTGAATTCTGAAGCTTTCACAGTACTTAGTCTTATTACATTTTTGGGTAACTTTTCCTTTGATCTAATACAGTTTTTAACTTCCCTTCATGGCAATGACTGGACCATTTTTCCTCTTGGCATTTGGTGCTATATTTAAGTAAACTATGTATTAATTTAAATGTTAGACAATTTTTTCTTGTTGTCATACATTATACAGTGCCTATAAAAAATTTATACACATTTCTTCCCCCCACCCAGGAAGTTTTCGGGATTTGTTGTTTTACAGCATTGAGTCACAATGAATCACTGATCAACAGAAAAAGACTCTTTTCTGTCGAAGTGAAAACAGATCTCTATAAAGTGATCTAAATTAATTGCAAATATAAAACACTAAATAATTGATTACATAAATATTCAGCACTATTAATATGACACACCAGTTCTTCACTTGTGCAGCCAATTGGTTTTAGAAGTCACATAAATAGTTAAATGGAGATCACCAGTGTGCAGTCAAGATGTTTCAATTGATTATAGTAGAAACGCACTTGTATGTAGAAGGTCCAATTGCTAATGAGTCAGTATTTTGGCAAAAACTACACCATGAAGACAAAAGAACATTCCAAGCAACTTCACGAAAAAGGTTATTGAACCCAAGTCAGGAGATGGATGTAAGAAAATTTTCAAGTCACTGAATATCTCTTGGAGTACAGTTAAGTCAATCATCAAGAAATGTAAAGAATATGGCACAGCTGTAAATCTGCCAAGAACAGGCCATCCTCAAAATCCGAGTGACCATGCAAGAAAGGGACTAGTGACGGAGGCCACCAGGAGACTTATGATAACTCTGGAGGAGTTACTAGTTTCAGTGGCTGAGATGGGAGAGACTGCAATGTACAACAGTTGCCCAGGTGCTTCACCAGTCGCAGTTTTATGGGAGAGTGGCAAAAAGAAAGCCACTGTTTTTTTTTAAAAAAAAACCAACTTTCATGAAATTTTGGCTGGAGTTTACCAGAAGGCACGTGGGAGACTGAAGTCAGCTGGAAAAAGGTTCTATGGTCTGATGAAACCAAAATGGAGTTTTTTGGCCATCAGACTAAACACTATGTTTGGTGTTAGCCAAACACCGCACATCATCAAAAACACACCATACCTACCATGAAACATGGTGGTGGCTGCATCATGCTGTGGGGATGATTCACTGCAGCAAGCCCTGGAAGGCTTGTGAAGGTAGAAGGTAAAATGAATGCAGCAAAATACAGGGAAACCCTAGAGGAAAACCGGATGAAGTCTGCAAGAGAACTGTGACTTGGGAGATTTCTTTTCCAGCAAGACAGTGACCCCAGGCATAAAGCCAAAGCTGCATGGGAATGACTTAAAAACATTCCTGGATTGGCCAAGTCAGAGTCCAGATCTCAGTCCAATTGAGAATCTGTGGCTGGACTTGAAAAGGACTGTTCACTCACGATCCCCATGCAATCTGACAGAGCTTAAGCAGTTTTATAAAGAAGAATTGGGGGGAATTGCTGTGTCCAGATGTGCAAAGCTGATAGAGACCTATCCACACAGACTCAAGGCTATAATTACTGCCAAAAGTATATCTTCTAAATACTGACTTGAAAGGAGTGAATACTTTATGCAATCAATTATTTACTGTTTAGTAATTAATAAATTTAGACCAATTTTTAGAAATTTGTTTTCACTTTAACACAAGTCTTTTTCTGTTCATCAGTGTCAAAAAAAAAAGCCAAATTAAATCCACTGTGATTCAATGTTGTAAAATGATAAAATATGAAAGCTTCCAAGATGGGTGAATACTTTTTATAAGCACTGTATAATGTGCTGGTTGAATTGTTATTGTTTATAAAGGCTAATGTATCCTCTTTGTGTCTGTATTTTTGCTCAATTTGTAAAGGTCAGGAACCTGCATGTTTTAAATAACTTTATTAATACTCCTGCCACCTTTTAAAGGTTGTGCACATGCACACTCAGGTCTCTCAATACCTTATTGAATTGAACTCTTCACATTTTTCATTTCTTGCAAAGTTTCATGATTTCCTTCTCCTCTATATCAGATCATGATATAAATCAACTGCTAGGTCCTTCCATTTCAGTAGCCTGTATACATTCTTTGAAGTCCATAATTACAGTCTTTAAGCTCTCCCTCCCTGTCTTAAAGTAAGGACAGAAAATGCAAGAAATAAATGTAAATATGTTCAACCCCGGACCCCTTTCCTGAAGAATATAGGATTTTGCAGCAGATCATAAAGGAAAGGGTTAAGTTGAAGGCATCTGTAGATAAAGGATAATTTGCAAGTGAATAGTCGGGATCGTAGAACCATAGAACATTACAGCACAAAAACAGGTCTTTTGGCCCTTCTTGGCTGTGCCGAACCATTTTTCTGCCTAGTCCCACTGACCTGCACCTGTACCATATCCCTCCAAACTCCTCTCATCTATATACCTGTCCAAGTTTTTCTTAAATGTCAAAAGTGAGCCCTCATTCACCACTTCATCTGGCAGCTCATTCCACATTCCCACCACTCTGAGTGAAGAAGACCGATGCCATGTTCCCTTTAAACTTTCCCCCTTCACCCTTAACCTATGACCTCTGGTTTTTTTCTCCCCTAGCCTCAGTGGAAAAAGCCTGCTTGCATTCACTCTACCTATACCCATCATAATTTTATACACCTCTATCAAATCACCCCTCATTCTCCTACTCTTCAGGGAATAAAGTCCTAACCTATTCAACCTTTCTCTGTAACTCAGATTCACAAGTCCTGGCAACATCCTTATAAACCTTCTCTGCACTCTTTCAACCTTATTAATATACTTCCTGTAATTAGGTGACCAAAACTGCACACAATACTCCAAATTCGGTCTAACCAATGCCTTATATAACCTCACCATTAGATAGATAGATAGATACTTTATTCATCCCCATGGGGAAATTCAACATTTTTTCCAATGTCCCATACACTTATTGTAGCAAAACTAATTACATACAATACTTAACTCAGTAAAAATATGATATGCATCTAAAATCACCCTCTCAAAAAGCATTAATAATAGCTTTTAAAAAGTTCTTAAGTAGTTTACTTAAATACATTGAGTCCTAACCCCGACACTTTAACATATCTTACTCCTGGTGGTTGAATTGTAAAGCCGAATGGCATTGGGGAGTATTGATCTCTTCATCCTGTCTGAGGAGCATTGCATTGATAGCAACCTGTCGCTGAAACTGCTTCTCTGTCTCTGGATGGTGCTATGTAGAGGATGCTCAGGGTTTTCCATAATTGACCGTAGCCTACTCAGCGCCCTTCGCTCTGCTACCGATGTTATACTCTCCAGTACTTTGCCCACGACAGAGCCCGCCTTCCTTACCAGCTTATTAAGACATGAGGCATCCCTCTTCTTAATGCTGCCTCCCCAACACGCCACCACAAAGAAGAGGGCGCTCTCCACAACTGACCTATAGAACATCTTCAGCATCTCACTACAAACATTGAATGACGCCAACCTTCTAAGGAAGTACAGTCGACTCTGTGCCTTCCTGCACAAGGCATCTGTGTTGGCAGTCCAGTCTAGCTTCTCGTCTAACTGTACTCCCAGATACTTGTAGGTCTTAACCTGCTCCACACATTCTCCATTAATGATCACTGGCTCCATATGAGGCCTAGATCTCCTAAAGTCCACCACCATCTCCTTGGTCTTGGTGATATTGAGACGCAGGTAAATTGAGTTGCACCATATCACAAAGTCCTGTATCAGTTTCCTATACTCTTCCTCCTGTCCATTCCTGACACACCCCACTATGGCCGTGTCATCAGCGAACTTCTGCACATGGCAGGACTCCGAGTTATATTGGAAGTCTGATGTGTACAGGGTGAACAGGACCGGAGAGAGCACGGTCCCCTGCGGCGCTCCTGTGCTGCTGACCACCGTGTCAGATCTACAGTCTCCCAACCGCACATACTGAGGTCTATCTGTCAAGTAGTCCAACTCTTATACTGAATACTTTGATTTATAAAGGCCAATGTACCAAAAGCTCTCTTTACGACCCTATCCACCTGTGACGCTACTTTTAGGGAATTATGTATCTGTACTCCCAGATCCCTCTGCTCTACGGTACTCCTCAGTGTCCTACCATTTACCTTGTATGTTCTACCTTAGTTTGTCCTTCCAAAGTGTAATACCTCACATTTGTCCGCATTAAACTCCATCTGCCATTTTTCAGCCCATTCCTCCAACTGGTCCAAATCCCTCTGCAAGCTTTGAAAACCTTCCTCACTGTCCACTACACCTCCAATCTTTGTATCATCAGCAAATTTGCTGATCCAATTTACCACATTATCATCCAGATCATTGATATAGATGACAAATAACAATGGACCCAGCACTGATCCCTGTGGCACACCACTAGTCACAGGCCTCCGCTCAGAGTAGCAATCCTCCACTACCACTCTCTGCCTTCTTCCATTGAGCCAATGTCTAATCCAATTTACTACCTCCCCATGTATACCTAGCAACTGAATCTTCCTAATTAACCTCCCATGCGGGATCTTGTCAAAGGCCTTACTGAAGTCCATGTATACAACATCCACTGCCTTCCCTTCATCCACTTTCCTGGTAACTTGCTCGAAAAACTCTAATATATTGGTTAAACGTGACCTACCACGCACAAAGCCATGCTGACTTTTTCTATTAAGTCCCTGTCTATCCAAATACTTGTAGATCCTATCTCTTAGTATTCCTTCCAATAATTTACCTACTACCGATGTCAAACTTACCAGCCTATAATTTCCCAGCTTACTTTTTGAGCCCTTTTTAAACAAATTCCAGTGTATACAAGCCCAAATTTGCATCTTTGTTTACAAATTGCTTTCAGGATTTAGCTCCGCCCCATTTCTATTCTCCAGTTTTAAATCACTTTATGTCACTGATGTTATGCACATATGTAGTTCTATGTTCTAACAACCTCAATTTTAGGTATGCCTGCTTCTGGTCTAGCGTGCCCTTCTGCACTCTGTTAAACTGGTGTTGATCCCCAGCGTGATGATAGTGGTGATGTGTGCAATAAGCTGGGCAGCAGGTTACAGACTGCGGTGAAACAGATTTCTGCTGTCATCATTGCCTCACGTATATACAGTTTTGAATTGATCCAAGTCTATCCCATTTAGCAGAACTGCAGTGCTCCCCAATATGATGGATTGGGTCCTTGGTGTAAAGACAGGAATTTGTTTCCAGAAACTTTGTAGTGATTACCTTGTTGTCTTGGGTGATGTAAGGTGATCCATCCTGTTCTGTTTTCTCCTTTCTGTTTTTCAAAGTGAGCAATAATGGTATAATTGAGTGGCCTGGCCTCCTAGGTCATTTTAGAGGCCATTTAAGAGCAACCACATTGGAATGTTTGGATTTGTATGTGGCCAGAGCAGGTAAAGATGACAAATTCCCTTTGCTTAGGGACTTTGCTACACAAAATTTAATTAAACTGTGATGTTTTATATCTTCAAAAGCTGCTTTACAGAAGCATCTAGATGCTTTAAAACTGTTACCTTAATTCAGATAACCATTTATTTATTTTAATACAAAGTTAGTAATGTAAATGATTATGGAATTGTTATTATTACAAAGAGGAGATTGGATGCAATTTGCCTTTGAAATCTACATTTCATTTCTACTGTTCCTTCAGAAGAGTTGGAAAAGCCGGAAGTAATGGACAGGTTGGTGTACTGTTACCCTTCGAGGCTTGCATACCCTACAATTCCACTCCCACGTGTTGAAATGCACTTTGAGAATGATTTGGCCTGTGTACGTTATAAAGGAGAAGTTAGGAAAATCAACCGGAACTACTTAAGTAAACTGGTGAGTTACTTTTTTCATCTGGTTTATAGGGTTAGAGAGTATGAAATTGATTTTGTTTATGCAATATAGTGTGAAATGTAACTGTAAGAAGGATTAGTAGGAAGTTGAGAAATTGGTGGCAAGGGACTGGAACTTGGCCTAATGAAATGGTAAAGGCAGAAACCCTTAAAACATATGAAAATGCATTTGAAGCTTTGTAATCTACAAGAAAGTAAGAATAAGCTGAATGCTTCAGTTCCACCTACAAGGACACAGCAGTGAATGGCCTGTCTCTTGAATTTCCGCAATTTTCTAAAGTGATTTAAAATTGGAGGAGAATAGAAATGGGGTGGAGCTAAATCCTGAAAGCAATTTGTAAACAAAGATGCAAATTTTAAGATCAAAATATTACTTAATTTCTCCTGGATCTACAAACCCAGTAGTTGTTCGGTGTTTACATAATATATATTATAATTTTTTTCCTGCCAAAAAGGACAATTTCAGCTTTTTCCCACATTATACTCCATTGTGCCAAACAGAAAATGACCCACCCATTTATTCCTGCAGACCTTCCTGATAGCCAGCTAATCATATCCTTGTTAATATGTTATCCTGCATCATGGGCTTTTAATTTTTTTCAACTGTCTGAAATGCAGCACCTTGCTAAATGCCTTGTGGAAATCTAAATATTGTAAATCCACCAGTTCCCCTTCCCTCCCACCTTATACCACAGATGTTACTACTTCAAAGAACTGCAATAAACAGATCAAATATGTTTTTTTTCTTCTACAAAATATTTTAATTTTGCCTGATTACCTTGAATTTTTCTAAATGCCCTTCTAGAAATATCTTTAGTAATAGCAATAAATGTTTCCCTTATTACTGATGTTAATCTGAACTGGCCGAAGTTTCACATTTTGTCTCCTTTTTAGAATAAAATTATTCCATATGCTATTTTCCCATCTAATGGTGTACTCCCTGAATCTTAGGAACTTCAGAAAATTAAAACTAATGAAATACCAGTCCCACAGGTCATTTGTTTAAGGACCTTAAGATAAAATCTGCCAGGACCTGAGAGCTCTAATTAGAATAAGATTTGTTTTTGTCACATGTACATTGAAATATACAGTGAAATGCAGCATTTGCATCAAAACAAATCAGCAAAGTTTGTGCTCATAGCATGCCCACAACTCAGTAGCCCTAACTTACGTCTTTGGAATGTGAGAAGAAACTGAAGTACCCAGAGGAAACCTATACTATCACAGGGAGGACATTAAAAACTCGCTACAGACAGCAGCAGGATTTGAACCCTGATTGGTGATCACTGGCACAGTAATAGCATTACGCTAACATGCTACCCATTCCAATAATTGTTCAGTACCACTTCCTTAGTGATCATAATTTTCCCAGATTCTTCCCTGCCTTCCAGATCCTGATTTGCAACTATTTCTGAGAGGTTACTTGCATTCTGTATCATCTCCAATGCAAAACACTACTGAATGTCAAAACCGAACATTGCCAAGAACCAAGAAATACATATCTTAAATTATAAACCATTTTGAGATGACAGGAAGAGCTGTACCATCAACAGTCAAAAACCATTAATTTGATACCATAGTTGGAAGCCATGAGTGAAACATTATCTAGTCAAAAATGAATAATCTCTGTAGTAACAAACCTGTTAAAAAAACAAATGTACAGTGGTGCTAGGAAGTTTCTGAACCCTGTAGAATTTTCTCTTATTTCTGCATAAATATGACCTAAGATATAATCAGATCATCACACAAGTCCTAAACTAGATAAAGAGAGCCCAATTAAATAAATAACAGAAAAAAAGATTGTGCTTGATCACTTATTTATTGAGAAAAATGCTCCAATGTTATACCTATTTGTTGGAAAAAGTATGTGAACCTCTGGGGTAATGCCTTTTACAAAAGCTATTCAGGGTCAGGTGTTCCAATCAATGAGTTGAGATTGGAGTTCTGGGTTGTAGAGGTGCCCTGCCCTATTTTTTTTAAATGACACACAAACTCTGGTTACTGATGGAGCTTGCTCTTCTCAAAAATTATCTGTTTATGTGCAATATGCCTTAATCAAAACAACTTTTGGGGACCTTGGAAGAAGAATTGTAGAGTTGCGTGAAGCTGGAAAAGGCTACAAAAGCATTTCTAAAGACCTGAGTGTTCATCAGTCTACATTAAGAGAAATTTTCTGCAAATGGAGGAAACTCAGTACTGTTGCTACCCTCCCTAGGAGTGAGCATCCTGCAAAGATTACACCAAGAGCACAATGTGCAATACTGAAGGAGGTGGAAAAAGAACCTAAGGGTAACAGCAAAAAGCCTGCAGAAATCTCTTGAACGTACTATAAAGTCTCTGTTCATGAGTTCATTATAAGAAAAACAGTGAATACAGTCGGCCCTCCTTACCGAGAGGGATTGTTTCTGGGACCCCTCGTGGATACCAAAATTCGCAGATGCTCAAGTCCCTCATTCAACCTGTCTCAATGCGGTGGACCTTAGGACCTGGCAGCAGAACTCTGAATCTGCAGTGTTTCTGTTCACAAAAATAATCACGATCACGATTGAAAATAAAGTTTTTTGCACATTGGTTGAATGCCTAAGTTGGTGTGGTTTCATTGTTTCTATTATAGTTATTATCCTATTATGGATTTATTGAATATGCCCACAAGAAGGCTTGTGTATGGTGACGTATATGTACTTAAATAATTTACTTTAAACTTTGAAAAGTTCCCATTCCAGTGCTTTCATATAGGGTGTGTGCAAATCGAAAGAGATGCAGATGCCAAAAATCTCAAAAACAGAATAACAAGTCAGGCAGAATCTTTGAAAGGAGCAACAGTCAATATTTTAGGTCTATAACCTTGTGCTTTCTTGGTGCAGCCTTGGCAGTTTTATGCTTGTAGGTAAACAGAGAGATGGACATCAAATGCTGCTGACAAATTATCAACTCTATGAAAGATGCCCTTTAGATTGTCAGTGGATTAAGATGTTCATAGAGGAATGCTGCCAACTGACACATTCCAGGCTGCAGGAGTACTTGCTGAGGGACGCACTGAATCTTGGTGCAGCCATCGCAAGGATTCGGTGGGGAAGGACCACTGTATAGGGTTTTTCCACTCCACTCCATATTGGGCAAGGAAGCCCCTCAATTATTGTAGAGTATCATCCCAGGGGGCCATATGAGTGGCAACAGTCCTATTGGTTTTAAGGAATGTAAGAATGAAAAGGCTTTGTATTGTTTATTTTGATAGAAAAAAACACAGAAAAGTGAATTAGACCTTGGAAGAGCTTTATCTTGTCTTTTTTTTTTAGGAACAGTTGTATAGGTACAGTTGTATTGATGACCCACGATTTGAAAAGTTCTTGGCAAGGGTCTGGTGTTTACTCAGGCGATATCAGGTAAGCTGTAAACACAGTTGAAATCAACATTAAACAGCATTTCCCTTAGTGATTTCAGTGACCAGTTATTATCTCTGCATCATAAATGCTTTTCACTGAGCCCAAATTAAGCTTCAAGATTGTTTTCTGGCTCTTTTCTCATTATTAGAAGTTGTGTTCTTTCCTCACTGTCCAGTGAAAATCTTGAATTTAACAATAGCTTCCAAATGCTCTGCAGAAATTCTAGCATTTGTGTTGAGGTATTATTTTTAAAATTTCTCTTGATTTGTTTGTGCATAGTTAAAGGATGTTTTTCTTTTGTTTTTGTTGATGCAATTAATGGCCCACTGTATTTGAACTAGTTCTGGCACAGGCTCCTCAGTCTGAAATTTTTTTAAAAAAATTATTGGTATAATTGCCTCAGTCTTTAAAGTCTTAACTGCTGATCCCTTTATAAGACCTGTCAGACAAATTACTCATTCAAAAGCAACACTAGTAACTACCATAATTTGGAAGTGCATATGTGGTATAGGGACTCATTTAGAACATGCCTGCCTGCCTTCCAATTAACAACATTACAAGTGTTTCCCCTCTTGGATTTGAACCACTAGTACCAAAGCCCAGTTTGTTTCTATGTCCAAACCAAGTACAAGTCAGAACATCGTCATCTTCCACAGACCTCAGCTGAACTTTCTTAGCATTTCATGTATTTGGATAATAACACTCTAAGCTGCTTCCTCTCTCCTCAGCCTTAATCTAAGATGGACCTTGCTTCTAATGCCAGTATAACGCAATTAATAGTAAAGCTACTTGTAGCATTATAGAACACTGAGTCGCTAATGGAAAGGTGGATGCTCTTTTATGTTCAAGTTTTATTACTATTTGGAGTCTCAATAGTGTTTACTAATAAATGGATTGGTATTTAAAGAACAAGTAGATTCTTGAAAGATGAGGGAATTGAGGTCGATGAGGAACTGGTGCAGTAGAGATGAGGCCTGGAGCAGACCAGCTATTAAATGCTGGAACAAGCTTGATGGGTTGAGTGGCTTGCTCTGCTCATATTTTCTTAGGTTCTTAACTTAAAAAGAGCACTGGGTGTACATTGAATAAAGCTATGTTATTGCATGTAGAGGAAGGGCCAATTGACATATCAGTGCAAAGTTCTTTAAGAAACAATTTCAGAGAAATTTATCTCCATTTAGTAACACTTGAAATCATCAGAATGACCACAGAGGCAAAGTATAATTTGCTGAGGCAGCTACTTAGCATGTTTCACACTACCAACTATGAATGCATACAGCTTCTCTCAACCAACCACAGTAGCCCAGGCTTCCTTTCTGTTCTAGCTGAAAACAAAATTCTTATTTATGGAGGTTCGAATTTTTTTTCAAAGATTGAGAGTGACCAAAATACTTAAGTTCTTGTGAGTAGAGAAATCACTTAACAGGACCAGGTGAGCTGGAATTTTGGTTGGGGTCCATTTACAACAAAGGCTGACATTTGGTTTGCTGTTTTATTTTCCTTGTAGATACATAGCAGTATTTTTCAAAATGATGATTTACCACTGCATGCCATCATTAAATAACTGCAGGTTCTTGTTAATGATTCTTGTGAAAAGAAATGATTTTATAATAGTATGCTTTGTTTCAGTCCATGTTTGGTCTTGGAATACATGAAGGTACTGGCTTGCAAGGGGCTTTACCAGTAGCTGTATTTGAAGCATTGAATAAACAGTTTGGTGTGACGTTTGAGTGCTTTGCCTCACCACTGAACTGTTACTTCAGACAATACTGCTCTGCGTTCCCTGATACTGATGGCTACTTCGGTTCTAGGGGGTGAGTATGGCATCATAATTTATTATTCAAGTTTGTTTTACTGAGCTAAATGCAAATGTTTCTGTCTGTTGTGATCAATCAGTTAATAAATCTGCTACTAAAATCAGAGTTTGTTTATTTTCTGTGGTTGTTTTTAAGTGGTAATGTATCTTTAAAGTTTTATATTTTGATTATGGTTATTTCAAGAATATTTGCTCTGTGTTTCCTTTTGTGTCTTTCTCATCAGTTCCATGTTCGTTTCTTTTCCACATTTTTGTCTCATTAATGACACTTTTTTTGTGCTTCTTCATATTATTTTTCACTTGTGCTTCTCAAGTAATTATAACCATATCCCTCTGATGGACAGATTTGATTCAGGCTCTCATTTTACTCCATGCTTCATTTTTATTTTTCATTGGCTTCACTGTAGCATTATTTTGGATGGGTACAACATTCTTCGTACCAAGAAAAGTGGAGAAGAGAAAAATGATTTTTTTTGTGGGGGGTAGAGGAGAAAGTATCCATGAGAGTTCTGTTGCAAGGCTGTAAAGTTCTATTCCTCATGATTTCCAAGGCACTTAATAGATATTACATTCTTAAAAATGCATCTTTCTGCCAGGGTGCTAAAGAGATGGGATTGGGAGAAGGATGATGGGGTACATGGTGGTAAGGATCACTGGAGGATGGTATATTGGTGGGTTGTAGGGTCAGGCATACAATCAAATTGGTGGATTGTAGGGTCAGACATACCCTACATTGGTGGGTTTTGGTTGAAGGGATTAATCATTGGCATTTATTAGACGATCACCATTTGCCTAATGTGTTCTGCTCTCATATACCTTTTAATGTCCTTTCCTCTTTTTTTTTGTTTTTATGTACTTTATAGTTGCCTTCATTGTAACTGTGCCTTTGTTTCTATGTAACTCGCCTTCCTACTCCTATTTCTTGTGTTTTTCTCCCTCATCTTTCTTTCTCTGCTATTTTTTGTCTCTGTCCATGCCTGTCTTTTTACCATCTGTGCTCTTGTTTATATTTCTCTCTCCTTCCCTGGTTTCTCTTTCTCCGTGTTTCTTATTCACGTCTTATTTGTACAACCCTTTTCTCTCTCACTTGCATCTCATATTTGCATTTTTCTCATTCCCTTTCTTCATCAATCGCATGTGCCTCTCATTCCCATGTACATTTTCCCATACCATTTTGAAGTGTCACTGATTTCCATGACTCTCATTTATACGTCGTATAGCTATGTATTCCTTTTTTCTTAATATTATTTGTGAAAAATTATATTTTAGTGGGTATTTGCTAAAGTGGCATAGAATCAAATATTTAGGTTATTTCCACAGTAAGAGCAATGTTACTGAAAAACCTAGGGCAGTTTATGTATAGAGTTAGGATCATTGAATTGCTTGTCAGCAGTTTTTGTGGGATCAGTGATTCCCATTCTGACCAAAAAAAAAACTAGTAAACTGATTGTGGAATGAAAATAGAAGACAGATCAGGCAGCATATTTGGAGAACAGTATAAAATTAACATTTTAGCATAATCCTTCATTGCATTGTAGAATTTTGTTATCTCTGTGATACCTACCAGTTTATAGCTAAAGTAACAGATCTGAGGCTTTGTTGACTATGTGATTATATGGCCACTTTTGCCAACTCATTTAGTTCATCTAAGGTTTCATGAATTCACTGTGGTGTAGCCTGTTTCCAGACATTCATAAATTAGGCTCAAATTAACTAAGACTACCAGGCTTATTTTTATGTTATCACTCTGTTTGTGAGATTGCCTCACTTAGTATGCACTCGCTTTCTCAACTTTTGTTCATCTTAACACATTTCCTAATTCTCTTCCACTGATTTGTACAGAAATAAATAAAAGAAGGCACAAATGCCATTTTCAATACTGGTGCGCTGTTATGAATATCTGTGGCATATATATTAGAAGCTAATGTACTGGTATCAATAGCATTTTTAACTCTGATATCTAATGCATGATGCAATATAACAATTTGTGGACCTATTCAGGGTACAACGTTGTTACTGGAATCTCATCCAAAGTCCTGGATAATTGATTGGAAGACATGAATTTGAACCCACAGTTTTAACTTCAAGTAGTTAAACAAATCTAATAAAAGAAAACTAGTATCATTAACAATGACCATTAAATTATCTTTAAAAACTTATTTGATTCATAAATGTACTATATTAGGGAAGGAAATATGCCATCCATGTCTGGTTGGGCCAGGTGTGATTCCAGACCCAAAGTAATATGGCTAACTTGTAATAAGCCATCTGAAATAGTCAGGTAATTCACTCTGTTTAACCATGTATAATTAGAAGAGGTATGGTCAGAAACTTCTACCATTGCCAGTGATATCCACATCCCATGAACTGTTAATGCTGGGTGTACTTAAGATCATTATCTGACTTGAATGATACCAGTGTACCATTATCAGTACCTGATGTATTTGTATCAATACCAAGTGTTTTGATACCAATTTCTGGAAATTATCATTGTTACTTGAATGTAATTTTTTCAATGGAATTATAATTAGATTTCAGGAACAGAGAAGTCTGCATTGGAAATTGATAAGTTGGACAGGACCAGTTGGTCTATCAAGGTTGTCCCACAATTATGACAGAATCCTGCCTAGGCACTTGCTGCTCTCCAGCAGCCAAACAGAGGAAACCTATGGAAAATGCTCAGGAATTGATTTGTACAGAAATTGTTTGTATGTATAGAACAAATTCATAACACTAAATTTTATTTTTTTTAAACTTGGATGATCCTCACTGCGGTCACAGGAAAGCTATAAATTTATCTTTGGCCCTTAAAATTTGCTAATTAGTCATGGATTTTTGAGTATTATGTCTCATGTTTAAGAAAGTACATCAGGGCACAGAGATTGCAGAAGAAATTTACTGGAATGGTATCAGATGAAGAAGTTATCTTTAGTTATCTGAAGAGATTAGTAAAGATAGAATTGTTCATGGTGTAGGGAACATTAAGAAACATTTTAATTAAGCTTGCTCAAAATTTTAAGGAACTATAAGTTTTTTTTTTTCCTGAATTGTTGGTTTCTTGCATTTGTCTTACCTGTAATTCTGTTTCTGCTGACCACATCAGTGGAATCTCATCCAAAGTCCTGGATAATTGATTGGAAGACATGAATTTGAACCCACAGTTTTAACTTCAAGTAGTTAAACAAATCTAATAAAAGAAAACTTAGAAAAACTTAGTCATAATTTGACTTCTCATGAATAAAAAGATACTTTATTTATCCCAAAGAAAATTACAGTGTCACAGTAGCATTACAAGTGCACAGTTTTACAAATATTAGAAGAGATGCAAGAAAGAATGAAAAATAATTTGCCTGAAACAGTCTAACAGGAGGGGTCATCACATCCCCGGCTATAGATTGACTCATTATAGAGCCTAATGGCCAAGGGTAAGAATGACCTCAAATAGCGCTCTTTGGAGCAGCGCCGTTTTCTTGGTCTATTACTGAAAATGCTCCTCTGATCAGCCAAGGTGGCTTGCAGAGGGTGAGAATCATTGTCCAGAAATGCCAGGATTTTCCATAGGGTCCTGTTTTCTAACACAGCCTCCAGTGTATCCAGTTTGACTCCTATAACAGTGCCAGCCTTTAATCAGTTTATTGAACCTGTTGGCATCACCTGTGTTGACACCATTGCCCCAACATACCACCACATAGCACTGGTGACAACAGTCTGGTAGAACATGTGAAGGAGAGGCCTGCATACTTCAGAGGACCTCAGTCTCCTCAGCAGGTAGAAGTGACTCTGGCTCTTGTACGCAGCCTTTGTGTTGGTGCTGCACTCGTCTATCATCCAGCTGCACCCCATTTACTTGTTGGTCCTCACCATATCCACATTTTCTCCAATAGTAACAGGGAGGAAAACAGGCTTAGTATTCCTAAAGTTCATCACCGTCTCCTTTGTCTTACTGATGAGTTAACTGAGACTTGCACAGATGCAGAAAGCAAACTTCTCTACAGCATAGGAAGCTACAAAGCAAAGGGATAGAAAGCAAATTTATAACAACATGGTAACATATCTTACAGTCGCAATTCAGCATTATCTGATGTTCTAAATTATAGAAATCACTATAGTGTACTCAGGATCTTAAAAATTCTTTGATGGGGGGAGTGGAGGAAGATGACGTAAGCAGGTGAATGTGGCACTGAATAATTCTTAGTGACTCAGAAGTTACCTCATTTGCTAATTCTTAGCCAATATTGACTGAAAAACTCCCTCAACAATCTGCTCTTAATCACAGGCCTTCATGATTATGCTACATTATGAAAATACTAAATTCACTATTTCTAAATTGATCTGATGAATGCAAATTCGTGGTACAGGAAAAGAATTCTTTTAGGACAACAGATGAGAACGTATCCACAAAACACCAGTAAAATTTACTGCTTAATTTAAAAACAAAACCGTGTTTCTTGTGACATTCATTGATACCTATTTTGTAGAATAATTACATACTAAATTATGCAGTATATTTCAAATATTCCAGATACTGTGCACAGGTATGTGGAAAACATTCAGGTTACCACATAACTTGGTCAAACTCAATCAATTAACACTAATTAAGCATCCAATAATGAGTGAACCAAGCAGACAAAATCTGGATTTGGCATTGCATTCCTAGCATTGTTTTATTAAGTTTAAACAATGCCTCGCACAGTGCACGTTACTTAAATCTTAACAGTGGCAAGATCAAAATTATTGTGAACCTTCTTGATAAATCTGTAGTTTGATATCTCAGTGACAAGATAAAAAATGTATTCAGGTTGCAATTTATATTTAATATTTTCAAATTCAATGTATTACTGCAAAGCCACTAGAATTAAGCCCATCTCCTGTCAAGAGATTAACAAAAACATTAAATAAGAAACTAAAAAAATGCCGAAATGGGAATCCGAAATAAAGAGGCCAGACTAGAAATTACTTTAATTTTCAGATTTATAACCATTTATCAGTAAACTGTTGAACCTCTTACGTAGATAGCAATCCAGAAGTAACCCCAAGCAATGCTATCCTCCTCCATGTTTGAGGACTTTAGCTATGAATTACCCTTCTTTCCTTTCAACACAGCTAAACTGATCTACACCATATCATTTGTCCTCAATGCCAGAGACGCTTAAAACTTTTGGTTCTAATATAAGTATTATCTACAGGGATAAGACTACCAGGTCTGCCAGTTTTATCCAAGGCCATTGTTGCTTGATTCAAAGAAAGCAAACTTCTCTCTAGTTAATGTTACCTACAAAGGACTGTTATTTGATCTGAATAGCAGAAGCAGATAAATCAATGGTAGACTCTGAGGGAAAAGATGTAATGGGAACCTGGAGGGCAACATTCTCGTGCAGATGGTCAGTATTTCAAATGAGCTGCCAGAGGAAATAGTTGAGGCAGGTACATTAACAACATTTTACAGGCGCAAGGATAGGAAAGGTTTCGAGGGATATGACCCAAAAATGAGCAGGTGGGTGTAGTTTAGATGGGACCCTTTGGGCTGAAGGGCAGTTTTCTGTGCTGTATGACTCTGTGATTGTGAAGCTCCATTCAGGCTCTTCTAGGAGAGAAATTCTACCTAGTTGTAGAAGATGTAGACATCAGGTATGAGCAGCATAGTCCTTTAGTTGCTTTTATGGACATGAAACATCTAACATGCTGCAAACATTTGCAGAGTCAACTTCTGCATACATGTAATTTCTCTTTTTTGAAGAATACTTAAGTCAACAAAATAGAATGAAAGGTTAGCTTTCATCATATTAGTTCATACACCTGAAATTTTCTCATCCTGACTATTCACTTGCAGATCATCCTTTATCTAAAGACACCTGCAACTTAATTCTTTACGACCTGCTGCTAAATCCTATATTCTTTAGGAAAGGAATCCAAGGTTGAACACATTTACATTCATTGTTTGCATTTTCTGTCTTTAGACGGGGAGGGAAAAACTTAAAGAAGTCTGTAATTATGGACTTCAAAGAATGTAAACAGGCTATTGAAATGGAAGGACCTAGCAGTTGATCCTTATAGTAGTCCCATATAGAGGAGAAGGAAATTATGCAATTTTGAAAGAAATGAAAAATGGAAAGGGTTCAATTCAAAAGATATTGCAAGACCTGAATGTCTATTTGCACAATCTTCAAAGGTAACAGGAGTATTAAGTTATTTGTAAAAACAAAACTTGCAGGTTCTTGAACTTTACAAATAGAGCCAGAATTCAGAAACAAAGAGGATACATTAGCACTTATAAACAATAATTTAACGCATGTTCTATCTAATTGTAGTCACCATGTTCTAGAATAGGATGTAGCATCTCTACAGAGGGTACAAGAAAGATTTAGTAAAATGAACCTAGGGATGGAAGGCTTCAATTGCATGAATAGACTTGAGAAACTGAGATTATTTTCCTTAGCACAATGAAAATAGAAATTGAGAGTGTTCAGAGTTAACAATCAAGATTAATACAGGGAAACTGTTTACAAGGATAACGTACACAAAATGCTGGAAGAACTCAGCAGGTCAGGCAGTAACTATGAAAATGAATAAACAGCCAACATTTCAGGCTCAACAAAGCAGTCCCCCGATTTACGTCAGATCTCACCAATGTGGAGGAACCTGCATCAGGAGCACCCAATGCAATAGGCGACCTCAACAGATTTGCAGGTGAAGTGTTGCCTCACCTTGAAGAACTGTTTGGGGCTCTGAATGGAGGTAAGGGAGGAGGTGAATGGGCAGCCTAGCATTTCTTTTGCTTGCAGTGATATGTGACAGGAGGGAGATTAGAGGGGAGGGGCAAATGGACAAGGGATTCACAGAGGAAGAGCTCCCTGCAGAAAGTGGAGAGTTGGGGGATGCAAAGATATGTTTGGTGGTAGGATCTTGTTGAAGATGGCAAAAGTTTCAGAGAATGATGTGTTGGATGTGGAGGCTCAAGGGGTGGTAGGTGAGGACAAGAAATACTCTATTCCTGATAAGACAGCGGGAGGATGGGGTGAGCGTGGATGTCTGGAAAATGGAGAAGATGCCGGTGAGGGCAGCATCAATGGTGGTTATATAACTTACAAAGATGGAAGGATTGAGAACTAGACACAACAGATGTAGGTGATTGCTTTAAAAAAAAGAGCAACTCTTTCCAATGCAACATGCAGTCATGATCTGATAGTGTGGTGTCATCAGAGCTTTTCCAAGAGAATTGGTTGGTTAAAGGAAGAAAAATTAGAAAGGGACAGAAATCAGACTAACTATGACTTTTACTAAGAGCCAAAATAAGCTGAAAGGGTATAAAATGTATAGTGAAAGGTTTTATTTTGTTACTTTATTTAGACATACATATAGGCCATTCCAGCCCAACATTGCGTGCTGCCCAGCAAACCACTTTTTAGCCCTAGACTAATTGCAGGAACAATTTACAGTGACCAGCTAACCCAACAACTGGTGGTACATCTTTGGACTGCAGAAGGAAACCGGAGCACCTGAAGGAAACACGTACACTCACAGAAAAGATCTACAAACTCCTTACAGAGGGCATCGGAATTGAACTCTGTAGTAGTGTCCCAAGTTTCCACTGTGACAGTATATGACAACAACTTAGAAGTATATTGCACCTTTACTGTTTGAAAAATATTTCAAAGCCTGTCACAGTTATCATATCTGTCACGAGGCGAGAGTAGATATTGGACCACTGGAAAATGAAGCTGGAGAGGTAGCAATGGGGGACAAAGAAATGACAGATGAACTGAATAAATATTTTGCATCAGTCTTCACTGTGGAAGTCACTAACAGTGTGCTTGAAGTTCGAGTGTGTCGGGCAGAAGTACATGGACTTTAGTAAGACATTTGACAAGGTCCCGCATGGGAGGCTGGTCAAAAAGGTTCAGCCATTCAACATTCAGGATGAGATAGTATTTTGGATTAGATATTGGCTTTGTGGGAGAAGCCAGAGAGTAGTAGTAGAGGGTTGTCTTTCTGACTGGAGACCTGTGACTATTGGTGTGCCACTGGGATCAGTGCTGGGTCCTGTATTGTTTGTTATCTATATCAGTGATCTGGATGATAGTGTGTTTAACTGGATCAGCAAATCTGCAGATGACACCAAGATTGGAGGAGTAGTGGATAGTAAGGAAAGCTATCATGGCTTGTAGAAAGATCTGCATCAGCTGGAAAAATTGGCGAAAAATGGCAGGTGAAATGTAATGCAGGTAAGTGTGAGGTTTTGCACTTCAGTAGTACCAGCCAGGTTAGGTCTACACAGTCAACGGTAGGGTACAGAGAAGTGTTTGTAGAACAAACGGATCTGGGAATACAGATCAGTGATTCATTTAAAGTAGTGTCAGAGGTAGATAGGGTTGTAAAGAAAGTATTTGGTATAGTTGCCTTCATAAATTAATGTATTGAGTACAGAAGATGGGATATTATGTTGAACCTGTATAAGACATTGATGAGGCCTAATTTGGAGTATTGTGTGCAGTTTTGGTCAGTACCTACAGGAGAGAGGTAAATAAGGTTGAAAGAGTGTAGAGAAAATTTACAAGAATGTTGTCAGGTCTGGAGGACCTGAGTTATAAGGAAAAATTGAATAGGTTAGGACTATATTCTCTAGAACGTAGAAGACTGAGGGGAGATTTGATAGATGTATACAGAATTATGAGGGGTATAGATAGGGAAAATGCAAGCAGACTGTTTCCACTGAGGCTGTATGGGATCACAACCAGAGGTCATGGGTTAAAGGTGGAAAGAGAAGTTTAAGAGGAACATGAGGGAAACTCTTCACTCAGAGAGTCATGAGAGTGTGGAATGAGCTGCCAGCACAAGTAGCGCATTCAAGCTCGCTTTCAATGTTTAAGAGAAGTTTGGATAGATACATAAATGATAGGGATATGGAGGGCTATGGTCCTGATGTAGGTTGATGGGAGTATGCAATTTAAATGGTTTTGGCATGAACCTGGTAGGTCAAAGGGCCTTTTCTGTGCTGTACTTCTCTATGACTCTTAAGTGAGTGAAGTTGTCTATAATAGGGAGAAGGTGCTTAGGAAACTGAAAGGTCTGAAGATGGATAAATCACCAGGACCAGATGGTGTACACCCCAGGGTTCTGAAAGAGGTGGCTGAAGAGATTGTGGGGGCATTGAAAGCATCTAGAGCTTTCAAGAATCACTAGATTTTGACATGGTTTCTGAGGACTGAAAAATTGCAAATGTCTGTCCACTCTTCAAGAAGGGAGAGAGGCAGGAGAAAGGAAATTGTAGGCAAGTTTGTCTAACCTCAGTGTTTGGGAAGATGTTGGAGTTGATTGTTAAAGGATGTGGTTTCAGGGTACTTGGACGCACAGTCAGCATGGTTTCCTTAAGGGAACATCTTGCCTGACAAATCTGTTGGAATTCTTTGAAGAAATAACAAGCAGGATAGACAAAGGAGAATCAGTTGATGTGTACTTCAATTTTCAGAAGGCCTTTGACAAGGTGCCACACATGATGCTGCTTAACAAGTTAAGAACCCTTGATATTACAGGAAAGATAATAGCATGATAGAGTGTTTGCTGATTGGTAGAGGAGGCAAACAGTTGCAATAAAGGGCGCCTTTTCTTGCTGGCTGGTGTTTCACAGGGATATGTGTTTGGACCGTTTTTTACACAATGTCAATCATCTGGATGACGGAATTGTTGGGTTTGTGGCCAGATTTGTGTACGATACAAAGGTAGGTGGAGGGGCAGATAGTATAGAGGAAGCATAGAGGCTACAGAAGGACAAAGACAGTGTAGGAGAATGGGCAAAGAAGTGGCAGATGGAATACAGTGTCAGGAAGTGTATGGTCATGCACTTTGGTAGTAGAAATAAAAGTGTAGACTATTTTCTAAATGAGAAATTTCAAAGCTCAGAATTGCAAAGGAATTTTAGAGTCATTATTTGCAGATTAAATTGGTGGTGAGAGACAAATGTAATGTTAGTATTCATTTCGAGGACTAGAATATAAAAGCAAGGATGTAATATTGAAGCTTTATAAGGCACTGGTGAGGCCTCACTTTGAGTATTGTGAGCAGTCTTGGGCCCCTTATCCAAGAAAGTATGTGCTGACATTGGAGAGGGTTTAAAGGACGTTCACAAAAATGATTCCAGAATTGAACGGCATATCATATGAAGAGGGTTTGGCTCTGGTGCTGTGCTCGCTGGAATTCAGAAGAATGAGGGGGATCTCTATGAAACCTATCGAATGTTGAAAGGCCTTAATAGAGTGGATGTGGAGAGGATGTTTCCTATGGTGGGGAGTCTAAGAGAGAGGACACAGACTCAGAAGAGAAGGATGTTCATTTAGAATGGAGATGAGAATTTCATAAACAATAATCAGAGAAACAGTAAAAGGAATATAGAGAAGATTGGGTTCATAAAAGAACCAGCATGGAATTATTAAAGGTAAATTGTACTTCACCAACCTAATTGCGATCTGATATAACAGGAAATTTTGATCATGCAGATGCAATTGATATTATCTAAATGAGTTTTCAGGTACTTGACAGATATTTAAAAGTGAAATTGAAACCAATGGAGCAAAGATGTAAAAAGCTGCATGAGGGATATAAAAGTGTATAAAGGATAGAAAGCAGTGTCTATAGAAACTGAGTCGAAAGAGAGGATTTACATTTAGCGGATTGAATTCCTACTCAGGAGAGAGTTTGTGCTCAGATGAGAAGTGCTTTTACTTCTCTTCTGAGGAAGAAGATTTATATGCAGGAGTAAGAGTTACTGTTCAAGTGGGTTTTATAGAGATTGGGAAGGGAATTTGCTTAGAAAAGAGATGATTTATTATCAGAGTTTTGAAGGTTTCTACCTGGCCTTGCTGAGCTTATAGTCAAAGAGAAGCTTAATATTAAGGATCAGGGAGGAAAGACTTATACTAAGAGCACAGTGTATACATGTATGTATTGAGAGTGTGCTTATGAGTGAAGCAGGGTGAGTTTATGCCCGTTTGAAGGCGTATTTGTTCATAGGAGAGAATGTTATTACTCACAGGAGAGAGAAAGATTTTATTCAGAAGCATGAATGCTTTTTTACATAGGAGAGAGGGTTTTACGTTTGGAAGGCTGGTAGTTTATCCTAAGCGCTGATACAGTTTGTACTAAATAGTAGGAATATGTTGTTACTTGGAGGAGGTAGGGAGTTGTGTCCAGAGGAAGAGTGGTGGGATTATGTTCAGAGATGGGGTTCACGTTCAGAGAGAAATAATTTATACTCAGTTACAACATGGTTTTTAATCTGAGCAGAGAGTGTCTATGCTAAGAGGAGAGAGATTTCATGATCAGGCAAAATGTTAGATTTTGGTGTGAAGAATGAGAAAAAACAATATAAACTAGATACCACAATTCTAGGAGAGAAATCTCTGTGTTAAACTATACGTGCAACACACACAAAATGCTGGTGGAATGCAGCAGGCCAGGCAGCATCTATAGGAAGAAGTACTGTCAAAGTTTCGGGCCGAGACCCTTTGTCAGGACTAACTAAAAGAAGAGATAGTAAGAGATTTGAGAGGGAGGGGGGAGATCCGAAATTGTAAGAGAAGACAGGAGGGGGAGAGATGAAGCTAAGAGCTGGAAAGTTGATTGGCAAAAGGGATAAACAGCTGGAGAAGGGAAAGGATCATGGGACGGGAGGCCTAGGGAGAAAGGGGGAGGGGAACACCAGAGGGAGATGGAGAGCAGGCAAGGAGTGATTGTGAGACGGACAAAGAGAAAAAAAGGAAATGAATAAATAAATAAGGGATGGGTAAGAAGGGGAGGAGGGGCATTAACGGAAGTTAGAGAAATCAATGTTCATGCCATCAGGTTGGAGGCTACCCACACAGAATATAAGGTGAAAGCAGGATCTCCCAGTGGCCACATGTTTTAATTCCACGTCCCATTCCCATTCTGATATGTCGGTCCATGGCCTCTACTGTCAAGATGAAGCCACACTCTGGTTGGAGGAACAACACCTTATATTCTGTCTGTGTAGCCTCCAACCTGATGGCATGAACATTGATTTCTCTAACTTACATTAATGCCCTTCCTTACCTTCTTACCCCATCCCTTATTTATTTGTTTATTATTTTTTCCCTTTTTTTTCCTCTTTTTTCTCTGTCCCTCTCACAATAACTCCTTGCCTGCTCTCCATCTTCCTCTGGTGCTCCCCTCCCCCTTTCTTTCTCCCCAGGCCTCCTGTCCTATGATCCTCTTCCTTTTCCAGCTGTGTATCCCTCGGCCCGAAACTTCGACTATACTTCTTCCTATAGATGCTGCCTGGTCTGCTGTGTTCCACCAGCATTTTGTGTGTGTTGTTTAAATTTCCAGTATCTGCAGATTTCCTTGTGTTTGCGTTATACTAACTTTGCATGGTTTGTTGATAACAGCAGAGGAGACTGAGAAGGTGGTTTAAAAAGGCATCTGGGATATCAGGCTTATAAATAGAGACATTGAACACAAGACCAAGGAAGTCATGGTGGCTATGAGTGGATTAGAATGTGCAGGTCTGTATGCAATGATGTAAAGGCTTTGGACAGGTTACAGAAGATTTACTAAAATAAATCCAGAGACAAACAACTTGTGTAGATAAACTGGAGAGATTGGGGCTGTTCTTGGAACTGAGGTCACTTGCAAAGAGTAGAAATCAAAAAGCTGCAAGTGCTACAAATCTGAAATAATAACAAATTCCTGGAAAATCTCAGCAGCTCAGGCAGTTTCCATGGAAGCAGAAACAGTTAAGGTTTCAGGTCTGCAGCCTTTGCCATTACTGTCATTATTTCAGATCCGCAGTTTTGAGATCGCAAGGAAACCTATAGGTCAATATGGTTGGCCATATTCAGCCAAAATTATAGAGTTTTTCAAGAGTCTTTTTCAAGAGAGTCCCAGGAAAATTGACGAAGTAAAGGTGTGGACATTGTCTATGTGGACTTCTGCAATGTCTTTGACAAAGTCCAGCATAGGAGGCTGATCCTGAAGTTTCAATCTCTTATTCAGGATGAAGTAGTAAATTGGATTCAACATTGTTTAGTGGGAGTAGCCAGAGAGTGGTTGGTAGATGGTTGACTCTCTGACAGAAGGCCTGTAATGAGTTGTGTGCCACAGCGATCAATGCTGGGTCCATCATTCTTCGTCATCTGTATTAATGATTTGGATGATGATGTGGTAAACTAAATCAGCAGATTTGCAGCTGACACCAAGATAGAGGCACAGTGGACAGTGAGGAAGGTTATGAAACCTTGCAGTGGGATCTGGACCTGCTGGAAGAATGCACTAAAATGGCAGATAGACTTTAATGCAGACAAGTGTGAGGTGTTTCAATATGGAAGGACAAACTAAGGTAGGCCATGCACAGTAGAGCGGTGTGGTAGAACAAAGGGATCTAGGGATACAGATCCATAGTCTCTTAAAAGTGGCGTCACACTTGATAGGGGTTGTAAGGAGAGTTTTTGGAATATTGGCCTTTATAAATCAGAGTATTGAGTATAGGAGTTAGATTGTTATGTTGAAGTTGTATAAGACATTGGTGAGGCCAGATTTGGAGTACTGTGTGCTGATTTGGTCTGGTCACCTATCAACAGGAAAGATAACAATAAGATTGAAAGAATACAGAGAAAATTTACAAGGATGTTGAGGACCTGAGTTATAGGGAAAGTTGAATAAGTTGGGACTTTATTCCCTGGAGTGTAGGAGAATGAGGGTAAATTCAAGCAGGCTTTTTCCACTGAGGTTATTTGAGACTAGATTTAGAGGTCATACCATAGGTGAAGGGTGAAATACTTAAGAATCTGAGGAGGAGTTTCACTCAAGAGTGCTGCAGGTGTGGAACAAGCTGCCAGCAGAAGTATTAGATGTGCGTTTTATTGCAATTTTTAAGAGAAGTTTGGGTCAGTACATGGTTGGGAAGGCTATGGTCCAGGTGTGGGTCGATGGTAGTAGGCAGAATAATATTTCAGCAGACTAGATAGGCTTGCTTCTGTGCTGTGGTGTTTTATTACTCTAATTATTTAAAATCACATCCGGTGTAGACAGGTTCAGGTAAAACTGTTTCATTGATAGGTCGTGCACATTGAAGTGAAGTGACAAAAGAACCAAAAGTAACATGAAGGAAGTGACTGATATAGTAAATGAATTGTACTGGTTGGAACAGTAGCTTGTGCTGTTTCAATATTGCAATTAAAAGGAAAGGATTTGAGGGATAATGGGAGGTGGGTAGTAGAGTGGAATTAATGTGATTTGCTTTTACATGAAGTTAGTATAGTCTCAGCAGGATGTATGGCTTCTATTTTGCTGTAGCCATGCTGTGGAGGAGAGGATTTGTTCTCGGGAGAACCAATTTTAGACAAATAATTGGATTTAAAAGCAGAAGTAAGAGTTCTTAGAAACACACCAACAATCTGCTAGAGAAACCCAGTGGGTCAAGCAGCACCTGTGAGGAAAATTTGTCAAAGTTTCAGTTCTTAGAGGGGAGCAGATTTATGTTCACATAAAGAACAATTCTGCTTAGAGAGTTGGTTTCAGCTCAAAGGACAGAGGCTTTATTCACAAACTTCACCCAGTGTTACATAGAAAACCTACAGCACAATACAGGCCCTTTGGCCCACAAAGCTGTGCCGAACATGTCCCAACCTTAGAAATTACCTAGGGTTACCCATAGCCCTCTATTTTACTAAGCTCCAGGGGAGAGTTCTATCTTGGACAAAAGAGAGTTTATGTTCAGTGAGGTGATCTATGCATTAACAAATAAGGGTTAATCGCCTAGGAGAGAAGGTTTATAGTCAAATGGAGACAGTGATGCCCAAAATGAGAGAAGATTAGTATGTAGGAGAGAAGGAATGTACATGTAGAGGAGGGCAGGATTTTGCTTCATAGAGAGACTTTACGTTCAGAAGGGAAGGGAATTATACTCAGGAGTGAAATCTTATCAGAGGAGAAAGGTTTATATTCAGATTAGCAAGGTTTTGATCAAAGGAAGATGGATTTATATTCTAAGGTAGAAGTGTTAAAACAGAAAAAAGTATATTTGCAGGACAGGAGAAAAAAATTCCAGAGTGAAATGAGAATTTATCAACAATAGCATAGGTGTTTAGAGGTAGGGTTTTATTCTCAGAGGGAAGAAAGTTTATATGCAAAATTTATATGGTTATTACTTACAGGAGAGAGAATTTATACTTGGGAGAGCTTAGTTGTACTGTGAGAATGTGGGATCCCAGGCCTAATGTGAGGTAATAATCAGATCCCTAAGACTTGGCCTGCAGCTGAGATTCAGGTCCCTGTGTTTCTTTTTGTAATGATGTCTATTTTCTCTGGTTTATGCTTTCTGAGAGCTTAGATTCTTCACCTGCGTGTGAGGGACAATTCCCTCTGGTGGTGGGTGAAGATCAAATTCCTGGCTTTGTGCTTTGACTGAGGCCCAGATTTCTGGGGTTGTGCTAGAAGTGTTTAATCGCTGTGTTCACCGAGGATGGAAGTTGGATTTTGTTGTGGGTAAATGATTCTACCACAGTCCTCTATGTGTTGTCCCTTTTGTATACCTGTCTGTAGAGCTGACGCTGAACTGTGTGAAAGTTGCTGCTTGTTTTCTCCTTTACAGCTCATTCTTGACTTTCTCACCAGTCAGCGGCTCCTTTGAAGCAAATCCTCCGTTTGGTGAAGAGCTGATGGACAGTATGGTCACACATATGGAGGTGAGGGTCCAAGGTGTTAGCCTGTATTGCAAAGTAGACCAAGTGTAGGTTAAAGGGTTGCATTAACACATAGTTAAAGTGTTTTGTTTCAAGGAACAAGAACTTTAATAGTGAGATATAGATCAGATAGCATCACTGCATGAAATTATTAATTTCTATTTTGAGGCCAGATTGTGAGGAGAATATAATTTACCTCCTTTTTTGTGAAATCTTATATTTGGTCAGCTTTTATGTACCTTGCATTAGAACAGGCCAGCAGATATTATGGCATAGTTGTTCCAGTTCTTAATATGGATCATTTACCATTTCAAAATCTCCCACAGTTCATGTTGTCCTCAAATCCTTCAGCTTTTCTCTCATATCGTTCATCTGTAGAGCACCATGATGACTGAGTTGATTTTCACTACTCTCCAGAATGATGTTCCACACGGAGATCTAATTCAGAGAAAAATAAATCTTTTGCGCTCATTCCCACTCGCAGCTTCCTTCATTTAGAGAGGAAGCCAAAACTCTGTCGTGGCTGCTCAAATAATTAATCCTAATTTATTTGTATACCCTCAATAATTTTAATGATTTGAGTCAACCCTCTATTTAACAAAAGACTCCCGGGATACGAAGTGTAATTCTGTAACAATGTCTCTCTCTCTCTCCTCTGCATCTTCAAACACAAAAGGTCCCTTCATGAGATGGTTAGTAGATGGGGACCTCTGTACCAAATCTATTAGAATGCTATCTCTGATCTTTGAAACTTTGTGATTACATTTGTTCTTCTCTGTACCTAAATTCTATTCTATTTCTTACATAAGAAATAAAAACTAGATTAAACCATTTGGCCCTTGAATCAGTTGTATCATACAATAAGATTCAGGCTTATCTGAAAACTTAGCTCCACTTTGCTTTGAAAGTCCCATTTCCCTTGATTCGGCTGATATTCACAATGGAAAAACGCTTCAACGTCCATCAGGCAACATCTTATCTTGATACTTGAAACTTCAGTTGACATTCCAAAAATGGAACAGAAGGCACTAATCAGTAACATATTGTAATAGTGACTGTACCACTGGTTCTTACAGATCAATTAGAAATGGCATGATTGATGTTAGCAAGAATCCCAAGACTTTAGATGTGCTGGTGTGGGGTCAGATTAGCTTCACAGTCACAGGATATGCACCATTGATGTGGTAGCTGGATTCTGAATAATGAAAAATCAATTTCAATGTTGAGCACTCTTGTGAGATTAACAGGCATAAAAGGGCTATAACACTAGTAATATCCCCAGACCATCAGAAACTAAAACAACCTGCCTTCATTGAAAATTGTGTGTTTCCACGATTCAAAATTAAAATAAAATGATTCTTTTGTGGTTTTATGTTTGTTATTTCTCTCCCAATTATCAATGATAATAAGATGTACAAGCTAGCTTCTTTAAATAAGAGGGGTAATATTAATGTTGTGTCTTGCTAGCTGCACCAATTTCTTCATTGAATACATCAGAAACATGAGAAAAAGGGAGACCAATCAGTCCTTTCATATTATTTGCTAGGCAACCAGATCATGGCCGAATTATGTCTTTTCATCTGTCTTGATTCCCTTGTCTTTAAATTGCTATCAAAAACTTATCCATTTCTGTTTTGAGGTTTTCATCTGATTTTCTCAACCACTTTCTTTGGGAGAGAGTTACACATTGTTTCAGCCTTTACTATGAAAAAAAATCCTTCCTAACACATCATTCTTCAAAGACTCCGCTCCAGTTTGAAGGATGTGTGGCCCTCCCATTTGTTGGTTTGTTTGTTTATTTATTTATATTTGGAGATACAGGGGAGAACAGGCTCTTCAACCCACCAGTTTAATTCTAGCCTAATCACAGGACAAATTAACCTACTAACTACTGGTTTGGCTTTGGACTGTGGGAGGAAACCAGAGCACCTAGATAATATATCACAATCCTTGTGGAAGCAAAGGTGATGCTCTGTAGCATATTCCACACTTCCAACATTCCATTGTTGTAAAATAATTAATGTAGCTGCACTTCAAGAGCACTGTTGGCTTTGACTTACTTCGTAGTATTTTGAGGATACGAGAGACACTACATTAACATTAGTCCTTTCATTTAATGGGGCAGATAGTAAAACTAGCCAATAATTTCCACAGAAGTTATTCAAATTAGTGCTCTCAATGCATTTTGCACTATTACTGTGTTTAAAATTTAATACCTTAACAAAACTTCTTTAAGTCCTTTGCAGTAATGCTGCAGAAGGAAAGTGACACTGAGTTATTTAAGTATGAGTCTAGACAAATGGCTGAAAGCTTGGGCAAAGAGGCAGGTTTAAGAAACAACTTAAAGGACGTAAGAGAACTAGAAATTCTTAGAGAAGGTATTCTATTACCTAAGACCTTAGCAGCATGAACAGTATTGGAGGGTTAAAGGAAATTAGGAATTGCAATATGCCAGAATTAAGGACTGAAGAGATGTAAGATACTTGAAAGCAAAGAAATTGAGGATCATAAATTCTGGAGCACCTATAGACTCTGGTCACCTTGAAATTTGGCCCTATTCAGTATTTCAGTCTGATCCTCTCTATGTGCTACAAAAATGGGGATTAATTTTCATTTTTCTTTCCTTATTATCATGGTTCATGATGCAGACTGTGGATTTGTTCTGTCATTTGAATTAGACATAGCAATAGCTCAAGCTGTTATTCTCTCCTGGTGATATCCTCCTGCTAGGTCAAATGTTTCTCTCAGTGAAACCAGGAGGATGTAGAAAGGACAAAGTTAACTCAATACCTCTTTTAAGACCTTGTAATAACAGAAGGGCAAGAACTGTAAAAAAAAATGAGCAGTACAAATGCTCAAAAATCAAGTTGATGAAAAAGAAAGCTGACATGGCCTCTTTCAGAGTTTTTTCCTCACCCATACCATGTTTCTGTTGCATTAGTAGAATAGCAGCCTTTCTTCTTGAAGAGATAAAATTTGCCCTCAGTGTATTAACTATCATAATCAGGTTTATTATCTCTGATATACAGTATGTCATGAAATTTATTGTTTTGTGGCAGCAGTAAGTACAAGACATAAAAACTATTACAAGTTACAAACATAATTAAATATATTTAAACATCCCCCAGTTATTTTTATTAAGGCAGTGTTAGAACTTTTAAATAAATTGTTTATTTCAGCCAGAAATACTACCAAAATCTATATGTTTACTACTATATATTGTTATAGGGAAGATGTAGGTGATTGGAATCAGATCTAACCGTATTTGGAAGAGCAAAATATCAATCACAGGACATATCTCCATTTCTAAGCTAAAGTCTCAGATTTGTCAGCAATGTGCATGGATGCAAAATTATACTTCACTTTGTATCTGTGTAGTTTGCAAACCCAAAAATCCCAAGATGAACCGTTATTATCACTGCAATCTCCAAGTCACAAGCAATATCATAACTGTTAAAGGCTTTACCAGTACTGTAAGATTCCATACATGTAAAGTAACATAATAGAACAGTCATACAATTCTATACTGTAATTACTAAATCATATACCAATCATTTGGAAAATGAGTTACAACGGGAGCTGTGTTATGGATAGTCAACCAACTTTTCTTAACATACTTGAACTTTAAATAATTGTTTTGAAGATCACAAAGTTAAAAAGTTGTACCCAATTAAATGTCACCAAACTTAAAGCTGCTGGGGTTAAAGGTCAGCTTTAGAAAATCGTATTGGCATTATGAATACAGCTTTTGGCAATTGGGCTTAATGTACTATTGTAATATATGAGACAAAAAAGTCAAAATCTATAAATGTTGAGACTAATTTGCTATAATTAGCATGTAAGCATGAATTGCTTTGTGAATTAGACCCTCCAGTATGCACAGTTGAAAGAGCTGCCTCTAACACCAGAGTAAGCTGCATAGAAAAATTTACATAGACAAATCTGACAGTACTCTGAAAAAGCTTTATGAAGAATTCTTCAAGATGCTGCAAATAATTTTTGGTAGCCTGATTGAAGGAATAGTATCTTCAAGACTCAAACCTTGGACACTTGGGCTTAACCATATTACTAAACTGAAACTCCTTTGTAGATCATGGATCATCTACCTCAAAGTCCTGTTTTAGTGTCATTTGTTGTGGAACTTTCATTGCATAATGCTATTAAGTCAGTACAGTCTCACCAGCTGGAAAATGTTAGATTAAAATACAATACATCCAGTGGTGTATTACACAGGAAGAAACTAACTGGCAGAGACTGTGGGTTCTTTTCTTGTTCATGGCCAAAATAAATGATCCCAGAAATACAATGATTGCCATCTAATCAAACACACACAGGAGGTGCATTATAAATTGTCCAGCTTGTCAAAGCAGGTTTAAAAAAAACTTGCAGTAGGTATCGTAAAATGTTACAGGGAGCAGATCTTTGAGAAGTTTGATGACTGGTTTATTAATGGTTGTGACTTGTATTCCTACATAGAAAGGGACTTCAAGTAATCATACAGCATTTCACAGACTCTTGTAAAAATACGTGGCTTCACTTGCAATCTGAAGAAGGAAGTCCTGGAAAATATTGTCTTTCATTTAATATTAACTGTCTGCAATGGACTGATTTACCTATCAAGGAAGCCACTCATGAATGTAGAAATTGATGGATTGTTTAAAGCTAGTAGTCTTTGTGGGAGGTCTTGCTAGTTATGCAAGGAGATGGGCATTAAGTTCACAAAAAAACTAGAGGGTTTAAAAAACATCCCTTTAGGAGCAATATCGCTTACACTAACCTTATAAATTTTAATTGCTTCCTTCTTAGAAAAATGAGACCATAAAGGCACTGCCTTGGAGGTGAACCTTAATGCACTATTCAAAGGATGCTAGGATCACTTAAGGACCAATCTGAAATAATGTGTCGTCGTAAATGAAAATTGGGAGCATACATTAATGTTAAAAATTTGGCAAAGCATTGTTCAGAAATGCACAACAAATTTAGAAGCAAGGCATCCAACTAGCTGAACAAAATAAACCACACATAAACTGAAACCAATTTGATACAAAATTTAGATGTCAGGAGAGGTCCTTAAAGATCCTTAAGATCTTAAATCTTAAAAGTTTAAGATCCTTTTCCTGATTAATCTTTGTTAAAATGAAACAGGCCTTGAACTTCATTCATAGTTAGGCATGAAGTAACAACAGCCAGGAACATAGCGACATCCACTAAGTTCCCTGAGGACTCATCATTGACCAAAAAGCTGACTTGGGCCACTTCAGTAAGAAATAGTTTATGAAAGCAATGTTGCACCATCAAAGTAAATAGACCCTATATAGCGAGGGTGGATCAAAAACTCTACTCAATCCAATACCTAGCAAAATAAATATAGAGAATGCTGACAGCCTTCAGTAACTGAGGTGGCTCTGTCAAGAGGGAAACTAAATTAATGAAAATCAAAAACAGCAGATGCTGGAAATCTGAAATAAAAAGAAAACACTCAGCAAGTTGCACAGCCCCTAAGGAAGGATAGAGTTATTGTTTCAGGTTGAACACCTTTCATCAGACCTGAATTCTGATGAAGGGTCTTTGAGCTGAAATTTTAATTCTTTCTCTCTTTCCACAGAGAACAAAATTAAACTTGATGAACTTTTATCAAAATTATTAGAGTCAATGGGTCTGATGAGAAGGTAGGTTGAAGAGTTGGTCATCCATTGAGAAAGGCATTGGCTTGACCTGCTGCTAAAAGCTGTAAAATGGGGACATCTTTTCTTTACTATTAACTAATCCCTGTTAATTTCTTCCTCATTCAGAACCTGCTTAGGAGTTCAAGCGAGCCTCTGTCATTCACTGTGTTCATCCCAGAATGGAGAAACCCTCCAACACCAGCTCTGGTCCGGATGGAGGAAAGCAAGTTTAAGCGCCACCAAATCCTAGTCCCAGCTTATGAGCATGAGTACAGAAGTGGAGCTCAACACATCTGCAAAAAGTAAGTTTTGTACTAACATGAGCATATGGCTTGAGCGACAGGTTTATTAAATTATTTATCTCCTGCATCCAATGGGATCGACTGAGAGTTGGGCAAGTGACAACCACAATAATAGAGAACAGTTAAGGAGAGAAAGCAACCAGGGGAGTTACAGGGTGAGGGAGAGTCATTGTTTGAAAGACAGCTGTGAGAGGTGTGGGTGTGAGGCAGCCAGGATCAGATTGAGGTGTTGAGATTGTAATTAGGTGAGGGCATGGAACAAATGATGTGTGTGTGTGTGTGGGAGTGGGGGGGGGGGGGTGCTTTTGGGGAAGGTGCAGGAAAATGCATTGGTGTAAAGCAGTGAGGGTGCCAGAAAGTCAGTATAGTTGTTGGGGTGGCCTAGTGTAAAACTAAATGCATTCCTTTTAGTAACTTGTTACTTTATATAGGAGCTCTGGATATAATGTGAGTTGAGATGAAATGAAATGTGTCTTGTTTGCTTTCAGGGAAGACATCTATTATAAAGCTGTGCACTCCACAGCTCTCATCTTCCTGCAGAATGATGCTGGCTTTGCAAAATGGGGGCCTATTCCAGAGCGGGTCCAGGAGTTAATGGCAGCTTATAAAATAACAGGGAAGTCATCATCTTCCTCGTCCTCCTCTGTGGCATCTGGTGAAAAAGACCAGGAACAGAATTGGGACCATAGCAGCAACACCGAGCACCAGTGAACTGTGATTGATAAAGAGAGCACTTAGAGCTAATGCTCTGTTATTTTAAACAGACTGACTTGAAACAAGCTGCAGAACTATTGTCATCACCAGCAAGAAATGTAGATATGTACAGTGTTACTAAGCAGAACTACAGTTCTGGATTCTTAATGTTTTGTTTGTTGCTTTTATTTTTACCAAGGTATGTAGGAGAGAGAAACAGAATGTGTCTTGTGTAATATATTCTATGAAAATATTTCTTAACGGAATACTGTGTCAGTTTTATCAGCTTTTTTTTATTTTTTGAGATTATGCAATTCTGTCTAATTTTTGTAAACTTTGCAAATAGTGGCTGTAGACATTCTCCATTTTAATGCCGTGTGTATAGGAATTTCTTTATATTGCTGAGAATTAAGTTTAAATGTACAAAGTGATGGATAGGAATTCATTGGTGTCCTTTTAAGAAGTATTGCTTCTTGTTGACCTATGTAGACGATCTCTGAATTGTTCAAAGACAACTTCATGCACTTGAGTGTGCAAATGTATGTCATCTAGTGTGTACTGTCCATCTTTGCATTTAATCCTTCACTGACGCAGTGGAACATGATGAACTCATGAAGGGAAACCTTGAAAACTACAGGAAGAGAAGAAAGAGATGGGATGAGAGCTCAGAGCCCTATTGTGAAAGCTTTCTTTCATAAAGATTGTGGAGACTTGCATTGTGCACTCAGTCAGCATGGTTAGTTTCCCACATGTGCAGCATGCTGTGGATATGGAGTTTTGGATAGAATGCAAGGGAGCTCTGTACTTTCAGTCAGCGCTCAGCTTCAAGTGACTGGAACTCAATGTTCTTCTTATTTGGGCCACCCAGTGAAGGGTTAAATACAGGAATGATTTGTCTAGAAGTGTTTAACAAGATATCCTGTCACAGAGTAACTGAGATTATAAGATATTGCTGTCCATGCATTGTCTCAACCACAGCACTAATCCCCAGCACAGCCAGGTCACCAGAGATACTCATTCTCCACTTTTTCAGCTTCTGACAGAAGGTTCACATAGCCACAGGATGGTGGAGAAATGGTGGTTACCTCATAACATTTAGTTCACGCATAGTACTCCTTTGATTCAGCTGCACTAAGGATTTGGGTAATACGTCACACAACTGAAGTCCAGGTTTGAAACACATCTGAACTTAAATGCAGGCAAGTGAGGGAACCTGGCTGATCTGGGCAAGGGTGCATTCTAAGTATTGTATGACAGTATTACTGTAACAGTACACAGCATCAGGTTGGATAAGCAGCTTCCTACTACAAAACTTTAAAACAGCAACTGTGCAAAGTGAAGCGTTGAGTGTGATTGTAATTATTGCTTTTTGGGGACAACTAAAAATGAGTTAATTGCTAGAAAAAGATTTTTTTAATATATAAATATATAAGCAAGGTGAATGTGGTCAGCCTGTCAACCCTCTTATGAACCTTTGTCAGGAGAGTCTCACAAATTGTATGGAAGTCTTTTTGTGTAGGACCTGCCCTGATCTGTTGAGTATTTCCAAATTGTTTAAAAATTTTCAGTTTTGTGCTTTTTGATAAAATACAGCTTATTCTCAGAAATCTGGTATAGAATGGTCCATGATGTAACCACTGTGAAATCAAAATACTAGATGCAGGAAATCAGAATCATGCTGAAATACTCAGCAGTTCAGGTGACATCCATAGAGAGAGGAACAGTTGATGTTTCAGACTGGAAACTTTTCAAGAGAACCTATGAACCTGAAACTGATTTCCTCTGTGTCTGACCCACAGTTTCCAGCAATCTCTGTTTCATGCATCCTTTCTGTCATTTTAAATTGTGGCTCCTTGTTTGATACTATTTCAACATGAGATCATCCAGATATCCTGTGCCCCACATTTCCCTATTGTTTTGTTCTTTGCTGACCTGTCACCTTGTACTCTTGTGCTATTCTGCCACCCGGTGTTGCCCATGTTTGCTCCTTCCCTGTGATGTCTGTCATTCAGTGCTTCTGTGTTGTCCTATCGACTCCTAATTCTCTGTTACCCCATGGCACATTGCTTGTGGTTCAATAGTTCTTTTCATATGATGTCAGCATAATTTTCACATAAAGGAATTCTTCAATGATGTTCCTTCATTAAATTCATAAATTAATAAAGTGGATTATATAAAACTAGCAAGTTTGATAAGGAAAAATGAAGTTTAGGGTTTTGACAAACTCTAGCTTGAGTATAACATGTTGGATTCTTCAAATCCTTCAACTATGGCAATGTCTTGTACCATTGTCCACATGGTTTGAGTTTTGCACTTAGTGCATATCTTATTAAGAGCATCCGTCTTCCTATACCTCTCCCTATGCACAATACAGAGCTGGTCTTCACTCGACTCCCCACCCTCCCACACATTTCACTATACAAAGCTAGCCTTCCATCACCTCTCCATATCCACAGTTCAGAGCCAGTCTTACTTCACCTCTTTCCAAACACTTTTCAGAACCCATCTTCACTCAACTCTCCCCATCCATTCTACAGAATTGGTTTTCCCTCACGTGTACCCATCCGCTATGTACTGTACTAGTGCAGGACTTCCCATACACTGTAAAATGTGCACTATCTGGAATACTGTATAATTGAGGTACTTCCTTCCCATTATTCCAAAGATATATTAACTTAATTAAAACCCTCTTTTATCCCACCCAGTTTTAGCAGAACTTCTCCATCCCTTTTACTTTCTATTGTCTATGTTTTAGTGTGAACATTTCTATGTTATTAATGTGTAAAGTGTCATTCATTGAACCATGCCTATTGAGCATCTGACCTTATACATTCTTGTACACTACTTCCGATTACACATTGATTGGTCCTGTCAGTAGCTGAATCACTGCACCTTGCTCATAAAAGAACTTGCCGGAGGAACTCAGTGGGCCAAGCAGCAAGTGTGAGGTGAAAGGAATTATCAAAGTTTTGAGTCAAGGCCCAAAATATCAACAATTTTTCCCCCACCCCAAAAGAATTGCTTGACCCACTGAGTTCTTCCAGGAGATTATTTATTACTCCAGATTCTCGCATTAGCAATCTCACGTCTCAAGACATCATCTTGATCCCTTTTTTTTTTTCTTAAATACTTGAATTTTCTGTTTTTTCATTCCACCTGTTTTCACAGAAAGCCTCCACATCACCCCCTGTCTGTCTTGGCTTTTTAACGTTATGAACTCCAAATTGTGGTCTTGAGTACTAAACCTGACATGGGATGGCAAACCTTAAGAAATTAGATCTTAAGTCATAGGAGCAGAATTAGGCCACTTTACCCATCGTCTGCACCGCCATTCAGTCATGACTGATGCTTTCTACCCCTCCTCAGTCCCACTCCCCAGCCTTCTCTCCGCAACCTTTGATGCCATAGCCAATCGAGAACCTATCAATCTCCACCTTGAGTACACCCAACAAGTTGGCCTCCACAGCTGCCTGTGGTAACAAATTCACAGCCCTCTGGCTAAAGAAATACCTCTACATCTGTTTTAAATGGATGCCCCTCTATCCTGAGGCTATGTCCTCTTGTCTTAGACTCCCCCTCCATGGGAAACATACTGTCCACATCTACTCTGTCTAGCCCTTTCAACATTTGAAAGGTTTCAATGAAATCCCCACTCATTCTTCTAAATTCCAGTGAGTACAGGCCCAGAGCCATCAAACTTCCTCATACAATAACCCTTTCATTCCTGGAATCATCCTTGTGTATCTTATCTGAACCCTCTCCAATGCCAGTACCTCTTACATAAGAAGCCCAAAATTGTTCACAACACTCAAGGTAAGTTACTACCTATAAAGCTAAATTCTGTAAATTACTTCCCAAACTCAAGACTCTTTAATCTCTTTAGAATTGTTGAACAGAAATCAGAGTGGATTGGTTATTGTACTTAAAAAAACTCAGATGTTCTTCAACGTCCTGAGGAACAAACTTTGATTGTGTTACTCAGGACACTGCTGCTTTCCAACTTCTCTAATGTGTGCTCATTGTTCAGTTTCCTACTTTTAACTCATTACTTGCCAAGAATGTAAAAACAAGATTCCTTGCATCCTATAAGTAACTAGCTCTTTGAAACATCCAGTGAGCCTTGGTCATCTATCTCCTCTCATTCATTGTAACTTCACTGGGTTTCACCTACCCCACAGATCTTTTAGTCTATTTCCTCATTTCAGGCAAACAGAAGACCAGCTAATAGCCAGTATAGGGATTTCTGGAGATATTATGCCCATCCCTGTACTTATTTCAATAACCAGACAACTGGGGTAACAGAAGCATGGAAATAGTAGCTTTGGTTCATATGTGCACCTAAAACAGACTGCACACCTGTTTAAAAAAGATTGCCCTCTCTATCCTTTCCCCTCACTTGTCTGGCAGAAGCTATATGGATGAAAATCAGCTTGTGATGTCAACTTGTTGCAAAAGTTGCTGTGGTTTGACATTTACTTGTCTCTTTAAAAAAATGTATCTCCATTCAATATGGCTTGGAGTATATAATTCCCAGTATACCAGTGAGTCACAAGAGTCATAAGCAACCTCTGAAAACTTTGACTGACCCAAACAATAATCTACTAGCCAATCCTAGTGTAAGGTAGTGATTGAAGTCACCCTGTCATATAGATTGGGACAAGGTACACATCCTTCCAAGGTCTTCTCTATTGTCACAATGAGGACATTCTGGTTGGAGAAGCAACACCCTACACTGTGTCTGGATAGGCACCAGTCTGAAAGCATGAATACCAATTTCTTTTAACTTCCAATAATTTCTCCCCACCCCGCTTTTTACATTCAGCATTCTGGCTCCCCTCTCACCCTGTTTCTTCTCACCTGCCCATCAACTTCATCTAGTGTCCTTCCCTTTTTCCCATGGTCCATTCTTGTCTCCTGTCAAATTCCTTCTTCAGCCCTTTACCTCTTAACCCTATCACCTCCCAGCTTCTCACTTCATCCCTCTCTCCCACCCACCAAACTTCTCCCTCACCTGGCTTTGCCTATCATTTGCCAGCTTGTAACTCTTCTCCCTCCCTCACCTTATTCTATCTTCTAACCCCTTCCTTTCCAGTCCTGATGAAAGGGTTTTGGCCCAAATCATTGACTGTTTATTTCTCTGTAGATGCTGTGTAGCTTGCAGAGTTCCTCTAGCATTTTGTGTTTGTTTCTCTGCCCTGGGAGTATCACCAGACTGGTGTGTCCTTTCTTGAGTAAGGAGATTTAGAGTGGTACACAGCATTCCAGCTGCTATCTCTCTGCATCCCTGCATCATTGTAGAAAGACAATCTGTATTTCTGTAATGAAATCCTTTTGCAATAAGTCATGTGCAGTCTCACATTTTTTAAAAAGGCATACTCCAGTTTCCTAGCTTTTCCTACCAAAGTGGATGACCTCATATTTTTCCAAGTTATCTACCTGCCATATACACGCCCATTATTCGACCTCTTTATGTCCCTGGAAGCTGTTCCGTATTTCTTCACTACCACTGAGCTATTCACCAGTATTTGTTCCCACGGTGGAGGAGGAGTCAGTGTTTGCTGAGTATTTGTTCTGGGGGGGGGGGGGGGGAGTCAGGCGCAGAGTCTGTACCTGATGGCAAGATAAGGCTGTTGGAATTTCATGGCATTGATGATTGGCTGTAGTTTATTGTGATGAACAATAAGTTTGCTGACAAAGGAATGGATTCCAGGCCTGGAGAACGGCTGCACAGTTCTAGTTGGTGACAACAGCCACCAACTGGAGGAGAGGTCGACATCAGTCAGAGAGGTGGGGGTGTGGATATCATCATGACTGGGGTGCAGGTTGGGGGTGAAAGTGGTCTTGACCCATGATGTGAGCAAAGGCAGTGGATACAACAGAGTTTGGAACTCAGAGGATAGGGTAAGCATTGGACCTGGTTTATAAAATTCTTAAGAAATGGGTTTTTAGGGCATTTCATGATTGAACCCACTAGGGGATCAGCTACTCTGGATTGGGTGTTGTGCAACGAACTGCAATTGATTAGAGAGCTTAATGTAAAAGAACCCTTGGAGCCAGTGATCATAATATGATTGAATTCATCCAGAAATTTGAAAAGGAAAAGATAAAGTCAGATGTAAGTATTACAGTGGAGTTTTTTTCTTTTTTGTAATTTATTTTTTTATTGAATTTCATCATCAAACATTTCCATAAGATGTATTTCAGACATTGTACATATATATCATATATGTCACAAATCTCCACAAAGTATTTATCTGAGGTATACACTTATAGAAAAGAGCAGAAAAAAACAAGCAAAAGGAAAGAACTCTGTACAAGTAGGGAGTGATTTTTTTTACAACACATTCATTGATTTGTGAGAATAAAATCAGGCCTATGAGGCATTATGTAGTTAAACCATTTTTCCTAGTATGAATCAAATTGTTCCAGCTTATGATTAACAAATGCTGTTATCTTCCCCATTTTGTAAATGTCCATTGTAATTTCCATCCATGTATTTAAAGTTGGGCTCTCCTGTGATAACCATTTCCTAGTAAGAGTCTTTTTACCAGCCACCAACAGTATATTCATTAAATGTTTATCTCTTTTCAATCATTCTTGAGGTATATATCCAAAATATATGGTCTTACTCTCTAAGGGTATTTCACATTTAAAGATGTCTTGCAGGGCATTGTGTATCCCCCTCCAATAGTCTTTGATAACGAGGCAGTCCAAAAAAATATGATAATGATTTGCATTTTGATTTCCACAATTTCTCCAGCAAACAGGGAGGTTACTATCATAATGGGATTACAGTGGAGTTAAATAAATTACAGAAGCATGAGAGAGAAGTTGGTTAAAATTGATTGGAAAAGAACTGAGCAGCAAAGGTGGAATTTCTGAAAGCAGTTGGGAAGGCACCAGATATATACATCCCAAAGAGGAAGAACTGTTTCAAAGGCAGAAAGACACAACCGTGGCTAACAAGAGAAGTTAAAGCCAGAGAGAGGGCAGATAATAGAGCAAAAATTAGTGGGAGGTTAGAGGATTGGGAAGTTTTTAAAAACCAACTAAAGAAGTCATTAAGAAGGAAAAGGTGGAATACAAAAGTAAGCTAGCCAATAATATTAAAGAGGATACTAAAAAAAAGATACACAAAGAGTAAAAGCAAAGTGAGAGTGGATATCAGACCACTGGAAAGTGATGCTGCAGAGGTAGTGATGTGGGACAAAAAAAACGATGGACAGACGGATTAAGTATTTTGCATCAGTCTTCACTGTGGAAGACAATAGTGGTGTATGGTGGAAGTTCCAGAGTGTCAGGGGTCAGAAGTGTGTGATATCACCATTACTAGGGAGAAGGTTCTTGGGAAACTGAAAGGTCTGAAGGTAGATAACTCGCCTGGACCAGATGGTGTACACCCCAGGGTTCTGAAAGAGGTGGCTGAGGAGATTGTGGAGGCATTAATAATGATAATTCAAGAATCAATAGATTCTGGAATACTGGAAAATTGCAAATATCACTCCACTCTTCAAGAAGATAGGGAGGTAGAAGAAAGGAAATTATAAGCCAGTTAGTCTAACCTCTATGTTTGGGAAGATGTTGGAGTCGGTTGTTAAAGATATGGTTTCAGATTACTTGGAGGCACATAATAAAATAGGCCATAATCAGCATGGTTTCCTCAAGAAAAAACCTTGCCTGACAAATCTGTTGGAATTCTTTGAAGAAATAACAAGCAGGATAGACAGTTCATGTTGTGTACTTAGATTTTCAGAAGGCCTTTGACAAGGTGTCACACATGAGGCTGCTTAACAAGTTAACAGCCCATCGTGTTACAGAAAAGATTCTAGCATGAATAAAGCAGTAGCTGATTATCAGGAGGCAAAGAGTGTGAATAAAGGGAGCCTTTTCTTATCGGCTGTCTGATTAGTGGTGTTCCACAGGAGTCTGCATTGGGACCACTTTTTATGTTATATGTCAATGACTTGGATGACGGAATTGATGGCTTTACTGAAAAAGTTTGTGGATGATGTGAAGATAGGTGGAAGGGCAGATAGTTTTGAGGAAGTAGAGAGGCTACAGAAGGACTTAGACAGATTAGGAGAAAGGGCAAAGAAGTGGCAGATGAAATACAGTGTCAGGAAATGTATAGTCATGCACTTTAGTAAAAAAAGAAAGGTAGACTATTTTCTAAATGGAGAGAAATTTCAAAAAACTGAGGTGCAAAGAGACTTGGGAGTTCTTGTGCAGGATTCCCTAAAGATTAATTTGCAGATTGAGTCTGTGGTGAGGAAGGCAAATGCAATGTTAGCATTCATTTCAAGAGGACTAAAGTATAGTGATGTTGAGGCTTTATAAAGCACTTGGGAGGCCTCACTTGGAGAATTTTGAGCAGGTCTGGGTCCCTTAGAAAGGATGTGCCAACACTGGAGAGGGTTGAAAGGAGGTTCAAAAAAGGATTCCAGTATTGAATAGCTTGCAATATGAAGAGTGATGGCTCTGGGCCTGTATTCACTAGAATTCAGAAGAATGAGGGAGGACCTAATTGAAACTTATCAAATGTTGAAAGGCCTTGATAGAGTGGTAGGAGAATATTGGACCAGAGGTCACAGCCTCAGAATAGAGGGGCATCCTTTTAGAACAGAGATGAGGAGGAATTTCTTTAGCCAGAGTCTGGTGAATCTGTGAAATTCTTTGCCACAGGCAGTTGTGGAAGCCAAGTCTTTATGTATATTTAAGCCAGTGGTTGATAGGTTCTTGATTGATCAGGGCATGAAGGGATAAAGAGAGAAGGCAGGAGACTGGGGCTGAGAGGAAAATTGAATTGGCCATGAAAAAATGGCAGAGCAGATTCAATGGGCCAAATGGCCTAATTCTGTTCCTATATCTTATGGTCTAAAGAAGTTCAAAATTGTTAGTCAGAGGAGTGATGGAGGGTTGGGAGGAGAGATGATGAGAACTATTGTCCTGTGCCTTTATAGGGTTCAAAGTAATGACCTTATCAAAAAGAAAGGCTGCCTCACACTGAAAATAAAGGTGCTGGATATTAGAAGTTGTTCCTTGTAGTTAACACAATGAAACCTGACAGCACTTGTAGCTCTTCAAGGCTGCCCTTGACCAGAGAGATGAACAAAGCCACTCCATCTCAGGAGCATCGTGGAGAAAGCTAATCTCATCCTCTACATTTCATTCAGATATACCCATCACTTCAAGGGTGCTCTCCAGAACATTGTACACAGGTGCATGGATGTTGCACAATCCAGCAACAGTACATCCTGGAGCCCCAGAGCCAGATGACCCACAGTGATGGGAGGAAGAGAGAAACAACCAGGCGAAGACCCAGCGCCACACAAAACAATCTCCATCTCCCATCAGGGAGAAGGTTATGTAGCATCCACGTGAGGACCACCAGATTCAAAAGCAGTTACTTCCCCCAAGCAGTAAGGCTGATCAATACCTCTATCTGGTAACCCACCACTCCACACCCCTGACCACCACTACTTTATCATTTCCTGTTAACAATCACCAATATACAGACACTCTTGAGCTAGCACCACTTTATGGACATACAAAAATCTATGTATATTAGCTATCTTATGTATTTACAATATTGTGTTTCTTTTTAAATTGTTGTGTTCTTTATGTTAGTGCATTTTTTTACGCTGCATCGGATCCAGAGTAACAATTATTTTGTGCCCCTTTACACATGTACTGGAAATGACATTAAACAATCTTGAATCAGCATTGGACTTGTCTAACTTCCAACAGAAAGGTCAGACAATGTGACTGACCACTTCCTTCTCTGCTGAAGCACAGGCACTCACTGCTCAGTTCATAGACACTGCCTGCACAGTGAAAGGAAACATTAATCCTCTTCTTAGCCTGTGGGGTATTAATTTTCTTTCTCATGGAGGCTTTGAATACTTTCTTGAATCTTTTCCTCTATCCATCTTCTCATGAAAGATCAGATAGAGTGTATGTTCTGGAGTCTGGAGTTGAGCTTGTCAATGGAATAACCTGAGATCATTAGAGTCTTGGAACATTGGCCTGTGAGAAATGCCTTAAGGTAATTCATGCAGAAGAATACAGGAAAGCAGGGATCACTGTTTCCTGAAATATACCATGAGACTTCTGCTTGAGCTCTTGATGTTCAATCACTTTTCCTTAGTTGGGCAAAGGTTGGGCTGGCAGCACTGAATTTCACCATCAGTGTCTGTTTTCTCCAAGAGGAGGTCCACAATTTGCAGGGTGTCACCATCTACCTCATTGGAGAGCAGTGTAGTAAGGTTGATAAAGAACCTTTGTCTTGTGGATGTTGAACATGAGGCCTTTCCAATGCTTTGGTGAATGGACCAACAATATCTTTAAGTTCAGTCTACAAGTGTGACGTGGGCAAGCATCTTCTACATACTGCAGCTCAGTAACTGGAATTCTGGAGTGCAAGGAATGTTGGTTGGAAACAGCTTCTCCCCTCCTGAATGGTTCATGAATCTATAAACATTACCTGTACTTTTTTGTACTACTCAATTATTTTGTGATCTATAGTAATTTCATGTATTTGCATGACACTGCTGCAGCAAAACAACAGATTTCACATCATATAAGACAGAAATTATAGACTTGAGCAACACACAATGCTGGAGGAACTGTTTCTGATTCTAAATAGGTTCCCATTACTTTAGTTCCATTCTAATGGGAGGTTGATGAGTGATGACGTGAAAAAGACTGAAAAATTTGTTGAATGATAGTGCACTGGAATATCTGACGAGAGATTGGGTTCATTGGCTGGAATTATGATTTGCAACTCTTCATGGAAATGGAGATAATTTTTTTGTAGGGTAGTGGAATTTTAGAATTTGTGACTTGGGTTCCTCTCTGCTAGCAGGGATGCTATGTGTTCTCAGGGTCTTGTTGTTTGCAGTTGGTGTATGGCCTTATCAACTTCTTGACATTTTGGGCTGGCAGTGGGACTGCTCATCTATCCTTCATTTCCCCATGCCATAATCTCCAACCTTTCCTTCTCAACACCTTCCCAACATTCCCTCTCTTTCTCTCTCGCTCTTTTCTGTATTTGTACTATACTCCAGCAACTGGAAAGGTGCTGTAAGAAGTAGCGGATTATGAAACCTTTAGATATGCTCTTGCCACTCCATCTCTCCCTTTTCCCTGTCATTCCCTAGAGGTTGTGGAATGAGTCCTTTAGAAATTCCCTTCTCTCATACTGCTGCTTCCATGTGCAGATTTTCTTGTAAACATACCTTATCCAGAATTAGTTTCATTCCAGAACTAATGAGATGTTCCCCATCTTCAAAGAAAGGTGCTTTCCTTCCTTCAGCATCAATGTTGCCCTCACCCACATCTCCTCCATTTCACCCCATCCTCCTGCCACCCCACCAGGGAGAGGGTTCCTCTTGTCCTCACCTATCATCCCACTAGCCTCTGCAACCAGCATATCATTTTCCATAACCTCCACCATCTTCAGCGGGGTCCCATCATCAAGCACATCTTTCCCTCTCCCCCAACTTTCCGCAGGAATCACTCCCTATGTGACTCCCTTCTCCATTTGTCCCTCCCCATTGATCTCCCCCCTTGGCACTTATCCTTGCAGGCAGAACGTGTTACACTTGTCCCTACACCTCCTCCGTCACTACCATTCAGGACACAAACAGTCCTTCCAGGTGAGATGACACTTCACCTGTGAGTCTGTTGGGGTCATCTATTGTGTCCGGTGCTCCCGGTGTGACCTCCTGTATATTGGTGAGACCTGATGTAGATTGAGAGACTGCTTCACTGAGACTGTTCCATCCAGCTGAAAAAGTGGGATCTCCCGATGGCCACCCAATTCAACTCTACATCCCATTCCGACATGCCAGTCCATGGCCTCCTCTCCTGCCGCGATGAGGCCACACTCATCGGAGAAACAATTCTGAGCAAGGGTGGAGGTGACTTTGGATGCATGCCAGCTCTGACGTGGTTTGAAGGACATTACTTCCTACAAAATGAAACCCAATACCATGAATGGCAGTGATGCTTCACTACCAGACAAGCTCAACTCTTCTATGCCCATTTGAAAGGGAGAATATAACTACAGCTGTGAAGATCCCTGCTGCACCCGGTGACCCTGTGATCTCTGTCTCGGAAGCTGATGCCAGGCTGTCTTTCAGGAGGGTGAACCCTTGCAAAGTGGCAGGGCAGGTGGAGTACCTGGTAAGGCTGTGAACACTTGTGCCAACCAACTGGCAGGAGTATTCAAGGACATTTTCAGCTTCTCATTGCTGTGGTCAGAATTCCCACTTGCTTCAAAAGGGCAACAACTATACCAGTGCCCAAGAAGAAGTCTGAGCTGCTTTAATGACTATCACCCAGTAGCACTCACATCTACAGTGATGAAATGCTTCAAGAGGTTGGTCATGGCCAGAATCAACGCCTGTCTCAGCAAGGACCTGAACCCACTGCAAATTGCCTAGTGCCACAATAGATCACAACACACATAATCTCAAAGGCTCGTCACACACCTTAGATCACCTGGACAATACAAACACCTATGTCAGGATGCTGTTCATTGACTATAATTCAGTGTTTAACACCATCATTCCCACAATCCTGATTGATGCGTTACAGAACCTGGGTCTCTGTACCTCCCTCTGCAATTGGATCCTCGACTTCTTAACTGGAAGATCACAATCTGTGTGGATTGGTGATAATATCTCTTCCTCACTGATGATCAGCACTGGTGCACCTCAGGGTGTTAAACACTCTAACCTCAGCTTAGCCCACTGCTCTACTCGCTATATACCCATGACTACAGTGGCATGCAAAAGTTTGTGCACTCCTGGTCAAAATTTCTGTGACTGTGAATAGTTAAGCGAGTAAAAGATGACCTGATTTCCAAAAGGTATAAAGTTAAAGATGACACATTTCTTTAATATTTTAAGCAAGATTACTTTTTATTTCCATTTTTTACAGTTTCAAAATAACAAAAAAGGGAAAGGGCCCAAAGCAAAAGTTTGGGCACCCTGCACAGTCAGTACCTAGTAACACCCCCTTTGGCAAGTATCACAGCTTGTAAATGCTTTTTGTAGCCAGCTAAGAGTCTTTCAGTTCGGTGTACCCAAACAAAGTCTTTCTGTTTGGGGGATTTTCGCCCATTCTTCCTTGCAAAAGGCTTCTAGCCTTTTGATTTGCCTTTCTAGCAATCCTACGAGCAGTTCTCTCAGAAAGTTTTCTTGGTCTTACAGACCTCAACTTGACCTCCACCATTCCTGTTAACTGCCGTTTCTTAATTACATTACCAACTGAGGAAACGGCTACCTGAAAATGCTTTACTATCTTCTTATAGCCTTTTCCTGCTTTGTGGGCATCATTTATTTTGATTTTCAGAGTGCTAGGCAGCTGCTTAGAGGAACCCATGGCTGCTGATTGTTGGGACAAGGTTTGAGGAGTCAGGGTATTAATAAAGCTTTGAAATTTGCATCACCTGGCCTTTCCTAACAATGACTGTGAATAAGCCATAGCCCTGACAAGCTAATTCAGGTCTGAGACCTTGGTAAAAGTTATCTCTTGGGGTGCCCAAACTTTTGTGAGGTGCTCTTTTCCTTTTTTTTCATTCTAAAATTGTACAAAACAAAAATAATACACTAATCTTGCTTAAAATGTTGAAAAGAATGTGTCATCTTTAACTTTATGACTTTTGCAGATCAGTTCATCTTCTACTCACTTAACTATTCACAGTAATGGAAATTTTGACTGGGGTGCCCAAACTTGCATGCCATTGTATGTGGCTAGGTATAGCTCAAATGCGAACTATAATTTTGCTGATGATACATTGTTGACAGAATTTCACATAAGAGACGAAAAGGCATACAGGAGAGAGAAATGCCAACTAGTTGAGTGGCGTTGCAGCAACAACCTGGCACTCAACATCAGTAAGACCAAAGAACTGATTGTGGGCTTTAGGAAGGATAAAACGAGGGAACATGAACCAATCCTCATAGAGGGATCAGAAGAGGAGAGAGTGTTCCTGACGGGGTCAAGATCTCTGAGGATCCAACCTGGTCCCAACATATCAATGCAGCTATGAAGAAGGTAAGCCAGTGGCTATATTTCATTAGGATTTTGAAGAGATTTGGTTTGTCACCTAAACTACTCGAAAACTTCTACAGATGTATTGTGGAGAGCAGTCTGACAGGCTGCGTCACTATCTGGTACTGCTCAGGATTGAAAGCAGCTGCAGAAAGTTGTAAAATTAGTCAGCTCTATCTTGGGTACTAGCCTCCATAGTATCCAAGACACCTTCAAGGAGTGTTGCCTCAGAGGCGTCCAGGGCATGCCCACTTCTCTTACCTCGTGAAGGAGATACACCGATTTAGGAACAGCTTCTTCCCCTCTGCTATCCGACTCCTAAATGGACATTCAACTCATGAACACTACCTCACTTTTGTTTATATTATTTCTGTTTATCCACCATTTTAATTTAACTATATACTTACTGTAATTAATATACTTATTTGTTTCTATATTATCATGTATTGCGTTGTACTGAGGCCGCTGTTCCCAAATGTGATATTAAACGTAATTTTGATTCTGAGTCTATAATTTCACTCAGGATACTCCGTCTAGGCAGCCTCTAACCTAATGAATATTGATTCCCATTTCCCTTTCTCACCATCACCTCCCTTCCACCCTCTCCTATCAAACAGATTACCCCCTTTTCCTTTACCTCCTTCACCAATCAACCTCGACTGTCAGCTCTTTTCTTTAGATGCTTCCTGGCCTGCTGAGTCTTTGCAGCATTCAAGATTTTCTCGAGTTTGGTTCCATGTCTCTTCCCTTCGTCCTGCGAAGACTCAATTTTTTCTGTCTTCGGCTTCCTCTTGCAGTCTTCCGTCCTCACACAGGGGAAAGGAATAAAACTGCGGTTCATGCTAAAACATTCCGGCGCAGGCCCCAGCGAGATTTGAACTCGCGACCCCTGGTTTACAAGACCAGTGCTCTAACCCCTGAGCTATGGAGCCCATACGTCAAGCGGCGGCGGGATCGGCTTAATAACGTGATATGCGGCCGGCGAATGGCACCACTGGTTTCGGCCAGCTGGAGCGGTGTCGGGCGAACGTCTCGTTCTGACGTCCCTGGCCCCGCAAGAAGATGGCGATTGTGCCTGTGTGCCCCGCACAAACATGGCGATCAACGATTGTCGTAACCGCGCCGCCGGTGCCGGAAGTGACAGTCAGGGCGGCGGTAGCTGCAGTCGGGGTCAGTGGGCAGCGGCGTGAGGAGCGGTTACCATGGGAGCGAGCGGTGAAGAGGGAAGCCCAGCTGACGGCCCGCCCGAATCCGAGGGCCCGAGCACGGTGAGCAGAGCCGGGTTTAACTGTCCGTTGCCCTCCACAGATGTCGGCGCAGGGCCGTCCGATCGAACGGCGGCAGCAGCAGCCCGGGGCCCGGGTGCCGGCGGGTCTGCGGGTGGGTCGGGGGCCAACGAGGATGGAGCGGGACCCGGTGGATGGAGGTTATAGGTTTGGCGTAGGAAGCTCTTCTGCAGGTGCTTTGCATTCTTTAGAACCTCTTCAGGTCGGGAGGAAGCTTCCCAGCCCAGTCCCACCTTCCTACTCTGGGTTTTTGGCCCGGCAGCCCACGGCTCAACAGCTACACTGTTTGAACATGATGAGGCTTTCTGCACCTGAGCACCATCTGGGTGACAAAGTATCTCCTCTGCTTTCTGCTTTTAAACTCATGCCCCTGGTTGTTCACTTCTTAGCTAAAGGAAATTGATCTTTCTATGTCCGGGGCCCTCATTTTTCTATTCACTCAAGTCTCCTCTCAGCCTACGGTATTCCGTAAAAAATTAATCCTACGCGTTTCCCCTCATGGCTATAGCGTTCTGGTGCTGGTATTATTCGTTTAAATCACCGCTGCAGCTTTTCCAGCGCAGTCACAGCTTTCCTGTTATGTGACCAAAATTGTACAGGTACTCCCGCTGTTCAGTCGCACAGTATCGAGGACCTCGAGGTGTTGTGAACCAGTGGCTTGCCTCCTACGTATTGTGCCTTTATGTACCTTTCAATATCTGCAGTTTTGTTTCACTTCTTGAGAGTGGGTGTCGATTTGGCTACAAAGCCAAAGGCGGATTAAAGTTTTCTTTTAGTTAAATCGACAGATGTTGGAAGGTAAAGTTCCACAGGAGTTGCTCCCAGACATCTGATTTCATCAGATGAAGGAGTGAGGAGAATTGTTAGAACAATTTTAAAATGTTCACATGGCACTGCATTGTGATAAAGTACAGATCTTGACAAGTGGCAGAATAAATCTGCTGGAAATTAATAGAAAGTGATTGGAAAATTAAGTAATTTTGTGATCCATGAGGAAGATGTGTCTGAGCAGGCTGAAGAACTGAGAGATTTGAGAATTGGGGGGGGGGGGGGGCTGGGATGGTCTATTCCATGCTGTATTTCACTAAATAAAACAAAAACCTTGACTACACTGATGTCAGGTTAGTTCACTACAATAAGTTGAGAAAAGAAAGAAGGAAAGCTAATTATGAATTTATATGCAATTTATTTGAGACACTAGTGAGGAGCAATAAACTCTGAGCTTCAAAGGCTCACGGAGAAAAAGGTTGAGATGAGAGGTGCAGGTCAGTGGGACTAGGCAGAAAAATGGTTTGGCACAGCCAAGAAGGGCCAAAAGGCCTGTTTCTGTGCTGTAATGTTCTATGGTTCTAATACTGGTTACTAAACATAGCAACACAGTTACGAAAACACGACTATTAAAAAAATAGTTATTTTTACCTGAGATATGTATAAAGTGAAAACAGAAGTTCTGTTAAAATGTTTGTAACTTTAAATAGACTGCAATTGAAATACTGTTCATAGATGTTGACACTAGAGGATGATGGATATAGATGTGTTCAAGGGGAGGTGAGATGAGATTATTAGAAGGGTTTACTGATGAGGTTTGATGAAGAAGGTTGAAAGGAAACACACATGAAGCTAACCATGCATTCAAAACAATGACAGGTAGTGGGAATCTGAAGTAAAAGCAGATAATGCTGGAAATGCTCAGCAAGTCAGGTTGAACCCGTGGAGAGAGTTTACCACAGGAGTGCTGAGTTGAAGTTGTCTAATCAGCCATTATCATTAAATGGCAAAGCAGGCTTTTGATAGGCTGTGTGGCCTGATCCTGATTTAGAACCACAGAACATTACAGCACAGAAACAGGCCTTTTGGCCCTTCATGGCTGTGCCAAACCATTTTTCTGCCTAGTCCCAATGACCTGCACCTGGAGCATATCCCTCCATACCCTTCTCATCCATGTACCTGTCCAAGTTTTTCTTAGATGTTAAAAGTGAGCCCGTGTTCACCACTTCATCTGGCAGCTCATTCCGCACTCCCACCACTCTCTGTATGAAGAAGCACCCCCCAATGTTCCCTTTAAACTTTTCCCCCTTCACCCTTAACCCATGTCCTCTGGTTTATTTTCTCCCCTAACCTCAGTGGAAAAGGCCTGCTTGCATTCACTCTGTCTATACCCATCATAATTTTATATACCTCTATCAAGTCTCCCCTCATTCTTCTACGCTCCAGGGAATAAAGCCTTAACCTATTCAATCTTTCTCTGTAACTCAGTTTCTCAAGTCCCAGCAACATCCTTGTAAACCTCTGCACTCTTTCAACCTTATTAATATCCTTCCTGTAATTCGGTAACCAGAACTGCACACAATACTCCAAATTCGGCCTCACCAATGCCTTATACAATCTCACTATAACATTCCAACTCTAAGTTTATATCCCTGTACTTCTCTGGTATTATCCCTTTTGCAATGAAGATTGTGGTCAGTGCATCCTTATCTCCATCCTTTATTTCTCCCAATATCCCTGGATGGTTCTTGTGAGCACCTTATTTTGTCCGCTTTATATACTACCAAAATTTGCAACCATTTGATTGTGCTGTTAACAGAATCTTCACTGGGTAAAGACAAGGCAAAACTCTTAAGTTGGTTCTTTATTTGTGCTGCTCTTTTCCACCCCAAGATTGTTTTAGTTCAGAGTCAGAATCTCATTTGAAGCACTCCATATTGTAGTGTTGTTCTCTAATCTATTCTCACACTCCCTTCACTCTTTATTTGTTTTTAGTTGGTCTGAATATTTTGTTTCCTCCTCTGGTTTTGACCAAATGTCTTGACTGATATTTGTTATCATCCAGCCCATTGTTTTAATTTCCATAACTTCAGTTATTCAGGTGCTCTGACTTTGGAAGTTGTTCATACCTCTTGTGTGAATATGGGGGGGGGGGCATAGATGTCGTTGGGAATTCCTAATAAAGCAGTAAGTTCAGTGTTGGCTTTTGGTGCAGGATATGGTGTGGTGAGCATCTGGGGGTATTGTGTTAAGATGAGCTCATGTTGTGAGTTTTTTTTATACTAGAGGGATTGCCTTCAGCTTATTCCAACCATGCAATTCACAATTTAGGATTCCTTTTATATTTTACCCTGTCTTTCCTCCATTTGTAATTTTGGATTTTATTTGCTTCCTATTTAATTCCATCCCCTCCCCAACATTCTCCCCACCCTCCCATGCTCAGAACCTACACAAACCCACACAATCCTCACTGAGACACTAGCCTTTCCAGCCAGATGTCACCACTCTGTCATTCATTCTCCACAAGCCTTCCACCCTAACATAAACTTTCTGTTCTTTTTATTCCTTCTCTTCATCTCTTCAGCATCTCTTACCTTTTCATTTCCAATGCAAAGTCAATAATTGAAATGTTATCTGTTTCTTTCTCTACAAATGCTCTCTGACTTGCTCAGTACTTGCTTTTTTAATTTGCAGAATCCATGGAACATCATGATTAAGCACCGCCAAGTTGCCCGAAGGGGTCGCAGATCACAGATGGCAGTGAGGTAAAGCATTTCATTCATCAAAGTGCACATAAGAACACCTCTTTGCTCAGTATCCTGGTCCAGATCTGGTAGGATCAGAAGGCCAGTTGGGAAAAGTGAATCCTCACGAAGGGTCTCGGCCCGAAATGTCGACAGCGCTTCTCCCTATAGATGCTGCCTGGCCTGCTGTGTTCCACCAGCATTTTGTGTGTGTTGTCCTCACGATATTTGTTCATTCTGTTTGACACTGGAAGGGGAATATTATCGGATTCTTTTGTTCGTGCTTGGACTAAGGCTGATATGAGGACAGGTGAGCAGTAGGGATTGAGAGGTGATCTGAGGGTGATTTTTGTTTTCCCTACGTAGAGTGGTTGGAATCAGGTGTGAAGGTGAAGGCAGATACTCTTAGAGCAGTTGATTCTCCATGACATAGCAGGCTACAGACTCAATGCGGCTAAATGGGATTAGTATAGATCTGTCTTTCTCAATCTTTTTGCCCTGCAGAAACCCTTCAAATAACTTTCAGGTCTCAGTGAACCCTTGCATAAAAATTATTATATCTACAGTTCGCAGTATGTTGGCACGATCATTAAGTTGTAGATGTAATAATCTAAAGAAACTTTCTTGAAAAACATGGGTAGTTAAGCTTAACTTACCTTTCTTGAAATTAATCTTTCTTTGCCTTTCATAAATTTTAAAAACTCATAAAGACAAACATATATTTTTGTTAAACAACTGTCTTAAGCCAAAATGGGATTTAATTTTTCTAAAGGTAGGCTCAAATAGATTTAATTTAAATAAGGGATGTAAATTGATTTTAATTAATATTTACATGGAATGTTTTTGACAATGTTGAAGCTGTGTGTTGTGACGTCAGAATTTTGTTTTGCAAGAGAAACAAAACCTCTCATTGAGCCATCCATTGATGGAGCACCATTAGTACAGATGCCAATACAATTCCTTCAAGACAGACCTTTTGTTTGCAGATATGAAGACAAAACATTAAATATATCTTCGTCTTGTTTTGGGCAGCTCTTTGCAATAGAAAAAGTTTTCTTGAATTTCACCATCATTAATATCTTATAAATGCTACAACATTTTATTGGTGAAACCTGTTGACTCATCAATCTGGATAGAGATGTTTTTTAGTTTATCACAGCATCATGTGACATGTCATCAATGCGTTAACTTATCCTACTGTTTGAAAGTGAAACCTTTTCAATTTCTCATACTGCATCTTGTCTAAGCATTTTACCCACTATAGTTTTACATGCTGGCTTCATTAGGTTCTCACCAACTGTGTGACTTTTCCTTTCCCGGGTAATAACTTCTGCTGCTAAATAACTTCCTGGTTTTTTTTCACTGTGACTTTAATAACAAAAGCTTTAATTGGTTTGTTTTGAGATTCCAATAGTCATTTAAAATAATCAGCACTTTTATATGTCATATGGCTGGGATTTGTAGTTGTCAATTTTGCTGGAGCCATTGCTATATTTGTAGGTTGTTTGCCACAGACTAGGCACAATGGAATAGGACAGTTTGGATCATCGGACCATGTAAAACCCATTGATCAATAGCTTTTATTATAAAGAGGGAGTTTTTTTGTGTCCATTGTTGCATAATAACTAAATGAGAAAACTGCTAAAGATACAAAAACATCACAATACAATTCACTTCTAATCCACCTTTTGTAACAATTACAACAGCAATGTGGCAGGCCGGCAGTGTGTTTTTAAAAAAAAAAAATCCTTTAGAATGAAAATTTCCCTCTAGTTTTCTCCTACACTGGTAGAGTTTGTTCGCTCCCATAAGTCAGTCGGTGGCACGCAAGGGAAGGTTGGAGGTAATTCAGGAGAGAGAGAGACTGATGTCACAGCCCAAATTGGGTGAGTCCATTCAAAGCTCAAAAAACGCACTTCACAGCCCTCATCAGCCTACCGTCCTCTCCTCCATGCAATACAGCGCTCACCAGTTATCAGCCTACCATCCTCCCCCATCTCATGTCAAAACTCAAGCAAATAAACATGGTCCTACTGCGAACTGCCAGACTGGGTTGAAAGACCTTTAACGAGATTGCTATCGGAACTGCTCGGCCACTGCTCACCACTGGATAGCATTGTTAGCATCCCAGAATGCACAAAGTTCAAAAAACTATGCTCATCTTTTTTAATCTCATGGAACCCCTAGCAACTTCTCATGGAGCCCTAGTGCTCCAGTGAACCCTGGTATAGATGGTTGCAATGGTTGATGTGAGTCGAAAGAAGAGTGAGTAGTAAAGAAAGAAAAAGCAGAATAACTACAGGTACTGGAAAACTGAGGCAAAATCAGAAAATGTTAGAGATAGCAGATCTGTGGTGACCTTGAAACAGAACTGGGAAAGTGAGAAAACAGCAAAAGGAGAGGAGGGTTTGCAGCGAGAAAGGAAATGTCTGTGATGTAGTGGAGTCAAAGAGTCCAGGTGACACAGTGCTCTTGGTTCTATCTTGGAGAGGGTAACAAATTTTTGTTCCTCCTAGCCCATCTGCCTGGAAGAGTGAGGGCAGAATAATTTTTTATATATTTAGAATTTTTTTAAAAGAACATGCTGAAACTCTGGGATGTAGTACAGAGTGAAAATGTTTTACAGGATAGAGGATGTAATGCTGAGGCTTTTATAAGGCATTGATATGACCGCACTTTGAATATTGTGAGCAGTTTTGGGCCCCTTATCAAAGAAAGGACATGCTGGTATTGGAGCAGGTTCAGAGGACGTTCACAAGAATGATTCCAGGGATGAAACTGTTAACGTATGAGCAGCCTTTAATGTCTCTGGGCCTATAGTCACTGGAGATTAGAAGAATGAGGAGGGAACTCATTGAAATCCATGGAATATTGGAAAGCCCAGATAGACTAGACGTGGAGAGGATGTTTCCTATATTGGGGAAGTCTAGGACCAGAAGTCAAAGCCTCAGAATAGTAGAATGTCCATTTAGAACAGAGATAAGGAAGAATTTCTATAGCTAGATAGTGGTGAATCTGTGGAATTTATTACTGCAGAGGGCAGTGGAGGCCAAGTCGTTGGATATATTTAAAGCGGAAGTTGATAAGTTCTTTATTAGGAGAGTCAAAGGTTATGGGGAGAAGGCAGGAAAATAGAGTTGAGAGGGATAACAGTCAGCCATGATGGAATGGCGGATCAGGGTCGATGGGCCGAACAGCCTAATCCTGCTCCTATATGTTATGATTTTATGATAGAGGAAGGTGTTTCCTGAGTTAATGTATGTTAATGAGATGGATGGGTATACAGGACACAATTTCAAAATTTACAGATGATGTAAAGTGCAGCTGTGCATTGAATTGTTGCAGAAAAAAATAATAAATTTCAAAGCGATATTAACAGTCTGACTAAAATGGGCAGAGAGGTGGCAGATGAAAGTTAATGGTGAGAAATGTGACATATTCCATTTTGTCAGGAAAAATAAGAAAAGGCTATATAAATTAGAAGATACAATTCCAAAAGTATTAAAAGAATGAAGAGATCAGGATTTAATGTGCAAAGTTTATTGAAAATAACAAGGTAGGTTGAGAAAGTGGTTAAAATGTTGACATACTGGGCTTTACAGATAAAGGCGCAGGACTGATGCAGTGCCTCTACTTGGAATGTCAATAATTCTTTCCCTTCCCCCCCCCACTGCCCACTGCTGTTTGACCTAGTGAGTTCCTCCAGCAATGTTTTTTTCCTCCCAATTCTGGCATCACAATCTTTCAAAAAATAATAAACATTTGGAAAACACTGGTTGTCCACAACTGTGCCATGTTCTGGTGCCAGTTTAAGAAAGTGTGAAAACTATAGGGATGGTGAATGGTTCCAGTAATGATGGACTTTAGTTATTTAGATAGACTGGAGAAGCTGGTATCAAGTATGTGTAGTGATTTGAAAGAAGTATTTAAAATTGTAATGATATGTACAGGGAGAAACTATGCTCATTGGTTAAGAACTAGGAGGATTAGCAAAAGTGAGATAAGAATTTCTTTACACAGCAAGTTGTTAGGTTCTGGAATGCATTGCCATATGTGGTGGTGGAGACTTTCAGCAAGCATTCAGAAATAAGCTGGATAGATATCTGAACTGAGGTAACTTGCAGAAGCTTCGGTAGGTTATAGAGTGGGGATAGCTGCGCTGGTGTTACTCAGAAGGGTCAAATGGCCTCCTGTGGTATAAGGATTCTGTGATTCTATAATGGTATTCCTCCTCATTCTGGACAAGCTTGGGAAAATCGATGTTTGACAAGCTTATCTTGTCTCAGTCCTCCCTCTTTCTTTTTGTCTGTGTTTTTATGGCTATTCAGAGACTTCCTCTTGTTCACATACTGAATTGTAAAATTTTAGCATTCTTCTCCACTCCATTTCCTGCTGTGTTTAAAATTAAATCTGAACTCATCATTTTCATAAGATAAAAACAAAATAATACATGAACTTCCTCAAACATTTTGTTAAAACATACAGGTTCTCAATTGCAAACTTTTAAGTATATTTAATCTCTACCTGGTATATTGTGTCTTTTAAAATTGTAGGATATTACCAATTTTTGCTTTGGTTTGTGACAAAACAACTTTGACTATTATTTGGAAATGCTCATATTGTTTAAGATTGTAGATAGCACAGAATGATGAGAGTTTGTATATTCAGATGAAGAGCATGAGAAATTGAAGTACATTTAGACCACCTGGCCTCTGAAGCTTTTTCTACCATTTGGTAAAATCACGAGTGATCAAATTGTTAGCCTAAGTTCCATTTTCTTGGCTCAATTTCCCAGTAGTCCAAAATTCTGACCCCGTTTTGAATATAGTCAATGAATTGGAATCCACAGCTCCCTGAGGTAGAGACCTTCAAAGGTTCACAACACTCAGAAAATGAATTCCCTCTCACCTTGGTCATAAGTGGGTGTCCTTTTTATCTTAAGGCTATGCTCCCTAGTTCGAGATTTCTCCACCTGGGAAAACATCTTCCCAGTATTTATCCTCTCAAGCCCTCTCAGAATTTTCTATATTTCAATAACATCAACTCTCATTCATTTAAACATTACAGTATTTGAGAATCAGATTATCACTGTCTTATATGATGTAGAGTTTATTATGTAGCAGTAGAATAGTGCAAACATAAAGTTATTAAAATTTACTAAATAAAAAATGCAAAAAAGGGGGAGTAATGTGTTTTAGGTTCATGGACTGTTCAGAAATCTGATGACAGAGTGGAAGAGAGCCCCTCTTGGCCTTTCCTCAGACAATTCCAGGCATCAATATAGTTCCCAAATCAACAAAATCCTTTCTTTAGTATAGAGCCCAAATGGATGCACTTGTCAAAGTCCTGAAGACTTGCACTAGAGCTTCCCGAATACGCTACCCAATCCCTCCACACTTGTAGTATAATTCTGTAACATTTGATGGGAACTTTGGTTGTGGTGTGAGCAAAAGAGTCTGTTTCATACATCCAGCTCTTACAGTAGGGATGAAATGCCTCATATATAGATTGTCAGTGGTTGATTTTCCTGAATTGACTATGTTGAATTGACTGTTAAAAGACATCATCGCCCTCTAAAAAGGTATCATAGCAGTCTGTCTCCTTTCTTTAGCTTCACCAATCCAAACATATCCATGGATCTGTTGCGAGCTGTTCTGCAGCCTCACATCAATGAGGAGATCCGTGGCGTAATCAATAAGTACACCAAGGTAAGCTGACCGAACCTAGTGGGTGAGTGAAACACTGTCCTGGGTAGGTTGGCAGTTCAAGCAATGAAAATTTATTTTGGCAATTCAGCATCCTTGATAAGACCAGTATTTATTGGCCATACTTACCAACCTTCGACTAAGTAGTAGTGTGTCACATCTAGAATTGCTACAATCTACATGCTGAAGGAATTCCCATTGTGTTGTTGGGAAGAGAATTCCTGAAATGAACAAAAGGTGGAGAATGTAAGAATTAGTTATGTATAATAATTCATACAGTTTGTAATGTAACAAAATGGGAACAGTTATCTAACAATTGAACAGGAAAAGCTGGAATTCTAAAATGAAAATAAAACTGCTAGGATCAGCTACAGAAAATAACTAGTTAATATTTTGGGTTAAAAGCCTTTCTTCAGAAATGTTCAGGTGAAAGGTAATCAATCTAAAACATAACTTGCTTTCTGTCCCTACTGAATAGTTGTGGAATTGTGTGTAAATATTGAATAGTGGTGATAACTTGATCAAGTTGTAACCTGATGTGAAAAGGTGTAACTTTGGAGCTATCAACACTCTAAACCAAGGCAGGCCTAACTTAAGAGGAATGAAATGGTGATTACATCATCAGTTTGGTTAAACACTTTGGCTACAAGTAGGTCAGAAGCCGGGTTTCCTGTGTGATGATTCACTTCTTGATTTCCCCGAAGCTTTTGTCTGTATTGCTAGATCTAAACTATCAAATAATACTGTAGCATTACAATTATAAGATTTAGTAAACATAACATCAGGTATTTAAGAATATACTAACTGAATTTTTTTCATACCAAGGCTGTGACTTTGTTGACCAATGGCTGATGTCACTTACTTGTGCTATACTGCTTGACACTGTCAGCTATCGCATTTTTAATTCTGTTCTCCAGGAAATAATAATTACTGTGTTTGTTCAGTTTTGATGACGATCCATATAATGTAATGAATAAGCATTCGTAGGAGGTTATGTCATAAGGAAATATGGAAACTTCCAATAATTGAAAAATCTTGATATCTATCCTGCCATGTCATTTTATGATTTTTAAGATGCTCTTTGGTCTTCTAAATTCTAAATACAGGTCCAGTTTCTGTATCTGCTCACAATAGGGGAACCCTTTTATCCCAGGAACTGGCTGAGTGAGACTCTCTTAAATTGCCTCAATTTTTTTACCAAAATGTATGCCCTCACATTCTATGACATTGTAGACTACCTACCTCCTCCTTGTCACTCGCCCTTGATTATCACTTTTCTGACTCTTCACCTTCCTGTTATTCACTCTCCCACTCAGCCTTCTGTTGCCCACAGACTTCAACACATTATGCAGTATACTGTCCTTCTTCTAAACGCTTAGTACGTGCTGTAAATAGCTGTAGGCCCCACTGCCAACCTGAAGATGGATTTGAAGCAGAGATTGACAGTACCAAGGGAGAAAACTTACTATCTTGTGTACAGGCACAAGATATCTTTGTAACTTCAATTGTTCATAAGTCAGAAGTGAACAAAAATAGCATGTAAGCAAGAATAATAAAAAATGGCTGTGATGGGAGAATGAGCAGGTATGGGAAGAGTGGCCACCAGCCAGCTTTACTGATTCAAGTTCAAGTTTAACTGTCATTAGACCATACATATGAATACAGCCAAACGAATTGGTATTTGTCTAGGACCAAGGTGCAACACACAGTATCAACAGTCACACAGCACGTATAACTATGATAGCAGAAAAACATGTATTCACAAAAAAAAATAGCTGAAATCCCCGAGTGTCATGGCCTGCAGACTGATAATGCATGGATGTTGTTTTGAAGCCACATTTCTGCAAGAACAATCCCAGAGCTGTCCTCATCACGAGCTAGTGCAGCAAGCAAGTCTGCTAGGTGCTCCAAGCTCTGTTCACCTTGACCCTGCCCCTTGATTGTTGCTTGGGGGAGGTAGGGACCAGGAAGTGAAGACGCTCAGAAATGCTCCCTGTTTGCTTGTTTGGAGTCTGTTGGTCCTGATTGTATCTATTTTCAGTTTTTCCAGAAGGCTGCATGGAATGTGAAGGAGAATATCGGTGAAGATGTAGACCCTGAGCAGCTGGTGCAAGAGACCTGTAAAAACTGTTTGGAACAGGTAGGAGAAATGGTAGCAGGGAGACAGTGAGTGAATGGATTAAATGGCCCTATATGGGGTGTATGGTGCCCTGTCCTTCCACAGGATGTGTTGTACGCAAGTTGCACTTCCAACGCACAAAATGCAACATTGATTGCCCAAGAAAATCTTTACTTATAGAATGATATGTTCATAATTGAGAATGGATATTTTTAGCTATGTTATTTAACAATAAGGTTCAGAAGTACTTTTTGCCATACTTAAACATACAGTGATGACCCTTACTAAGACTGACGTTCTGGCTGTATAGTGCTGGCCCAGACCCTTACATAGGAACAGCATCTGTGGTCTGTACATGTCCTAACGTGCATGGCTGGATGTGGGTCACTTATCTCTCTGATTCTCCAATGATTTGATCAACTCAGTGCTAGCCTCCAGCTCACAGCAAAACTGCAGTTAAGTTATGGTGTACATGGGGGACATCACGTGATGACGTAGGATCGAGACGCAGGGACCCAGCTCTCCCGTAAAAAATTAATAAATTAATGTTTAAATGAAGAAAAGTTAGTCAATACTTTCTAAAAGTTACTTATAAACGACTCCGGACTGTGTCAAGCTATGCCTCAAAGAAGGAAGATGAAGAAAACTAATACCGGGAAGACTACGCAAGTTGGAACAAGAACAAGGCCCACGTCTACCGAGGAACCGCGGTCTCAGGTACATTATATCACCGGCGATACGGAACAGGAGACTGTGGCAACATTGGCCACAGGAAAAGACCACCGTGAGCTGCGCAAACGCGAAGGATGGAGCATGCGCAAACGGGAGCAACAAGAACTACAAAGCCCAGCTACCACTGCAACTGAAAGTGATAGCGAATCGGAGGGAGAGTCAAATCTCTCGGAAGGATCAGCTGAAGAAGGAGGCAAAAGTCCTTCTAGAAATATAGAAAAGACTTTGAGGCAAATAATGCGTAAATTAGACACATTAAAAGTAATTAAAAATAATCAAAAAATACTCGGAAAAAAAATGACCAATATGGAGACTATGCTTGATAAAATGGCAAAGAGACAGGAAAAAATGGAAAAAAGAATTACGGACTTGGAAACTACAACGGAAGATATGGTTGAAAGAATGGACAAAATGGAAAAGGAAAATACGGCTTGGACATCAGAAAGAAAACAATTTATGGAAAAAATTGATAAGCTTGAAAATCTCAGTAGACGAAATAATATTAAAATTGTTGGACTCAAAGAAGATATAGAAGGAGAAGATCCAATAAATTTTTTTCAAAAATGGATCCCTGAAAAATTGAAAATGGAAAGAGAAACTCCAATTGAGATTGAAAGGGCGCATAGATCTTTAAGGTCAAGACCTCGAGCTGATCAAAACCCACGATCAATTTTGATAAAATGCTTACGATACCAAGACAAAGAAAAGATCCTGAAGGCCGCTGCCCAAAGTGCCAAAAATAGAAACGGGCCATTGATGATAGCAGGGAAACCAGTTCTTTTTTACCCGGATATAAGTTACAACCTGTTGAAGAGAAAGAAGGAATTTAACCCAGTGAAAAAAGCCTTATGGGAAAAGGGTTATAAATTTACAATGCGTCATCCTGCAACACTGATAATTTTTTTGGAGGAGGGAAAAAAATTTTTTTCCGATTATCGAAAAGCGGAGGAGTTTGTACAAGAACTTCCATCTATTCGCTAATTACGCATAGAGGCTTCCAAACGTAATGGATTAAAAATGAAGATAGACCCAACGAACAGAAGTGATGGACATTTATGGATATTATAGAAGAGAAAAGCAAAATTTTAGAAATACTAAATGAGAACAGTATTTTTTTTTTCTCTTATACATATACTTTTTTATGTTGCGGGGGGGGCTGGGAGGCTGTGGATCGGTTACTGCGGGATTCACGTGTGTAATCATGGCGGTTGCCATGACCCGTACAGCAGAGGGGGGGTAATGTTGTGTTTTTTTTCCACAACATTAGTAGGGGGGTATTTTGTTTTTTTCTTTATATTTTAATTTTCTTCTATCTTTTTGCCTGGATGATTGGTGGGGACACACATAGCAACACGGAGATTTTTATAAAGATTTCCCAGGATACCACGAAAGTGGAAAGATTACGTATTATTATAGATTGGAGTAATATAATAAAAAAAATAATGACTAATCTACTAAATTTTTTAAGTTTTAATGTTAATGGGCTTAATGGACCAGTAAAAAGAAAAAGAATTTTAACATATATTAAAAAAATGAGAACTCCGCGGAGCATGTGGGGATCTTCCAACACCCAGGCATTCCCTTTTTTTTTCTTTCTTATTTTTTTAATAGGGATGTTAGGGGGGAGGGGTTAAGGGGAGGGGGGCTGGGTAACACTTTTTTTTCATACACATTTATTCTATAACTATTTAAAAACAATAAAAAAAGTTTAAAAAAAAAAGTTATGGTGTACATTTTCAACAAATATTTTCATTTCCTTAACTGTTATTTACATTTTGTTTTTGTGTTAACTTTACTAAATATATTTTAATGTTTTAAATAATTTACATCAATTTGAATATGAATAAATAGGGCTTTCATGAATGTTTGAACAACAATAGTTATTTAGTTTCAGCTCTCCTTGCTGTGCTTGTCATTTCATTGAAGGACAGTTCCAGCATTCTAGTAAAACATACCAACAACCAAAAGAATAAACTTTTTTAAAGCTTCTAATAAATATAACCAATCATACTCTTTAGATTAGGTAAGCAATAAAAGAAAGAAACATTGATTTGTAAAAGGAACAGCAAAAATGGGTGGAGATTTTTAATAAGTTTATGGATACAGTGTGCATTAATACTCGAATGGAGCAGTTCCATTGATTTTTTTTTTGTTGTATCCTTGTAACTATGAGCCAGTACCTGTCTCAGTGCCTTATCCCATCTTTCTGGTGCAGGCTAAAATGATGTACTCGGATGCAGGGAAGATGCTTACCAAACCCACTGGAGACCTTTCTGCCACAAAGGTATGCTCTGAGTTTACTTCAGACCATAGTGATTACACAAGTATGGTTATGTTGCTCCATTGAGTGTCAGGTGGAGTTTGGATTAGTCAAACAGTTTACTACTTTTGTTCTGTATCATTTGTTTGCTTTGACTGATTCCGTCCTCTGATTGTAGTTAATGATCTGGTTATTGAATAAAGCTGCCATAATCAGCAGCCTATCCATTGTGTCTAGGGCAGATTGCCTGTTGTGATCTCCCATGTTATTCATTCCGGGGCACCAACTGATTTTTGGAAGGGTGCAGTCTGACAGTTAATTAGATTGATCTGGGCAAGCAAAAGGATTTTGCCACTTGAAGTTGTTCCTAAGGGGATGATCTCTAGCTGACAGCTGAGTGAGGATTTTCTTCTGATAAAAATGCAACTGCTTCTTATCCAGTTATACTTTAGGAGCTTTGGTCAATTTTGTTTTACTTAGACATTTGCACTACGGTTTCAAATATATTCTTCAGCCTTATCCAAACCAGTTTGAATCAGTGGAATATTACAAACTCATAATTTGTCTCTTTCAACACGCCCACAGGGTTGGTATCGATTATTTTGTGTAAGATGAATTGAAGCTTTTGCAGCATAATCAAGGGCGATATACATAGGAATGGCTACTATCTGGGAGTTTTCAAGCATAAAGAGAAAGAAAAGATTAGCTTTATTTGTCGCATGTACATCAACACATACATTGGAATGCATCGTTAACGTCAAATCAAATCAGCGACTATTATGCTGGGGAACCTGCACATGTAACTATGCGTCCGGTATCAACATAGCATGCCCACAAACTATTAATCTGATATAAAATTTTAACATAAAAAAGAGTGACATTCGGAAGTGATATTGTGGACTGGAAATGGCAGTTTGCACTTATAGAAGTCCTTGTGTCACAACACCAATGTGTTGTTTTCCTTCTCAAGGAAGCACTGACTTGTAAAAGAATGTAGTTCCCCAGATGCACAACTGCCTGCTCCCCGGGTTGCAGCAGCAATGGTCAAAAGCAGCGGTGTCGACAGTTGTCGTAACAGAGTGGGAAGAGTGCCACGTAAAGGATTGGTGATGGGGTTCAAACAGAATTGCTGAAATCTTTAGGGTTTTGAAGATATGCTGAGGGAATTGCTCCAACATTTATCCCTCGATCATCATCCCCCTGATAACTGATAATCACATCATTATCACTTTGCTTTTTATGAGAAATTATGATCAAATTAGCTGCGTTGTTTGTTAACCATACTCAGAAATATTTCATTGGCTTTAATGTTTTATACTTGAGTGCAATCAAGTGTGATATTTTAATGTAAAATGTGTCTTACTGCAGCGATCGCGACAGGTAGAAGATGACTTGAGCCAGAGAGGGAGTCCGGTCTTGAAGAAGGTTAGCCTGAATGAAGCTGAAAATGAAAAGTTAAGATGAACTAAAAGCGATTGTTGTAGTTTGTGCAAGTTTTAAGCTGGTAAGCTAAGCCTGGAGATTGCTCCATACCTGTTGGTGGCATTACTCTTTGCACAGTCTGTACCAAACCTGAGAAACCATTCACATGGCAGCCCAGTGCTGGTGCTTAGTGGGCTTTCTAACTAAACGAGGCATCAAATTTGTGCTTCAGTCTGCCTTTTCTAGCAAAGGTCATTGGATAGTGGCCATCAAAAGGGACTGTAGAGCTAAAGGGCTAAAAGGAAACTAGTAAAATTGCAAATGCCAGTGTGTATTAGACCACATAACTAAATCCCACCACAGAAACTGAACCATCAACAGTATATTCTGGTCTGTATCTAATGCACCCAAGGTATTGAATCATTCAACACAAAACATCCAAAACAACAGTAAACCTGATTATCCATTCCTTGTATCTGTTGAGCCAGTGCCATCTTGAATTGATTTTAATATTATAATACACCTTCAGTGAATGGTTATGAATACAGTAACCTTGTGAATTAAGGAACTGCACAAACTGCCCAAGGTATTTAAACAGTGAAGGACAATGTGCAAAGTTTTAAGGAAATTTTGCTCTTGCAGAGGAAAGGAAGGCCACCAGGACATCTGATTTCATTTGACCGGACAGCTCCGAATGCTATTGTGTAAGTACCAACCCTCAGGCAAATGTATCCTGTTGAGCTACTAGCACCAAGAGTGACTTGATTAAACTGCTCTTCTCCAATTTATGGCTTTTCTTGCAAATAATCATTCGTGATGAATGTTTATGTATCTGAACAGATAATGATGCACTGTCTGGGTAACAGTGCTTTTAATTGCAGAACAGTTTTGTGGGGAAGAAAAGTAGCCTGGTACTCCTTCCAAGTTCCAGTGCCACTGTTCACCATCCAGGCACTGCATGGTCAGGGCCAGCAAAAATACTGAGTTCAAAGGGTAAGGGACTGTCCCAAAGTAGAAAAAGATACATGTAGAGTTTGGAGCTAATCTTCCCACAGGAGCCATCTTTAGAGCTGGGTAGTGCCGGGAACTGTCTCCTACTATCAGCAGCTCAGGTAACATTGGGTGCTCTCCATCGCTGTTCTGAATGGCTGACTTATTTTAAGAATGTGTGCCTGGTTCCAGATGCTCCAGCCAGGGAAACATCAACTTTGTATCTACCCAACCAAGTCCTCTGAGAACTTGGATTATTTCAGTGCTTCAATCAGTTTTTTTAAATTGTAGGAATAAATTAAATCTCACATTATTGCTATCATGAAGGCTCTAACTTATTAATTTATTTTTCAGCACAAAAGTTAAGTACACTGAGCCAATAAAACGGGAAGGACCCAAGGTAATGTTTTCAGCTTGTAAACTAGAATTATATTTACTCTTTTGCAATGAAGTGTTTACGATTCCTCTCCCTGACTGAAACTGGAGTAAGAACTATGTGCATGCATCTTGTTGTCAGTGACAGTGTGGATATCACAGCAGCGCAGTGTTGTCATTGACTGATGTCCATGGTGTCAGTGATAGTGAGGGTATCACAGCATTGGACTGTTATCCTTGGCCTATATTCACAAATTCCTTTTTAAGACTAATAGAACATAATGTCGAGTAGGAGCCCTACCTGATTTTTCTCCTTCCAGCTCCCATGGAGGCCTTTTATAACAGCTGAACCACTGCTTCAAAAAGACTGGGAACCGAATTAGGGAATTGCTCCTCTAGGGTGCACTAGTATAACTCTGGATGATAGCTTTATCGTCATTTAAATGTCTCAGAGTGGAAAGAGGTGCTGCAAATCTAAATAGAGATGACAACCTGCCCCCCACCAAAAGGGGAATTGTATGCTAATTGCATAAAATGCTGGTGGAACGCAGCAGGCCAGGCAGCATCTATAGGGAGAAGCACTGTCGACGTTTCGAGCCAAGACCCTTTGTCAGGCCTAACTGAAAGAAAAGATAGTAAGAGATTTGATAGTGGGAGGGGGAGGGGGAAATCCAAAATGACAGGAGAAGACAGCAGGGGTTGGGGTGAAGCTAAGAGCTGGAAAGGTAATTGGCAAAATGGATATAGAGCTGGAGAAGGGAAAGGATCATGGGATGGGAGGCCTAGGGAGAAAGAAAGGGGGAGGGGAGCACCAGAGGAAGATGGAGAACAGGCAGAATGATGGGCAGAGAGAGAAAAAAAAGGGGAAGGGGGGGAAAAAAGTAAATAAATCAGGGATGGGGTAAGAAGGGGAGGAGGGGCATTAATGGAAGTTAGAGAAGTCAATGTTCATGCCATCAGGTTGCAGGTTAGTTACACCTTTGGTTTGGAGGAAGTGGGAAGAGCCAAAGGAGAAATTATTGAGAGTAAGAACTAATTCTGGTAGACGGAGGAGAGTGGTGGTAGAGGGGAATTGGTTAGGTCTGGAATCCAAAAAGAAGCAGTGCTCCCGGTGTGGCCTTTTATATATTGGTGAGACCCGACACAGACTGGGAGACCGTTTCACTGAACACCTACGCTCTGTCCGCCAGAGAAAGCAGGATCTCCCAAAGGCCACACATTTTAATTCCACATCCCATTCCCATTCTGATATGTCTATCGATGGCCTCCTCTACTGTCAAGATGAAGCCACACTCAGGTTGGAGGAACAACACCTTATATACCAGCTGGGTAGCCTCCAACCTGATGGCATGAACATTGACTTCTCTAACTTCTGTTAATGCCCCTCCTCCCCTTCTTACCCCATCCCTGATATATTTAGTTTTCCTCCCCCCCCCCTTTTTTTCTTTCTCTCTCTGCCCATTCTCCATCTCCCTCTGGTGCTCCCCTCTCCCTTTCTTTCTCCCTAGGCCTACCATCCCGTGATCCTTTCCCTTCTCCAGCTCTGTATCACTTTTGCCAATCACCTTGCTGGCTCTCAGCTTCACCCCACCCCCTCCGGTCTTCTCCTATCATTTCGGATTTCCCCCTCCCCCTCGTACTTTCAAATCTCTTACTATCTTTCCTTTCAGTTAGTCCTGACAAAGGGTCTTGGCCCAAAACATCAACAGTGCTTCTTCCTATATATACTGCCTGGCCTGCTGCGTTCCACCAGCATTTTGTGTATGTGGGTTGAATTTCCAGCACCTGCGGATTTCCTAGTGATTGTATGCTAATTTGTTCATGGGCAGTGCTGATTCACAGACTCTTTTAAGGAACATTGGCAGTGACTGGTCATGTCCTTACAATGGTAGGATAGAAAAGCAGTACCTGAAACTTAGCTTTGCACAACCTAGCTTGATAGAAGAAATAAATGTGTAGACTATTTTCTAAACAGAGTGAATTCAGTAATTGGAGGTACAGAAGGCCTTGGGAGACCTAATGTAGTTGAATGACCAGTAAGAAAGATTAATGCAATATTAGCATTAATTTCGAGAGGACTAGAATATATAAGTAAGGATGTACAGTAATGCCGAGACTTTATAAAAGTCAGACTACATCTTGAGTATTGTGAGCTGTATTTGTACCTGTATCTAAGAAAGGATATGCTGGAATTGAGTGGGTTCAGAAAAGGTTTACGAGAACAAAAGGGTTAATATACAATGAGTGTTTGATGGCTCTGAGCCTGTACCCACTGGAATTTAGAAGATTGAGGTGGGATCTTATTGAAATTTATATTGTAAGATGTAGATAGAATGGACATGGGGAGGATGTTTCCAGTTGTGGGAGAATCTAGGACCGAAGGAGGGGTTTCTTTAGCCAGCAATGGTGAATTTGTGGAATTCATTATCACAGATGGCTATGAATGCCAAGTCATTGGATATATTGAAAGTAGAGATTGATAGATTTTTGATTATTAAACTGAGAAGAATGGGTTGAAAGGCAAAATAAATCAGGCATGATGAATGATGAAACAGACTCTGGCCAAATGGCCTAATTCTGCTCCTCTGTCTTACTGTCTTATGGAATTGGCAAATTGCACTGCCTTTTGCTGGAAGTTAAAGATAGTAAAGAATGGCTGTGGTGGGGACTGAAGGAACAGTTGTAAAGGAGCTACTAATTGCTTTTTTATTATTATACATTTTCAGTGGGACCCAGCCAGACTAAACACATCAACCACATTTGTGCTTGGGTCGCGTGCTAACAAGTAAGGAGCCAGTTTGCATGTTCTTTCTCAGGCTCTATTATGGTACTCTCTCTAGAAATTTACCTGTTCTGCGGGATTATAATTCTGGGGGAAGAAACAAACTAGCTTTAAAATCCTTTTCTTCCTTCATTTTCTGCCTTAAAGGATCTTGGGTTGTTGCTGCACTTCCCTTTATTTTGTTTTCTTAGTACAAGGAACAAACCTCTAAGTTTGTTTCTGTGTTTGACTTACGACGTGTACTTACTCAAAGTAAGGATGTCATTGTTGGGATTTAGAATGTCTTCATTTGGTTGCAGACTCCTGTCCCAGGCAGATACAGCAGTGGTTAGATACAGAATACAGCTACTTCCGTTCTGCTCCTTCCAAATTACCGAAGCAAGAGCAGACAGGCAGGTTGCAAGGTTCCCTTATTAGCTGGAGTACAAATAGCAAAGGTTAGACTAATCTTAGTCTATTATGAATGGATCAGGGAGCATAAATAAAACAGTGTACCTTCCCCAGGTTTTGAATGCCTAACTTACAGACTTCCCATATATAAGAATGAGAGTTGGGAGAGTGATGGGATGGATGAGAATGGTTTTACCAACTGCCGGAGGGCATCTTCTGGTGGGTAGGTCCAGGGTATTTCTGCATGTCTTCTCTTTTCAGCCCACCCTCTGTGCCAAAACAGTGGGGTAGGGGTCTAGGTTGAGCTAAGTAGGCTGGCAGTATTGAGGAGGCTTGCTTACTGAGCCAGTGAGATCAGCTGCTCTTCACATTCCTGTTTATACCCTCATCATAGATGGTCCTGTTCACTTCTGACTTATAGCATGAGAAACTTCTTGTAGCTGTAAATTTGAAAAGAAAACTTGATTAATGCCCTGGAAGGTTTAGTGAGACCGAGTTTTGATTCGGACTTGGATTTTTTTTTTGCAATGACTATCACCCTGAGCTCTGCTTCACTTTAGTTTCTCCATCCTGATGTTCATAAAAAATATATGGTACCAAAGGCGGTCTTTCAGCTCATTGCAGTGATGCAACTAATTTGAGCTGGCTAAGTTACTCCCATCTCCTATTCTTCCATCTGTGATTTTACAAATTGCTTTTTTTTTCAGGTATAGGGTGGGGAATGTTTTAAGTGTGATCATTGTTTCTGCCTACTACCTTTCAGACAGTGGGTTTTGGACACTCTACTCAAAGAGCAAGGGCAAAATCCTCTAATCTAATCCCAATTTTTTTTTAATGCCGTGGACCCTTACTGTTAACCAAGGGGTCCACAGACTTCAGGTCGGGAATCCCTGCTCTAATATTTCCAACAAAAAGCATGAATCTTTGACTCTTATTCATCTACTTCCATGAAAAGTGAAATAGTCCTTCACATTCACTGACCAGTCCTCTTGCAGCTTTGTGCACTTCGATTAAATCTCCTTTCATTCACCTCTGTTCTCCAAGAAAATAACTCCAACCTAACAAAACATTACAGCCTCTCATCGGTACTGTAGTTCTCCAACTCCTGCAACGTCTTGAGTGCTGCAGCACCCCTCCTATAGCATGATGAACAGTCCACGGTTAAAGGCTGGGCTGCTGTTCCCAACAGAAGTTACATGCCATCTTCTTTTGAGTAAACTTTACAATAAATTCTTTAACTTCTGTGTACTGCAGTCTGTAAGATTGGCATCTCTTTTAAGATTCATTCAAAGATTTACATCATGGACACATCTGTATGCAAACTCTTTTCAGATCATTCCCTCTTCTGTTTCAGAGCCTTGGGAATGGGTGGCACTCGTGGAAGAATCTACATAAAGCACCCTGAACTATTCAAGGTGAGAGCAAATGCACTTTTGTCTCAAGATGCATGAAGCTCGGTGGCAGCAAGTGTACCATGTAATTCACATATTCTCACCCATTGCCTGCTGCCAGCAGTGAAAGGCCATTTGATGACAGTTGCAGTTTGGCTTTAATCTCCTGTCTGTCAAAAGCCCATATCCATATTGTCCCAAATTTCTCTATTCTTTTGAATAGTAGTTGGCACATGTGATTCATGGAATATTATCCATTAAAAAATTACATAGTGAAATCCTCAAAACACAAAGAACCACTTGAGTAACATCCCATTTATTCTGCACTTACAAAACAATCAATGTTTTAAAGTCTGCCAGTGTAAGTAATTGCTGTTCTTCACCATGAACTCAGTGTAGGTCAATACAGTGAAATAGCAATAACCTATCCAATGATTCAGAAATACTGATGGTTCAGTCTCTGACTCGTGAGGTGGTGATTACAGCACTCCCCATTCAGTGGGCACTGGTCCCTGCACTCCCTTTCAACTTGCCTGGTTCATTGGAAATTTTTTTTTAACTGAATTGCAGTATTTATTAAAAATAAGATCCAGTAATCCAGAAAATTTTCCAGTCTGGCATCACTAAAGACTCCAGTTGTGAGGTTATTGGTATTTTTCTATTCAATGTTTCACTGAAGGTCTATTGTGGGTCAGTATAGTATATTACTGTTGTCTGAGTCAATGCTTTTTGCTGTGTTGACATTGTCCTTTACCATAAAAATTCAGTGTGGGTCACTGTGTGTAACTTAGGCCACAACTGCCCTTACCTGTACTCTCTCTGATCTTCAGTACTCTGCAGACTCACAGGACAAGCATTGGCTTGGAGAGAAGCACCATATGCCAGCCACAGGTGGCAAAATGGTAAGTATTGGCGAACCAGCTCAGCAAATACTAACGTCAGGACTTTGTGCAAAATATCTCCCCTCCTAGGATGTTAATGGTACTTTGCGTATTGTGTCCTTGTTCCAAACCACAGATTTACAGAAGTATCCCAAGTATGTACCAGAGTTGCTCATTAATCTTTCATGAGGAAACAGTAATTGCAGTCTGCATCTCTATATTTTTGAATATGCTACAATCCACTGTTAAGGACATGTGTGCCTTTATGTGCTTGTGTACAGGTAAATCTGCTGTAATAACTGATTTGGCCCATTAAGTCTGCTCTGCCATTTCATCATGACTGATACATTTCCCTCTCAACCCCATTCTCCTGCCACCTTCTTATAACCTTTCACGACCTGATTAATCAAGTGTCTATCAACCTCTGCCTTAAATACACCCAGGTACCTGGCCTCTCCAGCCACCTGTGGCAACTAATTCCACAGATTCACCAGCCTTTGGCTGAAGAAATTCCACCTCATCTCTATTCTAAATACATGTCCCTCTATTTTGAGACTGTGCCTTCTGGTCCCAGATTGCCCCACCAAAGGAAACATTCTCTTCACAACCACTCTATCTCGACCTTTCAACGTTCAAAAGGTTTCAATGAGATCCTGCCTCATTCTTCTAAATTCCAGTGATTACAGTCTCAAAGCCTTCAGTCAATGCTCATACAATAACCCTTTCATTCTTGGAATCATTCTCATGAACCTCCTCTCCAATGTCAGCACATCCTTTCTTAAGGGGCCCAAAACTGCTGACAATATTCCAAGTGAGGCCTCATCAGTACCTTGTACGGCCTCAGCATTATTCCTTGATTTTACATTCTAGTCCTCTTTAAATATTAACATTTTCCTTCCTCACCACTGATTCAACCTGTAAATTAACCTTTAAGAATCCTGCAGGAGGACTCCAAATCCCTTTGCACCTCAGATTTTTAAAATTTTCTCCCCTTTTAGAAAATAGTCAGTGCTTTTATTCCTTCTACCAAAGTGCATGATCATACACTTTGATCTGTTACTTCTTTGCCCATTCTCCAAGCCCTTTTGTGGCCTTCCTGCTTCCGCAAAACTACCTGCCCCTCCACCTATCTTCTACATTTTTGTCCACAAAGCAATCAATTTCATTATCCAAGTGGTTTACATAAGAATATAACATAAGAAATAGGAGCAGGAGTAGGCCATCTGGCCCATTGAGCCTGCCCCACCATTCAATAAGATCATGGCTGATCTGTCCGTAAACTCAGCTCCATCTACCTTGCTTTTTCCCCATAACCTTTAATTCCCTTACTATGTAAAAACCTATCTAACTGTTCCTTAAATATATTTTGTGAGGAAGCTTCAACTGCTTCCCTGGGCAGAGAATTCTACAGATTCACCCACTCTCTTGAGACAAACAGTTTCTCCTCACCTCCATCCTAAATCTTGTCTCCTGAATCTTGAGGCAATGTCCCCTAGTTCTAGTCTCATCTACCAATGGAAACAACTTTCCTACTTCTATCTTATCTATCCCTTTCAAAATTTTGTATGTTTCTATAAGATCCCCTCTCATCCTTCTGAACTCCAGAGAGTATAGTCCCAGGCAATTCAATCTCTCCTCATAGGTTAACCCCTTCATCCCTGGAATCAACCTGGTGAACCTCCTCTGCACTGCCTCCAAAGCCAATATGGAGACCAGAACTGCACACAGTACTCTAGGTGCAGCCTCACCAGTACCCTATATAGTTGCAGCATGACCTCCCTGCTCTTGAATTCAATCCCTGTAGCAATGAAGGCCAACATTCTGTTTGCCTTCTTAATAACCTGTTGTACCTGCAAGCCAACTTTTTGCGATTCGTGCACAAGAGCTCCCAAGTCCCTCTGCACAACAGAATGCTGCAGTCTTTCACCATTAAAATAATAATCTGCTCTTCTATTATTCCTTCCAAAGTGGATGATCTCGCATTTACCAATGTTGTATTCCATCTGCCAGACCTTGGCCCACTCACTTAACCTATCTGTATCCCTCTGCAGCCTTTCTACATCCTCTGTACAATTTTCTTTTCCACTGAGTTTAATGTCATCAGCAAATTTTGCTATGCTACACTCAGTCCCCTCTTCCAAATCATCAATGTAAATGGTAAACAGCTGCGGGCCCAGCACCAACCCCTGCAGCACCCCACTCACCACTGACTGCTAACCAGAGAAACACCCATTTATACCAATTCTCTGCCTTTGATCAGTTAACCAATACACTTCCTCCAACTCCATGCATCCATATCTTATTTATAAGTCTCTTGTGCGGCATCATATCAAACGCCTTCTGGAAATCCAAGTGTACGACATCCACCTGTTCCCCTCTATCCACTGCGCTCATTATGTCCTCAAAGAACTCCATTAAGTTTGTCAAACAGGACCTGCCCTTTCTGAATCCATGCTGCGTCTGTCTAATGGAACCACCCCTTTCTAAATGTTTTGCTATTTCTTCCTTAATGACAGCTTCAAGCATACAATGTAAAAAGAAGCGGTCCCAACACAGCCCCCTGTGGAACACCACTAGTTACCAGCAGTCAATCTGAAAAAGATTCTATTATTCCCACTCTCTGTCTCCTGCCACTCAGCCAATGCTCTATCCATGCTAGTAGTTTTTCCTGTAATACTTGGGATTCTTGTCTTGTTAAACAACCTCATATTTAGTACCTTGTCAAAAGCCTTCTGAAAATCCAAGTACACAACATCCATCGATTCTCCTTTGTCTATCCTGTTTTGTTATTTCTTCAAAGAATTCCAACAGATTTGTCAGGCAAGCTTTTCCCTTGAGAACCATTCTGACTTCGGCCCTATTTTGTCATGTGCATCCAAGTACCCTGAAACCACATCCATAACAATCAACTCCAACATCTTCCCAACCACTGAGGTTAGTCCCATAATTTCCTTTCTTCTGCCTCCCTCCCTTCTTGAAGAGTGGAGTGACATTTGCAATTTTCCAGTGCTCTGGAACCATTCCAGAATCTATTGATTCTTGATAGATCATTACTAATGCCTCTGCAATCTCTTCGGCTACTATACCTCTTTTAGAACCTTGGGGTGCCATCCATCAGGTCCAGGTGACTTATCTACCTACAGACATTTTAGTTTCCTAAGCACCTGGTGGTAATAGCAACTGGAATCACTTCTGCCCCCTAACACTCTCGAACATCTGGCATCCTACTAATGTCTTCCACAATGAAGACTGATGCAAAATACTTATTCAGTTCATGCGCTATTTCCCTGTCCCCTGTTACTACCTCTCCAGTGTCATTTTCCAGTGGTTCAATATCTACTCTCTCCTCTCTTTTACTCTTTATACACTATATCTGAAAAAAACATTTGGTGGTATTTTTGATATTATTGGCTAGCTTGCCTTTGTATTTCATTTCTCTCCCCCCCCCCCCCCCCCCCCGCTGTGGTCTTTTTAGTTGCCTTCTGTTGGTTTATTAAAAATTTCCCAATTCTCTAACTTCCCATTTGTTGTTGATCTATTATACGTCCACTCTCTTGCTTTTATGTTGCTTTGACTTCACTTGTCAGCAATGGTCGGCCTTTAGAATACTCCCTCTTCTGTGGGATGTATCTATCCTGCACCTTCTGAATTGCTCCCAGAAACTCCAGCCATTTCTGCTTGGCCATCATCCCTTCTAGTGCCCCCTTCCAATCAACTTTGGCCAGCTCCACTGTAATACTGATACATCTGACTTTAGCTTCTCCCTCTTAAGTTGCAGGGTGAATTTGATCATATTATGGTCACTGATTTCTAAAGGTTCCTTTACCTTAAGCTCTAATCAAATCCAATCCATTACATAACACCCAATCCAGAATTGCTGATCCACCTGGTGGGCTCAACCAGAAGCTGCTCCAAAAAGCCATCTTGGAGGCATTCTCAAATTTTCTCTCTTGGGATTTAGCATCAATTTGATTTCCCAATCAATCTATATATTGAAATCCTCCATGATTAATGTAACAATGCCTTTATGACATTATGCTTTTTCTGTCTCCCATTGTAATTTGTAGACCACATCCTGGTTACTGTTTGCAGACCTGTAAATAATTCCTATCAGGGTCTTCTTACCCTTGCAGATTCTTAACTCTACTCACAAGGATTCTACATCTTCCGATCCTATGTCACCTCTTTATAAAGATTTCATGCCATTTTTTTAACAGCTGAGCCACTACTCCTGTGCCTAACGCCCTGTGCCTTTCAATAGATTGTGTATCCTTGGATGTTAAATCCCCAACTACAATCATCTTTTAGCCGTGACTTCATGACACCCATGGCAATACAGCCGCTAATCTCTAATTACTCAACGAGATAATTTATCTTATTTCGTATACTTCATACATTCATACATAACACCTTCAGTCCTGTCTGTCGTCCTTTTCAATTTTGTTCCCCTTTTACACTACAACCCATCCCACTGAATGCAATTTTGCCCTATCATCTTCCTGACAGCCTCACTATGCACTATCTTCCCCTTCTCCCTTTTTCCATTCCCCTTTCTGGTTCCCCTCTTACCCCTTCTCTTCTCACATGCCTATCACATCCCTCTTGTGCCCCTCCACCTTTCCCTTCTCCCATGGTCCTTTCTCTTTTTCTGTCAGATTTCTGTTTCAGCCTTTTACCTTTTCCACCCATCACCTCCCAGTTCCTCATTAATCCCTCCTCCCCCACCCACCCACCTTGCCCTTTGTTTGCCTGCTTGTATGCCTTCACTCTCCCCACCCCACCTTATTCTGGCTTCTCCTCCTACCTTTCCAGTCCTGATGAGGGTCTCGGCCACAAACATGCACTGTTCATGCCTCTCCATAGATGCTGCTCAAAATGTTGTGTTGCTCTGAATGTCCAGCGTCTGCAGAATCTCTTGTCTTTATGTTTTGAATTAGGATCTAATTGGGGCATCCAGATCTAACACTAGTTATTTTATTAACAGTGAAACAAGGACAAAAATCACATTGTTCTGGTGGCCCACAGAGTCTTGTAATTCAAATATTCACAAACTTACCTTTTAAAGTCAGAGATCTGAGGACCAGAATATTATATTGACACCCAATTTTCCTGTGGCTACTGTGCTATATTACTTATGACATTACTTAATAATTAATGTCAATTATTATTTTTATTGTGCCTTCAGCTTGTACCTATTTCAGCTCTTTGATTATATGCTTTTTCCTTTCCGTGCCCTTCATGCAGATCCCTTCTTCTGTTGGTGAAGGACTGTACTAACTAGTTATGCCTTTTGCCTGCACAGTTTTCACAATGTCAAGTGCAGTTGCAGGTGCAGTTTCAATGGCTATTAGTCATGCTACTCTGTAATGTTTATTTTTAGGCCTACCTGTTAATAGAAGATGACATTCGAGAACTGGCAGCCAGTGATGACTACAGGTGAGAACCTTTCAACCAGGAAATTTGGATCACAAGCTGGTCCTACTGAGGGAGGCAAGGCAGAGAACTGGGAGGTTATAAATGAACATTGTATAGCAGAGCTTAGATGTCTGCTCAGGCAAAAAGTAAAAATCTGAACCTGGCCAAGGCCAATTTAAAACTTGCCTGAGCCCAAATGCTTTTTTTAATATCCAATATGATCTGGATGCATTTGAAGAAACAACAGGTAACTTCATTTCCCTATCTGGATCAGTATTCAATCTGTGATACTGGTTCAGTTTGTTTTCATTTCTCTCTCTGGGAATTGAGGGAATACCTAACATACCCTGCAGTTTGCAACTCCCACACTTTTCTTTGTTCTTGCTTTCTAACTAATCCATTCAACCATTGACCTGATAATGTACCAACTATCCCCACGGTAACCTCCAATTTTATCCTTGGAGGGGAATAAACAGTCAATATTTTGGTCCTTCCTTATCAGGATTATAAGGAAGGGGGCAGAAGCCAGATTAAGAAGTTGGGGGGTGGGGGGGGGGGGTGGAAGGAGGAGCAGTACAAGCTGTCTTTCCATCTGTTACCAATAGCATTTCCAATATCTCGGGTCAGGAATGATCCTTGTGACACTGAACAGCTAACCTGAAAATGGCCTGTCAAATTTCATCTGTAATGTTTTTCTAATAAATTTGTGTCCATGTTAAAATATCACCCTCTTACTTTTTGCAATAACTTGAAGTTATTATTAAATATCTTTTGAAACTCCAAATTCATTGTCTATTGTCTATCCTATCAGTTGCATCCTCAAACCCAAAAGTGTGTAATACATGATTTTACTTGCTCAAAACCATAAGGCGTAAGACATAGGAACAGAATTAGGCCATTTGGCCAATCAAGTCTGCTCCACCATTTCATCATGGCTAATGTATTATCCCTCCTAACTCCACTCTCCTGTCTTCTTCCCATAAGTTTTGACACCCTTACCAATCAAGAGCCTATCAACTTCCACTTTAAATATACCGAAATAAATTGGCCTCCACAGCCGTCTGTGGCACTGAATTCTGCAGACTCACCATCCTTTGCCTAAATAAATTTCTCCTTATCAGTGTTCTAAAAGGGTGTCCTTCTGTTTTCTCTCCTACTATAGGAAAGGTCCTCTCTATCTAGGCCTTTCAATATTCAATTGGTTTCAGTGAGATTCCCCCACCCCATTCTTCTGAACTCCAGAAGTACAGGCCCAGAGCCATCAAATGCGCCTCATACTTTAACCCTTTCATTCCAAGGATCATTCTTGTGAACCTCCTTCGGACCCTCTCCAATGCCAGCACATTCTATTTTAGATTATGGTCCCAAAACTGCTCACAATACTCCAAGTGCAGTCTGACCAATGGCTTATAAAGCTTTAGCATTACGTCCTTTCTGACCTTTTAACCCATTCCAACATCAATCCAAACCCTGCTGCATAACCCTCCATTCTTCTATCCATCTGCCAATCTCTTTAATGTGTCTGCCTCTACCACCACCTCCAGCAGTGTGTTCCACACACACAGCGCTCTCTGTGTCTTTTTAAAAAAAAAACCCTACCTCTGGCATCCCCCCGGTACTTTCCTTCAATTATCTTAATTATTCTTCATATTAGCCATTTCTGCTTTGTAGAAAAAGATGCTGATTGTCCACTTTATCCATGTCTCTTAACATATATACCTCAATCAAGTGACCTCACACCCTCCTCTACTCCAGAGAGAAAAGTCCTAGCTTGTTCAACCTTTCCTCCTAAGACACGTTCTTTATTCCAGGCAGCATCCTGGTAAATTGCCTCTGCATTCTCTCTAAAGCTTCCACGTCCTTCCTATAATAAGGAGTCCAGAAATGCACACAATACTCCAAGGTCCTACTCACTGGAGCTTAATAGAATTAAAGGTGACCTTATTGAAACATGATTTTGAAGGGACTTGACAGGACAAATGCTGAGCAAAATGTTGAGACTCCCAACCCATAGCTCTGTGGGAGTACCTCTGATAGAAGGACTCCAGCAAATGAAGGTGTCTCCACCAACATCATCTCAGGAGGTTAGAGGTGGACATGAATCCTGCCTAGCCTTGTCAGTAATATCAAGACCCCAAAAATGGAAGAGAGTTTGGATAGAAATAAATAGAAAAATTATGCAGAATAACAGGGAAATGAGATTAATTACCTCTTCTTTCAGGGACTTAATTCATGCAAAAATGCAGTTTTCTTTCTGTTCCTCTCTCATGAGCCCATTCCATATTTAATAAACTGCCCACAGTGAAAGGCAGTTCCAGATGCACATTGTTGCAGCACGCTAACCATATTCCACATTGTGTTGCAGGGACTCCCCTGAGCTGAGACTGGATGAACTCCGGCCATTTATTGTTCCCATGTGGATGCTGGAGAAGATGCAGAAATTCATGATGGCTTTACGGACGGAGAAGGAGTAGGAAGCTCGGCTGAGATAGGGAGGGAAGGATGGTGAGGGAGGAAGTTTTTATTGCAAGGATTGGCTAGTGTCTGGTGGTATATTTAAGTCCTTTGAAGGGGCTGGATGTTCCTAGTTTTGATCATTAGTCTTCCTGAAAGTGATCCTTGCAGCAGGATCGACAAATGAGCACGAAGCATGGAAAAGACCAGGGCCGGCCATTGTGTGAAACAAGTGTAAATTGTGCCCCTGCGTATTTGTGCTCTATAAAGCCTGCGCCAAAAGTTACCTGAGGTGTCCAGTTGGGTCCTGAAGAAACTGCCCTCTGTGCCTGGCTGAGTCTCAATAGCTTTAATAATGATAGCAACTGTTCCAAACTATGTTGTGATGGGAGGGACTGTCACACTTTGCAGAGTTGCATGCTATTCTCCAAGTGAATGAGCGCAACCTTTCTATCTGTTCAGTAATAATTGCTTTAATTATCAGTAGTTTATCAGTAATGGCGAGATTGTGACCGAGTAGCTCTGGAGCTTGTGTAATTACATCAGAAATGTGGTATTAGAATAGATGACAGTGTGTAAAAGGTGTGATTACATATATTAAAGTCTAACTCCATCAACTTGATGAATATAAAACTCCAGTCTGATTTTCCCATCATGTCCAATTTTAAAGTTTGGAATTCTTCAACCAAATTGTCCAGTCCTCCTGGAATGATGTTACAAGCTTTTAGTACTGCAGTTGTATCCAGCACCCAGGCAATGTGTACTGTAAGATTCTTTGTGAATCGAAACTTTGTGAATTTCCAATTGTGCAAGCTTAGATGTGTGGCTTGATTAGTTAATGCTGGATATTTCCATTAAGCTGATGTGGATCAGAAACAAGCTTCTACTGTGCCTGTCTATTTAACTCTCCAAGTTTGGAAATTTGTGTCTTCCTAATGCTTTTTGTCAATAAAAAGTTGTATTTTTTTCCTCTAAAGGTTGCCTAGTTTTTGCATCTGTATGGAAGTATGTCTGTGATTTCTGGGGTGGCACTGCTTGCTGTTTAATTGAGACCAAGATTTATTGGCACAAGCAGAGCCAATGAAATTATTCATTATGGCTGGGTGTTGGGAGTATTGGTTCACTGCTTCATTCTACCAGCTCAAACAACTTGCATCAGCACAGCTGCAGGTATCTTCACAAGGGCTTCCAAAAGTGGAATTAACCAGAAACCCAAGGCAAGACAGCTGCATATATGAGAAATAAAAGCAAAATATGTTGTAAAACACTCGACAGGTCAGGCGGCATCCCTGCTGGAATGAAGGAGTTGTTCTTCCAGCTGTCTTGTCTGGCATAACAGTGCAATGAAGTGAGGTTTCTCCACAGTAACTTTTGTGGAATTCTGAGACACGCCATGCATTCAGAATCATGTTTATTATCACTGACATATTCCATGAAATTTGTTTTGTAGCAGCAGTACAGTGCAAAACAAAAAATTACTAAGTTACAATAAATAAATAAGGCAAAAAAGGAATAGCAAGATAGTATTAAAGGGCTGTTTAGAAATATGACAGCAGAGGGAAAGAAGCTTTCTAAACTGTTGAGTGTGGATCATCAGGCTCCTGTTTCCAAAAACACAGATTTGACAAGTTTTGGTCATTTAATTTGCAGTGGATTGGTTCACCAATTAATTGGAGTAGCTGCTTATTTGGGACAAATCTTAAAGAACAAAAACTTATTGTGAAAATGGCTGGGATTCCCTTCCTTTATTTGGGACATTATGCAGCTTAATTGGGGCAGGAGATTGTTGTCAGGCCATTAGACACAGCACTGTGCTTCGAGCAAATAGTTTTTAAATGGCGTCAGTTGTGTGTGTTTGTGTTTTTGGGGGAAAAAAAACAGGGATTTTTGTTAGTGATAGTTGGTGGAAAAAATAAGCAGTAAGACAACTCAACTGTTTTGCTCAGGCAAACACGAGGAAATCTGTAGATGCTGGAAATTCAAACAACAACACACACAAAATGCTGGTGGAACACAGCAGGCCAGGCAGCATCTATAGGGAGAAGTGCTGTCGATGTTTCAGGGTGAGACCCTTCGTCAGGACTAACTGAAAGGAAAGATAGTAAGAAATTTGAAAGTAGGAGGGGGAGGGGAAAATGCAAACTGATAGGAGAAGACCGGAGGGGGTGGGGTGAAGCTGAGAGCCAGGAATGTGATTGGCAAAAGGGATACAGAGCTAGAGAAGGGAAAGGATCATGGGGCGGGAGGCCTAGGGAGAAAGAAAGGGGGAGGGGAGCACCAGAGGGAGATGGAGAACAGGCAGAGTGATGGGCAGAGAGAGAAAAAAAAGGGGAGGGGGTAAAAACTAAATATATCAGGGATGGGGTAAGAAGGGGAGGAGGGGCATTAACGGAAGTTAGAGAAGTCATTGTTCATGCCATCAGGTTGGAGGCTACCCAGCCGGTATATAAGGTGTTCCTCCAACCTGAGTGTGGCTTCATGTTGACAGTAGAGGAGGCCATAGATAGACATATCAGAATGGGACATGTCTATCCATGTCTATCCTAGCTGATTTGGTTCCATTTGCTTGCACTTGGCCCATAAGCCTTTAAAGCTTTCCTATCCCTGAAATGTGAAGATCCCCTTTGAATCTTTCCCCCTCACCTTAAATCTCCAGTTTTAGACTCCCCTAGTCTGGGAGAATTTTTTTTAATCATTCGCCATGTCTATGTATTCATTACTTTGTAAACCCATAAATATTACTTTAAATACCAAGTAGCAGAGAGATAAAATGTAGACCAAAAGTTTGAAAATCAAATTATTCTACAGATACTGGAAATCTTGAGTAACACAAAATTCTGGTGGAACTTAGCTGGTCAGGCGACATCTATGTAGGGAAATGAACATTCAATGTCGGGGTCAACCCTTCATCAGGACTGGAAAGGAAGTGGGCAGAAGACTGATTAAGAAGGTTGTATTGGGGGTAGGGAGAAGGTGTTGAGTCCAGTTGGGTGGGGAAGGGAGAAACTGGGATAGGGGAAAAGAGACAGATTGTTGAAGGAGGAGTCTGATAGGAGAGTAGACACAGAATAAAAGGGAACGGATGTGAGGAACCAGATCATGAGGCCAGGGAGGGGAAAAGGGATGAGGAAGAACACAGTGGAGTTGGAGAAATCGACATTGATACCATCAGGTTGGACAGAATAATGACCTTTTGCTCCTTCAACCTGTGTTGTCATTATGGCAAGAAAGGAGGCTGTAAACAGACATGGCAGTGTGGGACTGGCAAGTGGAATCCTGGCTGGTACAGCAGATAGAGTGAAGATGCTCAACAAAGCATCCCCCAAGCTGTGTCTGGTCTCACCAACGCCAAGGAAGCCATACTGGGAGTGCCAAATATAATAGATGAAAGACAGACTCACAGATTACTACTTCAGTCCTCTGCCTCTTCCACCTTTCACTCCTCCCCCAACTTCTCACATCATTCTCTTTCATCCCCTTCCACTACCCACCTACCTTCTCCCTCTCACCTGGACTCACCTATTTCCTGCATATTATGCTCCCACCCCCCCCCCCCCCCCCCGACTCTTTAATTCTGGCTTCTGCCCTTCCTTTCCAGTCCTAATGAAAGGTCTAGGCCTGAAATGCCGACTCTTCATTCTCCATAGATGCTGCCTGATCGGCTGAGTTCTCCAGCATTTTGTGTGAGAAAAGCAGACAAAAACTTCTGTGTTGCTCAGTCTTTAATTCACAAGTCCAGTCAAAACAAATGAGCATGTAATGCTGGAGTATTCAAAAAAACCCAGCTCTGCTGCGGAGCTGCATTCATGTCCCCTGGAAACTAGCATCTGTACCAGCTGTGCCTTTGGGAGGTGAGGGGGAAGCACAAAGACCTTCTTCAAGGCCTGGGGGATGTGGCAAAGTAAAGCTTCACTGTACACCTCTGGGGCCCTGTTCATTTTGTGTGGGGAGTGGCAAGAGTGGGCGGCTCACCGAGGGTGTCTGGAAGAGCTGGCGCAGGCATAAAGGACCGGCATGGTCATCCTGCAGTGGACCTCAAAGGGAGTGACATTCGGTGGACAACAACTCCCAGAAATGCTGGAAAACCACGAGTTCAATGCAAATAAAAAGTAAATGTAATGAGTACTGATGAACAAAAACTGTAGAACGTTAATAGTCCTAGCAATGTACCTTAGAACTGGAGTTAGTTTATTATCGTCACATGTACTGTGATACAGTGAACAGCTTGTTCATACAGACCGGATCATTACACTGCACTGAAGTAATACAAACGATAACAATGCTGAATAAAGTGTAACAGCTACAGAGAAAGTGCAGTGAAGGTAAATATGCAACATCATAACAAGGTAGATTCTATTTATTGTAATAGGGAACTATTTAATAGTCATGAGGCCCTTCTGTCCATCAAGTACCTGTCTATACTGGTAGCATAGTGGTTAATGCAAACCTATTATAGCTCGGGGTGCTTCGGAGTTTAATTCTGGTGCTGTCCTGTAAATAGTCTCTGTATTTCCTCCCTGTGGAATGTGTGGGTTTTCCCTAGGTGCTCCGGTTTCCTTCCAGTCCAAAAACATTCTGGTTAGGTTAATTGGTCATTGTAAATTGTCCCGTGATTAGGTAAGGGTTAATAATGCAGCTCCATGTAACTAAGTGCACATAGCCTATGTCAATAATAAAACCCAATACTGATTTTGAGGCTAAAAACAAAGCTCTAAGTGATATGGATGAACAAAGAAATTGGTTCAAGAGAACTGAGAGACAATCAGCAAGGAGAACTAGGAGAAATATATCAGAGTAGATTGGCGGTCCAAAACCGCTATTAAATCTGAGGAAGAGCAAAGAGGTTAACCCATTTCTTTATCATTTTTGGCATCTGTTGCTGGATTTCTAAACTGCTCCAAATATTCAGAATTATCAACGAGAATATCTGCATGATGTTGGAAATCCAGACAACACACACAAAATGCTGGAGGAACTCAGCAAGCCAGGGGGGCACCTAAGGGAAAGAGTAAACAGTCGACGTTGTGGGCCGAGCCCCTTCCTCATGACTCCGTGTACTTTCGTGAGCGTTTTGGTTTTATTTAACGCCCGCTAGAATCACCTCTGTAACCCACAGCATCCGTGTGTAAAGGGGGAAATTGCGCAGGGTGCAGGACGTAAGCCAATCAGCACTCGCCTCCTCCGGGCTCTGTGACCTCACCCACTGCCCGGCAACCAATACATAAACACTCGGTGACAATTGGCTCAATTGAATCATAACTGCAGAGTGATTGGTGGAATGTCGATTGGACCTACATTCAAATAAACGGCGGGGCCTGCGGAGGGCGTAGAGCGCTGCACCGGCGGATAGGTAGAGGGCTGAGTGCTGTGTAGTTGTAGAATTGTTCGGAGCTGGACTTGTCCTCGGCGAAGGAGAACCGTTCGTGCGTGCGTGTGGGTGACAGAGTCGTGTAGCGCAGTGCCGCAGACGCAATGGCCCAGAACGTGGATCCCAGCACCGCGGCCTCGGGGACCACCGCCGTCCGGAAAGGCAGCGAGAGCGGCGCAGCTATCGCCCGGGGCTCGGTGTCTAAAAGGTGAGTAGGTGGCTGAACCTGGTTGGATGGGAAGCAGGGGTACACTGTGGGGTGGGAGGTTGGGGTGCATTGGGAAGGGTGGGGTTAGGCTCCTTTAGTCCTGTTCATTCCCCTCCATAGATGCTGCCTGACTTGGTGGGTTCCTCCAGTATTTTGTGTGTCTGCAGACGTTGTTTTTGAGTCTCACTGTCTCGTTTCTCACCCCCAGGTTGCAACAGGAGCTGATGACCCTGATGGTGAGTGAGCTCGGCTGTGCGGTTGGGGTGGATAATGGGTGGCTGTGGCGTGTTTTATTAATTGTTCGTGTTATGGGAGTTGAGCCAACTCTTTTTCCTTTGCCTTCCCAGATGTCCGGTAACAAAGGAATTTCCGCTTTCCCGGAGTCCGACAATCTCTTCCGCTGGATCGGCACCATCGACGGCGCAGCGGGCACGGTGAGCGGTCCCGGCCTGGTTCTTTTTGCGAGCAGGGGTGTGAGGGGTCACTAATTTAATCTCAGTTTGAGGAGCCGAAGCTAATTAGCCTCTGATCTGTTATGCAGGTCTACGAGGGACTGAGGTACAAGCTCTCGCTGGAATTTCCCAGCGGCTACCCGTACAATCCTCCCACTGTGAAGTTCCTCACCTCCTGCTACCATCCCAATGTGGACGGGGAGGGCAACATCTGCCTGGATATTCTCAAAGACAAATGGTCAGCACTTTATGACGTCAGGACGATCCTGCTATCGATCCAGAGTTTACTGGGAGGTAAGGATTCGGGTTTGAAATGCAGGTGGGCTTAACTGGTTCTGTGGGCGATTGGCAGAACTAAGGGTTTGCGTGCAAAACCCCAGTGGAAGGTTATGGGGGGGGGTGAAGGCTAAGGAAGGAAGTTGAGGGGTAATAAAAAAAATACCTCTGAATGGTGGAGCAGACTTAATGGCCAATTACCTAAATCTGCTCCCATGTCTGAAGTTCTTACAGGACACTAGTGAGACAGTTCTGGAATATTTAGCAGTAATGGCGTTACTTTCCTGAAAGTGTTAGTGAACTGGAAGCAATCCAGTAGACTTGAATTGATATCTGGACTAACTGAGTGGTTGTCCTGGGGTTTGCATCCATGGATGACTGAAGTGAGAGTTGGGTTTGGACAGCTCAAAGATTCTGAAACAGAAAATCTGCAGATGCTGGAAATCCAGGTAACACAAAATGGTGAAGGAACTCAGCAGGCCAAGCAGCACCTATGGGGGGGGGGGAGGGTTGGGGGGAGTGCAGGTGAGGTTTTGGGCTGAAACCCTTTGGCAGGACTGGAGGAAAAAAGCTGAGGAGTTGATTTTAAATGAGGGGGAGGGGAGCGAAATGCCAGGTGATTGGTGAAACTCGGCTGGGAGAGATGAAGCGAAGAACTAGGAAGTTGATGGGTGAAAGACGAGGTCATGGAAGAAAGAAGGTGGGGAGGAGCACCAGAGGGAAGCGAATGGTGGGCTAGGAGATGAGATGAGAGGGAAAAGGAGATCTCCCAGTTGCCACTCATTTTAATTCCACTTCCCTTTACAATATGTCCATCCATGGCCACCTCCACTGTCAGGGTAAGGACACATTTAGGTTGGAGGAACAACATCTTGTATTCTGTTTGGGTGGCCTCCAACCTGATGGCATGAACATCTATTTCTCAAACTTCCAGTAATGGCCCAACCCATTTCCCATCCCACTTGTCCCACATGTCATCTCCTTGACTACCATTTGCTTCCCCCCCCCCCCCACCATTCTTCCATGGCCTTCTGTCTCTTTCACCAACAACTTCCTGGCTCTTAGCTTCATCTATCTTCTCCCCCCCCCCCCCCCCCCCAAGTTTCACCAATCACCTGGCATTTGTCTCCTCTCCCCCTACATTTTAATCTACTCAACTTTTTGCCTCCAGTCCTGCCAAAGGGTTTCGGCTCGAAAGGTCGACTGAACTTTTTCCATAGATGCTGCCTGGCCTGCTGAGTTCCTCCAGCATTTGCAGTGGTTCTGAGGTGTCTCTGGAAGGTTTGTTGGAAAATCTTGCACTAGTGAATGAGACAGAGTATCTTTTGGCATTCTCTCTTTGTGTGCAGAAGCGGATTCCAGGGCATTTTGAGTCATAGAAAGCTACAGCACTGAAACACCCTGTGACGCATTAGTCTGTGCCAAACCAGTTAAACTGCCTAGACCCATCAACCTGTGCCATTGATGTCCCTATCTGAATTTCTCTTAAATGTTCAAATCGTTGCCACATTGCCTGGCAGTTTGTTCAACACAATCTCCTTGTGGCCCCTTAACATTTCACTTTCACCCCAAACCTCTGACCTCTGCAATCTCACCCAACCTCAGTGGAAATGGCCTGCTTGCATTTCTTCTTTATACCCTTCATAATTTTGTATACCTCTATCAAATTTCCCCTCAATCTTCTATGTTCTAGGAATAAAGTTCTCACCTATTCAATCTTATAAATTCAGGTCTTCCAATCCCAGCAACATCTCTGTACAGTAATTTTCTCTGTACTCAATCAACCTTATTTGCATCTTTCCTGTAGGTAGGTGACCAAAATGGCGCACATATTCCAAATTAGGCCTCACTAACGTGTACAACTTCAACATAACTTCCCGACTCCTGTAATCAATGCTTCGATCCATGTGGCCAGCTGCTTCCTTTATGACTCTATTTACCTGTGACACCACTTTAAATGATTTATGGACCTGTATCCCTACATCCCTTCGTTCTAACCAACACTCCCCAGTGCCCTACCGCTCACTGAGCAAAGTGCAACACCTCGAACTTGTCTGCATTAAATTTCCTGTGCTCCAGATCCCACCAAGCGTTGATAGTCTTCCTCACTGGCCGCTACACTTATCTTGGTGTCATCTGCAAATTTGTTGATCCAGTTAACTATATCATCCAGTTTGTTGATATAGTTGATAAACAACAGGTCCAGCACCAATTCCTGTGGCACTTAACTAGTCACAAGCCTGCATTCAGAGGGCAACCATCTACCAGCGCTCTGGCTTCTCCCGCAAAGCCAATGTCTAATTCAATTTACTACCTCAGCTTGAATGCCAAGTGGCTGAGAGAGTTCCTGACCAACCTCCCATGCTGGACCTTATCAAGTGCCTTGCTGGTCCATGTAGACAACATCCACTGCCTTGCCTTCATCCACTTTCCTGGTAACTTTGAAAGACTCCATAAGATTGGTTAGACATGATCTACCAGGCATGCCATGCTGACTATCTCTAATCAGTCCCTGCCTATCCAATACTCCGATATCCAGCCCCTTGGAATACCTGGCAATAATTTTCCTACTACTGATGTTGGGCTCACTGGTGTAGAATTCCTGTTTTAAGAGCAGGAGGTGAATTTTGTTTCTTGGTGTGTAGGAATGGTCTGTGTGGACTCAGTGGCCTAAAGGGCCTGTTTGAGCTGTGTCTGTCTAGAAGTTAGTTAGCCAAGCCACCATGTTAAATAAGGAGCAAAGAGCTTGTTTGCTGTTAATTTGTATGTATTATCTGAATTTGACCTGCACTTGTTCATTGGCCTCTACTTCATTCACTTTGTTTTTGATTTAATGGAACCGGATGGGGACTTTTAATATTTTGTAGTTTCCTTTTGTGATCGAAAAATCATTCCGTGATGTGCTTGCATTGGCTTCCATTTCTTCACCCTAGAAGGACTGCAGAAATTATTGTTGGCTTCCATTTATCAGGAATAGTGTCCTCAAAGTTGTATGGGATCTTGAGCTTTAAAAGCAGAACGAGGATATTATAAAACTTCATTTAAAAGAAAAAAATCTACTGGTTTGGCCACAATTGTCTAATACAGACTGCAGCTCTTTGAGATGTTTGAAGACTTTAAAGGGTGATGAAAACTTGTTGTATGGAGCACTTGATGTTATTACTTCAGTTATTAGGAGACCAGTGTGGTAGTGCTGAAGCAAGTATTGTTGATAGGAGGTGGAGATCATCTGCATTTGATAACCTCTTTATTCATTCTCTAAAACAGAACCAAATGTACAGAGTCCGCTCAATGTTGCTGCAGCTCAACTGTGGTCTAACCAACAAGGTAAGAAACCACTTTAGTGTGGCCAGGCATGCGATTGGCAGTCTCGGGCTGCTGGTTTCTGAAAATGGCATCTTAAGCATTTAAGATCCCATCATGAAAACTTAACAGCCCTGCCAAACAGCAGGTGATTACACCGGTTTCTCTTGCCCTGTAGTGTTTTCCATTAATTTGCGCTTTGGCTGATAGATTAAATCGCCAGTTAAATGCACAAATGCTAGAAAATCTCAGCAGGTCAGGAAGCACTTGCTGTTTGAGCCAGGGCCCTTCATTGTGTTTTGTGATTTATGTAAGTGTTAATACCTGCAGTGCACACTTGTTTTAAATTTATGGCAATTTTCATCATCAACATGGGTTTTCATTTGAAATATGCCACAGGGGCCAGCAAAATGCTGGTTTTGTGTTTTTTTTTAAGGGGATGCTGTTTAAGCCCATTGTTGAGGGATTCCATTGCTAAAGCTTTATTCCTTTTCTGGGTTTTAATCTCAACTCCTTACTTGGTGAGTGGGAGCTCAGATTGACATTGGTGGGTGGAGTTGGTGATCAAGGTCTCCTTCTGATCTGTATGTAATTTTTGTTACAGAGTACAAGCAACGACTACATGAGGCGTATGCCCGACAGCTGAAGAGTTGAGGCTAGGACCAGAACTTCCAGCTGTTCTACCTCTCCTGTGTTCTTTTCCTGTGTTTTCGTTTTTGAATGTCTTGTTTGTCCAATTATGTAAATGGGCATGTGCTTTTTTTTAATTTGCCATGTTAATAAAGTGCACTGGTTGAGTTTTGTAATAAATTCTATGGAAACATTATATCTTGGCTGCTGTTCTTGGGTTGTTACGAACCCTGTAACTGGGTGTCTTACCAGCAAAGATAGGAGTATCTGTTGGAGTCTGGGGATACTATTTTTAAACAGTATTTATTAGTAAAAATACACAAAAATAATATTAATGCAAATATACAGATAATATACATCATCAATACTAAATCTAAAAGTGCGGGTATAATAATAATCAATAAGAAATTAGCTCTATCGTTGTCTAGGGTATAATGGATTGTCCGATGGAAATATAAAGTTCAGTTCATGTAGGCTGCGGTAGTTGTTGGTGGCTGTGTTGCAATTGTTAGAGAGAGAGAGTGAACAGCTATTGACTTGCGACTTTCCTTTACAATCTTGATCCATTGATGCGTCGTTGTTGTGGCCCATTCAAGTATGACCCTTCCGCCATTCTTCAGTGGTGGACTCGTCACCCAGGCAAGGGTGGACCACACACACAACACAGCCCACTGGTCTCGTAGCATCTCTCCTGGTGCGTCTGAGGGGTGTTTCCCCAGACCCTACTTTTATCCCCACTCACGGGGTCTCAGGTGTCAATCAGGTTGGGATGATGCAACCCATCAACCCAGACCACCCTGGTTGCCCCCTGAGGGGTTTCAATGAATAGAACAGTACTCAATACACAATCCTCCAAGAGACAATACAGTAATCAGTGGTTCCATTCCGCTTTTGTTAGGAGGAGACATTCCACTTTTGTGTATCTCTGTGTTGTGTGTGTGTGTGTGTGTCTCTCTCCCCCCTCTCTCTCCCCCCTCTCTCTCCCCCTCTCCCCCTCTCCCCCCTCTCTCCCCCTCTCTCCCCCCTCTCTCCCCCCTCTCTCCCCCCTCTCTCCCCCCCTCTCTCCCCCCTCTCCCCCCTCTCTCCCCCCTCTCTCCCCCCCTCTCCCCCCTCTCTCCCCCCTCTCTCCCCCCTCTCCCCTTCTCCCCCCTCTCTCCCCCCTCTCTCCCCCCTCTCTCCCCCCTCTCTCCCCCCCTCTCTCCCCCCTCTCCCCCCCTCTCTCCCCCCCTCTCTCCCCCCCTCTCTCCCCCCTCTCTCCCCCCTCTCTCCCCCCTCTCCCCCCTCCTCTCCCCCCTCTCTCCCCTCTCTCCCGAAATAGTACGATTTTGTGATTCTCAAAAGGGGGGGTGACTTTGCACCCTTCTGCCCATCAGAGTTGCTCCTCATTCATAACACCCCCATCCTTCTAAGAATTTTCACCCAAAAGGAGAAAATTAACTAATACAGAGTCTTACAGAATTTCAGAATCTAACACAATGCAAAAGAGTTTTTAAACTACAGAGTAATACAGTTATACATTCAACTTGGCATCTAAACATTTAGCAATTACATTGTCACTTCCTTTAATATCTTGTACCTAATAAAATTCCTGTAGCATCAGACTCCAATTTAATAACCACCTATTTTTATTCCTTCAGCAAAACAAAAACTAAAGAGTTGTGATCCTAGCTTAAGTGTATATTACAAAATGTGAACCACTACATGTGTGATTACTCTGTAGTACATTACAAAAGTTTATGCAAATACTAATCTTTATTTTACTTTTAAACTTAACAGTCAATCTTCCATGGTGTTGTCTTTATTATTTACATGCTTTGTCGAAATCCCTCAAAACCAGATCCTGTTATTTAAAGTGGCATTCTGTCAACCTTCACCTCTTTTCCACTTAACTCTCACGTAGTTGGCTTGCTAACCAGTGTGGAATAGGCTTTCGCATACTCCTTTCATAGGAGTTATTTTATCAACAATGTTTTCCGAACTTCCACACAATTCTTTATTTTTAAGCAAGTCATTAATTTTATCTTCAGGACCCTTCATTCTATTAGTTTTCAGTTTAACATCTGCAAGTGATCCCTCTTTGTCCAAACAACATTTCAAATTCTGCCTCTTCACAGCACACCCTTGAATAACATTAGCGAGTGGGGTACCTTTACATTCCAAACCAAACTAATTGATTCGCAGGCACCTTGTTAACAAGCCATTGTTCCTTCAGCCTGGTTACTGCTTCTGAAACCAATCCAGACTTTAAATTTTCTTTATTCCATTTAGGAACTACACTTTTCCCTTCTTCAATAATAAGATTCACCTCACCACCTTCTACCTCCTCACTAACTTTTAACACACCTTCTAACACAAACAACTGGGAATTCTCACTTCCCGTTGGTACCAAGGTTAACCCTTTCTTCATTGAACCAAGTCCATCTGACCCAAAAGGACTGCATTCCTTTTCAACTAAATCAGATACCTCAGACTTTTCCTGAGTTTCATTACTAGGTTCAGTACCATGTGCATCCACATCTTGAACACACTCAAACGGGACATCTGCCTCTTCCAGGCTTTCCAAACCCATCCCCTTTTCAAATTCTAAGTTCCCCTGATCCTCTGGGCAACTCCCATCTGCAGTAAACTCAACCCTGCGGGTTAAAACAACCTCATCTGCTAACCCAGCAGACTCCAAGGTAATGGCATCCTTTTCATCTAGGACTGCCCTTATTTCATTATCGGGAACACATTTAAAATTTTCAACTTCTTCAAACAGTTCTATCAAGCCAGACAGATCATCCATGTCCAACCCTGGACTTTCTAACTGCCTTATCTGTTTCTCAACTTTACTCCGTGCCTCTATACATTTCCTCCTGGCTAAGGGTAGGTCTACCTCCTCTCCTTTACTCTCTTTCACCTCCCTATTCTCCATTTTACCATCCCCTAACCCCTCTTGGTACAGGGTCGGTAAAAACGTCTCAGCCAAATCAACACTGGACTGATTTAAACTGGTCTCTTTCTCAGCTGCCTTTCTCGACATGCTGCGAGTTATCGCGCATGCGGGATAGATCTTGGAACCTAGGGGCGGGTCCTCAACACTTACAGGCTTGCTCGTCAGCTTCCTTGCTGAACACACCTCACCCCCTGCTAAATCATTACCAAGAAGGACGTCCACGCCGTCTCTCAGTAATTCTGACCGTAGCCCTATTTCAACTAGTCCAGATACCAGATCACAATTTATAATGATCCCATGCAAAAGGTACAGCTTCTGTCCCTCTTCCTATGCCACTCAAAACTACCTCTCCAGTCTCAGGACCAAAATCTAGTACCTTACTGAGAATCAATGACTGCTCAGCTCCAGTATCTCTCCAGATCCGCACTGGAACTGTTGTTTCTCCCTCTTTCACAGACACGGTCCCTTCTGAAATAAATTTCTTACACCCCTCTCGTATTTTATCTACCTGGGCCTTTCTCGTCGATTTGCTGATCGACACAATACACCCTGCAGGGACTGCCGCGTTCCCTTTTCCTGTCTCCTTCCTCGGAGCAAAGCACTTAGATGCAATATGACCCACCTTTCCACAATTAAAACAGGTCAAGCCAGGAACCCTCCTGCCATCTTGCCTTTCTTCCTCCTTACTTTTACCACTAGCTCCCGGCTGAATCTCTGCCTCAGCGGGTGGGCTTTCTCTACCGTTCCTACGGTCTTTCTGGTAACTCTTATTCGAGGAAAACTTTGTCTTGTGGGTTAGGGCATATTCATCTGCGAACCTGGCAAATTCTGATATGGACTTATTCGGCTTCTTGTTCAAATACATCCGGATATCATCCGAAACACAACCTTTAAATTCCTCAATCAGAATTAACACTCTGAAACGCCGAAAATCCTCTTCCACCCTTTCTGCCGCACACCAGCGATCCAAGAGCACACCCTTCTCATAGGAAAACTCGGTATACGTCTGATTCCACACTTTCTTTAAATTTCTGAACTTTTGTCTATATGCCTCAGGTACCAATTCGTAGGCCCGAAGAATGGCCTGTTTTACTTCCTCATAATTCTCATACTCCTCCTCCTTCACAGACAATGCCGCATATGCCCGTTGTGCCTTCCCTTTTAACACACTTTGTAACAACGCCACCCACTGATCTCTGGGCCACTTCTGATTCACTGCCACCTTTTCAAAATGCAAGAAATAACTATCAACATCCGTCTCCTCAAACGGAGGTACTAACCTAAACTCCCTAATAACATTAAACCTCTCCTCTCGGTCCGCCCCTTGGACCCTTCTCTCTTGCTTTAACTTCTCCATGTCCAGCTCATGCTGCCTCTGTTTCTCCTTCTCCTTTTCATCTGCTTCCAGCTGTTGTAACCTACATTCATGCTCCCTCTGCTTTTCAGCTCTTTCCTTCTCCTTTTCAGCTGCTTCCAGCTGTTTTAATCTAATTTCATGCTCCCTCTTCGCCTCTGACTCCTTTAGCTGGAGCTCATACTCCCTTTTCTTCTGTTCCAACCTTAATTTTTCCAACTCTAACTGAGCCGTCCCAATAGCTGGTACCTTTTCAGGGATCTGTTCCACTACCTCAGCTGAAAACACATTCTTCTCAATATAATACTGAGTTATGGCCCTCCGCATCTCCCACTTTTTCATTGACGACCTCACCTCTGCGAAATTTAGTCCTTTCGCAATATTTACCAAGTCCATCTTTGTGGCCTCCTCTAGCGCCTTCAAAGTCAGGTTTTGTGTGAATTCGTCTACGTCCATCTTTGCTGGTTTCCCGTCTGGTTACCCACTCAACCAGATCCAAGTCTGGACTTAAAAGCCCAATTCACTGGCCCTCCAATTTGGTATCAGATCTCAAGACAAGGCCCCAAGTTGTTACGAACCCCGTAACTGGGTATCTTACCAGCAAAGATAGGAGTAGCCGTTGAAGTCTGATGATACTATTTTTAACAGTATTTATTAGTAAAAATACACAAAAATAATATCAATGCAAATATACAGATAATATACGTCATTAATACTAAACCTAAAAGTGTGGGTATAATAATAATCAATGGATTGTCTGATGGAAATATAAAGTTCAGTTCAGTTCATGCAGGCTGTGGTAGTTGTTGGTCATTGTGTTGCAATTGTTGGAGAGAGAGAGAGTAACAGCTATTGACTTGCCGACTTTCCTTTACGATCTTGATCCGTCGATGCGTTGTTGTTGTGGCCATTCACGTATGACCCCTCCGTCCTTTAGCTAGACCGTTCTTCCGTGGCGGACTCGTCACCCAGGCAAGGGTGGACACACACACACAAGCCCCCACTGGTCTCATAGCGTCTCTCCTGGTGTGTCTGAGGGGTGTTTCCCCAGACCTTACTTTTATCCCCACTCACGGGGTCTCAGGTGTCAATCAGGTTGGGATGATGCAACCCATCAACCAGACCACCCTGGTTGCCCCCTGAGGGGTTTCAATGAATAGAACAGTACTCAATACACAATCCTTCTCCAAGAGACAATAGCAGTAATCAGTGGTTCCGTTCCGCTTTTGTTAGGAGGAGACATTCCACTTTTGTGTATCTCTGCATTGTCTCTCTCTCATTTCCTTGGTATCAGACCCGAAATAGTAGCGATTTTGCGATTCTCAAAGGGGGGGGCGACTTTGCACCCTTCTGCCCATCAGAGTTGCTCCTCATTCGTAACAGGGTGAACTGTTCACATGTGGTGGAGGTGGTAGAAGAGTCTTGCATTGATACTCTTGGATGGCAATGAAATGCATACATTGAGATTGTGCCAAGTTGCTATTCAATGTTTAATTAATCTTCACGAGAAGAGTTGGATGTTGAGTATTGACCCGAGTTAGAATTTGTTCTGGGAAGTAGAGGCTACAGGTCCCACTCCATGAAGGGGGTTTGGGCTCTTTACAGGTGTTGCAATTGGACATGTAAAGAGTCAAACTTTTCTACCTCCAGCTGGGAGGCAGAGTGGACTATGGAAGTTGGTGCCCTTGGGGTTGGCTTTGGGGTGAAGAGTGCAAGCAGGAAGAGAATGGACTAGCTGGTTTCTGAAGTAGTGGAGGTAGCGTTAGCAGTGCAGCAATGGTGATTCGTTTAGGTTCCCAGTCCTGTGCATGGCTGGTTTGAGAATAGCTTGGTGCTGCAGTTTTCCCTCTAGGGTAGGATATGACTTGGCCAAGGTAACCTGGGAGCCAGGGTTTTAAGGTGATGGCAGAAGTAATATTCCCAATGAAAGAGGGACAACTGATGTAACTCTTTCCATGACAGAAATGTGTTACACTCAGGTCTTGTAGGGAGAGGAAAATAAATGAAAGTGTTAGAAATAGTAAATGCTTAAACAAAGTTGTAAGTAAATTTATTATCTGGGCATTCTCAATAAATATCCAATTCTTCAAAAAGGGAGAAAATGACTTAAAATTGGTCATAATTTTACAATACCCTTTAACAGTAGTTGTGGATAGGTAGGTGGTAAGACAGCTGGGTAGCCTCAATGTGGAGTAAAATATTCCTGTGACAGTAGAGATGCGCAGGCTACTAAAGAACATGTTTATGATTGGGGGGGTGCCTCTGATATTTTTAAAATGTGATGGTCAGAAACTTGCAACCTAGGAGGGGGTTACAAGAATTAAATACACACAGTGTAGTTGGGGTACTCTGTAATCAACCCCTTGTGTGATACACTTTTAATGATTTGGACTGGAGTTAGTTAACGTATGTTGAGGGCAAACAAGATCATTTTTTGATGCCAAGGGAGAAGCATCTTGGAATTTATGTGTCCCCAGATCTTTCCTGGTAGTAGGAAAGGTGGTTAATGTTATTTGATTGGATGAGATAGTCAATGAAGATGGTGCTGGGACTGGATACAAAACTGGCCACTTGTGTACAGTTCTGGTCATTGCACTAGACTGGAGGGAGGAAGCGACAACACTGGAGGTCCAGGACTGCCCTTGCAGGTTACTAGGTTTAGAGAGGTACGGTTATGTAGAGAGACTCTGTTCTATTTGAGACTGAGTAACCTAGATGATGAAGAAAGCCAGTTTACACAGGCAGGAAGATCAGCAACTAGTGGGCACCGCATTTGAGACTGAGAAAGCCAGTTTACACAGGCAGGAAGATCAGCAACTAGTGAGCCGGCACCACATCGTAACTGCAAAGTGGGTAAGAAAATGAGCCAGTGGTTGGGATCTCTCCTCGAAGTGGGTGAAGAAACTTGTAGCAGGACCTGGTGGGACCTGCAGATCAAAGCAAAGTGGGCCACTTCCTGTGCTGTGAATTAGCCATTCTATGGAATCTATTAACCTCACTTTATTCCCATGGCCGTAGTCACGGACACCTTATACTCTGGGATTCTCCCCACCTTTCTTTCTGAAAAATCCTCAGTAAATCCTTCTTTGTCTGGTTTTGTGCATCTTTTGATTCAGTGTCATTTTCCTATTTGTTAATTCTCCTACCAGGTTCCTTCAAATTTCACTCAATTATAACCCTAAGATTTAAATAAACGCCATGTTTCCTGTGCTTTTTTTTTTATTGACAGTCTATTGCTAGAGACCCCCCACCCCCAGCCTTCTTTACCCTTTCCTGTGCCCCTAATACAAACTGCCTCTTTATCAATAATATTAAACAGAAATGGCCACCAGGTCTGGCAGCATCTGGGGAGAGAGGTATGGAAGCAGTTTACAATGAAATACAAGGAGATCTTGATCAGTTTGTTAGATGAGCAGAGGCATGGGAAATGGATTTCACCTTGGATAACAGTGAGGCTGTAAAAATATTTTTTTTCATAACTTGTGTCCCACCAAACCCGGGAAGTTGGAATCTCTCGCTCACCCGAACGCCGAAATGCGTGAATACTGTGCAAGTGCTGTCTCCAATTGCCCGCCAGACCGTTTGGTCAAACTGCCGTTCCATGTTCGCAACTTTCCCTAATACTGAAACCGAATTTAAAACTCTAATCACCAATTCAGCTACACCCCGCTCCGAACACAAGCCTTATTTACGAGTAATTTATGTGAATCGCACCAACGCTTAAGCCCTGCGGTGTCCACAACCGTGTAGTATCTTAATCACTTTCCCAGACAATAGTTTAACACAGGCTTAAACACACGAACCAGCTAATCAATTCTTAGAGCAATTATATTGTATTCAAGGAATCCAATCGCAGACGACTGCCCCCACAATGAGACCCCTTTCAACCGGGCGTCTCTAGTTAGCGCCTCGCTAACAGCCATCGGACAGAGTGGTGGGAAAACCACTTTTTAAAATTTCCGTATCTCTAGGGTCGATATGACTTGGGTCCCACCAAAGCCGGGAGATTGGGATGTCTCGCCCACCCGAACCCCGATCTGTGTGAATACTGCCCGCCGGCAAGACATAACAGACCGTAAGTGTAAAGAAAGTATATTTACAAATGTCGGCTTTAACGAAGTTAGTAGGGAAAAGAAAAATAAAAATGGCCGTTACTGTGAACCCGGACCATATGTGCACAGTTTGAGCTCATTTTGAAGTTGTCTTTAACTTGCACTAGACCCACGGTCCGCATGGAAACATACACCACCTTTTGAATGTCCCTCCAAATCCATCTGGTACAAAAGGGAGTACTAGTCCTTCCTCCTTGAAGCCATTCATCTGCAGGAAGCACCTTGAGCAACAGGGACCACCTCAGGCATCTCCACCACTCCCACACTGTCCTCTCCCAGCTCCCGCCAGACAGATCTCGACCCACACCAGTGTCCGTCATAAAACCTCCCCGCCCAGTGTTTTCGAAAACCCTCTCCCAATTCCACCATCCTGACTGGCTGACACAACATCCCCAAGTTGAACAACATAGCCCCGCATCTTTAGCTCAAACCCGAACATGCTGAAAGCAGAACAGACTGCTGAAATGAAATGCCTAGAGCACAGCAGTAAAAATCTTAACCAAGGAGCTACTTACAGAAAGAAACATGATTAATAAAGTAGCAAAAGCGACAAAATAATACTTATAAACCAATCATTGAGCCACCCCACACAATATATTGTCAGAGGGTACTGCAGATGCCCAATAGCTTTCATAGTCTCATTCTATGTCCTTGTCTCTATCTCTAACTCTTAGCACTAGTTGTGACCCAGCTCAACAGAAGCTTCCTCCTTGCACAATGAAATTGTCCCTTCAAGATCCCTTCAAAAATATAACACAACTTCTACACCAGAACATATCCATCTGTGATAGATAATTACTGTCCTAGGCCTCTTGCTCATATTTGCTAATCTTGGCTTTCGAAACACAGCACCCGCCACTTGTAAGATCAAAAACAGATATTGCAGAACAGATGGATAATATCATTTAGTATATCAATAACTGATGGGTTCATTGTTGGAAGGTTTATGTGCTCAAGGAAGTTAGCTTCACAGCATTTTCAGCCTTACATGAGGACGATGTCTTCAAAAATGCTTTTAGGCCATTTATGTTAAAAGGATATCTGAGGAAGTATCAGATGTGAAGTAATTGAAGTGGGAGAAAGAGGGTGTAAATGTAGAGAGCAGTTCAGGTTTACTAGGATTGGGGTAAAGAATATCAAGAAGAAGAAATGGAAGAAACACAAGGTAACTAGAATCCATTCCTCCAGCTTCGATTTCTGCAGAGATAATTTGTTTGTCTGCATCTTCGGTATGTCATTTTAGTTTATTTGGATATCTGTTATTTTTTGGGAAATGCTATGCGTTTCAGAAATGGTTTGTGATGAGAAATAGTTTATAATAGAAGTCCTCTGTGAGTTTTAAATTTGTTTTAAGAGTTTTGTTTGGATTTAAATGTACTTTGTTAACTGCAGGTATTTTCTTGGCAGGGAAAGGGGACCTGCCACTTGAATAGTAGCTATTATTGGCTGAACTCAGCATGGAGAATAAACAGGGAAGTTAGTCTAGTGTTTGAAGATTGTGTAATTACAGTAAAATCTCCTTTTAGTAAATTCTCATGGTATTTGTATTCAATAGGGCTTAAAGTCTTCGTTTGAGTTCAAAACTTAGCAATCAGCAAACCCAATACCATCACACATCCCCTAGTGGTAACAGTATATACTTTCTTATTGCTTGTGAACTTGCCCTAGGCACATAACTTAGAAACAGAAACAACAGGTTTGTAAGAAGGAAACCATTGTTCATCAGTATCTAATCTCAAGAATGTACATCTGTGAACATCTCCAGGCTATAGCTCAGTGCAGGTGTGGACTGGTTCCCTTATATTTTCTCAAAACATTGTCACATCCCAGATTAACACCATTTTGTGTCACACATTTTATCATGGACCAAGGAGGAATCAAATTTAATTCTTTCCTTACAGAGGTGATGCAGTTTGGACACTCATACCAGGATAGGACCCATAGGGTGAACAGTAGGGCACTGGTAAGTGTTGTGGAACAGAGAGACCAGGGAATACATGCTGAAAGTGGTCATGCAAGGAGATAGGCTGATGAAGAAGGCCTTCATCAGTCAGGGCAACAATTTAGGAGTACAGATGTTATGTTGCAGTTATACAAGTTGTTGGTGAGACTGCACTTGGAGTATTGTGTACATTTTTGATTACCCTGCAATAGGAAAGACATTGTCAATCTGGAGAGGGTGCAGAAGAGATTTATAAGAATGCTGCATGGATTAGAGAGTCTAAATTACAGGAGAGTTTGGCCATACTGGATCTTTATTCCTTGGAGCACAGAAAAAGAGAGGTGACCTGATAGAGAATTATACAGTCATGAGGGTATGATTAAAATGTGGACACAGATAAGAAGGAAAAGATTTAAAAGAGACCTGAGAGGTAACCTCTTTACACAGAGGGCAGTGAGTGCCTAGAATGAGTAGCCAAAGGAAGTGGTTGAGGCAGGGTCAATTGCAACATTAAGATGCCTCTGGATGGGTACATGGAGGGGAGGGACTTGGGAGGGTATAGGCTGAATGTGGGCAACATGGGACTAGCAAGGAAGATGCTATGGGCTGAATGGCCCGTGAAAAGAAATGTTCCAAGTGAATCTTACATGGGAACTAACCAAATGTGCCAATAACTAGAAAAGCTGGTTATCGGGGATTGTCATTTCATTTTTCAATCTTTTTATTGATTTTGAAATAAAGAATATACAAATTAGAGGAGGAGTTTAGCAAACTGATAATATAAAACACATATAGCAATAATAAAAACAGAAAGTATATAATGTCAAAATCAAATAGGTAAAATATTACGCTGTTATATATACAATGGTAAAAAAAAACTACAACTCCTCATAGCAATCATAAAAAAAAGATTGGAAATTTTATTTGATAAAGGGGAAAAAAACCCACTAACTAAACTGAAATTAAAAAAAGAGAAAGAAGAGAAAAGAAAAAGAAAAAGAAAGATTGTGCAGTCCAATTGAGGACAAAATTTTTTAAAAAGGGAGAAAAAAAACATCCTTCCAGTCATCTCCGAACCTTCACAGATAAGGATTTTCCCCAAAAGAGAATAAAGAAAGATAGATAGATAAATAAATAAATGAATGAATGAATAAACAAACAAACAAACAAACAAATAAATAAATAAATAAATAAGATCATATGGAAATATTGAATAAAGGGTCGCCAGCCTTGTTCAAAATTAAAGGATGTATCAAATGTCCGGCTTCTAATTTTCTCCAAGCTTAGACATGACATAATGGAGGAGAGCCAATAAAAAACAGTAGACGGGTTAGATTCTTTCCAGTGTAACGAAATAGCTCTCCTAGCCAGTAAAGTTGAAAAAGCTATCACATGTTGAGCGGAAGCAGACACTTTGCTTGCTTCCTCTGGAATAATCCCAAAAATAGCGGTAAGTGGATTAGGTTGAACATCCACATCTATAACTTTAGATAATATTCCAAACACATCCTTCCAAGAATTGTTTAAACTTACACATGACCAAAACATATGAGTTAGAGTAGCCACTTCTGCGTTACATCTGTCACAAATAGTGCTTACATTAGGCAAAATATGCGTCAATTTATCTTTGGACATATGGGCCCTGTGTACTATCTTAAACTGAATTAAATATGGCATGCGCAGATAGATGAATTATTGACTAAATAATAAATTTTACTCCATTGATTGTCTGAAAGTGAATGTTGAAGTTCTACTTCCCAGATGCGTCGAACCCTATCATTAGGCGATGTGCGAGCATTAATTTTTTTACGTGATTTTTTACCGAATTACCCCTCGGCCTTCTCTTTAAATTTGTCTTATGCTATTTTTCAGCTTAAACCTTTTCAAAAATGATTAATAGCTATCATTTATAAACAGTTAATGAATGCTCGGGGATTGTCGAGTGCGCCCAGAACCAGGTTTGTTATCACTGACATATATTGTGAAATTTACTGTTTTGTGTCAGTTTAGTGTAGGCCATAAAATTACTAAAAGTTACAATAGATTGTGCAAAATAGGTCGTGTTCATAGGTTCTGGACCGTTCGGGAATCTGATGGCAGAGGGCAAGAGGTTGTTCCTGACAAATAGGTCTTCAGACTCTAGAACCTCCTCCCCGAAAAGGGCATATCCCGAATGGTGAAGGTCCTTGGTGATGAATGTGAACTTCTTGAACTCTGACTTTTGAAGACGTCCTCCTGGTGGGGAGGGTCGTGGCTGTGATAGAGCTGACTGAGTCTTTATATAACAGATGAGGTGCTGCGTCAAATGCAGAAGGCCACAAGGTGGCAGTGGAGTGCAGCCTCAGATGATCTAAAGGTTTGGACATGACGACAGAGTGGAAGCGGGTTGATAATTTGGGCTGATATGCAAACCCCTCTCAGTGGAGCAGTGTGAAGTGCACCCTCTGGCCCGAGCATTCCTGGGCCCTGTCTATACCGACCAGTAGCTGGAGGAGCCCAGGCATCAAAACTAGCTCGTATGTATCTGTTTCCTTTAGTTTTGGAGCCTGGGTTCCACCAGGTACTTGGTTCAGCTGATGATGGGTTCTGGTTTGAGGACTGTTTCTGAATCCTTGTTGCCTCAACAATCCCAGAGCCCCTTTCAACCAAAGCACATTCTGGAACATGGCTGACAATTTTTCAGCAGGTGGGAGCTTAGGGTTAGAGGGATGGATGCTGTAAGGAAGCGGGGAGAGTGTTGAGAATATATAAGCAGGACTGGTCCAACCAACCTTTTCAGCTCTACCACCATTCAGTAAGATCAGGATTGATCCAATTGTGGCAGCAACACTTTCCCATGTTCACTCCAGGCCCCTCAAATCCCTCATGATTTAAATATTTCTATCATGAGTATGTTGATGATGATAAGAGGTATTGACACAGTGGACAGGTAGCACCATTTTCCAGGCAGAAATGGCTATTATGAGAAGGTATATTAATGTGATTGAAATATGGCGAATGTCAGAGAAAGGGCATTTTAACACACTTTCAGGGGTAGCGGCAGAGGCAGATACATTAGGGACATTTAGCAGACAGGTACCTGGATGAAAGAAAAATGGAGGGCCATGCTGGAAGGAAACATTTGGAGTAGGTTAAAAGGTCAGCACAACATCTTGGGCTGAAGGGTCTACACTGTGCTGTAATGTTCTATTCAAAGCCTGTCCCTTAGCAGCCTTCCACAGAAGAGATTTCCAAAGATCCATGATCCTTTAAGTGAAGAAATTCCTCTTTCCCTCCACTGTAGAAGGGCGACCAGTTTCCAAATTACTTCACCAAGGGAATTTTACTCCTGTTTGGGGAGGCAGCGGCCCCTGACCCTACCAACTTCAGCCCCTGCAGATAAGTTGTCATGTTACCGAGGACAGATGTTCCCTAACCACTCTGTTGTTGAGGGCAGACTTTGTGTTGGGAGTCCTGTCTGATACCGGAAGCTGATTGTTTTCAGTCACACTAGTTATAGAGTCATTGAGCTCCACAGTACAGGCCCCTCAGCCCATCTAGTCAATGCCAAACCATAACTCTGCCTAGACCCATCAGTGTGTGTAGCCCTCAGTACCCCTCCCATCTGTGTACTTAGCCATACTTAAGTGTTGAAATCGAACCCGCAGCTCATTCCACACTCTCACCACCCTCTGAGTGAAGTCACCCCCCATGTTCCCTGCCCCTTAAACATTTCACCTTTCACCCTTAACCCATGACCTCTAATTCTGGTCTCACCCCACCTCAGGATAAATGCAAGCAGACTTTTTCCTATATCTATATACCCCTCAGAATTTTGTAGACCTGTATCAAATCTTTCCTCAATCTCCTACACTTCAGGGAATAACACCTAACCTATTCAACCTTTCCTTGTACTCAGGTCCTCAAGTCCCAGCAACATCCCTTTAAATTTTCTCTGTACTTTCAATCCTACTGATACCCATCCCTCAATTACTCTGCCAAGGCTCTTGCAGTTGGAGCCAGCGGGGCTTGACAAGAGTCCAGACTGTGTGACCTACACCCATCACATTTCAATGCATGAGTAGGCAATCAGGCACTGTTACTGCTTCTGACAGTTTGGGCAGCTGGCTCACCGTCTCTCATCAGCAGCATCCTCCCATTCCCACAAATCCCTTTCGACATTGGTGCTGAAAATGCCCCGTCCACCTTTCAGGCTTTTCAGTCCACTTCCAGTCCAAATGCAATGCTGAAAGTGAGCTCCACATCCCAACAGGATAATTGGTACAGAGTGGGATGTACAGAAATGAGAACCGAGTTATCAGTTAATGCCAATACAAGTTCAGGAAGACATTAAATACCCCAAAGAGTTAATGTTGTTTTTCAGTACTAAGAAACATAGAACATAACAGCGCAGTACAGGCCCTTCAGCCCATGATGTTATTTTGACATTCTAACCCACTCTAAGATCAATCTAACACTTCACCCCCACTTAGCCCTCCATTTTTCTATCAACCATGTGCCTGATGGATCAGACTCAACCACCACTCCGGGCGGGGTATTCCAGACACCCATCACTCTCTGTTGTGCCTTGGGTATTTAGCTTGCAGTTGGACAAGCTCACTTTGAACACTTCCCTCTCGATAAATCTAATTGAACACTGAAATGATGAGATGGAACGCTGTGGGAATCTCTTGAACTCTGGTTATTTTCTTGAATTATTGGTCTTGCAATATAGAGTTATAGGGCAGCCCTTCTGGAGTAGACAGGTCGATATTAAATCATAGACTTGCTCCCAAAGCTCACAAAAGTCATCAGATTCATCACTCAGAGCCAGGTCGCAGAGAAAGAGCCTTCCCAAGTGATTGAGCTGTTGATGAAAGTGTGCAGCGAGTGTTGGATCTGGAGGCGGCTTCTGTGGGAAGATAAATCTCAGAGTTGTATACTGAAAATATATCATGATAATAAATGTACTTTGAAATTTTGATATTGTCCACTGCAGAGAAACTTCAACAAATATAGAACCAGCTGTACAACCGATGACTGAAAATCCACTGAACATTTACAAACATGTGATTATATAAATATATGTGTAGGCATAAAGGAAGTTAAACTACAAAATAAAGACAATTTAGACCCTAATCCAACACCAGCTTGCACCCAGGAAGCTTGGTCTAATAGAACAGTTGGTGGACCAATTCGCAGATTTGCATTGACCCCATAGACATCTGGTAAAATCTCACATCCACTCAAGTGCAGCCAAAGCCTCGGGTTTAGCCTGTCCTGCAGGACTCCTGATGTGATGTCCACATATTGACCTCCGGTGTCAGCTGAGACTCCTGCGTTCCCTGATGCTGCCACACAGCCCCGATGACCAAGTTTAGCCCTGGCCTCCAATGCTGTCTGCGTGGAGTCTTCACATTCTCTGTGACTACGTGTGTGCATTTACCGCAGGTACTCCAGTTGGCAGGTTTATTGGCTGCTGCAGATTGTTCCCAGTGTGTCGGTCAGTGGTGGAATCTGGAGGAATTGATGAGCACATGGGTACAATACAACATAGAGATACAACATAGTACAGATCCTTTGGACCATGAAGTTTGGGCAACTTTTAAACCTATTCCAGGATCAATCTAACTCTACATTGCCCATAAGCCTCCATTTTTCTTCCATCCATGTGCCTTAGTCTCAACAGCAGTAATAGGTTAGAGGAAAAATTATGGTGAAGGAATAAGATTGTTCTGTGGGCTAAAACAAGCAATGGTAAATAAAGAATATGTGGAGTGAATACCATCTTAGAGGCAGGACTATTTCCAGCTGGTTTGTGGAAATTGAGGGAATGGCTGGTAATGTGCGGTTTCCTGGCTAACACAGTCGTACGTCTGTGCAATGATGTGTCTACGTAATGGTGCAGCAGTCCCTGGTGTGACGGTCACCGATCTGCTGAGCCTCCTCTTCGATCAGCATGTCCAGTGAGTCAGCGCTGCATCCATCTCCATAGCTTGCTTCAGCCCAGGCCTCAGCTGTCGCCTTGGCGCTCCAGTCGGGGGCCTGCACTTTGGACTCCACCTCGTGCAGTGTCGTCGCGATCTGGGCGATCTGTGCCTCCAAGCTGGGCTCTGCACACTCCGCCTCCTCGCCAACTGCCAGCCCCCCATCCTGCTTGCTGCTGGGCTCCACGGGCTCACAAGTCACGCCCGTGTTGATCAAGTGGGCGCTGTGAGGGTCGAGTGGGAACAGCCGGCTGAGGCGCAGCAGCAGGCCGAGATCCCGCTGGAACAGCTGCATGCAGAAGGCAAAGCGCAGCCACCAGTGCTCCAGCTGCTCCTGGTCCTGCGGCTCCAGGCTCTGCCTCCTGTTCAGCAACAGCAGCAGCTTCACTCCGGTTGCTGTTGGGGAAGCGGGGGGTGGGGGGAGTAGAGAACAAACACTTTGATTATCAACTGATCCTTATCAATGTCCTGGAGTGGGGTTAAGTGTCTGGGACAACACTCAGGACAGCAGGGGATGTTGTGTATTTAATACATCAGTAATATTTGAGAAATATTTAAATACATTGTTTGATTAAGCATTCTTTGTTGTTTACAAAAGTCATTGGAGGTTATATATAAAACTATGTGAATGGCACACATCATCACACCACCATGTCATTGGTGCATTCCTCATTTAAAATGAAAATGAAGTTAGACTCATTATTTTAGTTTGATTAGTCTAACCTTTTGGAGTTACAAATCATAACAACGGTGACGAGGAAGCTTTAAATGAACCTGAGACAACTACCTATGCAGTTCAAGTTATTAAAAAAAAACACAGCACATTCTTTTAATCTTTGCAAGAGGAGAAAGACGTTCATATCAAAAAAAGGCAGAAAATGGACCATTTCACAAGTTCACTAACAATGAGTACCAAGTGATAATAATCTTAAGTAAAGAAAAGCAGAAATGGTTACCTATATCAGAAAGGTAGACACATTCAATTGTATAAAAGATAACTGGAATATGTATGCTGAGTAAATTGAACTATATCTTGAAGTAAATTAAATAATAAATCAAACTACATATCTGTCACCATATACAACCCTGAGATTTATTTTCTTGCAGAAATACTTAACAAATTCAATGACCATAACAGAATCAATGAAAGGCCATACCAACTGAGTGTACAATCAGTGTGCAAAAGACAACAAACCATAAATTCAGAAAGAAAGAAATAATAATGATAATAAATCACCAATAAAAATCTCTCCGGTCCTGTTCACCCTGTACACATCAGACTTCCAATATAACTCGGAGTCCTGCCATGTGCAGAAGTTCGCTGATGACACGGCCATAGTGGGGTGTGTCAGGAATGGACAGGAGGAGGAGTATAGGAAACTGATACAGGACTTTGTGATATGGTGCAACTCAAATTACCTGCGTCTCAATATTACCAAGACCAAGGAGATGGTGGTGGACTTTAGGAGATCTAGGCCTCATATGGAGCCAGTGATCATTAATGGAGAATGTGTGGAGCAGGTTAAGACCTACAAGTATCTGGGAGTACAGTTAGACGAGAAGCTAGACTGGACTGCCAACACAGATGCCTTGTGCAGGAAGGCACAGAGTCGACTGTACTTCCTTAGAAGGTTGGCGTCATTCAATGTCTGTAGTGAGATGCTGAAGATGTTCTATAGGTCAGTTGTGGAGAGCGCCCTCTTCTTTGTGGTGGCGTGTTGGGGAGGAAGCATTAAGAAGAGGGATGCCTCACGTCTTAATAAGCTGGTAAGGAAGGCGGGCTCTGTCGTGGGCAAAGTACTGGAGAGTTTAACATCGGTAGCTGAGCGAAGGGCGCTGAGTAGGCTACGGTCAATTATGGATAACTCTGAACATCCTCTACATAGCACCATCCAGAGACAGAGAAGCAGTTTCAGCGACAGGTTACTATCGATGCAATGCTCCTCAGACAGGATGAAGAGGTCAATACTCCCCAATGCCATTAGGCTTTACAATTCAACCGCCAGGACTTAAGAACTTTTTAAAAGCTATTATTAATGCTTTTTGAGATAGTGATTTAGATGCATAATCATATTTTTTACTGAGTTAAGTATTGTATGTAATTAGTTTTGCTACATCAAGTGTATGGGACATTGGAAAAAAAGTTGAATTTCCCCATGGGGATGAATAAAGTATCTATCTATCTATCTAAGAACATGAGATGAACAGTCCTTGAAAATGAATCCTTTGGTTGTGGGAACATTTCAGTGGTGGGTCAAGTGAAGTTGAGTGAAGTTATCCCCTTTGGTTCAAAAGCCGGATGATTGAAGGGTAATAACTATTCCTGAACCTGGTGGTGTGGGTCCTGAGGCTCCTGTACCTTCTCCCTGATGGCAGCAGGGAGAAGAGAGCTTGTCCTGGGCGGTGGGGGGGCCCTGATGATGGGATGCTGCTTTCCTGCAACAATGGTCCATGTAGGTGTGCTCAACGGTGGAGAGGGCTTTACAAGAGATGGACTGGGCAACACCCACTACTTTTTGTAGGATTTTCCATTCAAGAAAATTGGTTTTTCCCTACCAGGCTGTGATGCATCCAGTCAATATACTCTCCACCACACATCTATAGAAGTTTGTCAACCTTTTAGATGTCAAGCCAAATCTTCCCGGGCTCCTAAAGTAGAGGCACTACCATGCCTTCAAACAGGAGATCCATGAACCAGTCCCCTTTGGGGAATCAGAGGTAGAAAGGCCCCAGTTTTATACTGGAGAAAAGACAACTCCTGTGGAAATGACATTCGTAACAGTGAAATACAACAACCCATAAGCCACATTGGACTTGTTGCGGTAAAAACAGGTGGGCCAGCAATGCCCTTGTAAATGGCTGAGACAACTACAACTTGATTGGAGGACCATCCACCATTTGCATGCACCATACCCTGCAATAGAGTGCAGGTCAACATCAACCCAGTACTGGAATAGATCAATAACCTCCGCCCAGGATAGAGGATATCTTTGCAAACCTTTCTGGAGGAAAATACTTCAGCAAAGTGGTGTTTGCTGAGGCCCAGCTACAGATGGAGGTGGAAGAGTCCAAAGTGTTTCTCACCATAAACACTCACAAAAGGCTTTATGAATGACAAGAAACATTGCCAAAATCTCAACACAATGTTAAAAAGATTAGATTATGGGTTCAGAGCATGGTACAATAAGTGTGAATTCCTTAAACCAAGCATCACCTATTGTGGTCACCCATCGATGCACAAGGATTACACAAGTGTATTGAGAAAATTCAAGCAGTGCTCGATAATCCAAGGCCAAAGAACATGTCACAGTTGCAGTCCTTTTTAGGATTTGTCAATGACTATAACAGGTTCCTGACAAACCTGGCTACTATGCTTTACCCCTTGAACACATTACTGCAGATCAGGAAGAAAGGACAATGGTCAAATCAGTGTGGGGTGGCTTTCAAAAAGGTAAAGGAAATGGACTCACACTCACACACTGTGATCCACATCACCACTGAAGCTCGTCAGTGATGCCTCGCCATACGGTATGGGTGCAGTAACATCACATGATGAAAGCGAATGCCCATCGCTTCCAGAAGAAAGGGGTCAGAACCACTTCCTGCAGTCCCAGAGTCGACTCCTACAACCACCATGGAAGAGGCCTCGGAAACCAAGACTGTTCTCACAGCCACGTCTCACTTGCCAAGCAGGGTGACACACCCACCCCACTCCCATCAGGAAAGAACTTAACCCACAAGAGTAAGAAATCCTTCACAGCAATTAATGAATGAGACAATTTAAAATTTACTATGCTGTGGATATCATGTATACATAATACTATTGTACTTATAATATATGACATCCACAGTACATGTGTGTGTAAATATATTACGTGATTAAACATTCCTTGTTGTTTACATAATGCATCATGGGTTGTACATTAAGGTATATGAATTGCATACGTCATATGAGCACGCCTTGCTTAAATTAAAAATGAAGTTGCACACATTTTTATTTCGATTAGTTTTATGTCACAGGGGGACATTTAACTATCACACTGGGGCCTGTCCCCACTCCATCTGGATCACAGAAAATGAGTGTCCCTTTAGAGGGCAGCATCTCCCAACAACCCCATGGAGTAATCCGGGGTGGATACAAGGGCTTCAACCCAACCAGTGCTTGCCAGTCACGGTCTAACCCCAATTTCCTTCATTCAACCTGCATCTCCTAAACCCCAAGTGCTTCTTAAATGATACTATTGTACTTAGCTCAACCAACTCCTCTGGCAACTCGTTCCATACACTCATCCTACTCTGCGTGAGGAAGTTGCCCCTCAGATGCTTTTTGAATCTTCTCCTCACCTGAAACCTATGCTGACTAGTTTTGTGAGGCAAAGGCTGTTACAACCATCTTATCTATGCCCCTCATGATTTTACCCAATGAAGGTCACCCTTCGTTCTTCTGCACTCTGAGGAATAAGGACCTAGCCTCAACTACTTCTCCCTATAACTTAAGGCCTCTAATCCCAGCAACAATGTTGTAAATCTTCTCTGCACACTTTCCAGTTTAACCACATCTTTGCAACAAGCAGGGTGACCAAAACTGTACACAGTATAGTAGTTTATTTCTCATGCGAAGGAGCCATGTGAGAACATTGTCGACAGTAGTCCCCAGGGAGGGGAGGTTCAGCCAGAGACATTATGCACTCCGTTATTCAGGCAACACCACTGATCGACCTGCAGTAACCCAGACTTCATCTATCACCAAAATGCCTCTCTCCCCATCTACTCTGTAACCATTCTAAACCCTGTCAACCTGTGCTCACCACAATCTCTGTACCTATAACCCTGAACAACTATACAACCACACCCTCAATAACCTCCATAAATGCCAAATTAACACTTCCCTCACTTCCATACCTACCACCATCGCATTATATTCCACTTCCCATGACTTTGTCTGCCCACTGTCAATATCCCTCTGAAGCCTTCCTGCTCATAGTAGCTTCAGCAAACCTGGATATATTACATTTGGTGCCTGATCCTTCACTGAAGTGGTTTGAGGAAGACCTAGGACTCCAGCACTGGGCACTGTGGGACCCACTCATCACAGCTCCCAAAGTGAAAAGAGCACAGAACAGGATGTTGCCAGGACTTGGGGGCCGAGTTACAAGGAGGGGCTGCATAGTCCAGGATTTTATTCCCTGAGGCATAGGAGATTGAGGGGATGACCTGATAGAGCTAACAAGATCATGAGAGGCACAGACAGGGTGAAGGAGCACAGTAATTTTCCAAATGGGCGGATGCTAAAAACAAGAGGGTATAGGTTTAGGCTCAGAGGTGAAACATTTAGAAGAGACAACAAGGGCAACTTCTTCAACCAAAGGGTGGTGCATATTTAGAATGAGCTGCCAGAAATACTGATTGAAGTGGGCACATTAGCAACATTTAACAGCCATCTAGAAAAGTACACAGATAGGAGAGGTTTAGCGGGCTTATGAGCAGATGTGGGCAGATGGGGCTGGCTCACTGGGCAACAGAGTCAGTATGGATGAGTTGGGCCGAAGGGCCTGCTCCATGCTCTATGAATCTATGACCCACTTCAGATGAGCAACCACAATATCCTTAGATGCAAATAATTATTTCCTGGAGATTTATCAAATTTCCATCCCAATAATTTCTCTAATGCGTTTTCTTATATTAAAAACATTCATTTCTATTAAGCTGTTATTTTGGGAGAAATTAGCATGGAAGGAGGCTTGAATCCATAGAGACTCCTACCCAGCCAGTTCTACTATTATGCATCGATGCTAAAACTGGCCTCCATCTAATCCTATCCTGGCAATCCTCCCAACAGCCAAACCACTCTTAAAACCTCTCCGAATGTCATCCCTTCCAAACTCAACAACAAGCTTCGAGACTTGGGTCTCCCTTTGCAGCTGGATACTCCACTTCCTCATTGTTAGATCTCAGTCAGTGAGGATTGGTAACAACGTCTCCTCCTCGCAGACGAACACAGGCGCACCTCACAAGTGTGCGTTTAGCCCCCCGCTGTGATGTGCTTGTGACTGCATGGTTAAGCACAGCTCCAAGGTCATCTTCGACTTCACCGATGACACCGCTGTCGTGGGGTGAGTCGGTACGATGGGTCACCTGGTGCCACAATGACAACTTCTCTTGCAGCGTCCATAAAACTGAAGAGCAGATATTTGTCTTCAGGAAAGAGGAGAAGGGAGCACACCGGCCAGGCTGGGTTGGGAGATCGGGAGCAGTAAGAGCCAGCAGGCTTTAAATTCCTGGGCCCAGAGCCTGGACACATTCCCAAGGAAAACATGCCTGAACCCTTACTTCTTCGTAGGAGGTTAAGGAAGTTCAGGTTGCCACTGAACACTCCAACAAACTTGTACAGATGTACTGTTTAAACTGTTCTGACGGGGTTCATTAAGGCCTGGTACAACAATTCAAATGCACAGGAACATAAGCTGCAGAGAGTGGTGGTGCCTGCCCAGTACATCACAGGCACACCCCTCCCCAACATCGGTAGAATCTCCAGCAGGGTCCTCCACCATCCCGGCCATGCCACCTTCTCACAGACCCCTGAAGTTCCACACCGGCACATTCAAAACCAGCTGCTTCCCATCAGCCAAACACTTCCTCTGGCAGTTTATTCTCTATACCCACCACCGACAATGTGAAAAACTTGCCTCAGATCTTCTTTAAACTTCTTAAATCTACCCCTCTTGTTTTAGATTCAGCTACCTTGGGGAGATAGACTGCAATTGTCCACCTTGTCTCTGCCCCTCGCGATTTTACTAACCTCCATAAGGTCACATCTCAGCCTCCTCAGATCTATTCAGTCCCTCCTTGTAATCTATGCCTTCCAGTCCCGGCAACAGCGTGGCGAATCTTTTCTGCACCCTGTCCGGCTTCACGACATCCTTGGCGACCAGAACTGCGCGCAATCTTCCAGCTGAGGTGCCACCAACAGTCTGCACAGCGGTAACGTGACATCCCACCTCTCGTCCTCAAAGCCCCCCACCTCTCGTCCCGTGAATATAAGCTTTGACGTTCACCACCTTCACGATCATGTCTACCCGTGTCGCCACTTTCGGGGAAACTAGGCATTGGTCATTACCTCTGCTCTGCACAGTAGAAAGCTGTGCAAATCATTTCGGTAAAAATCTTTTCTGTACTAGTGCACCTTTTAAAATATGTAGCACCAAGTATATTATCACGGTCCCTTTGATCTACACCTCTACTTAGAAAGTGCAGGAGATATTTGTTTTATTAACCATTTCAACGAACTATGAACAAATATCCCCGGATCTGCCTTGTGGTTTCCTTCGCCTCCCCTCCTCACACATTCGCCACCGGTCCGCGCCCTCCTCACCCTCTCCGCCGGGCTCTCCAGGACACCCACCTGCGCTCTGCTGCCTCACTGTGCCGCGGGTGAGCCTGAGCCGCTGGCGGAGAGCGGGCGAGTCCGCGCTGCTGCCGAGGCACCGCACCAGTGCCCTGTGCGCGGCGCTCAGCGCCTCCAGCCCGTCCAACGTGCGCCCGCATTCGCCCAGTAGCCCGGCCGCCCATCCCGGCTCGGCCAGCTGAGCCCGCAGGTAGGAGCGGAGGCAGCGCAGGGTCAGCCGGGGACCGTTCATTGTCTTGTCTGTCTGTCCGAACAATGAGCGCACCATACCAGGCTCTTTAAACGTCTTTGCAGCCCTGCCGTCCCGCCCCTTAAGGACACTGCCAGACACTCTGGGCGGTGCTCCGGCCGGTCCGGGCAGAGTCGTCTCCCCGAGCAGGACTCAGAACCAGCGTCAGCCAGAGGCCGTTCGGGTCATCTTTCCAGAATGGGCGTTACGTAAAACTATCTACCACGTGTGGTGGGGAGAGAACGCCGAGGCAGCGCCGGTCCCTCGAAGCCCGCTTGGGATGTCCCGTTGCGACTACCAGTGATCGGCAGGGACGCAGAGGCAGCGGGAAGAGGTGAAGGGGAAGTCTGTTTGAGGGCCAATGGTGTGTGTTCGTTATCAAAGAGAAGGAAAGTGGGCGGTAGGTTAATCGTCCCAGAGTCCACGGTCCCCACGCCCAGTTTCATGGTCCGGAACCCCCCGCCGAGTCTGCATTCCCCACTCCGTAAGACCACTAGATATAGGATCAGAAGCAGGCCATTCTGCTCATCGATTCTGCTTCGCCATTTAATCATGAGCTGATGCGATTCTTCCAGTCATCCCCACTCCTTCTCTCCATACCCTTTGATGCCCTGGCAAATCAAGAACCTATCTATACACAAAAATACAACTGCAGATGCTGTGGATCAAAGAATACGTACACAACGCTGAAAGAACTCAGCAGGTCAGGCAGCATCCGTGAGAAAAGAGTAGCCAACGTTTCGGGCCGAAGCCCAGTAATAGAGATAGGGGATGAAGGGTCTCGGCCCGAAACGTTGGCTACTCTTTTCTCACGGATGCTGCCTGACCTGCTGAGTTCTTCCAGCGATGTGTACTAATTCTAAGAACCTATCTATCTCTGCTTTAAATACACTGATGACTTGGGCTCCACAGCCTCTCGTGGCAACAAATTCCACAGATTTACCACCCTCTGACTAAAGTAATTTCTCCACATCTCAGTTCTAAATGGACGTCCTTCAATCCTGAAGTCGTACCCTCTTGTCGAAATAACTTTGCCATATCTAATCTGTTCAGGCCTTTTAACATTTGTAATGTTTCTATGAGATCCTCCCTCATTCTCCTGAACTCCAGGGAATACAGCCCAAGAGCTTCCAGACTTTCCTCATACGTTAACCCTTTAATTCCTGGAATCATTCTTGTGAATCTTCTCTGAACCCTCTCCAATGTCAGTATATCCTTTCTGAAGTAAGGAGCCCAAAACGGCACACAATATTCCAAGTGTGCTCTCACGAGTGCCTCAACATCACATCCCTGCTCTTAAATTCTACACCTCTATAAATGAATGCCAACATTGCATTCACTTTCTTCACCACCGACTCAACCTGGAGATTAACCTTTAGGTTATCCTGCACAAGGACTCCCAGGTCCTTTTGCATCTCTGCATTTTGAATTCTCTCCCCATCTAAGTAATAGTCTTCCTATTTAGTTTTTCCACCAAAGTGCATGGCCATACACTTTCCAACATTGTATTTCATTTGCCATTTCTTTGCCTATTCCCCTAAACTATCTAAGTCTCTGCAGGCTCTTTGTTTCTGCAACACTACTCGCTCCTTCACCTATCTTTGTATCATCAGCAAATTTAGCCAGAAATCCATTAATACCATAGTCCAAATCATTGACATACATCGTAAAAAGCAGCAGACCCAACAGCGACCCCTGTGGAACTCCACTGGTAACCGGCAGCCAGCCAAAATAGGATCCCTTTATTCCCACTCTCTGTTTTCTGCCAATCAGCCAATGCTCCACCCATGTTAATAACTTCCCTGTAATTCCATGGACTCTTATCTTGCTAAGCAGCCTCGTGTGGCACCTTGTCAAAGGCCTTCTGAAAATCCAAGTACACCACATCTTCTGCATTTCCTTTGTCTACCCTGCTTGTAATTTCCTCTAAAAATTGCAGTAGGTTAGTCAGGCAGGATTTTCCTTTCAGGAAACCATGCTGGTTTTGGCCTATCTTGTCATGTGCCTGCAGGTACTCTGTAATCTTATCCTTAACAATCAATTCCAACAACTTCCCAACTGCTAACAGGTCTATAGTTTACTTTCTGCTGTCTCTCACCCTTCTTAAACAGCGGAGTAACATTTGCAATTTTCCAGTCATCCAGTACAATGTCAGAATCTATTAATTCTTGACAGATCATCATTAATGCCTCCACAATCTCTCCAACTACTTCCTTCAGAACCCAAGGGTGCATTTCATCAGGTCCAGGAGATTTACCCACCCTCAGACCATTAGGCTGATTGAGCACCTTCTCAGTCATAATTTTCACTGCACAAACTTCACTTCCCTGACACTCTTGAATGTCCAGTATACTGCAGACATCTTCCACTGTGAAGACTGATGCAAAATACGTATTCAGTTCCTCTGACATCTCTGCATCTCTCATTGCAATATCTCCAGTGTCATTTTCTATTGGTCCTATATCTACCCTCAACTCTCTTTTACCCTTTATATACTTAAAAGAGCTTTTAGTGTCTTCTTTGATATTAGTCACCAGCTTCCTTTCACAATTCATCTTTTCCTTCTTAATGACTTTCTTAGTTTCCTTCTGCAAGTTTTTAAAAGCTTCCCAATCCTCTATCTTCCCATTAGCTTTGGCTTCCTTGTATGCCCTCTCTTTTGCTTTTACTTTGGCTCTGACATCACTTGTCAGCCACAGTAGTGTCCTTCTTCCATTCAAAAAACTCTTCTTATTTGGAATATATCCCTCATTTTTCACAGAAACTCCAGCCAGTGCTGCTCTGCTGTCCTTCTTGCTAGTGTTCCCTTTCCAGTCAACTTTGGCCAGTTCCCCTCTCATGCCATTTATTCCACTGAAATACTAACACATTGGATTTTAGTTTCTCCTTCTCAAATTTGAAAATGAACTCAATCATATTGTGATCACTGTTCCCTAAGGGTTCCTTAAACTTAAGCTCTCTTGTCACTTCTGTTCTTGGAGCCACCACCCATCACCGAACCTGTGTCTGCATCACCATAGCCTTTCAAAAAAAAAGACACACTAACCTCAAGAGCTGACTTTTTTATTGAGATACAGCACGGAATAGGTTCTTACATTCATTTAAGCCGCTCCACACAGCAGTCCTCCGATTTTAACCCTAGCCTAATCACCGGACAATTTACAATGACCAAATAACCTACCAACTGGTAGGTCTTTGGATTGTGAGAGGAAACCGGAGAGCCCAGAGGAAGCCCAGGAAACCCATGCGGTCAGGGGGAGAATGTACAGACCCCTTACAGGCAGCAGCGGGAATTGAACCCAGGTGGCTGGTACTGTAAAGCGTTGTGCTAACCACTGCACTACCATTCCTCATCGCTGAGCCTGCATTCCCCATGTCTGAGCCCATGTTCTGGATCACTGAGCGCACCTTCCCCATCTCTGACCCTGCGTTCCCCCTTACCTCAGCGTTACTGAGATCTCTCTCCACATCAAACCAGGCTGCTGGGCCTGCCTTTCACTACTGAGCGTATGCCCCCGGACTAACTCCACATTCCCCAGCACGGAGGGAGCACGAGCTCAGCATCCCTGAACTCCTCACTGAGCGCGTGTACATGTGTTGGTAACAGGTTGCTTGTTGCTGAGTAGGTATCCCTTCCCTGATCACCTAGTTCCTCACCGAACACTAAGTGCTGCAGGAATTCAGCAGGTCTGGCAGCATCTATCGGGAGAAAATAAACTATCGATGTTTAGAGCCGGGATGAAGGGTCTCGGCCCAGAACACTGACTGTTTATTTCCCTCCATAGATGCTTCCCAGCCTGCTGAATTCCTCTGACATTGTGCGTGTGTTGCTCAAGATTTCCAGCATGAACAGAATCTCTTGTGCTCCCTCACTGAATGTGTGAGGGGCTCAGCTTTGCCAGTTGCTTGCTATTTGGCGGACAAGTGCCCTCCTTTGTCCAGTCACTTCCTCACCCCTCGCTAAGCTTGGCACCTCATTCCTGCTCCCCATGTGTCCTCACTAAGCCAGGGCTGATCGATTCGTTGGACAGCAAGGGTGGGGTGAAGGAGGTGCCTGATCACAAGGTGGTGGAGATGCTGGGTCTGTGGTAGTGGAGGTTTCTGCCCCTAGTGGGCCACAGAGCTTCTTGGAATCCCAGTGCAGAGACACCAGGTCCCTCTAATCCGGTTTAGCATGATGTAGTGGCACACAATGAAGGTGGGATTTTGTCTTCACAAGGTCTGTACAGTGGCCACATCAATCCTATTATGAACGGGTAACTGCTGGAGTTAGATTAGGAGGGGAGTGTTTGTGCCTTGAGAGGGAGGGCGACCAGGTGTGTATGAATGAGGATTGCATGCATGTTTATGTGAAAGATCGAGGATTTGTGTATCAGGAGAGTGAGATTGTAGAATGTGTGTGTGTGTGTGTGTGTGTGTGTGTGTGTGTGTGTGTGTGTGTGTGTGTGTGTGTGTGTGTGTGTGTGTGTGTGTGTGTGTGTGTGTGTGTGTGTGTGTGAGTGTGTGAGTGTGTGTGTGTGTGTGTGAAAATAGCACATCTGGAAATGAGAGTCAGCAGTGGTCACTTCCAACCTTTCTCTGCAGCCAGCTGGGAATGAATTGAATTACTTGCTCTTCAATTACACATCTTTAATTTCCTGGTTGAGATGTGAAACATGTCCAGACATGGCCCATGTGTCACAGAGTCCAAGTACGTCCCAATGGGATAACTGCCGGATACAAGCATCACATCAGCTGCACCACATTTGTATTCCATCCCTGGACACAGAAGCATTGACAACTATGTTCAGTCAGAAATGTCAAAGAGATGTTCCATTTCATTTCCAATCCACGCATCACCCCCCCCCCCCATCCCCCCCGGAGATCCTCACAGAAGCCAGTCATCATTGCAACAAGCAATAGATTAAAGATCAGTGATGTTTGTGAAGTCGGGGACAAGAAACAGAATGGCTAGTTCTGAAATAGGGTCTCAGCTCAAAACATTGACTGTTTATTCATTTCCATAGATTCTGCCTGACCTGCTGAGTTCCTCCAGGACTTTGTGTGTGTTATTTAGGATGGAAAGCTAGCTACCTTCTAGGTGATAAGCATTTATTAAGAGTAAAATCTAACTACACAAAGAGGCAGGACATATTGTCCAATGTGAATCTGTGCAAGAATCACTGTATTCCCAATTTAGAACAACACTTCAGAGTTTGAAATCAATAGCACAATTTCTACTTTTGCTACCTACCCCAGATATGAAGCATGTTTAATACTCAGGAAGACTGCGACAAGATGTAAATAAACATGGTGAACTGACGCAAGATTCCAAATGGAACTGACCACACTCTACATGACATCAAGGGATGTTTGAGAGCAGTGGACTGTAATTCTGACAATCCGAGCAGCAGAACCAGAAGTATCTGCAGCTGAGCTGTTCCTATTCAGTCACAACATTGACACCTTGATCATAAGCTATCGGAGCAAAATTCGGTCATTCGGCCCATCAAGTCTGTTTTGCCATTTCATCATGGCTGATCCATTTTCCTCTCAGCCCCAATCTGCCTTCTCCCCATATTCCTTCATGCTCTGACTAATCAGGAATATATCAACCTCTGCCTTAAATATATTCAATGACCTGGCCTCCACAACCACCTGTGGCAAAGAAATTCCAAAGATTCACATCTGTCCTTCCCCTCCTTTTCAATAGTCTGAAGAGGTTGCTCCCCTAGTTACTCCCTTCTCCACCCTTCCATTACCACCAACTTCTACCCATCTCAGGGCATGTTCCCGCACAAGTAAAGTGGATGCAATATCAAGCACATTTGCTTCATCTGAAACAGGGTGGATTGCCCAGTAGGCAGCTATATTAATTCCACTCCCCATTCCCATTCCAATATGTTGGTCCTAGGCCCAATGAGGCCATGGTCAGGTTGGAAAAGCAGCACCTACGTTATGTTTGGGTGCATGTGGAAAACCACGCAGGGATGTCTTGCTCACAAAAAGCAAGACATTATATTGGAGAATAAAGTTGCATCGTTTGCTGTGTGGCCAGAACTATGTGGCCAGGCTTGTGTTTGCTATTTGCTATGTATCCAATTTATTGGCCAGAATGTAATCTCTGTATTGCCTCTGTACTATTGAACGCATCAGTGCCTTAAGAATGTAGCTAACAGTGAAAGCAAGCATGTAGAGATAATAGTGGTAGATGGGATCATGGAGTGGTGTGATGGTATGGGGACCAGTCAAGGCCGGGAAGGGGGACACGTGTTCCAAGGAGTAGACTAGATCAAGTATGGGCTACTGAACAAAATATTGGTGGAGAATCGAGAAGCTAATGTGCTGGTGATAAGCGTTGCAAGTGGATAGGGTATGACTGAGATAGGAGACGGGGTATGCTAATGTAACTGAGATAGGAGACGGGGTATGCTAATGTAACTGAGATAGGAGACGGGGTATGCTAATGTAACTGAGATAGGAGACGGGGTATGCTAATGTAACTGAGATAGGAGACGGGGGTATGCTAATGTAACTGAGATAGGAGACAGGGTATGCTAATGTAACTGAGATAGGGGACGAGGGTATGCTAATGTAACTGAGATAGGAGACAGGGTATGCTAATGTAACTGAGATAGGAGACGGGGGTATGCTAATGTAACTGAGATAGGAGACGGGGTATGCTAATGTAACTGAGATAGGAGACGGGGTATGCTAATATAACTGAGATAGGAGACGGGGTATGCTAATGTAACTGAGATAGGAGACGGGGTATGCTAATGTAACTGAGATAGGAGACGGGGTATGCTAATGTAACTGAGATAGGAGACGGGGTATGCTAATGTAACTGAGATAGGAGACAGGGTATGCTAATGTAACTGAGATAGGAGACGGGGGTATGCTAATGTAACTGAGATAGGAGACGGGGGTATGCTAATGTAACTGAGATAGGAGACAGGGTATGCTAATGTAACTGAGATAGGAGACGGGGTATGCTAATGTAACTGAGATAGGAGACGGGGTATGCTAATGTAACTGAGATAGGAGACAGGGTATGCTAATGTAACTGAGATAGGAGACGGGGGTATGCTAATGTAACTGAGATAGGAGACAGGGTATGCTAATGTAACTGAGATAGGAGACGGGGTATGCTAATGTAACTGAGATAGGAGACGGGGTATGCTAATGTAACTGAGATAGGAGACGGGGGTATGCTAATGTAACTGAGATAGGAGACGGGGTATGCTAATGTAACTGAGATAGGAGACGGGGGTATGCTAATGTAACTGAGATAGGAGACGGGGTATGCTAATGTAACTGAGATAGGAGACGGGGTATGCTAATGTAACTGAGATAGGAGACGGGGGTATGCTAATGTAACTGAGATAGGAGACGGGGTATGCTAATGTAACTGAGATAGGAGACGGGGTATGCTAATGTAACTGAGATAGGAGACAGGGTATGCTAATGTAACTGAGATAGGAGACAGGGTATGCTAATGTAACTGAGATAGGAGACGGGGTATGCTAATGTAACTGAGATAGGAGACGGGGTATGCTAATGTAACTGAGATAGGAGACGGGGTATGCTAATGTAACTGAGATAGGAGACGGCGTATGCTAATGTAACTGAGATAGGAGACGGGGTATGCTAATGTAACTGAGATAGGAGACGGGGTATGCTAATGTAACTGAGATAGGAGACGGGGGTATGCTAATGTAACTGAGATAGGAGACGGGGGTATGCTAATGTAACTGAGATAGGGGACGAGGGTATGCTAATGTAACTGAGATAGGAGACGGGGGTATGCTAATGTAACTGAGATAGGAGACGGGGTATGCTAATGTAACTGAGATAGGAGACAGGGTATGCTAATGTAACTGAGATAGGAGACGGGGTATGCTAATGTAACTGAGATAGGAGACGGGGTATGCTAATGTAACTGAGATAGGAGACAGGGTATGCTAATGTAACTGAGATAGGAGACAGGGTATGCTAATGTAACTGAGATAGGAGACGGGGTATGCTAATGTAACTGAGATAGGAGACGGGGTATGCTAATGTAACTGAGATAGGAGACGGGGTATGCTAATGTAACTGAGATAGGAGACGGGGGTATGCTAATGTAACTGAGATAGGAGACGGGGTATGCTAATGTAACTGAGATAGGAGACGGGGTATGCTAATGTAACTGAGATAGGAGACGGGGTATGCTAATGTAACTGAGATAGGAGACGGGGGTATGCTAATGTAACTGAGATAGGAGACAGGGTATGCTAATGTAACTGAGATAGGAGACGGGGGTATGCTAATGTAACTGAGATAGGAGACGGGGTATGCTAATGTAACTGAGATAGGAGACGGGGGTATGCTAATGTAACTGAGATAGGAGACGGGGTATGCTAATGTAACTGAGATAGGAGACGGGGTATGCTAATGTAACTGAGATAGGAGACGGGGGTATGCTAATGTAACTGAGATAGGAGACAGGGTATGCTAATGTAACTGAGATAGGAGACGGGGGTATGCTAATGTAACTGAGATAGGAGACAGGGTATGCTAATGTAACAGATAGGAGACGGGGTATGCTAATGTAACTGAGATAGGAGACGGGGTATGCTAATGTAACTGAGATAGGAGACGGGGGTATGCTAATGTAACTGAGATAGGAGACGGGGTATGCTAATGTAACTGAGATAGGAGACGGGGGTATGCTAATGTAACTGAGATAGGAGACGGGGTATGCTAATGTAACTGAGATAGGAGACGGGGTATGCTAATGTAACTGAGATAGGAGACGGGGGTATGCTAATGTAACTGAGATAGGAGACGGGGTATGCTAATGTAACTGAGATAGGAGACGGGGTATGCTAATGTAACTGAGATAGGAGACAGGGTATGCTAATGTAACTGAGATAGGAGACAGGGTATGCTAATGTAACTGAGATAGGAGACGGGGTATGCTAATGTAACTGAGATAGGAGACGGGGTATGCTAATGTAACTGAGATAGGAGACGGGGTATGCTAATGTAACTGAGATAGGAGACGGGGTATGCTAATGTAACTGAGATAGGAGACGGGGTATGCTAATGTAACTGAGATAGGAGACGGGGTATGCTAATGTAACTGAGATAGGAGACGGGGGTATGCTAATGTAACTGAGATAGGGGACGAGGGTATGCTAATGTAACTGAGATAGGAGATGGGGGTATGCTAATGTAACTGAGATAGGAGACGGGGGTATGCTAATGTAACTGAGATAGGAGACGGGGTATGCTAATGTAACTGAGATAGGAGACGGGGTATGCTAATGTAACTGAGATAGGAGACGGGGTATGCTAATGTAACTGAGATAGGAGACAGGGTATGCTAATGTAACTGAGATAGGAGACGGGGTATGCTAATGTAACTGAGATAGGAGACGGGGTATGCTAATGTAACTGAGATAGGAGACGGGGGTATGCTAATGTAACTGAGATAGGAGACGGGGTATGCTAATGTAACTGAGATAGGAGACGGGGGTATGCTAATGTAACTGAGATAGGAGACGGGGTATGCTAATGTAACTGAGATAGGAGACGGGGTATGCTAATGTAACTGAGATAGGAGACGGGGGTATGCTAATGTAACTGAGATAGGAGACGGGGTATGCTAATGTAACTGAGATAGGAGACGGGGTATGCTAATGTAACTGAGATAGGAGACGGCGTATGCTAATGTAACTGAGATAGGAGACGGGGTATGCTAATGTAACTGAGATAGGAGACGGGGTATGCTAATGTAACTGAGATAGGAGACGGGGTATGCTAATGTAACTGAGATAGGAGACGGGGGTATGCTAATGTAACTGAGATAGGAGACGGGGGTATGCTAATGTAACTGAGATAGGGGACGAGGGTATGCTAATGTAACTGAGATAGGAGACGGGGGTATGCTAATGTAACTGAGATAGGAGACGGGGGTATGCTAATGTAACTGAGATAGGAGACGGGGGTATGCTAATGTAACTGAGATAGGAGACAGGGTATGCTAATGTAACTGAGATAGGAGACAGGGTATGCTACTGTAACTGAGATAGGAGACGGGGTATGCTAATGTAACTGAGATAGGAGACGGGGGTATGCTAATGTAACTGAGATAGGAGACGGGGGTATGCTAATGTAACTGAGATAGGAGACGGGGGTATGCTAATGTAACTGAGATAGGAGACGGGGGTATGCTAATGTAACTGAGATAGGAGACAGGGTATGCTACTGTAACTGAGATAGGAGACGGGGTATGCTAATGTAACTGAGATAGGAGACGGGGGTATGCTAATGTAACTGAGATAGGAGACGGGGGTATGCTAATGTAACTGAGATAGGAGACGGGGTATGCTAATGTAACTGAGATAGGAGACGGGGGTATGCTAATGTAACTGAGATAGGAGACGGGGGTATGCTAATGAAACTGAGATAAGAAATTACTATAAAGAATACTGTGAACTAGGCTCAGCAGGCAATTAGTGACACGCTCATTAATTGTCTCAGCTTTTGTTTGCAAATAAAGGCTTAAATTTCTCGAAGAATCTTCTGCGTCTCCTGGTTATTTCAAGAAACCACGACAAAATCCACTCTGGTCAATTACTGTCTAATCAGTCAATGTAAACATAAATTAGGAAAAAGACGTCAAAATCTCCTGGCCTCTCAAGCCTGTTCTGATATTGAATAAGATCATGGCTGACCTGATTGTAATTACTTTTCTTCATCCTTGCCTATCCATGGCTAACCACCACTGCCTTAAAAATATTCACAAATTCTGCTTCCAAACTCTAAGACACTGGTGATCGATGGCGTCATCAACAGTGATACATGTTCACCAATAAACTGTTCAGGGATGCCAAGGAACCAATATTTCCACTGCCTCAGTGCACTCTCTCAGCTCAAAGGGCCTGAACTTCCCAGCTCCAGAACCCATTGTATTTTTGATCCAGGCATGGACCAAAATAGTTGAATTCTAGAGGTGAGGGGAGAGTAACTACCCTTGAAGTCAAGGCAGTGCTTGAGTGAGCGTAGCATCATGATGCCCTAATGAAAGTGGGATCAAGTAGGCATCAAGGGGAAAACACTCCACTGATCAGAGTCATACTTCACAAAATGGGAAATGGTTACGGTGTCCTAGAATCATAGACCCAAAGTACTACAGCATAGAAACAGGCCCTTAGGCTGATCTAGCCTGTCCTAGTCTGGTCTGCCTAGTCCTGGACATAAGTCTCCATACCCCTAACATCCAAATACCTATTCAAACTTCTCTTAGTTGTTACAATTGATCCCACAGCTCCTGGTGGTGGTGTGGATAGCGTAGAAGGTTGTCATAGTTACAATGTGAAATTGATAGGATGTAGAACTGGGTTGAGAAGTGGCAGATGGAGTTCTGGAAAAGTGTGATGTGATACACTTTGGAAGATCAAACTTGAAGGCAGAGGACAGGGTGAATGGCAGGATTCTTACCAGCATGGAGGAACAGAGGGATCGCGGGGTCCATGTCCATAAATCCCCCAAAGTCACCACACAAGTTGGTGGGCTAGTTACAAAGGCATATGGTGTCTTGGTCTTCATTAGTTGGAGGACTGAGTTCACAGTGATGAGGTAATATCACAGCTCTATAAAGCTCTGTTTAGACCACACTTGGAGTATTGTGTTAATTTCTGGTCATTATGGAAAGAATGTAGAAGCTTTAGAGAGGGTGTAGATGTGATTTACCAGGATCCTGTCTAGATTAGAGAATATGTCTTATAAGAGAAGGTTGAGTAGGCTGAGCTTTTCTGTCTGGAATGAAGGAGGATGACAGCTGACTTGATAGAGGTGTACAGCATATTTAGAGAGGCAGAGAGAGAGAGAGTGGATGTCTTTTTCCAGGGCAGAAATGGTTAATATGTGAGGGCATAATTTTAAGGTGTTTGGAAGAAAGTATTGGGGGGAAGGGTGATGTCAGTGGTAGGATTTCACACAGAGCATGGAACACGGTGCTGGGGTGGTGGCAGAAGCAGATACAATAGGAACATTTAAGCATTTACGAGATCCTTAGACAGGCTCAGGAATGTAAAATGGAGGCTATGCGGACGGGAAGCATCTTTGAGTAGGTTAAATGGTTGGCACATCCTTGTGGGGTGAGAGGCCTGTAATATGCTCCACCATTCTATGTTCAATGAACCCATATCCACCACTTCTGCTGGAAGCTTGTTCCACACTCACATCACCATCATATTCCCCCCTCAGATCCCCCTTGAATATTTCAGCTTTCACACCAAATTTGTGCCTTCTGATTCTAGTCTCACCCAACCTGAGGAGAAAAGGCCCACCCATCCTAGGCCTAACAGCAGATTCCTTCCATCATTTGGTCAGAAACGGGGATGTTTGCAGCTGATTGTTTAATTTTTAATTCTGTTTGCAAAATCATCAGTCCATGCCTGCATGTAGTAAGACATAGACGATGTTCAGACATGGGCTGAAACTATCCATGCTATAGGAGGACCAGATAATGACCAACTCCAGTTAAAGAGATATTACACCCATGTGCCTCTGACATTCAGCAGCATTACCGCTGCCGAATTCTCCCCCATCAAAATCCGCGGGGGGGGGGGGTGCAGATCACCAGTAACCAATAACCAAACTGAAATCAATCACAGAAACATTGTGGCTTCAGAAACAGGCCAGAGACTGGGTAACCTGTGACAAGAGGCTCATCTTCTGACACACTCGATTCTTTCTACCATCCACAAGCACAGAACAGGATTGTAATGGAACACTGGCAGAGCGTAGCTCCAGTAACTCTCAGATTTCTACAGTCCAGTTGCATCACTGTCTGGTATGGAGGCTCCAATGCACAGGATCGAGAGACACTCCAGAGGGTTGTAGAGTCAATCAGCTCCAAAACCCTCCCCACCACTGAGGACCTCTTCACAAGGCAGCATCCATCATTAAGGACTCTCATCATCCAGGATATGACCTCTTCACATCGCTACCATCAGGGGAGGAGGAACAGGAGAGGATGTTTCTAATAATGGGAGAGTCAAGGACCAGAGGGCATTGCCTCAGAATAGAAGGATGTACCCTTAGAACAGAGATGATGAGTTATTCCTTTAGCTAAATGGTGGTGAATCTGTGGAATTCACTGCCTCAGATGGCTGTGGAGGCCAAGTCATTGAGTATATTCAAAGTGAAGGTTGATAGGTTCTTAATTAGTAAGGGCGTCAAAGATTACAGGGAGAAGGCGGGAGACGAAGGTTGAGAAATAAATCAGCCATGATGGAATGGCAGAGCAGTTTCAATGGGCCGAATGGCCTAATTCTGCTCCTATATCTTCTGGTCTTGTGATTTAGATTGACCAAGACAATGGGAATAACTCTCCTATTCTTCCTTTTGGAGTCCTTTGCATACCCTGAGAGATCAGAGATTCTCAGTTATACTAAGAGGGAACATTCTCTGACAATGTGGCAGAGATTGTAGTTGTACAACGTAGAAACACACCCTTCAGCCTACTACATATGTGCTGACGACCCTGCCTACCTGCATTAATCCTACTTCCCTGCATTCATTCCCTGTTCATCTGTACCTGTTCATTCAAGTGCCCATCAGATGCCTCTTAAATGTTGTGACAGTTCCTGCCTCCGCTGTCCTCTCTGGCAACTCAATCCAGATACCGTCCACTCTTTGTACGAACAAATTTACCCTCCAGATCTCTTGATTACTATTTCATATGGTTTGCCATAGAATATACAGCATAGAAATGCTAGGGAAGATGACCTGGCCCTTCAGTTCATGATAGATGTATATGCTGACATGATTCTAATTTAAACCAATCCCATCTACTTGCACATGATCTCATCCCTCCATCCCTTGCCCGTTCATGTGCTTCTCTATGTTGCGATCATATCTGCTTGCAGCAGCAATTTCCAGGCACCTACCACCCTCATGTCAAGTAACTCACCTCATACACCTCCTTTAAACTTATGCCCTTTTACCTAGAATGTTATTTTTGCCCTTGAGTAAAAGACTATCTATCAATGCCTTTCTCAATTTTACGTCTATCCCCCTGTCTCTGACTCTCCAGAGGAAGCAATTCAAGTTTGTCCAGTCTCTGCCCACCCAAAGCTGGTAACAACCTGGTGATTTTTTTGCACCCTCTTCAAAGCCTGGACCTCGGTCGTAATGTGGCAACCATAACTCCATACAATTCTCTAAAGGTGGCCTAACCTAAGTGTTGTAGAGCTGTACCACAACTTCCCGTTTTTTATAGTCAATGTTCTAACCAATGAAGGTAAGCATATCACACGATCTCCCTGTGCTGCCACTTTCACGGAACTATGGACTTGTACTCTTAAATCTATCTGTACCAAAAATGCCCCTTCGTCTTGTCATTTACTCTATTCTCCCCTCTTGCTGTTGGTCTGGGAAGTGCAACAGCTCGCATTTGTCTGGAGTTCCAAATGATTGTATGTGGAGCACATCACGGAAACCAGCCTCCCCGATGTGGACTCCGCCTGTTCTTTTCACTGCCCTGGTAAAGCAGAGAACATCATCAAAAAACCCACCCATCCCGGTCATTCTCCCTTTTCCCTTCACTCTACGGGCAAATTATACAAAAGCCCGAATGCACAAATGAGATGCCCCACGGACAGTTTCTGTCGTACCATTGTGATAAGATAGTCTCTTGACCTCACAGTCTACCCCATCACTGCCTTTCACCTTATTGTCTGATGCATGTCCTTTCTCTGTGATTGTAACACTTCTGTCGCCCCCCACAGCTCCAATCTGCTAATTAAATTTGCTGACGATGCTACACTGATTGACCTAATCTCAAATAATAATGAGGCAGCCTACAGAGAAGTCATCACCCTGACAGAGTGGAAGCAAGAAAACAAGAATGCAGACAGGCTAGCTCCTATTGACATCAATGGATCTGGGGTTGAGAGGGTAACAGCTTTATGTTCCTCGGCACAAACATCACCGAGGATCTCATGTGGTCTGTACATACCAGCTGTGTGGTGAAAAAGACACAATAGCGCCTCTTTCACCTCAGACAGTTGAAGAAGTTTGGTATGGGCCTCCAAATCCTAAGAACTTTCTATAGGGGCACAATTGAGAGTATCCTGACTGGCTGCATCACTGGGAAATCTGCAGATGCTGGAAATTCAAACAACACACACAAAATGCTGGTGGAACACAGCAGGCCAGGCAGCTTCTATAAGAAGAAGCGCTGTCGACACCCTTCGTCAGGACAAGTGATTGCACGGAGGGGAGGACGGTAGGGTGATAATTGGTGAGTGCTGTATTGCACGGAGGGGAGGACGGTAGGCTGTTGAGGAGTGTGAGGTGCGTTTTCCGAGCATTGAATGAACTCGCTCAAACTTGGGCTGTGACGTCAGCCTCTCCCTGCCGAATTACCCCCCCCCCCCCAACTTCTCCAGACGCGCTGTGACTGACTTACGGGAGCGAACAAATTACCAATGGAGGAGAAAGTTGGAGGGAAATTTTCATTCTAAAGACAGTCCAGTGTGAGATAGGAGAGGAGGATTCTAAGCCTAGGCCTGTGGACAATTCTGATAAGGTTAATGATGAAGAATTACAATCTTCAGAGTCATTTCACCGCACTAGTGCAACAATGGAGACAAAAAGTCCCTTTTTTTACAAAACCATAAAAAAATTACACAACTACACAAAAGAACATTCAGTATTTACAAGACAGTGAATAAATTCAAATTATTGTCTATAAGATAGTCAATTCCCTGGGAGTCTCGCTGTCGCACCCCCCCTCCCCACTGTACCCATTGTGACCACAGGCTCCCTCACCAGGGACAGCCGGACACGACCGTATTCTCGGAAGAGGGGCAGTCGGTCAGCCCCGGCAGAGCCCGCGTATTTTCGCCACCTAGACCCGTGAACAAGGCCACCTGGTGAGTCGCTCCCTCCGGTACTGGGTGTCTGTATATAAGGACGGCGGGGCTGAGTACAACGAGAACCTGAGCAGCAACCCCTTCAGAAACTCAGACCTCTCACACGCCATATAAACGAGGTACACTGACACCTCCCGGCCACGATGGACAGGGTGTCAGTGAACCTGTTACACGGTCCTGCCCTCTGCAACACCTTCCACCCCTAATCCCCGATGTACAGGAGAAGGACTCCTGCATAAAGGGATTTCCACTGGGGATCTCCTCCATTGCCAGACTGTAACACGGTTGGCAGACGAAGGCAGGGAAGTGAAAGGTGTGTGGGAGCACCCCGTACAAGAAACGCTTTGGAGCGTCACGGAAGGGCCTTCGAGACAGCTCATTGTGCGGGACCCCCTCCGCAGTGGTATTCCGAGGCCTGAGTCCGATAGGCAATTCCGGCCCGTCAGGTGGTGGTGCAGCCGGAACCCCTCCACTTCCCCGAGCCCCCTCGACACCCACCATGATAGAACGGCGACCAGTCCCCTTCGCAGTTAGAGCACCGTTTCCGCACCGGCGCAGGAATACCCTGTCCGGATGAGAGTAGACCCCCATACTCTCGGTAAAAGCGAGGCAATTCCCTCAAAGCGCCCCCACTTGCCCCCCTGCAGGCAGTGTCCCCGGCAGAGGAAATGCGTCGCGTCTCTGCAGGGTCCCGAGGCGGAGAGCCGCAGCTGGGTGCGCACACACACCGATGACTGACCACCCTCCGCGATCGGAAGGCTCAGAATCGCGGCAGAGACCCAATGCCTCCTGTTGTCCCACAAGAAGTCCACCAGCCTCTTCTGGGTCCTGGAGACAAAAGCAGCGGGTGGGACTAACCGGTACCGTATGTTTACAATGAAAGCTACTTATCAATGGGTTTTACATGGATTGGTGATCCAAGTTGACCTATTCTGTTGTGCCTAGTCTGTGGCGAACACGTTACAAATGTAGCAATGGCTCCAGCAAAATTGAAGACACTTAACTGCAAATCACAGCCACAGGACACGTAAAAGTGCCGATTATTTTAAACGACAATTGGAAACTCAAAACAAACAGATTAAAGCTTTGAAAATAAAGTTACAATCAGTAAAAGGATTCATGAAGCAATTTATTTAGCAGTCTTAAAAAAAAACTGTGTGAAAACCTGGACAAAGAGCACACCAATCTCCTACTACACACAGAAATCGGATGGCTTAGCAGAGGAAGAGTTCTCAATGGGGTGTTTGAGCTGAAAGGCGAATTGCAGAAGTACTTTCAAGAAAATATTAGGGCAGATTTTGCTAAGTGCTTTGACGATGAAGAATGGCTGCAAAAACTAGCTGACTTAACAGACATTTTTCATCACACGAACCAGTTGAACAAGTCTCTGCAAGGCCCTGGAGAAAATATTTTGACTTCAAGTGACAAGGTTCTTGGATTTACAGGGAAACTGAATCTCTGGAAAATCATGTTGCAAAAGGAAATCTTGAAATGTTTCCACTGCTGCTTCAGCTTGAGAGTGAAGAAGGATGTCAGAAAGTCTGGAGTCTTATTGAAAAGCACCTGGAAGAACTGCAGAACAAAATTAGACAGTATTTTCCTGCCTTTCAGCACAAGTGTACGACTGAGAGAGGGACCCTTTCTCTAAATCTTCTGCTCAGCCTGAGAACTTGACTTTGAGAGAAGAGGAAGAACTCTGTCAGCTGCAGTCTGATCATGCAGTCTAGATGAGATTTACTGACCTGCCCTGGACAAGTTCTGGATTTCTGTGGATCCTGCCATTCATAGGAAAGTAATTAAAATTTTGCTGCAGTTTTCAACTTCTTACATGTGTCAGCAAGCTTTTTTTTTGTTTAATAAGGATCAAGAGCAAGAATAGAAATCCTCTCATTTCAGTTGAAGGTGAAATCTGTGTGTGCTTATCTCAAGTTTGACCTGGAATTGAGAAATTTATTATGTTTTCCTTATGAGTTTTTAAAATTTATAAAAGAGAAAGAAAGAGCAATTTCAAGAAAAGTAAGCTAAACTTAACTACCTGTCTTTTTTCAAGAAAGGTTGGCTAAAAATTCATTCTCTACTCAAAAGAGCATTGATAATTATTTTTGGATTATTATATCTACAACTTACTGAGCGCGCTAACATACTGTGAGCTCTAGATATAGTTTGTTTTATGCAGGGGTTTCTCCTGGGCAAAGAGGTTGAGCAAGGCTGCTCTAAATAAACAGAGGAAGAAAGTCATTAAAATTCAGCGAGATATTTCCGCTTTTGATTGCTAGCTATAAATGGCCTCAGGGCAGGGTTGACAGGACTGGGAGCCATGTGACGAGGAATCAGTTGCTTCGAATTAGGCCTCATCTGTACAGCAGATGTTGTTTTGGTAAAGATTTTCACAGGAGCACCTCAGGGGAGGGCTGAGGAAGGAGGTTCATCTGAATAGCGGCCACCCTGGGGAAGTGACTCCGTCAAAGGAGGAATCAGAGTCAATTTGGGGACTTATTACATGTTCGAGACATTCCAAAACCACTCACAACTAATGATCGTGGTTGTGGGTGTTGCTTATGAAGCAGCTGTGTCACTTCCCTCACCCAGCCCATTGGGTGAATCCTGGAGCAAGAGGCTGAAGGTGTTTGGGCCAGGGAAAATACCCATTAGTTGATCCCATTTATCACAGGACGCCCAGGTCACAGAGTGACCAGCTGTCCCCAGACCCAGTGTGTACCCCTGCTCTGCTTTCCACAATGATGTGGTCCTGTAAAAGCCAGGAAAGAATTCATGAGACACTTGCCCCCAAACAACAGTCAGATCCTACAAACCAATGAGACAACCTGTTTCAGAAGTGCTGTTCAATCTGGCTGTTGAAACAACTTTATTTTCTTCTTTTTCCTCCCTCCCTCCCATCCTTCCCCCTAATCCCCACTCTTTCATTCTTCCCCTGTTCCATCCGTCTCTCCTCTTTCCTATCTCCCATTTTCCCCCTTCTACTTGCCATTCCTCCCTCCCATCCTTTCCCCCCAACCCCTCCAATCTGACATTCCTTCCTTCCCTCTCTCCCCTTCCATTACTCCCTTCCTCCCACTCAATCATCCTCCCCATCTCCTTTCCTACCTCCCTCTCTCCATTCCTCTGGATCCCACCCACTTTCTGTTCCTGGCCTCTGTCAGAAATCTGCTCCATGAACCCTGTGTGACCCTGTTCATTGATGTTTCCGGCCAACACTGGAAAACGTCCAAGCTTTTCTTTATGCAGTATAAGGGAAATGCTGCGGAATCTGTACGTTGGTGTTTGAAGTCAATGTGTGTGTGTGATTCCATAATTGCACTGAAAACTGGCTCCAAAACCAGAGGGGATAACTTCACTCACCCCATCAATGAACTGTTCCCACAACCTATGGACTCACTTTCAAGGACTCTTTATCTCATGTTCTGGACATTTTATTTATTTATTTGCACAATTTGCTGTCTTTTGTATGTTGGTTGTCTGTCTGTTTATGCAGTTTTTTCACTGATTCCACTGACTTTCTGTATTGTATATAATTTGTGAATGCCTGCAAGAAAATGAATCTCTGGGTAATATATGGTGACATGTATAAACTTTGATAATAAATTTACTTTGAAACCTAAGGGCTGATTATTGACTACAGAAGGAGGACGACAGAGTTCCATGAGCTGGTCTTCATTACAGAACTGGAGGTGGAGAGGGTCGGTAATTTTAGTTTCCTTGGCATTATTATATCGGGGATCTGGCCTGACACGTGCATTTAAGTGCCATCACAAAGAAGGTACAACAGCACCTGTATTTACTTGGAAGTTTACATAGATTTGGCATGTTATCTAAAGCTTTGGCAAACTTTGGCTACACAGTGAGTGTATCCTAACTGGTTGCATCACAGCTCGATATGGAAACACAAATGCCTAGGAAGAAAGGGGTGCATACAGCCCCATCCATCATAGGCAGAGCCCTCCCCCAGCTTTGACCATAAGAAAGCAGCATCAATCTTTAAGGGCACCCACCATTCTGCTTTTCGCCACTACCTTCTCACTACTACTGTCCGGCAGGAGGTACAGGAGCCTCAGTTCCCATACCACAAAGTTCAGGAACAGTTATCACCCTACAAGCAGTAGGTGAACTGATATGGTTAATTTTACTCACCACAACTCTGAACTGATTCCACAGCCTACGGACTCACTTTCAAAAATTCCAAAACTCCTTCTCAGTATTGTTTATTCTTTTTATTTGCACAATTTGTCTTCTTTTGCATGTTGGTTGTTTGTCAGTTTTTGTTTAATTATTGATTTTCATAAATTCTATTGTATCTCTTTATTTTCCTGTAAATACCTGCAAGAAAATGAATCTCAGGGCAGTAGATGGTAACATATATATATATATATATATATATACACACTCTGATAATAAACATACTTTGACTTTGATTCTCTTCACCTCACTTACACCCTATATCTCCCGGCAAGATCTATTCCACGTAACTCACTCAGCATAGAGACATTTCCAGCATTGATCATTCTCTATTCACCCCCACTCTCGACATCCACTACCTCTCCCAAACTCCTAATGCTGCCCAACCCTCTATCATCAAAGCATGCATCTTTCCAATCCAAAGGACAGATCACCTGCATCCTCTAGGTGTGAAGGTGGTGGCTGTTGGGATAAAGGTTACCGATTAGAATGGTTCCCACAAATTGTGAGGCAGCAAATGTAACCCCAGGAGTGAAGAAACCAGGACAAGAGAAAGCTACGGATCACCAGCCTGAGGTCAGTAGCAGGAGAAAATGGTGCAATCTGTTACCAGGCACTTAAAAAATGCAGTAAAATGACCACGTCGACACAAGCAACACACACAGAATGGTGGAGGATCTCGGCAGGTCAGGCAGCATCTATGGAAGGAAATGAACAGCTGATATTTTTGGCTGAGACCTTTCATTAGGATTGGAAAGGAAAGAGACAGAAACCAGAATAAAAGGTAGGGGAGGGCAGGAGCACAATTTAACAGATTACAGGTGAGGGGGAAGGTAGATTTCATCTTCCAGCTTCCCACATTATCTTCTTTAACACCCCACCTCCTCCACCCACCCACTTTTCCCTCACCTGGTCTCACCTACAACCTGCCAACTTGTACTCCTCCCCTTCCCCTCCTTCTTATTCTGTCTTCTGCCCCGTTCCTCTTCAGCCCTGATGAAAAGTCTCTGCCTGAAACGTCAACTGTCAGTGTCAACGTCGTTGCATCACAAACTGATATGGAAAGACCAATGCCCAGGCATGGAAAACTCCACAGAAAGTGGTAGATACAGCCCTGTCCATCACAGGCAAAGCACTCCTCACCATTGAGCGCATCTACAAGGAGTGCAGCCAGAAGAACCTAGCAATTAAGCAAGGGTCCGTGGACCCCTACTCTAGATGCTGCCTGACCTGCTCAGTTCCTCCAGCATTTTGTGTGTGTGTGTTCCTCAAGATTTCCAGCATCTGCAGAACCCCTTGTGAGCCTCGTAGCTCAAAGTCCATACAGATTGGTGTTAGGGACATTTAGACCTCTACTTGCCATCTGGAGCCAGAAGCATTGTTCAACTGTAGGATATGAGGATTGTAGTCAGTGTAGAGAAGGAATGACATGAAGTCAGCGGTGCAGGTGGGCATGTGACCGGAATGTTGATTGTAAAATAGAGGAAAGCACCCCCTGTAGAAGTAAAGAGGGAGAGGAGGATCTGGGATGTTAACGTTAGCAGCGTGGTTAATATGGGAGGGACAGTGTGAGTATTATTCAGTGAATAGCAATTAATTTGTGGCACTGAATGACTGTTGATGTCACCCGGGCTCTGCTTGGTGACAGGAAGTTGACGATGTTGCTGATTTGTGCTGAGACAGGCAGAGGCTCGCGCAGTGTTGCTTCACTCTACAATCCCTGGGTTTTAAACAGCGTAATGGTTTTATTGGCTTTGCATACGCAATCCTCTCGGCCTGTGTCCACAGTGGTCTGAGTGCTGCTGTCTCCGAGCGGTACCTAGGAGAAAGGAGGGCCATACACTAGAACACGTCATATGACTGACAGCCAGGACGCATCAAATGGAGCTGTTGATGGAGGGCGTTCTGCAGAGTTCTAGCAAAACAATTAATTCGAACACAATCAACCACTTTACCATCACAACAGTCGAGGAACTGGAGCGATTAACAGCTTTTCCATGAAGTAATCACACAAAATTTGGTGTAACCTGAAGTAGATCATCTCTGGGATTATTTTTTGGGTGAAACCAAAAGTTTTTAGAAGGTCGGGCTGAAGAGTGGGAAGGGTGGAGCGACAAGCCTGGTGTTGTACTGTTCACACCCAGTCTGTCTCCCTTCCCACTGTCATACATTGGATGTTTAGAGTGCTCCCTTTAACCTTTGGGGATCAGTATCTTTCTTTTTCAATATTTTTATTGATTTCTTACAAAAAAGAATACAGCGTATAGGAGGATATATATCATATATCAATTACAATATATTTGAATCACACTTATAGTCTCATTACACCATATTCATGTAAATTAAATTGAATCATAATATTGAAAAATAATAATTTTATTATACAAAAAAAATCTAAACCCACTACCAAGAAAAGGTGTTTGGTAAAGAAAGAAAAAAGGAAAAAAATCCTTATCATATAGTAAAACATATTATTAGCCAACATCTGTACTTGATTACAAATCAAAGATTTTGAAAATAATTTTAAAAAGGTCCCCACAATGTCTTGTCTTGATTCAGAAATTGAACAATGAATCTTCTCTAAATTTAAGCATGGCATGACATAACATCGCTTAGCCATTGAGCATGAGTAGGCAGACAACATCCTTCCACCGAAGCAACAATGCCCTCCTAGCTATAAGAGAAGTAAAAGCCAAAATGTGTAAATCAGGTGTCCCCAAGATAATATCTTTTCCTCCAACAATACCAAATAAGGCAGTCAAAGGGTTTGGTTTAAAATTTACTTTAAAAAGTACAGAAAAAGTTTGAAATCCTTCCAGTATTTTTCAAGACTTGGATATGTCCAGAACATATGAATTAATGAAGCCTCTCCATTGTTACATCTGTCACAATAGGGAGATATATCCGAATAAAAACAAGACAGCTTATCTTTAGTCATGTGGGCCCTATGGACCACTTTAAATTGTAGGAGGGAGTGACGGGCGCACAACGATGAGGTATTAACCAATTTAAAAATTTCATTTCAAGTTTCCTCAGAAACTGAAGTCTGTAAATCTTGTTCCCAGAGATTTTTAGTTTTGTCTAAAGGAACTTTTCTCATTCCCAACAACATACCATAAATATTAGATCCATTATGAAAAGATTTCAAATTAAAAATTGCATCTAATGAATTCTTCTCAGGACTCTTAGGAAATGTATGTAATTGTGATCACAGAAAGTCTCTAATTTGTAAATATCGAAAAAAGTGGGTTTTTGGTAAGCTATATTTAGCTGACAACTGCTCAAATGAAAAGAGACTTCCTGCAACAAATAAATCCTGGAAGCATTTAATACCCAGTCTATCCCAATCTTTAAAAATTACATCAGTTATAGAAGGTTTAAAAAAGTTAGAAAAAAATGGGACTTGAAAGAGAAAATCTCAATAAACCAAAATATTTTCTAAATTGTACCCAAATCCTCAAAGTATGTTTAACTACAAATCTATCAGTTACGGTAGTTTACTTAAAAATAAAGGAATTGAGGATCTGAGAAGAGAGATGATAGAAAATTTATTAACAGAGTTACCTTCTAAAGAAACCCATACCAGTTAATATAATATAACCAAATGTGAGATTCCATATACTGACTGCCCAGTGATAAAACCTAAAATTTGGTAAAGCTAAACTTCCATTCTTTTTAGCTTTTTGAAGATGAACTTTATTTAGTCGAGAGTGTTTATTTTTCCATATTTATGAAGATATGATATAATCAAGAGAATCAAAAAAGTATTTAGGAATAAAAGCAGGGTAGAAACATTTTCTTTAAATAAGAATTTATAATTCTTAGTAATTGTTACACCCAAATAAGTAAATTGATTTCTTACAATTTTAAAAGGAAGGCTAGTATTAATTGATACCAAATTATAAATTATAATTGATACCAAATTCAAAAGCAAATGTTCGCTCTTATGAAAATTTAGTTTATATCCTGAAAACTGATTAAAACAGGAGAGTAAGGAAAGTACGGAAGGTAATGAAGTCTCAACATTAGAAATATGAAGCCAAAAGGTCATCAGCATAAAGGGAAACCTTATGAGTAATACCTCTCCTTAAAATACCAGTGATATCATCAGATTTTCGGAAAGCAATAGCTAAGGGTTCTAAAGCCAGGTCAAAAAGCAAAGGGCTCAAGGGACAACCTTGTCTAGTTCTACGTTGAAGTTTAAATGGTTTGGAATTCTGAGAATTAGTAAGAACCCAAGCATAGGGAGATAAATAAAGTAATTTAATCCATTGAATAAAATCGGGCCCAAAATTAAATTTTTCTGAGGTTTTAAATAAGTAATTCCATTCAACCCGATCGAAGGCTTTCTCAGCATCTAAGAATATCACACAATCCAATATCTCCTTAGAAGGAGAATAAATAACATTTAATAAATGACGAACATTAAAATGGGAGGGTATCAGTATTAGCAGAGCTGGGAGTAGACTGCACTATAACATAGAAACAGGCCCTTTGGCCTATCTAGTCAATACTGACCTGATCTTCTGCCTAGTCCCATTTACTTGCATCTGGACCGTAGTTTTCCAAAGCTCTCCCATCCATTTCCTTATCAAAATTCCCTAAAATGTTACAATTGAACCTGCATCAACCACTCTTGCCGGCAGCTCAATCCACACTTGCACAAACCTCCCTCTGAGTGAAGAGGTTCACATTCAGATTACCCTCAAATATTTCACCTTTCACCCTAAACCTATGACCTCGAGTTCTAGTCTCACCCAACCTCAGTGAAAAAAATCCTGTATGTGCTCACTCTATACTCCCCATAATTTTATATACCTCTATAAGATCTCCCCTTATTCTCCTGCACTCCAGAGAATAACGTTTAACCTAATCATCCTGCCCCTGTAACTTCAGTCCTCAAGACTCAGCAACATCCTTGTAAATTTTCTCTGCACTCTTTCAAGTTTATTGATATCTTTCCTGTAGGTCGGTGACTAGAACTGCAAACAATACTCCAAATCTGGCCTCACCAACATCCTGTACAACTTCAACATAAGGACCCAACTCCTGTACTCAATGAAGGACAATGTTCCAAAAGCACTCTTTACGATACTATCTACTTGTGATGCCACTTTCAAGGAATTATGGATCTGTATTTACAGATCCTTTTGTTCTACCACACACTTCAATCCCCTACCGTTCACTGTGTAAGTTTTACCCCAGTTTGTCCTCCCAGAGTGCAACATCTCACAGATGTCCGCATTAAATTCCATCTGCCAAGTCTCGGCACATTTTCCCGGCTGATCTTTGCAAGCTTTGATAATCTTCCTTGCTGTTTACTACGCTTCCAATTATACCTGCAATCATTGCCATTTAAAGGTGTGACTGGGAACCAGCCAAGGTCAAAGATATGGTTTGTGCTTGCTGGGGCTTCTTTCTCCAGCCTTCAGTCAATGGGGTCTCAGTGGCAATACCTCTGGCCACTCTCCATTACTACAGGCTGCCCACTCAGGCAGGGTGTGACACCTTGGGGTAGGGACATTGAGGGACCCAAAGCATACAGAGTCCCCAGAGACGCCATGTCCCACCACATTGAGCTAGATCTTTGCAGGATCAGGCTTTCTGAAGTTGTAATCACTGAGATGGGCAGGACACCTTTAGCTCCACTCGGGAGGCTGGACTGCTCGCCCCGTGGAAGTCAAGGTCACTCAACTCTAAGTTTCTTCACTGGGTCTTTCCAACCTCTACCCCCCCCCCCCCCATTGTCCAATTTGCTACTTGCATCAGAGATGGGATTCTCTATTTAAAATTTGTTTTATGGGATCTGCATATCAGACATGTGGTTATTGGCCATCTGTTGAATAAAGATGGTACTGAGCCATTTTCTTGAACCACTGTAATTCTGGTGAAGGACCTTGATCTCTGCTGTTAAGGAAGAAGTTCCCGGATTTAGACCCAGCAATGCCGAAGGACCCATGATTCATCCCTGGGGGAGGATGATGTAATGTAATTTCAGTCTGATGACAGTGGGGCAGCTCTTGCACTGGGATTTTTGCACAAGGCTAGAGCAGCAAGGGCACTGTGCCCAATGATGCTGGTGGACTCTGCTGTACTCAGTGAGACGTTCTCTCCTAGCTGCCCAGGTGGGCTTCATCCTAGTCCTCCACTGAACTCTTTCCTGCCACCCCAGGAATCACCAGCAACCTCGCTCAGTGCCGTGCAGCCTTACTGACACAGGATCTGCACCTGGCAACATGCAGAGGCTCGGCACGGTCCCCAGTCAGTGTGGATGGCGGAGATACAGAGATTTGCTATGGGACTCCGATACCAGTAGATGGGGAGTCAGAAAAGTGTGGTCCCCTCTCTCGCCCTGCCGAAGGCCATTGGGGGAACAGCTCGGACATTCCTCCCAGTATAGAAGTTAACTGTTTGTGCACCAGCTCGAAGAGTGTGCTCCTGTTTCATCACAGAAAACCTCTGAATGTGTTCCTTCAGAGACATCTCCATTTCCTCCTCCTTGTCCACATCTCGCCAGGAGACCTCCTTCTCTGGATACCTCATTCTTCTTAATGCCTGAAAGGAGAGTTAAAATGATAGGGGAGCTGTTTTCACCTTGAGTCTGCCAATAAAGATCTCAATTTACATAATGCCCCTTGCTGATCTCAGGACAAATGCTGCGATGCTTGACCTCTAGAGAGGGAATTCTACTAAAGTCCTCTGGCTGAGAGACAGGGGAGTGTGGAAGATGGAGCCATAGCTGCCTCTCCACTAGATGCTGACCTTGTACATAGCTTGGATCTCAGATAATGCACAGGCTTACTACTAGCATGGTGCACTGGTAGGACACCAGCTTATGGCTACTGTTGCCAAAAACCAAGGGGACTCGTGACTGGAGTATCATCACTGATGGCCAGGGATAGAAGCAGTGACCTCCAACAAGACCCAGAGGATCATCTATAAATTCCCATACTCAGCTCCCTAAATCTCCCACTAGATCCTACAAAGTTATCCCACTGCTGGGCATATAAGATTTCCCATGACTCTCACTAGATTTTCCACAATCCCACGCAGAATTCCTTCAACTCTCCTTCCAGCAACTACTCAAATAGGATTCCCATCAGCATCTGCTTTAAGTAAAGCTACTGCTGGTATGGAGCAGATGGGAAGAATGGACTTCAGATCTGCTGTTTCCCATGACTGTCCCTGAGATTAACTGTGATCCTTCCTTACTCTCCCACAAGTTCGGGCCGGCTCTTCCAATCCCCTACTGCTCTTCTACAAAAACTTCCACATTCTCACCCTATCACTCACATCATCCCAGCCTGAATATTCCCATTGAGACCAGTGTGCATTGCCTGTCCAGGGTGATCTCCCAGTACCCATTTATACTATCTTTGTGGGCTGTTCCTACAGTATGTACTTGTCTGTATCCTCTGAGGTTACCCACAGTGTGTAACAACAGTTTATATCCTCTGTTGATGATGCTGTCATCTACCTGCTGAACAGAGCCTACTCCCATTTGGATAAGCAGGGCAGCACTGAGAGGATCGTGTTGTTTGATTTCTCAAGTGTCTTCAATACCATACAGCCCTCATTGCTGGGGAAAAGCTCCATTCAATACAGATTGGCACTTCCATTGTATCCTGGATAATGGACAACCTGACTGGCAGACCACAGTTTGTGTGGCTTCAGAGCTGTGTCAGACATGGCTATAAGCAGCACTGGAGCCCCACAGGAGACTGTATTGGCCTTCTTCTGGTTTACCCTGTATACCTTGGACTTTAGATACAATACAGAGAAAATCTGCAGAAATTTTCTGATGACTCAGCCATAATTGGGTGTATAAAGGGAGGATGGGAGGATGAATACAGAGCCCTGGTGGAGGACTTTGTCAAATGGCACAAGCTGAATCATCTGCAGCTGAACATCAGTAAGACAAAGGAGATGGTGATGGACTTTAGGAAGACTAAGCCTACACTACTCCCTGTTACTATTGATGGTGAGGGCATGGATGTGGTGAGGACATGCAAGTACCTGAGAGTGCACCTGGATGACAGACTTGAGTGGAGCATCGACACAGAGGCTGTGTACAAGAAGGGCCAGAGTCGCCTCTACTCCCTGAGGAGACTGAGGTCCTTTGGAGTGTGCAGGCCTCTCCTTCACATGTTCTACCAGTCCCTTGTCAACAGTACAGTCTCCTATGTGGTGTTGTGCTGGGGCAATGGCATCAATACAAGTGGCCATTAGGCTCTATAGTGAGTCAACCTACAGCCGGGGAAGTGATGACACCAACCCCCCCCCCCCCCCCCCCCCCGGCTAGTCTGTTCGAAGTAACTTATTTTTTATTCTTTCTTACCGTTCTAATATTTGAATATTTTTGTATCTGTGCACTTGTAATACTACCTACTTATTTATCTGTCTGTCCTGATGAACGGTCTCCATCCAACACATTGACTGTTTTATTCCTCTCCATAGATGCTGCCTGACCTGCTAAGTTCCTCCAGAATTTTGTGTGTGTTAGTCTGTTCTTACCCCTGGAGTGTTTGCACAGTGTGTGTACCTATGTTCTCTGTCTGGGGTGACCCTCAGTGTTTGTATCCGTCTGAGCTGATCCTACAGTGGGTACAGCTCAGTCTTCACTCTCTGCCTGAGGTATATCCCAGCCAATGCCCTCCGCAATGTGTGTTGTACTCAGAAACCTGTGTGGTGTCTGGAACATTATTGGGTTTGGGGGTTGTATTCTAGAAAGTTGCTCGATAAACACGGTGCAATATCTTGGTAATTCTGCACTTTACAGGTTAATAGCCAACCACATCGAAGCCTGACTTCCACCCTCCCCCCATCCTCGGTACAGTAGGTGCCCGGGGAGACGCTCTCACCTGGATACTGCAGTAGGAGGCCAAGCCTTTGATGATGTTGAGCACGGCTAGGATGGTCAGCCAGGCTGCAGGCGGCAGGGCAGAGCTGACGCAGAGGCAGAACGCCGGTGGGGTGTGAACTGCTGAGGCAATGGAGGATATTCCTGGGGTGGTCACGGCAACACTTGTAGCTGCACTGGAGGTTAGGCAGACTGGGCAAAAGAAAGAACTTGATCAGCACAGTGTGTGAGAGAGCAGAGCTCTGCCCTGTCCTCAGAGCCCCGTATAACCATGGCTGGAGAATTCCAAAGATTTACTACCTACGGAGTGAAGAGTTTCTCCCTATCTCGCTCCTGAGTGGCTACTACTTTAGCCTCAGACTTTATTTACTTATTTTCATTTAGAGATCCTGCAAGGTAACAGGCCCTTCTGGAGCAATTAATCTGTACCACTGTGGAAGGGAATAAACAGTAGACATTTCGGGCCAAGACCATTCATCAGGACTGGTGAAGGCTCTTGACTGGAAGTGCTGACTGTCTAATCCCCTCCATAGACGCTGCCTGACCTGCTGAGTTTCTCCAGCATCTTGTTTGTGAGCTCCAGTACAATTGTGTACATTTCAATGAGACAATTCTTCATTCTTCGAAACTCACTGTACAAGGCTAGTCTACTTAATCTCTTCTCAAATGAGCAACCATCCTCCTTCTATTAGGCGAGTATTGGGAAATTCAGAAAGGAAATTATTCAAGCACAAAAGACAGTGTGAGTCCGTTTCAGAAACGGGTAAGAAAAGCCAACTTGAGCTATATGAGGCTGAGGACCAGACATGTAGTCAAGTGACAAGGTGTAGGAGAGATACTGTAGAATTATAGTAGCCGGGCATCGCACCTTTCCTGTTACTAACTGGAATTACTGTAGTGTTCAATGATTAGGTGGGGTGGAGTTTTTAAAAGCAGATCATGGAGAGTTTTTATTATGTGCAGTTACATTGATAGTCCTGTTTGGGATGGGCAGATAGGAAATGGCGCAAAGGGAATGAAGTGTCAGTGGGTGAGTATTTTGGGGATTGTGACTATAACTGGTAAGTTTAAAAAGTAGTTCTGGGGTGGGATACAGAGTAACTCTGGAAAACGATAAGGATAGTCATGACATTACGTGTCTGAACCGAAGGAAGGCCAATTTCAATATTACTAACAGAACCTGGAATCAGCAATTTGCAGCTAAAACCCCAATTTTGTATGAGAGTCTTTTAAAAGTGAACTGGTGAGAGTTCAGTCAGCGAGTTCTCATAATGGGAACCCTGGATGTCAAAGCATCTTGAGGATTTATAAAGAAAGAAGAGGATGTACATGTGTACACCAGCTCATTAAGGGAAATATCTAATCAGCCAATCATGTGGCAGAAACTCAAAGCAAAAAAGCATGTAGACATGGTCAAGAGGTTCAGTGGTTGTTCAGACCAAACTTCAGAATGGACAAAAAATGTAATCTAAGTGACTTTGACCGTGGAATGGTTGTTGGTGCCAGACGGGATGGTTTGAGTATCTCAGAAACTGCTGACCTCCTGGGATTTTCACACACAACAGTCTCTGGAGTTTATAGAGAATGGCGTGAAAAACAAAAAGAAAATAATCAGTGAGTGGCAGTTCTGTGGGCATAAACACTTTGTTAATGAGAGAGATCAGAGGAGAATGGTCAGTTCAAGCTGACAGGAAGGTGACAGTAACTCTAACAACAGTAGGGGTGCATAGAAGAGCTGATGCACCATAAATAACTCTCGGAGACAGGAGGCAAACAACAGGCTTTTATGAGCTGCAAAAGTGACCACAGCATCTCGGAGACTGAGGGAGGAGCAGTGCCTCCAATCACTTTTATACAGGGGTCTGTGGGAGGAGCCACAGGATCAGTCAGCAGAGGGGCGTGTCCAGACAGGTATACACATAGTTCACCACATTCACCCCCCCCCCCTTTGTTTTAAAAGAGAGTCCCCACGGGGCGAAGTTTCTCTCAAGTATATTTACAGGTCAAGTCCATCAGGCGGTCGAGTCTGTCGCTGCGATCTACGTAGCACCAGTGGTGATTGCACCAGTGCCGATGGTGATTGCACCGGAGACGGTGGTTGTGCTGGCTCCGGCCTGACTTGAGGTGCCAGCCCGTTAGGCATCAGTGATCCCTCATGCGTGTGCGAGGCGCCCGGAATGGGAGTGTCGTGAGGAGTCTGTGTAAGGCTTGGTGTGCGTGTGGGCCTCAGCTGAGAGAGGAGTGAGCGTGGGGTCTCATGGGTATATATATATATACATCAGTGGGTACGGGGTTCATAGTCACCGTGGAGTGTTCGGGGTAGGGGTCTGGGGCTCCTGCGGGCGTCAGGTCGCAGACGGAGACCGTGTCCTCCCGCCCATCAGGTAAGACCACCTAGGCATACTGGGGGTTCGCATGAAGTAGGTGAACCCTCTCGACCATCAGGGAGTATTTACTGCTCCTCACATGTTTCCGGAGCAGCACTGGCCCTGGGGACGTCAGGCAAGCCGGTAGAGTGGTCCCAGTGGCAGACTTCCTGGGAAAAGAAAAGAGTCGCTCATGAGGGGTGGCATTGGTGGACGTGCATAACAGGGAGCGGATGGAATGGAGAGTATTTTACAACCGGGAAAATTGGACATTGATCCTCAATCTCCCGAAGCAGCCATTGCCTTTGAACTCTGGCTTGCATGCTTCCAATCGTACCTGGAAGAGATTTGCGTGACTGAGCCTGCTATCATGCACAGAGTTCTCCTCTCCAGAGTCAGTCCACGGGTACACTCCCTAATCAGAGACCTGCCGACCTACCAAGGGGCACTGGACGCCCTCAAAAGACAGTACCTGTGGCCGGTAAACATCGTCTACGCAAGACATCGCTTAGCGACGCGGCGGCAGCGGGCCGGAGAGTCGAGTGCTGAGTTTGTCCAGGCCCTACAGATACTCGTGTGGGCCTGCGACTGCAGGGGACTGACGGCGGAACAGCAGGCGGAGCTCCTGGTACGAGACGCCTTCATTACGGGGATCAGGTCAGTGTACGTGCGCCAGCGGTTGCTGGAAAATGCCGATCTTACCTTACAGTCAGCGATCGAGCTGGCTGACACGCTGGAGGCTGCTCTGCACAACACTGACACTGTCCAGCCGCGCGACCTCCCACCGGTCCCATGGACGCTGCAGACCCCACAACCCACCGGTGAATCGACCACAGCTGCTGCCACTCGCGAGTCCGTGAAGTCCCCGCAACCCGCCAGTGAGTCGGCCACGGCTGTTGCCAGTCGCAAATCCGCACAGTGTTACTTCTGTGGACTCGAAAAGCACTCCCAAAATCGCTGCCCGACCTGAAAAGCTACCTGCTCCAGCTGCGGAAAGAAGGGCCACTTCGCCAAAGCCTGTAAGTCTAAACCGCGAGCAGGGTCGAGCAGCGCCGCGTGCGAGGCATGGGGGTTGCCATCTTGGTCGCCACCATCTTGCCTGCCCGCCTCGTGCGAGGCATTGGGGTGGCCATCTTGGTTGCCGCCATCTTGCCTGCCCGCCTCATGCGAGGCATGGGGGCGGCCATCTTTGTCAGCGCCGCCTCGCCCCGCCTCCGACCCACAAGTGCTTACCGGACACCAAAACGGCAGTTCAACTCTGGCCTCCGTAACCCTCGACCAAAGCGCTCCACACCAGCTTGCAAGGTCAATGATGGACATCCTGGTGGAGGGACACAGGACTAGCTGCCTGTTTGACACGGGCGGCACTGAGAGTTTTATTCACCCGGACAGTGTGCAACGCTGCGGACTCATGACACAGCCGGTAACCCAGAGGGTCACCATGGCTTCTGGATCGCATTCCACAGACATCCGGGGGGGGTTGTGTAGCAACATTGGTGGTGCAGGGCACAGAATATCGGGACTTTGCGTTACTGGTCATGCCTCAACTGTGTGCCCCTGTGTTATTGGGGCTCGACTTCCAGAGCCACCTGAAAAGTGTGACAATGGAGTATGACGGGTCCCTCCCACCAATCACTGTCAGAAATCCTCAGTTTTGTGGGACTTCATCATATACCCCGCTACTGACCACACACACACACCGACCCGCACATCCCACCCAACACCATGCCAACGGCCGCGCTACTGACACCACTTGCAGCTAATAAAATTAATGCACCAGCAATAACTCTTGGAGACGGGAGGCAAACGACAGGCTTTTATTAGCTGCAAAAGTGGCCACATCCTGGAGACTGAGGGAGGAGCAGTGCCTCCAATCGCCTTTATACAGGGGTCTGTGGGAGGAGCCACAGGATCAGTCAGCAGAGGAGCGTGTCCAGACAGGTATACACATAGTTTACCACAAGAGCATCTCTGAATGCTCAATGTGTTGAACTTTGAAGTGGATGGACTACAGCAGTGGAAGACCACAACAGATTCCAGTCTTGTACCTAGTAAAGTGGCTAATGAGTGTATATGGCTGGATATGTATGATCTATATCCCTTCAGAAATATAGAAAATGTAGGGAGGTGCTTAGCAGGAGTGCAAAAAGGGGCCATGAAATATCATTGACAGATATTACAGAAAATCTCAAAGCATTTTGTAAGTATATTAAGGACAAGAGTGTAACCATAGAAAGAATATGGCCCATTAGGGCCCCAAGGAAGAGTCTATGTGTGGAGGTAGAGAACACTGGTATGAAGAGAATACTTTTCACCTATATTCACAAAGGAGAAAGACATTGTAGTTAGAGATTTCAGTAGGGATAAGAGCATTCTAGAGCATGTTAAGATGACAAAAGATGGAGGTATTAGGCAAGGGAATGTGCTTAAAGATGGGTAAGTTCCCAGGACCTGGTTTTTTTCAGGTATTTCAGGCTGGTTTGGAAGGCAATGGAAACAACTTTTATAAACCCAATGGATATACTTAAATCTCTACTGGCCTCAGGTTTGAAGACAGCAAATTTGGTATTTTTATTCAAGGATGGCAGCAGGAATTAGCCAGGTAATAAACCCCAACATCAGAGGTCAGGAAGTTAATAGCAGTTATTCTGCACGACTTGAAAAGGCAAGAATTGATCAGCGATAGACAGCACTGATTAATTGGTGGAAGGTCCTGTAAGACTGAGTTTTTGAAGAGGAATCTAAATGTATTTATGCCGTGTGACTGATGTGGTTTGCGCAGAGTTCAATAAAGCCTTCGGTAAGGTCCCCTGTGGAAGGCTGATCCAAAAGATTAGAGCCCATGGAATCCAAAGCAAGCTGGTGAATTGGATCTAAAATAGGCTCAGCAGTAGGAGATGGTGGAGGGATGCGTGTTGCGATTGAAAGCTTGTGATTGTTGGTGTACTGTACGGATCAGTACTGACACCCTTGCTCCTACATTCAATGACCAAAACTGGTGCACCAATGACAGTGAAGAGGCTGGTCCCAGGCTACAGAAAGATGCTCATCAGTGGTAAGCTGGGATGAACGATGACAATCAGATCTAATTCTGGTAAGTCTGTGGTGATACATTTTGAAAGGGCTATTAAAGGTAGGTCATATACCATGAATGGTAGGGCCCTGGTGAGTGCGGAGCAACAGTGGGACTATGGTGTACAAGTCAGAAGATGGCAGCACAGGAAGATAAGCAGGTGATGAAGGCATAGAGGATGCTTGTCTTTTATAGCCAGGGTTTAAAATGTGCTAGCGGCAGCCCATGGTACCACTTTACTCTTTAACTCAAACCCTCTTGCATTAAAGGCTAAATACCATTTTCTTTCCTAGCTACCTGCTTCAGCTACACAATAGCTCTCAATAATTTGTGTACAAGGACACACAGGTTCCTCTGAACACCAATCTGCTGGAACAACTCAGCAACTCAGGAAATATCTGAGAGTTCTTCCAGCAGATTGTTTATGGCTCCTGATCCCAGCACTATCGTAGCTGATAAAAAGTTCATCTATGCAAGCAAAGGAAGAACATTGCTTCAGTGGTCATGTATGCTCTCGTGTGGTATTTTATCGAAGGCCGTTGAAAATACCACATACACGGCATCTGCTGGTTCCTTCTTATCTATTCTGCCTCTAGCAACCACAAAATCTTCCAACAGATGTCAAATATGATTTCCTTTCATATGTGCTTGTTACGTCTGCCCAATCTTATTAGTTTCTAAGTGCCTTGTTCACTTATAAAAGATTCTAGCATTATGATTGGCCTGTAATTCCCTGTTTTTCCCTCTCCCTCTCCCTGTCCTGCTCCCCTTCCCTCTCTCCCTCCCCCTCCTCCTCTCCCTCCCCCTCCTCTGCTCCCTATCTCTCAATCTCTCTCTCTCTGTCTCCCTTCCCTTCTTAGATTGTGGTGATATATTTCCCACCTTTCAATCAGCAGCAACCATTCTAGAATCTATGGAAATTTGGAAGAGCACAATCAGTGTACCCTTTATCTTCATAACCTTCATCTCAATCTCCTTCAGAAGCAGGTCCTGGGGATGTATTCACTTTCAGTTCCATTAACTTTTCCATTAATGCATTATTTCTTTAAGCTTCTCATTCCCCTAGATCCATTCTCTTCCATTTCTAGGTTTTATGCATCTTCCTCCTTGAAGACATGCAACATATCTGTTTAGTTTCTCTGCTGTTCCCCTATTCTACAATATAATTTCCACAGTCTCAGTCTGTAAGTGACTCTCAGCAACTTTAGCTAATCTTTTCCCTTTTGCAGAAGCTCTCAGTCTCAGTAATCAAAATAGGTCCTCCACAACTTCTGAATGGCTGACTTACGTACAGCCCGCACATATGATTGAGGTGTCGGGATGACTTACCCAGCTGCTACAAGACCGCAGCTGACTGCCCTCGACACGAGCTGAAATTTTACCAAAATGAACCCAAGCATAATGTCCATTTTGTGAATCTGATCTAGAGATAGGCTCAGCTAAATCTGTTAGTGACAGCTTTATTACTATGAGTGGCAAGATGCCATTCTATCCGTAAGGGATAATTGGCCTCCATAGGTATCTTCTGGCATTTCCGACACGTGAAGTATCTGGGTTACAAGCAGTTCTCAGGAACTGAACCTGATGAGGACCTGTACAAATATTCTACTTTCCCTTTTTTTGTCAGTTCTGGAATTTTCCAGTCCTTTGGTTTACTGCACAACTTGGAAATGTTACACACACAAAATACTGGAGGAACTCAGCAGGTCAGGCAGCATCTACGGAAACAAATAAACAGTTGATGGCACTGAGTCCTGAAAAAGGGTGCCGGCCTGAAACGTCAACTTCTATTCACGTCCACGGATGCTGCCTGACCTGCTGAGTTCCTCCAGCATTTTGCGTGTGTTGCTCTGGATTTCCAGCATCTGCAGTATCTCTAGTATTTTAGAAACATAAACAAGGAGAACTGCAGCAGGCTTTTGACCCTTCAAACCCTCTGCAACATTCAACACGAGCATCCTTCCCCACCACTGGTAGCATCTACTTACCTCAAGAAGGCAACATCCATCATCAAAGATACCTACCATTTGGACCACGCCATCTTCTCACAGCTACCGTCATTCAGCAAGTAAGGAAGCCTAAAGTTCTGCAGTACTAGGTTCAAGAACAGCTACTTCCCTTTAACCATTCGGTTCTCGAACCAATCAGCACACCCTTAATCACTACAGTTCGGAACACTATAACCACTTTGATCACTTAGCACCAAAGTTCCCTCTAATTTGCAATGATCAATGTGCGCAAAAATTTTGTGCTGTGCAATTTTTTTGCCTAGTGACAACAACGTAAGCTCTCAATATTTTCGTCAATAAAAGCAGTATAAATAAGCCAGTTCTAAAACCTGCAGGCAAATCATCGCAAACATCATGTTGTCAACACCGTCGGCATCAGAATCTGGAAAATGAAATGTGATGGTGTACAATCATGAAATATAGTTAACATGCCAACGCGGCAGAGGTTGGCAACTTCTCGTCTGCAGTTTAAATTCCTTTGTGTGCTAGCAGCAAAAGATGTGTGCGCACTCACACCTTAGAGGGAACACTGCTCAGCACTAAAGTGGACATCTTCCTCCTAGTTGTATACTTCCTTGTAAAAGTTGTATATAATTTATGTTCTTGTTTTGAATGCGGCTTATCTGATGCTACGTGCCTGTGAAGCTGTTACAGGTAAGCTTTTCATTACACCTGTGGACACACGGATTTGTGCACGTGACAATAAACTCAACTTTGACTTTGACATAGTTTTGATTCCTATTTTCAAATTGAACAGAATTACTTCCAATCTTCACTGTCCCCACCTGAGACTCTTGGTGAATGAGGGGCGGACAATACATCACCTGACACCTTAAGTGCACAAGGGGACGTCAGTGAGTGAGGGACAATTTCCCCCCTGAGACGGGAAAAAACAAAAAGGCAGTGTTTCACCTGAATACAGATTAAACAAAAGACAAACAGCGTCCCACCTGAGACCTGCAGGGTAACGTGTCCATTCTGATTGGTGCCTCCCAGTGAAGCAAAGATGGAACACTGATATGTTCCACTGTCCTCTTCCTTCGCTTGCCAAATGGTGAGAGAGTCTTGTGTTGCCATCGTCACGTTCTGGTCAACACCTCTATAAAGCTGAATATTGTTGCCCCTTTTCCAAATAATTCCCTTCAGGTCTTTCTGATTCACCACCTGTGAATAAAGTGAGGGTTTATGATTAGGTTTCAGTCAGAACTGCTGTTGCCATCTGCTGGTTGGTTCCACATAACCATATAACCATATAACAACTACAGCACAGAAACAGGCCATCTCGGCCCTTCTAGTCCGTGCCGACGCTTACACTGACCTAGTCCCACTGGCCCGCACTCAGCCCATAATCCTCCACTCCTTTCCTGTCCATATACCTATCCAATTTTACTTTAAATGACAATAACGAACTTGCCTCTACCACTTCTACTGGAAGCTCATTCCACACAGCTACCACTCTCTGAGTAAAGAAATTCCCCCTCGTGTTACCCTTAAACTTTTGCCCCCTAACTCTCAACTCATGTCCTCTTGTTTGAATCTCCCCTACTCTCAATGGAAAAAGCCTATCCACGTCAACTCTATCTATCCTCCTCATTATTTTAAATACCTCTATTAAGTCCCCCCTCAACCTTCTACGCTCCAAAGAATAAAGACCTAACTCATTCAGCCTTTCCCTGTAACTTAGGCGCTGAAACCCAGGTAACATTCTAGTAAATCTTCTCTATACTCTCTCTATCTTGTTGATATCTTTCCTATAATTCAGTGACCAGAACTGTACACAATACTCCAAATTCGGCCTTACCAATGCCTTGTATAATTTTAACATTACATCCCAACTCCTATACTCAATGTTCTGATTTATAAAGGCCAGCATACCAAAAGCTTTCTTCACCACTCTATCCACATGAGATTCCACTTTCAGGGAACTATGCACCATTATTCCTAGACCACTCTGTTCTACTGCATTCTTCAATACCCTACCATTTATGATGTATGTCCTATTTGGATTATTCCTATCAAAATGTAGCACCTCACACTTATCAGCATTAAACTCCATCTGCCATCATTCAGCCCACTCTTCTAACTGGCCTAAATCTCCCTGCTAGCTTTGAAAACCTACTTCATTATCTCCAACGCCAACTACCTTAGTATCATCTGCATACTTACTAATCCAATTTACCACCCCATCATCCAGATCATTAATGTATATGACAAACAACACTGGACCCAGTACAGATCCCTGAGGCACACCACTAGTCACCGGCCTCCAACCTGATGAACAGTTATCTACCACTACTCTCTGGCATCTCCCATCTAGCCACTGTTGAATCCATTTTACTACTTCAATATTAATACCTAACGATTGAACCTTCCTAACTAACCTTCTGTGTGGAACCTTGTCAAAGGCCTTACTGAAGTCCATATAGACAACATCCACTGCTTTACCCTCGTCAACTTTCCTCTTAACCTCTTCAAAAAATTCAATAAGATTTGTCAAACATGACCTTCCACGCACAAATCCATGTTGACTGTTCCTAATCAGACCCTGTCTATCCAGATAATTATATATACCATCTCTAAGAATACTTTCCATTAATTTACCCACCACTGATGTCAAACTGACAGGCCTATAATTGCTAGGTTTACTCTTAGAACCCTTTTTAAACAATGGAACCACATGAGCAATATGCCAATCCTCCGGCACCATCCCCGTTTCTAATGACATTTGAAATATTTCTGTCAGAGCCCCTGGTATTTCTACACCAACTTCCCTCAAGGTCAGGACCCGGAGATTTATCCACTTATATTCCTTAAAAGTGCCAGTACTTCCTCCTCTTTAATTGTCATAGTTTCCATAACTTCCCTACTTGTTTCCCTTATCTTACACAATTCAAAATCCTTCTCCTTAGTGAATACTGAAGAAAAGAAATTGTTCAAAATCTCCCCCATCTCTTTTGGTTCCGCACTCTGATTCTCTAAGGGACCAATTTTATCCCTCACTATCCATTTGCTATTAATATAACTGTAGAAACCCTGCGGATTTATTTTCACCTTTCTTGCCTAAGCAACCTCGTATCTTCTTTTAGCTTTTCTAATTGCTTTCTTAAGATTCTTTTTACATTCTTTATATTCCTCAAGCACCTCATTTACTCCACGCTGCCTATATTTATTATAGATCTCCCTCTTTTTCCGAACCAAGTTTCCAATATCCCTTGAAACCCATGGCACTCTCAAACTTTTAACCTTTACTTTCAACCTAACAGGAACATAAAGATTCTGTACCCTCGAAATTTCACCTTTAAATGACCTCCATTTCTCTATTACATCCTTCCCATAAAACAAATTGTCCCAATCCACTTTCATTTTTACAATCTCCTTTAGACCAGTCTCATGACTTGGCTTCACTGGAAACGAGAGACAGATGATTCCCTTTAGTACCTGATCTGTGCTGGAGCTCTCATTTTCTCACCAGCTTTATTAGACTTTCTGAGTGAGATAAGAGATGGGGTCCTGTCCTATTCAGCACCTGATTAAGTGATTTAAAAATTTTTATTCTTATTTTTACAGGGTCTCATCCCTCTCTAGTTTTAAGTTGCCAACCTCAGAAAATTTTCAGCAATTCCTCAATTCCTGAACTGGGTAGCTGCCCTCTGACAACTCTACTTACGTCTGCACCCCTCCTCCCCCTTACACCCTCATCTCCTCTCACATGCTTCTCTCCCCTCATACCCCTCTCCTCCCCTCCCCTCACACTTTCCCTCTGTACTTATCTTCCCTTGGGTCTCTCCTATCTGCTCTCCCCTCTCTCATCTTGCCCCTCTCGCTCCCTCCCTCTGTCACTCTTTTGTTTTTTTTGCTTTTTGTTTTGCTATCTCTCTCAGTCCCACTCCCCACTACTCTGCTTCACTTACCCTTCGACACGAGGAAAGGTGTTGCTCTCGCTTTCTCCAGTAATTCTGCTGCTCAGAATTTCCTCCAAAACATGCCCTTCCCCACATCCTCATCAGCCCCTCCAGTTCACAAAAACCATCAAGCTGTGATTTTAAAACTTCACTCAACATCAGTTTTCATTTTTTGGGAGGGAGTTCTGGATCTCCATCTCTCCATGTCTGAGTGTTATCTAGGTGCCCCTGAGAAAGCTGAGAAAGCCCCTGGTGTCCCAGTGAAAATAATTTCTGTCTGTCGACTACCCATTCCTTTAGTTACCTTGAAAAATTCCCTCCAGTAACTGACTGACCTGCGAACTTCTGGGATTAGAAGTGGATGTCTAATAATCTGGAGTCCAGCTATCCCCCTTGTCAGGCGAGCAGGGTGATATCCACCCTCTACTCCCAACGTGGTCTTCCCAGGGACTGTACAGCTGGGGCTCAACCTCCACCCTCATCCCAGCATCCCACTCACTCATCACATTATCTCCTGCACTTGGCCCTGACAGTTAAAGTTTCCCATTAGTTGACCATTTAGAAAGAATTCTTTCTAATTCAGAACTGGATGAGACGTACTGTGTTGAAAAGCATTTCCCTTGTTTTGCCCCTCCTCAGTTTTGAATCTGTTTCTGCAATTTGGTAGCCTCCCATACTACCAACATTGCCAGCTTTTCCACTAAGGTTGGCAGATTGGCTGATGAAGGAGAATACTTGAAAAAAGTGGTTTAGAACAAAAACATGTCAACTCCCTTCTGAATCATGTTTTACAACGTTACCTTTTAAACTCCAGTGAATAGAGACCTTGGAGTATCGGGTTCATTTCCGGTGGCCTCATTATAGGGAGGACATGGAAGCTTTAGAGAGGGTGCAGAGGAGATTCACCAGGATGCTGCCTGGATTGGAGAACATGTCTTATCAGGGAAGGTTGAGCGGACTGAGCTTTTCTCTCTGGAGTGAAGCATGATGACAGATGACTTGAAAGAGTTGTACAGCATCTGATAAAAGGGACAGATAGAGTGGACAGACAGCACCTTTTTCCCAGGTCAGAAATGATTAATATGAGAGAGCATAATTTTAAGGTGTTTGGAGGAAAGTCTTGGGGAGGGGGGCGCAGGATGTCAGAGGTAGTTTTTCTACGCAGACTGTGGTAAATGCACGGAACACTCTGCCAGGGGTGATGGTTAAGGCTGATACATTAGGGATGTTTAAGAAACTATTAGACAGGCACATGGATGGAAGAAAAATGCAGGGCTATGTGGGACAGAAGCATTAGATTGATCACGGAGTAGATTTATATAGGTTGACACAGTATCATGTCTGTACTGGTCTATGTTCCTGCAAGGTCCTGGAAGATTTAATTTCCTCCATCCTGTGATTTTGTGTCCATTGTAGCAAAACCTCTTCCCTTGCCTGAGCAATGTTATCTTCAGGGCAAGAGCTTCTGTTTCAGGTGACAGACCATCCAGAGGGGCTATGCTCAGGGCTTCATAGAAGCCAGTGAAATTACAGCCACAGAGTGTCTCTCATTCATACTCCAGGAGACTTTTCAAACATTTTCATCAGGCTTAACAGGCAGAATCTGACCTTAAATGAAAAATTTCATGGCATTCACTCAGAATGAGCAATGGGGAAGTTTGTATTTCACCCAAAATAGATTTTAGGCTTATTGGTTTATAAATCTCTAATTTCTGTGATTTTAGTTTTCTGAAATAGGGAAATGATCTCTCTGAGTTTACAGCAGAAACAGACAATTCCTGCAGTTTTGGAAAATTTAATTCAACATTGGTGTGGCTACTGACTATTCCTACTTCACAAACATGATTGCAGTGATTGTATACTCTAAGTCCTGAACTAAACTTGATTCATTAATAACTCAATGGCCTCCTCGTGCAAGGTGATTAGGTAGTTAAGAGGCTTATGATGTGCTTGTTTTCATTAGCTGGGGGATTGTCTTCAAGAGCCTTGAGGTAATGTTGCAGGTTAGACCACACTTGAACTATTGTGGTCATTTCTGGCTGCCTCATTATAGGAAGGATATGGAAGCTTTGGACAGGGTGCAGAGGAAATTTACTACGCTGTTGCCTGGATTAGAGAGCATGTCTTATGAGGAAAGGTTGAGCTAGCTTGGGCTTTTCTCTTTGGAACAAAGGAGGATGAAAGATGATTCGATAGAGGTGTATAAGATTATAAGACGCATTGCCTGAGTAGACAGCCAGTGCCTTTTCCTCAAAGTGAAAATGTCTAATATGAAGGGGCATAATTTTAAGGAGATAGGAGGAAAGAATGTCAGTGGTAGGATTTCACACACAGAGAGTGGTGAGTGCATGTAAGGTCCTGCCAGGAGTGGTGGTAGAGGCAGATACATCAGCGGCATTTAAGAGACTCTCCGATAGGCACATGGTTGAAGGAAAATTGGACGGCTATGTAGGAGCGAAGGGTTAGATTAATCTTATAGAGTAGGTTAAGAAGGTGGCACAACATCATAAGTTGAAGCGCCTGTACTTTTGTAAATTCCCTTTTGGTTCTTTCATATGTTGTTACAGTAAACTACCATGATTCTCCAGAAATCTACGAGATCCCTGATGTGAAAAGACCTGCTTATCCCAGTCTATGTGAAAGTTAAATGCCCATTACTCCATCACTATGTTTACTTCATCTCCAGTCATTAGTTCTGCTTCTTCACAACGGCTGCATGGGACCTAGTTTATTTGGATCTTAAATCTGTACCCTTTTCTTAATTTTACCCATAATGTTTCCACAGTTTTCATTACATTCTTTCTCTTTAATCACAAAGAACATTTCCTGCAAGGCTTGGAAACAGTATAATTAGATATCTTGTGGCCACCTTGCAGTAGTGGCTGAAGTGTCATTCCTTCCATGTCAAATTTACCATCTATGTTCGTCAATGTAGGATCACGGAACATTACAGGAAGAGGCCCTTTGATCCACCTAGTCTGTGCCAAATGTTTAATCTACCTAGTTCCATCGACCTGCACTCAGACCACAGCCCTCTATACCCCTCTCATCCACGTACCTATCCAAATTTCTCTTAAATGTTGAGATCGAACCCACATCCACCACTTCTGCTGGCAGCTTGTTCCACACTCTGAGTGAAGAAGCTCCTCCACGTGTTCCCCTTAAACATTTTGCCTTTCATCCTTAACCCATTACTTCAGTCTCACCCAGCTCAGTGGAAAAAAGCCTGCTTGTATTCACCCTATTGATACCCCTCATCATTTTGTATATCTCTATCAAATCTCCCCTCATTCTTCTACACACCAGGGAATAAAGTCCTAACCTGTTCAATCTTTCCCTGTAACTCAGGTCCTCAAGTCCTGGCAACATCCTTGTTAATTTTCACTGCACTCTTTCAATCTTCTTGACGTCTTTCCTGCAGGTAGGTTCTTCACAGTGTAAGTATGTTCTTACACACTGTGCATTTGTCTAAAGAAATCCCTTTTGCCCTGAATTGCTTATTGGCTCCAATGCTTTCTCAGCAAATTTCTTACTTCTGTCTGGCTCTCTAGCTGCAGCATGTAATCAGTCTCATGAGTCCTCACTTACCGTCAGCCACCCACTTACACTGATCCTACACTAATCCTCTTTTTATTCTCACCATATTTCCATCAACTCACTTCCCGCACCCCCCTTCCCAGACTCCACCACGCACTAGGGCCCATTTACAGTGCTCAGCTGACCTATGAGCCTACACAGCTTTGGAGAGAAGTGTGAGGTCCCAGGGGAAATCCAGGTGGTCACTCGAGAGAAGTTGCAGCTCCACCGGAGGTCAGGATTGAATGTGGGTTTGGGGTGCTGACAGGCAGTGACTCTGCTGGTTTCACCACTGGGTCACCACCTGATTTGCATCTTTTATCTGTCCCATCATCAAGACTGACTATTGGATGTACCTGCTCCCTTATGTTTGTTCCAAATACTTTGCTAATTTGCTCTCAAGTTCTCCAAATCATTTACTAGAGGCTCACCAACCTCTTATCTTTTCTACTGGTAACTTTCTCTCTGTTTTTGTCAATCTCATCGTTCCCACAGGTCAACGTCAGCCTGTACCAAGAAACTCCCAATTCCAGGATATTCCTTCATCCAGTCCCAAGATACAGTAAACTGTTAATTCAACAAGCTCAAGACTTTGATGGTGCCAGACCAGTAGATTTTCCAGATTACTGGATGTTATTTCCCATTAATACCTGATTGAATTTATTAAATTACTATAATTTTTACATACCACACAGGATTATAATAACATTTTTCAGTGAATCCAATAAGGTCTGATGAAGGGTCTTAGCCTGAAACGTCGACTGTTCATTTCCCTCTATAAATGCTGCCTGACCTGCTGAGTTCCTCCAGCACGGGGGGGGGGGGGGGGGGGGGGGGGGGGGGTGTGTGTGTGTGTGTGTGTGTGTGTGTGTGTGTGTGTGTGTGTGTGTGTGTGTGTGTGTGTGTGTGTGTGTGTGTGTGTGTGTGTGTGTGTGTGTGTGTGTGTGTGTGTGTGCGTGTGCGCGTGCGCGTGTGTGTGTGTGTGTGTGTGGCTGAAGGGAGCACAACAAACATTAGCTGAGGGCCCAGATGCTGAACCATCAGGATTTCTAAATAACTGGGACATGGATTAACGGAGTCTTACTATATTCCTCTATCCCTTCTCCTGATCCCTAAGAAACACTTACACACAGTCAGCAGATCCCAATCAACTGATCCCAGGCAGCAAGGACATTTGATTTTGAACAAAGATATTCCCTGAAAACCACATATTTGAACTCCAGGCCTTGATCACTCAATCCTAGAAGCACAGTCAGTTGAATCCCAGAACCCAATCTCCATTCTCCAGTCCTGAGAAATATGGTCCCATGTGGTGTTCTCCCAAACACTCCGACTATCCCATTGTCACATCCCAGACATCCAGTCCCTGTGCCCCACTGTACTGGATCCCCTGACACCATTTACTCAGACCCTGGGTGCTCACCAGATACACAAGCACAGGATTGGGCCATCTATATCATGGCCCCTCATAAATGGTCAAAGCACAGCAACTGCCCTCAGAAAAGCTCTAACTTGACCACCACGGCTCATGGAAATGCTAACTGGGCCAACCTCTGCCTTTGACGGGGCCTTGACGCTAATCACAGCCTCTGACCACACAGTCTCACACACACTTCCTCTGACCAGAACTCTGTTATTCGCTGTTCTTTCTGCCTAGATTCCATGTCTCAGCAATCAAAACTAACTTCACCAATCACCAGCCATCCAGAGGACTCTGTCAGTCATCACTCTCTTCTACCAGAGCCTGTTGCCTACCCCTTTCCCTCCATCCAAACCCCATCATTCCTCAGGCTCTGTGTTGACATTGCTGTCATAGCCCTTTACATCAGACTCGGTGCTGCTGGACACGTACCTTGTACCACCTGACCGACGTGTAGGTATGGCTCTTCACCCTGGTGGCCCTGCAGGGCAATGTCACCGCTCCTGCACACTGGGCTGTCACGATGGCTGATGTTGGGACAGCAACCGGTGTGACCCAGAACAATATGACTGCGATCCATTGCTGAGCCAATCCTTAAGACAATGAGAGAGAATGTATGAGTGAGAGTTAGAGGGTGATGTTAGCTTAGAATACACGGGGAATAAGGTCCACTTGGGATAGAATTAAAGTGGCCATCTCAGGGTGGACAGCCAATAAAATCTACTCAGTACAGAGAGGAAGAAATGGCAGCTTGGGACAGAAGAATTCACTACTGACGCTGCAGCACAGAGGAAGAAAATGGTTGGTTCAGAGCTGGGAGGGATTCTACATCATCTTAGCATAAAGAGAACTGATTAAAGGTTTACAGTGGAAAAGATGAGAGGTCTAAAGCTCTTGGTATCAAAAGGGAGAGTAACGTAAACTCAGGACTGAGAGAGAGAGAACAACATCCGTTCATGATCAAAAGAATATTACTGTCAGCCCAGAACTGAGAAAGAGCATCATAAAGGAATATAGTCAGCCAGAACTGTTTCAAGTAATTCACTAGAATGGAGTGGGTGAGATTAGTCAATTTCAGAAGGAAACAGAGCATGTTGTTGGTTTGGGATGTAGACAAATACATATACTTGTACATATCCACATCCCAAACCAACAGTATTCTCCATCTCCTTCTGAAATTGGCCTTAATCTTTCTCTCACCCTCTCTCTCTCATTCTCAAGATATATAGTTACACTTCGCCATCACTTTATTAGGTACACATGACCGCCTGTTCATTAATGCAAATATCCAATCAGATAATCAATCATGTGGCAGTAACTCAATGCATAAAAACATGCAGATGTGGTCAAGGGGTCCAGTTGTTGTTCAGACCAAACATCAGAAGGGGAAGAAGGATGATTTAAGTGAGTTTGACCGTGGAATGATTGGTGCCGGGGGGTGGTTTCGAGTATCTCAGACGCTGCAGATCTCCCGGGATTTTCATACACAACAGACCCTAGGACTTACGGAAAAAAAAGGAAAAACATCCAGTGGGCAGCAGTTCTCTGGGCAAAAAAACTTTGTTAATGAGAGGTCAGAGGAGAATGGCCAGACTGATTCAAGCTGACAGGAAAGCGACAGTAACTCAGATAACTAAACATTACAATGGTGGCGTGCAGAAGAGCATCTCTGAAGGCACAACACGTTGAGTCTCGAAGTGGATGGGTTACAGCAACAGAAGACTAAGAATACATAGCAGAATAAAAAGATCAGCTCAGGATAGAGGGAGGTTATAGTGCTGCTTGGGACTATGCAGTTAACATGAGGATGGTATTTTACAGCCTTTGCATTTCTAGATAGAGCAGGGTAACGTAATGTCACTCTTACCGCAGCAGCTCTGATGCTTGAGAAGACATGCCAGCTATTTACCCTGTAAGAGGGTCTTACAGGTGGTGCATTACATGGGAAAGACTACCAATAATTCTCTTAGCCAGGTGAACTTCCACTGGGAAGAAGGCAATGAAGTGATTCTGCCTCAGTGTGTCTAAATTCACCAGGGATATCTCAACCAGGGTTGTGCGCTCTTGTAAGTGAATCTTGTAAAAGTAGACTGAGGATTTCAAAGCCCGGGCGATAAATGTAACTCTGCAGTTTCACACCAAATCCCAGAATATTAAATAAATTTAACAGCAGTAACATTAAAGCTGAACTGAAAGCGGTACTCACTGCACACCTCCTGCTTCATGCTTTGCTCTTCCCGTCAGCAGTGTATGAGATTTCCTGCTGCAGCCTGTGATTAGTTTGATCTCACTGGTCACCAGTCTCACCACAACATTTTAGAATGTGCTCGCTGATGCTTTTCTCAGAATGGGTGTGCAAGTGGAAAACTCGGTACAAACTGCCCACTGGCACTTGCTTGGAACTGTAGGCAGCGGTCCGCATGAAATTGAGGGCTTTCTAATGTAGTCACCTTTCCATCTGAGCTAAAGAGTTGTGACAGTAAGGGAGGGATTATGATCTAGGGAAAATACACCAACACTTGGGAGTCTTTTACAACCTGGAAGGCAGTCATTCCAAGTAGTGTGAAAACGCTGATTTATAGTGCCTCTTTCGCTTCTCTTTTTAAAAAACATATTCATTCCAATCAATTGTACTTCTCTATTTCTTTACTCAATGAACCCGGATTTCACATCTTTTGGCCACTTGATGAGTGGTAGATTCTGGGGAGCACCTGATATGAATGTGGTGAAAATGGAATGGATTAATGGGTGCTCAGTGCTCAGCACAGTTCGATTGGCTGAAGAGTTTAATAGGATGCTGTATTTCTGACTTCTGTTACTTAGCCCAACTGAGCCATGTCAGAGCCCTGGCTCATTGGATGAGGGTGGCTGAGATGAGCTGATCAATAGACAGATTCCTTGTCTGGAACTCAGCATCAGTCTTGTGTATTCTGGTCCTCATTGCCCCTTTACTTTCACTTTCTCAGTCCGTGTTATGATGGCATCATTACTCCCATCTGGGCTTTGAACCTTTGTGAAATTTGACATCTCTCCCGTCTTCCCACTGTACTCAATGCAGCTCATTTTACTCAATGCAGCCGGTGCAGGAAGATTGAGCGAGTTCAGGTTATGCCTAGAAGAGGAAGGATGGAGGACCTTCTGGGGGACAGATATTGGAGTCGCTCAGACTCCTATGAAGGCCCTGCAGTCCCCTCTGAGAAGGCAGTTTTTCCTGAAGCACAGCCTTCCTCTCTTTGCCATAGTCGATGGATTTTCTCCATTTTCTGCATGTCTACTCCACCCCTCCCCACTTCCTAGCAGAACAGTAATAGACTTCAGTTGTCACCTTTCACCTGCATCCGACATATCACCCACCACCATTTCTGGCACCTCTATCTTGATCCCCTCACCAGTTCTTTCATCCTCCATTTCTTCTTTCCACAGGGATCAGTCCCTTCAGGACTGATCCACTCATTCCTTCCTACCCAATGCTCCAGATCCCTGGCACATCCTCCTGTAACCAAAGGAGGTGTGAGCACCTGAACCTTCACCTCCACCCTCAGCACCATCCAAAGACCTACACACTTCTTCCAGGGCAGGCAGAGGCTCAACAGCAATTCTTTCAACCTGGTCAACTGCTTGTGATGTGGCCACCTCTACACAGGTGATGATTTTACTGGGCATCTGCACTCTTACTGTCAGAACCATTTCAAGTTTACAGTTGTATATCATTTTAACACTCCTTCTCACTATATTAGGTACATGTATACCGAATATAATGGCTATAGTGGCTTCTCAATGCCAACTGATCTATCCTTGACTTTCTCTATTGCTAGGAAGTAGACAAATGCAAATTGGAAGGGCATCTCAGGGTTTGCTAGGGTAGCTTATGACCCAATGGTATGAATATCTCCTTAGGAGTTTGCGAAGATTTGGCATGACATCTAAAGCTTTGACAAACTTCTATAAAGCTTTGACAAACTTCTATAGATACATAGTGGAGGATATATTAATTGACTGGTTGTATCACAGCCTGGAATGGATACACCAATGCCCTTGAACAGAAAATCCTACAAAAACTAGTGGATATGGATCAGTACATCATGGGTAAAACCCTTCCCAATATTGAGCACATCTACGCGAAGCATTGTCACAGGAAAGCAGCATCCACCATCAGGGACCCTCACCATTCAGGTCATGCTCTCTTCTTGCTGTTGCCATCAGGAAAAAGGCACAGGAGCCTTAGGACTTAAACCATCAGATTCAACAACAGTTACTACCACTCAACCATCAGGCTCCTGAATCAACGAGAATAACTTCACTCAACTTCACTTGCCCTATCACTGAAAAGTGTCCACGACATATGGACTCAATTTCAAGGTCATTTCACATTCTTATTTATGGCTTATTTATTTATATTCATGATGATTATTATTATTATTACTACAATTTCCTGCTTTTTGCGTTTGCTCAGTGTTGTCTTTTGCACACTGGTTGAAGCCCAAGTTGATGCGGTCTTTCATTGAATCTATTATGGTTATTATTCTATTATGGATTTATTGACTGTGTCCACAAGAAAATGAATCTCAGGGTGGTTTATGGTGACATATATGTACTTTGATAATAAATTTATTTTGAACTATTGAATTTTCCAATTTCAGTTAACCCAAACCTCGACACTCTCCTCCTACACATACTATCCTGTCCACCTACCTCTCCCTTTGTTCATCCCTCCCATTCCTTTCTCCTCTCTGGATCCACATGCTCTTTATCCCCCCCCCCCCAATGGCTTGACCAGTCACCTATCAGCATCTGTTGCTTTGTCCCTCCTCCACACAGTTCCATCCATGTACTATTCCATCTATCACCTACCAACCCGTCCCACCCCTCTACACACTACTAAACACTGCCGAACATTTCCATTCACTCTCAGTCCTGACGCAAGGTTCCAATTCAAAATCTCAACTTACACCTTTCATCCCCGCAGATGCTGCCAGACCCAGCAAGTTCACCCTGAGTTCTGTTTTTGTCTTAAATCAGAATATTCCTTTGCTGAGAGCTCACAGAAGCTCGGCCGATCGCCCTCTCTTTGTTGACTCAGTTTCTGAGTTCTGATCTAGGCTGATTATCCAGTGACAGACGCAGTGCTGTTTGATGTTGCCTTTCTGTCTTCACAGGAAAACGAGTAGAGTTCTCTCTGGTACCCTGGTTGTGTTTGTCGCAAAAACAGTTAACATCATCATTAACTGTCTGTTATCCCATTGTTGTTGTGACTCTGAACGGGCATTTCCTCTCATAAATGAAAACTAGATGTACTACATGGCCTGTAAACTGAGACTTCTTTGAAGCACAAACACAGAAGACAGCCAGGGTTTGTTATAGCTCTGGCTTCTTCACTATATCACACACACAACATGACACAATGGAGAGTATCCTAAATGGTTGTACACAGCCTGGTATGGAAACACCAAAGCCCAGGAATGGAAAAGTCTACAGAAGGGGCTCCAACCTGGGGTCCACAGATCCCTTGGTTAATGGTAAGGCTCCATGGCATAAAAAAGGTTGGGAATCCTTGATCTACAGGAAGTATGAATACAGCCCTGTCTATCACAGCAAAGCCCTCCCCGCTATTGAGCACACCTACAGGGAGACCTGCCACAGGAAAGCATCATCTATCATCAAGGACCCCCACCAACCAGGCCATTCTCTCTTCTTGCTTCTACCATCAGGCAGGGTATACAGGAGACTTAGATCCCACCCCTCCAGGTTCAGGAACAGTTATACACAAAGTACACTGCAGATGCTGTGGTCAAATCAACACGTACAAAAAAGCTGGATGAACTCAGCAGGTCGGGCAGCATCTGTGGAAATGAGCAGTCAATTTTTTGGGCCGAGACCCTTCGTCAGGACTAAAGAAGGAGGGAGCAGGGGCCCTATAAAGAAGGTGGGGGGAGGGTGGAATGTGCCAGGTGAAAAACCAATCAGAGGAAAGATCAAGGGGTAGGGGAGGGGAAGTAGGGAGGGTAAGGCAGGAGAGATGAAGAAAGAATCTAAGGGGAAAGCACTATAGGTAATAGAAGAAGGCAGAATCATGAGAGAGGTGATAGGCAGCTAGAAGAGCAGACAGAGTGAAAGTAGGATGGGGAAGGAAGAGGGAGGGAATTATCGGAAGTTGGAGAATTCGATGTTCATACCAAGGGGCTGGAGACTACCCAGACGGTATATGAGGTGTTGTTACTCCAACCGAAGTTTGGCCTCATCATGGCAGTAGAGGAGGCATGTATGGACATATCCGAATGAGAATGTGAAGGAGAGTTGAAGTGGGTGGGAGATCCTTTCTGTTGTGGCGGATGGAGCGGAGGTGCTCGACGAAGCGTCCCCCAATCTGCGTTGGGTCTCGCCGATGTAGAGGAGGCTACACCGGGAGCACCGGATGCAATAGATTACCCCAACAGACTCACAAGTGAAGTTTTGCCTCACCTGGAAGGACTGTTTGGGGCCCTGAATGGTGGTAAGAGAGGAGGTGTAGGGACAGGTGTAGCACTTACTCTTGCAGGGATAAGTACCAGGTGGGAGATCTGTGGGGAGGGACGTGTGGACCAGGCAATCGCGGAGGGAATGATCCCTGCGAAAAGCAGAGAGGGGTAGAGAGGAAAAGATGTCCTTAGTGGTGGGGTCCTGTCGAAGGTGGCGGAAGTTGCGGAGGATAATATGTTGGATCCGGAGGCTGGTGGGGTGATAGGTGAGGACAAGGGGAACACGGTCCCTGTTGTGGTAATGGGAGGATGGGGTGAGGGCCAGGAATAGTTATTACTCTTCAACCATCAGGCTCTTGAACCAGCGTCAATAACCTAACTCACCTGAACTGAACTGATTCCACCATTTCAAGGACTCTACGAATTCATGTTCTCAATAAGTATGTATGTTTGTATGTATGTATATTATCTATGTATGTAAGTATGTCTGTATGTATGTATTTATTCTTATTTGCACAATTTATCTTATTTTGGTTATTTGTCAGTCTTTGTCATTTATAGATTTTCATAAATTCTATGGTATTTCTTTTTCCTGTGAATGCCCTCAGGAAAATGAATCTCAGGGTTGTACATGGCGACAAAAATGCACTTTGATAATAAATTTACTTTGAACTTTGACTTTGAACATGGCACGTTTGTTGATGTAAGTCTACGTGTACATGAGGAACTCCCTTCCAGCTCCTGCGACTATAACCCTGAGGAAGATCGGAGCTTCCATTGGGCTGCTTTATGAGTTCCACTGACCACCTATCTGCTCACCTTGTTCAACAAATAAAACAGAACAGGAAGACTTCTCAGAGGTTAAAACAGTGTACTGTACTTACCCCTTTGCCTCAGGAAAATTTCCCTAACCAGAATTGGTAGACCGCCAAACATCACTAGGAGTTAGACAAATTGGAGGAGGGAAGCTCTTGTGAGTGTTGATCTGACAACATTGAATAAAGAAAATTCATAATTATGAAATTATGATAGAAAATAGAAGGCTATGTAGAAGGGAAGGGTTAGATCGATCTTCAAGTAGGTTAAAAGGTTGGCATGACATTATGGGCCGAAGGGCCTGCACTGTACACTGTTCTATGTTCTATTTATTTTCTTTTACTTTACTAGAGAAACGGTACAGTAACAGGCCCTTCCAGCTCAAGGAGTCTGCACTGTCCAAATAACCTACTAACCTACTAACCTGGAACGTGGGAGGAAACCAGAGCACCCAGAAGAAACCAACACAGTTATGGGAAGAACGTGCAAACTGCTTACAGGCAGCAGTGGAATTCAACACAGATCGCTGGTTCTGTAATAGCATTACGCTAACCACTACACTACCTTGCCATAATATTCTATGTAAACAAAATTCCTGGTCTGGGCTGCTTCTGATCCCTGTCCACGGCCTGCCCCATCTCCTTCTACATCCTCTCCTCATGTTCCTCCTTCCACCTCTCTGCATTTACCTTACAGACAGGTCCATTCCTTCACTTTCTCTTCCCAGAAAAGTTATGCCTCTTCCTCTGCAGGTCAACTCTTTCTCTCCTCCCTCTAAACAGGGCATATTCTTCCATTCTCTGCCTCCGCTGGGACTTTATCACTGCCACCCTTACCTTAAATCACCAGATGACATTCTGCCTCACTCTGCTTAGAGGCTCTCCACTGCTCACTTTCTGACCACTGGTCCCTCCAACTCTCCTTCCATCCACTGGACGAGCTTTGCTTTTTCCTTGGGTCCTGCTGGGGTAGTACCCACAAGTAGTGGTGTTCCCACGCCTTGTGCAAAAGGTTGCGGGATTGAAAGGCGGACTTGGAGCAGCCAAGGGAGAAATTGCACACTCTGGACACAGCATGCCAGTGGTGGATCAGGACAGTGCATGTGATGGGTTGCTTGGCCCTGGGTGGTGTTGAGTTTCCTGACAATTGGTGATGCATCGTGCTCTTGGCTTGTGCTTTATGGATGATGGAAAGGCTTTGGGGTGCCTGGAGAATATCTAGCCTCTGACCCACACTTGCAGTCATGTGGCTGGTCTAGTGAGCTGTTGGTCTAGTTGACTAGCCTCTAGGAATTTGGTCAGGGAGTGTCAGGGTTAGTGATTGGACTCACACTTGTTGGAGAAGGTCGTGTTCTTTTGTGAATGGTACTTCCCATTTTGAGAAAGCCACTTCCCATTTTCCAGCCCACGTCAGACTGGCATAGACCACTTCATTTGCTGAGGATTCTTGAATTGAATGCAATCATCAGCAAATTTTCTTTCCCCTGACTTTATAATTAAAGGTCACTGAAGGAGCAGCAGAAGGTGGTTGGCCCTGGGACACTGCCCGAAGGAACACGTAGCGATGTCCTGGGACTGTGATGATTGGTTTTCAGCAAACACAAGTATCGTCCTCTGTACAAAGTCTGGCTCCTGTCACTAGAGTGTTCTTCCTTTACGTCCATCACCTTTGGTTTGATTAGTACTTCTTGATGCTACACTTAGACCATAAGACTAAGAGCAGAGCCATTCAGCCCATTAAATCAGCCATTCCATCATGGCTGATTTATTATCCCTGTCAACCTCACTCTCCTGTCTTCCCCTCATGACATTTGATGCGCTTACTAATCAAGAACCTATCAACCTCTGTTTTAAATATACCTGATGACTTAGGCAGAGAATTCCACAGACTCACCAGTCTTTGGGAAAAGCAGTTTCTCCTCATCTTCATCCTAAATTTACTCCCCCGTATCTTGAGGCTATGTCCCCTCGGAGAATGGAGATAAAAATGAATTCCTTTAGACAGAGCATGGTGAATCTGTGGAATTCATTGCCAAGATGGCTGTGAAGGCCAAATCATCGGGTATATTTAAAACAGAGGTTGATAGGTTCTTGATTAGTAAGCGCATCAAATGTCATGAGGGGAAGACAGGAGAGTGAGGTTGACAGGGATAATAAATCAGCCATGATGGAATGGCTGATTTAATGGGCTGAATGGCTCTGCTCTTAGGTCTTATGGTCTTCTACATAGCCTTCCATTTTCTATCATAATTTTATAATTATGAATTTGCTTTATTCAATGTTGTCAGATCAACACTCACAAGAGCTTCCCTCCTCCAATTTGTCTAACTCCTAGTGATATTTGGCAGTCTACCAATTCTGGTTAGGGAAATTTTCCTGAGGCAAAGGGGTAAGTACAGTACACTGTTTTAACCTCTGAGAAGTCTTCCTGTTCTGTTTTATTTGTTGAACAAGGTGAGCAGATAGGTGGTCAGTGGAACTCATAAAGCAGCCCAATGGAAGCTCCGATCTTCCTCAGGGTTATAGTCGCAGGAGCTGGAAGGGAGTTCCTCATGTACACGTAGACTTACAGCAACAAACATGCCAAGTTCAAAGTCAAAGTTCAAAGTAAATTTATTATCAAAGTGCATTTTTGTTGCCATGTACAACCTTGAGATTCATTTTCCTGAGGATGTAGGAGATGCGGCAGGCAGTGGACAGAGATGGTTGGTGAAAGGAGATAGAGGCTAGGTAAAAAGTAAATGAGAAAGACAGGAAATGGCCTTGTGGGGAGTAACTAATGGGAAGATGGGAAATGTGAAATAGAGAGATAGAGAGAGCGATAGATGGAGAGGGGGAGGGGGAGAGAGGAAGAGAGGGGGGGGGGGAGGGGGGGAGAGAGAGAGAGAGAGAGAGAGAAAGTAGATGGGAATATGTCAAGACCCTGTGGGAAGTGGGGAAGTGGAACAGGGGCTTTGTGGGAAAGAGCTATGAGCCCGTGCCAAGGCAGGACAATGAGGATAGGCTCCTGGAGTGATGTCCTTCTGGGGAGAGTCAGAGAGGGATACAGCCCAAATGTGGGAGAGAGAGTCCTGTTGAAATGTAAAGAAAGGTATTGTGGGTGATGAACGAGGTGGGAGAAAAGAAACAGGGGAACTCAGTGAGATGGAAGATCTCTGTACAGAGAGACAGGGAGAGGGTCCCTTGACAGTTTATGAGGGTAATTGGGTAAAGGAATGTCTGAGAATCATTTGACGGAAGCTGCGAACTGGGTGACTGGGTGATCAGATTGGATATCAGTGTGTGGGGGTTGGTGCTGTGGTTCATGAGCAGCAGATTGGGTGATTACTTGGACATCAAATAGCTATTAATAAGGATTATGTGATTATTATCTGGGGATCTGGTGGTTAAATCTGGAGATCAGATGGTTATGCCTGGTAATCTGTTGGGTGTGGTTAGGGATTAGGTGATTGTGTCTGGTGATTAGGTGGTCCACACTAAAAATCAGAAGTTTACATCTAGTAACCTGGTGACTATCCCCGAGGATCAGGTAGTTGTGCTTGGGGTACAAGTGGTTTCCCTGGGGTTTAGATGACAGTGTCTAAGGATAAGGTGAGGACTGAAAACTCTAGTTTCCCCAGCAGGAGAGTGGACAAGTGATACTGGTCATAATTCTCGTAAACAGGAAATGAAACATAATACCAATAGACCACAAAATGGAAACTGTCCCCACAAGAAGTCAACATTCTGACTGCTGAGGAATCGAAACTAAAGTAAGTAGTTTCATATTCTTCAGAAAGAGTCTTCCTGCCTCTAACGGTCATGGCTTTAACTGGAGCTGTACAGCAATGGTGGGATTGGGGCAGAGAACATAGTCCAGGATCTGAGGGCAAATGGAGGGGGAATGGAGCAGAAATGATGAAGCCAAGTGAATCACCAGAATGAGGCAAGCTAAGGACCTAATGTAAAAACATAGAGAGAAGGAAAAGGACTAGCATATTTGGCCCTGTGAGCCAACTCTCCATTCTTACAAATCAAAACCTATCCTCCACCTCAATTCCATTTTCCAGAACATCTCCATGTTCCTTAGCTCCCTTCATGTTCAGCTGTACAAAACACAGGTTAGACTGCAGTTCTGGTCACTGCAGTTCAGGAAGCTGTGGTAGCATTAGAAAGGAAAGATTCACCAAGATGTTGCCTGTATTGGAGGGCGATAGTTATAAGAAAGGATTGAATAGACCGGTTTTCTTCTCTCTGTAAGGAAGGAGTCTGAGGCGTGACTTTAAAGAAGTTTAGAAGATTATACGGGGCATAGATAGCAGGAGTCTCTTTCTCAGGCAGGTGTGTCTAGGGCACAAGAAGTGACAGAAGTTAAAGGGGATTGGGGGGCGGTGGTAAGTTTTTCACACAGATGGTGGTGAGTATGTGGAATGAGCTAGTGGCAGATGCAAGTACATTATTAAAAGGCATTTCAACAGGTACACAGCTAGGAAAGGAGTAGGGGGTTGTCAGCTTAATGCAGGCATATGCTACTGATGGAGATAGACATCATGGTTGGCAGAGAGAAGTTGGACAGAAGGGTCTGCTTCTGTGCTGTATTGTTTGATGACTAAGGTTGAACTCTCAAGCTTCGACTTGACAAACTTATTGACCGATCTGCTCCAGGCCAGAGAACTTCAAAAATTCAAAAGCTTCTGCTCACTTTAGAGAGGATCCCCAGACTACTCAACCAGGGTAAGCATTCACCTTAGCGAGATTACCTAGAATCACAGAGCTACACTGCAGAAACAGGCCTTTCAGCCCATCTAGCCTGTGCGGGACTCTTATTCCACCTATTCCCATCGACCTGTCACCTGGACCGTACCCCTCTGCACCCCACACATGCATGTACTTATCCAAACTTCTCTTAAGAAGTAAATCTTAAGTAAAGGAGTAAATGAGGTGCTCAAGGAATATAAAGAATGTAAGAAGAATCTTAAGAAAGAAATTAGAAAAGCTAAAAGATACAAGGTTGCTTTGGCAAGTAAGGTGAAAATAAATCCGCAGGGTTTCTACAGTTATGTTAATAGCAAAAGGATAGTGAGGGATAAAATTAGTCCCTTAGAGAATCAGAGTGGTCAGCTATGTGTGGAGCCGAAAGAGATGGGGGAGATTTTGAACAATCTCTTTTCTTCGGTATTCACTAAGGAGAAGGACATTGAATTGTGTAAGGTAAGAGAAACAAGTAGGGAAGTTATGGAAACTATGACAATTAAAGAGGAGAAAGTACTGGCGCTTTTAAGGAAGATAAAAGTGGATAAATCTCTGGGTCCTGACAGGATATTCCCTAGGACATTGAGGGAGGTTAGTGTAGAAATAGCAGGGGCTCTGACAGAAATATTTCAAATGTCATTAGAAATGGGGATGGTGCCGGAGGATTGGCGTATTGCTCATGTGGTTCCATTGTTTAAAAAGGGTTCTAAGAGTAAATCTAGCAATTATAGGCCTGTCAGTTTGACGTCAGTGGTGGGTAAATTAATGGAAAGTATTCTTAGAAATGGTATATATAATTATCTGGATAGACAGGGTCTGATTAGGAACAGTCAACATGGATTTGTGCATGGAAGGTCATGTTTGACAAATCTTATTGAATTTTTTGAAGAGGTTAAGAGGAAAGTTGACGAGGGTAAAACAATGGATGTTGTCTATATGGACTTCAGTAAGGCCTTTGACAAGGTTCCACACAGAAGGTTAGTTAGGAAGGTTCAATCATTAGGTATTAATATTGAAGTAGTAAAATGGATTCAACAGTGGCTAGATGGGAGATGCCAGAGAGTAGTGGTAGATAACTGTTTGTCAGGTTGGAGGCTGGTGACTAGTGGTGTGCCTCAGGGATCTGTACTAGGTCCAATGTTGTTTGTCATATACATTAATGATCTGGATGATGGGGTGGTAAATTGGATTAGTAAGTATGCAAATGATACTAAGGTAGGTGGCGTTGTGGATAACGAAGCAGGTTTTCAAAGTTTGCAGAGAGATTTAGGCCAGTTAGAAGAGTGGGCTGAACGATGGCAGATGGAGTTTAATGCTGATAAGTGTGAGCTGCTACATTTTGGTAGGAATAATCCAAATAGGACATACATCGTAAATGGAAGGACATTGAAGAATGCAGTAGAACAGAGTGATCTAGGAATAATGGTGCATAGTTCCCGAAAGGTGGAATCTCATGTGGATAGGGTGGTGAAGAAAGCTTTTGGTATGCTGGCCTTTATAAATCAGAGCATTGAGTATAGGAGTTGGGATGTAATGTTAAAATTATACAAGGCATTGGTAAGGCTGAATTTGGAGTATTGTGTACAGTTCTGGTCACCAAATTATAGGAAAGATGTCAACAAAATAGAGAGAGTACAGAGAAGATTTACTAGAATGTTACCTGGGTTTCAGCACCTAAGTTACAGGGAAAGATTGAACAAGTTAGGTCTTTATTCTTTGGAGTGTAGAAGGTTGAGGGGGGACTTGATAGAGGTATTTAAAATAATGAGGGAGATAGATCGAGTTGACGTGAATAGGCTTTTTCCATTGAGAGTAGGGGAGATTCAAACAAGAGGACATGATTTGAGAGTTAGGGGGCAAAAGTTTAAGGGTAACATGAGGGGGAATTTCTTTACCCAGAGAGTGATAGCTATGTGGAATGAGCTTCCAGTAGAAGTGGTAGAGGCAGGTTCGGTATTGTCATTTAAAGTAAAATTGGACAGGTATATGGACAGGAAAGGAAAGGAGGGTTATGGGCTGAGTGCGGGTCAGTGGGACTAGATGAGAGTAAGTGTTTGGCATGGACTAGAAGGGCCGAGATGGCCTGTTCCCGTGCTGTAATTGTTAAATGGTTATATGGTTAAGTGCTGAAATCAAATCCGCATCCACCCCTCCCCCGGCAGCTCGTTCCACAATCCCATTCCTCTAACCTCTAGAGAACACAGGTCTCGTCCACCAAAATCTCTCATCCATGAAGCCAGTGAACCTATATTACACTCCCTCCATGGCAAGTGCATCCACTTTTAGTTAAGGAGATAGTGCCGATGACCAATGGCGATGTTTTGCAGACAGCTCACGAAACTACTAGATACTCTAGTAGCACATCTGAAATGCTGGAGGGACTCAGCAGGCCAGGCAGCATCTACAGTAGAAAGAACAGTCAACATTTTGGGCCGAGACCCTTCATCAGGACTGATACTCTAGTAGATTTACTTCTTCTAAACTGCGATCATTGCAGTCTGTAGCCTGTAATTTTCCTTTTAAGGATGTACATTTGAACTGACTTAACAATCTGGTACTTTTGCGATCTCCTGGGGGAATTTGGCAAACTAGACTCTTGAGAGTGTAGGTTTGTCTGGGGTGGATGTTGCTGTGTTGAGGCCTGATGGTGGAAGATGAATCTGCGGTCGGCTCCATTACTCTGTGCTGAGGACAGAAGATGAACTGGTGGTCCGGGCCGATTAAAGCGTTGAGCAGGATTAAAATCCTTGAGGATGAGAGCAGAAAATGAACAGTGGTGTTCAGTCATGTCTGCCTGCATTTGGCCCGTCTCCCTCTCCTCACTACGACTGTCGTGCGGGAGGTGCAGGAGCCTTGGGTTCCATGACGCCGGGTTCGGAAGCAGTTGTTGCCCTGCAGTTATCAAGCTCCTGGATGGACGTCACTCACCTCAGAGATGAACGGGCTCTGCAGCCGTGGACTGTCTGTCAGGGACTCTGCAGCTCAAGTTCCACGTGTCTCTTTGCTTTTTTATTATTTGCATGTTTTTGTCGTCTTTTGCAAATTGGATTTTTACTGATTTCTGTTGTGTTTGTATGTTTTGTGAGTGCCCAAAGGAAGACGAATCTCAAGGTTGTATATGATATACGTAATTTAATAATAAATTTGAACTTTGAACTTTGAGTGTTGTTGCAACATGGAACCTACTGGCAATACCTGTGTGAGGACGATTGCTTAAGTTGTTTAAAAATTGAACAAGGTAGATAGACATTATTTCTTAAGATGGAGGGAAACATAAAAAGACAGATGAAGCAAATTGTAACCGAGGTCTGACTGCACCAGGCTTGAGGGCTGAAGGATCGGCTCCTTTTTTTGGAGAATAATGAGGCATACCCCAGGACCCAGCTGGAAGAGTTATCTAGCAGCAACAGAGTAACAGCTTGATCTTCAATGAATTCAGTGAACTCCACCTACAAATCTGCAGATGATACCATCGTTGTGGGCCATATCTCAAATACCAATAAGTCGGAGAATGGGAGGGAGGTAGAAAGCTTAGCGACATGGGTTATGACACCGAACTTCCCCTGTAAACTTCAGGAAGGGGGATGGTGCACACGCTCCTGTCTACATCAATGGCAGTGAGGTTGAGGGAGTTGTGAGCATCAAATTCCTATGAGTGAAAATCACTCCTGTCCTGTTCCAAACACGTAGAAGTCACAGCCAAGAAACCTTACCAATGCCTCTACTTCCTCAGGAGACTAAAGGCACTTGGCATGTTACCATCGATCCCTGCCAATTTTTATCGAGGCACCACAGAAAGCATCCTATCTGGATACATCATGGCTTGGTATGGCAACTGCCCTGTATGTGACCAGAAGAAACTGCAGAGAGCTGTGGACAGTTCAGCACGTCATGGAAACCAGCCTCCCCTCCGTGGACTCCATCTATGCTTCTGATTGCCTCGGTAAAGCAGCAAGCAGATTTAAAGACCTCACACTCCAGACGTTCTCTCTTCTCTCCTCGTCTATCATGCAGAAAATACAAAAGCCAGAAAGCATGTACCACAAGGCTCAAGGACAGCTTTGCCACTGTTATAGGACTACTAAATTGTTCCCTATGATAAATTGAACTCTTGACCTCACAACCTACCCTGTTAAGACCTTGCACCTTATTGTCTACCAGTGCTGTGCTTTATTCTGCATTGTTATTGTCTAACCTTGCACTACCTCAGTGCACTGTGTAATATTCTGATCTGTATGAACAGCATGCAAGACCAGCTTTTCACTGCATCTTGGTACATGTGACAATAAGAAACCAATATCAATAGCAAGACATTACAGACTGTTATCGTCCAAGGGTCAGCACTGAGCCCTTGCAGCAGATATCAAGGTAAGCCTTAAAGCAAGTGGAGTAATGGAGTGGCCTAGTGAAAGACTTGCAAAATAGTTGCTGGGCACATGACTGATGAATGATAGGGAGTTAGCTTACACTGTTTAAGGATGTCATTTTGAGAAGGGTATCGGATGAGGGCAAAGGAGGTTAACAGAGGAGTGGAAGTGCTTAGAATTTCAGTGTGGTGGGGGAGGTCTGTCCTTTGAGTTAATACTGACATTTACCAGCACTATCCCACAGGGGAAGGATTAGAAGGTGTTATCCAAAAGTATCTGGAGTCAGTGGCAGCTCACAGACTGAGTTGGCTGCCGTTTGGTGCCTCAACGCACCTGTTAGTACAAAGAAGGTAAAGAATTGGAGAAATGTGACTCGGTTAATGAATCTTCAGGGAAGTCTGGCCCAGTGGAGGGGCTGCTTCATTCCACAAGAGCACCGAGTATTGCTGTAATGTGCTGATGTAGAAACAAGATTGAAGTTTATTAAGCCCAAATGGGTGGGAGGATCGATACCGGGACGAAGACTCCCATCCCTCTTCCAACTGTTCCTCTTTATCTCTCCCAGTCTTCCAAACATACCCAGCAACATTGAGTTGTACTGAGAGTGACTCCCAGTGGCCAATTGTTGATGGTTACTCAAGTGTAGGGTGTTGCCACTGTGGCTGGAGACAGATGACCTTTCTGTATTGAATAGCAGGGTGCACAGTGCGTTCATCTATATCAGTGGAGTTTTGCTGCATCATATACAATGTCCAGTATCGAGTATGGTGCTCTGAACCCAATAGAACACCCTGTACCACGTAGTTGCCCCTTTACTCTGTGTGATTTCCTTTATCTGTCAAGGTGAGAGCTTGGGTTTAGTTGTACCCAGTGCTTTGTGTCCAGTGAAGTACTCTGTATCCAGTGGGCTACCTGCATCTGGTGTTCCTGTTTCCCCAGTGGGTTCTTATGAGTTTCCCGTATCTATTAGGCTTTCCTGTTCCCAGTGGTGCCCCCCACCAGGAGGCTTAGCCTATATCCAGTGGATTGTTTTACAGCCAGTGAATTCCCCTGCATCCAGTGGTCACTCTGGTGAGCCTAGCATCCAGTGCATTGCCCAGGACAATTATTTCTCCTGGAGCCAACCTACCCCTCACACTTTCAGAGTTTCCTATTTTTTCAGATGTAAATTAATCCTTGTTGCCAGGACATTGACTTCTATTGATTGGCCGGCACTACTCTGTTGCTGGGGTGCTGGCAAATTTCTACAGATGCACCATGGAGAGCATTCTGACTGCTGGCTTCACCGCCTGGTATGGAGGCTCCCATGCAGAGGATTGAAGGAGACTGCAGAGGGTTGCAGACTCTGCCAGCTCCATCATGGGCATAAGCCTCCCCACCATCTTCAAAAGGCAATGCCTCAAGAAGACAACGTCTGTCATTAAGGACCCTCACCGCCTGGGACACGCCCTCTTCTCATTATTACCATCAAAGAGGAGCTACAGGAGCCTGAAGACCCACACTCAATGTTTTAGAAACAGCTTCTTTCCCTCTGCCATCAGATTTCTGAACAGTTTGTCAACCCATGAACACTACTTCCCAATTCCTCTTTTGCACTGTTTATATTTTATTATGGAATGTAACTTATAGTAATGTTTTATATCTTTCACTGTCCTGCTGCCACAAAACAACAGATTTCACAACTTACATAGATACATATCAGTGACAATAAACCTGATTCAGATTGCCCAACTGTTTCCAGGTTGTTGGCCTCAAAATGTCTTTGAAGTAAAAAATTAACTGCTTCTCTTACCATAAATACAGCCTGACCTTCTGAGTAATTCTAGTTATTCTAGTTTTGCTGTTTTCTTTTTTTATTTTCACTTACTTGCTGGCCTCTGTTGAGTGCACCGAGTTCCTTGTACGTGGTCCCCTGGAAGTAGCAACCTAGGAAGGCAAGCTGGTGACAAAGGCGAGTGGTATGTTTGCCTTCACTGGACAGAGCACAGAGTACAAGAATTGGTATGTCATGTTACAAGATGGTGAGGAGACCATCACTGGGGAGGAATTGATTGACAAACTTGGTTCATTGTGATGCCAAGAAAAGATCAGAAGCTCTCAATGACATGATGACCCTGAGTAATTTTCCTTTCCTGGTAGTGATGCCCAGAACTGTATCCTCTGAACTGGAGGAAAAGGTCTCCTCATTGCCCCAGAGAGAATCACTCCCACCAACAGCCCACTCAGAGCAGAACCAGTATTTATGATCCACTGCTCTGCTCCCCAGTTTGTGGAAATGTTTCCCTGATATCAACTCTTTCACCATTTAACCATTCTCAGATTACTCCTGGGCCTTCTTTTTGCTAGGGAAACGAGCCTCAGCCTATTCAAACTATCTTGGCAAACAGAACCTCTCAGCTCCAGGATTTTCATTGTAAATGTTTTTGTACTTCTTCCACTGCCAAGAATGGCAATTCTGAAAGCTTCTGCAGACAAAATCTTAACCAAACACATGACTACATATTCTGAGGCTATACTGGCAGCACTAGGACCCTGGAGGGATACAGTTAAATTGGAAACAGATTTAAATCCTAACTGGCATTAAGCTTCTGCCCAGACATTATGTATGGTATTGGCTAGGTCCCAGGCTGAATATTTGAAATACTTGATGTAATGAGATCTACCCTCACCAGACTGGTTACAGACGTGTTTCATTCCCTGTGTCTCCGCCATCACACTTGCTGCTGCTCCTTCACCCCTGGACATGAGGACATGGTTTCCCGACCGTCTCGTCCTGGTCCTCACCCTTGCCACTATCGTACTGTGGCTGGGTTCAACCTCAGCCCAAGGATACAACTCCACGGGTGAGTTCACCACTCTCTTCATGTCTCAGACATTCTTATTACCCTCGAGTTGAACAGTACCGTGAGAAACCCATTCTATGTAAATTCCTTTCACCTTCAGCAGGCAGCTAAATGCTGCTGGCTTCTGTGAGTATTCAACTTCAGCTGCTCGTCAGTGGCTAGGTCTTATTCCTAGTCTATGACCATCAGAACAACCCTGGCTGCTTTACCCTCTCTGTTTGGCTTGATTTACCCTTTCCCCCACATCTTCCCCACTCTCTGCCTTCTATCTGCCTATGTCTGTCTCCTTCTGCATCACTCTCTCTCTCTTCAAATTAACTTATTTTCTCTTTGTCTGTTCTTCCTGTCGGTCTCCTTTTCTGAGTCACACACACACAGACAATGCCCAGGGACTCAGCAGAGTAGGCAGTATCTCCTTTTCTCTTTGCTGTTCAATTCACTCTCTACCTTTCATAACTTTAGAAAAATAAGAACAGAAGCAGGCTACTCTGCTGGCCCTTTCAGCCTGTTGCAGTGTGTAGAATTCATGATTAATTATGAGCTAACCCCACCCATAACTATTAATAACCGTGATTAGTTGATCACTATATTGAATGTTGATTTAAGATTGACATCACTAGCACATGCTGAAGACAGTTCTGATTCCTTCCTGCCATCGGTGTATACAAATGGTTGCCAACTCTTCCCTCGAATATCTCACTCTGGTATTTTTTGTCCTGACCCCTACTGTTGGATTCCTCAACTCACAACTATAACTTTTCTCCATTGATTATCTTCCATCCTGAAAATTTCAATCAACTAACCCAGTCACCTTCTGTTTTCTAGCTGTCATTCTGTTAAATCCGCATGACACTCCTGTGGGGTAGAGGGATGGTGTTGAAGTTGCCACTGTACTCCTAATGCAGCTTTACTTGGGGTCCATTGCATATACCCTCTTCCCCCTTCCATCCCCGTTTGTCTAGTCCCTGCCTCTGTTATTTATCCTCCTTCTTCCCTTTCTGTTTTTTAAAATCTCTTTCCCCTTTGTTTTCCTGACTCTTACACTCTCAAACTTCCCTGTTTAACTCCCTCTACATCCTTTTTGCCTTATATCTTCCCTTTTCCTGCCAGCTTCCCTCTCTCCCTTTTCTGCCCATCTCTTGGTGCCCTTCCTCTCTACATCAACATGGAAATACAAGGAAAGTTTGTGAAGCCTGAACAGCTTGCAGTTATTGAACACCTTGAGCAATGTAATAATTCACACACGATCTACACAGCAGCTTGGCATTATTAGATAAGTATGAGAAAGTATGATGATATAGGGATATCACGGTTGTGCATTACACAGCACCTTGTGAGATTCTAATCTGTGATATCACGCTATAAATTACACAGCACCCTGTGAGGGATTCTATTCTGTGATACAGAAGGGACGCGCTCAGACCAAAGGCTTGAGATGTGCAGGGAGTGTTCTGAACAAAGCAGATGAGCTTAGAGTGTGGATCAGCACTTGCAGCTATGATGTTGTGGCCATTCCAGAGACTTGGATGGCTCAGGGACAAGATTGGTTACTTCAAGTGCCGGGTTTTAGATGTTTCAGAAAGGACGAGGAGGGAGGCAAAAGAGGTGGGGGCGTGGCACTGTTGATCAGAGATAGTGTCACAGCTGCAGAAAAGGTGGATGCCATAGAGGGATTGACTACAGAGTCTCTGTGGGTGGAGGTTAGGAACAGGAAGGGGGTCAATAACTTTACTGGGTGTTTTTTATAGGCCGCCTAATAGTGACAGGGATATCGAGGAGCAGATAGGGAAACAGATCCTGAAAAGGTGTAATAATAACAGAGTTGTCGTGATGGGAGATTTTAATTTCCCAAATATCGATTGGCATCTCCCTAGAGCAAGGGGTTTAGATGGGGTGGAGTTTGTTAGGAGTGTTCAGGAAGGTTTCTTGACACAGCATGTAGATAAGCCTACAAGAGGAGAGGCTGTATTTGATTTGGTATTGGGAAATGAACCTGGTCAGGTGTCAGATCTCTCAGTGGAAGAGCATTTTGGAGATCGTGATCATAATTCTATCTCCTTTACAATAGCATTGGACAGAGATAGGAACAGACAAGTTAGAAAAGCGTTTAATTGGAGTAAGGGAAATTATGGGGCTATCAGGCAGGAAATTGGAGGCTTAAATTGGAAACAGATGTTCTTAGGGAAAAGTACGGAAAAAATGTGGCAAATATTTAGGGGATATTTGTGTAGAGTTCTGTATAGGTATGTTCCAATGAGACAGGGAAGTTATGGTAGGGTACAGGAACCATGGTGTACAAAGGTTCTAATAAATCTAATCAAGAAAAGAAAAGCTTACAAAAGGTTCAGAGAGCTAGGTAATGTTAGAGATGTAGAAGATTATAAGGCTACTAGGAAGGAGCTTAAAAAGGAAATTAGGAGAGCCAGAAGGGGCTATGAGAAGGCCTTGGTGGGCAGAATTAAGGAAAACCTAAGGCATTCTACAAGTATGTGAAGAACAAGATGATAAGAATAGGACCTATCAAACGTGACAGTGGGAAAGTGTGTATGGAACCGGAGGAAATAACTGAGGTACATAATGAATACTTTACTTCAGTATTCACGATGGAAAAGGATCTTAGTGATTGTAGTGATGACTTGCTGCAGACTGAAAAGCCTGAGCATGTAGATATTAAGAAAGAGGATGTGCTGGAGCTTTTGGAAAGCATCAAGTTGGATAGGTTGCCGGGACTGGACGAAATGTACCCCAGGCTACTGTGGGAGGCGAGGGAGGAGATTGCTGAGCCTCTGGTGATGATCTTTGCATCATCAGTGGGGATGGGAGAGGTTCCGGAGGATTAGAGGGTTGTGGATGTTGCTCCTTTATTCAAGAAAGAGAGTAGAGATAGCCCAGGAAATTATAGACCAGTGAGTCTTACCTCAGTGGTTGTTAAGTTGATGGAGAAGATCCTGAGAGGCAGGATTTATGAACATTTGGAGAGGTATAATATGATTAGGAGTGGTCAGCATGGCTTTGTAAAGGGCAGGTCGTGCCTTACAAGCCTGATTGAATTTTTTTGAGGATGTGACTAAACACATTGATGAAGGAAGAGCAGTAGATGTAGTGTATATGGATTTCAGCAAGGCATTTGATAAGGTACCCCATGCAAGGCTTATTGAGAAAGTAAGGAGGCATGGGATCCAAGGGGACATTGCTTTGTGGATTCAGAACTGGTTTGCCCACAGAAGGCAAAGAGTAGTTGTAGATGGGTCATATTCTGCATGGAGGTAAGTGACCAGTGGTGTGCCACAGGGATCTGTTCTGGGACCCTTACTCTTCATGATTTTTATAAATGACCTGGATGAGGAAATGGAGGGATGGATTAGTAAGTTTGCTGATGACACAAAGGTTGGAGTTGTTGTGAACAGTGTGGAGGGCTGTCAGAGGTCACAGCGGGACATTGATAGGATGCAAAACTGGGCTGAGAAATGGCAGATGGAGTACAACACAGATAAGTGTGAGGTGGTTCACTTTGGTAGGTCAAATATGATGGCAGAATATAGTATTAATGGTAAGACTCTTGGCAGTGTGGATGATCAGAGGGATCTTGGGGTCCGAGTCCATAGGATGCTCAAAGCAGCTGCGCAGGTTGACTCTGTGGTTAAGAAGGCGTACGGTGTATTGGCCTTCATCAATCGTGGAATTGAATTTAGGAGCCGAGAGGTAATGTTGCAGCTATGTAGGACCCTGGTCAGACCCCACTTGGAGTACTGTGATCAGTTCTGGTCACCTCACTACAGGAAGGATGTGGAAACCATAGAAAGGGTGCAGAGGAGATTTACAAGGACGTTGCCTGGATTGGGGAGCATGCCTTATGAGAATAGGTTGAGTGAACTTGGCCTTTTCTCCTTGGAGCAACGGAAGATGAGAGGTGACCTGATAGAGGTGTATAAGATGATGAGAGGTATTGATCATGTGGATAGTCAGAGGCTTTTTCCCAGGGCTGAAATGGTTGCCACAAGAGGACACAGGTTTAAGGTGCTGGGGAGTAGGTACAGAGGAGATATCAGGGGTGTCTTTTACTCAGAGCGTGGTGAGTGCGTGGAATGGGCTGCCGGCAACAATGGTGGAGGCGGATACGATAGGGTCTTTTAAGAGGCTTTCAGATAGGTACATGGAGCTTAGTAAATTAGAGGGCTTATAGGTAAGCCTAGTAATTTCTGAGATAGGGATATGTTCAGCACAACTTTGTGGGCCGAAGGTCCTGTATTGTGCTGTAGGTTTCTAATATGGCTGTGCATTACACAGCACCCTATGAAAGATTCGATTTTGTGATATCATGGCTGTAAATTACACAGCACTCTATGAGAGATTCTATTCTGTAATATCACGGCTGTGTGCCCAATGAGTGATTCTATTGTGTGATATCATGGCTGTAACTTACACAGCTCCCTATGAGAGATTCTATTCTGTAATATCACGGCTGTGTGCCCAATGAGTGATTCTATTGTGTGATATCATGGCTGTAACTTACACAGCTCCCTATGAGTGGTTCTATTCTGCTCTGCATCAGTATCTGGGCCTTTAGTCACTGACACATTGTAATAGCTTTACCAAAAACACCAGCGTATCTGGCTGCACCGCATTCAATATCTTCCATATTACCTAAATGCCTACACTCCTGAAATATCTTGTTTGTAAAGCCCATCAGGATGTTATAGAAGCTATTTAATTGCAAGTTATTTACTTCTTCCTCATAGATAAAGAGTACTTCCTGCTGAATAGGGATGGTGGAGATCAGAAACTCCTGATACCCACACATTTTCCTTAAAGCAAAGTCTTGTCATTGACACATCAGAGGCCAAAAGATTCTGCAGATGCTGGAAATCTTGAGCACCAACGTGCAAAATGCTGGAGGAGATTTTGAAGAGTCCTGATGAAGGGTCTTAGCCCGAAACATTGACTGTTTATTCTCCTCTGCAGATGCTGCTTGACTAGTCCACCATTTTGTGTAAGGCTCATGTCACTGGTCTTCCCATTTGACTCCAGTGATGAGTCTGCACTAGAAATGCAAAAGGCTTTACTTTTCCTTTCAAGGGTGAAATAGAAGACAAGAAATACACCAAGTGGCAGATTGAGGTTCTCAAAGTTACCTCAGGCTGCGGGGCAAGGGGAGGGGGTATTTGTGACACGGTGGCAGTTGTCTCACTCTGTGTAATTACAAGAGATTCTGCAGGTGCTGGAAATCCAGAGTAACACATACAAAATGTCCTGTTGAAGGGTCTCAGCCCAAAACATTGACTGTCAATTCCTTTCCACAGATGCTGCCTGACCTGCTGGGTTCTTCCAGCATATTGTGTGTGTTTTTCCACATCTCACCTTGTCCCTAACACACATTCCCCTCCAGCTAGACTGTTAGTTGTGGCTTTATACTGAGCATCTGTTTCATGCTTTGACTTCAAATCAACCAAGATTCAATTATAGCAACATGTGTTCAGACTCGACACAGAGTCTCATTTCAGTGGCACTGAAGGCAAATGTCAGTCTGGGGCCCAGGGAGTAACCCACCCAGACTGAACAAATGCAGAAAACAGCTGCAATTAGAGAAAATCGTGACTTTCGGAGAAATTGCTGAAAGGGTTCATTCAGCCTGGAAAATTGGGACCTGTGCATGTGTAATCTGTCAGTGAAGGAAAACAACAGTACCAGCAAATACAATAGAGAGCATTGTAACCAGGGCAGAGTTCAGAATCTGAATCAGGTTTCATATCACCAGCATATGTTGTGAAATTTGTTAACTTTGTGGCACCGGTACAATGCAATACATGATAAATATGGGGAAAAAACTGAATTACAGTGTGTGTGTGTGTGTGTGTGTGTGTGTGTGTGTGTGTGTGTGTGTGTGTGTGTGTGTGTGTGTGTGTGTGTGTGTGTGTGTGTGTGTGTGTGTGTGTGTGTGTGTGTGTGTGTGTGTGTGTGTGTGTGTGTGTGTGTATTATGCAGAAGGCAGCAGACCGCGCCATCCTTTGGCAATAACACTCAAACAACAGGGAGCTAAAAGGTCTATACCTGTGCTAAACGTGGAGTAGTATCTTCAAAAGAGGAAATAAATAAGACATTCAAGAATTACTTTAAAGAACTGTATACAAGTGGCTCCGTTCTTTCTGAGAATGACTTCGCCGATTTTTTTAGTGGATTAGATCTCCCTACGTTGTCATTAGAGGACACCAAAACTCTTGACTCTCCTATTACTATTCAATTGAGCTATTCAAAGCAGTCAAAGCTACAAGTAAGGGCCCTACGCCAGGTATAGATGGCATACCTGTGGAACTTTACCTAGCACTTTGGGATATTATTGGACCAGTATGGTTAGACACATTAAATTATGCTATTGGAAATAGTGCTTTCCATAGAGATCTAAGCACAGCCCTGCTCACAATTATACCTAAGCCCTTGGAGTGTGCCAATCACCGTCTAATCTCCTTGATAAACGCCGACCTCAGGATATTTTCCAAAGTCTTAGCCAGTAGACTTGAGACAGTAGTGGGAAAATAATTAGCCCAGATCAAACGGGCTTTATCAGGGGACGTCTCGCATCTGACGTCGGCTCTCACACATACTGAGTGTAACACATAAAATCCCGCCTGCCTGTGGCCGGCTACTTCTAGATGCTGAAAAAGCGTTCCATTGCCTTGAATGGCCATACCTTTGGAGAGTTCTAAAAGAATTCAAGTTTGGCGATAAATTTATCAATATGATTCAAACACTGTATGCTAATCCCTCAGCCCGGGTATGTGTGGGAGGAGGTTTCTCAGAGTTATTTGACATAGGATGGGGCACACGACAAGGGGACCCTCTGTCTCCTGTAATTTTTACTATATCTATTGAACCGCTTGCACATTTAATTAGAAACTCTCCTCAGATCTCCCCTATTACAATAGGTACAACATCACATTCAATATAACTTTATGCAGATGACACATTAGTTTATATGGCAAATGTTCAACAAACTCTCCCCTATGTTTTAAAAACACTGAAGCAATTTGGATTTCTTTCAGGATACAAAGTTAATCTGTCAAAATCAGCACTGATGCTGATTAATACAGATAAAAGTAAGGTGTCTCTCCCTCCCCAGATTAACGTTACAAATGAGATCCTCTACTTGGGTATTAAAGTTAATACTTTCCTATCATCTGTGGCTAACACAAATTACTCTTTAATTTTGAAAAAAATAGAAGATATTAATAGATGGAGACACCTGCCAGCATCAGACCCAACCCATATATCAGTCATTAAAATGAACATCTTACCCCACATTAATTTTATCAGCTCAATGATCCCGTTTGCACCTCCAGCAGGATATTGGCAAAAACTGAACTCCTTAGTATGATGCTATGTTTGGAATGGAAAACGACCCAATGTAAAGTGGTCAGCTCTACAATTCAGAAAGTCGGATGGGGGATTGGCATGTCCAAATTTTAAACTGTATCACTGGGCATTTGTATTAAAAAGTCTTAGTTATTGGATGGAGGAGGATAAAGTTTCATCATGGAAAAATATAGAACAACAGCTAATAGCACCAATAAGGTTGAAGGACTTTCTCCTTATAAGTATGTCTACCAAAAAATGTGATTTGTATTACGGTCCAATTTTAACCCATATGCTACAAGCGTTTAGCAGAAAAATTCCTAAAATTTAAAAGTGTACGGTGCAAATCATCTTCATTATGGAACAATAATCATCTTCTATCTTGGGGGAAATCATTCACTAACAGAACTTGGGAGGATAAAGGTATTACTACTCTTCAAGATATTAATGGGGCAAGTACTATCTGTAGCTTTCAAGAACTGGTATCTCAATATAATATTGATAAACACTCTCTTTTCTTCTACTTTAGAGTAAGATCAGCTTGTAAAGCCTACGGGGTTCCCAGGGGGGGTCAGATTTAAAGGAACATCCCATTTTAAGTTGGATACAGAGTGCTCCAAGACAGATAGGGTCATATATCTATGATAAATTAAACCCCCAGAAGTATATGCCCACATCAGGAGTAAAAGCCTAGGATAGGGACATATCTGAATTGGGACAAGACTTAGACTGGGATGCGATTTGGGATAATACTGCTGGTACTTCGAAAAAACCCAAATCATCGGTATATACACTTGAAATTTTGACATAGAGCATATCTAACACTAAGAATTAGACATCAAATGAGGCTGGTTCCTGACCCATATTGCTCATTCTGCCCCCACAAAACTGTTGGCTCTTTTATACATGTTGTATGGGAATGTCCAGGGGTTTTTGGTTTGTAGAGGAAGGTTATCAGTACTCTTACAGAACTAATGGGGGTACAATTACCAATGGACCCTGCTGTACATTTTCTAAATGATGACTCCCACCTTTCCCTTACGGAAAAAAACAGACAAAATCTGGCTGGCAGGCCTGACTGCAGCTAATAAGATTGTAGTTCAGCATTGGAAACCTCCTCATGATATTTCAAGTACTCACTGACTTCAGAGTTTTTTGGACATTTCTTACCTGGAATTATCATCAGCAAGAGTAAATGATGCATGACCAAACACAATCTTAATGTGGACAAATTTGATATCTAATTAAAAGATCTTCTGTTAAAATAGGAATGCTCTGTCTGTGTATGCACTACTATTCAGTTGGTTGGTGGAGGGGAGAGGGGTGGAGCGAGGGTTGGGAATGAGGGTTGGGGGATGGCTGGGTTAAAAAGTCAAAATGTAATTGGCAACTGGTTGTATTGAATGTAATTTGTTGGTGTTGCAATAAAAATTAGTGATAAAAAAGAGATTGCTAATAAAAGTAGAAACTTTGAATTTTTGTTTGCAGAGTGGCCGTATCCATGTAGACATCAATTGTTCCATTTTTTATGGACTTGAAAATGGAATTGAATTTTGTGCATTTGTTAGCAAACACCCCGGAACATTACTTCTGTTTCTCCCTTCAAGGCCATTACCCAGCACACTGCATTTCTAGCATCACCAGGTTTTAAAATACACTGAGTGTACATTTGTGGTTTCTGCTGCTGTAGCCCATCCATCTCAAAGTCCAATGTGTCATGCATTCAGAAATGCTTTTCTGCACACTGCTCTTACTGTCCCTAGCTGTCAGCTTCAACTGGTCATTTTCCTCTGACCGCTCTTATTAACAAGTCATTTTCACCCACAGATCTGCTACTCACTGAATGCTTTTCATTTTACGCACTATTCTCTGTAAACTCTGAACAATGTGGAGCATAAAAATCCCAGGAGATCATCAATTTCTCAGATACTTAAACCACCCCATCTGGCACTAATAATCATCCGCAGTCAAAATCACTTTGATCACATTTCTTTCCCATTCTGATGTTTGGTCTGAACAAAAACTGAACCTCTTGACCATATCTGTGTACAATTTTCCATTATGTTGCTGTCACATGATTGGCTGATTAAATATTTGCATTAATAAGCAGGTGTGCCTAATAAAGAAGCAATCAGATGTATTTTAGTCTCACTTTTGACTTTTTGACCAAGAAAGATCATTGTTGAACTGGGACACTGCCCTGAGGAAGTCCTATTGTGATGCCCTGGCACTGAGACTATTGACCAATAACCATGGTCAATACAGGGCCATTGATACCCAGTGACTTTGCTGCTATCAATGCTCCTTATTGGGGCCAAATGCAACCCTTTTATCCTATCCCTGGTACTCTGAAGTTTGAGTTAACACTATAGCAGGGTCAGCAGCTGTGTGGTCCTTGCAAAATCTGAACTAGGTCATTGATGAGAAGGTTTTTTAAAAATTTAACCATTTTTTCAGTCTGGCTGTCACTGTAGGGCCACCACTTGCTGGTTATCCCAGAGTGACCTTGAGAACGTGGAGATGGTCCAGCTTCACAAATTTGTCAGGCCAATTAAGAGTTAATTTAATTGCAAAGGCATATTGAACTGATCAGGTAAGGGTGCCAGATTTTCCTCTGCCAAGGAAGTTCATGACAATCCATTAGATTTTGTGGTTGTCATTGTCAGAACTAGTTGTTCTAGATTATTAACTGCAGGGCTGCAGTGGAATTAGTACTGGTGCCTGTGGATTAATCAGTAATTTAACCACTGCACTACCAAGTACCATTTGATAATTCTGTATCAATTCCATCACTTTACCGAAGACTGGGGCATAAACTGGCTGGACTGTACTTGTCTTGCTTTGTGTGAACAGGACAATGGGCAATTTTCCATGTTGTTAGGTAGATGCCAATGTTGTCACTGTACTGCACTGGCACAGCTTGGCTATAATTGCTACTAGTTCTGAAGGGCAGATCTTTAGCTGGATGTTGTTGCCTGAGTCAAGACAGCAAACTCCATCCCCCTCAAAGAGTAGTTTTATGTTGTCATCACAGACGCCAAGTTATATATATTAAAAATCCTGACCATTACCTGAATTTAAATTCTGAAATGAGATTTGTACTTGGATCTCTGGATTACTAGTCTGGTAACTTGACCACTGTACCAGTATCTCAGTCAGTGTTCTTTGGAGGAGGCTTTATCCGTTAACTTACTCAGTCACTAATGGTATATTGTTGACATTGTTAAAGTTAGTCCTACTGGGGAGAAACAGTCTCAGTATCGATACTGTGATTATCAAAGAACTGGGGCAAATATAAATTGTATAATTAGCAAACAATGGTATCAATTTAGAAATTAGTAACAAGTGAAGAATCTACATGTTAATGTGCAGATGGGTTATTTTGAAGTCAGTTCTGATATTGCTACCTATCTTGGGTCTACAATATAGACATCATTATCCATGTAGGTATTAGTGTCAGTATATGTATTGGCATCTATCAGAGAGTGTCAATGTAAGTAGATATATTAAGGAATTTTTGTGGTTATCAACCTAGTCATCGGCTTCAATTGGATTGTTTGTTGTTGGTGTTGGTACAGGTGTCAATTGAAATACGCTCACACTGGCATCTACCATCCTCCCTCACACTGGCATCTGCCATCTTCTCTCCCTCACCCTGGCATCTACCATCTTCCCTCCCTCACACTGGTATCTGCCATCTTCCCTCCCTCACACTGGCACCTACCATCCTCCTCCCTCCTTCACACTGGCACCTGCCATCTTCCCTTCCTCCCACTGGCATCTACCATCCTCCTCCTTCCTTCACACTGGCATCTACCACCTTCCCTCCCTCACACTGGCATCTACCATCCTCCCTCCCTCACACTGGCATCTACCACCCTCCTTCACACTGGCATCTACCATCTTCCCTCCCTCACACTGGCACCTACCATCCTTCTTCCCTCACATTGGCATCTACCATACCCCCTCCCTCACACTGGCATCTACCATCCTCCCTCCCTCACACTGGCACCTACCATCCTCCTCCCTCCCTCACACTGGCACCTACCATCCTCCTCCCTCCTTCACACTGGCACCTGCCATCTTCCCTTCCTCCCACTGGCATCTACCATCCTCCCTCCCTCCCTCACACTGGCATCTGCCATCTTCCCTCCCTTACACTGGCATCTACCATCCTCCCTCCCTCACACTGGCATCTACCATCCTCCCTCCCTCACACTGGCATCTACCATCTTCCCTCCACACTGGCATCTGCCATCTTCCCTCCCTCACACTGGCACCTACCATCCTTCCCTCACACTGGCATCTATCATCCTCCTTCCCTCACTGGCATATGCCACCTTCCTCACATTGGCACCTACCATCCTTCACACTGGCATCTACCATCCTCCCTCCCTCACACTGGCATCTACCATCTTCCCTCCCTCACACTGGCACCTACCATCCTCCTCCCTCCCCCCACACTGGCAGCTACTATCCTCCTCCACAGTAGCATCTACCACCCTCCTCCCTCCTTCACACTGGCATCTACCAACCTCCCTTTGTCACACTGGCATCTACCATCTTCCCTCCCTCACACTGGCATCTACCATCCCCCTCCCTCCTCCACACTGGCATCTACCATCTTCCCTCCCTCACACTGGCATCTACCATCCCCCTCCCTCCTCCACACTGGCATCTACCATCTTCCCTCCCTCACACTGGCATCTACCACCTTCACACTGGCATCTACCATCTTCCCTCCCTCACACTGGCACCTATCATCCTTCCCCCTCCCTCACACTGGCATCTACCACCCTCCTTCACACTGGTACCTACCATACCCCCTCCCTCACACTGGCACCTACCATCCTTCCTCACACTGGCATCTACCATACCCCTTCCCTCACACTGGCATCTACCATCCTCCTTCTTCACACTGGCATCTACCATCTCCCTTCACACTGGCATCTACCATCCTTCACACTGGCATCTACCACCTTCCCTCCCTCACACTGGCATCTACCATCCTTCACACTGGCATCTACCACCTTCCCTCCCTCACACTGGCATCTACCATCCTCCCTCCCTCACACTGGCATCTACCATCCTTCACACTGGCATCTACCACCTTCCCTCCCTCACACTGGCATCTACCATCCTCCCTCCCTCACACTGGCATCTACCACCCTCCTTCACACTGGCATCTACCATCTTCCCTCCCTCACACTGGCACCTACCATCCTTCTTCCCTCACATTGGCATCTACCATACCCCCTCCCTCACACTGGCATCTACCATTCTCCTTCCCTCACACTGGTATCTACCATACCCCTTCCCTCACACTGGCATCTACCATCCTCCTTTCCTCACACTGGCATCTACCATACCCCTTCCCTCACACTGGCATCTGCCATCCTTCCTTTGCACTGGCATCTACCACCCTCCTCCCTCCTTCACACTGGCATCCACCATCCTCCTCCCTCCTTCACACTGGCATCTACTATCCTCCTCCTTCACACTGGCATCTACCATCCTCCTCCCTCCCTCATATAGTGATGGGGAAGCAGAGCAGCACAGTTAACATGTGTTGTTGATTGGGCTGGGCAGGGCCTAGCAGCACTCAGCGTCACTTCAAGATGGCACTGAGCTGCAGTCTCTGTTGAGATTGTGGTTCAGACTAAGTGCTTTATTAAGTTCGTAAGAATGGTTTTGGGGAGAGAGAAGGGAGTTACGGGTCAGTTTAGGGTTTAGGGACAGGGACATGGAGGAGTTAGAGGTCAACCCTTCGCTCCACACCCATGTTTCGAGGGCAGTGATGTGGACATCCGAAAATGAGGACTCCACTGTGCGGTCAAAAGGCCAGCGATGTAGATATGGGACGCAGGACATCCGGAGTCCAAACCTCGGCTCAGTCATCAAAAGGCCAGCGACGTGGATGTGCGGACAAAGGCCATCTCTGGTTGTTGTGTTGTTCCAGGTCGGTGCATGTCCTTGCGAGCAGGAGGCTTGTGGACTGGTCAGTTGGTGCACTCAGTGTTTGACCCCCAGTATAGTCCAGGGTTTGATACAGAAGATCATAACCCAAACTCAATCAGAAGTCTAGAAGTCATAATCCAATGGCTGCGTTTTGGAATAGTCCTGGGTTGATACAGGCAGAAGCTAAAGAGTAAGGCTCCAGAGACAAGGACAATGAAAAGGCAGTTGCAGGAGGCAGAGAAGCAGCTAAGGAATTGCTTCGAGTTTGTGGACTGGGCTGTGTTCAAGGACTCACCAGAGGATCTGAATGAATACACCACAGTAGTCATGGATTTTATAAAAAGTCATAGATGAGTGTGTCCCCACAACATCATTCAGAGCCTTCCCCAACCAGAAGCCCTGGAGGAACCATGAGATCTGCAATCTTCTGTGAGCCAGATCAGTGGCATTCACGCCTGGAGACCAAGTAAAATACAAGAAGTCCAGGTACAATTTCCGGAAAGCCAGTTCATGGGCTAAGTTGCAATTCCAGACTAAACTTGAATCAATGAAGAATACTTGATGGCTGTGGCCAAGCTTGAATGCTATTACCTCTTACAAAGTGAACTCGGGCGATATAGATGACAGCAGGGCTCCACTTCCAGATGATCTCAATGCCTTCTATTCTCATTCTGACCATCAAAACATAGAGAAAGCTTCACAAACTCCCACAGTCCCTGATGACAATGTGATTTCAGTCTCTGAGGTTGACGTGAGAATATCCTTCAGGAGGGTGAACTCACAGAGAGTATCCAGCCCAGATGGGTTATCATTGGCTCTTCACCCAACCCTGGAACATCTGAACAGCAAACATACATATATCAGGATGCTCTTTATCAACTATAGCTCAGCATTCAACACTATTATCCCCTCAAAACTAATCAATAAGCTTCAAAACCTTGGCCTCAATACCTCCATGTGCAATTGGATTCTCAATTCCTCACTCAAGTCAGTTCAGATTGCCAACTACATCTCCTCCACAATTTCCATTAGCATAGGAGCACCACAAAGCTGTGTGCTTAGCCCCATGCTCTACTCACTTTGTAGTTATAAGGGTGAGGCTAAGCACAGTTCCAATACCATATTCACTGTAAGTGTGCCACTGTTGTTGGCCGACTCAAAAGTGGTGACAATCAGCACATAGGAAGCAGATTGAAAATCTGGCTGAGTGGTGCCACAACAACAACCTCGTGCTCAATATCAGCAAGACCAAGGAGCTGATTATTGACTTCAGGAGGAGGAAATTGGAGGTCCATGAGCCAGTCCTCATCGGAGGCTCAGCAACTTTAGATTCCTTGGTGTTATCATTTCAGAGGATCTGCCCTGGGCCCAGCACGCAAGTGCAATTACAAAGAAAGCACAGCAGCGTCTCTATTTCATTAGATGTTTGCAAAGATTTGTTATGACATCTAAAACTTTGATAAACTTCTATAGATGTGTGGTGGAGAGTATACTGATTGCATCACAGCCTGGTATGGAAACACTGGTGCCCTTGAATGGAAAATCTTAGAAAAAGTAGTGGATATGGTTCATTCATCACAGTTAAAACCCTCCCTACCATTGAACACATCTACATGGAGCGCTGTCACAGGAAAGCAGCATCCATCGTCAAAGACCCCCACCACCCAGGTCATGCTCCTTAGTCACTACTGCCATCAGGAAGAAGATACAAGAGCCTTATGGTTCACACTACCAGGTTCAGGAACAGTTACTATCCATCAACTATCAGGCTCTTGAACCACTGGGATAACTTCACTCACCCCATCACTGAACTGTTCCCACAACCAATGGACTCTTTATCTCATGTTCTCGATACTTATTACTTATTTATTATTCTTTTTATCTCTTTTGTATTTACACAGTTTGTAGTCTTTTGCACATTGGTTTGCCTGCCCTGTTGGGTACGGTCTTTCATTGATTCTGTTATGGTTCTTGAATTTACTGAGTATGCTGGCAAGAAAATAAATCTCAGGGTTGTATATGTAACATATATATATCTGATAATAAATGTACTTTGAACTTTGAACCCTAGAGGCCTGTCCTACTGCTGGAGGATTATCCATGTGTGTGGGTGAGAGAGAGGAAAGGGGCTTGTTCAGTTGTGTTCTGTGTTATTCTGCTGAGCATTGTGGACATACTATGTTGGCACTGGCACATGTAGCAACACTTGCAGACCACCTCCAGTGTGTTGGCCATTAATGCAAACAACTCATTTCACTGCATGTGTTGATGAATAAATCTGAATCTGAAGCTGAGATCCCTCAGTCATGGTGTGATCTCAGCTCAGCTGCTTTCCATGAGTGGCCCCAGTACCACGGGCGCCAACAGGATTGAACTGCCTTTCCCTGTGGAAAGATCCTGGTGTCTGCAGCAGTGCTGCAAGAAGATCAGGAAATAAGAGGGAATGTAGAGGCATCAGTGCTCTGAGGGACACTGGGCCACTTATCTCAGGGAGTGTCTCCCATATTGCCTGGGGTGCTCTTTGTTTAACTGTGAGTGAAACCTGAAGATGTGTGTCATAATCCTCAGCTCAGGTTTCTGCTGGAAAGAATGAGCAGTGTGTATCTTGGCGTCATATTGTGCAAGAAATGTGTCAGAGATATGACATCCGAGCTAGGTGTATTGTACTCTGAAACCCTGTCCAGTTTTCCAAAGGGTGAGACCGACAGGAAGTGTGCACAAAAATAATTCAAAATCACTGTGATTTACACATAAAAAAAAGAACAGGGAGAATTTCAGAGGCAGGTGCCTTCACTCAGTGTATTCCCTAAACTAAACGTCCGTTTCCACTCAGCTTCCATGTCCCTGCACTGAAAGCAAATCTCGTGACACAGGATCCTGCAGGTATCTACGGTGACCATAACAAGGCTGGACAAGGATTAGTAAATACATAGCTCCTGACCCTACTGAATCCATTTATAAATGTTTCTGACTGACGGTAATTGGACACAGTGAAATGAGTTGTTTGCTGGAACATTACCTTCCAAAATCTGGACCATTAGCAAGGACGAGAACAGTAGAGCACAGGAACAAGCCATTCGGCCTACAGTGTTGTGCTGAACTAACTAAATTAGTAATCAAATGGCCAATTAAACGAATCCCTACCTCGGCACAATGTCCATATCCTTCCGTTTGCTCTTATGTTCATATGCCTCTACTGTATTTGCCTCTACCAATGCCACTGCAATCCAGGCACCCACCAGTCTCTCTATAAAACACTTGCCCCACACAACTCCTTTGAACATACCCCCTCTCACCTTAGATGCATGCCCCCTGGTATTAATCATTTCAACCCTGGGTGAAAAATATTGGCTGTCTATCCATGCTTCTCATAATCTTAGATACCTCTATCAGATCTCCCCTAAGCTTCTGCCATTTTATCCAATCCTCTCCTTACAGCACATGCCCTCTAAATCCAGGATGCATTCTGGTGAACCTTTGTGATATGGTGCAACTCAAACTACCTGCGTCTCAATATCACCAAGACCAAGGAGATGGTGGTGGACTTTAGGAGATCTAGTCTGTAGTGAGATGCTGAAGATGTTCTATAGGTCAGTTGTGGAGAGCGCCCTCTTCTTTGTGGTGGCGTGTTGGGGAGGAAGCATTAAGAAGAGGGACGCCTCACGTCTTAATAAGCTGGTAAGGAAGGCGGGCTCTGTCGTGGGCAAAGTACTGGAGAGTTTAACATCGGTAGCTGAGCGAAGGGCGCTGAGTAGGCTACGGTCAATTATGGATAACTCTGAACATCCTCTACATAGCACCATCCAGAGACAGAGAAGCAGTTTCAGCGACAGGTTACTATCGATGCAATGCTCCTCAGACAGGATGAAGAGGTCAATACTCCCCAATGCCATTAGGCTTTACAATTCTACCGCCAGGACTTAAGAACTTTTTAAAAGCTATTATTAATGCTTTTTGAGATAGTGATTTAGATGCATATCATATTCTTTACTGAGTTAAGTATTGTATGTAATTAGTTTTGCTACAACAAGTGTATGGGACATTGGAAAAAAGTTGAATTTCCCCATGGGGATGAATAAAGTATCTATCTATCTATCTAACCTCTTCTGCATCCCTCTCCAAAACCTCAACATGGGTGACCAGAAATGAATGCACAAAAAGATCAAGTTTGTACTAATACCCTTCAACATTGTCCACCCTGGTTTTACCGCAGTTGGGCTTCCTGACACTGACCAACCTGTTTCCTGCACGAAGGCCCTTGATAATGAGGCCAGTTTTGTTCAGAGGAACTTCTTCAGTCAGAGCATGGTGAGAGTGTGGACAAGCTACCGATGAAAGTGGTGGATGTGGGTTTGATTTCAACATTGAAGAGTAATGTGGGTTTGATTTCAACATTGAAGAGTAATTTGGGTATGTACATGGATGGGAGGGGTATGGAGGGTTATGGATCAGGTGAATGTTGATATGATTAGGCAGAATAATAGTTCAGCATGTACTCGATGATTGAAGGGCCTGTTTCTGTACTGTTGTGCTCTATGACTCTGTTACTCGATCTGCTGACTGCAGGACTCTGTCCTTGTCAGACCCTCTGTCATGATTCCTTCCCACTCTGGAGGTTTGGGACATTACTTTGGCTGATACACTTACGGAATGTGGCCCTGTCGGAGGAGCCAATTTAGTTGGACACAATAATTCTGCTAATAACAATAACAGGGAAATTCTTTCCACTGCACTGGAATGATACAGTATTTGTTTCCAACATACATCACAAGACCAGCTTTTCCTGTTTTTAACTCAGCGCAATTTGTGTGAAATTCCAGAGGAGGAAATAGTTGCTCACAATGAATTCAACAGTGATTGTCCTTCAAAAGTGTTTCAATGAGTGTAAGATGTTTTGGGACGTCTCAAGATTATGTAATTTCCATTGAATTGGGATGTTTCCTTTGCTTCTTGCCCTGACCACATTCTATTGACCCTTTGATGTCTCCGACTCAGACTGTGTTCCATTAAAGGTCTCTGTGATCTCCAGTTCGTATTGGTTAAGCTAAATCTCTCATGATTACCTTATATAGTTTGTGATACTCAGTATATGTGGAGAATCTCTATTGTGTGCTTTGTGTCTGGCAGCGGTTAAATCTGGACGGTGTCCACGGAGACTGGTGGTAGCGGTGTCAAAGCGCGGATGCAAGTGTGATGAAGACTGCCCTGGCCCGGACAAGTGCTGCGTGTATGATTGTGGTGCAGTCTGTGTGCCCCCAGCATTCAGTAAGTATTTCTCACCTCACCCCTCACTTCATTCACAGGAGAACAAGCCTGGTCTCCATAACTCGTAAAAATATGGATTTGCACTTTGGAACACACGTTGGATGAAGTCACAGAAAACACCCGGTGAACACACTTGTGAGTAAGAACAGAAGCAACCGCAGCAGGAGAAGGTCACCTCCTGAAGTAATCTGACATCACTCGATCCCCTTCAGAGCTAAAATCTCTCCATCTCTGCCTTGGATGTACTGTATTTGGTAACTGTACTGCAACTATGACTATTCTTCGGATGGAGATTTTCCTTTTTAACTTGGTCCTGAATAGCCAATATCTCATTTTGAGTGTGAGACTCCTGTTTTCTGATACCTCAGGAAAGTTGGCTAGCAACCTGTCAAGCCATGTCAGGTGTTTTTTGTAACTTTCAATGAGATACCACCTCTCATTCTTCTAAACTCCTTCATATTAACGCAGTGATTCATGAGGTCCTCTAAGTGTCTACACCTTTCTATCTTAATATCTGAGAACACACTTAGAACCAACCAAATGATTATATTTAGGAAGACAACAGACACCGTTGCTGAACATTCTTAGGAGGTGCATCACAGATTGCATCAGGGATCATCTCAGTACACATCCTAAACCCTAGGGTCCTTCACTGTTGCTTTGAAACTTGGTATATCACCATGGTCAAAGTGATAATGAAGGATACTGTGTAAATCACAGCAATGATAGCCTGGGAGATCTTTGGGGCTGAATTATCTTGTGTAGAATGTCCGACACTCACATACTTTTCATAAATGTTTAGTGTCAGTTGCTTTGGTTCACCTGGTCTACATAAGCTGGCCCTACACTCATTTCTAGAGCAACTGGACAGTAAAGAAGTTAGATGATTGTTTACTGACTACAGCTCTACCTTCAGTACTATAATTCTCAGCGAACTCATCACCCAGCTCTGAGAATTGGAGGTTTCCCTCTGCAGCTGGGTCCCTGGTGACCTCAGTCAGGGAGGATAAGCAGCAATGCCTCTGCCGTGATTACCCTCAACACTGGTGCCCTGCAAAGCCCCACCCTCAGCCCCGACACTACTCCCTGCACACTCGTGACTGCATGGCCACGTTCTGCTTTAACTCCAAAACTACCATTTTGCAGATGGTCCCGCTGTAGTGGGGAGAAGCTCAAGTAATGTTAAGTCAGAGTGTAGGAAGGAAACAGAGCGATTAATAACATGGTGTCATGACAACAACCTTAATTTCAAAAACTGCAAATAAAGAGAACCGGTAATTGATTTCAGGAAGGTAGGTGCACGTGCTTTTGTTTACATCAACAGTGCTGAGGTTGAGAGCTTCAAGTTCCTAGGACTGCTAACAGGACTCACCAATAGACTGCTCAGGTCTAACCACATAGATGCCGTGATCCAGACTCACCAATGCCTCGACTTCCTCAGGAGGATAGTGAAATTTGGCATGGTCCCATCGACCCTTGCCAATTTTTATTGATGTTCCATAGAAGGCATCCTAACTGGGTGCATCATGGTTTGGTCAGCCTGTGACCACAAGAAACGGCAGAGGAGGGCTGTGGATACAGCTCAGAACATCACAGGAAACCAGTCTTCCCTCCATGGACTCTGCCTACACTTTTCACCGTCTCAGTAAAGCAACCAGCAAAATCAAAGACCCCACCCACCTTGGAAATTCTATCTTCTCCCCCTATCCCACTGGGCAGAAGAAACAAAATCCTGAAAGCATTTACCACCAGGCACAAGAATAGCATCTACCCCATGTTATAAGATGAATGAGTACAACATGAGGGACTCCCGACCTCATAACCTACCTCATTATGATCTTGCACCCCATTGTCCACCTGCACTGCACTTACTCCGCAGCTGGTACACTTTATTCTGCACTCTGATAATTTTACCCTGTAATACCTCAATGCAGTGTGTAATGAACTGATCTCTGTGTGTAGTATGCAAGGTGAGCTTTGCACTGTGCCTCATTACATACGACAAAAATAAATTAATTCCGATTCCGGTCATCATACTGAGAAAGAACATTACACCTGGCTGCTCTATGTGATGGGAGTACACCATCATATTGGAGACTGTACCAGCATGATGGTACACCCTTCACTTGCCAAGATTCAAAAGAACAGTTCAGCATCAAACAACATACAGATCCTGGGACATAGGCAGTGGATATGGTGCATCATCCACTGCTTGGTTCAGACTAACCTTGTAATCACCAGGAAGACAAACAGTCTTTTCACACTCTGGAAATATATCAATTGGTTTTGCCAAGTCCATGTGTTCACATTTACCAGCACGCTGTGCCATCCTGTCTTCAAATTAGGTCTTAAGAACATAGAGCATGGAGCACTCGCCTAGGTCTGCAACATATCAATACTACACGCTGTTGAATGTAATCAAGAGCCTTATGCTCCTCAGTGTTGACACAGGAATCCTCCAAAAATTGCACTAGAATGCTGCCAAAGCTACATTCCTGTATCTGGGTGAGCTGAAGTGTGTTCAGCCAACCTCTTCAGCAACGATAGTCTCCATCATCACTGGCAACAGGAGTTTGGGCACAGATCCTTCATCAGGACTCTGTTTCCCATGTTTTGTGATAGCTTCCCAACTTTAAACATATTCACCCTAAATCTAATTTGCTTTTGCTTCAAACTCCACTTGTAGTCACAGTCCCTTAATCGTATGTGATGAGAACCCCTTTTGGAAGCCTGCTATAGTCTTATAGTTCCCCAACTTACTCAGCCTTTATTCTCATCCTGTCCTCATTACAACAAACAAGCTGCTGAAAGAAATCAGTGGGCCAAGCAACATCTGTGACAGGAAAGGAATTCACAATTTTTATATCAACACCTAATACCAGGTTCCAGCATCTCAGTCTCTTCTGTTTCCAATTCATCCTCATTGCCAGATTCTCTGACACATTAGGTTTTTGACTTGAATGAGACATCACGTCCACTATTTTGGGATTTCGGTTTCCCTACTCAGAGGAAATTGGGATTCTACTTAAGACCATAAGAAATAGGTACAGAATTAGGCCATTCAGCCCTTCAATCCTGCTCTGCCATTCAATCAACAGTGATCCTTTTCTCCCTCATCCCCATTCTCCTGTCTTCTCTGTGTATCCCATAACCCCCTTCCCAATCAATAACCTAACAAGTTCTGCCTTAAATTCACATAATGACTTGGCTTCTTCTGCTCTCTGTGGCAACAAGATCCACAGATTCACCACTCCCTGGCCAAAGAAATTCCTCCTCATGAATCCCCCCATTCATGGAATATAAGGATCTCTACTGGAACAGTAAGTCCTCTATTGGTGGGACATTGACCTCCTCACTTCCTCACTAATGAGACATCAGCTTCACTGGTAGAACATTAGCCCTCCACTCATGGGGCCTCCACCTTTGAGACATTAGATTCTGCACTTATTGGCCCCTCATACAAGTTCATGAGGGGCTTTGGCTGGCTAAATATGAAGAGGATGCTTCTCCTTGTGGGAATATCTAGAACTTAGGGCTTGAGTTTTTCAGTAACATCTGTTGATTCTGAAGAAGTATGGTGTTACACATGAGAGCCCAGCTATGCTATGTTTTAAATCACACTGCAGAATATCGCAAGCTTTTAAGAACTGCTTGAAACAATTTTAGGGACACACACAACAATGCGCTCAATCACATGAATAATATTCTTGGCCTTGTGCTGACACATTTCCCCTTTAGGAGACCCTGTTGTTGCGTGACCATTGGCCCTAATTCTCTAGTAATAATTAAGGGATACACAGAGAAGGAACTGCGTCGACTTGGTTGTAGTACGGCCAAGACCGTCAGGCCTCAGGGTTGCCTGTTGAGAAGCCGGAATTGCTGGTGTGCCACTAGATTCTGGACTGGGTTGGCAGCTGGCCCCTCCAGTGTTCACCCCTGGGAAGACAAAACGGATTGCGTTCATCTGTGGTTGCACTTGCGCGAGATGAGGAACTGCTGCAGCTTGTTCTTGCGGAAACGTGGCTCCAGCACAGCATCCAGTCACCATCAATCTATAGGCCATGACACTCAGGCTATATATTTTTTTGTAATTTTTTTTTCTGCTGTCATAATTATATGTGCTATATGTGACTGTTGATACTGTGTTTTGTACCTTGGCCCTGGAGAAACGTTGTTTTGTTTGGCTGTATTTCTACATATGGTTGAATGACAATTAAACTTGAACTTGAGCTGACCTATTGCCAAGTTGCCAATCTATGTCATTATTTCCTTAACATTCAGCAAAAGCGTTATATCAAAACTTGGATGATCCTTTAGGACCAAAAATTGATCTAATTATTCACAATCTGTACTTACGATGCACCTTGAACTAGGTAAAACAAACTCAGTGGAGAAGCAATATGTCTAAAACTAGACACAAAAGAGATTGCAGATACTGGAGATCTTGAACAACACACATAAAATGCTGGAGAACTCAGCAGGTCAGGTAGCATCTCTGGAGGGGAATAAACAGTTGACATTTTGGGCCAAGATCCTTAATCAGGACTGGGAAGGAAGGGGGCAGAAGCCTGAATATGAAGGTAGACGGAGATGGGGGTAAGTACAAGCTGGCAGCTGATAGGTAAGAGCAGAGGGAAGGTGGGTGGGTGGAGGGAATGATATAAGAAGCTGGGAGGAGATGGGTGGAATGTTGAAAGGGCTGAAGTAGAAGGAATTTGATAGGAGAGGACAGTAGACCATGAAAGAAAGGGAAAGGGGCTGGGAGGGGGGTAACCAGAAGGAAGTGTTGAGTAAGTGAGGATAAGGAGTGTAAGGGTAACCAGAATGTGGAATGGAAAAATGGAAAAAGAGAGCAGGAAAGTGGGAGAGTGATTACTGGAAGATGGCGAAATCAACATTCATGGCCTCAGACAGAATATGCGGCGTTGCTCTTCCAACCCAATGTTGGCCTCATTGTACCAGTAGAGGAGACTATGGACAGATATCAGTTTGGGAATGCGAAGTCAAATTGAAGTTGGTAACCACCAGGAGATCCTGCCTTTTGTGGCAGAGGAAGTGAAGGTGCTCAACGAAGCGGTGACCCAATCTTCATCAGCTCTTACCAATGTAGAGGAGGCTGCATCAGTAGTACTGGATACAATAGAAGACTCCAACAGACTCGCAGGTGAAGCATTGCCTTGGCTGGAAGGATTGTTCGGGGCCTGAATGGTGGTGAGGGAGGCAGAAGTCGCACTTGTTACAGTGGCAGGGATAAGTGCCTTGAGGCTGACCAGTGTGGAGGGATGAATGGATGAGGGAGTCATGTAGAGAGCAATTCTGGAAAGTGGAGGGGGTGGAGGAAGATGTGGTACGATTCCTTTGGAGATGGTGGAAGTCACAGAGAATGATGTGCTGGATACGGAGGCTGGTTGGTATTATGTAATGACAACAGAAACCTTATCCCCGTTATAAAAGTGGGAGGATAAGTTGATCGCAAATGTGCACTCTACCTTCTTCTGCTGGCTTCTGCTCCCCTTCCTTCCCAGTCCTGATGGAGGGTCATGGCCCATAACATTTCTATTTTCCTCTGTAGATTCTGACTCAGCTGCTGAGTTACTCCAGCATTTTGTGTGTGATGCCTAAAACTAATGAATCTAGACTTATGAGCTAGTATCAAAGTAAGGAGAAGAGTTGAACAAGGGTTCGGGGCATTCTTCTGTTGTTATGCCCTTGAAACAAGGAGCACCAGATCAAGAAGTGTGCAGGCCAAGTTATTTCACTGAATATTTGAGAGTGGGTTACTGTTGTACTTCACAGTCTGATCCAGTTCCAACTGCAATGTGTTTAACTTCTGTAGGTAAGCCTGGGATCTGTCCTCGAAGACATAGAGGAGTTGGAGTATGTGCTGAATATTGTACAGATGACAGTGACTGCCCAGATGATGAGAAATGCTGCAGCAATGGGTGTGGACACACATGTACCACTCCCCAACAAGGTAGGCAACACCTGAAGCAGGTTACACCAAGAGCACAAAATATAGAAGTCGGATGATCTCCCCATCTGAATTGCTGATCCAGATTGTGATAACCCTAGATCCTATCTCCATGGCAACCCAACCTTAGCCTCCCAATTGGAAATGGTCCATTTATTCCTAATCACAAACACAAGAAAACCTGCTCAGGCAGCATCTATGGAAAATCATTTTCCGTAAATGCTGCCTGATCTGCTGAGTTCTTCCAGCATTTTGTGTGTGATGCCATTTATTTCTACAACCTGCTTTTCACCATATAGTCAATCCTCAGTCTCTGCCAATATACTTCCCCTAAATTAATCTCAAGGTAGTGTTAGGCGATATATACATACTTTGATAATGAATTTATTTTGACTTTTATTTGACTATACTCCTAACTCTGATATTGTTGATAAAGCTTGTGGGGCTCTGTATAGAAGACCTACTGAAATTCAAGTACACCACATCCATCTAATAGATTTGTCAAATATGACTTCCCTTCAAAAGTCCATGTTGACTGCACCCAATCTTATCATTCTCTACGAGCCCTGTCACCACTTTCATGTCAATATATTCAAGTATTATATTAGTTTAATTTCCTGATTCACAAATATAATTTCTTCCATCTCAGTCTAGAAGGGATCCGCTGTAATTGCAGGTAATGTGTCGAATCAAATTTCTTTCTAGCCTATGTTTATATTCACCTTCTTTCTTTAATGCTGTTTTACTTCCACTGTGGTTAATTCTGACATTTTCACAGACCTCAAGCTTTTTTTAGTAACATTACAAGCCTTTTCCTTCTTATCTTTAATGTTTCTTGTAGATTTCCAGCTGGGCTAATTTTCTTGTCATACTTTTCAATGGAGTTTTTCAATCTAACAGAGACAATTAAAGCTTATGCCTCTCTGATGAGCTTCATTCAAATTTATGATGGATTTTAGATTGAAATAAATCACCTTAAACTTCTATGTAAAATTAGACTTTTAAAATTATAATTAAAGCTGACAATCTCATAATTTGGATTTGTTTTGGGGGCTGATATGTTATAGCCATAACAGAAACATGGCTGGTAGAAGGGCTTGACTGGCAGCTCAGTATTCAAGGATACAGGAGTGACAGGGATACAGGTAAGTGAAAAGGGGTTGTTGCCTGTTTGACAGCACAGGACAAAACAACAGTGTTTAGAAGTGACCTTCTTTGAGGATTGTCCAGTGAGTCCATAGGAATAAAACTTAAAAACAAGGAGAGCTTCATTCTATAGGGCTGTATTGTAAATCCCCAATAGCAGCAGGAACCTGAGGAGCAGGTGTATAGAGAAATTGTGCATGGTTGTAAGAATAGCAGAGTTGTATTAGCGGGAAATTTAACTTCCCTGGTATTGACTGGGACATCCAGAATGTTAATGGCCTGAAAGGCAATTTGTGGAATACATCCAGGTAAGTTTCTTGAGTCAATGTACAGAGGGTTAGACTAGGTGGGGTACAATATTGGACCTCCTCTTAGGGAACAAAGCAGGTTAAGGAACAGAGTGGCTGTCAGAAAACATTATCACTCTAGTGACCATAATTCTATTAGTTTTAAGATAGTGATGTTAAAAGATGGGACATGTCAACAGGTTAGGGTCCTAAACTAGAGCAGGGCTAACTAAGGGAATTAGGCAGGAACCAGCAGAGGTTGATTGAGAGAGCCTGCTTGAAGGGAAAGGAACAAATGGCAAGTGAGAGGCTTATAAGAGTGAGATATCTAGAGTCAGGGACAGCATGCCTCTGTTAGGGTGAAGAGTAAATGGCTAAGTTTAGGAAACCTTGTGATATTAAGGGGTCTGGGCAAGATAAAGAAGAAAGCATACATTGTGTTTAAAAGGTTGGGAATGAGTGAATCCCTTGATCAACATTTGAAAAAAAAAGAGGAAATCATGAAGGCTAAAAGAAGGTGAAGGCAGGGAAGGTTATGGGAAATCTCAAGAAGTTTTATAGATATATTAACAGTAAAAGGATGGCTAAGAAGAGAGTAGGACCCCTCAGAGATCAGCAGGGCCACCCAGTCTCCAGCCACAGAAGATTGGTGGGGTTTTAATGAATTTTTCTCCTCAGTGTTTACTGAGGATAAAATTATATTTCTCAAGAGATAAGGGAAACAAGTGGAAATGTTTTGGAGGACATTCATGCTACCAGGGAAGACACATTTGCAGCCTTCTATGCACTAAGGTAGATAAGTCTCCAGTACCTGACTGAGTACATCCTTGGACATTGTGGGAGGCTAGAGAGGGAAATGTGGAAATCCTTGCAGAGGTGCTTGCTCCATCATTAGTCACTGGTGATGTTAACATTGCCCTGTTGTTAAGAAGGGTAGCAAGCACAAGCCAGGGAACTATAGGCAGTCAGCCTGACATTAATAGTGGGGAAGTTATCTGAGCGATAGGGTCTACCAGCATTTAGACAGGTAAACTCTGAATAGGAGGAGTCAGCGTGGCTTTGCATGTGGGAAATCATGTTGGTTAAAACTTTTAGTGTTCTTTGAAGAGGTAACCAGCAGGGCAACTGAGGGTAGGGCAATGGATATTGTCTATTTGGACTTCAGCAAGGTCCAACTTGGCAGGATGGTGTAGAAACTTAGGTCCCATGGATCCAAGGGGAGTTAGTAAGGTGGCTTGGAGGGTGGTGGTTGAAGATTGTTTCTTAGAATGGAGACTGGTAATTAGAGGTGTGCTACAGGGGTTGGTGTTAGGACCCTTGTCATTTAATAAATGATTTGGATGTGAATACATAAGGGTTGATCAGCAAACTTGAAGATGACACAAAATTAGTAAGTGTTGTTGATAGTGAAGAAGGTTATTGGAGATAACAGGAGGATCTTGATCAGTTGGGGATAAAGGGCCAAGGAATGGCAAATGGATGTCAATATAGATAAATGTGAGGTGAGGCATTTTGGAAAGTCCAAACAGAATCTGACTTTTATTATCAATGAAAGGGCAGTAGCAACAGTACTGGAATCAAGGAACCTAGGAGTATGAGTGTACAGTTTGTTGGAAGTGCTGTCAAGGAAGTGTAGAGTAGTGAAAAAGGTATTTAGCACACTGACCTTCATTAGGGCAATGAGTATAGGAGTTGGGATGTTATGATGCAGTTGTATAAGTCTTTGGTAAAGCTAATTGTGTACAATATTAAATTCTCTAGGTGATTTTCCTTTATAATAAATAAACCTATAAATGATTTTATATATAAATAGTAATGGGACTGACCAAAACTAACCTGTTTATTTTTGTGTTATATGTCTACCCTGCTCCTGAATCATTCTAAAGTCCAACTGGACATCTTCAAAATGTGAGGGCTCAAAAAGGCAGCATGCATCATTAAAGACCCCCATTATCCAGGACATACCTTCTTCTCATTGCTACCATCAGGGAGAGGTACACACTCAACGATTCAGAAACAGCTTCTTCCACTCCACCATCATATTTCTGAACCAACCCATGAACACTACTTCACTCTTTTTGCACAATTTATTTAATTTCATTTTTAATATACTATATATTTTTGTTATTGTAATTTATAGAATGTTTTACCTATTGCTACCATAAAAACAAATGTCATGGTATTAAGCAACACACACAAAATGCTGGTGGAACACAGCAGACCAGGCAGCATCTATAGGAAGAAGCACAGTCGAAATTTCGAGCCGAGACCCTTCGTCAGGACTAACTGAAAGAAGAGGAGTAAGAGATTTGAAAGTGGGAGGGGAAGGGGGAAATCCGAAATGATAGGAGAAAACAGGAGGGGGAGGGGTGAAGCTAAGAGCTGGAAAGGTGATTGGCAAAAGGGACACAGAGCTGGATATGGGAAAGGATCATGGGATGGGAGGCCTAGGGAGAAAGAAAGGGGGAGGGGAGCACCAGAGGGAGATGGAGAACAGGCAAGGAGTGATTGTGAGCGGGGCAGAGAGAGAAAAAAGGAGAAAAAATAATAAATAAATAAATAGATAGATAGATAAATAAATAAGGGATGGGGTAAGAAAGGGAGGGGGGCAATACTGTAAGTTAGAGAAATTAATGTTCATGCTATCAGGTTGGAGGCTATCCAGACAGAATATAAGGTGTTGTTCCTCCAACCTTGACAGTAGAGGAGGCCACGGATAGACATATCAGAATGGGAATGGGACGTGGAATTAAAATGTGTGGCCACTGGGAGATCCTGCTTTCTCTGGCGGACAGAGCGTAGGTGATCAGTGAAACTGTATTTTCTTTCAGTTAGTCCTGCTGATGGGTCTCGGCCCGAAACGTCGACTGTACTTCTTCCTATAGATACTGCCTGGCCTGATGCGTTCCACCAGCATTTTGTGTGTGTTGCTTGAATTTCCAACATCTGCAGATTTCCTCGTGTGTTCATGGTATTAAACCTGATTTTGATTCTGATTCTGCGCACAAGCAGATGGCTACTTTTACTCTTGCCTACACTGGTTGCCTCAGTTTTTGATGTGTTGCTTGTGTTTACACAGTGAAACCAGGAAGGTGCTCCTTGCCCCGAGGAACTAAGATGTGCGCTGAGTTCTGCCAACATGATGGAGACTGTCCAGAGGAGCAGAAATGTTGTAAAACTACCTGTGGGCATGCCTGTACTGAGCCCTGTTAAAGCCCACCACACATATTTGCATGCCTCATCAATGTTGTTAAGAGGTTTCTTTGTGCCATAGTCTAGCCATTAACGCCAGATTACTAATCTATCACTGCGCTTTTAAATTCTATTTCAGCTCTGCTACAACTCCGCTAGTGCCCAATTACTGCTATGTTTGTGTGGCCTGTTATTGCCCTGTGGTCCAATTGTACTGTCTGTTTTCCAGCAGGACCCTAATAAAACTATAAGTGCCTCCCCGTTTTGTTAGTACCCCATGATTACATTGATTAATACCTGCTGGAGTCCTGTTAGGCTCTCTCTCTTGAGTCCTACTAGAGTGCTGCTGTAAATCTGGTGGAGATCTACTGAAGTCAGTAAAGGATCTCGCTAATCCATCTGTAATGCCACCAGATCATAGCCTCCTCCTGGAGCACTGAACCAACTCACCAACCTCATCCCATTGTTGGATGTTCACAGCCCAGGCAAGTTTCTGCTTCATAGAACAGAGACTGCTGACAGACATGGATATATCTGGAACTGTTTAAACAAAAGTATTAAATCTTTTATTTGCATAAAAAAGTGTTGTGTTTTTATTGCCTGTAAAGAGGAGGTTGATAGGTTCTTGATTAGTAAGGGTGTCAAAAGTTACAGGGAGAAGGGGGGAGAATTGGCTTGAGAGGGATAATAAATTAGCCATGATCGAATGGCAGAGCAGACTAAATGGGCCGAATAGCCTAATTCTGTTCCTATGTTTTATGGCAACTTACTATTGTGCTAGAATAACCTTCTACATTGTGGAGGTTTCAATGTTTTGTCCTGGTATTTAATGACATATATTCCCCCTGCTACAACCTTCAGGTGAACACCAATGATTAGAAAATGTACTCACTGCCCTTTCTTACTCTGGACTCCTCATCTTTTTTTTCCAGTCCTAAGGAAGGATCTCAGCTTGAAGTGTTGACTGTACTCTTTTCCACAGATGCTGCCCGACCTCCTGAGTTCCTCCAGCATTTTGTGTGTCCTGCTTGGATTTTCCAGCCTCTGCAGATTTTCTCATTCATGATTGGCCTTCAAAGACATATGCAAGATGGGTTTACCAGAGTGAGATGCTATCTACTTTTTCCATGTCTGTGTTGCAAAAAATCTCTAAATTGTAAAGTTACTGAGAAATGTTCTCTACCTGGCTTCACGTACACGAGTTCAAAGACGCTGCTTAGACTCAACATGACCTAAACTGCTCTGTAGTCCTCAGCCAATGGCTGCTGTCTGTGTTGTTCCCCAGATGCGTGGCTCATGAAACCATCCGTCTGATCAGAATTAGAAACCTCAACACCTACCACTGTGATCCCAGTGTGTGAAAAAAGGGAGGATTGGATCATAAAATATAAACAAAATGGCACAGTTTGGGACCACATTGTGTAAAATGATGTTAGAGCATGGAATCAACTGTGTAATACTATGGCAGAGAATGGGATCACACCTAAGACAGTAGAGAATTAGATCATGTTGTGGAAAAGATATTGAAGATTACTGTATTTTATACTGTGAGTCACAGCATGGTGGAATTTTCTCCCAAAAATTTCAGCTCTCCCACTCCCCTTAACCAGAATCACTTTAGTGTCTACTCCCTCCAACACAATCATTCCTCACTGAAGCATTTGATTACATCATTCAGGATGGGTCGTGGAATACTTTCCTCCAATTCAGCTGCCTCACATATTCACCCTTAGCTTATGTTTGTTCCACAAAGGCATACACCCTATGACATTAACCAACAGGTCTACCACTCAACTAATCTTAGTGAAGACCAGCATCAAGCAAAATGCATTATTTCCCCAACAGTTTTCTGTACCTTTCTCTCCTACCACAGAGAAAGACATAGGTGTCAATCCCTCAGATATTACCAGAAGATGGACTTTGTCAAACAGTAGACACAATAGATTCTGCAGATGCTGGAAACTTGGAACAACACACACAAAATGCTGGAGGGACTCAGCAGGTCAGGCAGCAACTACAAGGGGAAATGAACACCTCCTCCCTTTATTCTACTGTATTCTCCTACCAGGTTCCTTCCTCTTCAGCCCTTTACCTCTTCCACCTATCCCATCCCAGCTCTCACATCACCCTGCCTTTCTCTCCACTATATTACATCACACCACCAAAGAACCAACCATGGGCGTGTAGCTCATCTGCAGAACTAATGGAAAATTGTTCAACCTATGGCGATTAAACTGCAGAATGAAAGTTACCTGAACCTAAATTGTGGAGTTGCATTGCCTTCAGTACAGCAGCATAGTCTTTTGTTGATTGAAGAAAACAGTTTTTGAAAATCAAGACCCTAGACCTGGCATAAAATTTATTGTCTACAATGATCCTGTCTTTTACATTCTTCTAACATCTGGACCAACTGCAGTAGGTGCAACAAACAATTCACTGGAGGGATTCAGCAAATCGAGCTGCATCTGTGGAGGGAAGGAGCTCTGACATTTTGAAACCCTGCATCAGTTCTGAGAGTGATTCCCCTCACCAGTCTCAGATTGCATTAGCAGTCTCTTGTATTTCTTACCTACAACAGACATCTTGAGACACTGAAAAATACCACCATCATTTGTCTCTGCAAAATCCTGAACTTCTTTGCAAAGAGAAGCATTATCAGAATCTTTGCCCATGGATCCCTGAAAAATTGGAAATGGAAAGAGAAACTCCAGTTGAGATTGAAAGGGCGCATAGATCTTTAAGGTCAAGACCTCGAGCTGATCAAAACCCACGATCAATTTTGATAAAATGCTTACGATACCAAGACAAAGAAAAGATCCTGAAGGCTGCTGCCCAAAGTGCCAAAAATGGAAACGGGCCACTGATGATAGCAGGGAAACCAGTTCTTTTTTATCCTGATATAAGTTACAACCTGTTGAAGAGAAAGAAGGAATTTAACCCAGCGAAAAAAGCTTTATGGGAAAAGGGTTATAAATTTACAATGCGTCACCCAGCAACACTGATAATTGTTTCGGTGGAGGGAAATTTTTTTTTTCCGGATTATCGAAAAGCGGAGGAGTTTGTACAAGAACTTCCATCTATTCGCTAATTACACATAGAGGCTTCCAAACGTAATGGATTAAAGATGAAGATAGACCCAAGGAACAGAAGTGATGGACATTTATGGATATTATAGAAGAGAAAAGCAAAATTTTAGAAATACTAAATGAGAACAGTATTTTTTTTTCTCTTCTTATACATATACTTTTTTATGTTGCGGGGGGGCTGGGAGGCTGTGGATCGGTTACTGCGGGATTCACGTGTGTAATCATGGCGGTTGCCATGACCCGTACAGCAGAGGGGGGTAATGTTGTGTTTTTTTCCCACAACATTAGTAGGGGGGTATTTTGTTTTTTTTTCTTTATATTTTAATTTTTTTCTATCTTTTTGCCTGGATGATTGGTGGGGACACGCATAGCAACATGGAGATTTTTATAAAGATTTCCCAGGATACCACGAAAGTGGAAAGATTAGGTATTTTTATAGATTGGAGTAATATAATAAAAAAATAATGACTAATCTACTAAATTTTTTAAGTTTTAATGTTAATGGGCTTAATGGGCCAGTAAAAAGAAAGAGAAAAAGAATTTTAACATATATTTAAAAAAAATGAGAACTCCGTGGAGCATGTGGGGATCTTCCAACATCCAGGCATTCCCTTTTTTTTTTCTTTCTTATTTTTTTAATAGGGATGTTAGGGGGAGGGGGGGCTGGGTAACATTCTTTTTTCATACACATTTATTCTGTAACTATTTGAAAACAATAAAAAAAGTTTTTAAAAAAAAGAATCTTTGCCCAGACCAAGATAACCCACAGTTATTCCACGACAGATGTACAATGGTTATTGCATATAAAAAGAGACAACTTTCATTCCTCGGTATCATGTAATTGTACCATGGCTATAAAATAGAAATCGTACTTTACTGTTCTATTATATTGTTCCACTTAATACTATTGTGTTATATAGTGTAACTCCATTTTGTAACCATTACACGGGATGAAGTGGTTTGCACAAAATATATCGCAGTCTGTTCCCATTCTGTACAACGCTCTGCTACACAAATATCTGGTCCTACATTTATTGAGAATTCTGCAGTGCAGTTATGGACATTTAATTCTTCTCTGCAAATGCTGCAGAGTATTTCCAGCGTTCTGTTTTAGTTTTGTTTTCCACTTCTCTGGTGCCTCTTACATAGTGTAGTCCTATTCTGTATTCTTCCATTACATGGTGTTGTCCCACCGCAGGCACATGACATATTGTGATTCTATTCTGTACCATCTTGTTGGACATCAAGATTCCATTTTCCCATACTCTTCCGACCTAGGAGAAATGGGCGTATTGGAGACTGGAAGCTAAATTTGTTCTGGTCAAGGGGAGGTGGGGCTGAAATATTTGGGAGAAATCCCACATTGCTGCGGTTAATAGTATAAAACAATTTCCACTATCTTTTTCCACAACCTGATCCAATCCGCTACTGTCGCCCATCGCATTACACGGTACTATGCTCTAACATCATTTTACACAACATGATCCAACACTGCACCATTTCATTTACACTATTTAATCCAATTCTCGCCCTCTTTTTGCACAGCAAAGTGAGTCTGAATTTAGCTCTTCACACTCCGTGCACGCAATAAACTGCCCCATCGTGACCTTCATTCCGACTGATGCAGCGCGTTCCCGTTCAGTCGGGTTCCACCAATCAGTCTCTTTATCCAGCTTTTCCACCAATCAGTCTCTTTATCCAGCTTTTCCACCAATCAGTGTCCCTATCCAGCTTTTCCACCAATCAGTGTCCCTATCCAGCTTTTCCACCAATCAGTGTCCCTATCCAGCTTTTCCACCAATCAGTGTCCCTATTCAGCTTTTTCACCAATCAGTGTCCCTATTCAGCTTTTTCACCAATCAGTGTCCCTATCCAGGTTTTCCACCAATCAGTGTCCCTATCCAGGTTTTTCACCAATCAGTGTCCCTATCCAGGTTTTTCACCAATCAGCGTCTCCATCCAGGCTTCCCACCAATCACAGATGCCCATCCCGCCCAACTCTCCCAAAGCATACACGAGGAAATCAGCTGGAAATTCAAACAACAACACACACAAAATGCTGGTGGAACACAGCAGGCCAGGCAGCATCTATAGGGAGAAGCGCTGTCGACGTTTCGGGCCGAGACCCTTCGTGTCAAGGCATTCCTCTCGGAGCAGTCCCTCTTTACGCAAATGCGCATGCACTGCGCAGAGGAGCGGCTCAGTGCGTCGTTACCATGGAGATGGAGCGACGCGAGAGGCACCATGAACCGCAGCAAGGTGGGAATTTACTCCTGGATATTCCACTGCACTTTGTCAGTGCTCACATTCCACTCCACCCGCTTACGCTTTCCATTCTGTCCTGTCACGGTCTTTATTTCTCCTCCTCTCTTTCCTCTGAGCTATCATCTTCTGCCCCTCCATAGTCCCTCCACACCCATTCTTCCCTCTCTTTTTCCCTCTACACGTTCTCTTCCCCATTCCCCTCTCTCCCTCTGCACCATCTCTTCCCTTCCTTTTACAAACCCTTCTTCCCCCTCGTACACCGATATCTTTCCTCCCTCCTTCCGTCTACACCCTCTTTCCCTTTCCTCTCTCTACTTTCTTCCTTCCCTCTTTCTCTCTACACATCTCTCTTCCCTTCTAAACCCCTTATTCTTTCATCCCTCCCTTTCTATCCCCATTTCCTTCCTGGCTCTCTCCAGCTTTTCCATCCATGCCTTGCCTCCTTACCCCTTATGCCGACTCCCTATTTACCCCTTCACGTGCCTCTTTGTATTTTCTTTCTGGTTTTGAAGGTGCAATGACAGATCTTTCTTTATTTGTAGACCATTGTGAACAAAGGATCATTTGGTAATCTGAAACAAAGGTGGGTTGACATGTTTTCTTCAATAGTGAATGGTCTGTTTAGTCTATTCAATGAACTTTCTGTCTCCTATCCCTCTGAATCATGGAATCATGAAAGATTTGGTTTCAAGCTTCCATTTGACCCATTGTGTCTATGCAGGTTGAAAAAAATGGCTTAATTGTGCCTACCATCTTGTGGTCAAGCACACATCCAAGTGCTGTTTAAGTATGATGAGGATTTGTGCCTTTACCCCACTTTCAGGCAATGAGATCAGAATCAAGTTTAATATCATTGGCATATGTTGTTGAATTTGTTTTCCAGCAGCAGTACTGTGCAACACATAATAATAACGCTATCAATTACAATAAGAAATTTGTAAATTAAAATAGTACAAAAAGAGAGGGGAAAAAAACAAATAGTGATGTAGTGTACATGGGTTCATTGTCCATTCAGAAATCTGATGGCAGAAGGAAAGAAGCTGTTCCTAAAACACTGTGTGTCTTGTATATCCTTCATGATGGTAGCAATGAGAAGGGGCATGTCTTGGGTGAAGAGGGCCCTTAATGATAGGTGCTGCCTTTTTGAAGCATTACCTTTTGAAGATGTCCTCGATGCTGGGGAGACTAATGCCCAAGATGGAGCTGGCTGTGTTTGCATCTTTCTGCAGTTTTTACCAATCCTGTGCAGTGGCCCCTCCATACAAGATGACGATGCAACCAGTTAGAATGCACTTCACGGTATATCTGTAAAACTTTGTCAGTCTTTGGTGACATACCAAATCTCCTCAAACTCCTAATGAAATATAGCTGCTGTTGTACCTTCTTGGTAATTGCAACAAAATGTTGGGCCCAAGATAGATCCTCAGAGATATCAGGAACTGAAACTGCTCACCCTTTCCACTGTTGATCGCTCTGAGGACTGGTGTGTGTTCCCTCAACTTCTCCTTCCTGAAGTCCACAATCTTTTCCTTGGTCTTACTGACATTGAGTGCAAGGTTGTTGTTGCTACACCACTCAACATTTGATCTATCTCACTCCTGTATGCTTCCTTGTCACCATCTGAAATTCTGCTAGCAATAGTTGTGTCATCAGCAAATTTATAGATGGTGTTTGAGCTGTAACGAGCCATGTAGTCATGGGTGTAGAGAGAGTAGAGCAGTGGGTTAATCACGTATCCTTAAGGTGCGCCAGTGTTGATCACAATTGAGGAGGAGGTGTTATTTCCAATCCGCACTGACTGTGGTCTCCTGATAAGGAAGGCAAAGACCATGTTGCAGAGGGAGGTACAGAGGCCCAGGTTTTGGATCTTGATGATTAGTATGAGGATGTGATGGTGTTGAACGCTGGGCTGTAATTAATAAACAGAAGTATAATGTAGGTGTCTGGAATTTTTCCCATTATCCCCCTAATCCTTCAACTGGTTACTTTTAATTCATGTCCCCAAGTTTTTGACCCTTTTGTTAAGAATATGTCCTTCCCAATTACTCAACCTTTGCCCCTTATAATTTCATAGATACCCTATTCTGAGGCGAGCAATCCTAGTTTAACTAATCTCGCATCATAGCTGCAGTTTTCCAGTTCCTGCAAGCGTGTAGCTCCAACTGTGTCCAAATGTTGTATGCAGTTCTAGCACAACATGACTTCTCTTGTATTCTATGCCTCTGCTAATATTGGATAGCATGTCTTTATAAACCATCTTATTGATCTGTCTTGCTGCTTTTATGGATTTCTAGAGAAATTTTACAAAGGCCCTTTTTCACTTCACTCAGTATTCTTCCATTTATTGTGTTATTCCCTTGCCTTGTTGTACCTCCCAAATTACAATTCACCACTTTTTGATTTAAATTCTATTTGCCGCTTTTCTGCCCGTTGGCCAGGTTATCTCTATTTTCCTGAAATAAAATGTTCCATTCCACTGCGAATTATGCTATCAGCTTTTATATCATCTACAAACTTCTTCATCATGTCCCTGTACATTTAAGTCTAAATCAGTGATACCTATAACATAAAGCAAGTTCTCAGTCTGATCGAACTTCACTGGGAGTGGTCTTAACTGTTGCCCTTTGCTGCCATTAAATCAATACTGGATCTAATTTTTCACTCTCCCTTGGATCCACAGGGTTTCACATTTTTGACCTACCTGCCATGTAGGACTTTTTCAAAAGCCTTATTAAATTCTTGACAAACTACATTAAACATATGTGTTGCACTTGTTACATTCTAAGAAAATACATTCAAGTTAGCCAGAATCAGTCTTCCCGTGCTGACTGTCCTCAGTTCATATTTCTAACTCAAGGCTTATTACTCTCTCTTGAACTGGATTCGAATAATCTCCCACTACTAAAGCTTAACCACTCTGAATTGTTTGTCCCTCCTGTTTCCATTATCAACAATGGTACAACACTAGCCATCTTTCAGTCTTCTGACAGAACAGAGACTCACTTCTTCTCATATTTAACAGCATAAATTGGGATAGATTTCATCCAGGCCTAGTGATTTATACATTTCTCTCTTTTCTTTCCCATCTCCTCCACCAATCAACACTTTCTCCCCACTCTATCACTCTGCTCCTTTCCAGCATCTTTTTCCCTTTTCCTTCTCTCTCTGTCTCTCCCCCTGTACATTTGGATGATTCAGTAATTTGCATCTTGAGTACTGCGTTGTAATGCTAGACTCGAATTTTCTTTGGACAGTAATAGTATTTCTCACTTGTAGGGAGCAACGTAACATCATACGATTCAAATGTGTTTTGACAAATACCATCCTGGATGTTCTGCGGCAGCGACCTGGATGGGTTGAAGTTAAGGAGTGAGTACCCTCTAATTGTTGGATCAGAGAATTTGTGGTGGGATGAGGGAAGTGAGCTGAGAATAACATTAATTGGGTGTAAGTTTGTGGCAGCCTTTCTGTTCTGAGAAACCTTTGCAGATCATAAAGGACCCAGGATAGGATAAAAAGCACGGAATGATTAGTCCAGGTCTGAATAAGTTGCTAGGTTAGAGGAAAGGATGTAACCTTCTTCCAAAAATCTGCTTTCTGTAGCAGATGCAGAATCTTTGAACTCTGTAAGTCTTCTCTTTGAAGCCTAAGCAACTCTTTTATTTTTACATAGACCACGTGCAGGCAGAAGAGATTAGGTGTCATTCGCTTGCTTAATTAATTGGGTTCAACGTTCTGGGCTAACCAGTATATTTTTGTGTTCTACCTTTCTGTGTTCTATACTCCATTTAAAAGAAAGAATACTTATGGTAGTTTTCATAGGCTCAGTGAAGGCTTTAAAGTCAATGAGGTACAGTTGTGAGTTTAAAAAACAGCTAGGTAATAATGACCATTTGAATAGTGTATAGGTTTCTGCAGAGAGCTCTTTTGTTTTTCTTCAGTTTTTATTTTGCTTGCTCTTTCATTTGATTAGGTCATTACTGATTTAACTAATGCCTTATACTTGCCTATCAAAACCTGATGGTTGTTAAACAGGATAAGATCCAAATACCTATACAGGCAACCCTGGTGTTTGATTAGGTTTGCATTTCTAGAAATGGCCTATCATAATTTCCAGGAATGTGAAACTGTGTCATATGTTACTTATTAAAAATGTGAGTCAGGGAAAAATTGGCTTACTTGTTTACTACTCTTCACATAATTTTTTTAATAGTGAATGTTTATTCTGATTCATAGATTGTTTGGTAATTTGTGAATCCTTTAAGTGTGAATTTCCATTACCTGAAATGTCATAATGTGAGGGTGGCCTATATATGGATTACTGTATATGACAAGGTAGCACTCATTCATTCTGTTGCAAGCAACATGTTAAGTAAGGGTTACCTGTTGCCACTAGCAACTAATTCTACCCGTGCTGTTGGATGTATGCGTCATTAGTGGTCAGGCATTATTTAAAGGAAGCCTGCTGTTTTTGGATATAGTCATAGAAAAGTACAACACAGAAATAGGCCTTTTGGCCCATCTAGTCCAAGCAGAACCATTTAAACTGCCTACTCCCATCGACCTGCACCAGAACCATAGCCCTCAATACCCTACCATCCATGTACCTATCCAAACTTCTCTTAATCAAGTTTGTGTTTACCACTTGCGATGGCAGCTTGTTCCGCACTCTCATAACCCTCTGAGTGAAGAAGTTTCTCCTCAAGTTCCCCTGAAATTTTTCACATGTCACTCTTAACCCATGACCTCTAATTGTAGACCAACCAAACCTCAGTGGAGAAGCCTGCTTGCATTTATCCCTCATAATTTTGTGTACTGCTATCAAATCTCCTCTCAATCTTCTACATTCCAAGGAGTACATTGTAATTGACATTGCTAGTGAGCCACAGTCTGCAAGCTGAATCTATGCTGTGAAGTATTGAGTGCGGCTATATATATGGGAATGTATGGACCATGTTTATTGGGAGCCTTGGTGAAGAGTTAGGAAGGAGTGAGGCCACATAACTAGAGGCCCTCTAGGAGGAAGTAGCAGCAGGATAGGACACAGTTGCTTAACAGATGTGCACGTAGTGCAGTAAGAAATTTAACCATATGACAAGTTATCAAATGGGGTATTCAATCAACTGCACCATTAACATTGTCCACTCTTCATCACTCCTCTATTTGGACTCCCTCAATTATGAATGGATATGACCATTCAGCTCATTTCTCACCCTCACATACACAACTTGGATTTCACATTGGTATTTATTCAGTCCTGACTGTCATATCACTCAAAGGTACTTGGCTTGAAAGAGATGATAAGTAATAGCAGAATGTAGCAAAGAACCTGAAGTTGACAATCACACTTGCACAGACCATAGAACAGTACAGGTTCCACGATGTTGTGCCAACTTTTAACCTACTCCAATATCAATCTTCCGTCTCACATGCCCCTTCACTTTTCTTTCATCTTTGTGCTTGTCTCAGTGTTTCTTGAATGCACCTGAAGTATCTGCCTCTACCACTTCAGTGCATTCCATACAGTCTTTTTCTTTAAAAAAATAACTACCTCTGACATGTTCCTTATACTTGATTGTAATCACCTTAAAAGTATGTCCTCTAGTATTAGCCATTGTTGCCCAGGGAAAAAGATGCTAGCTGTCCACTCTTACCTATGTCTTTTATCATCTTATACACTTCTATGAAGTCACCATAATTTGAAGCAGGAGGGCACTCTACACTGGGAGAGGGAGAGATTAAGAATGTCTGTAAACATACCTGCCAGTTGTGCTGCGCACATCCTGAGTAATCACCCTGGGATGCCATCCGATCCCGCAGCCTGAGATGGCATGGACTGAGCAGACATCTGCATCAGCCCATTTGTAGAGCCCACCAGTCTTTTATAATATAGAAATCTACAGCACGTTACAGGCCCTTCAGCCCACAATGTTGTGCCGACCATGTAACCTACTCCCGAATCTGCCTAGAATTATCCTACCGCATAGCCCTCTATTTCTCTGTGCTCCATGTACCTATTTAAGAGTCTCTTAAAAGATCCTAATATATCCACTTCTACCACCTTCACTAGCAGTGCATTCCCTGCACCCACTTACCTCTGACATCCCCTTGTACCTACTTCCAAGAACCTTAAAACTATGCCCCCTCGTATTAGCCATTTCAACCCTGGGAAAAAGCCTCTGGCTATCCACATGATCAATGCCTCTCATCATCTTTTACACGTCTATCAAGTCTCCTCTTGTCCTCTGTCACTCTAAGGAGAAAAAGCCAAGTTCACTCCACCTATTCTCATAAGGTACACTCTCCAATCCAGGCAACATCCTTGTAAATCTCCTCTGCACTCTTTCTGTAGTATCCACATCCTTCCTATAGTGAGGTGACCAGAACTGAACACAGTACTCCAAGTGGGGTCTGACCAGGGTCTTGTATAGCTGTAACGTTACTTCACTGCTCTGGAACTCAATTCCACGCTTGATGAATGCCAACGCACCATATCCCTTCTTAACAACACTGTCAACCTGCGCAGCAGCTGATTTCTCAGTTCCATGTAGTTCCTTTTAGGTGTTTCTAGACTTTATAAGGTATTTGTTAGATGCACTTTGGAGTATTATGAGCAGTTTTGGGCCCCTTACCTAAGAAAGGTTGTGCTGGCATTGGGGTGGATCCAAAGGAGGTTCATGAGAATGATCCTGGGAATGAAAGGGTTAATGTTTGAGGAGCATTTAATGACTCTGGGCCTGTACTTGTTGGAGTTTAGAACAATGGGGGGGGGGATCTCATTGAAACTTATTGAATATTGAAAGGCATAGATAGGGTGGATGCTGAGAGGATGTTTCCAATAGTAGGGTGTCTAGAACCAAAGAGCACAGCCACAGAATACAAGAACTCACTTTAGAACAGAGGAAATGGGATGGAAGAACAAAGGGAGAAAATGATTAGATGTTCCAATTATTAATTGTGGAAGATTTTGAGTTACCTGAAATTGGAAAATTCAATGTTGATACCATTTGGCTGTAAGCTACCCAAGTAGAATATGAGCTGCTATTTCTCCAATTTGGTTTTGATCTCTGTGTAGCAGTGGAGAAGACTGAGGACAGATAGGCCAGAATGAGAATGGGAAGACTTAAAATGACATGTATCTGGCCAGTGTGGACAGAGCACAAATCTACAGTTGGTTCAACATTGCAACCAACTGTACTTCTAGTCACCACATGGGTTTCTTGGTTTAAGAAAAGTAATATGGTTACATCTCTAGATATCCTTAATATATTCTTAGCCTTACACCCCAGAAATTATCTAAAAAATGTAACCATCGACAACCCATTTTTTGGATTGTTGTGATTCAGGCACATCTAGTTTGGAGGACAGGTATAAAATGAGGTACTGTTGCTTACTACCAACATAACAGGTGTTTGCATGGGCGGTAGCAAGCAGTTGGTATTGGAGAGTAAAATCCGCTTCACATTCTGGGTAGGGCTGAGCTGTTGTGATACAAGCAAAATAATGTATGAAGTTAGTGACCAACTTGTAATATGTGGAAGCCTTAATCTGTGCAACCCTCACATACGCTCCTCTTGGAGGAGGAAATGAGTTGAGGCCTTTAATCTGTGTATAGGCAACAACAATGAGGTTACTTATGAATCAATGCACCGCAAGCTAGAAGATATTGCTAACATCTTAAGCAGATATTTATAAGAGCCACAGTCATCTTGACATCCACAGAATGTTAAGATGCCCCCTAAGAATATATTAGGAACATCTAATGATGTAATTCACATGTTGTCAAGATGAGTATACTGAGGTCACAAAAGTGATGGTAGAAATTGGCAGATTTCAGTGATAATCTCTTCAATGCTGTTCAGATGAATTAACTATTAATAACACTCATTACTAAACACCCACTTCCTTAAAAATCTATTTATAAATTAACTAACCTGCTGTGAGAACTTTCCCCTCCTCCTCCCAACAATTTGTGCTCTTCTGTGTGTCCTCTCTCCATTCTTGTAGTTGTGCACAATTATAAGGTGAGGATGACTAGGCCAGCCGCAGCTTTGACCAGAAGCTTTTAAGAAAACAAATAAGTCATTTAATACTTTCCTAATCATTCCCTATGAATTACTGAAATGAATGACAAATGAATGCATTGCTCTGTATGCCACTATGGTTATTAGAACATTGAGTGCAAACTTTATAAAGTTAGCATGTGGTGCATGTCCTTCTTGTTGAGATCAAGTGGTTATGTTTCACTAAAAAAAAAATGCCCTTCCCTATCCCTGCCATTCAAAATCCCATTTCAAGCTGCTTCTTAACCAAGGAAAAATTCATTGTTCCTGAGCTTAAAACCGATTCTAGGTGGAAATTTGAAGGATGAACCCTAACAATGAAAAAAATAACGCTGTCAGGATAAAGTTATCTGGATTCTGAACTCTGATTATGAATCTGTTCCCTGGCTTGTTTAAAGAAACAGACACATGGTGACCTGTGATGTGACTGTATTTGGTGGCATTGAATGGTGTTTTTGATTCTGCTGTGTGTTTATATCCTGTTTGTCATTGAGTTCTCCCTTGTTGACAGTGAAGGTGAATGGGACTTTTACTGGTGTGACACCAGCTGGCTGCGAGAGAACTTTGGCTACACGTATATGGATGAGCATGTTCGCATCTGTCACTTTCGCAATCACTATGAGGTATGAAAGTGGAACTCCTGCCTCCCACAGGTATGGTGAACAACTTCACCAGAGCAAACTGGATTATACAGATCATTAAGAGAATCATTTCCATGCTTATGAGAGATAGGAAAATCAGTATTAGATCCTACTTCAGACTTTCCCAAAAGACGTATCTTATGGTAATAAGAATTTATTATGTGTTTTTGATATAATGGAAAAGACCTAAGTGCTGGAGACATTAGGGATTGTTGGAGTAAGGAGGTTGAGTATTGGTGGAGCTAAACAAGCCAAGTTTCTTCAATGAGCCAGTTTTTAAGATGAGAGAGGATGTGCCTAACTTTTTCTAATATGCATGTGCATGTGTAATATGCCTGTAGGAACCAGATGTGGTATAACTTCCTGCTCAGCTGACAAAGGACATTGGTAATGTATCCTTCCTGATTTGGGGAAATCAGAGCTGTACATTGTATTCCAAGTCTAGTAGAATATGCATACTCACATTTTTTTGCAATTAAGCCCAACAGACCATTGCTTTCCTAATTGCTTAGTGTATTTGCACATTAACTTCAATGATTCAAGAGCACCCAGGTCTTCAGAACACTAACACCTTTCAATCTCCTATCATTTAGAACTACTTTAGATTTTCTATTTTTTTTCCATCCTGTGTTATAGCAAGGTATGCTGTGCCCACAAAAATGTGGATTTTGAGTAAGAAGATTATTTTAAGTATTTATTAATTTAATTTGTTCTCACTATTTTAACCTTGTAGTTTTCATTTGCAGTGGTATGAAAGTGGCCTACCATTTCTCAGTTAATTAGGTTATCAGCTAAAACTGATTGACTCACGTTATTATCAACTGACTCAGTTTGTGGTATCTGGAAATATAAATTAGTAGCAAAAACAAAAATGCTGGAAAAAACTCAGCAGATCAGACAGTATCTGTGAGGAGAGAAACAAGTCAATGTGTCGACTCTATGACCTTTTGTCAGAACTGAAGTGTTTCTCCTTCCACAGATGTTACCTGACTTGCTGAGTTTCCAGCACTTTCTGTTTTTGTTATCAATGCTGGAAATCTGATGATTTTTGATTTTCATCCATTTCCGAGAGTTCTATTAAACCAGTGCCCAATGACTGTAGTACCAAGGGTTGACTTTGATGAGTAACAATGAAGCATTATATTCAAAGAATTTAATATATTGTTAAGGCAGGCATAGCAAGATTGGAGTTGGGAAGCTGAGATAAATTACCATTAGTTTTTAAAAAGTGGATAAATGAATGGGATTAAATGCTGATAAATACCTAGGACCCATTGATCTGTGTGGTAAGGTTTGAAAGAAAAAAATAAAAAACTACAGTGGCTAAAAATCTAAAATAAATACAGAAAATGCTTAAAATATTCACCAGGTCTGGCCACATTGATGGGTAGAGAAGAAGTCTATATTTCATGTTGAAAGCCCTTCATCAGAACCTGTCACTTCCTTACTAAGTTTTTGGTCATCATTCATGATAGTTCATTATGTGGCTTGTTGTAAAACTTTTATCTTACTTTCAGTGCTATATATTGAACATTTCGCCATCTTAAAGATACAGCGTAAATGATAAATATGAGAAATTCTGCAGATGCTGGAAATCCAAAGCTGCACATACAAAATTGGTAGGTTAATTGGTCATTGTAAATTGTCCCATGATTAGGCTAGGATTAAATCAGAGTTTTCTGGGTGGCATGGGTCAAAGAGTCAGAAGGGCCTGTTCCGCTCTGTAGCTCAATAAATAAATAAATAAATTTCTAAAATGCTAGAGGAACTCAATAGGTCAAGAAGCATCCTTGGAAATGAACAGACAGTGGATGTTTCAGGCTGAGGCTCTTCAGGGCTGAGGATGAAGGGGAAAGATGCCAAAATAAAAAAGTGGGGGGAGGGGAAGGAGGCTAGCTGAAAGGTTATAGGTGAAGCCAGGTAAGTGTTAAGGTCAAAGGCTGGAGAAGAAGAAATCTGATAGGAGAGGAGAGAGGGGAATAGAGGAAAGTTGGGGGGGTGGAGTTTGTTTAGGAGATATCAATATTCATGCTATCAGTTTGGAGGCTACCCAGATGGGATATAAGGTGTTGCTCCTCCACGGTGAAGGTGGCCTCCTCTTGGCACAAGAGGAGGCCATGGACTGACACGTCAGAATGGAAATGGAAATCTGAATTTAAATGTTTGGCCACCACGAAGCCCCACTTGTGACGGATGGTGCGGAGGTGCTCGACAAAGCAGTCCATGAAGCAATGCTAATTGTTTCATTCTGAAGAATGATTTTTACATAAAAGAGAAAGAAACAGGTGGTTTGGTCAGCACTGGTATTGATCCTTCATACTATCAGAAGTTCTGTACAAACCTTTTAACTATGACAGCCTCCCAGCTGACTAAACATGATCTCTCTCACAGTTAAAAAGAATGTGCAATGGTAAATTGTTACTTCGTCTCCATTTGTGTGACAATTCACTGTTCATAAACTGAGATCTAGATTACATTTTCTCTCTTTCCTCAAATGGAAGCTGACACGAAAAAACTTCATGGTGAAAAACCTGAAGAGGTTTCGCAAACAGCTGGAGCGTGAGCATGGGAAGCTAGAGGCGGCTAAATGTGACTTCTTTCCAAAGACATTTGAGCTGCCTGTTGAGTACCATCTGTTTGTGGAAGAGTTCAAGAAAAACCCAGGAATCACATGGATTATGAAACCGGTGAGGAAAAGCAGACCAAGAAGCCACATATCCCATTTTCTGTTTAATCGATCCCTGTTCACACTTCCAACTATTGGCATAACCCCATCCATCTTTCAGTTTTGAACCATATATATACACACACAAAACAGTGAGTATTGCATATCACCGTGCCCAGAAAGTAGGTATTAAATGTTCAACAAATATGAACAGATAACAACTGACATTTCTAGATTGAGTGAATGGTTATTCAATGTTGTGAGCAAAGCTAAGAAATTAATGATAAAATGAGTTTCACAGTAGAACAATAAGCCTTCCGATTCAATCAGCCCCTCAATTTCCAGCAAATCAGCCACTGAATTTCTGGCAATGTGTCATGTGTTAATGTATTCTATCATTCAGGCAAGTGGTAGGAATTGTATATTTCAGTTTTGCTTATTACATGAAATCCTTTTCGTTTTAGGTTGCAAGGTCACAGGGAAAAGGTATCTTTCTTTTCCGAAGACTCAAAGATATCATGGAATGGAGAAAGGTACTACTCTCCTCTAACAATTTGTTAAACTGGTATTCCCATATAATGGGTGAAAGGCCTGTGGTTAGGATAGAACAAAAGAATACACCTGACAACTTGCAATGTTTGATAATCAAAAACTACAGAGATTGGAAACCTGAAATAAGAAAGCTTTTGAATGCATTTTGTGTATATCCTCTTGTCACACCTCTCTCCTTCCTGATGGAGTAAGTATTGAGTTTGCCTTGATTCTGGCTTTCCATCCCACCGCATTCTGCATCCAGTGGATTACCCTTCACAATCTTTGCCATCTTCAAAGGGGTTTCACTCCAAGGCACATCTTCTCCTCCCTTTTCAGCATTTTGAAGTGACCATTGTCTTTGTGACTCCCTTGTGCACTCTTCTGTTGCCATCCACTGATCTTCAAATGGCACTTTCTCATGGAACCGTAGTAAATGCAACACCGAAGCTTTCTGTACCGGTTAGCATAACACTTTACAGCACCAGCGATCATGAATGGAGTTCATTCTCTCTGTGTCTGCAAGGGTTTCCTCCAAGTGCTTCAGTTTCCTATATTCCAAACACATATGGGTTAGGGTTAGTAAGTTGAGGACAAGAGTCAAGGAAATTGGTACTCCATTGCTGAGTTCTGAGGAATCCAATGACATTAGCATGCATTTCTTTGAAAATTCTATTTTTCCCATTAAGACATAAACATGCACATTTACACACACGTGCATTCATACTCCCCTGTATCATTAACCTCCAGACATTAAGTAGGATGAATGTTAATGTGACACTGTTGATATTTCTCAGGAAAATGCAGCCAATCACTGAACCAATTTCCCAAAGAGGGGTTTTAAAGTTGTTGCTTTGGGATTACTTGTCCATTGGAATTTACACCGTGTCAAAGATAATTGCCAATCTACACTCAATGGCCACTTTGTTAGGTACTTCCTATATGTTTGTGGTCTGCTGCTGCAACCTATCCCCTTCAAGGTGTAACGTGTTGTGAGAGATGCTCTTCTGCAAACCACTGTTGTATTGTGTAGTTGTTTCCAGTTTAATAAGTTCAAGTTTATTTTCACTCAACTGTATGCCAAACAAAACAATGTTCCTCCAGACCAAGGTGCACAATGCAGTACATATAACTCACATTGTTAGTATTACTAAAATAAATTAATAAATAATAAAATTGATATTTAGCATAAAGTGCATTTATGACACAAGTTTAAAAAGTAAGCCATATAACACTACTGGGCTTCATGTGCGATGAGACCTAGGTGGTGGCAGGGAGTTCAGTAGTCTCATAACTTGCAGGTAGAAGCTGTTTTCCATCCTTACAGTCCTTATCCTAATGCTACGATACTTCCTGCCTGATGGTAGCAGGTCAAAGAGGCTGTGGGATGGATGGGAGGGATCCTTGACAATGCTAAGGGAGGATATGCATATGCAGAGCTCCTGATAAATATCTTGGATCAGTGGAAGAGAGACTCTGATGATCCTCTCAGTGGACCTCACTATTCTTTAAGGTCTTGTCAAATCAGATGCCTTGCAATTGAGTTATTGTTACTTTCCTGTCAGCATGAACTAGTCTGGCCATTCTCCTCTGACCTCTCTCATTAACAAGACTTTTTCACCCACAGAACTGCTGCTAACTGGATGTTTTCTGTCTTTTGCACCATTCTCTGTAAACACTAGAGACTGTTGAGCACGAAAATTCCAGGAGGTCAGCAGTTTCTAAGATATTCAAACCACCCAGTCTGGCACCAACCATTTTGATGATTTCCTCTGAACAACAGCTGAACTTTCATACATTCATACTTTCATACATTGTGTTGCTGCCACGTGATTGCCAGATGAAATATTTACATTAATGAGGAGGTGTGCAGGTGTACCTAATAAAGTGACCACTGAGTCTATACCACCATTTCATGAGCAAATTAAAGGCTACAATGGAAGTCAGAGGCAGAACTGGAGGATACTGCAACCTTCACACCTCTTATCTGCCAGGTCTAAAAAGGCTCCAGGTTAGCTACTGCTCTCCTCAGAACATACAATTCAAGACATCATTGCCAAAGGCTGTGGTCAAAAATTGCCAAACCTCCTCATCCTGTCTCAACCTAGTCAGTGACCTCAAAGATGGACGTTTCTCTGAATCACCAGTATAAATTTTCTCAAGCTGATCCTTGTATCTTCTAGGATGGGAGTCGTGCAGATGACTCGAAAGATGAAGCTACAGTAGAAAGTTACGTTGTTCAACGCTACATTGAGAACCCCTACTTAATAGGAGGTAAAATACCTTATCACTTGTAGAAGAAATGTGTTCATTTATAGATCAACTTTAATTATCCATAGTTAATTCAGAAGGACATTAACAAAAGAGTATAACTGCTGAGGAAATACGAGGACAAATGACCAAATGTTTGAGCAAAGAGATGCGTTTGAGGGAAGGTTTCCTCCCACCATCCAAAGACGTACTGGGTAGGTTAATTAGTCTTTGTAAATTGTTCTGTGGTTAAGTTAGGGTTAATCAGGTTTGTCAGTAGTTGCTGGGATGGTGTGGTTGGGATGGCTGTAAGGGCCTACCCTGAACTGTAGAGGTAGGAAGATTTAGGGAGCGAATGCTTCCCCCCCCCCCCCCACCATTCCGTCCCACACACACGTATTTTGGTGTATTCTTTCTCACAGGCATTTCCTCTTTTCTCCACCATCTATGCAACTCAAACATGCTTATTTATCACTTTTTAGTTTATTTCCCATTTATTTTGCTTGACCTACTGAGTGGTTTTAACAATTTCTGATGGAATGCTGACTCAGACAGTCAGTCGGGTCTTCCATACAGACTAACTAACACAGACAAATATAGGCAGCTGGATCTTTCAGACAGCATTATCAGTGCATGTGCAGATACACATACACACAACCAGCATTGACACAGTATGTGGGATGTTCTGCTGGACATGGCAGTGTGTCCTGATCTTAGGAAATGAAACTGAGCAGATGGAAGTGTTGCTGGGAGAACACATAGGAAGCAGGGACCATAATTCTGTACCTTTCAAGTAGTTATGGAAAGGGATACTGTTTATGGCTCATTATTGTAAATTGTTTGATATTTAGAAACTTTTCTTTATTTTTGACAGCATTTTTTGCTTTACAGAATTTTTTTTACATATGCCTAATACTTTTGCACAGTACTGTAAATACAGGAGGTATGAATATAATTATTAGTGTGCAGATAACACAGAAAGCAGTGGTGTTGTGGAACGTGAGTAAGTGTGTCAGGCTGCAGCAGGATAAAAATCAGATGGAAAGTTGAGCAGAGTGAGACAGAGACTTAGGAGTCCAAGTCCAGAATTCCCTTAAAGTGGCAGTATAAGTGGATAGGATAATTAAGAAGGTATATGGTATGCTTGCTTCATAGGTCACACCATAGAATTAAAAAAAAAGTTGGGATATCACGGTACAACTTAACAGAACACTGGTTAAGATGCACTTGGAGTGATGTGTACAGTACTGATCACCACCTTATAGGAAGGATGTGGTTGTACTAGATAGAGTGCAGAGCAGATTTACCAAGGCATTTGCCTGGATTGGAGAACTTCCGTTATTGGGGGGGGGGGGGGAGATTAAAAGGAGACTAAGACTGACCTGCTGTAGTTGTAAAATTGTAAGGGGCAGGTACTCAGAATTTTTTTTCCTGTGGTAGGGATATAAAAACGAGAGCATAGGTGGAAGCTGGGAGGAAGGAGTTTTAAAGGGGATTTAAGAGTAAAGGTTTTTTTACACTTACTAAGTAGGTGGTGGACTCAGATACATTCATTATGTGTAAGAGACATTTAGGCAGGCACAAATAGGCAAGGCATTGAAAGATCTAATATAGGCAAAGGGGATTAGTGTAGATGGGCAAAAATATCATCATGGTCACAGTGGGTCAAATGGCCAATTTTTGTGCTGTACAACTATACTCTATGGTACCATGTAGGAAGTGAGTCATTCATCACAGAATAATCAGCTTCTGAGCTGTTCTGTTGGTGGGTTTCTGGTCAGATAGTGAGCAGCTTGGCATTGGTAATATTACCGATTGTTAAAGTAAAATGAATTGACATTTTCATTCATGATGGCAGATGTGTGGCCAGAATATAACATTTGATCCTACATGAACGTTGCCTAGGTCTTGGTGCAAGGAACACAAACTGCTTCACTTGCTGAATTGCTGTGAGTGCAATTGAACACTAGCAATCATTGGCCCTGGTGCTAGCCTTGTGGTGGGAGGAATAATGAAGTTCAGAAACACCCTAGTTTTTGGATGGCCTGTCTTGGAGAAACACCATAAATGTTTAAAGAACTTTTCAATCTGTAATAATAATAGTAAACTATTTTGTGATATTTATTAATGACCAGATGCAGTATATGTTCCATTACTTTAAGGGTAGTGTTAGGGTGAATATTTAATGAAATTCACCCTAATACTATAATTTTAAGGATTATAGTAAGTGTATGATTATGCAATGTGATAATGGGTAGCTATAGAAAATGGCCATTTCTAACTTACAAAGAAATCGGCTTGGGGCCAGTAGTCAGGAACAAAAGCCTTATGTAATCCTGGGACTGCCTGTACTTGAAGAAAGGTAAGCCAAGAACACTGTCCTGCAGGACCTATGCTGTGATATCTACTAACCGTAATGATTGATCTCTGAGAACTGTATCCATCTTCCTTGGAGCAAAGGCAAGACTGTAACCACCAAAGTGTTTTCCTTGATGCCCATTGACCATGATACATAATCAAAATGGGTTATGTGCTTTAATATCCAGGGCTTTCACTTCTGGAATTCAGCTCCATGATTATGTTTGGACCATTGCTATTAACTGGAGCTGATTAATCCACAAGAAACCTAAAGTGCTTGCCATTGAGCTGGTTCAGATGTATGAATAACTGGTTGGTCCATTTGATTTCAGTCCGTTCCAGCAGTCTGTGGATGATTGAACATAGATTAGATCAGTAAATTGTTATCTTTTTTGTGGGTAATTTCCCAATACTGAAATGTTATACTCCTGAACTAGCTACATCTCCAGCCAATCTTTTTAGAGGTGTTGCAGCCCAGGCATCTTCCCCTCTTGGGTAGATGCCCAGGCTGCAAACCCTTTGGAGATGAAGCTAGTTCAGAAGTATGAGATTTCAGTATTCCAACCTTTATTATGCCCACTGGTGTTGATTGTTGCATGATATTGTAGAAGTGTATCATACTAGCCGAGAATTGACTTCTGTAATGATGGGGATCTCTGGAGAAAGCCAAGATTGATCAACACCCTCTCCTACTGCCTGAAAGTGATTGCAAAGGTTTGAGCCTTGTCTTTATGCATTTGCTTACTGGGTTCCATCAAAACTGAAGATGCAGATGTTCTTGGATCCTCTTCCCTGCTTTGACTATTTAACTATCAACTGTTATCGACAGCTGGATGTAGCAGTACAGCAGAAATTTAATCTGATCTTTTGGTTGTGAGACTATTTTAGGTATGACTGATGACGTTCCTACAGTTGTTTGATGCTCATTATCACATGGTTGATCTCCTAGCTTGATAGTACCTGAAAAGGGAGGGATTTGCCAGTTTACAAAGTTTCAGGTTTGATGCAAAATAAATCTTCTGCTGATGGTCCATGGTGCCTCATGAATGTGCAGTTCTGAGCTGCTAGAGTTGTTCTGAATAGAAGCCTTGGACCCGATGGTCACATACTGCAATATGATTTATTTATTTGTTGAGATACAGCATGAAATGGGCCCTCTGGCCCTTTGAGCCATGCTGCCCAGCAACCCCCAATTAACCCTGGGCTAATCACAGCATCACTTATAATGACCAATTAACCTACCAAAAGTATGTCTTTGGTCTGTGAGAGGAAACCAGAGCACCTGGAGAAAACCCACTTATTCCACAGGGAGGACGTACAAGACTTCTTACAGATGACGTTGGAATTGAACTCCAAACTCCAATGCCCGAAGTTGTAATAGCATCATGCTAACTGCTATACTGTCATGGCACCCAATGGTAGAATATATCCTCAATGTCAAAGCAGGACTTCGTCTTCATAAATGTTTTGTTAGAGTGACTCCTGAGTAATGAACAGAGACCATTAATGCTGCCTTTGCCATGTTCTGTAAATGGCAAAAAGAACACATAGAGTACTTGCATTTGTCCCTGTATATAGCATCTGTTGCTGTGCACAATCCTTGACACAGACAAAGATTCAGGATAATACTTGTTCAGTTCATGCAACTGTATATAATTCCTAGACTGTCCAGAATACTTCGGCTGTACACAATCTACAGTCTCTTCAAATAGCTAATCCTATTGGGGAGGGAAAGTTTTCAATTTAAGAACCATTAATGGTTTACTCATGAGACCTTTGGCTATTTACAGGGAGGAAATTTGATCTACGAGTATATGTACTGGTGACATCTGTAAGTAGATTTTGTTTCTAAAGCCCCTCTTGGGCTGTTTGGTTATTAAACAAATGTAGTATTCAGCTGCTTCAAAGTGTTAAAGTAAGTGAATGTTCTTGAATTGTCATTGGGAAAGCTCCTCCCATACATTTGGATTTATTAATCATGTTTGTGTTTTTGTTCTGATTTGTTGGACTTGTATTAGGCCAATGAAAAAGTAGGTATAAATGTTAAATCTGATCTCTAACTTAAATTTATAAATGAATGTGTTTAGAAAATACCATTCTTGCAATTTGATGATGTTGGGCAGAGGACTTCCCTGTGCACATCTGTCCAGTATCCTGTGATGAGCTAATTGGTGTTGACAATCACACCAAAAGAAGGTCTTCCATTTGTAACTGAGCAGGTACAAATAAAGATCTGTTGGTCAAAGCAAAATACATGGCTTTGGAATTAAAGTATACTTTGCATTAGTGTTTACTAAGGAGGAAGTTTTTGCCTAGTTTGTTATTAGCAAGATTACCATGACAGGAGATTTGGTAGAAACAGATTAAGTATTATAAAGTCGGCTGCATTTCAGGTTTTCCATTTGGGAAATGTCCTAGGTCACTGAGGGAAATAGGAGGTAGAAGTTTTGGAGATGTTGCTTGCTAACTTCAGTCCTTTTAAGTACAATAATGGCGCTTAAAAGTAATGAGGTTTATAAATGTTACACCACTGCTGCAAGAAGGTCAAAATCCTGGATCTGGACTGATAGATGAGTTAGTTTAATAGAACGTAGAACAATACAGCACATTACAGGCCCTTCGGCCCACAATGCTGTGCCGACCCTTAAACCCTGCCTCCCATATAACCCTCCACCTTAAATTCCTCCATATACCTGTCTAGTAGTCTCTTAAACTTCACTAGTGTGTCTGCCTCCACCACTGACTCAGGCAGTGCATTCCATGCACCAACCACTCTCTGAGTAAAAAACCTTCCTCTAATATCCCCCTTGAACTTTCCACCCCTTACCTTAAAGCCATGTGCTTTTGTATTGAGCAGTGGTGCTCTGGGGAAGAGGTGCTGGCTGTCCACTCTTATCTATTCCTCTTAATATCTTGTGTATCTCTATCATGTCTCCTCTCATCCTCCTTCTCTCCAGAGAGTAAAGCCCTAGCTCCCTTAATCTCTGATCATAATGCATACTCTCTAAACCAGGCAGCATCCTGATAAATCTCTCTACCCTTTCCAATGCTTCCACATCCTTTCGATTCTGAGGCGACCAGAACTGGACACAGTACTCCAGGTGTGGCCTAACCAGAGTTTTATAGAGCTACATCATTACCCCGCAACTCTTAAACTCTATCCTTCGACTTATGAAAGCTAACACCCCATAAGCTTTCTTAACTACCCTATCTACCTGTGAGGCAACTTTCAGGGATCTCTGGACATGTACCCCCAGATCCCTTTGCTGCTCCACACTCCCAAGTATCCTGCCATTTACTTTGTACTCTGCCTTGGAGTTCGTCCTTCCAAAGTGTACCACCTCACACTTCTCCGGGTTGAACTCCATCTGCCACTTTGCAGCCCACTTCTGCATCCTATCAATGTCTCTCTGCATTCTTCAACAATCCTCTACACTATCTACAACACCACCAACCTTTGTGTCATCTGCAAACTTGCCAACCCACCCTTCTACCCCCACATCCAAGTCATTAATAAAAATCACGGAAAGTAGAGGTCCCAGAACCGATCCTTAATGTTGGTGGTGGGAGAGCCTTTGGTAATAATAAACTTGGAACAGTTTAGCAGCCATATGAGCAAATTTGGACAAATAAGATGAGTCAGAATTGATGAGTGCAAGATGTGCTGCACTAACTTAATTGAGATTTATGGTTAGCTTATAGAGAGTCGAATGAAGTCAAGTTTATTGTCATTTAACATATACATGTATATCATCAAATGAGATGTTTCTGTGGACCAGGGTGTAAAGCACAGTAGTACACATAACACACAATAACTTGGGAAAGTAAGTCTTAAATCTACAAATGAATTGTGCACAGATAAACAAAATAAAGTGCTCACAATTTGTTATCTTAGCAGCAGCAGCAGTTCAATGCAATACCATATAGCCATATAACAATTACAGCACGGAAACAGGCCATCTCGGCCCTTCTAGTCCGTGCCGAATGCTTACTCTCACCCTAGTCCCACCGACCTGCACTCAGCCCATAACCCTCCATTCGAACCTGCCGCTACCACTCTCTGAGTAAAGACGTTCCCCCTCGTGCTGCCTTTCTGAGACTTTGCTCCTTGAAGATGTCCTGGGTACTTTGTAGGTTAGTACCCAAGATGGAGCCAACTAAATTTACAACCCTCTGCAGCTTCTTACCATCCTGTGCAGTAGCCCCTCCATACCAGACAGTGATGCAGCCTGTCAGAATGCTCTCCACAGTACATCTATAGAAGTTTTTGAGTGTATTTGTTGACATACTAAATCTCTTCAAACTCCTAAAGAAGTATAGCCCCTGTCTTACTTTCTTTATAACTGCATCGATATGTTGGGACCAGGTTAGAGACCTCAGAGATCTTGACACCCAGGAACTTGAAAATGCTCACTCTCTCCACTTCTGATCCCTCTGAGGATTGGTATGTGTGAAGAAGGGCCATACTGACTTTTCTGATCAGTGCATGGGGTCATTAAGTGAAACGACTTATTTTAACCACATTTAGTCAGGTTCTTGTATATTTGATTTCACTTTGCTACTAAATGAAGGCAAACCAATATTGGTCACTTTATTTAACATAGAACATAGAAATCTACAGCACATTACAGGCCCTTCAGCCCACAATGTTGTGCCGACCATGTAAGCTACTCTAGAAACTGCCTAGAATTTCCCTAGCGCATAACCCTCTATATTTCTAAGCTCCATATTTTTCCCATGAGTCGGCGCGGCACGGCAGCAGTGGCCTTTCAGACCTGGTGTTACTTTAATTTAATTTTCTATTTTAAGTTTGATACACAATTTTCGATAAGGGCACGTGGATAACAGAGCAGCTATCTACCATCACCAGATACTACTACATTACAGAGATTGCCCAAAAACAAACCTTCATAAAGATCTGCTGGCTGAATTACGCGACGTCGGCTTGCTGAGGGGGATGGACCTACAATCCTCAGACTTGCCTGATGCTGGGAGCCGGAGATGGAGACGTTGAAAGCAATGTGCGAGGAAGCAGAAGCAAGGCAAACGGGCAGGGGTCCGTGCCAGGCTGAAAGCAAACCCTAGCCGGCCAGCTCTCCCGTCCATTCTGCTCTCCAATGTCCGCTCCCTGGACAATAAAATGGACTACACCCGACTCCAACGTAATACTCGGCGGGAGTACAGAGTTTGCTCCGTGTATGTCTTCACAGAGACATGGCTCACTGATGGGATTTTGGACGCTGCCATCCAGCTAGACGAGCTAGCTTTGTTTCGTTCGGACAGAGATGCAGCTGTCTCCGGTAAGACTCGCGGTGGCGGAGTGTGTGTTTACATCGACACGGAATGGTGTAAGAACACTGTGCTGGTTTCCAGACACTGCTCATCATTAGTGGAGTTTGTGGCAGTTCGGTGCAGACCATTTTATTTGCCACGGGAATTCACCTCTGTCCTTATATTCGGTGTCTACATTCCCCCCAGTGCTAATGCTAAGGAGGCACTCTGTGAACTGTACGGGGCTATTAGCGAACTGCAGAACGCACATCCTGATGGTCTGTTTATTGTCGCCGGTGATTTTAACCACGTGAACCTTAAGTCAGTGCTCCCCAAATTCCATCAGTATGTGGACTTTGCAACGAGAGGGGAGAATGCATTGGACCTGGTTTACACAAACATCCCCGACGCATACCGAGCAGAGCCCCGCCCCCACCTCAGATACTCAGACCACATCTCTGTTAAGCTAATCCCAGCATACAGACCGCTCGTCAGGCGCTCCAGACCAGTTCAGAAGCAGGTGAAAACCTGGCCAGCAGGAGCCATCTCTGCTCTTCAAGACTGCTTTGAGAACACTGACTGGCACATGTTCAGGGAGGCTGCAACCGATGGCGACTCTACCAACTTAGAGGAGTACACAGCATCAGTGACCAGCTACATCAGCAAGTGCATTGATGATGTTACTCTGTCCAAGTCCATCACTACACGCGCTAACCAGAAGCCATGGATGACAGCAGAGGTCACTGAGGACCTGTGTGCTGCTGAGGTCCTGTGACTCCGCCTTCAGAGCAGGCGACAAGGCAGCTCTAACAACAGCAAGTCGTCCCGAGCCATCAGAGGGGCAAAGCGTGCACGTGCCCAGCTAATCCACAGTCACTTCCAGGACAGCGGTGACACGCGGCACATGTGGAAGGGCATCCAGGACATCACCAATTACAAGGCAACATCACCTGACTGTGCAGGTGATGCCTCCCTCCCAAATGCGCTGAATAACTTCTACGCCCGGTTTGAGGCGGAAAATGACGTGGCGGCGAGGAAGTCCACCCCTCCTGCCAATGACCAGGTGCTGCGTCTCTCCGTGGCCGATGTGAGAAGAACCCTGTGCAGGGTCAACCCATGGAAGGCTGCTGGACCAGACAACATCCCTGGTAGAGTGCTCAGAGGACGTGCAGACCAGCTAGCAGATGTTCTCACTGACATCTTCAACATCTCCCTGAGCAGCACCACCATTCCAACATGCTTCAAGGCTGCCATCATCGTCCCCGTGCCGAAGAAGTCTTCAATGTCCTGCCTCAATGACTACCGTCCCGTTGCACTCACATCCATCATCATGAAGTGTTTCGAGAGGCTCGTCATAAGGCAAATCAAGACCCTGCTGCCCCCCTCACTGGACCCCCTGCAGTTTGCGTACCGTCCCAACCGCTCAACAGATGACGCCATTGCCACCACCCTCCACCTGGCCCTAACCCACCTGGACAAAAAAGACACATACGTTCGTATGCTGTTCATAGACTTCAGTTCAGCATTCAACACAATCATCCCTCAGAAACTGATTGGAAAACTGAGCCTACTGGGCCTGAACACCTTCCTCTGCAACTGGATCCTAGACTTCATGACTGGGAGACTCCAGTCAGTCCGGATCGGGAGCAGTATCTCCAACACCATCACACTGAGCACAGGGGCTCCCCAGGGTTGCGTGCTCAGTCCACCGCTGTTCACTCTGCTGACCCACGACTGTGCTGCAACACACAGCTCAAACCACATCATCAAGTTCGCCAATGACTCTACCGTGGTGGGTCTCATCAGCAAGAATGACAAGTCAGCTTACAGAGAGGAGGTGTAGCGGCTAACAGACTGGTGCAGAGTCAACAACCTGTCTCTGAATGTGAACAAAACAAAAGAGATGGTTGTTGACTTCAGGAGGGCACGGAGCGACCACTCCCCGCTGAACATCGACGGCTCTTCGGTAGAGATCGTAAAGAGCACCAAATTTCTTGGTGTTCACCTGACGGAGAATCTCACCTGGTCCCTCAACACCAGCTCCATAGCAAAGAAAGCCCAGCAGTGTCTCTACTTTTTGCGAAGGCTGAGGAAAGTCCATCTCCTACCCCACAACCTCATCACATTCTACAGGGGTTGTATTGAGAGCGTCCTGAGCAACTGCATCACTGCCTGGTTCAGAAATTGCACCATCTCAGATCGCAAGACCCTGCAGCGGATAGTGAGGTCAGCTGAGAAGATCATCGGGGTCTCTCTTCCCGCCATCACGGACATTTACACTACACGCTGCATCCACAAAGGAAACAGCATTATGAAGGACCCCATGCACCCGTCATACAATCTCTTCTCCCTCCTGCCATCTGGGAAAAGGCTCCAAAGCATTCAAGCTCTCACGATCAGACTATGTAACAGTTTCTTCCCCCAAGCTACCAGAGTTCTCAATACCCGAAGCCTGGACTGACACCTTGCCCTACTGTCCTGTTTATTATTTATTGCAATGCCTGCACTGTTTTTGTGCACTTTATGTAGTCCAGTGTAGGTCTGTAGTCTAGTGTAGCTTTCTCTGTGTTTTTTTTTATTATGTAGTTCAGTCTTGTTTTTGTACTGTGTCATGTAACACCATGGTCCTGAAAAACGTTGTCTCATTTTTACTATGCACTGTACCAGCAGTTATGGTTGAAATGACAATAAAAGTTGACTTGACTTGACTCCATGTACCTATCAAAGAGGCTCTCAAAAGACCCTATTGTATCCACTTACACCACCATGCTGGCAGTGCATTCCACACACCCACCACTCTCTGTGTGAAAAACTTACCCCTGACATCCCCTTGATACCTATTTCCAAACACCTTAAAACTATGCCCCCTCCTGTTAACCATTTCAGCCCTTGGTAAAAGCCTCTAGCTAGCCACATGATCAATGCCCCTCATCATCTTATACACCTCTATCAAGTCACCTCTCATCCTCCGTTGCTCCAAGGAGAAAGGCCAAGTTCACTCAACCTATTCTCTTAAGTTACGCTCTCCATTCCAGGCAAAATCCCTGTAAATCTCCTCTGCACTCTATCGTATCCACATCCTTCCTGTAGTGAGGTGACCAAAACTGAACTAAGTACTCCACGTGGGGTCTAACTAAGGTCTTATATAGCTGTAACATTACCTCACCACTCTTGAACTCAGTCCCATGGTTGATAAATGCCAACACACCATACGCCCTCTTAACCACACTGTCAACCTGCAAAGCAGCTTTGAGTGTCCTATGGACACTGACCCCAAGGTCTCACAGATCCTCCACACTGCCAAGTCTTAACATTAATATTATATTCTGTCTTCAGATTTGACCTACCAAAATAAACCACTTCACACTTATCTGGGTTGAAGCCCATCTGCCAGTTCTGCATCTTATTGATGTTCTGCTGTAACCGCTGACAATTCTGCAGACTATCCACAACACCCCCAACCTTTGTGTCATCAGCAAACTTACTAACCCACGCTTCTACTTTTTCATCCAGGTCATTTATAAAAATCACAAAGAGGAGGGGTCCCAGAGTAGATCCTTGTGGAACACCACTGGTCACTGACCTCCATGCAGAATACGAACCATCTACAACCACCCTTTGCTTCCTGTGGGGGAGCCAACTCTGGATCCACAAAGCAAGGTCTCCTTGGATCCCATGCCGCCTCACTTTCTGAAGGAGTCTTGCATGGGGTACCTTATCAAATGCCTTACTGAAATCCATATACACTACATCCACTGCTCTACCTTCATCTATGTGTTTTGTTACTTACTCAAAGAATTCAATCAGGCTTGTAAGTCACGACCTGCCCTTGACAAAGCCCTAATCAGATTATGTCTCTCCAAACACTCATAAATCCTGCCTGTCAGGATCTTCTCCATCAGCTTGCCCACCACTGAAGTCAGACTCATTGGTCTGTAATTTCCTGGGTTATCTCTACTCCCTTTCTTGAACAAGGGAACAACATTTGCAACCCTCCAGTTCTCTAGTACTTCTCTCATCCCTATTGATTATGCAAAGACCATCGCAAGAAGCTCAGTAATCTCCTCCCTTGCTTCCCATGGTTGCTTGGGATATATCTCATCCAGTCCTGGTGACTTATCTAACTTAATGCTTTTCAAAAGCTCCAGCACATTCTCTTTCTTAATGTCTATATGCTCAAGTGTTTCAGTGTGCTGTAAGTCATCCCCACAATTGCCAAGGTCTTTTTCCCTGGTGAATACTGAAGCAAAGTATTCATTAAGTACCTCCCCTACCTCCTCCGACTTAATGCACACATTTCCACTATCACACCTGATTGGTGCTATTCTCATCCTCTTGCTCTTCACATACTTGTAGAATGCCTTGAGGTTTTCCTTAATCCTGTTCACTAGGACCTTCTCGTGGCTCCTTCTGGCTCTCCTAAGTCCATTCTTAAACTCCTTCCTATCAATCTTGCAATAATTTTCTAGAGCTCTAACAGTATTTAGATTCTTGAACCTTTCATAAGCTTTTCTTCTTCTTAACTAGATTTTCTACATACTTTGTACACCATGGTTCTTTAACCCTACCATCCTTTCCCTGCCTCAATAGAACATTCCTATGCAGAACGCCATGCAAATGTTCCCTGAACATTTGCCACATTTCTCCCGTGGATTTCACTGAGAGCATCTGCTCCCAAGTTCCTGCCTAATAGCATCACGTTTTCCCCCACCCCAATTAAATGTTTTCCCAAATTGTCTGCTCCTATCCCTCTCCTGTGCTATGGTAATTGTAACTTGTGGTTTTATGGATCTGACAGTCTTGAGGTTTTAACAGCATTTTGACTTCAAAAGTTTAATTTTTTTTGCACACTTTATTTATTCAAATGATGATCACATAATCTTTAAAGGGGTAGCCACAATTCAACAAAACACTTTATGGAACATATTCTAACCTGGGCTCTACCAGAAGAGGCAGAGAATGCACAGTTTTGTTAAACCCATCTAAAATAAGAGTTCAGCTCCAGTTCTGAGCACCACTTTAGGAAAGATTTGATGGTATAGTGGAGAGAACAGAAGAGACTTATTGAAATGGTTCTACGAATAAAAGATCATAATTACATGGATATGTTGGGGAGCCTGGGATTGTTTTCTTTGCTGCAAAGAGGATAAAGAGTTTTAAATTAATTAAGGGATTTGAGTAGAGTAAATTCATTTTTAAAATGTTTTCAGTAGCTAAAGGTCAATATTAAACTATTTAAAGTTCATGACAAAAATAAACCTGAGACAAGCATGAGGAAAATCATATTCATACAATGAACTCCTAGGATTTAGAGTGTCATGCTTCGGAGGCTGGTAAATGGAGAATCAACAGCTGCTTTTGGAGGGATATTAGATAAACATCAGAAGGAGGTAAAATCTGCAGTGATGTGGAGCAGCAGAAATATTGTTTGAAAGATATTCATGGAGCATCGAAACCAACCAACTCACTCAGAGTTCTGTTGCAGGTAAAGTAAAAGTGTAGAGTTTGTTCAGTAATGCCACACACTTGTTTAATTATCCCTTTGCCATTTTTCCCTCGGTGTAGTACATTCCTCTAAAAGCCTGGTTATATCGAGATGGATTTGCCCGGTTTTCAAATACTCGCTTCTCCCTGACCAGCATTGATGATAATTGTATCCTTTGCTATATCATAATAAAGTATAACAATCCCTGAAATCACTTACAAGGACATTTGTGCATTTGCTGTAACTTACAATATTCAATATCATTTCCAGAACTACTGCACCTTTTATTTTACCTTTTAGTTTCTCACTATAGCCTCAGCAAAGCCACGTTACCCATTTCACTATTTCCCATGGGATCTGCTGTTTAACTTGCACAAAGAAAACATTTCCTCACAGTAAGATACAGTACTTTCTTTGCAAGAAGAGACTATAGATGCTGAAAATCTGGAGTAACACGGATAGGAGCTGGAGGTACTCAGCAGGTCGGGCAGTATCTACAGTATGGAGGAGAATGGACAGTCAGTATTCTGACCTGGAATGTTGACTATTTCAAAGTCCAAAGTAAATCGATGATCAAGGTATGTACTGTATATGTCACCGTATATTACTGTGACATTCATTTTCATGCAGGCATGAACAAAGCAATACAATAGGATCAATGAAAAACTGCACAGAAATAAAGAGCGGGAAGTAACCAATGTGCAAAAGAAGACAAACTGTGCAAATAGAAAAAAAGTAAATAAACAATATTGAGAACATGAGTTGTAGAGTCCTTGAAAGTGAGTCCAAAGGTTATGGAATCAGTTCAGTTGAGGTGAGTGAAGTTATTCATACTGTTGCAGGAGCCCAATGGTTGAATAGTAATAACTATTCCTGAACCTGGTGGTGTGGGACCAAAGACTCCTGCACCTCCTTCCTGATGGCAGCAGTGAGAAGAGAGCATGGCCTGGATGGTGGACGCTGTCTTCCTATGGCAGCACTCCTTATAGATGTGCATTATGGCGGGGAAGGTATGTATTATGATGGATGGGCTGTATCTACCACTTTTTGTAGGCTTTTCTGTTCTTATGTATTGGTGATTCTATACCAGGCCGTGATGCAACCAGTCTGGATACTCTCCACTGTGCATCTATAGAAGTTTGTCAAAGTTTTAGTTCTAACTTCTAAGAAGGTAGAGCACTTTAGTGCCTTCTTTGTAATGACACTTACATGCTAGTCGCAGGACAGATCCTCTGAAATGATTATACCAAAGAATTTAAACATACTGACCTTTTCCATCTCTGATTCCTTAACGAGGACTGGTTCATGGACTCTGGGTTTTTTTCCTTATATAGTCAATAATCAGCTCTTTGGTTTTGCTGATGTTGAGTTAGAGGTTGTTATTGTTGTGGATAGATGCTCTATAAATGCTGTCTGACACCCCCCCCCCAAAAGTTCCTCCAGCTTCTTTGTTTGTAACTTCTTTGCTACTTGTTTCCTGCTGTGTAACACAGTATTCCATGTAACTAACTCCAATCTATCAGCCAGTCCCTCAAGATTTCACTTCACTTTTGTGGGCTCTGATTCGTTATGAGTCCTCTGCCAGATCCGCACTCTGCAGTAGATGGAGGCCAACAGGTGAGTGAGTGGGCTGTTTGATGGCATGTCCTTCATGCCTTCTTTGTGCTTGTCTTCCATGTGTTTCTGCCGAGGAGATTTGCTGGTTTGCTCTGATGCTTCTTTTCTAGTTCAAAGGTCTCAGGCCAAGGATTCCCATGAGTTAGTGAGGATGCTACTTTTTTAAAAATTGGTTTAGAGGACATTCTGTATACATTCCTCCTGGAAACTGCTTGCCTCAGTGGAGCTTGGAGTTGCGTGCCCATTTCATGAGTCTTGGGCATAAAGATGGTTTGTACCCATTCCCACACCTTTCCCACCACAGTTAGCTGACCATGATTATTGCATTAATATTGATACCATTAGTTGACATTAGTTTAGCTATCCTGCCATTGAGTTAGGTGATTTCTCATTCTGCTGATTCCATAATTCATGTCTCCTTACTAGTTTTAATATACTTGGCTTTTATATTTTTATCTTCAATGTCTCCACCTCTATATCACTTCCATGCCTTGGGATCCGTATTTCTTCTCTGGCCCTGACATCAGTATTTGCTTGGAAACCTTGACTTCTGGACCCTCTTTGTTGCCCTACCACAACTCTTGGAACTTCTCAAATTGGGCAAAAATTTCTTATTTCATTTCACTTTTTCATTTGTACATGTGAATTATTGTTTTGCTTCTGTCCTTTATACTCCTGTTAATAAAACTACTAATCCACAACAACTCCTATAGTAGATATATTAAATGGATTACACTTTTGAAGAATTGTATATTGTGTCTTTCTATTCCTCTCTTGCTTCACAAAAGGTATCAACTTCCATTTCTCTGCTGCATGTGATCTGCTGATCTATGCATTTACCCTCGTCCACCCAATTGCCTCAACAGTTCTCTTCACTGTTAACTGCTGTTCTATTCAATAATCATGGAGCTCTTCCTTCAGTTATTTTTTTCTGGAGTGTGTGCCTTTAATTTTCATCTCTCTAGGGTGGAACCTTATCAAGCAACTTTTGAAAGTCTGTATCAGCTATCTCCTCTGGACATACCTAGGGTTAGAAAATGAGGTCCCTGTCAATAAATAGATTGCACAGAGTACAACATCAAACATTGTCTATACTTAAATATATTTTTGGTTTAATAGGTACAGAGAAAGACCATTTAACTCTTCAAACTTAGTCTGCTATTCAATATGATCAAGGCTGATTGACAGTAGCCTCAACTCTGCACATGTTGTTTGCCTATGATATTTAAGGATTCTGCATCTCTGTCTTAAATAGGTAGTTCTTTTTAAAAAAAGAACAGTGATCCCTATTTCTAGATTTTTCTACAAGAGGATTCTGATAGGGTGGTGTCTCCTCAGGATCATTCATATCCTTCTCGCTTTTTAAAACTCCAGTGGATACAACCCTAGCCTCTCTAACCTTTTCTTGTGTGACAACCCATTTGTTCCAGATGTTAATCTAATCAGCCTTCTCTGAAGGTGCAACCTTGTATGTGCAACCAACCATAAGGAGACCAATATTATGAGACTAATCCCATATACAGAGCTCCAGATGTGATGTTACCAATGTTCTGTATAACTGAACCATAAATTCTCTAATTTTTATCCAATTCCCCCAATTATAAACAAATACACTCTTTTAGCCTTCCTAATTATTTGCTGTGCTTTCATACCAACCCTTTGCAAATCGGGTATTAGAACACCTAGATACATTTATATCACAAAACTCTGTATTTTCTCACCATTTAGATAATATTCTATTTTAATTGTTCTTGGCAAAATGGAGTATATCACATATTCCCACATTATATTTGCAGTTCATTTGTGAGGAGGGGATTTCACTCAGGACCACTGCCTGAGTAGAGAAAGGCAGTGCCGGATCTTGAGAGCTTACTTAAGTTCTGACCAGCGACCAATCCGGATATCAGAAGTTTGCGAGGAGGGGATTTCACTCGGGTCCATAGCCAGAGCAGAAAAAGACAGCAGTTGATAGCAGCAGTGTAATTGAGCTCTGACCAGCGACCTATCGGTGTTTGGGATTGAATAGCAAGTACAAATTAAAGGAAGATGGGCAAGTGTAGTGGCCATCGTAGCAGCACCCATAGTCTGAGTGGACAGAGTTAGAGTAGTGAGGCTTTAACACTTCGCGGCTTCAGTCAGAGAAGGCAAAAAAGAAAAGCTCTAGGGAAGTTTTTTTTCTTGTCCCCATCTCTTCTTTACGTCTGCTTAGTTAGGACGTAGAGATGCTAGGCAGGACAGCTGAATGCTCCTCTTGTGGGATGCGGGAGGCAGTGAGACCTCCAGTGTCCCCGACGACTACATTTGTGAGAAGTGCATCTTGCTGCAGCTCTAACAATCCGTGTTTGAGTTGGAGCTGGAACTGGATGAACTCCGGATCATTCAGGAGGCTGAGGGGGTGATAGATTCAGATTCAGTTTATTGTCATTTATAAACCACAAATACAATGCAGTTTAAAAAATGAGACAACGTTCTCCGGAATGATATCACGAAAAAGCACAAAACAGACCACACAAGAAAAACCACATAACGTTTGGTAATCCCCAATCCAGAGTCCGGAGGGGCTGCTACGTATCGATATCACGCTACCGTCTTAGCACGTTCTCTGGAAAGGAACTACATAGAGAGGTCGTTACACCCAAGGTGCAGGACACAGGAAACTGGGTGACAGTAAGGAAGGGGAAAGATCCTTCCTTCAAAGAGCCGGTGTAGCATACCCCAGTGGCCATCCCCCTCAATGACAGGCAACACACACAAAATGCTGGAGGAACTCAGTAGGCCAGGTAGCATCTATGGAAAGGAGTAAACAGTTGATGTTTTGGGCTGCGACCCTTCATCAGGACAACAACAGTTTAGATACAGTTGGGAGAAATGACCAAACAGAGGAAGTCAAAGCGGTTGGGTCTCTGGCACTGAATCTGCCTCTGTGACTCAGAAGGGAAAGGGGAAGAGGAGGTGCACTATGGTGATAGGGATTTGTTAGTAGGTGAATGGACAGGAGGCTCTGTGGGAGGGAAAGAGATTCCCACACTGCACGTTGCTTCCAGGTGCCAGAGGCCGGAACATCTCAGATAGAGTCCTCAGCATTCGAAAGTGGGAGGGTCATGGTCCATGTAGGTACCAATGACATGGGTAGGATGATTGACGAGGTTCTGCATAGGGAGCTCAGGGAGTTAGGTGCTAAGTTAAAGGGCAGGACCTCAAGGGTTGTGCTCTCCAGATTACTACCCGTGTCTCATGCTAGTGAGGCCAGAATTAAGAAGATTATACACGTGGTGAAGGAGTTGTTGTCGGATGGTCTGCATCCTAGGGTACTAAAGGAGGTGGCCCTGGAAATTGCGGATGCACTGGTAATCATTTTCCAATGTTCCTTAGATTCAGGATCAGTTCCTGAGGATTGGAGAATGGCTAATGTTATCCCACTTTTTAAGAAAGGAGGGAGGGAGAAAACAGAGAACTATCGACCTGTCAGCCTAACATCAGTAGTGGGGAAGATGCTAGGGTCCATTATTAAAGATGAAATAGTGGCATATCTAGATAGCAGTGATAGGATTGGGCCAAGCCAGCATGGATTTACCAAGGGTAAATCATGCTTGACTAATCTATTGGAGTTTTTCGAGGATGTAACCAGGAAGTTAAACAAGGGAGATCCAGTGGATGTAGTGTATCTCGATTTTCAGAAGGCATTTGATAAGGTCCCACATAGGAGATTGGTGGGTAAAATCAGAGCTTATGGCATTGGGGGGAAGACATTGACATGGATAGAAAACTGGTTGGCAGATAGAAAGCAAAGGGTAACGGTGAATGGGTGTTTCTCAGAATGGCAGGTGGTGACTAGTGGGGTGCCACAGGGCTCGGTATTGGGACCACAGCTGTTTACGATTTACGTTGAAGGCATTGAACGATTTAGATGAAGGCATTGAGAATAACATCAGCAAGTTTGCTGATGATACTAAGCTGGGTGGCAGTGTGACATGTGATGAGGATGTTAGGAGAATTCAGGGTGACTTGGATAGACTGGGTGAGTGGGCAGATACTTGGCAGATGACGTTTAATGTGAATAAGTGTGAGGTTATCCACTTTGGGAGTAAGAACAGGAAGGCAGATTATTATCTGAACGGTGTAAAGTTAGGTAAGGGAGAAATACAAAGAGATCTAGGAGTCCTTGTTCATCAGTCACTGAAGGTGAATGAGCAAGTGCAGCAGGCAGTGAAGAAGGCTAATGGAATGTTGGCCTTTATTATAAAGGAAATTGAGTACAAGAGCAAGGAAATCCTCTTGCATTTGTACTGGGCCCTGGTGAGACCACACCTGGAGTATTGTGTACAGTTTTGGTCTCCAGAGTTAAGGAAGGACATCCTGGCTGTAGAGGAAGTGCAGCGTAGATTCACAAGGTTAATTCCTGGGATGTCAGGACTGTCTTACGCAGAAAGGTTAGAGAGACTGGGCTTGTACACGCTGGAATTAAGGAGATTGAGAGGGGATCTGATTGCAACATATAAGATTATTAAGGGATTGGACAAGATAGAGGCAGGAAATATGTTCCAGATGCTGGGAGAGTCCAGTACCAGAGGGCATGGTTTGAGAATAAGGGGTAGGTCATTTAGGACAGAGTTAAGGAAAAACTTCTTCTCCCAGAGAGTTGTGAGGGTCTGGAATGCACTGCCTCGGAAGGTAGTGGAGGCCAATTCTCTGGATGCTTTCAAGAAGGAGCTAGATAGGTATCTTATGGATAGGGGAATCAAGGGATATGGGGACAAGGCAGGAACCGGGTATTGATAGTAGATGATCAGCCATGATCTCAAAATGGTGGTGCAGGCTCGAAGAGCCGAATGGTCTACTTCTGCACCTATTGTCTATTGTCTTTAAGATTTTTGGATCACTAGGCTATCTTCCTGGGAAGGTGGGACCTGTAAAAGGCACAGATTGTACCTGGACTGGAGGAGGACTAATAACCCAGCAGGAAGGTTTGTTAATGCTACACAGCGGGTTTTAAATTAGAGTTGCAGGGGAATGGGAACTAGAGTGCCAGAACAGTTAGTGGACAGGTTGTGGAGACAGATGCTGGTAAGACCTCAAACAAAGTCAGGAATCAGAAGGTTGAGCATAATTGACTAATGTCTTGAGCTGCATATATTTCAGTACAAGAAGTACCATAGGAAAGGCAGATGATCGCAGGGCATGGATCAACACCTGAAATTATGACATTGTAACCATTAGTGAGACTTGGTTGCAGGAGGGTCAAGACTTGCAGCTCAATATTCTGGTGTTCCATTGTTTTAGACATGGCAGTGTGGGGGGGGGGGGAATTAAAGGAGGAGGGGTGACGTTACTAGTCAGAGAAAATGTCACAACAGTGCTCGGTCAGGACAGACTGGAGAACTTGACCAGTGAGGTGTTATGGATAGAACTGAGAAATGAGAAAGGTATGTCCACCTTTAATGGGGCTATATTACAGACCACACAGCAGTCTCAGGGATTTAGATTTACAATTTACGATTTACAATTTTGTAGAGATTGCAGACTGTTGTGAGAAACATAAGGTTGTTATGGTAGGTGATTTTAACTTTCCACATATTGACTGGGAATTCAAAACTGCAAAAGTACCAACTAGGACAGAGTTTGTCAAGTGTATTCAGGAGAGTTTCCTTCATCAGTACATAAAGCCCAATGAGAAACTGAACGGTGCTACATTTGCTGTTAGGGAATGTGACAGTGCACGTGACAGAAGTTTGTGTAGAGGGAACACTTTGCATCCAGTGACCACAATGCCATTAATTTCAAAGTTAATATGCAAAAAGATAGGTCTAGGCCACAGGTTGAGATTCTAAATTAGATAAAGACCAATTTTGATGGTAGCAAGCAAGCAAGTTTATTTGTATAGCACTTTTCAAACACAAGGTAGTTCAAAGTGCTTTACATAGAACCAGATATAAAAATCAAACATCAAATTTCAGACAGTATATAAGAAAATAAAATCGCACAAAAAATATCTATGAAAAATAGAAGTTACAGTACAGGAGATTCTAATTAAAAGCTACAGTGAAAAGAAAACTTTTAAGCCTCGATTTAAAACAGCTTAAAGTTGGGGCAGATTTCAGATCCTCTGGAAGGTTATTCCGGATATGTGGAGCACAGTAACTAATAGTGCTTCATCATGTTTAGTTTTGACCCTGGGGACGGTAAGGAGACCTGCCCCAGACAACATGAGAGCTCAGGAAGGTTCATAATGTAGCAAGACATCAGAGATAGATGTATTTTGGCCCTAGACCATTCAGTGCTTTATAAACCAGTAGTAAAATTTGAAAGTCAGTCCTCTGGACAAGAAGCCAGTGTAGTGATCTGAGAACTGGAGTGATGTGATCTACTTTCTTGGTCTTGGTGAGGACTCTAGCAGCAGCATTCTGAATGAGCGGCAGCTCTCTCAGGGATTTTTTAGAGACCTGTGAAAATGCTATTACAGTAATCAAGCCTACTAAAAATAAATGCATGGGCGAGTTTTTCTAGATCTTGCTGAGACTTAAGACCTTTAACTCTTGCTATATTTTTAAGGTGATAGTAGGCTGACTTTGTAATTGTCTTAATGTGGCAGTTAATATTTAAGTTAAAGTCCATTATAACACCAAGGTGTCTGACTTGGTTTGTGATCTGTAATGACAGGAATTCTAAGTGAGCACTGACTTTTAAGCGTTCTTTTTTGGCACCAAAAACAATTATTTAAGTTTTCTCTTTGTTTAACTGGAGAAAATTTTGGCTCATCCAATCAATGATTTGTTCATTTATATGATGCTGTTATATAAATCTGTGTGATTTGCATAATTATGGTAAGATATTTTGTCGCTTACCATGATTTGAGCCAGAGAGAGCATGTATATGTTAAACAGAAGAGGCCCTAGTATGGGTCTTGAGGTACTCCACATGTTATTTTTGTTCAGTCAGATATGCAGCTACCAATCAATACAAAATAGTCCCTGTCCTGTAAATACGATTCAAACCACTTTGAAATTGTATCAGAAAGTCCCATTCAGTTTTCCAGCCTGCCCAGTAATATGCCATGGTCAACTGTGTCAAAAGCAGCACTAAGATCCAGTAAAATCAAAATTGAAATTTTATCATCATCATGGTTTAAGCAAATGCCATTTAAAATCTTGACCAGAACAGTCTTAGTGTTATGCTGTTGCCAAAATCCAGACTGGAAAACATCCTTACAGTTGCTTAATGCCAAAAAGCTATTAAGTTGCTGATAAACAGCCTTTTCTATTATTTTACTTAAACATAGTAACTTTGATATAGGCCTGTAGTTATTAATTACTGAGGTATCTTGGTTGTTCTTTTTTAAAAGAGGCTTAATAACTGCAATTTTCAGTGCTTTTGGGAAGCAGCCTGATAAAAGAGAAGTGTTGACTATTTGTAGAATGTCTGGTGCCATGCAATTAAAAACATTTTTTTTTAAAAGATTGTAGGTAAAATGTCAAGGGAACAGGAGGAGGATTTCAGGTGTAGCACAAATTTCTTCTAAAATTTTATAGTCAACAGGTTTGAACTGTGTCATCAAAACTAAACTACTGGTAGTTCTAATTTATCAAAATTTTGTGGATTCGGACAGTCTGTTTTCTGGCAAAGGTGTATTTGGCAAGTGGGAGGCCTTCAAAAATGAAATTTTGAGAGTACAAAGCTTATATGTGCCTGTCAGAACAAAAGGTAAAGATAACAAGTGTAAGGAACTTTGTTTTCAAGAGAGGTTGAGGCCCTGGTTAAGAGAAAAAAGGAGGTGCATAGCAGGTATAGGCAGGTAGAAACAAATGAGGTACTAATGGAATGTAAGAAATGCAAGAGAACACTTAAGAAAAAAATCAAGAAGGCTAAAAGAAGGCATGGAATTGCTTTAGCAGACAAGGTGAAGGAGAATCCTAAGGGGTTCTACAGATACATTAGGAGCAAAAGGATTGCAAGAGACAAAATTGGTTTTCTGGAAGACTAGAATGGTATTCCATATATGGAGCCAAAACAGATGGGGGAGGTCCTTGATTAATTCTTTGCATCTGTATTTACTCAGGAGATGGGCCCAAAGCCTATAGAAGTGAGGCAAAGCAGCATCAACTTCATGGTCACTGTACACATTACTGAGGAGTAGGTGTTTGCTACCCTGAGGCAAATTGGGGTGGATAAATCCCCAGAGAGGCAAGTGCAGAAATTGTTATGGCCCTATGAGAGATATTTAAATCATCCTTAGCAACAGGGGACTTACCAGAGGATTGAAAGATAGCCAATGTTTTTCCACTATTTTAAAAAGGCTCTAAACAGAAACCAGGAAATTGTAGGCCAATGAGTCTGACATAATTTCTGGGAAAGTTATTGGAAGATATATCCAGCCCCTTAGAATATAAATATTTATATAGTTATGGACTGATTAAGAATTGTCAGCATGGCTTTGTGTGTTGTAGGTTATATCTAAGCAGTTTTAGAGTTTTTCAAGAAGTTACCAGGAAAGTGGATGAAGGCAAGGCAGTAGATGTTGTCTACATGGACTTTAGTAAGGCATTTGACAAGGTCCTACATGGGAGGCTGGTCAAGGAGGTTCAGTTGTTCAGCATTCAAGATGAGGTAGTGAATTGGATTAGACATTGGCTTTGTGGAAGAAGCCAGAGAGCGGAGGAAGAGGGCTGCCTCTCTGGAAGCCTGTGACTAGTGGTATATTGCAGGGATCAGTGCTGGGTCCTTTGTTATTTGTCATCTGTATCAAAGATCTGGATGATAATGTGGTTAACTGGATCAGTAAATCTGTGGGTGACACCAAGATTGGAGGTGTAGTGGACAGCAAGGAAGACTATCATGACTTGCAGGATCTGCATCAGCCGGAAAAATGGGCTGAAAAGTGGCAGATGCAATTGAATACAGACGCTCGATAAGACCAACCAGGATATGTCTTACATAGTGAACAATAGGGCACTGAGGAGTGTGGTAGAACTTGGAATACAGGTCCATAATTTGTTGAAAGTGGTGTTACAGGTAGATAGGGTTGTAAAGAAAGCTTTTGGCATATTGGCCTTCGTAAATCACCGTATTAAGTATATGAGATAGGATGTTATGTTGTAGTTGTATGAGATGTTGGTTAGGCCTAATTTTTGGAGTATTGTGTGCAGTTTTGGTCACCTACTTACAGGAAAAGTGTAAACAAGGTTGAAAGAGTACAGAGAAAATTAACAGGATTCTTGTTGGGTCTGGAGAATCTGAGATATAAAGAAAGATTGAATATGTTAGAACTTTATTCCTTAGAATGTAGAGGACTGAGAGGAAATTTGATAGAGGTATACAAAATTATGAGAGATATAGACAAGGTAAATGCAAACAGGCTTTTTCCACTGAGGTTGGGAAGGACTACAACCAGAGGTCATGGGTGAAATGTTTATGGGGAACACGAGGGGAAATTTCTTCATTCAGAGGATTGTGAGAGTGAGGAATGAACTGTCAGCATAAATGGTAGATGTGAGTTCAATTTCAATGTTTAAGAGAAGTTCAGATAGGTACATGGATGATAGAGATATGGAGGGCTATGGTCCCAGTGCAGGTCATTGGGAGTAGGCAGTTTAAATGGTTTTGGCATGGACTAGATGGGCCAAAGGGCCTGTTTCTCTGCTGTACTTCTCTGACTCTAGAACATCCACTTGTTTTCCTTTAGTCACATCTAAATGTAGTACGTATGCTGCTTCTACTTTAACTATATCACGTATTACTTCTTCAAAAATCTTCAGTAAAATGATCAGATATGGTTTTCCAATCATAAGATTGTCTTTTCCTGTATACTTTGAATTTTTCTAAGTGCCCTGCTATAACATATTTGATATTAGCTACTAAACTTTATCCCATGACAGATGTTAAATGGCAGTTTCTGCCTTTTTAAACCATAAGAGATAAGAGAAGAATTAGTCTACTTGGCCCACCAAGTCTGCTCCATCATTTCCTTATGACTGATTTATTATCCCTCAACCTAATTCTGCTTTCTCCCTGTAACCTTTAACACACTTGGTAATCAAGAGCTTATCAACTTCTGCCTTAAATATACCCAATGATTTGGCATCCACATCTGTCTGTTGCAATGAATTCCACAGATTCACCACCCACTAACTAAAGAAATTCCTCCTCATCTCTGTTCTAAAGGGATGTTCTTCGATTCTGAGGCTGTGCCCTTGGTCCTAGACTCCCCACTATAGGAAACATATTTTTGTCTATCTTTCTTCAGTAAAATAATGACACACTATTTTGAATGTCTTGGTCGTAACCTCTGGACACCAGTTTGTCTGGGAGTGTAATCCACATAATTATGCAATGCAATTATTGTTTGTAAAGATTTTTTCCCATAACTCATACCTTAAACAGTCATACATCTTACAAATGTGGCAGTCCAGAAAACCGCTCCGGACTATGATCCAGAAAAGGTAAGGAACAATGATCAGTGAAATGGGAAGCAGAAGTAAAGTGATCCTTTGACCTGGACATAGGGTCCTGGTGGGAGAGACATTAGTGAGGGTGGGGGGCAGGGGTTACTGCTTGCAATCATCCTGTATTGCTGTCTGATTTGTATGTAGTTATCATGGTGAATGCTAATTCATAAGTAACATGAGAATACAGAAAAGGAGGAAACCATAACCCCTTTTCCAACATCTCTCATTTTACTCATATACCTTTACACATTTGGATAAGAAAAAAAATGTCCTCTATCTCTGAATTGAAATCAATAATTCACCATAAGTGCTGAAATGCTTCTTAATTTCCCTTCTCAAAACTCTGGTTGTTCCACTCATATCTCTGGATCTCACCGGCATGTTCGACACATTCAGTACCTGTCCTCATCACTAGTCAATCCAGAAAATTGTTTATTGATTTACTTTGCACAGGTTCACTATCCTGCTGATCCCTCAACCATCTCACCCTCATTGCCAATGTAATGACCATCATCTCTGCTGTTTACTAAGGCAAATAACAGAATGGAGCTGTCAGCCGAGCCCCCTTTACTGTGGGCAGGAAGTCCAATTAAAAGCTATCTCTGGTACAACAATGTATTTATGCTATGTCAGATAGCACACTTGCTTGCTAAAGTTATCTCTCATTTGTATGCACTGCATTAGGGAAAGGTGGTGCAGTTGTGTAATTCAACATCATCCAATGTTGGATCCAAAACCTTGGGTCTTGGTGTTGACTTCCACTGCAAGTTCTCTAGCATGGCTATAGGCCATATGTCTAGATGACTTTCTTACCCACCACATATGGTAGATGTCACTTCTCCTTGACATTTTGTCCATCACTATCTCTGAAAGTAACAAGGAGTTTGCCCAGTGTCTTCACTGCTGTAGTATTTCTTCAATAGGTATTGGCCGAGGTCATCTCATCATGTTGACCTTAAATTGAGGAGATACATATCAGCATTAAAATCTACAACAATATAGTTAACAAATACTGATTTGCTCCATTCGTGTTAATGTAACCAAGTAAAGAATTTTCCACAGGACTTTAAAGAGGTACAGGCTAACCACATATTTCCTAGCACGCTACAGTTTTATTTAGGACTAAGTAACTTTACTCTACCCAGACCCCATTTCTTTACTGAAAAGCACCATGAGCACAGATACTGCAATCCAGCAAGGTGGTGTGACATATTGTTGCCCACTGTGGCACACAAACACAAAGTTAGTTTCAAGGAATTAAAGCTAGTCTCATTTGAAGTAACGAGGAGATTGCTAGATTGTTGTACAAACCTATTAGTAATTTACTGACTGACTGACACAGGGATACTGACCCACTGTAACACACTGTTAGAAGTTCTGAGTTTCTAAAACACATGGCAAGACACTGGAGTTCAGTGGTGAGACATACTGGGACTGTGACACACATCAAAACAATGAGATGCTTTGCTGTCTTCCAGGGATGCAAGTGGTTGCTGCAACAGCTGCGACTGTATCTGACAGCGAAACATGGCACTGAGGCTATAGAAACACTCTTCAGAGACATGGACAACATTTTTATTAAAAGCTTACAGAGTGTCCAGAATGTAATCATTAACGACAAGCATTGCTTTGAACTGTATGGATATGACATTCTGATCGATAAGAACCTGAAACCGTGAGCATAATGATAGATTGAATTAAATGTTACATTTGCCTTCTGTGTGTTGTATTTGCTGTGTTTGCACTTTAGTGTTTTATATGACAGTGTGCATGTGTCCAGTATGGGATTCAATATGCTTTTGTAATGTGATATGTGTAGCTTTGTGTTGTGTGGTTCTGAATGTGTTCCTGTATGTCAAAAGCAAAACATTGTAGATTCAGTGAACATAAAACAAGACACAGTCCTTGAAATACGCAGCAGAATAAGCAAAGTCTGTGGTGAGACAAAGGTCATTGTCCTGAAATATTGACTCTCTCATTTTCATTTGACTGCATTTTTAAATGTTTTGCTCAATGTACTTGTACCTGTGGTGTGACTGTGATTTGTACCTCATGTCCTGTAGAGCTTACGCATGTCTGTGTATGTAGATTTGTGTATCGTGTATTTGTGATTTGATCTAAAGAAATTAGTTTTTAAGTGAGTGTTAGTAGAATTATGTGACTGAGTTAGAGTACCTGTTACGATAAGCCGAATGTATGAAATGCTTCAATCAGTTTAGTACTTGTGCACTCAGACCCCGCTTAATGCTGAGGATGTGTTCCTCAGAGGTGGAGTGCCATGTAAATCAGTGCTAAGTGGGGTCATTATAACCTTTCTTAAATGGGTATGTGTGCTTGATTTAAAAAAAAAATCAAACCTGAGATATATGATGTTTTGTTTTATGTATACATAGTAATTCCTGGAGTAACAAACACACAAAAAGGCACACAGTGAAGCAGCAACACATTGCAGCAGCAGTGGGGGGAAACGGGTAATGTTTACATCTTAGAAGAGGGACCAGGCTGTGGGTCCTCCTCTGATGTTGGCTTCTTCTTCAAGTAGGCATTGAGATTTAACTGCCTTTTCTTAAGTTTCCTCTCATGAAGCATTTCTCGGTAGCAGGAAATCGTGTTGAGAACACCTCTCTTTGCCTTATTGCTTCACTCCCAGTCAGGATCGTTATCGATGAACTGGTCCATGATTTGTGTGATCATGGCGATGCTAGTGCTGAGGTTTCCTTCTGATGTTTCTTCTTCTCCATCCATGTCCTCAGATTCACTCAGTATGCGTTGCTCTTCCAATTCTCGAAGCTCTTCATAATTCAACATCACCGTCATTAACATCCTCTAATCCTGCTTCAAGGGCCAGTTCAATGATGTTTTGGATGACTGATTCCGCTTGAACTCCTAGGATGTCGTTGCATGTGTCTGGCCATAGCTGCTTCCGCACTCCATTCATGCCATTTGAAGTTACTTCATCCCAGGCTGCTCTGACATTGTCTACAGCTTTCATGATGTTGCAGTTTTCCCACAACTGCCTGATGGATTTTTTTTTTGTCTTGACCTTTTGCTTCCTCTGCAAGTTGCTTGAATGTGCGACAAAGATAGTAAACTTTAAAATTCAATATTATTGCATTAGTTGGAGTAATGGTGTTGGGTGGAAGATAAACCACTTCTGTAGGAATGCAGTTCCAAAGTGTGTCAAGATTCTCAGGGTGGCCTGGGGCATTATCAAGTACCAACGATGCTTTAGGTTCAAGGTCATGCTGCTCACAATACCGCTTCACTGCTGGACAAAAATGTGGAACCAACCAATTTTGGAAAACATCAATCATTACCTGGGCTTTATTGTTTGATTTCCAAATCACTGGTAGATTTAATTTTAAAATGCCTTTCATGGCTTGTGGTGTTTCAGAGTGATACACAATCATAGGCTTTAACCTAAAGTCACCTTTAGCATTGCCTCCTAGCAAGAGAGTTAACTGGTCCTATGCAGCCTTGAACCCAGATGCACGTTTCTCTTCTCAGGAGATGAAAGTACAAGAAGGCGTTCTTTTCCAAAATAGGCCTGTTTCATCTACACTGAAAACAAGCTCGGGAGGATAATCATCTTTTTTGATTATAGTCTTCATTGTTGCAGGAAAATCCTGGGCTGCCTTGCTGTCTGCACTAACCACTTCAAAAATACATATGCTTATGGAGGTAACTGTGTTGTTTAAATCTTTCAAACGACCTCTGCTGGCTGTGAATGTTACAGCGTATTTTCTTCTTGAATATGATTGAAGATACTTCTTGCCTTTTTCATTATTATCGGCAGGCTTAGGGGCATGTTTCATTGTGTTTGGTCATCCACCCATATATTTAGTCTATTTTCCATTTTTTTCAAGCAAATGGCTCCTTGAAGCTTTTATCTTGTCTGCATTTTTAATAATTGTTCTGATCATCGATGTAGCCAATTTCAAAGAGGAGCCAACATCAACCTGACGCTCACCAGCTTCCAAACGCCATATCACTTGCAGTTTCACTTCATGCTAATGCTTTCCTAGACACCTTAGATGTACTACCCTCACTGGAAGTTGCAGGCCATTTTCCAGACATTATGGGTGAAAAAAATGGAATAAATTGACGAGGGAGCAAAAACATTTACACACGCAGGGGAGGCACAGCGTGAACAAATATGTGATTGGCTCAGAGCATATGTAAAGCACTGATTGATTGGCTGATTGAATGTTTACTAATGGCAACTGCTCTTGAGAAGTTTTAAGTGTTGATTAGAATTAATTTGTGCCATTTTAAAACATTTCAGTGAAAAATTAGATAACTGCATTGTAATGAATCAGCTCTATGCAGGGTAGCGTTATGCAGGGTCTGAGTGTAATTAGAGTAATTGAGCATTACAGCACACAGCCCATCCAGTCCATGCTGTACTAATTTTCTGCCCAGTCCCATCAACCCACACCTCGACCAGAGCCCTCCATGTCTCTGCTGACCATATATTTACCCAGTTGTTATAGTGAAACATACTGCCAGTGAAGTTTAGAATTATCCAAATCTTAATGCAGGACTAAGAACAGAGGTGAATGCCCGGTGTCTGTCTGTACAATTACACTGGACAGTGATCAGTCAAATATTACAAACTCGTGCTTTCACACCTGTTACTGGGTACCTTCTACTCTGCTGATGTTGCTTGGCTTTGTCAATATTCACTGGGCAGCTCTTGAAAGTTGTGAGGTATCTGCCCTATCATATATTTGGTTCCTTCCTGTTTCCTCAGGTGGCTTTTGGAAGTGAATGCATCTCCATCACTGATAGCCAGCAGCCAGGAGGATTATGAGTTGAAATGTCGCCTGCTGCAGGACACAGTGAACGTTGTAGACATGGAAGGAAGGTGAGTCTGCAACCTCCAATTGTGTTTTCTTCAGAACTGTGCTGAATTACCACATTCTTTCCTTAACAGGCTATATTTTACAGGCTCACTGGGAAAGAGAAGCAGGTTGGAGGTTTTGACCTGATGTGGAACGATGGTCCTGTTTATAGTGAAGATCTAGATTTTGAAGGAGGCATTAATCTCACTGCTAACACTCACTTGGGTAATAATTTATTGAAATACTCTTCTCCTCTATATATTTACTACTTGATTTCTTGTTTGTAGAAGGTATATAAATAACTTTCCTTTCTGTCAGTGATGAGCTTGTCTTGAGGATCTTTAATGGGGGAAAGTGGGAAGAAATTTAAATTTAAAATCAGTTCAAACAGCCCTTCAACTTGAACCACACTATCAATATTGCTTACATATTAAAAATGTGTGGCTGTGGGTAAGATGTACTTTAGGAGCTAACTGAATTTTGAGAAGCTGCATTCTTGAGAGCATCATATAGATATAGAGATAGGGTTAAGGAGTTTTTTAACAATACATGGAAAAGCAGATTGTTTTATTGTGATTAAGATCAGTTATACGTTGTATGTTTGAAGTTGAGTATATGGACTTATAAAAGATATTTCAATAAATGACCCATGTTGGACTGATCTGCAAACTTGAAGCCCAGGAGCAGTTCATACATTATAGCACTGATTGCATTTCAAAATATTTTATTATTTTAAAGTTCTTTGTCACCTTGTAAAAGGTACACAAACTGAATGATATAAGCATAGTCTTTCAATAGCATAAAGCTTAGAAAATTGCTCAAGAGCTAGAAAGCAGAGTGTTGTGATAAATTATGCTCTTAAGATTGGAAGATAATAGGGAAATCAGTTAGGAAGCCATGAGCCATGATTGTGTTGAATAGTAGAACAAGCTTAAGGAGCTCTCATTGATACAATGACTGTAAGCAGGTAATTAAATAGCAGATACCACAGTTGAAGGAGGTTCAATCTTTGCCCCTCAGAGGCACGCAGGGGGTGATAGTATTTGGGAATGGCCCTGTCAGTGAGATCCTTGGGCACTATGTGAGTTGAATGGAACAGGTTGAATATTGAGTTTGGGACCTACTGCTCTGACAACTGAGATATCAGAAAACTCTCTTAATCTTCTGTGTGGCCACTTGTTTCCTCGCTGACACATACTATTTCTTGACAGCCTCTCTGTGTTGATGTGTCCAGTTCATTTCAGGTTTGGTTTGTTTTATTTCCAGGCTGCCTGAATGACAGGGAGAAGCAGTTGTGGCATCTGTTAAAGCCATTCACCACCCAGAAGAAGCAGCAGTGAACAGTGGGAGGAAACAGAAGAATACATGCATACAGTGTCCCTGTCCCACACAGGGCTAGCTAATACCTGTGCTTCGAATCTAATACAGGTGCAGGGCAGGACAGTCTAATTGCAGTTTCATGTATGTATCTGTTTATCAGACAGTATATTGCCCTTGTCCTAAAACACTCCACTGGGTATTGGAGTATAATGCATGGTACGTATTTTCTGCAGGAAGCAAAAACCAAATGCATCATCACTGTAGGTTCTCTAAGCTCATTGCCAAACACTCTTGGCTTCATGCATAGGTGACATTAATTGTAACTTGTATTTAATTTATAAGAACTTGGAGAAAAATAGTGATATGAGCAGTGGAAGATTCAGTGACAATAAATGTGTAGTTGACAAACAATTATAGGAGACGGGTAGCACTGTTGTCCTGCACCCACACTGAACAGGCCTGTGGTTCTTGAACCAAACATGAAACATTGTTAAGAACACCTTGAGATCACTTGTGTCTGATGTTAACAACACAGTAGTTACTTCAATCGCCTGTCTGTATGTTCCATTGTCCTGCCCTAACCGCCTCCATTAACACGAACTCAATTCAGAAAGAGGCTTCCAGCCATGTTTCTTTACTGAGGCCTGTGTTATGCAATCAACTCCTTTTACTGTGGAGATTAAATTCTGCCACATGATTCAAGCTCCCACTCCCCACCAGTAGTGCATCTCCCACAAAAGTAGTTAACAGACTGTCCCTGAAAAATTGCTCAAGCTTTACAGCTCCTGCACTGACACTGCGTGCAATGTGTGAGATGTTCTCCCTGTAATCAGTTAATCCTAGAGTGCCCAGCTCAAGCTGAGTGCATGCTGGATGGTTCTTGAGATAACCTCCTGCATCCAATTAATCCTACTCATCAAGGTTCACACTAATAGTATTCAAATATAAAGTGAAAAATCAGCCATGTAGCATCTGGCAGGATTACTCTGTTACAAATGAGCTTCAATTATTGGTGAGTCCAGGACTCCAGTAACCTGAGCTACTCAAAAGCCTATCATATGACTGCAGTATTATTATTTCGGACAGATGGGATTTGTCAACCATGGATGGCAGATCATCTAGGAGAAGGAAAACTCTGATCTCAAACCTCCGCTGCCTTGCGGTTATACCCTCTTATGGGGCAGACTTCAGGAATAAACCCAGAGTAAAAAAAATCCAGAGCTGGAGTCCCTAAAGCAGTCCTCCATTTTGCCAATCACCTTTCTGACTCTCAGCTTCACTCCACCCCCTCCGGTCTTCTATCATTTTGCATTTCCCCCTCCCCCTCCTACTTTCAAATCTCTTACTGTCTTTCCTTTCAGTTAGTCCTGACGAAGGGTCTCGGTCCAAAATGTCGACAGTGCTTCTCCCTATAGATGCTGCCTGGCCTGCTGTGTTCCACCAGCATTTTGTGTGCGTTCCTCCATTAAGCTCAATGTTGACTGACAACTCTTGCAATGCTGCTGTTATCAAACAGTACCGGTCTCTGCCATTCCTTTGAGTTTATCAGATGTGTGGAAAGGCTGAGCATGCTACATGGGCAACAGCTTGCTCCCCATATCATACTGTCTAGGCTTGCATATCTGGTCAGCTAGGATGCAACATCCATGGTCAACCCTGACTGATGGAGGCCTTCACATTATTATTGAAATGATTGACCTGTCAAAGAGCCTCTAGTTAGTTACATGTGTCCATGTAGACTTAGAATTTTTAAAAAACTCCTGAGTTCTTATCTGATAGAGAACCATGATTTTCACATGTATAGTGGTTGTTGACCCCAGTGACATCTGGCAGTTTGGTAGAGTTCTAAAGCAATAACAATTAAGATGAATGTTTTTATGCTTGTTAAACAAAGTCCATTGTAAGAGGCTGAGCAAAACCTCACTAAATCAGGAGACTGTGGCTTGGTATAAACCTGACCAATCAAGACTCTATCAACCTCTGTCTTAAATATACGTACAGATTTGGCCTCCAAAGCTGCCTGTGACAACGAATTCCACAGATTCACCACTCTCTGGCTAAAGAGATTCCTCCTCATCTTCATTCTAAAAGGGTGCCCTTCTATTCAGTGGCTGTGTCCTCTGATCTTAGACTTTCACACCATAGGCAATAACCTCTCCACATCCACTTTATCAAGGCCTTTCACCATTTGATAGGTTTCAATGAGGTCACTCCTCATTCTTCTGAATTCCGGTGATTACAGGCCCAGAGCCATCAAATACTCTTCGTATGACAAGCCATTCGAACCTGGAATCATTTTCATGAACCTCCTTTGAACCTCTCCAGTTTCAGCACATCCTTTCTAAGATAAGGGGCCCAAACCTGCTCACAATACTCCAAGTGAGGCCTCATCAGTGTTTTATAAAGTCTCAACATTACACCCTTGCTTTTATATTTTAGACTTCATATTCTCATAAACCAGAAAAAGAAAGTGGGAGGAGGGGTAGGAGCACAAGATGGTAAGCAATAGGTGAGTATAGGTGAGGGAGCATGGATGAAAGGGAATAATGTGAAAACCTAGGGGAGAAGAGACAGAGCTGAAGAAGGAGGTATCTGATAGGAGAGGGCAGTAGGCCATAGAATAAAGGAAGGGACTCTTCAGGTGAGAAGAGGACAGTGGACCATGGAGTAAAGGGAAGGGAGTGGGGAAACAGAGGAAGTGATGGGCAAGAGAGCCGGCAGAATGAGGGAAAACAAAGGGAGTAGCTCCCAGAAGTGCCGCCAAAGTGAGCAGAATAGAGCAGGTACAGTTTATTGAGTATCGTATCAGGCAATGACTGTCTCCAACAAGACCTCCTGTTGATGTTCAGTGAAGTTACCTTTGCTGAGTTCTACACTCTGAATATCCTGGGGAGTTACCATTAAACAAAAATCTGACCAAATCAGACACATGGCTGCAAGAGTAGTTCAAAGTCTGGGTATCCTGTGGTGACTGACCCACCTCCTGAAATCTCACGTCTATTCTACAAGGCAGAAGTCTGGAGTGGAAGTTTTTAATGAAAATGAAATTTATTCATAATAAAACTTATTTACAAACAGTGCAATGCCTTTTCATTCTTTACATTCATAATCAACGCTTTCAGTGCTGTTCTTTTGCTTTCCTACACACCAGTAACATAGCTACCTCTCATGTGCCACCCTTGGGTGGTATTTACAACTGAGAGACTTCCTCACCCAACATGGCCCCTTCCTCTCTAATAGCAGAAGAACCATATGTTGTGGCCCTTGTATTAGCTGAATCAAGCTTCAGTGTGTATTCCTACAGTCTGGAATGTGCCCGTTGGCAGCATTCCTCTATGGATATCTTAATGTGCTGGCAGGCCAAAGGGCATTTTGCTGAGTTGATCTGCCAGCAGCACTTCACATCCACTCCATGTGTGTCTCTGGGAGTAGCCCATAGATCAGAGTGTCCTTTGTCATGCAGCTGCTCAGGATGAACTGCGACACAAGCCCTTGAGTCTTTCTCCACAATCTCTTTGCAATCCCATAGTCTGCAAAGAGTTGAGCAACCAACTCGTCCAGAGTGGAATAGAATACTCTTCATATGCCTGAACGAGTACAGCACCAACAAATCCCAACAAGCTCAGCACCATCCAGGATAAAGCTCACTTCACTGACATGGAATCTACCATCCTAAACATTCATTCCTGACACCAACTCCAACAGCACCTCCCTATCCCATGAGCTCCACTACCAAGTAGGGCACAGGCAGGAGGTGCACAGGAACACAACCTATATGTTGTCTTCCAAGCCTCTAGGAAATGTAGCATGACTGTCTGAACCAAATCCGGAAACTCAGTAACAGAGTAATGGCTCAACTTGGCAGCTCACTGCCACCTCTTCTACAGATATTAAGGATTATTAAAGATTAGCTTTATTTGTTGTATGTACATCAAAACGCATTATTTTGGTCAATAACCAACACAGTCCAAGGGTTGTACTGTGGGGGCAGCCTGCAAGTGTCAACCCACTTCCGGTGCCAACATAGCATGCCCACGATTCACTAACTCTAACTGGTACATTTTTGGAACGTGGGAGGAAACCCGTGCGGTCACTCCCTATAGACAGCAGCAGGAATTGAACCCTGATCAGTGAACAATGACACTCTACAGCAAGTGCTACCTACTACATTACCATGCCAGCATAGGGGGCAGCACAGTGATATAGTGGTTAGAACAACACTTTACAGTACAGCTGACCAAGGTTCAATTCCTGCCGTTGCCTGGAGTTTGTATGTTCTCCCCGTGACCACGTGGATTTCCTCCAGGTGCTCCAGTTTCCTCCTACAATCCAAAGACGTACCAGTTGGTAGGTTGATTGATCATTGTAAATTATCCCATGATTAGGCTAGGATTAAATGGGGGAATGCTGGACAGCATAGCTCAAGGGGCCAGAAGGGCCTACAAACAACCTCTGTATGTTAAAAAAAAAACATATCATGAACTTACTTGGACTATAATTTCAGTTTTTGAAGTTGACACAATTGGTGAAAAATGTTGGGTAAGACAGAAATCAGACAGGAGGACTACTGGAATATGTTGGATTGGACAATTGAGGGAGTTACTTGGTAGGACATTAGGGAGTGCTATTAAAGAGAACACTGCTTTTGGACAAGATGTTGGGGTAGAAGGTAAAGCTTTATATGTCACATGTACATCGCCTATGCCCCCTACATGCTGCCCCCTATGCTGGCATGGTAATGTAGTAGGTAGCACTTGCTGTAGAGTGTCATTGTTCACTGATACAGCGAAATGCATCAAATCAGCAAGGATTGTGCAGAGCAGCCCGCAAGAGTCCATGCTTCTAGCATTAACATAGCACACCCACCACTCACTAACATTAACCATACAGCTTTGGGATGTGGAGCACCCAGAGGAAGCCCACCTGGTCACAGGGAGAATGTACAAACTCTTTATACAGCAGTGGGAGTTAAACACCAACTGGTGGTCATTGGTGCTGCTACAGCGTTACACTTGAAACTGGAGAATCATTGGACAGATCAACAGGGCAGGTTTAGTCACGACAATTGGTGTCGTCTCGATACTTGGAAAGCTTTTTCCCATTAAGAATTCTGAGCTGTTGGCTTTGCACTCCCAGTGTGGAGAGCTCAAAAGGTAATCTCAAGAATGCAGAGCAAGCTCTTCCCCAACTAACTGGAAATGCTGTTGAACAGAACAAACAACAGGACAGAACAGTGCTGGGATGAAATGTTCATTCCCGATAGTTGCTCCAACCCTGGTCCCATGAATAAATGAATACTGAAAACCACACACAGAAACTCAGAGATAGATCACAGCCACAGTGAATGAACAATGGAACATTGAACTTTCCATGACTACTAGTACTCTCCAATACTTTACCATCAGGTATCAAACAGGAGGTACTTGGCTTCAATACTGTACAATTTTGGCCCACCAGCAATTAATTTCCATCACACTTGGATGTTCAAAGCGCGCTGAAAACTGGCTGAAGTTCCACAAACTCTTGTAAATTAATGTGTACACCCTACAGATGGCAGCAGTCAGCAACATAAAAGCTGGGAGGCCTACAGTACATCAATCAAGGCTTGATTGGACACCCCAGGTCAGCGTTACCATCCTCACTTAACTCATTTAGAGAATCTTAACAGAGATGGTGGGTCAATGTTCATCTTACATTGACCACAATAGAGGCATTACTGGCTGTGCAATGTCTGGCTACATTCAAGCAATTACAAATTCATATGGCAGTCAGAACATTTTGCCAAGTCCTTTTCAAATACTCCTCGAATAAATAAAAGTTGCCTAGATCATGGAAAGATTGTTGGCCACAATAAGGCTGTTGGCTGGACAACATGCACTATTGACTGTCCTGGGGAGATTTGTTAACTAGGACATTGAAGTATTTGTAAGAACATTTTAAGCCAGCACGCCTCGGAGTGTTTGTCATTATGATGGTTATGAGCCAACAAACTAGACAACTTTACACAGAGCAAAACTGATTGTGCATTGGGTACATAAAGAATTCCCCTCTTGACAGGAAGGTGAAATCTGGTGCAAGCAAATGTTTCACAAGGCACACCTTACACATGCTTGCAGAACAGTAATGATTGGTGACAGTCTAAAGTACCAATTAACTGTTTAATCATCAGAACTTGACAGAGTTGGTTATTCATAAGGTGTCGCCCCAACGCAAAGAGGATTGAGAACTTCTCAGCTTGATGAGTGCATAGAAATACTTCTAACATCCATTTCTTAGATCCTGGAGTGTTACTCAGAGTGCACAGGAGAACAATTATATTATTCCAATAACAGTATCACTTGGTGAGATGGTTTACTTTTTTCCATGGCCAAACATTTTTAGGTGTTAACTGAACCAGCACTAGGCACTCGGTTGTTTGAGTGGTCTCATATTTTCTGCAGAAAGCAAGGGCAGGACCTTGCTGTGTTGCTCCCAGTCCATGTCAGCTGCCAATTCTGATTCTTGGGTCATTTAATTAACTCCTGTGATTACCCACTTGATTTCCCCGTGGAGTGGGGTGGGAGGATGACCACACCCAGTCTCTCATTAACTTTTGCACTGCAGGCAGTTCTTGGATCTCTGAAGTCTCTCGGCTCTAGGGTGATAGGCTTACCCCGATCATACTGCGTGCAGCCGCGTTTTTCTCAATTTTTGGTTCTTGCCGATTGTTGGTGGTCAGTTGAAATCGACAGTCCTATCTGTGTTGTCATTGGGGGCAGTGACCTGAAGGGACTGGTAGGTCATCTTGTAATTGCTGCCACGGTTGTTGTCCCAGAACTCTAATCCTTCAACTTTGTACTTTATAGCAAACTGCAGAGAGCAGCCCGGCTGGAGCAAGTGAATTGATGGATTCAGTGTGAAGGTGAAACGATCCATTTTGCCTTCAATGTTGCTTTCAAACAGAGCGGAGACATCAGTGAAGAACTTCCAGTCATTGCAGGTGAAACGGACTGTCACCTCCTTATGATAGGCCAGGTTTACGACCAGGATGGTACCACTGATAACCAGTTCTGCCCCTGACACTGCTTCCAGGCACACCTTCTGACTGTTTAGTCGCTCACTGAAGTTTTCATCATCCCTGGGATTCGTGAATTCCATTCTGAAACGCTGTATCCATATAACTTGTTCTGTGGGCTCATTGGAACTGAAACTGGCCAGTACATGTGCTGGTATAGTTGGCTCCTCTGCTGAGTCAAAGCTACGAACTTCTGTTAACTCCAAACCGACTGAGTCAGCAAATCTCACTCTGTTGCTGCTGCTGTTACTTCTGATGCTCCCCCGCCTCTTTGTTAGGGAGCCCGGGCAGGATTTTGCTCGTCTCTGGACTTTGGGCCATGCCCCCCAGTCCCTTTTACCCAGACCAAGGGGGTATCCCAGTCCATGCATGAGTTGCACACGAACACACAGGCCTGAGAAGGGACCCAGGCTTTGAGAGAGAGTAATATATATTTGCTGTTCTAGCCCTACATCGGGAGTGAAGTCTGAGGACCCCATATCCTGGCTCTCAAGAGGCAGCTTCTGTTGACTAGATGTCCTGTTCCCAAGCAAGGGCAGTTGAAGACACTGTTCCAATTTCTTGTCGCATCCTGATCTCAGATCCTGAAACGGGGCTAGCTTGACCCACTCCTTCAACCCTGTGGCTGAGAGGTTGTGCTGTAAAGGTGGAAAACTTTTCTCTTTTCCCTGCACTCCTACTTCCGATTCCAGTTCCAGTCCTATGACACTGCCAGTTCTTGGATCGGGAGCCAGATTCATAGCCTTTGTCTGGAGGTTAGGCTGCTCTGGAACTACACTGTTATCCTGGGCAAGGTGCAGGTCTTTTTCTGATTTGCAATCGCTAACAATAAGTTGGGTCTGTTCTTCTGATTCTGATCTGCAACCATCTACAGGCTGACTACCGTGGTCTGCCTCATCTCTCTGATCCAGCTTACACTGAGTGACTTGCTCTGACCCACAACACTTACTCAGTGCTGAATGCACAACCCAGTCTAAGCGGTTGATCTCAGGCAGAGCAGACTGGGTGCCCTGCTGCAAGCTACCGTTCTCACCCACAGTGGATTGGATAACCTGCTCTAAACTACCATTCTCATTCAGAGTAAACTGGATGACACTCATACCCAGTGCAGATTGGGTGATCTGTTTAAAACCACCACCCACACCCGATGCAGTTTGGTTGACCTGTTCTGAACCAGCAATGTCATTCATGCCAGACAGGGTGATCTGCTCTGATCCACCACCCTTACCCAGGGCTGACTGGCTGCCCTGAGTCAATCTTTTGCCCAGATCAAGCACAGAACTGGCCTTTTCAGTGGTGGAATCAAGTACCTGCTGCCTGTTGGATGGCGAAACCAAATTCAGACCCACTGCTTTGACTCTTGGCTCCATCTCCGAAGTGCTAACCAATACCATTTGGCCTCTCCCAGGTCTCATCACCCGGCCCAGAGCGAACTGAATGCTTCGTTCCGACCCGCCTCCTCTGACTGGGACAAACTGGCTGACTTGCTCTAACCCCGGGCTACCCAAGTGGATGCTGCTGCCGTGCTCGAGACGGGACTCCCCGGTTGCTGACAGCTGTTTAATTCCTTTCTTCCAGCCAAGCACCTGCTGGATTTGGTCCTTGAAGCCCGCGCAGCGGATTTCTGGCGCTGCCCGGGCTTCGGGCGCTGGCGCCGGGCGGCCCCGGACGGCGCCGGCTTTGCCCAGACTCGGGGAGGCTGTTGCCATCAGCGGTGTGGGCGGGCGGCAGCCAGCGACCCTTGGTGCGGGTCTAATCACCCCGCGCTTTGTGACCCACCGCCCCACGTCAGTCCGCACACAGGGGGGCAGCAGCGGCGGTCCGGTTCAGCGGGGCAGCCCGCACGGACGGACGGGGGCGAGTAGCGTCTGTCGCAAAGTAGTTCTCTATCCCACTGCTGTCTGTCTTCCCCATCTCACCCCCCCCCCCCACACACACACACCCTTGTGCTACTCCAGCGATGATTATACCACTTCACTCACCTCTCCCACCACGTAATGTTCAACTTTCATGATTTCTAATATCCAGTCATGAATCTCCTAACCAGGATTTCTTGTGTTGACATCATTATTCGAAGATAAAGTTGATCCTATTGCCATACGCACAAGTATAGGTGCAGTGAAACTCTTTTCTTGCAGCAATATTACAGGTACGTAGCATGATACTAGCAAAATTCACAAGTAAAACATAAAATAATTTTTGCAGGGAAGTACATAGAATACAAAAGACGTTGAGGATGAAGGTGGAGAGGTTTAGAGAGGTTGCAGTGCTGTGGGCTGGGTGTGCACATTATCCTGTTCTGTGCTGCCCTTTTACCATGCTAATTAGTCTATATTTTATCTCATTTGTTCTGCCATTCCTGTGTCACAATTTTCTGTCAGCTGATTGAAGTCTTCACAGCCCATTACTGCCCTCACAAACATGAGAAAATCTGCAGATGCTGGAAATCAAAGTAACACACACTTTGGAGGAACTCAGCAGGCCAGGCAGCACCTATGGAAAAGAGTACAGAGTCAGCGTTTCAGGTCCTGATGAGGGATCTCGGCCCAAAACGTCAACTGTTCACTCTTTCTCATTGATGCTGCCTGGCCTGCTGAGTTCCTCCAGCATTTTGTGTGTGTTACCATTGCTACCCTGTTCACATTTACTAACCCTTATGTCAGCCACTAATGTATAAGTTGTAACTTGTCATCAGGTGTTGGCTTATATTAATAACTGGCATACATTAGGAGAGACAAGAGAATGCAGATGCGGAATCTGGTGCAGCACACAGAAGAAGAATTAGAGGAGCAATGGTCCCAGCGCTGATACCCTGGAAACACCATTCACCAGTCTTGTTGCCAGCAGTCTTTAAGCCAATTTCAAACACTGACCTGTTAATTCCATAGGTCACAACTTTCTCAACCATTTTTTATTTGGGTCTATCACAAACAAATGTATTTATTATTTTTATATGATCAAGACAATCAAACATGTCTTGCTGTTAAGTGTGCTGGTTCTCTTTTATTGACTTAAACTTTACTGAAAAGGACTCATGTCCTTGGGTTAGTGGATTATATTGAAGAGGGAGTAGGGATTTATTGAAGGATGAAAAATTGTATTGAATGGTGACTTTATATTAATGGATCAGGGCTCTCTTATTGGTTATAGATTTTATACTGATGAATGAGAAATTATAAACTCACAGTTACTGGCAAAAGATTTGCTGAGAGTTCTCTCACCATAACAAGTGACAGGTTATACTGAGTGAACAGGTTTTAATAATAAATGTAAGGGTTAATAATAATAAGATGCTGTTAAGGATTATACTGATGAGTCAAGTTGTTATATTAGAAGAGTGAAGATTCTTATCTGGTTGAGGTGAGCAAATTCAACACATTAAGGAATTATACTATTTATTTATGGTTCTTTTGATTATTCTAGTGTTTGTTTTGATAGTTAAGGGACATATTAGAAGGGATTTTGTGGTAATTGAAAAGGTTGTATTGATTTAGTGAGAATAACATTGATATTTGAGGGCTTATGTTAATGTGCAAGGCAGTATCATGTTGACTAAAAGGTTTTTAAAGCAAGGTGATTAAATCGTACAAAAGTTATATTGATGGGTAGTATGGGTGAAGGATCTTAAGAGAAGTAATTAACAGAGGTTGTTTATATCATAAGATGTTTGATAAGTGAGGGGTTACATTGCTGGGAGAGAATATTGGACCATATTTTAAAGAGAGCAGTTACATTGGAGGATGACAATGTTACCTTGATAGTTCAGGGAATTATTCTGCAGATATATTATATATTTAATTAAATAATGAGAAGATAAATTGCAAATGTCACTCCACTCTTCAAGAAGGGAGAGAGGCAGAAGAAAGGAAAATGTAGACCAGTTAATCTGTCTCCATGGCTGGGTAGATGTTGGAGTCGATTGTTAAGGACGTGGTCTCAGGGTACTTGGAGACACATGACAGAATAGGCTGCAGCCAGCATGGTTTCCTCAAAGAAAAATCTTGTCTGATAAATTCGTTGGAATTCATTGAAGAAGTAACAAGCAGGATAGACAAAGGAAGATCAGTTAATGTTGTGTACTTGGATATTCAGAAGGCCTTAACAAGCTATGAGCCCATGGTATTACAACAAATATTCTCGCATGGATAAAGCAGTGGCTGATTGGCAGGAGGCAAAGAGTGGGAATAAAGGGAGACTTTTCTGGCTGGTTGCTGGTTACTAGTGGAGTTCCACAGGAGTCTGTATTGGGACTGATACTTTTTACATTTTATGCTAATGTTTTGTATGATGGAGTTGATGGCTTTGTTGCAAAGTTTGCAGACATTATGAAGATAGGTAGAGGGGCACATAGTTTTGAGAAAGTAAAGAGGCTACAGAAGGACTTAGACAGATTCGGAGAATGAGTAAAGAAGTGGCAGATGGAATGCAGTGTCAAGAAGTGTATGGTGATGCACTTTGGGAGAAGAAATAAAAGGGTAGACTATTTTCCAGATGGTTAGAAAATACAAAATACTGAAGATCAAAGGAACTTGGGAGTCCTTGTGCAGGATTCCCTAAAGGTTAATTTGCAGGTTGAGTCTGTGGTGAGAAGGCAAATGCAATGTTAGCATTCATTTCAAGAGAACTAGAATAGAAAAGCAAGGGTATAATGCTGAGACTTTCTAACGCACGGATGAGACCTCTCTTGGAGTATTGTGGGCAGTCTTAGAAAGGATGTGCTGAAAGCAGAGAGCGCTCAATGGAGATTCATGAAAATGATTCCAGGATAGAATTGCTTGACATATGAAGAGCGTTTGATGGCTCTGGGCCTGTATTCACTGGAATTCAGAAGAATGAGGGTGACCTCATTGAAACCTATCAAGTGGGAAAGACCTTGATAGAGTGGATATGAACAGGATATTTTATTTGGTGGGGGAGACTAAGACTAGAGGACACAGCCTCAGAATAGAGGGGCATCATTTTAGAGTGAGATGAGAAGGAAGTCTTTTAGCCAGAGGGTGGTGAATCTTTGGAATTCTTTGCCACAGGCAGCTGTGGAGTCCAAGTCTTCATCTATGCATAAGACAGAGGTTGCTAGATTCTTGATTTGTCAGGGCATGAAGGGATACAGGGAGAAGGCAGGAGACTGGGGCTGAGAGGAAAAATGAATTAGCCATGGTGAAATGGCGGAGCAGACTCAATGAGCCAAATGGCCTAATTCTGTTCCTATGTCCTATGGTCTTAGAATAAGTACACACTTAGAAATTCACGAACAGCTTCTTCCCCTCTGACATCCGATTCCTAAATGGATATTGAACCATGAACACTACTTCAGTACACTTTTATTTCTGTTATTTTGCACTACTTATTTTAACTTAACTATTTAATAATTAAGTGTTTTAACTATTTAATAGCTAAGTATATTAACTATTTAATATACTTAATGTAACTCAGTTTTTTAAATATTTATCATGTATTTCATTGTACTGCTGCTGTAAAGTTAATAAATGTCATGACATTTGCCAGTGATGATAAATCTGATTCTGTTTCTGATAATAATGGTAGCTTAGATATATTATAATAATTGTGAAAGGTTATATCCATTGGTAGATAGATCTCAGGATAGTATATTGGGATAAACTTACTTTGAACTTTGAAAAGTTATACTGATAGATGAAAAGGTAATGATGAGTGACAGAGGTACATTGATCAAACAATGTTGATTGTGAGATTATACTGAAGAAAACAGGTTTATGCTTCTGAACAGTGTCTTCAAATTGTTGGAAGATGTTGGTTACTTTGATGATTAAAGTGATCAGTTCGATGTACAATGTTCTTCTATTAATGGAGAGAAGCTAATTTTATTTGGGGTTTGTTGGTGATCAATTTATCCTGATGGATAAAGGGGCTTATATTGGATTAATTAAAGTCAAGATTGGGGGTGTTATCAATAAATGCATTATACTGATTGCTAAATCACTCATGTACTTCACTTAATATGTGACACATCAGCTTGTCAACAAAAGCACCTAAAATCCCATAATGTATCCAAATGCACATCCAAGTTCTTTTTAAGCATACAGAAGGTTCTTCATCCACCTTCCTTTAGGCTGTAAGCCCCTTATCCATCAGGATAAATCAATCACCAACAAACCCCAAACAAAATTAGCCTCTCTCCACTAATAAAAGAACATTGCACATCAAACTGACCACTTTAATCATCAAAGTAAACACGATTATCTAGGTAACAAATGTTTTCCCCATCTCCCCACTAATTCTCATAATCAGTTCCTTTATGTTCATTCCTCTGGCTTTTATCATCTCTGTTGAGGAAAATAGCCTTTCCTTACACAATGTTATGCACCTTTATTTGGCCTCCCCTTAGACTTCCCTGTCCTAGAGAAAGCAAACCCATCTGATGCAAAGCTGCTAAGTCAATTTCTGTCATCTTCACAAGCCACTTCTGTGCCGTCTCTACTAATGAGGTTATGTCAGAGGGTGAGGTAGGAGGCAGAGGACTTCAAATTGAAGGATCCTGAAATTCTGGATAGATGTGGGAAAGTCAAGTACAAAAGGTCTCTGTTTAAAAATTAAGAATTCCCCCATTTAAAACAAGGTAAAATAACATTTTTCTTCCCTTGGAGAATTGTGTGTCTCTGGATGTCTCTTCCTTGAAGAATGTGGAAGGAGAGTCTTTGATGAATTTTGAGCCAGAGGTAGCTAGTTCTTGATAAATGAGGGGGTGGACATCAGGTCAGCTGTAATCTTATTGAATGCCAGATTCAACTTGAGAGGCTGAGTGGCCCTCTGCTGGTCCTAACCTGAATGTCTGATTCTGCAAAAACAGGTTAGATTAATGGATGAGGTCATTATATTGAAGAGTTTATTTCAGGATTATGGTGTGATGCTAACAGAAGAAGGATTAAATGGTGGTTAGGGCTTCATGAATGGATTAAGTGAAGGGTGAGGGAGATTATATAAATGATTGGGAATATATCACACAGAGATATACTCATGAATCTCTCAGTGGAGGGTCAATGAGTGTGTGAATTCAGTGAGCAGTACCTTCTCCGAGAGCATCACCTTGTCATGGTGGAGAGCCTTGTAACTTCCTGAGATCCCAAGAGCGATGCCGTCTGGAGTTTAGCCATCTGGTGATTAGTTCCTGGCAGGGTCACCCGTGGCAGTAGTGTCAAGGGTGGAAAAGACCAAGAGCGATCCAACCAAGACCTCAACAGTGGAGCTGGCCAAAGTTGATGACACTTCACAACAGCAGTGAAGGCCAAGGAAGGCTGAAGCAATGAAGAGACCCCAGCCGTCTTGAATTCTATACCACTGAACCTTGACCCTGATTTATTATGGACTCTGTGTGGCTGTCTCCCCACGTTAAATGAAGTCACACATTCTCCATTTTAGAAATGCACCCTAATATCCTGGATTTGCCAATAGACAACCCCTTAGGAGAATACCATACTCGACTCAAGTCATAAGTGATTGCATTATTACTACTACAGGGTTTTATTTGAAGATCAGGGTTTATGTCACTGAGTGTGAGGAAGTGATATTAATGGACAAAGATATTGACGGTAGAATATATTTTATTGATTAAAAATATTCTATTGATGGCAGGTATAATCAACACAGATGGATTATGTAAGATGTGTGAACAGACACAATTGTGAATAAAATTTTATTGATGAGTGATGGATTATATTAATCCTTGAAGCTGATGGATAAGAGATTATATTGAAGGGTTAAGTGATTATATTAATGTTGAGGATTTATTTTAAAGGCTGGGAACATTACATTAATGGCATAATTTACAACTTGCATAGTTTTAGAGTTCACTCTAGGGATTTATTACTGAGACATTATACAATATGCTGCTTCACTCTTGTAAAAGAAATAATAATAATTATTATTACTGCAGCAATAGTTCAGAAGCCAACTTCAAAGATGACTTGAAAGCCCTGGTAAGACAGCTTCAGAAGAATGTAAAACTGATTTCTCAAGGAAGACCCTGGGACCCACAAGGACGCAGAAGAAGTAATGTCATTAATTTTCAGGAAGTCTGCAAACTTTAAAGCTATAAACAAACAGTTCCGACAGACAAAGAACAACAAATTAACAAGCAGACAGACACTGGAGGTCTACATTTGATGGATGCTATTGCCTGCGATTATGCTTTAGCCATCCTCAAGCTTCAAATACTGAAACTTCGATGTGAAAAAGGGCGTGAAAATATCATGTTGGTGAAGAGACAGGAAATGATTAAATATAAAAGGATGGTGAAAAATCTGCAGATGATGCCTTTGCCCTCAGTTCCCGTTGGGAAAATAGTAGCACTCTAAAAAACTGAAGGAAGCAAAGGTATAGAAAAATTGGGGGAGAACAACCAGTGCATGTGTTAATACTCAGTGCAGTTGCCAAGATGTACCTGGACAGCCTGAATAGTTTCAGAGCAGTTTGTCCCAGATGGATATTTCCCTTATACTGCCCATGCTACAGTCTACAGGAGAGGACAAAAAAGCAATACCCAGCCTTTGAGGTAACAGGCCAACTGGAAAAGCATTCATATCTAAAATAGGTATGACTGTACAAAGTTCTCTGACTTTTTCCAATCTGATAAGGAAAACTCATCAGAGTTTATTACAGCAACAATACAAAGTACGATTTCATTCTTATATCCAAAGGCACTGGATTTAACCTTTTTGTGCTTGAGTATCAGGCAGTTTCAGTGTATTAATGAAGAAAATTGACACAAAATTAATGAGACAAGAAGTCTAACAATCCCAATGGCCTGAATCTAGAGGCTCTAAAAAGTTAGTTGCAGTTGCAGAGGATCTAAAAGTATTGAAAGGCCTAGATAGAGCGGACATGGAGAGGGTATTTCCTATATTGGGAGAGAGTAGGACCAGAGGGCACAGCCTCAAAATAGGATGTCCCTTGAACAGAGGTACGGAGGAATTTCTTTATCCAGAGATTGGTGAGTCTATGAAATTCATTGCCACAGACAAATGGAGGGGCTAAGTCATTGGGTACATTTAAAACAGAGGTTGAAAGGCTCTTGATTAGTCAGGACATCAAAGGTTATATGGAGAAGGCAGGAGAATGGGGTTAGGAGGGATAATAAATCAGCTGTCATGGAATGGTGGAGCAGACTCAATGAGCCAAATGGCCTAATTCTGTTTGTGTCTCATGGCCTTACAGTCTTATGGATAGATGCTGCCTGAACTAGAGGGCCCGAGTTATAGGGAAAGGTTGGCCACAGTGGATCTTTATTCCTTGTAGCATAGAAGAGTGCAGGGTGGCTTCACAGAAGTTTATAAAATTATTAGGAATATGGATAAGGTGGACAGTTATAGTCTTTTCCCCAGGAACTTGAGAGGCAACTTCTTTACACCAAGAGTAATTAATCCCTGGATTAAGCTACTAGAGGAGGTGGTTGAGGTGGGTACAAATGCAACATTTAAAAGGCATATGGATAGGTACATGATGGTTATTGGCTAAATACAGGCAACTGGATCAGAGGGGGTGGGGGTGCTGCAGTCAGCATGGACAAGTAGGGCTGAAGGACCCATTTCCACGTTGCGTTACTCTATGATGCTGAAAAACAGAGTGAATCTAAGAGGTTGGAAGGCAGCAAAAGTCATCCTATTGTTCATTAAAGCAGGGCGAATGAACATCAATTGTATTGGAATTGATTCAACATTAGTAATAGGGGAATTTTAAGGATTTATTTACTTGGTAAATGACAAAGTGATTAGTCATAATCAGCATGGCTTTACAAAAGTAATGGAGCCACTTAACCAGAAGAATATCAAGAGAGAGTTCGGCAAGTAGTGTGAGCCAACTGGTCTACTGGCTGGTTAGAGTCTTTCCCCAGGTAACTGGTATTCCCAGCTGGTCTCCCATTCAAGCCCTGAGTAGACTTTAAACCAAAACAGAAAATGTTGCAAGTGCACTGCAAGTCAGGCAGAATCTGTGGAGAGAGGAACGCAGCTGAAGTTTCAGAGTGATGACCTTTCATCATCAAACATGGAACATGAAACAATCCAGCACAGGAACACACCTTTCAGGCTACCATGCTGTGCCAAACTAATTAATCATTAAATTGCTGGTTGAATTAGACCAGTACAGAAATGAGAAAAGTCAGAAATGAAATTTCTGAGTTCTTGAGCAGCGGCCAATCAGTGATCAGAAGATGTAGATCACTCTGGTTTGCCAGCTGAGTTCATAAGGCATTGAATTACAGCAGTTTGGTGTTTGAGCAACGGCCAATCAGTGATTGGGATTGATTGGCAAAAACAGATAAAAATAAAGCGGGGCAAACAGAGAGAGGCAGAGAGTGGACAGTGTTAGAGTGCTTATTTGAAACTTTAGCTCAATGAAGCTTCAGTGAGGAGAGGCTTATGTAGAGAAGGTGAGAAAGCTGTAGGCAGACTTTTCCCCCCAGCTTATTTATTGTTTCCTTCTTAATATTTGTACATTTAGAACAGCAGGGATGCCAGGCTGGATAGTTGAATGCTCCTCTTGCGGGATGTGAGAAGGCAGGGTCTTCAGAGTCCAGCGTCCCTGACAGCTTCACCTGCAGATTCTAACACTCCACACTAAGGAGTTGGAGCTGGAACAGAGTGAACTACGGATAATTCAGTAGGCTGAGGGGGTGATAGATAGGACATACAGAGAAGTAGTTATACCCGAAGTGCAGGTCACAGGAGACAAGGTGAGGGTCAGAAAGGGATAAGAGGCTAAACAGCCAGTACAGGGTTCCCCCTTGTGGCTAACCCCCTCAACAACAGGTATGCTATTCTGGATATTGCTGGGGGTGTTGGGATGACCTGGCAGAGGAAAATCAAAGCAGTCAGGTCTCTGGCACTTATTCTGGCTCTGTGACCCAGAAGGGAAGGGGGCAGAAGAGGCCAGCTATGGTGATAGGGGATTTGTTAGTTAGGGGAACAGAAAGGAGGTTCTGTGTATGAGAACGAGATTCCCAGACAGAATGTTGCCTCCCAGATGTCAGGGTCTGAGATATCTCAGATTGGGTCCTCAGCATTCTTAAGTGGGAGGGTGAGGAGACAGAGGTCATGGTCCATGTAGGTACCAGTGACATAGGTAGGAAGAGTAACAAATTTCTGCAAAGTGAGTTCAGGGAGTTAGGTGCTAAGTTAAAGGACAGGACCTCCAGGATTGTAATCTCAAGATTGCTACCCATGTCACATGCTAGTGAGGCCAGAAGTAGGAAGATCATGCAGTTTAACATATGGTTAAGAAGTTGGTGTATGAGGGAGGGCATCAAATTTTTAGATCATTGGGCTCTCTTTCAGGGAAGGTGGGACCTTTACAGAAGAGATGGTTTGCATCTGAACTGGAGGGGAGCTAATATCCAAGCAAGAAGGCTTGCTAGTGCTGCATGGCGGGGGGGGGGGGGGGGGGGGGGAAGGGTTAAACTGGAGTTGCCGGGGGATGGGAACCAGAGTACCAGAATAGTTAGTGGAGAGATTGTAGAGACAGTTGTTGTTAAGACCTCAGACAGTCAGGAATCAGAAGGTTGAGCATGGTGCAACTAATGTTCTGACCTGCGTATATTTCAATGGAAGAAGTACCTGATGTGATGGCTTATGAGCTGGTGTACTGGCTGCATACATTCAAGACTAAGACTAAGATCCATACTACTTTTTAAATGTGTGTATAAGGAGGTAATATGGTTCACCCATGATCTTACTGAATGTTAATGACTTATATTCTTGTACACCATCAACCTTATATTCTCTCTCTCTCTCACGTAGGCACATACAGATCCATCATCTGATAGTGACACATCTATATGTGCACTTACTATCTCTATAATAAGAGAAAAAGGTGGTGATAATTTATCTCAGACTCAGAATATCACTAGAGCAGTTCCCCAGGTCCAGTCACAGTGCTCTCACTTGTGCCGGATACAATTCCAAACTGTGAAGATTTCCCGATTCCTGAAACTTCAGTTTCACCTGCCTCCTCAAAACTACACTTGGCAAAATGCTGCTTTGATTCAAGGGCAGCCACACTCCAGTGCAGTCCTGTCACCACATTCCCTCATCAGTACAACTACCTTCATCTATCTCAAATGTGTGTGTTGCTGACTTTTGTTGCCTGAAGCACAAAATTTTACACTCAGCACCTTCTTGTCTGCACCAATTGCAGAAGCACAACAGTTGCTGGGATGGGGAAAAGACACTTCGTTTTCAATCTTATATAAACCTGTAAGAGCAGTGAATGAATTAACTGTGATAGGCTCACCCTTTACATAAGACACAGGACCAGAATCAGTCCCTTTGGCACATCAAGTCTGCTCTGCCATTTCATCATGGCCGATCCATTTCCCTCTCAATCCCATTCCATTGTTTTCTCATGCCCTGACTAATCAAGAACCTATCAACCCTACATACACCCAATGACCTGGCCTCCATAGCCACCTATGACGATGAATTACACAAATACATTACCCTGTAGCTAAATAAATTCCTCCTCGTCACTGTTCTAAATGAACGTCCCTTTATTCTGTGGTTGTGCCCTCTGGTCCTAGATGCCCCACCATAGGAAACATTCTCTCCACATCCACTCTATTTAGGCCTTTCAACATTCAGTAGGTTTCAATGAGATCCCCTCTTATTCTTCTAAATTCCAATGAATACAGGCCCAGAGCTATCAATCGCTCCTCACACGAGGAGCCTTTCATTCCTGGAATCATTCTTGTGAACCTTCTCTGAATCCTCTCCAATGTCAGCACATTGTTTTTTCAATAAGCGGCCCAAAACTACTCATGATACTCCATGAGGCCTCACCAGTGCCTTATAAATCCTTGCTTTTATATTCTAGCCCTCTTGAAATGAATGCTAACATTGCATTTTTGCCTTCCTCATCACCATCTCAACCTGCACGAGGACTGGAAAGAACTTTTGCAACTTGGATTTTTGAATTTTCTCCCAGTATAGAAAAAAATTTATGCTTTTATTCCTTCTACCAGAGTGCATGACCAAACTCTTTCCAACACTGTATTCCATCTGCCACTTCTTTGCCATTCTCCTAATCTGTCCAAGTTCTTTTGCAGCCTCCCTGCTTCAACACTACCTACCCCTCCACCTATCTTTGTATCATCTGCAAGCTTTGCAACAAAACCATCAATTCTATCATCCAAATCATTGACATATAAAGTAAAAAGAAGTGGTCTCAGCACAGACCCTGTGGAACACCAACAAACTGGCAGCCGAACCAAAAAGGATCCCTTTATTCCCATTGTTTTCCTCCTGCAGTCAGTCATTATCTATCCATGCCAGTATCTTTTCTGTAATACCATGGACTTTTATCTTGCTAAACAGCCTTATGTGCAGCACCTTGTCAAAGGCCTTTTGTATAACAAAGTACATAACTTGCACCAATTCTCCTTTGTCTATCCAGCTTGTTATTTTCTCAAAGAATTCCAACAGCTTTGACAGGCAAGATTTTACCATAAGGGAACAATGCTGACTTTTAACTATTTTATCATGTGCGTCCAAGTAAGCTGAAACCACATCCTTAACAATCAACTCCAACATCTTCCCAACCACTGAGGTCAGACTAACTGGCCTATAATTTTCTTTTCTTCTGCCTCCCTCTTGAAGAGTGGAATAACATTTGCAATTTTTCAGCCATCCGGAACCATGCCAGAATCAATATATTGATTCTCAAAAGATCATTACTAATGCCTCTATAATCTCTTCAGCTACCTCTCTCATGCCTCTGTAATTCCTTTACTTCACTATAATATTGGTACCTGACTTTAGCTTCTCCCTCTGAAACAGCTGGGTGAATTCTATCATATTATGATCACTGGCTCCTAAGGGCTGCTTTACTTTAAGCTCCCTAATCAAACCTGCTTCATTACACAACACCCAATCCAGAATGGCTGATCCCCTAGTGGGCATAACCATTCTACAAAATCTCTCTTAGAATCCAGCACCAACCTGATTTTCCCAAGCTACTTAATATATTGAAATCCCCTATGACTATCGTAACATTGCCTGTTGTAATTGGTAACCCACATCCTGGCTACTGTTTAAAAACCTATATATAACTCCTATCAGGATCTTTTTACCCCTGTAGTTTCTTAACTCTGCCCACAAGGATTCTATATCTTCTGATCCTGCGTCATCTTTCTAAGGATTTGATTTCATTTTTTATCAACAGAGCCACTCCATCTCCTCAGCCTACCTGCCTATCCATTTAATACAATGTATATCCTTGGATGTTAAGCTCCTAACTATAATCTTCTTTCATCCATGACTCAGTGATGCTCAGAACATCATACCTGCCAGTCTCTGAGCTACAAGATCATTGACCTTATTCTGTATACTGTGTGCATTTAAATATAACACCTTCAGTTCTGTATTTGTCACTCTTTTTGATTTTGTTTGAATGCAAATTTGCCCTCTCATCTGCCTGTCCTTCCTGACAGTCTCATTACACAGTGCCTCTGATTGTAAACTGACAACCCGCTCACTCCAGTTCCCATCCCCCTGCCTAATTAAGCTGAAGCTTCCCCAAATGCTGTCGAAAACCTGCCCACAAGGATATTGGTCCCTTCGGGTTCAGGTGTACAGGTCATACATTCCGCAGAAGAGATCCCAATGATCTAGCAATCTGAGACCCAGCCCCTGCACCAGTTCCTTAGCCACTCATTCAGCTGCCAAATCATCCTATTCTTACCCTCAATGGTTCATGGCATCCTATTCATACCCTCAACGCAGAGACTGCTACCTTGGAGATCCTGCTTTTCAGCTTTCTACCTAGTTTCCCAAGTTTTCTTTTCAGGACCTCCTCACTTTTCCTACCAATGTCACTGGTGTCAATATGTACCATGGCATCTGGGAAGGCAACGTACCATCAGGGTGTCTCTATCATGTCTTCAGAGTCCTGTGGTTATTCCTCTAATCATGGAATCCCCTATCATTACTGCAGTCCTCTTCTTGCCCATTCCCACGGTGCCAGAGACCTGGTTGCTATTCCCCACCCCATGGGTCGTCCCCCCAACAGTATCCAAAACGGCATACTGTACTTATTGAGGGGAACACTCACAGGGTACTCTGCACTGGCTGCCCTTTTTCTTTCCCTCCCCTGATAGTCAACCCAGTTACCTGTCTCCTGCAACCTAGGATTACTATCTCCCTGTAGCTCCTGTCTATCATCTCCTCAGTTTCCCATATAAGCTTAAGGTCATTGAGTTGCATCTCCAGTTCTTTAGCGTGTTCTCTGAGGAGTTGCAGTGTGGGGCTCTGGGCCACGTAACTTGAGACCTTAGTCCAGACATGTCCCAGAAAATGTTTGACATTCTTAGCTCAGATTTATTGTTTTATTTAATGTCACTAAACAAATGTCTGTTTTGTTGTTTTGGTTCCCATAGGGAAGATAAATTCAGATTGTCAGGATATGACTGGTGATTTGCTGTGGTAGATAAACTACAAAAATTGACAAAGGTAAGGGCCAGCATTTAAAGGAATATACAAGGCTTGCAACTCATTTACATTCCTTTAAGGTACAAAGTAACAACAGCAAAAGTGGTTCAATTATGAATTACAGGGGAAGTTAAAGATAGCACCGAAGGTTTATAGATTTGCCAAGAAGACACATAAACCTGAGTAAAACACATACAAAATGCTGGAAGAACTCATCAGGCCAGGTAGCATCTATAGCGAGGAATGAACTGTTGACGTTTCCAGCCTATGGAGAGGAATAAACGCTGACTATTTATTCCTCTCTACGGATGCTGCCTGACCTACTGAGTTTCTTCAGCATTTTGTGTGTGTTACTCTGGAGCATTAGTGAATCGAACAAAAGATAACTAAGACATTGATTTTTTTTTAAAAAAAAAGGGAAAACAGGATGTAAGGTATGTAAATAGCATAGGACCAATGAGGACAAATGTTTTCCCTTTACTAAAAGAGGTGGGAGAATTTACACTGGGAAATAAGGAAATGTCAGGACAATTAAACAGATGGTTTGCATCTATCTTCACAAAAGTTTTTTTTTAATCTTTCCAGAAACAGTGGAGAACCAAGGATTCAGTAAAAAGGGGTAAATAAAATAAATTAGTAAAGAAATACTGAGAGCAAAGTTTTAAAAGAGGTTGCTCTAGAGAGTGGATTTTTATATGTAAATATATTTTGTTAATTAAAATTCAGAAATATGTAATACAGAACATTTAAATCACTATTTTTATTAAAGCAGAGTGAATGAACATCTTTTGGAATTGGTCCAACATTAGTAATAGATCCCACTGGATTTGTCATCTCCTACTCTTGCTGGTCTATGTCTAGAGCAGTACCTGACTGCCTTGTGGATACCCCAATTATCATCTTTTGAATTTCTGCAGGTTCTGGAGATGAAATTAGATGGTTCCTGCAGTTTGGAAGGTAGCAAATATGACACCATAATTTAACAAAGGACAGAGAAAGAAAACTGAAAACTACTGACCAGTAGGGAAAATGCTGGAATTGATGATAAAGCATACAATGTCAAAGCACTCCACTAAAGTGGCGGGTGCGTGGAATGGGCTGCCAGTGATGGTGGTGGAGGTGGATACGATAGGCTCTTTTGAAAGATTCCTGGAATAGGTACTTGGAGCTTACAAAAATAGAGGGCTATGGGTAACCTTAGGTAACTTCTAAAGTAAGTACATGTTTGGCACAGCATTGTGGGCCAAAGGGCCTGTACTGTGCTGTAGTTTTTCTATGTTTCTAAACTCCAATAATCTGTAATCCAGAATTCCTGATGGTTTGGCATTGGGTTCACCAAATGTTTGCTGTGCTCCCTTTCATCTCTCTGGTTCCCTTCAAATTTACCAGGTTCACTGGGAAATATTGTGTAACATCTACAAAAATTGAACCATAGGTGTTAAGATTACCAACAGGATATCATAGAAAAATCTTCCACCCTAGCATAATTAAAGTCCCAAACATGTCAGATTAACAAAGCTGTACTGTAATATAATTCTGGAGAGGCCACATAAATTTATGAAAAGGGAATAAAATCTGACTAATTTACTGGAGTTGAGGAATTTATTGGTAAGAGTAGATGAATGGAAAACTGTTGGAAGTAGTGTATTTTAATTTTCAGAAGGCTAAACAAAGTTAGAAGGAATGAAATAGAGGTATTAAAGCAGATAGGGTAATAAATGGATTGAGAGTTAGTTAACAGACAGAAGACAACGAATAAAGTCCTTCCAAGGTTACAAGCTGTGGCTGGTGGGTGCATCAAGGAGCATTGCTCAGACCTTATTTATCTGTACTGATAAGGAGACTGAATGAAATGTTTTCAATCTTGCTGCAGACCCAAAACTGCGTGGTGATGTGGGCAGTGATAAGTATACAAAGAGCCTTCAAGGGGATATAGTTGACTGAAGTGAGGTGCTCCATTTGTCATATTATTGCTCAACTTCAAAATGTTCAGAGGTAGCTAGGGTTACATACGCAAAACATCAAAAGCTAACGTGCAGGTCCAATAGACATTTAGGAAGGAAAATATTATGCTAGCCTCTATTGTATAAGGACTTGAGCACAAGAGTAAAGATGTTTTACTACTTGGACCACTGTGCACAATGTTAGTCTCCTTACCGAAAGAATAATGTATTTGTTGTAGGGAGAGTGCAGGAAAGGCTCACCAGTTTAGTTCCTGGGATGGCAAGTGTTGTGATATAAAGAGATTGTGTTGACCAGGTGTTTAATCTCTATCACATGGAAATCTGAGGAATGATGTCATTCATATAAAGAACTTGAGGGACCGAGCAGGATAGATGTGGGCATAACGCTTCCTCTGGCTAAGAAACTGAAAACTTGAAGGTTAAATGGGTGAAAGCAATTTATGACTGAAATAAGGAGGAATTTCTTCACTCAGCGGTTGATAAATCCTTGGAATTCTCCACTTAAGAGGCACAATCATTCACTATATTCAAGACAGACATTGAAGGATTTCTCAATATTAAGATGGAGAGATTGTGACAATAGAAAGTGTGCCATGATCTGACTGAAAGGCACAGCAGGCTTCAGGGCTAAATAGCAAATTTCTGCTCTTATTTTGCTTCTTCTGTTTTGTGTGTCCCAAGGGATCTGCATATAAACTTGTTTTCACTCCATTTATCATTAATTTAGATGAGGAAAAGAGATGTGATATACTCAATTTTCGAGATAAAAACTGACAGGTGACATGGTAAAGATATTTTGGGGATTATGGCTGTGATTGACAGGAAATGTGTGGAGAGAAAATGATCCAAGCATCAGTAGGAAGGCCACTATTTACTGCCAATCCCCAATGCCCTTTAGACAGTGCCAGCTTTAAACTACAGCACACAATGATGGTACAACTGAATATTGTGTGGGACATTTCAGAGGACACTGTGTCACATACCAGTGAGACTTGATAGGTATTTTCTTAAAACTCTAGGTTACTATATCTGAATTAGATTCCACACCTGCCGTGGTGGGATTTGAACTCAGATCTTGGATTATTAGTTCTACAATGTAACCGTAGCACCACCATCAAACAAGTGAGCTAAATTTGACAGGGGAGATACTTCATTGGGACTGCTACTTTTTACATTACAGTCAATGATTTGGAGGACTGAAATGATACTTTGTGGGCAAGTTTGTGGATGATATGAAGATAAGTGGACAGGTAGTTTTGAGGAAGTAGAGAGGCTGCAGAAGGACTTACAGAGATTAGGAGAATGGGCAAGGAAGAGGCAGATGAAATACAGTGTTGGGAAGTGTATGGTCATGCACTTTGGTAGAAGAAATAAAAGCGAAGACTATTTTCCAAGTGGAGAGAAAATACAAAAAACTGAGGCATACAGGGACTTAGGAGTCCTCGTGCAAGACTCCCAGAAGGTTAAGTTACAGATAGTCTGTGGTAAAGGTGGGAAATGCAATATTGGCATGTATTTCAAGAGGGAGTAGATTATAAAAACAAGGAGATAATGCTGAAGCTTTATAAGACACTAGCCAGGCCACATGTGGAGTATTGTCAACAGTTTTGGGCCCCATATCTCAGAAAGGATGTGTTGTCACTGGAGAGAATCCTGAGGAGGTTCACAAGGATGATTCCAGGAATGAAGAGGTTAACATGTGAGGAGCCTTTGGCAGCTTTGGGCCTATACTCACCGGAAGTTAGAAGTATGCATGGGGATCTCATTGAAACCTACCGAATGTTGGAAGGACTAGGCAAGGTGGATGTGGAGAGGATGTTTCCTATGGTGGCAAACACCAGAGGTACTAGAGGGCACAGGCTCAAAATTGAGGGGTTGACCCGTTAGAGCTACAGAGTAGTGAATCTTATGGAATGCTGTGCTACAGACAGCTATGATGGCCAAGACTGTGGGTATACTTAAAGCAAAAATTGATAGTTTTCTGATTGATAGGGCATAAAAGGTTATGGCAAGAAGGCAGGTGTATGGGGTTGAGTGGGATCTGGGATCAGCCATGTTGGAATGGCAGAGCAGATGCAATGGGCTGAATGGCCTAATTCTACTCCTATGTCTTATGGACTAGAATATAAAAGCAAGGATGTAATATTGAGGATTTATAAAGCACTGGTGATAGATAGATAAATAGATACTTTATTGATCCCAAAGGAAATTAGTGTCACAGTAGCATTATAAGTGCACAAATATACAAATACACAAATATTAATAGAGAAGTTAGAAAGAATAAAAAGCAAGTTACCTCGAACAGTCTAAAAGGAGGGGATCATCACTTTCCCGGCTATAGGTTGACTCATTATAGAGCCTAATGGCCAAGGGTAAGAATGACCTCATATAGCGCTCTTTGGAGCAGCACAGTTGTCCTGGTCTATTCCTAAAAGTCCTTCTCTGTTCAGCCAAGGTGGCTTGCAGAGGGTGAGAAACATTGTCTAGAATTGCCAAGATTTCCCATAGGGTCCTTTGTTCTACCGCGGCCTCCAGTGTGCCGAGTTTGACTCCTATAACAGAGGCAGCCTTTCTAATCAGTTTATTGAGCCTGTTGGCATCACTTGTGTTGATGCCATTGCCCCAGCACACCACGACTTAGAAGATTGTACTGGCGACAACAGAATGGTAGAACATGTGATGCTTCACTTGGAGTATTATGTGCAGGTCTGGGAGCCTCATCTAAGAAACAATGTGCTGACATTGGAGAGGGTTCAAAGGAGGTTTACAAAAATGATTCTGGGATTGAAAGGCTTGTCATATGAAGAATATTTGATGGCTCTAGAACTCTGCTCATTAGAGTTCAGAAGAATGAGGAATGACCTCATCAAAACCTATTGAATGTTGAAAGGCCTCAATAGAGTGGATGTGGAGAGGATGTTTCCTATGGTGGTGGTGGGGAGGATGGGTCTAAGACCAGAGGTGACAGCCTTAGAATAGAGGGACATTCTTTTATAACAGAGCTGAGGAGGAATTTCTTTAGCCAGAGTGCTGAATCTGTGGAATTTGTTGCCACAGGCAGCTGTGGAGGCCAAGAAATTGGGTATACTGCCTAAAATACAGAGGTTGAGAGATCCTTAATAAATCAGTGTGGAAAATGTTATGGGGAGAAGGCAGGAGATTGAGGCTGAGAGGGAAAATTAATCAGCAATGAAGAAATGGTACAGCAGACTCAATGGACCAAATGGCCTAAATCTTCTCCTATATCTTACGGTTTTAATGGGCAAACAAGGAAGAGACAGGATCGTACCAACTGCAGTTGCAAAAAAATGTTTGTGAACACTTTGCAATTACCTAGTTTTCTTCATTAATTACTCATAAAATGTGGTCCGATCTTATTCGAGTCACAATAATAGACAAACACAATCTGCCCAGACTAATAACACACAAACAACTGTACCACTTTTCATCAATACTGAGTACATTATTTAAACAATCACAGGCTAGGTTCAAAAAAAGTATGTAATGCCTTCTACAAAAGCTATCTGGAGTCAAGTGTTCCAATTAATGAGATAAGATTGGAAGTGTGGGTTGTAGCGGTGCCATGCTCTATGTAACAAAAGACACAAAGTTTCATTTCTGACAGAGCCTGCACTTTTCAAGGAAGATCTGTTTATGTACATATGCCTTGATCAAAACAACTTCCAGAAGACTTTAAAAGGATTGTAGAGATTCATGAAGCTGGAAAAGACTTCATTTCTAGAGACCCAAGTGTTCATCCAACCACAGTAAGCCAAATTGTCTACAAATGGAGGAAATTCAGTACTGTTGCTACTCTCCCTAGGAGGGATGTGCAGCAAAGACCACACCAAGAGCACAATGTGCAATGCTGAAGGAAGTGAAAAGGATGTGAGTGCATGGAATGGGCTGCCGGTGGCAGTGGTGGAGGCAGAAACAATAGAGTCTTTTAAGAGACTCCTGGATGGATACATGGAGCTTAGAAAAATAGAGGGCTATGGGTAAGCCTAGGTAGTTCTAAGGTAAGGACATGTTCGGCACAGCTTTGTGGGCCGAAGGGCCTGTATGATGCTGTAGGTTTTCTACGTTTCTATGAACCCAAGGGTAACAACAAAAGACCTGCAGAAATCTGGAGAACTTGCTAAAGTCTCTGTTCATGTGTCACTATAAGAAAACACTGAACAAGAATGGTGTTCATGGAAGAACACCACAGAGGAAACCACTGCTCTCCAAAATAAATTATGCTGCATGTTTGCAAAAGACTGCCTGGATGTTCCACCATGCTTTTGGGAAAATATTCGATGGACAGATGAGCCAAAAGTTGAACTTTCTGGCAGAAATGCACACTGCTATGTTTGGAGGAAAAAGAGCACTACACACCAACACCAAAATCTGTGAAGCATGGCGGATGGAGCATCATGGTTTGGGCAACACACACAAAATGCTGGTGGAACACAGCAGGCCAGGCAGCATCTATAGAAGAAGCACTGTCAACGTTTCGGGCCAAGACCCTTCATCAGGACTAATTGAAAGAAAAGATAGTAAGAAATTTGAAAGTAGGAGGCGGGGGGGGGGGGGGGAAATCTGAAATGATAGAAGATGGGGTGGGGGGTGAAGCTAAGAGCTGGAAAGGTGATTGGCAAAAGGGATACAGAGCTGGAGAAGGTAAAGGATCATGGGATGGGAGGCCTAGGGAGAAGGAAAGGGGGAGGGGAGCACCAGAGGGAGATGCAGAACAGGCAAAGAGTGATGGGCAGAGAGAGAAAAAAAGGGAGGGGGGAAATAAGTAAATCAGGGATGGGGTAAGAAGGGGAGGAGGGGCATTAACAGAAGTAGAGAAATCAATGTTCATGCCATCAGGTTGGAGGCTACCCTGATGGAATGGCCAAGTCAGAGTCCAGACCTTAACACAAATGAGATGCTGTGGCATGACCAGAAGAGAGCTGTTTATGTAAGGTATTCCAGAAATACTGGTGAACTGAAACAGTTTTGTATGGAGGAATGGTCTAAAATTACTCCTCGCCATTGTGTAGGTCTGATCAGCAGCTCAGGAAACGCTTGGTGGAAGTTACTGCTGCTAAAAGAGATTCTACCGGTTATTAAAAACAAGGTTCACATACTTTTTCCAGCTTGGACTGTGAATGATTAAATAATATGTTCAATAAAGACATGAGAAGTACAATTGTTTGTGTGTTATTATTTTAGGCAGATTGTGCTTGTCTACTATTGTGACTCAGATGAAGATCAGATCACATTTTATGAATAATTAATGCAGAAAACCAGGTAATTGCAAAGGGTTCACAAACTTTCCCTTGCAACTGTAAAATGAGATGACAATAAAGGTGAAAAGTGCAGGAAGCAAATTAGTTTGGGAGAGCTTTAAACGTAAGCTTAGAGTAGGAAAAGAAAATTGCCTTACTATGCATGTCTTGTGTTCTTAGGACCACACATGAGCACTCTAGTCATGTTTGTAGCATTGACTTCAGAAGGCAGATAATTCAGTATCTCAACAGTGGTCTGTCAGTAATGCACTGGAGAGTCAGACTGACCTTTGTGCTCAACACTCCGAAATGAGCCTCGAACACAAACCTGACTCAGAAGGTTTGATACCTGAAGATAAAAGACAATGAACCAACCTCCCCAGGATTCTGGGGAGGTAATGGAAGTGATAATCTGACAGATAAGAATTCAGTTGAGTGTGGTTGTGTGTTGGAGGTCAGGAAAAATATCATTGTAATTCTATTCATGTAAGGGAAGATAATTAAAGGGCAGTTTGCAATTCAGAATGTATGCCAATAAATATAGTTATTTTTATAAGCGGAGACTACAGGATGGGTAATTAAGGGCTTTGTAATGCACAATCTATCTTAATAAAGTAATATAGAGTAGTTGTGAGCAGATGCCATACTTCCAAAGATGATGTTCTTTTACCAAGCTCTCCGAGTCTATACAAAATGAGTGAGTGTGAAGCCCATATTTCTAAAAGCCTTGTTACTATCTCAGAAGGGATTGCTATTCAGCAGGAATCAGTGCTGCCTCTCAGCTATAGGAAGCCAACACAAAGTATACCGAAATCAACCATGCTCCCTGAAGAATACTAAACAACGGAAACCCAAAGGCAGAGCCTGAGAGTTCAAAAGGAGTATTATGTCTGGTGCCGAAGTTCATGAAGTGGGAATCAATGATCCTGTGGGAAAGAGTACAACTTTCCACACTAATATCACATACACACAGAAGTCTGGAATTGGCATCAGACCATAGCAGCAGGAAAATGAACCAGACCAAGGTCATCAAACAGCACCACCTTACACAACAGATCATCCACATACTAAAACCTCTCCTTTAGGCAAATGAATTACAGATCCCTTATATAAAGAAACATTTTACTGAAAATGTAGCCATTACAGAAAGGGGCAATTCTAATTTTGCATCAACAGTTAAAGAGAAGATGTAGATCACAGGCAGTATTCACAATCACCAATATGATAAATTTTTGTTAAAATATATTAATATTTTGTGATCTGGGCATCACAAGGCCAACATTTATTGCCTATCCCTAATTGCCCTAGAGAAGAGGTTGTGAGCTGCTTTTTGAACTGCTACAGTCCTTCTGGTAAAAGCACTCCAGGTGTTGTTGGGTAGGACACTCTAGTATTTAGACCAGGCTACACTGAAGAACCATTGATATATTTCTAAATCTGGAAGGGGCACTACTTGGAGGATCGTGGTGTTTCTTTGGCCCCTTACCACTTTCTTGGCAATAGAGGTGGTGGGTTTGCAAGGTACTATCAAAAAGAATTTCTAGTGGTGTGGAGGAACAGAGGGATCTTGGGGTCCACATTCATAGATCCCTCAAAGTTGCTGCACAAGAAGGGTGGTTAAGAAGGTGTATGATAGGTTGGCCTTCATTAGCGGGGGATTGAATTCAAGAGCCACAAAGTAATTTTTCAGCTCTATAACACTCTGGTTAGACCACACTTGGGAGTATTGAGGTTGGGAGTTCTGGTTGCTTCATTATATGAAGGATGTGGAAGCTCTAGGGAGGGTGCAAAGATTTACCAGGATGCTGCATGCTTTAAAGAGCATGTCTTATGAGGAAAGGTTGATCGAGCTGAGGCTTTTCTTCTCGGATAAAAGGAGAATTGAGAGGCGACTTGATAGAGGTGTACAAGATGATAAGAAGTACAGATAGAGTGGACAGCCAGAGACCTTTTACCCAAGAGAACAATGGCTAATATGTCATAATTTTAAGGAGAATCAAGGAAAGTATAGGGGGAATGTCAGAGGTCAGTTGTTGATTTTTTTTTAAGAGTGTGGTAGTGGTAGAGGCAGATATATCAGGGGCATTTAGAAGACTCTTAACGACAGACATGTGGATGAAAGAAAAATGGAGGGTGACATGGGAGGGAATGGTTAGATTGATTTGGGAGTAGGTTAAAAGGTCTATATCATGAGGCACCAAGGTAGTGGAGCAATTAGTGCTATGCCATTACAGCTCATTGTACTAGTATGTGGAGTTCAATTCCTTTGTAAAATATTCGCATGTCCTTCCCATGAGTGCATGGTTTCCTTCCTCTGTCCAAAGATAAACCCGTTAGTAGGTTAATTGGTCATTGTAAATTGACCTGTGATCCATGCATTTTGTGCCATGGTATATGACATAGGCAATCATGGTGACCATGATTGTTTTTGGATTATTTTTCTGCAGAAGTAGTCCTGTGATTAGGCGAGGGTTAAATAGGTGGGCTGCAGGGCGGGTGCAGCTTATTGAGCCAGAAGGACCTGTTCCATGCTGTATCTCTAAATAAGTAAAATAAAAATTCTTGTCTGTCAAACAATTTTCAGTCTACACCAGTAAACTATCCCCAATTCTATCTGAATTAATTTTTGCATGCTATTTTAATGCAAAACCTTATCCAAACTTTATCCAAAAGTTTTAAATCCAAAAAGACTACAAACACTAGTTCTGTCTTATCTTTTCTACTGGTTACAAACTCAAAAAACCTTCAGTAGATTTGGCAAGCATTGTTTCTCTTTCATAAATCCATGCTGACTTTGTCCAATCCAGTTAGTGCTATACAAATACTCTGATATTACATATTTCACAATAGGTTCTAGCATTTTAGCAGTAGATGAGCAGAGATGGGGATAAGGTTGGGAAATATTGATAATATTATAATATTTCTGTGACATTTCCCGACCTTATCCCCATCTCTGCTCATCTACTGCTAAAACTCTCAACCATACTGTGCAATTCCAGATCAAACTATGCCAATTTCCCTGCCGTGGGTTCCACTTGCCATATTTCCTACACTGATCTCATCCAGAATAGTTACCCCAAATCTGCTTGTTGATCTACACACTCCAGTTGTTTCTCAATGCTTTTATTCTAAGCTCTTTAACCCACATTTTAAACTCAGACATGGCCTCACTCTTCCTGACAATTGTAAATAGCCATTACTCCTTCAGTTTGCATTATTGAGCATAATTGGCTTCAATCACTCCACCGTTGGTGACTGACCCTTTGGCTCAGGTACTCCTTTTCAAACCTGGCTTCGATCAGATACCTTTCTTTTTTGATTGACCACCTGATCACCACCCGAAAGTGACTCAGTGTCACGATTTGTTCAATAACACTCACATCCAGTGCCTTCGGAACGTTCACTGCAATAAAGACTCAGCACGATTAAGTTGGCTCTATTGAAAAGAATGTAATTGTAAATGACATTGGGCCATTCAATGAGAGGGTCAGGTGTGTATGTGCTTCTTTGTTGCAATTCCAAATATTTTTTACCAGGCTGTAATTACTCAACGTTTTACAGTCTCCTTTTGGTGATGTAGTCTGCTCATTCTGTTCCTCCTTCATTTTAACCTTGGTGTTGCACTAATCCCAAAACACTGGCACACTGAGTGAGAAACGTTATCAATATTCTTAACATTATTCCTAACTGCATCCACAAAGGAGACAGCATTATGAAGGACCCCATGCACCCCTCATACAATCTCTTCTCCCCCCTGCCGTCTGGGAAAAGGCTCCAAAGCATTTGGGCTCTTACGACCAGACTATAACAGTTTCTTCCCCCAAGCTATCAGTACCCAAAGCCTGGACTGACACCTTGCCCTACTGTCCTGTTTATTATTTATTGTAATGCCTGCACTGTTTTTGTGCACTTTATGCAGTCCAGTGTAGGTCTGTAGTCTAGTATAGCTTTCTGTGTTTTTTTTTATTACGTAGTTCAGTCTAGTTTTTTGTACTGTGTCATGTAAACTATGGTCCTGAAAAACGTTGTCTCATTTTTACTATGCACTGTACCAGCAGTTATGGTCGAAATGACAATAAAAGTTGACTTGACTTGACTTGACTTAACTGTATTCCAAGGTGGCCACTCTCTCATTACCTTACCACACTTGTGCCAAGTTTCAGTCAGTCAGGTGACACAAAGTCTTAAGCGCTATTCCTTGTTTCAGCCTTGCTGTGTCAGGAGTTTTCCCCCTCCTACTGCATGCATGGCTCTCGCCTGCTCTCAGATGCCCATGTCCTCAGGGAAATACCAGACAGGCAGTAAAATAGTAACATTACCCTATGGGTGTCAACGGTCCGGTAGCACAGAACTCTGCAAGTAAACAAAATCTGAAATGAAAACAGGAAATGCTGGCAACACTTAGCTAGTCAGGCAATACCCGTGGAGGCAGAAACAGTTAGAAGCTCAGGCCCTAGAACCTTTGTTAACAATTCCACAGATACTGCATGACCTGCTGAGTGTTTCTAGAACTTTCTGATTTTACTATAGAACAGAGCTGCAAACACTTAAACCACAAATGGCGCTCTCTGGTCGTCAATGAAGAATCTGGTCTTGGCAATCAACATCGAATCTCTCTGGTTTCACTTCTACCATTCCTTTAGCAGCTTACAAACAAAGAAAGGATGCCCCAAAACTACCTGACATTAGACCAGAACTTCAAATGAGGCAACACTTAAAGAATAGTGCCCACTACAACTTGTTTCCAGCAATGAAAGGGTTGGAGCAAGAAACCCGAGGTCAATGTGAGTAGTATCCAGATTGAACACATTTACTCCTCCCAAGCATGAGCAGCCTCCAGCATCATGCATTATCCAATCTCAACATGACTAATCTTCTCCATTTAACACATCCCTTCTTTCACTATGAGGAGTCTCCACCATCAAATAATCCCCTCCTTCAACCTGAAGTCCCCTCCATTACTCACCCCCCTTCGGTATTAGGAGTCCCTTTCATGAAATGCTCTCCTCCATCACTGCAAAGTGCCCTCTTCATCACACACCCATCTCTCAAGTGGATTTTCCAGCATTAACCCTTCCCTCCCCTCAACATGATCAATCTTCTGCATTGTGGCACGCTAAACTCATTGTGAGGACTGATACAGGACAACATTCTAAGTTTCTCGCCATCAGCTTGAACAAAAGGTGTCTCGCGGTACCAGCCACACACCCTGATCACTTTCTCATTTGGGTGAATGAGTCCAGGTCATTGTGGAGCAGACATTTTCTGTTTATTAACAAAGACTAGGTTAAAACCCGTTAAAATTACATTAAGAAGATGAGCTGCTGCTTCATGTGGATATGTGACAGTACACAAGGGTTTCAGGTTGAGTCAGTGCATGAAGTCAATAGGTGAGGAGTTAGCTGTTAAAAGTGTGACACAAGGCTCAGGTTTAGCAGTGGTCAGCACACAGCAAGCGACGGAGTTTAGGGTGCACAGTGGTTGAAGATCATCCTTCTGTTAGATTGTGGATAGCTCAGAATGTGAAATATGAGGAACTGGGCCCTCTCACTCTCCTATGAAATGGAATATATTCTACCACATCCTTCTTGTGAGTTAAACACCAACTATAAAGGCAAGGTCAGAGGATGGGGGTATCACTAAAGGCAATAACCAGTATCTGTGCCTCATCCCTGAGTCTCGTGGCACCAGGTATTACCTCCCTGACTGTTGCAGAGAACAAGTCAGTAGTTGGAGACCAACATTGCCACAAGAAGCGCTAATGGAATTCCATCTTTTCTAGATCAAATAAAATATGACAGAAAGAGAGAAGTATCGGGCTAATGTCAGCCCGTCTTGTAATTGTTCAGAGAGATGACAGCAATCACCCGTTTATCTGCCATCCTGGTATTCTGAATTCCAAGTTGTTCAGTCCAGTTTGTTCATCGACTCCATAGAACCTGCAACAAAACCGAAGAGTCAGAGCAACAGAAAACAGCTTCCGGCACACTGATTGCAACTCAATCAAGATCGCTGGAAAACTAATAGACATAACCTAAGAAATACTAATGACGATATCAGCTATTCACTTAAAGGCGGAAATCCCCGGTAATGCCCTAAAAATGTTCCAAGATATTACAAATCAGATACATATACAGCATCTCTTAAAATTTAACTATTCTCAGTCCAACACCATACACCTCAGCCACTGTCTGAATATCTACTCTGCATGCAATATTACATAGAATCCTAACAGCAAAAATTCAGGCATTTAGATTTGGTGGTAACAATGAGATCCAAGTTGCATCTAACTTATCTAGGGATGGTGGGTGAGGAGGTACTGAAGGAAGTAGATCTAACTTAGGTAAGGGTAGCAGTAAGCTGGTACTGTAGGATATGTGTCTATCCATGGACAAAGACTCCGGGCTGAGATGATGCCATCGAAGGTAGTCCAGACTAGGTATGGAAGGCTATTGTCCAGGTGCAGGTCCATAGGATTCGACAGAACAATAGTTTGGCGTGGACTAGAAGGCCCAAAGGGTCATTTTCTGCACTGTGGTACTCTAGGATTCTGTTTGCTGAGCAGGTGCTTAAGGACACAATTTTCCATCCCGTTCTCTGACTGGGCAAGTTGGGACAAGGAGTCGGGTTTAAAGAAGACTGAAGGGTCAGAGTGTGCTGAGAGGGGTTAAGGGCAAGGGAATGCCAGGGCAAGGTTAAGATGAAAGAAGGGCTGGGGGGAGGGTTGTGGGCAGGTGTGGAAGGGTCTGTTTGGCATTTATATTCCACTCTGGGCTCCTCAGACACCTATTCAGCCTCTTCTTAAAGGCACCTTTCCTGTACACTTCAACAGTCTCTGGGGAATGTTTAAATGATATATGGGCAGGTACCTGAATAAGACCATAAGACATTAGGCCATTTGGCCCATCAAGTCTGCTCCACCATTCAATCATGCCTGTCCCTTTTTACCTTCTTCAGCCCACTCTCTGGCCTTCTCCCCATAACCTTTGATGCTATGGCCAATCAAGCTCTGCCTTAAATACACCGATCGACCTCCACAGTTGCCTGTGGAAACATATTCCAAAACTTCACCACCCACTGGCTAAAGAAATTTCTCTGCATCTGTTTTAAATGGATGGCCCTCTATCCTGAGGCTGTGCCCTTTTGTCCTCAACTCCCCCACCATGGGAAACACCCTTTCCAAATCTACTGTGTCTAGGCCATTCAAAAGATTTCAATGAGATCCCCCTTATCTTTCAAAGTTCCAGCGAGTACAGACCCAGAGCCATCAAACGTTCCTTGTATGATAACTCTTCCATTCCCAGAATCATTCTTGTGAATGTTCTCTGAACCCTCTCCAATGCCAGCACATCTTTTCTCAGAGGAGGAGCCCAAAACTGTTCACAATACTCAAGGTGAGGCCTCACCAGTGCCTTATAAAGCCTCAGCATCACACCCCTGCTCTTGTGGAATGGTGTCACAGCAACAACCTTGCACTCAATGGCAGGAAGACGAAAGAATCGATTGTGGACTTCAGGAAAGGTAAGACAAAGGAACACATACCAATTCTCATAGAGGGATCAGAAGTGGAGAGAGTGAGCAGTTTCAAGTTCCTAGATATCAAGATCTCTGAGAATCTAACGTGGTACCAACATATCGATGTAATTATAAAGAAGGCAAGACAACGACTATACTTCATTAGGAGTTTGAAGAGATTTGGTATGTCAACAAATACACTCAAAGCATTCTGTAGATGTACAGTGGAGAGCATTCTGACAGGCTGCATCACTGTCTGGTATGGGGGAGGGGCTACTGCACAGGACGGAAAGAAGCTGCAGAGGGTTGTAAATTTAGTCAGCTCCATCTTGGGTACTAACCTACAAAGTACCCAGGACATCTTCAAGGAGCGGTGTCTTTGAAAGGCAGCGTTCATTATTAAGGACCTCCAGCACCCAAGGCATACCCTTTTCTCACTGTTACCATCAGGTAGGAGGTACAGAAGCCTGAAGGCACACACTCAGCAATTCAGGAACAGCATCTCCCCCTCTGCCATCCGATTCCCAAATGGGCATTGAACCCTTGGGTACTACCTCACTTTTTTAATATCTATTATTTGTTTTTTGCATGATTTTTAATCTATTCAGTATACATATACTGTAATTGTTTTACTTATTTATTATTTTTTGCTTCTTCTGTATTATGCATTGCATTGAACTGTTGCTGCTAAGTTAACAAATTTCATGTCACATGCTGATGATAATAAACCTGATTCTGATATTCTAGACCTCTTAAAATAAATGCTAACATTGTATTTGCCTTCCTCACCACCGACTCAACCTGCAAGTTAACCTTAGGGTATTCTGCACAAATCTCTTTGCATCTCAGATTTTTGGATTTTCTTCCTGTTTATAAAGTAGTCTGCAGATTTATTTCTACTACTAAAGTGCATGACATGCATTTTCCAATATTGTATTTCATTTGCCACTCTCTTGCCCATTCTCCTAATCTGTCGAAGTGCTTCTGCAGTTTACCTGTTTCCTCAACTATAACTGCCCCTCCATCAATCTTTATAGCATATGCAAACTTCACAACAAAGTCATCTATTCCATCATCAAAATCTTTGATATACAGCATAAAAAGAAGCGGTCCGAACTCCGACCCCTGCAGGACACCACTAGTTATCGGCAGCCAATCAGAAAAGTATCCTTTTATTCCTCACTCGCTGCCTCCTACCAATCAGCTAATGCTCTAACCATGCCAGTAACTTCCCTGTAAAACCATGGGCTCTTAACTTGGTAAGCAGCCTCGTGTGTGGCACCTTGTCAAAGGCCTTCTGAAAATCCAAATATACAACATCCACTGCACCCCCTTTATCCATCCTACATATAATCTCCTCAAAGAATTTCAACAGGTTCATCAGGCAAGGTTTTCCCTTAAGGAAATAATGCCGACTTTGTCTTATCTTGTTCTGTGTCACCAAGTACTCCATCACCTCATCCTTAACAATTGACTCCATCATCTTCCCAACCACTTAGGTCAGTCTAATTGGTCTATAATTTTCTTTCTGCGGCCTTCCTCCTTTTTTAAAGAGTGGAGTGACATTTGCAATTTTCCAGTCCTCCGGCACCATGCCAGAGTCCAACAATTTTTGAAAGATCATTACTAATGCCTCCATAATCTCTTCACCACCGCAGGGTGCAGTTCATCTGGTCCAAGTGACTTATGTACCCTTGGGTCTTTCAGCTTTTTGAGCACCTTCTCCCTTGTAATAGTAACTGCACTCACTTCTCTTTCCTCACACCCTTCAACATCTGGCACTCTGCTACTGTCTTAGGGTTAGGGTTATGAGGGTTACGGACTGAGTGCAGGCAAATGGGATTAGTGTAGATGGGCATCACTGTGAGTAGAGAAGAAGTGGGCCAAAAGGGTCTGCTTCTATGTGTTATGTTTCTGTGACCCTATTTTCACTGGGCTCTGGGAAAAGCAGTTTATTCTGAATTACCCCTTAGATTTCTCTGTGACCTCTAGTTACGTCTCCCACCGCAGGCAGAAACATATTCCCCATAGCCATTAAAGAGCTCCGTTAGACACCACCATCCCCAGTCCTCCCCCCCCCCCCCCCCCCACCACAAGCCATTTCTCACAGGATAAAAATGCCCAAGTCTGATCATCCCTGCGGCAATCTGTAGATAATTTAATGCAAGTACCAATGACCAGCCAACACCAGAGAGTGAGAGAGTGGGTGGGAGGCAGAGCAAAGTGGGGAGCAGGGAGACTCCTACCAAAGCTGTTAAGAATGAGCAGCCAAGGACAAATGCAAGCTGTAGAGGTAGACACAGAAATGTGGAATGAAATTGTCACAGATACCCAGAGTGATACATCCTGACTAAATTGTAAAATTGCCCACTATACAACCATCAACTTTTCCTGGAGGTACAAGGTACAACATGTCCTTCAGGACAGCAGGAACAGGAACCTGATGACAAAGTGGAAGAGCAGCTAACAATGTCAGGTAATAATTGGCTCAGAGGATGATGAACCATTTTCTAAGCACAGCACTATGGATCTCATGAACAAGATTTGTTGTAAAGCCTCTTGAGAGAGCAGTAAATGTAAGATGAACAAGCACTGTGCACAGGGTGATCTACACACCTATCTGACAACAAGGAATATAACGGAGGTTCAACAATAGATCAGCAGGTCAGTGACTGGAAATGACCTCGTACTGTAATCTGATGAAAGGTGTCACTGGAATGAACCTCCTCTTGAGACTGAGAACATGCAGAACCTACCTCTGGTCAGCGTATTACCCCATCTCCAATGATGCAGTTTCTCCCCCACAACATATAGTGAGACAGCTATAAGAACAGCAATGGTGAGAAAGACTCCCATGGCAACCGGACTCAGCACCTCCAGAATGGGGTACACCCAGATTGCTGATATGTGGTGAATCCACAGCACCCTGAAAAGGGGGAAAGACAGCATGGTTTGTATCAACAAGATCATTCCTTTCCGACACAGTCACAGTCCACTGCTGACACAGGAGTGTGTACCACCAAACCATAGCCAACAACTCCACAGGCCTACAACCCCAAACTTCACCCATACATACTCACCACCCAACTGATTCACAGGAGGGTGGGCACAGTGGGTGCCACAAGAGGAGGGGGCAGGAACTGGATTGGAATGGTAGGGGTGGGGGAGAGGGGGTTGGGAGGAAAGGGGGCCGGGGGGAGAGGGGGCCGGTGGAAAAGGGGCCGGGGGGGGGGAAGGGAGGAGCAATCAGATGCAAGGATATAGAGCAAGAGAGAGAAACAATGAGTTGATGAGCTGGGGAGCTAATGTGTGCAAGTGCGAGTTGAGAGTGTGCATAAAAGATTATTTATTCCCCGCCATAGATGCTGTCTTCTCATCAACTCATGGGTTCCCTCTCTTGCTCTGTCCCCTTGCATCTAATTGTCCCACCCCCTCCTCCCTCTCTCCCACTCTCTCCCCCATCCACCACTTCACCCTGTATGAAGTCAGAGCAGTCATAATATACCATGCAAACTAATTACTCACCACAGTAGGTAGCAGCTGCAGAATGCAACAAGAACAGCAATGCCTCCCTTGCGATTGGGACAGAGATGCGGCACGGTGATTAGCTCCACCATCAATAGCAGCAGAACCAGTGTGTGCTGCAAAGGTAAACAGGGTCAGAGGTTGGAAGTTGACATTGCCTCTGAGGAGGGATAAATCGTATTACTGTGTTAGGTGAGATAAAAATGCAGCCACAGCTCCCCACCCAGCCTCTACTACCAAGCCAAACTCCAACCATGCTGCAAGAAGCCAAGATCCATTACTTAAAATGTTTGCCACATTCAACCAACTTTTTCTGTCATTGTGAGGAACTCAGCAGGTCAGGCAGCATCTATGGAGTTCTAATTTTCCAACATCTGCACAATCTCGAGCTTAAGGTATTTTGTCAACTCCCATCTCTCTTTTTACCAGTACATGCTCTGATGCTTTGGATCCCTCTCCTGAGGGGAACTATTTATTTCAATTCAGAATTTCATTCACCTGGTTTCCTCCACCCAAATGAAAACAATCTCAGCAGAACCGAACCTACCTCAAAGCTACAGTTTCCCAACACTTCAGAAATCCCCATTCTCCTTGCTTGCAACTTCTCTAGAGTAATTGTAACTTGCTCAGTACTGCAGGCAGTGATTAACCTGTGGCTGAACCAGTGCTTTATATAGCTCTACAAAGCCTCCCAGTTTTATACATACCCTACACCAAAGCTAATATTTTACACCACCTTTCTCTCCTGCCCATAATGTCACCGTTGTTTCCCAGTCACTAACCTCGTGTATGAGGAAGACCTCCCCCCATTTCCAACAGCTTCTTGCCCCATAATCTCCCAATGCTATACACCCCAAAATCAACAAGCAAGACTGTCTATTGTTTCAGCCTGTCTATTTGCTCACTAAACCTATTACCTCCTCCCTTGTATCTGATCTTTCTCTCATAGTTCAGTCCTTTCCCAACTGTATCCTCATTGTCACTTCAAGTTTCCATTTTCACCATGGACGAGTCTCTCAATCCCACATCAGCACGATCTGAAAAGAGGCCCAACTAATTCTTCTTCCAACTGGTCTTCATTTGATTGAATATGTCTCACAATAGACAACTTCACCTTCAATTCCACTCACTTTCTCCAAGTGAATTGGGGGAGCTATTGGGATAGTTCTCATTTCAGTCATATTCAAGCTCCTTCTCTTAACTCACTCTGCGATATTGATGTTGTGTATTGCTTTCATAGCACAGCACTTTCACATTATCAATATTCAACTTTTCCCTACCTTTTTTTGAGCTCTCTACCTCCACCTCAGGTTATTGCCGAGCAACCATTTTAAGGTCACTGACTCCCACAGTTCTCTTGAAGTCATTTTCTTCCACTCTACACCCTGGAAGGACACCGGCTTATTCTGTTAGTTTCTCCATATTTATGGCATATGGTTTTGATAACATAACTTGTGTTTAAACACCAGTGTGGTTAAGAAGTTTTCTGTTTTCCTGAACAATGGGATCTTCTCTGCCAGAGGTTGCAGTGCTCTCAATAACATCTCCTCAACCAGCACACTCCTGCTCTCAATCTACCTCCCCTATCAGAACACTCACAGGATTGTCTTTATGTTCACCTTTTTAGACTGACAGCCATCACTCATTCAAAGTAATATCCTCCATAATTTTGGTTATCTGTAACAGGATGCCAACATCAGGCACATAGACCATAAGATATAGGAGCAGAATTAGGCCATTTGGCCCATCGATTCTGTTCTGCCATTTCATCATGGCTGATCCATTTTCCTCTCAGCCCCAATCTGCCTTCTCCCCATATTCCTTCATGCCTTGATTAATCAGGAATCTATCAACCTCTGCCTTAAATATATTCAATGACCTGGCCTCCACAGCCACCTGTGGCAAAGAAATTCCAAAGATTCACATCTGTCCTTCCCCTCCTTTTCAATAGTCTGAAGAGGTTGCTCCCCTAGTTACTCCCTTTTCCACCCTTCCATTACCACCAACTTTTACCCATCTCAGGGCATGTTCCCGCACAAGTAAAGTGGATGCAATATCAAGCACATTTGCTTCATCTGAAACAGGGTGGATTGCCCAGTAGGCAGCTATATTAATTCCACTCCCCATTCCCATTCCAATATGTTGGTCCTAGGCCCAATGAGGCCATGGTCAGGTTGAAAAAGCAACACCTTATACTACATTTAGGTAGCCTCAAAACTGACGGCATGATAGATAGATAGATACTTTATTCATCCCCATGGGGAAATTCAACATTTTTTCCAATGTCCCATACACTTATTGTAGCAAAACTAATTACATACAATACTTAACTCAGTATAAATATGATATGCATCTAAAATCACCCTCTCAAAAAGCATTAATAAATAGCTTTTAAAAAGTTCTTAAATAGTTACTAAAATACATTGAATGATAACTTAAGCTCAGTCCTAATCCCGGCACTTTAACATATCTTACCCCTGGCGGTTGAATTGTAAAGCCGAATGGCATTGGGGAGTAATGATCTCTTCATCCTGTCTGAGGAGCATTGCATCGACAGTAACCTGTCACTGAAACTGCTTCTCTGTCTCTGGATGGTGCTATGCAGAGGATGTTCAGGGTTTTCCATGATTGACCGTAGCCTACTCAGCGCCCTTCGCTCTGCTACCGATGTCATACTCTCCAGTTCTGTGCCCACGACAGAGCCCGCCTTCCTTACCAGCTTATTAAGACGTGAGGCGTCCCTCTTCTTAATGCTGCCTCCCCAACACGCCACCACAAAGAAGAGGGCGCTCTCCACAACTGACCTATAGAACATCTTCAGCATCTCACTACAGACATTGAATGACGCCAACCTTCTAAGGAAGTACAGTCGACTCTGTGCCTTCCTGCACAAGGCATCTGTGTTGGCAGTCCAGTCTAGCTTCTCATTGATTCTTACAACTTCCAGTAATTTCTTCCCCCTCTCCTTTTACATTCTGGCCTCCCTCTTACTCCTTCTCTTCTCCTCACCTGCCCATCACCTCTTCTGGTGCCCCTCCTCCTTACCTTTCTCCTATGGTCCACTCTCCTCTCCTAAAAGATTCCCTCTTTAGCCCTTTACCTTTCCCACCTATCACCTCCCAGCTTCTCACTTCATTTTTCCTCCCCCACCCACATACCTACCTTCCCCTCACCTTCCAACTTGTAGTCCATTCCCTCCTCCTTCCTTTCCAGTCCTGAAGAAGGGTCTTGGTCTGAAACACCACCTGTTCAAATCCTCTAAAGATATTGCCTGACCTGCTGAGTTCCTCCAGTATCTTGCATGTGTTACTCTGGATTTCCAGCATCTGCAAAATCACTTGAGTCAATGAAATACATGTCCCTTAACGTTTTCCCTTTCCGCCATCCAGAGATCCATAGTCATTCCAGGTGAAGAAGCGATTTGCCACATTTCTACCGATAGTGTTTTTATATGGCCCTCGGAGGCAGAGTCATGCAATATTTAATGTTGAATTTAAATAACCACTCCTTCATCTCTTTACTGATGTGCCTGTACACTTTTATTCAATTAAGCATGCATGTTCTCTTACTTTTCCAGGTCTGACGAAGGGTCTTTAATCTGAAATACCAACTCTCTCTCCCCACTGTTGCTTGGCCTATTGAGTGGATCCAGCATGTTCTGTTCTTGTGTTAGATTTTATGCCAGTCTAACGAGTTACTGCTTTCAGAAGTCGTTAGGTGCTTAATGTTCCTTCATCATCAACACCAGTCCATGTAGATTTGATCCTACCAAAGGAAATTCATTAAGAGCCTTACCTATATCTTCCTCCTCCTTCTCATTAACCATCTTCATCTCTAATAGGCCCTGCTCTTCACTTTACTCTCGTGCTTTTCACACTTCTAATACCTAAGACATAGGGGCACAACTATTCCATTCAGCAAACTGGAACTTTCCTGCCAGTATCCTTTCATACCTTTTTTGCTTCCTAGTTTCTCTTAACTTCACCTGATTCTTTTTGTACTCTGTCAGGATCTTTGTTATATTAAGCTCTTGATAGTTCCACAAACTTCCCAGTATTGCCTTATCTGATCCTCCTGCAACTTGTCCTCTGAGGAAGGGTGACTTGATTTGCCACCTCCACTGTTTTTATTTACTTGTGGGAACATGTTTACACTGAAACCTCTTAAACGTTCCATTGTTCTGACACTTACAGTATTCCAGCAGCTACCTCAGGTCCCTTTTAGTTAAGTATCTTCCATCTCAGTCAAATTAGACTTATCCTAATTTTTAAAGTTAGGATGTTCTGCCAGTAATGGATTTGCAAAGCTCCAATCTCTAAAATCACACCCAAAATTGTGCAACACCCCAACAACAGCCTTTCCCTTTTTGGCTTGTTATATACAGGTATAAAAAGGACTACTCCAGCACACTACTCACCATGGCATGGTTCAGCCACGTTGGGATTATCTGGTCAAGAAACTTTGGGTAAACGAGCTCACGGTCATAGGCGTAAATCAACCAGAAACTCAAAACGACAAACTGAAAGAGAGAGAAAAGGCTCAGCTCCTCATCTCCACATCCAGTGTCTGGATCAGACCCGCATGGAACTGTGCTGATGGCATGCATACACTTACAAAGCCCACAGGGAATGCCAGAGCTGAGAAGAGCCAGTCCTGTAGGACAGTCATGCGGCAGGTGATGTGCTGCACTCTTTTACCAGGCTGAGGAAGAAGCCTTAGGAGATCTGTGAGGACACACACTCCAAAAAAACTGGTCTGTAGAACCTGGAGGGAAAATCATATGAATGAGAGAGAGAGAGAGATGTGGAATTGGAATATTATTGTCACATGTACCAGGGTACAGTGAAAAGCTTGTCTCACATACTTATTTATACAGATCAAATTATTACATACTGCATCAAGGTAGAACAAGACAAAATAATAACCATGCAGAATCACAAGTGTAAGAAACTCTGCAGATACTGTAAATCCAGAACAACACACACAAAATGCCTGAGGAACTCTGTAAGTCAGGCAGCATCCACGGAAGGGAATACAGTCGATGTTTTGGGCCAAGGTCCTTCATCAGGACCGGAAAGAAAGGAGGCAGGAATCAGAATAAGGTGGTGGGGGAGGAATACAAGTTGATAGGTGAAACCAGGTGAGGGATAAGGTGGGTGGGTGAAGGGAAGAATGAAATGAGAGGGCAAAGGGCCAAAGAAGGAGAAGTCTGATAGGAGAGTGGACCATGGGAAAAAGGGAGAGAGTGGCACCAGAGGAAGGTGATGGACAGGTGAGGAGAAGGGGTAAGAGGGCAGCCAGAATGGGGAATGGAAAAGGAGAGTAGAAGTTGGAGAAATTGATGTTCATGCCATCAGGTTGGATGCCACCCAGACTGGAGAGGGTTCAAAGGAGGTTCATGAAAATGATTCCAGGATTGAATGGCTTGTCATATGAAGAGCATTTGATGGCTCTGGGCCTGTATTCACTAGAATTCAGAAGAATGAGGAGTGACCTCATTGAAACCTATCAAATGGTGAAAGGCTTTGATAGAGTGGATGTGAAGAGGATGTTTCCTATGGTGGGAGAGTCTAAGGTTAGAGGACACAGCCTCAGAACAGAGATGAGGAAGAATTTCTTTAGCTAGAGTGTGGTGAATCTATGGAAATCTTTGCCACAGGCAGCTGTGGAGGCCAAGTTTAGGTCTATTTAAGGCAGAGGTTGATAGATACTTGATTGGTCAAGTATGAAGGGATATGGGGAGTAGACAGGAGATTGGGGCTGATTAGAAAATTAGATCAGCCATGATGAAATAGCTGAGCAGACTTGACAGGCCAAATGGCCTAATTCTGCTCCTGTATCTTATGGTCTTAAAAAATGAAGTACTGCTCCTCCAACCTTCAGAATGGCCTCAACAGAGCAGTAGAGGAAGCCATGGACCGACATGCCAGAGTGAGAAATATTAAAATAGGTGGCCACTGGGAAAATCCCGCCTGCGGTGGTGGAGTGATTGACAAAGTGGTCCAATCTACTTTGGGTCACAGATATACGGGAGGTCACACAGGGAGCGAAAAGAGCTCCATCTGTCATAAAAGACGGAGAATAACACTCCAGAATAAAGTGCAGCAGCTACAGCTAGTTGAAGTGCAAGTACAGTGTCACTTTTGACGGGGAGGTCAAGAGTTCACCTTGCTGTACCAGGAAGACATTCCAAGGTCAAAAGAGCAGATATTGAACTCGGGAGAATCAGAATGAGAATTGGAAAACAAAACAGAGGAAGTCGCATAAATCAGATTGTTTTTAATAAAAAAAAGGTCAAACATAATGCTGCCTTACAAACTGGTCACTGAGGATGAGACAGATGGGAGCAGTGAAGAAGAGAGTTGGATAGAAGGTGAAGGGGTGGTAGGGAGGATGGTAACGGTGATAGGGGAGATCAGACAGTGGGACACCCATGGAAGGACGGGGGTAAGGCCAGAATGGTCACAAGCGGAACGGCTGGGAGTCAGGAGGGGAGCAGGTGCCGGGAGGAGAGCGGGGGCAGGGGTTAGCTCACCATGTTGATGAAGGTGAGGTATTTCCAGCGGCCTCCGTAAGAGCTGACACCGAGGTGCCGGCCGCCGGAGGTGACCTGCAGATTCTGATAGACGGCCGCCAGATACCAGAGCAGCGCCGCCAAGTGCAGGCCCAAGCCGGCAACGCGCCAAAACGCCATGATCCCAGTTCAGCTCGTCCCGGGGCGGGGCGGAGCGGGCCCTGCGCCTGGATCCGCTAGCCTGGGAGGGGCCTGTACCGGGGCGGGGCGGAGCGGGCCCTGCGCCTGGATCCACTAGCCTGGGAGGGGCCTGTACCGGGGCGGGGCGGAGCGGGCCCTGCGCCTGGATCCACTAGCCTGGGAGGGGCCTGTACCGGGGCGGGGCGGAGCGGGCCCTGCGCCTGGATCCACTAGCCTGGGAGGGGCCTGTACCGGGGCGGGGCGGAGCGGGCCCTGCGCCTGGATCCACTAGCCTGGGAGGGGCCTGTACCGGGGCGGGGCGGAGCGGGCCCTGCGCCTGGATCCGCTAGCCTGGGAGGGGCCTGTACCGGGGCGGGGCGGAGCGGGCCCTGCGCCTGGATCCACTAGCCTGGGAGGGGCCTGTACCGGGGCGGGGCGGGCCCTGCGCCTGGATCCACTAGCCTGGGAGGGGCCTGTACCGGGGCGGGGCGGGGCGGGGCGAGGCTTGAGCGCAGGCACGGAGGTTGAGGGCGGGACCACTCGCACTTCCTGACTCTCGCACCCGGCGTCCCAGCTACGATTCCCCTCCCCCTCCACAAGCTGCGCTGCATTTCCTGTTTGTTTTTGCTGTAACCTCCTCCTCAAATAAAGGGGAGTAAAACTGTCAACTGCTCTGAGTTTGGTCTCACCAAAGTGCGGTGCGTTTGCAAGAACGTTTCCGGACACTTCTCTACATTATGCTGACAACAGCCCCGAGCATCTAATTTGCCTTCCTAATTACTTGCTATATCTACAAATTAAATTTCTATGTTTCCTGTAGGACGCTAGCTCTTGCTAGCACTCATATCCACCTATCACCTGCTAGCTCTTGCTTTTCAAACTTCCCATAACCGGTTCTCCCCGTCTTTGTCCCCCTTTTCCTTTATTTTCTCCACCTCCTTATCTAACTAACCCCATCATCCTATACCTATGGGTGTATCTCCATCTGCCCATCATCCATGCACTCTTCCTATTAATTCCACTTCCCTTTACTCCATGTCCCACCAAGAGCATCTCCTATCATATTTCATCACCTTAAAACCCTTTGTCACCTCCATCTACCCACTTCCACTTCTGATATTACTCCCAACCCATCTGCCTAACATCGCTCCTCTCCTGGATCTACTTAACACCATTATTGCTGTTCTACCCTTTCCCCTCCACTTTTGTTTTATGTAATTGCTAATTACCCCTTTCTTTCCAGCCCAGATGAAGGGTCTTTATCTGAAGTGTCAACTGTCCATTTGATGCTGCCTGCTTTGCTGAGATCTTCCAGATCTTTTTGTGTTGCTTCAGATTCCAATCTGTGTCTCAAAAACATCAACGTTTCATAATCTAACCTCATTTAAGTGTAATTTTGCTTTTCTATACTTCTTACTAAAATGGCTAATTTCATTTCCTCATTTTGTTTTTTTTTATTTGCCACCTTTTAGTCCATGTCCATGATATCTATTTCATCACTTACCATATTTTACCATTAAGCTGGGGAAAGGTGGTAAATGATGTGCTGTAAAGAGACTTGGACTGGACTCCTAAGAATGTTTCTTGTGTTACAAAATGATAACTCTTGCAAATAATTATAACAGAGTTGACTAAAATAACAAATGGCATAATCTGCCAAGTTCCCAAGTACAAAGTAATTATACATAAAATAACAAAGATTTGCATTTCTGTGGTCTTATTACCTTGGAGAAACGTCCCAAGTGGTTTGTAGATGTCAGTGCATTCAGATACTAGGCATTCGCAGTATAAATGAATTTTTTTCTTATCATTTTTTTCTAAGAACGTCCTTCCTAAGTCATATCACTAAATACATTATATACTGTCTTTACCTATGGGTACTTGTATCAGCTCTTACAATTTTCTTTTATTCTTTTATTTTTATCAGTTTTCTAGTCTTTCTTTAATTTCTAAAATTGTTGTTATTGTTTATTGTTTTTGTTCTCTGTTTTCAGTTTAATGCCATCTGTAACTTTTTAGCTAAATGTGATTTCAGTAGAGCCTATTTCTCGATGGAATGAGTGTCTATTGAGAATCATGACACTTCTCTTTCATGACAGTCACAGCTTTTCTAATCTTTATTTCCATATGCTGCCATAGTAAGGTTTGGCTTGTATTTCCGTTTCATTAACCAAGGCCTTCTGATCATGATAGTGCCGAGATACGATGCTTGTTGAGGTGACTCTGATTTAGTTGTTGCTTAGGTTCGTAGGGATGGGAGTTAGGGCATCAGGATAGGGTTTAGGGACTGGTGTGAGGGAGAGTTAGAGGTCAGGCTGGAGTCCAGGTTGAAGTACTCCACAGTCAAAGGTCAGTAATCTCTGTGGATGGATGTTGGGTCAACAAGTGCTGTTAATGAAGACCAGTGATTCTGTCATCAATTGCCAAAATTTATAGGCCCCATGTACAAGAGCTAGCAACACCTCTCTCAAGTCAACAAATCCCCTAGGGTTGACAGGTCCATGACCTAAGTCAGTGAGTTTTGGGGTCAGAGGTCAATACGAGTTTGTAGCCTGGAGTGTGAGGTCCTGTGATGTGTGAGTTCTGGAGTTAATACCAAAAGTTGAAGCTCAGAGATCACTCACTGAAGTAAGACCCGATGACCAATGCCCTGGAGCAGTGTTTCCAGAAGCTGAAGGTTTAAATGCGAAGACTAAAGCGAGGATAAATATATCTGTGGTATAGGTGCTGAAAAGAGTGGAATCTGAATTGCTGAACCCAATATTGAACCTTGAAGGCAAGAATGTGCCAATTAAGATAAATCAGGACTTGTTTCCTGAGATTATGATGGTTTTACTTTGGAGCAGTGTATGAGGGTGTGAATGGGATTGAGTCTGAATCCGCTGGAGGCTAGAGGCTCGTCCTGGGTCTGCGTGCCTGTGTGGGTGGGAGGAAGGAACAGGCCTTGTTTTGCTGTTGTTGTTTTTGTTGCTTGCTTGTTAGACCATAGGATATAGGAGCAGAATTAACCCATTTAGCCATTTGAGTCTGCTCTCCCATTACATCATGGCTGATTTAATATCTCTCTCAACCCCATTCTCCTGCCTTCTCCCCATAACCTTTAATGTCCTGACTAAACAAGAACCTATCAATCTCCGTTTTAGAAATACTTAATGACTTGGACTCAACAGCAGTTGGTCACAATGAATTTCACAGTTTCACCACCTCTGGCTAAATAAATTCCTCCTCATCAATGTTACAAGTGGATGTCCCTCTATTCTGATGCTGTGCCCTCTCATCCTAGGCTCGCCTACTGTAAGAAACATCTTCTCCATATCCACTCTATCTCAGCCTTTCAATATTCGATAGGTTTCAATGAGATCCCACCTCATTCTTCTGAGTTCCAATGAGAATAGGCTCAGAGCTATCAAATACTCCTCATACATTAACCTTTCACTCCCCTCTCCAATGCCAACACATCTTTCCTTAGATAAGGGGCACTTACCCACTGGGACTTTCTACAGGGGCACAACTGAGAGCATCCTGACTGGCTGCATCACTGCCTGGTATGGAAACCGTACCTCCCTTAATCGCAGGACTCTGCAGAGAGTGGTGCAGAGAGCCCAGCACATCTGTAGTTGTAAACTTCCCATGATTCAGGAAGTCACATTTACAAGGACAGGCATGTAAAAAGGGCCTGTAGGATCATTGGGGACCCAAGTCATCCCAACCACAATCTATCCCAGCTGCTACCATCTGGGAAGTGGTATTGCAGCATAAAAGCCAGGACCAACAGGCTCCAGGACAGCTTCTTCCACCAGGCCATCAGACTAATGAACTCACGCTGACTTGCTTGTACTCTATATTACATTGACTGTTCTATTTATTATAAATTACTATGATTGCACATTGCACATTTAGATGGAGATATAATGTAAAGATTTTTACTCCTCATGTATGCAAAGGATGTAAGAAATAAAATCAATTCAATTCAAAACTGCTCACAACACTCCAAGTGCAGTCTGTCCAATGTCTTATAAGCCTCAACATTACATCCTTGCTCTTATGTTACAGTCCTTTCAAACAGAATGCTAACATTGCATTTGCCTTCCTTTCTACCAGCTCGATGATAACCTTTAGGGAATCCTGCACAAGGACTTCCAAATCCTTACACCTCTAATTTTTAAATGTTCTCTCCATTTAGAAAACAGACTCTATCTTTATTCCATTTATCGAAGTTCATGTCCATACACATCTCTAACACTACATTCTATCTGCCATTTCTTTGCTCATTCTCCCAATTTGTCTAAGTCCTTCTACAGACTTTCTGCTTCCTCAACACTAACTGCCCCTCTACCTATTTCTGTATCGTCTGCAAGCTTGGTCACAAAGCCATCAATTCCATCATCCTACCAGTATGGACCACTGTGGAACATCACTGGTCACTGACAGCCAACCCAAATAGGCCCTCTTTATTCTCACTCCTTGCCTCCTGCCAATTAATCAATCTTCTATCCATTCTAGTATCTTTACTGTACTACCATTGGCTGTTAAGTTGTTAAGCGTTAAGCAGCCTCAAGTTCAGCACCTTGTCAAAGGCCTTCTGAAAATCCAAATAAACAACATCCACTGACTCTCCTTTGCCTATCCTGCCTGTTATTTCCTCAAAGCATTTTAACAGATCTGTCAGGCAAGATTTCCCCTGAAGGAAACAATTCTGACTTTGGCCTACCTTATCATGTGACTCCAAATACCCTGAATTCTCAGTCTTAAAAATGAATCCAACATCTTCCCAACAACTAACATCAGGCTAAGTGACTCATAAATTCCTTTCTTCTGCCTCCCTCACTTCTGAAGGAGTGGAGTGACATTTGCAATTTTTCAGTACTCTGGAACCATTACAGAATCTAGTGATTCTTGAAAGATCATAACTAATGTTCTCCACAATTTCTCAGGTATCTCTTTCAGAACCTTGGGATGAGGTCTATCTAGTCCACATGACCAATGAAGACCAACACAAAGTATTTATTAACTTCATCTGCCATTCCTTTATTCCCCCCTCCATTACTACCTCTCCCATGTCATTATCCATCAGTTCAATATCTACTCTCACCTCTCTTTTACTCGTTAAAACTATTTTGGTATCCTTTTTGATATTATTGGCTAGCTTACCTTCATATTTCATCTTTTTCCTCCTTATGGCTTTTTTGGTTGTCTTCTGCTGGTTTTTAAATGCTACCCAATCTTCTAACTTCCCATTAATTTTTGCTATATTATATGCCTTCTCTTTTGCTTTATGCTGTCTTTGACATCCCTTATCAGCCACAGTTGCCTCATCCTCCCTTTAGAATACTTCTTCATCTTAGGGATGTATCTATGCTGTGTCTTCCAAGTTGTCCCCAGAAACTCCAGCCATTTTTGTTCTGCTGTCTTTCCTGGTAGTGTCCCCTTCCCAACAACTTTGGCCAACTCCTCTCTCATGCCTCTGTAATTCCCTTTACCACACTGTAATGCTGATACATCTGAGTTTTACTTCTCCCTCTAAAACTGCATGGTGAATTTCATCATATTATGGCCACTGTTTCCTAAGAATTCCTTTACCTTGAGTCCCCTAATCCAATCTGGTTCATTACACAAAACAATCCCGAATTGCCTTTACCCTAGTGGGCTCAACCACAAGCTGCTTTAAAAAAACCATCTCATAGGCATCCTACAAATTCCCTCTCTTGGGATCCAGCATCAACCTGATTTTCCCAATCTACCTGCATATTGAAATCCCGCATGACTATTGTAATATGGCCATTTCTACATGCCTTTTCTATCTCCTGTTGCAATTTATATTCCATATCCTGGCTACTATTTGGAGGCCTGTATATAACTCCCATCATGTTCTTCTTACCCTTGTAGTTTCTTAACTCTGTTCTCAAAGGACTTTACATCTTCCATTCCCATGCTACCTCTTTCTAAGAATTTTATTTTATTTTTACCAACAGAGCCATGCCGCCCACTCTGTCTACCTGCTTATCATTTCAATACAATGTGTCTTTGTATGTTAAACTCCCAACTATGATTTTCTTTCAGCCACAGTGATGTTTACAAAGGCATATCTGCCAGTCTCTAATTGATCCTCTACTTTATTCCATGGGCTATGTGCATTCAAATATAACACTTTCAGTCCTGTATTCATCACCCTTTTCAATTTTGTCTCCAGGTTGCACTTCAACTTATCCTACAGACTGTAATTTTGCCCTTTCTTCCGTCTGTCGTTCCTCACCGTCTCACTTCACAATGCATTGTATATCAACTGCCCCATTGTCAGACCTATTACTCTGGTTTTTATCCCCCTGCCAAATTAGTTTGAACCCTCCCCAACAGCTCTGGCAAACCTGCCCGCAAGAGTATTGGTCCCCCTTGGGTTCAGGTGTAACCTTCCTTTTCGTACAGGTCATACCCTCCACAGACGAGATCCCAATGATTCTGAGATCTGAAACCCCACTCTCTGCAACACTTCCTCAGCCACTCATTCATCTTATTCCTGCCCTGGCACTGGGAGTTACCGAGAGATTACTACCTTGGAGGTCCTGCTCTTCAGCCTCTTCCCTCTCTCCCTATTCTCAGTGCACAGGACCTTTTCCCCTTTTCTATGTGTTCTGTGTTGTTCTGCCGAGCTGTGTTGGCGACATTTGCTTTGGTTGGTTGGTTGGGTTGTTGACTGTTAATGGAAATAACGCACTTCACTGTGTGTTTTGATGACCATATGAGAAGTAAATGTGAATCTTGAATCTTGATATTTAAAATGATCCAGGTTCACATGTGAACACAACAGAAAAATCACCCAAAGTGGTGATGCTGCCTGTGTTTGGTGGAAGAAGTAAGTCAGTGCATTCCCCAGAAAGCATGCTTGCACTCCTGGACAGCGGGAGTGGGAAAGGAGAAAAAAGTGCACACATATCTTCTCTATTTGCATGGAAGGTGCTCTAAAAAGAGGGTGATCCAGGACAGGGGTGCTGAACAAAAGGGAAATAGAAGCTATATTTGGTGGTGGTTGGGGAGACTGATTTCTCTTTATATCTGACCAGTGAACTGCATCAAGAGCCTTAGCTGGTTCCAGTGTTCCCAATCTTAGAGTCACTGTCAACTCATCAGGTACAAGAACCCTGATGAATTAATTCTATACCCTCCAACCCAGAGATTACCAGACAGTGATCAGAAGCAAGAACATGGGCAGATGAGTCTTCTCCACCCATAGGAGGAAACGTGTCTGATGTCCTCCCTACATACCAATGGGTCACCCAGTGATCAAGATCATGATCAGGATCCCAGGCTGGTGAATCCTTCTTATTCAGGAATCCTCGGCTTACAAATTTCTTCATGAATTTTGCCAGTTTTTCCCATCTCTCAAAAAGATAGGGCTTAAGACAGAAACAAGAACCCTGCCTGACTTCTGGCTGACTGTGTTTTGGTTGTTTTAGACTGCAGATTTAATTGACCATATCCTTCATTCCTGAGTGAACAGCATTAAACAATATCTTACTAATGCTAACATGCTTTTCTTTTTAACTTTAATTACCACATTCCAAGCTTTCTACCATGGAATCATAGAACAACAAGAAAAACAATGCGGTGACAACAGAATAACAAACAAGTCTGTGGAGTAAACTGTTACTCCCTTCTCTGTAACCCTAATGTCACAGCAGGGTTACCAAGTGCATGATTTCCAGCTTGTTTTCCTTTCTTTTTCCTGTATATCTCTGCTTGGTGGTCAGGAAAAGGAATTTTGGCTGTCTCTCTCCTTCTCCAAACCAAGGATAATTGCCAGTTAACAGGAGCTAAAAAGGTAAAAATAAAGATAACAATTTGTTTTATTTGTCACATGTACATCGAAACATACAGTGAAATGCATTGTTTGTGTCAAATCAAATCAGCGAGGATTATGCTGGGCAGCCTGCAAGTGTCACCACGTTTCCAGTGCTAACGTAGCAAGCCCACAACTCACTAATCTTAACCGATACGTCTTTGGGTTGTTGGAAGAAACTGGAGCATCTGGAGGAAACCCAGCCCACTCGGTCATGAGGAGAATGTACAAACTCCTTACAGGCAGCCGCGTGATTTGAACCCCAGTCAGTGATCGCAGGCGTTGTAATGGTGCAACGCTAATCCCGGAAACCTTCTCCAACCCTGGCAGAATCCTCACAAATCTTTCCACAGTCTCTGCCATCATGTCATCACATGATGTCATCATGTCTGCCATCATGCCACCCAGAGCAGTTCTCATATGAGGTCCAGCTCATCTTCCATAACATATTTCATAACTCCTTATGGTCTTGTGCAATGGACAATAAAAGAATATATTCTGCTAGAATCCCTCAACCGCATAGTCTACCTGCCCTGTCTATCTTCCAAGGATAAGGAAACTAACCAGGTATAAACTATTGAGTACCCACCTACACTATTTCAATTTTACTCTCCCCACATTCCTATCAACTTCCCGAGATTTTACCAGTTACCTACACACGAGAGGAGATCAATTAATCTGCCAAATGCACACATCTCTGGGATGTAGGAGTACCCAGAGGAAAACCACATGGTTACAGGGAGAATGAGTCCACTCCACACAGATATCCCTACGGACCAGGATCACTACAGGTAAGGCTGTGGCATTGTGCCACCCTGTGGTACTGACTGGATCATGCCAGGATCCATGTGGACAACACTAAATATGATATTCTTAGTCAGAAACTGATAATTACTGTTCCTTTAATTGGTAAATTGGTTTATTATTGTCAAATGTACTGAGGTACAGTGACAATCTTTGTTTGCATGATACCCATGTAGATCATTTCATTCCAACAGTGCATTAAGACTAAACAATAACAGAATGCAGAATAAAGTTTTACAGTTATACAGAAAGTACAACACAGGCAGACAATAAAGTGTGAGGCCTTGACAAGGTAAGTTGTGTGATCAAGAGTCTATCTTTTTGTACTAGGAGACCATTCAATAGTCTCATAACAGTAGGGTAAAAAGCCGTCTTAAAAGCTAGTGGTACATGCATTCAGGCTTTCATTTTATGATAACATGGACTAGTCTCTCTATTTCCTTCATACACTCTGACTCATCTTTATTTGAGATTTGGCCCACTACAGTGATGTCATCTGTAAACTAGTAGATGGAGTTAGAGCAGAGTCTGGCCTCACAGTTGTGTATGTACAGGGCTGAAGATGCAGGCTTGTGGGGCACCAGTGTTTCGAATAATTGTGGCAGAGGTGCTGCTGTCAGTCCTTACTGATTGCGATCTGTTGGTCAGGAGTCAAAGTTCAGAATAAATTTATTAGTGAAGTACATATATGTCATAATATACTACCCTGAGATACATTTTATTGGGGACATTCACAGTAAATACAAAAACACACTAGAATCAATGAAGAACTGTATGCAACAAAGACGGACAAACAACCAATGTGCAAAAGACAACAAAATGTGCACATTAAAAAAAACAATATGACAGAGAGAGAGAGAGAACATGAATTGTAGAGTCCTTAAAAGTGAGTCCATAGGTTGCAGAATCAGTTCAGTGTTGGGGTGAGTAAAGTTATCCGCTACTGTTCAGGAACCTGATGGTTGAGTGGTAATAAATGTTCCTGATCCTGGTGGTGTGAGCCCTGAGACTTCTGAACCTCCTTCCTAATGCCAGCAGTGAGAAGAGAGCATGGCCTGAATGGTGGGGGTCCTTGATGATGGATGCTGCTTTCCTGCGATAGCACTTCTTGTGAATGTTCTCAATGTTGGGAAGGACTTTACCTGTGATAGACTGAGCTGTATTCACAATGTTTTATTCAGCGGGATTGGTGTTTCTATACCAGACTGTGATGCAACCAGTCAGTACCACCACACATCGTTAGCCGTCTGTCAAAATTTTAGATTACATGCGGAATCTTCACAAACCTATAAGAAAGTAGAGACAGTGCTGTGCCTTCTTTGAAATGGCACTTGCATGCTGGGCCCAGGAACAATCCTCTGAAATAATAACATCAAGGAATTTAAAGTTGCTGACCCTTTCCACTTCTAATCCCCTGATGACGACTGGCCCTTGGGCCTTCGGTTTCCTCCTCCTGTCATCAATAATCAGCTCTTTTGTTTTGCTGACATTGAGTGAAAGGTTGTTGTTATGGCACTACTCAGCCGGATTTTCAATCTCACTCCTATATGCTGATTCATTGCCACCTTTGATCCAGCTGACAACAGTAGTGTCATCAGCAAACTTAAGGATTTGCAAAGATCTACTTGCAAAAGGAGTTGTTAACTCCGACGTCTAGGAATTTGGTGATGAGTTTCATTGGAATGATAGAACTGAAGACAGAACTATAATCAATTTTTAAAAAAGTCTAATGTTGGTTTCTTTACTGTCTAATACTCCAGAGATGAACATAGGTCCACTGTGGACCTTTTTCACTGGTGGGCAAATTGCAGTGGGTCAAAGTTGTCTGGGATACAGGAGTTGACGAGTGCCATAACCATCTTCTCAAAGCACTTCACGATGGTGGACAGCATAATAAGGTAATGTGCTTTGTATTGTATTCAGGAACGCTACCTTTTTTCCATAAGTACCAGGATGACAGTGGGCTTCTTAAAGCAGGTGGAATATCACAGGAAGCAGGGCAGTGTTAAAAATGTTTGTATTTACTCCTGCCAGCCAATTTGCTCAGGATCTAAGGATATGGCCAGGGACAACATCCAGGATAATGCTTACTGTGGGCTCACTCTTCGAAAGACTGATTTGGTGTCTGTAACAGTGACTGTGCTCCATCATCCTCCCAGTACATATTGAGTAAGACTCCAATAGTCCAACACCCACAGCAGTTCAGTGGTTTTCTGGACTATTGGATGTTACTCCAATTAACACTTGAACTCACATTTAATGTGTTTCTTTTTCTGATGTTTTACAATACTAATGTTACAGTGAACTCAGGGACCTCTGAGGCAGAGTAGGAAACAGAAACCCAGTAAGGCACTTGCTGGACCCGTGCTGTCATTGGAGTGGGTCAGAGGAGGTTCACAAGAATGATCCCAGGAATGAATTGCTTAATGTTTGTGGAGCGTTTGATGGTTCTGGGCCTACACTTGATGGAATTTAGAGGAATGAGAGGAGATCTAATAGAAACCTATTGAATATTGTAAGGCCTAGATAGACCAATAAGTCTTACTTCAGTGATGGGAAGTTGATGGAGAAGATCCTGAGAGACAGGATTTATGAACATTTGGAGAGGTATAAAATGATTAGGAATATTCAGCATGGCTTTGTCAAAGGCAGGTCGTGCTTTACAAGCCTGACTGAATTTTTTGAGGATGTGACTAAACACATTAATGAAGGTAGAGCAGTAGATGTATTGTAATTGGATTTCAGCAAGGCATTTCATAAGGTATCCCATGCAAGGCTTATTGAGACAGTAAGGAGGCATGGGATCCAAGGGGACTGATTTGTGGATCCAGAACTGGCTTGCTCACAGAAGGCAAAGAGTGGTTGTAGACGGGTCATATTCTGCATGGAGGTTGGTGACCAGTGATGTGCCTCAGGGATCTGTTCTGACACCCCTTCTTGTTGTGATTTTTATAAATGACCTGGATGAGGAAGTGGAGGGATGGGTTAGTAAATTTGCTGATGACACAAAGGTTGGGGGTGTTGTGGATAGTGTGGAGGGCTGTCAGAGGTTGCAGTGGAACACTGATAGAATGCAAAACTGGGCTGAGAAGTGGCAGATGGAGTTCAACACAGATAAGTGTGAGGTGTTCACTTTGATAGGTCAGATATGATGGCAGAATATAGTATTAACAGTAAGACTCTTGGCAGTGTGGAGGATCAGAGGAATCTTGGGCTCTGAGTCCATAGGACACTCGAAGTTGCTGTGCAGGTTGACTGCGTAGTTAAGAAGGTATACAGTGCATTGGCCTTCATCAAACGTGGAATTGAGTTCAAGAGCCAAGAAGTAATGTTACAGCTATACGGGACCCTGATCAGATCCCACTTGGCATCTGCCAAACCTCCAGTACCATGGAACAGGTACTGTTCTATGTTCTATTTTAAAAGAATAACAAAGTATAGAATAAAGTGCAACAGCTACAGAGAAATTGCAGTGCAGGTAAACAATACAGTGCAAGATGATAACAAGGTAGATTGTGAGGTGAAGAATCCTTCTCAATAAAGGGAGTCATTCAATACCGTAGTCTTATAACAGCTAGATAGAAACCCTGGCCAGTAAACCTCCTCTTCTTGGCTGTCTGTTGAATCTCTAGTTAGGGTTGTAAGGAACTTGCGTGTTCACAGATTCTATTGACCTGGATTATTATATATATTACTCTCCCTCTCCCCCCCCTCTCAGCCCCTCTCCCTCTCACCCCATCACCCCATCACCCCATCTCCTTCTCTCCCCCTTCCACCCTCCCCCCCTTTCCCTCCCCAAATTTTGCCCAACTTGCTGAATCTAATTTACTTCAGATTTTAAACATCAGCAGCACTGACTCACTCTGGTTGGTAGAAATGGTTTGATAACTCCTCAGTGGTGACCCTGTCATTGACGTGAGTGCCCATGACTCCAACCTGCAACACAATTTAGCTTTGCTGCTTTCCCATACCGACAAGAAAGCCATAAACCACCTGTCAAGGTCTTGGCAATAGATGGCATTCCTGTCAAAGTTCTCAAATTTGGTAAAGAGAAATTTCAATGACTTAGTTATGTCTTGGAGTTTGGTGGAAGTATTTGTTTGCTGTGGAAATATGGCTTTGGGACAATCAGATGATGTGGACTACCTTCTGGAAGCAACAATGAAAGGATGTTCTCAGCATCTCCTTGAGAAAGTTTAACTACGTAGTTATCAACTTGTGGGAATCCACAACCCATGACTGGTCAGAATGGAGGAGCACCTGGAACAATATTCTGTACTCTGGCTGTTGCTAGAACTCACAATGCCCACAGACACCTCTGAATTACCGACCTGTCTTCTTTACATTTTCCTCCACCTTTACTACCTTGATCATTTCCTGCAGTGCTTTGACCACTAAACTTCGAGTCGCATGTGTGGACTACAGCTGGCTGCTATCAGGTCCATAATCAGGAGCTCGAGCCCATGTATCTGATGCTTCTTTGTGCATCCGAGGGTTTCTGTGCTACAGATATACTTGTAAATTCTGAGAAGCCCTACCATACTCTTCAGCGTATTAAATCAATGCATTGAACAAACAAAAGACTTGAAATACTATTACCGTTAATGACCACTTTTAACAATTAAACTTTATTAATTTCCTGACTGTTAAACCAATCACAGAGCTGGAGGAATTCAGCAGGTCAGGCAGCATCAGGGTGACCTAATGAAGGGTGTTGGCTCAAAACATTGGCTCTTTATTCCTCTCCATAGATGCGGCCTAACCTGCAGACTTCCTCCAATATTTTGTTTGTGTTGCTTTGGATTTCCAGCACCTGCAGAATCTCTTGTGTTTACAAACCCATCGAAGTTTCTTTTAAACTGTTTCCCTTCTCGTGAATGAAGGGGTTCGGTGTCTGTGATCTGGAAGCAGATCACCCCCCCTCCCCCTCCGTCTATCCCAAGGATCATAGGACAGTGATAGGGACCCTATCTGCTTTCCTCTCTCTGTATGAGTGGTCATCCCTCAGTAGTGACGAGTAGGATAACCACCATGTTTCCTCGCTTTAGTCCTAGCATTTGATGTCTGACTCTGCACTGTAGAAGACAAGCAGTGAATGAAGCTGATACCCCAATCCACACCCTGACAGGACCAGGAACATACAACACAATAGACTGTGGGTCTTTCAGCCCATGATGTGATGCCAATCTGGCACAATCTACTCCATGATCAGTCTAACCCCTCCCTCTTGCACAGCCCATAACCCTCCATTTTCTTTTATCCTCATGTCTAAGACTCTCATGAATGTTCATAATGTATCAGTCTTAACCACCTGCCCCATCTGTGCATTCCAGGCTCCTGCCACTCTCTGTGTAAAAACACCTACCCCTGACATCTCCTCTAAACTTTCCTCCTCTCAGTCTGGCATTAGCCATTGCTGCCTGGGAGACTGGTCTCTGGCTGTCTGTGCTATCTTATTAACTTATACACCTCTATCAAGTCCCCTCTCATCCTCCTTCACCCAGAGAGAAAAGCCCTAGATCGCTCAACCTACTCTCTTAAGACATGTTCTCTGATCCAGGTAGCATCCTGAAGGGTTTCTCTGTATTGGTTTGTCCATGGCTCAGAGTGACATCCTATCCTACTCTCTGTTGGTAATGTACAGTCCCTTGGGAGGGGCTATGTCGAGGGGGCAGGGTGTGAAGAGGGTCCTCAGGATTTGACTGTGTTACAGCACAGCTCCAATGCAGCCAGGAAGCATGAGCCCAGTGCAGGCTGACTGATGCCGTGCTGTGTAGCTGCCTGTGTCATGTCGATTCCTTCACCAGGCCTATCATTGTAAACACCCACACAGTGCTGCTGAAGAACTACTCTCCTGTCTGCTCAGCTTGGCTCTGCAAACACTTCCCACACGTGTGTGGGCAGCCGAATCGAGGGAATTGAAATAGATGAAGCCGTCAACAACATGAAGCGTGTGATGGAGATACACAGGGACATGCCGGTTCCTCACCGCGGCAACCGCTAACAAGGCCACTCCTGGCGCCAGGTTAGAGGTGTTGTCTCCTGGTTTCCCTCAACTTCTGGTTTAAACTGTTGCTCCCTGCCAGCCTTCGTTGTCTTGTTCTAATTGTGGGCTGCTGATTCCTGAGAGCAGACTGAGGTGTGGGAGGGGAAGGCGGAGGGTTGCTGAGTGGCAGGTGGGAGGGTAAGTGTGATGGAAGATAGGAGGAAGCTTGGAGCAGGGAGGGCTAAGTGGAGGTGAAAGGGGAGGGGGGAGAGCAGAGGGGAGGTTGAAGGGCTGAGGAACAGGGAGAAGAGGTGGAAGGGAGAGTGGATGAGAGGTGGGACAGGGAGGGAAGACAGAGGGGAGGTGGGAGGGAGGACAGAGGGGAGATGGGAGGGGAGATGTGAGGGGAGGTGAGAGTAATGGTGGAGGGGAGGTTGGAGGGAGGGTGGAGGGGATGTGGAAGGGACAGTGGAGGGGAAATGGGAGGGAAGGTAGAGGGGAGATCGGAGGGAAGGTGGAGAGGAGGTTAGAGGGAGGGTGGAGGGGTGGGGATAGAAATTGTGGTGGGGAGGTGGGAGGGAGGGTGGAGGGTAGGTGGGAGGGAGAGTGGACGGGATGTGGGAGGGAGAGTAGAGGGGAGGTTAGGGGGAGGTGGGAGGAATTGAATAGAAGCTCAGAGCTCCAGTGGAATTGATTAACAGAACTGACTACAGAAACCTTGGTCGGTTTCAGGTTGTCACTGAATGTTTCTCCTGTTAAACAGCTCATAGACTTCAGCCTGCAGTGAAACTGCTTAATGCTTAAAGATACTGAGAAAGCAGATGATGCGATGGATCTGAAAAGGAGAGAGAAAACAGGCACAGGCAGCAAGATTCAAAGAAGGGCAGAAGCTGGCAATGAAAATGATGGAAGGATATGAGAGAGAGAGGGAGAGAGATAAATAGATAATAGATATGGATAGACGGACCAACTGGGAAACAGAGAGATGCAATTTAAAAAGCAGTGAGGGTAGAATGATAGAGCAAGACAAAGAAAGTAATTGAGAGACAGAGCAAGAGATAGAGAGAGAGAGAAAAAACAAGACAAAGGGTGGGGGGAGAGAATACAGAGAGAGAGAGAATTGGAGACAAATCCAGGGAGAGTGAGGACTAAGGAAGAAAGGAAGTGATGGTGGAGAGAAAATGTCTCAGAGAGACTTTGTAGAGGTGGATTATCAATACAATGTTTCAAAACTAAGGAAGAATTCTCTCAATATCTGCCCACTGCTGTCAATGTTGCTGTTTCCAATAAGTACCATTACTGAACTACCTTGACAAGGGTATTTTGTGGTGCTTTTTGTACTCAGCCACTCATAATCCTCATGCAGAAATAAAAAAAATCTTGAGAGGGGCTGCTGGTTTGTATGGATATCCCTTGTTATACAGGACTTAGATTTCCACTTTGTGAGGCCTTAGACCTAAAGGCTTAGACCATAAGACATAGGAGCAGAATTAGGCCATTCAGCCCATCGAGTCTGCTCTGCCATTCCATCATGGCTGATCCCGGATCCCTCTCCACCCCATACACCTGCCTTCTGACCATATCCTTTGATGCCCTGACCATCAGGAAATAACCAACTTACGCCTTAAATATACCCACGGACTTGGCCTCCACCACAGTCTGTGACAGAGCAATCAACAGATTCACTACTCTCTAGCTAAAAAAAATTCCTCCTTGCCTCTATTCTAAAGGGTCGTCTCTCAATTTTGAGGCTGTGTCTTCAAGTTCTGGATACCCCCACCATATGAACCATCCTCTCCACATCCACCCTACCTAGTCCTTTCAATATTTGGTAGGTTTCAATGAGATCCCCCTCGCATTCTTCTAAATTCCAGTGAGTACAGGCCCAAACTGTCAAATGCTCCTCTATGTTTACCCCTTCATTCTTGGAATCATCCTCGTGAGCCTTTTGTGGACTCTCTCCAATGACAACACATCCTTTCTGAGATGTGGGGCCCAAAACTGTTGACAATACCCCAAGTACAGCCTGACTAGTGTCCTATAATGCCTCAGCATTATCTCCTTACTTTTATGTTCTATTCTCCTTGAAATAAATGCCAACATTACATTTGCCTTCCTTACCATGGATTCAACCTGTAAATTAACCTTCTGGAAGTCTTGCACAAGAACTTCTAAGTCTCTCTGCACCTCTGATTGTGAACCTTCTCCTCATTTAGATAATAGTCAGCCCTAGTTTTCTTTTTACCAAAATGCATTATCGTACATTTCACAACACTGTATTCTTGTGCCACTTTTTTGTCCATTCTTCCAATCTGTCCAAGTCCTGCTGCTATCATATTGCTTCCTCAGCACTACATACCCCTCCACCTATCTTTGTATCATCCGCAAACTTTGCCACAAAGCCATGAATTCCATTATCTAAATCATTGACAAGCAATGTGAGAAGTAGCGGTCCCATTACTGGCCCCTGAGGAACACCACTTGTCACTGGCAGCCAATCCAAAAAGGCTCCTTTTATTCCCACTTGCTCCTCCTGCTTCTCAACCATTCCTCTATCCATGCCAGTATCTTTCCTGTAATGCCATAGGATTTTATCTTGTTAAGCAGCCTCATGTGTGGCACCTTATCAAATACCTTCTGAAAATTTACGTAAATGATACCCATTGCCTCTCCTTTGTCCACCCTGTTTAATACTTCCTCGAAGAATTCTAACAGATTTGTCAGGCAAGATTTCCCTTTACAGAACCCATGCTGACTTTGACTTATTTTATTAGACTCCAAGTATCACAAAACCTCATCCTTAATGATAGACTCAAGCACTTTCCCAACCACTGCGGTTAGGCTAACTGGCCTATAATTTCCTTCCTTTTACCTTCCTCCCTTCTTAAAGAGTGGAGTGACATTTACAATCTTCCAGTCCTCCAGGACCATGCCAGAATCAAGTGATTCTTGACAGATCACTTTATTTGAGTTTTCAGATCCCATAATATCCTCACATCTGCCAGCCTTTTGATCCCCTCTCTGCCTGACAGTACCTCTGAAGAAGTTACACACGAGGATGTGTGTGTGTGTGAGGGAGAGAGGAAGAGAGACACAGAGAGGGTGGGGGTACTTCCCTGGGCTAGACTTTCTGAGATGTTACACCTGCTTTTTCATCTCTTCTTACTGTCCAGTAACCTAAATGGTCCTTCCATGTGAAGCAGTTTATTACTTGCAACTCTTCCAATTTGGTTGACTGCATTCATTCCTCACAATGTGGTCTCCTCTAAATTAGAAAGAAACCAAATGCAGGTTAGGACCATGGGATATAGGAACAGGATCAGGCCATTTGCCCCATTGAGTCTGCTCCACCATTCAGTCATGTGCCTCCAAGTACCCTCATCCTTCATAAATGACTCCAAAATCATGATAAAATAGTCCAAAGTCAACATTGTTTTCTCAAGGAGAGATCTTGCCTGACAAATCTGTTGGAATTCTTTGAGGAACTAACAGGCAGGATAGACAAGGAAGAGTTAGTGGATGTTGTAAACTTGGATTTTCCAAAAGGCCTTTGATAAGGTGCCACACATGAGACTGCTAAACAAGAACCCTTGGTTTTATAGGGAAGACCCTAGCATGGACAGAAGGTTGGTTGACTGGCAGAAGGCAAAGAAGGGGCCTTTTCTGGTTGGTTGCTGGTGACTAGTTGTGTTCCACTGGGGTGGGTGTTGAGTCTACTACTTTTCATATTATATGTTAATGTTCTGGATGATGGCTTTGTGGCCAAGTTTGTGGATGATACAAAGATAGGTGGAGGAGCAGGTAGGGCTGAGGAAGCAGGGAGTCTGCAGAAGAACTTGGACAGATTTGGAGAATGGGCAAAGAAGTGGCAGATGGAATATAGTGTATGGTAGTGTATGGTCATGCACTTTGATAGAATGAATAAACACATACAATATTTTCTCAATGGGGAGAATTCAGAAATTAGAGATTCAAAAAGACTTGGGAGTCATTGTGCAGGGTCCCCTAAAGGTTAACTTGCAGGTTGAGTCAGCGGTAAGGAAGGAAAATTCAATGTCAGCAATCATTTCAAGAGGACTACAATATAAAAGGAAGGATGTAATGTTGAGAATTTGTATGACATTGGTCAGACCTCATTTAGAGTATTGTGTGATCTCGGGTATGGAAGGATTAACATATGAGGAGCGTTTGATGGCTCTGGGCCTGTACTTGCTGGAGTTTCAAAAGTCAAAGTTCAAAGTAAATTTATTATTGAAGTATATATGTCACTGTATACTTCCATGAGATTCATTTTCTTTCAGGCTTTCACAGCAGAACAAAGAAATACAATAGAAGCAATGAAAAACTACAAACAAAGATTTACAAATAACCAAAGTGCAAAAGACAAAATGTGTGAACAAAAATACATGAATACATACAGTAGATGAATAAATTAATTAATAATACTGAGAACATGAGTTGTCAAGTCCTTGAAAGTGATTCCATCAGTTCAGAGTTGAGGTGAGTGTAGTTATCCATGCTGGTTCAGGAGCCTGATGGTTGGAGGGTAATTACTGTTCCTGAACCTAGTGGTGTAGGACCTAAGGCTTCAGTATCTACTTCTCAACGGCAGCAGTGAGAGAAGAATATGGCCTGGATGGTGTGTGCCCTTGATGATGGATGCTGCTTTCTTGTGGCAGGGTTCCTTATAGATGTGCTCAATGGTGAGGAAGACTTTTCCTGTGATGGACTGGGCTGTATTCACTACTTTTTGGAGGCTTTTCCATTGTTGAGCATTGGTGTTTCTGTATCAGGCCATGATGCAATTAGTCAGGATACTTTCTACTGTGGAAAGTATCTATAGAATTTTGTCAAAGTTTTAGATGACATACCAATTGTATAAAGTGAGTAGAGCAAGGATCTAGGCACATAGCCTTGTGGTACACCTCTGCTGCTGGTGATTGTGGAAGAGATGTTGTTGCCAATCACAATTGACTAGAGTCCGCAAGTGAGGAAATCAAGTATCCATTGCACAAGGAGCTTAATGATTAGTTTCAAAGAGATGAAAGTGTTGAATGCTGAGCTCCAGTCAATGAAGAGCATCTTGATTCACTGTCTATCTATTCCAAAGTGAAGAGCCAATGAAATGGCATCTTCTGTTGACTTGTTGTGATTGTAGGCAAATTGGAGCGGATCCAAGTTGCTCATCAGGCAGGAGTTGATATGTTTCATCACCAACGTCTCAATGAACCTTTGTCACAGTGGATGTAAATGCTACTGGACAATAGTCATTGAGGCAGGTTGCCATATTTTTCTTAGGCACTGGTATAATTGAAGTCTGCTTGAAGCAGCTGGGTACTTCAGACTGCCAAAGTGAGAGTTAAAGATATCAGTAAACACTCCAACCAGTTATTAGCACAGGTATCAGCACAGGATCAGAAGTGGAGTGAGTGAGCAATTTCAAGTTCCTGGGTGTCAAGATCTCTGAGGATCTAACCTGGTCCCAACATGTTGATGTAGTTATAAAGAAGGCAAGACAGCGGCTATACTTCATTAGGAGTTTGAAGAGATTTGACATGTCAACAAATACACTCAAAAACTTCTATAGTTGTACCATGGAGAGCATTTTGACAGACTGCATCACTGTCTGGTATGGGGAGGGGCGGGGGGCTACTGCACAGGACCGAAAGAAGCTGCAGAAGGTTGTAAATGTAGTCAGCTCCATCTAGGGTACTAGCCTACAAAGTACCCAGGACATCTTCAAGGAGTGGTGTCTCAGAAAGGCAGCGTCCATTATTAAGGACCTCCAGCAACCAGGGCATGCCCTTTTCTCATGTTACCATCAGGTAGAAGGTACAGAAGCTTGAAGGTACACACTCAGCAATTCAGAAACAGCTTCTTCCCCTCTGCCATCCAATTCCTAAATGGACATTGAACCCTTGGACACTACCTCACTTTTTAAATATACAGTATTTCTGGTTTTTATTGCATTTTTAAAATCTATTCAATATACATATACTGTAATTGATCTACTTATTTATTTTAAAATTATCAATATTTTTCTTTCTTCTATACTATGTATTGCATTGAACTATTGCTGTTAACAAATTTCATGTCACATGCTGGTGATAATAAACCTGATTCTGATTCTGAAGTGTTCAATACTTGGCCAGGTAAACTGTCTGGGCTGTGGGTTCACTCTCCTGAAGGATGCTCTTACATCAGCCTTAGAGACTGAAGTCACAGGGTGGTCGGGAGCTGTGCGGGTCCATGAAGGTTTCTCCATGTGTCAGCTCATCTGACACTGAATTCCAGTCAGGTAGCATCAATAAAGAGGAATAAGAAATCAATATTTCAGACTGATACCCTTTATCCAGGGCTCAGAATGGTCTACAGGCTGTGACAGTGCCCATTTCTACTGCTGCTAATGGACCATAATACCTGAATCGTTGACTCTGGGTGTGGCCTGACTTGCAGAGTTCCACTAGCATATTGGTGGTTTTTGTCAGTTTGGGGCCACCAGTGACAGATATTAAACATCTGCGTTGTCAGTACAGTCCACATCCCACAGATGAGTATTTTTTAAAGAAATTATTATTTTAGGGTAGTCTACCTGACTTGGTAAATAGTGGTAGAGCAAGAGATATGACAGTGCCTATTTCTGCTGTAATGCCTCACAGCTCCTGGGATCAGGCTCTGTTTCCAACCTGCAATGAACCCTGTGTGGATTTGCATGCCCTACCTGTGACCATGTAACTTTTCCTCTGGTGCTTTGGTATATTCCTGTGTGACAGTTGGTAGGTACATTGCACTCTGTGAATTGCCCCACAGAAGGTTGGATGGAAGGTGAGCTGACAGGATTTAATGGCTATTCAAGAGGCAATAAGTTGCAGGGAAGTAAGTGGAGGAATAGGACTGATGGGATTGTTCTGAAAGCCAGGATAGTCTTAATGGGCCAAGTGGCCTCTTGTCAAGCCATGAGAAATTATGAGTAAAAGTATAACTCAGCACACTCCAAATATGCTTCAATTGCTCAAGAGATGCTATCCCAAGGTTGCTACAGGTGCAATAGAAATTCAAGATTCAAGATTGTTTAGTGTCATTCTTCAGTGCAAGTATAAAATTGAAGTGATTGTTACATCACATAAAATAACCATAAAGAACACAATAGAAAACACAATAAATATGAAATCAATTCTACAAAACACAAAGCACAAGTAACTTATATACATAGACTGATTGTATTTACTGTACAGAAAGTGACACAAGGTGATGTGGATGTAGTGGTGGTGGAGGAAGGTAAAATGTTGAACAGCTTTACTGCTAAGAGGAAGTAACTGTTTTTGAGTCCAGTAGACATAGTGTGGATGTTACGCAGTCTCTTCCCTGATGAGAGTGGGACAAACAGTTCATAAGCAGGGAGGGTAGGATCCTTTGTAATAGTATTGGACTTTTCCCAGCATCTTTCTGTATATATGTCCTTGACGGTGGATAGGCTGGTGCTGGTGATGCTTTGGGCAGTTTTAGCTCCCCATTGTGGAGCGTTCCTGTCTACCACAGTACATTTTCCACACCCCACAGTGTTGAACATGTTAGGATGCTCTCCACTGCACATCTGTAGAAGGTTGTGAGTATTGGAGAGCATAGACCAGCTCTCTTTGGTTTCCTCATAAAGTATAGGCATTAGTGAGTTTTCTTGACAGTGGAGGTTGTGTTCTGGGACCAGTGGGAGAGTGTCTGAGATGTGCACTCCCAGGAGTCTGAAGCTGCTTGCAGCTTCCACTACTGTGCCATCGATGTGAAGAGGGGTGTGAGTAGTGCAGGTTTTCCTGAAGTCGATAACCAGCTCCTTTGTCTTGTTGCCATTGAGGAAGAGATGAGCGAGTGATCACTAGGTTCATGGACGCAAAGGTATCGCTGAATGACTGAGTGAAAGCCATCTGCATCAGGAGCTGTATCACCCTCCCTGAGGACTGGCGCCAGGCTCGATTACAGGTTCAGCACAAGTGTTTCTGCTGTCAGCTGGCTGCACTGCTAGGATACCATCCTTTGGACAAGACGATGAACTCTGATTGCCATGAGCATGGATATAATGAACACAGGACAATGAAGATCCTGGGGGGGCGGGGTGGGTGTGGTGGGAAGGGATTTGTAGTTCTACAGCTCAGAACATCACAGAAACCAGTTTCTGGTCTGTAGACTCTGTCTATACCTCTTGCTGCCTCAGTAAAGCAGCCAGCGTAGTCAAAGAGCCCACCTACCCTGGAAATTCTCCCTTCTCCCCTCTCCCATTGAGCATAAGATAGAAAAGCCTGAAAGTACATACCACTAGGTTCAAGGACAGGCTCTATCCCTCTGTAATAAGCCATTAAATGATTCCCTAGTTCAATAAGTTGGACTCTTGACCTCACAGTCTACCTTGTTATAATCTTGCATTTTATTCCTTACCTTCACTGCACTTCCTCTGTAGTGTTTACACTTTATTCTGCACTGTCATTGTTTGGGGTACCCTGTTTACTTCCATGAACTGTGCAATGATTTGATCCGAATGAACAGCATGCAAGACGAGCTTTTCACTCTACCTCAGTGCATAATGATAAACTAATCCCAATAGCAGTGTGGCTATTGGTTGGTAAAGGTTGGATATTATTGCAGCTTGGTGTGAGGAAGCCCTCCAGCAGGCTGAGGCAGCTTGTGCTTTCACCAGACATACACAGGCCAGTGACAGCTGTGTCTGAACTGTGTTTTGGCCTGGGAGTTTGTTGGTTTTTATTTATTTGGCCCCCATATGTGGGTGTCACATTGATCCACCCACTGTAGACTCTGTTGCTTTTGAGAGATTACAATTTCCTCTTTAAAAGATGGGGACAGAAGGTTGATTTGATGCTTCATGCGTGGCTAGCCAGGACCTTACAGTGCAACTTTTGGGTGAGAAACCTGCCCTTTGATACATCCGCAATTTCGGCAACAGTTTACATTCAATCAAGCTGAGGTTAGCTCACTTCCTCCATGTCTCATGTCACTTCTGCTCACCGCCCACACAATACTGTTTCACAGGACCAGGCAGTAAACACTTTTCAGAAATAATATTGCTGCCAGAATTTGCATGGAGACCTTTGGATGTTCTGCTTGCAGCTCGGCAGACCCTCAGTGCTTTTCCTTCACTGCGTCTGCAAAGGATAGAGGAGGGAGCCTTGCTTGAAGACTGCTTTTCCCAAGGCCTGGATCACTAGGGGGCTCTCACTGGTTTCGAAAGAGCAAGCAAAGGTTGGTGCTGCTCTGTTGTTACTGGGTTGCCTTGTAGAGGAAACACATGCTCACTTGCTCTATACAGGGGATAGGATCTGGGAGTGCCAGGCTCAGCAGTGCAACTTCCTAAGGTGAGTAACTATTAAAGATCAAAAAGGAATCCGGGCAAAGCTCTGATTTAAAAAAAAATACCACTGTAGATAAAGTTAACCATGGGAAACAATGTGTGTGCTGTCGTATTGCAAACTTAATGTGTGTCTATAGTAATTATGCTGCATGAGTGCTGTAAAAGGATTTAACACTTTTCACGTTCTTTGGGAATCAAGCGTTAGATCCAATTTTAATTAATTTGACTGAGGTTCAGATCTTGTTAGATATTGGGTCCGCCCAATGATTGTCAATCTAAATACCCAAGGAGTATTATAACAACTGTAGACAATTACTCCATTATCAGACTTGAGAAAGTTAAAAGAGCCCGTCCTCCATTATCTGTTCACCAATCACACCATAACTCATACCCATAGTACATAGACATCAAGGCAAGCTGAACATAGATGAGGAAAAAAATGCACACCAAATGGACATTTATTATACAATTGCACACAACGTCAATTAAAACCAAATCCACACAGTGTACGATTTGGGATTAGTTTATTATTGTCACAAGTACTGAGATACAGTGAAAAGCTTGTCTTGCATTCTGATTGTACATACCAGGTCACTACACAGTGCATTAAGGTAGAAAAAGGTAAAACAATAACAATGCAGAATAAAATATAACAGCTACAGAGAAAGTGCAGTGTGGGTGGACAATAAGGTGCAAGACCATAACAGGGTAAGTTGTGAGGTCAAGAGTTCATCTTATCATACTAGGGTAAGACACCTGTTACATATATGAAACCTAAAAAAAGGCAAATAAAATCGAGGTATTTAAGAAGCTCTTAGATAGACACAAGAATGTGCAGAGAATGGAGGGATATGGTCATTGTGTAGGCAGAAGAGATTAGTTTATTTAGATGCTGTACTAAGTTAATTATTCAGCACAACATTGTGTGCCAAAGGGCCTATTCCTGAGCCGCTTTGTTCTGTATTTTATATAAACCAATTACTTAATGGAGTGGATTCAGTGTTAATGAAGAACTAGGAGGGATTGAGGTGGACTCACTCCACTAACAGGGAGGACTCCTGAGGGCAATAGAAACTGGTCTAGATGTTGAATGAAACAATGATATCAATGAAAGAGAGGGAGCTGTAGGATGTTCCACAAATAAAAGTCTGAAGGATAGTTTATGACAAATGCAAGATTGTTTATCAAAATTTGATAAAGTAAACTTATCTTGGGAGGAACAACATACTCGAAGTCTGCGTGACCTTGGGTGTTGCCTCACTTCTGCTTCAGCCTCAGTGATTCCCTGCTTCTCCTTGTGATCCACCCATAAATTTACGGAATATACCGTATGATAGATATACAGAGGGAGGCCAGTCAGCCCATTAGATCAATGATAGCTCAAAGCAGAGCAATTCCATCAGCCCTGCTTCCCCCTCCTTATTCTGCTGTCCTGCATCATATATGCTCATTCTCTCTCTCTCTCTCTCTCTCTCTCTCTCTCTCTCTCTCTCTCTCTCTCTCTCTCTCTCTCTCTCTCTCTCCCTCTCTCTCTCTCTCACACACACACCAACTCCTCCTTCATTCTTTTTTACCATTTACCAACACTATGGGGTAATTTTACAGTGGACAACTAACTTGCCTTTATGATAGTCAGAGCACTACAACACAGTAATGAATCATTCAGCCCATGTAGTCCATGCCTATTATTCTCCCTAATACCTTCAACCCTCATCTGAACCCTCCCATCTTTGCACTTACCCAAATTTCCCTTAAATATTGCATCCACCACTTCTGTTGGTAGCTCGTTCCACACTCACACCACCCCCTGTGAAAAAGTTCCCCCTCAGGTTCTCCTTAAATATTTCACCTTTCACCCTTAACTTATGACTTGTAGCTCTAGTTTCACCCAACCTTAGTGGACAAAGAAATCCTGCTTGCATTTCCACTATCCATAACCCTCATAATTTTGTACACCTGCATCAAATCTCCCCATATTCTTCTAAACTCCAAGGAATAAAGTCTTAACCTAGTCAACCTTTCCCTATAACTCGATTCCTTGGCAATATGCTTGTACATTTTCTCTGTATTCTTTCAGTCTTATTGGTGTGGGATGAAACTCACTCATTGACAGGGAAAGCATTCAAACTCTACACTCACTGCACCTGAGCTCAGGGTTGAATTTGCCTGGAGCAGTGAGGCTACAAGATAAAAGGACAGGGGGTCTCTTCTGCAATATTGTAGATCTCTCGGATTCTCTACTAAATGATAAATACTTGTACTGTGCACAGGTAACCCCAGAATAATTCCTGAGACCGGACAGCTTCTGAATGGGAGATGAAACATGATGGCTACAGGGAAAATAAAGCTGACATGGATGTCGAGGGTGGTGGCCAAGGGTCAACATCTCCACCTCTGAGCTTCCTTCCACAGTCTTGCAGATGTGACCAACCGGGGTCCAGTGAAACACCACCCTCCTCGACAGTTATTGTTCAAGCTGCAAAATCAGTTCATACCGTCTCACCTTCTCAGCTGACCTCCCTACAGAAGTGTAGTTATCCCCCATCTGCTCAGCAAGGGGCTCTTCAGAACTCCTTGGTCTGCCTGCAGGGATCTTCTGAGTTCCATTATGTTCCTCCGGTCAGCAGCGTATTACATCTCCAAGCATCACAGTCGGAAAGAATGGACCAGATAGGAACGGAACCATCTCCAGTTCCTCCCTGTCAGAGGGGATCCAGACTAAACCTGGACTGTGAAACCACAGTGCTCCAACCTTCCCCCTGCTCACCCAGGGCAAGCCCTTTGTCCAATTCCCTTGGACTTGACCCAACCCCTACACCCCCCAGGTTCCAGTCACCTCCCAAAACCACTAACTTCCAGCCTACCCCTCCTGCCCCCATTCCCCAATCCCCCCTCAATACAATTGGGCTCCGAGTACCAGTCCAAGTCCCAGCAGTGCAGCCTCCTCCCCTTACCTTAGGGGTCTGCATGCCCCTTCAAACTCACAGGCTCAACTCTGCCCCCAAAACCCTCGGTCTACAAATTCCCCCCTACAACCCCAGCCTCCAATCTCACCTCCATCCATCGAGGTTCCACCTCCTCCCCCTACCTGCGGTGATCCAACCTTCCACATTTGCAATCAGGCTCCAAACCGCAGGGCCCCTACCTACCCCTTATCTCCCGGAGCTTCGGTCTCCTCCGGGTGTCCATAGACTTCAACCTTCCCCACAGGCCTCAGTGGCCCAAATTGCCACCCGCCCTCCAGGGCTTCCAACTCCCCGTAACCCCGGGGTCCAGCCTCCCCTCCAGAGCTCAGAGCCCCAAGCGCCATCGTATGGGGAAGAGCTTCATGTAGTCCAACTTTCGAGGAGTGTTCAGCAAGTCAGAGCTAAAGGACAGAGAAAGTATGTGTGCGGCGAATGCGGCAGAGACTGTGCAAAGCGCAGCGCCCTGGAGAAGCACGTCCGGTCTCACACCGGGGAGCGTCCCTTTCCATGTGCGACCTGTGGGATTTCTTTTAAAACGCAGAGCAACCTGTACAAGCACAGTAAGACACAAAGTCACCTGCACAATTGCCAAGTTTCTGCCGAGTTGGAGAGAAGCAGCAGGCCGGAACCGAGCGCTACCAGCTCATCAGAAAGCCTGGGGAAGGACAGGGGCCCCTGTGAAGTCAGAGGAAATTGCCACACTCGCCTATGTGTGGCCAGCTCCAGGAGTAATACAAAGCACCAGAACTTGGTACATCGGGATATAAACTGGTGCGTGGTCGGTGATACTGAGAAAAGCGAAGATAGCACCATGGATGGAGAGAAACAAGACAATGTCCAGACGCAACCTGGACATATTGGTAACAGGAATTTGGTTCTGCAGAGACAGCAGGCAACTTATTTTGCCAAACGGTGGGTGAACAAGTCTTCGAGTTCCAGTGTACATACTAACGAAAGCACAGACTCGGGGTACCTTTCCCACTCGGACAGTCCCGACCAGCCGCTGCTGGCGTCGGGTCCGCAACAGAGTCTCCAACAACAGAGCAGCGACAGCGAGTCGGAGAGGAGCTCTCAGCTGGTCCGGCCGCTGTCCAGCGTTGGGCGGAGTGCCCTGGGATCTGCTGCGGAGGTGGAGCGCACAACCCGCGGGTCGCAGGAACTCGGGGAGTGGATCTCCAAGCTCATCTCCGACAACAAGGCCGTGGTTGATGATAAACACCTAGAAACTGTCAGGCCAAGAAGGACACTTAACTCAAAACAGGGAAGCATCGATTTGCCAATGCCGTACACGTTTAAGGATTCCTTTCACTTTGACATGAAGTCGGCCCAAGTCAGCAAGAAACCAAGAGGTGCCTCCAGTTTACCAGCATTCTCAAACCAATTAAGGTTCCATTCCTTACCTGAGCAGATTTCCTCCACTGCTGATTGTTTGCCAGTTATAAGGAGTAATTCCGTGCCTCTTGGTAAGGGGGGCTTGATATGCGGTAATATGGCCAGCAGTTCAAGCTGTCACCCGTTTGAATTACAAAGGAATCCCACCTCTATGCTGCTCGTCACAAGCTCACAATCACATTCGTTGGAATTCCACCCCCTGCACCATCGCACCTTGGTTAGGCAGACCGCTCTGGAGGGCCCGCCGGCAGGCAGTCTCACTGCAGAGAAGCCCGCGGCCGCCCCTGGGGTCGGCAATAAGGTGTGCGATTCCAAGGCCGGAATCCCAAAGCCCAATTGCAAGTCTTCAGGAAAGAACGATGGCCAGAAAAGGCTGAAGAAGTTTTCACACGAGCGGTGGTCGATGTATGGAGAGGAAACATTCCGGAAGAAATACCAAGAGACTAAGGGAGCCACGCACTCGGCTGGCCCACATGCCTCAGTCACACGGTGTCCTTCCACTGTCACAGCACCCGACAATGACACTTCAGCGCTCCCTGAGAAACCACATTCCGGCCCTCTCGTTGCACCTTTTGCACACAAGATTCCCGTCAAAAAACATTTCTCAGACCCACTTCCTTTAGGGTCGGTGAAGGTCACAACCTTCAACTCTCCAGTGTGCGAGGTACCGTTTTTACAAATAAATGTGGACCAACGTTCACCGCTACGGAGACATCCAGATCCCTGCGATGTTGCTGCGGAGACAAAGACTGCACCGATCCCAGACCGTATGGTGGAGGCGCCTGCGATCTCAACACCCAGCTCAGCGAAGACAATCCCGACCGCTGAAAGGACGGGCAAGGTGACTGCATCGTGGGCAGCCCCAGAAACTGCCGGGGACACGGAGAAGAAAGCTCCGCTCCATCAACAGCCAGCCACAGCCAGCCGCCATATAGAAAAGGATGTCACAAGGCCGATGCTGAGACATTTCTCACATCCAAAGCTGGTGAGGCAGCTCAGCGTCCTTGTTCCAGAGAGTAAAGCAAGTAGTCAGCAAAAGAGCAAATCTAATGAATTTAGTTTGCAGCAAGGTGAAAATGATATCACAGAGTTTCCATCAGGCCAACCTCCCAGGAAGAAACAAAGGCTGAAATTAGCAGGCACTGGACAGCTTACTGAGAGGCAAGAGTTTGGTTGTGGTTTGTCAGCTGGGGCTGCTCTTGGCAAGTCACTTGGGCCAGGCCATGTCTTTGACCTGCACGCCAGCCACCAACAGTGCCAAATAATCAGAGAGGAGGGAAGCTCTGACCAACAACCGGTGCCACCAGCTGCATCAGGTAGTTCTACTGCCTCTCCTGTCTGCTCTGGATCTTCGCCAGAACAAGAGGCTGCAACTTCTACCTCCCTCCCTCTTTATTTCCGGCCACTTTCAGAGAGCCGGAGTAAAGAGAGAGAAGTAATTAGTCAAAGGGGATTTCCAACACAATTACAAACATCAGGAAATGAGATATACCACACTGGCAGCAACTTGCACCTGGGACCAAGTGTGGGCCAATTGGCAGCACTAGTTTCTCCCCGGGCAGGAGTTCTCCACTTGCAGAAGCAAGATTTTCTTCCTAAATACCAACTCAAATGGACAAAGAAAGAATCGAGTATATCGAGCCACCCACCACCCTGAGCCTAAATATATTGGCAGTCCTTCATAATCACTGGGCCTCACTCCCGGTTCTCCCTCCCAACCACCATGGAAGTAGTACCTTCACCTAAAGGGCTGCAGCAGTTCAAGAAGGTGACTCACCACCACCTTTGCAAGGTCAGCTAGGACGGGCAATGAATGCCAGCCTTGCCACTAATGCACAGATCATTGACAATGAATATATGAGAAGAGAAACGCTCCTCATTGACTGCACAAGCTGTGGCTGATGAGAGGGTAACCACACATCCCAGAGCATTCCCACGTCCAAGATGTCCCATAATGATCAGCAACGCTGGAAGAAAAAAAAACAGAACTATTGTTTGTTTCTTGCGTGTGTACCAGAGGAGTGTGGTGAACCAAAATCTGTGGGATATTTGCAAGTCAGTCACCACCAGGCTAGCACCCATTTCCACCAGACAGTTACTGAAATAAACCACATCAGCAGCCTTTCATATGCCATTCATTCTGCCTGTACACCTCTGGTGGGACAAGTCAGCAGATAGCAGTTTGGCTCATTTGTGACGTTACTAATTCATTAGTGAGCCAATGCCAACAAGGTGTTGGCAATGTCAAAAGAAATGGAGAGCCCGTGTAAGCAGGGCATCTAGTGTCTCACCTGTCCCACGACTAGATGTTGTTTAGGAAATGGAACAGTTTTAACCCACTGCAGACACAAGGCTTGGCTGTGAGAGACTTGGAATATTTCTCCTTCCCAAGGGCGAATGCTCAGTCTGAGTTTCTGTGGTGTTACCTAGACAATACCATGTTCCGATCTTCTCTGGAGAAAGGCAGAATAGAACATGGGCATTCATGAAGAAACATCTGATGCATCATCCTGATACTAAAGGATACTAGCTTGCAGAAATCACAGCAGGAAGGCCGTGACATTTGTGCTCAGACTGTGAGTATACCTCCAAATTATTCTTTGTACATTTGTATTACTGTATATTCCTGTTGGTTACCAAAACCATGTTAAAGTAAAGGTTGTAGAGTCTATCCTCCCTCAGTTTCTTTCCTCTTCATGGATGTTGCCTGACTTGCTGAGGTGCCCCAGCATTTTGAGTGTGTTGCTCTGGATTTACAGCATCATGCAGAATCTCTTCTGTGTGTTGGAAGAAATGTTTTCAGGAAGGAAAACAGTAATATGGCAGGGAGACTAGGGAAGAGAATTCTAGAGATTACAACCTTGGCTGTTGATGTTACAGAGGACTTTGAGCCTGTCCATCTGAGGAATGTGAAGAGGCAGGTGGTGTGAAGCTATGCATACAGCGATGAGCCATGCATTCTCTTTCTCATGTCCATATGAGAGTGGCACAAAGATCCATTAGAGTCATCTGGATAAGGAGTCCCAGGACGGATGGGCATGAGTTCAGGAGGCTGAAAATATTCAAGGAATTCCAATAGTTCCATTTAATATCAGAGAATGCATATTGTATACATTTGGAGAAGAGATTGGAGATGGGTGTGGCAATTTGCAAGTGAGACTTTAGCAACTAATATGAGAGCTAGAGAGAGAAGTTACTTAGTAGAAGTAGAAACAAAGGCGCATGATATGGGTCTCATGTGCTAGGGGGCACCCAGGGAGGTTGGAGAGGAAGTGGGAAAATGTGAGCGGGGACTAGGGTTGGGTCTGGAGTTTCTCAGGAGTTTAGCCCAGTGGGTGAGTGAACAGGATGAAAGTTTCCCCAGTGGAAACTTTAAAGCAGGGACCCTGCCCATTGACATTGGGGACCTGGGGTGGAAAGAGTTACACAGTGCCATGCAATAGATTTAGAGTTGGTTCATTGACTCCAGAGTCACCTGTCACTTCTGTGGCCTTCGCTGAACCATGTGTATATGGAATGCAAAAGGTTTCAGCCTCTACTTGGATATCAGAAGGGGCTAATTGTCAAGTTCTGATTACACTTCAGCCCCACAGTCCTGATCTAAGGTAACCCGGTGTGGAAGGAGGGGGGGGGGTTCGGGTTGCTTGGGGGATCTTCTGGTCAGTTTGCTTCTGGGCCTGGCCAGGCTGACCATTCAGGGGTCCAGGCAGTGGGCAGTCAAGGGACCTGCCTGTCTTCTTGCGGGGTTATGTCTGTGCATGGGGTATCCATGGGCACAGTGGGTCCTTCAGGGCCTTGAATGTGTTGTAGATAGCAATAATCAGATTTTAATTAAGACCATAAGACATAGGAGTAGAATTTGGCCATTTGGCCCATCAAGTCTGCTGTGCCATTTCATCATGGCTAATCCGTTTCCCTCTCAATCCCAATCTTCTGCTTCTCCCCATAACCTTTCACACCTCTGCCTAATCAAGAACCTATCAATCTCCACCTGAAATGCACCCATGACCTGCACAGTCGCCTGTGGCAAAGAATTCCAGATTCACCACCCTCTGACTAAAGAGATTCCTCCTCATCTCTGTTCTAAATAGACATCCCTCTATTCTGAGGTTTTGCCCTCTAGTCCTATATTCCTCCAGTGTAGGAAACATCCTCTCCACATGTACTCTATCTAGGCCTTTCAACATTTAATAGGTTTCAATGAGATTCCACCTCCTTCTTCTAAATTCCAGCAAGTACAGGCCCAGAGCCATCAATCACTCCTCATACGATGAGCCTTTCATCCGGAATCATTCTCATGAACCTTCTTTGAACCCTCTCCAATGTCAGTACATGCTTTCTTAGATAAGAAGCCCAAAACTGCTCAAGTGAGATTTTGCCAGTGTCTTCCAAAGCCTCAGCATTATATCCTTGTTTTTATATTCTACTCCTCTTGAAATGAATGCTAATATTGTATTTGCCTTCCTCACCACTGACTCAACTTGCAAGTTAACCTTTAGGGAATCCTGCACGAAGACTCCCAAATCCCTTTGCACCTCAGATTCTTGAATTTTCTCCCTCTTTAGAAAATTCTGTGCTTTTATTTCTTCTACCAAAGTGCATGACCATACACTTCCCAATACTATATTCCATCTACCACTTCTTTGCCCATTTTCCAAATCTAAGTCCTTATGCAGCTTCCCTCCTTCCTCAACACTACCTGCCCCCAAACTATCTTTGATTCATCCACAAACATGACGACAAAGCCATCAATTCTGTCATCTAATCACAAACAAGAGAAAATCTGTCATCCAGATCATTGACATACAACGTAAAAAGAAACAATCCCAACACCAACCCCTGCAGAACACCACTAGTCACTGGCAGTTAATCAGAAAAGGTCCCCTTTATTCCCACTCTTTGCCTCATGCTAATCACCCAATGCTCTATCCATGCTGGTATCTTTCTTGTAATACCATGGGTTCTTATCTTGCTAAGCAGCCGCATGTGCAGCACCTTGTCAAAGGCCTTCTAAAATTCCAAGTACACAATATCCACCAATTTTTCTTTATGTATCTTGCTTGTTATTTCTTCAAAGAATTTCAGTAGATTTGTCAGGCAAGATTTCCCCTTAAGGAAACCATGTTGACTTTGGCCTATTTTATCATGTGCCTCCAAGTACCACAAAACCTCATTCTTAACAATCAGCTCCAACTTTTTCCCACCCACTGAGTTCAGGCTAACTGGCCTATGATTTCCTTTCTTCTGCATCCCTCTGTTCTTGAAGAGTGGTGTGACCTTTGCAATTTTCCATTCCTCCAGAACCATGTCAGAATCGATGGATTCTTGAAACATTATTACTAATACCTCCATAATCTCTTCAGCTATCTTTCAGAACCCTGGAGTATGGTCTTTCTGGTCCAGGTGACTTATCTAACTTCAGAACTTACAGCTTCCCAAGTACCTTTACCTTAGCAATAGCACTGCACTCACTTCTGCCCCCAACAGTCTCAAATTTCCCATATACTGCTGGTGTCTTCCACAGTGAAGACTGATGCAAGATACTTATTCAGTTCGTCTGCCATTTCCTTGTTCCCCGTTACTATCTCTCCAGTGTCATTATCCAGTGGTCTGATATCTACTTTCACCTCTCTTTTATTCTTTATGTATCTGAAAAAACTCTTGGATTCCTTTTTGATATTATTGGCTGGCTTACCTTAATATTTCATCTTTTCTCTCCTTATGGCCTTTTAGTTGCCTTCTGTTGTTTTTTTAAAAGCTTCCCAATGCTCCAACTTCTCACTACTTTTTGCTGTATATATGTCCTCTCTTTGGCTTTTATGTTGGCTTTGACTTCTCTTGTTAGCCACGGTTGCATCATCCTGCCTTTAGAATTCTTCTTCTTTGGATACATCTGTCCTGCACCTTTTGAATTACTCCCAGAAGCTCCAGCCATTGCTGCTCTGCCATCATCCTTGCTTAGCGTCCCCTTCCAATCAACTTTAGCCAGTTCCTCTCTCATGCCTGTGTATTCACTGTAATACTGATACATCTGAATTCAGCTTCTGGTGAATTCTAATCACTGTTTCTTAAGGGTTCCTTTATCTTAAGCTCCCTAATCAAATCCAGTTCATTAAACAACACCCAGTCCAGAATAGCTGATCCCCCAGTGGGCTCAACCACAAGCTATTCTAAAAAGCCACATTCTGGCCTATATATAGCTCCCATATAGGGCCTTTGTATTCTTGCAGTTTCTTAGCTCTACCACAATGATTCTACATCTTCCACCTCTTATCAACAGAGCCACGCCACCCCCCCTGCTTGCCTGCCTGCCTGTTCTTTCAATACAATGTATATCCTTGGATGTTAAGCTCCCAACAATAATCTTCTTCCAGCCATGACTCAGTGATGCCCACAATGTCATACCTGTCAACCTCTAACTGTACGACAAGATTATCTAACATATTCCATATTCAGCGTGCATTCAAATTATATCACCTTCAGTCCTGCATTCGTCACTCTTCTCAGTTTTGTCCCCACTACATTGCAACTCATCCACTGACTTCAATTTTGCCCCATTATCTGCCTGTCCTACCTAACAGTCTCACTACACACTGCCTTTGCTTGTATACCAACTGGCTCATCTTCAGCCCTATCACACAGTTCCCACCCGCCTGACAAGTTAAACACTCTCCAACATGACTAGCACACTTGCCTGCAAGAATTTTGGTTCCCCACTGATTCAGTTGTAACCCACTCTGTTTGTACATATTATACCTTCCCCAGAAGAGATCCCAATGATCCAGAAATCTGAAGCCCTTCCTCCTGTACCAGCTCCTCAGCCACACATTCATCTGCCAAATCACCCTATTCTTGCCCTCACTGGCATGTGGCACAGGCAGTAATCTGGAGATTATTACCCCTTGAAGTCCTGTTTTTTAGCTTTCTACCTAAATTCTCTCCTCAGGACCCCCTCCCTTTCCCTACCTATGCCATTGGTGCCAATTTGAAACTGCAATTAGTTTATGAAGCCCTGATTATTGTATAGTGCCTTGCTGTATTATTATAGTCATTGAATAAACTTTTGTTTAAAAATATGGCAACAGTGCTGATGAGGGAGGACAACAACAGCCAGCATTGCCAGTGAACAAATGAGGAACAGTGAGGGCTAAGCCTGTTGGACCTTTATGATTTGAAATCTGACTTGCCAGTGAATGCTGAACCACTTCACTGTCAAATTCCTTCCATGTTATATCCAAGGCACATAAAAATGCAGATATGAGGATTGCATTGTATGAGGATTGATTGGGTCAATGCAGATAGGAGGCCATGGTTCAGCAGATCAATGCCACAGGATTGTGCTGGTCAATAAAAGGCCAAGCAACTGAGGTTCTGAATTGGAGATGCGAGTGAGTCTGGAGGCAGCTTTTCCCAGGAGCGGAAACAAAAAGAGTGTAGGAGGATGTGAAAGCAACTCAAGTAAGTGTTCTGAGCTGGTACTGCGTTTGAGACACTGGGTGCAAGGACGCCATGTGAAATGACTAAGTTAAAGTCAAGCAGAAGCCTGTGAATACAGATTGGAGTTTTCACAGAGAGGGAATGGGAATAAGTGACAGAGAGCACAATATATTAAGGTGGTGGTTGAATTTACCGAGGATGAGATGCTGTTTGGTGTAAAAGGAGAAAAATCGTGATGATTTTGAGTTTGAGAAAAGGCTTGAGATCCTTGGGTGGAGATGGTGTCCATGTGCACACACATACAGAGCTATGACTGAAACGTGTCTCTTCTGTGCTGACTCAGAGATGGAAGACACTGTATGCCTTTCAGGCTTGATAAGGCTTTCTACACAATCACAGCCCTGTTTATTGAGTTAGTAATTATGGTGCATAATGAAAACATTTAAAAAAAACAGAAAAGCTAAGCTCATTAACTGTGACTGCAAGACTAGAATACTGGCTCACAAATGTCCTGCAAGTGAGCAAATTCAACTCAGCTGCCCTATTTGTGACAGAAAGATGAATCCAGAGCATATGAGTGAGAGCTGCTCCTCTATCTTAGTACCACTTTCCAATTCTTTCCCCACACCCCTGGATTCCTTTAGTGTCTGTAATCTTATCTGTCCTCTTTTTAACTACAGTCTGTGGAGCTAGATAATTTTTTGGTAGATCAAGAGATTGAAGGTGATGGGGATTTGACAAGGTGGAGGTGCTGAGGCCTGGGGTGGATTGATCGTGATCTGACTGACTGACAGGGAGAGGCTTGAGGAGTTAAGTGGCCTCCCACTGCTCCTATTTCTTGTGTAACCCTTTTCAGTTTTTTAACCTCTGATGAAGACAGCTTTGTTGACTCAGTACCAACAGTATTGATATAGAGGATATAAGGGAGGACTACACGCCCTTACATCTTTTACAAGTAACTACCTCAGCCAAATGTGGGAGCGGTTTTGCACTCTGTTTCTATCTCATTTTCATTGAAAACTCTCAAGTTCATAAATCCTCTCTCGGTCTGTTCTCCCATCACCAACTGTTTTGTTTGTTCGCCATCTACTGGCTTCATCAATGAAAACCTTGCCCATGGCTGCCCTTTGAGAAATGGTTCCGGTAGTATCTGGCCAGTAGGAGTGGAGGGTGGTCTGAGGACTGGTGAGGAGACACATACCAGCCCTAATGCAGCAAGGGCTGTAGAGTGAGGAAGGGGTGGTGTGATGAGCTGTGTGTACGGTATCAGTGAGTTGTGGGAGGAGTGTACTACCTGCAGTGCTGTGAAGGTTGGGGTACTGGAGTCATGTAAGGAGTCTCTTTTATCAGGAAGTGGTGTGAAGGGTATTTTTCTAATTACTATGAAAAATTGGCCATGAAGTAAGTTCAATGATAAGTGACCTCTCCCTGAGACAGCGTCTAGGGTTTTCTTGGTTAAGGTACTGAGATAACTGGTGGAATCAGTTGTCCCACTGCGTGGAGCGTAATACTCTGCTACTTTTATACCACAACTCACGTTCTCACATCTATCCATCCATTTATCTACCTATTTATTTAATGATTTAAACTTACTTATTTAGTTAGTTGGTGTTTGCACAGTTCATCTTCTTTTACACATCAGTTGCTTGTCAGTCTTTGTGTGTAGTTTTTTATTGATTTGCTTGCATTTCTTTGATCTGATGTGAATGCCTGTAAGAAAATGAATCTCAGGGTTGGATGTGGTGACATATAACGTATGTACTTTGATAATAAATTTGCTTTGAACTTTGAATTCCACTCAAGTATTATGCAAATTTTTTAGAATAACATCAAGGTCAGCTATTTGACACAGATTTCTGGAAGCCTAAACTCTGCCAAACTGTCAGTAATGTGGTTGATTGTCTTATCAGAAACACCTCCACCTACTTTAAGTTGCTTCTGTGGTGATGGACAATTACTATCCAACTAACTGTCCACTGTATATGTGGCATTCCCTTTTTGACTGGGCCATTTTTATGAGTGTTGTTGGCTCTTTGCTTATGACAGTGCTGGTGCATGCATTTATGCAGTACAACTCGTTGTTGCCATTCTGTCCTCATTTAGCCCAGACCACCATGGATAGTTCTGTGCCAGAATCTTTCTCAGACACATTGGTGATGTAAGCTTCTTAGTAACTGAAGTGTTGTATTTCTTTGGAATCATTATTCTGACTTCCCACATAAAATGTCCTTTATGGACCAATAACTTGTTGATTTCAAAAAACCTTGGTGTCTGACTGAGAGCTGGACAGTACTGGCTAAAGCAAAATCTGCCATGATAATTGATAGTGAACGAGAAAAATGAAATTATATCCTCACCAGAGCAACTTTTCCATGCTGGAAGCTCAGCATTGTATCAACTTTACACCTCTTTCCATTCTGTCTCTTGTAAGGATGCCACTCTCCTTCTCCCACTTTTTCCATCTCTATCACATCTGTTCTTAGGATGAGACCTTCCATTCCATGATGTCCAAAATGTCCTCCTTTCTCAGGAAATGTGGCTTTGCTTCTCCATTTCCTGGACTGCCGTTTTTACCAAAGTTCCTCCAAACAGAACAGAAATCGAGCCCCTTTCACCCAGTGGCTTCCGCATCCAGCAAGCTTTTGTCATTCCTACCATCTGAAAGAGGACCTCATCCACTGACATTCAAGTGTGACAGTGGAAAAGTGTGTATGGAACCAGAGGAGATAGCTGAGGTACCTAATGAATACTTTGCTTCAGTATTCACCATGGAAAAGGATCTTGGCGATTGTAGGAATGACCTACAGCAGACTGAAAAGCTTGAGCATGTAGATATTAAGGAAGTGGATGTGCTGGAGCTTTTAGAAAGCATCAAGTCGGATAAGTCACCAGGACTGGACGAGATGTATCCCAGGCTACTTGGGAGATGAGGAAGGAGATTGCTGAGCCTCTGACAATGATCTTTGCATCATAAATGGGGACAGGATTGGAGGGTTGCGGATATTGTTCCATTATTCAAGGAAGGGAGTAGAGATAGCCCAGGAAATTATAGACCAATGAGTCTTACTTCAGTGGTTGGTACGTTGATGGAGAAGATCATGAGAGGAAGGATTTATGAACATGAGCATAATATAATTAGGAATAGTCAGCATGGTTTTGTGAAAGGCAGGTCATGCCTTATGAGCCTGATTGAATTTTTTGAGGAACTGACTGAACACATTAATGAAGGTAGAGCAGTAGATGCAGTGTATATGGATTTCAGCAAGGTATTTGACAAGGTACCCCATGCAAGGCTTATTGAGAAAGTAAGGAGGCATGGGATCCAAGAGGACATTGCTTTGTGGATCCAGAACTGTCTTACCCACAGAAGGCAAAGAGTGGTTATAGATGGGTCATATTCCGCATGGAGGTCAGTCACCAGTGGTGTGCCTCAGGGATCTTTTCTGGGACCCCTTCTCTTTGTGATTTTCATAAATGACCTGGTTGAGGAAATGGAAGGATGGGTTAGTAAATTTGCTGATGACACAAAGGTTGGAGGTGTTGTGGATAGTGTGGAGGGCTGTCAGAGGTTACAGCAGGACATTGATAGGATGCAAAACTGGCCTGACAAGTGACAGATGGAGTTCAACCCAGATAAGTGTGAAATGGTTCATTTTGGTAGGCCAAATATGATCGCAGAATATAGTATTTATGGTAAGACTTGGCAGTGTGGAGGATCAGACTATCCCCTACCTATGTTACTAGCTGTATAGCTTAAGGCATGTAGACACAATGGGGTAAGTGCTTCAATAATGGATTACAGAAGACAATATAGTAATTGTTTGTACGGTTGTCAGTAAAGACAGTAAACATGAGAAAGATGAAGGGCCTCAGCCCGAAACATTAACTGTACTCTTTTTTGTAGATGCTGCCTGGCCTGCTGAGTTCCTCCAGCATTTTGTGTGTCTCACTTGGGTTTCCAGCATCTGCAGATTTTCTCTTGTTTGTAAACATGAGAGTACCCAGTCACAATCATTCATTCAAATCTGGGCCATTTTTAACTCAGCAGCTCTAACAACCCTGCCAAATTTAGAATGAATTTACCACAGTGGATCATCACACTCTCAATTGATCTGAGCTCTAAGATGTTATCGAGGGTGGGCATATTCTTGATGGCATCAGCAATAACCAGATAAGAAAGTTCCCCAGCCTATCAAATCAATTACCGAAGTAAATTCTATAAACTTATTTAACACCTGGTTTATTCATTTCCAAACATTGGAGCACTTCTTTCAGATTGCTTGGAGCTGAAATAGGGATCCAAATACAAGCCATGTGAAATTTGATTCCGTATTTCCCAAATGGCTCCACAAGTGGAAGAAACATCAAATGGCAAAGGACCCACTCAGTGAGCACTTTATTAGATACAGGAGTATACCTAATAAATAGCCACAGAAATGGAACTCAGTGTGGTCTTCTGCTGCCGTAGCACATCCACTTTAAGGTTCACGTGTTGTTCATTCAGAAATGCTCTTCTGCACACCACTATTGTAAAACGTGGTTAATTGAGTTACTGTTTCGTTCCTGTCAGTCTCAACCACTGTGGATATTCTCCTCTGACCTTTCTCATTAACACGGCATTTCACCCACAGAACCGCCACTCACTGGATTTTTTGTTTGCGCACCATTCTCTATAAACTCTGAAGATTGTTCTGCATGAAAATGCCAGGAAATCTGCATTTTCTGAGATACTCTAACCATCCTGTCCAGCAGCAACAATCATTCCACAATCAAAGTAACTTAGATCTCATTTCTTCCCCATTCTGATGTTTGGTCTGAACAACAACAGAACCTCTTAACCATGTCTGCATGCTTTTATGTATTGAGTTGCTGCTACATGATTGGTTGATTCGATATTTGCATTAATGAGCCGGTGTACTTATATCTAATAATGTGGTCACTGAGTGTATATCAATGGTTAAATAAATTGGTCTCTTCATCACACACCAAGCATGGCTTATCCAATCTAACTTTGAAGATTTGGCCTCCTGCCAAGGTTGTGAACAGTTGTTGAAGTACCACATGGATTATATTTAGCAGTAGCTACATTATTTGTAAGATATGATTCTGTGTGCATGCCTGTGCCAGGTTGTTGCTTGATCAACGTGTGTCTCCCAATTTCAATACCAGATATTCACAATATTTACAAATGAATACTGTCCATTTTTTTTGTGCCCTCTTTCATCTTCTCTAAAGAACTTGTCTGAATGTTCATGGAATTCAGTACAACTTTGTGAGATTTCCACCTGGAATACATTAATGATTGCATAACTCTGCAGTTTTCCCTTGCAGAAGTTAAATGTGTTCATGTACAGTTCTCTTTTCTATTTTCAAAGCTAGCTCTTTGTGCAGTAGGTTCTCACTGAAACAACATGACTCACATCAAATGGTAGTGACTCACAGACTCTGTCATCTTACTGAAAATATTTTTGAATGATTTGAGTCATATTTTGCATTGCTTCCATTGCTCTCCTCCAGTCTTCCCTTGATGGCTGAGTGAACCAAATTTAATCACAGTCTGAGTCTTCTCTGCAGTGCTATCTCAGAAGCAGTATGGCTACTGTGGAACATAGACTCTTCCTACAGTTTGTCATTTAAAGTCTCAGCCAATCTTTTAATCTTTGTTCCTTCAGAGCATCTTCAACAACTCCCACTAACCTCTCAGCCTGCATAGGTGCTAGGTAATATGGTTTGTCATTTTGTTTTATTTTATTTACAGATAAAGCATGTTAAGAAGCCCCTCCAAACCCAATAAGCCTATGCCGCCCAGTTACACCCATGTGACCAATTAACCTACTAACCTGTACATCTTTGGAATGTGGGAGGAAACTGGAACACTGGGAGGAAACCCACAAGGTCATGGGGAGAATGTGCCAACTCCTTACAGTCAGTACAGACTTTTGCACTACTGGACCCATCATGTTTCACCTCAAAGCATTTAGTGTGACAATTTACAAGTTCCCAATGTCCTTCTCACAGTAACTAATGTATACCCTTCGGAAGCATCTCGTTAGTCATTTCTTATTCTGTGAATTTGTCTTCACTGGCTTGGCCCTGCAATCAGAATCAAATTCAGGCTTATTATCATTGACATATGTTGTGATTTTTTTTTTGTTTTGTAGCAGCAGTAGAGTGCAAAACATGAAACATTGCTATAAGTCACATGAATAAATAAATAGAACAAAAGTGGATTAGCAAGGTAGTGTTGATGGCTTCATGGACCATTCAGAAATCTGATGGCAGAGGGAAAGAAGCTGTTCCTAAAATGTGGGATGCTTCAGACTCCTTTATCTCCTCCCTGATGATAGTAATGAAGAGAGGACATGTCCTGAGTGGTGAGGGACCTGAATGTCCTTGATGGTGTAGAGGTTTGCATCCATAATGGAACTGGCTGAATCTGCAGCCCTCTTACAACGCCTTTCAATTCTGTGCATTGGAACCTCCATTCCAGTCAGAATGCTCTCCATGATACATCCATAGAAATTTGCTTTGGTGACATGCCAAATCTCCTCAAACCCTTAATGAAGTATAGCTGCTGGTGTGCCTTCGTCGTGATTGTATCGATACGTTGAGCCCAGAATAGATCCTCTGAGATGTTGAAGCCCAGGAATATGAAGCTGCTCACCCTATGCACTGTTGCTACTTTGTAAGTCAGCCAGGGTTAATGGGAGAGGACAGGGGTAAGAGTGATTATTGTATCATGAGTTTCAGATTAATAATGGAGGAGACCACAGAACAATCTAAATGAATTTCTAAGTGGAAAGAGAGCTAATTTCAAGGGGATTTAGGAGATCTAGTCAGGATGAAATACAAACCCCATTTCCAGAAAAGTTGGGATATTTTCCAAAATGCAATAAAAACAAAAATCTGTGATATGTTAATTCACGTGAACCTTTATTTAACTGAAAAAAAGTACAAAGAAAAGATTTTCAATAGTTTTACTGACCAACTTAATTGTATTTTGTAAATATACACAAATTTAGAATTTGATGGCTGCAACACACTCAACAAAAGTTGGGACAGAGTTGAAATAAGATTGAAAAGTAACACAGAGTATTCAAGTAACACCGGTTTGGAAGACTCCACATTAAGCAGGCTAATCGGTAGCAGGTGAGGTATCATGACTGGGTATAAAAGTAGTGTCCATCAAAGGCTCAGTCTTTGCAAGCAAGGATGGGTCGTGGCTCACTCCTTTGTGCCAAAATTCATGAGAGAAATGTTAGTCAGTTCAAAAGGAGCATTTCCCAATGCAAGATTGCAGAGAATTTAGGTCTTTCAACATCTACAGTACATAATATTGTGAAAAGATTCAGAGAATTCAGAGACATCTCAGTGCATAAAGGGCAAGGTCGGAAACCACTGTTGAATGCGCGTGATCTTCGAGCCCTCAGTTGGCACTGCCTAAGAAACCGTCATACTACTGTGACAATTATAGCCACCTGGGCTCGGGAATACTTCGGAAAACCATTGTCACTTAACACAGTCAGTCGCTGCATCCAGAAATGCAACTTGAAACTGTATTACGCAAGGAGGAAGCCATACATCAACTCTATGCAGAAACGCCGGTGAGTTCTCTGGGCTCGAGCTAATCTCAGATGGACCGAAAGACTGTGGAACCGTGTGCTGTGTTCAGATGAGTCCACATTTCAGCTAGTTTTCAGAAAAAACGGGCGTCGAGTTCTCCATGCCAAAGATGAAAACGACCATCCTGATTGTTATCAGCGAAAGGTGGAAAAGCCAGCATCTGTGATGGTATGGGGGTGCATCAGTGCCCACGGCACAGGTGAGTTGCATGTATGTGAAGGTACCATTGACTCTGAGGTGTATATTAGGATTTTAGAGAGACATATGTTGCCATCAAGGCGACGTCTCTTCCTGGGACGTCCATGTTTATTTCAGCAGGACAATGCCAGACCACATTCTGTATGGGCTACAACAGCGTGGCTTTGTAGACACAGAGTGCGTGTGCTTGACTGGCCTGCTGCCAGTCCAGATCTATCTCCTATTGAAAATGTATGGCGCATCATGAAGAAGAGAATCAGACAACGGACACCACGGACTGTTGAGCAGCTGAAATCTTATATCAAGCAAGAATGGACAAAATTTCCAATTGCAAATCTGCTACAATTAGTATCCTCAGTTTCAAAACGATTAAAAAGTGATATTAAAAGGAAAGGTGATGTAACACAATGGTAAACATGCCTCTGTCCCAACTTTTGTTGAGTGTGTCGCAGCCATCAAATTCTAAATTTGTGTATATTTACAAAATACAATTAAGTTGGTCAGTAAAACTATTGAAAATCTTTTCTTTGTACTTTTGTCAGTTAAATAAAGGTTCATGTGAATTAACATATCACAGATTTTTGTTTTTATTGCATTTTGGAAAATATCCCAACTTTTCTGGAAATTGGGTTGTAGATCTAAAGGCTGACAGGAGAAACTGTAACAGAAAAATGGGAACTGTTTCAGGAGGTCCTGTCTCAGGTACATATTGAATGCATTCCTACAAGAGCAAAGGGTAATGAGCCAAAGCCAAGGTCCTTAGATAATAAGATTGGTGGAGAATGTGATGAAACACAAAAGGCTGTAAGATCAAGTTAGGAGAATTCTTCAAGCAAGAAATAGATTAGATTGAATAAATTGAAAAATAAAATGGGGAAATGAAGCTGATAGAGAAAGGGAACAGATTAGCAGTTTACGCATAAAGGATTTCAAAAATCATGTGCTGTCCTATAAGAAGTAACCAGGGAGCAAAAACCAAAGCATGGGTTATGAAAGTGAAGTTGCTCATATGGTCAATGAATAAATATTTTGAATCAGTGTTCACTAAGGAAAAGGTTAACGATCAAGGATCAACTTTATTCACCGCAGGCATTTACATGTATTAGAAATTTGCTGTAGTGTGTTGGTATGTCATACAATAAAAATCAACAACATTCAACAATTATAAAGAATATATAACTATATAAAATAAAGTTAATGGCAAAGTATCTGTAGGGGTGCTGATGGTGGAGGCAATGAGTAAGGTGAAAATTGTGTGGTAGGGCTGGTTTGGCTTAGAGTGGATGTCACCTGGCTCAGATGCTTACACCCAGGTTGTTAAGAGAAGTGGGGTGCAGAGAGTGGGGGGCTTGCTATAATCTTCCCTTCTCTTCTACATAAGAGAAATGACAGATGATTGAAAAGTGGCAAATGTGACATCTTTGTTCAGGAAAGTGTATAAGGACATTCCTTGTAAGTACAGACCTAGTAAGAAATAAAAAGTAATCTGGGAGAAATTTATGCGGTACATGGATTTAATTAAGGAAAGCTAACAAAAGGCACAATGCATTTGATTAACTTGATACAACCTTTTGATGCATTAACAGAGAGTGTTGAAGGAACAGAGCAAATATTCTCTCTAAGGATTTTTAGAGAATTTGGCAATGTTCCACATATAAGACTGGTTAATAAAATTTAGACTCATGAAATTGAAGAGTGTCAGTGTTAGGCTGTATAAAATAATGGCCGAAGGATAGACAGACAGTGTAGAGTAATGGTAAATAGTTGTTTTTTTGGACTGGAGGATAATGGGCAGGGGTGTTCGCTGGGAGTCAATGCCAGCATCACAGTTTGTTTTCTGATATTGGATGACAAGATATGCTGTTGAAACCAAACTTTGAGTATGGTAAACAGTGCGGAGGATCCCAGTTGACTGCAACAGAACATTGGTAAGCTGACAGAGTGAGCAGGCTAGTGAAATTTGAATGGAAGCAGGAAGTGATGCACTTTAACAGAGGCAGCATACTTACCATCACAGTTCTTAAGCGTGCAGGACAATAGGGACAGGGAGGGTGCGGGGTTTCATGGGCATAGGTCTTTCAACGTGTTGAGTGAACATTTAGCAAAACCTGGATTTTGGGCTTCATAAATACGGTGCAGAGTAAGGGAAAATATAAAGTTCAGTTTGGGGTAGAAGATTTTGCATTAATTTTTGGACAACAAACTTTATGAAGGATGTACAGGATGTTGAGAGGGTGGAGAAGGAGGATTAACAGAGTGGTTCCAGGAACAAGATACTTCAGCCACAGGATGAAGCTGGAACTGAGGGAACATTTGATGGAAGAGCTAGATACACTAAACAGAGAGAAAGCTGTCAATGGTTCAAGGACTGGTGTGAGTAAGCATGTCTGTGTGTGTGTATATATGTTTGTAAGTGCATGTGTGAATGTGTGTTCCTGTGTGTAAATGCATGCAATGTGTGTGTGTGTGTGTAAGTGTGTACAATGTATGTATATGTGTGTAAGTGCATACATGAAAGAGTGTGTATGTGTGTAAGTGCACGCATGCGTCTGTGTATATATGTGTAAGTGTGTGCATCTGTGTATGTTTGTAAGTGCATGTGTGAATGTGTGTGTATGAGTGTAAGTGCGTATGTGAATGCGTGTGTATGTGTGTAAGTGTGTGGGTTAATCTGTGTATATGCGTGAATGTGTGTGTATGCATGTAAGTGTGTGCGTGAATGTGTGTACATGCATGTAAGTGCGTGAATGTGTACGTGTGTGAATGTGTGTATATGTGTTAGTGTGCTTGAATGTGTGTATATGTGTGTAAGTGTGTGCGTGAATCTGCATGTAAGTGCGTGCGTAAATGTGTGCGTATGTGTGTAAGTGCGTGCAATGTGTGTATATGTGTGTAAATGTGTGCGTGCATCTGTGTATATGTGTGTAAGTGTGTGCATGAATGTGTGTATGTATGTGTGTATGTGCGTGCGTGAATGTATGTGTATGTGTAAGTGCATGTGTGTATGTGTATAAGTGTGTGTGTGTGTGTGTGTGAGTGTGTGTATAAGTGTGTAAGTGTACGAGTGAATGTGAGTGAGTGTATCTGTTCTTAATGGAACAATGGTAACAACCCGGATCTTCCTCCACTGGAATGGCAGAAACAGAAACAATTAATAAATCAGTGGAGGAAATAGGAATGGCCCTTGAGGGAACTAATTTGTCTGGAGATTGTAGGAGAATGGGACTGACTGGACACTTTCACAGAGAGCAGACACACAGCTGATGGGGTGAATGTCTTCATTCCATGTACCATGTTGACTTTATTACCTGTGAAATCTTAAAAAATTCCCCAGCATATCTCCATGGTTACCCTGATTGGCCAGTATTACCTCTGGGCTCCTGGAAGGTGGGCAAAGGCAGCTCACACCATTTGACTTATTTGCTGTAGGGATGGATGATCTCCCCCAAAGGTGTGGGATTATCTTCTCTTGAATCCTGAGGGTTCATCCTAATGGTTTCAGAAGGCCAACTCCTTATGTTTAGTTGGATGGTTTCTATAGACTGGATCTGGGGGCCCAGAAAGTCTCCAAGATAGATCACTGGCTGTTTGGGGCATTTTCCCCTCGATTCCAGTCTCAAATGTTCACCACACTGTTTCCAGAGTGATCACCTCTGGAGGTCCACGCACGCTGCTGTCGCCGACTCTTCCATCTGGTTTTCAACAGAACCTCTATTACAGGTTGGACGTTACCCCACACCTCCTTTCCCTAAACCCTTGTGAATCCCGCCAACTCCGCCCTAGCGATCCTTCTCCCTCCAAAGTCCCCTCCCATATTCAACTGTGCCAGAGCGTGTGGGCGGGTTCTCCCGACGGACTCTCGTTTGGGAGGCGCGTTTGGAGCCAGCTCGGCATAAAGGACAGGGAGCGGTCGTCCATAGGGAAACCAATGAAAGGGTGGGACCATCTGGATTCAGCGCGCGGGGGTTCAGGAAAATAGACTCAGGACATAGAACACCTGGATCTCGGGACAATGACCGGAATAAAGTAACCGGAAGATTCCGGGATACAGAACTCCGAGAAATCCTGGAATACGGACGGGGACGACAGACTTCGAGATTATAGAGACCAATATATAGACTCCAGGGATAAGAGATCACGCAGACTCCGGAACAGAGTGAACGGTTTACAATTTGGTTTACGTGGATACTGTGCGTCAGAGAGACCTGGATACAACCCGAGACAGTCCGGGAAAAAGACGGTAGTTCGGAGAGCGAGGCACTAGTTCAATGTGGGTCCTGGCGCTTGTGCTACTGGTCGGAATTCTCCCGGGTGCAGGTAGGGAAAAGCCAAAGCGAGTAAGGTGGCAGCAGCCGAGGGACAACGCGGGGATGAGACGGGCGAACGTGGGACGCGAGAGGCGACGTGCAAAGGTGGATTGAAAAGGAAGTGTTAAAAGCTGGAAAAGAGTGTCAAGAAGTGGAAGAGAGACAGAAAGGCAACATGGAAAGACAGAGGGGATGGAATTCACAGGGAGAGATGTGTACAGGGTGAGAGAGGTTGAGGATGTGATACGCATAAAAGAACTAGAAAACGGAGTTGAAAGGGGAGTGAAAGGAAAAGCGGGTAATTGGAGACCGATAGCGCAAGGAACCGAGAAAGGAGCTGGATAGACGGAACGAGGGAAAGGGGGGAGAGAAAGACAGAGTACTGTATAAACAGAAGCGATTCTTCAGATGCTGGAAATCCAGAGAAACACACACGCAATGTTGGAGGAACTCAGCAGGTCAGTCCCCGTCTTGGCCCGAAACGTCGACTGCTTACTTTCCTCCGTAGATGCCGCCTCACCTGCTGCGTCCTGCCGGCATTTTTGTAAGAGAGACGGCGCAAGGAGAAGTTGGTAATGAAAGAGGACCCTGGTGAGACGTACAAACTGACAAACTTATGGGAGGCACAGACAGGAAAGATGGCGGGAAACTACTCCCAGAGGCATGGGTGTGTAAAACCGGGGTGCTTAGGTTAGAAGGAGGGGTGCGAATTTTAGAAAGGGTCTGATGTTGTGTACATTAATTGGGTTCGGGAATGTACTGCCCGAGAGGTTCGGTGGAGGCAGAGATTCCCATGGCATTTAGAAAGCATCTTCAGGGGGTTTTGAAGTCCCCAATGAACAGAAAGTTCAAGTGCTGGATTATAGGATTTGCATCGGTGGGGACTCCAGCATCATAACGGACCAGGTGGGTTGAAGGTTAGGGTTAGTAAATTGTGGGCATGCTCTGTGACGCCGAAAGCGTGGGACAGCTGAGGGCTGCTCTGCACAATCCTCGCTGAGCTGACGCAAACGGCGCATTTCGCTGTGTTTCGATGTACGTGTGACAAATAAAGTTAAACTTTAATCTGTGCTGTACGACGCTATGATTTCTCGCCGAGTGGCCGTGAAATACCGAGAGACAATCAGATTAAAAATATGACAGCGATTGTGAGGCAGAGAATTAGGTTTGAGAGTATGTTGGAAAATGGGGGTGCAGAGAGGGAGAAAGGGGACTGAGAGAGAATGTGACGCGGAGAAAAGAAATTGCGAGGGTGACCAGATAAAGGGGACCAAATGACATGAGACACAGAAAGGGAGTGTGTGAAAGCCAGAGAAGGTGGTCTGAGAGAGTTAAAGCGGGTCCAGAAAGGAGAAGACGGTCTGGGGAAACGCACGAGTCACAGCCCGAGGTACATCGAAACATGTCAGGAGGGGGAGTAACTCGTCAGCCCTGGATCATGCCCCACCCTTCAATAAGCTAGTGGATGATCTGACTCTAACCTGTCTACTCAGGTGACCTTTCGCCCCTTTGTTTCTACTAATTTAAAGGCACTCCTTTCAGTATTTCAGAGTTAAAAGTTATTATCAAAGTACACACGTATCACCATATACTATCCTGAGATTCATTTTCTGCAGGCATTTACCGTAAATACAAAGAAATAGAGTAGAATCGACTCAAAACTGTACAGAAACAAAATCTGACAAACAACCAAAGTGCAAATGACAATAAATTGTGCAAATACAAAAAAATCAATAAATAAATAATATTGAGAACCCAAGTTGAAAAGTCCTTGAAAGTGTGTCCATAGGTTGGGGAATCAGTTCAGTGTTGAGGTGAGTGAAATTATCCACTCTCATTCAGAGCCTGATGCCTGAGGGATAATAACTATTCCTGAATCTGGCAGTAAAGGTCCTGAGGCTTCTGTACCTCTTTTCTGATGGCAGTAGTGAGATCATGATCTGGGTGGTGGGGGCCCCTGATGATGCTGCTGCTTTCCTGCAATAGTATTGTAGATGTACTGAATGGTGGAGAGGGTGTACCTGTGTTGGACTGGGCTATATCGACTACTTTTTGTAGGATTTTCCATTCAAGGGCATTGGTGTTTCCATACCAGGCTGTGATGCACCTAGACAATATACTCTCCACTGCGTATCTATAGAAGTCAAAGTTCTAGATGATGCCAAATCTTTACAAACTTCTAAAGTAAAGGTGCTGCCATGTTTTCTTTGTAATGGCACCTACGTGCTGACCCCAGGATAGGTCCTCTGAAATTATTACTGAAGGAATCATTAAGGAATTTAAAGTTACTGACCCTCTCCACCTCTGATTCCCTGATGAGGAGTGGCTCATGGACCTCAGGTTTCCTCCTCCTATAGTCAGCTCCTTGGTCTTGCTGACACTGAGTGAGAGATTCAGCCAGATTTTCTATTTCCCCTCCTACTGTATATGCTGATTCATCTTCAGCTTTGATTTGGCTAACAACAGTGATGTTCTCAGCAAATGTAAGTATAGCATCAAAGCTGTACTTAGCCTCACAGTCTTAAGTATAAAGCAAGTAGAGTGGTCAACGTACAGAACCTTGAGGTGTACCTGTGCTGATGGAGATTGCAGAGGAGATGTTGTTGCCAATAGAAACTGACCAAGGTCTGCAAGTGAGGTAATCGAGGATCCAGTTGCACAAGGAGTTAGTGAGGCCTATGTTTTAAAGTTTATTGATTAGTTTTGAGGGGATGATAGTGTTTGAATGCAGCACTGTAGTCAATGAAGAGCACCCTGATATAGACATCTTCATTATCCAGATGTTTGAGGGTTGATTGAAAAGCCAATGAAATAGCATCTGCTGTTGACCTGTTATGACAGTAGGCAAATTAGGGAGGACCCAAGTTGCTCTTTGAACAGGAGTTGATATATTTCATCACCAACCTCTCAAAGCACTACATCATTGTGGAAGTAAGTGATACAGCATGCTAGTCATTGAGGCAGGTTCTTCTTAGGCACTGGTATAATTGAAGCCTCCTTGAAGCAGATGGGTACCTCAAACTGCTGAAGTGTGAAATTAAAGAAACTTTCCAGCCAGTTGATTAGCACAGGTCTTCAGTACTATGCCAGCCAAATGTTTTCTGTGGGTTCACCCTCTTGAAGGATGCTCTCATGTCAGCCTTAGAGACTGAAATCACAGGGTCATCGAGGGCTGTGGGATTTTGTGAAGGTATCTCCAGGTCAAAGTGAGCATAAAAGGCATTGAGCTTAACTAGGAGCGAAAACTTGTTGTCACATATGTATATCACTTGGTTTACTTTATGGGAGGTAATGGTATTCAAGCCTGCCTTCGAGGAAGATTCACAAATCTTTGAGAGAAAAACATTAAGCTCATCTCTTGTGACCACCAAGGTTGAGATTTTCTCACAAGAAAAAAAAATCCTTTCAATGTTTACCCTGCCAAGACTGATTGAGATCTTCTACATCTGGATCAGGTCACTTCTCACACTTCTAAACTCTTAATGAATACAAAACTAGCCTACCTAATCATTCTTCATTGAAGGAAACATGCCATTGCAGGCATTTGTCTGGTAAACCTTCTTTGAACTTTCTCCAATGCAGTTACATTCTTTCTTGACTAAGGAGACCAATGACCAATGCAGTGCACGATATTCCAGTGAGGTCTCACCTATGCCCTACAGAACTGTCACTCAGCCTCTATCCTTAAATTGTGGGGCGGGGGGTGGAGTGGAGTGTGAAGGTGATGGGGAAACAGCAGTTTCCATCACATACAGCAGGAAGTAATGAAGGAGACTAGTAGGATCTGTGTAGTCTGTTGACCCTTGGAAAAGATGCTGCCAGTCCCACAAATACACACATTTACCATGCCAGTCAAGAAGCAGCACAACTCACAGCAGCCCATGGAACCCCAGACTCTCTACACTAATACAGTTTTGGCTTCTCCCCTGGTTTATGTATATGCATGCATAATGCTGCATTGTCACCTGTTAGCACAGAATCCATAAGATATTTAATCTGGGGAACATGTGCTGAGAAGCATGTTAACTACTAGTTCAGTGACCCAATGAACATAAATAGGGTTGGAGGTATATGTAGTGAATCAATGTATAGAGATGAGGGTTGAGTTGTCTGTAGTGAATCGCCATATGGAGATGTTGACAAGTTGTGAACTGATGTGTAGAAATGGAGGGTGGAATTATGTGTGTGTATTGAATCAATATATAGAGCTGGGCCCCTAGGACCCAAATGCCCAAGGCCCCTACCCCTCTGTCCTCGTTTTGTCCACCTCATTTTGGTTGTCAGTAGGATGTCGCATGGTTGTTTGGGCCATAGGTGACCTTGACAGAAGTGAAGCACTTCATGAGCACTATATGCAGTGAATCAATGTATGGAAAAAGGAAAGGATTACAGTACTGTGCAGAAATGTTAGGCACATCAATATATAGCTAAGGTGCCTAAGACTTTTGCACAGTAATGTATTTGTCAATATGGAGCTGGGAGCAAGTTTGTAAATCTGGCAGCAGCAAAAGATGTTGGGAATGGTGAGGATGGAATGCCGCAGGAGGGGTGTGAGACAGGTGGCAGAGAAGGAGTGCCAGGGGTGGGGTTTGGTGTGGGTGCAGGCACACCCAGTGCTGACACACCAGGCAAGGAAATCTGATTCCATACAATTAATTTATTGATCATTACAGAATGTCTCTCTGGTGCTTCCCGCTTCCTTCCCTTTACCTTCCCCTTTTCCCAATGATGATTCCCCTCTCCCTGCTCCCTTCCCACTCTCAGTCTACAATAGAGACCCTATCAGAATTAGGTTTATCACCACTCACATATGTCAAGAAATTAGTTTTTTTTTGCAGCAGTATAGTGCAATACATAAAATTACTACAGTACTGTGCAAAATTCTGAGGCATCATAGCTATATATATGTGCCTAAGACTCTTGCATAGTACTGTAAATTAATGTATTGACTAAGGGACCATTAATATAAATTGAATTGAAACAGAGAGATGGGTTTAGTTATATAGATTTAATTGACCTTTAGAGATCAGGGTTGTTTTTTTATCAAGTAATTGTAGACAAAAGGGATAAGATGGTTAAGGTATAGAAATGGGATGGGGTTGTTTATAGTAACTGTAGAGAAAGGGATAAGATGGTTTAAGGTATAGAGATGGGATGAGGTTGTTTATAGTAACTGTAGAGAAAGGGATGAGATGGTTTAAGGTATAGAAGTGGGATGGGGTTGTTTATAGTAACTGTAGAGAAAGGGATGAGATGGTTTAAGGTATAGAAGTGGGATGGGGTGTTTATAGTAACTGTAGAGAAAGGGATGAGATAGTTTAAGGTATAGAGATGGGATGGGGTTGTTTGTAGTAACTGTAGAGAAAGGGATGAGATGGTTTAAGGTATAAAAGTGGGATGGGGTTGTGTATAGTAAATTGATGAATGGCGATGTTTTATACCTTGTTGCTTTGCCCACCTTCTCTCCTTGCATTGGTTACCAATCCCACTCTCTTCCTCAGTGCCTCTACTCCTTGCTCTCCCTTGCCTCACCTTCCCCAACCTTGGAGGCATCATTTTTGGCTGAGGAGGTCCTCCACTCCAACTCTGAAAAACAAATCTTGGCCTGCAACATCAAGGAACTCAAAGTGATCTGTTTGGGAAAACCAGTGCGAGAGACGGAAAGGATACAATCCTCTGGCAAAGCGTGATCATTGAGGGAATAGGGAAAGCGAACTCCTCTTGACAAGATGCTTGAAGCACAATTAGCATCCTGTTTGGCCAAAGAGTTGAACAAAAGATGCCATGGCTTCGTCCCTGATCTGGGCACTGGTACCCATTGGTTTCGACCTTTGTCAAATTAGCGATTCACAAGGATGCCTGCATTGCCCAGGGATAGGGACAGATGACAGTTGCCTGACCACTGTCTAATCACTAGCAATGTGGGAAGTGGGAGGGAGAACAGCCAGAGGTCGTGGTACATATTGGTACCAACAACATAGGTAGGAAAAGGGAGGAGGTCCTGAAAACAGACTACAGGGAGTTAGGAAAGAAGTTGCAAAGCAGGACCTCAAAGGTAGTAATCTCAGGATTGCTGCCTGTGCCACGTGACAATGAGTATAGGAATAGAATGAGGTGGAGGATAAATGCGTGGCTGAGGAATTGGAGCAGGGGGCAGGGATTCAGATTTCTAGATCATTGGGCCCTCTTCTGGGGCAGGTGTTACCTGTACAAAAAGGACGAGTTGCACTTGAATCTGAGGGGGACCAATATCCTGGCAGGGAAGGTTTGCTAAGGCTGTTGGGGAGAGTTTAAACTAGAATTTCTGGGGGGTGGGAACCGAACTGAAGTGACGGAGGAAAGGGAGGTTGGCTCACAAATAGAGAAAGCTTGGAGACAGTGAGAAAGGGAGGATAGGCAGTTGATAGAGAAGGGAAGTGCTCAGTCCAGTGGTTTGAGATGTGTCTATTTTAATGCGAGGAGTATTATGAATAAAGCGGATGAGCTTCGAGCGTGGATCAGCACTTGGAGTTGTGATGTTGTGGCCATTACAGAGACTTGGATAGTTTAGGGGCAGGAATGGATACTTAGAGTACAGGCTTTAGACGTTTCAGAAAGGACAGGGAGGGAGGCAAAAGATGTTCTCAGGGTGTGGCACTGTTGATCAGAGATAGCGTCACGGCTGCAGAAAAGGAGGAAGTCATGGAGGGATTGTCTACTGAGTCTCTGTAGATGGAAGTTAGTTATAGGAAGGGTCAATAACTCTGCTGGGTGTTTTTTATAGATCACCTAATAGTAACAGGGACATTGAGGAGCAGATAGGGAGACAGATTCTGGAAAGGTGTAATAATAACAGGGTTATCATGGTGGGGGATTTTAATTTCCCAAATACTGATTGGCATCTCCCTAGAGTGAGGGGTTTAGATGGGGTAGAGTTTGTTCGGTGTGTTCAGGAAGGTTTCTTGACCCAATATGTAGATAATATGTAGACAAGAGGAGAGGCTGTACTTGATCTGGTATTGGGAAATGAACCTGGTCAGGTGTCAGGTCTCTCAGTGGAAGAGCATTTTGGATATAGTGATCACCAATCTATCTCTTTTACCATAGCATTAGAGAAGGATAGGAACAGACAAGTTAGGGAAAAGTTTTATTGGAGTAAGGGGAAATATGAGGCTATCAGGCAAGAACTTGGAAGCAAAAACTGGAAACAGATATTCTCAGGGAAACATGCAGAAGAAATGTGCAAATGTTCAGGGGATATTTGCATGGGGTTCTGAGTAGGTACGTTCCAAAAAGACAAGGAAAGGATGGTAGGGTACAAGATCCATGGTGTACAAAGGCTATTGTAAATCAAGTCAAGAAGAAAAGAAGAGCTTATGAAATGTTCAAAAAACTAGGTAATGATAGGAATCTAGAAGATTATAAGGCTAGCAAGAAGGAGCTTAAGAATGAAATTAGGAGAGCCAGAAGGGGCCATGAGAAGACCTTGGTGGATAGGGTTAAGGAAAACCCCAAGGCTTTCTACAAGTATGTGAAGAGCAAAAGGACAAGACATGAGAGAATAGGACCAATCAAGTGTGACAGTGGAAAAGTGTGTATGAAACCAGAGGAAATAGCGGCGGTACTTAATGAATACTTTGCTTCAGTATTCACTACAGAAAAGGATCTTGGCGATTGTAGGGATGACTTGCAGTGGACTGAAAAGCTTGAGCATGTCGATATTAAGGAAGAGGATGTGCTGGAGCTTTTGGAAAGCATCAAGTTGGATAAGTCGCCGGGACTGGACGAGGTGTACCCTAGGCTACTGTGGGAAGCGAGGGAGGAGATTGCTGAGTCTCTGGCAATGATCTTTGCATCATCAATGAGGATGGGAGAGGTTCTGGAGGATTGGAGGGTTGCAGATGTTGTTCCCTTATTCAAGAAAGGGAGTAGGGATAGCCCAGGAAATTATAGGCCGGTGAGTCTTACTTCAGCGGTTGGTAAGTTGATGGAGAAGATCTTGAGAGGCAGGATTTATGAACATTTGGAGAGGTATAATATAATTAGGAATAGTCAGCATGGCTTTGTCAAAGGCAAGTTGTGGCTTACAAGCCTGATTGAATTTTTTGAGGATGTGACTAAACACATTGATGAAGGTGCAGCCTTAGATGTAGCGTATATTGATTTTAGCAAGGCATTTGATAAGGTACCCCATGCAAGGATTATTGAGAAAGTAAGGAGACATGGGATCCAAGGGGACATTGCTTTGTGGATCCAGAACTGGCTTGCCCACAGAAGGCAAAGAGTAGTTGTAGATGAGTCATATTCTGCATGGAGGCCGGTGACCAGTGGTGTGCCTCAGGGATCTGTTCTGGGACCCCTATTCTTCGTGATTTTTATAAATGACCTGGATAAGGAAGTGGAGGGATGGGTTAATAAATTTGCTGATAACACAAAGGTTGGGGGTGTTGTGGATAGTGTGGAGGGCTGTCACAGGTTACAACGGAACATTGATAGGATGCAAAACTGGGCTGAGAAGTGGCAGATAGAGTTTAACCCAGATAAGTGTGAGGTGGTTCATTTTGTTAGGTCAAATACAATGGCAGAATATAGCATTAATGGTAAGACTCTTGGCAGTGTGGAGGATCAGAGTGATCTTGGGGTCTGAGTCCATAGGACACTCAAAGCTGCTACGCAGGTTGACTCTATTGTTAAGAAGGCTTATGGTGCATTGCCCTTCATCAATTGTGGGATTGAGTTTAAGAGCCGAAAGGTAATGTTGCAGCTATATAGGATCCTGGTCAGACCCACTTGGAGTACTGTGTTCAGTTCTGGTCGCCTCAATACAGGAAGGATGTGGAAACCATAGAAAGGGTGCAGAGGAGGTTTCAAGGATGTTGCCTTATGAGAATAGTTTGAGTGAACTTGGCCTTTTCTCCTTGGAGCGATGGAGGGTGAGAGGTGACCTGATAGAGGTGTTCAAGATAACGAGAGGCATTGATCGTGTTGATAGCCAGAGGCTTTTCCCCAGGGCTGAAATGGCTAGCATGAGAGGGCATCATTTTAAGGTGCTTGGAAGTAGGTGCAGAGGAGACGTCAGGGGTAAGTTTTTTTACGCAGAGAATGGTGAATGCGTGGAATTGGCTGCCATCGGCAATGTTGGAGGCAGAAATGATAGGGTCTTTTAAGGGACTCCTGGATGGCTACATGGAGCTTAGAAAAATAGAGGGCTATGGGTGAAGCCTATGTAATTCTAAGGGACGTGTTCGGCACAGCTATGTTTCTTTGTCTATATTTCTAATGTGGCTCCATCACAAGTTTGGCAACAGAAGCTTTCAATGTAAATGGTTTAATGAACCTTGCAGCTTAAGCTCTTCCGAGCCAGCTCCTCACAGTCTCATTTACATCAGCAAGAGTGTTCAAAGTCCATCATCAAGGAGATACCTTACTTATCCTTCATGTAGAGCCTGGTCTGGTTCGATGAGAGTGACCAGGAGATCAAGGAGCTAACTGCACATGCATCGTGTTCTAAAAGTGACAGCCCCACCATTCCTCAAGGGAAAATTAACACCTCTTCAGGTATTTGAATGCTGAACCTCACAGAAAATCCAAGACCCTATAAGTGGATAGTGGGTGGAAAATGTAGGAATTCCTGCACCCTGCCCCTGGGACATGACCCCCATGAAGTGCTTCACCTCCATCAAGGTCACCTATGGCCCAAAAAACCATCCACATTCCACTGACAACCAAGATGAGGTGGACAAAACGAGGATGGAGGGGTAGAGGTCTTAGGCATTTGGGTCCTAAGGGCTTCAGGAAGCATTGAAGTAGCTTAAGAAAACATGCATGTTGCTGGATTCACTGCTCTTTTACACCCTCCATCCAAGACTCTATCCTTGTCATTTGCAATCTTAACTTCATTACAAGCTTTCCTGGCCAGACTTGCTACCGCTCTTGGCCAACAAGAGGGCGAGAGGCCATATGCCAAGCTCTGCTGGGGTTAAGAACTGAAATTTTAAAACTTAGAGTGGAACCTCCATCAAAGCATCATACATCTCCCACATCTGGCAAGACAAGTCAGCACTTCTCAGGGATGCTATTATTGTGACCCTCTTCAAAGAGTAATAAAAATCTGACTGCAGACTTCCCACTGCCTACCACATAGAGAATCATTTTCAGGGTCCTTCTCAATCATCTCCTCCTAGAGGCTAGAGAACTCCTGCCTAAATTCTAGCGTGGATTATCCCAAGAGCAGCACCGAACCATAGACATGGCCTTTGACTTCCCAAAAACTTTTGACACCCATCAGTTGGGAGAGTTTGTATAAAATACTCCTTAAATCTGACAGTTCACAGAAATGCTATGTCTCTTCTGTGATCCTGTGCGAACTGTGATTGTATACAGTATGTGATGTATAAAGCTGTGTAGTTGTAGTGCTGGGTGTGTATAAAGTGAATCAAGGTGATGTAGAGTAGGGGTATACATTAGTAAATCAATGTAAAGAAGTGTAGAGTGGGGCTGTACAATATATACTAATCAATAAGCAGAGAGGTTGTGATCTTAAACACTGATGCCTGGGAGACAATGAGCTACTGCTGATTGCTTTTGGGATTAACACCCTGACCCATGGTCCATCTGTAGGTGATCCTGGACTGGCATCTTTGCCTGGTGCTGACCCCAGTGAGATGGAACTGCCAAGTCCTGATGGCTTGAGGGTGACTGCAATGGAGGTGGCTGCTGCGGAGGTTCACTCCATGCCCCGAACTAAGCGTTGTACCTGCTTCTCGTTCAAGGACAAGGAATGTGTGTACTACTGTCACCTGGATGTGATCTGGATTAATACTCCAGAGTAAGTAACCTTCAGGCAGAGCAGACCTTATATTTACACGATGGCTAACCACAGGTTTAAGTCCAAACAGGTTCTTAAAGTTAACATGAGGAAATCTGCAGGCACTGGAAATTCAAGCAACACATACAAAATGCTGGTGGAATGCAGCAGGCCAGGTAGCATCTCTAGGAAGTACAGTCAACGTTTCGGGCTGAGACCCTTCGTCAGAACTAACTGAAAGAAAAGATAGTAAGAGATTTTCTTTCAGTTAGTCCTGACGAAGGGTCTTGGCCCAAAACATCGACTGTACTTCTTCCTATAGATGCTTCCTGGGCTGCTGCGTTCCACCAGTATTTTGTGTGAGGTTCTTAAAATTAAACTGTTCTCCTTTCTCAAGGGAAGACACTGAAAGGTTGGCACTGCAAATGGAAGCTCCTTGCATAGGGAACATCTAAACCCTTCCACTTCCTGAGTTTTGTGTGATCCATTTGTTCATGAAATTCTATTTTGCTAAATTTTTGGATTTTTTTGCATATTTCAGGCACCAGTTTAATATTCAATATGTTAAACATCATTATAAAACTGTATTGAAGACATACTTTGATATATTTAAGTGCAGTTTAAATGAAAACAGTTTTTTAAAAGATAAAGATTAGGCTATTTTGTCACATGTACAGTATATCAAACCATACAGTGAAATGCACTGTTTGCATCAATGGCCAACACAGTCCAAGGACACACTGGGGCAGCATGCAAGTGCTGCCTGCTTCTGGCTTGAACGTAGCATGCCCACAGCTTACTAACCTAACCCGTATGTCTTTGGAATGTAAGAGGAAACTAGAGCACCTGGAAGAAACCCATGTTCAATAGTTCAATTGTTCCATTTAATATCAGAGAATGTATAAAATATACAACCTGAAATTCTTACTCTCTATAGACATCCTCTAGACAGAAAGAAAAAAACCCAAAGAATGAATGACAGAAAACACATGAGCCCCAAAACCCCTTGCCCCCTCCCACACACCGGCAGCATCAGCCCTCTCCTTCCCCCAAATTTTTCCTGAATAGTCATGGGGAAATTGTACAAACTCCTTACAGACAACGGCAAGAGTTAAATCCCAATCATTAACACTGAAAAGTGTTACATTAGCTGCTGTGCTGTCCCTGGTAGTGAGCCTGTCACAACACTGGCCAATTTAATCAGTCTGATGCACTACTTTAACTGTTTCTACTGGTTATGCTTATCAAAGCTATGCAGAAGGATCTGTTTACTTTCAGAGTGCTCAATAATACATTTATTTTATTTATCAATAATGTTATTTTTATTTTAGAGTCCTTTAATGTAGCCATTTAGTATTTTTGCTTGAAAAAGGAGAGCAACTTAACTTTAAGAACCTGTTTGAAGGCCCACAAACAAATTAAGCTGGTAGTAAGTCTCGAGGGCTCTCTCCTCGCATGGCCATTTTGCATCCAGTGTATTGTAGGAGATGGTGAAATGACTTAATTTGTATCACAAAGTGCTGGAGGAACTTAGCAAGTCAGGCAGCATCTACAAAGCTGAATAAATAATCAATGTTTTGGGCTAAGACTCTTCTTCAGGACTGGAAAGGAAGGGGAAAGAAGCCGGAATAAGAAGGTCGGGGTGGGGGTGGGGGATGAAGAAGTACAAACTGGCAGGTCTTAGATGAAACTAGGCAAGGGAATGAAGTGAGGAGATGGGAGGACATTGGTAGAAGAGATAAAAGGCTAAAAAAGGTATTGGATAGGAGAGGAGAGAGGACCATGAGACAAAGGGAATGGGGAGGGGAACCACAAGGAGGAAATGGGCAACTGAGGAGAAGAGAAAGGGTGAGAGGGTAACCAGGATGGGGAATGGAAAAAGGGATAAGGAGGGAGCAGGAAGAGATTTCCTGAAGCTGGAAAAATCGATGTTCACACCATCATGTTGGAGGTTACCCAGTCAGAATATATTGCTTCTTGAACCTGAGTTTGCCCTCATCATGGTAGTAGAGGGGGCTACAGACAGACATGTTAGAATGGGAATGGGAAGCAGAATTGAAATAGGCATGTCAGAATAGAAATGGGAACCTCTCTCATTCCTTCTTTCTCCTCACCTGCCCATTACCACCCTCTGGTTCTCCTCCTCCCCTTCTTTCCATGGTACACTGTCCTCTCCTACCAGATTCCTCCTTCTTCAGCCCCTTATCTCTTTATTCTAGCTTCTGTTCCCTTTCTTTCTACTGCTGATTAAAAATCATGTTTATTTGCCTCCATAGATGCTGCCTGACTTGTCGAATTCCTCCAGCATTTTGTGTGTTGCTCAAACATAACATCTGTAGAATCTCTTGTGTTTATGAAATAACTAGTGTCACTGATTTTCTTAAAGAACAAATACTTATCTCCCTACCCTCTAAAAAGTACCGCCCCATTTTCAACCTCTCCTTTCTCTCAGATCCTTGAACACGTAACCAATGATTTTGTGATGTGCCTGTATTCCCTGAATCCCTCTAATTAGGCTTTATCCTCCGCTGTGGTGCTGAATTAGCCCTGATCAAACTCATCTTGCATTATGGTACTCTTGGTAATCCCTCTTTCTCACCACCCTCCGTTTTTAACATGGTTGCACCATCCTTCTCCAAAGCCTCACAAAACTGAGTGAGACTACACCCATCAGGTCATCCCTACTAATCAGATCCTCTCCAGGAGATCAGCTTCAAAGAGCATCTTCTGCCCCAGGACCTTTTGATTTTCCAAGGGTTAATTTGGCTTGTCCTCATGACAACACACAAATATCCACATTGTCAGCCATAGGCTGATGACACCTCGCTCAACCTCACTACCATTTCCTGAGAGTTCTGCCTTATTACACTATCTGTCTGGACAACTAAAGTCTATTTGTTGGTGTCTGATTCTGTCCCTTTCCCTGGCCAGTAGGCTTTGCTTGTAAGGTTCAATGTTCAAAATGAATTTATTATCAAAGTATGTATATGTCTCCTTATATCACCATAAGATTGATTTTCTAGTAGGGATTCACAGTAGAAAAAAGAAATACAACAGAATCAATGAAAAACTACACACAAAGACTGACAAACAACCTATGTGCAAAAGAAGCCAAGCTGTGCAAATACACAAAAAAAAACAAGAAAGCAAACAAACAAATAAATAAATGCTACCAAGAACATGACATGTAAGAACCCAGTACAAGGCTCACTTCCTTCTCTATGCACCTGGTGAAACCCACACTCTTGCATTTTCTATGTCTAGGTTGGATAGCTCTAATGACATCCTGCCCAATCTTCTATTTTCCACCCTCTCTAAACATCAGCCCCCCAAAATCTCTGGTTGCACTGCTCTATCTGTTTACGGCTTGCTGCTCTACCAACTTGTAAGTCTTTTAAGCCCTCATTTAGTTTACAGATCCTTCCATAGCCTTGCTTCGTCCTAACTCTGTGGCCCTTTGCAGGACAGTAATCTGAAGGATAACCACACTCCTCCAATTCTGATCCCCCGAGATCTACTAATTTTAATCAGTCTGCCATTGGCCATGTAACCATCAAGTGCAAAGACCCAGAATCTGGAAGTTCTATGTAATTTTCTCTGCCACTCCCCTCTATTATTATCTCATTGCATTTCACACCACTTTTTATAATGACGGACAGACAGACATACTTTATTGATCCCGAGGGAACTTGGGTTTCGTTATAGCCACGCCAACCAAGAATAGTGTAGAAATATAACAATATAAAACCATAAATAATAATAAGTTAATCATGCTAGGTGGAAATAAGTCCAGGACAAGCCTATTGGCTCAGGGTGTCTAACATTCCGAGGGAGGAGTTGTAAAGTTTGATAGCCACAGGCAGGAATGACTTCCTATGACGCTCAGTGTTGCATCTCAGTGGAATGAGTCTCTGGCTGAATGTACTCCTGTGCCTAACCAGTACACTATGGAGCGGATGGGAGTCATTGTTCAAGATGGCAATGTTGTTTACATTGTAAATATATGCTGGAATTTATGTGTTTATGCACATTTTATTCTATATGTATTTTTAATTTTATTTTTATTTTTATAATTGTTGAATGACGTTTTTTTGTTGCCAACACACCACAGCAAATTCCTAATACATGCATATGGCAAATAGAGCTGATTCTTTCTCCTTGATCAAAAAGTGATCCCTTAAAATCTATCTCCCTCATTCCAACTCCATCACCACCCCATGTTCTACATGGTTTGCTCTTGACATTTGTTTGATAAGTACTTTGGAAAACATCACTGTGCTTTTGCTCCACTGTAACAAAAAAAAGGAGATTTTTGGGTTTTCTGTAAACAACTGATACCTGATGAGGTAGTTGGTGCGGAGGTGGGAAACTGAGGAATGTGAAAGAGGGGAAAGAAGAGTAAAAAAGAGAGTAGAAAAGGGAGATGGGGGAAAGAATGGAAGAGGAGTGGGCAGGGAACATAGTCAATTCAGAAGAGGAGAGAGAGCAGGAAAAGAAGAAAAAGCAAGAAAGGAACTGGGGAGGACAGAAGGAATATGGGAAGAATGTGAGGGAAAGGTGACTGAAGTGGAGTTGTGAAGAGGTAGGAAAGAAGAAGTAAGGTTGAGCTGGATGGACGTAATAGAATGGAGTAAGAATGGTGGGGAGAGAGGGCGAGGGGAGAAGGGAAACTGGGATGGTAGAGGGGAAAAGGGAATGAAAAAGGTTCATTGTTTAATTGTGGGTCAGAGAAGCATTTAAATGTTTCCCTTAGTGATCTGACCACATCTTCCAACAATCAATCTTTAGGATGGTACCTGATTGAGTCTGGGTGAACTTTTGATTCCATGTTCTTTATATTCTTCAGTATTAATGCTGTTTTTTTCATTCCAGGAGGATTGTGCCTTATGGACTGTCTAATGTGCGAAGGCATAGGCGTTCAAATGAAAAGGAGATGGGTTGGCTGGTGAAATCCCTGAGACCTCGGTGTATCTGTAGAGAGGATGATGATAGACTGTGTGGCCTGTTCTGCAGGTCTAGGCAAAGGGACGTGAAGTAGTCACCAAATGAGGTATAATTGTGAGATCAGAGTGAAGAAATAAGATAGCCAAATATGTTGCTTGGCTGATGAAAACTTGCTCAATTGCTGAACTGCTTTGTTAAGGATCAACTCCTGATATTTCTGAGCAGAGAGTCAGTTCCAAGTTGATCAAAGTTAACTTGTGTAACTAGGAGAAAAATGGGGAATAACAACCCTCTATGGATTCAGTATCTAGCTTTATTATCCAGGTAATCCTCTCCTCCATGACACATCACAGAGCTGACGATCAGACTCCAATTCAACAACCCTGAACAAAATTCTGTCAGGCTGCCGACTTTCCCTGCAGTCATGGTTCTAGAGGCTCACCGTTCTCAGCCGACTCCCACGTATTGCAGACAGAGCACATCACCTGTCCTGTCATTCCTATTAAGTCTTGCCTTACACACAAAATTTAGAGCAACACACACAAAATGCTGGAGGATCTCAACAGGTCAGGCAGCATCTAAGAGGGAAATAAATAGTCGATGTTTCGGCTCAAAATGTCAACTGTTTATTTCTCTCCATAGGTGCTGCCTGACCTGCTGACAACATTCCCTCAGTTTTTTTTTTACAGAAAGCTGTGGGATACTTTAAATGGTCTTTTTTGTAATATGAATTCTATGAATGTTTAGAATGAAAATTGAAAAATCACATACTTTTGATTTTGTTTATTTATTAAAGGGTACATTGAAATACAGTACAACATTCATCGGCCTGGCGGTTTATTAACATTGAGCTACCAACTTCCATTCTGTGTTTATTATTACAATTTGTAACAGTGTTGTAATTTGAAACACTGACAATGTAAATATGTTGAAGCTCTAAAATGTTTCAAAGTAAAGGGTTGGTACAGTTATTTAGAAAATTTATAGATTACAGTATATTCATTAACACAATAAGAGGGCATTTCACAATTATATTAACATAGATTTCAAAATTATATTAGCATAATTTCAAAATTGTATTAACACGATATGAAAGAAAATGCCAGCTGTGTGGTAGCAAAGGCTATGTGCGCGGAAGCATTTCAGTTTCTGCGTGGCTGTGCACCCACCTGGCTTAGAGGGAACAGTGCCTGCTGAGTACCTCCACCACTTGTGTGTGTTGCTCTGAATTTCCAGCATCTGCAGAATCGCTTGTGCTTAAATCTTGTTTTAAATATTCAGTAAGCTGAGATACTACTCGTGTTCTTTAGTTTATTTTAACTGGTTTAACATACCCAACAATGGAAACTTTACTTTGCACAACATGTTTAAGTTATTAATATGCATATAAAACAAGTAGAATACTGCCATCTGCCATCCTGTAGTTTGTAAGACCATTCAATACAATTAACTGATTTCTGTCTATAAGCCAGTTTCCCACCTATGACCACATTTAATTCCACAGGCCTTGAGTTTGTTCATCAGCCTTTTCTGTGGATTGTTTCTTATCAAGTACATTCTGAAAATTCACGCACATGGCATCTATTATGAACCTTTATCAAATTCCTTTATCAGTCCATTTAAATCCAGACCAAATTCAATTTCCCTTGAATATATCTGTCAATAGGTTCAATAGAAATGTATACAATATACATCCTGAAATTCTTTTTCTTTGCAAACATCCACAAAAACAGAGTGCCCCAAAGAATGAATGACAGTTAAATGTTGGAACCCCAAAGCCCCCCAACTACACCCTCCCAAGTATAAACAACAGCAAAGCAATGACCCCCCTCCCCCACCAGCAAAAAGCATCGGTGCCCCCCCCCCATCGAGCACTCAAGCGTGAAGCAGAGTGTCAATAAAGACACAGACTTGCAGTACCCCAAAGACTGCTCATTCACGCAGTATTCGACATACCACAGGCTCTCTCTCTCTCCCTAATAAGGGAAATAGAGGTTTCACAGCAAGTGGGAGACATAACAAAACAATTCGCTAATATAAGTCTGTTGCATCACTTTTTCCGAGTTCTGTGCCCAAAGAACTCGGGTCTCTGGGCACATAGAGAGCAGCCAGCTCACTGCTTCTGATCTTCTGTGTACTCCCACAACACATCAGTCTGTGGCGGCAACACCAGTCTTGTATCAACCCATCTCCAGAGTCACGAAAATCCGGCACCCTGAAGGCACGTGCCCTTTGTCAACACTGCTTTGTTCAATTTCTCCAAGTGACTATTTGTCCCCTGTATTTTGTTTCTAAAACCTACAACATAAATGAAATTAAGGTGATCGGCCTGACATTCTGTCACATTCTTTTTGAACAAGGGTATTACATTTACCTTTTTCCAGTCCTACTTTGTATCTAAGTAAGATGGGAAGGTTACAGCAAATCCTCTCACATGGTGGATTGGATAGTGGACTACTTGACAGATAGATCTCAGTATGTGCGGTTGGGAGACTGTAGGTCTGACACGGTGGTCAGCAGCACAGGAGCGCCGCAGGGAACCATACTCTCTCCAGTCCTGTTCACCCTGTACACATCAGACTTCTAATATAACTCGGAGTCCTGCCATGTGCAGAAGTTCGCTGATGACATGGCCATAGTGGGGTGTGTCAGGAATGGACAGGAGGAGGAGTATAGGAAACTGATACAGGACTTTGTGATATGGTGCAACTCAAACTACCTGCGTCTCAATATCACCAAGACCAAGGAGATGGTGGTGGACTTTAGGAGATCTAGGCCTCATATGGAGCCAGTGATCATTAATGGAGAATGTGTGGAGCAGGTTAAGACCTACAAATATCTGGGAGTACAGTTAGACGAGAAGCTAGACTGGACTGCCAACACAGATGCCTTGTGCAGGAAGGCACAGAGTCGACTGTACTTCCTTAGAAGGTTGGCGTCATTCAATGTCTGTAGTGAGATGCTGAAGATGTTCTATAGGTCAGTTGTGGAGAGCGCCCTCTTCTTTGTGGTGGCGTGTTGGGGAGGAAGCATTAAGAAGAGGGACGCCTCACGTCTTAATAAGCTGGTAAGGAAGGTGGGCTCTGTCGTGGGCAAAATGCTGGAGAGTTTAACATCGGTAGCTGAGCGAAGGGCGCTGAGTAGGCTACGGTCAATTATGGAAAACTCTGAACATCCTCTACATAGCACCATCCAGAGACAGAGAAGCAGTTTCAGTGACAGGTTACTATCGATGCAATGCTCCTCAGACAGGATGAAGAGATCAATACTCCCCAATGCCATTAGGCTTTACAATTCAACCGCCAGGACTTAAGAACTTTTTAAAAGCTATTATTAATGCTTTTTGAGATAGTGATTTAGATGCATATCATATTTTTTTTTACTGAGTTAAGTATTGTATGTAATTAGTTTTGCTACAACAAGTGTATGGGACATTGGAAAAAAAAGTTGAATTTCCCCATGGGGATGAATAAAGTATCTATCTATCTATCCTTCTGCAGTCTCCAGCTTCACTCCCTTAGCTGTACCCATCCAGTCCTGTTAACTTATTCAGTTTAAGCAAAGCTGGTCTTTGTAGTGCTTTCTCTGCTTCAGTTTTCATCCCACCCGTAATTTCTTCTATTTCTCATTCCACTGAATTTTGGCATCATTCTCTTTCTTCATAAACACCAATACCAGATACTTACTTAGTATTCGAACCATGCCTCTGCCTCTTGCAAAAATCACCTTCTTCATCCTCAATTAGCCCTATAACTCCTGTCACTAATATTTGTGTATTTATGGAAGACTCCTGAAATCCCTTTCATAACAATTGCCATTCTTTTTACACTCTCTCTTTAAATGCAGTAGTTTGAGTTTAACTTTTCTTCTCAGCTACTGTTATTCAGCCTGATTTTGTTCACCTGACACATCAGCTTACTTTCTTTCATCATGTTCACTATCTTCTTTTGTCATGAAGAAAGCTTTGTCGTTTGTTTCCTACCTTTGTGAAAATGGACTGAGCCTGTACCTGAAACGTTACTCAAATTAAAGATAGTTGTTCTATTATTGTTAACAATGAACAAATATTGATAATTGTTCTACTTTGGATTTTCCTGCTGTTGTGGGAGTTCAGTTAGATTCTATACCCACAGTGATCAGTCAGGATTCAAGTTCCCTTGATCACCAGTTTATTCAAGCATGAATGAAACTACCCAGAAAGCGAGCCCAGGATGACTTATAAAGTAAAACTCATACAGTGATTATAAAACCCTAAGCCTAGTTACACATATCCTGCATCATTCAACGATTAGAAAATAAGGATTTTGAATTAATAACAGAAAAAAAAGAAATGACAAATCATTTTTTTTGCATTAGTCTTCACTATGAAGGACATTGCAAATATCACTAAGGTAACAGATGGGTAATTCCAAATAACTGGGAGGAACCTGTAAAAATCCTAATTATAAGTGATAAAGTATTAAAGAAACTCACAGGGATAAAGATGGATATATCGCTGGGACCTGATGTCGTGAACCAAAGGATTTTAAAGGAAATGGCTACAGAGTTAATAGACCCTTCGGTTGAAGTTTTTCAAAACTTGATAAAACTTGATAAAGTCTGTTTTCCAAACTTCTGCTTTGGGTACCAGAAGTTTGGAAAACAGACAATATGACTCCTTTGTTCGGAAAAGAAGGAAGACAGAAGGTGTTGAACCACAGGCCAGTTAGTTTAACATCTATTATTGGCATGATGTTAGGGAAATGAATCATTTAGCAAAGCTGAATATAATCAAATCCATCAAATGATTTTATGTAATGTAAATCATATTTGACAAGTCTGCTTGAATTCATTGAGGATGGTTAGAGGGCTACCTGTGGATGTTATGTATTTAGATTTCCAAAAGGGTTTTAAAAAGGTGCTACATTCAAAGCTGGTGCATTAATTAAGACCACAAGATATTAGAAGTGTTATCATGGATTAAAAACTGGTCATGGAGAGAACAGAGAGTTGGGAAACAATGGGTCATGTTGGAGGGATGTAACTAGGGGAGTACCCGGGTCTTTGTCTCATGAGGAATGGTTGAGCGAACAAGGGGTTTTCTCTTCTGAGTGAAGGAGGATAAGTGGCAACTTTATACAAGTGGACAAGATTATAAGAGGCATAGTTAGGGTGGATAGCCAGTGCCTTTTTCTTATGGTGGTTACACCCAGTACCAGATGACATCCAGTTAAGGTGAACGGACAATGTTTAAGGAAGAAGTCAGAGGTAGTTTTTATTTACACAGAAAGTGGTAGGTTCCTGGAATGCACTGATGGGAGTGATGGTAGAGGTTAATACAAGACACTCTTGGATAGGCACATGGATGTAAGAAAAATGGAGGGTTATGTGCTGTATTGGAAGCAAGGATTAGATTGATTATTAAGTAGGTTTACATAGGTCGGCACAACATTGTGGGCCAATGTCAAATACTTTACTGTACTATTCTATGCTGTTTGTTTACTATTTATATTAATGACCTGGAAGGGGGGGGGGGATCACAAAATGTTAGCTTTTCTAGTTTGCCCATGATTCGAAAATAGGTGGAAAGGCACATTGTGGTGGGAACAGTGTGATTCTGCAAAGGGATATAAATAGATTGAGTGACAGGCAAATCCCGGCAAATGAGGTTTCATATGTGGAGGGGAATATGAGGTCACGCACTTCAGAAAAAGGATTCAGAAGCACTGTTTCCTCTGAGCTGTATGGGTGTGCAGCCATGCAGTAACTGAAATGCTCCTGAGCACAAAATCTTCGTTGCCACACACCTGAAATTTTCTTTTATATTATGCTAATATAATTTTGAAATCCATGTTAATAATTACAAAATATCCTGTAGTTAATTATGAGTTAATGAATTTAATCCATAAATTTTAAAAATAATAAACATACAACAACCTTTACTTTGAAATAATTTAGAGCTTCAGCGCATTTACATTTACTTCTGGTTTAACATGGCACTGGTGACGCCCAGTGATTATTTACTGGTGGCAAAAAACAAAACAAGGAAACGTACAAAATACCTTATTAATAATGATCAACATTAACAATGGAGAGGTGAACGGTGGCAGAGGCGCAGGGAAGGCATGGTTGAAGCAAGCAAAGGCAAGCACAAGGCAGATTCATGATGCCCATGAAAGTGAGGAAAGTCCTGATGTCTTATCTATTTAAACACCTGGCTGAATTGGAAAGATCAGATATGGGCCAAATCGTGGTGGTGGGGTCCAGGCTCCAGAGCTGTTCAAGAGCGAGGAATGATCTGATGTTTGGATGACTTAAGCACTGGGCCAGATTGAAAAGGTCAGGGTGTTGGGACTGAAGGCGAAGTGAGAGCCAGTTCTCACTAGTACAGTGCAATTCTGCTCGCTGCTCTGCAACATTTACTTAATTCTGCACTGAACTGAGGCTGTGGTCTGCTCCAGCTGCAGTAATGCCTGGATTTATGTCTTTTGTAAAACTTCAGTTCTAAGGCTATGTGCTTACTTTTATTGTTTGCAAAATTTGTTTTTTTTTCTCTATCTGCATTGCATGTTTGACAGTTTTTTAAATAGGTGCTTTTGAGGTTTCATTGTTTAGTGACTGCCTGTAAGGAGGCAAATCTCATAGTTGTATAATGTATACATACTTTGATAACAAATGTACTTTGACCTTTGAATTTTTCAGTGTTTCAAGTGACAAGACTTACAAATTGTAACAATAAACACAGAATGGAAGCTGATAGGGCTTGATGATACCATTTATTACAATGACAAATTATATTCTGACATCGATACTGTGCCTATTGTTTGATTCATTCAATGTATGTGTAATCACTTGGATAATAGATTTCCTGATGATGAGTTAAACTTTTGATCTTATTGCTATTGCAAATACAACCAATTTTGAATTTGGAAAAGAGAATGTTGTATGACTGACAAAAAAATACTCAGCTACTATCAAGAACAATGACGAAAGCATTGCCTCAAAAATACTACAGCAGTACTGTGATTACTGTGTTGACATAGTTGGAACATTTCAAGCTTCTAGGGCTGACTGCAAACGTGGATTCAGTCTTATACATTCAATCAAATGTAAATCCAGAAACAAACTAGAAGTGGTACATTTAGATGATCTAATGAGGATTAAGATTTTCACCCAGATGCAAAATTAATTGAGACAGTGTTTATAGACAATGAATTTGTAATAAAAACATGTGAAAACATTTGGTGTACTGTAGTTCATTATACCTTTAAATTAATAAATAAAATCAAGAGTAGGTGATTTTTCAATTTTCATTCTAAATATTCATAAAATACATATTACAAAAGAAAAACATTTAAAGTGCCACTCAGTTTTCAGGCCATGGAAATATTTCCTGCTTAGAGCCTTGGTTGATTCACACAGCAGTAAAGAAAAACTCCAATGAACATTGATCAGAATGTAAGTGTAGAATGCAACGAGATTGCAGAGGAGTGAAGTTCAGTAAGATCTAGGTGTTTCAGTGCATGAATCACAAAAAAGTTATTCAGAAGGTCCAGCAAGCAATTGAGAAGGTAAATGGCATGTTGGCTTTGATTGCAAAGGGGTTGGAGTTTAAGAATTGGCAGGTTTTGTTGGTTTTATTAAGTGTTGGTGAGGAAGGACCTGGAGAACTGTGCATAGTTTTGATCACTTTATCTAAAAATGGATATACAGTAATAGCATTGAAAGCAGTGTAAAAGAGAAATATCATGCCAGTTTCTGGGATGAGAGATAGCCCCATTTCCTCTGGTGCCCAACTGTTTGCACACACCTACTGTCCATCCCTGAAATCTTCCAAGGGTTAATGACATTAGAAACGAGCATGTGATTTGCTTTATTTGTTTTAAACACATCCTCCTATTCCATAACCTGACTATCTGGATACGACAGGGCAATTAGGTCTTCCCTATTCATCAGCCTCCATATTGTGCTGCTTGTCCTTCTTGATATGTCTTTGTTATGACCCATGCCCTTAATTATCATGGACATTACCTTACATTATGCTATAACCAAAGAAATGGTTCCTTCAGGAGCAAAATTACTATTTACACTGCCAAGTTTGCTAACTTAATTACATAAACTAAGCCTGACTTGTTACATTGTTATTGTTCCTTTTTGCACTGGGTGGCCCTCTTTGTAATTTCTGTAGCACTTGACTGTTTTTTATGATGCCGAGTTGCCACCTTGATGCTCAACCCAGCACGAATGGAAAGTGTGCGAGGAGCCGGCCGGATTCAAGCTCAGGATTATTTGCCTCGAAGTCTGATGCTGATGCCACTACATCACCACTCTCCAACACACTTGGGGTAACGTGCAGTCATCATATATCAGCCTAGATATCTTTTTGGAATGTGAAAGGAAGCTCATGTACCCAAAGGAAACCGCTGTGGTCTCAGGGGGAATGTGCAGTCTCCACACAGAAAGCACTGTTAGATGCAGACCATTTTATTTACCACGGGAATTCACCACTGTCCCCACAGTCGGTGTCTACATTCCCCCCCAGCGCTAATGCTAAGGAGGCGCTCTGTGAACTGTACAGGGCTATTAGCGAACTGCAGAGCACACACCCTGATGGACTGTTTATTGATGCCAGAGATTTTAACCATGCGAACCTTAAGTCAGTGCTCCCCAAATTCCATCAGTATGTGGACTTTGTAATGAGGGGGGAGAACGCGTTGGACCTGGTTTACACAAACATCCCCGACGCGTACTGGGCAGAGCCCCACCCCCACCTCAGTTACTCAGACCACATTTCTGTTATGCTAATCCCAGTATACAGACTGCTTGTCAGGCACTCCAGACCAGTTCAGAAGCAGGTGAAAACCTGGCCAGCAGGAGCCATCTCTGCTCTTCAAGGCTGCTTTGAGCACACTGACTGGCACATGTTCAGGGAGGCTACAACCGATGGCGACTCTACCAACTTAGAGGAGTACACGGCATCAGTGACCAGCTACATCAGCAAGTGCATTGATGATGTTACTTTGTCCAAGACCATCACTACACGCACTAACCAGAAGCCATGGATGACAGCAGAGGTCACTGAGGACCTGTGTGCTGCTGAGGACCCGTGACTCCACCTTCAGAGTAGGTGACAAGGCAGCCCTAACAACAGCAATGGCCAAACTATCTCAGGTCATCAGAGAGGCAAAGTGTACACACACCCAGCGAATCCACAGCCACTTCCAGGACAGCGACGACACACAGCGCATGTGGAAGGGCATCCAAGACATCACCAATTACAGGACAACATCACCTGACTGTGCGGGTGATGCCTCCCTCCCAGATGCGCTGAAAACTTCTACGCTCGTTTTGAGGCGGAAAATGACGTGGCGGCGAGGAAGTCCACCCCTCCTCCAAATGACCAGGTGCTGTGTCTCACCGTGGCCGATGTGAGAAGAACCCTGTTCAGGGTCAACCCACGGAAGGCTGCTGGACCAGATAATATTCCTGGTAGAGTGCTCAGAGGATGTGCAGACCAGCTAGCAGATGTTTTCACTGACATCTTCAACATCTCCCTGAGCAGAGCCATTGTTCCAATGTGCTTCAAGGCCGCCACTATCGTCCCCGTGCCGAAGAGGTCTTCAGTGTCCTATCTCAATGACTACCATCCTGTTGCACTCATATCCATCATCATGAAGTGTTTCCAGAGGCTCATCATGAGGCACATCAAGACTCTGCTGCCCCCCTCACTGGACCCCTTGCAGTTTGCGTACTGTCCCGACCATTCAAGAGACGACGCCATTGCCGTCACCCTCCACCTGGCCCTAAACCACCTGGACAAAAAAGACAGGTACGTTCGAATGCTGTTCATAGACTTCAACACAATCATCCCTCAGAAGCTGATTGGAAAGCTGAGCCTACTGGGCCTGAACACCTCCCTCTGCAACTGGATACTAGACTTCCTGACTGGGAGACCTCAGTCAGTCCGGATCAGAGGCAGCATCTCCAACACCATCACACTGAGCACGGGGCCCCCAGGGCTGTGTGCTTAGTCCACTGCTGTTCACGCTGCTGACCCACGACTGTGCTGCAACACACAGCTCAAACCACATCAAGTTCGCCGATGACACGACCGTGGTGGGTTGCATCAGCAAGAACGACGAGTCAGCATACAGAAAGGAGGTGCAGCGGCTAACAGACTGGTGCAGAGTCAACAACCTGTCTCTGAATGTGAACAAAACAAAAGAGATGGTTGTTGACTTCAGGAGGGCACGGAGCGACCACTCCCTGCTGAACATCGACGGCTCTTTGGTAGAGATCGTTAAGGGCACCAAATTTCTTGGTGTTCACCTGGCAGAGAATCTCACCTGGTCCCTCAACACCAGCTCCATAGGAAAGAAAGCCCAGCAGCGTCTCTACTTTCTGCGAAGGCTGAGGCAAGTCCATCTCCCACCCCCTCATCCTCATCACATTCTACAGGGGTTGTATTGAGAGCATCCTGAGCAGCTGCATCACTGCCTGGTTCAGAAATTGCACCATCTCGGATCGCAAGACCCTGCAGCGGATAGTGAGGTCAGCTGAGAAGATCATCAGGGTCTCCCCGCCATTTACACTACACGCAAAGCGAACAACATCATGAAGGACCCCACGCGCCCCTCATACAAACTCTTCTCCCTCCTGCCATCAGGGAAAAGGCACCGAAGCATCCGGGCTCTCACGACCAGACTATGTTGTTACGTACCCCGTAACTGGGTCACTTACCAGCAAAGATAGAGAGGTCTGTTGAAGTCTGATGGTACTATTTTTAAAGGTCTTTATTTATAAAGGGGCACAAAAATAAGATTAATACAAACATTCAGATAATATATGTCGTCAATACTCAATCTAAAAGCGCGGGTATAATAATAATCATCATAAGAAATAGCTCTATCGTTTGTCTAGGGGATACTATACTGTCCGATGGAAAAATAAAGTCAATGTCATTCACGATGCTCATTCAAGATGCAGCTCTTTGGGTTTTAGAGAGAGACAGTCTTAAACTTGCCCGGGTCTTTTGATGAGGCCAATCCGTTGAGTCGGGGGAGTTGGTTCCCTGTTGTTAGTTCAAAGTCGTTTTCTGTAGTATCAGCCACTGGCTCCCCCAGGCAAGGGAACCGAACGCACGTGGCTTCCCGCTATTATGGGATCGCTAGCGTTTCTTCTGGTGCGTCTGAGGGGGCTGTTCCTACAGCCCCTCTTTTATCTTGACTTGCAGGGTTGAAGATGTCAATCAGGTTGGTGGATGATGCAATCTCTCCCCGTCACCTAGCCCACTTTGCCCTGAAGGCTGTCACGGAGCATAGGATCGCAATCCACAAAGGTGTCTCCAAGAAACAATGGATATGTCCCGGGATTTTACATTGCTGGGGACGAGGCATCTTGCACGTCCCTCTCTCATTTCCGGGGCCCCCTGACCCAACCCAAGAGCGCTCTTGCAATTCTCACAAAGGAGGGGGCTGCGGGCATAACACCTCCCTTCTTCAAAGCGTTTTTACCAGCAGTTAAAATGAAGTAGTACAGAGTCTTACAGGATTGGGGAAGCTAACACAAGACCAAAGTTGGTCCTTTCTACAGAGTAATACAGTGATACATTCAATTCAACATCCAAACAGTTAACGATTACAGTGTCACTTCCTTTAATATTTTAACATCTTGTGCCTTACTAAAGTCTTGTAGCATCAGACTTCAACTTTAATAACCCTCTATTTTTTTTTCAGCAACAAAACTAAGGAGTTGTGATCTTAGCTTACGTGCATTTACAAAAGTTTAACCTTTCGGTCGTGTTCAAACTTAACAGGCAGGCTTCCAAGGGAGTTGTCTTTATTATTCACATGCTTTGTCGAAATCCCGTACAACTGGCTGGGTTATTTAAAAAATGGCCCCCTCCATTAACCGTCGCCTCTTTTCCGGTGAATTCCTACGTGAGGAACTTGGGTAATTTGGCGAGGTAAACTCCCACCTGCCTTGTTCATAGGGGTTATTCTCTCAACACCGTGTCCTGATCTTAGACCACCTTGTGAATTTCCACCCAATTCTTTAATGTTACACGGGTGGCTAGCCCGCTCGTCAGGACCTTGCAGGCTAATGGTTTTCAGTTCAAACCTTTTGCTCAGGCAGCATTTCAAATTCTGCCTCTTCACACCCCATTCTGGAATAACAATAGCGTGGGGGGCTCCGCTATCTCCCGGCTTAGTCTGTAAGCGATCTGCCGGGTTTAAAATTTCTTCATTCGATTTGGGACCTACAGATTTTCCGTTTCCTTCAATAATAATACTTATCTCCTCATTTTTGAGCTCCGCGTTAAGTTTCACCACACCTTCGAGCATGAACACCGGGGAACTCTCACTTCCCCCTATTCAAGGTTAACCCTTTCTCCACTGAACCCAGTCTATCTGACCCAAAAGGACGGCCGTCCCGTTCAGCTGAATCAGATAACTCAGACTTTTTCTGAGCTCCGTTACTAGGTTCAGCACCACGTGCATCCCCATCTTGGACACACTCCAACGGGACATTGACCTCTTCCAGGCCTTCAATGCCCGTACCCTTTTCAAATTCTAAATTCCCCTGATCCTCCCAGTTACTCTCTGGGCAACTCCCTTCCAGAGTAAACTCAACCCCACAGGCTGAAACAACCTCATCTGCCAACCCAGCAGACTTCTTCAAGGCAAGGGCACCCTTTTCATCTAGGACTGCCCCATTTCATTATCGGGAACACCTTTAGAATTTTCAACTTCGTCAAACAGGTCTGCCACACCAGACAGATCATCCATGTCCAACTCTGGACCTCTTAACCGCTCTAACGGTTCCTCATCTTTCTTTTCTGCCTCTAGAACCTTGCTCCTCGCTACGGGCAGATCTACCTCCTCTCCCTTACCCTCTTTCACTTTACTACTCTTCGTTTTACCACCCTCTAAACCCTCGTGGCACAGAGTCGGTAAAAACGTCTCGGTCAAATCGAAACTGGCCAGATTTAAACTGCTCTCTGTCTCAGCTGCCTCTCTCGACAGGCTGCGAGTGACCGCGCATGCGGGATAGCTCTTGGAAGCTAGGGGCGGAGCTTCAACACTCACAGGCTGATTTATCAGCTTCATGGCTGCCTAAACCTTACCCCCGGCTAAATCGTTACCAAGAAGGACGTCCACGTCAGTTCTCGGGAATTCTGAAGGCACCCCTATTTCAACTGGTCCAGACACCAGCTCACAATCCATAATGACCTTATGTAAGGGCACCATTTCTATCCTTTTATTTATTCCCTTCACCGCTACCATACCCGTTTTTTGACCAAATTCTAGTACCTTACTGCTGATCAACGACAGCTCAGCCCCCGTGTCTCTCCAGATTCGTACGGGAATTGGTGGGTCCCCCTTCCTCAAAGACACGGTTCCGTGGGACTGACAAATCTCAGACCCTTCTCGTACTCTGTCTACCCGGGACTCTCTTGTCAATTTACTGATTACCACGGCACATCCGATAGGGACTGCTGCTTTCCCTTTTCCTGTCTCCCTCCTCGGAGCAAAGCACCGAGACGCAACATGCCCGCTCTTCCCACAATTAAAACAGGTTAAGCCCGGAAATCTCTGGCCGTCTGGCCTTTCCCCCTCAACCTTACCACTAGCTCCCGGCGGGACATCTGCCTCAGCCGGCGGACTTTCTCGATCGTTCCCACGGTCTCTTGGGGACGGTCTCTTCGAGGAAAATTTTGCCTTGTGGGAATTTTGCCATCTGCGAATCTAGCAAATTCTGAAATGGACTTATTCGGCTTTTCATTCAAATACATCTGGATCTCCTCCGGAACACAACCTTTAAATTCCTCAATCAAAATTAACTCCCTGAGACGCCCATAATCCTCGTCCACTATTTCTGCGGTGCACTAACGGTCCAAGAGCACCCCCTTCTCATGGGCAAACTCGACATACGTCTGATTCCACCCTTTCCGTTAATTTCTGAACTTTTGTCTATATGCTTCAGGTACTAGCTTGTAACCCCGGAGAATGGCCACCTTTACTTTGTCATAACTCTCCTCCTCTTCCCCCTCCGTGGACAACGCCGCATATGCCCGCTGTGCCTTCCCTCTTAACACACTTTGTAACAACGCCACCCACTGTGCTCTGGGCCACTTCTGATTCACTGCCACCTTTTCAAAAAGCAAGAAATAACTATCAACATCCGTCTCCTCAAACAGGGGTACTAACCTCAATGCCCGACTAACATCAAACCGCTCCTCTCGGTCTGACCCCTGACTTTGTTGCTCTTGCTTTAACTTCTCCATCTCCAAGTCATGTTTCCTCTGTCTCTCTGCCTCCCTCTCCTTCTCGGCCCTTTCCTTCTCCTTCTCAGCTGCTTCCAGCTCTTTTAACTGAAGTTCATGCTCTCTTTGCTTCTCTAATGCCTTTAGCTGGATCTCATGATCCCGTTGTTTGTCGGCCCTCTCTCTCTCTCTCTTTCTCTCACTCGGCTGCTTCCAGCTGCTTTAACTTAATTTCATGTTCCCACCTTAATTTCTCCAACTCTAACTGAGCCGTCCCACTAGCTGGTACCTTTTCAGGGATATTTTCCAATACCTCAGCTGCAAACACATTCTTCTCAATGTAATACTGAGTTATGGCCCTTTGCACCTCCCGCTTTTTCATTGACGACCTCACCTCTGCGAGGTTTAACCCCTTCGCCAAATTTACCAAGTCTTATTTGGTGGCCGCCTCTAGCGCCCCCAGAGTCGGGTTTCCTATAAATTCATCCACGTCCATCTTTGCTGGTTTCCCGTCTGGCTACCCGCATACCAGATCCAAGTTTGGACTTACAATCCCGATTCACTGGCCCTCCAATTTGGTATCAAATCCCGAGATGAGATCCCCAAGTTGTTACGTACCCCATAACTGGGTCACTTACCAGCAAAGATAGAGAGGTCCGTTGAAGTCTGATGGTACTATTTTTAAAAGTCTTTATTTATAAAGGGGCACAAAAATAAGATTAATACAAACATTCAGATAATATATGTCGTCAATACTCAATCTAAAAGCATGGGTATAATAATAATCATCAATAAGAAATAGCTCTATCGTTTGTCTAGGGGATACTATATTGTCTGATGGAAAAATAAAGTCAATGTCATTCACGATGCTCATTCAAGATGCAGCTCTTTGGGTTTTAGAGAGAGACAGTCTTAAACTTGCCCGGGTCTTTTGATGAGGCCAATCCGTTGAGTCGGGGGAGTTGGTTCCCCATTGTTAGTTCAAAGTCATTTTCTGTAGTATCAGCCACCTGCTCCCCCAGGCAAGGGAACCGAACGCACGTGGCTTCCCGCTATTACGGGATCGCTAGCGTTTCTTCTGGTGCGTCTGAGGGGGCTGTTCCTACAGCCCCTCTTTTATCTTGACTTGCAGGGTTGAAGATGTCAATCAGGTTGGTGGATGATGCAATCTCTCCCCGTCACCTAGCCCACTTTGCCCTGAAGGCTGTCACGGAGCATAGGATCGCAATCCACAAAGGTGTCTCCAAGAAACAATGGATATGTCCCGGGATTTTACATCGCCGGGGACGAGGCATCTTGCACGTCCCTCTCTCATTTCCGGGGCCCCCTGACCCAACCCAAGAGCGCTCTTGCAATTCTCACAAAGGAGGGGGCTGCGGGCATAACAATGTAACTGTTTCTTTCCCCAAGCCATCAGACTCCTCAATACCCAGAGTCTGAACCAACACCAATTTACTGCCCTCCACTGTGCCTATTGTCTTGTTTATTATTTATTGTAATACCTGCACTGTTTTGTGCACTTTATGCAGTCCTGGGTAGGTCTGTAGTCTATTTTTTTTTTCTGTGATGTTTTTACGTAGTTCAGTGTAGTTTTTGTACTGTTTAATGTAGCACCATGGTCTTGAAAAACATTGTCTCATTTTTACTGTGTACTGTACCAGCAGTTATGGTCAAAATGACAATAAAAAGTGATGACTTGACTTGACTGGAGGCTAGGACTGAATCTGGGCCGCTGAGGCAGAGGGTAACTGCATCACAGTTCCTTCCTAAACTTGACACTTCCTTCAAAGCATGTTGAGCTCTAGCCCCACTACCCTTTCGAGAAGTGACTTCAAAATTCTGTCTTTAATTTCTCTTAACAATTCCTCTCCTATGATTCTAATGTGATCCCACAGTATTCTAACTCCTGGTTTGTAACCTTCAATCTTTACTCAAAACTTCTCTAAGCACCTTAGGGTGCTGTTAAAAACAGAGAATGCTGGATACATCCAACACATAGGGGTTAATGTTTTGGGGTGACAACTTGCTGTAATTGAGAAATTGAACTTGTTTAACCTCACAGTAAGGGAGGGGATGTAAAAGGAACAAAAGGTGAAGATCAGGAGAGACTGAATGACATTTGGTGCGTGTGGGGTCTGCTGAGAGAAGATGGTCACAGAGTTATAGAATAATACTTCCTGGCAACAGGCCTTTTGGCCAAACTTGTTCATGCTGAGCACAACATCCCCCCGCTAGTCATAGAATCATAGTGTACTACAGCAAAGAAATAGGCCTTTTGGTCCATCTACCTGCACCTGGTCCATAGTCCCTGTTGTCTATGTTTGTCCATAACCCCACCAAGCTCTTCACCTCCATGTACCTATCCAGATGTGTCTTAAGTGTTTAATTGTGAAGGCTTGTTAATCATAGCTGATCCATCTAGACAAGAGGTAAATGAAAACAGAGTAGGAAAGACAGAAAATGTGAAAGTGAAGAATTGCCTGAAACATAAGATACAAACCAGTGAAGTAAAACACTAGTTTGGCCTGGTTCTGGAGAATATGGCATCAGTAGAACAGCTGAAAATTAGATCAGCAAAGGAAGAATCCAAGAGGAGAATGGCCGTTAGCATGAAAGGAATCAGAAGTCTTCTATAGCTTGTAAATAATAAGAGAAATGGATACAGTTAGGTATACAGAGAGTAATCTATGTAGAGAGCCAGAGGACATAGCTAAAATATTCAATCACTAAGGAATAATTGGTAACAATTATTGGTAATAATAAGAAGAAGGACTCAAAAAGCTTAGTACGCCATTTAATCCAAATGAGATGCAGCCCAGTATTATAAAAGTAAAAACCTGCACTTGGTGAGATTAAAAAAAAACAAAAATGCTGGAAATATTCCATGGGGAGAAACAGAGTTTACACCTTAGGGAAAAATGGTCAAGGTTAGCCATTTTCAACACTGCCACTGATTTCACATCTTTGGAGAGAAAGAACCAGGATGCAGTTTAACTCAGAATTTGAATTCTTAACAACAAATGAGCAAAACCAAAGTCTGCAAATCTGAAGCAATGCCGCAGTTAGCCCAATGGTGAAAACATGGTGAACAAATTGGGCAGCATCAATGAAGAGAAAAACAATGAACACTCAGGTTGATGACCAAATAGTTTATGACTACTGCTACCTTTTTCAATTTAGTATATACCATTTAGTACTCACAGCATGGGCTCTACAGGAACATACTGAGTGCTAAATTTCCAGAATACCCCTGCAAAGGTAACCCTGAGCTTTCAACTACCTGTGACTTTAATTCTTGACCTCACTCCCACTCTGATCACTCTGTTTTTAACCTTCTTCACTTTCCCAAAGGTATCCAAAGTTCAAACAATAGAACTTAATTTTCTGACTGTTCATATTCAATTCTTAAGATTTGACATTCAATTCAACAATTTTACATTACTTTCTTAATTCTAAAGTGTTAGAACTCTGAGTTGGACAATCCACGCAATGTGTAAAAAGACGTACTTTTTAAATTAGGATGGCAATTGAGATTTCGAAGGCAGTTTCATGGCGGTTTGAGAAGTGACCAGTCAGCAAGAGGCAGAATGTAAGAAGAGTTACCTTTCAGTCAGGTCCGCTTTCAAGATTTAAAAAGCAAAGCTTCGAGCCAGTATTCGTTAGGGGTGCGTAAAAAGAGTTACATTTTAATCAGGATGGCGATCAAGATTTTGAAGGCAGTGTTTCATGGCAGTTTCTCTGAGCTGAGGAGCGACCTATCAGCAAGAGGGATTCATTAGCAAGGGCCAATAAAAATAACTCAAGTGCAAGCTGAGCAGCTCTTCTTGTGAGTGTGCCGGTCTTTAGAGAACTGGCTATCAGGCTTAGGAGAGATTAGGCTTGTATGAGATGAATTGCCTTGTAAGTTACCCTCTCTGATCTTATTGTTCATTCCTCATATATTAGGACATAGTAGTTTAGTGAGAATGGCTCCAGGGGCAGTGTTTTGTACTCTGTGTAGGATGTGGGAAGTCTGGGAGACCTCCAGTCTCCCTGATAAACACATCTGCACCAGGTGCATCAAGTTGCAGCTCCTGAGAGAACGTATGAAGCAACTGGAGCCTCAGCTTGATGACCTTTCACTCAAAAGTGAGAATGAGGAGGTGATAGACAGGAGCTACAGAGAGCTATTTACCCCTAGGTTTCAGGAGACAAATAACTAGGTGACTATCAGGAAAAGAGGGGAGCAACACATACAAAATGCTGGAGGAACTCAGCAGGCCAGGCAGCATGTAGAAAAAGAATACAGTCAACGTTTTGAGCAGAAACCCTTCTGTAAGATGGGAAACGCACAGCCAGTGCAGAGTACACCTGTGGCCGCGCCCCTCAATAATAAGTATACAACTTTGGGTATTATTGAGGTGCGTAGTGAACAGCTCTCTGGCACTGAGTCTGGTGCTGTGGCTCAGAAGAGTGAAGAGAACTGCACCAGACTCAGTGCCATCTTACCTCTGAGATTCTTCAGTCAGAGGAACAGAAATAAGATTCTATGGGTGTGATAATGACACCCATGTTGCCATCCAAGATCAGTGATGTCTTGGATTGCGTCCACGACATTCTCAAGGGTGAGGGTGAGCAGCCAGAAATCTTTATACATATTGGTACTAATGACATAGGCAGAAAAGGTGAGAAGGCCCTGAAGAGAGATTTTAGGGAGCTAGGTAGAAAGTTGAGAAACAGGACCTCTAGTGTAGTAACCTCTGGATTGCTGCCTGTGCCACATGCCAGTGGGGGTAAGAACAGGATGATTTGACAGGTAAATGTGTAGTTTAGGAGCTGGTGCAGGCAAGACTGGCTGAGTTGTTGGGTGGTGGGGTTAAACTAATTTGGCAGGGGGATGGGAACTGGAGTGTTGATTTACAAACAGAGATAATGTGTAGTGAGTCTCCTAGCAAGGAAAGGTTGATGATAGGACTACATTGCAGTCAAAAGGATGAGTTGCAATGTAAATAGTGGGCAAAAAGGGTGAATACAGGACTTAAGGTGCTTTATTTGAATGTGTACAGTATACAGCATAAGGTCAATGAACTTCTAGCACAGTTACAGATTGACAGGTATGATGTTCTAGGCATCACAGAATCATGGCTAAAAGAAAATTATAGCTGGGAGCTTAGTGTCCAAGGCTACACACTGTACCAAAAGGACAGGCAGGAAAGCAGAGTGTGGTTCTGTTGATAAAAATGAAATTAAATCGTTAGAAAGTGGTGACATAGGGTCGGAAGGTGTCAAATCATTATGGGTAGAGCTAAGGAACTGCAAGGGTACAAACTCCCTGATGGGAGTGATATACAGTAGTAAGGATGTGGTCTACAAGTACAATGGGAGACAGAAAATACATGCCATGAGGACAATGTTACATTAGTCATGGGGGATTTCAATATACAGGTAAATTGGGAAAATCAGGTTGGTGCTATATTCCAGGAGAGGTAATTTCCAGAATGCCTACGAGATGCCTTTTTAGAGCAGCTAGTGGTTGAGCCCTCTAAGGATCAGCTATTCTATATTAAATGTTGTGCAATGAAACAGAATTGATTAGAGAGCTTAAGATAAAAGAACCCTTAGGGGTAAGTGATCATAATATGATTGAATTCACTCTGAAATTTGAGAAGCTAAAGTCAGATGTATCAGTATTACAGTGGAGTAAAGGGAATTACAGAGGCATGAGAGAGAAGTTGGCCAGAATTGATTGGAAAAGAACGCTGCCAGGGATGATGACAGAGCTGCAATGGTTGGAATTTCTGGAAATAATTCAGAAGGCACAGGATGTATACATCCCAAAGAGGAAGGAAGAAGTATTTTAAAGACAAGATGACACAACTATGGCTACCAAGAGAAGTCAAAGACAAGATAAAAACCAAAGAGAGGGCATATAATAGAGCAAAAAATTTTTGGGAAGTTAGAAGATTGGGAAGCTTTTAAATACCAACAGAAGGCATCTAAAAAATCATTAAGAAGATAAAGATGGCATATGAAAGTAAGCTAGCCAATAATATTGAAGTAGACACCAGAAGTTTCTTCAGATACATAAAGTGTAAAAGAGGCGAGAGTGGTTATCAGACCACTGGCAAAAATGCTGCAAAGGAGGTAATGTGGAACAAGGAAATGACGGATGAACTGAAAAGTATTTTACATCAGTCTTCACTGTGGAAGACACAAGTACTATGGTGGAACTTCCAGGTGTCAAGGTTCATGAAGTGTGTGAAGTTACTATTGTTAGGGACAAGGTTCTTGGGAGGTACTGGAGGTAGATGGTGTGGAAAGAGGTGGCTGAAGAGACCATGGAGGCATTAGTAATGATCTTTCAAGAATCTTTAAGTTCTGGAATGGTTCCTGAAGATTTGAAAATTGCAAATATCACTCCACTCTTCAAGAAGAAAAACAGAAGAAAGGAAATTATAGGCCAGTCAGTTTGACTTCAGTCATTGGGTAGATGTTGGAGTCGATTGTTAAGAATGTGGTTTCAGGGTACTTGGAGGCACATGATAAAATAGGCCGTAGTCAGTATGGTTTCCTCAAGGGAAAATCTTGCCTGACAAATCTGTTGGAATTCTTTGAAGAAACAACAAGCAGGATAGACAAAGGAGAATTGGTTGATGTTGTGTACTTGGATTTTCAGAAGGCCTTTGTCAAGCTGCCTCACATGAGGTTGCTCAACAAGCTATGAGCCCATGGTATTACAGGAAAGACTCTAGCATGGATAAAACAGGAGCTGACTGTTAGGAGGCAAAGAGTGGGAATAAAGGGAGACTTTCGTGGTAGACTGCCAGTGAGTAATGGTGTTCCACAGGGGCCTGTGTCGGGACTGATTCTTTATCATTATGTCATTGGATGATGGAATTCATAGCTTTGTTGCAAAGTTTGCAGATGATATGAAGATAAATGGAGGGGCAGGTATTTCTGAGGAAGTAGAAAGGTTACAGAAGGACTTGTTCAGATTAGGAGAATGGGCAAAGAAGTGGCAGATAGAATACAGTGTCAAGAAGTGTATGGTCAAGCACTTTGGTAGAAGAAATGAAAGGGTTGACTATTTTCAAAATGGAGAGAAAATACAAAAAAAATGAGGAGCAAAGGGACTTGGGAGTCTTTGTGCAGGATTCCCCAAAGGGTAACTTGCGGGTTCAGTCTGTGGTGAGGAAGCCAAATGTGATGTTAGCATTCATTTCAAGAGGACTAGAATATAAAAGCAAGGATGTAATGTTGAGACCTTATAAAGTACTGATGAGGCCACACTTCGCATATTGTGAGCAGTTTTGGGCCCCTTATCTTAGAAAGGATGTGCTGAAACTGGAGAGAGTTCAAAGGAGGTTTACAAAACTGATTCCAGGATTAAACTGCTTGTCATATGAACAATGTTTGTTGGCTCTGGGCCTGTATTCACTGGAATTCAGAAGAATGAGGGGTGACTTAATTAAAACCTATTGAATGGTGATAGGCCTTAATAGAGTGGACGTGGAATAGATGTTTCCTATGGCAGGCATGTCTAAAATCAGAGAACAAAGCTTCAGACTAGAGGGGCATCTTTTTAGAACAGAGATGAGGAAGCATTTCTTTAGCCAGAGAGTGGCGAATCTGTGGAATTTGCTGCTACAGGCAGCTGTGGCAGCTAAGTCTTTATGTACATCTAAGGTAGAAGTTGATAATTCATGACTGGGTAGGGTGTGAAGGGATACAGTGGTGGGGGGGGGGTGGAAAAGAAGCAAGAGATTGGGGCAGAAAGGAAAACTAGATCAGCCATATGAAATGGCAGAGCAGACTTGATGGGCCAAATGGCCTAGTTATCCTCCTATATCTTATGGTTTTGTGTGTGTGTGTGGATTTTAGCAGAGCATATGTGAGGAGAAACTTTGTGCCTGGGGAGTGTACTGCATGCCAGAGTCTAATTCCTAGCTGACAATGTGCCTAGGGCTAGTATTAGGACTTGTGGCTGTTATTGCCTGCCTGAAGACATCAGCTTCTGAGCACGTGCATGCCAGAAGCCTTTGTTTGCGTATTTTCTCGTGATGTTTCATGCATTTGTGTTTATGCTGGCTCTTGTTTGTGTGCATGAATATGTGTGAACATGTATGTGTGCAGACATGCAGGCACTAATACCTATTGGTAGAGCGGTTGTGTGTGTTTTACTTTGTTTGCTCATGGGATGTCAACATTACTAGAATTTTTAACATGTTGTCCAGACCTGATTGTACCCAAACTGAGGAGTTACTTAAGAGTTGGCAAGAAACAACAGGCATAGGTCAGATGCTGATTTCCTCCCTGGCAGGGAATTGTTCATTAACGTTCTAAGAGGTTAGTGCTATTGAAACTTTTTATTTCCAGATTTATTTAACTAAATTTAAGTTCCCCAGCTGCCATGGAGGACTAGTGTTTCTGGATCAATGGTTTGGAACTCTGGCAGCTGGTTCAGTTACTCCATCCCTGTGTGTTATTGAGCATGTACACAGATAGAGTGCCATATCTCTTTGCCATTCTTTTCGCTGTGGGACAGGTGTGTAACCCTGCTGACCAGTTGTCGAGCCTGGGCATGACCCAGTGTGTGGAGTGGAGCTTGTGAACCTGGGAAATATGGTGTGGTCCCTGGGTAAAGGTACACCTGTTGGTTAACACACAAGATGCTGGAGGAACTCAGTAGGTCACAACTCATCTGTGGAGGGAAATAAACAGTCAAGGTCTCCTATGAAGGATCTTGGCCCAAAACATCATTTGTTTATTCCTCTCCATAGATGCTGCCTGATCTGCTGAGCTCTGTGTGTGTATGCACACACAGAGCTTGATTTGTGCTTCTTCCACTACCTTGGCAGTGTCCTGTGGCTCAAATAGAAGTGTTGAAATTCAGAATTCCGGTACACATTGTGCATTGCCTGATCCACCTGTTGAAATATCACTTGCCCCTAGCCTCACACAAAGCCAACAGTCCCCTGGGTGTTTTGCCTCAAATACAATATAAGACATAGACACAGAATTAGGCTATCCTGTCTGCTCCCCTTGTGCAACATCATGTGCCTAAACACAAGAGATTCTGCAGATGCTGGAAATCTTAAGCAACATCCAGAATAGTCCTTCAGCCCATGATGTTGTTCCTGCCTTTAACCTACTCTAAGATCAATCTAACCCTTCCCTCCTGCATAGCCCTCCACCTATCATCCCTAATGGATCTGCCTGTACCACCACCCCAGCACTCAGTGTATACCTCTGACATTCTTCCTATACTTTTCTCCAATCACTTAAAATTCAGCCCCCTCGTGTTAGCCAATTTCACCCTGGGGGAAAAGTCTCTGGCTATCCCCTCCTCCAATGCCTCTTATCATGTTATAAACCTCTAACAAATCTCTCCAAAGAGAAAAAATCCTAGTTTACTCAACTGATACTCATAAGACATTCTCTGTAATCCAGTCAGCATACTGGTAAATCTCCTCTGCCCACTCTCTAAAGTTTCCACAGTCTTCCTATAATGACCTGACTAGAACTGAACACAATATTCCAAGTGTTGTCTAATGCTGGAAGAACTTGGTAAGTCTGGTAGGATCAATGGAGGGAAATGAACACTCTCTAGGTTTTGAGAGTGCTTATCAGGAATCCTCGACTGTTTACTTCCCTCCATAGATACTGCCTGACTTGCTGAGTTCCTCCAGAATTATGTGCTTAATTGCTTGGCCACAACATATTAAAGTAAATTGAACTCTTCACTGGGAGGTTGCCATGGTCTACTTCTGCGCATGGATGTGCTAATGGAGTCATGGCAAGGTATCTGCTTTTGGACTGTGTTGTAGATATACAATAAACATTCTACAAAAGCTTTTGAAGGGGAAGGCTTGTTCTTTAAATATCTCTAATCAGTGCAGACTGCTGTTTCACCACAATTAGTGTGCAGCAATGGGAGCCAATCCTGTGACAAGCTCCTCATTGTCATGGATACAGAATTGTCTGGATGAGCTAAGGCATCCAGTGTGGGTCTCTGCTAATCATGGGAGGAGTTAACATTTTCAATGCCACTGTCTCTGCCTCCCATTGGTGCAGTGACGCCCATTTAACCCATAGCAGTGCTATGAATTTTGGCAACGTCAAACAAGGCAACGATAGGGCTGATAGAAGCAGTAGAAATGTGAGTTGTCTGTGCTGTTGGAGGTGCTGGGAGGGATGGGGCATGGCTCCGATCTGTTGTTTGAGCCAGTCCTTTCCAGGAGAAGGAATGTGCAATGAATCACTTGTTGCTCAGCTGTGTAGGGACAGGCAATGCTATAATACATGTACCTTCATGGGCTGTGTGGAGTTGGCACATTCACTGTGATTATGGGGAATTTTTTCTCCCCCACACACCCCTGCAGTGCTCCAGTTTCTTCTCACATCCTAAAGATGTGTAGATTGATAAGTTAATCGGTTGCCATCTTACTCCTTGACAATCGTAGTTGGTAGAGCAAAAGGGTGGAGATGATGAGTGTGTATGGCTACACAGAAATAAGTGAGATGATGGGTTTGCTCCGACAGACAGTGTAGACTCAACATGTGAAATGGCCTAGATTATCAGAAGTGTGAGTTTGTTCTCTGCTCCTCCATGGTTCCCAGGACCCTAGGTTACCAGCACTGAGAATATGCCCACTGGACTGGAATGAGCCACAACTTTGGATACATGGACTGCCCCAATCAATACTGGGATGATTGCTTTGAAATGCAGAAATACTTTCTAACCATCAGCATTACTTATACTCTTGAAGTCTCAGTCTTTCTTTTAGTTTCACCCCAGAGATCTGTCTTCCCCTCAATTTAAGAACTGAAGCAAGGGGCAGAATATTAGAATGTCAATTCCATGAATGCTGCTCTATTACTTTTCCATCCCATTTCTTTCCCCATGGCCTTACAGATTTTTTCACTTTTGATTACATTTCCTTCCACCACCCTTTCAGGTTACAACTCCAGACCCAAGGGACACTTGACAACTGCAAGATAAAGATTTGGGGTAATTGGTAGAAGACTGATATGAGGAGGCACTTTGTAACTACTTCTACTAATTTACTCTTGTCTAGTTGATCTTTGCTACCCTCCCTCATGCTCATCCTTTCCTGGGTACCTGGACCAAAACATTACACTATTCCAGGTGCAGTCTCACCAAGACCCCTGTGCAATTGCAGTTAGACTTTGCACTATGTGTATTCAAACCCCTTCATAATAAAGCAGGGGCATTTCAACATTTACATAAGTCACCATACGTGACCTATGGTGGCTGCTCTCCAACAATGTCACCCCAATCTTAGCAGTGGTGCTGCAATATTCAGACAATGTTTGCTTTAGTGCACACTCAGAGGCCAAACTCCAAGTCATTGTTGATACATGCACTGGAGCATATGAGCAGATGGGTCTTGTAAACAATGTCCCTGGGCTCAATTCCACCACTGTCTGTAAGGAGTTTGTATGTTCTCCCTGTGACTGGGTGGGTTTGATCCAGGTGCTCTGGTTTCCTCCCACATTCCAAAGATGTATGGTTTAGTAGTCACATGGATGTAATTAGTTGGGATGGGGGTACATGGGGATAATTGGGCAACATGTTGGCTGGAAGGGCCCATTGTAGTGCTGTATCTCTAAATAAATAAGTAAAACAAATGTCAGCAAGACCCTGGAAGACCATGCTTTTTGGAGCCACCTCTTGGCAAAGGCAGATACCAATGATGAAATACCTCACTGCCTTTAATGCACCAGCTCAACCTCTGGCCATCAAAGAAAAGGACATCTGAAGATCAAAACCTCAAACCTGATACAAAACTCATGTTAGAAGGACAATGGAGCACAAGGATGACTGGGCGGCAGTAATTCTTGCCTGCCATGGTGCGTCTAGGACCAGGACTACTTACAGTAGGCATCTCATGTGTCTGGAAAAATACAACCAACTTTGCCTTACAGTCCTACTGTATCAGGATAAGCAAACTGATGTCAGTGTTCTCTCCAAAGCCAATGCTCCTAGTACCAAGGTCTTTAGACTTAGTTGACTACATTTGCAGGACACCTTGCTCAAATCTATGACACTATTCTAAGTCTTTCATGGGTAGAGGTTATCAGGTGCACAGAGTCAAAGTATTCAAGGAGGTGCTCAAAGCTTCTTCAAAGAAATGCAGCATCCTAGTTGATTCCAGGGAAACTCGGGTTCACGACAGCTCAGGCAGTTTTGAGTCCATCAGACCATAAGACATAGGAACAGAATTAGGCCATTCAGCCCATAGTTGGTTCTATCCAGCCTGTGTAAGGACAGGAGGAGAAAGCCACTTCAAAGCTAACCACACACCCACTGTGGCAGGCACCACATGTCCCATCTATGGAAGGTCTGCAGTTTCCACATGAATTTTATTAGGCATTTCAGAACCCATCATACTAGAGTGGAAAAGATCATTCTCAACCATAACAAATAGTCTTAGAAGTGCCCTGTTCTATTGCGATCAGTTCTTGCTTCTCCATGCTACTGTGTCAGATGATATCACAAAATGAAAGGGCTTTGAATATTAAGGGTTACATGGTGAAAGTTGTTGTACAGAGTGTTATTGTTAGTGTTTACAAACTGCAGAAGGAACCTTTCTCTCCCATTATCTCATTATCCATTCCTTCCACTTCCAACTTTCTTTCCTCTCTTCCATTCATCATCCCTTTCTAATTCCTAATTTTCACTCTCCCTTTCACAATCCTGTTTCTGTGCTTTTCCTCAACCCATCCTATCCTTTTTCCTCATATCCATTTCCCTCTCCTGCTTTCTTTTGTACTCTTCCATTCTCCCCTCTCCTTTACGACTTCTTCCCTCTCTCATCCCCACTCCTCTCATCTCATTTTACACTCTCATCTTCCAATGTACCTCAGTGTTCTAGCTCTTTTATAATCCCTTCCAAATCTCCTTCTCTTACTTCTATCCCTGCTCCCTCTCCCTCTACCATACTCTTCCTTCTCTCAATGCTTTGATCATGACCTCATTATCTCTCTCTCCCTTTCACCACAAACCCTCCTTTATCCCCTCCTTCTCAATCTCCTCCTCAATTCTCACTGCCCCTTTTGTTTCTTCACTTCTGTCATTTAATTCCCTTCTCTGACTTGTCCTCTCTGTCTCCTCCTTTCCCTACCTTCTTTTGCAGAATATTGGACATCAGGGTGTAGTAATATTCCTGACACCGCACAGGTTTCCTTTTCATGAATACACTTACAAACCTTTGGTACTTTGCTTGACAAATACAGTACTGTGCAAAATTTTGGGGCACACATATATAACTAGGGTGCCTAAGACATTTGCACAGTACTGTATTTGTCAATGTGGAGTAGAAAGCGAGTTTATAAACCTGACAGGAGTAAAGGATGTTGGGAATGATGAGGGTAAGGTGCCACAGGAGGGGCGTGGGACAGGTAGCAGAGAAAGAGTGCCAGGGGTGAGAGGTGGCTAGGGTGCAGACACACCCAGCCCTGAGTCACCAGGCAAGGTCATTTCATTCCAAATAATTGCCTTATTGATTATTACAGAATGTTTCTCTGGTCCCTTCTGCTCCCTCCCCTCTCCTTTCCCCTTATCCCACCCCTGATTCCCTTCTCCCTGCCCCCTTTCATTGCAGTCCACAGTAGAGACCCATATCAGAATCAGGTTTATCATCACTCATATATGTTATGAAATTTATTTGTTTTTTTGTGGCAGCAGTTCAGTGCCATACATAAAATTACTAGAGTACTGTGCAAATGTCTTAGACACCCTGGCTAAATATATGTGCCCAAGACTTTTGCACAGTACTAAATACTTTACAGATCATTGCTTCAGGCTGTGCAAATCAAAGTTAAGACTTGTGATCTAGAACATTCCATTCTGCCCTTAAAGAGAGCTGTTAATAGCTGCCTCCAGGCAGCTACATCAATCACTGCTAAATTTATTTTCACTCCAGGAAATTTGACAGTCCTTCTGTAGCATTAGTCCATTGAGCTGCTTCCAAACTTCACACCTCGGGAGCAGGCCAATCTTGGTGCAAGAGAACCAACAGCAAGCAGGCACGTTCAATGACATTGTGCAATAAAGTTGTTAAAGTAAATATAAATTGCTCAATTAGACTGTCAGATGTGTTTCCACAAATCCTGATAGTTGCTGATGCCCATCAGTTTCTGGCTGAAAACTTTATAAAGAATGCAGACGCTGAACCTTCTCCTCCACAACAATTTATTAGACACTCACTTTTGCTTTCAATAATGAGCTGACCATCTTCAAACAGCATAACAAGTTGTAAAAAGCATAGCCCATAATTATATACAGGCAATGGCTCATGATTTTGCATGTACCAAGTGTCTGTTAGATGATAAATAGTTTCATAATATCCAGCCAATCACAAAAACAAAGAACAGCTTTAGCTTAAAAGCAAGTAAATCAAATTCTTATTAAGTGAATAGAGTTACCTTAGCCTATCACAAAAGTTCAGATTGACATGGAAATTTAGACAGGGATTTAAAATATCTTAGTACAGTATATCTCAGTGTGAAATGCACTGGATAATGCTCTCTCCCAATTATATCTGCACTTTCAAAATCTCTTTTAGCCCTCCATTTTTCAACACAATCTTGTGGTTACTAATCTACTCAGTGAAATGACCATCCTAGACCCACTGAATTCAGTACTAGCTTTCACTCTAGCCACTCTGAATCAAGGAAATTCAGGATAGGGTCAATTGAATTGAACTGACTTTATTTCTTACATCCTTCACATACATGAGTAAAAATCTTTACGTTACTTTTCTGTTTAAATATGCAATGTGCAATCATAGTAATTTATAATAAATAGTACAGTCAATGTAACATAGAAATACATTCAAATCAATGTGAGTTAATTAGTCTGATGGCCCAGTGGAAGAAGCTGTCCCAGAGCCTGTTGGTCCTGGCTTTTATGCTGCAATACCGTTTCCTGGATGGTAGCAGCTAGAACAGTTTGTGATTGGGGTGACTCGGGTCCCCAATGATACTTGGGGACACACCTTTTCTCACACCTGTCTTTGTAAATGTCCTGAATTATGGGAAGTTCACAATTACAGATGCACTATGCTGTCTGCAGCACCCTCTGCAGAATCCTGCGATTAAGGGAGGTACAGATCCCATACAAGGCAGTGATGAAGCCAGTCAGGATGCTCTCAATTGTGCCCCTGTAGAAAGATCTTAGGATTTCGGGACCCATACTAAACTTCCTCAGCTGTCTGAGGTGAAAGAGACGCTGTTGTGCCTTTTTCACCACACAGCTGGTGTGTACGGACCATGTGAAGTCCTCAGTGATGTGGATGCTGAGGAACTTAAAGCTGTTTACCCTCTCATCCCCAGATCCACAGATGTCAATAGGGGTTAGCCTGTCTCCATTCCTCCTGTAATCCACAACCAGCTCCTTTGTTTTTGCTACATTAAGGGTTGTTTTCTTGACACCACTGTGTCAGCGTGATGAGAGATGCAGATAATAAAGTTGCAGGTAGTGAGGATGTGGTGCCAGAGATAATAACAAATTATTTCATGTGAATTGTTACCAGAAATCTGATGTAGTAATTGTGGCCTAAAGGAGTAGGTCAAAGTATATAAAGAAAATTTAAAAAGTGGGAGAGATAATTGATAAACCTTTGGCCCTGATAAATTACACCCATGCTTTTTAAAAGAATTTAGTGAGGGATGGCTGAAGCATGTTTATGTTTGTGAACTCAGTGAAGTTTAAAAGTGCAGAAGGAGGCCATTACTCATTATTCTGCTTTTTGTTGGTCAGTCTGGTTATTCTCTTTCCTTAGTTTTACCCCATATTTATTTCTCTTCATGTAATTATGTAATTTATGTTTGAAATCTGTGATTTAATTTGGTTCCTTTTGTTCCATAAGTTATAAAAGTTTTAGAAAAAGTAGCAGCATGAGAAAAATGACAGACATATGTTATATTTCCTATAAATGACTCCATCACCAGTAATAAAGTCCGTCCCTGTCCGTCCTTTCCCTATTACTTATACCCTCAGGCCTGGCAACAGTTTTGTAAATCTGTTCTGCACTCTTTCCAGTTTAATAACATTTTTCCAATAGAGTGGCCAAAAGTGAACAATACTTCAAGTGCAGACTCACCAATGACCGATCAGCTTCTATACTCAATGACCTCACATATGACCACTGTGTCAAAAACTTTCTTCCCCACTGTGCCCATATGTGGCTCTACTTTCAGTGAACCATGTGCTCATATTCCTAGGTTCTTCTGTTCTATAACACTCCCAAGGGCCCTGCCATGGGTCCCTGCCATGTAAGTCCTGCCTAGATTTGACTTTCCAAATCGCAACACCTTGCATTTATCCGTATAAAACTCCATTGTTATTCCACGGCCCATTTACCCAGCTGATCAAGATTGTTCAAATTACAAAGTAAAATTTATCATCAGAGTAGATACATGTCACCACATACAATCCTGAGTTTCTTCTTAGCATACTTAGCAAATCTATAGAACCGTAACTGTAAACATCGGGAACCATTAACTGTAAACAAACTGTGCAAATGGAGATATAAATAAATAGCAATAAATAAAGAGCATGACATAACAATATAACTGAGTCCTTAAATGAGTGTAGCTATGCCTTTTGTTCAAGAGCCTGATGGTTGAGGGGTAGTAACTGTTCTTGAACCTGGAGGTGCGAGTCCTGAGGCACCTGCATCTTCTACCTGATGACAGCAGCAAGAAAAGAGCATGGCCTGGGTGGTGAGGATCTTTGATGATGGATATGCCTTTCTACAGCTACATTGCATGTGGATGTGCTCAGTGGTTGGAAGGGTTTTACCTGTGACATACTGGGCCAAATTCACTACCTTTTGTAGGATTTTCCACTCAGAGGCACTGGTGTCCCCATACCAGACCATAATGCAGCCAGTCAGCACACTTTCCACCACTAATCTATAGAAGTTTGCCGAGGTTTTCATTGATATGCTAAACCTCTGCAGACTCCTGAGGAAATAGAGGTGCTGTTGTGCTTTCTTCACAATAATATTTATGAGTCCAGGACAGGTCCTGTAAGATAGTGACACTCAGTAATTTAAAGTTACTGACCTTCTCCACCTCTGATCCTCCAGTGATTACTGGCTCATGGACCTGTGGTTTCCCTCTCCTGCAGTCTACAATCAGTTCCTTGTTCTTATTGACACTGAGTGAGAGATTGTTGTTATTACATCACTCTGCCAAGTTTTCAATCTCCCTCATGAATGCTGATCCATCACCACATTTGATACAGCCCACAATAGTGGTGTCATCAGCAAACTTGTATATGGTGTTGGAGCTGTACTTAACCACATATTCATAGGTGTAAAGTGAGTAGAACAGGAGGCTAAGTACACATCCATGTGCTGATGGAGATTGTGGAGCTGTTTTTGCCAATCCAAACTGACTGGGATCTACAAGTGAGGAAATCCAGGATCCAATTTCATAAGAGGGGTATTGAAGCCCAGGTCTTGGAGTTTACTGATTAGTTTTGAGGGAATGATGGTGTTAAATGCTAAGCTGTAATTGATAAAGAGCATCCTGATGTATACACATTTGTTGTCCGGATGTTACATAGAACATAGAATAGTACAGCACAGTACAGGCCCTTCGGCCCACAATGTTGTGCCAACCCTTAAACCCTGCCTCCCATATATCCCCTACCTTAAATTCCTCCATATACCTGTCTAGCATGTCCCAGGGTTGTGTGAAGAGCTAATGAGATAGCATCTGCTGTAGACCTGTTGCTTCAGTAGGTGAATTGGAGTGGATCCAAGTCGCCATTTGGACAGGAGCTGATATGTTTCAACATTAGCCTCTCAAAACACTTCATCACTGTGGATGTAAGTGCCACTGGGCAATAGTTATTGAGGCAGGAGACCACACTCTTCTTGGGCACCGGTATAATTGAAGCAGGTGGGTACCACACACTGCCAGAGTGAGAGGTTGAAAATATCCATGAATACACCAGCCAGTTTGTCAGCACTGTCTTTAGTATTCAGCCAGGTACTCAGTCTGGACTGGATGCTTTCCTCAGATTCATTCTCCTGAAGGCAGCCCACAAGTCATTTAAAGTACTGAGAGGATTTAACCAGAGGATCCCTGGGAGACAAGGGGGTGTGCGATGGTTCCTCCCTGTTCTGGTGGTCAGAGTATAGAAGACATTGAGCTCATCTGGAAGCAAAGTGCTGCTGCCCTCTCTGTCACAAGATTTAGCTTTGTAGGAGGTTAAGGCATTCGAACCTTACCGCAGCTGTTGAGCATCCTTCATTGATTCTAGTCTAGTCTGGAATCTCCACTTTGCCCAAGAGATGGCTTTTCAGGGAACAGACCTGCACCTCTTGTAGCATTCTTGGTCTCCAGATTTGAATGCCTCTGATTTGACTCTCAGCGGGTTCAGGATTTCATTGTTCATCCAGGACGTCTGATTGGAGAAAGCCCTGAATGATTTTGTGGGGCCACACTCATCCACAGCTATTTAAATAAAGTCTGTAATGACCTTGGTGTAGTCATTCAGGTCCGCAGAAGAATGTGGCCCAGTCCACTGACTCAAGGCAATCCTGTAATTGTTCCTCAGCCTCCCATGACCATCTCTTGTTGTCTTGAACTTTGGAGTCTTACTCTTTAGGCTCTGTCTGTATGCAGTTAACAGTACAGCCAAATGATCTGATTGCCAAAATGTGATTTTGGGAAGGAATGATATGCATTCTTATCATAGTGTAGCAGTGGTCTAGTGTGTTGGGATCTCTGGTGCAGCAAGTTATGTGCTGGTGATAATTGGGCAGGGTTTTCTTCAAACAGGCCTGGTTAAAGCCACCAAATATAATTTGAAATACGTCAGGTTGGGCTGTTTCTTGTTTACAGATGGCAATAGGCAGTTTCACGAGTGCTTGCTTATAATCGGCCACTGGTGGCATGTAAACTGTGGTCAGGATCACGGATGAGAGCTCCTGAGCAAGTAGAATGTTCTACTTTTGATTGTTAGTTGTTCTAAGTCAGGGGAACAAGAAGAAGAAGAAGAACACCGACAACAAGTTGACATACCCCCAACGTCCTTACACTAATAAGAATTGACTAAAAATCACACTCTGCCAACTCTCTCCTGTAATTTTTGATAACTTTTTTCATTGTCCACTATATGGGAAAGCATGCAAAATGGAAATGATATGGAACTAATGTTAAATCTAAATGAATCGAGGGGTTAGTGCAGAAAAGTGGCAATGAGGTAAATATCAAGGGATCAAGGGAGTCAAGGGATATGGGGAGAAGGCAGGAATGGGGTACTGATTGTGGATGATCAGCCACGATCACAGTGAATGGCAGCGCTGGCTCGAAGGGCCGAATGGCCTGCTCCTGCACCTATTGTCTATTGCAGTGCTTCCCAACCTTTTTTTGGCCATGCCCCACCTAATCACCTCTAAAATCCTGATGCCCCCTGTGGTGATATATAATTCTTATTATTCAAAAAATGAACTCCTATTCACCTGGAGGAAGCCTAAAAGACCATTAACTTGGTTTAAACAAGCTTCCAAAGAACATGGCATTCATGAAAGAGAAAAATAAAAGAACCAAAGGACTGTTAAAGTTCTGAGGAAGAAATTACTAAGAAATTGTAAAAAAAGAACATTAAGTGATATTAAAATAATAATAATAAATAAATAAAACAATGCCGATTCATTTCTACAGCATACAAAGACAGATACACCGTTTAAAAGAGATGACGCAATGTACACACCTTCACACCACCAAGAACCGAAAGCTACTGCAAAAAGCAGCATTGGCGTGACCTCGTACGAGTTTCTTACGCGTTTGGACTTGTTCATTCGTTCCTTCCTACATCAGTCAATTCATTAATTTAATTATGAAAGCCATTTGATGGTTGTAATGATGGTGATACACTATATATACAGTACAGACGCAATTACACATGTACATACATACAAGTATTTTTATGTATGCATACTGTATATACACATATGTATTAACTCGCACACACTCATACTCACACAGACTTACTAGAAAAAAATTCACTGTGAATAACTCATTCTCGAATTGCCCCCTTAAAAATCAAATTACCCCCCTGTGGGGCGTACGCCCCACGTTGGGAACCACTGGTCTATTGTCTACTATCTGTCATCACGTTGTTGAATGTCAGAATAGGCAGAACGCAACAAATCACACAAGGCTGCATCTATTTCATTTGGAAATTGACATTCAACGAACATTTCCAAAAGACCGTAAGACCCAGAAGCAGAATTAACCAATTCAACTATTCCAAAGTTCAAAGTAAATTTATCATCAAGGTACATATATGTCACTGTAAACAACCCTGAGATTCATTTTCTTGCAGGCATTCACAGTAAATACAAGAAACAATAGAATCAATGGAAGACCAACCCCAATAGGATAGACAACAATTGATCATCAATGGGCAGCAAACTGCAAACACAACATGAGAAAAAAAATCAAATAATAATAATAATAATAAAAAATAAATAAGCAATAAGTACCAATAAAGTGAGTTGTAGAGTCCTTGAAAGTGAGTCCATAGGCTGTGGGAACAGTTCAGTGATGGAACGCGTGAAGTTGAGTGAAGATATCCCCTCTGGTTCAAGAGCCTGAGATTGTACAGTAATAACTGATCTTGAACCTGGTGGTGCGATGCCTGGGACTTCCATACCTTCTTCCTGATGGCAACAGCAAGAAGAGAACATGACTTGGGTGGTGGGGGTCCATGAAGATGAATGCTGCTTTCCAATGACTGCAGTCCACATAGATGTGCTCAATGGTGGCTGATTTAAATCTTGGCTGATTAATTATCCTGTCAGCCCCTGTCCTGCCTTCTCCCTGTAAACTATGATGCCTTTACTCCTCAAGAATCTATCAATCTCTGTTTTAAATGTACCCAATTACTTGGCCTCTACAGCTGTCAGTGAAAATGAATTCCACAGATTCACCACCCTCTATCTAAAGAAATTCTCATCTCTGTTCTACAGTGATATCCTTTTATTCTGATTCTGTACCCTCTGGTACTGGATTTATCTGCTATAGGTAACCATAAGACATAGGAGTAGAATTAGGCCATTCAGCCCATCAAAGCTGCTCTGCCATTTCATCATGGCTGGTCCATTTCTCTCTCAAACTCATTCTCCAGCCTTCTCCCCATACCCTTTCACAAGCTGACAAATCAAGAACCTGTCAACCTCTGCCTAAAATACACCAAATGCCCTGACCCCCACAGCTGTCTGTGGCAACGATTTCCACAGATTCACCGCCCTCTGGCTAAAACAATTCCTCATTTCCATTCTAAATAAATGTCCGTCTATTCTGCGTCTGTGCCCTCTGGTCCTAGACTCCCCCACCATAGGAAACATCCTCTCCAAATCCAGTCTATCTAGTTCTTTTAATATTTGTTATGTTTTAATGAGATTTCCCTCTCATTCTTCTGAGTACAGGCACAGAGTCATCAAATGCAACCTCCACCATTAACCCTTTCAGTCCTGAGATCATCCTCATGAACCTCTTCTGGACCCTCTCCAATGCCAGCACATCCTTTTTTAGATAAGACGTCCAAAACTATTCACAATACTCCATGTGGTGTTTGTCCAATGTTTTATAAAACCTCAGCATTATATCCTTTTGTATTCTAGTCCTCTTGAAATTAATGCTAACATTGCATTTGTCTTCCTTACTACACACTCAAACTGCAAGATAATATTTTGGGAACCCTGCATGAGGATTCCCATAATCTGGAGCTCTTTTCTGCAGGAAAGAGAAATTCAAGGATAGTCCTGATGAAGGGATTTGGCCCAAAATGTTGACGGCTTGTTCCTCTCCATAGATCTGCCTGATCTGATGAGTTCATTCAGCATTTTTTGTTCATGATGAATTCATTCAGCATTCCCAGCATCTGCAGAATCTCTTGATTCAAGGAGAGCCCTGGCAGGGATTTCAAGAGAGTGGAGTATCTGGATTATTTTCCTTTTGTGAAGCTGAGGTCCAGGCAAATAATGTATTAAAACATTAGTCTGCCTTTCTTTTCTCTCCTAGGGTGGCTCTTTTTTCCCTTCCTTTGTGTGTCCTTTACATGCCAACTGCATTACACAGGGGGTCTAAATTCAGTCCTTTTTGAAATTAAGTTATCCATACCATTCCCTTGTTATTTTGTGACATGTTAACTGACCCCAAGTCCTGGTCACCATTCCTTATGGCTAATGTAAATAGCTTTAATTTAAATAACATTTTGATTTTGAAGTTTCCTTCAAGATTCCACATGATCTCCCCACCCCTGATTTCTACGCTCTTAACCAGCTCTTCAAACCTCTGAGAACATGGTACTTTGCCAATTCTAGCCCCATGAAATCTCAATTTTAATTAAGACAGTAATACCATAAGATATAGGAGCTGAAGTAGGCCACTCATCCCATTAAGTCAGCTCCACCATTCAATCAGGGGCTGATCCAATTCTTCCAGTCATCCCCACTCCCCTGCCTTCTCCCCATACCCTTTGACGCCCTGGGTAATCAAGAAGCTATCTATCTCTGCCTTAAATGCACCCAATAACTTACCACAGATCTACCACCCTCTGACTAAAGTATCTCCGCATCTCTGTTCTAAATGGACGTCCTTCAATCCTGAAGTCATGCCCTCTTGTTCTAGACACCCCTACCATGGGAAACAACTTTTCCATATCTACTCTGTTCAGACCTTTTAACATTCAGAATGTTTCTATGAGATTCCCCCTTCATTCTCCCGAACTCCAGGGAATACAGCCCAAGAGCTGCCAGACTTTCCTCATACGGTAACCCTTTTATTCCTGGAATCATTCTCGTGAAGCTTCTCTGAACCCTCTCCAAAGTCAGTATATCCTTTCTAAAATAAGGAACCCAAAACAGCACACAACAGAACCTCAACATCACAGCCCTTATATTCTATACCTCTAGAAATGAATACCAACACTTCATTTGTCTTCTGCACCACTGACTCAACCTGGAGGTTAACCTTTAAGGTATCCTGCACGAGGACTCCCAAGTCCCTTTGCATCTCTGCATTTTGAATTCTCTCCCCACTTAAATAATAAATGCCCATTTATTTCTTCCACCAAAGTGCATGACCATACACTTCCCAACATTGTAATTTATTTGCCACTACTTTGCCCATCCCCCTAAACTATCTAAGTCTGTCTGCAGGCTCTGTGTTTCCTCAACACTACCTGCTCCTCCACCTATCTTTGTATCATTGGCAAATTTAGCCACAATCCATTAATCCCATTGTCCAAATCATTGACATACACTGTAAACAGCAGCAGTCCCAACACCGACCCCTGTGGAACTCCATTGGTAACTGGCAGCCAGCCAGAATAGGATTCCTTTATTACCACTTTCTGTTTTCTGTCGATCAGTTAATGCTCCACCCATGCTAGTAACTTCCTTGTAATTCCATGGGCTCTTTTCTTGCTAAGCAGCCTCATGTGCGGCAACCACTGGTGACGCCACAGATTTTTTTCTTGCTGGTGCTACAGTGGGGCTGAATTATTCAGTGATGGTGCTGAGGGATGTACTGTATGGTAATATGTATTCGCATGGCCAGACACATGGCATTCAAAAGTCAGTTTCAAGCATTATGTGCCTACTATAAATGCCTCTGTTGATTCACAAGCAACAGCAATTGATTGATGTAATATAGAAGTTACCTGTGACAATGTCAACAGCATCAGAGACAACCCGGGCTACACAGAGCATAAACAAACAAACCAACAGAGCATCTGATCCACAGTGCACAACATGAATCACGCACCAATCCCGCAATCAGCGTCAAATGCGTGATTTTCAACTGAAAAACACAACACCAACTCACAATGTCCACGCTATACGCATTACATAGACAGACAATGCCAAAAGATACACCGTTATTAACATCAAAAAAGGCAAACAACAGATGCAAGGCTTTACCAGGAGTTGGACAAATCGTACTCTGACCATGCAATACCTCAATTAATTTGGCTACTGAATTTAAAACAAAAATCAACAGAATCACCGCTTGGAAGTCTAAGCAAAACGAGTAGGCTTAATAACAGTAAATGTAATATTTTAGGATTTGCAGGAAACATAAGGACTATGGGGTATCCACCACAAAAGAATAATTATAATCAGCATTAGTCTAGGCTCAAATTTTTTTTAAAAATCAACTGCGCTCACCATTGATGTTTTCAGAGAAACACAATCCATCTGTTGTTATGAATGGTGACGAAAGCATCAATGATTTTCTGAATGTCACGTGCCTTGGTCCTCCGGCTGTTTATGGCCAACAGGGCCAAGTTGCTGTTCCGAGCATCGCTACTGCTATTCCTTAGGTAGTTTTTGAGGCATCTGAGGCAAGAGAAACTCTGTTTGCATGAGGCAGATGTCACAGGCAGAGTCAGTGATATGCAGATTAGTTTGTATAAACCTATGAATGCATTGCGGTAGGGTCTCATTAGAACTAGAAATTCCACTGTGTCATTCACTGTCTGTCCTTGTTTGTGTTTTGTTTCCAGCAGACGCTGAACCTGATGTAGCTCTGCAGTAAGGTTCACTTCAGTCACTCCATAGTATTGGGCCATTGGCCAAAGACAACTCTTGTCTAGGAAGAGCTTTTGTTTGGGACTCAATGATGAGACTCCAGTCAGAACACACCCAGTCTCAATTGAGAACCGTCTTTTCATTTCAGTCAGAAGTATGTCTATAACCGGATAGAAACAGTGCTTGCGAATATCATCAGAAGATGTGATAGGTGTGTGTTCAGTTTGGGCCTCAACAACAAAATCACGTAGGCAGCGGGGTGGCTGGGCCTGTTTCCTTTCACGTGGTCTGCTCTGTATACCAGCCTTGATGCACAGGTCCCCAGCTCTTGCTTTATTCCAGCCAGGGATACAGGTCAAATCCGCCATGAATAAAACTCCTTTGCTGATTGCCAAACTGTTGCGAAGGATACTTTTTCAATGCCGGCTGATGGGGTCCTTCGTCAGGCTGCTGGCTAACATCGCTAACAGTATTCCCACTACCACTAAGAGCAGCTTCATCCACGTTCTCTTCTGAATCCCGCTCCATTTCTTGTTCCTCTACTTCACCCTCACACTCCTTTGATGAACTGCTGTCATCCTCATCCCCACTTGCTTCTTTCTGCATGTCATTTTCAATTAAGACAAGCTCAGGCTGAGACATCACTGATTCCTCTGGATGAGGTCATTTTCTCACTAAAATTCGATCCATTTTTCACGCCGGCCAAAATAATGCACATACCAGGCCCACGCTAACTTGTGAAAGCACAATGTGTGTGTGTGGCATCAGTTAGTTTCACAAGACGATGGATCTGCACCTGGTTCCTGCAAAATGTATGGATACTATCAACCTCTCGCATGAATGAGACTGAGTGACATCACCACCTTAAGTGATCTTAGATCAGCTTAACTGATCGGAGTGAAGACAGCAATGGCAAGACATTCACAATGAACGAATAAGTAGAAGTGTAGAGTGGATCTGACCTTAGACCTGCACAGAGTTTATAACTTTATTGCTGTGTGGGTGCTGTGGTAATTGGGGGCGCTGTTTCACTGGGTCAACTGGAGAAACAAGCTGTATTCAAAACTATACAAAGAAAGCAGCTGCAATTTGTATGTCAAATTTCAGTTAATTTCTTGGTGGTGCTATTGTAATTTTCGCTGGCACCTTGTCAAAGGCCTTTTGAAAATCCAAATACACCACATCTATTGCATCTCCTTTGTCTACCCTGCTTGTAATTTCCTCAAAAAATTGCAGTGGGTTAGTCAGACAGGATTTTCCTTTCAGAAACCATGCTGACTTTGGCCTATCTTGTCACGTGCCTGCAGGTACTCTGTAATCTTATCCCTAACAATCGATTCCAACAACTTTCCAACCACTGATGTCAGGCTAACAGGTCTACAGTTTCCTTTCTGCTGTCTCCCACCCTTCTTAAATAGTGGAGTAACATTTGCAATTTTCCAGTCATCCAGTACAATGCAGAATCTATTGATTCTTGAAATATCATTGTTAATGCCTCCACAGTCTCCCCAGCTATTTCCTTCAGAACCCGAGGGTGCATTCCATCAGGTCCAGGAGATTTACCCTCAGAACATTAAGCTTCCTGAGTACTTTCCCAGTCGTAATTTTCACTGCACATACAGTTCTTCGCTTCCTTGACATTCTTGAATGTCCTGTATACTGTAGATGTCTTCCACTGTGAAGACTGGTGCAAAATAAGCATTCAGTTCCTTTGCCATCTCTGCATCTCTCATTATCTCCAGTGTCATTTTCTATTCGTCCTATATATACCCTCAACTCACTTTTATCCTTTATGTACTTAAAAAAAGCTTTTAGTATCTTCAATATTAGTCACCAGCTTCCTTTCATAATTCATCTTTTTCTTCCTAATGTCCTTAGTTTCCTTCTAAAAGTTTTAAAAAAGTTTCTCAATCCTCTATCTTCCCACTAGCTTTGGCTTCCTTGTATGCCCTCTCTTTTGCTTTTACTTTGGCTCTGACTTCACTTGTCAGCCACAGTAGTGTCCTTCTTCCATTTGAAAATTTGTTTTTATTTGGAATATATCAATTCAATTCAATTCATTGCACTCCCCTCATTTTTTGCAGAAACTCCAGCCATTACTGCTCTACTGTCCTTCCTGCTACTGTCCCTTTTCAGTCAACTTTGGCCAGTTCCTCTCTCATGCCATTGTAATTCCCTTTACTCCACTGAAATACCAAATTACTTGAACATTTGTTTCCATACCTTCAGTTCCCAAGAAATGTACACTAAAATTTCTCATTAAGTCTGTTTGCCCTGTTTTTGTTCTTTTGTGCTTATGAAATCTTAAATCTTTGATTAAGTATTTTGACACCTCTCCTGATCTTTCATTTCCTTCATTGTAACTTTTACCGTAATGAGTAACTTGAAACCAAAGGAAAAGTCTGTGAGAAGATGTTTCTGGCTGGTTTGCTGTCAGTACCAGCACATTAGGGCACTTTATCTGTGTCTTGTGTTGGATTGTTAATGTTAAGATGGTGAGGTCTGCCACCAAGGTAGTATAATACAAGTAGTATAAGAGAAACTGAGCCAACATGATATAGAAAATGCCAGAAAATACAAACAGGTTCAACAGCATATGTGGAAAGAGAAACAATCAGCATTTCACATGTGGGGCTCCTCATCTGACCTTAGTGTAGATAGCAGCAAGCAGCGGATAGAACAAAGAGGTTTTCTCTAATAGAGTGGCAGGAGGACCCAGATAAAGGTACAGTGGTTGTTTAATTAGTTTGTTGCTGATCTGATTATGGCATACAGGATCTTAATCTTCGTTACAGGAACTTTAAAAGTGTGAGTTGTAAATAAGGTTAATCAAGAATTTGTTAATTTAGACTTCCTTGGCCTCCCCTATTTTAAGATGATCTTTCAAATCCAAGTATTTAGTAATGCAATGGGAACCTTCCCAATATAAATACATGCAACTTTGTGTTTAATTTTGATTGCTGCACTCCTGTGAAGTGTCCTGGAAAATTAAGCTAAATTAATGCAAGACTCCATTGTTTTGCTGTTAATCAACATAACTTGAGATTTCTTCTGTATTTCTCCATTGAAAGAGATTTATAAATCAAAGCAAACTAATGCAACTTTCCAGACTGTAAGCAGTTACAAAAATGAATTTGAGACTTTATATGCTGAAGTGTAAAATGTGGATCATGTAAAATATTCTGCAATGCGAGTGTACTTAAGGTTAGATTGAATTTTTGGAAATGTTTAATGTTGGACAATGATCAATGTGTCATTTAAAATAACTATCTGCAGTTGGGAAAAAGCCTGAAGAAAGTATGAAGGTTTGGAAATTTGACAGCTGCTGATTGGCACCCTTCAAAATATCTGCAATTATTTAAAATAATTCAACTAACTCCAAGCATGCAGGTTGAAATCAGAGATCTCTGAACGTCCTATTATCTATCAAATCCTTCTGGTTCACTAATATTGTCCATATTTTTTCCTCATTTAATCCTCACTAAATAAATAACATTACTTTCTTCATGTTTGATGCAGGAATAACTTAAGGCTGGATTACAAGAGGACATCCCAACAAAGTGATTTAACAAGAAGTTATTGCAGAGATCTACAGTCCATTAATGTACTCCCATCACTTTTTATTCCTCACTTCCATTCAAACTGCCTCAGTAGATGAGTCCTCTAGTAGGTCCTCTCTAAGCACTGCTGTGTCATTTTCATTGATGAGTAATGTCACCCCTTTATCTTTAGCACCTACATCTCTTTTGTGTCTTAAAGAATGGAACCCTGAAACATTGAGCTGCCAACCCTGCTCCTCAGTCTAATGTTTACAACATCATAATTCCTGATGCTCATTCATGCTCTAAATTTATCTGCCTTACCTACAATAGTCCTTGCATTGAAATAGATGCAATTCAGAACATTAATCCCACCATGCTTAACCTTTTGGTTTCCATCTTTGCTTGTAGATTTAGCATCTACTTTCCCCACTGCCACACCACTTACCGTGCTGCCATTCTGGTTTCCAAACCCCTGCAACTTTAATTTACCCCCTACCCCCAAGCAACACAAGCAAACCTTCCTGCAAGGGTACTGGTCCCCTTCAGTTCAGTTGCAAGCCATCCTATATGTACAGGTCCCACCTGTTCTGGAAGAGAGCCCAATGATACAAAAATATCTATCCCACCCTCTTGTACCATCTCCTTAGCCACGTGTTAAATTGCACCATCTTCCTATATCTTGTCCCATTAGCATGTAGTAATCCTGAGATTACCACCCTATATATATTTATTTAGCACCTAACTCCTGGAACTAGCTTTTCAGGACCTCATTGTAAATTCTGACATATACTCATTTAATAAACAGTGATTAAAATTCACTGGATGTTGAATGTTATTGATAATGTTGGTATCTATTCTTTCCTATTTGACACTGATTTAAGAAACAATTTAAGCATCAAATGTAGCAGGAGTTACGTATTACGTTTCTGTGGCAAGAGTCATATATTAACTATACTGGATAAATAAGGCAAATTTCCTGACCTGAAGGATATTGAAACTCTAATGGTTTTAGATATGGATTAAGTAAGGACCTTGTGTAGATTACTAAAGTGAAGCAGAGTAAATTACAAGAATATAAGGCAGGAACTAGGGAGAGTTAATTGGGAATAGCTGCTTTTGGGATAAGTCCACATCTGACATGTTGAGTGTGCTTAAAGACCAACTGTACAAAATGCAGCAAAGATGTGTTTCAGTAAGAAGAATGGCAAGGTAAAGGAATCTTAGATGTTGAGATTGGTGGTGAATTTAGTCAAGAAGGAAACAGAAATGTATAAGATTTAGAAACAAAAATCAAATGCAGTTCCTGAACAATATAAAGCAACAAGCAAATAACTCAAGAGGGGGATTAGGAGAGCTTGGAGTGGCCATGACAAGTAGGATTAAAGAGAATCTCAAGGCATTCTATATGACAAGAGTAAGAGGATAATTAAGGAGAGGGTAGGAGCTCTCAAGGATAAAGGTGGGACCATGTACTTGAAGGCAGTGGATGTGACGAAGTCCTAAATGAGCATTCTATGTTGCTATTTACCAAATACAAGGACATGGAGGACAATGAGATTAGTGTGGAGCATGCTAATATGCTAGAACATTTTGAGATAAAGAAATAGGTAGTAAGGTGGATGAGTCTGATGTGATATACCCCAGGTTACTGAGAAAGGCAAGGGATGAGATTGCAGGGGACTTGAACAATATCATCATGACCACTCCAGGCAGAAGCAATGTTCCAGAGGACCGGAGAGTAGCTAATGTTCTTCTGGTATTCAAGAAAGGAATGTGAAATAATCCTCGAAAATATAGTCAGATCAGTCTCTCGTCAATAGAAGGGAAGCTATTCAAGATTATTCTTAGGGATAGGATTTATCAGCATTTGGAAAACCATAGCCTAATTAGGGACAGTCAGCATGGCTTTGTGTAGGGCAAGTCATGTCTTATTAACTTCAAACACGAGGAAATCTGCAGATGCTGGAAATTCAAACAACACACACAAAATGCTGGTGGAACACAGCAAGCCAGGCAGCATTTATAAGGAGAAGCACTGTCGACATTTCGGGTCGAGACCCTTATTAACTTCATTGAGTTTTTTGAGGAAATGACAAAGGTGATTGAAGGTAAATCTCTACATGGAATTTGGCAAGGCATTTGACAAAGTTGTTCATCCAGAAGAGTAAAATGGATGGGATCAATGGCTGTTCGGATTCAAAATTGGCTTGCTCTTAGAAAACAGAGGGTAGAGACTGATAGGACATATCCTGGCTGGAGGTTCATGACTAGTAGTAAACCGCAGCGATCTGGTACTAGGGCCTCCACTGTTTGTGATATATAAATGGTCCAGATGAAAATGGCGGTGGGTAGATTAGTAAGTTTGAGGAAGGTATGATGATTGGTGGTGTTGTGGATAGGAGATTGCCAAAGGTTACAGCAGCATATAGATCTGCTGCAGATATGGGTGGAACTTAATCCGGGTAAGTGTGAGGTATTGCACTCTGAGTGATTGTTATGGGGAAGTGGATTTTGTGGATTTGGGAAGTGGGACAGAAGACACTGATTATGGGTATGCATGTTAACCATTTATTTACAAACAAACACACTCAACTAAGTATCTAAGTCAAATAAGTACTTATCTAAGCTACTCTAAGTTACAAAAGACTACAACACTAAACATTCAGTTACACTTCCAACTCATACGGATACTTTGTTAAGTCTCCCCAACTTGCACAACTACAAAACTAAGCATTCATCAAACAGGTACTTATCTAAGTGCACGCATGGGCCCTTCTGTCTGCAGCACACTTTCCCAAAGGCTCTTCAGCACTGGTCGTGATCTCAATCAGAAAGGAGCCCCAAGAAAAGGCAGAGTCTCTTGGGTGTGCCATTGTTATACCCCCGAAGTGCCAGAAGAAAGGTGTGCTGTAATGCTAAATGGGAGAGAGCTGCAACATCCTTCGAACTGACCAATCAATGCCTGGCATGGCAGAAGTGGCTTTTGACTGGAAAGTAAGTTAACCTTGCACACTACCTTCCACCCCTCAAAAGATGCAACACCATAACAATTTAGTCCTTGGACTAGTATGATGCCTGCGAATGCTGCACTAAACTACATATAAAGCACAAAAGTACGTTTGTACAATACCCAGTACTTTAAGCTCAATAATTACTACCTAGTGTACTACAGTAGTCCACCAACCTCCTATCGCATTGAAAAACCACCAGCTCCCCCCCGGAGTGTAATAGCTATGGAACTGGTCCCACACTTTCTTAATCTTATCCACCAACTGTCAGATGTGACCAGCCAGGTGAGTTATGTTCCTGGATTTCTCAGGAATGTAGGTGAAACACTTGACTGATAACAGTACAGTGCCACCTTTCTCTGTGAGCAGGTAGTCCAGGTCAATGCATCCTTCATTAACCTGAGAGCTATGGCTATCTTGTTAGCTAGCATCTTCATCACAGAGGCCATATGTATCAGTTACCAGGACAGTCTGGTCGTACCATACTGAGGAAAGGCTATCATCCAAAACCTTTCTGCCTCTGTGTTAGCCCTCTTACTATGCCAGCCATCATGGGCAGAGCGCTCATCCAGGGCACTGAGGTGGTGTACGTACCATATACTCCAGATAGCGGCAGCTATACCACCCCCTGTGAAGCCATGGGTAGGTCCTGGTGCTGTATATCCAGTAAGTGCCATTCAGTCTCCAGGGAGTGCTCACCTTCACAGCACCATTTGGTGTAGACACAGTCATCCCAGGATATCACTCTTGCTCACACTTGATGTGTCCTACTGACTGATTGTCCCTGTGCTTATCATACTGCCTATACCAACATTCCTTTCCTTTCCCTGTTGGCTTCCTTTATGGTCATAGGATTGACTTTGATGTCACAAAACTACTGTCCTGTGCCAATGGCTTTTGTGACCATCTTGTAAAGGAAGCCATTGAAATAAAATTGGAAGAAAACAATTTGAACAAAGACAAAAGACTTGCTTTAAGGAAGAACTGGAAAGCAATTGTAAACAAGGTGGGAGAGCAGAAACTTGATTGGATGAGGATTAACCAATTAGGAGGGACAGACTATGAGGGTATAAATATCATCAGACTAGACATGCCCAGCCATCGTCCCTAATGAAGATGGTGGAGTTTGTCATCAAAACATCAGTTATAATCGCTGGAAGCCTGAGAAGAGTTTATTTGACTCCACCGCCTTATTTTCACCATGGACGTCCAGTCCCTATATACCTCCATCCCCCACCGAGATGGTCTCGAAGCTCTTTGCTTCTTTTTGGATTCCAGACCTAACCAATTCCCCTCTACCACCACTCTCCTCCGTCTAGCGGAATTAGTTCTTACGCTCAATAATTTCTCCTTTGGCTCCTCCCACTTCCTCCAAACCAAGGGTGTAGCCATGGGCACCCGTATGGGTCCCAGTTATGCCTGCCTTTTTGTTGGCTTTGTGGAACAGTCCATGTTCCAAGTCTATACGGGTATCCATCCCCCTCTTTTCCTTCGCTACATCGACGACTGCATTGGTGCTGCCTCCTGCACGCACGCTGAGCTCGTCGACTTCATTAACTTTGCCCCCAACTTTCACCCTGCCCTCAAATTTACCTGGTCCATTTCCGACACCTCCCTCCCCTTTCTTGATCTTTCTGTCTCCATCTCTGGAGACGGCCTATCTACTGATATCTACTATAAGCCTACATACTCTTACAGTTACCTGGACTATTCCTCTTCCCACCCTGTCTCTCACAAAAATTCTATCCCCTTCTCACAATTCCTCTGTCTCCGCCGCATCTGTTCTCAGGATGAGGCTTTTCATTCCAGGATGAGGCTTTTCATTCCAGGATGAAGGAGATGTCTTCCTTTTTTAAACAAAGGGGCTTCCCTTCGTCCACCATCAACTCTGCTCTCAAACGCATCTCTCCCATTTCCCGCACATCTGCCCTCACCCCATCCACCCGCCACACCACTTGGGATAGGGTTCCCCTTGTCCTCACCTACCACTCCACCAGCCTCCAGGTCCAACGTATAATTCTCCGTAACTTCTGCCACCTCCAACGGGATCCCACTACCAAGCACATCTTTCCCTCCCCCCCCTTTCTGCTTTTCGCAGGGATCGCTCCCTACATGACTCCCTTGTCCACTCGTCCCCCCCATCCCTTCCCACCGATCTCCCTCCTGGCACTTATCCTTGTAAACGGAACAAGTGCTACACCTGCCCTTACACTTCCTCCCTCACCACCATTCAGGGCCCCAGACAGTCCTTCCAGGTGAGGCGACACTTCACCTGTGAGTCGGCTGGTGTGGTATACTGCATCCGGTGCTCCCGGTGTGGCCTTTTATATATTGGTGAGACCCGACGCAGACTGGGAGACCGTTTCGCTGAACACCTACGCTCGGTCCGCCAGAAAAAGCAGGATCTCCCAGTGACCACACATTTTAATTGCACATCCTATTCCTTAAAGTATAAAATGTACCATAAAGAAAAATGATATCCTGCAGAACTTAACAGTGGCATCATAGATATAAATCCATTTATGGAAAGCAGTTCCCATTAATTTTAATTCCACGTCCCATTCCCATTCTGAAATGTCTATCCATGGCCTCCTCTACTGTCAAGATGAAGCCACACTCAGGTTGGAGGAACAACACCTTACATACCGGCTGGGTAGCCTCCAACCTGATGGCATGAACATCGACTTCTCTAACTTCCGTTAATGCCCCTCCTCCCCTTCTTACCCCATCCCTGACATATTTAGTTGTTTGCCTGTTCTTCATCTCCCTCTGGTGCTTCCCCACCTCCTTTCTTTCTCCCGAGGCCTCCCGTCCCATGATCCTTTCCCTTCTCCAGCTCTGTATCACTTTTGCCAATCACCTTTCCAGCTCTCAGCTTCACCCCACCCCCTCCGGTCTTCTCCTATCATTTCGCATTTCCCCCTTCCCCCCACTACTTTCAAATCTCTTACTATCTTTCCTTTCGTTTAGTCCTAACGAAGGGTCTCGGCCCAAAACGTCGACAATACTTCTCCTATAGATGCTGCCTGGCCTGCTGTGTTCCACCAGCATTTTGTGTGTGTTGTTTATTTGACCCTTACTTGTTTGCAGGGGTCTATCCCTCAGCACATCATACCCAGGATGCACTCTGGAAATGCTGCCACCTAGACAGTCATGGATCCTGGTTGCCCTGGTTCAATAGCTACCTGCAGTATAACTTCCCAGGTGAGAAGAAGAGAGCCTCCTAAACCATCTATGTACCTTGGGGACCCCGTCAACTGTCGGGGTTATCTGGAATGAAGGTATGCTTGGCACCGGTGTCTACACATTGCTGCACAATCCCTTCCCCCAATACTGTGCAATGGGTAATGTAAGGACTCTGGTCCACCAGTTGGGAAAAGGCTACTGAGCATATCCGCTGGGTGCCCTGACCCCATCCCTACGTGAGTCTAACCCTTGCTGCCACTGGTCCACCAGTGCTCTTTGTCGGGCCACTAGCAAGGGATATAGGAAGCCCTAATCTTGAGACGAAGAATCTGGTGAGGGATCAAATGAACCATTATTCAGCTTAGAAGATGAGCCTTCTCCCTTAACGGTTCCCTTGCCCAACTTCACCTCGCAGTGTTCCCCTCCACATAGCAGAGAGAATGGGAGTGGGAACCCCAACCTGCTCCTTTGTTTAAGCACGCTAAAAACATTTCCTTATGGGTCAAAAGGGATTCCCCACTCCCCGTCTGCTTATCCAACTTCACATACTGTACTCCAACCGTTCCAGCAATTGAATGGCAGCATTTATGGTACCCCGAATGCCGGTCCAGTTAAAGCCAGCACCACCCCTTTCAAAAGGGGAGCTGCTGTCATAACCAAATACTGTCGTAATCATTGCAGGGGGGAGTTTAGATAGCTATGGGGGGTTACCACCAGTGCTGTATAAACCTGTAATTAGAATCCACTAGCAAAGGGCTCCACTCTGTCCAGGCCTTTGAATCCCACTCAAGGAGGAAAGGATACCTGACCTTGACCACCACTGCCAACTGATCCCATAATGATGGGGACTGAGTGGCATCCTCACGGCATTATTGATCACGTATTGGGACGACAGCACCCCTATGGTGCCCATCTCTCTATTAGATAGAGTCATTCCAGTACCCATCTCATCTCATATACTGAACAGCCACATTGCCAGAGGCTCTCCTAGCTTCTACCTGTACCTATCCTCCTGTCCTGTCATTTCCTTGACAGAGAGCTCTCTGATCTCTGTCATCTTGGAGGATCCCGTTGTAAAACTCCCCGACATCCACATGTTGAAATCATCGCCCTCCAGAATCAAGGCTTGGACCTCAACTGGATCTGGTTTCCAATTAGTCCATTGGACAGCCTCTAATTACTGCAACTCCATGCGTGATAAGTTATATCCATGCCTTTCTGTTTTAGCTCTTTGGCCTGGGTCAGCAGCCAAAAAGCATCCCTTTGACTCCCCTTCATATCTGGGAACCCTAGCTTGTTTCACACAGTCACAACATGGTGCCCAATCAAATCCCCTGTGGGAGTCCAACTTGTTTGACCAATTGGCTTGCCATGGCCTGCCAGTGGATTGGTGAGACTGCTGAAACGAGCACTGTTGTCAGTCCACCTCGGGATGTGGCACTCTTCCCACAAGGAGATCTCTTGCTTACTCTTACCTATGAACATTTTAAACTCCTATTACACTCACAAAGTTCTGCCAACTACACCAAATGTTATGGGGAAGTAGTTTCGCGGATTCAGTAAGTGGGACAGAAGACAGTGATTACAGGTAAGTAATATAACCACTTATATACAAACAAGCATATAAGTCAAACACTACTCATGTAAGCCACCCTAAGTGACAAAAGTCTACGACACCAAACTTTTGGTAACACTTCTAACTCAATAGGTACTTTGCTAAGCCTCCTTAAGTTACACAACTACAAAATTAAGCATTCTAAATACTGGCACTTATCTAAGTATGCACGTGAAGTTCAAAGTAAAATTTATTATCAGAGTACATGCATGCCACCACATACAACCCTGAAATTCTTTTTCTGCGGGCATATTTAGCAAATCTATAGAACCGTAACTGCAAATTGTAAACAACAGGAACTGTAAGCTATAAACAAACCACACAAATGCAGATATAAATAAATAGCTATAAGTAACGAGCATGAAATAACAACATAACAGAGTTCTTAATGAGTGTATCTATCACCTTTTGTTCAAGAGCCTGATGGCTGAGGGGTAATAACTGTACATAGCCACACAGTCATAGGTGTAAAGTCAGTAGAGCAGGGGGTTAAGTGCACATCCCTGAGGTGCTCCTGTGCTGATTGATGGAGACTGTGGAGCAGATGGTTTTGCCAATCCAAACTGTCGGGAATTTGCAAGAGACAGTACACACTAGTAATGGCCAAACCTTTAACAATGTTGATGTACAGAGGGATCTTTGGATAACCTCCTGAAAGTCATACGCAAGCTTATAGGGTTGTAGAGAAGGAATATTGTGTCATTCCCTTTATTAGTTTCAGCACTGAGTTCAAGAGTTGGGAAATTATTTTACAGCTTTATAAAACTCCAGTTCGGTTGCTTCTGGAGTATTGCATTCACTTCTTGTCACTGAATGTAGAGGCTTTGTAGAGAGTGCAGAAGAGATTTATCAGGAAGCTGTCTAGGTTGGATTGCATGTGCTATGAGGAGAGATCAGAGAAGTTTGGGCTACATTTCTCTGCAATACATATGCGGAGAGGAGACCTCATAAAAAATTTATAAAATTATGGCATGGATAGACAGACAGTCAGAATTTGTACCCCACAGTTGAAAAGATTAACACTAGAGGGCATGTCCTTAAGATGAGAGGGAGTAAGGTCAAAGCAGATGTGAGCGGCAATGTTTTTTTTCCACAGAGAATAGTGGGTACCTGGAATGTACTGCTGGAGTGGTAATGGAGGCAAAAAGGAGAAAACATTTAAGAAGCTCTGAGTTGGTCATGGATGTAAAGAGAATGGAGGGATAAGAACATTCTGTAGGCAGAAGAGATTAATTTGGTTGTTATTTAATTAGTTCAGCACAATATTATGGGCTGAAGGCCTTGTTCCAGGAACACTACCAGATACTGATGTTTTTCTGGAAGCATGATTTTACTTTCTGCCAAATGTTAGTGTAAAGTTCTGAGAGACTGCCAAAACTCCTGGGATTGAGGAGATCATTGGCTGGAGCAACAGGATCTATAGCTGGGGTTGAGAGAATCTTGGGCTAGGATAAGAGAACCATGGGATGGGTCTTAAAGGATTAAGCTTAAGTGAGGATGTCATAATGAAGAGTTATGGCCTGAGTTCCTCTCACTTCCAATCATTAGATTCTTGATTAGCTAGGGCATCAAATGGTGTGAGGAGTATACAGGCAGGGGATTGAGGGTGTCTGGAAGAAATGGATCAGCCCATGATTGAATTGTGGAGCAGACTCGATGGGCCGAATGGCTCCAAAATTTTATGGTCTTATGGGTGATACAGCTGAAGGGGCCAACGGCTGGGGCTGGGAACGAAAGGGTCAAGGGATGGGAGAGAGGTACAAGTAGTTTTGAAAGACGTAACGCTGGAAAGTGAAAGGGTGTAGGAGTTGAGCCGCCGAGGGAAGGAAATCGTTAGTTGATGCTAAAATGATCAAGGGCTGAAGATATGTATTATGATCACGAAACGAATAGCAAGGATCAATGGATCAGAACTGAGGATGAATTGAGCGCAAAAAGGCATTACAACAACCTACCCAAGTCAGCTGAGAAGTTGTCCGTCCGAACCCGAACTTCCTTCGCTGATTGGACAGAATCGGCAGCCAATCGGCAGCCGCATACAGCGCGCGCTCCGTGGTTGTCAACGGCAAGAGGTGAGCGAGTGAGGGAGAATAAATGGGAGAAGGGCAAGAATAAATGTATGAGGGGAGAATAAATGGCAGAGTAAATATATAAGCTGGTGATTAAATGGGCCAGCCGACCTCAAATGGGTGAGGGAAAATAAATCAGTAAAGCGACAGCAAATGGGTGAGGGAGGGAGGGAGGGGGAGAGAGGGGAGGTGGCCGGAGGGAGTGAGGGGGAAATAGGGGAGGTGGCCGGAGGGAGTGAGGGGGAGAGAGGGGAGATGGCTGAAGGAGGGGGGAGAGAGGGGAGATGGCCGGAGGGAGTGAGTGGGAGAGAAGGGAGGTGGCCGGAGGGAGTAAGGGAGAGAGGGGAGATGGCCGGAGGGAGTGAGTGGGAGAGAAGGGAGGTGGCCGGAGGGAGTAAGGGAGAGAGGGGAGATGGCTGGAGGGAGAGAGGGGAGATGGCTGGAGGGAGTGAGGGGGAGAGAGGGGAGATGGCTGAAGGAGGGGGGGAGAGAGGGGTGATGGCCGGGGGGAGGGGGAGAGAGGGGAGATGGCTGAAGGAGGGGGGGAGAGAGGGGAGATGGCTGAAGGAGGGGGGGAGAGAGGGGAGATGGCTGGAGGGAGTGAGGGGGAGAGAGGGGAGATGGCTGAAGGAGGGGGGGGAGAGAGGGGAGATGGCCAGAGGGAGGGGGAGAGAGGGGAGATGGCCAGAGGGAGGGGGAGAGAGGGGAGATGGCCAGAGGGAGTGAGGGGGAGAGAGGGGAGATGGCCGGAGGGAGTGAGCCGGAGAGAGGGGAGATGGCCGGAGGGAGTGAGTGGGAGGGGAGATGGCTGGAGGGAGTGAGGGGGAGAGAGGGGAGATGGCCGGAGGGAGTGAGTGGGAGAGAGGGGAGATGGCCAGAGGGAGGGGGAGAGAGGGGAGATGGCCAGAGGGAGTGAGGGGGAGAGAGGGGAGATGGCCGGAGGGAGTGAGCCGGAGAGAGGGGAGATGGCCGGAGGGAGTGAGTGGGAGAGAGGGGAGATGGCTGGAGGGAGTGAGGGGGAGAGAGGGGAGATGGCCGGAGGGAGTGAGTGGGAGAGAGGGGAGATGGCCAGAGGGAGGGGGAGAGAGGGGAGATGGCTGGAGGGAGTGAGGGGGAGAGAGGGGAGATGGCCAGAGGGAGGGGGGAGAGAGGGGAGATGGCTAGAGGGAGTGTCGGGGAGAGGTGCAATGGCATGAGGGAATAGGGAGGAAGTGGCTGCAAGAAATAAGGGGAGGAGAGAAGAAATAGGTGGAGTGTATATGGGAAAAAGGGGAGGAATGGCAGGAAGGAGAGAAGAGGAGGAAATGGCTGGAGGGAAGGGGGAGAGGGTGGAAATGGCTGGAGGGAGTAAAGGGATGAGGAATGAATTGGCTGGTGGGTATAAGAGGGGAGAGGGAGGAAATGGATGGTGGGAATAAGGGGGCTAGGGAGCAAATGGAGGGAATAAGGGGAGAGGAAGGAAACGGATGGAGGGAATAAGGGGAGGAGAGGGAGGAAATGGATGTGGGGAATAAGGGGAGGAGAGGGAGGAAATGGATGGTGGGAATAAGGGGGATAGGGAGCAAATGGAGGGAATAAGGGGAGAGGAAGGAAACGGATGGAGGGAATAAGGGGAGGAGAGGGAGGAAATGGATGTGGGGAATAAGGGGAGGAGAGGGAGGAAATGGATGGAGGGAATAAGGGGAGAGAGTGGAAATGGCTTGGGTATAAGGGAGAGGAGAGGGCAAGTGGCTAGAGGGAATAAAGGAGAGGGAATGGCTGGGGGATTAAGAGGGAGGGTGAGTGGAGTGAATAATGGGGAGAGGGAGGAAACAGCTGGAGGGAATAAGGGGGAGAGTGAAGAAAAGGCTGCGGGGTGGTAGTGAGAGTTTGAGAAGAAATGGATGGAGCATTAAGGGAGAGTGACAGGTGGTGTTTGGGGGCAAATCGGGAAGAGAGGGATAAGAAATAGATGGGGAAATGGTAGGGGAAGTATGTGCTGTAGTGGGAGAGTGGGAGAAGAAAGCTTGGAAAGTAGGGAGGAAGGGAGTGAGAGAAGAAATAACTGGGGATGTAGGGAAGGGAGAGAGAAGTGATTTGTGGAAATAAGGGTGAGAGTGTCAGAGAAGAAAATATGGGGGGGGGATGAAGAGAGAAGAAATGGCTGAATGGCATAGGTATGTTTCTGTTTAAGAAAGAATGAGGAAGTTGATTTGGAGGTAGTAAGAATGTGATGAGGCGAGAGCTGAGGGATTGTGATAGGGTATTCTATGAAATGAGATGGCAAAAGGTGAAGTTGAAGCAGATGAGAGTGGTCAATGGGTGATAGTTTGGTCATCTGGATCAGCAGTTGATAAGTTGAGATGAACAGGATTGTGGTGTGAGTGAGATGTGAGAGCTGTCGAATTGGTGTCTGGGTGTTATGTAGATTGATGGGTGGTAAGGTGTTGGGAGGGTGCAGTACTGAGATGGAGACAGAAGATTTGCAAGATGAGGAAAGTGAATGGGAGAGTTGGAGAGTGTTTGATGGAAAAATGAGTGAGAGATTTTGTTTGAGTGTATTCTGTGTGGCAGGAAACCTGAGGGATATGTAGTGAATTTAATAACATCAATAAAACAAGATGGGTGTACAAATTGTTGCAAAGACTTTCAGATTTGGCTGTGCAAACAATGCAAATTGTGCTTTTCATGAGGTCTAACAAAACATTTTGCTTTTGTGTTCTTATTTTGCAAACAAAAGTAAACATTCTCTTTAAATTTTCAGAGTTTATTTAAATCTGATGACGGGAATATAATAATGAATTACAGAAAAGACCTGCAGGTATCAAATGTTTTTATTTTGTAAAATATGGTGCGTAGTTACTGTTCACTTTAAAAAAAATTTTTTTTATTTTTCAAAACATTTTACAAAATTAAAAACCCTAAATCCCAATGAGGAGCATTAATACAGTGCAAGATTAAGCATACAATAACAATATGCTACAAAGGAAGAGAATTTAACAAAAAAGCACCTAAATTAAAGACAAGTGAGCTTAGTGTCCTCCTCAAGCCCCACAACACAAGAAAAAACCAACAACAACTCCAGACCAACCACCACACAGTATAAAGAGTATAAGTCCGGACAGTCAAACTCCCAGACTGTGAATACACTTAGCAACAGAGGATAATAATGCCTACTACCAGAAAAAAAAAGGGAGCTGAAAGCAAGGGACCGAAAAGAAGAAAAAAAAAGAAGAAAAAAAACCCTAGTCAAGAGGAAGGTTATGAAAGTACTCGATAAAAGGTCCCCAGACCTTATGGAACTTTAGATCCGAATTAAGAACTGAATAATGAATTTTTTCGAGGTCCAAGCAGGCCATAATGTCGTTAAGCCATTGTGCATGAATGGGCGGGGCAACATCTCTCCATCTAAGGAGGATCAAGCGTCTCGCCAGGAGAGAGGCAAAGGATAGAATTCGGCATTTGGTCGGACCCAGACATAAATCTGTCTCGCCCCAAAAACTGAACAGAGCAATTAAGGGGTTAGGTTCTAGGTGCTGATTCAGAATACCCGATAATGTAGTGAAGACATCTTTCCAGAATTTCTCCAAGCTAGGACAGAACCAGTACATATGGATGAGAGAGGCCACACCCCTCTTGCATTTATCACAGAGCGGACTAATGCCAGGGTAGAATCGAGATAGTTTAGATTTAGACATATGGGCTCTATGAACAATCTTAAACTGTAAGAGGCAATGGCGAGCACAAAGGGAGGTTGAGTTAACCGATTTGAGAACTGAGTCCCTGCTCTCCTCGGATAAGGAGATATTTAAATCCTGCTCCCAGGCCATTGTAATGTTATCCACAGGGGCCCGTCGTAAGGCTGCTAGTTTATACTGTTCACTTTTTGAAACAAAACAAAAGTTCTTTTTATCATTTAATAAACTTAAATCAATTATTACATTTAGCTATGATGTCCATTTCATCTTATCATCACACCAGGTTTCACCACTTAAAGATACATCTCTACCCAATATTTATTAGATATTTCTGCATATTATCCCACCATTACTGCTTGGGTTCTGTTTGGTTAACCACTTTTTTCCAGGTAAATGCATTTAAAATTGAAACCTTAAAGATTTCCTTTGTTTTAAGATATTTCAGGTTTTTTTTTCCAAAGTTGTTATTTTTACTGGGGGAGTATCAGTAAGTCATGGGGTCATTGAGCACTATAGAACATGAATAGGCCCTTTGGCCCATCTAGATTGTGCTGACTTGTTTTTCTACTTAGTCCCATCTACCTGCACCTGGACTATAGCCCTCCATACCGTCTTACCCCTGCACTTATCCAAGCTCCTCTTAAACATTACAATTGAACCTGCATCTACCACTTCTGCTGGCAGCTTGTTCCACATTCACATTGCCCTTTGAGGAACGCAGTTCCCCCTCAGCTGATTTTGGTATCCTAATATTTCTGTTTCTCTTCCGATGTTTTCTATTAATTGACTTGTGTGGGTGGATGGTAGGTAGTGTCATTATTGGGGATTTCCCAGAGTTCCATTTTTATATTAACTAGAAGAATTTGTAGCTGTGTAATAAATTTGAATATAGGAAAAATCTTAAAATTTATTGCAGACATAATCAGACAGAATGGACCATGAACCAATCAAAGAAATATTGACTGTGTTAGAAAAAAACTAATACATTAACACAAAATTTATGGGTTTGAATGTCTTAAGATAAATTGATTGGTCTGGGTGCAGACTAATGGGATTAAGGCAGATTAATGGTTTGGTGTGAACCAAATGAGCTGAAGGGCCTGTATCTGTACTATAGTGTTCTATGACTCATTGGTTTTGGTCATGTTGATAAAATACTAACTTAAGCAAGATTTTTAGCTGTTACCCAAAAGTAGTTTGTTTATACATAACAAGTGACCCAAGTTAACTTGTTTTAAACTAGCTCTGTGTTTACTGTCTGACACTGTTTTATGGTGCAATTGCATCAGTAGATGGCAATGTCTCACATTATCATCCATTTAGTTGTTTGACAAGAGATTACAGATGTTAGAAATCTTGAGCAACGCATAAAATGCTGGATGAGCTCGGCGCTTAAGCAGCATTTATGGAGGGAAATGGAACAGCTGACATTTCAGACTTCACCAGGACCAGAAAGAAAGAGGCAGAAGCTAGAATAAAAAGGTGGTGAAGGGGTAGGAACACGAACTGGTGGGTGATATGCATAGCCAGGTGAGAGTGGGAAGGCAGGAAGGTGGGGGAATTTGAAGGAATGATGTGAGAAACTGGGAGGTGATAGGTGGAATAGATAAAGGGCTGGAGAATGAATCTGATAGGAGAAGACGATAACCCATGGAATAAAGGGAAGGAGGTGAGGACCCAGAGGGAGGAAGTTGATGAGATGAGCAAGTTGTGATGGGTGCAGGGGAACGATAAGTAAAGAGGCCATTGATATAAGGGGGAAATGAAGGAGTGGGGGGAAGCAGTAGTTATGGGAAATTAGGGAAATCAATGTTGATGCCGTTAGGTTGAAGACTATCAAGGCGGAGAATGAGGTGTTGCTCCTTCTCTCTTTGTCTAGTCTCGATGTCACAGTAAAGGAGGGCATGGACAGACACATCAGTGTGGGGATGGGTAGTGGAATTAAAATACATTATAGCCAACTTCTTAACTTATATCATAAAGAGCAAAGGTTTCAGCACCAATCCCTGTTCCAATAAGAAAAAATATTTTCTTCTACTTCCTCTGCCTATCACATACTTATTTTGGATCCATTCAGGTAGCTTGCTTTGGATCCTAGGTGTCTAATCTTCTGGGCCACTCAACATGTGGGACCTGGTTAAGTGCTTTTCTAAAATCTGTACTGCCCTGCCTTCATCAGTCTCTTTTGTTACCTCCTCAAAAGCATTTAAATCAGTGAGACAGGATTCTCTCACCTCCTCCTCCAATAAAGCCATGCTGACTATCCCAAATCAGTCTTTACCTTTCCAAATGTACGTAAATCCTGACCTTTAAAACTTTCTACAATGATATCTCTATCACTAACATGAGGCTTACTGACCTGTAGTTACCTGGATAATCTCTGCTGCCCAGTTTGAATAAAAGAACACTATTAGCAATCTTTCAATCATCTGGTACCTTGCCTGTGGTTAATGAAGGTACCAAAACCTATTGTCAGGACACTTAGAATTTCTTCCTTTGATTAGCATTCTGGGACATACCTCATCTGGTCCTGGAGATTATCCCTCTCCTGTTTTGTGTTTCAAGGCATCAAATATTTCCACCTTCTTCAATCTGGCATGTTCCAGACTGTCAATGTATCCCTCCCTGAACCCACTATCCACCATGTCTTTCACCATAGTGAATACATGCAAGAAGTTTTCATTTAGGTCCTCGCCCACTTTCCCTACTTCTAAAGGGATGTACTGTTACCTTTGCTATCCTCTTGTTTCTAATTGAGGCCTTGAAGGGCTGCTTTGAGTTTACTGACTGGAATGTGCTTTGAGCCATATGGCGAAGACATTAACGGACTTCCTGATTGCATCACTGGCTATGCCAACTTCTTTATGGACACTGTAATACCATCAAGGACTGTCCATTGCTTTCCTATCAACAAACCATGGGTCACCAGTGATCTAAAGGCTCTTTCCAACTGCGGAAAGAGAGCCTTTAGATTGGGATACAGGGAGAATTGAAACATGTGCAGAGGGACTAAAGGAGAAGATCAAGGTGGCTAAAGAGGAATACAGGAGAGAGCTGGGCAGAGTAACATACAGGAGGAGTGGAGAGGAGAGGCATGAAGAACATCACTGGCTTCAATTACCCTAGCTGTAGAGCCTCGGAATGTAGCTGTGAATGGGCTAATGAGTTAAACCAAATTTTTAATTGGTTTGACAATTGCCCTCCTCTTCACACCTCCCCCCCCCCCCCCCAGTGCACCAGTCCAAATGCAGAGGTACCGATACTCCCTCAGGACCAACCTTCTTCCCTTCTCCCCCCTCCAATTCAACACGTGGATGAACAACACAGGCTACCACTGTCAACATCCCTTCCTTGCCTTGCACCTACCATCTACACTTCCACATACCAACCACTTTCATCCCAATCTTAACCTCCCCAGCCCCTACCTTCCACCAATTCCCCAGTCATCATGGATTCCGTCATTACTGAGCAGGTGAGAAGGGCTCTGGGGAAACAGACACAGCAGAGTATTGGGACTGGATGGTGTGAAACCCATGGTCCTGAAGGAGTGCTGAGCAGTTGTGTGGAGTTCTCCAGTGCACTTTCAATCTGAGTCTCAGCCTGGAAAGAGTCCCAACTATATAGAAAACATCATATGTGGTCCCAGTACCCATGAAAGGCCAACCAAAAGTATGGAATGACTACTGTGGCCTGACCTCACACATCATGAAGACCCTAGAGAGGCTGGTCCTGGCTCAGCTCCAATCCCTTGTCAGATCCCCTGCAGTTTTCTTACCAGGAGCACATTGGAGTTGATGATTGGTAGATGCTGTCATCTACCTGCTGAACAGAGCCTACTCCCATTTGGATAAGCAGTGCAGCACTGAGAGGATCATATTTTTTGATTTTTCAGGTGTCTTCAATACCATTCAGCCCTCATTGCTGGGGGAAAAGCTCCATTCAATGCAGATTGGCACTTCCATTGTATCCTGGATAATGGACTACTGTCTGCTGTACCTGAGTGGCAGACCACAATTTGTGTGGCTTCAGAGCTGTGTCAGACATGGCTATAAGCAGCACTGGGGCCCCACAGGAGACTGTATTGGCCGCCTTCTAGTTTACCCTGTATACCTTGGACTTTAGATACAACACTGTCATGCCGTCTGCAGAAATTCTCTGATGACTCAGCAGTAGTTAGGTGTTTAAAGGGAGGACAGAGGATGAATACAGGGCCCTGGTGGAGGACATTGTCAAATGGTGCAAGATGAATCATCTGCAGCACAACATCAATAAGGCAAAGGAGATAATGATGGACTTTTGGAAGATTAAATCTGCATTGCTTCGTTATTATTGATGGTGAAGACATGGACGTGGTGAGGACCTACAAGTACCTGGGGGTGCACCTGGATGACAGACGAGTGCAGCACCAACACAGAGGCTGTGTACAAGAAGGGCCAGAATCGCCTCTACTCCCTGAGGAGACTGAGGTCCTTTGGAGTATGCAGGCCTCTCCTTCACAAGTTCTACCAGTCCCTTCTCGCCAGTACAGTCTCCTATGCGGTGTTGTGCTAGGGCAATGGTATCAACACAGGTGATGCCACAGGCTCAAAAAACTGATTAGAAACATTAGCTCTGTTGTAGGAGTCAATCTGGACACAGTGGAGGCTGTGGTAGAGCAAAGGACCCTAGGGAAAATCCTGGCAATTCTGGACAATGTTTCTCACCCTTTGCATGCCACCTTGGCTGAACACTTTTAGTAATAGACTAAGATAACTGTGCTGCTCTAAAGGGTGCTATATGAGGTCATTCTTACTCTGGGCCGTAGGGCTCTATAATGAGTCAACCTATTGCCAGGGAAGTGATGACCCTCACCTGTTAGACTGTTTGTGGTAACTTATTTTTTATTCTTCTTACGTCTCTTCTAATTATATTTGTGCACTTGTAATGCTACTCAGACACTGTAATTACCTTTAGGGTCAATAAAGTATCTATCTATCTAATGTACTTCCAGAATGACTTGAGATTCTCCTTAACCTTAGCGCTCAAGGATATTTGATGGCCTCATTTTGTCCTCCCATTTTTTCCCCTTATACTCACTACATTTTTTATATTGTTACATAACAAATGAGTCAATCAATTTAAGTAATTCAAACTCTCACAGGATAGGAAAATCTGATAATGATCAGTGTCTATTTTTGGGATGTTGAAAAAAATCATCGAACAACAGGAAAATTTCCTGAAACTCTTTCAAACAGGGTTTGCTCCAAAGTTTACAAAAACAATCAATACTTAGACATAGAACAATACAGCATAGATACAGGCATTTTGGCCTAATGAATTCATGCCAACCATGGTGACCATTCAGCTAGTCCCAATTTCTTTGTTGCCTCTAAGGCTCGTTTCTTCATGTATCTGCCCAAGTGCTAATTAAATGATACTGTTGTACCTTCCTCAATCACTTCCTCTGCTGGTTCTTTCCATATACTTAACACCCTCTTGGTGGAAAATAATTTGCCCTGCAGGTTCCTTTTAAATCTTTCCCCTCTCCTCCTAAAATCTTTGTCCCTGAGTTTTGGTCTCTCCTATCTGAGGATTGTCCATCTTATCAATGCCTCTCATAATTTTAAATATTGCTATAAAATTGCCCCTCATTCTATTATATTTCAAACAATAAAGACCTAGTCTGGCCAACTTCTCCTAGAACTTGGGCCCTCTAATCTGGCACATCCTAGTAAATCTTCTCTGAATTTTTTCTGGATTAAGCACACCTTTCCTAAGGAGCTATCAGAATGATCAGAGCTATACACTGTACCTGTACTTCAAGTGCAGCCTCACCAACAGCTTATGCAACTGCAATATTATGTCCCATCTCTTATACTCCAAACTCTGATGACAGCCAGCATGCTAAGTGCCTTTTCCACCATCTTGTTTACCTGTGAAATTGCTTTCAATGAACTATGCATTTGTACTCCTAAATCACTCTGTTCCATTACACTCCCTAGTTTCTTACCATTCCTATGCTGGTTTGACTTTCCACACAGTCCTTGGCCACTTCCCTAAATGGTCAAGATCTCCTCATTTCAAGAAATTTGTGGGTAGTTCTCATTTCATAGCCAACATATGTTCCTCTTTTTTTTTTAGCATTTTATTCAAAATCAAGAGACTAATTATCTGCTCAATCTTATTTTTTGGAGCTTCCCGTCCACAGCTATTGTCACAATCTCTCCAGTGTTGTAACACTTAAAGTACTTCAGATTTATTCAATTAAATGGAAAATTCTTTGCGATATTTTGAGGATGCCAATGTATAATTTGTATAACATTCTACAAATAAGCTGGTTCTTTTGGGAGAATAGGTGTTCATAAGCACATTTTAAAAAGTAATGAATATTGCTAATGAATAAAAAGTAATAAACACCGACTAGTGCTCGAACATTTCAAGTTGTGGGAATCATTTGGGAAATTTTGTTAAGGTGTGGTTGGATAGGGTAAATTCATTTGGATAACAAGATATTGAGAATGGGCTGATTTGGTCAACATGCAAAGGACAGTCATTTTGAAAGATGTAAGGTGGTTGGGTAGTACAACTTCTACATATGAAGGGTAATGCTGCATGGTTATAGTCATACTGAAAAATCTTGACAATTTTGACATTGAATCCTATTTCTGTTGTGAAAATTCGATTGGAGGAAATCAAACATCTAATATTCTATTTGTGGGGTAAAACTGAGTTTGAATTTATAGGGTGACAAACTATTCATTGGTGGTAGGATTCTGAGAAAGGGTGATAGTTATTTTCAATTGGAAGAGGGTCAGAACAGAGAAGGTAACTAATTGAAATAGACAACAAAGAATGTAGCTTCTTTGGTTGAGTCACCTATGGCACTTTGACCCGATTCTGACAATTTAGGTGACTGGCCGATTCAATATATTGATGCCACTTTTCTATTACCGTAATTCTAATCTCACTTGGTTCTCTTGGCATCAAAAAATCTTTTAAACTACAACTTTGAGAAAACTCAGCAATTCATAGGTAATTCCACCTTTAGCCCAACTCCCTGCCTGCCCAGGTAGGAAAATTCAAACATTGACAGAATGTTTGAGTGTAGAACAATTTTCCCTCTGACTTGGTCTTATTAAGGCCTAAACATTTTCAGATTCTTCAAGTTCATTCCACCTGATTTTCAACTTAATTTTCAATTCAAATAAATGAATTAGATCTTCAACTTCATGCAGCAAATTGGAGACAACAGTCAGGCTTGAGTTGACAAGTAGTGAGTTCCAGGCAATGACCATTTTCAAAATGAGAGATGGTAACAACATTACCAGCATCAAAGTTCTATCATGGGTATCCAAGAGGTATAGTCTACACAGTCAATGTAAAGGTGATTACATGAAGAGATCAGGAAATGGTTAGTCTGACATACCAATCCTAATCCACCATTTAAAAGGTGCATCAGGAGTGTGATGGAAACTCTACTTGATTGAATATGGAGCTGATACTATAATCATTGTTCTGTCTACCCATTTGAAGCACAGTCTCCCTGACCTTCGGATGTGCTGTCTCAGCACCATAGAGATTGGTACCTCAGCCTCAACATTTTACAATCTATGCAAATAATGTGGAAGAAAACACCAAAGTTATGGAGGTGATAGATAGTTAAGTAAAAAAGAATTTAGTTGCAGGGAAGTAGCAGGCTTAATGGGATTCAGTCACAGAGTCATACAGCATATTGCATTAACATTTGAGATCCATGTGCGACATTCTCAAAGCAAAGTGACTGCTGAAATGCAGTTTCTTCATCACTGACATTCATGCCAGTGTGGCGTTTTAATCAAGTTGAGTCGACTTTCCTGTCATGTGCACAAATACATGTCTGCAGAGTTGCAAATGGGAAAAAAACTTACTTGCAGCAGCATTACAGGCACATAGCATCATATAAGAAGCATTTACAAGAAAACAAATTATACACAAATTTTGCAAGAAGAAAACAACTACAACTTTTTATAAAGTAGTCCATTTTAGTACCAAGTGCCATAGTGTTGCTAAACTGTCATGGTGATCATGGCCAGTTGGTTCAAGAACAAAATGGTTGAAGGGAAGTAGCTGTTCTTAAATCTGGCGGTGTTGGATTTAGGCTTCTGTACCTCCTTCCTGATGGTACCCATGAAAAGATGGCATGGTCAGGATGATGTGGACCTTTGGATGCTGCCTTGAGGGAGCACCCTCTACAGATGTTGGAGAGAGATATGCCAGTGAAGTATTGGCAGTGTCTGCTCCTACTTCTTGCATTTCAGCGCATTCAGTGATGAGCTGAACTTTTTTAACCTCTTAAGTAAAAATTTTGGCACACATTCCTTATGATTGTGTGTACGTGCTGGTAGGGAAAGATAAAAATGTAACTCTTCCAAATTGACTTTTAAGGGAAATGTTTTTAAAGGGAAGTGCATTTTCTTTGTGAAGACTGGAAGAAAAGAATCTATAGTTCAAATCCACATCCAACACTCACATAAAAACCTGGACAACATACTCTGGGCACAGCAATAGGCTCTCTCCTCTCTGGTACAGAGCAAGTGATCAAATGGCAAGAAGCGGCACTCACTCTCTGCACTTCCATGCTGTTCATTTTTGGAATACATCTATCCTGCATCTTTCTCATTTTTCCCAGAAACTCACACAATTGCTGCGTTGTTGTCATCCCTGCCATCATTTTCTTCCAATTTACTTTGGCCAACTCCTCTCTCATACCACTGTAATTTCCTTTACTCCACTGAAATACTGCTATGTCAGATTTTACTTTCTACCTATCAAATTTCAAGTTAAACTCAATCATTTTGTGAACACTGCCTCCGAAGGGTTCCTTTACCTTAAGCTCCCAATTATCTTTAGTTCATTATATAACACCCAATCCAGTACAGCTGATCCCCTAGTAGGGTCAACGACAAACTGCTCTAAAAGCCATCTCATAGGGATTCAACAAATTCACTCTCCTGATTTTCCCAATCTACCTGCATATTAAAATCTCCCATGACTATCATAACATTGCCCTTTTAACATGCCCTTTCTATTTCCTGTTGTAATCTGTAGTCCGTATCCCAGCTGCTGTTTGGAGGCCTGTATATAACTGCCATCAGGGCCCTTTTACCCTTGCAGTTTCTTTACTCAACCCACAAGGATTCAACATCTTCCCAACCTATGTCACATCTTTCTAATGATTTGATGCCATTCTTTACCAGCAGAACCATGCCACCCACTCTGCCTACCTTCCTGTCCCTCTGATACAATGTGTAACCTTACACATTCAGCTCTCAACTATAAACATCCTTCAGCCACATCATCATAGCCGACACTGTAAAAGTACAAGATCACCCATCTTATTTCTTATACTCAAGTGCTTTGAGATGTAACACTTCGAGTATTGTGTTTGCCACCATTTTTGATTCTGCATCCCTAATGTACTGATACTCACCCTGGCCACAATTTTATCCTATCATCTGCCTGCCCTTCTTGACAGCCAGACTGCATGCTATCTTTTTAAAAAAAATCTCTTTAAAAAAAAATTCATTTGAGCACTTTGTTTAAGTACGTTTGAATACACTAGACTGCTCAGTTCATTATATCGTAGTCTTAGTTTCATTAGTTTAATCATTACAAGATTGTTTGTCTGCTGATTTCTCAATAACGGATCGAACATACTTTCTTCAACTTTAGAATTTCATTATTTGGAGAGGGCATCATGAAGTGTCATTTTCTTGTGCTTGTCTCTGAGTGGTTTTGGTTTGTTCGAAAGTAGCTGCTACAGCACATACATTGATACATCATAGAGAAATGGAAGAATAATAGAGTATTGTAGTAGAAGATTTCTAGTAGTAGGCAAAAGATACAGGTGTGTATTTCATACTAAACTCTGTTGTGCTCCGATGTGGCAGTTTTGTTGTATTCTTGTTCCCCCAACCTTAAATACCTAGCAATCAAATACAGATCATTCTATTTACTAAGAGAATTCTCCTCTGTGATCCTGACCACAGTTTACGCCATCAGCTGACTGTAATCAAGTACTTGAGATGCTGCATGATGCCATCACCAAACAAGAACCAGTCCACCCTAACTCATTTAAAATCATAGTCGGGGATGTTAGGCAGGCTTGTTTGAAGAAATCACTGCCCAATTACCATCAGCATATGACCTATTGCACCAGAGGTCCTAACACACTATACCACAGCTCTACTAAGATAGGGAATATCTACTGTTTTATGCCCAGACAGTACCTGGGGAAATCTGATCACTTGGCTGTCTTTCTCTTACCTGCATACAGGCAGAGACAAAAGAGCAAGGCTGCAGAGCTGAGGACACCAAAGAGATTGTCACAGAAGACAGAGGACCAGCAACAGGATTGATTTGAATTGGTGGACTGGGTCGTGTTCAAGGGCTCAGTTGTGGATCTGAATGAATATACCATAGTAGTCATAGACTTTAGAAAAACAGTTGTAAACAAGTATGTCCCCACAAAATCATTTATTCTCCCCAACCAGAAGCCCTGGATGATCTATGAGATCCACATTCTCATGAAGGCCAGATCAATAGCAGTCAAGTTTGGCAGTCAAGAAAGTTACTAGAAGTTCTAGAAAGCCAACTCATGGGCAAAGTGGCAATCCTGAATCGATGAAGGATGCTCAACAGCTGTAGCCAGGCATTGTGACATAAGTGGCAGCAAAGATTTGCATCCAGATGAGCTCAGTGCCTTCTATGCTGTGTTGAATGTCAAACCGTGGAGGAACCATCCCACAGTCCCTGGTGATCTTGTGTTTTTTTTTCTGAGCTCCAATTTGCCTAACAGCACAATGAGATCCATAGCAGATGCTATTTCATTGGCTCTTCATTCAAGCCTGAAACATTTGGACCGCAAAGATGCATATGTAACAACATAGTTAAGATGTTTACTGCTATGCTGTAGGTATTCCTTTTTGGCAGTTCTGTAAGAGCAGTCTGTTCTGCTTTCAGCTTGTTTGGGTTTAAGCTGAAGTAAGGGGCTTTGTTGTTCAACTTAGGAATGTGGCGTCAGCCAGTCAGGATGGTGGAATTGGGAGAAGGTTCTAGAGAATGCTGGGTGGAGAGGTTTATTTGTGAGGGAGCTGGGAGAAGACAAGGAGGGATGATGACCGAGGATGCTGTCCCTGTTGCACAAGGAGCTTTGTGCAGATGAATGGCTTCAAGGAGGAAGAACTAATACTCCCGCAGGAGAGCCTGTTTGTTCGAGATGGATTTTGAGTGACATTTGGAAGGTGGTGTGTGCTTTCATGCAGACTGAGGGTCCAGTGCATGAGTTACAGATAACTTCAAGATGAGCTCCAATTTTTGTTTACATTTGACTGTTTAATTATAATGGACCATTTTTGTTTTTCTCTTTTTCTTTAATAACTCTTTGGTTAAGTTAATGTTCTTTGTAATTGTATGCAGTGTATGGTCTGTTATTTCTTGCTGATGGGCGATTGTAAGGAGGCAGTAAATCACACAGCATTCACATAAACTGGTTTGGTGGGACCAAAGTCATATACACCCTAGATGTACAGAGCCTGAGAAAGGTGGGTTCCTCGCCGTGGAGTACAGTGGCTGTTAGTGAGGGGCTAAAGAGCTACGTTTCTGGAGATGCCCAATAAAAAGTGGTTTTGCATACATCATGATGCTTTTTCTAGACTACAGCATGGCATTCTATACTATCATCCCCTCAAACTAATCAATGAGCATCAAGACCTTGGCCTCAATACTAACTTGTGCAATTGGATCTTTGATTGCTGACTTGCAGACCCCAGTCAGTTCAGATTGGCAACATTTCTCCATGATCTCCATCAGCACATGTGCATCACAAGCATTGCTCGACTCACTTTACACTTACGACTGGGTGGCTAATGATAGCTCCAATCCATGTTTAAGTTTGTTGATGACACCACTGTTGTAGGACAAATCAAAGGTGATAACGTATCAGCATACAGGAGGGAGGTTGAATTTCTGGCTGAGTAGAAATGACAACAACCTCTTACTCAATGTCAGGAAAACCAAGGAGCTGATAATTGACTTAGGGAGGAGACCAGAGGTTTATAAGCCAGTCCTTATCAGGGACTCAGTAGTGGATACGGCCCAGTTCATCACAGGTGAAGCCCACCCCACCATTGAGCACATCTATGCAGAGCATTGTCACAGGAAAGCAGCAACATCATCAAGGACTTCACCGATCAGATCATGTACTCTTCACTGCTACCATCAGGAAGAAGGTACAGGAGCCTCAGGACTCACAATACTAGATTCAGGAACAGTTATTACCCCTTAACAATCAGGCTTCTGAACCAGAGGGGATAATTTCACTCAACTTCACCAGCCCCATCACTGAACTGTTCTTCACAGCCTAAGGACTCTTCATCTCATGTTCCTTCTGTTTAACTTCTTGAAAATTTTAATCAAATAATCTAAACGCTAGCAATTTACTAGGGAGAGGGCAAGGCTTGACTTACTTTCGAGAAATAGGGCAGGGAAAATGCCTGAGGCGTCAGTGGAGGAGCACTTTGTGACTTGTGACTGTAGTTCTACCAGTTTTAAGTTAAGTATAGAAAGGAACTGATCTATTCCACAAGTTTTCATTTGGGCTATGGCAAATTTTGATGGTATTATTTAAGACAGCTGAGAGGAACATAGCGGTCTCCCTGCCTCCTATCGGGGACAATTTATCAGGAGTGCTGCCTACGTAGGGCCCTTAGTGTTATTAAGGATCCCACCCTTCCATCCAGCACCCTTTTTGACTTTCTACCATCAGGCAGGAGACTTGCATGCATAACAGTACAAACAGTCAGGATGAGAAACAGTTGCTTCCCCAGGCCATCAGGCATCTGAACCCCCTCCCACATTATATTCGAAGTCTCACTGGTTAATCTGTTCCAGTACAATATTTAATATTAATGCACTTCAGTTTGCTATTTATGTGATTCATCTGTAGATTTTATTCTAATCTTCATAATTTAATGTGTTTTACACGTTTGGGGAAACGTCTCAATACAACATACATTATATGGTATATGCGTTATATACATGTGTATGGTTAAATGACAATAAACTTGACTTGACCTTGCAAAAGTTGATGGACTAGGTTGTTTGTAAGTGGAAGCCTTTTAAAAGTGAGATCGTGAGTTGGATCTTTTTCTGATTGGTCAGGGCATCAAAGGATATGGTGAGAATACAGGTTTATGGGTTGAGTGGGATCCGGGATCAGCCATGATGGAATGGCAGAGCAGACTCATTGGGCTGAATGGCCTAATTCTGCTCCTTTGACTTATGGTCTTGCATCTTTAGCAGAGGAGATTAAGGAAAATCTGAAGATATTAAGTGTATTGGGGAAAATGTAACATGGAGAGAACTAGGACTTTCAAAGACCAAAGTGGACAACTTTGGAGCCACAGGAGATGGGCGAGTTCTGTGATGGATATCTTTATCTGTTTTTACCATGAAGAAAGATATGAAGACTTTGGAACTTGAGATAGTTGATGGGAATGCCTTGAGGATAAGTGTCAGGTTACAGTACAGAAGGTGGTGAATATCTTAAAATATATGAAGGTAGATAAATATCTGGGGCCTGATCAGGTATATCAAAGAACGCTGGGATGCTAGAGAAGAAATTGTAGGAGCCATGTCTGAAATAGTTGCATCATTGTTAGCTACAGATGAGATGCCAGAAGACAGGAGGTTTACCTTTATTTGGAAAGAGTTGCACAGAAAATCTTGGGAGCTCTAGATGAATAAACCTAATAGCTATAACTTCCACCATCTCCAAAGGGATCCCACCTCCAAGCACGTTCCCCCCACCACTTACTGCTTTCCGCAGGGATTGCTCCTATGTGACTCCCTTGTCCATTCGTCCCTCCCCACTGATCTCCCTCCTGGCACTTATCAATACAAGCGGAACAATTGCTACACCTGCCCCTGCACTTCCTTCCTCACTACCATTCAGAGCCCCAAACAGTCTTTCCAGGTGAGGCTATGACACTTCATCTGTGAGTTTGTTGGGGTCATCTACTGTATCCAGTGCTTCCAGCATGGCCTCCTATATATCGGTGAGACCTGACGTGGATTGGGAGACCGCTTTGCTGAGCACCTACGTTCTGTCTGCCAGAAATAGTGGGATCTCCCAGTGGCCACCCATTATAATTCCACTTCTCATTCTGATGTGTCAATACATGGCCTCCACTTCTGCAGCAATGAGGCCACACTCAGGCTGGAGGAGCAACACTTTATATTCCATCTGGGTAGCAACCAACCTGATGACATGAACTTTAATTTCTCGAACTTTCGGTAAAATCCCCCCTCCCCTTCACCATTCCCCATTCCCTTTTCCCTATCTCTTCTTATCTCCTTACCTGCCCATCACCTCCCTCTGATTCTCCTTCCCTCTTTTCTTCCTTCCATGGACTTCTGTCCTCTCCTATTAGTTACCCCCTTCTCCAGCCCTGTCTCTCTTTCACCAATCAACTTCCCTGCTCTTTACTTCATCCCTCACCCCACCTGGTTTCACCTGTCACTTTGTATTTATCCCTCCCTTCCCCCCCCCCCCCCCCCCCCACCTTCTAACTCAGGTGACTCCTCAGCTTTTTCTCTTCGGTTCTAATGAAGGATCTCTGTCCAAAACATCGATTATACACTTTTCCATAGATGCTGCCTGGCCTCCTGAATTTTTCCAGCATTTTGTGTACGTTGTTTGAATTTCCAGCACCTGCAGACTTTCTCTTGTTTGTGATTAGCCTAATAACTGTGGTAGATAAGATACTGGAGGATATTCTGTGGGATAGATGTTCATGTACTGCACTTGGAAAGATGGATTAATTAAGAATAATCAACACACTGGGAGATTGTGTCAGGAATTTGTTTGGCTGAAATTTTTTGAAGATGTAACCAAGAAGGTTCATGAGGACAGGTGGGATAGAAGTAGTCTGTTATGAACTTAGTAGTAGTCTATGAATTTGATAAAATTCCACATGATTGGTTGCTATGCTTATGTTATATTGCATGAGACCTATGGAGAGCTGTCTTATTTGATATATAATGTTCAACTGGGGTATTGTTGTAGTGTAGCATTTAGTGCGATGCTATTATGGCTCCGGCACTGGGGTCAATTCCAGCGCCACTAGTAAGGAGTTTGTATGTTTTCCACGTGACCGTGTGGGTTTCCTCCAGATGTTCTAGTTTCCTCCCTCATTCCAAAGACATTCTGGTTAGTAGGTTAATTGGTCAATGTAAATTCTCCTGTGATTAGACTAGTGTTAAATAGATGGGTTGGTGGGTGACCCGGCTTGTTGTACAGGAAGGGCCTGTTCTCTAAATAAAAATAAAAGGAATGGCTTAATGGTAGAAAGCAGACGGTGATCTGGAAAGTTGTTTTTCACACTGGAGGGTCATACTAGTGGTATCCTCAGCGATCAGTGCCAGGAGGGGCAATTTCTCCACTCAGAGGGTAGTCCATATATGGAATGAGCTGGCAAAGGTAATGGTTGAGGAACAAACACATTTGAAGATACTTAGAGAGATACACAGATATGAATGGTTTGAAGGGATATGGGCCAAATGTGGACAAATGGGATCAGCTTATATAGACATTTTAGTCAGCACGGATTGTTTGAGACAAATGGCCTGTTTCTGTGCTGTATGACAATGAATAAACATTTAGTTTGGGAAATCGCTCATAATTTAATCCTTGGAATCCAGTTAACATTCTGGTAAATGTATAGTATGCTCTCCTGAATGCCAAGGTTTGGTGCCCAAATCTATTCTCAGTATACTGGGTTAGACACATGCCGGTGATAATAAACCTGATTCTGATTCTGATTTTGATTTGGAGGTGCTTGTATCTGGAACAACAAACAATCTGCTGGTGGAATTTAGCAAATTGAGCAGCATCTGTGGGAAGAACACTGTTACCATTCATGTGCCTCTGTCTCCCAACTCCACTCTGTTTCCCTCTTCTACCTTATGCAGACTGTCATCTTATTCCCCTCCTAATATTTTTGACCTCTTATTATAGCACTTGTCCTTTAATCCAGACAGCATCCTCTTCTGCAACTTCTCCACCCTCCAAAAGTGAATACAATTTTCCAGATGCAGCTTAATTAGAGTTTTATAAAACTGTAACATAACTTCTTGATCTTGATCTCAGGCTATGACTTAAAAAAACGCATGCACACCATGCACGTTCTTAATCACTGTATCAACTTGTGTGGCAAATCGCAGGCAGCTATGGACTTGGCCCCTATACATAAGTGCGGTTAAGGATCCTGTAATTAACTATGTATATATGATCTCCCAAGATGCAAAACCTCACACTTCATATGTAATTTTTCTGCCCATATCTGAAACTGATCTACAGTATATCCCTTTAGTAATCTGCCGTACTATCCAAACTGCCACTAATTTGTGTCAACTGCAACTTTACTTATAGAACATAGAACATGGAATAATATAGCACAGAAACAGGCCCTTATGCTCACAATGTTGTGCTGAACCAGCTAAAAAGTAATTAAAAACCCTAAAAAATGAATCCCTCCTACCAACATGTGTCCATAATCCCTCCATTTCCTCATATTCATGTACCTATCTAAATGTCTTAAAAGCCTCTACCACTATACCAGGCAGAACATTTCAGGCATCCACCGCTCTGAGTAAAATCTTACCCCTCACATCCCCTTTGAACCTAACACCCCTCACCTTCAATATATGCCCTCTGGTATCAGACATTTCTACCCTGAGAAAAAGATACTTCCTGTCTAGTCTATCTATGCCTTTCACAATCTTATAAACCTCTAATAGATCTTCCCTCAGCCTCCACAGCTCCCAAGAAAACAATGTTTGTTCGGTCTCTTGTGATAGCACAAGCCCTCTAAACCAGGCAGTATCTTGATAAACCTCTTCTGCATCCTCTCCAAAGCCTCAACATACTTTCTATAGTGGGGCGCTCAAAACTCTATGTAATACTCCAGAGTTCTATAAAGTTGCAACATATCCTCTTTTGAATTTAGTGCCTCAGCTAGTAAAAGCAAGCATTCCATAAGCCTTCTTAATCATCCAATTGACCTATGTAGCCAATTTCATGGAGCTATGAACTTGGATGCCAAGATCTCTCTGCTCAGTGTACTGTCTCCTTGTATTTGACTTACCAAGGTGCAACACTTCACATTTATCTTGGCCAAACTCCATCTGACATTTCTTTGCCCATATCTATAACTGATCTATATTATGCTGTATTCTTTGCCAATCTTCTACACTACCTACAACTTCACCAAGTTTAGTATCATCCACAAATTACTAACCTACCCATCTACATTTTCATCTGTCATTTATATACATCACAAGCAGCAAAAGTCCCAGCACAGATCCCTGTAGAACACCACTAATTACAAACCTCCAATTCAAGTAAGTCCCTTTGACCACTACCCTCTGTCTTCAATACACAAGCTAGTTCTGAATCCAAACAGCCAATTCATTGCAGACCCCATGCATCTTAATCTTCTGGATTAGCCTCCCATGAGGAACTTTGTCATGTGCCTTACTAAAATCCATATAGATAACATCCACTACACTACCTTCATCAGTCTTTCTTGTCACCTTGTTAAAATCTTCAATCAAGTTGGTAAGATGCAATTTTCCTTGTACAAAGCTATGCTGGGTCTCTCTAATTAGGCCATGGGTTTCCAAATGCTCATATATCCTATCCCTAAGAAATTTCTTTGTCAATTTCCCTACAACTGACATGAGACTCACTGGTCTATAGTTCCCAGGATTTTCCCTTGTTCCCTTCTTAAATAGAGGTACAACATTAGCCACTTGCCAGTCCTCTGGCACCTTGTCGGTACGCAGAGAAGACACTGAAGATACTGGTCAGAGCCCCAGCAATCTTATCTCTTGCTTCCCTCAATAACCTGGGGTAATTCTTATCAGGCCCTGGGGACTTATTCACCCTAATAGTCTTTAGGAGACCCATCATTTCCTCCTCCTTGTCTCTAAACTCCCTAATCTACATTTTCATCCAAGTCATATATATCTCAAACAGCAAAGGTCTTGGTATGGATCCCTGTAGAACACCACTAGTTACAGTCTTCAACCATCGACCACTACCCTCTGTCTTCTATGGGCAAGCCAATTCTGAATCCAAATGGCCAAGTCGCAGTGGACTCCATGATTCTTAAACTTTCTGGATGAGTCTATCATGAGTGATCTTATCTCAGGTCTTACTAAATTCCGTACAGGCAACATCCATCGATCAATTTCATCACCATGAAAGGCTCAATCAAGTCATTAAGCCATAACCTGCCCTCACAAAACCACACTGACTAACCCTAATTAGGACGTGATTTTCTAAATGGTTAGAAATCTTATCCCTAGAATTTTTCCCACAAGCTTCACTTTCACTAAAATGAGGCTCACTAGTCTAAAATATCTAAGATTTTCCTTATTCCCCTTGATCAATGGAACAGTATAGCTACTCACAAATCCTCCGTGACCTGCCTGTGGCTAGAGAGGACACAAAGATCTTGGTCAAAGGCCCAGAAATCTCATCACCTGCCTCTCTGAATAATCTGGTATATCCCATAAGAGCTTGGGGACATCTACCGTAAAGTTCTTCAATTGACCTGAGAGCACTTTGTTCTGAATTTTAAAATGCCATAGTATATTAGCATGTGCTACACTAATCTTCCTATCCTCCATGTCCTTCTTGGTGGAGAATTTAAGACCTTATCGGCATCCTCTGTCTCAAAGCACATGATCCTTCTTTTATCCTTAATTGGTTCTGTCCATTTTCTTAGTATTCCTCTTGTTTTTGATATATGTAAATTAGTAAATTGGTTTATTATTGTCACATGTACTGATGTACAATGGAAAATCTTGTCTTACATACCTTATACAGATCAGTTTATTGCAATAGTGCATTGAGTCGGTACAAAGCAAAAACAGTGCAGAGTTAAGTGCAGTGTAGGTGGACTGCAGAAACAATGCAGAGGAAGTGCATTGCAGATAGACAATAAAGTGCAAGGCTGTAATGAGGTAGATTGTGAAGTCAAGAATCCATTTTACTATACTATGGAACTGTTCCATAGTCTTAAAACAGCAGGATAGAAGCTATTGTTGAGCCTGGTGGAATGTGCCTTCAGGCTTTTGCATTTTCTGCCCAATGGAGGGATGAGAACAGAGAATATCTAATGTGGGTGGGATCTTTGATTATGTTGGCTGCTTTTTAAAGGCAACAAGAAGTGTAGTTAGTCTATGGAAGCTGGTTTCTGTGTCCACAACAGTAGTTTCTTGCAGTCATGGACAGAGTAGTTGCATACTAACTGTGATGTATTTGGACAGGATGCTTTCCATTGTGCACCGATTAAATATTGGTAAGATCAAAGCAGACATGCCAAATTTCTTGAGCCTACTGAGGAAGTAGAGAGGTACTGATGAGCTTTAGGATACCTAAGGATTCTTTTTAATCCTACTTGCAAGGACTTCTCATTTCCCTTCTGGCTCTCCTATTTCCCTTCCCGAATTCTTTACTAGCTTCTTTATATTCCTCAAGGGCCCAGTTTGATTTTAGTATGTTAAGTCTTATATTGTTTCCTTTTTCTCCTTGACTAAATTTACACCTTTTTGTGTCATTGAAAGTTCCCTTATCTTGCCACCCTTATCCTTACTGGGACATACGTGTCTTGTATTTGATGTAGTTGGTCTTTAAGCAGCCTCCACATATCAGAGATGGATGTGCAAAATTAGCTGTTCCCAATTAACTCTTCCTAGTCCTACTAAATATTTTGGTAATTTGCCCTCTTCACAATTTAATGTTTTTTCTGCAAGGTCCATACTTAAAGCATCCTTATTGATAGTTATTGTAAAACTTAACAAGTTATGATCGCTATTTCCTGAATATTTCCCCACTGAAAGGTTGATCACTTGAATAGGCTCATTTCTCAATACAAGGTATGGTATGGCCCATCCTTTTGTCATATAAAAACATAATCACTGTCCTTGTCTGTATGATAGTGGCCCAGTTCTGCAGAAGTTCTGTTAGAGCCATGTGGATCTGTTGGTCTTTATTTCTGCAACTGCTAATTTGTAAACTTCCAGACAGCTGATAACAAATGATTCTTTAATTACATTTAGACTCTTTATGGAATCTAGTGGTAGAGCATGTGGTTTGCAGATATCCCAGATGACCCTACAAGTTCTTTATTGAATGGAGGGAAATGGCTTGTAAAAGTAAGTATAAAGTAAAAGGACAGGAGAGGTTATTGAAGTCTCCAGAAAAAAAAGAATAAAACAAGGAAAGTTCAGAGGCTTGGCATTCAAAATGAGGTAGTAAATTGGTTTAGACATTGGCTTTGTGGGAGAAGCCAGAGAGTGGTAGTTGATGATTGCCTTTCTGACAGGAGGCCTGTGACTAGTCAAGTGCTGCAGGGTCCGTTGTTGTTTGTCATCTATATCAATGATCTGGATGATAATCTGGTTAACTGGATCAGCAAATTTGTGGATGACACCAAGATTGAGGGTGCAGTGGACAGTGAGGAAGGCTATCAATGCTTGCAGCGGGATCTGGACCAGAAGGAAAAATGGGCTGAAAAATGGCAGATGGAATTTAATGCAGACAAATACAAGGTGTTACACTTTGGTAGGACCAACCAGGGTAGCTCTTGCACAGTGAACAGTAGGGCACTGAGGAGAACAGTATAAAAAGGGATCTTGGAATACAGGTCTATAATTCATTGAAAATTGCAGCACATGTAGATAGGATCATAAAGAAAGCTTTCAGCACATTGGCCTTCATAATTCAAACTACTGAGTACAGAAGATGCGATGTTATTTTGAAGGTGTATAAGACGTTGTTGAGGCCTAATTTGAAGTATTGTGTGCAGTTTTGTTCACCTACCTACGGGAAAGATGTATATAAGGTTGAAAGAGTACATGGATGTTGCCAGAACTGGAGGACTGGAGTTATAGGGAAATATTGAATAGGTTGGGAATGTAGAAGATTAAGGGGAGAGTTGATAGAGGGATACAAAATTATGAGGTGTATAGCTGGAATAAATCCAAGCAGGCTTTTTCTACTGAGGTTGGGTAGGGCTATAACTATAGGTCCTGGTTAAGGGTGAAAGATGAAAAGTTTAGAGGAACATCAGGGGCAACTGCTTCACTCAGAGTGTTGTGAGTGTGGTACGAGCTGCCAGCGCAAGTAGTGCATGTGAGCTTGTTTTCAGCATTTAAGAGAAGTTGGATAGTAGGGATATGGATGGCAATGGTCTGCCTGCAGGTTGATGGAAGTAGGCAGATTAAATGGTTTGGCCCAGACTGGATGGCAAAAAGGCCTGCTTTTGTGATTCACTTTTTATATGACTCTTAAATTAAGAATGGGATAAGAATTTAACTTAAAGGCAACTGAAGAGAACACTGAAAAGGATGGTTAACACAGGAATGAAGGTGTGAAATTTGAATGAATGCACCATACAAAATCAGATAGATAATCTTGTACTGTTGCTAGAAATTGGCAGGTATGAGGTAGGCATCACAAGGTTGTGAATGAAAGATCACAGCTGGAAACTTAACACCCAAAGATGACATTGTACTGAAAGGACAGGCAGATGGCAGATGGATAGCTTGGCAGAGGTAGAGGGGTTATTTGACAGAGGTGTATAAGTTATGAAAGAGATAGGCAGGGTATCAAAGAAGGCATAGGTTGAGATGAAGGTTGCAAGTTTATAGCAGATGTCAGGAGGAATCAGTTTCATCCAGAGTGGTTGGAATCTGGAATTAATCTCTGAAGAGATGTAGAAGCAGATCTTCCATGACATTTAAGAAGCAAGAAGACAAGTATGTGAATTGCCAGTTTTGGAAGACCGTGGACCCAATACAGGTAAATGGGTTTAGTTGCAGATTGGTACACTAGGTGGCAAGGACATGATGGGCTATGGGCCTGTTTCTGTGTTGTTTGGTTCTATATTAATAAATAAGCAATTGCTTAATTACCTTTGGATTAAAATGGAATTATCAGTCTTTTTTTAATCAATCTTTCTTTTTAAGCTGGAAAAATTAATTGATGATGCTATTAAAGGAAGAGCTTTTAAGAGACTGGAAGAATTACAAGAAGAAAGTGCTGAGATTATATCTTGCAACTGTAGCAAACAGATGACAAACAAACTGAACAGACTAATACTGAGGGTAAGAAATATTTACAAGAATTATCCTATCATAAAGTTCTAGAAATAGATAAATACATGTGAAGAAATAAATCTCATTGAAACAGTATTGAATGTTCTGTATTTGCACTACAAAATTCTTTGGAATTTCTCTTACTCTCATTGATCTGTAGATGTATTGTATCTCTACCAATGGTGTGATTCAGGATGGGGATTGCTGCTCCAGTAGCCTGAGTCTAGGCATCAGAAACACAGAGACCCTACATAACTGATGGAAGAAACATCTCACCCCACAACGTGCTCATCCGATCATGCACTATTTGCCCACCTGTCGAATAGACAATGTGTCTCACATTTGCCCCTTGCATTACCTCAGAACCTACCATATGTTTTATGTATTGGATGTCATGAATCTGGAACATGTCTCAATTACCTGTCTTCTATCCTTTGGAAGGATTACATGTTATTATTGTAAATTCTACATGATACCACGGTACTTAGCAAGAGGAATTCCTGCCTTATCTTCGATCAATTATTATTACAAGGTTTGGAAAGGGATGGGACTTGGTCTATGTTATTATTATGTTTTGTGTGACTATGTTTATTGCTATCTTATATGTGCTGAGTGCTGGTATCATTGTTGGTACTGTGTTTTGCACCCTGGTCCTGGAGGAACGCTGTTTGATTTGACAGCATTCCACTCTTGTAGGATAATGTCTTTTTGAACAAGGGGGTGCTATTCTGCTTGGCAGGTGAAACTTGTGGTTGTGAAGAAGTCTCAGGTTCTGGGGCCTCCTCCATGGTGGTTGTAGGAGTTGACTTCAGGACTGCAGGAAGTGGTTCTGACAGCTCTGGACACGTTTCTTATGAAATGTTGATGTCCCTAACAGAACATGGCAAGGTTCACTGAATGTTGTGGATCTATAATGTGTGAGTACAGTGTCTGATGTCACCATTTTCTTTATCTTTTTGAAAGCCGTCCCGCACTGCTTTGTCCATTGCTGTTTCTTCCAGAAATGAATTCAAGGGTGAGGATGCTAGCCAGGTTTCGCAGGAATCTGTTATAGTAATGGACAAATTCTAAAAAGGATTGCATGTCCTTTGGCCTTGGGGCATCCACCACTGCTTGAATGTTCCAAGCACACTTGTGTAATCCTTGTGCATCAATAGTGTGACCACAGTAAGTGATACATGGTTTAAGGAATTCATATTTGTTACATCACGTTCAGAGTCCATAATCTTCTAACTCTTTTAACACAGTTTTGAAATTTTGGAAATGTTCCTTGTCATCCTTTCAGTAACAATGATGTCATCCAGATAACACTGAGTGCTTGGGCAGCCTTGTAGCATATGGTCCATTTTTTTCTGCCAGCGTGCATGTGCAGAATGTACCTAAAAATTAGCCTAATATAGTGATACAGCCCTTTGTGAGTGTTGATGATGAGAAACTCTTTTGACTCTTCTTCCATCTCCAACTTTAGGTAGGCCTCAGCTAAGTTCCATTTGCTAAAGTGTTTTCCTTCAGAAAGGTTTGCAAAGATATCATCTATTCTGGGCATAGGGTATTGGACTTCTCTCAGTACTGATAAAATCACCACAGATCCTTACAGACCCATCCTTCTTGGATGCTAGGACCATTGGTGTTGCCCATGGGCTCCATTCAACTTTGGAAAGAATTCCTTTAGCCTCCATGCGATCTAACTTATTGGTTACTTTATCATGGATGGTATGAGAAACTGGACGGGCTTTGTAAAACTCATGTTTTGCATTTTTATTTAACATTTTTAACCTTATTTTACCCTTGATATATTTTCTAATGCTGTCCTTGAACACTGCTGTAGCATCATCCAGTACCTTTCTTAATTCACATTCAGTTGTCTCTTGCAGGGGATGTTGTACACAACTGGTGATTGGATCTCCAATCAAGTTGTAGTTATCTCAGCTATTCATGCCCCCACAATGCTGGTCCTCCTGTTTTTACCATACAGAAGCCCATTGTGGCTTATTGGTTGTTGTACCTCACTGTTAATGAATGTCACCCCCATAGGAGTTACCATTTTTCCAATAAAAGTTCTAAGTTGAATATCTGCAGGCTTCACTTCAGTATTTTTGAAATGCCATTCAAACTCTCTTGAAACAACCGAGCCAGTATCCAATTCCATTTTAATTAATTTGCCGTTCACTTCTGGTGTAAGCCATATTGCTTGTCAATTGTTAGTTTTCACTTTATAAAACTCAAAGCTACCCAGTTCTGTGTCACTCTCATCATTATCAGATTTTTTCATCAAGAGCATACAGGTTAGTGCTCTTTTTGAAATTGCAACTTGACTTTTTATCTTTCTCTTCTCTGTGCAGTTTATTTATTTTTTATCTGCCCAATATGCTCTTTATATCCTACTTTGTTGTATTATCATCAATTTTCACTTTTAAACCTGCAGTGATTTGGTGTATATGAGCCCATGCCACAGCAATAACACAATTTGTTTGGCCAGGCTGGTTTCTGATTTGACGTTGCAACTTTGTTCATGCTCACTTTGATTCGTGACTGCAACTCAAATGTGTCTGTCTGCTGTTTCCATTGATACAGCTATTTCAACTGTTCTTTTAAATGTGAGTTGTACTTTAGTTATGGAGCTGTTTTTGAATGTTTTCTTGTAAGGCTCCACAAACTAAATGATCTCTCAGTGCATCGTTAAGCCCATTACTGAGCTGACAATGCTCAGACAACTTCTTCAATTCTGCCACATATGCTGAAATGGACTCTTCTTCCTTTTGATTCCACTTATGAAACCTAAAGTAATCTGCAATCGACAAGTCAAATTTCTAAGCAAAGTGTATACTTTTAAGTCCAATGCACTCAGTAAAATTGGCACCCGCTTATCAGCTGTTCAATTTGCTTTAAAATACTGCTCAATCTGCTCAGTATACAAAATCCAGTTATCTGTTGTGTAATCAAACATGTCAGTCAGTCTTTCTGATGTAGCCAGCCATTTGTGCTATTATAATGATTATCATCACCTGGTACTCACTGTTTATGAACCTATGAATTCATCCATTTTCTGCCCTTTAAAAAAAACTCTACAGTGTTTGTCTCTTCCGAAGAGACACATGCTGTGCTGTTTTTATTTTTATTTGACCATCTATTCTCACTGTGCTCAAATGCCTCACTGCGCTTCTACAGGTTGGTAGTCATTTTGGGTACGCTTAACACTTTCTTGTCACCACTTATGTTTTGTAACTCCAGGACATAAAACTAACTGCAAGAAAAAGATGAGAGCCTAGGAGAATGGGTCTTAGGTTTGTGTTTACTTTAACTAAAACGTATAGTTAATACGTAGCTGTGTAATGACGTATGCCATTTACGTACTTTACATATAATCCACAATGCATTAAATAAACAACAAAGAATGCTTAATCAAACAATATATTTACAATATTACTCAAATATTATTGAAATAATGAATATACATGTTGCCTGTATTATATTTTTGCCAGAAATGTAGCGCCTCACGTTATTTATCTGACCATTCTGCTCATCTAGATGCTCTAGCAGTCTGTCGTTATTCTTTCACTGTTTAAACTTGGAGGCATGATGGTGTGGTCTTTAAATTGTGAGCCTGTAGTACTGTAGTCCACAAAATTAATACCATAGGCTTTTGTGAAATGTTTTGTCTGTTTTACAAAAGACGTAGCCCTTTTCTTCCATTACGAACAAATCAAAAGCAGTCGCTTTACTCTGATATCATTATGATATATTACACTATCTCTAAGTAAATAGAACAACTCATTGACGGTTTTTGTGAATTATGTAGAACAATCTCTATTATGAACAATATATATAATTTGTCACCAATTACATTATACTATACAGATCACCCCCCCCCCCCCCCACCAGAATTCACCAAAACCAGCATTGAGAGTCTTTCTGGAGTCTGTCTCAGGTCCTATATGCCTTGGTTGGAGTAACAACAGATGCCTTCGGCTCATCCAGGGTGTATTGATATGTACATAGTTATGGTAGTAGAACATTCAGGTCTAGGTGGGCCGGTTTAAGGCAATCTATGGAAATAATTTCAGGTTTATCCTCTCCATCTACAGTAAAAGTCCTTTTTGCCTCATTCCAAAATGCAGAATGTACCATCGTAAGGAGGCTTAAGGGAATGTTGATATGCTTCATGCAGGCAAAAATGAACGAGGTAGAATGTACGTCATCTGGAACCCAAGAGTGTTGTACACCATGATAGGATGTAGAAATAGGTGTAAAATAATTGAGCTTACTGAGATGATGACCAGGCGGTCATGATATTAGGAATTAAATCACCTGGCACTTGTAGCAGCTGTCTGTACATGAATTCAGCTGCTGAGGACTGCATGTCCTCTTGGAGCAGGTCTGCTCCCCAGCAGGACTTACAGGAGATCATTGTGCCAACACACATTTGTCAGAGAGGCCCTCAGAGCAGCCTTTAAAGAACAGTGAAACTGCTTCCAATGCCATTGGACTGCGTGTGATAACACTGTGGTGTGATGTAATTTAATGGCAAGGTTCTGAACCATTGCAGCCCAGAGGTCTGATGTGAATTGGGGACCGTGGTCAGAAGAAATATCAGACGGGATGCCGAACTGAGAGACCCAACTGTTAATGAATACCCGAACCATTTCTCCTGCTGTCATTGATGCTAGAGGTACAACCTTTGGCTACCTGTTTGTATGTACCACCATGGTAATGTGATGCACGAAACCGTGGGGAGAACAGGACTAACTAGGTCAAGGCAACAAACACAAAATGCTGGTGGATCACAGCAGGCCAGGCAGCATCTATAAGGAGAAGCACTTTCGGGCCGAGACCCTTCATCAACAGGACGTCAACAGTGCTTCTCCTTATAGATGCTGCCTGGCCTGCCGTGTTCCACCAGCATTTTGTGTGTGTTGCTTGAATTTCCAGTATCTGCAGATTTCCTCGTGTTTACTAACTAGGTCCACATTGACATGGTTAAACTGTCATTCATACCTCGAGAGGTGCCAATGGTGCCCAAATATGATGACTAGTTTTCACTTGCTCGCACACAACACAGACTGCATGTCAGTCTTGCATGTCTTTTCTAAGGCCATGCCAGACAAACTTTGAAACCACCAGTTTCTGTGGAGCTTTCCTCGTCAGATGTGAAAGGCCGTGAGTGGTGTTAAAAACAGTACACCTCTATTTGCAGGCACTATGGGGCGAGGGTGACTCGTTTGTTCACGCAGGAAAGTAACTCCTATATCTCCAAACTTGACATCAGGTAACTGCAGGCCCATGACTGCTGTCCTGGACCTCTGGGCCCATAGCTTGATCAGTTACTATGCTGATGCCAACCCCAATGTGGGTCGTGACAGGCAATTAGCCACGGTATTATTTTTCCCTTCGACGTGCTGTGTCAGTTGTGAATTCTGAAATTTAGGCCAGGTGGTGTTGCTGCCGTGTACACTGTGCAGGGTCTGACACTTTGGCCATTGCGCCTTTGAGAGTTTGGTCAGCGAATGTTGTGAAATGCTAATGAAAATGGTGGATGACCAGATGGAGATTGAGAAACTCGTAGTCAAATATACTGTACTTCCTTGGGGGGTGGGAGGGGGCACAGGAACATTCGGCTGAAGAAGGCAAGCAGCTGTTACAGTGTCGCCTGAGGCATCAGTGGTGATGGCTATAGGTGTGTTAGGGAGTATGTGTGTGCCAGTAGGGCGTGTTCAAAAGAGCTTGTTTGGTGTCGTCAAATGCTCTGGTCATGTCTGCTGATCACTCAGGCATGTAATTAGGGGCATTGCCTTGAAGGGCACTTTACAAGGGGAGCATAATTTCAGCAGCTTGCTGAATGAAATGGTGATAGAGGTCCACCATATCTAATAACACTTACAGTGCTTTGATAGTGCAGGGCAGTGGAAAGCCCATAATAGCGGCGACTTTTGACGGCAGATGTGTCGCACCTTCTGTGGAGATGCGGTGGTCAAGAAAGTCAATAGTAGACAATCTGAATTGGCATTTAATAGGGTTAATAATCAGCCCACATTGACTTAAGTACTTGAAAAATGCGTGGAGATGTGTTAATCGTTCAGTTTCAGTATATCATCCAGGTAAACAAAGAGAACATCCAAGTCTTTTAACAGAGTCCATTTGTCGCTGGAAGATCTGCGCTGAATATTTCAGCTCAAATAGCATGTGCAGGAAATCAAATATGCCAAATAACAGCAATTTTGGGAAAGTACTCAGTGCATAGAGGCACCTGATGGTAGCCTCTCTCTTCGTCCATTTTAGAAAAGTGTTATCTTTGTGGCTAAATGTGCAGAAAAGTTTTGAAAATGTGCGACTGGGTAAGGATGGGGGGCGTGAACTTGTTAAGGCGGCAGGCAGTAATTGCTGCACTGTTGGACTTGGGGATTATGCAGAGGGCTGAAGCCCAAGGGCTATTTGACATGCATACAAAGCTAAACATCTCCATGTCAGCAAACTCAGCTTTTGCATTGGCCAGCATTTCTCTGTCCAGTCTGCACGTGGTCATGGACTGGCGAGCCAGTTGTGGAAATTTGGTGCTTGACCCCATGCTTTTTCACAGTACTGGAAAATCTGGACTCTATAGTCTTCAACGGGTGTATTGGCAAGGGCTGTGATACCTAATAAGGCAATTGTTGCATAGATTTCTTTGAAAATAAAACATGGATGCTGATTGCTCAAGGGAGATAATATACAGTCCATTAGTTCTGAAGGCCTAGCATCACTCTGGCCGGACAAGGAGAGTAATTGTTTGTCGCGCTCAGACTCAGACAGTTCAAAAGTCTGTAATAGGTGAGCTTTCAGAGTGACATACTTATCACATACAGACATGTCTTCCAGTAGACTCAACATTTTGGCTACAGTGAACTACTTTACGGTGCTATGATGTAGTAAAATGTATTTTCTGTGGTGATTTCTCAAAGAGTGAACTAGGCTTCCACCTGTGCAAACTGCAATGCAATTACATGATTGGTGGTACTAGCAATGATTGCTTAGTAATGTTATTGCTTGCCATCCTCTAGTATGAAAAGCAATATTGTTTACCATGACTCTACTTTTTAGCTTCGAGTCAATTTTTCATGCTCTCACTGAACACTTTTACCATGGGCTTCAATTTTGCCAGTCTTTTGTGGAGTTGTTTTTTTTATGCCTTGTAGAAGATATTCATTATATTCCCTTCATCAACCTTCAATTTGCTTTAAAATAAATTGAATCAATCATGTTTATCAAAAAAGTCATTAACACATCAGTTTAATTGCCTCAAATCTCTTCACATGCCTATTAGTTTTTATCCCTAATTATTGTTTCTCAAAGATTCCCCTCCACCATTAAGCTGACCAACATGTCAGCTTAATCCCATTGCATTGCAAACAAAAGTATGAAATTTGCTAGTCTTCAGTCCTCTGGCAACTCTTCTGCATCAAGGGAGTATTTGAAGAATATAGCAACTTCTCTTAGCAATTTAGAATGTATCTAAGTTAGATCCTCTTTCTTCATATTAAAGTTAGTACTTCTCTAATTAAGCATTTCTCCTGTAGTTTGCCTCTTATTATTTATTATTATTATTATTTCAATTATTGCAGTTTTCCAAGTATTCTTCTATTCCGTAACTCAGATTCTCTAGTTCTGGTGACTTCCAATCTTTTCTGCACTCTTTCCAGTTTAACCACATCTTTCTCTTAACATGGTGACCAAAATGAATACAGCATTCCAAGTGGCCTCACCACTGATTTATAGGACTGCAGTTCCTGTACTTGATGTCCTGAATGATGAAGATCAACGTACTAAATAGTTTTTCATCACCCTCTCTAACTGTAATGTCACTTTCAATGAATTATGCACATGTACTCCTTGGTCCTTCTGTTCCATTACACTCCCTAGTTCCATACTATTCATAATACAAACTCTATACTGGTTTGACTTTCCCAAATTTATCTGTACTGAAATCAATTTGCCACTCTCGACCCAGTTCCGTAAATGTTTAAGATTCCTCTGCAATCTATGATAACCTTCTTCATTAACAATAACACCTTCTAATTGCATGTCATTCACAGAGCTACTGATCAAGGCTTGTGCATTTGCATCCAAGTAATTTATATAAATAATAAATAAAAAGGGTCTCACAGAACCATGAGGCCATACCACTAGTCACTGACTTCTATCCCGAGAAACAACCTTCAGGCACCACCTTCTGTTTCATATCTGCAAGCTAATCTTGAATTAACTTATTTCTCCCTGCATTCCATAGGACCTAACCATGCAGACCACTCTACCACATCTCTCAGATATTTTTCCAATCAACTTAGCTATTAGTTTATATTAGACTCAGAGCCCTGTAACTAAAGTCTGGTTTATCCCTTTCTCCCTCATGGAATTGCAGCTAAGTGAAATGCAGTAATATTATTTTCAGATTGAAGGTGGTTTTAATGTCAAAAGTTTGCCCTAGTTACGAATAAGTCCAGGAAATGAGAAGAGGACTCAGCATCACTATGGCTGGAAACAGCAATCCAGGAAGATGTTGCATCCAGTCTGGATTTATGTTTGCACAATTTTATGACATTTCACTCTGTTATGAAGATGAATAAATTAGTTGTTTCATAAGACAGTGTGTTTTTAAAATCTGTGTCACATATCAATGTGCAAAACCTCCTTGTTTCTTTCAGTTACTGAAACATTTGCTTTTTCCCCCTTTTAGGAATTAAGTAAAAAGGAAATTAGAAATGCTGGTTTGTTGTTAAGCTGCATTCACAAATATGGGAAGCACATGACCATAGAAGGAGAGGATGGCTTGGCGGCAATGATAAACGAGGGACTTGTTCAGAAGATAAGTAATAGTTTATTCATATTTCCATTCATTTCAGACACCATTTAATGGCATTGAGTTTGTGCTTTTGCAGATGTTTGCTGTGTTCGAAATAGCAAAAAGCGTTTAGAAATGTATGTGCTGAAAGCCTTTTTAAAGTTTAATTTTTAATACATCTTTTCAGTTGTATAGCTGAATGATCAAATATGGTACTGTAGAGGGTGACTTTTTGTAGCAGGTGGTAGAATGCTATTATACTGTATTTATGTTTTGAAATTAAGGCTTGAATCTGCAGCTAAAAATACTGCAATAACAAAACAGGCTTTAAGCCATTTAAGGACATCAGCAATTTTGGGATTGCCTGACAGACCGATGGACTTGTTAATTATGACCTTTCAGAATGCAAGTACAACAGAAGGAGGCATCAGGGAGGGCTGCATTGTGCTGGAAAATGTGGATGCCAGGGAGGCCTTCAGCAAGACCCAGGCATAGGGGCATGAAACCCATCCACCCCATCCCTACTATCCTTATGGCCAACGTACAATCGCACAAGAATAAGAGTCAAGACCGAAGAGCAAGAGTGCTATATGAAGCACAGACATAGATCAGCCCGCTAACCGGATCACCAACCACCAACTGTATGGTGCAGATGGCAATATCAAGAAAAAGATGCTATCATGTCATCATTGCTTCTGTTTCATGATTAATTTATGATATTTGCATTTCACCACATTAAAGTAAATTTGACTTGACTTGATAATATGATTTGAAACATTAGGGAAAGTTATTTCCTTATAGGTGCTAATAACATAGTTTGCAGTCCTAATATCAAAAGTATATTGCAGGCATTATGAACTCATTATCTAAACGTTGTTGTTACCTCACCTTGAAGTTTTTAAAGTTTTCAAATCTTTTCTGCTTTTTTTGGATTTGTTTCATTAATATGTGCTTTTTGAAGAAAACAGTACCTCTGAAACTTGTTCCAATGTATGATATAGAACTGGAATTAGTACTAAATACAGTTGGTATTTTCTATGAGAAAAATGCTTTCATGAATTGTAATGCATTCTTTGCACTATGAAGGGAAGCCAGTGGAGAAAAATATAGCCATATCAGTCAGAATGCAATATACAATTCACATCATTCATGACATTTTCACTGTAAAGTGATAAAGTGTAAAGAGGATTAAGGTTTCATCCTGTATTACATATTGTAAACACGAGGAAATCTGCAGATGCTGGAAATTCAAACAACACACACAAAATGCTGGTGGAACGCAGCAGCTGGGCAGCATCTATAGGGAGAAGCACTGTCGACGTTTCGGGCTGAGACCCTTCGTCAGGACTAACTGAAAGGAAAGATACTAAGAGATTTGAAAGTAGGAGGGGGAGTGGAAATGTGAAATGATAGGAGAAGACCGGAGGGGGTGGGATGAAGCTAAGAGCTGGAAATGTGATTGGCAAAAGGGATACAGAGCTAGAGAAGGGAAAGGATCATGGGACGGGAGGCCTAGGGAGAAAGAAAGGGGGAGGGTAGCACCAGAGGGAGATGGAGAACAGGCAGAGTGATGGGCAGAGAGAGAAAGAAAAAAAAGGGAGGGGGGAAAAAACTAAATATATCAGGGATGGGGTAAGAAGGGGAGGAGGGGCATTAACGGAAGTTAGAGAAGTCAATGTTCATGCCATCAGGTTGGAGGCTAACCAGCCGGTATATAAGGTTGCCTCCAACCTGAGTGTGGCTTCATCTTGACAGTAGAGAAGGCCATGGATAGACATATCAGAATGGGAATGGGACGTGGAATTAAAATGTAATGTAATGCAAGGAACTGCTTTACATAAGTGGATTTATATCTATGATGCCGCTGTTAAGTTCTGCAGGATATCATTTTTCTTTATGGTACATTTTATACTTTAAGGTCTTTAATGACAATCCTAATCCAACTTGACCATGACAGACTCCAATCTCTTCCGATGCCTTTCAAAGTCTCTAGGATCTCAACTTGTGACCTTCACCAAACGCTGTGCTATCTATTGATTATCTCATTCTGTGTGTGTTGCTTGAATCTCCAGCAGCTGCAGATTTCCTTGTGTTTGCATTTTCAAATTCACTACTGCGAAGCCTCTGCCAGTGATGCCTACACTGAAGAAGTTTAAATCTTCTCTTCGACGGGAGTTCAGTGAAACCCTCTCTCACTGCTCCCCATCTATAACTTCTTCAGCCCTTCAACTTTTCCATCATATTTTGATCCAGACCCGCTATTACAGCCATATATCCTTCCTTGGAACGTGTCTCCGCCACCAACTGACTCCAGTTGGCTTCAGGATCCTTTTTCCTTTTTGCCAATCACCTTTCCAGCTCTTAGCTTCACCTCTCCCCCTCCTGTCTTCTCCTATCATTTCGGATTTCGCCCTCCCCCTCTTACTTTCAAATCTCTTACTATCTTTTCTTTCAGTTAGTTCTGATGAAGGGTCTCGGCTCGAAACGTCGACTGTGCTTCTTCCTATAGATGCTGCCTGGCCTCCTGCGTTCCACCAGCATTTTGTGTGTGTCTCTGGTGCTTGCTGTCTTTTGCTGAACATTTTCCCTTTTAATACCTGCCAATATCTCTACCTACCATCTTACCCCTCCCAAGCCAATAAGAAAACCCACTTGTCAAGTTATTTCACTGTCCCTCTCTGGTATTTCAGCTTCCCCAAATCTTTACTAATTCTTTATCTTCTTCTCCTCAAAATGATTGTCTGCCTTCATCAATCATCCCCAGCTTCTATGGTGTCCCCATTTCTCTAATGTTCTTTTCACTCCATTACTTCATCTGCACAAGTAATCACATTTCTTGCATTGGTGGGAGATTGCAGAGGTCTACCGTACAGACAGTGTGTGCTTGATATCCTAAACAACATGCACTGAAGAAATTCTAGTCCCTTGTCTTTAAATGTCCACAGAGTCAAGAAGCTGAAGCTGCTGGGGTCTGGAGCAAAAAACTAGCTGGGGAAAGTCAGTGAATTATGTGGCACCTGAGCAAGCAAAGGGATAATTAACCCTACATCAGGACTGAGAGTGTATAGATGTGATGGTCAGAGGATGAAAGTGAAAGGGGTGAGACGGGAGCTGGCAAGTGATTGATCGATCCAAGTGGGGAGCAGTTGTTAGTTAAATGAAGCCAGTTGGAGGAGGGAGGAATGGAGATAGTGTAGAAGCTTGGAGTTGATTGTGGAGACAAAGAGCTCCAGATTATGGAATCTGACAAGAAAGGAAGGTAGTGAATAGAATCACATAAGAGGAATTTTGGGCAAACTGGGAATAGTGGGGACACTTAAATTAGCTTCATGTAATATAATTCATGTGAATTAGCTTAATTATTTAATAACTTAAGTCTATTTATCCTTCCTCCTGCAATTGAGGTCTGCTCTTGTTGTGGTGGCCAACACAGTTTTGTTGAGTGAACGTTGTCATATCTATTTCTCATTGTATGTTATGATGATTGGATATGTCATTTGAATTTTGGAGATGAGTTTCTACTATGAATCAATTATGTAAGAGTAAATTATGCCTTTTGATCAGACTTGATGTCTTGCTATTTCAGAACTATCAGGCCCATATGTCTCTTTTTTTTGTTGTTAAATGTATACAATTTACATTGCACCCTCTCATTATTTCTTTATGCAATGCCCCATTTCATACTTCTGACATTTTTATCACCATCTTTTTTACCATCCCTCTGAAATGGCCTTTCTCCAATTTAAATCTATCCTTTATCATATTTACTTTGAAACTATTGGCGTTGTAATCAAAATATACAAAGTGTTCCCCTACACAAACTTCTGTCACCAGTAGCAGATCAAGTATCGCACACTCTCTCATTGGGACTTGTATGTACTAATTAAGGAAACTTTCCTGAACACGTTTGACAAACGATTCCATCTAATCTTTTACAGTATAGTATGGGAGTCCCAGTCAATGTGGAAAGTTAAAAATCACCTGCCATAACAAATTTAAGCTTCTTGCAACAGTCTGGGGACTCTCTACAGATTTGTTCCTCAAAATCCCATGAACTATAGGGATTTATCTCTGGGTTTATCTATCTTTGGCTTTGAAATAGTCAAAGGCTGCTTTCAGCACTATTTGAGAAGGAGAAATCCAGTTTCAGCCTTCAAAGAGAAAAAAATCTTAATCTGTCTTAAATGGACGACAGCTTTTTAAATTGTATATCGGGGAAAATATTGTACCTGATACAACTTGGGAACTTCAGTAAGCTAATAGTAAAGTGGTGTCGCATGGCTATCTGTTCCCTAGCCAATGTAGACTATCCACACTCTAGGAAGGAGTAGTGTGTATGTTACACAACTCCTTAGGCCCACTCTTTCATTCACTCAAAATCTGCCAAACTCAAGTATGCCAGGAGATTGGTCTTTCATTGCCTGATTTGTAGTGTACTGCAAACTAATGGCATATAGGTCAATCTCTGCCATCTGTAAATATCAGGCATCGAAGACATTCAGAGTATTTTTGATCCCTCAACTTTATAATCAGATCATTGAGGTAATGGCATGTGGATGAAGCTCTAAGGAAGATAAAATATCTGTTCTCTACTCTGCAGATTTTAGCTTCAGACATTCTTCATTGGATTACTATAGCTCTTCAGATTTTGAAGAATGTAGCTCTTCAGATTTTGGACAACAGCATATCTGGGGAAAGCTCTCACCTTTGTGTATGTGAGGGATCTGACAAATCTTCCTTGCATTTGAACCATCTTTCTTGCTCCTTGTTGTGCTAGACAGGCATTGGAGCACCTCTGAGGTACTTCACAAGAGGCATTGTCTCAAAAAAAAGCTTCTCCCTTCATCAAGAGGTTAAGTTAAAACCATCTTCTCCTTGTAAGCCAATGTATTGAATTTTAACTACCGTAACTCCCCAACAGGTGAGTGCTTGATTAGCAACTTAACTTGTTCTCTAAAAGGGACACTCAAAACAGGTTTTGGTGATTTACAAGCAGTGACCATGGAATAGTTAACAGTTTTGCTTCATTTTCAGGATATGTGCACTAAAACATTGGTTTTCAATGGCTATGTCCTTTAAAATAGTATGAGCAGTTTGAATTTGCAGTGTCTGACATGCATATGATGATTACACACAGTACAACACAATAAATCTCAGTCCATAAATGGAAGGAGCATGATTCTGGTTATAGTAATGTTTGGAGACAGTTTTTTGGCAAAAAAAATGTTGAAAGTTTGCTGTAAATTATCATTAAAGTGTCAAAGCAGAGCAATAAATAGAATGGCATATTTTAAATGGTAATAATGTTTGTATTCTTAATTTTCTTTACATGATTCCATGGTTTGAAAAGGCCAAAAAGATTTGGGCAAATAGTGAAGGAGGAAAGAATAAAGCATTAACAAATTTTGCTGAAGACTTTTTTGATGCTTTAATGGTAAGAGCTATTCTTCGAGGCTATTCAGTACTGGCACAGCTACTCCACCTCATTTGTCAAGTAATTAAGCTCTGTAGTCAACTGGGAGAAATCGATAAACATCCAATGTATAATCATTATGATGATTTTGTTTTAAAACCACTTACTCAAGTGTATCTCTGCAAAATACGCATTGGACCAAATTAGCTATTTTGGTAAAATAAATGTATCAGCAAAGAGCAATTTACTGTTGGTAGAGAAGTTAAGTAGTTACAGTCACATCAGTGGTAAAAAGTTCAAACTTAATGCTAGATCAGTCTGCATATTTATAACAATATCAAGAGGAATGATTGTAGATCAGTGGCACAGGAGTTCAGCAATATATGCAAGGCAGATATTATGGCTTCTTATATATCTAGACAGATCATTTAAAAGATCCAGTCATAGGTCATTCAGGTGTTTCTGTTTATGTTCTGAAGTTTCAGATGACTATTAAGAAAAGATTATCAGACCAAGTATCAGTATTAAAATCTGAGATGATTGTAATCATTTTAGCCTTGGAATAGGTAAAGAAGAACACCCTGATTATGTACTTCTGTGCTCTGATTTGTCCTCGGTTTTGAGATCTACAAATTTCAAATTGTAGGCTGGACATTCTTCTTGATGTCTGTTGAGGCTGCAGGGTCCAGGCTTGTGTCTTCATTTCTTATGGATCCCTGCCCATGTTGGGCTTGAAGGAAAGGAATGGCAGACATTCTAGCCAAGGAATCGCTTTAAATTAAGGATACAAAGATTGCAGTGCCTTTGCATAAAGGAGAGGTGAATGCCATGATTAAAACATCTATTGGATCACAGTAGCAACAATGTTGGGACAAAGAAAAGAAAGGAAAGTATTTACATAAAATTCAGAGGCTATGTGGAACTTAACTAGGAGATGAGTATAAATGGAGTGAAGGAGTTATATTTACATCTTTATGTGTTAGTCATACAAGGTTAAATAATTCAGTGTTTGAATTAATATGCATGTTATGAGCATTTTCAGGGAGTGAACTTGACAAGACATGGTACAGCATGTATTGTTTGTGTGCAGTTCCTATGAGGTACAAAGGAACCATCTGATTATTTAATTGAGATCTTAGGGACAGATACAGTTTAGCATGGAAAGTTTGGTAGGATAATGGTGCTATCATAATATATACAAGTGTGTATTTAACTTTCTGAAAAGCATTCGATTTTTTGATATTATTTGAGTATATTTTTGGTGGTGTGGGGAATGAATTTAGTGGGTAAACTTCCTGTTGCTTGCACCACACTCCAATTCAGTAGGTAGCGGTAATACACTTTATGTTGGTCTGTCAACCACCATTAAACTTACAGGAAAAAGATATTCAGAACAAGACACTTACTTATGGATGAATGGACACTCAAGTTTGCTTTGATTGCAAATACAGAGGTGATTGCAGGGTCTCCAAGACTGAGGACTAAAACTCCATTGTATTTGATGTTTAGAACAGGTGAACTTGTAGCCCCAATGACAATGGATGAGACATGGGTAGTGGGAAGGAAGAATCTTAACATGACATGTAATTTACAGGATTGTAGTTGCAGAACAACAAGGGAAAGAACAGTAGCAGAGTCCTTTAATTGAAATGCCCTTTGATGGTAATTAATTTTGTTAGGTGTACTTTATGTTAGGAAATTAAAGGAACCTATAGTAAGAATAATACATTAATTAAAGGGGACTTTAATCTTCATACCAACTGAAGGATGAGTTTCTAGAACAGATTTAAATCTCTTCTGTAAAAATAGTGTGAGAAATCAATTTTAAATGCAAATAGTAAAGGGCAATTTGGTAAAAATTTTGTAATGTACTGTAAGATTGAAATGCTATCCTGCAAAACAAAATTCAATTAAAGTAAATTGAGAAGATTGAGCTAATTAAGGTAGATTAAGCAAAACATAGTATCATTTAAAAACGTAGTTCTAATTTCTCAAGGAATGTGATTCATTGGCTGATTTGAAAATGGGAATTTTTCAGTGCCTAACTAGAAAACAAGAATGATGTAATATTATAAGAAACTTACATTTATCTGTAAAAAGAGTAATTGGCTTGAAGATAAAAATGTAGAATATTGAAATAAAACTACTTTGAGTGTAAAGAACAAGAAATGGATTTGAGGATCTCAAAGTAGGTAATAAGAATGAGAGCGGATAATTGAATATGGGCTTTTTGGAAAAATTAATAGGGATTCTGGAACTGGCAGAGCATTAAACAAACAATTTGTATTTATTTTCATTAGAGAACACAAAATGTATATAAGAAATGAGACTAAAGTCACTTGTCATTAATAGCAAATAAAGCCATGAGATATGGTAATGAGAAGCCATAAATTCTTTGGGCCTAAACAAGAGAATATCTGCAGATGCTGGAAATACAAGCAACACATACAAAATGCAGGAAGAACTCAGCAGACCAGGCAGCATCTATGGACAAAAGTATAGTCAACGTTTCAGGCCAAGACCCTTCAGCAGGATTGGAGAGAAAAAAGAGGATGAGTAGAGTTAAGAGGGAGGGAGAAACACGGTGATAAGTAAAACCAAGAGGGGGAGGGGTGAAGTAAAGAGCTGAGAAGTTGATTGGTGAAAGAGATACAGGGCTGGAGAAGGGGGAATCTGATAGGAGAGGACAGAAGGCCATGGAAGAAAGAAAAGGGGGAGGAGCACCAGAGGGAAGTGATGGGCAGGCAAGGAGATGAGGTAAGAGGGGGAAAAGGGGATGGGGAATGGTGAAGTGGGGCATTACTGGAAGTTCAAGAAATAGAAACTCATTCCATCAGGTTGCAGGCTACCCAGATAGAATACAAGGTGCTATTCCTCCAACTTGTGTGTGGCCTAATCGTGACAGTAGAGACAGCCATGGATAAACATATCAGAACGGGAATAGGAAGTGCCTACCATCTAGGGTTTAAAATGAGATGATTGTAGAAAAGTGAATGTATTTTTTGTAATCTTCATTTAAGGAATACTCGGCTTTTCTGTAAGATGCATTATAGTGTGGTCTTAGTTTATTGTTATTATATTCCAACCACTACATTCACACTCACTAACTTTGTCCATATCCCCATGAAACCTCTTTTCTTTAACTGACCTAGATATAATCTAAACAAGTTTAGTATTATTAGCAATCTTGGAAATGTTTCATCCCTCAGAAATTGTTAATCTAGATTATGAGTAACTTTCCTGAGATACCCCACTAGTCTAGATTTGCTAACCTGAGAAAGTTCCATTTATGACCATTATTTGCTTTTTGTCCAATAACCTTTTTACCAAATGCTGTCAGTACATTACCCCCAATTTCACTTACTCTAATCCTGTTGAATAATCCCCTTTCTAGGACCTTATTGAAAACTACTGGCAGTCTAGTACTGTATATCCTATCCACTGACCTCTCTATACATTCAGAGTCCAATTCTTATAGGGCTTCAGAAGTTTAGTTAGACTCGATTTTCCTTCATAAATCCACAGTGACTCTGCTTAATTGTATTCCTTTCAAGGTTCTCTCTTTTTTCAACCTTTAATTTTTCCGACAAATGGCCAGTCTTCAGAGGGATTAGTAGTGGAAAGGGTAAGCAGTTGCAAGCTCCTGGCTGTCAACATTTCTGAAAATCTATCATGGGCCCAACACAAGCAATTACAAGGAAGGCACATCAGCAGCTATATTTCATCAGGGGATTGAGAAGACTTGGTATGATAGCAAAAACTCAAATTTCTGCAGATGTACCGTGGAGAGCATTTTAACTGCTTGCATCACTGTCTGGTATGGAGGAGCAACTGCACAAGATTGGAAAAGCTGCAGAAAGTTGCAAATTCAGTCAGATCAATCATGGGCACTAGCCTCCCCAACATCGAGAACATCTTCAAATGAAGATGCCTCAAAAAGGTAGCCTCCATCATTAAGGGCCTCCATCATCCAGGATATGTCTTCTTCATTGCTATCATCAAGGAGGTACAGGTGCCTGAAAACACACTCAATGCTTTAGGATCAGCTTCTTCCCTGCTGCCATCAGATTTCTGAATGGACAATGAACCCATGTACACTACCTCAATTTTTTTTGCTCTCTTTTTGTAATAATTATTTAATTAAAAAATATATTTCTTAATGTGATTTATTGATTTTTATTATGTATTGCAGTAAATGGTGTCACAAGACAACAAATTTCACAACATACGCCAGTGATATTATTCTGACATTAGAGTAATGGATGAGCAGTTCCTTTTTTTTCTTCCCAAAAAAAAAACACTGGAAAATATAAAATCTCCAAAGTAACCCTGACTTTACCCTATCAAAGACTTCACTTAACAGCTTAATAAAGCTTCTTTTGTTTCCTTCCTAGTTCTTAGAAAGGGTCCATGACCGGAAATGCTAGCTGTGTCTTCCCACATGTCCATCAGCTTTCATTTGTCTTCTACCAGAAGAGAGATGAAAAGTACTTAATTCTTTAGTTCCTACGATTGATAGTAAATAGAGGAGGTGTTACAGATAAGGAGGTACTTATTTAGTTGCTCTGGCTGGCCTTAAAATGATTTGTTTTTGGATTTTTGTGCTTAAGGAAAATATTAATCACAGCAAACTTTTATCATAAGTCCATGGTTTCCTTTGTTCAGATTTAAGACCCTAATTTTGCCTCAAACTATAACACTTTTAACCTCAGTGTAAAATTCTGTTGTATTATAGCCACTCTTTACTAAAATCCTGTTGACATACAATATTATCAACTATACAAAGCAAGATTCAAAACACTCTTTTACCACGTTGGTTTCTTAACATGTTGATCTAGAAAAGTCTCTTAAATATACTGCAGCAATTTTATTTAACTGAATCTACAAGTCAAGGTCTCCCATAATTACTGTTTTACCTCTACTACATGCATCTCTAATCTCTCAATTTATGCTACACTTAACTATTACAACTACTATTAAATATTACAATTACTATTTGGTGGCTAATTAAATACTTCCCCTGTGTTGTGTTTCTGCTCTTTGCTATTTCTTAACTGGATCCACATTGATTTGAATTCTACAGTTCTTTAAATTGATCAGTTCTAATTGATCTGCCAAAATTATTTCCCAATATTGCACTAATTTCCTTTCAATATTAGTACTACACTATTCCTTTTTCTTTTTGCCTTTCCTACCTATATTTTAAATTTTTTTAAATTTAGGAATACAGCATAGTAACAGACCCTTCTGGCCCAACGAGCCTATGCTGTCTAATTACATTCTCAGCTGTATATCTTTGAGGAAAGCAGAGCACCTAGAGGAAACCCACAAAATTACAGGAAGAACTTACACTCCAAACTCCTACGAACAGCAGTGTGAATTGAACCCAGGACACTGGCACTGAAAAGCATTACACTGACCACTGCACTACCATGCCAGTATATGTTGAATATCCTGGAATATTCAGATCCTTGACCCTTGTATAAGAGACAATGTGCCATTTGGGAATTACACCCATACTGCAAAAAAAAAGTGTCTACATTCTTTTATTATTAATTCCCTTTTACAATTGTCTCCTTGGCCTTCCTTCTCTTGCTTGGTGGTACAGCTGTGGTTGCACTCTTCAGGTTTCCTCTTCCATCATCAATATTTAGAACCAAACACTAGTTAAAGAATGATGTCCTCAGTAACTATTATGGTCTCAGTTTTAGCAGGTCGTTAGCTGAAACTCATTGTGGCCACATTCAATTGATTAGATTATCCTAGAGCAAAACTCAACTCATCAAAGAGTTCATAATGGTGGGGGAAGGGTGTTCGAGGACAGTTGCATAAAATAGCCACTTTCATCTCCCTCGAGCACAATTGGTTTCTCAACTTTTACTGAACTTGATTCATTTGAATTCACTGATTTGTAGATTGTAGTTTTTTTCTGGCCATCAAATGCTTGAACTGTAATATACTAAATGCTGCAAAACTCGTCAATTTTATCACCCTTACTGTCAAGTTTCACACTGCTCTCAAGTTTATGTCATTTTTGGCATTTCTCTTTTTTTGATCTCATTGGCTCTATCTCAGGAGACAAACTATCCATTGACATGAACTATAAGCCTACCAACTCCCCCAGTTGCTTAGACTACACCTCTTCCAACGCTGTCTCTTATAAGGATGCCTTTCCTTTCTCCCAGTTTTTCAGTATCTGCTGTATCTGCTCTAAAGATAAATCTTTCGGTTCCAGGAAATCTGAAATATCCATCAAGGAACATTGCAACTTTCTGAGACAGATAATGAATTCTACAACCTCATGTATTTCACCTCATTTATCTATCTGTGATAATAGCTCATTTTTCTCTTCTTTTGTACAACCTGATCTACTGGGCATGCCCCACAACTCTGCATTTCACAACTCTTACTCTCTTTTTGTTTGTATTTCCTTTCACTAATTGTCCTCATTTCATGGCTTTTATACTTACTTGTTTATGTTCTCCCTCTCTTAAAATGACCCTATTAACCCAAAGACTGGATAGTGTTGTTCAATTCTGTTAGCAACCCAAGCAAAATCTTATCAAGGGTGTGACCTTTGTCCTGTTCATCCCTTCTCTGGCCTCCTTATGATAATAGCTTGTTTTCTTTCCTTCCCATTCTTATGAAGGGTCTTTGATCTGAAATAATTCTGCTTTGTTTTCTGCAGTTGCTTCCTGATTTGCTGCAAAATTAACCCACTTTGAGGCAAAGATAAATTCTACACCCTTAAAATTAGCAATTAGCAAAATACAACATACTCTAGTACTTGGTAGCCTTATATACAAGTAAAACTTGATGTTAGAAATTGCATCAGTTGTTGATTGTGCAATGTTCAGCTCCATTTACAATTCATGGACAATGAATAACTTTGTGCTTGTATACAAAGATCCCAGACAATAATTGCAATACAGTATTTAATAATGTAAATTATGGTTCTGAGTAAGATGTGGAGATGCTTCAAGGGGATATAGAATGGATGGGGATATGGCAAATAGAACATAATGTAGAGAAGTGTCCATTCTGATCCCTGATACATTTTCAAAGTGTTCCACCTTTTTTAAAAACAAGCTGGAAAACAGAATATTTTCTGGAGATCCATAAATCAGAAAAAAACATACAGAAAATTCTGGAAGAACTCAGCAGGTTAGGCAGCATCTAATGAGAGGAGTAAAAAGCAGATGTTTCAGGCCAAGACCCTTCATCAGGACCATAAATCAGAAAGCTTAGATGTTCTTAGGGAATTGTGTGCAAGTACACACAAATTGTTAAAAGTTTTCATAGTTGTATCAAGCAATTTAGAATGCATTTGTTGCTTTTATATTGAAAGGTGATTTTGTGTAAGTGTAAAAAATATTTTTCTTCAACTATGCAGTTTCCTGCCAAGACTCTGCCTGAAATATTATGTATGGATCTGGTCTCCATAATCAAATACAATATCTTTGCAATATTGTAAGCGCAACATAGATTAAACAAGTTGATTTTTGGCAAATGAGGGATTGTTTTGTGAGGAGAAATTAAGCAGATTGGGCTTATACTAACTTCAGTTTGGAAGAATGAAAGGTGATACTGTTGAAACGTAAAAGACAAAGATACAGGGATACAGAAGTGTCAGTTTCTACATTGAGGTGAAACATCAATCATGGTATTATTGTATGCAAAACATGCATGAGTGATCAGGTAGGATATTCCTGATTCTGTTATGTTCATATTGACATACCCGAGATTCAATAGCATTGCATGTCATTAACATCAGTAGGGTCGCCATTGGCTAGAAAACATAACAAGACTGAAGTTACATTATGGATATGGATACTGATCATTATTCCTTTTTCTTTTTAGGCTATTTTCAACTACAATAAAGAAGGTATGAACATGAAACACTTGGGGGTGTGACGAGAGCAAAGAGGTTTCAGATTCATATAGCCATGTTGAATAAATTAGAGGATAATGTAGCATGTAGCTAATTGTGAAATGATCCCTTTTGGTAGAAAAACAAAGGCAGATTATTATTTAAATGCTGATAGATTGGGAAATGTTGAAGAAATTAATTTGGGTGGCCTTGTACCTGTGTTACTGAACGCGTACTTACAGATGCGGGAAGCAGTTACAATGTCATGATATGGTAACCTTTGTTGCAAGAGGATTTGAACAAGAACAACTTGCTACAATTATATGAGATTGTGATGAGATGACACATTGAGTATTGTGTACAATTTTGGTCTTACTACATTAAAAAAAGTAAATATTTGACATTTGAAGGAATGCAACAAAAGTTCATCAACTAATTCCTGGTAGAGCTGTAGCATGAAGAAGTTGGATCAACCTGCCTTGTATTCACCAGAGCAAACAGAAGGAAATCTGCAGATGCTGGAAATTCAAACAGCAACACACACAAAATGCTGGTGGAACACAGCAGGCCAGGCAGCATCTATAGGGAGAAGCGCTGTCGATGTTTTGGGCCAAGACCCTTCGTCAGGACTAACTGAAGGGAAAGATACTAAGAGATTTGAAAGTAATGGGGGGAAGGGGAAATGTGAAATGATAGGAGAAGACCAGAGGGGGTGGGATGAAGCTAAGAGCTGGAAAGGTGATTGGTGAAAGTGATACAGAGCTGGAGAAGGGAAAGGATCATGGGACAGGAGGCCTCAGGAGAAAGAAAGGTTGGGGGGGAGCACCAGAGGGAGATGGAGAACAGGCAAACAACTAAGTATGTCAGGGATGGGTTAAGAAGGGGAGGAGGGGCATTAACGGAAGTTAGAGAAGTCAATGTTCATGCCATCAGGTTAGAGGCTACCCAACCGGTATATAAGGTGTTGTTCCTCCAACCTGAGTTTGGATTCATTTTGACAATAGAGGAGGCCATGGATAGACATATCAGAATGGGAATGGGACATGGAATTAAAATTTGTGGCCACTGGGAGATCCTGCTTTTTCTGGTGGACCGAGCGTAGGTGTTCAGTGAACAATGAATCCAAACTCAGGTTGGAGGAACAACACCTTATATACCGGCTGGGTAGCCTCCAACCTGATGGCATGAACATTGACTTCTCTAACTTCTGTTAATGCCCCTCCTCCCCTTCTTAACCCATCCCTGACATATTTAGTTGTTTGCCTGTTCTCCATCTCCCTCTGGTGCTCCCCCCCACCTTTCTTTCTCCTGAGGCCTCCTGTCCCAGGATCTTTTCCCTTCTCCAGCTCTGTATCACTTTCGCCAATCACCTTTTCAGCTCTTAGCTTCATACCACCCCCTCCAGTCTTCTCCTATTATTTTGCATTTCCCCCGCCCCCACTACTTTCAAATCTCTTAGTATCTTTCCCTTCAGTTAGTTCTGACGAAGGGTCTCGGCCTGAAATGTCGACAGCGCTTCTCCCTATAGATGCTGCCTGGCCTGCTGTGTTCCACCAGCATTTTGTGTGTATTGCTGTTTGTATTCACCAGAACTTGGAATAATAAGAGATTATTTTATTGAAATGGACCAAAATGTATCAGGGTAGACAGAGTAGATGTGTATAGTTTGTTTCACCTTCCTAGGGTGTGTAGAAAGAGATGTATGTTCTTGAGATATGGACTAAGACATTTAGGACTGAAGTAACTGGAAATTTCTTGCCATTGAAGATCATATAACTATGCAGTTGTCCATCTCTGAAGGCACAGAGAGTGAATATATTTAAAGGAGTTTTCTAGCCAAAAACAGCATTAGAGAGTAAAGGGAGAGAACAGGAATTTGGTATTGAGAAAAGCAATTAGTCTTTATTGTACTAAATAGCAGTCTCAAAGGATCACATTTTGATATTTTCCATATCTTGTCATGGGGGTGTGTGTTTGGAAACAGTTGTTGAATATTTTAAGGTTAATATAATTAAGAACAATAAATGCAGAATGAGAAGTTGAATAATTATCATAAGTAAAATTATAGTTTTATATATTCTCACAGTTCTGGCAGCCACTTCAGGATGACAAAATTATATCAAGTTAGTGAACCTTTCATTGCAATGGAAAAAGAACAGGGTTTTCACAGGCACTATGGAATAAACAAGATGCGAGAAAGGAACAGAAATGAAGACATACTGTACGATAGGATGAGAAGATGGTAGAGATTAAATAACAAATGGATTATGCACCACAGTAAAGGAGAACAGCAATGGGTCAATTATAGATGCACAGTGAAAAATGGGTCTTGGGGTGTAATTGGTTTGAGGGAAATATCACGAGCAGCTATAGTCTTAAATGATGGGGACCATATAATCTGAAATTATTGATCTCTCACACTGAAGGATTTGTAAAACTACTTATTGAATGGGATCATAGTTTCTTCAATCTTGATGTTAAACTTCATTATAACTGTATAGGAGACAATAGATATCCAGGTTGGATTATAGAAGAGAGGGAGTGCTGAGTTTGACCGAGAAATAGTCAGATTGAATGTTCCCACCAAAATAAAGAGAAAGGGAAAATGTATTTAGTGAAACATTGTGCTTAGGGTCACAGAGATGCCAGAAAAAAGTTGTTGAATGTGGAGTGGATAGGGTGAACAGGAGGGGAACTCTTGTGGAGTCAGAGAATAAGTGCAGGAAATGAAATGGCTGCAGTCAGGTGTGATGGAGTCTTAAGGTGAGTAGGTTATGTTGTCAGAAAAGACATGGTCAAAGCTGAGAAATGGAAAAGTCTTGGCAGAAAGTAAGGTAAAAGAAAGTGAAATCAAGTTGGCCATGGGTTTCAGTGAGTTATTGTAATTTATGATTAAAAATCACCTTGAGAAATTGAGATTCAAGGATTTATGGAAGGAACTCAAAAAAAATGATTTCTTTTTGTCTTTGATTACTGTATTGCTACTGTTCCTTAAATGTAGCATGATTTGGAAACTCATCAATTTTATTTCCAAATTCTTTCTTTCTACACTTTCTTTCACGTGGAGTATATCTTTAGCCTATTGATTTACTCCTTATTTATGGGGAGACATTATCAACCAGTGTCCAGTGATTTCAAAGGCTTCAGCTCTGCTATCCTGTTTTCTGAAAGGACTTAATGTTTCTGACAAACCAACTTCTATACTTCATTCTATTCAAATGTATTGTCCCTTTTCCCAAATTGAAGATATCCCTCTTCTTTGTTTAAATTGCTTGTATTTCTTGTATTTCTGTTCTCTCTCCTTCCCATAACACACTCTTTTTGTTTACATTTTTCACTCTACTGGAATCCATATTTTAACAGATCACTATCTAATATCCTCCGATTGCTGTAACAATTTGCAATCAATTTTATCTCTCACTCCTTTCAATATATTGAAGGTACTTTCAATATATTTCAGCCCATTCTTCAGTAATCATTATTTAGATTTGGATCAGGAAGTACAGCTGGCTGCTTGAGTGGAGCCTAAGTATTCATTTGAACTACAAATGATCTGTAATCACTTTTTCATCTCCTTCATATTCACATTCCCACTCAAGTTCAGGAGAAGCAACTGCCAGTTTAACTCTTCTGTCCATCATTCCTGATTTTCACCAGTCTTTGCCTTTTACACTGTTGCAATGAAATTCAGCTTATAGAAACATAGAAAGCCTACAGCATAATACAGGCCCTTCGGCCCACAATGTTGTACTGAACATGTGCTTATTTTAGAAATTACCTAGGGTAACCCATAGCCCTCTATTTTTCTAAGCTCCTTATACCTATCCAGGAGTTTGTTAAAAGACCCTATCCTTTCCACTTCCACCACTGTTGCTGGCAGCCCATTCCACACACTCACCACTCTGCGTAAAAAAACTTATTCCTGACATCTCCTCTGTACCTACTTCGAAGCTCCTTAAATCTGTGCCCTCTCGTGTTAGCCATTTCAGCCCTGGGAAAAAGCCTCTGACTATCCACATGATCAATGCCTCTCATCATCTTATACACCTATATCAGGTCACCTCTCATTCTCCACCACTCTAAGGAGAAAAAGCTGAGTTCACTCAACCTATTCTCATAGGGCCTGCTCCCCAATCCAGGTAACATCCTCGTAAATTTTCTCTGCACCCCTTTCTATAGTTTCCACATCCTTCCTGTAGTGAGGTGACCAGAAATGAACACAGTAATCTATGTGGGGTCTGACCAGGGTCCTGTATAGCTATAATATTAACTTCTCAGGTTAAACTCAATCCCACAGTTGATGAAGGCCAGTGCACTGTATGCCTTCTGAACCACAGAATCAACCTGTGCAGCAGCATTGAGTGTCCTATGGATTTGGACCCCAGGATCCCTCTGATCCTCCACACTGCCAAGAGTCTTATCATTAATACTATATTCTACCATCATATTTGACCTACCAAAATGAACCACCTCACACTTATGGTTGAACTCCATCTGCCACTTCTCAGCCCAGTTTTGCATCCTATCAATGTCCTGTCGTAACCTCTGACAGCCCTCCACACTATCCACAACACCCCCAACCTTTGTGTCATCAGCAAATTTACTGACCCATCCCTCCACTTCCTCATCCTGGTCATTTATAAAAATCACAAAGAGAAGTAGTCCCAGAACAGATCCCTGAGGCACACCACTGGTCACTGACCTCCATGCAGAACATGACCCATCAGCAACCACTCTTTGCTTCCTGTGAGTAAGCCAATTCTGGATCCACAAAGCAAGGGTCCCTGTGGATCCCTTGTTTCCTTACTTTCTCAATAAGTCTTGCATGGGGTACCTTATCAAATGCCTTGCTGACATCCATATACACTATATCTACTGCTCCACCTTCATCAATGTGTTTAGTCACATCCTCAAAAAATTCAATCAGGCTCGTAAGGCACGATCTGCCTTTGACAAAGCCATGGTGACTATTCCTAATTATATTATGCCTCTCCAAATGTTCATAAATCCTGCCTTTTAGGATCTTTTCCATCAACTTACCAACGACTGAAGTAAGACTCACTGGTTTATAATTTCCTGGGCTATCTCAAAGGTTCAAAGGTACAATTTAATGTCAGAGAAATGTATACACTATACATCCTGAAATGCTTTTTCTTCTCAACCATTCACGAAAACAGAGGAGTGCCCCAAAGAATCAACGACAGTTAAATGTTAGAACCCTAAAGTCCCCCCTCCCTTGCGTAAGCAGCAGCAAGCAACAATCCCCCCTCCTCCCATCAGCAAAAGAAAGCATCGGCACTGCCACCCTGCACTCAAGCATGAGCAAAACAATAGCAAAGACACAGACTTGCATTTACCCCAAAGACTTCACATTTCACCTGGTATTCGACATACTGCAGGTTCTCTCTCCCTCTAATAAGGGAAAAAGAGGTGTCTCTATCGAGTGGGGAGACATAACAAAAATCTTGCTGGTTTACGATGTTAAACATCCGTTACGTCACTTGTTTCGGCTCTGTGCCTGAAGATTGCAACGATCCCGGGTCTCCAGGCACACAGCAGATATCCCAATTCCTGAACAACACACTGATCTCCTGTTATGACACCAACCCTCAATCCGCCTGTCTCCAGAACCCTGAGATCTGAATTCGAGCTGGACTCTTAGGCTGAGCCTTTGGCATGCCGAACAACAGCCTGTTATGGAGCCCCGAGAACAGGTCCCATTCCTGCAAAGAACCATAGTCATCATGTAACTCTAGGTCAGGGTTTTCAAAAGAACTCTGAAAGGGAAAAATAGAGATATTAATGATGGAAATAGAGCTATTTCTGAAGATGCAAACAAAGGAGTCGCAGTTAGGCACCATTAACCCCCTTAAGCTCCGCCTTCCACTCTACTCCCTCTCTTGAATAAGGGAACAACATCTGTAACCCTCCAACCCTCCAGAACCTCTCCTGTCCTCATTGATGATGCAAAAATCATTGCCAGAGGTTCAGCAATCTCCTCCCTTGCGTCCCATGGTAGCCTGGGGTACATCTCATCTGGTCCTGGAGACTTATCCAACTTGATGCATTCCAAAAGCTTCAGCACATCCTCTTTCTTAATGTCCATATGCTCAAGCTTTTCAATCTGCCATAAGTAATCCCTACAATCGCCAAGATTCTTTTCCGTAGTGAATGCTGAGGCAAAATATTCATTACGAATCTTTGCTGTCTCTTCTGGTTCCATACACACTTTTCCACTGTTGATTGGTCCTATTCTCTCACGTCTTATCCTCTTGCTCTTCACATACTTGTAGAATGCCTTGGGGTTTTTCTTAATCCTGTTTGTCAAGGCTTTCTCAAGGCCCCTTCTGGCTCTTCCTGTGAGCCTTATAATCTTATAGATCTCTATCGTTACCTAGTTATTTTGAACCTTTCATAAGCTTTTCTTTTCTTCTTGACCAGATTTTGAACAGCCTTTGTACACCATGGTTTCTGTACCCTACTATCCTTTCCCTGTCTCATTGGAATGTACCTATGCAGAACACCACACAAATATCCCCTGAACATTTGCCTCATTTCTGCCATACATTTCCTTGAGAACATCTGTTCCCAATTAATGCTTCCAAGTTCCTGCCTGATAACTTCTTATTTCCCCTTACTCCAATTAAGTGCTTTCCTTATTTGTCTGTTCTTACCCCACCTCAAATGCTATGGTAAAGATGATAGAATTGTGATCACGGTCTCCAAAATGCCCTCCCACTGAGAGACCTGACACCTGACCAGTTTCATTTCCCAATACCAGATCAAGTACAGCCTCTCTTCTTGTAGGCTTATCTAGATATTGTGTCAGGAAACCTTCCTGAACATGCTTAACAAACTCCACCCCATCTAAATCCCTTGCTCTAGGGAGGTGCCAATCAATATTTGGGAAATTAAAATCTCCCACCACGACAACCCTGTTATTATTACACCTTTCCAGAATCTGTCTCCCTATCTGTTCCTCAATGTCCCTGTTACTATTGGGTGGTCTATAAAAAACACCCAGTAGAGTAATTGACCCCTTCCTGTCTCTAACTTCCACCCACACAGACTCAGTAGACAATCCCTCCATGACTTCCTCCTTTTCTGCAGCCGTGACGCTATCTCTGATCAGCAGTACCCCGCCCTCCATCTCTTTTGCCTCCCTCCCTGTCCTTTCTGAAATATCTAAAGCCTGGCATTCTAAGTAACCATTCCTGCACCTGAGCCATCCAAGTCTCTGTAATGGACACAACATCATAGCTCCAAGTACTGATCCATGCTCTAAGCTCATCTGCTTTGTTCATGATGGTTCTCCCATTAAAAGAAATAACTACCTAAAGCTTATCTAAAGAAATAACTCTGCCTCTTTAATTTATGCACTTTATAATCTCTGGATTTTAATTCTAGTAAATGCCTTGTTTTTAAGCAGCAGATGTTTAACCAATAATGGATTTTCAGTTTTCAGTTTGGTCCAAGTTTTTCCTTTTTTTATTTGTTGGCATTAGTGTTCTCTTGTTCCTCTCAGTAAACCTTAATTTAAGTAATTTAAATACTTTTAGATCATAGTTATTGTGGTAATATAGGACAGATAGCAAATACATTATCAAACAACAACTTAATGTAATACTTTTTGGAAATGTTAATTGAGGCATTTACATTGGTCAAGATGTGTAGTAACTCATGTAATCCTTGCACCTGCGTTTAAAATCTCTTCTGCAAAACACAGCTTTTATGAGACGATACTCAGTGTACCATCAACAGTGCAAACCATATTTTTAAGCTTGAGTCTCTGGAGTGGACTAATGCTTTTTTTTCCCAACAGGGAGGTGTCAGGTTCTTGATATGTTCCTTTATCGCATAGGCTCCGTAGTTACTAATGACCGTGTTAGTGTTTACATTCAACAGGAGGTAAGACTAAATATGCACAAGTTGCTACATTAAGTATTTACTAGCTAGATGTTATCCTGCACTAAAGAAAGGATATGGTGTTGCGTGTAACTGTGAGTATTGAGTGATGCCAGGTTTGTGCTCCTCAGCAGCAAAAAAAGCCTAAGGAGGAAATAGGCTTGATTTGTTGTAGATCAGATAAGAATAATGGGCAAAATACTTGAAGAATTTGAACATCTTTATAGCAAGATAGGATTCACTAACGTAGATGTAGAAATACCTGATGTTACTGAAAAGGCGCAATCTAGTTGATTGAGGATATGTGGGGAATACCTAATTTATCATATTCAACTTCATAGTGGAGAACACTCTGGTTTAATTGTAGACAATTGAATTAGAGGCTCGATGTTTAAGGCAGGAGAATTAAACTAATTAAAGGAATTGAAAATGGTTATTTCAGTCTTCCAATCCATAAATTAAATGTTTCTGCAGGCTGAAGTGAAATATCTTAAAGGATAAGCATTTCCAAAGAATGAATTGCCTAACATTTTTGGATTTTCATGACACATGCTGGTGAATTAAACCTGATTCTGATTCTGAATATATTAACAAATGTCTCTTACTAATTTTGAGTTCATTTCTAAAAACAGGCTATTAAGAAGATGAACATAATGCTTAATCAGTTGTCACTTGAGGACAGAAAAAAGGTCCTTTTATCTTCAGAAATGCAGCTTCTGATGTGAGTAATTAATTATGCTGTGTTTTCTGATTAATGATGTTTCCAGCCAGCACTACCAGGCATGTATGAGCATTTGATTCCTGCAGCACATTGATTGGTCACTTTGCAAGTTTGCAGGAGAATTATGAATTTAACTTTAGTACAATGTAATTTAAGCTATTTTAGGACCATAGAACCATAGAACACTACGGTACAGTACAGGCCCTTAGGCCTCCATGTTGTGCCGACCCATATAATCCTTAAAAAAAAAGTACTAAACCCACACTACCCCCATAACCCTCCATTTTTCTTTCATCCATGTGCCTGTCCAAGAGGCTCTTAAATACCCCTGACGTTTTAGCCTCCACCACCATCCCTGGCAAGTCATTCCAAGCACTCACAACCTTCTGTGTAAAAAAAACTTACCCCTGATGTCTCCCCTAAACTTCCCTCCCTTAATTTTGTACCTAAGCCCTCTGGTGTTTGCTATTGGTGCCCTGGGAAATAGGTACTGACTATCCACCCTTCCTATGCCTCTCATAATCTTGTAGACCTCTATCAAGTCCCCTCTCATTCTTCTATGCTCCAAAGAGAAAAGTCCCAGCTCTGCTAACCTTGCTTCATATGACTTGTTCTCCAATCCAGGCAACATCCTGGTAAATCTCCTCTGCACCCTCTCCATATTTTCCTTATCCTTCCTATAATGAGGTGACCAGAATTGAACACAATACTCTTTAAGTACGGTCTCACCAGAGATTTGTAGAATTGCAACATGACCTCTCTACTCTTGAACTCAATCCCCCTGTTAATGAAGCCTAGCAACCCATAGGCCTTCTTAACTACCCTATCAACCTGTGCAGCAACCTTGAGGGATGTGTGGATTTGAACCCCAAGGTCCCTTTGTTCATCCACACTCTTAAGTAACTGACCATTAATCCTGTACTCAGGATTAATCCTGTTTGTCCTTCCAAAATGCTTTGCCTCACACTTGTCCGGATTGAACTCCATCTGCCATTTTCCTGCCCAACTCTGCAGCCTGTCTATATCATCTTGTAACCTTCGACCACCTACAGCTCCATCCACAACTCCTCCAATCTTCATGTCATCCGCAAACTTACTCACCCATCCTTCCGCCTCTACATCCAGGTCATTTATAAAAATCACAAATAGCAGGGGTCCCGGGACAGATCCCTGCGGCACTCCACTAGTCACCGACCTCCAGGCAGAATACTTTCCTTTCAGGACTACCCTCTGCTTTCTTCCTTTAACCCAATTTTTTATCCAAACAGCCAAGGTTCCACTTATCCCATGCCTCATGACTTTCTGGATGAGTTTCTCATGAGGGACCTTGTCAAATGCTTTGCTAAAGTCCATGTAGGCCACATCCACTGCCCTACCCTCATCAGTTTCTTTTGTTACCTCTTCAAAGACCTCAATCAGGCTCCTGAGGCACGATCTTCCCTTCACAAAGCCATGTTGACCATCCATGAGTAGACTGTACTTAACCTGGTATTATAAGGCACCCAATGAAGGAAATTTGATTATGAGATTTCAGTGTATACTAAATAATTTTATTTGTTTTACAGGAATGATTTTGGGAAAAAGATATTAGATGCTGGTGGTAAGACAAAATTTTACTTGAACTAGTAATTGAAATTTAGGAGTGCAGAAATAATGCTTATAGACCCAGCATCCCCTCTGTTGTTGAAAATGAATAATTTCCAGGAATTCTTTTCTCATATATTTTGCTAAAGTGTGTGTAGTATGTACCCTTTGTATAGTATGTGGTTAAATTAAATAATTGAAGAGATCTTGATACTAATAGGTGTTTAAATTTCAGCAAATGGTAATTTTACATTCACATAATTAAATCCATCAGAAGTTAAAAAAAAACTATTGTCTTAGAGATTTGAATACAACACATATGAGTTCTTGGTAAATATATATTTCCTGGGCAGATGCTCTCTCTAGATTTGGCAGACAGTACTTCCCAGCTGGATCTATATTTGTGTGGGGGCACACTCCTGGCTCTGGATACATATGTGATGATTTGTCCTGGGTCCTTCAGGAAAGGAAATTTACTACCCTTGCCTACCCTAGGACGCTAGGTCAATCCAAATGAAGCTGCTTGGTTGATTCTTAAATACACTCTCAAATACCCTGACAAGCCATTCAGTTGTATACTAATTGCAACAATGGTGAATAACCTGCAGCATCTTAGACACCCATCTTGTAACTGCCAACTTTGCTTCTGAATCAATTGCCCTTGCAGAGTCCTTCTCACAAACATTTCAGGACTAATATGTCTAATTTTGGAAAATGGTATCATGTACCTGTCAAACAACAGTTTGATGTAATTGTTCACACAGAACAAACTGGACTTCTCTGTTATAATTCCTGAATATGTTCTGCTCCACTAGCAGGGCACACCCACCAGAAGTGACAGTACAGACAATAGGGAGTTGCGCTGTGAATACTACCATTGACTCCAGATTTTGAAGTTAAATATGTCTATTCAAACATACATAAATAATTCAGCTTCTGAGTACTTTCCCTTCTCTCTTAACTGACAGATCATAGCATTTCCATGTGAACAGTACTTGAAAGGAACACTAAAAATAGGTCTGAAGGACACAGCAGTTAGATGGTGTAGGGCCAGCAATATACTTGATCACTGAAAACTAGATCAGCTGGTGCATGATAGCAATGATGTTTAAAAAGGAACAATAATTCAAGGGATGTGGGCTTCACAGGCTGAATGAGCACTTAATTGCCTATTTTTAACGGTCCTTAAGGAGGTGGTGAACTTCATTGAACCGCTGTGGGTATACTGTTATACTATATGTTGTTAGGAAGAGAGTTTCAAGATTTTGACTCAGTGATAGGGAAGGAATAGTGATATATTTTTATGTCAGGATGGTGTGTGGCTAGGAGGGCAGCTTCCAGTAGCGGTGGTCACAAACATTTGCTGCCCTTATCCTTCTAGCTGCTAGAGGTCATAGACTTGGGAAGTGCTGCCTGAGGAGGCTTGGTGAGTTGTTGCAGTGAATTCTGGGTGTTGAATGTGTGAATGGTTGTATATGGGGTGCCTGTTGAGTGGGCTACTTGTCCTGAATGGTGTCAAGTTCTTGAGTGTTACTGAAGCTGCACTCATCCAGGCAAATGGAGAGTATTCCATCATACTCTTGACTAAATTTTAGATGGTGGACAGCTTTTGGAAAGTTAATAAGTAACTTACTTGCCACAGGAATGACCTGTTCTTGTAGTCACATTGTGTACAGTCTATTGCTAATTTAGTTTGATTTCTGATCAATGATGGTAATAGCATTGAATGGTGATATGATAGCTAGATCTTCTCTCATTGGGTATTGTCATTTCCTAACAGTCATGTGGACCAAATGTTTGTTGTCACTTATTGGCCTGGGTATTGTCCAGGCCTTATTGCATTTGATTGTGGAGTGATTCAATGTCTGACAAGTAGTGAGTGATGCTAAAAGTTGTGCAGTTGTCAGTGAATACCCCTTCTCTGACATTAGGATTAAAGGATGGTCACAGTGGGTTCTAGGATATTACCCTGGGGATCTCAAATACAAATGTCCTGTGGCTGAGATGATTGACCTCCAGCAGTACAGCCTTTATTAATCAGTTATGGTAACTACATAGTCCATGTAGAAACAAAGTACTCCATTCACTCCAGAACACCAGAGAACAGAAACGGGCACTTTGGTCCATCTAGTCCATACCGAATTATTAATTTGCCTAGTCCTGTCGACCTGCACTTAGACCATCAAGGTGCCTATCCAAATTTCTTTCGAATGTTGAAATTGAACCTGCATCCGTCACTTTTGCTGGCAGCTCGTTCCACCTTCTCACCACTCTGAGTGAAGGAGCTCCACCTCATGTTCCCCTTAAACATTTCATCTTTTACCTTTAGCACATGACCTCTAGCCCTAGTTTCATGCAACCTCAGTAGAAAAAGCCCTGTTTGTATTTGCCCTATCTATACCCCTTATAATTTTGTGTACCTCTATCAAACCTCCCCTCATTGTTTTACACTCTAGAGAATAATATTCTAACCTATTCAACCTTTCCCAATAATTCAGGTCCTTAAGTCCAGACAACATCCTTATAAATTTTTACTGCACTCTTTCAATCTTACTGAAATATTACCTGTAGGTAGGTGACTAGAATGACAACATAACAGTCCAAATCCTGTACTCAGTACTTCAAATTATGAAGGCCAGTGTGCCAAAAGTTTTCATCACAAACCCATCTACCTGTGGTGCCACTTTCAAGGAATTATGGATCAGTGTTCCCAGGACCCTCTGCCTATTGCACTTCTCAGTGCCTTACCACTCACCATATAATTCCACCTCGGTTTGTCCTCCCAAAGTGCAACACCTCACACCTGCTTGATGATATTATATTTTAATACAGCAACTTTTGACGGCAGTTTTATGACATCCATAAGTTTTTGTTCTAGTTGGCCATTCTTGATTGAAGTTCTTACAGTCATAAGAAATCCTCTTTGTCTCCATAAGTTTCCAAAATCATAAACAACTCCAAAAGCATTTTGAGAATCAGTGTAGATATTAGCTGATCTTTCTTCGGCCAATTTACAGGCTTCGACCAAACCTTTTAGTTCTGCTTGTTGCGCAGAGGTACCAGGAATTATGCTTCCTGATACCAGTAGTTCAGTTCCAGAGATAATGGCCTATCCAGCCATTTGAATTCCACTCTCAATCATTGCCATTAGTGTACAGAATCAGATCTTGGTTCGATAAAGAGGATTTTGTGATAATAATTTGCATCTTCATGCATGTTATTGCTGTTACACAGTCATAGTCATCATAGTCTTTTATGTCCAATGGTAACAGTATAGCTAGATTCACTGGACTCACTTTTTGAATGATGATATTTGGCGTCTCAAGAACAGAACACCACTTGGACCAGCATGCGGCTGTTACTTGAGAGGCTGAGTGTGGATGTTGAACATTCAAAATATGATCAAGCATGATGCTAGAAACAGTCATGACTGTAGATAGGTTGCCTGCACTGCTTGCAAACACGGACTCCACCCTAATGCTACATTATCCAATTTAGCATTAGTCTCCATGTTCTTGAGCTAAGACTGCCATCATGTAGCCATGTTTCTTGTTGACATACAAAGTAAATGGCCGACTTGTACAGAGGATTCCTAATGCAGGTGCAGTACACAATGTTGCCTTTAAAGTTTGAAAAGCTTTCAGTTTTTCATCATTAAAGGTCACAAGGTTGCTTGGGCACTTGCTGCCCTTTAGCAGATTGTTGAGTTCTTGAGCCATTTCAGTGTATGAATTGACCCATGCTCTGTTGCAGTTGCACAAACTCAGAAATGACTGGAGTTGCTGAACTGTTGTAGGAGGCTTTGCTGACTTAACAACTTCTGCACGATCTTGTGATTTTTTTTCACTTACCTTGGGAAATTTTCTGTACCTAGTAAATTACTTCCTCTTGTTGCAATTGTGCCATGTCTAGATTTGCTTTGTGATTTTCAGAGGATAGGTAATCGAGCAAATAAAGCACATCATGTTCATGCAGCTTCAGATTCAATCAGGATTTCATCTACTTGACGATCAAATCAATGGCTGATAAGTATCTCAGATTTTGTCTCAAATCTATGTGATAGACACTGGGCCAATCACAAGCAAGAGAAAATCTGCAGATGCTGAAAACCCAAGTAACACACACAAAATGCTAGAGGTCCTAATGGAGGGTCTCAGCCCGAAACATCACCTGTACTCTTTTCCATGGATGCTGCCTGGCCTACTGAGTTCCTGTAGCTTTTTGTGTGTGTTGATAGACAGTGGGGTAGTTGTGGAGCCCTTTTGATAGCCTCAATCACTGGAAATGCTGACAGTCAACTGTAAAAGCCAACCATAGTTGACATTCAGGTGCTGGTGGTACTGACCAGAATCTATTGGCCATATCAGTAACTGTGTGATGGCTTCAAGGCATTGAAAATAGTTGATAAGTCTACCACGAGAGGGGTTCGGTTGTCAATATAGTGATTAATAATGGTTTCAACTCCACTTCCTCGGTTTTTATTGGAGCAAGCTATGACCAGAAATTGGGGGGAACTGTCTTCACTGGGTCTCAACACCTCCCTCTGCAATTGGATACCGGACTTCTTAACAGTAAGGCAGCATTGTCTTTTGTCCCAATGCACTGAGCACTGGCGCTCTTTGAGGCTGTGTGCTCAGCTCCCTGCTGTTCTCACTTCTGATGCATGACTGTGTCACAGGATCCAGCTCAAATCATGGCATCAAGTTTGCGTTTGACACATCGCTGACTGGCCTTATCAAGAACAATGACAAGATGGAGTATAGAGAGGAAGTGGAGCAGCTGTTGGTTTGGTATGAGAAAAACAACCTAAGCCTGAATGTGGAGAAGACAAATGAAATCATTGTGGGCTTCAGGAAGGTGCAGATGAACCATCGCCCTCTGAATACATGGCTCCTCTGTAGAGAGAGTTAAGTGCACCAGCTTCTTGGGAGTTCACATCATGGATGTCCTCATCTGATCTTTTAATATCACCTCCCTGAACAAGAAGGCACCTCTACTTCCCAAGAAGATTGAGGCATGCAAGCACCCACCCCCCCACCATATTAACTATTTCACAGGCGCAACAGTGAGAGTATCCTGACACATTGCATCTCCATCTGGTATGGGAGCATTCGAGCATTGGACCAGAAGTCCCTATGAGTATAGCTGAGACGATCATAGGGTTTCCCTACCATCCATTGGAGATATTTATGCAGAGCCCTTAGTATTATTAAGGATCCCACCCAGCCATCCAGCATCCTCTTTGACTTTCTACCATCAGGCAGGAGACTACAATGCATAAAAATAAGAATGGTCAGGATGTGAAACAGTTTCTTCTCCCAGGCCAGTAGGCTTCTGAAATCACTGCTGCATTGTATTTGAAGTGTCACTGGTTACTCTGTTCCATACATTACAGTATTTAATATTAATGCACTTTAATTTGTTATTCATGTGTGATTCATCTGTAGATTTTATCCTTGTCTTCATAAGTTATCATGTGTTGTGTGTTACATGTACTACTGTGCTTTACATCCTAGTTCAGGGAAACATCTCATTTCTATATATTATATAGTTATGTACACTATATACATATATATAGTTAAATGACAATAAACTTGAGGTAGCTGTCAGTTTCATCACTATCATTCTCACTTAAGGCACTAGGGGCCGCTGTAAAGTCCATGTCATGTCCATCCAGTAATTCCTTGGAGTTCATATTGTGTCACTGTCTCTGAAGACTGTTCAATGTAGGAGATACTTTCCAAGGCGGAGCTTCAGAAGTAGTATCATTGGCAGCATCACTAGCAGGACTGACCCTTTGAAATCCCTGCTCAGTTTCTCCATATTGTTTTAGTTTTCATCTGAGCTCTGTACAATGCCCATTAACTTGTTTACTGTGTTGTTTCTTCACTCCTTCGGTTAATGCAGACATTTGTTCTTTAGACTTTTTACTATCTCAATTGTGTTGTTTTTGTATTTATCCTAAGTTTTACCTTTCTTTTGCGTTTTTTTCCCATCAATTGATCATTAAAAGTCTTTACTTGCCTTGTTAACCTTTTCATTTGCTCACACATTCGATCAAACTAACCATAAGATCTTATCTCTAAATTAGTTGCAGCCTTTCCAGATTTTTCCTTTCCCTCAGGCATTTTGTGGATCTTAATGAACTTAGCATTATTGGTATTTTTTCTCCAAACTTTTCATTCCTTTTATCAAACTGAGATGTGTATTAGTAAGAGCTCATACCCTCAGTTATCTCTTCACATGTAACATTCACATTTTGTAGTTGGTTTCATAACGTTGTTTGATTGAATTTTAATTTGTACATAGTTTTTAATACTTTGACTGCGATCTCAAAATATTAATCAATTATAACCGAATAGATTGCGCAATCAAAATAATTTCACTAGGTATTGAAGTAGATTACTGTGCGACTGAAATAGATTGACTTACAACCGAAATTCTCCCATACTCCACCTACCAGCTTGTATGGACGAGCCTGATATTAATTTCAGTGCTCATCTTGATTTTTATAGATCTATTTTTTTTGCAAAATAGCAACACAGTATGATGATATTGAAGTCAGAACTAGTTTTCTCTCAGAGAAATTGGAAGAGAGGAAGTTCTTATCCCCTTTGCTCTAAAATGTTGTATGCTAAAAATTCCATTTTGTCTGTGATTGTCCTTAAATTTCGCAATATCCTGCTGTTGACTATGCCAGTTGTATTCTGATATTTTTAATCCAAGATTGTTTCAGAAGTCAGGAAAGAGGCATAAAACTTGTTGCTTCATGATTGTTTTATCAGGCATCAAAAAAACAAAAGAAAATTGAAATGGACAGTGATAGAGGTCTGCTAAGCAAAGGTAGATAGAAGCAAAAAGAACTAAGGGTGCTGACTTGAGGTGCAGTTCATTATACTATATAGATAAGGAAATTTCCATTCAAATTAGGAGATAAGAATCAACCAATGAGATACCCCCATTCAAATAATGTAGCACCAAGAGAAGCTTCCAGAACTCTCCAAACCTATATCAATATAACCACTAGGAGACATATTGAATAACTGAATATACAGACTGTGACCATTAGAATGCATAGTAAACATTACTTGTGTATAAGTAATTATATAAAATACAAGCAGACAATTAATTGTTAAACTGCAATGAAAATAACAATGGTGAATGTCACATGTTTTCTCCAGTTTGTGAATTGACTTAATTCTGTATTACAGATTATAACTTACAGGTAGCTATAACAGAAAGTCTGTGTCGAATGACATCTGAAAGCCAGAGACGAGAACTGGCTAATAATTGGTTCCATGTGGAATTCGTTGTTGATGCATTTAAGAGAATTACGGATTCTGAATTTGAAACAGTAAGGACACAGATTCTGTTTATATCTGTTGCTCATAAACTACAATTTGATTAAGAGAAAAATAGCAATTACATAAGAATATGTGTAGAGTCTCTGATATATGAAATATGATTGTATTGGATAGAGCCTTACTGGGCATTAACCCCTAATGTCTTTTGTATATTCATTGGATGCTGAACTAATAGCAGAACAACACATCTAGTGCAGCAGGAAATTTTGCTAGCATGGGTGGTCTATCTCTTAACTATCATTTTCTTATCATTTATCCACACTCTAATGCTTCCCTTAAACATATCAGTTGATGCACCAATAAACTGTTTTGCAGACTAGTGGGAGTCTGTCCTAAATACATTTTGTCACAATACCTTAGAAATGAAACTAGGCTTAACTTAATAGAAAAGAAAATCAGATAGGCTGCAAAATTGGTTTGGCTGACCTGATGGCCTTATTTCCTTTTTTAATTTCAGGAAACAATTTTAAGATCATGCTTCTATTTTATTTGCTCTATTAAAGAACAGTAATTTTCTTCACTAATCAAACAACTCTAAATAAATCTTAATAAAATCTGTAATGTTAACTTTCTTTATCTTTCTACAGATTCTGCCTAACATACTGTATTTACAAAGCTTTCTATCTTTTTTTCAAATTTCTAGTATTCACTTTTTTGGTTGTAATTGTCTTTCTATCTGGCAACACAATTTTTTTGTTTGTGAGCTTTGATTTTCATCCCACTGCCTTTCCAAAAGCAGGGTATCCTTGCTTAGATGGGAATACGAACATATAACACTTTGGATTAAGTCTGGTCAGCACTTCCATATGATTCTCCTTCTGAGACTTCTGTTTGTAACACCCTCTGATGAGAGCTCAGACAGCCATCTATAATTGGGTCATTGACAAATTATAATTTTTTTGTAAAATGGCACAAGCTACTTTGCAATTGCTCTAAGAATAGTTTAAATTTTAAGCAGAACTCTAAACACTTGTCCTCTACAAACCCAATTTTTAAAAAAGCATTTATTTGGCACTTAAGTTGTTAATGTATCTTCTGAATATCTTGGTAATTGTATAGTAACTGCAATCAATTGGGAGGCAAAATTGCCAAGTAGCAATTTCTTTTTATTCCAAAATATGTTAATTACTTTAGGTTTCACTTTTGTTTTTATGGCTAAATTCATATAGTGTGTGAATCAACATGCATAAGTTAACTTCGTTCATCCCTCCCCACTGATCTCCCTCCTGGCACTTATCCTTGCAAGTGGAACAAGTACTATACCTGCCCCTTATACCTCCTCCCTCACTACCATTCAGGGCTCCAAACAGTCCTTCCAAGTGAGATGACACTTGAAATGTGAATCTGTTGGAGTCATCTACTGCGTCTGGTGCTCCCAGTGTGGCCTCTTGTATATAACGCAGATTGGGAGAGCGCTTCGCCAAGCACCTACAATCTGTCTGCCCAAAGAAGCAGGATTTCCTAGTGGCCACCCATTGTAATTCCCATTCCCAGTCTGTGGCCTCCTCCACTGCTGTGATGAAGCCACACTCAGGTTGAAGAGCAACACCTTGTATTCCATCTGGGTAGCACAAACATTGATTGCTTGAACTTCCAGTAATGCCCCCACCCCCCACTATTCCTCATTCCTGTTTCCATCTCTGACTTTATCTCCTTATCTGCCTATCACCTCCCTCTTTTCTTTCTTCTATGGTCTTCTCTGCTCTCCTATCAGATTCACCCTTCTCCAACCCTGTATTTCTTTCACCAATCAACTTCCCAGGTCTTTACTTCACCCCTCCCCTCCCCCTCTCAGTTTCATCTATCACCTTGTGGTTTTTTTCTCCCCTTGCCCTGCTTTCTTACTCTGACTTCTTATCTTTTTTCCCCAGTCCTGATGAAGGGTCTTGGCTTGAAATGTTGTCTGTACTCTTTTCCATAGATGCTGCCTGACCTGCTGAGTTCCTCCAGTATTTTGTGTGTGTTGCTTGGATTTCTAGCGTCTGCAGATTTTCTCTTGTTTGTAACTTCATTGTTAAAAGCTTTCAGGAAGAATGTTAGAAAACTTAGCACAAATCATTCTGAATTAATAAAACTTCAAATCTGAGTGAGGGAAAGAGACAATGGGGGTGAGTGCCAGGGCATTTGTCTAAAATCTGATTTTTTTTTTCCAATCATAATATTTTTCCATTAGATTCTTACCTTGTTCCTAAGTAAGAATAATGGTGCAAGGTTCCATTGTTTTGAGTTTTTGGCATGTTAACTGATTTACTGAGCTTTGGAAGTCTTCCCAGTTTCTCTGTCTATTTAATTACATGGCATTTTTAGGCAACATGAGTGAATCTGCAGATGCTGGAAATAAATAAAAACACAAAATGCTGGCAGAACTCAGCAAGCCAGACAGCAACTATGGGAGGAGGTAGTGACGTCACTACCTCCTCCCATAGATGCTGTCTGGCCTGCTGAGTTCTGCCAGCATTTTGTGTTTTTATTTTGGCATCTTTAGGTTTTGTTGAGAAATTGAGATTAATTTTTCTCAGTTTACTTGAAATATGAGCTTTGGTCCGACTAAGATACTGCTTCTGCTTATCGATGGACAAGTTTAGAAGCATTTTAAGCATGCAGATTCTTTAGCATGTTTTCATGGGGCCAGGTCCAGGTGCTTACAACAGATACTGGTCCACTTTGCCATTGGATCAAAGCTCAAGTTCATACGATAGCTAGAGTGCCACCCATTTTTAAAGCAAAAAGTCATGAAGTTGTAGCTTTCATTCTACAATATGAAGCTTGGGTTGTGGCAGATTAGGACCCTTGTGCACACCCCTAACAGTGACTGTCCTAAATGTTAGTCTGGTATTATAATTTGAGTCATTTTGACATTGGTGTTGCAAAAGATGAGGAAATTGAGTCACGTGAGATTGCAGATGCTGGAAATCTGGATTATTACACACAAAACACTGGAGGAACTCAGTGGGTCAGGCAGCATCTATGGAGGAAATGGGCAGTGAACCTTTTGAGCCAAGTCACTTCATCAGATTAAGAATGGCTGGATGAATGAACGACAATGGAAGCACTGGCTCCTGGAGGAACAAATAGGAAGAGGAATGCTGTTTTTCTGGAATTAGTTTTGCTTTTGAGATTGAGTCTGGCATCTCAACACGCACACTGTATCTCTTATAACCCTCTAGTTCACTAAATACAAAGCCAATATGTTAGTCATCAGTGTACATGTCTGGAAAGAATGGATGAGGCCAAGGAGGGGTTCTGCTCCAGTCTTGGAGTGGAGGTGGCAGGGATCCTCTTGGTCATACAAGGAAGATGGAGAAACTGATTTTCCTAAATGGTTTCGCCTCCAGAACAGAAAAGACAACCTTCTGGTGTGATTGGCAACACAGGAATAAGGAATAACAACTTCATTGGGCTTCCTTTCTTGACAAGAACTGTATTGCAAGAGACATAAACCTGCAGGCTTATGGCGTCAACCAAACTAAATGCACTGATCACTATTAAATTACACTTTGACAACAAAGATATTGCTTCTTGGATACTTTTGGGAGCATCTTATGGATTTTGGGCTGCTGATTAGAAAAATTGCCATGAAATTTACCTATCCCCATTTAAAAAAAATCTATATTTGTTCTTTCAATTCACAATTCAAATCAAATAAAATATTGCCCACAATGTAAGCTGAAAGATTTCTGTCTTGTCTGGGCATGCTTAAGCAGAATGGATGTTGCATGGCTGGACAGGATTGAGAAAGGTTATAAATTTCTGTGAAAGATTTCGATATTTGAGACACGTTTCTGGAATAACTGATGCCAACATTAAGGAAGGCATTTTTTTGTTGGTCCACAAATCAAATAGATCATTAATGGCAAGCAATTGGAAGAACTTCTAGTGGGCCCGGAGAAAATTGCATGGAAGGTAAAATTTTTATGGCAACTACAGAGCACCAAACTAAGTGCAGTTGGTTGACAGCATTCTTCAAACATACAAAACCATGAAGTGCAACGTGTCACTAAAGATTCATTTTCTGCATTTACACTTAGACTTCCCTGCAAATCTAGGTGCTGTTAGTGACAAGCACAATGGTCATTGAGAAATGCTATCAGGGCAATTGAAATCCATTTATTGCTGGCTGATTATTGTTGGACACTTAAGTGAGAAGCCTCAGACACAGTACAAATAAAAATATTCATCAAAACATTTTTAATTTAGTTGAACTATTGTAAAATATCAGCACCGTTATGCAATTAAATGGATTACATCCAATGAAACTTAATTTCTTGTTTCTCCAAATTCCTACAAAATACAAGCAGTCTGAAATTATATTTGTATTCAGATTCAAGCAGTCTATCATAAAGAAAAACATTTCTGAGGAAGCAAAGCTTTAAAAAATTTGTTGTCCAGTGTAATATCATTGTCCAAGTGAAGAGCTTTAAGGTTGTCTGCTTCATCCATGCCGCGACAGATACTGATAACAAGAGAACAGATTGCTGTCTAATATCTGTTATCTGTATCAATCTCTCCCTAAAGCAGCAGAAATTTTGCTGTGTGAAAATTATTTTCTGAAGACTTGGAAATGCAATGCCTCGTAGATACTGCTTCCCAGACAACTCATCAACTTCTATCCAACAGGAGTGATACGTTGGATTACCTAGAAATGTATAGCATCTCTGAGGAAGCTCTTGGCTTCTCCACCCTGTAATATCAGAACTGGTTTGATGAGCATAATCTGGAGGTCTAGAAAATAATTAATTACACATGTATGATGTTTTAAGATTGGAAGTTACTCCATGTTTTGTGAAAAGAAACACCTCTCAGGAATCCTAAAATCTGAGATTCGGGAGGAAAGCCTTTACTGAAACGACAGATGATGGATGGAAAGTGGAAGAGTTCTGGCACTTTGTTATCAGCTAAGACTTGGGTAGGAATTCATTCACAGCTCAAATACTGAAGGCTCTATTGCATTGTTAGCTAGGAATGTAGGTGAACTCATCAAGGGTGTAGAGGCAGTTGGCCACTGCAAGAAGGAAACCTTGAAAACCATTTCAAACTGATTTTAGCACCTTTGACTTTATCCTTTAGGTGTTTGGTCGAGTCTTGCTACCATTTCTAACTAACATGAAGTTGGAAAACCCATTTGCCAAGTCTGAAGAACAGATCCATTATCTGGTGTCTTATGATGAGAAATTGATGAGGAGGAATTTCAGTCACAAATTCCCATTTATTTCACTTCTTGGAACTGCTAAAGGGATTCAGTAAAATGGTAATTATGACCATCTTTAAGAAAAGTGACAAATCCGACCATGGGAACTACAGTGTTGTCTTTATGCTGTCTGCTACAGAGAAAGTTATCACCAAGGTATGGCGACCAAGAAAATTACAAGAGGGCCAGGTACAATATTCGAAAAGCCTTCTCACAGGCTGATTGGCTTTTCCGGACTAAGCTTAAATCAATGAAGCATGCTTGACAGCTGTAACAGGGCTTGAATATTCAATGACTTCTATGTTCGCTTCTATTGTCAAAACATGGAGGAACTATCATGAACTCTCACAGTACTCAATGATGATGTAGTTTCAGTCCCTGAGGCTGATGTGAGAGCATCCTTCAGGAGAGTGAACTTATAGAAAGTAACTAGCCCAGAGGGACTACCTGGATGAGTACTAAAGACCCATGCTGATCAACTGGCTGGGGTGTTCACCAAGATTTTTAACGTCTTGTTTTGACAGTCCGCCTCAATGGCTATTGTCTAGTAGCACTTACTTTCACAGATGAAGTGTTTTGAGAGGCTGATGGTGAAGCATATCAACTCCTGCCTGAATCCATTCCAATTTGCCTACTGACAGGTCTACAACAGATGCCATTTCATTGGTGCTTCACTCAACCTGCAGAATTTGGGCAGCAAAGTGTATTACAGTGTATTACAAAACTGTGCTTAGACCCCTGCTCTACTTGGTTTACACTTTTGACTGTGGCTAAGCACAGTTCCAATGCCATATTTAAGTTTGCTGATGACACCACTGTCATGGACTGGATCAAAGATGGTGACAAATCAGCACGTAGGAGTGAGATTGAATATTTGACTGAATGGTGCCACAATAACAATCTCTTACTCAATGTTAGCAAGACCAAAGAGCTGATTATTGACTTCAGGAGGAGGAAACCAGAGGTCCATGATTCAGTCCTCTTCAGGGGATCAGAGGTGGAGAGGGTCAGCAACTTTAAATTCCTCAGTGTTAATACTTCAGAGTACCTGTTCTAGCCCTAGCACGTAAGTGCAATTATGAAGAAAGTACAGTGGTGCTTCTGTTTGCTTAGATGTTTGTAACAATTCAGCATGACATCTAAAACTTTTTGACAAATTTCTATAGATGTGTAATGGAGAGTACATTGCCTGGCTGCATCACAGCCTGGTATGGAAACACAAATGCCCTTGAATAGAAAAACCTACAAAAGGAAGTGGTTATGGCTCATTCCATCACATGTGAAGCCCTGTCAATCATTGAGCACATCTACATGGAATATTGTCACAGGAAAGCAGCATCCTTTATCAGGGACTCCCAGCAACCAGCTCATGGTCTCTTCTTGCTGCTGCCAGCAGGAAGAAGGTATATGATGAGCCTCAGGACTTAGAACACCAGGTTCAGGAATGGTTATTACCCCTCAACCATCAGGCTCTTGAACTAGAGGGGGTAACTTCATTTAACTTCACTTGCTCCATCACTGAGCTGTTCCCACAACCCACGGACTCTCTTTAAAGGACTCTTCATCTCATGTTCTTGAAATTTATTGTTTATTTATTTATTATTGTTATTATCATTTATTTTCTTTCTTTTTGTCTTACACAGTTTATTGTCTTTTGCAAACTGATTATCTGCCCTGTTGGTGTGATCTTTCAGTGACTCTTACGGTTATTGGATTTAGTGAGTCTACAGGAAAATGAATCTCAAGTGCATATATGGAGACATATATGTACTTTGACAATAAATTTACTTTGAACTTTGAAATGTGGACCACTTCAAATATCTTTGAAGTTACTTATCAGCAAAGGCAAATATTGATAATGAGATTCACAGTGAGCCAGAATATGTTTGTAAATCTGAGAAATAAATACATGAAGATCAAAACCTCAAAGTTAGCGCCAAACTCTTAAGTCTACCAGGCAGTATTGATCTCTTCTCTCCTGTATGCTGGACTACTCACAAGAGGGTCCTTAATGTACTGGGAAGATACCAATCTACAAAATCCATTACATCCACTGACATACTAATGAAACAATGTCAGCAACCTTTCTTTGGCCAACATACATGCATTGAGGCCCAAGATGAATTCATTCAGCTCTGTTGAATAGGCTATATTGTTGGCATACAATGAATTCCTGAAAGATATACTTTGTTATATGCTCAATCGTGGCAAGAGATTACCAGATGGATCGAAGGAAAGATTCAAAGATATTTTCAAAATCTCCTTATAAAAACAGAAGTTTTCCACTGACTCCTGAGCACTGAGAAGCTTTCAACAAAAACAACATAACACTGCACTCTGACAATAGAAATCAATGATAAGATTTTAGAAAATGTGGACTATGTCCCATATCTCAGAGACACCTCTCAGTGAGGGAAAACATCTATGATAAAATTAATTATTGCCTAGAGTGTGTCAGCACAGTCTATTGTTATTTGAGGAAGCGTGTTTAAAGATCGAGACTCAAAACCAGCATTGTTCTGGTCCATTGGTGTCCTTGTACACAAATAATTGAAAGTTAATATGCAGCTACAGTAAGTAATTAGTAAAGAAAATGATGTGTAGCTTTTAGTGTAAGAAAATTTGAGTACGAGATGTCTTGCTTTCGATGTGTAGGTAACTGGTCTTATTATACCTGAAATAATGGCATACAGATCTGGTCTGCCTCCCTGAGAAAGGGCCTGCTTTTGATAGAGGGAGTGCAATGAAGTTTCCATAGACTGATTCCTGGGATGGTGGGTTTGTCATTTACATTTTTTTGGTGTCTTGATGAGAGAATTGACAGAAATGGTTTTGTTTCAGGAAAGTAGTGCTGAGGTCAGGCATTTATAGGAATGGCATGTAAAATAATGTCTTTCACAGTATCCCAGTACATATGACAATAACAGCCAATTTAATTTACCAATTTACCATTTTATTACATTATACTTCATCTGCTAATTTTGTACATGCACCCTTTGCAAGTTGAATGCTCCTTGTATCTTGCTTTCCTATCTGACTTTGAAGATTATCTAAAGCTGTGGATGAAGCAGGTCCTGTCAGTTGGATCCTTTTTGGATATGGAAGATACAACAATATAATGATTTCATTTTTTTTCAGGATTGTAGGAGATTCCTCAATCAAGTAAATGGAATGCTTGGAGGAAGAACAAGGTAAAATATTTATTTTGTATTCTGTTTAGATTTTTTGTTACATACTGTCTGCTGTTAATATTGTAGCTGGTTGTCCAGTCAACCTGACAGCTATATGGTGCTACACTATCCAGTGGGATCCCAACTGAAGGTCATCACCAATGAGCATCACTAATGCTTATTGTCATCTTCCATTCCAGCAGAACCTCAAAGTTTTGCAATAAGGTTTAAATGCTCATCTTGATTATTATTATTTGATATGGGGTATTTATTTAACCAGCATTTTTTTGTCCTGTCAAATGACAAGATCATGGCCCAACGGCTACTTCTTTATACTATTGAGGGAATGTTGTGTTGTTGGAAATCCTTTCTTTCAAGTGAGCGTTTCTTCAACTAATATCATTAAAAGGGATTATGTGATCATTAACTACAATAGCTTACAGAATGCAAATTTATAACTGTGTTTCAATGTTACCAACAGTTTCTGCTTTATTTAGATTATAAACATCTACAAGCATTTTGATTTTCAAACATTTCTTTCCTGCTTTTAAATGGCATTATCAACGGGTCAGGGCTACAGAATGCAGTTCAAGCAGTTTAAAAAATATATTTTCCTAATGGATATGTGTCCCAGATGTGCTGTATTTTCCCACCTTTTGTAGCTAAGGCAGTAATCATGTCCCTATCTTCAAAGTTCATTGAGGAGGTATTGATTGAGTATGAGCAAGTAGTCATTTGAAATTATGCTTAACTGGGAAAAAAAGTTGAGAGATTTAATTGAAAATTGACTGAAAATATCATGATTTTTCTTAAGTGTATTTGCTCTTTAATGATTTGATTCATCTTGCATTTATGAAATTCAGTCATTCTGAAATGGAAGTTGAGGCTAATCTTTGTGTCAGTTTCAAAAACTACCTGGAAAAAATATTTCTTAAGAGGTGAAAGTCATTGGTAAGGTTGGTAGAATTACTCTTTCGAAGAGTCAAAAGGGAATGGAGGGCAGAATCAACTCTGCTCGAAGACTCTTTCATTCTTGCTAATCTCATGAATAGGAATTTGGATTTAGTAAACCTGTCATTGTTTCTAACTTGAGCATTTTTCTTTTCATCTGCAGTGTTTCTACTTACTCTTGTTTGGAAGTATTTCTTGATAATTGTGAGGTAAGCTAGGCACATAAGAAGTGAGCTTCACACACAAAATGCTGAGTTCCTCCAGCATTTTGTGTGTGTTGCTCGGATTTCCAGCATCTGCAGATTTTTTCTTATTTGTAATATGTGAGCTTTCTATGATAGATCTTAATCTTAGAATTTTGAAAATATGATATGAATATACCTTGTTCTACTTTATTCTACCCTTGTGTATCTGCCAAGTTTGATTCTAATTCTTGGGAAAATCAAATGTTGCTATTGACTCTTTCTGACCAGAAGGGTACCAATTATATATTTTCACTGGCAATCTGATATCTGGATATTTTCTACATTGCAGTTTTGTCTTTGTAAAACAGTGAAGGAACCAGATTGTTTTTAATGACATAATTTATTTCTGAATAAATTTTTATTATTTATTTTCTCTATTGACCCCAAAGCTACTCCTGCAATTCTGGGTGATTTGAACGGGGAATGAGCCCTCTCCATCTTTTAGAACTTCAGTATCTCCTAACTTGCTATGGGATAAGAATTGAATAAAATGTTCAAAATGTGGGCCAATCAGAGTTTTCCACAAGGACAAAATGGTGGGTTACAAATTCAGTTGTGTATCACATTCCTTATATATAAAATCAATTGTGAAATTAGTTGCTTTGTTGTATGTCTACATGCAGAAGGCACCAGGAAGATAGAGAAATATTCTTAATCATAGAATGTTGAAGAGATTAATTGAATACAACATGCAACCCATTTCTAATAGTGTGCGCCTGCCAAGCAGGACTTTGATCCTATCAGAGTAGCCATCAGAAATAAATCATGTCATTAAAAACAATCTGATTCCTTCACTGTTTTACAAAGACAAAACTGCAATGTAGAAAATATCCAGATGTCAGATTGCCAGTGAAAATAATATATAATTGGTACCCTTCTGGTCAGAAATTAGAATTCACTTTTTTAACTGTTGAAATATAGTAATAACACCAGAATGGCCACCGCTCAAAAGATTGTGAAATCAGCTGCCCACCAAAGAGCACCAGTGTTACCCCATAATTTTCATCCAGTATGTTATGGAGGGACTTTGAGGTTTGCTTCATGTGGTTCCTGCAAGTTATTGCAAATGACTCTTCCTCCTTTGTATCTTTATCTTTTCATTGGTTATCTACCTGTATTGCTCAGAGGTGAGGGTAGTGTCCATAATTAGGCTCCATAGTTTAATAATTTGTACCTTTGGAAACAGCAGCTTTAAACCAAGGTGGTTCTAATGGATGAGGTGTAATTCCAGCCTTAATTCCCCAAGGTTGTAATTCATTGTAGCTCTAGCTAAAGCAATAGTTGATACCTGTATAAATGTCCCTGTATTAACTGATATGTGAAATTGCTTGACACTGTTGGATGCATCACTGGAAGATGCTGAGGAATGGTTTGGCTAAGACCCCCTAAAGCACCTTCATACTTGCCAGTGCCCCTCTTAGGCACAATATACTTTCTGGCACCCCCGTAATGTCAAAACAAGTCTACTGTATGCTAACATGAGAAAAAATTATTCTGCTTAAATATTTATTTGTCTTTAAACCTAGCTTACAAAGTACCTGTGCGCTATACTGCAGCTTCGATATCAATGCAATCCTTGAGCTTGATGGTTTTTAGTAACAGTTGAAATAACTGATTCAACTTGTGACAGCAAAAGCCTCAAGTCCCAATGCATAACAATGTCCAAGTGGTTTCTGTTTTCATTAAGTATGTGGTTCACTGCATTGAAGCCTCTTTCAACAAAATAGGAGGATGGAAATGCAATGAAGAACAGTTTGGTTCTTCTCCAAAGACTAGGAAACTTTTTATGACAGTGTAGCCACATACCACAAAAGCCAACATTTTTGAAAAGCATTTTTGTTTCTTCATCATTCTGAATTCAGATAATTTCTTCTTGCAAGCTCGCTTCCTGTTCTTCCACCTTCCGCCTTGCTTGGGTTAATTACGCAATCCGGAATCTCCAGATGGTTCAGATTCTCGAATTGATTCTGAAAATCCTTCATTGATTGCGGGTGTAACCAGTACTCTTGCAAATCACTATCTGTAAAAGAGAGTGCCATACCTTTCATATAGGGAAACTGTGAGAACATTTTTCTCCCAATGTTTTGCTTATATATTTCCAATTTTCTGATAAAAGTAGACACTGCATTTTTTTGCCTGGATTAAATTAAAATTCTCATCCTGCAGTTTCATAGTTAGAATGTTCATTTTGTCATACAGACCTGCTAGGTATGGCATATCCCAACGTAGAGGGTCAATCTTCTTCCCAAGCTTTTATCGACTTTGACCAAAAATTCTACAGCAGTGTTACAGAGATCAAAGGAATGTCTTAAGCAGCAACACATGTCAGTGTGAAGAAGAAAGCATTCAAACTCTTCATCGTTATAAGACCATAAGACACAAGAGCAGAATTGGGCCATTCAGCCGTCCTGCCATCCATCATGGCTGATCCCGGATACTACTTAACCCCATACATTTGTCTTCTAACCATATCCTTTGATGCCCTGACTGATCAGGAAACTATCAACTTCCACCTTAAATATACCAATGGACTTGGCCTTTTACGCAATCTGTGGCAGAACATTCCACAGATTCACCACCCTCTGGCTAAAAAAAAATTCCTCCTTACCTCTGTTCTAAAAGGTTTACGCTCAATTTTGAGGCTGTGCCCTCTAGTTCTGGGTACCTCCACCATAGGAAACATCCTTTGCACATTTCGGTAGGTATCAATTAGATTCCCTTCCCCCCCTCCCCCCCACATTCTTCTAAATTCTGGTGAGTACAGGCCCAAAGCTGCCAAATGCTCCTCGTATGTTATAACCCCTTCATTCCGGAAATCATCCTCATGAAATTCCTCTAGACTTTCTCCAATGACAACACATCCTTTCTGAGATATGGAGCCCAAAACTGTTGACAATGCTGAGTTTCAGGTGCATTAATTTATCATATTCCTCAGTTCTTTTAGGGCTGGAAATTTAGCATGCAGACACAGCAAGTAATTTTGAAAGCAAATGGACTGTAAGCCTTTGTTTATAAAATGGATGAGAAAGACACGGATGGTAGGGAACATGTGGGAGTTAGTAATAATGTCATGAAGAGAGTCCTTAATATGGAAGAAGAGGTACTGGAGGACTTAATGTTTAAAGGTAGGTAAATCTCCTGGACGAAATCAAGTGTATTCTAGAACATTATGGGAAGTTGGAGAAGAAAGTGTGGAGCACCTAACAGAAATATTTGCATAATTGTTAGCCACAGGTGAAATGCTGGAAGACCAGATGATGGCTAATATTGCTAATATAAAGAAAGCTGCAAAGACATCTTAAAAACTACAGACTGCTGGACCTAATGTTAGTGTTGGATAAATTATTGGAGGAAATTCTTAATGACAGGATTTACATACATTTGGATAGTCAAGGATTTATTAGAACAGAACTGTAGAATACAGACCCTTTGGTCCACGACGTTGTGCTGACCTATATATACCTACTCCAAAATCAATCTAATCCTTCCATCCTACACAGCCCATAACCCTGCATTTTTCTTACATCAATGTGCTTATCTAGGAATCTCTTAAATGTTCCTATTTTATGCCATTATTTTTATTTTATTAAATGCCTCTATCATCACCCCTGGGTTTTTTTGTGTTCACCTCTGGGTTTGTTTGTTTGTGTGTGTGTGTGTGTGTGTGTGTGCGCGCACGTGCGCAAAACATCTGCATCTGACGTCTCCCTTAAACTTTCCTCCACTCATTTGAAACAGCAATCCTCTGCTATTAGCCATTGCTAGTCTAGGATAAAGGCACTTTATCTGTGCCTCTCATAATCTTATATACCTGTATTTTATATACCCTAGCTTTTTCGGTCTTTCCTCATGAAACATAATCCAGGCTGCATCCTGGTAAATTTCCTTTGCATCATCTCTAAAGCTTCCCCATCCATCCTAGAAAAAGTGACCAGAACTGAACACAATACTCCCAAGTGTGGTCTAACCAGAGTTTTATAGAGCTGCAACATTACCTTATGGCTCTTGTCCGCTGAAAGCTAGCACACCATACATCTTCCTAACCACTCTATCAATTTGTGTGGAACATTGAGAACTTTTGGATTTGGACCCCAAGATCCCTTTGCTCCTTCATGTTGCTAAGATTTCTGCCATCAGCCTGTACTCCACCTTTCAGTTTGACCTACTGAAGTGTATCACTTGACACTTTGCTGGATTGACTCTATCTGCCATCTCTCTGCCCAACTTTGTATCTTGACTGTATATCCCATTCTACCTTATCCACAACATCACCAACCTTCATGTTTTCTGCAAAGTCCTTCCTTCCACTTCCTCATCCAAGTCAATTACAGAAATTACAAAGGGCTGGGGTATCAGATCAGGTCACTGTGGAACACCACTAGTCAATGATCTCCAGGCAGAATATGTTCCATTTACGACCACCTTCTACCTTCTCTAGGCAAGCCAATCCCAAACGCATGCAGCCAAATTTTTATGGATCCCATGCATTATCACCTTCTGGATAAACCCACTATGGGGAACCTTGTCAAACATCTTACCGAAATATATACACACTACATCCACCACTCTGGCTTCATCAATTTGTTTCAGCACTGTGATGGAGAGCACTCCGTAAACAGACTCCTTACACCTCCACAGTTACATGTACAATGAAGGTTGCAAGTAATAAAGTCAATACAATTCAACAAACATTGCCTTGTCACTCTGCTGTTCAAGGGATGACTGCACAATCATGTGGACATCAGCAAGTTAGACCGGCGTGAAGTTTAAAAGGAGACAGCTTTACAGAGCGGGCATCAGAGGAGCGGGTGACAGAGTAGAGGGAGACAGAGTAGGAGGGCTTTGGTGATAGCGGTTCGAGGCCAGGTAGGTTATTTGTGAAGAATAGAAACAGGAATTATGTCTGTGAGGCCTATGTTCAGTACTAGATGTCAGATGTGGGAAGTCTGGGAGACTCCCAGCCTCACGGAAGGCCACATCTGCCCCAGGTGTGTCGAGTTGGAGCTCCTGAGGGACCGGGTTAGGGAACTGGAGCTGCAGCTCAATGACCTTTGTTTGGTCAGGGAAAGTGAGGAAGTGCTAGAGAGGAGCTATAGGCAAGCAGTCACACCAGGGCCTTGGGAGACAGTTAAGTGGTTAACAGTCAGGAGAGGGAAGGGCAAGAAGCAGATACTAAAGAGTAGCCCTGTAGCTGTCCCCCTCAACAATAGGTACACCTATTTGGGGGAGGAGGGGAATGGCCTACCTGGGGGAAGCAACAGTGTTTGGCACAGTGTTTGCCTTTGGCAAAGAGTCTGGCCCTGTGGCTCAAAAGGATACGGAAAGGAAGAAGGCAGCAGTGATAAGGGACTCCATAGTTAGGGGGGTCAGACAGGAGATACTGTGAATGCAGGAATGAAACACGGATGGTAGTTTGCCTCCCAGGTGCCAGGACCTGGGATGTTTCTGATCGCATCCACGCTATCATGAGGTGGGAAGGTGAACAGCCAGAGGTTTTGGTACATGTTGGTGCCAATGACATAGGTCGGAAAAGGGTGGATGTCCTGAAAACAGACTACAAGGAGTTAGGAAGGAAGTTGAGAAGCAGAGCCACAAAGGTAGTAATCTTGGGATTACTACCTGTGCCACACAACAGTGAGTATAGCAGTAGACTGAGGTGGAGGATAAATGCGTGGCTGAGGAATTGGATCAGGGGCCAGGGATTCAGATTTCTGGATCATTGGGACCTCTTTTGGGGCAAGTGTGACTTGTAAAAAAAAAAGGACGGGTTGCTCTTGAATCCAAAGGGGACCAATGTCCTGGCAGGGAGGTTTGCTAAAGCTATTGAGGAGAGTTTAAACTAGAATTGCTGGAGGGTGGGAGCCAAACTGAAGAGACGGAGGAAGGGGCTGTTGGCTCACAAATAGAGAAAGCTTGGAGACAGTGCGAGAGGGAGGATAGGCTGGTGACAGAGAAGGGACGCACTCAGACCAATGGTTTGAGATGTGTTTATTTTAATGCAAGGAGTATTATGAATAAAGCAGATGAGCTTAGAGGTAGATCAGCATTTGGAGCTATGATGTTATGGCCATTACAGAGACTTGGATGGTTTAGGGGCAGGAACGGATACTTAGAGTACAGGCTTTAGATGTTTCAGAAAGGGAGGGAGGCAAAAGTGGTTGGGGCGTGGAACTGCTGATCAGAGATAGTGTCATGGCTGCAGAAAAGGAGCAAGTCATGGAGGGATTGTCTAGTGAGTCTCTGGGTGGAAGTTAGAAACAGGAAGGGGTCAATATCTCTACTGGGTGTTTTTTATAGACCACCCAATAGGAACAGGGACATAGAGGAGCAGATAGGGAGACAGAATCTGGAAAGGTTCAATAATAGGGTTGTTGTGGTGGGAGATTTTATTTTCCAAAGGACCTGTATTGTGCTGTAGGTTTTCTGTGTTTCTATCTTTTTGCATTGAGTGTACACACTTAAGTGTCTTCCGTGGTATATTTTCATAATGGGTCCTGAACTGAGCTGATGCATTCAGGTTGGCCTTACCCACCATACACAGTGGAATATTCCATTTATGTAGTAATTGGGATGTGTTCATGTTGTTTGTATACTGTATTAAATGTAGATAAAAGGAACATAGAAAAACTACAGCACAATGCAGGCCCTTCAGCCCACAATGCTGTGCCAAACATGTACTTACTTTAGAAATTACCTAGGTTACCCATAGCCTTCTATTTTTCTAAGCTCCATGTACCTATCCAGGAGTCTCCGAAAAGACCCTATCGTATCTGCCTCTACCATCATTGCTGGCAGCCCATTCCATGCACTCACCAGTCTGCATAAAACAAAAAACTTACCCCTGACATCTCCTCTGTACCTACTTCCAAGCACCTTAAAACTGCCCTCTTGTGATAGCCATTCCACATGATCGATGCCTCTCATCATCTCATACATATTTGTCAGGTCACCTCTCATCCTCTGTCGTTCCAAGAAGAAAAGGCCAAGTTAATCTCGTAAGGCATGCTCCCCAATCCAGACTACATTCTTGTAAATCTCCTCTGCACCCTTTCTATAATTTCCACATCCTTCTTGTAGTGAGGTGACCAGAACTGATCACAGTACCCCAAGTGGGGTCTGACCAGGGTCCTATAGATAGATAGATAGATAGATAGATAGATACTTTATTCATCCCCATGGGGAAATTCAACATTTTTTCCAATGTCCCATACACTTGTTGTAGCAAAAACTCATTACATACAATACTTAACTCAGTAATAATATGATATGCATCTAAATCACTAACTCAAAAAGCATTAATAATAGCTTTAAAAAAAAGTTCTTAAGTCCTGGCAGTTGAATTGTAAAGCCTAATGGCATTGGGGAGTATTGACCTCTTCATCCTGTCTGAGGAGCATTGCATCGACAGTAACCTGTCGCTGAAACTGCTTCTCTGTCTCTGGATGGTGCTATGTAGAGGATGTTCAGGGTTTTCCATAATTGACCATAGCCTACTCAGCGCCCTTCGCTCAGCTACCGATGTTAAACTCTCCAGTACTTTGCCCACGACAGAGCCCGCCTTCCTTATCAGCTTATTAAGACGTGAGGCGTCCTTCTTCTTAATGCTTCCTCCCCAACACGCCACCACAAAGAAGAGGTGCAACATTGCCTCTCGGCTCTTAAACTCAATCCCATGATTGATGAAGGCCAATGCACCCTATGCCTTCTGTTGGGCTTGAAATTCTGCCCTGTGTTCGTTTAGGAAGAGAGACAACTAACACCGGAATATTACAAAACGTGGCTTTATTGGCAGAATCACAACTGGCACAGCGAATCCACGGAGTCGCTGGAGAAGGCGTTCTGTTTTCCCCTTACAATCTGCTCTTATTTATACCCCTTTTCCCCCCAGCACAACCCCGCTACATATTAGGTAATATCGGGCACTTGTGTCCATCTTATTGGCCCGCAGCCATATGCTCACGAGTTACCTGTTTCTTTTGTTTACTGAATCGCGTGACACTAGTAGTTTCGATGTAGCGGGGTCCCCAGTTTCGCTCCCCCTCCCTCGCATTCCAGCCTCCTAACATTATGTGTGTTACGTGAGCCACTCCTGACCTGTAATGGCAGTCCCGAATTAACCCCAACACTCCCTCCCTTGGCCTCCCAGAGGCCACATCCCCACATCCCTTACAATCTTTTCCGCGGCTGCCGGGATCAGGCAGAGAGGCGAGCGTCCCCCGGCACTCTTTGGCGTGTCCTCCCTATTTGCTTATCCTGATTTGTCCGACCTAGGGTCACAAAATATGGGTAGGGGTTCCCTAAACATCCGCAATTTTTACAAGTAGCATGCAACATTTCAGAAAACTTAATCAACAACAAATTCACAATCCCCCCCTTGCCATGGTCCATTTCAGTCCGTGTCCTCACATAGCGCGTCCGCTTTCCGGGAGGGCCGTGTCCTCCCCTTCCACCGGGAACAAGGGTGCCTGGTACGCCGGTGGAGGTCCATTCTTTCCAGTCAAGGCTCGATCTATAGTCCGGATGACTAGGGTCCTAATACAGGGTATGCAACAACAACCACACGTGATAAAGATAGCAATTTAAATAGACAGTCCTAGAGCCGACTGTCCCAGAAACGCTCCCCACTTGCCAGAGGTCTTATTTAGCCAGTAGAAAATGATGCCAGTTATTGTCCCCCTCCCTTCTTACCTTTTAATGCCCTGTTGGAGACCTCGGCGACAGGGTATGGACCATGCCACCGTTTTCCGTTCCAGGTGAGCTTCCCCGGGCCTCGGAGGAACACTTCCATTCCTACCTTGATGGTGTCCGACCCCTGCGGCTGCTCACTGTTAGTTTATTGAACTCGCACAGTTATCAATTTTACCATATTTCTAAAAACTCTCATATACTCTGTTACTCAACACACAAATGTCTGAGTTTCGGTAACTCGAAATTGAAGTGCTCCATGGCTCCCTAGTACACAGAGAGGATCAAATGTGGGACGGTCGCCTTTCAAAACCTGACCTTCGCGTGGGAGATTTCTCCTCTTAACAACCAGTCTAAGGTAGGCGCCGTCATTATCCCTGTGTACTACGGTGTCCGCAACACTTTTCTCCTCACTCCTGAGACTTTTATGCCCATCGTGGGCGGCGGGTACCCTCACTCAGAAGACTTTTCCACGGGCGGAGGATCTTCCTAAAAACAGATAAGAGTTAGTACTTACCAGTCACGATTCTGCACCGGGAATGATCTCTCCCAGGGTAATTTGGGGTTGGTGAGGATCCGTCAGCAGACAAGATCTAACTCAGTGATTTAACTATCTAGTGGAAGTCTTTGATATAACAGGCACTTCCTGACCTTAGTCGAGCTTGCGGCCGCAAGTTGTCTGCCGTCGGACCCGCCAGCCTGTGTTGTCTCTCCCTCCCCACGTCGGGGTCACCAAATGTTGGGCTTGAAATTCTGCCCTGTGTTCGTTTAGGAAGAGAGACAACTAACACCGGAATATTACAAAACGTGGCTTTATTGGCAGAATCACAACTGGCACAGCGAATCCACGGAGTCGCTGGAGAAGGCGTTCTGTTTTCCCCTTACAATCTGCTCTTATTTATACCCCTTTTCCCCCCAGCACAACCCCGCTACATATTAGGTAATATCGGGCACTTGTGTCCATCTTATTGGCCCGCAGCCATATGCTCACGAGTTACCTGTTTCTTTTGTTTACTGAATCGCGTGACACTAGTAGTTTCGATGTAGCGGGGTCCCCAGTTTCGCTCCCCCTCCCTCGCATTCCAGCCTCCTAACATTATGTGTGTTACGTGAGCCACTCCTGACCTGTAATGGCAGTCCCGAATTAACCCCAACACTTCTTAACCACAGAGTCAACCTGCGTAGCAGCTTTGAGTGACCTATGGACTCGAACCCCAAGATCCCTCTGATCTCCACACTGCCAAGAGTCTTACCATTAATACTGTATTCTGCCATCATATTTGACGTACCAAAATGAACCACCTCACAAATCTGGGTTGAACTCCATCTGCCACTTCTCAGCCCAATTTTGCATCCTATTGATGCCCCACTGTAACCTCTGACAGCCTCCACACTATCCACAACAACCCCAACCTTTGTGTCATCAGCAAGTTTACTACCCATCACTCCACTTCCTCATCCAGGTTATTTATAAAAATGACGAAGAGGAGGGGCCCCAGAACAGATTGCTGTGGCACACCACTGGTTGCCGACCTTCATGCAGAATATGACCCGTCTACAACCACTCTTTGCCTTCTGTGTGCAAGCCAATTCTGGATCCACAAAGCAAGGTCCCCTTGGATCCCATGCCTCCTTAATTTCTCAATAAGCTTTGCATGGGGTACCTTATCAAATGTGCGACGGTTTCCACCAACCTTGCAATTCAGCTTCCGGGAAAGTAAAGGCACTGCTGCCTATCCCTGACTCAGTCCCTGCACTCAATATGCCTTGGGACGTCTACGTCTGGAATAGTGGTTTGAGCTGTATACCCCTTCGGTTATCCGTTATCCGCTGGACGACTATCAAGGTGGTCGCGAGGGATTAAAGTCTTATGTTCGGTCAGTGGGTCGGACGTGCTTCCGCCTGACACGCCTTAATAAGCTTCTGTTAATTCTCTCTATCGTAGTTCGATTTCTACCCTTTCTTACCCCTTGGTTTTATACTTAACTGAACAGTGGCTCTCAGAAACGGTAAGTATTATAAAATATAAGTGCTTTTATTTTGAGTATAAAGTTTAACAAGCAATAGTTTGAAATTTAGAATACAAATGCAATAGGTTTTACTTATAATATTCTTAATGCTTTATCACGTAACTCGCAACACAAGTTATAGTATATAAAAGATAAGGCGCTTACCAAGCAAAGCTTCTTTGTTCAAGCTCAAAAGGTTAGAGCTCCGGGGAGCCTAACTAACAGGGGGAGAAGCACTAAGTTGGCCCGAAGAGACAAGCTCTGAACTCGGTCACACAACCAATATGCTCTCGCTATCTAATAGCCCTCCGAGGGTCTTTTAGGAATCCTTCTCTGCTCTTGCAGAGTGAACACTCACAAGGAGAAGTTCAAATCGTATCAGCACTAGGCTCGCTCTGAGAATATAGCTCAGAAGCAGCTGTATTTATACTGTAAGCTTTGCTAGGTTTCGTAATACATCCTGTACTTTATCAGGTGATTATCCCATATACGGATTTACAGTTTCCTGATCATATAGTCAGCTGATATATAGCATGCACTGATCACGCGCTCACGTGGTCCTTGGAGATCACATGTCTCCGTACAATCTTATTACATCATAGTTCTAAGTAAGCTAAGTAGGTCAGCTGTTTAACCATTTAATGCTCAAAGCTAATTAATAAGGCAATACCGTGACAAATGCTTTGCTGTAATCCATATACACTACATCTACTGCTCTGCTTTCATCAAGTGTTTAGTTACATCCTCAAAAATTTCAATCAGGCTTGTAAGGTACGACTTGCCTTTGGCAAAGCTATGCTGACTATTCCTAATCATATCATGCCTCTCCAAATGTTCATAAATCCTGCTGCTCAGGATCTTTTCCACCAACCTACCGACCACTGAAGTAAGACTCACTGGTCTATAATTTCCTGGGCTATCTCTACTCCCTTTCTTGAATAAGGGAACAGCATCTGCAACCCTCTAATCCTCTGGAACCTCCCCAGTCCCTGTTGATGATGCAAAGATCATTGCCAGAGGCTCAGCAATTTCCTCCCTTCATCTCCCACAGTAGCCTGGGGTACATCTCGTTTGGTCCCGGATACTTATCCAACTTGATGCTTTCCAAAAGTTCCAGCACGTCTTCTTTCTTAATGCCTATATGCTCAAGCTTTTCAATCGGCTGTAAGTCATCCCTACAATCACCAAGATCCATTTCTGTAGTAAATATTGTGCACCTCAGCGATCTCCTCTGGTTGCATACACACTTATCCACTGTCACACTTGATTGATCCTATTTTCTCATGTCTTATCCTCTTGCTCTTCACATACTTGTAGAATGCCTTGGGGTTTTCTTTAATCATGCTAGCCAATGCCTTCTCATGGCTCCTTCTGGCTCTCCTAGTGTAAAGGGGGTTTCTTCTTTGGCCCCTGCAATCGAGATATCTGCTTCTCTGGCCCCTGCAACTCTCGCCACAGGCTCAGCAGTTCTGACTCACGCGTCCCGGCCATCTCAATCTGGGACGCAGTTACTCCAACAGCTTCTTCCACCCTGACCTGAAAAGCAACAGTTAAAGATTGGTCAGCCTCCAGTTCAGTATTCACTGCACTTATCTCCAGCTTTTTCTTCCTCATGACTTCTTCCAGTTCAACTTTCAGGCTTTGCACTTCATTTGAACTGTCGATGTCATCTTCAGGTTCCCTTCAAGCTTCCGCTTCCCTCTTCCGAGATTTGTCCGCAATTTCTTCACCTCCGCAAACTCCCCTCTCCAGGCTCTCAGTTTGCTGTTGCCCTCAGTCAGACAACTTTCTTCATTCTCTCCAACTTGTAAGTCTTCCCACTGGTTCCAGATCACTCTCTCCAGTCTCTCCGTCTTCATTTCAAACTTGATTCCGTAGAGACAGTCACTCACGAGCTGCGACCTTCGCCAGCCCTGGCACGTGTCCAGAAAACACTTTAACTCTGTAGTTCTCAGCCGCTCCTGCAACAACCTCACTTCATATTCTCCCGAGGCAAATCCAAATACCAGGAGATCATCCACATACGCCAAAACTCCAGACGCCTCCACATCCCCCATGGTCTTCCACATGCCCCGCGGGAAGGTTGCAAGTGCTCTGGATATGCCCTGTGGCATCTTTTCAGACCGGAAGACTTCTAGGGAACTTACAACGGCTGTCTTCTCCTTGTCAGCCCCACTCATCGGGATCTGGCAACATCCACTCCTCAGATCCAGCACCTTAAACTACTTCGCACGACTCAGACAGGCCATCACCTCTTCGGCCCTCAGGGCTGTATTCTGGTCACTGACATGGCGCCTCTTCAGCGCAATATAATCTACACACACGCTGCCTACGTCTCCCATGGTTGTAGGGGCCAGTCGCCGCAGCCTCTCTCTCACCGAGGTGTCTTCAGCGGTCAACTCCCCTCCCTCGTGGTATTTCGCAGCGTCCACTAAGAGGGTCTCACCCTCAGATACTTCCCACAGGCCGTACCACCACTGACGCTCGTTTAAATTCGGTAGCGGTCCAATGCTGCTACACATGTCCGCACAAGCAGCTCGAAACTCTGGGTGCTTCGACAATGTCTCCAAACAACGCTCACCTGCCTCCTCCGGGCAGGCCCCCAAGTGCACCAGCAGGGTATTGGTTCTCTCCAGAACCAAAACGCTTCCCTTCTCGACAGTGTCCGGATACGTCAGCATTAACAATTCACGAACCTCAGTCACCCCACATTTGCCTCTAAGAACTCCATTTTCACTGACCAACAACCGTCGTCTGGATAATCACCGGCACTGGTACTCCAAATCTCCAGTGCCCTCAATGTCGTCAAGGGTAAATGCTTCCAATAACGGTTATAAAACAAACTGTACAGCAACTTAACCGGCGCCCCGGTGTCGAGGATGGCTTTAACTTGGCCTCCATCCATCCGTAACGACACCTGAGTGCGTGGTCCCTCTAAGCCTTCAGGAATAGGGTCTGTTCCTTTCGGGAGTTCCTTGGTACATTGCTGGGAACGTGCTCCCCCAGAGACCCCAAGCCGTTCCCCCACTGAGCCTCCTCTAAGTTTCCCGAAATCCCTCGGATCAACTGATGGAGGAGCTGATCCCCTTGACAGATCCCCCTGGCGCCGCAAGCAATTTATCTGCCCCCCCCCAGCCAAAAGGGATACCCTAAAAACTTTTCACCAATCTCCTGCCACGGATATGGTAAGCCCCCCAGCTGCAGCATTTGACTTCCAGTCGAACCAAATGCATTTTCCCACACTTTCCCAGAACTGGCAGCTGTCACTTCAAGGTAATTGTACCCGACAGTTCTAACAATGTCACTAGCCCGCCTACTCAAACTTTCAACCAATCCCTGTCACTTTCCCTCAGCCAAGCACTGCCACTCACCCAACAACTGAGAGGTCCGCTCTGCCCATGCCTCTGCCCCTTTAGGGCTGGACATTATTCCAACAACCGGGCGGAGCCCACCATAGCTGGAACATACCCACCAGTCCTTCCCCGCTCTCTTAACAGCATGGACAGCCCATGGCCCCACCACCATTTCGTCAACGCTAGTCGGAACTCGAACAATGCCCTCCGGGGCACCAACAGCCACCCCACCCAACACACATGCAGAGATAACCAGCAATCGCACACCCGCAAAGGCACACCAGCTCTTCGCCGCAGACATAATTTAAAGAGGGCAATCACGCAGCTTCCACAGAAATCAATCCTGGATGAGCCCCCACAATGTCACCCCCTGGGTCGCCTCAGGCTCGCTCAGCTCGTTCTCATCTAGGGGGAGCAGCCTTCGGCCCCACCAAATTGAGTAATCAGCTTGTGTGGATATTGTGTGATGTCCCTGCCTCGCCAAAGAACAAACAGGACACCATATGCGATTAAATGATTACAGTTTATAAAGATTACTATAACTAAGTAATCAATAACGATACAGTATACATGAAGGAAAATAAAATAAAGAAAAGGCGCCAAACTTATCAAAGTCCAAACCACTTCGTGCTCAACCATTGGAGCTCAATTACTGAAGTCTTCTGGCCACCATTCGATCCCCTCCGAACTCCTCGACTCGCAGCTCAGGACCACCCGAAGTGGTCAACCAAGCACATTTATCTTCGTCTCCTCTCCTCGGGGTACCTCCTGGCCTCAGACCCCCGCTTGGGGTCCGTTCCTCGCCCAGCTTACAGCATTGCTTCCTCTCTCTCTCACCCCCTCGCGCCGATCGCCCCAAAATCCCGCCAACAATAGCTTACAGACTCAGAAGAAAGAACAACATTAATCCCAATTGTTAACAAAGGAATACAATTCTCGTTATCAGTAAATTTTAACCCAAACAAGCTTCCAGCACTCTCTCGCAACAAAGAAGCATTCCTACTTTTAACAAAACAGCCATTTTGATTAACATACACAGTAACAAAGAAAAAGAAGAAACCCCCTTTACACTAATTTCATTAGCTCGTTCCTGCTGGCCTTATAATCTTCTAGATCTCTATCATTGCCTAGTTTTTGAACCTTTCATAAGCTTTTCTTCTTGACCAGATTTTCAACAGCCTTTTTACACCATGGTTCCTGTACCCTACTATCCTTTCCCTATCTTATTGGAACATACCTATGCAGAACGCCACGCAAATATCTCCTGAACATTTGCCACATTTCTGCCATACATTTTCCTGAGAACATCTGTTCCCAATTTATGCTTCCAAGTTCCTGCCTGACAGCTTCATTTTTGTCCTTACTCCAATTAAATGCTTTCCTTATTTGTCTGTTCTTATCCCCCTCGAATGCTATGGTAAAGAAGATAGAATTGTGATCACGGTCTCCAAAATGCTCTTCCACTGAGAGACCTGACACCTAACCAGGTTCATTTCCCAATACCAGATCAAGTACAGCCTCTCCTCTTGTACGCTTATCTACATATTATGTCAGGAAACCTTCCTGAACACACCTAACAGACTCCACCCCATTTAAACCCCTTGTTCTAGGCAGATGCTAATCAATATTTGGGAAATTAAAATCTCCCATCATGACAACCCTGTTATTATTACACCTTTCCAAAATCTGTCTCCCTGTCTGTTCCTCAATGACCCTGTTACTATTGGGTGATCTACAAAGAACCCCTGGTAGAGTTATTGTTTCTTCTTTTTTTTTAATAAATTTTTTAATTAGTTTTTCAAAACATTTTACAAAATTAAAAACCCCAAATCCCAATGGGGAGCATTAATACAGTGCAAGATTAAGCATACAATAACAATATGCTACAAAGGAAGAGAATTTAACAAAAAAGCACCTAAATTAAAGACAAGTGAGCATAGTGTCCTCCCCAAGCCCCACAACACAAGAAAAAAACAACAACAACTCCAGACCAACCACCACACAGTATAAAGAGTATAAGTCCGGACAGTCAAACTCCCAGACTGTGAATACACTTAGTAACAGAGGATAATAATGCCTACTACCAGAAAAAAAAGGGAGCTGAAAGCAAGGGACCGAAAAGAAAAAAAAACCCTAGTCAAGAGGAAGGTTATGAAAGTACTCGATAAAAGGTCCCCAGACCTTTTGGAACTTTAGATCCGAATTAAGAACTGAATAATTAATTTTTTCGAGGTCCAAGCAGGCCATAATGTCGTTAAGCCATTGCGCATGAGTGGGCCGGGCAACATCTCTCCATCTAAGGAGGATCAAGCGTCTCGCCAGGAGAGAGGCAAAGGATAGTATTTGGCATTTGGTCGGACCCAGACATAAATCTGTCTTGCCCCAAAAACCGAACAGAGCAATTAAGGGGTTAGGTTCTAGGTGCTGATTCAGAATACCTGATAATGTAGTGAAGACATCTTTCCAGAATTTCTCCAAGCTAGGACAGAACCAGTACATATGGATGAGAGAGGCCACGCCCCTCTTGCATTTATCACAGAGCGGACTAATGCCAGGGTAGAATTGAGATAGTTTAGATTTAGACATATGGGCTCTATGAACAATCTTAAACTGTAAGAGGCAATGGCGAGCACAAAGGGAGGTTGAGTTAACCGATTTGAGAACTGAGTCCCAGCTCTCCTCGGATAAGGAGATATTTAAATCCTGCTCCCAGGCCATTTTAATTTTATCCACAGGGGCCCGTCGTAAGGCTGCTAGTTTATCTCGGATAATTGAAATTAAACCTTTACCTAGTGGATTAATGGAAAGAAATAGGTCCATAGCATTTTTCGCAGGCATTTCAGGAAAGTTAGGAATTAAAGGAGCAGTAAAGTGTCGGATTTGGAGATATCTGAAAAAGTGAGCGTTAGGCAGGTTGAACTTAACGGAGAGCTGCTGAAAAGAAGCGAAGCGATTATCAATGAAGAGATCTTCAAAATGTCTAATGCCCTTCCTGTACCAAACATGGAATGCTGAATCATACGTAGTAGGTAAAAAAAGGTGATTATGTGCGACAGGGCTAGAAACGGAAAACCCCTGGAAACCATAGCATTTCCTGAACTGAGCCCATATACGCAAAGTGTGTCTAACCAGAGGATTAGCTATTGATCTGGGCAGACTGCTAGGGAGTGCAGAGCCAAGAAGTGCAGATATAGATAATTCTTTAGTGGAGCTCAACTCCATTGCCACCCAGTTAGGGGAGTTATTGTTTCTAACTTCCACCCACAGAGACTCAGTAGACAATCCCTCCATGACTTCCTCCTTTTCTGCAGCCGTGACACTATCTCTGATCAGCAGTGCCACGCCCCCACCTCTTTTGCCTCTCTCCCTGTCCTTTCTGAAACATCTAAAGCCTGGCACTCAGTCCAAGTACTGATCCATGCTCTAAGCTCATCTGCTTTGTTCCTGATGCTGCTTGCATTAAAATAGACACATCTCAAACCATCGGTCTGAGCGTATCCCTTCTCTATCTCCTGCCTATCATCCCTCTTGCACTGTCTTGAAGCTTTTTCTATATGTGAGCTAGCTGTCCCTTACTCTGTCTCTTCAGTTCGGTTCCCACCCCCAGCAATACTAGTTTAAACTCTCCCCAATAGCCTTAGCAAACCACTCTTCCAGATTATTGGTCTCCCTCGTATTCAAATGCAACCCGTCCTGGTTTTATAGGTCATGCCTGTCCCAAAAGAGGTCCCAATAATCTGGAAATCTGGATCTCTGACCCCTGCTGCACTCCTTCGGCCATGCTTTTTTCCTCCATCATCGTCTATTCCTATACTCACTTTTGCGTGGCACAGGCAGTAATCCCAATATGTACTGTGACCGCTGGCTGTTCACCTTCCCACTTAAGGATATTGTGGATGTGATCAGAAACATCCCGGACCCTGGTAACTGGGAGGCAAACTACCATCTACGTTTCTTTCCTGTGTCCACAGATACTTCTGTATATTTTGTATATGATTGTAACTACATTGTGGGGTGCATTATATTTTAATTTATGTTTAGTCTTAAGTTAACTTCTTTGGTAATTAAAGATGGTATGTCCTAGTGCCTATAAAAAGGGAGCTCATTGCCATCTGAAGGAGAGACAGTTCCCACTGGACAAGTATAAGTACGGAGCTATTATTGTGTTTTTTGGTAGTTATCTTTTTGTAAATATTGGCAGTTTTCTTTTCACTATTTTTGCAAATTTTAATAAGTTTGATTTTTTAATGCACTTTATAAATGCCCTTGGACTAAAGTGCTAATTGACTCCAGCCATTTTTCCTTTGGTGTTGATCCACATATTTAACTGTCACTGCCTTGAAAACATAAATTATGCTCGTGATGCAAAAACTGTTGCTCACAAAGGGAGGTTGATTATCCAAGATAAGACTTCCAGATGCTTTTAAGTACAAGAATTCTCTCCATTAGTTTGCCCACTGCTTGTGTAACACTCACTGGTCTGTAATTCCCAGGATTGTCCCTATTACTTGAACTGTAGAGCAATAATTGCCATCCTTAAATCTGCTAAAATTCCTGTGACCAGGGAGGTTGCAAAAATCATCATTAATCCTAGCAATCTTCCCTTGCTTTCCATAGCAACCTTGGGGTACTGTATATCCCGTCTAGCCCCAAAAGTTTCAACTCTGCCTCTTACTTAACTTTGACATGCTCGAGCGTATTAGTCAGTTTTATGCTGACCTCACATTTGTCAAAAATCCCTGTCCCTGGTGAACAAAGTATTCATTTAGGACTACTCCCACCTTCTCTGCCTTCAGGCATGTTTTCATCTTTAGCCCTGAGTAGCACCCTCGCTCTAGTCGTCCTCCCGTTCTTCATGTACATGTAAAGCACCCTGAGGTTCTTCTCATTCCTACTCTTCCCATATCCTCATCTAATTCTTCTAAATCCCTTTTTTTAGCTCCTTCCTGGCCACCTTATAACTCTAGTGTTCAGTCTGATTTTGCTACCTAAATCTTAAGTATGCTTCCTAAATCCTGTGTATGTTTCCTTTTTCCTCTTGACTAAATGTTCCATATATCTAGTAAACAATAGTTCTTTCACCTTACCATCCTTTCCTTGTCTCAGTGGGACAGATCTGTTCAGAGTACCATGCAAATGTTCCCTAAACAACCTCGTCGTTTTTGCTGTGTATTACCTGAGAACTACTCTTCCTAACTTATGCTCACAAGTTCCTGCCCAATATCAAAATGATTAACTTATCCCCAATTAAATACTTGCCCATATTGTATGTTTCTGTCCTTGTCCATAGCCATGCTAAATGTCAGAATTGTGGTCACAATCTCCAAAATGCTTGGCCACCATGAAGTCTGTCACCTGACCAGGTTCATTGCCTCGTACTAGGTTCAGTATGGTCACTCCTCTAGTTGACCTGTCTACATAATAGTCAGGAGTTCTTCCTGGATACAAATACAAATTCTGCCCTATCTAAGTTGGACAGTCAATGTCAGGGGTCTGTAAAAAGAGCAACATTTTTAACCAGGATAGTGATTAAGATCTTAAAAGCAGAGTTTTGCGGCAGTTTCTCTGAGTTGAGGAGCAGCCAATCATCAAGAGGCAGTGCATAAAAAGAGCTACCTTTCAGTCAGGTTTGTGTTCAAGATTTTAAAAAGCAGAGCTTCGTAGCAATTTTCTCTGAGTTGGACAGCATAAAAAAAGCTACCTTTCAACCAGGACGGCTATCGAGATTTTAAAGGCAGAGTTTTGTGGCAGTTTCTCTGAGTTGAGGAGTGACCAAGAGTGACAAGAGGGATTCATTAAAAAGGACCAATAAAAATAACTCAAGTAAAATCAGAGCAGCCACTCTTGTGAGTATGCCAGTCTTTAGAGTGGCTTTGGCTTATCAGGTTTAGGCGAGATCAGACTTGGGTGAGATAAAGTATCTAAAGTTACTCCTCTCTCTGTTCTTATTTGTTCATTCCTCATCTGTTCGGGCATGGTAGTTTAATGAGAATTGCTCTGGGGCAGTTTTGAACTGTATGTGGGAAATCTGGGAGACCTCCAGTCTCTGATAAAAGCATCTGCATCAGGTACACCGAGTTGCAGCTTGTGAGAGAATATATGAAGGAACTGGAACTGCAGCTCAATGACCTTCAACTCGTACAGAAAAATGTGGAGGTGATAGACAGGAGCTACAGGGAGGTAGTTACCCCAGGTTGCAGTAGATAGGTAACGAGGTGACTGAAGGATGGGAAATGCACCAGCCAGTGCAGAGTACACCTATGGCCACTCCCTTCAATTATAAGTAAACAACTTTAGATACTATAGATACTATTGAGGGGAATGGGGAATGACCTACTTGGGGGGGGGGGGGGGGGGACAGGAGAAGAGCCACAGTGATCAGGTCTTTGGTGCTGTGGCTTAGAAGAGCAGAGAGGTGAAGAGGACTGCAGTTGATAGGAGGTTCCTTAGTCAGAGGAACAGCGACAAGATTCTGTGGGTGTGATATGTTGCCTCCCTGGTGCCAGGATCAGGGATGTCTCAGACTGGGTCCATGACATTCTCAAAGGCTGCTCTCATGAGCAGCCTGAAGTCTTGGTACATGTTGGCACTAATGACATAGGTAGACAGGTGAGGAGGTCCTGAATAGAAAGTTGAGAAACAGGACTTCTAGGGTAGTAATCTCTGGATTGCCAGCTGTGCCACATGCCAGTGAGGCTAAGAATAGGATGATTTGGCAGGTGAATGTGTGGCTGAGGAACTGGTGCTGGGGGCAGGGGTTCAGAATTATTTGGCTCTCTTCTGGGGAAGGTACGAACTGTACAAAAGAAATGGGTTACTCTTGAACCAGAGGGGGTCTAATATCCTTGTGGGCAGGTTGGCTGGAGTTGTTCGGGTGGGTACATTGTTTTGAAAGGCCAGGCAGGAAGGCAGAGGCTCTGTTGATAAAAAATGAAATCAAATCATTAGAAAGAGGTGACATTGAGCCAGGAGGTGTTGAATCATTGTGGATAGAGCTAAGGAATTGCAAGGGTAAAAATACCCTGATGGGAGCTACATTGTACATACAGACCACCCCCCCCCCCCCCAAAACAGTAGTAAGGATGTGGTCTACAGATTTCAACAGGAGATAGAAATACATGCCAAAAGTCTTTGGGGATTTTAGTTTTTGAGGTAGATGGGGAAAAATATGTTGGTGCTGAATTCCAAGAGGGGGAGTTTCTAGAATGCCGACAAGATGGCTTTTTAGAGCAGCTTGTGATTGAGCCCACCAGAGGATCAGCTATTCTGGATTGGATGTTATGCAATGAACTGGAATTGTTTAGAGAGCTTAAGGTAAAAGAACCCTTAGGAGAAAGTGATCATAATATGATCAAATTCACCCTGAAATTTGAGAAGAAGATAGTCAGATGTATTAGAATTACCATGCAGTAAAGGGAATTACAGAGGCATGAGAGAGGAGTTGACCAGATATACCAGCATCCTAGTAAATCTTTTTTGAATCCTCTCTATAGTTTCCACATCCTTCCTATAATGAGGAGATCAGAAGTAACCACAGTACTCCAAGTGTAGTCTAACCAGAGTTTTATAGAGCTCAGTGTAACCTCACTGCTCTTGAACTCAATCCTTTTCACTCATGAAGGTCAACACGCCATGCGTCTTATTAACCACCTTATCAATTTGTGCAGCAACTTTGAGGAATCTATGGATGTGGACTCCAAATCCTCTGTTCCTCCATACATCAAAGAATCCTGCCATTAGTCCTGTACTCTGCTTTCAAGTTCAACCTTCCAAAGTTTATCACTTCACACATATTTAGATTGAACTCCATTTTGCCACTTCTCAGCCCAGCTTTACATTCTATCAATGTCCCATTGTAACTGATGACAACCTTCTAATAACCTACACTTACACTTCTTCATACCAAGTCATTTATAAAAATCACAAAGAGCAGGGGTTCCAGAACAGATGCCTGCAGAACGCCAGTTGTCATCAACCTCCAGGAGAAATATGCTCCATGTACTGCCATCCTCTGCCTTCTGTGAGCAATCCAATTTTGAATCCATGCAGCCAAGTTTCTCTGGATATCTTGACTCCTGACTTTCTGAATGAGCCTACCATGGGGAAATGCCTTACTAAAATTCATATACACCACATCCACTGCACTACCTTCATCAACAAGAGAAAATCTGCAGATGCTGGAAATCCGAACAACACACACAAATGCTGGAGGAACACAGCAGGCCAAGCAGCATCTATACAAAAAAGTGCAGTCAACGTTTTGGGCCGAAACGCTTCGGCAGGACTGGAAAAAAAAATCTGAGGAGTAGATTTAAAAGGGGGGGGGGGGTGTCTCACTAATGTACAGGAGGCCATGCCGGGAGTACCGAACACAGTAAATGACCCCAACATACTCACCTGGAAGGACTGTTAAGGGCCATGGATGGTAGTGAGGGAGGAAGTGTAGGGGCAGCTGTAGTACTTGTTCTGCTTGCAAGGATAAGTGCCAGGAGGGAGATCAGTAGAGAGGGATAAATGGACAAGGGAGTTGTGTAGCGAGCGATCCCTGCAGAAAGTGGAGGGGGGGGGGGGGGCGGGGGAGGGAAAGATGTGCTTGCTATCTTCATCAATTTGTCTTGTCATTTACTAAAAAAAAATCACTTAGACCTTCCTGGATACATGTAGTAAATTCTGGCCCATCTACACCTTTTGCAGTAAGAAGGTGCTAATCAATATTAAGGAAGTTGAAGTAATCTAAGTCAACAACCTTGCTATTTTTTCATCTTTCCAAAATCTTCCTCCCAATCTGCTCCTCGGTGTCTGTTGTTATTAGAGAGGGATGGTGAGGGTTGTCTATACAATACTCCCAAAAGAGTAATTGCTCCTTTCCTGTTTTTGACTTACACCCATATTGACACAGTAGAGGATCCCTCCATGTTGTTATCTCTTTGTGCACCTGTGATACTATCCTAGTAATGCCATTCTTCCATATTTTATTCCTCCCTCCCTGACTGTTTTGAAACATCAAAACCCTGGAGCTGCTAGTAGCCATTCCTGCACTGTGACAGCCAATTCTCGTTCCATGTACTGATCCATGTTCTAAGTTCATCCTCCTTGTTCTTGATACTGCTTTCAGTAACATAAACACACTTCAACCCATTCAGCTGACTGTAATTATGCTCTATCCACTACCTATCCCTTCCTCACAGTCTATCTACATCCTGCAGCTACGTTTACACCGGCTGCTCAGTCCTCTGACCTATTACTCTGGTTCCCATTCCCTAGTAGTAGTTAGCCTTTATGCAGGGGAAATCATGTCTCACTAATGTGGTTTGAGTTTTTTGAAGATATCACCAAAAGGACAGTTGAGGCGAGAATGGATCACCTGTAATCCAGTCTGAGCTAGCCAATTGGATACAAAATTAACTTTATGGCAGGAGACGGGGTAGTAGTAGAGGGTTGTTTTCAGACTGGAGGACTGTGACTAACAGTATGCTGCAGAGATCAATGCAGGCTGACTTGCTCATCTATATTAACAATTTGGATGAGAATGTAGATGGCATGGTTAGTAAATTGGAGGATGACACTAAAATTGATGGTATAGTGGCCAGGAACAGCAGATGGAGGTTAGAGAAATGTGACATGATAAGATTTGGTACCATAGTCCAGGGCAGGACTTCCACAGTGTACATATGGTAGGGCCCTGGGAAGGGTTGTAGAATGGAAAGGCCTAAAGATGCAGGTACATTTTTTGTTTAAAGTTGCGACATGCTTGCCTTTATCAGTTAGAAAATTGAACACTGGAAATGGGACATCATGTTACATCTGTACAAGACACTAGTAAGGCCACATTTGGAGTACTGAGCACAATTCTGGTCCCTCTGATATAGGAAAGATGTTATTAATCTAGAAAGGGTAGAAAAACGATCAACAAAGATGTTACTGGGATTGGAGGGTTTGAGTTGTGAGGAGAGGCTATATCAAATCTAGTTATGTAAGTTGATATCCGCACAATAGTTGCTGCGGATCCTAGCTGGAAGGTGTTCTGAAATCTGACAGATTTGGAAATAAAATAAAATGAACAAACACTGGGAATACCGGGCAGGTCATACTCTTGTGGAAAGTGAAACAGTATTTCAGGTGAAAAACTTTCATTAGAACTGGGGAAGTGAGAAAACAAGTATGTTTGTAATTGAATGGAGAACCAAGGCTGTAATGACATAGCTGCTTTTAGTGCGATCTGAGAAGGGCATCTCATGTCTAATGAAGTTTAAAGGATTAAAATAGATTAGGTTAGATGAGCTATTTTGTCACTTGTATATTGAAAGATTGAAACATACAGTGAAATCTGTTGTTTACATCAAGGAGTAATACAATCCATGGATATACTGGGGCAAGTGTTGTTGTACTTCTGTCGCTATCATAGCACGCCCTTTTAATATTGGAAGAATTTGGCCATGGAAGAATAACTCCTTACAGACAGCAGCAGGAATTGAACCCCCACACTGGTGCTGTAAAGCGTTGCGTGAGCCACTATGCTACTAGACTGCCCTATAGGCAGTGAATGAAGAAAATATCCAGCATACCAGCTAGTTTCTGTTTACAGGTGGATTAACTTGCATCAGATCTAGTAAATTCCCATATAAACAGGAACAATGGTTATCTAAAGGTGTTGTATTCAATATTGAATTCTGAGAATTGCAATGCCATCTGGAGGTCTAGCACCTCGTTTTCACAAACTTTTCTGAGCAATTTCAGCATGTTCTTTTACTACAGATCTCCAGCAACTGCTGTATTATGTATCTCACAGTTCCAACATGTGTGTTTCTTCTTTCATTCATCTGCCTCCTTTAAACTCCTTCATAAAGAGTTTCCTTTCTCTGCTTAGGTTATCCTTTGTTGGAATAGTGTAAGTCAAAGTGTGGAAATAAATTATTCTTTAGTGAGAAAAGAGCTGGAGATATTAATGACATTGAGAGCTGATAAATTCACAGAGCCTGATGACTTGCATCTTAGAATACTGAAGGTGATTTTTGTGGAAATAGTGGACACATTGTTGTTATTTTTCAGGATTCTATCAGTAATAGAGTAGTTTCCACAATTGGATGGTAAATGTGAATGCCACTATTTGAAAGAGGGAGAAAGGAAACAGACTGATAAACTGAGCATCAGTAGTGACAAAAATAGTAGCTGCCATTCATTATAAAGGCTGGGATAGCAGGGCACAAGGTAAATATTAGCACGGGAATAAAAGAACATTGGAGCAGGAGTAATTTATCTGGTCTCTCAAGCCTACTACCCCACATTCATTATGATTATGACACTCTGCCTAAGATCTCATTTAATTTTCTGTGCCAAGTTAATGGGATTAGGCAAATTCAGTTTGTATTTCTGAAAGAGAAATTATGTATGTTTCGTGACCCAGCTGGAGTTTTAAAAATGTAGGTGTTGTAAATTTCAAGGCTAGTCAAGTTTTACTGGCATTGAATATCATCACTGCATCCAGCTGCATGCTTTTCCTCCAACTCTTGTCATTTATTGAACCCTGGACCACAAGCACAATATGTACATTTGGCTTTAATGGAATGAGTTGAGATCGATAGGCTTGTTTTAGCCATGTCAGCGGGCTCTGAAAATTGTTATATTTGTGGGGCAATCTATGCATTAGAATTCAAGCTAGCATTAGGGATTACAAATTCTGCTATCATTTGAACTTCATATGAAGTGCCCAATTCAGACTGCATGTTCTTGTTGAGCAAGTCTTGCACTCTCTTTGCTGTTTGATTGCATTTCTGGCTTGTCCAGATCACTCCTTGAAGAAATGCTTTCCTTCCTGTATTTTTCAAAATACTTGATGGTTTTCACATTCAATAAGCTCACGTTATGCAGTGACTAGTGTGGTACAGAATTTCTTGAAATCCTCTGTTTTATCTTATTACTGATGACAGTGGAAATGCAGTCACTTATCAGGTTCAGTCTGTAGTTTCTTACAAATGAAACTTTGAAATGCAGTTCATGTGCTGGACAGCTACTGAATACATTTTTCATTGCAACTTGATGAGAAGTGAGTACTGTACTTTCAGCCCTTGAGCCTTTTAGCACCAACTACCGATTTCCTTCCGTCGGCGACTCAACCCCGCCACCCTTTCGCATTCTAGTGTTAGGTCTTTCAAAACCAGGATTTGATCCTCTGGCATCCAGCACTTGTACCTCTCTCCCATCCCTTGACCCTTTCATTCCCAGCCCCAGCCATTGGCCCTTTCAGCTCTATCAACCATAAGACCATAAGATTTTGGAGCTATTCGGCCCATCGAGTCTGCTCTGCCATTCAATCATGGGCTGATCCATTTCTTCCAGACATCCTTAATCCCCTTCCTACCCCCCCCCCCCCATACCATTTGATGCCCTGGCTAATCAAGAACCTAATGATTGGAAGTGAGAGGAACCCAGGCCATAACTCTTCATTATGACATCCTCACTTAAGCTTAATCCTTTAAGGCCCATCCCATGGTTCTCTTATCCTAGCCCTAGATTCTCTCAACCCCAGCTATAGATCCTGTTGCTCCAGCCAATGATCTCCTCAATCCCAGGAGTTTTGACAGTCTCTCAGAACTTTACACCAACATTTGGCAGAAAGTAATGTAATGCTTCCAGAGAAACATCAGTATCTGATAGTGTTCCTGGAACAGGGCCTTCAGCCCATAATGTTGTGCTCAACTAATTAAATAGCAACCAAATTAATCTCTTTTGCCAACAGTATGTTCTTATCCCTCCATTCTCTGTTCAGCCATGGCCAACTCAGAGCTTCTTAAATGTTTTCTCCTTTTTGCCTCCATTACTACTCCAGCAGTGAATTCCAGGTACCCACTATTCTCTGTGGGGAAAAAAAATTGCCTCTCACATCTGCTTTGACCTTACTCCCTCTCATCGTAAGGACATGCCCTCTGGTATTAATCATTTCGACCATGGGGAGAAGATTCTGACTATCTATGCATGTCATAATCTTATAAAATTTTTATGAGGTCTCCTCTCAGCATATGTATTGCAGAGAAATTTAGCCCAAATTTGTCTGCTCTCTCCTCATAGCACATGTCATCTAACCCAGACAGCTTCCTGATAAATCTCTTCTGCACTCTCTACAAAGCCTGTACATTCGGTGACCAGAAATGAATGCAATACTCCAGAAGCAACCGAACTGGAGTTTTATAAAGCTGTAAAATAATTTCCCAACTCTTGAACTCAGTGCTGAAACTAATAAAGGGAATGACACAATACTCCTTCTCTACAACCCTATAAGCTTGCGTATGACTTCCAGGGGTTATCCCAAGATCCCTCTGTACATCAACATTGTTAAAGGTCTTGCCAGTGTTTACTGTCTCTTTAAGCACTATCACTTGCAGACTCCTGACAGTTTAGATTGGCAAAGCCATCTGCTCCACAATTTCTATCAGCGCAGGAGCACCACAGGGGTGTGTACTTACCCCCCTGCTCTACTGACTTTACACCTGTGACTGTGTGGCTATGTACAGTTACTTCCCCTCAACCATCAGGCTCTTGAACAAAAGGTGATAGATACACTCATTAAGAACTCTGTTATGTTGTTATTTCATGCTCGTTACTTATAGCTATTTATATCTACATTTGCGTGGTTTGTTTATACCTTACAGTTCCTGATGTTTACAGTTTGCAGTTACGATTCTACAGATTTGCTAAATATGCCCCCAGAAAAAGAATTTCAGGGTTGTATGTATGTATGTATAGTTGTAGTTACACAACTACAAAATTAAGCATTCAAAATACAGGTACTTATCTAAGTGTGCACGTGAAGTTCAAAGTAAGATTTATTATCAGATAAGTTATCTTTATTATCTCATAATAATGAGTACTTGTTTACATGAGTACTTGTTTGACTTACCAGTATATGTTGTTTGTATATACTGTAAATGGTTATACTACTTACCTGTAATCATTGTCTTTTGTCCCACTTTCTGAATCCGCGAAACTGCTTCCCCATAACAGTTGGTGTAGTTGGCAGAACTTTGTGAGTGTAATAGGAGTTTAAAATGTTTATAGGTAAGAGTAAGCAAGAGATCTCCTTGTGGGAAGAGTGCCACATCCCGAGGTGGACTGACAACAGTGCTAGTTTCAGCAGTCTCACCAATCCACTGGCAGGCCATGGCAAGCCAATTGGTCAAACAAGTTGGACTCCCACAGGGGATTTGATTGGGCACCATGTTGTGACTGTGTGAAACAAGCTAGGGTTCACAGATATGAAGGGGAGTCAAAGGGATGTTTTTTGGCTGCTGACCCAGGCCAAAGAGCTAAAACAGAAAGGCATGGATATAACCTATCACGCATGGAGTTGCAGTAATTAGAGGCTGTCCAATGGGCTAATTGGAAACCAGACCAATTGAGGTCCAAGCCTTGATGCTGGAGGGAGATGATCCCAGCATGCGGATGTTGGGGAGTTTTACAACAGGCCCCTCCAAGATGACAGAGATCAGAGAGCCATCTGTCACATAAGTGACAGAACAGGGGGATAGGTACAGGCAGAAACTAGAAGAGCTTTTGGCAATGTGGCTGTTGAGAATATGAGATGAGATGGGTACTGGAATGACTCTATCTAATAGAGAAATGGGCACCTTAGGGGTGCTGTTGTCCCAATATGTGATCAATAATGCCCTGAGGGTTCCGCTCAGTCCCCATCATTATGGGATCAGTTGGCAGTGGTGGTCAAGGTCAGGTATCCTTTCCTCCTTGAGTGGGATTCAAAGGCCTGGACAGAGTGGAGCCCTTTGCTAGTGGATTCTAATTACAGGTTTATACAGCACTGGTGATAGCCCACCAGAGCTATCTAAACTACCCCCTGCAATGGTTATGACAGCAGCTCCCCATTTGAAAAGGGTGGTGCAGTCTTTAATGGGACTGGCAATCAGGGTACCATAAATGCTGCCATTCAATTGCTGGAAGGGTTGGAGTACAGTATGTGAAGTTGGATAAGCAGACAGGGAATGGGGAATCCCTTTCGACCCATAAGGAAATGTTTTTAGCGTCCTTAAAACAAAGGAACAGAATGGGGTTCCCTCTCCCATTCTCTCTTCTGTGTGGAGGGGAACACTGCAAAGTGAAGATAGGCAAAGGAACTGTTAAGGGAGAAGGCTCATCTTCTAAGCTGAATAATGGTTTATTTGATCCCTCACCAGATTCTTCGTCTCACGATTAGGGCTTCCTATATCCCTTGCTAGTGGCCCGACAAAGAGCACTGGTGGACCAGTGGCAGCAAGGGTTAGACTCAAGTAGGGATGGGGTCAGGGCACCCAGCGGATATGCTCAGTAGCCTTTTCCCAACTGGTGGACCAGAGTCCTTACATTACCCATTGCACAGTATTGGGGGAAGGGATTGTGCAGCAATGTGTAGACACCGGTGCCAAGCATACCAGATAACCCCGACAGTTGACGGAGTCCCCAAGCTACATAGATGGTTTAGGTTTGAGGGGTGGAATTTAGTGTGCGAGGTTAACTTGCTTGCCAGTCAAAAACCACTTCTGCCATGCCAGTCATTGATTGGTCAGTTCGAAGGATGTTGCAGCTCTCTCTCATTTAGCATTACAGCACACCTTTCTTCTGGCACTTCGGGGGTATAACAATGGCACACCCAAGAGACTCTGCCTTTTATTGGGGCTCCTTTCAGTGCACGACCAGTGCTGAAGAGCCTTTGGGAAAGTGTGCTGCAGACAGAAGGGCCCATGCGCGCTCTTAGATAAGTACCTGTTTGATGAATGCTTAGTTTTGTAGTTGTGCAAGTTGGGGAGACTTAACAAAGTATCTGTATGAGTTAGAAGTGTTACTGAATGTTTAGTGTTGTAGTCTTTTGTAACTTAGGGTAGCTTAGATAAGTACTTATTTGAGTTAGATACTTACTTGAGTGTTTCAGTGTTTGTTTGTAAATAAATGGTTATACATACTTACCCGTAATCAGTGTCTTCTGTCCCACTTCCCGAATCCACGAAATCCACTTCCCCATAACAATCACTCAGAGTGCAATACCTCACACTTACCCAGATTAAGTGCCACCCATATCTGCAGCAGATCTATATGCTGCTATAACCTTTGGCAATCTTCTATACACAACTCCACTAATCGTTATACCTTCCTCAATCTTATTAATCTACCCATCACCATTTTCATCTGGATTATTTATAAATCACAAACGGTGGAGGCCCTAGTACCAGATCACTGTGATATACTACTCGTCATGAACCTCCAGCCAGGATATGTCCTATCAGTCTCTACCCTCTGTCTTCTAAGAGCAAGCCAATTTTGAATCCAAACAGCCACTGATCCCATTCATTTTACTCTTCTGGATGAACAACTTTGTCAAATGCCTTGCCAAAATCCATGTAGAGATCTACCTTTAATCACCTTGGGGTCATTTCCTCAAAAAAACTCAATGAAGTTGATAAGACATGACTTGCCCTACACAAACCCATGCTGACTGTCCCTAATTAGGCTATGGTTTTCCAAATGCTGATAAATCCTATTCCTAAGAATAATCTTGAATAGCTTCCCTACCATTGATGAGAGACTGATCAGACTATATTTTCGAGGATTATTTCAAATTCCTTTTTTGAATACCAGAAGAATATTAGCTATTTTCCAGTCCTCTGGAACATTGCTTCTGCCTGGAGTGGTCATGATGATATTGTTCAAGTTCCCTGCAATCTCATCTCTTGCCTTTCTCAGTAACCTGGGGTATATCACATCAGACTCATCCACCTTACTACCTATTTCTTTATCTCAAAATGTTCTAGCTTATTAGCATGCTCCACACTAATCTTATTATCCTCCATGTATTTGGTAAATATGAACACAGAATGCTCATTTAGGACATTGTCACATCCACTGCCTTCAATCACGTGGTCCCACCTTTATTCTTGAGTGCTCCTACCCTCTCCTTAATTATCCTCTTACTTTTGTCATATAGAATGCCTTGAGATTCTCTTTAATCATACTTGTCATGGCCACTCCAAGCTCTCCTAATCCCCCTCTTGAGTTATTTGCTCGTTGCTTTATATTGTTCAGGAACTGCATTTGATTTTAGTTTCTAAATCTTATACATTTCTGTTTCCTTCTTGACTAAATTCACCACCACTCTCAACATCCAAGATTCCTTTACCTTGCCATTCTTCTTACTGAAACACATCTTTCCTGTATTTTGTACAGTTGGTCTTTAAGCACCCTCAACATGTCAGATGTGGACTTACCTAAAAACAGCTATTCCCAATTAACTCTCCCTAGTTCCTGCCTTATATTCTTGTAATTTACTCTGCTTCACTTTAGTAATCTACACAAGGTCCTTACTTAATCCATATCTAAAAACATCTTAAAACTTAGAGTTTCAATATCCTTCAGGTCAGGAAATTTGCCATATTTATCCAGTATAGTTAATATATGACTCTTGCCACAGAAACGTAATACGTAACTCCTGCTACATTTGATGCTTAAATTGTTTCTTAATTCAGTGTCAAATAGGAAAGAATAGATACCAACATTATCAATAACATCCAACATCCAGTGAATTTTAATCACTGTTTATTAAATGAGTATATGTCAGAATTTACAATGAGGTCCTGAAAAGCTAGTTCCAGGAGTTAGGTGCTAAATTAATATATAGGGTGGTAATCTCAGGATTACTACATGCTAATGGGACAAGATATAGGAAGATAGTGCAATTTAACACGTGGCTAAGGAGATGGTACAAGAGGGTGGGATCGATATTTTTGTATCATTGGGCTCTCTTCCAGGACAGGTGGGACCTGTATATATAGGATGGCTTGCAACTGAACTGAAGGGGACCAGTACCCTTGCAGGAAGGTTTGCTTGTGTTGCTTGGGGGTAGGGGGTAAATTAAAGTTGCAGGGGTTTGGAAACCAGAATGGCAGCACGGTAAGTGGTGTGGCAGTGGGGAAAGTAGATGCTAAATCTACAAGCAAAGATGGAAACCAAAAGGTTAAGCATGGTGGGATTAATGTTCTGAATTGCATCTATTTCAATGCAAGGACTATTGTAGGTAAGGCAGATAAATTTAGAGCATGAATGAGCATCAGGAATTATGATGTTGTAAACATTAGACTGAGGAGCAGGGTTGGCAGCTCAATGTTTCAGGGTTCCATTCTTTAAGATACAAAAGAGATGTAGGTGCTAAAGATAAAGGGGTGACATTACTCATCAATGAAAATGACACAGCAGTGCTTAGAGAGGACCTACTAGAGGACTCATCTACTGAGGCAGTTTGAATGGAAGTGAGGAATAAAAAGTGATGGGAGTACATTAATGGACTGTAGATCTCTGCAATAACTTCTTGTTAAATCACTTTGTTGGGATGTCCTCTTGTAATCCAGCCTTAAGTTATTCCTGCATCAAACATGAAGAAAGTAATGTTATTTATTTAGTGAGGATTAAATGAGGAAAAAATATGGACAATATTAGTGAACCAGAAGGATTTGATAGATAATAGGACGTTCAGAGATCTCTGATTTCAACCTGCATGCTTGGAGTTAGTTGAATTATTTTAAATAATTGCAGATATTTTGAAGGGTGCCAATCAGCAGCTGTCAAATTTCCAAACCTTCATACTTTCTTCAGGCTTTTTCCCAACTGCAGCTAGTTATTTTAAATGACACATTAATCATTGTCCAACATTAAACATTTCCAAAAATTCAATCTAACCTTAAGTACACTCGCATTGCAGAATATTTTACATGATCCACATTTTACACTTCAGCATATAAAGTCTCAAATTTATTTTTGTAACTGCTTACAGTCTGGAAAGTTACATTTTGGGCCAAAACCCTTCATCAGGACTATCCTTGAATTTCCCTGTACTGCAGAAAAGAGCTCCAGATTATGGGAATCCTCATGCAGGGTTCCCAAAATATTATCTTGCAGGTTGAGTGTGTAGCAAGGAAGACAAACATAATGTTAGCATTAATTTCAAGAGGACCAGAATATAAAAGGATATAATGCTGAGGCTTTATAAGACATTGGACAAACAGCACATGTCATTAATTGCCTTAATTCTATTCCTGCCTAGACTGTGGTATTTTCTGTCACAGTCTTGGATTACCTTGTCAGATTCAAAGCTCATCAGGCATTTGATGGCAGCCTTTGACATGTAGTTATTCATTGCTTTTAAGAAATTAATAATTGCAGATTTTCCAAGCTACACATTTGAGGTACAGGAATGATAGTAGTTATCTTTGTCATCTCCTTTAAACAGAATGCACACAAGATCAATTTCTGATTTTATGCATAAGTAATCCTGATATAACTTGTTTGCAGAAGGAAGAGTATTTTCAGAATCTGTTTCTGAATATATTCCTTTAACACTGTTATCAAATTTATTCATTATATATTGCATTTGGGAAAGCTATAACTAATTTAAAACTTCATGCATCTTAACTCTTAATACTGTGATTTAAAAAATGGTTGAAATACATTTGTAGTAGTTACTTGTAAACAAACCAAAACCACTGAGAGACTAAGTCAGGATAATCAACACTCTGTGACACGCTTCCAAATAATGAATTTCCAGATCAAGAAAAGTACGTTCAATTCTTTATTATGAAACCAACAAAGATGAATGAACTTGTAGAGATTTTTAAAAATCTAACTGAACTAAAGTAGCAATATAATGATCTTAGTGTTCAAATCTGCATACCTAAGCATTCTAATTGGTAACATATCTAAGCAATGCAAAGCGTAATTAGCGGTCAAACTAAACTTGTGTTCCAATTAGTGAAGTTAACATCGTTAAATTATCAGAATACCATCTAATAATTTTCCAATTTGTGTAACTAAGTGATTGAACTAAATTAGCGGTCAACAAAAAGGTATCATTCTCCTAGGCTGTACCCCTCTCCACTAGATCAAACTGAACAACTACCGTAACTAAGTGTGAATACTTAAACTAAACTCATTTGCTTCTACCACACCCCAACATATGCAACAGATTACCATAATAAATGTGCCACGAAATACAGTATAAGCAGGAAAGAGAAAGATGGTTTCAACGGAAAGGAAATAGCTACATGGCACTTAAATCCCAACCCCTTAATTATTACACTATAATAATTACATCTACATACTACTAAAATACAAGACATGAAATCTTCAACGACATCTTAAATTTATGCAAACGTCCTCTTTCTTCTTTCTTCCTGTCAAGTCATGTAACAGTCATCTAGTCATCTAGGAAGTTACCAGCACTTAGCCCACCACTCTGTCAAGTCAGTAAGTCAAGTAAAAGTCATGAAGCTTCTAGACCTATAACTGCTCAAACCTCTGCCTCCTGTAGAAGACAGATCTTGGTTATAGGCCTGTTCAGACAGTTGGTCTTGGTCTTGATGTGCACTTGCCGTGCAGATCCTCTTTTCTTTGGGAAGACTTGAATGACTTCCCATGATCCATGAGTTTCAAGGCGCCTTGTTGTTAACTATAAGCATAATGTCTCCTGGGAGGAAATTGCATTTTATACTTAACCATTTCTGACATTCCTATAACTGATAAATAAATACTCCTTGACTCATGGTTTCCAAAACCAGTTTGATATGTATTGGACCTGATTCTATCTGCAATGAGTGTAAATGTCTTCCTTTAGCAACTCCCCTGGTGGTTAAGATGGACGGGTCTTCAGAAGCAGCAGATGGTTGGGTTTTGGTACTTCCAAATCATTGGGATCAATGGATGCTTTAGGAATTGGATGACCATTGACAATAGCCCCTACTTCACAAAGAACTGTGTGGAAACCTTCTTCATCAAGATTCTGTACCTTCATGGTAGAATTGAGAATCTTTTTACATGGACCTGATTAATCTCTCCCATGTTCCTCCATGATGAGAACCAGCCTTGGGGGTAGGGAGTAAAAATCCAATGAATTCCCTTTTGAAGAAGGACTTCACTGATCTCTGAATAATTCCACTTCTCAATGGCTTCTTGCTGCTCATGCTCAGCTCTAGCAAGTTTGTCATGTTATCAGATAGCAGTTCTCAAACCTGTCCTCATCTTCCTATAAAGCATCGTAGTGAATTAACAAATGAATCTGTGTCTAAGTAAGATGCTACTTCAGTGTGAACAGCTCATATAGCTAGACAGATAAATATGACCCCATATCCCTTCAACGTACTTCTGCTCTTCACCTCAAAAGGTCCAAAGTAGTCCACACCTGAACATCTGGAGAGACCCTGTCTAAAGGTAGATCCGTCATGTACTAGCATCCTGGAGCTGTGGGCAACTGTAGACAAACAACCCACTTAGACAGGATTCTTCTTATAGCTAGCTGTACTAACATCAGGAATCCAGTATTTTAGGGACTACTTGGATAACATAGAGTCAGAGAGTCAATGAAGTATACAGTACAGAAACAGGCCCTTTGGCCCACCTAGACTGTACCGAACCATTTAAACTGCCTACTCCTATCGACCTGCGCTGGGACCAAAGCCATCCATCTATTTACTTATCCAAAACACAAAGTACACTGCAGATGCTGTGGTCAAATCAAGACGTACAAAAAAGCTGGATGAACTCAGCAGATCGGGCAGCATCCCTTCGTCAGGACTGTCTTGACCCGAAACGTTGATTGCTTCTTTCAACAGATGCTGCCTGACCTGCTGAGTTCATCCAGCTTTTTTGTACGTCTTGATATGTACCTATCCAAACTTGTCTCAAATATTGAAATCAAGCTTGCATGCACAGACAGACAGACATACTTTATTGATCCCGAGGGAAATTGGGTTTCGTTACAGCTGCGCCAACCAAGAATTGTGTAGAAATATAGCAATATAAAACCATAAATAATTAAATAATAATAAGGTAATCATGCCAAGTGGAAATAAGTCCAGGACCAGCCTATTGGCTCAGGGTGTCTGACACTCTGAGGGAGGAGTTGTTAAGTTTGATGGCCACAGGCAGGAATGACTTCCTATGCCGCTCAGTGTTACATCTTGGTGGAATGAGTCTCTGGCTGAATGTACTCCTGTGCCTAACCAGTACATTATGGAGTGGATGGGAGACATTGTCTAAGATGGCATGCAACTTGGACAGCATCCTCTTTTCAGACACCACCATCAGAGTCCAGTTCCACCCCCACAACATCACTAGCCTTATGAATGAGTTTGTTGATTCTGTTGGTGTCTGCTACCCTCAGCCTGCTGCCCCAGCACACAACAGCAAACATGATAGCACTGGCCATCACAGCCTCATAGAACATCCTCAGCATCATTCGGCAGATGTTAAAGGACCTCAGTCTCCTCGGGAAATAGAGACGCTTTGACCCTTCTTGTAGACAGCCTGAGTGTTCTTTGACCAGTCCAGTTTATTGTCAATTTGTATCCCCAGGTATTTGTAATCCTCCACCATATCCACACTGACCCCTTGGATGGAAACAGGGTCACCGGTGCCTTAGCCTTCCTCAGGTCCACCACCAGCTCCTTAGTCTTTTTCACATTAAGCTGCAGATGATTCTGCTCGCACCATGTGACAAAGTTTCCCACCGTAGCCCTGTACTCCGCCTCATCTCCCTTTCTGATGCATCCAACTATGGCAGAGTCATCAGAAAACTTCTGAAGATGGCAGGACTCTGTGCAGTAGTTGAAGTCTGAGGTGTAGATGGTGAAGAGAAAGGGAGACAGGACAGTCCCCTGTGGAGCCCCAGTGCTGCTGACCACTCTGTTTGACACACAGTGTTGCATGTGCATGTACCATGGTCTGCCAGTCAGGCAATCAATAATCCACGACACCAGGGAAGCATCCACCTGCATCACTGTCAGCTTCTCACCCAGCAGAGCAGGGCGGATGGTGTTGAACGCACTGGAGAAGTCAAAAAAACATGACCCTCACAGTGCTCGCTGGCTTGTCCAGGTGGGCGTAGACACTAGACGATGGCATCCTCAACTCCTAGTTGGGTCTGATAGGCGAACTGGAGGGGGTCTAAGTGTGGCCTAACCATAAGCCGGAGCTGCTCTAGGACAAGTCTCTCCAGGGTCTTCATGATGTGGGAGGTCAATGCCACCGGTCTGTAGTCACTGGAGCTACTGGGGCAAGGTGCCTTCGGTACAGGAACGAGGCAGGACGTCTTCCACAGCACAGGAACCCTCTGGAGTCTCAGGCTCAGGTTGAGGACATGGTGAAGTACTCCATATAGCTGGGGGGCACGGGGTTTGAGCACCCTGGGGCTGACACCATCTGGGCCTGCAGCCTTGCTTGGGTGGAGATGTTTCAGCTGTCTTCTCACCTGTTCAGCTGTGAAGCCCACCATGATGGTTTCAGGTGTGGGAGGGGTGTAGTCACGAGAGCAGGGTGGGGGGCTGTGAGGAGGGGTAGGAGGGGAGAGTGGAGCATGTGCTGGTTGGGGGCCGACAACAGATGAATCATGTGGGGGATGGGCAGGGGCCACAGTGTCAAATCTGTTGAAGAACAGGTTAAGTTCGTTGGCCCCGTCCACACTGCCTTCAGCTCCTCTGTTGCTAGTTTGCCGGAACCCAGTGATGGTCCTTATCCCACTCCAGACCTCTCTCATGTTGTTCTGCTGGAGTTTCCACTCAAGCTTCCTCCTGTACCTGTCTTTAGCCTCCCTGATCTTGGCTTTCAGGTCCCTCTGTATAGTCCTCAGCTCCTCCCTATTTCCATCTCTAAATGCCCTCTTTTTAGCGTTCAGGATGTCCTTTGTTACCCATGGCTTGTTATTTGAATAACAAAGTACAGTTCTTGCCGGAACATTGCAGTCCACACAGAAGCTGATGTAACCAGTGATGCACTCAGTGAGCCCATCAATGTCCTCTCCATGTGCTTCACAGAGTGCCTGCCAGTCTGTCACCTCAAAACAATCCTGGAGTGCCTCATAAGCCTCCCCCGACTATTTCCTCACTGACCTCGAGGTTACAGGTTTACTCTTCACCAGAGGTACGTAGCAGGGTTTGAGATGCGCCAGGTTGTGATCTGACCTTCCCAGTGGGGGGAGGGGAGAGGAGCTGTAAGCATCCTTAGCGTTAGCATACATCAAGTCCAGGGTCCTCTCCCCTCTGGTTGTACAGCTCACATACTGCGTGAAGTTGGGCAGTGTCCTAGCCATGGTAACGAGATTGAAGTCACCCGAGATGGTAATGAGGGCACTCGGGTGCTGGGTTTGTAGTCTGGCTATGACGGGTACACTTGCTACCACTTGCAAGTGGCTACCATTTGCGCTGGCAGCTTATTTCACACTCTCTGGACCCTCTGATTGAAAAAGTTTCCCGCATGATCCCCTTAAACCTTTCAGATTTCATTCTTAAACCATGACCTCTGGTTGTAGTCCCATCAATCCTCAGTGGAAAAAGCTGCTAGCATTTCTCCTATCTATACCCTTCATAATTTTGTACACCTCTATCAAGTCTTCTCTCAATCTGTGTTTCAAGGAATAAAGTCATAACCTATCTCCATATAACTCAGGTACTCCAGACTTGGCAATATCCTTGTAAATTTTCTCTGTATTCTTTCAACTTACATCTTTCCCGTAAGTAGGTGACCAAAACTGCACTTAATACTCCAAATTAGGCTTCACCGATATCTTATACAACTTCAACACAGCCTTTCATCTCTTGTATGGAATACTTTATTTAAGAAGCTCAATGTGCCAAGAGCTTTCTTTATGATTCTATCAACCTGTGAGGGCATTTTCAATGAATTATGGACCTGTATTCCTTGATCCCTTTGTTCTACCATAGTCCTCAGTGCCCTATCTTTGACTGTGTAAGACCTACCCTGGTTGGTCTTACTGAAGAGTAAGACCTCTCATTTGTCTGCATTAAATTCCATCTACCATTTTTCAGCCGATGCAGATCCCTCTGCAAACCATGATAGTCTTCATTGCTGTCCACTACACCCCTAATCTTGGTGTCATCCACAAATTTGCTGATCCAGTTAACCACATTATCATTCTGCATTGAAATTATAGTCACTGAAATTGAATGATTCAGTTCACTTTACCCATAACACATAACTTATGATCCTAATATAAACATAAAAAAGGAATTGCCAGCATTAAATTTGTATTTCTCCTTGTTTTGATTGGTTGTTCTCTGTTTTCCTGGTTTTTTTCACCAATTTCTTGTTTTTTAAAGAACATTCTCATTTTGTGAAATGTCTTCAACATTAGAACTCTTAAAAAAAAAACACTCGATCTAATAGAGGTCTGGGTAGAGTACCTGAACACACTTCAAAGTAAGAGGATTATTCTGCCTCTTTAGTCACTTGCCCTAAGCTATCAGGAAATGAAATATATCTCTCTGTTGGGATAGATAAATGACCATATCTGGTATTGGTTCCTGGAAGTGTTGGAGTGGATGGTAATTCTTGAACTGATGCGTCCACTTCAGGTAAGTGGTCCTTGTTATAAGGATCAAGCCACTCTATTTCTTCCTCTAACTTTTGTGGACTTTGAAAGTGCATGAGCATGTGCAGTTCTGCCGAATTTAACCTTGTGATGTTCTTGTCATAAGCAATCATGGTGCAAGCTGCCGGACTATTGTTCCTTTGGTGGTTTGGTCTAAAACTCCAATAGCTTCATCACTTCTGAACGGAGACAAATGCTTGCTCTGGTGAGATCATGCAAGATCTTCATTCTCTCATGCTGGGTTGCCTCATAATTTTTAACTTTGTCTAAGTCTGGTAAGGGAGTTTGGAGAAAGGAAAGAAGAATGGGTAGGCTTGTTCTCAGTCTCCGGCCCATTGACAGCTTTGATGGACTGTAGTAATTCTCAAGAGGTGTGGAGCAATAAGCTAGCAGTGCTTTGTAGGGGTCTTTTGCCTTCAGTCGAAGACTGTTATTACCATGGACTTCTTGTCTAGCATTTGAACTCATAGTCCTTTGAATTCTGAGCAGCTGAATTGTGGATCATTGTCTTTGGTATTCCATGGCGAGTGAACACAGATTTCAGGTGCGGTATAACTGCAGCTGAGGATGTAGAGGCCAGCTTGGACACCTCAACATTCCACGAGTAGTAGTAATGCACAGCGGGAAGATATTTGCCTCTCTTCAGCTTGAGAATGACTGTGCTTGCAATTTGCAATGGAAAATCTTGGAATTCTGTGGGGCAGATGTTCAGCATGATTTTTGTACAGTTTTCTGCATACTTCATATGGCTTTACATAATCTCCCAGTTGTGTGTTCACACCAGGCCACCACACGGATTGCCTTGCTCTTAGGTGACATTTTTTGATGCCTTGATGTCCTTGGTGGATTTGACTGATTATTTTGGCATGCATAGAAGCAGGAATGACGGATCTATAGCCTTTTGCAGAAAACCATCAAGAATGATGAGTGTGTCATTTTCAGGCCAGTAAGGTCTGAGCTCATGAGGTCCTTTTGTAAAAGCTAGCCATCCATGCTCACAGTATTGCATGACCTCATTGCAGATTTGGTCCTTTTTCAACTCTGTGTAAATTTCATCCCGTTTACTCTGTGATGCAGGAAAGCTTTCATGTATCCGAGCTAAATAGATATTGATATCTTCCATGAGGGCATACTCAGCTTCTGTCCCTTCACTTTTGCATGGCATCCTTGACAGAGTGTCTGGTGTTGTGAAAGATTTGCTGGAGACATGTTCAATGTCAAAACAGCATCACATAAGTCTCATTTTGAATCTTTGCAGATGTTGAGGTAAGTTATCCAAGTGTTTCAAGCTGAGGAGGCTGACGAGTTAATTGTGATTTGTTTCAAGTAGGAATTTGGTGCCTAAAAAGTAGCAATTGAAATGTTCATAAGCCCACATGAGAGCAAGTGTCTCCTTTTTGATTTGGGCATAATGGTGTACAGTAGGTGTCAGTGCTCTTGATGCATATTCAACCGGTTTGCATGCACCACTGCGGTGTTGCATGAGCACTAGGTCAAAAGAAGAGGCATCTGCTGAGACCTTGGTTGCTTTGTTCAGATCAAAGATCACCATTGTTGGCAGAAGGATAAGCTCTGCTTTAAATGATGAAAAAGACTTCTCCTGTGGTGTGTTCCAGATTCAAACGTTTCTCTGAGAGAAGAAGTCATGTAGTGGCTTTATTATCTCTGCCAAATCTGGATTGAACTTTTTAAGCTGGTTAATCATCCCAAGGAAGCTGCGAAATCTCTGATATATTCGTAGGTTGTTTCATGTTCAGTTTGTCTGAATCTACTTGCACTCTCTGAGGGCAATTGGTGTCCTAAGAACTTCACCAAATACAAATTCATATTTCTTTTTGTTCAGGGAGACTCCAGCCTGTTTCAGTTTCTCCAAGGCAGCTCCCACTGTTTTATCATGTTCCTCACTTGAGCCTTCAAAGATGAGTATGTCATCCATGTGGCAGAATACTCCTTTCAGTCACTCCCATATTTGTTTCATCCTCATCTGAAAGAGTTCATGGGCTGTTGAGGTGCCTAAGGGGAGTCTCTTGAATGCATAGAACCTATATGATGTGATAAAGGTTGAGTTTCTGTGACTCAAGAGCTAAGTGGATCTCCTAAAACCCTGTGTTTGCATCTAGTTTGGTGAAGAACTTTGCTCTACCCAGCATACCAAAGTTTGCTCGACAGAGGGCAGAATAAACTTCCCTTGCCTCACTGCATTATTTGATTTTGTTCAATCAACACAGATGCTCTCTATTCCATCTGGCTTGGGAACAGGAACAATGCCTGCACATCAGTCAATAGTTCCATTCACTCTAGTTATGTCAAGTGCCTCCATTCTCTCAAGTTCAACTTTGACTTTGTTCATCAATGGGACTGGTGTACACCTCACAGTGGTCAGAATAGGGTGTCACTCCTGGCCTCAAATGGATAAGATACTCTTCTTTCAGTACCCCAGGCCTGTGAACAACACTGGGTATCTCCTTCCACTGAACATTGTTTAGCGAATTCAACCTTGCATTGAGATTCAGCTTCTTGATGGCATGTCATCCATGCGATGAGAAGAGATTCTAAACAACATAGACATCCATAGGGTTCCATAAATAAAATAGCAGAGGTGTTATAAGTTTAAGGGAAACTGTAACAACTCCTTTATTGTCCTCCAGACAGAAGATCAAGCACGGTAAAAAACATTATGTAATTGCATCATCATGTCAGACCAGCCTCTTGAAGTGAACCGCAACTCAGTGTCGGTGGTTGTGAATTATGCATATGTTTCCACTGATTACATTACCTTAGATAGGCATTCTCTCCCCCACCCAGAATTCACTAAAAACGGCATGTGAGCCTGTCCAGAGCTCGGGTCATATGTTCCATGGGTGGAGTAACAGCAGGTGCCTCTGACTCATGGTCATGTCATGATGCCAGGGGCATGATAAAGGAATCCTCCAAATCTTGGTGGTCCGGTTTAATAGACAATAGACAATAGGTGCAGAAGTAAACCATTCGGCCCTTCGAGCCTGCACCGCCATTCTGAGATCATGGATGATAATCTACTATCAATACCCGGTTCCTGCCTTGTCCCCATATCCCTTGATTCCCCTATCCATAAGATACCTATCTAGCTCCTTCTTGAAAGTATCCAGAGAATTGGCCTCCACTGCCTTCCGAGGCAGTGCATTCCAGACCCCCACAACCCTCTGGGAGAAGAAGTTTTTCCTTAACTCTGTCCTAAATGACCTACCCCTTATTCTCAAACCATGCCCTCTGGTACTGGACTCTCCCAGCATCTGGAACATATTTCCTGCCTCTATCTTGTCCAATCCCTTAATAATCTTATATGTTGCAATCAGATCCCCTCTCAATCTCCTTAATTCCAGCGTGTACAAGCCCAGTCTCTCTAACCTCTCTGCGTAAGACAGTCCGGACATCCCAGGAATTAACCTCGTGAATCTACGCTGCACTTCCTCTATAGCCAGGATGTCCTTCCTTAACCCTGGAGACCAAAACTGTACACAATACTCCAGGTGTGGTCTCACCAGGACCCTGTACAAATGCAAAAGAATATCCTTGCTCTTGTACTCAATTCCCCTTGTAATAAAGGCCAACATTCCATTAGCCTTCTTCACTGCCTGCTGCACTTGCTCATTCACCTTCAGTGACTGATGAACAAGTACTCCTAGATCTCTTTGTATTTCTCCCTTACCTAACTCTACACCGTTCAGATAATAATCTGCCTTCCTGTTCTTACTCCCAAAGTGGTTAACCTCACACTTATTCACATTAAACGTCATCTGCCAAGTATTTGCCCACTCACTCAGCCTATCCAAGTCACCCTGAATTCTCCTAACATCCTCATCACATGTCACACTGCCACCCAGCTTAGTATCATCAGCAAACTTGCTGATGTTATTCTCAGTGACTTCATCTAAATCGTTTATGTAAATCGTAAACAGCTGTGGTCCCAATACTGAGCCCTGTGGCACCCCACTAGTCGCCACCTGCCATTCCGAGAAACACCCATTTGCCGTTACCCTTTGCTTTCTATTTGCCAACCAGTTTTCTATCCGTGTCAATATCTTCCCCCCCAATGCCATGAGCTCTGATTTTACCCACCAATCTCCTATGTGGGACCTTATCAAATGCCTTCTGAAAATCGAGGTACACTACATCCACTGGATCTCCCTTGTCTAACTTCCTGGTTACATCCTCGAAAAACTCCAATAGATTAGTCAAGCATGACTTGCCCTTGGTAAATCCATGCTGGCTTGGCCCAATCCTATCACTGCTATCTAGATATGCCACTATTTCATCTTTAATAATGGACTCTAGCATCTTCCCCACTACTGATGTTAGGCTGACAGGACGATAGTTCTCTGTTTTCTCCCTCCCTCCTTTCTTAAAAAGTGGGATAACATTAGCCATTCTCCAATCCTCAGGAACTGATCCTGAATCTAAGGAACATTGGAAAATGATTACCAATGCATCCGCAATTTCCAGGGCCACCTCCTTTAGTACCCTCGGATGCAGACCATCTGGACCTGGGGATTTGTCAGCCTTCAGTCCCATCAATCTACTCATCACCATTTCCTTCCTAATGTCAATCTGTTTCATTTCCTCTGTTACCCTAAGTCCTTGGCCCATCCATACATCTGGGAGATTGCTTGTGTCTTCCTTAGTGAAGACAGATCTAAAGTACTCATTAAATTCTTCTGCCATTTCTCTGTTTCCCCTAACAACTTCACCCAATTCATTCTTCAAGGGCCCAACATTGTTCTTAACTATCTTCTTTCTCTTCACATACCTAAAAAAGCTTTTGCTATCTTCCTTTATATTCCTGGCTAGCTTGCGTTCGTACCTCATTTTTTCTCCCCGTATTGTCTTTTTAGTTAAGTTCTGTTGTTCCTTAAAAACTTCCCAATCATCTGTCCTCCCACTCACGTTAGCTCTGTCATACTTCCTTTTTTTTTAATGCTATGCAATCTCTGACTTCCTTTGTCAACCACTGTGGCCCCTTTCCCCCCTTTGAATCCTTCCTTCTCCGGGGGATGAACTGATTTTGCACCTTGTGCATTATTCCCAAGAATACCTGCCATTGCTGTTCGTCTTTTCTGCTAGGATATCCGTCTAGTTAACTTTGGCCAGCTCCTCCCTCATGGCTCCATAGTCTCCCCTGTTCAACTGCAACACTGACACCTCCGATCTGTCCTTATCCTTCTCAAAATGCAGATAAAAACTTATCATATTATGGTCACTACCTCCTAATGGCTCCTTTACTTCAAGATCGCTTATCAAATCCTGTTCATTACACAAGACTAAATCCAGAATAGCCTTGTCCCTGGTCGGCTCTCGTACAAACTGTTCCAAGAATGCATCCTGTAGGCACTCTACAAACTTCCTATCCTGGGGTCCTGCACCAACCTGATTCTCCCAATTCACCTGCATGTTGAAATCCCCCATAACTACTGCGACATTACCTTTGCCACATGCCAATGTTAACTCCCTATTCAACGCACCCAATATCCATGCTACTGTTTGGTGGCCTGTAGACAACACCCATTAGGGTCTTTTTGCCCTTACTGTTCCTCAGTTCTATCCACACAGTCTCTACTTCTCCTGATCCTATGTCCCCCCTTGCAAAGGACTGAATCTCATTCTTCACCAACAGGGCCACCCCACCCACTCTGCCCACATTTCTGTCCCCATGATAGCACGTATACCCTTGTACATTCATTTCCCAGGTCTGATCTCCCTGCAGCCATGTCTCCATTATCCCAACAACACCATAGTTACCCATTCACACCTGAGCTTCAAGCTCATCCGCCTTATTTCTGACACTTCATGCATTCAGATATAGAATTTTTAGCCCATTTCTCCTCTCTCTGTTTAAATCGCTGCCTATTGTGCTTAACCCAGCTCCCCGAACTCCCATCGGGCTATACGCCCCTTGAATTTTGTTGTCCTTCCTAAATTTTCTTATTCTTTCTGCACATTTATCTCCATGTTCCATCAGACCATCCCTCTGTACATGTGTCCTCCTTATCACTCGTTCCGCCTCACCTTTCTTTACTACACACTTAATATTCCAGAACCGTGTAGTCCCCACCTGTCCTTTATTCTTCATCTCGCTATCCTCTCTCACATTCTGGATCCCTGCCCCCTGCAAATTTAGTTTAAACCCCCCCCCGAGAAGCACTAGCTAACTTTCCTACAAGAATGTTAGTACCGCTCCAGTTCAGGTGTAAACCGTCCCGTCGGAACAGATACCACCTTCCCTGGAACAAAGCCCAATTATCTAAAAACCTGAAGCCCTCCCTCCTGCACCATCCTCTCACCCACGTATTAATCTATATAATCCTTCTGTTCCTTGCCTCACTCGCACATGGCACAGATAACAATCCTGAGATTGTTACCCTGGAGGTCCTGCCCTTCAGCTTCACACCTAACTCCCTGAAATCACTACGCAGGACCCCCTCACTCATCCTACCCACATTGTTGGTCCCTACATGGACCACAACATCTGGGTTCTTGCCCTCCCTCTCGAGAATAACCTGCACCCGATCTGAGATGTCCCGTACCCCGGCACCAGGGAGGCAACATACCATCCGAGACTCCCGATCTTCCCCACAAAATCTCCTATCCGCCCCCCTGACTATAGAATCCCCTATCACTACCTATCACTTTAAGGCGAACTACTAAAATACATTCAGGTTTACCCCTCCTATCTATGATAAAAGTCTTTTCTCTCCATTCTAAGATGTGGAATGAGCTATCATAAGGGGGCCTGAGGGGATTTTGGTGTGTATCATGGCAGATAAAAACAACCAAGGTGGAATGTGGGTCAACAGGAGCCCAAGAGTGCAGTACACCATAATGGAAGGCAGGATTAGGGGCAAAGGATGTTGCCAGGTCTGGAGGACCTGAGTTATGAGGAAAGATTGAATTCTTTAGAACACAGAAGATAGAGAGGAGATATGATAGAGGCATACAAAATTATGAAAGGTATAGATAGGGTAAATGCAAGCAGTCTTTTTCCACTGAGGTTGGATGGGACTACAACTAGAGGTTATGGGTTAAGGGTGAAAGGTGAGAAGTTTAAAGGAAACATGAAGGGAAACTTCTTCACTCAAAGGATCGTGAGAATGTGGAATAAGCTGCTAGTACAAGTGGTGCATGCGAGCTCAATTTCAACATTTAAGAGTAGTTTGGATAGGTACATGGATAGTATGCTTATTGACGACTTATAGTCCTGGTGCAAGTCGATGAGAGTAGGTTTTGTCATGGACAAGTTGTGTCAAAGGGCTTGTTTCTCTGCTGTACTTCTCTATGACCATATGACTCAAAGGAATTAAATTTACTGAGGAAGACGGAATGCTGTTGAGAGGTTGGCCAGGCCACCTTGGTGTCAGGAATAAATTCACCTGGCTCTCGTAATGGCTGTCATATACCAATTCAGCCACAGATGAATGCAGGTCCTTTTTTGGTGCTGTTCTGAGCCCCAGCAGAGTCCATGGGAGATGATCATGCCAACACTCACCAATCAGGGAAGTCCTCAGAGCAGCTTGAAGAAGCGATGAAACTGCTCACATAGGCCATTGGACTGCTGGTGATATGCTGTGTGGTGTGATGTAGCCTAATGCGAGGTTCTGGGCCATTGCAGCCTATAAGTCTGATGTGAATTGGGGACCAAGGCAGAGGAAATAGAAGTTCAAGTGCCAAACCGAGCAACCCAGGTGCTAATGAATGCCCAAGCCACAACTGTGGCTGTTGTTGATGCTGGAGGACTACTCTGGATTCCTGGTGGTACAGTCCACCATGGTAAGGGGTAAGGAGGTGCATGTGTCCCTGGGTTGGGGGAGGTTGGAGGGATGATGACCAACTAGGGCCACATTGATGTGGTCAAACTGTTGTTCAGGGATCTCAAAAGATACCAAATTGCCCAAACATGATGGTTAAGATCCACCTACTAGCACTCAACACAGGCTGAACTCCAATCACACATGTCATTTCTAAGGCTATGCCACACAGGCTTTAGTGCAACCAGTTTCTGTGAGGCCTTCCGGTCCGGATGTGACAGGGCATGAATGGAGTTTAAAACAGTATGCCTCCAATTTGTGGGCACCATAGGACAAATGTGTCTGGTTGAGACTTTGCATAAGACAGAAAGCCCAGCTTCCCCGAACTTAATGCCGGCCAACTGCAGGGCCGTGACTGCTATTTGGTAAGCCTGGACCTCTGAGTTAGTAGCTGTAACATGGAAGCAGTTCTTGGGTTTGGTGAGTGAGACATAAGTCACTGATTATGTATGAACATATTAATCATTTGTTTACAAAAATAAAATATTCAACCAAACATCTAAGTCCCCTCAGATACACAAACTGCAAAACTAGATATTCAACAAGCAGATACTTGGCTAAGAGTGTGTGTGGGCCCTTCTATATCTGCAGCACACTTTTCGAATGGTTCTTCAGCAGTGTTCACAACCTCAGTGTGAAAATGAGTGCTTGGGGACAAAAGAAAGGAGGCAAAGCCTCCCGCATGTGTTGTTTTTATACCCCTAAAATGCCTGAAACTGGACACCGGTGCTCTGTGGCATAAAAGACAACCAATAGGAAAGAGCTGCTGCATGCTTCAAATGGGCCAATCAATGACTGGCACAATAGAAACAGCTTTTGACCAACAAGTAAACCCAACATACCCACATGACATATCACCCCTCGAAGGATGTGACACAATGACCATTTGACCTTCAGATTATTATGACCCTCGTGACATTCCACTAAACTATATATAAAACACAGAAGTACAATACACACTACTGTAAACCTAATAGTGACCCCTCAGTGTACTATAGCAGTCTGCCAGCCTCCCTGCACGCAAAAATTCAGCAGCTTTCCCCCAGAATGTAATTGCCAATAATCTTATACGCCAATTACGAAAAAGGATCTTGACGATTGTAGGGATAACTTACGGTGGACTGAAAAGCTTGAACATATAGATATTAAGAAAGAGGATGTGCTGGAGCTTTGGGAAAGCATCGAGTTGAATAAGTCACCAGGACTGGACAAGTTGTACCAAAGCTACTGTGGGAGGTGAGGGAGGAAATTGCTGAGCCTCTGGCAATGATCTTTGCATCATCAATGGGGACAGGAGAAGTTCCGGAGGATTGGAGGGTTGCGGATGTTGTTCCCTAATTCCAGAAAGAGAGTAGAGATAGCACAGGAAATTATAGACCGGTGAGTCTTACTTTAGTGGTTGGTAAGTTGATGGAAAAGATCCTGAGAGGTAGGATTTATGAACATTTGGAGAGGGATAATATGATCAGGAATAGTCAGCATGGCTTTGTCAAAGGCAGGTCGTGCCTTAAGAGCCTGATTGAATTTTTGAGGATGTGACTAAAAACATTGATGGAGGTAGAGCAGTAGTGTATATGGATTTCAGCAAGGCATTTGATAAGGTACCCCATGAAAGGCTTATTGAGAAAGTTAGGAGGCATGGGATCCAAGGGGACATTGTTTTGTGGATCCAGAATTGGCTTGCACACAGAAGGCAAAGAGTGGTTGTAGATGGGTCATATTCTGCTTGGAAGTCAGTGACCAGTAGTGTGCCTCAGGGATCTGTTCTGGGACCCCTACTCTTTGTGGTTTTTGTAAATGACCTGGATGAGGAAATGGAGGGATGGGTTAGTAAATTTGCTGATGGCACAAAGGTTGGGGGTGTTGTGGATAGTGTGGAAGGCAGTCAGAGGTTACAGAGGAACATTGATGGGATGGAAAACTGGGGTGAAAAGTGGCATATGGAGTTCAATCCAGATAAGTTTGAGGTGGTTCATTTTGGTAGGTCAAGTATGATGGCAGAATATAGTATTAATGGTAAATCTTTTGGCAGTATGGAGGATCAAAGAGATCTTGGACTCCGAGTCCATAGGACACTCAAAGCTGCTGCGCAGGTTGACTCTGTGGTTAAGAAGGCATATAGTGCATTGGCCTTCATCAATCGTGGGATTGAGTTTAGGAGCCGAGAGGTAATGTTGTAGCTATATAGGACCCTGGTCAGACCCCACTTGGGGTACTGTGCCCAGTCCTGGTCACCTCACTACAGGAAGGATATGGGAACCATAGAAAGGGTGCCTTTTCTCCTTGGAGTGGTGGAGGATGAGAGGTGACCTGATAGATGTGTATAAGATGATGAGAGGCATTGATGTATGAATAGTCAGAGGCTTTTTCTCAGGGCTGAAATAGCTAGCACAAGAGGCACAGTTTTAAGGTGCTTGGAAGTAGGTAGAGAGGAGATGTCAGAGGTAAGTTTTTTATGCAGAGAGTGGCAAGTGCATGGAATGGACTGCCGGCGAAGGTGATGAAGGTGGATATAATAGGGTCTTTTAAGAAACTCCTGGATAGGTACATGGAGCTTTGAAAAAGAGGGCTATAGGTAACTCTAGGTAATTTCTAAGCTAAGGGCATGTTCGGCACAGTTTTCTGGGCTGAGGGGCCTGTATTGTGCTGTTGGTTTTCTATATTTCTATGACACTTGGACATGATCAGCCAGGCAAGTGATATTCCCTGAATCATTGATACCAATAATACCTGTTATTGGTACTCTTGACCAATAACAGCACATTTTCCACCTTTCTTTGTGAATAGGTCATCTATAGCAATTGCTATCAGTTCCTGAGACCGTCTGGTCATACCATACTGGGAAAGGCTATCATCCAAAACTTTTTTAGCTCTGTGATAGCCTGTGTACTATACTGACCAGGATGGGCAAGACGCTCATCTGGGACATTGAGATAGTATACGTATGGCACCACATATCCCAGACAGCTGCACCACACCATGGTGAGCCACTGATAGATTTAGGAGCTGAATATCCAGTAAGTGCCATTCATTATCTAGAGTGGCCCACCTTCACAGCAGTATTTGGCATAGTTGTCCCAGGATAGTGTTTCTGCTCACACTTGCTGTATCCCACTGACTAGTTGTACTTGTGCTCATCATGCCACCTACACCAATATTTCTTTCCCTTCCCTGTCAGGTGGGGAATTACTTTCAGAGTCAGGAGCTTTTGAATTAAACAAATCATACGTAGGGAAATACCAGCCCTTAAAGCAACTACTCCACCATGGGTTACTAAGGCTCGAGTTCCTTAAGGCTGTGACCATACCATGGGTTGAGGACGGCTGGATTAGACTACTCCCCTGGCTGTCCCCAAAACAGAATGCCAAAACCTGAGAAGCTGGACAATTTTGCTCAACAGTTCTTTTTCTTGTTATCAAAAGGATTGAAATTGGTGGCATCTCTTCTGCAGTGTAATTAGGAGTCCTTATACAAATCCAGCAATATGACTCATTGGTCTGGTGTGCAGATTCAAACACCAGCCTCAGGAATGTATTATAGGATCTCCCAGCACAAGTCAGCATCCACCACTTTGCCATCTGCAATGCAGAGAAGACACAAAGTTTCTTGCTCCTGGTTAATCATTGAATCTTTAGAACAACAACTTTAAGGATTGCTCCCAAATGTCTATTTCCCTCTGAAATGTGGGCATATCATATCCGGAATAAAGATGCCCAGATTTTCATCTTATTAACCTAGATTTCACATGGCCTGTATATCTATGTTTCTCCCTAAACCTAATTGTATGAGAAACAGGTAACAGATTGAAAACACAGACAAGACAAACAACATTCCAGGCTTTTACTTCTCTTCCTTTAGAACTTTCACAAATAACTGAAAAACTTAAACCAATAATTAATTCCTACAGAGAAAAAGTAACACATTTTCTGAAGAACAAAGGGAATGAGAAAACAACTGGGCTGGGCCTGAGACATTAACACATTCACACAGCCACTTAAACCTGCACTCATCCTCTCACTCTATTTACAGGGAAGAGGGATGTAGTCCAAATGACCCTCCCTACTGGATGACACCTGCTGCCACTGAAGGTCTGCAAATGCCTTTTGCAGAGCCTCTAGCAAGGGATATAGGGAATTCTGAATGGAATTCAAGGAATCCAGCAGAGGACAAAAGGAGCTCTTATCAGGAGAGGGCTTGAAGAATGACCCTTCCCCCTTAACAGCTACCTGACCTTGCTTTCTCTGGCAGTGTTACATTTAAGGCAGACATCCCATCCTGCAAAAACTCATTTCAAGGAGGTACCCCCCCCCCCCCCAACCCCATATCCCCCACCCCCTGGTCGACCTCCATGGGTGTATGTATACAGGACATTTGATTATGAAAGATCATAACAATTTACTTGAGCACATATTGAAACTATTTACACACACACACACACACCCCACACACACATACATATATATATATATAAAATATATTCATTGTTGAGTATTTTGTTGGCAGTCTCAATGCTAATAGCTAAATGCTAATGCAAATAGCTTTTCTGTTTCCTTTAGAAACTTTCCTTGTACTGTGATGTGGCTTGCTTGGCAGATTTGAGCATTTTGCTGGAAGTCTCAACCTCATAGCAGTCTGTGTCAATGAATTTGTTAATTTTGCAAGACATCAGATTCACAAGTGTTTCGTGAGACAGCTGACTTCTGAATTCTGTCTTAATGTGATGCACCATGCTGAATGCCCTTTCTACATCACAATTAGAATTTGGCAGCACCAAAAGCAGCTTCATCAACTGACAGAGCTCTTTGAATCTGAACTGCCCTGTGCTCACAGATTTTACTTTGGACATCTTCCCCCAGAACTCATCAACTGACAAACTTCTGTAGTTTGGCACTAGTCCTTCAAGGTTAGTTGAAACATAACCCAGGACTTCCAAGTGGAGCTGTTATCTTGCATCTGCCTTGATCACATTTGGGAATCTCTCTGCCAAAGTCAAAATCTGGTCTGGATTCACCTCATCTTGGCTCTCTGTATTGACTACTGACAGGTTTTTCAAGATTTGGTCTCACATTGGGAACTTCTCCAAGATATTTTGAAAGCGCCTGACATAGAATGTTCTGGCATCTTTGAAGAACTGCTTTGTCTTGTAAGGGGGATCTCTTGTGCTTCCTCGCTTAGCAACTGCCTCCTTGCCAGGTACCCAGTAAAAAGCTCTTCCTCTGGGCGGGAATTTCAGGGTTGCTCACATCTATCTCCTGAATGTTCTGTTCTCTCAATACCTTTGGCTCAATAAATCTTGCCAGTCATGCAGGAGCTCTTCTACACTCTGATCTAACTTGAAGAGGATAGGTGCCTTGTTTTGAAAAATCAAATTGAATTTGTCAAACATTGTGTGATATTATGGAGAAAGCATGTGTATATTTTTATTTGGGGGTCTTTCAGCCTCTTCTGAATATGAGATGACTTCTGATTCTCACTCTTTGACTCAAAATATGAAATAAAGGCTGGCCATTGATGGAGCAGGTGGTCCAAACCTTTTTCCCATAGAAAGCCAGTGTGTGGGACAATGCTTTTATACTTTCTGCTGGGCAACATTGCAGAACTCTTGAAACTGTTTTAGGTCTTTTCTCAAAGTAGTAATAGATGTCAATGAGCAGTTCTTCAGGTGACATTGAGAGCTCCTTAGCAGCAGTTTTGGCACAAATATTGACCAGATGTCTTGGACAGCCAACACTAAATATGAGGGGCCTGTGCTTTCACTCTTTATAAGATTGTTTTTGCCAATCATCACATTGCAGTCTCTCTCTCTCTGAACCCTTAATGCCTAGGTGGCACATGGGGCCTCCACAAGGGTCTTCCATTTCTGCCGGTCTTTCGCTCTGCTGCTCACTGTTACCCAGTTCATTCCTACTTCTTTCAGTTCTGTTTCCACAGATCTATGCCATGTCATTTTGAGCCTGCCCCTATTTCGCTTTCCCTGTGGAGTCCACCTTAGTGCTACTTTTGCTAGTTGATCATTTGGCATTCTCATTACATGGCCCAGCCATCTCCATCGTCTTCTTTTCACACAAACTGAGATTGATTCCATATTGCAAGATGTAAGCAAGTCTTGGTTTCTGATTTTCTCAGGCCAGAAGATCTTCTTGATATGTTGTAGACATTTTGTCGGGAACATGTCAAGTTTCTTGCAGATGTATTTCGTCATCTTCCAACATTCACTTCCATAAAGTAGCACACTTAGGATGTTGCTTTTAAAAATTCTGATTTTGGTGTTAAGTTTGAGTTGTGTGGATTTCCAAACTGCATTGAGCATGCCAAAAGCTTGATTTGCTTTAGTTAGTCTTGCTAATATGTCCTTACCACTACCTCCATCAGTGCTGACTTTACTCCCAAGGTATGTGAACTCATCTACCTCTTCCACTTGCTGATTATTGATGATTACTGGTTGGAGGTTGGAAGCATTCATCTTCATGATTTTTGTTTTTCTCACTTGAATGTTCATCCCAAGTTGTGATGCATATGATGTAAGTCTGTCTGATTTCTCCTGAAAGTCACAATGACGACTCGCTATCAGACTGATATTGTCAGCAAAAACTAGGTCTTCAAGTGTTGAGGTAAGTGTCCATTGAATACCTGTTCCTTTTCTGTGATTGTTTCCCTCATAAGCCAATCCATTGCTAAAATGAAGAGAAAAGGTGATAGGATACATCCCTGTTTAACTCCTGTGCATACCCTGAAGCTTTCTGTCAGTTGCTTTCCACAAATCACCTTGCACTGAAAGTTGCTGTACATCATTTGGATAATGTTTACAATTTTTTGGGGAAATCCGTATCTTCTTATAATTTTCCAGAGTGTTTCTCGGTGGATACTGTCAAATGCTTTTTCAAAGTCCACAAATAGTACATAAAGATTGCTGTTCCACTCTGCAGATTGTTCAAGAATTTGCCTTAGTACGAATATATAATCTATGCAAAATCGATCTTTTCTAAAGCCAGCTTGTTCTTTCTGGATGATATCTTCCACAACCACTGAGAGCCGGTTTAACAAAATGCAACTGAAAACTTTGCTTGTAATTGAGAGGAGTGTAACACCTCTCCAGTTGTTGCATATACTTAAATCTCCTTTCTTTGGCAGTTATACAATAAGTCCAGTTTTCCACTCCTCGGGTATTTCTTCACTTTTTCAGATGGTGTTAAAGATTTGACACAGCACATGGCACATTTCTCTGCCACCTCCCTTAAGCATTTCTGCATTTATCTTCTCTGGGTGCTTTTCCTGATTTCATTTTCTTAATGGCTTGCTGGACTTCTTCAACTGTAGGTGGTTACTTGGAGATATCAAGGTCTTCATTAGTCTCACAAATCTCAGGGGTTTCTCGAGGTGTTGATCTATTCAAAACTGCTTCATAATGTTCTTTCCATCTGGTTGTTATTCCTTTCTTGTTTTTGATAATATTGCCATCCTTTGCTTTTATACTGACATCATGCTTGTTTTCATAGTTCCCCTTCAGGCACTTGGTTATTTTGTATAATGTTCTCATATCCATATTTTTTGCAGCTTCTTCAGCTTTTGAGGCAAGTGCCTCAAAATACTGTCGCTGTCCTTTCTGCAGCTTCGTTTAACATCCTTGTCATTCTCGGCATATTCAGCAACAAGTCTCTTCTTCAGGCGATGGGAAGTTACACTCAGTATTCTTTTCTTGGGTTCTTTCCTTTTTGTTAATTTCATCCAGGTTCTCTCACTAATCCATTCTTCTTTCCATTTCTTTTGGTATCCCAGGATCTCTTTACTAGTCTCCTTTATCACATTATTAAAGTCGTGGATTGTCATGTCAGTATCTTTGCCAAGTATGCTAAATCTGTTTGTAAGTTTGAATGTAAATTTTCTCTGTATCTCGAAGTTTTGAAGTTTGCTGAAATCGAAGCGTCGGCCTCTGCCTAAGCCCATTCTCACTTTCCTCAATTTTAGTTTCACTTTTGTTACAAGGAGATGGTGATCGCTGCCAACATCCACTAGACTTTTTTACCCAAACATCGCTGAGTGATTTCTTCCATTTGTTGTTGATAATGATATGGTCAATCTGACTCTCTGTTTTCCCATCTGGGGATTTCCACGTGAATTTATGGATATCTTTATGCTGGAAAATGGTGCCTCTTACTTTAAGATGTTCATTTCACAAAAGTCACAAAGTCTTTCACCATTGTCATTCATGACTCCAACACCATGTCTTCCAATAGTACTTTCACGATTGCTGTTTTCACTCCCAACTCTTGCATTAAGGTCCCCCATTATAATGAGCATTATAAGGATATATCCCCCATTATAAGGATCTTTTCCATGGCAGCTTGAAGGCTGTTATAAAACCACAATTATGGACAGTTTAGCGGACTTAGAGTTTAAACGAACATACAGGAGTCTTTCATAGATGGGGTTCCATTCTATAAGGCCCTCGAGGCATCCTTATCCATGATAAGTGCCACACCTTGTAAATAGTGGTTGTCCTTGCCGCCTGACTATATGATTGTATCGCCAGATGCTAGTGGGTCGCTTTCCAGAATCTGTCCAATGTGTTTCTTGTATTCCAAGCAGCTACAGTCAGTAGTTATGCATCCCTTTAATAGTCTGTGCAAGCTTTCCAGTTTGATATAAAGTTCGAACATTCCAGCATCCAATATGGATAGTTTCTTTGGGTGAAAGAAGATTAGCTCTCAGTCCGGAGATGTCCTGGTGGCTTTGATCTCAGTCCATCATAATTTCTGTACCCAGTTCTGCATCACTCCTCTCACCGGCATCAATAAATTTCCTTGTTTCGGTCTCTGTAGCAGTAAAGATTTTACAGGGTAGGTTTGCTGGCCCTATGCCCAACCCCAAACCTGGAGGATCAGGTGCTGTATTCATCTGGCCCTTCACCTGGAACCTGCCCAGCAAGGTTGAACCTACCAGGGACTGAAGTCCCAGCTGGTATAGCTCCCAGGATCATTAAGACACACAAACCTCCCCACCACGATAAGGAACAGCACATGGGGAAGTCACATTGCAGTTGTCACTGCTAAATCCTACACAATTAGACCATTCAAGGCCTTTGCCATGCATGGATGATATGTTTTCAGCTTTGGCATCACTGTACACTGGCATGTCTACAAATTCAGCTGTTATCTTATCCTGTGTTTCATTATAGTACCTGACTAAAATGGCACATTCCTTCTCACACATGATATCGTTGCTTACTGTATGGCCTTTTTTCTGTCCGGATGAACTTGTACAGATCCTCTGAATGTTCAGGTTCCAGTGCCATGTTCACAATAGCTGCTGTCTTGGTTGATGAGCAGGCATAGTTTTTTGCTATTTCTGAATTAGGAAACATTTTCCTGAATAGCTTGCTAGTGTGCTTACTCATCTGGAAGGGCAGGTTATGCTTAATGATGAAAGATGTAAAGTACACCTCAGCTCTAGTGAGCTTCTCTGTCAGACTTTGGTTTTCTGCTGAAAAGAACTGTGAAATACTTGAGCAGTCTTCCCTGCGCTTACCCTCCCTAATATGTTGTGGTCCCTAAAAGAAATAAAAGCATAAAGTGTATCCTTATTATATTGTCTTATGTAATACTTTGTTTAGTGATTTTGTCTAACCTGTAAACCAAATTGGGTATATGCAGAAAATGTGACAAAATATAGACTTACATTATATTATATTATCATGGAGTCATTTTTTCTATTACAACTTTAAGCAAGTCTACAAGGAAGTTGGCTTCATCACGTAGGACATCAATAGAGTAGCTCCTTCGCAGCTAGCCAGCTAGTTTAAATAATGTTAGCTATGCTAATGAACGAATGACACCTGTTAAACTCGCCTCAACATGTCTTTTACAGTCATTTAACCCACCATGGGCAATAGAAAAGTCACTGTTGCAAACAGTGCAGTGAGCAACACTGTCATTATTTTTGACCCCTATTAGGCAGCGGTTTACTTTAGTGTAGTCTGGGGTGAAGTACGTTTTATATTTTCTTTTTTTCGAATACTCTGCCATGGACACTAAACTGAACTGATGGATAATGAAAGAGAGACAGAGGTTGACTGCAAAGCCCGACCACAGAGAAAACTGATAGGACTACTTAGCACAAAGAGAGATCAATCAGGATGCTCGCTCTCACTCTCCCTCTCTCTCTCCTTCTCCCTCTCAAAAAAATCGACTTCCAGGATATTGTATATAATTTGCGGGTGTCAGGGAGCCACTATCAATATGCAGGAGACTCCCAGAACTTCCGGGAGAGGTGGGATGTCTGTTTAAGGAAAAACTTGGAAGTTGGAACAGAATGTTTATTATGTACAGTACGGCTGAATAGGTCTATTTGATTCGTAGTCATCCGGAAACAACACATGCACAAGCACAAGATTACTAAGTCAAGCGTTAATCGACAGATGGAAAAGCCTGCCAAAACTATAGACCAATAAACTGTCGCTTGATGGATAGGACACCTCCCCATCTGTAAGTTTTTAGCTGAAACCAGCTTGATAATATTCCACCAGTTTTCTGGTCTGTTCTAACTGACACAATCTAGAAGCCCCAGAATCGAGTGTTGTTCCAGATTCATTGCTTCAACTGGGGATTCTGCTTTGATAGGTTGTGGTGCTAACCACCAGCTCATTCTGGAACAGGGGATTCACTTGGCCATCTCTTGATGTGGTCTAGATGTCGGCAACATACACAGCCATCCTCAAGTGCTTGTTGACTCTCTTTCATCACAACTTCTCCTTTTATCCACCTTTGGCTTTTAGGGTTGGGGCGGACATAAACTGGATTTCCCTCCTCAGAGTTCTGATGTTCCGTATTTGAATTGTACTACACTTTCATTGTCTTTTTTCTGTTTCTTACTTGGTCTTCCTGCTCTGGGTGCAATAAATCCAACCGGGAAATAACTAACATGTTCAGACACACAGGACTAGTAGGTCAAACGTTAACTGATAGATGGACAAGCCTGTGAAATTGACCAGTCACATGATGTCACATAACAGACCAATAAACAGTCACATGGTGGATAGGAAGGCAATGTTGTGTCCACATTGCATAGAGGATGGAAGTGGGAACCCCATTTACCTGCCCTTTGGGGCCCCAGCTTTGAGCAACACCAAAAACATTTCCTTATGGGTTTTATGGGATTTCCCAGACCCTGTCTGCTTATTCCAACTTCCGTACCTGGCTACACACACCTTGTTCTACATACTCCAAACATTGCAACAACTGAATGGCTGCACTTACGGGATAACCAGTCCTATTAAAGATAGCACTACTCCTTTCAAGTAGGGAGCTGCTGTTGTAACTTGATGCCCTATTGTGGCAGAGGTTAGTTCAACATCCTCTAGTGGGCTATCACTGTATAATTCTGTAATAAGAATCCACTGGCGAAAGGCTTTAGTGTCTCCCTCGACTGTGCTCCATTCTGCTTGGAGCTTTAAATCCCATTCAAAGATGGAAGGGTACCTGAACATGACCACTGCTGCCACCCGATCGTAATGATGCATTATGTTGGGGAAGCGAGTAGCATCCTCAGGGTGTTATTGATTATTCCTTTTCATACTTTCTTCCTTTTGCAAATTTGAAAATTCATCTGGAAATCTTTCTTTGGCAACAAAACAATTTTCTCCATTTCAGCCTTTCTGAACTCCTCTCTCTACTGAGAGACAACCTTGGCTGATTTGGTGTTTGGCCTTCTCGTTCTCTGTCTCCAATAATACCCTTGTTCTTCATCCAAGTCAGAGTGTGCAAGATCAAAGTTCAATTGCTTCCTCTTCTGAATAAGAAACAGCTGTAGGTTCTTAAATCTAGGAATCCAGGCCACTGTCCTCAAGCAGGTCCAAGATGAAAATTGATGGATTATAGGTGTTATCTTATCCATCTCCTCTTTAATCTGCATGACATTCATTGTAATATTACTCTTGTCTCCTGGATCATCTAACAGAAATTCTCCAGACCAGTTGGGGTTCCCTTTCATGGCTGAAGAAGTTACTGAGGCCCTGACACCCATGTCTCATTCTTCAGGAATTCTTTCACCTTCAACCCACAAGAGGCCACATCTGCTGGGTTGCTTGAAATGTTTACATACCTCCATTGAGGTGCTTGTGGGACCTTAAGAATTTTTGAAACTGTATGCAACGAAGGATCAGATCATGGACGTTTCATTCTTGAAATACTTCAGCACAGAATACTATCAGTCTAAAACACTAAGTCATGCAGCTGCATGTGCATCTCCTTCTTCCACAATGAGTCCATATGGCTTGCCATCGGAGCAGTGGTGAGCAAGGATCATTGATGGAACTAACTGTGGAAAGGATCCCCCTTCTGGTGAGTGGTCAATCTTGGATTATCATGTTGAACTTGAAAGTATCAGACTGAATGCACTATTACACAGCCAGGTACTTTTTCTGCTGAAGGTACTGTATATCTTGACCTAAATCCAAATCCTTCATATCTTTCATTCTTTGTTCTTCTGGTATTGCAGATAGTACACTATCTCTGTTGGGGTCGAGTTAAGAACATTCACGCCGTGACCCTGTTAATCTGAAAGGAGACCAATCTTGACATTATGCGCCAGACCAAGTGATCTAGTGGGTGGTAAAAGGATAAACCCTTGGCCCACTGGAAATCATGAAAATCATTAGCCACAACATCGAAGGCTTCAGCCACGGTAAAGCAGAAATCCTGGCAAACTTAAAACCGGACATCCTGTGCATACAAGAAACTCATAGGCTGAACAACCTATGTGCCAGGAATGCACTTGGCTATTGACACCAATAGCCAAACTTATGGAAGTGCAATCTCTGTTAAAGTTAAATCTATAGTAATGAGCACAGCAAACATCCAAGCTGGCTCAATGGAACTTCTGAAAATTGAAACAAAACACATAAATATCATCTCGGTCTACAAAACCCCTAAAGAACCATTCTGGTGACCAACTAAACTAGATCTCCAGGACAATACAGGTAGTCCCCGAGTTATGAACGTCCGACTTACGGACAACTTGTACTTAAGAACCGAGGAAGGAGAACACCGTCTGCCATTTTAAGTCGGATTGCGACGCCGTCCGTCATTTAAAGTCGGATCACGATGCTGTCCGCCATTTTGAGTCATTGCCGTTGACACTGTGTTGAGTGTGTAACTTTGTATTTGGCTTAAATTTTTCTTAGCAAGATTCACCCTGACCCTGCCTTCCCCCCCCACGTGTCCGGTTGGCTGGTGGCGCAGCAAAATCAGCGCTGGACTCGGGAATGGAGGTTCCCGAGTTCGATCCAGTGACAGACCGCTCCCGTGCCAGGTTGATGTCGCGCTCGCATTCTTGACCTTGTGAAAAAAAACACTGCCACCTCCAGTTTAAATTCCCAAGTGGAATATTGTGCAGGATCAAATACCCAAACCCAGCACAGCCCTCACTTGTCCCATTTAACCTGTCTCAGTGCAGTTGACTTTAGGACCCACCGGACCTCGGGAGCCGGTGGAGGTTGGGACCCGCTGCCCGCAGTGTTTCTGTTCCGTTGATGGGAAGCTATCGTGATTGAAAATAAAGTGGAAATAATAAAGCGTTTGGAAAGAGGTGAAATGCCATTGGTCATTGGAAAAGTGTTAGGCTACAGTCGGTCAACGATCGGAACAATTTTAAAGGATAAAGTGAGAATAATGGAGCATGTGAAAACTACAATTATTACAAAACCCCGATGAAAACTACAATTATTACTAAGCACCGCAGTGGTTTAATTATTGGAATACATATATTTCTTAAGTGTTTTATATGCATAGAAAGGTAAAATATATACTATATACTAAGACAAACATTTGACTAACTGACGCTAAATAATACCGGATGTACTTGATCCGACTTAAAGACGGACTCAGGAACGGAACTCATTCGTAATCCGGGGACTGCCTGTATCTACCTCATCATTGGTGACTTTAATAGCCATAGCACCAACTGGGGATACGAAGGTGACGATGTAAATGGAGAAGAAGTTGTATCATGGGCTCTTAACAACAGCCTTGAGCTACTATACAAGTCAAAGGACACCCCTACCTTCACAAGTGCCAGATGGAAAAAAGGATACAATCCAGACCTTGCCTTTGTTACCTTGGCAAGCTCCAACCCCTTTGCACAAACAGTCCTCCAACGTATACCCAAATCCCAACACCAGGTAGAGTCTTTTCCAGTTCTGAGACCTGTACCATAAAAGTACCTACCAAGATTTAACCTGAGAAAAGCGAATTAGACATCTTTTGCAGAATCCCTTGATCACCTTATCACCAGAACCTGATTATTTTGATGAATTTGTCCGACTACTCTGGAAAGTAGCGCAGCAGAACATACCTAGAGGCTGCAGAACAAAATAAATTCAGGGATTGACTAGTGATATCAAGCAAAGTTATGATGAGTATGTCAACTTATACGACCAAGATGCGTTTGGTCAAGACATAATTGAAATGGGAGAGTCAGTTCTGTCCCTACTGAGCCAAGAGAGACAACAGCATTGGCAGGAACTGATAAAAAACACAGACATGACCAAGAACAGTAAGAAGGCATGGGCAACTGTTCGGAAACTCAACTCAGGCAATAGACCACCACAGAGAATTGCTGCCGTAACATCCAATCAGGTTGCCCACCAACTAATACTAAATGTTTGACCAAATAATAAGGAACGGAGGCAAAAGAAAACACAACATCAGGAGATGGAGTCAGCTTTCTCAAACAGGAATAGCAACTTCCCTCCGCTCACCCCAGAAGAATTAAAGGATGAAGTATCACAGCTAGAATCCAACATTATGGCATAGATGGGACTCTTAATGAATTCCTTAAACATCTTGGACCTAAAGCAGTCCACTGGCTTGTGTCCCTTTTTAACTGTTGCCTAAGATCATTAAAAATACCTAACAAGTGGAGAACAGCCAAAGTTATTGCTCTCCTAAAACCCAATAAAGACCCCAATATTCCTAAAAACTACAGACTGATTTCCTTGCTCTGCACCCTCTATAAACACTACGAGAGACTCATACTGAAAAGAATATCCCCCTTAGTTGAAGATCATCTAACACCAGACCAAGCCAGGTTCAGGCCAGGCCGCTCTTGTTGCGGTCAAGTCCTGAACTTAACCCAGTATATTGAGGATGGCTTTGAAATGCGACAAATTACAGGGGCAGTATTCGTTGACTTAACAGCAGCATACAACACTGTGAAATTATCTAAGATGTTAAAGAACAAAACCGCAGTCAAAGTAATAAGAAGCCTCCTAGAAAATCGTAGATTTTATGTAGGAATGAATGGAATTAAGAGCAGGTGGCGTCCACAAAAGAATGGACTACCACAGGGATCAGTCCTGGCACCTCTACTATTTAATGTTTACTCAAACACCCAACCAACCTTTCCTAACATACGCAGGTTTATCTATGCAGATGGCCTATGCATAGCAACACAAGCTAACTCCTTCCAAGAAGTTGAAGTATGACTTACAGCAGCCCTCGAAGCAATGAAGCAGTGTTATAAAAAAATGGTCACTGAACCCAACCCATCAAAAACTCGAGTGTGTGCATTCCACCTGAGGAATCAAGAAGCAGCTTGGAAACTCAAGATCTTCTGGTATGGGAAGGAGCTAGAACACCATCCGACTGTAATTTACCTGGGCATGACACTGGATAGGAGGCTTTCATTTGCCAGCCGCATCCAAAAATTCCGAGGTGAAGTGGGCTCTCACAATTCTCTTTTGAAAAAGTTAGCAGGCACGAAATGGGGAGCTAATGCTCACACACTTAGATCAACTGCCCTAGCACTCTGCTATGCACCTGCAGAATACTGTGCACCTGTGTGGGGCAGATCAGGCCATGCGAAGAAAATAGACCTGTTGCTTAATGAAGCCTGCCAAATAATCACGGGCATATTGTGCCCCACACCCACTAACATCATTTACAGACTTGCAGGCATTGCTCCCCCAGAGATCTGAAGACACACTACAACAAAAATTGAAAAAGGTAAACAGAACTCGGATCCACGGCACCCATTACATCATCATGTGTTAGTTTCCAACCACCTAAAATCGAGGAAAAGCTTTGCTACAGTGGAGGAATTACTGCATGGGACATCCCCCAAAACATACAAGATTGACCTCTGGCAACAAACAGAAGCCAGAACCCCACCAAAACCCAATACAGTGCAAGACGCCACAGAAATGTTGCCAGATGGTGCACTGCTTGACAGATGGAAGTGGTGCACTCTCAACAGAGCGAGGACGGGAGACAGTATGGTGAAGTGGGGTTTAAAGATCAGCAAATCCTGTGAGTGTGGTGAAAGGGTGCAGAACATTGAACACGTTCTGCACAACTGCCCACTCTCACCTGATTTAGCTGACACTGACCTGCTCAACATCAACCAAACAACACTAGAGTGGCAGGCTGTCTGGTGTGACAAGCTAAGATGACTATCTCTGTTGCTTATCCACTTTGTGAGTCAAAAGCCACCTTTAGCACAAATAAATACTAGGTGTCTCTATTATGACCTCTTCTTTCTCAGAGGACACTGACAGAAGGCATTCATCAACATAGAAGCAATGCAAAACCATATACACCATCTTGCAGCTGAACTGGTCTTCATTGTCTTCTGTGCATTTCCTAAAAGTGAAGTTGGCACAGCTCGATGATGAAGTTGTTCCATAGAGATGTACCATTATCATTGTCATTAGTTATTTTGCACAACCTCCAAAATGGATCCTTCAGCTTCTCCACTACTGGATAGTATACTCTTTTCTAAACTACTTTGTTGATTGATGTAGGCTTTCTTGCAGGTAATATACCGTTTTGGTAATTATTGTGTGCCATCTTTTTCTGCTAGAGAAAGGAAAGTGCATTCATGTCAGCGCGATGAATCTTCCATAACTGAATATGGATCAGTAAGTTTTAGTAATTTGACCTTGTGAAATTGTGGTATGTGTCTTGATCACAGCTGTGTAAGACTGATGGACTAAGTGATAGGACTTATTGAAGTTTTCTTGGCCTCAATCACAAAGTCATTAAACATTCTAATAACATTCTTAGTGTTGACTTCTAATACTTTAATTACTGCTGCTTTATTATTATCCTGGATAGCTTCCTGTGCATCTGCAAGTTAGAGACCCTTTTCTCCTCTCCAATTCAACTAGTGAAGTGTCCAAAGGCACACTTGTTAAACTGGTTTCTTGTCATATTAAGCCCTGTTGAGGCTCAGTTTCAAGGACACTTCACAAGCTTCACAGAAAGAATGATGTCCGGAATAGGAGACAACTATTACTTCCTTTAAGAGGTGCAGTTCAGCTTTAACCAATGATAGATACTGATAGAATTCCAACTTCCAGAAATATATGAATGCAGCAGATATAATGATTGAAGTAACTGGGTGGTTTAATCAGGTGGAAACACAATTGTTAAATACACCTGTTCAAGTGGATGCAGGTTAATTGCAAATTCTGTACATTCATAGTTAAGTTACTCAGGGAGATAACAAAGGGTAACTGGCAGGAAAGTGGCATTCAGATGAAGAATGTATTGAATCAGAGGGACAAATGGCCTGTTCCTGTTCCTTTGTATTTTTCCTACTGCAGTCTCTGTTATATTGCTAAAAAATAGGAAGCAAGCAGCTCCAGAAATGATTTTCAAAAGAAATTTGAATCATTGAATTGTGAATTTGTAGCGCACAGACAAGAGAGTAGGGGATGCAACTATTAGCTTTTTCAGAGTGGACACAGAAGACCACAGACATACACTGAGCTGCTACTTTATTAGGTACAGAAGTGGAACCCGGTGTGGACTTCTGCTGCTGTAATCTATCCACTTCAAGATTCGACATGTGTGTTTAGAGATGCTCTTCTGCACATCACTTTAGTAACATGTGGTTATTTGAGTTACTGTCACCTTCCTGTCAACTTGAACCAGTCTGGTCATTCTCCTCTGACCTGTCTCATTAACAAGGCATTTTCACCTAGGGAAATGTTGCTCATTGGATTTCTTTTTTAGCTCTATTCTCTATAAACTAGAGACTGTTGTGTGTGAAAATGTCAGAACAGCAGTTTCTGAGATCTCAGACCACCCCATCTGGCATCAACAATCATTCCATGGTCAAAATCATTTAGATCACATCTCTTCCCCATTCTGATTTTGGTCTGAACAACAACTCAACCTCTTGACCATGTCTGCATGCATTTATGCATTGAGTTGCTGCCACATGATTGGCTGATTCGTTATATGCATTAATAAGCAGGTGTACAGGCATACCTAATAGAGTGGCCACTGAGTGTATCTCTCTGACCTGAACTTTTAGACTTTGTTCAACCTAGTAGTAAAGTGGCCACTTTATATGTATATATTTCAGATCCATTATTAACAGTAATCAGAAACTCATTTATAAGGAATATGGTTACCAGTTTGCTATACATGTAAACAGATGATTATCTTGTGATTAATGCTGGTACAGGAATATGTAATAGTAATTTTAAATAGTATTTTGCAAATTTTTAGAATGTGAAATGAGATTTGTTAAGAAATTGCTTGTGTAATTCTTTTATGTCTTGTTATTTTAAATTTTAGTTGCGGATGCCATTTGATAATGAACTGGAAAATTTCTGGATTGATTTCAATGTTGGCAGTCGGAGCATCTCCTTTTACGTCGTAACTGAGGAAGATGAAAATGTGAGGATGAGTATTATAAATATTCAGTTTAGAAGTACAATAATTTGTGTGTACAACCTTGAAAACCTATTAACCTTGAAAATATGACATTGAAAAGTTATTTTCTAAAATCTGTTGTATTGAGGAAATTATGTATACAGGACTACATTATAATATTTGTGCCTTCATTTGACTAAGCAATCTTATGTCAAGGCTGTTTCATAGTGCTTAGCAGCAGTCAACCTTTCTACCAATTATTTACTCACCAATATTTTTATAATACTGTATCTCAGACCCCTTGGTCAAAGGCTTGCAGAGATATACTGCAGCTACTCTGCCTTCTGATAATGACATTAGATAATTATGTTGTTCATCTCTACATTTATGTACAGGAAATTATATTAAACAGTCTTGACTCTTGGATCTTAGCCTAAATTTTGCCGAAATATGCCCCTATGTATCTTTTCAAGCTGATAAGATGGCTCACATCGAAAGAGAATGGAAGCAGGATTAAAGCCTTATATTCCACCACTAATTAGGACATGGCTAATCATCAGCTTTAGTACCCTATTCTGAATTTCTTCCTGTGTCCCATGACTGCATTCAACCTGGATCTTCACGAGCAATGGGGATCATCAGTATGTCTCTTTAACCTGCATGTTTTAAATGTGAAGTGAAGGAAATTGGTCAATAAGATGTGTGATTCTACTTATATCTTTACAAAAACAAAATCTCATCAAAATTTTCTGAAAATACATTCTAAATATTAATCTAAAATATTACTACAGAAAACGAGTACTGTACTTTTTAGAAAAAGTGTTATTCAAAACTATTGCTTGTCTATTGAGTGAGTGGAAGTCAGAAACAGAAAGGGAGCAATCACTTGGGAGTATTCTATAAGTTATTCAATAGCAACAGGGGCACTGAGGAGCAGATACATTGGCTGATATTGGAAAGATGCAAAAATAACAGGATTGTTGTCATGGGAGATTTCAACTTCCCTAATATTGACTATATTGGTGCAAAAGGGTTAGATGGGGTAGAATTTGTTAGGTATGTCTAGGAAGAATACCTGATACAATGTGTGTTCAGGCTAACTAAAGGAGAAGCCGGACTGGATCTGGCACTAGGCAATGAACCTGGTGAGGTGACAGAATTGTTGGTGAGTGAGCATCTCTAGGGGTGGGTGTGGATTGCTAATTATGATGGTATTAGGCAGGAACTTAGAAGCATAAATTGGGAACAGATGTTCTCAAGGAAATGCACAGCAGAATATGGAGGTTATTTGGGAGCACTTGCAAGTGGTTCTGGATGGGTTTGTCCCATTGAGGTAGGGAAAGGATGGTAGAGTCAAGGAACCATAGTTGACAAGAGAGGTGGAACATTAGTCAACATATGAAGGAAGCATACTTAAGATTTAGGAAGCAAAAATCAAGACAGGGCTTGAGTGTTATAAGTAGCCTGGAATTAACTTAAAAAGGGATTTAAGCGAACTAGAAGTGGACTTGAGAAGACTTTGATGAGTAGAATTGAGGTGAACCCCAAGGCACTCTACATACATGTGAAGAACAGAAGGATGACACACAGCAGAGAGTAGTAGAAGATGGAGTGTATTCTGCCCGCTGATCAGTGACTATTGGTATTCTGCAGGGATCTGTTCTGGGACTCTTAATGCGGTTTTTATTAATGCCTTTGATGAGAAACTAGAAGGGTGGGTTAGTAAATTTGCAGAAGCAACAAAGGTTGGTAGTGTGGATAGTGTACAAGGCTGCCATGGGTTACAATGGGATACAGACAGGATGCAGAGCTCTGCGAGAATCTGCAGTTGAAGTCAGTCTTGAAAACTATGATATGATGCATATAGTCCTGATGAAGGGTCTGGGCCCGAAATGACTGCTTGTTTCCATGGATGCTGCCCGAACTGCTGAGTTCCTCCAGCATGCTGTATGTGTTGCTTTGACCACAGCATCTGCAGTGTACTTTGTGTTTATGAAATGATGCACTTTGGAAGGTTGCCTTCAAAGGTAGAATACAAGGATTCTTAACAGTGTGGACAGGCAGAGGGAACTTGGGGTCCAAGTCCACAGATCCCTCATAGTTGCTGGCCAAGTTGATAGGGTGGATGAAAACTAACCCAAGATCGCTGAGAGACTGAATACGGAAGTTGTGACATGCTTCCAAAGTAATTAAGTTCCAAGTTGTAAAAGGTACTTTCAATCCTTTATTATGAAACCAAAGATGAATAATCTTATATCGATTTAAAAAAAACTAACAAAACTAATTTAACAATACAGCAAAATTAATTAAATAAGCATTTCAATTAGTGAAGCTAGCAATCAGCTACAAAAAATTACCCTTTCTCACCCCTCTCAACTAGAATAAACTGACTTAAGACAAAGCAAAAATACATAACTATGCTAATTTGCTTCTACCAAGCCCCAACCCAAATGACAAATTGTCTTGAATAAATGCACAACACAAAATACAATGCAGTCCAGAGAGATAGTAGATACATGACTCGTACAGTAAGAAAGTGTATGCTGCATTGGTTTTCATTAACCACGGCATTAAGTTCAAGTGCTGCACTGTTGCAGCTCTATGAAACTGGTTAAACTCCATTTGAAGTATTGTGTTCATTTCTGGTTGCTTCGTTATAGGAAGGCTGTGGAAGCTGTATAGAGGGCGCAGAGGAAATTTACCAGGATGCTACCAGGATTAGAGAACATGTCTAAGGTGAAAAGGCTGGGCGAGCTAGGGCTTTTCTCTTTTGGAGCAAAGGAGTGTGAAAAGTGACTTGATAGAGGTGTATAGGATTATGAGGGGCAAATAGTAGGCAGCCAGTGCCATTTCCCCAAAGTAGCAATGGCCAATATCAGAGGTCATGCATTTCAGTTGAGTGGAGGAAAGTTTGGGAGAGATGTCAGATGTAGCTGTTTGGCACAGAGTGTGGTAGGAACACAATGCAATGAGTGGTGGTAGAAATTGATACAATAAGAAAATTTAAGAGAATGTTAGGTAGACTCTTCTGGCTTTTGAAATGCTGAGAAGAAGAGAGGGGAAGATGCATTTAATAATGATTTTCTTTTGGAGATGTAGAAGTTGTGTAGCATTATTCTTCAAATGTGGGTGGAAAATGAGGACAAAAGAATTTTCAATGGGATTACATCTACAGATCTCCTTCCAAGTTTTGGAGGAATTTAATGTTTCTGTGGATGAATGGGGTGTCAAAGCTAAGGGACTGTGTTTCACTGAAAGAGTATATGCATATTAAATATTGTTGGAGCTGCATTTACCCAGGCAAGTAGAAAGCATTTTATTACATTGCTGAGCTATGCCTTATTGATGATAGAAGAACTTAGGGCTAAACACTCACCATCTGATAACCAGTCTCTATTTTTGTGGCTACTGTATACATTTCCCTGACCAAATAAATTTCTGGATAATGGTCACACGCAGAATGTTTGACTCTTTGGGCATGGGGATGTTATTGATTATCTATTTATTTATTTAATCAATATTTAATTGGAAAGCAGCCAGTGAGTGAGTGGGCCAGTGAAGGAGTGGAGATTTGAGGCTTTGACTCGAGAGATTCTGGCAGTTTTGGCAGTTGGACTGTGCAATCAAGTCAATCAAGATTTGAATAGCTCAGCAGAAAGCCTTTGATTAGACAATCAAGATTTGAATAGCTGAGACTCAGCAGAAAGCAGCTGATTGAGCAATCGAGGTCAGGTGACCAAGCAGTTTGAAAAGCTCAAACAAATAAATAGAGGGGTAGTTCAAGCGGAGTGGCCGGTGAGTGAGTGGGCCAGTGAAGGAGTGGAGATTTGAGGTTTTGACTCGAGAGGCTTTGACAAGAAGAGGCGGAGGACGAGCTTTTTCCCAGTTAGTCTTTACAATGCCTCCAGAGACGGTGATGTGCTTCTCCTGTGAGATGTGGTAGTCTTGGGGGAGCTCCCCTCTCCCGCAGGGTCACATCTGCCAGAAGTGCTTGAGGCTGGGTGATCTAGAAGACCGTGAGAGGAATCTAGAGCAGCAGCTGAATGACCTTTGACTCATAAGGGAGAATGAGGCAGTCATAGATGAGAGCTACAGGGAGGTAGACACACCTAGGCTGCCAGAAGCAGGTCGTTGGGTGACAGTCCGAGGGGGGGAAAGCAAAGGTGAGTAGACAGGTAGTGCAGAGCACCCCTGTAGCCATTCCCCTGAATAATAAGTTTACCGTCCTGGATGCTGTTGGTGAGGACGACCGACCAGGTGTGAGCCACGGTGGCAGGGCCTCTGGCACTGAGTCTGACCCTGTGGTGCAGAAGGATGGGACGGAGAAGAGGAGAGCTGTCGTCATTGGAGACTCCATAGTCAGGGGAGCAGACAAGAGATCTTGTGGATGTGAGAAGGACACCCGCTAAAGGCGGGTTGCCTCCTGGGTGCCAGAGTCCAGGATGTCTCTGACCGGGTACATGACATCCTGGTACGAGAGGGAAAGCAACCAGAAGTCGTGATACATGTTGGTACCAACGACATACACAGGAAGAGCGATGAGGTCCTGAAGTGTGAGTTTCGAGAACTAGGCAGAAGGCTGAAGAACAGGTACTCAAGGGTGGCGTTCTCAGGATTGCTGCCACTGCTACGTGATAGTGATGGTAAGAATTGGAGGAGATGGCAGTTGAATGTGTGGCTAAGGAGTTGGTGCAGGGGGCAGGGTTTTAGATTTTTGGATCATTGGGATCTCTTCTGGGGAAGGTGGGACCTGTACAGACTGGTTGGGTTGCACCTGAACTTGAGGGGGAGCAATATCCTTGCAGGTACGTTTGCTAGCATGGTTCGGGAGGGTTTAAACTAATTTGCAAGGGGGACCCAGAACGATAGAGCAGTGAAAGAAGTGCATGGAGTAAAGCCAGATCTAACATATAGAGAGGCTTTGAGGAAAGAAGCAGAATAAAGGGTGTGAAGGTAGTAAGGTAGAAGGGCTAAAGTGTGTGTACTTCAATGCAAGAAGCATCAAGAACAAAGGTGATGAACAGAGAGCTTGGATACATACATGGAATTATGATGTAGTGGCCATTGCGGAGACTTGGCTGGCACCAGGGCAGGAATGAATTCTCAATATTCCTGGATTTCAGTGCTTTAAAAGGGATGGGGGGGCGGGGGGGGCGAAGGGAGGAGGAGTGGCATTACCGGTCAGGGATACTATTACAGCTGCAGAAAGTGTGGGTAATGTAGCAGGATCCTCTTTTGAGTCAGTATGGGTGAAAGTCAGGAACAAGAAGGGAGCAGTTACTCTACTGGGGGTATTCTATAGGCCCCCTGGTAGCAGCAGAGATACCGAGGAGCAGATTGGGAGGCAGATTTTGGAAAGGTGCAAAAATAACAGGGTTTTTATCATGGGTGACTAATATTGACTGGCACTTGATTAGTTCCAAGGGTTTAGATGGGGCAGAGTTTATTAAGTGTGTCCAGGATGGATTCCTGTCACAATATGTACACAGGCCGACTGGGGGAATGCCATACTAGACCTAGTATTAGGTAACAAACTGGGTCAGGTCACAGATCTATCTGTGGGTGAGCATCTGGGGGACAGTGATCACCGCTCCCTGGCCTTTAGCATTATCATGGAAAAGGATAGAATCAGAGAGGACAGGAAAATTTTTAATTGGGGAAGGGCAAATTATGAGGCTATAAGGCTAGAACTTGCGGGTGTGAATTGGGATGATGTTTTTGCAGGGAAATGTACTATGGACATGTGGTCGATTTTTAAGGATCTCTTGCAGGGTGTTAGGGATAAATTTGTCCCAGTAAGGAAGATAAAGAATGGTAGGGTGAAGGAACCATGGGTGACAAGTGAATTGGAAAATCTAGTCAGGAGGAAGAAGGCAGCATACATGAGGTTTAGGAAGCAAGGATCAGATGGGTCTATTGAGGAATAAAGGGTAGCAAGAAAGGAGCTTAAGAAGGGGCTGAGAAGAGCAAGAATGGGGCATGAGAAGGCCTTGGCAAGTAGGTTAAATTAAAACCCCAAGGCATTCTTCAATTATGTGAAGAACAAAAGGATGACAGGAGTGAAGGTAGGACCGATTAGAGATAAAAGTGGGAAGATGTGCCTGGAGGCTGTGGAAGTGAGCGAGGTCCTCAATGAATACTCCTCTTCGGTATTCACCACTGAGAGGGAACTTGATGACGGTGAGGACAATATGAGTGAGGTTGATGTTCTGGAGCATGTTGATATTAAGGGAGAGGAGGTGTTGGAGTTGTTAAAATACATTAGGACGGATAAGTCCCCGGGGCCAGACGGAATATTCCCCAGGCTTCTCCATGAGGCGAGGGAAGAGATTGCTGAACCTCTGGCTAGGATCTTTATGTCCTTGTCCACAGGAATGGTACCGGAGGATTGGAGGGAGGCAAATGTTGTCCGCTTGTTCAAAAAAGGTAGTAGGGATAGTCCGGGTAATTATAGACCAGTGAGCCTTACGTCTGTGGTGGGAAAGCTGTTGGAAAAGATTCTTAGAGATAGGATCTATGGACATTTAGAGAATCATGGTCTGATCAGGGACAGTCAGCATGGGTTTGTGAAGGGCAGATCGTGCCTAACAAGCCTGATAGAGTTCTTTAAGGAGGTGACCAGGCATATAGATGAGGGTAGTGCAGTGGATGTGATCTACATGGATTTTAGTAAGGCATTTGACAAGGTTCCACATGGTAGGCTTATTCAGAAAGTCAGAAGGCATGGGATCCAGGGAAGTTTGGTCAGGTGGATTCAGAACTGGCTTGCCTGCAGAAGGCAGAGGGTTGTGGTGGAGAGAGTACATTCAGATTGGAGGGTTGGGACTAGTGGTGTCCTACAAGGATCTGTTCTGGGACCTCTACTTTTTGTGATTTTTATTAACGACCTGGATGTGGGGGTAGAAGGGTGGGTTGGCAAGTTTGCAGATGACACAAAGGTTGGTGGTGTTGTAGATAGTGTAGAGGATTGTCAAAGATTGCAGAGAGACATTGATAGGATGCAGAAGTGGGCTGAGAAGTGGCAGATGGAGTTCAACCTGGGGAGGTGTGAGGTGGTACACTTTGGAAGGACAAACTCCAAGGCAGAGTACAAAGTAAATGGCAGGATACTTGGTAGTGTGGAGACTGTCCTGTCTCCCTTTCTCTTCACCATCTACACCTCGGACTTCAACTACTGCACAGAGTCTTGCCATCTTCAGAAGTTTTCTGATGACTCTGCCATAGTTGGATGCATCAGCAAGGGAGATGAGGCGGAGTACAGGGCTACGGTGGGAAACTTTGTCACATGATGTGAGCAGAATTATCTGATGCTTATTGTGAAAAAGTCTAAGGAGCTGGTGGTGGACTTGAGGAGGGCTAAGGCACCGGTGATCCCTGATTCCATCCAAGGTGTCAGTGTGGACATGGTGGAGGATTACAAATACCTGGGGATACAAATTGACAATAAACTGGACTGGTCAAAGAACACTCAGGCTGTCTACAAGAAGGGTCAAAGCGTCTCTATTTCCCGAGGAGACTGAGGTCCTTTAACATCTGCCGAATGATGCTGAGGATGTTCTATGAGGCTGTGATGGCCAGTGCTATCATGTTTGCTGTTGTGTGCTGGGGCAGCAGGCTGAGGGTAGCAGACACCAAAAGAATCAACAAACTCATTTGTAAGGCCAGTGATGTTGTGGGGATGGAACTGAACTCTCTGACGGTGGTGTCTGAAAAGAAGATGCTGTCCAAGTTGCATGCCATCTTGGACAATGTCTCCCATCCACTCCATAATGTACTGGTTAGGCATAGGAATATGTTCAGCCAGAGACTCATTCCACCAAGATACAACACTGAACGTCATAGGAAGTCATTCCTGCCTGTGGCCACCAAACTTTACAACTCCTCCCTCGGAGTGTCAGACACCCTGAGCCAATAGGCTGGTCCTGGACTTATTTCCACTTGGAATAATTTACTTATTATTATTTAATTATTTATGGTTTTATAGTGCTATATTTCTACACTATCCTTGGTTGGTGCGACTGTAACAAAACCCAATTTCCCTCAGGATCAATTAAGTATGTCTGTCTGTCTGTGGAGAAGCAGAGGGATCTGGGGGTACATGTCCACAGATCCCTGAAAGTTGCCTCACAGGTAGATAGGGTAGTTAAGAAAGCTTATGGGGTGTTAGCTTTCATAAGTCGAGGGATAGAGTTTAAGAGTTGCGGGGTAATGATGCAGCTCTATAAAACTCTAATTACTTAGAGTACTGTGTCCAGTTCTGGTCACCTCAGTATAGGAAGGATGTGGAAGCATTGGAAAGGGTAGAGAGGAGATTTACCAGGATGCTGCCTGGTTTAGAGAGTATGGATTATGATCAGAGATTAAGAGAGCTAGGGCTTTACTCTTTGGAGAGGAGGAGGATGAGAGGAGACATGATAGAGGTGTACACAATATTAAGAGGAATAGACAGAGTGGACAGCCAGCGCCTCTTCTGCAGGGCACCACTACTCAATACAAGAGGACATGGCTTTAAGGTAAGGGGAGGGAGGTTCAAGGGGGATATTAGAGGAAGGTTTTTCACTCAGAGAGTGGTTGGTGCGTAGAATGCACCGCCTGAGTCAATGGTGGAGGCAGATACAGTAGTGAAGTTTAAGAGACTACTAGATAGGTATACGGAGGAATTTAAGGTGGGGGTTATATGGGAGGCAGGCTTTGAGGGTTGGCACAACATTGTGGGCCGAAGGGCCTGTACAGTGCTGTACTATTCTATGTTCTATTTAGAAATACAGTGCGGAATAGACCCTTCCGACCCAATGATCTGCACCCACCAGTATTTAACCCTATCTAATCCTAGCTTAATCACAGAACAATTTTAAATAATGAATTAATCTTCTAACTGGTACACCTTAGGACAGTGGGAGGAAACTGGAGCATCCATAGGAAACCCATGCATTCACAGAAACAGGGTGGACTTACAAATCCTTTAAAGAGGATGACGCAATTGAACTCCAAATTCTGACACCTTTAGATGATAATGTTAAGTTATCTTTTATTGAAGGTTGTCATTGACTGCACTTGTATGAACATTGCTTGTAACTCATCAATCCAAACCTGAATGTGTTCTTTGTCACTGGATGAAGTTATAGAATGCTTCATTCTAGAATCATACAGAATGGAAACGCCCATCAGCCTATTGAATCTGACCATGAAGAACCATTTATACCAGGGTTTTCAACCTTTTTTATGCCATGGACCAGTACAATTAAGCAAGGAGTCCATGGACAGGAAACCCCTGATTTATACTGGTCTTCCACTCATCCTATTTGATTCTCCCTATGTTCCCATCAACTCCACAGAGATTCCTTCCTTCATTTAGGCATTAGTGATAATTTACAGTGGCCATTTAAGTTAATAACCTGCATGTGTTTAGGATATGGAGGAAAACTGGAGCACCCAGTGGAAACTGAAACTCACAAGATCATGCAGAGAATGTTTGGACTCTGCATAATCAGCACCCAACTTCACAATTGAGCCCCAGTCACTGGGCCAGTGAGGTAGCAGTTCTCTAGCCGCTCTGCTATGCCACCCATATGAAGATGTGAATTCAACTGAACACTGCAAAATACATGATTTCTCCTGACTCAATAATGAAAGGACAGACAGCTAAAATGATTGGATCTAGGGTTCCATGTTGAAGGGTTCCTGCAGCAGTGAACTGACAATGAGATGATTAGCTTCAGCAGTCACAGCCATATAACTATATATAGGTTTGATTCAGTGAGCAAAGAGCTTTGAGTGGGCAGAGAAATGGCAGATGGAGTTTAATCCAGATAAATGTCAGGTGAGGCGCCTTGGTAGAACAAATACAAGGAGACAGTGCACTGTTAAGGGGCAAAATCCTTAACAGTGTTGCTGAGCAGAGAGCTTCTTGAAAATGGCTACTCAGGTTGACATGGTTAAGAAGGCTTATGGAATTCTTGCTTTTACTAGCTGAGACATTGAGTTCAAAAGTCAAGAGGTTATGTTGAAACTTTATAAAACTCTAGTTAGGCCATATCTGGAGTAGTGGACACAACTCTGGTCACTCCACTAGAGGCTTTGGAGAGGGTACAGAAGAGGTTTGCCAGGGTGGTGCCTAGTTTAAAGAGCATATGCTATCATGAGAGATTGGATAAATTTGAGTTGTTTTCTCTGGAGCTGTTGAGGCTAAAGGGAGGTCTGATAAGTGGCAGTACAGTAGCATAGTAGTTAACACAGTGCTTTACAGTACCAGCGACCTGGAGCCAGTGATCATTAATGGAGAACGTGTGGAGCAGGTTAAGACCTACAAGTATCTGGGAGTACAGTTAGACGAGAAGCTTGACTGGACTGCCAACACAGATGCCTTGTGCAGGAAGGCACAGAGTCGAATGTACTTCCTAAGAAGGTTGGCGTCATTCAATGTCTGTAGTGAGATGCTGAAGATGTTCTATAGGTCAGTTGTGGAGAGCGCCCTCTTCTTTGTGGTGGCGTGTTGGGGAGGAAGCATTAAGAAGAGGGACGCCTCACGTCTTAATAAGCTGGTAAGGAAGGCGGGCTCTGTCGTGGGCAAAGTACTGGAGAGTTTAACATCGGTAGCTGAGCGAAGGGCGCTGAGTAGGCTACGGTCAATTATGGATAACTCTGAACATCCTCTACATAGCACCATCCAGAGACAGAGAAGCAGTTTCAGTGACAGGTTACTATCGATGCAATGCTCCTCAGACAGGATGAAGAGGTCAATACTCCCCAATGCCATTAGGCTTTACAATTCTACCGCCAGGACTTAAGAACTTTTTAAAAGCTATTATTAATGCTTTTTGAGACGGTGATTTAGATGCATATCATATTTTTTTTACTGAGTTAAGTATTGTATGTAATTAGTTTTGCTACAACAAGTGTATGGGACATTGGAAAAAAAAAAGTTGAATTTCCCCATGGGGATGAATAAAGTATCTATCTATCTATCTATCTATCAATTCCTGCCACTGCCTCTAATGGAGCTTGTATTTTCTCCCTGTGACTGCACTGGTGTTTTCCCACAGTCCAAAGATATAGATACCGGTTGGTAGGTTAATTGATCATTGTAAATTGTCACATGATTAGGCTAGGATTAAATTGGGGGATTGCTGAGTGGCACGTCTTGAAGGGCAGTAAGGGCCTACGCTGTATGTCAATAAATAAAAAATAAATAAGATTATCAGAGGTATAGATGGAGTAGACAGGGAGTATCTTTTTCCCAGGGTAGAAATGTCTAATATCAGAGGGCATAAATTGGGGAGTGAGAGGGAGTAGGTTCTAAGGGGAGGTGAGGGTTAAGTTTTTTACTCAGAGTGGTGGATGCCTGGAATGGACTACCTGGTTTGGTGGTAGAGGGAATTACATTAGAGGAGTTTTTAGAGATGTTTAGATAGGCACATGAATATGAGGACGATGGAGGGATATGGATATTGTGTAGGAGGGAGAGATTTGCTTTTGGGTTCTTTTTTTATTTATGTTTTAGCTGGCTTAGCCCAACGTTGTTGGACAAACAGCCTGTCCCTGTGCTGTACTGTTGTGTTCTTTGTTCTAATGTAGTTGCAGTAGTTGTAACTTGACTGCAGCACCGAATATAAGATGTTGTTTAGTTCCATAGCCTTCATTGTACCCAAGCACACATCCATTTAAGGCACCATGCAAAGTCAATTAAATTAGCAGAAGACTGTCACCTGTGATTCTGAGAATCTGAAGAGATTGCAGAGCTTGCTGATGCCAAATATTGGGCTTGTCTGTCAAATACCTTACGCTGATAGGCTTACAGTATGTGGTAGCACCACTGTGTTGGCAATTTATTTTAAAGGTATGTCTAGCATTTCTTTTGGAGCAAGGCTGGTCCCTTTACTTAATCAGAATGTTAAAGTGAGGGTTATCCTAAGCTTTGAGGGCCAGGGTTATGTTGATATGTAACCCTTGTTGCTCAGGGCACACATACTTTACCATCTGTACAGTTTTAAGCTGCCAGTTTTGCCATGAAGTTATTTCTTTTAGCACAGTGATTAGGTCTCTCAACTAGACATCGTCTTCAAATGAAAGCAGGATCATGCCTCCACAAAGACTTTGGTTGCTCTTAACTATTATTGTTATGGATAGATGTATAGTGGCACATAAGTTTGTGCGGTTCAGGTCAAGTGAGTTGTTTTTCTGACTGTTTCATCTGGACTCAGTTTGGCGGCTATCTTTTCAGGATTCCACTTTACTAAAATGTATTTATGAATGAATTGTTTTTGACAGTTTGGTTTCACAGCCACCTTCACTGGTAGTAGCTTTATTTTTAATAGCAGTTTTACTGTACTTGTGTTCCTCAGTTGTGGAATTTGATTGTGTACTTTCAGGTGGTAGACTAATAATCTGGATTACTATTCCATCAACGAAATAGTTCCGTTTAAATCTCCCTGATATGTATAAGGTTATAGGAGGCATTGAGATAGACAGCTGGCATCTTTTTCCCTGGGGCTGAAATGTGTAATACTAGAGGGAATGCATTTGAGGTGAGAGGGGTTTTTAAAGCAGATGTTCAGAGCGTGTTTTTCACATAGAGGGTAGTGGGTGCCTAGAATGCACTGCCAAGTGTGGTAGTGGAGACAAATATGATAGAAGTGACTAAGATAGTCACATGAATGTGCAGAGAATGAAGGAATATGCATTGGTGGAAAGAATTAGTTTAATTGGGCATATAATTACCGTACTAGTTTAGTTTGGAGCAATATTGTGGGCCAAAAGGCCTGTTTCTCTACTGTACTGTTCTGTGTTCTATATTTTACTGCTTCTGTGACAGCTCATAACAGCTAATAGGTACTTGGGCTGAATGGCCTTATGTGCTTTAACAACTCTGAAATGTTGTATATTTAATTCTGCTGGCATGTTTCTTTTAACTAGATTGAACCCTATTTGCTAAAATTTTGTTCCGTCGTGTACTCTACAATTCTGTGTATTTAATTCTGCTGTTCTGCTCCTTTATACTAAAATGATATCTCTTTGCCAAAATTTTGCTCCTTCTCTTATCCAGCCTTTTGTAAGTTTCTGTTAAAGAACTGATACATGGCATTCCTATGTTGATATGGTCCCTTTGAAAAAATGTGATACTAATTTCCAGTGAGTGTGCAACGTGATCATATTGGAGAACACACAGGAAAACAGAGTCAATGCCAAAGTCAAACAAGCCATGAGCTTATTGAATGCTGTGATAGGCTTGAGGGTCATTTGGTCCTTGCTGCTTTTATTTATATTTTTAGACATCTGCCCACACAAACCTACTCCCAGAACTACTAATGTACACCACCCACATAGATAATACCAGTAAATTTAGGACGCTGAGACTAGCTTTGATTCTGTGTTTCATCATTTTACTATTGACATAATGTGTCAATAATGGGAGGAGAACACTAGAACAGTGTGAGTTCTCTCTTTGTCAGCTGTGCTCCATTCATGCACAAATTAAGCCTTCCTGCACTCTGCTAGGATTTAGTTTAACTTGTAAAAAGTGATGGAGCTTGTTTCATTGATACATTGCCAAACCTTCGTTTATTTCAAGGCATAAAATGGAGGAGAAATAGGTACAATATATGGTAAGGGGATCACAGGAGGTTTTCATAACCACATGAATCTGAGCCAAGTTTTTAAAGTGGAACATTAATTGATGTATGAATCTTCAATTAGGTTATTGTAGATTTTTAGAAAAGATCTGTTAAACAGAGTTTCCTAAATTTGTGCATTAAGAATGATATAATTAACAGGTAGTTTTGTGAACATCTTTGATCTCAAATGGTAGAAGCAATCATACACAAAGCTTAATAGTTAAGAGAAAAACAGAAAACTGTCAAAATGCTAAGCAGGTTGGACAGCACAGAGTCTCTGGCAGATTTCTCTCTCTGCAGATGCTGTCTGAACTTTTGATTATCCAGCATTTTCCATTCATCCTAGATTTTCATCATTTGCACTTCATTTGCCTTTGGAGGTTGTACAGCATAAAAGTATTTCAAAAAGTTAAGTGCAATTCAGCTGATTAGAAATGGACATTTTGAGGAGCAATAAGATTCTAAAGGGTTATATCAATGTTTTGAAAGAATAGTATGGTTTGGGATGTCACAGTTTATTATATTTGAAAGAATTTCTAATATTTTAGAACTGGACACGAATGGGTAATTCCCTCCTTTAATTCTAGGAACCAATGTGGGAGACAGTTTGTTTGCCTGAAGATGAAGTGAAAAGTTACTCTGTTGAAGGTAAAACTGATCTAAGATTGCAGAATATGTTGGATGGATTTCTATCTTATTCACTAATACTGATGGTTAAAATGACTACCGTAAATTGATCCCTTACGCTGATTTGAAGTTGTCATAAACTCGATTAATTCATCCCCAACAAGAGAGGGGTTTTTCGTACGGAAACAGTATCTTGTACACTGGAGAATAGTCCTTGTCTGAACTGTAAATAAATATAATGCAACAAAAGAGCTGTCCGCAAAAGTAAAGGTGCATTTTATTCATCCTGTTGTGCGTAATATATTTTCAGTCAGATCAATATTGCTGGTTTAACTTTTTGAGTATTTCCTCACTAACATCTGGTGATTTGTGCCCATCTTTGCTCCTTACCACCTGCTGGGCTCCCATCTTTAAGAACTTGATCTGACTAGTCTTTTTCATTCCCAAAGTGAACAAGTAGTGGTTCTCCATATTGAACTTCATCTCCATAATTTCTTCCAAGAAGTTCAGTTATGGAACTGGGAAGTGTATTGAAGCAACCTAATTTGAGCTATACCAAAATTTGATTTCAGTCACTGGAAGAAATTTAGAAACATGTAAACATAGAAAACCTACAGCACAATACGGGCCCTTCGGCCCACAAAGCTGTGCCGAACATGTCCCTACCTTAGAACTACCTAGGCTTTACCCATAACCCTCTATTTTTCTAAGCTCCATGTAGCCATCCAAGAGTCTCTTAATAGATCCTATCGTTTATGCCTCCACTGCTGCCGCCGGCAGCCCATTCCATGGACTTACCACTCTCTGTGTAACCAACTTACTCCTGACATCTCCTCTGTACCTACTTCCAAGCATTTTAAAACTATGTCCTCTAATGCTAGCCATTTCAGCCCTGGGGAAAATCTTCTGACTATCCACACAATCAATGCCTCTCATTATCTTGTACCTCTCATCCTCCTTCGCTCGAAGGAGAAAAAGGCCGAGTTCACTCAACCTATTCTCATAAGGCATGCTCCCCAATCCAGGCAACATCCTTGTAAATCTCCTCTGCACCCTTTCTATGGTTTCCACGTCCTTCCTGCAGTGAGGCGACCAGAATTGAGCACAGTACTCCGCAAGTGCGGTCTGATCAGAGTCCTATATAGTTGCAACATTACCTTTCGGCAGCTTTGAGTGTCCTATGGACTCAGACGTCAAGATCCCTCTGATCCTCCACACTGCCAAGATCTTACCACTAATACTATATTCTGTCATCATGTTTGACCTGCCAAAATGAACCACCTCACACTTATCTGGGTCGAACTCCATCTACCACTTCTCAGCCCAGTTTTGCATCCTATCAATGTCCCGTTGTAACCTCTGACAGCCCTCCACACTATCCACAACACCCCCAGCCTTTGTGTCATCAGCAAATTTACTAACCCATCCGTCCACTTACTCATCCAGGTCATTTATAAAAATCACAAAGAGTAGGGGTCCCAGAACAGATCCCTGAGGCACATCACCGGTCACCGGCCTCCATGCAGAATATGATCTGTCTGCAACCACTCTTTGCCTGCTGTGGGCAAGCCAGTTCTGGATCCACAAAGCAATGCCCCCTTGGATCCCATGGCTCCTTACTTTCTCAGTAAGCCTTGTATGGGGTACCTTATCAAATGCCTTGCTAAAATCCATGTACACTACATCTACTGTTTTACCTTCATCAATGTGTTTAGTCACATCCTCAAAAAATTAAATCATGCTCGTAAGGCACGACCTGCTTTTGACAAAGCCATGCTGACTATTCCTAATCATATTATGCCTCTCCAAATGTTCATAAATGCTGCCTCTCAGGATCTTCTCCATCAACTTACCAACCACTGAAGTAAGATTCACTGGCCTATAATTTCCTAGGCTATCCCTACACCCTTTCTTGAATAAGGGAACAACATCCACAACCCTCCAATCCTCCGGAACCTCTCCCATCTTCATTGATGATGCAAAGATCTTTGCCAGAGGCTCAGCAATCTCCTCCCTCGCCTCCCACAGTAGCCTGGGGTACATCCCGTCCAGTCCCCGTGACTTATCCAACTTGATGCTTTCCAAAAGCTCCAGCACATCCTCTTTCTTAATATCTACATGCTCAAGCTTTTCAGTCCACTGCAAGACAACCCAGCAATCGCCAAAATCCTCTTCCATAGTGAATACTGAAGCAAAGTATTCATTAAGCACCTCCGCTATTTCCTCCGGTTCCATCCACTCTTTTCCACTGTCACACTTGATTGGTCCTATTCTCTCACATCTTATCCTCTTGTTCTTCAAATACTTGTAGAATGCCTTGAGGTTTTCCTTAATCCTGGCTGCCAAGGCCTTCTCATGGCCCCTTCTGGCTCTCCTAATTTATACATAAAACTATACTTCAAACAGAAGAAATTAATTAAAGCCATGCAAAACCTTTAGAAGATCTTCAAAACTGTAAATACAGTTTGTACTGCAATAAGAATCCTGCTTTGACAAATATAGGAGGAATGCAGGTGCCCCCATCTACCCAGTGGCAAATAAGGGTAATAAGGTAAAAAAGTACTAGCGATGCATGTCCCCTTGATTTTGTGTAAAAAAAACACTTTATAAATAAGGTGAGAACCATTACAAAAAAAGAACAGCCAAGAGTTGTTTATGGTTTATTAACTTTATAAAATTATTTGGCAATAGAAGAATGGACATCCTGGTACTCTTGTCACTTTGGTTAATTTGTATTTGGAAGAATAGTATTTAGGAAATGAGGAATCATCTTTTACAAGCAGTTTCACATGAAATTCTCAATATTTCCCTGGAAACTGACAGCAAGATTTTGGGACTTCATTGTTTGCTTGTGTATATGCAATGTTAGTTTCTCTTTACCAGCTACTTTCCCATTTTGGACTTGCGTGGAATTCAATGGCATTTGAAATTCCCAAGAACTAAAGCCAAGAACATGGGAATTAAGAATAGAAGTAGGTTACCTGGCTCCTCAAGCTTGCTATGCCATTTACTAAGATCACTGATCTTGATTATAACCACAAAATATATTGCCTTCTATTTGTGATAACCTTTCATCCAACTTGTGTTTCAAGTATCTACCTTTCTCTGCCTTAGAAGTATTCAAAGAATCTGTTTTCATCACCTTATCCAAGTCACTGGATATATTTATTTCATTTCATTTTTCAATCTTTTCATTGATTTTCCAGTAAAGGATATACAAATCAGAGGAGAAATTTAGCAAACAGATAATACAAAAGACATATAAACAGCAGTAAAAAAAAAATTGTCAAAATCAGATAGGTAAAATGTTACGCTGTTATATACACAATATAATAAAAAAAAACCACAACTCCTCTTGACAATCACTAACTAAACAGAACAAACAAAAAAAAGAAAAGAAAAGAAAGATTGTGCAGTCCATTTGAGGATAAAATTAGAAGAAAGAGAAAAAAAGAATCCTTCCAGTCATCTCCGAACCTTCACGGATAAGGATTTTCCCTAAAGAGAGTAAAGAAAAATAAATAAATAAAAAATAAATTAAATCATGTGAAAATATTGAATAAAGGGTCGCCAGACTTGTTCAAAATTAAAGGATGTATCAAATGTCTGGCTTCTAATTTTCTCCAAGCTTAGATATGACATAATGGAGGAGAGCCAATAAAAACAGTTGGTGGATTAGATTCTTTCCAGTACAGCAAGATAGCTCTCCTAGCCAGTAGAGTTGTAAAAGCTATCATATGTTGAGCAGAAGCAGACACTCTGCCTGCTTCCTCTGAAATGATCCCAAAAATTGCTGTAAGTGAATTGGGTTGAACATCTACATCTATAACTTTAGATAGTATTCCAAACACATCCTTCCAAAAATTATTTAAGCTTACACATGACCAAATCATATGAGTTAGAGTAGCCACTTCTGCGTTACATCTGTCACAAATAGGGCTTATATTAGGAAAAATATGCGCCAATTTAACTTTGGACATATGGGCCCTGTGTACTATCTTAAACTGAATTAAGGTATGGCATGCACAGATAGATGAATTATTGACTAGATAATAAATTTTACTCCATTAATTATCTGAAAGTGAATGTTGAAGTTCTATTTCCCAAGTGCGTTTAATCCTATCGTTAGGCGACATGCGAGCATTCATTAACTGTTTATAAATGATAGCTATTAATTGTTTTTGAAATGGTTTAAGCTGAAAAATAGCATAAGCCAAATTTAAAGAGCAGGCCAAGGGGTAATTCGGTAGAAAATCACAGATATATTTAAAGTGAGATTGGTAGGTTCTTCATTCGTAAGAGCATCAAAACTTACGGGGAGAAGGCAGGGGAGCGGGGTTGAGAGGGATGATAAATCAGCCATGATGGAATGGTGGAGAAGAGTCAATGGGTTGAATGGCCTAATTCTGCTCTTCTGTCTTATGATCTTACCTTTTGAGAAAGAGAATTTCAAAGACTTAACACTGAGAGAAAACGCTTTGCTCCAGCTGTCTCTGGCAACCCAATTCCTTTAAGTAGTGATTTCTGGATTAGCCCTCTTCCAGCCTCTTATTATCCCCTAGGATCTTTCATATTTCATTCAAGTCCCTGGACACTCTTGACCATTGTCATGTTGTCTTCTTGGGAAAAGTAAATTTGGATATCAGTGTTGTAAGTATTGTAGATACTTCCAGTTCTGGATATCAGTGGTGTAAGTTTTAAATTAAGTTATTCTATTGTACTAGTATCCTTAAATGACAATCTCAATACCATAGACAATATTCCAGATGTTGTTTCACCAATACTCCATTTAATTTATGCATATTCTCCCTCTAGCTCATATATGTCAAACTCAAGGCCCGTGGGCCAAATCCGGCCCACGGTGGAATTATCTTTGTCCCGCGAGATAATATCTAATTACTATTAAAGCTGGCCCCAGTAATCGAAGCGCCTATGGCATATGATATGGCTAATGCTGAGTTTATTCAGGTACCAGGTTTTCAGGGTTTTTAGTGTTTATTCGGCAGTCTTGCTCGGCAGTCTTCTTCATAAGAAACGGAATTTGTAAAGTGAAACACTTTGTAGTTATAGCAGAGACTGAGACACATGAGAGCAGGCTGAAAAAACGGAGGCAACGAAAGCTGCGTTCGCACGCGTCCGACTGATCCAGCCCGCGTGAAGCTGCATTTTGCTCAATCCGGCCCGTGACCTAAAATGAGTTTGACACCCCTGCATAATAAACAGTAACATTCTGTTTGCTTTCCTAATTATTTGCTGTGCCTGTGTACTCACCTTTTGCAAAGCAGGTTCTGAGGCACCAAAGAACTATGCAACTTACACAATTTAAATAATATTTTTATAACTACCTTACTAAAAGGAATCTTTCATACTTTTGTAAATTATACTTCTCTGTCAGATCTTTACCCATTTACTTATCTATGACCTTTGTAGATTCCTAGCACCTCTTTATACCTGACTGTCCTGCCTCTGTTTGTAACATCAGCAAATTTAGCAACCATACTTCTAGAGCTTTCAATCAAGTCATTGAGGTAAACTGCAAAATGTTAAGGCTCCAGCAATGATTCTTGTGCTGCATCACCATTTATACCATGCCAACCAGAAAAAGAAAACAAAATTTATGTCTTTGGAGTATTGGTGAAACAACATCTGGAATATTGTCTATGGTATTGAGATTGTTATTGAGGACCTGCTGAAGGGTCTCTGCCCAAAACATCGACTGTTTACTCTTTTCCATAGATGCTGCTTGGCCTGCTGAGTTCCTCTATTTCTTTGTGTGTATTGCTTGGAGTTCCAGCATCTATGGAATTTCTGGTGTCATTGTTAGGGTAATTGAATTAATAGTTCAGATAAATAGGAAAGAGAGTTCAACATAACTTTGAGCTCTTCTGCTGGCTTTATGTCTGAGCCCATTTCATGACCTGAAGGTTTCATTTCCTTTTGTTAAGCTTTTCTTTCATTTTAAGAGTTTTTGATCCATCTGCACTCCTCCCACTAGCCTCTTACCTTTTCTTGACCTTTTCAGTGCTAACTGCCAATGCATCTTTGAACTTTACCACTGCTAACACCCTCAGAGTGTGCAGCATTGATCACTAAGGTCCAATCACAATGTTGGCATGGGTGGTGCTGTTGTAGTTCAGTGAAGTCACTGCTACTCTACAAAAGCAGAACATCAGCTGTCTGACACCTTCTCTTACCTCCTACTGAACAGTGATGCTGCCACTAATATCAGGCCATTATTTCTGAGATCTTTCCTTCATGTCTCCCACCCTCTTTGTTCCCAGCTATGTATGTACCATTTCTGCCCCCTTTCCAATATCTACACTGTCTGTTTGTTGCACAGAACTTATTCCTTTCTACTTCATTCTTTCTCCCTTGCCCAGACTTTTACTACAATATCCATGACACCTTTGATGTTCTCCTTCACTTCCACAGTTTCCTGGTCCCAAATTGCTCTCTCCAACTCATAGTTTATACTTTTCATTGTTTGTTAAGACATTCAAAGAGGTTATTTGACCCATTGAGTCTCTGCTAGCTCACAGATCAATTACATTCCTCATCTACCCCATTTCCCTTTTTCTGTCACATGGCCATTATCTGCCATCTTATTCTCCTGCTAACACAAGGGATAATTTATAATAGACCATAAACCTAGCAATTTGGCCTGGGAGGAAATTAGTGCAGCCAGTTGAAACCCACATGGTTACAGGGAGAACATGCAAACTGGATGTAGACTGCAGGAGGGGTTTAGGATCAAACCTACACACCTGGAGCTGTGCACCAACAACATTACCTGCAACATTATTTCACCACCTAGCAAGACCAATAACTGAAACATACTAGCAGCCAAGTTGACTGCCCCTTCACCTACCCTGCTTTTTGTAAGGACTGTTCTCGTCTCCATTCCATTTTCTGACTATCATATCTGTTCCGATGATATGACATTCTGCACCAGTGCTCTGAGAATTATCTTTTGTTTTACTGTGTCTTCTCCCTTCCATACTCAAGGGGTTCTCACTGTGACTTCTCCATTTCCTACTGGTGGCTTTCACCTTCTTTTCTCTGAATCAAAGCAAGGATAGGGTTTCTCTTATCCTCGCCAATATATTTTGTAGTTTCTGGCAAGTTCAAAAGGATACCATTCGAAGGCACATACCCCCCCCCCCCCCCCCCATCTTTAGCATTCTGAGAGGACTGCTTTCTGCACAACAACCTCCAAGCCACATTCCTTTTAATGGCACTTTACCATGCAGCTGCAGAAGATATAACATCTGTTCTCTTACCTCTTTCCTTTCCACCATTCAAGGACCTACACAGTCATTCCTCTTAAATTGATCTTTCAATTGAACATATTGCATTAGCTGCTCACAATGTGATCTCCTCTACAACGAAAAACTAAGTGCATATTGAGTTCCTTCATGCAGTCTGTAAAGGTAATCCTAAATTTTCAGTTCTTTTTCATCATGATTCTTTATCTTTTTGTCACGCTGACCTCTTTGTCTGGGATCTCCTATACTAATCCAATAGAGCTCAAAATAAATGAATTTCTGTTACACTATAGCCCTCAGGACTTGATATTACATTCAGCAATTTCAGACAGTCAATCTGTTTGTGTCAAAACTGGCCAAATCTAATGCAAGAACATTCAGCTGTAACATTAACTTAGTTTTTTCTCTGCCCCTGATAACACCTGATCTGTTAAGTATATCCAGCATTCTGTTTTCTTTCAGATTACCGTTCATGGCAATCTACAGTTGTTGATTTTTCTCCCTTTTCTTATTAATTACCCTTTGCAATTTCAATAGGTAAATCATAATTTATTAACATATTTATCAGCTTTTGCTTTTTTCCCTTGGATGGCATCAACAGCAATTACATTATTTGGACTCTTGGTCTCATATTTACCCATTAATTTTGTTCTCTTACACACTCATTATTTTCCTACTACTCAAATACAATTGTTACTTCCTTTTTCTAGGAACAATGACAGGTCATCAAACTAAAATGTGAACATTTTCTTTCCATTGATGTTGCTGGACTTGCTGATTATCTCCAGCAGGTCAGGTGACATCTATGTGCAGTTTTTTGCTTTTTGATGTGAAAGAGAGAGAGAGAAGGATCAGTAAATTGTTTGGTAATCTGAAATCAGGGAAAGTGAGATTAACATATGTGAGTACCTGAATGTTCTGTTTCTTCACACTCCCTCACTCTGCCTTTTGTTCTTTTGTTTTTATATAATTACTGAAATCTTTGTAATTTGTGTTAATTTGAGCAGTAAAGAATGAGAAGAAGTTGCTAGCTATTGACATGAATATCCCAGTCAGAATTGGAAACATTGAAGGGAACCAAATACAGATATATTTTGATTTGGCTTTGGACATCCTCAGCGTTGCCATGAAAGTTTATAATTCCATTAAATATAAGGTATGTCCATTCTTATTCACAGTTATCACTCTTAAAATTAAGAAATATTTTAGCTGGATGTGTTCTCTAACATTTCTAAAGGGAGCTTCATACAGATAATCAACCATTTAGCCAGATTCACATTATTTGTGGAAAGTGGCAATTTGGCCTGTTGTTTTGGTTGGATGTTTGAGAAGACTTCTCTGTTTAGTGTTGAACCATTTTACTTTTCCCCTCAAGAAAGCAAATTTCTAAAGTATATGCATAGATCCTCTTTTAAGACTGTTCTTTAATTTATTTCCACCACTTTTCAGAAAATGTATTCTAGGTTATATTAATTCATTATATGAAAAAACATATAATTTTCTTTGAAAGTCATCTTAAATTTATGTCCTGCTGCTAGTATAAACAGCTTATCCCTCAAGAGAAAAATGGTCTTAATTATTTGAGCATCTTTTCTATTGTCCTTTAATTTTCTCATTTCTGTGGAGAAAAAAACCCAACTTCTGTAATCTTTCCATAAGATTAAAGTGCTATACTTTTGAAAGCAAAAATGCAGTTGAAGACCAGCCATGAAATTGTTCAATGAGAGAGCAGGTTTGAATGGGAGAATGGTGGCTCCTATTTCTCAAAATTTTACAATCCCAGTACTATCACAGTGAGTGTCTACTACATTTGCATCATCTATCTGTATAACTTCCTAAATTATTATGTTTTTATACTTTGCTGTTACACTCTCAAGCTGCTATTATAAAACCACTAAACTTACACAGTTATCTTTAGAGCATCAACTTATCCCACTACTTTAGAAGATTATAAGTGAATTCAACATCTGTTATCTCTTAAAATATTCCTATTTTATTTATCGTCTCATTGCTTCCTCTAGATTTAGTTATTTGTGATGAATTCCACCTGCCACATGTTTGCCACGTTCACTAGTTAGTTTATACTAGACAGCCAGGTGACCCGTTAGGGTACCCTTTGAGAGAAAGGTAGTGCAGTCTGATGTGATGTGCTTTAGAAATTAAAGAAGAAAAACTTAGTTTATTAAAGAAGAAAGACGTGTAGCAAGACAAATATAGCTCCTCCTCGTTTAACGAAGGGCACTTTTCATGACAACATTTCTGGTTGATCTGCCACCCTTCAAGAATACTCTAACGTTTTCATTTCTTTCTCCCTGGATTAAAGCCACATACAGCTGACCATGCTGAATTCCGGTTTCTCCAGATAAATCAACACATTCTCCATGGTTTGGCCTTGCGCCTTATGTATAGTCATAGCAAAGCATGGCTGTATCGGAACTGACTCCGCTGAAGAGGGACATCTTTCCCTTCTGATAAATTGAGTGTAATTCTTGGGCTCATGACAATGTCATTTTTGAACACAACAATGGTTATCTTTGCTACGATGAGAATGTCATGCAGTTCTTCCAACATCATTCGTGTTCGGGTTTCGTTGTCATAGTAGGTTTTCCAATAATTCAACAATCTCACATTGAGTTCCATCATTGTGAAGAATCCCCATTCTCAGTTCTACGCTGTCTTGAGGATCCATGAAGTAAATTTGAAGGAATCGGGCTTGCTGGTTGGGGTCAGGCATTAAATGTCCAGTGTAATGATAGATTTGGCCTTGAATAATCACAGAAAGATTCCATCCATTTCTAGTTGGAAGGACTTCTTTGGCACCAAAGGATGTCATTTGGAAGAGGCAATTGTATTGTCTGATGTTCTTCCTGAACTCGTTTGCAATAGGTTCATCATTGCTGTATAAATTGAAGAGTTCATTAGGTAGAGGCTGCAAATTGCCTATCATGACCTTTCCCTTCATATAGCAGAAATTTGCAGTTTCTCCAGTGAATGGGAAGGCACGACACTGAGGTCATACTCTGGTCATCATACCAACATCAGCAGAAATGTTATGCCGTGTGAGTCGTGCATTTTGGTTGCTCTTTCTCTGTCGAGGTAATGTCGTCAAAAGCGGCCATTGTCATCTTCAGCAACTCTTGCAATAATTACTCTTTGTCGCATATTCTCAAGTTGATCTTTCCTTTTCTTCTCGGTCTCTTCCTCTCTCTTCCTCCTCTGCCTGTTTTTGTCATTCTGGAGACGCCCAGCCCTTTCATCCTTCGTCTCTTCATCTCTTCTACCATTTGTTCTTTCTCTCTGATCCTGGAGTTGTTCGGCCCCGACCTGAGCCGATTCTTGTTCTCTCCTTCTTCTGTGCCTATTGTTGTCATTTTGGAGACGTGTATGCCTCTCCTCCTCTGTCTCTTCTTCTCTCATCTTTTTTGTCCTGACTCTTTGATCCTGGAGTTGTGCGGCCCTGGCCTCATCTGATTCTTGTTCTCTCCCTCTTCTTGCCGCTTCCTGATGATGTTTGGCATCAACCCTTGAGCATAATGTCCCCTTCTTTTTCCATGCGGCATAATTAGGCTGTCCATATTTTTTTACCCTAATACTGGATAGAAGGTACGAAGCAGTAACACCAAAGCCTCCAGGATGCTGATTTTTCTTGATGATGTGGTTGGCGCTCTCCTAAATGGACATGATAGCCCTGCCCTTTTGCTGCGGTTGGTGTTGTTGCTGTGAGCATCGTGAGGCTCTGCTGAGGCTGGCTGTGCGCATGTGTCATGGTGTTGCGTCGTGATTTCCATGAAAGGTGGAATCGGCTCTGTGAGCATCGTGAGGTGCTGCTGAGGCTGGCCGTGCGCATACGTCGGGGTGTTGCCTCGTGGTTTCCGTTAAAGCTGGAATCAGCTCAGGTTGTGGAAAGCGGGGCCTGTTGATTGACGAGTGAGCAATGTTATACTAATATATAACCCTGAACTTCGCATGCATTCTGAAAGTTAGCGCATTTTAAGTTGATTTAGTCAAAAAAAATGCTGTTGTAATGCACCATTTGGGCTAATTGGATATCAGAAACAGACAAACAAAGCATGAGAATTTTAGTAGTATATAGATCACCATTGCCCCAGTCCCATATGCATTCCTACAATCTGTTTTTATTCATCTTTACAATATTTTGTCAGATCATATTCATTTATTTATAACAAGTATATTAAAACATACATTGAAATGTGCCATTGTCTTAACAACCAACACAACCTAAGGCAGTGCTTGGGGGCACCCTGTCGGTGTCGCCACACCTTCTGGCACCATTTACGAACTTTAAAATTTATGTGTTGTTTCCAAATCCAAGTCACTTGTACATATAAAAAAAATTATCTAAAATGCGAATGTCTGGGTACACAAGGTATTCATCCCTCTAGTCTGTTTAACATCCATTCATGCCTACTTTTCTTTTTCTTAATCTTAATCAATTCTCTGTCCTTGACACTACTAAACACGATATTAGAGCATGAGATTAGTTTAAGTGGAATATTAAAGTGTAAAAGGTGTGAGGGGAGAATAAGATGACATTGGATGAATATTAAGTAGTGTAAAGAAGTGAGAGTACCCAGATTGGAGCTTGAATGCAGAGAGAGTGGATTAAAAAAGAGAAATTGAAGGGTTGGAAAGAATGAGATCAGCTGGAGTGGGATATTAAAGGAATGTAGAGTAAGATTAGATAAGTTGCAATATAATAGTACTGGGATGTGAAAGGAGAGTAAAATAAGATTGGGTTTATTAAACATTGCGTGAGCAAGGGTAGAATTGGGTAAAATTTGATTTAGGCATTTAAGTGAGGTATTAAGAACACAAGAGATGGAAGAAGTAGGCTATTTGAACACCTTATGTCTTTTCCACCATTCAATATAATGGCGAATCTTTTATATTATGCAACTTTTCTGCATAAATCCCATGTATCTTGTTTCCTATAAAATCAAAAAAAAAGTATCAGTCCCTGTCTTGAATGTGGTTAGTGACTACATTTCTAGAGCCCTCTTGAGTAAAGAATTTCAAACATTTGGTACCCTCTAGGTAGGAATTTCTTCTTTTGAATATCATATTTTGAGGCTGTGAACCTTGTCTCCAGCTATTCCAACCAAGGAAAATATTATACCTGCATTTACCCTATTAAGTCATGTATGATCTCGCTTTCCAAGAGGATCCCTGACTACAAGATCATTAATCTTACCTGTCTTAATGCACGGGACTAAATCTAAGATAGCATTTTCCAAATAATTGCAGTTGTACAACTCAGAAACAGGCCCTTGGGCCCACCAATTCTATGCTGGCCATCATGCTTATTTATACTCATCCCACTCAGGCATATCTATGGAAAATAGCGCCTATGGCAAGCACTGAAATTGCGCCCCTGTCCAAACATCTGACACTCATCTTTTAGATAACTTTACCATAATATCAGCTCAAAAATACAAATCAAGCTCGTTAAACTTTAAATTAACAAATTATGGCACTACATGAAAATTATAACTGCACCTTCTTTGCTTTCACTGATGCAAATTGGTCTATGATGTGATCAAAGTCAGATTTTTCAGTTTCTTCTTTCTACGCTCAGCAGAGCAAGATCAGAGACTACCTTGACCCATGGAGGCTCTCAAGTACGAAAGTATTATTTTTAACTTGCTGAATGGTCTCTCACAGCTGGCGATGGAAACTGCAATGGTTAGCATTATTTGAATAGTAATGCAAAGATTGGGGAAGACGCTTTCATCTCCATACTGAACAGTAAATTCAAGAAGCTCTTCAGATCTTGATATTTTCATGTTGACTCGCCTTGATGACAACATTCTGCAATCCAAAATTTCTTCATATAGCTACTGTCCATCAACATCAGAGCTGTACGATTCACCCAAATTTTTGCACTTCTTCTTTAGGTCATTACTGTCAGTGCCATAACCCAGTCCCTCGACCTCGAGAAGGAACTCAAACTTGGGATCAGTGTCGTGCAAACGAGTGAACCTTTCGTCCATTTTTTGTGAAGATGGTCAAGTGTTCCCTTCATGACTCTTTCCATTTCCTCCTTAGCTGTTAACTCAGCATCTCTTGAGTTCTCATCAACCATTCATTTCTTTCGTCTCAGACGTCTTTCAACTTCAATATTCCATTCTTGATAGAGACCGACTCCTCCTTCGAGTCACTCACTGACCAACACTTCTCCTTCATCATAAAAATGATCTCGAAGGGCTTTTAAATCCAGGGAAGTTCATGCTAGGATCCTGCAGCCTCTTTTGAATATGGTCAATGCGAATGAGTACTTTGTTCCAAAGTCCTAGCAAAATCAGAAAATCATAACTCAACATGCAGTTGTACAGCTTCCTTGTGTCACTTTTTGTTTCATTGGTCTTGTTTTCATTGTCTATCATGTCCTGGAGAACCTGAAGTATCTCCTCAAGGTACTTGTTGACGGGCTTCACTGCTTCTGTCCTTGCACTCCACCTGGTTTCAGACTCCGACTTAACAACCATAGGCGTGGCACTTTTGAGTTTTTTCCAGCACTGTGTTGAACAAGAGAAAAACACGTAGAGAGCTTTGATGGTTCCAAAAAACGTGACCATCATTGTATCCTGCTTGGCTGCATGTACACCCACCAAGTTGAGTGAGTGATTGTCGCAATTCACAAACACTGCCAGGTTGTTTTTCTCACTTATTCTTTGATGAACACCATTTCTGTGTCCAGCCATCACAGCAGCATTGTCATAGCACTGTGACTGACAATCTTGTAGCTCCATTTCGTCCTTCTCTAACTGTTTCAAGATGTCTTCAACCAAGCTCACAGCATCTTTCTGGTTTATCTGGATAAAACCAAGGAAGGAATCTCTAACATGGACTGTTTTCCTCTCAAAATCAACTTCCACATACCTCAATACTTCTGACATCTGCTCACGGTGTGCCTGATCAGGAATTGCATCGAACATGAGACCATAGTATTTGGCTTTATGAATGCTTCTCAGTAAATTCTGGTGAACAGTGGATGCCATCATGTGGATGAATTCGTTCTGGACACCCGGTGAAAGATAAGATGTGGATCCAGGATGACTTTCCAAATGAGTGGGGTGTTCTTTTATGACAAGGTCAAAGATGGCCAGTATATTAGGTTGGATAATTTTAGTATTCTGAGGGGAAGCTGGCAGGGCTGCCCTTTATCACCACTACTTTTCACACTAGTGATCGAGCCATTGGCTGAGGCTATTCGGCGAGACCCCAAAATATCTGCTCCAGGCATAGGACTAAAGTTACATAAAATTACATTGTATGCGGATGATGTTCTAATTTTCTTATCAAACCCTGCTGTATCAATGCACCACCTTATACAATGCATCAATTCATTTAACACCTTTTCAGGTTATAAAATCAACTTTACTAAATCAGAGACTATGCCTCTGGGGGATCTGCAGCAGGTACCTGACACTCAGGGTGTTTTCCCTTTAAATGGTCGCAGACAGGTTTTGTTTACTTGGATATATTTATCACACCTACGTTTGATCAATTGTTCAAAGCTAACTTTAAACAGTTATTTGACAAAATCAAACAGGATCTTGAGCAATGGAGCACTCTTCCCATTTCTTGGCTTGGCCGAATATCCTTGCTCAAAATGAACATTTTTCCTTGTCTGCTCTACCCAATACGAATTATTCCAGTCATTTTTACCCAACAAATACTTTTTAAAAATGGCTGGTTTGTGTCTTTTATCTGGAACAAAAAAAGACCCTGTATTAAAATGTCGAAGTTACAGCTTCCCAGTAGTCTATGGGATCTGGATTTTCCAGACATCAAGAAATACCAATTAAGTTCCTTTTTGCCTTATGTGGTTGACTGGATTTGCAGAGACCCCTCCTCAATTTGGCTAGACATTGAAGCTTCACAAGCAAAATGCCTTCTTATTAATTTGCTTTTCCTCAGTAAGATGAAACTAGTTAAGGAATATTGTCACAATCCAATAACAATTACTACAGTCAGGGCTTGGAGGGCAGTGCGATAAATTGAGGGCAAAGCAGCGAAAATATCACCCTTCACTCCAATACCTGGTAGTCCAGATTTTCAGCCTAGCATAATGGATTCTAGATTTAAACTTTGGATTCCTAAGGGTATTTTCCATCTAGATTTGTTTGATGAAGGAACAATGATGTCTTTTAGTCAAATAGTACAGAAATTTAACATATCCAACAAGGATCTTTTTCATTTCTTTCAGATAAGAGATTATATACAGAAAAAAATAATTATAAACTGATTTCTATAGCTCTGACATGGAAAAGAGGGTGCTTCGTTCTAAAGGTGAAGTCTCCATCAGTACTTTTTACAGCATCCTGAGGGAATGTTCTTGTGGAGAGGCTGAGCAGCTGGGAAGGGTCTGGGAGGAAGAGCTGGGAGTAGAAATTACAGATGAAACATGGGAAGACATCAGTGATAATGCAAAGAAGATTTCAGTTTATAATAGAACTAAAGCATTGCAACTCAAAATTCTGCATGGAGTCCATCTGACTCCAGATCGTCTCTCAAAATTTAAGACGGGGTTTCTCCAATGTGTTCGAAATGTAAAGTAAATACTGGAACTTTCACCCACTGTTTTTGTACTTGTCCCAAACTTAAGACATACTGGAGTGATATTTTGGGTGAAATGGAAAAGATTCTGAAGATGGAGCTTGAACTGGACCCAGTGTCTTTTCTCTTAGGCTTACCCAACAGTTGTATTATTAATGCACATCAGAAAAAACTTTTTAACATCCTGACTTCTTGTGCGAGGAAGAACACTTTACTTTGTTGGATATCCGATAAGGCCCCTGGACTTTTGGTTGGCGTAAATTAATCAAGGAATACATTCCTTTGGACTTTTTGACATATATGGTACACTCGAAAGCAAATAGTTTTCATAAAACATGGCAACCTTTTTTGCAGTGTATGTATGTATATATATATATATATATATATATATATATACGTAAACCTGTCTGCTATACAAATAAGGGCTTTTGTATAGGATGTTGAGGTGATGTCTATATTTTGATGGAAGTGTTCTTATAACTGATATCTGTGAGGGGAAGAAATGTAAATGTAAGTGTATCTGGAAATTTTTGTTACGCTGAGCAAAAAAATATAATTAATTTTTAAAAAGATGGCCGGAAGTTTCAGTAAGCCAAGGAAATTTCCCACATTGGAGTCATCATCTAGCTGAAGTGACTCCCTGTGTCTCGCAAAGCCAGGTTCTGAGTTGCAAGGACTTCTATGCAGTGAAGGATTCTCATCAAGATATCATGCCACTTCTGCTTTTCCTTCTCAATCTGAGACTGAAATACCGTGTCAATAACTCCTCTGTTTCCAGCTACATTTCTTTCCACTGTGTGAAGCATTCCCGATGATTCTTGGCAATTTCATGAACACTAATCCTTTCAGGTGCTTTCCAGTGGTTGAATCCACTTTCCTGCTCCAATGAGGATTGATGGTCTGACTGGGAATAGAGAAGACAACAGATACAAAATGCAGACTTTTTAGAAGGGGAATAGACCAGCCATGAGTGAGTCACTTCTTCATTTCCTCTTGAAACAAGTTTTGTTCATTGAGCGGTTATTTGTTGGTAGGAAAGGCCCCTCACTGTTCTGGAAATACTTTGAACCCAGCCTTATTATTTATGTTCTCAATGCGTCAGGCAGAATTGCTTTTTCAGTATCCTTGTAGAACTTCAGAAGCCCAATGACATGCTGTTCAACCACTTCTGGTATGACAGTTTCAGGCTCTTAGACACCATCTAGTTCACTAGGTTCAGTATCGTCAGGTAAAATCTTGTCAATAAACTCAACATCACCCCCACCACCATCGTCTTCCCTTTCTGTCATTTCCATGTTCTCTGTGGCAGTGTCACTCTTAATGTTGTCATACTCGGATTTATCTGACTTGACTTCCTACTCAGCTTGTGACACATTTGTACTTGATCCACCTTCGGATTCTAACAAACTTGTAGCAGGTGCAGGTGACTCCATGGAACGTGTTGAACTACTTGTTCTGGGCTTTTCAAAGAAGGGCATGAAGAACTTGCTCGACTTCTTGGCTTCCTCCACCTCCAACTTTCATCTCTTCTGTCCTTCAGCTCCACTTTTCTGCTTCTTCGTGAAGAAACGTTTCATGGTCTTCTTACACAGTGCCCTGAAATAAGGCCGTCCTAGTGCTTCTCACCCATGATAATCAAAGACAGATCATACACTATCCGAGGATGGCTTGTCTGACTTTAATAGAAACTGCTCAGTGGCACCCCCCTTCAAGTGGCAACCAGGGCATGTGCCATACCTTAGATACGCTACTGATCCCACTTGCCTACATTAGTTCCATATTCCTCTATGTCTTACTTACTCGTATATCTCTTAGATGTATTTGTGCCTGCCTCTACCAACCCCTCTGGCAGCTGCTCACTCTGATTTTAAACCTATATCTTCTACTTTTAGTCTCCCTTACCATGGGAAACAGATATTAGCTATCTTCCTTACCTATGCTTCTCATAATTTTATATCCCTCTACTATGTTACCTCTCAGCTTCTCTGCTCCAGAGGAAGCAGAAGTAGTCTATTTAATCTCCCATGATTACTTGAGCCCTCCAATCCTTCCTTCCTTCAAGTTGTTGATCTTGCATTTTTCCACTCAAAACCTTTTGCAGTAAAGGCCAACATATCTTTGGCTTTCCTAATCAAAATCTGTACTAGTACATTAACGTATTTTGTGCAGTGTCATCCATTTCCCAATGAACATTAAAACTTTTCAATCTGATTTTTGTGTCCAATGTCCTCTCATTTTTCCCACAATATGTTCCATTTGCAATTCCCACCTAACCTACCTGAATTCTCTTTCTGTATGCCGTATTCTTCAATTCACATTAGCAGTCACCAATGCATTATTAGTGAATTTAGAAATATTGCACTTGGTACAGTCGGTCCTCCTTATCCGCGAGTTCCACATGCGCGAATTCAACAAACCACGAATCAAGAAAACCTGGAAGTGCTCTTCCAGCACTTGTTGCTCGAGCATGTACAGACTTTTTTTCTTGTCATTATTCCGTAAACAATGCAGTATAACAACTATCTTACATAGCATTTACATTGCATTAGGTATTATAAGTAATCTAGAGATGATTTAAAGTATACGAGAGGATGTGCGTAGGTTATCATGGATCGGGATCAATAAAAAATCGTAAGTTCTCTTACTAAGTAAGTTGGAGCAGGTACATCCGGTATTACTTAACATCAGTTAGTCAAACGTTTGTCTTAGTATATAGTATATATTTTACCTTTCTATGCGTATAGAATACTTAAGAACGTATGTTTCAGCGCCGGGCTCAGGAAGTTCCTGAGTTTGATCCAGTGACAGACCACTTCCGAGTGCGCTCTCCATCCGTGCCTGGTTGATGTGGGGGATCAAAAACCTAAAACTCCAAAACCCAATAATTAAACCACTGCATTGCTTAGTAATAATCGTAGCTTTCATCGGGGCAGGGCCTTTCTCACTTTATCCTTTAAAATTGTTCGGATTGTTGACCGATTGTAGCCTAACCCTTTTCTGATGACCAATGGCATTTCACCTCTTTCCAATCGTTTTATTATTTCCACTTTATTTACAATCGTGATCGTGATTATTTTTGTGAACAGAAACACTGCGGATTCAGAGCTCCGCCGCTGGGTCCTAATGTCCACCGCACTGAGACAGGTTAAATAAGGTCTGGGGTTCCACTGGGGTCTAAGATCCACCGCATTGAGACAGGTTGAATAAGGGACTTGAACATCTGCGTCTTTTGGTATCTGCGAGGAGTCCCGGAACCAATCCCTCGTGGATAAGGAGGGCCGACTGTACTCTCATCTAAATCATTAATATACCTTGAAAACAGGAGTGACTTTGTCACCAATCTATGGCATTTGATTTGTTACAACCGCCAAACTGAAAATGACTCTTTATTCCTACTGTCTGGATTTTGTCCGTTTACAAACCAGTTCTTATTCCAAGCTAATGTGTTAACCTCATTTCTTTTGCTTTAATTTTGTTTAATAAGTCCCAACTGGCACCCTATCAGATTTACTAAAAGTGCAAATGCACTACGTCTATAGATTCCCCCTCATCTTTTTTGCTAGCAACCACATTAGAAAAATTATTTTTTAATTTCTGATCTTCCTTTCATGAATTATTGTTGATGTTGCCAAATAGCATTCTTATTTTCAGTCTCTTGTTTCCACTTAAACAATAGACTCCACACTACTACGTCTACTGCTACTAATTAGTTAGTTAATTAGTTAGTTCCAACCAGTTAATTTGTAGTTTTCTTTTCCTCTCTCACCCTTATTTTAAATAGTGGGGTTGTATTTTCTATCTTTCAGAGAGGGAGAACTTTGGAATATGTGTATGCATGTGGAAATAGGGGCTGATCTGTGTGGGGACGGGATTTAATTTGTGTGTGTAGGATGGATGGTAATAGTGATCTGTGTGTGTCATATGTAGGGGAAATGGTGTATGTGTGCATGAGGGATTGCAATGGTGTTTGTATGGTGTGAGTGGTTGAAGAAATAGAAAAGTTTGTGTAGGAAGAGATTGTGGTGTGCAAACATATTAAAATTGGATAGGATCAAATTAAAATCAGATTTTAATATGTCAAATCTTGTCAAATATTAGGAATGTTATTGGTAAACCTTTGTTCTTACAGCAGTCATCATTGAAGGACAGGATTTCTGAAGTGAAAACAGCAGTCCATGTGATTTTTGATGGGAGCAGTTCCCAGGTAAGCATCAGTAGAGGGATGATAATTTTATTATTTGTTTTTATTTTGTTTTAAAACATATTAAATTCTTTAATTTTTGTGGACATATTATCCAGCCTTGGATGATATAACTATTAGCTTAATGGGAAATAAGTTGAATTTGAATAAATTAATTGGAAGTGATAATCAAGTACGGAAGGGCATGTAGTTTCTTGGAGCACACCCATTTGTAGGTTTCTATGATTACAAAATGAACCCTTCATATTTTGGAGAAAGGGCATTAATAGAACTCATCTTAAATTTCAGTTATAGGGATAGTTGTCTCACTGTTGCTCTGGCCCACATCCTTTCATCTGTTTGTTAATTTCCAGTGTCTATAAAATTGTACACTCCCTTTGGAAGTTTTCATGTTTTATTGTTTTACAACATTGAATCACAGTGGATTTAAGTTGGCTTTTTTGACCCTTGATCAACAGAAAAAGACTCTTTTCTGTCAAAGTGAAAACAGATCTCTACAATGTGATCTGAATTAATTAGAATATAAAACACAAAATAATTGATTCCATAGGTATTCATGCCCTTTAATATGACACACCAAATCATCATTGGTTTAGCCAATTGGTTTTCTGTCCGTCTGGGGCATTTGCTGGTCAGAGTTGACCATAGATATTGCGTCCTAGCTATCTAGGTACACAAGCCTGGACAGTACAATATAGGGAGTAAGCTATTGCCCATGTAGTAAGCTCCCCCTCTCCATGCATCTGATGAACCCAAAAGAACGGCAGAGACCAATACAGTTTGGTATCAGAAGCATCGTTAGAGATGCTAGTCAGCATTGAACTCAATGTAGGACTGCTTTAGGGACTCCAGCTCTGGATTTTTCCCTCTGAGTTTTCTCCCAAAGCCTTCCCCATGAGTGGGTATTGCTGCAAGGTAATAGAGGTTTGAGATCAGAGTTTTCCTTCTCCTAGATGAGCTACCAGTCACAGCTGACAAGCCCCATCTGCCCAAAATAACTGGTTTTAAGGTGCCATTTTCCCCTTCTCCTGTCGGTAGAAACTGTTCCACCAGCCTTAGTAGCTAAGCCACATGTGAAGGCCGGGAGCTGGACTAGGTTGTCAGAGGCTATTTGAGGCACACACCATTGGGAACATTTAATAGGTAGTGAGAGCTTGTCCCCATTACCACTTCTGGCTATAACAACCTTAAGGAACCAATTGTTTTTAGAAATCATGTAATTAGTTAACTAGAGATCTGTTTTTGGAGATCTGTGTGCAGTCAAGGTGTTTCAAATGATTGTAGTAAAAATACACCTGTATCTGGAAGGTCCAACTGCTGGTGAGTCAGTATCCTGGCAAAAACTACACCATAAAGGCAAAAGAACACTCCAAGCAACTCCACAAAATGGTTATTGAAAAACACAAGTCAGTAGATGCATACAAGAAAACTTCCAAGTCACTGAATATCCCTTGAAATACAGTTAAATCAATCATCAAGAAATGGAAAGAATATGGCACACTGTAAATCTGTCTAGAGCGGGATGTCCTCAAAAACTGAGTGACCATGTCAGAAAGGGACTAGTGAGGGAGGCCACCAAGAGACCTATGACAACTCTAGAGAAGTTAGAAGCCTCAATGGCTGAGATGGGAGAGAACTGCGCATATAAGGCTATAATTGCAGTTGCTTGGGAGCTTCACCAGTCACAGCTTTATGAGAGAGTGGCAAATAGAAAGCCACTGTTGAAAAAGCTCACATGAAATCTCAGCTAGAGTATGACAGGAAGCAGTGGGAGGCTCTGAAGTCAGCTGGAAGAAGGTTCTATGGTCTGATGAAACCAAAATTGAGCTTTTTGGCCATCAGACTAAACGCTATGTTTGGTGTAAGCCAGACACCGCACATAATCAAAAACACACCATCCCTACCGTGAAGCACGATGGTAGCTGCATCATGCTTCATTGCAGCAGACCCTGAAAGGCTTGTGAAGGTAGTCATGGTGGCTATCCCTCGAGGTCGAGGATGATGGACTTTGTTCCGTTGATCTAATCGTTGAAAGACTTGAAGATGTGGCCCACAGAGCAAAGAAGCCTGTGCGTGTATATGTTTAATGTGTACTTGATGTTGCACTCCAAGAAGCACATGATACTTCACAAATCAACCAACTGATTCAAATGACATGGAAACCACAACGATTGGAGCTGATGGATTTGTTGCAGCCTTCATCCTCTTTCACAGCCGTTGAGTTCGAAGTAACTTCGCTTGCCTGTTCCACCATTGAGGTCTTGGTTGGATTTTTCTTTGTCAGGGACCTCATCCTCGATCTTACAGCTATGCGTGACCCTACCAGGAGCATAGCTCCAGATGGCATCGCTCTCAGGATCTCAGGACCACACAAACTTCTCCATCATGACAAGGTGACAATCCAGGGAGAAGTGTGAAGGTAGATGGTAAAATGAATACAGCAAAATACAAGGGAACTGTGACTTGGCAGAGGATTTAGAAACATAGAATACCTACAGCACAATACAGGCCCGTCAGCCCACAATGCTGTGCCACACATGTACTTACTTTAGAAATTACCTAGAGTTGCCCATAGCCCTCTATTTTTCTAAGCTCTATGTACCTATCCAAGAGCCTCTTAAAAGACCCAGTTGTATCTGCCTCCACCACAGTCGCTAGCAGCCCATTCCATGCACTCACCACTCTCTGCGTAACAAACTTAGCCCTGACATCCTCTCTGTACCTACTTCCACCTACTCTAGTGTTAGCCATTTCAGCCCAGTCCACACGATCAATGCCTCTCTTCATCTTATATACCTCGATCAGGTCACCTCTCATCTTCAGTCACACCAAGGAGAAAAGGCCAAGTTCATTCAACCTATTCTCATAAGGCATGCTTCCCAATCCAGGCAACATCCTTGTAAATCTCCTCTGCATCTTTCTGTAGTTTCCACATCCTTCCTGTAGTGAGGTGACCAGAACCAAGCACAGTACTCCAAGTGGGATCGGATCAGAGTTCCGTATAGCTGTAACATTACTTCTCGGCTCTTGAACTCAGTCCCATGTTTGATGAAGGCCAATGCACCGTATACCTTCTTAACTACTCAGTCAACCTGCACAGCAACTTTGAGTGTCCTGTGGACTTGGACCCAAGATTCCCCTGATCCTCCACACTGCCAAGAGTCTTACTGTTAATACTATATTCTGCCATCGTATTTGACCTACCAAAATGAACACCTCACACTTATCTGTGTTGAACTCCATCTGCCACTTCTCAGCCCAGTTTTGCATTCTATCAATGTCCCGCTGTAATCTCTGACAGCCCTTCACACTATCCACAACACCCCCAACCTTTGTGTCATCAGCAAATTTACTAACCAATCCTTCCACTTGCTCATCCAGGTCATTTATAAAAATCAGAAAGAGAAGGGGTGTCAGAACAGATCCCTGAGGCACATCACTGGTCACCAACCAACCTCCATGCAGAATATGACCCATCTACAACCACACTTTACCTTCTGTGGGCAAGCCAATTCTGGATCCACAAAGCAATGTCCCCTTGGATCCTATGCCTCCTTACTTTCTCAATAAGCCTTGAATGGAATACCTTACCAAATGCCTTGCTGAAATCCATGTACATTGCATCTACTGCTCTTCCTTCATTAATGCATTTAGTCACATCCTCAAAAAATTCAATCAGGCTAGTAAGGCATGACCTGCCTTTACAAAGCCATGCTGACTATTCCTAATCATATTATGCAATTTTTTTTCCAGCAATACACTGACCCCAAACATAAAGCCAAAGCTACACAGGAATGGCTTTAAAGCAACACAGTTAATGTCCTGGAGTGACTAATTCAGAGTCCAGACCTCAATCTAGTTGAGAATTTGCCGCTGGACTTGAAACAGGCTGTTCACTCACAATCCCCATGCAAAGAGCTTGTAAAGATGAATGGGGGAAAATTGCAGTGTCCAGATGTGCAAAACTGACAAGAGACCTATCCAAATGGACTCAAGGCTGTAAAAAGTGCATATACTAAATACTGACTTGAAGGGAATGGAATACTTAAGTAATCAATTATTTGTGTTATATACTTAATATTTGTAATTAATTTGGATAACTTTGACACAAAGAGTCTTTTTCTGATGATCAGTGTCAAAAAAGCCAAATTAAATCCACTGTGATTCAATGTTTTAAAACAATAAAACTTCCAAGGAGGTCGAACACTTTTTATAGGCACTGTACCCTCAGGTTTTTTCAATCATTTGTCATTTGTTTTCCAAAATAAAATTTTATTCCCTGCAAATACCCAGAATGCACTTACTTCTTCCAGTTAAGATTTGATAATTTCTTTGCAGTTTAGAGAAACTCATCTCCTTCTAGCAAATTGTTTTGGAAAATAAAACCCTCTGACAAGCAAACTTTGAAATTCATATTGTACCATGCTCTATGTTGTAATGTCTCCAGATGAATGAAATATTAGTTGGATTTCTTGCTGTACCTGTTATGGTTCTACAAAGGCATTGCCCTTTCATAAAAAGGGATCCATTACTGTTCTGCCTAAGTTGAAGAGGCAACATGTCGCTCTAAGGAAATATCCATCTATCCAAATTCTTACCTTGAAACAAGAATTAGTCAAACAAGCTTTCTTGTCTTAAGCAGTTTACTTGAGTTTGAGAATGAGTTATTTCTGCTCCAGTACTGCAGACACTCAAGTGACTGATGAGGCAATTTTGGCCCCTTGAACCCTACCACAGCTGGGATCATAAAATGCTTGACAGATGATATGTATAAAGCCAATTATCTTGCGTGCTTCAGCGCACTTGATGTTGATTTCGAAGTTGTTATCCAAATATGCGCATTTCCAAACATCCATGTGTACTGCGTCTTGATTAAGTAAGATTGGTGTCACCTGGTTTTGGAAGCCTGAGACTATTTTCAATATGTCTCCTTTTAGTCACTTCAGTTTAAAACCTGTTTCTTCTTTGTTGTAGGATATACTGATTGTCCAATTCCTTCTGTTCATCCACCAGTCTCTCTTCGTAGAATCTCCTGCTGTCTTTGAACAAACTCACAACTTATTTAGTGACTTACTCAGCTGTATCCAAATAATATTTCCAAAATTTCCACTCAGTACTTTTACATTGGATGAGCTAGCATTCCCTTTTGCTCACATAATTGCAGTTCTCTGCTAGAAGTTGTTTAAAGGGCTATATGTGCTTTGTTCTTTATATCATACACTCTGTAAAATCTTGATGTGCTGCAGAATCTTGAGAGCAATTTCTATTAGTTGCCTATTTCTAGCAAGCTGCCCTCTATTCTTATTCTTGATTGGTCAGGGCATGAAAGGATATGGGGGGAAGTTGGGAGATTGTGAGAGGAGAAATGGATCAGCCATGATGAAATGTTGGAGCAGACTTGATGGGCCAAATGGCCTAATTCTGCACCTACATCTTATGGTCTTTATGGCTTTCTTTTGTTTCTTTTTGTTTTAATGTCTATCCCTGTAAACCACATGGGATTATGTGTGATCACAAACAAGAGAAAATCTGCATTTGGTTGAAATCCAGGCAACACACACAAAATGCTACAGGACCTCAGCAGGCAAGGCAGCATCTATGGAAAAGATGTGTTGGACTGGGACCCTTCATCAGGACTGACAAAAAGGATGAGGAGCCAGAGTAAGGGAGAGGAGGAAGAGCCACAAGGTAATAGGTGAAATTTGGGGGGGGGGGGGGGAGTGTGAAGTAAAGAGCTGGGAAGTTGATTGGTGAAAGAGATACAGGGCTGGAGAAGTGTGAATCTGATACGAGAGGAGACAAGGTCATGGAAGAAAGAAAAGGCAGAAGAACACCAGAGGGAGATGATAAGCTGATAAGGAGATAAGGTGGGAGAGGGGAACAGGGAATGGTGAAAGAGGGTGGGGCATTACTTGGAAGTTCGAGAAGTCAATGTTCATTCTGTCGGGTTGGAGGCTACCCAGCCAGAATATAAGTTGCTCCTCCAACCTGAGTGTGGCCTCATCGTGACAGTAGATGTACTGACACGTCGGAATGGGAAGTGGAATTGAAATGGGTGGCCACTGGGAGATCCTGCTTTTACTGGCAGATGGAGCATAGGTGCTTGGCAAAGCGGTCTCACAATCCGCATTGGGTCACAACAATATACAGGAGACCACACTGGGAGCACCAAATACAATAGATGACCCCACCAGACTTTCAGGTGAAGTGTCACCTCACCTGGAAGGACTGTTTGGGGCCCTGAATGGTAGTGAGGGAGGAGGCATAGAATCAAGTGTAGCACTTGTTCCACTTGCAAGGATAAGTGCTGGGAGGGAGATTCGTGGGGAGGGATGAATAGACAAGGGAGTTGCATAGGGAACTATCCCTGCAGGAAGCAGAAAATTGGAGGGGAAGGAAAGATGTGCTTGATGGTGGGATCCTGCTGGTGATGACAGAAGTTATGGAGAATTATGTGCTGAACATAGATGCTGGTGGGGTGGGGTGGTAGGTGAGGAACTCCATCACTAGGGAGTTGGTGGGAGGATGGGGGTGAGGGCAGATGTGCACGAAATGGAAGAGATGTGGTTGAGGGCGGCATTGATGATGGAGGAAGGGAAGCCCTTTTCTTTGAAGAAGGAGAACATCTCCTTAGTTCTGGAATGAAAAGTCCCATTCTGAGAGCAGATGCAGTGGAGACAGGAATTGAGAAAAGGGGATGACGTTTTTAAAAGTAGCAGGGTGGGAAGAGCTATAGTCCAGGTAGCTGTGAGAATCAGTAAGTTTATAGTAGACTTCAGTAGATAAGCTGTCTCCAGAGTTAGAAACAGAGATGTTGAGAGTGGGGAGGACCTGGTAAATTTGAGAGCAGGGTGGAAGTTGGAGGCAAAGTTGATGAGCTCCGCATGGGTGCAGGAAGCAGCACCAATGCAGTCATTGATGTAGCATAAGAAAAGTTGGCTTTATGTCGATTGTACACTTTTGCATGGATGCTTTGTGGCTTGCTGAGTTTCTCCAGCTTTTTGTGTGTGTTGCTGGGATTAGGTGTCTGGGGCTAAAAACAGCTTCAATGCTATATTCAAGTTTGCTGACAACTCCACTGTTGTAGGCCGAATCAAAGGTAGTGAAGAATCAGTGTTTAGGAGGGAGATTGAGTGGTGTCACAACAACAGCTTCTTACTTAATATCACCAAGACCAAGGAGCTGGTTATTGACTTCAGGAGGAGGAAACCAGAGGTCCATGAGCCAGTCCTCATCAGAGGATTAGAGGTGGAGATGTCAGCAACTTTAAATTCCTCAGTGTTATCATCTTGGAGGACATGTCCTGGATCCAGCACGTAAGTGCAATTATGAAGAAGCACTGCAGCACCTCTACTTCCTTAGGAGTTTGTGCAGATTTGGCATGACATTCAAACCTTAGATAAAATTCCATGGATGTGTGGTGGAGAGTATATTGACTGGCTGCACCACACCCTGGTAATTTTGAAATGCCTTTGTCATTGTTGCTGATGTTAAATGTCCTATCGTGCCATTCTGAAGACGGAGCTAATAGTTGTCGATCTTTTATTTTCATCAATTTATGGCTTTAAGTTTGTTTTCACCAAATATTTTGAATAGGTAATGAAAAATATACTTTGCAAATTAATTATGATGAATTTATAAGATTAAGTCCTGATGAAGGGTCTCAGCCCAAAACGTCAACTGTTTCCTCTTTTTGAGAGATGCTGCTTGGCCTGCTGAGTTCCTCCAGCATTTTGTGTGTATTACTTTGGATTTCCAGCATCTGCAGATTTCTCGTGTTTATAAGTTTAAGGGTGTCTCAGTTATTTTTATTCATTCTGAAAATGGCAGGTGTTTGTGGCTGAAAACCAACTTTCATCACCAAGCTGTAAAGAAACAGGAAAAAAATCCCACTCAAAGGCACGGACTGACAACAGCCTCAAGCAGGACATAGTACATTCAACAAAGGCAAGTTTTGTATATTTTATTCCTAGTACACTACTTGTATGCCAAGTAACTTCTGTGAAATCTTCTTTTATGATTGTTTGGGAGGACATAATTTTTGAATATGCATTTGAAGCAAGTGTCATATGCTGTAGATTGTATATTTATAAAAATAGTGATTGCACTTGTAAATATAAAACTTATATGATTAAATAGCATCCATTTGTTAAAGACCACCACAAATTAAATTTGGCAGAGATTTATTGAAGACGTAAATATCTGTAGTTTCCTGTTTTCTTTTTTCTTCGTTTCTTGAATAGTTTGATATTTTCCAGCCTGCTATGTTCTTTACTTGTAACACACACAAAATGCTGGAGGAGCTCAGCAAGCCAGGGAGCATCTATGGAAAAGAATGCAGTCAATGTTTCGGGCCAAAACCCTTCAGCAGGACTGGAGAAAAAAAGATGAAGAGTAGACTTCATCTTTTTTTCTCCAGTCTTTTTGGAGGGTTTTGGCCCTAAACATCAACTGTACTCTCTTCCATAGGTTCCACCTGGCTTGCCAAGTTCCTCCAGCATTTTGCAAGTGTTGCTTGAATTTCTAGCGTCTGCAGATTTTCTCTTATTTATGATCTTAATATAAAATGTGTTTATGGAAGATCACATTCATTGTTTATGTAGCCATCCTTTATTTTGAACCCCAGAATGCATGCCAACAGACCTAGAGTATTTGTTTGCTTTGTTCTACTTCTAAAGTATTAGATTAACTTTATTTGTTACATGTACATTGAAACATATAGTGAAATGCGTCATTTGTGTTAAATCAAATCAGCAAGGATTGTGCTGGAGGCAGCCAGCAAGTGTTGCTGCTCTTCTGGTGTCAATGTGCTGTAGTATGCCCATAACTCACTAGCCCAAACCTGTATGTTTTCGAAATGTGGAAGAAACTGGAGCACCCAGAGGAAACCCAAGTGGTCATGGGGAGAACATGCAAGCTCCTTACAGACAGCAACAAGAGAGTTGAAATATGATAAATTATGTCGAGAATAGTAATAGATGCTATCATAGGCTAGCAGATGGATGGACAAATGACAGGTGGAAGTAAATATGAAAAAGTGATACATTTTGACAGGAGTGAGGAAAGATGTGATAGGTAACTAGTACAGTTCTAAAGAAAGCACTTGGAATGGGGTTGTGAGTATATACAGTGCCTATAAAAAGTATTGACCCCTCCCTTGGAAGTTTTCATGTTTTATTGTTTTCCAATGTTGAATCAGAGTAGATTTAACTTGGCTTTTTTGACACTGATCAACTCTTTTGTGTAAAAGTGAAGACTGATCTCTACGAAGTGATCTACATTAATTACAAATTTAAAACACAAAATAATTGATTGCATAATTATTCACTGCCTTTACGTCAGTATTTAGTAGATGCACTTTGGCAGCAGTTACAGCCCTGAGTCTATGTGGATAACTCTCCATCAGCTTTGCATATCTGGAAACTGCAATTTCTCCCAATTCTTCTTTACAAAACTACTCAAGCTCTGTCAGTTTGCAAGGGGATTGTGAGTGAATAGCCTGTTTCAAGTCCAGCAACAAATTCTCAATTGGATTCAGGTCTGGGCTCTGACTTGGTCACTCCAGGACATTAACTTTGTTGTTTTTAAGCTATTTTAAATCCATTTAAGCCATTGTAGTTTTAGCTTTATGCTTGGGGTCATTGTCTTGCTGCGAAACAAATCCTCTCCCAAGTCACAGTTCTCTTGCAGACTCCATCAGGTTTTCCTCCAGGATTTCCTTGTATTTTGCTGCATTCATTTTACCTCCTACCTTCACAATTCTTCAAGGGCCTGCTGCAATGAAGCATCCCCACAGCATCATGCAGACACCACTATGCTTCACGATAGGGGTGGTGTGTTTTTAATGATGTGCAGTGTTTAGTCTGGCCAAAAAAGCTCAGTTTTCATTTCATCAGACCATAGAACCTTCTTCCCACTGACTTCAGAGTCTGCCACATGCCTTCTAGCAAACTCTAGCCGAGATTTCATGTGAACTTTTTTTTCAACAATGGCTTTCTCTTTGCCACTCTCCCATAAGACTGCACAGGTGAAGCACCAGGGCAACAGTTTTTGTATGTGCAGTCTCTCCCGTCTTAGCCACTGAAGCTTGTAACTCATCATTGGTCTCTTGGTGGTCTCCATCACTAATCCCCTTCTTGCATGATCACTCAGATTTACAGTGTGCCATATTCTTTCCAGTTTATTGATTGAGTTAACTGTATTCCAAGGGATATTCAGTGACTTGGAAGTTTTCTTGTATCCATCTACTGACTACTGACCTTTTTGTGGAGTTGCATGGAGTGTTCTTTTGCCTTTATGGTGTAGTTTTTGCCAGGATACTGACTCACCAGCAGTTGGACCTTCCAGATACAGGTGTATTTTTACTACAATCAATTGAAACACCTTGACTACACACAACTTTCCAAAAGCTGATCTCTATTTAACTAATTATGTGACTTCTAAAATCAATTGGCTGCTCCAGTGATGATTTGGTGTATCATATTAAAGGAGGATGAATACTTATGCAATCAATAGGTACATTTACCTATAGGTATATTTAATGTCAGAGAAATGTATACAATATACATCCTGAAAATCTTTTTCTTTGCAAACATCCACAAAAACAGAGGAGTGCCCAAAGAATGAATGCCAGTTAAACATCAAAACTCCAAAGCCTACCCCCAGCTTCCCCCCCCACACACAAGCAGCAGCAAGGCAATGACTGTCCCCCTACCAGCAAAAAAGCATCAGCGCCCTCCACCGAACACTTAAGCATGCAGCAAGCATCATAAAGTCACAGACTTGCAGTATCCCAAAGATTGCTCGTTCACCTGGTAATTTGACATACCACAGGCTCTCTCTCTCCCTGATAAGAGAAAAAGAGGTGTCCCCTTTTCACAGCAAGAGGACAGACATAACATAGAACTCGCTGATTTATGATTTAAAAGTCTATTGCGTCACTTTTTCCAAGCTCTGTGCCCAGAGAATCGGTCCCGGAGAGGCTCAGATCTCTAGATACACAGCCAGCAGCTAACCCACTGCACCCGATGTTCTGTGTTCTCCCACGATCCCTCTGTCAGGGGCACAGGCCTTGAATCAGCCTGTTTCCAAAGCCACGAAAATCCGGCACCCCGAAGGTGCACTAGTCTTCCAGGCCGCATCCTTGGGATATCAAATAGTGGCTGGTTGTGAGGCCCTGAGTGTGTGTTCCATTCCCAGAAAGAACCAAAGTCACAGTGTAACCACAGGTCAGGGTCTTCAAAAGAATCTTGAACAGGAAAACAAAAGAAATATCAAAAATAGAAATAGAACTGTTTCCTAAGATGCAAGCAAAGGAGTTGCTGTTTAGCACCATCTTGACTTTGCGCTGTCCTCCAACTGTTTTGTGTTTTATATTTGTAAATAATCTAGATCACTTTGTAGAGATCTGTTTTCACTTTGACACGAAAGAATTTTTTTCTGTTGGTCAGTGTCAAAAAAGCCAGATTAAGTCCACTGTGATTCTGTGTTGTAAAACAATAAAACATGAAAACTTCCAAAGGAGGTCAATACTTTTTATGGGTACTGTATGTACATTGATCTTTGAAAGTAGAAAAGTTTGTTGAAGGGGGGTTGTCAGCTAAGCTTAAGGGATCCTTGAGCTTCTCAAATACAGGCATGAGCCTCAATTTATATTTTTTACTGAGACTCAAATAGCCTGGTAACCTTACTTTTTAAAAATCCTTCATATTTGCAGTGTTAGTTTGCAAGGCTTACTGCATTGCCAAGTATCCATCTGCAAATAAACCATTTGCAAATTTCAGCGCACCTTTAACAGAGAACGTGGACAGTATAGCACAGACAGGCTCTTAGGCTCACAATGTTGTGCTGACCTGTTAACCTACTGCAAGATCAATCTAGCACTTCCCTCCCTCAAAGTTCTTTACTTATTTTTTTACATCCCTGTGCCTTAAATGTCCCTAGTGTATGTGCCCCTACCACTAGCCCTGTCATGCATTCCACACACTTGCTGCTCTTTTTAAAAAAACTCAACCACTGATATCCTCCTATACTTTCCTCCAGTCACCTTAAAACTATGCCCTCTCATTTTCTCCATTGCTATCTTGCAAGAAAGGCACTCACTGTCCACTCTTCTATGCCTCTTATTATCTTATATTACCTCTATCAAGTCACCTCTCATCCTCCTTCACTGCAAAGAGAAAAGCCCTAACTTGGTTAACCTTTCCTCATAAGGCGTATTATCTAATCCAGGCAACATCTTGGTAAATCTCCTCTTCACCCTCTCTAAAGCTTCCACATCATTCCTGTAATGAAACGATAAAAATTGAACACAATACTCCAAGTGTGACCTAATCAGTTTTATAGAACTGCAACTTTACCTTGCATCTGTTGAACTCAGTCCCCTGACGAATGAAGGCCAATACACCATGTGCCTTATTAATTAGAACTATAGAACATTACAGCACAGAAACAGGCCTTCTGGCCTTTCTTGGCTGTGCCGAACCATTTTTCTGCCTAGTCCCACTGACCTGCACCTGGGCCGTATCCCTCCAAACCCCTCACATCCATATACCTGTCCAAGTTTTTCTTAAACGTCAAAAGTGAGTCTGCATTCACCACTTCATCTGGCAGCTCATTCCACACTCTCACCACTCTCTGCGTGATGAAGCCCCCCCTAATGTTCCCTTTAAACTTTTCCCCCTTAACCCATGACCTCTGATTTTTTTCTCCCCTAGCCTCAGTGGAAAAAGCCTGCTTGCATTCACTCTATCTATACCCATCATAATTTTATACACCTCTATACACCTCTGGAATGCACTGCCTGAGTCAGTGGTGGAGGCAGATACACTAGTGAAGTTTAAGAGACTACTAGACAGGTATATGGAGGAATTTAAGGTGGGGGGTTATATGGGAGGCAGGGTTTGAGGGTCGGCACAACATTGTGGGCCGAAGGGCCTGTAATGTGCTGTACTATTCTATGTTCTATGTTCTATCAAATCACCCCCATTCCCCTACGCTCCAGGGAATAAAGTCCTAACCTATTCAACCTTTCTCCGTAACTCAGTTTCTCAAGTCCCGGCAACATCCTTGTAAGCCTTCTCTGCACTCTTTCAACCTTATTAATATCCTTCCTGTAATTAGGTGACCTAAACTGCACACAATACTCCAAATTCGGTCTCACCAATGTCTTATACAACCTCACCATTACATTCCAACTCTTATACTCAATACTTTGATTTATAAAGGCTAATGTACCAAGAGCTCTCTTTACGACCCTATCTACTTCTGACGCCATTTTTAGGGCATTATGTATCTGTACTCCCAGATCCCTCTGTTCTACTCCACTCCTCAGTGTCCTACCATTTACCTTGTATGTTCTACCTTGGTTTGACCTTCCGAAGTGCAATATCTCACACTTGTCCACATTAAACTCCATCTGCCATTTTTCAGCCTATTCCTCCAACTGGTCCAAATCCCTCTGCAAGCTTTGAAAACCTTCCTCACTGTCCACTACACCTCCAATCTTTGTATCATCAGCAAATTTTTGCTGATCCAATTTGCCACATTATCATCCAGATCATTGATATAGATGACAAATAACAATAGACCCAGCACTGATCTCTGTGGCACACCACTTGTCACAGGCCTCCACTCAGAGTAGCAATCCTCCACTACCACTCTCTGGCTTCTTCCATTGAGCCAATGTCTAATCCAATTTACTGCCTCTCCATGTATACCTAGCGACTGAATCTTCCTAACTAACCTCCCCATCTGGGACCTTGTCAAAGGCCTTACTGAAGTCCATGTATACAACATCCACTGCCTTCCCTTCATCCACTTTCCTGGTAACTTTCTTGAAAAATTCTAATAGATTGGTTAAATATGACCTACCACGCACAAAGCCATGCTGACTTTTTCTAATAAGTCCCTGCCTATCCAAATACTTGTAGATCCTATCTCTTAGTATTTCTTCCAATAATTTACTTACTACCAATGTCAAACTTACTGGTCTATAATTTCCCAGCTTACTTTTTGAGCCTTTTTTAAATAACAGAACTACATGAGCTATCCTCCAATCCTCCGGCACCTGACCTGTGGATATCGACATTTTAAATAATTCTGCCAGGGCCCCTGCAATTTCAACACTAGTCTCCTTCAAGGTTCGAGGGAATACCCTGTCAGGTCCTGGGGATTTATCTACTCTGATTTGCCTCAAGACAGCAAGCACCTCCTCCTCTTTAATCTGTATAAGTTCCATGACCTGTCTACTTGTTTGCCTTGTTTCCATAGACTCCATTCCAGTTTCCTTAGCAAATACAGATACAAAAAACCCATTTAATATCTCTCCCATTTCATTTGGTTCCGTACATAACCGACCACTCTGATCTTCAAGAGGACCAATTTTATCCCTTACTATCCTTTTGCTCTTAATATACCTGTAGAAGCTCTTAGAATTATCCTTCGCCCTGACTGCCAAAGCAACCTCATGTCTTCTTTTAGCCTTTCTGATTTCTTTCTTAAGTATTTTCTTACTCTTTTTATATTCCTCAAGCATCTTATTTCCTCCCTGTTGCCTATACATGTTATACATCTCTCTCTCCTTCTTTATCAGAGTTCCAATAGCCCTCGAGAACCAAGGTTCCTTATTGTTATTCATTTTGCCTTTAACCCTGACAGGAGCATACAGACTCTGCACTCTCAAAATTTCTCCTTTGAAAGCCTCCCACTTACCAATCACATCCTTTCCAGAGAACAACCTGTCCCAATCTACGCTTTTTAGATCCTTTCTCATTTCTTCAAATTTGGCCTTTTTCCAGTTTAGAACTTCAACCCGAGGACCAGATCTATCTTTATCCATGATCAAATTGAAACTAATGACGTTATGATCACTGGAACCAAAGTGCTCCCCTACACATACTTCCATCACCTGCCCTAACTCATTTCCTAAAAGATCTAATATTGCGTCCTCTCTAGTTGGTACATCTATATATTGATTTAGAAAACTTTCCTGAACACATTTCACAAACTGTAACCCATCCAGACCTTTAACAGTATGGAAGTCCCAATCAATGTATGGAAAATTAAAATCCCCTACAATCACAACTTCCTGTCTCCTGCAGTTGTCTGTTATCTCTGCAGATTTGCTCCTCCAATTCTCGCTGACTATTGGGTGGTCCATAATACAACCCTATTAATGTGGTCATACCTTTCCTGTTTCTCAGCTCCACCCATATGGCCTCAGTAGAGAAGCCCTCTAATCTGTCCTGCCGAAGCACTGCTGTAATATTTTTCCTGACTAGCAATGCCACCCCCCCCCCCCACCCTTCATCCCTCTGCCTCTATCACGTCTGAAACATCGGAAACCTAGAACATTGAGCTGCCAGTCCTGCCCCTCCTGTAGTCAAGTTTCAGTAATGGCTATAATGTCATAATTCCATGTGTCAATCCAGGCCCTCAGCTCAACTGCCTTTCCCACAATGCTTCTCGCATTGAGTATTACTCTGTCAACTTGCGCAGTAGCTTTGATGGATATATGGATGTGAAGCCCAAGATCTCTTTGTTCCTCTACACTGCCACTAACCATATACTGTGCCTTGAATTTGACCTTCCATAATGTATCACTTCACAACTATGGGATTGAACTGCATTGGCCACTTCTTTGGTCAGCTCAGCATTGTATCAATGCCCTTTTGTAACCTACGGCAATCTTCCATACTATCAACACCCCACCAACCTTGTCACGTTCAAATTTACTAAACATCCCTTCCCTTCCTCATCTAAGTCATTTATAAACATCACAAAGAGCTGGGTTCCAGAAGATAGCCCTCCTGAACACCATTGGTCACTAACCTTCAGGCAGAAAAGTTCCACCTGCTACCACCCTCTGCCTTCTGTGGACAAACTAGTTTTGAATCCATGCAGCCTAAGTTGCAAGACAAAGGTAGTTGGATGACTGTCAGGAAGGAGAAAGGGGATAGGTAGCCAGTGCAGGGTAGCCCAGTGGCTATTCCTCTCAATATTCTGCTTTAGATACTGCTGCGGTGGTGGTGGGGGGAGTGGTGTGGAGGGATACCTAGCAGAGGAAAGACACAGTTGCTGTCAGGTCTCTGGCACTGAGTCTGACTCAATGGCTCAGAAGGAAGGCTGGGGGGGGGGGGGGGTGGGGGAAGAAGAGGTAAGCTGCAGTAGTTAGGTTTCATCAGTTAGGGTAACAGACAGGAAGTTCTGTGGGTGAGAATGTGATTCCTGAATGGTATATTGTCTTGTAGGTGCCAGAATCAGGGACATTTCAGATCAAGTCCATAGCATTCTTAAGCTAGGAGGACAAGCAGCCAAACATTATGGTCCACATCAGTATCAATGAAGGGTGACGAGGTCCTGCAAAGTGAGTTCAGAGAGTTAGATGCTAAGTTAAAGATCACAAGATCACAAGACAAAGGAGCAGAAGTAGGCCATTCAGCCCATCGAGTCTGCTCCACCACTCCATCATGAGCTAAACTCTTCTCCCATCTAGTTCCAATTTCCGGCTTTTTCCCCATATCCCTTGATACCCTGACTAATTAGATACCTATCAATCTCTTCCTTAAACACCCTCAATGATTGGGCCTCCACAGCTGTATGTGGCAATGAATTCCATAAATCCACGACTCTCTGGCTAAAAAAAATCTCCTCATCTCTGTTTTAAATGGGTACCCTGTAATTCTAAGACTGTGACCACTTGTCCTGGACTCACCCACCAAGGGAAACAGCCTTTCCACATCTACTCTGTCCAACTCAGTTTTACATTGATAGGATGTAAAACTGGGCTGAGAAGTGGCAGATGGAGTTCAACCCAGATAAGCATGAGGTGGTTCATTTTGGTAGGTCAAATATGATGGCAGAATATAGTATTAATGGTAAGATTCTTTGCAGTGTGGAGAATCATTGGAATCTTGGGGTCCGAGTCCATAGGACACTTGATGCTGCTGTGCAGATTGACTCTGAGGTTAAGAAGGCATATGGGGCATTGACCTTCATCAACCATGGGATTGAGTTTAAGAGCTGAGAGGTAATGTTACAGCTATATAGGACCCTGGTCAGGCCCCAGTTGGCCAGTTGGAATACTGTGCACAGTTCTGGTCACCTCACTACAGGAAGGATGTGGAAACTATAGAAAGGGTGCAGAGGAGCTTTACAAGGATGTTGCCTGGAATGGGGAGCTTGCCTTACGAGAATAAGTTGAGTGAACTCAGCCTTTTCTCCTTGGAGTGACAGAGGATGAGAGGTGTATAAGATGATGAGAGGCATTGATCATGTGGATAGTCAGAGGCTTTTTCCCAGGGATGAAATGGCTATCATGAGAGGGCACAGTTTTAAGGTGCTTGGAAGTAGGTACAGAGTAGATGTCAGGGGTAAGTCTTTTACACAGAGAGTAGTGAGTGCATGGAATGGGTTGCTGGCGATGGTGGTGGAGGTGGATATGATAGGGTCTTTTAAAAGACTCCTGGATAGGTTCATGGAGCTTAGAAAAATAGAGGGCTATGGGTAACCCTGGTAATTTCTAAATTACGTACATGTTCGGCACAGCATTGTGAGCCAAAGCACCTGTATTAGAATATAGAACATAGAATTGTACAGCACTTTACAGGCCCTTCGGCCCACAATGTTGTGCTGACCCTCAAACCCTGCCTCCCATATAACCCCCCACCTTAAATTCCTCCATATACCTGTCTAATAGTCTCTTAAACTTCACTAGTGTATCTGCCTCCACCACTGACTCAGGCAGTGCATTCCACGCACCAACTACTCTCTGAGTGATAAACCTTCCTCTAATATCCCCTTTGAACTTCCCTCCCCTTACCTTAAAGCCATGTCCTCTTGTACTGAGCAGTGGTGCCCTGGGGAAGAGGCGCTGACTGTCCATTCTGTCTATTCCTCTTAATGTCTTGTACACCTCTATCATGTCTCCTCTCATCCTCCTTCTCTCCAAAGAGTAAAACCCTAGCTCCCGTATTGTGCTGCAGTTTTTCTGTGTTTTAAAAAGCAAGACCAACAGGTTTAAGGAACCTTTGTTTTCATGAGATGTTGAGATCCTGAATAAGAAGAAGGAGTAGGTGCAAAACAGGAGTAGGCAGGGAGGAGCAAATGAGGTACTTATAAGAAAAACAAGAGAACACAAGAGGGAAATCAGGAGAGCTAAAAGAAGGCATGTGGTTGCTCTAGCAGGTGAAGGAAAATCCGATATATTAAGAGCAAACGGATTACAAGGGATAAAGTTGTTTCTCTTGAATATCAGTGTGGTCATCTATGTATGGAGCCAAAAGAGAAGGGAGAGATCTTAAATAGTTTTTTTTTCCAACTCGGGAGGTGGACGTAGTCTATAGAACTGCAGCGAGATCATGGATTATTTGCTATCTTGAGCCAGGGCCTGACAAGATGTTCTCTTGGACTTTGTGGGAGGCTGGTGCAGAAATTGCAGGCACCTAAACAGGTATTTAAAACATCCTTAACCAAGTGTGAGGTGCCAGAGGACTAGTGGATAGCTAATGTTGTTCTGTTGTTTAAGAAAGGCCCTAAGGATATGCCAGAAAAATAAAGGCTAGTGAGTCTGATATCAGTAGTGGGCTAAGTTATTGGAGGATATTCAAAGGGACCAGAAAGTGTTTAGATAGATAGGAACTGATTAAGGAGAGTAACCATGGTTTTGTGTGTGGTAGATTGTATCTTACAAATCATATAGATATTCTCGAGGGGTTTACTAGGAAAGTTGATGGGAAAAAGGCAATGGATGGCTACAGTGACCTTAACCAGGCCTTTGACAAGGTCCCATAGGAAGGTTGGTCAAGAAGTTCAGTCACTTGGCATTCAGGATGAGGCAATAAATTGGATTAGACATTGGGCTCACACGAGAAGCTAGAGAGTGGTAGTAGATGGTTGCCTTTCTCACTGTTGTGCCATAGGGTTAAGTGCAAGGTCCATTGTCATTTTTCATCCAAGTCAGCGATTTGGATCATAATGTAGTAACCTGGATCAGCAAGTTTGCAGATTGACACCAAAATTGGGGGCAGAGTGGACAGTGAGGAAGGCTATCAAAGCTTGCAACAGGATCTGGACCAGCTGGAAAAATGGAGTAAAAAATTACAAATGGAATTTAATGGAGACAAGTCTGAGGAGTTATACTTCGGGAGGACAGAACAGGGTTGGACTTAAAATGAATGATAGGGCACTGAGGTGGGTGGTGGAACAGAGGGATCTGAGAGTACAAATCCATAATTCCGTGAAAGGGGTGTCACAGATAGATAGGATTGTGAAGAGAGCTTTTGGCACATTGGTTTTAATAAATCAAGGTACATGAATTGGGATATTGTATTGAAGTTATACAAGACGTGGGAGTATTATATGTACTTTTTGGCCATCTGCCTACAGAAAAGATATCAATAAGACTTCAGCAGAACAGAGAAAATTTACAAGGATGTTGCTGGGAGTTGAGTATCTGATTTATAGAGAAAGGTTGAATGGATTCGGACATTATTCCCTTGAACATAGAAGAATGAGAGGAGATTTGAAGGAGGTATACAAAATTATAAGGGGTATAGATAAGGTAAATACAAGCAGGTTTTTTTACACTGAGACTAGAACCATATGTCCACACATTGAATAGCTTCTCTTTCCACTTTCTTCAGTTCAAAAGCATAACAAAGGAACTTGCATGGGCCCAAGCTATTTGTCTTTATGTGGGATACTTGTTATGATCCTTAGGTTCCCTCTTTTAACCACTTGCAACACACATGGAAAACCTGAAAACCTGCAAATTTTCATCTTGGTCTCACCATGATCTATCTCTGACTCTTCCTTTCGTGGATCTCTGCTGTTAGAGTTGTCCATCAGATTGGGTGCAACTACTACTAGAGGTCATGGTTTAGAGTGAAAGGTGAAGTGTTTGAGGGGAACACCTGGAAGAATTGTTTCACTCAGAGAGTGAGGAGATTGTGGAATGAGCTGCCAGAGAAGTGGTGAATGTGGGTCTGATTTCAACATTTAAGAGAAGTTTGGATAAGTACAGGTACGTGGATAGGTGCGTGCCTACATGTAATAACTTGTCTTTTGGCTCACTATTGTTCAATAGTTTTAGTGAAGAGTTGCTGATTGATGCTTCATCACTTAAAATATTCAGACTTCAAATGGGTATGTTGAACCCTGGAGTACTCATGAATTCTTGACCTGTATGCTTTCATATGCACGTGATCCAGAAATCCAAGTTGGAAAGGGTGCTTACACAAGATAGCTAAATTCTATAAACTAATTAAGACAACATTCCCTACATCACCTGGTACAATTATATATTAACTGAGGAGGGGTGAAAGATGAAGGGCAGGTTGCACCAGGTCAGGGAAGAGGAGTAGGGATGGTGGGGTTGGAGCTATAAAGTTGGAAAAACAAGGAGAAATCAAGGACAAAGAATGAGATGTGGGGAAAGGGGAGCATGAAATGCTGGATGGAAATAGCAGGTCACAAAAAGGCTTCCAGTGCTGTAATGTGATAAGTAAAAGAAAGGGTATAATGAAAGACAGGGGAATAGTGAATGACATGTGGAAAGAGCTAGATAGGGGAGGGTGTAGTGGGGGCAAGGCTATGGGATAACCTGTGTGTGTTGTTAGTGAATGGAACCTGGAGGTGAGAAGAGTTGAAGTTTGGTACAGCGGTGGGGGAACAACAAAAATGGGAAGTTCTGAGAAGTTTCAGAAGATGAGCAGAAACTCACCAGAGTGTTCATAATGTTCACACCATTTCAGGAATAGAGTTTCCCGTGTCCTCGCCTTTCACTTTATAAACAGCTGCACAGGTTGACTCTGTGGTTAAGAAGGCATACAGTGTATTAACATTCATCAATCATGGAATTGAATTTAGGAGCCGAGCCTTTCCTCCATCTTCAGCGAGAATGAAGACCATTCTCAGCAACCAAATTGTTGATATCCCTGACAATGTTGAGGTGTCCTTGAAAGGCCGTACTGTTGTTGTAAAGGGGTCCCGAGGAAAATTATGATGAGAATTTAATCACATCAACTTGGAACTCAGTCTTTTTGGTATCAAGAAGAAAAAGCTTAGAGTTAACAAATGGTGGGGTAACAGGAAGGAGTTAGCAACAGTGCGGACAATCTGTAGTCACGTCCAGAACATGATCAAGGGTGTCACAGTGGGTTTCTGTTACAAGATGAGATCTGTGTATGCTCATTTCCCTATCAATGTGGTTGTTCAAGAGGCAGGGTCTCTGGTAGAGATCCGTAACTTCTTGGGAGAGAAGTATATTCGTAGAGTCCGTATGAAACCAGGTGTTACGTGTATTGTTTCCCAGGCCCAGAAAGATGAACTTGTTCTTGAAGGAAATGATATTGAGCTGGTGTCAAACTCTGCTGCCCTGATCCAGCAGGCAACAACAGTCAAAAACAAGGATATTTGAAAGTTCTTGGTATTTACGTCTCTGAGAAGGGTGCAGTGGTTGATACTTCAGCTTAGACGCAATGGATTAAAGCTGCTCTCATTCGGCAAGCAACAACAGTGAAGAAGAAGGATATTCGTAAATTCTTGGATGGCATCTATGTGAGCGACAAGGGGACAGTCGTAGCACAGAGTGGAGAATGAAACTTTATACTGGATAATCTATTAAAAAATGGCTGTTAAAGCTGTTAAATTAAATTCTAATGGCTGAGGAAAAAAAAAGAATTTAGGAGCTGAGAGGTAATGGTGCAGCTATATAGGACCCTGGTCAGATCCCACTTGGAGTATTGTGCTCAGTTCTGGTCGCCTTACTACAGGAAGGATGTGGAAGCCATAGAAAGGGTGCAGAGGAGATTTACAAGGATGTTGCCTGGGTTGGGAAGCATGCCTTATGAGAATAGGTTGAGTGAACTCGCCCTTTTCTCCTTGGAGTGACGGAGAATGAGAGGTGACCTGATAGAGGTGTATAAGATGATGAGAGGCATTGATCATGTAGATAGAGGCTTTTTCCCAGGGCTGAAATGATTGCCACAAGAGGACACAGGTTTAAGGTGCTGGGGAGTAGGTACAGAGGAGAAGTCGGTGTAAGTTTTTTACCCAGAGAGTGGTGAGTGCATAGAATGGGCTGCCGGCAACGGTGGTGGAGGCAGATACGATAGGGTCTTTTAAGAGGCTTTTAGATAGGTACATGGAGCTTAGTAAATTAGAGGGCTATAGGTAAGCCTAATAATTTCTAAGGTAGGGACACGTTTGGCATAACTTCGTGGGCCGAAGGGCCTATGTTGTGCTGTAGGTTTTCTATGTTTCTAATAAAAAAAGTCTCAATATCCAGCAAACCATCCTTCCTCCTACCATTTTCTACCTTCTACAGGAACCACTCTCTCTGTGACTCCCTAGCCCATTCATCCCTTCCCACCATCTCCTCCCTAAGCCTAGCACTTTGCTTTGGAATCGCAGGAGATATACACTTGGTCTTATACTTCCTTCCTCATCACCATCCAGGAACCTAAACAGCCCTTCCAGGTGAGGCAAAGATTCACATACACTTCCTGCAACATTGTCTACTGCATTTGGTGCTCCTCTATATCAGTGAGACCAGGTAGACTGGATGAATCTTTTGCAGAGCGTCTGTTCTTTAAAGTGGCCATCCCAAGGTCCAATTTGCATGTTATTCCAAATCCTCTTCCTGTCCATTCTCAGCCCCCTCCACTGCCAGCGTGAGACCCAACCAAAACTAGATGAATAACATTTCATTCTTCCTGGCAGTCTACAAGTCAATGATATGAACCTTAAATTTTCCAACTGTTACGAACCCCGTAACTGGGTTACTTACCAGCAAAGATAGATGCGTCCGTTGGAGTCTAATGATACTATTTTTAACAGTATTAGTAAAAATACACAAAAATAATATCAATGCAAATATACAGATAATATACGTCGTCAATACTAAACCTAAAAGTGCGGGTATAATAATAATCAATAAGAAATAAGCTCATCATTTATTCATGATAAATTAGCAGCCTTACGACGTGCCCCTGTGGATAAAATTAAAATGGCATGGGAGCATGATTTAAATACCTCCTTATCTGATGAGACTTGGGACTCGATTCTCAAATCGGTTAATTCAACCTCTCTTTGTGCTCACCATTGCATTTTACAGTTTAAGATTGTTCATAGAGCCCATATGTCTAAATCTAAATTATCTCGATTTTACCCTAACATCAGTCCGCTTTGTGATAAATGCAAAAGGGGCGAGGCCTCTTTCATTCATATGTACTGGTTTTGTCCTAGCTTGGAGAAATTTTGGAAAGATGTCTTCATAACGTTATCGTATATTCTGAATCACCACCTAGAACCTAACTCTTTAGTTGCTTTGTTCGGTTTCTGGGGTGAGACAGATTTACGTCTGAGTTCGACTAAGTGTCGAATATTATCTTTTACCTCTCTCCTGGCTAGACGTTTAATCCTCCTTAGATGGAGAGATGTTGCCCAGCCCACACATGCTCAATGGCTTAATGATATTATGGCCTGCTTAGACCTTGAAAAAATTCATTATTCAGTTCTTAATTTGGATTTAAAGTTCCATAAGGTCTGGGGACCTTTTATTGAGTACTTTCATAACCTTCCTCTTAACTAAGGTTTTTTTTCGGTCCCTTGCTTTCAGCTCCTTTTTTTTTGGTAGTAGGCATTAATATCTTCTGTTGCTAAGTGTATTTACAGTTTTGGGGGTTTGATTGTCCTGATTTATATTCTCTATATTGTGTTGTGGTTGGTCTGGAGTTTTTTTTTTGTTGCGGGGCTTGGGGAGGATTCTAATTTTACATGTCTTCAATTTGGGTGCTTTCTCAATTATCTTTCTTTGTATCATATTATTATTGTATGTTTATTTTTGCACTGTATCAATGTTCTTCATTTTGATCTGGGTTTTTTAAAATCTGTAGCTATGTAGAAAATGTATAAAAAAGCTAATTAAAAAAAAAGAAATAAGCTCTATCGTTGTCTAGGGGATAATGAATTGTCCGATGGAAATATAAAGTTCGCTTCAGTTCACACAAGCTGCCGTCGTTTGTTTGTCGCTGTGTTGCAATTGTTGGAGAGAGAGAGAGAGAGAGAGAGATAGAAGAATGGGAACAGTACCGCTAAGTGTTTTGCCAACCTTCCTTTATGATTTTGATCCGTCGGTGTCTCGTTGTTGTGGCCGTTCAAGTGTGACCTCTCCTTTAGCTAAACTGTTCTTCTGTGATGAGCCCGCCACCCAGGCCAGGGAGGACACACACGAGCTCTCACTGGCTTCGCTATAAAACGCTGTCACTGGATTTCTAGCATTTCTCCTGGTGTGTCTAAGGGGTGTTCCCCAGACACATCTTTTATCCTCACTCACGGGGTCTCAGATGTCAATCAGGTTGGGATGATGCAATCCCTCAACCAGACCACTCTGGTTGTCCCCTGAGGGGTTTCAATGAATAGTACAGTACTCAATACACAATTCCTTCTCCAAGAGACAATAGCAGTAATCAGTGGTTCCGTTCTGCTTTTGTTAGGAGGCATTCCACTACCTTGTGTATTCTGCGTTGTCTATAACAACTGCCTTTGCTGTGATCCTGTGTGTCTCTCTCTCATTATTGACATGATGTGTATCTCTCTCATTTCCTGGGTCTCAGACCCGAAATAATAGCGATCTTGCGATTCTCAAAAAGGAGGGGGCGACTTTGCACCCTTCGGCCCCTCAGAGTTGCTCCACATTCGTAACACAACCCTGCACAAGCATGTGGAGCATACTGTCTACACACTGCAGAAATGCACATAGCTTTCATTTACCTTTAAATCTAGAAGCTCTACTCTGTGAAGTAGAATACAACTATCTTCAAGTCACAAACAGTTCCATCACCAATATCATTTGAAATAGCACTGTTCCTTAATAATAATGTTTAAGCTACTCTTACTTACATCAAACAGAAATATCTCAGAGAATTGCAGCTGCTTAAAAACCACTGTCTTTTCAAGGACAATTGTGGTTTGGGGTAAAAGCTGACTTCCCCAGTGTCAGGGGTAGGAATCTGAAGAATCTGTACATCCTGTAAATAATTTTGAAAAGTACAAGTTACCTTGTCATTTTCACTGCTATTGTCGGATTCCCAAGATCACCATGAGCTTTTTAGTCAAAGCAGGATGTGCAAAAGCTGCCAATTAGAAGGTGAGCATTCAACTCAGGTTTGCTATCATATTTAAAGCAGTTTAAGCTCAATGTTAAGCTCTAGGGTAGTTTTAGTCATAGTATGCATAAAGAATGGCCCTTCAGCCTACTATTTCTATGCCAGCCATCATGTTCATGTATATATATTCTACTTATTGCATTGCTTCCATATTCCTCTGTGCTTTTGTCATTCAAATACCTTTCCAGATGCCTCTTAAATGTTGTCCTTCCCTCCACCACCTCCTCTGGCAGTTCCAGATACCAGATTGCCTTCCAACCACTTCACTCTTAATTTAAGCCTCTACCCTCTAGTTTTAGATTCCCATACTATGTAAAAATAGATTCTGGTTACCTACCCTATCCATGCCTTTCGTAATTTCATATACAGTACTTCAATCATGTCATCTCCTTTGCTTTAGAAAAAATAGACCCAGCCTATCCAATCTCTTTTTGTATCTCAACCCTTCCAATCCAGGCAACATCCTTATAATTTTTTTCTGCATTCTTCTCTTGCTATTAGAAATTAAATATTTCAGAAATTGATTTGCTTGCCTCATACACCAGGGTGCTCTTTTCAGTTACCTAATGAAGTAACTGTAGCCTTTAGCCAGGGGAAGAATTCATCAGGTGGTGCCCAACCTTCATAGAGTGTTTTGACCCTTAACCACTGCACTCTCCAGCTGGCAGGCCAGCAGTGATAACTGAGTCACTGCCCATCTGCTCCTGACTTCCAGCTCAGCTCCTTTTGCTTGCTCCATATCCAGTAAGAGGCTCTTTCTGCTTCCTCCCCCATCCTGTAAGCAGCTTGGTTCTTGTTCTTTTCATCAAGGCCCAGCGCAAGCAGCAACTCTATCCCGACCTTGCCAGGAACCCTTTACAGCCAATCTCCACAGGGAATAGCCACGTCTGCTATCCTTTGTCCCTGCACTCCTGGACGAAGGACTGGTAAATCAGGGCCTTCCTCTCGTGAGCCTCCTCGTATCCTTCCTCCCATGAAATTGTGAACTCCACTAGGATGATTTTCTTGTCTTCGGTGGTCCACAGTTCTATGTTTGGTCAAAGTGTTGTTTGCACCACTTCCGAGAACTGCAACTTCCTTCCCACATCAACCCCCATCTCCCATGATTTGGCAGTTTGCAGCAGATTAGATTTAGGCCTCTTTGATATGACTGGCATGGCCCCCTCCTTGATGAAAATGACTGCCCTGTTTGTCTCTCTGCCAGCTAGTCTCTTTTTATACCTCTCCTGCTCCAGTATGTCAGCAAGGGACAGCAAGACCTTCTCATAGCACCACCTATACCGTCCTTGTGTTAAAGCTGTTTTGCATCCTGACAGTATGTGTGCCAATGAACTCCGATGACCACAAAGCTTGCAGTTAAGAGTCCTCCCTCAGCCCCCTTGTGTGCAGCTGTGATGGTGTAGGGAGAGTATCATACACGGACTGCAGGAAGAAAGAAATGCGGAAGAGCTCCAGTCTCCAAAGCTTTGCCCAAGTGATCTTGTGCTTGGGAAGATCCCATTTCATCCAGGCACCTGTGACCCCAACTCCACTGCTTTTTTTTTTAAACTTTTTTTATTGTTTTCAAATAGTTACAGAATAAATGTGTATGAGAAAAAAAAATGTTACCCAGCCCCCCTCCCCTTAACCCCTCCCCCCTAACGCTTTTGATAAGTCGCTTTGTCCTCACGGTTCCAAACTTCTGCCTGGACCATGTCACATCTATCCCTTGCACTTGTACTCCCCCATTGTTGGAAGTGTACAGAGCCAAAGCCTTGTTGTCCCAGGCATCGGTTGCCAATGATGTCTCTCAATTGCAGGGAGTCCACTGCCTAGTCTGTGGCTGAGTTGGTGGCCACTTTCATCCCGATCTTGTTGTGACTCCTACTTGGGTTATTGGCCTGTTATCAGAGCTCCTCAGTGTTAATACAACTCTACACTTTGCCCCCTTGAACTCCTCCACTACCAATGACAATGGCAACTGTAGCTGGCCTGATCTTATGTAGAGCTCCATGGAAGAAAAACTTGGGGGTGTCCTCAGCCACCTACGCATAGGCTGTTGACTTTCCTCTTGATCCTTTCTACAGTGGTAATGGGGAACTCATACATTGAAAAGCCTGAGCAATCTTGGTAGAAGATCATGTTGGTACAGCCATGTCTTAAATTTACCAGGGAGTCTACCCAGCTTATCCAATCTCTTCTTGTATCTCAAGCCTTCCAATCCAGGCAACATCCTTGTAATATTTTTCTTCAATTTTCTCTTGCTATTAGAAGCTACATATTTCGTAAATTGATTGATTAAACTTTTCCTTTTAATTTCAGCCACTTGTTGCACGTAATCGGAAGACTTCAGAGGTGTCAGTGATTGTGACAAGTACAGAAATATTGACCAGAAAGAGTACTTGTATGTCAACTGCAGTTAATTGTAAGTTCACATGCAGCATTTTTAAACTGTATTAGAAATCCAGGGATTTGGGTGACAAATGTATCTTATACAAAAGTTCAAATCCCAAAAGAGCAGTCAGAGAATTTAAAGTTGATTAATTGTTAGTCTAGAATTTTTGGAAAACGTGTTATTTTCCATACCAATCACTGTGATATTATTAGATGGCTTAAAAAATCTCATCTACTTCACTAAGTTTTTCATTAGAAAAAAAATCTGTCTTTATACCTGGTCTGGCCCTTATGAGACTTCAAACCTGCAGTAGTGTAGAAGAATGGAAGTCAACTTACTTATATTTAAACATGTAAGATCCTGAGAAAACTTGACATGGTGGATGGGGAGAGGATGCTTGCTCTTGTGGGAGAATCTAGAATTAGTGGTCACTTTTTAAAATCGAGAGTCAACATTTAGGACAGAGTTAAGATGAAATATTTGCTCTCTGAGAATTGAAACTCTTTGGAAATCTCTTCCTCAAAGGATATTGGAAGCAGACTTTATAAGACAGGAGTACATAGATATTTGATAAACAAGGAGATCGAAGATTACTCTTGGTTGCCTTGGAAATGGAGTTGAGATAACAATCAGAATCAAGTTTAATATCATCGGCATGTGGTATGAAATTTGTTCTTGTGCGGTAGCAGTACGATACACAAAAACTGTAAATTACAGTAAGAAGTGTATATATATATATTAAAAAGTTTAATAAGTAGTGGAAACAGGAAAAAAAGAAAAAGTAGTGAGATAGTGTTCATGGGTTCAATGTCTATTCAGAAATTTGATGGTAGAGGGGAAGAAGCTATTCCTGAATCGTTGAGTATGTGCCTTCAGGCTCCTGTACCTCCTCCCTGATGGTTGCAATGAGAAGAAGGCATACCTTGAGTGATAGAGGTCTGTATTGATAAATGTCACCTTTTTGAGGCATCACTCCTTGGATGTGTCCTGGATACTGGAGAAGTTAGTACCCATGGTGGAGATGACTGAATTCACAACTTTCTGCAGTTCATTTCCATCCTGTGCATTGACCCTCCCCCCCCCCATACCAGAATATAATACGGCCATTTGGAACACTCTCCATGGTACATCTGTAGAAATTTTGTGTGACTTTGGTGTCATACCAAATCTCCTCAAACTCCTAATGAAGTATAACCACTGTTGTGTCTTCTTTGCAACTGTATCAAAATGTTGGGCTTAGGATAGATCCTCAGAGATGTTGACATCAGGAACTTGAAATAGCTCACCCTTTTTATTTATGATCCCTCAATAAAATCTGGTATGTGTTTCCTTGCCTTACCCTTTCTGAAGTCCACAATCAATTCTTTGGTCTTAATGACTTTGAGTGTGAGGTTGTTGCTGCGACACCACTCAACCAACTGATCCAACTCGCTCCTGTATGCCTTCTTGTCACTAATCTGAAATTCTGCCAACAATAGTTGTGTCATCAGTAAATTTACAGATGGTGTTTGAGCTGTGACTAATCATGCAGTCATGTGTGTTGAGAAAGTAGAGCAGTGGGCTGAGTACACATCCTTGAGGTGAGCTAGCATTGATTATCAGCAAGGTGGAGATGTTATTTCTGATCTGCACAGACCGTGGTCTTCCTATGAGGAAGTGGAGGATGCAGTTGCAGAGGGCATTAAAGAGGCCCAGGATTTGGAGGTGTTTGATTTGAACTCTAGGAATGATTGCATCAATGCTCAGCTGTAGTCAATAAACAATAGCTTGACGTAAGTATTATTATTGTCCAGGTGATCCAAGGCCTCGTGAAGAACAAATGAGATTGCATCTGCTTTTGACCTGTTGTGGTGATAGGCAAATTGCAGTGGGTCTAAGCCTTTGCCTAGTAGGAGTTGATTCTAGCTATACCCAACCTCTTAAAGCACTTCATCACCGTAGATCTGAGTGGCAGTGGACAATAGTCATTAAGGCAGCTTACTCTGCTGTTCTTGGGCACAGCCATGATTGTCGCCCATTTGAAACAGCTGAGAACTTCTGACTAGCAATGAAAAATTGAAAATGTCTTTGAACACACCTGCCAGTTGGTTGGCACAGATTTTCAGTCCCCTATCAGATACACCATTAGGGGCTGTTGTCCTGTGAGGGTTCACCCTCTTGAAAGACATTATGACGTCAGCCTCTGAGTCACAAATCTCAGGGTCACTTGGTGCTCCAGGAATTGTCATAGCTGTAGTTTTATTTTTCCTTTCAAAGCATGCTTAAAAGGCGTTCAGCTCATCTGCGAATGAAATATCACCGCCATTCATGATGTTAAATCTCACTTTGTAGAAAGTAATGGCCTGCAAGCACTGCCAGAGTTGACGTGCATCTAGAGATGCTGCCTGGCCTGCTGCGTTTCACCAGCATTTTGTGGTTATTGACTGAATAACAAGTTCAGACGGTGGCAAGATCAACTACAAAGTAACTCATGAAATAGAAGCTGGCCTAGGCCATTTGGCCCCTAGGCACCGCTGCTCCATTTAGCTCAATCATGGCCGATTTTCTACACCAGTTCTTTTCATCTTATCTCTATATCCCTGAATTCTCTCAATATTTAGAAATATATGGATCTTAAATTCAATCATTGATTGAGCCTATGCATTTCAAATGGCCTACTCCTTATTTTGTGACTGTTCTGATTATCTACTTGTATGCTGATGGAGCTGATCTACCTTGTTGAGCCTACTTTGAATTTCTAAGTTTCACTTATTGAATATTATTTTACAGCAAAGTTTATTCAATATTTTTAAAAGCTCTAAAACACAAAGAGCTTATGATTAAGCTGCTGCAGCTTTTTCTATAAAAGTGATTTAACTAGGAAAATAAAGTGAGGGTTATATAGCTATATACAGGTTATGTTTTTAAAATCATTGCTAGTTGTTTCCAACAATGTGGTTTAATAGGCATAACTTGTATGGATTTTATCCAGTTATCAATGTTTTGGGAGAGAGTATTGGTATCATCACACTTGAATTTGAGGTGTTTTTATGAACACTCATTAGAACTAAAATACAAAATTAAATATATTACAATAATTAAAATGTTAAGCTGAACAGTGGTATATATTTGTACTTTATATAATGCAGACTAACTTTTATGTTATTAGCAACTCCAGCAAGGAAAACCAGAATGAAACCACCCTTAGAAATGAAGAATTCATCAGGAAGAAATAATATATTTAAAGTTAGATCAGATGAAGCAGAACCAGGAAATTCCATTTATGTAGACCTCCCTGAAGAGAGGGCAGCTCACGTGTTTGCAGAAGAAAAGAGCACTATGGTGCAGGAGGAAAGTAGAAAAGATATTCATCTTTGTTATTACAAACAAGGGTTGATTTGTGAATGTTGGGGGAAATAAGGGTGGGTGCATGAGATGGTTTATGTTTCCTCTTCGATGTTCTTTTCTAACATTTACATGTTAAGCTTCAAGTTCTTTCTCTAGTTTAGTGAGTGGACTGGAGCAATGTCTTGGAGGTACTTAAGCCCAGTCTGGGATTCGGTTTGTGATGAAGTTCAGATCATATTTGAATGTTTTATATCTGATGAATTTCTGAAGACAGGCTCATTTTTAAGCCATAAAAAAGACTCTTGCTCATGGAGTTAAATGTGATGTGTGTACTATGTTTTGCTGCTACCTGTGTTTCTTTTGAGCAGTTGTGCATTTGGAACTGCAGCCACAGGGTGTTGCTTGTGGATTTGGTGGAAAATACAGCCTTAGGGTCATATGGAAACTTGGGAGGTCATATGGAACTGTATGTTATGTTAAACTACAGCTGATCTGCTGTCACCCCTCTATAGGAAGGATGTGATTACACTGACGAGCAGGATTTTAAGATCCAGTTTTTTTCTTAGTCTGATCATTGAAAGAAGTAGAATAAAGGGAGATTTGATAGAAGTATACAAATTGTGAGGAGAATAGATAGAGTAAATCCAATCAGACTTTTTTCACTGAGTTTCAAGTCTCAGTAGAGGTCATGGGTTAATGGTGAAAGGTGAAATGTTTCAGGGGAATGTAAGGGGAATCTTCTTCACACAGAGGGCAGTGAGTGTAGAACAAACCACCAGTAGAAATGGTGGATGTGGGTTTGATTTCAACATTTAACAGAAATTTGGATAGGTACATGGATGGAAGGTATATTGGGGACTATGGTCTGGGTGCAGTACGGTAGGACTAGGCAGATGAACCATTTGGCATGGACTAGAGGGGCTGAAGGGCCTGTTTCTGTGCTGTAGTGTTCTATGTCTCTATGACTAAGTAATCTGATGGAAGACTGAAGAAAAATTAGAATCACTGAAGATCAACTAGGCTGACTGAATCTATTTGGATAATTTAACCTTCAGAAAATATTGCCAGAATTATTTTCTAGAATGGTATCAGGAACATGGAATTTCATACAAGGTTAGGAGAAAAACGGAGATTATTCTCTTTGGAGAAAAGAAGATTGTGGGGAGATTTGGTGGAAACATACAAGATGATGGCTGGTTTAAATTAGATGAATAGAAGGAGGTTGTTCTTATTAGAAGATGGTTCCAGGACCAGATGAAGGAAAATGTCTTTTTATTTAAATATAAAGTAGTTAAAGACATTGTTCCTCTCCACATTGGCCCTATTCCTGTATTTTTAGTGATTAAAAATGTATTTTCTTATCAGTATAGCAGAAAAAAAGTTCTATCAGTCCTTTCAAAGGAGAATTGAATAGGCATGAATGAAAAATTAATTTTCAGAGCCTTAGGAATAGAACTGGGAAATGGGACTGATAGGATGGATCGCTCTTCCAGAGGCTACCATAAATTCAACAGGCAAATTAACCTCTTGAGCTTTGTTTCCTGTTCAGCAAATCATTTATAGAGGATGATTACAATTTATGTGTTAAGATAAACTGGTTTCAAAATTTGAGCAAATAAGTTTCTTGATGATGTATAATTTCTGTTAATCATTTTCTATTTATTTTTCTCCCCAGAATGCAATTGAAAGCAAAGAAACAACTGGCCCAAAAAAAGCAACCTCACAATGTTCCAAATCACTTCAGAAGGTATGAATTATTGCCGAAGAATTGTGGTTATTGTTGTATACCTTTTTCTCTATTGTTTGGATGAATTACCAAATAACCTAATTGTCAGAAATGTCAACACTTTATTCCTTTCTATGTCTGCTGCCTGACCTACTGCATTCCTCCAACTTTTTGTATGTGTTGTTCTGCATTTCCAGCATCTGCAAAATCTTTTAGCATTTGGTTTTAATTAGGATGTATTCTGGAGGTCCAAGTGCCATGAGTACTTCAGTTCATATATTCATGAGCTAAGATGTTGAATTCAGCCTACTAATTGATTTGTGGGCATCAGTGTTATAGGCAGTGTCTAAATGTATCACTCTGGAGAAGAATTTTGCTAAAGGAAGACTCAAACACATTAATCCCAGCCCTGAAATTGGATCAGTAGAGGGGTGGTTCATAAACTGGAAGGACAAGTTTAATACTTTGGACAGAAGATTTAAAGGGTATCTATTTGCTTTGTATCTGTCAAGCTGTTTGCTTTGAGGCAGTTATTTAAAGGATCAGTCCCACTTAACCCAGTTTTATCGATAGCCTGCCACATTCCACATTACAAACTGATAGTTTGCTGTCTGTGCTTCTTACTCTGAAGATAAGCTTTTTATGCATCTTTAGCCACTTCTTGTTAAGTTGACTTCTAATGATTTATCTAGTGACCAACAGACCTCATCCAGTAAGTATAAGAAGCAACAACTCTTCAATGGTGTGGTGAACTACATATACCTGTCTGGACACGCCCCCCCGCTGACTGCTCCTGTGGCTCCTCCCATAGACCCCGGTATAAAGGCGATTGGAGGCACAGCCCCGGCCTCAGTCTCCAGGATGTTGTGTGGTGGTCACTTGCTGCTTGTTCTTTCTTCCAGCCAATAAAAGCCTATATCTTGCCTCACGTCTCCGAGAGTTATTGATGGTGCATCAAATGGGTATCGTCAGCACTGATGCTTGAAAGGCTGCTTTCTCAGCCTCCTGCTTTAATCTCTATGCACACAATGCCAGATTTTGCTCCAGTTCCACTTATGTTTGCAGATGACACCACCGTAGTACAAGAAAGAAATAGCCTAGTGACATGGTGACTTGACAACAGGCTTTCTTTCAATGTCAGCAGGTAAAAGAACTAGCACTGGACTTTAGAAGGAGGGTTGCATACACTACTGTTCACATCAACTGTGCTGAGTTTAAGAAGGCTGAGGGCTTCAGGTTCCTAGAAGTGAACATCACCAGTAGCCTCTCCTAGTCCAACCAGACTGATGCCACAGTCAAGAAAGCTCATCAGTGGCTCTTCTTCCTTAAGATGCTGAAGAAATTTGGCATGTCTCCTTTGAGCCTCACCAATTTTAATGAATGCACCATAGAAAGCATCTTGTCTGGATGCATCACAGCTTGGTATTGCAAGAAGCTACGGAGTTGTGGACACAGCTCAGCATGGAAACCAGCCTCCCCTCCATGGACTCTGTCTACACTTCTTGCTGACTCAGTACAACAGCCAGCATAATTAACACCTCCACTCACTCTAGACATTCTCTCTTCTGCCTCCTCTCATCAGGCAAAAACCTAAAACCACCAGACTTAAGGACAGCTTCTATCCTGATACTGTGGTTCTCTAATATGATGAGATGGACTTTTGACTTCACCATCTATCTCATTATGATCTTACAACTTATTATACACCTACACTTCACTTTCCCTGTAATTGTAACAATTTATTCTGCATTCTGTACAGCACATACAAAATTCTGGAGGAACTCAGCAGGTTGGGTAGCATCTATGGAGAGGAATAAAAAGGCAATGTTTTGGGATGAAACCCTTCATCTAGACTCATCAATTCCTGATGAATGGTCTCAGCCTGTAACACTGACTATTTATTCTTCTCCATAGATGCTGCCTAACTGCTGAGTTCCTCCAGTATGAGAAATCTAGAAATGTTCAGCAGCTAAGGTTTCATATATTCCAGGCTTTACGTGGAGTCATATGTAGACTTCTCAAAGGTGCATGTTTATCCAGGCTATGCCCTATTAGGTTGCGCATCTTGGTCCTGAAGGAACATTATTTCTTTTAGAAGTATACATTTGTATGGTTGAATGACAATTGAACTTGAACTTGGGTGTTCATCACTGTTGGATCCTGATGCTTATGTGATGCAAAGGTTTTTCGGAAGTGAAGGAGACATAAAAGTTGGATTTTAAAATCGTTTTATTAACTGTTACAAGAGCGAAGGACTGGAAGGGAGAAGAAGCAGAAGCATGACGAGACACAAAGAAAAGAGAAAGATTAAAAGTAGTGTGGTCTTCTCTTACCAGACTACTGATAACAGAAATCCATTGATATTAATTAACCAATAAAATAGCGAGATTAAAGTAATGTGACACCTGCTATTGAAACCAAGTTTCCTGTAATATACAATGGCAATGTAACCAGTGAGAAACCCAGTAAACAATCACATGTATATAGGTGATTATATAAAAATGTAAACAAGTAAAAGAAAATTAAAATACTAGAAAATAACAATTATACATCCCAGTCTAACATCACTAAGATTTTGTGGTTTCAGCAAATCTCAAGTACAAGTTCTTAAATTGAACTGGCTTTGTAAAGTCAAGAATACTGTTATTCTCAACCCTGTAGGTTCAAGATTATTTCAGAGTGTAATGGCTGATACCTCTATCACTTCACTGTTTGCAGCTTACCATTGCTTTAGGAAATTTGTTGATTCTTTGTGGTGCAGAAGCAGAGACTTAATTTATTTTTCCTTCAACCTACAGGAGCAGGCAGTTGAGGTATGAGGATCTATTGATTGTGCAGATTTTTTTATGGTTCAGTTGTTAGAGCTCCCATTTAAAATCCGTAGATACTCCTGAACAGGAAGAGAACAATGTGCTGTTGGTGGTAGATGGATGGATGATCAGATCCAAGTATATGAGGAGCTCTGATCTATTTACCTTTGAGTAGAGACAGCTGCTTTTCATCTTTAGGGATCATACTGCTCTGAGAGATGTCATTTTGGTAGTGGTGGTGGTGGTAGTGGGGCAACTGTCAGATTATTGTTAATTCAGTTCAATGCTCCAAATCCAGTAGCTGAACAATATCAATTATAACTAACCCCTACAAGGAGATTTGGGGAGATAGAAATGGTGGTGTTGAAAATGTGATTTCAATGTCAACAATGCTGATAGCCAGGGTCTCTTATATAAATGCGCTGCATAATATGACCATCAGATTATATAGTTTGTTGCCTGCCAAAATAGAGCAAGGCATGACAAGCAGTGAAGGTGAGCAGAAGGAGCAGAACAAGGACATCATTGAAAACAATAAGGAGCTTGGAAGCTGATTGTGAGGAATCACTCAGTTTAGATCCTCAATACCTGGTGGCCACTGACTATAATATGAGGTTCATGATAGCATCAATGTATTGCTGGTAGGTTTTGAAAAATACTGCCTGTATTGAAAGTCACAGGGCAGCATAGTGACATATTAGGAGGGCTGCTGCTTTAGCACCAGCAATACAGATTCTGTATGTGTGGGGTTTGCATGTTCTCTGCGACAACATGGATTTTCCTGAATGGTGCAGCTTCCTTCCACATTCCAAAGATATGGGACAGTAGGTTAATTGGATGCTGTAAATTACTGCCCAGTATATAGGTGAGTGGTGCAATCTAGCAGGAGTTAATGGGAATGTGGTGAAAATAAACTAGGTTAGAATAGGGTTAATGTAAAAGTGGGTGCTTAATGGTCAGTGAGCTAATGGACATGTTTCCATATGGTCCATCTAATTGACTCTGTAACTATTTGGTGGCCGCTTTATTATTTACACCTGTACACCTCATTAGTACAAATATCTAATCAGCTAATCATGTAACAGCAACTCAGTGCAAAAAACATGGTCACGAGATTTAGTTGTTGTTCAAACCAAACATCAAAATAGAGAAGAAATGTGATCAAAGTGACTTTGACTGTGAAATGATTATTGGTGCGAGTATCTCAGAAACTGTGAATCTCCTGTGATTTTCACACACAACATTCTCTAGAATTTATGTAGAATGGTGTGAAAAACACACAAAAAACTTCCAGTGAACACACACAAAATGCTGGTGGAACACAGCAGGCGAGGCAGCATCTGAAAGGAGAAGCATTGTCGACATTTCGGGCCGAGACCCTTCGTCAGGACTAACTGAAAGGAAAGATAGTAAGAGATTTGAAAGTAGGAGGGGGAGCGGAAAATACGAAATGATAGGAGAAGACCGGAGGGGGAGGGGTGAAGCTGAGAGCCGGAAAGGTGATTGGCAAAAGGGATACAGACAACACCTTATATACTGGCTGGGTAGCCTCCAACCTGATGGCATGAACATTGACTTCTCTAACTTCCATTAATGCCCCTCCTCCCCTTCTTACCCCCATCCCTGATATATTTAGTTTTTTCCCCCCTCCTTTTTTTTCTCTCTCTGCCTGTTCTCCATCTCCCTCTGGTGCTCCCCTCCCCCTTTCTTTCTTCCTAGGCCTCCCGTCCCATGATCCTTTCCCTTCTCCAGCTCTGTATCCCTTTTGCCAATCACCTTTCCGGCTCTCAGCTTCACCCTACCTCCTCCGGTCTTCTCCTATCATTTCGCATTTCCCCTCCCCCTCCTACTTTCAAATCTCTTACTATCTTTCCCTTCAGTTAGTCCTGACGAAGGGTCTCGGCCCAAAACGTCGACAGTGCTTCTCCTTATAGATGCTGCCTGGCCTGCTGTGTTCCACCAGCATTTTGTGTGTGTTGCTTGAATTTCCAGCATCTGCAGATTTCCTCGTGTTTGCTTTTGAACTTCCAGTGAATGGCAGTTCTGTGGGTGACAACGCCTTATTAATGAGAGAGGTTAGAGAAGAATGGCCAAATTGGTTCAAGCTGATAAGAAGGTGACAGTAACTCAATAAGCAGGCATTACAACAGTGGTATGTAGGAGAACAACTCTGAATGCACAACATGTCGAACATTCAAGTCGATAGGCTACAGCAGCAGAAGACCACAAAACGTACACTTAATGGCCATTTTATTAGATACAGAAGTACCTAATCAAGTGGCTACTCTGTGTATTTGCCTCTGTTCAAACCATCTTTGTTAACTCTGAGGTGTAAGTTATCCCACTCAGGGTATCTAAGGGAGCTCATTCCCTTGATAGACAAGTACCAGATTATAAAGTACCAGCTAATGTGTCTACAATCTAGAAATCCGATTTAGGTATACAATACTGGATACTGGAAAGAGACTGAAGAGATTTTGTCATTCTCAGAGAGGATGAGAATTTTAGTTCCCACACAGTTCCTCACATTGCAAGGCAGTTAACTGTGATACGTACAAACAAGCTGGATGAACTCAGCAGGTCAGGCAGCATCCATTGAAACGAGCAGTCAGTGTTTCGGGCTGAGACCCTTTGTCAGGACTGTGAGCCTATCCCTCAGAACACCGGCCAAAGCTGTTAATTAGTTACTGGACAAATGGCGTTTGCTCCCTGACAACTGTTGCAGTGTCTTGTGGAGCAGCATTATGGGAATCAACCTGCAAGCTTCATACTACCAGAGCTCTGGAGTAGTAGAATAGATGCCTGGTTGCTTCGGCAATCAAGTTTCCTTGGCATTTCAATTGCCAGGCAGCGAAAATTACCTAATTTCCAAGGTTCAAGTGCAGTTCTGGCCCTATACCAATTGATCATGCACTTCTCTGCACAATGTCATCTCATAGAGCCAGTCTTAACATACTGATTACTGTTACAAGCATTTTAGAAGGCCATTGCAAGAACCCTTTATTCCCAGCTGTTTCCCATATATATGGCTCATATTTACTCTGACACTACAAAATAGATGAAACCTATGCAAAGCCTGATTGCTAACCCTACCATTTTCTCTTGTGAAACCTGTCACTCTATCTGAATATTTTCACATGTAGAGCCAGTATCTAACTAGGTGTTGTGGAAAGACAAGCACACACTTATTTTGCAGCAGAAGTGATGCGGCCTTGGATCATCTGGACAATACTAAAACCTATGTCAAGATGCTGGTTATTGGCGACAGCTCAGCATTTAATCCCATCATTCCTACAGTTCTGATCGAAAAGCTCCAGAACTTGGGCCTCTGTACCTCCCTCTGCAATTGGAACTTGACTTCCTAACTGGAAGACGACATCTCCATCTCCATCTCGCTGATAATCTCTACACCCATGACTGTGTGGCTAGGCACAGCTCAAATGCCATCTATAAATTAGCTGATGATTCAACTATTGTTGGCAGAATCTCAGATGGTGGTGAGAGGGTGTACAGGACTGAGATATACCAACAGTTGAGGGGCGTCACAGCAACAATCTTGCACTCAGCATCAGCAAGACCAAAGGACTGATTGTGGATTTCAGAATGAGTAAGATGAGGGGAAGTCCTCATGAGGGATCTGAAGTGGGAGAGAAGGAGCAGTTTCAAATTCCAGGATGTCAGTATCTCTGAGGACCTAACCTGGACCCAACATTTCAACGCAGCTATAAAGAAGACAAGACAGCAGCTATATTTCATTAGAAGTTTGAGGAAATTTGGTATGCCACCAAAAACACTTGCAAATTTATACAGATGTACCATGGAGAGCATTCTAACTGGCTGCATCTCTGTCTGGTATGGAGGGCTACTGTACAGTATCAAAGTAAGTTCCAGAGAGTTGTAAAATTAGTCAGCTCCATCATAGGCACTAGCCTCCATAATACCTAGCACATCTTTAAGGAGCAGTGCATCAGAAAGGTGGTGTCCATCATTAAGGACTCCTACCACCCATAACATGCCCTCTTCTCATTGCTTCCATCAGGAAAGAGGTACAGAAGCCTGAAGGCACACACTCAACAATTTAGGAATAACTTCTTCCCCTCTGCCATCTGATTTGTAAATGAATCCATGAACACTAGAAACATAGAAAGCATACAGCACAATACAGGTCTGCAATACAATACACATTACTCTAGAAATGATCTAGGGTTACCCATGGCCCTCTATTTTTCTAAGTTTCATGTACCCATCCAGGAGTCTCTTAAAAGAGCCTATCGTATCTGCCTCCAGCACCGTCACCAGCAGCCCATTCCACACACTCACCACCCTCTACGTAAAAAAACACCCCTGACATCTCCTCTGTACCTAGTTCCAAGCACCTTAAAACTGTGCGCTCTCATTTCAGCCCCCAAAAAAAGTCTCTGACTATCCACATGATCTATGCCTCTTATCATCTTATACACCTCTATCAGGTCATCTCTCATCCTCCATTGCTCCAAGGAGAAAAAGCTGAGTTCAGTCAACCTATTCTCAAAAGGTATGCTCCCCAATCCAGGCAACATCCTTGTAAATCTCCTCTGCAGTCTTTCAATGGTCTCCACATCCTTCCTAGGGTGAGGCAACCAGAACTGCACACAGTACTCCAAGTGGGGTCTGATCATGGTCCTATATAGCTGGAACATTACTTCTCGGCTCCTAAACTCAATCCCATGATCGATGAAGGCCAATGCCCTGTATGCCTTCTTAACCACAGAGTCAACCTGCGCAGCAGCTGGGGGTCCTATGGACCTGGGACCCCAAGATCCATCTGATCCTCCATACTGCCAAGAGTCTTACCATTAGTACTATATTTTGCCATCGTATTTGATCAACCAAAATGAACCACCTCACACTTATCTGGGTTGACCTCCACCTGCCACTGCTCAGCCCAGTTTTGCATCTTATCAATGTCCTGCTGTAACCTCTATCAGCCCTCCACACTATCCACAACACCCCCAACATTTGTGTCATCAGCAAATTTACTAGCCCATCCCTCTATTTCCTCATCTAGGTCATTTATAAAAATCACAAAGAGAAGGGGTCCCCAAACTCCATGCAGAATATGACTGGTCTACAACCACTCTTTGCCTTCTGGATCCACAAAGCAATGTCCCCTTGGATCCCGTGCCTCCTTACTTTCTCAATAAACCTTGCATGGGGTACCTTATCAAATGCCTTGCTGCAATCCATATACACTACATCTACTGCTCTACCTCTATCAATAAAGTTTAGTCACAAGTACTACCGCAGTACTTTTTTATTTTCTTATTTTACACTACTTATTTAATTTAACTTTTAACTGTAATTCACAGTTTTAAAAATCTTGATTACCATGTATTGCATTTTACTGTTGCTGCAAAGTTAATAAATTTCACGCCATATGCGGTTGATATTATACCCAATTCTGATATATATTGGGAGAAGAAAATTTTGGCTCTTCTTGGACAGTAAACTGTTTTAATGTATAATTTTACGGTCCACTTGCTTCCTTTTGTGCAAAAATCCAGAAGAGAATCTATTGGTAGATGGTCCTGAAGCCATTATTATTCACAAATTTTACAACTCAAGCACAGATATGTCTCATATTTTTGCAATTATTTACCTTTGAAAGAATCATTTGTTACTTATTTTAGATAAATGCAATGTTGATTTTCTTTGAAGGCTGAAGTCATCTATGATTATCTGAACAGCTGAGTATTTCTTTGACCACATATCTATTTTATCACCATACTGTGCAGTATGTCCATTTGATTCCACAAGTTTATGACATAATTTCCTTTGTTATTGCCCTCTTGTGGGAATGGCATCTATACATGAATAGTGATGCCTGTAAAATGCGTTTATGCGGGATTACATTTATGTAAAGATGTGTTGCTCTAGGGCCCAAGTGTGTGTATCATTGTCCCTTTGTTATATTAGATCCAGAGGAAATACTGAAGTATGGATGGTAAAAATTCTGCAACATCCAACACCTTTTCTCTGGTATCCGCTTAGCGAAGTGCCCATTGATTGAACTGTTTAGATTTAGTATCAGTGAGTTCCATCCATAGAGAACTTATAAATAAGTTGTTGACGTTTCAGGCTCAGTCCTGATGAAGGGCTTCAGCCCGAAATGTTAGACGGTTTACTCTTTTCCACAGATGCTGCTTGGCCTGCTGAGTTCCTCCAGCATTTTGTGTGTGTTGCTTGGATTTCCAGCAACTACAGATTTTCTTGTGTTTGTAAATAAATTATCAGTCCTTGCAAAGAAATGAATTGGTAACCATGTGTAAGAGCAAGGATCTCTGACATGACAATTTTTCCCTGCTGCTGGATCTTAGCAAGACTCGCTTCTACCACAGGTGTAATTTTGTTCTCCTGAAGTGAGTTTTCTCCGTTGTTACTGGCATTCTTTGCTTGCAACAGATAACAATTTCAGGAGGTAGTTGAGGAGACATAACATTGTGGCCATCTTCTTTCATTTCAGAATACACACTCAAGAATGAGTGAGAACTTTAGAGCCTGCATAGGGGTTAATGGAGTGAGGAGCAAAGTGTTCTGCTAATTCAGTAGGTTTTTGAGTGGAATTGTACAGTCATGTGTATGCTTGCAACCGTGGGCAAAGTGAGAAGGGGTGAATGCAGAGGTTGTGTTAAAAAAAAAGCTAGGGAAGGAAAGTGACAGTGACAGTTTCTCAGTGAAATACGGTAGTATTTCAGGATCTCAACATCTGAAGGCTGTTACTTATAACTGAGAATCTCCCCCATTACCTGATTACTCCACAAACTTACTCATGAATACACACACACACACACAAACACACACACACACACACACACACACACACACACACACACACACACACACACACACACACACACACACACACACACACACACACACACACACACACACACACACACACACACACACACACACACACACACACACACCCGCCGAGTTCCTCTAGCATTTTGTAATTGTTGCTTAGATTTCCAGCATCTGCGGATTTTCTCTTGTTTGTGCTTGCGCAAATACATAACTGTCCCTCGTACACCTTACTTTTAGCTGTGGGCTCCCTACTCTCTGTATTGTAATGGTTGTTGTGTGTTTACAACTACATATCATTTAAAATAAAAGCACACACACACAGATGAGGTTAACTGGTATACTGTATTCACTTTGCAGTGTGAGAACAACAGATCAGTGTGCCTGGGTAAGTTATTAGTCAATAAGTAATGCTAATGGGAGTCATTGTGCTAAAAGAAATAGATCCTTACATAACAAGTGTGTATCTCCTGCCCAGCACAGCTGCTTCTTTTAAGACTGCCTGTGCTGTGTTCGCAGAACTAAATCCAAGTGCTAAAAGAAAGAGAGAAGTGGAAGGAAAGTAAAAGGAAGAAACTCAGAGCAATGATGGGAAAAGGGAGTATGTATATATAGAGAGAAATGATATGAGGTGAGATAGAGACAGATACATGCAGAACAACAAAGAGATAAATGTGCAGTAAGAAAGACAGGAAAGGAGATGCAGGCAGTGCAGTAAAAGCAGGAAGAATGAAATGCATAGAAATGCAGACAAAAGTGAAAGCATGCAGAAGCAAGGACAGGAAGCGAGGAAGATGCACAAGCAGAGCAGCAAAAAAGGTAAAAAGCTTACAGAATTTTTTGGAAAGAGTGAGAGACAGAAAGAGAGAGATCACCAGAGAGAGGGAAAGGGTATTAAATATATAGTGTAGCCATAACAAAATCCAAGGGAGGGATGCATGGTGCTCAGATGAAATAGTTCTGATGACTTCCTGCTCACTGATAAGAATATCTAATGAAGTGCCGTGTATGCTACCTACTGCAGTCTACATGTGGATGTGAAGCACGCACCCAATGAACTGTATTCTGCAATCAACAACCTTGAAACAGTGTGCTCTGAAACCCTGTTCATCATAGCTGCCTGGGGACTTCAATAGGCCAACTTCAAGAATGTGCTACCAAAATGCTATCAGCTTGTTACCTGTTCCATTAGGGACCCAAACAGCCCTAAGCTATTACTACATGACCGTTAAGAATGCCTGCTGATCCCATCTGTATCAGAATTAGGTTTACTATCACCGGCATGTATCATGAAATTTATTGACTTAGTAGCAGTACAATACAATACATGATAATATAGAAAGGAAAGAAAATAAATAACCAAGTAAATCAATTTCAGTAAGTGTGTGTGTGTATATAAATAGAGTAGATCAAAAATAGTGCAAAAACAGAAATGATGTGTATTTCAAAAAAAAAGAAAAACGATGATAATGTTCATGGGTTCAAAGACCATTTAGGAATCATATGGCAGAGGGGAAGAAGCTGTTCCTGAATCGCTGAGTGTGTGCCTCTAGGCTTCTGTACCTCCTACCTGATGGTAACAGTGAGAAAAGGGCATGCCCTGGGTGCTGGAGGTCCTTAATAATGGACGCTGCATTTCTGAGACACCACTCCTTGAAGATATCCTGGGTACTTTGTAGGCTAGTACCCAAGATGGAGTGGACGAAATTTATAATCCTCTGCAACTTTTGGTCCTGTGCAATAGCACCCCCCCCTCCCCATACCAGACAGTGATGCAACCTGTCAGAATGCTCTCCATGGGACATCTGTAAAAGTTTTTGAGTGTAGTTGTCGACATACCAAATCTCTTCAAACTCCTAATGAAGTATAGTCACCGTTTTGCCTTCTTTATAACTGCATCGATATGTTGGGACCAGGTTAGATCCTTAGAGATCTTGACCCCCAGGAACTTGAAGCTGCTTACTTTCTCCACTTCTGATCCCTCGATGAGGATTGGTATGTGTTCCTTCGTCTTACCCTTCCTGAAGTTCACAATCAGCTCCTTCGTCTTACTGACTTTGAATGCCAGATTGTTGCTGTGACACCACTCCACTCGTTGGCATATCTCATTACTGTATGCCCTCTCATCACCATCTGAAATTCTACCAACAATGGTTGTATCGTCAGCAAATCTATAGATGGTATTTGAGCCATGCCTAGGCACACAGTCATGGGTACATAGAGAGTAGTGCGGTGGCCTAAGCACACACCCCTGAGATGCACCGGTGTTGATCATCACCAAGGAGGAGATGTTATCACCAATCCACACAGGTTGTGGTCTTCACGATTAGGAAGTCAAGGATCCAGTTGCCAGGTTCTACAACTTCTCAGTCAGGATTGTTGGAATGATCGTATTACATGCTGAGCTATAGTTGATGAACAGCATCCTGACATAGGTGTTTCCTTATTAATGAAGAAGAGATGTTATCACCAATTTGCACAGATTGTGGTCTTCTGGTTAGGAAGTCGAGGATCCAATTGCAGAGGGAAGTACAGGGGCCCAGGTTCTGGAGCTTATTGATCAGGATTGTGGGAATGATGGTGTTAAACTCTGAGCTATAGTCACCAAACAGCATCCTGATATAGGTGTTTGTATTGTCAAGGTGATCTAAGGCCATGTGAAGAGCCATTGAGATTGTGTCTCCCATAGACCTATTATTATTATAGGCAAATTGCAGTGGGTCCGGGTCCTTGCTGAGGCATGAGTTGATTCTAGTTATGACCAACCTCTCAAAGCCTTTCATTACTGTAGATATGAGTGCTACTGGGTGATAGTCATTATGGTAGCTCACATTACTCTTCTCAGGCAGTGTTATAATTGTTGCCTTTTGGAAGCAGTTGGGAACTGCCGCCTGCAGTAGTGAGAGGTTGAAAATGTCCTTGAATACACCCGCCAGTTAGTTGGCACAAGTTTTCAGAGCCTTACCAGGTACACCATTGGGGCCTGCCGCTTTATGAGGGTTCACCCTACTTAAAGACAGTCTAACATTGGCCTCCGAGACAGAGATCAGAGGGATACTGGGTGCACCATTGTAGTTATATTCCCGCTTTCCAAGTGAGCATAGAAGGCGTTGAACTCATCTGATAGTGAAGCATCATTGCTATCGGGTTTTGCATTGTAGTAACTAATGTCTTGCAAACACTGCTTGAGTTGACGTGTATCTGACCTCACCTCCGACCTCACTTGGAATTGTCTCTTCACTCTTGAAATAGCCCTCTGCAAGTCATACCTGGTTTTCTTGTCCATATCTACGTCACCAGACTTAAATGCCACAGATCTAGCCCTCAGCAGATGATGTACATCCTGGTTCATCCATGGCTTTTGGTTTCGGAGTACTTTGCTAAATCAGACCATCAAGCAGTGCTCTTTCTCCTTGCTTTTAAACAGAAACTGAAATGTGAGGATCCAGTACAGAGAATTATACAATGCTGGTCTGAAGAGGTAAATGAGCATTCATGTGAGTCAGTAGAATGGTCCATTTTCAACAGACTATCTAAATGAGTATGTCATTGTTATCAGAGTTTATCAGCAAGCTAAATCTTTTTTTTCTGTGTGTGTCACAGAGGTCACTGTGGGTGCTCCCAACCAGAAACCATGAATAAACTAAAAGATCCATTTCCTACTGAAGTTCATGTATGCGGAATTCCCATTGTGACCCTGACCTATACAGGAAACTGAGAATGCTAAGAGTCTATGCTGGACTAAAATAGAGTCCAAGGCCAACAGTCAGTTGTGGCTTGCCATAACAAGCTACAAAATGAAGTTGGATAGCATTGCAATGAAATTAGGACAATAAAGTGACACCGCTTACCCCAACAGTCTGCAATGCACCTGCACCCACAGTCACTGTTGCAGATGTCAGATCAACTGAAAGGTCTGATCCTGATGAACCCCACGCTGTGTCCTCAGATCCTGCATGAATCAGCTGGCAAGAGTATTGCTAATATTTTAAATCTTTCCCTACTCCAGTCTGAGGTTTCTACTTGCTTTACAAAAATTATTAACACAAATGATTGCACAGATGCTGGAAACACAGAGCAGTACATAAAGTGCTAGAGGAACTCAGCAGGTCAGGCAACATCTATGGAGGGAAATAAACAGTTGAAGTTTAGGGCCAAGATCCTTCAATGTCTTTAAATTTTCTTCTTTAAGGGGTAGTGGAAGCAGAGTCTGAATATTTTAAACATAGTTGTAGATGGATTCTTCTGTGAATGTGGAATTGTTACACTCTAATCAGCCATGATCTTAATGTATTTGGAACAGCTCAAGAGACTTAATTACCTTCTGCTTCTAATTCATATCTATTAGAGTTTCTGCTGCCCCAATACTGCTTACAGGGGGACATCACTAGTTAGTGATTATGAGCAGAAAGTGATTTGTTTGTATCAACTCTGCTTAGTATTATTTAGCATATCCGATCTCTCATCTTCAATGTAATGATCTTTTATCCTGTGTTGTAATCTTCTATGTGATACCTTGTGGAATACCTTTTAGAAATCAAAATACACTAAATCTAATTATTTCTGCAAGTTGCATCCTCAAAGAAGTATACTGATTTTGTTTAAGATGATTTTCCTTTCAGCTTTGTGGGAAGAATAGAAAAATAGACTATTATTTGAGTGCCTTATATTCACTTTCGGAATGCGAGGATTATTGGCATGGTCACCATTTATTGCTCATCCCTAATTCTTCTTAAAATATGGTCAAGAAATAGACTTTTAAACAAGTGAAGTTCATGTGGTAAAAGCATTCCCACAATGCTGCAAGGCCCAGCAGCAATAAAGGAACAGTAATGTATTTCCAGGTCAAGATGGTGTGTGCCATGGAGGGAAACCTGCAATTTGCAATGTTCCCATGAACCTCTGTACTTGCCCTTAGTGGTCATGGTCTTGAACGTGCTGTCAAAGTGGTGTAGGAAAAGAACTGCACTGCATTTTGTATATTATAAAATCGCAGCCATGGTGGAAGGAATGAATGTTTAGGGATGGATAGAGTACAAGTCAAATAGACTATTTTATCTCATTCTTGAGTTTCCTGCTTGTTATTACAGCAGCAGTCATCCGGGTAAATGAAAGGTATTGCACCATGCTCCTGCCTGTAGATGGTGAATTGTCAGTAGATGAATCACTTGTCAAAGTTATTCTTGTAGCTATAGTGTTTATGCAACTTGTTCGGTTGAGTTTCTGGTCAATCGTGGGACCAGGGTTAAACCAATAAGTATAAACAATAGGTAATTAGACATTTTTTTGTTTGGCAAGTACCAGTGATGTGAAAATTACTTCTCATTTATTAGGGTCCATGACTGAATGTTGTCAAAGTTTTGTTGAAGCAGTACTCCATTTGCTGAGGATCTGCAAATGAAACTGATTAATGTTGACTGTGATGCACATAATGTCATTGAGAGATCAATGGGCTATTAAAGTGTTTTTGAGATTTATACAGGGCTATGTAGATCTTGGGAAATTCAGATCAAGTTCTTAATAGTTACGAGAACTCTTGGTAAGTTGATGCCTTACTTCAGTGGTTGGTAAGTTGATGGAGAAGATCCTGAGAGGCAGAATTTATGAACCTTTGGAGAGGCATGATATGATTAGGAATAGTCAGCATGGCTTTGTCAAAGGCAGGTTGTGTCTTACGAGCCTGATTGAATTTTTTGAGGATGTGACTAAACACATTAATGAAGGAAGAGCAGTAGATGTAGTATATATGGATTTCGGAAAGGTACCCTATGTAAGGCTTATTGAGAAAGTAAGGAGGCATGGGATCTAAGGGGACATTGCTTTGTGGATCCAGAACTGGCTTGCTCACAGAAGGCAAAGAGTGGTTGTAGACTGGTCATATTCTGCATGGAGACTGGTGACCAGTGGTGTGCCTCAGGGATCTGTTCTGGGACCCTTACTCTTTGTGATTTTTATAGATGACCTGGATGAGGAGGTGGAGGGATGGGTTAGTAAATTTGCTGATGACACAAAGGTTGGGGGTGTTGTGGATAGTGTGGAGGGCTGTCAGAGGTTACGACAGGACATTGATAGGATGCAAAACTGGGCTGAGACATGGCAGATGGAGTTCAACCCAGATAAGTGTGAGGTGTTTCATTTTGGTAGGTCAAATATGATGGCAAAATACAGCATTAATGATAAGACTCTTGGCAGTGTGGAAGATCAGAGGGATCTTGGGGTCCGAATCCATAGGAGACTCAAAGCTACTACGCAATTTGACTCTGGTTAAGAAGGCATAGGGTGCATTGGCCTTCATCAATTGTGGGATTGGTATTTAGAGCCGAGAAGTAATGTTGCAGCTATATAGGACACTGGACATACCACACTTGGAGTACTGTGCTCAATTCTGGTCGCCTCACTAGAGGAATGATGTGCAAACCATAGAAAGGGTGCAGAGGAGATTTACAAGGATGTTGCCTGGATTGGGGATCATGCCTTATGAGAATAGGTCAAGTGAACTCGGCCTTTTCTCCTTGGAGTGACAGAGGAAGAGAGGTGACCTGATAGAGGTGTACAAGATAATGAGAGGCATTGATCGTGTGGATAGTCAGAGGCTTTTTCCCAGGGCTTTAGTTGCTAGCATGAGAGGGCATATTTTTAAAGTGCTTGGAAGTAGGTACAGGTGAGATGTCAGGGTTAAGTTTTTATGCAGAGAGTGGTTAGTGCATGGAATGGGCTACCGGCGGTGGTGGTGGAGGTGGATACGATAGGGTCTTTTGAGAGACTTCTGGATGGCTACATGGAGCTTAGAAAAATAGCGGTCTATGGGTAAAGCCTAGGTAGTTCTAAGGTAGGAACACATTCGGCACAGCTTTGTGGGCTGAAGGGCCTGTATTGTGTTGTAGATTTTCTGTGTTTCTATATTTCTAACGTGTTGAGAATGGACCATTTCATTTGCTATGAGTAGATTCGGGGCTACAGAAAAGAGTAGGTATTGGTTTTTGATTGATTCTGGTATTAAAGGGGTTTGAGTTTTCCTGGACTGTGTTGAAATTATGAGTAATTGGATTGTGTAAAATTAACTCAGGCTTTATGAGTTGAGCTTGGGGAGTTAGGAATGCCTTGAGGTTGAGTTCAAGGCAGAGTGTATGGCAATGCAATTCCACTTAAATATATATATATGTTAGTTAGGAATGATACAAATCTATTTAATGAAAGAATAGGTCTTTGGGATTATTTTGAAATTGATATAATGTTGAACAGTGAAATTAGTTTGGTCTCAATATTTGATAGTAAAGAACGTAAAGGTAGTGTGATTAGATTTGCATTTATATAGGACTCTGGGCAAATTACGACAGTTGGGTCCATTGATACAATGCTAGAAGGATAAGTTCAGGAACGTGGGATTAATTTTGTAGATTTCCAGCAGGTGAGCATTGACATATGGATTAAATGCTTGTAAACCTCATAATTTGCTGATATATTCTGTTAACATCATACTTGTATCCGGTGCATCTACAGAATTTAAGGAGAACTGTTTTCCTCATTTCCTAATTTGAAAACTATTTTATTTTTCTTAAATCAACCTTGTTCTACTAGCATCTTTATCTGTTGTAGAAAATAACCGCCAGCAAAGTGGTTGAATTGCTGCAGGAGGAAGATGAAAGAAATCTAACTTCACAAACAGTCCTACAAGGTAAAGAGAGAGTTTTTCTATTGTTATTTTGTTACTTGTTGTGTTCTGTGTTATTTTGCTGAGCATTGTGGCCATGCTGTTGGTGCTAGAATGTGTAGCGATACTTGCGGGTTGTCCCCACCGCATCCTTGGGTGTGTTGGTTGTTAATGGAAATTACACATTTCACTAAATGTTTCGATATATATGTGATAAATAAATTTAAATCTTGAAAATTTATCTTGACTTAAGCAACAAAGTATGTCCAAGACCTGTTGACTTCAAATTGTATTTTTTTTCTTTAGGAAGTCTGAATGATATTGTCCCAGACTCTCAGCCTATGGTATTGAAACAAAAATCTTTGTGAGTCTCAGTTTTTTTTTTAACTGAGTTCTTTTTTTTTGTTTTAATTAAGTTTAGTTTGAGTGCATAAATTATAAATCATTTAGAGATCTATATTCTTCATATGTTATATGAGTAGGTAATAAACATTGGAAGTAGAAATAGACATTGGTCATTTGATCCCTCTTGTATGTTCTGCCATTCAGTGAAATCATGGTTGATCTTTTGCATCTACTTACCTTCACATTACTTAACATCCAAAATTCGATTGGTCTCTTTCTTTGATATCTTTTACATTGGATGAGGAAGTAGGAGGATGGATTAGTACGTTTACAGATAATATGAAGGATGATATGAGTTGTTGATAGTATAGATGGTTGTTGGTTGCTGTGGGCCATTGAAATGATTGAAAGGTGTCTTTCAATCCTCTCCCCTCTCCCCTCTTGTACCTTTGTCTTCTTTTCCCCTGGGGAAAAGATTATGACTGTCCACCTTATGCAAACTGCTTATAAGTTTAGAAAATCTTAAGAGGTTACCTTTCATTCTCATGCACTCCAGGAAATAAAGATCCAGCGTAACCAACCTTTCCCTATAACTCAGGCATTCTAATCCAGGCAGCATCTTTATAAACCTCTTCTGTACCTCCTCCAGCTTGACAATATCTTTCCTATAACAGGGTGACCAAAACTCAATACGATAGTGCAGATTCACCAATAACTTGCACTCAATAGCCACTTTGTTAGGTATACCCTATACCTAATAAAGTGGCCACTGAGTGTATGTTCATTGCCTTCTGCTGCTGTAGCCAATCCGCTTCAAGGTTTGATGTGCTCTGCATTTAGGGATACTCTTCTGTACACCATCTGGTTATTTGAGTTACTGTCATCTTCCTGTAAACTTGAACCAATCCGGCCATTCTCTGACCTCTCTCATTTTACAAGGCATTTTTGCTCACAGAAATGCTGCTCTCTGAATGTTTTTTTTGTTTTTGCACCATTCTCTGTAAACTCTAGAGCAGTGGTTCCCAACGTGGGGCGTATGCCCCACAGGGGGGTAATTTGATTTTTAAGGGGGGCAATTCGAGAATGAGTTATTAACAGTGAATTTTTTCTAGTAAGTGTGTGAGTATGAGTGTGTGTGCGAGTTAATACATATGTGTATATACAGTATGCATACATAAAAATACTTGTGTGTATGTACATGTGTAATTGCGTATGTACTGTATATATAGTGTATCACCATCATTACAACCATCAAATGGCTTTCATAATTAAATTAATGAATTGACTGATGTAGGAAGGAACGAATGAACAAGTCCAAACGCGTAAGAAACTCGTACGAGGTCGCGCCAATGCTGCTTTTTGCAGTAGCTTTCGGTTCTTGGTAGTGTGGAGGTGTGTACATTGTGTCATCTCTTTTAAACGGTGTATCTGTCTTTGTATGCTGTAGAAACGAATCGGCATTGTTTTATTTATTATTATTATTATTGTTATAATATCACTTAATGTTCTTTTTTTTTACAATTTCTTACTAATTTCTTCCTCAGAACTTTAACAGTCCTTTGGTTCTTTTATTTTTCTCTTTCATGAATGCCATGTTCTTTGGAAGCTTGTTTAAACCAAGTTAATGGTCTTTTAGGCTTCCTCCAGGTGAATAGGAGTTCACTTTTTGAATAATAAGAATTATATATCACCACAGGGAGCATCAGGATTTTAGAGGTGATTAGGTGGGGCATGGCCAAAAAAAGGTTGGGAACCACTGCTCTAGAGACTGTTTTGCATGAAAATCCCAGGAATTACCCAGTTTCTGAGATAATCAAAGCACCAGCAATCATTCAATCATTCAATGGTCAAAATCATTTCAATCACATTTCTTCCCCATTCTGATGCTTGTTCTGAACAACATCTGAACCTCTTGACTATGTCTGCATGCATTTATGCACTGTCTTGCTGAGTCATGATTGGCTGATTTGATATTTGCTTTAATGAGCAAGTGTACAGCAATACCAAATAAAGCGGCCACTGAGTGTATATTGCTGCAACATATTATGCCTGTTCCTAAACTTAATGCCCTGGCTGTTGAAAGCCAGCGTGCTATGTGTCGTCTTAGCCACTCTATCTACTTGGGCGGCTGCTTTCACTTCCAGATCCTTCTGTTCCACAACACTTATCAGTGCCCTGTCATTCACTATAAAAGTGATAACCTAGCTTGCCTGTCCAAAATGCATACATCATAGATCAATGTTCTTCACCACATTTCCCCTTAACAAACCTTGTTAAAAAAGCACTATTAGCTAGTCCTTTATTGTATTGGAATTTTCAGAAACCAGTTGGCTCTTACCTTTGTCAATATGAGACTTGAATTGGAAATCAAAGGTTAAGGGTGAAAGGTGAAATATTTAAAGGCAACCAGAGGGTGGTGCAAATGTGGAATGAGTGGCCAGCAGAAGTGGTGGAATCGAGTTTGATTGCAACATTTAAGAGAAGTTTGGATAAGTACGTGGATGGAAGCAGTATGGAGGGTGGGTCAATGGGACTAGGTAGTTTAACAGTTCAGTATGGACTAGATGGGCCAAAAGGGCCTGTTTCTGTGCTGTGGTGCTCTATGACTCTATGATTTAATTATAAGTAGAAATAAAGTATCAGGCAAAGCAGGAGAATAAGGTTGAGAAGGAAAATAAATCAGCTATGATCGACTAGCAGAGCATACTCGATAGCACTGAAAAGCTTAATTCTACTCCTATATCTTATGACCTATAAAGCCTTAGGATGTTCTGAAAGCATGAAAAGATTTTTTTTAATGTGAAATTTTTCTTCGAAATGTGAGGATAAGTTCTGAAGTGGTTTGATTACAATGCTGCTTGTAATGATCATTGATTTGAGTAATTCCAGTGGGAAATAATGTTCAGCAAAATGGCTAAATCACTTTGATGTTGCCATTAAATTGATTTTTAAAAAGTCAGAAACATTTTTGTAATTATAGTTAATATCTTCTTCAAAAAGAAGATTTCTGGAAAAATGTAGTATTTTCTCTTAATTCCATCTATGTGAAGAGCTGTGGGGACAAAACTTATTGTCAGAATTGCATTGTGTAATGGAGTAAGCATTAATCAGTGAGCTCAAGATTAGCACAAAATTAAAGCTCATTCAGCTGCTGAGGTGAGCAACCAGGCAACTGGAGAAATGTTGAGCCATTTATGGCCATGGTAAGTTTCTATTTCATTAGAAGGAATCATAGAACACCTACAGCATAATACAGGCCCTTCGGCACACAAAGCCCATTTTTTTCTAAGCTTCATGTATCCGTCCAGGAGTTTCTTAAAAGACACTAACGTTTCCGCCTCCACCACCGCCGCCAGCAGTCCATTCCACGCACTCACCCATTCTGTGTAAAAACTTACCCAACATCTCCTCTGTACCTACTTCCAGGCACCTTAAAACTGTGCCCTCTCATGCTAGCCATTTTAGCCCTGGGAAAAAGCCTCTGACTCTCCACACGATCAATGCCTCTCATTATCTTGTACACCTCTATCAGGTCACCTCTCATCCCCTGTTGCTCCAAGGAGAAAAAGCTGAGTTCACTCAACCTATTCTCATAAGGCATGTTCCCCAATCGAGGCAACATCCTTGTAAATCTTCTCTGCACCCTTTCTATGGTTTCCACGTCGTTCCTCTAGTGAGGCGACCAGAATTGAGCACAGTACTCCAAGTGTGGTCTGATCAGGGTCCTATATAGCTGCAACATTACCTTTCGGCTCTTAAACTCAATCCCATGATTGATGAAGGCCAATGCACTATATGCCTTCTTAACCACAGAGTCAATCTGTGCAGCAGCTTTGAGTGTCCCATGGACTCGGACCCCAGGATCGCTCTGATCCTCCACACTGCCAAGAGTCTTGCCATTAATGCTAAATTCTGCCATCATATTTGACCTACCAAAATGAACCATCTCTCACTTATCTGGGTTGAACTCCATCTGCCACTTCTCAGCCCAGTTTTGCATCCTATCAATGTCCCACTATAACCTCTGACAGCACTCCACACTATCCACACTACCACCAACCTTTGTGTCATCAGCAAATTTACTAACCCATCCCTCCACTTCTTCATCCAAGTCATTTATAAAAATCATAGAGTAGGGGTCCCAGAACAGATCCTTGAGGCACACCACTGGTCACCAGCCTCCATGCAGAATGTGACTCATCTACAACCACTCTTTGCCTTCTGTGGGCAAGCCAGTTCTGGATCCACAAAGCAATGTCTCCATGGATCCCATGCCTCCTTACTTTCTAAATAAGCTTTTCATGAGGTACCTTATCAAATGCCTTGCTAAAATTCATATACACTACATCTATGGCTCTACCTTCATCAATGTGTTTAGTCTCATCCTCAAAAAATTCAGTCAGGCTCGTAAGGCACAATCTGCCTTTGAAAAGCCATGCTGACTATTCCTAATCATATCATGCCTCTCCAAATGTTCACAAATCCTGCCTCTTAGGATCTTCTCCATGAACTTACCAACCACTGAAGTAAGATTCACTGGTCTACAATTTCCTGGGCTATCTCTACTCGCTTTCTTGAATAAGGGAACAACATCTGCAACCCTCAAATCTTCCGGAACCTCTCCCATTCTCATTGATGATGTAAAATTCATCGCCAGAGGCTCAGCAATCTACTCCCTCACTTCCCACAATAGCCTGGGGTACATCCCGTCCGGTCCCAGTTACTTATCCAACATGATGCTTTCCAAAAGCTCCAGCACAACCTCTTCCTTAATACCTACATGCTCAAGCTTTTCAGTCCACTGCAAGTCATCCCTACATTCGCCAAGATCCTTTTCTGTAATGAATACTGAAGCAAAGTACAGGCGGTCCCCAGGTTACGTATGAGTTCCGTTCCTGAGTCTGTCTTTAAGTTGGATTTGTACGGAAATCGGAACAAGTACATCCAGTATTATTTAGCGTCAGTTAGTCAAATGTTTGTCTTAGTATATAGTATATATTTTACCTTTCAATGCATATAAAACACCTAAGAAACGTATGTATTCCAATAATTAAACCACTGCATTGCTTAGTAATAATTGTAGCTTTCATTAGGGCAGTGTCTTTCAAATGCTCCATTATTCTCACTTTATCCGTTATCCTTTAAAATTGTTCCAATCGTTGACCGAATGTAGCCTAACGCTTTTCCAATGACTGATGGCGTTTCACCTCTTTCCAAACGCTTTATTATTTCCACTTTATTTTCAATCGCTATCACTTCCCGTCAATGGAACAGAAACACTGTGGGCGGCAGCTCCCGAGCTTTGCCAGCACCCGAGGTTAGCTGGGGCCTAAGCACCACCACATTGAGACAGGCTAAATGGGACAAGTGGGTTGGGTTTGGCTGTGCTGGGTTTGGGTATTTGATCATCCACAATATTCCGCGTGGGAATTTAAACTGGAGGTCGAGTTGCAAGCTCGACATCAACCCAGCACGGATGGTACGGGAGTCTCTGGATTGACATCAACCCGGCACGGGAACGGTCGATCACCGGATCGAACTCAGGAAACTCCATTCTCCAGCCCTGCGCTGATCTCACTGCACCACCAGCCGACCAGAATGGTGGGGGGGGGGTCAGGGTGAACCTTGCTAAAGAAAATTTCAGCCAAATACAAAGTTAAACACTCAACACAGTGTCAACGGCAACGACTTAAAGTGGTGGACGGCATCGCAATCCGACTTAAAATGGTGGACAGCGTTCTCCTTCCTCGGTTCATAAGTACGAGTTGTCCGTAAGTCAGACGTTCGTAATTTGGGGACTACCTGTATTCATAAGGTATATCTGCCATCTCCTCCAGTCCCATACACACTTTTCCACTGTCGCACTTGATTGGTCCTATTCTCTCACGTCTTATCCTCTTGCTCTTCACATACTTGTAGAATGCCTTGGGGTTTTCCTTAATCCTGTCCACCAAGGCCTTCTCATGGCCCCTTCTGGCTCTCCTAATTTCACTCTTAAGCTCCTTCCTGCTAGCCTTATAATCTTCTAGATCTGTATCATTACCTAGTTTTTTTGAACCTTTCGTAAGCTCTTTTTCACTTCTTGACTTGATTTACAATAGCTTTTGTACACCACAGTTCCTGTACCCTACCATCCTTTCCTCGTCTCATTGGAATGTTTCAACGCAGAACCCCACTACAATATCCTCTGAACATTTGCCACATTTCTTCTGTATGTTTCCCTGAGAACATCTGTTTCCAGTTTATGCTTTCAAGTTCCTGTCTGATAGCCTCATATTTCCCCTTACTCCAATTATAGGTTTCCCTAACGTCTGTTCCTCTCCCTCTCCATTGCTAGGTAAAGGAGATAGAATTGTGATCACTATCTCCAAAAGGCTCTCCCACTGAGAGACCTGACACCTGACCAAGTTCATTTCCCAATACCAAATCAAGCAGCTTCTCCTCTTGTAGGCTTATGTACATATTGTGTCAAGAAACCTTTATGAACACACCTAACAAACTCCACCCCATCTAAACCCCTCACTCTTGGGAGATGCCAATCAATATTTGGGAAATTAAAATCTCCCACCATAACCCTGTTATGATTACTCCTTTCCATAATCTGTCTCCCTATATGCTCCTCGATGTCCCTGTTACTATTGGGTGGTTAATAAAAAAACACCCAGTAGAGTTATTGACACCTTCCACCCACAGAGACTCTGTAGACAACCCCTCCATGACTTCTTTCTTTTCTGCAGCTGTGACACTATCTCTGATCAACAGTGCCACGCCCCCACCTCTTTTGCCCCGCTCCCTGTCCTTTCTAAAACATCTAAAGCCTAGCACTTGAAGTAGCCATTCCTGCCCTTGCAACATCCAAGTCTCTGTAATGGCCATAACATCATAGCTCCAAATGCTGATCCACCTCTAAGCTCATCTGCTTTATTCATAATACAGTACTCCTTGCATTAAAATAGACACATCTCAAACTATTGGTCTGTGTGCGTCCCTTCTCCATCACATGCCTATCCTCCCTTTCACACTGTCTCCAAGCTTTCTCTATTTATGAGCCAACCTCCCTTTCCTCTGTCACTTCAGTTCAGTTCCCACCCCCCAGCAATTGCAGTTTAAACTCTCTCCAATAGCCTTTGCAAACCTCCTCGCCAGGATATTGGTCCCCCTCAGATTCAAGTGCAACCCGTCCTTTTTGTACAGGTCACACCTACCCCAAAAGAGGTCCCAGTGATCCAGAAATCTGAATCCCTGCCCCCTGCTCCAATCCCTCAGCAACACATTTATCCTCCATCTCATTCTATTCCTATACTCACGGTCACGTGGCACAGGCAGTAATCCTGAGATTATTACCTTTGAGGTCCTGCTTCTCAACTTCCTTCCTAACTCCCTGTAGTCTGTTTTCAATATGTACCACGGCCTCTGACTGTTCTCCTTTGCTCTTCAAGGTATCATGGACGCGATCAGAAACATCCCAGACCCTGGCACCTGGGAAGCAAACTACCATCCGCATTTCTTTCCTGCATCCACAGAATCACCTGTCTGACCCCCTAGTTTTAGAGTCCCCTATCACTGCTGCCATCCTCTTCCTTTCCCTATCCTTCGGAGCCACAGGGCCAGACTCTGTGCCAGAGGTGCAACCACTGTTGCTTCCCCAGGTAGGCTGTCTCCCCCAACAGTACTCAAACAGGAGTACTTATTGTTAAGGGGGACAGCCCCACTGGGGTACTCTCTAGCATCTGCTTCTTGCCCTTTCCTCTCCTGACTGTTACCCACTTATCTGTCCCCTGAGGCCCTGGAGTGGCTACCTGCCTATAGCTCCTCTCTATCACCTCCTCACTCTCCCTGACCAAACGAAGGTCATCCAGCTGTATCTCCAGTTCCCTAACATGGTCCCTAAGGAGCTGCAGCTCAACGTACCTGGTGCAGATGTGGCTGTCTCACAGGCTGGGAGTCGCCAGAACCTCCCACATTGACACTGAGCACAGATAACTGGCCTCGCACACATACTTCCTGTCTGTATTCTAAATAGATAACCTACCTCACCTTGACCCTTTATCGCCTAAGCCCCGTTGAGCCAAAGCCTTTCTACTTTGTCTCCCACTACTCCGTCACCTGCTCCTTTGACACCCACTCTGTAAAGCTGTCTTCTTTTTAAACTCTTCCTGCTGTTCTCACTGTCCAACCTTCACGCACTTGCGCAGTCATGCCCTTTTCAAACCGCTATAGAAGTAACCGTCACCTTTTTAATTCTGCTCGCCTTTAAGCTCTTCCCGTTGTTCTCACTGGTCGACCTCCATGCGCTTGCACAGTCGTGCCCCGTTCAAACCACTGAATCAATCAGTAACACCAAGAGACCTGTGCATTTCTGCTGCTGACTTGAAATTTAATTTCTCAATAGCAAAAACGGGCTACGTTTCACATGTTTCAAGTAGGGTCTATAGTATGGGATCAAGTGTAGGTATATATACACAAATGTACAGATTAGGAGTACATAGAGGCAACTCAGCTCATAGAGGCTGTTCCATAATTTCTTTGTTACTACTTTATTGATTTCATGACCCATGTGGAATATGCCTATCCTTACAAAGATGGGGCTGGTGGGATAGGTGGAAGGATAGTTTATGAGATGGTCCATTCCTTCTGCTATGTGCTCTAGGGTCTCTATGTGCTCATGAGGAATGGTCACAAGCTTCTGGAATGAGATTTCAGTCTTATCATGACCCGGAAGAAATAGTTCTCACATTTTTTTTGTGGCATCAAAATTTTTAAACTTAGCATAATGCATTTGTCTTCTTTTTTCTCTTTCAATATTTTTATTAGCTTTGCATAAAAGAATACAGAGTACAAGAAGATATATATTATAAGTCAAAAGAAAAAATAAAATACGTTTGTAGTACCAAATACATTGTATTAAAATACAGTTACAATCACAAAACCCTGTATTCATTAATATTAAATTAAATCATAATATTGAAATATAATAATTTTGTTATACAGAAAAAAATCTAAACCCACTACCAAAGTCAGAGCTGTTAGGAAAAACAAGAAAAAAGGGAAAAAAACCCTTATCATATGATAAAATATATTATTAGCCACCATGTGTACTTTTACAACAAAGCAAAGGTTTTGAAAATAACTTTAAGTATTAAACAAGTATGTTACTACATTGAAGATATTTCAAATGGTGTTTAACCCTTTGCATGCCATTACTGTATTGCTCTGTTTCTACTATCAAAATAGCCTTTTGCTTGCATAATGCTGTATTGTTCCCATCATGTTGTTGAAAGGTGTAGCAGCTAGCCATGTTTGCAGAGATTGATTAATATAGGAATTTAGAGTTGGTTTGTGAGTCCATCGAGCCTACTTTGCCATTCACTGCAATTATGGCTGTCCTTTGTTCCAGTATTATTCTTTCCGCAAATTCCTTGAGATTTTTTGTATCTAGCAATTCAGCTACCTCTTTCTTAAATATACATGCCATCCCCAGGTTAAAATGCTGACTTGTGGATACCCCTACAAACAAATAAGCATCTATAATAATAAATTTAAAAGTGCAACGTATGTAAATACATTCATTTCTAAAAACGGTTAGAATTAGTTTCTTCTCAAGGTTCAAGATTGTTTAATATCATTTCCTGTACACAAGTATAAGGAGAATGAAATAGTTGTATGCCCATAAAATGATGCTAGGCTGTACATAGGGTGGCTGACAGGAAATAATAAAGTAGTGGTGGAATTAGTGGATGGAGGTGTTGATCAGCCTTACTGCATGGGGGAAGTGACTGGTTTTGAGTCTGCTGGTCTTGGATAATTGCCACATTGCCCTCTCTCTGATGGGAGTGGGACAAATGGGCCATGAGCAGGATGTGTGGGATCCTTCATGATGTTAAACTGGTCATTTTCTGACACCTTTCTGTATATATGTCCTTGATGATGGGTAGGCTGGTGCCAGTAATGTGTTGGGAAATTTTTGACTACCCGTTGTAGAGCCTTCTTGTTCACTGCAGTACAGTTTCTGTACCAAGCAGTGATGCACCTTGTTAGGATGCTCTCTACTGCGCATCTTTATAATGACCTGAGTATAGATGTGCAAAGTCCTGCTCTCAAAATTGGAGGCGTTGATGAGCTTTCTTGACTGTATTAGGATATGTTCTGGAACCATGAGAGATTGTGTGTATGTACTCCCAGAAGTTTGAAACTGCTTGCAGTTTCTACTGCTGTGCCACTGATGTAAGGTGGGGGGGGGGGGGTGGGGGGTAGCATGTGAGTGGTGCGAGTTCTTCTGAAGTTGGCAACCATCTCCTTTGTCTTTGTTGTCTTATTGTTCTCTCTATCCACTTTAAATAATTACTATTTTCTTTTGTGCTTTTGATGCCATTCATTATAATACTGTATTGGCATGTATAGCATTGAGTGGTATTTGTGTATTGAATGAGTTGTAGACAAATGGATATCTGTAAAAACAGAACTCATTCGTTATCCAGGAAAGGCCTGTATACAGTGACTTTCATTCCACCACCACCTTTGTGAGAGGATTCCTCAGGTTCATTAACCCCCTGAGTAAAGAAATTACCTTACTCTTAAATGTCTTCTCCTGTAACCTAAGATTGTGACATTTTAAATACATCCATATTTATGTGATTATTAATTGCTGCTTGGGATTAAATACAGTCATAAAGTCATGCAGCATGGAATTTTACTGTATATTTTGATAAATAAAGCTAATCTTTAGTAAAACATGCCACTCAGCCCAACTGGTCTTTGCCAACTGAAATGTCTATCAAAACTAGTCCCATATGCCCATGTTTGTCCCATATTCCTCTAGTCTTAACTGTGTACCTGTCTAAGCGTCTTTTAAATGTTGTTAATGTACCTGCCTCAACTACCGGTACTTCTTCTGGCAGCTCTTTCTGCATCTGGACTATCCTCTAGATGAAAAAGTTGACCCTCAGGTTAATTGTTGGATCTCCATTTATTTTTTGATCCTTAGGGTTCCAACAGGAGTCAAAAATGGGGAGCAGTCTTAACTTATAATGACCTGGGTAATGAGCCTGGCCAGCTGATTAACTTTTCTATGGGTGAACAGTTTGGGAACAGTGACCACAGCTCCTGAACTTTCAGGATAGCTATAGAGATGAATAAGTATGGTCCTTATGGGAGAGTTTTAAAATTGGAATAAAGCAAATTATGAGGCCATTCCGCAAGAACTAAGAAGTGTTAATTGGGGGCACCTTTTTTCTGACAGATCCACATCAGACATGTGGAGGGTATTTAAGGACCAATTGCACAGAGTACAGGAGAGGTATGTTCCTGTTGGAAGGAAGGCTGGGGATGGAAAGATAAGAGAACCTTGAATGTCCAGAGAGGTATTTAATTTAGTCAAGAAGAAAAAGGAAAAGCATGTAAAGCTTTGGAAGATAGGATCAAACAAAGCACATGAGGAATATAAAGAAGCCAGAAAAGAACTAAAGAATGGAATTACGAAAGCCAGGAGGGGCCATGAAAAGTCATTGGCAAGTAGGATTAAGGTGAATCCCAAGGCATTCTATACATATTGTACGTCAAGAGCAAGAGGATAACTAGGGAGAGGGTGGGACCACTCAAGGATAAAGGTGAGAACATTTGCTTGGGTGCAGGGAATGTGAGTGAGGTACTTAATGAGTACTTTGCTTCAGTATTTACCAAGGAAAATGATGTGGAGGACTAGGAGATCAGTGCTGAGTGTATAAATATGTTAAGACATTTAGAGGTCAAGAGGAGGAACAGGTGTTGGGCCTCCTAATTAAAATGGATAAGTTCCCAGGGCCTCAAGGGATTTACCCGCAGTTATTGAAGGAGGTAAGAAACAAAATTGCTGGACCCTTGACCAGTATCTTTATGTCCTCTGTAGCCACAGGCAAGTCCCGGAGGACTGGTAAGTGGCTAATGTTGTACTTCTATTTGAGAAGTGAACAAGAGAAAATCTGGGAGCTATAGACTGATAAGTCCCACGTCATTTGTAAGGAAATCGCTGCAGAAAATTTTTAGGGTTAGGAAATATGAGCATTTGGAAATCCATGGCCTAATTAGGAAGAGCTTTGCGTTTGGCAGGTCGTGTCTTATCAACTTGATTAAGTTTTTTGACAAGGTGACAAGAGATATTGATGAGACTAGGGCAGTGGATGTTGTCCACATAGATTTTAGTAAGGAGTTTTACAAAGTCCCTCATGGGAGGCTAATCCAGAAGATTAAGATGCATGGGATCCACAGCGAATTGGCTGTTTGGATTCATAACTGGCTTACACAAAGAAGACAGAGCATAGTGGTTGAAGGAATTTAATCGAACTGGAGGTCTGTAATGAATGGAGTTCCTGAGGGATCTGTGTTGGGACCTCTGCTGTTTGTGATGTATATAAATGACTTGGATGGGTAGGTTAGTAAGTTTGCAGATGATACCAAAATTGGTGGAGTTCTGGATAATGTAGAAGGCTGGCAAAGGATACAACACAATATACAGTGCCTATAATTATTATTAATACCCCCTTGAAAGTTTACATGTTTTATTGTTTTACAACATTGAATCACAGTGGATTTGATTTGACTTTTTTGACACTGATCAACAAAAAAAAGACTCTTGTGTCAAAGTGAAAACCGATCTCTACAAAGTGATCTAAATAAATTACAAATATAAAATAATTGATTGCATAAGTATTCAAAATTATCAAAGTAATTGATTGCATAAGTATTCACCTCCTTTAATATGACACACCAAATCATCACTGGTGCAGCCAATTGGCTTTAGCAGTTACATGATGAAGATCATCTGTTTGCAGTCAAGGTGTTTAAATAAATTGTCGTAAAAATACACCTGTATCTGGAAGGTCTAACTCGTAGTGAGTCAGTATCCTGGCAAAAACTACACCATGAAGACTAAAGAGCACTCCAAGCAACTCCATAAAAAATTTATTGAAAAACACAAGACAGCAGATGCATACAAGAAAATTTCCAAGTCACCTGAATATCCCTTGGAGTGCAGTTAAGCCAATTATCAAGAAATAGAAAGAATATGGCTCAGCTCTAAATCTGTATAGAGCAGTCTGTCATCAAAAACTGAATGACTGTGCAAGAAGGAGACTAGTGAGGGAGGCCACCAAGAGACCTATGACAACTCTGGAGGAGTTACAAGCTTCAGTGGCTGAGGTGGAAGAGACTGCACGTACAATAACAGTTGCCCAGGCACTTCACCAGTTGCAGCATTTTGGTAGAGTGGCAAAGAGAAAGCCATTGTTGCAAAAACACACATGAAATCTCGGCTAGAGTTTGCCAAAAGCCATGTGGGATACACTGAAGTCAGCTGGAAGAAAGTCCTATGGTCTGTTGAAACCAAAATGGAGCTTTTTGGCCATCAGACTAAATGCTATGTTTGGCATAAGCCAAACACCGCATATCATCAGAAACACACCATCCCTACTGTGAGCATGCATCACGCTATGGGGATGCTTCACTGCAGCAGACCCTGGAAGGCTTGTGAAGGTAGAGGGTAAAATGAATGCAACAAAATACAGATAAATCCTGGAGGAAAACCTCATGCAATCTGCAAGAGAACTGTGACTTGGGAGAAGTTTGTTTTCCAGCAAGACAATGACCGCAAGACACAGGAATGGCGTAAAAGCAACAAAGTTAATGTTCTAGAGTGGCCAAGTCAGGATTCAGAACTCAGTCCAATTGAAAATTTGTGTTTGGACTTGAAAAGGGCTGTTCATTTGCGATCCCCACATAATCTGACAGAGCCTGAACAATTTTGTAAAGAAGAATGGGGGAAAAGTTATAGTGCCCAGATGTGCAAAGCTGATAGAGAGCTATCCACACAGAATCAAAGCTGTAATTGCTGCCTAAAAATACATCAACTAAATACTGACTTGAAGGAGGTGAATAATTATGCAATCAATTATTTTGTGTTTAATAATTGTAATAAATTTAGACCAATTTGTAAAAATTTGTTTTCACTTAGACATGAAAGAGTCTTTTTTTGTTGATCAGTGTCAAAAAAGCAAAATTAAATCTACTATGATTCAATGTTGTAAAAGAATAAAGGATGGAAACTTCCGAGGGAGTTGAATAATTTTTTATAGGCACTGTAGATCAGTTGCAGATGTAAGGCTGAGAAGTGGTAGATGGAGTTTAACCCAGATAAATGTGAGGTGTTGCACCTCAGTAGGGCAAATAGAGGGAGACAGTGCAGTGTTAAGGGCAAGTGTTACTGAGCAGAGAGATCTTGGGATCTGAGTTCATAGCTCCTTGAAAGTGGCTATACGGGTCAATAAGGTAGTTAAGGCTTTTGGAATGTTTGTTTTTATCAGTTAAGGCATTGAGTTCAAAAGTCAGGAGGTTATGTTGTAACTTTATAAAACTCTGGTTAGGCCACATCTGGAGTATTGCGTACATTTCTGGTTGCCCCACTATAGGAAGAATGCTGAAGGTGCAGAAGAGTCTTACCAAGGTGCTGTCTGGATTAGAGGGTATATGCTATCACTAGAAGCTGGATAAACTTGGGTTGTTTTCACTGGAGTACCTGAGGCTGAGGGGAGATCTGATAGAGGTTTTCAAGATTATGAGAGGGTTAAAATGTCTGAGTGCATATATTGAAGGTGAGAGGGGGTGGGACCAAGGGGGATGTGAGGGTTAAGTTTTTTACTTAAGAGTATTGGATGTCTGGAATGTACCGCCTAGTGTAGTGATAGGGGTAAATATATTAGAGGCTTTTAAGGGATGTTGGGATAGGCACATGGTTGCAAGGAAAATAGAAAAATCTGGATATGGTGTAGGTAGGAGGGATCAGTGTTTGGGTGTTTTCAATTTGAAATTTTGCTGGTTTGGCGCAACATTGTGGGCCGAATAATCTGTTCCTGTGCTGTACTGTTCTGTGTTCTGTGATATCTTCTAGTCTAATCTGCTTTTATGGTTACATCAAAGCAATGTTTAGCATTACTCCAAATGTGCATGCATTCAACACAGTTGGCAGACTAGTATAACTCGTATAAGTACTGCATTACCACTCTAACTAACTGGATTTATTCCTGACAGTGAGGTTTGTGTGGAGTCTGCTTATTTTCCCCTGTGATTATGTGTTTTTCCCTCAGATGCTCTGGCTTCTTCCCACAGATTAAGGAGGTGCAGGTTGTTAAGTTACTTGAGCATCGTACATTGCTCTCGTAAGCAGTCATAGTAGAAGCTAGAGGAGAGTTGTTATGCATGTGGAGAGAATAGATTAAGAAAGATTAGTAGTGGATTGAGATTTCTCTGAGTTGGTAGAGACTGAAATATAGTGGCTTTCATTTGTGCCATTGGAAAATGTGCATATGAATATTATTGGTCAGTAAAACTTTAAAGGCTATTTAAAAGAAATTAAAACATGTACAAGCTTCCTCATTATTGAGCTTCTTGTCACATTAAATGACAAAATTAAAATTTTGTATGTAACCTCTTATTCTCTCTTTACATGTGGAAGTTAAGATTATTTTCTTGTAGCTCTGGGAATGGTTGTGGTAATCTATACACTTTTTTCAAGTCTTCCTGTGAAATCTGTATTAAATGATGTCAAATTATTCACTTGGGTCATTATTATGTATTGCAATGTAAAACTATATTTTTAATATTCTAGATTGCCTGGTCTTTTAGACAATATTCATAAAGATCAGAAGTGTTTGTCCAAGAAGAGATGTTGGGTTTCTGATAGCCCTGCATCAAGCTGCAGTACTGTGGAAAGACAAACTGCATCTATGAAATATGCATTCCAACAAGGTAATCCATTCTCATATTATGTTTCTCAGATTTCTTCATTCCATTGAAGGAGTTTATTTTATCCATTGTGTTTCCTGTAATCCATTCTCTGTCACTTTGCATTCATTACCCTGATTCTTCTACCATCTACCTATACTCCACATAAACTACAGTAGTTTATTAGTAATCAACCAACACCACTTTGGGATGTGGGTGGAAACAGCATCAGAGCAAACTGTGCACTGACAGAGAGAACATACAAACTCCCAACACCAGAAGTCAGGATAGAACTGAATCGCAGGAACCAATGCAGCACCGCTAACCAAAAGTAGATCAGCTGAATAAAAGATAATTTACTGTACAAAAGAAAGTGTACGAATCAAATATAGGTCCTGAGCCAGTTGAAACAAAAACAGGTTTATTCTTATTGTTATGTGGTCGGCAACAATGAACATAGAATTGAATCAGGTTTTATAAACAAACATAAACATTTATTAAACTCTGCTCAACAAAAGTGAAAAGTAAACAAATGACTAACTTAACCGGAAGTTAACTGCTATACGGCAATTTAACAAACAGCCAAACTCTGGAATAGTTCTTAAAGTGGTAAATTCGAACACAGTCATAAAGTAGTAAATTCGAAAGTCCAAATGATTTATACAGTCAGTAAGGAGAGACTTCCCTGACTACTGATTTCTTCGAAGATGTGATGTTACTGCTGATCCCAGCTGAGCAATGCCTTGTCCATAGGATTCACGACGAAGGAAATAAAACAGCTTAAAGGAATTGACCTTTATGCTGGAGTGTAAACACTGCACAAACCTTCCTGATCTTGTAGGGGTTATCTCAGATGCAGGCCACTATTCCTGAACGAAGATTCAATAAGGTCGATCCTTTACAAAACCGCTGAATGACACCAACTTTACTCAATCCTTCGGGTTCCCGTACTGTGGTAAGGTCTTCACTCTCCAATACTAGACTGTAAAGGTAAAACAAAGGTCCAACAAACAAAAACTGGCAGCAAATGGCGAAACTGCTGGCACAACGGTTTTTGCACCTTACAATAGAAAGTAAAAACTCCACTTTAAAATGAAACTGCGTCATGAGACGAATACGCAGCAAAACTAACTAACAAACTAACCAACGTGACAACAGGGGATTCCCTTTATATACCTGTTGGAACATGCCATCACAGCCTCACACCAATTGGAAAATTACATCATGTGACCTCACACTGGCAGGAAAATTACATCACCCACTAACACAAGACAATTACATCATGCTCACAAGATACTCAATTACATCATGGTCATAAGACAGTCACAAGATACCCACGGGGTATGTAACATTATCATCATTCTACTTGAGTTTGTGGAGTTGAGATATTATATTTAAAGTGTGTAAATTATTAATGCTGCTTGGTTTGATTAATGACAATTGAAATACATACTGGATCCCAATGAAAAAGGCTTGGACACCACTGATCAGAACAGCACAGAAGGAGATTGTTTAGGCTCTAAAATTAATGTCACTTTACAAGAATTACCTGGTTGTCACAGTCTTGTGCAACATACACTAATTATCACATACACTAATTATCCATTGATTTGATTTTACTGTTAATATATGGGTAGGCTGCACAGTAGGAAGTGTTGTCTTAAGCTATGGCCTGATCTATTAGGTGAAAATAAAAGATCACATTACAAATATTTATCGCATTACAAATGCATAGTAACTACTTGAAAGTAGCTACTTGAAAAGAAATTTGTGAGTTAATAATCGTCTTAACAACACTGAGAAACAATAGCTTTTATTTTCCCAGGGGAAAAAACTCTCTGTCTTTGAAATGGAGGAAGAGAGATAGAGAAAGTTGACACAAGTAAAGTACAGCCACTCAAATCTAGAGCGAAAAAAACCCCATAAACTGCTGGAGGAATTCAGCAGGTGAAACAGTATCAGGACTGTTGAAGGATGTCAACCCAAAATGTTGACAATTCTTTTTCTGCCCTGCACCCCTCTCAATGTAATCTATTCTTCTCCTTGAGTTACTCCTGCAGCATTCTTTTTTCATGCTGAGAAACGGAGTGGGAAAATACAATTATGAAATTCTTCCCAGGGCATGGTCTCCCTCTTCTACTCCTCCTTTTTCTTCCTTTTCCTCCATATTCTCCTCCTCCTCTTGCATCTCCCTCTCCCTCATTTTCCTTCCACACTTCTTGCTTTTCTTCTCTGCTTCTTCTCTTTCCACCTCTCCCTTTACTTATCCCTCCCCCTCTCCCCCTCACCCTTTGTATTCAGCAAACCTCCCAACACCCCTTCAGTGCATTAGTGTAATTTTATTCCCATTAGTTTGTGCAATAGCCACATTAGAAAAGGTTAATGCATTGGTAGAAGTTTTATTGCCTCTAAGATGCTTTGGAATATCATATCATTGCGAAAGGAGTCTAAAAATAAATGATCAGGCTATATATAAACCATCAGGATCTTGGTGTCAGTTCAGCTACAATGAAGATGTGAGTATTTTTGTGAGGAATTAATAGTTTATCAACATAGAATTCCTAGTGTATGACACTGATGCTGGCTTAAGGCAAAAGTGACAACTTCTATGCTTTCTATTCTGATGTCTACTCCATACATATTTCATATAAGATTCTGTGAAAAGACAAAGATTTCTAAGCTGTTGCTCTGTCCTGTCTGGAGCTGTTATTAGTAAAAGTTCAGATATGGATAAGAAACATTTTCCCAGTGATTTTTATAGAAGCATGACTGAGGAGAGATGGCTATTAGACAAACAAGATGATCAGCCCAGATATCTACCTCCATGTGGGGAACGGTGATGAGACAGAATGATGGCGTACTGGCAAGGCTAATGTAGTAATAAGGCAGGAGCCAAATCAGAATCATATTTATCATCGCTGACATAGAGCATGACATTTGTTCTGCGGCAGCAGTACAGTGGAGGACATAAAACAAAAATAAGTTACAAATATAAACATAGTGCAGAAACAAAAGGAATTCAAGGTTGTATTTAAAAGATCATGGAATGTTCAGAAATCTGATGGTGGAAGGAAGAAACTGTTCCTAAATTGATGAGTGTGGGTCTTCAGGCTACCCGATGGTAGTCGCAAGAAGAAGGCATGTCCATAATGATGAGGGTCGCTAGTGATGGATGCTACCTTCTTGAAGCATTGCCTTTTGAAGATGTTCTCAAGTGTGGGGAGGGTGTGCTCATGATGGAACTGGTTAAGTCTACAACCCTCTGCAGGCTCTTTTAATCCTGCATATTGGAGCCTCTGTACCAGGCTTTGATGTCACCAGTTAGAATGTTCATCATATCTACAGAAACTGTAAGAGTCTTGTAGTAGAGCAGCTGACATGCTGTCTTTGTAATGTCACGTACCCTGTGACTGGGTTACCAAACCAGCAGAAATGGAATGATACGTTGGAGTCTGGTGGTACTGTAACTAAAAGTGTTTATTAGTAAACTAAGTTATACAGTACTATAAAATGCAAATATACATATAAAACAGGTTAGCAATGATATATACAGAAGTGTGGAAATATAAATCAAAACCAAGCTCCTTCAAAGTCTAGCAGTAAATGAATAGTCTTCGGATGATGCAGAGTTCAGATCAGTTTAGTTTAGTTCGAGGTAGTTGCTGTGGTACCGTTGGGGGGAGAGAGAGAGAGAGCGAGAGGTGAGCAGTTGCAGCAGGCAAACCTTCCATTATCTTCTTGTTCTGTTGTGCTGTTGTGGTCACCGACTGTGACCCCTCCGTTCCCGGCCAGACCGTTCTTCAGTGGTGAGCTTGTCACCCAGCCGAGGGTGGACACACACACCCCACCGGCCTGCCTTCACACACTGTGAGCCTCTGATCAATTCCCCCGAATCGATCCTCCAAGCCCCCACCTTCCTGTGGGTGCACAATGCTCCTTCAGTGTCCCGTGGCGTGTCTGCCTGTGTCTCAGCAGACTTGTCTTTTATCTCCCCTGCCGGGGTACCAGCCATCCATCAACTGTCCATGTCCATGTCCATCAAACTGGGCCATTCCTGCTGTCTCAGCAAGAATGTTAATGAGCAAAGAAGAGTGTCCTTGTAGCAAAGGTAAATAATCAGTGAAGAAGCCATAATACTAAATTATATCTCTCTCTCTCATCTGCCGTCCCCCCCCCCTCTCATTAGCAGCACAAACAGTGTCCAAAAGCCAGACTCATTCTCCCGACATTTTAAAGTGGTTGTCTACAGGAAATATGAACCCTAGGGGTACATAACAGTAATTACATTGATCTTTTGGGCCCAGAAAAGATCCGGTTAAGATGTTAACACCCAGGAACTTGAAAGCTGCTCGGGCTTTCTGTCACAGAGCCCTCAGTGAGGATTGGTGTGCATTCTCCTGACTTCCCTTTCCTGAAGTTCACAATCAACTCCTTGGTCTTGTTGACATTGAGTGCCAGGTTGTTGTGCATGGAATATGGTATTTAATTCAAGAAATTAGAACTAGATATTAAAGTTCACAGAACAACATCTCAATTTTTTTGTTGGGCACATTGTACCCAATGTACTAAATTCTCCAACTTCAGATAACTTTGTCTTTCATTCTTTTTTAATCATTTAAGCATGCAATTCATTACTCACTTTTTAATTTTCATTTTTATATTCTAGCCTGCTCAGCATATTACAGTAGGCCAGCTTGTAAAACATCAGTCAGATTTCTCACCATTAGTACCATGTACAGAGACAAATGAGCTGAAATTGTCCATTCAATGGCCGACCATCATTTTACCCAATTTTTGACATTGTCTCAGTTACTTAAACTAACTTATTTTCTCTTTTTCTCTATTCTATTGAATGGTCTTTGACACGAAACATTCACTTATTTCTAGGTTCACTGATGCTCCTTGACTGACTGAATTTGTCCAGCGTTCCTGTTTTTGTTAAAAGTCACATTCTTCAGTACTGTAAAAATATAGAACTAGCAATTATCTTTGAGCATTCAACGAAGTTTTTGAATTTTCAATTTATAAGAGAGGTACTCTTTAAGAGATTCATTAAAATGCAGGTACTGGAAGTCTGAAATTAAAAAAAACAGAACGTGCTGAATAAATTCAGAAGATCAGACAGCTTCTAGTTAGATCACTTATCTAGATTTCACAACATTAGCAGCATATTACACAAAGGAGCGTAGTTGTGCATTTGATGACCATGTTATTTTACTCCTACTGCAGGTATTCCCTTTGTTCCATCCATTGCTCTACCCTTCTTCCTCTGCTTCCTAGACTGACTTATTTTCGTTCTTCCTGGTTGGGGGGGGTTGAGCTTGAGCCTTTAAAAAAATTGGATTAAATAGTTTTGAAATAATTTCTCATAGCTTCACAGATGTAGCTAGTTTATTTGAAACAATTTTCTCTTTCTTTTAAAATAGATGATCGGATTATCAAGCACCAAGCATTTTGCTCAATATTTGATGAAAAATCACCAAAGGAGGATGATCAGAATAAACTTAAAAACTCAAAAAATGAAGCATTGGAGATGCAGCTGGAAGGCAAATTAGAGAAAGTGACCCCAGGAGGAATGCATGAAAGAAGTGGAACCCGTATCAAGGACAACTACAAAAAAGTACAACATACTGCATATAGAACATTTAATCCAAGTTCAACGATGGTCTCTGCAACTGAAAAGCTTTGTTTGCATTCTGTTTGCCAGACAAAATTCACAGAAAATATGGCTTCTGAAATGGATAAATTCAGATTGGATGAGATCTGCTATAATATTGGTGAGAAGCAGAACACTCCAAATAGCAACAAGAGTTCCAAAAGACACAAAGCAGATTTAATGTGCAAGAATCAACCAAAAAAGGTAATGTGTGAATGAAACAATACAGGTTCATTGTTATTAACTTTGATTCATTTCCCTTTACCATCTTTATTTCGTTCAATGCATCTAAAATTTAGAGAGATGTTTGTTAGAACTACAACAGGATTGTGTTTCAGGCTAATGTATTATTCTGTCTAGGCTCATTTAGAAAGCCTGGACAGAGAGCTACTTGAAGTGATATGGAAAATTTGGACCAGAGCTTGTAACTATAGATTGGTTCTCTGCCATAATGATGGGCTTTCTATTTAGTTTCCTAAAAGATTTCATTTAAGAGTAGCCTTTTCTCAACATCATCCATTGATTCTCTGTCAAATATGATACACAATTCAGTAAATACTGTAGGGACTTTAGGTTTTACAGTAGCTCTGATCAGATGTTCCAAATCATTGAAGATTTTGTTCAAGCATCATATTCAGTCACCATGACACTGGAGGTAATTGAATGAAATATTTTATGATTGCTGTAGCCAGCTATCTATTAGTGAAAATTAGATTTGGTGTTCCGAATGTGTATTGCCAGAGTTTGAACTACAAGGTGGTTATATGGCTGTAGACATAGCCTGAAGTTTAGGCAGGGTATATGACTGGATCTAGGATTGGGAATGGTGGCTGGGGACCGAAATGTTTGTGTATTTCAGCTTGTCGAAGCACATAAGCTGATACCAGTTCTATTTTTCATGTTTCCTTTAAATTTACATGGTTTGATTTCCACTGCCTTTAAATTCATGAGGTTTACTGGGGGAAGAAATAAAGTATGAATTAATTATTGGAGTTTTACTGCATATGCCAGAATTTAATGGGTCAGTTTTCTGGACTTGGCTCACAGCCTCTAATTCCCAAAATTTACCTACACTTAATCCAGTCTGAACAAGGAGAGCTCCTTTCACTGATCCTCCATACCTCTGAAAACAAGGTCTCAATGAAATCCAGACCTCAGGTACTTTAGTATTGTGGACCTGATGCCGAATGATCATGACAGACTTTGGTAGAAGGTATTTGGAAACATTAAAATTGAGGTAAAGATAGAATACGTAAAATAACCTTCAAGATGTTAATTGAAATCCCACAAAAATAAACAAATAATTTAAAATGTTGAAATAGAGTGAATTATTTAAAGAAATACTTATTCTCCCCTTTGCCTCTTAATCCCAAGGGTATCATCTCTATTAAGATCAAAGGAGCCTTTGATCTTATGCCATGTTTGACAAGCAGAGGATTATAAAAGTAATTCTGCTTAATGCAGAATTCCAGAAAGAGGGGCTAGCAACTATAGGACTGTGTATACAGATGCAGAGTGGAGTAACAGCTACAGCACTGTATGTCATTTGGTGACACTCAGTTTAGGAGAATATCTGTGGAATTATGAAATTTCCTGAAGATTGATTGATAATAATCCAGTGTTTGTAGGTACAGCTGGCAACTCCAGCCAGAAAGATTTGCCCTTTTATTATCAGAAGAACATCAGAAACTTGGTGGAATTGGGTCTTGCCTGAATGTCTATATTCTTCATTTCTTAGGAACTTACTATTTCAGTATGCAGTGTGATAGCATAGTAGTTAGTGCATTCGCTATCACAAGTCTTACAGTAGCTTAGCGGTTATAGGAGTTAGCGTAATCGCTTTATAGTATTGGTGACCACCAATTGAGGTTCATTTCCCATCACTGACTATAAAGAGTTCTCTCTGTGAATGTGTGGGTTCCCTCTAGATGCCTCAATTTCCTCCCACACTCCAAGGACATGGGTTAGTAAGTTATGGGCATGTTATGTTGGTGCCAGAAGCCTACCAACACTTGCGGGCTGCCCCCAGCGCATCGTGGCTCATTTGATTTGTAATGTAGATGATGCATTTCACTCTGTTTAATCTTAATCTAATTAAGAGGTTGTAGATGACAATAGAATTTCTTTCTGGAGAATCAAATCAGTACAGTGAAATAAATAATTGTTTTTCATTGTATTTGTTGTAAATGTTTCTCATCAATTTATATACTTAATATACTCATCTGTCTTCAGCATTCTTTTATAAATTGGTAAATTTTAAATTGGGAAAGAGAATTAAATTTGCTTGTAAGAAATGAAAAGTAGTAAGTTTTAGTGTAGTATAATATTTCTGTGCAGGAAAACTTGATGAGATTTAGAGTAAATATAGATACAGTACACATGGAAAACTGAAAAGCACCTAAACAAGTTAGTAAGATTGTTCAATCAATGTAGAAATAGTGGAATGCATTTCAATAGGATATGATTAGTTTATGGCCACTAGAAGGAAGACTGGTTATGCAAAATTTGGGGGTGCTTGGAACTTAGAGCAATTAAAAAGGTATTTAAGCAAAAGTCTAAAACTAAGAGTAATTATACTGAAAGAAGCTAACCACTTACGGAAAATAAAGATTAGAAACAGTAAAAATTTCGATAATTACAGTAGAGAACATATTTGCCACTTGAAAATTTGTCTTGAATCTTTATCAATTCCATTATCAAATTCCCAAATATCTATTTCTGCAGTTAACACCATTGATGCCATTATTCCCATTAACAATATACTCCCAGTCATCTTCATGCTTTGTTTCTCAGACTGCTTTAATAAATACTTTGCAGCAAACTTGAACAAATAAATGTACAATAAATAAAACATTGAAAAACATTAAGGCTTGGTAGAGATCATGTCTGAAGAAGAACACTTCATCTTCCATTGTGGCATGTTACAGTCTTCTAGAACTGAAATTGAATGCTCTAATTTCCGATACTTGATTTCTGTCTGTTTGAATTGTGCTATGTATGAACTCAATTTGTTTGTTGTATTTTTTCCATTTCTCATACTTTTCCTCTAGAAGTAGAACACATGTTTACCCTGACCTGCCCTGCACGTCTTCCTGCTCAGTGTTTTGTAACTCTCACATTCTTTGGGATTATGGATAGCTTGCTTCCACCTGAGTTTTGTGGATTCTAAAATGCAGTGGGTGGTGATGGTTTTGTCTGGTTTCTCCCAACAGGTGTTTGTGGAGGGGTTGTGAATGGATGAGGACCTCAATTTTGAAGTTGAGAGGTGGTGTAGTTGGGGTGTTCAGAGAGTGGGAATGTCCATGTTGTTCAGGGTCAGTGGGGGCTGGCAGGTTGATAACTGAGGTTCAGGTGCGGAAGTTGGTGGTTGAAATGATCTTATAAGCAGGTGGATGGTCTGAAAGAAAGGAGCTAAATAGTAAGAGTTCCAATTGAGAGTGTCACTTCAATAAAAACAATTTGTGCCTGGTACACACAGGGACCATTCTTGTTCAACACACTGTGCACTCATTTCTGACCCTGAGATAGCACAGTTTTTACACCGAGAGTGGTAAGTGCATGGAATGCACTTCTGAAGTTGGTGGCAGATATATTAAGGGACATCTAAGGGACTCTTAGATAAGCACGTGGATGAAAGAAAAATGGAGGTCGCTGTGGGAGGGAAGAGTTATAGATTTGTCTTGGAGTAGGTTAACAGGTCAGCACAACATTGTGGTTTGGAAGGCCTCCACTGTGCTGTAATGTTCTGAGATACTTCATCTTCACCAGAAGGGTCTCAACCTGAAATCTTGACTGTCCATTTCCCACTGTAGATGCTGCCTGACTTGCTGAGTTCCTCTAAATTTTTGTGTGTTGCTCCAAGCTCCAACATTTGCACTCTTGTGTCTCAGATTAATTTGCCTCAGATTACAATTGTAGAATAATTAGCTATCGGTACAGAAAAAAATCAGTTCTATTTATCTTGATTTCTGAGATAAAAATTTCATTTATAATTATTTTTGGTTTCAGTTTAATGTTGCTTGAAACCCTTTTTTGTAACTTCTTCCATTTGCATTAGTTTTCATATTTTCTTACTGCATTTTGCTGTTAATAATTTTGCGGTTAATAATTTGAAAAAAAACAACTTCCGAATTGCAATAAGAATATGACATTAAGAAAAAAAAAGAACAAATTATTGAAGCAATAATCATTGTGCAAATTAACAAGTATGATTTGTGCTGCAATATCTCTTATGCTCTCTGGTGCCCTAAACAGGACACAAACACTCCATTAGGTCACATTAGGATATACAAATTTTGTTCCCTTGCTACCTGACAGATCACTTCATTGCTAGTACTGGATATGATTCTAATCAATTATTAACTTCCATTATCGGAGTGTCGTAGAGTCATTTATAGCATGTGAATTAATGTCTAGGAAGGATGGCTTTGTTGTGCCAGAAACAGTAGATATGGTAGCTCCTCCTTCCCTTTTATGGCAGCTTCTTGCACAGTTAAAGGCGCTGCCAGGAGAATGTACTATATTTTAAAGGTGAGACCACTTCCCAGAATTTTTAAGGAATTAACGTGACATTTGCAGTCTCAGTCACCTGACAATCAGGATTGTGCTGGTTGTGGTTTAGCACATTAACATGGGAATAAACTGCCCTAATAGATTTTTTTGAAGTAAATTGTATCAAGTTTGGGTGTTGAAAGTAAATACAGCTTACATTAAGCACACAAGAAATGGATGAAATGTAATTTCTATGTGTTTGTATGCAGTATCATTTTGTTTGTAATACTAATTTTTTAATAACTTATTAACAAAGATTCTGTACTTCTGCAGAGGGAATGTGACGTTAAAGAAAACACAGTTACTGAAAAAATGATCAGTATAATTGCTGCAAAATATACAAATGAGACAAAAGAAAAACACTTGAATAAAGAAGTACCTCATTGCACTAGGTAAGGAATTTGAATGCATAAGTAATTTGACTTGGCACGTACATATGTATTTCACTGAACAGAACATAGAACAGTGAAAATTACAGTACAGGCACCTTCAACCTATGATATCAGTGGAATTCAAGATGACAAATCAATCTCATATGCGAATACATTGTTTATATCTCCCCATTCCCTTCCCTGATTGTCATTGCCTATTTAAAATGGCTCTTGACCATTGCTATCGTATTTACTTCCACCATTTCTCCTGGTAACGTACTCCAGGCAGCTGTTACTTTCTGTGTGTAAACAAAACTTGTTTCATTAATCATCTTCAAACTTTCCACCTCTCACCGTTTAAGATATGCCCTCTAGTATTTGAAATTTCCACCCTGGGAGAAAGACTTTGACTATCTATCCTGTCTCTACCTCATAATTTTGTATACTTGTGTCAAGTTGCTCCTCAGCCTTTGGACTCACCAAGAAAACTGTCCAAGTTTGTCCAATCTCTCCTTGCAGCTAATACTATCTAATCAAGGAAATATCTTGATTAATATTTCCCACATCCCACAAAGCCTCTACATCCTGTAATGCAAAAATCAGAGCTGTACACAGTACTCCAAAAATGACCAAGCTAATTTTGAATTCAATTTAAAAAATCTCCATGGATCCTGAATGCCTTAATCAGTCTACTATAAGAGACTTCATTGAAAAACTTTTTAAAGTCCACGTGTACAACTTTCATTGCTGAACCTTCACTAGTCATTGGTGTCATTCCTCAATAAGATCAATCAAGTTTGTAAAACATGACCTCTCCTATACAAAGCCATGCTGACTATCCCTAACAAGTCTATGACTTTCCTAATGGAATTAGATCTTCTCTCAAAGAACCTTCCCCACTAATTTCCTTACCACTTAGGTAAGCCTCAGGATTCTCTGTGAATGTGGAGCAGCGTATATTGGCATGGCGAAAACCCGCATCAAGAAGCACAAAAGGTGTATGTGTTTGGGTTACCTGGTGAAATCGGAGGGAGCAGAACATTGCATTCACAATGGGCCCAGGTTTGACTTTGACTTTTGGGACCACCTGGTGAAGAAAGCCATTGAAATAAAACCAGAGGAAAATAATTTTAACAAAGCTGAGGGTCTGGCTCTAAGTAAGAACTGGAATTTGACTGATGTAAACAAGGTGGACAGTGGAAACATGACTGAATGAGAACTAACCAATCAGGAGGGACAGGCGACGGGGGTATAAATACCATCTGACTAGACAAGCCTAGGATTCATCCCTGATGAAGATGGCAAGTTTGCCATTAAAACATTGGTTAAATCGATATCTGTACCTGCCTGGAAGCCCAAGAAGAGTTTATTCGTCAAATATGCCAAGAAAGCATTAGATCCTTTTATTGGATATCTCTTTGTTACTAGGCTGTGCCAGTTGACACTAGATTGTCCTACTGATATCTTAGATTGTCCTACTGATGTAAGCACCCTTTCCATGTCCACTGCCTGCCATTCAGTTGGTTTCAATGTGTGTGCCACTTCATCCTTCTGAACTCACACAAGTACAGGCCCAGAGACATGAAAATTTCTTGACATATCAGTCCTTCCATTCCTGAGATCATGGTCCCCCTCCAGGCACAGAACATTTTTCCTTACATCTATGGCCCAAAATTGCTCACAGTATTCCAAATGTGGTCTGATTAAAGCTTTATAAAGCCCCAGCAGTACATCCTTGCTTGTATGTTTTACCCCTTTAGAAATGAATGCTAACATTGCATTTGCTTTCTTTACTACCAACTCAACCTAAAAGTTAACCTTAAGAGAATCCTGCAGTAGGATTCCTATGTCCCCTTTGCACCTCCAATTTCTGTATTCTCTCCTAATTTAGGAAATGGTCTACATCTTTATTCTTTCACCAAAAATGTGTGATGTTGCACTTCCTCACATTGTCATCCATCATTCACTTCTTTGCCCATTCTCCCAACTCGTCCAAGACCTTTAGCAGATTCTGTGCCTCTGCAGCACTACTATCTATCTGTCCCTGTACCTATCTTGGTATCATTTACAAACTTGGCCACAATACTATCAGTTTCTTCATGCAGGTGACATTTATATTACATGTGGCCCCAACACTGCATAGGAGGGCCTTGTCACATAAGATTGTGACAGCTTCAAGCTTTAGTAGATCTGTTTGTAAACCAGTGGTCACTATAGACAGTTTGTTATTACCTGAAGTTTTGGACTATTGTTAATACAAATCAATGCTGATTGCTGCAATGGGTTTAATTTGATATCTTTTGTTCATTTTATTGTAATTGTGGGTTAAAATATTGACACTGCACCACATTGTTTCCTCCACTGTGGTATATCAATCTCAATTTTTAACTGGGAAGGCTGGCTGTCAGCTGATTGGTGAGGCCTTGCACAGCACAGGGCATTTCTATAGGTGTACAGCAATGCCCCCAAAGGCTCACCAGCTGTCAAAAGTTGGTCAGGTAGCTAGGAGCATTTTAATATGGATGTGTTCTCCTGGATTATATAGCCAATGACCTTGTTCACCCACCATTTCCTGATCTAATGTGGAAGCACAGCCAAGTTGACCCTCCACACCAAAGAATTTTCCCGGGTTATTATTAATGGACCTAGCGTAAAATAAATAAATTACTTCCCTGCACTTAGCTTTACACTTGAGGTCAATGACTCCAAGTGAAAGGGGTTGCACTGCTTAGGCCAGCCAGTGTGGATAGAAAGCTAAAGAGTTGAGTGATAAATGCATCCCTTCTATTCAGCTGAGTTGAATTCTGAGTCTTGTGGATGTTGTTTTAATGCGATTAAACAATCTAGAACAAAACTAGATCGGACTCCAGTTGCTGGGGTGCTTCCCCCTTAAGATGCCAGAAGAGAGGATGACAAGCTGGACTAAAAGTTTGTTTAAGAAAATGTGGCTTTTGACTCCCAGTACTGACCATCTTGCTTTAAAATGTAGTCTCTGGTGAATAAAATTGAAGATCTCAGAGCTAGGGTTCTATATCAGAGGGACACTTAGACCTCTTGCGTCTTTTGTTTCATGGAATCTTGGTTAACCCCTTCCATTCCGGATTCAGCAATTCAGATTGATGGTTTACAATACACCATCTAGGTAGGACTGCTGAGTCTTTCAAAGGTAGGGGAGGAGTGGAGTATGCTTCATGATCAACTCCCTGTGGTGTACAGTCATGGCTGTGCTGTCCCAGTCCTGTTCACCAGACCTAGAACACCTTGCAATCAAGTGTCATCCATTTTACTTGTCGTGGGAAATTTCAGCAAATATTTTGGTAGTGTCCCATTGATGCACCATCAATAACTCACGCTGAGACTTAGGAAGTGAGATATCGGCTTTTATTGACTGAAGAACAACACTACATCCTGGGAAAATGAGGGAGAGCAGCAGACCACAGTCGCCTTTATACAGGGGTCTGTGGGAGGAGCCACAGGAGCAGTCAGCAGGGTCTGTGGGAGGAGCCACAGGAGCAGTCAGACAGGTATATCTAGTTCACCACACCCACCACAGGCCAGTGTTGAACAGGCTGTAGACGAACTGAGTGGTTTGATGGACAAGCATGAAACAGCAGGTTCTGATGCCTTACCCATCACCTTGGCAGTTTTTAACCAGGCCAGCTTGAAAAAAACCCTCGAAATAATTATTACCAACTAATCACTTGTACCTGAGGAACCAACACACTGGACCACTGTTACACTACCATCATGAGTGCTTACTGTGCTGTCTCATGCCCACATTACTTTGGAAAATCTGATCACCTAGTTGTACTTCTCCCTGAGTATAAGCAGTGACTGAAGACTGCTGCACCAGTACTGAGGACTAAGAAGGAGCACTTTAAGGACTGCTTTGAACTGGTGAACTGGACAGTATTCAGGGATTCATCTTAGAGACTGAATGAGTACGCCACAACTATCACTGACTTCTTTAAGACCTGTGTTAGTGAGAATATGCCTACAAGAACTTACTGTACATACCCAAATCAAAAGCCATGGATGAACCAAGAGGTTCATAGACTGCTGAGAGCAAGAGCTGTGGCATTCAAGTCCAGTGATCCAGGTCTATACAAGAAAACCAGGTATGACTTGTGGATCCAGTCCTGACGAAAGGTCTCGGCCGGAAACATCAACAATGCTTCTCCCTATAGTTGCTGCCTGGCCTGCAGTGTTCCACCAGCATTTTGTGTGTATGACTTGTGGAGGGCTATTTCAAGAACTAAGGAACAATTCTGACCGAGGTTGGAGGTGACATCAGATGCATGTCAACTCTGGCAGGGTTTGCAGGCCTTTTCTTCCTACAAAGCAAAACCCAATATCATGAATGGCAGTGATGTTTCACTCCCAGATTAGCTCAATGCCTTTTGATCTCACTTTGAAAGGGAAAATAAAACTACAGCTATGAGGATCCCTGCAGCACCTGGTGACCCTGTGATCTCTGTCTCTGAGGCCGACATCAGGCTGCATTCAAGAGGATGAACCCTTGCAAGGCAACAGGCCCCAATGGAGTACCCAGTAAGGCTCTGAAAACCTGTGCCAACCAATTGACGAGGGGTGTTCAAAGACATTTTCAGTCTCTCATTGCTATGGTCAGAAGTTACCACCTGCGACAAAAGGTCAATAATTATATCTGTGCCCAAGAAGAGCAGGGCAAGCTGCCTAATTGACTGTTGTCCAGTAGCACTCACATCTGTGGTGATGAAGTGCTTTGATAGGTTGGTTATGGCTAGAATCAACTCCTGTCTCAGCAAGGACTTGGACCCACTGTAATTTGTCTATTGCCTCAATAGGTTGCAAACCCTGGCTCTCTATGCGGCCTTGAATCAGCTGGCTAATACAAACGCCAATGTCAGGATGCTTTTTATTGACTACAGGTCAGCATTTAATAGTATCATTCATGCAGTTCTGATGGAAAAGCTCCAGAACCCGGGATGCTGAACCTCCCTCTACAACTGGATCCTTGACTTCCTAATTAAAAGAACACTATTTGTGTGGATTGGAAATAACATTTCCACCTTTCAACTTGCTGACAATCAACACTGGAACACCTCAGGAATGTGTGCTTAGCCCACCTCTCTTCTCTCTCTTCTCACTGCCATCATAAATTTGCTGACGATACAACAGTTGTTGACAGAATCTCAAAGAGTGACGAGAGGGTGTACAGGAGTGAGATATACCAGTTAGTTGAGTGGTGTCACAGCAACAACCTTGCACTGAACGTCAGTAAGACCAGAAAACTGATTGTGGACTTCAGAAGGGATAAGATGAGGGGATACATACCAGTCCTCATAGTGAGATCAGAAGTAGAGAGAGTGAGCAATTTTCAGTAACTGGGTGTCAATATCTCTGAGGACCTAATTTTGATCCAATATATTGATGTAGCTATAAAGAAGGCAGGACAACAGCTATATTTTATTAGGAGTCTGAGGAGATTTGATTTGTCACCTAAAATACTCGCAAATTTCTACAGATGTATCTTGGAGAGCATTCTAACTAGCTGCATCACCATCTGGTTTGGGGAAGGGAGTCGCTATTGCACAGGATCGAAGTAAGCCGCAGAGAGTTGTAAAGTTAGTCAGCTTCATCATGGGCACTAGCCTCCATAGTATCCAGGACATCTTCAAGGAGTGGTGTTTCAGAAAGGTGGTGTCCGTCATTAAGAGCCCCTACCATGCAGGACATGCCCTCTTCTCATTGCTACCATTGGGAAGGAGATGTAGAATCCTAATGCAGATGCACTCAATGATCAGGAACGGCTTCTTCCACTCTGCATTCTGATTTCTGAATGGACGTTGAATTCATGAACATTACTTCATTACTTTTTATATTTCCCATTTTTTATACTACTTATTTAATTTAATCTTTAATATACATATATTTACTGTAATAATGTTTTTTCTCTCTGTTATCATGTATTGCATTGTACCGCTGCCGCAAAGTTAATAAATTTCATGACATATGCCTGTGATATTAAACCTGATTCTGATCCTAGAGTAGGTGAATTACACTGACCTTTGCATTTTAGCTTGTCGCAGACTTCCCAATTCCAGTGCAATTTGCAGACATGAAAGAGATGAGTTGACTTCTCTGTAGATCTGGCCCAATGCTGTGAAAATCCTTGTAACTTTGAACAAAGCTATAGTTAAACTTTTTCTTTGGGTGAGGTGTTCTGTTACCTTATAGTTCTATTATTACACTGACAGTCACAGATATTTTAATAAAACTAATTTTTTGCAATTTTTTGCACTTGCTTTGAGAATAATAGTATAACCAGCTTAACCTGCTTTATAAAACTAGCATACTGTTCTTGTATGTTTAAGTAATTTTTGAGTAATTATGTGTGTGTGTGTGTGTGTGTATACATATAAAAATATTTATTTATTTTGGTTAAGCATTCCTGTATGTTTAAGGAATTAATTGCTAGTTTTATACATAAAACATAAATTGCATACATCATTATGCTACCTCGTGATATGTGTGCACCTCACTTAAAGTAAGGATGAAGTTAAAACCATATTTTGGACATTCCTATCTTCCTTTGAATTAGTTTAATGTTTTGAAGTTACCAAACATAACCTTGATGACAAGATAATTTTAAAACAAACCCGACATGGCTACCAGCCTGTTAAAGTGAGTGAGACATTCAAAATAAAATAAAACCATTGAAGGTCAAATTTAAAAGTTAACACCGCAGCATGTGGAAAGATGGTCTTTGGAAGGAAAGACACGATTGAGTTTTTTTTTCAAAAGGCCATAAACTGAACAATTCAGGGCTCATAAACTGAGCACCTGGTGATAAAAATCATTGAAAAGTCAGAAATGGCTGGCTATGTTAGAAAGATTGGTGAGTCTGATTACATAATCGGTAATTGGCTCATGTACACTGAACTATTGGAACAGTATTTTGAACCAAATGAAATAACAAATGAGAAGCCAATTTAGGTAAGTGTATTAGGTTTAAACACATACAGTTTGCTTCGAGGTTTGAGTACTGTAACCAAACCATCAGAAGTGAGCCTTGCTACTATTGCAAAAGTGATGCAGGAATATTTAGAACCAAAGCCATTGTTGATTGCAGAACGCTTTAGCTTTCATAAACAGAATCAAAAGGAAGGGGGTGTCCATTTCATTTTATGTAGCTGAAATGAAGAGATTGTCAGAGCATTTTCAGTTTGGAAATGGGCTTAATGATACACTAAGAGATTGTTTGGGTTGTGGAATCTTAAAATTTCAAAATCAGCTCCCAACTAAAGCACAGCTTATATTCAAATGAGCAGTGGAAATTACTATTTCAATGGAAACTGCAGACTGACTCATTTGAGTTGCAGTCAGGAATGAAAGTGAACATGAAGAAAATTGCATTATCTAACCAGAAACCAGCCTGGCTGAACAAATTATGTTACAATTGTGGCAGAGGCTCAGCAAACAACTACTGATTGGAGTGACATTTGCAATCTTTCAGGTCTCCAGGACCATGCCAGAATCAAGTGATTCTGGAAAGATCATGACCAATGCATCTGTTATCAGCAACTTCTCTCAGGACTCTGGGATGTAATTCATCGGGTCCAGGGAACTTATCCACCCTAAAACCTTTGAGTTTACCTGGCACTTTTTCCTTTGTAATAGCAACGGCACTCACTCCTGCTTCCTGACACTTACGGACCACTGGCATACTGCTAGTGTCTTCTACAGTGAAGACAGGTGCAAAGTATCCATTAAGTTCATCTGCTATTCCCCCCCACCATCCCCACATTACTAACTCATCAGTATCATATTCCAGTGGTCCAATTTCAACTCTCACCTTCCTTTTACTCTTAATATAACTGAAAAAGCTTTGGGTATCCTGCTTTATATTATTGGCTAGTCTGCCCTCATATTTTATCTTTTTCATTTTTATAGCTTTTTAGTTGCCAATGTTGGATTTTAAAAGCTTCCCAATCATCCAACTTCCCACTCACTTTTGCTACCTTATATGCCCTTTACTTGGCTTTATGCAGTCCTTAAGTTCCTTTGTCAGCTGCAGTTGCCTACCCCTGCCACTTGAGAACAACTTCTCTGGGACATAGCTATATTAACATTAAAATAAACATTGCAACTGGATGATGTGAATGGGCCAGACCATCCATGTTTAATCCACTAGCATCACAGTGGCTTACAGGGTACAGATCTGGTTTACAGAAATCAGACTTTATGCAAATTTGCCCTGTATTGTATAGCTACTGTATAATATGGGGCTACTTTATGTTGTAGGGACATGTCGTTGCATGCGCTATTAGGCATGTATTGGTCTGCACGTGTGTGTTAGAGTTCAGTTTCTACCAGTAAAGAGCCATGAAACTTAGCTCCCGTCTCCAGCGTTTTTATTAATAGCATTGTTGTGTAGCCAGGCCACACACACAACAAATTGGCAACAAGGTTAATAAACCTACGTCATATCAGAATGCCGTGTTTTAATTGATAACAACGCTTGGAGGAAGAGCGTTGAAGGAATGAGCCAAGAAGCGGGAGGAGGAGGCAGAGTGAGGCAGCGAGTCAAAAAGGAAGCGGGAGCACAGCTGGGGTCGGGAACATCAGGAGACCAAGAGACACAGTTGGAACTGCAGCACGTCCAGGCAAGACCACAGCCAGTGCTGAACCCCAGGGCTGAGGGTCTGCCTGCCCCAGAAGGGAGATAAAAAGGAGCGAAAAACACACATTTAGATGAGTGCACTCGTGGCGCTAGCAAAAAGGTCACGTGAGTCAAAAAAAGGGAGAACGGGGCTAAATTAACATAACAAAATGGTGGTGATTGGAACCATTACAGCATTTGATAGTAGCCTTGAAGACTGGGCAACTTACATTGAAAGAGTGGAGTTATATTGTGATGCTAATGTTGTTAATGATGAAAAGAAAGCCAGCGTCTTATTTAGTATTATGGGAGCAAAAACATATGGCCTGCTATGAAGCTTGTTAACCCCTGAAAAGCCAGCTGACAAAACATTCAAGCAAATAGCAAACACTCTCCAACAGCATTTAAACCCCAAACCACTGGTCATTGCTGAAAGATTTAAATTTGACAATTGGAATCAGAGCAAAAATGAAAGCATTTCGGAATATTGTGCTGAATTGCGCGAAGTATCCGAACATTGTCAATTTGGAGCGGATCTTTCGGATGCATTGAGGGACAACTTAATGTGTGGCATGCACTGTGAAACCACACAGAAGAAGCTTCTGTGTGAAAGAGACCTTACATTCAAGAAAGCACTAAACATAGCAATATCAACGGAAACAATGGCACAAGGTGGTTCCGAGATACAATAAAAATCTCTGGAATATGCCACAAATAAAATCTCATTGAACAGAAATGAAGGAAAGAAATGTTACCGTTGTGGGAACAGGTCACATGACCTGGATGACTGTTGGTTTAAAGACAAAGAATGCAGAAACTGTGGCAAACAGGGCCACATTGGGAGAGTATGCAAAGCTAGTCAACAGCAGAAAAAAGGCAAAATACAGTGAAACAAGAAACCCCAGGAAGGAAAATACAACAATGTTCACAAAATGAAAGAAGGCAGTTCTGATGAAAACAACCCCAATGAAAGTGAATCGTCTTGTCTGCAACTTCACAGCGTGAAAGAGACAGATGATCGAAGAGTAATATGGGTCACTCCACAGGTGGCGGGCGTGAGACTGAAAATGGAGTTGGATACAGGCTCAGCTTTAACAGTGATCTCTGTACACGACTATAAACGACCGTTTTCACATATACCTCTGAAATGAAATTAACTTCTGCTAAAGATTTACACAAGACAGAAAGTGTATCCCAAAGGCAAAATTAAAGTGACAGTGACCTACGGAGACAAAACACAGTAGCTGAACTTCTATGTAATGAAAAATGGAGGACCACTGTTGCTGGCATGTGAATGGCTCAGGAAATTCCAGTTGGATTGGCACACCATCAAGGAACTAGATGTGTCAACAATGGAGGGCAGCTCAGTGGAGAAGATGTCCGCAGCTCTCCTCTCACCCATTGTTGACTATTACAATGACAAGGAGGAGCTAGACAGCATCGACGATGAGAACGAATGCAGTATCCGTGGCCACGACTCTGATGAAGATACACAGGATGCAAGGGAGATAGATATTGCCAATAAGCAGGATGATGAAGACTACTTGGAAGTAAAAAACCAGATGTACCAGGAGAAATTGACATCTCTCAAAAGACAACTACAGCAGTTACAGGAAGGCACTTTGCAGGAGTATCAGAAAAGGATGAAGAAACTAGATCAACAATACAAGGAAGGAATACGAAATGCTGAGCTTTTTCTGCAACTGGAGACAGAACAAGTGGAATGGAACTATATTAAAGAGAAGAAAGCAGCAGTGAAGGAATTTGAAGATAAAAAGATTGAGTTAGAAGAAAAGAAAAAGATGATTGAGAATGAAAATGGAATTCACTGGAGATTCTATGGAGGTAAAGCCAATAATTACTAGGAAACTAAGGAGGAGATCTAATGACCCTGTTCCAATTACATACAAAAGACAAAAACCTGCGCTTGCTCAGTTAAGTTACTTGTTAACAGATGAACAGATAATGGAAGATCTGCGAACTCTCAATAAGCTTAAATCTCTGAAAAGACCAGCATCTCTGTCTTCTCCAGAACAATTTCCTTGGGAAAGATCCATGAAAATTGGTCATCCCTTAAAAGCTGTTGGACAAAATCAATTCCATTCAAACAGAACAGCTTTCGCACAGGGTAAATCTTGAACTAATCAATCATTTCTTCCATTGAGAATCATACACTTAATCCTTTGCAGGGCAAGTTCTTTTGCACATACATATTTTGAATCCTCAGCACGAAGAGGTTAGGAAACAGCATCAAAATGGAGGCGAATTCTGGCAACAAACTGTATGGTTTCTATTGTTGTATTTTCATATTTGTGCTGAATGTGCATCTGAAGGAATACTCCCTCTTGAGCCAAGTACACAATCTTTTCTTGCACTGTGCACAACTGGGATTTTTCATACATAGAATCCTCCAAACAATTCAGAAACAGTGCATAGAGTTCAGTCTCATTTTCTTAACCAAGATTTGTTTGTTTAAACTTCAGACAGATAGCACTGCAGGTAATCCTTAATATCAGCAAAACTGTACTTTAACAGCAGCTTAAGAACAATGGAACGAACAACAGGATTTCAATCAACTGCTTCATCAAATGGTGAAAGATTACTGGTAAAGTACTGATCTTTCTTTGAGTCATTGGATTGCACTGACTTTTGAATAACTAGCAGAGACAGCAGATCACCAACCACCACTTTTGTTGGTGCAAGTCATCAAAGCAACGAAAAATGCATCACACCTCTTGCGAAATATGACTAATTTTGCTACAGCTTCACTTATTTCTTGTTACTACTGGTACATAATCATCATCTAGAGAAGTATGGCACAGTGGGTAGAGACCGCCCCCCCCCCCCCCGAGACTTGAGTTATAAATGGGTCTTAGACCAAAAGTTTAAAAAAAAGCTTGTTATAATTTGATATTATTACATTACTTTGTTATACTTTGATATTATTACGTTGCTAAGTAAACAATTGGTAGGCGTTTGTATGTTAAGGGTAAACATATCTGTTTAGAGTCGTGCCCCAGTAAAAAATACAGTTAATACACTATTAAAATAAAACAGGAGGAGTGTACTGTATAATATGGGCCACTTTATGTTGTAGGGACACATCGTTGCATGCGCTATTAGGCACGTATTCATCTGCACGTGTATGTTAGAGTTCGATTTCTACCAGTAAAGAACCATGAAACTTAGTTCCCATCTCCAGCGTTTTTATTAATAGCATTGTTGTGTAGCCAGGTCACATACACAACATGCCCAAAAAAGTTTCGAAACATTTTTTAAGAAAAGAAAGTCAGTGCAAACATCTTCATGTATTATGTAATTGGGGTGGCAGCTAATTAATTATAAACAAAGCTTGTTATGTGTGACTTCGCTGCAATAATCAGATTTAGTTTGAACCTATGAGCATGAAATATATAATGTTAGCATACTGGAAAGTAATTAGGAAACCCTTTGGAGTGTTAATGATAAGTGCAAGGTTTGTGGAGAATGAAAAGAAAATTATGATCTTGCTTTACTAACACTGTTGAGACTGCACTTGGAGTACTGCTTCCACTTTTAGTCTAAGTACTTAAGTACAAAGTTCAAAGTAAATTTATTACAGAAGTACACATGTCATCATATACAACCATGAGATTCATTTTCTTGTGTGCATTCACAGTAAATACATGAAACACAATATAAGCAAAGAAAAACCACACCCCACAGGATGGACAAACAAACCAATGTGCAAAAGAGAACAAGTTGTTCAAATACTAAAACAAAATAAATAATAACAAATAAGCAATTTTAATAACATGAAATGAAGAGACCCTAAAATAAGTCCATAGTCATGGGAAAAGTTAAGTGATGGCGTAAATGAAGTTGAGTGAAGTTATCCCACTGGTTATAGAGCCTGATAGTTGATGGGTAATAACTGTTCCTGAACCTGGTGACATGGGTCCTAGGACTCCTGTACCTTTTTCCTAATGGCAGCAGTAAGAAGAGAGTATTGCCTGGATAGTGGGGGTCCTTGATGATGGATGGTACTTTGCTGTGTGGATGTGCTCAGTGGTGGGGAGGCCTTTACCTGTGATGTCCTAGGCCGTATTGACTACTTGTAGGATTTTCTGTTGAAGGGAATTGGTGCTTCCTTACCAGTTACAACCAGTTATGGTAATGCACCACCACACATCTAAAGAAGTTTCGTCAAAGTTTTAGATGATATGCTGAATTGTCGCAAACTTCTAAGAAAGTTGAAGCACTGCCATGTTTTCTTCATAATGACAATTGCATCCCTGATCCAGGACAGATCATTCTAAATTATAGCACCGAGAAAATTTAAAGTTGCTACCCCTCTCCTCCTCTGATTTCCAATGAGGAGTGGCTCATGGATTTCCAGTTTCCTTCTCTTGAAGTCAATAATCAGCTTCTTGATCTTGCTATTGAGTGAGAGGTTGTATTGGCATGGCTCAGATTATCAATCTCCTTATGTGCTGATCTGTCACCACTTTTGAGTTAGTCAACAATAATGGTATTGTCAGTAAACTTAAATCTGGCTTTGGAGCTGTGCTTAGCCTTACAGTCATAAGTATAACGTGAGTAGAGCAAGGGGCTAAGCACACAGCCTTCTGTTGCACTTGTACTGAAGGAGACGCTTTTGCCAATTGAAACTGGCTGGCGTCTGCAAATGAGGAAATCAAGGATCCAATTGCACAAGGAAGTATTGAGCCAAGGTCTTGAAACTTATTGATTAGCTTTTTTTGAGCATGATAGTACTGACTGCTGAGCTTTAGTCATTTTCACTGTCCAGATGTTCTAGTGTTGACTGAAGAACCAATGAAAAGGCAGCTACTGTTGACCTGTTGTGATGGTAGGCAAATTGAAGTGCATCCATGTTGTTTCTCATGAGTTAGTATGTTTCATCACCATCCTCAAAGCACTTCATCACAGTGGCTTTAAGTGCTATTGGATGATAGTCATTGAGGCAAGTAACCACAATTTCTTAGACATTGGAATAATTGAAGCAAAGACTTTGAAGATATCGGTGAATACTCCAGCCAGTTGATCAGCACAGGTCTTTAGTACTCAGCCAGTGCAAATAATGATATATTTGCACTGGTGGTTGTCCAGAAAAGCTTCACCATGGTAATGGATGTGATATAGGAAGTGAAGATGAACATGTTGTGTCTATACTTATTGGTCTTGAGAAAAAGGAGAGGTGATTTCATTAATCTTACTAATTGAGATTAACATAGTAAATTTTGGGTAACTTTATTCCCAGTAGTGGGAAAAAAACTCGGGGACAGAATCAGAGGCGAAACATTTAAGATAAGGATGAGGAAATTGTTCTCTGATATGATCATGAATTTTTGGAATATCACCCCTTCCACATAGGATTGTTGGTTTGGTTATTAAATACATTTATAATGGAGTTGACAAACATTTGAATTATAAATTAACCAACGGAAATGAGCTGAGCACAATAGTTGTGGTTAGGTTAGGAATGGATTAACGGTGCTCTTATTGAATGTTGAGGTTAGCTCAAGGGCTTGATTGGCCTATTGCTGCTCCCTTTACTTTTGCATTATATGTTCTTGTGTACTATCCCTCCAGTAGAAGATTGGTAAATTTACACTTTGTTCTGTTCTGACTGAATATCTATTGATATTACTTTCTCAGTCAATGATTGGATGTTCACCTACATCTAGTGAACAGGTTTGATTGGCAAATATATGACCTCAATCTCCTACACTTTGATTGGAGATCTATAAATACATAAAATGAAAATCCAAGGCCTGGGGAACAACAGATTTCACATCTTATCAATTGAGAAGATATCCAATATGATTTCCCTGTACTTGGTCTTTCTTCCAATTATTTGTGCATGTTACAGTATTGACTTCCATTTTGTGTACTATAATCTTTCGTATGTATGTCTTTTGGAAGTCCACTTAGATAACACTTGTAATTCTATTTTCTTTGCTTGCTTGCATACTAGCTTCCTCATAAAAACATAATGGTTTATTAATCAGACTTGGCCTTTATGTGTTGCCTCTCATTGGTTAGATCACACTGGCCTCAACAGCAGGAAATCTGTATTGTTGAATGTTGTCGAACAGCGAATAATTTTATTGTTTCTTTGTGATTTTCCAGATATCGACTGGATGAATTACATGATAAAAAACTGCAAAAGGTTAGTGTATAAAGTGGCATGTACACACATTTTTATTTTTAATATTTCTTTAGACATTTTAATAGGAATAAAAAAGCCTCATCAGTTTGAAAAATGAAGTCTTTCTCTGGAAAGTGGAATCATAAAATTAAAAGCTTTTTCAAGAAAGGATGTGCCATTTCTTTAAAGTTAGCTCTATTCAAAGAGGACAAGCTTGTAATCATATCATGCTTTTTAATATGGTGGCACATTCTGAGGCATCTTACAAGAGTGTTATCAAATAAATTTTAACACAGATACAAAGGCGAAGTCCTAAAACTTGGTTAAAGAGGTTTACTTTAGGAGAAAAGAGTAGTCAAGAGGCAGAGATGATTTTATGTAGTCTCAAGCTGTCAAGTTTCATACATGACAGGCAGCAGTAAAAAGATTCAAACTGGGGATGCTAATGAATCTTGAATTGGAGGAGTGCAGACATTTCAGACAATTATATGACTGGATCAAGATCTCCAAAGGATTAGAATATACAACAAATTTAAGATAAGAAATTAGGAAGCATAACAATGAGAAAATTGAAACCAAAGCAGAGAAGAGCTAGGAAAGTGACTTCAAAAGCTCAGTTAAAGGAAGGTGGAGTTATTCAGTGAGATGATTTCAGGTTCCAGCATTGACCAGTAAAGAGAGTAGAGGCTATTACTGCTAGAAGCATATAAGAATGAAGTTTTTTACGTCATTATGCAGTAGAATACCATTGACAGTATGAGGATGAGCACAGAACTTTAGTAAAAGTAGTTACAGTAGTGTGAATATGGAGTTGTCTGGAATACTGGCGTAAATAGGCTACAGCATAGGTCAGTGGATGAGCTGTGGCAGAGACTTAAATAGCTAGTTCATAATGTTTCATAGCAATGATCTCATTTAGAATGAAGAAACTCAGGAGAGAGATGTCAAACAAAGTCAAGGAAACATTAAATTGAAGATGAGAGCATATAAAGTGACAAGGGCTATGTAGATCAGAGGTCTGGGTACTTTACAAGAAATGAGATACTTGAAGAAGTTAAAGAAGGAGGGGGAAATTTGATTGTGAGATAAAAATGGCAAGTAATTTCAAATCCACCAGTAAGAGCTTTGCATATGTATATTAAAAAAGAAGATAGTAAGTTAACTGTGGGAACAAGGCTGGGGGTTAGTAATAGGAAATAAGGGGAATGCCAAATAAGTTAAGTCAGTACTTGAAATCAGTCTTTACAATGGACGACATTGAAAATATTCCAATGAACTCTAAGACAGTTTCAAACAAAGTGGAAATCTTTTGTAACAAGAACAAGGCTCTGGAAAAACTAAAGGTAGACAAGCTGCCAAGTCCTGTGAAGCATAAAACACTAAAAATTCAAAAATTGATATGTCAACTGTTCAGAAGTATTCATCCCCCTTTGCTCAGTACTTAGTTGAACCTCATCTCACAGCTTTTACAACTAGTAGTCTTTTTGGATAAGTCTCTATCACAGTGTCATAGAACAAAATTTACCTATTCCTCCTTATAAAATTGCTTAAGATATGCCAGTTTAGTTGGGGAGTGACAGTGTATAGCAATCTTGAGGTCTAGAGATGTTTGGTTGGATTAAGGTCAGGACTCTGACTGGGCCACTCAAGGACATCAATTTTCTTCATTTGAAGCCACTCCATGTTTGCTCTGACAGTGTTCTTTGTGTTATTGTTCTGCTGAAAGACTAACTTCCTTCCCAGTTTAAGCTTTCTGGCAGTGGCTAGCAGTTTTTCTATCCAGAATCTCTCTGTGTTTACAGCATTCATCTTCCTTTTAATCCTGACTAGATTTCCAGTACCTGCTGCTGAAAAGCATCCCCATAGCAAGATGATACCTCCACCATATCTTACAATAGGGATCATGTTACCTGACTGAATGAGGCCAAAATACAGTATTCCACTTTTCTTTCATCCAACCACAAGACCTTCTTCCACATCTTTAAAGTGTCTTCTAAGTGACATTGATGCTCATATCATCAGGTTGGAGGCTACCCAAACTGAATATAAGGTGTTGGTCCTTCAACTTAAGTGTGTTCCCATTTTGACAGTGGAGGAGCCCATGGATGATTCTGTTTGGGTAGCCTCCAACCTGATGGCATGAACATTGATTTCTCAAACTTCCAGTAATGCCCTTCAAACCCCACCCCTTCATTATTTCCCATCCCCTTTCCCCTCCCTCACCTTATCTCCTTGCCTGCCCATCACCTCCCTCTGGTGCTTCCCCCCCCCCCCCCCCACTTCTCTTTCTTCCCTGGCTTCTGTCTCTTTCACTAATCAATTTGCCAGTTCTTTACTTCATCCCTCCTCCTCCAGGTTCCACCTATCACCTGGTGTTTCTCTCTTCCTTCCCCTCACCTTTTACATCTACTCCTCAGTTTCTTTTCTCCAGTCCTTGCCGAAAGCTTTTGGCCCGAAATGTTGACTGTACTCTTCCATAGATGCTGCTCAGTTCCTCCTGCATTTTGTGTTTAGGCAGGATGGTGTGTTGCCTCCCATGTACTGGGGTCCTGGATGTATCAGAGTGGCTGCAGAAGATTTTCAAGAGGAAGGGTGAGCAGGCAGAGGTCATGGTGCACATTGTCACTAATGATATAAGTACAAAGAGGAAAGAGGTCCTGCATTGTGAGTATAAGGAGTTAGGGAAGAGGCTAAAGAGCTGGACCTCCAAAATAGTCATCTCTGGATTACTACCAGTACAATGTGCAAGTTAACAGAAGAAGAAGATGATAGTACAGATGAATGAGTGGCTATGGAAGTGGTACAGTGGGTGGGTTCAGATTTCTGGATCATTGGGAACTCTTCTAGGGAAAGTATGAACTGTATAGAAGGGAAAATGATACCTGAACCCAAAGGAGACCGACATACTTGTGGGCAGGTTTGCTAGAGCTATTGAGGAGGATTTTAACTAAGTTGGCAGGAGGATGGGAACCTGAGTGATAGGACTGAGGATGGGCAGTTGGTATACAAGTCAATGCAGTGTGTAGTGAAACTGTGAGGAAGAACAGGTAGATGAGAGGGCAAAAGTGCAGTCAGTGGGGTGAGTTGAAGTGTAACAAGGGGGCAAAATTGAAAAGGGAGATGAGTTCAGGGCTGAAGGTGGTTTTATTTGAATCACACATTAAATGGAATAAGGAAAATAATCTTGTAGTGCAGTTAGAGATTGGCATGTATGACATTCTGGGCATCACCAAGCCATGGCTGAAAGAAAATCATAGTTGGGAGTTTAACATCCAAGAATACACCTTGTATTGAAGGGAAAGAAAGGTAGGTAGAGGGGGTGGGCTGGCTCTATTGGCAAAAAATGAAACCAAATCCTTGGAAAGATTTTAGGATCAGAAGATGTAGCATGGTTGTGAATAGAGTTAAGAAACTGGAAGGGTAAAAAGACCCTGATTGGAGTTAAATGCAGGCCCCCAAACAGTAGCCAGGATGTGCGATGTATTTCAACAGGAAGAGAAAAGGTCATGGAGGATTTCTATATGTAGGTAGATTGGGAAAATCAGGTTGGTGCTGGATCCCAAGAGAGGGAACTTGTAGGATGTCTACGAGATAGCTTTTAGAGCAGCTTGTGGTTGCACCCACTAGGGCAGCTCTGGGTTGGGTGTTGTGTAAATAAACCTGATTTGATGAGGGAAGTTCTAGTATAGGAACTCTTAGGAGACAGTGATCATAATTTGATCAAATTCACCTGCAGTTTTAGAAGGAGAAGATAAGGTCAGATGTATCAGTATTATAGTAGAGTAAAGAGAGTTACAGAGGCATGAGAGAGGAGCTGGCCAACGTTGATTGGAAGGGACATGAGCAGGGTTGACAGCAGAACAACAATGGTTGGAGTTTCTGGGGATAATTCAGAAGGTACAGGACAGACCCATCCCAAAGAAGAGTCATTCTAAAACGAGGATGAGGCAACCGAGACTGACAAAGGAGGTCAAAGATAGCCTGAAAGCAAAAGAGAGGCCATTTAATAGAGCAGAAATTAGTGCAAAGTTAGAGGATGGGAAGGTTTTAAAAACCAGCAGAGGGCAACTAAAAAAACCATAAGGAGAGAAAAGATGAAATATGAAAATAAACTAGCCAATAATATCAAAGAGGATACCAAAATTTTTCGGAGATATACAGAGTGAAAGGGAGGCAAGAGTGGATATCGGACTGTTGGAAAATGACACTGAAGAGGTAATAAATGGGGACAATGAAATGGCAGATGATCATAATAAGTATTTTGTGTCAGTCTTCACTGTGGAAGGTTAGCAGTATGCCAGAAATCTAAGTCTCAGGGGGCAGAAGTGAGTGTAGTTGCTATTAATAAGGAGAAGGTGCTTGGGAAGCTGAAAGGTCTGAAGGTAGGCAAGTCACCTAGACCAGATGGAATACACCCCAGGTTTCTGAAAGGTAGATGAAGAGATTGTGATGGTATTTGTAATGATCTTTCAAGAATCACTAGATTCAAGAATGGTTCTGGAGATCTGGGAAATTGCAAATGTCTCTCCACTCTTTAAGATGTGAGGAAGGTAGAAGAAAGGAAATTATAGGCCAGATAGCCTGACTTCAGTGGCTGTGAAGATGTTGGTGTCCTTTATTAAGGATGAGGTTTTTGGGTACATGGAGGCACATGATAAAGTAGACCAAAGTCAGCATGGTTTCCTTCAGTGAAAATTTTGCCTGACAAATTTGTTGGAATTCTTTGAGGAAATAATAAATAAGATAGACAAAGGAGAATCAGTGGATGCTGTTTACTTGGATTTTCAAAACGCTTTTGACAAGATGCCATACATGAGGCTGCTTAACAAGATTAGAAAGCATAGTATTATAAGAAAGATACTAGTGTAGATAGAAGATTGACAGACTCGCAGGGCGCAAGGTGAGAATAAAGGGGACCTATTCTGGTTGGCTGCCAGTGATTAGTGATGTTCTGCAGGGGTTGGTGTTGGGACTGCTTCTTTTCACATTATATGCTAATGATTTGGATGATGGAATTGATGTTTATGTGGCCAGGTATGCAGACAATACAAAGATAGGTAGAGGACGGGTAATACTGAGGAAGCAGGGAGTCTGTAGAAGGACTTGGACGGATTGAGAGAATGGGCAAAGAACTGGCAGCTGGAATTTGGTTACATGAAATGTATAGTCATGCATTTTGGTAGAAAAAGTAAAGATATAGACTATTTTCTAAATGTGCAGAAAATTCAGAAATAAGAGGTGCAAAGAGAGTTGGAAGTTCTTGTGCAGGATTCTTTAAAGGTTAACTAGCAGGTAAGGAAGGCAGATGAACTAGGATTTAAGAGGAAGGATGTGATGCTGAGGCTTTATAAGGTATTATGAGGGTGCACTTGGGCCCCTTATCTAAGAAAAGATGTGCTGGCATTAGAGGGGATCCAGAGGAAGTTCATCAAAATGATTCTGGGAATGAATGGGTTAAAATATCAGTGTTTGATGGCTCTGGGCCTATACTCACTGGAGTTTACAAGAAAGGGGGGGGATCTATCTCATTAAAACCTATCAAATATTGAAGGGTCTCGGTAAAGTGGACGTGGAAAGCATGTTTCTTGTGAGTGAGTCTAGGCCTTGGGGGCACAGCCCCAGAATAGAAGGGTGTCCATTTAGAACAACAATGAGAAAGAATTTCTTTGGACAGAATGGTGAATCTGTGGAATTCATTATCATGGACAGCTTTGGAGGCTGAGTCATTGAGTATATTTTAAAGCAGAGGTTGATAGGTTCTTGGTTAGTCAGAGTGTCAAAGGTTACAGGGAGCAGGCACGAGAATGGGGTTGAGAAGGGATCAGTCGTGATGGAATGCATAGCAGACATGATGGGCTGAGTGGGCTAAGTCTGCTCAAGTGTCTTATGGTCTTAACAAAGCTTCATTCTTTTCCCTCAAAAACAAGAGAATGTCTGCAGATGCTGGAAATCCAAGCAACACACACAAAATGCGGCAGGAACTCAGACCTGTCATGCCCAAAACAGCAACTGTACTCTTACGTAGATGCTGCCTGGCCTGCTGAGTTCCTCCAGCATTTTGTGTGTGTTGCTTCATTCTTCTCCTTCCTGGTTCAGCTGAAGAGTCTTCAACCTCAAAGTTAATTTTGTTTCTCTTCCTGCTGCTGAGTATTTCATGCAAATTGTGTTTTTATTCATTCAGTGACAATCTCATTCCCTTTTGTAGATATTGTTTCATTGTTTCCACCACCCATAGAGGCAGAAATTTCCAGTTTCCACAACTTCAAGAAGAAAAGGTGTTATGCACATTTCTTTTGTCCTAAGAATCTGCACTTTCCAGTTTTTGAACTATGTGCTTGTTGGAACAACTTCCTTTTATCTTTTCTTCCTCATTTACCTGTTTCCATGCATATCCATCATGAACTCTTCAAAGATTCTTTTGATTTTTACTCTAACTCCAACTTTTCATTCAGTGTAACTTTAAATGTATTCAAGAAGGCAATATAACCATATAATAATTACAGCGCGGAAACAGGCCATTTCGGCACTTCTAGTCCCTGCCGAACACTTACCCTCACCTAGTCCCACTGACCCGCACTCAGCCCATAACCCTCCATTCCTTTCCTGTCCATATACCTATCCAATTTTGCTTTAAATGACAATACCGAGCCTGCTTCCACCACTTCTACTGGAAGCTCATTCCACACAGCTACCACTCTCTGAGTAAAGAAATTCCCCCTCATGTTACCCTTAAACTTTTGCCCCCTAAGTCTCAACTCATGTCCTCTTGTTTCAATCTCCCCTACTCTCAATGGAAAAAGCCTATCCACGTCAACTCTATCTATCCCCCTCATAATTTTAAATACCTCTATCAACCTTCTACGCTCCAAAGAATGAAGACCTAACTAGTTCAATCTTTCCCTGTTACTTAGGTGCTGAAACCCAGGTAAATTCTAGTAAATCTTCCCTGTACTCTCTCTATTTTGTTGACATCTTTCCTATAATTCGGTGACCGGAACTGTACACAATACTCCAAATTCAGCCTTACCAATGCCTTGTAAAATTGTAACATTACATCCCAACTCCTATACTCAATGCTCTGATTTATAAAGACCAACATACCAAAAGCTTTCTTCAGCACCCTATCCACATGAGATTCCACTGATGCACCATCAATAACTCACGCCGAGACTTAGGAGGTGAGATATCGGCTTTTATTGACTGAAGAACAACACTACATCCTGGGGAAATGAGGGAGAGCAGCAGGCCACAGTCGCCTTTATACAGGGGTCTGTGGGAGGAGCCACAGGGGTAGTCAGCAGGGTCTTGGGAGGAGCCACAGGAGCAGTCAGACAGGTATATCTAGTTCACCACATTCACCCCTCCTTTGTTTAAAAAAAAATTCCCAAGTATATTTACAGGTTAAGTCGATCAGGTGGTCGAATCGTTCGCTGCGATCTACGGAGCTCCGGCTGCAATTGCACAGGAGCCGGAGGTGGTGTGTGCTCCGAAGGCGGAGAGTGGGTTAATTCTGTCCCAACAGGAGGTGTCAGGGATCCCTCGCGTGTGAGCGAGGGCCCTGGAACAGACGCATACGGAGTCTGTGTGGGGCACGGTGCGCGCGGAGTCACTTCGGGTACAGGGTGCAAAGTTACCGTGGAGTGCTCGGGGTAGTGGTCTGCTGCTCCGGCGGGCGCCAGGTCGCGGACAGAGACCGTGTCCTCCCGCCCATCAGGCAAGACCACGTAGGCATACTGGGGATTAGCATGCAGGAGGTGAACCTTCTCGACCAGTGGTGAGTACTTATTACTCCTCGCATGTTTACGCAGCAGCACTGGCCCCGGGGACGTCAGCCAAACTGGCAGGGTGGTCCCAGTGACAGACTTCCTGGGAAAAGAGAATAAGCGTTCGTGAGGGGTGGCATTAGTGGACGTACACAACAGGGAGCGGATAGAGTGGAGTGCCTCAGGGAGGACCTCCTGCCATCGGGAGACCGGCAACCCTTGTGACTTAAGGGCTAAAAGTATGGCCTTCCACACCGTGGCATTCTCCCTCTCCACCTGGCCATTCCCCCGGGGATTATAACTCGTGGTGCGACTAGTAGCTATGCCCCTAGCAAGCAGGAACCGGCGCAACTCATCACTCATAAAGGAGGACCCTCTATCACTGTGGACATAGCAGGGATATCCGAACAGTGTGAAGAGCTGGCGCAGGACTTTTATGACCGACGTGGTAGTAGTGTCGGGGCAGGGAACGGCAAAGGGGAATCGCGAGTACTCGTCGATAATACTGAGAAAGTAGACATTGCGGTCGGTGGAGGGAAGGGGGCCCTTAAAGTCAATACTCAGTCGCTCAAAAGGGCGGGTGGCCTTGACAAGCTGCGCAGTGTCAGGACGGTAGAAGTGCGGTTTGCACTCAGCGCAGATCTGGCAGTCCCTGGTCATCGTCCTGATGTCCTCCAGGGAGTACGGCAGGTTCCGGGCTTTAATGAAGTGATAAAACCGGGTGACCCCCGGGTGGCAAAGTTGGGCATGAAGGGCATACAGCTGGTCGAGCTGGGCACTAGCACACGGTCCCCGGGATAGGGCATCAGACGGTTCATTGAGCCTGCCAGGCCGGTACAGGATATCGTAAGTATAGGTGGAGAGTTCTATTCTCCATCGCAAAATTTTATCATTTTTGATTTTGCCCCGCTATTGGCTGCTGAACATGAACGCAACCGAGCGCTGGTCGGTCAGCAAGGTGAACCTTCTGCCGGCGAGATAGTGCCTCCAGTGCCGAATAGCTTCCACTATGGCTTGGGCTTCTTTCTCCACCGTGGAGTGCCGAAGTTCAGAGCCTTGAAGGGTACGGGAAAAAAACGCCACTGGCCTGCCTTCCTGATTGAGGGTAGCAGCCAGCGCGACGTCAGAGGCGTCACTCTCTACTTGGAAGGGAATGGTCTCGTCTACCGCATGCATCGTTGCTTTGGCAATGTCCCCTTTAATGCAGCTGAAGGCCGCGTGGGCCTCGGCAGAGAGGGGAAAGGTGGTAGACTTGACCAGGGGGCGGGCCTTGTCTGCGTAATGTGGAACCCATTGGGCGTAATAGGAAAAAAAAACCCAGGCACCGCCGGAGGGCCTTGATAGTAGTGGGAAGAGGGAGTTCTAACAGGGGGCGCATACGGTCGGGGTCGGGGCCAATGACCCCGTTCTCCACGACATACCCAAGGATAGCGAGTCGTGTGGTTCTGAACACACACTTGTCCTTGTTATAAGTGAGGTTCAAAGCATCGGCCACCTGGAAAAAACGTTGGAGGTTGGCGTCATGGTCCGACCAGTCGCGACCACAGATGGTGATGTTATCTAGATAGGGAAATGTGGCCGTCAGTTTGTACTGGTCCACCATCCGGTCCATCTCCCTCTGGAAGACTGAGACCCCATTTGTGACACCAAATGGGACGCGCAGAAAGTGATAGAGCCTGCCACCCGCCTCGAAGGCGGTGTAGGGGCGGTCCTCTGGGCGGATGGGGAGCTGGTGATAAGCGGATTTCAGATCAATTGTCGAGTACACCTTGTACTGAGCTATCTGGTTGACCATATCCGCGATGCGGGGTAGGGGGTACGCGTCAAGCTGCGTGAATCTATTGATGGTCTGGCTGTAGTCCACAACCATCCTATTTTTCTGCCCAGTCCGAACAACGACCACCTGGGACCGCCATGGGCTTGTGCTTGGCTCAATGATCCCCTCCCTGAGCAGCCGCTGCACCTCTGAATGAATAAAGGCCCTGTCCCCCGCACTGTACCTCCTACTTTTAGTTGCCACAGGTTTACAGTCGGGGGTCAGGTTGGTGAACAGCGATGGGGGAGGGATCTTGAGGGTGGAGAGGTTGCAAATAGTGTCAGCAGCACAGCTATCGGCATGGTGCTGGGCGGGATGTGGGGTTCGGGGTGTATGTGTGTGCGGTAACGGGGTATATGGCGAAGTCCCACCAAACTGAGGATTCCTGACAGTGAGTGGTGGGAGGGGCCCGTCATATGCCATAGTCACACTTTCGAGATGGCTCTGGAAGTCCAGCCCCAATAGCACAGGTGCGCACAGCCGAGGCATGACCAGGAACGCAAAGTTCCGATACTCTGTGCCCTGCACCACCAATGTCGCTACACAACCCACCCGGATGTCTGTGGAATGCGACCCTGAAGCCAAGGTGATCTTCTGACGGACCGGCCGTGTCACGAGTCCGCAGCGTTTCACTGTGGCCGGGTCAATAAAACTCTCAGTGCTGCCCGTGTCAAACAGGCAGCTAGTCCTGTGCCCCTCCACCAGGATGTCCATCATCGACCTTGCGAGCTGGTGCGGAGCGCTTTGATCGAGGGTCACGGAAGCCAGCGTTGAACGGGGCGTGTCGGGGGCGGGGCCTGGTGACGCCGGCAAAGATGGCCGCTCACATCCGGGCATGCAAGATGGCGGCTCCCAGGTCGCACACGGGTAGGTAGGGGTGGGGCCAGGTGACGCCGGCAAAGATGGTTGTCCACATCCGGTCATGCAAAATGGCGGCCCCCAGGTCTCAGACGCGGCGCTGCTCGACCCCGGGCGCGGTTTAGATTTACAGACCTTGGCGAAATGGCCCTTCTTCCCACAGCTGGAACATGTCGCTTCGCGCGCCGGACAGCTTTCCCGGGCATGTTTCCGAAGCCCACAAAAGTAACAGAGTTTCATACCTGGCGAATTCGTGGGGTTTGAGATACCGCGACTGGCTGCGGCGTTGGCGAATTCGCTCGGAACCGGGGAATGGCTCGGTTGGACTTCTTCGGCGTACAGTTGCGCAGCCTCTATCGAATCGGCCGACTCTATCGCGGAGCGTAAGGTAAGATCAGCTTTTTCCAGCAGCCGCTGGCGGATACACACTGACCGAACCCCAGTCACAAAAGCGTCTCGGACCAAGAGTTCCTTATGCTGTTCCGCTGTGAGCGCTTTGCAGTCACAGTCCCGCGCGAGTATCAGTAACTCGCGAAGAAATTCAGCAGTCGACTCCGTAGGCCGCTGTTTTCGCGTGGCCAAGCGGTGCCGTGCATAAACTGGATTTACTGGCCGCAGGTACTGTCTTCGGAGGGCGGCAAGCGCCTCCTCGTAGGTGGATATGTCCCTGATGAACGAATAAACTTTTGGGGCGACCCTCGAGAAGAGAAGTTTGAGCCGAACAGCCGAGTCGGTGGCACGAACCTCCTCTAAGTACGATTGGAAGCACACCAGCCAGTGGTCAAAGGCAAGAGCTGCTCCAGGGTCTCGGGGGTCCAAGTCTAGGCGTTCTGGGCGTAAAGCGGTTTCCATGTTGTAACTTTCAGTCAATAAAATTGATGCACCATCAATAACTCACGCCGAGACTTAGGAGGTGAGATATCGGCTTTTATTGACTGAAGAACAACACTACATCCTGGGGAAATGAGGGAGAGCAGCAGGCCACAGTCGCCTTTATACAGGGGTCTGTGGGAGGAGCCACAGGGGTAGTCAGCAGGGTCTTGGGAGGAGCCACAGGAGCAGTCAGACAGGTATATCTAGTTCACCACATCCACCTTCAGGGAACTATGCACCATTATTCCTAGATCACTCTGTTCTACTGCATTCTTCAATGCCCTACCATTTACCATGTATGTTCTATTTGGATTATTCCTACCAAAATGTAGCATCTCACACTTATCAGCATTAAACTCCATTTGCCGTCGCTCAGCCCACTCTTCTAACTGACCTAAATCTCTCTGCAAACTTTGAAAACCTACTTCATTATCCACAGCGCCACCTACCTTAGTATCATCTGCATACTTACTAATCCAATTTACCACCCCATCATCCAGATCATTAATGTATATGACAAACAACATTGGACCCAGTACAGATCCCTGAGGCACACCAGTAGTTACTGGCTTCCAACCTGACAAACAGTTATTCACCACTACTCTCTGGCATCTCCCACCCAGCCACTGTTGAATCCATTGTACTACTTCAATATTAATACCTAACGATTGAACCTTCCTAACTAACCTTCCGTGTGGAAATTTGTCAAAGGCCTTACTGAAGTCCATATAGACAACATCCACTGCTTTACCCTCATCAACTTTCCTCGTAACCTTTTCAAAAAATTCAGTAAGGTTTGTCAAACATGACCTTCCACGCACAAATCCATGTTGACTGTCCCTAATCAGACCCAGTCTATCCAGATAATTATATATACCATCTCTAAGAATACGTTCCATTAATTTGCCAACCACTGACGTCAAACTGACAGGCCTATAATTGCTAGGTTTACTCTTAGAACCCTTTTTAAACAATGGACCCACATGAGCAATATGCCAATCCTCCAGCACCATCACCGTTTCTAATGATATTTGAAATATTTCTGTCAGAGCCCCTGCTATTTCTACACTAACCTCCCTCAATGTCCTAGGGAATATCTTGTCAGGACCTGGAGATTTATCCATTTTTATATTCCTTAAAAGCGCCAGTACTTCCTCCTCTTTAATCATCGTAGTTTCCATAACTTCCCTATTTGTTTCCCTTACCTTACACAATTCAATATCTTTCTCCTAGTGAATACCGAAGAAAAGAAATTGTTCAAAATCTCCCCCATCTCATTTGGCTCCACACATAGCTGTCCACTCTGATTCCCTGAAGGACCAATTTTATCCCTCACTATCCTTTTGCTATTAATATAACTGTAGAAACCCTTTGGATTTATTTTCACTTTACTTGCCAAAGCAACTTCATATCTTCTTTTAGCTTTTCTAATTTCTTTCATAAGATTCTTTTTACATTCTTTATATTCCTTGAGCACCTCACTTACTCCATGCTGCCTACATTTATTGTAGATATCTCTTTTTTTCCGAACCTAGTTTCCAATATCTTTTGAAAACCATGGCTCTCTCAAACTTTTAAACTTTCCTTTCACCTAACAGGAACATGAAGATTCTGTACCCTCAAAATTTCACCTTTAAATAACCTCCATTTCTCTATTACATCCTTCCCATAAAACAAACTGTCACAATCTACTCCTTCTAAATCCTTTTGCATCTCCTCAAAGTTAGCCTTTCTCCAATCAAAAATCTCAACCCTGGGTCCAGTCCTATCCTTCTCCATAATTATATTGAAACTAATGGCATTGTGATCAGTGGACCCGAAGTGCTCCCCAACACATACCTCCGTCACCTGACCTATTTCATTCCCTAACAGAAGATCCAACATTGCCCCTTCTCTAGTCGGTACCTGTATGTATTGCCACAAAGAAACTATCCTGCACTCATTTTACAAACTCCAAATCATCCATCCCTTTTACAGTATGGGCTTCCCAGTCTATGTGTGTGGAAAATTAAAATCTCCCACAATTACAACCCTGTGCTTACTACAAGTATCTACTATCTCCTTACAAATTTGCTTCTTCAATTCTTGTTCCCCATTAGGTGGTCTATAATACACCCCTATAAGTGTTACTACACCTTTCCCTTTCCTCAATTCCACCCAAATAGTCTCCTAGATGAGACCTCTAATCTATCCTGCCAGAGCACCGCTGTAATACTTTCTCTGACAAGCAACGCAACACCTCCCCCTGTTGTCTCTCTGATTCTATCACACCTGAAGCAATGAAATCCAGGAATATTTAGTTGCCAATCATACCCCTCCTGCAACCATGTTTCATTAACAGCTACAACATCATATTTCCAGGTATCAATCCATGCTGTAAGCTCATCCACCTTTCTTACAATGTTCCTAGCATTAAAATAAATGCATTTAAGAAATTCTCCACCTCTTCCTCTCTGTTTATCTCTAACAGTACAAAGAACTTTACTGTCTTCTTTTTCTTCCTTCTCCCATACATCTGTTCCGACACTCTGGTTCCCCTTCCCCCTTTGTATCTAGTTTAAATCCACTGGAGCCTCTCTAGCAAACCTACCTGCAAGAATATTAGTCCCCCTCCAGTTCAGATGTAAACCGTCCCGCCGGAACAGGTCCCACCTTCCCTGGAAAACTGCCCAATTATCTATAAATCTGAAGCTCTCCCTCCTGCACCATATCTTCAGCCACGTGTTGATCTGCACTATCTTACTATTTCTAAACCCCCCTGCGTGTGGCACTGGTAGCAATCCTGAGATCGCTATCCTGGAGGTCCTGTCCTTTAACTTGGCACCTGGCTCCCTAAACTTACCTTTCAGGATCTCCTCACTCTTCCTACCCATGTCATAGGTCCCTACATGGACCACGACATCCGGCTGCTCACCCTCCCTCTGGAGAAGACTGAGAACTCAATCTGAGATATCGTGGACCCTGGCACCAGGGAGGCAACAAACCATCCAGTATTCTCGATCTCTTCCACAGAACCTCCAATCTGTCCCCCTAACAATCGAATCCCCTATCACTACTGCTCTCCTCTTTTCCCTCCTTCCCTTCTGAGCTGAGGGTCCAGTCTCGGTGCCAGAGATGCAACCACTGCAACTTGTTCCTGGTAAGTCGTCCCCGCCAACAGTATCAAAAACAGTATACTTATTGTTGATGGGAGCAGCCGCAGGGGTGCTCTGCTCTTCATGTCTATTCCCCTTCCCTCTCCTGACAGTCACCCAACTACCTGTCTCCTGACTCCTAGGGGTGACTATCTCCCTGAAACTCCTGTCTATTTCTGCCTCTGCCTCCCGAATGATCCAAAGTTCATCCAGCTCCCGCTTTAGTTCCCTAACACGGTTTGTCAGGAGCTGCAGCTGGATGCACCTTTTGTAGGTGTAGTCATATGGGACAGCTGTGCTCACCCTGACTTCCCACATACTGCAAACGGAGCACTCAACTGCCCTAACTGCTGCCTCCATTACCTACTCCTAATCTAATTAGATTAATTAAAGGAGCTTACCAGGCCCTACCTCACCTGGAGTGAAGCTCATACTCAGCCTCTGCTTGCTATTTAAATTCTCCCGCTGCCTCACGGGCCAACTTTCACGCACTTGCGCAGTTGTGCCCTGTTCAAACTTCACCTCTGCCTGTTCTCGCCGAAGCCTGATTGAGCCAAAGCCGACCCACTCTGCCTCAGTCCACTCTGACGATGGCTGCTGTATATGGCGGTCTTTCTTTTTAAACCTTTGGCGTGCTACGTCACGCGCTTGCGCAGTCTAGCCTCTTTGCCACGATCAGTTAAAAAAAACAGCTTCTCTCCGAGCTTCTTTTACCTCTTCCCTCTCCGCGTCTTGCTGCGATTTAAAATCACAGCAATATGTCTATGAAGTACTTGACAGAAGCCTTGAAAGCTTGTGACTACCCTTACTGGGCCTTCATTAAGACAGTAAAAAAAAACAACATTAGCCCAGCAGATAAAGGTAAGGAGCAAAGCAGACAAAAAAAAACATAGTCATCCCATGTGTAGTTGAAGTTTCAGAGAAACTCCAAAGGATTTTCAACAAACACCAAATCCCTGTGTTTTTTAAACCTACAAACGCATTCAGACAGAAACTTGTCACCCCAAGAGTCCACCCAAACATAAACAGAGCAATATCATATATGCTATCCAATGCAATGAGAACTGCACAGATCTGTATATCGGCGAGGCAAAACAACCACTTTACAAACGGATGTCCCAACGTAGGAGGGTTTACACCTCAGGTCAAGACACTGCTGTATATCTACACATAAAGGACAAGGGACACTCCTTTGATGCACATTTTGCACAGGAAGGACAGGTGGTTTGAAAGAGGGGTTAAAGAAGCTATCTTTGTCAAACTAGAAAACCCATCCCTGAACAGAGGGGGTAGGGTACGACACCACCTATCAGCTACTTACAATGCAGTCCTAACATCTCTACCCAGCGTCTCCAATCATGCAAAGATAAAAATAATGACCCTCTCTTTACCTCTACAACTCTTAATAACCCTCTTGTGATTGCTATATCTTTAAACAACTCCCAGAGTTCAACTATCCACCATAGATTAGAACTGAAGAAGCCTCTTGGATGAGTGGTGAAACATCATGTCGTCAACGCAGCAAGTTCAGTTGCCTTGATTTACCACTGCTTGTTATTCAAGAAGGCATATAAATTTCCTTATTGTTGAATAGCTCAAGGGGTATGGGAGTAGCTGGAAAAGGTTACTAGATTAATTATGTTGACTAGTGGAACATGCATGAAAGGACAATGGCCTAATCCTCCTATTTTGTATGTTTCTACTTTGCTGTTACGTATTCAGGCAACAATAAATAGGCAAGGGTTTTTATAACAAATAACACGTTTATTAAACACTGAAAACAAACCCCCCAAAAGTAAACAAACACTAACGTAACCGGAAAACAGCTGCTGTGCGGCAACTTCACAGTTCTTAAAGCGGTATTGAAAAAAAAAGTTCTTTAAAGCGGTATGCCGAAAGTTCAAAATGCTCACAGTCCATTTAAAAGGAGAGACTTTTTAAGGCGATTTAAATTCTCTTCCACGTCGTTGTCCTTCGATCCCCGGCGTCGAACTCCTCCCACGTAGAATTTTTATGAAATGTTACGGTTTAAAGGCACTGACCTCTTCTTCCACACTCTGTCCTCAATCTCCTGCTATCCCAGCAGAGATTAACACGAGAACAGTCAACGAAATCCTTCCGAATGAGGATCACACCAGGTCGAACCCAATCCACCGTCGAAAATCGATTCTCCTCGATCTTTAACTTCCAAACTCCAAACTTCACTCTCCACTAGCAGTATTGTAAGAAACTGCTGGCAATGACCTTTTAAACTTTAGGCATTAGATAAAACTTCATCTTTCAACCAAACTGCATCATCACATTAAATCACGCAGTGGCATGAAGTCAACTTGGCAAATTCAGCCACGAACTGCCCCACCTGACAGGGTGGGTTTTCCTTTTATAACCTGTAAAAAAAAACTGTCACATGACCTCTACTGGCGGGAAAATGACGTCACTCCACCATCACAAAACCATTACCTCAAGTCCAGTATAACTTCAACCCCAGTTACGTGACAAGGGTACCACTGTCACGTGTCACGGGTACATAACATTGCACATTAATTCATTAATATCTATTGTTACTTAGAAATACAGTCTAGTACAGACCCTTCTAGCCTAACCAGCCACATTGCCCAATTACACCTATGTGACCAGTTAAGCTACTAACCCGTAGAATTTTGGAATGTGAAAGGAAACTGAAGCACCTAGAGGAAACCCACATAGTCACAGGGAGAACGTACTAACTCTTTACAGACGCCAGCAATTTTGTCAGTTATGACTTAACAAGTATTTTATATAGGTTTACATAACTTCACTACTTTAATACTCTGTCCTTTTACTTTTGAATTTCCGGATTCCATACTTTTTTCTGACCACTTTCTCGATATTTCTCACTTTAAAGGATTTGTGTACATATACGTACCAGGTCCTTTTGCTGCACACCTCTCCCTTCTTCCAAAATGTACTAAACACTTCTCCATTAAATTTCATTTTGTTTGCAATTCTCCCAACCTATTTATGTTTTCATGTAATCTTTTACTATGCTTCTTACTATTTTATCACACTTCCAAAATTTCCATTAGCTCCATATTCAGGCATTTACCCTACAGACCTGAATCTACATTTATCAGTAACATATATTGGGAAAAGAATTGTTTGCAGTACTAGATAGGAATTTAGCTTAAAGTTCTTTGGAAAGTCCATGTAAATGACATTTACCACATTCCCATAATTAACCATCTGTGATGTCTCATCAAAACATTCAGTCAAATTATTTGAACACTATTTGCCTTTAACAAATTTCTGCTGTCTTTCTTTTATAACCCCTAATTTCTCCACAAACTTTTCAAGATTTTCTTGATAATTATTTCTAAATGATATCCCTCAAAAAAATTAATAGATTGGTCTTTTATTGCTGGGCATGATCTTGCCTGCTTATTTTTTGAGCAATAGTGTTATGTTTGCCAGTGTACTGGCATTTCTTTTGTATCTAGGTAGGATTAAAAGAATACAGCAGTCCCTTGTGATATCTCCACCCCAACCTTCCTCAGACACAGATTGATCTGTTCACTTCAAGCAAAGCTTGACCTTCTAGTACTTGCTCCTCGTCAATTTTCACCCCATGGGTTATATCCTTTACGTCCCTTTCTACTGAGAATTTGGTAGCAATCTTTTCTTTGGTAAACACCAAGTAAGTATTTGATATTCCAGCATTGCCTCTGCTCCAAAGTATAGATTTATCCCCAATCAACCTCATCCTTTCTCTGATTTCCTTATTACTACTTGCAGGTCAATTTGAAAAGCATCAGATTTCCTTTCATGTGAACAAGCATTTTTCTTTCATATTTTCTCATTGCTTGTCTTATTTTTGTCTTCATTTCCTCTTTTGGATTGTTATTTTCTGTCATTTATCTTTTCCTTTCATTATTTGTGTGTATCTGTGTATATTTCAAAAACAAAGGATAAGAACAAATGTTTGTATTTCAAAAAAAAATTGTATTTCAGTCCAAGGGGTGAATCTATGGAACAGTTGTAGTGAGAATTTAAAAACATGCACCATACTTAAGTTTAAAAAATTATTTAAAAATAATTTAATGACCAATTTAGTGAGGAGGTACTGAAAAGTGAGTTTAGGGAGTTAGGCACCAAGTTAAAGGACAGGACCTCCAGGATAGCAATCTCAGGATTGCTGCCAGTGCCACATGCAGGCAGGTTTAGAAATAGTAAGATAGTGCAGATCAACACGTGGCTGAAGATATGGTGCAGGAGGGAGGGCTTCAGATTTATAGATAATTGGGCAATTTTCCAGGGAAGGTGGGACCTGTTCTGGTGGGATGGTTTACATCTGAACTGGAGGGGGACAGATATTCTTGCAGGTAGGTTTGCTAGAGAGGCTTCAGTGGATTTAAACTAGATACAAGGGGGGAGGGGAGCCAGAGTGTCGGAACAGATGTGTGAGAGAAGGAAGAAAATGAAGATAGTAAAGTTGTTTGTACTGTTAGAGATAAACAGAGAGGAAGAGGTGGAGAATTTCTTAAATGCATTTATTTTAATGCTAGGAGCATTGTAAGAAAGGTGGATGAGCTTAGAGCATGGATTGATACCTGGAAATATGATGTTGTAGCTATTAGTGAAACATGGTTGCAGGAGGGGTGTGATTGGCAACTAAATATTCCTGGATTTAGTTGCTTCAGGTGTGATAGAATCAGAGGGACAAGAGGGGGAGGTGTTGCATTGCTTGTCAGAGAAAATATTTCAGCACAGCTCTGGCAGGATAGATTAGAGGGCTCGTCTAGGGAGGCTATTTGGGTGGAATTGAGGAAAGGGAAAGGTGTAGTAACACTTATAGGGGTGTAGTATAGACCACCTAATGGGGAGCGAGAATTGGAAGAGCAAATTTGTAAGGAGATAGCAGATACTTGTAGTAAGCACAGGGTTGTGATTGTGGGAGATTTTAATTTTCCACACATAGACTGGGAAGCCCATACTGTAAAAGGGATGGATGGTTTGGAGTTTGTAAAATGAGTGGAGGATAGTTTTTTTGCGGCAATACATAGAGGTACCGACTAGAGAAGGGGCAGTATTGGATCTTCTGTTAGGGAATGAAATAGGTCAGGTGACGGAGGTATGTGTTGGGGAGCACTTCAGGTCCAGTGATCACAATGCAATTAGTTTCAATATAATTATGGAGAAGGATAGGACTGGACCCAGGGTTGAGATTTTTGATTGGAGAAGGGCTAACTTTGAGGAGATGCAAAAGGATTTAGAAGGAGTGGATTGTGACAGTTTGTTTTATGGGAAGGATGTAATAGAGAAATGGAGGTTATTTAAAGGTGAAATTTTGAGGGTACAGAATCTTTATGTTCCTGTTAGGTTGAAAGGAAAGTTTAAAAGTTTGAGAGAGCCATGGTTTTCAAGGGATATTGGAAACTAGGTTCGGAAAAAGAGAGGTATCTACAATAAATGTAGGCAGCATGGAGTAAATGAGGTGCTCAAGGAATATAAAGAATGTAAAAAGAATCTTATGAAAGAAATTAGAAAAGCTAAAAGAAGATATGAAGTTGCTTTGGCAAGTAAAGTGAAAATAAATCCAAAGTGTTTCTACAGTTATATTAATAGCAAAAGGATAGTGAGGGATAAAATTGGTCCTTCAGGGAATCAGAGTGGACAGCTATGTGTGGAGCAGAAAGAGATGGGGGAGATTTTGAACAATTTCTTTTCTTAAGTATTCACTAAGGAGAAGGATATTGAATTGTGTAATGTAAGAGAAACAAGTAAGGAAGTTATGGAAACTATGATGATTAAAGAGGAGGAAGTACTGGCGCTTCTAAGGAATATAAAAGTGGATAAATCTCCAGATCCTGACAGGATATTCCCTTGGACCTTGAGGGAAGTTAGTGTAGAAATATCAGGGGCTCTGACAGAAATATTTCAAATGTCATTAGAAACGGGCTCGGTGTCGGAGGATTGGCGTATTGCTCATGTTGTTCCATTGTTTAAAAAGGGTTCTAAGAGTAAACCTAGCAATTATAGGCCTGTCAGTTTGACATCAGTGGTGGCTAAATTAATATAAAGTATTCTTAGAGATGGTATATATAATTATCTGGATAGACCGGGTCTGATTAGGGACAGTCAACATGGATTTGTGCGTGGAAGGTCATGTTTGACAAATCTTACTGAACTTTTTGAAGAGGTTACTAGGAAAATTGACGAGGTTAAAGCAGTGGATGTTGTCTATATGGACTTCAGTAAGGCCTTTGACAAGGCTCCACGTGGAAGGGTAGTTAGGAAGGTTCTGTCGTTAGGTATTAATATTGAAGTAGTAAAATGGATTCAACAGTGGCTGGATGGGAGATACCAGAGAGTAGTGGTGAGTAACTGTTTGTCAGGTTGGAGGCTGGTGACTAATGGTGTGCCTCAGGGACCTGTACTGGGTCCAATGTTGTTTGTCATATACATTAATGATCTGAATGATGGGGTGGTAAATTGGATTAGTAAGGATGCAGGTGATACTAAGATAGCTGGTGTTGTGGATAATGAAGTAGGTTTTCAAAGTTTGCAGAGAGATTTAGGCCAGTTAGAAGAGTGGGCTGAGCAATGGCAGATGGAGTTTAATGCTGATAAGTGTGAGGTGCTACATTTTGGTAGGAATAATCCAAATTGAACATACATGGTAAATGGTGGGGCATTGAAGAATGCAGTAGAACAGAGTGATCTAGGAATAATGGTGCATAGTTCCCTGAAGGTGGAATCTCATGTGGATAGGGTGCTGAAGAAAGCTTTTGGTATGTTGGTCTTTATAAATCAGAGCATTGAGTATAGGAGTTGGGATGTAATGTTACAATTTTACAAGGCATTGGTAAGGCTGAATTTGGAGTATTGTGTACAGTTCCGGTCACCAAATTACAGGAAAGATGTCAACAAAATAGAGTAGATGGTAGCGCAATATTAATACGCAGCAGCCTCTCCGGACTCTGGATTGGGGATTGCCAAACTTTATGTGGATTTTCTGGTGTAGTCTATTTTCTCATGTGCTTCATTGATATCATTCTGGAGGAATGTTGTCTCATTTTTTAACTGCATTGCATTTGTGGTTTTTAAATGACAATGAATCTGAATCAGCGTACAAGAGGGAGATTAAAAATTTGGCTGAGTGGTATCATAACAACAACTTCTTAGTTAATGTCAGCAAGAGTAAGGAACTGATTGTAAACTTCAGGAGAAGGAAACCAGAGGTCCATGAGCCAGTACTCATTGGAGTATCAGAGGTGGAGAAGATTAGCAACTTTAAATTCCTGGGTGTTACTATTTCAAAGGATCTGTCCTGATAAGTGCAATTGCAAAGAAAGTAAGACAGTATACCTACTTCCTTCGGAGTCTTTGGAGATTTGGCATGACATTTAAAACTTCTGCAAACTTATATAGTCACGCATTGGAGAGTATATTGAGAGGCTGCATCAAGACCTGGTATGGAAACACCATTGCCTTTGAATGGAAAATCCTACAAGAGGTAGTGGATTTGGCCTAGTATATGGATAAAGGCCTCCCAACCACTGAGCACATCTACACGAAATGTTGTCAGAGGAAAGCAGCATCCATCATCAGAGTTTGGCACCACCCAGACCATGCTCTTTTTTATTTTTGATGCTGTCATCAGGTAAAAGGTACAAGGTTCACACCACGTGTTCAAGTACAGTTACTACCCCTCAACCATCAGGCACCTGAACAAAAGGAGATAAATACACTCACTTCATTGAGATGTTTCCACAACTAATAATCTCACTTTAAGGACTCTATCTCATCTAAGCTGAGAAGTTGCAGATGGAGTTCAACCCAAATAAGTGTGAAGTGGTTCATTTTGGTTGGCCAAATTTGAAGACAGAACATAATATTAATGGTAAGACTCAGCAGTGTGGAGGATCAGAGAGATCTTGGGGTCTGTGTCCATATGACACTCAAAGCTGCTGCACAGGTTGACAATGTTGTTAGGAAGGCATATGGTAAGTTGGCATTCATCAACTGTGGGATTGAGTTCAAGAGCCGAGAGGTAATGTTACAGCTATATAAAACCTTGGTCAGACTCCACTTGGAAATTTGGCCTTTTATCCTTGGAGTGATGGAGGATGAAGGATGACCTGCTAAAGGTTTATAAGATGATGAGAGGCATTGATAATGTGGATAGCCAGAGACTTTTTCCCAGGGCTGAAATGGCTGACACGAGGGGGCCGTTCTAAGGTGCTTGGAAGCAGGTACGGAGAAGATGTCACACAGAAAGTGGTGGGTGTGTGGCTGGTGACAGTGGTGGAGGTGGATATAATAGGGTCTTTTAAGAGACTCTTAGATAGGTGACATGGAGCTTAGAAAAATGGAGGACACTGTGGTAGGGTAATTCTAGGCAGTTTCTAGAATATGTTACATGGTAGGCCCAACATTGTGGGCTGTAGGGCCTGTAATGTGCTGTGGATTTTTATGTTCTATTATCTCATGTTCTAGTTATTTATTGCTATTTACTTATGTTTGCACTTGCGTAGGTTGTTGTCTTCTGAACTCTGGTTGATCTTTCCTTCATCTTGTTACAGTTACTATTCTATAGATTTGCTGAGTATGCGCACAGCAAAATGTATCTCAGGGTTGTATATAGTGCCAAGTATGTACTTTGATTATAAAATTTACTTCGAACTTTGATTTCCTTTACTTCCTATCCTGGGAACTCTGGCCTTAATTCTGTTGTTATTCCACTTTGAAGGACGATATTTACCTTATATCTGAAACATTAATCTTTAAATGTTACTCATTATTCTCTTACAGATATACCAATATCTTGGACAGGTCCATTCCAATCCTGGATAAAATTAAAATTTGAGGTCCATTAATGCACATTTGCAATCTAACTAATTTGAAAGATACCCACTCCTTAATATGTCTACTTTGTAAATGTTCTTCATGTTTTTTCTTCCTATGTCACCTCTGTTTTCTAAATTTAGTAAAACAGGTGCAAAATATTAATTAAGAACTAACACCTGCACCCTAAGTCTGCAGTTTTTTGCTGTATCTTCTCAGGTAATGGGAATCTTCCTGCTGTTCCTGTTACATAATCATTAAGATTATAAAGGTCATGAACTATGTCAAACCACTACTTGAAAAGATTAGAGCTTTGATTTGAAAAATTCCATTTATGTGCATATGTGGTTTGTGCTTAGGTATAGTTGCTATTTTGTGTGTCTAGTTACCTGTCCAGGTGTTCCTGTGGTCTTTTACTTCCCTCATGCTAATGGCAGGTGGAAAGTTGCAGAACTTCAGCAAATAAGTTTATGATGACAGCAGTGGATGAGCTTGAGGAATTGTGACCACTGAGTACCTTACTGCAGACTGCAGGGTCTTTGCTTCAGTTCTGGTCCACCTATCAACAAAAATACTGGCAAAGTGGGTGGTGGGGAAACACCATCCAATCTTCCTTGCAAGTATAACACACACCCTTTTACAGATTTGGTGTTAATTTTTCTTGAGAAAGCTCTGCTCCCACTCTAAGAATACTACCAGAATGATAAGAGACTCACTTTTAGGCATCAAACAACACACACACACACAAAATGCTGGTGGAACACAGCAGGCCAGGCAGCATCTATAGGGAGAAGTGCTGTCGACATTTCGGGCCAAGACCCTTCGTCAGGACTAGATGATACAGTCTGACTTCATGCTTAAGTGCCTCCAGGCTTCTGTGCATATGTTAAAGTTGATTATCTTATTGTTGTTTGACATTGTGTGCCAAATCCTGGCAAGATGTCCAGTGGATTGATTGTGTGTTGAAGCATCGTTGGTCTTTCTAGATGGTGGGCTCCTGATACTGCCATTTAACTTCTTCAGTGGAATGCAATAAATAACTTGAAAAGTAAAAAAAGCACTTCAGATGTTAGAAATCTGACCGCTGCAACATGCTTTCTAAACCATCCAAAAATAAGAAAAAGCTATCTTTTTCTCTCCCATCTTCTAAGTTTTAAGACCTTCTGATATCTGGATTGCGTGTTGTAATTTGCACAAACTATATGCTGCTGATTTTTTTCAAGCTATCTTACAATAGAATCCTGGAGTTTTAGAACTGTCTAAGGCTTTGTTTAAAGAAAACTTAAAGAAAGCATTAAATACAGTGTTACTGAGAAATTATGTGTTTTTAAAGAAGGAGACTAGTCTTTTAGAAAAAAATTGTTGTTATATCCTTAGTTTTGTTTATGGAGAGAATATTGATGATGATATAAAATCAAAATCAAAGTTTGGCCACAGATAGGTAGTTTATGATAGCAATTGATTACTTCCCAAAGTAATCCATTACCTGTTCTTATCTATTCTTAAATTGATATAATGACTCAGTATTAAGCATCCACCAATTATACTCTGTCTAGAAATCGGATAAGATTACTATTTGATTCTTTATCATAAGCAATTCATATATTGATTGTTCTTCTTGCCTATTTTGAAGTATTCAGAGTAAATTTATTATCAAAGTGTATACATGTCATCACGTACAGCCCTGAGATTCATTTCCTTGGGGGCATACTCAATAAATCCATAATAGAATCAATAAAGGTTTTTGTTTCTGTTTCTAGTGGAAGTCATGAATATTAGGAAATTGAGACCAGGTCCTTTCTGTTATAGTTCATTCCAGTGTTGAAACTATTTTTATGTATATGAACACACATCCTTCAATGTGAGCAACATATGGTTCCTACTTACTGCCAGAAATTGGATCAAAAGGTCACAACTTTTATCTGTTCACTCACTGTCAAATAAGAAGTAAGTGACACAAGTCAGGAACAAAATGTGATGATAAAAGATCTCGTGAGGGACATTGATTTTTATATTCATTGAGTCTCCCATATTCATTTTCATAGGCTGCCTGTCATTTTGCACAAAGTCAGCTCTGAGAAAGATTATACCAACTATCTTTCACCTTATTGCAATTGGTATAATCAATGACTTATTTTAACATTTTTCAATTACTCTGCAGCAATTTTTTCTCTGCATTTGTGGGGGTGTGTCCTTCCCCTCTCATTGTTCCTCCAAGTTCCCCTTCTCAGCTTTCTTCTCCTCATTTTCCTTCTCCATTCTGTTTTTCCTCTTCCTGTTTCCATTTATGCTGCAAGTCCTGAATTTCTTCCCTTTGTTCATCTTCATGGTAGACTTTGTGGCTGCCGCGGTCAGTACACTTTAATGTACTTCATCCTCCTTCATGAACAACTGCTGTCTATAAACATGCAGATCACTTCCTACTGCTTCCAAATAGGAGAAGGACATGATAATTATTAAAGTGCAAATTTTTGATGTTTTTGGTGACTCCCTTAATTTAGTACTTAAGCAAAACAGTGCACCTAAAATATATAAAATTTATTTTCTAAGCCTCTGTTTCATTCCTTGGGTAACTAAAGTCTGCTTCTTATGTGGATAGGTAAACTTTATAAGATATCAGGTATATGATATATTTAAATAATAATTGAATAAGTTTCTTACATGAAATAATGTTCATAAACAGAATTTTAAAGATGAGAAACGGACATGGAAAAGGCAAAAGGGAGGAATAGCCTGCAGTGTGAATTTGAAGAACAAAATGGAAGATAGGTATGTATTAGAAGAGCTATTGAGTCCATCCCCCACTCACCAGTTCAAATATCCATCTACTATAGTATAATGCAATCGGTAATTAAAGTTAAGAAGGCATAAGTGTAAATAAAGGTTTTAACTGTTGTCTCTATTATGTTTCCATGGAAAGTAACATTCTGTACATAAAACCATGATTTTAAATTGATATTTAGATATTATTTGAGAGTAACTTGATCGGTACTATTTTTACCTGTAAAATATGTGAAAACAAGGTGCTGGTAGACAGAAAATCTATGGAATTCATTTTGTTATAAAATGTAGATTTACTGGTAATCTCATAAACTGCGAATGTAAAAGCTGTACAAATTCATTCTCTGGTAGATAACTTTTGGCTGGCCGCCTAGTGCACACCAGTTTTTAATAAGTTGCCCATTATTTCGAACATCAACTCTAGATGATCTTTCAGTTTGTTTCTGCATTTATCATTAGCATATCAGGCCCTGGGAAGCAAAATTTATTTTAAGTTTACAAGGAAAGGTGTCTTATTTGAATATGATTGTAAAAATTTCATATTTCAGGTGTATCCTACATATATATCAATGAGTCTGGCCTGCGTTTCACAGGTGATCAATAGCTCTTGGGAACTCACTGATAATTGGAATTGTAGATTTGTCATGTAAAGAGAGATTAACCAGAACAGACCCATATACTCTAATTTGGAACAGTAGGAGGAGAAATCAGAGTAATGCAGACTTCTTGTTTCATTTAAGTAGGGCTTCTAGAACCAGAGGTCATGATCTTAAGGTAAGGGGTTGTCTAGTCATGAAAAGTTCAAAGTAAATTTTATTATCAAAGTACATATACGTCACCATATACAATGATGAGATTCATTTCCTTGTGGGCATATTCAACAAATCTATAGAATAAAAATTGTAACAAAATCAATGAGAGACCACCCAACTAGGGCATACAATCAGAGTGCAGAAGATAACAAATTGTGCAAATACAAAATGAAGAAATAATAATAAATCAATCAGCAATAAATATTGAGAACATGAGATGAAGAGCTTGAAAGTGAGTCCATTGGTTGTGGGAACATTTCAATAATGAGGCAAGTGAAGTTATCTCCTTTGGTTCAAGAACCTAATGGATAAGGGATAGTAAACTGATCCTGAACCTGACAGGGTGAGTCTTGAGGCTCCTGAAATCATCCTCTAATGAATGGACCCTTCTTTCCTGTGACAGCTTCTCATGTGAAGCAATATTAACTACTTTTTGTGGAATTTTCTGTTCAAGGGCATTGATGTTTCCATACCAGGCTGTCAATGTACTCTACTACATATCTTTTGAAGTTTGTCAAAGTTTTAGGTGCCACACTGTATGTTCACAAACTCCTAAGGAAGTAGAGACGCTGCCATTGTTTCTTCATAATTGCATTTACAGGTCCTCCGAAATAATGACACCTAGGAATTTAAAGTTGCTAACCCTCTCCACCTCTATTCCTCCAATAGAACTAGCTTATGGACCTCTGCTTTCCTTGTCCTCAAGTCTGTAATCATCTCATTGGTTTTGTTGACAATGAGTAAGCGGTTGTTGTTATGACACTACTCAGCCAGATTTTCAGTCTCCCTCCTATATACTGCTTCATCACCACTTTTGATTCAGCCTGCAATAGTTGTGTCATTAGCAAACTTGAATATGGCATTGGAGCTGAGCTTAGCCACAGAGTCATAAATGTAAAACGAGTAGAGTAGGGGACTAAGCGCACAGCCTTGCGTTGCATCTGTACTGATGGAGATTGTAGAGGAGATGTTGTTGCCATGCTGAACTGACAGGGGTCTGCAAATGAGGAAATAGAGGATCCAATTGTACAAGGAAGTATTGAGGCCAAGGTCTTGGAGCTTATTGATTAGTTTTGAAGGGATGACAGTATTGGACGCTGAGCTATAATTGATAAAGAGCATTCTGATGTATATAGCTTTTGCTGTCCTGGGTTAAGTGAAGAACCAATAAGACAGCATCTGTTGTGGTATCTCCAGTAGGCAAAATTTGAGTGGATCTAAATTGCTTCTCAGGCAGGAGTTGATAATAGAAACATAGAAAACCTACGGCACAATACAGGCCTTTCGGCCCACAAGCTGTGCCGAACATGTCCCTACCTTAGAACGATCTACGCTTACCCATAGCCCTCTATTTTTCTAAGCTCCATGTATTTATCCAGGAGTCTCTTAAAAGATCCTTTCGTTTCTGCCTCCACCACCACTGCCGGCAGCTCATTCCATGCACTCACCACTCTGCGTTTTTTTAAAAAAAACTTACCCCTGACATCTCCTTTGTACCTCCTTCCAAGCACCTTAAAACTATACCCTCTCATGCTAGCCATTTCAGTCCTGGGAAAATGCCTCTGTCTATGCACACAATCAATGCCTCTCATTATCTTGTACACCTCTATCAGGTCACCTCTCAAAGCACTTCATCGTTGTGAATGTAAGTGCTACTGGGCAATTGAGGCAGGTCAGCTGCTCTTCTTGGACACCAGTATAATTAAAGCCTACTTGAAGTAGATGGGTACCACACACTGCTGAAGCAAATGGTTCAAGATTTTAGTGAATGCACCAGCCAGTTGATCAACACAGGTATTTGGTACTTTCCCAGGTACCCATCTAGGCTGGATGCTTTTCATGGGTTCACCCTCCTGAAGGCTGTTCGCATGTTGGCTTCAGAGACTGAAATCAGGATCATTGGGGAATGTTGTGATGGTTTCTCTATGTTTTGATGGTCAAAGTGAACATAAAAGGCTTTGAGCTCACCTGGAAGTAAAGCCATGTTCCCTTCTATGTAATTTGATTTAAGTTTATAAAGGGTGATAGTATTCAAGCCCTGCCAATCAAGTTCTTCATTGGTTCAAGTTTGGTCTGGAATTGTCACTTCTCTTGTGAGATAGCTTTCTGGATATCATACCTGGACATCTGATCACTTTCTTGGTCACTGAACCTAAATGCCTCTGATCTTGGTTTCAGCAGATTTCAGAGGAAAATGTCTTACGTCTGTGAAAGTTGAGTTGTTCAGTGCATTTATGATGGAAGTTAATTAATTTGTGTATACTGTATAATGTATCAAGAATATGGGGTTAATGCAGGCAAGTAGCACAAGGTTAAAATATCAACCATGTGTCATTGAATGGTGAAGTAGGCTTGGATTACTAATTAGATTGTCTGCTGAAATGGCCTGACAAACTATTCATTTTAAGGCTGATTAGAGATAGACAATAAAGGTTATTTTTTCCAGTGGTTGAACTTTCACTGCCTATTACATAATAGGAAATAAGCCAATTTTAGTTTTCATGTCTACAACAGACAAAAGTAAAATAAGTGAAAATTATGTTAAGAAAGTTATGTATAATTTGATTGTACCTTCTTTAATGTGGCTGCCTGATATTTATGTTGATTTCTGTCAACAGTGCACTTGATGTCTACAGTTTTGATGACAGCTTCACAGCTGAACCCACTGTATCACTGAGGGTAAGTCTTCCTGTTTCTGTTCAAATAAGTGGTTTACGGTAGTTTGTCACATATTTCAATATTCTTTAGTCAAGAATGCTGTTTTATAAAATAGAGCAAAACAAAGAATATCTTGAATTACAGCAGGATAAATATTACTTTTAACACTGTATTACATTACTGAGTCCTCTGATCCACATCTTTGTCTGACTTGTACAGACAATACAGTCAGCCCTCCTTATCCGTGAATTCCGCATGCACGAATTCAACCAACCGCGAATCGAGAAAACCCAGAAGTGCTCTTCCAGCATTTGTAGTTCGAACATGTACAGACTTTTTTTCTTGTCATTATTCCCTAAACAATGCTGTATAACAACCATTTTACATAGCATTTACATTGTATTAGGTATTATAAGTAATCTAGAGATGATTTAAAGTATACGGGAGGATGTGCATGGATTATCGTTGATCGGGATAAAAAAAAATCAAAAGTTCTCTTACTAAGTAAGTCGGAACAGGTATATCCGGTATTATTTAGTGTCAGTTAGTCGAACGTTTGTCTTAGTATATAGTATATATTTTACCTTTCTATGCATATAAAACACTTAAGAACGTATGCTTCAGTGCCGGGCTCAGGAACAGAAGTTCCCATGTTCAATCCAGTGACAGACCACTCCCGAGTGCGCTCTCCATCCGTGCTGGGTTGATGTGAAGGATCAAAAACCCAAAACCCAATAATTAAACCACTGTGTTGCTTAGTAATAATTGTAGCTTTCATTGGGGCAGGGCCTTTCTTACTTTATCCTTTAAAATTGTTCAGATCCTCGACTGACGTAGCCTAACGCTTTTCCAAATGACCGATGGCATTTCACCTCTTTCCGATCACTTTATTATTTCCACTTTATTTTCAATCGTGATCGTGAAAATTTTTGTGAACAGAAACACCGCGGATTCAGAGCTCTGTTGCCGGGTCCTAATGTCCACTGCACTGAGACAGGTTAAATAAGGTCTGGGGTTCCACCGAGTCCTAAGGTCCACCGCATTGAGACAGGTTGAATAAGGGACTTGAGCATCTGCGTTTTTTGGTATCCGAGAGGAGTCCTGGAACCAGTCCCTCATGGATAAGAAGGGCCGACTGTAACAAATTGCACTAAAGGGTCTGGCGGATTAGTTCACCATTTCTCCTGTTCTTCTTTCTCCATAATATTACTTGTGATAAGAAATGTTAAGAGTTTCTAAGCTGAAAAACGCCACTATCTTTGCTTATCTACATGAATACATTTTAACCAAATACACTTATTTGTGCCTGCACATAGATTCAACAGAATCATGAAATTCTTTACTTTAATTAAAAACCTGGAAGACAATGTATTGAAAGAATAATTTAAAAGCCAGCATCTGTTGTTTTTAACAGATTAAAACCAACATTATATGCATACGTTATAGGCAATACTTTTACAGGTGTAATCAGTTCCTGTTGGTAGTTGTACCACTTTTCTGCAGTTTGCAATCCATGCAAATGTCCTGGGTGGCAAAAGAGTTCTAATTTTTCATATACTTTAGAACTGCTGTCTAATGCATTGACAATATAAGGAGCAGTTTTTGTCTAACTTGCATCTAAAATTGCATGCAATGCAGGAGAATTGATATTGAACAAATATTGTACTGTATAAGCATTGGAGGGTAAAGGAGGGGGTAAAGCGGAGTATCATTGGCATATATGTGAAAAATCACATTTTTTCTATTGACATTGGGGAAACCACCATTGCGTTGGAAAACAAAGGAGAAGACTTTTGGGAACATCAGGTATTATCATGGGCGTGTTTGAAAAGAAGGAAATGTTGTGTAACTTTGGTGTTGATTGAATGAACATCACGCAACAGTCATCAGCGCTTATGGTCCCACCATGACCAGCAAATACGAGACCATTGAACAGTTCTACACCAACCTTCGCTCTGTTCTGTGCTCAGTCCCTGCAAACTAATCCTGCTCGGTGACTTCAATGCCCGAGTAGGCTGCAATCACAGTCACTGGGAAGGGGTTCTAGGCAAACATGGTATTGGCAATATGAACAGCAACGGCCTCTTGCTCCTTAGAAAATGTGCAGAATATGACCTCCTCATCACAAACACAGTGTTCAGGTAGGCGAGTAAGTACAAGACAACATGGATGCACCCAAGATCCAAACATTGGCACATGATCGGCTACGTTATAGTACGTTGCCGAGACATCCGGGATGTCCTCATCACTAGAGTCATGCGAGGAGCAGAGTGCTGGACTGACCACAGACACCACATTAAAGCTACGTATTGCTCCCCACCATCTCAAGTGCCCTAAATTCATCAGAACAGTTTTAACATCGCCAGACTCCAAGAGCCGCTGTATCTTCACAAGTTCCAGACCACCCTTGATGAGAAGCTGTCTGGCAACAGACCACTAACTGGTGGGTCAAACCAGAAGCGGAATCAGTTTAGAGAGATGGTGACAGAGACTTTCAACATCTCAAATGGCGTGAAGCAAGGGTGCATTCTAGTACCAGTGCTCTTCAACCTTTTCTTCATCCAAATGCTGAAGCATGCTGTTAAGGACCTAGACCTGGGTATTTACATAAGATATCACCTAGACGGATTGATGTTTGACCTGAGACACCTTGCTACAAAGACCAAAACATTGAGGAGGCTCATCACTGAAGCCCTGTTTGCTGATGACTGTGCCCTCATGCAGGCGACAAGTTCTCTGCTGCCTCAAAGCTGTTTGGCATGACAATCAGCTTCAGTAAGACAGAAGTTCTCCTACAATCTGCACCAAACAGTCACCCTCCTCAGCCATGCATCACCATCGACGGCACTGTCCTGAAGAATGTGGAGAGCTTCAAGTATCTAGGAAGCACCATCTCCAGTGACGGATCCCTTGACAAAGAGATCATAGCAAGGATCCAGAAAGCCAGCCAGGCACTCGAGAAACTCAGTGTCAAAGTTCTGGAGCACAAGGACATTCAGCTTTCAACCAAGCTCAAGGTGTACAAGGCTGTGGTCCTCACCTCTCTCCTGTATAGCTGCAAAACCTGGACCCTGTACTGCAGGCACATCAAACAGCTGGAGCAATTTCACATGCGCTCTCTGTGGTCGATCATGAGGATTCGATGGCAGGACCGAATCACCAACCTGGAAGTCCTTGACAGAGCCAACAGCACAAGCATTGAGGCAAGGATCCTCCGGGCCTAGCTACGCTGGACTGGCCATGTAATCCGCATGAGTGAAACAAGGATCCCCAGGCAGCTGCTCTACAGTGGACTTGAGCATGGCGGTCGCAATCAGGGCCGCCCCAAAAAATTATTCAAAGAAAATTTGAAATTGTACATCAAATGGGCAGACAGCCTCGACAACTTGAGGAGTCTGCAGCGGACAGGGCTGCGTGGCATGCCCTGAGCAGAAAAGCTGCATCTGACTTTGAAGATGACAAAATCAGCGCCTTGCAGCAAAACGAGACTGACGCCACAAAGCTGTGTATGCCTGTTCTAACAACTGCCATTCCATGTCCAACCTGCAACCGCATGTGTGCTTCAGCCTTTGGCCTCTGAAGCCACATGCATATCCACAGATGACTGCAAAATGTTTAGTCTTCCTCTGACCCCGAGAGACAACCACCAACGATTGAATGGATAAGAATTGAAAACACAAATGTGGTCCTGTGCAGCAAAATGGAAGGGAAGAGGCTTTGGTCAAAATGATATGATCAGCTGAATCACAGGCTTTAGTCAGAAAGATAAATGAGCAATAGGTTTTATTTCCCAGAATAACCTGATAGAAATAGCAATAAAAAAGGGAATATCATGAACCTAGTGCACTGAAAGCGATGCTGATAATGGCCACTATAGGAAGCACCAATCAGTGACACTGACAGAAGCACTCACAAGACTGACTGGGGATAGTGCAGTGTTGAACAAAACACCAATAAAACATTGAATGTGTCTGCACTGGTGCTGTAACTCTACAGGTTGCAAAGGTTATTTGTATAAGATAAAATCACAGCAGGGAATTCATTTTGAAAAAAAGGGCTGTGTGCATACATCTACTGATGTTTCTAGACACATCATCAGTGACGTTCCTGGAATCATCGGGTGTTTTGGGTCTTTCAAGATCATACACCCTCCTCCAGGTGACCCAGCCGGGGCTGATCAGACCCCAGCTTGTGTCCTGATGGCTAGCTGCACATGACTCCATGGCTCCCCTCTCTTGAGCCACAGCCACCTTCAGGCTCTCTCTGCCGCATCGGTGGTACTGAGGATGGCTCTCCTCTTCCTCTCTCCCTCGATGCCCAAATTGCTGTAGGCTCTGGCTGAGGAACGGGCTGCGAATCCCCTACAACCAACTTCCACTGGGAGACACCTCGCTCTCCGTCCAGCCTGCTGGCAGTTGCTGACCAGTCCTGCATACTTAGATAGCTTCCTTTCAAAGGCCTCTTCCAAGTGATCTTCCCATTGGACTGTCAGCTCCAGCATCACCACCTGCTTTGTAGACTCAGAAACAAGGACAATGTCTGGTCGCAGGGTGGTGGCTGCGATATGGTCGGGGAACCTCAGCTGCCTTTCGAGGTCCACCAATAGATGCCAGTCTCTTGCAGAGGTCAGGATACCTGCCGATGTTCTTTTGGTGGATATTGGCTGCTCCCCAGCTCTTACAAAGGCAATGGTCTGCTTGGAGGGCCGGGACCGCTTCGCCTACTCCACTCCTGCTTATCTTTAGAGGCTAAAGAACTGTCCAGAATTTATCCAGTTCCTGAATTATAAATATCATCTTTAGACCCTTCAAATGAATTTAAAACAGCAAGAGCTTAATTTCCATGTTAGAACATTTACAAAAATATTTCTTGAATCTTGAATTGGGTGGCCATGATAGTAGCACTGACTGCCATATACAGTGCCTATAAAAAGTATTCACCCCTTTGGAAGTTATCATGTTTTTTTTTGTTTTACAGCATTGAGTCACAGTGGATTTAATTTGGCTTTTTTGACACTGATCAACAGAAAAAGACTCTTTTGAGTCAAAGTGAAAACTGATTTCTACAAAGTGATCTAAATTAATAAAACATGAAATAGTTATTCACCTCCTTTAAGTTAGTATTTAGTAAATGCATCTTTGGCAGCAATTACAGTCTTTAGCCTGTGTGGATAGCCCTCTATCAGCTTTGCACATCTAGACATTGCATGTTTTCCCCGTTCTTTACAAAACTGCTCAAGCTCTGTCAGATTGCATGGGGATCATGAAATAACTGCCCTTTTCGAGTCCAGCCACTAATCTCAATTGAATTGAGGTCTGGACTCTGACTTGGCCACTCCAGAACATTAACTGTTTTAAAGCCATTCCTGTGTAGCTTTGGCTTTATGCTTGTGGTCATTGTCATGCTGGAAAACAAATCTTCTCTTGCAGACTGTATCAGGTTTTGCTGCATTCGTTTTACCCACTACTTTCACAAACCTTCCAGGGCCTGCTGCAGTGAAACATCCCCACAATATGATGCAACCACCACCATGTTTCACAGTAGGGATGGTGTGTTTTTGATTACAGTATGTGTGGTGTTTGACTTGCGTCAAACATAGATTTAAGTCTGATGGCCAAAAAGCTCAGTTTGGGTTTCATCAGACCATAGAACCTTTTTCCAGCTGACTTCAGAATCTTGCACATGCCTTCTGGCAAACTCTAGCCAAAATTTTATGTGAGATTTTTTCAACAGTGGCTTTCACTTTGCCACTCTCCCATAAAGTTGCAACTGGTGGAACACCTGGGCAACAGTTGTAAGTGCTGTCTCTCCCATCTCAGCCACTAAAGCTTGTAAGTCCTTTACAGTTGTCAGAGGCCTCCCTCATTAGTCTGCTTCTTGCATGGTCATGTAGCGGTGTGCTACACGCAGTGCTGAAATAATGACACATAGTCGGTGAGCTGCAGTTGCAAAAAAGATTTATTCGAACTTCGCAGCCTCGCTTTAAAGCCTTCCTGATCCCGCCCTCCCCGGGCAGGAATGCTGTAGGGGGCACGTATTCACAGTCCCGTCCCGCGCACGGGTTTTTCCCCTTGCTGGTGAAGCAGACTTGGCGCCCTTTTTGGGACTGGCCTCAATGCCGGCGCGCGCCGATTTGTGAGCTGGTTCGAGTGCGCTGGGAAGTGGGTCGCCACATAACCCCCCCCCCCCTCCAGAACCGGCGATACACCCCCCAATGTCCACAATCTGGGCCGGACTCTGTTTGGGAGGTCGGCCTCTGCGCCGCGGTGACGGAATCTCGACCGGCTGCGGTCCACATGGGCCGGTTTGAGTCGGTCCACCATGAAAACCTCCTCTCTCCCCCCAATGTCCAGCACGAATGTGGACCTGTTGTTTCTGATCACTGTGAACGGCCCCTCGTAGGGCTGCTGTAGCAGTGCCCAATGTCCGCCCCGTCGTACAAAAACAAACTTACAGTTTAGCAGGTCTTTGGGTACGCAGGTCGGGTTCTGCCCATGCTGCGAAGTGGGTATGGGGGCCAGGTTACCGAACCTCTCGCTTAGTCTGCCCAGGACTGCTGTGGGTTCTTCCTCTTGCCCCCTTGGGGCTGGTATGAACTCCCCTGGGACGACCAGGGGTGTGCCGTACACCAACTCAGCGGACGAGGTGTGCTGCAGATCTTCTTTGGGCACTGCAGATTCTGAGTAGGGCCCAGGGAAGCTCGTCCACCCAGTTAGGTCCCCTCAGGCGGGCCATGAGAGCCGACTTCAGGTGATGGTGGAAATGCTCCACCAGTCCGTTTGACTCTGGGTGGTACAGCAGCGGGCTTCTGTGCCCCACCGCTGGTGGTAGAAGCACCATTGTTCATTGGTCTCCTCACCCCTCCCTCTGGGGTTAGTGGGCTCTGCTGCCGGGCCTGGTCTGGTCTGCTGCTGGGAGCGTGGCCTGGTGATCTGTGCGACGGACGCCCCACTCTCCTTCTTGGCTCTCCACAGCAAGTCTGCCCGGGCTGCCACCTTCCGGGGGTCGCTGAAATCTGCGTCGGACAGCAGCAGGCATATGTCCTCGGGCAGCTGCTCCAGGAATGCCTGCTCAAATATGAGGCAGGGCTTGTGTCCTCCGGCCAAGGACAGCATCTCGTTCATCAAAGCCGATGGCGGTCTGACTCCCAAACCATCCAGGTGCAGTAAGCGGGCAGCTCGCTCACGCCGTGAGAGTCCGAAAGTCCTTATGAGCAGGGCTTTGAATTCCGTGTATTTGCCATCCACTGGGGGAGACTGTATGAACTCCTCAACCTGGGCCGCTGTTTCCTGGTTGAGGGAGCTCACCACGTAGTAGTAACGTGTGTCCTCCGAGGTTATCTGCTGAATGTGGAATTGCGCTTCTGCTTGCTGGAACCATAGGTGAGGTCGCAGCGTCCAGAAGCTTGGCAGTTTTAACGAAACAGCATGAACAGATGCGGCATCATTCATCTTCGGCCCAAATATTGTTCGGGCCGTCAGGGTCACCAATTGTAGCGGTGTGCTACACGCAGCGCTGAAATAACGACACGTAGTCGGTGAGCTGCAGTTGCAAAAAAGATTTATTCGAACTTCGCGGCCTCGCTTTAAAGCCTTCCTGAACCCGCCCTCCCTGGGCAGGAATGCTGTAGGGGGCACGTATTCACAGTCCCGTCCCACGCGCGGGCTTTTTCCCTTGCTGGTGAAGCAGACTTAGTGCCCTTTTTGGGACTGGCCTCAATGCCGGCACGCACCGATTTGTGAGCCGGTCCGAGTGCGCTGGGAAGTGGGTCGCCACAGTCACTCAGTTTTTGAGGATGGCCTGCTCTAGACAGATTTGCAGCTACGCCATATTCTTTCCATTTCTTGATGATTAACTTAATTGTAAACCAAGTGTCTTGAAAATTTTCTTGCATCCATCTCCTCACTTGTGCTTTTCAATAACCTTTTCATGGAGTTACTTGGAGTGTTCTTTTACCTTCATGGTGTAGTTTTACCCAGGATACTGGCTCACCAACAGTTGGACCTTCCAGATACAAGTGTATTTTTACTACAATCAATTGAAACACCTTGACCACATACAAGTCTCCAAAAACTATTTAACTAATTATGTGATTTCTAAAACTGATTGGCTGCACCAGTGGTGATTTGGTGTGTTATATTAAATGAGGAGAAAATATTTTATTCCAGAACCTCAAAAAAAAACTGCTGGGGAATAGTTCGGTGTCAATACAGGAACAAGCAGGGAAAAGTTACTTTTTCTTTGTATTGTTATGAACCCCGTAACTGGGTTACTTACCAGCAAAGATAGAGACGTCTGTTGGAGTCTGGTGATACTATTTTTAACAGTATTTATCAGCAAAAATACACAAAAATAATATCAATGCAAATATACAGATAATATACGTCGTCAATACTAAACCTAAAAGTGAGGGTATAATAATAATCAATAAGAAATAAGCTCTATCGTTGTCTAGGGGATAATGAATTGTCCGATGGAAATATAAAGTTCGCTGCAGTTCACACAAGCTGCTGTCTTTTGGTTGTCGCTGTGTTGCAATTGTTGGAGAGAGAGAGAGAAAGAGAAAAACTTGCCGGCTTTCCTTTATGATTTCGATCCATCAGGTGTCTCATTGTCGTGGCCGTTCAAGTGTGACCTCTCCTTTAGCTAAACCGTTCTTTCGTGATAAGCCTGCCACCCAGGCAAGGGAGGACGCACACGAGCTCCCACTGGCTTTCGCTATAAAACGCTGTCACTGGATTTCTAGCGTTTCTCCTGGTGCGTCTAAAGGGGTGTTCCCCAGACCCCTCTTTTATCCTCACTCACACGGTCTCAGATGTCAGTCAGGTTGGGATGATGCAATCCCTCAACCAGACCACTCTGGTTGTCCCCTGAGGGGTTTCAATGAATAGTACAGTACTCAATACACAATTCCTTCTCCAAGAGACAATAGCAGTAGTCAGTGGTTCCGTTCCACTTATGTCAGGAGACATTCCAAACCTTGTGTATTCTGCGTCTCTCTCTCTCTCATTTCCTGGGTCTCAGACCCGAAATAATAGCGATCTTGCGATTCTCAAAAAGGAGGGGGCGACTTTGTACCCTTCGGTCCCTCAGAGTTGGTCCACCTTCGTAACAGTTTTATACAGCTTTCAGCAGGTATAATATACCTGCCACTTCCCCCTTAATGCATCACTTGAATACAAGTGCTCAGCATCCTTTCCCATAACCAGTAGATTTGTAATGCTCAGTCTAGGATTTAAGCTAATAAATTCCAACTTGTTTACAGGAGAAGTTGCCTCATGGGACAGAGATCAGAAGCAGTGTTCGTTATCATTAAAAGCTGAACCCCAGCTGTTTTGAAGGGTGATGAAGGAAAAAAATATCTTGTGTTTCTAAAGAGTTATAATGTTCAAAAACTTCACAGTCTCTTAACAAAATATGGTCATAAGAATATAAACAACTGAAGCATGACTAGGCCATTCAGTCCCTCTTATTTGTTCAACCTTTAAATGTAATCATAGTTGATCTTTTTCAGCAGCCTCACAGTCTTTCAGTAACTCCACACCTCTTAATTTCATTTATATCTAAACACTTAATCATAATTTTCTTAAATGCCTGCAAATGACTGAACCTTCACAGGCCTCATGGTAAAAGAAAATCCAAAAATTCACTACATATTTATGGAAATTTTTCTTCTTATCACTGTCATGGATGATCTCTAAATTTGATGCTATGATTCCCCCTCTTTCCATATACCTGGTTCTAGACAACTTCAACATCAGCTCCATCATTTGCTCTCTCTCCACCCAATAGAAATATTTAAATGGGATCATTTTCATTCTTCTAAAATCAAGAGAATGCAAATCTGATCTATTTAATCTTTTGTTGCATGAATAATCCACTATTGCAGGAATCAATCTGATGAACCTTTGCTGTGCTCTGATATATTTTATTAATCAGAGATTAGACCATACATTGTTGTCTCACCAGCTCTTTAGTTGGAGCAAGATGTCTCTACTTGTATTCAAATCCTCTTGCAATAAATGGAAATATAATTTTCCTTCCTACATGCTTACAAAAGCTGCATATTAGCTTTCAAGTCATTGGTGCATAAGGACTCACAGGTTATTAACACCAACATCTTCCAATCACCATATGAAGACTACTGATCTACCAAATTATCAATTAATATATTTACTTTGAAACTAATGGCATTATGATCACTAGATGCAAAGTATTCCCCTACACAAATGTCTGTCATCTGTCCTGACTGATTTCCTAATAGCAGATCAAGTATTACATAAACTTTCATTGGGACTTCTATGTACCTATTAAGGCAAATTCCCTGAACACATTTGACAAGCTCTATCCCTTTTACAGTGTGAGAGTCCCAGACAATATGTGGAAAGTTAAAATTCCCGATTTGTTCCTCTAATCCCTGCGGACTGTTGGGTGGTTTATAATATAGCCCATTAATTTGGTCATACCTTTCTTATTCCTCAGTTCCACCTCATAAAGCCTCACTAGAAGAGTTCTCCAGTCTGTCCTGACTAAGCATGTCTGTCCTGACATTTTACCTGACTTGTAATGCCATCCTTACCACTCTGCTGTGTGTAAAACAACAGAACCCTGGAATATTGAGCTGCCAATTCTACCCCTCCTGCAACCATAAGTTTCACTAATGGCTGCATTATCATAATTCCATATGTTGATTCATGTTCTGAGCTCACCTGCCTTTCCTACAATTGAAATTGAAATATATGCAGATCATAACATTAGTCGCACCGTGCTCAACCATTTGATTCCTGACTTTGTCTGAGGTCCTAACATCTATCTCCACAACCTTCCCACAATCTATTGTGGTTTCCATTCCCCTGCAACTATAGTTCAACACCCAGCCCCTTCTCACCCCACCCTGTCCATGCAACACTAGCAAATCTTCCCATTAGGATTTTGAATTATGTCCAATCAGTGAACGGGAATGCAAGAAGAAGAGGCGACTTCACACAGGTCTGAGATTGTAGATTAAAAGAGCAGTGCTTTGCAGCAGTTTTTGGAGTTTAAACTGTGCGCATTCAGTGAATGGGATCATTTGGCAAGGATGAATTAAAATAAGGCAGGGGCAAACAGAGCAAACACTATGTGAGTGGACCAGAGTTAGAGTGATGAGGCATTGGCTTTAGCTCATCAGGCTTAGGCAAAGTAAGTATGTGGAAAGTTTCTTCTTTTTTATTCTTTATTCCTTGTCTGTTAGGGTAGAATTAGTGCAGTGAAAATGGTTCCAGGGTGGGTTGTGTTCTTTGTGTGAGATATGAGATTTCTGGAAGACTTCCAGTCTCCCAGATAACCATATCTGCACCAGGTGCAACGTGCTGCAGCTCCTGTGGGAACCTGTTAAGGAACTGGAGCTGCAGCTTGATGAACTTTGGTCTCATATAGGAGACTAAGGAAATTATAAATAGGAACTACAGGGAAGAAATCATCCCTGGGTTGCAGGAGGCAGGTAAATAGATGACAGTCAGGAGAAGAAAGGGAAATAGGCAGCCAGTACAAGGTACCCCTGTGGCCATTCACTTCAATAATAAGTACTCAGTTTTGGATATTGTTTAGGGAGCTGCAGTGACTGGTCTCTGGCACTGAGTCTGGTACTTTGGTTCAGAAGAGAAGAGAGGTGAAGGTGACTGAGTAGTGATAGGAGATTCCATTGTTAGAGGAATAGAGATGAGATTCTGTGAATGCATAGAGACACCCGGATAGTATGTTGGCACCCAGGTGCCAGAGTCAAGGATCAAGTCCATGTCATTCTAAAGGGGAAGGGTGAGCAGCCAGAAGTCTTGGTACGTATTGGCACCAATGACATTCGTAGGAAAGTCAAGGAGGTCCTGAAGAGAGATTGTAGAGTAGAAAGCTGAAAGCAAGACCTCCAGGGTAGTTATCTCTGGATTGCTGCCTGTGCCATGCACCAGTAAGGGTAAAGATAAGAACATTTGGCAGATAAATGTATGACTAAGGAACTGGTGCAGGGGGAAGGGGTTCAGATTTCTGGATCATTGGGATCTCTTTTGGGAAAGCTATGACCAGGGACAAGTTACACCAGAACCCAAGGGGGACCAATATCCTTGCAGGTAAGATTGCTAGAGCTGTTCAGGAGGGTTTAAACTAATCTGGCAGGAGGATGGGAACTGGAGTGATAGAGATGAGGATGGGGCAGTTGGTTTATAAACTGAGACAGTGTGTGGTTGGACTGCTAGCAAAGACAGGTCGATGATAGGGCAAAAGTGCAGTCAGTGAGATGGGCTGTAGTGTAAAAGGGGAAAAATTGGAAAGGGTGATGACTGCAGGACTGAAAGTGTTATATTTGAATGCACACAATATAACTCCTTACAGACAGCAGCAGGAATTAAACACAGGTTGTTGGCACTGTAAACCGTTACACTAAGCAATATACAATATATACAGAATAAGGTAGATGAACATTTCCAAAGCTGGAGATTGTGGCTGAAAGAAGATTATAACTGGGAGCTTAACATTCGAGGATACACATTCTATCAAAAGAACAGACAGGTAGACATAAGGGGTACAGTAGCTCTGTTAGTAAAAACTGAAATCAACTATTCAGAAATTAGTGATATAGGATCACAATGTTTAGAATTGTTGTCAGTAGACCTAAGAAACTTCGCGTATAAAGACCCCAATGGGAGTTGTATACAGACCACTAAACAATGCCAAAGATGGAGACTACAAACTACAATGGAAGATAGAAAATGCATGTTAACAGGGCAATGTTAGAAAAGTCTGGTTGGTGCAGGATCCATGGGCTTTTTAGAGCAGGTTGTGATTGAGCCCACTAGGGAAACAGGTATTGTGCAATGAAGTGGAATTGATTAGAGAACTTAAGGTAAAGGAACTCTTAGGGTCCTGTGATCATTAAATGATAGAATTCTCCCTGCAATATGTGAGGATGAAGCTAAAGTCAGATGTATCAGTATTACAGTGGAGTAAAAGCTATTACAGAGACATAAGTGGAGCTGGCCAAAGTTGATTGGAAGGGGACACTAGCAGAAATGAAAGCAGAGCAGCAATGGCTGGAATTTCTCTGAGGCAGAAGAGATAGTGGAGGCATTAGTAATGATCTTTCAAGAGTCAATAGATTTGGGCATGGTTCTGGAGACTGGAAAATTGCAAATATCACTCCACTCTTTAAGAAGAGAGCAAAGCAAAAGAAGGGAAATTATAGGCCAGTTAGTCTGACTTTAGTGGTTGGGAAGATGATGGATGCGGTTTTGGGGTATGGGGAACATGATAAAATGTGCTGAAGTTAATATGGTTTCTTTAAGGAAAAATCTTGCCTGACAAATCTGTTATAATTCTTTGAAGAAGGAATAAGCAGAATAGACAAAAGATAGATGTTGTGTACTTGGATTTTCAGAAGGCCTTTCACAAGGTGCCACACATGAGGCTGCTTAACAAGTTAAGAACCCATGTATTAGAGGAAAGATACTAACATGGATAAAGCAGTGGCTGATTGCAGGAGGCAAAGAGTTGGAATAAAGGGAGCCCTTTCTGGTTGGTTGCCAGTGTCTAGAGGTGTTTCACAGAGACGTGTTGAGACCGCGTCTTTTTACTTTACATGTCAATGATTTGGATGATGGAATTGATGGCTTTGTTACAAAGTTTGCAGAAGATACAAAGGTAAGTGGAGGGGCAAGTAGTTTTGAGGAAATAGGCTACAGAAGAACTCAGACAGATTCAGAGAATGGGCAAAGAAATGGCAGATGGAATACAGGGTCGGGAAGTGCGTATGGTCATGCACTTTGGTAGGAGAAATTAAAGAGTTGACTGTTGTCTAAACAGAGAGAAAATACAAAAATACAGGCATAAAGGATTCTTGAGAGTCCGTGTGCAGGATTCCCTAAAGATTAAGTTGCAGGTTGAGTCAGTGGTGAGTAAAGCAAATGCAATGTTAGCATTCATTTCAAGATGACTAGAATGTAAAAGCAAGGATATAATGTTGATGTTTTATAAAGCCCTGGTGAGACCTCACATGGAGTGTTGTGAGTAAGTTTGGACTCCTTATCTAAGAAAGGATGTGCTCGCATTGGAGAGGGTTAAAAGGAGGTTCTTGAAAATAATTCCAGGCTTGTCTTATGAGGAGCGTTTGATGGCTCTGGGCCTGTACCCACTGGAATTCAGAAGACTGAGTAAGGGTTGGGGTGGGGGGGGGGATCTCATTGAAACGTATCAAATCATGAAAGGACACAATAAAGTGGATGTTGTGAGGATGTTTCCTATGGTGGGGGAGTCTCAGACTAGAGGACACAGCCTCAGAATAGAGGGGCATCCATTTTTTTTAGCCAGAGAGTGGTAAATCTTTGGAATTCATTGACACGGGTGGCTGTGGAGGCAAATTCATTGGGTATATTAAAGGCAAAGGTTGATAGATTTTTGATTAGTCAGGGCATGAAGAGTTACGGGAAGAAGACAGGAGATTGGGACTGAGAGGGAAATGGATCAGCAATGATGAAATGGTGGGGCAGACACGATGGCCAAATGGTCTCATTCTGCTGCTTTTTCTTGTGGTCTGATTAGTCCCCCTCCAGTTCAGGTATATAGATCCCCGGAAGAGAGTCCAACGATCCAAAAATTCAACATCAACTCCTTAGTCCTGTGTTAAAACTGTATGTTCTTCCTATTTCTTACCTCACTATCATGTGGCATGGATAGCAACCCTGAGATCACGACCCTGGAGGTTCTGTCCTTTAACTCAGCACCTAACACCCTGAACTCATTTTGCAGGAGCTTGTCACCCATCCTACCCACATCATTGGTACTGACATGGACCACGACCTCTGACTGCTCGCCATCCCAGTTAAAAATGCCGAGAACTCGATCTGAGATGTCCCAGGCCCTGGCACCCGTGAGGCAACATACCATCTGGGAATCTCATTCTTGTCCACAGAACCTCCTTTTTGTTCCCCTACCCATAGCTCACCTCTTCTCCCCCTTCCCTTCTGAGTCACAGAACCAGACTCATGCCAGAGATCTGACCACTGTGACTTTTCTGTTCTGTGTCATCCCCTCTAACAGTATCCAAAGTGGTATACCTGTTGTTGAGGGGGGTGGCCAACAAGGGTACTCTGCACTGGCTGTTTAATCCCTTTCCCCTTCTTAACTATCACCCAATTGCCTGCATCCTGTACCTTGGGTGTAACTACTTCTCTATATGTCTTATTTATCACTTTCTCAGCTTCTCAAATGATCCAGAGTTCATCCAATACCAGATTCACCTCCTTGATGCACTTCTTGCAGGTGAATTTGTCAGAGAACATTGGAGGTCTCCCTTCCTTCCTAAATCCTTAATGCAAGAGGAGCAGTCATCTATTCTGCCTCGCATCCCTACTGTTCTAACTGTGCAAATTCAAAGAAAGAAACAATAAAGAGACTGAACAAAACTCTACCTATAGCTTTTTCACATTTTCCCCTTGCTGAAGGCTCAGAGCTAAAGCATCAAATAACCACTCTTAACACTGTCCTCTCCAACAATGGCCTTACTTTTATTTGTTCTTGCCAATCAATCCCAATCACTGATTAGCTGTTGTTTAAATGCTAAACTGCTGTGAATTGATGCCTTATGTACTCATTCAGCTAACATGAATAAGCTATGTCTTCTCTCGCTTCTGATCACTGATGGGCCTCTGTTTAAACTTCAATCATCTTACACCGCTCAATATTCTTCACTCTTCTTGCACCATCCATGTAGCCAGATAGGATTGAAAAGCAATAATGAGAAATATTCTACATTTTTTTTATTTTCTCTTACTGGGAAATATTTCATCAGGTGTTAAAAATTCAGTCTCTTCACTTCTAGTCCACCATGGCTACAGGATATTATCTATAAAATACATTGTAATTAACCCCAAGAAAGACAAGGGGCACATACAAGTAGCTTGGCTGGCATGTCACAAAGAACTAAATGATTTTTTTCCTCTTTTATATTGCCTTACGATTTTATGAATAGATAAAAATAGTAATATATTCTGCTTGTAGGGAGTTCAGAACCAGGGAGGTAGAAAATATGCAGACATTTGGGCAGCACACTAGGGTAGCAGTTAGCATAATGCTATTATGATGGCAGCGACCCGGGTTCAAGTCTGCTGTCTCTCAGGAGTTTGTAGATTCTCGCCATGTCCATATGAGTTTCCTCCAGGTGCTCTAATGTCCTCCCACATTCCAAAGACGTGCAGGTTAGTAGGCATAGTTGTTCACATGGGTGTTATGGGCAGCACAGGCTTGTTGGGCTGGAAAGACCTATTACTATACTATATTCCTACATAAAATAAAGAAATAACATTAATCCATCAGGAATTCAGTAGAAATTGTTTTGCCCAGTGAGTGATCAGAACATCAGACTCACCATCACAAAGCTTAATGACTTTTTCTCACTCTATTCCTATGAAAATCACAAACTTGTATGTTACTTTATCCACAATTATCCTAGCAACAATGTACATTCCACTTCAGGCCAGCATCATACAGCTACCGGAGGACCTGAATACTGTAATCAGCAGTTCAGAAACAACACACCTTGATGCCTTCCCTCTCATTGCCACGGATTACATACAGACCAACTTAAAGAAGTCTCTGAACAACTACAGCCAACATATCACCTGTCTAACTTGAGAAGCCAGCACACTTGACCACTGTTATACCACCATGAAGAATGCTCACTGTGCCATCCTGGCATATAGGCAGAGATTAAAGACTGCAGCACCAGTGGTGAGGACCAAGAAGGGGTGGTTAAGGGAGGCAGAGGAGCGCTTATAGGACTGCTTTGAATCAGTGGACTGGACAATATTTAGGGACATCTTCAAACCTGAATGAATGTTCACAGTTGTCACTGACTTCATCAAGACTTGTGTGAATGAGGATGTGCCTTTGGAAACGTACTTAACATTTACAAACCAAAAGCCAAAGAAGAACCAAGAGATTTGTAGCCTGCCGCAGCATTCAACACCAATGATCCAGAACTATACAAGAAGTCTAGGTATGATATACAGAAGGCTACTTTAAGTCTGCAAAGCAACTCCGATTGAAGTTAGAGATGGAATCAGATGCACATCAGGGTTTGCAGGCCATTACTTTCTACAAGACAAAACCTTGCATCATGAATGGCTGTGATGCTTCACTCCTGGTGACCCTGTGATCTCTATTTTGGGGGGCTAATATCAGAATGTCTTTCAAGACGGTGAAGCCTCATAAGGCATCAGGCTTGGTAAGGCATTGAAAAGCTGTGCCAACCAACTGGTCAGAATGTGGAATGTTCAAGGACATCTTCAGTTGGAGATTCCCACCTGCTTAAAAAAAAGTGCAACAATCATACCAGTGCACAAGAAAAACAAGGTGATCTGCCTGAACTACTATCACATAGTTGGACTCAGATCTACTGTGAATAAGTGCGTTCAGATGTTGATAATGGCCAGAATCAGCTTTTGCCAAATCAAGGACCTGGACCTGATACAATTTACCTATCGACATTATAGGTTTACACCAGATGCAATTTCACTAGCCTGCCACTCAGCCTTGCACCACCTGAATGATAGCAATACCTATGCCAGGCTTCTGTTTATTGATTACGGCTTAGCAATCAACACCATCATACCCTCTGTACTAATCAATAATCACCAAAATTTGGGTCCCTTTGCCTACCTCTACAACTGGATCCTTGACTTCCTCATCGGGAGACCGCAGTCAGTGCTGATCAGAAGTAACATCCCCTCCTCACTGGCACATCTCAAGGATGCATGCTTAGCCCACTGTTGTATCCTCTCTATACCCCAGACTGTGTGGCTAGACAGCTCAAATGGCATCTATAAATCTGCTGATGACATCTATTTTTGGCAGAATTTCAGGTGGTGATGAGAAGATGTAGAAGAGTGAAATAAATCAGCTGGTTGAGTGGTGTATTCAATGTCAATAAGGCCAAGAAATAGATTGTGGACTTCAGGAATATGGAAGTCAGTGAAATACACATCAGTCCTTGTTGAGGGTTCAGCAGTGGAAAGGGTGTGGTGTTTCAAGATCCTGGCTCTGAATTTCTCTGAAGATCTACCCTGGTTCCAACATATTGATACAATTACAAAGAAAGCATGACCGTGGCTCTATTTCATTAAGAATTCAATGAGAATTGGCATGTTACCAAAGACTAACAAATTTCTACAGGTGTTTTGTGGAGACAATTCTAACTAGTTGCATCACTATCTGGTATGGAGGACTCGTTGTGCAGGATCACTTCTGGTAAGATAGTGGCATATTTGCACAGAATAATCTCTCAGGGGCCATCCAAAGGTGCTTTTTTTTCTTTGTTAAATGTGTTTTTGATGATCGCAAGACAATTCTTCTCCAAGAACTTTGAAGTAACTAGATGGGTGTTGCCAATGGAGCCAACCAGGATGTTGGAGATAAAATTGAAAGATGGAATTGATGGTTTTGATGCCAAGTTTGCAGACAATATCAAGATAGGTGGAGGGTCAGGTAGTTTTGAGAAAGTAGAGAAATTACAAAGGTCTTAGAATAGGAGATTGGGCAAAGAAATGGCAGATGGAATACACTGTAGGGAACTGTATGGTCATGCACTTTGGTAGAAGTAATGAAAGGATTGACTATTTTCTAAAAGGAGAGAAAATACAAAAAAACTGAGGTGCAAAGGGACTTGGAAGTCCTTGTGCAGGATTTCCAATAGGTTAATTTGCAGTTTGAGTCTGTAGTGAGGAAGGCAAATGCTATGTTAGCATTCATTTCAAGAGGACTAGAATATAAAAGCAAAAATGTATTGTTGAGACTTTATGAAGTGCTGCTGAGGCCTCACTTGGAGTGTTGTGAGCAGTTTTGGGCCCCTTACCTTAGAAAGGATATAGAACCATAGAACATTACAGCACAGTACAGGCCCTTCAGCCCTCCATGTTGTGCCGACCCATATAATCCTTAAAAAAAAGTACTAAACCCATGCTACCTATTAACCCTCTATTTTTCTTTCATGGTGAAACTGGAGAGGGATTCAAAGGACTTTCACAAAAATGATTCCAGGATTGACTGGCTTGTCATATGATGAGCATTTGATGACTCTGGGCTTGTATTCACTGGAATTCGGAAGAATGAGGGGGGACCTCATTGAAACATATCAAATGGTGAAAGGCCTTGATAGAGTGGATGTTTCTTATGGTAGGAGAGTCTAAGACCAGAGGACACAGCCTTAGAATAGAGGGACATCCTTTGAGAACAGAGATGAGAAGGTATGTTTTTAGCCATAGTGTGGTGAATTTGTGGAATTCTTTGCCACAGGCAACTGTGGGGGCCAAGTCTTGTGTGTATATTTAAGGCAGAGGTTGTTAGGTTCTTGATTGGTCAGGGCATGAAAGGATATGGGGAGATGGTAGAAGATTGGGGCTGAGAGGAAAATTGGATCAGTCATGATGAAATGGTGGAGCAGATTCAATGGGCCTATTTCTGCTCTTGTATCTTATGGTCTAAAGAACCGACTGGGATGTCAGAGAAGATGCTGGCAAAGGTGTTGAAGGGGCTGGCTGGGATGTCGGAGGAACTGCTTTGGGTTTGGAGGAACAGACTTGGCAGCAGACCATATTGCTGCCTGTTACATTCAGGTATTGGAGTTGATGCGTGAAGGTGGTATGCAGTATAACTGTGGGAGATTGTCTCGGACATTTTAGTTACTATCACAAAACTCTGTTGGACAATGGTAATGTAAGTTGTCCCAGACCTGCTAATCTTGTCTGGTGTGTGACAGATGACATGGAAGCTGTGTAGCCTTGGTTGCAGCAAGGACTTGGCCTCAAGCCACAGACTTGCCTGCTGTTGCAGACCAGGTGAGGAAACAGCAGAGGTGGTGGAGCTTGGCATCTACACTAGGTGGAGGCCTGGCCTCTCCCTTCGATACTGTCCTCCCATGTTCGAGCAGTGGAATGGCAGGCTGTTTGTGTGCATCTGTGCACTGCCGGGGGACTGTACTATTGATTGCAGGACATGTTGCTGAAGGTCTTGGGCTATGTTTTTTACCTCATGAATATGCTTCTTTGCTCACTATTTTCAATGTGCTATTTTGTTCGTTTTGCACCTTCACACCCAGAGTTACATTGTTTCGTTCACTGTATCTATTATGGTTGAATGATAATTAAACTTGATTTGATCAGAAAACTCTGCAGAAAGTTGTAAACTTAGCCAGCTCCATTGTGGGCACTAGTCTTTCCAGCATTGTAGACTCCTTCAAAAGGTGATGCCTCAAAAAGACAGCATCTATCAGTGAGAACCTTCATTATACAGGACATGCAATTTTCTCATTGCTACCATCAAGGAGGTGGTATAGGAACCTGAAGACACATACTTAATGTTTCGGGAACAGTTTCTTCTCCTCTGTCATCAGATTTCTGAGTGGACAATGGGTCCATGAACACTACCTCACTTTTTTATTACTCTTTTTTGCACTATTTAATTTATATATACATATATATTTTTATTGTAAGTCATAGCTTTTAAAATATGTATTGCAATGTACTGCTACTACAAAGCAACAAAACACAGAATTTCATGTCGTATGCCAGTGATATTAAACCTGATTCTAATTCTGACCATTATGCTTACCAACATAACTGCTTTATGACAGATATCATAGCATCTGTCATGCAATTTGCCCTGAAACATCTTGCAAACAAGGATACTCTTGTCAGAATGTTGTTTCTGGATTTCACTTTGGCATTCAACACTATTGTCCAACAGACCTTTGTGTTTAAACTACTACTCCTCATTCTAATAGACCACTGTACAAACGGGTATTGAACTTCTCAACAAACAGAACAGACCTCAGATAGTCAGGATGCACATCATGTCCAACACAGATACCCCTCCAGTGATATGTGATGGGGCCTATACACTCATGACTGCATGGCCAGAATTTCTGAGTACATGTTGTCGAGTTCACCGATACTATAACAGTGATGGGGCTCATTACCAACAAATATGTTTATAGTACGTGTGTATATAGTTTTTAAAAAATAATTATTGTGCTTTTCATCTTATTGTGTTTTTTGTGCTTTATCAGATCTGGAATGACAATTATTTTGTTTTTGTTTACACTTGTCTACTGGAACTGACATTAAACAATCTTGAATCTTGGCCTCAAAACAAAAGAAAATCTGCAAAATGCTGGAAATTTACATAATACATACAAGATACTCGAGGAACTCAGCAGGCCAAGCAGCGTCTGTGGAGAAGAGTAATTAGCTGATATTTCGGGCCGAAGCCCTTCATCAGGACAGGAAAAAAAGAGATAAGTCAGAATAAGGAAATGGGAGGAGGGAAGGAAAAAAGTACAAGGTAGTAGGTGATAGGTGAAACTGAAAGAGGGAGAGCAGTGAAGAGCTGGGAAGTCGGTTGGTGAAAGAGATAAAGGGCTGGAGAAAGGGGAATCTGATGGGAGAGGACAGAAGGCCATGGAGGAAAGGGAAGGAGGACCATCAGAGGGAAGTGATGGGAAGGTAAGGAGAAAAGGTGAGAGAGGAAAATGGGAATGTGGAATGATGAAGGGGGCTGCTGTGGTTGTCTTGAACCAGAAGTTCAAGAAATAGTTGTTCATGCCATCAGGTTAGAGGCTGCTCATACAGAATATAAGGTATTGCTCCTCCAACATTAGTGTTGCCTCATTGCAGCAGCAGAAAAGGCCATGGATTGACAAATGGGAAGTAGAGTTAAAATGGGTGGCCACCAAGAGATCCTGCTTTTTCTGGCAAATGGAGAATAGGGGCTTGGTGAAGCAGTCTCCCAATCTACATCGGGTTTCACTGATATACAGGAGGACCACACTGGGAGCACTGGATACAGTCGTTGATAGAGAAGGGACGCACTCAGACCAATGGTTTGAGATGTGTCTATTTTAATGCGAGGAGTAATATGAATAAAGCAGATGAGCTTAGAGGTGGATCAGCATTTGGAGCTATGATGTTATGGCCATTACAGAGTCTTGGATGTTGCAAGGGCAGGAATGGCTACTTCAAGTTCTAGGCTTTAGATGTTTCAGAAAGGACAGATAGGAAGGCAAAAGAGGTGGGGACATGGCATTGCTGATCAGAGATAGTGTCACTGCTGCAGAAAAGGAGGAAGTCATGCAGGGGTTATCTACTGAGTCTCTGAGTGGAAGTTAGGAACAGGAAGGGATCAATAACTCTACTGAGTGTTTTTTTATAGACCACCTGATAGTAACAGGGACATCGAGGAGCAGATAGGGAGACAGATGCTGGAAATGTGCAATAATGACAGGGTTGTCGTGGTGGGAGATTATAATTTCCCCAGTATTGATTGGCATCTCCTTTGAGCAAGGGGTTTAGATGGGGTGGAGTCTGTTAGGTGTGTTCAGGAAGGTTTCCTGATACAATATGTAGATAAGCCTACGAGAGGATAGGTTGTACTTGATCTGGTGCATGGTCAGGTGTCAGGTCTCTCAGGCGAGAGCATTTTGGAGATAGTGATCACAATTCTATCTCCTTTACCACAGAATTGGAGAGGGATAGGAACAGACAAGTTGGGAAAGTGCTTAATTGGAGTAAGGGGAAATATGAAGCTGTCAGGCAGGAACTTGGAAGCATAAATTGGGAACTGATGTTGTCAGGAAAATGTACAACAGAATTGTGGCAAATGTTCAGTGGATATTTGTGGTGTTCTGCTTAGGTACGTTTTATTGAGACAGGGAAAGGATGGTAGGGTACAGGAACCATGGTGTACAAAGGCTGTTAAAAATCTGGTCAAGAAGAAAAGAAAAGCTTACAAAAGGTTCAAAATAACTAGGTAACGATAGAGATCTATAAGATTATAAGGCTCACAGGAAGAGCCAGAAGGGGCCTTAAGAAAGCCTTGGCGAGCAGGATTAAGGAAAACCCCAAGGCATTCTGCAAGTATGTGAAGAGCAAGAGGATAAGACGTGAGAGAATAGAACCAATCAAGTGTAACAGAGGAAAAGTGTGTATGGAACCGGAGGAGACAGTGGAGGTACTTAATGAATACTTTGCTTCAGTATTTACTATGGGAAAGGACCTTGGCGATTGTAGGGATGACTTACAGCAGATTGAAAAGCTTCAGCATATAGACATTAAGAAAGAGGATGTGCTGGAACTTTGGGAAAGCATCAGGTTGGATAAATCAATGGGACTAGAGGAGATATAGCCCAGACTACTGTGGGAGGCGAGGGAGGAGATTGTTGAGCTTCTGGCAATCTTTGCATCATCTATGAGAGAGGTTCCGGAGGATTGGAAGGTTGCAGATGTTGTTCCCTTATTCAATAAAGGGGGTAGAGATAGCCCAGGAAATTATAGACCACTGAGTCTTACTTCAGTGGTTGTTAAGTTGATGGAGAAGATCCTGAGAGGCAGGATTTATGAACATTTGGAGTGGCATAATATGATTAGGAATAGTCAGCATGGCTTTGTGAAAGACAGGTCATGCCTTACGAGCCTGATTGAATTTTTTGAGGATGTGATAAAACACATTGATGAAGGTAGAGCAGTAGATGTAGTATATATGGATTTCAGCAAGGCATTTAATGAGGTATCCAATTCAAGGCTTATTGAATAGGATCCATAAGTACCTTGCTTTGTGGATCCAGAACTGGCTTGCTCACAGAAGTCAAGGAGTTGTTGTAGATGGGTCATATTCTGCATGGAGGTCAGTGACCAGTGATGTGTCTCAGGGATCTGTTCTGGGACCTCTTTTCTTCGTGATTTTTATAAATGACCTGGATGAGGAAGTGGAGGGATGGGTTAGTAAACTTGTTGACGATACAAATGTTGAGGGTGTTGTGGATAGTGTGAAGGGCTGTCAGAGGTTACAGCAGGACATTGATAGGATGCAAAACTGGGCTGAGAAGTGGCAGATGGAGTTCAACATGGATAAGTGTGAGATGGTTCATTTTGGTAGGTCAAATATGATGGTAGTATATAGTATTAATGGTAAGACTCTTGGCAGTGTGGAGGATCAGAGGGATCTTGGGGCCTGTGGTAAACTATGTGTATACCTGTCTGGACACACCCCTCTGCTGACTGCTCCTGTGGCTCCTCCCACAGACCCCTGTATAAAGGCGATTGGAGGCACTGCTCCTCCCTCAGTCTCCAAGATGTTGTGATCACGTTTGCAGCTAATAAAAGCCTATCTTTTGCCTCCCGTCTCCGAGAGTTATTGATGGTGCATCAGGGCCTGAGTCCACAGGACACTCAAAGTTGCTGTGCAGGTTGACTTTGTGGTTAAGAAGGCATACGATGCATTGGCCTTCATCAACCATGGGATTGAGTTCAAGAGCCAAGAGGTAATGTTACAGCTTTATAGGACCCTGGTCTGACCCCACTTAGAGTACTGTGGTCAGTTCTGGTCACCTCACTACAGGAAGGATGTGGAAACTATAGAAAGAGTGCAGAGAAGATTTACAAGGATGTTGCCTGGATTGGGGAGCATGCCTTGCGAGAATAGGTTGAGTGAACTTGGCATTTTCTCCTTGGAGCGACGGAGGATAGAGGTGTATAAGATAATGAGAGGCATTGATCGTGTGGCTTTTTCCCAGATTGAAGTGGCTAACGCAAGAGGGCACAGTTTTAAGGTGCTTGGACGTAGGTACAGAGGGGATGTCCAGAGTAAGTCTTTTACGTGAAGGTGAGTGCATAGAATGGGCTGCTGACAATGGTGGTGGAGGCGGATAGAATAGAGTCTTTTAAGAGGTACCTGAATAGGTACATGAAGCTTAGAAAAATAGAAGGCTATGGGTAACATTAGGGAATTTCTAAAGTAAGTACATGTTTGGCACAGCATTGTGGACTGAAGAGCCTGTATTGTGCTGTAGGTTTTCTATGTTTCTTTGAAGGAGGACATCTTATTAGTTCTGGAAAGAAAAGCCTCATCCTGAGAGCAGATGTAGCGAAGACAGAGGAATTGAGAGCAGGGGATGGATTTTTACAAGTGACAGGGTGTGAAGAGGTATAGTGTCAGTAGCTGTGAGTCAGTAGGTTTATAAATGATATCAGTAGATAGACTGTCTCCATAGATGAAGACAGAGAGATCGAGAAAGCGGAGTGATGTGTTGGAAATAGTGCAAGTAAATTTGAGGGCAGGGTGGAAGTTGGAGGCGAAGTTGACAAGCTTGGAATGCAGTTGACAATGTAGCGGAGGAAAAGTTGGGGAATGATACTGCAGTAGACTTGGAGCAACAACTGTTCCACATAGCCAACAAAAAGGCAGACATAGCTGGGACCCATGTGAGTGCCCATGGCTACACCTTTTGTTTGAAGGAAGTGGGAGGAGCCAAAGGAGAAATTCTTGAGAGTGAGGACCAGTACTGCCAGATGGAGGGAAATTGGTTGAGTATAGTGTCCAGAAAAAAGCGGTGGTCTTTGAGGCCTTCCTGATGGGGAGTGGAAGTGTATAGGGACTGGACGTCCATAGTAGTAAGTAGGAAGGCACTGAACCAGAGGAATTAAAATGGATTCAAAGTACGCAGATATGTTTGGAGGGGCAAGAACAAGCAGAAAGAATTGGTCTACCTGGACAGGCAGGTTTATGGAAGGTAGTAGAAATGGAAGCTGTGGGTTAAAGGAACTATGAATTGGTGGCAGTGGATGGAAGATCCTCAGAGTTAATAAGGTCAGTGATGTTGCGGGTGACAATAGCCTGGTGCTCTTTACTGGGGTCCTGTTCAAGAGGTAAGTAAGAGGAGGTGTCTGACAGTTGTCACCTGGCCTCAGCAAGGTAGAGGTCAGTCCGCCAGACTATGACAGGATCTCCCCCCTACCCCCCATCTGCTATTTTGATCTTGGCCCGTTGAATAATTGGAAAACTAGACATATTTAACAGAGAAAGGAAATCCTGCTTTCTTCTAAGCTAGTTAGTTTGAACTCTTCATTCAGCACTGCATCTCTCTTTCAAATCAGACATCATAATCTATCTTTTAAAAATCAAACACTTAATAACATTCATTACTTTTCCAATATACAATTCCATTTAAATGCTTTCTACTCCCATGACAACTTGGTATAATTTTCCCTGCAGTACTCCAGAAAGTCATGGTTACACTGAATTTCATATGAATGCAGTGTTACTGAGATTTAATGGAAATTGGTAAGAATTTATTTTTTAACTGAGATTTCCATGTATTCCAATGCTGATTTGTAACGTAATAACTTGAAAAATAGAAGCAGGAGTAGGCTGTCAGGTTGTTTATGCCTGGTCCACCATTCACTTAGGTGATGGATGATTATTCAGCTTCATATCACATTACTAGACTAACCACATATCCTTGATTGTATTTATTTTAATAAAACTGTCTTGAAGGAACTGATCAACTGGATCTCTAAAACCTTTTTTTGGTAGACAAATCCAAAGATTCCCCATGTGTTAATAATTTATTTTCTCATCTCTGTTCTGATTGACTGACCCTTTATCTTAAGAATATGACACCTGGTTTCAGACTTACAATCTAAAGAAACATCTTTGAATATGTCTTGTGGCTCCTAAGGTTTCTAAATTATGTCAATGGTATTGCGGCATTAAAATTTGTTTCCTCTCAGATTTTTTACCACGTTGATGTTAGTAAGACTGGCACTATTCACTTAAGGAATAAGCACCTTTTAATAAATTTAACGAGTATATTTCCTGCATTCTTAGAGAAAACAATTATTTGCACTGTTTTCATCCTCAGTGTGACCCTCAGTCTAAGAAACCTTGCTTTAGGATGTTTGCGCGCTGCCTCTACAGATATATACCAAAACTCATTGCAAGAACCCAAAGAAGGGAAAACTTCCAATTTTGTATTCACCTTTGGAAGGTGCATTGTGGCACCCCCGAAATCAGTTATTCATAGAGGGAAGTCAAATGCACCCCTAACAATTTCCTGGTGTGTATGTTGTGTTGACTGCAATAGGAGGCTACTTCATCCATACATTATTATTCAGAAGTCTCTGTACATTCCTCTGCTCCCTGGTGGGATTTTGTCAAGCCAATCCATCAGTGAAATATGAAATCATTTTCTGGCAATCCTCTATAGTATGAACTTGTTTCTAGTGTGACACTTTATGTTTGTTTCTGAGATTAGAACTGTTAAGCAGTAATTCCCACAAGACAGCTCATCAAAGACCAAGTTCAAGGGCCAAAACGTAATGCTGCGGTCTATAAAGTCTTGGTTAGCCTACATTTAGAATATTGTGGTCAGTTCTGGACACCTCATATGAAGCATGTGGAAGCTTTAGAGAGGACACAGTGGAAATTTATCAGGATGTTGCCTGGATTAGAGAACATGTCTTATGAGGAAAGATTGAGCTAGCTAAGGTTTTTTCTCTTTAGAGTGAAGGAGGATGAGGCATGACTTAATAAAGTTATAAGGAAATATGAGGCGTTGATAGAGTGGCACACACAAAATACTGGAGGAACTCAACATCCATGGTAATGAATAAACAGATCTTTCTTCAGGACTGGGCAGGATAGGGGAAGACAAAAGAATAAAAAGGTGAAGGAAAGGGGAAGGAGGATAGCTGAAGGTTTGGTGAAGTCAGGTGGGTAGGAAAGGTAAAGGGCTGGAAAGGAGAGTGGACCATAGGTGAAGGGGAACCCAGGGGATGGTAACAGGCAGGTGAAAAGAGGTAAGAAGCCAGAATGGGGAATAGAAGGGGAGGGAGATTTTTTGTACCAGAAAGAGAAATATGATATCCATGGCATCAGGTTGGAGGCTACTAAGAAGGGATATAAGGTGTTGCTCCTCCACCCCGAGGTTGGCTCAACGTGGCACAAGAGGAGGCCATGCACCAACATACTGAAAATCAGAATTAAAATGTTTGGCTGCCAGGAAGGTCCATTTTTGGCAAATGGAGCAGAGGTGCTCAACAAAGCGTTCCCCGATTTATGACGTGTCACAATGGGGAGGAGGCTACATCAGGAGCACCAGACACAATTGAAGACCCCAGAAGATTTGCAGGAGAACTGTTGACTTCCCTGGAAGGACTGATTGGGGCCCTGAATGGACGTGAGGGAGAGGTTGAATGGGCAAGTGTAGCACTTTGGCCACTTGCAGCGAGGATGATTAGTGGAGAATGATGAATGGACAACGGAATCACAGAGAGAGCAACCCCTGGGCAAAGCGAGGTGGTAGGAAGTAAAGATATATTTGGTGATAGGATCCCTTTGAAGATGGCAGACATCGCAGAGACTGATGTTTTTGTTGTAGAGGCTCATGGGGTGGAGGAACTCTGTCACTGTTAAGGAGGCAGGAAGGTGGGGTGAGCGCAGACATTTAAGAAATAGAAGAGACGCAGGTGATGGGTGGCATCAATGGTGGAGGAAAGGAAACCCTGTTCTTTGAAAAAGAAGGACATCTCTGATGTCCTGCAAAGGATAGCCCCATCCTGGGGGACCTTTTTCACAGGATGGTTAATACAAAAGGGCATAATTTTAAGGTAATCTTAAGAAAGTATAGGGGGAATGATAGGGATAGGTTTTTCTTATACAGAGAACGGTGGGTGTGTGGATTGTGCTGCCAGGGGGGTGGTAGAGGCAGATACATTATGTACATTTAAGATAGGTATATCTTGGATAGGTATATGGATGAATGAAAAATGGAGGGCTGTGCAGGAGAGAAGTGTTCGTTTGATCTTTGATCAAATTAGAAGGTTGGCACAGCATCATGAGCCGAAGGGCCTGTACTGTGCTGTGTTCTTCTATATTCTAACACTGTTTCTGAACATGCCAGAAAAACCATTTTTTCTTTTTAATGAATTTCAGAACAATACCAGGGAGAAACTAATGTTGATTTAGCATTGAAAAGTTGGCACAGAAGAATTTTTAGATTGTAGTGACATTTTAGTAGCATGAGCTTCTTCTGTGCCAGTTGGATATATTTAATAGATTGATTCCTGAGTGCTTATGTATTGTAACTTCAAAAAAATTAAACTAATTCAAAGGAAGACAGGAGTGGCCTAAATTCAGGTCTAACTTTGAGTTTACTTTTAAGCGAAATACATACATATTACATGATAGCGTGATGACGTTTGCAATTCATGTGCTTATGCATAAAATGCATAATGAGCTATTTGAACAGAATGCTTAATCGAAGTGTGAGTATATATACAGTGTCAATAAAAAGTATCTACTCCACCCCCCTTGGAAGTTTTTGTGTTTTATTGTTTTACAACATTGAATCACAATGGATTTAATTTGGCATTTTTATACACTGATCAATAGAAAATGATTCTCTCCTGTCAAAGTGAAAACAGATCTCTACTAAGTGATCTAAATTAATTACAAATATTAAACACAAAATAATTGATTGCATAAGTATTCACCCCCTTTAATATGACACACCAAATCATCACTGATGCAGCCAAATGGTTTCAGAAATCACATAATTAGTTAAATGGACATCATCTGTGTGCAGTCAATGTGTTTCAATTAATTGTAGTAAAAATACAACTGTATCTGGAAGTTCCAACTGCTGGTGAGTCAGTATCCTGGCAAAACTACAGCATGAAGACAAACGAACACGCCAAGCAATTCCACAAAAAGATTATTGAAAGTCACAAGTCAGGAGATGGATACAAAAAAAATTCCAACTCACTGGATATCCCTTGGAGTACAATCATCAGGAAATGGAAGGAATATGGTACAGATGTAAATCTGCCTGGAGCAGGCTGTCCTCAAATACTGTGTGACCATGCAATAAGGGGACTAGTGAGGGAAGCCACCAAGAGACCTATGACAACTCTGGAGGAATTACAAGCTTAAGTGGCTGAGATGAAAAATTCTGTGCCATACAGCTGTTGCCTGAGTGCTTCACTAGTTGCAGCTTTATGGGAGAGTGGCAAAGAGAAACTCACATGAAATCTCAGCTAGAGTTTGCCATCAGACTAAGCACAATGTTTGGAGAAAGCCAAATACCATACATCACCAAAAACACACCATCCCTATTGTGAAGCATAGTGGTGGCTGCATTATGCTGTAGAGGTGCTTCACTGCAGCAGACCACAAAGGCTTGTGAAGGGAGAGGGTAAAATGAATACAGCAAAATACAGGGAAATTCTGGAGGAAAACCTGATGCAGTCTGCAAGAGAACTGCAACATGGGAGAAGATTTATTTTCCAGCATGACAATGACCCCAGGCATAAAGCTAAAGCTGCACAGGAATGTCTTAAAAACAAAAAAAGTTGATATCCTAGCATGGCCAAGTCAGAGTCCAGGCCTCAATTCAATTGAGAATGTCTGGCTGGACTTGAAAAGAACTGTTCATTCATAATCCCCATGCAACCTGACAAGAGCTTGAGCAGTTTTTTTACAGAAGAATAGGGGAAAATTGCAGTGTTCAGATATGCAAAGCTGTTAGAGATCTATCCACACATACTCAAGGCTGTAATTGTTGCCAAGGTTTCATCTACTAAATACTGATTTGAAGGGGGTGAGTAATTATGCAGTTAATTATTTTGTGTTTAATGATTGTAATAAATTAAACCAATTGTAGAAATGTTTAACATGAAGGAGTCTTTTCTATTGATCAGTGTCAAAAAAGTCAAATTAAATCTACTGTGATTCAATCTTGTAAAACAATAAAACATGAAAACTTCCAAGGGGTTTGAATACTTTATATAGGCACTGTATATACGCAAGATTAATCAAATATTACTGAAATATTAAATATACAACACTCCTCCCTGCTTAGCTATAAACTCCAAATCAATAGAGAACGCATCTCAAAACTATGTGCAGAGTATTTTATATAATATAACTACTGTATACAAACATCCACAGCATAGCAAATTTTAAATTATCCCATTCAGGCCTAAAGGTTTAATCGCTGTGGAAGATTTCTTACTCTTGAGGGATAATTTCTTTCCTAATAAGGGGAATCATGCTGCTTGGCATATGAAACTATGGCTGTAAAACGATGTCAGGGTCTATGGCCTCCTCCATGGTGGTCATAGGGGCAGATTCTGAGACTGCAGGGAGTGGTTCTTACAGCAGTGGTCGCTTTTCTTCTTGTTTTTCTTCTAATTTGTGCATCTTGATCTTGAAAGATGCATTTAGTTCACTGGAGTATTCTCTTATGGAACCCCTTTTTACTAACAAGCCACTGAATTCCAGTGAGAAAATCACCTTTCTTGAACTCTGTATGTCTAGGGTTGGTATGACTTGGGTCCCACCAGACCGGGAAGCCAGGATGTTTCAACTACCCACATCCCTATCTGAGTGAATACTGTGGAAAGACTGCCCACTTACAATTACCCATCAGCAAGAAATAATAGCTCATATGCTGCATTCAATTATAAATAAATATTTATGAATCAAACAGTTATTAAAGAAGAAAGAAAACAAACAAAAGGGCCCATTATAATTAAAACAGTCAAATGTGCACAGGTTAGAGCTGAGATCTTCCAAAAGCTGGATGCGTCCTTTTACTCACGGTGCCAACTCCTATTCACTGATCACCGATAGAGCTTCCCATCTTGGACACCTATGGCCATTCTTTCAATCTTCTTCTTTCTCCATCCCAATGTCCCTCACAAAACCTCTCTGCTCAGCTTTCTCTGGACCTTCTCCCAATTTTACCATCCTGATTGGCTGACCTGACATTTCTGAGCTGAACATCCCAACCCCTTATCTTTAATGGTAACCCAAACTCTACCAGCAGAACACACTGCTTCTACAGAAAACCATTAAATGAAATACCCTACAACATTAGCAGTAAAATCTTAACCAGGATATTACACATATTAATTTTTCTATCGTTCCCTTTATAAGACCAAAAGACGTAGGAGCAGAATTAGGCTATTTGGCCCATCGAGTCTGCTCCACCATTTCATCGTGGCTGATCCATTTTTCCTCAGCCCCAATCTCCTGCATTCTGCCCATATCCCATCATGCCCTGACCAATCAAGAATCTGCCAACCTCGGCCTTAAATATACACAAAGACTTGGCCTCCACAGCTGCCTGTGGCAAAAAATTGCTCAGATTCACCACTCTCTGGCTAAAGAAATTCCACCTCATCTCTGTTCTCAAAGGACGCCTCTCTATTCTGAGGCTGTGTCCTCTACTCTTAGACTCTCCCACCATAAGAAACATCCACTCTACATCATTCTATCAAGGCCTTTCACTGTTTGATAGATTTCAATGAGGTCACCCCTCATTCCTGTGAATTCTAGTGAATACAGGCCCAGAGACATCAAACACTCTTCATATGACAAGCCATTCAATCCTGGAACCAATTTCAGCACATCCTTTCTAAGATAAGGGCCCCAAAACTGCTCATAATACTACATGTGAACCCTCACCAGTGCTTTCTAAAGTCTCTGCATTACATCCTTGCCTTTATTTTCTAGTTTTCTTGAAATTAATTCTAACATTGCATTTGCTTTCTTCACCATAGACTTAACCTGCAATTTAATCTTTAGGGGCTCCTGCACAAGGACTCCCAAGAGTCCTTTGCACCTCAATATTTTTATATTTTCTCTCCATTTAGAAAATAGTTAATCCTTTCATTTCTTCTATAAAAATGCATGGCCATACACTTCCTGACACTATTCAATCTGCCATTTCTTTACCCATTTTCCTAATGTATCTAAGTCTCTCTGTAGCCTCTCTACTTCCTCAAAACTACCTGCCCCTCCACTTATCTTCCTATCGCCTTGAAACTTTGCAACAAAGCCATCAATTCCATCATCCAAATCATTAACATATAATGTAAAAAGAATGATCTTATCTCTCCTCTTTTCTGCATCCACAACATTATCTGACAAATCCTCTATTTTTGTATCTCCAGTGACTCCTTTCTTTTTTGCTTTCCATTCCATCCAGTTAGACTTTGGTCTTTGCATCTAACTTTACAAGCAGCTTTTTGTCTCCCACTTGAAGTTCATGCAATGCACGCAGAATGGATTCTGGTTCTTCATACTCATAAAAGCTAAATGCTTGCAACTTCCCTGTACCTCATTAAACTCTCTTCTGGCTTAAAACCAAGCCATATTTTGCAAGTAACTGCCCGATTAACATATCAAAAACTTTATCAGACACGTTGCCTACAAAAGCTATTGTAGTTGGATCACTGCTTTCATCACCTTCATGATTTTTCTGAGTAGCATGATCTTCCTTGGTCCAATATAGTTTCCAACCAGAGGCACAGAGGTTGGCACCAACACCTGTTTGTTCTCTGTTGGGCAATGGTTCATGGTGTTTGGTATGGCAACAGTTGTAACACCATCCGGCATCTTTCTTAATTCACTTTCATATGTCTTCAATGCAAGGGGATGTGGCATGCAAATAATGGATGACTCTCCAATCAAGTTGTAGTTGTCTCAGCCAATCACAGCTCCACAATACTGGTCCTTCTGATTTTACTACGTACAAGCTCATTGTGGCTTGTTGGTTGTTGTACTTCACAGTTATGAATTTCATTCCCACAGGAGTTATCTTGTCTCCTGTATGTAATTAGTTAGATATCTGCAGACTTAAATTTAGTATCTTTGAAATGCCTCTCAAAATCATATTTTGAAATGACTGAAACAGTTGACCCAGTGTCCAATTCTATTTTAATTAATTTGCCATTCACTTCTGGCATATATTACTTGTCTATTGTTAATGCTCACACTGTAAGTCTAAAGGCTACATAGTTTCTTGTCACTCTCATCATTATCAGATTTTTCAACAAGTGTGTTGATTAATGTTCTTTTTAAAACTGCAACTTGACTTTTTTAAAAATCTTTTTCTCTTCTCTGTGTTGTCAATTTACTTTTGTCTGCCTGAGATGTTCTTTGTATGTTTTGTTTCATTTTCAGCATGTTTCAACTTTAAATCTACATTTATTCGGTTTATGTGAGCCCCTGCTACAACAGTAAACAGTTTGTTTGGGCTGGCTGGTTTCTGTTTAGATGTTGCAATTTTATTCATGCTCACTTTCATTCTTCTCTGCAACTCTATTGGTGGCTACCATTGAAACAGCGATTCATCTGAACTTTTGAATGTAAGTTGTGTTTCAGTTAGGTGCCATTTTTGAATGCTTTCTTTTAAGGTTCCACAAACTAAACAATCTCTCAGTACATCATTAAGCCAACTACCAAACTGACAATGCTCAATCTCTTGAATTCAGCCACATACAGTGAAATAGACTCCTTTTTGATTCAGCTTATGAAACCTAAAGCATTCTGCAGTCAACAATGGCTTTGATTCTAAGTGTTCCTGCATCTCTTTCACAATATCAACAAGCCTCATTTCTGCTGATTTGGTTGGAACAGTTAAACTTCACAGCTATCTGTGTGCCTTTAAACCCAATGCACTAAGCAAAATTGGTTGGTCATTTCTCATTGGTCATTTCATTTTTATTCAAAATACTGTTCCAACAGCTCAGTTTACATGAGCTGTTACCCATTCTGTAATCAAACCCATCAATATTCAGACATTTTTGCTTTTTTTTTAATGACTATTATCACCTGATGGGGAAAAAATACATTATTTAATTAATTTGATGCATGAAGAGATTGTAGCCGAGTAGGAAGAAGGAAGAGGACCTGAAGAAACGTTTTTTTATGTATGATTGTGTGGTTTGCTTTTCACAGATGCAGGACAAGGAAATGCCTCAACAAACTTGTTCAAATAAAAGGTATGTGATATGCTTTAGAGTCCTTGTAAAACAGAAAATGTTTCTGCTGCCCCACATGATTATTAATGCATTTTTGCGGAACTTCAGTGAAAGTGATCCTATGTCTGGGAATGAGGGATAATCCTTTCAACTTCATATAAGGTGTTTAGAAGTGGAGAAATGAAGAAGAAGGTAAGCATGATGTGGAACTTGCATATATAATAAGCCAGAAGAGTACAAACGTTGACAGTCCAGCAGAACCGTAGGTTCAGAGCACTTTGTTCCAGTATGTCAATTTGGTTGTGATAGCACACTGATTCAGGGTTTATTAACATAGACCTAAGTTCGAGACCTTACTTGAGCTTGAACATCAAGATAAAAGAGAATAAAAATGGAATATATGTGAAAAAGTATATATTTTATATATGTAAGTTACGTAACAAAATCCTAATCTAAGAGAGTTTATGGTATCCCCACAAATGGGAAGACAGTGTTAAATAGTATGACAAAATACACATTGGAAAGACATACCAGTTGGTAGATTAATAGGTCATTGTAAATTGTCCCATGGTAAGGCTAGGGTTAAATCGGTGGGTTTCTGTACAGCGTGTTTTGAAGGGCCTACTCCATGCTGTATCTCAATAAACAAAGATGGAAAGAAATCATAAAAAGATGGAGTTGTGAAAATTGTAAGAAACAGCAGGGTAGGAGTGGTGAGTTTTGATTTATTAATACTAGAAGGATGTGTCAGAACAGTCAGGTGTTTTATGATAAATTTGTTCATTATCTTCTTTGCCATCATGTTTCATCTTCTGTACAAAGGAGTATTCAACAAATTCAGTCATGGTAAATGGGACAGGAGAATTTAAAGACTATTGGTAGAGGTTATCAATGTTTTATAATAAAAGAGAATAGACATTTACATAGAACTTGGACATCTTGAGGAATGAGTTAAGAATAAGGAAGCAACTCCATTGTTGAAATGAAAAGCTTTTTAATTTAGAACACACAGGTAAGAACAGAAAAGTGCAGAAGTACATAAATACAAATTACACATGCCTGGACCAGAATCTTCCACCTGACAGCATGCTGTCAGCTGGAGCTTTAAAATCTCATCTGATTTTGGTCAATCAGGAAATCAAATTTACAAGAGGTTAGATCAATATGTTGATGATTAAGACTACAATTGTAACATGCTTTCCCTGTGTTTTGATATACATGTAACAAATAAAGCTCATCTTTAATCTCTTCTCCCTGGATTAGGGCACTTGTGAAAATCATTCAGGAAGGTGTAACTGTTGATGAAAGCAGGGAGGGGCATTCTAGATTAATCGGTATTGAACAAATCTGTTCTTACAATAGTTCTGATTATAATTATTTTTGTTAACAATGGCCTTTCAGAAAATCCAAGAAAATGAATATGAAACATAAACCTACAAAGAAAGAAGAAATACATAAGGTTGGCTTACTTCTGCTCTATACAGACATAAGGTGGTAGTTTGGAGTATGGTAATGTTACACTGCCTCATCAGTACAAGCTGAGATTTGATTAAGATCCCTTGCAAAAACTGTTTCTACCAATTTTACTCACAACAATTTTGTACAGACTCAGAAAGGAATTAAAAACCTCATGTTTGAATTGTTGAATAGTTCTTGTCCCAATTTTTTATTGTAAATTAGGAAAGACTCTTTGGCCCATCCTTCTTTCAATTACTTCATGTCTAGAATAGAACTGTGAAGACTTTTAATTAGTTTTACTGTATTTATGTAATTCTGTATTGCTATTTGTTTGTTATGAGCCTTCAGTATTTATTTGGTTCTTCATGTTACTTAATTAACATGAATTAAATCTTTACACAAAATAATCAAAAATCTTAATTAGCCACCTGTGGTTTGGTTTATTATTGTCAAATGTACTGGGATACAGTGAAAAGTTTGTCTTTCATTCAGATCAAATAATAACACAATGCATTGAGGTAGAACCAGGTAAAACAATAACAATACAGAATAAAGTATAACAGCTACAGAGAAAGAGCAGTGTAGGTAAACAAGCAGGTGCAAGATCAAAAGAGGAAGATTATGAGGTCAGAAGTACATCTTATATATTAAGAAACCTCCTTGCAGTAGAAAATTGCCTGTTACATTGTTGGTGTTGAGGGCAGCAATGAAGGTCTTCCATCTCTGGTGGTGTTCAAGGCTTCCTTCATCATGTCAGTAGCATTCTCACAGTTTTCACTGTTGTCAGTCATGGGAGTCCTTGGTGGAGACTCAGGAAACCATTCCACGCAGATATAGAAGGATTCTTCATTGCTGTTTCCATTGCAATTTTCTTTTGCCAGTCAGGATTGTTTGCCCTGAGCTGAACCCCTGAACTAGAGGATCAGTGGACTACTCTTTGTCTATTCTTTACCCTTTGACCTGTTTGATATGGGTGACCCTACCAAGAGATAAAGCATAAAGCCCTGACTCCAGCCAACATAGCTCTTCAGGCAATAGAAGCACGCAAGCCTCCAAACCACAACAAGGTTGTAGTCCTCTTGGAGAAAGGAACCTCCTTACAGTCATATAACAGCAGAACAGCGGGTTAGAACCTATCTTTGAGCCTGGTGGGACATGCTTTCAGGTTTTTGTACATCTGCCTGTTAGTAGAGGGCAGAAGAGAGAATGTCCAGGGTCGGTGGTGTCTTTGATTATGCTGGCTGACTTACCATTGGTAGTGTAAAATATGGAAATGGTCTATGTCTTTCTTTGCCTCTCTGTTTCCTGCTCTTTAAATATCAATAGGGTTCAGTTTGCTTTGCTGCAGCCTCCTTACATTCTGCTGTGACCTAACTTTATATCATCAACAATAATTCAGATGCAGTAAACTTCATTAATCCAACAAAATCGAGACTGGCAGATGTTTTTGGACTATTGGATGGTACTCCTATTAATATCCCAACATGCTTTTTATTTGCATTTTTTAGTAATTAAACAATAGTATAATAAATTTTCCAGTGAAGCCAGAGTTTCAAGGGAATGTTGGAATCAGAGTCCTGGTAAATTTCAAGGGAGCGTGGGAAATAAGGCACATTGAGTTTAAAGGAGGAACAGGAAACAGCCTTGGTGAAGCTAAAGGAAGCACAGGAAATATCATCTACTGAACCAGTGCCATTGGAATTTTCAGATAACAGCACAGTGGGTTATTTTTTTATTGATTTTTTTTATGCATTTCTACAAACCAACTACAAAGAAAAGAACCCAACAGCAAAATGAGAATTAATACAGTGCAAAATAAACATATCAATAGTATAATTAATAACAATAAGGAAACAGCACCCAGAATAAAATCATATAAAGTTAGTATCCTTCCCTCCCTCCCACTAAGAAACTTCAGGCCAGCCATTACAATATGTAAAAAAAATAAAGAGAGCATTCAACCCCCCCCAAAACTGTAAATATAAATAAAAAAAGAATAATAATGCCTACTACAAAAACTATAATGTAATTTCCATCAAAAAGAAACCATAAAACTTACAGAGAGAAAAAAAAAGCTGAAAGTAAGGGATTAAAAAGAATAAGCTAATCTAAAGAGGAGTTATGAAAATATTCAAGAAAAGGTCCCCACACCTTTTGAAATTTTATGTCTGAATTAAGAAATGAGTAATGAATTTTATCAAAATCTAAACAGGACATAATATCGTTAAACCATTGAGCATGAGTGGGTGGGGCAACATCTCTCCACCTAAGGAGAACTAAGCATCTAGCCAAAAGAAAGGCAAAAGATAATGTTCGGCATTTAGTTGGACTCAATTGCATGTCTGCCTCACCCAAGGTACCAAAAAGGGCAATCAGAAGATTAGGTTCTAAGTGGCAATTAAGAATATGGGATAAAGATAAAAAAAACTTCTCTCCAAAATTTCTCTATAAACTAGGACAAGCCCAGTACATATGGATAAGAGAAGCCTCGGTACCTTTACACTTGTCACAAACAGGACTAATGTCAGGATAAAACCGTGCCAATTTAGATTTAGACATGTGAGCCCTATGTACAACCTTAAACTGTAAAAGACAGTGGCGAGCACATAAAGAGGTTGAATTCACTGACTTAAGAATTGAATCCCAAACCGCATCAGATAAAGAAATATTTAGATCATGTTCCCAAGCAGTTCTAATTTTATCAAAAGGGGTATGCCTCAAGGTCACTAATTTATCATGAATAAAAGATATTAAGCCTTTGCTCAATGGATTAATACAAAGAAACAGGTCCACAACATTTTTCTCAGGCATCTCAAGAAAATTAGACAATAAAGGGTTAATGAAATTTGAAGCTATTTAAAGAATGGGTACTAGGTAGATTAAACTTTACAGAGAGTTATTGAAAAGTTGCAAAACGATTATCTATGAAAAGATCTTCAAAGCGCCTAATGCCCATTCTGGACCAATCATGAAATGTTAAGTCTTGCATAGAAGGTAAGAAAAAATGATAATGTAAGATAAGAAACCATGAAGGCCATTAAATTTTCTAAGCTGAGCCCACATTCTCAGAATATGTCTAATAAGATTAACAATTAGTTTAGGCAAGTGACAAGGAAGTGCAGTGGATTATTGAAGCTTTAGTGTAATTGTTAATATATAGTGATAATATATTTGATTTTATAAAAATATGAGCAGATTAAAAATTGTGATTTTGCAAGTAAGTACAAATTGAATTAGAACATGGATCTACAACCTTGTGGCTATTACTAAGATTTGGCTGTCACAAGGCCAGGAACGATTACCGGTTGTTCTAGGTTTAAATGTTTCAAAGGGACAGGGAGGGAGGTAAATGAGGTGGGGGGAGTAGCATTGCTAATCAGGGACAGTATCACAACTGCAGAAAGATAGGACATTGTGGAAGGATAATCTACTGAGTCTGTGGGTGGAAATTAGAGGAAGGGAACAATCATTCTATTGTGAGTATTCAGTGGACCTCCTCCTCCCCCTTACCTCCCCCTCCCCCCCAAATAACAAGAGACACTGAGGAGCAGATTGGGAGGTAAATATTTTGGGAAGATGCAAAAGTAACAGGATTGTTGTCCTGGTTGACTTCAACTTCCCTAATATTGATAGGCACCTCCTTAGTGCAAAAGGATTAGATAAGGTAGACTTTGTTAGGTGTGTCCAAGAAGGATTCCAGGCATAATATTTAGACAGGCCCACTAAAGGAGAGGCCATACTTGGATCTGGTATTAAGTGATGAACCTGGTCAGGTGACAGATCTCTTGTTGGCTGAACATTTAGAAGACAATGACCTCACCTCCCTGACCTTTAGCATAACTCCGGCAGAGATAGGAAATCACCTCATAGCGGGAGGGGAAATTGTGAAGCTATTAGGTAGAAAATGAGCATCAGTTAGGAACAGATGTACTAAAAAGGAAATGCACAACAGAAATGTGGGTGTTATCTAGGGAGCTTGCATGTGGTTCTAGATGGGTTTGTTTCACTGGAGCAGGGTAAGTATGGAAGGGTGAAGGAACTATGTTTGACATGAGATGTGGGACATCTAGTCAAGAGGAAGAAAGACACTTTCCTATGGTTTAGGAAACAATCAGACAAGGGCTCTTGACAGTTACAAAGTAGCCACGAAGGAATTTAAGAATGGACTCCCTCTAGGGACACATGAAGAAGCCTTGGTGAGTAGGATTAAGGAACACCTCAAAGTGTTCCACACTCCGCAAAGAACAGAATGACTGGAGGTGAGGGTAGGACCGATCTGGGATAAAAGGAAAAATTAGTTGGGGAGATAGGAGAGGTCCTTAATGAATACTTTTGCTTCAGTATTCACCGTTGACAGGGACCTTGACTAAATTGAGGACAGTATAAAGCTGACTGTATTAATGGAATGTACTGATGTTAAAAAAGAGAATGAACTGGAACACAATTACTACATAAGGTGAAGGAAAAGACTGCTGCACCTTTGGTAATGATCTTTCTGTTCTCACTGGCCCCAGGAGTAGTACCAGAAAATTGGAGTGTGGCAAATTTTTTTCTTTTGTTAAACAAAGATAATAGGGCTAATCCTGGGAATTATAGGCCAGTGAGTCTTACATCAGTGATGGACAGAATTGGAGAGAATTCTTAGAGACAAGATTTATGAGCATTTGGAGAAGCATAGTCTGATTTGGGATAGTCAACATGGCTTTGTGAGGGGCAGGTTGTGTCTCAAGATTTCAGGTATGATTGAATTCTTTGAGGAAGTGACAAAGCAAATTGTTGAAGGTAGAGCAGTGTGTATGGAGTTTAGTAAGGCATTTGACAAGGTTTCTCAAGGTAGGCTAATTCAGCAAGTAAGGAAGCTTGGGATCTAAGGAAATTTAGCTGCACGGATTTAGAATTGCTTGTCCACAAAATGCAGAGATGGTAGCGTATTCTACTTAGAAGGCAGAGACCAGCAAGAATCTGTTTGCAACCTCTGCTCTTTGTAATTTTTATAAATGACTTGGATGAGGAATGGAAGGTTAGATCGTAAGTTTGCAGATGACACAGGTTGGTGGTATTGTTGATAGTGTAGAAGGTTGTCGTAGGTTAAATGGGACATTGATAGGATATAGAAATGTGCTGAGAAGTGGCAGTTGGATTTCAATGTGGAAAAGTGAGGTGATGCACTTTAGGAAGTCGAACCTGAAGGTAGACTACATGGTTAATTGCAGGATTCTTAGCAGTGTAGAGGAACAGAGAGATCTTGGACTCCACCTCTATAGATCCCTCAAAGTTGATAGGATGTTTATGAAGGCATATGGTGTGTTGGCCTTCATTAGTCATGGAACTGAGTTCAAGAGCCACGAGGTAATGTGGCTCTAGAATTCTCTGATTAGACCACACTTGTGGTATTGTGTTCAGTTCTGGTTGTCTTGTTTTAGGAAAGATCTGAAAGCTTTAGAGAGGGTGCAGAGGAGATTTACCAGGATGCCACTTGAATTAGAGGATAGGCTGAGTGAGCTAGGGTCTTTCTCTTTTGAACCTCATGAATGAAGTGGACAGCCAGAGTCTTTTTCCCAGGGCAATAATGACTAACATGAGAGGGTGATTCAAGGTGATTGGAGGAAAATATGAGGGGGTGAGGGTTTTTTTTATACGGAGTAGTGGGTGGATGGATTGCTCTGCCAGGAGCAGTGGTAAAGGCAGTAATTTAGCAATATTTAGAGATTTTTAGATAGGCACATGGAAGAAAAAAATAGAAACCTATGCAAGAGAATGAGCTAAATTGATCTTTGTGTAGATTAAAAAGTTGGTATAACTTTGCAGACAGAAAGGCCTGTACTGATCTATATTTTATGAATTTTATAGATAATTGGATAATTATTAAACATGTAAATTTTATTTCAATGTCTCCCTTAGTACATCAAAATAATTGAACTTTACTATTTAGATCAATTTGCTGAAGACAATAGATTAATGTCTCTCCTTTGGTCTTCATAGTCTGTAGGTAAAGTAAATAGAAAACAATTCTTTACTGACACAGACATGGACGGGAAAACAGAGATCAGTTGGTTGCAACAATCTAATAGAAAGACAAAGCCTGAACTACTGGCCTACAGCAGACAAAGAAAGCGAAATATGGCTGATAATTTAGGCAAAGGTTGGTGATTTACTCCCAACACCCCCTCACTGAACCCCACCAACCCCCATCTCGCGCGTCACCCCATCTCAGGTGCACACCCCCCATTTCATGCACGCATAGCCCCCTTCTCACCCATTTCCCCCTTCTCACCCACCCATCCATCTCATGCAGCCCCACCTCCCTTCCATCTCAACCCCCTCTTTCTCCTCCCCTCACTCACCCCACTCCCCTTCTCCCTCTGTCCCCCCACATCATTGCTTTTTGGAATTCTCTCACAAGAGTGCTTTGAGTATCAGTCATAGATGTACTCAAAAGGAATCAGTGGATTTTTGAATATTGAGTGAATATCAAGGGATATGGTGTTGGTGTGGGAAAGTGATAGTGGATTTAAAAGTTGACACTGCTTCCTTCTGTATAAATACAAACTTTTAACACTCTGACCTTAAAAATCTGCCACTTCTATTCGATTTAATTATCGCCTACAATATAGACGCATTGCAATTTGCTAAACCTGGAAAATCCAGACGGCAGTCATTGCATAATCAATGCAAGTTGACAACATTCCAGAACTTTGCATTTATCAAGGATTCAGTAGTTAAGCAAAAAAAGTGTGATTGAATTTGATTTAAAGTAATGATGTTGACTTAGTCAGTATTTCGTTGAATTGCTCTTCCAGTTTCTTATGTTGTAAGACTAAAAGTCATTAACACAGTTTTGGTTTCCAGTAATGAGTTTTGGTCTTGTAGCATAAGACCCCAATTCTTTGTGTACAATGGACAGATTCTCCCTTTCAGATTCTGTTATTAAGGAATTGTTGGCATTTTGGGTTGCAGGATTTACTCATTTTCAAGACTTTGCCCAAAAATATTACCATTTCCCTTTCCCAGACATGGATGCTATGGCTTGCTGAGTTTCTCCAGCAGATTGTTTATTCTTATTTTTAATTGCTCTTCTGAATATTTCAACTCTGATGCACTGGACATAATGTAACATTACACAAAAGTAATTTTATCAGTTTGTTTCTAATTAAGAGATTCATATATTTTTTTAGGAAAAATAACCACAACTGTTAGGACTGACTGTGGGAAGAAATCAAAAGATAAGAAGGTATGTAATTGCATAGCAAGTTTTTTTAGAAGAACGAAATACTAGCCTAAAATTTGCCTTGCACAGTGTTATTTTTTTTGTGGTATTTCAATTTGGATGCAAGGTTATTTATTATAGTAAATAGAGACTTACTTTGATTTTCCTTCAAGGTTCCCTGCACCTCTGATCCTTTTTCACACTGCACAACTATGTATAATGATGAGAAATGTATATTTGGACATACCAGGGTTTTTGGTCCTGTTTGCAATGTCCACGCACCCATTTTAGAAAACGTATTGCTCAGGACTCATCCAGCTCAGTCAGTGGCGGTGCAAACAAGCCACTCTTGGTAATGGACAAAGACATGCTCAGTTTTAAAATATTGGCCCCCCATTTTGCAACTATGCCTCCTTGTTTGTAAATTCCTCACCAGTGAGAAGATTTTGAGTATACCCTCTTAAGCCTCCTGTAAATTCGATATTCTTGAAAAAGGACACACTTCGAAATTTTAAATTTCAAAGAGTACTAGCCAAAACTGTCTAGTCTCTCTTGATAGGATAATCCTCTCATGCCAAGAAATAGCCTGGTGAATTTCCTTTGAAATGCCTCCAATTTTATTGTGTTGCATTTTAAATAATGGGGACCAGAACAGTACTTATTATTCTAAGTGTGCCCCCAACAACCTTGCAATTATTAAATTCCAATATCTTTGCAATAAAGCCAAAATGTCATTTGCCTTCTGAATTTGTTGAATCTGCTTACTCAATTTGTGATTCATGTACTACAACATGTAGTTTTCTCTGAATGTCACGTATTTGCAGTCTCTCTCCGTTTAGATAATCATTTTCCTTTTGATTCCTCTTACTGAAGTGCATGGTCTCACTTCTCCACATTAAACTCCATTTTACAGGGCTTCACACAATCACTCTATCTTTATCCCAACACAGAATCATGATGTCCTCATCACAATATGCTCTTCTACCTTTCTTTGTATCACTGGCAAACTGAGAATCCTAATGTTTTATTCCCTACTCCAGGTTATTAAAGTAAATTGTAAATAACTGAGGGCCAAGAACCTATCCCTGGGATACTCCATCAATTACATCCCTCCAGCCTGAAAAGGACCCATTAATTTTGACTGTTTTCTATGGGGCAGACAATTTTCAATCCATTCTCTTACACGTCCTCCATAATCTTGGGTTCTTAATTTATGCGCCAACTCTCATGTGGTGTCATGTTTAATAAGTTTCCAGGTCCTAATCAGCTTGATCGAAGAGCTTAGTACAGGCCCTTCGACCCACAATGCTGTGCCGACCCTTAAACCCTGCCTCCCATATAACCCTCCACCTTAAATTCCTCCATATACCTGTCTAATAGTCTCTTAAATTTCACTAGTGTATCTGCCTCCACCACTGACTCAGGCAGTGCATTCCACACACCAGCCACACTCTGAGTAAAAAACCTTCCTCTAATATCCCCCTTGAACTTTCCACCCCTTACCTTAAAGCCATGTCCTCTTGTATTGAGTAGTGGTGCCCTGGGGAAGAGGCACTGGCTGTCCACTCTATCTGTTCCTCTTAATATCTTGTATACCTCTATCATGTCTCCTCTCATCCTCCTCCTCTCCAAAGAGTAAAGCCCTAGCTCCCGTATTGTGCTGCAGTTTTTCTGTGTTTTAAAAAGCAAGACCAACAGAGAGTAAAGTCCTAGCTCCCTTATTCTCTGATCATAATGCACACTCTCTAAACCAGGCAGCATCCTGGTAAATCTCCTCTGTACCCTTTCCAATGCTTCCACGTTCTTCCTTCAGTGAGGCAACCAGAACTGGACACAGTACTCCAAGTGTGGCCTAACCAGAGTTTTATAGAGCTGCATTATTACCCCGCGACTCTTAAACTCTATCCCTCGACTTATGAAAGCTAACACTCCATAAGCTATTTTCCAGGGTTGGGGAATCAAGAGATAAAAGGTATATGTTTAAATTGAGAAGGGAAAGATTTATAAGAGACTTGAGAGGCAACTTTTTCACAGAGAGAGTAGTATGTATATAAAACGAGTTGGCAGAGGATTGAGGGCAGGTACAGTAACAACATTCAAAAGACATTTGGAAGGTGAATAGGAAACATTTAGAGAGATATGGTCTAAATGTGAGAAAAGGGGCAAGCTGAAATGAGCCTCTTGGAGGGGATGGATGAAATGAGTAAAGGGCCTGTTTGAATTACCATGACCTCTACAGATCCTCCTCTGTCAACTCTACCTTTAAAATCCTCAAAGAATTTGAGCAAATTTGTTAAACGTGATTTATCTTTCATATAATTATGTCCACTAAATTTGATTATATCCATTTTTCCTATATAATTTTTCTCTTTGATTATTGACATGTCAACCGTCTTCCTCCTTTCTGAACAAGGGTGTGACATTAGTTATTTTCCATAACTCTGGTGATTTTTGAAAAGGTGGGTTACTATCTATGCAGCCACTTCCTTTATAATTCTTGGGTTCAGGCCATTGAGTCCAAGAAATTTATCTGCCTTTAGCCCCATGTGTTTCTCTAACACTTCATCTCTTATTTTTCCTTCACAAGTTATTCTATGTTTGAAATTTGAATCATCCCTTAGTGTTGTTTGCATTGTTTTACACAGTAAGAACTAATAAAAAATTGATTTAACTTATCTGCCATTTCTTTGTTTCTTGTTAATAACTCACCAGCCTCACTTCTAAAGGTCCCATACACAGCTGAGCTTTTTCCTGTTTGTAAACTCATAGAATCTGTGACTGATTCTTTTGTTTTTACATGCAAGTTTTCTCTCAAAATCTGTTTTCTCTTTTCTTGTGAGCTTTTTATACTTTCACTGCTTAATCCTAAAAAATCCCTACTCCTCTTGCCTACCGTCAGTCCTGTTACATCCTGATTTTTAATTTGCTGTTATCTGTGATCCTTGTCAGTCACATTGTGCCTTTTTCTCATGGAAATGTCTCTTCTTAATTGAGATAAATATTTGCTGAACGCTATGGACACACTGCTTGAATATCTGCCAGTTCATCTACTGACCTGCTGCTTAGCTTATTTTCCCATCTACCTTAGATAACTCTACCTTCATACATTTATAATTGCCTTTACTTAAGTTGAAAACAGTTGTTATGGTCTTGTGGATTTCACTCTCAAACTGAATCTGGAATTCACACTGTGGTTACTACCTCATAGGGAATCTTATTCATCCTTCCTTATTATTCATGACCAAATCTAAAACAGCCTGATGTTGGGCGGGTTGCATAATACACTGCTCTAAGAAGCAATCTGTGATGCAGTTCACAAATTCTGTGATATCTTTGCCAGTTAGGTTAATCCAATTCATATCTCACATTACAATCATAATTTCCTTCAAATATAACTTAGATATTGCATTGAACTGCTGCTGCTAAGTTAACAAATTTCATGTCACGTGCCGGTGATAATAAACCTGATTCTGATTCTGATATTTACCCATTCATGCTCTGCCCTATTGACAGGTCACATTTTGGAGGCCTACATGGTACTCTCAACTGTGTCATCTTTCCCTTGCTATTCTTTATTTAAATCCATCTAATTGTACATTACAATCTTCTGCTACTATGTTATGACTTAACACCACACTGACCTTCCTTGATTAACAAATCTGCCTATCTCCCTCCACATATGCTGCTTAAACCCCGAATTCCTCTAGCAGTTTGTTTTTTTACAACACATATACATGTCCTGATGCTGGGTAGATTGGTGCCAGTAATGCATTGGGCAGTTTTGACTACTGGTTGTAGAGCTTTTCTCTCTGCCGCAGTGTAGTTTCTGTACTGTGCAGTGATGCAGCATATTTGGATGCTCTTTACTTTGCACATGTTGCTATTAGCGCTGTTAACTCATCATCTAATTGCAAATATGTATATTTAATAAAACACCATTATGGTTAAGAGTTATTAACAGCTCTGTACTGTATACTTTTTATGACATTTTTGCCCAAGCCCATCATGTTTTGCTTGTCTATTTTCCCCACTATTCTTTTCCACCACTTTCTTGTTTCCTATTGATTTAGTAACCATCCTGCTTGTGAAGCTCTTCCCCTCTCCCATTTGGTTTGAAGTCCTGTTCACAACCTGATTTATACAATTCACCAGGGCATCAGTCCCAGCAAGATTCAGGTGTCTCCCATCCCAGAGGAACAACTGTCTCTTTTTCCAATACTAGTGCTGGTGTCCTAAACATTTGCCTTTCCTTGTATTAGCTTTTAGTGACTTGTGTACAAGGGCACCTAGGTCCTTGAATATAAATATTTCACAATCTTTGTTATTAAAAAAAATGCTGCTGCTTTGATTGGTGCACCAAAATGGATGGCCTCATATTTTTCCACAATTTATTTCATCTGCCATGTTCTCGCCTACTTATTAGGTTTGTCCATAACTCTCATCTACTCCTTGAAATTCAGAATAAGATGCTTGATCCTCTCAGCCAAATCATTGATATAGAATATGAGTAGATATAGCCAAAGCATTAATCTATAGTATTCCATTAGCCTACCAAAAGAAATATTTATTTTCATTGTTTGCTTTCTGTCTGTTAAAAATTCTCAATCCCTGTCAATATATAATCTCCTAATTTATCAGAATCAGGATGAATATTACTGTGAGGTATGTACATGACTTTCAGAAATCTGTTGGAAGGGAAGAAGCTGTTCCTGAAAGTAAGAGTGAGTGAGTGAGTGAGTGTGTGTGTGTGTGTGTGTGTGTGTGTGTGTGTGTGTTCATTCTTCTGTACCACCTCCTTGATGATTGCAATGAGAAGTCGTCATGTCCTGAGTAATGGATGGTATCTTTTTGAGGCATCACCTTTTAAAGATTTTCTTAATGCTGGGAAGGTTAGTGCCCGTGAGGGAACTGGCTGAATTTGAAACTTCTTGCAGCTTTTTCCGATCCTGTGTAGTGGTTGCTCCATATCAGATGGAGATGTAACTAGTTAGAATTCTCTCCATGGTATATCTATAGAAATTTGCTAGTCTTTGGTAACGTGCCAGATCTCCTCAAACTCCTAATGAAATATACCCACTGTTGTGCCTTCTTTGTAATTACATCAGTGTGTTGGACACCGAATAGATCTTCAGAGATTTTGACATCCAGGAACTTGAAGCTGCAGACCCTTTTGACTGCTGATCACTTGATGAGGATTATTGTGTGTTTCCTTGACTTTCCCTTCCTGAAGTCCACAATCAATTCCTTGGTTTTATTAATGTTGAGCGATGTCGAGCTGATCTATCTCACTTTAGTACGCCTCCTTGACACCATCTGAAATTCTGCCAACAGTAGTTGTGTCATCAGCTAATTTATTGGTGGTGTTTGAACTACACAGTCAGAGGTGTAAGGAGAGTAGAGTGATGGGTAAACATGCATCCTTGAGGTGCTCCAGAGTTGATTGTAAGTGAGTGAGATTGGCACTGACTGTGACTTCCTGATGAGGAAGTCAAGGATTCAGAGGTAAGTGCAGAGGCCCAGGTTTTGGAGCTTGTTGATTAGTTCTGAGGGTATAACAGTGTTGATTGCTGAGCTGTAACCAATAAACAGAAGCCTTGTGTTGTTATTGCTATGGTCCAGATAGTCCAAGGCCAAGTGGAGAGCTATTCAGATTCCATCCACTCTAAACCTATTGTGGTGTTGGGCAAATTGCTTCGGGTCCAGGTCTTTGCTTAGGCAGGAGTTGATTCTGGCCATGACCAACGTCTCAAAGCATTTCATCACCATAGATGTGGGTGCAACTGGGCAATAGTTGTTTGAGGCGGTTCACCCTGATCCTCTTGTGCACTGGTCTGATTGTCACCTTTTAGAAGCAGATGCATTAGTGAAAGTTTAAGATGCTCTTGAACACTGCTGTCCATTGGTTGGCACAGGTATTCAGTGCTCCACCAGACAAACCATCGGGGCCTGACTCCTTTGCGAGAGTTTCTTCAAAAGGTGTTCTGACATTGGCCTTCAAGACAGACATCATAGTGACACCAAATGCTGCAGATTCACACAGGTATAGTTTTATTGTCCCTTTGAAAGCATGCTTTAAAGGCATTGAGTTCATCTGGGAGTGAAGAATCACAGTCATTCATGATGTTATATTTCATCTTGTAAGAAATAATGGCCTGCAAGCCGTGCCAGAGCTGATGTACATCTGATTCTATCTCTAACTTCAATCGGAATTGTTTTTATTCTTAAAATAGCCTTCTGTTTGTCGTACCTGAACTTCTTGTATAGTTCTGAATTACTGGTCTGGAATGCCAGAGATTTAGCCCTCAGCAGACTGTGAGTCTCCTGGTTCATCCACAGTTTTTGGTTTGGGTACTGTATGTCCAGTATGTTTTTGAAGGCCCACACTCATGAGGTCAGTGACAACTGTGACATATTCATTCAGATTTGAAGATGAATCCCTGAATGTTGTCCAGTCCACCAATTCTTTCTTTTTTTTAAATTAGTTTTTTATACATTTTCTACATCGCTACAGATAAAAAAAACCCAGATCGAAATGAAGAACATTAATACAGTGCAAAAATAAACATACAATAATAATATAATACAAAAGAAGATAATTGAAAAAGCACCCAAATTGAAGATATGTAAAATTAGTATCCTCCCCAAGCCCCGCAACAAAAAAGAACTCCAGACCAACCACAACACAATCTAGAGAGTATACATCAGGATATTCAAACCCCCAAAACTGTAAATACACTTAGCAACAGAAGATATTAATGCCTACTACCAACAAAAAAGGAGCTGAAAGCAAGGGACCGAAAAAAAAACCTTAGTTAAGAGGAAGGTTATGAAAATACTCAATAAAAGGTCCCCAGACCTTATGGAACTTTGTATCCGAATTAAGAACTGAATAATGAATGTTTTCAAGGTCTAAGCAGGACATAATATCATTAAGTCATTGAGCATGCGTGGGCGGGGCAACATCCCTCCATCTAAGGAGGATTAAACGTCTAGCCAGGAGAGAAGCAAAAGATAATATTCGACACTTAGTCGAACTCAGACGTAAATCCGTCTCACCCAAAAAACCGAACAAAGCAATTAAAGGGTTAGGTTCTAGGTGGTGATTCAGAATACAAGATAACGTTATGAAGACGTCTTTCCAAAATTTCTCCAAGCTAGGACAAAACCAGTACATATGAATGAGAGAGGCCTCGCCCCTTTTGCATTTATCACAGAGAGGACTAATGTTAGGGTAAAATCGAGATAGTTTAGATTTAGACATATGGGCTCTATGAGCAATCTTAAACTGTAAAAGGCAATGGCGAGCACAAAGAGAGGTTGAATTAACCGATTTGAGAATCGAATCTCAAGTCTCATCAGATAAGGAGATATTTAAAACATGCTCCCAAGCCATTCTAATTTTATCCACAGGGGCACATCGTAAGGGTGCTAATTTATCACGAATAAATGATATTAAATCTTTACCTAGTGGATTAATAGAAAGAAAGAAATCCATAACATTTTTCTCAGGCATTTCAGGGAAGTTAGGAATTAAAGGATTAATAAAGTGTCTAATTTGGAGATAGCTAAAAAAAATGAGCATTGAGCAGATTGAACTTAGCAGAGAGCTGTTGAAAAGATGCGAAGCGATTATCAATAAAAAGATCTTCAAAATGTCTAATGCCCTTCCTATACCAATCATGGAATGCTGAATCATACGTAGTAGGTAAAAAAAGGTGATTATGTAAGATAGGGCTAGAAAAGGAAAAACCATGGAAACCATAAAACTTCCTAAACTGAGCCCATATACGCAAAGTGTGTCTAACAAGAGGATTAACAATTAATCTGGACAAACTACTAGGGAGTACAGAGCCAAGAAGTGCAGAGACAGATAAATCTTTAGTGGAACTCAACTCCATTGTCACCCAATTAGGGCACTCGGGTTGGCCATGGAAAAATGACCAAAAGGTAGCACAATGTATATTGGCTGCCCAATAATATAAACGAAAGTTAGGTAAAGCCACACTACCCTCTATTTTAGATTTTTGGAGATAAACTTTATTAATTCTAGAGCGCTTATTCTTCCACAGATATGACAAAATAATAGAGTCTAAGGAATCAAAAGAAGATTTAGGAATAAAAATTGGGATTGATTGAAATAAATATAAAAGTTTAGGGAGAACATACATTTTAACAACATTGATACGACCTACCAAAGACATAGATAGAGGTGACCATTGTAACAGACTCTGTTTTATAGTATATGAAAGATTGGCAAAATTTTCACGAAAGAGATCTTTAAACTTCCTTGTGACTGTAATCCCAAGATAAGTAAATTGATTATGAACTACTTTAAAAGGGAGATCACGAAATGTTAATTCTTGTGCTTCTTTATTAATTGGAAAAGTTCACTCTTATGTAAATTAAGTTTATAGCCAGAGAACTGGCTAAACTGATCAAGAAGTGAAAACATTGGAGGTAAGGATGTAGACAGATTTGAAAGAAAAAGTAATAAGTCATCAGCTTAAAGAGAAACTCTATGCTCAACACCCCCTCTCCAAATCCCGGTCAATTCAGGACAATTTCAAAATGCTATCGCCAAAGGTTCTATAGCCAAATCAAAGAGAAAGGGACTTAAAGGGCATCCCTGGCGGGTGCCACGTTTGAGGTTAAATAACTGGGATTTCTGAAAATTAGTCAAAACAGAGGCAGTAGGACACAAATACAGCAATTTGATCCAAGAGATAAAACTTTGACCGAAGTCAAATTTTTCTAAAACTGCAAAAAGGTAGTTCCACTCTATACGATCAAATGCTTTCTCCACATCGAGGGAAATAACACATTCAGGAATCCCAGTTGGAGGTGAATATAAAATGTTAAATAAACGCCGAATGTTAAAAAAAGGAAGATGGTTTTTAATAAAACCAGTTTGATCATCAGAAATAATAGAGGGGATAACAGTTTCTAATCTATAAGCCAAAACTTTGGCCAAGATTTTAACATCAACATTGAGCAAAGAAATCGGCCTATATGAGGAACACTCTGTTGGGTCTTTACCCTTTTTTAATAAAAGAATAATAGATGCCTCATTAAAAGAGGGTGGCAATTTACCGTAATTAAACGAATCAGATAATACTGAGAATAACTGAGTGGAAAGAAGTGAAGAGAATGATTTATAAAATTCTACAGGGAACCCATCAGGTCCAGGAGATTTCCCTGAAGACAATGCAGAAATTGCAAAAGATATTTCTTCTGATGAAATAGGCGCATTAAGTTTGGCTTTAAAATCAGATGAAAGCGAAGGAATATTCAGATTATTTAAAAAGAGATCAACAGAGATATTGTCATTCAAAGATTCAGAGGAATAAAGTCGAGAATAAAAATTTTTAAATGCGTCATTGATTTCTAAGTGATCCGATGTAAAGTCTCCATTCTCCTTCCGGATCTTTGTAATATGTTGTTTGGCTTTGGAACGTCTCAGCTGATTGGCTAGAAATTTACCAGATTTGTCACCATGAATATAGAAGCGACTCTTACTTTCAAGAAGTTGGCGTTCGACAGGTTGAGTAGACAGAAGATTAAATTTAGTTTGAAGTTCTACACGCTTCTTGTATAATTCAGGATTCTTAGTTTGAGCATACAGTTGATCCAATTCTTGAATCTGATTAATGAGGTCTAATTGATCTGCACAGGACTTTCTATTAAGATTTGCTGTATAGGAGATTATTTGACCCCTCAAATATGCTTTCATGGCATCCCAGACAATCTGGGATGACATTTCAGATGATGTATTGGTGTTAAAATAAAAGGTAATCTGATCCTTAATAAATTTTAGAAAATCATCGTCCGATAATAAAGTCGAGTCAAAACGCCAGTGTTTATTCCTCTGAGGGAGACCAGGAAAATTTAAAGACAAAGTAATTGGGGCATGGTCAGAAATCATTATACTCTGATAGTCACAAGAATAGACAAATGGAATAAGTTGATTATCGAGTAAAAAGTAGTCAATTCTAGTAAAGGTATGGTGAACATGTGAAAAAAAAGAGTAGTCTCTCTCAGTGGGATGAAGGAAACACCATATATCAGAGATACCATAATTAGACAGAAAAGAGTGAATAGCTAAGGCAGATTTAGTAAGTAGTCTAGTAACAGAGGACGATCGATCCAAATTAGGATCTAACCAATAATTGAAATCGCCACCCAGTATAAGAGAGTATGAGTTTAAATCTGGTAGCGAGGAGAAAAAACGTTCAAAAAAATTAACATCATCAAAATTGGGAGTATACAGGTTTGCTAGTACAACTTTAGTATTGTATAGTTTACCAGAAACAATAATAAAACGGCCATTTGTATCAGATATCTTATTATGTTCAAAAGGAATATTTGAATTAATAAGGATGGAGGCTTTGGCAGCAAAGGATGAATGAAAATGCTGACCCACCCACTTTGATAGAAGCCGAGAATTATCAAAACTACGAATACGAGTTTCTTGAAGGAAAGCAATGTCAGCTTTGAGTTGTTTAATATGCGAGAAGACCTTCCTTCTTTTAACAGGATGATTCAATCCCTTTACATTCCAGCTCACAAATTTAAGTGAATTAACCATTATCAATTGTTAGTGCATAGAAGGTAGCAGGCATATAAAAAAATCAAGCAGTACAATAACAGTCTGGGAGCAAAAATGTAAACATAGATCCGTAGAATCAAAACAGTAACATGTCCTGAATAACAAAGGAAAACAAAAGAAACAGTGAGTAGTGTTGGAACTGGAGAACCCACCCACCCCTCGCAACCCAAAATTAGACGGCTACCTAAAAAAGCAGCTAGCTCTACCAAAAAAATTAACCCAAGTATGACTTCCAGTTCTGTCGTTAACAAAAGTTCCGTATAAATAATATAGCAAATAATAACTAATTTATGCACTAGAAAACAGAATTATAAATAGGAACAACTTCAAAAGAAGTATAAAACTTAATACAAAGAAAATCAGAAGAAAACTAAAACTAACCTACCCGCGAAAAATTATAAAAGATTAAAAGAAAAAAAAGGAGGGAGAAAAGGGGGAAATTATAAAATTCAAAGAGAGTCCTTATCAACCATTTACAGAAAAAAAAGCAAAACTTAAACTATGAATCAACCAACAGGGAGGCCTTCAATAAAAACTCCAAACCTCCAAAACAAGTTAAAGACAATTGTAGTTCTCTATAGATAAGGTTATACAAAAATAAAATAGATTACACAGGTAAAATCTAAAAGTTCGCAGGGAAACATTAAACTTAAATTATCTATTTAGAAAAAACGCACCAAGTCCAGGGAGAGATTGACTACAGCCCTTAGAGTTTCAATAGATAATGACTGAATTATTCAAGTAAAGTCTGAGTTCGGAAAAAATAGTTTTACTTCGAGAAGTACTTATCAACCATTTTAGAAGGTCAGGCCGGTTCCGAAGAAGACGAGGTGGCTGGAAGACTTCCAACAAACGCCTCAGCCTCCTTCACTGATTTAAACCACTTATATTCTCCAGTAGTAAGCGTAATTCGAAGATCGGCTGGGTTTCGGAGAGAGGGTCTGAATCCGCGATCAAAAAGCACTTTAATTACACCTTTAAACTCAGCACGCATCTTCAGAACCTGGGGGGCAAAATCCTCCACAAAACGAATGACCGTATTTTGAAAGGCAAAAGTACCTCTGCGGCGTGCCTCCATCATCAAACTGTTTTTCACCTGGTATTGATGAAAGCATAAAATAATCGGCCGTGGGTGGGAACCCAGAATTGCTCGAGGAACATAGATCCTGTGTGCCCTTTCAAGCTCAGGTGGAGTCGGAAAAAATTCTTTCCCGAAAATCTCACAGAGAAACTTGGAAAAAAATTCAACGGGAGAGCCCTTTTCGGTGGCCTCTGGCAAACCAAGAATTCGTAGATTGCAACATCTGCTCCGATTTTCAAGATCCACCATTTTGGAAAAAAGTTTACTATTCTTCTCCTCTAGGTTGGAGCAGAGAGTTTCAAGATATTGAACACGGCGTTTTAAATCTTCAGAAGTTACGTCAATGCGAGATAAATGTTCAGCATGATCATCCACTCTAGCATTAATCTGATCCAGTTTGACATTCAGCTGGTTGAAAGAAGTTCTAAATTCAGTTCTAAAATCCATTAAAGTATCTTGTCGATGTTGTTCCAGAACAGCGAGAATGTCAGTCAGCAAAGCCGTAGAAGTTTCCTTTTTCCCGGTTTTAGTACTTTTGGTAGCCATTATAAGATAGATGTGTTCGCAGGCAGGTAGAAGAGAACTAATAAAATACCTAACTAAGGTTTAAGAAGGGAGACACATAGTGCAAAGGTAAAAAGAATAACGGAGCAAAAGTTCAGAGCAACTAAACAATCGCCATCTTACCGGAAGTCCCCCAGTCCACCAATTCAACGAAGTCCTGTTAGTGCTTCTCCATCTCCCTTGACCATGCTTGTATGCCGGAAGTAGAAATACAGCCAGGTGGTTAGACTTCACAAAGTGCGGGTATAGAATGGCATGGTAAGCATTCTTGATGGTGGTTCTTTTGTTGACTTCATTTTCTTGACTAACCTCCTGCATGGGACCTTATCAAAACCTTCTTGAAAATCATAATGCAATGCATCACATTTATTGGTTTTCTGTTATCTTCTATCAGTTACTTCCTCAAAATATTCCAATGGATTATTCAAACATGATTCTTATATCCATACTGTTGAGAGATTCAATAAATCCATGCTGACTTGGTTCAATTCTAATTTTTTTTGTGTTTTATTGCATTCTTCTTTGTAGATTTTATTGTATTTGGCATTATTGATGCCGTGATATTATCAATGCTTCCAATCAGTGGTTCCCTATTTTCTCTCTTCCCATTTCTTTAAGTAGTGGGCCACATCTGTTGTCCTCCCAGTCAACTGGAATTATTCCAGAATCTGTAGAATTTACTAAGATGTGTCTATTCTCATTAAAGCCATCTCGGTTAAAACCTTGAAATGTCAATCAACGAATTATTGTTGTTTAACAACTTTCAGATTCAACAGCTTCTCTAGTGTTGTACTTTTGCTAATAATTACCTTTAGTTCCTCATTCACAGAAGGCATTGATTCTCTAGTATTTCTGACTGAAATTTTGTATCTTGTTCCATGAAAGAAGAAACAAAGTTGTTTTCCATCATGATCCTGACTTAAGATGTTAATGTTTGTAGTGTTAGAAGATGTAGTGACTTGTAGAAGCATTTTGCCTCAAACCTTTTGTTCACATAAATGAGTATTACAACCAGGGATTCTGATCAATTTAACTGAATATTTTTTTGTCAACCACATACTCCTTTTTCCACAGTAGAGCCAAAGCATGAAAAACTAAAATTTCAAAAACTGAAATAACAACAGTTCAAAAGTATTCATCCTTTTTTGCTCAGTACTTTGTTGAACCATGTCTATTACAGTCAGTAGGCTTTTTGAATAAGTCTGTATTATGACATCTAAACTTTAACTTCAATGGATGTGCAGTGGAAAGTATATTGACTGGCTGAATCATGTCCTGGTATGGAAACACCAATGCTCTTGAATGACAAATCCTACAAAAAGTAGTGGATAGGGCCCAGTCTATCACGAGTAAAGCAGTTCCAACCTTTGAGCACATCTACATGAAATGCTATCGCAGGAAAACAGCATTCATTATCAAGGATCTCCACCACCCAGTTCATGCTGTCTTCTCACTACCGCCAGGAACAATATACAGGAGCATCAGGACTCACACCAACAGGTTCAGGAACAGTTATTACCCATCAGCCATCAGATTCTTGAACCAAATGGGATAACTTAATTTGCCCCATCATTGAAATGTTCTCACAACCAATGGACTCACTTTCAAGGACTCTTCATCTCATGTTCTCAATATTTATTGTTTATTTATTTATATTATTGTTTTCTGTTTTTGCATTTGGTATTTGTTGGCTTCTGTACTTTGGTTGAATGCCCTGTTTGGTTGGTCTTTCAATGATTATGATGTTTTTATTCTATAGATTTATTTAGTATGCCCATAAGAAAATGAATCTTCTGGTTGCATATGGTAAAATATATGTATTTTCATAAGAAAATTTACTTTGAATTTTGATCTTTTATTTGCTTTGCCCAACGTAATGGACCATGATTTTCCCATTCCTCCTTGCAAAATTGCTCAAGTGTGCCAGATTAGTTGGGGAATAGTGGCAGATCTTGAGGCCTTGCCAGAGGTGTTCAATTGGGTTAAGGTTAGGACTCCGGGCCACTCAAGGACATAAATTTTCTTCATTTGAAGCAACTCTATGGTTGTTCTTCAGTGTGCTTTAGTCGATGTCCTGCTGAAAAGCAAACTTCCTCCCCAGTTTAAGCTTTCTGGCAAAGGCTAGCAAGTTTTTATACAGTATTCATCTTCCTGTCAATCTTGACCAGATTTTCAGTCCTTGCTGCTGAAAAACATCCCCATAAATTAATGCTATCTCCATCGTATTTTACAGTAGGGATAGTGTTACCTAGTGATGCATAGTATTATATTTATGCTGCATGTACCACTTAATGTCGAGGCCAAAAAGTTCCACTTTAGTCTCATCCGACTACAAAGCCTTCATCCTCATCTTTATAGTATCTTCTAAGTGACACTTTGCAAAGTTTTTACAGACAAGGATATGCTTTTCTTTATCCAGGGCTTCTTCCTTACTATTCTTCCAGAAGTACCTTTTTTGTGCAAGGCCTTAGAGATTGCAGAATCATGAGCTTCATCTGCAGTTGCAGCCGCAGACCTCTGTAGCTTACTCAGAGTGACTGTTGGTGTCACAGTGTCTCTCTGGGCCATTCTTCTCCAGTGTTCCTATAAAATTCAGTTAAGATGTAGGGGAGTTGTTGGGGGGGGGGGGAGTCTCGCTTGCCTCAATCTCCTCAGGAAGTGGAGACATTGCTGTGCCTTCTTATTCAGGGTGGTGATATTGAGGAAACAGATGAAGTCATCTGTGATGTGAACTCACAGGAACTTAGTGCACTTAACTCTTCTCTACAGAGAAGCACGAATGCACAGAGGGGGATGGTTCACCTGCATCTTCCTGAAGTCCATAATAATTTCCTTTGTCCTCTTTATGTTCAGACTTAAGTTGTTCTTACACCAGTCTATCAGCTTATCCACTTCCTCTCTGTATTCTGACTCAACATTGTTGTTGATGAGACCAACCACTGTTGTGTCATCCGCAATCTTAATGACATGGTTTGAGCTGAATCCTGTGACATGGTCATGCATTAGCAGTGTGAAATCAGCCCATCAGCCCACAGCCCTGCGGAGCTCCAGTGCTCAGCGTAATGGGACTAAAAGCGTTGCTGCCCACCACAGACTGACTGTGGCCTTTCTGTTAAGTCCAGTTACAGAGATGGATCTAGTGAGGACAGTTTCTAGATTATGATGGTGTTAAATGCTGACCTGGTCTATAAACAGCAGTCTGGCATATGAAACCCCATTTTCCAGGTGGGACAGGACAGAGGGGAGGGCTGAGGCAATGCATTATCAGTGGATCATTTTGAGCAATAAGAAAACTATGCCTTTCTACACACGGAGGGACACTTTTGTTTCCTCTGATTAGGTGTAGTTAACATATGGATTTTTTATGTATTGTGTGATTCCACCACGTGTAGGACCGTTGACTGCACATCATATATTTTTTGAAGTAATTGAGATCCACTCTGAATCATAATTCCTTATTTTAGAGCAAACACAAGGAAATCTGCAGATGCTGGAAATTCAAACAACAACACACACAAAATGCTGGTGGAACACAGCAGGCCAGGCAGCATCTATAGGGAAAAGCGCTGTCGACGTTTCGGGCCGGGACCCTTCGTCAGGACTAACCAAAAGGAAAGGTAGTAAGAGATTTGAAAGTAGTGGGGGCAGGGGGAAATGCGAAATGATAGGAGAAGACCGGAGGGGGTGGGATGACGCTAAGAGCTGGAAAGGTGATTGGCGAAAGTGATACAGAGCTGGAGAAGGGAAAGGATCATGGGACGGGAGGCCACGGGAGAAAGAAGGGGGGGGGGTCATCAGAGGGAGATGGAGAACAGGCAAACAACTAAATATGTCAGGAATGGGGTAAGAAGGGGAGGAGGGGCATTAACGGAAGTTAGAGAAGTCAATGTTCATGCCATCAGGTTGGAGGCTACCCAGCCAGTATATAAGGTGTTGTTCCTCCAACCTGAGTTTGGATTCATTTTGACAATAGAGGAGGCCATGGATAGACATATCCGAATGGGAATGGGACGTGGAATTAAAATGTGTGGCCACTGGGTGATCCTGCTTTCTCTGGCGGACAGAGCGTAGGTGTTCAGCGAAACAGTCTCCCAGTCTGCGTCGGGTCTCACCAATATATAAAAGGCCACACTGGGAGCACTGGGAGCAGTATACCACACCAGCCGACTCACAGGTGAAGTGTCGCCTCACCTGGAAGGACTGTCTGGGGCCCTGAATGGTGGTGAGGGAGGAAGTGTAAGGGCAGGTGTAGCACTTGTTCCATTTTACAAGGATAAGTGCCAGGAGGGAGATCGGTGGGAAGGGATGGGGGGGATGAGTGGACAAGGGAGCCTCTGCAAAAAGCAGAAAGGGGGGGAGGGAAAAATGTCTTTGGTAGTGGGATCCCGTTGGAGGTGGCGGAAGTTACGGAGAATTATACGTTGGATCTGGAAGTTGGTGGGGTGGTAGATAAGGACAAGAGGAACCCTATCCCGAGTGGGGTGGTGGGCGGATGGGGTGAGAGCAGATGTGCGGGAAATGGGAGAGATGCGTTTGAGAGCAGAGTTGATGGTGGATGAAGGAAAGCCCCTTTGTTTAAAAAAGGAAGACATCTCCTTCGTCCTGGAATGAAGAGCCTCATCCTGAGAGCAGATGCGGCGGAGACGGAGGAATTGTGAGAAGGGGATAGCCTTTTTGCAAGAGACAGGGTGGGAAGAGGAATAGTCCAGGTAGCTGTGAGAGTCTGTAGGCTTATAGTAGATATCAGTAGATAGACCGTCTCCAGAGATGGAGACAGAAAGATCAAGAAAGGGGAGGGAGGTGTCGGAAATGGACCAGGTAAATTTGAGGGCAGGGTGAAAGTTGGAGGCAAAGTTAATGAAGTCAACGAGCTCAGCATGCGTGCAAGAGGCAGCGCCAATGCAGTTGTCGATGTAGCGAAGGAAAAGAGGGGGATGGATACCAGTATAGACTTGGAACATGGACTGTTCCACAAAGTCAACAAAAAGGCAGGCATAACTGGGACCCATACGGGTGCCCATGGCTACACCCTTGGTTTGGAGGAAGTGGGAGGAGCCAAAGGAGAAATTATTGAGAGTAAGAACTAATTCTGCTAGACGGAGGAGAGTGGTGGTAGAGAGGAATTGGTTAGGTCTGGAATCCAAAAAAACCGAAGAACTTCGAGACCATCTCGGTGGGGGATGGAGGTATATAGGGACTGGACGTCCATGGTGAAAATAAGACAGTGGGGGCCAGGGAACTTAAAATCATTGAAAAAATTCAAAGCATGAGAAGTGTCACGAACATAGGTGGGAAGAGATTGAACAAGGGGGGATAAGACAATGTCAAGGTATGCAGAAATGAGTTCAGTGGGGCAGGAGCAAGCTGAGACAATAGGTGTACCTGGACAGGCAGGTTTGTGGATCTTGGGTAGGAGGTAGAAACGGGAAATGCAGGGTGTGGGAACTATGAGGTTGGTGGCAGTGGATAGGAGATCCCTAGAGCTGATAAGGTTGGTGATGGTATAGGAGACAATGGCCTGGTGCTCTTTAGTGGGGTCATGATCAAGGGGTAAATAAGAGGAGGTATCAGAGAGTTGTCGCTGTGCCTCGGCCAGGTAGAGGTCAGTACGCCAGACAACAACAGCTCCCCCCTTATCAGCAGGTTTTATAGTGAGTTTGGGATTGGTGAGTTGGAGGAACAACACCTTATATACCAACTGGGTAGCCTCCAACCTGATGGCATGAACATTGACTTCTCTAACTTCTGTTAATGCCCCTCCTCCCCTTATTACCCCATCCCTGACATATTTAGTTGTTTGCCTGTTCTCCATCTCCCTCTGGTGCTCCTCCCCCGCCCCTTTCTTTCTCCTGAGGCCTCCCGTCCCATGATCCTTTCCCTTCTCCAGCTCTGTATCACTTTCGCCAATCACCTTGCCAGCTCTCAGCTTCATCCCACCCCTTCCGGTCTTCTTTGATCATTTCGCATTTCCCCCTCCCCCCACTACTTTCAAATCTCTTACTATCTTTCCTTTCGGTTAGTCCTGACGAAGGGTCCCAGCCCGAAACGTCGACAGCGCTTCTCCCTATAGATGCTGCCTGGCCTGCTGTGTTCCACCAGCATTTTGTGTGTGTTGTTGTCCTTATTTTAGTAGTTCTCTATGCCATCTACTTTTAAATCACAATGGAATGTCCTAATTGCAAAGAATCTCAATACATCCCATAGAATCATGTTTCAGAACTCTAGTCCCAAACTCCCGCACAATAGGTATGCAACAAGAGCAGTGCTTTACAAAGAATATGTTATCAGATGTTTGAGTCGTGCCTACGTTAATTACGTCTGGAGGAATCCTGTAGTGAAATACATTAAAACATGCAGTCAACACATCTTAAGTTAACAGCTATGCTAGTAAAAGGAGACATCCATTTCAGACACCTACCAGTCAGGAACCTGCACAGCAGGGAGAAAAAGATATAAGCGGAGGAAGAAGAATTAAAAAAGTAAGTGGAGAAGAGAAGAGAATAGAAACAGCAAGCAATTAGAAAACTAAAAAATAGGATGACCTTAATATAAGAGGATTTGAGAACACAAGCAAAGACATATTACTGCATTCATAATGGGTTATGGCAAAACCACAGATGGCAGTGTACAGTTCTGGTTTCTCTACTTGTGATAAGATCGGACCCTGGTCAGACCCCACTTGGAGTACTGTGCTCAATTCTGGTCACCTCACTACAGGAAGGATGTTGAAACCATAGAAAGGGTGCAGAGGAGATTTACAAGGATGTTGCCTGGATTGGGGAGCATGCCGTATGAGAATAGAAACATAGAAAATAGGTGCAGGAGTAGGCCATTTGGCCCTTCGAGCCTGCACCGCCATTCAGTATGATCATGGCTGATCATCCAACTCAGAACCCTGTACCTGCTTTCTCTCCATACCCCCTGATCCCTTTAGCCACAAGGGCCATATCTAACTTCCTCTTAAATATAGCCAATGAAACGGCCTCAAATGTTTCCTGTGGCAGAGAATTCCACAGATTCACCACTCTCTGTGTGAAGAAGTTTTTCCTCATCTCGGTCCTAAAAGGCTTCCCCTTTATCCTTAAACTGTGACCCCTCATGCTGGACTTCCCCAACATCGAAAACAATCTTCCTACATCTAGCCTGTCCAATCCCTTTAAAATTTTATACGTTTCAATAAGATCCCCCCTCAATCTTATAACTTCCAGTGAGTATAAGCCTAGTCGATCCAGTCTTTCTTCATATGAAAGTCCTTCATATGAAATAGGTTGGGTGAACTTGGCCTTTTCTCCTTGGAGCAGCGGAAGATGAGAGGTGACCTGATAGAGGTGTATAAGATGATGAGAGGCATTGATCGTGTGGATAGTCAGAGGCTATCACGAGATGGCACAGTTTTAAGGTGCTTCGATGAGAGCATAACCATTTTCAGCTACTTCACACAAAATGCTGGTGGAACACAGCAGGCCAGGCAGCATCTATAGGAAGAAGCACTGTCGACGAAGGGTCTCGGCCCGATACATCAACAGTGCTTCTTCCTATAGATACTGCCTGACCTGCTGTGTTCCACCAGCATTTTGTGTGTGTTGTTTGAATTTCCAGCATCTGCAGATTTCCTTGCGTTTGATTTTCAGCTACTTTCTCAGTTACCATTTATTGGAAATGGGACATTCACTGATGATTGTACAATATTCAATTCTATTCAGTCTTCATATAATAGGGAGCAAGTTGTGCCTGGGTGTAACAAGACCTAGGCAATACTCGAGTATAAATTGTTATATGGTGAGCAAAATTTGAGAGTAAGTGCATGCATAATTAACTTGGTTTGTTACGCCTGTGCCCCCCCCCTCCTTTTTGAGAATCGCAAGATCGCTATTAAGTCAGGTCAGGAGACCCAGGAAATGAGAGAGAGACGTTTGGAATGTCTTGGCCCCAGCGATACAAGCCACGGAACAGGTCATTGTCTCTCGGAGAGGGAATTGTGTATTGAATACTGTACTTCATGGAAGCCCTCAGGCAACGTGGGCTGGTTGGGGAATGGCATCATTCCACCCTGATTGACATCTGAGACCCTGTGAGTCAGGATAAAAGAGGGTCTGGGGAACAGCCCCTCAGACGCACCAGAAGAAATGCTAGAACTCCTGTAACAGCGTAATAGCGAAAGCCGGTGGAAAAGCCCACGTGCGTCCTTTTCCATTTGCCTCGGAATTGGTGGGTCTTGCCACGGAAGAACGGCTTTAGCTAACAACAAAGGATAAATCAGCCCCAACAACTCTCGAAGGATCGACATCATAAAAGGAATGGGCAAGTTTTAATCCGTCTCTCTCTCTCCAACCAAAAGCTGCAGCTTGAATGAACTTGAGTGACTTTTATATTTCCATCGGACAATACATTATCCCCTAGACAACGATAAAGCTATTTCTTATTGATTATTATTATACCCGCGCTTTTAGATTTAGTATTGACGACGGGCGCTGAGTAGGCTACGGTCAATTATGGAAAACTCTGAACATCCTCTACATAGCACCATCCAGAGACAGAGAAGCAGTTTCAGCGACAGGTTACTATCGATGCAATGCTCCTCAGACAGGATGAAGAGGTCAATACTCCCCAATGCCATTAGGCTTTACAATTCAACCGCCAGGACTTAAGAACTTTTTAAAAGCTATTATTAATGCTTTTTGAGATAGTGATTTAGATGCATATCATATTTTTTACTGAGTTAAGTTTTGTATGTAATTAGTTTTGCTACAACAAGTGTATGGGACATTGGAAAAAAAGTTGAATTTCCCCATGGGGATGAATAAAGTATCTATCTATCTATCTATCTATCTATTATATGTATGTTTGCATTGATATTATTTTTGTGTATTTTTATCAATAAATACCGTTAAAAATAGTACCATCAGACTTCAACGGACCTCTCTATCTTTGCTGGTAAGTGACCCAGTTACGGGGTACGTAACAGGTTGATCACCACTTAAGAATGTGTGAGAAATGTTTGCCTTTTCAAGTTCAAGTTTAATTGTGTATAGCTAAACAAAATACCATTCTTCGGGACAAGGTGCAGAACACGTTGCATACAGTCACACACAGCACATAAAGTTACAATACCCATAGAGTCACAAAATAATATTAACACAAGTGCCTGAGTGGCATGGCCTGAAAATTGGCAGTGCTTGGAATGTGGTCCTGGAGCTACGTTTTCTGCAAGAACAAGCACGCAGCAGTTCCTCAACTGAGAGAGCTGGCCTTCATTGATAATTATATTGATCATACCAATCAAAACCAGAGAAACAGGATCATGGTACTGTGAAAGGGAGCACTGCACAATGGCTCAAGAGCAGAATCATGCAGGGCTTTGCTTGAGCTTTAGGAAATGGGAAAGAATTTACTTCTCTAAAGAGTTTGGGATGCCTGATTCCAAACTCTTCAGTGAAGTCTGTATACTTCTGTGAACTAAAATTCTGTATACTTTTACTAAGTATACTTCACTAAATATAGTGAATGTGACACAATATATAAATATATTTCACTGAAGTTCTGTATACTTAAGTGAATCTGTATCCTTTAGTGATACTTTTTGTATTTGCTCAATTTTTTGTTTTTTGCATTTTGGATGTTGTCTGCCCTGCTGGATGTGGTCTTTCATTGTGTTTCTTGTATTTATTGTGATTGCCCACATGAAAACGAATCTCTGGGTTGTATATGGAGACATGAATGTACTTTGATAAATTTACTTTTAACTTTGAATGCTGGCATTTGATATCGTTTTAAGAGAAAAACTGAAAATGCTCTTTTGTTTATTTTAACAGAATCCCACTGAAAAGCTCAATTTAAAAGAAGTCCCAGCTGAAAAGAAACAAAGAAATTGTCCACAAAGGGCAGCTGCAATGCAAAAGTCTTACAAAGAAGTTTCAGAATCTGCATCTGATAGCTACGGAGAATCCCTGAGTCTGTCGCGTCATAGAGAAAGAGATTTAATCATGGTGAAAAAAACATATATTTTATCAAACTATAGAATAATGGGCCCAAAATTTTATTAATGATAACTTGCTGCATTGATAGGGATTTGACTTAAAAGACAGAGTGGTGCTAAGTTCTTTTTTTCAGAAGTAGTATTCTCAAGAGATCAGTGCTGAGATCATTCTGTTTAGATGTCATACTGACATAGACATGCATGTGCAAGATAATATTCCAAGTTTGCAAATGGCATGGAACCAGGAAATGTGGTAAGAATGAAGAGAATAGTTAAACATGTATAACCTGGCATATACAAGATGAGATGTAACAAAGGTAATACACTTTGATAGAAAGAATAAGAGGCCATATTTTTATTCTTACATTTATTTCTTTTTTTAGCTCATTCTTGCTTTCTGAATTTATCCCGATTTTCAGACCTACCATTAACTTTTACCACCTCATCTGTTTTTCTCTTCAAATTAATACCTTCCTTAGCTTCCTTGGTGAATTATAATTAGTTCATTCTCTTCCCTCTCCTTGGAAACTTTCTTATGCATTCTAATATATTTTGTTGGAAGTTATGAAATCCTAACTGTCTGCTGCTATGTGTTTATTGTCTTATCTATTTACCAATCTGTTTTAATTAACTCTGACCGTCCCTTGTAATTCCACATATTTAATTTTAATGCAGCCGTTTCAGACCAGAATTTCCTTACTCAATTAAATGTTAAATTCTTTCTTGCTCTGATCACTTAGTCATTGTTCACACTGAGATCATTTATTAAACCTACCTTAACATACGTTACCAGTTCAAAGTAGTCCGCTCCCTTCTACAAGGAGGTCGATTGTTTTATCTAGATCTGCATTGACAAATGAGTACAGATCTCTCGTATACTTCTGACATCGTCATGCACTCACTATTACCAGTTTCTATGGTATGATTATTGCAGAGGTTGAGCAACATTTGCAGTTAGACTTGACACTGGGAAGTCAGCTCCTTAAAGAGAATGTTTGCAATCAACTCTCCAGTTCTGCCTTAGAGGACAAAGATGAAAACCATAATGGAGGAGCATACATGCAAAGGCAACTATGGATGCATATAGTAATGCTTGGTGCATTGTCCAGTCTGCTCGAGAACCTTTGAGGGATTTCAAGAAGATTTGAGGAATCAATCTCTAATCCTTTATTGAATTCTCCATAGAATAAGGAGCAAACTTTCTTTTCTCATGGAATGGTAGTCACCTGATTGGCAGCTGGTCTTGATGCTCCCTAGGTGCAGCAGTTGATGGAGCAGATTCCTGCTTCCAAATGAGGCATAGAAGCTAGCCATAGTATGTTAGTCAGCTCAAAAGCTATTCCATCAGAGTTCTGTTTGCTGTTACCTACAGCCACATGGTGCTTATCAGGAATAGTGAGGTGCTAAGTACTCACATGCTTCCACTCTCATGGACTTATGAAGGTGCAAATCTAGAAACATTCACTGGAGCTGTGCATTTTGATCAAATTACATTGAATTTCTTGTCACAGAAGAGTGCCAGTCACAATGTGAAATTAGACATGTTGTCTTAGCTCAGGATGTCAGAAGCTGCTTTCCCATCATTGAATTACAAGCAAAACTTTCATCTGTGCACCACAATCAGTGATCCAAGCTGTCTGCACTGAGACCAAGGTGTGTCAAGATCCTGCAAAGTCTTCCTGATCTGGAGATGTTTAGAGTTTTCAGTACCTTTTTCTAACCATTGTCAATGAAAGAGAACTGCATGACTCTAGTCATAAAGGGATCAGAAAGGGTCACTGCTTAGAATTAGTCAGGCTAGTTAGCTAGGAGGGAAAATACCACTTAGGATAACAGATTTATACTGAATGATTGGCACGTTATGTTTGCCTTTAACTTCAAGATTTGTACATTGTTTTCTCAAAATTATTCTAGCTTATAAATTTAAATGAAACATGCTTATGGTGTGTTTGGGAGGTTTAGAAAGCTGAAACACAGTTTACTTACCTATTGTTTGTAAAATATTTTAAGCACATAAGTGCCATTACAAAGAAGATATAGCAGTGCCTCTACTTTCTTAGAAATTTTGAGGATTTAGCATGTCATCTAAACATTGACAAATTTCTGTAGATGCACAGTGTAGTGCATACTGACTGGTTGCATCATGGCCTGGTAAGGAAACACCAGTGCCCTTGAACAGAAAAGCCTACAAAAAATAATGGATAAAGCACAATCCATCACAGGTAAAGCCATTGACCATATCTGCAAGGAACACTATTACAGGAAAGCGACGTACATTATCAAGGAACCCTACCATCCAAGCCATGAATCTTAGGGTAGTATATGGTGACATATATGTACTTGGATAATAAATTTACTTTCAACTTTAGATATATACAAATGTCTAAAGGATTTTGGGAGTGCCTGTAATCCAAAACATCTTGATATTCAGAATTAGCGTCTGAGGATTGAAAAACAGAAAATATTAAACTTTATTTAAAAACTGCAAGGATAAATCCATTGACTATAGACCAGTCAGTTTCACTTCTTTGGCAGAGAAAATTCAAAAATCTTTAATCAGGGAAAGAATTATAAGTAATTTAATGCACACCTGTTGTGTATTAGGGAAATCCAGCAATAGATTTGTTAAAGACAAAGTAGATCTAACTTGGTAGTTTGTTTATGAAACAATATAGAAAGGTGACAAAGGAAATGAAGTTGTGATACCACTGTTTCCAAAAGTACAGAGAATGCAAGTTGCTATTCCCCTTTTTTATTCCAAAACTAAAGATCATGAAATAAAAGGGGCATAACGGTGTGGTTTGAAATGAGACAAATATTCACGTGCCTTTAACAGATTAGATGTGGAATTGATATATCCCTTGGCTGAGGTGTCAAGAATCAGTTTCAAAATAAGGAGTCACGCATTTAGAATGGAGAAGAGGAAAAATTTATTCACCCAGAAAAGTGAATTTTTGTGATTTCTGTATACCAGAAGCCTTTGGAAATACAGCAGATGAGTATATTCTAGGCAGAGATCAATAGATGTTTGGAAATTAAGAAATACAAATGATTATTGTTGGAAAGTGAAGCTGAGGTAGATTAGCCATAATTTTATTGACCTCCAAACAGGTGCAAAGAGCCCAATAGTTTATTCCTTCTATTTTTTTATGTTTTCAGTTTTGACATGAAATAGCATGTTGTTAGATGCATACAGATGCCTAAAGTTTTCAGAAATGACTGCAAACCATGATCTCTGCCTTCAACACAGCATGCCAGACTGGTTCTACATATCTGCTTTGGAAGAGACTTATCAACTGATTGCTCAGTTGCAACCCTGTTTATGATTTAGAATCATAGAACACTACAGCACAGAAACAGGCCTTTTGGTTCATAATGAGCTATTAATCTTCCTGTCCCATCAAACTGCACCTGGACTATAGTCCTCCATACTCTTCCCACCCAAGTACCTGTCCAAATTTCTTGTAAATATTGAACTTGACCCTACATCCACCACTTGTGCTGATAGCTGATCCCTCTGAGTGAAGATGCTCCCCTCATGTTTCTCTTAAACTTTTCACCTTTCTCCCTTAACCCATGACCTCTAGTTGTAGCCTCACCCAACCTTAGTGGAAAAAGCCTACTTGCATTTACCCTATCTTCACCCCTCATAATTTTGTATGCCACTATCAAATCTCTCCCCAGACTTCAATGTTCCAAGGAATAAAATCCTAACCTATTTACCCTTTCCCTGTAACTCAGGTCCTCAAGTCCCACCAACATCCTTGTAAATTTTCTCTGTACTCTTTTAAATCTTATTTGTATCTTTCCTGAGGGTAGGTGCCCAAACTGGATACAATATTCCAAATTAGGCCTCAACAATGATTTATACAATTTCAATATAGCATACAGACTACTGTACTCACTACATTAATTTATGAAGGTCAATGTACCAAAAGCTTATCTTCACGTAACACCACTTTCAAGGAATTACGGATCTGTATTCGCAGATCCTTCTGTTCTACCACATTCTTCAGTGCCCTATTGTACTCCTTGTAAGACCTCCCTGGCTGGTCCTCCCAAAGTGCAACACCTCACACTTGTCTACCTTAAATTCCATCTGTCATTTTCCAGTCCGTTTTTCCAGCTCGTCCAAATCCCGCTGCAAGCTTTAACAGTCTTCCTCGCTGTCCACTATACCCCCAGTCTTGGTGTCATTTACAAATTTGCTGATCTAATTTACCACATTATCATCCAGATTGTTGGTATAGATGAGAAACAAAAACAAACCCAGCACTGATCCCTGTGGTGTTCCGCTAGTCACAGGTCTCCAGTCAGAGAGGCAACCATATATTACCACCTCTGGCTTCGCCTGCAAAGCCAATGTCTAATTCAGTTTACTATTTCATCTTGAATGGCAAGCAACAGAACCTTCTTGACCAACTCATATGTGGGACTTGTCAAAGGCCCTGCTAAAGTCCATGTAGGCAGTATCCATTGCCTTGCCTTCATCAAATTTCCTGATAACTTCTTTGAAAAATTCTATAAGATCCATTAGGCACAACTTACCATTTTGACTATCCCTGTCTATCCTGTCTATCTAAATACTTGTATATCTGGTTCCATAGAATACCTTCCAATAACTTTCCCACTACTGATGTCAGGTTCACTGGGCTATAATTTTCTGGTTTATTCTTAGAGCCTTTCTTAAACAACAGAACAACATTAACTACCCTCTAATCCTACAGCATCTCACAAGTGGCAAAGGATGTTTGAAATGTCTCTGCAAGGGCCCCTATAAGTTCTGCAATAGTCTCCCACAGGGACCAAGGGAACACCTTGTCAGCCTTGGGAATTTTATCACCCTAAATTGCCTCAATACAGTAAACACCTCGTCCATATAAGGTCCATGACCTCGCTTCTTCATTGCCACACATCTATATACTCGGTGTCCATCTCCCGAGTAAATCCAGATGTATTTAAGGCCTCCCTCTGTCTCTCTTGGCCTCACGCATAGATTACCACTTTGATCTTCCAGAGGACTAATTTTTCCCTTGCTATCCTTTTGTTCTTAATATACATGTAGAAGATCTTTGGATTCTACTTCATCTTGTTTGCTAGATCAACCTCATCTTCTTTTAGGCCTCTTGATTTTGCTCTTAAGTGTCCTCTTGTATTTCTTGTATTCCGCCAGTATCTCATTTGTTCCTACCTGCCTATACTTGCTGTGCACCTCCTTTTTCTTATCAGGGCCTCAATATCTCGAAAAGCAAGGTTCCCAAACCTGTTATCTTTGCCTTTTATTCTGACATGAACATACAAATTCAATGCTCTTGTGGCTTCTTTGTAATTGTATCAAATTATTGGGCCCAGGATAGATCTTCAGTGATGTTAATGAAGTGGAGCTTGAAAATACTCACCCTTTCCACTGATGAGCCCTCAGTGAGGATTGGTGTGTGTTCCCTTGACTTCCCCTTCCTGAATTCCACAATCAATCCCTTAATATTACTCATATTGAGTGCAAAGTTGTTGTTGCACCGCCACTCCACCAGCTGATCTGTATCACTCCTGTGCTCAACATTATTTGTTATTTAAATATATGAATAAGGAAAAAATTTTCTATTTGTATAAATTTTAATTATTTACCTAAGAATTGCAAGTGAGATGAGGAGAAGAAACATATTTCTAAAGATACCCCATGACATCAGTAGCACACCTGAAGTGTTGGCAAAGCAATTACAATCTCTTTAGTATGGGAATGTATGAATAATTCAGAAGAAGTAAATTCAAGCACGGTCAAAAAAGGCCATGGGAGCAGGTCAAACTGGCTAGATCTTCAAAGAAATATAGACCTCCTCAGACAATACTTTCTGAGCTCTGACATTTGATAATTTTTACAATTGCTTGACTGTGCAAAACTTTAAAGAATCAGTAATTCTAGGGGCTGGGAATCTTGTTTATTCTTTGAATGAACTACAAATTACAGAAAAGGTAATATTCTCATTTGGATTTCATTGTTATTTGTTTCAGCAAATGCCTGCTAAGAAGATTCGTACAAATGCCAAGGAGAAAGCAATCATGTTAGCTGATTATGAGCAACAGAATGAAACATCAGAAGCTTCAACGGTAGTATCATATGAAAATACATCAGCTGAGAAGATCAGATGTAAGAGTTTTACTCAATTTTGTATAGAGAATGGGCATGTAGATCTGAAAAAGTCACCTAGTCATCCACACAAAGATTAGAGTGTGTGCAGAAGATTAACTTAATACTTCTTAAATATTCTATGAAATTATGTTGGTGATGGGTTAATTTATCTTTGGTTTTGAAGAATGTTATAATCTGCTCCCTTCAATCAATATGCAGCTCTAAGCACCCCATTCTAGCCCTTAAAATCATCCATTCTCTCACTGACACACTCATTCCTGCACTAGCCCTTATTACTCTGATTATCCTATTCCTCCCTCATTCTCTAATCTCAGAGATATTCTGACTTCATACATCATTTTTCTGCCATTCTGTCCTTCACTCCCTTCACCCTGCTCTGAGTCTTAAACTTCTTATTTTGTACATAATCTGCCTCTGAACTGATATTCAAAGGACTCTTCAATCTTCCTTTTCAGAATGCCTCCATTCAGTTCACAAAGGTGATTTTGAACTTTTAGATGCCTAGCATGGTAATTCTTTATTCCAATCCCATATTCATCTATCAGTTTTTGGCCTTTGTTCCAATGAAGCAAAGCCTTATGTAAGTTTGAAGAACAGCATGTCATCTTTTGGATTAGGCACTTTACAGCCATCAGACTTCACCAATGAATTCACCAATTTCAAATAACTTCTTTCTAGATTGTATGCAAGGTTATCATAACCAGAAAGATTAACTATTTCTTTTCCCACAGAACATGTCATTGACTTGTTCTGCACTTCCAGCAGATTTCCATTATCAACCATTTTTTGTTTTTCGTTTATATAGAAGTCCACTTGTTTTAAATTTACTACCCCAGTTCTGACATTTAAAGTGGCCATGACTGAAAAGTACAATGCATCCGGAAATGTCTGCTGGAAAGTTATTAGAGGCAGTAATTAGAGGGACATAAACCATATTTTCATGGACCCACTACAGGAAAATCCATTTGGCCATATGCATGAGACCTAATAGGACCTAAACAGGAATGTGTGAGTGGAGTTATGAGGAATCGGACTATATGAGCACAATTCTTAAGCGAGAAGAAGAAATGTGCCTCTGACGAGATACTGTTGTATCAAGGAGACCAGTGGATGGGGGCTGTGGGAATCATTGAGCACTGGTAGGTGGATGATGGGATAATTTTGTGAGAGGGGAATTGAAGGAACAGAGACCTAAAAATTGGATAGTGGGTGGGGTTATGCTATGATTCAGCATTAAAAGGGATTGAGATGGTGGTGTTACATTTCATACAGGAGTGGGCTAGATCTTGAATAAATAGTTACCCAACAGTCTTCCTAGTATGGCAGAGTAGAAATTATCCTAGGAATGCCGATACACAAGTTCTACTATGAATAAAAGACCAAACATTTCTTAAAATCCTCCAAAAAGACCCATACTAGGAAATGACATCATTCCATGTATTTCTGAAAAAATAATCATATTGGATCACAGGGTTACTCATAACAGAGTATCTACCAAACAACCTGAAAATGCTTCACACTTGGTAAGCTTGATATTCATATGCATTAAACTAAAAGAAGAGTAATTGAATTAAATCAAATTCCCAGGTATTAGTGGCTGTCCATTTTAAGTATTGATACCTCATTGAAGATCATCCATGATCTTCAGTATCAGCTTATCAGTAGGAATTGTCAGTTACATTTCATGGAGAGTGGAATATGAGGTTTTAGCCAATTAATGACGTGCTAATTTTCAAAGATCTTAGGAATAGGCATCAATCTATTGCCAAGGGTTAAACATGTATATGATCATACTGCATGCCACATAGAGTTAGAACTCGTGTATTTAATCTCTTAATTAATATGATTCAGTATTAAAGGTAAGTTCTTCAGTTTAGTTTGCTCTGTAACAATGACCCAAATGTCATTCTCAACTGTCATAAGACAGAACTAGTTTCTGTCCACAAGAAAATCTCAAAATTAGTCTTTCTTTGAAGTATCACAATGTTCCTTCATCTTACTTGGTATATAAATGTAGAAGTTGTCCATGAATATCAATGCAACTGCTTTTAGTTGTCTCATTGTTAATGTCTTTTAAAAAGTAGCCTATATTCAATCTTTCCTTTCCATTTTGCACAATTATGAAACAAATGACTTTGTATTTTTGTTTGAATATCTGATATTAGATGAGAAGGCATGTGAGTCAGAGGTTTTAACAAGATCTTCCTCTCTAGTGGAATCTCTGCCATCCACTCACACTGATTCATCAGCAGAACCATTACCATCTCCTCATCTTTCAATGGTAGTCACAAATCCCTGCAAATTTTCAAGAAATGTTGTGGAAACAGCAACCCCACTGTCATCACCAGACTTTTCAGCTGCAAAGGCAACCTTCACCTCTGGTTTTTCAGCCATCATAAGCCCAATCTCTCTGGTAAGAACAGATTTTATTTTTGGTGTTATTGATTTCAGTAAGAGATATATAATACGTACCCGAATGTTCGCAAGGGACAAAAGTATGAATCACTGATTGGAATAGATGTTAATTGTGAAACTGCAGTTTAATAAAAGTAGAAGGAATATTGTCTGTCTTGTGCAAAAAATCTAAATAACAGGATATTCGAGCCTCTCAGAATCAGAGCTTATGAATTATGTTTTCTGAGATACAATTAATTTATTGACCTGATGAAGGCCCTGGCGCTGAAGTTTCTAGTGACACAAAGAGAGGAAAGTAAGTTGTTAAGAGAATGGAAGGAGACAACACTCAGTACCTAATAATGTGGCCACTCAGTGTAGATCGACAATGTGTATAGGTGTAGATCTAATGAATGAAGTACAACGTGGAAAAATATGGAACTGTCCACTTTGACAGAAAAAAGGAATATTATTTTCACAAGAATGCAGAGGGATCTACAGTGGTGCTAGAAAGTTTGTGAACTCTGTAGAATTTTCTCTATTTCAGCATAAGTATAACCTAAAATGTGATCAGATTTCTACATAAGTCTTAAAACTAGATAAAGAAAACACAATTAAATAAATAACACAAAAACATTATACTTGTTCATTTATTTATTGAGAAAAATGATCCAATATTGCATGTATTTGTTGGAAAAAGTATATGAACCTCTGAGGTAATTGGCTCCTACAAAAGCTATTTTTAGTCAGGAGTTCTAATCAATGAGATGAGATTGGAGGTGTGGGTTGTAGAGTTGTCCTGTCCTATAACAAGACACACAAAGAGTCTGGTTACTGACAGAACCTGCTTTTCTTGAGAAAGATCTGTTTATGTGCACCCTGTCTTGGTCAAAATAACTTTTAGAGGACCTTAGAAGAATTGTAAAGATTCACAAAGCTGGAAAAGGCTACAAAAGTATTTTTAAAGACCTGAGTGTTCATCATTACCATTGTCCACAAATGGAGGAAACTCTGTACTATTATTACTCTCCCTAGGAGTGGGCATCCTATAAAGATCACACTGAGCACAATATACAATGCTGAAGGAGGTGAAAAAGACCTGCAGAAATCTCTAGAACTTGCTAAAGTCTCTGTTCATGAGGTCCACTATGAGAAAAACACTGAACAAGAATGGTTTTTGTGGAAGGACACCACGGAGGAAACCACTGCTTTCAGAAAAAAAAACACATTTGCTGCATGTCACAGGTTTGCAAAAAAAAAAACACCTGGATGTTCTACAACACTGTAGGACAATGTTCTGTGGACAGATGAGACAAAAGTGAACGTTTTGGCAGAAATGCACCTTGTTATGTTTGGAGGAAAAAGAGCACTGCACACGAAAACCAAAACCTCATCCCACTGTGTAGCATGGTGGAAGGAGCATCTTGGTTTGGGGCTGCTTTGCTGCCTCAGGGCCTGGACAGCTTACAATCATTGAGAGAATGAGGAATTCAAAATTCTACCAAGACATTTTACAGGAGAATGTCAGGGGAGCAGCCCGTCACCTGTAATTTAATTGAAGCTGGATAATGCAACAAGACAATGACCTGACAGGCAAGAGTAAATCAACAACAGAAAAAAAATTGTGTTTTGGAATGGCTGAGTTATAGTCCTGACCTTAATCTGATAGAAGTGTTGTGGAAGGATCTGAAGCAAGCAGTTCATGCAAGGAAGCCCACTAACATCCCTGAGTTCTGTAAGGAGGAATGGCCTAAAATTCCTCCAACCTGATGTACAACAGTTACCAGAAATGTTTGGTTGAAGTTATTACTGTACAAGGGGGTCATACCAGTTACTGAAAGCAAAGGTTCACATTTTTTTTCAACAAATACATGTAATATTGGATCATTTTTCTCTATAAATAAATGAACAATTATAATGTTTTTGTGTTATTTATTTAATTGGGTTCTTTTATCTAGTTTTTGGATTTGTGTAAAGATCTGATCAGATTTTATATCATTCTTATGCAGAAATAAAGAAAATTCTACAGTGTTCACACACTTTCTAGCATCACTGTAGGTGCTCTAGCACAAGAAAAGCAAAAATGTTAATGTCCATGTACAATGATTAAGAAAGTAGAAGTGAATCACAAAACATATTAAGCCCTTTTGACCCACTTTATCCATACTGACAGTGATGCCTATCTACACTATACATACTTGCTTTAGGCCTGTATTCCTCCAGTCGTTTCATATAGAAGTACCCGTCTAAATGCCTTTTAAGCATTATAATTGTAATTCCCTCTACCAAATGCTTTCATCGCTACCCTTACCACCTATATTGCCACTTTCAACTAGCTGTAGCTTGAACTCCCAGGCTTCCATCATTTACTGCATTTCAAACAGAATTTTACTTTCCAAACTGCATTACCTCCCACTTGTCTAGATTTAACTCAATCTTCCATTGTTCCACCCAATTTTCCAGATAATCTATGTCCAACTGTATTTTAGAAAAACTTCCTCCTTATCCACAATTCCACACATTTTCTTGTGACTTACAGATGGACAGATTATACTACTTGCATGTTCATCAAAGTCTCTAGTAAATAAAATTGACAATCACAGGGCAAGGGTGCTTTATCAGAGGGACATTAGGACACAGCGTAGAGATTCAGGAAGAGCTTCTTCCCCTCTGCTGTCCAAATCCTAAATGGACATTGAATCCATGAGCACAGCCTCACATTTTTTATTATTTCTGTTTTTTTGCACTTTTTAATTTGACTATTTAATATACATATATACTTACAGTAATTGATTTACTATTTTTTCTATATTATCATGTATTACATTGCACTACTGCTGCTAAGTTAGCAAATTTCACAATGTGCCGGTGATATTATACCTGATTCTGATTTATATAATGCATATTAAAAACTGCGAAGTGTACCAATGCTGATCCCTGTGGTACACCACTTGTTATAGCTTTTCTGACAAAGAGGCACCCATACACCATTATCCCTGCCTCCTTACCAAACTAGTTTTGGATCTAGTTCACCACATATCTCTGTTCTTTTGTGCCTTAATCTTCTGGACCTGCTTTCATCAGTTTTCTTATTTACTTTATACAAAAAAACTGAAATCAGATTTGTGAGACATGATCTTCCCTGCACAAAGCTGTGCTGACTTATCCTAATCAATCCTTGCCTTTTCAGGTGAATATAAATACTGTTTTTCAGAATTTTTTCCAATTACTTTGCTCCCAGTAATGTAAAACTTACTAGTCTGTAATTTCCAGGCTTACCTCTACCGCCCTTTTTGAATAAAAGAACAACATTAACTATCCTCCATTCTTCTGGTAACTCTCTCAAGATGAGCAAATAAGCAAAATTTTCTTCAAACCCCCAACAATCTCCTCACTTGCTTTCTATAGCATTCTGGGATAGATCCTGTTAGGCCCTGGGGATTTATCCACCCCAGTGTGTACCAATATTGCTATCACTTTCCTAATATAAACATTACATGCTTTAGTTATACAAAGCAACATGAGCCTTACTATATAGTATGGGTGCTCTTGTTTCAGGAAGCATATTGTTGTTTCATATGGCAAGTGCTGGGAGGGGAAGACGTGAGTCTGTCCATTCAGGAGCCAGGGTTGGATCAATCTTCGTCTGGCATCTTGTCCACAGTTGTTCCAACATGGGTGGCCCTGAGTTGAGCTGATGGAGTCCTTGAAGCACACAAGCCTCCACTTGTCATTTCAGGTCATGGAAGAAGGAAGCATGTAATTGCATTGGAAACAGATCAGAAAGGTTTATTAGACTAATACCTGAAATGGGTGAGCTGTCTATTGAAGAAAATGGATACATTAATACATTTATTAGAGTTAGAAGATGAAGAAGCTTGACATGGATGCCTAGAGTAAGCCAGAGAGTATGAACATGAGAAAGAGAGAGTCACAGTTTGGGAAATGCAAGAGAGTCAAATACACAAAGGAGTGAATTGGCATTACTCAGTACTATTAGCCCTTGCCAAAACATCACAGTATAGATCTGTCCTCAGCAAAGGCCTTACCTTTGTCCCCCTGCACCCATACTTCACTGACTTCCACACCTGCCATGCCACTGAACTCTTCTTCCATCACTTCCATCTCTGTGCCCATATCTTTGGCAAGAATTCCACACCCTGTACTGATAACCCCCTTCTCCCATCTCCAACCCTCTTCTCTTCTTGGACGCCTTTCTCTGCCTCTCTGCCTGCTCTTAGGTCTTTTCATCCTGAATTGTCAATGAAATATCAACCAGCTCAACTTAAGCACACCAGTCTAATCTTCAAACCTTACCCCCTCTGAATGCACTGCCCTCCGATCTCTCTGCACCAATCCCAAACTTACCATCAAATCTGTAACCAAAAGGGGCGCTGTTGTAGTGTAATGAACTGACTTTTACCTTGCTGAGGCCAGGCAACACCTCTCAGACACTCCTCATACTTAGCCCTTGAAGAGGACTCCACTCTGGCCCATCAGAAAACTGTATCCGACACCATCACTGACTTCATCAACTCTGGAGAACTCCCATTCACTGCCACCAGACTCGGTAGTTCCCTTACCCTGCACTGTTCGCTTCTACCTCCTACCCAAGATACACATACCTGACTGTCAAAGTAGGCCTATTGTTTCTGCCTGCTCCTGCCATGCTGAGCTTGTGTCCTCATATTTCATATTACAGCAGTTGGATCGGCAATAAAACACATGCAGACAATTACTAATGAACATGGGAAAATCACGTGGGAACAAAGTATACACACATACACACAAAACCAAGTGAAAAGTAAATACGATATTTGCCCCCTCTTGACTCTTTGCAGGCACAGCTCTTATGCTACTAGGGACAATTTATCAACACTCCCAACCCTATTCAATGCATAACTCGCCAACAGTTTCTCCAGTGCCGCTACGGTTCTTGGCCTGGAGTGAAGCAGGGTGGTCCCTCAAGGATTGCAAAAAAAGAGGAAGTGTCCAGCACACATTGCACCCTTTATAGTGCAGCAGGGCTGGAGGGTCCCACCCAGGTAATTCACAGGAAGGACAATGGCTAGGTGGGCATTGATAGGCAAGGAGGGGTCAAACTTTGATTGGTAGGTGGCGTGCCTTCGGACCAGCTAATGGGCAGTGCTGACATGTGAGAGTCACAAACCCTCCAATACAGGGGTCTATGGCTTGGGATTTCCCAGACAGCTCAAAAATCACTTTGCTGCAATTGTCCTTCTTGCCTCATGTGTCACTGCACTCTTATGTTTAAGCTGTAAAAGGTGGGAAAAGTGCCACTCAACTCAATCTTGGGTGATATGTTCCCATCAGTCTGAGTTGATGGCAAAGGGTTTTAGTTAAGTTTTCAGAGTGACTTTATAGCTGTTTCCTTTGGCCTACATGGGAATGCTTTTCTTTCTGTAGTTTTCCATAAAGCAGTCTCTTAGGCAGCCCACAGTGAAGCATACGAGCTACATGGCCTGCCCAGTATAACTGAGACTGCGGAATATGATGCCAATGCCTACGTTGTTCTCTCTGAAGGCATCAGTCAACATGGCAGAAAATAGCATTGGTGCCAAAATACAGCCTTGTTTCACTGTGTTTGAATCAGCAAAGAGATCAGATGTCTCACCATTGTCCTGAACTCTGGATTGCATACCATCATGGAATTGCTACACCATGGTGATGAACTTGCTTGGGCATCGCTACTTTGCTATGACCTTCCATGGACCTCTGCTGATATAGCAGGGGATTGGGTTAGTGTTTTGCTCCTAACATTTCTCTTGCAGCAAGCACTATGTTGATAGTCCCACACTCTTTCCAGAATTCATACTGGCTCTCTGGCAGGAGTCCCTGATGAAGGTGTGATGTGAGACAGTTAAGAAGAAGTCTGGCAAAGATTTTGCCTGCAATAGACAGCTATGATTTCCTGATAGTTGTTGCAGGATTGTCAGGTTCCCTTTTGCTTACACAAGTGGTTGATGGATGCATCTTTAAATTCGTCTGGAGTCATCTCTTGCTGCCACATGAGTTGGAAGAGCTGATGGAGCTTTTCTGTTAGCATTGCACCACCTTTTTTGTAGGCAATGTTTCCTCTAAGGCACATCTGGTTTGCAAACACATCTTTTGCTACTAACACACAAAGGAATTTAAACTGCATAAAAGGTTGTCACCCTCTACCTCATTGGCATATTAAGTATATTTCACAATTGAACACAATAACGTTTTTTACAGTTTCTGATGTGGATGGTGTTGACAACAGGGTGTTAGCGAGAATTTGTCTGCAGATTTTAGAACTGGCTTATTTATACTGTTTTTATAGAAGAAATTATTCAGTGTGCAAAAAAATGCACAGCACAAGATTTTTGTGCGTACTGGTCCTTACAAATTAGAGGGAACATTACTTGTAGGCCTCAGCTGGTATTGTGTGTGATCCAGGCGCTTTACCTCTAGAGAGCTCAGTAGTTCAATGGGACTCATCTAATGTTAGTGGAGCATCTAAGATACTTTATGTGATAAGCAGGTACAAGTCAGGGTGGGAACAGCATTCTCTAAGGAGCATCAGATTAAGAAAAAGTGACTCCACAGGAAGTGTATGTAGCCCACTCATTTTTAATGTTATGATTAATAATATATTCTTAAATATTGGCTCAGACTTTTCCAATGCTGATGATGGTGCACTGTGGAAGAAAGGAGTAGATGTAAATTATATAGTTAGGAAAACATAGGCAACTATTAGTGAAGTAAATGAATAGGGATGTCGGGGGTTTAAATTTTCTGTTGTAAAAACTCAGGTTATTTGTTTTTTTAAAAGGAACATTACAGCCACAATTGATCTCAAGTTATATGGTAAATCTCTTAAATAAGAATCAGCAGTGAAGTTTTTAGGTATCTGGATAGGCATAAGGTTAATAAATTTCTAGAGAAGTTCATTAGGTCGAAGCAAAAGACACGGTCAATCTGGGTTTCAGTAAGGCCTTTGATATGTTTTGCCAAGGTAGGCAGCTTTTGAAATTTAGGTTACATGGGATCCAGGAAGAGCTAATTAATTGGATCTACAAATAGTTTGAAGAAAGGAAATAGGGGGTGATTGTGGAAGTTTGTTTTTGGGACTGGAGGCTTGTGATTAGTAAAGTTACCTAGAATTATTTGTCATATATTTTAATGATGTGGTTCAGAGTATATAAGATGTGGTTAGTAAATTGTAAACACAAAATACTTTGCAAATGCTGGGGAAAGCAACATACACAACACGCTGGAGGAACTCAGCAGGTCGGGCAGCATCCATGGAAACGAACAGTCAATATTTCGGGCCAAGACTTTGACTGTTCGTTTCCACGGATGCTGCCCGACCTGCTGAGTTCCTCCAGCGTGTTGTGTGTGGTGGCTAGTAAATTTGTTGATGACACTAAAATATCATGTCCTAGATAGTGAAGATTGTTATCAGGATTTACAGATAAACTGGGCAAGTGGGCTAAAGAATAGCAATTAGAGTTTAATTCAACACAATGCTAGATGTTGTGTTTTCAGGAAGTCAACTGAGAATACAATCTTCACAGGAATGGTAAGTCCCTTGTGAGTGTTGTAGAACAGAATAACCTAGGAGTAGAAGTACATGGTTCCCTGAAAGTGGTATTGCAGGTAGATAGGGTGGTGAAGAATGATTATGACATGCTTAGGTTCCATCAGCCAGGGTACTGAATATAGAAGTTGAAATATTGTGTTACAGTTGTAGAAGACATTGCTGAAGCCAAGTATGAAATATTGCCACAAACAAGAGAAAATCTGCAGATGGTGGAATTCTGAGCAGCACACACAAAATGATGGAGGAACTCAACAGGCCAGGCAGCATCTATGGAAAAATATATAATTGATGTTTTGGGCCCAAACCCTTTGGTTTATATGGAATATTTTGTTCAGTTTTGGTTATCCAGCTATTGGGGAGATGTCATAAAGTTAAAATGTGTGCAGAAGAGGATAACAAGGACGTGGGACTAGAGGGACTGAGTTATAGAGGAAGGCTGAGCAGTTTGGAGAGTAAGAGAATGAGAGGTGATCTTTCAGATGTGTATAAAATCATAAGAGACATACTGCAAGTAGACTTTTTCCTAGTGTTGGGAAATCAAGAACTAGAAGATATATGTTTAGGGTAAGAGAAGAAAAATTTATTAGGAACCTGAGGGACAACTACTTCATCTAGGGCAGAGGTTCCCAACCTGTAGTCCATGGACCTTTCAGTTAATGGTATGGGTCTATGTTATAAAAAAAAGGGTTGGGAAACCCCTGATCTAGTGGGTGGTCAGTTTACAGATGGAGCTGCTAAAGGAAATGGTTGAGGTAAGTACATTAACAATATTTAGAGGGCTAGGGGCCAAACGTGGGCAAATAGGACCAGCTTAGATGGGAAAAGTGATCGACATGGACCATTTGAGCCAAAAGTCCTGTTTATATTTTGCATGTATCTCTGATAGTCTTGGTTTCTCTATGAAAATACTTAATCTGAATAATCATTTGATATTTTTAATCTCTGCTCAATTCTGCCCACAGGTTACTCCATTGTGTCCAGAAATAAATGAAAACGGTGAAAATGCTCAGCAAGAATTAGTTAAACCGAAGAATCCAGATGAAGATATCATTACAAATAACAGTCAGTCTTCTGAGAATTCATTTGCCACTACAAGGTCACCAAATAACTTTACACTGAGTTCTATATTGAGCAAGAAAGCAACTGCTGAGGTCTGCATAATATCACATTTTCTTGCTTTCTTTATATTTAATTTTTCTCTCTGGCATCTCTCACCAGGCCATGTGTTTCTTGTTAGTTCTAGCCTTTTGCTATTGTACATCCTCTGGCTGATCAAAGTAATGAGTCTGATAAGAGTAGTTGGCACCTACTTAACAGCCAAGCCCCATTTATACTAACCAACATTAGAGTGTCTCAGCATTCTTACTGTGCAATATTAAGCACTACTTCATTACCGATGCATTTAAGGAAATACTGTATGTTATATTGAATGCAGAATAGACAATAGGTGCAGGAGTAGGCCATTTGGCCCTTTGAGCTAAATCCACCATACACTGTGATCATGGCTGATCATCCACAATCAGTACCTGGTTCCTGCCTTCTCCCCATATCCCTTGACTCTGCTATCTTTAAGAGCTCTATCTAACTCTTTCTTGAAAGCATCCAGAGAATTGGCCTCCACTGCCTTCTGAGGCAGAGCATTCCACAGATCCACAACTCTCTGGGTGAAAACGTTTTTCTTCAACTCCGTTCTAAATGGCCTACCCCTTATTCTTAAACTGTTGCCTCTGGTTCTGGACTCCCCCAACATTGAGAACATGTTTCCTGCCTCTAGCGTGTCCAATCCCTTAATAATCTTATATGTTTCAATCAGATCCCCTCTCCAGTCTTTCAACATATGACAGTCCCGCCATCCTGGGAATTAACCTCGTGAACCTACGCTGCACTCCCTCAATACCAAGAATGTCCTTCCTCAAATTTGGAGACCAAAACTGCACATAGTACTCCAAGTGTGGTCTCACTAGGGCCCTGTACAACTACAGAAGGACCTCTTTGCTCCTACACTCAACTCCCCTTGTTATGAAGGCCAAGTTTTCTTCACTGCCTGCTGTACCTGCATGCTTACTTTCAGTGACTGATGAACAAGGACACCTAGATCTCGTTGTACTTCCCCTTTTCCTAACTTGACACCATTCAGATAGTAATCTGCCTTCCTGTTCTTGCCACCAAAGTGGATAACTTCACATTTATCCACATTAAACTGCATTTGCCATGCATCTGCCCACTCACCTAACCTGTCCAAGTCACCCTGCATTCTCATAACATCTTCCTCACATTTCACACTGCCACCCAGGTTTGTGTCATCTGCAAATGTGCTAATTTTACTTTTAATCCCTTCATCTAAATCATTAATGTATATTGTAAATAGCTGTGGTCACAGCACCGAGCCTTGCGGTACCCCACTAGTCACTGCCTGCCATCCTGAAAGGGACCCGTTAATCCCTACTCTTTGTTTCCTGTCTGCCAACCAATTTTCTATCCATGTCAGTACCCTACCCCCAATACTATGAGCTCTAATTTTGCCCTCTAATCTCCTATATGGGTCCTTATCAAAGGCTTTCTGAAAGTCCAGTACACTACATCCACTAGCTCTCCCTTGTCCATTTTCATAGTTACATCCTCAAAAAATTCCAGAAGATTAGTCAAGCATGATTTCCCCTTCGTAAATCCATGCTGACTCAGACCGATCCTGTTACTGCTCTCTAAATGTGCCACTATTTCATCTTTTATAATTGACTCCAGCATCTTCCCCACCACTGATGTCAGGCTAACTGGTCTATAATTCCCTGTTTTCTCTCTCCCAGCTTTCTTAAAAAGTGGGATAACATTAGCTACCCTCCAATCCACAGGAACTGATCCTGAATCTATAGAACATTGGAAAATGATTACCAATGCATCGACGATTTCTAGAGCCACCTCCTTAAGTACCCTAGGATGCAGACCATCAGGCCCTGGGGATTTATCAGCCTTCAGTCCCATCAGTCTACCCAACACCATTTTCTGCCTAATGTGAATTTCTTTTCTGCCTAATGTGATAGCAAACATCATCTATGATATCAGAAACAAAATCAATGAATGCCTGTGTGTCCCAGAACCATAATCCAAAGGAAAAATCAATTCATCAGTGAGAGTCAAAGTAAATAAAGAATATTTGCACAAGATAAACCTGAAAGGACTAATGTAGTGAATTGAGGGGTGTGGAGGAAGTGGGAGTCTATGCATGCTCAGAGATGAACTTCTATAAAGCAGTTACTAAATTCTAAGCTGACGTTGAATTTTGTATAATCAAAGGCAATTCATTGCCCTTCCAAGGAAATTGGCAAATCTACAGAAAACAGGGATAAATGCTTTGGCTCAAGAGGCTTTGACAGAAGAGGCTGAGTCTAGGTTGAGATTTCTGTCAAGTTTCTGTTTCTTTCTTAGTGTCTAATTAGAGCAATGAGAATGTATCCCTGGGTACTATACATGTTCAGGCCATCTAGAGGAAAGGCCATACTGGATCTCGTACTAGGCAATAAACCTGGTCAGATGACAGACCTCTTGGTGGATGAGCATTTCAGACACAGTGACCCCAATTCCCTAACCTTTAGCATAGACATAGCCTTGTCAGAAATAGGAGCAGGTATTAAATTGGGGAAAGGCAAATTATGATTCTGTTAGGTAGGAACCTGGGAGCAGAAATTGGGAACAGATGTACTCGGGAAAATAAGCAACATGCTAAAGGTTAGGGAGTTGTGGTCACTGTGTCTAAAATGCTCATCCCCCAAGAGATCTATCATCTGACCAGGTTCATTGCCTAGTATGAGATCCTGTATGCATCTCCTCTAGCTGACCTGTACACAACAGAAATGTGGAAATCGTTTAGGGATCCCTTGCATGGGGTTGTGGATAGGTTTGTCCCATTGGAGCAGGGAAAGGATGGAAGGCAAGAGATGTAGAACATCTCATCAAGAGAAAGAAAGAAGCATACTTGAGGTTTAGGAAGCAAAGATCAGACAAGGCAGCCAGGAAGGAGCTCAAAGGGAAGTTAGGAAAACAAGAAAGGGACTTGGCGAGTAGGATTAAGGAAAGTCCCAAGGTGTCTTTCACATATATGAAGAAAGGAGGAAGACTAGAGTGATCACTGATCAGGGAAAAAAGAAGGAAATGTGCCTGGAATTAGAGGTACAGGAGGTCGTTAATGAATATTTTGCTGGAATATGTTGGGTTTAAGGAAGAAGGTGTGCTGGAACTTTTGAGAAAAATTAGGATAGATTAGTCCCTGGAGCTGGACGGAATATATCCCATGTTACAACAGGATGCAAATCAAGAAATCGCTGCACCTTTGACGACGATCTTTCCATCCTCACTGACTGTGTGAGTAGTACCAGAGGATTGGAGGGTGGAAATGTTCCATTGATCAAGGAAAGTAATAGGGATCATCCTAGGAATTATTGTCTGGTGATTCTTATGTCACTGGTGGGGAAACTGCTGGAGAGGATTTGTAAAGAATGGATTTATGTGCATTTAAAGAAACATGGTCTGATTAGGAATAATCAGCATGTCTTTGAGAGGAGCAGGTTATGCCTCATGAGCCTGATTGAATTCTTTGAGGAAGTGACAAAACAAATTGATGAATATTAATGTGGTTGTTGTATATGGATTTTAATAAGGCATTCGACAAAGGTTCCTATGATAATCTTATTCAGAAAGCAAGGAGGCATGCAATCTAGGGAAACTTTCCCAAAAAAGTAAAAGGTGGTAGTAGATGGAGCATTTTCTGTCTGGAGGTCTGTGACTAGCATTATTCCACAGGGATCTGCTGCCCTGGGACCCCCTGCTCCTGGTAATGTTTACAAATGACTTGGAAGAGGAAACAGAAGGGTAATTTAGTAAGTTTGCAGATGATGCGAAGGTTGGTAGTGTTGTGGTTGGTGTAAAAGATTCTCATAGGTTACAACTAAACATTGTTCGGATACAGAGCTGGGCTGAGAAGTGGAAGGAGTTCAATCCAGAAAAATATGAAGTGATGTACTTAGGAAGGTTGAATTTGAAGGCAGATTAAAGTGTTAATGACTGGGTTCTTAGCCGTGTGGAGGAATAAACGGATCTTGCAGTCCATGCCCATAAGTCCCTTGAGTTGATGGAATGGTTAAGAAGGCATATGGTGCGTTGGCCTTCATTAGTTCAGAATTGATTTCAGGAACTGTGAGCTCTAGAAAGCTCTACTTAGATCACACTTGAAGTATTGTGTTCAGTTCTGATCTCCTAATTATAGAAAGGATGTAGAACCTTTAGAGAAGTTTCAGTGAAGATTTACCCAGGATATTGAGAAAGCATGTCTTATGAGGAAAGATTGAGTGAGCTAGGTTTTTCTCTTTGGAGTAACGGAGGATAAGGGGTGACTTGATAGAGATGTATAAGAGACATAAGATAAAGTAGACAGTCAATGTTTTTATTTCCAAGACAGAATGACTAATAAAAGAGGGCATAATTTTAATGTGATTAGAGGAAAGTATAGGGGAGATGTTGGAGGTTTTTTTTTTACCTAGAAGGTGGTGGTTGTCTGGAGCCTGCTGCCAGGGTAGTGGTAGAGGTTGATATGTTAGGGACATATTATCAACTTACATATATGTCACCATATACAATCTTGAGATTTTCTAGTGGGCATACTCAATAAATCCATTATAGAATAATAACCATAATAGAATCAATATAAGACTGCATCAACCTGGGCATTCAGCCAGTGTGCAAAAAACAAGAAGCTGTGCAACTGCAAAAAGGAAGAAATAATAATGGTAACCCTCTCATTATAGGCTCGCAATGAATTAGCTATTACTGTGAATATAAACTAACAACAACATAACTCTACAATGCATGGGAATAACAATGAAAGTGTCATTGCCAGTAAATAAACAGGTGTAGGATGGATATGATTCAGATAAACATAGAACATAAAAGTGATTGTTTTTGTAAGGGAAGATAACACAATCACCTGTATGAATACTGATACACCCATGCAAATTTACTGTTCACCAGGAAACAGTAATTTAGCTTACACAAGTAAAAATATAGATTGAAATTGTATGGCATAATATTTTAAACTATAATAAACAAAACAAAGAAAAGGGTCCATCGCATATATATTAGTCTATAACGTGCATGTAATCGTTGGAGCTCATTGTCACATAATCATTCCAGTTTGCTTCACTCATTTACTCACAGTACCGAAACAGATCTGCTCTGAAAAAAAGAGTCCAAGCTCGAAAAATATCCACGCAACATCAAAGGAAAAAGACATTGAATTTTCTCCTATATCATATGCTAGCCAGCTAACTGAAAGTTATCTGCACTTTCTCCATAAGACCACAGTCTGCACAAGAATTTTCTGGCATCTATATTTGTCCTTCCAAATTGGTTCTGTGAGTGTTTCACCATGTTCTTTCACTCTGTTTGGTGTCCATTTCCATTCTCCTTCTTTTGCGAAACAACATCTGTACACTTTCTGTAGAAAATGGCTACCCCCTCCCATTTTTTTTCCTCCAGGCATCTTACTGGCAAAAATGTTAACAAGCTGAATCTTACTGGCTACTTACAACAAGCCTAACTTAGTAAACTGAATTTTAATTTTAAATTGCAAAATGAAATACTCGATTGTATAATGTAATTAAAGGAACATTTTCTTTTATATAGATTTGCATTGAGAAAATCTGCAGAAAATAAACTAAAATGCCCAACAGCATAACTGTATTAATGAAATAAAACATGGTCTTAAACCAGAGTATTATATAATAATAAATAATTAAACAATAAATACTGAAAACATGAGACGAAGAGTCCTTGAAAGTGAGTCCATAGGTTTTGGGACCATTTCCATGATGGGGGCAAGTGAAGTTGAGTGAAGTTATCCCCTTTCATTCAAGAGCCTGATGGTTGAAGGGTAAATAAGAGGTTGAGAAAAAGGTGGTTATTTTGGCACCATTCAACCAGATTTTCAATCACCTTCATATATGTTGATTTGTCACCACCTTTGATTCAGCCTATGATAGTGGTGTCGTTAGCAAACTTGAATATAGGTTAAAAGTTTGGCAGAACATCATGAGTCAAATGGCCTGTACTGTGCTGTATTATAAAGGCCAGGTTGAGTGAGAATATAAATAAGTGATAACTCTCAAGTATTTATGATGGGACGAGAATGGTTCATAAATGTCTTTAATGGTGAGATAGAAAGAGTCATACAACATTGGTAATGATATGATGATAGGCAACATTTTAAGCAGTGTAGATGGAAGTAAAATAACTGAGGGGAATCAGTGGAAAAGAATGAATAGGCAAAAACGTAGAAAGACCACATACCTCAGGCTTAAAACTGAAAGAAACTACTATTTTGTATGTGGTAAAAACAATGTGGGTCCATGCATATTGATAATTAAAATGTCATGGAGCAGTAAAGAAAATAAACAAAAATTCACGTGGAATGCTGGCATTCATTGGATATGAAGTTTTGGGGTAAAGTTGGCTATTTCAGCATAAATACCAAGGTAGGTCAAACACAGAATGATGTGAGTAGTCTTGGATAATGCATCTTATGTTTGTTCTCCCTCTCCCTCTCCCTACCCCCCCCCTCTCTCTCCCCCTCCCAGTTTTTCCTGAATCGCTGAGTGTGTGCCTTAAGGCTTGTGTACCTCTTTCCCGACAGTAACAATGAGAAGAAGGCATGCCCTGGGTGATGGGGATCCTTAATAATGGATGCCGCCTTTCTCAGACACTGCTCCTTGAAGGTGTCTTGGATACTATGGAGGGTAGTACCCAAGATGGAGCTGACTAATTTTACAACTTTCTGTATCTTTTTTTTACGGTCCTGTGCAGTAGCACCCCCCACCCCATACCAAACAGTGATGCAGCTTGTCAGAATGCTCTCTACAGCACATCTGTAGAAGTTTTTGACTGTCTTTGGGGAGAAACAGAACCCCTCAAACCAAATCTCCTCAGACTCCTTCTTTATAGCTGCATTGGTATGTTGGAACCAGGCTAGATCCTCAGGTATCTTAACACCCAGAAACTTAATGAGGTAACTTTCCACTTATGGAAGATTGTGAAACTAAGGGCAACTGTTTCATATAAAGGATAAATCTTCTGAGGCAGAGATGAAGTAAAATATTTTCTTTCAGATGATTAAATGTCCTTGTAACTCCCTTCCTCAAAAGGCAATGGAAATAATCTTTGGATATTTAAGACAGACATGGATAAATTATTGATAAGCATGATTGTAATAGGTTACTGGGAGTATACAGTATGGGCTACAGTCAAGTGATAGAGGTAGATGCAAGTAGATAAAAGACAAATATAATAAGCCATGATCTTATTTGAATGGTGTAACAAGCACAGGGGGCCTAATGGCCATCCTGACTTCAATTATTTACTCGTAAATTCATACTCCCTGATCCTCAATACCCACCCTGAGGAAATAGCTTCTCAACAAAAACCCATCAATCTCTTTAGTATTTGGGGTTCTAACATTTAACTGTCAATCATTATTTGGGGCACTCCTCTGTTTTCATGGATGATTGCAAAGAAAAAGACTTTCAGGATGTATAATGTATGCATTTCTCTGACATTAAAATACCTTTGAAGAACCTATATTCAACTTAACATGCTTTCACAATGACAGTCCATAACAAACTGCAGTATACTAAAGAATCAACCTTTTGGGTGGTGCTCTGGTTCTTGCAGGATAGCGCCTCTGGACCTGTGGAGTGGCATCAGGTTTGGCAGGTGTTGTGTCAAAGACAACTTCCTCTGTTGCAGGTGTCATGTTGCTGTTAGTGACATGATCCTCACTGAGAGGTAATTCTAGTGGCTGTAATATGCCAGTTTTGTTGCTTGCAGTTGATTCAGGTGTGTTCTTTGGCTGAGCATCCAGTACCTGGTCCATATGATGTCTCCATGTATGATCTCCAACATTCACAGTTCATATCTGTGGTCCGGTTCTTATAGCTATCCTAACAGGTGTCCACTTGTCTTCTTGGTAATCACATGCCAGGACTTCCTGTTCAACCATGAAGCTCTTTGCTGCTTCACTTGACAACTGGCTGAACTGTTTATTTTGCACTTCCCTCCATAGATCTGGTTTCAGGAGGTCTATCTGAGATCTCAGATTCCTTCTCATATACAGCAGTGCAGGTACTTGATTTGTCATCGCATGAACAGAGTTCTGATAACACAAAAAGGAAATTGTGCTGTAGAGAAATGTCCTCCTTGTCCATAATTTCAATGGACTTCTTGAAGGTTGGGATAAACCTTTCAGCTAACCCATTTGTTGCTGAGTGTGGCAGAACTGACTTTAAATGTTTGATGCCATTTTTCTTTATGAATAGTCTGAACTCTTCTGACATATATTGTGAATCGTTGTCACTCAAAATTTGTTCAGGTAAGCCATTTCGGGCAAAGATGGTCCTCAGAGCAGAAACAGTCTTTTTTGATGTGGTATGACTTCAAAGGAGCATCCACAGCAATCAGAGACATGGATTCCATGAATGGCCTAGGAAAGTCAATATGTTCTCTTTGCCAGGGTGAGGATGGCCACTCCCAAGGGTGTAACAGTGCCTATGGGATGTATTTTGAACTTCATAGCATCCCGAAAAGCTTTTGATCAAGTCTTCATTCAGTCTATCTATTCTCAGACACCACACATAGCTCCTAGTGAGATTCTTCATCTTTATTGTACCCAGGTGTCCTTCATGCAGATTCTCTAATAATCTGATGCACAGATTAGAGGCAACCACAACATGAGACGTACACATCAGTGTTCTTTGACATGCAGACAGTTAGTCTCATCTCACTGACAACTTGTGAAACATAGGATTACCATGAGCTGGCTATCCTTGTATGGTGATGTCATACACTTTTGACAATATTTAGTCAGTCCTTGTTTCTCCTTGTATTTCAGAATTTGTTACCGGAATCTGGTCCACCAATGCTATGTGAAATACTTCTGGGTCACAGTATAAAGACTTCTTCTTCAGTTGCCAACAGCAGAAGACAAGACAAGCCATCAGCGTACACAAACTCTATGTCATAAGAGTGGGTTCCTAGAAAAAGTGCCCAACCTTGTAACCAGGTAGCAATCATCAGTGGGATTCCCTTCTTGGGATTGAAAATGGACACAAGGGACTGATGATCTGTCACTAATGGAAACCTTTATCCATAAAGGTAGTGGAGGAACTTCTTTATTCCCCATACTAGACGAAGGCCCTCTTGGTAAATCTGTGTATAGTTGCATTCTGCATTCGTCAGTGATCTTGAAGCAAATGCAATCAGATGTTCAGATTCCATCTATTATCTGTGACAAAACGGTACCAATGCCATAAGGGGACACATCGCACACCAATCTGATGGGCAAAGTTGGGTCATATAAGTGAGCAGTTCTTTCTTTCCTTCAATACTCTTTCATATCTTTCTAACCATTCCTACTTTGCTCCTATCTGCAACAGTGTGTTAAATTGGTGCGGCACTGTTGCAATATTGGGGAGAAACTGGTGGTAGTAGTTTACCAGTCCCAAGTATGACCTGAGTTGTGACACATTTTCCAGTTGGTGCCTACAGCACTGCTTCGGTCTTCTCTTGTGACATATATAAGCACTGCTTGTCAATGACATGTCCACAATATGAGATTGCATTTTTTTAAAACTCACATTTCTCTCTCTCAGCACACAGACCATACTTACTCAGACTGGTAAGCATTTTACCAAAGTTCTAAAGGTGTTGTTCATTATTCTTGTCAGTCACAATGATGTCATCAAGGTAACATTGTGTTCATGGGATATATTGGAGCTTTGTTCCTTTGCTCTTTGCCAAATTGCTGGAGCTGATACACCAAAGATAAGACAATTATACTGGAACAGTCCCTTGTGAGTGTTGGTTGGGAGGAACTTCCTGCTTGACTCCTCAAACTCCAGATAGGTTTATGACAAGTCAGTCATTTAAAACCTCTCCCCACCTGCCAAAGATGCAAAAATATCTCCTATTCATGGGAGGGTTATTACACAGTATGCAGCGTAGGGTGGATGCTCTCTTTGAAGTCCTCGTATATACAAACAAGTCCGGCCTTCCTTTTCTTTATCACCGGGGCAATAAGTGTAGCCCAATCACTCCATTCAGCCTTGGCGAGAATGCCAGATGCCTCCAAGCTCTGCAGTTCAGACTCCACTTTAGGACATAGTGCATAGGCACTGATGCGCTTTGTGGAATCTTGGTGGTTCTACTTCAACCAGTTCAATTCTGGCCTCCATACCCTTGAGTTTACCAATACCCTTCTCAAACACCTTCTTATTAGCATTAAGCAGCTGTGACAGTCTCTGGTTAGTGCTACCATTTGGGCTGCAGTTGCCTGTTGATGACACATTGAGAACTTTTACTTCTGCTCCTATGTTTTACAGTCAGTTATTCAGCCTATCAAGCCATTCCATCATGGCTGATCACGGATCCCACTCAACCCCATACACCTGCCTTCTCGCCATATCCTTTGATGCCCTGATCAATCAGGAAATCATCAATCTCCGCCTGAAATACATCCACAGATTTGACCTCCACCACAGTTTGCAACGGAGAATTTCACAGATTCACCATTCTGGCTAAAAAAAATTACTCCTTACCTCTGTTGTAAAAGGTTGCCCTCAATTTTGAGGTTGTGCCCTCAAAAGGAAACATCCTCTCCATATCTACCCTATCTAGTCCTTCATTCCCAGAATCATTCTTGTGAGCCTCCTCTAGACTCTCTCCAATGACAACATATTCTTTTTGAGATATGGGGCCCAAAACTGTTGACATTCCCATCCAAAAAGTGCTGTCCCTCTACTTTTAAATACATAAAGCTCTAATTGTTGTATTTGGCCTCCATACATCACATTCACTTTCAGTTTGCCTTTAGAACCATAGAACATTACAACAGAGAAACAGGCCCTTCTTGGCTGTGCCGAACCATTTTTCTGCTTAGTCCCACTGACCTGCATCTGGCACATATCCCTCCACACACCAGAAGACACTTTTTCACCTGTGTAGGTCTTGAGCATCACTGAAGTCATTTCTAATGGTATCTTCAAAAACAGTCTGTTGTAGTCAGCCTCTGAAATTATAGACAAAGCTGACACTGTGTCTAGCTCCATTTTCAGTTTTACACCAGATATATCTATTGTACTGCTGCTTCTGTAATGCTATGAAGTTCTAGGCATAAGAGCTCACCTTTGTCTGACTCTGTGGTCTGATTCAGTAGCACATTGAGTTACTTTATGCACTTGTTTGGTTTTCTGTTTGACACTTTTCACTCTGTGTGGTTTTTCTCTTTGTTTTTTTTTGTCTGATTTACACACTCTGTGACCTTGTCAGTGACACTTTCTGTAAACTTTTCTTTGAACCAACAGTCATTTGCATCATGAGAGGACTTGCCACATGATGCTTTTTGCACCATTCAGGGATATTTTGTGCATTTCACATTCTAATCTCTTTTTCTGTAGTCTGCTGCATCCTTTTCTGCAGTCTTGAAGAATATTGCAATGGTCAATGCTCATTCTAAGGTTAGATCTCTTTCAGACAGTAGCCTCTTTTGAGTGCTTTGACTATGCATGCCACATACAAGCCTGTCTGTTAATGCATCAGAAAGTCCATCTCTAAAGTCACAGTATTCAGAAAGTTTGCGCGGATCTGCCATGTATTCAGAAATGCTTTCATCCTTTGACTGTTTCCTTCTGTTAAATCTAAATCTCTCAGCTATTACCAGTGGTTTAGGGCTCAAGAGATTTTGTAACAATTTCATCAAACCTCTTGCTTGCTGGCTTTTCAGGAGTTACTACGTTGCATAAAAGCTTATATGTTTAGGCGCCCATTAAGCTAAGAAGCGTATAAGCTTCCTTTTCCTCATCCACATCAATACAATACAATTCAATCCCATCAATGTACAATTCCCAGTCTTCATTAGCACTATCAAATTCATCAACTTTCCTGATGAAGGCCATCATGTTATTTTCACTTTAACTTTGCTAGTTGTGTATCTCTCATTCTGTATTATGCATTTACTCATGCCTTTTGTTAGTGTCTGTGACGACCTTCTTCATACTGTCCTCTCGCTGTCTCTCTCCGAAGTCTGTTGTCCTATAACTGTTGGTGCAGTTGGTGATACTCTTTGGTAATCAGGTTCGTACTTGTTGCCAATTTGTAGTATCTGTACAAGTACATATCAATTAAAATAAAAACACACATGTGGGAGATGAGATGAGATTAACTGGTGGATTCACATTGTACCAAGAGAGCATGCACAGGCAACAGATCAGTGCACATAGGTAAGTTATCAGTCCATATGTAGTGCTAAGGGGAGTTGTTCCTCTAAAAGAAATAGACCCATACATTACAAATATAAGTGTAAATAATTGAAGTCAAGTTGGCCATTCATTCCTCCTGTGTCTGTTACACCATTCAAATAAAATCATGGCTGATTGTTATTTCACTTCTATCTTCTTGCATCTACTTCTATCCCTTGACTGTAGCCCATAATGTATACTCCCAGTAACCTATTACAATCATGCTTATCAATAATTTATCCATGTCTGTCTTCAAATATCCAAAGATTGTTTCCACTGCCTTTTGAGAAAGGGAGTTAAAAGGACATATGATCATCTGAAAGGAAATATGTTACCTCATCTCTGCCTTAGAAGATTGATCCTTTATATGAAACAGTTGCCCTTAGTTTCATATTCTCCCACATGAGGAAATCTACCTCATATCCACCCTGCAAAAGGCAGAGTTTTAATATTTTTCACAAAAACTTGAGAAAATAGTGGTAACATTAGGTTCCTTAATGCCCTGCATTCACTACTAGGAAATATTGCTGGAGGAAATGGTCTTATGGTGGAACAAGTTCAAAGACTCATTGGGCTCCTACTTCTACTTATTACTTTTTAAATGATCTGTTAAAGAATTTCTTATGAGGAATTACAATAGTCATTTCCTTAACAAACTAGAGAAAGTTTGTATTCTCCTCACATGTGTTTACATGTTCATTGAAGTTTGCAAATTGCCATAAAACTTGAAGCTGCATACTGCTTATGTTTTCACATTGTAAGAACCAGAGTAGAAGAAACTATTAGAACAAGATGCAGAAGAAAGGAGAGTTGATGATAGTGGCCTAGCTTCAGGAAGATTTTTTTAAAGTGGTTCAGTTGCCTTTGAAAGTGGTCAATTCGCAAAGCCGATTGTTCTGAACCATAGCACCTCACTATTACATCACTTAACACAGTGTCATTATGGTGCATCCACTCCATATGATGTATGTTTTCTAAGGTTTGTTTACTTGAGCATCTGCATCTAGAAAAGGTGGTGGCACTGTTGTTGGTGAATTGGAGAGAAGAGCTATGAGGGCTTAGTAAGTTTTAATTTAATTGTCTGTGAGCATGTTAAAACAATGTTTAATATTATTTAATAACTATTCAACAAAATTGTGAAGTGCACCTTTAACCACAAAAGGCTTTCAGATGGTTTGTTGCAAACCTAGCTAGTTAAATTACTTAAATGTAAAATTAATTGTCCTCTCAATCATGTAAGGCACAGTTAATTTATTCTATATATTTCATTGGTTGGTTAAGTAGTTGTGACATTTAGTTCTTTGTGTTTTTAGTTATTCAATTTGTGTTATTCTTGATTGTTTTGTTGTTTATCTTATCAGGAAACCCCATCAAGATCAACTATTCTTGAAAAGAACAGAAGAGGAGAGAAGGATAGAGTTCCTTCAGCTGAAGCACACACATCAGGTTAATATTTTAACATGAGAGATAATTTAATTACCTTGTTTTTGTACATTTACTAATTTCCTTTACATAAATTGATATTCTTGCTTTGCCCTATTTCATGCATATAAAATGTATACAAATAAATGTTTTTAATTGTTATATTTTTGTTCTTTTTTGGGATCTGTGTGAGCTGATAAATCTAGCATTGTTGCCCATCACTAATTGTCTAACAATGTGGTGATGAGCCACTGCCTTGAACTTGCACAGACTTTGGTGAAGGCATTCCCACAGTGCCTATGGGCAGTGAGTAATGCCCTACCCTTGGAAAACATCAGTGGCGTGGAGAGGGGAGTCTTGCAGCTTGGGCAACTGCCAGTCTTCCATATAAAAAAACCTTGCCCAGGCTTGCGCCCTAGAAACTTTCCAAGGCACAAATCCATGGTCTATCGAGACTAACAGAGGCCTACACATGGTCAGTGAGTTCCAGGATTTAGTTTTAATGATGACCACCAATATATTTCTAAATCAGGATGATGTGTGACCTGGGTGAGGTTATCTGTAGGTGTCTTCAACTGCTGGCTGATCTGGTCCTTCTTAGTAGAGATCACAAGCCTTGAAAACTATTAATCACCCAAAATATGAAAATGCAATATTGAGAATAATTCAGATTCAGTTTATTGTCATTTAGAAACCACAAATGCAATGCAGTTAAAAAATGAGACAACGTTCCTCCAGAATGATATCACAAAAGCATATGACAGAACAGGCTACACCAGAAAATCCACATAACGTTTGGCAATCCCCAATCCAGAGTCCGGAGAGGCTGCTGTGTATTAATATCGTGCTACCGTCTTAGCACGTTCCCCGGAAAGGAGTTCCAAATCCACCAGACAAACAAGACCAAAAACTAAAGCTACAAGACCTGCACAAAACCACATAGTTACAACATATAGTTACAACAGTGCAAACAATAGCATAATTGATAAAAAAACAGACCACGGGCACAGTAAAAATAGTCCAAAGATGTTAAAGGACTAAAAGTTCAAAAGAAATCACCACACAGTTTCCACATGTCCCTAGGGTCCCGACAGACTCGCCATCCCACGCCGACGGCAGAAGGGAATATCCCCGCTATGGACTTCCACGGCGCCGCCCGACTCAGCCCCGCAGACGCAACACACAATGAAAGCTCTGTCGAACCCAGCCTCGCAGACGCAGCACACACTGAAAGCGACCTGACCGCAGCGGACTCCGAGTCTGTCGAACCTCCGAACCAACGACCATCCCCTCCGGCACAGCTTCTCCAAGCACCATCCTCTGCCGAGCATATTAAGACGGTCCCGCCAATGGCCATCGGCAACGCGACCCCAAGGACTGGGGGCCTGTTCTTCCCAGCAGAGTCCCAGACCTCACAGCAGCAGCAGCAACGAAGAAGGTCTTCCTGGAGATTTCCCGATGTTTCTCCGTGCTCCCACGTCCATTTTCAATCGATTATGATTGCGCACAGCACCCCACTTCACAAATAACAGATAATCAGCTCCAGAATGGCCGCTGCAAGCTGCGTCATGCCGCCATCTTGTTCCAATTATTTTCCCAAGTCAACCTAGGGAAGTAATGGTACAAACTTCGGAAATAACTTTTGCCTTACTGAAGTTATCACTTATCGCACTATCTGAGTGGGAGCATAAGTAGTGAGTTTTCTCAAAAAAAATGAAATAAGTTTTCAAGAATGAAGTACATAGTTTGAACCTCAGTCACCATCACAATGACCTATCTGCAGGTACTTGGGCTATATATAATATTATCCCAGTTAATCCCCAGAAAACAAAAGCATTTCACTGTACTTGGGCGAAGAAAATTGCATCCTCACTCAGTAAGTAGCGCAATTGAGAACAGAAAGTTGCAAATTAATATTGCTAGCTAATTGAGTGGCCAAAGTTGCAGCAGATGGACGTTTAATATAATTAAGTCCAAGGATTTCTTCCTTAGACCAGGCAGGATGGATGTCAATGATCAAGAAGGGAACAACATTCCAGTGGCTGGAGTACTATCTTGCAGGAAAGGCAGTTTGTGGTTGTTAGATATCATTTATCCCAATGGCAGGACATTACTGCAGGAGTTCTCCAGGGCAGTATCCTAGGTCCAGCCACTTGAAGTAACTTCATCATAAACTCAGAATGAGGAGTGTTTCCTGATGGTTCCACAATGTTTATTTCCATCTGCAGCATCTCAACAAAGAAAATAGTCCAAGCCTGCATGCAGCAAGTTCTAATCAACAACAAGGCATGGACTGCTAAATAGCAACCAAAGTTAAGGCCACCAAAGTGTCAGGTAATGCCCTTCTCCAACAAGAGAGAGTCGCATTGCTTATCCATGATACTCAATATCACACAGTATAAATATTCTGGGATCACCATCAACTTGATGAGTCACTTAAGTACAGTTGTAGTGAGTGACTCACCTCTTGATACTCCAAAACTTTAGCACAGTCATCAATGCATAAGTCAGAATTGCAAAAGAATGAAAATGTTATAAGAATTGCACATGCTGGAAATCTGAAATAATAAACACAAAATTCTGGAAGCTAGAAACACTGAACAGGCCAAGCAGCATTTATGGAAAGAGAAACAGTGTCAATATTGCAGATCAAAGACCCTACACCAGACCTCGGAAAGAAATAAAAATGGTAGCTTTAAGTTACAGAGAGGTGATAAGATGGATAGAACAAAGAAAATATCTTTGATAGGTTATGGACACGATTGATGTTGAGATGATTGTAAGAGGTCTACAATCAAGTAGATTAATAGAGGCAGTTAGTGGGTGATAATACAATCAAAGAAATGTAAAACACTGCTAATACCATGGTTGTGCAACATGCTGAGATGGTTGGTCAGTAGCAATGGTGAGAAGAAAACTAAGTTGCAAATGGAACAGTCTCTGAAATGGAAGGGAGTGGGAAATATGCCTGATGGGGGTATCTTCTAGCATCTGGTGAAAATTTCAAAATATGGTCTGTAAAATATTAAGGGTGGTGGTGTGAGACATGTGGTCCAAGGGAGTTGTGTATTTTTCTGTCCAGGAGAAGAGGAGGTGAGAACAGAGGTGTTGCAAAAGATGAAATGTAGTCTGCTATTGTAAAGACAAAGGCACAGTTCAGGAAAAAAAGACAGTTCAGAGGCAACTCTGTGGGAAGATTCATCATCAAAGCATGAAGATGAAAGTAGATGAAGTGGTAGAATGGAATGGAGATCTGATGGAAGGAAGTATAGCTGTGAGAGTCTATAAGTATGCTTGTAGTTAGCCTGTCTTCTGAGATAGAGCCATAGAGTACCGTAGCACAGAAACATTCTCTTCTTCCCCATCTAGTCCATGCTGACCTGATCTGCTTCCAAACCCTCCCCATCCATTTACCCATCCAACATTCTCTCAATATTACAATTAAACCCATATCTACCACTTACACTGGCAGCTTGTTCTGTGCACACACCACCTTCTGACTGAAGAAGCTTTCCCTCAGATTTCCCTTATATATTACACCATTCACTCTAAACCTATGGCCTCTAATTCTAATCTCACCCAATCTGACGGTCAATGATGATGGAGATGTAGGGAAGGAAGGGTGGAGTCAGAGATGGATCATGGTAACTAATATGAAAATTGGCAGTAGATGTAATTAATTTTTCAGATTCTCTATGTATGTTAGAAGTGGGATGCACCAACAAGATGGTTGAGGCAGGTAGACTTGGGATTGAAAGAAGTATCCCACAAAAAGTCAAATAGCTTGGACCCATGCAAGTTTCCTTGCTATACCTTTGGTCTGAAGAAAGTGAGTGGAATGAGAAGTTATTCAATGTGTGAACATTTATCCTGGTGAATGTGTGTATTGGTGGCTGATTGGGTGTATGTTCATGGATGAAGCCTGATGTGGGTTGAAGATGTAGTGGAATTATCTGTCCATGTAAAAAGATGGGACAGGGAATTGGAAACAGTTGAAGTGATGGAGGTTATCCAAGTGTAATGCAAGTAAGTGGAAAGAGATTGGGCCAGGAAAGAGAGGATTAAATTTAATTATGAAGCATTAAGTTTAGTTTTGGCAAGAGGACACTGAAACAATGGGTCTGTTGGGAGAATGCTGTTTGTGGATCTTGGATAGAAGGTAGAAGTGAGCTGTGTGGGGTTGGTACAATCTGAAGTCAGAATCTGTTGAAGAAAGATCTTAGGAAATGAGCTCTGTGACTGTCTGGGAGACAATGGTCTGCTGATCTTTGGGTCATGGTTCAGAGGTAGATGTGAGAATGTGTCTAAAGGCTGACATTTGGTTTCTATGAGATGTTAGCTCCCAAGAACACAAGAGCAATAATGTTTTTGGTAAGTTTGATGAACCTATCAAGAGTACTATTTAGTGAACATTGTTCTACCATTTCAGATGGGGAGAGCTGACTGAGTGAGGGGAGTTGGAAAATCAAGTCAATCATGTTGCCTTTGACAGCTAGCAGTGAATGGATCAAGAGGAATTAGGATCTTGGAGGGAGGATGAAAGATCAAGTGGATTGGGAAGTCTGGATTTAGGAGAAAAGATGCAGACTTAAGTGAAGATTCCTGCCTAAAGAACAGGCACAGCAGTTGTGACAACAGGACAATGTCATGTCAGGGTTCTAAGAGAGAATGTAGGGGGACAAAGTTGGATTTTCAGCTGAAGATCAGAAGAGGTGGCTAAAATACTGCAGGGGTTATAGGAGATGGGGAAGAGATGGGGAGAGAGGAAACTCAAGTGGGAGAAAAGGGCATTGGAGTTTACAATATTTAAGGACCCTGGTCAGACCGCACTTGGAGTACTGTGCTCAGTTCTGGTCGCCTCACTATAGGAAGGATGTGGAAACCATAGAAAGGGTTCAGAGGAGATTTACAAAGATCTTGCCTGGATTGAGGAGCATGCCTTATGAGAATAGGTTGAGTGAACTCGGCCTTTTTTCCTTGGAGCAATGGAGGATGAGAGGTGACCTGATAGAGGTGTATAAGGTGATGAGAGGCATTGATCATGAGGATAGTCAGAGGCTTTTTCCTAGAGCTGAAATGGCTAGCACAAGAGGGCACAGTTTTAAGGTGCTTGGAAGTAGGTACAGAGGAGATATCAGAGGTAAGTTCTTTATGCAAGAGTGGTGAGTGCGTGGAATGGGCTGCTGGCAATGGTGGTGGAGGCGAATACAATAGAGTCTTTTAAGAGAATTCTGGACAGGTATATGGAGCTCAGAAAAACAGAGGGCTATGGGTAACCCTAGGTAATTTGGTAATTTCTCAGTTAAGGACATGTTTGGCACAGCTTTGTGGGCCAAAGGACCTATATTATGCGGTAGGTTTTCTATGTTTCAATGTCTTAAATGAGGATAAATGTCAGATGCAGTGGTGCTGTAGACTATGAAAGCTTTGTGATATAGTCGTGTAGATAAAGAGATCATGTGCTTATCATTAAGCATGCATCAGAGAGAGCAATGAGAACACTGCCTTAAGAAATGCTGTATTGTTTAACAAATTTATGAAGGGTGGATTTTCCATTGAATCAGTGAGGGATGAGTTACAACCAGAGGTATTGCTAAGGAAAGAGATATGGCTTCGTGATGGGATATTCTGCACTTGCAATATCAACAACTCACAAGTTTGACACCTCCAAGATAAAGCACCCCTTTTGATTGAACCACACTAAACTTTCATTTTCTCCACTGCTGTATCACAATGACTATAGTTGGTAATAATTATAAAATGCACTGCAATAACTTTCCCAGACATCTACAACTCAAAGGGACAATGACAGCTGCAACGTGGGGATACTATCTGCAGGTTACCCTCCTAAGATGCACACCACCTGCTTTGAAAATACATCTCTGGGTCTTTATCATCAATGGGTCTGAATCTTGGAATTTCCGGCCCAAAGGCATTGTGGGAGCTCCTTCACTAGAAGGAGTACAGCTATTTAAGAAGTTAGATTGCCCGAATTTAAAGAACAATTAGGGATAGGCAATAAATGCTGGTCTTGTCAGTGTCATCCAGAAAATAAGAATTTTATGTTTAAGTGTAGGATATTTTTGAAATGATGAAAAGCTAGGAATTTCAATGGAGCTCGGAGGTTTCAATAGTTATATTTAATGTCAAAGAAATGTATACAATATTCATCCTCAAATTTTTTATCTTCACAAACATCCACAAAAACAGAAGAGTTCCCCAAAGAATGAATAACATTTAAACGTTAGGACCCTGAAGCCCCCCAGCTCACCCCTCCCACGCGCAAGCAACAGCAAGGCAATGACCCCACCTCCACCAGCAAAAAAAGCATCCACGCCCTCCACCAAGCATGCAAGCGTGCAGCAAAGCATCAATAAAGACTTGCAGTAGCCCAAATGCTACTCCTTCACCTGGTAATTCAACATACCACAGGCTCTCTCTCTCTCCTCAATAGGGGAAAAAGAGGTGTCCCTGTTTCACAGCGAGAGGAGAGAAATACCAAACAACTCACTGATTTATGATGTTAAAGTCCGTTGTATTGCTTTTTCCGAGCTCTGTGCCTAGAGAGTCGGCCCCAGAAAGGCTTAGGTCTCTTGGCACACAGCCTACAGCGTCATGCTCCTGATGTTCCGTATTCTTCCATGACGCCTCAGTCAGGACACTGCCTAGAATCAGTCCGTCTCCAGAGCCATGTAAATCCGGCACCCTGAAGGTGCACTAGTCTCCCAGGCCGCGCCCTTGCGATATCCAAAAATGGCCGGATATGAGGCCCTGAGAGTGGATACCATTCTCATAATGAACCAAAGTCAAAGTGTAACTCAGGTCTGAGTCTTCAAAGGAATCTTGTAAAGGTAAAAAAGAGATATCAAAGATAGAAATAGAGCTGTTTCCAATGATGCAAGCAAAGGAGTTGCTGTTTAGCGCCATCATGACTTCGCTCTGCCCCTCCAAATTGCAACTATAAACAACAAACAGATACAAGAACAAAGGTAATTCAGATAGACCTATGAAAAAGAAATACACAGAACTGCCAACGCTGGAAATCTGGGCGGGGGGAGAATGAACTGGTAGAAATACTCAGTCTTCAGACAAAATGGCATGTGCAATTTCCAAGGCAGGAGGAGGATCAGATCATCGTAGCAGTTGATGGTTAGTCTCATTGACAATGATGATGAAACAGCATACAAGAGGAGGCAGAGTGGCTGGTAGGATGGTGCAAGCACAATGACTTGAATCTTAACATGGACAAGACCAAAGAGGTAATTGTGGACTTTAGGAAGGTACAGGCTAACCACTCCTTACTGCACATAAATGGCTCTTCTGTGGATGGAGTTGGCATCAAGTTTTTGGGAGTGCTCATAACAAATGATACACCTGCTCCCTCAACACCATCTCTTTAGTCAAGAAAGCACAGCAGTGTCTCCACTCCCTGAGGAGGTTGTCGACTGAGTATTCCCCCCCGTCCCCCTCCCATTCTAACCAATTTCTACAGAAGCACCATTGAGAGTGTACTGACCAGCTGCATCACTATCTAGTATGAGAATTGCAAGGCATCTAATCACGAGTCCCTACAAAGGATTGTGAGGACCGCTGAGAGTATTGTCAGGGTCTCTCTTCCAACCCTCAGAGATATTTATCAGGGGCACTGCGCACTCAGGATCTTAAGCATTATGAATAATCCTTCCCATCTGTCCAACAATCTCTTTGACCTCTTACCATCAGGCAGGAGGTACTGTAGCATTAAGACAAGGACTGTTTCCCCAGGCCATGAGCCTACTGAAGTCCCTGCCACAACCCATATCTCATCATGTATGAAGTGCCAGTTCTGTTATACAGTTTACTTTTTAACTTGTGTCTTAAATGCACCTTATTATTTGTGGTAATATCACTTAATATATTTTATGTGAAATCTATGTACAGTGTTGTGCAGTTTGGTTCAGAGGAACATTGTTTTGTTTTATAAAATTCATGTGTATGGGTGAAGTGACAATAAACTTGAACTTGGCTAATTACAATTTTGTTGGCTCTTCACTCAGCACTGAAACATCTGGACAGTGAAGATGCATTCATTGGGATGCTCTTCATTGACTATAGCTCAGCCTTCAACACTATCATCCCCTGGAAACTAATCAATAAGCTTCAACACCTAGATCTCAATACCTCCTTGAGAAGCTGGATCCTCAATTTCCTTACTTGCAGACCTCAGCCAGTTTGGATTGGCAGCAACATCTCCACAATCATCATTTGCACAGGTGCACTAAAAGGCAGTGTGCTTAGCCCTTTGCTCTATTTGCTTTTTACTTATGATTGTGAGGCTAAATACAGCTCTAATGCAATATTTAAGCTAGGATGCTGTGACTGTGAATGCAGCAGACAGAAGGATCCAGGAAGTATGCTGAATCAAATGTGTCAACAAATCGGTATATTGGAGGAAGATTGAAAATCAGGTTGAATGGCATCACAACAGCAACCTCTCACACAACGTCAGCAAAGCAAAAGGGCTTATCATTGACACGAGGATGAGGAAGCTGGTGGTTCATGAGCCAGTCCTTATCAGGTGGAGAGGTTCAGTAATTTTAAATTCCTTGGCGTTATCATTTCAGAGGATCTTTCCTGGTATCAGCATGTAAATGCCATCACAAGGGAGGCAATTATATCAACAGGCAACTCGAAGTTCAGGGTCACCCTTGCAGATTGAATGGATATGTTCTGCAAAAAAATATCATCCAAGCTGCGTTTGGAATCTCCAGTTTAGAGGTGACATCGTGAGCACTGAATGTAGGGTACTGAATTGAAAGAAGCATGCATAATTATCAGTTCACTTGAAAGAATCACTTCAGTGAAAAGGGAATAAGTAAAAGGTATAGATCTTGCTCATCCTGTAGTTACATGGAAAACGTAATGAGAATAAGTTGATGATAGAGCCAGAAATGTGAACAAGGGAGTTCCAAAGAGAACATTCACTTTTGGATTACTAGAAGTGTAGGGAAAGGAAAATATCTCTGGTCTTATGTTGTCAAAAGAGGCAGAAGTGATGGAGCATAAATTTAGAATGCAGAAGGGAAGAGAAATCCACACATCTGCAGGGAGAGTGCGCAAACTCCACTCAGTTTTAGCCTCACTTTCTTGAGCTGTCATAGCTGCAGTTCTAATGCCACAGTATTTTGTTGATTAGTGAGGTACAGCTGCTGCACAGCTTCAGTGACCCAGACTTTATCCTGACCATTAGATGTATCAACATAGAGTACATGATCTTCCTGCGACTACTCCAGATTGTTCCCATGTCCCAAAGACATGTTGGTTAATGGGGTTTTGCTAGCTATTAAATTGCCCCTAGTGTAGATGGGTTCAGGAGAATCAGGGGAATTAATGGACATTCAAGAAAGAGTATATTGCAGGGAAATAAGCAAGGAAATAGAATTGATAAGATTGTTCTGGGAGAATATTTTAATGGGCCAGAATATCTTGAACATTGTAAGGAAAAATTAAACAGAGGGAAACTTACCTTGTGTGGCTTTGTTTTAACTTGCATTACTGCAATCCAGAAGTTGTAAAAGCTGTTTACACTGTAATGGAAACTGAGATGCTGAGTGCTGATGAAATATAATATAATGATGAAATTAGACAGTAGTTCCATTTTCAATGAGGGTTAAAGCAAAAGAATGCAATCATTTTGCTTCCAAAATGCTTTACAAAAAACAACACGAAAGAACTGTAATGGTATTGCTAGTTTTCTGGATGATATTTGTGTGACTCCACTTCCTTTCCTAGAAGTGTTATTTTCTACCTGTAAAGAGCATGGTGTTCTAGTTCATATAGCTTAATGCAGTTAGCAGCCAATCTATAGCGTTGTTATTCACGTTCAGTTAAGGATGGAGAGACTATTAGAAACTCCCCACTTCCTTTCCAAAGTAATTCCTCCACCCCTGTAAATAATCCACTCTCCTGATCTTTCCCCCATCAGGTAATCTCTCCTCACACACAGATAACTCCATTGCTCAGATAATCTTCACGTTGTAAGTGAGGTGGATCTCTCCTTTTGTGGCAGAATCTTAATCTTGGGATCACTTGATTTAAAAAAAAATCCCATTTAAGGCAAAGATGAAATAAAGTGTTTTCTCTCAAATGGTAACAAGTCTTTGGAAAGTCTTTTCCTTAAAGGATGGGAGTATTTCTAAGAGAAAGATAGAAAGACCCTTGATAAGCAAAAGATTGAAGGGTTAATGTGGGTAAACAGGAATATGGAGTTGAAGTTCCAGCCAGATCCCCTGTAATCTTATGAAATGGTGTAGCATGCTCTAGGAGCTTAACAATCTACAGTTTCTGATTCATCTGTTCATACAGTATTTATCCTGATATTCTCTCCGTCTTTTGATGAACCTCTGATAATTTAAAAGCAAGAAATAACAATGACAGAAAATATGAAATTAAACAGGAAATACTCAGGAAGTTGGCCACCATTTGTGAAAAGAAAATTCCTTCTTTCTCTCCACTCTTTTCTATAAGTGTATACGATGTGGAGATTTGTGACATATATGATTATATGATATATATGTACAATGTCTGAAATACATCTTATGGAAATGTTTGTTTGATGATAAACTTCAATAAAAAAATAAATTACAAAATAAAAAAAAAGAAAATTCCATATTGGTTTCCTGTTGTTTAACAATTAAAAATTCAACATTTTTATTGCCTAATTTAAAGTAAATAGGTTTAAAAAACACTCAGCAAAAATTTTGCTTTTATAGTTTTTGAAGTTTCAGCCACAATCTAAAATGCTTAACTTCTTTATATGCTTAGGTCCAACTCGCCATTCCTCTGTATTCAAACGCATCTGTGGAAAAAATCTTCAAAGTGATTTTTCTGATGTTGAGGAAGAAGAGGGACCAACAGAGCAAAGAGCAAAGCTAGAACCCAGAAGACTATTTAGTTTTGACTTTGGAAGGCCGAACAGAGGTATTTGACTTTTAATTATTTTTATTTTCATTTATCCCCGGGTACCTTAAGTATCATCTACTAGTATACTCTGATCATCTTTCACAAGTCTTGCAACAATCTTCTCCTTGCTATTTTCTTCCTGATCTTACCTGCTCATCCTTCATCATGGTAAATGTAGACCCCTTGCCAACTTGGGAAAATCACCACACAATCTTAATTAATTCAAAACTCACAGCTTATTGTATTAACACAAATATCCTTGGAAATTATGTTGGCCCCTGACCAACAGCTTAGGTTCTTCAATGCTACTCTTCCTTTTGTATCAGTACTTATCCAGACCACCATGGCAACTTAAAACACCAAAATAAAGAGAGAATCAGGGCAAAATTATATTCTTTCTCCCTCCTCCAAGGATGGGAGTCTTTTGTGCAATGGTTAACTCCCAGAGTTTTGTTGCTCAGCATCTGCTGTTCTTGTTCCTTTTTCTTATTAGTTCTGCATCATTATGCTTCAATTCTGTTGGTTCTAGCTAGCTTGTGTCAACCTTTCATTGGCTGTGGCCCAAGGCTACAGGTAGCATTACCTCATTGCTCTCCTTCCTCATAAGGACTTGCTTTTGATGTTATTCTTGTGTTTTTCTCTGAGTCATGTAATTATAACCTCTTACAGCATTTCATGCCAGACACTGGGCTCAGGTTACTTACATTCACAAACTATTCATTTGTCTGTTTTTACCTTATCAAAGAACATCCCTCAAGTAACTTCTTTCTTGGAAGTGATCTCTGATTTAACAGATTGTCAGAAGGGGCCTTATTATGTCTATTTTCAATTGCTCTGATCCAGCCAGAACTGGTTTGGGAAACCGTTCACAAAATGGTGGTCACAAGAAGAGTCTTACGGTAGTGCTAAATATTTTGTGAACCCTGTAGAATTTCCTCTTTTTCTGCATAAACATGAACTAAAATGTAATCAGATCTACACATATGTCCTAAAACTAAATAAAGAGAACCTGATTAAGTAAATAATACAAAAAAATTGTACTTGTTAATTTATTTATTGAAAAAAAAGATCCAATATTACATGTGTTTGTTGGAAAAGTTATGTGAATTTTTGATTTAAGTTAACAAGTGTCACCCCCTTGTACAGCAATAACTTCAACCAAACATTTCTGGTAAATGTTGATCAGACCTGCACCTCAATTTAGAGGAATTTTAGGCCATTCCTCCTTATAAAACTGCTTCAACTCTAGGATGTTTGAGGGCTTCCTTGCATGAACCGCTTGCTTCTGGTCCTTCCACAACAATCCTATAGGATTAAGATCAAGACTTTTACTCGGCCATTCCAAAACATGAATTTTCTTCGTTTTAAGCCATTCTGTAGTTGATTTACTCTTATCTTTCGGTTATTGTTTTGTTGCATTATCCAACTTCTATTAAGCTTCAGGGGATAGTCTGCTACTCTGACATTCTCCTGTAAAATGTCTTGATACAATTTTGAATTCATGGTTCCCTCAATGATTGCAAGCAGTCCAGGCCCTAAGCAGCAAAACAGCCTCAAACCAAGATGCTTCTTCCACCATGCTTCACGGTCGGGATGAGGTTTTGGTCCTGGTGTGCAATGCCCTTTTTCCTCCAAACATAGCAATGTATATTTCTGCCAAAAAGTTCAACTTTTGTCTCATCTATCCATAGAACATTGTCTTAGAAGCATTGTAAAACTTCCAAGTGGTCTTTTGCAAACTTGAGACATGCAGCTTTGTTTTTCTTTGCAGAGTAGTGGTTTCTTCTGTGGTGTCCTTCCATGAACATTATTCTTGTTCGGTGTTTTTCTTATAGTGGACAGATGAACAGAGACCTTAGCAAGTTTGAGAGATTTCTGCAGGTCTTTTGCTGTTACCTTTGGGTTCTTTTTCACCTTCTTCAGCATCGCACATTCTGCTCTTGGTGTGATCTTTTCAGGATGCCCACTCCTAGGGATTTCCAGGATGCCCTGTTTCCATCCAAGGGATCAGTGTGGATATGGTGGAGGATTACAAATACCTGGGGATACGAATTGACAATAAACTGGACTAGTCAAAGAACACTGAGGCTGTCTACAAGAAGGGTCAGAGCCGTCTCTATTTCCTGAGGAGACTGAGGTCCTTTAACATCTACTGGACAATGCTGAGGATGTTCTACAAGTCTGTGGTGGCCAGTGCTATCATGTTTGCTGTTGTGTGCTGGGGCAGCAGGCTGAGGGTAGCAGACACCAACAGAATCAACAAACTCATTTGTAAGGCCAGTGATGTTGTGGGGGTGAAACTGGACTCTGATGGTGGTGTCTGAAAAGAGTATGCTGTCCAAGTTGCATGCCATCTTGGACAATGACTCCCATCCACTCCATTATGTACTGGTTAGGCACAGGAGAACATTCAGCCAGAGACTCATTCCACCGAGATGTAACACTGAGTGTCATAGGAAGTCATTCCTACCTGTGGCCATCAAACTTTACAACTCCTCCCTCGGAGGGTCAGACACCCTGAGCCAATAGGCTGGTCCTGGACTTATTTCCACTTGGCATAATTAACTTATTATTATTTAATTATTTATGGTTTTATATTGCTATATTTCTACACTATTCTTGGTTGGTGCGGCTGTAACGAAACCCACTTTCCCTCGGGATCAATAACGTATGTCTGTCTGTCTGTCTGAGAGTAGCAACAGTACTGAGTTTACTCCATTTGTAGACAATTTCTTGTACTGTAAACTGATGAACACTCAGGTCTATAAATGCTTTTGTAGCCTTTTCCAGTTTGTTGCATTGCTACAATTCTTCTTCTAAGGTCCTCGGAAAGTTGCTTTGGTCGAGGCATGGTGCACATGAACAGATCTTTCTTGAGAAGAACAGGCTCTGTCAATAACCAGACTTTCTGTGTCTTTTTTATAGAGCTGGGCACATCTCATCTCATCTCATTGATAAAAACGCATAGAACAATACAGCACAGTACAGGCCCTTCGGCCCACAATGTTGTGCCAACCCTTAAACCCTGCCTCCCATACAACCCTCCACCTTAAATTCCTCCATATACCTGTAAAACACCGAACTCCGAACAGTTATTGTAGAAGGCATTATCCCAGAGGTTCACATACTTTTTCCAACGAAATACATGTAATAGAACCATTGAACACTACAGCACAGTACAGGCCCTTCAGCCCTCCATGTTGTGCCAACCCATATAATCGTTAAAAAAAGTACTAAACCCACACTACCCCATAACCCTCCATTTTTCTTTCATCCAATATTGGAATATTTTTCTCAATAAATAAATGAACAAGTATAATGTTCTTATGTGTTACTCATTTAATTGGGCTCCCTTTATTTTGTTTTAGGATGCGTGAAATCTGATCACATTTCAGGTCACGTTTATGCAGAAATGGAGAAAGTCCTACAGAATTCATAAACTTTCTAGTGCCACTATACAAAATGACAAATTCCATTCCAATTGCATATGGCAAGATCAAAAACATTTGTCTTTCCTTTTTCCACTGTTGTCGACTCATTTCAGTTATCTGTTTCACATATTTTTAATTCCTTCATGGTTAGCATCAAAGGTAATTGAGAAAAGGCTGAATGTAGTGTTTGACCATTATTGCACAAGAAAGAATAGGATTCTCAGTTTTACTGCACTTAATGCTTTGGGTGTGAGTGGAACACTAGACCTTCTTGGCCTTTTACAAAAATTATCATAAATCCCCCTTGCAGAATAACCCTTCATTTATGTTAAAGAACTACTAAACCCTTCAATCTTTCAGCATGACTGGTGTCTCTCTTCCTTGGTATTGGTATGTAAAGCGCCTTCTGCCTTCTTCCTAAGTTTTGAAGCACAAAGATAAACACCAGAAATTGCTAACCAGAGCTTTAGAAATATTATCCATTTTCTCGTAAAGTTTTTGTATTTGCATTTCTTCTCTCCATTTAGAAAGTCAGTTTTTTTTCTGAAAATTTCAACTTGTGTGGCCAACTTTAAAGAGTTATGTATTGGTAATTCCAAATCTCTGTACCATAACCAGTTTTAAAATCCTCATTGGATCATTTGTACTTCCCTATAGGTTACAGGGTTGATGATGTTGCTGACATTCAGGAGGAAGAAGTAATCAGATGGTTTGCCATTTCGTCACGTGAGGAAAGGAGTTTGGTGTTGGAGATGGAGAAGATGTTGGGGACATTGCTGGTTATGGAGAGGAGAAGGGATTTGAAGGCATTGTTAATTTTATGCATAAATAGCAATGTAGATAGGATTGGAGAACAGATTGAAGGTGTTTGTGGTGTTTGGGGAATAATGAAGGGATTGGAAGCTCTGCTACTTGAAGAAGGAATCCGTAACACTGCTGATGTTGGAGTTAGGAAAGAGAGATTATAGAATTTTGTTTTGGGAAGGGTCTGACTTACTTCTTGTGAAGGGTTGGGAAAGGTAATCAGAAACCCTTTTTTTCTTGTGTATCGAACAGGGTGTAATACACCCAGTGATCTATTCCTTTGGATGATATTTACATCCAAATAAATTTCATACTCTCCTACTGAATGTATTTTGGAAATATATGGCCAGAACTTCTGAGGTTTCTAACTTTACTGCCTTAAAGTCACCAATCTTTAAAATATCTCTTTTTACTAACTTTCTCTCCAGTTTCCCTATGAATTCCCATTTCATGTAATAACTTACACTCAAATGATAACAGAGATGCAATATAGTAACTTACTATTCCCAGCAGTGTTATTAGCTGAAGAAGTCTAGCTCAAAATGACTTCACCTTTGCTTTGACAATGCAGTACTATTTATAAGATTATATTATGGATCTTACAGCTGAAAAGATGACTGTTGAAATCACACAAAACTGAAGTCAGGACTTGAGATGAGAAGTAGCATAGTGTAATTATACTCAAACACATCACTGAGATTCCCTAGCAATGAGTGAGACTCCTTAAGAGCTCAGTAAAATCCTATGGAAGAGCCAACTAAGGTTATAAATATTACTGTTTTCTTTCAGATTGAGCAGTTGTAATTAATGGAATATTACAAATACCAGTGCTTGGGCCTCAGCTACTTACAATCTGTATTAATGAAATAGATAAATAAGTAGATATACCCATTCTGCATGCTGAAGTTGAGGAATAAGCTGCTGCAAAAACCATCATTCAAAATTGTGAAGAGGAGGTCGTCACATATTCCCTCTCCACTGCGATTAGTTTTTGCTTACAATTTGTCAGTACCTCCAGTTGAACTCTGTCTTTTTGTGTGTTTCCCCCTAGCTGTCAGTCTGTGGTTTTGTATTGCCATGTGCTCCTGTCCCCGCTCCTGCTCTATTCTAGCCCCTGGATTACTGAGTACTCCATCTCTCATCTACTTCTCATTATTACCTGTATTGCTGCCACCTGTGTCTCATCTGACTCTCTGTTTGTTACTCAGTGTATTTCAGTCCTGTGTTTTCACCTGTTTGTTGCCAAATTGTGCTAGTAAATTTTCCTGAGCCTTTCCAGCATTCGTATCTGTACTCTGACCGTCTGAATATCGACTCTGCCTGTTTCCTGATTCTGGTTTTTGGATTTCTCTGGATGTTTTGACCTCTCCTTGAACTTTGATGCCAACTTTGTTTGCACGTTGGGATTTGTTACTTAATTTATATCACCGTGTGCACAGTACTAGGTCTGTGATTGGATCCCTGCTCCAGCGCCCTGACACAGTTATAGAGAACTTACAAAGGAGAACTCCTCTTCCTATTCTTCCTAACTTTCTCACTACTTGTGTGTTATATTGATTTACATGCAATTTGGTATAAAATTATGCAAGGTTTGGAATAGGAAGAATCTCTTTCCCTTAGAAGGCGGGTCAAAATCCAAGAGTGGTTGATTGAATTGGTAAAAGAATTGAGGAAATAAGAAAAATATTTTGTCACTCAGGGGGTGTTGGGTCTGGAATTCACTGTTTGAAAGGATGATGGAGGCGGAACACCTCATCAATTGATAAAATGGATAGGTACTGGAAGAACTGTGACCTGCAAGGGTATAGACCAAGTGGTGGAAGATTGTATTAGCCTAGGTAGATGTGATGAGTTGAATGACTTCATGTGTTAACATTTTCTGTAAAACTATAGATGTGTGGAATTTTTTAAATTTTGCACAAGATGATGTAATTAAAGAGCAGCAATCTGACAAAATAAAATCCAATGGATCGATTACTGTCAAACAGAACCTCTATTTTCCAAAGCAGGAAACAAACTACTATTTTTTCCTTTACAGATGAGCACCTTTATAATAATCTATCTAATAATTTGTATTTCTTATCCAGATCCAGAGCTTTTGTCCACTAGCAATGAAGGATCTTCCGTCAAACAAATGGACCACTGGGGTCAGAGTGAACCAAACATGGGAGTCCTATGTCAACAGTTTAGTAAAGAACTCAAAGTTAAATTCCAGGTAGTATTTCATACAGTTTTTAAGAGAATGTTTTGTTTAATGTAATGTAGTGGTTTATATTGAAATAATTCATGTCAAGTAATAATTGCATAGATAAAGCTTAATATGAAAGATCTGTTAACAATTTAGGCCTCAGGGTTTATTTGTGAAATTTAGATGAAGAGTGGAAATTATCACCCTTTTAACGCTGGGCTGATAGTAGGAGGAATTTGTTCATATAGGATCAAAATACAGTTCACTTCTCCTCTCCCTTTTCCCCCTCCCACACCCCCTGCCCCCCCCCATACACAAGTAAAATTATAGAGGAAATCAGGAAAGCAAATTAGGTGTATGAAGAAGAATTCGGCAAATAATATCAAGGAAAATGCTAAAGTGTTCTATGAATAATTGAATACATAATTGAAGGGGAAACGAGTGGAAAGAAAATTGACTTGAATAAAAATGTGGAAAGTTCTGAGTGAAATGCTTTACAGGTAGATTGTGCCAGCACTGAGATTAGTGTCGAGAAGATTTAGGAAAATGTTGTTAAGCAATGTTCCATCTAAGGCGTGTGTGTGCACATCTTTTGCTACTAGTGCACAAAGGAATTTAAACTGTGCACAAAAGGTGCACCCTTTACCTTTTTGGCATGTTATATATATTTCATCAGGCAGTCCCAAAATCCACTGGCACAGCACAGTAGATTTGTGCCATCAAAGTCAGTCCCATGGCCATTGCTGCTTGTTCTGCTACTGGTAATCCAAATGGATACACCTCCTGTGCATCTTGATGCTGTGCCACGCAAAATTGCTTTTGGGACTACCTGGTAAAGGAAGCCATTGAAATAAGTAAAAACTGGAATTCAATTGTAAACTAGGTTGGACAGCAGAAACTTGATTGGTTAAGGACTAACCAATCAGGAGGGACACACAAAGGTGGGATATAAATACCACCAGACTAGATGTGCTTAGGCATCATCCCTGATGAAGGTGGCATAGTTTTTCGTTAAAACATCAGTTAAAATTGATACCTGTACCTGGCTGAAAGCCTGAGAAGATTTATTCGTCATATACATCGGGAAAACAGTAGATCCTTTTTCAAACTGAAAAACCAAGTGAGTGTCATTTAGATATACTGATGAGAATTCAAAGACAATAGACAATAAACAATAGGTGCAGGAGTAGGCCATGCGGCCCTTCGAGCCAGCACTGCCATTCAATGTGATCATGGCTGATCATCCACAATCAGTACCCCGTTCCTGCCTTCTCCCCATATCCCTTGACTCCACTATCTTTAAGAGCTCTATCTAACTCTTTCTTGAAAGCATCCAGAGAATTGGCCTCCACTACCTTCTGAAAAGCAATCTGTTGGAAGGAAGGTTTATTAGTCTTGTCAGAATTTACAAAGAATAAGTAAATACCAAAGACAGGAAGGAGAAAAATGACTAAGCAACCTAAATATGTTCATCATCTTGTTGAACTTTGTCTGTTGTGTAATTAAGCAACAAATTCTGTGTTGTATGCAATGATTTCTGAATAAAATGCCTATCTGGATATTTTGTGAACTAGCTGTGTAATTTTATAAGTTTTGTTTGACCATTTCAAACAACTCATAAAAAGATTGATATTACTACATGCTGTCAATAGTACATGAGAAATAAGACTCATTGATGTGTATTTTCTTTCTTTTAAACAATAAAAAACAAACTGGAGTTTATTATCCTTAGAATAGCTTCACGTATACTTCCATTTAAAAAATTTAGTGCGCACATGTTGTTGTCATTGAGCAAAAAAATTGCACAGTACAAGACTTTTATGCACACATTATTGCCACTGGGTAAAAAGTTTCACAGCATGAAATTTTTGTGCACGCTGGTCATTACAAATTAGAGGAAATGTTGTTAGGATTGGTGAATTATAGCTATGAGCAGATACTGCCTAGGTGGTGGCTATTTTCCTTGGAACAATGGAGACTGAAAGTAGATTTTAATGAGATGTATGGAATTATGAATGATCTAAACAGAAGGGACCTATTTCCCAAGACATTGAGATCAATAACTAGAAAGTGTTGATTAAATTTATTTATGAATGAATTGAGGGAAGTTAACAATTTTCAATCAGCAAGTTATGGGGGTCTAGAATTTTCTGTCTGGAAACGGAGGAGGCAGCGATCCTCAATAAATTAAACAGTATATTGATGAGCACTTGAAAAGCTATAATGTGCAGGGCTATTGAGTAAGAGGATAGGAATCTGAAGGCTACTTTTGTCTATTACGGGCACAAGGCTGCGATGGTCTTCTGTGCTGTAAATTTCTATAATTCTAACCCCAATCTTTTTATCCATTGTTTTTTAGAAAGGTGCATTTAAAACCACAGTCTTCGATGATTTAGCCAGAGGGTTTTCACCTATTGGTGTTTTCTTTCTTAGCAATTTGGTTGGTCCTTGGGCCTATTTCTTCTACCCCCCTGTCATGCTGAAAATCCAGGAGTATTGCCAAAGCATCTACGTAGATGGATCTCTTGGAGCCAGGAACACAGATATTAAATGCTCCCGTAAAACTCAAAATCCCAGAGCCCTGAATTGCCCAATCTTCCACACAGTACCCAATAATTTGATCATTCAAACTACCACAAAATAGCATAGAACACACACAAAATGCTGGTGTAACACAGCAGGCCAGGCAGCACCTGTAAGGAGAAGCACTGTCAGTTAGTCCTGACGTAGGGTCTCGGCCCGAAACGTGGACAGTGCTTCTCCTTACAGGTGCTGCCTGGCCTGCTGTGTTCCACCAGCATTTTGTGTGTGTTGTTTGAATTTCCAGCATCTGCAGATTTCCTCGTGTTTGCTCACAAAATAGCATATATTTAGGTTATTAGCAGGCGATTGGGCTCTTCATGGGAGTGTCAGGTTTTTCATGCAAGGGGAAGTGTATTAAGTAGGTTATTGTCTTGGAGTAATGGATTCCTTATTCTGTATTGTGAATGTGATTTGTGTGCTCTAAAATTTTAATTTGTACTTTAAAATTTAGCAATTAGAAAGAGTAGTTTTGAAAATATGGAGACATAATTCGTGAACAAAATAGGAAGCCTTTCACTATTTTTACATGACAGTTCTTTCCATATAACTTGGAAATGGATTACGATTCCTTTATTATCTAAATCCTGAATCTCTGTAATCAAAAATACTGTTGGAGTACCTGTTAGCTGAATGGATATCAAAGATTAATAGTTGTTTAACATCAAAATTGAGCTCAATGTTGTACCATGTAAAAAAAATCTCCTCCTGCATCCATCCAGAATTCCAAAACAACCACTTCTCCATCAACAGAACTTCATTCATATTCAGATTTTGTTAAATATCTACACCATCCATTATTAATAATTCCAACTGTTGTTTCAGGAATATTGTTAACATTACCATAATGTTTCTATTATATTCAAATTATAGTTCAACTGGTAGGAGGTACAGAAGCCTGAAGGCACATACTCAACGATTCAGGAACAGCTTCTCCCCCTCTGCCATCCGATTCCTAAATGGACCCTACCTCACTTTTTAAAAAATTATATAATATTTCTTTTTGCATGATTTTTAATCCATTTGATATATGTATACTGTATAAAGTATACTGAATGAGATTTACTTATATTATTATTATTTTATTTTTTCTTCTATTTTATGTATTGCATTGAACTGCTGCTGCTGCTAAGTTAACTAATTTTGTGTCACATGTTCGTGATAATAAACCTAATTCTGATTCTGAATTTATTAGATTGGAAGAGTATATTGAAATAAGATTGGATTTTTTAAAAGTTACCTTTTCATTGCATACTCTTCCAATTCCCAAGCCTCTAAATTGTTTCTTTTTGCAGTTTCTGTTTACAACAGACATTCCCAACCTGGGATCTATGAACCCCTCAGTAGGGGGTCATGGCATAAAAAAATTGGGAACCCCTGATTTACAGTGTCTTTAAATGTATGAATATTGTAGATGCTGGACATGGGCAAGACTTCAATGTTAAATCTAAACTTTTCAATTTTGCTAGATTTATAACCATCAAGATTTGAAATGGTGACATAATATTTATTTTCTTTTTAGAGGCACGCTCAAAGGATTGACCGTTTTACTAAGTTTTCACTGAAGTCTCTTCAACAAAGGATGTCATCGACAAATGTTCAAATTCACAGTTACAGGTTTGTACTGTGATATCTAATATCCTCAGTATGAGGCAAGACTGCTCTGGAGATAAATCAGAATTTTTGGAATCCTGTTGGGATTATCTTGTACCATATGAGCTCCATCAAAGATGTGGAATCTTTGTACCCGGTAGTTTATTCCCTTTTTTGCCAATTGGCTGCCATTATTACAATCATCTGTCTTTTTTGAATTCATATTTTCTTCACCTTGAGTTGCATCCTCCCCTGCCCTCAAAAATGGTTTTTCTGAATAGATATTCTGAATAAGTACTGTTAGCTAGAAATGGATTTGGTGCTGAAATTACGTTTCCACTAAAAACTAGTTCTCTGGTCCTTACAACAGGATTTGCAAACCTTATCTTGAGTTTGTACATCCTTTTTTTTTATTAGTTTTTTCTATACATTTTACAAATTAAAAAACCCCAAATCACAATAGGGAACATTGATACAGTGCAAAATTAAGCATACAATGACAATATGCTACAAAGGAAGAGAATTTAACAAAAAAGCACCTAAATTAAAGACAAGTAAACTTAGTATCCTCCCCAAGCCCCACAACACAAAAAAAACTCCAGACCAACCACAACACAATATAGAGAATATAAATCAGGACAATTAAACTCCCAGACTGTGAATACACTTAGCAACAGAGGATAATAATGCCTACTACCAGAAAAAAAAAGGGAGCTGAAAGCAAGGGACCGAAAAGGAAAAAAAACCCTAGTCAAGAGGAAGGTTATGAAAGTACTCGATAAAAGGTCCCCAGACCTTATGGAACTTTAGATCTGAATTAAGAACTGAATAATGAATTTTTTCAAGGTCCAAGCAGGACCTTCACGTCACTTCACGTGAAGTGACCATCACGTTGAGCTTTTATATCCAGCCAGCTAACCACAAATGCAAAAGTTGGAAGACGGCAGAAGTTCTAAGAAAGTACTTTGTATTTGGCCTTACCAAGGATGAAGATATTGCCAAATTTGAAGAGGGAACAACTGAATCACTGGACAGTTTGAACATTGATAAAAATGATGTACCGGTACTTTAAAGGCTGGATTACTTTCAGTGGATAATTTGCCAGATCCAGCTCATTGTGGAGATATTTTTTCTTAGATTAAGGTAGTGCCTGAGTACTGTAAATCTGCAACTATGTATGCATATTCTAAAAAGAATGTAAGCATAAATAATTTGTTGCCTGTTAGATTAACCTTGATGTTTGGGGAAAATGGTAGATTAATAATCTAAAACAAATTAATTGTCACAGACAAATTTAATAGTCATTTTGATGAGTGAGGATTAATAAAGAAAGTCAACATGGATTTGATAGGTAAATAACTTGACTGAACATTTTGAGGTAACAAACAAGGTGTTGATAAAGGCCATGCAGATGATATGTATTTGGAATTTCAAAAGGCATTAAAAAGGTGCTTCCTGAGAGGCTCATCAACAAACTGGAAAAGAAATTATAACTGTATGGATATATAATTGGCATATGGATAGGAACCAAAGGTTCAAGCAAGCAGAGAGATGGATAGCTAAAAACCAGAGACCTGTTAGACTTGTGTCTGTCATTAGGAAATACTGGAATCTATTATGAAGGAGATGACATCAAGATTTTTAGCAAATCATTAGCAACATGGAAGGAAAATCATGTTTGACAAATTTGCTGGAGTACAGTGAAGATTCAAGATGGATAAAGTAAAACATATTTTGACTTTCAAAATTTGTTAAGATGCCATATACAATATTATTGCAGAACAGAAGAGAGTATAAGGTTGAGGGTAATGTACCAGCATACATCAGGAATTGGCTGAATAACAGAAAACAGGATCAGTATAATTGAGTCATTTTTGTAAAAGGAAGCCACAGAAATCAGTGCTGGGACATGAACCATTTGTAATCTATATTAATGACTTGGATGTAATTGCTGATGATGAAGGAGCCGAAAAGAAGGTGGACAAGAAATTGACAAATTTGGCAAGAGAAAATATGAGGAAAGCAAAATTAATTGTTAAAATATTGCTAAAGTGGAGTGAGATGTCACAATGTTGTGGGATGTGAAAACTCTTAATGCTAGAAACTCAGTTGACAGTACAGCAAGTAATTAGAAAGGCTAGTGATTTAAAAAAGAGGGAATTTTAGTTTCTAAATGTTTCAAAATTTAGATGCAGTTAAGAACCATTAAAATTTCTACAAATGAAAAACTTATTACAGTAACTATTATAAGTAAAGTTAGCTAAAATGCCTAAAACAAGTAAATAATAAAAATAAACAAAAGTGAAATGATTTAGAGAAGTAATACTTTCCCTATTGCCTCCTAATACAAGCCTCTGAAAACTACATTTAAATGCATTAGGGGATTTATGTGGCAAATATTTTTAAACATAGAGAATGGTATGTGCTTGGAATGCTGCTCCACGCAGTTCCAGGAAAGTAGTGGAAGTATGCATGATAACAACGTTTAAGCAGCATTTAGACAGGCACATAAAAAGGTATGAAATTGATGGATATGGCCCACGTGCAGGCAAGAGTGCAGTTTAAATTGACATTGTGGTTGGCACAGATATGGTCTGAAAGGCCTGTTTCTTGTGCTATACTGTTTTAATGTTCTAACTCAAGTCCTCCAGTCCTGACAACATTCTTATGAATCTTTTCTATACCCTCTTGAGCTTCATCACATTGGAGCAATACTTAGGCATATACTTAGTTGTAAGTACAGAGAGAGTAGAGCAGGGAGCTAAACACACATCTCATACTGATTATGGTCTCTCGGTTAGGAAGTTGAACATACTCATTGCAGAATGATATACAGAGGCCCAAGTCTTGGAGTCTGATAATAAGTTTTGAGGCATTGATAATGTAGAACAACAAGCTGTATGTAATCAAATGAACAATAGCCTGGCATAAGTGTTCTGGTTGTTCAGCTGGTCCTGAGCAGAGGGGTAGTAGATAATGTCTGCTGTAGACCTTTTTGAGGCAATAGGTGAAATAAAGTACATCCTGTTGGTTGCTGAGACAGGAATGAATTTGAGCCATCCTTGATTTCTTGAAGCACTTTATTATTGATAATGGTAGTGCTACTGGACTGTTGGTGCTAGGGCTTCTTTATTGCTTCACGAGAGATCTTGCTGCTACTTTAAGGGGTATTGCCAGAATATGAGATGATGAAGCCTACCTAGATTGTCACTCCACACATGACAGAGGGTAGTATTTCAGGGCAGATATACAGAACTTGTGACCTCTCAATCAGATTAGTTGCCAAAAAAAATGTTCCACGTCATATCCATTAATTGCTGTTGTGTTTAAATAAGGTGTTCTCAAAATGTATATTTGCAAAGTCACTGAAATCATAAATGTTAACTTGTAATTCACTTTTTATGTAAGATTTTAATTTTATATTATCTTGTTCACACAAGGTTACAGAGGCTAGACAAATTTCAAGCAATTGTCAAGCAGGAACTGCAACATTTTGAAAAGGACTGTCTATCTCTAAAGTGCATGGAAAAGGAGCTATCAGTATGTTCAGTAAAAGTGTCTTTAATAACAAATCATAATTGTAACCACTTTAAATGTCTTTCTGCATTCTGTCTATTTTTATGATAATAGTAGCCTGAAATATATCATAAAATGTAATTTGATCTGTAAGCACTAATTGTCTACCCTGAGGAAGAGGCCAATAAGTTCACTGACACCATAAATGGAGATAATTGCCCCATTGCAAACTCCACTTGCATGCTACTCATGTTGGCAGAAGGTCAGTAGTGTTTAATACGTATTACTGAGCTTACAAGTAATCAAAGATATTCCAGAAATCTTCAAAATCAGTATGTAAAGCATTGAATTTATTAATAATGTTTTTAAGTTAAACTCCTTAAATATACAAATAAAATAATTAAAATTCTATTGATTTTAATCAAATAAAGTCTGTTTACAGTTTTGTGAGCAGCTGTTTCGTCCAATTTATTTCAATAGATTTGCTATATTTGTATCAGATTAACCTGGTGAAGATTCTGGCAACATTACTGGAAGCTGTGTTGAGCTAACTTTGAAAATTCCAACAAGTGCCTTGCCCAGTTAATCAGCCTGTAATTGTCATAATAAATTAGCTGACTTAGGTATTTGATACATTCAGCAACTGCACCCTCTTGGTTTCCATCTTGGTGAGATCATTGTATTTGTGAAATATGAACCTGTCAACAAAAATAAGCATTCTAGAAAAGCATTCATAATATTACAAGAAACTGTAAGGGTACTCCTTTCTTTGAGGTCAGGGAAACAGCAAAGCCATTGACCCTTTTCAACCTTTCAATGAACCAAACTCCCATAACAGCTGTGACCATTGTAGAATTAAGATGACTCAGAATTCTCAATGTGAGTATTGCTTTCATGCACTATGTAATGGATTTAGATAATCTGTATTACAGGAGTGCTGTATTTTTGTGGTAATTCCAATATTTTATATCCATTAAACCAAATGAGGGAAATATAACTGCAAACATGGAAGAGAAGTAAAATTACTGAGCCCATATCTTCCACATGTTTATTCCATATCTGAAACATTTAAATATTTTTATTTCTTGTAGAATTTCTGGAAACAACGTTCAGAAGCTTTCAATGAACTGAAAGAAAATCAAGAGGAAAGGTCAGTGTTAATAATATTGGATATTAGGCACATTATTAAATACAAATAACAATTTTAAACAATGATTCATTAAATTTTGCTTTGAATCAGTGCATTCCATTTACACTATTTTAAATGTTTTTAAATTCCAATGAATTTTAGTGAGAAACAGAAATATTGATGGCATTCCGAATTAGTGAAAATATGGATTTAAAATAAGTATATACTCAGTGGCTACTTTATGAAGTACACCTGCTTGTTAATGTAAATATCTAATCAGCCAATCATGTGGCAGCAACTCAATGTATTAAAACATTTAGGCATGTTCAAGCAGTTTCGCCGTTGTTCAGACCAAACATCAGAATATGGAACAATGTGACCTCACCTCTAAAATATCAAAACCCTGAGATATTAAGCACTTATCTCCTGTCCCTCTCTCAACTAAGTCTCTGTTATGGCCACAACATTGTAGTTCCTTGTAGTGATCTATGTTCTAAGTTCAATGCCTTCATACATTATGCACCAAGCATTAAAATACACATACTTCAGCTTGTAGATTCCACGTGTCTATTGCCTTACTCCTGTCTGTTCTTGCTGGTCATGACATCTACAGTATCTTCCTCTCAGACCTTTGACTTTCTGACCTGGCGCATTCCCATTCCCCTGCCAAACTAGTTTAAACCACTTCTGAGTAGATCTAACAAACATTCCAACCAAGACACTGGTTCCTCTTCTGGTTAAAAAATCACCTGTCCCTCGTATACAAGTTGCCTCTGTCCTAGTAGAGGTTCTAATAATCCAAGAATCTGAAACCTCAGGCATGCATTCATCTGTTCTTCTTTCTATTCCTGCCCTCAGTAGCACATGGCACCAGGAGTAATCAAGAGATTACTGTCTTGGGAGGCACTGCAAAGAACCTCTTTTCCCCCTTTCTCCCTATTACATTGGTGTCAATGTGAACCACTATTTCCAACTGCTCATTGTTGATTCATGAGAATGTGCTGCAGTCACTTTGAGACATCCTCATTGCTGGCTCCTGAGAGGCAACACATTATCCTGATATCCCTATCGTGACCACGGAATCTCCTGTTTGTCTTCCTAACTGTTGATTCTCCTGTCAGCTTTTAGCCTGACTTTACTCTTCCCAGCTGAGACTCAGAGCCAGCCATGGTGCCTTTGACATGCTGCTGTTGTACTTTGATAGGTCATTACTCTCCCCCAGCAAGGAAAATATAAGAAGAATAAACACTGGCTAAAATCTATAGAACAGAAAATCACAGTCTATGTATGGCCTAGGCCTTTAATATTAAAGTGAGAAGAAATTTCATCGCTGACGAACCTACAGAGTTCTCTGCTAGAGGGCTGTCGAGGCTTACGTGTTGCTTTCTTTCAAAAGGGAGCTCAATAAGTTGCAGGATATTAAAAGAGTTAGAAAGAAATTTAAATGGTGCAGGAATATGGTGTTTGAAGAAATCTAGTAACCATGGGCAGGCTTGAATGGCTAAATAGGCTATTCATGTTCAAATTATTTTCTTATTCAATTACAAATGTTGTAGCTGAACGATCTTCGCTTCTAATGTGATGTATCCCTTTAGGAGCTAACTGAAAGTTGAGCTACATACTGGAAAACTATGATTCTTCAACACTGTCAGTTTTAGCAGAGCATAATAACAGTGACACGCATTCTTTGATTTTTTTTCTACTGAAGTTGTAGTTCTTTGTACAATTTTCATTGATGGTAGCATAATGGTGACACAATGATGGTTTATGTCAAAAATAAGTCATGAAGCAATTTCAAGCATATGTGTTCAACATTAAAGCAACAATGGGAATGACTTAATTTATTTTAAGAGAGCAGTGATGTATTTTTGTCAATACTTTAGTAAAAGAAAAGTCAAGGAGGAAGTTAGTGTATTAGGAAAAATAGTGGGGTGTTAAATTATGCAGAGAAGAACATAGTGGATATTCTTAAGTCACATTTTGCTAAAGTATTCACCTGCGAAGATGTTAGCAATATGCCAGTAAGTGTAGAGAAAAATAAGGTTGCTTTAAGTGACCTAGAGATCTTAGAAAGTGAGGTCCTGCTTCAGCTGAAAAGGCTGAAAGTTTAATAAGTCTCCAGTCCAGACAACATATAACCAAGGGTACAAAGAGGTCTGTGATTATATATACAAACCCCTAAAATGTATTTTCAAATGTCATTGAAGACTGGTGAAATCCCTAAGGACTGGAAATGGGCTGATGTTGCCCCAGTATATAAGAATGGTGACCGTACTGACCCTGATAACTATAGACCAGTAAGTTTAACGTGTATAGCAGGCAAGATAATGGAAACAATAAAGAATGGGATGGAAAAGCAGCTGATAAGAACAAGCGTGTTAATAGAAAGCCAGCATGGGCTCAGAAAGGGGGAAATCATGTTTTACTAAGATGCTGGAGTTCTATGAAGAGGCAATTAAACTCTATGATGACAATAGAGTGGTTGATATCATTTACTTGGATTTTCAGAAGGATTTTCACAAGGTAACCCACAAGAGGTTAATAAGCAAATTATAGAAGGCAGGGATTCAAGGTAAAGTGAATGGGTGCAGAATTGGCTCAAAAACAGAAAACAATGAGTTCTGGTGAAAGGACCATTTTCACACCTAGAAGATGTTAAAAGTGGGGTTTTCACATGGCTTGGTTTTGAGGCTACTGCTGTTTTAAATTTACATTGATGATTTAGATAAGCACATAACAAACTAGTAAAATTGCCCAATGACACAAATTTAGGGGGACAGGCTGATAACATTCAGGCAGTAGCAGCAATACAGTTAGATATAAACAAAATCCAGATGTGAGCAGATAAATGGCAGGCAATTTAATGGAAGTAAAAGGAATTACATACGCACTGTATGAGAAGGGTTTGGGTGTCCTTGTAGACTCATCACTATCAACATCTAGACAACGCAAAGAAATGATTAGGAAGGCTAATAGAATGTTGGGTTATATAATGTGCTAAGTGGAGTTTGATTCAAAAGACATTCTCCTTAAACTCTATAATGTGCTTGTGATGCCACACCTTCAGAACTGTGTACAATTTTGGTCTCCATATTGTGTAAGGGATGTGTAGGCACTGGAGAGAGTCCAGAGAAGGACAACTAGACTTATTCCAGGTCTGCAGGGTATGAGCTATGAAGAAAGATTGAAAGAATTAAATATTTTTAGCTGAAGGAGACTTATAATGAGAGGAAACATGATAGAAATGTTCAAAATTTTTTAAAGGGAAAAGTAAAATTGATCCATCAGCAAGGATACGGGGCCATAGGTGGAAGATGGTTAAGTGAGATTTCAGACTAACATCAGGAAGCATTTCTTTACACAGCAAGTTGTGGACACATGGAACAAACTACCTAGTTATATAGTTGAGAGTAGTACCTGAGAGACTTTCAAATCTAAACTCAATAGTTACTTCAACAATTTGGCAAGTTTTTTTGGGCTATATGGTCTTCTTGTCAAAAACTATCTAATGTTCTAATTATTTTAGAATTCAACATCTGAGGTCATCTCTTGAAAATAATGTATGCCACAGTATGGAAATTGAAGAGAAGATATTCAGTACTGAGGTTGGTATATGCTTGACATTTTTAATTAATGTAACAATAATTGGTAATTAGATGTAAGTTTACATTTCTTGCTCAGGGGGAATTCACAAGATCTTTCAGTTCCAGTGAGGTTAATTTAGAGGTATTAAATTATAACAGCTGGTTGACTGTATTGTAAAAATCCTTTCCTACCTTGTATCTGCCTAATTATTGGTCATGGTGTTTAACAGTTTGGACCATAACACTTTTTATTCTCTCTCGGTGTGGTTAGAGTTTAAGCACAAGTCAGGACCCAGTGTGAATCTTTTTACTTTGCAATCAGATGCTATAACTTTCATTAGATGTTACAGTGCATTAATTCCCTTCTTCATGAGGGACATCTTCACTGTATTTGATATCCATTTGTACTCTGTTTTGAAGGGATTAGAATAGTATTTAATTTAATAGAATCATAGAAAAAATTGCTGGTAAAGACCATTTGACTCTTAGAGCCTGTACTACTATTTAGTGCAATCTCAGTTATTACTGTCTTATTATTGTATTCCCACACTCTCCCTAAAAGAACAGAAGGGACATATTCTGTTCACCATGTTTGCATTGGCTCTGATTTAGTAGACAAGCATAGACCCAATTAGCTATTTACTTTATCTGTAGCCATGTAAATTCCCAGAAGAGATACGTCAATTTCCTTTTAATTATGGAACCCATTTTAACACTGTTTCAGGTGGAACTGTTTCTGTCAGCCTTTCCAAAAGGCTTCCCTTCCACATCCATTTCCAGTCATCCTGCCACTGCCCACTTCTCCATTCTGTCTGTGTCGTCTTGTAGCATCTAACTCTGATATCCTTATTTATTGCTATTCCAGGTTTCTTACTTGTATAGTAAATTATGCTGTTCCCTGTGCCCATAGTTTTATACATTTAAAATGCCAAGTGTAATCAAATTCAAAACTTAAGAATAGCATAGCACGCAACTTTCTAGTCTAACCACCAATGCGATATTTGTGTTTTGATATATGGGAATCACTAGTGTTGTATCCTGGTGCTTTTGTGATCCAAAGGTTCTTCAGAAGTCAAGAGTGAGGCTTAAAACTTTTTGCTAAGCATTTTTTATTAAGTGTTATAAGATCAAAGAAAGAAAGACAATGGAGAAAGCAACTGTGGTCATCTCATACAGAACAAAAATTTTCAGTGATAACAATTAACCTATGTATAAAATAGTCACAATCATATGGTGTGACACCTGCAAAAACTAAGGTTTTGGAAAAATATAGAAGCAGCTGTACTGTAATTGCTGGAAAATTCACTGAACAATTACCTTTTCTAACCAGGGACTGTGATCTGAATGGGAACCTGCAAGTTGTGCTTTTTCCCAAGTGTTTGTTGTGTTTGTCCTTCCTTGTGATAGAGGTTGCAGGATTGGGAAGTGTTATTAATGTAGCCTAGGCAATTAGAAGCATCCATTTTGTAGATGGAGCAAAATGAAGCCACAGTGCGCCAGTGCAATAGAGAATGAACTTTTAAGTTGGTGGATGGGATCCTATGTAGTAGGTTCCTATGTGGCAGTGAATAAAAACTGCAGATGCTGTAAATCAAAAACAGAAAATGTTATAAATGTTCAGCAGGCCTCATCTGTAGGAAGAAACAAAAACTATGGGCTTTTATCAGAACTGGAAAGGAGACAAAAAGAAGTTTGATAATCAGGAACAATGGGGGAGGCGGTTGTCCTTGGTCAGATAAAACCAGGGTGATCGTGGGGGGTAAAGTGTAAACATGGTTGGTCATTGAGTGAATGGGAGCTGTTAGAGAGTAAGAATATGGACAAAGGAACGTAAGAGTTGTGCAATATAGTCGGCCCTCCATATCCATGGATTCAATCAACCACGGATCGGGATCGAAAAAACCGGAAGTTCTCTCTCTTTCTTCTTATTACCTAAACAATACAGTGTAACAACTATTTAAATAGTATTTCCATTGTACAGGTTTCCCCCACTATCTAAAAGTTTTTGAGTATTCCCAGATCCAAAAAATAACCTACCAGATCATACCAGATAACACAAAACCTAAAATGATAAGTACACAGTCTATATAAAGTAGAAATAATGTATGTACAATGTAGTTTCACTTAACAGAATCGGAAAGACAGCAAGCACACTGGAAGGTTCCTGCCTTAAACCAAAGTGCCCTTCAAAATTAAAGTCATACTTTTCTGCAATCATTGTAGCACTGTCAATCATAGCGAAAATCTAACACAGTTCAAAGCAGTGGCGGCTTGATGCTGAGTGTTTGTTTTGCTGAGAACAAACACTGAACGCTATTTTCGCTTTTTGCCACTCTCGCTGTTCGGGGTGTGCGCTGCCCCTATAACGGCTAGCTGCAAAACAGGAATAAAAAAAAGCATGTAAAAAAAATTAAAATAAGCTGAACCAAAATCACAGATGGGTGACTGATACATATAGCAATCAAGTTAAATGACATTGTAGAATTCAATCTTGAGTCCAAGAGGCCTCAATATGTGCACAAGAAAATGAAGTGCTATTCTTTCTAGCTATGTCATCTTATTCATGAATCTATACATATACCCTGTTAAGCTGCCTTTGGCTTGTATATGTTTAAATAAGGACATCCCTCATTCTTCTAAACACCAAGATCAAGATGGTGTCCGTTTACAATGCTCCCTCGGTCAACATCTTCTGTATAAACAACAAAACTATTTATTTCACTCCTTTTACATCTATTTTTTGCTGTAAGTTTGTTTCTGGGACCGTAGAGCCTGCAATTTACAGTTTGGATATCAATTGAGAGATCCAGCACTGCTATCTCTAAGAAGATTGTGGGAAGCAATGAGTGCAACCCTTGAGGGGAAGAAACTCTGAGAAGTGATTTGACTCCATTTCGCTGATTAAAGCTTCTATTATTCGCCACTTAAAACAACAAGGACAATTGAAACGTCAACACAGATGTGAAAGGGGGGTGCTGACTGCCTTCCTTCTGCTCACTGATTCAGTGAAGCAGCCTTAGTAGCCTATCACTGTGCCCAAAGGGTAGGCCTCTGTGCGTATCTCTCTTTTGATGAAGTTGGAGGATGTTACCAAGATTCTGCTTTAATGGATTTGGACTATGACTATTGGACTTTTTCAGTCTTATGGTTTTTATATTCTGTAGGAAGGGATTTCCAGGTTGATGTTCTTGTTGCAGTTCATGCAGGGGAGGGGTTTTGGGAGGGCGTGAGAATTGTATTACTGTTCTTTTTTTGTTCGGGGGAGGGCTGGGTTTCTCTCTGAACTGAACAGACTTCCATGGGTTTTCTTTGTTTCATAACTATCTGGAGAAGAATTTCAGAGCTATTTACTGTATACATACTTTGATAATAACTGAACCTTTGAACCTTTTGAACCATTGAAGGAACACAAACCCAAACACTGTAGCCAATCTTGTTAGGACAACCCTCTCAGCCAAGACATTAGCCTGTTGAATCTTCTGTAGTCTGCCTCCAATGCTGCAATATCCTTTTTTGATAAGAGGACCAAACCTCACTGCAGTACAAGTGTGACATTACCAGCACCCTGTCCAACTAAAAAAAGCTGCTTTATATTCAACTCTGATCCCTTTGTAAAAGAAAAGGCCAGCATTTGCCTTAACTACTTGCTGGACCTACCAGCTAACTTGTTTTGTAATTCATATACTAGTCCACCTAGATCCCCCACCCATTCCAAATCTTTCTCCAGGCCAGAAGAGATGTCCTTAACAACTTACATAAAATTCTGAGGAACTCAGCAGGTCAGGAAGCTTTTCTGAAGAGGAATGAACAGTCAATATCCCTGGTTAGGATCTTTCATCTTCACTGGAAAGGAAGTGATATAAGCCAGAATACGGAGGCATGGGGAGAAGAAGGAGTACAAAGTGAGGGGGGAAATATGATGAAGTGAGAAACTGGGAGGTTATGAGTGGAAAAGGTAAAGGGCTGAAGAAGACGGAATCTGAAAAGACAGGAGAGTGGGCCATGGCAGAAAGGGAAGGAGGATGAACACCAGAGGGTGGTGATGGGCTGTAGAGGAGGTCACGTACCATCATGTCAGAATGGGAAGTAGAATTAAGGGGTTTCCGGTGAAGTCATTGTGGAGAATGGCAGCTTAAGTCACTAGCTCCTCCGCAAAAATGTGTATTAAGCCCCGTTAACCTATCAAATATAGTATATTTTGAAAAATATTTGAACTGAAAAGAGGGGCAAGAATGGGGAAAAGGAATGGAAATTAAAAAAGCGACACTGTGGAGCCTGCAGCCGAGAGGAGTGCAGCAAGCGGCTCTCCTACCCGACCGCGTGCTAGCGAGGCAGACGCTGGGCCTCGTTCAGGCGAAGCGGCGAATATGATCGAAATTCTGAAAGAGATAAAGGAGTTTCAGAAAGCAATAAAGCAGCAGCTTCGTGATATTAAGTCAGAGCTCGCCAGCGTCAATCAAAAAATAACAGTGGCAGAGACTCGAATTGAGAAGGTGGAAGTTCGCGTTCAAAACGTGGAACGGATACTGAGTAAGACAATAAAAATATTAAATCACCAAGAAGGTAAACTGCTTGACCTGGGGGGAAGATCATGGCAGAAAAATATCAGAATCTACAACGTTCCTGAAGGAGCGGAGGGCTCGTCAATGACGGAGTTTGTCGGAAAGTTACTGCGGGACGCGCTGAATCTTCCCTCAGCTATGGAGCTGGAAGTCGAAAGAGCCCACCATGCGTTAGTCCCGAAGTTTACCCAAGATAAGCCACGCTCAATAATAATTAAATTCCTTCGGTACAGCACCAAGGCGGAGATTCTACGAAGACCCTGGGGTAAGAAGAGAGTGTTTTTAGATGATAAATTAATATATTTTGACCAAGATTACCCACCCCCCCCACAGTCCTGCAAAAATGCAAAGAATACTCTAAAGTAAAGTGAGTACTAAAGCAAAAAAAAGATTAGATTTCAAACTCCGTAGCTTGCTAAACTTCGAGTGTTTTATGACAACGAGACGCGGTTGTACCAGACAGTGAAGAGGCAACTACAGACATGAAGACCAGAGGGTTGCCCGTCAGTGTGACCAAAATGAGGGAAAGCCTGGCTGAGGAATTATCCCGCTCCGCTTGGGAAATAGTGCGAGAATCGAGAAGGCAGGAGACGGGAGGAGGCTGAGAGAAATATATCGGGAAGAGACCGGGAGTTTCCCAAAGACAGTCCTTACGCCCTTCAGAAGAGCCATGAGGTTTGGCTAACTTTAAAAATGTTGAGAAGCTAAATGGAAGCAAAAATAGACGGTGATATACCTATCTCGAGAAATACTTATTATAATGTGGATTTTATATTACTTAGTTGTTATTCTTTATTCGCTCACTTATTCCTTTTCCCCCCACCAAAATGAGAATATACACATATGTGTGCATATATGTGTATGTATGTAATATATGTGGGTATATATATATATGTGTGTGTGTGTGTGTGTGTGTGTGTGTGTGTGTGTGTGTGTATATATACATATATATATATATATAGGAGGAGTACACAGGGAAATCTTTTCTGTGAAATGGATTTGTTCACTGGCTTTTATGAATACTGCAATGGGGGCCCTCAACTCACAAGTAGGAGGGGTTATACCCCACAGCTAGACATTTCCTCTAGCTCAACACAGGGTTATCTACTAGAGACCTCAGCCTTGGAATCACACGTTCGTTGCCATTTTTGTTATTATTTGCGTTTCTTCGTTCTTATTTGCTCAGGGAGTAGATCGATTAAGTTTTGTTCTAATTTCAATGATACATTGACAGATAAATACAGATGGCTAAGGACAAGGTAAAATTCATTTCTTTTCATGTCAATGGGCTATTAAATCCAATCAAACGTAAGAGAATTTTATCCAAAATGAAAAAAAGAACAAGCCCATGAAGTATATTTACAAGAAACTCATTTAAGTGATAATGAGCATAAAAAACTAAAGAGAATGGACTTCACTAATCTGTTTTTCTCCTCATATAAATCAGGACATAGGAGAGGAGTTGCTATTCTTATCTCAAGTAAGCTAAATTTTGAAAAAGTATTCGAAATGGGAGATAAAGAGGGCAGATATATTCTGGTAAGGGGGAATATAGACAGCAATTCAGTTACTCTATTGAATATATACGCACCCCCGGGAAGTGATATTGGTTTCTTTCAGAAAATTACTGATATTATGGTAACGGAAACAGAAGGTCTCCTGATATGTGGGGGAGACTTAAATTTACAATTATAACCAAACTTAGACTCTTCCAATAGAAAAACCTATGAAGCAAAATCTTTATATAAGAAAGTTAATACACTTTTTGAGGATGTTGGTTTAATTGATATATGGAGGGACCTTTTCCCCGACAGAAGGGATTACACTCATTATTCTGCTCCCCATTCTGTATATACAAGAATAGACTTTCATAACATTTGGAAAAGACAAAGACAAAATAAACACCTGTGGAATTGAGTCAATAGATGTAAGTGACCATGCACCTATATATTTATGTGTTGATTTTGACCTACAACCAAAGAATACTATTTGGAAACTAAATTCAAGTCTACTCAATGATCCGTACTTTAAGGAACAAATTAAAAAAGAAATTGGTCTCTACTTAGAATTTAATGATAATGGAGAGGTTTCATCTCCCATTTTATGGGATACTCTGAAGGCGGTCTTAAGAGGGAAAATTATAGCGATATCTTCATATAAGAAAAAATAAGGAATAAAACATTAGAGGAATTACAAAATAGGCTGAAGGAACTAGAGAAAAAACACAAATTGTATTTGGCACAGGATACATTAGGGGAAATTAAAAGAATTAGGAATTAAATAAATAGTTTGGTTACGCAAGAAATCAGGAAAAACTTAATGTTTCTGAAACAGAGACATTATGAAAGTGGATCAAAATCTATGAAAATACTGGCATGGAAACTGAAAAAGAAGATAGCAGAAAATACAATTCATAGAATTAGGGACTCAAGAACGAAAATGATAAAAAATATAAGCTAAGTGAAATTCAAGAAGCTTTTGAAGTGTTTTACAAAACTCTATATTCCAAAGTTCCAGGGGAAAGCATAACCCAAATTGACACCTTCTTGACTTCTCTAGAGTTACCCACTTTAAGCGAAGAACAAAATAGAACGATGACAGCTGACATAACTGAAGTTGAATTAAAAGCTGCAATTAGTAGGCTTAAGTTAAGCAAGTCACCAGGATCAGATGGGTATACGACAGAGTGGTACAAAGAATTTCAAAATGAGTTAATTCCTGTTTTATTCCCCACACTGAACTGGGCTCTAAAAAAGGCACAAATGCCACCCAGTTGGAAGGAAGCGATAATCTCAGCTATACCGAAAGAAGGCAAGGATAAAATGGAATACGGGTCATTTAGACCAATATCCGTTCTTAATATAGATTATAGATTATTTGCCTCCATCATGGCCAAACGATTAGAGGTGTTTCTACCCATACTGATACATAACAATCAGACAGGTTTTATACAACAACGCCAGACACAAGACAATATACGAAGGACACTTCACATTATGGATCATATACAAAAAAAAAATCAAAGCAATAGTGATAAGCGTGGATGCTGAAAAAGCATTTGATTCGGTTAATTGGAATTTTCTTTACAGAGTTTTACATAGATTTGGTTTCCAAGACCCAATTATTAAAACTATACGGACACTATATGTCAATCCTACTGCTAGGATTAAAATCAATGGATATTTATCAAATAGTCTTACCCTAGAAAGGGGCACGAGACAGGGTTGTGCATGGTCACTGCTACTCTTTGTGTTATATCTGGAACCATTAGCTCAATACATCAGACAAAATGAAGATATCAGGGGAATTACTATTAAAGGGACAGAGCATAAATTGGCTTGTTATGCAGATGACATTTTGATCTAGCTAGGGCAACCAACATACTCTTTACCTAAATTGATGCAATCCTTTGAAAAATATGGTCAATTATCAGGATACAAGATCATCATAGATAAAACCCAATAACTTTCATATTACTATAGCCCACCAAGAGAAATTGAAAGTCGATACCCTTGGGCATGGCACACTGAGTCTTTCAAGTATTTGGGCATCGTTATGCCAAAAAATTTGGCAAAATTATCAGAATGTATTATCAGGCTTTATACAAAAAAATTAAGGAAGATGTGGCAAGATGGAACCTGATTCCTTTTTTCAGCCTCAGTTCAAGGATTGAGTCTATTAAAATGAATATACTGCCCAAACTGTTAAATCTCTTTCAGACCCTACCAATAGAGATTAAACAAAATCAGTTCAATGAATGGAACAAGATGCTATCAAGGTATATTTGGCAGGGTAAAAGGCCTAGAGGTCATCTCAAATCTTTGCAATTAGCAAAGGAAAAGGGGCGGATGGGGCTTACCTTCTCTTAGAGATTATTATTTTGCAGCACAGTTGGGAGCTGTGATATGTTGGTGCAACCAATCATATGACGCTCAATGGAAAAACATTGAGGAGCGGGTACTTCCCATCCCCATACAAGCAATTTTGGTTGATAACAACCTGCAAAGGTACATAAATACTATTGATAACCCATGGGTGAAATTGACTCTTAAAATATGGAAAACTACTATAAACGAATATAATCTAGAGGGAGATATTGCAATTCTTAAATGGTGTGCATATGACTCAGATTTTACACCAAATAAATTGGATGCTAAATTTAAGGACTGGACAGCTAAAGGAATAACAGTTCTTTGCAACATAATGAAAGAAGGAACACTGTTCAGTTTTGAAATGCTTAAAGAGAAACACTTATTAGAAAAACAAGATTTGTATCGGTATTTACAGATGCGACAATATGTTAATAAGATGCTTTAAAATGTAACCAAGGCAAGTACATGCTTGATAGAGCTCTTTAGAAAAGCATATAATTCAGATAATGGTAGTAGAATCATTTCAATCATGTATAAGGGGTTGTCTTTGACTTCATACATTAAAACAAAATGGGAGAAGGAAGGAGGGATAATTATATCTGAGGAAGAATGGACAACAATATGGAGGTATCAATGGAAGTGTACCAGTTCACAGAAACTACTTGTACATAGTTCTTTCCTTTTGCTTGTTTTTTTCTTTCCACTCTTTTCTATAAGTGTATACCTCAGATAAATACTTTGTGGAGATTTGTGATATATATGATTATATGATATATATGTACAATGTCTGAAATACATCTTATGGAAATGTTTGTTTGATGATGAACTTCAATAAAAAAATAAATTACAAAAAAAAGGAAGTAGAATTAAAATGGGTGGTCACCAGGAAATCCTACCATTTGTGGTGGATGGAGCAAAGGTGCTCAGTGAAGTGGTTAGAGGCTTCACGGAGCCCCTTTGCTACTCTATTGCCATGATGAGGCCACTCTCCAGTTAGACGTGCAACACCTCATATTTTTTCTGGGTAGTCTCCAATGTGATGAGTTGAGGCTTCAGCATTGAGTTCTCTAACTTCCGATAATTTCCCACCCCCCCAGCCCCCAAGCACCTTTCCTTTTTCTATTTCCCATTCTAGCTCCCCCTTGTCCCTTCTCTTCTCCTCACCTGCCTATCACTTCCTTCTGGTGTCCCACTTTCTTCCCTTTTTCCCATGGTCTGCTCTCCTATCAAATTCCTTCTTCTAAAGTCTGTTTCGTTTTCCACCTTTCATCTCATATTTATCACTTCTTCTCCTTCCCCTTCACCTGGCTTCATCTATCTTCTGCCAGCTTGTACTGCTTCTCCTCCACCACGCCCTCCCCACCCTCTTATGCTGACATCTTCCCCCTTTATTTCCAGCCCCCCCAAATACCATACCATACATGTATTTATTAATACAAGTCAGCTAAGTTCCATAGAATAAGTTTTTCAATCCACCAGTATTTACTCTATTTTAAATTCTTATCTAGTCTTTTTCTGTCAAAGTGGATGGCTTTGGTTTTCCATATTTTATTGTATCTTTCTGTGAATCTTCTCTTCTTTCTGCTTATAACCCAAAATAGCATCTAACTTTATATCATCCTCAAACTTACATAGAATCCATTTAGTATCTCATCCAGGCAATCGATGTTAATCATGAATAGGGTTCCATGGAGCAACCATCTGTCACAGTCTCCCAATCTACAAGTGCCTCATTTACTCATATGCTCTATTTTCATTCTTTTATCTAATTCTCAATACACAGGAGACTTCAGTATTACATTTCATCATGATGGGGTATGTGGTCTGGCAGGTTTGTATTCCTATGAAACCATCCATGTAGTGATTTACCCCCAATCTCACAATGAATCCTTTGTTATACGAGTGCCAATGCATTTATATGAGATGGTTTGGTTTCAACAAAGATAATAATTACACATATATGGAAACATACGGCTTTAAACAAAAATAGGCAAGATAATTTAATGATAGCACTTACAATAAATAATCATGGCTATACAAAATGCCTATAATATATGGATGGGGAAGAGGGAGTTTTGGCTTTAGAGATCAGAGAAACATTGATTAGGGCACATTTTAATCATTTAACCTTCAGACTGTGTTCTCAGTTCGGATCATTAACACTAGGGATATCCACAACTTGATCAATGAATGAGAAAACATCGGACAGTTGAAGTGAGGTAAGTAATGTCCTATAACATTGACCTCTCTGAAACTCACTGTTACTTCAACATTGAGATTTTCACTTGACAAAATTCATGAGCTCAGTAACATCTTCTCAAAATGCTACAATATTATGGATATCTTTCTTTACACGTACTGTTGGTGGAAAGGCTGTAATTTTGTTGATACACTCTTAACACATGTTTTCCAAACACAATTTAACATAAAAACTTACACATCATTACATGACGTAGGAATGTTTTCTATCTTCATAATGTTAAAGCTCCTGCCAAATTCTCAAACTTCTTGTTTACCTTCTCCTTCAGCTACATTACTCAATTGCTTAAAAGTTCTATGTAAATCTCTTGAAATTTACAATTCTATCTTGATCCGTTATTTGTAATAAGGCTGTCATGTTCTTGGGCAGGTACTCAACTTCCACTTATTGGAATTTTTTTCCATTTAGTGAATGGTCTCACCTTAATTTTCTGTTGTCTCTTATTGTCTCACTGTGTATGTAACACAGTGATGGTATTAGCAGTTACTCCAGCATCAAACCTTAATAAAATGTGTTTTATATCCAGTGAAATCATTAAAGTTTACTACTTGTAGTTAAACCTGCTGACTCTGTTTCGGGCACCTTGAGGATAAATAGCATGGAAAAGCCATGTTAAAAGAAAGAAACAACTGCTAGACAAGAAATTAAATCTGCTGTGCTAACAAAAAGCTACTACTCACCTGTACATCAAAAATGATCAAATAGGTTGCTTCTTTTGCTCTTTGTGTTTATTTTGGTTCTCAAATATAATCATATTTTAAGTTGTGATTTGTAAATTCCCAAGGGTAAATTTCCATTATACCCGAACTGCTGTAAATATTGGGTCATCTGTATTATACAAATAATGTATTTTGTGATTTAAGTGTTTTGTGTGGCATTTTATTGAAGTCCAAATCACGCATATCTATTAGATCATACTTGCCTGCTAATTACAACCTCAAAAAACTCCCAATATATTTATCAAACATGCTTTCTCTAACATAAATATTTGCTGAATCTATTCAGTCCAATTACAGTTTTCTGAGTGCAGTGCACTGCTACCATTTCGTCAAAAATACAAAAGATGACAGTGCTTTTTCTTCTAAAGATGCCAGGCTAAATAGTCCATAGTTACACATTTGTTTCTTTATTTTCTTTCTCAAATATTTAGGTTACATTTTCTACCATTTATTCTGTGAAGCTGTTCTCAAGTCTATGTAATTTTTGAAGATGGAAACCATTGCATCTATAGAAAAAGACAGAAAACTAATCAGGTCAGGCAGAATGCAGGGGAAAAGAAATAGTTGACATTTCATTTCTGGAAACCTTCATAAGAATCTGAAAAATAAATTAAAGCAAGGTAGCTTTCAAATGTAGTTTTCAAGGTAGTGGGGGTGGGACTGGTAGAACAATGGGAATGTCTCTGATGGGGAAAGTCCAAATAGGTTAGTGGAGGCAGTTACAAGAACATTAAGCTTCTTTGTCTGTTATGTAGATAATGAGACTATGGAACATGTCTAGCAGGACAGACTATTCAGATAGAATAAGAAAAATTGAGCCAAAATGTCAATAGACAGAAAAGCCCAGGTCTCTTATAAATAGAGGGAGCTACCTAAATTTGGACAACTGGACGTAGAAGGCTGCAACAAGCCCAGATGGAATATGAGGTGCTGCACATCAAGCTTGTATGGGGCCTCATTATTACAGAACAAGGGCCCATAGATAGAAAAGAGAATGTGGGAATGGGTTGCTGAATTTAAGTAGAAGGTAGCTAGAAACTTTGGGGTCCCTCCAGCAAACTGAATGCAGATACTTTGCAAAGTAATCATCCAATATGCATTTGGGTTATCTAGTGTAAAGGAAACCACACTGTAAATACAGAATGCATTACATTAGATTAGAGGCACAAATGAATCTAGAGATGCTTCTTCTGCAGTTGCATGGGAAAGTACTATAAAAGGTGGATGGTTGGTGGAAGAATAGAGCAGGCAGTTGCAGGTGGAATGGTCCCTCCAACTTATACCTTTTACATCAAGTTCATCCACTAAAAGATAAAGAAACCAGAGTTTAGGATTCCATATGTGAAACAGAGTAAATCTTAATGTCAGGCCTTCACAGGCAGACATCTCCCAGTCTCCACCCAGTTAACAGGAGTCACCTGCCACTTGTTTCTAGATCATCACCTGCAGCCCATTTAAACAATTCTCATCCACAATTCTCGCTCACTGATATGAACCAATCAGTTGTTCCTAGCTTTCAGTTATATTGTTGCCTTGTGTTAATTATTTATTCTCTCTTATTTGTAGTCCCTCATGGCTTATTATTTTGCAGTTTATTAGTAAAATATCATTAACTGCTAAATTGTTTCTGCTGCTTTGCTTTTGGGTCAAGCTTCCTCTATATTTCCCAATAGTTAACTGATGGAAGATATTCTTGAAGTTCAGAGACCATATTGCCACCCAGCATCAAATGTATATTAATCTCAAAGAATAAATACAAGAGACAATGCAGATGCTGGAAATCCAGATCAACATGCACAAATTGCTGGAGGAACTCAGCAGGTTAGGCAGTAATAAGGGTCTCAAACTGAAACGTTGACTATTTGTTCTCTCTGTAGATGCTGCCTGATCGGCTGAGTTTCTCCAAAATTTTGTGTGTGTTAACATCAATGAAGATCTGTTTCAGATTCATAAGTAGGCAGGCACAAATAGTCATGTGTAAGAAGCAAAATGTGCAGGTTATTTTTTGATGTGTGAACTCATGGCAAAATTAAATAAGGGTATTTTTGGACAAACAATGGTCTGATATTCATATAATCATCATTTTTAATTTTCCCAGTTGGGTGAATAATTAGGTTTTTTATATACCATTTGGTTGGAATGGGGTGAGTGTGCAAGTTGACTGTGGACCTATTCACTCCATGGAAATGCCATTCATTTAATCATTGTTTAAATTGTTTTATCATGAGCACTAAACAATAAAGCAAAATTTTACTATATTTTCATAGATGCATTTGATGAGAAAAGACATGAAAGCGGTACAAGACAGACTTCTGAAGGAAATGGCAAGTATAGTCTATCTGAATATCATGTGTGTGTGTATGCCACAGATGCTACTTGATCCCATTATTAAGAAAAATGGGCATAAGTAAACATTTTCATTTTCTCCACGTTACCAAAGAAATGTTTGTTATGGAAGTAGGTCCTGATTTTATCATTTATATTAATGCTTCAGATAAATTAACTAAAGATAGAGTTGCTGAATTTGCTGATGATAATAGTTAAGTAGGAAAGTTAGTTGAGAAAGAATATCAATAAGTGAAGTGAATAGCTGATCAACTATGTTGCAGGAACCTGTGAAATGGTCCAATTTAGAACTAAGAATACATAGAACATAGAAATCTACAATACATTACAGGCCCTTCAGCCTACAAAGTTGTGCCGACCATGTAACCTACTCTAGAATGTGCCTAGAATTACCCTACTGCATAGCCCTCTGTTTTTCTAAGCTCTGTGTACCTATCTAAGGGTCTCTTAAAAGACCCTACTGTATCAGAAAGATATCTCAGTGAAGAGAGATTGCAGAACTCTGAGCTATAGTGATATGGAAGTCCTCGTACATAATTCACTAAAGAGCAGTGAATTATGTGGGTACAATGAATAATTTAGAAAAGCTATCAAGAAGATATTTAATATTACTGAAGCAGTTGTATACATATGTAGGAAGCTAGAATTTAGTATTATAGGGCATCAGTGAGACCAGATCTGAAGTTAGAGTATCGGTCTCCTCCTTTACAGTAAAATGTAAATGCATCAGAGGCAGTTCAGAGAAAGTTCACTGGAACTAATACCTGGAATGGGCAAGTTGTATAATGAGGCAAGGTTGGGCTGGTGAAACTGGTATTCACAGGAATTTAGATCAGTGGAAGGTGACTTAACTGAAACATAAAATCCCACAGGGTCTAGATATGGTGGGTGAGGAAAGGATGTTTCCTCGTGTGGGAGAATCTAGAACTAGAAGTGACCATTCAAAAGTAAGGAATCGCACTTTTCAGACAGATGAAGCAATTTTTTTCTGCCAGGAGGCTAATCTTTGAAACTCATTTTCTCAAAATTTGATGGAAGCAGAGTCTTTGAGTATTCCTAAGACAGATAAATGAGTTGTTGATAAGTAAGCGATTAATAATCACTGTTGTACGTAGAAATGCAAAGTTTAGGTTATTGTCAGATCACTCATGATCTTGTTGAATGGCAGAGAAGGCTCATAGGACCGTGTGGTCTTCTCCTGTTCCTAATTCTTATTCTTAAAATAAACATTTGAGGGTTTGTTTTACTGATTGGAAATACTTCTTTGCACTGATTTTGATCTTGAACCTTTTCTGTTGTATCACTGTGAGAAAATAATACCTTTGTTCACTTTCAGCAAGAAGAGGAGCTGCTAACAGTGCGCAAGGGACTACAGTCCTTCTTTCTATCTGAAACCACACCATTCTGAAGACCATAAATCTGCATCACAGGCATAGTTTTAAGAAGACGTTGGGAAATCTCTATGACTATTATATTCACAGTTACATTTTGTTCAGTTCTGATGCAAATGATCATAGATTATTTCCTCTATCAGGCATTCCTGTTGTTGTTGGGATAGGGCTATTAAGTCATTTTGGAATCTACCTTTTCTTAATTTGTTACCTCCTTATTTCCATGTATTTACTACTTCTTCATATATACTTGTTATGTACAAGAATGATTACTTCTTTCAATGTATCACATAGTCTGTATCAGTTAAAATTTCATTTATTTTGGAAAAAAAATGGCCAAAGACAGTTAAATATTATTGAATTTCCAGAGTGATGTGAAAATAAGTTATTGGGAGTAGTTTAATACAGAATAAACCTTTTCCATCATAACAAATTTTAGCAAAGCAAATATATGTAAATTCTATTGCTTAGTAAGTGTTCTCACTAATACTCTTCATCATACGGCCTCCCTTTTTACTATCCTATAAAATATTTAGATATATGGAAGCTGTAGTAAATTTCAATATTAATGTTCTAATGTTTACTTGCAATACTGTTCACTTTTGAAAATTAAACATTTGAGAGTACGTTTTACTGATTGGAAGTATTTCTTTGCACTGACTTTGATCTTGAAACTTTTCTGCTTTTGATTGCTCCAAATAAATCTAGTCCTTATCACAAAATAGAGCATTATAATGTTCTCATTTTCACATTAAAAGAGAAACAACAAAGTTGGGGAAAATACTATTCGGACTTTATCATATCTGACGAAAAGAAAAATAAATGTAGATACAATCTCTATGAAGAGATCTCTTTGCTCACAGAATGGTCTCCTTTAAGCTTTTGGTTCGGTATTATGGGTGCAAATTTGATTCTAATGTCAGGGGTGTCAAACTCATTTTGGGTCACGGGCCGGATTGAGCAAAATGCAGCTTCATGCGGGCCGGATCAGTCGGACGCGTGTGAACGCAGCTTTCGTTGCCTCTGTTTTTTCAGCCTGCTCTCATGTGTCTCAGTCTCTGCTATAACTACAAAGTGTTTCACTTTACAAATTCCGTTTCTTATGAAGAAGACTGCCGAATAAACACTAAAAACCCTGAAAACCTGGTACCTGAATAAACTCAGCATTAGCCATATCATACACCATAGGCGCTTCAATTACTGGGGCCAGCTTTAATAGTAATTAGATATTATCTCGCGGGCCAAAGATAATTCCACCGCGGGCTGGATTTGGCCCGCGGGCCTTGAGTTTGACATATATGTTGTATGTGAATTGCGAGTGCACATTTTTAACACAATTTGTTCTATTTAGCATAATGGACAGTGCAACAGCATGTGTCAAAAACTAAGGTTTCCCCAAGCATGTAGTTGATGGGCTTAGTCACAATGTCACAATGTAGTGCTACGTTGACACAAAGCCTGAGGTGATCTACTAAATGCCACCTGTTTGAAAACCTTTATGAAACCTACCACTTAGCACTAGAAAAGTCTCTTCATTCCCAATCATTCCCAACTTGAATGATTAACAGGATTCACATACCCTTTCAGGTTTGTTGTGTGATGATTAGGAGTATAGCTGGCTATATTTTCTTTTGTTAATTGGTATTGGAGGTCATTGGAGTTTCAAAACTTCATGACTGAGTGTTAAGGATTAGATTTGTGCTCTACTTGTAGATAACCAGTTTGCTTAGCTGTGGAGCCTTTGTAGCCAACAGGTATCACTTGCTCTATGCAAGGAATTTGAGAATTTCTGTGTACCTTTGACCTGATAGAAGTGATGGACCATAAGACGTAGCAGCAGAATTAAGCCATTCAGTTCATTGAGCCGTTTGAACATGGCTGATATAATATACTCATCCCAACTTTATTCTCCTGCCTTCTCCCCATAATCTTTGACATCCTTAATAATCCAGAACCAATCAACCTCTATTTTAAATATACCAATGACTTGGCCTTCACAGCTATATGTAGCAATGAATTCCATATATTCACCATCTTCTATCTACCTCTTCTCATCCCTATTATAAAGGTATAACCTTTTATTCTGAAGCTGTATCCTATGGGCCTAGACTCTCCAATAATGGAAACATCCTCTCCACATCCATTCTGTCTAGATCTTTCAATATTCAGTGGGTTTCAATGAGATCACCCATCATTTTTCTAAAGTCCAGTGAGTACAACCCCAGAGCCATCAAACGCTTCTCTTAACCCTTTCATTCCCAGGATAATTCCCATAAACCTCTTCTGGACCCTCTCCATTCCCAGCATATCCTTTCCTAGATATGAGGCGCAAACCTCACAATTCTCCAGATGTGGTCTGACCAATGTTTTATAAATCCTCAACATTACATCCTTGCTTTCATATTCTAGTCCTCTCGAAATGATTAATAACATTGCATTTGCTTTCTACACTGCCAAGTCAACCTGCAAGTTAAACTCCATGGAATCCTGCATTAGAACTCCTAAGTTCCTTTACACCTCCAATTTCTGAATTCTTTCCCCGTTCAGAAAATAGTCTTATGACTTTATTCCTTCTACCAAAATACATGACCATAGACTTTTCTCCACTGTATTCCATCTGCCACTTACCCTGATCTGTCCACGTCCTTCTGCAGACTCCCTGTTTACTCAACTTATGTATATTTGTATCATCTGTAAATTTGGCCACTTAGCCTTCAATTCCATCATTCTGATCATTAACATGAAAAGTAGTGGACTCAACACCAACCCCTGTGTAAAACCACTAGTTACTGGCAGCAAACCAGTTCCTTAAAGAAATCACATTGACTTCAGCCTGTTTTGTAATGTGCCTCCAGGCACCCTAAAATCTTATCCTCAATAATAGACTCCCTACATCTTACCAACCACTGAAGTCTAGCTAACTGGCCTATAATTTATTGTATTTTGCCTCCCTCCCTTCTTAAAGAACGGAGTGACATTTACAATTTTCCAATCATCTTAAATTATTCTGGAATCTAATGATTCTTAAAAAATCACCACTAATGCCTCTACAATCTCATCAGCTACCTCTTTCCGAACCCTGGGATTTAATCCATCTGGTCTAGATGACTTATCTACCTTCAAACCTTTCAGCTTCCCAACCACCTTCTCCTTAGTGTAATCTCTATGACTAACTTCTGCCCCTGACACTGTCTTATTTCTAGTATGTCGCTTTTGTCTTCCATAGTGAAAGTGACACAAAATACTTACTCAGTGTGTTGATGGAGGTGGGGATGTGGGTGACAGAGGAGGTGGTGTATGGTAGAAAGGTGCCATGGGATGGAGCTGGGAGGGTTGTCAGGGGAAATATTTAAGGGAGTTGTGAGGGTCTTTATGCCTGTGTTCAGAACCTGTAACTTCTGCTGAACCTTCTCCTGCATCTTGGGCCATCTCCAGCCCCTAGAGTCTTTTCCACTAGACTAATCTGCAAAGGACTACATCTCTCACTATCTCTCATGTCAAGCTGACTGCATTAATCTTGAAGACATTCACTCCACAAATGTGCAGTTTGATAATATCAGTGGCATTTTATGATCTTTCAAAAGTCACTAGATTCTGGAATGGTTCCAGAAGACTGGAAGGTAACAATGTCACTCCACTCTTCAAGAAGGGAGAAAGGCAGAAGCAAGGAAGCTGTAGGCCAGTTAGTTTGATCTCAGTGGTTGGCAAGATGTTGGGGGCCATTATTAAGGATAAGGTAACAGTGCTTGGAGTCATATGATAAAATAGGCTGTAGTCAGCATGGTTTCCTCAAAGGAAAATCTTGCCTGACATATCTGTTGGAATTGTTTGAAGATATAACAGGTAAGATAACAAAGGAGAATTGGTTGAAAGTGTGTACTTGGATTTTCAGAAGGCATTTGACAAGGTGCCATACATGAGGCTGCTTCTCAAGCTAAGAGTCCACGTATTACAGTAAAGATTCTAACATGATTCTAACATTCAGTGGCTGATGGGCAGGAGGCAAGGAGTGGGAATAAAGGAAGCCTTTTCTGGCTGGCTGTCAGTGACTAGTGGTGTTCCACAGGGATCTGTGTTGGGACTGATTCTTTTTACATTATATGTCAATGATTTGGATGATGGAATTGATGGCTTTGTTGCAAAGTTTGCAGACAATATGAAGATAGGTGGGTCTGAAGTAAAAAAGCTACAGAAGGACTTAGATTAGGAGGATAGTTGAAGAATCTGAATCAGGTTTATTATCACCAGCATTTGACGTGAAATTTGTTAACTTAGCAGCAGCAGTTCAATGTAATACATATATAGAAGAAAAAAACAACAAAATAAAATAATACCAAATAAATAAGTCGATTACAGTATACTTATATTGAATAGATTAAAAATTGTGCAAAAAAAAACTATATATTAAAAAAGTGCGGCAGTGTTCAAGGGTTCAATGTCCATTTAGGAATCGGATGGCAGAGAGGAAGAAGCTATTCCTGAATCGCCAAGTGTGTGCCTTCAGAATTCTATATCTCCTACCTGATGGCAACAGTGAGAAAAGGGTGTGCTGGAGGTCCTTAATAATGGATACTGCCTTTCTGAGACATCACTCCTTAAAGGTGTCCTGGGTACTCTGTAGGCTAGTACCCAAGATGAAGCCAACTAAATTTACAACCCTCTGCAGCTTCTTTCAGTCCTGTACAGTAGCACCCCCCAATACTAAACAGTGATGCAGCCTGTCAGAATGCTCTCCACCGCACATCTATAAAAGTTTTTGAGTGTATTTGTTGACATTCCAAATCTCTTCAAACTCCTAATGAAGTATAAGTGCTGTCTTGCCTTCTTTATAAATGCATGTATATGTTGGGACCAGAAATGGCAGATGAAATATAGTGTCAGGAAGTGTATGGTCATGTACTTTGGTAGACGAAACTACAAAATCTGAGTTGCAAAGGGACTTGGGAGTCCTTTTGGAGGATTCCCTAAAGGTTAATTTGCAGGTTGAGTCTGTGGTGAAGAAGGCAAATGCAATGTTAGCATTCATTTCAAGAAGACTGGAATATAAAAGCAAGGATGTAATGTTAAGACTTTATAAAGCACTGGTGAGGCCTCACTTGGAGTATTGTGAGCAGTTTTGGGCTACTACAAAGGATGTGCTGAAACTGGAGAGGATTCAAAGGTGGTTCATGAAAATGATTCCAAGATTGAATAGCTTGTGGTATGAAGAGCATCTGATGTCTCTGGGCCGTATTTGCTGGAATTCAGAGAATGAGAGGTGACCTCATTGAAATCTATCAAATAGTGAAAGACCTTGATAGAGTGGATGTAAAGAAGATGTTGTCTATGGTGGGAGAGTCCAAAACCAGAAGACAGCCTCAGAATGGAAGGGCATCCTTTTAGAATGGAGATGAGGAGGCATTTCTTTAGCTAGAGAGTGGTGAATCTGTGGAATTCTTTGCCACAGGCAGCTGTGGAGGCCAAGTCTTCATGTATTTTTAAGGCAGAGGTTGATAGATTCTTGATTGGTCAAGGCATGGGGCTGAGAGAAAAATTGGATCAGCCATGATGAATTGGCAGAGCATACTCAGTGGGCCAATTAGCCTAATTCTGCTCCTATATCTTACACTTATGTTATTTTGCAGATCTATTCCCATTTTACCTGGCACTAAGTGGGATTGTAATAACTGGAAATAGGACCATGGAGAGAAGGTAAACTTACTATCACACAATATACCATGTGTATAAAGTCTATATATACATAGTTCTGAAGAAATTATGAGAGGTATTGATAAGGTCAATGCAAGAAGGCTTTTTCCACTGAGACTGGGTGTGAGTACAACTAGAGGTCATAGGTTAAAGGTGAAAGGTGAAAAGTTTAAGGGGAACATGAGGGGAAACTTTGTCACTCACAGGGTTGTGAGCGTGTGGAATGAGCTGCCAGCACAAGTGGTGCACGAGAGCTCAATTTCAATGTTAAAGCAAATGGATAGGTACATGGATGGTAGGGGTATGGAGGGCTGTGGTCCCAGCGCAGGTCTACGGAAGTAGGCAGTTTAAGTAGTTTCAACATGGACTACATTGGCCAAAGGGCCTGCTTCTGTGCTGTACTTTTCTAATTCCTTTAAGAGATGTGATCAAATAAACTAATTTAGAAAATTCAATACATTTATAAAAAGAGCAATGGGATTACATTAAATTTGGATAAAGCATTGGTTGGTTCACAGCTGTATTTGACTATCTAATCTTGGATGCTCTATTCTAAAAGAAATATTAAAACCAGATAATTGCAGTAATTATATTTAAAAATGATCATAGGTGTAAAACTAAAGTAGCTACTTTGTCACATATGTTCTGGTCATGTTCTTCATTAAAATCATTTTGGAAATCTTTATTTTCTACAATTTCTAAAGCTCTGAAAATTAATTTACAACCTAATAGATTGACTGTTCTATTTGGAATAGTTCTGCATCATATTCAGGGTATTTCATCTTCAGATCAACATGTAATTGCATTTGTTACATTATTGGCAAGAAGGACTAATTTATTAAAATAGAAAGGTACCTCTGTCCCTACATTAATTGAATGGTTTTCTCAAGTACTGTTATGTCTCAGTTTGGAAAAAATTAGTAGAACTTTTGATCCCTGATTCGATTTTGAGAGAAGATGGGGCTCTTTTGCCAAATATTATCATTTAATTTGAATTATTTTATATGGCTTCCTTCCAATCTTATTCTATATAAATATGAATTGGTGTTGATTATTCTTTTCTTTATATATATATGTAGATTATGGTAAGACGTATTGCTCCGGGGGTTGATTCCTAATGGGTTTTTTCCCCCCTTTTTTTTGTAGTCAGTGGGTTTTTTTTCTTAGTTAGATGGGGTTCTTTTTTTTTCCTTCTTTTCCTTACATATAATTTTTTTTTCATTTTTATATATTACAATCAGTTTTTATTTTCTTCAGCTTTATTAATTGTATATATATTAATTTGTTGAAGTTTTGTATCATCTTATAGCTGTAGAAGATTATGTACCAATAAAAAGATTAAAAATGAAATGAAAATGATGAGTACACAAATTTCACATTCTGTATATAATTTTGCACAGATTGATGCAAGATCAGGAAAGAAACTTTTTAGTTGAGAATTTTATGGCAATCACAATTTCAAATTCTCACTGAGAGAATGGAGAAGGTAGGAAAGATGTCTTTCGTTAAAACCCTTCATGAAATCTGCAGACCATTTATGCTTCTGGGGAAAAATCCAGGTTCTTTAGCCTCTTCACACATTTGAAATCATTCATTTCTGGTGCCATTCTAATAAATGTAAGCAAGGCCTTGTTTATTTTAAGTGTGATGCCCAGAATATATCCAAAGCTGGGGCTAAGCCAAGTCTTTCAGATGGCACAGGGAATTGGGATACTAGGGCTTCAAGATGGCCTGTGGGGAGTCAGATGTAGTGCGGTGCTAAAATCAGGATACTTGCAGAGATCTTGATACATTGGAGCTGAGTGGTGAAGGGGGTCTATATTGAGATACTGTCAGTGACTTGGATAATTGTTAATATGTTATAGAAAAAGTTTACAAGGTTGGGGCTTTGTACTTGGGTTTGTTGGGTGACAGGTTCAAAAGTACCAGCCTTATGCTTGTAGGATTGTGGACTGGCAGGTAGTGGTTAGGACCTTGGACTGGAAAAACCATAGGGTCACAAATTGGGTAATTGTGGGGCCAGGAGGCTAACATAATATATGTCGATGAATTATCAATGCCAATATCTGTTACCCAAACTTAAATTATGATATTTTTGCTGGGTGACCAACTATAGGAAATGAACTTGCAGAAATATTGAATATTTAGGAAGGACAGACAGAAAGAGAAAATGGATGGAGTATATTTGTTATTAAAGAGGAAAACATTGCAAAGGAGCTGCAGAGCAACAAAAAATAACAATGTACAATCAATAAGGGAAGAACTAAGACACAGCAAGGCTTTAATATAGATTTGCCAAACCAAGTTAGCAAAATACTTTGGAAAAGGAAGGTAATGATATTTTTTTTAGATAAATACATTGAACTAACTAGAAAAATGAACATTGTAGGTATCATGAGCTTACGAAGGAACATGTGACAATCATGTTATGCATCGTTCCTTAGGGAAGAGCAACAATCATTAAGATGGAAATTAATCGAATCAGAAACTAAGGTTCTGAATCTGAACAAAGGAAACTGCAAAGGTGTGAGATCTGAACTGGTGATTGCAGATTGAAGAACTTCACTAAATGGAGTGACAACACACTAGCAATAGGGAAGATTACAGGATGGCAGATGCAACTATTTTAGAAAATGAGGAAGAAAAGCAAAATGGAAATACAGATTAATAAATCCCAATGCCAATAGTGGAGAGCTCATCAAATTTATTATAAATGATGTAATAACATGAAACCCTGCTGGTTTCCTTGGCTGCATAAGTCTAAGGAATGCACTGTCCGGTCCCACCAAACCTGTGAGATTGAGATGGCTCTCCCACCCCAAACCCCAGTTTGTGTGGATGCTGTGTAATTTGTAACCCTGTTACAACCCAGTGCCAAGAAGCAAGAGACAGCACACTGCATATGATTAAAGGAATTATATTTATGAATCTTAACTAAAGGGTTGTAAAGAAAAGAACAAAAAGGGCCCATTATAATTAAACAGTCAAATGTGCACAAATTGGAGCTCAACTTTCCCCAAAATTCGTATTCACCAATCCTCAGTCAATCTCAGCGCCTGGCTCCCCCACTGGGTCTCCTGCTGAATGAAGAAAAACAAGACCAACGATAGTGTCCTTCACAAAACCTCTCTCCCCTCCCCTCCCATGTTCTCTCAAACCTTCTCCCAGTTCCACCATCCTAACTGGATGACACACTTTCCTCACCATCCCTTATCTTCAACAATAGCCCAAACAGGCTGAAGGCAGAAACAAGAGAAAATCTGCAGATGCTGGAAATCCAAGCAACACACACAAAATACTGGAGGAACTCAACAGGCCAGGCAGCGTCTATGGAAAAAAAGTACAGTTGACGTTTCAGGCTGAAACCCTTTGGCAGGACTGGAGGAAAAAAAGCTGAGGAGTAGTTTTAAAAGGTGGGGGTAGGGGAGAGAGAAACACCAGGTGATTGGTGAAACCTGGACAGTGAGGGATGAAGTAAAGAGCTGGGAAGTTGATTGGTGAAAGAGACAGAAGGCCATGGAAGAAAGAAAAAGGGGGGAACACCAGACAGAGGCAATGGGCAGGCAAGGAGTTAAGGTGAGAGAGAGAAGAGGGGATGGAAAATGATGAAGGGGTGGGGTCATTACCTGAAGTTTGAGAAATCGATGTTCCTGCCATCAGGTTGAAGGCTACCTACATGGAATATAAGGTGTTGCTCTTACAACCTAAGTGTGGCCTCATCATGACAGTGGAGGAGGCCATGGTTGGGCATATCGGAATGGGAATGGGAAGTGGAATTAAAATGGGTGGCCACTGGCTGAAAGCAGAACAGACTGCTCTTACTGTACTGCTAAAATGAAATACCTACAGCATAGCAGTAAAAATGTGAACCAGGGTGTTATATTCTACCCCACCAAAAATAGTCATGTCCTCATGACTTTGAAATAATTTATCGTCCCTTCATTAATAACACAGATTTCTAAGAAATTTTGTGATGTCAGGACCTCCAATCCATTTGTAAATGGCAGTGACATATCTCACTGGGGGATAGGCGCAACACTCTGTTCCCCAGTTTGACATCAGCCAGCCTATCTGGGGAGTTCTTGACTCTTTGAGACCTTTTTTCATCATCTACTTCTTCAGTTTTAGACACTCCTTGGGATCTTTCTTGTCTACATGGAGAAGTCTCCCCTTGCCTTTCACTGTGCCTTCTGGCAACTCAGATCCCTCTGTCACTAGTTCTGAGCTTAGCTTCATTCTCGGTTAATTCAGAGCCCAGTCTCCCTTCATTGTCCACCCGCAAGCCTGCCTGTCCATTGCTAGACCCCCCCCCCCCCACCCACCCCACTCCACCATTTCACCCACCTCAGCGTAAGAAGGATTGGGAATCTTTTCATCAATGATTGGGGAGTTTGTGAAGAGCAGTATATACCACAGCCCCATTTCCTCATCCTTTGAGTCTGTATCACATTCAGGGGTGGGGTCCGATCTAATCCCTCCCACTGCTGGTCCTTCCGTTCCCTCACATCACTGTAGAATCATCTTACTAGGTGTAGGGTCCAGGTCAGGCTCATGTGCTAGAAGTAGAAGGTAGTTCTGATGGAGAATCATGACAGGCCCATTCCCATACTCTGGTTTCACCCGGAATACTGGTACGTTTGGCATCTGACTCTCCACTACTCTCCAGTTTCGTTGAGGTCAGCCACCCAGCAGACAGCCTACCTGGCTTCCCAGGTAGCGCCAAATTCTTTGAGGATTTGGTCTCCAGGCATTAGTTGGGAGAACCTAACCTCTTGATCAAGCCTCCTCTTATTTCCTTGATTCTGCTTGGTAGCTGAGACCTCAGATAGTTCATAAACCTTTTTCAGCTCCCTTCTCATATTAGTCACATATTTCAGGTAAGTCTTCTGTGATAGATTTTCCTTTGCCAGTCCCAAAACAGAGGTCAACAGGCAACTTCATTTTGTGCCCAAACATTAGACAATACGGCGAGAACCTGGTAGCTTCATTCTGCGTACAGTTGTAGCAGTGGACCAGATGTCTAATATGTTGACTCCACTTGTTTTTTTTACTGATCTCTAAGGTTCTGAGCATGTCTAGCAAGGTCTGATTGAACTTCTCAGGCTGGGGATCACCCTGCAGATGATAAGCCGTAGTCCTCGACTTCTCAACTCCAAGCATGCTCAGTAACTCATGTATGAGCCTACTCTCAAAATCCTGCCCCTTATCACTATGGATCCACCTGGGGAGGCCGTAATAAACAAAACACTTCTCTCCTTGCAGGCTCCCACTAGTCACCTCACAATAGGAGTACTTGTCTCCACAAGAATTGAAGCTTCATGCTTCTCAACTGGGTCTGGACAAACTGGCACTAATTTATCAAGGACCTCAGCTACTCCCACATCTACCTTCGAAAACTCCAGCTTCAATGACAAGTAGCCATCATACGGATAGTCATCCATACTAAGACCCCGCATCTCTAATGCACTGAGTGGCATCGACAGTAAATGCAACAAATACTGGTTGTAAAATGAACGGTACAACAGAGAGAGTAACTGGGAGCCTGTATCAAGTATGGCTCTAGCATTCTTCTAGGGTGCATCGCAACCTGGTATGGAAGTTGTCCTGTCCAAGACTGGAAGAAGCTGCAGAAGATTGTGAATATAGCCCAGCACATCACACAAACCAATCTTCCATCCTTGGACTCACTTTACACAGCACGCTGTCGGAGCAGTGCTGCCAGGATAATCAAGGACACGACCCACCCAGCCAACTTTTTGTCCACTTCCCTCTGGGAGAAGGTTTAGGAGCATGAAGATTCATATGGCCAGATTTGGGATCTGCTTCTTTCCAACTGTGATAAGACTGCTGAACAGATCCTGACCCAGATCTGGGCCATACCTTCCAAATATCCAGACCTGACTTGCAGTACCTTACTTTCCCTTTTCTATTTTCTAATTATGATTTATAATTTAAATATTTATTATATTTAATTTGATTTGTACTTAAGGGAGCGCGAAGCGTAGAATCAAATATCGCTGTAATGATTGTACGCTCTAGTATCAATTGTTTGGTGACAATAAAGTAAAGTATAAGTATAAATACCCACAATCTGTAGTGATACACTGGAGCTTGGCCCCACTAAGCCTTCAGGAATAGGTCTTTTTGCTTTAGGGTGTTTCTTGATATGTTGCTCGGAAAGCATACCCATGAGACATCAGGGCATTCCCTCACTGGGTCTCTTATAAGTTTCCCAATATTTCTGTCAGCTTAGGTACCGGGTGGCTCACTCTCCGAGGGTTTTCCCATCCTTCACACTCCCGCCTGAAGTGCCCCTCATTACCACAGTTATAACAGGCAATATCGGTTGCTCCCCTTCTCGCGAGACCCTGTTCTCTAGCAGCCCTCTGCTTAGTCTGTTCCCTCAGGGAGTCTAACTCCCTGTCAGCTTTATCATGTGGAGTGGCACACCCGCTAATTGCAGCCAGGATATCTCAGTCCGAAACTCACCACGAGCTCCTTTACCACTGCCTGGAGTGGGCTGTCAGTGGTCACTTCAGCCAAGGCGGCTACTACAAGGACTGTTCCCTGCTGACAGAGGCCTCCCATGCCTCCATTGCATTCTCCTCTTTTCTTACTCCTCTCATCAGCTCAACAAATGAGGAAGGGGGTGCATCTTACAAGACATTCAGATTCACCAAGCAATCATGACCCGTGACCCATGACTATGTGACTTTTGTCACTTGTCCTGTCTGAACTGGTTCACCTCAGCCCTCCCCCACCCCCAGCAGCAAGCAACTCAGCTGCCTCTCTAGCCGAAACATTTAGATGAAAAGTTTCTCCCTCTTCTGCTGAAACATGTTCTAAAACCCTGTCATAAACTCCATTGGGCTTCCCATCGCACCAAAAGCATTTTCTAGCACTTGCATGTAGCCTACGGAAGTAACAAATGGGTTCTCTGCCTTTAAGGATCTTAATACGTCCACAGCCAGCCCCCTCAGACTCTCTATCAGTGGCTGTCTCATATTCCTCTTACCCATCGGGGATGGGCGTTATTCCCGAGAATACTTTGAGCCTACAGTAACTGGGACTTTGAACCTGGGCACTGCACCATTATTTGCAAAGGGAGGTATCAACTCAGAATACTCACCCTTTGCTGGAGGACTCACTAGACCTTCCACATCAGACCCCTCCTTCCCCTCGCTCCACAGAAACAAGAGCAACTTGTCTTTAAAGTCTCTTCCCCCAGCTACAGGAAACTCAGCTTCCGATTTAGCATGCTCGCCTACACTCCCTTCCTCCCAGAAAGCATGGACAGATAATGGCTTCCCCTCTGCCGTTGGCGTGTGGCTAAGTGGTTAAGGCGTTCGTCTAGTAATCTGAAGGTCGCTAGTTCGAGCCTTGGCTGAGGCTGTGTGTGTGTCCTTGAGCAAGGCACTTAACCACACATTGCTCTGCGACGACATCAGTGCCAAGCTGTATGGGTCCTAATGCCCTTCCCTTGGACAACGTCGGTGGCGTGGAGAGGGGAGACTTGCAGCTTGGGCAACTGCCGGTCTCCCATACAACCCTGCCCAGGCTTGTGCCCTGGAAACTTTCCAAGGCACAACTCCATGCCCTATCAAGACTAACGGAGGCCTACCCCTCTCTCCTGGAGTCCCAATAGTACCAGGCAGTTCCACTACTATTATGTCAGCGCTCGTCTGAAACAGAAAGACTTTCAGGTTGTATACTGTAAACATTCTCTGGTATTAAATTGAACCATTGAAGGGATAGTCATGCAAAGAAGGGAGTGCATCGAAGATTTACTGAACTGATTTTTGAGGCGGCAGTTGGCAAGCAAGGAGAGATTTGTCCTAAATTCACCATGGTATAGAAGAACGAGAAATTCTTACGAAAATAAATGAGTTATGTCATTTAAAATTAAGAATAGAAGTTTCCTCGCATGGTGGACCTGTGGAATTCTATGCCACAAAAGGCAGTGGAAGCCAGGTCATTAAATACAGTGCCTATAAAAGTATTTACCACCCCCACCCCGGAAGTTTTCATGTTTTGTTGTTTTACAACATTGAATCACAATGGATTTAGTTTGGCTTTTTTTGACACTGATCAACAGAAAAATACCCTTTTGTGTCAAAGTGAAAATAGATCTCTACAAAGTGATTATATTAATTACAAATGTATAAATTAATTACAAATATAAAACAATATAATTGATTGCATAAGTATTCACCCCGCCTCCCTTAACATGACACTCCAAGTCATCAATGGTGCAGCCAATTGGTTGTAGAAGTCACATAATTAGTTAAATGGAGATCACCGTGTGCAGTCAAAGTGTTTCAATTGATTATAGTAAAAGTACACCTGTATCTGAAAGGTCCAATTGCTGGTGAATCAGTATCCTGGCAAAAACTACACCATGAAGACAAAAGAACACTCCAAGCAACTCTGCAAAAAGGTTTCTGAAAAGCACAAGTCAGGTGATGAATGCAAGAAAATTTCAAAGTCACTGAGTATCCCTTGGAGTACAGTTAAGTCAATCATCAAGAACTGGAAAGAATATCGCACAGCCATAAATCTGCCTAGATCAGGCCATCCTCAAAAACTGAGTGGTGAGAAAGGCCATCAAGAAACCTATGACAACTCTAGAGGAATTACAAACTTCAGTGGCTGAGATGGGAGAGATTGCGCACACAACAACTGTTGCCTGGATGCTTCACCAGTCGCAGTTTTTTGGGAGAGTGACAAAGAGAAGGCCAGTGTTGAAAAAAACTTGTGAAATCTCAGCTAGAGTTTGCCACAAGGCATGTGGGAGAATCTAAAGTAACCTGGAAGAAAGTTCTATGGTCTGCTGAAACCAAAATGGAGCTTTTTGGTTATCAGGCTAAGTGCTAAGATTGGCATAAGCCAAACACTGTACATCATTAAAAACACACCATCCCTACCATGGAGCACGGTGGTGGCTACAACATGCTGTGGGGATGCTTCATTGCAGCAGGCCCTGGAAGGCTTGTGAAGGTAGGAGGTAAAATGAATGCAGCAAAATGCAGGGAAATTCTGGAGGAAAAACTGATGCAGTCTGCAAGAGAACTGCGACTTGAGAAGATTTGTTTTTCAGTGAGACAATGACCCCAAGCATAAAGCCAAAGCTACACAGGAATGGCTTAAAAACAACAACGTTAATGCCTTGGAGTGGCCAAATCAGAGTCCGGACCTCAATCCAATTGAGAACTTGTGGCTGGACATGAAAAAGGTTGTTCACTCATGATCCCCATGCAATCTCACAGAGCTTGAGCAGTTTTGTAAAGAATGGGGAAAAATTGCAGTGTCCAGATGTGCAAAGCTGATAGAAACCTATCCACACAGACTATAATTGTTGTCAAATATGCATCTACTAAATACTGACTTGAAGGGGATGAGTAATTATGCAATCATTTTGAGTTTAATTATTGCAATAAATTTAGACCAATTTGTAGAAATTTCTTTTCACTTTGACATGAAAGAGTCTTTTTCTGTTAATCAGTGTCAAAAAAAGCCGAATTAAATCCACTGTGATTCAATGTTGTAAAATAATAAAACATGAAAACTTCCAAGGGGGTGAATACTTTTTATAGACACTGTATATTCAAGAAGGAGCTGGATATATTAATAGATATTGTGGCTATAGGAAGAAGGCAAGAACAGGGTAATGAAGTGGATAATCAGCCATGATCACACAAGAATGGTGAAGCAGCCCAAAGAACCTGTGCTTTTTTTTCCTGTGTGACTAGACTGGTGATTAACTGGGCAACCTTTTCTGTTTGTAGCATTTTTCATAGCTGCCTCTGCTGACAGCTATTAGGTAACTGGCTATGTTACTGACTGAGGACAGCGCCTTCATGCTGAGAGATTTTAATTACAAGTAAATTCCCTCTATTTGCTAATAGATGAAAACTGCCATTGATTTAAGGTTTGCACGATCAGTGCTTTGGTTACTTGCCAATCTTATTTGTGTGGCAGTTGTTTGATATAATTTTAATATGTTACAGAGTCTGAATGACATTTCAGGTGGTCAAACAATTTTAGTCGTAACATTGGGGCTGCACTTACAATGAGGTTTCACCTTAATGGGGGAAGTCACCTCAGTTGGAAAGTGTGTTTCAATGGAATTGCATATTGCTATGCCTTTCCATTTCAAGTGGGAAAATATAAACTTTGCTTCATCTGTTTTCGTTGTTGAAACATGCTAGAGGTGTCTTGGCATGAGAAGATGTGCAAATTAACATACAGAGAGATTCCCAATTTTAGCTTTGATAGTTTACTTACCTGAAGAATACTTTCTAATGGCTTCAGTTCAATAGCTCCTTTCTGTTAATATTTCCTATCAAAAGCTTTCAGACAGGTGACCTTCACTTAAGGTGAAAGTAGTGGGGTGGTGTGTTCCATTTCTTGCAAACATTTTACCATAACACAAAGCTGTGTTTTACCTTGATGCACCATCAATAACTCATTCTGAGACGTAAGAAGTGAGGTATCAGCTTTTATTGACTGGAAGAATGAACAACACTACATCCTGGAGAATGAGGCCGGGCTCAGGCCTCAATCGCCTTTATACAGGGGTCTGTGGGAGGAGCCACAGGAGCAGTCAGCAGGGGTCTGTGGGAGGAGCCACTGGAACAGTCAGCAGGGGTCTGTGGGAGGAGCCACTGGAACAGTCAGCAGGGGTCTGTGGGAGGAGCCACAGGAGCAGTCCAGACAGGTATATGTAGTTCACCACAACCTTCTGCACGTACATCAAGGAATGAGAATTTATGCACTTTTTTCACTTAAATCTTTATTCGATATTACAGATGTTTGGTCATGGTTTGTGAATTCTGTAAGGATGAACTTCAGTTACCTGAACTGCTGTGACATAGGGGTCACTTGTACAACTGAGGCATAAGCTGATTACTGTACTATATAGCTTTGTGGACAGTCAAAAAACTGGAGGTCAGAGAATAAAAGTCAGGGTGAAACATTTCAAAAAGACATGCTTCTCTGTCATTCTGGTCTCAGCTTAAACATGAAGAGAGCCCTTAATTTTCTCACAACATTCTGAAATATCAATCGATAAGTCAGTTTCAGGATTTGTTACTAATTCTTTCTGCTGTAAACCATATTAACATAAGTACTTACAAACAAGCTGGATGAACTCAGCAGGTCGGGCAACATCCATGGAAACGAGCAGTCAACGTTTCAGGCCGAGACCCTTCGTCCCGAAATGTTGACTGCTCATTTCCACGGGTGCTGCCCGACCTGCTGAGTTCATCCAGCTTGTTTGTACGTGTTGATTTGACCACAGCATCTGCAGTGCACTTTGTGTTAACATAAGTACTGTTTATCACTTTGGTATGTATATACTATTTTTAAGTCTGTCAAATTCAATACAGCTGAATTAAGTTTCCCTGATCCCAAGGAAATAACCTCACTTTAACCAGTCCTTCAAGTCTAAAATTTTCTCGTTCTTGCACTGTAATCCAAGATCTCCTGTGCACCATGTCTCGTAAATGACATCTTTCCTGTTTTGTGATCAAAGATGTTCTCTCTCCTCTCACTCTGCCAGAATGGTGGAGAATGTGGAAAGAGGTAACGCCTGTGCAAGGCCTTTCTGTTGCACACAACTAGGTTGGTGTCATGCATGGTAGAACCTCAGTGCTGTAAGACTTGGTATGGAATTGCAGTGTTACTTGTTATAAATGCAAGATCAAGTAGTAGGCCATTCGGCTCCTTGTCTCTGTTGTAACATTCAGTAAGATCATATAGTTGATTTTTACCTTTGCTGTACTTTCCATTGATTTCCTTAATATGTAATCTAAGATGTTTGTTTTAGATACAGTGACTGAGCCTCCATAGTTCTCAGGGTAGAGCATTCCAGAAATTCATTATCTTCTGGGTGAAGAAACAGCTCATATCCATCCGGAATGAACAACCCCTTTTTTTGGGAATCTTCGGGACACTGCAGTCGGATAAGATGTTGTTGGTGTATCTATCCTGTCAAACCCTGAAATGCTTTTCAGTGTTTCAATGTATCTTCACAGCACCCCCTCTATTTCAAATTTGTCATTTTTGAGATTAAGGCATTGGGTACATTCTTATCAGGACCGTATATAATTGCAGTATAATACCTTCATTTTTATACTTAAATATTCTTGCAGTAAAAAACAACATAGTGTGTGTCTTTCTGATTGCTTTCTGTACCTGTGTGTTAGCTTTCAGTAATTCGCACACTAAAACATGCAGATCCTTAAAATATCAACTTCTTTCACACTCTCACTATTACTCTGCATTTCTACCAAAGATGATGACCTCACATTCTTCCATATATATTCCATCCATTCAGTTAGCCTAATTTGATTTGAAGCTTCTCTGCATCCTCATAATCCACACTGCTATTCTATAAACTTGGATATATCACATTTCATTCCTTCAAATTTGTGGAGTGGTGTGGGAGGAATCACCTGCTCCTGAATGTGGTCAAAACCAGAGAGATGCTGATTAATTTTAGGAGGAAGAGGACTGTGATGAATCCTGTATACATTCTGGGAGAAGAAGCAGTGGTGCTGGGGATGTACAAATATTTGGGCATTCACCTCGACACAGACTTGACTGGAAAACCAACACCATGGCTGTTTACAAGAAGGGAATGAGCAGACTCTATTTTCTAAGGAAGTTGAGATCCTTCAATATGTGCAGCAGGATGTTGGAGATCTTTTACCAGTGCGGTCTTCTTTGTGGCTTTATGTTGGGGAGCAGCATCGGTGCTGGTGATGCAAAAGGGCTAAATAAACTCATCAAAAAGGCTGGATCCATCCTTGGCTACAACCTGAATTCTTTTGAGTTCGTGGTAGAGAGGAGGTCACTATACAAACTGTTATCCAATATGGATAATCTGGCACATCCTTTCCATGACCTACTGAATAAACAGTGGAGCCCCCTTTTGAACAGATTCACTCAGCTCCACTGTCACAAGGAGCATTACAGAAAATCTTTCTTACCAAATGCAATAAGCATATACAACAGTTTAGCTCTGTGTGACAGGAGAACACACATCACAGTACAATAGTCTCTGTTTTATTATTTTGTACATTTTTATTGTTCATTGGTAAATTATTGTGTATATTATTCTATAGTTTATTATTAGTTAAGTCTGTACAATACTAAGTGTTTTAAATGATGCTGCTGTAACAAAAGAATTTCCCACTCAAGATTAATAAAGTTCTTCTTATTATTATTTCAACTAAATCATTGAGATGATGAGAACTGTTTGCACCCAGCATTAGTCTCTGCAGTTTCATTCAAATCAGTGTCTGCCAACCAAAATAATCCATTCATTCCTAATCTTTGTTTCCCAATCAATCCTTAAATTGTGCCATATATGACCCAGACATCCCACATGCTCTAATTTTGTTTAATTTTTGTTCAAAGCCTATTCTTCAGAAATAGCACTATGGGAAACCATCCTGATACAATACTGTCTGAATCTTGAAGTGCTGAAATTTCCTTTGCAATGCAATAAACTTGCATTTTATTAATAAATCCAAAAATGACAGGTTATTCTTAGACCTTTTGCATCCACTTTTTAGATTTTCTTGTCACAAAGAAGACAATACACTATTGTAGTGCATGTCAATGATTCAGTCTTCACAGCTAAGGATGAAAATTTCATAACTCTTTGAAAGAAGAAATTCATCCTCATTACTGGCATAAATGGACACCTTGTATTCTGAAACTACTCCTTAGTTCCAGATACCTTCACCAGGGAGGAGTTCCTTTTGGCATGCACCCTTTCAAATCTCCTCAGAATCTTACAAGTCCCAACAAGACCTTGTCTCCTCTTCTAAGTTGAATCTTTCCCCATACACTGAGATTGAGGACATAGTGGACAGCGAAAAGGCTATCAAAGCTTGCAGTGGGATCTGAATCAAATGGAGAAATGAGCTGAAAGCGGCAGATAGAATTTAATGCAGACAAATGTGGGGTGTTGCACTTTGGAAGGACAAACCAGAATAGGACATAGATAGTAAACAGTAGGGAACTGAGGAGTATGGTAGAACAGAGGAATCTAGGTATACAGATGCATGGTTCCTTGAAAGTGGTGTCACAGGTAGCCAGAGCCTTTGGCACATTGGCCAGTTTGCTTACTGGCACAACAGGTCCACAGCAGATACTGTTTCATTGGTTCTTCACTCAACCCTGGAACACCTGGACAGCAAAGATGCATACATCAAGATTTTATAAACTACAGCTCAGCATTTAGTACTATCATCTCCTCAAAACTAATCAATAAGCTTCAAGATCTTGGCCTCAATACCTCCTTATGTAATTGGATCCTCGATTACCTCACTTGCAGACCCCAGTCAGTTCAAATTGGTAACATCTTCTCCACAATCTCCATCAGCACAGACACACCACAAGGGTGTGTGCTTAGACCCCTGCTCTATTTGTTTTACTCTTCTGACTGTATGGCTAAGTTAAGCTTCAATGCCATATTTAAGTTTGATGATGACACCACTGTCATAGACCAAATCAAAGATGGTGACAAATCGCCATATGGGAGGGAGATCGAAAATCTGGCTGAGTGATGCCACAACAACCTCTCACAATGTCAGCAAGACTAAGGAACTCATTATTGACTTCAGGAGGAGGAAACTGGAGGTCCATGAGCCAGTCCTCATTGGGGGGGGGTCAAAGGTGAAGAATATCAGCAACTTAAAATTCCTCCAAGTTATTTCAGAGGACCTGTCCTGGGTCTTGTACATAAATGCAATTATAAAGAAAGCATGACAATGCCTATACTTCCTTAGAAGTTTGCAAAGATTTGGCAAGACACATAATACTTTAACAAACTTCTACGGATGTGTGGTGGAGAGTATATTGACTGGTTGCAATACAGCCTGGTATGAAAACACAATGTTCTCAAATGAAAAATCCTAGAAAAAGTAGTGGATATGGCCCAGTACCTCACAGTAAAGCCTCCCCCACTATTGAGCACATCTACACCCATTACTGTCACATGAAAGCAGCATCCATCCTCAGGCCAGGACCCCCACCACCCAGGCCATACTCTCTTCTCATTGCTGCTGTCAGTTACAGGAATCTGAGGATTCACACCATCACGTTTGGAAACACCCAACTTCACTTACCGGTCACTGAAGTGTTCCACAACCAATGTACTCATTTTCAAGGACTCTTCACCTCATGTTCTCAATATTTGTTGCTTATTTATTATTATATTTTTTCTTTTGTATTTACACAGTTTGTTATCTTTGCACATTGGTTGTTTGTCTGCCTTGTTGGGTGTGGTCTCTCATTGATTCTATTATGGTTTTTGGATTCACTGAGTTTGCCTGCAGAAAAACAAATCTCATGGTATATGGTGACATATAGGAACTTTGATAATAAATTTGATACTTTAACTTTGGCCTTCATAAATCAAAGTATTGAGTAAGGAGTTGGGATGTTACATTGAGGTTGTATAAGATGGTGGGAGTACCAGGTTATGTATTACATGTAATTCTGGTTATTTAACTAGGGAAGGATATCAATAAGATTGAAAAAGTGCAGAGAAAATTTACCTGGATGTTGCCAGGACTTGAGGACTTGAGTTATAGGGAAACGTTGAATAGGTTAGGACTTTATTCCATGGAGTATGGGAGAATGAGGGGAGATTTGATAGAGGTATACAAATTATGAGGGAAATAGATAGGTTTTTTTAACAATTAAGTTTTTTTCCCCCACTAACAATTGGGTGAGACTAGAACAAGAGATCCTGGTTTAAGGGGGAAAAGTTAAATTTATTCAATCAGTGGATGTGAGGATGTGGAAAGAGCTGTCAGCAGAAGTGGGGGATGCTAGTTAGATTTCAACATCAAAGGGAAATTTAAATACAATGGTGCTAGAAAGTTTGTGAACCCTTTAGAGTTTCCTCTATTTCTGCATAAATTTGACCTAAAATGTGATCAGATGTTCACGCATGTCCTAAAGCTAGATAAACCTAGAGAACCCAGTTAAATAACACAAAAACATTATACTTGTTCGTGTACTTTTTGAGAAAAGTGCTTCCCAATACTGACCAATGTTGGCCAAAGGTAAAATAAATCCAAGTCCAGTGATAAAAGGTTTAATCATTTATTAAGGTATATAACTTCATTTATCTATATGTGAGATATGAATGGATTTGAACAACTGCAATAAATGTCCAGGCTTGATTTTATTAAACAGTTGCATATTGTGGGCAAATGCTTCCAATCCCCAAAGCATGAAAATCCTGGATTTCTCCCTTGATCGGACGTATTGAACTAGAGAAAAATAACTCTGAACCTTAGTGACAAACAGCGCACTGGTCGACTCCCTCGCTAAAACGATTGCAAAGCTACAAGTCTGAAACCTGCAGAAATTTATATTCGACGCATTTAAGGTTCAATTGGAAAATACGTTTCCCGCCCGCGGAGATGAAGTTTAGTCTCCATTGTGCTCGGCTTTTGTTTCACAAACGTTTCGCCATCGTCACTTTTCTAGAAAGGAAGCAACATCGTTATGGAAGTTCAATAGCAGTGAATTTGATGTGTCCTCGGCAATTTTACCCGGACTGAAATTCTGTACCAAGTCACGGGAGGAAGGCGACTACTATTCACTCGCCATCTTTTCAGCAGAAGTAATCTCGATTGACTGGGAGCTCGACTGATTGTTAAAAACAAGGATGGATGGCCCGTCGTGGGTGAACGAAACACGACGAACGGGTGCTACGGCGGCGGTTGGAATGGAGAATGCCCTATCACAGGGTGCTGTTACATCAAACACGACGTGTATCCCACCACTTTTAGCTTTCCAGTTGGTGTTGCTAGGTGACGAGCGTTCAATCATTGCTGATTCAGGTTCTGAATCTGCCTTATTCCCGTGGAGTGGGTCGTGGGTGGTACCAGACCAAGCGGCAAAAAATAAATCTTTTTTGTCAGGAGTATCTTTAGACTTGAAGGGAATGCCACGATAGGCAATTTCTACAACCAGAGTGCAGCCATCCAGAGTAGTGAGTTTCAAGGTGTTTGGATCTGTTCCTTCGGGGAGGCTAAATTTATTAGTGAACCCGTGATAGTTGCATCTTATCATCCCATCGGTTTCTTCAGTAATTTCAGCCCTGTTTCCGGTTATTGTAATGGCTTTGCCCTTCACGTGTGCTTTAACACTTCCCGGTGAAACATCATTCAAATCTAAATACAAGGTTAACTTTCCCAATGCTTTGACATGCTTGCTCATGCTCCTTTTTAACTAATGTGGTCCGGGACGTGTCCGACCACGGACAGGGGGATAAACGTCCTTCCTTGCGTCACTGCTGTATAAACGTGAGATATACGCTACTGCACTATTGTGCCGAAAACTGCTACAGTACTCTTTTACATGTGTCAAATAAAATATTATTTCTCGTTTTTGTGTAAAGTAATACGAAGAATCGAAATTGTCAAATATTTGATATTTAAAATTATTGGAAATTCGAGTATATTCTTTGAATGCAAGGGACATTTCCCCCTCTTTTTCATGTACAGTATTTGAGATGATGCCCCGAAGTGGGTGACAGAGCTACTACAATTGCGCATATCCACCGTAAAGACACTGCTGTGTATTTTCAAATAGGAATATTGAGTGACTTTGAGGGAACCTTGCAGGTGACAAGTAGTCTAATGTGATTCATCCTTATGGAACAGGAACTAGAGATAGGGAGAAGTTTTGATGTATTTGAAGTGGCCTTGGTTGATGCTATGCTGGTGATGAAGTAAATAATCTAGATTGGACACAAGTGGTACTTCAGATGTGGAAATCTAGAGCAATACACATTGTGATGGAGGAGATCAGCAGGTCAGGCAGCATGGGAATAAACAGTCGCCGTTTTGGGCAGAGACCCTTCAGGAATATCTAGGATGGGTTGTTTGGAGATAGGTGGTACCTCTTTGTCTTGAAAGTTTTGGGGCTTTGTGAATGTTGTTGGTAAGTGGGTGTACTGAAGTATTGCTTTATGTAACTTGCAGATAATTTAAAAAAAAAGACTTGGAGAGTTGGGGGATTGTCACTCTCCACAAAATACAGTTGCTAAACTGCCTTGTAACTTCTTTATGTGGCTGGTTCAGCTCATCACTGGTGAATAACTGGATAACTGGACCCTACTTGGGTACTGTTGGTGGGTGGCTCAGCAATGGAACGACCCCATTGTACAGGCCGAACAAACAGGTTACTCTATTACCAATGTCCGGTAATCAGATATTTGTCCATAAGTCAGAAATACACAATAATCACTTGATATCATAACCATACCCTAATTATTAGCATCAATATTTACTCTGTTGTTAGTTTCATAAAATATTATGGAGTAATTAATTTTAAATAAAATTTAATCTCAGTTTAATTATGTAATAATTTGTTGATTGTAACAGACAGTCATTGCTTCAGCAGCTTTTCCACATAATTTTAATGCTTTTGTGTTTTCAGTTCAGTCAGGGTTCTTTCAGAGAAGAGCCAGGACTAAAGTCTCCATATCAGAGTATGGGTCAGGTGCAGGTCAGTGGGACGAGGCAGAAAAATGGTTCATCACAGCCAAGAAGGGCCAAAAGGCCTGATTCTGTGCTGTAATGCTCTATGGTTCTAAGATGGAAATACCATTCCTATGATAAATAATTGAATTACTGAGGAGTTCATGTGGTGTCACTCTTGAGGCAATATGAAACAACAATGAAAAAGGGCTGCCCTTAAAAGAACCTGCGGTATTTTGTCTAAGGTTTGGGGTGGAACATATCCCCAGATAACAGTTTACACCTTCAAAATCAGAGCTATCGAAGAATTCTTACATATTGTGTTACCAGAAAAAAACTTTGCTTTTTACATTCTGCACATTCATAAATTAACTTAATATATTCTTGGTGTAATTTAAAGATTCTGATACCTTCAGTAAGAAAAAAAAGTAGGTAATAAGAACTCAAATGCACTTGTAGCTGTTATGGTTGAATATTTATGAAGCATCCAAAACAGACAGCATGTCTATAGTACAATGTAGAGGATGGAAGCAACTAGTGTATGGAAAAGGGGAAAAACCATTGAAGAAAGGAAAATGTAACTTGACAGGAATGCTTATCTTCATTTATTTAATGTTTTAAAGTGGTAAACTGGAGAAAGTATTGAAGTATAAATTGCTTTCATAAAACATAGAACAAAACACACAGTACAGGCTCTTCAGCTCAAGGTGTTGTGCTGACATTTTCACCAACTTTAAGGTCAATCTAACCCCTCCCACATAACCCTCCATTTTACTTTCATCCATGGGCCTAAGTCTCTTAACTGTGCCTAGTGTATCTGCCTTTATCACAACCCATGGCAGTGTATTCCATGCATCCACCATTCTCTGTGTAAAAAAAAACTTCCTCTGCTATTCCCCTGATAAGTTTCTTCAATCACCCTAAAATTATGTGATTTTAGGCCCATTGTGTTAGCTAATTCTGCCCTGGGAAGGAATTGCTGACTATCCGCTCTATCTATACCGGATATGATCTTATGCACCTGGATTAATTTACCTCTCAGCCTCCTTCACTCCAAAGGGGAAAACTCTAGCTCGCTCAACCTATCCTCGTACAACACGCTGTCTAATCCAGACAGCATCCTGGTAAATCTCCTCTGCACCCTCTCTAATCCAGGCAGCATCCTGGTAAATCTCCTCTACACCCTCTCTAATCCAGGCAGCATCCTGGTAAATCTCCTCTGCACCCTCTCTAATCCAGGCAGCATCCTGGTAAATCTCCTCTGCACCCTCTCTAATCCAGGCAGCATCCTGGTAAATCTCCTCTACACCCTCTCTAATCCAGGCAGCATCCTGGTAAATCTCCTCTACACCCTCTCTAATCCAGACAGCATCCTGGTAAATCTCCTCTGCACGCTGTCTAATCCAGGCAGCATCCTGGTAAATCTCCTCTGCACCCTCTCTAATCCAGGCAGCAACCTGGTAAATCTCCTCTGCACCCTCTCTAATCCAGGCAGCATCCTGGTAAATCTCCTCTACACCCTCTCTAATCCAGGCAGCATCCTGGTAAATCTCCTCTACACCCTCTCTAATCCAGACAGCATCCTGGTAAATCTCCTCTACACCCTCTCTAATCCAGGCAGCATCCTGGTAAATCTCCTCTGCACGCTGTCTAATCCAGGCAGCATCCTGGTAAATCTCCTCTACACCCTCTCTAATCCAGACAGCATCCTGGTAAATCTCCTCTGCACGCTGTCTAATCCAGGCAGCATCCTGGTAAATCTCCTCTACACCCTCTCTAATCCAGACAGCATCCTGGTAAATCTCCTCTGCACCCTCTCTAATCCAGGCAGCATCCTGGTAAATCTCCTCTACACCCTCTCTAATCCAGGCAGCATCCTGGTAAATCTCCTCTGCACCCTCTCTAATCCAGGCAGCATCCTGGTAAATCTCCTCTACACCCTCTCTAATCCAGGCAGCATCCTGGTAAATCTCCTCTACACCCTCTCTAATCCAGGCAGCATCCTGGTAAATCTCCTCTACACCCTCTCTAATCCAGGCAGCATCCTGGTAAATCTCCTCTACACCCTCTCTAAACCTTCCACATTCTTCCTATAACGAGGGAATCAGAACTAAACATAATACTCTAAGTGCAGTCTAACCACAGTCTTGTAGAACTGCAACATAATCTTGACGCTCTTGAACCCATTCCCATGACTAATGAAGGCCAACACACCATATGACTTCCTAACCACCCTGTCAGCTGGCACGGAAACTTTGAGAGATCTATGGATGTGGATCCCAAGATTGCTCTTTCTCCACATTGCTAAGAATCCTCCCACTAATCCTGTACTTTGACTTCAAGTTTGACCTTCCAGTCTTTGTCAGTTCACACTTTCATCAGCACTCAACCATAAACATAAACTTAAAGGAGATGGTATGTTGCAGTTGTGTCGTCTCAAACCATGGCTGGAGGCAACATCCTAAAAAGGGAGGAAGGTGTGAAAGTCATCCACCAAAAACAGGCAGAGACCATGGCAGCGTCCTCTCCCTCCTACCTGAATTCCAGCTAGATTACAGAGCTGGTAAGGACAGTATCCAGGTCAGTCAAATGGCTGGTGGCAGTAGTGGTCACCCATGGATGTACACAAAAGGTTTATTAGAGGACAGCAATGTCATGTGTTAGGACACAAGGTTGTTAGTATCAGTAACTGATCTACCCTTGACCACAATTAGAGAGGCAATTCATGTTACCAGTGGGGTGGGGGGGGGGGGAGGAGGGAGGACAATTTACAATGGCCTGTTAACCTACTAACCAGTCTTTGGACTGCTATGACTTGCCTTTCTGACATCCTTGCAGGCAGACAAAGGGACTAAGTCCACCAGTAAGAATGTTATTACAGAGAATCTAAGTGATGAATACCTTCCTGCCTGTTGTTCCATATCTTATTGTTCCTAATGGAAGCAAATGAAATAGAATGGGAATGAGAATGAGCAAACGGTGAATAAAGTATTAAAGTATAACAGTATCGGTACTTTGTAATGAAGGCTGGTTCTGCAAGGTAAATGATTAGTTATACTGATCAGAATAGAAAGATATCAGACAAATAGATGGGAAGGGAGCTGAGTTATGGCAGAGACATGAAGTTCCACACCTGAATGGCAAGGCAAATGTAACCTAGGCAGAGAGAGGGAAAAATTGCACAGAGTGGTTGAAGGCAATCACTCCAGACTGGATGAACACAAGTGAACTGGACTCTTTCAGTCATTGGGCCAGTGAGCAAAAGGATACTCCCAAAGGGGCTGACTTTATGGTGAAGTCCTTGTAGCTGTTCAAACAAAGATTTCCCCAAAGCATTTCTGTGGATTGATCAAAGGCATTAAGTGATTGCTCAAACACAAGGAAATCTGCAGATGCTGGAAATTCAAGCAACACGCACAAAATGCTGGTGGAACGCAGCAGGCCAGGCAGCATCTACAGGAAGAAGTACAGTTGACGTTTCGGGCTGAGACCCTTTGTCAGGATTAAGTGATTGGTGTCAGGTTGTTGCAGGTGACACAAAGATTGGGGCTGTAGTGGACAAGTGTTGAAGCTCGCAGCGTGATCTGATGAGCTGGGAAAATAGGCTGTAAAATGGCCTTGGCAGTTTGCTTATCGCTCAAATTGATCCAATGACACTGCTATAGCCTCTGCCTCCACTCCGCCCTGTCCCAACTGGGAAATGGTGCTTCACTTTGTTGTCTCAGCAGCGCGTGATGTACAAAAGGTGAAGATTTCCAATATCAGGTGCCTTTCTTTCACTGAATAGCAAGAGGTGGATGCTTGACGCTTCATACAGCACAGAGGGAGATCATCTGATTCATTGTGACTCTGCTAGCCCTGCTCTCCAATTAGTTCCACTCTCATTTGTTCTTTCCTCATAGCACAGCATATTTTCCTAATACCAACTACAGTTCTCTTAAAAATCTCTATTAAATCTGTTTCCATCACTTTTTTAGGTAGTCTGCTCCAATTTATAATAACTTTCTGTGCAATAATAATTTACCCTACTTCCCCTCACCAACTTCTTATATCTGTGATTTCTGATTCCAGTTCTTGTCAGTGTAAGGCGTACGGTGTATTGGCCTTCATCAATCGTGGAATTGAACTTAGGAGCTGAGAGGTAATGTTGCAGCTACATAGGTCCCTGGTCAGACCCCACTTGGAGTACTGTGATCAGTTCTGGTCGCCTCACTATAGGAAGGATGTGGAAGCCATAGAAAGGGTGCAGAGGGGATTTACAAGGATGTTGCCTGGATTGGGGAGCATGCCTTATGAGAATAGGTTGAGTGAAATTGGCCTTTTTTCCTTGGAGTGACGGAGGATGAGAGGTGACCTGATAGAGGTGTATAAGATGTTGAGTGGCATTGATCATGTGGATAGTCAGAGGCTTTTTCCCAGGGCTGAAATGGTTGCCACAAGAGGTCACAGGTTTAAGATGCTGGTGAGTAGGTACAGAGAAGATATCAGGGGTAAGTTTTTTACTCAGAGAGTGGTGAGTGTGTGGAATGGGCTGCCAGCAACAGTGGTGGAGGCGGATACAATAGGGTCTTTTAAGAGACTTTTGGATAGGTACATAGAGCTTAGAAAAATAGAGGGCTGTAGGTAAGCCTAGTAATTTCTAAGGTAGCGACATGTTCGGCACAACTTTGTGGGCCAATGGGCCTGTATTGTGCTGTAGGTTTTCTATGTTTCTTTGTTTCTATATGCCAGGATACTGTTTATTGACCAGCTCGGTGTTTAATACAATCATCCCTCAGAAGCTTGTGGGCAAACTCACTTCAATGGTCAATGAACAACTTCTTCAACAGGTTCGACAGCTCAATCTCATCCTCACCGCAGAAATCCACACCAGGCTTACTGCCCTCACAGGAAAATAGCCACTCACAGGAGACCTTGCCCACGCCCAGGATTACGGCTGCACAGGTGGAAGGTCAACTGAGGAAGATCTGTACCAGCAAGGCGGCTGGACCGGATGGAGTTTCCCCACGATTACTGAGGGCCTGTGCGACTGAGCTGGGAGAACCACTACAGCGCATCTTCAACATGAGCCTGGAGCAGAGAAGAGTACCCAGACAGTGGAAAACATCCTGTATTGTCCCGGTACCGAAGAAACCACAACCAAAGGAGTTGAATGACTTCAGACCTGTTGCCTTGACGTCGCACGTGATGAAGACCATGGAGCGGCTGATAATACAGAATCTGAGGCCACAAACCAGGCACGCCCAGGATCCTCTTCAGTTTGCGTATAAGGAGAAGGTGGGAGTGGAGGATGCTATCACGTATTTGCCGCACAAATCACTCTCTCACCTAGAGGGGGTCAGTTGTGCTGTGAGGATTACATTCCTTGACTTCTCTAGTGCCTTTAACACCATCCAGCCCAAGATCTTAAGGCACAAACTAACGGAGATGGGAGTGGACTCTCACATGGTGGATTGGATAGTGGACTACTTGACAGATAGACCTCAGTATGTGCGGTTGGGAGACTGTAGGTCTGACACGGTGGTCAGCAGCACAGGGGCGCCGCAGGGAACCGTACTCTCTCCGGTCCTGTTCACCCTGTACACATCAGACTTCCAATATAACTCGGAGTCCTGCCATGTGCAGAAGTTCGCTGATGACATGGCCATAGTGGGGTGTGTCAGGAATGGACAGGAGGAGGAGTATAGGAAACTGATACAGGACTTTGTGATATGGTGCAACTCAAACTACCTGTGTCTCAATATCACCAAGACCAAGGAGATGGTGGTGGACTTTAGGAGATCTAGGCCTCCTATGGAGCCAGTGATCATTAATGGAGAATGTGTGGAGCAGGTTAAGACCAACAAGTATCTGGGAGTACAGTTAGACGAGAAGCTAGACTGGACTGCCAACACAGATGCCTTGTGCAGGAAGGCACAGAGTCGACTGTACTTCCTAAGAAGGTTGGCGTCATTCAATGTCTGTAGTGAGATGCTGAAGATGTTCTATAGGTCAGTTGTGGAGAGCGCCCTCTTCTTTGTGGTGGCGTGTTGGGGAGGAAGCATTAAGAAGAGGGACGCCTCACGTCTTAATAAGCTGGTAAGGAAGGTGGGCTCTGTCGTGGGCAAAGTGCTGGAGAGTTTAACATCGGTAGCTGAGCGAAGGGCGCTGAGTAGGCTACGGTCAATTATGGAAAACTCTGAACATCCTCTACATAGCACCATCCAGAGACAGAGAAGCAGTTTCAGTGACAGGTTACTATCGATGCAATGCTCCTCAGACAGGATGAAGAGGTCAATACTCCCCAATGCCATTAGGCTTTACAATTCTACTGCCAGGACTTAAGAACTTTTTAAAAGCTATTATTAATGCTTTTTGAGATAGTGATTGAGTTAAGTATTGTATGTAATTAGTTTTGCTACAACAAGTGTATGGGACATTGGAAAAAAGTTGAATTTCCCCATGGGGATGAATAAAGTATCTATCTATCTATCTATCTAGATCAAGTTCCAAATGAATCATCGAGTTTGTGGTTGGCCTCATCAATGGCGATGAGAGGCATACAGAGAGGAAATAGAGTGGTAGAATGAGGTGAGCACTAATAACTTGACTCTCAATGTGGCCAAGAGATGATTGTGGACTTGGGAAGATGCAGGCTGAACACTCCTTAGTAGAGGGAGTTAGGAGAGCCAGGTTTCTGGAAGTGCATGTAACAGATAATCTCACCTAGTCCCTCAACATCACCTTTTTAGTCAAGAAAGCACAAACCAGGGTAGGACTTGCATAGCGAATGGTAGCACACTGAGGTGAGTGGTTGAACAGAGGAATCTAGGAGTACAGGTGCTTAATTCTCTGAAAGTGGTGTCATGGTAGAGAGTGTCGTAAAGTGATCTTTTCACACATTGGCCTTCATAAATCAAAGTATTGAGAACAGGAGTTGGGATGTTACACTGAAGTTATATAAGACATCGGTGAGACCAAATTGGGAGTATTGTGTACAATTCTGGTTACCTATGTACAGAGAAATTATAAAAGTTCGAAGTAATATTTATGATCAGAGTACATACATGTCACCACGTACAACCCTGAGATTATTTTTCCTGTAGGCATACTTAACAAATCTATAGAACAATAACTGTAAACAGGACCAATGAAAGAGTGAGTAGAGCATAGAAGACACCAAACTGTGCAAATGTAAACATAAATAAATAACAATAAATAATGAGAGCATGAAATAACAAGATAAAGAATCCATAAAGTGAGATAATTGGTTGTAGGAACATCTCAATAGATGAGTGTAGTTGTCCTCTTTTGTTCAAGAGCCTGTTAGTTGAGGGGTAATAGCTGTTCTTGAACCTGGTGGTGCGAGTCCTGAGGCACCTGTACTTTCTATTTGATGGCAGCAGCGAGAAAAGAGGAGACGGTGAGGATCTTTAATAATGGATGCTGCTTTTCCATGGCAACGTTTCATGTAGTTGTGCTCAATGGTTGGGAAGGCTTTACCTGTGATGTATTGCGCTGAATTTGCTACCTTTTGTAAGATTTTCCATTCAAAGGCATTGGTGTTCTTATATCAGACCATAATGCAACCAGTCAATACACTTCCCACCACACACCTGTAGAAGTTTGTCAAGGTTTTTGATGTCATGTCAAATCTTTGCAGACTCCTGAGGAAGTAGAGGTGCTGTTATGCTTTTTTTCCAATTACATTTACAGTATATGATGGGTCTAGGACAGTTACTCTGAGAGAGTGACACCCAGGAATTTAAAGTTACTGACCCTCTCCAACTGTGATCCTCCGATGTGGATTGGCTCATGGTCCTCTGGTTTCCCTCTCCTGCAGTCTCCAATCATTTCCATGGTCTTGTTGATATTGAATGAGAGGTTGTTGTTATGACAATGCTCAGCCACATTTTTGATGATGGACGCTGCTTTCCTACGATAGCATTTCATGTAGATGTGCTCAATGGTTGGGAAGGCTTTACCTGTGATGTACTGGTAAATCCACTATTGTTTCTATTCAAAGTCATTGGTGTTCTCCTACTAGGCTGTTTCATCAATATTCATGAAACCACACACCCAGAGGCTGCTTTCATCATCACTAGAGACTTCAACTAAGCTTACTGACTAGAGCTCACCTGAAGTTCTGCCAGCACATCAAGGTGAGCACACAGGGAGGAAGCATACTCAACCACTGCTACTCTCCCTTCCACAATGCCTACAGAGCACTTCTTCGGCCTCCATTTGAAAAGTCTGACTATTCCTCCATCTTGCTCCTTCCTGCCTACAGGCAGAAACTGAAACAGGAAGTGCCATAGTGAAAACCATCCACTGCTGGTTCAACCAATCAGACCCAATGTTACAAGACTGTTTTGATAGCATCACCTGGGAGGTATTGCAAGCTGAGCACGTTTCATTTGGAAGTGCATTGAAGATATTGTTCCCAAAAATCGGTCTGGGTCTATTCAAACCAGAAGCCTTGGATAAATAATTCAATATGTGTTGATCTCAGCACAAGGAATAAAGCCTTTGCCTCCAGAGACCAACAGGAGCTTAAGAGATGCCACTATGATTTATGAAGAGCCATCAAGGTGGCACAACGGTATTATGTACCCCTAGGGTTCATTTTTTTCTGTGGACTGTCACTTTAAAATGCCGGGAGAATGAAACTGACTTTTGGACACTGTTTGAGCTGCTCCAGAGAGAGAGAGAGGTGGAGTTATTAGATGGACAATCGATGTTATGGTTTCTCTGCTGCTTGTTTTGAATATACAAGGACACTTGGACATACAGTTGGAGTCAAGATGGATTCGGTCAATGGAAGACACCAGTGAGTGGGTTGCTGGTTTAAACTTTCAGTAGCCAAAAAGGGTGAGATGAGCTCGATCCAGAGTATTGATAAATGACTCTCACAAGTGCTGCAACTAGAAAAAGTTTGCAGAGAAGAGAAGAAAGGAAGGTTTGAAACAGAAGAAACCTAGAGACAAAGAGATCACTGTTTGGACTCTCTCTCTAAGCAGTCCATGAGGGTGAGTTTGTTTCCATTCGGCTACGAAAGTGTGATTGTCACTTAGTTAATCCACAGGAGTGGGTTCTCTGGTGAGGGGAAACCTTTGTGAGTACCATGTGTGTGTTTACCCTTTGTCTGGGTGTGGTAGTTCACTGAAGAAAGGCACCCCATGGCAAATCACTGTTGGAGTTATTTCGTATGTCGTGGAACTGGATAAGTGGCTATCACATTGTGTGTGATTAGGGTAACCTTGTGGAATCTATTGGTGGGCTGGCCCTTGCCTGGGTGGTAGTTCCCTTGAAGATGGTCCCCTTTGTGACAAGCTACTGTTGGTGATAATCCATACACGGATTCGGTTTGAGTATCCGGTGGCCACCACTTTGAGATGTCCTGTAGCTGAATTCGGGTGTGGTATCATTTGTGTTGAAAGGATATTCGTTGAAGATCACTGTCGGTGATACTTCGTGTGTGGAGTGGAACAACTTTGGAGATATAACCTACTGCTATTGTTATTTTTGTATTGCTGTTGTGGAATCTGTGGAATATCGATGTAATTGCCTTCTCACAACATTCACCTTTGTATCACAAACACCTCGTATTAATAACCTGTGCATTTGAACTGAACTTTTCTTATATACCATCGTAAGACTGTAACTCTTGCCTCCTAGCTTGAAGAAGTTTGGGAACTTTATTTTTTTATACCTATATATGCATAACATGGCTAACTCTTGATTTACCTGGTTTAAGTTACTATATTACGTAGTTACTAATAAAATAGGGTTTTGTTAAGAGCAAAACCAGACTCTAGGTGTGTCCTATTGCTGCTGATACTTTTACAGGGTTGCGTGTACGTGACAATGGCAACATGGGGACAAAATCTAGTCACAACTCTGCAACAATGACACTAGCAGCGTATGTGTCACCATCACGGACCTCAAGAGGAAAAACAACCAACATTTCTGCCTCACTCCTAGATGAGCTAAATGATTATTATTGTGTTTTCCCCTCTGCGGTCATCAATGATGCCCTCACCCGCATCTCCTCCATCTCCTGCACTTTGGTCCTCACCACATCCTCCTGTCACCACAACAGGGACTGTGTTCCCCTTGTCCTCACCTACCATCCTACCAGCCTCCGGATCCAGCACATTATCCTCTGCAACTTCCGCCACCTTCAACAGGACCCCACCACTCCCACCTGGCACTTTTCCCTGCAAGCATAAGAGCTACACCTGTCCCTACACCTCCTCTCTTACCACCATTCAGGACCCCAAACAGTCCTTCCAGGTGAGGCAACACTTCACTTGTGAGTCTGTTGGGGTCATCTATTGCATCCGGTGCTCCCGGTGTGGCCTCATCTACATCGGCGAGACCCAACGCAGATTGGGTAACCACTTCGTCGAGCACCTCTGCTCCATCCGCCACAACAGACAGGATCTCCCAGTTGCCATCCACTTCAACTCTGCTTCACGTTCCTATCTGGATATGTCCATACATGACCTCCTCTATTGCCATGATGAGGCCAAACTCACGTTGGAGGAACAATATCTCATATGCCGTCTGGGTAGTCTCCAGCCCCTTGGTGTGAACATCGAATTCTCCAACTTCCGGTAATTCCCTCCCTCTCCCTTCCCCCATCCCACTTTCTCTCTGCCTTCTCTTCCAGGTGCCTATCACCTCTCTCATGATTCTGCCTTCTTCTATGACCCATAGTGCTTTCCCCTTACATTCCTTCTTCACCTTTCCTGCCTATCCCCTCCCTGCTTCCCCTCCCCCACCCCTTGATCTTCCCTCTGATTGGTTTTTCACCTGGCACATTCCACCCTCCCCCCACCTTCTTTATAGGGCCCCTGCCCCCTCCTTCTTCAGTCCTGACGAAGGGTCTCAGCCCGAAACTTTGACTGCTTGTTTCCACGGATGCTGCCCGACCTGCTGAGTTCCTCCAGCGTGTTTGGACATGTTGGTTATTATGATCAATTCGAGGTTGTTAAGACTGAACCCCCGAGAAGAGCCACCACCGAGACCTGCACTTTGGTCATCTCCAAGGTTGAGGTATGTAGAACATTCCAAGGTGTCAACAGCTGCAAGGCAGTGGGGCCAGACGGCATCCCTGGACGGGTTTTCAAAGTGTGAGCAGAACAGCTGGCTGATGCGTTTACAGACATTTTTAATCTCTCCCTCTCCCAGTGTGTAATGCCCTTCTGTTTCAAATCATCCATCATTGTCCCCAGACCCAAGAAAACCAAGGTAGAATGCCTAAATGATTGGCGCCCTGTTGCACTCACCTCAATTATAAGCAAATATTTTGAGAGGCTGGTTAAAGACTACATCTGCAGCATGCTACCACTCACACTGGACCCTCTACAATTCACCTACCAACGGAACCGGTCTACCCATGATACCATAGCCACAGAACTACACACTGTCCTCACTCAACTGGGAAAGAGGGATGCATATGTTACAATGCTGTTCCTGGACTACAGTTCAGCATTCAACACCATAATTCCCTCCAGACTTGACAGGAAGCTCAGAGACATCGACCTGCACCCCACCCGTGCAGCTAGATCCTAGACTTCCTATCAGATCGCCAATAGGTGATAAGGGTGGGCTCCCATACTTTTGCCCCTCTGACCCTCAACATAGGTGCCCCCCAGGGTTGTGTCCTGAGTCCCTTCCTCTACTTCCTTTATGCCCACGACTGTGCTGCCACACACAGCTCCAATCTGCTGATCAAATTCGCAGATGACACAACATTAATTGGCCTTATTTCTAGCGGTGATGAGACAACCCGCAGAGGAGAGGTTAACACCCTGACAAAGTGGTGCCAAGATAACAACCTCTCCCTCAATGTCCAAAAAATGAAAGAGCTGATCATGGATTACAGGAGGATCAGAGACAGGCCCGTCACGATCAACATCAATGGGATTGTAGTTGAGAGATCAAGTTCCTTGGTACAAACATCACTGAGGATCTCACCTGGACTGTACACACCGGCTGTCTGGCAAAAAAAAGCACATCAGCATCTCTTCCACCTCAGGCAACTGAAGAAGTTCGGCATGAGCCCCCAAATCCTCAAGACCTTCTACAGGGGCACCAATTGAGAGCATCCTGACTGGCAGTATCACTGCCTGGTATGGAAACTACACCAACCTTGATCGCTGGGCACTGCAGAGAGTGGTACGGACAGCCCAGAGCATCTGTGGATGTGAACTTCCCTCCATTGAGGACATTTACAGCAGAAGGTGCAGAAAGAAGCCTGGAAGATCATCGGCGACACCAGTCAGCCCATCCATAAACTGCTTCAGCTGCTTCCGTCTGGCAAACAGTGTTGCAGAATTAAAGCCAGGACCAACAGGCTACAGGACAGCTCCTTCCTACAAGTCATTAGACTTATAAATTCACACATCTGTTCATCGTGACAGTCATAATGCAAAGAGTTTTACTCCCTCATGTTGTGAGATGGATGTAAGATTTAAATAAATTCAATCTCCCTCCTGTATGCTAATTCCTCACCACCTTTAATACAGCCCACAATGAAAGTGTCATCAGCAAACTGAAATATGGGGGTTGGAACTGTACTTGGCCACACATGTGTACCGCAGAGAGCCAGCAAGGAAGGAAACAGCAAGCAAAATGTCACGAATGACAAAGGTGCATTTTAAAGACTGGTTGAAATCAAAGAGTAAAAATGTATCCAAGAAGAGGATGCTATCAAATGCCTGGAATGTTTTATTATATTTTCTACTGGTCTTACGGACAGCCAGTTAGGGATGATAGATAGTGCAGATGTCGATCTGCATAGAAACATAGAAAACCTACAGCACAATACAGGCCCTTTGGCCCACAAAGTTGTGCCGAACATTCTTCTACCTTAGAAATTACTAGGCTTACCTATAGCCCTCTATTTTACTAAGCTCCATGTACTTTTCTAAAAGCCTCTTAAAAGACCCTGTTGTATCTGCCTCCACCACCGCTACCGGCAGCCCATTCCACACACACATCACTTTCTAAGTAAAAAGCTTACCCCTGACATCTCCATGCATGCATAGGGGCATGGTAGTGAGTAATTATGGAGGGGATCCTATGTGAAAGACATTTTTCTGCCTACTTAAATAGATCCTCCCTTGGTTTGGCCTTCCCGGGACAGATTTGGGTCCAAGGGCCAAGGAACAAGGTTTGCTAGGGCTACGGGGCAGACTTTAAACTAGTAAGATGGGGGGGCGGAAATCAATTTGAGGAAACTATGGGAGAGGAGGTTAGTTCACCAGTAGAGCAAGTAAGTAGACCGTGTGTGAGGGAGGACAGGCAGGTGATGGAGGAGGGATGCGCTCAGCCCGAAGTTGTAGGGGAGAAGAAAGAAAAGGATAATAAATTTGAATGCATTGCTAGGGATGAAAAGAGAGGAGGAGGTGGAGAGTATCTTAAATGTATCTATTTTAATGCTAGGAGCATTGTAAGAAAGGTGGATGAGCTTAAAGTGTGGATTGATACCTGGAATTATGATGTTGTAGCTATTAGTGAAACATGGTTGCAGGAAGGGTGTGATTGGCAACTAAATATTCCTGGATTTAGTTGCTTCAGGTGTGATAGAGTAGGAGGGGCCAGAGGAGGAGGTGTTGCATTGCTTGTCCGAGAAAATCTTATGGCGGTGCTTTGGAAGGATAGATTACAGAGCTCCTCTAGGGAGGCTATTTGGGTGGAATTGAGGAATGGGAAAGGTGTAGTAACACTGATAGGAGTGTATTATAGGCCACCTAATGGGGAGCGTGAGTTGGAAGAGCAAATGTGTAAGGAGATAGCAGATATTTGTAGTAAACACAAGGTGGTGATTGTGGGAGATTTTAATTTTCCACACATAGATTGGGAAGCTCATTCTGTAAAAGGGCTGGATGGTTTAGAGTTTGTGAAATGTGTGCAGGATAGCTTTTTGCAACAATACATAGAAGTACCGACTAGAGATGGGGCAGTGTTGGATCTCCTGTTAGGGAATGCGATAGGTCAGCTGACAGATGTATGTGTTGGGGAGCACTTCGGGTCCAGTGATCACAATAGCATTAGCTTCAATATAATTATGGAGAAGGACAGGACTGGACCTAGAGTTGAGATTTTTGATTGGAGAAAGGCTAACTTTGAGGAGATGCGCAGGGATTTAGAGAGAGTGGAATGGGTCAAGTTGTTTTATGGGAAGGATGTAATAGAGAAATGGAGGTCATTTAAGGGTGAAATTATGAGGGTACAGAATCTTTATGTTCCTGTTCGGTTGAAAGGAAAGGTTAAAGGTTTGAAAGCGCCATGGTTTTCAAGGGATATTAGAAACTTGGTTCGAAAAAAGAGGGATGTCTACAATAGATATAGGCAGCATGGAGTAAAGGAATTGCTCGAGGAATATAAAGAATGTAAAAGGAAACTTAAGAAAGAGATTAGAAAAGCTAAAAGAAGTTACGAGTTTGGTTTGGCAAATAAGGTGGAAGTAAATCCGAAAGGCTTCTACAGTTATATTAAAAGCAAGAGGATAGTGAGGGATAAAATTGGTCCCTTAGAGAATCAGGGTGGTCAGCTATGTGTGGAGCCGAGGGAGATGGGAGAGATTTTGAACGATTTCTTCTCTTCGGTATTCACTAAGGAGAAGGATATTGAATGGTGTAAGGTGTGGGAAACAAGTAAGGAAGTTATGGAACCTATGACAATTAAAGAGGTGGAAGTACTGGCGCTTTTAAGAAATTTAAAAGTGGATAAATCTCCGGGTCCTGACCGGATATTCCCCAGGACCTTGAGGGAAGTTTGTGTAGAGATAGCAGGAGCTCTGACGGAGATCTTTCAGATGTCATTAGAAACAGGGATTGTGCCGGAGGATTGGCGTATTGCTCATGTGGTTCCATTGTTTAAAAAGGGTTCTAGAAGTAAGCCTGGCAATTATAGACCTGTCAGTTTGACATCAGTGGTGGGTAAATTAATGGAAAGTATTCTTAGAGATAGTATTTATAATTATCTGGATAGACAGGATCTGATTAGGAGTAGCCAGCATGGATTTGTGCGTGGAAGGTCATGTTTGACAAACCTTATTGAATTTTTTGAAGTAGTTACGAGGAATGTTGACGAGGGTAAGGCAGTGGATGTAGTCTATATGGACTTCAGCAAGGCCTTTGACAAAGTTCCACATGGAAGGTTAGTTAAGAAGGTTCAGTCGTTAGGTATTAATGCTGGAGTAATAAAATGGATTCAACAGTGGCTAGATGGGAGATGCCAGAGAGTAGTGGTGGATAATTGTTTATCGGGATGGAGGCCGGTGACTAGCGGGGTGCCTCAGGGATCTGTTTTGGGCCCAATGTTGTTTGTAATATACATAAATGATCTGGATGATGGGGTGGTAAATTGGATTAGTAAGTATGCTGATGATACTAAGGTAGGAGGTGTTGTGGATAATGAGGTGGGTTTTCAAAGCTTGCAGGGAGATTTATGCCGGTTAGAAGAATGGGCTGAACGTTGGCAGATGGAGTTTAATACTGAGAAGTGTGAGGTTCTACATTTTGGCAGGAATAATCCAAATAGAACATACAGGGTAAATGGTAGGGCATTGAGGAATGCAGTGGAACAGAGAGATCTAGGAATAACAGTGCATAGTTCCCTGAAGGTGGAGTCTCATGTAGATAGGGTGGTGAAGAAGGCTTTTGGAACGCTGGCCTTTATAAATCAGAGCATTGAGTACAGAAGTTGGGATGTAATGTTAAAATTGTACAAGGCATTGGTAAGGCCAAATTTGGAATATTGTGTACAGTTCTGGTCACTGAATTATAGGAAAGATATCAATAAATTAGAGAGAGTGCAGAGACGATTTACTAGGATGTTACCTGGGTTTCAGCACTTAAGTTACAGAGAAAGGTTGAACAAGTTAGGTCTCTATTCATTGGAGCGTAGAAGGTTGAGGGGGGATTTGATCGAGGTATTTAAAATGTTGAGAGGGATAGATAGAGTTGACGTGAATAGGCTGTTTCCATTGAGAGTAGGGGAGATTCAAACGAGAGGACATGATTTGAGAGTTAGGGGGCAAAAGTTTAAGGGAAACACGAGGGGGTATTTCTTTACTCAGAGAGTGATAGCTGTGTGGAATGAGCTTCCTGTAGAAGTAGTAGTGGCCAGTTCAGTTGTGTCATTTAAGGTAAAATTGGATAGGTATATGGATAGGAAAGGAGTGGAGGGTTATGGGCTGAGTGCGGGTAGGTGGGACTAGGTGAGATTAAGAGTTCGGCACGGACTAGGAGGGCCGGAATGGCCTGTTTCCGTGCTGTGATTGTTATATGGTTATATGGTTATATAACAGGTTTAATTGGGATCATTCTGGAGTTGTGACATTATGGAAGGCATAATCAGTGATTAATTAAAATGAGAGCCAGTCTTCAGGAAATAAAATCTGTGCACAATTTAACTTGCAACTGATACTTTGTGGCCAGTGAAACTAATTATTGGATGTAGAACATTCTGATTCTGTCCTATTGAAACTACATAGGGAAAGATATTAGATGATTGTTCCTATTAGCACATGGGCAAAGGTGTATCTCTTCCACTTAATACATAGTTCAGGACAAGTCTGTTTTGTCACTTAAACTCCCAGTTAGTTATGTATTTATCCTTCAACATTGTGACAAAAGGGATATATTTTTTGGATGTCTGACTTTTGGAACAGACACCAGTATTAAAAGGGGTTCTGCTGGTTGGGATGTGCCACCATTACGTAATTCTGTATATTTACCTGGTTATATTCAAAATGTTAGAAAGGTGATTATAGCAATTGAATTGTTTAATTGAAGTTAATAGTTTATTGTTATCTTTGTATTGAAGAAGTATAAAACATTGTGACATCATGAGAGTGAGATTCTCTAAAATCCTCTCTCCTTAAGGTTCGCTGTGTGAATAAAGACCTTTATGTTTCCCATTTATAGCTTCCATGTGGCTTTGGTTTAGTTCAGTCACAACAGTGTAGTTAGCTAAGTAGGCAGAGTTCCAGGTGAGCTTAATTTTGCACATGCTGGATATGACAGCTTGGACAGTGAGGGAAGAATGGGTAGTATTTTTTAATTGAAGACAAGAAAATCAAACTAAGTATAAATATTGACAGAGCAAATCAACCAAGATGCTTTGGACATTTGAGGGCCAAAGGCTCCAGAACAGTAATCAACTTTCTACGAATTGTACAATATAGTGCCCTTGGAAATTGTAATGGAGCTTAGACCATACACTGATGAAGTAACCGTAGCCTTCACAGAGTGTTTCAACCATTAACTACTACACTCTCTAGTTGGCGGATCAGTGTTGGTGGATGAGTCACTGCCCATCTACTCCTGACTCCCAACTCAACTCCTCTCACCTGCTCCATATTCAGCAAGAGGATCTTTCTGCTTCCTTCTCCATCCTGTGAGCAGCTTGGTTCTTGTTCTTTCCATCAAGGCTCAGTACAGACAACAATCCATGCCGACCTTGATCTCCAGGGGGAATAGCCATGTCTGACATCCTTTGTCCCTGCACTCCTAGACTAAGGACTGGTACTTCAGGGCTTTCTTCTCATGAGCCTCCTCACATCCTTCCTCCCATGAAACTGTGAGCTCCACCAGGATGATTTTCTTGTCTTTGGTGGACCACAGTATGATGTCTGGTTGAAGTTACTGATGAAAAAAGATGATTCAAAATCCAGGCACAAAATATAGCATGGACACAATTAAGGTTCTCCTGGGTTACAACCTGAATTTTGAGAATATGATCAATTTTATAATCACACTTCTCTAATCTTTGGAGTATTGAGATTATTTGGACATTTTCCCAGTAATCAGCCCTACATCGCTTCTGTTTAAAATTTCAAAAATCGTTTTGTCAGCAAAACTGTCATTTCTTTGTGAATGAATAAAACTGCTCTATGCTTCACCTGATGGGAACTAATATTCTTAGGAAAAGGCTAAAATCTTGCAATTGCTCCTTGATAACTGTTTTTAAAATTACAGTTGTTTTCACTCTCAATTATCCTTCTCTTGCTTCTTCTGCAGTTTAGCTACTCTGGTGTGTTAAGGTTGGTCCCAAAAGAGGAAGTAACAACTGAAAGTTGAACAGCTGATCACCTGAGTGGTCAAGGCAGCTTTGATATTATTGCTTTGATATTCTGGTGGTGACATTAATATTTATTGTAGTTGAATTTTGCCATTGTGTAAGTTCTGATAGAGACTTGGGGCTACATCTGGAAATAATTCTCATGATACTCAAACAACATCTGTGGAGGGAGAAAAATAAACAAAGTTCATTGACCTAAAAGTTTCCTGGGTTTCTCTAAATCTTGTGCCCCTGGTTTTTTTTTGTGTGGATCCTGACAACTTTGCTGAAATGAAGATGACGTATGTAAATCTCTCACTGGGCTCATATACAAACTTGACTCATTACCCGGCTCTGCTATCAGCCTCGTTATTCAGTGGTGAGAAGGCCACCTTTCATAAACAATATATGTCTAGGGTCAGTATGATTTGGGTTTCACACAAACAGGGACGTTGTGATGTTCCGATTAAAGACACCTTGCTTGGAGTGAATGCTGTGTAAATACTGCCCATACACACTTGTCTGTTGACAAGAAACAACAGATTGTACACCGCATAAAATTATAAAGGAAGTATATTTACAAATTTCAACTTTATCAAACAATTAGTAGGAAAGAGAAAGGAAGGAAAAATAAAAGGCCTATTACAGTTAAACCAGTCCAATGTGCACATAACGTTACAGCTCATACTGGAGTCGTCTTTTACTCACACACTGGACCCACAGTCTGTGTGAAAGCAGCCACCACATTCCAAACTTCCTTTGAAGGCAATCTGGAACAAACTGGCTGTCCCTCAGGAATATTGGCCCTTCCTCCTTGGAGCTAATCATCTGTACAAAACACTGTGCAACATGGACTCTCCTTCCAAAGGCAGTCTGCAGCATCTTCCCTTCTGTTCCACTCCACAGCTCTGGCCAAAAGACCCCAAACTGGACTACTGCCTGTCATAAAACTCTTTCTGCTCTGCTCTCCCTAGAACTTTCTCCCAATCCCACCATTCTGATTGGCTGACACAACATTCCTAAGTTGAACAACATGGCTTCTTATCTATAGCCAGAACCAAAACATTCTACCAACTGGCCACACTGCTTTTGCAGAAAACTGCTCAAATTAAATACCTATAGTATAGCAATAGAAATCTTAACTAGGACATTATATATAGAAGACCAGTGTGAAATAACTGAGATGTAGTTGCTTCCAACTACACGAGACAGTGATTTGATGATGGGTTGCTTTGGATGCAAACCAACTGGCTAATGAATTGTTCTTCCATGGGAAAAGTTCCAAATTGTGATTGAGAGCACACAAAGCCTAGGGAAGTCTGCTATGTGGATAAAGCTAAATGCTACCTTACTTGGGTTCAATTCTTCATGGAAAAAAAATTAGACAAAGTTGTTCCTTCTGGTGTAGAAAGGCTGAGTGATCTTCATGCAATCCTGGCGTGCAAACTGTAAAATATCACGATATCATATGATGTATCTTAAAAAAAGATATAATGTGCACACACAGTGCTTGAGAAATCAGCAGATCAGGCAGCATCTATGGAGAGGAATAAATGGTCCTGATGAAGAGTCTTGGCCTGAACCATCGACTGTTTATTTCTCTGCTTGACCTGCTGAGTTCCTCTGCATTTCCAGCATTTGCAGAATCTCTTGTGTTATAATGTGCATAGTAAATCCACAATTACCCTAACAACTATAAACTGTGCTTCAATAACCTGGTGTAAGGCATAGATTGTCCCTGCTGTATATGATGTAGCTTGAAATTACTGTCCTTCGTGAAATAAAATAATTCTCCTTAAGTTTCAACTGCTACTAGAATATTAAATATAATTATACAGATATATGAGGCTTTTGGTTTATACTTCATAATTCTAAGGTTGAAGTGGCACAATTTTAAAATAGTGCATTAGTTTCATTAATTGTAATACTATACAACTAAATGAAGAACTTAGAATCTCATTGGTTCTGCTGTATCATATACTGTATATGTGATTTCAGTCTATGTCAGCATAAGCAGACAAACTGGACATGGAACAAATGTGAAGCCAGAACTTTATTCAGCAGCTCGTGATTTTGGAATTATGTTTCCAGACCCAAGTTAACACAGAGTCAGATCTCCAATTTGATTTTTGCTGAAAGAGTGGTTTAGGAAACATCGTCACGAATGTGGTTGGAGAATATGGAGATGATTAGCTGTCCTAGAAGGAATGCAAAATGAAGTAACAAAGTCCGCCTCAGAAAGTTCAAGGATTCCTTCCGTCAGCAAGGACTTCAGCCTTCCGCCCCAATTCTTACCATGGATATTTCAGGGGGTTATTTGTTTTACGTCATGTATGAGAGTTTACGTTCTTCATAAAGCTTACGTTGTAAAGGGAGCGTGATCTATTTTCCACTTTATTTTCACCTCCGTTCTGAACGAAGTGGTGACGCCGCGTGCCCGGTATCTTGTAGTCATGTTTTGGAGAGACAGTGGAAGGATGTGTCTCGCAGCGTGACCCAGGTTTCAGAAAGGAACGATTTACCAAGCAAGGCGTATCTAAGTTTTTGTAGCTATTGCCTAAAGGTATTTCTACACTGCTCCATTTTCCTATGTAATTTGGTGCGGGCGAAACAGCAGCTTCATGTTGTTTGTATTGATGTACCCTTTTCTGAGAGGGAATGTAGAGAGCAGAATTGCGGTTTAATGTCGCGTGACTGCAATCTGCAGAGGATTGTTGAGGGGCTTTCATCTGGATTAGCTGCGCTGCAGGAGGGAATTCTAAGACCGCTGAATTCCTGTCTGGAATTTGCATAACCTGATTAAATGAACTTGGATAATTTAATCTATATTGCATGTTATTGCTAACAGTTGCGGGGGTCTGCAGATTGTTTTGTAGTGCCTGTCTCATTGCAGATGTATTGAGTTGAGAAAAAGTCGCAGCATTGTTTTCAGGAAGGGGCACAGCGGATCTTCGCAGAACGTTCATCTCACTAGCAGCAAATGGAGGAGGCGCTGCCAATAAATTATTCTCAGTGTACACCGTAGCGCAAGACGCGTTGTTCATCTGAGAGGGACTGGATAAGAGAGGCTCACTAAATTGGGAGGGCATTTGGAGGGTGATATTTTGAGGAAGCAGTGTGACGTTTGTTGGAAATTTCATCTGACTGCGAGAGCTCGCAGTAGAAGCATTGAATGTGGCGGGAACGATAGAAGGATGCCTCGTTAAGCTTGGAGAGGTAGGAGGTGATTTTTTTGAGTTTGTGAGGAAAACTGGCATTCTAAAGGAATCATGGTGACCTATTGTTGGGTCACGCTGTGAATGGGCAGATGGTGCTGACGTTGGTCTTCTCGATAAAGAGCGGAAGACTTCTTCCCCTTGGTGATAATCAAAAGGAATATAATGGTCGGCTTCGATCGTTATACTTTGATCGTGATTATCTTTGACCCTTACAGTTACGGGGTCGAAACCCTCTGGAAGACCGAATTCGTTGGAAAATCCATGAAAGGTTTCCCTAATCATTCCATCTTCGTCTTCAACTATCTCCTTTAGATATCCAGAGACAGTTATCACCCTGTTTGTAATGGACAACTTCACATATTCTGCAGGGATATCCCCCAGATTTAAACACAGAGAGAATTTAGGGAACTCACGCCCTTCTAACTGTGCTTGTGATCTTTGTGCTTGCATCCAGTTATCAAAATCTCGGCCGAAGAATACCCTGTGTTCATCGTCGTCCATTATTGATCCGCTTTGTATAGATCACAAGTTCATGGCTTTTTTGTTTTGTTCATAAAGGGTTGGACGGGACCAAGTACAGTTCCTTACGCCACAGATTTGTAATCGTGAGATCACACACGTTTACAGACCCAGACCACTGTCATGAAAACTATTGTATAATGCAGACACTTGCTATAATGTTTTATAAATGTAAAACTGAGCGAAATTACTGTGACAATTTTAAGAGTTAATAATTGGAATTACGCTGTTACTCTCAACTTGTTCTATTTGACATTTTGCATTAAAATTAAAACTATCCTTAATGATAATTATATTTGCGATGTGTATTTCTTATCGTAACACGGTGGTCGGCAGTGAAGGATTGAGTATCGGAAGTGCTGAGGGGGATATCGGTGAAGGTAGAGCAAGCTGTCAATCTCCTTTTCAGAGGTTACAGTGGAGGTTGATATGCCAGGCAACTCCTAATATACTATACTTCGTTGGGAAAATAAATGAATGTGATGGAAATTCTGAAGCAATTTCCAGGTTTTTAAACTGATGTATTAAATGTATTATTAAATGAAATAGATTGCTGCGTAACGGAAAATATATAGGAGCCTTTGTTAAATAATGCTTATTTTGATCTACACATTAGGAAACGGCTTAAAGGAAAATGGGGAAATGGTGAAATTGGTCCTGCCAAAGGGTTTCGGCCTGAAACGTCGACTACACTCTTTTCCATCGATGCTGCCTGGCCTGCTGAGTTCCTCCAGCATTTTGTGTGTGTTGCTCGGATTTCCAACATCTACAGATCTTCTCGTTTGTAAATGGTGAAATTGACCAAGTTAAACCTTTTTTATGTGTGGGGGGTGGGGAAAAGGCAACCATTGTGAAACGTAATGTTTCAAAACCGAATGACCTAAATTGGACCATCTAGATTTAGACACAAAAAAAAACAGGATTGGCTGGAAATTTGAAACAAATTTGCCACAGATGCTGTCTGATATTCTGAGAAATTGCTAGCAGATTCAGTTGCAATTCTATATGTAGACATCAGTTCTGACACCTCAAATAGACCTCAGGTTTATTTTCCCCAGAGTAGTACCGAGGAGGTGGGCAGATCACCATCAGCCCAGGGGGCCTGGCGATCGCCGAGGAGTTCGCGCGCTTTTCGCTCCTCCAATCACTGCTCTGCCTTCGCCCGCTCGCGCCGGAGCCGTTGGGTTTCGAACAGCCAACTGCGAGTGCGGGCGGCGGTGTTCGAGACTCTTCGATCTGGCGGGCGGGGCGGGGGGGGGGGGGGTAGGTGGAGGAACAGAAAACACACCCCAAATTCAGATGGGGGCTGCCCCTCTTTTTCTGTTCGTCTCAGGACGTCCGAGTGAGACAGATTGACAAACTGGCAGGGAGGACTGCTTTATAAGGTGGGGCAAGCGGCTCGGTCGGAGTTGAACAAAATTAAGCAGCCTCGCCAGTCTGGAAACTGTAACTAGGAACCACAATATGTAAATAAAGCGTGGGAAAAAGTTTCGAGAAACAGTCGTGGAGTTTAATGCAAGCTCGGGTTGGCGCGAATGTTACAACTGGCTGTAATAGCTGATTAGGCTTTGCTTCGGATGCTTGGTGCTGAGAGTGCAAATCAATCATGCGGTTTTGTAAAATCCCAAGTTTATGAATGTGACCTACAGCATCAACGCTTTCTTCCGACTGAAATGTCTCCCACAACCCTCTCCATCTCCCAGCTCTTAAATGGTCCATTTGTCCTTTTTGTTTAGCATCTCTGCAAATGCTTTATAAATAAATTGGGATACAACAGATGTAGACACGTCCAAGACAGCTGCTCTATATTTGCAAAAAAAAAGCATCCTGAGCATGAGTCTTTAAGACTTCCTGCAGATTGAATACAGTATATATGAACTTGTTCTACTATTGAGGAGTTTCTGCTATCCAATGTTATTATAATATGAACACAAAGATAACGAACAAGTGATCATTGTAAAGGTACAGTAGATTTTCTTCACATATTGTACTTTAAGAGATAGCAGAGAAGAAATTCATTCATCTGGTTTTTATTAACTATACTTGACACTATCCTTATAGAAATATTGATGGTTAATGTGCATATTTGTTTATTTGAATCAATTTTAATGCATACACGAAGTCAAAAATTGACAAATAATTCCTAAGTAATATTCTTAAACAAGTTGTGTCTGATATGCATTAACTACAGTTGAAAAAACATGCACTGCATGCTATTAGGCTTATGTTAATGACAGTTGTGCCTATTAATGACAGTTTTAAATTTGGAAATATACTTGGATATAGTTTAAATGGCAGTTATTTTGTGTATATATTGCACACAGGAAAAAACTGCATACGTATACTTGTGCATATAACAATAAGTTTGACTTTGAATTTGTAACAGACACAAATGGACCAATAATTAAATGTAAATATTACGATGCCTGAATTCACCCACATCTTCTGCTAGCGTAAAAAAGTTTTAAGATCTTTGTTATCCCCATGGAACATGTGGGATATGAATTATGTAAATTAGACAGACCAGAAAAGATTAATTGAATGAAACAAAAAACTGATTACCTGTTTTATGAGGTGAGAAGCATCAAATGGGTAAGGGTGTTCATTTGGCTGAAGAAATGGTGAAAATTGTAGAAGTGTTTATTTGATTATAAGAGTGAAAATCTACATTCCCACTGGAATAATTCCTCACTTTCTCAAGTACTGTTTGTGTGGAAGTTGTGGTAAGGCAAAGGTTAACATAACCTGCAGACATCCCAGGCAAGAAAGGTCTTTCATGAATATGGCTTCCCTTTGCATGGTAGATCCCCAGAGTCATTTTGGCTTACACTGATGAGGTAAGAATGTACCAGAAGGATGGGAAACACACTCACTAAGGGGCAATTGCTTTACTAATTTCAAAGTAGCATCGATTGTCAGCTTGTAGTTTCTATTGACTTTTAACATTGTCTTGTGAATGGTGAGTGATCTTGTAAGTAAGAAATTAAAACATGCATAGTGTACCAAATGGTCAATATCTGCAACTGCTAGTCAATTTTGTATAAAAAGAGCATTTCAGCCTTCAGAGCAGTGTGGTAACAAGGGCCTGCTGTTCTCCTTGTGCACAAGTAAAATAAAATATGATTCAACAAGTGCCAGCTTTCAGAGTCTACTTATTCAGTGATGACATTTGACATCCCCGATATATGAGAAAAGATCTTTGTTTCATTGAAGCTTATTGCCAATAATCACCAATACAGCCAGTTCAGGCCAGATAACATTAAATCCAATGAGTCAAACGTGACAGGTGGTGTGCTTAGTCCCTGATCTATCCATCCGAAATCATTGCAATTTACAGAAAAGGGGGAATTGATTATTCCCAGTAGTTATGGTGAAGGGAAACAAAAACCAGAGCATAGAATTTAGAACAGGGCAAAAATAAATATTGAGAAAGTGAATTGTGAAATTCATGTTAAAAGTGAAAGGCAGATGAACAAATTTGAGTTTCTCCTAAATTTGCTATCCCTATCTTAACTCAAGCCACTGCCCATAACCCATTATCACTTTGCTTGCTGGTTTAAATTAACTTCAGAGTCCAGCATATTTTAAATTTCTCTTTATTTTTAAATCCATCCATAGATTTACTTCTCACTGTCTTTGGAATTTACTCCAACTCTACAACTATTAATCTATGCAATCCTGCAATGATTTTGCCAATATCATAAAGTTTTTAGATAATTTATATTATTTGTGTAGAATATGTAGGGTTGTGCAAAGCTTTTGTGCAATTTTAGTCATGTCATTGGGAAGAATATGTTGCTATGTAAAGGGAAATGGGTGAAACCAGGGCAAAATTATACATTTGATTAAAGGGTTAAATTGTAAACAGTCAGCACAAACATACCTTATCTTTTGTAGAAACTAGAAAGATAATCCCAAAGAAGCATTTAGTTACTCTGATAGAGCATTTAGATAAAAAGCTGTTTCCATTTGTAGTAGTATTTAGTCAATACCATCTTAAAATTAGAGTTATAAGAAGTCAGGATTGCTTGTTCATTGAAAGGGGATGGAAACATTAAAATTACTCTCTAAAATTCTGTGCAAAACAGGTCAACTGATATTTTCAACCTCAAATTATTAGGTTGATGCTCGATATAGGCCAAGAGTTGGAGAAATGTCAAGATACAATCAATCATAAAATAACTGAATAACAAAACAGGTGCAAAAGGATGAATGACCTATCCAGAAATTCACTTTTCTATACCTGTTTCTTTCTGTTCCAGAATTTAGTTTAGGACAATCGAATAAAAATAAATGTGATACTTCATACTAACACACATTCCTTCTTCTTACTACTTCATTTCTTCTCACCATCCATGATTTTCTATTCTCTGTTATTCGAGGTTCAAGATTGTTTAATGTCATTTCCAGTACACAAGTGTAAAGGAGAACAAAAAAATTGTTACTTGGGATCCAGTGCAGTATATAAAAACACACTAAAATGAAGAACATTTTAACAAAATTTAAAAAGCACACAATAAATATAAATAAATAAGATAACTAATATACATTGATTGTACATAAAGTGACACTAGGTACAGTAGTTTCTGTACATAAGGTGACTTGCAAGATATGATAAAGCAGTAGTTGTGTGGGGCAACCTTGCTGTTTGGAGAAAATAACTATTTTTGAGTCTGGTGGTCCTGGCATGGATGCTATGTAGCCTCCTCCCTGTTGGAATGAGGCAAGCAGTCCATGAACAGGGTGGGCGGAATCCATCATGATACAGCTGGCCTTTCCCCGACACTTTTTGATATACGGTATGTCCTTGATGGCAGTATGCTGGGTTTGACTACCCACTGTAAAGCCTTGCATTGCAGTGCATTTAATCCAGTCACTCTAGTTTCCTACCATAATGTTCACATATTTCTAAATTTCATTTACTGCAGAAATCGAATACATTTCCCAATATCATTTGTTCTTCTATTATTCAATATTTATATTATATTCATTCTTTCTTTTACACTAAATATTTTTAATTACCAGATTGATTATTCTGTTGGGCATGTTTTATCAGAATTTAAATGAAACTCCTGTTACTGTTGTACCTTCTTTCAAAAGCAATCTTAATAATTGTGTACATGCAGTTCCCAACCATGTGTGAATACAAAAGATACATATGCTCTGACTTTATCCATTGTGTGTGTTTGTTGCCTTAGTGTGTTAATAGAAGAGCTTCCACTTCATTGCTTCTATATTTTATCTTGTTAAACCTGCTTTTAAGTTCTAAATATTGTTGTGGCACTTTAGTTTCTGATCACATTAGCTATTATTTTCAAACTTGTTGAACTGTCTTTTGCTATACATGCAATACCAACTTGAAAAAAAAGGATTTATAAAGTTCAAAGTACATTTATTGTCTAAGTATGTACTACCTTGAGATTCGTCTCCTTACAGGCAGCCACAAAACAAGAAATCCAAAAGAACCCATTAAACAAAAATCCAACAAATATCCAAAATGCAGAGAGAAAGAAAAACAAACAAATCTTGCAAGCAATAATAGCAAACAAATGGCATTCAGAATAGAAGTGAGTCCATAGACATGAAGCCTGGAGCAGCTCCACAGCCTCATCCACAGTTCATCATACAGCGAAGCCCAGAGCGAGCCCATAGCTTCAGACTCAGTGAAGTGAAGAGCGAATTAAACTTCATGGAGCAGTAAGCAGAACTGGCCAACCCTCGTCTCTGGTCCTGATACCCGGCCTTTTCAATCCATCTGGCCCGACATTTAAATCGTCTAAACATTGGATCATTCCTCGCACTAGGACCTGGGCTCTGTTGCTTCAATATGCTCTGGGGCTATACCCTGCCACTATGTTTCAGCCCGTACCCAAACTTTACAAATCAACTTTGTGCTTAGATTGATCAGTTCTCACTTTCGGTTTAAGTGGATGGTTTCCGATTTCCTCCGCACAAACTCCATCTCTGACTCTGACCACTTCTCTTCAAACATGCCTTAACCTTAATCCGACCACTTTTCTTTGAACATTCCTCAACCTCACTTGCACTCACATACTTCAACCTTCAAGCCCGCCTCCTCTTCGCTTGCCCTTTCATTGTTTGCGGCAATAATTTCTTATAATTTTTCCAGAAGTATCAGAATCAGGTTTAATATCACTGCCATATGTTAAGAAATTTGTTAAATGTGTTACTAATAACTTTTTTAGTTGTAATTCTTGCTTTGAAAACCACCAGTAAGTTGTCACCCACCTCCAACAGCGCCACATTAAACTTACAATACTTACATTTAAAATTCAATGGATCTCAAGTTTTCATCAAGGGTATGACTATTCTGTTGTTACTCACCACGCTTTTGCAAATCATCCTTGGGAACCTTTTGTAAATACTTTCGATAAAATTGGCATGTCTGGCAGAGTTCTCATTCTGTGGCTCTATTAGAAAACAGAATCCATCTGCTTGATTCATCATGGTCCCCATGTTTGGCTAAACAGTACAAATGCTTCATTGTACCATTGCTTAGACAAATCTATATATAATGCCTACCTTATCTTTATTTTGTTTAAGTTTTAATTACTTTTCATTTTAGTTATAATTACTTTTTGTTTTAGTTATTATTACTTTTAGTGACATGTATACTGCTTCAAAAACTGAGACTTCATTTCTAATTTTAGAGGGGTGATTGATATGTTCTTGGCTTAAGGTAGAAGGAGTCAATTTTAGAAAACCTAGCACATTTATTTTTCAACATAATCCCCTCCTACATTTACACACTTAGTCCAGCGGTCATGGAGCATACGGATCCCTTCTTTGTATAAGTCAGCATCTTGGACCTCCAGAAGTGGTCCACAACATGGGTGATTGATAAGTTCGTGGCCTAAGGTAGATGGAGTTGAGTTATACAGCTCTTGTTACATGCATGTGCAATTCAACTCTGAGTGATTATGCAGGAAGTTTGAAGTTAATAACTAGGCCACGAACTTATCAATCACCCTTGTATGTGTAATGCACTGCTTGGGTGGTCTGAAATCCAATAGATGGTTTTGACAGCACTATTTACACTCTGCAATATTTACAGACTAATTCAGTTTCATGTAATTATATGTGTCTTAACTTTTTCACGTCCTTTCTACTATGCTTTTACTCTTCCACTTTTCCTCCACCATCAGTTCACTAACCAGCATTCCCATAGACAAAAGGGATTATGCAAATACTTTGCATAATTGCAGAAAGCTTTAATTTTACCACAAAGCATTGCTGCATTGTATTTCAGTTCCAAATCAATGTCATTTTATTCTGTATCATGAAACATCAGAAATTTGACATCATTTGCTTCACCGCATTTCAAGGAGAAATTTCTCAAGCAAAATCATTTCAAAGGTGATCACACTTTTGTGTTTTGGATTTTGCTTTGTCTTGAGTCCACATGTTGCTCTGAATGGGAAATAAGCTTTGAATCAAAATTCTCTGGGCTTCTTCTCACATTTTTCGCCAATGCAAGATTTTGCGAGAGAATCTTGTGTACCAAGGAAGGTTATCTGTTTAGCACTCCACTTTCCAGAGGGTAGATTTAGCGAAGTGTCCTTGGGAGGATTTGGAAAGGTGCATGCTACATCTGTAATTGGTTCTGGTAACATGAAGGATGAACTTAGTGTGGATTTATGTAAATAGAAAAATGCTGTTCTCATACCATTGGGTGAGATCAAGAATGCTTTTGGAATAGGTTTTGCTGAAGTGAGAAAGGTTTTGGGGAGGATTTTATGGAAAGTGCAAGATACTTTTGCAGTGTTTTTTGGAGAGGTACCAAATATTTTTGGAATGGATTTTGGTGATGTGAAGCATTTCTCAGCAGCAGCATTCACAGAATTGTATCTTATCTCACTGAGACTTGAAAATGTGCTGGTTACTGGAGTTATACTGCATGGCACCATACATGGCCACAAAGATATGTGGTGTGTTATTTGACATAGACTTGGAAATGTCCTGTGTGTCATTGTGCAAGGTCTCAAAGAGATATGGAATGGAATCTGGTAGAGACTTGGATTTCTGCTTTGTGTCACCAAATCAGAAATTGGAGGTGTGTAGGGTGTCTCTGTTATAAACATTGTATCTTTGCAGTAGGCCTCAAAATTGCTGCATTTCTTTGGGGCAGGTTTTAAGATGGCATTTGGATTTACAGAAAATAATTTTTCAAAATAGTTTTTCCTCTGAACAGTGTTGCTTGTTGAAGGAACACAATATTTCTTATGAATTGGATTACTGATGGTGAACCAGGGTTCCAAAGGCAGTTTTGGAGGGAAGCAACTTGGCCATTGGTCTGAGTTTGGACAGATGGAGAATACCTGCAATGCACCATTTATGTATGTGCACAATTCCAAAGCAGGTTTCAAGGAGAGGTGACTAATCTTAGGAAGTGAATTTATGGAAATATGACATAACTCTAGGGCACGATTTAGACTGAGATAATATGTTTCTGAAACAGAGGTTATAAATAGGCAGTGGAATTCTGAGGCAGGATTTACAAAGTTATGAGAAGAACTATACTGCTCCTGGGTAGGCTCTGGAGAGGAATACCATGGCACCCGTATAGGATTTGGAGAAAGATAACGCAAGCCTTTGGGACAGTTTAAATGTAAGGAGGTTGGTTCTGGGGCAGCGGCTAGAGAGAAGTAGGTTAGCTCTGGGTTTAGGTCTACAGAGGAACTGTGTGACCCAAGGGCAGTATCCAGAGAGAAGCAGCGCATCTCCAGGGTGGGGTTTAGAGATGGGCAGAACGGCTCCTGGCCATGTTCTGGAAAGTGGCAGCACAGCCCTGGGTATGGATCAGTAAGGAAACAACTCAACTCGAGGGTACAAGCTGCTGGAGCACGGCATGGCTTTCCGCCGGTTTTCGTTTTTTTTTTACATTGCTTTCGAGTTGACTTCGTCGATAAAATAATCTTTGGGCTTGTGGTATTTTTCTGCTTCTCGGTGGTATGTTCGTCGAGTAGTTTCCGCCTCTTTGAATTGATGTAAGATGATGATATCCGATTCATTTCAAAGGTACCCCATGTATCCATGAGAGTTAGCGGGGTCATTTTCCGCTTCCTTGGAGTGGATTTCAAGGAGCAGATAATTGGCTCCGTAACTAAGTTTATATTGGTACAATATACCTCTGTTGCGGGTTTTGTAGAACCATTGCATCTTAGTTTACAAGTCGTCAAAAAATTGCAAGACTCTATGGTAGGATTTACTTTAACAAGGTCTTGCACAACCACAGGTTTTAGTACATGGTCATCTTTAGTGGTGGTAGGTGTTGGAATGTTGAAAGCTGCAGGTGTCAGGTGATAGTATTTTCTCGGCGTATCTTTGGTCCTCGGCAGGTCAATTTGTTGCATAAGGTTTGTACCAACATGGCACATCTCCGTTACGGCTTCCGAGGTCCTTTTGCGTTTCCTTGAATTAGATTTTTCAGCATCGGGTGTGAAATTAATAATGCAGCGTGTCGCTGATGTGGGTTCTGAAGCTGTGATTTTGGAACGGCTGCAAATCTCTAATGGATCTGTAGTGATGCAGCATGTTTCCATGCTCACTTCATGGGTATTTTCTTCTAACATGGGACGAGTAATGGCGCCACGAGCATCCGTGCGGGATTTCTGGGTTCTTTTACGTTTGATTGAGATTCGTCTCTTAAAGGAACTGTAAGATTTCATGAGGTTAGAGGAAATATACGGTGGCAGTTGTTAAGCAAATGTGTTTAGGGGAGAATAGGTTCTTTGTAGGGGATATGAGAAACAAGGATAGCGTAAGAAGGTACTGTTTGACTGATGTCACAGCAATTCCCAGTGGAGTCCGAAAACAACTGTTAATCAGATGTCTGTATGAAACTTCAATGCAGGGTGATGTATTTTACGATTTAAGTCGTACAGATGTTATACTAGGCGTGTCACAGTTAGATTCAGATTTAACTCTTTGGTAATTGCAAATACTGTCGTAACGACCATCGTAGCGTCTGTATTTTAATAAGCTGAAGTTAATTATTCCATCCTACTCAACCTCGAACTTGGTGATCTTCAAGCCTTTCCAAATCTTCACTGCTACTTCCAGAAATCGAGAAAGGAAAATCGAAGACCAGATAACTCTCCACAACTGTTGCGGGTTGCTTTGCGTTTCCTTATAGTTTCTTCTGAGATATAAATATCTAACGTCCTCCCGGGTAAAGCTGTGGGAGAATCAGTCACAGTACTGAACAAACTTCTTACAGTTTACATTTATTACTTTCTTAAAATGACATCACGTGAAATCAGGGCATTTGTTACGTCAGGATTGTAAGCATGAGATCATAGGTATATATGTCCCGATGAAAATCTTTGGATAAAATTAAAGCATTTTACACACAAAATCGACAATGTGAAAGGTGGTGTCAAATGGTAATTTTATACGTTTTCTGATTTATTCCTTTAAAGAGTATTTGGGAGCTATTTTGACCATTTTGTTCATTAAATACAAAGCCATTGAGTTAATATTAAATTTATATTGACAATAATGTAGTTCTGTTTATAATCAAAGCTTAAGCTCCAAACGATATATTGATGATTGTTTTATGGATGTCATATACAAATTAAAATTATTATTCTTGTAATTGTCGAAATTGCAATTTAGTCAACTGAATCCCTCAGTTAATCTCAATTCGCCATTAAACCCAGTACAGGTTTCCTGAGATATGGAAAACCTTCAAAGTAAAGTGAGAAGAAGGCCAAAACTGATTATGAACTGGGAGGAGTTAAATTAGTTAACACACACCTCCTGCAAGTCTGAAGCCACAACCCTTAACTCAAATATCCATCATCAACTGTGATCTTTCACCTTCTCACTCAGGCTTTTTTGTCATGAGAAAAATCCCCAATATGATCTGGCTGAACCCATGATAAAACTTTCCCATTCATGTACCTCTGCCTTTGATAACCTACAGTCATAGTTAGACTTTCAAACTATCCTGTATCTATTCCTCAATATTCTTTACCTGAACCCTTGGAATCTGAGCTACAGCATCTGGTGCTCAAGAGGGAACTAAACATGTCATGAAAACCACTTGCCTGATGTACCCTTTATCTTTGGGGCACCACAGTGGCATAGCGAGTAGAGTGGCAGTCTCACAGATCCAGCAACCCAGGTTCAATTTCTGAACTCCATTGCTGCCTTTGTGAAGTTCCTGCTTGTTGCTGTATGGTATCTCTCTGGGTGCTATATGCTAAGTAATAGTTTCATTGCATGTTCTATTTTTATTGGAAAATAGAAACAACCATTGACTTTACAAGTAAAAGAATATGCACCGTAATAGATTCAGATTTATTTATTTATCATATGTATAGCAAAACACAGTGAAATGTGTCATTGGCGGTTACAACCAACAAACCCACAAACCCAGGAATGTGCTGGCACAGCTTGCAAGTGTTCCACAATTTTCAGCACCAACATGCATACTTTAACTAGATATTTAAGTTGAAACTTAGTAAAACATTTCGTAAAGTTTTCACTGTTTGCTCTCTGACTCCTGAGTGGCATGTCAAATGCATCTGGAGTTATTGCTCCCTTACAAGGTTGCATGGGAATGGTATTTGAGTACGTGTAGTGGAGGGGTCAGTTTTAAACAAAGTCACAGTGCAGTATATGCATATAAAGATATGTAATCATGTATAAGCAACAAATATGCCACCCTTCTTAACAGATGTGCTGCACTGTGAAAGGAGTGCCTGTATGTTGACTATATTGGAGTATTTGGAAAAACATTAGGGAGAGCCAGGATGGCTTTGTGCAGGACAGGTCATGTCTTGCCAACTTGATGGAGTTTTTTTGACAAGGTGATGTGAGAGATTGATGAAGGTAGGGCATTGGATGTTGTCTACATGGATTTTAGTAAGGCATTTGAAGAAGTCCCTCATGGAGGCTAATCCAGAAGATTAAGACGCATGGGGTTTACAGTGAATTGACTGTTTGGATTCAGAATAGCTTATGACAGAGGACAGTGGTCAAAGGGACTTATTTGAGCTGGATGTCTGTAACTAGTGTTTTGCAGGGATCTGTGCTTGGACCTCTGCTCTTTGATGTACCTGTATATAAATAACCTGGATGAAAGTGTAGATAGGTGGTTTAGCAAGTTTGCAGAGGATACCAAGAATGGTGGAGTTGTGGATAGTGTGAAAGACTGGCAAAGGATACAGCACAATATAGATCAGTTGTAGATATGGACAGAGAAATGGCAGATAGAGATTAACCCAGATAAATGTGATGTGTTGCACCATGGCAGGACAAATGCAAGATCCTTAACAGTGTTGCTCAGTAGAGAGATCTTGGGATCCAAGTTCAAATCTCCTTGAAAATGGCTACACAGGTCAATAGGTTAGTTAAGAAGGCTTAAGGGATGCTTGTTTTTATTAGTTTAGGCATTGAGTTCAAAAGTCAAGAGTGTATGTTGCAACTTTATAAAACTCTGGTTAGGCCACATTTGGTGTATTGTATACAGTTCTGGTTACCTCAGTATAGGAAGGCTGTGGAGGTTTTAAAGAGGGTGCAGAAGAGGTTTACCAGGATGCTGCCTGGTTCAGAGGGCAAGTGCTATCATGAGAGGCTAGACAAACTTGAGTTGTTTTCTTTGGAGTGGTGAAGCTGAGGGGAGGTCTAGTAGAGGTTTATAAGATTATGAGAGGCATATGTAGAGTAGACAAGGAGTATCTTTTTTCCAGGGTGGAAATGTCTAATGCATTGAATGTGAGAGGGGGGTAGGTTCAAAGGGGATGTGAGGGATATGCTTTTTAACTCTGAGGGTGATGGATGCCTGGAATGTGCTGCCTGGTATGGTTGTAGAGGCAGATACGTTAGAGGCTTTTAAGAGACGTTTAGACAGGCACATGAATGTGAAGAAGATGGAGTAAGATGGACATTATGTACGTAGGAGGGATTAGTTTTTGGGTGTTTTTGATTTACTTTTTAGCTGGTTCAGTAAAACATTGTGCTGTGGTGTTCTATATATACTGCTTAAGCCTTTCACTTTGTTCATGTGTCTTCTTGGTCGAGTGCAAATTAGTGCAAAGGGCTGTTACTATACCTGCCTAATGTCTGGATTTTATTTTTTAATATATCAAAAATCTCCATTCATTGACTGCTTCTAAATCCTCTTAGACATAGATGCACTCCCTGCAGGCAAATACAACTGTGCTAATGAATGAAGTTATGTTAAGATATAATGGTTACATTCCTGCAATATCTTCTCTGGATATCCTTTCTGGTGTAAGGTCTATTACTGGTATGTAATTCTTGCCCAAGTACAGATGCCATTGTATGAACCTCCAATTTTCTGTTGTTCAATGTGCTCTATTTGCAGAGGATAATTCCTGAGACCACATGGTAAACAACAAGTTCAAAGTCAAAGAGAAATAGCACACAGACTAAATCAATAATGGAGAGAAAAGAGAGGGAAGGACTGTGAAAGACAAGGAGCGGCTTGAGATGTGGAGACAGAGAAGTGTGTAGAGGTAGGTAGAGGAGCAGGAAAGAGTAAGAGGTACATTGAAAGCATCAGGAGCAAGGAAAGTAATACAGTCATGGGAAATATTTAAACAGAGCAAGAGAGATGGAATTAGAGCAGTGGTAACAAAGAAAGAAGGAGAAAGGTACGGGGTAACAAAGACAGGAAGAGCAAGTCAGGCAGAAACATGGATCAGGTGAAGGAGAGAGGAACTTAGAGCAGCAGAGACAGGGAGAATGAACTTCAGGTAGATGTATAGGAATAGGAGGAGAGGGTCTGAGGAACATGGAGAGCAGGAGGGACAGAGTGTTGAAAAGATCAAAGTAGCAGAGAGTGGGAGAGAGCCAAGCAGAGCAGCAGGATTACTGAGAAAGTGGGGGGAGGAGAGGAGAGGGAAGGGAGACCAGGCAAAGCAGCAAGACAAAAAGAAATGTTTTAAAACACACAAAACGGTGAGTACAGGATGAGGGGAAAGGTGCATGTAGAGCAGTAGGGACATAATGGAAGGGAGAGAGGCACACAAGGCAGCAGAGATAGGGAGAGAGGGATAGAAGCAAATGGAAACCACCAGGAAAAAGGAGTGAGGTACACCATAAAGCTGTGGATAAATTTCTAGACCTTTGTATTTTAGAGACTGAAAAGCATAGTTGTTAAATGCTAAGGATGCATAACTATTTCAGCTGCATACAGATAAGAATGACATTGTGCATAACCCAAAACCTGGCGAACCTGTCAAGCAAAGTCTTCATAATGTGTACAAATCTATCACCAAACTGGCTAGTTATACTACTCTGACTTAGTTCTTTTTTCCATCATGAAAAAAAATCAGTTTTGTCAGCATACCTCTGTACTTCATTGTGATGTATTATATGATGGGCATTCTCAACTTCCATTGCAGCACAGTAAGATTCTGTGAAAGATCTGGGTGTTTAATTACATTTCAGTTAATTTAATATTTAATTCTGGATATTTATTTTCAGCAAGGTGTCAGACAGCCCAAGCTCTTCAATAAGCTTGCTGAGATATTGTTCCAAGGAAGTGACATTGTCTCAATGGAGCAGAAATATATTGGCCTCTTTTTTTAAAGGTAGCATTCATGCACCATACACTTGGTACTCTTGATGCTGCCTGCAATGTAGTCAATGAAAATGTTTGCAAGTGAGGCCAAAGGATACACTAAGTGACTCAAAACAGCAGCAATCATCTCACAGAATCATACAACACAGAAAAGGGGCCTTTGACCCACCATGTTCATGTGGACCTTTTGACTACTTACACTAGTTCCATATGCTGGCATTAAGACTTTATCCTTCTATGCCTTGGCTTCTTAAGTTCCTGTATAATGCCTCTAAAACATAGAAATTGCATCTGGTTCCACCTCCTCCTCCATCATTTTTCAGATATCACCAGCTCTCTGTGTAAAAAAAAAAAGCAATCTGTTCAGATCCCCTTTAAAACTCTTTCTTCATAGCACTCATACCATGTGTAACAGATTTTGACTATCTACTCTAACTCTGCTGGTCATAATCATATCTCTGTCCATCAGGACACCCTTCAACTTTCTTCATCCTAGGGGAAACAAGCCCAGCCTATTTAATTGTTCTCCTTATTAAAGTCCTTCAATACATCCTGTTCGATTCCCTTTGCAGTCTCTCCAGTGCAATCACACCCATCCTACAGTATGGCAACCAGAACTGTACACAATACTACACATGAGTGTTTTGTAAAGTTGCAACATAGCATCTCAACTCTTACATGCTATACCTTCACTGTGTGTTGTCACTTTCAGGAAACTATGGAGTTGGACTCTGCATTAAAATGTGTTAGTACCCTACCATTTACAGTATGTCTTGTCCTTAGCTGACTTCTCAAAATGCATCAACTCACATGTTTCAGGGTTAAATTCCATCTACCAATACTCCACCTAACTTTCCCCATCTGGTCTATTTCTCGCAGTTGCCTTTGACAAGATTTCTTCCTATCCACTGCACCACCAATTTTTGTGTTGGCTGCAAGCTTCATCATACCTCTCACATTTCTGATTCTGATCTCACTGAAAACTCTTTGGTGACACAAAAGTGTCTTAAGATCCTCTAGAGTGCTACATTCAACTTCAAGATAGGTATGCCATACAATGTTGGCAAACAAAAAGTGTAAGAAAAAAATGAAATGACTGCACTTCAAGACTCAAATACTTAAAATAGTTCCTTACTAATATATATTCATACTAATACATACTCATGAACCTTAAAGATTTCCTAACTTTTGGATTTTTAAATTTGCAAATTTTCTTTTCTCATAAGCAATACCACTACTTTGACTTAATTAGCAAACTTCTTTTTAGAAACTTTTGATGAATAAAGATCTAGCATAGCCAACCTCTCAGGCCCTTTACTTCTGCAAACTTCTTGATAGAACTTTTCTGCACTCTTTACATCTTAGTCATGTATTTCCTATAATAGGATGACCAAAACTGCTGCCTCACCAAAGATTTATACAACTGAAGTATAATGTCCCAGCTCCTATACTCAGTGCCCTGACTGATGAAGAACAGCTTGCTAATCACTCTAACCACTTTCAGTGAACAGTGTACTTGTACTCCTAGTCCCTGGTTCCATTATAATCCTTAGAATCCTACCATTTATAGTACAGTATACGTGTTACACTGTTCTGGTTTTCCAAGATGCAAGAGCTCACACTTATCTGTATTCAAGTAAAATTTCCACTCCTCAGTCAACTTTCCTAACCTATTAAGATTCACCTGTAATTTTCAATAACTTTCTTCAGTATAACGCTTCCTAATTTTGTGTCATCTGCAAATTTACTTCTTGTATTCGTGTTCAAACCATTTATGTAACTTAATATCAACTGTCACCCTGTACCATTGTGAACATTTAGAGTGCTTTTTCAGAACAATTTGACATTTAACAGAACACACCATTCTCTATGAGCTATTCTACACCAATTTTTTTGATGTAAGCAATGCATAACTGATAAGTTTTTTCAACTGTTCATGTATCAATAACCTATTCAATTTGAGGGATTGGGTCTTCCATTACCATCTTCTGATCTATTAATTTGAGTTTTCCTGCACATTGTGTCATTACTGGAAAACTGGGGTGTTAAAATGTACTTAATTTAAATGGTAATAATTATAGCAAGTGGGAAGTGCATACAGTTAGCCAAATTTGCTTTCACATTAATGACCTGAGTTCAAATCCTGTGTATATTGGTGAACTGAAAGCCAGATCCTTCTATGACATCCTTGGGAATCCTTGTGCAGAACACCCTAAAGGTTAACTTGCAGGTTGAGTCGGTGGTGAGGAAGGCAAATGCCATGTTAGCATTCATTTCAAGAGGTCTAAAATACAAGAGCAAGGATGTGATACTGAGGTTTTATAAGGCACTGGTGAGTCCTCACCTTGAGTATTGTGAACAGTTTTAGGCCCCTCATCCTAGAAAAGATGTGCTGTCATTAAGGAGGTTCACAAGGAGGATTCCAGAAATGAAAGTGTTCTCATACAAGGAACGTTTAATGGCTCTGAGTCTGTATTCGCTGGAATTCAGAAGGATGAGGGGGGATCTCATTGAAACCTTTTGAATATTGAAAGGCCTAGACAGAGTAGATGTGGAAAGGATGGTGGGAGAGTCCAAGACAAGAGGGCACAGCCTTTCAAAACAGAGATGCGGAGAAATTTCTTTAACCAAAGGGTGGTGAATTTGTGGAATTTGTTGCCACATGCAGCTGTGGAGGCCAGGTCGTTGGGTTTATTTAAGGCAGAGATTGATAGGTTCTTGATTGGACATGGCATCAAAAGTTACAGGGAGAAGGCTGGGAACTGGGGTTGAGGAGGAGAAAAATAAAGAATCAGCCATGATTGAATGGCAGAGCAGATTTGATGGGCCAGATGGCCTAATTCTGCTCCTGTGTCTTATGGAAATACAACATTTAGTTCAGAGTCCACATAGTCACAAGCTACTCTAGTTAAGCATCAATGGTCCATCTCATGAGCATCCTTCATATCGACCATGCCAGTATCATGGTAAAAATACCTCATAGCTCTTTAATGAGCATGAGAAAAACAGCATGTTAAGTCAAAGGAAGTATTTAGAGCTTAAGCAATACCTTAATCAGTGGTAGATTGACAGGAGGGTCTTGAAAAAGAGTCAGGTATGAATTACAAAAAGTGGTTCCTGGGCAGTTGGAGATAAAGCAAGCAAGCATTAGATGGAAGTGGTGCTCAGGAATTAGGATACAGAGTCACGTGGTTGACAAGTGATGTCAGAGCCAAAGTAAAAGCAAACAGAAGGCATACAAGGAAGCCAAAGCTAGGGGGAAGATAGAGGATTGAGAAGCCTTTAAAAACTTGCAGAAGGAAACTAAGAAGGTCATCAGGAAGGAAAAGATGAATTAGGAAAGGAAGCTGGTGACTAATATCAGAGAAGATACTAAAAGCTTGTTTAAGTATATAAAGGGTAAAAGAGAGTTGAGGGTAAATATAGGACCAATAGAAAATGATGCTGGAGATATTGCAATGAGAGATACAGAGATGGCAGAGGAACTGAATGCATATTTTGCATCAGTGTTCACAGTAGAAGACATCTGCAATAGATCGGACATTCAAGAATGTCAGGGAAGTGAAGTATGTGCAGTGAAAATTACGACTGAGAAGGTGCTCAGGAAGCTTAATGGTCTGAGGGTGGACAAATCTCCTGGACCTGATGGAATGCACCTTCGGGTTCTGAAGGAAATAGCTGGAGAGATTGTGGAGGCATTAACAATGATATTTCAAGAATCAATAGATTCTGGCATTGTACCGGATGACTGGAAAATTGCAAATGTTACTCCACAATTTTGGGAGGCAGCAGAAAGGAAACTATAGATCTTTTGGCCTGACATCAGTGGTTGGGAAGTTGTTGGAATTGATTGTTAGGGATGAGATTACAGAGTACCTAGAAACATAGAAAACCTACAGCACAGTACAGGACCTTTGGCCCACAGTGCTGTGCCGAACATGTCCATCCCTTAGTAATTACTTAGGGTTACCCATAGCTCTCTATTGTTTTAAGCTTCACATACCTATCTGGGAGCCTCTTAAAAGACCCTATCATATCCGCCTCCACCACCGTCGCCGCCAGCCTATTCCACATACTCACCACTCTCTGCATTAAAAAAAACTTACCCCTGACATCTACTCTGTATCTATTTCCAAGCACCTTAAAACTGTGCCCTCTCATGCTAGTCATTTCAGCCCTGGGAGAAAGCCTCTGACTATCCACACGATCAATGCCTCTCATCATCTTATCTACCTCCTGTACCTGGAGGCACATGACAAGATAGGCCAAAGCCAGCATGGTTTCCTGAAAGGAAAATCCTGCCTGTCTAACCTACTGCAATTTTTTGAGGAAATTACAAGCAGGGTAGACAAAGGAAATGCAGTGGATGTGGTGTACTTGGATTTTCAGAAGGCCTTTGACAAGGTGCGGCACATGAGGCTGCTTAGCAAGATAAGAGCCCATAGAATTACAGGGGATTTACTAGCATGGGTAGAGCATTGGTTGATTGGCAGAAAACAGGGAGTGGGAATAAAGGGATCCTATTCTGGCTGGCTGCTGGTTACCAGAGGTTTCACAGGGGTCGGTGTTGGGACCACTACTTTTTACGATGTATATCAAAGAATGGGACTATGGGATTGATGGATTTGTGGCTAAATTTGCCAATGATACAAAGATAGGTGGAGAAGTGGGTAGTGTTGAGGAAACAGAGAGCCTGCAGAGAGACTTGGATAGTTTAGGGGAATGGGCAAAGAAGTGGCAAATTAAATACAATGTTGGAAAGTGTATGGTCATGCACTTTGGTGGAAGAAATAAACGGACAGACTATTATTTAGATGGGGAGAGAATTCAAAATGCAGAGATGCAAAAGGACTTGGGAGTCCTTGTGCAGGATACTCTAAAGGTCAACTTCCTGTGATGTTGAGGCTCTATAAGGCACTTGTGAGAGCACACTTGGAGTATTGTGTGCTGTTTTGGGCTCCTTATTTTAGAAAGGATATATAGTGACATTGGAGAGGGTTCAGAGAAGATTCACAAGAATGATTCCAGGAATGAAAGAGTTACAGTATGAGGAATGTCTGGCAGCTCTTGGGCTGTGTTCCCTGGAGTTTAGGAGAATGAGGGGGGATCTCATAGAAACATTCGGAATGTTAAAAGGCCTGAACAGATTAGATATGACAAAGTTATTTCCCATGGTAGGGGAGTCTAAGACAGGATTGAAGGATGTCCATTTAGAACAGAGATGCAGAGAAATTACTTTAGTCAGAGGGTGGTAAATCTGTGGAATTTGTTGCCATGACTTGCTGTGGAAGCCGAGTCAGGATCAGTGCTTGCATGAATTTGAATTAGAAATCAAAATTTTAAATATATGATATATAGATGATTAATTACTTAAGGTGTGTACATGTGAGTGAATGATAAGTAGGGCTTAGTGCATAAAATGGAAAGAAAAGATATAGGGATTTACTTGAACTGAAATGTGCATGGCTATTCAGAATGATATTGGAGTGAATGAATCCAGAGATAGCAAGGCTTAAACAAAGTTTTTAAAAGATGAATTAAGGTAAAAGGAGGAATGGTTAAAGTTACAGAACTGGAATTGGAAGTAAGCAGCCTTTGCAATGTTCAACCTGAATTAACTATTAAGAAGCAAATTAAATTAATGACAGCAGTGTCAAGTTAGTCCCTTGTGAATATACAGCAGCAGGTCACATCACTGCATAATCTTCACAAAGATATGCTTCTGTACCATTTGCACTATAACATAAAAAAATGCAGTAGATATACTCAGTGATGATATATAATTTGTAAGGTTAAGTTATTTAAAATTTGCTTGGAGTATTATAATATTTAATGTAAACAGAACTTAGCACCAGCTGAATCCATTTTCTACTTCACATAGGACCATATATGGAGCAGTGCCATAGCAGTTAGACAGCATTAGCCTAAGCATGTAAATAAGAAACAAAAAATGCTGGATGTTAAAAAACTAAAATAAAACATAAAATGATGGAAATATTCAGCAGGTCAGGTCACAGCTGACGATGTCTTCTTGCTCTGCATTTCACAACTTCCACAATCTTTTGTCTGTTCCATTATTGATATTCTCTCTCTATAATTGCTTCCTTTCACTCATTGGCCAGATATCTTTATTTCTATCTAATCCCCATGATCAACCAGTTTTACCCCATTAGAGATATTACCCTCATTCACCCTAGCTGCAGCTTAATAAGTTTATTTTTTCTCATTCCCAGTTTTGATAAAGTGTCTTTGGTCTGAAATGTTTACTTTCTTTCTCTTCCATTGATGCAGCCTGATATTTATAGTACTGTATTTTTTTGTTTTTATTTTATAGAGATATGATTAGCACAATAGTATTGGAAATAGGGCTCACCTTCAGATGCCATATCAGCCCATTGGCATTTTTTTAAAAATGAGGTTGCATTACTACTACCACAGAGCTCTATAATATGTTTCATTGCCTAGTTCTTAAGTAGATAGCAAGTTGTAGTACTGTACCAACCTACCTAAAATAATAATATAATAAATGTGACAAGCATTTGTCTTCATATTGTATGCCAAGTTTGGGAGTTTATAAAAGAACGGCTCTAAAATTGTTTCATTGTAGATTAACCGAACTCTAAACACAAAATACTCTGGGGTCAAAGCAACACGCACAACACGCTGGAGGAACTCAGCAGGTTGGGCAGCATCCGTGGAAACGAACAGTCGACGTTTCAGGCCGAGACCCTTCGTCAGGACTGAAGAGGGAGGGAGCAGGGGCCCTATAAAGAAGGTGGGGGGAGGGTGGGAAGGAAAGGGCTGGTAGGTACCAGATGAAAAACCAGTAAGGGGAAAGATCAAGGGGTGGGGGAGGGGAAGCAGGGAGGGGATTGGCAGGAAAGGTGAAGGAATGTAAGGGGAAAGCACTATGGGTAGTAGAAGGAGGCAGAACCATGAGGGAGGTGATAGGCAGCTGGAGGAGGAGGCAGAGTGAAAATGGGATGGAGGAAGGGAATAACCAGAAGTTGGAGAATTCAATGTTCATGCCAAGGGGCTGGTGACTACCCAGATGGTATATGAGGTGTTGCTCGTCCAACCTGAGTTTGGCCTCATGGCAGTAGAGGAGGCCATGTATGGACATATTCAAATGGGAATGTGGAGCAGATTTGAAGTGGGTGGCATCCAGGAGATCCTGTCTGTTGTGGCGGATGGAGCAGAGGTGTTCAACGAAGCGGTTACCCAATCTGCGTCGGGTCTCACTCCGGGAGCACCGGATGCAATAGATGACCCCAACAGACTCACAAGTGAAGTGTTGCCTCACCTCTAAGGGATGTGTGGACCAGGGAGGGAACGATCCCTGTGGAAAGCGGAGAGGGATAGAGAGGGAAAGATGTGCTTAGTGCTGGGGGTCCTGTTGAAGGTGGTGGAAGTTGCGGAGGATAATGTGCTGGATCTGGACGTCCCTCCCCACTGATCTCCCACCTGGCACTTATCCCTGCAAGTGTAAGAGCTACACCTGTCCTAACCTCCTCTCTTACCACCATTCCGGGCCCCAAACAGTCCTTCTAGGTGAGGCAACACTTCACTTGTGAGTCTGTTGGGGTAATCTATTGCATCCGGTGCTCCCGGTGTGGCCTCATCTACATCGGTGAGACCCGACGCAGATTGGGGGACCGCTTCGTCGAGCACCTCTGCTCCATCCGCCACAACAGACAAGATCTCCCAGTTGCCATCCACTTCAACTCTGCTTCACATTCCCATTCTGATATGTCCATACATGGCCTCCTCTACTGCCATGATGAGGCCTACTCATGTTGGAGGAGCAACACTTCATATACCGTCTGGGTAGTCTCCAGCCCCTTGACATGAACATTGAATTCTCCAACTTCCGGTAATTCCCTTCCCCCATCCCAGTTTCACTCAAGTTTCACCCCTTGATCTTTCCCCTTACTGGTTTTTCACCTGGTACCTACCAGCCTTCTCCTTCCCACCCTCCCCCCACCTTCTTTATAGGGCCCCTGCCCCCTCCCTCTCCCGTCCTGATGAAGGGTCTCGGCCCGAAACATTCTGTTCATTTCCACGGATGTTGCCCAACCTGCTGAGTTCCTCGAGCATGTTGTGCATGTTGAACTGAACTCTAAACTTGCACTCATTCCTTAATCACGCTTTATTTATTTGTGCACAAGTTGAACAGTATGGCTCTGTCACCACAGTGTTGTAAAGTCTGAACAAAAGAATGCTATTTGTATCCAGAATTTGACTAGCTGAATACAGATATTACCCAACTAGTAAACCTCATGAGTGTTCAAATTCCTTATTTGCATAATCATTCACCAATCACACTATAGTAGTACAGCTATTAGTAGCCAATCTAATCTGCAATTTAAAAGCCAATAATACTTCAGAATTAGTGAAGTAACTGACCAATAGTTAGAACCCTTTGTTTGCATCCTTGCCTTGATATACCATATGGCTCCAGCACCGTGCTCTGCAAAATTAGGCTATGTTCTTCAAAGCAATGCACACAAGATGCTGAAGATTGCTTTGGATTTCCAGCATCTGCAGACTTTCTCGTGTCTATGCTAACTGCACACTAACTCTTGAAAAGAAGATTGAGCTCTTGGAAATAATGAGGTGGTAGGACATAAGTATGTTGAGATAAGCTTCTTTGCAGTCTGAAGCATGACTGTATTTGAACAGGAGTGTCAGTATCACTTGCATGCATATAATTCTGAACAATTTTCATCATGCTGAACCCTATCTGCCCTTCTCCTGTTTACTCATTGCCTCAAAACTCTGTTTCCCCCAGTTTCTCATCAGCCTCTCTACTGTCCAGGATCCCATTTATCTTTCTAATCTAGTTCCTTTCAAGCAACACTGGCAAAATGTGACCAACTTCTTTCCATCTCCCCATGATGTAATCTACCTGCACTGTTGACTCTAATCCAAAATGTAGACGGCAGAGGCTAAGCCATTGTTCAAGGCTGTTCATTGGGATGAATGAAGCATATAAAACCATAAAACTGTAAGACATAGGAGCAGAATTAGGCTTTCCGCCCATCGAGTCCGCTCCACCATTCCTTCATGGCTGAGCTCGGATCACACTCAACCCCATACACCTGCCTTCTTGCCATATCCTTTGATGCCCTGACCAATCAGGAGGCAATCAACTTCTGCCTTAAATATATCCACTGACTTAGCCTCCACTGCAGTCTGTGGTAGAACATTCCACAGATTCAGTATTCCCTGGCTAAAAAAAAATCCTCCTTATCTCCATTATAAAAGCTCACTCCTCAATTTTGAGGCTGTGCCGTCTGGTTCTGGATACCCCCACCATAGGAAGCATCTTCTCCACATCCACCCTATCTAGTCCTTTCAGCTTCGGTAGGTTTCAGTGAGATCCCCATGCATTCTCCTAAATTTCAGTAAGTAGAGGCCTAAAGCTGCCAAATGCTTCTCATATCTTAACCCCTTCATTCCTGGAATCATGCCCATGAACCTTCTCTGGACTCTCTGCAATGACAACATATCCCTTCTGAAATATGGGGACCAAAACTTTTAACAATACTCCAAGTGACTCATGTCTTATAAAACCTCAGCATTATCTCCTTGCTCCTTCCTGAACACCTCCCTCTGCAACTGGATCCTAGACTTCCTGACTGGGAGACCTCAGTCAGTCCGGATTGGGAGCAGCATCTCCAACACCATCACACTGAGCACGGGGGCTCCCCAGGGTTGCGTGCTCAGTCCACCGCTGTTCACTCTACTGACCCACGACTGTGCTGCAACACACAGCTCGAACCATATCATCAAGTTCGCCGATGACACGACCGTGGTAGGTCTCATCAGCAAGAACGATGAGTCAGCTTACAGAGAGGAGGTGCAGCGGCGAACGGACTGGTGCAGAGCCAACAACCTGTCTCTTAATGTGAACAAAACAAAAGAGATGATTTTAAGAGCAAACATGAGGAAATCTGCAGATGCTGGAAATTCAAACAACAACACACACAAAATGCTGGTAGAACACAGCAGGCTAGGCAGCATCTATAGGGAAAAGCGCTGTCGACGTTTCGGGCTGAGACCCTTCATCAGGGCTAACTGAAAGGAAAGATACTAAGAGATTTGAAAGTAGTGGGGGGAGGGGGAAATGCGAAATGATAAGAGAAGACTGGAGGGGGTGGGATGAAGCTGAGAGCTGGAAAGGTGATTGGTGAAAGTGATACAGAGCTGGAGAAGGGAAAGGATCATGGGACGGGAGGCCTTAGGAGAAAGAAAGGGGGAGGGGAGCACCAGAGGGAGATGGAGAACAGGCAGAGTGATGGGCAGAGAGAGAGAAAGAAACAAACAACTAAATATGTCAGGGATGAGGTAAGAAGGGGAGGAGGGGCATTAATGGAAGTTAGAGAAGTCAGTGTTCATGCCATCAGGTTGGAGGCTACCCAGCTGGTATATAAGGTGTTGTTCCTCCAACCTGAGTGTGGCTTCATCTTGACAGTAGAAGAGGCCATGGACAGACATATCAGAACGTCCCATTCCCATTCTGATATGTCTGATATGTGGATGCATTCAAAAGCATCACAGGCCCTGGCACCTGGGAGGCAAGCTACCATCTGTGTTTCCTTTTCACACCTATCTGTACCCCTGACTATTGTCACCTTTTACAGCTGCCATCCTCTTCAGTTCCCTGCCTTTCTGAGCCATAGGATCAAATTCAGTGCCAGAGGCATGGCCCCTGTTGTCCTCAGGTAGTTTGTTTCCCCCCCCCCCCCAACAGTACTCAAAATGGAGTACTTATTATTGAGAGGATGGGCCACAGGGGTGATCTCCACTATCTGACGTTCTCCCTTGCTTCTCCTAACAGTCACCCATTTATCTCTCTCCTGTAGCCTTGGGGTGACTGCAGCCCTGTAGCTCCTGTCAATGATTGCTATACTTTTCCTAAGAAGCTGAAGGTCACTGAGCTGCAGCTCCAGTTCCCCAACACTGTCTGTAAGGATCTGCAACTCGATGTAGCAGGTGCAGATGTGGCCATCGGGGTTGCTGGAAGTCTCCTGGAAATCCCACATCTGACACCCAGAACAAAACACTGGCTTTGTAAACATTCCCCTTATACTCTCATGAAGAAAAGAAATAAGAAATGAGGAATGAGCTTATCTACTTGCCTTGCCTCTGCCTGTTTTCGCCAATGCCTAGTTGAGTCAAAGCCTTTCTGCTCTGTCTCAGACTATTCTGACGACGACTGCTCTGCTAGATGGTACCACTTTTTTATAGAGACTGGGTTTACAAAGCTCTTCACCAGACATACACAGGAAAGCTTCTGTTGTGTCTGTGCAGTACTCCAGTGAAGTAAGAGCTTCTGACTCATACAGGCTCCTGTACCAATCTGTCTATTCCTGTGAGAATATAAATCCCAGTATTTACTAAGTTTATTAGGTCGTATTATTTTCTTTATTATGTATTGAGAATTATTTCTAATATCTCTTTAGTAGCTGCTGCTATGGGGTAACATAATTGGAAGGAACGTACAGAATTTACCACTGACATTGAGTTAGGGTTTCGCTTTAAGAGGCTGGTCTGACATGAAGTGGTTACATAAAGATCTTTAGCGTGCTTTTGTGTTTAGGTTCTGGACTTCAATGAAATGTGTTACAGGTTTCATTAAACGTTAAACGGCTCACTTTGTTTTATTTGTGAAAACCTACGTTAGTCACCTCAATACTGTAGGATATGTCAGCCAACACTGTCGCTTTGAAACTGCTGGAGTTTTGGGATCAAAATGCTTCGCTAGGTTTGTACATGCTAAGGCCCAGTTTGCTCTGCGTGAAATCACCAGCAACAACACCAAATTTTGCTACGTGATAGTGTCACTCAGCAATTCCACTGCAGTGAGACTGGTGAGTCTTCTTGAACACTCACCTGAACACAATAAATACTGATTGCTGAAAGCTCATCTTTTACAGAGTTTTGGACTATCGGATTTTGAGCGTGCCAAACAGTTGCTCTCCTTTAGCTAATGGACTACATGCAGTCTCACCATCCTTGTTATATTTTTAAAGAACTCTCATGCAGCAAATGCTTGATCAAGTTTACCTATCCTTTGCTAATGCACCTGTGAAAGACTATAAAGAGCTTGCTAAAATGGCTGTTAGTCTACCTTCAGCTAGGCAGTGGTGCATTATTTCTCCTCCTTTCTCTACCTCAGTCAGCCTGATCAGCAAGGCCAGCAGCTGCAAAACAGACAATAATGCTAGGACTGCGCTTTTACCATGCTCGCTTTGGTACGAATGCCAGGGAGTGCCGACTGCAGCTTCAACAATGCCAGCGCATCAGTACATCAGAGGTCTGTGAACATCATGGGTTCCAGCTGCTAGGGTTGTCTATTGTTCATTACAGTTACCCTTTCAGGGTGATGCTTCCTGTGTGATATGGGTGCTCAAGTGAGTGTGCTGCCATCATTACCTATTGATGAGAAGGCAAAGACCGATGAAGCCTTACTGGAGGCCACCAATGGCAGCAGGATCCACTCTTATGGGACATGATGGGTAACACACACAAAATGCTGGAGGAACTCAACAGGCCAGGCAGTATCAATGGAAAAAAGTACAGTCAATGTTGACTGAGCAATCCGAGCAACTGCATATTTTCTCTTGTTTGGAAGATGATGAGTGATGCTCTGCTTCAGTAGGTGATGTTGCATATGGGAATTTGTCCTCTCTAAAGTGGCTGGAGCTCTGCCCGTTGCAAATTTCATGTATGCCCAAGGACAGTTAGTCAATCTTAAGAACTGCCAGCTTGTGGATGTCAAGGACTTTGGGTTGCCACCCTGCTGTCCCAGTAAGTTCTCCACAATGACTATCAAGCACGTGCACCACTGCATGTGAGTTCACTTGACTTCTGGGTGAACTCCCAGACCTCAATAGCCTTACATTCTCCACTATACTCACAAAACATGGGATCAAGCACCACATTCCCACAAATGGCCTGCCAGTCCACGCCCGCATGCATAGACTGGATGCAGAAAAGCTGGCAACTGTGAAGGCTGAGTTTGCCAACATGGAAAAACTCTGCATTGTACATCGGTTGAATATCGGTATGTAATTAGTTTTGCTACAACAAGTGTATGGGACATTGGAAAAAAGTTGAATTTCCCCATGGGGATGAATAAAGTATCTATCTATCTATCTATCTATCTATCTATCTAATAGCCCCTGCGTTTCAACCCTGCATATGGTTCCTAAGTCTGATGGTGGTTGCCACCCATGTGGTGGTGATTACTAACGCCTTAACAAGGTCATCCAGTCCCATACATCCAAGACTTTTCAGCACAGTTAACCAGAAAGTTAATTTTTCTGGTCGATCTAATTAGGGGCTACCATCAGGTGCCTGTGTGCTCGGATGCACATCAAAGCATCTGTGAAACCTATCCCATTAAAAGTAGCTGCTATTAGAACAGCTGAGAGTATCATAGGGTCTCTCTACCATTCTTCAAGGACATTTATCAGGAGTGCCATGCCCTTAGTATTATTAAGGATCCCATTCACCCATCCAGCATCCTCTTTGACTTTCTACCATCAGGTAACTCACTATGATGCATAAAAACAAGAACAGTCAGGATGAGAAATAGTTTCTTCCCTCAGTCCACTGAGCTTCTGAACTCCCTGCTGCATTGTACACAGAGTGTCACTGATTAATCTGTTCCATATCTTATGGTATTTAATATTTATGCACTTTAGTTTGTTATTTATGTGTGATTCAACTGTAGATTTTATCCTTGCCTTCATAAGTTATTGTGTGTTATGTGTACTACTGTGCTTTTACACCCTGATTCAAAGAAACGTCTTGTTTCTAAATATATTATGTGGTTATATATGTTACATACATGTATATAGTTAAATGACAATAAACTTGACTATTAGGATTTCTCACCACCCCATACTACAAAAATACTACAGGGGTTTTTAGGTATGGTAAGTTTCTATCACCATTTCATTCTGCGAGCTGCTGAACTTGTGCTGCCCCTGTATAGTGCACTTAAAGGCAATACCCCTAATCAAGTGCTTGACTGGTCAGCAGACATGACCAGGGCATTTCATAACACCAAATGAGCTCTTTCTAATGCGACCCTGCTGGAGCACCCACTCCTCATTGCACCCATAGCCATTTGAGACGTGGGTGATGTGCATGAACAGCTGGTTAGAGGCATGTGGCAGCTGCTTGCCTTCTTCAGCTGCTAGCTCGGTTTCCCCAAAAGGAAGTACTGCAAGTTTGACCGTAAGCTTCTTGGTCTCTATCTGGCTGTCTATTATTTTTGTTTTCTTTTAGAGTGTCGCCATTTCACAGTGTTCGTTGACCACAAGCTCCTTGTGCACATGATGACCAAAATATAAGACTTTTCGTCTGCACGACTGCAATGACACCTGACCTATATACCAAGTTTACAACTGATTTATAATCAAGGGGAAAAGTAATGCCGTAGCCAATTGGACCTCACAGTCAGCTGCTGAGGCCAGACACATAGGAGTTGACTATGCCAGTATGGCAGCTGGCCAAATTACTAACCCAGAGGTCCAGTCTTACTGAACAGCAGTCACGGGCCTGCAGTTGGATGACATTAAATTCAGGGAAGCTGAGGGTTCTCTCCTGTGAATTGTCTCAACTGGCTGCCCTTACCCCATTGTGCCCGCAAACAGAAAATGGACTGTTTTGACTCCATGCATGGCCTCTTGCATCTAGGCCAGAAGACCTCAGAGAAACTGGTTGCATTGAAGTTTGTTTGGCATAGCCTCAGAAATGATGTGTGATTGGACTACAGCTTGTGTGGAATGCCAGTGGGCAAAAATTACCATCATGTTCAGGCACTATAGGCACTACTGCCTCTTCCCCCCCCCCATTGTTTCACAGACCTTCTTACAATAGTGGACCGTACCATCAGGTGACCAAAGGTCATCCCTCAAGCATCAGCGACAGCCGCAGATGTGGCTTGGGCGTTCATCAGCACCTGGGTTGCTTGATTTGGCACCCCATCTGAGATTTTCTCTGACCACCATCCCCAATTCATTTAAGACCTCTGGGCTATGATGGTCCAGAACCTCAACGTTAGGCTACATCACACCACAGCATATTCACCCACAATTCAATGGCCTATGTGAGCAGTTTCACCGCTCTTTAAAGGCTACTGTGATGACTTCCCCAACGGATGAGTGTTGATATAATCGTCTTCCATGGGCTCCAGCCGTCTATGGCAGAGTTGGTATTTAGTATACAGGTAGCCATTATGAGTGCCAGGTGATTTCATTCCTGATGCCACAACTGTCTGGTCGGCATCTCAACAGTGTTCCACCCTCCTCAATTCATTTTCAATTCATTTTCATGCATTCCTACCTCCCATCATGGTGTACAGCACTCTTGTATTCCTGTTGACTTACATTCCACCTCGTTTATTTTTGTCTGCCATGACACACCAACATCCCCTTAGGCCCCCTTATGTTGGACTGTTCTGCAATTTAGAAAAGATTTTTATCATAGATAAGAGGGATAAACCTGAATGTATTTCAGTAGATCGCCTTAAACTGGCCCACCAAGATTTGGAGTATTCTGGTTCCATGCCCCTAGCGTCACAACATAACCCATGAGCATGTCAACACACCGTTGGACAAGCCAGAGGCACCACCCATGGAGCACATGACCTGAGCTGGGTGGCTCATCCGAGCTCCAGACAGGCTCACAATGCTGGTTTTAGTGAATTCTGGGGGACCAGCAATTTGTGGTAAATTGCAACCCACACGCCTGTAATGAACGGTATTGCAAACTCGCCGTCATCTTCTACAGTAAAATTGGTTCAGTGCAAGGAACCCTATTGTTTAATGAAATAAGTAACTGTTGGACAATATTGTGGCACTCTGGTTGGGGGGTGGGGGGGGAAGCGTGGTCGACAGCTTGCCCCACCATTTCTATTAACCTGCGTTATTTTATGCTCTTGTGTTAAAATCCTTTTGTGGGATTAATGAGGGGGGGTGTTCAAGCTCATTTATTGTTACATTTTAGCTTGGGTTACGAAGTTATTCTCATGTGTTTGTGGGTCACCTTGACTGTAACTGGGGTGTGTAATAATCACTTGCTCCATCTGTATGTGTCTGAGTGGGTTCTCTCCCCAGGTCAAGAATTCAGAAGACAGATAAATCGCTGACTGTCAAGAGAGGGAAGGGAGAATGTCAGATAGTGGAGAACACCCCTGTGGCAGTCTCCTCAACAATAAGTACTCCATTTTGAGTACTGTTTGGGGGGTTGGGGAAAACAACCTACTTGGGGAAAGCAACCGTGTCTGTACCTCTGTCACTGAGTCTGGCCCTGTGGCTCAGAAAGGTAGGGAACTGAAGAGGGTGGCAGCAGTAATAGGGAAATCTTGCCTGACTAATCTGTGAGAGTTCTTCAAGAAAGTAACAAGCAGGGTGGACAAAGGAGAGGCAGTAGATGTCATTTACTTGGATTTTCAGAAGGTATTTGATAAGGTGCCACACATGAGGCTGCGTAACAAGATAAAAGCCTATGGTGTTACAGGAAAGATACTGGCATGGTTAGAGGAATGGCTGATAGCCAGGAGGCAGTGAGTGGGCTGCTGGTGATTAGTGGTATTCCTCAGGGATCAGTATTGGGATCGCTACTTTACACATTGTTTGTTAATGATTTGGATAATGGAATTGATAGCTTTGTGGCAAAATTTGCGGATGAAACAAAAATAGGTGGGGTAGATACTGCTGAGGAAGCAATGCGATAACAGCAGGACTTAGACAAATTAAGGAGCTGATAGGGAGACAGATTCTGGAAAGGTGTAGTAATAACAGAGTGGTTGTGATGGGAAGATTTTAATTTCGTCAGTATTGATTGGCATCTCCCTAGAGCAAGGGATTTAGATAGAGTGGAGTTTGTTAGGTGTGTTCAGGAAGGTTTCCTGACACAGTATGTCGATAAGCCTACAAGAGGAGAGGCTGTACTTGATCTAGTATTGGGAAATGAACCTGGCCAGGTGTCAGGTCTCTCAGTGGGAGAGCATTTTGGAAATAGTGATCACAATTGTATCTCCTTTACAATAGCATTGGAGAGGAATAGGAACAGACAAGATAGGAAAGCGTTTAATTGGAGTAAGGGGAAATATGAAGCTACCAGGCAAGAACTTGGAATCATAAATTGGGAACAGATGTCCTCAGGGAAATGTATGACAGAAATGTAAATATTCAGGGAATACTTGCGAGACATTCTGCATAGATACGTTCCAATGAGACAGCAAAAGGATCGTAGGGAACATGAACCGTGGTGCACAAAGGCAGTTGAAAATCTAGTCACGAAAAAAGAAAAGCTTATGAAAGGTTCAAAAAACTAGGTAATGATAGAGATCTAGAAAATTATCAGGCTAGCAGGAAGGAGCTTAAGAATGAAATTAGGAGAGCCAGAAGGGGCCATGAGAAGACCTTGGCGAGCAAGATTAAGGAAAATCCCAAGGCTTACTACAATTATGTGAAGAGCAAAAGGATAAGATGTGAGAGAATAGGACCAATCAAATGTGACAGTGGAAAAGTGTGTATGGAACTGGTGGAGGTACTTAATGAATACTTTGCTTCAGTATTCACTATGGAAATTCAAGAAAGGGTGTAGAGATAGCCCAGGAAATTATAGACCAGTGAGTCTTAGTTCAGTGGTTGTTAAGTTGATGGAGAAGATCTTGAGAGGCAGGATTTATGAACATTTGGAGAGGCGTAATATGATTAGAAATAGTCAGCATGGTTTTGTCAAAGGCAGGTCATGCTTTACAGGCTTGATTGAATTTTTCAGGATGTGACTCAATACATTGGTGAAGGTAGATGCAGTGTATATGGATTTCAGCAAGGCATTTGATAAGGTACCCCATGCAAGGCTTATCGAGAAAGTAATGAGGCATTTGAGGGTCCATAATTGGCTTGCCCACAGAAGGCAAAGTGTGGTTGTAGATGGGTCATATTCTGCATGGAGGTTGGTGACCAGTGGTGTGCCTCAGGGATCTGTTCTGGGACCTTTTCTCCTCGTGATTTTTGTAAATGACCTGGATGAGGAATTGGAGGGATGGGTTAGTAAATTTGTTGATGACACAAAGGTTGGGGGTGTTGTGAATAATGTGGAGGGCTGTCAGAGGATACAGCGGGACATTGATAGGATGCAAAACTGGGCTGAGAAGTGGCAGATGGAGTTCAACCCAGATAAGTGTGAGGTGGTCCATTTTGGTAGGTCAAATATGGTGACAAAATATAGTATTAATGGTAAAACTCTTGGCAGTGTAGAGAATCAGAAGGATCTTGGGGTCCAAGTCTACTCAAAGCTGCTGCGCAGGTTGGCTGTGAGGTTAAGAAGGCATACAGTGTATTGGTCTTCATCAACCATGGGGTTGAGTTCAAGAGCCAAGAGGTAATATTTACAGCCATGTAGGACCCTGGTCAGAACCCACTTGGAGTATTGTGCTCACCTCACTACAGAAAGGATGTGGAAACTATAGAAAGGGTGCAGAGGGGATTTACAAGGATGTTGCCTGGATTGGGGAGCATGCCTTACAAGAATAGGTTGAATGAACTTGCCTTTTCTCCTTGGAGTGGTGGAGGATGAGAGGTGACCTGATAGAGGTGTATAAGATGATGAGAGGCATTGATCGTGTGGATAGTCAGAAGCTTTTTCCCAGGGCTGAAATGGCTAGCACGAGAGGGCACAGTTTTAAGGTGCTCGGAAGTAGGTACAGAGGAGATGTCGGGTAAGTTTTTACGCAGAGAGTGGTGAGTGCGTGGAATGGGCTGCCGGTGACGGTGGTGGAGGTGGATACAATAGGATGTTTTAAGAGTCTCCTAGACAGATACATGGAGCTTAGAAAAATAGAGGGCCATGGTTAACCCTAGGTAATTTCTAAAGTAAGTACATATTCGGCACAGCATTGTGGGCTGAAAGGCCTGTATTGCGCTGTTGGTTTTCTATGTTCTATGTTCTAAATTGGAAGGATGGGCAATAAAATGGCAGATGGAATACAGTGTTGGGAAATGTACAATAATGCATTTTGATAAAAGGAGCAATAGTGTGGACTTTTACCTAAATGGGGAGATGTTCAAACATCAGAGGTACAGAGGGACTTGGGTGCCCTCATGCAAGATTCCCAGAAGGTTAATTTACAGGTTGAGTCTGTGGTAAAGAAGGCAAATGTAATGTTGACATTTATTGCAAGGAGATAATGCTGAGGCTTTATAAGACACTAGTGAGACTGTGCTTAGAGTACTATCAACAGTTTTGTGCTCCATATGTCAGAAAGGATGTGTTGTCATTGGGCAGCGTCCAGAGGAGGTTCACAAGGATGATTCTGGGAGTGAAGATAATTTGGCAGCTTTGGGCCTGTACTCACTGGAATGTAGAAGAATGTGGGGGGTGGGGCACGGGAATCTCATTACAACCTACCAAATGTTGAAAGGACTAGATAGAGTGGATGTGGAGAGAATGTTTCCTATGGTGGGGATATCGAGAACTAGAGGGTGCAGCCTTAAAACTGCAACCTTTTAGAATAGAAGTAAGGGGGAATTTTTTTAGCCAGCGAATAGTGACGTTCATTGCACTGCCACAGACCTCGGTGGAGGCCAAGTCCATGGGTATATTTAAGGCAGAAGTTGATCCTTTCCTGACAGGCCAGGGCATCAAAGGATATGGCGGGAAGGCAGGTATATGGGGTTGAGTGGGTTCCGGGATCAGCCAAGATGGAATGGCGGAGCAGATTCGATGGGCTGAATGACTTAATTCTGCTCCTCTGCCTTATGGTCTTAGAGCGCCTGATCTGTTTTTGTGCTTGTCCCAATAAAAACAGCTGTTCAGTTAAACGAGCTTTCTCATCTGTTATCGTGGACCGAATGCTCGGACCATATCTTAAATTGGAATTTAGACAATACAGTAGAATGGCACTGGATTTTATTCAATTACTATGGTTGCAAATTGACAGTCCAAAGTTAAATAAAATGCAAAGATTTTTTTGAACTCTCAAATGTGGACTGCGGAATTTGCTACCTAAAATTCTTTACGCACTTTCCACCCCTTCTCCCATCATCTTCCGGAAGGTGATTATCAGATCTCGTTTGATGTTAGCGTAAGGGGTAGCATTTCTAATGCAGGCGAAACTTATCCTGAGACTGCAGCTTTGCATGCAGTACCACAAATTTAAACTTCCGGATGTCTAGTCAGGGTCAGATTCATAGGAGGAGATTAGTAGCAAGGAAAACATCTTAATTTTATGGCGATGGGAATTTGACTGATGGTTCATGATATGCGTGTAACTGCTGGTCTATCAGCAACGATTTGTAAGGCTAATTTTGTGTAGGTATCGATTTCATTGAGGAGGGGGTGGCTTATGATATCTCTTGCCGAGGGAAGTGTTGATGGCTCAAAGTCACTTTTCGCCCATGCGGGCCAGGAATTTGGTATTTCACCTGTCCTCGCCATTGGTGTGGGTGTGACAACCGAATGTTTTGTCCTAGAAATGGGTGTCGTGGGTCTGCTGGATGTGGGAGATGTCATTATGGCAGTTCTTCGTTTTTTAGATGGTGTTGGGTTGCTGATAGACATCGGAGCTGGAGTTGGTTTTGTTGCAACGTGTTTTGGAGGTGCAATGGACTGGAAAACTCTGGGTACGACAGCAGATAGTCGAAGTACGACATTCGTCATGTTCACAGTCACTAAAAGTGTCGCAGTTTTTTCCAGAACCGAGAATGTAGTAAGTGGTTACATCGTGGCTACCGTTGAATGAGCTGCGCTCGGATTTCGGGAAACTGCACTTCCTATTTCGGTGTGTCTTTGAATCCGCCACAATCTCAGTTGAGTTTATCTGAGATTTATTATACATTGGCGTTGCAATGTGATATCCTTCCATTTTCATAACCTTACCATCCAAAATAGTAACAACCAGAGATCTTGAATCCACGGTTGGAGGGATGGTAAATTCTTCATTAAAACCATGAAAGCTGAATCCCTTACCCTTATTCTCAACGTGTTGACAGAAACTGATAAAGTTCCTTCCCTGACTTTCGCTGTCACTTCTTCGGGGGAACATCACCTACATTAACAGAAATGGAAAACTTATTTGGTGCTACCCCATCTTGGTCAGTGAGCTCCTTCTCGTTTTCCTGCAATTCCTCTTTCTTTCCCAATGTAGTTATTTCATCGCTTTCCTTTTGGTTTGGAGGACAGATCCCGAAGGACCCGTTGTAGGTTCACTTTGCATAATTTACCAGTGCATAATTATCTGGTAATGGTACTGCATAAAGCGATTAAAACATCCGCCTACGCCACCTATGCGAGATCACGCATCTTTGTGATGAAAAAGGCGTAAATAAAGTTTGCATTATGTTGCTCATTTTCCTTGAAAAAAGTGTTTGTAATCGTTGAACGTGCATTCAAGAAAATGCAGACGAAGTTTCGTTAATTGCCGAAATTAGCTTTAATGAAAGTACTTCATTTTATCAGAAATATACTTTTAGATGCATTATTTGTATTAAAAGTACGCATAATATTATCGATGCCTCCATTTTGGGAATAAATTTGAAGATCAGATATTGAGGTACCATTTCTTAACAGTAGAAATGCCAATGTGGTTGCATGAATGTGTTCAGAGAATATTGAATACATGGAGTGTTGACATATCAAATCTGAATGTGGAAGTTTTAGAAAGGATGAAGAGGAGATTTACCAGGATGCTGCCTAGATTAGAGAGCATGACTTATGAAAATAGGTTGAGCAAGCTAGAGCTTTGCCATTTGGAGCTAAGGAGAATGAGAGGTAAGTTGATAGAGGTGTTAGAGGCATAGAGTGGATAGTCAGAGACTTTTTCCCCAGGAAGGAAATGGCAAATACAAGGGAGCATAACGGGGGGAAAAGTATAATGGAGATATATTCTTTACGCAAGGAATGGTAGGTACATAGACTGCCTTGCCAGAATGGTGGAGACAGATACATTAGAGGCATTTAAAAACACTTAAATAGACACATGGATGGATGGCTATGTAGGTGGGAAACGTTAGATTGATATTGGAGTAGGTTAAAAGGTCCACATAACATCATGGGCTAAAGGGTCTGGACTGTGCTATAAATAAAAATGACTAGGACTTCCAGATGAAATAGGTTATTGATAAGGTTCCTCTTTAGAATTCAACTAAAGTAATCTGTTGACCAGTCAATTGGTTTTTTTGGTTGCCATTTGCTCCCATTCCCTAAGCTTGGTCCTTAAAAATATAAATTTAATCAAATGACATATCACAAAATGGTGAAAATGTTAATTATTAAATTATTGGATTCATTGACAATATATTTTATCCAATAACTATAGAGTAATTAGAAATTTGTAGTGAAAAATTAGCTTGAATAGTTCCTAATATTTTTCTGCTGCACTGATTTAACTTCAGTTCAAGTTCTTATTAGCTTTGCACTTTCATTTTGCATTGTGTCTGATTAAATGTGAGTATCATCCTGAAAAACGTGTCTCAAAATTAAATAGACTGAAATAAAATAGAAAATGCTTGAAGTAGTCGACAGGTGGGGTAGTATGTGAAAAAATGAGGGTTAACATTTCAGGTTAATAGCCTTTCATTAGACTTGTCTGCTAGAAGGTCGCTGACTTGAAATCCTAAACTCTCTTCTACTTTATGTTGTATGATCTGCTGAGTATTTTCCCTTTTATTTCAGATTTCTAGTATCAGCAATATTTTGTTGCTATTTAAACTCAAATTGGAACCCACCATATTTTAATACCGTAGACTAATTATACTAGCCATGTAAACATGAGGTTTATGCCTGTTCCTCTGTTTTGTTTTAAAAGTTTTTACTCATCTGTTTGTTTTTGTATTTGTATTTGGCCTAGTAATTTTGATTTCATTTGATCATATTTTCATGATCATTTAGCTATTGGCTTCTACCTTATACCTTTAAATATTTGGATTACAGCCTCTGGAAGCCTCAGCCATGTAGGTATTCTGGATGCACTTATATGAGTGGTTTCATGATATTCATTCATGGATTTGCTAATGGCCCTAGTAATGTGAAAAAAAGACTTTAGAAAATAGGACAATGGGCAATGCAAAGGCAAAAGAGAAACAACCTTCTAGTCTTTTCTGCAATGTGCCAAATATCTTGGGGGTGGATATCTATACATATTAATAATACACAAGGATAAATATAGGATCTCCTGATTAAAATGTATAAATATACTGAATTGCTAGAAATTTGCATTTACAAACGTGTTATCACCCAAATCTGCCCTTTCAAATGTGCTTTGATTTATCATCACCTGCTCTCTATTTAAAAAAAAACTAATTTCATTCCCCAAATTCTCTCCAATGTTTACAACTAATAACAATATCATGGACGTCCTTTCCATTTTTTTTAACACTACAATATATGCAAATCTGGATTTAGAAGATGTGTGTAAACCAAGCAGGGCAATATTTAACAACAAATACATTTCAGTGTCTGTGGAAGAAAAAGTTCATTGTTAAACTTCCAGAAAAATTGTATTTGAAAGGACTTAATTGTGCCAATTTTATGACTTCCTAAAATATTTTCTTAATTTAAAATGCAAATCATATGTCCCCTCCAGGCTACAGATTCTGATGCAGAGCCAGCTGCATTTATACTTTATGCTGTCATTTTCATCATAAGAGGTCCATTAAATGTGGGGATACAGTCCATGATGTCAGAGTGCATATTTACTGCTGTATGTATACCAGTTTTCAAAATGTTATAATCCATAAATTATCAGTGTAAATTCCTAATGGATTCTGCCACTTCAAGATTCGACCATCAAAATAATGGGATCGATACCAGCACAAATAAGCCATTTTCTGTCTGTATAAACTTGGGAAATATTTCTCCAGAAAAAGTGATGGTAAAGATCAAGGATAGAAAGATGACTGTATCAGGGGAACATGTGGAGAGGCTTCAGGATGAAAATGGCATAACCAGATTTGAGTTTCATGGCTTTTCCAATGACTTTGATCTTCCACCAGGAGTTGAATTTGATTCTCTGACCTTTACTGTATTGGACAATCAAACCATGAAGATCGAGGTTGACGACGAACAAACAAAAGACAACATCTGCTGTACGGACAGTGTTTAGCAATGTTTCCGTTTACTATCGATAGGGTAATCGTCCACTTCAAAGCCTGCCATCCAAAATTTCACACCCAATTAATCTCATTCCAGGTCCCACATACAGGTGTCCTATGTAAAGATGTTCTCCCTGAGATTTTGGTGCAGACTGATAGTCAAACTTGAAATACTGAAGACCCCAATCTCTGAAACATAGGTCTTTGGATCCACTATAAAAAGATGATTTAAAAATTGGAAGCAAATGGAGCATTTCAATAAAACAAGGGTGTAATATTTGGTTTGACTGTTTTCAGTTATTTACCTAGATGGATATAATTTGAGTGTACACGTGTTCATTTGGTTACGGTATCTTTAGTTACTGCAAATGGATTTTGCTCTGTTCCTTTAGATAGTGGTGATTAAGGCAGTTGTTAAACTGTTAATAGTTAAACTATTTTTGCAGTTGTAGTAGCCAGAACAGCAGAGGGGAGGAGGCAGTAACTTTTTTCATAAGTTGCTTCTGGTTGGCTACGTATACGGCAACTCTGCCAGTAAACAGAAGGTAGGGCTAAGCAGAGTGGCTGTTGTGGAGTGGACCAGTGTAAGATTGGAGATCTGAAGCTTTGATGGTAAGAACAGTAGGTAAGTCTATGAAGGTTCTCAATCATTGTATATCAAGCAGTAGTGAATTGAGGCAGCTGGACTTGTTGTGTTGTCTAGAAGACGTTTCACCACTCATCAGAGAGGTTTCTTCAGTTCTTCAGTTCCAACCCTTAGGTGATTGCTATACCTTTAAACAGCTCACAGAGTTTATAAGCCAGAAAACTACTGTTCGTGGATCTGAACTAAGGAAGCTTCTTGGATGAATGGTAAAACATCTTCTAGACAACACAGCAAATCCAGTTGCCTTGATTCACTATTGCTTGATAACAGTAGGTAAGGTTTTTATTTTCCTGTTGATTTGTGACTTTTGACTTAGTGTAGAGAAAATGGTAGTCAGGACATTACAATGCTTCCTAAGATATGGGAAGTTGGGGAACCTAGTGGTCTTCCCTTTGACCATATTGGTGGAAAGTATACTTAGCTGCAGCTCCTGATAGACCAGGTAAAGGAACTAGAGGTGCTCAGGATCATCTGGGAGTCTGTGGAGGTAATAATGAGAGTTTTAATGAGATAGTCACACTCCAAGTGCAGTCTATGATAAATAGGTGACCACCTAGAGAAGAAAAGATTCCTCTGTGGTCATTTACCTCAGTAACAGGTATGCTTCTTTGGATACTGTTGGGGGGGGGGGGGGGCGCAGGAAATGACCTTACAGAGGAGAGCTCCTATAGCTGAGTTAGTGAGACTCTGTCTAGTTCTGAGGCAAAAAAGGAATAGATTAAATCAGGCAGAGTGATAGAGATAGGGGCTTGAAGTAAGGGTGCATATAGGTGTTTCTGTGGCCACAGTAGAAAATCCAGGATGTCAGAATTCAAGGATGTCTCACATTGGGTGCAGGAAATTTAGAGGAGAGGGGAGGCCAGAGGTAGTAGTCCGTATAGATACCAATTACATAGGCAAGAATGAGAATAAGGTCCTATAAAGGGATTTTCAGGAGCTAAGTAGAGAGTTCACAAACAGGACTACCAGGATTGTAATCTCAAGATTACTACCTGTGCAATGTGAGGTGTGAAATAGATACATAGTGCAGTTCGGCATGTGGCTAAGGAACTGGTGCAGGCAGGAGGGAACATTGGGCTCCCCTGCAGCGCAGGTGGAACCTGTGCAAACAAGATAGTTTGCATCTGAACTGAAGGGGGACCAATATCCTTGATAGAAGGTTTGCTGGTGCACTGGGGAAATTTTAAACTAGTGTAGGAGGTACACCAGCCGATTGTGTGAGCGTTACACTAGTGTGGTAGAGAGATTGGAACTACAACAGCAGGGCAACAGGTGGTAGAGTTGAGGTTAAGAATGATAGTGTGACAAGTAAGACAGTACAGACAGCAAGGAGCAGCTATTAAACATGGTGGGACTGATGGGACTTAATGGGTAAAGTGGATGAACTTAAACCCTAGCAACACATACAAAATGCTGGAGGGATTCAGCGGGCCAGACAGCATCTATGGAGAAGAGTACAATCAACGTTTCGGGCCTAGACCCTTCATCAGGTCTGGGCAAGTTAAAGAGTAAGAAAGTGGTGTTGGGGGGAATGTAAAGATCTGGGGAGTTGATTAGTGAAAGAGATACAGGGCTGGGGAAGGTGGAATCTGATAAGAAAGTACAGAAGGCCATGGAAGAAAGAAAAGGGGGAGGAGCACCAGAGAAAGGTGATAGGCAGTTAAGGAGATAAGGTGAGAGAGGGACACAGAATGGGGAATGGTGGTGGGGGCTGGGGAGGGGGTGTGTTACTGGAAGTTTGAGAAATCAATGTTCATGCCATCAGGCTGGGGGCTACCCAGATGGAATATAAGGTGTTGGTCCTCTAACCTGAGTGTGGCCTCACCATGACAGTAGAGGAGGCCATATACTGACATGTCGGAATGGGAATGGGATGTGGAGTTAAAATGGGTGGCCATTGGAAGATGCTGCTTTTTCTGGTGATGAAGCGGTCTCCCAATCTGCATCAAGTCTCCTGAATGTACAGGATTCCCAATTCCTATTCCCCTCTCTCACCTTAGCAAATACAAATGCAGAAATTGCATTACAGAATCAGAATTAGAATCAGGTTTATTATCACTGCCTCATTCCCTAATAGCAGATCAAGAATTGCACACTCTCTCGTTGGGACTTAAGTTTGATTTGTCTGAACACGTTTGACAAACTCTATCGCAACTAGTCATCTTACTGTAAGGGAGTCCCAGTCAATATGTGGAAAGTTAAAATCATCCACTTGTTCTTCTTGGGCCCTTAGTGCCCGGTGGATCAGAGGCTATCGATGACCTCCCTTATCTATCGTCCTCTGTCCTGAGCCAGTTTCTCAAAGGTGGACCATAAGTGGCCCCATTGTCTAATTTTGGCCTCAATGTTTCTCCTCTATGTGTTCTTTGGACATCCTTTTTTCCTCTTTCCTTGAGGATTCCATTTTAATTCCTGCCTGGTAATATTGTTGGTTGGTTTCCTCAAGGTGTGGCCAATCCACTTCCATTTCCATTTGTATTTTTGTTTCTGTATGGATTTCTGGTTGGTTACTTTGTCAGTCTACCTGATGTTTAAGATCCTTCCCAGGCACTAGTTGAATAAAGCCTGCAGTTTTTCTAGTGTCTTCTTCGTTGTTCTCCAGGTTTCAGATCCATGTAGGAGCACTGTTTTTAAACTTTGAGTTGAAGATTCTGATTTTGGTTTCCTTGATATGACTTAATGCCACACTATCTTCAAGTTGTGGGCTGAAGGGCCTGTAATGTGCTGTAAATTTCTATGTTCTATGTTCAAAAAAACTATTTTGGCCTTATTGATTCTGACTTGGAGAGCCTCATTTGTTACACCATTAACAGTGCCTATAAAAAGTATTCACCCCTTGGAAGTTTTCATGTTTTATTGTATAACCAGGTGACTGTTGAATACCATTTTTTATTGTTAAAGTGCTCTAATGTATTCACCCTGGTAATGCTAAAATAACTGCCTGTGCTTTTAAGAGAAATGGTGACATCATTTTGCACGGGTGGAGTAGAAAGAAGAGTTACCATGTTCTAGAGAGAATGACGTTCAAGTGCTTTTCCCTGATTTGGTGAGGAAAGGTGAATAGTATAGAAACATAAAAACATAGAAAACCTACAGCACAATACAGGCCCTTTGGCCCACAAAGCTGTGCCGAACATGTCCTTACCTTAGAAATTACCTGGGGGGGGGGGGGTTCCGGTGACGTCATCGTCGAGAATGGCAGCTTAAGTCACAAGCTCCTCTGGAAAATGCATATTAAGCTCCGTTATCCCACCAAATATAATATTTTTCAAAAAATATTTGGACTGAAAAGAGGGGCAAGAATGGGGAGAAGAAATTGAAATAAAAAAAGCGACACTGCGAAGCCCGCGTCCGAGAGGAGTGCAGTGAGCGGCTCTCCGACCCGACCGCGTGCGAGCGAGGCGGCTGCTGGGCCTCTTTCAGGCGAAGTGGCGAATATCTTCAAAATCCTGAAAGAAATAATGGAGGTCCAGAAAGATATAAAGCAGCAGCTCCGTGATATTAAGGCAGAGCTCACCAGCGTTAATCCAAAAATAGCGGTGGCAGAGAATTGCATTGAGAAGGTGGAAGATCGCGTTCAAAACGTGGAACGGATACTGAGCAAGACAATAAAAATAATACATCACCAAGAAGGTAAATTGCTTGACCTGGAGGGAAGATCACAGCGGAAAAATATCAGAATCTACAACATTCCCGAAGGAGCGGAGGGCTCGTCTATGACGGAGTTTGTCGGAAAGTTACTGCGGGATGCGCTGGATCTTCCCTCGGTTATGGAGCTGGAAGTCGAGAGACCCCACCGTGCGTTCGTTCCGAAACCTACCCAGGATAGAAAGCCACGCTGAATAATAATTAAATTCCTACGGTACAGCACCAAGGCGGAGATTCTACGAAGGGCCTGGGATAAGAAGAGAGTGTTTTTAGAGGATAAATTAATATATTTCGATCAAGATTATCCCCCCCCCCCCCCGTGGTCCTACAGAAACGCAAAGAATACTCTGAAGTAAAGTGAGTACTAAAGCAAAACAAGATTAGATTTCAAACTCCGTACCCTGCTAAACTTCGAGTGTTTTATGACAACAGGACGTGGTTGTACCAGACGGTGGAAAAGGCGACTACAGACATGAAGGCCAGAGGGTTGCCCGTTACCATCACCAAAATGAGGGAAAGCCTGACTGAGGAATCATCCCACTCCGCTTGGGAAATAGTGCGAGAATCGAGAAGGCAGGAGATGGGAGGAGGCCGAGAGAAATATATCAGGAAGAGACCGGGAGTTTCCCAAAGACAGTCCTCACCCCCTTCAGAAGAGCCATAATGTTTGGCTAACTTTAAAAATGTTGAGAAGCTAAACGGAAGCAAAAGTACACGATGATATACCTATCTCGAGAAATACTTATTATAATGTGGATTTTATATTACTTAGTTGTTATTCTTTATTCTCTCACTCCTTTTTCCCCACCAAAATGAGAATATATGTATGTGTATGTATGTATATGTGTATGTGTGTGTGTGTATACACAAACATTTATATATATATATATATATATATATGTATATACAGGAGGAGTACACAGGGAAATCTTTTCTGTGTAATGGATTTGTTCACTGACTTTTATGAATACTTCAATAGGGGCCCTCAACTCACAAGTAGGAAGGGGTTATCCCCCACAGCTAGACATTTCCTCTAGCTCAACGCAGGGTCATCTAATAGAAACCTCAGCCTTGGAATCACACGTTCATTGCCATTTTTGTTGTTATTTGCATTTCTTGGTTCTTATTCAGGGAGTAGATCGATTTAAGTTTTGTTCTAATTTCAATGGTACATTGACAGATAAATACAGATGGCTAAGTACAAGGTAAAATTCATTTCTTTTAATGTCAATGGGCTATTAAATCCAATCAAATGCTAAGAGAATTTTATCCAATTTGGAACAATTTGATTCATACTGGGAAAAATGGTGTAACTACATAATGCCTCATAGGCCTGATTTTATTCTCACAAATCAATGAATCTGTTGTAAAAAAAAGATCACTCCTCACTTGTACATAGTTCTTTCCTTTTGCTTGTTTTTTCTCTCCACTCTTTTCTATGAGTGTATACCTCAGATAAATAGTTTGTGGAGATTTGTGATATATATGATATATATGTACAATGTCTGAAATACATCTTATGGAAATGTTTGTTTGATGATGAACTTCAATAAAAAAAATAAATTACAAAAAAAAAGAAAGAAATTATCTAGGGTTCCCCATTGCCCTCTATTTTTCTGAGCTCCATGTACCTGTCTAGGAGTCTCTTAAAAGACCCTATTGTATCCGCCTCCACCACCATCGCTGGCAGTCCATTCCACACACTCACCATTCTCTGCATAAAAAACTTACCCTTGATATTTCCTCTGTACCAACTTCGAAGCACTTTAAAACTGTGCCCTCTCATGCTAGCCATTTCAGCCCTGAGAAAAAAACCTCTGACTATCCACATGATCAATGCCTCTCATCATCTTATACACCTCTATCAGGTCACCTCTCATCCTCCGTCGCTCCAAGGAAAAAAGGCCGAGTTCACTCAACCTATTCTTGTAAGTCATGCTCCCCAATCCAGGCAACATCCTTGTAAATCTCCTCTGCACTCTTTCCATGGTTTCCACACCCTTCCGATAGTGAGGTGACCAGAACTGAGCACAGTAATGCTTGGTCACACCCTACTTGGATGCCAAAAGCCATCATTTTGTCCTGGAATTCATCTTAACAGTTCATGTTTGGACCAATTTTGTTATGAGTCTTAAAATCAAGCAATTCTTGTGAAAAAAATAATCTGAGCAGCGAGGAAGTTGTTGATAAATATCACCACCAGTAACGCCTTGTTTTGATCATTCTGTCTATTAACTTAATGCATTGTATAATTCTAAAATTTAATGCTTGCATTTACATTGCCTACAATGGCTCTGACCTTTTGTTGCTGTGAGACATGGATGTGTGGCTACCAATCCTGTAATCTAAATTATAGGATCGATAGCCACAGAATTAGTTACAGATAAATATAGGAAATATTTGACAATGCTACCAATATCTTCACAGGGCATTGGTCATGCTCTTGTCCACTTTCCCTTCTTTCTGTGTTGTGCCATTCTCCCAAATTCCTAACCTATTCCATAAACTTTGAATAGTAGCCTTCTAGCTTTAATTTAAATCAAATGCCTTCCAGATGTCTGTACAAATAACATCCATAGAAATTTCCCATTAACTAACATATATACAGCTTTAAAAACTATAATGAGGTTGTTAGGGAATATCTCTGCCTTACAAATCCATGGCGCCTTTTTGATCAAGTGGAAAATTTTCAACGTGTTTAGACACCCTATTTTAAATTATAGGCTGAAGGAAGTTTCTGTCTATAACATATAAGCAGATTATAATTCACATTTTTAAAACAGCACAAAATTTGAAAATAAAGGAATGGTTTCTCTATTAAGAACATTTAGGTAGAATTTAAAGAGGCATTTACAACATTCCCTGGCCTTAAAAATTCAGTTACATTACTTTAATCATCAGCATTATTTGAATTATATTAATGTTGTTGTTGCCCAATCTCTAATTCAATATTAGTATCCTTGGGATGGCCAGCGTGCTTTTACTCTTTCTCTAATGTAAAACAGAGATGCAGAGTAATTCATTCACTATGTTCTTCTAATGTACAATCCCATTTCTTAGTTTTGAATGGTCTGTTCTTCCTGTTGATTATTTTTATGTAAGAAAAATCTTTTATTTTGATATACGTTGTAAACTCCTTTCATTCTTCCCCTACTTGTGGCTTGTACAACCTATTTTGTCACCTTTTGTTATTCTTTGCATCCCTCCCAATCACCATCATCTGTGCTAGTTATGGTGAGATATAGAGTCATAGAAAATTACAGTACAGAAACAGGCCCTTCAGCCTATCTAGTCTGTGTTGAACCTTTTAAACTGCCTACTCCCATCGATCTGCACCAAGACCGTAGCCGCCCTTACCCCGACCATCCATGTACCTATCCAGACTTCTCTTAAGCATTGAAACCAAGCTTGCAAGCATCATTTGTGCTGGCAGCTCATTCCACACTCTCACCACCCTCTGAGTGAAGACGTTTTCCCTCATGTTTCCTTAAACTTTTCACCTTTCTCCCTTAACCCATGACCTCCAGCGTAGTCCCACCCAACCTCAGTGGAAAAAGCCTGCTTGCATTTAACCCTATCTATACCCCTCATAATTTTGTATACCTCTATCAAAACTCCTCTCAATCTCCTATGTATCAAGGAATAAAGTCCAGTCTTTTCTTATAACTCAGGTCCTCCAGACCTGGCAACATTCTTGTAAATTTTCAGATATATGCTTTGTTGTACACTTTTACATTGGTTTATATTATGTTATCTGTGATAATATCCATGTAAATTCGTTTACACTTGTTTGTAAACTTAGAATATCGATAATTTGACATGTTTTACATGTGGATACTTTAAATTTTCGCAAGTAAGGTATCAGTGCTGGATTGCGTGGTTGTGCAAAGTTCTTTATTGGCCTAGTGGGTTAGTCTTCTCAGTAATTTAAACTCCAAGGCAATATATTGTAGAAGTTTATTTTTGACTTTCTTTATTGTTTCATGACTGAATGTGAATGTAACGGAGTAATGTGAATGTGTTAACCTCAGTTTACGTAGCATGAGCGAGAACTCATTTCAGGGTCTAGCCTTTATGTGTTTGGAAGTTAAGCACATGTGTGCCAAAGTGAGTATATCTCTTAGTTAAGATGAGATGTATTTATTCATATTTCTGATGTTGTGTTATAAGGTACAGGAATGGTGGGATTCTAGTGTTGTTAGTTTTTTTTAGAATTGCACCTACCATATTGGTTTTGTATATTTTGTTTCATTTACTGCAAATGGAACAAGGGTGCGGACTGAAATTAAGCTGAGATTGTAACAGTAGAAACTTTAAAAAAAAAAATTCATTTCAACATTTAGCCGGCGTGGCATAGTGGCATCAGCGCTGGACTTCGGGGCGAGAGATCCTGAGTCCGAATCCAGCTGGCTCCCGTTAAGAGCTGGTGATCTCTTTTAAAAACACTCACCCGGCAGAAGGCAATGGCAGACCACTGTTTTAACTTGCCTAGTCCGCGATTTCCCAATATGTCAGAGCGGTGTGGAAGGAAATCGTCCACTACCTGGAAACAGTTTTACAATTCTGGCAACATACCTACCTACCTATTTCTACATTAAAACATCTAAAACAGATAAAGGAATTAGAGACCCGAAGAAGTATTTGTTGTCCTGCATGTGTATTTTTCCTCAGGTTACACAAATTGTTGTACAACACTGAATCACAGTGGATTTAATTTGACTTTTTATGATGTGTCAAAGTAAAAACAGATCGCTACAAAGTGGTCTAAATTAATTACAAATATAAAACACTAATTGATTGCATAAGTATTCACCCCCTTTAGTATGACACACCAAATCATCACTGGTGCAGCCAATTGGTTTTAAAAGTCACATAATTAGTCACTTTTGGCTGACCATGCATAACCCTTCAGTGAACTGGAAGGAACGGAGAGTTACTGTATGATGTCACTGGCTTGAGGGGGCCAAGACCCATTTATTGAATGAATAGACCACAAAAACCTGGCTTATATACAGGGGGCCAAAAGACTGAATTCCAGGCAGGCCAGGTGGTGTCTTTTCTTTAACTGGTTCAATTTTGTTATGAGCTATCAACCAAGTTCAAAGATTCTCGTCTAGCATTGTTTCACTCTTGTATCGTGTCTCAATTCTAGTCTCGGATTCTTCAGTACTTGGGTCGTAACCATCCTTACCTAGGTCCCTTGTCACACTTATAGATGGTGTTTGAGTTGCGCCTAGTCGTGGGTGTAGAGATAATAAAGCAGAGGGCTAGGCACATTTCCTTGAGGTACTCCAGTGTTGATTGTCAGTGAAAAGGGAATGTTATATCTGATTTGCACAGACTGTGGTCTCACAATGAGGAAGTCAAGAATGCAGTTGCAGAGGCTCAGGCTTTCAAACTTGCAGATTACAACTGAAGATTGTGTTGAACACTGAGTGGTAATCAATAAACAGCAGCCGGATATAGGTATTACTATTATGCTGATGATCCACGGCCAAATGGAGAACCAGTAAGATCCACTGTAGTCCTATTGCGGCAATAGGCAGATTGTAGCGGGTCCAGGTTCTTGATTAGGCAGAAGTTGATTCTAGCCGTGACTGACAGCTCAAAGCACTTCATCATCATAGATGTGAATGCCACCATGCAATTGTAACTGAGGCAGCTCACCCTACTCCTATTGGGCTCTGGTATGATTTTCATCCATTTGGAGCAGGTGGGAACCTCTGACTGCAGCCGTGAGAGATTGAAGATGTCCTTGAATACTTCCACAAGTTGGTTGGCACAGGTTTTCAGAACCCTACCAGGTACACCATCAGGGTCTGACACCTTGCAAGGGTTCACCCTGTTGAAAGATGTTAGGATGTCAGCCTCCAAGACAGAGATCACAGGGTTACTAGATACTGCAGGGATTCGCACGTGTAGTTTTATTCTCCCTTTCAAAGCATGCATAAAAGGTGTTAAGCTCTTTGGGGAGTAAAGCATCACAGCCATTCATGATGTTGGGTTTCACTTTGTAGGAAGTAGTAGCCTGCAAACCCTGCCAGGGCTGACATGCAACCAATTCTGTCTCTAATCTCAATTGTAATTATTTTTCCCTCCTTAAAAATCATGTTTATGGACATATTTGATTTGTTTTATCAGTCTGAAAGCCTTTGTGACATGTCTGGTGGTGTGGGAAATTCAGTTCCAAATTTCTTCCAGCTTTGAATAAAGCCTTGACACTATAATTTCCACAATGGAACTGGAAGTTCACTAAATATGATTCCATGATGCAGAGTTCAGAATTTTCATTTAAAACAATTTATGGTGTCTACACTAGAGCTACACTTCCATCATTATTCTGGTTTCCACTGTTGGCTGGGGGCTTTGAGGATGTCACAATTCTCTGCCACTTTCTTACAGAACAATGTACGGTTAGTTGATATCTCTTGTCAATAGAGTGACATTTGTTTTTTTAAATTTTATTAGTCAACAGCTCTTTCTCCGGAATAATTACATTTCTGCTCCCACTTTAATTATGTTTGCATTGTCCATCAGCCAGCTAATATGATATGGTTTTACCCAGAGTGAAACACTGCAAACCAAAACCATACCACCCATGTCAGAACTGCTTACGGTTAAATATCCTTAATTGGTTTAGGCCATCTTTTCAACTATAAAAGGGTGGATTGGCTCTGTTGGTAAAAATTGAAATCTAATCCTTAGAAAAAAGTAATCAGAAGATGTAGAATCCTTGTGGGTAGAGTGAAGAAACCACAAGGGTAAAAAGACCCTGATGGGAATTAAATGCAGGCTTCCAAACAGTGGCTAGGATGCAGGATACAAATTACAAAGGCAGAGAAAGGCCATGTTATGATGGTTATAGGATTTCAATATGCAGGTAGATTGGGAAAATCAGTTTGGTACTGGATCCCAAGGGATGGAATTTGTGGAATACCTCCAAGATGACCTTTTAGAGCAGCTTGTGGTTGAGCCCACAAGGGAAAAAGTTCTGGATTGGGTGTTGTGTAATGAACCAGATTTGATTAGGGAGCTTAAAGTAAAAGAACACTTAATAGGTAGTCAATATAATATGAAGAATTCACTCTGTAGTTTGAGAGGGAGAAGCTAAAATCAGATACATAGTATATTGTGGAGTAAAGGAAACTACAGAGGCATCAGTGATGTGCTGGCCAAAGTTAATTGGAAAGGGACACAAGCAGGGATGATGACAAAGCCGCAATAGCTGGAGTTTCTGGGAGTAATTTGAAAGAGGCAGAATTGGTTCATCCCAGGAAGGTGAAGCATTCTAAAGGGTGGATGAGGCAAGCATGTCTGACAAAGGATGTCAAAAATAGGATAAAAGCAAAAAGAAAGGCCATACAATATAGCCAAATTTAGACCATAAGACATTGGAGCAGAATTAGGCCATTCAGCCTATCAAGCCTGCTCTGCCATTAGATCATAGGAGCAATTGGGAAAAAGGTATGCTGATGATCAAATTTGATAGCTGTACCAACATCCCTCACACTTTACCAGGAAGTTACATTTGTAATGTTCAATTCACAGAATGGCAATTAACTGGTGTATAAAATATGCCTCTGTGCCATCAGAATCCCTGACATGTGTTGCTATTTTTATCCTACCTTGTTAAATTTCTGAGAGAAGATTTTGAAAATCGATTATGCAGCTTAAAACTGCTCACCAAAAGCAGATTACCACTTTTAAGAATAGAAGTTTGGTGCTTGAGAAACCGGTTAGTCTTTAAAATTGTCTTACAGATGGGATTAGCACCCCTTATGTTCTATATGTGAAAGTTATTTCTAAATTGCATTAATATATGGATTGTATGGTAGGTAATCACGAATGCATTTTAGTTCATAAATCACAGTGCTGACTAAAAATTATTAATATCATAGCCTAAAAATTAATACCTGATCAGGTGTCTGTTTTTGAGTAATGGTACTGTACCAAAATATTAGTCTGGAACCTAATATAACTGGTAAATTTCAACTCTTGCAATATAAATCACTTTTGGAATATGGGTTTTATTATGTTTTGGAACTTCAAAACATTAAACTAATTCAAAGGAAAATGAGAGCTGAAAGATGCGAGTTTTGCTTCATTTGTTACTTTAAGTGAGGCATCTACATATCATGTGGTATGCAATTCATGTACAGTATTTTTATATTTAACCATGATGAATTATATAAACAAGAAAGAATGCTTAAACAATATATTTACAAGATTACACAAGTACTGCTTAAATATTAAATACACAACATTCTTCCCTGCATAGCTATAAGCTCCAACTCAATGTAGAAAGCATCTCAACTGCAGTATATACTCAGTATACTATATAATTGATGCACCATCAATAACTCACTCTGAGACGTAAGAAGCGAGATATCGGCTTTTATTGACTGGAAGAATGAACAACACTACATCCTGGAGAATGGGGCCGGGCTCAGGCCTCAATCATCTTTATACAGGGGTCTGTGGGAGGAGCCACAGGAGCAGTCAGCAGGGGTCTGTGGGAGGAGCCACAGGAGCAGTCCAGACAGGTATATGTAGTTCACCACAATAATATATACAGACATCCACAGCATAGTCAATTTTTAAATAGTCCCACCAGGCCTAAAGATTTAATCACTGTGAAGGATTTCTTACTCTTGTGGGATAATGTCTTTCCTAACAATGGGGATCACTCTGCTTAGTAGTTGAGACTTGTGGCTGTGAAACAATCTCAGGTTCTGGGGTCTTCTTCATGGTGGCTGTAGGAGCTGACTCTGAGACTGCAGGAAGTGATTCTGACACTGGTTGGCACCTTTCTTCTCTAACAATGGACTCTGCTCTCCTCAACTGATCAGTGTGTTTCCTCCAGATGATATCAGATACAGTCTCCACTGTGTAGAAGAGTTGTCCAGTTCTGTCCTTAATCATTTCCAGTACCCACATTTGATTATCTGTGTAGTCCCTCACCAGGACTGCTTGTCCAGAATTGAAACATTGAACCTCCTTGTTTGAGGAGCCTTCAGTTTGTCTCAGCTGTTTGTCCTGCATACTCCTTCTGAGATTTGGTTTGGGGAGATCCAAGTGCGAACACAAAGGACGTCCCAGGAACAGCTTAACTGGTGAGTTTTTGGTTGTGGAGTGTGTTGCATTGCAATATGCAAGGAAGAAATTGACAAGCTTCTGGTTCAGCGTTAGTATAATATGTTCTGCTAAATTTGCTCACAGTGCATTCTTTGCATTCTGGACAACCTTTCTGCAAGCCATTTGTAGCTGGGTGATATGATACAGATATAATATTTCTTATTTCATTCATTTTAAGAATGACTGAAACTGTTCTGCCACAAACTGTGGTCCATTGTCACTGACAGTGTTCTGGAACACCTGTCTTTGTGAAGAGACCTTTTAACACATCAACAGTTTGCGAGGCTCTCTTTTCTACCTTTCACCTCCCAGCTTTCTCACTTCATCACCTCTCCTCCATCCATGTAGCTTAACCTATTACCTATTTGCTTGCCTTCCCCCCCCCCCCCTATTTTCTTATTCTGGTTTCTTTGTCCTCCCTTTCCAATCTTGACTCAAAACGTTGATTGTTTGTACCCTTTTGTAAGTGCTGCCTGATCTGCTGAGCTCCAGGTATGTTGCTCTGGGTTTCCAGCATCTGCAGAATCTCTTGGGTCTATTTACTCCATCTGTGCCTCTCATACCTTGATTATATCATGTTGCCTGTTAACTTTTGAAAATCCAGGAAAACATCCTAATTTGACCAACCTCTCTTTATAGCAAATATAGTTCATCCTAATAAATGCCTTTTTTTCCCTCTCCAAAGCTCCTATACCCTTCCTATAGTGCGGAGACCAGAACTGCACTTGATATTCCAAATGTGGGCTAACCAAAGCTTTACCAGTTTTATACACCTGCAAAATGACTTCTCAGCTTTTATAATTGTATCGTTCATTTTTCTAAACTGTTCCTGCAATATGATGCAACTATTATGTCTGTAGCTACCTAACTGGTAATATAGAATCATACCTTTTGTACAGGAAATTGGCTTAACATTACTTTTCATATTTACAAGCTTACCAGAAACATTCATAATGCATGTTTTAACACCGTTGAGATACCTACTGCAAACTAAATAAATTACCTTTATCTATTGCAAAACTAGAACAATTTTGCCTTAAAATAGACCTGCTTGCTTTTGTGTGTTCTTATGTACTGTATCATTTAACTGCTGTATTATATACACATGATTGTGTCATCAGTGCAGAATTCTTTTTATATGTAATTACTACATGGAAAAACAATGAAAATATGTATAGCCACAACAGAGATGCATCTTAACAATTCACAGATTAGACAGCAACTTGCTATAATTGGCATCTCTTGTAACACATTTCATAATTTTCTGCTTTTAGAAGGAAGTAAACTATGAAAATGATTTCTTAAAGTGAGCATGTTTCAGTTTTTCTTCGTGACATTGGAAATGGCATCAAGGCAAAACAGTAGCCATTTACTACAACAAAAATGAGTGAAATCAAACTTCTAGGCAATGATAACTGTGCTGATATTAGTATAATTATCGCTTGGCAGGATTATCAATCATTAGATTAAATGACTAGAAAGGAGATTCAGATGATTGATTTAAAGTATAATTTCAAAAAATGTTCATAATTTTTATTTTCCATGAAGTGAAACACAGATCGCATCATTTCTGTTTTAAAAAAATGGTAGATCACTGCAAACAATGAAGAGGTGAGAGAAGGTGAGGCTGGCACTAAGTTTGAAATGTGCGGGTGCAATGCAGAGTCGGGATATTTTCAAGAAGTGGTTGGAGCGGGGTTAATACATGTTCAAGACAGAGTCAGGGCGTGCGAAGCGGAGAAAAATTGGCACGAAGGAATTTCAGAGCCTGTCCAGCTAAACTGAGAACAACACCTGATTGATCTAAGTGCCAGGCTGATTTGGAAAGGTCAGATATGGGCCAAAACGTGATGAGTGCAGGCTAGGAACATATCAATGCAACAGGACCCAGGTCCTAAAGATCGGAATGACCCCGATGTTTGGATGATTTAAATGCTGGGCTGGATGGATTAAAAAGGCAGGGTGTTGGGACTGGAAGTGAGAGTCAGGCTGGTTCTGCTCTCTGCTGTGTGATGTTTGCACTGCACTTCACTGCACTGAGGCTGTGGGTCAGCTTCAGCTGCTCCGGACTTCATGTCTATGAATTTCATTCTGAATGCTGTTTGCCTGCTTTTATCGTTTACACAATTTGTTACTTTTCTCTCTCTCTGCATTAGATGTTTATTGGTCTTTTTATTTTTAAAAATGGGTTCTCTTTGCGTTTCTTGTTTAGGAGTCAAATCTCAGGGTTGTATAATATATACATACCTTGATAATAAATTAACTTTGAACTTTAACCACATGCATTCTTCATTGAGGATAATTGTAGAATATCTGAGAAAAGATTTGAGAATAAGAGGCCAGACAGATTTGATGGAGTTGTCCTTTGATGGAGATAGAGCAGAAGTCTTGGTCCAATTGAATGGTCTCACTTTAAGGACTTTTTATCTTGTTATTTCTTGTTCTTGTTTTTTTTTTGCTATTTATTTTATATTTGCAGTTTGTCATTTTGTGTACTCTAGTTGATCTTTCATTGATCCTGTTATAGTTACTATTCTTTTTTATTGAAGTTCATTATCAAACATTTCCATAAGATGTATTTCAGATATTGTACATATATATCATATAATCATATATGCCACAAAGCTCCACATAATATTTATCTGAGGTATACACCTATAGAAAAGTAAAAAGAACAAGTGAAAGGAGAAAACTATGTACAAGTAGGGAGTGTTTTTTTTTTACAACATATTGATTTGTGAGGATAAAATCAGGCCTATGAGGTGTTATGTTGTTAAACCGTTTTTCCTAGTATGAATCAAATTGTTCCAACTTATGATTAACAGATGCTGTTATCCTCCCCATTTTGTAAATGTCCATGGTAATTTCCATCCATGCATTTAAGGTTGGGCTCTCCTGTGATAACCATTTCCTAGTAAGAGTCTTTTTACCAGCCACCAGCAGTATATTCATTAAATATTTATCTCTTTTCAACCATTCTTGAGCTATATACCCAAAATACATGGTCTTACTTTCTAAGGGTATTTCACATTTAAAGATGTCTTGTAGGGCATTGTGTATCCCACTGCAATAGTCTTTGATAACGGGGCATTCCCAGAAAATATGATACTGGTTTGCATTTTGATTTCCACAATTTCTCCAGCAACCAGGGAGGTTACTATCATGGGATTTCTGAGAGGGTGTAATAAAATATCTTATCAAGTTTTTCCATCTGAACTCCCTCTATTTTTGTGAACTGGTACACTTCCATTGATACCTCCATATTATTGTCCATTCTTCCTCAGATATAATTATCCCTCCTTCCTTCTCCCATTTTGTTTTAATGTACGAAATTGAATGTGTTTTAAGATTTGACAAACCCTTATACATGCTTGAAATGATTCTACTACCGTTATCTGAATTGTATGCTTTTCTAAATAGCTCTATCAGACATGTTCTTACCTTGGATACATTTTTAACCGTCCCATTAACATATTGTCGCATCTGTAAATACCGATAAAAGTCTTGTTTTTCTAATAAGTGTTTCTCTTTAAGCATTTCAGAACTGAACAGTGTTCCTTCTTTCATTATATTGCAAAGAACTCTTATTCCTTTAGCTGTCCAGTCCTTAAATCTAGCATCCAGTTTATTCGGCATAAAATCCGAGTCATATGCACACCATTTAAGAATTGCAATATCTCCCTCTAGTTTATATTCTTTTATAATAGTTTTCTATATTTTAAGAGTCAATTTCACCCATGGGTTATCAATAGTATTTATGTACATTTGTAGGTTGTTATCAGCCAAAATTGCCTGTATGGAGATGGGAAGTATCCCCTCCTCAATGTTTTTCCATTGAGTGTCATGATGGGTTGCACCAACATATCAGAGCTCTCAACTGTGCTGCAAAATAATAATCTCTAAGAGAAGGTAGGCCCCATCCCCCCCTTTTTATAGTTACTATTCTATAGATCGCAATAATCCAAGATGGCAGCGCGACACAGCTTGCAGCGGCCACTCTGGAGCTGATTATCTGTTATTTGTGAAGCAGGATGCCATGCGCAATCATAATTAGATGGAAAACAGTTGTGGGAGCACGGAGGAACATCTGGAAATCTCAAGGAAGACCTTCTTTGTTGCTGCTGCTGCTGTGAGGTCCAGGGCTCTGCTGGGAAGAACAGGCCCCCAGTCCTCGGGGTTGCGTTGCCAATGGCCGGCGGAGGATGGTGAAAAATTGGCACGAAGGAATTTCAGAGCCTGTTCAGCTAAACTGAGAACAACGCCTGATTGATCTAAGTGCCAGGCTGATTTGGAAAGGTCGGATATGGGCCAAAACGTGATGAGTGCAGGCTAGGAACATATCAATGCAACAGGGCCCAGGTCTTGATACTAATTTAATAGGCAGGACGGGTTATGAGTTCCTAAAAAGTGAGTCTAGCAAGTTAGATGTTAAGGACAGGATCTTCAAGGTGGTGGGCTCAGGACTGCTACCAATGCCATGTGCTAATGAAGCTACAAACAGTAAGGTAATACATTTTAATACATCCCCAGGTCTAATTTTTCTTAATACGCTCAGCGGAGGATGGTGCTCGGAGAAGCTGTGCTGGAGGGGATGGTCGGAGGCTTGGAGGTTTGACGGACTCAGAGTCCGCTGCGGTCGGAGCGCTTTCACTGTGTGCTGTGTCTACGAGGCTGGGTTCGATGGAGCTTTCATTGTGTCCTGCGTCTGCGGGGCTGAGTCGGGTGGCGCTGTAGGAGTCCATAGCGGGGGTATTCCCTTCTGCCGCCTGAGTGGGATGACGAGTCTATTGGGACCCTGAGGACTTGTGGAAACTGTGTGGTGGTTTCTTTTGAACTTATAGTCTTTTAACATCTTTGGACTATTTTTACTGTGCCCATGGTCTTTTTTTTAAATCAATTATGCTATTGTTTGCACTGTTGTAACTATGTGGTTTTGTGTAGCTTTAATTTTTGGTCTTGTTTTGTCTGGTGGGATTAGAGCTCCTTTCCGGGGAATGTGCTAAGATGGTAGCGCAATATTAAAACGCAGCAGCCTCTCCGGACTCTGGATTGGGGATTGCCAAATGTGCCAAATCCAATTGTGGATTTTCTGGTGTAATCTATTTCGTTATGTGCTTTTGTGATATCATTCTGGAGGAACGTTGTCTCATTTTTTAACTGCATTGCATTTGTGGTTTCTAAATGACAATAATCTGAATCTGAATCTGATTTGCTGAGAATGCCTACAGGAAAATGAATCTCAGGGTTGTATGTGGTGACATATACTTATGTACTCTGATAATAAAATTTACTTTGAGCATTTGAATTTTGAATGGTTGAACGGAATGAACCTACTTCAGTTTCTCTTTCTTATATTATTAAATGGATTAAAGAGTATTTTAGAAAGATAGAAAAGAGTTACAAGAAGGGGCAAGAGGTAATGTAGAGTATGATTTTATGATTTAGAAATTGAGAATGTGGGGGAAGGTCAAGTAAAATGGGACTAAAGGACAAAGTGGAGTAGAAATAAGAGTGTGAGCAAAGCTAATTAATTTATAGTAAGAGTAATGCTCAGAGAATTAGCTATCTTCCACTCCTCTAGCACCTCATCTGTAGCTAAGGCCATTTTAAATACCTTTGTCAGGGCTGCTGCAATTTTTGCACGAGCCTCCCACAATATCCAAGGGATCATCTTGTCAGGCCCTGGGGATGTATTCTCCCTCCTGGTTCGAGCAAACACCTCCACTTCTTTAATCTGGATACTGTTCATGATCTCCCCACTGTTTTCCCTCAGTTCTATAGACTCTGTGTCTGTCTCATGAATAAATACAGATGCAAAAAAAATTCATTTAAGATCTTCCCCATCTCTTTTGCTCTATGCATAGATGATTGCACTGATCTTCAAGTGGACTAATTTTGACCCTTGCTATCCTTTTGGTCTTAATAATCTGTAGAAGCCCATGGGATTCTCTTTCACCTTCACTGCCAGAGCAACCTCATGTCTTCTATAGCCTTCCTGATTTCCCTCTTAAGTGTTCTCTTGCATTTCTTATACTCCTTAAGCACCTCATTTGTTCCTTGCTGCCTATACCTTCTAATACCTTCCTCCTTCCTAACTAGTGCAGGTAAAGTAATCCCATTTGTACAGGTCCCACTTTCCCTGGAAATGAGCCCAATGATTCAAAAATCTGAAACTCTCCCTCCTGTACTATCTCCTTAGCCACGTGTTAAAATGTATTACCTTACTGTTTGTAGCTTCATTAGCACATGACATTGGTAGCAGTCCTGAGCCCACCACCTTGAAGATCCTGTCCTTAACATCTAACTTGCTGGACTCACTTTTTAGGAACTCATAACCTGTCCTGCCTATTAAATTAGTATCAACGTGGACTACGACCTCTAGCTGCTCACACTCCACCTTAAAAGTGCTATGAACAAGATGTCCCTGACCCCGGCATCTTGGAGGCAACAACGCATCTCAGAATCTTGTTCTCATCAACCAAACCTCCTGTCTGTTCTCTTAAACAATGAATCCCTTATCACTACTCATGTTGTCTCCCTCACTCACTTCCCTTCTGAGTCACAGAACCTGACTCAGAACCAGAGATCTCACTGCTAGGTCATAGTCCCAATATTATTCAAACCAATATATTGAAGAAAACAGCCGAAGGGGTACCCTGCACTGGCTGCCTTTCCCCTTTTCCCCCTCCTGAAGGTCATCAAGTCCTGCACATTAAGTGTAACTACCTCCTTGTGTCTTCTGTCAATCAACCTCTCCTCCTGATTGAGGTCCTGCTCCATTTCCATGAAGTTTGTAAGAAGCCGCAACTGGTTGCACTTCTTGCAGATGTAGTTATCAGGAGATACTGGGGGTGGGTGTGTTTCTCCCTACTTTCCCACATCCCAGGAGAGGAGTACTCCACTGTTTTGACTATCATTCTCACTGTTCTAATTGTGTATAGTTACGAACCCCATAACTGGGTCACTTACCAGCAAAGATAGAGAGGTCCGTTGAAGTCTGATGGTACTATTTTTAACAGTATTTATTAGTAAAAATACACAAAAATATCAATGCAAACATACAGATAATATACGTCGTCAATACTAAATCTAAAAGTGCGGGTATAATAATAATCAATAAGAAATAAGCTCTATCGTTGTCTAGGGGATAATGTATTATCCGATGGAAATATAAAAGTCACTCAGTTCATTCAGGCTGCAGCCTTTGGTTGGAGTCAAGAGAGAGATTTTTAGAAACTTGCCGGCTTTTCCTTTTATGATTTTGATCCTTCGAGAGTTCCGTTGGTATGGTCGGTCACTTGTGGCCTCTAGCTAAAGCCGTTCTTCCATGGCGAGCCCGCCAATTCCCAGGCAAGGGAAAAGGACGCACGCGAGCCCCTCCGGCTGTCGCTATTAAACGCTGTCACAAGATTTCTAGCATTTCTCCTGGTGCGTCTGAAGGGGTTGTTCCCCAGACCCTCTTTTATCCTTACTCACGGGGTCTCAGATGTCAATCAGGTTGGGATGATGCAATCCCTCAACCAGCCCACTTTGGTCATCCCCTGAGGGCTTCAATGAATAGTACAGTACTCAATACACAATTCTGTCTCCAAAAGACAATGGCCGTTATCCATGGCTTTGTCTTGCTGAGGCCAGGACACATTCCAAAACCTTGAGGATTCTCTCTCATTTCCTGGATCCCAGACCCGAATTAATAGCAATCTTGCGATTCTCAAAAAGGAGGGGGCTACTTTGTTCCCTTTGGCCCCTCAGAGTTGTGGCACATTCGTAACAGTATAAAAAAGGAAAAAAAAACTGCCACCTTTTCTCATTGAGGCCTCTTGAGCCACAGCCTCAGTTGCTCACTCTAACGCTGACCCAGTCACATAATGGTCACTCCCACAGTGGCCACATTGCATAAACCTAATTTCTTTTTATTGCCCAATAAACCAAATGATCTGAGAATTCCACAGATAGGCCCCACTCACTTTTTAAATCTAGTGCTTAACAGAAGCAACATCTTGCTCGATCTCAAGCTCCGTGAAGTTACACTTTTTAAACCATGGTATGTGTTAGGGCATAGATAGTATATTTGGTCACCTTAAAAAATCTGTAGTAGGCTTCCGTTAGTCTCGATAGACCATGGATTTGCACCTTGGAAAGTTTCCAGGGAGCAAGCCTAGGCAAGGTTTTTTTTTTATGGAAGACCAGCAGTTAAAAATCTGTAGAGTATAGGCCAGGGGATGCTGCCTAGGTGTGTTTTAGAATAGTTGAGTCACAGATTGGAAAGACATGAATAAGGATTTCCACAGCAGATGAATGAGACAAGTGAGAAATTGAGAGGTTACCAATCTGGAAATAATCATTCAGTTTCAACACAAAAGACATACAGTCTTCTGGAGGAACTCAATGGGTTGACCAGCATCTGAGGAGGCAGGGGAAGAACAGTTGACATTTCAGTTTGAAACCCTGCATTAGGACTGGCAGTGGAATAGACTGCACTAATTGGATTACCTCTCCCATTTCTGGATTGCCTCTGTCTCCATATCAGAGGGCAATCTACTCCTTAACATTTACTATAATCCCAACTAAAACAGTTACCTAGACTCTTGTAAGGATGCCATCTCTTTCTCCCAATTTCATTGTCTCCTCTATATCTGCTTTTCATTCCAATATATCTGAAATGTGTTCCACCTTTCATCTTCCCTTCTGCTTCAGTTGATGGAGCCCTTACCCGCATTTTCTCTTTTGTTTTGGACTTTGCTTTCATCCCAACTTCCTCCAGACACAACAGCGATAGGGTTCCCCTGATTCTCACTTTTCACCCAGAGTCTCTGCATACAATGTAATTTCTTTGTAATTTCCTCCAGCTGTAATGAGATCCCACTACCAAATCTTCTCCTCCCCAGCACTTCCCACCTTCCACAGGGACTAGTCCATCTCTATTCAGCCATCTTGACCCCTGGCATTATCCTCTTTAACCAAAGAAGTGCAACACTTATTCTTACACCCCTTTTCCTACCATTTGTCTAGCTGAGGCAAAGATTCATGTGCACCTTCTCCAAACTTGTCTACTGCATTCAATGCACTTGATGTGGCTTTCTATTCATTGATGACACAAAGGTTGGATGTGTTGTGGATAGTGTAGAGGGCTGTCAGAGGTTACAGCAGGATATTGATAGGATGCAAAACTGGGCTGAGAACTAGCAGATGGAGTTCAACCCAGATAAGTGCGAGGTGGTTCATTTTGGTAGGGCAAATATGATGGCAGAATATAGGATTAATGGTAGTGATTCTTGGCAGCGTGGAGGATCAGAGGGATCTTGGGGTCTGACTCCATAAGACATTCAAAGCTACTATGCAGGTTGACTCAGTGGTTAAGAAGGCATATGGTGCATTGGCCTTCATCAATCATGGGATTGAGTTTGAGCCATGAGGTAATGTTGCAGCTATATAGGACCCTGGTCAGACCCCACTTGGAGTACTGTGCTCAATTCTGGTCGCCTCACTACGGGAAGGATGTGGAAACCATAGAAAGGGTGCAGAGGAGATTTACAAGGATGTTGCCTGGATTGGGGAGCATGGCTTATGAGAATAGGTTGAGTGAACTCGGCCTTTTCTCCTTGGAGCGACGGAGGATGAGAGGTGTATAAGATGATGAGAGGCATTGATCGTGTGGATAGTCAGAGGCTTTTCCCCAGGGCTGAATTGGCTAGCACAAGAGGGCATAGTTTTAAGGTGCTTGGAAGTACAAATGTAGGTACAGAGGAGATGTCAGGGGTAATTTTTTTTTACGCAGAGAGTGGGCTGTCGGCGGTGGCGATGGAGGCGTAAACAATAGGGTCTTTTAAGAGGCCCAATGTAAACTACAGGATCAATGCTTAATATTCAGCCTGGCTAGTCTACACCCCAATGATATGAATAGTGAATTTTACTATTTCACATAATGCTGACCTCTGGTTTCCAGCCCACCTCCCCTCTCCCTCCTGATCCTCCTCTAGTTTCTCAATAATATTTGCCCTTTTCCCCATCCTCCAGAATATAAAGAAAATTATAAGGACAACTTTGAGATACCAGAATGAATAGATTCTTTAAATCCCACTGATGAAACCATTGATAGCAGGATGAGAAGTCTAGTCAAATTTGATGTGTAAAATAGGACTGGATGAAGAGCACAAAGATAGAACAAGGAAGGCAAATGAAAAGTGACGAAAAAGTGATAGGTGAAAAGAGGGTGCATAATGACGAACTATTTTGGGAGTACATTTGTTTATAAACTCAACAAACTGTATAAATGAGATGAGAAAGTAGTTGTAGTAATCAAGCATGGTAAATCCAAATAGGCTAGACAGGTGGTAGATTGGATTGAAGTTTTAAGTCATGAGCAATACCCAGTTCTCCACCAGTCTTATACGTATTGGACAAAGATAATGTTTGAAGTACCTGCCAGCACCACTTGTAGTCACATCTTTCTGTCCCCTTTGTCTGACTTCCTACACTACTTCATCTGAGGTGAAGTGAGCCTCTTCTAGAAGAAAATATCCAGGTAATTTTTCCATTCTCTAATTTCTGGTAACTGCTCCTCCTCTGACTCTTTTTACTTTTTTTTTCTCTTCCTGATCTACCTGGCTCCCATCACTATATCTCTTTCCCCATCCCCATCCTCTCTTCCTGCTCATCACCCACATATCCAACTATCACCTACAAGCTCTTGCTCTATCCCTTCCCTCCACCTTTTAAATTGGCTATCTCCCCTGTCTTTCAATCTAGTTGAAAGGTCTTGACCTGCTATGTTAACTGTCCATTTCCCACCATAGGTGCAGATGACACACTGAAGTGCTCCAGATTCCTGTACCTGCAGTCTCTTGTATCGCCGTCTTAATATTTTCTATTGCTGTAGTAGTATTATTATTATACACATCTTGGACTCTAGTTTATCAGCCCTGATACTTGAACTGTAGACACACTGCAGACGTGGTTGTCATGGTTTTTAATAACTTTCCTGAACTCCCAAATACTACAACCAGATTATCTGCCCTCTCTCACATTATATACTGTCTTTATTGTTTGGCAACACATCCTGTTGCAGTTAGATCTTTCCATTATAGCTGGGAAACTTGACTAAGGGTTTGTTGCCTATTGGAGAAGATGATCTGGCTATGAGCATCCTCATTTCTTCATAAGATTATCTGGGACATTGCTTGAAATTATTCTGTCTGCTGTGGCAGAATATTGCTCTCTGTTATTCTGAATGAAATGTTCACCTCTGTTACTCCAGCTTCTTCACTGTCATCTTAAATGCAAGGGATTAATTGCATTTCTTCAGCTTCATGGTTAAGACATATAAACAGAAAATACTGGAGATACTCAATAGATCAGGCAGCATCTGTGGAGAAATAATTAATGTTTTAGGTCCATGATCTTTTGTCAGGATAAAAACATATTCGATCTTTATTCAATCTCAAATTGCTGGCAATACTCGGCAGGTTAAGCCATACCTGTGAAAAGAGCAACAGAGTTAATGTTTGGGGTCAAAGGTCCTTTGTTACGCTGCGTGTTCAAACTGAAACTTTAGCTCTGTTTCTCTTCCCACAGATGTAGTCTGACTTCCGAGTTTGCTAGCATTATATTTTTACTTTATATCTTCAGCATCTGTGCTTTTTTTAATTTTCATTTTCTTTCAGAAACTGTTCAATCCCTACTATTACCCTCACTTCTCATAACTCATGAATTTAAGTTTGTGGAAAAGCCTCATCCTTACTCCATTCCTGATCATGTTGTACTCTTTCTAAGAGCTAAGCATCTTTCTCAGCTCCATTCCCACAGAATTGCTGACCACGGTTTTTTATCTTCCCCAACATACCTAATGCCCTCCACTCATGTCAGATAAAAATTAATATTGCTTCCTTCCCCTCTGGTAGTTATTTTCAAAGCTGTTGTGACAAAAATTGTATCTGTGATCTCTCCCAGGTAGTAAATTCCAATATATTTCTGACCCCCAAAATGATTAATCACTTCACTTGTAGACTAATGACACCCATTCTTCCTCGCTGTATTCATTCTCAATCTTTCCACTACTGCCCAAATTGTAACCTAGACATAAGAGGCAGATGGCATCGGAGCAAAATAAACAGGCTGAGGAACACTGTAAGTTAGGTAGCATCCATGGTGAGAAATGGGCTTCCTAACCTCCACCCTTCCTTCCCCCGCCTGACTTCATCTGCCAATCAACCCCTCTTTACCTAGACATGGCCGTAACCTTGGGTGACTGTCTTGAATGTTTCTCTTGTGATTGCAAGACCCTGTTGAACATTGATAATGTAAGATGACACAGGCCTATTTCCCTTGTTTGGTGACACAACAGACGGGGGAGCTGTGTGGCCTTGGCTGTAGCAAGGACTAGACCTCAAGCCACCAGCTTACCTGCTGCTACAGTGCAGGAGAAGATACATCAGAGGTGGTATAGTGTGGCTTCTATATTCTCAGTTGGGGACTGGCCTCTCCTGTCAGTGCTGCCCTCCAGTGTGGAACGACAGGCTGGATTGTGTGCACATTTGTCAGTGCACTGCCAAGAACTGCACCATCAATTTGTGGGACATACCACTCAGGGACTTGGGCTATATATATATGTTTTTTTGCTCACTATTTTGAATGTGCTATGTTTGTTTTGCACCTTGGCTCCAGAGGAACTCTGTTTCATCAGCTGTATTCATGTATATGGTTGAATGATAATTAAACTTGAATTTGATTTGAAATAGAATGAGGAGTCCTCAAAGGAGAAATGGTCATGCTGCCCTAATAAAAGGCAAACAAATTGTAATGGGCATGATGAAAAGTGCTGCATTTAGGATCTGTTACTTGCCCTTTTTGCTGGAAGTCATATTTGATTCCTCATTGATATATGCTTACAGAAAGGCACTTGTAAGACAAAATGTTCTAAGTAATAAACATACCACAACCTTTACTTTGAAATATTGTAGAGCTTCAGTGTATTTACATTGTCAGTTTTCAAGTTACAACACTGTAATAAATTGTAACAATAAATACAGTATGGAAGTCAGTACCTCATTGTCAATAAACCAGCTCAATGAGTGCCAATGCTGTAATATGCATACAGTATTACAGTATTTAAAGTGCTGCTCACTTTTTAGGCAGTGTAAAAATTTCCGTCTCAGAGCAATAGCTGGTCTGCATAGCCGTAAAAATAATTAGAGGAAACTTTGCTTAGACTGGGAATGTTTTGAGAATGTAAAAGGGGACCAGTCCAGAGCCTTGAGAGCACATAATGATGAAAAACATGCTTGTATGGGAAAGGAAAATTATGCGGGTACAGGTGCCAAGTGGCATCTTACCATGAGAAAATCTAGGGTAAGGGGTTTTGAAGAACATAAAAAAGAGCAATTTCTTTGTACAAACTGAAATCTTCTATTAGGCTGGATTGCAACTAGTGCTAAGATATTGAGACAGAAGCATTGAGAGACAGAGAGGGAGGGAAAGGGATACAGAGAGAGAGTAGAAAATGATGTCAGACTCTTGTGGTTCCCTCAGCATTTTATAGATTGGCTTGGTGACTGCTTGGTAAACATATTGATTCATTCAATATCTCATCAATATTTTCTTTTTCATGTATTTTATTATTTATATGATGCCAATAAAGTAACTTCCTATAATTTCAAAACATGTATAATGCCTCTTTTATTTCTGGAAACTTCTTGTTGATTCAGGAAAGAACAAAGAAATAATTTCAAAATATTTTCCTTACAAACAGTTCATTAGTTTAAAGCATAATTTATAGGGGAAACAGGCAGATAAAGTCGATTTTTTAAAAAAAACAACAAATTTGGCTTGATTCTTGTCCCCCATGGATCTAAATATGGTAGCATTGCATTTACATAATATGAAATCATGTTTTACAATACTGACAGGTGGTTTATTTTCATAAAGCCATTTCCAAGTTTTATATCTTGCATTTAAATTGCATTATTGGTTAAAAATGTTTTGCGATAACCTGAGATTGTGAAGGACACGTTTATTCCCATTTTCCTTTACTGTCCAAACAATGTTTAGTGCTTCGTGGAAAATAAAGGAACGTCTTTGTTTTCTACTGAGGTTACAGAAATCTTTTTTCTCTTTGAATCTATTTAATATTCTTCCTCTGCTTCCTCTGCTCACAATACTGAAATTCCCAATGGGAAGATCTCTTAGAGATCATAAAAGTTTTAGCCAAAGAGAAGTCAGTCAAATTCTTAAGAATCCCTTTGTTTATTCTCCAGTTAAAGGAAATAATGAATGGAATTTTGAAAGAAAACTTAGCATTCAACTCATTACATCATCTCCTCACACATGGGAAAAGGGTTTCAATTTATTTACTGCCAATTCACATATCTCAGGAAATAAATTTTTATTTTAACATAACTAAGTCATTATGACATCACTAAAGTAGAAATTTGCTATTTTTGTAATGAGTGGCACTGAAATATGATGAAGAATGATGTCACAGGATAACAGTTTTTAAAAAATCATGGAATTTATTCCAGTGGTAAGTTCCATTTCTCACAAGAGATTCTGTATATGCTGGAAATTTTGAGCAACACACCGTTGGATGAACTCAGCAGGTCAGGCAGCATCCATGGAGCGAAATATTTAACTTTTCAAGCTGAGACTCTTTATTGGGACTGGGAAGGAATGGGACAAAAACCAGAATAAGAAGGTGGAGAGAGCAGGAAGAGTAGAAGCAGACAGGTGGTAGTTGAGACCAAATGAGGCGGAAAGTGGGTGACCAAGGATGGATGATGTGAGAAGCTGGGAGCAATTTGTCCTCTTGATAGTATTTTTCTGTGCTAGTTCCTACTTAGTTTCTGATTTTAATCATATGCCTATTCTAACATGCATCAGATATTAAATGTACGTGGTGAAGTAAATATTTCAAAATAATGGAAACATTACTGAGGCATTTCCCACTGCCTTGCTTTGACAGTGCAGGGGCATGCTGGATAGGATAAGAGAGTGAGAAATAAAGTCTGACAATGAGTACCAAAACCATGCATTAAAGCATTTTCCAGCTAGGCAGTGGTAAAAATTAAGATGAGAGGTATGTGATTTGGTACCAGATGGCTTACCAGGCCTTTACATTTCAAAGTCAGCAGATGTAAAGGTAATACCATTATGTTCATATCAGGGATGTTTACATTCAATCTACTGTTCAGACTGCTGGCTCCAGCTGCAAAACCAATAACAATTTCCATCAGGTAGCATCTTTACCAACTCAGGCAAATCTGGGGAGTTCCCGGATATGCTTAACTTGAAAGGCATCTTTACAGGGAGACAAATTGCTCACAAAAGTTAGATGTATTGTTTCTTTCATACTTGCAGCTGTAATTTTGCACTCCCCCACAAGGTTTTGAGCTCTGGATTCTCTTATAATAGATTCTGATACCATTGGATGCAAGCAATTATGATATTTGTATCACTTTCACATATTAATTCCCATTGCATTATCCATCCCTTGCTTTTAAGTGTTCCAAAAAAAAAATCTAATTACTGTATATGGTCCAATTTTAAGCATAAAAGTAGTTTAAATATAATTATGTAAGTGTAGCTGAATGAGAGAACAACATAAATAATTGGGGGGGGATGGGGAAATGCCTACAAATTGTTCCTTTTGGAGTATTTTATCCACCACACTAGTTTCATTATTTGAAAAATATAGCTTGCATAATGTTGCCTCATGCTCATTACCTTGCATTGTTCTTATGTACATTTTTATCATCAATTACAATTTTGACAAGTATATTTACTACTTACCAAGCATGGCAAGAAGAGACCACTTACAATCCACGTTCTAACATATTGAAGATCCTTGGTGTGTAGTGGCTGGTACCCTTCTGCAGATAACACAGGTCATTACACACTGCTCAGTTGGGCCAATCTATGTGAACTGTATGTGAAGAAAAGTTGGAGGTCATTGGAGTTTATGTAACTGTACATAAATTGCCATTGACTTAGGGAGGCACCATATTGACATGTCTGACTTTGCAGCCTGGGCTAACTCCTTAAAGGAGGCAATCTGAAATCACGGTCAGGTCAGAGCACTTGTTCTTGGCAGATCCAGTTCCACCTGTGATACAAAAAGTCATCAAAAGCCTGAATTACAAAAAAACAACTGGCTCCTTTCAAGCTTTCTTTTTCCATTTAAATATTTTTTAAGTGCTAGGCTCTGGACCATCTGCTAGCAGAAAGCCTCTCTCAGTATTATTTTTATTTGCACTATCTTTTGCACATTTGTTGTCTGTCAGATTTTGTATGTTTATGTATAGTTTTATGTAAAATGCTATTGTATTTCTTTGTTTCTGTAACTGCCTTCAAGAAAACAAATGTCAAGTTAGTAAATGCTAACATATATGTACTTCAAAATAAATTTACTTTGAACTTTGAAACAAAGTTTTTGGCACAAAGGTTGTTGGATTTTCTTGTAAATATTTTTCTTGCAGTCAGAACAAAATGTGGTTTCTTCACTCATAATTTCAACTTCTGCATTTTGCTCTTGGCTCAGAATAGTGCCCATACTTCTGGCAATGCCTGAAAGGCATGTTTCTTCCTCATTACCTAGAAGTAAGCACTGATTATCAAGTGTAGTCATATAAATCCACAGTTAAAACATATAACTGGCAGTGTGGGTAGATGTCGCTTATTGGTTCTACTGCAGAAATTCTAAGGCTGTGAGCTCAGTTGTTCAAAATTGCTTATCTGTTATAGACAAATCAGTTTCTCATCTGTATTGCAGTGGGAAGAATAAAACACTATATTGCAGCATTACAACAAAGTGTTTATGGAGGGCATCTAACACCAGCTAGTTGACTGGGCAGTTAAAAATATCACCAAAGTGATAGTGCAGGAAGGGTGAAAGCATACAAACAGAGAGCCAGACAGGGAAAAAATGAAGGAAAGACCAAGGTAGAACATTAAATGGTACTTTTTAGAAACAATGCTCAAAGGAGAAGGAAGGGTAGTTGTGAGATAGCAGAGAGAAAAGGCATAATCCATAAAGTTAAGTGTAGTGGAGCAATGAAACAGTAAGATGCAGAAAATATTTGTGTGAGTGTATATGGTTCTAGACTATAGCAATGCAGGACTTGGAGTAAATCAGTATTTTAGGAGAGCAGGTAAAAAGGGTAAGACAATAATCATGAGGAGCTTCAGTCTACATACACACTGGACAGAACAAATGAGAACAATGGTGTGGAGAATATGTTTGTGGAAGTGTTACACTAACTGCTATGCTTGTGGGTGACATGGTAGCATAACGGCTAGCATAACACTATTACTACACCAGCGACCCTGCTTCCATTCCTGACACTATCTGCAAGGAGTTTGTATGGTCTCCCCGTAACCACATAGGTTTCTTCCAGGTGCTCCACTTTCTAAAAGACATATAGGTTAATTGGTCACATGGGTGTAATTGGGTAACATGAGCTCATTAGGATGGAAAGGCCTTTATCTGAGCTGCATCTCTAAATAAATAAAAATAAATAAATAATGTTTAAAAAACTCTCTCCATTAGTGTGTAGAAAAACCAACAGAGAATAAGCTATTTTAGATCTAATATGGTGTATGGAATATGCAAGCTTATAAATTAAGAGCAAAAGTCCCTTTAAGCATACTTCACCACTCAATAAAATGATGTTGTAACTTCAACTCTGTATTCCCACCTTGCCCCAGTAAACTTTTGTACCCTTGTTTATTAAGAATCTATCTATCTCTGCCTTAGAAATATTCAAAGACTACAATTTGATCTCTCAGGAGGAAATGAATTTCAAGAACTCTCAACCCCATGAGATAAAAGAATTTACCTATCCCTGTCTTAAATGTGTGCTCCCTTATTTTTAAGCCACTAGTTTTAGATTCTTCTGTACCTTGACACTTTCACCCTCAGAAACTTATGTTTCCTTGAATCACTTCTTATTCTTCCAAATTCCTTCTAGTACAAGTTTAACCTGCTCAATATTTCCTCATAAAACTAAATGCCTATTACAGACATTAGCCCAGTAATCTTTATCTGAACTATTTTAAATATATTTGCATCCTTCCTTAAATAAGGAGATCAGAACTGTACAGATATGACCTTATTAACTGAAGCATGATCTACCTGTGTTTGTATTCAACTCCTCTAGCAATAGATAACATTGTTAGCTTTTCCAATAATTTCTTACCTGCATACTAATGTTTGTCAGCGATGTACCAGGACACCAAATCCCTTGCATTTCAGAGATCCAGGGTCTCTTGTCATTCAGATACAATTTCACATTATACTCCATTTGCTATATATTTATCCACAACTGATCATATCCCTATTCCTTTGTAGTCTCTATATCTTTGCTTCACAAAAAAAATTAGCAACCAAACTTTGCTACTTTTATCATGACATGGTAGTTGAGATTCGCTTTGAAAATCATTGAATCAAACAAATTTTGGACAAGTGTAATGTGGAAGCAGGTTTTACTGGTTTGATGAATGAGACAGAAAACACTGACTGCGAATAAGCATATTAATCATTTATTTACAAATGGTAAAAGATTCGACCAAACATTTAAGTCCCCCAAGTTATACAAACTATAAAACTAAATATTCAACAGACAGATACTTAGCTAAGAGTGTGCGCAGAGCATACCTTCGCAATGGTTCTGTGAAGCGTGCCCGGAGACCAAGGAAAGAAAGAGCAAGCCTCCTACATGTGCTATTTTTATACTCGTGGTGCTTGAAAACCGGAAATTGGTGCCATGACGTGTAAGCCAAACAATGGGAAAGTGCAACCGCAACTTTTAAACAGACCAATCAATGACCAACAGGGCTGAGTGGCTTTCAACCAGCAATAAGTCAACACTCTCCCCTCACATAATAAAAAGTGAGATGTAACCTAGTTGGAAAATACAAGATCCTCAAGTGTCTAAATAGAGCAGTGATCACATTATAATGAAGTTTTATATAAAAAATTAAATTGATCTATTTTAATAAGGGTAAGACATTAAATCTGAATAATGTGTACCACAATGATATGAGATATGAATTGCTTTGGTAAATAGGGAAACATTAAAAGCAAAGGCTAACATTGAAGAATTGACACATTCAAAATGCAGGTCTGATTAAGGGTTTCAGCTCGAAACGTTGGCTCTATTCCTCTCTATAAGGATGCTGCCAGACCTGCTGAGTTCCTGTAACAATTTGTGTGTGTTACCTGGATTTCTAGCATCTGCAGAATCCTGGTGTTTAATGATACAGTAGCATTAATATATGTACTTAAGGCACTAAAACCCAACAGAAAATAATCTGGCTGGCTATCAAAAGAAATTGAAGATAGCTTTACAACAAAGAAAAATTAACGATATTGCTATAGAAAGCAGCCAGGCAGATATTTTGAGAAATTTCTGAATTTGGGGAAGAAGACCAAAAATATGAAAAGGAAGGTGAAAAGAAAATGGAAAGCAGAATCTATTAAAGTCTCAATGGAAAAGTAGTAAGATTGACCACAGTTAATGTGGGCCCTTAACAGAAGAGACAAGAAAAATAATAATGGGAAATATGCAGCAGAGAAATTGAATATTTACTGGCTGTTTTTATAGAAGATATAAAGTCTCTCAGAAACAGTGGAGAGCAATAACCTAGAGTGAAAGAGGATTAGCAAATTAAAGTTTGGAAGAAATTAATGGAATTTATGCAATTAAGTCCCCAAAATCTTATGACCTGTCTTCCAAAGTTTTGATGAAGTTGGCTATGGAGAAAGTGAATGTTCTTAGAATACTTTCAACAGACAAGAGTAAACTACTAGTGTATTAGTGTATTGGAGATTGGTTAACAGACATAATATAGAGAATAGGAATTTACAAACCATTTTAGAAGTGTAGACAAGTAAGTGTAGTGATAGAGGTATTAATGTTGCAGCTCTTCACAATGATTGGACTGAGGGGATCAAATGTGATCTGTATGCTCATGTTTGTTGATGGTACAAGGCTAGGTGGCAGTGTAGGCCATGATGAGAGTTCAACAAGATATGGGCACCCTAAATTGATATGCCAGGACATGGAACATAATGTGAGAATAAATGAAGTCATCCATTTTGGTAGCAAATTAGAAAAGTAGTTTTTAGTTGAAATTCTGAGACACTAAGAAAATGTAGATGTTCAGTTGACCCTGGTGTTCTTACAAATCACAGAAAGTTAATATGTAGTTAAGAGATAGAGCAATTAGGAATACAAGTGGTAGGTTGGCCTTTATTACAAGAGGATTTGAATTACAAGAGTCAAAGATCTCTTGTTGAATTGTATAGTACTCTGCTAAGATTATGCCTAGAGTACTGTGAAGAAGTCTGGTTTCTACTTCCAGTGAGAGAGGAAGTGCAATTAAATAGTGTTCTAGGATAAGGCGCCGGGAGTTTAAAAGAATGAGAGTTCTTATGCAAGACAGGACCGATCAGTTGTTACATAACAACTCAATTCTTTGTCACAGTGAAATAAGGTTTTGAATTTTCATTTTACTTCAAACCACTTGAAAATCTTGCTGAAAGTAACAAATATCATTGGCGTTACAACTGCACAATCATTTCATTACAGACGTACAAGCGACGTTTTTCAATTCTGTGGCGTAAGCAGATGCACTGTCACATTCAGAAAATTGTAAGCCTGTGAATTGTACAGCGCGGGTCACCACATTGCACTTCTCCGCCCCACGCGAAGCAGCAAGGAACATGCCGAAGAAAAAGACAGAGAAAGGACACGCATCTTTTGCCCACCCACCCAACAAGTATATGGTCGCTGTCAACTTACAAGATTCGGATTCTCCGCACAGAGTGAATGCGACCGTTAAAGACGGCAGAGTGAACGTGTTTGGGCAGCACGTCGACGAGATCAAAACTAAAGATGGCGAGGTGAGATACAATTTCCATGGGTTTTCGAACGAATTTGAACTGCCTGATAACGTGGATCCAAATTCGCTCACTCTTCGTGTGGCCGATAATCAAACCATCTTAATCGAGGGAGACAAAATCGGTCGTAGAGGAAACGGCAAAAGACAGAAGGGTCCACTAAAGATACCACGGGAATCTCGATCTCAGACCAGGGCTCACTCCGAGCCCCAACCCCAGCCCCTCCAAGAAAATAGAGAAGATGATCGAAGTACTGAGAATAAACAGTGTCTTCCAATGTCTTCGAAGGTGGAGAAAGACGAAGACTCACAAGCCGGACCACAACCATATGAGCCAATTCAGGAAAGCAAGATTCCTCCTTGTGAACCACCAAATGTTAAGTGGACAAAGCCCGATCCGGTCTCGCCCCCACGCACTCCCTGTTGCCCCCTTTGCTGCGGCCCCGTGTAAAGGCCAGCCCGCAAGAAGTTACAAACTTTTCCTGCAATGTACAGATCTCGACAAAAGGTGCAAAGACTTGGCAAAGAAAAACTGAAGCCACACTTTAAAAAACGTAGCAGAAGATATTGCAAAACTTGCGAAGACTTCTATCCGGCTTCCAATGAATGCTTTAGTATACAAAACTTCTGCGCTGATAAATTTGACGGTGTAAAAGTGAAATTCATTGAATTGGAGCTGGAACCACCGACTCCCCATTTTCACCTGTTTAATAAACCTGACAACTGTCCTTTCTCGTTGAAATTTATTCACAATTCATAAAATATATCGAAACTACATTTTAATATAATTTTATTACAAATTAATTCAATCAAATGTTTAATTTGAAATGTGACTGTAGAACAATAAGTTTTTTTCTCCAATACGTAAGACTATAATAAAAGTAAAACATTAATTCTGGTCATATTAAAGATGATATGGTTTATATCAAAACCCATGTTGATTTGTCTGACAATTCAACCCCTGCTAGGTTAAACTCTGGTAGGTTAATTGTAAATTGTCCTGTGAATAGGCTAGGGTCAAATCTGTGGGTCGACAGATGGTGCAGCTCATTGGGTCCTAAGGGCCTGTTCCACACTGTTTTTCTAAATAAATATATAATAAATAAAAACAAAAAGATTGCAGTGAGATGATGAGAAGAGTGAAAAGAGGGACTTAAGCTATAATGAAGAGAAGAGAGGTAGCCTAAATGGCACAGTTTTGTAAGTGGAGACATGTATTTCCAGAGGGAGATTATTTTGGTGTAGAAACAGTGACTGTGAGTTTTATGCTTGCTTAGAAAGAAAAAAATCAAGGTTCTCAGTTTTACAATTTATGTAGCGGCAAAAGCTACAAAAGCAAAAAGTTTATTAAAAATTAATTGGACAATATCAGAAAATAAGATTAGAAATTACATTGGAACTTTATTATCAAAAGGCAAATTTTTTGAACTAAATAACATCAAAGAAAATAGAATCCTTGACCCTATTAAAAGAAATAGGGAGGAAATAGCACAGCTACTTTTACATATTTAATAATGAATTCAGCAAAAGTTGGAGTTGTGTCTGGTAGAAGTAAAACTTATCTGATGAATTAAGAACCATTCAGAATTACTATCTTCTGGGGGGACAGAGCCTTAGACTTAGGATGACTTGATTTCAGCCTGGTTTGGAGATTTCTAAAGTGACCAGTTAGGCAAGTGTATGAACTCAGATCTTTCCACAAACGGGGCAAAAACTGTTTGATGTGGCAGGAGGAAGAGGTAGGGAGTGGAGAGAGAGGGATGTAGTTTATGAGGTAGTGTCAGTTTGCTATTTGCTTTAATCTGCTGTCTGTTCCTGATGCATGGATACAAGGTTCCAATACCAGCCCGAGTTCTTTGGAAGATCATTAGCCAGAAATACCCAAGAGTCAGTGGAGATCTTGCATTTCTAAAGGTGACTTTAAAAATCTTGATAACTATCTCTCTATCAGACTGGTACTTCCTTTATGTGACAGAGTAAAAGGTAGAGTATCTGTTCTGTAGATCTCATGGAAGGCCTGCAAATAACACAATCTATTCTGTGGAGTGGATTAATTCTAATCAGATTCTAGGATTTTGGTTTAGGAGAGGACTAAGATGTTAGTTCACATCCTACCAGTGAATTAGAAGGATATTGAGGGGGCAAACTTGGTAATGCTTTACAGTATCCTGATATTGCAGATCTCAGAAGCGGATGTCAGGGTAGGGATGACTGCAGCCCATGGACCATGAATTTTGTGTCTGACTTGAGATCTTGATCGACAAGCAATCTATTAGTAATTTAGCCTGACTGAGCATTGAAGGTGATGACTAATTTCATTACTATGTTAATCTTTACTGAGAGGTAACCTCCAAGATACGAGAAGAGGTCTGTTTTTCCAGGGTCTTGATGTGAATCTCAACACAAGTGTTAGAGAAAATAATATTGAAATCCTGACTAAAGGAGAATATTGAAATTACCATAGATACAGTAACAATTTGAACTTCAAAAGCTAAATTTGAATGCGCATAACTGGGAGAAGGCCTATGTGGAATGAGTCGCTCAAATTGCTAATTTTATTACCATGTAAAACAGTGTTCAAAATTATTAGGAGTATTGATAGAGGAGGTAATAAGATATTATTTCCATATATGATAGGCCAATAACTAAAGAATACAATTTAAAGATAATTGGGGAAAGAAGCAAAGAGACGTACTTGAAAAGGTCAAAATTTCAGAGCCATGTGAAAGAACAGGCAAGTAAGTGTATTTACTTATTGATATACAGCATTGATTAGGCTCTTCGGGCCCTTTGAGCCACGCTGCCCAGCAATCCCTGACTTAATCCTAGCCTAAACACAGGACAATTTATAAAGACCAATTAACCTACTAACTGGTATGTCTTTGGACTGTGGGAGGAAACTGAAGCACCCAGGGGAAACCCATGCATTCACGGGAGAATATACAAACTTACAAGCAGCAAAGGGAATTGAACCCAGGTTGCTGGTACTGTAAAGCATTGTACTAACCACTACACTACTGTGCTGCCCTAACTACATTGGCACTGGCAATTAGGGCAGCTAACTTCTTTCTAAGCAGTAAATCTCTTTGCTTTAATAGACATAAACAAACCAGCCATTTACCTGTACAGAGCTTGTAACCATATGAAGGATCACTATGTTCCCAAAACTTAATAACTAATGATTTAAGTTTTAATCTTTGTTGAAAGTACTTGTTTAAATGTGCCATGCTAAAGTTGCATTTCCCACATTCCTTCTCTTATCCTAATTCTTGGAGAGATGCTTGAGCATGCTGAATTTTATTTACAGTAACTTTTTTCCTAAAGTGAATGTTGACTCTAGTACTTAATGGTTGCGTGATTGCTCTGGTCAAGATTCTATAAAGCATTTATTATATACGAGCTGCATGACCTTAGGGTATATTTAATGATTTTTTGTGAATTCCCAATATAATTCTTTAAGAAATGTGATCAATTTAACTGGCTAAATGGCTAACAGGCAATCTAACATTCTAACATGTCTAACTGGCTGCATCAGCACCTGGTGGGGTGGGGGGGGGGGGGGAGTGAATGCACAGGATCAAAATAAGCTGTAGAGAATTGTAAACTTAGTCAGCTCCATCATGGGCACTAGCCTTCATGGTACACAGGACATCTTCAAGGAGCAATAGCTCAATAAAGTGGCATCTATTATTAAAGACCCCCATCACCAAAACATGCCCTCTTCTTATTGCTACCATCAGGAAGGAGGTACAGAAGCCTGAAGGCACACATTCAATGATTCAGGACACCTTCTTCCCCTCTACCATCCAATTCTGAATGAACATTGAACACTACTTCACTACTTTTTCTATTTTGCACTACTTATTGAACTATTTACTATAATTCATTCTTTTCTCTATTATTATGTATTGCATTGTACTGCTGCTACAACGACAACAAACATATGGCAGTGATATTAAACTTGATTCTGATTCAATACTTATTATCACCTGCTGTACATCAGTGGCTTTAGAGATGTATACCCAGACCTGGACTTCAGAAGCATTTCCATATTTACTCTTAAATAAGACTAAACAGTTTTCACATAGATCACGTTAATTATCATCACAATTTTCTCATTTCCCTCCTGTAATGGCACTGAGGTAAAAGAACATAATCATCACATTGGGCTTTGATCGAAGCTTTTATTATTTGGGACCTTAGAAGTTTCAAGAAAGCACCTATGAAATAGACCAGAACACTTGACTTAAAATGGTTTTCAATTATGTCAAAGATTCCTGAATTAGATAGCATTTATTTCATTCCATTCCTAGAAAGTAGCGACTAAAATGTGGAGTGCAAGAGTCACTAATAGACAATAATAAAGCAGACAATGAAGTCCTAATTAATTTGAAATTCCTTAATACTCTAATAGTACTTTTAGTATTTAGTACTTTAATAGTTGGAAATATACAAATTTTATAATTGTTGCTATAAATTTACAGGTAGATTTGATGGAGTATGCTTTGCGATTAGGCTTTTAACCACAACTTCCTCTTGTTTACTGCAGTATTTTTTGATGGTTTCTTAGACTATAATTCCAATCTACAAATCAGCAATCAGAATTAGTGTTCATGGCGTATTATTCATGATATCATAGAAACCCTACAGCATAATACAGGCTTGTTGGCCCACAAAGCTGTGCTGAACATGTCCTTACCTTAGAAATTACCTGGGGTACCCATTGCCCTCTATTTTTCCTGAGCTCCATGTACCTATCCAGGAGTCACTTAAAAGACCCTATCATATCTGCCTCCACAACCATCACCGGCAGAATATTCCATGCACTCACCACTCTGTGCGTTAAAAACTAGCCCCTGATATCTCCTCTGTATCTACTTCCAAGCACCTTAAAACTATGCCCTCTTGTGCTAGCTATTTCAGCCCTGGAAAAAAGCCTCTAACTATCCACGCAATCAATGCCTCTCATCATCTTATACACTTCTCATCCTCCATCAGTCCAAGGAGAAAAGGCAGAGTTCACGCAACCTATTCTCATTTTTAAAATCTTTTTATTGATACATAATCTTCTACAGCTATAAAATGATACAAAACTTCAACAAGTTGATATATATACAATTAATAAAGCTGAAGAAAGAAAACTTATCAAAAATAATATATGATAATGAAAAAAAGTTTTTATAAAGGAAAGAAGGAAAAAAAGAGAACCCCAACTAACTAAAAAAAGAAACCCCACTAACTTCAAGAGAAGGAAAAAGAAAAAAAAGAAGAAAAACCCATTAGGAATCAACTCCCGGAGCAATACGTCTTACCATAATCTATATAAGAATAATTATCAACCGCTAATTCACATTTATATAAAATAAAATTGGAAGGAAAGCATATAACTTAATTCAAAATAAATGATAATATTTGGCAAAAGAGACCCATCTTCTCTCAAAATCAAATTGAGGATCAAAAGTTCTACTTCTATTTTTTCCAAACTAAGACATAACATTACTTGAGAAAACCATTTAGTTAATGTAGGGACAGAGGTCTTTTTCCATTTCAATAAAATAGCCCTTCTTGCCAACAATGTAACAAATGCAATTACATGTTGGTCTGAAGATGAAATACCCTGAATATGATGCGGAACTATTCCAAATAGAACAGTCAATCTTTTAGGTTGCAAATTAGCTATCATACAATTTCATTTAACCTCATTATTAGGAGCTCCATTACCTTTACAACTCTCTAAAATTCTGATTTTAAATCTCTACCCTGTTATTAAACAGTCCTTACGGATTTGGTTTCAGTTTCGCAATACTTAAAATTTTAAATAATTTAAATTGTCTAGCTCTTTATATGGAAATTTTTTATTTAAACCTTCAATAACCGATCCCATTTTTCTCTCATGGAGAAATAAGGGGATCTGTTTTTTTGCAGATTTATTTTGTGATGGTCGATTGATGACTTTTGAAGAGTTAGTTAGCAAATATTCTCTCTCTCTCATACACACTTTCTGCAATATTTTCAAGTTAGACATTTTTTACAAAAATACTTATCTAAGTTTCCACTCAACCTATTCCCATAAGGCATGCTTCCCAATCCAGGCAACATCCTTGTAAATCTCCTCTGCACCCTTTTCCACATCCTTCCTGTAGTGAGGCAACCAGAACTAAACGCAGTACTCCAAGTGGGGTCTGACCAGGGTCCTATATAGCTGCAACATTACCTCTCAGCTCCTAAACTCAATCCCATGATTGATGAAGGCCAATGCACCAAATGCTTTCTTAACCACAGAGTTGACCTGCGCAGCTGTTTTGAGTGTCTTATGGACTTGGACCCCAAGGTCCCTCTGATCCTCCACAATGCCAAGACTCTTACCATATCAGATTGTATTTACTCTCCAAATTCATTTTAATAACAAAGTAGATTTAATGTTTTCCTAGCACTGATGTTTATCAAACTGAGGAAAGGAACTTTATTTTTAATTGACCAAGTTATTAATGAAATGTTTTTGTTACTTTCAAGCTGTTTTCCTGATCTTTCAATATTATGACACAACCTTCGTATCATCTGTTCCTTTTTTTGTCTAGCACTGTATCAAGTATTTCCTGGTGAAAATGCAAGAAGACGTACATAAGTATTGTCTCATCAGTTCTCAGATGTTACAAAGCCATCATTTTAGTAGAATGAGCTGTCACATTGGCAAATGGCCAATGTGCACAAAATACTCAACATGACAAATGAAATGATTTAAGCACGTAAGGTTTTTATTAATGTATAGTTAAAAAGGAATGTTGACTAGAAAACAACAAGGATTTCACCATGAATATTATTACGGGAACTTTTGATACCAAATTATCTAAAAATTAACACCTCCACAATGAAGTACTTAGAACTGAACAGAATTGTTGGTCCATACCTCCGTGCTGAGTGATTAGGTGTACAACTTTCTGATTTAGGGATTAGCATTCCACTAATATTTCTATAAGAACCAAAACAATTTGTCTGGCGATTGTCCCATTTTCCATAATAGTCACTATATCTCTTTAACCACAGGTAATGAAGTACAGTTGATGTAATCCAACGCTTTAGCCAGCCAGTGGTCTCGTGGCATCAGCATTCAAAGCGAATGATCTTAGGTTTGAATCCGGCTGGCTCCTTGCATGCTTTCAAGGTGTTGGATTGAACGCCGAGCTAGCATTTCGGACTTGTAAAAAAAGTCAAATGCTACAGAAAAAGCAAAAATGCTGCCGATGTACCACAAGGCACAAAAAGGAACAATTCAGCGTTTTGTTTGCCAATGACCTTTCACTCTTCACTTTCATTTTATAACCCGAACTGAATTCCAAAATTGACTTAATGGGATGAAGTTGGTGCCCCTCGTTCGCAGCAGAACATCATTTCCCGCTTCCTTTTTTTTCATTTTATAAACTGTTTCCAATATATCGTTCTTTTTTTTTTACGAATTCCCACGAGAAGATCCTGCTTTAATAAAATGTTTAAAAATCTGAATTTTTTTCACTATAATTTCACAAGAGCTGTGTTACATTAATGATCAGCTCTGCAAATAATAGCCGTGTATTAATAATTGTGCATAGCTATTTTCATCATAAAGGCAGATAAACGCTTACAAATCGTTTGCGTAAACAAATACACTGTCTGTTTCAGAAAGTTACAAGCCCGTGAATTTTGCAACATCCGCCGGCAGAGGATGGCGATGCATAAGCGTTCTGTGGGATTAAAGAAAGACAGGGATTCCGGGGAACAGCCAAGATTCCGGCAAAGGGGACTGAAGCACTCGGCAAGGTATGACACTCCGGAACAGTTTGTTGTCTGTATCAATCTGGGCGACGTTCCTCCAGAAAACCTGAATGCCACTATCACTGGGCAGACTGTGAATATCACTGGGGAGCGGGTAGAATTGCATGAAGAAGATGGGATGGTCAGAAAAAACTACCATGGTTTTTCCAACACATTTAACATTCCTCCAGAGGTGGACATAAATACACTGAAATTAACTATTTGTGAAAAGCACACTTTGCTGGTTGAAGCTGATTATTTAGAAAACATTGCCACTGTGGAGGGATACAGTTTGGACACAGAACCCAGACCAAGTCATCTGAAATCCTCGAATAAACTGAGTTCCCAAGAAGCATCATCTCTGGATTTAGCATTGTGGCCAACAAATATTTTGTCAGAGATAAGTCAGGATTCTTTGTACAAGACTGCTTTGACACCTAATGCATCAAGAAAATCTTTCATAGCCAAAGGAGATCCCAGCAGAAGAGCCTCCATTAGCGAGGAAAGAGGCTTGGTCTCGCAACCAGCTGCAAGTCGAAGTTCTTTTATAAATAAAGGAAGCACCCAATCTATGCATCAGGAAGGGAGGAAACAGTCAACATCCCACCCAGTTGAAAGTCGAAGAACATCAATGAGCCCAGAACAAATTCAAGATATGCAGGAGGAAGGGAGGAGAGGCTCTGTGCAACACCCCGAAAGTAGATCCTCTAGGAATCTAGAAAGAGTCCAAGGTGAAGAGAAAAGAAGTTCAATATTTCAGCAGGGTCAAAGCCAAAGATCCTCAATAGGATCAAAAACATGGCACACTGTGCACGAGGAAGGGAAGAGAGGCACAATTAACGAACATAGGAGATCTTCTACAAACCGAGTTCATGGTAACGAGAAAAGATCCCCAAAATCCCACCAAGAAGAAAGCAGAATATCATCCAAGAATCCAAAAAAATACCAATCTATTCACAACAAAATGAAAAGGGAGTCAAAGTCTAGTACTAGAGACCTGACATCATCCACAGAAAGGTTAACCAATTCAAATGAGACTTCTCTGGACTCCAGTTACAGTACAATCTCAAATTCAAGCCAATCCTCTTCAATCACAGATGAAGGGGAAATTATTGAATCCATTCCAGCATCTCTGCAATCCATCAATAATATAAGTAGGCTTTCCCCAAAGTCCACAAGGAATTCATCTTCTAGTCAACAAAATCCATTAAGGCCAAGGGCAAGAAATCGGCTGGCCTCAGCTGCTTCATCATCCACCCTTGTTAAATACCGTCAGAGATCTAAAGCTGCTAAAAAAGAAAAGACAATTTCATTTGATACTTTTCCATTCTGCTGTTGTCCCCAGTAATTCTGAGTCCCTGAGACACCTGACATCAGCAAGAAGATGCAATCATACGTCATCCCTGTAGCCTCAGCAATGGAAGATACTGGGAGCTGGAAATTGGCGCAGACCAGAATAAAACAAAACTCATCTACAAAAGCAGCCATTCAAGTTCTTAAATTTCTGGAATAGTTTGTCAAAGCAGAAGATCTAACTTTACATCCATTTGGAATTAGTAGTCTCTAAAATGTAGCTGTTTAATAAAATTATGAATTAATCTTTGGAGCATTCTTCAATTATACTCCTTGTGTTATGTTTTAGATGGAATGTAATATAATATTTTGAACAAACTTACTCATCTCCCAAAGTGAACACCTCTGACTTGTCTGGAATTAGCTCCATCTGCTATTTTTTCACACACTTCCAACTGGTCCACGTTCTGCTGAATCTTTTAACAATCTTTCTCATTATCTACAACTTCACCCCAATTTGTGTTGTCTGCAAACTTACTGATCAACCACCTATATTTTTGGCCAAATCTGCTATATCTTATTATAAAGTTCCTCACATTGATCGTTGCAGAACACCACTGGTTACAGACATCCAGTCAGAATTACATCCCTCCACTAATCTCTGTCTTTTATGGCTAAGACAGTATGCTTTATTTTTCCAGATCAGCCTACCATAAAGGACCTTGTTGAATGGTTTACTAAAGTCCATCTATACAAACTCTACTATCTTACACCCCTCCCCCATTAATCATCTTGTTTGGCTCCTCTAAAAAATCCTCAATTGTGTTTTTACCCCAACCGCATACAAAGCCATGCTGGCTACCCCTTATAAGTCTATGTGTTTCCAGATAGAAGTAGATTCCAATTCCAAGAATCTTCTCCAATAAGTTCCCTACTACTGATATAAGGTTCCCCCAGCTTTTAATTTCCTGATTTGTTTCTATTCCCCCTTTTAAACAGATGAACAATATTGACTAGTATCCAGTCCTGTGGGTCCCCATTTGTAGCTAAAGAGAATGCAAAGTTCTCTGTTAAGACCTCAGCAATCTACTCCCTTGCCTTCCTCAATAATCTGGGATAGATCCCATCTGGCCCCTTTTCCAAGAGCCTCAACTCCTTTCTTGATACCAGTATACCCCTTGCTGAAACTTCTAGCTAGAATATTGTCTGTCTACTTATATATGATTCCAATGCGTGTGTCACTCCTCCATGACTCCAATGCTGCTGTTCCAACCAATTCATGAGGTTTGAGGGAGGCCGCAGTTAGACGCACTTCCTGCGGACATTCTCATTATGGACAAGAGTGCTTCTTCATCTCCCACATTTCACTGGAGGAACATACCACTCCACTGACTGCCATTACTGCACTCAGTAAACTAGTGGACGTACTCCTCTAGGGACTAAGTCCCGTTTATTCACTGCAAAGCCTGTAGGAGGTATGGATGACCTGTCCTAGTCCCAACACATTGTTGAGATCATTAAGAAGATGTGCCAGCATTTCTACTTTCTTAGCAACTTAAGGAGATTTAGCATGCTACCAAATAATCCAAATAACCTCCACAGAAATGTTGAAATTATCCTGATTGGTTGCATCACAGCCTGGTAAGGCAATTCTAAAGCACGGGCGCACAAAAGGCTCAAGAGATTTGTGGACTCACCTATCTATTGTAGGGACAGCCCTCCCCACCATTAACAGCACCTACAGGAGACACTGTTTCAAGAAGGTTGCTTCTATCATCATAGATTCCCACCATCCAGGTCAATGCTACCACCAGGCAAGAGGTGAAGTCCCTCCCACACCACCAGGGTCAGGAACAGCTACTTTCCTACAACTATCAGGATTTTTAACTTACCTACTCAACCCTAAACTACCTCAGCAATGGGATAGCTCAGGCCACCTCTTGAATCAACACTGACTTGTCTTTGATTGTGTCTTTGTTTTTTTTTAGCACTATGGTCATGTTTTTGTACAGTTTTTTCACAGTTTGTATGGTATAACTGTATGTATGGTGTATTCCGTGTGTTGTCTCTGCCTATGTGCCTGTTATGCTGCTGCAAGCAAGTTTTTCATCTTACTATACTTGTGCACTTGAAAATAAACTAAACTTGATGTCATTTGAGCTAACAAATGAACTAAAAATCTGGATATAAATAATAGTTATTATTCTTGCGAAAAAAATGTGATTAAATGCATATGGCAACCTTACAACATTGGTAATATAGTACATAGTCAAAGGAGACAGAAAGCAAAAGGAGTAAATGACTTTTAATTGCTGAAACTTTGTTACTGATGTATGACACTGCAGTCACATGGGATAATTTTTTCTCTCTGAAAATAATGAGACTGATTCTTAGTGAATATGGCTAAATGTAGATATATATCAGATTAAATTGTAAGAGAAACTGCCCTACATTTCATTAGGTCAAAGGGAAGACTTGAAATGAATGCAGAGAATATAAAACAATTTAGTAAAAAATTGAGTTTGAAATACAAGTTGAAATGATCAAAATAAGAGAAGTGGTATTCTGGGTTCAGGATTGTTGCCAGTTCCATTTTATATACAGCTTGTAAGTTCAGTAGTTTCTATGCATCTCTCAAACTTTCTACAGTATCATGATGACACAAAGGTTGGGGTTGTTGTGGATAGTGTGGAGGGCTGTCAGAGGTTACAGTAGGACATTGATAGGATGCAAAACTGGGCTGAGAAGTGGCAGATGGAGTTCAACCCAGATAAGTGTGAGGTGGTTCATTTTGGTAGGTCAAATATGATGGCAGAATATAGCATTAACAGCAAGACTCTTGGCAGTGTGGAGGATCAGAGGGATCTTGGGGTTCAAGTCCATAGTACACTCAAAGCTGCTATGCAGGTTGACTGTGTGGTTAAGAAGGCATACGGAGCATTGGCCTTTATCAATTGTGGGATTGAGTTTAAGAGCCAAGAGGTAATGTTGCAGCTATATAGGACCCTGATCAGACCCCACTTGGAGTACTGTGCTCAATTCTGGTCGCCTCACTACAGGAAGGACGTGGAAACTATAGAAAGGGTGCAGAGGAGACTTACAAGGATGCTGCCTGGATTGGGGAGTATGCCTTATGAGAATAGGTTGAGTGAACTCGGCCTTTTCTCCTTGGAGCGACGGAGGATGAGAGGTGACCTGATAGAGGTGCACAGGATAATGAGAGGTATTGATCGTGTGGATAGTCAGAGGTTTCTTTCCCAGGGCTGAAATGGCTAGCACGAGAGGGCAGAGTTTTAAGGTGCTTGGAAGTAGATACAGAGGAAATGTCAGGGGTAAGTTTTTTTTCACCCGGAGACTGGTGAATGCGTGGAATGGGTTGCCAGTGGCATGGTGGAGGTGGACTTTTAAGAGACTCCTGGATGATACATGGAGCTTAGAAAAATAGAAGGCTATGGTTAAACCTAGGTAGTTTTAAGGTAAGGACATGTTCGGCACAGCTTTGTGGGCCGAAGGGCCTGCATTGTGCTGTAAGTTTTCTATGTTTCTATGTATAATATGAACTAATTATACACCCAGTGGTCACTTTATTAGGTATGCTTGTACACTTACTCATTGATGCAAATATCTAATCACCCAATCATATGGCAGCAACTCAATGTATAAAAGCATGCAGAAGTTGTTAAGAGGTTCATTTGTTGTTCAGACCAAACATCAGAATCAGGAAGAGATCTGATCTAAGTGGTGCTGACTGTGAATGATTGTTGGTCCAGGCGGAATGGTTTGAGTATCACATAAACTGCTGATCTCCTGAGGTTTTCATGTACAACAGTCTCGAGAGTTTACAATTATGTGAAAAACAAAAAAAAAACATTAGTGAGCAACAGTTCTGTGGGTAAAAATGCCTTCTTAATGAGAGAGATCTGAGGAGAATGGCCAGATTGGTTCAAGCTGACAGGAAGGCGACAGTAACAGTGATGTGCAAAATAACACCTCTGAACACACTACATGTCAAACCTTGAAGTCGAGGAGTACAGCAGCAGAGGCCACAAACATACACTCACTAGTCTTTTTATTAGGTACAGGGAAGTGGCTACGGAGTGTAAATGAGGCCAAAGTTAATGCCAACTCAGTCAATGGCCCAGAGCCACATATCTCTACTATATCATCCAAATATCACTGATCTGTGCAGTTTTCAGTAAGTTAGTCCAAAACAATACCTTGGAACCTAATGAGATATGTAACTTAATAGAACATACTTGCTAGTTAACATTATATGGCAGTTCAGTTGAATATTTCACACAAGCTGTTTGCCTACTTTTCAATTTATAAATTATAGAACAAGAACTAATCCCTCAGTTCTTGTCACACAGACTTTTTCCACAACTTCAAAAACATCAACAAAAGAAGGCAAAAGTATTGGTAACAAAAGAGGATACAAATACAAGAGTAGCAAGAAACATATAAACAGGCTAAGAACATTTGTAAATATGTTAAAGGATTAATGAAAGTTAATATGGGTCCCTTTCAATATGAAAGAGCAAAAATTATTTTGGGGAATAAGGAAATAGCAGAAAATTATATTCTTATCTTCTTACAGATCCAGTCTTCACATAAAGTTTACGGTGGTTTCTTTCTTAGCTTGTTGTGGCAAGTTCCACACTTCAACAAATATTTGTGTAAATATATTTCACTTAATCTCCTTCCTAATTTTCTCAGTTGCAATTAAAAACTAAAGATTCACAAAAGTAGAAATAAAATTCCCTAGTCAATTTACATGTAATAACTATTCACATTAATAACTCTGTACTAAATCACTTTTCAGCTTTCTCAGGTCTCTTCTCATAGCTAGAATTTCAGAAAGGCTGATCAATGAAGTTTCTAATGACAATTTCCTTTCTATAAAGATGTACCCATAATGCACAAATTACTTAAGATATATCATAATCAAGGTGATGCATAAATTAACCACAGCCCCTGTATTGTAATCTTACGTCTCATTCAGAAAATCTTAATATAAATATATGTAGTAACGTTGATTACTTGGAATTTTTTTCAGTCCATGCATCATGATACTGATTCCTAATATAGATAGATGCTGGATACAAAATGTGTGTTATGTCATGGGCGTTTCTTTTTAGCACTAGCTGAGCAGAGGGGGGAAAAATCACATTTTCACCTCTGACAGGGTCCTCACTTAGTTCAAACAATAATTACCGTTTCATATTCGATTAACTTACCAATTCATAGAACAGTCTCATGGCGGAAGGAACTGGACATAAGTAATTCGATCTATAAAAAATCTTACCTGATGAGATACTAGTAATCCCCGAAATCTAGTCTCCTCGCTCTATATAAAGGAATGATCCCACTACCTTTATCTGTAGTGAGTGATGTGACTGAAGTATCTGTGTGTGAGGTCGCAACGAATCCGGTGTGATGGCACAGTCACAGTTAACAGGATTGCCAAAGACAATTAGGAAAAATATAAAACTGAAGGTGTAAGTACAGAATATATCAATTTCTTAACACGACATACATAGAATATTTTCGCTTCTTTTTACAAGTTTGGTATTAAGGATATCTGTTTTTACTAAAAGATTTCTGACATTTTCGGCTGGCAATTGAAAGCACGGTGTATTCCATTTAATTATCGATGAATTAAGTTCCGAATTGTTCCTTCATTGGAGGGAGAACACTTGCACGGCTACATTTGAATGAGCCACGTCAAAATGGGTTAAGTAACGAGTATATCTTACGGTAACCTTTGTTATGGTCAAGTCTAAATATAAAAATTGAATGAAATAGCGGCTGAGTTTAATTTATTAACTGTAAAGCACTTTCTAAAAAGACCCTGGGCTACCTTCCTTCTGTGTCACTAATAAATAAACAATGCCACAACCTTATTTCACTTGTTTGCATCACTAAGGTTCACGAGCGTGTGTGATCTCACACTCACAAACTGTGGCGTAAGGAAAAAGCGAGCAGAGACGAGGCTCTCTCCGCGGGACGGGAGCGCGGCAAACAAATGGTTAACCGCCTGTGAGAACCTCTCAGAAACGGCCAGGGACACACAAAACAGGACCAATGCAACCCACCACCCACCCTTCCGAGTTCTCCTACTTTGTCAACCTAAGCGGGGTCTCTCCCGAGGAACTGGCCGTAAAGATCAAGGATGGAAGATTGTCAGTGTATGGAGAACACGTGGAGAGATTCAAGGATGCCAACGGCGCGGAGAATTTAAATTTGCGCGGCTTTTCGAACGAAATTAACCTCCCTTCGGGCATTGGTACTGATGAGTTGACTTTCAGCATCTGCAATGATCATATTTTAAAAATCCAGACGAAAAAGCCTTGCTCATCTGCTGTCCCAACCGTCAAGAATCCACGTACAGAAGAGTTAAAACCTGCACGTGAGAATGTGAATCATACTTTGCAATGCGTTAGTTGCCCCAGTCCCCTGCCACCCGCCGGTCATCCCGCGAAGAAGCCGTGTTGCCACGTAGCGGAGTGCCCGGGCAGGACGCAGAAAGCCCGGCAGGCCATCACCCCCAACACGGCTCCCAAACCGAAACGTCCCCAAGGGTAGAACGCGGGTCGGAATCCCCAATTGGCTCTCCTCAAGAGTGATCTGAGATAGATACTTCACCAAGAGAGAAAGGAGAGGAAAATGTTTGGATTTTTTTCCACGCGTGGGACGTTGAACGAATCTGTGACAAAGACGGGAAGTTAGTTTGCTAAACTGCTCTTGGGGATGGGGAAATCGGTTTTCAACCAATGCCTGAAGCTGCTTAATAAACCATCGGCTTAATGTTCACTTGCACTTCATTGTTTCAAATCTTACACGTATTTTCCCGGGCATCCTAACCTAAATAATATTTAAAATATAAACAATAGATTTAAAACAAAAGTGAAAACCCAAGAATTAGAGCTAGAACTCCTTAATGGTGGCTCAGCCACCGGGTGAGGCGCTTTAGCTCAGATCACTGCATTGATACCAATTATTGATGGCGAACGGATTCAAATCTAATGCAACACACACAAAAGTACTGGCGGAACTCAATAGGTCAGGCAACTTCAATGGAGGGAAATAAAAAGAGGTTAATTTCCCTCCATTGACGCTGCCTGACCTGCTAAGTTCCCTCAACATTTTGTGCCTGTTGCTCAAGATTTCCAGCATCTGCAGAATTCCTTACGTCTAAATTCCAATGCACTGCACGGATGTTTTGAGATCGCATTCCAAGCTTATTTGTCTGTAAGGATTGGTTACACTTAGAATGCAGGGAACATGCGATTGTTATTCATAACTGCAGGTTAGTATTACTCCTTTGTTGCTACTGATGATGCTGTGGGCTCAGATGATGAACTGAGAGCTTGGATACCTACATGGAATTATGATGTAGTGGCCATTACGAGACTTGGCTGGCACCAGGGCAGAAATGGATTCTCAATATTCCTGGATTTCAGTGCTTTAAAAGGGATAGAGGGGGGGGGGGGGGAAAGGGGAGGAATTTTTAAGGAACAATAGAACTTAACTAAAAAGGCAATACGGGGAGAAAAAATGAGGTATGAACGCAAGCTAGCCAGGAATATAAAGGAGGATAGCAAAAGCTTTTTTAGGTATGTGAAGAGAAAGAAGGTAGTTAAGAACAATGTTGGGCCCTTGAAGAATGAATTGGGTGAAATTGTTATGGGAAACAGAAATGGCAGAAGAATTTAATAAGTACTTTAGATCTGTCTTCACTAGGGAAGACACAAGCAATCTCCCAGATGTATGGATGGGCCAAGGACATAGAGTAATAGAGGAAATGAAACAGATTGACATTAGGAAGGAAACGGTGATGAGTAAACTGATGGGACTGAAGGCTGACAAATCCCCAGGTCCAGATGGTCTGCATCCTAGGGTACTAAAGGAGGTGGCTCTGGAAATTGCAGATGCATTGGTAATCATTTTCCAATGTTCCTTAGATTCAGGATCAGTTCCTGAGGATTGGAGAATGGCTAATGTTATCCCACTTTTTAAGAAAGGAGGGAGGGAGAAAACAGAGAACTATCGTCCTGTCAGCCTAACATCAGTAGTGGGGAAGATGCTAGAGTCCATTATTAAAGATGAAATAGTGGCATATCGAGATAGCAGTGATAGGATTGGGCCGAGCCAGCACGGATTTACCAAGGGCAAATCATGCTTGACTAATCTATTGGAGTTTTTCGAGGATGTAACCAGGAAGTTAGACAAGGGAGATCCAGTGGATGTAGTGTACCTCAATTTTCAGAAGGCATTTGATAGGAGACTGGTGGGTAAAATCAGAGCTCATGGCATTGGGGGGAAGATATTGACATGGATAGAAAACTGGTTGGCAGATAGAAAGCAAAGGGTAACGGTGAATGGGTGTTTCTCTGAATGGCAGGTGGTGACTAGTGGGGTGCCACAGGGCTCGGTATTGGGACCACAGCTGTTTACGATTTACATAAACGATTTAGATGAAGTCATTGAGAATAACATCAGCAAGTTTGCTGATGATACTAAGCTGGGTGGCAGTGTGACATGTGATGAGGATGTTAGGAGAATTCAGGGTGACTTGGATAGGCTGAGTGAGTGGGCAGATACTTGGCAGATGACGTTTAATGTGAATAAGTGTGAGGTTATCCACTTTGGGAGTAAGAACAGGAAGGCAGATTATTATCTGAACGGTGTAGAGTTAGGTAAGGGAGAAATACAAAGAGATCTAGGAGTACTTGTTCATCAGTCACTGAAGGTGAATGAGCAAGTGCAGTAGGCAGTGAAGAAGGCTAATGGAATGTTGGCCTTTATTACAAGGGGAATTGAGTACAAGAGCAAGGATATTCTTTTGCATTTGTACAGTGCCCTGGTGAGACCACACCTGGAGTATTGTGTACAGTTTTGGTCTCCAGGGTTAAGGAAGGACATCCTGGCTATAGAGGAAGTGCAGCGTAGATTCACGAGGTTAATTCCTGGGATGTCCGGACTGTCTTACGCAGAGAGGTTAGAGAGACTGGGCTTGTACACACTGGAATTAAGGAGATTGAGAGGGGATCTGATTGCAACATATAAGATTATTAAGGGATTGGACAAGATAGAGGCAGGAAATCTGTTCCAGATGCTGGGAGAGTCCAGTACCAGAGGGCATGGTTTGAGAATAAGGGGTAGGTCATTTAGGACAGAGTTAAGGAAAAACTTCTTCTCCCAGAGAGTTGTGGGGGTCTGGAATGCACTGCCTCGGAAGGCAGTGGAGGCCAATTCTCTGGATGCTTTCAAGAAGGAGCTAGATAGGTATCTAGGGGAATCAAGGGATATGGGGACAAGGCAGGAACCGGGTATTGATAGTAGATGATCAGCCATGATCTCAAAATGGCGGTGCAGGCACAAAGGGCCGAATGGTCCACTTCTGCACCTATTGTCTATTGTCTATGTTGACAGGCCGACTAGGGGGAATGCCATACTAGATCTAGTATTAGGTAACGAATCGGGTCAGGTCACAGATCTGTCAGTGGGTGAGCATCTGGGGGACAGTGATCACCACTCCCTAACCTTTAGCATTATCATGGAAAAGGATAGAATCAGAGAGGACAGGAAAATTTTTAATTGGGGAAGGGCAAATTATGAGACTATAAGGCTAGAACTTGCGGGTGTGAATTGGGATGATGTTTTTGCAGGGAAATGTACTATGGACATGTGGTCAATGTTTAGGGATATCTTGCAGGATGTTAGGGATAAATTAGTCCTGGTGAAGAAGATAAAGAATGGTAGGGTGAAGGAACCATGAGTGACAAGTGAAGTGGAAAATCTAGTCAGGTGGAAGAAGGCAACATACATGAGGTTTAGGAAGCAAGGATCAGATGGGTCTATTGAGGAATATAGGATAGCAAGAAAGGAGCTTAAGAAGGGACTGAGAAGAGCAAGAAGGGGGGATGAGAAGGCCTTGGCGAGTAGGGTAAAGGAAAACCCCAAGGCATTCTTCAATTATGTGAAGAACAAAAGGATGACAGGAGTGAAGGTAGGACCGATTAGAGATAAAAGTGGGAAGATGTGCCTGGAGGCTGTGGAAGTGAGCGAGGTCCTCAATGAATACTTCTCTTCGGTATTCACCATTGAGAGGGAGCTTGATGACGGTGAGGACAATATGAGTGAGGTTGATGTTCTGGAGCATGTTGATATTAAGGGAGAGGAGGTGTTGGAATTGTTAAAATACATTAGGATGGATAAGTCCCCGGGGCCTGATGGAATATTCACCAGGCTGCTCCACGAGGCAAGGGAAGAGATTGCTGAACCTCTGGCTAGGATCTTTATGTCCTCGTTGTCCACGGGAATGGTACCGGAGGATTGGAGGGAGGCGAATGTTGTCCCCTTGTTCAAAAAAGGTCGTAGGGATAGTCCAGGTAATTATAGACCAGTGAGCCTTACGTCTGTGGTGGGAAAGCTGTTGGAAAAGATTCTTAGAGATAAGATCTATGGGCATTTAGAGAATCATGGTCTGATCAGGGACAGTCAGCATGGCTTTGTGAAGGGCAGATCGTGCCTAACAAGCCTGATAGAGTTCTTTGAGGAGGTGACCAGGCATATAGATGAGGGTAGTGCAGTGGCTGTGGTATACATGGATTTTAGTAAGGCATTTGATGAGATTCCACATGGTAGACTTATTCAGAAAGTCAGAAGGCATGGGATCCAGGGAAGTTTGGCAAGGTGGATTCAGAATTGGCTTGCCTGCAGAAGGCAGAGGGTCGTGGTGGAGGGAGTACATTCAGATTGGAGGGTTGTGACTAGTGGTGTCCCACAAGGATCTGTTCTGGGACCTCTACTTTTTGTGATTTTTATTAACAACCTGGATGTGGGGATAGAAGGGTGGGTTGGCAAGTTTGCAGATGACACAAAGGTTGGTGGTGTTGCAGATAGTGTAGAGGATTGTCGAAGATTGCAGAGAGACATTGATAGGATGCAGAAGTGGGCTGAGAAGTGGCAGATGGAGTTCAACCCGGAGAAGTGTGAGGTGGTACACTTTGGAAGGACAAACTCCAAGGCAGAGTACAATGTAAATGGCAGGATACTTGGCAGTGTGGAGGAGCAGAGGGATCTGGGGGTACATGTCCACAGATCCCTGAAAGTTGCCTCACAGGTAGATAGGGTAGTTAAAGCTTATGGGGTGTTAGCTTTCATAAGTCGAGGGATAGAGTTTAAGATATGCGATGTAATGATACAGCTCTATAAAACTCTAGTTAGGCCACACTTGGAGTATTGTGTCCAGTTCTGGTCGCCTCAGTATAGGAAGGATGTGGAAGCATTGGAAAGGGTACAGAGGAGATTTACCAGGAAGCTGCCTGGTTTAGAGAGTATGGATTATGATCAGAGATTAAGGGAGCTAGGGCTTTATTCTTTGGAGAGAAGGAGGATGAGAGGAGACATGATAGAGGTGTACAAGATATTAAGAGGAATAGACAGAGTGGACAGCCAGCTCCTCTTCCCCAGGGCACCACTGCTCAGTACAAGAGAACATGGCTTTAAGGTAAGGGGAGGGAAGTTCAAGGGGGATATTAGAGGAAGGTTTTTCACTCAGAGAGTGGTTGGTGCGTGGAATGCACTGCCTGAGTCAGTGGTGGAGGCAGATACACTAGTGAAGTTTAAGAGACTACTAGACAGGCATATGGAGGAATTTAAGGTGGGGGTTATATGGGAGGCAGGGTTTGAGGGTCGGCACAACATTGTGGGCCGAAGGGACTGTAATGTGCTGTACTTTTCTATGTTCTATGAGAACACACCCCAAGCCCCTACCTTCACCTGGTTTCACCCATTACCTTATAGGTTGTACTCCTTCCTCATACCCCCTCCCCACTTTCTCATTCTGACTTCATTCTTTCCAGTCCAAACTTTGATTGTTTATTTTTTTCTATAGCTGCTGCCTGACCTATTGAGTTTTCCAGCATTTTGTGTGTGTTCCTCTGGATATCCAACATTTGCAGAATCTCTTGTATTTATGCTTCTAGCCATCATATTAAAACACCAGGAGGTGTGTGATATGGGGAACAAGTCTTCTTTCTGCCAAAATTCACATTAACAGATAATAACAATATTACCTTTATTTGTCACATGTACATCGAAACATAAAGTGAAATGCATCGTTTGCATTGAGGGTATGCTGCATGCAACCTGCAAGTGTCACCATGCTTCCAGCATAGACATTTACAACTTACTAACTGTAGCCTGTATGTCTTTGGAATGTGGGAGGAAACCAGAGCACCTGGAGGAAGCCCACATGGTCATGGGGCAATCATACAATTACAACAGCGGGAATTGGAGCCTGATCTTATAGGCATTTTAAGGTAAATGCACTCTTATGATTTTTACCAGTTAAATCTTCACTATTTTTTTCTGTTACAGATTAGTTATGGATACTGTAATTTTTAAAGCATTACATTGGGCAGGACTGCAGCTTCCTGTTAACTAAACTACTCCTCCAGGTCCCAACAATGAAACAGTCATGAGCAACACTTTGAAGAAGTGAAAACTTGGATGAACATTGACTTCTCTAACTTCTGTTAATGCCCCTCCTCCCCTTCTCACCCCATCCCTGACATATTTAGTTGTTTGTTTTTTTTCACTCTCTCTGCCCATCACTCTGCCTGTTCTCCATCTCCCTCTGGTGCTCCCTCCCCTTTCTTTCTCCCGAGGCCTCCCATCTCCAGCTCTGTATCACTTTAGCCAATCACCTTTCCAGCTCTTAGCTTCATCCCATCCCCTCTGGTCTTCTCCTATCATTTTGCATTTCCCCCTCCCCCCACTACTTTCAAATCTCTTAGTATCTTTCCTTTCAGTTAGTCCTGATGAAGCGTCTCAACCCAAAACGTCGACAGTGCTTCTCCTTATAGATGCTGCCTGGCCTGCTATGTTCCACCAGCATTTTGTGTGTGTTGTTTGAATTTCCAGCATCTGCAGATTTCCTCATGAACTTGCATTCCAAACGACACCTTTTGATTCCCTATAATATCATTATTAGTGATCATTAAATAATTATGAAACATGGTTTTGATTTCTTCTTAGACAACAATAAGCATCAGGTCTACCTCCCAAGCTCTCAAGAAACATTATACATTAGCATTACATACGTGACATGTTATCCTCAGTTTCATATGTTATGAGCACAGTTTTCGCAAAAACTCCAAATAACTGGTTGCTGTGCCATTGAAATTGGGTTGACACAGGGCAAACATAATTTTGATGCTTTAGCATCCATCAGGAAAGTAATCTCAGTGGCATTTCATCCTCTCTGATACTAGGCAAGCACTTGAATTGCCAAGGCATTGAAGGCTAAGGACCAAACGTGGGTAAATGGAACTAGTGTCACTAAGTACAAAGACACAGTGGACTGAATGACCTGTATCTGTACAGTATGACTCTGTGATTCTATAGCTCTATCTGATATCAAACTCAGCTGATGATAACACCATTACTCCATGCAGAATTTGTCTACAGTGAGATTCCTTCCTGATTCAACAGTTTACATCCACATCACCTTGTTTTTATCAACTCTAATATCATGAAAACTTACTAGTTAAAGGACCAGCGCTAAAATTGTATTTTTCGTCCTCAGTGAACTTTCTGTCCTCCTATGACTTCAAATACAACATCACACTTATGTCTTGAGGGTGGGGCCTTGGATACTCTTGGCTTCCATGCCTCAGGATCATTGCAGGTCCCTGGTGCTGATCTCTGCCACATCTCACAGTTTGCTACTCACTGCTGCATTAGGAAAATCACTCAAAGTGCATACTCAAGGAGAGTCAATGTTGTCAACCTTTCCTGCAGCCCATAGTGGATTTACCTGTAATGCTGACTTTCCCAAAGTGTAGGCCGTTAAAGGCTGCACTCATCTCTAAATAGCCATCTCCCTGGCAATCTACTACTAGAAATGCCTGGTTCTAAATCTCCATGTTCTCTGTGCAACATGTTTCCTGCACTTTATTTTAACCCCTTTAAGGCACTCTCTTGGCCATAAGACCACTAGATACAGCAGCAGAATTAGGCATTTGGCTCTTCGAATCTGCTCCACCATTCAATCATGGCTGGTTTATATTCTCTGTCAACCCCATTCTCCTGCCTTTTTTCCATAACTTTGACACCCTTACTAATCAACCCATACTATCACCCTCCACTTCAAATATATCCAGTGACTTGGCCTCCACAAATATCTGTGGCAATGAATTCCACAGATCCATCACCCTTGGCTAATGAAATTACTCTTTGTCTCTGTTCTAAAGGGAATATCTTCTATTCTGAGGCTGTGCCCTCTGATCCAATACTCTCCCACTATTGGAAACAGCCTTTCTCATTCATGCAGAATCTATTAGTGAACAAGTGATTGAATTTCTTCACATGACTAAATGTGTTAGTAATCATCAAGTTACACATTCGTTCATTAGTGATTGCTAATGTTGATGCCTGGTCTTCTCCACAACATTTGTTTAGAATTGATAATGTAGTGTTCATTCCATCTTGAAAGAAATCAGCCAGATGCAATGTTTACTCCTTAAATCAGAAGCTGACAATTCGAACCCAACAGTGACAGCTCAGTAATAATTTCCATCAACTGGGTCTAATTATTGTGTAAGATATTAACAATGTTCTTTGTGTGAAAAGTGACGCTAAAGTCATAAGACTTTACTCTGTTCACATAAAGGTGATTGTAGTATTTATTTATTTAATTTAATGATACAGCAAGGAGTAGGCCCTTCCAGCCCTACGAGCCCAACAACCCTGATATGATGCCTGCCATTTTATTTAAAGGAGCTTCATGCAAATGAAGCACTATCAGCATAGCTTATTTGCATCATATGAAGTAACTTCCACAGCTGAAGTAGTAGCTGACTGAAAGATCATTGATGGTTTCTCCTAATGTGAAGAGCAACACTGTATGATTTGTAATGGTTTATCCCATTGTGAAATCGTTTAGGTAACAGCAATCTCCATGTCAAGTACTCAGTTATTAATTTGAAAGGAGAATGTAGCTCAACTGTAACATATGGAGTACCTTATGTCAACTGAATTATTTGTTATTTTGTATGACAGAACAAAAGCTATTCTTTTTATATGAAGAGCAATACTGGAAGTAGTTGGAATTGTTTATCTCATTATAAGTTTTACTGAAAAAGTATCCAATCCTCTATATTATTCAAAAGTGTCTTACAAAGAGTTGACATCATTTGTAGAGCTCATTCATAAAGTATGGAATAATTTTAAAAGGAATAACCTTTTCCAGCAGTTTCTTTGCTTGATCCTCTTCAGAATACTGATTTCTCTCCACCAGTGGACAGGAGATTGACATAACGATTTCAACTGCTGCCTCTCAGCGCCAAAGACCCAATGTTCAGTCCTGGCTTTGTCTGCTGTCTAGGTGGAATTTGCAAATTCTCTCTGTGACCACATTGGTTTTCCTTGGGTTCACTAGTTTCCTCCCACATTCCAAAGACATGAAGATTGACCGTTTAATTGGCCACTATAAATTGCCTTCATTTCTTTCCCTATGAAGGCAAGGAAGATCTTGTAGAGGTTTGCAAAATTATAAGATGTATAGATAGGATGAGTGCATACAGGCTATTTCCCCCCAGGTGGAGTGAGACTAAAACCTAAAGATCTAGGGTGACAGATGAAATATTTAATGGGTTTCTATGGGGAACTTTCTTCACTTAGAAGGTGGTGTGATGTGGATTGAGCTTCCAGAGGAAGAAATGGATGCAAATTCAATTGTAAAAGTTAAGAAGAATCTGGATATGAGGGGAGTGTGGAGGGATTTGGTCCTGCTGCAGGTAGATGGGAGTAAGTACAGGATCAGACAGGTACAGACCAGATGGGTCAAAGGACCTGTTTCTGTGATGTAGTGCTCTATGATTCTATAAGTGTTAGAATCTGGGGGCAGGGGAAGGATGATGACATTGTGTGGTGAATTAAAAAAGGGACTAATGTAGGATTACTGTAAATGAATAATTGATGATCAGCATGGGTTTGCTGGGCCAAAGGGCCTGTTTCCATGCTTTGTCTCATTATGACTCCAGGAGAACATCACTCCACCCCAAAGCTTACTTTGTGTAAAGCCTGTTCTTTTCCCCAGTTATTTGTTCACTAGAACTCTAGCCCCAGCATGGCTCAGATATCATTTATCGCAATATATAGCTTTTTTCTTCCCCTGTATGATGTCAGTGGCCCATGAATGGATGAATGAAATCTATTCTTCCACGCCAGTCACGGAGCTGAAGTAGACATCAAAATCAAGGTGGATATAAATACCTAAATATTTGTGTGGGTCTTTATGTGACTTTGCAGAACATCTGTTCTTTAGGATTAAAGTCTTCTCAGCTGCTGTGTAACAATCAAATATTACATTAGGGCTATAACATCTCTTTGGCCTGTCCTATAAACCAATTTCCCCTCAGCTTCTGATGCTCCGGAGAAAACAAACCATTTGTCTGACACACACAAAATCCAGGAGGAACTTAGCAGGTCAGAGAACACATTTATGGAGGGGAATAAATGGTTGATATTTTGGGCCAAGGCCCTTCATCAGGACTAAAAAACAAGGGGGCTGACGCCAGAATGAGAATATTAGGGGAGGGGAAGGAATGCAAGCTCGCGTGTGATAGTTGAAACCAAGTGGGTGGATGGGGCAGGGGGGATGAAGTGAGAAGTTGGGACAAGGTAGGTGGAAGTGTCATGGTCCCAATCATTAATTTCCTATCTTGCTCCTAATTTTCTTTGATTATGCCATGGTCCCAATTGTTAATTTCCCAAATTGCTTCCAATTCTCTTTGATGATGGCACACCTGGTTTCCATCAAAGACTCAGTATAATAACCCCTATGTCACAACCACTAGTCACAAGTTTGGTGCTCTTTTTTTTCCTGTGAGTTAACTATGTTCCCTGACTGTTTAGAACTGTTTGTTCTAAGTCTACCTCCTGTTTCAAGGTTCCATTTCTCTGAGTCAAGGCTCAGTGTCAAAGTTCCATATCAGAACTCTGTCTCAAGATTCCTCCTGTTTGCTATTTGGCATTTACGCCCATGTAAGCATCTAGACTCAATCTCCGTGCCTGTGACCTGCACTTGGGTTCGCTTCCTAAGCTCTTGTAACAGGAAGAGGTAAAGTGCTGAAGAAGAAGGAATCTAATGGAAGAGGACAGTGGACCAGGGAAGGAGGGGAACCAGAAGGGTATGTGGAGAATAAGGGCTAAGAGGATTATGGACCAAATGAGGGCAATGGGGCCTATCAGGAGGATGCTGTGGTTAGCATGGACCAGTTGGACTGAAGAGCCTGTTTCCATGCTGCATTATGCTATTCTCTTTAATCCTGCTTTTTGTGGCATTCCTAGTCCTCTGTGCAGGTTCTGTCCTGCTATCTTTATATTCCCAAAGGTTTCTGTTTGATTCTTAGCTTCTTATACCTTACATATACTTTTTCTTTTTGACTTAGCTTACCACTTAAAGCATAGGTACCATGATAGCATAGTGGTTAGTGCAAACGTATTACAGCTTGGGGCATCGGAGTTCAGTTCTGAAGTTAACTGTAAGGAGTCTGTACATCCTCCCCACGGAATGAGTGGGTTTTCTCCAGTTTCCTCCCGTAGCCCAAAGACATGCCAGTTAGTAGGTTAATTGGTTGTTGTAAATTGTCCCATGTTTAGGCTAGGGTTTAATCAGGGCTTGCTGGGCTTTGCAGTTTGAAGGTCCTATTCTGTGCTGTATCTCAAAATAAACAAATGAATACCACCTCTCTCATCATCCAAGGTTCAATTACTTTGCCATCCTTGTCCTTCCACCTTACTGTAAAACACTGGTTCTGAACTCTAATAAACTGGTCTTTAAACAACTCCCACATTTTAGACGTGGACTTTTCCAATAATAGCTACTCCCAATTAACTCCTACCATCTTCTATCTAACAATGTCACAGTTTGACCTACCCTAATTTAGCACTTAAGCACTTACCTGCTAGTTCTAGACTTATCCTTATTCATAACTATCTTAAAACTTTAAGGAGTTCTGATCACTATTCCCAAAATGTTCTTATACTGAAAGGCCTGTCAACTGTCCGGGCTTATTTCCCAAACAAGACCAGTACGGTCCCTCCTTTTGCTGGACTATTCATATACTGTTTCAAGAAACCATCTTGAACACACTGAAGAACTTCTGCAAATTCAAGCCTTTTGCAGTGAGAACATCCCAGTCAATTGTCACCCAATGTGACAACTTTGTTGTTTTTACACCTTTCCATAATCTCTCTGCATATCTGTCCCTTTGTCTACTGGTGGCTGTTGGGAGGCCTGTGGTATAACCCTATCAGATTCCACTTTTCTTATTTTGAGCTGTACTAATATTGCCTTAGTGGATGAGCCCTTCAATTGGCCAAAGGCAGGTGTGTCTGTGTGTGTAGTGGGAGGAGTACTTTTAATAGATATTAATATTTAGTCATGTGTTTTAATATTGTGTAATATCAAAGATAAAAATATTATTTTTATTGAAAATGTTAAGTTGAAGATGTTTAGTTGAAGTGTGTTTCAGAAAACAGTTGACTTTGTAATGCTTGCATTTGTCAAAGAAACCTGGTAAATCCTTCTTTTACAGAGATGGATTAGTGAATTTTTTGTCTTAGAAATGTTCACTTGTAGTGGTGTTAATATGTGATTTCTCACAGACTAATATTTTAGTTGTGTTCATTTATTTTTAGGAATAGTTATACAGGGAGCCTTTACCATTCAGTAGTAACACCAGATTCATCATGAAATTTGTTATGACAATAATAGTACTGTATTATCCATCATTTGGACCTATTAGCAGTGGATAGCCAAAAAATCAGTAAAAATAAGGTTGTTAAACTTGAAACAGCAAAATGAATAGCTAATGGGAAACAAGATACAGATTATATTTTAAAAAAACAAAAGGACACCAAATCACTCAATGTATTAACTCACTTAAATCCTAACCTTTGTTCAATATAAAGGCAGAAGAGGGAAGCAGGAGTGAGACAGAAACAGAGACAGAGATTTGGGGAACATTGTTTTTACTGGTGATATTACTCCTATATGAATATCAATAGGACATATTACAGGAAGTGAGGATGTATATTTCAATACCACCTTAAAGTTCAAAATAGGCTATGTTTCACATTCCAATAAATCTGGGTCTGCAGTTAACAACAATTTGTGGACTTAATAAGAAACTGAGAAAGAAAAAGTAGTATGGATGATGACATAATGGTATGCAGAAAACCAGCTGATTTACTGTATCCATCAAGAGACATGATCAAAAGCTTTTCCCAACACCACTGCCTCATTCATATTTGCAGTAATTCTTTAACAGTGCTGGTAGGTCCAGCCAGTCTATAGCAAGTCTGTGCATTATGTGCTTCTGTACAACCTGCCGGCACAGAGTCTGTAGAGATGGAACTGCAGGGAGGACAAAAATGAAAAGCAATCTTAATAATCAGAAATAGCAAAACTTCAAACTGACAGAGTTTATGCATTTGATTCATAACTATCAATGGACTCCTATTTGTAAATGGACTCCATTTATCAATGGATTCTGCAGATGCTGGAAATTCAAAGTAACACATACAAAATGCTGGAGGAACTCAGCAGGTCAGGCAGCATCTATGGAGAGGAAAAAAAAACAGTTGATATCTCAAGCTATCAAAGCCCAAAATGTTAACTGTTATTCCCCTCTGCACATGCTGCCTGACCTGCTGTATTCCTTGAGTATTTTGTGTGTGTTACTTAATAGAGTATATGTTAGTCTGCATGGTACCTTATGTATAAATTTATACAAAGCTACTTGTATTTGTCTAGAATGTTGTCCAAAGCAGTGACCTGGTTGGAAGATGGCTCTGTAGAATTGCCTTCAGTTATACTGTATTTCCTGATTATTTTGAAATATATTTTTGTTTCTCTTTAGAATTGGGGATAAGAAGGCAGGTGTATGTAAGAGTTAAGTGTGATTCCTCCTTGGTATATGCTAAAATAAAATGGAAGTTTTAAACAAAATGATGTTAGCTTGGAGTGGGATTGTTTGGAGAAGGTACAAGACAAACAGTCCACAGCAATGTTTTGAGTAAGTTAAAGGAGACTAAGTTTAAAGAAATAATAGTGGATAATGGTGAAAACCATGCTTGTCTCGGAAAGGTGAGATAATTGTGAAGATGCAAGTACTGAATGCATGGAAAAGTATTAATGTAAGGGGTTTTGAAGGGTATAAAAGGGGCAATTTCTTTGTGCAGAGAGAGAGAAAGAGAGATCAAACTGCATCAATTTACCCTTATTTACTCTGAATCGTAAGTATTTGATTCTGTGTACTAAATTTTCATCATAATCTTTGCAACATAAAAAATTATCTATTTTCAAAAATGGCATAATGGTTTGTAATCTCAGATTTAAAAACAAATCACAAGTGCATTGTACTGGCATTCTAGAGTATGAATATAAATTTATCTCTGAAACAGTTCAAATTGAAAACTTATTGTAATGTGATAAATTGATGATACTTACAACCATAATCCACTTGAATAATCCTTACAGACTTGGTGGAGGCAAACACATCTACAACAGCATAGAGAGGCTGATTTATGGGAATTCCTCTGGCACATGGACCCATGTCCTCACCATTGATCACAATATGCATATCCCCCATGTTACCACGAATGATATACAAGACCCCAACTCTGCTTCCTCTGGCAGTTGCCGGAAGAATATTTGACCTGTACAATTGATCTAAGATGTGACTGTACCTTCCTGGCCGGCTTCTTCCCACCAGTTTCTCCTTGGGGACCTTATAATTTCCAATCTGCAGGAAAGCCTCCATAGTACAGTGTGATATTGGAGCAGTATTCAACTCATGGCCATCGGTAGAAACCTTATTGTGATTTCTTGTTATTGCAAAAATCCAACTGTTCCCCAAGTTTACCAGATCAGGGAGGGAGTACTCGGGAACAGATTCTAGATTTCTTGGATCATGTGCCGTCAAACCGATCCTTACATTTCCACACCATCCTAACTCTTTCTCTTCAATTTCTACAAGGAAGATCTTGCCAGGGTCCAATGGTTCTTTACTGAAACAAACTCCATTTCCGAAGCTCTGTGCCCTGGTAGCCTGGGTCTGAGAATTATCCAGTATCACATTAGTTCCGTGGATATGGTGGAAGCGCATATACAGATCGGACTCTGCAGCCATTCTGTGATCCTGACTGCATCTGCTATTTTTAACTGCTGCTGGAATTTGTGTCACACAACAGATCAGAGTCTGACAGCTGGGTAGGGAATTTCACATAAAATGAGGTCTGTGGCTGAAACTTGCTCTCCAGTTTCTTAATCTTCTGCTGTTTCTCAAAACATCAAACAAATTTAAACCACCAGAAGACCGATTAGAGAAGATATGAGGATTTTTTTTTCACTCAGATAAAAATAGAGGTATGGAAATAATTTGCCTTTCAGAGTCATTCAAAACATATGTCCAAACAATCTACTGGTGTTTATCTGTACTAAAACCAAAATACAGTAGATACAAAATATAAACCAAAAAAAAAATGCTATACAAGTGTCGTGCAAAAGTTTGGGCACCCCTGGTCAAAATTGTGAATAGCTAAGTGAATAAAAGATTACCTGATTTCTAAAAGGCACAAAGTTAAAGATGACATTACTTTAATATTTTAAGCAAGATTACTTTTTTTATTTCCATCTTTTACAGTTTCAAAATAACAAAAAAAGAAAAGGGTTCGAAGCAAAAATTTGGGCACCCTGGATGGTCAGTACTTAGTAACACCCCCTTTGGCAAGTATCACAGCTTGTAAATGCTTTCTGTAGCCAGCTAAGAGTCTTTCAATTCTTGTTTGGGTGATTTTCACCCAATCTTCCTTGCAAAAGGCTTCTAGTTCTGTGAGATACTTGGGCGATCTTGCATGCACTGCTCTTTTGAGGTCTATCCACAGATTTTCGATGATGTTTAGGTTGGGGGACTATGAGGGATTTTGAGGTGTGTTTAGGATCATTATCCTGTTGTAGAAGCCATGCTCTTTTCACCTTCAGCTTTTTTTTCTTTACAGACGGTGTGATGTTTGCTTCCAGAATTTGCTGTATTTAATAGAATTTATTCTTCCTTCTATCAGTGAGATGTTCCCCATGCCACTGGCTGCAACACAAGCCCAAAGCATGATCCCTGTGCTTAACAGTTGGAGAGGTGTCCTTTTCATGAAATTCTGCACCCTTTTTTCTCCAAACATATCTTTGCTCATTGCGGCCAAAAAGTTCTATTTTAACTTCATCAGTACACAGGACTTGTTTCCAAAATGCATCAGGCTTGTTTAGATGTTCCTTTGCAAACTTCTGACACTGAATTTTGTGGTGAGGATGCAGGAAAGGTTTTCTTCTGATGACTCTTCCATGAAGGTCATATTTGTGCAGGTGTCGCTGCACAGTAGAACAGTGCACCAACCCTCCAGAGTCTGCTAAATCTTCCTGAAGGTCTTTTGTAGTCAAACAGGGGTTTTCTAGCAATCCTACGAGCAGTTCTCTCGGAAAGTTTTCTTGGTCTTCCAGGCCTCAACTTGACCTCTGCCATTCCTCTTAACTGCCATTTCTTAATTACATTACGAACTGAGGAAACAGCTACCTGAAAACACTTTGCTATCTTCTTAGCCTTCTCCTGCTTTGTGGGCATCATTTATTTTAATTTTCAGAGTGCTAGGCAGCTGCTTAGAGGAGCCCATGGCTGCTGATTGTTGGGACAAGGTTTGAGGAGTCAGGGTATTAATAAAGCTTTGAAATTTGCATCACCTGGCCTTTCCTAACAATGACTGTGAACAAGCCATAGCCCTAACAAACTAATTAAGGTCTGAGACTTTGGTAAAAGTTACCTGAGAGCTCAAATCTCTTGGGGTGCCCAAACTTTTGTATGGTGCTCCTTTCCTTTTTTTCACTCTAAAATTGTACAAAACAAAAATAATACACTAATCTTGCTTAAAATGTTGAAAAGAATGTTTCGTCTTTAACTTTATGACTTTTGGTGGAGATCAGTTCATCTTCTACTCACTAAACTATTCACAGTAACAGAAATTTTGACTAGAGGTGCCCAAACTTTTGCATGCCACTGTAATAACTCAGAAGAGCCAGTAGTGTCTGTAGAGAGACAAAAACTGAGTCCGCATTTCATCTAAGAGAGAAAAAGGAACTATATCATTCAGCCATGGGGTCCAAATCCAGCAGGCAGAGATTTAAATTACCCGGCAGAAGGATAAGGGATAAGATTTTTTTTTGCTGAGGAAATGTTAAGGGAGAGGAACTCTGCTTGAGAACATGGCAGAGACTATGACAATAGCTCTACATCAGATCTGAGGTATTTGTAGTGCTTGAATTGTCTTATTTGGATGATGAATTGTAAGTGAAATATACAATTCTTGAAGGGCTTGATAAAGTAAATGCTGAGATGTTTCCAATACTGAAAAGATGTATTCTCTGATGGAAGTATTTAGAACAAAGAGCATAGTTTCTGAATAAGAGACAGCTCATTTAAGATGGTGACAGAGCATTTCTTAAGGGGTTGTGGATATTTGGAATTCTTTAACCCAGAGTTGTGAAGGTAGGTTTGTTGAATATATTCAAAACTGAGACAGACATATTTTTGGACTTTATGGGAGTCAAGGGTTCGTAGGGCCAAAGGAATCAGAGAAAAATTATGACCCAGAAGGAGGCTATTAACAGGAAAGTTACTAGCATGGTTAGAGCATTGGCTGACTGGTAGGAGGCAGCAAGTGGAAATAAAAGGATCTTTTTCTAGTTGGCTACCAGTGATGAGTGGTGTTCTGCAGGGGTTGGTGTTGGGACCGCTTCTTTTTATGCTGTTTATCATTGATTTAGATGATAGAATAGATGGCTTTGTTGCCAAGTTTGCAGAAGATAGGAAGATTGGTGAAGAGGCAGGTAGTGTTGATTAAACAGGAAGGCTGCAGGAGGACTTAGATTAGAATAATGGGCAAGAGAGTGGTAAATGAAATACAATGTTGAAAAATGTATGGTCATGCACTTTGGTAGAAGAAATATATGCGCAGACTATTTGCTAAATGGGGAGAAAATCCAAAAATCTGAGATGCAAAGAGACTTGGGAGTTCTTGTGCAGAACACCCTAAAGGTTAACTTGCAGGTTGAATTATTGGTGAGGAAGGCAAATGCATTGTTTGCATTCATTCCAAGAGATCTACTATATAAGGGCAGGGATGTGAAGCTGAGGTTTTATAAGGCACTGGTGAGGCCTCACCTTGAGTATCGTGAGCAGTTTTGGGCTCCTTATCTAAGAAAAGATGTATTTGCATTTGAGAGGGTTAAGAGAAGGTTCACAAGGATGATTTTGGGAATGAAAGGATTATCACATGAGGAACGTTTAATGGCTCGGGGATGTACTTGCTGGAATTTAGAATGATGGGGGGTGGGGGGGATCTCATTGAAACCTTCTGAATGTTTAATGGCCTAGACAGAGTAGATATGGAAAGGATGTTTCCCTTGGTGAGGGAGCCTAGGACAAGAGGGCACAGCCTCAAGATAGAGGGGTATCCATTTAAAACTGTCAGTACCTCCAGTTGAACTCTGTCTTTTTGTGTGTTTCCCCCTAGCTGTCAGTCTGTGGTTTTGTATTGTCATGTGCTCCTGTCCCCGCTCCTGCTCTGCTCCGTCCCTCATCTGCTTCTCATTATTACCTGTATTGCTGCCACCTATCATCTCCCTCTCTGTTTATTGCTCAGTGTATATTAGTCCTGTGTTTTCATCTGTTTGGTGCCAGATTGTGCCAGTAAATTTTGCTGAGCCTTTCCAGCATTTGTATCTGTACTCTGTCCGTCTGAATATTGACTTTGCCTGTTTCCCTTGGATTCCTCTGGATGTTTTGATCTTTGTCTGAACTTTGACGCCGACTTTGTTTGCACCTCGGGATTTGTTACTCAATTAATATCACAGTGTGCACAGTACTGGGTCTGCGATTGGATCCCTGCTTGAGAGCCCTGACAAAAACAGAGATGTGGGAGAATTTGTTTAGCCAGAGGGTGGTGAATTGGCAGCTGTGCAGGTTAGGTCATTGGATGTACTTAAGGCAGAAATTGATAGGTTCTTGATTGTCCGCGGCCCTGGAGTGGGGTTGAGGAGGGGGAAAAATGGATCAGCCTTGTTTGAATGGTGAAGCAGACTTGATGGGCCAAATGACCTAATTCTGCTCTTATGTCTGTGGTCTTAATGTTGTCATGTTTATGCCAGGGTTACAAAGGGCTGCCCAAGATTGGCCCACTTTACGACACTAGATCTGTAACTGCCGGTCATATCACATCTGGGCATTTATTAAATGAAGTGAAGATTTCTGCTTCTATCATGCTTTCAAGCAGTGAGTTACACCCCTAACATCCTTTTGCTGAAGAAAAAAAGCTCATATTTTCTCTAATTCTTTTATTAATTAATTTAAATATGCACTTCCTGGTTTTTGACCCTTCAGCTAAATAGTTCCTTCCTATATCTAGGCTTCTCATAATTGTGTGCCTGCCCTCACTTTCCTTGTTCCACAGTTTAAAGAAAAAGTCTATCCAGTCTTCCAGTCCTGGCAAATTCCTCTAGGTGTTTTGTAATATAGTCAAATTTTTCAGTGAAATATGACCAGCATTGTGTGTAATACTCAAGGAGTGCATAACCTTTCTGCTTTTATATTCTCATTTAACAGGAGAAAGCATTTTGAATGCCTTATTAACCACCTCTCCTGCTACCCTTAAAGATGTATTGAAATACACAACAAAGTTTCCCTTGTTCATCACATTTACCAATATCCTCCCATGTTTCGTATATTCCCTCTTCTCCCGCTTCTCAAACTTAAATTCTATTTGCCACTTTCTTTTAACCAATGAATGCTCCTGATATCAAAATCTTTCCCCTTCCTAGACAACCCTGTAGCCTATTTGTGTATCATCTACTAATGTTTTTATAACAAGAGCCAAAGAATTGACCTTGGAGAACACTGGATGGCCACTGATTAAAGGTTTTCAATTAGAAAATCACTTGCTAATCAATGTCCTCTACTTCTTACCCCTGAGCCAATTTTGGATCCAATTACCAGTGTCTTTTCCACTCAATACACCTTTGCTGTATGACCACCATACAAAATGGTGGAGCATTTTGGGCCAAGAGTTTTCATCAACATTGACGTTATTCCTTCCCATAGATACTTCCTGGCTTCATCGATTCTTATAGAATTTTGTGTGTTGAAAAATATTTCCAACATCTGCAGAAGCTCTTGTGTCAGTGATTACCAGTTTGTCAATGCAAGCCTTTTTTCAGAAGCCTTGCTGAAATCCATGCCAGCCACATCAGATTTACTGCTGTCATTGATCCTCCTTGCCACCTATTCAAAACTATTTACTCAGGTAGTCAGATATGATCCCACATAAACAATTCCATACTAACTGTCCCAGATCCATTTTTTTGAAGAGAAGTTGATCCTGTCCCTTAGAGCTAATTCCAATATTTTCCCACCACTGAAGTTAAACATACCAGCCTGTAATTAGGACACAGCAGACGCTGCAAATTTGGAGCAAAAAGCAAACTGTTGGAAGAACTCAATGGGTAGGCAAAAGATTGGTTCACATTTTGGGTCAAGATCAGGACTGAAGAGTGTAGAGGAAAGATACCCAGTATATAGAAGTGAGAGGGATGTGGTAGGTGATAGGTGGAACCAGATTGTGGGGGAGAGTGAGAGTGGGGTGAAGAAAGATGGTTAGGTAGAAAGGTGGGAGGGGATAGGAAAGAGGATTAAGGAAGTAAAAACTCAACTAGTTAAATATGTGGGTGATGGGCAGATTTACCCTGGTTATACCTGATGCAAAAGTTGATCAGAGACCCTGTGTGGACTTGTGGAAATGGGAAAAGAAGACAGGGGGAGTAGGTTACCTAAAACTGGGAAATTCAATGTTAATATCATAGGGCTGTGGGCTATTAGTATTGGTATTAGTTTATTATTGTCACATCCAAGATACAATGAAAGCATATCAAGTTGTCACACAGTGCATTGAGCTAGATAAGGAAAACCATAACAATATAGAATAACAGTGCACAGTTTGCATTTGGGCACACCATTGGCAGTGGAGAAGGCCAAAGACATAAATGTCCATGTGAGCAGAGAGCTGTTGCAGCTCTGCAAGTGCAGAGAGAAGTTTAAATTACATGCAGCTGAGAGCTCAAGATGGCTACCTACTGAAAGTTGAAAGGACTAGATAGTGTGGATGTAGAGAGGTTGTTTCCTATGGTGAGGGTATCCAGAACAAGAGGGCACAGCCTCAAAACTGAGGGGCAACCTTTTAGAACAGAGGTAAGGATGAATTTTTTTAGCCAGAGTGTAGTGAATCTATGGAATGCTCTGCCACAGGCTATGGTAGAGGCCAAGTCTGTGGGTATATTTAGGGTGAAAGTTGATCATTTTCTGATCAGTCAGGGCATCAAAGGATATGGCAAGAAGACAGGTGTATGGGGTTGAGTGGGATCCGGCATCAGCTGTGATGGAATGGCAGAGATGACCTGATGGACTGAATGGCCTAATTCTGCTCCAGTGTCTTAAGGGTGGCATGCAGGTGTTCTGAACAATGGTTAGTTTGTCTATGTTTGATCTCAGCAGTGTAGTGGACACCAAATGCAATGGTCTGGGTTGGAAGAGGTGCGTGTGCATTTGGTTCCAGCTATCTCCTAGCAGCTTCTTTCTCACGCCTCTCTCTCATTCTTTAACCTACCTCTCTTCCCCTCTGCACTTTCAGTCCTCATTGAGTCATTGATTCAAAAGATCACAAGACAAAGGAGCAGAAGTAGGCCATTTGGCCCATCGAGTCTGCTCTGCCACAAGCTAAACTATTCTCCCATCTAGTTCCAATTTCCAGCTTTTTCCCCATATCCCTTGAAACCCTGACTAATTAGATATCTATCAATCTCCTCCTTACACACCTTCAATGATTGCGCTTCCACAGCTGTATATGGCAATGAATTCCATAAATCCACGACCCTCTGGCTAAAAATTTTTTTCCTCATCTCTGTTTTAAATGGGTACCCTCTAATTCTAAGACTGTGACCTTTTGTCCTAGACTCACCCACCAAGGGGAACAGCCTTTCCACAACTACTCTGTCCAACCCTTTCAACATCCAAAATGTTTCTATGTTTCCCTCTCACTTTTCTATACTCTAATGAATACAATCCAAGAGCTGACAAACGCTCCTCATATGTTAGTCCCTGCATTCCAGGAATCATCCTAGTGAATCTTCTCTGAACTCTCTCCAACATTAGCACATCCTTTCTAAGATAGGGGGCCCAAAACTGCACACAGTATTCCAAATGGGGTCTCACCAGTGCCCCATAGAGACTCATCAACACCTCCCTACTCTTACAACATGGAAATACACCCTTCAGCCCATCTGAGATATGCCAACTAAGATTCCCAACTAAGCTATCTTGCCACCTTGCCTGTGTTTGAGCCATATCGCACTAAACTTTTCCTATCTCTGTACCTATCTAAGTTTCTCAATCAAATACGTTGACCATCCTTTGCCTCCACTTGATCTGCTGAGTTCTTCCAGCAGTTTGTATTTTTGGCGCACAGTTCCAGTACTTGGTTTATTCATTCCTTGTTCTTTAACAATGGTATAAAAGTAACAGTTCTCTAATCCTTCAGCATTACTACTTTAGCCATGTATAGTTCAAAGTGATATAGTCAGAGCCTCCATAGTTTCCTTGATTGTTTTTTAACAACTTGGAATATATTTCATTAGAGTTTAGTAATTCCAATTGATGATGCTAAATCTCTAGTTATTTCACAGAATGATTCCATTGATGAAGGAGGCAAATTGTCAGTTGTATCTACTGACTCTACATCAGAGCAATCTGGATAGTCTTTCTCATCTCCCTTTGCTCCTGCAAATTCCAATCTATCTCCCCTTTGATTTAATCTTACCTTCACTCCTGCCTTTATACGTGAACTCTGGAATTTAATAATTTGTTGCATTAAAAAAAAAACATTTTTCTTCATGTTTTGTTTACTGTACTTAATCTGTTTTTTTCCCCCTAACTACTATAGATCATTGCAAGGTATTCACTAAGTATTGTCCACCTCCATACAAAGGCTCTACTCTTTCCTGGGTTTTCCTTCTGCTCTTCATATAATTTAAAAATGTATTTGGATTTTATTTCCTAATTTCCCTTTCCTTGTGTACACTTGCTAAGTTCCTTCTCAAATTTACCCTCATCCAAGTTTAGAACTTCTGCTTCTGATTATTTTGATTGTATCATGCTCTGCTTGGGACAATTCAAATGTGCAGGAAGAAAAGAGGCTGCAGAGAGAGGTGGACTCTGCCCAATACATCATGGCCACACACCCCCCCAACCACCATCGGTAGTATCTACACAAGGTGCTATCTCAAGAAGGCAATATCCACCATCAAAGATCCCCCTTTCTGGCCATGTCATTTTCTCGCAGTTACCATTAGACAGAAGGTACGAAAGACTGAAGTCCCATACCACCAGATTCCAGAACAACTAACTCCCTTCAGTCACTTGCTTCTCAAACTAACCTGCATAATCCTAATCAATTCCTCAGTATAGCAACTATAACCAGTTTAACCACATTGCACTACAAGATTAATTATTCAACTTTATACATTTACATATATTCAGAATTTGCTGTGGTGTGTTGGTGCTACTTGCAACAAAAATAATAACATTCAGCAATTATAAAGAATTAAAAATTATATAAAAATGTTATAAGTATGAATATGGAAAAAATGTACATAAGCACATAGACATCAGCATGTACTTACAACGTAAACAGCATTATAAAAAGTGGTTTAAAGTGTTTACAGGGCATTACAGAGTCTGAAGTAACAGATAGAATGGGGGGGGGCGCTATCTAGATTGGTCGATCATATTAACTGTCTGGAAGAAGAAGCTTTTAAGATGGTATGAAGTTTTATAGTCCTTTCCAGAAAGGAGCATTTAGAAAAGGCAGTTTTCCAAAAAATTGACTTTTTTGATTTAGTCGTGTTATCTCTTTTTAAAATAGTGTATAATTTATGTTAATTTAGGTATTTTTTGTGAATGTTGCTATCAGCTGTTATGTGCCTGTAATGCTGCTGAAAGTATATTTTTCATTTCACCTGTACAAACATATACTGGTGCATAATGACAATGAACTCGCCTTTGACTTTGTTTATTTCTGTAGCAATATTACATTTCACTATTATGATCACTACCATAAGAAACACTGATATTCTTTGCAAATGCCCACCTTCATTTCCTAAAACTAAGTCTGGAATTGTTCTGAATTGTTATGGAAAATGAGCAGTAAAGAATTGGGAACCAGGTTTCACAACTAGGTTCAGCTCATATGCTATTGAGAAACAGGCTTAGGGATCCACGTGGCCTTTTGCCCCTATTCCTTACACACCATCCCTCTGAGTTACATTGTAAACCATCCACCGCCCCAACAAAGTTGAATAATTGCAGACTATAATGTCTGTGAAATTCTACTACCACTGGACAACAAATTTTTTCAAAAGTGTTGCTTCCTCAATTTTTTTTGTTTATGATAGACTGCTTGAAGATGAACACAAATATAATTTCAGTCTACTTGTATCATGTAGGAATTTGGAGAAACAACAAATTAACTTTTATTGAATATAATGTATTTAATTGCATAATGGTGCTGATGCTTTGCAATAGCTCAACTAAGTTAAAAATATTTTGTTAATGATTTTCATTTGTACTCAGTGTCTGAGGCTTCTTGCTTAAGTGTCCACAATAATTCGCCAGCATTGATGGATTCCAGTTGCCTTGTTATCTTTTCTCCATGACTGCAATGTCCTGGTGAAATCTTTCACTACGCTCGTCACTAACAGCACCAAATTTTTCAGGGAAGAAGTCTAAATGGGAATGCAGAAAATGAATCTTTAGTGACATGTTGCATTTCATGGTTTTATATACTTGAAACATGTTTTCAACTAGCTGCATGCAGTGCTCTGTAGTTGCCAAGAAAAATTTCAACAACTTCCTTGAATTTCTTCCATGTGATTTTCTCCAGTTCCACTAGAAATTCTTCAAATTGCCTGTCATTGATGTCCTGTTTGATTTGTGGACCAACAAAAATGCTTTCCTTAATCTTGGCATCAGCTATTCTGGGAAGCATCTGTCTTGAATATCAAAATCCTTCATAGAAATTCTTGTGCCTGGTGATAGCAAATTCCATCCTTACTGTCCTGAACCCAATAATTATTACTAAAACCTGTCCTGCAATGCAGCAGCCACACTGCCTAAGCATGCCCAAGCATGCCTGGACAAGATAGGAAACTTTCATTTACATTGTAGGCAACATTTTAATTGACTTGAATTATGAATTGAAATAATGTAAGTTTATTTAAAAAATGCTGCCTGCTAGGGAAATTTCATGGTGATTTTCATGATCAGTAGCCCAAAATACATAAGATACACCTAAAGGTATTCATGAAGCAAAATATTTGTTGTCCAACTTTATCCACAACTTTATCTTCAACATCTTGGAGGTATATCTTAGAGGCAATGTAATCATGATCATCTACAAGAAAGATTGGTCTCCCCATGATCTCTCCTAGGGAAAGTCATCCATGACCGACATGCAATATGCAGTTTTAACTGTACCATTGATCTCAATAAGAAGCTGATGATTATTTGTCTTTGAATTTAGTTACAATTGTTCAAAGCAAGGGCCCTCTTCAGATGTTCTACTGATTTCAGATCAGTTTGTTTAACATCTGTCACAGGAAAATTAAAGGCAAATTAAAGATTTTGAAGGGCTTCCAGAATGTTCAAGGTCAGCATAGCTCTTGAAGAAGTAGATGCGCTATGTATAATGGGAAATCTGTGGCATATGATGAAATGTTCTTGGCACTTAGGTTTAAGTTTATACATACATCAGGCACAAAATAGTGGCCCATTTAAAGGGTAGGTCCATTCAAGAACAAAGGGGGCAATTTATGCGTAAAGCCAGAAGAAGCAGATGAGGTCCTTAATGAGTAATTTGCTTTGATTCTGGATAATGAAAAAGGCACAGGGGAGGATGTATGTTAATATTCTAGACCATGTTGATATTAATAAGGGTAAGCTATTGGTTGTATTGAAAACAACATTAAGGTGGATAAGTCCCCAGTGTCTGATGAATTCTATTCCAAGACACTGGGAAAGCAAGGGAGAAGATTGCTGAGGGGTTGACAGAGATCTTTTTATCCTCTTTAGCCACAGATGAGATGCCTGGAGACAGGAGAATAGCCTATGTCGTCCCTTTGTGTAAGAAAGGCAACATGGACAAACCAGGAAATTATAGGCTGGTGATAGTCGTACATCAGTGTTAGGCAAATTATTGGAGAAAAATGCAGGATTTACTTGCATTTGGGAAAACATACACTTAATGGTGATGGTCAGATGGATAGACAAGGCCTGATTAGAGATGTTCAGCATGACTTTGGGAAATCGTGCAGCACAAGATTAATTGAGATTTTGAAGAGGTAACCAAAAGGATTGATGAGGGCAGGATGGTGAAAGCTGTCTTTATGGATTTAGCAAAGCCTTTGACAAGGTTCCACAAAGACGGTTAGTCTGGAAGATTAGTTCTTATGGGATCCAGGAAGAACTGGTTGAGTGGATATAAAATTGGCTTGATGGTAGGAAGCAATGACGAGGTTCTGGGTCATTGCAGCCCAGAGGTCTGAAATGAATTAGGGACTGCAGTCAGCCTAAGTTTCACCTAGCAACCCAAGTGCAGATAAATATATCTGTGGCCATCGTCAATGTTAGAGGAACAACCTCCTGCTACCTGGTGGTACAATCCATCATGGGAAGGAGGTGCGTGAAACCACGGGAGGTGGGAAGAGGACTGACAAGGTCCACATTTTCATGGTCAAACCATCGCTCAAGGACTTCAAAAGGTGCCAACGGCCCCAGAACGTGAAGGTTAATTTTTGCCCACTGGCACACCACAAAGGCTGCAGGCCAATCAGACATGTTCTTTCGAAGGCCATGCTTCACAACCTTTAGTCCAACCAGTTTCTCTGATGCAAGAGGTCATGTATGGAGTCAAAAAACAGTCTGCCTCCAGTTTGTGGGCACGATGGATCAAAATTGACCAGTTGAGATATCGCACAGGAGAGAAACCCCAGCTTCCCAGAATTTAATGTCAGTCATCCGCAGGCCCATGACTGTTATTCGGTAAGCCTGAACCTCTGGGTCAGTAGCTTGGTCAGTTGCTATGCCGACATAGTCGGCTCCTATGTGTATGGCCTCAATGGTTGGCTGTGAGAGGCAATCAACTACAGCATTATTTTTTCTCTTGATATGTTCTATATCAGTTGTGAACTCAGATATGTAGGGCAGGTGGTGCCGCTGCCGTGTAGACCAAGGGTCTGATATTTTGGCCATCATATGCACGAGGGGTTTGAGATCAACAAATCCTCTAGCGGAAAACAAAAATGGTGGACAGCCAGAGAGAGACTGAGAAGCTCACAGTCAAACATGCTGTACTTTCTTTTGGTGGAGGTGAGGGGCCAAGCTGCTCACTGAAAAAGATGAGCTACACACCTCTGATCAGCTGTTCATTCACGGCACCTACGGCATAGTCTGAAGCATCAGTAGTAATGTCTCTATGTGCATTGGGGAGTGGGTGCCCTAGTGGGGTTGCGTTAGAAAGAGTTCATTTGGTATCATCAAATGTCCTGGTTATGTCTGCTGACCAGTCAAGCATGTGATTAGAGGCATTGCCTTTAAGCACACTATACAGGGGAAGTATAATTTCAGCTGCTTGCAGAATGAAGTGGTGATAAAAATTAATGCTACCGAAAATGCAGTTTTTTTAGGAGTGCAGAGCAGTGGGAGATCCACAATAGTGGCTACCTTTGATGGGAAGGGTTTCGCAGCTTCGGCGGAGATGCGATGGCTGGGAAAGTTAACGGTTGACAACCAAACTGGCATTTAGCAGGATTAATAATCAACTCTTGTTGGCTTAAACACTAAAAAATGTGCGGAGATGGGATATGTGTTCAGATTCACTGGCAACAAGTATGTCATCCAGATAAACAAAAGTAAAATCTGATTATTTTAATTTAGAGTGCCATCAGCTGTTGGAAAGACTGCGCTGTATTTTTCAGCTCAAGCGGCAACTCTTAAGAGGCCAAATGGGTTATCACGGCTGTTTGTGAAATGTCCTCTGAACATACAAGCACCTGATGGTAGCCCCTAACTAAATTGATGTTGGAAAAAATTAACTTTCCAGCTAAACTTGCTGAAAAGTCTTGGGACAAGGTGACCTTGATAAGGGATCGGTAATCACCATGTGGGCAGCAACCACCATCAGACTTGGGGACCATATGGAGGGGCAAAGCCCAGGGGCTATTCCACCGGTGTATAATGCCAAATCTTTCCATGATGGTGAACTCGGGCTTCACTGTTGCCATCTTTTCTTGTTCCAGTCTATGTGCGTGGGCATGGGCTGGTGGGCGAGTTATGGCAATATGGTGCTTGACCCTGTGTTTTGTGATTGTAGTGAAGAATATGGGCTTGGTGAGGTTTGGAAATTTGCCCAGCAGTCAAGTAAACTCACATGCAGTGATGCATGCACTTGACAGAGTCATTGTTGGGAACTTACTGGAGAACAGGGTAACAATCCAAAGTCCATGACTTCCACAGTTCTTAAGATTCACTAACAGTCCTTGGGCATATGGGAAATTTGCACCGAGCAGAGGTCTAGCCACTAGCCAGGATAAAGTTCTGTGTGTAACGTCACCCACTGAAGCAGTGTCACCTGTCATATCCTGTAAGTCTACATCCTATCGCTGTTGGCCACCTCCAGCAAGGTTTTGTTGCTCTTTGCCTTCTCATCAATAGGCAATGCCAGCAGCACCTATGTCACCCTGAAAGGGTGTCCATAATGAACAGTAGATGACCCTGGCAGCTGGAACCCACAGTGTTCATGTTCGCAGACCTTTGATGTCCCAATGCGCTGGCACTGTCAATGATGCAAGGCCATTGGCACTTCCTAGTGTTTGTACCAAAGCAAGTGTGTTAAAAACACAGATCAGGTGTATTTGTTTCAGAGCATTAGTTAGTTTCACATGCTTATGTTGGTGACCTTGCTGACCAGGCTTATTGAGGCAGGGAAATGAGGAGAAATCATGCACCTCTGCCTGGCTGAATGTAGACTATCAGCTATTTTAGCAAGCTCCCTATAGTCCACCATGGGTGCATTAACAAGGGTTATATGAACCGGATCAAGCATTTGCTGCATGAAGAGTTCTTTAAAAATAAAACAAGGATGGCGACTTCCCAAGAGAGACAGCATATGGTCCACTAGCTCTGAAGATCCAGCATCACTGAGTCTGGTGAGGAGAGCAACTGTTTTGCACAATCAGACACCAATAGTATACAAGTATGTAAAAGGTGAATTTTCAGTGATCGGTATTTATCGTGTTCAGGCAGGTGTTCTAGTGGACTCACCACTGGAATTGCTGAGCAATGCTATCACATAGAAATATTTGGTGTTGCTGGTGTCTTCTTGCAGCACGAATTGGGCCTTGCCTTGTACAAACCAAGCAACAGCATCTTGCTCCCAAAACTCCAGCAGTTTCAAAGCAACTGTGTTGGCCGACATGTTGAATAACTCTGAAATCGTCCTAGAGCATTGGGGTCACAAATAATTTTTGCAAATTAAACAAAGTGAGGCATTTTATAATTAAGAAAAACTATAATTGAACTTCAAAACCTGTAATCTAAGCATGTTAAAAACCCTTTAAGTTATTACATCATCATGTCAGACCAGCTTCTTAAAGTGAAGACCAAGGGGTTACTTCATATAGCTGTCTAAAATCATGAGAGGTATAAGGAAATCTGGGTCCAAGTTCATAATTCACAAAAGGTTAGTGTAGAGGGACATCAAATCACTTGATCAATCATCAAGGAAGTAAGTTTATGCTTCACTTACACGGTGAAGGCCACGTGTGAAGTTCTGTGTCCTGACCAAGGGTCTCGACCTGAAACGTCAACTGTACTTCTCCCTATAGATGCTGCCTGGCCTGCTGTGTTCCACCAGCATTTTGTGTGTGTTGCTTGAATTTCCAGCATCTGCAGATTTCCTGGTGTGTACAGTACTGTATACAATATTGGTCTTGGATGTTCAAACATTGAAAACTATTTAGAACAGATTTAAAAACAAGACAACTACCTGCAATGAGCTGGTTGGCTTATGTTGGACAAGTTAGATTGCTGTTTAGAAGGATAAAGCTGTTTCTGATTGAGACGAGGGAGTGCATATTTAAAGCGGAGGTGCGGTTAACCCCTTTTTTCTCGGAGGTTCCTCAAAGAGTACGAGTTGCATAACGAATGGGAGCAGGATTAGGTCATAAAGTTAATCAAGGTCGCTGGCCATTCGATAAAATCGTAATTAGTTTGATTGTAACTATCTCCATTATCACCAAGCAGTAATTTGGAAGCCCGTTAGGGTCGCTTATCAATCAAAATAAGTGGCATGACCACAACCCATCACTCTCCAGTCTGTCTGGTAATCATCCATTCATCAATCAGACTGCAGCTCCAGAACCTTTGGCTTGTAATGACTCACTACCTTTTGGCTTTGTAGGGGTCCTCCGTGCCGTCCTCACTTTTCTGTGATTGATTGGAGTCGATGTCGACGCGAAGCAGTAATCCTTCTCTGATTTGTGCAGGATATTGTCAGTCAAATACACGCGTTGCTCTCGGCTGGTCCGTGCTCCTGGGAGCTTTGGTGTGTCCGCTTTTGGTGCCCCGTGTTCGGGCTGCGGGTTCCAGTACTTCCGCCATGAGCAATCAGGCGGATAGTTCAGCCGCAGTCCCGAGGTACGAGACGGGCAGGCTAGCCTTAGTAACCGGAACCCCAGCGGGTTGAATGGACAGTTAGTAAAAATTAATTGCGTTAGTTTAAATGTACCAAGTGATTTTTTTCCAGTTTTCAATTCTAAACTGCTTAATAAAATGAATGCCTGTGACATTCAAGGGATAGCGATCGCATTCAGATTAAATTGACCAAGAGATAGAAAACCAAAAACAGTGATGCATGTTAAGTTTTCAGAGTGAGCAATAATATTCCCAGGGCTCAATGAGCTTTTTACTGATACTATGGTAAACATTGCATTATTTGAAAGTTTATTCTTTCCCAGTCAGATCTGCCTGCCCTGCTGATTTGAGTGTTTCAAGCATTCTTGTGTTTTTTAAATTTCAGATTTCCACGGTTAAATGTTTGATTTTCAGGCCTGCGTTTACCTGGCTTGACAGGGTTACCCTTTCTGAATAAAGTTTACACATGTGCTGACCTTTTAGACATCCAGCATCCGACATGTGCCCAACATAGATTTAATTTTTGTCAGTGGCTCAGCAATCTTCTCTCCTTCCATAGCAGCCTGTCATAGATCTCATCAGGCTCTTGGGATTTATCCACCTTCAAGTCCATTAAGACATCTAATGCTCTATTTTTAACTTTAACACATTCTACAATTTCACTGCTCCCTCTCCCTAAATTTTCCCTACAACAATATACTTCTCTTCAGTGAGAATTAGTCATTTAAGACCTCACCGCCATCCTTTTGCTTCACCAGTAAACTGCCACTTTGGTTCCTAATAGACCTTTCTCTTTCACTGTTCTTAATATCCTTATTAAAATAGTTAGGGGTTTAAAACATTTTGTTTGCCAGTGTTATGTTTTTAATTCCTTCCTAACTTTTATAAATAGACAATAGGTGCAGAAGTAGACCATTCGGCTCTTCGAACCTGCACCGCCATTTTGAGATCATGGCTGATCAATCACTATCAATACCCCGTTCCTGCCTTGTCCCCATATCCCTTGATTCCCCTATCCATAAGATACCTATCTAGCTCCTTCTTGAAAGCATCCAGAGAATTGGCCTCCACTACCTTCCAAGGCAGTGCATTCCAGACCCCCACAACTCTCTGGGAGAAGAAGTTTTTCCTTAACTCTGTCCTAAATGACCTACCCCTTATTCTCAAACCATGCCCTCTGGTACTGGACTCTCCCAGCATCTGGAACATATTTCCTGCCTCTATCTTGTCCAATCCCTTAATAATCTTATATGTTGCAATCAGATCCCCTCGCAATCTCCTTAATTCCAGCGTGTACAATACCTTCCCCAACCCTTGTAACATTCAGTACTCCTGAAGAGCCTCCCCTATTTTCAGTCCTGTACCTGTCATATGCTTTCTGATTTATTTTCCTTTATCCAGCTTGCAGTATCCATTGATACCCAGGGTTTTCTTGAAAGTCCTGATTTACCTAGCACCCTTGTTGAAGCACATTGGCCCTGAGTTAACATTTACTTTTAACCATATAACAATTACAGCATGGAAACAGGCCATCTCGGTTCTTCTAGTCCGTGCCGAACGCTTACTCTCACCTAGTCCCACCGACCTGCACTCAGCCCATAACCCTCCATTCCTTTCCTGTCCATATACCTATCCAATTTTTTTAAAATAACAATCGAACTTGCCCCTACCACTTCTACTGGAAGCTCGTTCCACACAGTTACCACTCTCTGAGTAAAGAAGTTCCCCCTCATGTTACCCCTAAACTTTTGCCTCTTAACTCTCAACTCATGTCCTCTTGTTTGAATCTCCCCTACTCTCAATGGAAACAGCCTATCCACGTCAACTATCTATCCCCCTCATAATTTTAAATACCTCTATCAAGTCCCCCCTCAACCTTCTATGCTCCGAAGAATAAAGACCTAACTTGTTCAACCTTTCTCTGTAACTTAGGTGCTGAAACCCAGGTAACATTCTAGTAAATCTCCTCTGTACTCTATTTAGTTGACATCTTTCCTATAATTCAGTGACCAGAACTGTACACAATACTCCAAATTCGGCCTCACCAATGCCTTGTACAATTTTAACATTACATCCCAACTCCTATACTCAATGCTCTGATTTATAAAGGCCAGCATAACAAAAGCTTTCTTCACCACCCTATTCACATGGGATTCCATCTTCAGGGAACTATGCACCATTATTCCTAGATCACTCTGTTCTACTGCATTCCTCAATGCCCTACCATTTACCATGTATGTCCTATTTTGATTAGTCCTACCAAAATGTAGCACCTCACACTTATTAGCATTAAACTCCATCTGCCATCTTTCAGCCCACTCTTCTAACAGGCCTAAATCTCTCTGCAAGCTTTGAAAACCTACTTGATTATCCACAACACCACCTATCTTAGTATCACCTGCATCCTTACTAATCCAATCTACCACCCCAACATCCAGATCATTAATGTATATGACAAACTACATTGGACCCAGTACAGATCCCTGAGGCACACCACTAGTCATCAGCCTCCAACCTGACAAACAGTTACCCACCACTACTCTCTGGCATCTCCCATCCAGCCACTGTTGAATCCATTTTACTACTTCAATATAAATATCTGACGATTGAACCTTCTTAACTAACCTTTCATGTGGAACCTTGTCAAAGGCCTTACTGAAGTCCATATAGACAACATACACTGCTTTACCCTCATCAACTTTCCTAGTAACCTCTTCAAAAAAAATCCCTTTAAGTTTCCAGAATCATCATCAACATCTGCAGATTGCTCTCTCACTAACACTTCAACTACTAACCTGCCTACATTCCATAAGGTCACGTTCAGTACTGTCCCTTCTCTAGTAGAACTGAGTATGTACTGAAAAATACTGTATTCTCCAGGAGGGACTCTAATAGTTCCATCCTCTTTGAGCCTTACTGCTAAAATGGTTCCAATGAGTAATGGGAAAGTTGAAATCCCCTTGTAATACAACCTTGCATTTCTCTGTGATTTGGCTGCATAACTGATCTTCTATTTCCTGCTGGCTCTTAGAAGGGACTGTCCCCATTTCAATTTGCACCTGATCTTAGCATATCCTGCCTCATAACTGTAACAGTGGACTCCTTATTCACAATTGCAAATCTACCACGTTTTACATTCCTCTGCCCCTCCACATGGTTACGTCTGAAGATACTGTAGTATGGAATATTAATTTGCCAGCTCTGCTCTTTCAGTCAGATCTCTAAGTTCATTGATGACTTTAACCTACATATTCACTCATTGGCCACTTTATCAGGTACACTGTACACCAGCTTGTTAATGTAAATATCTAATCAGCCAATCACATGGCAGCAATTCACTGCATAAGACTATGCTGACATGGTTCAGTTGTTGTCTAGACCAAACATCAGAATGGGGAGAAATGTGAACTAAGTAGCTTTAATCATGGAATGATTGTTGGTGCCGGTTGGGGTGGTTTGAGGATCTCAGAATATGCTGGTCTCCTGCGGTTTTCACACAACAGTTTCTAAAGTTTACAGAGAATGATGTGAGTGGCAGTTCTGTGGGTGAAAATGCCTTGTAAATGAGAGAGGACAGAGGAGAATGGTCAGATGGATTAAAGGAGAATTTTTTTCATTATAAGTACATATGCAGTCCTACTAGAGAAGGGACAGTACTAGAGCTGATCTTATGAATGGCTGACATACAAGGTACAATTGCAGAACTACTGAAGTTGTACATTGCTGCTTAATGTAAAAGTGCACTAAATATTGCTAATAAAAGAAATTACAGAGAATGTTAAGAGAGAGGACTTGTTTAATTTTGCCAAACATAGAAGGCCTGAGCATTGGGAACAGATTAGATTTCAGCAAAGGAGGATAATTAACTTGAGAGCTAAAATTGAGAAGGAGTTAAACTTGGAGGACATTTAAATTGGGCTGTAAAAAATCTACAAATATGTAAAATGAAAAAGAAGTGAAGTCATGTACATTTTGCCTCTAGCCAGAAAAGAGAAAATCCCAAATGGCAGAGCAATTAAACAAATGCTTTGTGTTTTCACAGAAGAGGGTACAGATAACAGTCCTGAAACATTAGAGAGCCAGAAATCTCATGTTGGTGAGGAACCACAGGAAATTAATATTAGTAAGAAAATCATGCTGGGGAATTTAATAGGCAATAAATCCTCAGGCATTATTGACCGAATACTGACACCAATGGCAATTTGGGAGGAAACCAAGAGAGATCACACGCATGAAACTTCAGGTTGAAGCTGGTTGCAAAAGCATCAGCTGTGCCCTTGTCACTTGAGGCTGGACTCCTCCATCATTGTAGACAATGATATTCTTGGAGCCTTCAAAACCTGTAAACTGTGCTATTGTTTGCCGCATTCAAAACTGGTCTAAGACCTATTGGTGTGGGATTGGTTAATGCTTGTTGCCTGCTGCAGTAATGGTTTAGTAAGCATTTATTCCTGTGTTGCATCTTCACTGAACTGATCTCTTAATCATGGCATGCTACTGACTTTCTTCTTTACTCATTGAATTAGCCATTTTTTAAAACTAAGCTGGTTTAATGATAAAATGAGAGTGAAAGATCTGCCAGGCAAATTGCTTCCAGATTATGCTGGGATACAGTTCTGTTGTTACTAATGTCTAACAGCACCTCGTGGAAATGCCATATCTGCTTTGTATTTACCTGATTTAGCATAGTGGTAGTGGGATGTAAAATGATGACAGGCATCCTTAGTAGAAAGTCAACACTGACTGCATGAACACTTAGAAATGATCTCTGTCATCAAGTGTTCTGATGTAAATGCATTAGGTGTACAACAGATAGATTATTGAGAATATGGTCAAATTGTTAATTTGACCCATTGTTAATTCTGTCATCACCTGTTACAGTTCCACTGAGCCAATATATCCTTGGAAAATAAGCAAGGAAGATTTATTTCTGTGGTACATAATATGAGGGAAAAGGACAACAATACTTGAGAAACTCTTCTCCTTGGATCAAAGGAAGTCAAAAGGAGATTTGATAAAAGTGCTCAAAATCATGAATGGACTCAAAGGGGTAAATAAACTTTCCCAGAGGCACAAGGTATCGTGGCAAAATTACAGTATCCTTGATTTGGCATCTGGTTCACTTGTTACTTTACAGTGTGAAAGCAGAGGGTCATGAGTGCAAGCAGAATGTGCAGCCAGAGCCAGGGGTCCATCCTGCGGGCCGGAGCTAAGGTCCATACTGTGTGCCGGAGGAGAATTCCTGTGGTCAGGAATCCAGATATGCTTGCAGCCAGAACCAAGATACAGAATGCTTAAATGTTTTGACTTGTTTAAAGTTCCCAAGTTCACTGAAAAATGTTATACTCTTGAGTATCATGTAAATTTAGTGAAATTATAGTGTATTGGAGTACAGTATCAATGGAAGTAAAATCCATTATACCAGAAAATTTGTTGGTTTGGCAGCACCAAGGTCCCAAAAATACTGGATTAATAGTGTTTTAATGTAACTGGAAAACACAAGTTTGTAATTAGGGAAAAGAATTGTAAAATTGATGAGTATTTCCCAGGTTATGGGTGTTGAGCTGGACAGTGTGGCTAATTTATGGCTACACCAGAGAACAAGAACGTATATTATGTCCTGTGTTACATCATTCCAGGCAGGTCAGGTTGGTGAAGCAGACGTAGTCAGATTTGTCTGAAATGTGTATTTTGATCCCGTCTGCTGTAAATTAATTCTCGTTCTCTGCAAACCATAATTTGTCATTGTCAAGCCAGAGTCTTGTGAAGCAAACAGACTCCAGAATTCAAAAAATGCTCATTGTCACTGTCAAGATTAGAAGTGAAATGTGGCTAAGAATTGTTTTCATGATCAGAGTTTTAATATTAGTGTTATTGAATTCTCCAGTGTAGTCAATGACCACAAGGCAGGCAGATGTACTATAGGAATGGGTTAGTGAAGCAGAATTTTGAATGATATGTATTTCTTTTTTTTAAAGAAGTTACGAGATGCTCTGGAGTACATTGGAATAATTGACATTAACAAGTAATGTACTGATGTGATACTGAACATATTGGTAGAATTAATGCATGATATTTATTCTTTTTCTGGTTTCAGGTATTTCATTCCACATTACCACTGAGATGGTTCTGATGAGCCCCTTTATTTAAGCATTGCAGTGTTTGTGATGAAAGTGCTCTCACAAAGAATTCGGTCTTCACGGTGGAGGACATGTCTAACAGGACAAAGAGAAATGTTATGGATACGGTGGGAGGTGAGGACATTGATACAATAGCAATCACTAAAGAGGCTGTGCTGAGCAAACTTGTGGGCCTAAAGATAGATAAGTCCCCTGGTCCTGATGAAATGCATCCCAAGGTACAGAAAGAAATGGCAGACATTATAGTAGAGGCTTTGGTGATAATTTACCAAAATTCTCTGGACTCTGGGCAGGTCCTTGTGGATTGGAAGATGGCAAATGTCACACCACTATTCAATAAAGGATGTAGGCAGAAGGCAGGTAATCATGGGCCAGTTAGTTTAACAACTGTAGTTGGGAAAATGCCTGAAGCTATCATTAAAGAAGAAATAGCGAGGCATCTGGAAAGAAATGGACATATCAGGCAGTGGTAGCATGGATTCAGCAAAGGCAGATCCTGTCTGACAAACCTACTGGAGTTCTTTGAGGAAATAGCAAGTGCAGTGGATAGAGGGGAACAGAGGGACATTATTTACTTGGATTTTGATCATCCAAGTAAAGGTGTTTGATAAGGTGCTGCTTAAAAGACTTATCCATAAGGATGCATGGAGTTGGGGGTGATGTATTAGCATGGATAGAGGATTGGTTAACTAATAGAAAGCAGAGAGTTGGGATACATGGATACTCTGGTTGGCAATCAGCGTGCTGCGGTGGTTGGTGCTGGGCCCACAATTGTTCACAATAAACATTAATGATCTAGAAGAGGGGACCGAGTATAGTGTATCAAAGTTTGCTGATGATACTAACTTGAGTGGAAAAGCACTCCTGACATACTATGTGGATAAGCCTACAAGAGGAGAGGCTGTACTTGATCTGGTATTGGGAAATGAACCTGGTCAGGTGTCAGGTCTCTCAGTGGAAGAACATTTTGGAGATTGTGATCATAATTCTCTCTCCTTTGGAGAGGAAATAACATTGGAGAGGGATAGGAACAGACCAGTTAGGAAAGTGTAAAGGGAAATGTGAAGTTTTCAGGCAGGAACTTGGAAGCATAAATTGGGAGCAGATGTTCTCAGGGAAAATACGGCAGAAATGTGGCAAACGTTCAGGGGATATTTGCGTGACGTTCTGCATAGGTATGTTCCAATGAGACAGGGAAAGGATGGTAGGATACAGGATACGGAAAGTCTGCAGAGAGATATAGATAGGTTAAGTGAGTAGGCAAGGGTCTGGCAGATGGTGTACAATGTTGGTAAATGTGAGGTCATCCACTTTGGAAGGAAGAAAAACTGAAAGAGCAGATTATGATTTAAATGGTAAAAAATTGCAGCATGCTGGTGTGCAGAAGGACTTGGGAGTGCTTGTGCATGAATCACAAAAGGTTGGTTTGCAGGTGCAGCAGGCTATCAAGAAGGCAAATGGAATGTTGGCCTTCATTGCTAGAGGGATTGAATTTTAGAGCAGGGAGGTTATGCTGCAACTGTAGAGGGTGCTGGTGAGGCTGCACCTGGAGTACTGCGTACAGTTCTGGTCTCCTTACTTGAGGAGGAATGTACAGGCTTTGGAGGCGGTGCAGAGGAGGTAAACCAGGTTGATTCCAGAAATGAGGGGGTTAGACAATGAGAAGAGATTCAGTCGCCTGGGACTGTACTCGCTGGAATTCAGAAGAATGAGAGGAGATATTATACAAAGTTTGTAAAAACATATAAAGTTATGAAAGGGATAGATAAGATAGAGGCAGGAAAGTTGTTTCCACTGTAGGTAAGACTAGAACTAGGAACATAGCTTGAAGATTCAGGGGAGTAGATTTTGGATGGAGATGAGGAAGAACTACTTTTCCTAGAGGGTGGTGAATCTGTGGAATTCTTTGCCTAATGAAGCAATGGAGGCTACCTTAGTAAATATATTTAAGACAAGATTGGATAGATTTTTGCATAGTAGGGGAATTAAGGGTTATGGGGAAAAGGCAGGTTGGTGGAGATGAGTCCATGGCCAGATCCAATCATATTGAAAGGTGAAGCAGGCTCGACGGGCCAGATGGCCTACTCCTGCTCCTATTTCTTGTGTTTTTCTGTGGTAACACTGAAGGGGTTTAAAGGTGAAGAACATGAATCTGTATTACTGTGTTGCTGTGTGTAACTCGTACTACTGCTTCCTGAGACTGCATTACTACCTTATGTCCAGTACAAGTTAAACTCCATGGCATCCTTGGACCACTCGATGTGGTTCTGTGCTCCATTCCAGTCAGATGAATGGATATTGTATGAATGCGAGAGTTCATAGGCAAGTGATTTTAGAAGTTTTACTTCCATTTGCACAAAACAGGCTTTGCATTATTTACTATTTAATACTGATTAATGCATCCTTTGTAAAAGTGCATCAGTGAATGGCAGGTTCCTTTTTGGCACACTGTTCCCTTATGATGAGTGCTTACTCTCAGCCATGTCATTAAGAAAACTGTTAAAAGGAGCCTAGAACAACCTCTACCACGTGGTTGGAAGTTGGATGTCAAACACCTTTAGCTACTAATTGCATTGCATTGTCCAATCAGAGGTAGATGCCTGCCCATCATATTCCAGAGCAGAATATAGCTGACTTCACTTTTTCAGCTTTTGCAATTACAGGTCTGTAATTATGAAGATCCAACCAAGAAGCTTTTAACATGTCTGGCAATATCAGAGTCAACTATTTAATTGTCAATGTAGAACATATTACAGTGGCATGCAAAAGTTCGGGCGCCCCTGGTCAAAATTTCTATTACTGTGAATAGCTAAGCAAGTAAAAGGTGACCTGATTTCCAAAAGGCATAAAGTTAAAGATGACATATTTCTTTAATATTTTAAACTAGATTACTTTTTTATTTCCATCTTTTACAGTTTCAAAATAACAAAAAAGGAAAAGGGCCTGAAGCAAAAGTTTGGGCACCCTGCATGGTCAGTACTTAGTAACACCCCCTTTGGCAAGTGTCACAGCTTGTAAACACTCTCTGTAGCCAGCTAAGAGTCTTTCAATTCCTGTTTGGGGGATTTTCACCCATTCTTCCTTGCAAAAGGCTTCTAGTTCTGTGAGATTCTTGAGCCATCTTGCATGCACTGCTCTTTTCAGGTCTATCCACAGATTTTCGATGATGTTTAGTTCAGAGGACTGTGAGGTCCATGGTAAAACCTTCAGCTTGCGCTTCTTGAGGTAGCCCATTGTGGATTTTGAGGTGTGTTTAGGATCATTATCCTATTGTAGAAGCCATCCTCTTTTCATATAAGAACATAAGAGATAGGAGCAGGAGTAGGCCAATCGGCCCCTCAAGCCTGCTCCGCCATTCAACAAGATCATGGCTGATCCAATCTTAACTCTAGTTTTCACCGAATCCCACAAGGCAACAGTGCCAACCAACAGGGCACCATGCTGCCCATTTTATTTTATTATTCATCCCGCCCAAACCCATGTGATCACCCGGGGAAAAAAAACCGAGTTGCCAATTGAGGAGAAAAAATCTGGAAAATTCCTCTCCAACCCATCCAGGCTATCGAAAACTGGTCTAGGAGATCGCATGGCTGATCTAAACCTAGCCTCATGTCCACTTACCTGCTTGCTCACCGTATCCCCTAATGCCATTTTTATCCAGGAAAATGTCTATCTCCGTTTTGAATTTATTGAGTGTAGTAGCTTCCACAGCTCTCTGGGGCAGTAAATTCCACAGCCCCACTACCCTCTGAGTGAAGAAATTTCTCCGCATCTCAGTCCTGGAACGGCATCCCCTTATTTTAAGATTATGCCCCCTAGTCCTAGTTTCACCCATCATTGGGAACATTCTCCCCGCATCCACCCGATCAAGCCCCTTCACAATCTTATATGTTTCAATAAGATCGCCTCTCATTCTTCGGAACTCCAATGAGTAGAGTCCCAATCTACTCAACCTCTCATCATACATCAACCTACCCATCCCCGGAATTAACCTAGTGAACCTTCTCTGCACTGCCTCGAGAGCCAGTATGTCCTTTCTTAAATATGGACACCAGAACTGCACGCAGTACTCCAGGTGTGGTCTCACCAATACCCGGTACAACTGCAGTAAGACCTCCCTGTTCTTATACTCCATCCCCCTAGCAATAAAAGCCAACATTCCATTGGCCTTCTTGACCACCTGCTGCACTTGCATACTAACTTTTTGTGTTTCCTGCACCAGGACCCCCAGATCCCTTTGCACAGAAGCACTTTCCAGTTTCTCTCCATTTAGATAATAACTTGCTCTATTATTTTTCCTGCCAAAGTGCAAGACCTCACACTTGTCAGTATTATATTTCATCTGCCAAATGTCTGCCCAATCACTCAGCCTATCTATGTCCCCCTGCAGGGTTTCAATGTCCTCTGCACTCATTACACTCCCTCCCATCTTTGTGTCATCAGCAAACTTCGATACGTTGCACTTAGTCCCTTTCTCCAAATCATTAATATAGATTGTAAAGAGTTGGGGTCCCAACACCGACTCCTGCGGAACACCACTAGTCACCAACTGCCAGTCTGAGAATAAACCATTTATCCCAACTTTCTGTTTTCTGTTAGAAAGCCAATCCTCCACCCATGCCAGAATATTATCCCCAATCCCATGATTTTTTTACTTTAAGTAATAATCTTTGGTGTGGCACCTTGTCAAATGCCTTTTGGAAGTCCAAATACACCACATCCACTGGTTCCCCTTTATCTACCCTATATGTTATGTCCTCAAAGAACTCCAACAAATTTGTCAAACATGACTTCCCTTTTGTAAAGCCAAGCTGACTTTGTCCTATTAAGCTATGTTTATCCAAATGCCCTGTTACTGTTTCCTTAATTATCGATTCCAACGTTTTGCCAACCACAGATGTTAGGCTAACTGGCCTATAATTCCCAGCCTTCTGTCTATTGCCTTTTTAAATAAAGGAGTTACATTAGCATTTTTCCAATCTGCCGAGTCCAGCGAGTTTTGAAAAATTATCACTAATGCATCCACGATCCCGACCGCCACTTCCCTTAAGACCCTAGGATGCAAGCCATCCGGTCCAGGGAATTTATCCATCTTCAGTCCCATTAATTTATCAAGTACCATTTCCTTGGTGATTTGAATCGTAGTTAGCTTCTCTCCCCCTAGAGCCCCCTGTTTATCCAGTGTTGGGATATTTTGAGTGTCCTCTACTGTAAAAAGTGATACAAAATATTTGTTCAGCGTTTCCGCCATCTCCATGTCCCCTACCATTAATTTCCCGGTCTCATCTTCTAGGGGACCAACATTTACTTTAGCCACCCTTTTTCTTTTTATGTAACTATAAAAACTCTTATTATCTGCTTTTATGTTTTTCACCAATTTACTTTCATAATCTATCTTCCCCTTCTTAATCAATCTTTTTGTTATTTGCTGCTGATCTTTAAAAGCTTCTTGATCTTCAATCTTCCCACTAGATTTAGCTACCTTATATAACTTTCTTTTTAGTCGTATACTTTGCTTTATTTCTTTACTTAGCCACGGATAACTATTTTTTCTTTTACACCCTTTTTTCTTCAGTGGAATATATTTTTCTTGATAGTTGTAAAATAACTCCTTAAATATACACCACTGATCAAGTACCGATCTACCCTTTAATCTATTTTCCCATTCCATCTTAAGCAATTCTGCTCTCATACCATCATAGTCTCCTTTATTTAAGCTCAGTACGCTTGTTTGAGATCCAACCCTCTCATCTTCTAATTGAATATGGAATTCGACCATGTTATGGTCACTCATTCCAAGGGGATCCTTTACTAGGACATTTTTTATTAGTCCTGTCTCATTACACAGGACCAGATCTAAGACTGCTTGCCCCTTGTCGGCTCAGTAACGTATTGTTCAAGGAACCCATCCCGAATACACTCAATAAACTCTTCTTCGAGGCTGCCGTGTCCGACTTGATTAGTCCAGTCAATATGAAAGTTAAAATCCCCCATAATTATAGCTGTTTCCTTATTACAAGCCCCAACTATTTCCTGATTTATGCTCCGACCAACTGAGTTACAGCTGTTTGGAGGCCTATAGACTACTCCCACCACTGCTTTTTTCCCTTTACTATTTCTTATTTCTACCCAAATTGTTTCGTTATCCTGATCCTTTGAGCCAATATCATTTCGCTTTATTGCAGTGATTTCTTGCTTTATTAACATAGCCACCCCACCTCCTTTTCCTTCTTGCCTGTCTCTCCTAATTGTCGAATACCCTTGTATGTTTAATTCCCAGTCCTGGTCACCCTGCAGCCATGTTTCCGTAATTGCCACAATATCATAACCATACGTAATTATTTGTACCGTCAACTCATCAATTTTATTCCTAATACTATGTGCATTCAAATAAAGGACTTTCAAATATGTTTGACACTTATTTCCTACCTTTTCCTTTTGTACAACTTTACGCTTATCTCCGTACATTCTTTCCCCTCCTGACACACTCTGTCTTTTTATTCCTCCACTTTTACCTACATCCATTACCTTCTCCATTGTCTTTTTAATTATTTGCTCTCTAGAATCCTCCCCCCCACTAGTTAGTTTAAAGACCTCTCTGCAGCCCTAGTTATATGATTCGCCAGGAAACTAACCTCAGCCCGGTTCAGGTGAAGCCCGTCCCTCCGGAACAGTTCTCTCCTGTCCCAGTACTGGTGCCAGTGTCCCAAGAAGCAAAACCCACTTCTCCCACACCAGTCTTTGAGCCACGTGTTTAACTCCCTAATTTTATTTAACCTAGCCAAATTTGCTCGTGGCTCAGGTAATAATCCAGAGATTGAGGTTCTGTTTTTTAATTTGACCCCTAGCTGCTCATATTCCTGTAACAGAACCTTCTTCCTTGTCCTATCTATGTCATTAGTACCGACGTGTACTAAGACAACTGGATCCTCCCCCTCCCACTGCAAGTTTCTCTCCAGCCCAGAAGAGATGTCCTTAACCCTGGCACCAGGCAGGCAACATAGCCTTTGGGACTCTCGCTCTCGGTTGCAGAGAACCCTATCTATCCCCCTGACGATACTGTCCCCTATTACTACAACATTTCTATTGACTCCCCCCTCTGGAATGGCCCCCCCACTCCATGGTGCTATGGGCAGGTTGCTCATCCTCCCCACAGTCCCCGCTCCTGCCCTCACAGGGAGTTAAAGCCTCGAATCTGATGGACAAGAGCAAGGCCTGCATCTCCTCCAGCCCTACCTCCTGGATTCCCCTACTTGCCTCACTCATAGCCACACCATCCTGTGCTTGACTGCAATCTACATTAGTTAATCTATTAGGTGTGGCTATCTCCTGGTACACAGAGTCCAGGTAACTCTCCCCCTCCCTGATGTGTCGCAGTGTCTGAAGCTCAGACTGCAGCTCATCAATATGAAGCTGGAGTTCCTCGAGCAACAAACACTTGCTGCAAATGTAGTCGCCGTGTCCCTCAATGGGGTCTATCGGTTCCCACATCTCACAGCAGTAACACATCACCTGCTCCATGCTATATAGTTAATTTAATGTACTAGTATTAGTTATGCAAGAACCCTTTGCCCCAATACAGCTAACTATCACACTATTTAACAATACTTTTAAAGTTATAAGTGTAAAAGGAAGCAGGACTACTTACCAAGCAACTAGCTGTGAGAGCTCTGCAGCTCCGGTCTTCCTCGCCTCGCCCGGTTCCGCCGAAGCCCGTTGAGCCAAAGCCCTTAGGCCTCCACTCTACTCCCGGCTCACTCCACTGCCCGCAACGACGCTTTTTTACATCTTCAGCTTTTTTACAGACAGTGTGATGTTTGCTTCCAGAATTTGCTGGTATTTAGTTGAATTCATTCTTCCCTCTATCAGTGAGATGTTCCCCGTGCCACTGGCTGCAACACAAGCCCAAAGCATGATCGATCCACCCCCGTGCTTAACAGTTGGAGAGGTGTTCTTTTCATGAAATTCTGCACCTTTTTTTCTCCAAACATACTGTTACTCATTGTGGCCAAAAAGTTCTATTTTAACTTCATCAGTCCACAGGACTTGTTTCCAAAGTGCATCGGGCTTGTTTAGATGTTCCTTTGAAATTTTTGAATAGAACCTTGAAAATGATACAATACTGGCAGCCTGGTAAAATTCTCAGCTTGGCAGCAGAAATAAGGCAGGTTGAAATTTAATGAGACAAGTTCAGGATAAAGGAGGAAAGGCCTCCAGAGTTTGTGAGAGTTTTTTTTTGTGTGAGTATTAACAGAAAATAGGCTAGCAGTTTTTGTGAGAATTAAAGGCTGCGGGTGACATTGGGTATGATGTATTGTTCCTAAGGACAGCGTCGGGACTGGGGACCCCGGTCAGGAGAGGCGGCCACCGCTACCTGATGGATTTGACCATATCAGCTGCCTCCTGATAATATGGCTAGTTGAAATTGATTAAGGGGGAGGCAGGCTAGCTAAATTTCTCACCCAGTGGCATACACAGTGACTTTTTTTTTTGGCTTGTGCCTAGGGCCTAGGCCCTTGTGTCGTGTATTTTGTGTCTGTAAGTTGTTTGCCTCATTGGTTTGTCTGTGTTTCGTGTATTTGTGATTTTGGCTACTTGATTTACTTTGTACAGCACTTTGGTCCAAGTGGGTTGTTTTTAAATGTGCTATATAAACTATATACTTGACTTGACTTGATAAATAAGAACAACTGATAAGGGCAATGATGGGACAGGCCCTTGATACAGCTATGTGTGTATGAATACCCCCGGATAAGAAAAGGACCTCCGGATGTTAAGTGCAGCACTAACAAAGAAACTAGGGAAACAGTGTGGCCACCGAGGGAAACAAACAGTAAATTTAATTTGGGAAAAGAATTGTGGTAAAAAGTGGAAATTATTGATTAAAGAATGGAAAGGTAGAACCTATACTAAATGGTATGGTACCTTTACTGGCCAGCTGGAGGAATAATGCATGTGATAAAGGGTTAGAGGTATGTACAGCAGAAGGGACTCCCAGGAGTTGGGAGACACTGCAGGTGGAGTGCTAATGGGTCAAAGGGAGAAGAAAGAGAGAACGAGAAACAAAGAACACAGGCAAAAGCAGATGTGGACAAGCAGGAAGGTTTAAAATACCCTGAGATCCAGAAAAGGAATACAGGATTATTCTGAGACAGGGAGGGAAGAATCCAATAAAACCCCAGAGTTAATGGCTCCACTGAGACAATTTCCTACCCAAATGCTGCCCAGTTCACAAGCAGCCGAAGAGTGATAGCCCTCTGTAACTCTTTTATGCACCCTGGAAGCCTTGAGATGTTAACGATCATGAATCAGGCTCCTGATAGAAAAAAAACCCAGCACAGTTTGCTTAGTATGTCCTCAGTACTATACAAAAGTATAATGCAACCCCGCAAGATTTATTTGGTCTTTGCTGCATGATTCTCTCATCTGATGAAGGGCGGAAATGGAAGGCAGAATTAAGATACTAAACCTATCAGGAGTTACAGGCAGAAATCCATAATGAGAATGAACAGACAGACCGGATTATTCAAGCCTTGGAGAAGGCTCTCCAACAACCATCCCCCCCCCCACCCCCCAGTGGTGGGCACTTAATTTGGACTCCACTTCGTTTGAACCCCCGGTGCTTAACTGAGGAAAGCCAGTATTATGCACCCCATGAGGGACAGAAGTTCCCAGTCATGGTGATTAGAGAGGTTAAAGGAAGAGAGGGCTGTGCATTACTGGCCAAAGTTCCAGATTTCCTTTGGCGACAGACAGGACTGGTGGTTCCCCATACCACCATCAGGCTTTGCCCTGGCTTCAAGCCAAAGAGCCTAGGGATTCCTTGCCTGCACCCTGATGAAACAAGCCTCCAGCACCGAGGGAGACTGGCAAGACTTGGCCGCGGGCCAACTCTGAGACTGGAAGGAGTCAAAGGTGAAGACAGGTCATCTGGTAGGACACTCTTTTAATATTGACTGAACCCAAGATGTTGTACCCCCTCTCTAGGCAACTTCAGGCCATAAAGTCGGCCGCACCAACTGTTCCCCCCCACCGGTCCGGATCACCGTGAAAGAAGGACAGGGTCTCCCATCCCTTCTGCAAAACCCCCTCAAGCCCGAGGCAGTGTTTTATAAGGACGGAGGCTCTTTTGTGGATCCAGTGAGGAAATGGTGTTCCGGCTGTGAGATACCTGATGGACGGTGAAGTAATTGAACAAGCCTTTTTTTTTGAAGCAGCTGCCTCCACCCAGAAAGCTGAGCTGCTTGCTCTGACTCGTGCCTGTATCCTAGCATCAGACTAAAGTGCAAACTTTTAAACAGACTCCAGCTATGCACTGACTATGGAACTTTGGAGATTCTTGACTTCCTCTGGCCACCCCATTAATAATGCTACCTTTGTAAACAACTTACTCACCACTCTACAGCTACCTCGAATTTTCACTATTATTAAATGTGCAGCCCATACGGGGGAATCTGATGAGATATTTAAGGGTAATGCTCAGGCTGGTGCAGCAGCAAAACAGACAGCCTTGAGCCCCACACTTTTAGTCCCCTCAGGAGCCCAACAAGTTCTTATTAGACAAAACCGAAGGCCGGGTATGCCAGATGTACGTAAATTCCAGGGGGACTCCCTGAAGGAGAGCGCAAACTGCGGTCCCAAATGGGTTGCTACCTTGAACCTCAGATCAATTTATGGGTGACCTCTGCGGGACAGGTTTGTGTTCCCTCTGTGTTATCTATCTTGATAGATATGTAAATAATTGTACACACTTTGGGCAAGGAGGGAATGGTTAATATCTTGGTGGCGGTGGCGCCCTGATTTCCAGGAAGCAGCTGAAAAGCAAGCCACAGCATGAAAAAAAACGAATGCTGGAAAGGGATGCCCTGTGGTTCTGGAACCACTCCCTGGTGGACTTTTTTTTCTTGTTTACAACTTGATTTTGTAGAACTACCAAGAGTACATTGTTGTAAATATTGCTTGGTAATAGTAGATGTATTTAGCAGGTAGATAGACACTATACCCACTACAGACAATACTGTTGTAAAAATATTACTAAGAAAAGTGATTCCCCATTATGGATTATCTGAATCAATAAGCTCAGACAATGGACTTCATTTTATTGCTAAGATAAATGAGAATATCTGTAAATAACTGGCAATAAAACAGAAATTTCACTGTGTGCACCATCCAAGAGCAGCTGGTATAGTGGAACGAGCAAATGGAACTTTAAAGAATAAGCTAACTAAACATGCAAGAAACTGGGCTAACCTGGTTTAAGGTTTTACCTCTGGCATTGTTCCATATGAGAGTTACACCTTCGACTAAAACTGGATTATCCCCAGCAGAATTCATCTATGGAAAGCCTATGCGAACCCCATGGGGGTCAGAACCAGACCGACCTCCCCTTCCTGAAAGGATGGGCATGCATACCTTAGGGAGAGGAGATGGGAAAATATTTATGCAAGTTAACTAAAACTGTCCAAAGCTTGCATTCACAGGTACGACAGGCCTATCGAGAGGACGATACCCAGCCTAAGGGTGACTACCCCACCATCGAGCCTGGAGATTTTGTCCTGATTAACAATTGGGATCATAAGAAGTTGGAACTGAGGTGGAAAGGACCGCACCAAGTGCTACTGACAACACCTACTGCGGTGAAGGTGGAAGGACAGCTCCGGTGAATACACCGAACGGACTGTAAACACGTTACTGGCAGAACTGATAAGGACTGAAAAATGTATTGGTTAATGATGATTTGAATGATCCTGTTTCGGGAGGCCCCCAGGTTAACACTTTTCTGTCCCTCTACCACACCTACGCTAAGCAAGTAGAGCGGGGAGCATGTTGGGTATGTTTTGTGTCATGTTGTAGAAGCAACAATCTGTTCTGTGAAAGTTATCATGTAATGATAAAAAGGAGGGAATGATAAAGTTTAAGGGAATTGGGGGATTCTCAGATTCCTGTAAATAATGGGTTAAGTACTGACTATGTCTGTGTATTTTGTGAGTGACTGCAGTGTGTTTGAATAATGTCTCACAGCTGCTTCTTTGAAGCAAGATAAGGATTAAAGTTCACCTAGATCCACATAAAATGTCTCCTGGCTTTGCATACCTTTTGGTTTTGACAAAAGGCAGTATCTGATGGAAATTAGACAGGACATTCCTTTCTTAATTAAAGCATAAATTTGATGGATGTTCTTATCTTTGTAATTAAGTTGTGGCTCCAACAAACCAGGTAGGATATTCCTTTATTTAATTAAGGTGGCTGGAGTGTCTACAAACTGATTGTTCTTTTGTATCAGAGGCCTTATAAATTCTAACAATTCTGACATCAGGCAGTGAACTTGTTGAACCGCTGGAGGGATGAGAACGCTGTTCCCCGATGTTGGGACCAAGTTCGCTCACCGGCGGAGCTCGAAGAAATAAGCTGGTGAAAAGATAAGTAACGATCTTTTTATGCTTTCGTTAGGGGTTCCCAACCTTTTAATGTCATGGACCCCTTCCATTAACTCAACGGTCTGTGGACTCCAGGTTGGGAATCCATGATTTAAGGAGACCCTGAGGAGAACATTCACTCACAGAATGGTATGAGTGTGGAATGAGCTGCTAATGGAAGTAGTGGATTTAAGTTTGATTTCAACATTTAAGATAAATTTGGATAAGTACATGGATTGGAGGGCTATGGTCAAGTTCAGGGCAGACTAGATGGGCCTACTGGTCAGCAGATGTGATTTTGCTCTCTTACATGAGTGTATTCATTAGCATGCATGTTGGCTAAGGCACAGCAGCTCACCTCAGTGCTGTTCACCCACTTCCTAAAATGCTAGAACATGTTGATGCTAAGAAAGTGCAAGTGTGAGTAATGTTGTAGCTCTATAAAACTGGTTTGACCACTGGTTACTTCATTATCGGAAGGATGTGGGAGCTTTAGGGAGAGTGCCAGGATGCTGCCAGAGTTAGAAAGCATATCTTAGGTGGAAAAGTTGAGCAAGTAAGGGCTTAAGAGCAGAGGAGGATTTGATGCAACTTTCTCCCAATCTTGTTTAATCTTTAGTGAGAGGTTCTCTCTTTGTAGTAAAAATAAATTATAAGTTCTACCAATGGAACCTCTCACTAAAGGATTCGATTTCAAAATGGTATCTAACAAATCAGATTCTTGCGAATATGGAAACTTAGATAAATATTGTTGTAAAAAATATCTAACCTGAAGATATTGCAGAAAGTGTGTATGAGCGAGAGAATATTTGTTAATTAACTCTTCAAAAATCATCAATCGACCATCACAAAATAAATCTATAAAAGAACGGATCCCTTTATTTCTCCACAGGAGAAAAATGGGATCGGTTATTGAAGGTTTAAATAAAAAGTTTCAATATAAAGAACTAGGCAGTTTAAATTGTTTAAAATTTAAAAAATTGCGAAACTGAAACCAAATCCGTAAGGACTGTTTAACAACAGGGTAAAGATTTAAATTTGGAATTTTAGAGAGTTGTAAAGGTAATGGAGCTCCTAATATTGAGGTTAAATGAAATTGTTTAACAACTTTTAATTCCAAATCAACCCAAACTGGTTTTTGGCTCTTTTTTGGGAGATTGGGAGAGAGAACTTAATATGACCTTTGTTAATGAAGATTGGTTACGAGTTTTGAAAAAGGTAAATTCTTCTATATGTGCCAATCACTGTTTAATTCAGTTTAAAATTGTTCATTGTTATTATTTAACAAAGGAGAGACTATCTAAAATATTTCCTAGTATAGACAACTACTGCGATAGGTGTAAAACTGAAGTAGCTACTTTATCACATATGTTCTGGTCATGGTCTTCATTAAAATCATTTTAGAAATCTTTATTTTCTACAATTTCTAAAGCTCTGAAAATTTATTTACAACCTAATAGATTGACTGTTCTATCTGGAATAGTTCTGCATCATATTCAGGGTATTTCATCTTCAGATCAACATGTAATTGCATTTGTTACATTATTGGCAAGAAGGGCTATTTAATTAAAATGGAAAGATACCTCTGTCCCTACATTAATTGAATGGTTTTCTCAAGTAACATTATGTCTCAGTTTGGAAAAAATTAGAAGTAGAACTTTTGATCCCTGATTCGATTTTGAGAGAAGGTGGGGCTCTTTTGCCAAATATTATCATTTAATTTCAATTATTTTATATGGTTTCCTTCCAATCTTATTCTACATAAATATGAATTGGTGTTGATGATTCTTTTTCTTTATATATATATATATATATATATAGATGATGGTAAGACGTATTGCTCCGGGGGTTGATTCCTAATGGGTTTTTTCCCCCTTTTTTGTAGTCAGTGGGTTTTTTTCTTTTAGTTAGTGGGGGTTCTCTTTTTCACTTTATTTATATATTTATATATTTATTTATTTATTTTCATTTTCATATATTACGATCAGCTTTTTTTCTCTTCAGCTTTATTAATTGTGTGTATATATTAATTTAAAGTTTTGTATCATTTTATAGCTGTAGAAGATTATGTACCAATAAGAAGATTCTAAACATGAAAAGGGTTTGATGCAACTTGATAGAAATGTACAAGATGATAAAAGGCATTGAAGGAGTGGATAGCCAGTGCCTTTATCCCTGGATGGGAATGGCCAATTTCTGAGGACATCTGTTTAAGGTGAGGAAAATTTTGGAAAGATGTCAGAGGTAGGTATTTTACACACAGCGTAGTGGGTGTGTAAGACAAGCCACTGGGAGTTGTGGTAGAGACAGATTAAGGACATATAAGGGAGTCTTAAATAGGCACATGGATGAAAGAAAAATGGAAGGCTATGGAAGGGTTAGATTGATCTTGGAATAGGTTAAAAGGCTGACATAAAATCATGAGCCAAAGGGTGTGCACTGTGCTGTAGTGTTCTACATTCCATGATTTATATTCCTGTCTACTCTGCAGTCTCCAGTCTACGTAGAGTCACTGATTAATCTGCTCCATACCATACAATAATTAATGTTAATGCACTTTAGTTTGTTATTTATATGTGAAGCATCTGTAGATTCTATGCTCTCCTTCATGTTATGTGTATTACTGTGCTTTACATCTTGGTTCAAAGAAACATTGGCACATTTCTATATACATTATATGGTTATATACATTGTATATAATAAATTACAATAAACTTGACATACCTGGCTTTATTTTTGGAAGCCAGCTCTAGATGCACGTAGATCACCTGTCTGACCCTCAACCCTGGGTACACACTTGTCCTATGTTGCAAAGATACAGAAAAGGAAAAAAATGTTCCCTCTACATGAGAATATGCAAGTTCGGTGGATGTTTAACTGCCAGTGCTATGCATTGGAGTTTAGAAACATAAAAATCCTACAGCACAATACAGGCCCTTCAGCACACGATGCTGTGCAGAACATGTACTTACTTTAGAAATTACCTAGGTTTACCCATAGTCCTATTTTTTAAGCTCCATGTACCTATCTAGGAGTCTCTTAAAAGACTCTATTGTATCCGCCTCCACCACCGTCGCTGGCAGCCACGCACTCACCACTCTCTGCACAAAAAACTTACCCCTGACATCTCCTGTAAATCTGCTTCCAGGCACCTTAAAACTGTGCCCTCTCATGTTAGCCATTTCAGCCCTGGGAAAAAGCCTCTGACTAGTCACAGGATCAATGCCTCTCATTATCCTATACAGCTCTATCAGGTCACCTCTCATCCTCTGTCACCCCACGGAGAAAAGGCGAAGTTCATTTGATCTATTCTCATAGGGCATGCTCCCCAACCCAGGCAACATCCTTGTAAATCCCCTCTGCACCCCTTCTATAGTTTCCACATCCTTCCTGTTGTGAAGTGACCAGAACTGAGCACAGTACTCCAAGTGGGGTCTGACCAGGGTCCTATATAGTTGCAACATTACTTCTCAGCTCTTAAACTCAATCCCATGGTTGATGAAGGCCAAGCACTGTATGCCTTCTTAACCACAGAGTCAACCTGCGCAGCAGGTTTGAGTGTCCTTTGGACTTGGACCTCAAGATTCCTCTGATCCTCCACACAGCCATACTCTAGTCTTACCATTAATACTATATTATGCCATCATAGTTGACCTACCAAAATGAACCACCTCACATTTATCTGGTTTGAACTCCATCTGCCACTTCTCAGCCCAGTTTTGCATCCTATTGATGTCCTGCTGTAACCTCTGACAGTCCTCCACACTATCCACAACACCTCCAACCTTTGTGTCATCAGCAAATTTACTAACCCATCCCTCCACTTCCTCATCCAGGTCATTTATAAAAATCATGAAGAGAAGGGGTCTCAGAACAGATCCCTGAGGCACACCACTGGTCACTGACCTCCATGCAGAATATGACCCACCTAGAACCACTCTTTGCCTTCTGTGGGCAAGCCAATTCTGGATCCACAAAGCAAGGTTTCCTTGGATCCCATGCCTCCTTACTTTCTCAATAAGCCTTGCATGGGGCTTTCTTGCACTTTCTCAAATGCCTTGCTGAAATCCATATACACTACATCTACTGCTATACCTTCATCAATGTGTTTAGTCACATCCTCAAAAAATTCAATCAGGCTTGAAAGGCACGACCTGACTTTGATAAAGCCATGCTGACTATTCCTAATCATATAATGCCTCTCCAAATGTTCATAAATCCTGCCTCTCAGGATATCCTCCATCAACTTACGAACTAACACTGAAGTAAGGCTCATTGGTCTATAATTTCCTGGGCTATCTCTACTTCCTTTCTTGAATAAGGGAACAATATATGCAACCTTACAATCTCCGGAACCTCTCCCGTCCCCACCGATGATGTAAATATCATTACCAGAGGATCAGCAATCTCCACCCTTGCCTCCCACAGTAGCCTGGGGTACATCACAACTGGTCCTGGTGACTTATCCAACTTCGAGGAAATCTGCAGATGCTGGAAATTCAAGCAACATGCACAAAATGCTGGTGGAACGCAGCAGGCCAGGCAGCATCTATAGGAAGAAGCACTGTCAACTTTTCGGGCTGAGGCCCTTCATCAGGATGTCTCGGCCCAAAATGTTGACAGTGCTTCTTCCTATAGATGCTGCCTGGCCTGCTGCGTTCCACCAGCATTTTGTGTGTGTGACTTATCCAACGATGATTTCCAAAAGCTCCAGCACATCCTCTTTCTTAATGTCTATGCGCTCAAGTTTTTCAGTCTACTGTAAGTCATCCCTACAATCGCCAAGGTCCTTTTTGGTAGTGAATATTGAAGCAGAGTATTCGTTAAGTACCTCTGCTATCTCCTCCAGTTCCATCCACACTTTTCCACTGTCACACTGATAGGTCCTATTCTCTCATGTCTTATCCTCTTGCTCTTCACATACTTGTAAAATGCCTTGGGGTTTTCCGTAATCCTGCTCACCAAGGCCTTCTCATGGCCCTTTCTGGCTTTCCTAATTTCATTCTTAAGCTCCTTCCTGCTAGCCTTATAATTTTCTAGATCTCTATTAACTAGCTTTTTGAACCTTTCATAAGCTTTTCTTTTCTTTTGACTAGATTTTCAACAGCCTTTGTACACCATGGTTCCTGTACCCTACCATCCTTTCCCCATCTCATTGGAACGTACCTATGCAGAACGTCAAGCAAATATCCGCTGAACATTTGCCACATTTCTGCTGTACAGTTCCCTGCGAACATCAGTTCTCAATTTATGCTTCCAAGTTCCAGCCTGATAACTTCATATTTCCCCTGACTCCAATTAAATGCTTTCCTAACTTGTCTGTTCATCCCTCTCCAATGCTATGGTAAAGGAGATAGAATTGTGATCACTATCTCCAAACTGCTCTCCCTCTGAGAGATCTGAGATCTGACACCTGACCAGGTTCATTTCCCAATACCAGATCAAGTAAAGCCTCTCCTCTTGTAGGCTTATCTAGATATTGTGTCAGGAAACCTTCTTGAACACACCTAACAAGCACCACCCCATCTAAACCCCAATGGAGATGCCAATCAACATTAGGTAAATTAAAATCTCCCACCCCAACAACCCTGTTATTATTGCACCTTTCCAGAATCTGTCTCCCTATCTGCTCGTCGATGTCCCTGTTACTATTAGGTGGTCTATAAAAAGCACCCAGTAGTGTTATTGACACCTTCCTGTCTCTAACTTCCACCCACAGGGACTCAGTAGACAATCCCTCATGTTATCGGGAGGCAGTCACACCGAACAGACAGGAGGTAGGCAAATGGGTGACAGTCAAGAGAGGCAGGGGGAGCAGACAGAGAGAGAAGAGCACCCCTGTGGCCGTTCCCATCAAAAATAAGTATACCGTTTTGGATACTGTTGGTGGGGATGACCTACCAGGAACAAGCTGCAGTGGTCTCTGGCACTGAGGTTGGACCCTTGACTAGGAAGGGGAGGAGCGGTATTGATAGGGGATTCTATAGTCGGGGGGCAGATAGGAGATTTTGTGGGGAAGATCGGGAGTCTCGGATGGTATGTTGCTTCCCTGGTGTCGGGGTCCGAGACATCTCAGATCGGGTGCAGGTTATTCTCGAGAGGGAGGGCAAGAATCCAGATGTTGTTGTCCATGTAGGGACCAATGACGTGGGTAGGATGAGTGAGGGGGTCCTGCGTAGGGAGTTCAGGGAGTTAGGTGTGAAGCTGAAGAGCAGGACCTCCAGGGTAACAATCTCAGGATTGCTACCTGTGCCACGTGCGAGTGAGGCAAGGAACAGAAGGATTATAAAGATTAATACGTGGCTGAGAGGATGGTGCAGGAGGGAGGGCTTCAGGTTTGTAGATAATTGGGCTTTGTTCCAGGGAAGGTGGGTTTACACCTGAACTGGAGCGGTACTAACATTCTTGCAGGGAAGTTTGCTAGTGCTTCTTGGGGGGCGGGTTTAAACTAAATTTGCAGGGGGCGGGGATCCAGAATGTGAGAGAGGATAGTGAGAGGAAGAATAAAGGACAGGTGGGGACTACACGGTTCCGGAATATTAAGTGTGTAGTAGAGGAAGGTGGGGCGGAACAAGTGATAAGGAAGACTCATGTACAGAGGGATGGTCTGACGGAACATGGAGTTAAATGTGTTGAAAGAATAAGTAAATTTAGGAAGGACAATAAAATTCAAGGGGCGTATAGCCCGATGGGAGTTCGGGGAGCTGGGTTAAGCACAATAGGCAGCGATTCAAACAGAGAGAGGAGAAATGGGCTAAAAATTCTATATCTGAATGCACGAAGTGTCAGAAATAAGGCGGATGAGCTTGAAGCCCAGGTGCGAATGGGTAACTATGATGTTGTTGGGATAACGGAGACATGGCTGCAGGAAGATCAGACCTGGGAAATGAATGTACAAGGGTATACATGCTATCGTAGGGACAGAAATGTGGGCAGAGGGGGTGGGGTGGCCCTGTTGGTGAGGAATGAGATTCAGTCCTTTGCAAGGGGGGACATAGGGTCAGGAGAAGTAGAGTCTGTGTGGATAGAATTGAGGAACAGTAAGGGCAAAAGGACCCAAATGGGTGTTGTCTACAGGCCACCAAACAGTAGCATGGATATTGGGTGCATTGAATAGGGAGTTAACATTGGCATGTGGCAAAGGTAATGTCGCAGTAGTTATGGGGGATTTCAACATGCAGGTGAACTGGGAGAATCAGGTTGGTGCTGGACCACAGGATAGGGAGTTTGTAGAGTGCCTACGGGATGCATTCTTGGAACAGCTTGTACGAGAGCCGACCAGGGATAAGACTATTCTGGATCTAGTGTTATGTAATGAACAGGATATGATAAGCGATCTCGCAGTAAAGGAGCCATTAGGAGGTAGTGATCACAATATGATAAGCTTTTATCTGCAATTTGAGAAGGATAAGGGCAGCTTGGAGGTGTCAGTGTTGCAGATGAACAGGGGAAACTATGGAGCCATGAGGGAGGAGCTGGCCAAAGTTGACTGGACGGATAGCCTAGCAGAAAAGACAGTGGAACAGCAATGGCAGGTATTCTTGGGAATAATGCACAAGATGCAAAATCAGTTCATCCCCCGGAGAAGGAAGGATTCAAAGGGGGGAAAGGGGCCACAGTGGTTGACAAAGGAAGTCAGAGATTGCATAGCATTAAAAAAAAAGGAAATATGACAGAGCTAAGGTGAGTGGGAGGACAGATGATTGGGAAGTTTTTAAGGAACAACAGAACTTAACTAAAAAGACAATACGGGAAGAAAAAATGAGGTACGAACGCAAGCTAGCCAGGAATATAAAGGAAGATAGCAAAAGCTTTTATAGGTATGTGAAGAGAAAGAAGATAGTTAAGAACAACGTTGGGCCCTTGAAGAATGAATTGGGTGAAATTGTTATGGGAAACAGAGAAATAGACGGGGGAGATCCAGTGGATGTAGTGTACCTCGATTTTCAGAAGGCATTTGATAAGGTCCCACATAAAAGATTGGTGGGTAAAATCAAAGCTCAGGGCATCGGGGGGAAGACATTGACATGGATAGAAAACTGGTTGGCAGATAGAAAGCAAAGGGTAGCGGTGAATGGGTGTTTCTCGGAATGGCAGGTGGTGACTAGTGGGGTGCCACAGGGCTCGGTATTGGGACCACAGCTGTTTACCATTTACGTTAACGATTTGGATGAAGGCATAGAATATAACATCAGCAAATTTGCTGATGATACTAAGCTGGGTGGCAGTGTGACATGTGATGAGGATGTTAGGAGAATTCAGGGTGACTTGGATAGGCTGGGTGAGTGGGCAGATACTTGGCAGATGGCGTTTAATGTGAATAAGTGTGAGGTTATCCACTTTGGGAGTAAGAACAGGAAGGCAGATTATTATCTGAATGGTGTAGAGTTGGGTAAGGGAGTAATACAAAGAGATCTCGGAGTCCTTGTTCATCAGTCACTGAAGGTGAATGAGCAAGTGCAGCAGGCAGTAAAGTAGGCTAATGGAATGTTGGCCTTTATTACAAAGGGAATTGAGTACAAGAGCAAGGAAATCCTCTTGCATTTGTACAGAGCCCTGGTGAGACCACACCTGGAGTATTGTGTACAGTTTTGGTCTCCAGGGTTAAGGAAGGACATCCTGGCTGTAGAGGAAGTGCAGCGTAAATTCACAAGGTTAATTCCTGGGATGTTTGGACTGTCTTACGCAGAGAGGTTAGAGAGACTGGGCTTGTACATGCTGGAATTAAGGAGATTGAGAGGGGATCTGATTGAAACATATAAGATTATTAAGGGATTGGACAAGATAGAGGCAGGAAATCTGTTCCAGATGCTGGGAGAGTCCAGTACCAGAGGGCATGGTTTGAGAATAAGGGGTAGGTCATTTAGGACAGAGTTAAGGAAAAACTTCTTCTCCCAGAGAGTTGTGGGGGTCTGGAATGCACTGCCTTGGAAGGTAGTGGAGGCCAATTCTCTGGATGCTTTCAAGAAGGAGCTAGATAGGTATCTTATGGATAGGGGAATCAAGGGATATGGGGACAAGGCAGGAACCGGGTATCAGCCATGATCTCAAAATGGCGGTGCAGGCTCGAAGGGTCGAATGGTCCACTTCTGCACCTATTGTCTATTGACCTCCTCTTTTTCTGCAGCCGTGACACTATCTCTGATCAGCAGTGCCATGCCCACCTCTTTTGCCTCTCTCCCTGTCTTTTCTGAAACATTAAAGCCTGGCACAATCAGCAGCCATTCCTGCCCAGGACATCCGAGTCTCTGTAATGGCCACAACGTCATAGCTCCAAGTACTGATCCACACTCTTAAACTCATCCGCTTTGTTCATGATGCTTCTTACATTAAATAGACACATCTCAAACAGGGCCGGATTAACCTAGTAGCAAAAGTAGCATATGCTACGGGCCCCGCCCGCACTAAATGCTTGCAAGCTGCAGTCTGGTGAAATCGGCATCTCACCGTATTCTCAGGACTGTTAGAGTGAGTTTTGGATAGATGATTCATTTACACTTAAATAAATGACTTCAGCCATCATTCTGTTCTTTGACGAAGTACTGTGGATTGAGTTCATAATGCATTTCCTAAAAGCTATGAACCCAGTTTCAATGCAACTTTGGCGCCTCTGAGACAAGAATGCTAAATTTACAGGTAGTTGCAAAGTCACCATATCTATGCTTTTTGAATATGAATTGTCCTCCATGTTAGCACATAACATACCAAATAATGTATTATGGATTTTAACTGCAAAGCTTTATTTGTGTCATCTATGACCTTCCGGGAAGGAGAATAATCGGCCTTGCTGGATTTTACGTGGTGTATACCCAAGAATCTTGTGAAGTGCTACCTTAATCCTGTAATCGCGGAAATTAGAGGGGAATAATAATATCCGAATTGCCGGTGATGCTCACATCCCATGAACCCGGAGAAGAAAGCAGAAAGCACTTTCACAGGTTGAAATCGAAGTTATTTGCCCTGAGATAGAATATCTTAATCGATCACTCATGTGGAAAGAAAGTTCAAATGAATGAGGTCCGCTAATAACAGGACGTTTTGATAGACATGGATAGTGTGTGTTGTTTCTGTGCAGTTCAATGTCTCACGTCACAAATGAAAATACTACAAACAAGTGACAAGTCTGCATGACCCAGGTTAAATTGTCAATTGGTATTCATACACGACATGAGACTGAGAGGAACAAGACGGCGTTCTAGGGTCTGTAAGGAACACGAGTTGAAAATCTGAAAGGGAGTGCTAATAGATCAGGTGATCAGGAAACACCTCTGGTTCTGCTAATTGTTTCAAGGGATCAGATGATTTGTGAACAACTCCGTTTGAAAGAGGCCCGCGTACGCAATGATTCTAACGTGGAATGTGAGTTGGAACTGGAACATCACCTCATATAGAAAACTGTGGTGTGAACGCATTTTCATTAACACGGACTAAAATCGCATCAGCAGTTGCTGAGAGCGAGGAGATGTCGCGGCCTCCATACAAGTAACCAAAAGGTACTTACCCGGAACACCGATAAATCCAGTTACTGTGTAACATTGTTAATCCCGGGCTGTTAAAATTTTAAAGTCTGCTCCCAATTTTCTAATGTTCTACTTTTCAGTTCGGTTCCGACTCCTCAGCAACTCTAGTTTAAACTCTCCCCAACAGCCTTAGCAAACCTCCCTGCCAGGATATTGGTCCCCCTCAGAATCAAGAGCAACCCGTCCTTTTTGTACAGGTCACATCTGCCCCAGGAGGTCCCAATGATCCATAAATCTGAATCCCTGCCCCTGTTCCATTCCCTCAGCCACGCATTTATCCTCCACCTCACTCTATTCCTATACTCACTGTTGTGTGGCACAGGCTGTAATCCCGAGACCACTACCTTTGAGGTCCTGCTTCTAAACTTCCTTCCTAACTCCCTGTAGTCTGTTTCAGGACCTCCTCCCTTTTCCTACCTATGTCATTGGTACCAATATGTACCACGATCTCTGGGTGCTCACCTTCCCACTTCAGGATATCATGGACATGATCAGAAACATCCCGGACCCTGGCAAACTACCATCCGTACTTCTTTTCTGCATCCACAGAATTGCCTGTCTGATCCCCTAACTATGGAGTCCCCTATTACTACTGCCTTCCTCTTCCCTTTCCTACTCTTCTGAGCCACAGGGCCAGTTTCTAGATTTTAAGTAGCAAGAATGGTGGCAAGGGGCAGAACAATGGGAGATTACTTTCTTGGTGCTCATTTCCTGTAATGGGTACATTTTGTCTTGCTCATGATCCTTTCACTATCCTTTCTGTAGGTGGCTGCAGGAGATCTGGTACAGGGTTGTCTCTGGAAACAAAATGGAGTTGTGGCTGTTTCCTGTGCTGAAGAAGTCTTTTACGCAAAACCAAGTCCCACTGAAAGCAACCTATTTCCCATTTAACCCACCTTGTTTGTTAATAGTTTACCTTCAATATAATGTAATAAAGTTCAACTATCACAAAATACTAAATATTTCAAGTACATGCACATCCTATAAAAGTTGTTATTAATTTCTATCCACAACTGAATTTGCTAATAATATGTTGTAATGTTTCTCCTCTTCACCCTCCCCCACCTTTTTATTCTGGCTAACACAGACAAAATGTTGGAGGAGCACAGCAAGTCAAGAATAGACAATAAACATTGGGCATCAGGACACCCTCTCCATAGACCCTGCCTGACTTGCTGAGCTCCTCCAGCATTATCTATGCGTTACTCTGAATTTCCAGCATCTGCAAAATCTTGTTCTTACAATCTACATTCTTATTGTGGCTTTTTCTGCCTTCCTTTTCCAGTCCTGATGAAGGGTCTTGACTTGAAATGTTGATTGTTTATTTCCCTCAGATGCTGTCTGACTCACTGAGTTCCTCCAGCAGTTTCTGTGTTGCAATGAGGTAAAATGAGGTACTTGATGAGGTAATTAGGTTCTGTTAAAATGAGGTACTTCCAGCAGGGTTGTTTGGAATCATAGTCAGTCTCAGAATAATGAGGTCAGCTTTTCAAGGACTGAGATGAGATTTCTTCACCCAGAGTACAGTTTGACTAAACTGAATGCATTATGAAACATCAGAGAAACAAACACAAATTGAGTGATCTCTTTGTGGGAATGACCTTAAACTTTCAGTTGTCTGCCACTTTTATTTTACTATCCTAATCCCAGTCTCTCGCACTGTTAAAATGAGGTGTACTTGCATTCATTGATTGGAGTTTGAGTTAAGAATAAGGAGGTCATGTTGCAGCTGTATAAAACTTTGTTTAGGCCATGTTTGAAGTACTGGTTACAGTTCTGTTTGCCCCTTTACAGGAAGAATATGGGGGCTTTGGAAAGGTTCACTAGGATGCTGCCTGGATTCGATGGGTATTAGCTATAAGCAAAGGTTAAACAGACTAATATTATTTTCTTTCAGAGGCAACCTGATAGAAATACATTAAAAGTCTGAGAGCTATAGAGAGGTTAAGTAGTGTCTTTTTTCTTTAGACATAGAAGCATAATTAGGCCATTCAGTCATGGCCGATTTATTATCCCTCTCAACCCTATGGAAATGCAAATACTGGAGAGCACAGTTTTAAAGCAAGGTGGGAGAGTTTAAGGGAGATTTAAATAGCAAATCTTTTTTGTTGCCCAGAGTGGTAGGCACCTGGAACACACTGCCAAGGCAAGTGATGGAAGCAGAAACAAAAGCAATATTTAAGAAGCATTTAGACAGGCAGGGAGGGAATTGAGTGATATAGACCACATACAGGCAGATGTGTAGTTTAAGTAGGCATCATGGTTGGCACAGATGTTTTGGACCATAGGGATGGTTCCTGTGCTGCACTGTTCCATGTTCTGTGACACACCATTTTTGCCTCCCATCCTTTTTACCCTCATTTCTTCTATTTGCATAATCAGGCATGGCCCAGATGGCGAGACTGTTGAACTTCACAGTCTTGCTGACATTGAGTGAAAGGTTGTTGTTGTGGCACGTTTTAACCAGATTTTCAATCTCCCTCCTATATGCTGATTTGTCACCATCTTTGATTTGACCAACATCAGTGGTATCATCAGCAAACTTAAATATGGCATTGGAGTTGTGCTTAGCCTCACAGTCATAAGTGTAAAATGAGTAGAGCGGGGAACTAAGCACACATCCCTGTGTTGCTGATGATTCTGAAGGAGATGATGTTGCCACTGTGAACTGACTGGGGTCTGCAAGTGAGGAAATTAAGGATCCAGCTGCACAAGGAGGCACTGAGGTCAAGGGCTTGGAACTTATTTAATAGTTTTAAGGGATGATAATATTGAATGTGGAGTTGTCAATGAAGAGCATCCTGATGTATGAATCCACTGTACAGATGTTTCAGTGTTGAGTGAAGAACCAATGAAATGGCATCTGCTTTTGACCTGTTGCGATGGCAGGCAAATTGGAGTCAATCCAAGTCACTCCTCAGCCAGGAGTTGATAGTTTTATTTTATTTAGAGATACAGTCCAGTAACAGGCCCTTCCAGCTCAATGAGCCCACAATGCCCAATTATACCCTGGTGACCAATTAACCCGCAGGAGGAAACCCCCATGGTCACAGGGAGAATATACAAACTATACATGTTTCATCACCAATCTCTCCATACTTGAAGAAGGATATACTGGCTTTGGAGGCAGTGCAGAGGAGGTTCACCAGGTTAATTCCAGGGATGAAGCGGTTAATCTATGAGGAGACATTGAGTCGCCTGGGACTATACTCTCTGGAGTTCAGAAGAATGAGAGGGGATCTTATAGTGAGATACAAAATTTTGAAAGGGACACACAAGATAGAAGTAGGAAAGTTGTTTCCATTGGTAGGTGAGAATAGAACTAGGGGACATTGCCTCAAGATTCAGGGAAGAAGATTTAGGATGGAGATGAGGAGAAATTGTTTCCCTCAGAGAGTGGTGAATCCGTGGAATTCTCTGCCTGGGGAAGCAGTTGAGGTTTCCTCACTAAATATATGTAAGAAACATAGATTTTTACATAGTAAGGGAATTAAGGGTCATGGGGAAAACGCAGGTAGATAGAGCTGAGTTTATGGACAGATCAGCCATGATCTTATTGAATGGCGGGGCAGGCTTGATGGGACAGATGGCCTATTCCTGCTCCTATTTCTTATGTTCTCAAAGCAATTCATCACAATGAATGTAAGTGCTATTGGTTACCACGTTCTAGAACTAACTTGTTATTGTTCCAAGTTCTGATAAATAATTCCTGACCTGAAACTAACTGCTTTTCTTTCCATAGATGCTGGCTGGTGGACTGAGTTTTTCCAGCATTTAGCATTTTTTACTTGTGTTTCATTCAACTGCATTCTTCACTAACTGTGTACAGTGAAGGGAGAGGAATCCATATATTTCACTTCTTGTGATATGACTGGACCGGATTAAGCAGTATGTCACCACCTGCATTGATTTGCTGCCTCTTGAGTGAAAGGCTACATATCATTGGGCTACTTGGCAATAATGACACGGTGTAGAGAGCAGCAAGCTCCCCCTCTGACAGACGGGAAGAGCAGAACCAAGTCAATGAACTGCACCCACTCTGAAACTGACCAGCAGTCATTAATCAATGAACAGATCTGTGATAAAACCTACTGGTGAGCATGACTCTTCCTCCAGCTCCACCACTCTCAGTACTAAATACCAAACTGATCTTCTCTATAGAATTTAATCTGCTTAATGCAGGTGTCTTTAGGAATATTACCCATTTGTTTTAATTTGGAGACATGTATATTAATTGTGAAATACATTTTTCTTTAATAAAATTCAAATATGTAGTGACTTAGTCTTGTTAAATGATTTGGCTATTGAAGGAATACAAAGTATCCGAATGCAAGAAAAAATTCTCTTCAATCTGTGCCCTTAATTGCTTTTATGGTTTTACTGCTTTTGTAAATGATTAGTACACTGCAGGATTTGTGTTCAAAATATACCCAGTTTCCAATAGACTATTGCTAATAGTTCATTGCTAATTGACTATTACTCAGTATCTTAAAAAGTTAGAAGTCTGTCCCGAGCCCTATAGGCTCATCAGGCCAGTGCTTATGCCAGTTTCCGTGGCATGAAGACTAGTCCCCCCCCCCCCACCCCGTTAGAATGCCAGTCTATCGAGAGGTTAACCCCCAGTGTTTTGCTGGTACCCATTGTCAGCTGGGTGGACTGGAGCAATGTGTGGTTCAGTGCCTTGCTCAAGGACACGACATACTGCCTCGGCTGGGGCTCAAACTCACGACCTTCAGATTGCTAGTCCAATGCCTTAACCACTTGGCCATGCGCTACACTACTACAGTATCTGCTTTCAGCATGAACTCTGAAAAATGTAAGTAAAATATATATACAAATTAAATAGAACTTGATACATTCTTGGAGCCAAGAGCACTGCTTCTGTTTTAAAGCGAACTTTTAAATTACAAGATTGTGGATGCTATTAAATGAAAACTACTTAACTATTTTAATATTTTTCCTATATTTTAAAGAATAGTTTTAATAAAACAATATGATGATTCGTTATTCCCCTTTGTCTTCTTATCCACAAACTACATCCTTGTCACCAATTTGCCAAACTATGGAAATAAACAGCAAAAACAACTGCTTCCAAACTCACCAGAATTCATAAAAATATTATACATTTTATTATTTTTGTTCTGTGTAAGTCTCAGTTTTCTGACTTTAAGACTTCTACATGAAGGCATATTAAATGTTTGAAGAGTCAATCGTTAAGGATGTGGTTTAGAGGGAAATGGAGGTACATGATAAATAGGCCAAAATCAGCATGGGAATTTCCTTAAGGGAAAATATTGCACCTGACAAATCTGTTAAAATTCTTTGAGGAAATAAAAAGCAGGTTAGACAAAGGAGAGTCAGTGGATATTGTTTACATGGATTTTCAGAAAGCTTTTGACAAGGTGCTTCACCTGAGGCTGCTTAACAAGAACTCATGGTATTACAGGGGGAAAAAAAGCTAACATGAATAGAGCACTGACACGTTGACAGGAAGTGAGTACGAGAATAGAGAACCTTTTCTGACTGGCTGCCAGTGACTACTGGTGTTCCACAGAGTCTTAGTTGGGACTGCTTTTTACGCTGTAGGGTCAATGCTTTGGATGACAGAATTGATTATACAAGTGGGGGGGGCAGGCTGTGAGGAAGCAGGGAGGCCATAGAAGGGCATAAACAGATTAGGAGAATGGGCAGAGAAGTGGAAAATGGAATACAGTGTCTGGAAGTGTATGGTCCTGCACTTTGGTAGAAAGAATAAAGAGCATAGTCTATTTTCTAAATGGAGAGAAAATTTAAAAATCCAAAGTACAAAGGACATTTATGCAGGATTCCCTAAAGGTTAATTTGCAGGTTGAGCAGTGCTGAGGAAGGCAAATGCAATGTTAGCATTAATTTCAAGATGACTTGAATATGAAAACAAGGCAGTCAAGGGGGAGACCTCACTTGGAGTATTAGGAGCAGTTTTGGGTTCCTTATCTAACAATAGATGTGCTCATTATTGGAGAGTGGTCACAGAAATTCCCAAAATTGATTCCAGGAATGAAAGCCTTATCATATGAGGAGTGATTAATAGCTCTGGGCCTGTACTTGCTGGAAATTAGGAGAAGAGGGGGATCTTATTGAAATATTGAAAGGCCTAGATAGACTGGATATGGAGAAGGTGTTTCCTATGGTGGGGAAGTCTAGGATCAGAGGACACAGCCTCAGCATAGAGGGCCATCCATTTTGAAAAGAGATAAGGAGGAATTTATTTAGAGAGGGTGGTAAATCTGTGGAATTTGTTGCCACATGCGGCTGTGGAGGCCAGGTCATTGGGCGTATTTAATGCAGAGGTTGATTGGTTCTTGATTAGTCAAGGTATGAAAGGTTTGGGGGAGAAGGCAGGAAAATGGGATTGAGAGGGAAATAGATCAGCCATGATGAAATGATAGTGCAGATTCGATGGGTCAAATGGCCTAATTTGCTCCAATGTCCTATGCTCTTATGGTAAAGACTTTGCAAAACATCACTTGAGTCTTAGAAGATACTGTAAAGATGGGAAAGAAGGTCTTAATAGTCAGATGAGACTAAAGTGGAACTTTTCTGGTCTCAGCATGAGGTAACACCATTCTATGGTAAAGTATGGTGCAGGGAGCATTCACATTATGGGGAAATCTGGTCAAGACTGATAAGCTGCTAAATGCAGAGAACCTGAATGTATGTGGAATAAGAAAGCAAAAGAATACTTATTTCAATGTCAATTGCACTATCTGAAATTACCGCAAATGTCCAGTGGACTCTGTATATGACATGCACTGAAGACCTTTTAATTTTAAGAAAAGTGTTACCAACACAATTGCACTTTTAAAATACCATTGTTATTGTGCACAATATCATGGTACTTAGTCCTAGAAAATTGTTTAAACACTCAGATAAATCAAGATTTGCTCATTTTTTGAGGCACGTACAGGTAAGTATGTTGGATCACTGCTTGCACTCAAGTTTTTCAGGCATTTTGTTAAGATCACATGAATCTATTTTATTTCATAACTTGTCAATTACAGTTCACATAAGTGTTTAAAACAAGATTATTCAATATTGAGATCCAATATTCAAAATATATTTTGCAATTTTTTTGTAAAAGATTTAAAATCTGCCTCTGTACTCTAATTAAATGTCTAACCATATGTTCTTCAAAAATAGGCAGAAAAATGTATTCTCATGAGATTTTGCTACACTATTTTAAAATTATAATCCTCTTTAAAATGCTATTCAGATAATGTTGGAAGTTAGTCACAAATTACCGTAGATTCCGGATTTTAAGCCGCTACTTTTTTCCCACATTTTGAACAGCTTTGAACTCTGCGGCCTTTAATCCAGAGCGGCTAATGCATGATTTTTTTTCATGCCGCCTCGTAAACATTTTGCCTCGTAACAGTAGACCAATAAAATTGATGAGTAGTTCACAGAGGTCCAATGAAATTGTACAATAAATCAAGCGCACTTTCACAATTAAATTATTGTAAATCAGTCATTTGTACTCACCCTCATCAACATGGAAAACACTCGAAGAAAAGCATTGCGCTGCCTTTATGGCAGTTATTTAGTTTATAATATTTTCGCTTAGTAATTCATTTGTTAGTTAAAGTTAGAAGAGTTTTAACTATATTTGTTTTCTGTACTACATCGCGGGATGCTATGACGTCACACCCGGTTTCGCCGCGTCTTGTGGGATACCAGTTTGCGATAAACGGGAAGGAGGGGGTCGAGCGGCGGAGCGAAAACGCTGCTTTTAAGTTAAAGGCGATCAATAACTTTTCCTGGTAGGCTGCAGTATATATATTTTTTACCAGTCGTTAGGAGATATTGGAATGTTGTTCAGTAAAGAAGTATACGCAACGTATATTTAAAAGTAGCCGCGTTACGGGCACGGTTCGAAAAAAAGCATTTGCAATATGTATTTGTTTTTGTTACCATATGGATTTAATTAAAAGTTAAAAAATCCTCACGTGTAATATCTTTCTGTGTAAATATCTCATATTACAACGTGGGACACCTGCGGCCGAAAATCCGGTGCGGCCTTTACAAGTAAAAAATTGATTTTATTTCTAAAATTAGAGCCAGCGGCTTTTAATCAGGTGCGCTCTGTAGTCCGGAATCTACGGTACCTAAAGAGTATGTGTTTAGAAGGAACCTTCATTTACATAATACCATTTGCATTCCAAGTCTAAAACATTTTGTAATTTTAGGAAAATGTGTAAGAATTTATGACAGCAAGATCCCAAAAAGATAACATGTGATCAAATCAAACTTTTCTTGATTGAGAGATAAACAATAATTGAAAGAACACCACTTTGGTCAATCTTTGAATAATGGAATTGTATAATTTATCTCCACCTCTAGAGGTAAGTAATAAATCTCTGAGGTTTGTACTTTTGTTTGACATGGTAGAATTACAGCAATTACAGGGATGATATTTATCCTTTGCTCACAATTTTAAATTGAATGTACTGGGAACAGCTTCAGTAGCTATGGCTACATAATCATTATACCAAAATATATGAATCACCTCCTGTTGTGACTGCTCCACATAATTTTATAATCAGTTGCAGTGTTGTTGTTAAGAACAGTCTTCACTGAAGGTGTGCATTAACTCTATCCTGAGCAGGACAATATACTCCCTCATTTAAGGTAGTTTGGCAGCTTTGGGTCCATGCAAACTCTAATTCGTGTCATTCAGAATAACTAAAATTTTCTGACAAGGATACTACAGGTACTCACGCTGAGAAAGCAATCATCTATGATTATGAATCTTCTGTTGGTCACAGTTTTGAACAATGGGCTAATTCATCATCCAACATGCTCTGACTTGTTACGAGAAGCATCATAAGATGTGATTGGCTAGATTGAAGTGCTTTCTGAAGGTAAATCTATAAAATAATATAAACTTAAAATTCATGCTTAGATATGATATCAGGAAACAATTACCTAGGGTTCTGGAAATCAGTTCATTCATCCCCAAGTCAATTCCAAATTTCTCAGCCAAGACAGAATTTGTTACTCATTTAAGCAATATCCCAACCATAGTTCTGATCCTTGTATTCCACAGAATTTAATTATCTCCTGGTATCTTTGGCTCTGTTGTCCCTTGACAGGATGGAAACTGAAAAGTTTAAATTAAACAACAGAGACATAAACCAACAGCTTGTTAGCAAATTTACAGTTCCTATGTTTCCGGTTGTCCCTGCTGAAATAAAATACAATTTTTTTCATCTAAAAGTTCGTAACAAAAGATCTGTACTTAATGAACAAATGGTGGTGGGGGGGGGGGGGGGGGGGAAGCCACCCCCTGCTTGACTTCCTTCCCAACAGGTTTAGTAGATTCTGGATTTACCCTCCTAACTGTTGATGAATTCGCCAACCAGACCAATGAACTGTAATGGTGTGGCTCTATGTGCTCTCTCTGGTGCTGTAAAATATCCTATACTATTTCACTGAAGACAAAGTGTTCCCTTCTGTCCTGGTTTAATTCTACAATTAAACACGTTAAAGTGTATTAGCTGGTCAACATTTGTGTTTTACGTTTCAGAAGTTTTTCATTGTCTGTAAAGTGCTTTAAAGTGTCCTGAAGTAATGAAAGGCACTACAGTTAAATGTATTTTTATTTTTGCTTACCCTTTCTTCCTGTCCTTTTATGGAATAGTGTCTAATTCATTCTAATAAATATTTAATAAGGTGTTCTTTGACAGTAGGTTGGTTTAAAACATCGACTCCAGACTCCTGGGCCTGTTGGAGTCTTGCTTCCGATTGACGTTTGTCTTTAGCTATTTTCCAGGAGAGTCTGATATTGGAATGAAGTAAAGGCACAAGTAAAGGATGATTTTCTTGGTTTTCGATAGCTTGCAAGGCCCGCTCGCAGTAAGCTTGGGCCTCTTCAAGGTGATCTTGCTCTTGGTAACACACACAAATAGAAGCCAGAGTGAAGAGTAAATGGCTTGTGTCACAGGAGCACAGCTTCTGCTGCAAGTGCAGAGCGTTGATTAATGTCTCCATAGCATCCTCACACATGCCACCCCGTAATAAATCTTGACCCGCTATTAAATCTCGAAGGTAAAAGAATTCCAGAAAAATTTTGGACCTGCGAATGTCTGCAATTGAATGGATGTGCTGGAGATATTGTTCAAAAGCCCGACTGCGTTTTGCAATGGTTTCATGTGTATAGTTTTTCCGGATTTTCTTCTTCGGAAAGATGACCTTCCCCATATCCTCTCTGAAATGCTTGTGGAGTGTTTCATTCAACTTTGCAAAATCGGTGTAACGCCGAACAATCACAGCCCTATCTTCATCGAAACATCCCGACTTTATCACGTGTATGGTGTAAGCCTTTGGAAAAGATAAAATACTTATCAAAAACTATTCATTCAAAAACATTTGTTGCAGTCTTTACTTTTGAACACAATATACAATATTTGCAGTAACTGTCAGCACTAAGGATATGATCCACTAAACACAGTTCCCTGGTTCTAGTATTATATATTCATATTCCAGCGTTGCTGATTTATTATCTCTCTCAACCCCAATCACCTGCCTTCTCCCTGTAACCTTTGATGCACTTACTAATCAGGAACCTATTAACTTCTGCTTTAAATATACCCAGTGTCTTGGCCTCTACAGCTGTCTGTGGCAATGAATTCCACAAATTCTCCACCCTCTGGCTAAAGAAATTCTTCCTCACCTGTTCTAAAGGGATGTATTCTTCTGTTCTGGTCCTAGACCACCACCCCCCCCCCCCCACTATGGAAAACACCCTGTCCACATCCACCATATCCAGGCCTTTCAATATTCAATAGGTTTGCACAATTTGCTTTCTTTTGCACTTTGGTTATTTGTCAGTTTTCATGCGCAGATGGCCCCCGTTTTACGAACGTTTGCTTTATGACAGCTCGCCATTATGAAAGAACTACGTTAGTACCTGTTTTCGCTAACCAAAGAGGATTTTTGCTTTTACGAAAAAAGATGGCCGCTTTATACGAGTGTTTACCCTGAGAAAGACTACCATGACCGTGAAGCCTTGTGCGAGCAGTTGTGTGTGCATGCGTGTATATGCCGATTTTTTTTCTCCAAATTGATTTTGGCTCACTGTCTTCCCGATTTTGATAAGTGAAACTACACCGTATGTACAATATTTCTACTTTATATAGGCTGTATATCTATCATATCATTCCTGCCTTTACTATATGTTCGTGTTATTTTAGGTTTTATGTGTTATTTGATATGATTTGGTAGGTTATTTTTTGGGTCTGGGAACACTCAAAAATTTTTCCCATATAAATTAATGGTAATTGCCTCTTCACTTTACAACATTTCAGCTTACAAACGGTTTCACAGGAATGCTCTACCTTCGGATAGCGGGGGAAACCAGTACATGTATAGTTTTAACCATAAATTCTATTGTATTATTTTCCTATAAATGTCTGCAAGAAAATGAATCATAGTGTAGTATATGGTGACATATGTGTACTTTGATAATAAATTTACTTTGACTACCAATTCTGCTTCTTAATCAGAAGGCTGAGGGCCATTTTTAGTGAACTATTCCGATGAAGGTAAACTAAAACCCTATTGACAAACTTAAAACATCCTTTGGTATTATCTTAAAGAAGCATAGAGAAGTTCTCAATAGTTACTGCTCAACCAACACTGAAATCAAATTATCTGGTCAATATTGCATCATTGATTATTTGCTTCGCTCAATTGGCTGCTGTTTACACTGCAACATGACCTGATCTCAGAAACATTTAATTGGGTGTGCAGCATTTTAGAAGGGTAGAAAAGGTCCATTTTTTCATTATAAGGTTGGAATCTATTTAATTTCCTCAAGCATAGAGTCATAGAAAACTACAGCAAGTTTGGCCCATTTGACCCTTTGGCCCATTTAGTCCACACTGAATCACTTAAACTGCTTAGTCCCATCAACCTGCACCTGGATCATTGCCCTCCATACCACTCTCATCCATGTACCTATCCAAACTTCAATTAAACGTTGAAATTGAATCGACCACTTGCACTGACAGCTCGCTCCACACTTTTACTACTTGCTGAGTGAAGCAGTTTTCCCTATTGTTCTCCTTAAACATTGAACCTGAATGGGCCAAGGACAATGAAATGGAGACATCCATTTTCTGAGACTGTCCTTCCAATTCCCCCCACTGCCCCACCATCTTGTGGACCATGTAATTATTCCTGCTCTGAGATAATCTAATCAGAGCAATTGATTAGATTATCAATTTAATCACAAGGAGCTTCAGGTAATGACCTGATAAACCTGGGACAATTTTCAGATAAGTAGCTATTTATTATGTAAATTACCAGACCTACCAAAGGAAAAAAAATAATCTCGTTAGACTAAGAGTCTGGGTCACCTAGTTTGACTGGTTTGTCCAGAGTTGAAAGGAACAAATACACAAGGCTGGGAGGCAAAAACCATAGAACAATGTGGATTACAGCCCTGAACCAGAGCCAATAAAAAGGTGTTAAGAGGCATCTAGGTAATACTGGAATGCTACATTTAAATTGAAAAGGAATGAATATGAAAGTAGACACTTTGAGTGCACTATCACTACTTAAGTGTTCTCTTGTATTTCTTATACTCAAGTACCTCATTTGTTCCTACCTGCCTATATCTGCAATGCACCTCCTTCTTCTCCCCCTCTTAACCTGGGTCTCAGTATTTCTCAAAAACCAAGGTTCCCTAAACCTGTTATTCTGACAGGCACAAACAAGCTTTGTGCTCTCAACATATCACTTTTGAAGGCCTCCCACTTACCTAGTACACCTTTGCCAGAAAACAGCCTGTTCCAATCCACACTCGCCAGATCCTTTCTGATATCCTCAAAATTGGCCTTTTTCCAATTTAGAATCTCAACCCGAGAACCCGTGAACGTGTTGTTTTCGGCGTACTGCAAGTCTGTATCTTTATTGATCCATGCTGCACGCTTGGTGGGGGGGGGGGGGGTACTGATGCTTTTTGCTGGTGGGGGTGGGGGGTGGGGGGGTTGTTGCCTTGCTGCTGGTGTGTAGGGGGTGAGCTGGGGGGCTTTGGGGTTCTAATGTTTAACTGTCATTTATTCTTTGGGGCACTCCTCTGTTTTCGTGGATGTTTGCGAAGAAAAAAAATTTCAGAATGTATATTGTATACATTTCTCTGACATTACGTGTACCTATCATTTACATACAATTACATTTTACTTCAAATGTGATTAAAAACACATGGGTTCTGGAGTGCTGTCAGTCTTTCAACTTACAAAATTGTCTTATGAAGAAAGACTGAGCAAGCTAGGGCTTTTCTCTTTGGAGCAAAGAGAGATGAGAGGTGATTTGATAGAGATGTACAAGATGATAAGAGGCATAGAGCAAGTAGATCGTAAGGCTTTTTGCAAGGTGATAGGTGAAACTTGAAGGGGGAGGGATGAAGTAAAACACTTGGAAGTAGATAGGTGAAAGAGAAAGCCATGAAAGAAAGGGTGGGGGGAGGAGCACCAGAGGAAGTTGATGGGTGGGCAAGGACACAAGGTGAGAGGGGAAAAGGGGATGGGAAATAGGGCTTTACTGGAAGTTTGAGAAATCGATGTTCATATCATCAGGTTGGAGGCTACTCAGACTGAATATAAAGTGTTGTTCCTCCAATCTAAGTGTGGCCTCACCACGACAACAGAGGAGACCATGAATAAACATATCAGAATGGGAATGGGAAGTGGTATTAAAATGGGTGGCCACTGGGAGATCCTACTTTTCTGGTGGACAGAGCGTAGGTGCTCAGCGAAGCGGTCTCCCAATCTATGTCGGGTCTCACCCACATACAGGAGGTCATACCGGGAGCAAAAGACGGGGTATATGACCCCAACAGACCTGGAAGGACTGTTTAGGGCTCTGAATGGTAGTGGGGAAGGAGGCGCAGGGGCAGGTGTAGCACTAGTTCTGCTTGCAAGGGCAAGTGCCAGGAGGAAGATCAGTGGGGCCGGATGAATGGACCAGAGGGTCATGTAGGGAACGATCCCTGCAGCAAGCAGTAATTGTGGAGGGGTTGGGGGAAAGAGGGAAAGATGCGCTTGGTGGTAGGATCCCATTGGAGATGGCTGAAGTTTCGGAGAATTATGTGCTGGACGTGGAGGCTGGTGGGGTGGTAAGTGAGGACAAGACGAACCCTATTCCTAATAGGGTGGTGGGAGGATGGGGTAAGAGCAGACGTGTGTGAAATGGAAGAGATGTGGTTGAGGGCAGCATTGATGGTGGAAGGGAAGCCCCTTTCTTTGAAAAAGGAGGCTATCTCCTTAGTTATGGAATGAAAAGCCTCATCCTGAGAGCAGATGCAGCAGAGACGGAGGAATTGAGAGAAGGGGAGGGCGTTTTTACAAGTAATAGGGTGGGAAGAGGTATTGTCCAGGTAGCTGTGAGAATCTGTGGGTTTATAATAGACATCAGTGGATAAGGTGTCTCCAGAGATAGAGACGTTGAGATCGAGAAAGGGGAGGGAGGTATTGGAAATGGACCATGTAAATTTGAGGGCAGGGTGTCCATTTCCGACACCTCCCTCCCCTTTCTAAATCTCATGAAACGTCGACAATACCCTTTTCCATAGATGCTGCATGGCTTGCTGAGTTCCTCCAGCATCTTGTATGTGTTGCTTGACCCAGAAGGTCTGTTCTGTGCTTTAGTGTTCTATGTTCTGAAATAAAAAGGAGCTTGTGCAATCCTGTCAATCTGAACACTTCCACTTTTAGACAAAATAGAAATTGTGAAACGTCACAGAGGAAATATCTAAAATCAGAAATCAATTTGTCTTACTTCCATTCTATGCAAAATAGTAGAATCAGTTACAAAGCATAAGCAGGCAACTAGCAAAAATGCTTTATAAGAATTTTGTCCAGTTTGAGGAAGTGAAACCCAAATCAACCACAGTAAAGATTATACAGAACGTGATGGTAATTTTTTAAATGTTTGATTTGGAATTCTGGGCTGGCATGGTCAGGGCTAAGTGGAATGCCTCAGTGTTCAAATGGATCTGGTACTAATTTAAATTTACATTGGTAACTTTGATGAACAAATTCCAGTGAAAATTATTACAGTTTAGAAAGGGTATAAAATAAGAGTCAGTGGATGAAATTAGTTCAGGAGTTTCAGAATGAGTTTGCCAAAATATTCCTTGTAAGGAAAAAAGCAAATGGCAATTAGGGAAGGTGGTAAAATAGGCAAACCAAGGATTCAATAGATTCCACACACAAAAATTTCATAGTATCAATTAACAAAGCCAATGGAATAGTTAACTACATTGTCAAAACCAGAGAAATAAATTGTGTGATACTGAAAAATGCAAGTGAATTTCTCAGCATGCATCACTTAAAATTTGTTAAAACTACCAAAAGAACAGATTATTTAAATTAATTTACAAGGGTTTCTTGCCCTCTAGACCTACAATCTAGCCCAACTCTGACCTCTCACCCCAACCATTTTTGTTCCATTACCCACAACCATGTCTTCAGCGTTTTATACATGCAGCTCTAGATTTTTAAAAACTCTCTTGTAAAGACATCCCTTCTGTTTAAAACAAGAAATAAATCAAAATACTTTGTTTGGAAAACATCATTAAGTTGTCTACAAATAAAGTTTGACTTATGGACAGTCAAGAAGAACTTCTCAGATCTGACTGTCTTTAGTTTTTGCAATTGAGGAACAAGCAGAGGATGTTATAGAGCAAGTCTGTTTGGAAATGTGATCAGAAATTAAAAGCCTCTGTAAAAAATGCAAGTAGCAAATCTTCCATTTGTTTCTATGAGTAAGGTAAAAACGAGGAGAATTCATTGAAAATGCCCAATCTGGAAATCCTGAGCAACACACACAAAATGCTGGAGGAACTCAGCAAGTCAGGTAGTATCTATAGAGGAGAATAAACAGTTGACGTTTCAGGCAAATACTTCATGGCCTGCCAAGTTTCTCCAGCATTTTGTGTGCTTTGCTCAAGATGTCTAACATCTGCAGAATCTCTCGTGTTTATGGAAATCTGTTTATGGTTTATTTTAATAATCCTGTGGGAGTCCATGCATGGAAGGACTTTGAACAGTAGTGTTATTGGCTCCAGGATTTCAACACAAAGGATCAGCAAAATATTTCCAAGTCAGAATGACGTTGGAACAGAACTTACTGGAGATGGCTTTCATGTGCATCTGCTGCTCTTGTGATAGAAACAATCCCTATGTACCAGCCAGGTCTGCCTTGCCCCATCTACTTGCACCTGGACCATAGCTCTCCATACCTCTTTAATCCATGCAGACTTCCCTTAAATTTACAACTGAACCCACATATACCACTTACACCGGCAGCTTGTCCAGACTCACACCACCCCCAGTGAAGAAGTTCCTCTAGTTTAGTCTCACCCGAGCTGAGGGGGGAAAAGCCTGCAAACATTCATTCTATCCATACCCTTGATAATTTTGTATAGCTCTACAAGCTCACCCCTCATTCTCCTGCTCTCCAGGGAATAACGTCCTAACTTATTCAATCTTGCCCTATAACTTGGGTCCTCAAGTGCTGGCAACATCTTTGTAAATTTTCTCTGCATTTTTCAAGCCTATTGATAAGTTTCCAGTAGGCAGTTGATTAGAACTGCACATAGTACTCCAAATTTGGTCTCACCAATCTCCTATACAACTTCAACACCCCAACTTCTGTAATGATTGCTCTGATTTACGAAGGCCAATGTACCAAAAGCTCTCATTACGACCCTATCTACTGGTGATTCTACTTGTCACTTTTCAACAACGCATGAATGTTATCCAGATCTTGCTGGCAATGGACACAGACCAATTCATTTTCTGCCAAGTTGTCAAACTGATAAAAAAAAATTCCACTATAAAAAGTTATGGAATTCATCCAGTCAAACTATTGTTCCTTTAGCAGCAAAGGGGTTGCTATTGACAGAGATGAGATGACAAGTCTGGGAGGAGATGCTGAGAATCAAAACAAAACAGCACATTAAAAGGAAGGAGGGTCACATTATCAACATCACTGAGATCACTTCATCCCACCCTGAACTATCAACAGAACAGAACCAACAAATGGGATGTTCTGGGAAGTAATATCTTGTGGAAGAGACAGCCTGACAAATTGGCAAATTTAAGTTGGCACAACATTGTGGGCCAAAGGGCCTTCAAAGTGCTGTTCAGTTCAATGTTCTGAATTGATATTTGAAGACCAGGTGGCTACAGTGATATTAAACTGAAGGCATCAGCACCAAACAAATGTCCAGGCGTGATGTGAAGAAGGGTTGAAAAAGATATCTGATAGGAAGGCTGATGGCAGTGACCCAGACAGCCACCAATGAAGATGATCCTGAGTTAGAGACTCAGAGGGGTACTTCCCAAGTGCAACCCCAGCCAGGTTCATTTAAAGCAGGTAATATCTGAATACAAGGAGCGAGTTTTAAAGGTTGTCAAAGTAAACTATTGTAAAATGAAAGATTTATTGTTTCAGCTACAAAGGGAATCCAAGTTGTTTGAACAAATCATGATTAATAAAATGAAGTTATAAGGAAAAGTTGGTGTCTTATTGTGTGCTACATTTCATTGGCAACAGAGGAGGTTAGAGCAGCTGCAAAAGCTGGAATTCTAAAAATGATTGGTGTTACACAATTTACCAGGCATGGTACGTCTCCAGGGCTGGTTTGTGGTGAATGTCAAGGGTGTGGTTCATTAACTACTAAAACAACAGGATGCCCTCTTCAGAACTGCTTTGCTTTATTCCAGATTTAGTCAGGAGATATGGGATGTTGTCCTTTTTTGGACGGACAGAAGAGGAAATAAAGTTACAAGGATTTGTTTCTACAACACTAAGAGGCCATAACTCCCCCTTCTGATTCATCTTCCTCACCCCACATAACCTTTTATTCCTTTCTCCCTTAAATTTGTCTTGTTTCTTTAAATAGGTTTATAATATTTACCACAAGGACTGGGGCAAAATAACCAAGTGTAACTCCAATATCAACTTACAGTAAAGTCCCAACTAATACTCAATTGCAGTCCCTTTGTGACCAAGGAACTTATGCACGGGAAAGTATCATCATTTTGCTGTGGTTGGGTGAGGGGTGCTACTGAGCCACTACCCTGCTTTAGCCGACTGTCAAGCCGGTTAAAAATATAATCTTTCTGTTCCAAGTCATTAAAAGATTGAAAAGATTGTTTTTCAAAACAATAAGCAAATACTAAACAGCTAAAGGACAAAACCAGATAAAACACATGTAACCAATTCATTAAAAGAAACGCAGGAGATTCTGTAGATGCTAGAAATCAAGAGAAATCCAATGCCAGGAACATACAAATTTAGACATGTCCTTATGAAGACTGGAGTTAGATTTCATTAGAGAATCTAATTCATTAAAAGATTTGGAACTATCAATCATAACTTGTTCCCTTGCAGGTATTTTGTGCGTACTGTTGCAAGTCATGTGCTGGGAGGTGTAAAATTAGTTTGGAGGAAATAACATTATGTAGATGGGAAACACTATCTGTGTGTAGTGACTGAAAGCAGCTGGGCTGTTAGACAGGCTAACTGCATTTTCTATTATGGAATCAATGACAGCTGAGTGTTATTGCTTTACTCATCGAAGCACAAAGAGGATTGCTATGTGGATTGCAGACGTGGGAGGGCTGAAGAACCAGAGAGTGAGTGATATCATACAATTCTCTGAATTGACTTGGTAGACACAACACTTAACTCATCAGTCCAGCTGGGTTTCTGACCAATCTGCACCCAGAACATTAATTATGGGGAATTGTGACAGCAATTTTAAAAAGTGCAGATTATCCAGCATCTTTTAAAGTATAAAGATTAGCTTTATTTGTCACCTGTATATCAATACCTTAAAACATACAGTGAAATGTGTTTCCGTGTCAAAGCTAATCAGCGAGGATTGTGCTGAGGCAGCCTGTAGGCATCACTACACGCCTGGCACCAACACAACATGCCCACAATTCACTAACCTAAACTGTATGCATGTCTTTGGAATGTGGGAGGGAACCCACACCGTACAAGCTCCTTACAGACATCAGTGGAATTGAATCCCCAATCAGTGACTGCTGGCTCTATAACAGTAATGCAGTAAGCACTATGTTACTGGGCCATCTTACTTAGTCCCCTGTACTCTTACCGTTTCTGCATTCAGATAAATGGAGACCCTGCTCTTATGATGGATCTGACATTGTTGTTGGTAGATTTCCCAGTTTCAGCTGTCTGCCCAGCACCATGTTGGGTCAGTTAGACTTTGGCTGCACGGGGCTCAGAGTACAATTCACTCACACACATGCAGGGAATCTCTAATCAGAAATCAGTACAATCCACTTATGTTCAACAGAAATAACTCTCACCACATATTTGGAAGACGAGTCCTGGATGACATTAGCGCTTGTGACCTCAAAAATCAACTTCTCTTCAATAAACTTCACTTTGGCCTTCTTCCAACTTTCCTGAAGGTGCTTTGTAAGCAGATTGCAGTGTTTAAGCTCACCCAAGGGATTTTCTACAAAACAAAAGAGGTGAATTGTATGTTGCATGCCTTAACAATATTTGAAAGTGGAGCACCTCAATCACGTACTTCCCTGGGCAATTACCATCTGTGAAAGAAAGGAAACATTGTTTTTTATCAAGCATTTTACAATCTGAAGAAATTCCAAATGTACTTTGCAGTTCAAGTTTTGATTTGTGAACACAATCATAACAGGTGCAACCAACATCTTTGATGAAAGGATAAATATTAGCCAGGTGCAAAGGAATTTAAACGTCCTCGTGCAAGACTCCCAGAAGGTTAATTCACAAGTTGAGTCTGTGGTAAAGAAGGCAAATGCAATGTTGGCATGTATTTCAATGGGAGTAGAGTATAAAAACAAGGAGATAAAGCTGAGGCTTTATAAGACACTAGTCAATACTCTTGGAATACTGTCAACAGTTTTGGGCCCCCTATCTCAGAAAGGATGTATCATCATTGGAGAGAGTCCAGAGGAGGTTCATGAGAGTGATTCTGGGAACGAAGGGGTTAACATACAAGGAGCATTTGGCAGCTTTGAGCCTATACTCAATGGAATTTAGAAGAATGTGTGGGGATCTCATTGAAGCCTACTGAATGTTGAAAGGACTAGATGAGGAGGATGTGGAGAGGATGTTCCCTCTGGTGGGGGTATCCAGAACTCAAAATTGAGGGGTGACCTTTTTGAACAGAAGTAAGGAGGCATTTTTTTTTTAGCCAAAGAGTGGTGAACCTGTAGAATGCTCTGCCACAGACTGCAGTGGGCCAAGTCTGTGGGTATATTTTAAGCGGAAGTTGATGGGCATCAAGGGATATGGTGAGAGGGCACGTGTATGGTGTTGTATGGGATCCGGGAGCAGCCATGATGAAATGATAGAATGGACTTGATGGCCTAATTCTGCTCCCATGTCTTATGGTCTTATTGTCTTAATTCTCAGCTGTCCGTGAAAGTATATTTCATGGTATATTTTATAGTATGTACAAGAGCAGAATCTCTGCCCAATTCTTCACTTGGAAAGCAGCACCAGTAAAAAAAAATGCAGAATTAACTTTAATACCACATTGGAGTATAGCCAAAGATTGAGGCATATCTCATAGACTCGCACAGCATGAAGACGAGTCCTTCAGCCCGTTAACACCACACCAACCACTATTTGCTCTCTCTTTTTTCATTCTCTCCAAATCATCTCCCCTTCACCTAGATTCCACCACTCTTGGGACAGTTTACAACTATTGTAGGAGGAAACTCACCCTGTCACAGGGAGAACTTATAAACTGTCCACAGACAACACCAGAGATCAGGACTGAAGCTGGGTCTCTGAAGTTGTTAGGCAGGAGCTGTACTACACAATGCCTATGGCACTATTTTGCTAAGTTACTCCCAGTGCTCTGACCAATATCGTCTACCCAAACTTATCGAAAACAATGCCCCATTGCAGTTTGTGGGTGTTTGCTGTACACCAATTGGCTGCTGTGCTTTGCAACATTGACACCAGCTAACAAAACTAAAGAAGCACAAACAGTCCAGAAAGCCTTTTGAACGTGTCCAAAACTTCCAGTCTGCTGATGATTCAAAGGCTGACTCACTGCGTTCTTGAACTGAGGCCACAGTACCAGTAGATACAGAAAATCTCTACGTATGATTGCAGCTAACCATTCCAGTGCCTCTTAAAAGCAGATAAAGAGTTTCAACGGCCTGGGAGCTGGTTACCTAGTCTGCCTTCTTGACATCCACAGAACAAGGTCCAGAGAAGGTTCAAATGTAGAAACAGAAAGTGGGAACCTGTCCTTAAATTCTCCACTCTTGAAAAGACATAGAACACAAGAGATTACTGTAGGAGCAAAATTAAGCCACTTGGCCCATTTAGTATGCTCCGTCATTCCATCATAGCTAATTTATTTCCCCCTTCTACTCCATTCTCCTGCCTTCTCTCAGTAAACTTTGATGCCCTTACTAAATCAAGAACTTTACTAATGTCTGATTTAAGTATAGCTAATGATTTTGACCTCAACAGCCATCTGTTACAATGAATTCCACAGATTCATCACTATCTGGTTAAAGAATTTCCTCTTCATCTCTGTTCTAAATGGATGCTCCTCTATTCTGAAGTTGTACTCTCTGGTTCTAGACTACCCCAATATTGGAAATATCCTCTCCATATCCACTTTATCAAGGCTTTACAATATTTGGTAGAACTCCCCATTCTTCCGTACTCCATTGAGCACAGGCCCAAAGCTATTAAACGCTCCCAGGATAATTCTTGTGAGCCTCTTCCGAATTAATGTAATGGCAGAAATAAAAATTAATTTAAAGTCTTATAGTACAGTTGTATTGCTAACATTGTCAATTTAACCTCAATGATCGCTTTCTTACTGGAATACATAATACAATGATTAAGGGCAACATGAGATTGAGTATTTTACTTTACTAACAAGAATGTAGATTAAAATAAAGCAAGTTTAAGCCCTCTTACCTCTTCTCACCTGTCAGCTCCCCTGGTGCCCCTCCTCCTACCCTTTTGTCCATGGTCTACACTTTCCCATCAGATTGCTTCATCTCCAGTCTTTTGTCTTTTCCACCTATCACCTCCCAGCTTCTTACTTCATTCATCCTCCCCCACCCACCTGAATTCACCTATCACCTCCCAGCTTCTTACTTCATCCATATTCCCCCACCCACCTGGATTCACCTATCACCTCCCAGCTTCTTAATTCATCCATACTCCCACCCACCTGAATTCACCTATCACCTTCTAGCTTGCACTCCAAACCATCGCCATCTTCTGTCATATTCCCCTTCCTTTCAAATCCTGAAGAAGGGTCCTGGCCTAAACGTCGACTGTTTATTCCTCTCCTTAATTGCTGCCTGACCAGCTGAGTTCCTCCAGCATTTTGTGTGTGTTGCAAGGGAGCTTAAGTCTTTTTTTAAACTAACTTTTTAAAATGTTAACTGCAATATTCAAACACTGATCTTCAGTGCTCTTATTATCTCAATCAGCATGTGTAGGTGTTCTGTGTAATACCAAGTTTGTGCACAGTACATTACAATTTGTTTAAGGAGTTAGAAGGATCTGTCATTTGTGAAATTTATTCCAAAGTTTTTTTTAAAATATTAGACTGGTTTGACTGTGGAGACAAAGGTCAGAGCAGCCCTATTTTCTGAGGATGTGGCAAAGTTCTAAGTAGGTTTATAATCAAAGTACATATACGTCACCATATACTACCTTGAGATTCATCTTCCTGCAGACATTCACAGCGGAACAAAGAAGTACAACAGGATCAATGGCAAAACAACACACAAAGATCGGCAATCGATGTGCAGAAGACAAAATGAACAGACAATACTGAACACCACTCACAGAATGCTGGAGGAACTCAGCAGCCCAGGCCGCGTCAAACAACACTGAGAACACGAGTTGTAGAGTCCTTGAGAGTGAATCAGTTCAGTGTTGAAGTGATTGAAGTTATCCACGCTGGTTCATTTGAAGAGTAATAACTATTCCTGAACCTGGTTGATACAGAACCATACGGCATGGAACAGGCACTTTGACCAAACTAGTCCGTGCCAACTAAGATTCCAATCTAAGCTCGTCTGTTTACACAAGTTTGGCCCTGTCAGTTTACAACTCACTGCTTCACTTACTCTCAAAGAGCTGCTCTGTTCAAAGAGTGGGGAAAGCATTCCTTTCTCTTTTAGCATGCAATGCAAAGTCTGGACTTCCCCTGATAGTGGGCTTTCTTATTCCATCCAGACAGAGATTCACACACTGCAGTCTGCAGTTCCTTTCATGTAACTGTGTTTATGTTCTACAGGGATGTCAGGCCTCAGCAGTGCTCAGTCGCTAAACAGGATTTTATTTATTTTGACCTACAACACGGTAACAGGTCCTTCTGGTCCAATGAGCCCCCACCGCCTCATTACAACCACGTGACCAATTAATCCACGTCTTTGGAACGTGGGAAGAAACCGGAGCACCCGGAGAGAACGTACAGATAGCAACAGGATCGAACCCGGGTGGCTGGTGCGGTTAATAGAGTTACATTAACTGCTATGGTGCCATGTTGCAGAACATGGGAATTCCTTTATCTAGTGCTGTTTCTTGGTATTATCTTTGTACACTGTCCTGCGCGTTTGGGCGCTTGCAATATTTTATGGGGCAGTTTGAGGCACATCAGATGCACGCACCTGAGGTACACAGTGCATCCAGTGATGCAACCAATTCCCACTTGATTTTCACTTCACGCACTATGGGCCTTTATGTCAGCAACACACTGTGCAAGTCATGTGTAAGAAATTCAAGCTGAGCAGCAGGAAGGAGCCTCATTTCTGGGCTTCTAAAAAGGGATTCTTTATTATCTGGAGGTTTTGTTAGAGAAACAGTTAGTGGAGAGCTAAACAGGATTTCTAAACCTTCCTGATGAAGGGTCTGATGAACATTGGCTACTCTTTTCTCACGGATGCTGCCTGACCTGCTGAGTTCTTCCAGCGTCGTGTACGTATTCTTTGATCCACAGCATCTGCAGTTGTATTTTTGTGTTAGTGGAGAGCTTGCTGCTCTCAAGAGATCTCAACAGCAGACTGAAGGGTGGAAGAGATTTTCCTTTATCTTGAGGTGGCACGAGCTTGGTTGTACAGTGGCTACTTTTTCTGTGCCTCCAGGAGGAGTGGGCAGAAGCTGCCAAAGGAGAAGGAAATCAGAGGGCTCTTTCAAGGAGGTTATTCTCTCAATCGTCTCTGGGAACAGTCAATATCTTACACCATATGTCCAAAGAGCAATGTACCCAGTGGCAAAGATTGTCAAAGCAAACAACCACTGGGGGATGCATTCATTTCGAGAGGACTAGAATATAAAAGCAAAGATATAATTCTGAGGCTTTATAAGGCATTGGTCAGACTGCACTTGGAGCGCGGTGAGCAGTTTTGGGCCCCATTTAGTCAGCGGGCAGTGAAATCAGCGGAATTCATTTCAACAGACAGCTGTGGAGACCAAGTCACTGGCCCAATTAATGGGAATCTAATTGAGAAAATTGCCAGGATTCCCTTCGTTTATTAGGGACACAATGCCACTCAACTGGAGGAGGAGACTGTTGCCAAACAGGTTCTAACAGTGTCAATCATGTGCACTTGTCCGGCCATTAGACACTACACTATGTTTAGAGAGAACAGTTTTTAAAAACACTGTCCGCCGTGTGTTTATGTTCAAAAAGCAGTGACTTCTGGCACTGTTAGTTGGTGAGAAATAGGCCATAAGGCAATTCTGAACCATTTTGCTCACTGCGGTTTCAAGCATTCAAGCTTGGGAGATGCCAGATCAGGCCAGGAGTGAAAATAAAATGAATTCACTACTTCAAGGAGGGACTATGAAGAATTTGAAGGTATCAACAATCATCTTGAATGTTCCAAAGAAACTGAAGATTTGGAGGATGCAATCATCAATAGCATTGTACGAAGGCAGTCCATTATCTGCACTAGGTGTCTGCACTGACGTTGTTCATTATGTACACTAGATAAATTTATCTGTTAATAAATATTAGGAACTAATACAGTATTATAGTACTGTTGATAGTTATAATTTGTTCTGTAGTTCATTTAAATACACAATTTGTTACTCAATTCATCTTTTTTTTTAAAGAGATGTACCTTTAACTATTTTCATGAAACTTAAGCTAAATGGGCAGCTGCTTAATTGAGTCAAAATGTGCTGGTCCTAATGTATTCCAATTAAAACCAGGACTCAAAACAGAGGCTGATAGGATCTGGATCAGCAAGGACATCAAAGGAAGGAGGGAGAACGGGGTTGAGGGGTAAAATAAATCAGCCATAGTGGAATGGCAGAACAGACTCAATGAACCAAATGGCCTAATTCTGCTCCCAAGTCTCATGTCCAATACACTGTCATCACCTTGGGGAACTCTCAGCAGGCAATGCAGACCCTGGATTTTCAGCAACAGTGACCATCCGCCTCTTGAGAGAAATTGCATACATGGTGTGGATTCTTCGTGTGAATCCCAAGTTATTTCGTAATACTAACATAGTACACAGAATTGTTCAGCAAGAAAACAGGCCCTTTGGCCCATCAAGTCCATGCTGACCATATAACAATTACAGTGTCCTATTTTCTTGACTGTGGTCACTCAAGAAATCTCAATAGCTTAATGCAAGAAACACTTTTCTGTTTGAGCCATATTTCAGCTATCACCAGGCAAGCACTATTCCCTGAATCCATGAACATGCAAATTTCAGGTGTAAGTGACATACAGTAAAAGAGCAAACCTGTACACTCGTATTCTACAGTAATTCATTGTACCATTCAATATACAGCCTGGGTCACTTGTATTTCCATTAGCATCTCCACATGTTCCTCCCTTCTGATAAATTGGTTTATTATTGTCACATGTACTAAGGTACTTAAAAGCTTGCAACACACACAAAATGCTGGTGGGACGCAGCAGGCCAGGCAGCATCTATAGGAAGAAGTACAGTCGATGTTTCGGGCCGAGACCCTTCGTCAGGACTAACTGAAAGGAAAGATAGTAAGAGATTTGAAAGTAGGAGGGGAAAGGGAAAATCCGAAATGATAGGAGAAGACTGGAGGGGGTGGGGTGAAGCTGAGAGCCGGAAAGGTGATTGGCAAAAGGGATACAGAGCTGGAGAAGGGAAAGGATCATGGGATGGGAGGCCTAGGGAGAAAGAAAGGGGGAGGGCAGCACCAGAGGGAGATGGAGAACAGGCAGAGTGATGGGCAGAGAGAGAACAAAAAGGGGAGGGGGGAAAATAAATAAATCAGGGATGGGGTAAGAAGGGGAGGGGGGCATTAACGGAAGTTAGCGAAGTCAATGTTCATGCCATCAGGTTGGAGGCTACGGTATATAAGGTGTTCCTCCAACTTGAGTTTGGCTTCATCTTGACAGTAGAGGAGGCCATGGATAGACATCAGAATGGGAATGGGATGTGGAATTAAAATGTATGGCCACTGGGAGATCTCGCTTTCTCTGGCGGACAGAGTAATACCCTCCTCCCCTTCTTACCCAATCCCTGATTTATTTATTTTCCCCCTCCCCTTTTTTATTCTCTCTGTGCCCATCACTCTGCCTGTTCTCCATCTCCCTCTGGTGCTCCCCTCCCCCTTTCTTTCCATTGATTCTGTCTACACCTTCTGCTACCTCAGCAAAGCAGCTGATAGGAAGACCCCACCCACCCTGAATATTCTCTCTTCTCCACTCTTCCACTGGGCAGAAGATACAAAAATCCAAAAAAAACATTTACCACCAGGCTCAAGGACAGCTTCTACTTCATTAGGAAATTACTGAATGGTTCCCTAGTATGATACAATGGACTTCTGACCTCACAATCCTCATCATTATGATTTTGTACCTTACTGTTTACCTGCATTGCACTTCTGTGCCAATTTACTCTGCATTCTGTAACTGAGTTCTCTTGCCCTACCCTCAGTGCACTCTGTAATGATTTGACCTGTACGAACAATATGAAAGACAAGCTTTTCATTGTCCCAACTGCAGATAGTCATGCAGCATAGAAACAGACCCTTCAGCCCACAACACCCATGCTGACCACTGTGTCCCCATCTATATTAATCCTATTTACTAGCACTTGGATCATAGCCTTCTGTGTCTTTTCCAGCAAATATCTGGTATCTTCATAAGAAAATAGGACGAGTCCACTTGACCCTTATGCCAATTTACTCAATAATTTAATTATCTGTTACTTTGGTGTCCCTTTTCTTCAGTACCCCACATCAGTTAATTCCCTAAATATCCAAATATCTAGCTTTATCTTGAGAGTGACACCCTTCACAGCACTTTGAGCACACTATTACAGGTCCACGATCCCTTATCCAAAATTCTGAAATCCCAAAAGCTCTGTAAACCGAAGTTTTTTTCACCAACAGCTGACGTCACTCAGGTGTGACGTGGCAACACTAGCAGAGGCCGCCAGACGTCAGTTGTGGCTCAGCACTCTTACTGGTTACACGTGCATTTGTTGTTCGCTGATATTTTGTGTTCACTGTTGACTTTGTGTTTAATTTCACTGTGAAAATATCAAAAAGAGCTGCAGATACCCCTATGGGTAACAATGAGAAAAAGAGAAGGAAGCATCTATCACTATCAATAACGAAGAAAGTGGAGTTATGGTAGAAGCTTGATCGTGGTGTGTCTATGCAGCGTCTTACTGAAGAATATGATGTTGGAACTACCACTGTATATGATTTAAAGAAACAGAAAGACAAGTTACTGAAGTTTTATAGTGACAGTGACGTTCTACATTTATTCCAGTAAATCATTTACCATGTGTTTGATTCGATTCATTTGAAGCTGTATATTTTAAAGTTTTATTGCATGTTTTTGTTGGAAGTAACATTTTATTCGTCATTATTCCCTAAATAATACAGTATAACAACTATTTACATAGCATTTACATTGTATTAGGTGTAAGTAATCTAGAGATGATTTAAAGTATATGGGAGGATGTGCGTAGGTCTGGAGCTCCGCCTGGTCCTAAAGTCCACCTGTACTGAGCCAGGTTAAATAAGGGACTTGAGCATATGTGGTTTTTTTTGTATCAGTGGGGGAGGGGGGGGGGAGGAGTCCTGGAGACAATATGGAGGGATTCTGAAATCCGAAATGCAACTGAACTGGCCCCAGGGATTTCCGATAAGGGATCGTGGACCATACTAAGATTCACAACCTCCTGAATGAATTCCCTCCCATCTCAGAACTGAGTGCTCAGACTCATAGATACCGCAACGCTTGATCCAGACAACTCTGTCAAAGAAAACATCATCTCCTTTACCCATGAGACTCTCCAAAACTTTCATTCATCTCAATGAGAATTTAACATCCATTCTTCAAGTATGAACTACAGCAACAGATATTTGTTAAGTGAGGAGCCAAATCCGCCAAGATGGGAAAATGTAAAAGGGTCTATTTTAGGAGGGAATAAATATCAAATGGTTCCATTTATTATCGGAAGGCACATTGTCCAAATAGTGAGGGATTACAGAGCTCTGAGATGCAAGAATATAGGCAATATGTGATTAGCAGAAGACTAACAAGTGATTGAGAAGGAAAGCTACTGAATGTTACTGTTTATTGCTAGGGATATTGAAGATGAGTACAGGAATGCAATTTTAAAGGAAAATGGTGAGATCATTTTGGAGTATTGTGCCATATTCCTCCCCATTATTTAAAAAGGGATGCTAATGCATTTAAAACAATTCAGAGACGATCTACTACACCTGGGGCGGGGGCTACGACTCATGGCTTGCGTGCTTGGACTTTTTGCCCAGTAGTCACAGGGTCACAGATCACTACAGCACTGAAACAGGTCCTTTGGCCCATCTAGTCAATGCTGACCTATCATTGTGCCTTGTCCCATCGACCCACACCTGGGCCAGAGACCTCCACAACCATCCCATCCATGTACTTAACCAAACTTCTCTTAAATGCTGAGAGAAGAAGCCTCCAGCTGTTCTGCTGGCAGCTCATTCCATACTCTCAGCACCGTGAGTGAAGTTGTTCCTCTTCATGTTCCCTTAAACAATTCACCTTTCAGTCTTAAGTTACTTATCCTCTAGCTCTAGTCTCACCAAACCTTAATAGAAAAGGCTTGCTTGGATCTACCCCATCTATACCCCTTCTAACACACCTAGTTTAAAACAAATTGCTGGAGGTACACAAGTCAAACAGCAACTGTGGAAAAGTTGGACAAGTTTTAGATGACTGACAGCAGCCTTGATTGAAACATAATAGACCCTAACAGGTCTCAGCTGGGTGGATATGGAAAGAGTTTGCAGCTAGGGGCCCCTACAAGAAAAACAAATCAAGAAAAAAAAAATTTATAAGGAGATTATTGAGTTTTTGAAACTGTCTCCCTCAAAGGATAGCTTTTGAATAAATAAGGTAGAGGTAGATATATTCTTGAAGAGCAAGAGGTTAGTAGATGACCAGTGGCTGGTAGGAAGTGGAGATCAGCCATGATCTTATTAAATGGTGGACTAAGTGCAGGAGGCTGAGCGGCCAACATGCAATGCTAATTTGTATGTTTGTTCACTAAGCCTTCTCCAAGGAGGAATTGGTATTGTACAGGCCACTATAAGCAAGTACAATATATTATCCTCATTCTTGCTTCTAACTCACTCCTATCCTTCACTCTGCACCAGCTCTTCTCTTTTCTCTTTGCCCTCCATTACATGGACTCTCTTGGGCATATTGTTAAACCTTGAATGTTTTTCAGTTCTGGATGGAGGTTGTCAATCTTGAACTCTTGCAGTCCTATCTCGCTTTGCACAGTCCTCTTGACCTACTGATCACTTGAGGTTTTCCACCACTTACCCTTAGAGTTAGATAGAGCTCTTATAGATAGCGGGGTCAAGGGATATGGGGAGAGGGCAGAAACGGGGTACTGATTGTGTATGATCAGCCATGATCACAGTGAATGGCGGTACTGGCTAGAAGGCCCGAATGGCCTACTCCTGCACCTATTGTCTTATCATGTTGAATTGCCACCATCTGCAATACATTGGCTTTTGGGATATTCTTTGGTCCTGGAAAGTATTGACACACATTGAAAAGGTTCCTAATGTTAGCAAACACTACCTTCACCACAGTGTATGTAACGTACGCATGTACAACACAGCAGTACAGCACAGTATGGGACCTTTAGCATACAACATTGTGCCAACCTTTTAAACTATCCCTTAATCTAACCCTTCTTTCTTTTTCAAAAGTGACATACTTGCAAAATTTGCCTATCTAATCGGAGTCTCTTAAATGTCCCTAATGTATCAGCCTCTTCCACCAGCTGTGTATTCCAGACACCCAGCATTCTGTGTAAAAAAAACTACCTCTAACATCCTCCCTAAGGTTTCCTCCACTCACCTTAAAAAGATACCCTTTGGTACTAGCCATTGCTGCTCTGGAAAAAGGACAGACACCGGTGTAGGTCAAGTCATTGGCTATATTTAAAGAGGAGGTTGATAGGTCCTTGGATCAGTAAGGACATCAAAGGTTACGGGGAGAAGGCAGGAGAATGGGGGTGAGAAGGTTAATGAATCAGCCACAATTGAATGGCAGAAAAGAATCAATTGGCCAAATGGCCTAATTCTGCTTCCAAGTCTCATGGATAAAGGAATTGTTGTCCACTCTATCCATGCCTCTTATAACTTTATACACCTCTGGACGAAGTAAGATTTCAGCTTGCACAGGACACATAAAGATTAGAAATATACTCTAGTTTATGCACAAGAATTCAATACAGTGGGAACAATTGATGGAATTTTTTTTTACCAATTAGAATGTGGGAATGTAGGTATGTGAATGGGAGATCATATGAAAAATGCCAATACTGCAGTGTCCTTTATAGCTCATTACAATTAAATAAAAGAGGAATATCATGGTTTTAATATTATTCAGAGCTCCACGTTAATTCCTGTTTTGTTAAACCACAATGCTGGGCTTCATTCTGCAGTACAGTGCAGAGAATCAAACCTGATGGGAAATGGAAGAACTGACTCCACTGAGGTCAGTGGAACTGTATGTATTTAGGAGGTACAACAGGCAGCCAATAATTTCACGTGTTTGTTACCAGCAAACATTGCTGAATTTGATGGTGTAACGGGATAACAGAAGAAAACACTCTCCTCTTCCATTCAAAGTCAGTGAGGGAAGTGTTCACAGGTAGAGCCTGGCACTTCTACAGAATATTTCAGCCAATGATCTCTTCATTAATGCACAAGACTATAAGGCATAGGAGTAGAATTAGGCCATTCAGTCCATCGAGTCTGCTCTGCCATTCCATCAAGGCTGATCCTGGATCCCACTCAACCCCATTCACCTGCCTTCCCGCCATATCCTTTGATGCCCCGACCAATCAGGAAACTATCAACTTCCGCTTTAAATATACCCACGGTCTTGGCCTCCACCATGGTCTGTGGCAGTGCATTCCACAGATTCACTGTTCTCTAGCTAAAAGAAATTCCTCCTTACCTCTGTTCTAAAAGGTCGCTCCTCGATTTTGAGGCTGTGCCTCTAGTTCTGGAAACCCCCACCACAAGAAACATCTTCTCCACATCCACCTTATCTAATTCTTTCAACATTTGGGGTGTTCAGAAACACCCGCAATAGGCTGGAGGAACTCAGCACATCTATGGCAATGAAAAAAAGTCGATGTTTTAGGCCGAGACCATTCATCGGGACTGGGAAAGGGGAAGAAGCCATAAGGTGGGGGAAGGGCAAGGAGTACAAGCTAAAAGGTGATAGGTGAAGCCACAAAAGGGGGAAGATAGGTGGGGGGGGGGGATGGTGAGAAATGGGGGGTGATAGATGAGAAATGCAGAGCTGAAGAAGAATCTGAAAGGAGAGGAGAGTGGACCATGGGGGAAAGAGAAGGGAGGAGGAAGGTGGTGACAGGTAGGTGAGGAGAGTAAGTAAAGGCAAGAGTGGGGAATGAAAAAAGAGAGGAGAGGGGGAAGAAATTACCAGAAGTTAGAGGAATTGATGTTCATGCTGTAGGTTGGAGGCTACCCAGATGGAATATAAGGTATTGCTCCTCCAACCTGAGAGTGGCCTCATTGAGGTGGTAGAGGAGGGCATGGACCAACAGGTCGGAATGGGGATGGGAATTAAAATGATCGGCTACCAAGAAATCCTGTCTGTAGCAGATGGAGTGAGCATAATACTACTCCACCTGGTTAAAGTATGTTCTATCAAGTTAAAACAAAGGTAGCAGCCCGTTTGTACAAAGCAAGTACCCTAACCAGTGCATTACTGAAAGTGTTTCCAGATCTTCTGTCAATTAGGAGTAATTCTGATCCAAGATGCATTCATACTTCATGGTGGAATCTTTTGCATTCATCTGAATGAGGATCTCAGCTTAGCATTGCATCAAAAAAAAAGCCCTCCCTCAGCCGTGCTCTGTAAGTCACATGAAGAAGGGTTTCAATTGTGAGTGGACACAAGTTTGTGAAGACCGCTAAGTGAATCATTGGGGTCGCCCTCTTCCTCCCCATCCATGACGCACACCAGAAGCTCTCCCATCCAGCTCACAATCTCGGACCTCCTACCATCAGCAGAAGGCACCTCAGTACAAGATCAAGGACTGTTAGCTGGGTAACAGCTTCTTCCACCAGGCTGTGAGACTTCTGAACACCCTGCTACCATTCAATGCAGATTAATTATGACAGTGCCAGTAGCAGTATACTGCTTTATATTTAACCATATGTTGCATATGCACTTTATGTCAAGAGAATACTTTAAAAAAATCTGTTATATTTACTTATTTAGAGATACAGTTGTGGAACAGGACTTTCCGGTCCAACAATCTATACCACCATGCAAGCTGCCTATTTAACACTAGCCTAATCACAGGACAACTTACTACAACCAATTAACCTACTAACTGGTGTGTCTTTGGAATATGGGAGGAAATCAGCGCAGGAAACCCAAGTACTCAAAGGATGTACAAACTTCTTACAGATCGGATTGGAATTGAACTCTGAACTCCGACAGCCAAGCTAAATAGCACTATGATAACTGTTAGGCTATCGTGAACCCCTTTATTGTGTTAATATGCTGTATGTGATATACTTTCCGTGATTTGCACCTTGGTCGCTGAGGAACATTGTTTTGTTTGGCTAGACACATGTGTGGGATGTATGGGGTAACCGGGGGGGGGGGGGGGGGAGCACCTCTGGTGAAGGGGTTTGCTTTGTCTATTTCGGGGCAGATTACACACCTTTGGTCCCCGGGCGTCACCCAGCTCTCACTTGTGGCTCCAAGTAGCTATTCACATCACGTGTGACAGCGGCCATACTCTGGTACACTGCCTCAATAGGCGGTCAGTATCCCGGTGAGATAGGGATGTGTCTGTCCTGGCACGCAAAGTCAGCTCTGGCGGACTGGGCGATGAGATCTACAGTGAGATCCAATGGACAGGAAGGTGGTATAGCAACGCTCCGTGGAGATTGAAGGGCACGACAAGATACAAACGATGTAACCAAAGAAGACCCCAGTTTGTGATGCTTCGTCATACCACTGGTCCTGGACTTCTGAAGTCGAAAGGGTGGAACTGCCCCGGTACAATGGCTTTTTCCACGAGGGACAACCACCATACATAGAGTCACTGAAAACTAGTGTAGAAACTGTCCCTTCAACCCACCCAGTCCAAACTGCGTTACCATCGACCTGCACATGGACCATAGCTCTCCACATCCCTCCCATCCTGATACCTATCCGAACTTCTCAAACATTGAAATCTAAATCACATCCACCATGTGTGTTGATAGCTCATTCCATGCCCTTACCACCCTCTGAGTGAAGAGGTTTCCCCTCATGATCCCCTTAAACACTTCACCTTTCACCCTTAACCTCTGACCTCTATCTGTAGACTTGCCCAACCTTAGTGGAAAAAGCCTGCTTCCACTTATACTATCTATAACCCTCAGTTTTGTATACCTCGATCAAATTTCCCCTCAATCTTCCTATGTTCTAGGGAATAAAATTCTAACCTATTCAATTTTTCCTTATAACTGACTACCTCCAGTCCCAGCAACATCCTTGTAAATTTTGTCCACAGTCTTTCAACCTTGTTTACATCTTTCTGGTAGGTGGGTGACCAAATCTGCCCACTATACTCCAAATTAGGCCTCACTAATGCCTTATACGACTTCAACACCCCAATTCCTATACTCGATACTTTGATCGATGAAGTATAATGTGCCAAAAGCTTTCTTTATGACCCTATCTACCTGCGATGCCACTTTCAATGAATTATGGACCAGTGTTCCCAGATGCATTTGTTCTACCACACTCCTCAGTGTCCTACCACTCACTGTGTAGCACCTTCCCTGGTTGATCCTTCCAAAGTGTAACACCTCGCATTTGTCTGCATTAAATTCCATTTGCCATTTTTCTGCCCCTTTTTTTTCCATCTAGTTCTGATAGTCTTCCTCGCGGTCCTCTACACCTCCAATCTTGGTGTGCTGACCCGGTTAACCACATTATCAACCAGATCTTTGATTATAGATGACAAGCAGCAACAACCCCTGTGGCACTCCACTAGTCACAGGGCTACATATGTACAGCTGAATGACAATAAACTTGAGCTTGAATGTGCAGTGATCCAGAATTGAAGAGATGAAGATTAGCTTTCTCCCCCCTCACATGCACATCAAAATGTAGTGAAATGTGCCATTTTTCGTCAAATCTAGAGTGTCACTGTGCTTCTGGGACTAATCATAGCCTGTCCGCGACTCACTAACCCTACCTAATCTGTACATCTTTGAATTGTGGGTGGAAACTGGAGCCCCCAGGGAAACCCACAGGGTCACAGGAAGAAAGTTTAAACTCCTTACAGACAGCGGCAGGAATCAAACCCCAATCTTACAGCTGGCTAACTACTACACTATCGTGCTGTCCAATAATCAGAGAAGAGAAATGTCATGCCCAGGAGAATTCAGAAACTTGCTACTGGGGTGGGGGAGAAGCAGTGGGTCAGAGGGTTCATATCGACAGTTTCAACTTGGAAAAACAAGGGAGAGGCAACAGTGTGGCCTGTGCAGTACTGCACTGGATATACTGATGCAAGCAATTGCTGTTGTACATCGCCACTCGTTCTGAATGTTGACCTCTGCCCAGAATCCAAGGTTTTATCTGTCTCCAGCAGTGTTGCAAAGCTGACTTCCTGAACCCATTAGTGTTTACAATTAAACAACAAGAGCCGGAAGTTGTGACAAATGCTTCCAATCTATTTGGCTGTGAACATGAAAGTGTTATGGCTCTGAAAGCAGAGGAAATTATTTTCTTCTAAGAGTTAGTACCCTTCGTCTGCCTCTCCTCAGTCTGCTTTCACTCTGTTTGGATTCAACTAATCTGACATTTGGGAACGGCTGAAATCAGGTTCTGAGGTCTGCAGTCAAGTATCACTGGAGAAGTGAAGTCAGCAAACACTCCCCACAGCCCTGTTCGAATCCACAGAGAACAGAAAGTCAGCTGAACTCTGTTGTAGGGGACCTCTCATCTAAGCTCTGGAAATTTCTAATTTCTCCATTTATCTAATAGGTCTTAATCACATAAATAGTCACGTCTGAGTTTGGCACTAAATAAGGGCTTGTGGTGACCCACTTTCTGCGCAGGCGAACTGGCTCACAAATAGCCAGTGCGCGGGGAGAGACTTTGGTAATGCAACTCCGACGTCATTTCTGCCCGGAGAGGGCGGGCGCTAGGGATTAAATGCCAGCGCCGCGAAGTTTGAATAAACTAGTCTCGAATGACTTACTGACTGCGTGTCGTTAATTCAACGCTGTGTGTAGCACATCGCTACGTTGGTGACCCCGACGATCCAAACGGGATTTGGTCCAAAGATGACCGACTCTTCATCTGTTCACGCAGTTTTGCTAAAACTGCCAACTTTCTGGACGCTGCGACCACGCGTGTAGTTTAGCCAAGCAGAAGCCCAGTTCCAGGTTCAGCAAATGTCGTCTGATTCCACGCGTTACTATCACGTGGTGAGCGCCCTTGACCAGGAGACGGTCGCCCAGGTTGCGGATTTCATACAGTCGCCCCTGGAAGAAGGCAAATATGAAGCATTCAAAGCGCTGCTCATTGAGACCTTTGGCCTCTCACGGCGTGAGCGAGGTGCCCGCCTGCTTCACCTGGACAGTTTGGGAGACAGACTGCCATCAGCATTGATGAACGAGATGCTGGCCCTGGCTGACGGACACAAGCCCTGCCTCATGTTCGAGCAAGCGTTCCTAGAGCAACTGCCCAAGGACATGCATCTGCTGCTGGCCGACGCAGATTTCAGCGACCCCCGGAAGGTGGCGGCCTGGGCAGACGTGCTGTAGAAAGCCAAGAGGGAGAGCGTGGCATCCATCGGTCAGATTACCAGGCCACGCGCCCAACAGCGGACCATTCCAGGCCCGGCAGGGGGGCGCATGCAACACAGAGGCAGGAGTGAGGAGGCCAGCGAACAGTGGTGTTTCTACCACCAGCGGTGGGGCACAAAAGCCCACCATTGTCGCCCGCCCTGCAAGGGCCAGGGCCAGCTGCCGCTAATGACTATGGCAGCTGGCCACCAGGACAGCCTCTTGTACGTCTGGGACAAACAGTCGGGACGCCGCTTTTTGGTCGACACCAGGGCAGAGATCAGCGTCTTGCCCCCGATGGGGTACGACACCTACAACAGGAAGCGAGGACCCACCCTGAGGGCCGCAAACGGCAGCACAATATGGACCTACGGCACCCGCACAGTGCAGCTGCAGTTCGGCACCAGCCGGTTCACGTGGGACTTCACACTGGCCGCCGTGGCCCAACCACTCCTGGGGGCGGACTTCTTGCGAGCTCACAGCCTGCTAGTCGACTTGCAAGGGAAAAGACTGGTACATGCCGAGACTTTCCAGACGTTCTCTCTGGGTGAAGCCAAGTTGCCGGCCCCACACCTGGACTCCATCACGTTGTCGGACAATGAATTCACCAGAATCCTGGCGGACTTTCCATTGATTCTGGCACCGCAGTTCACGGCAGCCATGCCCAGACATGGGGTACAGCACCACATCCCGACCCAGGGACCACCCCTCCACGCCCGCGTACGAAGGCTCCCCCCGGAAAAGCTCCACCTGGCGAAGGAGGAGTTCAAGAGGATGGAGGAATTGGGGATCATACGGAGGTCCGACAGCACATGGGCCGCCCCCCTGCACATGGTGCCCAAAGCAGCCGGGGGTTGGAGACCATGCGGCGACTACCGCAGACCGAACGAGGCTACAACTCCAGACCGCTACCCCGTGCCGCACATACAGGACTTTGCAGCAAACCAGCATGGGGCAAGAATCTTTTCCAAAGTAGACCTTGTCCGGGGATACCATCAAATCCCGGTGCACCCTGAAGACATCCCCAAAACAGCACTTATCACCCCGGTCGGCCTGTTCGAGTTCCTCCGAATGCCGTTCGGCCTGAAGAATGCCGCACAGACGTTCCAGCAGCTAATGGATGCGGTGGGACGCGACCTGGACTTCGTGTTCATCTATTTGGACGACATCCTTATAGCCAGCAGTAGTCGTCAGGAGCATCTGTCCCACCTCCGCCAGCTCTACTCCCGCCTGAGTGATTTCGGCCTCACGATCAACCCGGCCAAATGCCAGTTCGGTCTCGATACCATTGACTTCCTGGGCCAAAGGATTACCAAAGACGGGGCAACACCTCTGCCCGCCAAGATAGACGTGATCCGCCACTTTGCCCGGCCCAACACGGTCAAAGTCCAGCAGGAGTTTATTGGTATGGTGAACTTCTACCACCGTTTCCTCCCCTCAGCAGCCCGTATCATGTGCCCTTTGTACACCCTGATGTCGGGTAAAGGCAAGGACATTACTTGGGACGAGGAGGTCGTGGCCACTTTCATTAAAGCCAAGGAAGCCTTGGCAGATGCCGCGATGCTGGTGCACCCCAGAACGGACGTCCCGACCACCCTCACGGTGGACGCATCTGACACAGCAGTCGGTGGGGTGCTGGAGCAGCTCATCGAGGGGTGCTGGCAACCCCTGGCGTTCTCGGGCCGTGAACGCATTTCAAAGCTTCTAACCAAGGAGTTGTTTGTTCTCCCAATGCTTACTGATATTAAATGTTCCCTCTGTACCTTTGCTTCAAACCCGCTTGCTGAAACCCCCCACTCAAAGCTCGCGCACTTACACTGCGGCCGCTGTAATCACCAGCTCATCATCCAGTGACACCAAATATTTCAGCATCTGGCACAAGTTCTGTGGGGCAGTTTTTCCCTTCACAACATCACAAAGATAAGCACCGAACTTTACTGAATACATTCCCTTCCATCCTAAATCCTTAATACTCGCCATTACTGCCATCTTTTCTGGAGTCCTGAGTTCTGTGTGAGGCTGAATACCTTGTATCTAATCATGCTGGATTATACCTTCATTTCTCTGACCTCCTCCATTACCATCCTAATCCCTGGTGCACTGTTGAGAAATCTGTCGAAACATTCCTCCTCACCATTCTCCCCACATCAGAGACGAGTTCGATGCACTTGCCTTCCACTTAAGGTTTGCCTACAACCATAAGAGATGATTTCTCCCTCTCTTCATTCGGCTCTGGACCATCTGGACAAAGGAGCTCGTACGTTAGGCCGCTGTTCGTTGACTATAGCTTGGAGTTGAAGAGAAATGTCCCATCCAAACACTCCATCAAGCTTCAAGAGCCAAGCCTCTGTCTTCCTCTGCAACTGGATACTCAGCTTCCTCATCAGCAGACGTGAGGATTGGCAACAGCACCTTCTCACTGCCCATCAGCACAGGTGTACCGCAAGGCTGTGTACTAGCCCCCTGCTCTACTCTCTATTCACACGACTGCGTGGCTAAACACAGCTCCAGTGTTATGTACAAGTTCACCGAGAGCACCGCTGTTGCGGATGAGAGGAGTGTGGAGGGATTTGTTCCGGCCACTGGTAGATGGGTCTAGGCAGAAGACCCGGCCTCAATGACTCCAACTCTAAATCACAGCTGGTGGTGAGTCAGTGTACAGGATTGAGATAGAGCACCTGGTTGAGTGGTGCTAACAACCTCTCTCAATGTCAGCAAAAGTAAAGAACTGACTGCTGACTTCAGTAAAGGGGAAGGAAATTGAACATGAGCCAATCTACATAGGGGTGAGGGGAGAAAATCAGTGGCTTTAAATTCCTGTGTATTAACCAGGATCTTCACTTCGAGATTAAGGTTTGATTTTCTAGTCTAATAAATTTCTACGGATGTACAGTACTGTTGAAAGTGTCTCGATCGGTTGCACCATGGTCTGGTACACATTCATGGCAGATTGTGGCCAATACATTACTGGCACTTCCCCTCCACACCATTGGTAGTGCTGCCTCATCAGATTCCCATCATCCGGCAAGTTATTGACTGAACCTGTGTATGCATGTATTATGCAAATGACCAAAACTCCCCCATCCTCTGGAGGACTCTGTCCCGTTCTTCTGCTCCTCTTTCCCCCCATGAAACAACACCGTTTCATTCTGTATCAATTAGACAGTTTGTCCACATTAGTATTTGCAGAATATATACCAATTGTCTAATATACTAACATAAATGTAAAACATGACAACACAGGTCAGGCAGCATGTATGGAGATAAATACACACTCAACATTTCAGGCCAAGGCCCTTCAAGACTGAGAAGGGAGGGGAAAATGCCTGAATAAAAAGGTGGGGGGAGGGGAAGTAGGGTATCTGGAAGGTGATAGCTGAAGTCAGGTGTTGGAAATGTAAAGGGCTGGAGAAGATGGAATCTGATAGGAGAGGACAGGGGAGCGTAGGAGAAAGGGGAGGAGGAGGGGACCCAGGGGTAAGGATTAGGCAGGTGAGAAGAGGTAACAGGCTGGATTGGGGAATAGAGGAAGAGGGGAGGAGAGGGAATTTTTTATTTTACCGGAAGGAGAAATTGATATTCATGCCATCGGACTGGAGGCTACCCAGATAGAGTGCAAGGTGTTGCTCCTCCATCCTGAGGGTGGCCTCACCTTGGCACAAGAGGAGGCCATGGACTGACACGTCAGAACAGGAATGGGAATGGAAATGGGAATTAAAACGTTTGGCCAATGGGAAGTTCCACTTTTGGTAGATGGAGCAGAGGTGCGCGATGAAGCGATCCCCCAACTTACGGCAAGTCTCACCAGTGTAGAGGAGGCCACATCAGGTACAACAGACGACCCCAGCAGATTCACAGGCGAAGTGTTGCTTCAGGAGGAAGGACTGTTTGGGGCCTGAATGGAGGTGGTGTAGGGGCAGGTGTGGCACTGAGGCTGCTTGCAGGGATAAGTTCCGGGAGAGAAATTAGTGGCGAGGGATGAATGGACAAGGGAATCAAGGAGGAGCAATCCTTGCAGAAAGTGAGGGGTTGGGGAGGGGGGGGGGGGGGGAGAGAAGAGATGCAAAAATGTTTAATGGCAGCCAGCTTACTGCACAGCATCTATGCCACTTGGTTTCACTTTGGAAGAGGTAATAGCATTCAAGCTCTGCCACAGCTATCGAACATCCTTCATTGATTCAAGTTTAGTCTGGAATTGGCATTTTGCCCATGTTGGTTTTCCGAAGATTGCACCCAGACCTTCGGTACCTTATTTGATTGCCAGACTTGAATACCACTGATCTGGCCCTTAGCAGATTTCTGATCTGCTGGTTCACCCAGGGCATCTGGTTGGGGAAGACTCTGAATGATTTTGTGGCGACTCACTTGTCTACGACTGTTTTTATAAAGTCCATGACAAACACAGTGTATTCATTCAGATCCACTGATGAGTCCTTGGATACAGCCTAGTCCACCAACTCAAAGTGATCGCATTGCTGCTCCTCTGCCTCCCACGACCATCTCTTTGTTGTATTAAACTCTGGAGCCTTGCTCTTTAGCCTCTGCCTGTAAGCAGGTAGGAGAACGACAGCAAAGTGACCAGATTTCCCGAACTTCTGACTGGGTGTGGATGGTAGACATTCCTTATTATAGTATAGCAGTAGTCTCATGTGTTGGGACCCCTGGGGCTACAGGTAATTGGACAGAGATTTCTTCAGACAAGCCTGGTTGAAGTCTATGATCTGAAATGCATCAGGATGGACTGGTTCTTGTTTGGTGATGACATTATGCAGTATCTCAAATGGCTGATTACAGTTGGTCAATGGTGGTATGTAAACTGTGGTCAAGATCACAGAAGAGAACTCTCTTGGAAAATAGAATGGTCAGCACTTGATCGTTAAGCATTCCAGGTCAGGGGAAGACGAATATGACAAAACCACCACACTGGAGCACTGCAGCGAGTTCATCATGAAACACACTAGCCCACCTTTTGCCTTTTCTGAATCAGCAGTTTAAACAAACAAAAACATTTTAGGAGCAGCTTCTTCCCTCCGCCATCAAATTTCTGAATGACCCATGGACCCTACCTCGCTACTCCCCTTTTACAATATTCATTGTTACTCTAACATACTAATTCTAAGGATAAAACTACACCTATGCGAATCCCTGTAGCATCTGGTGATCCTATAATCTTTGTTGCGGACATTGATGTCAGAACATTTCTCAGGAAGGTGAGCCCTCGCAATAATATCTTTAGTCTCTCACTGCTGCAGTTCAAAAGGACGACAGTCATACCAGAGCCCAAGAGCAGGGTGAGCTGCCTCAGTGACTATCACCCACTTCCACTCACATCTACCATGATGAAGTGCTTTGAGAGGTTGGTCTTGAACCAGCTCCTACCTAAGCAAGGACCTTGACCAGCTGCAACTTGCTCATTGCCACACAGGTCTACAGCAGATGCAACCTCACTCAGCCTTGACTCACTTAGACCACAGAAAAACCTCCTTCAGGCTGCTGTTTATTGATGGCAACTCAACGTTCAATACCGTCATACCCGCAATACAAACCAACAACCTCCAAAACCTGGGCTTCAGTACTTCCCTCTGCAACTGGATCCTCGACTTCCCCATTGGGAGACACAGTCGGTGCATTTCGAAAATAACATCTCTTCACCGGTAAACCACAAGGTTGTGTGCTTAGCCCACTGCTCTGCTCTCTCTACACCCACGGCTATATTGCTAGACACAGCACTAATGCCATCTATATATCTGCCAATGACACAACTATTGTTGGTAGAATTTCAGATGGTGACGAGGAGGCGTACAGAAGTGAGATAGGTCAGCTGGTTGAGCGGTGTTGAAACAACAACCTTGCACTCAATGTCAGTAAGACCAAGGAATCAGGAATTGTGAACTTCAGGAAGAGGAAGTCGAGGGAACACATACCAGTCCTCAACAGGGATGGGGAACAGCAGTGGGAAAGCTGAGAAGTTTCAAGTTCCTGGCTGTCAACATTTCTGAAGATCTATCCTGGGCCCAAAATATTAATGCAATTACAAAGAAGGCACGACAGTAGGTATATTCCATTAGGAGTTTGAGGAGATTTGGTACATTACTAAAGACTTGCGAGTCTCTACAGATATACTGTGGAAAGCATTCTAACTGGTTGCATCACCATAGTGTATAGAGTGCCACTTCAGAAGATCGGAAAAAGCTGCAGAAAGCTGCAAACAGCCAGCTCCATCACGGGCACTGGCCTCCCCAGCATCGAGGATACCTTCAAAAGGTGATGACTCAAAATGGCACCATCTATCATGCTCTTTTCTCATTGCTACCATCATGGAGGTGGTGTAGGAGACTGAAGGCACACACTCAATGTTTTAGGAACTTCTCCCCCACTGCTATTGCAATTCTGAATAGACAATGAACACATGTACACTACCTCACTTTTTATTCTTACTTTTGCTCTCTTCTGCACTTCTTATTTAATTTCTCTATTTGTTGTAATTTATGCATCTTTTTATTTTGTATTGTACTGTACTGCTGCTGCAAAACAACAAATTTCACGACATATGCTAATGATATTAAAACCTGACTCCAATTCAATTTTAAATGTGTAGCACAGTACTCTTCCACTGAACATACATCTTTAGTAACTGGCAGATACAGTGATTCCAAAACTATGTTCATTGCAAAGGGAACTGAATAAGAGAAGGAAGCTTCGCACAAGTTATTTTGGGCAATGGTTACAGATCACTTGGGATATCGCGTGCTATGTTGGTCACCTTATTTAAGGGAATTCTCTGAGGCTTGCTGTAGTGGAGAGGCTTGCGAGTTCATGAGGCCCCAAGAGTGATGCCATCTGGAGTTTAGCCACCTTGTGTTTAGCTACTGGGTCACCCTCGGTGGTAAGGCCAGGTGGGAGGTTCCAGAGAACGAGTAATCCAAACAAGGTCTCAGCGGTGGAGATGGCAGGAGATAATGACACATCACAATGGTAGTGAAGGGAGAGGAAGGCTGCAGCAGTGAAGAGTCCTCAGCTGTCTTGCACTGAACGCCACTGGACCCTGACCTCGATCTGTTAAGGACTGCATGGTGGCTGCCCATGTATCAGCCTTCCCACGTTAAGCAAAGTCATACACAGGCATTCTCCATTAAGGAAATCCACCCTAACATCCTGGTTATGTGGATTCCAGACTGGCCTCCACAGCCCAAGGTCCCAGCAACAGACAACCTTGTATGACCCCACCATACTAGACTCCAGTGATTGCACTACTACTATTACTTAAGCGAGGATGTTAATGACTAGACTTTGGCCTATTCTGGGCGAGTTGCCCTACGAAGACTGATTGGGCTGGCTGGGTTGTACCCATTGGAGTTCAGAAGAGCGAGGGAGGGGGGCGTCACGTGATGACGTAGGGTCGAGACGATGGGAATCCAGCTCCCTCGTAAAAAGTAATGAAATAGGGTTTAAATGAAGAAGAGTTAACAAATATCTACTAGAAACTATTTATAAGTAACTCGGGATTATCTTTTGATATGGCTCCTAAACTGAAACAGAAGAAAGCTACTACTTCGAAGACTGCACAAATCGGTGGGGAAAAAGGCCTAACCGTCTCGGCGAAGCATCGGACTCAAGTTGGATCTCCTTCCGGCGAAGTGCATGACACTTCTGATGATACGGGGAAGGAAGTTGCAGCAATGTCGGCGGTCTCTAAGAAGAAACGGCAGGAATGCATGCACGGAAGTATGTATGAAAAGATATCAACAAAACTACAAATCCCAACTACGGCTGGAAGTGAAATTGGATCTGGATCGGAAGTAGAAACAGACTCTTTGGGAAATTCGGAGGAAGAAGAAGAGGAAAAGAAGAAAGAGATTAAAGGAGACATAAAAGATATCCTGATATATATGACGAATGAATTAAAAGCTACAAGAATAGATATAAAAAGGATGCAGAATACACTTGATAATATGGTGGAAAAACAAAAGAAGATGGAGAAGGAAGTTAAAGAGATGGAAGTAAAAGTGGAAGAAAATACTGAAAAAATAGAAAAAATAGAAAATGATAATCTTGTCTGGACAGCAGAAAGAAAACGGATGTTTGAAAAAATGGATGCGCTTGAGAACTCTAGTAGACGAAATAATATTAAAATTGTTGGTCTTATGGAAGGTACAGAGGGAGAAAATCCAATAAAATTCTTTCAAGATTAGATTCCGAAAATTTTGGAAATGAAAGAAGGAAGTCAAGTAATTGAAATTGAAAGAGCACATAGAGCTTTAAGACCAAGATCTCAACAAGATCAAAATCCAAGATCAATTTTGATAAAATGCTTAAGGTATCAAGATAAAGAAATGATCTTGAAGGCAGCTACTCAGGGTGCTAAAGAGAGAAATGGGCCATTGATAATAAAAGGGAAAAGAGTTTTTTTTAAAATACAGACATAAGTTATGATCTTCTGAATAGGCAGAAAGAATTTAATCCAGTGAAAAAATCTTTATGGGAAAAGGGCTATAAATTTTTATTGAGCTACCCAGCAAAATTGATAATTTTCCTGGAAAATGGAGAAAGAAGCTTTTTTGTTGACTACCGGAAAGCGGAGAAATTTGTACAAGAACTACCTGATGTTCATGAAGAGGACTAAAGAATTATAGAAATGAAATGGACTAATGATGAAGACTGAAACAAGGTTGGACTTGATGGACATTCATAAGGAAAAAATAGTCGAGGAGAATTAATTGGGAGTAGAGACATTAATTATTTTCTTTTTTTTTACTTCATTAATATATATTTCTTTTTGCGGGGGAGCTGGAGGAGCTATATTAAGACATTTGATTGATTTATGGAATAAGGTAAATATGGACGATGAGATAAAGAAATCTTTATTAGCAAAAAGGACTTTAATTCAAAATAGGCTTATTCCTTTTACAATGGATAATAAACTTTTACATAATTGGTTTCAAAAGGGGATTAAATATATAGGTGACTGTTTTGAAGGAGGTATATTGATGTCATTTGATCAATTAAAAATAAGTATAAAATATCAAATAACACTCTTTTCTGTTATTTTCAATTAAAAGCCTATTTACGAGAAAAGCTGGGACAAACAATGTTGATGCCAAAACCTAGTGAAATAGAAATACTAATTCAGAAAGGAAAAATTTAAAAATTTACATCTTGTATGTATAATTTGATTCAAAAGCAGACAATTAAATTAGGAATTCATAAATCAAGACAAAAATGGGAATCTGATCTGAATGTTAAAATTGATGGAAAAAATTGGTCAAGATTATGTTCTGATAGTATGAGAAATACAATAAATGTTCGACTTAGATTAATACAATATAATTTTTTACATCAATTATATATAACACCACAGAAAATAAATAGATTAAATTCAAATATGTCTGACCAATGTTTTCGATGTAAACAAGAAATTGGTACTTTTTTACATTCTACTTGGTCTTGTTTTAAAATTCAACCATTTTGGATTATTTTAAGACTTTTATTGGAACAAGTTATTGCAGTACAACTCCCACACAGTCCATTATTATTTTTATTAGGAGACATTGAAGGGACAATAACGAAATTTAAATTGAGTAAGTATCAGAAAAAATTTATTAAAATTGCTTTGGCAGTAGCCAAAAAAGTTATCGCAGTTACTTGGAAATCTGATTTAAATTTAACTATGGATCGTTGGAATAATGAAATACATAGTTGTATTCCACTTGAAAAAATTACGTATAATCTAAGAAATGAATGTGATATATTTTTGAAAATTTGGTCCCCATACTTACAAAAGATAGGATTAGATACATAGGTCCTTTGAAGATAAAATTATAGCAATTGGGGAAAGTGAAAATAAATATCAAAATTATTTTGAACTCCATGGAGCATGTGGGGATCCTCCAATATCCAGGCAATCTTTCTTTTCTTTCTTTTTTTTTCTTTTTTTAGATTAAGGTTAAGGGGGGAGGGTTAATATCATTTTTCTCACTATTTTATCACATTTATTTTGTAATCTCTAAAATTTAATAAATAAATAATATTTTTAAAAAAGAGCGAGAGAGGATGATGGAAGCATAGAAGATCCTGAGGCATCCTGCTGAGATGCTCCCTGCCACGGGAGAATCTAAACATAGGCCCCACTATTCCGAATTCCCTTCTCTCAGGGAGCTTAATGTCTTTGAAACTCCCCCTTACTCAGAAGGGCAGTGCAAGCAAATCTTGCAATATTTTTAAACCACAGATAAGCAGATACTCGATAAACAAGGAGGTCAAAGGGTACTACTGTGGCTTGGCAGGAATTCAGGAATAACAATCGAATCATCATTTCACTCAGAGAGTCATGAGAGTGTGGAACGAGCTACAAGCATGGGGCACATGCAAGTTTGATTTCAATGCTTAGGAGAGGTTTGGATAGGTACATGGACGGTAGGGGTATAGAAAGCTATGGTCCTGGTGCAGGTGGATAGGAGTCGGTAGTTCAAATAGTTTGGCACAGACTAGATGGGCTGAATAGCCTGTTTCTGTGCTGTACTTTTCTATGACTTCTATAAGACCAGAAGATACAAGTAGAATTAGGCCATTCAGCCCATTGAGTCTGCTACGCCAATCCATCATGGCTGATTTCCTATCTCTCTCAACCCCATTCTCCTGCCTTCTCCCTGCTTTAAATGATTTGGCCTCTACAGCCATTTGTGGCAATGAATTATACAGATTCAACTTTCTAGCAATAAATTCCTCCTCATCTCTGTTCTAAAGGGGCATTCTGAGGCTATGCCCTCTGGTCGTAGGCAGCTTATAGGAAACATCTTCTCTACACCCATTTTATCTAGGCCTTTCAAAATTCAATAGGTTTCAATGAAATCCACCCCCACACCCAATTCTTCTAAATTGTAGAGAGTACAGTCCCAGAGTCAAACGCTCCTTGTGTTAATCCTTTCATTCTCGTGAACCCCCTCTGGACTCCCTGTAACGATAACACATCCTATATAAAGGACAGGGGAATCAAAACTGCTCACACCACTCCAAGTGTGGTCTGACCAATGCCTTATGAACAGCAGGAAAGGCACATGATCTGCAGAGTTCTTCCCTTTCTACATCTTCCCACTGAGTTTTTTGTTGGGGGTGGAGCTGCGTCATGGGGGATTTTGTGTAGAGGATCTTTATTTTGCAGATATTTTGTTTTTGGTCCATTTTCTCTCAAACTGTAGCGAATGAGCCCATGGCGACAGAAGCTCAGTCTCCAGCCATAAATAACTACCATCTGGAATGGCTTCGGTTCTGTGTGGAGGCCGTATGCGTCAAGAGGTGCTTATATAAATACACATTTTTATTCTTACATGTGACTGAAACACTCCATCCCTTCCTGGTTCAGTGCCTCAGCCCAAAACCTCAATTGTTTATCCATAGATGCTGCCTGACTTGCTGAGTTCCTCCAACGTTCTGTGTGCTATCCTCTACGAGCCTTTCTTTCTCTTTATCCTAACCAGCAGCAACATGAATTGGACACGGTTTAATATTTGAGGTATAACTTTACAATTTAGAAAGATTTAACACCAGAAAATCACTCATCCTGCAGATTTGTTCTAATCCAGAGGGGAACTCTTTAGTGCAATATTGCACTGACAGTAATTGAGATGTCACACTGTGTCAATGATGTAGTTTCAATTAACCCAAGCTTGGATTAATGGATTGGGTTAGTGGTAAATTCACGTGTTTGAACCATAGCTGGTATGTCATCATGTAGCAAATGTAGAGTGAAGATGAATTTCTAAAAGAGCAACCAAATCTGGTAACTCCCTCTTGAATCAAAGAGTTTTGAAAAGATTTTTGCAGGGATTTTTAATTTTGGACTTTTCAGAAGTCTTTGATTCAAGGAGGAGTTATCAGAGTTTGGTTGCTCTTTTGGAAATACACTTTGTGGAGGACAAAGTATCACTGACAGCAACTTCAGACATTCCCTTTTCTCCCATTAGGCAGAAGATATAAAAGTATGAAAGCATGCACCACCAAGCTCAAGGACAGCTTCTATCCCGCTGTTATCATTCTTAAATGGACCTCTTGTATGATAAGATAGTTTCTGGTCCCTAAAATCTACCTTGTTGTGCGTATAAACTACATGCAGGTTTTTCACTATATCTTGGTATGTGTGACAACAATAAACCAATATCCACCTTTAAATACAAACGTGGAAACTTCTTAAATGCTGCCTTATGGTGCAGGTCCTCCCAAGTAACAAGAGGGTTCCACTCCTGTGAAATGTTCATAATCTGGACAGTTCTGAAATCAGAAATGTGGCTGTGCACAGAGTTCACAGCTTAGAAATAGAGGGCCATGCACTAGGGAACTCTAGGCAGTTTCTAGAGTAGGTGGCCGAAAGGCCTGTAATGTGCTGTAAATTTCTGTGTTCTATGTTCATGCAGAGTGGAAGATGCCTGATACCCCAAAGAGCTTGGAAATTCACCTCTTTGATCTCCCACACACTTGTCTGTAAGCATTGGCTAGAGAAGTCAGGCATTTGTAACCCAAGGAGGGACTGTATTTAAAGTATCGCAACAGCCCAAAAATCCAGACTGTTGTAGAAAAGTGTGAAATGGCACGTGAAGCAGTGAGATCACATTTGCAGTTTGTCTCTGCACTGCTCATAATCCTTGAACATGTCCCTTGTGTCCAACAGAACAGAATCAGCACCTACCACAATGCTAGAGCAATCTACAGTCCTGTGGACTTTCATTTCACTGATCCTAATTCCAATATATTGTCCATGCAATTCTGGCTCTTATGGTTAATTTGTTTCATGGTTAGATATTTTCAGAATCAAAGCAACCAGCAGCTTGTTCTCCAATTTTATTCATACTTCCTATTGCAGGGGCATGATGGGCTGAATGGCCTCATTCTGTGCTGTAGTATTCTTTGACAGATTTCATTCCCAGCATCACTTATTATTGATGTTAGTGCATTGATCATGTGGATAGTCAGAGGCTGTTTCCCAGGGCTGAAATGGCCAACACGAGAGGGCACAGTTTTAAGGCGCTTAGAAGTAGAACAAGAGGAGATGTCATGGGTAAGTTTTTTTATGCAGAGAGTAGTGAGTGCATGGAATGGGCTGCCAGCAATCTTTTAAGAGACTCCTGGAGAGGTACATGGAGCTTAGAAAAATAGAGGGCTATGGGTAACTCTCGGTAATTTCTAAGGTAAGGACATGTTCAGCATAGCACTGTTGGCTGAAGGGCCTGTATTGTGCTGTAGGTTTTCTAAAGAAAAAAGATAACATCTTGCATTGAACTCACCCTATATCTATCTAATTCATTCTATCATTTCTAAACATCACAGATTAGTATCTTTGGTTTGCATTGAATCATGAATCAGTCTGTCATCCAACTGATTTCTCCCATCTCTAAATTACTTTCTCTTTGAGCCAATTTCTTACCTTTGAACTTAGTTAAATGCCCCTAAAAGGAACTTGTCAAATGACTTTGAAATTTTAGAGTCTCCTACTTATCCTTTGTGTTGTCTCACTAAACATCTGCCATGTTCCTATTCTGCCCTCATGATTGTGATTCCACGTGACCATCTTCACACAATCTTGATGAGGACTGATTAATGGAGGCATAGCTAACTGATGTGAGTTCACAATTGTCTGATTTCTCCTTTGCTTGCGTAGTTAAAACTGCTTTCAATCCATTACAAGAGTAGTCAATTAGTGAAGTTAATTAGAAAGACACACAAGCATTGTAGCACTTCCATAATATTAGATACTGATAGGTTTTGAGTCAAAATGATAAATGCAATGCCCCAAGCATCAAGGAAGCTGCATTGTTAATGAGTTCAGAATTGAATAAAAAGATGTGATAAAGACAGAAAAGATGCAGAGGCTATTTGCTTTGGAAAGGAAGTCCTCAATAACACGACTACCAAGTCTTCTTTCCTGGCTATCTTTGCATCTTCAACAAATCTGGCTATAATATATCCTGTGTCTTTGCTCAATTCATTAACATAAATTGCACATAATTAAGGATCCACCACAGATTCTTGAGGTACCAAAAAAAACAAACCATTTATAGTAAAACTCCACTAATCTGGTATACTCAACAGATTTTCCAGACTATTGGAAGTTGTTGCAACTCTAATACACCTCCAATTCTTTCTTCAAGAGATGTTACAAAGTAATACTATAGTGAACCCCGAATTTTCAAGGGATGAGAGAATACAAGAGATTTTGCAGATGTTGAAAATCCAGAGTAACACGCACAAAATGCTGGAGGAACTCAGCAGGTCAGGCAGCATCTATGGAGAGGAAAAAAAGTCAGGGTTTCAGAGCGAGACCCTTCATCAGGACTAGAAAGGAGAAGAAGCCAATGTGAGGTGGGGGTGGGGTGAAGGAGGACAAGCCGGCAGCCGATAGGTTACCTCTTCCACCTATCACCCCCCCTTCCAGCTTCTCACTTCATCACTCCCCCTTCACCTGACTTGATCTGTCACTACATTCCATCGATTTTCCGTTGTAACCTATGGCAATCTTCTACTCTATCCACAACATCACCATTCTGTGTGTCATCTCTATACTTACTAACCCACCCTTCCACTTTCAAAAAAATCACAAAGAGCGGGGTCTCAGAGAGATCCCCGCAGAACACCACTGGTCATTGACCCTCAGGCAGAAAATACTCCATCTACTACCATCCTCTTCTTTCTGTGGACAAACCAATTCTGAATTCACACAGCCAAGTTACCCTGGATCCCAAAACTCCAGGCTTTCTGAATGAGCCTTATGAAAGGCTACAGACCAGCATGCCATTCATTTCAAGAAGACAAGAATATGAAAGAAAGGATGTAATATTGAGACTTTAAAAAGCACTGGTGAGGCCTCTCTCAGAGTATTGTGAGCAGTTTCTGGCCCCTTATCTTACAAAGGATGTGCTGACATTGGAGGGGGTTCAGAATAAATTCACGAAAATGATTCCAGGATTGAATGACTCGTCAATGAAGAGCATTTGATGGCTCTGGACCTGTATTCACTGGAATTCAGAAGAATGAAAGGTGACCAAATTGAAACCTATCAAATGGTGAAAGGCCTTTATAGAGTGGATGTGGAGAGGATGTTTCCTATGATGGGAGAGTCTAAGACCGGGGGGACAGCCTCAGAATAGAAGGATGTCCTTTTAAAACAGAGATGAGGAAGAATTTCTTTAGCTAGAGTGTGGTGAATCTATGGAATTCTTTGCCACAGCCAGCTGTGGAGCCAAGTCTTTATATATATTTAAGGCAGCGGTTGATATGTTCTTGATTAGTCAGGCCATGAAGGGATACGGGTTGAAGGCAGGAAATTGGGGCTGAAAGGAAAATTGGATCAGCCATGATGAAATGGCAGAGTGGACTCAATGGGCCGAATGGACTAATTCTATTCCTATATCTTATGGTCTTATGTCAGAATGGGAGTCTACTGTATCCAGTTCTCCTGGTTCAGACTCCTCTATATCAGTGAGACCCAACTGGGGCCTGCTCTGTCGAGCACCTTCACTCCATCTGCCACAGCAGGCAGGTTTTCCCAGTGACCACCCAGTTTACTTCTACTTCCCATTCCGACTGCCTTGATGAGGCCGCTCTCAGGTTGGAGGAGCAATACCTTATAGTCCGTTGGGGTAGTCTTCAACCTGACATCGATTTATCTAACTTCCAGTAATTTCTCCCCCATCCTTCTCTCTTTTTCCATTCTCTTCTCACCTATCCATCACCTCCCCTCTGGTGCCCCTCCTCCTTCCCTTACTTTCATGGTTCACTCTCCTCTATCACATTTCTTCTCTGTGTCAGGAAACCTTCCTGGACACGGCTAATAAAGTCTGTCCCATCTAAACCTGTGCACTGAGAAGGTGCCAACCACTTCTCCTCTACCTATCACCTACCAAAGTCTTATTCCCCCCCCCCCCCTTCCCTCCACACACCCATTATCCGCCAGCCTGTACTACTTCCCCTCCCCCTTCTTATTCTGGATTCTTCCCCCTTCCTTTCCAAACCTGAAGGGTCTTGGCCCCATACGTCAACTGACCTGCTGAGTTACTCTAGCAGTCTTCCTGTTACCTAAACAACCCCCCCACTTCGGTTGTGCATTTCCATGAGTACATCTGTTCCCACTTTACCCTTCCAAATTTCCCTCAATGTCCGCAAAACCAAGGAGCTGATTACTGACTTCAGGGGGAGGAAACCAGAGGTCCAAGAGCCAGTCCGCACCAGGAGATCAGAGGTGAAGAGGGTCAGCATCCTTGGTGCTATCATTTCATATCTTGGGCCCAATGGGCAATGCAATTACATGGAAAGCGCATGGCGCTTCTACTTCCTCAGAAGTTTGCAAAGATCTGGCACGACATCCAAAACTTCAACAAACTCCTATAGATGTGTGGTGGAGAGTATTTTGACTAGGTGCATCACTACCTGGTATGGAAACACCAACGCCCTTGAATGGAAAATCCTACAAAAAGTAGTGAATACAGCCCAGTCCATCACGGGTAAAGCTCTCCCCTCCACTGAGCACATCTACACAGAGTGTTGTCGCAGGAAGCAGCATCTATTATCAGGAATTCCCACCACCCAGATCATTCTTTCTTCTCACTGCAGTCATCAGGAAGGTGATACAGGAGTCTCAGAACTCACACCACCACGTTCAGAAACAGTTATTATTCCTCAACCATCAGGCTCTCGAACCAGAAGGGATAACTCATCTCAATTTCACTTACAACTTCACTGAACTGTGCCCACAACCTACGGACTCACTTTCAAGTACACTGGTTGTCCACCCTGTTGGTACAGTCTTTCAATAATTCTATTAGTTACTGGATTTATTGAACATGCCTGCAAGAAAATGTATCTCGGAGTTTGTATATGGTGATATACATGTACTTTGATAATAAATTTACTTTGAATTTCAGGACCTCATCCCTTTTCCTACCAACGTTGTTGGTACCACTATGTTCAGTATCATGACTTCTGGCTACTCACCCTCACCCTTTAGAACACTGTGATTATCAACAACTTCTCGGATTAGAACTGAACTATGATGTGTTAAACCATGAGAAAATGGGACTGAGTGATCTCTCAATGTCAAAGCAATTGCCTTAGGGCTAAAAACCACAGAAGTTTTGCTTTTGATTGAGAACATAACCCAGATATTGTAGGCGGCGGTGAATAAACAATGCTTTCTCTTCACTACTTTCAGACTTGCACATAGACTGTGTAACTGGACCTTGGTTTGGAAATGAACAGTATTTGGCCCACACCCAGAACAAGATAATTGGAGCCCGCGGAATCATCAAGCAACACTATTACAAAACCTTCCTGAGACAGAGGTTGAAGTAGAAAACACAAGCTAAAGAATTCAATGTCACACCTGGCACAGGAACAACTACAAATGAAGGATTAATGGAGAAAAAGACAAAACAAAAATCAAACAACCACAGCAGAGAAACAGGCCCTTTGGCCCATCAGGTCTCTGCTGACCATGGTGGCAAATTAAACAAATCCCGTTTGCCTGCACATGATCCATATCTTCCTACTGCCGTCTATCCAGGTGTTTGTCTAAAGCCCTCTTAAATGTTGCTATCATTTCTGCTTCTGCTACCTCCTCTGTGCCAAGCACCTACCACTCAGCCGGTGAGGCAGGGAGGCAAGTCCCAAGGATGAAGCACCCACCCACCTACCACTTTGTGTAAATAAAATTTGTCATATAATTCTCCTTCAAACTTTTCTCTTCTCACCTTAACTGTAAGCCCTCTAGCAGTTAATATTTCCACTCAAGGAAAAACTAACTACCCTATTATTGCCAATGATTTTATCAAGTTACTTATTAGCCTTTAATATTTCGGAGAAAACAATCCACCTTTGTCCAACCTCTCCTTACAGTTAGAGAAAAATTTGGGTGACTCTTTTCTGCACCCTCTCTAAAGCCTCCACATCCTTCCATGGGATTATCAGAGCTGCACAGAATACTCCAAAGGTGGGTTAGCACAACAGTGTGGCAGTTAGCGTAATGTTATTACAGTGCCAGCTGTGAGAACAGAGTACAAATCCCACTACCATTTATATATTCTCCTTGTGATGATGTGGCTTTCAAGTTTCTCTAGGTGCTTGAGTTCCCTCCCACTTTCCAAAGACAAGTTAGAGTTAGTGACTTGCACTGTATGGGCATGGTATGTTGACGCTAAAGCGTGGTGACACTTGCCCAGCACAATCCTCGCTGATTTGATTAGATGCTAATGATGTAGTTTGATTGTTTATGTACACATGACAAATAAGACTAAGACAATGATGGTGACTTGCTGACCAGTAAACATTCCACAGATTATGTACATCAACCACATATAGAATATACTAATTTCTAGAGCACTTTTCATGTAGACGTTGTAGTTCAAAGTGCTTTACAATGAGATAAAGTGCAAATAAGAAAATTAAAGACAAAAGACATTAATTAAAAGCAAGGGTAAGTCAACAGGTTTCAAGATGGCACTTAAAACTGTCAACGGACTGTGCATCCCTTATTTTTAAGAGCTTATTTCCAAAAGGCTAACTTGCAAATTAATCTTTAAGGAAGACTGTTTATATTTAAGAGGCTGACGATAGAAGACCTGAGAACTCGAGCAGGATTACAAAACGAAAGCAATTCTGTGATGTACTTTGGTCCCAGATCATTGACAGCTTTAAAAATAAGTAAGACAACTTTAAAATCAATTCTAAAAGAAACAGGAACTCGGAGCCAAGTAGTTAGGATGGGAGTGATACTCTCCCTCATTCTAGTTTTAGTTAACAGTCTAGCAGTGGCATTCTGAGTGAGTTGATGTTTGTCAATAGATTGTTCCGGAAGGCCAGTGAAGAGTGCTTTGTGTTAATCTAGTCTATTCAATATAAAGGCATGAACTAATTTCACATGACAGAAACGGACATACCTTTCATCACGTAGAAATGCTGCTCTGGTCACTTACTTAATGTGGGCTAAGTTGCCAAGTTTATAAATAAGCTTATCTCTTTCAGCTTTTGGACCAACCAGTTTTATCTTTATTGAGTTTCAGGAAATTATTATTCAGTCATTTGTTTGCTGCAGCCATACCAGAAGTCAGACAATGCAGGGTGTTATTGTCATCGGGCTCAACCGAGATATTCCACTGTGTGTCATCTAGATAGAAGTTTATGCTCTGCAATGTCTCCTCAGGGAAGCACGTTGAAGAAGAGCAGGGGACCTAGACAGCTTCCCTGAGCAACACCAAAAAGTACACTGTTTCTCTTAGAAAATTGCTCTCCAAGACAGAAAAAACAATCTCTAAGATATGAGCAAAACCAATTGAATGTACTACCAGAGACCAACCCAGTGCTTAAGGATATCCAGAATGTTGTGGTCAGTTATGTCAAAGGCAGCACATAGATCGAGGAGAATTAAAACTGAGACCGGTTGGCATTAATGCTGAGCCTGATTCTGAGAGAAAGCAAGCACTGGATTTAGGAAGGCAATAAATGATGATGCAAAGGACAGGATTGGTGCCATAAATTATAAACGTATGTACTTCAAGTCATCTTGAAAAGTTGTTGACGTACAGTAGATTATATCTAAGATGCTTTCTGAACACGGTGGCACTGGGCCTCTGGGCCTCGGTATGCGGTAACTGTCACAGTCAGGGGACACAGTCAGTTAACTGGCTGTAATCATTTGACTTTAACCAGGTCTCAGTTAAGAACATAAAATCATCTTTGGAGGTGATTTGCCTTTGGAGGTAATAAAATCATTTAAAATAAAAGTCCTATTTAAAAGGGATCTCGCATTTTGAAGAGCTAGCTTACACAGAGTAACCTGGAGTGGTGCGAACAGGGGAGGCAGATTTTAAAAAGTAGATTATTTCTGTTAACACCTTTAACAGGATAGTTCAATCTGCAGGCCTTTGCAGTGACAACGGTCTGAATAGAATGGGTAACGTTAACAGAACGGGTGGATGGTGAGGAGGAAGTAGTTTGGGAAGGATCACACATGCCATTCTGTAGTCACCCACATGGGTTTGCCAGAGTGCAGTGGAATGGGTTTGCAGACAGCATCCATGAACCTAGACTGCTTGGGTGAAGACCATCGGGTTTGAAAAATGCGGCGCGTAGCCAGAATAGATTAAGATTGCCAATGAAGCCAAATTGCACCTGAAGCCAATCATGCAGAGGAGGAGCCTCCTAAACCCCCAGAACCACGGTCCCTTGTGAGGATTGGTCCACGGATAAAAATATCCTTGCCGCTGATATCTAGAAATTCAAGACACCACTAAAGTCACGGTTGAGCAGCTCAGATTGTTGCTGAACAATGTCATTTGTACCAACACGATCCTCTTCACAGAGGGTTGGTCAGTTAGTAGGTAAGGGAGCTCGCACATTATATCACAGACAAACAGGAGAACAGCTTTGAATTGATCTTGCTGGCGATGGGGTCATGATTATTATTGCAGATGGGGGAGAAGACTTGGAATCTGCAGTAGTGTTGCAACCCCAGAGGTAGCCCAAAAGCTACCCCAGTTAGGGCGCAGCGGAGGCTGAGGGGTACCTACTGCCGATCTGGAGCAGTGTGTAGCTGCCAGTGGTGAGCGTTTCGCCACTCACGATTAAGTTCCTGATACCCCAGGAGGTGGGGGATGAGAAGAGACAGTGGGGGAAACACTTGCTCATCCAGGATGTTGAATCTATTCTGCAGTTGGATTTCTTGCTGTGGAGGAGTGGAGCAATGATGCAACAGACCAAGGCTCCACTAAACAGGGAGTTGAGCTGACTGATGTCTTGAGCCTGGCTCCCATTTGAATCGAGGGCTCATTTGGCTCAGCTATAGAAGCCTCTGAACGTGGAACTGAGCCCAAACCAAGGGTCAGTGGAGACAAACTCTCCTCCATTGGTGGCTGTGGCAACCATAGTGACTACAGGCTTGAGAAACCACTTGCCATCCTTAATCCGATGAATTTAAAGAGCAAACGAGGAAATCTGCAGATGCTGGAAATTCAAACAACACACACAAAATGCTGGTGGAACACAGCAGGCCAGGCAGCATCTATAGGGAGGAGCGCTGTCAACGTTTCAGGCCGAGACCCTTCGTCAGGACTAACTGAAAGGAAAGATAGTAAGAGATTTGAAAGTAGTGGGGGGAGGGGGAAATGCGAAATGATAGGAGAAGACCGGAGGGGGTGGGATGAAGCTCAGAGCTGGAAAGGTGATTGGCAAAAGTGATACAGAGCTGGAGAAGGGAAATGATCATGGGACGGGAGACCTCGGGAGAAAGAAAGTGGGGGGGGGAAGCACCAGAGGGAGATGGAGAACAGGCAGAGTGATGGGCAGAGAGAGAGGAAAAAAAACAAACTACTAAATATGTCAGGGATCCCTCAAAGCGGTCCCTCAGTCTACACTGGGTCTCAACAATGTACAGGAGGACACATTGGGAACGCTGGATACAGTAGATGACCCCAACAGATTTGCAGGTGAAGTGCTGCCTCACCTGGAAGGACTGTTTGGGGACCTAAATGGAGGTGACAGAGGAGGTGAATGGGCAGATGTAACGCATCTTCCACTTGCAGAGATAAGTGACAGGAAGGAGATTAGTGCAAGGCAATGAATGGACAAGGGAATCACGGGGAAAGAGCGATCCCTGTGGAAGGCAGATAGGGGGAAGGTAAAGATTTGTTTGGTGGTAGGATCCCATTGAAGTTGTAGAGAATGATGTGTTGGACATGGAAGCTCATGGGGTGGTGGGCAAGGACAAGAGGAACTCTATCTCTATTAAGGTGGCGGAAAGGTGGGAACTGGAGAAGATACATCAATGGAAAAGGAAGGAAAACCCATATTTCGAAGGAGGAGGGCATCACTGATGTTCTAGAAAGGAAGGCGTCATCTGGGTAACAAATGTGGTGAAAACAAAGGGACTGAGAAATGGGAGTGGCATTTTTTTTTTTACAATTGATAGGGTGGGAAGAAGTATAGCCAAGATACCTGCGGGAGTTGGTAGGTTTATATTGGTAGACAGTTTGGCTCCAGAGATGGAGACAGAAAAGGGCAGAGGGGAGTCAGAAATGAACTAAGTGAATTTGAGGGCAGGATGGAAGTTGGATGCAAAATGGATTAAATCGACCAGCTCAGTATGCGTGCATGAAGCAGTGTCAATGCAGTCATTGTTACAGCGCAGAAAGAGTTGGGGGGGGGGGGGGCATTACTAGTGAAGCTTAGAACATGAACTATTCTACATATCCCACAAAAAGGCAGGCAGAGCCGGGTGGGGGGGGGGGGGGGTGGAGTGGCAGCCATGCAGGTGCCCATGGCTACAACTTGGTTTGGAGAAAGTGGGAGGAACCAAAAAAGAAACTATTTGGTGTTAGGGACAATTCCACCAGATAGAAGAGTGTGGTGGCAGAGGGAACCGGTTGGCTCTGCTGTCATGAAAGAATCAGAGAGTTTTAAGGCCTTCTTGATGGGGGATAGAAACGTTCATGGTGAAAATGAAGTAAACAGTGCCAGGGAATTGAAAGTTGTTTTTAAGATTAAGAGCATGTGATTAAAGTGTCGCAGGTATACACTGGAAGGAACTGAAGCAAGGAGGATAGAATGGAGTTAAGGTATGCGGACACAGGAGCAGGCAGTAACAACGGGCCTACACAGTCAGGTTTGTGGATCTTGGTAGGAGGTTGAAACAGGTAGTGCAGGGTTAAAAAACATGAGGCAGTGGATGGGATATCTCCATAGATGTTGAGTTTGGTGATGGTGCAGCAGACAATGGCCTGATGGGCCTGAGCAGAGACCTTTTCCAGGGCTAAGCAAGAGGAGATATCAACTATTGATGAATACTATTGGATAACACAGTATGCTTTTCACTCTATCAGCTATTTCCCACATGAACCCGTAAACTTTATTGGCAGCAAGTGTCAGTGACAACTTCATCAGGAAACTAATGCTTTCTTTAACCTTAGTACACAAAGCCAGAAATTGTACATGGTGTAAAATTATTTAACATAGACAGCACCAGTCCGGTCATCTGCAATTTACAGGAAGGAGATATTGAGCTTAATGACATGGTGTCAAGACAACAATCTTTCCTTCAATGTGAACAAAAGAGCAGGTCATTGATTTGGGGGGGGGGGGGTGTGCATGCTCCTGTCTTCATCAACAGTGCTGAGGTTTAGAGGACTAAGAGCTTTCAATTTCTAGGAGTGAACCTCACCAGCCTGATCCAATCAGAAACAAAGAAAGAGCTCTCCAACACCACCACTTTCAGAGGCTAAAGACATTTACCACTGTCCTGATGACCCTTACCAACTTTTAATCAATGCACCATAGAAAACATCCTGTCTACAGGCATCACGGCTTGTCAACTGCTCTGCAGGACACTTCATGCAATTGTACAAAGTTGTAGAAACTGCTCAAAACACCATGAAAACCAACTTCCCCTCCATGGATTCGATCTACACTTCCCTCTGCCTCAGTAAAGCGGTCTGCATAATCAAAGACCCACTCACCCCAGCCATTCTCTCTTCCCTCTTCCATAGGGCAGAAGATACCACTAGACACCAGCTTCTACCCCATTGTTATAAAACTATTTAATAGTTTCCTAGTATGGTAAGTTGGGCTGGACCTACAATCTACCTCGTTATGATCTTGCATCTTACTGCCTACCTGTACTGCACCTTCTCTCTAGCTGTTACATTCCATTCTGCATTCTGTTATTGTTTTTGTTCCACCTCAATGCACAGTGTAATGATCTGAATGATGAGTATGCAAGAAAAGCTTTTCATTGTACAGTATCTTGGTACATGTAACAATAATAAACCAATTCCAACTTTAAGAATTTACAAATCTTTAAAAGAAATATTACTTTTACCTGTCCTCTCAAGCTCATCACTCTCAAAGCTGCACAGAAAGTCAGTGTCACTGTCCACAGCTTGGGCCCCGTTTTCTTCCGCTACATCCGAATCCCCAAAGCTCAGCGTCCCGCTCAGGCGGGCGGACACCCCGTCCGTCTCGTCATAAAGTTCCGATCTCTCGGGGAAATCTTCCGCCGTTTCATCAGCAACACCGCATTTCTCAGCTTTCCTCCGAAACCTGTGGAGAAGTTTCGAGGCCATGTCCTGCGCTCTGCAAGCAAGAGCACGTAACTGTTGAGCGGTGCACTCTTCAAGATGTAAAGCAGCAATGTGCACTACACTGGGGCAAAGCAAATTGAGTTTTATAAGAACGTCGAACTTCGCATGAACATTAAACGTTTCCAGTTAAAGAGTGTATTGCGACACTGTATTACCAGCACTCGCAGTAACACACAGCGCTTAACTCCACTGCAGAGGCAGGGCGACAAGTTGCTCTCCACAACAGAAGGAGCTGGCCGGGAGCCGCCCATGGGAGGCAGGAAGCTGCTGTTTTCTACTGATTAACGACCCGTTTATGGAAGACATTCGGCCAATGCATGCGTGTTTATCAAGAAATAAATCAGAGTCGAGCGGAAGGAGGGTTGTTGGTCAGCGCACAAATGGAGCGGGCAGCCTCGCCCGGCTCACGACCCCACCCCATCCATCCCTCTCGCCGGGGCAAGTCGTAGGCCCAGCCCCGCACCTTGCAACGCCAGCTCGGCTGCTTCACTGGGACTCACCTGGACAGCTACCGAGGTTTCATCGCCCGCTCAGCTCCCTCTCCGCCGGGGAAACGTTCCCCGCCTCTCCCTGACTCAACACAAGAACCGCCCACTGCAGGCGTTGGCAGGAGTTCGCTGCTGCCGGCCGCCCCGCCGGGGTTCACCCCCAAACTCCCACCCTCCCTCCATCCCGCGACGGCCGAGAGAGGCGGGACTGCGGCCGGGGCAGGAGGGGAATATAGTGACTGTGATTTAACACGGAAAGTGAATACTTCAGCAAAAAAAACCCCAGGAAAAGAGTTGGCCGCAGAAAGTTCATTGAGAGCAAAGCATCACTCAGCCTGGTACCCTGACGTGAAAGATTGCAATTGACCGGGAACCCTGCGTAGTTGGGGGTTTCTCCACTGAAAAATTAATGCAATTGCCGATCAAGGATTGTGGAAGGGATCAAACGGACGCCGTCGCTCAATGGAATCTTTCCACGTATGCAGAGTTCCCGTTGTGTGTGTGTGTGTGTGTGTGTGTATGAGAGAGAGAGTTGTCTGCCAATATCTCTGAGAAATATGTGTTACAAAGTCCACTCCCTATCATTCCCCGTGTCCTACAGTTTGATTAATATAAAACAAATAATATGAGCTCAAATCAAAGCTTCGAGGCACAAAGTCCTGGCGCTGTTTGTGGTCAAACATATCGAAACGATAAGTTTGTCACTGTCAGCTACAATGAACATTTTGAAAGCAATTTAACTTGGCAAGTTAAACCCCATTTAACTAGAAATATCAACGCTGTTTCTTTCTCTATGGATTCTGCCTGATGTGTATTTCCAACATTTTCTCTTTTCGAAGTGAATTAATTATCAATGTACACAGGGTGTATGTTATCCTGAGGTTCATTTTCTTGCCCGTATTCAAGTAGGTAAAAAGAAACAATAGGATCAAATAAAATATACACAAAGCGGACAGATAACTAATGTGCAAAAGACAAAATGTGCAAATATACATAATAAATATCATGAACGTGAGTTGTAGATTCCTTGGGAGTGAGTCTATAAGTTGTGGAATCAGTTCAGAGTTGAGGTAAGTGAGTTTATCCATGCTGGTTCAGTAGCCTGGTGGTTGGAGGGTAATGACTGGTGGTGTGGGACCTAAGGCTCCTGTACCTCCTTCCCAATGGCATCAGTAAGAAGAGATCATGATCTGGATGGTGGCAGTGCTCATTGTAGATGTGCTCAGTAGTGGGGAGGACTTTTCCTGTGAAGCAACACACACAGAATGCTGGAGGAACTCAGCAGGCCAGGAAACATCTATGGAAGAGAATAAATAGTCAACGTTTCAGCTGGCTTAGATGGTGAAAACTTTTGTGAACCATCTGGCATCTAGTTTCTTAGTTGGAAGAGGAAGCTATTGTACTTTGCTCTTGCTCAGTCTGTCTTAGATGAAGAACAACAAGGATATTCTTTGGAGGGAGAGATTGAGGAAGTCAAAGGTCAGATCAGCCGAGGTTGTCTCTCAGCGGAGGAGGTCAGAAAGGCCGAAATGGAGACCATTGGGTTTTGCCAAAGAAAGAGAATTCCTGATGAATTCTCAAGTTTGCAAAGGGGAGAAAGTATGAAAAGGAACAGCCATATTTTCAAGCTCAATCCAGTACTTGAAGATGATGTCTTGAGAATTGGTGGACGGCTTAGTAGGGCAGCCATGCCTGAAGAGTCGAAGCATCCTGTTATACTGTCAAAGAATCATATCTCAGACCTCATTCTGAAGCATGTACATCAAGAGGTGGGACATGGTGGCCGTAACCACATGTTATCCAGGTTGTGCCAAAAACACTGGATTCCCAGGGCTAGTACAGCTGAAAGACAAAACCTGTCTAAGTGTATTACTTTCTGATGGTTGTTCGCAGCCACAGGATGCCAGTACGTGGCAGATCCACCTCTGAACAGAGTCTCTCTGGATGAAGTTCGTTTACACATGTAGGAGTGGAGTACTTTGGACCTTTTGAGGTGAAGAGCAGAAGTACGTTGAAGGGGTATGGGGTCATATTTACCTGTCTAGCTATACGAGCTGTTCACATTGAAGTGGCATCTTCTTTAGACACAGATTCCTTTGTTAATTCACCTCGCTGGTTTATAGCAAGACGAATACAGGCTCGTGAACTGCACTCTGCTAATGTGACAAACTTTGTTGGAGCTGAGTGTGAGCTGCGAGAAGCCATTGAGAAGTGGAATCATTCATGGATTAGTAATGTCCTTCTTCAAAAAGGAATTGTGGAGTTTAACCCACCCCCACCCCCCCAGCTGGTTCACATCATGGAGGAATATGGGTGAAGTTGATCAGGTCTGTGCGAAAGGTCCTCATTTCCACTATGAAGGTACAGATCTTGATGAAGACAGTTCCCATATATTGCTTTGTGAAGTAGAGGCTATTATCAATGGTCATCTGATTCCTAAAGCATCCCCCCCCCCCAAGTTTCCAATGATTTGGAAACATTAATACCCAACCACCTACTGCTTCCAAAGATCTCACCATCCTTACCACCGAGAGAGTTCCAAAAGGAAGACATTTATGCTCATTGTAGATAGAAGCAGGTCCAATACATGTCAAACTTGTTTTGGAAATGGTGGGTCAATGAATATTTACCATCATTGCAGGAGTGTCTGAAATGGTCAGGTATGAAACGTAATTTCATCCCATGAGTCATTGTGCTTATTGTTGATGACATAATGCCTCAAAACTCATGGATCACCAGAAGAGTCATTCAAGTCTTTTCAGATAGAAGAGGAGTTGTGCAGCAGGTGCACATCAAGACCAAGATCAGCTGCCTAGACAGGCCTATAACCAAGATCTGTCTTCTACAGGAGGCAGAGGTTTGAGGAGATATGTTGTGTCTGTACAACAACATATCAAACAAAATAAAAGCATGCACACGCGAGATTGCTTTAACTGGTATATTCACATTGAAGCTGGGCGGGGGGGGGGGGGGAGAGAGAGCACAGATCAATGTGCAGGTATAGACAACTGATCAATGCATGTAGATAAGTAATCAGTCCATGAGTAATGCTAAGGTGAATTATTGCTCTAAAAGAAATCAATCCACACAGTACACTTCCTCCCCCTTTAGATTAATGTGGCATAAAACTATAGATGTCATAAAATATTCAACTTCCCTTCCATAACCCATATTGAAATAAACATGCTTTCACAATAAAAGTCCATAACAAACTTCACTATATGAAAGATACAGCCTTTTAGATAGCACTCTGTTTCTTTCGGGATAATGCCTTTGGACCTGTGGAGTGGCATCAGGTTTGGCAGGTGTCTTGTCAAAGACAAATTTCTCTGTTTCAGGTGTCATGTTGCTGTCAGTGACATGATCATCACGGAGAGGCAAGTCCAGTGGCTGCATTGTGTCTGTCCTGTTGGATCCAGTCGACTCAGGTGTGTTCTTCGGCTGAGCATCCAGTATCTAGTCCACATCATGTTTCCATGTCTGATCTCCAATGTACACTGTGTACATCAGTGGTCTAGTTCTCGTAGCTATCCTCCCGGGTACCCACTTGTCTTCTCAGTAATCCCACACTAGGACTTCCTGTCCAATCTCAAAGTCCTTGCAGTTTCACTTAGCAACTGGATGAACTGTTAATTCTGTACTTTCCTCTGTAGATCTGGTTTCAGGAGGTTTATGTGAGATCTCAGATTCCTGCACATGAACAGCATGGCAGGTGTTTGATTTGTCATCGCATGAACAGAGTTCTGGTACACAAAAAGGAAATTGTCCTTGTGCTGTAGAGAAATGTCCTCCTAGTCCATAGCTTTAATGGATTTCTAGAAGTTTGGGATAAAGTTTTCAGCTAACCCATTCGTTGCTGGATGGTGAGGAGCTGACTTGAAATGTTTGATGTTATTTTTCTTAATGAATAATCTGAACTCTTCTGAAGTGTATTGTAGTCCATTGTCACTCACTATTTGTTTAGGTAAGCCATTGCTGGCAAAGATATCCTCAGAGTGAAAACAGTCTTTTCCAATGTGAACACAAGGAAATCAGCAGATGCTGGAAATTCAAGCAACACACACACAAAATGCTGGTGGAACGCAGCAGGTCAGGCAGCATCTATAGGGAGAAGTGCTGTTGACGTTTCGGGCCAAGACCCTTTGTCAGGACCGATGAAGGATCTTGGCCCGAGACGTCGACAGCGCTTCTCCCTATAGATGCTGCCTGACCTGCTGCGTTCCACCAGCATTTGGTGTGTGTTGCTTTTCCAGTGTGGTTGACTTCATTGGTATGAGCTCTGGCCACTTTGAATGTGCATCCACAACAATCAGAAACTTGGAGTCCATCAATGGCCCAGTAAAGTCGATACATACTCTTTGCCATGTTGAAGACTGACACTCCCAGAGGTGTAATGGTGCCTGTAGGGATGCATTTTGAACTTCCTGCATCCTGGAAAGCTTTTGGTGAAGTCTTCAATCAGTCTATCTATTCCCAGCCACCACATGTAGCTCCGGGTGAGATTCTTCATCTTGACTGTACCCCGGTGTCCCTCACGCAGATTCTGTAACACTCTGGTGTACAGTTTAGAGGGAACCACAACATGAGATCCACACATCAGCATTCTTTCACATAACAGACAGGTGTTCTCATCTCACTGAGAACTCTGGAAACAGTATTACCATGAGCTGGCCTTCCTCCCATGGTGATGTCATAGACTTTAGTGGACGTTGGGTCATTCCTTGTTTCGCTTTGTGTTTCAGAATTTTTTACTAGCGACTGGTCCACCAATGCTGTGTGAAACACTTCTGCTGGGTCACAATATGAAGGCTTTTTTCCTTCTTTTACCAACAGTGGTAGATTTTACAAGCCATCAGTGTTGCTGTTTTGTTTGGTACCCTTGACCTCTATATTACAACAGTGTGCTCCCAGGAATAGTACCCAACATTGTAACCAGGTAGCAATCACCACTAGAATTACCGGTACCTTCCTGGAATTGAAAATGGACACAAGGGGCCTGGTAATCAGTCACTAGGGTAAACTTTTGTCCATAGAGGTAGTGGTGGAATTTCTTTATTCCCCATGCTGGACTAAGGGCCTCTTGGTCAATCTGTGCATAGGTGCATTCTGTGCTTGTCAGTGATCTTGAAGCAAATGCAATTAGGCGTTCAGATCCATCTTTCATAACGTGTGATGAAATGGCTCCAATGTAGAGGATGCATAAGGGGATGCATCGCATGCCAGTCTGATGGGCAGGGATGGGTCATAATGGGTGAGCAGTTCATCTGATGTTATTAGTGTCTTTGTTTACTTGAATACTCTTTCACATCTTTCTGACCATTCCCACTTTGCTCCTGTCTGTAACAGTGCATTCAATGGATGCTGCACTGTCGCCGTATTTGGAAGAAACTGGTGGTAGTAGTTTACAAGGCCCAAGTATGATCCGAGTTGTGACGCATTTTCCGGTTTGGGTGCCTTTAGCCGTGCTTCGATCTTCTCTTGTGACTTATGTAGCTGCGCTTGTTAATGACATGTCCACAGTATGAGATTTCATTCTTGAAAAACTCAAATTTCTCTCTCTTTGCACGCAGACCATACTCACTCAGCCTGGTAAGCACTTTACCGAGGTTCTGGAGGTGCTCTTCATCATTCTTGCCAGTCACGATGATATCATCAAGGTAACATTGTGTTCCTGGGATACCTTGGAGCACTTGGTCCATCGCTCTTTACCAAGTTGCTGGAGCTGATGCGATGCCAAAGACGAGACGATTATACTGGAACAATCCTTTGTGAGTGTTGATTGTGAGGAACTTCCTGCTTGACACCTCAACTTCCATTTGCAGATAGACTTATGACAAGTCAGTCTTTTAAAACCTCTCCCCACCTGCCAAAGATGCAAAAATGTCTCTTATTTGTGGCAAGGTTATTGCATAGTATACAACACCAGGTTGATGCTCTCTTTGAAGTCCCCACATTTGCGAACAGCTCCAGCCTTCCCTTTTGATCACTGGGACAATGGGCACAGCCCAATCACTCCACTCAACCTTGAAGAGAATGCCAGATGTCTCCAAGCTCTGCAGTTCAGCATCTACATCAGGACATAGTATGTGAGGAACTGGATGTGCTTTATGGAATCTTGCTGTCGCTGCTTCATCCAGTTCAATTCCAGCTTTCATGCTTTTGAGTTTACCAATACCCTTCTCAAACACCTTCTCATTAGCAGTAAGTAGCTGTGCCAGTTTCTAGTTAGTGCTATTTGGACTGCAGTTGCCTGTTGATGTCACACTGAGAGCATTGATTGTGTTCCAGTCTAGTTGGATTTTTCTCAACCATTCACGTCCAAAGAGTGCTGGCCTCCACTTTTCAATACATGAAGCTCTGACTTCTGTGTTTGGCCTTAACACATCACATTCACTTTCAGTTTGCCTTTGGGAGACACTTTTTCATCTGTGTAGGTCTTTGGCATCATCGAGGCCCTTTCTAATGGTAGCTTAGAAAGCAGTCTGTTGTAGTCAGCCTTCTGAAATTATAGACAAAGCTGACCCTGTATCCAGCTCCATTTACAGTTTTACACCAGATACATCTATTTGAACCAGATGATTTTGTGATCTGCTTCAGTAATGCTATGCAGTTCTAGACGTGGCAGCTCACCTTTGTCAGACTCTGTGTTGTCCAATTCTGCTTCACACTTTATACATTTACTTTATACATTTCATTCACTTTATACTTCATTCACTTTATACATTTGTTTAGCTTTGTGTTTGAATCTTTTCACTCTGTGTGGTTTTTCCCTTTGTTTGTGCTTTTTGTCTGACTTCCGCACTGTCTCCATGTGACCTTGGCTGTGACACTTCCTGCAAACATTTTTTTTGAAACAAAAGTCATTTGCATCATGGGAGGATTTTCCACATTGATAACATTTTTGGCTTTTTGCACCATTCAGGGACATTTTGTGCATTTCACATTCTAAACTCCTGTAGTTCTGCTGCATCCTTTGCTATAGTCTCTAATGATATTGCAATGGTCAATGGCTGTTTTAAAATTAAGTTTCTTTCTGACAGTAGCCTCTTTTGAGTACTTTGACAATGCATACCACATACAAGCCTAACTCTTAATACATCAAAAAGTCCATCTCTAAAGTCACAGTATTGGGAAAATTTGCACAGTTTTGTAATGTATTCAACAAAGTTTTCATCCTTTGACTGGTTCCTTTTGTTAAATAACCATATAACAATTACAGCACGGAAACAGGCCATCTCGGCCCTTCTAGTCCATGCCAAATGCTTACTCTCACCTAATCCCACTGACCCTCCATTCCTTTCCTGTCCATATACCTATCCAATTTTGCTTTAAATGGCAATACCGAACCTGCCTCTACCACTTCTAATGGAAGCTCATTCCACACAGCTACCACTCTCTGAGTAAAGAAATTCCCCCTCATGTTACCCTTAAACTTTTGCCCACTAAGTCTCAACTCATGTTTTCTTGTTTCAATCTCCCCTACTCTCAATGGAAAAAGCCTATCCACGTCAACTCTATCTATCCCACTGATAATTTTAAATACCTCTATCAAGTCCCCCCTCAACCTTCTACGCTCCAAAGAATAAAGACCTAACTTGTTCAATTTTTCCCCGTAACTTAGGTGCTGAAACCCAGGTAACATTCTAGTAAATCTTCTCTATACTCTCTCTGTTTTGTTGACATCTTTCCTATAATTCGGTGACCAGAACTGTACACAATACTCCAAATTCGGCCTTACTAATGCCTTGTACAATTTCAACATTATATCCCAACTTCTATACTCAATGCTCTGATTTATAAATGCCAACATACCAAAAGCTTTCTTCACCACCCTATCCACATGAGATTCCACCTTCAGGGAACTATGCACCATTATTCCTAGATCACTCTGTTCTACTGCATTCTTCAATGCCCTACCATTTACCATGTATGTCCTATTTTGATTATTCCTACCAAAATGTAGCACCTCAAATCTAAATCTCTCAATTATTACCAGCAGTTTTGGGTGAAGACATTTGTAATAATTTCATCAAACATCTTACTTGCTGACTTTTCAGGAGTTACTAAGTTGCATAAGTGCCTGAATGTTTCAGCACCCATTAAGCTAAGAAGTGTGGAGACTTTCTTTTCCTCATCCATATTGTTCACATTACAATACTGTTCAACACTCTCGATATATGATTCCCAGTCCTCATTAGCACTGTCAATTTTGTCAACTTTCCCGACTAAGGCCATCATCTCGTTATTTTTACTATAACTTTGCTAGTTGTCGTCTTTTGCTGTGTACTGTGCAGTTACTCAGGTATCCCTTTGTTAGCATCTGTGCCTTGTCTGTACTGTTTAACTCCTTCCTCTCGGTATCTCTCCAGACTTTTAGGTTCGTATTTGTTGCCAATTAGTTGTGTCTGTACAACTACATATCAGATAAGTAAAAGCACGTGCGTGGGAGATGAGGTTAACTTGTGTAGTCATATTGGGGGGGGGGGGGGGGAGAGAGAGAGAACAGATCCATGCGCATAGGTGAGTTATCAGTCCATGAGTAGTGCTAATCCAAGTCATTGCTCTAAAAGAGATGGATCCATACATTCTGTACTGGGCTAAGTACTGGTAACCTCTCGCCTAGATTACTGTTAAATGACTTGACTGGAAGAAGAAAGAAGAAAGAATATTTGCATAAATGTTAAGATGTTTTTCTTGAAGAATTCATGTCTCCTATTTTAGTAGTATGTCGTAATTATTACACTGTTGTGGCGACCCACTTCCCAGCGCACTCAAACCGGCTCACAAATCGGCATTGAGGCCAGTCCCAAAAAGGGCGCCGTCTGCTTCACCAGCAAGGGGAAAAGCCCGCGCACGGGACGGGACTGTGAATACGTGCCCCCTACAGCATTCCCGCCCGGGGAGGGCGGGATCAGGAAGGCTTTAAAGCGTGGCCGCGAAGTTCGAATAAATCTCTTTTGCAACTGCAGCTCATCGACTACGTGTCGTTATTTCAGCGCTGCGTGTAGCACACCGCTACACTGTCATAATTTAGGGCTGGAATGTCCAAGCCATATATCTATTTCTTGGTCTGTGGAAGCCATGAATCTATTTTCTGTCTGCATTGTATTTTGTGGCATGTTTATTATGGTAATTTGTCATGTGGGTTGTGACATAGTAGAAGCAAATGAGTAACCATGCTTGCAGTTACTTTGTTGTTAGCCAGAAAGAGAGAGCCATGGGGAATGATATTTTTATTCACCACTTAAATATGCTAATTTAGCTAATTGAAATGCTAATTTAGTTTGGCCACTAATTACACTTAGTATTGTTGGGTCTCTGTCTAATCCTTAAAGTTCTTCTGGGGTTTAAGAATGGTGAGCAGTCTTAATTCTTAACAATTATTTATTTTAAAGTTTAAACAAACATACAAAGACTAAGCAAACTAAGTGAAAAGCTGGGAAGTAAAGCAGAGATTCAAGCAAAGACGGCGAAGATAAAAAGATGAAAAAGGAAAATCTGTCACCTTTATCATCGAGGTAAGAGAAAATTCCTTAGATAAAAATAAACCAATCACTGGTTGCACAATTACATTATGTGGGTAATATTCTAATATTTAGCCTAAGAAAAATGAAAAGGCATATGTAACTGCTATAATGCCTTCTGCCAGTAATAGGGACAAACCACCACATACAGGCAGTTCCCGGGTTATGAACGAGTTCCGTTCCTGAGTCCGTCTTTAAGTTGGATTTGTATGTAAGTCGGAACAAGTACATCTGGTATTATTTAGCGTCAGTCAAACGTTTGTCTTAGTATATAGTATATATTTTACCTTTTTATGCATATAAAACACTTAAACGTATGTTTTCCAATAATTAAACCACTGCGTTGCTTAGTAATAATTGTAGCTTTCATTGGGGCAGGGCCTTTCACATGCTCCATTATTCTCACTTAAACCTTTATCCTTTAAAATTGTTCCAATCATTGACCGACTGTAGCCTAATGCTTTTCCAATGACCGATGACGTTTCACCTCTTTCCAAACGTTTTATTATTTCCACTTCATTTTCAATCGTGATCGCTTCCCGTCAGTGGAACAGAAATGCTGCGGGCGGTGGGTCCCAACCTCCGCCGGCTCCCGAGGTCTGCTGGGTCCTAAGAACCACTGTATTGAATTTCCCTGGTCCTAAAGTCCACTGCACTGAGACAGGTTAAATGGGACAAGTGGGGGCTGTGCTGGGTTTGGGTATTTGATCCTCCTCAATATTCCACGTGCAAATTTAAACTGGAGGCGGCAGTGTTTTTTTTTACAAGGCCAAGTTACGAGCTTGACATCAACCAGCCCGTCACTGGATCAAACTCGGGAACCTCTGACTGAAATGCAGAATACATTAGAACATTACCAATATCACTATGTTCTATAAAACTGTGTATCTGTTCCTAAGAGTTATCGATGGAGGAATTCAGTTGCTGTGTTCTTTTGATTGGCTGTATACGAACAAAATCAGCACAAACACCTATCTTTGTGTAATTTACAGACTTGGCCATAAAGCCATCAATTCTGTCATTCGGGTCATTAAATACATTATATGAAAGGTAGCAAACGCAACACCTTTCCCTAGGGAACATCACTAATCATTGGCTGTCAGCCAGAAAAGGACCCCTTTATTCTCACTCTTTGCCTTCTGCCAGTCAACCAATCTTCCTTCTATGCTAGTTTCTTTGCTCTAATACCATGGTTTCTTATCTCGTTTAGCAGCCTCATGTGTGCAGCAGAACACATTATGGCTGCTGATTCCTGTTGGTCAATTTAAGTTGTTATTTTCTTCACACCATTCACTAAAGTCAAAATTCTGTCATTTTAGTGACTTGACAACAAGCCCCGAGCCATAGAGCCATACAACATGGAAACAAGCCTTTTCATAACTTTATTTTATTTAGAGATACAGTGTGGAACAGGTCCTTCTGGCCCAACAGGCTGCGCCATTCAGCAACCCACCTAACACCAGCCTAATTACAGGACAACTTACATTGACCAATTAACCTACTAACCGGCACATCTTTGGACTGTCGGAAGAAACCCGACCGCTGGGAGGAAAACCATGTGGTTACAGGGAGAATGTAAGAACTCCTTACAGTCAGCACCAGAATTGAACTCTGAACTCCAATGCCCCAAAGGTGCGATAGCGTTATGCTAATTGCAACACTACCATGAGGCCTTGTCCACACTGACCGCAATACCTCTTCATGTTAATTATTGTGCAATGTAATTTGAGATGAAATGGATCTAGATAATTCATCCAAGGTGACTGGTCAAACAAACTTTTCTTTAACATATACAAGTGGATGGAGGCAGCATAGTTATATAATTGATAACAATACCAGTACCTCATTTGTTGCATTGGTTTGATAAGCTTTTATATAATGAGAGATTGGGTAGACTGGGTCTGTTTTCCTTAGAGGGAAGGAGACTGAGATGAGACCTTACAGAGGCTCATAAATTATAAGAGACATAGATAGGGTTATAGTGTTTATTTGCAATGGTGGGAGTGGTCAAAACTTGAGGACATAGGTTTATGGTGAAAGATATTCTGTAGGTGCTGGAAATTCAGACACACACACACAAAATGCTGAGGAACTCAGCAGGCCAGGCAGCTTTTGGGCTGAGTCCTTTCATCAGCTCTGAGGGTCTGAAGATACGGATGAAAGGTCTTGGCCCAAAACCATCAACTCTTTATTCCTGACAGACTTGCTGAGTTCCTCCAGCATTTTCTGTGTGTTACTCCGGGAAAGAGCAGACAGCTTAAAGGGGATCAGAACAGTACACTTTTCATCCAAAAAGTAGTTGGTATCTGGAATTAGCTGCTGGAGGCAGGAACAGGAGCAACATTTAAGATGAATCTGGACAGTACGTGAATGAACAAGGTATAGAGCATATTAATAGATGAGTATAGGTAGACATAATGATCATCATAGACCAGGGAGCTGATTGTGGTGGAAATGATAAGCAGTTTCAGGTTCCTGGGCATCAGCATCTCAGAGGGTCTATAGTGGGCAAGAACATTGATGAAGAAGGTATGTTAGTGGCTTTACTTCATTAGGAGTCTGAGGAGATTTGTTATGTCACCAAAGATTTGCAAATTTGTACAGATGTACAGTGGAGAACTTTCACACAACCTAATGTGGAGGCTCCAATGCACAGGATAAAAAGAGGCTGTGGATGGTTGTGGTCTCAGCCAGCTTCACCATAGGCACAGCCCTCCTCACCACCGAGGACATCCTCAAGAGATGGTGCCTCAAAAAGATGGCACCCATCATTGAAAACCCACACCATCAGGGATGTGTCCTCTTCTCATCCCTGACTACTGTCAGTGAGAAGGTACAGAGACACCCACTCATTGTTTTAGGAACAGCTTCTTCTTCCCCTCCGCCATCAGATTTCTGAACGGTCCATGAATCCGTGAGCACCACCTCGTTAATCCGTTTTTGCAATTTTTATTTATTTATGTGACTTCTAGTAATTTTTATATCTTACACTGTACTGCTGCTGCTGCAAAAAAAAATCATGACACAGCTCAAATGCCATCTATAAATTTGCTGATGATTGTTGGCAGAATCTCAGATGGTGACGAGAAGGCATACAGCAGCGAGATATACCAGCTGGTTGAGTGGTGTTGCAGGAACAACTTTGCACTCAATGTGAGTAAGTCCAAAGAGTTGATTGTGGGCTTCAGAAAGGATAGGACGAGTGAACACAAACCAATCCTCAGGGATCAGTAGGGGAGAGAATGATCAGTTTCCAGCTCTTGGATGTCAATATCTCCAAGGATCCAACCTGGTCCCTACATATTGATTCAGCTATAAAGAAGAGATGACAGTGGCTATATTTAATCAAGAGTTTAAGGAGATTTGGTTAGTTGCCTAAGATACTCAAACACTTCTACAGATGTACTGTGGAGAGTATTCGGACTAGCTCTTTCACTGTCTGGTATGGGGCGGAACATGGTAATTGCACAGGAACATAGTAAGCTGCAGAGAGTTGTAGAATTAGTCAGCTCCATTATGGGTACTAGCCACCACAGTATCCAAGACATCTATGCAGAGCGATGCCTCAGAAAGCTAGCTTCCATCATCAAGGATCCCCACCACCCAGGAATGCCATTTTCTCATTGTTACCATGAGAACGGAGGTACAGAAGCCTGAAGGCACACACTCGGCGATTCAGGAACAGCTTCTTCCTCTCCACCATCCGAATTCTGAATGGACATTGAATACCTCACTATTTTTTAAAATTCCTGTTTTTGCACTACTTACCTTAATTTATATATTTAGTATACAGTATATACATTGTGGGGTGTATGGGGTGTCTAGGGAGGGGTAGCACCTCTGGTGGGGGACCTGCCATGCCCTTTTTCAGGGCAGCTCATCCACCTTTGGTGTCCACCTGGCGCTCAGCTCTCACCTGTGGCTCCAAGTAGCTGTAACACGCACAGCGGCCACACCCCGGTAAACCGTCTCGGCAGACGGGCCAAACCAGGTGAGGGTAGCCAATGTGTCTTCGACTCTGGGTGAGGCAGGGGATTTGCCTATCCCAGCGTGTGAAATTTGGCCCTGGCAGGTGGAGCGGAGGAGACCGATTGACGGTCCAACGGTCAAGAAGGCAGGCCAGCAGGTGTGGTGGAGCGCTAAGAGTGTGACAAGACACTTAGACGTCCTGGTCATCCACTGCAAGAGGTGGTGATCTCTTTAAACTCACCCGACAGTAGGCAAAGGCAAACCACTGCTGTAACCTGCCACGTACATGATTTCCCAATATGTCAGAGCGGTGTGGAGCGAAATTGTCCGCCAACTGGAATTTCCAGATGAGACCTAAAGCGAGTGATATACATTGTATATACTTACTGTAATTCAGGTTTTTTTATATTTATCATGTATCGCATTGTATTGCTGCTGCAAAGTTAACAAATTCCATGATGTATGTTGATTCTGATTCTGATTTTGACCCTGTAATAAAGATTACATGATTGGAAACTAAAATTGTCTTTGCTGCCATCTAGTGTTGGCTTTTATATTTAAGGATAACTTTTTGGTGGCATTATCTCGGCATTATGCAATGTATTAACCACATTGGTACTGGGTTCATATTGTCACATGTACCAAGATGCAGGGAAGAGCTTGTCTTGCATACTGTTCATACAGATCAGATCATTACACGGTTTATTGAGACAGAACAAGGTAAAGCAATAACAATGCAGAGTGAAGTATAACAGCTACAGAGAAAGTGCAGTGTAGGTAAAATTGGGAATCCATATTAGGGTAATTGTATTTCTGAAAAGTGATTACAATTACCTTCCCACATTACTTGCTTTCGTCCCTGCTCCCCCACCAACCCACCCTCTCCCTCTCACTTGGGCTCATCTAGCACCATGAATCATGACCGCCTCATCTTCTCCATGGATGTTCAGTCCCTAAACACTTCTATCCCCCATCAAGAAGGCTCAAAGCTCTCCGCTTCTTTCTTGACAAAAGAACCAATTAATCCCCCTCCACCACCACCAATTCCATCTGACAGAACTGGTTCTCACCCTGAATTTTTTCCACTTTCTCCAAACTCAAGAGGTAGCAATGGGCATTCGCAGAGGTCCCAGCTATGCCTGCCTCTTCACTGGCTTTGTAGAGCAGGTCATGTTGGAAGCTTTCCCTGGTTATATTCCCCAACTCTTCCTCCTCTACATTGATGACTGCATTGGTGCTGCTTCGTGTAAGCATGCTGAGCTCGTTAATTTCATCAACTTTGCCTCTAACTTCTACCCTGCCCTTAAATTCACTTGGTTCATCTTTGACACTCCCCACCCTGCCTCTCAATCTCTCAGTCTCCATCTCTGGAGACAAATTGTCAACTAACATCTTTTATAAACCTACTGATTCCCACCGTTACCATGACTAGACTGTTTCCCACCCTATCTCCTGAAAACTGCTATTCCCAGTTCTCAGTTTCTTCACTTCCATCACACCTGTGCCCAGGACATGAGTTTCAATTCCAGGATATCAGGGATGTTCACCTTCTTTAAAGATCAGGGTTCCCTCCCTCCACTGTTGATGCTGCCCTCACCCACACCTCTTTCATTTCCTGCATGTCTTCCCGCCGCCTTAATAGTGATAGAGTTCCACTTGACCTTACCTACCACCCCATGAACTTCTGCATCCAACACATTATCCTCCGCAACTTCCACCATCTCCAAAGGGATCCTACCTCTAAACAGATCTTTACCTCACCCCCCACCTCTGCTTTTTGCAGTAAATCACTCCCTTTGCGATTCCCTTGTCCCGTCGTCTCTCTTTCTCTCTGCTGGCAGCCTAAGTGCTGCACCTGCTCATTCACATCTTTCCTCACCTCCATTCAGGGGTTCAGACAACTCTTCAGCTGCAAATCTTCTGGGATCATCTGTTGCATTCGTTGTGGCCTCTGTACATTGGCGAGACCCGTCATAAATTGGGAACTGCTTCGTCCAGCACCTGTGCACCGGCTGCCACAAGTGGAACTCCCCAGTGGTCAAACATTCTAATTCCGATTTCCATTCCCATTCCAACGTGTTGGTCGGTGACTTCCTCTTGTGCCACGATGAGGCCACTCTCAGGGTGGAGGAGCAACACATTATATTCCGTCTGGGTAGCTTCCAACCTCATGGCATGACAATGAATTTCTCCTTCAGGTGAACAAGTTCCCCTGCCCTGTCCTCTATTCCCTTCTCTGATCTTTTACCTCATCTCACCTGCCTATTACTTCTTCCTGGGCTCCCTTCTCCTTCCCTCCTTCCCTTCTTTATTTGTCCACTCTCCTCTCCTACTAGATTCTTTCTTCTCCAGCTCTTGACCTTTCCCACCCACCTGGCTTCACCTTTCAGCTAGCCTCCTTCCCTTCCCCCCACCTTTTTTTATTCTGGCATCTTCTCCCCCTTCCTGAAGAAGGGTCTCAGCCTGAACCGTCGATGATCTATTCGTTTCCATGGATACTGCCTGACCTGCTGAGTTCCTCCAGCATTTTGTGTATGTTGCTCATCTATTATCTGTCAGCTTGCACTCCTTCCCTTCCCACCACCTCTTACTCTGGTTTCTGCCCTTTTCCTAGTCTTGATGAAGGTTTTGGGCCCAAAACATTCACTGACCATTTCCCTTCATAGATGCTGCCTGAACTCTGAGTTCCTCCAGCATTTTGTGTGTGTTGCTAAAGAACACATTAATGGGCAGTATGTGTGAACACTTTATGATTATTGTGTTGGCATGTTTTACTTCCTCGGTTAAAAAGGTTAGCTTTATTTGTCAAATACACATTGAAACACAATGAAATGTGTCTTTTGTATCAAGTGAACTAAGTGAGGATTCCGCTGAGCCGCCCGCAGGAATCCCAACACTTAGACTGGATAAGTAAGTGAACACATTTGAAGTCCATTGATCACTATTTCATGCTCTCTTGCATCATTGAAAAGACTACTTGGACCAACGAGACTATGTCAGTTCTCAAAATAATTTCGTTGGCCCCCTTCTCCTGTGACCTATTCTCTTCCATGTGCCTTTCAATGCTTTCCTCAAATCCGTCACACTTGTTCTGTTTTGTAACTCCAAAACATAAAACTATTTGTGAGCAAAAGATGGGAGCCTAGGACAACAGACCTTAGTTTTGTTTTTGCTGTAGGTGATGCATGTATGTGTGAAGTGGTGGCCTGATGACATATGCCATTCATGTAGTATTACGTATAACCCATTATGAATCCTTTCAATGAACAAGAATGCTTAATCAAACAATGTTTTTACAATATTATTCAAACATTACTGAAATATTAAATGCACAACACTCCCCCTGCTTAGCTATAAACACCAACTTAATATAGAATACATCTCAACTGCAGGGGGATGGGAACCAGAGTGATAGTGCTGAAAATGAGCTAGTTGATTTACAAACGGAGGCAATGTGTACTGAGACCCCTAGCAGGGAGAGGCTGTTGATAGGACAAAATTGCAGTCAACAGGATGATTTGCAATGTAAAAGGTGGACAAAATCAAAAAGGGTGAATACAGGACTTAAAGGTGTTGTATCTGAATGTGTGCAGTATATGAAATAATATCAATGAACTTGTAGCACAGTTACACATTGGCAATGATGTCGTTGGCATCACTGAATCATGGCTGAAAGAAGAATATAGCTGGGAGCTTAATGTCCAGGGATACACATTGCATTGAAAGGGCAGGCAGGAAGGCAGAGGGGGTGGCATGACTCTGTTGGTAAAAAAAAATTGAATTAAATCACTAGAAAGAGATGGGTAAGAAGGTTTTGAATCATTGTGGATAAAGTTAAGGAACTGCAAGGGTAAAATGTTCCTGATGGGAGTTATATACAGACCCCGTAACTGTAGTAAGGATGCAGACTACAAGTTACAATGGAAGATAGAAAATATGTGCCGAAGGGCAATGTTAAACAATATTCATGGGGGATTTCAATATGCAGGTTGATTGGGAAAATCAGGTCGGTGTGGGATTCCAAGAGGGGGAATTTCTAGAATGCCTATGGTGTGGCTTTTAGAGCACAACATAGTTGAGCCACTAGGGAATCAGCTATTCTGGACTGGGTGTTGTGCAATGAACTGGAATTAATTAGAGAGCTAGAGGTAGAAGAACACTTGGAGTAAGTGATCATAATATGATCAACTTGACCCTGAAATTTGAGAAGGAGAAGCTAAAGTCAGATAATGGAATAAAGGAAATTACAGAGGCATGAAAAAAGGAGTGGGTAAGAATTGACCGGAAAAAGAACACTGGCAGGGTTAATGGCAGAGCAGCAATGGCTGGAATTTCAGGAATCAATTTGGAAGGCATAGGATATATACATCCCAAAGAAGAAGACATAATATAAAGGCAAGATGACACAATCATGGCTAATAAGGGAAATCAAGAACAACATAAAAGCCAAAGAGAGGGCATATAATAGAGAAAAATAGTGGGAAGTTAGAGGATTGGGAAGCTTTTAAATACAAACAGAAAGCAACTAAAAATCATTAAGAAGGTAAAGATGGAGTATGAAAATTAAGCTAACCAGTAATATTAAAGAGGATACCAAAAGTTTCTTAAGATACATAAAGAGTAAAAGAGGTGAGAGTAGATTTTGGACTGCTGGAAAGGTAGTAATGGGGGACAAGGAAATGTCAGAGGAACTGAATAAGTATTTTATATCAGTCTTCACTGTGGAAGGCACTAGCAGTATAGTGGAAGTTCCAGAGTGTCAGGGATCAGAAGTGTGTGATGTCACCATTACTAGGGAGAAAGTTCTTGGGAAACTGAAGGGTCTGAAGGTAGATAAGTCACCTGGACCAGATGGTGTACACCCCAGGGTTCTAAAAGAGGTGGCTAAAGAGACTGTGGAGGCATTAGTAAGATTTTTCAAGAATCACTAGATTCTGGTATGGTTCTGGAAGACTGGAAATTTGCAATGTCACTCCACTCTTCAAGAAGAGAAAGAGGCAGAAGAAAGGAAACTATAGGCCAGTTAGCCTGACCTCAGTGGTTAGGAAGATGTTGGAGTCAATTATTAATGATGAGGTCTAGGGTACTTGGAGGCACGTGATAAAATAGGCCATAGTCAGCATAGTTTCCTCAAGGGAAAATCTTGCCTGAAGAATCTGTTGGAATTCTTTGGAAGTCATAACAAGCAGGATAGGCAAGGAGATTTGGTTGACATTGTGTACTTGGATTTTCAGAAGGTTTTGACAAGGTGTCATACATGAGGCTGCTTAACAAGCTATGAGTCCATGGTATTACAGGAAAAACTCTCGCATAGACAAAACAGTAGCTAATTGGCAGGAGGCAAAGAGTGAGAATAAAGGGAACTGGTTGGCTGCCGGTGACCAGTGGTGGTCCACAGGGGTATGTGTTGGGACTGATTATTTTTACATTATACGTCAATGATTTGGATGATGGAATTAATGGGTTTGTTGCAAAGTTTGCAGATGATATGAAGGTAGCTGGAGGGGCAGAGAGTTTTAAGGAAGTAGAGAGACTATAGAAGGACAGGCAGATTAGGAGAATGGGCAAAGAAGTGGCAGATGGAATACAGTGTCGGGAAGTGTATGGTCATGCACTTTGGTTGAAGAAATGTAAGGGCTGACGGTTTTCTAAATGGAGAGAAAATACAAAAATCTGAGGCACAAAGGGAATTGGGAGTTCTTGTGCAGGAGTCCCCAAAGGTTAAGTTGCAGATTAAGTCTGGGGTGAGGAAGGCAAATGTAATGTTAGCATTCATTTCAAGAAGAGTCGAATATAAAAGCAAGGATGTAATGCTGAGGCTTTATAAAGCACTGGTGAGGCCTCACTTGGAGTATTGTGAGCAGTTTTGGGCCCCTTACCTTAGAAAGGATGTGCTGAAACTGGAGAGGGTTCAAAGGAGATTCTCAAGAATGATTTCAAAATTTAATGGCTTGTGATATGAAGACCATTTGATGACTCTAGGCCTGTATTCACTCGAATTCAGAAGAATGAGGGGTGACCTAATTGAATTCAATCGAATGGTGAAAGACCTTGTTTGAGTGGATGTGGAGAGGATGTTTCCTGTGGTGGAAGTGTCTAAGGATAGAGGGTTATCCTTTTAGAACAGAGATGAGGAAGAACTTCTTTAGCCAGAGAGTAGTGAATCTGTGGAATTCGTTGTCACAGGCAGCTGTGGACACCGTCTTTGTGTACATTTAAGACGGAGGTTGATAGATTCTTGATTGGTCTGGGCATGAAGAGATACAGGGAAAAGACAGCAGATTGTGGCTGAGAGGAAAATTGGATCAGCCATGATGAATTGGTAGAGCAGACTTGATGGCCAAATGGCCTAATTCTGCTCCTATAGCTTATGGTCTTATATATTGTACTTACAGTATTGTGCAAAGTCTTAGGCACATATATATGCCCTAGCTAGGATGATTAAGACTTTTTGCACAATACTGTATTTGTCAACGTGGAGCAGAGAGCGAATTTGTAAATGCCGTGGGAGCAAAGGATGTTGGGAATGCGAGGGTGGAGCTCAACAAGAGGGATGTGGGACAGGTAACAAAGAAGGAGTGCCAGGGGTGGGGTTGGGGGGTTGAGGGATTAGGTGGCATGGGTGCAGATACACTCAGCCCTGAGACACCAGGCAAGATAATTTGATTCCGAACAATTGATTTATTGATCATTACAGAATGTCTCTCTGGTGTTTCCCAACCATGATTCCCCTCTCCATCTCTCTTTCCCACTCTCAGTCCACAATAGAAACCCAAATCAGAATCAGGTTTATCATCACTCACATATTGTATATCATGAAATTTGTCTTTTTTTTATGGAAACAGCACCATGCAATACATGAAATGACTACAGTACTGTGCAAAAGTCTTAAGCACCATAACTACATATACCTATAGGCCTAAAACATTTGTACAGCACTGTGCGTGCTCTCTCGCTCTCTCTCTCTCTCTTTCTCTTTCTCCTCCCCACCTCCCCTATATGATTGACCCATTCAGGAATAAAGATTTAATTACTGTCGAGGATTTCTTACTCTTGTGGAATAACATCTCTCTGGAATTATTCCACATCTTTGTGGAACAACTGGTGAAACTTGTGGCTGTGAAGTAATCTTGGGTTCTGGGGCTTCCTCTGCGGTGGTTGTAGGAGTTGACTCTGGGACTGCAGGAAGAGGTTCTGACAACTCTGGACACCTTTCTTTTGGATGTGTTGGCATACCAAATAGTGTATGCATCATAATATGTGAATACAGTGTCTAATGTCACCATTTCCTTTACCTTCTTGAAAGCCACCTCACACTGCTTTGTCCATTGTCATTTCCTCCCAATCTGTAGTAATGAGTTCAACGGGTGGAGCACAGTAGCCAGGTTATACTAACTGATGAATCCTAAAAACGGACCACAAACTGTGACTCATACTTTGACCTTGAGTCATCTGCCACTGCCTGAATTTTCTCTGCATCCTTTTCAAATCTTTTTATTATATTATTCAAAAATAACACAAGTACATCTAAGTAACAACGCTTACTCAAGGGAAAAAAATTATCTTAAAGATTGAAAATTTTGTGAATAAAAAAAGCCCTACTAAACAAAAAAAGTGGGGGAAAAACCCATTAGGGGTCCAACCCCGGAGCCATGCGTCATACAAAAAGCTTCTAAAAATAAACATCAAACCGCCAGCAAGAAAGAAAAATATATTTTTTAAAATGTACAATTAGATCATGGAGAAGATCTATCAATTAGCTCAAATGATAAAAGCAAGCAAATGAGCCCCATCTTTTCTCAAAATCAAATAAAGCTTCAGAGGTTCGACTTCTAATTTTCTCCAAGCATCACAGCATCACTTAAGAGAACAATTTTGACAAAGTAGGAGCTGATATATCCTTCCACGTCAATAAAATGGCTCTCCTAGCTATCAATGTAACAAATGCAATAACATGCTGGTCAGACACAGAAATACCATGGATATTTTAGACAATAGACAATAGGTGCAGAAGTAGACCATTCGGCCCTTCGAGCCTACACCGCCATTCTGAGATCATGGCTGATCATCTACTATCAATACCCGGTTCCTGCCTTATCCCCATATCCCTTGATTCCCCTATCCATAAGATACCTATCTAGCTCCTTCTTGAAAGCATCCAGAGAATTGGCCTCCACTGCCTTCCGAGGCTGTGCATTCCAGACCCCCACAACTCTCTGGGAGAAGAAGTTTTTCCTAACTCTGTCCTAAATGACCTACCCCTTATTCTCAAACCATGCCCTCTGGTACTGGACTGTCCCAGCATCTGGAACATATTTCCTGCCTCTATCTTGTCCAATCCCTTAATAATCTTATATGTTGCAATCAGATCCCCTCTCAATCTCCTTAACTCCAGCATGTACAAGCCCAGTCTCTCTAACCTCTCTGCGTAAGACAGTCCGGACATCCCAGGAATTAACCTCGTGAATCTACGCTGCACTTCCTCTACAGCCAGGATGTCCTTCCTTAACCCTGGAGACCAAAACTGTACACAATACTCCAGGTGTGGTCTCACCAGGGCCCTGTACAAATGCAAAAGGATTTCCTTGCTCTTGTACTCAATTCCCTTTGTAATAAAGGCCAACATTCCATTAGCCTTCTTCACTGCCTGCTGCACTTGTTCATTCACCTTCAGTGACTGATGAACAAGGACTCCTAGATCTCTTTGTATTTCTCCCTTACCTAACTCTACACCATTCAGATAATAATCTGCCTTCCTGTTCTTACTCCCAAAGTGGATAACCTCACACTTATTCACATTAAGCGTCATCTGCCAAGTATCTGCCCACTCACTCAGCCTATCCAAGTCACCCTGAATTCTCCTAACATCCTCATCACGTCACACTGCCACCCAGCTTCGTATCATCAGCAAACTTGCTGATGTTATTCTCAACACCTTCATCTAAATCATTGATGTAAATCGTAAACAGCTGTGGTCCCAATACCGAGCCCTGTGGCACCCCACTAGTCACCACCTGCCATTCCGAGAAACACCCATTCGCTGTTACCCTTTGCTTTCTATCTGCCAACCAGTTTTCTATCTATGTCAATATCTTCCCCCCCAATGCCATGAGCTCTGATTTTACCCACCAATCTCCTATGTGGGACCTTATCAAATTTTGAGGAATTATTCCAAAAAGCGCAGTCAATTTATTAGGTTGTAGGTTAATTCTGAGTGCTTTAGAAATTGTTGAAAAGACTGACTTCCTGAACTGTTCCAGTATAGAACATGACCAGAACACATGTGTCAATGTAGCTATCTCAGTTTTAAATCTATCACAATAACTATCAACATTGGGAAATATTTTAGAGAACCTCTCCTTCATCAAATGGTAACAATGTACAATTTTAAATTGAATCAGTGAATGACTAGCACAGATTGAAGAGTTAACCAGCTTCAGAATCCGTGCCCAATCCTCCCATATAAAAGTCAAATTGAGTTTCTTTTCCCGATCCTGTTTAATCTTAAATAAAGGATGCTTATCCTATTGTGATAATAAATTATAAATTCTTCCAATAGAACCCTTCATTGAAGGGTTCATACTCATAATAGTATCTAACAAGTCATCCTTGTGTATTCCTTGTGCATTGATGGTGTGACCACAGTAAGTGATACTGGGTTTAAAGAATTCACACTTGTTGCATTGTGCTCTGAGTCCCTAATCTTCTAATCTTTTTGGCACTGTCTTGAGATTTTGGAGATGTTTCTTGTCATCCTTACCAGTACCAATGATATCATCCGGGTAACACTGAGTGCCTGGGTATCCTAGCAGCACCTGGTCCATAGCTTTCTAACAGAGTGCAGGTGCAGATGCTACTCCAAAAATAAGCCTATTATAGTGATAAAGTCCTCTGTGAGTATTTATGGTGAGAAACACTTTGGACTCTTCTTCCATCCGTAGGCAGGCCTCAGTCAAGTCCACTTTGTTGAAGTGTTTTCTTCCAGAAAAATTTGCAAAGATAACTTTTATCTTGAGCAGAGGATATTGATCTACTTTCAGTACTGGGTTGATAGTGACCTTAAGATCACCACAGATCCTGACAGACCCATCCTTCTTGGCTACTGGGACCACTGGCATTGCCCATGGACTTTACTAAACCTGGAAAAGAATTCCTTCAGCCTTCATGCAATTTAGCTCACTGGCTACTTTATCACAGATGGTGTAAGGAACCAGATGGGTTTTGCAAAATGTGGATGTGGCGTTTTCATTTGACGCTATTTTACCCTTGATATGTTTGAATTTTCCATTGCCTTCCTTGACCACTGCTGTGGCATCATCCACTACCTTTCTTAATTCATTTTCATTTGACTCTATTGCAGGGGATGTGGCATGAAAATGGTGGATGGATCTCCAATCAAGTTGTAGTTGGCCCAGTGTTACGTACACCGTAACTGGGTGTCTGATCAGCAGAGAAAGAAGAATCCATTGGAGTCTGGTGGTACTATATTCAAAAGTGTTTATTAGTAAAATAAGCAAATCGATACCAATAATGCAAATATATAGATAACACAAGTTAGCAATAATAAACCTAAAAGTGTAGGAATAATAATAAGCAATAATAAACAAGCTCTATCGATGTCTAGGGCTAAATGAATTGTCATAGAAAAGTCTAAAGTTCAGTTCAGTTCAGTTCATGCGTGCTGAGGTAGATATGGTTGTTGTGTTGTAATCGTTGGAGAGAGAGAGAGAGAGAGAGAGAGAGAGAGAGAGAGAGAGAGAGAGAGAGAGAGAGAGAGATGTGACAGCAGCTGTTGTGGCAGGCAAACCTTTTACTCCTTTCTTAATCTGTCGTGTCAGTGTGGCCATTCAGTTATGATCCCTCTGTCATTCAGCTAGACCGTTCTTCTGTGGTGGACTCGTCACTCTGGCATGAGTGGACACACACACAAGTCCCACCGGCCCTGCTATAACACTGTGAGTTTTACTGACCGATCTCCTGGTTTGGTCTCTGATGTCCCCACCTTTCCTGTGGATTCCAACACTCAATCAGTGTCCACTGGTGTGTCTCCTGGTATGTCTGAAGGGTGTCTCTCCAGACCTGTCTTTTATCCCTACTCACGGGGTCTCAGCTATCAATCAATTTTGAATGACTGTGCCCATCGAACCAGCCCATTCCTGCAGTCCACTGAGGAATGTTAATGGACAAAATGGTAGAAGATAAATAACCCTTGCAGAAGTCATAATACAGTAAATCAACAATTCTCTCTCCCCTCTCTTATCTGTAGCAGATGTTCTTGCATGTTTTTCATCTCTCTCTCTCATGAGCAGCATAGCAACAGTAATGGATTGTGATTCTCAGGGAGGGGGGATGGGTAACTCTGCACCCCATTGTCCATCAGATCTGTTCATCACCCATAACACCCCCATCCTTCTGGGAATTTTCACCAAGGTAAAAATTAACTAGTACAGCATATTACAGAATTACAGAGTTTAACAAAATACAGAAGTGGTCTTAACTACGAAAATAATACAGATACACATTCAACATCTAGATAAACAATTAGCAATTACATTGTCACTCCCCTTTACATATTGTATTTTAATATCGAATTTCTGTAACAACAGATTCCAACTTAGTAACCTTCTATTTTTATTTTTCACGTTAGCCAAAAATACCAAGGGGTTGTGATCAGTATAAACAATTAATGGTCTCTGTGCTGAACAAATGTAGACCTCAAAATGCTGTATCACCAAGATAAGTGCCAACAATTCTTTTTCCACAGTAGAGTAATTTCTCTGATGCACATTGAACTTTCGAGAGAAATACACTACTGGATGTTCCACTCCATCCCCTGCTTTCTGCAATAGGACTGCCCCTGCAGCCTCATCACTTGCATCAGTCACCAGGGAGAAAGGTTTCAAAAGGTCACGTGCTTTTAACACGGGGTGATGGTACAGTATGGTTTTCAACTTCTCAAAAGCTTCCTGACAAGAACTGCTCCACTCAAATTTTTCCTCCTTCCATAGGAGTTTTGTAAGTGGGAGGGCAATATCCGCAAAGTTCTTACAAAATTTTCAATAGTACCCCACCATGCCCAAAAACCTTCTCAGTGCTCTTTTATTTGTTGGGACAGGAACCTCGGAAATAGCCTGTACTTTAGCCTGCACAGGAGCCAATTGCCCCTGTCCTACCACATACCCCAGGTACGTGATCGTGGCATGGCCAAATTCACTCTTTGTGAGGTTCACTGTGAGATGGGCTGCAGACATTCTTTTAAACAGTTTTTCTACAGCCTCCATGTGCTCATCCCAAGTGTCACTCCAAACTACTACATTGTCAATGTAAGCCTTTGTGCTTGTTAACCCTTTAATCACGGCGTCAATCATCCTCTGAAATGTCCTTGGAGCATTTTTCATTCCAAACGGCGACACATTGTATTCATAGAACCCGGATGGGGTAACAAAGGGTGAAATTTCTCGAGCCCTGTCCGTTAAAGGAACGCCCCCGTATCCCTTTAGCAGGTCAATCTTAGTGATGTATCTCGCTTTACCCACTTTATCAATACAATCATCCACCCTAGGGATAGGATAAGCATCTGTTTGTGTGATGGCATTCACCTTTCTGTAATCTGTACAGAGTTTTATATTACCGTCCGGTTTTGGTACAACCACACATGGAGATGCCCATGCAGAGGAAGATTCACGAATAATACCAGCAGCTAGCATATGCTTAATTTCTTTCTCCACTAGCTTGCTCTTTTCCAAATTCACCCGATAAGGGGATTGTTTAATCGGCTGGGCTGAGGTAACAATAACATCATGCTCTGTTACTTTGCATCTCCTGGGAACATCTGGGCATAAATCTGCATGCCGGTTAATTAGCTGTGTCAGCTGCTCTCTTTGTTCAGGCTCTAAATGACTGACTTTATCGGCAAAGTTGGCTAAAATAACAGAGTTCTCTAGTCTGGTGGGTACTATGCTTATCTTTTCAAAATGCTCAGGCTCTTCTTTATCAATCCTTTCTGCCTCATCGGTCTTCACGACAGCGCCGACCACCGTGGGGGTCGCGTCATGATAACCCTTTAGCATGTTAACATGAACCAACTGGCTCGGCTTTCGTCTATCAGGTGTTTCGATCACATAATTCAGAGAGTCTATTTTCTTAATCACTTTGTATGGCCCTTGAAATCTTGCCTGTAGGGGGTTGGTAACTACAGGGAACAGGACCAAAACCTTATCGCCCACTTGAAATTGTTGTTCTCGGGTTCGTTTATCATACCATTGTTTCATTTTAGTCTGGGAGTCTTTAAGATTTTGCTTTGCCAACTCGCAAACCTTATGGAGCCTCTCATGGAACCTCAAAACATAGTCAGTCACATTGACTTGCACATTCGGACTAGACCATTTCTCTTTGAGTAAGGTTAAAGGTCCTCTGGGCCTGTGACCAAAAACAAGCTCAAATGGACTGAACCCCAGAGATTCCTGAACCGTGTCCCTCACTGCAAGTAACAGAAGTGGTAATGCATCATACCAGTCTCGAGTGTTTTCCTGACAGTAAGTTTTAATCATGGTCTTTAAAGTTGCGTGGAATCTTTCCAACGCTCTTTGAGATTCCGGGTGGTATACAGAGGCTAGAATTTGTTTAACTCCCATCTGTGTCAACATTTGCTGAAATGCACAGGATGTAAAGGTACTCCCCTCATCCGACTGTATCTCTCTAGGTAACCCTACCGTGGTGAAGAATTTAATGAGTGCCTTTACCACCGCAGGAATCCTAATGTTCCCCAGGGGCACAGACTCTGGGAATCGAGTAGCAGCACACATCATGGTCATGACGTATTGCCGCCCGCTCGCAGTTCTAGGCAAAGGACCCACAAAATCCACGATGATTCGGGAAAAAGGCTCCCCAAAGGCGGGTATCGGTCTGAGGGGTGCCTTAGGGATAACCTGGTTTGGCTTTCCTACCACCTGACAAGTATGGCAGCTTTTACAATAGTCAGCAATATCCTTCCTCATATTTGGCCAATAAAAATCTTTCATAAAAATCTTTCATAACTGTCTTCCTTACTTCCAAATGTCCACCTAGAGGTCCCTTGTGAGCCAAGTTCAAAATTTCATCCCGATAAACCTTCGGAACTACCACCTGGTGTACCACCACCCAGTCCTTATCGACTGGCACCGTGGTCGGCCTCCACTTCCTCATTAACACTCCCTCCTTCAGATAGTATCCCTCTGGTTCCTTATCAATCTCTACTTCAGAAAGAGCTGATTCTCTCAACGCCACAAGCTCCTCATCACGACTCTGTTCCTTTATAAATTCCCTCCTGGCTAAGGGTAGATCTACCTCCTCTCCTTTACTCTCTTTCACCTCACTATTCTCCGCTTTACCACCCTTTAACCCCTCTTGGTACAAGGTCGGTAAAAACGTCTCCGCCAAATCAACACTGGACTCATTTAAACTGTCTCCTTTCTCAGCCGCCTTTCTCGATACGCTGCGAGTTATTGCGCATGCGGGATAAATCCTGGAATCTATGGGCGGGTCCTCAGCGCTCACAGGCTTGCTTGTCAGCTTCACTGCTGAATACACGTCCCCACCTGCCAAATCGTTACCAAGTAGGACGTCCACGCCATCCATCAGTAGTTTCGACCGCACCCCTATTTCGACTGGTCCAGATACCAGGTCACATTTCAGAAATATCCTGTGCAAAGGTACGGCCTCTGTCCCTTTTCTGATACCTCTTAACACAACCTCTCCAGTCTCAGTCTCCGGACCAAAATCCAGCACCTTCTTTAGAATCAATGACTGATCAGCCCCAGTATCTCTCCAGATCCGCACTGGAACTGGGGTTTCTCCTTCCTTCACAGACACCGTCCCTTCCGAGATAAACTTCTCACGCCCCTCTTGTGCTCTATCTACCTTTGCCTTCCCCATCGATCTGCTGACCGACTCAATGCAACCAGTCGGAACTGCCGTTTTCCCTTTTCCAGTCTCCTTTTTCGGAGCAAAGCACTTAGATGCTATATGACCAGCTTTCCCACAATTATAACAAGTAAAACTAGGAACCTTCCTGCCAGCCTGCTTTTCCTCCTCTTTACCTTTTCCACTAGCTCCCGGCTTATTCCCTGCCTTAGCCGGTGGGCTTTCTCTACCATCCCTACTGCCTCTCTGGTAACTCTTATTTGAGGAAAACTTTGACTTGTGGGTTAAGGCGTACTTGTCTGCTAACTTGGCAGTCGCAGACAGAGTCTCCGTCTCCTTTTCATCCAAGTACGTCTTCATACTCTCAGGGATACAACCTTTGAACTGCTCTATCAGCATTAACTGTAACAGTTTATCATAATCTCCAACAACCCCTTTTGAGGTGCACCAACGCTCACAATACATTTGCATCTCATGGGCAAACTCTAAATATGTATGGTTCCATGGCTTTCTCCAGTTCCGGAACTTCAGCCGGTATGCCTCTGGCACCAACTCGTAACTCCTCAATACATCCCTTTTTACTTCCTCATAATTCCTAGACTGCTCCATGGACAATGCCGAATACACTTGCTGAGCCTTCCCCCTAAGTACACTCTGTAACAGAACAGCCCATTTCCCCTTAGGCCAGTTCTGATTCACAGCCACTTTCTTAAAATGGAGGAAGAACTTATCAACATCCATCTCCTCGAATGGAGAAACCATCTGAACCTCCCAACCAATCTTGAACCCCTCATTTGGGTCTGCTGCCCGGTCTCTTCCCTGCTGTACCTTTAACCTCTCTATTTCCAGCGCATGCTGCCTCTCTTTCTCCCTTTCCCCCATCTGCTTATCAGCTTCTTCCTTCTGCCTTGCAGCCTCCAACTCCTTTATCTGGAACTCATGCTCCCTTTTCTCCTTCACCGCAGCCAACCTTAATCTTTCTATCTGTAACTGAACCTCACCGTCGGCTGGTTTCCTCTCAGGGAACAGGTCCAATACATCTGATGGGAACACACCCTCGGATACATAATGCATAGCTATTGCTCTCTGTATATCCAACTTTCTCATCGACGATTTCACCGCCAAGAGATTTAATCGTTTCGCAATACTAACCAATTCCGCCTTCCTGGCATCCTCCTATGCCCCTGAAATCGGATCTTTTAAAAATTTGTCTATTTCCATCTCTGCTGGTTTCCCGTCTGGTTATCCATGCAACCAGATCGGATAAGGGACTTTTATCCCAATTCACTGGCCCTCCAATTTGGTAATCAAATCCCGGAAGATGAGGCCCCAATTTGTTACGTACCCCGTAACTGGGTGTCTGACCAACAGAGAAAGAAGAATCCGTTGGAGTCTGGTGGTACTATATTCAAAAGTGTTTATTAGTAAAATAAGCAAATCGATACCAATAATGCAAATATATAGATAACACAAGTTAGCAATAATAAACCTAAAAGTGTAGGAATAATAATAAGCAATAATAAACAAGCTCTATCGATGTCTAGGGCTAAATGACTTGTCATAGAAAAGTCTAAAGTTCAGTTCAGTTCAGTTCATGCGTGCTGGGGTAGATATGGTTGTTGTGTTGTAATTGTTGGGGGGGGGAGAGAGAGAGAGAGAGAGAGAGAGAGAGAGAGAGAGAGAGAGAGAGAGAGAGAGAGAGAGAGAGAGAGAGAGAGATGTGACAGCAGCTGTTGCGGCAGGCAAACATTTTACTCCTTTCTTAATCTGTCGTGTTGTTGTGGCCATTCAGTTATGACCCCTTTGTCATTCAGCTAGGCCATTCTTCTGTGGTGGACTCGTCACTCTGGCATGAGTGGACACACACACACAAGTCCCCACCGGCCCTGCTATAACACTGTGAGTTTAACTGACCAATCTCCTGGTTCGGTCTCCGATGCCCCCACCTTTCCTGTGGGTTCCAACACTCAATCAGTGTCCACTGGTGTGTCTCCTGGTGTGTCTGAAGGGTGTCTCTCCAGACCTGTCTTTTATCCCTACTCACGGGGTCTCAGCTATCAATCAATTTTGAATGACTGTATCCATCAAACCAGCCCACTCCTGCAGTCCACTGGGGAATGTTAATGGGCAAAATGGTAGAAGATAAATAACCCTTGCAGAAGTCATAATACAGTAAATCAACATGTCTCTCTCCCCTCTCTTATCTGTAGCAGATGTTCTTGCATGTTTTTCATCTCTCTCTCTCATGAGCAGCATAGCAACAGTAATGGTTCGTGATTCTCAGGGAGGGGGGATGGGTAACTCAGCACCCCATTGTCCATCAGAACTGTTCATCACCCATAACATCAGCCAATCACGTCCCCACAATGCCAGCCTTTCTGTTTTTACCACATACAAGCTCAATGTGGCTTGTTGGTTATATTTCACAGTTATGAATGTCATTTCCACAGGAGTTCTCTTTTCTCCAGTTCTTAGTTGGATATCTGCAGGCTTCAGTTCACTATCTTTGAAAAGCTATTCAAACTTAATTTGTGGAATGACTGAAACTGTTGAACCAGCATCCAACTCCATTTTAATTAATTCTCTGTACACTTCTGTTGTAAGCCATATTGCTTGTCTATTGTTAATTTTCACATTGTAAGTCCTAAGGCTACACAGTCCTGTGTCACTCTCATCATCTTTTTTTTCATCAACAGCATGAAGATTAGTGCTCTTTTTTGAAACTCCAACTTGACTTTTTAGCTTTTTCTCTTCTCTGTGCAGAGCATTTATTTTTTGTCTGACAGAGATGCTCTTTGTATGTGTCCTACTTTCTTGTACTTTCTGCAAGTTTCACCTTTAACGACCACAATAGCAACACAATTTGGTTGGCCAAGCAGGTTTCTGTTCATATATTGCAATTTTGTTCATGCTCACTTTCATTCCTGACTCCAACTTAATAGCATATCTTTCTGCTGTTTCCATTGATGAAGTTGTTTCAACTTCTCCTTTGAATATAAGCTGTGTTTCAGTTAGGAACTGATTTTGAATGTTTCTTGTAAGATTCCGAAGAACTAAACAATCTCTCAGTGCATCATCACCGAACTGAAAATGCTCAGCCAAATTCTTCATTTCATCCACATAAGCTGTAATGGACTCCCCTTCCTTTTGATTCTGCTTATGCAACCTAAAACACTCTGCAATCAACAATGGTTTCAGTTATAAGTGTTCCTGCATTACTTTCACAATAACAGCAATGCTCATTTTGGCTGGCTTGGTTGGAGGAGCTAAATTTCGAAGCAAACTGTATGCCTTTAACTCCAATGCACTCAGCAAAACTGGCACTCACTTCTTATTGGCTATTTCATTTGTTCTCCTCATGTGCAAAATCCAGACATCTCTTGTGCAATCGAATGTGACAATCTTTCTGATGTATTATCACCCAGTGCTCACTGTTTAGGATACACGTGAATTTGTCTGTTTTTTACCTTTTTTTGAGAGAACTCACCAGATTCTCTGTCCTTTCCCAAAGAAACATGTATTGCAATGCATTTTTACTTGACAGCTTCTCACAACACTCTTTTAAAAAATCAAACATCTTGCTGCGCTTTTTTAAAACTCGAAATCTCACTGCACTTCAACAAGTAGGTAGACACTTCAGGTTCATTTAAAACCTCCTGTTAACTCTGTTATGCTTTGTAACTCCAAAGCATAAAATCTAATTGCAAGATAAAGAGGGGCAACTAGGATAATGGACTGTAGTTTCATTTTTACTTTTAGCAATGCATGTACATATGGCAGGATGAACAGGATGAAGAGGTCAATACTCCCCAATGCCATTAGGCTTTACAATTCAACCGCCAGGACTTAAGAACTTTTTAAAAGCTATTATTAATGCTTTTTGAGATAGTGATTTAGATGCATATCATATTTTTTACTGAGTTAAGTATTGTATGTAATTAGTTTTGCTACAACAAGTGTATGGGACATTGGAAAAAAAGTTGAATTTCCCCATGGGGATGAATAAAGTATCTATCTATCTATCTATCTATCTATCTATCTATCTATCTATCTATCTATCTATCTATCTATGATAACGTATCTGAAATATTACTGAAGTATTAAGTACCCAATACCACCCCCAGATATTCTCCAATCAATTTACATTGACCAATTATCCAACCAGCTTAGTTTATGTAAGACACTGCTTTCCAAAATGAGTACATGTGTCTAAGGCACTCTGCACCTACTTCCCCCACCTCAGAGCAACCCAAAATATTTCACAAGCTCTCGAGTCAGTGTCACTGCCAGCTTTCACGCACTGCGATAATGACCAGATAATCTATCTTAGTGATGCTAGGTGCAGTTAGTGTTGGCCTGGGCACAGGAGAGAATCCATTGGCTTATACCATGGATTCTTTTATGTTAAACTGAGATGTCAAAAAGGGCAAATCCTCAATGCAGACCTATACTGTCAGCTAGGTTCTGAGTTGAAATCTCTGCAGTGAGATTCATGGGTTGATATATTACCACTAAGCTATAGCTGATAAAACATTTTCCCCTTTTATACACTCTTTATTAGAGACACCTGTACACCTGCTCTTTAATGTAAATATCTAATCAGCCAATCATGTGGCAGCAATTCAGTGCATAAAAGTATGCAGACATGGTCAAGAGGTTCAGTTGTTGTTCAGACCAAACAGCAGAACAGAAAAGAAATGTGACCTAAGTGGCTTTGACTGTAGAATGATTGATGGTGTCAGACAGGGTGGCTTGAGTATCTCAGAAATTGTTGATCTCCTGGGATTTTCATGCACAGCAGTGAATGGTGTGAAAAACAAAAAGCATCCAGTGAGTGGCAGTTCTGTGGGTAAAAATGCCTTTGTTAATGAGAGAGGTCAGAAGAGAATGACCAGATTGGTTCAAACTCATTCATGTACTTGTGAAGTCCCATTGAATTAAGGTGACAATAACTCAAATAACCACGTTTCATCATTGGCATGCAGAAGAGCGTTTCTGAACTTTGAAGTGGATGGGCTACAGCAGCAGAAGACCATGAGCATACACTCATTGACTACTTTATTCAGTACAGGGTGTACCTAATCAAATGGCCACTGAGTGTATACTGTGCTGTCTATCTTCCAGCACTGTGGGCCACAGGGTCTGTACTGTGCTATAATGTTCTATGTTCTACAGACTGTGTGCATAATCAGGCTTATTTACTGCTGTGCGTGAACTTGCCTTTTCGTCACTCTTCAATGTTCCATTCGGAGAAATTGTGATTATATTTTAAAAATGAAACAGTTCCAAGTTGCCTGAGCAAGTTATCACATTATTTATACAAATGTGTGGGTAAAAGGAACTGTTTAAAAACAAAATATATCTCTTCTTTCTCTGTCTTTGCACAAGGTATTCCCTAAAATGTCTTTTGAGGATATATGAGAGTTAGGATTCATTCTTAACCCCTGTGTATTAGACTTTTACCTCAGTGCCTTAAGAAGATGTCAGTCGTTATTAAGGACCCTACCATCTGGTCAGGGCCTCTTCTCATTAGTACGTCAGGAAGGAGGTACAGGAGTCTAACAGTAGTAATGAGAAAAGGGCATACCCCAGATAACGTGGGTCCTTAATTGCACGTTCCCTCAGCATCGGGGACATGCCCTCTTCTCATTTCTACTGTCCATGATTTAGGAACAGTGTCTTCCCCTCCATCATCAGATTTCTGAATGGTCCATGAGCTATTGAACACTACCTCATTGTTCCTTTCTTTGCACTATTTATTTATTTTGTAATTTACAGTAATTTTATGTCATTGCACCATACAGCTGCCTCAAAACAACAAACTTCATGTCATGTGAGACAGTGATATAACCCAGATTCTGATTCTGGTTCTGAATTCCCCACGAGCTGAACAGTTGTGTACCGTTCTAGCTCAAGCTCCTCGTTCTTTCTATTCTGTGGTTAACCCTAGTTTTTTTTTCTCTCTGTCATTTGACACAAACACTTGGTAGCTGTTAATAAAACCACATCCCAGGAATTTGCCAAGGGGCAAATAGAGGTATTTTTAAAACTTCTATATCCCCTCCATTTCCTCTTTAGAGATGCTCGATTCAATCTCTGCATGGCACACAATGACTCTGTTCTTCTCTTGTCTAATTCAGTGACCAGGTTCAAATGTTTAATTGAAAAGTAACAGATTTCACAAATATGGCAGCTCACTCTTAATGGAACAATACTAATGGAAAGGAAAATAACATCACGAATCTCTATCCTAATGTAACAGGCAGCAGAGTACACTGCATAACGCAGGCACATTGATCCTTGTGGATGCTGGAAAAATATTTAGATGACAGCTGGGAGCCTTTCAGTGAGACTGAGGAATGATGAGACAGCTATTTCCAGCTGCACCATGAAAGACATTTGGTACTGTGACAAATGATATTCTGCTTGCTTTAACTTGTAGTCAGGCAAAGTGAAAAGACTCACAGAAGGCAATTGATAACTGAAAGTAGGGCAGCTAATCCCTGTCAAGTCAGACCTTGAGGCCTTGCTCTATCTTGTCTGAATAATGCATTTTTATAAGTCCATTGATCTCATTCTATTAAAAATACACGGAAAAATAAAATAATAACTTTGTACTAAAAGGAGGAACGAGCTGGAACTTTATTCATCTAGCCGTGTCTAAACAATTACATTTCTTTAAGACTTTTAGCCTTTTAGCCTTGGGGCTATGAATGTAACATTGTGCCCACAATGCCATTTGATATGCCAATTTTTCATGTACTATAAATATTTAATTTAAAAGATTCAAACATTCAACATTTAGAAGCTTACATTACACAATAATTAAGATGTTCACAAATTTAGTTTGATTTCCATTTCATGTTCCATTATTATGCAAAGGCTGTTTGAGTTGTGTCAGCTCACAGAGCAATCTCTCACTCCAATAGTTCCCTCTGGATTCTGCCACTAAGCTCTGCAGTCGGTGGTCCATAATGGCAATTTTAGTGGACAGTTAATTAAACAATCTACAATTCTTTTGGGATGCAGGAGAAAACTAGAGCCCCGGAAGGAACAGGCTCCGACACAGGGAGAATGTTTAAGCTCCACACAGACAGCACTGGAGGTTGGAACAGACCCTGGTGGTTGGAGTTGTCAGACTGAAACATGCCTTGCTGCACAACTGTGCCAATCTTAAAGTGTTAATTCAAATGCATTTGTGCATAGATTGATGTGCTGTCCATGTCAGTGTTGTTTAAATATTTGTTCTGCCTTGTGAGAAACAGACTGTCATTGATTAGAGAGTCCATTGGTGGGCGGGCACATTTGTTCTCTCTCACACACACACACCTTGTCTTAGTCCTAATGCAGTGATAATGACAGGTGTACACTGGACTATGTGGAGTAAATGTTGAATGCTGGCAGTAGTGAATGTGGGAGAGGGAATCCCATTGACATGCCCCACTCAATGGCTTAACTGCAAACATAAATCATGACAAATGTAAAACTGTTGTGATTTATAAAAAACTAGCTTTACACTTGCCCCATTATGAAAAAGCACAGTAGCACCTTTACCTTTTACTAATAATAAATGTATTATTATTTCTTCATTTTCTTTTTTTGTATTTGCACAGTTTGTTGTTCTTTGCATATTGGTTATACGTCCGTCCTGTCAGGTGGGGTCTTTCATTGATTCTATTATGTTTCTTCCATTTACTGTGGCTGCCTGCAAGAAACTGAAGCTCAGTATTATATATGCTGACATGTATGTACTTAGATTAAAAATTTACTTTTGAACTTTGAAGATCCATCCAGCACTACATTAGGCAGATCTTCCTGCCTTGTGTCTTCTTTCCTTGTGCTTGGATTGTGCAGCCTGCGGTAGTGGTGGAAGTAGATACAATAGCAACACTTATGAATCCGGCACATGAACAGAATGAGGATGCAAGGATAAAGAACGCATTCAGGAAGATGGGTTTAGTTTCAATTGGCATCATGTTTACTGTTCTGTATTGTTCTACATTCAGTGTTCTATGTTCTGTCAGAAAATCTTGAAGTCTGAAGGAGCTGATGATTTACTATCATCCACTCTGCACTTGTGTCTTACCTCCCCTGTTTTGGTTAACACTGTGTGCAGTAACTCCAGATTCTGCAGATGCTGGAAATCCAGAGCAAAACGCACAAAATGCTGGGGTGGGGGCTCCACAAGTCTTACAGCATCTATCAAGAGGAATAAACAGCCAACTTTTTGGGCTGAGATCCTTCGTCAGGACTGGAAAGGAAGGGGGAAGAAACCAGAATGTGGGAGGAGCGAAAGGAGTACAAAGCTGGCACGTGAAACAGTATCACACACAAAAATACTGGAGGAACTCTGCAGGTCAGGCAGCATCTATGGAAATGAATAAACAGTCAATGTTTCAGGCTGAGACCCTTCTTCAGGACTGGAAAGGAAGGGGGAAGGTGCTAGAATAAAAAGGTGGAAGGAGGGGAAGGAGGATAGCTAGAATATGATAGGTGAAATCACCTAGATAGGTGAAACCAGGAGGGTAGAAGGGTAAAGGGCTGAAGAGGAAGGAATCTGATAGGAAAGGAGAGGAGACAGGGGGAGGTGATAGGCAGGTGAGAAGAGGGTAAAAGCCAGAGTGGGGAATAGAAGAAGAGGGGAAGAGGAGGGTATTTTTTTACCAGAAGGAGAAATTGATATTCATGCTATCAGGCTGGAGACGACCCAGTCCTAATATAAGGTGTTTCTCCTCCACTCTGAGGGTGGCCTTATCTTGGCATAACAGTAAGCCATAGACCAACATGTCAGAACAAGAATGGGAATCAGAACTAAAATGATTGGCCACCGGAATATTTCGCTTTTGGCAGATGGAGCAGAGGTGCTCAATGAAGCAATCCCCCAGTTTACAACAGGTCTCGCCAGTGTGGAGGAGGCTGTATCGGGAGCACCAGACTAGACTCTGTAGTTGGTGATATGTTGTGTTTCCGGTGGCTCCTTTTTTTGTTGCCATTTTGTGCGATTTTGATCAGGATGGATGGCGGCTTGAAGTTAACGAATTGACACACAGCTGAACTGAATATACTTGGACTGGTTCGATGACTTGTCGTTTTATATTCTGCGTTTTTCACTTTTTTATGTGCCGTTTGTGCAAATTGTTTTTCTCATCATGGGGGTTTGTTGTTTTTCTGTGAATGGGCCTCTTTCTTTCATGGCTGTCTGGGGAAAAACAAATCTCATGTACCATAGAACATAGGACATAGAAATTTACAGCACACTACAGGTTCTTCAGCCCACAATGTTGTGTCAACCATGTAACCTATTCTAGAAACTGCCTAGCATTACCCTACCGCATAGACCTCTATTTTTCTAAGCTCCATGTACCTATCTATGTAGTGAGTGGCAGCTCTGTGGGCAAAAACGCCTTTGTTAATGAGAGAGATCAGAGGAGAATGGCCAGATTGGTTCAAGCTACAGTCGTTCATAACCAAACATTAATGATGTGCAGAAGAACATCTTTAAATGCACAACACAGCAGGAGACCATGAACTTGCACTCAGTAGCCACTCCATTAGGTGACTCTTAGACCTAATGAAGTGTCCACTGAGTGGATGTCGTGCTGGACAATGAATGGTGCAGCTGGAGTGCTGGAGAAGGGAATGCCTACTCCATTCCCATTCTGACATTTTGGTCCATGGCCTCCTCTACTGATAATTCCACTCTCAGGCCGGAGGAGCAACACCTCATATTCTGTCTGCGTGTATAGTTCTTGCAACATGTTCCTTCTCCTATGCCTATCAATGACCTTTGGGAATCTTTTGAAACTTGTCTACACTAAGGGATATTTTACAGTCACCAATTAATATACCTTCACATCCTTGGAATGCGTAATAAAGAGACCAGAACAATGCACAGATGCCCAATACAAGATTTATTCAAAATTTCACACATGCTCTCCGCTTTTCAGCTTTAATACCAATTAATGCAGTAGTCGCTGAGCCACAACATATGGACTCTTGATCTACTGTCAAAAGGTTTGCTTGCAGGACCAGTAACATGAGCAGTTCCTGGTTTTGGGGAGTAAGGCTTTAGTTATAGCCTTTTCAAGGACTCTACAACTCGTGTTCTCCATATTTATTTATTTATTGGCATACTTTGTCTTCTTTGGCAATTTTTTTTGCTTGTCATTCTTTGAGTGTAGTTTTTCATTGATCCATTGTAATTTCTGTGAATGCCTGCAGGAAAAGGAATCTCAGGGTAGTACATGGTGACATACACATTCATGGCCACTTTTTTAGCTACACTTGTAAACTTGCTCCTTAATGCAAATATCCAATCAGCCAATCATGTTGACCTCCTGGGGTTTACAGAGAATGGTTTGAAAAACAAAAAAAATCCATTGAGCGGTAGTTCTGTGGGCAAAAAGATGCCTTGTTAATGAGAGAGGTCGGAGGAGAATGGCCAAGCTGGTTCAAGCTGACAGGAAGGTGACAGCAACTCAGATAACCACACGTTACAACAGTGGTGTTCACAGAAACATCTCTGAACGCACAACACGTCGAACCTTGAAGTAGATGGGCTATAGCAGCAGAAGACCACGAATGTACAATCTGTTGCACCTTTATTGTGACCACTTTATTAGATACAGAAGTTTCCTAATAAAGAAGCCACTAAGTTTATGTACTTTGATAATAAATTTACTTTCAACTTTGAAATAAAGTTATTTCTGGCTGTAAATATGTGTAAGGCAGAACAATATATTGACCTGAGAATGACATTTTCATTTGGCTTATTCAGTGCTTGTTAAACAACAATGAACAGAAATATTAGTAAATTCACCAAAGGTTATTTATTTCATACATTCAATTTAACTTTAACAAATTTAGAGATACAGCACAGTAACAGGCCCTTCCAGCCCAATGAGCCCACAACGCCCAATTCCATGTGACCAATTAACCTACTAACCCATACGTCTTTGGAATGTGGGAGGAAAATGGAGCCCTGCAGGAGAACATATGAACTCCTCACAGACAGCAGTGGAATTGAACCTTGGTCACTGGTGCTGAAGTTAGGTTAACCTCTGTGCTACCGTGCCATCCTAATGTGTTTAATCAAGTTGGTGCGAGAAAACTGATTCCAGTGTAAAGGATAATAATTCTCTTTTCAGTCTAATGCAATCTTCTCTCTCTCTCTCTCCCATACAGCGATGATGGTTCTTCACATTTCTCTTTGATAAGAACATAAGAAATAGGAGTAGCCATCAGCTATCTGGCTCATTGAGCCCGCTCCGCCATTCAATTAGATCATGACTGATCTGGCCGTGGACTCAGCTCCATCTAGCTGCCTTTTCCCTGGAACTCTTAATTCCCCTGCTATGCAAACACCTATCTAAACATGTCTTAGATTTAATGAGCTCGCCTGTTTCCCTGGGTAGAAAATTCCACAGAATCACTACTTTCTGAGAAAAGCATTTTGTCCTCATTTCTGTTCACAGTCATGGGGAGAACGTACAATTTCCTTACAGGCAATCACAGGATTTGAACCATGGTCGGCGATCATTTGCATTGTAAATCGACTGTGTAACCACTACATTACAATGTTGTTCTCATCTTTATCTTTAACTCTTTAATCTCTTGAAGAAGCACCTGTAGGTTAATAATCCCTGAATTATTAAATGAGCAGGCTTAAATCCCAGCAGTCACAGGGTGTTCTGTATATATTTATACTGCTGCTGCTGAAGAACAGATGGGTCTTTTAGCACCAGAATGGCAATCCAAGGGACCTGTGTCCAATGGGATTTACTCCAGCTGAACCAGAATGTCCTAATGAGGAGAGTGAATGTGGAGCTGGCAAAGATTTCCAACCTGTTAGACAGTGAAACGACCTAAAGGAAGGGATACAATCTTAAAAATTAACTAAACCTAAAAGGGCAGCAGAGACAGACCAAACTACAGGTAACAAGAGCAAGAGAGTAAGAGGAATCAGGTTTAACATCACTAGCATTTCACTATGCTATTGCAATGAATTTCACTATGTTGTGAAATTCTAGCAGCAGTACAGTGCAATGTTTGGAGTTGGAGTTAGAATGGAAACAACAAAAAGTTTTCAAATGATATTAAAATTAAATAAACTGTACACACGCAGACACAGTGTCCATAACACATCAGGGAAATGGGACAATTACTATATCGTGGAAAACAGATAGATAGATTCAGTGTGGAGATTGGTTGAACCACAGCCTGGTATGGAAATACCAATGCCCAGGAATGGAGAAATCTACAGAGAGCGGTGGATACAGTCCAATCCATCTCAGGCAAAGCCCTTCCCATCATTGAACACACTTACATGAAAGCAGGACCCCCACCATCCAAGTCATGCTCTTTTCTCACAGCCACTGTTGGGTATGAGGTACAGAAGCCTTGTGTCTTACACCACCCAGTTCAGGAACAGTTATTACCCTTCAACCATCAAGCTCCTGAACCAACATGGATAACTTCACTCACCTCAACTCTGAACTGATTCCACAGTTTATGGATTCACTTTCAAGAACCCTATAACTCATGCTCTCAGTATTATATACACTGGATTCTGGTTAATTGGGCTATCAGTTAATAGTGACAGCTGCTTATTTGGGATAACACTTAAAGAACAAAAACTGAATCGAGAAAATTGTCGGGATTCCATTCATTTATATAGGACAATATGCCGCATGATTGGGGCAGGAAACTGTTGCTGAACGGTTTCTAACAAGCATCAGTTGCATGGACTTGTGTGGCCTTTAGATTCTACACAGTGATTAGAGCGAGCAGTTTCTAAATGGCTTTAGTCATATGTGTTTGTGTTTAAAAAGCAGTGATTTTTGCTGATTATTGGCGAGAAATAAGCAGTAAGACTATTCAGAATTGTTTTGCTCACTGTAGTTTCAAACATTCAGGCTTGAAGATGCCAGACATGGCCGGGAGTAAAAATGAAATTATTTCAAAGGATTCAAAGTACATTTATTAAAATATGTATGCAGTATACAACCCTGAGATTCATCTTCTCCACAGACAGCCACAAAACAAAGAAAACCATGGAACCCATTCAAAGAAAAACATCAACCCCCCCCCACGTGCAGAAAAACAAATCACACAAATGGCAACAAGAACATCCAGCACCGCCCCAAGTACAAAGAACAAATCGTACAAACTGTACCAAGAACATCAAGCCCCCAAGTATAAAAAACAAATTGGGTAAACTGCACCAAGAACCCCAACCCCCATTTGCAAAAAACAAATCATGCAAATCATGCAAATCATGCAAATCATGCACCAAGAACACCAACCCCCAAAAGGCAACAAGAAAGAGCAAGCGAAAACACAGAATATAAGCCACAAAACCTAAAGAGTCCATATTCCACTCAGCTCAGTGCTCATTATCTGCAAGCCACTCCAATTCAAAGTCACCCAAAATAGCAACAGAAAAAGGAGTGGCCAGGAACTATGGTCCATTCCACAAGCTACAGATCCAGAACTTCAGTACCATCCTCCAACATATCAAGGGAGAGAGAGACTATTCGAATGCAGGAACCTTCCCTCGGGAGCAGTGAGAGAGAGGGAGAGAAAGACCATCAAACACAGTCACCTTCCTCTGGCAGTGATGAGCAAGAGGCTGGTAGACGGTGCTGAACACTTGCCTTGATGTTTTCAATTTTCCTTGATGCTTTAATCAGTGAGATCAGTGAGAAGTGGAGTTGATCATGGGCTCACTTCTTGGTCTCAAGGCTGCTCACTTCCCAGAACTTTCCCGGAGATAGCAAAGTGCCAGATTGCTCAATTGACCTGAAAAACAGTCCACAAACTGTAGATCACAGGCTTTAACCATACCAGACACACATTTAAAAGAAAAAGATATAATAAAAATGGAAGTAACAGTTTCATGGATCATCTGGAGGATATCACCCATGGTAGCGTTGTCTGCTGGCGTCATCACCGCTTCAAATTAGGAACTATAAACCATGAAGAATTTGAAGGTATCGTCAATCATCCTGAGAGTTCCAATGAAAGTAAAGATTTGGAGGATGCAATTGTCAAAAGCATTGTATGAAGGCTGTCCATTATCTACACTCCGTGTCTGCACTGATGTTTTGCATTTACAGTCAAAGAAAAGATCAATGCAGCATACACTGACTGAATTCCTCTGTCATTAACTATTAGGAACTAGTATAGTCTTATAGTACTGCAGTTGTATTGGTAGTGTTCTAATTTGTTCTGTATTTAATTTAAATAAATAATTTGTTACTGGGTTTGTCTTTTTTTATATTTTTTTGACTATTTGCATGAAACTTTGGCTAAATGCGGCAGCCACTTAATTGGGCCAAAACATACTGGTCCTGGTGTGTCCACATTAACTGGAATCCACACTATACTGTACAATAGTGAGAATAAAATGGTATTTATCTACTTAGCTGCTTATTATTTATTTGCTTATTTTCTTCTTGCTTATTTGTTTATTTAAATTATTTATTTATATTTGCACAATACACTATGTATGTATGTATGTATGTATGGGACATTGGAAAAAATGTTGAATTTCCCCATGGGGATGAATAAAGTATCTATCTATCTATCTATCTATCTATCTATCTATCTATCTATCTATCTATCTATCTATCTATCTATCTATCTATCTATGTCTTCTTTTGCACATTGGTTGTTTGTCAATCTTTACCAATGCATAGTTTTCCCACAAATTCTATTGTATTTCTTTACCCATGAATGCCTGCAAGAAAATGAATATCAAGATAGTATATGGTGACAAATGCATACTTTGATAATAAATCTATTTTGATTTTGGACGTTGAATAGGGAACATCTATATACAGTGCCCTCATAAACATTATGGCAGGGAATATATATGATAGAATATAAAACAAACTGGGAACAAAAGGAAGGAGGAATGATGTTACCTATTTGCAGCAGCATGATGGTGGGAGGTTACACAGTCAACAGCACAGCAGAATCACTGTGGATAGAGGAGAAATTTTTTTTTTAAAAACGTTAGCCACAGCTAGGAGAGTAGGACGGGCCAGAGAGTAGTAAAGGGGAGGAAATATCCAAACAACTGAGTCACCTTCTGCACATAGAACAATGCTCACTGGGTTCTATCAGCTACCCAGAAATGAATTGATCAGAAAATGTAGGTAAAAGCTTTAGACTTATTCCATCAGTAGAAATGCAATGAAGGGGCATTCTCAGCTGGATGTGGTAATGGAGGATGAGTCAGAGCAAGGAAGTGAAATAAAAGAAAGGATAAATAGGGAATGGTGATTGTAATATGACAAGGACATAAGCTTGATAAAGACTGGGGTAGCAGTATGCTGGAGAAATGCTTTCTTTCGAAGGATTGAGAAAAGATCTTGGGAAAACCTCGTAGCAGGCAGGCTGCAGGACGAGGAGCAAGCTGATGTTTGGCTCCTTTTCGTCGATTAAAGCTTTCACTGTTCACTGACAGAAGCAACGAGGGAGAGTGAAACATCAAAGCGAGTGCGGAGGGTGAGCACCGGCTGCCTGTCTTTTGATCACTCTGCTATGTTACCAGAGGGGAGAGCCTGGCGCTGTGGAGAGTATTGCCCAGCTTCAGCGACTTGGACTATAAAATATTATTTTCAGTCTTATAGATTGTATTTTCTATGTTTTTTCAGCCAATTTTCTCTTTTTTTTAATGCGGGGGGTGGGGGGGGGGATTTGGAAGTCGATGTGCCTGATCCATTTGGTTCCTTTTTGTGCGGGAAGTGGGATTTGGGGGTTGATGTGCCTGATTCGTTTGGTTCATTTTTATTTGTATGGGAGGAGGGATTTGGGGTGTCTGATCAGTTTAGTTCCTTTTTTTGTGCGCCAAGAGGGGTTTGGAGTGCCTGATCTGTCTGGCTCAGTTGTTGTTCAGACCAAACATCAGAATGGGGAAGAAATGTGATCTCAGTGACTTTGGCAGCGGAATGATTGTTGGTGCCAGACGGGGTAGTTTCAGTATCTCAGAAACAGCTGCCCTCCTGGGATTTTCACGCACAACAGTCTCTAGAGTTTATATATAATGTTGCCAAGAAACAAGAAACATCCAGTGAGCAGCAGTTCTGTGGGTGATAATGTCTTTTTAAAGAGAGAGGTCAGAGGAGAATAACCAGACTGTTTCAAGGTGACAGTAACTCATATAACCACGTGTTACAACAGTGGTGTGCAGAAAAGCAGCTCTGAAAGCACAACATATCGAACCATGAAGTGGCTGGTCTGCAACAGCAGAAGACCATGAACATACACTCAGTAGCCACTTCATTAGGTACAGGAGATATCTATTAAAATGGCCACTGAGTGTATGACTGAAAGCTTAAAGGGGACTAATGCGATCAAAGCAAGGAATTAGCAACGACGTAGACACAAGAAGCACTCGACAGACTGCTGGTATTTCCTTAACTGAATAGAAAAGATTTTACACACAATTCAATTAATTCTAATCAAATCATTGATCTTGCATTAAATGGTAATGAGTGTTGATTTTAATATTGTTCTCACCGGCATCATTTATGCAGACAGTGACAAGGAGCAGCTGGGCAGTGTAACCTTCATTTTTTTTTTTGAACTAATTAGTTTTTTTGACCATATGTCAGTCCTCAACTTATGAGGATTCCACATTGCCATCTGGGTTGTGCAAATCAGAATATCCAGATTTTGATGGGAATTGAGTCAGGAGAAGGGCACAAAACAAAAACTCTTGTTGAAAAGTACATATCAGAAATGTAAATACCCTTCATGATTTTAGTCATGAATCCACTCAAGTTTGCAGTCCATTATTAAAAATGAATCCGTCCTTTCTTTCCTTATTCAAAGAAAGACTCATTATTAAAAATAATCTCACAGTACAAGACCTTGATGATAGCCTTTACCACTACAAGTGATCCCAAGTAGTGCGGAGCCAGTTTGTGGCTTTTGACTTTCGGGGGAAGATCCCTTGATGACAACCGGACCTCCTCTCCTGGCTTAAATGGTCTTTCCTGTCAGTAGGGCTGGTCAGTATGCCGGGCATATTATCTCAGAGTGCACAGCAGAGAAGCCCTGGCTCGTCTCCACATGGATCAGCTGTTCAGCAGCAGGAACTCCTATGTCAATCTCCTGATCAGGGAAGAGAAGAGGCTGGAATTCCTTCTGACATTCAAATGGGGACATACCTGTGGAGGACGACTGGAGGTTATTGTGGGAGATTTCTGTCCAAACCCATTGGGAGCTCCAGGATGTGGGGTTGGAAGAAGCAAAGTAGCGCAGGGTTGTCTCCAACTGATTCACTCTCTCAGTCTGGCCATTGGATTGGGGGTGGAAACCAGACGAGAGACTGGCTGTGGATCCTACAAGAGAGCAGAAAACCTCCCAAAAGCAGGAAGTGAACTGTGGTCCACTATCAGACACTATGTCTTGAGGGAAGCAGTGGAGCCTGAACACATGTTGAAACATGAGTGTGGCCATCTCACAAGCTGACAGGAGTTTAGGGAGGGCAATGAAGCAGGCCGCCTTGGAAAATTGATGCACAATGACTAAAGTGATAGTGTTTCCATTACACGGGGGCAGCCGAGTGATGAAATCTACTGAGAGGTGGGACCAGGGTGGTGGGGCACAGGTATGGACATAGCAGACCCGCAGGACGCTGCTGTGATGTCAGGTGGGACAGGCTGATACGAAGTCGTGGACATCCTGAGACATACAGTAGATAGCCATCAAAATAGTCTCTTTATAAACTCCATTGAGTTCCTGGATGTCGAGTCAGATGGGAGGAGTGACCCCATTCCAACACGTTGGAATGCACCGCAGCAGGGACAAACAGCCAGTTGGGAGTTCCCACCTCCTGGCCTGGGTCTGACTGTTAGGCAGCCCTCATCTCTGCCGCCATTCCCCAGATCCAACGAACCGCCGGGAGAGAGTGTCGACGTTGGTATTCTTGTTGCCAGGACAATAGACGAGGATGAAATTAAACCAGGTGAAGAAGAGAGCCCAATGGGCTTGACGAGAGTTGATTCTGTTTGCATCCTTAATGTAGGAGAGGTTCTTGTGATCTGTCTAGACCAAGAATGGATGCTTTACTCCCTCTAGCCAGTGTCGCTATTGCTCCAGGGCCTCCTCGATAGCCAGAAGCTCCCGGTTCCTGACATCGTAATTCCTCTCAGCCGGAGTCCAGTGATGGGAAAGAAAGGCACAAGAAGGTAGCTGGCTATCTGCAGACGAGCGCTGAGAGAGGACAGCTCCATCAAATGCATCCACCTCGACAATGAATGTCTGTGATGGGGCAGTGATGAAATGTCACTTTAACTCTGAAAATGCTTGGCGGCATCGTCTGTCCAATAGAAACTTACAGAGGTCCTCCTGGGAGCCATGACAGAACCAAAATTCTGGATGACGCAGCGATAAAAGTTTGCAAATCCCATGAAGTGCCATATCGGTTTGACTGAAGATGGTTAGGGTCATTCCATAACTGTCTGAACTTTACCAGGGTCCATTTGAACGTTGGATGGGGTAAGTATATTAGCGCGAAACGACACCTGGTCCTTATGGAATTCACATTTCTTGTGCGTGGCATACAGGTTATTTTCAAGGAACTGGCTGAGAACCCCCCCCCCCCCCCCCCCCCAGACATGCTGGACGTGTTCCTGATGAGAGCGGGAATAGATAAGGTTGTCATCTAAATACACATAAACAAACTGGTTCAACCTGTCACAAGCAAAAGAAAATCTGCAGATAGCCGAAATCCAAGCAGCACAAAGTGCTGGATGAACTCAGCAGGACAGGCAGCAGCAATGGGAAAGAATACAGTCTATAAACCATAAGGCCATAAGACATAGGAGCAGAATTTGGCCATTTGGCCCATCAAGTCTGCTCTGCCATTCAGTCATGGCTGATCCTTTTTTATCCCTCCTCAGCCCTGCTCCCCAACCTTCTCCCTGTAACCTTTAATACTGTGTCCAATTAAGAACCTATCAAGCTTTTCCTTAAATATACCCAACAACCTGGCCTTCACAGCTGCCTGTGGTAGTAAATTCCACAATTTCACCACCCTTTGGCTAAGAAATTTCTCCGCATCTCTGTTTTAAATGGAGGCCCCTCTGTCCTGAGGCTGTGCCCTCTTGTCCTAAACATCCTACACTGTCTAGGCCTTTCAATTTTTGCAAGGTTTCAATGAGATCCCTCTTCATCGTTCTAAATTCCAGTGAGTGCAGGCCCAGAGCCATCAAACGTTCCTCATATGATAACCCTAATATTCCCAGAATCATCCTTGCGAACCTTCTCTGAACTCTCTCCAATGGCAGCGCATCTTTTCTGAGATGAGGAGCCCGGAACTGTTCAGAACACTCAAGGTGAGGCCTTACCCGTGTCTTACAAAGCCACAGCATCACATTCCTGCTCTTTTATTCTAGACCTCTTAAATGAATGCAAACATTGCATTTGCCTTCCTCACCACTGACTCTACCTGCAAGTTAACCTTTAGGTTGTTCTGCACAAGGACTCCCAAGTCTCCTTGCAGCTCAGATTTTTGGATTTTCTCCCTATTTAGAAAAAAGTCTGCACATTTATTTCTTCTACCAAAGTGCATGACCATACATTTTCCAACATCGTATTTCATTTGCCACTTTCTTTCTTCTCCTAATCTGTCTAAATCCTTCTGCAGCTCACCTGTCCCTCAAGACTACCTTTCCCTCCACTGATCTTTGTATCATTTGCAAACTTGGCAACAAAGCCATCTATTCCATTATCTAAATAATTGACACACAGCATAAAAAGAAGTGGTCCCAACACCGAACCCCACAGAACACCACTAGTCACTGGCAGTCAACCAGAAAAGGATCTTTTTATTCCCACTCACCGCCTCCTACCAATCAGCCAATGCTGTAACCATGCTAGTAACTTTTCTGTAACACCATGGGCTTCTAACTTGGTAAGCAGCCTCAGGTGTGCCACCTTGTCAAAGGCCTTCTGAAAGTCCAAATATACAACATCCACTGCATCCCCTTTATCTATCGTACTTGTAATCTCCTCAAAGAATTCCAACAGATTAGTCAGGCAAGATTTTCCCTTAAAGAAACCATGTTGACTTTGTCCTATCTTGACCGTGCCAGCAAGTACTCCATAACCTCATCCTTAACAAATGACTCCGACATCTTCCCAACCACTGAGATCAGGCTAACTGGTCTATAATTTCCTTTCTGTTGCCTTCCTCCTTTCTTAAGTGACATTTGCAATTTTCCAGTCCTCTGGCACCATGCCAGAGTCCAATGATTTTGAAAGATCATTACTAATGCCTCAACAATCTCTTCCACCACCTCTTTCAGAACCCTAGGATGCAGTTCATCTAGTCTGGGTGACTTATGTACCCTTAGGTCTTTCAGCCTTTTGAGCATCTTCTCCCTTGTAATAGTGACTGCACTAAAAAGAATAAGAACCCAACTAAGTGCTCTTCATATGAACCAATCTCCTTACTTAATGTTGATACTAAATTCCTATCCGAAGTTCTGGCTCGTAGGATTGAAAATATTTTACCATCGATCATTTCTGGATTTATTAAAAATCGATATTCCCACTTTAATATTCGTCGTTTATTAAATGTTATCTATTCTCCTACTAGGGAGATATTGGAATGTGTGATATCCTTAGATGCTGAGAAGGCTTTTGATCGGGTTGAATGGAATTATTTATTTAAAACTTTAGAAAAAATTAATTCTGGGCCCAATTTTATTCAATGGATCAAATTACTTTATTTATTTCCCTCTGCTTGGGTTCTTACTAATTTTCAGAATTCCAAACCATTTAAACTTCAGCGTGGAACCAGACAAGGCTGTCCTTTGAGCCCTTGTTTGAATTTCCAGCATCAGCAGATTTCCTCGTGTTTGCCTTTTGAGCCCTTTGCTCTTTGATCTGGCCTTAGAGCCCTTAGCCATTGCTTTTTGAGAATCCAGCGATATCACTGGTATTTTAAGGAGAGGTACTGCCCACAAAGTTTTGTTCTATGCTGATGATCAATTGCTTTTTATTTCTAATGTCGAGACTTCTTTATCTCCTGTAATTTCTTTACTCTCCTGTTTCAGCCAGTTTTCAGGATATAAACTGAATTTACATAAGAGTGAACTGTTTCCTTTAAATAATTTGGTGTCAATTAATACTAACCTTCCTTTTAAAATTGTAAAAAATCAATTTACCTATTTGGGTGTAACAATTACTAAGAATTATAAACACCTACTTAAAGAAAAATTTCTTACCCTACTGAATTATGTAAAAAGGGCATTATCAAACTGGTCGCCCCTCTCGTTATTGTTGATTGGCCGAATTAATTCTATTAAAATGAATATCTTACCTAAATTTATATACCTTTTTCAGGCCTTAACCGTTTTTAATCCTAAATCCTTTTTTGATTCTCTTGATTCTATTTTATCTTCTTATATATGGAAAAACAAACATTCTTGACTAAATAAAGTTCATCTTCAAAAATCTAAAAAGAATGGAGGTTTAACTTTACCAAATTTTAGGTTTTATTACTGGGCAGTCAATATAGGAAATCTTACGTTTTGGTCATATTATATTAACTGTGAGGCCTGTCAGGTATGGGTTTCTTTAGAAGCTAACTCTGTTAATAAATTTTCTATAATTTCTCTTCTTGGATCCTCACTTCCTTTATCTTTAAGTAAACTAACTGACAATTTGGTAGTTAAACATACTTTGAGGATCTGGATACAATTTAGAAAATACTTTGGTTTATTGAGATTTTTTCTTTCAAGTCCCATCTTTTCTAATTTTTTTTTATACCTTCTATGACCGATCTAGTTTTTAAAGAATGGGACAGATTGGGTATTAACTGCTTCCAGGATTTGTTTGTTGGAGGAAGTCTCTTTTCGTTTGAGAAATTGTCAGCTAAATATAGCTTACCAAAAACCTGCTTTTTTCATTATCTACAAATTAGAGACTTTCTGCTATCTCAATTATATACTTTTCCTAAAAGTCCCGATAAGAACTTATTAGATGTAATTTCTAATTTGAAACCTTTTCATAATGGTTCAATAACCAATATTTATAGCATGTTGCTGGGAATGAGAAATGCTCCTTTAGACAAAATTAAAAATCTTTGGGAACAAGGTGTACAGACTTCAATTTCTGAGGAAACGTAATGAAATTTTTAAATTGGTTAACAGTTCATCATTATGTGCCCGCCACTCCCTCCTACAATTTAAAGTGGTCCATAGGGCCCACATGACCAAGGATAAACAAACTCGTTTTTTTTTTGGACATATCTCCCTATTGTGATAGATGTAACAATGGAGAAGCTTCACTAATTTATATGATTTGGACATGTCCGAGTCTTGAAAAATACTGGAATGAAGTATTCCAAACTTTCTCTGTACTTTTCAAAGTAAATTTTAAGCCTAACCCTTTGACTGCCTTATTTGGTATTGTTGGAGGAAAAGATATTATTTTAGAGGTATCTGGTTTTCACATTTTGACTTTTATTTCTGTTATAGCTAAGAGGGCACTCTTGCTTAAATGGAAGGATGTCGTTCCGCCTACTCATGCTCAATGGTTACGTGATGTTACGTCATGCTTAAATTTAGAGAAGATATGTTGTTCAATTTCTGAATCTAGTTAAGATTTTCAAACATTGTGGGGACCATTTTTGAACTATTTTCAAAACATTTGGTTTGCTGTTAAAGTACAGATGTTGGCTAATAACATATTTCACTTTATGATAAGGATTTTTTTCCTCTTTTTCTTACTTTACCAAAAAGCTTCGACTTTGGTAGTGGGCTTAGATTCCTTGTTTTGTATAACAAAATTATCACATTATTACAATTTAATTTAATTCACATGAATATAGGTTAATGAGATTGCAAGTGTAATTCAAGTATAATGTATTTGGTATTATTTTATCTTTTTTGACTTATATATCTTCTTGTACTCTGAATTCTTCTATGTAGAAATTAATAAAAATATTGAAAGAGAAAGATATATCTTGCAATTTTTCATCACTTTGGGATTGTCCTCCTAAGTTATTTTGGAAGGACTGAGTTTTCCAGAGGACATTTATTAGTTCCCTTTGACATTTACAAATGCAGTTAAAAACTATCTTCTAATCTTCATACTTATCTCTCCCTCCTTAAATTACTTGATTTTATTCATCATACTTTGATCTGATCTGCAGGATTATGATGATATTAGTAGAACTGATACGGTGTCTGTAGTAAACAGATACATGATGATAACAGGCTATATTTTGAACTTTGACAGCTGATGTTAGATAAACTCAATTTAGACCAAGGACCTTTCTGGTGAATTTGACCTGCTCTGTTTTTGCTTTACGTACTGGGAGTAGTCTGTAGCACTGTCAGGATGGTTCTTCAGCTACAGGGCTGCTGACTTACGTTGATTGTTACTAGTGGTTGGAAGTGGTTTGTGCTTTTCAAACTTCACTGAGGCTCACATCTGATATATGCCATCAGATTTGTTGTTTTACAGCAGCAGTATACATAAAATATACTATAAATTATAATGAGAAATATCTATTAAAAAGGTGGACAAGGTACAAAAAGAGAGCAATGATAGTGAGGTAGTGTTCATGGGTTCAGTGTTTGTTCAGAAATCTGATGGTGGAGGGGAAAAGGTTGTTCCTAAAATATTGAGTGGATGTCTCCTGTACCTCCTCCCTGCCGGTAGTAATGAGAGGAAGGTATGTCCTAGGTGGTGGAGGTCCTTCGTGATGGAGGCTGGCCTTCTGAGGCATTGCCTTTTGAAGATGTCCTCAAAGGTGGAGTGGAGGGGATTGGGATCTGCTTGTGATTTTCTTTCTGTACCTGTTTCTCATCTGATGTCACCTGTATGGCTGCAACATGAAGCAATGGGGTCTAGGCCCCTGGTCTTACCCGTACTTATCTACACTGTGCAATCCTAATCTTGCTCCAGTGAGTACCTTGCTTCTGAGATCTTCTTTAAATCCTTCAAACTTTTGCAATAAATAGGCTTTCTTGTGTTAAATTAGGTTCGATGGAGAGCTGCCAGGCATCAGCTGTTCACACTTCGGTTTGGTTCGGACTTTGACACATGCTCGGCCACATGCAGAAACCCAAAACCAATTGGAGGTCAGACACCAGTGTAAATGACCTCCTTCTCTGGGTCCGGGTGAACTTCACATCCAGCCCTTCAGCTTTACACCCTGGGGACTGGCACGTAGAAAACATCCTCAGTAGTCTAAATGGAGCCACCGACCCACAGAATGATAAAAATCAATCTGAGGACAGTCTGTGCAGGAAAGAGTTTATGTTACTTCATCATTCTAATTAATTAAAACATTATAAAGATGTGTTATTTTAATTTTTGCTATAAAACATTTTTAAAAAAAAGTTAATCAACACAAGAGATTCTGCAGATGCTGGAAATCTAACGAAACAAACATAGAATGCTGGAGGAATTCAACAGGTCAGGCAGCGTCCATAGACAGGAATGAACAGTTGACATTTCAACTAAGACTCTTCATCAGGACATCAGAAAAGGTTAATGCTTTGCTCTTGGAAATACTTAAATGTATATCAACAAGATTTAAACGTTTCTCTCAGTGCTCTGGCAACTGATAACTTACCCCACATGACATACTATACCAATAATGATTTAATTTGGCCCCCAGACTGGTGCCGTAGAGCTGAGTGTGGCTTCATTCACGGTGCAGCCGCTCCAGTGATGCCAATGGAAGATGAGTAGACCAAGCTCCACTTTTGCTGAGTAGCACAAGGTTCCCACTTAACCCTCCTACTGATCTTCTCAAATGATTAACCGAGTTTTCCTCAAATTTTGTAGACCCTCGAATGTCCCAGTAGTGGTGAGTTCACATTAAAGGTACACCGTACCTAGGTTTATTGTTTTGCTTTCACCATGATCAGTATCTTTTGCCTACATCAACTTCATTCCATTTGCTGTCTTATGATAATTTGTGAGACCGCAAGATTGTGTAGTGGTTAGCGTAACCCCTTTACAGTGCCAGCAATAAGCAGTCAGGGTTTGATTCCTGCTGCTGTCTGTAAGGAGTTTGTACGTTCGTCCCGTGACCCTGTGGGTTTCCTCCCACAGACCAAAGATCTATGGTTATGATTAGGGTTAGTGAGTTGCAGGCATGTTATGCTGGTGCTAGTAGTGTGGTAACACTGCCCCCAGCACAATACTCGGACTGTTGATCGTTGACACAAAACACTGTGCATTTTGATGTTTCGATGTGCATGTAACAAATAAAGCTAATCTTTATTTGTTAGAATATCTTGGGCTCCGATTATTCTAAACCTTCATGATATAGTATTTTGGATCCACTTATTCTCTGGTGTTTAACCATTTGGATGCATGTACAGTTAAACTTCACTAAATGGTCTTTATTTTCCAGGATTCAAGAAGGAAGGGATGAGACTAAGCAGCGGAGGAGAATGCATCAAGCACTGCCAAACATTGCAAATGCACATGGTGTGACTAGAAAGAGACTGAAGGAAATTGCCATAAGTCAGGGCAGTAGCAGCCATGGGACATTGAGTTATCTTCTTCTCCCAAGGAAGAGACATCCATCTCCAAGGAGTGCCAGATTTTCAAAGTTCAAAGTTCAAATTAAATATCGAAGTATGTAAATGTCACCAAATATGACCCTGAGATATGTTTTCTTGCAGACGTTCACAGTAAAAACAAAGAAGTACAATAGAATCAATGAAAAACTACACACAAAGACCGAGAAGCAACCAATGAATAAAAGAAGACAAACTGTGCAAACACAATAATTATAACGATTAGCAAGTAAATAAATTAATAACACTGAGAACATGAGTTGTAGAGTCCTTGAAAGTAAGTCCACAGGTTGCATTCAGTGACCAGTTCAGTGTTGTGGTGAGTGAAGTTATCCATGCTGGGTCAGAAGTCTGATGGATGAAGTGTAATAATTGTCCCTGAACCTGACAGTGTGGCTCCTAAGGCTCCTGTACCTCCTCTTTGATGGTAGCAGTGAGAAGAGAGCATGGCCTGGCTGGTGGGAGATGTTGGCATTCAGGCAAGGCTTGCAAATCATTTGATGTCCAGTAGTTTGAGCAGCTGCACAGTGTTCTCCTGCATGGTATTAATAAATACAGAGATGTTGTGGAGGGTCGCATTCGCAGACCAGTCGCATCAGGACTAACTTTGCAGAATGATCTTCAATGATGTGGAAGGTCTTGTGGCTGGCAAACACTCTTGGATAATATTAATATAAATCTGTACATAACTTAATTGTCCTTGATCATTCCCTGTAGTCATGGGAATGAAGTCAAAGCCTCAGCTGTGGGAAATTACTAATCGAACTGGCATTGTCAAAAATAAAGTTGACATAGCTGGCTTCCACCAACACCAGGGCTGTGTATTTTTGTGTGGTGATGGCAAGAGTCTACAAGTGTACTTAGCAGAGCCCCGGAGAAGATTAATCCAGGGCAGTTGCAGACATTGGTGACTTTGCCTGCTAATGGCAAAATGTGACTACCAGGTCCAATGGGCAAGCAGTTAATTTCTGATAGGTAGCCCATGTCCACTAGCACCTGCTGCAGGACTCGGAACTTCCTGAGGCATATGTTAAATTTCCTGTCTACTGTTTAGGGACCATGCGTGCCAATGTGAACTGCACCCCTAAGTTGCTCCGCTATTTCCTCTCTGGCTATGGCTCAGGGGACAGCTGGTCTGGTGTTGTCGATCGCTTATCTCGTGTTTTCACGTTACACAGCACAAGCGATACAAATACAGTTCTGATAGATCTGAATTCCAAAGTAAGGGTCAGACCTCAAAATCTGTAAAGCTACCATGACACCTCCAATCTGTTGGAGAAATTTCTAAAGTGTGTAAGGTAGGGTCAAGAGTTCAACAGAAGGACAGTTTATGTAAAAGACATAAAAAGGGAGTAAAACCACATCCTTCTCCACTATGATGGCATCTGCCTCTCCCATTGTCAGCTTGCCTTCAAAGCAGAATCCTAGGAGGAATGGGAAGGTTGAAGCAAACGTCAATGCAGATCTGACGGAGGTAGACAGAACATAGACCAGTATAGCACAAAAATGGGCCCTTCAATCTACGAAGTCTGTGCTGACCACGATGCCAGATTAAATTAATGCTGCACGTGGTCTTTATCAGAACCAGAATCAGTTTTTATTATTACCGACATATGCTGCAAGCGTAAGTGCTACACCTGTCCCTACACCTCCTCTCTTACCACCATTCAGGGCCCCAAACAGTCCTTCCAGGTGAGGCAACACTTCACTTGTAAGTCTGTTGGGGTAATCTATTGCATCCAGTGCTCCCGGAGCGGCCTCCTCAACATCGGCGAGACCCGACACAGATTGGGGGGCCACTTCGTTGAGCACCTCCGCTCCGTCTGCCACAACAGACAGGATCTCCTGGTTGCCACTCACTTCAACTCTGCTTCACATTCCCATTCGGATATGTCCATACATGGCCTCCTCTACTGCCATGATGAGGCCAAGCTCATGTTCGAGGAGCAACACCTCATATACCGTCTGGGTAGTCTCCAGCCCCTTGACATGATCATTGAATTCTCCAAGTAATTCCCTCCCTCTCCCTTCCCCCATCCCACTTTCACTCTGCCTCCTCCTCCAGCTGCCCATCACCTCTCTCATGATTCTGCCTTCTACTACACATAGTGCTTTCCCCTTACATTCCTTCTTCACCTCTCCTGCCTATCCCCTCCCTGCTTCCCCTCCCCCACCCCTTGATCTTTCCTCTGATTGGTTTTTCACCTGGCACCTACCAGCATTCTCCTTCCCACCCTCCCCCCACCATTTTTATAGGGCCCCTGCCTCCTCCCTCTTCAGTCCTGACGAAGGACTCGGCCCGAAATGTTGACTGCTCGTTTCCACAGATGCTGCCCGACCTGCAGAGTTCCTTCAGCGTGTTGTGCATGTTGCTTTGACCCCAGCATCTGCAGAGTATTTTGTGCCATGAAGTTTGTTGTACAGTGCAACAGTCCCACTATTTCCTGTTTAAGTGCCTGTCTAAATCCTATTAAATGTCACAATCATGTCTGCTTCCACCAGCACCCTAGCAGTGCATTCTAGGCACACAGCACCTTCTGTGTAATAACTTTGCCCCACACAGCTCCCTTAAACCTTGTGTCCCTCAGCTTACATCTATGCCCTCTAGTAGTTAACATTTCTACCATGGGAAAGGGACTTTGATCATCTGTCCTATCTGTGTCCCAATGAGGTCTCGCCTCAAAATCCAACACTTCAGAGAAAACAATCCAAATCTATCCAAGCTCTCCTCATTGCTAATACCCTCTAATCCAGGCAACATCCCGGTGAACCTCCTCTACATTCCTTTCAAAGCTTCTAAATCCTCTCTACACGTGGGTGACCAGAAGTGAACACAATATTCCAACTGTGATCTAACCGAATTTTTATACGTCTACTCACAGGCTGGGTGATAAGTTGAAGATTGGGAGTAACGTAACATATTGCTACCTGCTGACCCCATAACTTGTTCTCATGCCTCCTGGTGCAGCAACAGCTTGGAGCTGGTTTCACGGTGTTATTATTAATAAGGCATCTGCTTTCATATCTATGTACATGTTACAATTCCACTAACATAAGACCACACGATACAGGGAGTGTCCATTCAGAAATCTGATGGTGGAAGGGAAGAAGCTGTTCCTAAGATGTTGATGTGCATCTTCAGGCTCCTGTACCTCCACTTGGATTGTAGCAACGAGCAGAGGGTATGTCCTGGGTGATGAGGGTTCTTAATAATGAATGCTGCCTTTCTGAGACATCATCTTTTGAAGATGTCTTTGATGCTGGGGAGGCTAGTGTCCATGATGGAACTGGCAAAGTTTGCAACTTTCTGCAGCTGTCCATACCAGTCGGTGATGCAACTAGTTAGAATGCTTTCCACGGTACATCTGTAGAAATTTGCTAAAGTCTTTGTGACATACCAAATCTCCTCAAACTCCTAATGAAATATAGTCACTGTCATGTCTTCTTTATATTGCGTCAGTATATTGGGCCTAGGATAGATCATCAGAGATTAGACACCCAAAAACTTGAAATTACTCACCCTTTCCATTGATAATTCCTCTATTAGGGTTGGTGTGTGTTCCTTGACTTACCCTTCCTGAAGTCCACAATCCATTCCTTGCTCTTACTGACCTTGAGGGTGACGTTGTTGTTGCCCTACTCCACTGACCCAGAACAAGTACATCCAGAATCAGCCACCCCACTCATCTGGTGACCCAGCAAACCTGACAGACATTATCCTTAATCCTTCAGGAATTGTCATTGAGCTTATGGGCTACCAGAGAGCATTTGAGAAGGCACCATATACAGTAAAACTCCAATCAACCATTTTACAACCATCTGGAAATCCCAAAGTTGTGGCAACTGGCTCAGTTAGTTCATTATGCTTCCCCATCCACTCACCGTGTCCAGATTCCCACCCTCCCCTCTATTCAACTGCTCCCTTCTCACTCACCAGGACCCCATTGCCATTGTCCCATTTAATTCACTAGGACTAGCTTTCAATGCTTTCCTTCTGACCCAACTTCCAATTCTCCCACTCCCTTTAAACCAGGAAATTTATTTATCTACTCCATTATATCTAAAAAAAAAACGGGACGGGGAATTAAAATGTGTTGGAATAACATCAATAGTTTTGAAAATTTGCTGATCTGGCACCACCATTTTGGATTATTACTGTAAAAGGCATGTCATCAAAATTGAAAGCCTTGGAATAAGAAGGATTACAACAGCACAGATAGAAATTTAGTGATAACGAAAGCAGAGCAATGGTGAAAAGATGCTCTTCAGACTGATACGTCCTCTGGAGCTCTCCAGGGGTTGGTAATAGCATTGCTATTTTTAGTGCAAATTAATGATAAGGGTTTGGGGAAATCAGGGGATGATTTCAAACATAGAAACCTATAGCACAATACAGGCCCTTCGGCTCACAATGCTGTGCCGAACATGTACTTACTTAGAAATTACCTAAAGTTATCTATACCTCTCTATTTTCCTAAGCTGCGTGTACCTATCCAGGAGTCTCTTAAAAGCCCCTATCGTATCTGCCTCCACCTCTGTCATCAGCAGCCCATTCCACGCACTCACCACTCTGCGTAAAAAACATAACCCTGACATTTCCTCTGTACCTGCTTCCAAGCACCTTAAAACTGTGCCCTCTCGTGCTAGCCATTTCAGCCCTGGGACAAAGCCTCCAACTATCTACACGATCAATGCCTCTCATCATCTTATACACCACTATCAGGTCACCTCTCATCCTCCCTCACTCCAAGGAGAAAAGGCCGAGTTCACTCAACCTACTCTCATAAGGCAAGCTCCCCAATCCAGGCAACATCCTTGTAAATCTCCTCTGCACCCTTTCTATAGTTTCCACATCCTTCCTGTAGTGAGGCGACGAGAACTGAGTAGAGTATTGGTCACCTGCAGTTGATCTAAGACTGGGAGACCTAATGAACTGTGAGGAATAAACTCTGGGTTGCAGGCAGGCTGTGGAATACAATGGGATGAAATTTAATGCTGAGAGATGTCACATGTTACATTTTGGCAGGAGGAATGAGAACAGACACCATAAAAAGAACAATTTTGAAATATTGGAACAAAAAACAGATGGATCTGGGATATATGTACACAATATACCTACACCGGCCAGGGCAATTTGAGAGTGTGCTACAAAAGCAATGGGGATTTTGTTTTTGTTTTTGTAGACTGAGGCATAGAGCACAGGAGCAAAGGAAGGTTATGAATGAGAATATTATGTCCTTTTTACCAAAAAATGTGAAGGCTTGGAGAGAGTGCAGAAGAAACTGAACAAAATGATCCCAGAAATGAGGAACTTTAGTCTGGGGAAAATGGGATTATTCCTTGGGATTGATAGAGTGGTTTAATTCATGAAGTCTTAAGTCAGATAAGTATCTCAGCAGTCTGATATTAGAAAATCACATTTTTCTTATGTTTCCTTACAACAGAGAAGGAGGACATTTGGCCCATCAAATCCCTGCTAGCTCTCAGAGCAATCTCATCACCCACCTATTTCTCTGGAGCCCATTCACTCATGTGGTCATGGCCTACGCACTACAGGTCATCTACATCAAATAGCCCACACTACAGGTCATCTAGAAGCAATAGTCCACACTGCAGGTCATCTACAGCCATTAGTCCACACTACAGGTCATCTAGAGGCAATAGTCCACACTGCAGGTCATCTACAGCCACCAACTGTCCTGCCAACTGGCACATCTTTGGGATGTGGTAGAAAACCAGAGCACCCTGGGGAAACTAACCTGGTGACAAGGAGAATGTGCATACTGTTCGTAGAGGTAATATCAGGAGATGAGATTGAAGCATTAGAACAGGAGGCTGTGACACTACCTTCCATGCTATTTTGCCACCTGAGCACTGCTCATTGTGTAAACCATGCAGCCTTTTGGGCGAATAGGCTAGATAAAGATCAGTTTTCTTTGTAAAAAGGAAGACTTTATAATACGTCCAACCCATGAAAACTAATGATCCAAAGTCCACACACGTGCTTAAAAATGGTGGATTTAATGAAACAAAACAAAGAGTCTCTTTATAACTGTTCCCACTGATGGAAAGGATCAAGGATTAGTTAAGACAGAGTAAAGGCAATAGACAAAAGAACAAAAGTGACATGGGGAAACTCTTTTCTACACAGTGAGTGATTTGGGCTTGGATTACACAGCATGACCTCAGAATGGATGCAGACAGTTGTAACACACAGAAAATGCTGGAGGAACTCAGCAGGTCAGGCAGCATCTATGAAACGTAATAAAGAGTCAATGTTTCAGGTCGAGGCCCCTGATGAAGAGTCTCAGCCGAAATGTCGGCTCCTATTCCTATCCATAGATGCTGTCTGATCTGCTGAGTTCCTCCAGGATCTTGTGTGTGTCGCTCTGGAATTCCAGCATCTGTGGAACCTCTTGTGTTTATGGCACACAGTTGTAGTGTTGAAAAGGGAGAATCTGCAAAATAGTCAGGCCATTTGGCCCTGGAGCCTGTTCCACATTCAACAAGATCAAGTCACAATGCTCATGCCCATTCCATTCATTCAGTGTTACTGAGGCAGTGAGAACTATAGACGGAGTCCATTGAGGGAAGGCTGGCTTCAGTGACATACCGATCAGAGTCCACAATTCTCTGTAGGTGAATTGGTCATTGTAAGTTGCCCTGTGATTAGGCTAGTGTAAAATCGGGGGTTGCTGGGCAGCATACCTTGAAGGGCTGGTAGGGCCTATTCTGTGATTCATCCCAATAAAAATAAATAAATAGATCCTTGTTTGGAATTGGTTTATTATTGTCACCAATACCAAGATATAGTTAAAAGCTCGTTTTGCATACTGTTCATACAGATCAAATCATTACACAGTGCATTGAAGTTAAACATTAACAATGTAGAATAAAGTGGCACAGCTACAGAGAAAGTCCAGTGCAAGCAAACAATAACATGTACGATAAAGACTGTGAGGTCGGGAGTCCAACGCATCATACTAGGGAACTATTTCAGTGTTTTATAACAGTAGGGTAGACGCTGTCTTTGAGCCTGGTGGTATGCACCTTCAGGGTTCTGTATCTTCTGCCTGATTGGCGAGGGGAGAAGAGAGAACGTTCAGTTCAGTTTCAGTTTATTGTCATTTAGAAACCACAAAAGCAATGCAGTTAAAAAATGAGACAGAGTGATATCACAAAAGCATGCGACAAAACAGACTACACCAGAAAATCCACATAACGTTTGGTAATCCCCAAATCCAGAGTCTGGAGAGGCTGCTGCGTATTAATATCATGCTACCATCTTAGCGCGTTCCCCAGAAGGGAGCTCCAAGCCCACCAGACAAAACAGGACTACCCAGACACACCAAGTCGAGAGACCAACTCTACCACCCAACAAACCAAAAACTAAAGCTACAAGACCTATAAAACCACATAGTTACATATAGTTATAGTTAACATATAGTTACAACAGTGCAGACAATACCATAATTGATAAAAAACAGACCATGGGCACAGTAAAAATAGTCCAAAGATGTTGAAAGACTATAAGTTTGAATGAAACCACCCCACAGTTTCCACAAGTCCTCAGGGTCCTGATAGACTCATCATCCCACACAGGGGGCAGAAGAGAATACCCCCGCTATGGACTTCCACAGCACCGGACCCAGCCTCGCAGATGCAGCACACAGTGAAAGCGCCCCGACCATAGCGGACTCCGAGTCAGTCGAACCTCCGAACCTCCGACGATCCCCTCCGGCACAGCCTCTCTGAGCACCATCCTCTGCCGAGCGCAGTATGACGCCCCCGCCAACGGCCATGGGCAACGCGACCCCAAGGACTGGGGGCCTGTTCTTCTCAGCAGAGACCCGGAGCTCACAACAGCAGCAGCAACGAAGAAGGCCTTCCTGGAGATTTCCAGATGTTCCTCTGTGCTCCCATGTCCGTTTTTCATCAGATTAGGATTGTGCACGGCACCTGGCTTCACAAATAACAGATATCAGCTCCGGAGTGGCTGCTGCAAACTGCATCGCACTGTCATCTTGGTTCAGATTCCTGTAGCTGTGCAAGGGCTTTTAGGGTTTTATCTTCTGCCCTGTGAAGGAAGGGAGAGGAGGAAATTTTTGGAGTAGGTGGCGTCTTTGATAATGTTGGTTGCTTTACTGAGGCAGTGAGAGGAAGAGGCACAGTCAAAGAGGGGAGGCTGGTTTCCATGATGTGCCGAGCTGTGTCCACAACTCTGCAGTTTCAGGGTAAGGAGACCAAGTGTAGATCCCATCAATCTTTACACCTCTCATAATGGAGATTAACACATCAATGGCCATCCTAAAAGTTCATGGCACCTGCATATTGGTTTACATTGACTTGTGTACACCCAGCTCCCTTTGAACAGCAACAATTCAGTATTGAGACCACTTAAAAACAAATACTGGGGACTTCTTAGTGTTTTTTGGACCGGTCATGTAGTTCACATGCCTGACACCAACTTCCAAAGGAGATTGTGTGGTTATGTGAAATGTACAGAGAACGAGGTTCAAAGATGTTTTAGAGATAAAGATAAGCTTTGTTTGTCACCTGTACATTGAAATATGCAGTGAAATGGGTCACTTGCGTCAACGCAGATCCGCAAAGATTCTGCTGGGGTAGCTCGCAAGTGTCACCACGCTTCCAATTCCAACATAGCATGGCTACAGCTCACTAACCCTAACCTGTACACCTTTGGAATGAGGGAGGAAATCCACATGGTCTCAGGGAGAAAGTAGAAACTACTTACTGACAGCAGTTGGAATTGAACCCTCATTTTACAGCTGGCATTGTACAGCAATTGCACTAACCACTATGCTACCGTACTACCCTGAAAAATCATTAACACCCACCCTGACTCTGGTCCATGATCACTCAAACCAGATTTGGCATTGCATTGTGATCCACACAGAAACTCTGTGTAAAAGAGTTCATCATCTCACAAAGCCCAAATTCCATCAGCTTTATCTTTGGTAGAACTTGTAGGTCTCAGATTGGCCTGGATTGGGAATAACTTATCCTTGACCATACAAGATGATCCAGGAATGAGAAGATTTGAAACGTTTGGCCACAGCTGGAGCACTGGGTGCTGTTCCGGTTGCTACACGATAAAATGAACGACTGTGTTGGACAGAATGGAGAAGTGATTCACCAACTTAATGTCTAGGACAGGAATTTAAACATTTCTTTTTAAAGATTATCTTTATTTGTCACACGTACATCAAAATATACAGTGAAATGCATCATTTGTGTCAATGACCAACACATCCTAAAGATGGGCTGGGGGCTGCCCGCAAATGTTGCCACGCTTCCAGCGCCATCATAGCGTGATCACAACTTACTAACCCTGTGGTTTTTTTAGGAATGTGGGAGGAAACACTCGCAGTCATGGGAAGAATGTACAAATTCCTGCAGACAGCGGTGGGAATTGAACCCTGATCTTCCGATCGTTGGTGCTTGGAAGTGTTAAGCAAACTACCATGCTACTGTCCCATCCAGTCTCATCATCTTTAAAGATCTTTATCCTTAAATTTTCAAATCTTTTTAACTATGTTTTTTTTTAGCAAACTGCATGGTTGTCACTTTCTACAATATGACCAGTAACTGACTGTAATCAGCTTTATTTGATGTATTTCAGGGTGCTGAATAATTCGGTAATGTTTATTTGATTGTGGGTCTTAAGCCTGAAAATTAAGAGCCAATAGTAAATCAAATCTTCGAAATTATCTTGATTAGTGTTTCCAGAGCAAACTGCATTCAATTGACATCAATGTTTCAGTTATGAGGAGAAACTAGATAGGATTAATTTTCCTTGGAATGGAGAAGGCTGAGGAAGAAGCTGACTGAAATATACAACACCATGAGGGATGTGGATAGGTTATACAGTGGCAGAAGTGTTCATGACCTGAGAGCACATGTTTAACACAAGAGTAAGGGACTCAGCGGGGATTAGAGAAAGAATTTTCTCTCCCAGAGGATAGATCTGGAATGTGCTTCCTGAGGAAGTTTACGGGGGCATGTATCGTCACAATATTTAACAAATATTTAGGCAAGTACATGATATGGACAAAGTGTTTGTAAATTGAATTAGTATTATTCAGCGTTAAATGGCCAGCACAAGTATTTTTGGGCTGAAGGGTGTGTTTCTATGCAGTATGAATCTCTGATAATTATCTGAAAGTAAAACTTTTGCAGGACAGTGGGGTCAGTATAGGCAGGACCAGCCGGGCTGCTCTGGCATACTTGATAAAACAAATGACCTTCTGTGATTGTATGATGTGCACAGGGCCCCAGCTTGTAATGGTTGAGTTTATTGCTGATCCTTTTAGCAATACAGACAGTACAGCTACACACACAGAATGCTAGAGGAACTCAGCAGGCCAGGCAGCATATATGGAAGAGAGTAAACAGTGAACATTTTGGGCCGAACTGGAAAAGAAGATGAGGATTCAGTGTAAGAAAATGGAGGGAGGGGAGGAAGAACCATTAAGTGATAGGTGAATCAGCAATGGGGGTGGGGCAGAGAAGGGTGAAGTAAAGAGCTGGGAAGTTGTGCGGTGAAAGAGATACAGGGCTGGAGAAGGGAGAATCTGATAGGAGAGGACAGAAGGCCATGGAGGAAAGAAAAGGGGAAGGAGCAGCAGAGGGAGGTGATAAGCTGATAAGGAGATAAGCTGAGAGAGGGAAATGGGAATGGGGAATGGTGAAGGGGGCTGTGCATTACCGGAAGTTAGAGAAATCAATGTTCATGCCATCAGGTTGGAGGCTACCCAGACGGAATATAAGGTGTTGCTCCTCCAACATGAGTGTGGCCTCATCACAGCACTAGAGGAGCCCGTGGACTGACATATCGGAATGAGAATGGGAAGTTTAATTAAAATGGGTGGCCACTGGGAGATCCCCCTTCTTCTGGCGGACGGAGCGTAGGTGCTCGGTGAAGCGGTCTCCCAGTCTATGTCAGGTCTCACCAATATACGGGAGGCCACACCGGGAGCACAGTTTGCAGTATATGACCCACAGGTGAAGTGTAACCTCACCTGGATGGACTGTTTGGGGAGGTGTAGTACTTGTTCTACTAGCAAGGATAAGTGCCAGGAGGGAGATCAGTGGGGAGGGTCGAATGAACAAGGGAGCGATCCCTGCTGAAAACAGGAAGTGCGGGGGTTGGAGGGAAAGATGTGTGTTGGTGGAGGGATCCCATTGGAGATGGCGGAAGTTACTGAGAATTATGTGCTGGATGCGGAGGATGGTGGGGTGGTAGGTGAGGACAAGAGGAACCCTATCCTGAATGCGGTGGCGAGAGGATAGGGTAAGAGAGTTGTGCATGAAATGGAAGAGATGCCATTGAGTGCAGCATTGATGGTGAAAGAAGGGAAGCCCCTGTCTTTGAAGAAGAACATCTCCGTGGTTCTGGAATGGAAAGCCTCATCCTGAGAGCAGTATAGCTCTCCTTTTAGCCACATCTATACATTTGATACAAGTAAATAAAAATGAACCCAGAAATTTTTTTGTAATTTTTATGTCTGGTTTGATATGCCACTGAATATAGAGTCAATAGAATGAGAATGTGAGTGTATCCATGAAATGGTCATTTCTCGGTGAATTCCATTGCATTTCTCTCACTGATCAGCTGGACACACTTATAGATCTACACTTCAATGCTGTTCTTATGCTCGAAGTGACTGAAACCTCAATATTTTGTCTTTTAGAACATGGGAGAGGAGGGATTAGTGAGTCATGTACAAAATTATAGATTTCAATAAATTATTGGAATTCTTATAAAATTAATTTAAATATTGTAGTAAATATTAGAAACTGAAATCTGAAATCAGTTGGCTTTAAAATGCATTGTGTGCCTGGAGTGTGGAGCAGGAACACAACTAACGGGACCTGATGTAGAAGTGTCACTGTTTAACACCACTGGTCCAAATCCCTTCCTCTTTGGGAATGTGTAAGACTAGATGCCTAAATTTCAAGGGCCTCTCCTGAAGTGTCAAATATCACATAGCTTCTTAAGATGGCTTTTAAGTCACTGCAGATGTCACTTTACCACTTGTCCTGGTCTCCCTATATGGTAACACAGAAGAACCTTCTGTTAAAAATAACTATACCAAAGATATCATTTCTGCCTAGACAGCATTTTCAGTTATGTGAAATGCCAAGCAGTGTTGTTTGTGTGTGAAATAATATTTACAAAAGTACAATAGATCATCACATCACTTCCACAGGCTGGAGTTTTTCCAATAATCATTGATTTCCAGTATTTCCTTCCTTGTTAATAAAAGAGAAATGCAGATTTTGTAATGAATAGTCCTTTACAAGGACAACTGAGTAAGGTGTTGTATTAGTTGTTAAGAATTAAATTAACTTGCATATCTTCCCCTTTCCAATAATTTATTCAGCAGACAGCCAGTGTAGAATATCATACAGATAGGTCTAAAGAGAGAGACAAATACATCTCCACAATAGGAAAGATCTCTTCAGCTGAGGATCTATTAGAAATGGAGCTGTTTCCTGGATTCATTTAATGGAGAAGAAATGGTATCAATTTAATTTGTACCATGAATGAAACAGTCTTCATTCTCACTTGAATATGACTATGCTCCTGCCCCAGTCCAACACTGCACGAATCCCTCAGCCACTGTCCTCGATTCAACCATCTTCAACTGCTTCATCAACAACCTTCCTTCCATCATAAGGTCAGAGGTGGGAATGTTTGCTGACGGCTGCAAATATTTGATTCCACTTGCAGCTCCTCAGAAAACAGTGAGTGCCTGCATGGCTGTTTTCTACCTGTGTCTTTATTTCTTGGAATGCAGGAGAATGAGGGGTGACCTTATAGAAATATTTAAATTATGGAAGACATTCAATACATAAGGTGGATGGTAGGGGAGTCCAAAACTAGGGGTGCATGGGTTTCAGGTGAGAGAGGATAGATTTAACGGGACCTCTGAGGCAACTGCTTCACACAGAGGGTGGTGAGATCATGGAACAAGCTGCCAGAAGAAGTGGTTGAGGCAGGTACAACAGTGTCATTTAAGAAACATCTGGATAGGTACATGTGGGGAGAGGCTTAGAGAGATATGGGCTGAATGCAGGAAATTAGGACTAGCTGGATGGGAACATGCACCAGTTGGGCTGAAGGGCCAGTATCCATGCTCTATGCTTCTATGACTCTGTGAGGCAAATCCACCAAATTCAGGCATGGTTGGGTAAGTATCATAAGTTGAGTTTACTTCACAGGTTCCTGTCAATGACCATTTCCAAGAAGTGAGTCTTAAACACCTACCATTGACCTTGACTAGAAAGTTCTTCATGATTACTATCCTGGGGGTCACTGTTAACAAGGAATTTAGTTCTCTTGACCTCATATGTCCCATGGTTACAAGGTCAGCTCAGATGTGCTGTATTCTGCAAACTGGGAATGAGCCCCCAGTCTCTGCAAAGGCACTTTGTGTTTTAGAACAGCGTGCTGTGCCCCATGAGCGTGTGGGGTGTGGAGTTTACTGAACTTGGCACTCTGGCAAGGTCTGGCAATGATCCAGCTTCATAATGAGTTTAACATAAAGGCCACTTGATGTGTTGTAACTGTAGGCTATGGAAGCTGACAGAAACTAATGTGATCAGTGGTATCTTCAGCTCATTGAGCTCTGATACAGAATAGAGGACCTGGAGAACAAGACACAGATGCTACAAGTCATCAGGGAGGGGGCAGCTATGAGGAAACTTCACTCAAATTCACTTGCCCCATCACTGAAATGTTCTCTGGACTAACTTTCAAGGTTTGCTTCAGTATTCACTACAGAAAAGGATCTTGGCGATTGTAGGGATGACTTGCAGTGGATTGAAAAGCTTGAGCATGTAGATATTAAGGAAGAGGATATGATGGAGCTTTTGGAAGGCATCGTTGGATGTCACCGGGACTAGACAGGATGTACCCCAGGCTACTGTTGGAAGTGAGGGAGGAGATTGCTGAGCTTCTAGCGATGATCTTCGCATCATCAGTGAGGACAGGAGTGGTTCCGGAAGATTGGAGGGTTGCGGTTGTTGTTCCCTTATTCAAGAAAGGGAGTAGAGATAGCCCAGGAAATTATAGACCAGTGAGTCTTACTTCAGTGGTCGGTAAGTTGATGGAGAAGATCTGAGAGGCAGGATTTATGAACACTTGGAGAGGCATAATATGATTAGGAATAGTCAGCATGGCTTTGTCAAAGGCAGGTCGTGCCTTATGAGCCTGATTGAACTTTTTTGAGGATGTGACTAAACACATTGATGAAGGTGGAGCCATAGAAGTAGTGTATATGGATTTCAGCAAGTCATTTCATAAGGTACCTCATGCAAGGCTTAATAAGAAAGTAAGAAGGCATGGGATCCAAGAGGACATTGCTTTGTGGACCCAGAACTGGTTTGCTTACAGAAGGCAAAGCTGGGTTGTAGATGGGTCATATTCTGCATGGAGGTCGGTGACCAGTGGTGTGTCTCAGGGATCTGTTCTGGGACCCCTACTCATTGTGATTTTTATGAATGACCTGAATGAGGAAGTGGAGAGATGGGTTAGTAAATTTGCTGATGACAGAAGGGTTGGGGGTGTTGTGGATAGTGTGGAGGGCTGTCAGAGGTTACAGCGGGACATCAATAGGATGCAAAACTGGGCTGAGAAGTGGCAGATAGAGTTCAACCCAGATAAGTGCGAGGTGGTTCAGTTTGGTAGGTCAAATATGATGGCAGAATATAGCATTAACGGCAAGACTTTTGGCAGTGTGGAGGGTCAGAGGGATCTTGGGGTCCGAGTCCACAGGACACTCAAAGCTGCTATGCAGGTTGACTCTGTGGTTAAGAAGGCATATGGTACATTGGCCTTCATCAACCATGGGCCGAGAGGTAATGTTGGAGCTATATAGGACCCTGGTCAGACCTCACTTGGAGTACTGTGCTCAATTCTGGTCGCCTCACTACAGAAAGGACGTGGAAACCAAAGAAAGGGTGCAGAGGAGATTTACAAGGATGTTACCTGGTTTGGGGAGCATGGTTTATGAGAATAGGTTGAGTGAACTCAGCCTTTTCTCCTTGGAGTGACGGAGGATGAGAGGTGACCTGATAGAGGTGTACAAGATGATGAGAGGCATTGATCATGTGGATGGTCAGAGGCTTTTTCCCAGGGCTGAAATGGCTAGCACGAGAGGGCATAGTTATAAGGTGCTTGGAAGTAGGTACTGAGGAGATGTCAGGGGTAAGTTTTTTACTCAGAGAGTGGTGAGTGCGTGGAATGGGCTGCTGTGGCGGTGGTGGAGGTGGGAACGATAGAATCTTTTAAGAGATCCTGGATAGATACATGGAGCTTAGAAATATAGAGGGCTATGGGTAAACCTGGGTAGTTCTGAAGTAAGGACATGTTCGACACAGCTTTATGAGCCAAAGGGCCTGTATTGTGCTGTAGGTTTTCTATGTTTCTATGAGTCTTCACCTTGTATTCTCAATGCTTATTGTTAATTAATTAATTTTTTTTTTTTCCTCAGCTCAAGCTTGTAAAATCTGAGGTACGAGCATAACCAAGAATGCTCATTTCTCAATTGCTTGGAACTTTCGGACTATTCTAGGGGTGTTTAGTATTGTGGCTTTCTGAAGATTTACATAAGTATTGCTGTGTAGCCCTAATCATTTAATTTTATTGTGTGGTGACTTTGGGTGGATATCAGATGTAGATTTTACTATCGGGACAGTGTATACCTTGTTCATGTTCCAATTTCCTCTTTTAATTAATTGTATTTCTGGTGTTTTTTACTTACTGATTTCTGTAAGTTGTGTGTGATTGGAATGGCTGTATCAATTAAGTAAGTCGTTTTTGCTTGTTTATCCTGTATCATTATATTCAGACTGTTATTGTCCATTCTGTAATAATGGATTGGTCATAATATCATTTATAGGACTTTTTTCTTATTTTGGTATTTTGCACCGTTTTTGTTACCTTTTGCACCCTGGTTGTCCACCCTGTTGGTGCAGTCTTTCATTAATTTGATTATGGTTATTAGATTTATGGAATATGCTTGCAAGAAAATGAAACTCTGGGTTGTATCCTGATCCTGTATATGGTGAAATATATGTACTGTACTTTGATAATGAATTTACTTTGAACTCGCCTTCCTCCCTACCCCCCGAACACAAAGACCAAGTGTTAGTTCAGGGGGATGGTATCATTAGGAGATTCTCAGATCTTCTGCAGCCATAAGAATGAGCCTCAAACTGCCCAGTCTTGGAATTCCAAGAACAACGTGGAATGGCAGTAGAAAGGCCTAGTGGTCATAGTCCATACAGGAAACTACATCGATGGAACAGAGGAGGAGGTTCTGTTGAAGGAGTACAGCATGGCGCAAGCCCTTCGCCCCACTATGTTGTGCTGAACTATATAAAGATACTCCATGATAAATTTAACCCCTTCTTTCTATGCAGCTCATAAACCTCCATTTTTCATTCAACCATTTGTCTATTCTGTGAATCCCTCAAAAGTCCTGAATTTATCAGTCTCGATCACTAATCACAGAAGTACATTCCAGGCACTTACCATTCTATGTGTGGAAAACCTACCTCTGACATCTCCTCTAAACTTTCTTTCACTTACCTTGAAAGAAGGTCCTCTGAATATTGCCCTGGGAAAAAGTTGCTGGCTGCCCACTCTTATAATCTTATATACCTCTATCAAATTGCCTTTCAACTTCCTTTGCTCTAAAGAGAAAAGGTCTAGTTCACTCAACCTTTCATATAAGACATGCTCCTTAATCCAGGCAACATCCTGGTAAATCTCTGCCACACTTTCTCTAAAGTTATAATGAAGAGACTTGAACTGGACAAAATACTCCAAGTAATTGCAAACCAAATTAAAAAGCAGAACCAGAAACCTGGATCATGATCTTTGCAACATGCTAATTTGCAGAGTTTCAGAAGATCAGAAAGTCTATCAAGGTTTGCAGAGGATCTAGTTGTAATTTGCAGGGCATTAATACTGGTCCTGGGAAAAGAAGAAGCTGTTTATCAGGGTTCAAAAACATGCTGTAAATAACTCTTTAAATTAAATGTGGGCAGGACAGATGTGGAGGAATTAAAGAGAGAGTTCTTGGAGAGGGGAATTAAGAATGCTAGAGAGGAAGGACAAGGGAATATAAAAGGGTAGCAAGATGGGTAATGATAACAAGAGGCAGCAAACTAAGAGCTAGCCCCAGTTAGGGTCAGAGCAGTGAATGTACAAATCTGAGCAATTTTTATTTAAATCCACAAGCATTAATGACAAAGTAGATGAATTTGAACATAGCACATTACAACACAGTGCAGTCCTTTTGGCCCACAATGTTGTGCTTACCTATAACCTACTCTAAAATCAATCTAGTCCTTCCCTCCCTCAGAGCCCTCTTTTTTCCTGAGAGTCTCTTAAATGTTCCTAATGTATCTGCCTCTACCACCATCCCTGGCAGGGCCTTCCATGCACCCACCACTCCCTGTATATAAAACATACTTCTGACATCCCTCCAATATGTTCCTCCAATCACCTTAAAGTTATGGCTCCCCTTTTCTTTTTAAATCTTTTTTATTAATTTTAAACAAACGTAAATGAAACATGAATACAGAGTTTGAGAGTACATAATTAATAGGTTAAAATATAAATACAAATAGATGATAATCCATATATAATAACCTCCCAAACTCATAGTAGTTATGAAAAATTGAGTAAATAAGAAAAAGAAAACCCCAAAAAAGAAAAAAAAACCTAACCAACATGGGCCATTGCATTATGTCAAATATACACAGTAGCGTCAATAACTCCATACCTCCATCCAAATAATTAAGGATATTAAAAGTAAGGTTTAGGAAAAGTCAGTTTAGCTCATATGAAAATGTTGAATAAATGGTCTCCAAATTTCTTCATATTTAACTGAAGGGTCAAAGACAACACTTCTAATTTTTTCTAAACTCAAACAAGAAATAGTTTGAGAAAACCACTGAAGTATAGTTGGAGGATTAATTTCTTTCCAGTTCAATAGGATAGATCTTCTAGCCATTAATGTAACAAATGCAATCATCCGCCGAGCTGAGGGGGATAAGCAACTATTATCCACCATTGGTAAACCGAAAATTGCAGTAATAGGATGCGGTTGCAATTTGATATTCAGAACTGTTGAAATAATACCGAAAATATCTTTCCAATAATTTTGCAAGCAAGGGCAAGACCAAAACATGTAGGTCAATGAAGCAACTTCAGAATGACATCTGTCACAGGCTGGATTAACATAAGAATAAAATCAAGCAAGTTTATCCTTGGACATGTGAGCCCTATGTACAACCTTAAATTGTATTAAGGCATGTTTAGCACAAATAGAAGAAGAATTGACTAATTGTAAAATTTTCTCCCACTGCTCATTGGGTATAAGACAATGAAGTTCTTTTTCCCATTCCTTCTTAATTTTTTCTGATACTTCTGGCTGTATTTTCATGATCATATTATAAATGGTGGCTACTAAACCCTTCTGGCAAGGATTCAGAGCTAAAAAAAATTCCGTAATGTCCATTGGACATAATTTCGGAAAAAACTGCAACATACTATTCAAGAAATTTCTAACTTGCAAGTATCTAAAAAAATGAGGTTTAGGCAAATTATATTTATTAGCTAGCTGTTCAAAGGACATAAAATTGTTATCTAAAAATAGATCACGAAAATATGTTATACCTTTTGTTTTCCATAATACAAAGGCTTGATCCATAAAAGAGGGCTGAAAAAAAAAGTTAGGTATAATAGGACTTGATAAGATAAACTTATTCAAGCCAAAGAATTTATAAAATTGAAACCATATTCATAATGTATGTTTAACTATAGGATTAGTTATTTGTTTATTCAATTTAGATAAACCAAAAGGAAGCGAAGATCCTAAAATAGAAAACAATGAAAAGTCTTGTACAGATTTACATTCCAAATTTACCCATTGTGGGCAAGATGCTATAATTGATTATTGTGTCCAAAATATTAAATATCGAATATTAACTGCCCAATAGTAAAATCTCAGGTTTGGCAAAGCCAAACCACCCTCCTTCTTAGGCTTCTGTAAATATATTTTACTTAATCTAGGATTTTTATTCTGCCACACATATGAGGATATTTTGGAGTCAATAATATCAAAAAAAGATTTAAGAATAAAAATTGGTAATGCTTGGAATAAATATAAAAATTTGGGTAATACTATCATCTTAATAGCATTAATTTGACCAACCAATGATAAAGATAATGGGGACCACCTAGTAACAAGTTGCTTGATTTGGTCAATTAAAGGTAAAAATTTCACTTTAAATAAATCCTTATGTTTCTTGGTAATTTTAATACCCAAATAAGTAAAATGATCTGTGACAACTTTAAATGGTAAGTGTTTATAAATTAGAACTTGAATATTTAATGGAAATAATTCACTCTTATTAAAATTCAGTTTGAAACCAGAAAAGCTACTAAACTGAGCAAACAAGGACGAAATAGCAGGAATAGATCTCTCAGGGTCCGATATGTATAGTAACAAATCATCAGCATATAATGATAACTTATAAGTCCCTTCCCCACGGGTAATACCAAAAATATTAGGTGATTCACGAATGGCAATGGCTAAAGGTTCTAAAACAATGTCAAATAATAGAGGACATGGCTCCCCTTTATTAGTCATTTCTGCCCTGGGAGAAAGTTGGTCTTTTTACCAACTTGTACTTCTCTATCAAGTCATCTCTCATCTTCCTTTGCTCCAAAGAGAAAAGTCCGACTTCACTCAACCCATCTTTGTAAGGCATGTCCTCCAGTCCAGGCAGCATCCTAGTAGATCTTCTCTGCACCCTCTCCAAAGCTTCCATATCCTTCCTACAATGAGGTGATCAGAACTGAACACAGTATTCCAAGTGTGGTCTAACCAGGGTTTATAGAACTGCTACATTACCTTGCAGCTCTTGAACTCAATTCCCTGACTAATGAAGACTAATGCACCATAGGACTTGTGTGGCAACTTTGAGGGATCAATGAAAATGGACCTCAAGATCTCTCTGTTCCTCAACACTGCTAAAAATTTCTGCCATTAACTTTGTACTCTACCATGAAGTTTGACCTTCTAAAATGTGTCACTTTTCTGGATTGAACTCCATCTGCCACTTCTCAGACCAGCTCTGCGACTTGTCAATGCCCTGTTGTAACCTACGGCAACCTTCTTCATTATTGACAACACCACCAACCTTCGTGGGAACTGCAAACATATAAACCTACCCTTCCACTTGTTCTTCAAAGTCATTTATAGAAAAAGAATCACAAAGAACAGGTCCCTGTGGAACATCACTAGTCATGGCAGAATATGTTCCATCTACTACCACAAGTTCCTATTTTCCTCACCTACCACCCCGAGAGCCTTTGCATCCAACACATCATTCTCTGCAACTTCTACCATCTTCAATGGGATCCTACCTCCAAACACATCTTTACCCCCACCTCACTCTCTGCTTTCTGCAGGGATTGCTCCTTCTGTGATTCCTTTGTCCATTCATCTATTCCCCACTAATATCCCTCCTGGCATATGTCCCTGCAGGTGATAGAAATGCTGCACCTGCTCATTCATCTCCTCCCTCACCTCCATTCAGGACCCCAAACAGATCTCCAGGAGAGGTAGCACTTCACCTGAGAATCTGTTGGGGTCATTTATTGTACCTGGTGCTCCCGATGTGGTCTCCTCTACATTGGTGAACCCAGCGTACATTGGGGGACAGCTTTGTCGAGCACCTCTACTCCATCCACAAAAAGTGGAATTTCCCAATGACCAACCATTTTAATTCCCGTTGTGACCTGTCAGCTCATGGTCACTCTCAGGGTGGAGAAGCAATGCCTCATATTCCATCTAGGTATCCTCCAACATCATGACATGAACATCGATTTCTCCTTCCAGTAATTTTCTTTTATTTTTCCACTCCACCTTCCCTTTCCTACTGTTCCCCACTCTGGCCTATTACTCTTCTCCTCATCTGCCTATCACCTCCCCCTGGTGTTTCTCCTTCTTCCTTTTCTTCCACGGTCCACTTTCCTCTCATATTGGGTTCCTTCTTCTCCAGCCCTTTACCTTTCCCACCCACCTGGCTCCACCAATCTCCTTTAGCTTGTCCTGCTTCCCCTCCCCCACCTTTTTCTTCAGGTATCTTCCCCCTTTCTTTCCTGTCCTGATGAAGGGTCTTAACCTGAAACATTGACTGTTCATTTATCTCTACAGGTTTTGTCTAACCTGCTGAGTTCCTCCTGCATTTTGGGTGTGTTGCTCTGAATTTCCAGCATCTGCAGAATCTTTTGTGTGTAAGCCAATTCCGAATCTATGGGTCCTATTCCTCCTGACTTTTTGAATTAGACTACCATGGAAACCAGACACCTTACAAAAATCCATATACAGGGGAGGGAGAGGTGGAAAGGGTGGGGGAGGAGAGGGGAGGAGGAGAGGGGAGGAGGAGAGGGGAGGAGGAGAGGGGGAGGGGGAAGAGAGAAGGGGGAAAGCCAGGGGAGGGGTAGGAATAATGGAGGAGGGAGGAGGGGGAGGGGGAAGAGGGGAGGGAGGAGTGGAAGGGAGGGGAGAGAGTGAAGGTGCAGAGTTGGAGGATGTGAGAGGGGAGGGGAGAGGGAGGAAGAGAGGAGATGGGAGGAGGGGGAGAGGGGGAGTGGGAGTGGGGTGTTTGAGGAGAGGGGGAGGGGAGGAGCAGAGTAGGGGAAGGGGAGGAGGAAAAAAGAGGAGGATGTGAGCGGGAGAAAGGGGGACAGTGAAGGGGAGGAGTGTGAGAGTGAGGGGAGGGGAAGAGGAGGGGAGAAATTGGGGGGTGAGAGAGAGGGGGAAGAGGGCTGTTTTGTGTTTGCTGAATTGATATTGGGAAGTACGAATTAATCTTGTGCTTTAGCCTAAAGTAAAGCATTTTACTCTGAGTCCTGCCAAGGGGTTTTGGCTCGAAACGTCGACTGCACATTTTTCATAGATGCTGCCTGGCTTGCTGAGTTCCTCCAGCATTTTGTGTGTGTTGCTCAGATTTTCAGAATCTGCAGCTTTTCTCTTGTTTACTCTGGAGTGAATTTGCTTTTTTGTTTTAAAATGTGTTAATGTGTCAGGGCCTCACACAACAGATTTCTCCCTCATTTTTTTTTATAAAATGTATGAGAGTTTTCAGTGAGACTTTGCTGTTTATTTAAGCTTTGCAGTTATTTGTGAAGGTTCTGAAGGAAGAAAGGTACAAGCCTGGATTTTTGTTCTGTGTTGTCTCCATATTCTTTTTTGTTGTGTTTCTTTATTCGTACTTGATTATAAAGAAAGCCTGATTCTACTCTAGCCACGTGGAATTTAGGTTAATGAGATGGAAATCTGTGCATCTGTATTCTGAATATGAGATGCCCACGTTTCTGATGCTACATCCACACCAGACCGGGTAAATCTGTAATTGAAGCTTTTCCTATTTGTTTTGACCCTTCATCCACACTGAAATGGCGTTTTCATCCCCCGAAAATGGAGCTTTTCTAAAATGCCCTCCAGAGTTGTAAATTTGAAAACACTGCTTGGGCAAGAGTAGTGTGGACAGGGTAACCGGAGATTTCTAGAAACGCTGTCATGACGTGCCGGAACAGATGGCGGCATTTCATTGTTTTCTTGAACGCAACCCCCACACAACCTAACAATTTCAGAACAGACGGCAACGAGACTGAAGCCAGAAGAGTTAGAAATGTACTCACCAAATACTTTGACCCATAACTTATTGAATAAATAAGTATACTCACTTTGCCCTGTTTTCTGTCCTTGCTTGTATGAAGGTGGTTTTCCTAGTTATGCAAGTACTTCTCTGACAATAGATGTGTAACTGTAACATTGTATGGAAATACAAGATAACACTGATGCAGACATGTTTTATACATTTAACAAGGTGCTTTATTAATGCAACAGAGTTAGTCAGTTTTTCAATGTTCGTCGTCAGCCGGGTCGTACTGTCCGTGAACTCCCTGTCGGTTGCCTCCATACTCTCCAGTATCTGTTTTTTAAATTTTAAGTCCTGCACGAGAGCCAACAGCTGTCCGTCATTTGGCAATTTCATTTTAAGATTTTCTAGCCTGTTACTGCACAAACACGGACTTTCACATCGAGATTCGACCCCAAACACGTCGCTTGTTTTCTATAGGTGTGTCCTGCGCATGCCCAGTAGGAGGAGATTCACCCAAATAACCATTTTGATGTGGATGGAGGGATTTTCAAAAATGCTTGGTGTGGACGCTTATCATTTTTATGCGAAACTGGCGTTTTCAAAATTATCCGGTCTAGTGTGGACGTAGCCTGAGAGAAATGGGCATTTGGGAGAAATTGCTCATTGGGAATTGGGACAGTTAAATTGGGAATTTGAAATTAACAATTTTGGAAAGATTGAAATTTTTCGGGAGCATCCTAAAAGTTGCTTTACTAACAAGACTGCCCTCTTTCATAGAACATAAAAAGTGTTGCTTGAGACTTTTGACTGTTAATTCTGAGTTTGAGATTCCATGGAAAATAGTTTTGATGCAATCAGTGTCATGTAAGAAGGTAAGGAGATTCCCTGGGGTTCTACTCTAATAGAGCACATGGATGACCTCCTGTCAACCTCCCCAAGCAAGGAAACTTGTGAGCAGGGCCCCCTCTACCTTTGACATGAACTAGCCAAGAAAGGCCATAAAGTATCAAAGCAGAAACTACAGATTGTACAACCAGAGATTACTTTTCTGGGACATACCCTATCCCAGGGTACAAGATTATTGGTTAAGACTCAGATGGAGGCAATAATCAAAGCCCCACAGCCAATGACTCATTGGGAAAAGAGGATGACGGGCACTGTAGACAGTGGATTTTACATTATGCCGCTATTGTTAGGCCCCTCCAGGATATATCTCTTCCTAGTCAACAGATCCATTACGTTTGACCCCAGAAGCTGACGAGGTATTTGAATGTATAAAAGAGGCAATGATATCTGCCCCAGCTTTGGTCCTCCCAGACTATAATAAGGAGTTTCACCTTTTCTTCAACATAAGAATGGTTTTGACACAGGACCACGGGGAAAGACAAAGGCTGATTGTTTATTCCAGTGCTCAGTTAGATCCACAAGCCAGAGGTTTACTGGTTGAGTTCCAGTGGGGACAGCCATTGCCTTGCTGTTCAGCACATGCTGTCTCTGACTCACCTGTCTCATATCCATGTCCCACATTCAGTTACTGACTCACTGTGACACACAATACCTTACCCCATGCTCGGCAAACTAAGTGTGAATTTGAGTTATTAATAAATCTAAACGTTAGAACTACTCACTGTGCAACTCTTAACCCAGCCACTCTTTTCCTCATGGAGGAAGATGTTGGTTCACACTGTTGAGAAACTGTTACACAGGAGGCAACAAAACCTCATGTGGACATTACTGACACTCCTATTGTTAATGCCGATTTAATTTTCATTGTGTTGACGGTTTGGCTTTACGTGGCAGTCTGGGAAAACCATGCGCAGGAGATGCAATTGTTTCCCTCACCTGTGTTGTGGAGGCTGGAGCACTTCCGTGTCTACTTCAGCACCAGAAGTGAGTTCTTTGCATTCACTATACCTGCATATAGTGTTGGCGCGTGGCCTAGTGGGCAAGGCATCAGACTAGTAACCTGAAGGTCACTGGTTCGAGCCTCAGCTGAGGCAGCGTGTTTGTGTCCTTGAGCAAGGCACTTAACAACACATTGCTCTGCAACGTCACCAGTGCCAAGCTGCTTGTGTCCTAGTGCCCTTCCCTTGGACAACATCGATGGCGTGGAGAGGGGAAGGCTTGCAGCTTGGGCAACTGCCGGTCTCCCATACAACCCTGCCCAGGCCTGCGCCCTGGAAACTCCAGGCGCAGATCCATGGTCTCTCAAGACCGACGGATGCCACCATATCTGCATACCTGCTAAAGGCCAGACTGCCTTTGAAGTAGCACATGATTATGGACAGAACTGGAAATTACAGGGATTTTTGACATCAGAAGGTTTCCTTATTAAAATAAGGAAAATTCCTTACAAAACTTATTGGCAGCATTACAGGAGCCAAGATGGGTTGTGGTTATTAAATGCGCAGGATATACTGGATAAATGGATGAGGTCTTTAAGGGCAATAAAGTGGCAGATTGTACTGTAAAAGAGGCAGAAATTAGGCTCACCCTTGTTGTTCTAGGCACCTCCCGCTTTGGAGAACTTACGACCATACCAGTCCACTGCTCCATCAGTAAAGTGGGAAAAGCTGGGTTGTAAGCAACACGATGTTATGTGGTCCCAGGTAAATTGGTACTGTGAATTGCCAGTGTGCTCACAAGTTCACGCATGTGGGCAAGAGGGGAACGATTGATTAAATAAACCAAACTTGGTGTGCCCTGAAGTAACTCAAGTTTCAGAACAAATTCATAGGCAATGTACGATATGTGCCTTATGGAATCCAAGAAAACTGGTACAAGTAACAGGGGCTCATACCCCACTGTCAGATGGCCCTTTCGTACAGATGGACCTTTTTGAATTGTCTTAATGCAAAGGGTAGAAGTATATACCAGTCATTATAGATGTGTTCAAGCATTTTCTTATAGAAAGAATGATGTGATTACAGCAGCGAAATGTTTATTAAAGGGAATAATCCCATGATTTGGAATCTCCTGGAAATTATCTAGTGACAATGGTAAACATGAGGAAATCTGCAGATGCTGGAAATTCAAGCAACACACACAAAATGTTGGTGGAACACAGCAGGCCAGGCAGCATCTATAGGGAGAAGCACTGTCGACATTTTGGGCTGAGACCCTTCGTCACTCGGCCTGAAACGTCAACAGTGCTTCTTCCTATAGATGCTGCCTGGCCTGCTGTGTTCCACCAGCATTTGTGTGTTGCTAGTGACAATGGTGCCCATTTCAGTGGCAACATAATTATAGAAGTATGCAAGGGCTTACAGGTGGATCAATATTTCCATTGTAGCTACCATTGTCAGTCAGCGGGCTTAGTGGAAAGGAAAAACAGAACAATTAAGAATAAATTTAGCAAAATGTCTGAGGAAACTGGACTGAAGTGGAAACAGGTGCTGCCTTTGGTTCTGATGTCTATCGAGCCACTGCTAATAAAACCATTGGCTTGTTCTTACATTAAATCATAATGGAACGGCTCCATGCACCTACCATCAGATGCACCCCTGAGAATTAAGCTGATTCCAACCAACGGCATACACCAAGTGCCACGATATTGAATCCGCAGACTACATGCTGATTTGGACATTTAAAAGAAAGAATAGTTTGGAACCTCGATTTGAAAGACCATTTAAGAACACAGCAATCAAGGTAAGAGAAAAGCCATCATGGATTCACACTGCTGTGAACCAAAATCAAGTTTAATATCACCAGCATATGTCGAGAAATTTCTTGACTTTGCGGCAGCAGTACAATGCAATACATAATGGAGGGGAAAATCTGTGAATAGCTGTTCCTGAATTATTGAGTATGTGTGTTTGCACTTTTGTACCCCCTTCCTGATGGTAGTAATGAGAAAAAGGTGATGGCGGTTCTTAATGATGGATGCTGCCTTTTTGAGGCACTGCTTCTTGAAGATACCCTGGATGCTCTGAAGCTAGTGCTCATGGTGGAGCTGACTACGTTTACAACTCTCTGCAGCCGACTTTGATCCTGTGCAGTAGCAAACAAAACCTACCAGACGGTGAGGTAGCCAGTTTGAATGTTCTCCACGATACAGATGTAGAAATTTCCAGTGATTTTAGAGACATGACAAATCTTATCAAACTCCTAATGAATTTTGCCACTGCCATGCCTTCTTTGTAGCTGCTTTGGTACGTTGGGTCTGGGTGTTAGATCCTCAGAGATATTGACACCCAGGAATTTGAAATCACTCACTCTTTCCACTTCTGATCCCTCTAGCAACTGATGTGTATTCCTCGGCTTACCCTTTCTGAAGTTCAATATCAATTCTTTGGTCTTACTGATGTTGAGCACAAGGTTGTTGCTACCACACCACTCAATTAGCTGATAAATCTCCCTCCTGTATGCCCTCTCATCACCATCTGAAATTCTGCCAACAATAGTTGCAACATCCCAAATTTCTAGATGGCATTTAAGCTGTGCCTAGCCACACAGTCATAGGTGTAGTGAGAGTAGGTGTAGGCCAAGCACACATCCCTGAGGTGTGCCAGTATTGAACATCAGTGAGGTGGAGATGCTGCTTCCAATCTGCTCATATTGTGATCTACCTGTTAGGAAGACGAAGCTCCAGTTGCAGATGGAGGTACAGAGGCCCAGGTTCTGGTGCTTTCTGATCAGAACTGTAGGAATAGATGTGTTAAATGCTGAACTGCAGACAATAAACAGCATCCTGACATAGGTAGTTGTATTGTCCAGATGATCCAAGGCTGCGTGAGGAGTCAATGTTTGACATAGAACTATTGGCAAATTGCAGTGGGTCCATGTCCTTGCTGAGGCAAGAGTTAATTCTAGCCATGACCAACCTCTCAAAGCACTTCACTGTACTGTAGATCTAAGAGCTACTGGACACAAGAACATAAGAACATAAGAAATAGGAGCAGGAGTAGGCCATCCGGCCCATCGAGCCTGCCCCAGCATTCAATAAGATAATGGCTGATCTGTCTGTAAACTCAGCTCCATCTACCTGCCTTTTTGCCATAACCCTTAATTCCCTTACTATGTAAAAACCTATCTGTTTCTTAAATATATTTAGTGAGGAAGCCTCAACTGCTTCCCTGGGCAGAGAATTCCACAGATTCACCACTCTCTGGGAGAAAGTTTCTCCTCATCTCCGTTCTAAGTCTTCTCCCTGAATTTTGAAGCAATGTCCCCTAGTTCTAGTCTCACCTACCAATGGAAACAACTTTCCTACTCCTATCTTATCTATCCCTTTCAAAATTTTGTATATTTCTATAAGATTCCCTCTCATTCTTCTGAACTCCAGAGAGTATAGTCCCAGGCGACTCAATCTCTCCTCATAGGTTGACCCTTCATCCTTGGAATCAACCTGGTGAACCTCCTCTGTACTGCCTCCAAAGCCAGTATATCCTTCCTCAAGTATGGAGACTAGAAGCGCACACAGTACTCCAGATGCGGCCTTACCAGTACCCTGTATAGTTGCAGCATGACCTCCCTGCTCTTGAATTCAATCCCTCTAGCAATGAAGGCCAACATTCTGTTTGCCCTCTTAATAACCTGTTGTACCTGCAAGCCAACTTTTTGCAATTCATGAACAAGCACTCCAAGTCCCTCTGCACAACAGCATGCTGCAATCTTTCACCATTAAAATAATAATTTGCTCTTCCATTATTCCTTCCAAAGTGGATGATCTCGCATCTACCAATGTTGTATTCCATCTGCCAGACCTTGGCCCACTCACTTAACCTATCTGTATCCCTCTGCAGACTCTCCACATCCTCTATACAATTTGCTTTTCCACTCAGTTTAGTGTCATCAGCAAATTTTGCTATGTTACACTCAGTCCCCTCTTCCAAATTATCAATGTAAATTGTAAACGGCTGCGGGCCCAGCACCGACCCCTGCAGCACCCCACTCACCACTGACTGCTAACTGGAGAAACAACCATTTATACCAACTCTCTGCCTTCTATTGGTTAACCAATTCACTGTCCATGCCAATACACTTCCTCTGACTCCATGCATCTGTAACTTATTTATAAGTCTCTTGTGTGGCACCTTATCGAATGCCTTCTGGAAATCCAAGTATACGACATCCACCTGTTCCCCTCTATCCACTGCACTCATTATGTCCTCAAAGAACTCCAGTAAGTTTGTCAAACAGGACCTGCCCTTTCTGAATCCATGCTACATCTGTCTAATGGAACCACTCCCGTGACATTTGCTGTTTTCCAATCTGCCGGGAGCTGCCCAGAGTCTAGAGAGTTTTGATAAATGATTACCAACGCATCTACTATAACCTCTGCCAATTCCTTCAGCACCCTGGGATGCATCCCATCAGGACCAGTAGACTTATTTACCTTCAGGCCCTCTAGTTTGTTCATCACTATCACTTTAGTGACAGTGATTTTATCGAGGTCCTCACCTGCCATTTCGTCCATAATATCCTTCTTTGGCATATTAGACATGTCCTCCACTGTGAAGACCGACGCAAAACAGTCATTCAATGCCTCATTAAAGCAACTCACCCTGCCCTTTTTGAGTACTGGTATATTTTTTGCCCTTTTGAAGCTTCTCACTGTAAGAAGGTGCCTAACTATGTAAAAAAAAAACATTGGGAGCCCTAATGACCGCGTTTAGGTTAGCACTTGTCCTTTACCTAACAGCTGTAACTGCTATGAACACTTTTTTACCAATGACTACGGAATATGCAAACAGGCTCAAAGTCTCAAGCTGTTGAGTTTGTATGGCTATCACGAGAAGGCACAGTTTTAAGGTGTTTGGAAGTAGATACAGAGGAGATGTCAGGGTTAAGTTTTTTTTACGTAGAGAGTGGTGAGTGCATGGAATGGGCTGCTGAGAAAAAGCCTCTGACTATCCACACAATCAATGCCTCTCATCATCTTATACACCTCTATCAGGTCATGTCTCATCCTCCATTGCTCCAAGAAAAAGCCAAGTTCACTCAACCTATTCTCATAAGCCATGCTCCCCAATCCAGACAACATCCTTGTAAATCTCCTCTGCACCCTTTCTATGGGACAAAATAGAACCTGTGTGTTCCCAGAGTACTTTGTTGGTTTGTTGGATTGTTTGGATGGGAGGCTTACAAGAAGTCTGTGTGTGTTTTACATTAAGATGTATGTTTATGGCAGGAATGTTCTGACAACAGAGAAAAACACACACACACACACATATATATATATATATATATATATATATATATATATATATATATCAGATATCAGAGGAATCCCATTTTAGGATGAAGAACCTAACTACCAGTCACTGTAAAAGTACAAAAGTGGTTTTCTTTGAGTTATAAGATTGAAGCAACCTACCAACTTAATATATGGAGGTAGACTTTCCTTGCAAGTGAATAAAATGCGCATATAATTTGATCCAATCTGAATTTCTTGTAGTTTGTTACTGTATATTAGAAGAGCTAGTTGAACAGTACATAACAGTGTCCACTTTACTACGTACCTCCTGTACCAAATAAAATGGCCACTGAGTGTATGTTGTCTTTTGCTGCTGTAGCACATACACTTCACGTTTGTTGTATTGTACTTTCACAATTGCTTTCCTGCACACCACTATTGTAACGTGTGGCTATTTGAGTTACTGTCGCCTTCCTGTCAGCTTGAACTAGTTTGCCTAGTCTCCTCTGACTGCTCTCATTAACAAGGCATTTTCACCCCCGGAACTGCTCACCACATTTTTTCACAGCATTCTCAGTAAACTCCGAGCCTGTTGTGCATGAAAATCTCAGTAGATCAACAACTTCTGAGATACTTAAACCACCCCGTCTGGTACCAACAATCATTCCAAGGTCAAAGTCACTTAGATCACATTTCTTACAAACACAAGGAAATCTGCAGGTACCGGAAATCCAAAGCAACACACAAAATGGTGGAGGAGATCTGCAGGCCAGGCAGCAATAATGGAAAAGAGTTAACAGTTGACGTTTTGGGCTGAGACCCTTCATCAAGGCTGGAAAGGAGGGGGAGAAGTCAAAGTAAGAAAGCAGAAAGAAGCGGTAGGTGAAACCAGGAGCAGGGGGAGGGTTGAAGTAAAGAGCTGGGAAGTTGATGGTGAAAGAGATAAAGGGCTAGAGAAGGGGGAATCTGATAGGAGAGAAGGGTATGGAAGAAAGGGAAGGGGAGGAGCACCAGATGGAGGTGATGGGCAGGTAAGGCGATAAGAATCAGAATCAGAATCAAGTTTATCATCATTGGCATGTGACGTGAAATTTGTTAACTTAGCAGCAGCAGTTCAATGCAATACATAATATAGAAGAAGGGAAAAAAATAATAATAAATAAGTAAATCAATTACAGTATATGTATATTTAATAGATTGAAAATCATGCAAAGAACAGAAATAATATATATTTTAAAAAATGAGGTAGTGTTCACGGGTTCAGCGGCCATTTAGGAATCAGATGGCAGAAGGGAAGAAGCTGTTCCTGAATCCTTCAGGCTTCTGTACCTCCTACCTGATGGTAACAGCAAGAAAAGTGCATTCCCTGGGTGCTGAAGGTCCTTAATAATGGACGCTGCCTTTCTGAAAAACTGCTCCTTGAAGATGTCCTGGGTACTTTGGAGGCTAGTACCCAAGATGGAGCCGACTAAATTTACAACCCTCTGCAGCTTCTTTCAGTCCTATGCAGTAGCCCCCCCCCCCCAGAATGCTCTCCACAGAACATCTATAGAAGGTTTTGAGTGTAGTTGTTGACATACCAAATTTCTTCAAACTCCTAATGAGGTATAGTTGCCATCTTGCCTTCTTTATAACTGCATCAATATGTTGGGATCAGGTCAGATCCTCAGAGATCTTGACACACAGGAACTTGAAACTGCTCACTCTCTCCACTTCTGCTCCCTCTATGAGGACTGTTATGTGTTCCTTCGTCTTACCCTTCCTGAAGTCCACAATCAGTTCTTTTGTCTTACTGATGTTGAGTACAAGGTTGTTGCTGCGACACCATTCCACTAGTTGGTATATCTTGCTCCTATACACTCTCTCATCACCATCTGAGATTCTACCAACAATGGTTGTATCCTCAACAAATTTATAGATGGTATTTGAGCTATGCCTAGCCACACAGTCATGGGTATAGAGAGAGTAGAGCAGTGGGCCAAGCACACACCCCTGAGGAGCACAGTGTTGATTGCCAGTGAGAGGATATGTTATCAGTAATCAGCACAAACTGTGGTCTTCTGGTTAGGAAGTTGAGGAGCCAATTGCAGAGGGAGGTACAGAGGCCCAGGTTCTGTAACTTCTCATTCGGGATTGTAGGAATGATGGAATTAAATGCTGAGCTATAGTTGATGAACAGCGTCCTGTTTATATTGTCCGGCTGGTCTAAGGCTGTGTGGAGATCCATTGAGAATGCATCTGCCATTGACCTATTGTGACAATAGGCAAATTGCAATGGGTCCAGGTCCTTGCTGAGGCAGGAGTTCAGTCTAGTCATGACCAACCTCTCAAAGCATTTCATCACTGTAGACGTGAGTGCTAACAGGTGATAGTCATTAAGGCAGATCACATTATTCTTCTCAGACACTGGTATTATTATTGCCTTTTTGAAGCAAGTGGGAACTTCCATCCATAGCAGTGAGAGATTGAAAATGTCCTAGAATACACCTGCCAGTTGGTTGGCAGAGCTTTACCAGATACTCCATCTGGACCTTCTGCCTTGCAGGAGTTCACTCTCTTTAAAGACAGCCTAACATCAGCCTCTGAGACAGAGATCACAGGGTCACCAGGTGCAGCTGGGACTTTCACAGCTGTAGTTATATTCTCCCTATCAAAGCGTGCATAGAAAGCGTTGAGTTCATCTGGTAGTGAAGCATCGTTGCCATTCATGCTATTAAGGTTAGAGAGGGAAACAGGAATGGGGAATGGTGAAAGGGTGGGGGGCAATTACCAGAAGTTAGAGAAATCAATGTTCATGCCATCAGGTTGGAGACTACCCAGGAGTTGCTGCTCCAACCTGAGTGTGGCCTCATCATGACAATAAACGAGGCCATGCACTGACATGTCAGAATGGGAATGGGAATGGGAATTAGAATTGAAATGAACAGCCACCAGGATAGCTTCTTGTGACAGGTGGGGCAAAGGTGCTCAGCAAAGCAGTTTCCCAATCTGCGTCGGGTCTCATCGATATACAGGGGGCCACACCGGGAGCACCAGGTACAGTAGATAACCTTAACAGACTCGCAAGTGAAGTGTCACCTCACCTGGAAGGACTGTTTGGGGCCCTGAGTGGTAGTGAGGGGACAGGTGTGGCACTTGTTCCGCTTGCTAGGTTAAGTACCAGGAGGGAGATCAGTAGAGGAGGATGATTGGACAAAGGATCGCATAGACTGTGAAAAGTGGTGGGGTGGGGGAGGAAGAAGTGCTTGGTGGTGGGATCCCGTAGGAGATGGCAGAAGTTATGGAGTATTATGAGCTGGATGTGGAGGCTAGTGGAGTGGTTGGTGAGGACAGGAGTGGGGTTGCTGCAGGAGGATGGGATGAGGGCAGATGTGTGTGAATGAAAGAGATGTGGGTGAGGCCATTGATGGTTGAGGAAGGGATGTCCCTTTCAATGAACATCAACATCAGTTGTTCTGGAATTAAAAGCCTCTTCCCGAGAGTAGATGAAGTGGAGATGGAGGAACTGAGAGAAAAAGATTGCATTTTTACAGGTGACAGGGTGGGAAGAGATATAGTCCAGATAGCTGTGAAAGTCAGGGGGTTTGTAAAAGATTTCAACAGCTAGACCATCTCCAGAGATGGAGACAGAGAAAGGGGAGAGTGGCATTGGAAATGGACCAAGTAAGTTTGAGAGCAGGGTGGAAGTTGGAGGCAAAGTTGATGAAATCAACAAGCACAGCATGGGTACAGGAAGTAGCACCAATGCCGTCATCGATGTAGCGTAGTAAAAGTTGGGGAGCAATCACATTTTTTGCCCACTCTCAAGTTTGGTCTGAAGAGCAACTGGACCTCTTGTATGTGTTTATGCATTGAGTTGCTGCCACATGAGTGACTGATTAGATATTTGCACTAACAAGTAGGTGTATGGTTATACCTAATAAAGTAGCCACCAGGTGTACATTTGCTTGTATTAGGAATTTATTGTGTATGTTGGTCAGGGTGCAACAATTACATAGAATAAAGAATTATGCAAACATAGAACATAGAACAATACAGCATAGTACAGGCCCTTTGGCCCACAATGTTGTGCCAACCCTTAAACCCTGCCTCCCATATAACCCCCACCTTAAATTCCTCCATATACCTGTCTAGTAGTCTCTTAAACTTCACTAGTGTATCTGCCTCCATCTCTGACTCAGACAGTGCATTCCACACACCAACCACTCTCTGAGTAAAAAAACCTTCCTCTAATATCCCCTTGAACTTTCCACCCCCTACTTTAAAGCCATATCCTCTTGTATTGAGCAGTGGTGCCCTGGGGAAGAGGCACTGGCTGTCCAATCTATCTATTCCTCTTAATATCTTGTATACAAGAGGTTAAAGGATGAATATGGAATAAAATGTGCAGAAATATATAAAACTAGCAAGCATTTACAATGTAAACAACATTATAAAAAGCAGTTTAAAGTCTCTACAGCGCAGTGATGTGATAGGAGAACTATAATGCTTGATCAGATTAATTGCCTGGAAGGGAAACGAACTTTTAAGATGGCATGGAGTTTCTGTTTTAATAGTCCTGCAATGTTTTCCAGAAGGGAGCTTTTGGAAAAGGCAATTTGGTGGGTGGGTAATGTCTGCAATGATTTTTTCTGCCCGCTTCTTTCTCCGGGGGCTGGAGTGCTGTTGCGGACTCAGTGCTCCTGGAACTGTATTATTGAGTGAGGTTAAATTCTTGGCATAAACCGAGTAATCCTTGAAAATCCAACACTGATGACATATTACTTCAGGGAGCTACATCGGCTGATTCCACGATAAATGTGCAAATTCATGGTGCAGAGACAATTCGAGTATCATAGTGGTTGCAGTTAAATGACAAACTGCCCCGTACCTCTCGAAAGTACTGCTTCTCGATTAACAATGCAAATGTATTTAAATTGCAGAAGTCATGAGTAATAAATTGTACATGTATTAGGACATTCCCTCTCAAACCAAAATAATTTCTGAAGTGGTTTTTCTCTGTTCTATTTCTGCTTTATGTTTATGTATGTGTCCAGAGAACATTACTTTTTAAAAGCCCTTGTGTATCTGCCTAGCTTCTTCTGTCTATGGGTTAACAAATTATCTGCTTCTTGAGCTCTGGAACTCATACCGATGATTTGACTTTGACAGTGAGGTCTATTGTATGCAGATTGTTGGCCTTTCGCCCATCTGGGATGGACAAGTTGCTCTCTACTGCATCGAAAATATTGACGATGCCATCCGCGTCGGTGAATAAAGAACTTCGGCCCCAAGAGAGAAAGATTTCAACCCCGAGAGGAGAAATGAAGTGGTTTGGGCTGTGCTTGTTCCTCCCCATTTTAATCCAGGTTAGTTCTTAAATTTACCTGATAGGAGGTGGTATCTGCGTCGAGGAAGAGTTGGCGACTGTGATGAGGTACATTGTTAGGAGAGATCAAGCGATCTTCATGGCGCATTGAGAAGTGTTTCTGAAGGACTGCTAAACTCTTGCTTGTTGTTAGCATTTTATCAATTGGGGGAAATGAAAACTTCACCCTGTGAGACAAGATGGTGTTGCGATGACTGGTTTGCTGGAAAGCAGATAATCTGTAACCTTTGAGGAAAGTAGAGGTTAAAATGTGGTTAAAAAAATCGAGCGTTTGACGTCCCGCGCCATCAATCTCTCCAAAAAGGAACTGAATGGAAATCTGGTGGCTGATGTCAGTAGAATGTGCCACATCCAACCCACTAGATAGAACGGCATTAAAATGTGAACGAAACTGTGGCATTAAATGTGGCATTGAGTAGATATTTTGTCCGATTCCTTCGTTTGGACCTGTTTCTAGATTAAATATATGTTTAAACATAAAAAAAAATCTGTTGAACAGAGTTGACCAAAATCCACATCAGTCAAACGATTAACACCTACTCGGTTTAGTACCAAGAACTGTGTACACGGGTGGTGCAGCTGGCGGGATCTTCTGAATTGACAATTTCCTGTAAAATCGCGGGAATGGAAAATATCAAGCTTCCGACGCCGGGTCCCATGGCGAAGATTACTTCTCTGCTTGTCCCAAAATGTGGCCTGCGTTGTAAAAACTTGAGATTACAATGTGTTCTTTGTCAAGGAGTGCCAAATTGCTGTGTCAAGTGCGATTTAGAGGATCTAAATCAGAAGTAAAAGCAGTGTTGTTTTACTTCAGAAAACCCTGCTCTCCCGGACGCAACTGGCAGCAGTCTGGTTAAATAATTTTCTACATTTTAGCCACACACTTGCTTTGGGACCATATTGCCTAATCTTACTTGCGTTCCAAAGATACATGTGCCAGTTCCGCTGCACTTAGTTCAGAGTTCAAAGTAAATTTATTATCAAAGTATATATATATGTCACCATATACTACCCTGAGTTTCGTTTTCTTGTAGGGATACCGAGCAAATCTCTAGAATAGTAACTATAACAGGTCGCTGAAAGATCATCCAGAGTGCAGAAGATAACAAACTCTGTGAACGCAAACATAAATAATTAGCAATAAATAAATAACACATGAAACAATGAGATAAAGTGAGATTATTGGTTGTAGGAACATTTCAATAATGGACGCGTGAGTGTAGTTATTCCCTTTTATTCAAGAACCTGATGGTTGTGGGGTAGTAACTGTTCTTGAATCTGGGGTTTTGTGCATTCTAGCCGATGGCCGCAGCGAGAAGAGTTGGGAATCCCTGATGATGGATCCTGCTTTCCTATGACAGTACTTCATATAGAGGTACTCAGTGGTTGATTGGGGAGGGGGGGGGGTTACTGGGCAGAAATCCACTAACTTTTCAATCGAAGAGCAAATCATTCTTTGAGCACATATGAAGAAAGTGATCATCGAACTCTTTACCGTAGGTGACAGAACTGTTGTTGGACTTCTCGGCTCCGCGGATTCCCTTTCACTCACATCCCCTCCCCACCCCGTCCGTCCGTCCAAAGCATGTCGGGTCTGTCTCCTTTGAAAAGTATCTCCATGATTCACGGCAGCTGATTGTAACAAAACCCCAAGCTTCAAAATCGCACCCAGTTCCCGATATCCTGTTTCTCCAGCTCAATGTCTGCTGGCACATGAAACTAATCAATCAGTAAAGACACGTACTGCTTTCTTTTTTAATTAAACTGGATACCTTAGGACGAAAGCCAGCTTAGTATTTTCCGACTTGGGTCTCTGCTGCTAAATCGGGTGGTTTAATCACTGTGTGGTCCATGGATGGTGTGTTTTTCCAGCATCTTCCCAACCCTGAACTAGGGAAAGGCCATTCTTTTCGTTTTGAAAAGCATGAGGTCGCAAATAAAGCATTACCTGTCAGGAACAAACTTCCCAGTCTTCTCACTCTCAATGGAGAGTGCACATCCTTTGCTCAAGAATGCACTGTATATGCCCGCCACAGACTATTACCGCCGGACACATCAAGGGCAGACACCGACACAGGGAACGGACAATCGCAAGTGCACACATCATGTGACATTATAGATAAATCGATTACTTCAAACGCAAGCGAGAGCATCGTGGACAAATACATTATAAGGAGGCTGTTAATCTGTCGTGGACGAATACAAGTATACCTGAAAAACGGAGGTTCCCAACTTTTTTAATCCCGTGGACCCTTATCATTAACTGTGGGACCCCAGGCTGGGAACCCGTGCTGTAAAAGGGAAACAATACAGGTATACTTATAACACATAAGTGCAGAGAAAAACATTTTTGACAACAATTGCTGAGTTGGTAATAAGACAGAATGGGGACCTAATAAGTAGATAAAAGTACATTCGTGGCTAAATACACGTATTGCTATCACTGCCGAGCATGTACTGTATTCCTGTCACAAATAAACGTACACCCGTCACAAGAAATACAGGGAGCATTTGCGCAGACAAATACAGGGTAATTTAGGTGTACCTCTAGCATTACTTTGATACGCTCAATACAGCCAAATACGGATATACCTGCAACAGCAGAGGTCCGCTGCACAGGTCACATCAAATACACAGGTGAATTCGTGTAAATCCATAAACAGGTAAACATGTCCATTAATATATATATATTTGAAATAAATAAATGCCATATATCCATGCTAAAGAAATTCAGATACATTTAAAGACAAAAACAGGTAATTTTTTTTGCAGACACGATAGACCACAGCTCCTGTTACCTGGATCAAAAAAAAAATCTGCTGGAGAAAATCAGATGGTCGAGCAGCATTTGTTGGGGAGGGGGAGGGGGGAAGATTTGTCTCGAGTCAAGATCCTGCGTCAGGACCGTAAACCTGGTCTATATCCGATAGTTGTATAGACAAACGAATTTCAAACCATTGTTGGCAAATAAAGGTATAACATCGTCAAATGCAAAAGCAAACCTTTACGGGTAAATTGTACACTGACATGGGCAAATACTTGTACACATGGAATGAACAAATACAATTACCTCCCTAAATGATACAGATGCCACGTCATAGACAAATTCAAGTGCATTGACCTAGCCAATTAACAGTATACACTTACAAATATGGTATCCCCGTAATAGACAAACACATTAAACATGAACTCTAAAATATCCGCAACAGATTAACAGTAACTCCACCCAATAAAGACAGACACATAGAACATAGAACAGTACAGAACTGGAATGGGCTCTTCGGCCCCCACTGTTGTGCCGAACCAATCAAATGGCCAGCTAAACTCATCCCTTTTGCCTACACAATGTTCATATCCTTCCATTTCCCTCACGTTCAAGTGCCTGTCTAAACATCTCTTAGGAGTCCTTAAGGTATTTGCCTCTCCCGCCACCCACCACTCTGTGTAAAAAAAACTTACCCCTCACATCTGCTTTGAAGTTACCCCCTCTCGCCTATATGCATGCCCTCTGGTATTTGATATTTCAACTCCAGAGAAAAAGATGCTGCCTGTCTGCTGTATCTACATCTCTCATAACCTGATCTAATCTACCCTCGACCTCCGCCGCTCCAGAGAAAACAGCTCCATTTAACAATACAATGTTAAATATAAAGAATTTCTGTACATTTATTTTGATTTTTAAAACACACAATTAATAAAGACTAATCGAAGTTATTTAAATCGAAGAACGACAGGACCAAAGCGAGTTTTGTTTTATTAATCGCCATTGCGTTTGGAGTTCGACCGCAGGATTCACACCCAGGGAATTATTACTAGCTTTGTTGACATCCATTATCCTGTGTCCTTCTTAGCAGAACAAGTAAAAATAACATACTTAAGGACTGCAGTAAGTTTTCTACATCAAAACCAGAAGCATAGATATAATACAATTCATTTATTGGCGGGTTGATGTGTTTTATCCAAATATTCAATAACTGCCAGTAATGGGCTTTAGAGAATCTTTCTTTTGAAGGAAAGTGATGCATTTTGAAAAAAAAATTATATCTTCCCACTGTTTGCTAAAACAGTCGACCGTTTCGGGGACATAAATTCTGTTAGCATTGTATTACTAATTCGAACAGGGAGTTCTTTGTGTTTTCTGGTGGAAACTGCGATTCGCTGTTTCTTCTGAAAACCCCGTTTTACTCTTTCAAAATTTCACCACGATGGTGAAATCAGTCTATGCTTGTGCCCATTTTAAAAGGCATTTTCATACAAACATTGTGGATCCAATGTTACAATTTAATAGGCGGTTCTGACAGAATGGAACACGGCAGTTCTGGACCCATTCTACGTTACAATGCTAATCATTACAGTAAATCTTTATTTTCGTCCTAATTTTTGCCTCCTAATCCCGACCAAACACAACCCATGCTGAAAAGTCCTCACCTTGCACCCAAGAGCCAAATACAGTCTCAGTTTCTTGTACTCTTCTGGGACTAAACGGAGAGACTGAAGTGTTAAGATGTCCCTTTTCAGTTGCCAGTTCGTCTGTTTTGTTTTTATAGACTTAAGCTTCTCGTCCTTTATTCATCTCCATTGATGCTGCCTAACGTGCAGAGTTCCTCCAGCATTGCCTGTGTTTGTGTTACTTTAATCTTGCTTTGTTCTTGTAATTGTCTGGGCTAAAACTCGAATTCTTGAAATGGGAGATCCCTTTACTAAAGAATATAAGGACGCGTCTGTCCGTACATCTTGGTACCAAGAGTGAATTTATACTGTTAACTGATGATGCGAAGGATATGTTATAAAACAATGCGAAGAAAACAGTGAAGATGAAATAAAACAACGTTTAACTGGCTTCAAATAGTCAGCGAATTGAATGGTTCTTCAAATCACAGTCACATACCTGAGATGCCCCGGAATTTGGACTGAATCAGGCACGTTATATATCTTTTTCGGCTAGTGACCTCCCTCATTTGGTTGTTAAGAGAGGACACGTGTCAGAGTGGGAATCTCACTATTGGCTTTTCAGAAAGCAAGGTCACAGATCCTGAAATCTCACTGGGTATTCGGCTAATTAAAGAAAAAGGGCAGGTTAAAAGCTGAGGACAAAAAAAGTCTTGCTTTCGAGTGGGGAGTTGTGGAGGAGAGGAGTTTCATTTTTACGTGAGTTTCTGTGCCGTCCAAATAAACCAGGACAATGGTAAGCAAAAGTCATTAAATTAATATTTCCAGTCTATTGTTTCATTTATTACAGCATCATGCTGAACTCATCCAGATTGTATGGAAATCGCTCCTGTGGTGTATATAATAATATACAGTTATCAATATATATTTTAAATAGAGAAAGATAGTAACTATGCACAAATCTAAATATTCAAATATTTTTAATATATCATGGCGGACGGTCAGAAACTACAATAAAAGATAATTATCAGTAGAAAATAATTATTCAGCATTCAAGTTAAACAAGCAGCCGGAAAGGAATTTAGCGGCAACAAACGGTGATGGTCGCCCAGCGCTTACCACAACACGGAGAAGGTAGTGTTACCTGCAGCCAGGTTCCGTAGAACCGTCGGATGGCGTAATAGCAGAAAGTCGACGTCTGATTTTTCAGCAAAGTAGCTTTGATTTTTTTTAAACGAAAAGTAAATTTTGACATTTCAAGTATGCATGTTGTAGGATGTTTTTTTTTCATTTTCAAATCATTTTACCATTGACAAATTTAAGCGGTATAGCCAGCATGCATTAGAAAGAAATTTATTTCAATGTTTTCTCAACAATTTGATAGCTACAAAAGAAACGCTACCAGAGAAAACAAAGACTTTAACTCAGCACAGCCTCCCAAATCAGCACTGCTACTTTCAAAGCCCTATCAGTATGATAACATTAAAATAATAAAAAAGTAAACGATTTTCCCATGTTTGCTGTGATTCTCACTGGGAGCTCCAGCCGATCTGCTGTACATGGAAGAGCAACCGAAACAGAGAAAAAGTCTAAGATTCGCGTTATAAATAGCGTGAAACGGACGGCGCCTTCACTTACGAGGCACATTCCTATGGCTAAAGTTCCTGAGCTAAGAGAGTTGCTCATTTGGGAGCTTCGAGTTTTCCGCCTTCTCCTCCTTTAAAGGGCTAGAAGATTTCGAAATGTTCGCAGAAAAAGCGCGAGTGGTAGAACCCGTCTGTGTTGTAGACACGTTGCATTTCAACAGCACAATTCCAAAAAAAAAAGACCACCTGGTTATAATTTTATTCCATCCTCCAGAATCATATTAAACACTCCTGAGTAATTATGACAAAATTATATGCTGATACTCTGCTGAGAACATCGACAAACATTCTCATTGATTGAAAGAAAAGTAAGTATACAAACAAATAGCATTTGTCTTATTGACTGGATAAAACCTCAGACTTAGGCTATGTTAAATGAAGACTGATTTAACTGGTTATTAAAATAACGGTGGTGTGTATCAAATAAAACGTGTAGCATTATCAGTCTGTCGGCACACCACATGTATCCAAACTTGCTGATCACTTCAAACTGCAGGCTCTCCCCTGATTAATTTAAACCTGCAATGGAGGGGTTTTCCCTATATGGCGTGGATTAATTCTTCCAGTTAAAAATATCCGATATATTCTTGCCTTGCGGGACCGTCCTGTTGCGGCATGAAATCTGCCTTTGTGATATCTACTGCCACCCAGTGAATCTTCAGACTCAGAATCTAGTCCGAGTTATTGGATTATTGATATTGCTATAGAACTGAAACAGTCATGTAACTGTTATTAAATCATTTTCTTTGATCCACCGTTGAGTGTGCTGCCATGCAATATAATATGGCATCCGTGTTAACATAATCAAAAAAAAATGCTGGAGAAACTCAGCAGGTCAGTCAGCATCTATTGGAGAGGAATAAAGAGCCGACGTTTCCAGCCGAGACACTTCATCCCGAAACGTCGACTGTTTATTCCTTTCCATAGAGGCTAAGTTTCTGCAACATTTTGTGTGCTCTACTCTGGATTTCCAACATCTACAGATATCTTGTGTTTGTGGCATCCATGTACCGCAGAGAATCATAAAGCGCAGATACAGGCCATTCGGCCCACCTTACCCATGCGGGCTATCAAGGTCATTTATCAAATACTATGCTTCTTGTGAACAAAGTGCCCAATCTGGACGAGTGAAATGTTGTTACTAGGACATGGTGAGATACCTAAAACCAAACTCACTCCCACCAACACGTCTGTACTCTCCCCAAAACTACCTCCGGTGATGTTATTACAGGAAAAAAATCGAGAAATGTGTACTTCTAGCATCGCACATAATCTGGCCAGTTTACGGGGGAGGTTAAATTTGCTTCTAAATCTGCATCTTTTATATAGTTGCGGTGTGATCCGGATGTTCTCCGTTTCACACTTTGCTTCCTGCATCTTTTCTGCGTACTCAGCAGAATAACCCTCTTACCCCAAGCTGATTTGCTGTTGGAGAAAGCCGACGTCGGCTAGTTTACTGAGGTAAATTTACAGACCAAGTGACATTAATATTGTTGCTGCTGCCGAAGTCAGGAGTAGAGGCTGTCAAAAAATAAAAGCCGAGGTAAGAAATTACTTTCTTCGTCTTTCCCCAACATATTTACGGCAAAACGAAGGGTTGGAATAAATAGCTTGGAAGGACTTTATGTCAATGATTATTGACGAAATGTGCACCTTTACTTTTCTGCAACGCTCTTGAACATAACAGTAAGCCAAATCGTCCCGGGCATAACTTCACTGCTTAGAAGCAACCTGAAGGATGGAGAAGCCTCGGGATTTATCTGCCGAGTTCACAGGTGTTCATCGGACGTGTTTTTTTTTCTCGTGCGTGTAAAATGTATGTTGCGCAAAGTGACTGGTGAGAGGCTGAAACTGAACATTTTATGTTTATTTCAAGTGGATTGCAAACTTGAAATTCATGTTAAAGAAATGTTGTTTTGTTTGGTGTTATTATTGGCAATGTGAAGATGTGATTTAATATACAGACAGCTGATAAATTTTGATTAGTTCACCCACCTCCAAATTATTTCCTTCATTCCTGTTTTCTTGGCATTGGGATTTATCCACTTCTCCAACGCATTACTGATTTTGTGTAGCGCTCTCAATGCATATTTTTTTTTGCTTCGAGAAAAGTACTCAGGGGCAGAGGAAGTGAAATGGTTAATCAATATTGAAGTGCAGATCAGTTTATTTGGAATGAAGATTTAGGCTTTGGGCTGAATTTGCCACGTCCGGTGCCTGTATACTGATCATGTAAAGCCTTCATCCTTTCCTTTATCTCTTACTAAATGCTCAGCTTATGAAACTTGCCACATCTCTCTTTGGTTTTGAAGGTGATGTGTTTATTTTCTTAGACTGGGCTTGCTGCTGTGGGGAGTCAGTGGGTTATTGTGGGACCGGTTAAATCATACTGAGGGGTTGTTGTCACCACGCATGCCAAAGGAAAGGGCATTTCAAAACGTAAAAATAAAACGGAACATTAAGAGAGCATCATTTGTCAAAAATTTAGAAAGAGGATCAGATCCAAATGAACAACTAAGGTAAGATGTGATTGAACAGCGTTGTTGTAATCATAGTTGTCAACTTACCAGGGACCATCATTGACTAAAAATTCAATGGATCATCCCTGTTACTAACACTTTTAACCATATTCTACTCTGAGTGATTCATTTCCTGACTTACCAAAGTTACATGAAGACATTTCAGAAAGATGACAGAATGTTGTTCATTTGTCTGGATCACTGAGAAACCTGATGCTCCCAGGGGTAAAAGCATTTACCACATGAGACATCTCAGATTCCACATACAATGTAATGGGAAAACTTGCAAAGGCTTCTCCAAAATGCACATTTTTAAAATCAACTCAGCAGACAGATCTGTGAATTGAATATGTATTGTGGCTCCTTCATCTCTTGAAGTGTCAGATCCTGGAATTAGAATACATTTAGGCACTAGATACCATCTTCTCAATGACAATTTGAGAAAGACATTAAATGCTATTGTTTTCATATTCATGTTTCATATTTCATGTTTTAATGAAATTCAGATTGCTAAAAACTGATATAATAAAAATACGATTTCAGATGTTGGACTACCTTTATCTTTTTCGGATGGCTTGGCATGCAATTCAACAAGGACTAAAACACCATTATATTCCATGATGCGGATTTTGCATTGGAAAAAGGCCAAATGTAATAAAAGAAGCAGGAGCTGACTGTCCTCAGGAGTTTCTGAAGGGAGCATCTGTAAAAGGCTACAAGAAGGGCTGCAATGTCTTGAGCTAAATTTAGTCACAAGATTTTAAGACTCTACTGCTAGAACTACCATTTATAGAAGCAGAGACTCCTTGGCTGTGGCAAATACTGGACTAAGATTGGGCAGTGATCTAGTGGATCATGGTATTTACTGCCATGTATTGAATTATCATAGCAGTAAGAACACTGTCAGGGCAATAAATTGCAGGCGTGTGATTGTATTGAATTTGGTGCGTTCAAATAAACCTGGTGTTGTGTATGTCTTGTAAAAGAGAATCTCACTTTTGGATAACGTGTGCAATATATATTCAAAATTTACCAGCCAGAGAAATTAACTGTAGAAAGTTTCAGGATCATTGCGTGACATTCATCTTCCCAGCTTGGGGTGATACTTCTAATTTATGTTGTACGTGGGTTCAACAAACAGTTAATCATCTATAGTGAACAAGGAATTAAAATAATTGACAAAGGAAGAAGTTGGAGATGATAGAGCACAGCCACCCTAGATTAAAATCATTTGTTCTGTGTAAATGGCTTGATTTTTTTTTAATTGAAGAGGCAACAATGATGGCTCATGAAATGAACTGCAGTTGATGGCATCTACATAGTTTCAGAAGTCATTCAATAAAGACATATGCAACAGACTGGTTGGCAAAACTGAGTCCTGTGGAATTAAGAATATTGAATAGATTCAGAGACAGAAAGCAAAGAATAGTGCTAAATTGTTGTTTCCCAGACTAGAAGATGGCGGACAGAAAATGTTTCCTAGGGATTTATTTTGGCTGCTCTGATTTTCACATGTATATTATTAGCTTAGGAATGAGGATGCAGAGTAAAACTTCAAAATTTGCAGATGGCACAAAGGTTAGAAGAGTGGTATACATGGATAAGGATACTAGTGTTCTGGAAAGGGGCATAGAGAGAGTGGAAAGTTTGAGGTGATACACTTTGACAGACAGAATAAAGAGTGTCAATATATTCTGAATGTTCTGTAACAGAACAGGAAAATAGGGCAATGTGCATGACTTTTTGAAAGTACCAGAGAAAGTTTGTTGTGTGGCCGATTTTTTATATGGAGTCTGAGAGTCATGCATCAAAGGACTAAAGCACTGAAGTTACACTCAGTGGCCATGTTATTAGGTACACCAGCTTGTTAATGCAGATATCTATCAGCCAAGCATGTGGCAGCAACTCAATGCATAAAAACATGCAGGCATGGCCAAGAGGTCCAGTTGCTGTTGTTCAAACCAAACATCAGAATGGGGAAGAAATGTGATGTGAGTGACTTTGACCCTGAAACGATTATCAGTGCCAGAAAAGCTGGTTTGACTGTCTCAGAAATTGCTGATCTCCTGTGATTTCCACATACAACAGTCTCTAGAGTTTACAGAGAATGGTGTGAGAAACAAAAAAAAAACCAGCGAGTGCCTTGTTTGTGAGAGAAGTCAGAGGAGAATGGTCAGACAGGTTCAAACTGATAGGAAGGTGACAGTAACCATGGGTGCAGAAGAGCATCTCTGAATGCACAACATGTCAAACCTTGAAGTGCATGGGCTACAGCAGCAGAAGACCATGAACAAACACTCAATGGCCACTTTATAAGGTATCTAATATTGTGGCAGCTGAATGTACTGCATATTGAATATGCATGTTATTTGGTTACGTCGCAGCTGGACAACTGTGCCTAAAATGGACACCTATGATGTAGGGAATGTACTGGAATGGTCTGGGAACAAGTAGTTTCAACTACTGGAAACACTAAGTAGGTCTGGCAGCAGCTGTGGAAAGAGAAACTGAGTTAATGCTTCCAATTCCTAGTTCTGATGAAGGATCTTCAAACTGTAATGTTGGTTGTTTCACCTTCCATAGTTGCTGCCCAAACTGCTCAGTGTTTCCAGCATTATCATTTGTACTTTTAAATTTGCAGTTTCTGTTGGCAGCCATTAGATTAGGCTGGAGAGGTTCAAGATTCCAGTTTATTTATCATGTGTACATTGAAACATACAATGAAATGTGGCATTTGCTTTAACAACCACTACACCCGAGGGAATGCTGGAGGCAGCCCATAAATCTCATCACTCATTCCAGTGCCAACATCACCTGCCCACAATGCTTGGCAAGACACAACAAGCAACAAAATGCCAACAGCAACAAAACAAGCCTGACTCCTGCCTCCCCCTGATGCACATACACAGTCCTTTAACCCAGGACAGGCTGGGCTTGTTTTGTTTGAGGTAAGAAAGGTGAAGAAAGGTTTGATAGAGGTGTATGAGATCATAACTGGTTTAAACAGGGCAAATACAAGAATGTTGTTCCCATTAGAAACAGTTAATTGATTAGATCATGGCTGACAGAATAGAGTTAAAAATTCACAAAAAGTTATCACTTCCATAAAAAGGAAACCCAATATGGAAGGGAGATATGCACCGACCATGATCTAGTTGAAAGGTGGATCTGCTTTGAACTTGAAAGGTTGAAGTTTTGCTCTATCAATGGAGCTGAAATTTAAAACAATAAAAACAGTAATTCAAACAACACATCAGCTCCCTTCAGCAGCTGAAAAAGTTAAAGACTTGTTGAATATTTTGGGTGGACTTCAGAAGATGAACTTCTGCAGCCACTTGCTGTGAAGAGAATCATGACTTAATAACAAAATAATCTTTGCTACTGGATAAACACAGGAACAGGTGCAGGAGATCACCTCCTGTTTGATGTTAAGTCTGGCTTCATGCAGCCACTTTTTGTATCAAAACAGAAAGTGAAAAGGCACCAGTCACTGAATCCAAAAGTCAACATTAACACTTGGTGCATATTGGAACCTCTTGTGCTGAGGAGTAGAACTTTCTTGGTCCTGGAGTTACTTAGCACAGAAACAGGTCCTCTGGCCCATTGAGTCTGCTCTGATTATCAACCATACACATAAACCAATCCTACATTAATCCGATTCTTTCCCTTTTCCCATTCTTGCCAACTCCCTTCAGATTGACTCGCCTACGCACTTGGGACAATTTACAGCCACCAACTTGCTGGTATTTGGGGTATGAGGGGAAACTGGAGCACTGAGAGGAAACACACCCAATTCACAGTGACAGCATGCAAACTGCACACAGACAGCACCCAAGGTCAGGATTAAGCCCGGATCCCTCACTTGGAGGCCGTGCCTGCAATAGCTGTGCCACTAAAACTTTTTTGAAACCCCAGGGTGGTATCAGTAGATACATCTAAAGGGAAAAAATGGTTCAATAATGATGTGCAGATTTGTTTTTATTTTACTTGGAAGCTCACTCTGCAGATCATTCCAAGCTCAGAATACAATGTGGTTGTGTGTACCTCATGTTACTAAAACAGTTCTCTTCTCTTTCAGCCAATGACAGAACAACAAGCAGATGCGAGGTCTTACCTCAGCGAGGAAATGATCGCTGGTGAGTGGAAGATAAAATACAGTTGACTAATTATTATAGCAGCAAATTGAATATATGACCACACTTTCAAGTTGGAAGCTGGTATTCCAGCACATCATTGTAGTTGAAATTAGTGCACAAGCCTTTCATTTCTTTTGGGTAGTTTTCTCACCTCTATTAGAAAGTTGTGGGTTTATATTTCATCTCAAAACAGTGCTGAAAGAAAGCTGCTCTGTAGTGAGGGGGGTGGGAACAGTTGAGGGAAAAATGCCTTTGGGATGGGACCCTAGCTGGCACAAAAATTCAGATCTGCAGCAAGTTGTAAATGTAAGTCAGTTTAATGTGTGTGTCATATTTGATCATGTGTGTATAATGTCAGTTTGTGTTCAGCCCAAGAATCTTGAATAAGCCAGACACACTTCTAGAGCTCTATGTATTTCCTTTGTAATACTGCATGGGAACTCACAGATATACAGCAAACATTGGCACAAGGAAGGAAAAAGAAGGAATACAATCCACTTGAAATAATGAGGGTAATCAGTAGCTGTACACTCATGTTGGTAGAGGTGAGTCACTTTTACATTAACCTGTATATTCAAAGCAAATAAGCAGGTGCATGCATGTAAATATTAAATTTCAGTCTATGAGTTTGTTTAGCTAAACTTGGCAAGTATTGAAATGGTGACAGTGCAAGATTGCAGCTTAGAATCAATTTTGTTATATTGAGCCATTGAGTCAGGATAAAACTTGAGCGTCCTTCAGTTCTTAAACAAAAGGATGAGAAATGTTTCTCAGGGAAACAATTGAGGCAATAAAAGCCAATAAAGGAGAAACTTGGGTGTCCCTGTAGTCAGTTTGCAGCCATGCTTAAAACTGTATATATGCCAATACCAGCAATAATAGAAAACCTATGGTTTCTAAAATGAGGGCTAAGGTCAATGTCCAGTATGTTAATAGAGCTGCTGGATGATCAGCTCTGTATATAAAGAGGTGAAGGAAATATTTTGGTGATACACTGAAAATGCAAGACCAAGTACAATGTGTTGTCATTTGGTACAGTTAGCTACTATAATCGGCAAATTCACCATTTAGAGTAGTTAACTAAACAAAAAATTTCTCTAAAGGAAAGAGAGGCTCAAAAATTGAACGCTAATTGTCAAGTTGTATCTAGTGTGACCACATTGAAACCACTGCTAGTTGAGGTGATTTATTGAAAGTTTGATATACTGCCATTATAGGAATATGAAGCCCACATACACATTAGGCTGAACATCCCGCCATTCTAGTGCAAACCCCTACTGAAGGCCCGTACAATGCACTGAAAGTAGAGGGAAGGCTCTTGGTGGAAACAACACAGTGACTGTCCAACACCCACTGTTGTGGTGCTCAAAGCAAACAGCATTATGTGGCAATACAGACATTTTAAGGTAAACCTCAACCAAGCCACAATGACCAATACCTTTTGAGTCCTGAAGAAGATTCTTGGCTTGAAACACCGATTGTTTATTCCTCTCCATAGAAGATGCCTGACTTGTTGAGTTCCTTCACCACTTTGTGTGTGTGAACCAAGTATCCTTTGCCCCCATATCAGAATCTGTACTGAATTGTCAGAAGCCAAGGTATTTACTGAGTTGGACCTGTCCCAGAAAGTCAACACACATTACAAGCAGTACTTATTCATTAAGATGCAACATGACTCCATATACTATGATTTCCACATTTTTGTAGCTATTACAGATAAAATTTCAGTTCCAAATTAGTGTTTGTTGTACATGCATATTCACTCTGTATCCCTTTCGGTGACAGTAGATCACACATCCAGTTAACAAATCTGTTAGTTATGTCTAATGTTCTCTCCCCCTCCCAGCCTACACTAGTATCATTATGTTTACCTTTGCCAAGAAGTTTTACATTAATTAAAATTTTTGTTAATTTATATTTGTTACATATACAAGATACTGTGCTGATATTGCAAAAGAATCTAATTTTTATGACAGTTATACCGTGTGTATATGCCTGCAACAATAAACGAAGTTTTCCTTGATCTTGAAGTAGTCAGTGTACAATACTGATTTTATGCTTAATTTGTTATACAAGATATCCTGCTAATAGTCTGTCTGAATAATACACTAATTAATCCTCACATAAAAATGTCAACTCCACCAGAGGTGCAATAATAATCCAATTCCCAATTCCCTATTCCCTATTCCAACTCCAAATTCCAAATTCCAAATTCCAATTCTAATTCTTCATCTACTTTTACAGGGAGCCCACTAATTGATTTCTATAGATATTTCAGAAACATATTTAATACAGGGAAGTGAGAAGTCATACACTTGGGAAAGATGGATCTAAAGACAGTTTATTACCTTACTGGGAAAAGAGTGAAGTGCAGAAAAATCTGAGAATTGAGTGGGGTTCTAGACTTGCAGGTTGAGAAGCAAAAGTGAAAATTAAAAAATATTTTCCTCCCAATTTAATAACTACAAATATTTCCAGTGCTTTAATTTTTAATAAATATTTTAATTTATCTTTCTAAATATTTACTTAAAATCTAATCAATTTTATTTTTCTCCCTGGGTGTCTGTAAAATGAATTCAAATACCTGTGGAGGCTGGAGACAAAGGCTCACTTTGTCTTCCGTCAGAGCGTGTCCTGGGTTTCTTAGAGACAGGGTCACTGCACCAGCACTTGTTGAATTATGGCAACCACGTGGACCATACAATCCCACTTGAGTGTTGTAGGAGACTGAAAGGTAAAGCGTAAGCATGCAGGAGCTGTGTGAATAATAATGTTGGTCACACTTGAGATACTAGAGGCCATTTAAGCATAAATTAAGGTAACAGCAGATAACCAGTGGTGGCGGTGTGGTAGTATGGGGAAGGCTTGCAGAGAGCGGGAGAAAAAACAGGCATTAAAATAAAATGTGTGACAGGAATTAATAAGATTTGGAATTGTCTAGCTGCCGATTATTAGAAAACATGTCACATCTCTGACTTGCATTGATCTGCTTTTTCCCTAATCAGTGCAGAGTAGTACACTTCACTTTCCATGAATAACAACCTGGTTGCCCACAAGCTTGTTAAACCTCAGGTGGCAACAGTCCTACATAAAACCTGAATAGAAGATAAAGGAAACTGGTTGTACTGACTGGTCTGTTGTTGTGCTCCAGAAAAGCACTCCCTTTCCTCAAACTGTATGCGAAATATTATGCAAGGATGTGCATTCATAGATAAATACACATATTGGAAGTAGTCCAGATGAGATTCAGTAGGTTAATTCATGGGATAAGAAGAATTAGAAAGTAAATGATGTGACACTAATTATTTGCAATTCGTTCTGTAGAGTTTAAGGCTGCATTCGACATGTTTGATGCTGATGGTGGTGGTGATATCAGCACCAAAGAGTTGGGACAGGTGATGAAAATCCTGGGGCAAAACCCCACCAGAGAAGAACTGGATGCCATCATTGAGGAAGTGGATGAAGATGGTAAGAAAGCTTTTGTCGATAGTGTGGTGAACTACATATACCTGTCTGGACTGCTCCTGTGGCTCCTCCCACAGACCCCTGCTGACTGCTCCTGTGGCTCCTCCCACAGACACCTGTATAAAGGTGATTGAGGCCTGAGCCCGGCCCCATTCTCCAGGATGTAGTGTTGTTCATTCTTCCAGTCAATAAAATTGATGCGACGGCAGCCAAACTGGTAGGGTGGTCCCAGTGACAGACTTCCTGGGAAAAGAGAATAGGCGTTCGTGAGGGGTGGCATTGGTGGACGTACATAACAGGGAGCGGATAGAGTGGAGTGCCTCAGGGAGGACCTCCTGCCATCGAGAGACTGGCAACCCTTTTGACTGAAGGGCTAAAAGTGTGGCCTTCCACACTGTGGCATTCTCCCTCTCCACCTGTCCATTCCCCTGGGGATTGTAACTCGTGGTTCGACTAGTAGCAATGCCCCTAGCTAGCAGGTACCGGCGCAGCTCGTCACTCATAAAGGAGGACCCTCTATCACTGTGGATATAGCAGGGATATCCGAACAGAGTGAAGAGCTGGCGCAGGGCTTTTATGACGGACGTGGTAGTGGTGTCGGGGCAGGGAATGGCAAAGGGGAATCGCGAGTACTCGTCAATAATATTGAGAAAATAGACATTGCGGTCGGTGGAGGGAAGGGGGCCCTTAAAGTCAACACTCAGTCGCTCAAAAGGGCGGGTGGCCTTGACAAGTTGCGCCGTGTCAGGACGGTAGAAGTGCGGTTTGCACTCAGCGCAGATTTGGCAGTTCCTGGTCATCGTCCTGATGTCCTCCAGGGAGTACGGCAGGTTCCGGGCTTTAACGAAATGGTAAAATCGGGTGACCCCCGGATGGCAAAGATGTGCATGAAGGGCATACAGTTGGTCGAGCTGTGCGCTAGCACACGTTCCCCGGGATAGGGCATCAGGGGGCTCATTAAGTCTGCCAGGCCGGTACAGGATATCATAATTGTAGGTGGAGAGTTCTATTCTCCACCGCAAAATTTTATCATTTTTGATTTTGCCCCGCTGTTGGTTGCTGAACATGAATGCAACCGAGCGCTGGTCGGTCAGCAAGGTGAACCTTTTGCATGCTAACCCCCAGTATGCCTATGTGGTCTTGCCTGATGGGCGGGAGGACACGGTCTCTGTCCGTGACCTGGCGCCCGCAGGAGCAGCAGACCACTACCCCGTACACTCCACGGTAACTATGAACCCTGTACCCGAGGTGACACCGCGCACACCGTGCCCCACACAGACTCCTCACGACGCTCATGTACCAGGCATCTCGTACGCGTATATTCCGGGTGCCTCGCACACACGTGAGGGATCCCTGACACCTCCAGTTCGGCCAGAACCCGTGCAATCACCACCTCTGGCACCTGTGCAATCACAGCCGGAGCTACGTAGATCGCAGCAACAGATTCGACCACCTGATAGACTTAACCTGTAAATATGCTTGTAAGAAACTTCGCCACCTGGGGACTCTTTTTAAAACAAAGGGGGGGGGGTGAATGTGGTGAACTACATATACCTGTCTGGACTGCTCCTATGGCTCCTCCCACAGACCCCTGTATAAAGGCGATTGAGGCCCGAGCCTGGCCTCATTCTCCAGGATGTAGTGTTGTTCATTCTTCCAGTCAATAAAAGCCGATATCTCGCTTCTTACGTCTCAGAGTGAGTTATTGATGGTGCATCAGATAGCAATCTCAAATAGGTGGTGGGTTCTCAAATGTTGGTGGTTAACAGTGAAGCAAACTGTTATGATTTACTGTCCCCATTTAGAACAAAGACATAGAACATTATATCACAGTACAAGCCCTTTGGCCCACGATGTTGTGCCGACACTTTAATCCAATCCAAGAACTATCTAACACTTCCTTCCCACATAGCCCTTCATTTTCTTTCATCTATGAGCCTATTTAAGCATCTTTTCAGTTCCCCTATCACCACTCCTGGCCATGTATTCCATGCACCCACAATACTCTGTGTAAAAAAACTTACCACTGACAACTCCTCAATATATTCCTCCAATCACCTTAAAATGATGCCCTCTCATATCAGCCATTTCCACTCTGGGAAAAAGTTTCTGGCTGTCTACGTAATCTATGCCTCTTATCATCTTGTACACGATGTATCTCAGGAAGCGGCACCATTGACTTTGAAGAGTTCTTGGTGATGATGGTGCGCCAGATGAAAGAGGAGGCAAAAGGAAAATCTGAAGAAGAGTTGGCAGAGTTCTTTCGCATATTTGATAAGTGAGTTTGACTTGTGATGACCTTCATGGTTAAAAATGAATCCTAAACTTGACAGAATATTTCTTTCTGTGACAGTCCATATTTTCAGTCAGAGAAGCAATAAGTCTTTATCACTTCTCTAACCAAGAAGAGCAATTTAAGATATTGGCTTGTGATCACTAGCAGAAAAGTAAGTTTCATAATTTCATGCAGGAACATTATAAGGAACTGAGAGAGAGCTGTTGCACAGTGTGGAGTTCCCAGGGCCATGTATAATCCCACATTTCCATTACTTTGAATTACTGATTTAGACAGGTTTAGAATCAAGTTGAAAATGAGGCAATAGTGCTAAAAAGAGCCTTTTTAAAGACCTTCATATTATCAAAAAGTTGAACAGAATGAAGCAGGAATACTGACCATAACCAGTGGGGACTGGATTGCCAGGGTTCAGGAACAGCCAATGTTTTGGGTATTGAAGGCTAGTTGTCTCTGATATCTTGCATGACCAGAAAAGCATATGCTGTGTCAGACAGTTGGGAGACCTAATAAATATTCTCATATTTTCTCATAACACATCCAATATTTTATGATATTATATTGAATTTTATTTTTGGGCATATTCATGTATCCATTAATAACAACCATGCACGTTGAAGATGAAGGGAATGGTTGTTGTGTACTGTCAGAATAGAAGGCATAATATTTTAGGATAATCAATTTGAGTAACTTGCAACATGTTTCAGCAAATATATACATGTATAGAAGTAAATCTATCATTCCTAGAGCTCACCATTGCTGGAGAATTCTAATGAAAATTCCTAGGTTAATTGTCGGCTCAATAGTTGAAAGTATTAGTAAGCTTAACCACTGACCCCATTTTCACTATGTTATGTGACTACAAGAAGGCAGGCTAAACAAATGTTGGTCTTTTTTCATATATTAAATCCCAAGGCAAACTACATTGGTTGAAACCATCTCCAATTAAATGATACTCTGCCTTTTGATTGCTTTTTCCATAGTGCGTGACCTTACATATTCTTACGTTAAACTCCATTTGCTAGTTTTCACCTACTCATCCAATATTTCTATATCCTGTTACAACATCTAAGTATCCTCATAACAGCATGCCCTACTACTTATTTTAATGTCTTTGGAAAATTGGAATACATAGACTTTATTGGTCACTATCTAATGATAATTAAGTGAGAAGCAAGAATGGCTCTTGGGCCACTCTACTAGTTACATAAATACTTTAGGTCTGTGTAAACAAACCATTTATTCTGACACTATTTTCTGTAACTGTTTTCCAATCCATGAAACACACTTCTCTGAATGTTTACCTGGTGCACAGGAATGCTGATGGTTTCATTGAACGGGATGAGCTTTGGGTCTTAATTAAAGACTCTGGAGAAGAGATCACAGAAGAGGAAATTGATGAACTCATGAGGGAGGGTGACAAAAACAACGATGGCAAACTAGACTTTGATGGTTTGTATACAAGTCCAAAAGTGAATAAAATATTGGTTGAAATATTTAACTTTTAGCCATGTCAATGAAGCTAAACTCAATCAAACTTCTTTTCTTTCCTTTCCTTTCCTTTCCTTTCCTTTCCTTTCCTTTCCTTTCCTTTCCTTTCCTTTCTTTCTTTTTCTTTCATTTCAGAATGGGTGAAATTGATGGAAAATGTCCAGTAAATGAACAACATTCCTCAACAACCATCAGTGTCTCATTTCTTCAGAAACCTTTTAAAATATCATCTTCCATCTCCTGCTCTACAAAAACTATTACTTTTGGCTTTTGGCTCAGCCTCTCTTCAAGATCACATTTAAATAAATTAGAACACATAGCTTACTGTACAGTATCTTGTGCCACATGTCTCATGCTCTACTGTAGCTAACTGATCATCAGACATTTGAAAGGAATGTGATTGCTGCATCCAATGCAAAATTAGACATATTTGACCTATACTCTGAAATTGCTAGCACTGTCGCTACAATTCACTCCTGCAGAGGAAGAAGCAACATTCTATGTATGAAACTCTTAATGATTTTGCCAGCAGTCTAGAACACAGTACCATATATTCCAAACCTTTTCCCAATAAAATTAATGTCATTTTTTCAGCCAGTTGTTATTGCAATTATTGAGTGCCTGACTTGCTTAAAAATGTCCTGATTATTATTTTTAATTATCAACAGACTCCAATTGCAACTTTCCAGAGGTTCTCCCTGATCTGCCTTTATATTTCACAGATGATAGAACACTTCACTGGTATTTGTAAAAATTTACTCAGCTCCTTGTTGGAACGATTAGGCCTATCAATTTAAATTTAAAGTAAGAAAAATATGGTGTCTCCAAAGTTGCACTGAAAATAAGACCATAAGATATAGGAGCAGGATTAAGCAATTCGTCCCATCGAGTCTGCTCTGCTATTCCATCATGGCTGATTTATTATCCCTCTCAACACCATTCTCTTGCCTTTTTGCCATAACCTTTGATGCCCTTGCGATCAAGGACCTATCAACCTTCAATGACTTGGCTGCCACAGATACTGAAATTCCCCACCTTCTGAAATTCCTCATCTCTGTTTTAAAGGGACATCTGCTAGTCTGAAGCTGTGCCCTCTGGTCTGAGACTCCCCCACTATAGGAATCATCCTCCCCATGTCCACTCTATCTAGGCCTTAAGATGTTCAGAAGGAAGTTCTAAATATGGATATATTTACTACGATTGAGTTTGCCTGTAGCGGGCAGTTTTATAGATGCCAAATGTTGGCATGTCTGACCTTCTGCTCCATTGATAGACTCTTCACTAACTCCATCTCTTACTGGAGTATTGATGTGTTAAGATACTAATCCACATGCAAAATGCCAGAGCTGACTGGCTTAAGAAATACAGTCTCATTCAACTATAAAAGGTGTGATGCAAGTTGCATATTTATTTTATTTTAATTATTTGCTATCATTTTAAGTTGATTTCTAATTAAAAGTTTTTTGGATTTATGAACTAACTTTATTCTTTCCTTAAATTTATTTGAATATTTTTTATCCTGAGACATTTAAAAATAATTCCAAAGTCATTGTTAGCAGGGTGTTCAGAGGGCAAGACCTCAGCATATACTATCTGAAGCCTGCTCCAAGTTAAAAGCTCTGGGGGAATGCCTCTGAGAGTTACCTCCATTCCCTATATCTTAAAGGGATCTGTGAGTGGTGACTTTGGTTGTTAGGTGGATTCATGGTGATATGGTATACACAAGACTTAGCAAAAAAAGGTAATAGTTAAATTCTATTTCTCTCTATTACTGGAAAATCCTTGTGACATGTCTGGGACAATTAATAACTCCTAGTCATTATCCACCTGAAAGACAAACTTCAACAGCTTGGTTTATTCTAGTACCAATTCTTGCAGAGTCATTGCAGAGAACTGCTACATTCATTCATGTACAATTCAGCAACATCTACTGATGTAAGTTAGAGTTTACAGGAAATGGTGCATTAATAACTTAAGAGTTTAAAAAACTTATTCACTCTGTCCCTTGGTTAGTGTACCTTGTGAAGAGTTATTCTTCATATTCTGTGTTGGGTGGTAAGTCAAATGTTCTTGTTTCTAATCATCATCCTTAGGCTCATTATTCTTAGAGTTGCATTCAAATAGAAGCAGGGTGACAAGATAAGAGGCTTGTCCTTTAAGCATGACTGATGTTTATTGTTGAGGTAAATATATGAAAATGGGAATTTATCTTCTCATCAATGAGATATGGATGGCAGTGGCAATGCCAGAACTTGGTGCTCATCCTTAATTGTGCTGAGAAGGTAGTAAAGAGCCATTTTCTTGAACCAGTTTAGTCCTGTTGATAAAAGTAATCAAGTAGTGATTTGGTTATTGTTCTAGTACTTAGATCCAACAATGATAAAATAAAATTGATAAATTTCCAAGTCAAGATGGCTTTTGGCTTGGGAACGGATGGGATATGGTAGGAAGCTGAAAATGATGGTGTTCCCATATACCTTACTGTCTTTGTTATATCTGGTGATAGAGTCCTGGGTTTAGCAGGTATTTTGAAGATACTTTACATCTTGTAGATAATGCCAAGACTTTGAGGAATAAAAAAAAACATTTTCTGGAGAAAACCCAGCCTTAAAATTAGCCTTGTAACTGAAGCGTTTATGTGTTTGGTCTCATGAGCATAAGAAATTAGAGCAGGAAAAAGATACTCACCTGCGCCTCTTCCCCTTTGTCCATGTTCCATCATTCAATAAGATCATGGCTGCTTAATTACCTTAATAAGTATGTTCCTGGCATCATATTGCTATATTCTTTGATTCTTTTAATATAAAATAAATCTATCCATCAAAGGTTTAAATGCAATTATTGACTGAGTCTCTGTATCCCTCCAAGACAGAAAAGCCCAATGATTTGCAATCTTTTAAAAACAGAATTTTTTCTTTTAGCACTAAATGGCCTATCCCATATTTTGAAATTACAATCCTAGTTTAAGACCATTCTGAGACCCTGCTGTTACAAGAGTCAACCCTTGTAATAATGATCACTGAGGCACAGAGAATCTGAATTTACCGACAAGTAACTTTTATTGTCTCAACTATGAAAAGCACATGGATTCACAAACTAACTACCTGTGTACACTCCACTGGGATTACCTGACCCTCCATGAACTCTTTATCAGGGAAGAGAGTTTACACTGGCCAGGCATTCCTCGTGGTACTGATCTCCACGTGTCCATGGGATTCTCCTTATCCGTGCTGGTTGGTCTCTGGTTGCTGGAGAGTTATCGCCCTTATGTATTTGGAGCTCCTGACTCTATTTATAGTGTTCCTCATCAGTTGAACTGGTGGATCTCCATCTCATTGGCTCAAGGTCACTAACCTACCTGGGTCACCTTCTTACTGGCTCTAGTCCAGGGCTACAACCAACAATGTTTCATGTTTCTGTCCAACCCAGCCTCGTGTATTTGCATCTTTCAACTCTGACTGGTCCAAACCAGCTAAATGAGGCAACCCAGACAATGTCTAATGAGATTACAGGTTGCATATTTGGTAGTTCTGGCATTTTACATTATAAGTCACTACTCATCTGAGAATGGTCTTAGGTTTAGAGGGGCATTACCTGAAGCTCCTTGTGTCCACATCCAATTGCTCTGATTAGGTTACCCCTGTCCTTGTTTAATCAAATCCATTAATTGTAGACTGCAGCTTGTTCTGGCCAACATCTCTCCTCTTGATCCTAAGATAAATATCTTTGGATCAAGAGGAGAGAGATGTTGGCCAGAACAAGCTCCTCCTCTCATTCAGTTGACTTCCCACAGGACTGCCATGGAACCGCAGTAGGTGTGCAACACTTATATTTTATAAATAAGATTAACAATTATTACTAAATTCACTCACTTTATACTGACAATCATTTCTGCAGATTCATGAAAGCATTACCCTCTACTTTTTCCATTATTTCAGCCTTCTATCTTCTCAATTGATATACATCGATTAATACAATTATCAGGGTGCATAAAATTAGTATTACGGCAGCATGTGATACTATTCTCACCCATGGATGTATTTGAACATTTATCCCCCAATTCCAAAACTTACTCCAAAAGCCTGGGTCACTCAATATTTTATTTGCCTTACTAGCGTGTGTTTTAATTACTTCAGTGCGTTTAGTCCATTGATGGATGATCTCCCTGGCCTCCTCCATGACACATGTCCAGTCTGCGGTCAAGTGAAGAATTGGTGGCAACTCAGTAACGACATAGTCCCACAGATATTCATCTGCATCAGTGCGTTGGATCTTGAAGTTTTCCTTCATTACTGTGTCTCCTACTGGCTGAGGCAAAATTCATCCTCCAAAGACCAGATCTAAAGTCACACTTCCTATGGTGACATTGTGACTTTCCAAAGAGTATTGTTCCTATCCCTTGCTATAACCTGTGGCGTTGTTGCTACATAATATGTCTGTCTCACCAATGCATATTGTAAAAAGACTGATTATTCACAGGAAAATAGACAATGAACAATTTTAATAAGTACTGAAACCACAATTTGTAAGCTTCTGTTTTGTCATTTCTTCTAGACAAGATCTGTGGTCTCCCCCTTGATGGCATCTTGATAAATCCATCTCTTTCCCAGTGCTATGCATAACAATAGCATGTGTTGGTGGGTTACTTAAGGATATCCATGTACTCTCATGATATTTACTGACATTGTGAACCCTTTTCAAAGGATAGTTTGAATTATTTTCATGTCGGGGAATGTGGAACTACTCCAACATAAAACCTTCCTTGACCATTATCACAGGTACCCAGTACTCTGTTGGTTACTGTAAAGCTTCTAATACGACACAATGGCACCCTTTCTCTGACCTTTTCTTTTAGATGCTCATCTGAGATCCAATTTGTAGATCAATTTGTAATAGATTAGTGCCAAACATGGCAAGCAACCAACTAACATATGTAGCACAGATCTCAGTTTTGTGCATTTCCCTAGACATGAGGTCTATGCGGTCAATAATCAGATTTGTTGAATCTTCAACAGGCTTCAGAAATTTAACCGCATCCAGTTACCTGGGATGCATCTTGACTAGTCTGATTAGTTTGTACCTGATCTTGATCATTTTCTCCAGTAACATCCCTTGTTTTCTGCTGGAGTGACTGTATCTGGTTTTCAAATTCTGGTATATCTAGGGTGTTGAGCATTGCTACCCCTGATGCATAACCTACTCCCACTATTCCAATAGTCCTATTTTCCTTCTATTTTTGATTGGCTTAAAATCACTCTTGCTGGAGAAGTAAATAATCATTTTGTTGTAGGTGAACACCATTCTGGCTCCACTATTTTAGTTAGATTGAAGATCACCTACCCATGGTACCCTGGCATCAAGGTGACAAGTTCCCTTGTATCTTCTAACACTAATCCTGCCCCATCGGTATTATGCTGGGTCTCACTACATGTAGGCTCTGGTGTAGTTTCCATCACTTGTGGGCTTGGAGTAGAGATTTTTCTTATAGTTTTGAAAACCTGGAAAGGGCCTGGGCCCTGACAAAAACTCTTCTTCTGGTCCTTTAGTGCCTTCCCCATTCTACTCTCCCTGTGTACTATATTCTCCTGTGGGCAGTTTATAATGATGGAAGCAACCCTTGAGAAATGTAAGGGGGGGGGGAACCACCACCCCAGTCAATATACCTCTTGTGTAGATCACTGCCCCACTCAATATTCACATGAGTGTGATCCCACAGAACTGTAATCCTATCATGGCCATCATTGCCTGAAGGCTGCTCAATAATTGGACCTACAGACTAACTTATGATTATTCCCTCTGGGATACTGAATAATGTCAGCTTTAGAATTTTATTGCATAGGAACTGTACCTTTGTACCTTCTGGAATACCTAGGGTTTTGTCCTTGCACATTGATGCACCATCAATAACACTCTCTGAGATGTGAAGTCGAGATATCGGCTTTTATTGACTAGAAGAAAGAACAAGCAGTAGTTGACCACCATACTACATCCTGGAGAATGAGGGCCAGGCTCAGGCCTCAATCGCCTTTATACAGGGGTCTGTGGGAGGAGCCACAGGAGCAGTCCAGACAGGTATATGTAGTTCACCACATTCACCCCCCCCCCCTTTGTTTTAAAAGAGAGTCCCCATGGGGCGAAGTTTCTTACAAGTATATTTACAGGTTAAGTCTATCAGGTGATCGAATCTGTCGCTGCGATCTACGTAGCACCAGCTGTGATTGCACAGATGCCGGTGGTGATTGCACCGGAGACGGTAGTTGTGCTGGTTCCGGAAGGAACCTAACTGGAAGTGTCAGCCCACTAGGCGTCAGTGATCCCTCACGCGTGTGCGAGGCGCCTGGTATATGCACGTACGAGACACCCGGTATAGGAGTGTCGTGAGGAGTCTGTGTAGGGCTCGGTGTGCGCGGTGTCACCTCGGGTACAGGGTTCATAGTTACCGTGGAGTGTTCGGGGTAGTGGTCTGCTGCTCCTGCGGGCGCCAGGTCTCGGACGGAGACCGTGTCCTCCCGCCCATCAGGTAAGACCACGTAAGCATACTGGGGGTTCGCATGTACAAGGTGAACCCTCTCGACCAGCAGGGAGTATTTATTGCTCCTCACATGTTTCCAGAGCAGCACTGGCCCTGGGGATGTCAGCCAAGCTGGTAGGGTGGTCCCAGTGGCAGACTTCCTGGGAAAAGAGAATAGGCGCTGGTGAGGGGTGGCATTGGTGGACGTACATAACAGAGAGAGGATAGAGTGGAGTGCCTCGGGGAGGACCTCCTGCCATCGAGAGACCAGCAACCCTTTTGACTTAAGGGCTAAAAGTGTGGCCTTCCACACTGTGGCATTCTCCCTCTCCACCTGTCCATTTCCCTGGGGATTATAACTCGTGGTCCGACTAGTAGCAATGCCCCTAGCCAACAGGTACTGGTGCAGCTCGTCACTCATAAAGGAGGACCCTCTATCACTGTGGGTATAGCAGGGATATCCGAACAGAGTGAAGAGCTGGCGCAGGGCTTTTATGACGGACTTGGTAGTGGTGTCGGGGCAGGGGATGGCAAAGGGGAACCGCGAGTACTCGTCGATAATATTGAGAAAGTAGACATTGCGATCGGTGGAGGGAAGGGGGCCCTTAAAGTGTACGTTCAGTAGCTCAAAGGGGCGGGTGGCCTTGATAAGTTGCGCCTTTTCAGGACGGTAGAAGTGCGGTTTGCACTCAGCGCAGACTTGGCAGTCCCTGGTCATCATCCTGATGTCCTCAAGGGAGTATGGCAGGTTCCGGGCTTTCACAAAATGGTAAAATTGGGTGACCCCTGGATGGCAAAGATGTGCATGGAGGGCGTATAGCTGGTTGAGCTGTGCGCTGGCACACGTTCCCCGGGATAGGGCATCAAGGGGCTCATTGAGCCTTCCAGGCCGGTACAGGATATCATAGTTGTAGGTGGAGAGTTTTATTCTCCACCACAAAATTTTATCATTTTTGATTTTGCCCCGCTGTTGGTTGCTGAACATGAACGCAACCGAGCGCTGGTCGGTCAGCAAGGTGAACCTTTTGCCGGCAAGATAGTGCCTCCAGTGCCTAATAGCTTCCACTATGGCCTGGGCTTCTTTCTCCACCGCGGAGTGCTGAATCTCAGGGCCTTGAAGGGTACGAGAAAAGAATGCTACTGGCCTGCCTGCCTGATTGAGGGTAGCAGCCAGCGTGAAATCGGAGGCGTCACTCTCTACTTGGAAGGGAATGGTCTCATCCACCACATGCATCGTTGCTTTGGCAATGTCCCCTTTAATGCGGCTGAAGGCCGCGCAGGCCTCAGCAGAGAGGGGAAAAGTGGTAGACTTGACCAGGGGGCGGGCCTTGTCTGCGTAATGGGGGACCCATTGGGCGTAATAGGAAAAGAAGCCCAGGCACCGTCTGAGGGCTTTGAGAGTGGTGGGAAGAGGGAGCTCTAACAGGGGGCGCATACGGTCGGGATCAGGGCCAATGACCCCGTTTTCCACGACATACCCAAGGATAGCGAGTCGGGTGGTTCTGAACACACACTGGTCCCTATTACAAGTAAGGCTCAGGGCTTTGGCCACTTGGAAAAATCATTGGAGGTTAGCATTGTGATCCGACCACAGATGGTGATGTTATCCGGATATGGAAATGTGGCCTTCAGTTGGCACTGGTCCACCATCCGGTCCATTTCCCTCTGGAAGACCGAGACACCATTTGTGACACCGAATGGGACGCGCAGGAAGTGATAGAGCCTACCGCCTGCCTCGAAGGCGGTGTAGGGGCAGTCCTCTGGGCGGATGGGGAGCTGGTGATAAGCGGATTTCAGATCTATTGTCGAGTACACCTTGTACTGAGCTATCTGGTTGACCATATCCACGATGCGGGGTAGGGGGTACGCGTCAAGCTGCGTGAACCTATTGATGGTTTGACTATAGTCCACGACCATCCTATTTTTCTGCCCGGTCCGAACAACGACCACCTGGGCCTTCCAAGGGCTTGTGCTTGGGTCAATGTTCCCCTCCCTGAGCAGCCGCTGCACCTCTGACTGAATGAAGGCCCTGTCCCCCGCGCTGTACCTCCTGCTTTTAGTTGCCACAGGTTTACAGTCGGGGGTCAGGTTGGCGAACAGCGGTGGGGGAGGGATCTTGAGGGTGGAGAGGCTGCAAGTGGTGTCAGTGGCGCAGCTGTCGGCATGGTGCTGGGTGGGATGTGTGGTTCGGTGTGTGTGTGTGGTCAGTAGCGGGGTATATGGCGAAGTCCCACAAAACTGAGGATTCCTGACAGTGAGTGGTGGGAGGGGCCCGTCATATGCCATAGTCACACTTTCGAGGTGGCTCTGGAAGTCCAGCCCCAATAGCACAGGCGCGCACAGTTGAGGCGTGACCAGTAGCGCAAAGTTCCGATATTCTGTGCCCTGCAGCACCAATGTCGCTACACAACCCACCCGGATGTCTGTGGAATACGACCCAGAAGCCAAGGTGACCCTCTGGCTTACCGGTTGTGTCACAAGTCCGCAGTGTTGCACTGTGTCCGGATCAATAAAACTCTCAGTGCTGCCCGTGTCAAACAGGCAGCTAGTCCTGTGCCCCTCCACCAGGATGTCCATCATTGACCTTGCAAGCTGGTGTGGGGCGCTTTGGTCGAGGGTTACGGTGGCCAGAGTTGAACCGCCGTCTTGGTGCCCGGTAAGCACCGGTGGGTAGGGGGCGGGGCATGTTGGCGCCGACAAAGATGGCCGCCCCCATCCAGGCATGCAAGATGGCAGCCCCCATGCCTCGCATGAGGCGGGCAGGCAAGATGGCGGCCCCCATGCCTCACAAGCAGCGCTGCCCGACCCCGCTCGTGGTTTAGACTTACAGACCTTGGCGAAATGGCCCTTCTTCCCGCAGCTGGAGAAGGTCGCTTCTCAGGCCGGGCAGCGTTTTCGGGGGTGCTTTTCGAGTCCGCAGAAGTAACACTGTGCGGGCTTGCGACTGGCAGCAGCTGTGGTCGGGTTCGGGGAGTTCGTGGAATCGCAACTGGCAGCAGCGTTGGCGAATTCGCTCGCAGGAACCGGCGGTGGCGGGGTCTGAGGTGTCCACGGAACCGGCGGGGGATCGTGCGGCTGGACAGCGTCAGCGTTGTGCAGAGCAGCCTCCAGCGTGTCGGCCGTCTCGATCACCGAGCGTAAGGTAAGATCGGCATTTTCCAGCAGCTGCTGGCGCAAGTACACTGATCTGATTCCTGTAACAAAGGCGTCTCATATGAGGAGCTCCGCATGCTGTTCCGCCGTGAGTGATTTGCAATCGCACGTCCGCACGAGTGTCTGTAGGGCTCGGGGAAACTCGGCTCTCGACTCTCCAGGCCGCTGCCATCGCGTAGCTTAGTGATGTCTTGCGTAGACGGTGTTCACCGGCCGCAGGTACTGTCTTTTGAGGGCGTCCAGTGCCCCTTCGTAGGTCGGCAGGCCTCTGATAAGTGAGTAAACTTTCGGGGTGACCCTCGAGAGGAGAATTCGGTGCATAACAGCGGGTTCAGTTGCACTAACCTCCTCCAAGTATGATTAGAAGCATGCAAGCCAGAGTTCAAAGGCAAGAGCTTGCTTCAGGGGCTTGGGGGTCCAAATCCAATCTTTCCAGACGTAAAACGCTTTCCATGTTTTAAAACTTCCAGTCAATAAAATTGATGCACCATCAATAACTCTCTCTGAGACGTGAAGTCGAGATATCGGCTTTTATTGACTGGAAGAAAGAACAAGCAGTAGTTGTCCACCATACTACATCCTGGAGACTGAGGGCTGGGCTCAGGCCTCAATCGCCTTTATACCGGGGTCTGTGGGAGGAGCCGCAGGAGCAGTCAGCAGGAGGCGTGTCCAGACAGGTATATGTAGTTCACTACACACATAAAGCCAATATACTACCAATTTTGAGTCCTCCATTTCTCTTTCGTAAGCCTCTATTACCCATGTCCATTGAGAAGATTTGTATTTGTTCACTGAGTGTTTTCCAAGCAAAACATCACTCTTGACAAATGTGTAATGGCTATAATAGCTCTGGAGCAAGACTGACCATGGCCCCAGTCATGGTTAATTCCATCGCAAGGAAATACATTATTCTCTTCATGTTGAATTAAACACAAGGGTAATTTCTGCTCTTTTTCCAGTTTAAATATTAATTTATTTTAAGTCCATATTTTCTATTTGTTTTTCTAGATCATCCAATCTGGACTCCCAATTGTCCTCGGACTCAAGGTGTCCATTTTTTCTCACCCAATCTTGTTTCGGGATAGGAGAGACAAGCACTGGCATATTTTCCTTTTCCTTTGGTTTTTTGACAAAAATCCACTGGTTCTCAGGATGAAGGAATTGAACATCACCCCATTGAGATGGCCTGTTCCCATCTTCTTGAACAGTTGTTCCATCCTCGACTCCCAAATCAATGCTATTGTGTAGATCAATAGTTATGTGCTGATGGTGACAACATTCCTGTTTCTCCCCCACCAATTTCAGCTGGTTGATATGGTAGCACTCACTGGAGAAGTCAGTACTTTGTTTACTGAAAGACTTGCTCGGTCTATAATTTCATAGGGCCCTGCAAACTCTCAATTTAAAAATGAGGTGGGTTGGTGTATTCTAATCATCACTCTTCGTCTTGGGCTGATTCTATGGGACTGACTTTTGAGTCAAAGTAGGTTTTACTCTGTTGCTTATTCTTTCCTATTTGGTGGGCTGCCACATAAGTGGGCTCTTTTACTGTTTCTACCAATTGTTGTACCCACTTTTCTGACACAATTCCGTTGATTTCAGGTTCTGTCAAATGTAATCCACCAATCCTCTCATGTCCCTTTCAGTCATGAGCTCATAAGGAATGTAATTTGTTGAAGATGCCACTGTATTCCTTATTATCATCAGTTTAAAAGGCAAAACTACCTGCCACGTCGTTGCACCATTTTTGCAATTGTAATTTTTTGTGTTTGATTCATTCTTTTCACAATTTCATATGACTGTGGTCTATAGAGTATATGAAATCTCCGCTTGATCCCTAAAAGTAGCATGACAGCCTGCAATATCTGGGCTGTGAAATGTCTGCTTTGATGTGATTCGATACTCTGGGGTAGTCCCCAGTGAGTGAACGTCCTTTCCAATAAAATTTTTGCAGCGGCCTCTACTGTGTTTATCTGAGCTGGGAAAACTTTCACCTACTTTGTAAAGGTATCTACTACTATCAGAATATATTTGTACCCTCTTGGGGTGGATGGGAAGAAGACCAACATAATCTTTCTGCAAATTAGTCCAAGGCCCATACACTGGTCTGGTGTGTCGAAAGGCTCCCTTCTTTACATTTCTGTCAGGATTATATTGTGCAGAGATAAAGCAATTTTTGACATAATGCTCTCCATCGTCCTTCACCTTAGGCCACCAGCCCACTTCCTTGATCTTTTCCAGGGTGCTTTTGCACCCCTGGTGCTCCCATAGATCATGGTACCAATGGATCATCTGGTTTTTCCTCCCTCTGGAACCACAAGCTTTCCTTCATGAAGGACAACTCCATCTTTGACAAACACTGCCTTTTGCACTTTGTATATTTCAGAACTTTTGCCTTCTGTCAATGTTTTATTATTTTTTAAATCTTTCTTCTGCTCCTCTGTTAAATCCATTTCTTATGTTGTTTCTTCTACCTCCCAATCTCCCCAATCTGTGGCTGCCATTCCTGCCCAGATAAAACACCTTGCTTCACCGATTCATCAGCCTTTCTATTTCCCTCAGGAGATCATTTAAAGTAGGCTTTCACCTTCATGACTCTGTATTCTTTACCCTTTGCCTCTTCAAATATATTTTGTAATAAAGCAGCAGATAGGAGCGGCTTTCCGTCAGCTGAAACAAACCCCCTGGCTTTCCACAGAGGCAAATGTTCTGTAAGGCTGTTACAAACATACATACTATCAGAGTGTATAACTGACCCTGGCAGAAAACGTCCTGGGTGGCTAACCACATATGCTACAGCTGCCAATTCTGCTGCCTGTGCACTCATGGTTTTGGGTAACTTAAAAGCTATATTATACCTTTCCTGGCCATGTTCATCCTTTACATATATGCCATACACAGTTCTCCTTTCACCATCCTGTACTGATGAGGAGCCATCTACAAAAATTATAAAGAAGGGTTTTTCTTTTTTGTTTGTGTCTTTGTTCTCAGTCATTACTTTATCTGATCTGCTTCTACCCCTCCTTTTTGTTTTGATACAAATGGGCCCCTGGGAACATTTGCTATCATAACTTGACACTCATGTTCACTTCCTTGGTACACCAGGTTATCAGCTAACACAGGGGTAATGTTTACTCACTTTACATTAATATTTCTCCCTTGCAACAGCAATGCTCAGCTGGCAATTCTGATTTGGCTTCCTGAGCCATCTTTAATCCTCCCATCTAACAGTAATTGTATGGGGGTGTGTTCTGTCAGTATTGTAAGTTGTAAGTCCCTATGTAGGCGAAATGTTGTACTGCCCAGAAAACTTTTTCCCAGTGTCAAGATTATTCCTAAATAACTAACTTCTTGTTTCATTCCCTGTGCTTTTTTAGGGTTTACCTTTAATCCCAATGTATATAATAATTGCAGCAGTTCTGTCAGTAGCTCATAATGTCCCTGCTTGGTTTTAGTATGGAGGAGTAGATCATCAATGTATTGTACCAACCACTCAGGCTTTGAAAATGTTTAACCCTTCCCCTAAGCACTGATGAATTGTAGATGGGGAATTATGGAACTCCTGCAGTAGGGCATTCCATGTGTACTGCTATTCCTGAAAGGTGAATGCAATCTTGTATTGACACTCTCATTCTAGTGGGATAGACCAAAACCCATTATTTATGTCTAAAACTGTGAACCATTGTGTCTTTCATTCTGTTTGACACTGTTTCTGGGTTACTTGCTACAGTTGGGGCTGTTAACAAGGTTACTTTATTCAGCTCTTGATATTCTATTGTCAACCTCCAACTACCATCTGGTTTCCTCACGGGCCATATGGGTGAATTATTAATGGAGGCTACTGCCCTCGGAATCCCTTGTTGTACCAAACTCTGTATTACCTTACCTACATCTTCCTCTGCTTTTTTGGGAAACCCATATTGGTTTAGTGGTTTGGGGTTGGTCTTTGTATGCTCACACTGCCAGCCTTCCTTCTGCAGCCATGCAAATGTCGCTGAGTGTTGTGCAATAATTTGCTGCACCTTCTGATCATTGCTCACCTCCTCTGGTTTTATCCATATTTCACCGATTGTGCATATTCTATCCTGATATTCTCATGTTGCTATCTGCATGTTGTGTATGTTATTCAGTCCAGTTGACATCAGCCAAATCATACAATTAACTGGGTCAAAACAAAGCCCTGCTTTGGCCATATAATCATTCCCCAGTATATGTTCCTGCTCCCTGTGTAATTCCACCAACACTATTAATGTTCTAAAGCTATATCTCCTATTCTAACTTCTAATGGTACACTCACATGTCCTACTTGTGAATGACCTGTAAGTCCACTTAGGATATTTTGACCTTGTATCTCACAATTTGCGTTATTTATATTAGTGCCATTGACAGTGGTTCGGGATCCTCCAGTGTCCCATAAAAAGCTGACAGGGTTGCCCCCGACCCAACCGCTCACTAGGGTTCTTCTGGTTTCATCTCACCTTGTGTCACACACCCATGTTGGTGAGGCTTGAAGCTCAGGTACAACTTCCTGGGTGGTGATTTCTCCATCATGTTATTTGTGGGCTCCCTCTTACTGCTTCTTATCACTTTGTGCACAATGTATCTCAGGAAACGGCACCATTGACTTTGAAGAGTTCTCGGTGATGATGGTGCGCCAGGCGAATGAGGAGGCAAAAGGAAAATATGAAGAAAAGTTGGCAGAGTACTTTCGCATATTTGATCAGTGAGTTTGACTTGTGATGACCTTCATGGTTAAAAATGAATCCTAAACTTGACAGAATATTTCTTTCTGTGTCAGTCCATATTTTCAGTCAGAGAAGCAATAAGTCTTTATCACTTCTCTAACCAAGAAGAGCAATTTAAGATATTGGCTTGTGATCACTAGCAGAAAAGTAAGTTTCATAATTTCATGTAGGAACATTGTAAGGAACTGAGAGAGAGCTGTTGCACAGTGTGGAGTTCCCAGGGCCATGTATAATCCCACATTTCCATTACTTTGAATTACTGATTTAGACAGGTTTAGAATCAAGTTGAAAATGAGGCAATAGTGCTAAAAAAGAGCCTTTTTAAAGACCTTCATATTATCAAAAAGTTGAATGGAATGAAGCAGGAATACTGACCATAAACAGTGGGGACTGGATTGTCAGGGTTCAGGAACAGCCAATGTTTTGGGTATTGAAGGCTAGTCGTCTCTGATATCTTGCATAATCAGAAAACCATATGCTGCGTCAGACAGTTGGGAGACCTAATAAATATTCTGTTTCAAACACATCCAATATTTTATGATTTTATATTGAATTTTATTTTTGGGCATATTCATGTATCCATTAATAACAACCATGCACATTGACGATGAAGGGAATGGTTGTTGTGTACTGTCAGAATAAAAGGCATAATATTTTAGGATAGTCAATTTGAGTAACTTGCAACATGTTCCAACAAATATATATATGTAAATTGATCTTTCCTAGAGCTCACCATCGCTGGAGATATTCTAATGAAAATTCCTAGGTTAATTGTCGGCTCAATAGTTGAAAGTATTAGTAAGCTTAACCACTGACCCCATTTTCACTATGTTATGTGACTACAAGAAGGCAGGCTAAACAAATGTTGGTCTTTTTTCATATATTAAATCCCAAGGCAAACTACATTGGTTGAAACCATCTCCAATTAAATGATACTCTGCCTTTTGATTGCTTTTTCCATAGTGCGTGACCTTACATATTCTTACGTTAAACTCCATTTGCTAGTTTTCAACTACTCATCCAATATTTCTATATCCTGTTACAACATCTAAGTATCCTCATAACAGCATGTCCTACTACTTATTTTAATGTCTTTGGAAAATTGGAATACATAGACTTTGTTGGTCACTAACTAATGATAATTAAGTGAGAAGCAAGAATGGCTCTTGGGCCACTCTACCAGTTACATAAATACTTTAGGCCTGTGTAAACGACCCATTTATTCTGACACTATTTTCTGTAACTGTTTTCCAATCCATGTAACACACTTCTCTGAATGTTTACCTTGGGCATAGGAATGCTGATGGTTTCATTGAATGGGATGAGCTACGGAACTTATTTTTAGCCATTGGAGAAGACATTACAGAAGAGGAAATTAATGAACACATGAAAGAGGGTGACAAAAACAACGATGGCAAACTAGACTTTGACGGTTTGTATACAAGTACAAAAGAGAATATAATATTGGTTGAAATATTTATCTTTTAGCCATGTCAATGAAGCTAAACTCAATCAAACTTCTTTTCTTTCCTTTCTTCCTTCATTTCAGAATGGATGAAATTGATAGAAAATTTCCAGTAAATGAACAACATTCCTCAACAACCAACAGTGTCTCATTTCTTCAGAAACCTTTTAAAATATCATCTTCCATCTCCTGCTCTACAAATCCATTACTTTTGGCTTTTGGCTCAGCCTCTCTTCAAGATCACATTTAAATAAATTAGAACACATAGCTTACTGTACAGTATCTTGTGCCACATTTCTCATGCTCTACTGTAGCTAACTGATCATCAGACATTTGAAAGGAATGTGATCACTGCATCCAATGCAAAATTAGACATATTTGACCTATACTCTGAAATTGCTAGCACTGTCGCTACAATTCGCTCCTGCAGAGGAAGAAGCAACATTCTATGTATGAAACTCTTAATGATTTTGCCAGCAGTCTAGAGCACAGTACCAAATGTTCCAAACCTTTTCCCAATAAAATTAATGTAATTTTATCAGCCAGTTGTTGTTGCAATTATTGAGTGCCTGACTTGCTTAAAAATGTCCTGATTATTATTCTTAATTATCAACAGACTCCAATTGCAACTTTCCAGAGGTTCTCCCTGATCTGCCTTTATATTTCACAGATGATAGAACACTTCACTGGTATTTGTAAAAATTTACTCAGCTCCTTGTTGGAACGATTAGGCCTATCAATTTAAATTTAAAGTAAGAAAAATATGGTGTCTCCAAAGTTGCACTGAAAATAAGACCATAAGATATAGGAGCAGGATTAAGCAATTCATCCCATCGAGTCTGCTCTGCTATTCCATCATGGCTGATTTATTATCCCTCTCAACACCATTCTCCTGCCTTTTTGCCATAACCTTTGATGCCCTTGCGATCAAGAACCTATCAACCTTCAATGACTTGGCTGCCACAGATTCCGAAATTCCCCACCTTCTGAAATTCCTCCTCATCTCTGTTTTAAAGGGACATCTGCTAGTCTGAAGCTGTGCCCTCTGGTCTGAGACTCCCCCACTATAGGAATCATCCTCCCCATGTCCACTCTATCTAGGCCTTAAGATGTTCAGATGGAAGTTCTAAATATGGATATATTTACTACGATTGAATTTGCCTGTAGCGGGCAGTTTTAGAGATGCCAAATGTTGGCATTTCTGACCTTCTGCTCCATTGATAGACTCTTCACTAACTCCATCTCTTACTGGAGTATTGATGTGCTAAGATACTAATCCATATGCAAAATGCCAGAGCTGACTGGCTTAAGAAATACAGTCTCATTCAACTATAAAAGGTGTGATGCAAGTTGCGTATTTATTTTATTTTAATTAATTTTTGTCATTTTAAGTTGATTTCTAATTAAAAGTTTTTGGATTTATGAACTAACTTTATTCTTTCCATAAATTCTTTATCCTGAGACATTTAAAAATAATTCCAAAGTCGTTTTTAGCAGGGTGTTCAGAGGGCAAGACCTCAGCATATACTATCTGAAGCCTGCTCCAAGTTAAAAGCTCTGGGGGAATGCCTCTGAGAGTTACCTCCATTCCCTATATCTTAAAGGGATCTGTGAGTGGTGACTTTGGTTATTGGGTGGATTCATGGTGATATGGTATACACAAGACTTAGCAAAAAAAGTAATAGTTAAATTCAATTTCTCTCTATTACTGGAAAATCCTTGTGACATGTCTGGGACAATTAATAACTCCTAGTCATTATATACCTGAAAGACAAACTTCAACAGCTTGGTTTATTCTAGTACCAATTCTTGCAGAGTCATTGCAGAGAACTGCTACATTCATTCATGTACAATTCAGCAACAACATCTGCTGATGTAAGTTAGAGTTTACAGGAAATGGTGCATTAATAACTTAAGAGTTTAGAAAACTTATTCACTCTGTCCCTTGGTTAGTGTACCTTGTGAAGAGTTGTTCTTCATATTCTGTGTTGGGTGGTAAGTCAAATGTTCTTGTTTCCAATCATCATCCTTAGGCTCATTATTCTTAGAATTGCAGTCAAATAGAAGCAGGGTGACAAGATAAGAGGCTTGTCATTTAAGCATGACTGACGTTTATTGTTGAGGTTCATATATGAAAATGGGAATTTATCTTCTCATCGATGAGATATGGATGCCAGTGGCAAGGCCAGAACTTGGTGCTCATCCTTAATTGTGCTGAGAAGGTAGTAAAGAGCCATTTTCTTGAATCAGTTTAGTCCTGTTGATAAAAGTAATCAAGTAGTGATTTGGTTATTGTTCTAGTACTTAGATCCAACAATGATAAAATAAAATTGATAAATTTCCAAGTCAAGATGGCTTTTGGCTTGGGAACGGATGGGATATGGTAGGAAGCTGAAAATGATGGTGTTCCCATATACCTTACTGTCTTTGTTATATCTGGTGATAGAGTCCTGGGTTTAGCAGGTATTTTGAAGATGCTTTACATCTTGTAGATAATGCCAAGACTTTAAGGAATCAAAACAAAAACCATTTTCTGGGGAAAACCCAGCTTTAAAATTAGCCTTGTAACTAAAGTGTTTGGTCTCATGAGCATAAGAAATTAGAGCAGGAATAAGATACTCACCTGCGCCTCTTCCCCTTTGTCCATGTTCCATCATTCAATAAGATCAAGGTTGCTTAATTACCTTAATAAGTATGTTCCTGGCATCATATTGCTATATTCTTTGATTCTTTAATATAAAATAAATCTATCCATCAAAGGTTTAAATGCAATTATTGACTGAGTCTCTGTATCCCTCTAAGACAGAAAAGCCCAGTGATTTGCAATCTTTTAAAAACAGAATTTTTTCTTTATTTTAGCACTAAATGGCCTATCCCATAATTTGAAATTACAATCCTAGTTTAAGACCATTCTGAGACCCTGCTGTTACAAGAGTCAACCCTTGTAATAATGATCACTGAGGCACAGAGAATCTGAATTTACCGACAAGTAACTTTTATTGTCTCAACTATGAAAAGCACATGGATTCACAAACTAACTACCTGTGTACACTCCACTAGGATTACCTGACCCTCCATGAACTCTTTATCAGGGAAAAGAGTTTACACTGGCCAGGCATTCCTCGTAGTTCCGATCTCCACGTGTCCATGGGATTCTCCTTATCCGTGCTGGTTGGTCTCGGGTTGCTGGAGAGTTATCGCCCTTATGTATTTGGAGCTCCTGACTCTATTTATAGTGTTCCTCATCAGTTGAACTGGTGGATCTCCATCCCATTGGCTCAAGGTCACTAACCTACCTGGGTCACCTTCTTACTGGCTCTAGTCCAGGGCTACAACCAAAAAATGTTTCATGTTTCTGTCCAACCCAGCCTCGTGTATTTGCATCTTTCAACTCTGACTAGTCCAAACCAGCTAAATGAGGTGACCCAGACAATGTCTAATGAGATTACAGGTTGCATATTTGGTAGTTCTGGCATTTTACATTATAAGTCACTACTCATCTGAGAATGGTCTTAGGTTTAGAGGGGCATTACCTGAAGCTCCTTGTGTCCACATCCAATTGCTCTGATTAGGTTACCCCTGTCCTTGTTTAATCAAATCCATTAATTGTAGACTGCAGCTTGTTCTGGCCAACATCTCTCTCCTCTTGATCCAAAGATATTTATCTTAGGATCATTATCCTCCTCTCATTCAGTTGACTTCCCACAGGACTGCCATGGAACCGCAGTAGGTGTGCAACACTTATATTTTATAAATAAGATTAACATTTATTACTAAATTCACTCACTTTATACTGACAATCATTTCTGCAGATTCATGAAAGCATTACCCTCTACTTTTTCCATTATTTCGGCCTTCTATCTTCTCAATTGATATACAACGAGCAATACAATTATCAGGGTGCATAAAATTAGTATTACGGCAGCATGTGATACTATTCTCACCCATGGATGTATTTGAACATTTATCCCCCAATTCCAAAACTTACTCCAAAAGCCTGGGTCACTCAATATTTTATTTGCCTTAGTAGCGTCTGTTTTAATTACTTCAGTGCGTTTAGTCCATTGATGGATGATCTCCCTGGCCTCCTCCATGACACATGTCCAGTCTGCGGTCAAGTGAAGAATTGGTGGCAACTCAGTAACGACATAGTCCCACAGATGTTCATCTGCATCAGTGCGTTGGATCTTGAAGTTTTCCTTCATTACTGTGTCTCCTACTGGCTGAGGCAAAATTCATCCTCCAAAGACCAGATCTAAAGTCACACTTCCTATGGTGACATTGTGACTTTCCAAAGAGTATTGTTCCTATCCCTTGCTATAATCTGTGGCGTTGTTGCTATATAATATGTCTGTCACACCAATGCATATTGTAAAAAGACTGATTATTCACAGGAAAATAGACAATGAACAATTTTAATAAGTACTGAAACCACAATTTGTAAGCTTCTGTTTTGTCATTTCTTCTAGACAAGATCTGTGGTCTCCCCCTTGATGGCATCTTGATAAATCCATCTCTTTCCCAGTGCTATGCATAACAATAGCATGTGTTGGTGGGTTACTTAAGGATATCCATGTACTCTCATGATATTTACTGACATTGTGAACCCTTTTCAAAGGATAGTTTGAATTATTTTCATGTCGGGGAATGTGGAACTACTCCAACATAAAACCTTCCTTGACCATTATCACAGGTACCCAGTACTCTGTTGGTTACTGTAAAGCTTCTAATACGACACAATGGCACCCTTTCTCTGACCTTTTCTTTTAGATGCTCATCTGAGATCCAATTTGTAGATCAATTTGTAATAGATTAGTGCCAAACATGGCAAGCAACCAACTAACATATGTAGCACAGATCTCAGTTTTGTGCATTTCCCTAGACATGAGGTCTATGCGGTCAATAATCAGATTTGTTGAATCTTCAACAGGCTTCAGAAATTTAACCGCATCCAGTTACCTGGGATGCATCTTGACTAGTCTGATTAGTTTGTACCTGATCTTGATCATTTTCTCCAGTAATATCCCTTGTTTTCTGCTGGAGTGACTGTATCTGGTTTTCAAATTCTGGTATATCTAGGGTGTTGAGCATTGCTACCCCTGATGCATAACCTACTCCCACTATTCCAATAGTCCTCTTTTTGATTGGCTTAAAATCACTCTTGCTGGAGAAGTAAATAATCATTTTGTTGTAGGTGAACACCATTCTGGCTCCATTATTTTAGTTAGATTGAAGATCACCTGCCCATGGTACCCTGGCATCAAGGTGACAAGTTCCCTTGTATCTTCTAACACTAATCCTGCCCCATCGGTATTATGCTGGGTCTCACTACATGTAGGCTCTGGTGTAGTTTCCATCACTTGTGGGCTTGGAGTAGAGATTTTTCTTATAGTTTTGAAAACCTGGAAAGGGCCTGGGCCCTGACAAAAACTCTTCTTCTGGTCCTTTAGTGCCTTCCCCATTCTACTCTCCCTGTGTACTATATTCTCCTGTGGGCAGTTTATAATGATGGAAGCAACCCTTGAGAAATGTAAGGGGGGGGGGGAACCACCACCCCAGTCAATATACCTCTTGTGTAGATCACTGCACCACTCAATATTCACATGAGTGTGATCCCACAGAACTGTAATCCTATCATGGCCATCATTGCCTGAAGGCTGCTCAATAATTGGACCTACAGACTAACTTATGATTATTCCCTCTGGGATACTGAATAATGTCAGCTTTAGAATTTTATTGCATAGGAACTGTACCTTTGTACCTTCTGGAATACCTAGGGTTTTGTCCTTGCACATTGATTCACCATCAATAACTCTCTCTGAGACGTGAAGTCGAGATATCGGCTTTTATTGACTGGAAGAAAGAACAAGCAGTAGTTGACCACCACACTACATCCTGGAGAATGAGGGCCGGGCTCAGGCCTCAATCGCCTTTATACAGGGGTCTGTGGGAGGAGCCACAGGAGCAGTCTAGACAGGTATATGTAGTTCACCACATTCACCCCCCCCACCTTTGTTTTAAAAGAGAGTCCCCATGGGGCGAAGTTTCTTACAAGTATATTTACAGGTTAAGTCTATCAGGTGGTCGAATCAGTCGCTGCGATCTACGTAGCACCAGCTGTGATTGCACAGGTGCCGGTGGTGATTGCACCGGAGACGGTGGTTGTGCTGGTTCCGGCCTAACTGGAGGTGTCAGCCCACTAGGCGTCAGTGATCCCTCATGCGTGTGCGAGGCACCTGGTATATGCACGTACGAGACGCCCGGTATAGGAGTGTCATGAGGAGTCTGTGTAGGGCTCGGTGTGCGCGGTGTCACCTCGGGTACAGGGTTCTTAGTTACCATGGAGTGTTCGGGGTAGTGGTCTGCTGCTCCTGCGGGCGCCAGGTCGCGGACGGAGACCGTGTCCTCCCACCCAACAGGTAAGACCACGTAAGCATACTGGGGGTTCGCATGTACAAGGTGAACCCTCTCGACCAGCGGGGAGTATTTATTGCTTCTCACATGTTTCCGGAGCAGCACTGGCCCTGGGGACATCAGCCAAGCCAGTAGGGTGGTCCCAGTGGCAGACTTCCTGGGAAAAGAGAATAGGCACTCGTGAGGTGTGGCATTGGTGGACGTACATAACAGGGAGCGGATAGAGTGGAGTGCCTCGGGAAGGACCTCCTGCCATCGAGAGACCGGCAACCCTTTCGACTTAAGGGCTAAAAGTGTGGCCTTCCACACTATGGCATTCTCCCTCTCCACCTGTCCATTTCCCTGGGGATTATAACTCGTGGTCCGACTAGTAACAATGCCCCTAGCCAGCAGGTACTGGTGCAGCTCGTCACTCGTAAAGGAGGACCCTCTATCACTGTGGATATAGCAGGGATATCCAAACAGAGTAAAGAGCTGGTGCAGGGCTTTTATGACGGATGTGGCAGTGGTGTCGGGGCAGGGGATGGCAAAGGGGAACCGTGAGTTCTCGTCGATAATATTGAGAAAGTAGACATTGCGATCGGTGGAGGGAAGGGGGCCCTTAAAGTCAATGCTCAGTAGCTCAAAAGGGCTGTTGCTTTGATAAGTTGCGCCTTTTCAGGACGGTAGAAGTGCGGTTTGCACTCAGCGCAGACTTGGCAGTCCCTGGTCATCGTCCTGATGTCCTCAAGGGAGTACGGCAGGTTCCGGGCTTTAACAAAATGGTAAAATTGGGTGACCCCCGAATGGCAAAGATGTGCATGGAGGGCGTATAGCTGGTCGAGCTGTGCGCTGGCACACGTTCCCCGGGATAGGGCATCAAGGGGCTCATTGAGCCTTCCAGGCCGGTACAGGATATCATAGTTGTAGGTGGAGAGTTCTATTCTCCACCGCAAAATTTTATCATTTTTGATTTTGCCCCGTTGTTGGTTGCTGAACATGAATGCAACTGAGCGCTGGTCAGTCAGCAAGGTGAACCTTTTGCCAGCGAGATAATGCCTCCAGTGCCTAATAGCTTCCACTATGGCCTGGGCTTCCTTCTCCACCACGGAGTGCTGAATTTCAGGGCCTTGAAGGGTACGAGAAAAGAATGCTACTGGCCTGCCTTCCTGATTGAGGGTAGTGGCAAGCGCGAAATTGGAGGAGTCACTCTCTACTTGGAAGGGAATGATCTCGTCCACCGCATGCATCGTTGCTTTGGCAATGTCCCCTTTAATGCAGCTGAAGGCCGCGCAGGCCTCGGCAGAGAGGGGAAAAGTGGTAGACTTGACCAGGGGGCGGGCCTTGTCTGCGTAATGGGGGACCCATTGGGCGTAATAGGAAAAGAAGCCCAGGCACCGTCTGAGGGCTTTGAGAGTGGTGGGAAGAGGGAGCTCTAACAGGGGGCGCATACGGTCGGGATCAGGGCCAATGACCCCGTTTTCCACGACATACCCAAGGATAGCGAGTCGGGTGGTTCTGAACACACACTGGTCCCTATTACAAGTAAGGCTCAGGGCTTTGGCCACTTGGAAAAATCATTGGAGGTTAGCGTTGTGATCCGACCACAGATGGTGATGTTATCCAGATATGGAAATGTGGCCTTCAGTTGGCACTGGTCCACCATCTGGTCCATTTCCCTCTGGAAGACCGAGACACCATTTGTGACACCGAATGGGACGCGCAGGAAGTGATAGAGCCTGCCACCCACCTCGAAGGCGGTGTAGGGGCGGTCCTCTGGGCGGATGGGGAGCTGGTGATAAGCGGATTTCAGATCTATTGTCGAGTACACCTTGTACTGAGCTATCGGGTTGACCATATCCGCGATGCGGGGTAGGGGGTACGCGTCAGGCTGCGTGAACCTATTGATGGTTTGACTATAGTCCACGACCATCCTATTTTTCTGCCCGGTCCGAACAACAACCACTTGGGCCCTCCAAGGGCTTGTGCTTGGCTCAATGATCCCCTCCCTGAGCAGCCGCTGCACCTCCGACTTAGTGAAGGCCCTGTCCCCCGCGCTGTACCTCCTGCTTTTAGTTGCCACAGGTTTACAGTCAGGGGTCAGGTTGGCGAACAGCGATGGGGGAGGGATCTTGAGGGTGGAGAGGCTGCAAGTGGTGTCAGTAGCGCAGCTGTCGGCATGGTGCTGGGTGGGATGTGTGGTTCGGTGTGTGTGTGTGGTCAGTAGCGGGGTATATGGCGAGGTCCCACAAAACTGAGGATTCCTGACAGTGAGTGGTGGGAGGGGCCCGTCATATGCCATAGTCACACTTTCGAGGTGGCTCTGGAAGTCCAGCCCCAATAACACAGGGGCACACAGTTGAGGCATGACCAGTAACGCAAAGTTCCGATATTCTGTGCCCTACACCACCAATGTTGCTACACAACCCACCCGGATGTCTGTGGAATACGACCCAGAAGCCAAGGTGACCCTCTGGCTTACTGGCCGTGTTACGAGTCCACAGCGTTGCACTGTGTCCGGGTCAATAAAACTCTCAGTGCTGCCCGTGTCAAACAGGCAGCTGGTCCTGTGCCCCTCCACCAGGATGTCCATCATTGACCTTGCAAGCTGGTGTGGGGCGCTTTGGTCGAGGGTTATGGTGGCCAGAGTTGAACCGCCGTCTTGGTGCCCGGTAAGCACCGGTGGGTAGGGGCGGGGCATGTTGGCGCCGACAAAGATGGCCGCCCCCATCCGGGCATGCAAGATGGCAGCCCCCATGCCTCGCATGAGGCGGGCAGGCAAGATGGCGGCCCCCATGCCTCACAAGCAGCGCTGCCCGACCCCGCTCGTGGTTTAGACTTACAGACCTTGGCGAAATGGCCCTTCTTCCCGCAGCTGGAGAAGGTCGCTTCTTGGGCCGGGCAGCATTTTCGGGGGTGCTTTTCGAGTCCGCAGAAGTAACACTGCGCGGGCTTGCGACTGGCAGCAGCTGTGGTCGGGTTCGGGGAGTTCGTGGAATCGCAACTGGCAGCGGCGTTGGCGAATTCACTCGCGGGAACCGGCGGCGGCGGGGTCTGAGGTGTCCACGGAACCGGCGGGGGATCACGCGGCTGGACAGCATCAGCGTTGTGCAGAGCAGCCTCCAGCGTGTCGGCCGTCTCGATCACCGAGCGTAAGGTAAGATCGGTATTTTCCAGCAGCCGCTGGCGCAAGTACACTGATCTGATTCCTGTAACAAAGGCGTCTCATACGAGGAGCTCCGCATGCTGTTCCGCCGTGAGTGATTTGCAATCGCAAGTCCGCACGAGTGTCTGTAGGGCTCGGGGAAACTCGGCGCTTGACTCTCCAGGCTGCTGCCATCGCGTAGCTAAGCGATGTCTTGCGTAGACTGTGTTCACCGGCCGCAGGTACTGTCTTTTGAGGGCGTCCAGTGCCCCTTCGTAGGTTGGCAGGCCTCTGATAAGTGAGTAAACTTTCGGGGTGACCCTCGAGAGGAGAATTCGGTGCATAACAGCCGTCCTCCAAGTATGATTGGAAGCATGCAAGCCAGAGTTCAAAGGCAAGAGCTGCTTCAGGGGCTTGGGGGTCCAAATCCAATCTTTCCAGACGTAAAACGTTTTCCATGTTTTAAAACTTCCAGTCAATAAAATTGATGCACCATCAATAACACTCTCTGAGACGTGAAGTCGAGATATCGGCTTTTATTGACTGGAAGAAAGAACAAGCAGTAGTTGACCACCATACTACATCCTGGAGAATGAGGGCCGGGCTCAGGCCTCAATCGCCTGTGGGAGGAGCCACAGGATCAGTCAGCAGAGGGGCGTGTCCAGACAGGTATATGTAGTTCACCACACACATAAAGCCAATATACTACCAATTTTGAGTCCTCCATTTCTCTTTTGTAAGCCTGTATTACCTGTGTCCATTGAGAAGATTTGTATTTGTTCACTGAGTGTTTTCCAAGCAAAACATCACTCTTGAAAAATGTGTAATGGCTATAATAGCTCTGGAGTAAGACTGACCATGGCCCCAGTCATGGTTAATTCCATCGCAAGGAAATACATTATTCTCTTCATGTTGAATTAAACACAAGGGTAATTTAGATAGATAGATAGATAGATACTTTATTCATCCCCATGGGGAAATTCAACATTTTTTCCAATGTCCCATACACTTGTTGTAGCAAAACTAATTACATACAATACTTAACTCAGTAAAAATATGATATGCATCTAAATCACTCTCTCAAAAAGCATTAATAATAGCTTTTAAAAAGTTCTTAAGTAGTTTACTTAAATACATTAAATACAATCAACCCCGGCACTTTAACACATCTTACTCCTGGCGGTAGAATTGTAAAGCCTAATGGCATTGGGGAGTATTGACCTCTTCATCCTGTCTGAGGAGCATTGCATCGATAGCAACCTGTCGCTGAAACTGCTTCTCTGTCTCTGGATGGTGCTATGTAGAGGATGTTCAGGGTTTTCCATAATTGACCGTAGCCTACTCAGCGCCCTTCGCTCTGCTACCGATGTTATACTCTCCAGTAAAGTCCATATTTTCTATTTGTTTTTCTAGATCATCCAATCTGGACTCCCAATTGTCCTTGGACTCAAGGTGTCCATTTTTTCTCACCCAATCTTGTTTCGGGATAGGAGAGACAAGCACTGGCATATTTTCCTTTTCCTTTGGTTTTTTGACAAAAATCCACTGGTTCTCAGGATGAAGGAATTGAACATCATCCCATTGAGATGACCTGTTCCCATCTTCTTGAACAGTTGTTCCATCCTCAACTCCCAAATCAACGCTATTGTGTAGATCAATAGTTATGTGCTGATGGTGACAACATTCCTGTTTCTCCCCCACCAATTTCAGCTGGTTGATATGGTAGCACCCACTGGAGAAGTCAGTATTTTGTTTACTGAAAGACTTGCTCTGTCTATAATTTCATAGGGCCCTGCAAACTCTCAATTTAAAAATGAGGTGGGTTGGTGTATTCTAATCATCACTCTTCGTCTTGGGCTGATTCTATGGGACTGACTTTTGAGTCAAAGTAGGTTTTACTCTGTTGCTTATTCTTTCCTATTTGGTGGGCTGCCACATAAGTGGGCTCTTTTACTGTTTCTACCAATTGTTGTACCCACTTTTCTGACACAATTCCATTGATTTCAGGTTCTGTCAAATGTAATCCACCAATCCTCTCATGTCCCTTTCGGTCATGAGCTCATAAGGAATGTAATTTTTTTGAAGATGCCACTGTATTCCTTATTATCATCAGTTTAAAAGGCAAAACTACCTGCCACGTCGTTGCACCATTTTTGCAATTGTAATTTTTTTGTGTTTGATTCATTCTTTTCACAATTTCATATGACTGTGGTCTATAGAGTATATGAAATCTCTGCTTGATCCCTAAAAGTACCATGACAGCTTGCAATATCTGGGCTGTGAAATGTCTGCTTTGATCTATTTGATACTCTGGGGTAGTCCCCAGTGAGTGAACATCCTTCCCAATAAAATTTTTGCAGTGGCCTTTACTGTGTTTATCTTAGCCGGGAAAACTTTCATCTGCTTTGTAAAGGTATCTACTACTATCAGAATATATTTGTACCCTCTTGGGATGGATGGGAAGAAGACCAACATAATCTATCTGCAAATTAGTCAAGGCCCATACACTGGTCTGGTGTGTCAAAAGGCTCCCTTCTTTACATTTCTGTCAGGATTATATTGTGCAGAGATAAAGCAATTTTGGCATAATGCTCTCTATTGTCCTTCATCTTCTGCCACCAGCCCACTTCCTTGATCTTTTCCAGGCTGCTTTTGCACCCCTGGTGCTCCCATAGATCATGGTACCAATGGATCATCTGGTTTCTTCCTCCCTCTGGAACCACAAGCTTTCCTTCATGAAGGACAACTCCATCTTTGACAAATACTGCCTTTTGCACTTTGTATATTTCAGAACTTTTGCCTTCTGTCAATGTTTTATTATTTTTTAAATCTTTCTTCTGCTCCTCTGTTAAATCCATTTCTTATGTTGTTTCTTCTACCTCCCAATCTCCCCAAACTGTGGCTGCCATTCCTGCCCAGATAAAACACCTTGCTTCACCAATTCATCAGCCTTTCTATTTCCCTCAGGAGATCATTTAAAGTAGGCTTTCACCTTCATGACTCTGTATTCTTTACCCTTTGCCTCTTCAAATATATTTTGTAATAAAGCAGCAGATAGGAGCGGCTTTCCGTCAGCTGAAACAAACCCCCTGGCTTTCCACAGAGGCAAATGTTCTGTAAGGCTGTTACAAACATACATACTATCAGAGTGTATGACTGACCCTGGCAGAAAACGTTCTGGGTGGCTAACCACATATGCTACAGCTGCCAATTCTGCTGCCTGTGCACTCATGGTTTTGGGTAACTTAAAAGCTATATTATACCTTTCCTGGCCATGTTCATCCTTTACATATATGCCATACACAGTTCTCCTTTCACCATCCTGTACTGATGAGGAGCCATCTACAAAAATTATAAAGAAGGGTGTTTCTTTTTTGTTTGTGTCTTTGTTCTCAGTCATTACTTTATCTGATCTGCTTCTACCCCTCCTTTTTGTTTTGATACAAATGGGCCCCTGGGAACATTTGCTATCATAACTTGACACTCATGTTCACTTCCTTGGTACACCAGGTTATCAGCTAACACATGGGTAATGTTTACTTACTTTACACTAATATTTCTCCCTTGCAACAGCAATGCTCAGCTGGCAATTCTGATTTGGCTTCCTGAGCCATCTTTAATCCTTCCATCTAACAGTAATTGTATGGGGGTGTGTTCTGTCAGTATTGTAAGTTGTTGTCCCTATGTAGGTGAAATGTTGTACTGCCCAGAAAACTTTTTCCCAGTGTCAAGATTATTCCTAAATAACTAACTTCTTGTTTCATTCCCTGTGCTTTTTTAGGCTTTACCTTTAATCCCAATGTATATAATAATTGCAGCAGTTCTGTCAGTAGCTCATAATGTCCCTGCTTGGTTTTAGTATGGAGGAGTAGATCATCAATGTATTGTACCAACCACTCAGGCTTTGAAAATGTTTTAACCCTTCCCCTAAGCACTGATGAATTGTAGATGGGGAATTATGGAACTCCTGCAGTAGGGCATTCCATGTGTACTGCTATTCCTGAAAGGTGAATGCAATCTTGTATTGACACTCTCATTCTAGTGGGATAGACCAAAACCCATTACTTATGTCTAAAACTGTGAACCATTGTGTCTTTCATTCTGTTTGACACTGTTTCTGGGTTACTTGCTACAGATGGGGCTGTTAACAAGGTTACTTTATTCAGCTCTTGATATTCTATTGTCACCTCCAACTACCATCTGGTTTCCTCACGGGCCATATGGGTGAATTATTAATGGAGGCTACTGCCCTCAGAATCCCTTGTTGTACCAAACTCTGTATTACCTTACCTACTGATGCACCATCAATAACTCTGAGACGTGGTTTAAGGTAGGCTTTTATTGGCTGGAAGAAAGCACAAGCAGCAAGTGACCATCACACAACATCCTGGAGACTGAGGAAGGGTCAGTGGGAGGAGCCACAGGAGCAGTCAGCAGGGGGGGGGGGGGGGGTGCATGTCCGGACAGGTATATGTAGCTTACCACACCTACATCCTCCTCTGCTTTTTTGGGAAACCCATATTGGTTTAGTGGTTTGGTGTTGGTCTTTGTATGCTCACACTGCCAGCCTTCTTTCTGCAGCCATGCAAATGTCGCTGAGTGTTGTGCAATAATTTGCTGCACCTTCTGATCATTGCTCATCTCCTCTGGTTTTATCCATATTTCACCGATTGTGCATATTCTATCCTGATATTCTCATGTTGCTATCTGCATGCTGTGTATGTTATTCAGTCCAGTTGACATCAGCCAAATCATACAATTAACTGGGTCAAAACAAAGCCCTGCTTTGGCCATATAATCATTCCCCAGTATATGTTCCTGCTCCCTGTGTAATTCCACCAACACTATTAATGTTCTAAAGCTATATCTCCTATTCTAACTTCTAATGGTACACTCACATGTCCTACTAGTGAATGACCTGTAAGTCCACTTAGGATATTTTGACCTTGTATCTCACAATTTGCGTTATTTATATTAGTGTCATTGACAGTGGTTCGGGATCCTCCAGTGTCCCATAAAAAGCTGACAGGGTTGCCCCCGACCCAACCGCTCACTAGGGTTCTTCTGGTTTCATCTCACCATGTGTCACACACCCATGTTGGTGAGGCTTGAAGCTCAGGTACAACTTCCTGGGTGGTGATTTCTCCATCATGTTATTTGTGGGCTCCCTCTTACTGCTTCTTATCACTTTGTGCACGATGTATCTCAGGAAACAGTACCATTGACTTTGAAGAGTTCTCGGTGATGATGGTGCACCAGGCGAATGAGGAGGCAAAAGGAAAATATGAAGAAAAGTTGGCAGAGTTCTTTCGCATATTTGATCAGTGAGTTTGACTTGTGATGACCTTCATGGTTAAAAATGAATCCTAAACTTGACAGAATATTTCTTTCTGTATCAGTCCATATTTTCAGTCAGAGAAGCAATAAGACTTTATCACTTCTCTAACCAAGAAGAGCAATTTAAGATGTTGGCTTGTGATCACTAGCAGAAAAGTAAGTTTCATAATTTCATGCAGGAACATTATAAGGAACTGAGAGAGAGCTGTTGCATAGTGTGGAGTTCCCAGGGCCATGTATAATCCCACATTTCCATTACTTTGAATTACTGATTTAGACAGGTTTAGAATCAAGTTGAAAATGAGGCAATAGTGCTAAAAAAGAGCCTTTTTAAAGACCTTCATATTATCAAAAAGTTGAATGGAATGAAGCAGGAATACTGACCAGAACCAGTGGGGACTGGATTGTCAGGGTTCAGGAACAGCCAATGTTTTGGGTATTGAAGGCTAGTTGTCTCTGATATCTTGCATGACCAGAAAAGCATATGCTGTGTCAGACAGTTGGGAGACCTAATAAATATTCTGTTTCAAACACATCCAATATTTTATGATTTTATATTGAATTTTATGTTTGGGCATATTCATGTATCCATTAATAACAACCATGCACATTGAAGATGAAGGGAATGGTTGTTGTGTACTGTCAGAATAGAAGGCATAATATTTTAGGATAATCAATTTGAGTAACTTGCAACATGTTCCAACAAATATATATATGTAAATTGATCTTTCCTAGAGCTCACCATCGCTGGAGATATTCTAATGAAAATTCCTAGGTTAATTGTTGGCTCAATAGTTGAAATGATTAATAAGCTGAACCACTGACCGCATTTTCACTATGTTTTATGACTACAAGGCAGGCTAAACAAATGTTGGTCTTTTCTCATATATTAAGTTCTAAGGCAAACTACATTGGTTGAAACCATCTCCAGTTAAATGATACTCTGCCTTTTGATTTCTTTTTCTATAGTGCATGACCTTACGTATTCTTACGTTAAACTCCATTTGCAAGTTTTCACCTACTCATCCAATATTTCTATATCCTGTTACAACATCTAAATATCCTCATAACAGCATGCCCTACTATTTATTTTAATGCCTTTGGAAAATTGGAATACATAGACTTTGTTGGTCACTAACTAATGATAATTAAGTGAGAAGCAAGAATGGCTCTTGGGCCACTCTACCAGTTACATAAATACTTTAGGCCTGTGTAAACGACCCATTTATTCTGACACTATTTTCTGTAACTGTTTTCCAATCCATGTAACACACTTCTCTGAATGTTTACCTTGTGCATAGCAATGCTGATGGTTTCATTGAATGGGATGAGCTACAGAGCTTATTTTTAACCGCTGGAGAAGAGATCACAGAAGAGGAAATTAATGAACACATGAAAGAGGGTGACAAAAACAACGATGGCAAACTAGACTTTGACAGTTTGTATACAAGTACAAAAGAGAATATAATATTGATTGAAATATTTATCTTTTAGCCATGTCAATGAAGCTAAACTCAATCAAACTTCTTTTCTTTCCTTTCTTTCTTCATTTCAGAATGGATGAATTTATGGAAAATATCCAGTAAATGAACAACATTCCTCAACAACCATCAGTGTCTCATTTCTTCAGAAACCCTTTAAAATATCATGTTCCATCTCCTGCTCTACAAATCCATTACTTTTGGCTTTTGGCTCAGCCTCTCTTCAAGATCACATTTAAATAAATTAGAACACATAGCTTACTGTACAGTATCTTGTGCCACATTTCTCATGCTCTACTGTAGCTAACTGATCATCAGACATTTGAAAGGAATGTGATCGCTGCATCCAATGCAAAATTAGACATATTTGACCTATACTCTGAAATTGCTAGCACTGTCGCTACAATTCACTCCTGCAGAGGAAGAAGCAACATTCTATGTATGAAACTCTTAATGATTTTGCCAGCAGTCTAGAACACAGTACCATATATTCCAAACCTTTTCCCAATAAAATTAATGTCATTTTATCAGCCAGTTGTTGTTGCAATTATTGAGTGCCTGACTTGCTTAAAAATGTCCTGATTATTATTTTTAATTATCAACAGACTCCAATTGCAGCTTTCCAGAGGTTCTCCCTGATCTGCCTTTATATTTCACAGATGATAGAACACTTCACTGGTATTTGTAAAAATTTACTCATCTCCTTGTTGGAACTATTAGGCCTATCAATTTAAATTTAAAGTAAGAAACATATGGTGTCTCCAAAGTTGCACTGAAAATAAGACCATAAGATATAGGAGCAGGATTAAGCAATTCGTCCCATCGAGTCTGCTCTGCTATTCCATCATGGCTGATTTATTATCCCTCTCAACACCATTCTCCTGCCTTTTTGCTATAACCTTTGATGCCCTTGTGATCAAGAACTTATCAACCTTCAATGACTTGGCTGCCACAGATTCCGAAATTGCCCACCTTCTGAAATTCCTCCTCAACTCTGTTTTAAAGGGACATCTGCTAGTCTGAAGCTGTGCCCTCTGGTCTGAGACTCCCCCACTAAAGGAAACATCCTCCTCATGTCCACTCTAGCTAGCCCTTAAGATGTTCAGATGGAAGTTCTAAATATGGATATATTTACTACGATTGAGTTTGCCTGTAGCGGGCAGTTTTAGAGATGCCAAATGTTGGCATGTCTGACCTTCTGCTCCATTGATAGACTCTTCACTAACTCCATCTCTTACTGGAGTATTGATGTGCTAAGATACTAATCCATATGCAAAATGCCAGAGCTGACTGGCTTAAGAAATACAGACTCATTCAACTATAAAAGGTGTGATGCAAGTTGCGTATTCATTTTATTTTAATTATTTGCTATCATTTTAAGTTGATTTCTAATTAAAAGTTTTTTTTAGATTTATGAACTAACTTTATTCTTTCCTTAAATTTATTTGAATATTTTTTATCCTGAGACACTTAAAAATAATTCCAAATTCATTTTTAGCAGGGTGTTCAGAGGGCAAGACCTCAGCATATACTATCGGAAGCCTGCTCCAAGTTAAAACTCTGGGATAATGCCTCTGAGAGTTACCTCCATTCCCTATATCTTAAAGGGATCTGTGAGTGGTGACTTTGGTTGTTAGGTGGATTCATTGTGATATGGTATGCACAAGACTTAGCAATAAAAGGTAATAGTTAAATTCTATTTATCTCTATTACTGGAAAATCCTTGTGACATGTCTGGGACAATTAATAACTCCTAGTCATCATACACCTGAAAGACAAACTTCAACAGCTTGGTTTATTCTAGTACCAATTCTTGCAGAGTCATTGCAGAAAACTGCTACATTCATTCATGTACAACTCAGCAACAACATCTACTGATGTAAGTTAGAGTTTACAGGAAATGGTGCAGTAATAACTTAAGAGTTTAAAAAACTTATTCATTCTGTCCCTTGGTTAGTGTACCTTGTGAAGAGTTATTCTTCATATTCTGTGTTGGGTGGTAAGTCAAATATTCTTGTTTCTAATCATCATCCTTAGGCTCATTATTCTTAGAGTTGCATTCAAATAGAAGCAGGGTGACAAGATAAGAGGCTTGTCATTTAAGCATGACTGACGTTTATTGTTGAGGTTCATATATGAAAATGGGAATTTATCTTCTCATCAATGAGATATGGATGCCAGCGGCAAGGCCAGAACTTGGTGCTCATCCTTAATTGTGCTGAGAAGGTAGTAAAGAGCCATTTTCTTGAATCAGTTTAGTCTTGTTGATAAAAGTAATCAAGTAATGATTTGGTTATTGTTCTAGTACTTAGATCCAACAATGATAAAATAAAATTGATAAATTTCCAAGTCAAGATGGCTTTTGGCTTGGGAACGGATGGGATATGGTAGGAAGCTGAAAATGATGGTGTTCCCATATACCTTACTGTCTTTGTTATATCTGGTGATAGAGTCCTGGGTTTAGCAGGTATTTTGAAGATACTTTACATCTTGTAGATAATGCCAAGACTTTGAGGAATAAAAAAAAACATTTTCTGGAGAAAACCCAGCCTTAAAATTAGCCTTGTAACTGAAGCGTTTATGTGTTTGGTCTCATAAGCGTAAGAAATTAAAGCAGGAAAAAGATACTCACCTGCGCCTCTTCCCCTTTGTCCATGTTCCATCATTAAAAAAGATCATGGCTGCTTAATTACCTTAATAAGTATGTTCCTGGCATCATATTGCTATATTCTTTGATTCTTTTAATATAAAATAAATCTATCCATCAAAGGTTTAAATGCAATTATTGACTGAGTCTCTGTATCCCTCCAAGACAGAAAAGCCCAATGAATTACAATCTTCTAAAAACAGAATTTTTTCTTTATTTTAGCACTAAATGGCCTATCCCATATTTTGAAATTTCAATCTTAGTTTAAGACCATTCTGAGACCCTGCTGTTACAAGAGTCAACCCTTGTAATAATGATCACTGAGGCACAGAGAATCTGAATTTACCGACAAGTAACTTTTATTGTCTCAACTATAAAAAGCACATGGATTCACAAACTAACTACCTGTGTTCACTCCACTGGGATTACCTGACCCTCCATGAACTCTTTATCAGGGAAAAGAGTTTACACTGGCCAGGCATTCCTCGTAGTTCCGATCTCCACGTGTCCATGGGATTCTCCTTATCCGTGCTGGTTGGTCTCTGCAGAGCTATCGCCCTTATTTATTTGGAGCTCCTGACTCCATTTATATTTAAAACTCTATTTATAGCGTTCCTCATCAGTTGAACTGGTGGATCACCATCTCATCGGCTCAAGGTCACTAACCTACCTGGGTCACCTTCTTACTGGCTCTAGTCCAGGCTACAACCAACAATGTTTCATGTTTCTGTCCAACTCAGCCTTGTGTATTTGTATCTTTCAACTCTGACTGGTCCAAACCAGTTAAATGAGGCAACCCAGACAATGTCTAATGAGATTATAGATTGTTTCTTTGGTCGGTCTGGCATTTTACATTATAAGTCACTACTCATCTGAGAATGGTCTTAGGTTTAGTGGGGCATTACCTGAAGCTCCTTGTGTCCACATCCAATTGCTCTGATTAGGTTACCCCTATCCTTGTTTCATCAAATCCATTAATTGTAGACTGCAGTTTGTTCTGGCCAACATCTCTCTCCTCTTGATCCAAAGATATTTATCTTAGGATCATTATCCTCCTCTCATTCAGTTGACTTCTCACAGGACTGCCATGGAACCGCAGTAGGTGTGCAACACTTATATTTTATAAATAAGATTAACATTTATTACTAAATTCACTCACTTTATACTGACAATCATTTCTGCAGATTCATGAAAGCATTACCCTCTACTTTTTCCATTATTTCGGCCTTCTATCTTCTCAATTGATATACAACGAGCAATACAATTATCAGGGTGCATAAAATTAGTATTATGGCAGCATGTGATACTATTCTCACCCATGGATGTATTTGAACATTTGTCCCCCAATTCCAAAACTTACTCCAAAAGCCTGGGTCACTCAATATTTTATTTGCCTTACTAGCGTCTGTTTTAATGACTTCAGTGCGCGTAGTCCATTGATGGATGATCTCCCTGGCCTCCTCCATGACACATGTCCAGTCTGCGGTCAAGTGAAGAATTGGTGGCAACTCAGTAACGACATAGTCCCACAGATGTTCATCTGCATCAGTGCGTTGGATCTTGAAGTTTTCCTTCATTACTGTGTCTCCTACTGGCTGAGGCAAAATTCATCCTCCAAAGACCAGATCTAAAGTCACACTTCCTATGGTGACATTGTGACTTTCCAAAGAGTATTGTTCCAATCCCTTGCTATAATCTGTGGCGTTGTTGCTATATAATATGTCTGTCACACCAATGCATATTGTAAAAAGACTGATTATTCACAGGAAAATAGACAATGAACAATTTTAATAAGTACTGAAACCACAATTTGTAAGCTTCTGTTTTGTCATTTCTTCTAGACAAGATCTGTGGTCTCCCCCTTGATGGCATCTTGATAAATCCATCTCTTTCCCAGTGCTATGCATAACAATAGCATGTGTTGGTGGGTTACTTAAGGATATCCATGTACTCTCATGATATTTACTGACATTGTGAACCCTTTTCAAAGGATAGTTTGAATTATTTTCATGTCGGGGAATGTGGAACTACTCCAACATAAAACCTTCCTTGACCATTATCACAGGTACCCAGTACTCTGTTGGTTATTGTAAAGCTTCTAATACGACACAATGGCACCCTTTCTCTGACCTTTTCTTTTAGATGCTCATCTGAGATCCAATTTGTAGATCAATTTGTAATAGATTAGTGCCAAACATGGCAAGCAACCAACTAACATATGTAGCACAGATCTCAGTTTTATGCATTTCCCTAGACATGATGTCTATGCGGTCAATAATCAGATTTGTTGAATCTTCAACAGGCTTCAGAAATTTAACCGCATCCAGTTACCTGGGATGCATCTTGATTAATCTGATTAGTTTGTACCTGATCTTGATCATTTTCTCCAGTAACATCCCTTGTTTTCTGCTGGAGTGACTGTATCTGGTTTTCAAATTCTGGTATATCTAGGGTGTTGAGCATTGCTACCCCTGATGCATAACCTACTCCCACTAATTCCAATAGTCCTATTTTTGATTGGCTTAAAATCACTCTTGCTGGAGAAGTAAATAATCATTTTGTTGTAGGTGAACACCATTCTGGCTCCATTATTTTAGTTAGATTGAAGATCACCTGCCCATGGTACCCTGGCATCAAGGTGACAAGTTCCCTTGTATCTTCTAACACTAATCTGCAGAAAAAAAGCATGAAGGAGGTGTGGGATGGGATGAAGATCATCACCGGATGTGGTGCAAAGCGGGGGGCAAACATAAGTGGAGATGTGGAGAAAGCGAACCAGCTGAACAACTTCTTCAATAGGTTCGACAGCACAATCTCACCCTCACCGCAGAACTCCACACCAGGCTTACTTCCCTCACAGGAAAATAGCCACTCACAGGAGACCTGGCCCACGCCCAGGTTTACGGCTGCACAGGTGGAAGGTCAACTGAGGAAGATCTGTACCAGCAAGGCGGCTGGACCGGATGGAGTTTCCCCACGATTACTGAGGGCCTGTGCGACTGAACTGGGAGAACCACTACAGCGCATCTTCAACATGAGTCTAGATCAGTGAAGAGTACCCAGACAGTGGAAAACATCCTGTATTGTCCCGGTACCGAAGAAACCACAACCAAAGGAGTTGAATGACTTCAGACCTGTTGCCTTGACGTCGCACGTGATGAAGACCATGGAGCGGCTGATAATACAGAATCTGAGGCCACAAACCAGGCACGCCCGGGATCCGCTTCAGTTTGCGTATAAGAAGAAGGTGGGAGTGGAGGATGCTATCACGTATTTGCTGCACAAATCACTCTCTCACCTAGATGGGGTCAGTTGTGCTGTGAGGATTACATTCCTTGACTTCTCTAGTGCCTTTAACACCATCCAGCCCAAGATCTTAAAGCACAAACTAACGGAGATGGGAGTAGACTCTCACATGGTGGATTGGATAGTGGACTACTTGACAGATAGACCTCAGTATGTGCGGTTGGGAGACTGTAGGTCTGACACGGTGGTCAGCAGCACAGGAGCGCCACAGGGAACCGTACTCTCTCCGGTCCTGTTCACCCTGTACACATCAGACTTCCAATATAACTCGGAGTCCTGCCATGTGCAGAAGTTCGCTGATGACACGGCCATAGTGGGGTGTGTCAGGAATGGACAGGAGGAGGAGTATAGGAAACTGATACAGGACTTTGTGATATGGTGCAACTCAAACTACCTGCGTCTCAATGTCACCAAGACCAAGGAGATGGTGGTGGACTTTAGGAGATCTAGGCCTCATATGGAGCCAGTGATCATTAATGGAGAATGTGTGGAGCAGGTTAAGACCTACAAGTATCTGGGAGTACAGTTAGACGAGAAGCTAGACTGGACTGCCAACACAGATGCCTTGTGCAGGAAGGCACAGAGTCGACTGTACTTCCTTAGAAGGTTGGCGTCATTCAATGTCTGCAGTGAGATGCTGAAGATGTTCTATAGGTCAGTTGTTGAGAGCGCCCTCTTCTTTGTGGTGGCGTGTTGGGGAGGAAGCATTAAGAAGAAGGACGCCTCACGTCTTAATAAGCTGGTAAGGAAGGCGGGCTCTGTCGTGGGCAAAGTACTGGAGAGTTTAACATCGGTAGCTGAGCGAAGGGCGCTGAGTAGGCTACGGTCAATTATGGAAAACCCTGAACATCCTCTACATAGCACCATCCAGAGACAGAGAAGCAGTTTCAGCGACAGGTTACTGTCGATACAATGCTCCTCAGACAGGATGAAGAGGTCAATACTCCCCAATGCCATTAGGCTTTACAATTCAACTGCCAGGACTTAAGAACTTTTTTTAAAGCTATTATTAATGCTTTTTGAGTTAGTGATTTAGATGCATATCATATTATTACTGAGTTAAGTATTGTATGTAATGAGTTTTTGCTACAACAAGTGTATGGGACATTGGAAAAAAATGTTGAATTTCCCCATGGGGATGAATAAAGTATCTATCTATCTATCTATCTATCTATCTAATCCTGCCCCATCGGTATTATGCTGGGTCTCACTACATGTAGGCTCTGGTGTAGTTTCCATCACTTGTGGGCTTGGAGTAGAGATTTTTCTTATAGTTTTGAAAACCTGGAAAGGGCCTGGGCCCTGACAAAAACTCTTCTTCTGGTCCTTTAGTGCCTTCCCCATTCTACTCTCCCTGTGTACTATATTCTCCTGTGGGCAGTTTATAATGATGGAAGCAACCCTTGAGAAATGTAAGGGGGGGGGGAACCACCACCCCAGTCAATATACCTCTTGTGTAGATCACTGCCCCACTCAATATTCACATGAGTGTGATCCCACAGAACTGTAATCCTATCATGGCCATCATTGCCTGAAGGCTGCTCAATAATTGGACCTACAGACTAACTTATGATTATTCCCTCTGGGATACTGAATAATGTCAGCTTTAGAATTTTATTGCATAGGAACTGTACCTTTGTACCTTCTGGAATACCTAGGGTTTTGTCCTTGCACATAAAGCCAATATACTACCAATTTTGAGTCCTCCATTTCTCTTTTGTAGCCTGTATTACCCGTGTCCATTGAGAAGATTTGTTTTTGTTCACTGAGTGTTTTCCAAGCAAAACATCACTCTTGACAAATGTGTAATGGCTATAATAGCTCTGGAGCAAGACTGACCATGGCCCCAGTCATGGTTAATTCCATCGCAAGGAAATACATTATTCTCTTCATGTTGAATTAAACACAAGGGTAATTTCTGCTCTTTTTCCAGTTTAAATATTAATTTATTTTAAGTCCATATTTTCTATTTGTTTTTCTAGATCATCCAATCTGGACTCCCAATTGTCCTCGGACTCAAGGTGTCCATTTTTTCTCACCCAATCTTGTTTCGGGATAGGAGAGACAAGCACTGGCATATTTTCCTTTTCCTTTGGTTTTTTGACAAAAATCCACTGGTTCTCAGGATGAAGGAATTGAACATCACCCCATTGAGATTACCTGTTCCCATCTACTTGAACAGTTGTTCCATCCTTGACTCCCAAATCAACGCTATTGTGTAGATCAATAGTTATGTGCTGATGGTGACAACATTCCTGTTTTTCCCCCACCAATTTCAGCTGGTTGATATGGTAGCACCCACTGGAGAAGTCAGTACTTTGTTTACTGAAAGACTTGCTCGGTCTATAATTTCATAGGGCCCTGCAAACTCTCAATTTAAAAATGAGGTGGGTTGGTGTATTCTAATCATCACTCTTCGTCTTGGGCTGATTCTATGGGACTGACTTTTGAATCAAAGTAGGTTTTACTCTGTTGCTTATTCTTTCCTATTTGGTGGGCTGCCACATAAGTGGGCTCTTTTACTGTTTCTACCAATTGTTGTACTCACTTTTCTGACACAATTCCATTGATTTCAGGTTCTGTCAAATGTAATCCACCAATCCTCTCATGTCCCTTTCAGTCATGAGCTCATAAGGAATGTAATTTGTTGAAGATGCCACTGTATTCCTTATTATCATCAGTTTAAAAGGCAAAACTACCTGCCACGTCGTTGCACCATTTTTGCAATTGTAATTTTTTGTGTTCGATTCATTCTTTTCACAATTTCATATGACTGTGGATTATAGGGTATATGAAATCTCCGCTTGATCCCTAAAAGTACCATGACAGCCTGCAATATCTGTGCTGTGAAATGTCTGCTTTGATCTGATTCGATACTCTGGGGTAGTCCCCAGTGAGTGAACATCCTTTCCAATAAAATTTTTGCAGTGGCCTCTACTGTGTTTATCTGAGCTGGGAAAACTTTCACCTACTTTGTAAAGGTATCTACTACTATCAGAATATATTTGTACCCTCTTGGGGTGGATTGGAAGAAGACCAACATAATATATCTGCAAATTAGTCCAAGGCCCATACACTGGTCTGGTGTGTCAAAAGGCTCCCTTCTTTACATTTCTGTCAGGATTATATTGTGCAGAGATAAAGCAATTTTTGACATAATACTCTCCATTGTCCTTCATCTTAGGCCACCAGCCCACTTCCTTGATCTTTTCCAGGGTGCTTTTGCACCCCTGGTGCTCCCATAGATCATGGTACCAATGGATCATCTGGTTTTTCCTCCCTCTGGAACCACAAGCTTTCCTTCATGAAGGACAACTCCATCTTTGACAAACACTGCCTTTTGCACTTTGTATATTTCAGAACTTCGTCCTTCTGTCAATTTTCTATTTTTTTAAAAATCTTTCTTCTGCTCCTCTGTTAAATCCATTTCTTATGTTGTTTCTTCTACCTCCCAATCTCCCCAATCTGTGGCTGCCATTCCTGCCCAGATAAAACACCTTGCTTCACCGATTCATCAGCCTTTCTATTTCCCTCAGGAGATTATTTAAAGTAGGTTTTCACCTTCATGACTCTGTATTCTTTACCCTTTGCCTCTTCAAATATATATTGTAATAAAGCAGCAGATAGGAGCGGCTTTCCGTCAGCTGAAACAAACCCTCTGGCTTTCCACAGAGGCAAATGTTCTGTAAGGCTGTTACAAACATACATACTATCAGAGTGTATGACTGACCCTGGCAGAAAACGTTCTGGGTGGCTAACCACATATGCTACAGCTGCCAATTCTGCTGCCTGTGCACTCATGGATTTGGGTAACTTTAAAGCTATATTATAACTTTCCTGGCCATGTTCATCCTTTACATATATGCCATACCCAGTTCTCCTTTCACCATCCTGTACTGATGAGGAGCCAACTACAAAAATTATAAAGAAGGGTTTTTCTTTTTTGTTTGTGTCTTTGTTCTCAGTCATTACTTTATCTGATCTGCTTCTACCCCTCCTTTTTGTTTTGATACAAATGGGCCCATGGGAATATTTGCTATCATAACTTGACACTCATGTTCACTTCCTTGGTACACCAGGTTATCAGCTAACACAGGGGTAATGTTTACTCACTTTACACTAATATTTCTCCCTTGCAACAGCAATGCCCAGCTGGCAATTCTGATTTGGCTTCCTGAGCCATCTTTAATCCTCCCATCTAACAGTAATTGTATGGGGGTGTGTTCTGTCCGTATTGTAAGTTGTAAGTCCCTATGTAGGTGAAATGTTGTACTGCCCAGAAAAGTTTTTCCCAGTGTCAAGATTATTCTTAAATAACTAACTTCTTGTTTCATTCCCTGTGCTTTTTTAGGCTTTACCTTTAATCCCAATGTATATAATAATTGCAGCAGTTCTGTCAGTAGCTCATAATGTCCCTGCTTGGAGGGCATTATGGAGGAGTAGATCATCAATGTATTGTACCAACCACTCAGGCTTTGAAAATGTTTTAACCCTTCCCCTAAGCACTGATGAATTGTAGATGGGGAATTATGGAACTCCTGCAGAAGGGCATACCATGTGTACTGCTATTCCTGAAAGGTGAATGCAATCTTGTATTGACACTCTCATTCTAGTGGGATAGACCAAAACCCATTATTTATGTCTAAAACTGTGAACCACTGTGTCTTTCATTCTGTTTGACACTGTTTCTGGGTTACTTGCTACAGTTGGGGCTGCTAACAAGGTTACTTTATTCAGCTCTTGATATTCTATTGTCAACCTCCAACTACCATCTGGTTTCCTCACGGGCCATATGGGTGAATTATTAATGGAGGCTACTGCCCTCAGAATCCCTTGTTGTACCAAACTCTGTATTACCTTACCTACTGATGCACCATCAATAACTCTGAGACGTGGTTTAAGGTAGGCTTTTATTGGCTGGAAGAAAGCACAAGCAGCAAGTGACCATCACACAACATCCTGGAGACTGAGGAAGGGTCTGTGGCTCCAATCGCCTTTATACCGGGGTCTGTGGGAGGAGCCACAGGAGCAGTCAGCGGGGGGGGGGGGGGGGGGGGGGGCATGTCCGGACAGGTATATGTAGCTTACCACACCTACATCTTCCTCTGCTTTTTTGGGAAACCCATATTGGTTTAGTGGTTTGGGGTTGGTCTTTGTATGCACACACTGCCAGCCTTCCTTCTGCAGCCATGCAAATGTCGCTGAGTGTTGTGCAATAATTTGCTGCACCTTCTGATCATTGCTCACCTCCTCTGGTTTTATCCATATTTCACCGATTGTGCATATTCTATCCTGATATTCTCATGTTGCTATCTGCATGTTGTGTATGTTATTCAGTCCAGTTGACATCAGCCAAATCATACAATTAACTGGGTCAAAACAAAGCCCTGCTTTGGCCATATAATCATTCCCCAGTATATGTTCCTGCTCCCTGTGTAATTCCACCAACACTATTAATGTTCTAAAGCTATATCTCCTATTCTAACTTCTAATGGTACACTCACATGTCCTACTTGTGAATGTCCTGTAAGTCCACTTAGGATATTTTGACCTTGTATCTCACAATTTGCGTTATTTATATTAGTGCCATTGACAGTGGTTCGCGATCCTCCAGAGTCCCATAAAAAGCTGACAGGGTGGCCCCCGACCCAACCGCTCACTAGGGTTCTTCTGGTTTCATCTCACCATGTGTCACACACCCATGTTGGTGAGGCTTGAAGCTCAGGGTACAATTTCCTAGGTGGTGATTTCTCCATCATGTTACTTTGTGGGCTCCGTCTTTCTGGCCCTTCCAAAAGCAACTGGCATTGCTTTGCATTTTCTTACCTCAGGTTTGGACATTCTCACTGAATGTGTCCCTCTTGACCACAGTTATGGCATTTAATTATTCCATCTTCAGTTCTCCCTGTTCCTGGCACTGTTCCATTTCCTCTGTCCTTCCTTGCACCTTGATAGCATCACAGGGAGGCTTTGGGATGGGTCCCCTACCCTCATTTCTCCAGACAATTGACTTACTTTTAAGAGGCATCACCTTCCCATTAGAGGGCTTATTTGGTCTTTGTATCTTTTTTCCGTGTCTTACTCATTTTCCTCAGTGCCCATGCCTCAGTATGTGTAGGTTCAGAAAGATCAGACATTTCCAATGTCTTTTTAGATTCATTGGTACAGTGAGTCACCAGTGTCCTCAACCATCTATTTGAGGCTTCTGGTGCTAAATGGTCCCGATCTAATGCTGTTCCATAAACCCCTTCGAACACAGTCCATAAATGGGATGTAAATGCAGTGGGATGTTCACCTCTCCTCTTGTAACATTTGGCTAGCGCATCTACTGGGTCCCCTCATTGCATTCTTTAATTCCCCACTTGTTCCCCCACCATGTTGTTGAATATCTGACAAACACATAATTAATTTCCTTTCTTGGTGTTGTCTAGCCCATGTATTACTCTTTGATGACTAGTTGCTTGGAAAAGCTCTAAAAGTTCTTCTCCGAGCACACATGTCCTGATATCCTTAGAAATATCTTGAAGCTGCTGTACCCCGAACAGTGTGGTGTATGTTATATTCTGATTGTGATTTCCGCCCCCGGCCCCCCCACCTCTCTGATAGTAACTAGGGGTGCCAATCATGCAGACGATAGCTCCGGCTCCCGTTGGTAGGGTGTCAGTGGGAGATCCTCGGGAAATGGTGCATCGAATGATCGTAATCCTGTCTAGTAGCTAAATCATGCCAATCAATATCTCTATATTCACCTTCTTCCCCTTTTTCATATCCAAAAGCACATATTATTCCTCGCTGTGCAGCATTGGTCCTGCAGCTTTTAAATCTGCTTTAAACTCTTTGCATGCTCCCCAGTGTTACTCTTTCTTTCCTGTGCTGATTTCTGAATCACATCATAGCCCTCTTTAAATCACTGCACTGTTTCCTTCATCATTCCATTTCATTCTTCGCTAGTGCAGCTGCTTCCTCTTGTTTACTTTTTTCTTTAAGTAATTTCTCACACTTCAACTTAAACAGGCTCATATGCATCCAGTCCATACCTCTCTGACCATGTAAATTAGTAAATCTTTTGCTAAAGGTTTCTCCCTCCTTTTGTGACTTTTGTGTTTTACTTCTACCCTCTCTCGTTCTGCTTCATGCCGACATTTGTTTCTGTTCTGCCTTAGCATTTTGCTGTAATTCTAACAAATCCTCAACTGTTTTTGTAATTGTTTAAACTTCCTGCCCGACAGCTTCCCTTGAGCGATTTTCCACAGGGCATCCCCATCAGTTTTCCCCTCACAGCCGGAGTGATCGACAGACTCCTCATATTGCCCAACACATATTTCTGGAGGTATCCTCTCCAATCAAAACAATTCAAGTCCTTTGGGCTTGCAGAATTTCCTAAATTCTTCATCTCAAAATGGTAACCAGTAACTACCCAGCCCCAGATCTCTCTGTGCCTCACCCATGAGGTCCGACTTGAGTCTACTGCTCAGCAAAGAGATTTATCCTCGAGCCCACAACAGGGATGTCAATTCTGTTACAAGAATCACTCTTTGCAATAATTAGTGAGGTACAAAGAATTTGTATTTACCAACAAGTGAGCTTTATTGTTTCAACTAAAAAGCACATGGATTCTCAAATAAATTAGTTGTGTATACCCCACTAGAATTCCCAGACCCTCCATGAACAGTCAAAGAAGAGAGAAGGTATTACCCAGGAAAAGTCTACACTGGCCAGGTGTTCCTTGTGGTTCCCATCTCCACGTGTCAATGGGGTTCTCCTTTTCTGCGATGGTTGATTTCTGGTTGCTGCAATGTTATCTCCCCCCCCCCAACATATTTGGAGCTCTTGATTCTTATAGTGTTCCTCATCAGTTGAACTGGTGAATCTCCATCCCATTGGCTCAAGGTCACCTTCTTACTCATTCTAGTCCAGGCTACAACCAACATTTTTTCATGGTTCTGCCCACCCCAGCCTTGTGTATTTGTGTCTTTCAACTCTGACTGGTCCAAATCAGTTAAATGAGGTGACCCAGATATAGCTTAACAAGATTATAGATTGCTTCTTTAGTAGGTCTGGCACTTTACATAATACGTAGCTACTGGTCTGAGAATGGTCTTAAGTTTTGTGGGTCATTACCTGAAGCTCCTTGTGTCCACATCCAATTGCTCTGATTAGATTATCCCAGAGCAAGGACCAGTTCAGAGTCCACAAAATGGAAGGACACAAAGACAATTGGTTTGTCTACTTCCCCTGTCCTGATACATCAAATCTACTAATTGTATACTGTAGTTTCTTCTGGTCAACACTCCTTTGGTCAAGTTTGACCATGGATATTGTATCTTAGCTGTCAATGTGACCCAATAGTTGATACGCAGACCAGGGCAGGAGGATATGGAGAGCAAGCTGTTGCCCATGCAGCAGACTCACTCTCTCTAAGCAGCTGATGAATCCAAAGGAACAGCAGAGACCAATACAGTCTGACCGATACAGCGCCATCGCAGAAGTTGCCATTCAGTGTTGAACTTAATGTAGGACTGCCTTAGGGACTCGGCTCCCGATTTTACTCTGGAGGTTACTCCCGAACCCTTCCCCGTGAGAGGGTATAGCCACAAGATCAGAATTTGCCTTGGCCTCGATGAGTTGTCAACCTAGGCTGATGAGCCCTATCTACCTGAATAGACCATTCTACCAGAAGTATTCATGCAATACAGCTCGTTTCACCACCTACCCCACTACTTTCTAATCTGGCTACCTTCCGTCTCCACTATGTACTGATGCAGGGTCTCATTGGGCTGGAAGGGCCTGTTCTCATGTTGTGTCTCTAAATAAAACAAATAAACTCTCTTGACCTCAGCATCATTAATGTAGACAGGAGAACTCATGCTGTGACTTCAGATAGTTCTGGGCAAATGTGATCATTAGGATATTGATGATGGGGATTTGATGCTGTTAATGCTATTAAATATCAAGATGAAAATAAGAATAGATGGTTAGATACCTGGCATTGGCATGCAATAAATATTTCTTGCTGCTTATTAGTTCATGTCTGAAAAATGTCTAAATGTTATTTTTTCTGAGGAATGGAATTGATCAATATGCAATCATGGGCTTCAATTATACTAGTGCCCAAAAAATACACGGTAACCTGCCTCAATGACTACCATCAGTAGAACCTAGATCCACTGTGATGAAGTGCTTCGAGAAGATGGTCAGGAAGCATATCAGCTTCTGTCTGTGGAGTGATCTGATCCTGCTCTAATTTGTCTATTGACATAGCAGGTCAGCAGCAGATGTCATTTCATTGGCCCTTTACTCAGATCTGGAACACCTGGACAATAAAGATGCACATGTCAGGATGTTCTTCATTGACTACAGCTCAGCATTCAACACTATCATCTTCTTGAAACTCATTGCTAAGCTCCAAGACCTGGGCCTTGATACCTCCTTGTGCAACTGGATCCTTGGTTTCCTCACTGACAAATCCAGTAAGTATGGATTGACAACAAAATCTCCTCCACAATCACCACCAACATAGGTGCACCACAAGGCTATGTGCTTATTAACCCCCTGCTCTACACACTTTATACCTATCATTTAGTGACTAAGAACAGCTCCATTGCCTTATTTGAGTTTGCTGATGACACCACTGTTGTTGGCCCTATCAAAGTTGGTGATGAATTGGGATATAGGAAGGAGATTAAAAATCTGGTTGAGTGATATGACAACAACAATCTCTCACTCAATGTCAGCAAAACCAAAGAGCTGATTATTGACTACAGGAGGAAGAAGCTGGAGGTCCATGAGTCAGTCCTCATAGGGGTTCGGAGGTGTGAGGGTCAGAAACTATAAATTCTTTGGCATTATCATATCAGAGGATCTATTCTGGAACCAACAGGTATGTGCCACGACAGAGGCAGCATGACAGTGCCTTCTTAAAAATTTAGTTAGATTTAGCATGATACCAAAAACTTTGACAAACTTTTTTCGATGCACAGTAGGGAGTATCCTAACTAGTTGCATCATGGCCTGGTTGGGAAACACCAGTGCCCCGGAATGAAAAAAAACCTACCAAAAGTGGTGGATACAGCTCAGTCCATCCTGGACAAAGCTCTCCCCAGATTTGAGCAATTTACATAGAACACTGCCATAATAAAGCAGCATCCATCATCAAAGACCCTCACAATCCAGGTCACACTCTTCTTGCTACAGCATTGGAAAGGGGGTACAGAAGTCTTGGGCTCCACACCACCAGATTGAGGAACAGTTATTACCCTACAACCATCTGGCTCCTGAACTGACATGCATGACTTCACTCATCACATCACTGAACCGATTCTATAACCTATAGACTCACTTTCAAGGACTCCTTACAACTCATGTTCTAGCATCTTTGTTTTATTTACACAATTTGTCTTCTTTTACACATTGGTTATTTGTCATTCTTTATGTATAGTTTATCATAAATTATATTGTAATTCTTTATTTTACCTGAAACACCTGCAATAAAATGAAATCTCGAGGTAACATATGGTAATGTATATGTACATTGTTTGATAACACATTTACTTTGAACTTTGAATCATCAATGAATATCTCCACTTCAAACCATAATAGATAGAAAGTCATTTATGAAGTATCTGAAGAGAATTATACTGAGGTCACTGCCTTGAAGAGCTCCAATAGTAATGTTCTGTGGATGAGACAATTACATTCTATCAACCCAAACCACCTTCCATTGGTTGCCACCAGCCAGTGGATAGACATTAATGAGGTCACCTCCAGCCATGGCAATTTTAACTGTGGTTTCCATTGACCAATTTTGTTGATGCCACAATCTGTCAAGTACTGCTTTGAGGTCAAGGGCAGTCCACCTCTGTTCAGTACTGATGCTCATATTTGAGTCAAGTCGATAAAGAGATCCAGTCTGACCTCTAGTAGGATGCCATGGTAACAGAGCAGTTAACATTTCGCTATTACAGCTTGGAGGATTCCGGAGTTCAGAGTTCAATTCTGGCGTCATCTGTAAGGAGTTTATATGTTTTCCCTGTTAATACATGTTTTTTTTTCTGGGTGTTCTGGTTTCATCCCACAGTCCAAAGAAGTACTGGTTATTAGGTTAATTGGTCATTGTAAAATGTCTTGTAATTAGGCTAATGTCAAATCAGAATCAGTATCAAGTTTATTATCACCAGCATGTGTCATGAAATTTGTTAACTTAGCAGCAGCAATTCAATGCAATACATAATATAGAAGAGAAAATAATAATAATAACAAATAAATCAATTACAGTATACATATATTGAATAGATTAAAAATTGTGCAAAAAACAGAAATAATAAAATTAAAAAAGTAGTGTTCACAGGTTCAATGTCCATTTAGGAATCAGATGGCAGAGGGGAAGAAGCTGTTCCTGAATTACTAAGTGTGCGCCTTCAGGCTTCTGTACCTCCTACCTGATGGTAACAGTGAGAAAAGGGCATGCCATGGGTGTTGGAGGTCCTTAATAATGGACACTTTCTTTCTGAAACACCACACCTTGAAGATGTCCTGGGTACTTTGTAGGCTAGTACCCCAGATGGAGCCAACTAAATTTACAACCCTCTGCTGCTTCTTTCCATCCTGTGTAGTAGCCCCCTCTCCCCCATACCAGACAGTGATGCAGCCTGTCAAAATGCTCTCCACAGTACATCTATTGAAGTTTTTGAGAATGTTTGTTGACATACCAAATCCCTTAAAAATCCTAATGAAGTATAGGCACTGTCTTGCCTTCTTTATAACTGCATCGATATGTTGGGACTGGTTTAGATCCTCAGATCTTGACCCCCCCCCCTCCCCCCACCCCCCCGGAACTTGGAACTGCTCACTCTCTCCACTTCTGATCCCACTATGAGGATTGATATGTGTTCCTTTGTCTTACCCTTCCTGATGTCCACTATCAGCTCTTTCGTCTTACTGACATTGACTGCCAGGCCGTTGCTGTGACACCACTCCACCAGTTGGCATATGTCGCTCCTGTACGCCCTCTCATCACCATCTGAGATTCTACCAGCAATGGTTATATCATCAGCAAATTTATAGATGGTATTATAGATGGGCTTGTACACGCTGGAATTAAGGAGATTGAGAGGGGATCTGATTGAAACATATAAGATTATTAAGGGATTGGACAAGATAGAGGCAGGAAGTATGTTCCGGATGCTGGGAGAGTCCGGTACAGTCATGGTTACTTGAAATGACTTGCAGATTCAGGCAATTCTTCAAGAAAAGTAAACCTTTATTTGCAAACAAAGGCTGAGGCAATCAATGAACTTGTCACCGAAAGCCCACCGAGCTCCGGTGTACAGCATCCTTTATAGTAATTTCTTATCTCAGTTACATTTCAGTTTTATTAGCATACCCAATCAATTTTTAGTTGCACATCATCTATATATGAATTAATTAATCACTTTTGCCTAGCCCGCGGTACGTCACCATTGTTTTTCACCCGTTCGCATTGGGGCCTTATTCGTGGCCAAGATTATGTTTTTCAGACAACCTCCCTCACAGTACATTCCTGCTTGCAGCATCCTGTCCGCCACCGTTATCTCGTACTAAACAAAGGCTGAGTGTAATACATGGGATACATCGCAGCTAATGGTGTTGCAAAACAAGCAGGTGTACTGTAAGTGCCATAATATGCAGCTAAGAGAGTACAAAGTATCTAGTGAAAACAACACATAACAAAATGTGCCTAGTAAAATAATACATATTAATATTCGGTACCTAGAAGTGATTACATAGTATAGTAAATAGCTAATACATAGTGATTATAGTTCAGGTATATATAATGATTATATCAGGTATATTTCTCAATAGTACCAGAGGGCATGGTTTGAGAGTAAGGGGTGGGTCATTTAGGACAGAGTTAAGGAGAAACTTCTTCTCCCAGAGAGTTGTGGGGGTCTGGAATGCACTGCCTCGGAAGGTAGTGGAGGCTAATTCTCTGGATGCTTTCAAGAAGGAGCTAGATAGGTATCTTATGGATAGGGGAATCAAGGGATATGGGGACAAGGCAGGAACAGGGTATTGATAGTGATTGATCAGCCATGATCTCAAAATGGCGGTGCAGGCTCGAAGGGCCGAATGGTCTACTTCTGCACCTATTGTCTATTGTCTATTTGAGCTATACCTAGCCACACAGTCATGAGTATAGACAGAGTAGAGCAGTGGGCCAAGCACACACCCGAAGTGCACCAGTGTTGATCGTCAGCGAGGAAATGTTATCACCCAGGAGATGTGGTCTTCCGGTTCAGAAGTCAAGGGTCCAATTGCAGAGGGAAGTACAGAAGCCTAGGTTCTGTAACTTCTCAATCAGGATTGTGGGGATGATAGTATTAAATGCTGAGCTGTAGTAAATGAACAGCATCCTGACAGATAGTCATTAAGGCAGCTCACATTATTCTTCTTAGGCACTGGTATGATCGTTGCCCTTTTGAAGCAAGTGGAGCTTCCACGTGTAGCAGTGAGGGGTTGTAAATAGGTCGGTTGCTGGGTTGGAAGGACTTGTTCCACACTGCATTTCTAATAAAAAAATTAATACCATCCCAGATATTTTCATTGGCTGACATTGGTGTTCCTAGAGATTTGGCAGGTTACTCATTAGCTTTACAACTTTTTGAATTGTTGAAATATCATGGGCCCCACTTTACCTTGGCTTTTTAATTATAGTTGTTGAAGCCAAATGATTCTTATTATTTTCTTGGAAAATAGCTTTCGTTCATCTTCAAAGACCATCTTAAACTTCGCCTCTCCACTCTATCATAGTTTACTTACAAGATTCAATTTCTCAGCAATAGACAAATAGGGAGTGGCAACCTAGTGAAGCTATGATAGGCATACATGTATGCTAAACTGCAAAACAGGTTGAAATAGATGGAGCCAAGCAAGTTCTCAAACAATGGATCAAATCAAAGATTTATCTAGTCAAGTATGGTAATGGACGATCAAACAACCAAGAGGAGGACGGAGGCCAATGGTCATTCCCTTTATCCACGAAGGCAAGACCCAGCATGTGAATGCTAAAGACAAGTCTTTAACAATCTATCCTTGTTCAGCCAAGCAGACTGAGGTGGCATTGCTTTACAGTGCAATCATCAATCGGGGTTTAATTCCTACTGTTGTCTGTAAGAAGTTTGCACATTCTCCCTGTGACTGCGTGGGTATGTTTAGGGTTAGTGAGTTGTTGGCACAGGAAGTGTGGTTACATGTACGGGTTGCCCTCAGCTCAATCCATGCTGATTTGTTTTGACATACACATGCTTCACTGCATGTTTCGGTATTTTGATGTACATGTGACAAATAAAGCATCTTTATCTTTCATTTAATAACCCAGAGATTACTAACATCCAGGTGCTGCTTCTAGTTTAGTTACTACTTCTAGCTATTCATTGAGGAACACCTTTTTTCTGTTCTATCTAATATGTTTTAATATGGACCTTATGTTTTCCAAACTCCCTTTCAATCCCAATATTGGAACTGCATAGGGCACTGGTTTGAACAAATCTGTGATCAAAGTATTCCCTATCACTTTTAGATATTAATCGACTCTTCTACTTTGACAATCTTCCTCCTTGACCTCTACATTGTACCAATCATATTTATCAGTGACAACAGGACTCATGGTTTCACTGTTTATGTGACAAATAAATCTAATCAAGGTAATCTTTCAAATAATTGAACTCTCTTTTCTCCTGAGATCGCCATAATCCCAGGAGCCAATCTGCAGCCTCTTCAGTTTACTTTACATGACACCATGAAAATGGCTGAGACCACAGGTTGCGGGACAACTGTAGAGTGTAGCACTGAAGCAACGCAGACAAAATGCTGGAGAAACTCAGCATGCCAGGCAGCATCTATGGAAAAGAGTAAACAGCTATTGTATTGGGCCGTGGCCCTTCATCAAGACCTGATGATGGGTCTCTGCCCAAAACATGAAACTGCTTACTCTTCTCCATACATGCTGCGTTCCTCCAGCATTTTATGTGTGTTGCTTTGGTTTTCCAGCATCTGGCAAATTTTCTCATGCTAGTGTAGCACTGAAGACCTGTACTCCAGAACTAGCTCTGCTTCTAGCTAAGTTATTCCAGTACAGTTATCACAGCAGCATCAACCTTCCCGTGTGAAAGTAGGCTGCGTATTGTGTGGCAAGTGACTCACATCAGGCTTTTCCAGCAATTACAATGTACAAGACCTGATGATGGGTCTCAGCCCAAAATGTGGCATTCTCTCCAATAGCTTGGCTGAGTGCAGCTCTGTTAACTCACATGAGCCCTGGCAGAAGACAGGGCAAAGCACATCCTTTGATTGGTATTCCAACTACTGTACACTCTAATACATTCAGAGGGGCTGTAAGGTGTATCAGCTTCAAAGTATATTGCATTTTCTTTCCTTGGCAGCTCTAAAACCTGCATTTTCTACCAGCAAGAAGGACCAGAGACATGGGAACACTACCACTACACCCTATCCTTGTTATATGCGTCTTCAGACAATGCGGATTCAGTTAAGTGAGGAACCTATTTCTACCAACTTCTTATATGCATCCAAAACTCAGAAGTGCGAGGAGTACTTCTTTCCCACCAATACAAGTCACGTGTGCACACCTCACAGTCTCACTCCCGCCAGTCTCGCATTGGTTTTGGCAACATGTGAATGTGTGATCTTGCGCTCTTAAACTTTTGTTGTTTTTACCTATGGTGCAGTGATTTTGTGTTTGAAATATTTACCTATGCCTCCTAAGCATCTGATGTCCAGTCCTGAGCCATCAGCCAAGCAACAGAGGGTGTGCACACCCTCAAGGGGTTTCCTGCCTTCACTGCAGCTGTCCAGGATTGTGTGGCCCTGAGCCGTAAAATTGGTGGGGAAGGATTCTCAGATCTCGAGACTGCTGACAGGGTAGAACTCCTGGATTCTCATGATGAAGAATTAAGTGTGGATGACCTTTTGCATTTAACTCAGACTGAACGTGATAACAATGAAGAAGAAAGCGTCGAGTTGCAGGTGAAGGATTTTACGGGGAAGCAACTGGCAGAATTTTTTAAGCCTGCAGAACACTTGGCACAAATGGCGATGGACAAGGACCCAAGTTTAGAACAGAGTCAGCATTTCAGTTGTTCCCTGCAGTCAAGCCTTCATCCCTACGAGCAAACTTATGCTGAAAAACAAAATGCTGCCAAGCAAACACCCCTCACCACTTTCTTTCAACTGGTGCCATCTCCTGCTGCCGGCAGTACTGAGAGTTCTGAGAGTCTTCCTTCATCCCTGACTACACACAACCGTCCACCTCATCCATGTAAAGCTGCCCGACACCACAACAACCACTCATCTCCCAGAGCAAACACACCTGCCACTGTTGGTGAGTACTGTACACCCTAGTATGTTAACTTTCTATGATTTATTATATTGAATATACCTTAAATTGATGAAATATAATACAAACGTTGCCTCGTGGTACTGCTTTTGTGTTGTATTGGTATGAAAATGTGAATAAATTACAGATAAAACATATTTAGGAAGCCCTCCAGAATGCATCCCTATTTTCTCCATTTAAATAATTATTCACATTATGCGTTGACTGTTAGGAACGTATCCCCCGCATATAACGAGGATAGGGTGTATGTGGATGGGAAGGGAATGGAAAGATATGGTTCAGGTGCGAATTGACAGGACTAGGTAGAATAATAATTTGGCATAGATACAGGTAGTCCCCGAGTTATGAACGTCTGATTTACTGACAACTCGTACTTACGAACCAAGGAAGGAGAACGCCGCCCGCCATTTTAAGTTGGATCGCGACTCCGTCTGCCATTGTAAGTCTGGATCGCGATTCTGTCCGCCATTTTAAGTTGTTGCTGTTGACACTGTGTTGAGTGTTTAACTTTGTATTTGGCTTAAATTTTTCTTAGTAAGATTCACCCTGATCCCCCCCCCCCCCCCACACATTCCGGTCGGCTGGTGGTGCAGTGAGATCAGTGCTGGGCTGGAGAATGGAGTTTCCCCGAGTTCGATCCAGTGATAGACCATTCCTGTGCCGGGTTGATGTCGATCTAGTGACTCCGTACCATCCGTGCTGGGTTGATGTCGAGATTGCAAGTCGACCTAAAAAAAAAACACTGCCACCTCCAGTTTAAATTCCCACGCTGAATTTTGTGGATGATCAAATACCCAAACCCAGCACAGCCCCCATTTGTCACATTTAACCTGTCTCAATGCGGTGGTCCTTAGGACCCAGCGGATCTTGGGAGCCGGCGGCGGCAGTGTTTCTGTTCCATTGACGGGAAGGATTCGCGATTGAAAATAAAGTGGAAATAATAAAGCGTTTGGAAAGAGGTGAAATGCCATCGGTCATTGGAAAAGCATTAGGCTACAGTCGGTCAACGATCGGAACAATTTTAAAGGATAACGGATAAAGTGAGAATCATGGAATATTTGAAAGGCACTGCCCTAATGAAAGCTACATTATTAAGCAACGCAGTGGTTTAATTATTGGAATACATACGTTTCTTAAGTGTTTTATATGCATAAAGGTAAAATATATACTATATACTAAGACAAATGTTCGACTAACTGACGCTAAATAATACCGGATGTACTTGTTCCGACTTCAGTACAAATCCGACTTAAAGATGGACTCAGGAACGGAACTCGTACGTAACCCGGGGACTGCCTGTACATGGGCTGAAGGGTCTGTTTCTGTGCTGGAGTGCTCTGACTCTATAATCCTCTTCAAGTTGCACACCATTCATTTATCATAACTGCATCCAAATCCCTTCTTAATAGTATTAAGGGATAATTTTCACCAGGATGAGAGCGATTTTAGCAGGCAGTTCACAACGACCTTATTTGAGGACATTTTGAGAACGGAATAAAATTGTCTGTAATGTCTGAAAGTATTCTACTTGTATATGATTTCCAAAATGCAGTCAGATAAAACTGGAACAGCTCTTGGTATGGGTGACAGCAAGGAATGGAATTCTCAAGCAACGGAAAGGAGTGGAATCTCTAAACAATGAAGTGAAATACTGAACTGTGTAACACTGAACTGGTTGCAGTGTTAACTGTCTAAATGCTACACTAGTGCAAGAAGAAAGAGAAAAGCTGTTCAATGTGAGGGACATAACTTAATGATAAGATAAAAATTGATATTCTTCAATATTCAAAACAGAAACCATCATGTAGGTAATATACTGCATATTACATAGAAACAATGCAGCGAAATGGATCCATACTGACCTGTGGATAGTCTGTCTCAATCTGCCACAAGTCCAAAGAGATCTTTAAACATTGTGGAAAGCTCAGTAGAAGAAAATGTATATATTTAAGATTGGTTCATCCATTCACAAATAGTTAGCTTAGTTGATAAATATGATTTATTACTATATTAAATTTGACTCTCAGCCTTATCCTTTACACATTGCTTGGAAGTAAACACATTATTCTGCCTACTTTGGTGATACACAAGTGAAAATGAACTTGGCACATGACAAAAACATGGTTGCTGTGGTCTCATGGTAACTCCAAACATTTTACTTCGATTCCCTTCACAATAAGGCCATCCGCTGGGCGGAGGAGCAACACCTTACATTCCGTCTGGGTAGCCACCAAGCTGGTGGCATGAACATCAACTTCTCCTTCTAGTAAAAATAAATCCTCCTCCTCCTCTTCTTCTATTCCCTCCTCTGACCCCTTACCTCTTCTCACCTGTCCCTAGGTCCCCGCTCCTCCTTCCCTTTCTCCTATGGTCCCCCTGTCCTCTCTTATCAGATTCCTTCCTCTCCTGCCCTTTACCTTTCCTACCCACCTGGCTTCACCTCTCATCTTCCAACTATCCTCCTTCCCCACCCCTCCTCCTACATTTTTATTTTGGTATTTCCCCCCTTTCTTTCCAGTCCTTAAGAAGGGTCTCAGCCTGAAACATCAACTGTTTATTCATCTCTATAGATGTTGCCTGACCTGCTGAGTTCCTACAACATTTTGTGTGTGATGCTTTGGATTTCCAGCATCTGCAGAATTTCTTGTATTTATGATTTGTCACTCTGAAAAGCTGGTCAGGCACCCCCAATTGGGAGCTGTCCCGATGCATCAAATGAGAATTGCATGAAGTTAAATCACACCTCAGGCAATGTTCTTTTTGGAGGTCTCGATGGGGAATTTTCCTAGGAACAGGCTTCATCAAGCAAATAAGGCAAATAAACCTTCACAGTGCAGCACTGAACTGGAACATGACAGAGGTATTTTATACCTCTTATTCCACCTCTAGACCTAATTCTCCCTCCCCTCTCTCCTCCCACCATCTCTTTCTATTTGATCCCTGGTCCCCATTACCCTCTTCTGACCCCTGCCTTGCCCCAGCTCTACCTCCTGCCATGTCTTCACTACCCCCACTCCCCATACTTCCTCTTCCCTGATACAGCCTGGCCTTTGTACTCCAGTGCTCACACTTGCTCAGAGCCTGATACGCTGTTGAGCCTTTTTTTTTCCCTATTGCTTCTACTCTGTGCCTTACCTTTTTGACATTAATGACACTTTCTTGTGTTTCCAATGCTCCCCTTCCTCATGGTCAACCTCTTTGGGACTTCTACCACCCTTGACCTTTTTTGATTGTCGCTGTAACATCAACTGAATTGACTTCCCCACTCTCATCATTCATTTCCAAGCAGACCCTGACTGACTGTGTGTACTAACCCTAAACTAGTCATCAAACCACCAGACGAGGGTGGTGCCACTAATGATTGGCAGACTGACCAGACCAGGAGTCAACTCTCATTCACCGTGTACCTACTCTATCAACGAATTTCAAGCCCTTGCCTCATGCACCTCCCCATACCAAACCTACCAATAAATATTAGGCCCCTGCCTCATACACCTCCTCATACCTATCCTATCTGTGAACCTCAGGTCCCTGCCTCATAATCCTCATCATAGATGATGATGTCCCGAAGGCTCTTCAGAAGTCAAGAATGAGACACAGGTCTTATGTTTACAGCCATTTTATTAGCTATTCATTACAGAACAGGTCAGACAAGGTTAGTCTGTACTAGCAAGGTAAGTAATACAAAAGCAAGAAAGTAGAGGAAAGGCAAGTAAAACCAAAGAACAGACTAATGACATCCACTAAACATTTATAGACAAATAGATCATGATACAAACATAAAAAAGGTAAATCACAAGAAAAAAATAACAAATAGTAATTTAAAACCTAATCCAACATACCCAACCATTGCACATCAGACCCCTGCCTCATACACCTCCTTGTATCCACCCTACCAATGAATGCCAAACTCCTACATCTCATATGCACCTTACCAATGAACATCAGGCCACTGCTTCCCAAGTCGAAACAGATTGATCCACCGAGACTGCTCCACCTTTCAACCGTGTGTTTTAGTTCTTTTACTCAACCCCATCCTCCCCACTTCTCCCAATAACCATAAATCCCCATACTAATCAAGAATGTATCAACTTTTACCTCAAATAGACTATATGACCTGACCTCCACAGCCCTTTCTGACAAAGAATTCTGCAGATTCATCACTCTCTGGCTGAAGAAGTTCCTCCTCACTTCACTATTAGTATGTCCATTGCTTTGGCCTACTTTTGTCCCACTGAAGTTATCTCCTTGTACCTTGACTATCTCATCCCCTTGTCTAGTACCTTACAACCCATATATGGGGCACCTCACATCTTCTCGTTCTTTTGTCACATTCCAATTTCCTGGCTCCCATTGCCCCATCTTCACCAGGGATATCCACTCTTTTATAACCTCCATTCTTCATCAAGGTTGTTCGAAAAGGTTCATTTATTATCAAAGCAAGTATCCATATACAACTCGGAAATTTTGATTCTCCAGATAGCCACAAAACAAAGAATATAAAGTCATTCAGAGAGAAACATCAAACCCAACTCTCCCATACAAAAAGGAATGGCATCAACCCCCACTCCCCTCGCACAAAATGGAACTGGAACATTGACCGCCCCCAAAAAAAAGACCCTCCCCTGCACAAATATAACTAACAGAACATCAACCCTCAAACCCCCTTCCCTCACACAACAAAACTGAAAAGGAACAGGCAACAAAAAAAACCATAATATAAAAACTATAAGTCTGAAATATTCCACATTCCTTAAATCCAATAGACCAATTCATAAATGTAGAACCATGATATCACTGAGTCATCGAAAGAGAAGGGGCACTACATGAATACAGAGGCCTACCTGCCTGCCACAGCGACAGGCCGCTCAGCGATCAAAAGGAAGGCACTGAATTCTTATTCGCCTCTGCACTTGCCTTCATGTCTCAATCTTCATCGATGCTTTATTTAGAAGGCTGTAAAACCCTCCACTTCTTTCATCAACAAATACCCAATCAGTTCTACTCCATTAACACTCTCGTCCATCTACCAGAACATGTTCTTGCCCTGACAGCTTCTCATTTTATAGCCCTTACTTCATACTAATCAAAGGTGTGGTCATGTGACACAGTCCCTGTCCCAAGCCATCTCTGTTACCACTCCCCAAACTTTTCCCTGTTGCAATGACAACTGCATTGGTGTTAATTCCAGCATTCACACAGAACTTCCGTATTTTATCAACTTCTTTCCTACCCTCAAATTCACAGATCATTTTTGACAAATCTCTCCCTTTTCTATTCTCCATCTCAAAAAAGCTATCAACTGATATTTAGAAAAAAGTGGACCCAACTGGTTGAGTCCATACCCCACCCATCATGTACTTTTCCAAACTTCTCTTAAATTTTGCAATTGAACCCTCATCCATCACTTCCTCTGGCAGCTTGTTCCACACTTACATCACCCTCAGTGAAAAACTCCACCTCAGGGTCCCTTTAACTATACAACCTTTCCCCCTTAACCTACAACCTCTAGTTCTTCTCACTCTACCTCAGTGAAAAAAGGCTGTTTGCATTTATGCTATCTATACCCTTCATATTTTTGTAAACCTCTACCAAATCTCCCATCATTCTCCTATAATCCATGGAAAAACATTCCTAACCTATTCAATCTTTCCCTATAACTCAGGGTCAAGTCCCAGCAACATCCTTGTAAATGGTCTCTGTACTTTTTCAATCTTATTGATATCAGTCCGGTCACAATGTGACCAGAACTGCACAAAATACTGCAAATTAGGCCCCAGCAAAGTCTTACACAATTTCATCATAACATCCCAACTCCTATACTCGACGATTCGAGCCGAGATCCATCATTAGAAATCCTCACCATGTCTCGAAATGTCGATTGTTTATTGCCTTCCATAGGTGCTGCCTGACGCGCTGAGTTCCTCCAGCTATATGCTTTGCTCAAGATTTCCAAAGTCACTTCTGTGTTCCTGGTTTAACACTCAGACGCCCAGCATGTCGCGCACCTCCCCGGGACGTGCTCCACCTCTCTCCCGAATATACTGCCGCCTCCTGCGCACGTGAGCAGCCGGGACAGCTCCCGCCCAGTGGGCAGCGCACGCGCAGACAGGGCGGCTTCTGAACAGCGCTCCGCCAGTGACGCATGCGCGAAAACAAGCGGCGGATCGCAGACGGTCGTTGCTGTCCGGAGAAGGAAGCACCCGCAGCAAAGCCAGCGCCAAAAAGTGCGAGTGAAACTTCACGTCGGATAACGGTAAGGGATCAGCGGGGATTCTGAGGGATGAGCCGGCGGTGGGGGCCGGTCGCGGTCGCACACAGAATCCTAACGCGTTCCTTCGGACAAAGAGCTGCCGCCGCTCAACATGGCGGAGGCGAGGCTGAATCCCGAGCCGTCCGCTGGGGCCGCCGCCCGCCTCGACGAAAACCAACCGGTGCTCGAGAGGCAGATTGGCGGCTGAGGTGTGGTGGGGAATCGACAACAGAAGCCAGGGACCGCGCTGCGCCAGCAACATGCCGGGGAACGCATCCTGAAGGGCAGAGCGCCTTAAAATGGCGGCGGGAAGAGGTGGGGGAGGTGCTTCCTTCGGTGTCGGCTTCCGCCCGCCTCTGTGGCGAAGTATAAAACCTTTCTTTCTCGTGACTAACTCGAAACGCTCACATCATTTTGCATCTGACTTAATAAAGGAAACTGAAATCTGGGGTGTCTTCAAAATTCCCGCACTAGCACAATACACGCACCCAGCACTTGAAGCATCTAATAGTCTGGTTTATGGCCGCCCGCATTTATTCAATCAGCTACGCAATTTACCTGCAGAGATTTTTGATATCCAGCCTAGGTTATAGACGAAGGGAAAAGGTCAAAGATGGCAGCTCTACTCGCCCGAAATCTTCTGTCGGGGCAAGGAGGGCAATGTATGCACATGGGCCTATAAATTATTTATAGACTCAAACCAGATCACACCACGAAAAGGCATCTGTCGGAAATGTATTACTAAGATCTCATTTTTTTTGTGTGATTGATTTGGAATTGCTTCCTATTTGGATTCAGCTTCACCAGGAACATGCGCTGTAAGGCAGTATCCCATTTGTGGAGTCGACGCCAATCGGGGAGAAAGAAGTTGGGTGCGTTGCCTTTTCCACAAGTTAGGAAAAGGGTGCTTACGTTCACTTAGAGGGAAGGTTGTCCCTTTGGAACAATAATATAACAAGGGTCTTGGGTCGTTGGACCAAAGTGATTGCTGGTGTGAATTGGTGAAGAAACGTCCATGTGGCAATGTGACAACGGTGAAGGTATTGAGTGGAGAAGAGCCTAATCAGATTGAAGTATGACAACTCAAAATACAGGATAGGTTTAGTGGCTCATCCTTGCCCTAGGATGAAGTTTAGTTGATCCAAAGTTGCCTCTGCTATTCTTACAATTCCCAACCAAAGAACAGTATACACAGGAGTATTGTTTTCCCCTCATTTAACAAATTTAATCAGTTTATAACAATAAAATTTGAAACTGAATTTGTGCTGCTGGTGTTTTTCATTTATCTATTATTGTGCTAATTGTGAATTAATTATGGCCAGAATAAGATATCCTATGCACAAATAACTGCAACTCAACTGTTTTTAAAATGAGCATTTCATCAATTTATGCATTTATTTCATCAATTTATATATTTATTATGCATTGATCTCTTGGAAAAATACATTTTCTCCAATAAACTTAAAGTTCATTTTGGTGCTTTATTTTCCACTTACAGTACATTTTTTTTGGAATTCTGCTTTAATTGTGTTCACTTAAAGAGTGCAGGTGTGAGCTTGCAGCAGTTGAGAAAAGTTCTAAATTTGTCATCAATTTGTTGTTCGGTTCCACATCTGAGGAGTGGAATATGACATCCTTTTAAAGTTAAAATTTTATTTCTGAAAAGTGTTGAATTTAAAATCTTAAAATTCAAAATCAATTTAAGTCTACCAGTGTAGGTTTTAACGAGGCAAAATGTTACTGCATTGTAAGGTGCATTTTGAAGAGCATGCATATATTACAATTATAATGACTGATTAATCTTTGTGATGATGTTCAACTAATTTGGTTATCCAACTATTTCACATCAAATGTAATGGCTTTTGGTTGAAAACGAAGAAAAAGTATTGTAACTTTAGCAAAAAGGGAGATTCTATGACTGCTGATGGTCTGTACTTAAATTCTCAAAATTTTTTGGCACGACTTCTATCTGTGAAAAAAAAGTTGAATTTCCCCATGGGGATGAATAAAGTATCTATCTATCTATCTATCTATTGAATTCGGTTACCTATCCCAGGAAGGGCAATTATCCATCCATATAAAATTCATACCTATTGAAAATAACCCATTTGATACTAAGTTATTTGTTGTGATATTAAATGCTCTAAAAGACTTTGGGACGACGGTTAAATTCTTTGTTATGTAAGTTATTTAATGCTCATTTTGATTGGCAGGACCTGAAGATTTTGTTACTTCCCTGTCCATCCTTTTGTGACACAATTAGGTTCTTTTGCTTTAATGATTACTTTTGCAGTATTGGTTTAGTGTGTTATTGCAAGTAAAATATATACATTGTGGATCGTGGCACTTGCATGAAAAGACCAGACTTGTTTGATTTGAGTTATTAGGCCAGATTGACTCTAAATAAATGCATTAGGTTCAGAATGTGATTAGGCTGATTTCCTGTAAGTGATTACGAAGGTGTCGGTAGTATAGAAAGCTGTCACATTGTGTAGTTTTCTTGTACAAGTTTAATGTATAGAACATAACAGTACAGGCACTTTGGCACATGAGCCAACCTTTTATCTACTCCATGATCAACCTGTTACTTACCTCCTGCAGAGCTCTCCATTTTTCTGTCATCTATTCACTAATCTAAGAGTCTCCTTAATGTCCCTAATGTATCTGTCTCTACCACCACTCTGTTCTTAAATAAAACACTTCTGACATTCCCCCCCCCCCATACTTTGCTCCAAAATGATGGCCTCTTGTTTTAACCATTTCTACCTTATTGACTGTCCACTCTATCAATGCTCTGTTCATTGATAGAGTAACTGTAAAGTTACTCCCATCCTCCACTCAAAGGAGAAAAGCCTTAGCTTGCTCAGCCTCTCCTTATAAGATGTGCTCTTTAATCCGGGCAGGATTCTGGTAAATCACTATATTCTCTGTAGAGTTTCCACATTCTTTCTTTAATGAGGCAACCAGAACTGAAGGCAATATTCCGAGTATGGTCTAACAGAGTTATCGAGCTACAGCATTGCCTCACAGTTCTTGAACTCAATTCCCTGAATAATGAAGATCTATGTCAAGATTGAAGTCAATCTTAATCACCCTGTCAAGATGCTCTGCAGCTTTGAGAGATTTATGGACAAGAACCTTATAATCTCTGTCTGTCCACACTGCTAAGAATCCTGCCATTTACTCTGTATTTTGCTTTAAAGTTCAACTTCCAAAGTGTATCGCCTCATATTTTCCAGGATTGAACTCCCACCTGCTGCTTCTCAGCCCAGTTTTGCATTAAATCAATGTCCTGTTGTTATGTACAACAACCTACTACACGAAACACCACCACCAACTAAATTGTGTACCTCCCACTTACTGGTCAGAACCATAAAAACAAAATACTGGTCATTTGAAATGAAGAAATGTTTTGAATCTGTGCAATTGCCTAGCAGTTTAATTGTTTAATAAAGTATGGATATTTTGTCAAAACTTCGGAAAGACAAATTGTTGTAATTGATATATGGTCTGAACAAAATACCTGGGGGATTTGGTCAGTATCTTACAGAATGATGGAACAAGCATCAGAGCCAAATTAATGTTTTTTAGTTGTGTATTTCAGCCTTACTATTTTATTTAAACTTGAGCAGAAGGAAGTCTGATGTGGACTGCAATCATATGTAAGATGAAGTAAATTCCTTACAGTGATAGATTTCACTAATGTGTGTATCAAAATTGTGTAAGTTCTTGGTACAGGTCCATGTTGGATTGGTCTTGGTTGGGTATTAATTTTATACCTGTGCAGAACTTACCGTAGATTCTGGATTATAAGCCGCTACTTTTTTCCCACATTTTGAACAGCTTTGAACTCTGCGGCCTTTAATCCAGAGCGGCTAATACATGGTTTTTTTTCATGCCGCCTCGTAAACATTTTGCCTCGTAACAGTAGACCAATAAAATTGATGAGTAGTTCACAGAGGTCCAATGAAATTGTACGATAAATCAAGCGCACTTTCACAATTAAATTATTGTAAATCAGTCATTTGTACTCACCCTCATCAACATGGAAAACACTCGAAGAAAAGCATTGTGCTGCCTTTATGGCAGTTACTTAGTTTATAATATTTTCGCTTAGTAATTCATTTGTTAGTTAAAGTTAGAAGTGTTTTAACTATATTTGTTTTCTGTACTACATCCCGGGATGTTATGACGTCACACCCGGTTTCGCCGCGTCTTGTGGGATATATACGGGAAGGTGGGGGCATTACGCGAGTGCGTCAGACCCGAGCGTGTCAGACCCGATTAGACCCGATCGCGTTACGCGAGCTCATCAGACCCGATTAGACCCGATCGCGTTACGCGAGCGCGTCAGACCCGAGCTCATCAGACCCGATTAGACCCGATCGCGTTACGCGAGCGCGTCAGACCCGAGCACATCAGACCCGATTAGACCCGATCAAGTTACGCGAGCTCATCAGACCCGAGCGAAAACGCTGCTTTTAAGTTAAAGGCGATCAATAACTTTTCCTGGTAGGCTGCAGTATATATATTTTTACCAGTCGCTAGGAGAAATTGGAATGTTGTTCGTGCTGTTCAGTAAAAAAGTATATGCAACGTAATTTGTGTTACCGATACGTATGTATATTTAAAAGTAGCGGTGCGGCCTAAAATCCGGTGCGGCCTTTACAATTAAAAAATTGATTTTATTTCTAAAATTAGAGCCAGCGGCTTTTAATCAGGTGCGCTCTGTAGTCCGGAATCTACGGTATATAAAATGCATAATATATCTTATGTTTTTATTAAATATGATTGGAAGATACTGAAAGACAATTATTTAATTCACTATCAAAAGTTTTCTTGCTTTGAGGTATTTCTGTTGTGAATGTTGTAATGGCTCATGACCTTTGCAGTAATTTTGAGCACTGAATTAGTTCGTTAGCTAGAACAAATTTGAATAACTAATGGTATGGTCCTGCAAGGAAGTCTCACAGATTTGTTCTCTGAAGCTGTGATGGTTAAGGAATGCTAGCAGTTCAAAATAGCTTAAAAGCTGTTGTCATTATTTCATGATTTGACGAGATTGGAAAATTTTTACTATTTTCACTAGCTGATGGATTAGAGATGAGTGGCTTAACTTTTAAAAAATATTTTCCTGGTGAGGAGATTCCTGTATTGTGGGTCATGTGTGTTGTAGTACAATAAACTAGAGGCTATTTTTAAAGTAAGTGGAAGGTGACACTTGCTGTTAGCTGAGTTCAGTACTTTAATATAAAGTGGTCCTGTGCTTATTGTCTAATGATGTTCGTCCATTTAAATGTTTCCTTCACCAATCCCATTCCAACTTCTATTGTAGTTGTGGTTAAATTGAGCTTCATTTTGGTTTACTTGTGAGTGCTGTATCCTCATAATCAGTCTAAATAACAAAATAACACATTGGGTGAGTATATGTATTTAAAGATTGTTTTTGAAGAAGTTATTGAGTTCAGTTCTCAATTACTTAAGCAAACTAAATGAATTGTTCTTGATTTGTAATACCAATCCATGAGTGAAAGTTGTTTTCTAAATGTGTTGTTGTGAATGTAGTGAGTTCATCTTTGCTATTTTCTTGCATAAAGTCTTTTGTGAGCAGTTCAATTATTTCACGTGCTTTGTAACCAGATTTTTGTCATTCAATAAGAATAAAATTTGCCTTTCGAGTAAGTGATGAATTTTTTGGCATCAACATCTGCATATTTTCTAGAATTTCACAGAATTTATGGTATGTTAGGAAATTGGTATTGTATGTGGAAACTACATCTGCAAACATGTTTATTTTCAGAAGTGCATAATACACCAAACATACTGGGATTCATTTAATAATTCTCTATCTTAATCCGGTGACATGCCATCATTTGTGGTTAAACTGAACAATTAAGCCCTCTGATTTTTGAGAAAGGTAGTGGGAACTGGATGGGACATTTTCTTTCCTCCCCCCCCCCCCCCCCCAAAGTATCCCAAGTAATCTGCCTTGTAATAAATTATTAATTGTGACTCATTGTAAACAATATCAAATTTAAAACAGTTATATAAAACACTACAGAATCTATAAACCAGCTGCTGGCTCTGCACAAAGCATAATCTGGTTTTAATGCGTGGTCCCAAATCTCATTTTGCATAACTTCTGATGTAACTTACAGGGCACTTTTTGCTAACGACTTCTCCTCAAACTTATCTAATGCAAATGGAAATTTTCTCTTTTTTGTTTCACGTGGTGAAGCCCATAAAAGGATTCTAAATGATGTCCCGGAGAAGAAGCAGAAGCCCGTCCCGAGAACGTAGAATGCGTGGTGACCGGGGTGCAAGTAACAAGACAGACAGTGCTGATCCTCGAGATCTTGAGAGGCGCGTTTTTGTTGGAAATTTACCCACCGACTGCATGGTGAGGAAGGATTTGGAGGATATGTTCCTTAAATATGGCAAGATAAATGGTTAGTATCTGGAAACCTAAGATTTTCCAACTGAACCCGGTACTTGATTCTAATGTCCTACCTTTTACTACATGAAAGGTATGTTACCACAATTTTAGAATTTAGAACTGTATTATCCTCAGCCAATCCAGTGCCATTTGTTGACTCTTTGCTTCTAAGTTAGTAAATTGTAGCGGAAAGAACCAAGAACTGGAATTTTGCCATCTGTAGCTAATTCATGATTTGGTGGAACAACATGCTAAATCAATTTGAATCATTAATTTGTCCATCTTTGCACAGCTCTGAATTCCATTGCATTTATTGAATATACCCAAATCATGTGAAGGGAGGGGTTTTAGCACCTCATATTGCTTGAGGTAAGTTTGATTCTCTGAATTTGTATGGTCAGTTTGAATCAATATCAGTCAAGATCAATATGCATGAAATAGTTTGCTTAAAAAAACACTCTTAAAACAGATGTCAACTTTATCGGGGAAAAAGTCCACAATTTGGCGAAGTGATACTTGAAAACTTGCAAATGGGTGGTTAATTTTCTATTCTGAGGCACGATAACGTCATGCCTATACTCTTACAGTCAATAGAATGGGGAAAAATGTTTCTCGCATACAAACGCAAGAGTACCATACCATTGCAACTAAAGCGTTGCCATCAACATTTTTGGGCATCTTTCATCTTCTTTATACAATCAATTCTTCATTTTGGTCCAACCTGGAAATTTGAAATATGGTATGACTAAGCTAGTTATCTTTTGGAAAGCCATCAGTCTTATCTGTCTTGCAACATGGAACCCATCGTCAGCTTAAGTTGGATTTTGGCATTTTTCCACTTGAGAAGTTCATTCACTAGTGATGTCACATCTGTTTCCATAATATTGAATCTTTGAATTTTTATCAAGCTTGTCAAAGCTGTAGGGTTGCAAGATTGGCTAATGAATGATGATTTGAATTACTACGTCTCTTATAACTGAATCTAATAAGAGATTAAAGAGCAAGTTCCTTATTCAAACTAATAATTTAAAAATGTAGCTTGTTTGATCAGTTTAGGTACAGATAGGAAAGAAGTTTTTTTTTGTCTTTGGCTGCTTATGGTGTCTGTAATAAAGTCTTGATTCTAAACCGAAAACCCAACAAAACAGTCGTGTTTTCATGGAAGTTGATTACTAGTATAGCCTCTGCATGACTGTAAAAATCACAGAATTTCATTGTATAACCTTCTGTATATTGTAATTTGACAGAAATGTTCTAAATCATTTCAAGCTCAATATTTAAGGTGTGCAGGCCTACTTTTTGAAAGATTATTTGAACTATTTGGTCTCCTACTTTGGCACCATGCATAACAACAAGTTACTCAGTTCATTTCTCATGCTGGAGAAATATGATTTTCTTGGTGGTTTTGTTGGTCACCTCAGGGATGGTCCTCTATTGTATATGTGTAGTGAACCCTCAGAGCAAACTGTAGTAATGATTCAGTTTGCTGCTGTTAAATGCATTTTTTCCCTGTTTCAGAATTATTTTAGCTGGGAAAATTTCTTCTGATTGTTCATGTAGGTGGGTGTACAGAGATTTTAAATTTCTGCCTCACTGGATTAAATAGGGAGGAAAGTACCTGGATATTTAGGATTCCATTTTGTACATTGACCTTTGAAGGAAATGTGCAATCAACTACATTCCTGTGGTCTACAGATTCTGGCAGTTTCCATTGATAACGCTAGCTTCTGTTTGGTTGCCAGTTCATTTTGATTCCTGGGATCCTACAGGTAATATATGACTGAAATACTTGGCCACTGAGCCTACTGAAAGAATCTTATAGACAAGAAAGCAATGGCTCAACTTCAATACTGAGGAAATGTTGGAGTATACTTGTAATTAAAGAAGCTTCATAGATGAGTGATTCATCTGATTTTAAAATTCAAGCAAAATAAAGTTAATAATTAGCTTTTGCAGGCTGGACCATTTCCTGTGTTGAATTTTTGGCTTGCTATGAGATTAGCAGCTTCATTAGATTGAGAGATTATCTGTTAGGTTTTCAAGATTTATTATAAATATTTACTGCATGATAACTGAAATTATGTCAGTTGTGTTTTCACTTAATTCTGTTGGAGAACATGTTGACTATAATAGGCTTTCAATTATTGATAGTACTTTGGGAATTCCACTCCAAAAATCTGGACATTACTTCCAGTTTCACAGTGTAATAATGATGAAAATTGGTAATTTAAAATGCAGCTTTAAAGCACGGTATCAAAACTGATAAAACTTGTACAATTAATGCTTTTGTTTATATCTCCAACTGTAAAACTCATTTTCAGATATTTGCTCAATTACACAAACTTCACTTTGAGCTGTGATGTATTAAAAAAAATCTTGATTATATTGTCCAACATAATTTTGAATTTGGCTGGCAAAACAACAGCTAAATCTAAAATCAAAAGCTACTATCTTAGCGGTGTTATATTAAGGTTTCTCAGCCCTACACGGAACTAATTTTACAGCCATCAATGAATAATTTCAACTTGGACTGTCTTTTGATTTTTGTTCTTGGTTTGTAGATGTTGGTAAAGCTAGATTGGATATTATGTATTACTGGTAAAGGATAATGTTCTCATTAAAGCTCATTTTTGCAGCTTTAGTAAAAGGATTCAAATAGGATTGCTGATTTATTTGTTGGTTTGCTAATTTGGAAATCAGTCCTGGAATTTCAATTACTCTGAAGGGCTATGAAGCATGAGAATTTGAGAGACAAGTGGAGACTGTGCCATGCATGTTTTGAACTTTTGGCTTTTGAATGAATGCCAAATTGTTGGTGGCATTTGATATTTTAAATTCAGAAGTAAAGAGGTTATTGGGTGATTGTTAGTCACATTTGCAGTGCATTATCTATAGGTCTGGCACTGACCTATGAACTAAAGTCAATGCTGTAAGTAACAATTTACTTTTCCTGTCATAGGCTTAGATAGTTGTAGCATAATGTGATTACTGACTATTTAGAAATGATGAATTTGAAACTGGTGAAGAGATAAATATTACACAGCTATGTTAGTTTGTCATCGTTTGCTAGGATAGATGGAAAATCTAAAGCTACTATCCCAATTGCACTATTATATTAAGGTTTCTCAGTCCTACAGGGAACTAAATTGACAGCCTTCAGTGGAGGATTTCAAGCTTTTGGTCCATAATGTCTTATAGTGTATGGACACTCGGATAAATCAGAACTATATATTCTGGGTGAAATACAAAAAAATGTTGCTTTCTCTTTATTTGTCCACTTCATATTTGCATTTGTTTTTCAAAGGACAAGGAAATACAAGCAAAATGTTATTTAAATTTCATTAGGTGCTATTGAAGTTAATTGCTTTCATGATGTCACTACCAGCATGCTTGGTTCCAACTTTACATTTGCCTAAATGGTCATTGTTGAGCCTTTAAGTATCAGCACAGATTACAAGATGGGAGTTTCATGCTTTCGGTTTATCTGGTCACTTTAAAAGTTGCTGCACTGTAGTACAAAGCTAGGTGGCATTGAAGCTTGAGCAGGATGTGGAGAGACTTCATGGGAATGCAGTGGATGGTTGAGAACTTGACAGAAGAAATGTGGAAAACTGAAGTTGTATGATTTGGGAAAATAATAGAAGAGAAGGTACTTTTATGTAGTTAGAAATTGGAAAATATGTTCAGAAAACCTGGGTATGCTTGTAGATGACTCGGTGAAAGTTATAATGCAGTATAGCATAGAAATAGGATGTAAATGGAATGCTGTCCTTTATTAAAAGGAAGTTTGAGTACAAAATGTTATGATGTCACAATTTATGCTGGCCTCTAGTATGTTGCACTAAGAGTATTATGTGCAGTTCTGTCCTTCTTGCCCTAGGCAGAAGTGTAAAGGACTGGAAAGGTATGTTATTTGAACATGAATTTAGAAGAGTGGGAAGAGAAGTACATGAGCTTGCAGAGCTTGGCAAGAAAAGTGATGGGATACTTGTTCCCTGAGCTGGAATGCTTCAACCAAGTGCTCAGCCAATTAGAAATTGGCTGAGAATAAATGAAATATCCTCTGTGTGGAAGAAATCTTTGGAATTGTCTATTGTTGAGTTTGTTCAATACCTGATAGAATTCTGGATAAATACGTTACAGGAATGTTTCTGAGGCAAAGGTTTAGCCGTAAATTTAATTAAAGGCAGAGCGGCAAGAGAGGCCAAGGGATCTTCTGGTACTGCTCACCTTCTTAACAGTCCCAAACTATTCAGATCCTGATTTGTTCGCAATTATTTTTCCATTTGTCGTATTGTAAAGGAGCATTGGCAGCCTAACTGGCCATTGCTTAAACTGCTGAAAGGTAGGGCATTCTTCACAGGAATTTGTTTCTTACATTAACTTAATAGGTGAATCCGTGTTTGTTTGAGAAAACAGTAACCAGATTGCAAATAAGTTAGCCATTGCCATACATACAGTACCTTGTAAAGGTATTCAGCTCCCAACCCTTTGCTCACATAAATGAGTAATGCAACCAGGGGTTTTGATCAGTTTAGCTGAGAATTTTTATTTGTGAACCATGTGCTTCTTTTCTACATCAGAGCCCAAAACCAACGGAAATTTATAAAGCATGAAAAACTGAATTGTCAGCAGTACAAAAATATTCATCCCACTTTGCCCAGTACTTAGCTAAACCACCTCTTGTAGCTATTACAGCCAATAGTGTTTTTGGGTAAGTGTCTTAGCTTTGCACAATGTAATGGAGCAAGATTTGCCTATTCCTCCTTGCAAAATTGTTCAAACTTTGCCAGAGTAGTTGGGCAGTGGCAGTGGACAGCAATCTTGAGATCGTGCCAGAGATGTTCAGCTGAGTTAAGGTCAGTACTCTAGGGGAGATCAATTTTCTTCATTTCAAGCCACTCCATGGTTGCTCTGTCGATCTGCTTTGGGTCTTTGTACTGTTGAAAGATGAACTTCCTCCCCAGTTTAAGCGGAGGCTAGCAGGTTCTTGTCTAGTATCTCAACGTATTTAGCAGCATTCATTTTCCCATCAATCCTGACCAGATTTACAGTCCCTGCTGCTGAAAAGCATCCCCATTACATGGTGCTTTCTCCACCATACTTTACAGTAGGGAGGGCGTTACCTGGCTGATTTCCAATATTAGATTGAATGCACATGTTCTGCTTAATGTTGAGGCCAAAAAGTTCCACTTTAGTCTCAACTGACCACAAGAGCTTCTTCCACATCTTTACAGTATCTTCTAAGTGATGCTTTGTAAAGCCTTTACAGGCAAGGATGATTTTGTTTAGCTTCATAAATACCCTTTTTGTGAAGGCCTTAGAAATTGTGGAGTCATGAACTTTATCTCCAGTTGCAGCCACTGACTTTTGCAGCTTACTCAAGAGTGACTGTTGATGTCACAGTAGCCTCTCTTACTAGTGCCAGTCTTCTCTGACAACTAAGTTTAGAGCCCAGGCAGTGTGGCTGTTCAATATTTTTTCCACTTTTTCTACAATGGACTACTCTGAGGTATGTCCAGTGCCTTTGTGATGGTCTTGTACTTTTTCCCAGTGTTGTCTTTTTCTATTACATTTCCCTAATTTGTCTTGAATGGTCTTTTGTCTTCTCTCATTTTGGTTTGGTGTGTTGAAAACCTACCATACTTAAGAATTTGTTAAAAACAGGTGGTCCTCCAATTTTCTACATCAACAGGATAGGTGAGTTCGTAAGGTAATATAGTTTACCTGAGGAAAGTTAGCATATTAATTACAATGGGGATGAATACTTTTTCAGCCTCACAATTTTGGTTTTTAATTTTAGGTAATTTAAATTCAGGTTTTGGGTTGTTTTTTCCTTTTAATTGGACATGATAAACAGTGTCTTGTAGATTAGCTCCAAAAATCCTTTTAATTTTAAATTCTAAGTTTAGAAAATAAGACAGTACTGAGTGAAGATATTCGTGGAGGCTGAATACTTTTTCAGGGCACTGTACTTGGGTGTCCTTTTCAGAGCTAGCTCAGAAGGGGATGGCTACTTCTATGTCACTATAAACTTCTCTGTATAGGACTGTTTTGCCACATTTCTGGTGTCTTGTTTTGCAGGTTCTGAATCACTGTGCTGCTTCAGTACTCTTACTTTAAAAGGATTTGATTGGTACCCTGTCAGAAATTGCCTTCAATACTGAGGCAATACAGTGAATGGCTAAGGAGCCTAGTTATTATAAGGTTAACTGAAATGCACACAAACAGGCCTCCTTTTTGCTTTAAAGCTGTGCTGTAATTGATCTTGGTGGCTCCCTTCACTCCTCACTTGACATCACGCTTGACTTTTTGTTTCCATGGCATGGTGTGGAATTTTAGTACTGCAGGAATAGTCCTCAAGTTCTGTGGTGGAGTGGAGTGAAAGATTCAAAAGGATGAATCTCTCAAGTCCAGGATGCATTCTATTTTCTGAATGAGGTATGTGACTTCAGTTTGAAGTACTGGCAAAAGGGTGAGTGAATTATGGGAGTTCACAGACCATTTGAGCCACTGCTTTAAATCACTTTTGTATATTTTTCACCTAAAAGTGATATACAAAATAAAATACTTTGGGTGTGGGACTTCTGAAGTAAGCTGGTGTGCTTGGCAGGGAAGTGTCATCTATGAAAAAGAAAAATGTTTTTTGTCAGTGTTCATCAGAGGTGAAAAAATGAAATAAAATTTTTTAGTAACCAATGTTTTATAGGTAATATAATTCTAATTGCTTGGCAAGTCATACCGGATGTCGTTGTCCTCTTGCAATCAAATTTTAAATTACTTATTTTTTTCATCTCCATCTCAGTAACGTTTTTGGTTTATAAACTTACATAATTTATTTCAATTAAATTGTTTGAAATTTTTCTTTGCTCCCAGTGGGGCAAGAATTGTGAACTTAGTACTATGGGCAATACTGGCTTTATCAACAACATGATTACTTTTTTAGCTAATTGGGGTGCTTATTCTTAGCTTATTTAATTTATGCCAAGAAGAAGAAACTCCTATTTCTTATAATTGTAATCATCTCTGTATTAATCTTACTTTTTGTTGGTTATAGGCACTCTTCATCCCTTTAGCATTATTAATGCCTGGGGATTAGAGATTCTTTATAAAAGCTGAAATGTGTCAATATTCTAAGATTGTGGTATTTCCATTAATGGGAACAAATAAAATCACTTAATTGATGTTTTTCTTTCAAGTTGCTTGATTTGCTACAATTGACAATCAAATCTTGTATTGCCCTGACATTTTCAGCAATCACTTAAAATGAAGAATTAGCATTGCAAGTAGATTTATTGTAATCTTGACATTGTGGTGTGTGTATATAAGACTGCGTGATTTCTCATTTATAAATAGGCCCTGCACGCTTCAGTCTGGGTTAGAGAATCTGATTATAGTTCATTTCTTTCATGTTTCTTGTCCGTACTCATCTAACTAATCTAAACCTTGAAGACTTCAGTAGTGGAACAGTGGACATTGGAAACCTTCATGGAGAGTAACACTGACATCTTGGTCCCTCTATCCTGTTTTTGATTACTGCCTCAAAGGCTTGGATTATTTTGTGCATTTCACTTCATTTAATATATGGTTAAACATCCACATTAATTGCAACTGTCAGTGACAAATTTTAAAAGTTTTGACTAGAGCATTCAAACATTCACAATTTTGAGGTTTCAATGAATTTTGGAGTGTTAGACTTGTTTTACACCAGTCACACCCGTTTGTCAAGATGATCCAAGAAATAGATATAGTTCAGAACTTTTGAATGTTTTTAAATTGCTTTCATGAAGGAAAATTGCATTTTAATTTTGAAGGTATCTGGTTCTACAAGTTAGCTTTTTATATTTTTATTTTGCAGACTGGCATCTGGAGGTTTTGCCAGTGTTTAAAATTTAGGTTCTGTTGAGGTTAAAATGGCAATGTCTACCAAATAACTGCAGTATTCCCATGGAACGATGCTTTAGTCATATTTTTGACTACAAAGTTACTGCCAAGTTGTGTACTTGTTGCAGTCACTTTAATGTATAATTGTCATTGTTAACTTATATGTATCAAATAAAAATATTATGCCCATTTAAGCTCTCAACCTGTCTGTTTTATATTGAAAGCAAACTGTTTTTGCGTCTTTGGCTAAGTGTAGATGACAAGGTGTCAGTATGTCAGTATCAGATTGAATTTACGAGTGGGGATTGAGATTAAACTCCATTGGTAAATGCTCATCATATCAAATTAATAATTAGCCAAATTTACTGACCATACACTGACCATGGCTTGGACTTCAAAGTATCTTACTAACATGTTTTAGCTGGTTTATGGTTGAGTGGAAAAGTTTTTTTTAAAGGTGTTTGTACATTAGAAGATCGAATGTAGTCTTGTCTGATAAAGAGATGAACCAACCGTCCACGAGGAAATTGTGTCAAACTGTAATGGATTTGCGAAGTTGGAATAATTTAGGGTTTAGTTAATGGTAACCAGTCATTTTGGCCATTGGTATTTAAAAAGATGTTCTGTAAATCTAGTGAATATTACAAATTACTTTCCCTTGAAGTCAATTTCTCTGTAGCGTCTTGACTGTTTCAAAAAGTTCTGAACAGTCGAGGTTTTGTGGATTTTCTTAACAACACCATTGATTCTGATGGCTAATTACAACACGTAGGCTTCATTCTGGTGTTGTCTGGAGCTATCATATTAGAAGATGAGATCTTGTTCGCAACATTTGGAATTCTCCCTTCTATATATGGGAAATTTTGCCTGACCAAGTGAACATTTTGAAGAAGTAATGGACTTCGTCATCATTTCTGTTGACCTTCTGTGAACTAGACATTGCCAGTTTAACTTGCAAGTGTCAAGGGAAGTAATTTTGCTCTATTGAATGGAGATTTTTGAACATCTGGAATTTTTCCATCCCACAGGTATGTACATTTTCATTAACAACATTAATTTTGCAGCTTTGTCAATGCACCATGGATTTGGGTTTGTGCAGTTTGATCGTGTTGAGGATGCTAAAGCTGCCGTGCAAGGAGAGAACGATCGAATGTGTAGAGGGTACAGATTAGGTAAGAACTTGAGATAACTGCAAATATATACTATGAATGCGATGGGATTTACAAGCATTAAAAATCATTTTTTTTATAGAGGACTGTATTGCTTAACAGTTTGCCATTGCTCAATTTATTCTGGTTCCCTGTGCATTAGTGTATCAGCCCATATTTTCAAATAAATGGATTTGAAAGCGTGGATGTTGATGTGTTAACACTAGTTTTGGCATGTTTGGCATCTTTAGTGTGCTCACTGTGGTAATCCAGAATTTATTCTGAATGAGGTAACATTACGCCAGACCATCAATCCAACTAATTGTATTTTTGTGATCAAGATAGTGGAATTTTATGTTCCAGAGATTTTCAAACTGTTCATTTATCCAAAACATGGGTATGAAGATCTGCAATACCTTTTCTCTTAATCTTTGATGGAGCACTCTTCCTATTTGACTCCATTTTCCAAGCTAATGAAAAGTGTAATAAGTTTCCACAAAAAAAACCTATAGTTTGGAGTACATAATCCAGTGATCACTTGTCCGACAGGTGATTTCGTGATCACTTGTCCGAAATTCATCTGTAAGCTATTTGCCTTACACTTGAAATAATTCTTCTGGTAATAAACATTCACGTAAATCTTGTCGGGTATGTTTACTTTCAAGTCTGTTATGTTTTTGTTTTGTACAAATTGGTTGGTTGATTCTTTTCAGATGTTAATATGGCAGCTGATCGAAGAAATTCGAATAAATCTGCACGGAGACAGAGTCCTCCGAGAAGGTAATAACACTTGTGCATCTTTTTATCACGAAGACAAGACTATTTGCCAATGATGGGATGAAGGTCGTCTCTTGTTAAAGCAGCGTATTAAAATCCTGAAATTGCCCAATTTGTATGGGGAGTTGTGAATTTGCTTTTTAAAGTGGCTGTTCCACCTTTGCGTTGAAGTAAGTTACACAAATCTTTATTAAGGATACTTGTTTGTTTTTGGCGTGTCAGTTGTACATTTTGCTAGTTACAATAAAGTATGATTGTAGCATAAATGCTTATGTATGTCAAGATGTAAATTAGTATTTATACAAAATCTAATAAAAGTTGGTGCATTTTGAAATGAATTGCAGCTTGCAGTGAATTTTCCAACTGTACTTTGGAGTGTTAACTGCAGCATGGTTCCCAGTGATTCTTGTTTGCATCCTTCCGTCACACATCACTACACATCTTGTTTGCTGTTCCTTCAAAGTATCATTTGTGCATTCATTTACACATTTAGGCTTTTATTGCCATGTCTAGTAAGGTAAGTATCAGAATGGAAAAGGGAAAAGAGGCTGATTTGGAGCTGGCAATAATTAGTTATTGCTATTCTCTGCTTCTGTTGCCAAATGGTTCTACAGTCTTTTTCTGCTATATGGTGACATAGAGCTTGGTACCTGAAAGGTTTGAAAGCTGCTCTAATGCCGTGACAGTCGATTCATTTGGAATTACTGTTTCATCGATTCGTCACTCGTTTCAATTGTCTTGAAGTTTCAGTCTTCTTCATGAGGTCTGTTTGGAGATACTGCTATCTATTCTCTTCTTGTAGGATTACTGCCTGATATGGCAAGGCAACTCTTGGTCCATTAGCTATACTGTATGTCCACCATCATTCACTTTGTGTGAACTTGGACCCAAAAGTATGGAATATGGAATTTCTGGAATGCTGATTACTTGAGGAATTGATTCATTTAAGCAAACTGTTTGTATAGACCGACAAATAGATTTCATCATTGAAGATTCTTGGATGGCTTTTTTTCCGGTTCCTGCCCATTATCATTTTTGCTCTCTGCCTCTCTTGCTTGTTTGTTTCCTTTGCTTATTTTATAATATGCTGATGGAAGGTAAGTAGCAGATGATTAGCACAAGATTTCAACGAGTAGGATGGATATTTCAGTTTCACTGACTTCTAAGGAATTTAAACATGGATCTCTGAAAAGGTGAGCAAGAAAAGCTGGAACTGGAGTCACCGGAACTGTTGGAAAATGAGCTGATTAACTGGAACATTGGCATATACTGTAGAAGGTTTGTCTACATTTCCATTGCGAAACACCTAATGGGACAAATAAAACTTCAGGAAATGACTAAATGTATTAATTGTCAATAATTATGCTAAAACTGGATCAATCTTAGACTTTCCGATTTATGCTGACTGTAAACCTAAATAACTAACTATTCCAGTGAGATTCCTCAGTTATACAAAACAGCATGCAATTCAACTAATGACCAGTTATGATCATACATGTACAAAGAGGGTTTCTTTAGTGCTCAGCTCATTGCTGGGTAATATTTATATTTTCCCTATTTCCATCCATCAGCTCTCTTCTCCCCTCTTCACCCCTGCATGTTAAATGTTACAATTCACAAAATCTTGAGTATTAAAGCTGCACAATTTAAAACAAGTGTTGGGGTCTCAAGTGATGCCTAGAAACAATGTAAAAATAGCCCAACTTGATTTGTTTTTGTTGTTACTCAGAATGTTTTCATATACTGTGAAGTGCACAATGTCTATAATGATACTTCAGTTAAAAATAACAAATGGCAAATGGGGATGGAGATTGGGAACAAGATCAGAGTCAATTAAAAACTGAATTGATTCGATTAAAGATACAGCAAGCACTAACCTGACATAATTTTATGATGCTTCAAGGTCATCTGTTATTTAACCTTCATTAACCTCAAGGCATCTTGTGACTTTGAACATTGTTTTGGTATTCAATGAATTTTGCATCATTGACGACATCAAGTTCTTTGGATTCAAATATGAATTTTCAGTAGATTTAAGCTGTGTATGAGAATTACAGCAAAAGGACTTTATCAACAATATACTTATTCTATTTATCTGCTTTCGTTAGAGATCCATTTGCCTTTGGTGATGAACGTGATGTAAGACGTGATCGCTCCCCACTCAGGCCTACAAGGGATGAACGTGATGCAAGAGATCCTCTGTATGATCGATACAGGGATACCAGAGACCCCAGGGACTCAAGCTACAGGTAAAATTATTGAAGTGAAAACTGCTTAGATACTCATGTCAGGCAGCACCTGGATAGGCCTGAGATTTCTATATCTCCTTGGAGTGACAGGATGAGAGGTGACCTGATAGAGGTGTATAAGATGATGAGGGGTTTTGATTGTGTGGATAGCCAGAGGCTTTTTCCCATGGCTGAAATGGCTAACAGGAGGGGGCATAGTTTTAAGGTGCTTGGAAATAGGTAATGAGGGGATGTGAAGGGTAAGTTTTTCATTAGCATGATTTTCAGCTGATTTTCAATAATCAAAAGAGCAACCTGTGATTTCAAGTTGACTAATCTTTCCATGTTTAAATCAGGTAGTTGCTTAAAATGGCCAATGCACTACAACCATTAAGCATTTATGATCTCACTCATTTAGAAGTTATTGATTTTAATATACTTGAATGCTTCATTAGCTTGGCCAGGCACACCCACGGGCACAATAAGTTTGGAGATCATACATGGCCCTTAGGCAATGAAGTACTGTTAAACTGTAGAATGTCGTATGATTGTTGGTCATGTGATAACAATCTCTGTAATAGGGAGAAGAGGAGAGACCTAGCCAAGGCAATAAATTGACTGGGCCATTGAATATTTTGATTTTCATTGTTTGATTTGAAGACACAATTACTTCAAATTGTGCAATGAAAAATACTGATTTGGTGTGCTTAAAATTTACTGACCTCCCTATTAATTAGTTACTGATGGTTAGTTACAGAGTGAGCAGAATTACCCAGGGATTTAGTTGGGTATTTGTACAGAGCAAGACCTGAATTGAGTATAGTTGTAGCATACTGAAATAGTGAACATGACAGTAAAATCTCAAGTTATCGAATGTTTAAGGATTTCATTCTCTTCCATTTTATCTGTTTTCTTGATTGGAAGTGGGTATCATGCTGGAACTTTAAATGAGGAGTAACTTACATATGATTTTGCAAATACTACTGTTTATAGTTTCCTGTTGGGATTGTGATGTATTTTCTGTTTTAAGTCAGTATTTTATCTGCTCAAAATAGTCAATTATGTTGATAGTGTAATTTTAGTGCAAGTATAAATCTTGTCACTGATGTCCTAAATTTTATAATTTATATTAAACGATGCTAGGAAGTTTTCATTCATTAAGCAAAAATTAATGTATGCACTCATTTTAAGATCTTGCATAGAGATTTAAGAAATTGTACAGCAATATGTCTGCTAATTGCTCCCAGTTAAGAGCCAAGTAGGTCTACCACTCAACAAGATGTTGGCCTAGGTTTCATTCCCCTTGTATGATCTTGGAACCATTTCCATTTACTAAACTCTGACAGCAATTTATGCTGTCATAAGATTTGGCATAGAAAAAATAGCTCTTAACTCAAGTGAGTCATGTTTCCTGTATTGAGTCCTAAGATAAAATTGATATTGCACCTCAAGAGTTCATATGTTCAATGGCAAACTGCTATTTTTTATTCCTAATTTCCACACATAGATTTTTTCATTGGTTCAGCTGATTCTTCTGATTAGTTCTTCTCATTCTTCCAGCATAAATGTTCTGCAGTAGCTTATAGCCACTAGATGTTTTAAATGTTGTTCATTTTTGGCTTTAGTGCCCATTGCTAACTATTGATCATCTCTATGCATAAACCATTCAGTTATTCCTGCCTTATGTTACACCCTTAAATTCTGGATGTTTTTCTTTTGCAATGTATTGAACTCGTGTTCTGGAACTGGTTTTTACAAGTATTCTAATTTGTATATCAAGTCCACTTTGAGTAAGCAATTTATGATGAAATTGCGTAAGACTGGATATACTGATTGTAGCTCTCATTGTAGTTTTGCCCAATGAGTTATCTTACCACTCCTAGTGTAAATGGATAATTGTATTTCTGACCCACACTTAATGATTTTGAAACAGCTTCTTCCCCTCAGCCATGAATGAGATTGCTGATTACTACTCATTATTCCTTATTTTTGCACTGTATTTATTTTGTAATTAGTCATAATTCTTTTGTCTTTGCACTATACTGATGAAGTACAACTAATTTCACATCATATAAGTCAGTGATATAATCTATTTCTGATTCTGAGCATTGTGATAATAGTACATAGGAAGTTAGATATGAATTCCCAAGTATAATAGTCATTGGATCTGAGTATATCACCATCTACTTGCTAGTTACCTTACGTTGTTACGCTAAAAAAAAGTTAATCTTATTTGTACTAGAGTTGTGACCATTTTGATTATTAAGATTCTACTCCAGTTTTGTGCATAGTAGTTAATCTCCTGTCTTCATCCCAATCTACCTCCCACTCCACCATTTTACCAGGGAAAGAAAAAACATCAAGGCACCAATCTTGGTTTACCATTGATTGGATTGCTTTGGAACCCAGAATTTATTCTGATAATGTCAAGGTCTGACAACCCATTTATTCCTAATTTGTCTTAAGCAGAGATCCAGAAAGTAGCATTTCCGAATTCCGTAGTGCATATTCCAAGATTCGAAGTAAATTTTATTATCAAAGTACATGTATGTCACCATATACCATCCTGAGATTTATTTTCTTCTGGGCATACTCAATAAATCTATAGAATAATAACCATAACCAAACCATTGAAAGACTGCCCAACTAGGGTGTTCAGCCAGAGAGCAGAAGACAAAAAACTGCAAATACAAAAAGAAGAAATAATAATAAAAATAATAATCTGATAATAGATTACATAATTCTAAAGAAGCCCAACAGAAAAGCAGAAATCTTTCATGCTGCTGTGTTGACTACCAAAAGGCATTTGACTGTCCCACACTCATGGTTAATAGAAGTTCTTAATATTTATGTAAACTACACCCAATACTTGTGGAATTCCTGCAACACCTACTGACGTACTGTAATTACTGTATTAACAACCAAAAGAGGACAGCCAGCGTTAATCAGAATAAACGGGCATTTTTTCGAGGCGGCTCTCTAAGTTGACTATGGTTCTGCTTGGCATTAAACCCTCTTTCTAATGTATTGAATTGGACAAAAATTGGGTTTCAAATCAGTAACAATGAAATGAGCTGTACCTTAACACGCCTTTTATACTCATGTTGTGAAATTATATACTCCATCAGTTAACCCTAAAGCAATTAATTCAAATAGAACTATTTTCAAAAGACATAAGCATGAACATTAAACATAAAGAAGGGTGCATTTGAACTAATAGAATACAAAACAGTGCAGCAGAATACAATATGACTGATGGATGAATATGAAATATGTAAGTATCTGAGATATCAACAAGGGAAGAAAACAGGCCACAGCATGATAAAGGAAAAACTACTGACAGAATTTACTTCGAGGCTTAAGAAAATCTGCCGAACAGCTCATCAGCAAAAATACAACAAGGCAATAACCACTTTCGCAATACCTATATTAGTATATTCTTTTGACATAATATCTTGGTCTAAAACTGATCTGGAGAATTTACAAAGAAAAATAACTGAAATGACAAATCAGAAAATATTGTGTACATTTGAATGTGCTTAGATTAACACTTACCTAAAATAGAAGGGGGAAGAGGAATAACACATTAAAAATCAACACAACAGTCAGATAGAACTTCAAAGGATATACTTTCATCAATGACTGGAATCAGCTCTATATGCAAACGTATGCAATTCTGATAAGTATACACCTCTAAAGTTAAATGAGACCACAACCCAGAAAAGTGAAGACATTATCACTGTTGAAGAAAAAAATAATGGAAGAGAATGATCCTTTATGGAAGACATCCCCATGATTTGAGCAGACTAGATGTCGATAAGGATGCATTGAATGGTTGGCTCCAATTTGGAGACCTCTTCCCAGAAACAGAAGGTTTCCTTGTGTCAATACAGGACCATGTGATTAACAAATAAATTCAAAATATATAATAAAAGACCAACAAATTCAAGATGATAAATGAAGAAAGTGCCAAGGAAAAACCAGAAACAATCCAACACATTACAGGATCTTGTAGCAGTTTAACACAGTCTGATTATTTACAAAGACACAAACAACATAATTCATCAGAAGCTTTCTTTAAAATACAAACTCATAAATGAAATCACACCTTACTATAAATACAAGCCTGATTCAGTTTTAAAATCAGAATACCACAAATTATGTTATGACTGATCAGTTATTACAGATAGAAAAAATCCATAATAGCCATCCAAATATAATACAGAATAAACAAGCAAGAGCAACTTGGTTACATGTGCATGGAATGGCTATATCTATTAAATAACAGATATCAGTAAGTGAAAAACACCAGAAATGTGCTGAATTAAGAGGAAATTGGAAGACTTCGGAACATGACAAGGTACAGGTAGTCCCCGAGTTACGAACGTCCGACTTAATGGACAACTCGTACTTACAAACTGAGGAAGGAGAATGCCGTCCGCCATTTTAAGTTGTTGCCATTGACACTGTGTTGAGTGTTTAACTTTGTTTTTGGCTTAAATATTTCTTAGTAAGATTCACCCTGACCCCCCCCCCGGTCCCAGTCGGCTGGTGGCGCAGTCAGATCAGCACCGGGGTAGAGAACGGAGGTTGCCGAGTTCGATTTAGTGACAGACCGCTCCCGTGCTGGGTTGATGTCGATCCAGTGACTCCTGTACCATTTGTGCCAGGTTGATGTCGAGCTCGCAACTCGACCTCATTTAAAAAAATAACACTGCTACCTCCAGTTTAAATTCCCACGCAGAATATTGTGGTGGATCAAATACCCCAAACCCAGCACAGCCCCCACTTGTCCCATTTAACCTGTCTCAGTGCGGTGCAGTTTAGGATCTGGGAAATCAGTGCAGTGGTCCTTAGGACCCGATGATGCTTGGGAGCTGGAGGAGCTTGGGGCCTGCTGCCCACAGTAGCTGTTCCATTGATGGGAAATGATCGTGATTGAAAATAAAGTGGAAATAATAAAGCGTTTGGGTAATTGGAAAAGCGTTAAGCTGCAGTTGGTCAATGATCGGAACAATTTTAAAGGATAACGGATGAATTGAGAATAATGGAGCATCTGAAAGGCCCTGTCCCGATGAAAGTGCAATTATTACTAAGCAATGCAGTGGTTTAATTATTGGAATACATACGTTTCTTAAGTGTTTTATATGCATAGAAAGGTAAAATGTATACTAAGACAAACGTTTGACTAACTGACACTAAATAATACTGGATGTACTTGTTCCGACTTCAGTACAAATCCGACCTAAAGACGGACTCAGGAATGGAACTCGTATGTAACCTGGGGACTGCATTGTCCAGATATCTACAACTGGTGACATCCCAAAGGCACTACACAATAGAATTAAACAATTAGGGCTACACAGAAATATATATGTAAATCTTCAGAAAGCCGTAATATTAAACACCTCTAGAATAGTCCGAAAGTTCCTAGCAGTTGACAAGTGAGCATGCTTGGCTATGCCCGCACCTTAAGTTTTACCAGCTTGAGCTCAGAAAAAATGCAAAGAAAATTAATAATAATAATAAAAAATAAGGAATAAATATTGAGAACATGAAATGAAGAGTTATTGAAACTGAGTCCTTCAGTTGTGGGAATATTTTCTTGTGGTGTGAGTCCTGAGGCTCTTCTACCTTCCTGATGGCAGCAGTAAGAAGAGAGCATGTCCTGGGTAGTGGAGGTCCCTGATAAATGGTGCTGCTTTTCTGTGTCACATTTCATGTAGATGTGCTTTACCTGTAATGGACTGGGCTGTTACTCTTTTTGTAGGATTTTCTGTTCAAGGGCATAAGTGCTTCCATATCAGACTACGACAGTCAACATACTCTCGTATATACATCTATAGAAGTTTGCCAAAGTTTTAGATGCTATGCCAAATCTCCGCAAACGAAGTAAGAGGCGCTGCCATGCTTTCTTCATAATAGCACTTGTGTGCTAGGCCCAGGACAGGTCCTCCAAATTATAACACCTAGGAATTTGACATGTATTTCTATAATAAATTTATATAAGCTGCTCTCAGATTTATTTGCTGATACCTGGCTAGTAATTTCATGCCAAATGATGAAAACTTCTTACTGTTTGTTAAGTTTATGTGACATTTATTCTATCACAATTGGAGTCTGTAGATGATTAATCTGGATTCCTGGGCTATATGATCCAGAGATGACATCTGGTAATTGGAGGATTTGTAATGCTAACTAGATAAATCAGGCATTGAATAATAATGTGAATAATCATGATTATGAAACTCTTGTACTGAGGGGAAAAAGCTGTCTTGTTCATTGATGATCCTTTAATGAAAACCTCAGTTTGTATATGCCTCTAGAGGAAGCATGGTAATGTATTAAAACCAGGTGGAGTTTCCAGTATCCTGAGTTAATACAGAAAATGTTGGAAATACTCTTTAAATCAGGTAGCAACCACAGAAAGAGAAAGTTAGTATTTCAGAGAGACAGTATGCTTCGTTTCTATCCTGCATTTATTACATCTGCAATATTTTATATATTTCCATCCTCTACAAATTATTCAACAAAGACATTCACCCTGCAGTCTTACTTATTTACACTTGGGACCAGTGCCAAAATTGGGAGAGCTGTCTTTCAGAAGCAGAAACCTGGGGCTTATTACAAACCTATAATGTCAACAGCCAGCAAGAGAAAACGGTAGAAGACTGGAAGGAACATTTCTTGCCATGAACTAATAGATTTAATAGTTAAGGTCAGAATGTCAAAATGATGCGGTGTGCTACTTGACAGTACTGTAAAATTGTTCTTCATTTTATGTTACTATATCATATGGAGTTTTTTAAATGGTAGAGCATAATCTCTTGATAATGTGCTGTTATTTCTTAACAAAACTGGTGCAAGTGGAATGATTGACCCATGTGCTATTCAGCAAGCAATGACAATTGTATTAAACGTGTGAAGGACTTTGTAATTTTGTTCAGTGGGTTTTCTTATAAACGAATAATGGCAACAAAACCTCAGTTACAGGAATTCTTAAACATTTTAATCTTTGTGATATATTACGATGTGTTTCATGTAATTTAATATCTCTTTGCACTGCAGGCGCGATGAAGTTTATGACCGCTATTACCGCTATGATGATATTTTGCGCAGGAAGGAGGAGCCATATCTGGATAGATTCCGTGAGCCATGGGATCCCAGAGCACCTCGGGATGTTGATGGTAAATAATGGGATATCGTTTGATAATGTTCCATGCAAAGAACAAATTAATTGAATCTTCGGCAAAAACTTTTGGCTAATACTGAGATTTCAAAAAAGCATATTTTGCATGAATTTTGGTGAATTCGATACAGGTTACAAACATCTGACTTACTAACTGAGGAAGGGGAATGCTGTCCGCCATTTTAAGTCACTGTCGTTAACACTGTTGAATGTGTAACTTTGCATTTGGCTTAAATTTTGCTTAGCAAGATTCACCCTGAACCCACCCCCCTTTTCCAGTCGGCTGGTGGTGCAGTGAGATCAGTGCCGCGCTCGAGAACGGAGGTTCCCAAATTTGATCCAGTGACAGGCTGCTCCCGAACGCGCTCTCCATCCATGCCGGGTTGATGTCGAGCTCGCAACTCGACCTCGTAAAAAAAAGCAGTGCCACCTCCAGTTTAAATTCCCATGCGGAATGTTCTGGAGGATCAAATACCCAAACCCAGCACAGCTTGTCCCATTTAACCTGTCTCAGTGCGATGCAGTTTAGGACCTGGGAAATCAGTGCGGTGATCCTTAGGACCCGACGATGCTCGGGAGCCGGAGGAGCTTGGGGCCCGCCGCCCACAGTGTTTCTGTTCCATTGATGGGAAACTCATGATTGAAAATAAAGTGGAAATAATAAAGCGTTTGGAAAGAGGTGAAACGTCACCGGTCATTGGAAAAGCATTAGGCTACAGTCGGTCAATGATCGGAACAATTGTAAAGGATAAAGTGAGAATAATGGAGCATGTGAAAGGCTCTGCCCCTATGAAAGCTACAATTATTACTAAGCAATGCAGTGGTTTAATTATTGGAATACATACATTTCTTAAGTGTTTTATATGCATAGAAAGGTTTATATATACTAAGGCAAACATTTGACTAACTACCGCTAAATAATGCTGGATGTACTTGTTCCGACTTGCATACAAATCCGACTTAAAGACGGACTTAGGAACGGAACTCATTCGTAACCCAGGGACTGTCTGTATTGGGAAATCTGAAACTGTTATATCATTATTTTGGACTGTATTTCCTCCTCAACCCGTGGGTTGATATTTTTAATATTTAATATGGGTTCTAATATTTTTCAACATTAGTTGTCTGCTAAAGTATTCCTGCTGTCACATTTAAAAAAAAATTGGTAATATTTGCTTGCAAAATATTTTAATGTTCTAGCCCTACTTGACAATTCAGAAGATCTTCTAATAACTGACTTACTCATCAAGATGATGGTGTTCAGTGATGATGGTGGTGATATGTCCAGCTCCATGGTTATTCCAGTAAAGGGCATTTCTGTCAAGCTTGGTTTTAGCATCTATAAATGTTTTGTCTACATTGGTTGATTAGTGCGATTCATAAAGTGTACTATCTATATTGCTTGTCAAATCTGTTAATGAACATTGTAAAAATTATTTATCCACTGTGGTTATGCTAACTGATACACCTAAAGAGAGTGGGATGAAACAAACTCGGTGCAGGTGGGAGGTTGGCAAGGTGGCACTTACTGAAGTAGCAATGAGCTGTCTTGATTCAAGTTAGAAATTATAAATGCTTCAGAATGACCTATTTACATCACAAACCACAGGTCAAGATATGTAAGTGGACAGAATATAACTGGAAAAAGTAGCTTTTGTGGAATGATGGCTTTTTTACCCAGACTCCCAAGCAACAGAAAATTATTTGTTAGCATCCATATAGTTGCAACCTCTAATAATACAAAGGCCAGAAATTGCTCCTCACAACATCATATCTTACTTGTCTGGAATCGTATGAGGTGATATGGATGTGGGGGTGAAATTTTGGGTATTTTGAGCTGGTGAGAGACTGTTAAGTTGGGACTTTGAAAATGAGATATTGTTGGGGAGAGAAGACATGAAGACATTTTCTGGAGGCTTGAGATGTAAGATGAAGAACGGGTTTTCTTGCAATACAGTGGTAATGCTAGTAGAACCACTGCCTCACAGCACTAGTGACTGGGATTCAGTCTTGACCTCAGGTGTATGATTGTATAGGTTTCCCCTGGGCGCTCCGGTTTCTTTAGACTTGAAACATGTTCTAGATGACCAGTATTCTCTGAGTGTTTAATTTACAGCCTTAAAGTTCTATTATTGAACTTAGCACCATATTCCTTCAATTTTACTTCAGAGGACTCAGTAATAACTGGATCAATTCAAAACTTTATAGTCAAGCCACCTCCAGTGAGTTATAACGTGGAGAATTAATTCCTTTGACATAAGGGATATCAAAACATTGCGGAATGAGTGATGAAGGTGAAGCCAAAGCATTTGCATTTTTTTTCTACTACTTGTATGAGTGGATGGTCCACTAATGTCTCTGCCAAAATTCCAAATTATGGAAGCTAAATTTGCTGATCACAGTAACTGCAGTAGGGAAAGAAACTCTCAGTTGTAAAGTCTATACATGAGTGATCCAAGTCATTCATGTATTCTGCTGAATCCTTGATAGTACGTATCCAGATGCCTCATGAGTACTTAATTGAATCTATCTTGCTGTATTTTTAGAACTTAAGTCCTCCTGTTGGTTTTCCACCTGTTCTTGACCCTTTGCAAAAAGAAACATTTTTTCTTTCTATTGTCTGTTCACTTTATATCTCTGGTAGATGCCTTTGCAGCCTCTTGAGAACAGCCGTAATTTCTTTAACCTTCCCGTGTACCCGAACTCCTTTATTCTTTAATTTTAATAAATCACTTCTCTACCCTCCAGAGCCTTTGCATCAATCTGAAGCATAATCCAAGAACTTGATATAAGTCTTGATGAAGGATCTTGGCCACAACATCAACTGTTTACTTTTTTGCCATAGGTGTTGCCTGGCCTGCTGAGTTCCTCCAGCAGTGTATGTTTGTTATTTGATATATCTTTGATGTGAGGCCATTCTATGTTCATCATGCTCATCATGACTTCATTGCTTTTCTGCTGTATGCTTTACACCTAATAGGCCTACATCCTAAATAGTTTGGTAACCACTTATTCAAACAGCCCTGTTTTTCTCTCAAGTAACACACAAATTGCTGCCCAGCAAATCTCCTCTCCCCCTCCCAGTTTGTTTTTGTATGCCTTTTAGAATTATGCTCTCGAGGTAATTATCTATTTCCCCAAGATTCACTTTATTCTGCCGTACATTTGCATATTCCATCTACCTATCTATGATTCCTTGAAGTCTGTTGCATTTTTTCAGTGGCTTGAATTTGTGTGTTTGCATATTTGCAAATGGTGCCAAGTACAACAGACCCCAACTTAATAAAAGCAGTGGTCTTTAGGATTGCTGTGCTGGGGAACTACACTGTTCACTTCCCTCTGAATTGCAGTATCCTTGGGGCCCGGTCTTGAAAGCAAGTCTGTAAACAGATAATATAACAAAGCATATAGCTAAAAATCAAGTAAGTTATGATGAGCCTGTATAAAACATAGACTAGCTTCACATTAAAGTATATCAAGTTTTTGGATCACACTTTAGACCGATGCAAAGTCTCTGGAGGGTAAAAAAGTGATTTATTTATTATTTTTGGAGGTGAATGTATCCTCAATCACAATTCCCTCATCAACCCCATGTTATTTCCTCAAAATAAAAGTTCTATCCCGTTCATTAGGCGCAGTTTGGCCTTTAATAAATCCAAGCTGGCTCTCTTTATTTTGTCACTTGTGAATAAAAATTAGTAGTGCATATGTTGACTGACTATAGATTCTGTCCCTGAATTATTGTTTCCAGAACTTTACTGATGACCTTATCCTGTGTTCCTTGAACCAACTGATACAATGGCACATTTGTAGTCATCACTCTTAGCATGTTGTGACAATCTACTATCTCCTCTGTGCCTTCCCTCTGCAACACAAGAGTACATTCAATCTGGACTAAGTAATTTTATCTTGAAAACTGTAAATTCATAACATACTCGGGGATCAAGGCTGCTTTTTCAGCTCACTAACTAGATTTTATTGTGCTCTGGACCATGTGTCCTTACACAGGGTAATCTCTTAGTACCAGGTCCACAATCCCTTATCTGAAATCCTTGGGGCCAGTTGCTTTTCAGATTTCAGAATCCCTCATTATTGGTTCCAGGACCCCCCCCCCCCCCCCGCAGATACCAAAAAAAACATGTATACTCAAGTCCCTTATTTAACCTCTCTCAGTACGTGGTGGACTTTAGGACCTGTCGGAGCTCCAGACCTATGTACATTCTCCTGTATACTTTAAATCATCTCTAGATTACTTATAATACCTAATACAATGTAAATGCTATGTAAATATTTGTTATACTCAATTGTTTAGGGAATAATGACAAGAAAAATATTGTTTCCAGCAAAAACATTCAATACAACATAAAAATATACAGCTTCAAACGAACCAAATGAAACACATGGTAAATGACTTATTGGAATAAATGTAGAACGTCACTGTCACTATAAAACTTCAGTAACTTGTCTTTCTGTTTCTTTAAATCATATACAGTGGTAGTTCTGACATCATATTCTTCAGTAAGACGCTGCATAGACACACCACGATAAAGCTTCTTCAGTAACTCTATTGATAATGATAGGATGCTTCCTTCTCTCTTTCTCATTGTTACCCATAGGGGTATCTGCAGCTCTTTTTGACATTTTCACAGTGAAATTAAACAAAGTCAACAGTGAACACAATATTAGCCTACAGCAAATGCAAGTGTAACCAGTAAGAGTGCTGAGCCACAACTGACGTCTGGCGGCCTCTGCTAGTGCTGCCATGTCACACCTGAGTTGGCAAAAAAAACTTCAGTTTTTGGAGATTTTTGGATTTCAGAATTTCGGATAAGGGATTGTTGATCTGTATTCCTATATCTAATTACTGTCCAAAAGTACTGCAGTACAAACCACAAATGTTGAACATTTGTGGATAGATAAATAGCTGCTATGCCTCTGGTATCTGCTGTTCAAATCACGCCAATGAACAATTTTTCTGAGATGTAAGACTGTATTGCTAGGGTGTCTGTCTTTAGGGAAATGTAGGCGTACAATGTCCTATAATGCCTATATACTGAGCTGTTAATACCATGTACTTTTTAACTAGCTTGTGTCAAGCCATAATCTGGGTGGAGTAAGCAGAAGCATTTTAAATTTTGTTCTAATTTTTCTCCCAAGATCCTATGAGAAGGGAGCGCCGAAGAGAAGAATTGTATCGTCAGTATTATGATGAAATCCAAAGACGTTATGATGCTGAAAGACCTGTGGATTGTTCAGTTATTGTCGTCAATAAGCAGCAAAAGTGAGTTTTGAAAAAATGTTAATTTTCATGATCTTGGGACATGTCATAACCATATATTTTGGAAACTTACTCAGAGCTTTAGAAAGTTTTAGAGCATAATAGAAATCTACTGGTGCTTTGACTAATTGTAAAAGCAATCCATTTAGCCTTCCTCCTCTGTGCTTTATGGGCTTGCAACTTTTTTTTCAGTTACTTATCCAATTCCCTTTCTGTCTGCTACCATCTGTCCAGTGTATACTAGATCCTAACCATTCATTTTCTTTTTTTTTTATTAATTAGCTTTATTCCTATTTTGGCTGCTCCAGTTCCTTTTATTTTGCATTTTGCATCAAGCAAGTCCCACAAGCAGCAGTATGATAATCATGTGGACTAAGTATCTTCTTACTGATTATCATGCACCATTTTTGTTGATGGATTAGTATTACTTCATATAGTACAATAAGCAAAACTGCAGTAAGGACACAGAATGTACAAAGATTGAGTGGAGCTGCATGAATATAGGTTTGACAGTATTGAAATGCGTGGACCTCCTTATTCATGGAGGCCAGTTAATATCTTCACATGAGCACATTTCCATTTTGTTGTCTGTTAGCATTATTATGCACAGTTAGAGACTTGGAACAGATCTGGTAGTGCGTAATATTGTCCAATATGTCCTTAATTATGAAGTTTTAAAAAATTATCATGAGTAACATGGGTGTACCTAAACAGAAAATTAAGACGCATCTCATGTAAGGTAGTGCACAAATGACAAGATTTAGGTGGCCCCACAACCAATTTTGCTGCATTTAGTTGTAACGGTTGGTGAGTTGTTATGAGTTAACAGCTGGATGAGGGAATGTAGCTGAGAACAGTTATTTTCAGTAGCACCAAAACCTATTCAATGATTGTAAAAGACAAAGTAGAAGGATTTGTTACTATTGCATCTCCCTTGGCTTCCTCCTGAGGTCCATACTAATGTCAGTCTTCAACTAATTTGATTGGCTGGGATCTCTATTTATTTGCTAAGTCTACTCTAATAGCATCTCCAAACATATACAGAGTTCTGCTGCCAAAATAGATGCAATTGGTATATAGGATTGCCACCACCTCCAGGTTCTCCTTTAATTTGAGTATATTCTGATTTGGAAATATGTTCCCAGTCACTTTGTTCATAGTGGGTTGAAACCTAGGTATCCCCTGCCCAAAAGCACTGGGATTCCATTCACCAGGAGAACTAAATAATTCAAGAAAGCTGCTCACTGTCATGTCCAGAGCAGTTGTGGATTGATAGTAAATTTTTAGAATGATCTGGAATATTTCATGTGCTTAAAAATCTACTTATCTGTTTAAAAAAAAAAAAGATCCACTGGCTTTAGTTCCGATACAGCAACAAGATCTAACTGGCATTATTACTGTGAGCTACATCATAGTCACATGTAAGTTTCCCAGCTTTTTATTGCTTCTTTTGGTTGAAATTGCAAATTGGTGAGTGTGAAAAATGAATTTTCTTCTACTAATTGTTTATATATGCTCTAAAGATTAGGTGTACTTGTTGCATTTGCTTCGATTGTCACATTCAGAGAACCAGCTGGTGTTCCACCATGAAAACTGTTCAGTTTGGTGAAACATTATTTTGTATAAGTTTATAAAAGGTAAATAGAACAGAGCAAATCTCAAGAGTACTATTAGGCTCAGTAGGAGGATGTATTGTATTTTGTATGTTTATAAGGTAAGGGTTAGCTGTAACAATTGGTTACAGAACTTGGCACAGTAGAAATAAGTATCCAGTTATTGGATGTTGGGCTCAAGCTAGGAGAGTTTCATGCATCATAATTTCTTGGTTTTCCGTGATTGTATAAAGGACCTGACAGCATCATGTGGTGAAGATACAATCCTGTCTCCCTTTTTCTTCACCATCTACACCTCAGACTTCAACTACAACACAGAGTCTTACCATCTTCAGAAGTTTTCTGATGACTCTGCCATAGTTGGATGCATCAGCAAGGGAGATGAGGCTGAGTACAGGGCTACAGTGGGAAACTTTGTCACATGGTGCGAGCAGAATCATCTGCAGCTTAATGTGAAAAAGACTAAGGAGTTGGTGGTGGACCTGAGGAGGGCTAAGGCACTGGTGACCCCTGTTTCCATTCAAGGGGTCAGTGTGGACATGGTGGAGGATTACAGATACCTGGGGATACGAATTGACAATAAACTGGACTGGTCAAAGAATGCTGAGGCTGTCTACAAGAAGGGTCAGAGCCGTCTCTATTTCCTGAGGAGACTGAGGTCCTTTTAACATCTGCCGGATGATGCTGAGGATGTTCTACGAGTCTGTGGTGGCCAGTGCTATCGCTTTTGCTGTTGTGTGCTGGGGCAGCAGGCTGAGGGTAGCAGACACCAGCAGAATCAACAAACTCATTCGTAAGGCCAGTGATGTTGTGGGGGTGGAACTGGACTCTCTGATGGTGGTGTCTGAAAAGAGGATGTTGTCCAAGTTGCATGCTATCTTGGACAATGACTCCCATCCACTCCGTAATGTACTGGTTAGGCACAGGAGTACACTCAGCCAGAGACTCATTCCACCGAGATGTAACACTGAGGGTCATAGGAAGTCATTCCTACCTGTGGCCATCAAACTTTACAACTCCTCCCTCGGAGTGTCAGATACCCTGAGCCAATAGGCTGGTCCTGGACTTATTTCCACTTGGCATGAGCCAACATTATTTATTTATTTATTTATGGTTTTATATTGCTATATTTTTTAACTATTCTTGGTGCGGCTGTAATGAAACCCAATTTCCCTCGGGATCAATAAAGTCTGTCTGTAGATAGGGAGAAAATGAGTAGGGTTACGATCAATGTAGTTTATTAAAAGTGTTCTTTTGAATGTGTAACTCGCAGTGAAGATGAAGAGGAAATAGTGGATACACAGTATCTAGAAATCTAAAAAGTACTTGTTAAAGAATAGAAAAATAATTTTTAAACAGAAATGATTGTATGTTGCTATACAAAGTGTTTTTGATGTGCTGCTTCATGAGATGTAGGAAGGAATCTTTATGGGTGTGGCAATTGATTACAAAGCAAATGATAGCCATTATTACAAAGGATTTGGATTTTGGAAGTCTTGGTGAGAGGGCAAGGTTTTTGTAAGGCCACATTTGGAATATGGTATACATTTATAAATTACCATTTCCCTGTAATGGAACTGGTGTATTGCAGATTTACTAATTTGAATCTTGTGATGATGACATTGTTTGTTGGAAGAGACATCAAAATCTTCCTATACATTATAGAACTTGAAATGAGATTTAAAATTTAGTTATTAAATATTAAAAAAGAACTCCTAGGAAGTTGAAAGTAATGGTTAACAAGTTTGGAAGCCTGATAAATGGAAGTTGGCATATGTGTGCTTCAACCAGACCATTGGGAAGGCAAATTGTACGTCGATCTTTGTTGATAGGGAATTGTAAGACAGTGATATTTTATCACATTCATTTAGAGCTGATTACCATGTACACTATTGTATTGCCCAAGATGAATCTACATTAGAAAGATGCAAAATTGGATCAGTCCACAGGGTAAGCCAACAGTTGAATTGGAAGAATCAATGGTTACATTGTAACAGTGGTGCTTGTGCCTATTTCAAAGCTGAAAAATAAATCAATATTACACTCTACAGCTGTATGCCCATTTGGGTTTCATTTCAATAAAGAATTTATTCAGCGTATTTTGGTGAGCCCACAGTGGTATTTCCTTGTTTTATCATTGCATTGATTGCTTAACAAATTTGGGCTGGGACTGGATTAATCACTGAGTTATTGAAACTTTTTCTTTGGGAATACTCTGTTAAGAGCACATGATTCTATTTATCAGACTTAGCATAGTTTTAAGTATTTTTGCAACTGTGTCTTTGAGTATCTGAGAAAGTATGTTTTGTAGCAGTTGAGATTTATTTGAGCAGATTTTTCTATCCATTGGTTTCGGTGATGGGTCCTATGCATTGATCCCATTGGAAAACCCAGTTTCTAGCACAGGCTAGAATCTTAATTGGCATCCTTGTTAACTACACATCTGCTGCTTTGGTGTTCCTTCTTGAGTCCAAATGTGAGAAGCACCTACTTAAGCATACCTCCAACCTCGGACTTACCCTGGAAGAAATGTAACTAGTCTTTATTTAGATTCAATTAATTTAAATTGTGATTTAATATTTGAATGTGCCCTTTGAATTTAAAAAAGTGTTTAGTTTTTTTTAAAAAAGGGGCAGTTCTGATCTGTGAACACAGATTCACTGTTCAGAGTTGTTATGTTTCTGCTAGATTAACCTTGTATGGGCTGGGTCACATGGAAGTGCTACTAACTGAATTCTGTGCAGGAGACCATGCTAAAATAAAGTTGTGTGATATAAAGTAGTCAACTATTTCATGATAGTAGAATGTCTGCCCAGGTTTCACAGCATTTTCTGCTATAGGTCTTAGTTGGAGATCTTAATAAATTATTAAATTTTTAAATTTTGCATTTAATTAGGGAATATGCAGAGTCTGTTGGTCGTAAGGTTCGTGACCTTGGTATGGTGGTTGACTTGATATTCCTGAATACTGAAGTGTCGCTTACTCAAGCTCTTGAAGACGTCAGCAGAGGAGGCACAGCATTTGCAATTGTTATTACTCAACAACATGAAATACACAGATCATGTACTGTCAATATTCTGTTTGGGACACCACAGGGTGAGTTTTCTGCCCTCTTAAAATAGTGTTTAGCATATTTTCTCTTTGATTTGTATTTGCTAAAATTTTAAATGATGATAAAAATAGGTAATCTTTCTATTTTGAGTAGCTTGTTATGCCTGAACTAATTCAGCACAGTGAATGAAAAACAATTTGAAGTTCTAATTCCATTTTAATCTTTCAATCAGTTTAGAACTTACTGATAAAAATTTAATACTGAGTATATTTATTGTCAAGTCATATTTTCTAATGCTCTGCAATGTTCAAAATCTTGAATTGTTTTTGTTCATGTTTAGTGGTGTGGGTGTTGCTGGCAAGGCTAGGGTTTATTGCCTTCCCTTGAGAAAGTGGAATTAAACCACCCCCTTGATTGTTTGACATAAGCAGTTCCAGGATTTAGAAAGAGCAGCACTGCTGGTAGAGCTGCCCCATTTCATCCACCTAGATTAATTCCTGATCTCCAGTGCTGTTTGGATTTTGCATGGTTTCCTCCCTCATTTGAAAGACTTGCTGATTCTTAAGTTTATTTTGCCTCAGTAAATAGCACATTTAATGCTTAGGTGAGTGGGTGGAAGTTGGAAGGAATAGGATTAGCACAAATAGTATAACTAATGGCGAGATATTTCCAAGGGAAGCTACAGATTGAGATTCCTTTATCATCAAAACATACAGTGAAATGTGTCATTTGTGTTTACAACAAACACAACCTAAGGGTATTGTGGGGGGCACATTCTGATGCCAACATAACATTCCCTCTATGTTCAGCAGAACACAAGCAGCAACAATAACTAAACACAGCAATAACAGCAAAACAATCCCCTTTTCCACTCTCCCACCCATCCACCCAGTCATGCACATGTATGGGCCTTCAACCTAGGATAGGCAGACTCTCAGGCTCACAGACACAAGCCCTCCAACTTCCAGTCACTTGCCTGGACTTGCAGCCTCTTGGACTTATGATCTTTGGGCACATTAACCCAGGGCTGTCGACCTTTGGGCCCTGACCTCTGGACTAATTGGTAGAAGTTTGTAGGGCTCAAAACCAAGGAGTTGTTTTCGGTGGAGGAAACTGCTGGTTTAGCATGTGTTGTAAATGCAAATATGTTTGAGGGAATGAAAGTTTAAAGTGGCTGAATACATACCAGTCAAATGGGGTGTTTTGTCTAGGATAACATCAAGCTCCCTGACTATTGTTAGAACTGTTTTCATGCTGTATTAAATGTTGTTACTGTTGTCAAATATCTTGAGATTGGTTTGAAGTAAATAGAGTTTAGCTTTAACCGATCACATTTTCTGTCAGAATGAATTCTGGTAACGTTTTTGGTTGCATCTTTTGAGAATGATTCATAGAACTCAGTTCAGCTGATGAGTTGAAGACTAATTACATCATTAATTTAAATTGTTGTGCTAATTTTGCTCAAATTCTTTACAGCCAGTCAGTTTGAACAATGCAAATTGTATAACTGAAATGTCCTCTTGCTGCCTCTTTTTGTTCTTTAATCACAGGCAGAACCCCCCCCCCCCCCAAAAAATTGACAGCTTTTCATTGGAATTCATAAATGCTGATCATTGTAACCAAATAAGCTTTCTTTGTAATTTCCCACCGATATTTCTTTAACATTATTAAAGTCAAATCAAGTTAATTGTCATTTAGCGATTTTATGTATATAGAATATATATTCTTCATCTCCATTTAATCTTTTCTGGCGATAAGATGTTCCTTAAGAATGCTTTTGAGATCTTCTGTTCTCCTTTACTGTGCTTTTTCCCTGTTAATAAGGCTGCCAATCAAGTATTCTCCTCCTCCTGTTGTCACCTGTGCTCCCATCCAAAGCTGGGTAGAGTCCTTTCCATCGATTCCCACATTTAGAGGGCAGTTTTTTGTCTCTTCAATGAGGTTCCACCACCAGATGCATCATCTTCTTTACTAGGGTGGATGAATGCTTTGAAGTGCATATTTATTCATATTGATGGGTCACCTGAACTTTCAGTTGTTCGTCATCCTCATTTTTTCTTTTGGGGACATAGTAAATTTTTGATAATCAGGCACACCATAATTCAGAAATCCTGATGGTCCAGCATCTGCTTTATTCTGGAATGTGAGCTGGTCCTAAGAACAAGAGAAATGTGGCTCAGGTTTGGACTCTGTGAGGTCAGAGTTCAGAAAATGGGTAGGTTTTACCCAGAGATGGGGGTTTTTTCTTATTTCTTGCTCGATTCAAATTGATTGGATTCACTATATAATATAATGAATCCACTGTTATTTATAATTACAGTGTAATGTATAGAAATACATGTCAGTGCATTAATAGCATATAATGAAATGGAAAATCTTTTGGTGTTACTGAAGCTCAAAGGTATTTCCTTTGTCTTACCCATTCTCTCCCTATTCTCTCTTTCCGAGTTTAGACCAAAGGTTTTTCACCTGACGAGTCTAACTATGTCTCTTTTTGCAGCTGCTCACTGGCCTGACTTTCTAGCCTTTTCTATTTCAGACTTCTGACATCTGTAAATTTTTGGTTTTTCAACCAAAGAGCAGGATTCTCTTCTGGATATAAATGATGAACTTTTAATTGTTGGTGGGAAATACAGAAGATTGCTTGTTCAGAAATTGAAGGAATAGTTTTAAATATTTTGACAAGGGAGTGTTTTTAATTTGTCATATACTAATACAGGTTTCGGAAGAATTCTTGGGGTTTAAGAAACCAAAAAAAAGTTTTCAGTAAAAATCAAAAGAACTGCAGATACTGAAAATCTGAAATAAAACCAAAAAATAAGCAGGTGAAGGAGCATCTGGAGGGAGAGAGAGAAAATAACATTTCAGTTTGATGACCGGACATAAAATGCTTGACCTAATTAATTTCATACTGTTCATTTGTGAAATTCAAGTATGTTTAATGCAATATGATAAATTTTGGGAATCTAGAATGTTATTAAATGCAATTCTGTTTTGCATTTCTCAACTTTAGAGCATCGTAACATGCCAATAGCTGATGCTATGATCTTGGTTGCACGTAATTATGAAAGGTACAAGACAGAAACGCGTGAAAAAGAGCGGGAAGAGGTTGCAAGAAAGGCAGCAAAAATGGCAGATGAAGTAATCATGCGTGAGCGTGAACCTACCCAAGGAGGGCTTGAAGATCGCGGAAATCCCCCTAGCATCCAACCATTATTGCACCTACTTGCGGATGGAAGATATCTTTCCTTAGAGGAAATTGATAAAATCATAGAATATCTGAGAGAGAAAAAGGAACGGTTTCTTCGAGGAGGAGATTCTTTGCATGGTAACATTGATAATTTGTATATACAAATTCTATGATTTTTGATGTGGTTGCAAAAAGAATTAGTGGTGGAGGCAGTGTTTTGACTGTTGGAATGATTATTTGAAGTTTTGAAACTGCACTGATTATTTCCTGCTACAGTTACTTTGTTTGGTAATGTAGCTGCTGAGCATCAAGCTATGTAACCTGCTCAAATTATTGTTAGGTTAGGGATGTGCTCTGTTGTGGATGAGAACACGATAGATGCTCCCGATCTAATTGTCCATGATTTTAAAGAGCATTTAAAGGTGGCATTTCAAACTGGAGTTGCTTCCAAAGAATGAATAAAATATTTAAATTTAGGACAATTTGTTTTATATGTATTGTAAAATTTATTGAGGAAAGGTGTTTGATAGGAAATTCCTTGAACTTTCCACACATCTATCACCTGAAAAACCTGGCTCTGATTTTAGCATTATGTTCGCCTATCCTAAACTCCCCTCAGGAGATGAATAATCTTCAATTTACAAAATCTGTTCAGAATCCTAAAAATTTGTATCACTCAGAACCTTTCTTCCACAGACTATCTAGTTATAATCTATACTTGGAGGCTTGGCAAGATTTTCTTCAATCTGAAGCATTCCTTTTTTTCAAATCATGAATAAGTACAGGGTATGTGGTGCCCAGCATAGATTTTGTCTTACAATATTAATAATCCCTTCTAATTAGACTACAATACCATTATTTAGTTTGCTTGGCCACTAGTTCACCAATTATTTGCTTAACCAGGTCTTCAAAAGTAATGTTTTCTAATTGCTCAGGTCCTTTGTTTAAACTGTTGTAAATCAAGATAATCGTGGTTGTAAGTGTACTATTTTTCTTGACAGGATCTGTTCACAATCCAGCTCCCATGCAAAGAACAAACATGGGCTCTGTTGGAATCAGTCCACTTGATGCACAACAGTCTCTGCCAAATGCTCAGTCTTTGAAGGGAGGTCCACAGGATGCACAAGCAACACAACAGCAAGAGCTGCAAGCAAAGATCCTGAGCCTCTTCAACAGTGGAGCATCTGGTACAAATACTAATACTGCAGGAGCACAGGGCCCCACATATGGAAGTGCACTAAACACCCAGCCTCAAAATCGTGCTGGTCAGCTTGGTCTCAGTAATTCTTCGTATTTGTCTCAAGCTCAGCAGCGCATGACAGGCCCTAATTCACAACTTCCACCTTTAATAAATCAGTCAGTTGCGCCAAGAGCCACTGCAATTCGCTCACCTCTGCCTCAAACCCAAGGTATTTATGGCCAGCAGCAACCTCGAGGTCCAAACCCCATCCAGTCAAATGCTTTGTCTCAGGCCCAGAGATCTGGTGTTGCAACAGGTATAAACTTTGATAACCCTAGTGTGCAGAAAGCATTGGATACCCTTATTCAGAGTGGCCCATCGCTTTCCCACTTAGTAAATCAAGCATCTGCCCAGGTACCACGTACTGGGCAACCAATGAACCAGGCTTCTATGGCGTCTTACCAGCGCCACTACTGAGTCTGGGGTTGGATGGAATTGTCTTTAAAAAAGAGCAGTCAGCACATCTATTGAATCCCCTTAAGGCTACCTGTTAGGGTTTCATAAACAAATGTTGGTATTCAGAGAGTGCTTCAATAAATCTGGTTATTGTTGAGTTTGAAAGTGATTTTAAGAAATCCATAATGATTTTATGGTAGCCAGGAAATGAAAATTTTTATAAAGGCACTCAGTATCGGTTGTTACTGTATATAATTAAAAAAACTGCATTTGTTAATGAACAAGGCCTTAATGCAATCACTCGGTTCTTTATGACTTTGATCTTTTAAAATATATTAAAAAAATTGGAAATGTTAGCATGATGCTGCAGTCTGAATCCAATGTTTTAAAATGGGTGTTTCCAAAAATGTAACTAAAACCCAGGATAGCAGATCCTCTTACAAAAGTAAACAAGTTTTTTTATATTTTAATGTTTTGCCTCTTTTTTTAATAATTAGATATTAAGTCAGACAGGTTTGTGTCGTAATTATGGTTCTGTAAAATTGACTTTTGTAATTTTTATGGTTTTCTGTTACATTTGTGATTTCCCTTCCCTTATGTTCACTCTCTGCAGCTATGAGAAATTGTTTTACGTGCTTCATTTGTAGCCAGAGCCATTTGCAGTTGTGGAATGGTGGCTGTATATATTTCTTAGTAGAAATGTTAATGTTTGAGTCACTACTTTCATCTGGTTTGTAAAGAATAAACGTTTCTCTTTCATTTTTCCCCTTTTTATTGTGTATGTATTGGATGAGCAGGAGAATGTTTGAGTCCAAAACCTGGGCAAAGATGGGTGACCAAAAACCAGTGTAAACACATTCCATTCTAAGTATAATAAAAGCTTTTTCCCCCACTGCAATATGAACAAGGAAGGTTGAAGAGTAAAGTTAAATATTGAGCAATGGCAAGAGAAACATAACAGCAAAAAAATGGTATGGTGGAAGCGAAGATTTTGGTTTTGAAAACCTGTCTGAAATAGTGTAGCAGAAATGGGAAAATTAACAAGTGGGCATGAACTTTCACTGCAGAAAAATGGGCAAAAGTTGAGATTTCTGAGACTTGGTCTGTCCGAATACAAGTTGTGAACAATGTGCTTAAGGTCAACTGTGAATGTTTATTTGAAGGCTAGATCCTTTTTTAAATGGAATGGAATTGAAGATGAAACGAAGAATGGTGCATAATTGGATCACTTAAATATCAAAGAAGCCCTTTGGACCTGTGGTTAATATAAACACCCAAGAAGCTGCAGTTGAGAATTTTCTGCAAATATTGCATGTGGTGTACTGATTATGAATCTGAGGCTAATAGTTAACAACTGTACTGGGATATCACTTCAGATTAGTTTGATTCTGTGGAGTCAACATATGGGTTTTACAGTGCATTTTTCTAATCCCTGTGGAAGTTTGACCAGTAGCAAGAGTTCCACAATCCAGAGGATTACAGATATAAGGCCGTGCATTTTCATGTTTAAGAAATGTATTGTCTCATGAACTGTACAAGATCATGACAACCAAAGAGAACACAACTATCAACCAGCTTCTTTAAAATAATAATGACCCAATGAATTTTCTTTGTCACTTCCTGGTTATTGTTTTTAAGTTCTCCTGTTACATGATCTTGTTGAACAAGGAAGCCAGTACATTTATGTAGAAATCCAGCTGCAGCCATGTGATTTTCTTTTTTTGTTTCAAAAGGGAATTGTCCTGTTCCTAAACTAGATTTTAGTAAAACCTACTAGAGCACAGGGAACAACTGGAAATTATACATTTAGAAATTAGTGCAGCAATGGTGTATTTTTAAAAGCTATATTAATACAGAAATTAGATCCCATAATGTAGTTGGTGGGTGCTTGGTTATTTCTATCTTTGATCTTGATGTGCATCAATCTTAAAATGAGAAATAACTGCTCTATTATAGTTTGAATGTGTCAGTTTTGGGCTTAATTCACATCAGTATTTGTTTTGGGTTGGTAAAGATTGGGAAAAGTCATTTTTATATGTAGGTAAAATGTTTGGATTTAGGGTAGTAGTAGAGGGAACAACAAACTTCTTTTAATTAGATAAAAACTGTAGTGTTTATAATAGGATTGTATGGCACAAACAGTAATGTTAGCTTCGTAATTCCTTGGAAATTAAAGTACACTGAGGCAGCTCCATTGCTTGAGTTAGGGGTGCTAAATTATATAGCACTGAAATAATAAGTAATTTCTAACTAAATTGTGGGATTAATCTTGATCAGATACATTGCTAGAAGACCATCAAATGCACTGATCTACTGCAAGGATATAATTGTACCCAAACATCTATCCCTTTTCTGATTAAGCACTGAGTCATCGGTTCCTCTTTTTCTTCTGGCTCAACAGGGTATTATTTATGTTTCAGACACCCAGAATACTGTGTGGATAGCAGGACATGTGATCATCAGCCAGGCGCGTGACAGAGCAGCCACCAAACCGTATGGGATCAATCTTGGCCTTGATAAGCTCGGTTTTTCAGTTCATTGGCTGAGCACACCTGACCTGAGATGGTGCCAGCTCCGTGGCTTATTAATTCATCACCTGGGTCATAACCAGCCCCCAAAGTACCTGCTCATTCACTTGGGAGATAATGCGATAGGTTATACCCGGGCTATTGATTTAATATACACGTTGAAAGAGGTGCTGGGAGCTCTGGAAGCCCTACTTCCAAAAACTGTACTGGTGTGTTCAGAATTGCTTCCACTTCCTAGATGGGCTTCTCAACCTGGTGCTCAACTTGAGTCTGTAAGGAAAACCATAAATGGGGTAATGAAACAATACATGGAATACAGAGGGCAAAGGTTCATAGAGCATCCTTATTTTAACATTGAGTGTCAAGCTCTTTATACTGGTGCAGGAGATTACTTATCTGATGTTGGTTTAGATTTATTTAATAATACTTTGATGGATCGTTTGAAGTATTATGTAAGTGAAAATCTGATGCACAGTATATAATGTTCCACCATGATTAACTGATTCCATCTGTTCCCTGGTGCCTATGAGTGGTTGCTGCAGTATTATTTTGACTCTAGTCAAAGTTGGTTCATCAATCAATGTGGAGTTTTCTTGAAATGGTAATCTTATACAGCTGCTGATAGACCAATTGGTCAGTGCTCAGTCATACCGACAAAATAAAAAAAAAATGGGGTGCAGCACATCTGCATTTTGTATATTAGCATATAGACAAGACTAGGGAAAGAAATTCATGCCTGTTTGAATGGTTTCTTATTTGTAATAAATTTGGGCTAAATAGCCTTTCATTGCTAAGTGGTGTTGTGTTTTTTATTTTAACAGGGGCTTCAGAAGCTAGGGCTCAATAGAGCAGGACTACTTTAATGTTGCCTCAGTGTATTTTTAATCCTGATACCATAAGAAGTTTGTTTTGCATTAAACATTGGTGTTGAGGGATGCTGGTATAACTTTTCATTGGGGAAATCATGGGACAATGTGGGACATAGTGTCTAATAAATGCAATTATTGTGTTCTCTGCCTTTGGTGTGGGTGATTATTGAAATACTGTTATTTTGTACAGGCACTCTTAGGTAAAGGATTCAGCTTGAATTCTACCTGTTTATAAAATGCTAGCATGCCAAAATAGTGGTAATTAGATTTGTAAAATTTAATATTTTAACTTGGTTGCATTGAAATGCTGTATTATATTTTGAAAGTTTCAGACACCCAGAGGGGAAAAAAATACTTTTAAAAGGTAAAAACTAGGCAAATTTGGAGGTTTCAATGGATTGTTTTATTTTCTAATGTTGTATGCATGTCTTAGTTCCAGGAAGCAAAGTTGTATGTAATAATTCATAGTAGAAGTGCTTTGCTATAACAGTTCAATTTCTGTCAAGTGTCTTAAAATCTTTGAATGATATAGCATGAAAACAGGCCCTTCAGCTAACTGAGTGGCCCAACCATCAGCCATTGATTTACATTAATACTGCATCAGTCCCAACATTTATTCTTCCTACCTTTGCATTGTTTCCTCCTAGACTCTATCAATCACAGACGATTTTTAATGGGCAATTAACCTACCAGCCCACAAGTTTTGGGATGTGGAAGGAAACACACACAAAGGGACTATGTGTAAACTCCATACAACCAGTATCTGAGATCAGGATTTGAGCTTGGGTTTCTGGCATTGTGAAGCTGGGTCTCTAAATTGATCCTGCACTCTGGTACTCTGTTTTTCTAATTGTGCTTATTTTTTAAATGCACTGAACATGATGTTTTTCAAGATCAATGGCCAAATTATTGTTAACTCAGGAAAAATTAGCCTTAGTGCTTGACATTGGTAGGGTTAGTATCCATGAAACCATTCACCAGCTCTTCATTATCATGAAGAAAAAAGTAAAAGTCAGAACTATAAAATGTTATCAAGAGGTTGTTTTATTTATAAACACAACTTCCATTTAATTCTGAAAGTTCTGACTGATAATAGAGCTGGCACTTTGTGCAGCAAAATATGCTGTGTTTGATGTTGACCTTAAGTCTTTGGAGTTTTCATTTTTTTTCCATGAGTTTCCACTGGGTGTTCTGGTTTCCATCCACCTCTCAATTGGGTGGCAGAAGAATTAGGGATATTTGATGGGCACGTACAGGCGACAGGGGAATAGAACCAGATGGCAATGTTTTCAGGGGCAAGCACGGATTAATTGGGCAGAATTATCTGTTCTCTGCAAACTGTAAATATGTAAACTTGTGTAACAGGATAGTTTCAAACTGGTATAGTATACTTGCGTAATTAATTAAAATGTGTAGTGTAATAAAATTAAGGATATCTACATCAAAGTTCAAAGTATAAATTTATTAACAGACGTTACCATTATGCAGCCTTGAAATTCATTTTCTTGTGGGCATGCTCACTAAATCCAAGAAACATGATAGAATCAATGAAGGACCTCGCCTGACAAAATTGGCAACTGGTGTGCAAATGACAACTGCAAATAGTAAAACATGAGATGAGTCCTTGAAGGTGAATGCATAGGTTATGGGAACAGTTCAGAGATGGGATGAGTGAGGTTATTTTTAATTAGGTTATTACCACTGGTTCAAGAGACTGAAGGTTGAGGGGAAATGGCTGTTTCTGAACCTGATGCTTTTGTATCACCTTCCTGATGGCAGCAGTGGGAAGAGAGCATAACTTGGGTGGTGGGGGTCCTTGATGGATCCTGCTTTCCTGCACCAGTGCTGAGTGGTAGGGAGGGCTTTACCTGTGATGGGCTGGGCTGTATCCACTACTTGAAGAATCTTCTGTATAAGGGCAACATGTTTCCATACCAGTCAATGTACTCTCTGCCATACATCTATAGAAGTCTTGTCAAAATACTGGATGTCAAGTTGAATCTACACGAAGTTCTAAGGAAGTAGAAGCGCAGCCATATTTTCTTTATAAGTGCACTTATGTGCTGGACCCAGGACAGCTCCTCTGAAATGATAACACTGAGGAACTTAAAGTTGCTAGTCCTCTACCTCTGATTCTCCGATGAGGACTGGTTCATGGACTTGTGGTATTCCTCCTGAGTCAATAATCAACTCCTTGGTCTTGCTGACATTGAGAGGGTGTTGTGGCACCACTCATCCAGATTTGCAATCTCCCTCTTATATGTTGATTTGTCACAACCTTTGATTTGGACAATGTCAGTGGTGTCAGCAAATTTTAAATACAGTGTTGGAGCTGTACTTGCCCCCACAGTTATAAGTGAGTAGGGCAGGGGGCGAAGCACATAGCCTTGTGCACCTGTGCTGATGGAGATTGTGGAGGAGATATTGCTAATCTGAACTCAACTGGGGTCTGCAAGTTCCCTCACTGAGGAAAACGAGAATCCAATTTGACAGGAATTAATTAGTATTGAGGGAATTGTAGTATTGTCCAGTGAAATAGCTGCGGACCTCTTGTGCCAGTAGGCAAAATGGACTGGATCCAGATCACTTCTCAGGTAGGAGTTGATGTATTTCATCATCAACCTCTTCAAAACACTTATCACAGTGGATGCAAGTGCTACTGGACTATGGTCACTGAGGCAGGATATTGAAGCAGGTGGGTACCTCAGACTGCCGAACTGAGAGATTAAAGATTAGTGACATTCCAGCCAGCTGATTTAACACAGGTATTTAGTACTTGGCTGTACCCATCTGGGTTGAATACTTTGCACGAGTTCATCTGGAAGTGAAGCCCCATTGTCACCTATGTTGCTTGGTTTCACTTTGTAAGAGGTACAATAATAGCATTCAATCCCTGCCACTGCTGTCGAGCATTCTTCATTGATTATGCTAGTTTAGTCCAGAATTGCTACTTAGCTTGCAAGATGGCTTTCTGGAGATCATAACTGGATCTTCTGTATCTTGTTCACTAGACCTGAAAGCCACTCGTCTGGTCCTTAGCAGATTATGGATCTAATGGTTCATGGGGAAGACTGGGTGATTTTGTGGGGACACACTCACCTATAACTTTTCATAAAGTCCATGATAACTGGCATATTAATTCAGATCCTCTGACCCATTGAAGATTGCCCAGTCCACCAACTCAAAGCAATGCTGGAGCTGCTCCTCTGACTCCCGTGACCACTTCCTTGTTGCCCTTGTCTCTGGAGCTTTGCTCTTCAGCCTGTCTACAGCAGGTAGGAGAAGGTCTGCCAAGTGATCAAATTTCCCAAAATGCAGTTTGGGCTCAGAGCCATAGGCATTCCATTATCATTGTATAATGGTGGTCTGGAGTGTTGGGACCCCTGGTGCTGCTGGTTTTATATTGATGGTAATTGGGCAGAGATTTCTTCAAGCAAGCCTGATTGAAAGCCCCCCACTATGATTTGAAATGTGTTGGGGTGGTCTGTTTCTTTTCTGTTGATAGCAGTATTCAGTACTCAGTATGTAAGCTGGTCAGGAGCATGGAGGAGAACTCTATTGGTAAGTAGAACAGTTGGCACTTAATCATTAGATGTTCCTGGCCATAACAAGAGTGTGATAAAATCACCACATCTGAGCATCAGAGTTATAGTGAAACATGGACCCTCGCCTTTTGCCTTCTCCAAATCAGCTGTTCATTTCATTCTGTGTATCAAGAAATCTTCAGGTCTTATTGAGGCATCTGAGTGAGCCATGTCTCCGTGAAACATAGAACACAGCAATTCCTCATTTCCCTCCGCTACAGTAATTGTGCCCTTGTTCTCCAGCGGCTGCACATTTGCTGAGAAGGTGCTGGGAAGAGGGTGTCTCATTCCACTGCATTTCAGCCTGGCTTGGAGTCCACCCTTCCTGCCTTGCTTCCTGCCATGGCGATGTACCTTCATCTGCTTAAAAGTGCTGTAACTGCATGCTTGAGAGTTAAGTCCGCTAAATCCTTCAGAAGATCGTGAAATTACTAGTTAATTATAATGGTTCAAAAGTGCATTGCTTAAAGAAAAATTACATGCTGCATATTGTAATGAGTAATTCAAAAGAGGTATACGTATTTACAAGTTTTGCAAGCAGTATGCAGCATATCTCTGATTTACTGGTGTCATCTTATCAATATTAACCATTTAGCAATGGTGAATGAATATATTATTAGTTTGAGAAGATTAAAGGATCAGATTGAGGGATTTTAATTTTCTACAAATGGCAAAGGTACAAAACTACTCTATTTAATTTACATCGGTGATTACAAAATCCATTCAGTTGGTTTTGATTATTTCTGTCAGTATTAATGTGAAGTCTGCTGTATTAATGAAGCTGGTGTAAGACAGAAACTGTTAAGATGTTGTAAAATATTTTTCCTTGTAATATATTTTATATATTCTACATTGCAAGCTGTTTGCATTAAGCTATTCTGCAGCAACTTAAAGTTTTTCCTAAGTAATTAGATGTGATTTGTACACAGCAAGAAACAACAGATTGGGAGAATACATAGCTGGAGGGATGTCTAAAATAATTGTATTAATGATAGCAATATTTAAACTAACTTTATTTGTCGCGTTTACATCGAAGCCTGTAGTCAAATTTGACCTTGATGTCAATGAGCGACACAGTCCCAGGATGAGTTGGAGCAACCCGTAAGTGTCGCCATGCCATCCTTAACTAACTCGTACATCTTTGAGATGTGGGAAATAGACAAAGCATCTGGATGAAATCTACGTGTACCGTTCCCTCTAAACTGCGTGGCTGCGCAGCTAGAATTTCCATTTATATGATGTTTAATATAATTGTGAAATACCCTGTATTTAATTATATTAATGAATATTCACTGACCCACCATAGGGATGTGTGCTTAGCCCACTGCTCTACTTTCTCCACATCCATGACTAGGCATAGCTGAAATGCCATTTATAAATTTACTGACGAAACCATTTGACAGTATTTCAGATGGTGACGAAAAGGCCTACAGTAGCGAGATATACCAGTTAGTTGACTGGCGTCAACAACCTTGCACTCAATGTCAGCAAGACCAAAGAGCTGATTGTGGACTTAAGAAAGGGAGCGTTGAGGGAACACAAACCAATCCTCATAGAGGGATCAGAAGTGGAGAGTGAGTAATTTCAAGTTCCCGGGTGTCAATATCTGAGGACCTAACCTGGACACAATTATCGCTGCAACTATAAAGAAGACAAGACAATGACTATATTTCATTAGGAATTTGAGGAGATTTGATTTATCAACCAAAACGCTCAGAAACTTACACAAATGTACCACGGAGCGCATTCTGACTGGTTGTATCTGATGCACCATCAATAACTCTCGGAGACGTAAGGTGAGATATAGGCTTTAATTGGCTGGAAGAAACAACGAGCAGCAAGTGACCACCACACAACATCCTGGAGACGGAGGCCAGGGCTGTGCCTCCAATCGCCTTTATACCGGGGTCTGTGGGAGAAGCCACAGGAGCAGTCAACGGGGGGGGGGGGGGGGGGGGGGGCGTGTCCAGACAGGTATATGTAGTTCACCACAGTATCATCCTCTGGGGGGGGGGAGGGGGGAGAGTGGGCTACTGCATACGATCGAAGTAAGTTGCAGAAACTTGTAAATTTAGTCAGCTCTGTTTTGGGTACTAGCCTCCATAGTATCCCAGGCATCTTCAAGGAGCGGTACTTTAGGAAGATGCCGTCTATCGTTAATGATCCCCAGCACCCAAGACATGCCCTCCTAACATGGTTACTGCAGGAAGGAAATACAGAAGCCTTAAGGCACACACTCAGCAATTCAGAACAACTTCTTCCCCTCTGCCATACGATTTCTAAATGGTCATTGAACCCATCAGCACTACTACCTCACTACTTTTTGCACTACTTATTTCAACGTGATTATTATATTTTTATATATGTATATATTTAACGTAATTCGATTTCTTCTCTATATTTACATAAGCAGCCGCGTAAGTATTTATTTATCGTTTACTTCATTGTACTGCTGCTGTAAAGTTAACAAATTTCACGACATATCTGTGAAATTAAACCTGATTCTGTTAATCCATAAATTTTCTAGATAATCAGCGTACCATAACCATAACTTTGAAATATTTTAGAGCTTCGACATATTTACATTGTCAGTGTTTAAAGTTGGTGGTGCCGTTTATTATAGTGTATCTATAAGTTCTGACGTCGATACTGCGCCTAATATTCTATTTAGGTGTGTGCAATCACTTGGATAACAGATTTCCTGACGATGACAGAAGAGACGAGAAAACTTTTGACCCCGTTGCTATTGCAAACGCAACCAATTTTGCATTTGGAAAAGAGAATGTTATGCGACTGACAAAAAAATACTCGGCTACTATTATGAACTACGACGAAAGCACTGCCTCAAAATTATCGTAGCAATTATGTTATTCCAAAATTGTCGTTTCTGAGAAAGTTAAGACTGGTTCAATCAAGAAGTCCACTGATATGTTGAACTACGTGCTTCGAAACGAAGAATTTGAAGAATTGTTCTTGTTACATTGTTGACTGTGAAAGTGAATTCAGTCTCATGAATTCAATTAAATGTAAATCCAGAAACATTTGTATTATCTAATGAGGATCGAGACGTATCTTTCATCCGGATGCAAAATTAATCCGGACAGTGTTTATAGACGATAGGATTGTAATAAAAACAGACAGAAACGTTTATGAAATGTGAAATGTTTTCTTTGTTGAACTGTATTCATTCTACCCTTCAATTAATAAACAAAATCAAAAGTATGAGATTTTTCAATTTTCATTCTAAAATTTCACAGTATGCATATTACCATAAAATCACATTTAAAATGCTGTGCAGTTTTCAGGCCATGCAGAAATATCCTGCTTAGAGCAATGGTTGATCTGCGAAACTGTAAAAAAAAAATGAGAGGGGTGGGAACCGAACTGAAGAGACGGAGGAAGGGCTGTTGGCTCATAAATAGAGAAAGCTTGGAGGCAGTTCGAGAGGGAGGATAGGCAGGTGATAGAGAAGGGATGCGCTCAGACCGAAGGTTTGAGATGTGTCTATTTTAATGCAAGAAGCGTCATGAACAAAACGGATGAGCTTAGAGCGTGGTGGATCGGTACTTGGAGCTATGATGTTGTGACCATTACAAAGATTTGGATGGTTCAGGGGCAGGAATGGTTACTTAGAGTGTCAGGCTATAGATGTTTCAGAAAGCACAAGGAGGGGGGCAAAAGAGGTGGGGGCATGGCACTGCTGATCAGAGATAGTGTCACGGCTGCAGAAAAGGAGGAAGTCTTGGAAGGATTGTCTACTGAGTGTGGGTGGAAGTTAGAAACCGGAAAGTCAATAACTCTAACGGGTGATTTTTTTTAGACCACTCAATAGTAACAGGGACATAGAGAAGCAGATAGGGAGACAGATTCTAGAAAGGTGGAATAATAACAGGGTTGTGGTGGTGGGAGATTTTAATTTCCCAAAAATTGACTGACATCTCCCTAGAGCAAGGGGTTTAGATGGGGTAAAGTTTTTTAGGTGTGTTCAGGAAGATTTCCTGACACAATAGGTAGATAAGCCTTCAAGAGGAGAGGCTGTACTTGATCTGGTATTGGGAAATGAAGCTGGTCAGGTGTCAGGTCTCTCAACTGGGAGAGTATTTTGGAGATAGTGATCACAATTCTATTCTCCTTTACCACAGTATTGGAGAGGGATATGAGCAGACAAGTTAGGAAAGCCTTTAATTGGAGTAAGGGGAAATATGAAGCTATCAGGCAGGAACATGGAACGCCAAATATGTTTTTGTATAAATAAGAGGCGTAATAAGCTGTAGCTTCAGCCTACACCCTTTTGGTCTGTTTTAAAGATTTTTATTATTTCATTTTGTCTTATGAAATTATCATTATGAAATCATCATTGAAAATGATGCTTATTGTTATGTTTGTACTGACCAAAATAAAATTCCATTTATTCAAAAATATTCATTCATAAATTGAGAACAGAAGTTCTCAGGGAAACGTATGGAAGAAATGTGGCAAATGCTCAGCAGATATTTGCTTGATGTTCTGCATAGGTATGTTCCAATGAGATGGGGAAAGAATGGTAGGGTACAGGAACTATGGTGTACAAAGGCCATTGAAAATCTAGTCAAAAGGAAAAGAAATGCTTACAAAAGTTTCACAAAACTAGGTAATGATAGAGATCTAGAAGATTATAAGGTTAGCAGGAAGGAGCTTAAGAATGAATTTAGGAGAGCCAGAAGGGGCCATGAGAAAGCCTTGATGAGCAGGATTTATGAAAACCCCAAGGCATTCTACAAGCATGTGACGAGCAAGAGGATAAGACGTGAGAGAACAGGACCAGTCAAGTGTGACTGTGGAAATGTGTGTACGGAACTGGAGGAGATAGCAGAGATACTTAATGAATACTTTGCTTCAGTATTCACTATGGAAAAGGATCTAGGTGATTGTAGGGATGACTTACGGCAGATTGAAAAGCTTGAACATATAGACATTAAGAAAGAGGATGTGTTGTAGCTTTTAGAAAGCATCAAGTTGGATAAGTCTCTGGCACCGGATGAGATGTACCCCAAGCTACTGTGGGAGGTGAGGGAAGAGATTGCTGAGCCTCTGGCAATGATCTTTGCATCAGTAATGAGGCGAGAGGTTCCAGAGGATTGGAGAGTTGCAGATGTTGTTCCCTTATTCAAGAAAGTGAATAGAGATAGCCCAGGAAATTATAGACCAGTGAGTCTTACTTCAGTGGTTGGTAAGTTGATGGAAAAGATCCTGAGAGGCAGGATTTATAAACATTTGGAGAGGCATAATATGATTAGGAATAGTCAGCATGGCTTTGTCAAAGGCAGGTTGTGCCTTTAAGTCTAGTCACTTTTATTGTCATTTTGAACATAACTACTATGTACAGTACATAGTAAAAATGAGCCTTATGAGCCTGATTGAATTTGTGAGGATATGCCTAAACACATTAACGAAGGTAAAGCAGTAGATGTAGCATATGTGGATTTCAGCAAGGCATTTGATAAGGTACCCCATGCAAGGCTTATTGAGAAAGTAAGGAGCCATGGGGACCTTGTTTTGTGGATCCAGAATTGGCTTGCTCATAGAAGGCAAGAGTGGTTGCAGACAGGTTATATTCTGCATGGAGGTCGGTGACCAATGGTGTGCCTCAGGGATCTGTTCTGGGACCCCTTCTCTTTGTGATTTTTATAAATGACCTGGATGAGGAAGTGGAAGGATTGGTTAATAAATTTGCTGATGACACAAAGGTTGGGGGTGTTGTGGATAGTGTGGAGGGCTGTCAGAGGTTACTGCGGGACATCGATAGGATGCAAAACTGGGCTGAGAAGTGGCAGATGGAGTTCAACCCAGATAAGTGTGAGGTGGTTCAGTTCGGTAGGTCAAATATGATGGTAGAATGTAATATTAATGGCAAAGCTCTTGGCAGTGTGGAGGATCAGAGGGATCTTGGGATCCGAGTTGGAGACCATACTCAAAGCTGCCACGTAGGTTGACTGTGTGGTTAAGAAGGCATATGGTGCATTGACTTTCATCAACTGAGAGGTAATATTACAGCTATATAGGACCCTGGTCAGACCCCTCTTGAAGTACTGTGCTCAGTTCTGGTCACCTCACTACAGGAAGGATGTGGAAACCATAGAAAGGGTGCAGAGGAGATTTACAAGGACGTTGCCTGGATTGGGGAGCATGCCTTATAAGAGTAGATTGAGTTAACTCGACCTTTTCTCCTTGGAGCAACGGAGGATGAGGTGACCTGATAGAGGTGTATAAAATGATGAGAGGTATTGATCGTGTGGATGGTCAGAGGCTTTTTCCCAGGGCTGAAGTGGTTAACATGAGAGGGCACAGTTTTAAGGTGCTTGGAAGCAGGTATGGATGAGGTATTAGGGGTACGTTTTTATGCAGAGTCGTGAGTGCATGGAACGGTGGAGTCTGGTATTGCCATTAACTAATAGTGTTTATTAGTGACTACGCAATACAGTACTATAAATACAGGTATATCAAACAGGTTAGCAATGATATGTGTGAAAATAGGAACAGAACTAGGCTCTTTCAAACCTAGGGGTGAATGGATATAGTCTTACGATGATGAAGAGAGTTCAGTTCAGTTTGACGTAGTTTGTTGAGTAACGTTGGAGAGAGAGAGAGAGAGAGAGAGAGAGGTGAGAGGTGAGCTGATGCCATCGATCTTCCCGTTGTCTTTTGAAATCCCCGTTGTCCTCCGAAGTCCTGTTGAAGTCACCGACTGTGACCATAACACATGCGACCGTTCTTCAGTGATGGAATTATCACCCAGGCGAGGGTGGACGCACAAATAATTCCCCACCGGTCGCACCTTTTCACACTGCGACAGCCACTGATCGATTTCCCCGAAATCGATCCTCCAAAAACCCCACCTTCCTGTGGGTACAACAAAGCTCGTCCAGTGTCCAAAACCGTGTGTCTCCACTTCCTCATCAACACCCCATCTTTAAGATAATATCCCACTGACTCATTCTGAATTTACTCCTCAAAGAGAGCCATCTCTTTTAAAGTCACAATTTCCGAATCTTTATTCTGTTCCTCTATAAATTCTTTCCTCGATAAAGACAAGTCTGTCTCATCCCCCTTACTCTCCTGAGCCTTGCTACCCTCTAAGTCCGGTTGATATAGGGATGGTAAGAAAGTCTCGGCTAAATCAACACTAGCATCAGCAGTCTTTTTCGACATGCTCTTAGTCACTGCTCAGGCAGGATACTCTTCAAAATCTATGGGCGGGTCCTCATCGGCAGCAGGTTTGCTCGTTAGTTGAACTGCTGGATAAACATCCCCACCTGCAAGGTCATTACCGAGTAAGACATCAACATTGTCTATCGGTAGTTCAGATCGCACCCCGATTGTGACTGGTCGGGATACCAAGTCGCACTTCAGAATTATCTTATGCAAAGGTACGGCCTCAGTCCCTTCTCCAATACCTTTGATAACATTCACTTCACCAGTCTCCGTCTCAGCACCAAGTTCCAAAACACTCTTTAAGATTAATGACTGAAGAGCTCCAGTATCTCTCCAGATTCTCACTGGAACAGGGGTTGACCCCTCCTCTACCGACACAAACCCATTCGAAATAAATCTCTCGCGTCCTTCTTGAACTCGGTCTGATCCCTCCTTCCTCAGCCTTATTTTAACCGGCTTGACACAGGCATTTGCGGCTGTCGCCTTTCCTTTTCCCTTATCTAGAGGCTACGTGACCAGGCTTCCCACGATGGAAACACGTTAAACTGGGGAACTCTCCTCCCGACTGCTTCTCTTCCTCCTTACCTTTTCCGCTAGTCCCCGGCTTACTTTCTGGCTTAGCCGGTGGGCTATCTCTGTTACCCTTTAGATAGCTCTTAACCATATAACAATCACAGCAGGGAAACAGGCCATTCCGGCCCTCCTAGTCCGTGCGGAACTCTTAATCTCACCTAGTCCCACCTACCCGCACTCAGCCCATAACCCTCCACTCCTTTCCTGTCCATATACCTATCCAATTTTACCTTAAATGACACAACTGAACTGGCCTCTACTACTTCTACAGGAAGTTCATTCCACACAGCTATCACTCTCTGAGTAAAGAAATACCCCCTCGTGTTTCCCTTAAACTTTTGCCCCCTAACTCTCAAATCATGTCCTCTCGTTTGAATCTCCCCTACTCTCAATGGAAACAGCCTATTCACGTCAACTCTATCTATCCCTCTCAACATTTTAAATACCTTGATCAAATCCCCCTTCAACCTTCTACGCTCCAATGAATAGAGACCTAACTTGTTCAACCTTTCTCTGTAACTTAAGTGCTGAAACCCAGGTAACATCCTAGTAAATCGTCTCTGCACTCTCTCTAATTTATTGATATCTTTCCTATAATTCGGTGACCAGAACTGTACACAATATTCCAAATTTGACCTTACCAATGCCTTGTACAATTTTAACATTACTCTTTTTAACTCTTTTTAACTCTATTTCAACTCTTGCTTGGGGAAAATTTACCTTGTGGGTTAAAGCATACTCGTCTGCTAACTTAGCAGATTCTGACAGGGTCTTAGCCTCTTTCTCATTCAGGTATGTCCTTATGTTGTCAGGGACATAATTTTTAAATTCTTCAATCAATATCAACTCCCTCAATTTGCCAACATCCTCATCTGCCTCTTCCGACGCGCACCAACGATCAAAGTACACACATCTCTCATGGGCAAACTCCACAAACGTTTGGTTCCATTGCTTCCTCAAATCTCTGAACTTTTGTCGATACACCTCCGGAACCAACTCATAAGCCTTAAGTATAGCACCTTTCGCTTCATCATAATCATTTGCGTCTGCCGTAGATAACGCCGAATACGCTCATTGAGCCTTCCCCTTAAGTACACTTTGTAACAGCCCAGCCCACTTATCTCTCGGCCAGTGCTGATTTATGGCCACTTTTTCAAAATGTAGGAAGTGCCTATCGATATCTGTTTCCTCAAATGGAGGTACCAACTTAATTTCTCGACTGACATTAAACCTCTCCCCACGGTTTTCCGCGCGCTCATGTTGCCATTTCTCTCTCTCGAACTGGCTCTGTCTTTACAATAGGATACAATAGGGTCTTTTAAGAGACTCTTGGAGAGGTACATGGAGCTTAGAAAAATAGAAGGCTATAGGTAACTTTATGCAATTTCTAAGTAAGTACATGTTTGGCACAGCATTGTGGACTGAAGGGCCTGTATTGCACTGTAGGTTTTCTATATTTCTATGTTGCCCATGTGGTCATGGAGAGAACATATCAACTCCTTACAGACAGTGGCAGAAAGAGAACCCAGATTTTGGCACTGTTAAGCATTACACTAACACTATACCATCATGCTGTAGCAATTTATCTAGGACTGTACAGAACTTGAATTTTGACTATTCAAGTAATGGAATAATCATTGAATTATAGAGCCAATTATATTGGATTATGTTCTGGCAATTAGGTATGAGCTTCAATAGGCATTGTTGTACCTGATTTTTCATCTTTTCCCTTCTGAGGATAATCCTGTAAGGTTACTTACACCATCAAACTGCCCTTTAAACTCTATTGTATTTTTTATTTCACCTAGTGTGGTGTGCCAGATCATCCCAACTGAATGAAAAGGGTTTGATGGGTGAAGAAGTACGAGTCAACATTGTAGACTATTATCAGTAATTTTACAGTGTCAAATTAATGATTCATTACCAGAAGCGATAGCTTTTTCCATGAGAATGCCACCTCTTCTCTGACTAAGAGACCAGTCCTAAACTTATCAGCTTCCATAATTGATAGTCCTGCTGAATTTGTGTTCCGTGCTTAAGGCAGTTGTATTTTTCCTATGTTGCCTTTCTATCTGCAGTTTCCCACTTGAGGTCTAAATGAATAGTAGAATTCCACAATAATATCTTTGCTTTTGTATTCTACAGCTCTATTATCAATGCAATTAACTTGCATGATTTTTCCCTGCCACCCTAATAAGGATATGGCCCTAAGGGTGTCTCTGCTCACCTTCTCCTTTCAAAACTTTGCTCTTTACATATTCTTAATATTCATCTGTCCAATGATTTTTATTAATTTGCATTCGATGAAGGCTTGCACCTTCATCATTAGTAGACTGTTAGGTTATTTATGGACATTTACAGTGCAGCTCCTTGCTGAATTATATTTGTAAAACTAAATCTAAAAGGTAATGCACCATAGGCTGCTGTACACCAGTGTAAATGTTATGGGCTCCTTAGACTTGATGACTGACAATCACACTCCATTTGTCCTACACTGAATATTGCTTCATTCCATATTGAAACAGGACTCATTGGTTAAAAATGTTTTCCTTGATAAGGGTAAAATTCTTCTCTTTCCCAATCTTATTTCTCTATGTAAATCTGCCTTAATGCTTCTTTATACCACTTCTATCATTACACGCCTTTGAAATTTGTCAACCATTTTGTTAATAACCTTCCATTTATTTTGGAGCTTTGCATTGCAGCAAAATAATAGATAACAAATGAAAGCGAAAATAGATTTGATCTGGAACCATTTTGTAACATGCTTTCAGAACTGTAAAATTATGCTTAATGCTGCTGACAGGGGAAGGCACAAAATTATTTCCTGGATATAGAGCAGAGCAGTAGCAAAATAATTATTAGTAGCAATTAATATTGGAAAAAAATAATGTGTGGGTGATTAATTCCTCGGCACACACTGACCTACACTTAAACCTTTACAAATAGATAGCTGTGCAAATAATGGAGGCACTAAATCGTCAGCTTCCAAGATTGTGTAGTTTTAAGTCATCCACTTTGCTAGGAAAATATAATGAAAAAAATTTAAAGAGAGAAAAGTCGAAGAGGGATCTGGATATCTTCACACATAGATCAATGAATGAACGTGCTGTTAGGAAGGGAAGTGGTAAGGTAGACTTTATTGTAAAAGGATTTGGGTGCAAGAATAAAGGATTTTACTGCAGTTATACAGGATCCTGGTAAGAGCACTTGGTGTGATTTGTGTTGATCTGGTCTCTCTAAGGAATAATATTCTTGCAATAAAGAGTGGAACATAGGTTTACCATATAGGCTCTCAGAATGTTGGGAATTATTCAGAAGCAAGATAACACTCCCTAGAGTTTAGATGAATGAAAGGTAATATCAGTGAAATGTATAATATGGTAACCTAGCAGTGGTGAAGGTGATTGTGTTCCATAAGGCAAGATATTAACAAATTGTAGATGTATAACAGCTGAAATTCAGTATCACTAAGTGGGAAACAATTCTTTTTGATAGAAAATTGTTAAGCCAAATATGTAATAGCAAGGTTTCGAAAGAAGGAAGTGACCAGACATACTGGTGGTCCTGTACACATGTCCTTATTTGGGTGACAAGGGAAAATATACAAATGAATTGCATTGATAATAAAGGTGTACAGTACAAAAACAAAAACATCATTGTGGGGTTTTAGCAAACAGGACACAAGTTGAAAAGCGTGCAGCGGAAAGACAACACAGGAAATATACAACTACCTTAAATATGGATGAGATTTTGATGATAGAAGCTGATAAGTTTAGGACTGCTCTTCTTGTTAGAGAAAAGAGGAGAGCTAATATGCATTTCAAGGCAACTCTTTCATGGAGATAATGAATCAATAACTAGAGATTGTAATGTGATATTTGGCTTGACAGGGTAGATGCAGGTGTGATGTTTCCTCTACTGGGGTTGACAACAGGCAGTGAACATATTCCAAAAACACAGTATCTGCTATTCAGAACTAAGAGAGGAAGACATTTCTTCACCCAGAAGATGCTGAATTTTTTTGGAAATTTCTCCCCACGGTGCCTGTTGAAGACTTTACTTTAGTGTCTCCCCACTAAAGTATTTCTCCCCACGGTGCCTGTTGAAGTATATATTAAAGTTGGACTTTGATCAATCTTTATTATATATTAAAGGAACTGAGGAACAAGAGGTGAATTCAGGCAAGTGGAGCTGAGAGAAGAGATAATTTTTAATCTCATTGATTAGTGGAGCAGGCAGAAGGGGAAGAGTGGGCTACTATCACAGTTTATGATAATAGCAGCCCATTGAGTTAGTATCTATGACATTTTCCATGTGGCCCACTGGAAAGTGAGTTGGATTCTGTAAGTACAACTACATGACAGCTACTGTACAGTGGCATCAAAGATTGCCATTGTGTTAAGGGAAAGTTTCAGGGCATAGTGGGGAAAATAGTATTCTGAATGTATAGGCACCAATAGTGGGCCTGTTAACCCCAGCCCCTATGTCATACCTACTTGAAGCTACAACGTGAAACTTGTGCTGAGATGCATAATACATGGATACTGCAATCTTAGTAATGACGTCTGTGCACAACAGTGCAGCACACCCAGAGTACTGATACACTAATGAAGAGTTTTCATTTTATGTCCCGCTGTTGACCCATTCTTTTGATAAGAGTTTAAAAACAAGGTTCTAGTTTACACATTATTGATCTGATAATTTTCTATTGGGAAATTTGGCAATAATACTGTTTTAAAATGATGATTTGAAATGTCTGCTCCAATTTTGTGCTGTGGTCTTTCCACTGGAAAAAGGCACGTTTAGTTGAGTTACTGCACTAACATTGCTGGCCCTGTGGAAGTATAGGATTTCTATGTAGCACCAGTAACACCATAATATCAATCAATCGTCTAGCCATTCTTGAAGGAATACCAATCACAGTCCAGAAAGTAGTAATAGTTTAGAGATGCACTCTATGAAGGAAAAGTGACTCTCATCTTAACCTCTGACAGCAACAATAAATTCTGGCTTTCAAAATTAAATACAATTAACAACCATTGAAGTGAAGCCACCTTAGTAGCAATGAATTAGATTCCACACGAGTGGGCATATAAGGGGAAAGCAATCTTGGAGCAAGAATGAGCTGCCAGAGGCAGGTAGAAATACATTAAAAAAACATGAACAGGTACAAGCTTTACATCAGGTCACATAAGGAGCTTGATCAGCATGAATGAGTTGGAAAAAGGATTGGTTTCCATTCTCTAGGAATTACTCCAAACACACCTGTCAAATGAATATTATGAAACAAAGTTATTTGTTATGTCATAATTCTTGCATGGTTTCATGAAGGGTAGTAAATATAGTCTCCAATGAGTAAATAACAAGATCAATTTAAGTGACAGGGTATTAGGTGGTCAAAATCTTTGTTGAAATGTTAAAAAGGAGAATTACCATGTCCTGGCTCATCCCATGGAAAAGAATATTGATTTTGGTCCGAAATAACTGAAAAGAGTTAACTATTCTCAACCTATGGAAGGGACTTTGGTTCCATTGTAAGAAATAGTCTATTCCCGGCTGAGTCTAGTTCTGAGGGCATCTAACGCAGATCGAAATTGGCAATTAGATAGCAAATATTCAGTGAGAACCATCTGTTAATATATAACCATATAACCATATAACCATATAACAATCACAGCACGGAAACAGGCCATTCCGGCCCTCCTAGTCCGTGCCGAACTCCTAATCTCACCTAGTCACACCTACCCGCACTCAGCCCATAACCCTCCACTCCTTTCCTATCCATATACCTATCCAATTTTACCTTAAATGACACAACTGATCTGGCCTCTACTACTTCTACAGGAAGCTCATTCCACACAGCTATCACTCTCTGAGTAAAGAAATACCCCCTCGTGTTTCCCTTAAACTTTTGCCCCCTAACTCTCAAATCATGTCCTCTCGTTTGAATCTCCCCTACTCTCAATGGAAACAGCCTATTCACGTCAACTCTATCTATCCCTCTCAACATTTTAAATACCTCGATCAAATCCCCCCTCAACCTTCTACGCTCCAATGAATAGAGACCTAACTTGTTCAACCTTTCTCTGTAACTTAAGTGCTGAAACCCTGGTAACATCCTAGTAAATCGTCTCTGCACTCTCTCTAATTTATTGATATCTTTCCTATAATTCGGTGACCAGAACTGTACACAATATTCCAAATTTGGCCTTACCAATGCCTTGTACAATTTTAACATTACATCCCAACTTCTGTACTCAATGCTCTGATTTATAAAGGCCAGCGTTCCAAAAGCCTTCTTCACCACCCTATCTACATGAGACTCCACCTTCAGGGAACTATGCACTGTTATTCCTAGATCTCTCTGTTCCACTGCATTCCTCAATGCCCTACCATTTACCCTGTATGTTCTATTTGGATTATTCCTGCCAAAATGTAGAACCTCACACTTCTCAGCATTAAACTCCATCTGCCAACGTTCAGCCCATTCTTCTAACCGGCATAAATCTCCCTGCAAGCTTTGAAAACCCACCTCATTATCCACAACACCTCCTACCTTAGTATCATCAGCATACTTACTAATCCAATTTACCACCCCATCATCCAGATCATTTATGTATATTACAAACAACATCGGGCCCAAAACAGATCCCTGAGGCACCCCGCTAGTCACCGGCCTCCATCCCGATAAACAATTATCCACCACTACTCTCTGGCATCTCCCATCTAGCCACTGTTGAATCCATTTTATTACTCCAGCACTAATACCTAACGACTGAACCTTCTTAACTAACCTTCCATGTGGAACTTTGTCAAAGGCCTTGCTGAAGTCCATATAGACTACATCCACTGCCTTACCCTCGTCAACATTCCTCGTAACTACTTCAAAAAATTCAATAAGGTTTGTCAAACATGACCTTCCACGCACAAATCCATGCTGGCTACTCCTAATCAGATCCTGTCTATCCAGATAATTATAAATACTATCTCTAAGAATACTTTCCATTAATTTACCCACCACTGATGTCAAACTGACAGGTCTATAATTGCCAGGCTTACTTCTAGAACCCTTTTTAAACAATGGAACCACATGAGCAATACGCCAATCCTCCGGCACAATCCCCGTTTCTAATGACATCTGAAAGATCTCCGTCAGAGCTCCTGCTATCTCTACACAAACTTCCCTCAAGGTCCTGGGGAATATCCGGTCAGGACCCGGAGATTTATCCACTTTTAAATTTCTTAAAAGCGCCAGTACTTCCACCTCTTTAATATTCCCACTGTCTTTAGGTATCTTTGGACATAACTTTAATGTAGCAGAAAGACTGGATAATTTCAATGGATGAATGTGTCTTTATGTGGTAATACTTGGAAATAACTGGATGGTGATGAACATTGATGCTCCATGCTCCCTGGTGCGCATTTCGACTTTGTTGCATTTTACTACAATAATAAATAATATGTTGTTTAGTCAATTAGATAATGGATTTAAAATGAGATGTGAAGAGGGTAATAAGATTCTGATGCGGTTTCTATATAAACAGCTCAAATTTGCCTAAATTTGCATAATAAATATTCCAGGAAGATCGCATCTCTTATTGCTGGCTGCAGATACACATTCTAAGAACATCCTAATTTATTTCAGCCTTCCAAATATTATTTTACAGTCTTTATTAAAATGTGTGCATTCAGTTAGTCTCTGGTAGGTTTCTTACAAGTTACAAATTGCATGCATTCGAACTTTTGACAACGAGATGTACCACAGCACATGAATACACAGCAGGCAATACACAGGCATCCAAACTCTGTCAACTATAATACAAAAAAAAAATCAAGAACAATGGGAAATACACAATATAATCATCAATATATGCTTAGTTACTTAATATTTAAATATATCTTTGTATAGATTAATAAATCTGATGATGGGAGAACATTAGATTGTTAAAATTCTTTCTTAACTACACTTCCTATTTAATGGAACTGAATAGGTTTTAACCAAGTGTATGCACTTTCAATCATGTTTTAGAGGAGGGAATGTTCAGAGAGAAATGATCTATTAAGAATTTCTTAAGTGGTCATAGATGTAAGGACTGACATGGTCTAAGGAACAATGTTTTAAAAATTTATATGTTATTTTTCAGGAAATACTTGGCCCTTAATGTGTATTTAATTATGCTATTATAGTTATTAGTATTAATTGGTCTGTAGTTCTCCTGCAGTTGCTAGTGCCTAGAAACAAACTATCCTAAACATATACTAGAATCACCAAATTATCTCAAAGCAGGTACAAATTTAACTGTTGAGTTTAAAGAACCATTGTCACTTGTTATTTGCATAATATGAAATGTTTTCCAAAAGAAACTTGATTAATATTGTTTCTACCACGAAATTCTCATTAATACCTCAAAATCGGAGATTTTCAGCAGCCTTCTAATACTACGGCATTAAAGTGGCAACTGCTAGTAATTAGATATAATATGTTACAGGAAACCATTTCTTCCTGCAACAATAGTTTTATTTATCAACTTCAGACATAGATTAGTTAGAATTATTTATGATATCAATTAGATCTTTAATGTATTTTGCAGTAAGAAATATATTCAGAGAACATCTTTTAAAATGTTGAGTATATTCAAAATTGTATATTCAGTTTTGGAAAATCCATTTTTTAAAATGTAATTGTTGCCCCTTATATGTAGCTCTTCCAAAATCGTTCCATTGTATACAAAATAAAGTAGCCATTTCACCAGAAAGTCACTGTATAAAGATATTTGCTTGGAAGTACGAAGTGACAAAATATTTTTGGTCTGTTGGGATCTGTGGGAGGCCTTAGGCCACACTTTTATTTTTGAAACTTGTAAGGGTATTTACTTTTTAATATATACATTAGTGTTCAGCTTAATGCCAAGTATGGGACAAAATATGGAATTACTGCAACCAGTAAAATGGTTTAATCTTAAATAGTGGTGACATAAATACCAAATCGTAATTTTTTTCAAAGAAATTATTGACAATGGAACCTAAAATGGGTGACAATGTCCTTTATTCCTCAGTCATTCTACATCATAGCATTTTGGTCAACACTAATTTTAATACCACTCAGTACATTGGTTTCACAGACTATGTTCACCTTGGAACTGATATTCAGTGCAGTTTGAATATTCAATTTACGTACATGATTTATGTACATTACGGTCATCTTTGCCAGTGCAGACATGTGGTATAGATTAAACATATCCTGACTATTCACAAGGACATAAACACAAGATATTCTGCAGATGCTGCAAGTCCAGAGTAACGCACACCCAGTGCTGCCGGAACTCAGTAGGTCAGGCAGCTTCTATGGAGAGGAATAAACAACCGATGTACTGGTCTGAGACCTTGTCCTGATGAAGGGTCTCAGCCGAAACGTTGACTGTTTATTTCTCTCCACAGACACTGCCTAAGCTGCTGAGTTCCTCCAGCATTTTGTGTGTGTGTTATTCACAGAAGGATATGCCTATTGTATTTCAGCAAAAAATGTGATTACAAGCCTGTGTGAAGTTATCTTGGCATTCGTTAACATGTAAACTACTGAATCAAAATAGATTTTACTTTTAAATCTATTTTATAAAAAATGAAAGTTAGAGCAAGCAGATTTGTACTTTGCATATTTCTTTTTTTTGCATTCAGTTGAAATTGCAACCCAATAGCATCATTTGAGAGAATGAATGTTATGAAATGAAACTGAAGTATTGCTGGCAGTAATCATACAAGTAGAAACCCCACTGCTAACATTTCATGATTATTCCCCCTTCTAACATACCCTAAGAACATACACAGATGGCTGAAACCTGCTTTGTTGCTACAGAATGAAATATCCAAACTCATTTTAGTAATTCTTATAACTGAAACAATGTTAAAGAGATAAAAAGACATAAACACCATAACTACACCTAACACATGATTGATTAAAGAAGGCAGAAGTATATACTTTAAACACAGCTCTACAACAATCTTACTCTTTCTATATATAACATATGAAAATTGTTTTTGAAATATAAATTTAGGTACATTTTCCAGTAAAATCTGCAATGACCATTCAGTGGCTGATATCCCGGTGACCTATTACAGTCATTAAGTTGCGCATGCACTAGATCACATTGCAGTAGCAGATAATAGGATTTTAGATGATTTAATTAAATCAGTAGAACAAACTGGTCTGGAAACAACAGCCTCATATCAAATATCTTCATTCTTTCAGTTACTTTTTTTCAACATGTGTCTGAGCACCCATGTTAGAAGGTTTGTTGTATCTGCATGGCTGAGTGGAGTGTCTGATTTTAGAGTTTTCCCCTTTGGCTTATTTTATAAATCTGTGCCATTTGGTGAATGACCAGTTCAACCAAGGTTTATAAATCATAAAAACATTGGAATGATCACCTATAAACAAATTACTTGAATAAGGATGTATTTATGAAGATGTAGAGTTCTTACAACATTGAACAGTCTTGTCTAGGAAAGACATTGGAAGCACAGACAGCCTGAAAACACTGATAGAAATGATCAGCAGAAACATATGGAGGTATCTTGAGAAAAAGTCAAGTAAACACCCAAAACACCAAATTATAAGTGTCCAGTAATTACATACCCATGATTACTAATATAAATTGTTCAGTCAATGAAAAATTGTTGGGTTCAATTTGAAACACTGTAGTAGATAATTAGCCATAGATGGAACTGTTCAATAAAGAGATATCTGTGGATTAGTCAGAAAGGTTTGAAACTGACTGGAAAATAAGCACTCATGGGTGCTATAAGAATGTAATCAATAGATATATGCCTTTGGGAATCCATAAAAGCTCATCAATATATAAACTCTTCTGGATGTCTATGGGAATTATCTGATAAATATATGTGTGTTTTTTTTTTTAGCATCTATAGATTTTAGTAAGAACTACCTAGACAATAAACTTCTCTCAGTACTTACAGAAGCTGCCCAGTAAATTATACCTAAGATAAACAGTCCACTAAAATAAATATATGTGAATTGGGTGGAAATTAACAAGCAAATATCTGTGCGTATAAACTACAATACTTAAAGTAAACAGTTGGGGGTTTCGTTCTTTTGTAAAATGCTAATAAATGCTATTACAAATTGTATGGTAAATGTCTATAATCACTTATAGGATCTATCCTGTGAATAAATATCTATAGTTTAAGGTGACAAATCAGTTTTTAAGTATTGTAAGAAACTGGTCAATAAGTTAGCTTCATATTCTGTTGGTAACTATGTAGTGTGTATACAGAAACAGGCAAGCAAAATGTCTAAACAGCATTAGAAAAGATCAATGAAGTACCTGTTAATACTTTTAATATCTGTCTACTAGATAGCTATAGGCACTTTCAGGTGTTGGCTGGTAAAATCCTATAGACAATACTCAAAAATGGCCAGGGACAGTACCCATAGTTGTATTAAGCAGTGTTCAAGATGTCCAAGAGAAACTAGTCGGTAAAGTATTGGTAATTGCTGTTAGAAATTGTCACATTTTGTCATTAAGCTTTTAACTGTTTTCTTGTAAATTGAGTGATGCTTGGAGTCCTTTTTAGTACTTGTATGTTTGTTGCATGAATATGGGTGGTGTGTGACCGTTCAGGGTGCTTATTATTGCACTTATGGTTATTGAAGGAAAGGGGTTAAGTAATTAGGTATGCTAAATAGAAATTCTGTAAAATTATTGGATGATTTCTCTCAATATTTTATTATCAACTCCATTAAGTCCTGATGCATATTACCTGGTCTGAATAATTCTTGATGCACCATTGTAGCTATAAACCAATGAAGTAGTACTGTACTGCCTATGAAAGCATATTGCAGAAAAATAGTGGGAATTATTGCAGAGAATATAACGATTTTAACATAAACTTGCATTTTAATGAGGTTGCACTGTATTTTCCATTGACTTAAACACATTCATGATTGATTGAAAAATGCAAAGACATGATCATCATTATTGGATGCTATTGATGTAATTGGGAAAATGTATGACATCCAAAGAAAATAAATTGTTTGGTAATAATTATTATACAAAATAAACCAAAGAGCTCTAATATTTTAAAGCTAATTTCTGCTTTAATTAACTGTTAAAATAATAAACCATAATACTTGAGAATTTGAAATGGTGACATCCTGTGGCCATAAAATGCATACCATCATTACTTTGTACCACAAATATTTAAATTTGGTTATTTTTGCAAACCCATTTCCCCAGTAAAACATTAAAAAGAAGATTATGAAAATAAAGACAAAATAAATATCACTAAAACAACATAGGATTTTTTTGTGTAGGTACAGATTAAGAACTAGAAGATGATTTGGAAATGATCAGATTGCCCAATAGAATCCAAATCATCAGTAAATATATAGTCTTGAAAATGCAGAAACAAGTGAATGTTAAATATCTATGTTTTTGAATTTTAACTCTAGGTAGTTGCTTTGATTTAAATCCTAAATTTGTGCAGCTGTCTAGACTAGAGTTTTAATTGATAATTTGCTCTTGATTTCATCTCTTTGATTTCAGAGTCAGTTTATCTTCTGCAAAACTGTTCTAATGTTAAATGCTTTGTTTCCCCCATTCTGTTTGAACAGATTAGATTTGATTGCATTTCCCCAGTAAGATGCACTGAATGGTCAGATCTAAACACAGCTTATTTCAGTCAACATGTAACAAATTATTGTCAAAGGGAAATGCTCACAAGACACAGCTTTTTAATGCTTATGAGTGAGCTGCCAAAACAGTTGTTTTCACATTATATGTTGTCATATAATTTTGAAAAATGATTACAGTTTATCTAGTTACACATTTGATATCAGATCCAAATTATATTCAAATTGATATGTAAAGGAATGAAAAATGAAAAAAATGCTTTGATACATTTTAATCATTTACATTTCAGATTTTCTAATTAGTAAACACACTTTCTGAGTAGTAATTTTTAATTTGTGAACCTTGTAATAAATGAGTGCTAATGTTCACTAGATGCACACAGCGCCTTGAGTAATATAGGTCAGCCCTTCTCGCCGGTTATAGTAATTTTACTATTTATAGTATATACACAATCTGCAATAACTGAATATCCTTTACTATCAGGGTCAGTGAAAAATGCTTATCATCTGCGAAAATATATTCATATTGCTCATAATTATTTTCCCTCAATTCATTCCAGCCAAAAAATAATCACAACTTCTTTGAGAAGTCTAAATATGATAAAAAAGGATGTTAAATTTATTTATAGACAGTTTGAAATGCAGTCTAGAAAATCTATTGTCTTGTGAATAATTATGACTGGAGAATGCATAGCTCAGCTAATTATAGGGTGTGTAACAAATAAGGGATTGGTGCAGTTCCACATCAACTAACAAATCCAATTAATCCTTAGACTGCATGGGAAATATTGTCTTATTGAAACAAACACAAGTTTTACAGTTACTAAAACATCAGTATTATTATAGTAGTTATCTTCTAATATAACAAAAAAAAACCACTGGCTAACCAAACAAAAAACCACTGGCAATGAAAAGAAGTAAAACATTTTTAATGTTACATCAACTAACCCAAGCTTCTCTTTCCCATTTCATGTTTTATTTTATTTTACTTTTATTTCATCTGTATCTAATATACCACATTTTATATATTTTACATCCTCTTAAAAATAAATAGTTCTATTTTCTTTTTTCACCCTCCCCAACCCCCACCCTCCCCCAGTCCCACTTTGGAAGCTGGGCCCTCCTTGAATAGGTTAACCTTCTAGTGGATGAATACCAAGCAAAGGGCCAGTGGCTGGAGATTGACACACATACAAGCAAGCCAACCTTTGACCTGAAACTGTAGTGTAAGGTAGAAGAGTCCCAGCCTGATAGCTGATCTGTGGAATAATCCACCCGTGATGTACCAAAGGTTAAACTGTGGACAGAATGCTTTCCAGAAAAGGTTTCTCTAGTCTTGTAAATGCTGCTAAATTGTATATATAGCCACACACCCTAGAAGTGGTTACTCATATCTACAGTGCCCATGTCTTCTAATGCTAGCTTTCTAATATTGCAACTCCAATGACAGGTTCCTAGGGAACAACAAAAGTTGAGAGAGGACACAAAGTAATTTAAGACAAGAAGCTGTGTAGGTGAGCATTCCCCTTCTTAGTCTTTTCATTGTTATTTTCTATCCTGTCTCCAAAAGGAAACGCTTTACAAAAACCATTACCAGGAATGGGACAGGAAGTTTCATTAGCTGCATGGCAAATGCTGTACATTGAGATGAGGTGGGGAGTTACTGATAGAAAGCTGTGATGGGTTCGTTGCGTGATTGCTGGCCACGTCCGACGCTCAGGAGTAAATGGTGATGACTTCACGACCCCCACCACGAACCAACAGCACTCGTTCCAGGCCTTCTGTTAACACCTCCAGGAACTCCATGTCTGCAGTTTGTGTTTGTCAAGGAAAAGAGCCATGCCTTGTCAAACAGAAGTTCAAAGCTCAAAGTACATTTATATCAAAGTATGTATACTATATACAACCTTGAGGTTCATCTCCTTAGAGACATCCACAAAACAAAGAATTCCAGTAGAATCGATTAAAAAAAGACAGAAACTGAGGCTAAAAGACAAATTGTGATCATGTGGACCAACTGATCTTTATCCATATCCATGCAATTTCCTTCCATTCTTCTATCCCAGGGCAGAGGTTCTAACCATCTCCCCTTGATATTCAAAGCAGGATGATGGGGGATTTTATTGAAACTAACCAAATCTTGAAAGGTCTAGATACTGTGGTTGTGCAGAGTACGTTTCCAATAGTGGGAGAGTCGAGGACCAGAGGGCATGACCTCAGAATAGAAGGATGCCCTCAGAGATGAGGAGAAATTTCTTTAGTCAGAGGGTGGTGAATCTGTGGAATTCATTGCTACAGAGAGCTGTGGGGGCCAAGTCAATGGGTATATTCAAAGTGGAGGCATCAGTTTCTTGATTAGGAAGGGCATAAAATGTGATGGGGAGAAGGCAGGAGAGTGGGGTTGAGATGGAAAGTAAATCAGTCATGATGGAATGGCGGAGAAAACTTGATGGGCCCAATGGCCTAATTCTGCTCCTCTGCCATATGGTCTCAAGGGCATTACCATCACCCAGCTTTCCCAGCAGTCAAGTAGTCTGCCTGGAGGAGGTGTAAGTAGAAGGGAAGAATGAGGATAGAGATGAAAAACACACTAGAACAGTCAGAAAGAACAGACAGCATTTGTTGGAGATCTGAAATACAAGAGAATGCAGGAAATACCATCTGACCAGGTAGCATCCGTGCAGGGAGAAAAGCTGCAATACTATTAATGATTATTTACTGTTATCTATTCTTCACCACCTTCCTTCTATCAATAGCACCTAGTTGTTCTGGTCTCTCATCCTATCACAAACACTTCTTGTGTTCTTTCCACCCCTCCAACATCTCTACTGCTAAAAATAAGATTGCTATTTTTTAACCTTTCCTTGTTCCATTGAAAGTTCATCCACCTGAGAAGTTAACTTTATCTCTCTCTTTAATAGATGCTTTCTATCCCGTAACCTCCAACACTTCCAGTTTTTCTTTCAGATTTCACATTTTTTTTTGTTTTGTATTTTAATTAGAGAAGAATGCTGGGATGAAGATTAGTCTATCTCGATTAAAAGGTTTTCAGCAAGAGAAAAACAACTGTCTGACAAGAAAATTCAGCACCAATTAGTGACTATTACAGATCCTCCCTGGGTTACTTATGCCTAAGGTGCACAATCTATAAATGGTATACGAATGAACATGTGGGGAGACCAGCAGATTGAGGTTGGCTGCTGTGGGACTGCCAGCATTGTTTACTGTGTGGGAATTCAGTACATGGAACCATGCCTTTAGTTGGCCTGTAACATATACACAATGTTGGAGGAACTCAGCAGGTCCATCATGAGAAACACACAGTCAACATTTCAGGCTGAGACACTTCATCAGGGCTGGAAAGGAAGGGTGGAAGAAAATGGTGTGGGAGGGAGTGAAGTGAGAAGTTGGGAGGTGATAGGTGGAAGAGGTAAAGGGCTGAAAACATAAGAACATAATAAACAGGAGCAGAAGCCTGCTCCTGCCATTCAATAAAATCATGGTTGATCTAGCCATTGGCTCATCTCCACTGACCGCCATTTCCCCATAACCTGTAATTCCCCTATGCAAAAATCTATCCAACCTTATCTTAAATATATTTACTGAGGTAGCCTCCATTGCTTCATTGGACAGAGAATTCCACAGATTTCTGGGAAAAGTAGTCCCTCCTCACCTCCATCCTAAATCTACCTCCCCAAATCTTGAGGCTATGTCTCGTCTCACCTACCAGTGGAAACAACTTTCCTGCCTTTTTCTTAACTATCCCTTTCAAAATTTTATCTGTTTCTATAAGATCTCCTCTCATTCTAAATTCCTGCAAGTACAGACCCTGACGACTCAATCTCTCCTCATAGTCTAACACCCTCATCTCTGGATTTAACCTGGTGAACCTCTCGGTACCACCTCCAAAGCCAGAATAAGAAGGAATTTGATAGGAGAGGATAGTGGACCATGGGAAAAAGGGAAAGAGAAGGAGAACCAGAGGGAGCTGATGGCAGGTGAGGAGAAGAGGAAGGGTAACCAGAATGAGAAATGGAAAAGAAGAGAGGGGAATGGGAAAAAGGGTGGGGGTATAAATTATTGGAAATTAGGAAAAATGATGTTCATGTTTTCTGGAGGTTATCCAGATGGAATTTGAGGCATTACTCCACAATCTCATTGTGGCAGTACAGGAGGCCATGGACGAACATGTTGGAATGGGAAAAGGGAGTAGAATTAAAATGGGAGGCCACCAGGAAATCTTGTTGTGGACAGTGACCTGCTGCTTGACAAGGTGCTCCCCCTATCTACATCAGGTTTCACCACTGTAGAGGAGGCCACACTGGGAGCACCAGATGCAGTAGACGACTTTGACAGACATGCAGGTGAAATGTTGCCACACCTGGAAGGTTGCCCTGTGTTTTAATTTGAATATACGGCTGGCCACATATCTGGACTATGAACTGTTGTTGGGAATGGAACCCTGTCAGAACTTGTGGAGCACCTGCAAATGCCAGGAATAAAAACAGAGAAATGGCTGAACTGATAATGGTTGTAGGAGTCAAAATCATCGATACAAGTTTCAGGGTCAACAAGCAATTATTGTGTGCCTAAAGGTTGCCTTAAGGTCAACAAGTGGTACACCATGGCAACTTTGATCGGAGGCTCATTGCTACAAACTAGACCTCAGTGCAAAGAGGGTCAGCGGTGGGAGAGGGTGGTGGTTATGAAGTGGCAATTGTCAGTGAGGGAGTGGGGAGCTTGACGGGGAGGGGAAGGCTGATATATGAAGAGGCAGGGCCCTGAAGGTGAAAGTATGAAGAATGGGATTTAATCAATTGGAAGCCTGGCCTGGGTGATGTTATTAAAACTTGGCTGTGACAATGGTGATACCTCAGAAAAATGATACCCTAATTTACAAACCCTACAGAAATTGTGTCAGGTTATAGAAAGTCCTTGTTACGTTTGTGCACTTTATGTACCCCAGTTCCTCTATACATGTCAGTCACCCCTTGCTTTTCAACTGACAGACCAGGGAATATAGTCCCTCTCTTCCCGATTCCCTGTTGCCTTCATAATTACTTTGAGTGGGATTGTACCTTGTGACCTAATGGGGACAAGAATCCAGAACCTTGACAGACAAATAATAGGATTATATAAAATAGATTTGGGCTTTGAAATAAAATCCTACAATGTTGGAGTGAAGGAAGATGAGAGGTGACTTGGTAGAGGTGTATAAGATGATAAAAAGCATTGATAGAGTGGACATAGTGGAAATGGCTAATACGAGGGGGCATAATTTTAAGGTGATTGGAGGAAATTATAGGGGGGGATGTCAGAGGAGTGGTGGGTGCATGGAACACTTTGCCAGAGGTGTTGGCTGAGGTAGGGATACATTAGGGATATTTAAGAGGCACATGGATGAAAGAAAAATGGAGGGCTATGTGGGAGGGAAGGGTTAGAATGATCTTGCAGTAGTTTAAGAGGTTGGCAGAAGGGTCTGCACCATTCTATGTTCTAACTTTAATCTCCCATCTCAGATGCTGCTTTCCAATCGATTGAACCATAGCAAAAAAAAGTTAATTTTGTTACTTTGCTGGGATTTCTCTTCCTGAGGAAAGGATACAGTTTTCATCTCCGTTCCGATTTTTAGGAGGCCCGGGCATGTTCAGGAGGACCAGCTTTGCATCCTGAGACTTCTTCACAATGACTTCATTCAGTTTCACTGCAGTGTGCATCCGCCGGACATTTGATTGATTTCTGATTGACAGAAAAAATCATTACCCGCTGAACTGTAAGTTAAAGGGTGTTGAAATGGGCGCTGATGGGAAAGAGATTGCTAAACTGCAGCTGTACCTGATGGTGATAAGAGAGCTACATTCTGATACCTGAGCAACTAAACTAAATACTGCATCATGAAAGTAGACAGGCAAGATCCGAATCAACAAATCATGCCATCAGCCTGGTGCATTGCTGGACCTTCACTGAGGTTATTAACACGATTTTATAAATCACTGTTTCTAGTATGTTAATAAATAGTGTATCAAATGTCTACCTCATTGTCTTGGTTTGAAAGATACGTCACATATTTATGTCATGTATTTAATAGTGCAAGCATTTAACACTGAAAACAAAAATCCATTAAGCCTCCAATAAACAATACACTGTGGCGACCCAATTACTAGCACACTCGAACCGGCTGACAATTAGCCAGAGCCAGAGACAAAGATACATAGCCTCAGGGAGTTTCAGTTACGTGCCTCTCCAAGTTTCGAGTGGGGGGAGACAGGCTTTTAAGCAAGACTGTGTTTGTGAAATAAACTTATTCCGTGGTTGCAGTTTACCGACTCCGTGTCGTAATTTCAGCGCTGCGCGTAGCACATCGCTACATTGGTGACCCCGTCGGTCCAACCGTTTTTTTGGACCGGAGATGGCAGACGCTGCGTTTGTTAACGCGGTTTCCTTGAAGCTGCCAAGCTTCTGGACGCTACAACCTCACCTATGGTTTCAGCAAGCAGAAGCCCAATTCCATGTTCGGCAAATAACCTCAGAGGACACCCGTTACTACTACGTGGTGAGCTCCCTCGACCAGGACACAGCGGCCCAGGTCGCAGAGTTCGTACAGTCTCCCCCGGCAGACGGCAAGTACACGGAATTCAAAGCCCTGCTCATAAGGACTTTCGGGCTCTCCCGCCGCGAGCGAGCTGCCCGCTTACTGCACCTGGATGGCTTGGGGGACAGGCCTCCATCGGCTTTGATGAATGAGATGTTGTCTCTGGCTGGAGGACACAAGCCCTGCCTCATGTTTGAGCAGGCATTCCTGGAGCAGCTGCCCGAGGACATACGCCTGCTGCTGTCCGACGCGGATTTCAGCGACCCCCGGAAGGTGGCAGCCCGGGCGGACGCGCTGTGGAACGCCAAGAAGGTGAGTGGGGCGTCCATCGCACAGATCACCAGGCCACGCTTCCAGCAGCAAACCAGTCCAGGCCCGGCCGCAGAGCCCGCTAAACCCAGAGGCCGGGGTGTGGAGCCCAACGAGCAATGGTGTTTCTACCACCAGCGGTGGGGCGCAGATGCCCGCCGCTGTCGCCCGCCCTGCCAATTCCACGGGAAACGCCAGGGCCAGCCGTCGCTGATGGCTACGACGGCTGGCCTTCGGGATAGCCTCCTGTATGTCTGGGACAAACAGTCGGGACGCCGGTTTTTGGTCGACACCGGTGCCGAGATCAGCGTCTTACCTCCGACGAGTTACGACACCCGCAGCAGGGCGCCGGGTCCCCCCCTGCGGGCCGCGAACGGCAGCACAATAAGGACTTAAGGCACCCGTCCGGTGCAGCTACGGCTCGACTCCAGCAAGTTTACGTGGGACTTCACACTGGCCGCCGTAGCCCAACCGCTTCTGGGTGCGGATTTCTTGCGGGCTCACAGCCTACTGGTCGACCTGCCCAGGAAGAGACTGGTTCACGCCGAGACCTTTCAGACATTCCCCCTGGGTGCAGCCCAGTTGCCGGCCCCTCACCTCGGCTCCATCACGCTGTCCGGCAACGACTTCACCAGGGTCCTGGCGGATTTCCCATCGGTTCTGGCACCACAGTTCATGGCAGCCATGCCCCGACACGGTGTACAGCACCACATCCTGACCCAGGGACCACCCCTCCATGCCCGCGCTCGGCGGCTTCCCCCGGACAAGCTCCGACTGGCGAAGGAGGAGTTTACACGGATGGAGGAATTGGGGATCATACGGCGGTCTGACAGCCCATGGGCCTCTCCCCTGCACATGGTGCCCAAGGCGACAGGGGGCTGGAGACCGTGCGGCGACTACCGCAGGCTGAACGAGGCTACAACACCGGACCGCTACCCTGTGCCGCACATTCAGGACTTTGCAGCCAACCTGCACGGCGCGCAGATCTTCTCCAAGGTGGACCTAATCCGCGGGTACCATCAAATCCCGATGCATCCAGACGACATCCCCAAAACGGCTCTCATCACCCCGTTCGGCCTTTTCGAGTTCCTCCGCATGCCGTTCGGCCTGAAGAATGCCGCACAGACGTTCCAGTGGTTGATGGACGCGGTGGGACGCGACCTGGACTTCGCATTCATCTATTTGGACGACATCCTCATAGCCAGCAGCAGTCGTCAGGAGCATCTGTCCCACCTCCGACAGCTCTTTGCCCGGCTGAGTGACTACGGTCTAACGATCAACCTGGCCAAATGCCAGTTCGGGCTCGACACCATTGACTTCCTGGGCCACAGGATTACTAAAGACGGGGCAACCCCTCTGCCCGCTAAGGTGGATGCGGTCCGTCATTTCCCCCGACCCACCACGGTCAAAGGCCTGCAGGAATTCGTAGGTATGGTCAATTTCTACCACCGCTTCCTCCCTTCAGCTGCCCGGATCATGCGCCCCCTGTTCGCCTTGCTGTCCGGTCCGGGCAAGGACATTACCTGGGACGAGGTGTCCGCCGCCGCTTTCATTCAAACGAAGGATGCCTTGGCGAATGCCACGATGCTAGTGCACCCCAGAATGGACGTCCCTACCGCCCTCACGGTGGACGCCTCTAACACGGCAGTCGGTGGGGTACTGGAGCAGCTCATCGCGGGCCGCTGGCAACCCCTGGCGTTTTTCAGCAAACACCTGCGGCCACCCGAGCTCAAGTACAGTGCTTTCGACCGGGAGCTGTTGGCGCTATACCTGGCAATCCGGCATTTCAGGTACTTCTTAGAAGGTAGGCCCTTCACCGCGTTCATGGACCACAAACCGCTTACCTTTACATTCACAAAGGTGTCCGATCCCTGGTCGTCCCGCCAGCAGCGCCATCTGTCCTACATCTCTGAATACACGACGGACGTCCGGCACGTCTCGGGTAAGGACAATGTCGTGGCGGATGCGCTCTCTCGTCCTAACATTCACGCCCTTTCCCAAGGGGTAGACTTTGAGGCGCTGGCAGAGGCACAGCTGGCAGATGAGGAGATCCCGAGTTACCGGACCGCAGTCTCCGGTTTGCAGCTCCAGGACCTCCCCGTAGGCCCAGGTGAGAGGACCCTACTCTGTGACGTCGCCACCGGCCAGACCCGTCCCGTCGTCCCGGCACCTTGGCGACGACGCGTGTTCGACTCCATTCATAACTTGGCCCACCCCTCCATCCGCACTACCGTCCGGATGGTCTCCAGCAGGTTCGTTTGGCACGGACTCCGCAAGCAGGTCCGTGACTGGGCCAGAACGTGCCTGCACTGCCAGACGGCCAAGGTGCAGCGACACACCAAGGCCCCGCCGCAGCAGTTCCACCCCACCCACCGGCGTTTCGACCACATTCATGTGGATATCGTGGGCCCCCTGCCTGTGTCACGCGGGGCGCGGCACCTCCTGACTATCGTGGACAGGTTCACAAGATGGCCAGAGGCGGTCCCGCTCGCCGACACCACCTCCGAATCTTGCGCCCGGGCGCTGATCGCCACCTGGGTGTCCCGCTTTGGTGTCCCGGCCCACATTACCTCCGACAGAGGCGCCCAGTTCACCTCCAGCCTCTGGTCAGCGATGGCCAACCTGTTGGGGACTCAGCTGCACCACACCACTGCCTACCACCCACAGTCGAATGGACTGGTGGTGCGTTTCCACCGCCACCTGAAGTCGGCTCTCATGGCCCGCCTGCGAGGAGCTAACTGGGTGGACGAGCTTCCCTGGGTCCTACTCGGCATCCGCACGGCGCCCAAAGACGATCTGCACGCTTCGTCGGCCGAGTTGGTGTACGGCGCGCCCCTGGTCGTTCCTGGGGAGTTCATACCAGCCCCAAGGGGGCGAGAGGAAGAACCCGCAGCGGTCCTGGGCAGACTACGCGAGAGACTCGGTAACCTGGCCCCCATACCCACTTCGCAGCATGGGCAGCACCCGACCTGCGTACCCAAAGATCTGCAGAACTGTAAGTTTGTGTTTGTACGCCGGGGCGGGCATCGGCCACCGCTGCACCGGCCCTACGAGGGGCCGTTTACGGTGATCAGAAACGACGGGTCCACGTTCGTGCTGGACGTTGGGGGGAGAGAGGAGGTTTTCACGGTGGACCGACTCAAACCGGCCCACGTGGACTTGGCGCAACCGGTCGAGTTTCCGGCACCGCGGCGCAGAGGCCGACCTCCCAAACAGGGCCCGGCCCAGACTGTGGACATTGGGGGGTGTACCGCCGGTTCTGGGGGGGGGTTATGTGGCGACCCAATTACTAGCACACTCGAACCGGCTGACAATTAGCCAGAGCCAGAGACAAAGATACATAGCCTCAGGGAGTTTCAGTTACGTGCCTCTCCAAGTATCGAGTGGGGGGAGACAGGCTTTTAAGCAAGACTGTGTTTGTGAAATAAACTTATTCCGTGGTTGCAGTTTACCGACTCCGTGTCGTAATTTCAGCGCTGCGCGTAGCACATCGCTACAACACCATATTTCTCAGGGAATGATGTGTCACTGGAAGAGGAGGAATGGGAAAAGGAACTGTGGGAAGTGGTGGTCTTCCCCCATTATTTGCAAGAGGAGAGTTTTGCATCACTCAGTTGCCCCCTGGCCCACTCTGTATTTTGTGTTACCCCTGGTTGCTTTGCACATTCACCTATTCCAGAGTACCAAATGGCTCAAGCAACACCATGGACTTATAAAGCAAATCCCCTGAAAAAGGCACCCTCATTAACTGTGTCAATGGGCAGTGAAATCTGCATTCCTATAAATGACGCATAAACATGGTTTACAAATCTATTAATGGGCGAAGTAGGAATACGATGGGAAAACAATCAATTTCACTTACAAATTCTCCCATTCACTGGTAGCATGTGGAATGTGAGAGAGAAAAAACAATTAAAATGATTAATAATTCTGACATAGAAGTCAATTATTAAATGCACAATCTGCCTCATTCTGGCCTTGCGCCTCATTGTCTACCTGCATTGCACTTTCTCTGTAGCTTTTACCTCATTCTGCAATACTGTTTTACCTTGTTCGACCTCAGTGCACTATGTAATGATTAAAATAGCATGAACAGTATGCAAGACAAACTTTTCAGAGTATCTTGATGCATGTGACAGTAATAAGTCAATTTCATTTCCACTTCCAATTCCAAGCCAAGATTCATATGATACATCTTCCGGGATAAAATGGTGCCAGTGAACAACGTGACCAAAGGTGGCATCCTCCAAACGGTTCCCGGCACTACTTCTTTCACTTCTTTTACACCTTCTTTTTCTTTCAAGTGTGGTTCTATGGCTGTTGGAGCCGGTGATCTACACTTTGGTGGTCTGATGGAGTAATCAAATGCTTTGCTGCCTCTGAGGGAGTTCGATCAGGTTTCAGAAGAAACGTGTGGCCTAGAGGCAAGAAGCCTGGAGACGGTGTGCGAACCCCAGACCGACTCCATTTCTCCCCAATCTCGCTGATTAAAGTGCCGAGGAAAATTGAAATCATCAAGGCGAATGCAGAAGGTGAGCGGGTGTTCAGTACTGTGTACCAGTCTCTTGCTTGCTGCAGCCGGAGGAAGGTGTCTGCATGTGTTGGTCTCCCTCTCCCTCTCGCTCGCTGCTCCTGAAGGAAGGCCCCTGCATTTGAATGGCACTCTCTTGCTCGACGCTGACAGGGGATGATGCTGGATTTCTGGGCCTCGGGCAAGGTTTTATCAACATGGCTTGTAGATCGTAGTTCACGTTATGATCTGTTTCTGTCTTCTGATCAACCCTTTTTGTTGTTACTATCTTGGACAATTTTGTATCGGGGTGGCCCGCAGATAATGAACTGAATATGTCTGGCTGGACTCGTTTGATTTTGTGTATTTTTTGCTTTTTTTGTTGCTGTTCGCACCATTTGTTTTTGTTTGTGGGTTTGGGAGATGAGTGTTGATTTCTTTTGAATGGGTTCCATGGTTTTCTTTGTTTCATGACTGTCTGTGAGGAGGACGAATTTCAGGGTTGTATACTGCATACATACTTCGATAATAAATGTACTTTGAATCTTGAATACTTGAACCTCTGAGCCAAGACAAGGATAAAGCTCCTAATATTTGGATACGTTATTACAAATATCTAGCACAGGTTTAATTTTATTTTAGGTGTAGTTTTATAACTTGCCAGTTTCTCATTTGCCTGATTTCAGATGAAGTATACTCACGGTTTCATACTGAAGAGATCCCGGATTTCTTCTGGTGTGACGGGTCCTTTGTTTTTACTTCTGTCTCCTGCTGTCTTGTCTTTCGTCCAGGTCAAGTGAACTTTCTCCCCAGGTGTGCTTGTCTCATCAGCAGGCGACTGTGAGGCTATTGACTGAGTAGAAGCTGTCTTGTCAAGAATCAACTGAATCTGGAGCACGGAGGAAAGAGAGAGATACTAGGAGTAAACTGCATTGATGGTGTTTTAGAATCTAATCTGGAAGGGGATGAACTGGGCTCTGTAGTGAAGGAGTGGAATTCTAGGCAAAGTGCAAATGATCTTTTTTTTGTTTCTTATCAATGTCACAGTTATTGTCCATCTCAAATTATCTCGAGAATTTAGAGTCAAATGTACTCTCCAATGGATTTTCAGCTATATGATAAGTTGCAGGAAAAGTGCAAATGATGTTCGACTTCTCTAACTTCATATAATTTCTCCCCCCCACCCCCCACACCTCTACCTTTCTTTTTCCATTCCCCATTCTGGTTCCCCTCTTACCCCTTCTCTTCTCTTCACCTGCTTATCACCTCCCTCTGGTGCCTTGCCTCCTCCCCTTTCACGCATGGTCCACTGTCCTCTCCTATCAGATTCCTTCTTATTCAGCCACTTATTTTTTCCACCTATCACTTCCCAGCTTCTCGTTTCAGCCCCCCTCCTCCTTCCCACCTACCTTTCCCCTCACCTGGTTTCACCTACCACCTCCTAACATACTCTGTCCCCTCCCCCAGCTTCTTCCTCCTTCCTTTCCAGTTCTGATGGATCTGACAGCCTGAAACTTGACATGGAAACCTTTGAAAAGGATATACAAAAGTTGCTTACAGAAAGAATTTTGATAAAACATTTCAAGTTACCAAGAGGCTGCGTTTCTTATCTTTATTCAATACAAAGATCAGACAAAGCTACAGAGGGTCACAAATTCAGCCAGCTGCATCATGGGGCCAACTCCCCCAGCATCAAGGACATCTTCCAAAGGCGATGCCTCCACAAGGCGGTATCCATCATTATGGAGCCCCATCACCTAGGACGTGCCCTCTTCTTATCACTATCTTCCCTTTATTGCTCTCTTTTTGCACAACTTATTTAATTTAAATACAAGTTTTTTTTGTTGCAACTGTGCCATAGATGGTCCCAAACCTGGCTGCAAAAAGAGGACTGTTGGGAATAGGGCTAATAGCCTTATCCTGTAAAAGCCCAGACCTACAGAAAAGCCAACAGAAGTTCCTGAGACCCCATCCCCGGGAGAAGAAAAAAAATCATAGATAGGTTACACTTGGGGCAACTTGAAAGAATGGCCCAGGAGAGACGATTTTGGTGAGCTGCTGTTGGCAGCCTATGCCCCAGTAGGAGTGTGGGCTAAGGAAAAGAAAAATGTTCTTATTTTATTTGTAGTTTTTTAATGTATTGAACTGTAATGCTGCTGTAAAACAACAATTTTCACAATATATGTCAGTGTTACTGATTCTGATACAATGCAATAAATTCTACTGTATTTCTTTATTTTCCTGTAAATGCCTGCAAAAAAATGAATCTTACTGTATGTAGATTGATAATAAGTTTACTTCGACTTTGTCTTTAAAATGAACTCTCATTTCTCCAGATTCTTTCTATGGAACATCAAGCTCTATCAAAGAATGCCATGTTATGGCTCTGCACTAAGAAGTATTTGAAAAGAAAGAGAATCGTAATACATGTTAGCTCTTCATAATCCCCCTGTACTTGGCAAGAGAAACAAAAGGAACATGAGAGGCTCAGGAGTCACATTCTTAGCCAAGGTTAATCAAACCCTACAAGTGAATTATGAACACCAACCATGAAACAAACAGAAGCAACTGAGTCAAAAGAGTCTTTAGAAGCTGCAAAGGTCTACCCTTCAATCAGATCATGTCCATTGTGCAGTAAGACATAAGAAGGTGAGACTCTTTGATCCATGCAAAAAGCTGGCAACTGGCTTTCAGGTAACCTTCCCCTTCACTGTACAGCACGCACAATATGGCAGAGGATTTCACAGGCCAGGCAGCATTGTGGAGGGAAATAAACTGTCAACCTTTTGGGCTGAGATCCTCCATCAGGACTGGTCCTGACTGTGGAGGTGACGAAGGGCAGGCCTGATGAAGGGCCTGGACCTGAAAGGTCAACTGTTTATTGTCCTCCATGGATGCTGCCTGACCTGCTGAGTTCCACCAGCATTTTGTGTGTGTTGCTCTGGATTTTCAACATCTGCAGAATCTCTTGTGTCTCACTTTTTCCCCTCACTGTAATTGCTAGGAGAAATAGCATGCACTGACCCATCAACTTCCCATTAGGGAGGGAGTGTGGGGTTCTGTGGGGCAGTGGAGAGGTGTTTCATTGTGACACTCCTACTACTGTAATCAGTGGAAGCCTGATGGATTGGTGGGTTGTGTATTCATCCATTACTTTGATATAAACACAAGAAATTCTGCAGAAATCCTTTTCCATTCCTCATTCTGGTTACCCAATCCTTTCCCCACATCTGTCTACCATTTCCCTCTGGTTTAATTCTTTCTTTCTTCACCTATTAGATTCCTTCAGCCCTTCACCTCTCCACCTATCACTTCCCAGCCTCCTACTTTAGCTCACCTTCCCCCTAACCAGGTCTCACCTATCTCCTGCCAGCATGTACTCCTTCCCCTCACCCCCATCTTCTTATTCTGGCTTCCGTCCCTTCCTACCCAGGCCTGATAGGAGGGTCCCAGCCTCCAGCATTTTGGGTGTGTAGTTCATTAGTTTGTGATGTTCTTTTCCAGCTTTTCAATTCCTTTACCAATGTCACACACAATTTCAGTGCTTTGTCTCCATCAGCCCATGAGGCCCATCAGTGAGGTTGAACTGACCGTTTGGAGCCATTGACCCTTTGCTATAATCGTCATACCTCCTCCTCGGGCTTCTCTTCGGCACTTCCCTCCTGTTCATCCTGAGAGCTCAGTCTCAGCTTGGCCTTCGCTGGATGTTTACGGCGAATGGAGCCCCGTGACTCATCAGTAATGCACTGAATCTGGGTGGGAACAATGGAAGAGGTAATCTTAACAACACTGGCTTCTTTCATTCAGGAAATGACCTTAGTGATTGACAAATGCTCGGGAGACATCATAGATCCTGAGGCACAATGGTTAAACCTATTCTTTGTTCAGCTCCGCCTGCCTTACCAGTGCACCAATCATCTGTGCACAAACACTCACTTGTACCTAATATCAAGGCCACTAAACGTATATTCATGGTCTTCTGCTGCTGTAGCCCATCCACTTCAAGATTTGATGCCCTGTACATTTAGAAATGATCCGCTACACACTGCTGTTGTAATGAGTGATTATTTGAGTTACTGTTCCCTTCCTGTCAGCTTGAAAAGGCCTGGACATTCTCCTCTGACCTCTCTCACTAGCAAGGCATTTTCACCCACAGAACTGCCACTCGCTGGATGTTTTTTTTTTGTTTTTGTACGCATTCTCCGTAAATCCTACAGACTTGTGGGCAAAAATCCCAAGAGATCAGCAATTTCTGAGATACTCAAACCACCCTGTTTGGCAGCAACAATCATTCCACGGTCAAAATCACATAGACCACATTTCTTCCTCATTTTGATGTTTGGCCTGAACAACAACTACACCCCTGGACAATGTCTGAAAGCTCTTATGTATTGCATTGCTATCGCATGATTGGCTGATCAGTACCGAATACAGTGGCTGCTGAGAGTGTGTTGATTGGTTGATTGTGATGATATGCCACAAAGCAACCAGTTGGTTGGTCAGCAGTTTCAATGCTGTGCACATGCTCAGTGCTGCTCCTTGGCACTGTACCACTTTTTCATTTTATTTTGAGCGAAAATTGTGATCTCTTTGAAATTTCTTTCATCATTACCATTAAAAGTTCGATTAAAACAGCATGGGTGGAAGGGTATATTCTACGAAGGCGCTGGAATGTGGTGACTCTTCATGTGTGGTTCCTAAGGGAATCATCAAATATTCCTGTTTAGGATGAAATCCACAGTCACAGTCATAGGTACTTCAGTAAGGGATATTGTTTTAAGACACTTAAACAATCTACTGATCCTCACTAGTTATTTAATTTTTATATATATTTCTTACTTTAATTTATAGTATTGTTTATGTATTGCAGTGTAATGTTGCTGCAAAACCTTAAATCTCATGACATATGTCAGTGACTTCAATACAGGAGGAAGTCGTTCCTGTACACTCAGTAGCCACTTTATTAGGTACAGCTGTACAGCTGCTTGTTAATGCAAATATCTAATCAGCCAATCATGTGGCAGCAACTCAATGCATAAAAGCATGCAGACATGGTCACGTAGTTTTGTTCAGACCGAAGCATCTGAATGGGGAAGAAATGTGATCTAGGTGACTTTATAATGGTAGAATGATTGTTGGCGCCAGGCAGAGTCGTTTCAGAAACTGCTGATCTCCTGGCATTTTCACGCACAACAGCCTCTAGAGTTTACAAAGTATGGTGCCAAGAAACAAAAAGCATCCAGTGTGCAGCAGTCCTGTGGGTGAAAACACCTTTTTAATGTAAGAGGTCAGAGAAGAACGGCTGACTGGTTCAAGCTGGTAGGAAGGCTATAGTAACCCAAATAACCAGGTGTTACAACAGTGGCATGCAGAGGAGTGCAGCACGTGAAAACTGAAATTGGGTGGACTACAAAGGCAGAAGGGCATGAATGTACACTCAGTGGCTCCGTTATTAGGTACAGGAAATAGACAATAAAGTGGCCACTGAGTGTATGTTCTGCTCTTTCCAAAATCATCTCTCCTGTGCATTGCTTTTGTTAAAATCAAGATTCAGTCTCCTGCACTCTCATTCTTTCCCAGGACTTCAATACAGGGGGAAGCTTCTCCTATATTAAAACAATGGCAATGCTTCAAAAATGCTCTTTCTTGCATACATGACTTTGGGCAGACCTGAGATTGTGAAATGCATTTAATAAATGAAAATTAGAACATAGAAATTTACAGCACATTACAGTCCCTTCAGCCCACAATGTTGTGCTGACCATGTAACCTACTCTAGAAACCACCTAGAATTTCCCTAGTGCATAGCCCTCTGTTTTTCTAAGCTCCATGTACCTTAAAATACCCTATTGTGTCCGCTTCTACCACCACTGCCGGCAGTGCATTCCACACACCCACCACTCTCTGTGTGAAAAACTTACCCCTGACATCCCCTCAGTACCTACTTCTAAGCACCTTAAAACTATGCCCCCTCGTGTTAGACATTTCAGCCCTGGAAAAAAGCCTCTTGCTATCCACATGATCAATGCCCCTTATCATCTTATACACCTCTATCAGGTCACCTCTCATCCTCCATTGTTCCAAGCAGAAAAGGCCAAAGTATACTCAATCTATTCTCATAAGGTATGCCCTTCAATCCAGGCAACATCTTGTAAGTCTCCTCTGCACTCTCTCTATAGTATCCACAACTTTATTCAACCCAATTTTCTCCAATCTTAAATCTGAATTGGCACACATCGTGCCTTGACTTCCCATGTTCTCTTCTGTAACTCTCCACTTCCTCTGCATGATTACATTTCTCAATAATGAGGTATTATGGTTGTTCTCATTGGCATTGGAAATGTTGAGGTAAGAATTAGGTAGCGATTGATTAAACATTGCCTGTTTGTCAGTTATCTGGAGCTCCACAAGAATGCATTCTCAGCCTCCTACTTTGCTCCCTGTACACACACAGCTAAGAGGCCAGACTCTGCTCTATCTCTATTACAGATTTATAGATGACACCACTGTAGTGGGCCGCATCCCAAATAATGACGAATTGGAGTTTAGCAAGGGGATAGAAATCCTAGTAACATGGTGTATATACAACAAACTTTCCCTCAATGTCAACAAAACCAAAAAGCTGATCGTTCACTTCAGGAAGTGATAGTGCACGTGTTCCTGTTTACATCAATGGTGCTGAGGTCAAGAGGGTTGAGAGCTTCAAGTTCACAGGAGTGAACATCATCATAGCCTGTCCTGGTCAACCACAGAGATGGTATGTTCAAGAAAACTCACCAATCCTTCCACTTCCTCAGAAGGCTAAAGAAATTTGGCATGACCTCTTTGATCATCATTAATTTCTACTGATGCACCCTGTAGAAAACTGCGCTGCCTGTGATGGCAAGAACTGCGGAGAATTGTGGACACAGTGACAGAAAATGTAGAGTAGCCTTGACACAAATGCAGAGCAGTGGAGACGATTCACTGGTGAGGGATAACTTTAATAATAAGCTGCAAAGTAACAAATCCACAAGCGAATGGATACTTAACACGACAAGGCAACAAGGGAACTGAAGGCTACAAGCAACTGGCTGAGGCTGGCTGGTTTGTATGAGTGAACAAGGACTGTGAATGAGAACTGGGTTTAAATAGGCTGCAGGATATGATCTGGAAATGAGTGGCAGGTGACTCCTGTTAGCTGAGTGGAGACTGGGAGGAGCCTGACAGATCAGCACATTGCTGAATCCAGCCACCTCTGTGTGCTCCACATACGGATGAACCCAGAACAGTACAGCACACGAACAGGCCATTCAACCTGCTAAAAAGCACATCAAAAACACCCAAACACTGATCTCTCCTATCTACACCATGTCCATAATCCTCCATCTTCTGTATGTCCTTGTGCCTATCCAAAGGTCTCTTAAAAGCCTCTGATCTATTTGCCTCTACCACCATACCAGGCAGTGCAATCTGGGCATCTACAACTCTCTGAAGGCTATGTGGAATTATGATATAAGGTCAGCTCAACTTTGTGAGCCACGGGGCTTGGAATGTGCTGAGTTGTTCTATGTTCTATTCTTCTCACTGTCTCAGTATAGCAGCCAGTGTAAGCAAAGTCCCCAGTCACCACAGACATTCTCCCTTCTCACTGTCTCGGTATAGCAGCCAGCGTAAACAAAGACCCCAGTCACCACAGACATTCTCCCTTCTCACTGTCTCGGTATAGCAGCCAGCGTAAGCAAAGACCCCAGTCACCACAGACATTCTCCCTTCTCACTGTCTCGGTATAGCAGCCAGCGTAAGCAAAGACCCCAGTCACCACAGACATTCTCCCTTCTCACTGTCTCGGTATAGCAGCCAGCGTAAGCAAAGACCCCTGTCACCACAGACATTCTCCCTTTTCACTGTCTCGGTATAGCAGCCAGCGTAAGCAAAGACCCCAGTCACCACAGACATTCTCTCTTTCTCCTCTCCCACTGGGCAGAAGATACAAAAGCCTGAAAGCATGTACCACCAGGCTCAAGGGATAGCTTCTACCCCGCTGTTACTGAACGGCCTAGTGTGGTAAGGTGGACGTTTAACCTCACAATCTGCCTCATTTTGGCTTTGAACCTTATTGTATATCTGCATTGCACTTTTGCTGTAACTGGAACACTTTATTGTACATTCTATTCTGTTTACCCTTTAATTACCTCAGTGCACGGTTGTAATGAAATGATCTCTATAAACAGCACGGCAAGTTTTTCACCCTGCCTTTGTACTTCTGACAACAATAGACCAATTTACAAATTTACCAATTTGTACAGGCACAGGCAGGAATTATATTGTAGGGTGTATAAGACACAGATGAGGTTAAAAAAATCAATGGCACCAAGCACTGAGCCACACTCTCTACAAGTGTAGAAGGTGTGCCTCAAAATCCTGTCTATTCTTCTAAAATTTTGATTGCGAGGCTATCTTTAATGTTAGCATAACAAATTAATATTAGTGCACAGTCACATTCCCCAATGTATCAGTACATTCCAGGATCTGAACTTCTGATAAATGTTCCGTACACCTGAAGGTATATTTCCAGGAATCTTTTTTTCCTCCAGCTATGTGCTGTTCTTGTATGGGTTAATGACAATTTAACAAGATAAGGTCTGCATTTTAAGATATGACATTGAAATCAGTATCTGGAAGATGTGAGATGAAGTAACTGGTCACGTACCTCACGCTCCCGCTCATTCTTTGTCAATTGCATTTCCTTCAGGATCTGGGACCTCTGCTCCATCATCAGAGTCCGCTCGTATGTGTAAGCTGAGATGTCACTGTCGTGCTGTGGGGAAGATTGAGGCAGCAGTCAGGGAAATGATTCCTACTCTCAGTCAATGGGAGGCACGATAGGGTAGTAGTTATTGTAATGTTTTACAGGGGTTCAATTCTTGCTGCTGTATGTAGAGAACTGATACGTTCTCCTTGTGTCGACGTGGGTTTTCTCCAGATGCTTTGGTCTCCTCCCACAGAGGGTGACGAGTGTTGGAAATTGGGGTGATGGATGTACAAGCGGAGTGTTGGGAGTAGGATGGGAGTGTTGGGAATTGGAAGGGAGTGTTAAGAGCAGGACGGGAGTGTTGGGTGTAGGAGGGGAGTGTTGGAGAATGCTGAGAATTGGAGGGGAGTGTTGAGAGTAGGAGGGGTGTTTTGAGAGTAGGAGGGGACTGTTGGGAGTACAAGCAAAGTGTATGAAGTGTTGGAGGTGTTGAGAATTGGAGGGGTGTGCTGAGGGTAGGAGGGGAGTGTTGGGTATTTGGCTGGTGGGTTGGGTGTGGATGGAGTGCATTAGACACACATAAAAAAACAGTAGGCCCAATTTTGGAAAAATGGAGAAATTACCATCCTATCATCTTATATACCTCTATCAAGTCACCTCTCATCCTCCTTTACTTCTAAGAGAAAATCTCTGGGTCCCCTCAAACTTTCCTTATAAATCATGCTCTCTAATCCAGCGTCCTGCTAAATCTCCTCTGCACATTCTCTAAAGCTTCCACATCCTTCTTACAATGAGGCGACCAGAACTGAGCAGAATACTTCCATGTGAAGTCCAACCAGAGTTTTATAGAGCTGCAACCTGATCTTTCAGCTGTAGATCGCAATCCTGCAACATACCATATGCCTTCTTAACCACCCTGTCAACTTGGACAGCAACTTTGAGGGATCTATGGAACTGGAACTCTGCTCCTGCATACTTTTAGGAATTCTGCCATTAACCTTGTACTCTGCCTTCTCATTCAACATTCTAAAGTGTATCACATCACAAACTCTATCTGTCACTTCTCAGCCTAGCTCTTCATCCTATCAATGTCCCATTGTAACCTATAACAAAATTCTACAATATCCCAAACAACACCAACCTTTTTGTCATCTACAAACTTATTAACCCATCCTTCCACATCCTTATCCAATTCTTTGATAAAAATCACAAAGAGCAGGGCGTGAGAACAGATCCCTGTAGAACACCACTGGCTACGGGCCTCCAGGCAGAATACGCTCCATCGACTACCACCCTCTGACTTCTGTAAGCAAACTAATTCTGAATCAATGTACCCATGCCTCTTGACTTTTTCAATGAACCTACCATGGGGAACCTTGTCAAATGCCTTACTGAAATCCATATACACCACATCTTCTACTCTACCTTCCTCAATTTCCTTTGTCACTTCCTCAAGAAAGTCAACCAGGCTCATAAGGCAAGACCTGCCCCTCACAAAGCTATGCTGACTAGCACTAATCAGGCTATGTTTCTCCAAATGCTTGCAAATGCTGTCACTATGAATCCTCTCTGACAGTTTGCACACCACTGATGTAAGACTCACTGATCTATAAATCTCAGGGTTATCCTTATTACCTTTCTTGAACAAAGGAATACCATTTGCCACCCTCCAATCATCTGGTACTTCTGCTGTGGCCAGTGAGGACGGGAAGATCGTTGCTGTCTCTTTCCTCACCTCCTGTAGTAACTTGGGATATATCCCATCTGATTCTGGAGAGTTATCTATCCTAATGTTTTTCAAAAGTTCCAATTCATCTTCTCATCTTCAGTTCATCTTCTTTGTAATATCAATATGTTACAGCACATTAGCTTGTTTTATTCTGACCTCATATTCTTTGAGGTCCTTCTCACTGGTCAATACTACAGCAAAGTATTCATTAAGGACCTTCCCTACCTCCTCCACCTCCACAGGCATATTTCCTCTTTTATCCCTGATCGGTTCTACCCTCTCTCTACCTTTATTAGAATTTATTATGCACCTGATATTTATTGTTCTTCCTCAAGGTATTTTGTAATGAACTGATCTGTATGAACTGTATGAAAGACAAGCTTTTCACTGTATCTCAGTACACATGACCAAAATAAATCAATTCCAATTCCAACATTAGCTCTTCCCTTTGGTTCAATGATACATCTGTAACCCGATCTTATGGACAGCCAAGAAGAGTAGAAATCTCTTTTCATAGGAACTTAACTTGCACAGATGCCTTCAATTTGGGCTTATGAAAATTAGCAATTATAATTATTTGTGTATGAGCCTATTCCTAGAGGAGGTCTTTAGTTGAGTAAATTCCATTTGTCACAGATGGAATTTCCTCACTGTCAATTCATAAGTGACCCCCTTTCCTTTTATTCCTGAGGCATAAAAGGTTGGAAAAGTTATTTATCCACATATCTCCATTTTTCACCGGCGTCTCATACCATCTCTACAACTTCCACCTCAGCTGCAATCCGTAGGTGATAGAGGAACACTGTAAGGTCCTTCTTCATTTGGATGCTGTTATCTTCCATTTGGGCCACTGTAAAAATGCGCATCTTGCACTTCTTCCACACCTATCAATCAATAAAAGGCCAGTAAAAGGCTCAGCAATATCTGTGAGATGTCTGAACACCCAGTTACACCCAATGCACGTTAGTTATGACAGAGCCAGTAGCATTATACTGTTGTACATTTAACTATATGTTGTATATGCACTTTATGTAAACTTAAAAAGTACATCTCCAGAATATTGTTGTCTTTTAATATTATTGTGTTAATATTATTTTATGTGCTGTATGTAATATATGCACTGTGTTTTCACACTTTGGACCCTGAGGAATGATGTTTTGCTGTATACATGCACACTGTTGAAAGACAATAAATTGAACTTGAACTTGCTGAATACAGCTGAACAAAATAGGCCATTTTACAATGAGGATATACAGGAGCATATAAAAAGGATATAATAAGGAGGTAAAAAGTATTCACCCCCATTGAATGATTTCATGTTTTACAACATTGAATCACAGTGGATTTAGTTTTGCTTTTTTGGCACTGATCAACAGAAAAAACTCTTTCGTGTCAAAGTGAAAACAGATCTCTACAAAGTGATCTAACTTACTTACAAATAAAAAACACTTAAGTATTCGTCCCCTTTAATATGACACACCAAAACATCACTGGTGCAGCCAAGTGGTTTCAGAAGTCACATAATTAGTTAAATGGAGATCCGTTTTTGGAGACCTTTGTGTAGTCAAGGTGTTTCAATTGACTTTTGTAAAAATACACAGGTATCCAGAAGGTCCAACTGCTGGTGAGTCAGTATCCTGGCAAAAACTACACCATGAAGACAAAAGCCCCTTCCAAGCAACTCCACAAAAAGGTTATTGAAAAACACAAGCCAGGAGAACACAAAGTACACTGCAGATGCTGTGGTCAAATCAACATGTACAAAAAAGCTGGAGGAACTCAGCAGGTCGGGCAGCATTCATGGAAACGAGCAGTCAATGTTTCGGGCCGAGACCCTTCGTTGAGTCCTGACGAAGGGTCTCGGCCCGAAACGTTGACTGCTCGTTTCCACGGATGCTGCCCGACCTGCTGAGTTCCTCCAGCGTGTTTGTACGCGTTGACAAGCCAGGAGATGCATGCAAGAAAATTTCCAAGTCACTGAATATCCCTTGGAGTACAGTTATGTCAATCATCAAAAAATGGAAAGAATATGATGCAGCTGTAAATCTGCCTAGAGCAGGTTGTCCTCAAAAACTGAGTGACCGTGCAAGAAGGGGACTAGTGAGGGAGGCCACCAAGAGACCTATGACAACTCTGGAGGAGTTACAAATTTCAGTGGCTGTGATGGGAGAGACTCCGCATACAACAACTGTTGCCCAGGTGCTTCACTAGTTGCAGCTTTATGGGAGAGTGGCAAACAGAAAGCCACTGTTGGAATAAAACTCACATGAAATCTTGGCTAGTTTGCTAGAAGGCATGATGTGGGAGACTTTAAAGTCAGCTGGAAGAAGGTTCTGTGGTCTGATGAAACCACAGTTGAGCTTTTTGGCCATCAGACTAAACACTGTATTTGTCTTAAGTCAAACACTGCACATCATCAAGAACACACCATCCTTACCATGAAGCATGGTGGTGGCTGCATCATGCTGTGAGGATGCTTCACTGCAGCAAACTCTGGAAGGCTTGTGAATGTAGTAGGTAAAACAAATGCAGCAAAGTACAGGAAAATCCTGGAGGAAAACCTGATGCAGTCTGCATGAGAACTGCAACTTGGGAGACGATTTGTTTTCCAGCAAGACAATGACCCCAAGCATTAAGCCAAAGCTACACAGGAATGGCTAAAAAACAACAAGGTCAATGTCCTGGAGTGGACAAGTCAGAGTCCAGACCTCAATCCATTGAGAATTTCTGGCTGGATTGAAAAGGGCTGTTCAGTCATGAACCCCATGCAATCTGACAGAGCTTGAGCAGTTTTGTGAAGAATCGGGAAGAATTTCAATGTCCAAATGAGCAAAGCTGATAGAGACCTATCCACACAGACTCAAGGCTGTAATTGCTGCCAAAGGTGTATGTACTAAATACTGACTTAAAGGGGGTGAGTACTCATGCAATCCTCTATATTGTGTTTTATATTTGTAATTAATTTAGGTCACTTTGCAGAGATCTGTTTTCACTTTGACATGAAAGAGTCTTTGTCTGTTGATCAGTGTCAAAAAAGCCAAATTAAATTCAGTGATTCACTGTTATAAAACAATAAATCATGAAAACGTCCAGGGGAGGGGGGTTGAGTAATTTTTATAGACACTGTATATCTGTGATTGGTTACTTTCCATTGAGGCTTTGGTATGTCATCTTCAATATCACATCTGAAACACAAGTATCTTTCCTTCAATGAATGTCAGATCTGTCTGCGCTATGTTCAAAAAATCACAAATCCCTCAATAGCATCAAGATGGGAATATTGTCTTCCATCAGTCCTGAAGTGTGACTGTAATTTCTTTGGAGGTATGCCCAGTTCTTGGGATCCTGGCATATCAGGAACATTTTGGATTGTGATGGAGCAGTACCTCTGCTTATGGACATTGTGAGTTCCTAATAACTTGGCTCATTCAGTTGCTTTGCTGGAGGTGCCCCAGTCTTTGGATGGAGAGTGGTGGAGAAGGCTGGTGTGTTCTGATGAAGTCAAGCTTGGAAGTATGTGACACTGCAGGTTTTCTCGGGAAATCGAAGCAAGTTTTCTTGATTGACCAGGTAATGGACGTTTCTGCTGTAAGTAGTAGGTGAACAGCTGAAGTGTGACTGCAGTATGATAGTGCTCAACAGGGCTGTGCCGTGGATTCAGTGAAATACACGAAACAGGTCACCAGTTGGTGCAGTTCTGCTGTTTACACTGACACTGTGGTCTTTGAGGAATCTCACCTCATATATCCCATGTTTTGTTTCAGCTGAACTGCTTGAAACACTAAGAACTCTTCTGGAAATGATTATTGACTGTGCTCTTCCCAACTGCATGGGTACAGAACCGGCAGCACAAATTAAAAGCGATTAATCTCTAGGCCTGAATATGATACAAGTAAATTGCTCCTGATAATTTGATAAACAACACGTTATCAATGATTTACTCACCATAGGACAGAAATATCAAATTCAAGTTCAATTATTATTCATATATAAATACCCATGAACACAGTCAAATGAAACAGCATTATTCCAGGGCCAAGGTACAAAATACAGTACCAACAGTCACACACAACACAAGGTACATACAGCACATATAAGATATTGGTAAAATACAGTCATACTAAAAAAATATAGTCCAAATCCCCTGTTCATGAATATATTCTGACTTATAAAACATATTGATTTTAAATATCATTGTTAATTTTATTATTTAATACTGTAAATAAAGTTATAACTTATTATTCAGAAGTATCGCTCTGTGTGGGTGCCAAAACAAGTTATTAGGTGAACAACGCAACTCAGAATAATAATCTCACAGATACTTTAGTCATTTATTTTTACATATCCCCTTGCACACTTTCAACACTTTCTGCAAGAAAAAAGACAATCAAATGGTGAAAAAGAAGTTAGTCCTGTACTGGAGCAACTAATTGCCCTATGATAGATGAGTCCTATTGTACGTAACTGGCCAGAAATTCAGATTCCAAACAGCTTGCAAACTTAGCTCTGTATCAATAACACAATTCAAATTACTGGCAGTTTCTTGTGGAAAAAGTGCTGTTCTATTAACCATGTTCACAATTAATAAACAAGAATTTTACCATGAATCCTGCATCATCAGAATTTGTACGTTGATCTTTGGTGAGACCATAAGACCATAAAACACAGGAGCAGAATTAAGCCATTTGGCCCATCAAGTCTGCTCCACCATTCAATCTTGGCTGATTTATTATACCCCTCAACCATATCCTCCTCTCTTTTCCCCATAACTTTTGATGAATTGAGAACCTATCAACCTCTGCTTTAGATACATACCCAATGACTTGGCCTCCACAGAACATTTCCTCCTTACCTTGTGGCTGTTGGTGTTAATTGGGTAACAGTAATACAAGACACACACAATGGGGTTACCAGAACTTTTATCTTACCTTGTGCTGCCTGAGGAGGAAAGGGAGCAGCATGAGCATTCCTCCATCATGGACTATCCACCAGACATCGATGTAGCCCTCTGCATATCTCTCCTGATTCGACGGGAACGCAGCAATATTTTTAGCTACGAGGAGGGCCAAGCGAGCAGCAGTTGTCTCCCGAACCACTTCTGCAAAAGGAGAGGGCAGAAAGTGACTCATAGTTAGTCTGATTGTTTGGTTCTTCCACTCTTGCATTCAAACAGGTCTTTTGAAAGCATGTTATTACTTTCATTAACTTCTCAGAAGAAGCAGAATTCAACATGACCTGAGCAACTACAAGAGGACACCACTTTAAATTAAGCCAAAAGAAAATGAAGCAATTTCCCTCACAAGGGACAGCAGAAATCAGGAATCTGAAGATGGGCCCTGACACTAGAACTGGTCCTAACTAAAGACAGGTGATGCTTCTCAAGTTGGCATTAGGCCTTGTTATAAAATTGCAGGAACAAAGGATGAGGCTAAACTCAGGTTGGACGAACAACACCTCATATTCCATCTGGGTAGCCTCCAAGTTGATGGCATGAACATCAATTTCTCTAACTTCTGGTAATTATTTCCCCCTTTTCTCTTCTCTTCCTTTCCATTTCCCATTCTGGTTACCCTCCACCCCTTCTCTTTTCCTCATCTGCTCATCACCTCACTTTAGTTCCTCCTCTCCTTCCCTTTATTCCATTGTCCACCATCCACTCCTATTAGATTCCTTCTACTTCAGCCCTTTACCTTTTCCACCAATCATCTCCCAGATTCTCACTTCATTCCCACTCGCCCACCCAATCACCTTCCCCCTCACTTGGTCTCACCTAAAACCTGCCAGCTTGTACTCCTCCCCTGCCCACCTTCTTATTCTGCCTTCTGTCGCTTTCTTTACAGTCCTGATAAACATTGACTGTTTATTCCTCTCCATAGATGCTGCCTGACCTGCTGAGTTCTTCCTGCACTTTGTATGTATTGCTCTAGATTTTCATCATCAGCTGAATCTCTTTTGTGTATCATCTGCCTGAGATATTGGTTCAGTTTTGTTCTCTCCAATATCCTGCCTGGCTGGGACACTTCTCACCCCTACATTTCAAAACCAGTTGATTCCTTTATCTCTGTTCTCACTCTCTAACTGCCCTAATTCACAGCTTTCATCAATAAAGGGCCATCATTTCCCTCCCTAAAGTCCCATTAACCCACCAGTCTGATGCTCTCATTTACAGTTAATCCCTGGGGCAATCATGGTGTCATCCTGTCATATATATCCCCTCTGTCAGACCCACATTCCCTCTGTCTGACCCACATTCCCTCTCCGACCCACATCCCCTCTGTCTGACCCACATTCCCTCTCCGACCCACATTCCCTCTGTCAGACCCATATTCCCTCTGTCCGACTCACATTCCGTCTGTCTGACCCACATTCCCTCTCCGACCCACATCCCCTCTGTCTGACCCACATTCCCTCTCCGACCCACATCCCCTCTGTCAGACCCATATTCCCTCTGTCCGACTCACATTCCGTCTGTCTGACCCACATTCCCTGTGTCCGACCCACTCATCCTCCAGATCAACATTCACTTCTTTTCTCTACTTTCCAGTTCTGAGAAGAGATCTTCAACTTGAAACTTGAACCTTTCTTCTCTTTCCACAGGTACCAGCCAGTATTTTCTTGAACCATTTCTACTGAAGCAGAGGTTATAAAATGACTTGTTATCTTCCCAGTAAATATCTTCCACATCTACAGATTGGTAAATTTCAGAAATAAGAAAATCCCTTCTTAAAAGATTGCTGGTGGTGGAGATGACTCAAGTCTGAGGCTGATCGATCAATGGACTTACTGAGTTATCAGGCACTTACTGAGTTAGCCTACAAGATCTCACAGACATCTCTGAAACTCTCTAGTTAGTTTTAAGTACCAATCATAGAGTTATACGCATCGAAACAGACCCTACAGCCCACCAAATCTTTATTGACCCTGAAGCACCCATTTATATTAATTCCATTTATTATTCCTGCATTCCCAACACTTTTTTCCAGATTCTACAGCTCACCTACATGCTTTGAGTAACTTACTGTGGCCAACTACACTACTGACCCTCATGTCTTTAGGACGTTGGGGTGGTGGGGAGGGGCAGCACCTGGAGCACCCATGGAGTCATGGAGAGAACATCCCGCCCTGCACTAAGAACACCCAAGGTCAGGATTCAGCCCTGATCACTGCAGCAGTAAGGCAGCAGCAATAGTAACTGCACCACTCTATGTACAAGAGGGTTTGACATTATACCTCAGGATGACTTGATCATGAACATCTTCTAAACTCTAATGCTTTGGTGACCCTTTAACAATAGCATACAGTTCTATTCTTTCAGACACCCACGGACAAGTTTCTTAATGATCTGGTAAATAGTTTGTATTTATTTAACATTTCTCCCCTCATATTACTGATGTGACCACTGCAATTGTAAAATTACAATCTGACGGGGTGACATGAGAAAACAAAACCAAAAATCCAGTGACTTGTGGATGAGATACCTATTTTTTACTGAGTGACTGTGAATAGTTATTAACTCTGACTCTATAAACCTGAGTTACCTGCTCTAATACATGCAGGAGTTTGAAAGAAAATATGCCAATTATTCTACACCTAAATTCTTTCAATTCTTTTTCAGTGCGGTCCCTGAGCTCTTTTTAAAAAAATGCATTTTGTCTTCTGACCTCTCAGATTTTTCAAGGTTACACATACCAATGATGTTTTTCCATGCTCTGGGATCATTGGATTGCCTCCAGGCTCGTGGCCAGCCCATCAGGACAGTGTTGTGCTTCATTCCTCCTAGCCCACAGGACTGGATGAGGTGGGACAACCCATCGCGCAGGTTGGATGACACCACTGCCTGACTAAACCCTTTCACCTTCTCCACTTCCATCAGCCGTTTAATCGACTTTCCAGAGAGGCAGCGAGGGGGCAAGGTAAGAAAGAGAACAATGAGGACAGGTTGTCAGAGACATCAGCAGTTGTGGAACTGTTTGGTGGAGGGGCTGCAGTGATCAGAAAGTACATATTTAGTCAGCTATACAGAGGATTGATTTAAAATCCTTATTTAAAGGTCTTTACAACTTTCCATTCTCTTCCCTGGAAAGTTTGAACAATTGGGTGATAAAAATCTACCTATAAAGATAAAATATCGTGCTTATCATGTGACATTGTTTCATGCCAATAACCTTTCCCTCAATGTCAGCTAAACAGAAGAGCTGATTAGTGACCTCTGGAAGGGGATGGTGCACATGGTCCTGTCTGCATCTATGGTTTTGAGATAGAGAGGGTTGCGAGCTTCAACTTCTTAGGAGTGAACATCAACAATAACTTGTCCTGGTCTAACTATGCAGACTTCACCGACAAGAAAGCTCACTGGTGCCTCTATCTCCTCAGGAGGCCAACGCGCTTTGGCATGTCCTCAATGGCCCTTACCTATTTTTATCGATGTACAATAAAAACATCCTATCTGGATGCATGGTGGCTTGAAATGATTGGCACGTGACCACAAGGAACTCCAGAGACCTATAGACACGGCTCAATACATCACAGAAACCAGCCTCCCCTTTATGGAGTCTGTCTACCTTTCTCACTGCCTCTGTAAAGCAGCCAGCATAATAAAAGACTTCACTCACCCTGGACATTCTCTCTTCTCCACTCTTCCATCAAGCAGAAGATCCAAAAGTCCAAAAGCACTTACCACCAGGTTTAGGAGTCCAACTTATACTAGGGAACAATTATACAGTTATAAGACTATTCAATTGTCCCCTAGTATGATAAGTTGGACTCTTGACTTCACAATCTACCTTGTTATGATCTTGCACTTTATTGTTTATCTGCACTGGACTTTCCTTGCAGCTGCATTGTTATTGTTTTAACTTGTGCTACCTGAGTGCACTGTGTAATGATCTGATCTGTATGAACAGTATGCAAGACAAGCTTTTCACCTTATCTTGATACATGAAACAATGATAAACCAATTTCAATTCCAATTCCAAAAGTCCTGAAGCAACAAAGACAAGAGAAAGATGAGAAGGGTCTTGGCCCTTGCATATATTGGAAGAAAATTCTGACAAAAAGTGGTCTTCCTCAGTTATGAATGCCTATCTTATGGACACCCTGAACATATGGGCAAGCTGTTGGGAGACTGGTGGGTTAGATGGAGATGGCCAGTGGTTGTGGAGCTGCAAGCATCTTCTGTTGGATGGGAATGGAGCATTTCTTTGAGCCTTCACTCACCCTCCCTATCTCAGGGGCTGGATGGAGTGGAGTAGAGCTGCAGCACGGAGCAGACTCACCTGCTCCTCCCATGCCTCCTCACTCTGCCTCACCATGATCTCCTCCCACACTTTTCTTTTGTTGATTCCCGACTTACAAACAGTTTGGGTGGCGAGTGGTTCTCCGGAGAGGAATCTGTGGGCTGGCTCTGTTCGGCAGGTCAGGCTGCACCTGAGCATTTCCAGCAGTTTCTGTTTTTACTTCAGGCATTCAGAGTTCAACCAACCCTTTGCCTGCACAGACCACTCAGTCTGTTTGTCTTTGTTGCTTTTGCCTATTAGAGATGCTTATTGCCTCGCCTTTTTGCTGTGGAAATGTTCCTTGACAATTAGCTTGACGGCAAGATGGTGCAGGAGTGTGGTGGCTCGTTGCAAACTGCTCCCTGCAGATCCACTCATTAAATTCAAGAGTATTACAATCGTCCTACTCTTTTCAAACTAAATTATCTGTCCCTAACAAAGACTAATACTGTTTTTTTAAACCTTCTTACAGTTCTGCTGATCTTCTGTCCTCCACAAGTTGACCTACCGACCCGACTCGTGGACCCCGGTGGAACTGACTGGCAAGGCTTAGGATGGCCCCCTCCCGTTGAGTAGAAGATACGAGACCCTGGAAGCAAGTACCAGCAGGCTCAAGGACATCTTCTACCCTGCTGTTGTCAGACTACTGAATGGTTCCCCAGTACGATAAAGTTGATTCTTGACCTCATAGTCCACCTCATCATGATCTTGCACCATACTGTTTACTGGGACTGCGCTTTCTCTGTATCTGTCGTTCTTCATTCTGCATTTTGTTACTGTGTTTTCTTGTGCTACCTCAATGCACTGTCTAATACATTGATCTGTACGAACAGTATGCAGGACAGGCTTGTCAATGTACCTCGGTACGTGACAATAATAAACCAGATCCGATGACCAGCCCCTGCTGGATGTCGTCTTGCTCCTGCCGCATGCAGGCGCTGGCTGCTTCACGGCTGAGGAGCCAGGAGAGGAACTGAGAGCAGTCGTCAGTGAACAGCTCAGCCTCTGACCTCTGATGGAAGCACAGCATTAACCAAGCAGCTGAAGATGGTTGGATCTATTTTTAAAGTAAATGCACCTGCATGCCCTTATTTTTATCAGAATATCCTGCTTTTCCCTTTGTAAATAGGACAAGCACTGATGTGACGCAACTTTCCTCAAGGAGGCAGTGAACCTCGGAGTGCTAATCTCTTGGAATGCCACTAAAAAAATCATTGTTCTAGAGGTAGATCACCTGGCAACCCATTTAAATGTCTCTTGAAACTTGTGTATTTTGTATAACTTGTATTTTAAACTTGTGTGTGAAAGCTTTAGTAACTCCCTTGACAATAAGCCACACCTGAGAATATTTCAGGCTGGAGATTAAACTGTGACGGATGATTAGGATTCTTTTGCCAAATAGATGCTCTCAAACATTATGAACAAGTTGGTGCATAGTCTCATTTATAGAAAATTGTGTACTTGTAATAGAGACTCAAAAGGCTGAAGATGCTGGAATCTGGAGTAACAAACAATCTGCTGGAGGAACTCAGCAGGTTGAGCAGCGTCTGTGGGAGGAGAGGAATCACCAATGTTTCAGGGGAGAAACGCTGCATCAGGACTGAAAGTGGAGAGGCGAGATGGCCAGTATCAGGAGGAGAAGGGGAGTGGTGGGAAAGGATTCTGAGGTGATTGGTGTACTGAGGGGAGGTGTAATGGGACAGGCAGGTATGGCTGGGTAGGGGAGGTGAGCGGAAGTGAGTGATAGATGGAAGCTGACAGAGAGAGAGAGGAGAATGGAAAATAAACCAGACAGAGAAAGGAGGAGGGAGGGGAAGTGAAGATGGAAGACAACTGCTGGAACTGTATTTCTATGTTATATTGACTATCCTGTTGTACATAATATTTATTGTAAATTACTAAAATTGCACATTGCACATTTAGACAGAGACGTAACATAAAGATCTGTACTCATGTATATGAAGGATGTAAGTAATAAAGTCAATTCAATACAAAGGAGATAATCAGGAACACAAATTGCTAGCAGAGTTGGATTCAGATAGGTAAAGAAGGTGAGGATGTCTCCTTTGCCCTCCTGGCTCCATTTACCCACTACACCCACAGGTTTACCCCCATTTAATTCCAACTGTTACTCACCTCTGTCCTAGTGGTTCCCATTTTCACCTCCTTCTCTGAGTCCAGTTCTGTTAGCACTTTGTGTTCTTGCTTCTCTGCCTCCAGCAGCTCTCCCATCTTCACACTCCCCTCCCCTCCACTTTGCTCCACCTGCTTCTCTCTTTCTCCTCTCTCTCTTCATCTGCCTGCATCTCTCATTCATCTGCCACTATTTTCCAACTCCATCCCCGCTCTCCTCTCTTACCTGGCACCACCTGCCTGCCACCTTACACCCTTCCTCAGTCCACCAATCGCCTCGGCATCATTTCTCACCACTCCCCTCTCCATTCTGTGTCCTGATGCAGGGTTTCTATCCAAAACATCGACAGTTCCTTTCCTGCCACTGATGCTGCTTGATCCACTAAGTTATCCCAGCAGGTTGTTTGCTGCTATGTACTTCGTACGTTTATGGCCAAGTACTATTGACAACTTGGTGGAGGAATAGGTTACAATATAGTTGGAGCTCTATAAAAACAAAGTTTTGGTTAGGCCACATCTGGAATATTGTATTCAGTTCTGGGTGCCCTATTATAGGAAAAAAAGTAGTCTTTGAAAAGGAGGCAGACGAGGCTTGCTGGGATGCTGCCTGGACTACGGGGTGTACCTGTGTACTATAAAGAGAGATTGGACAGATTTGGTTGTTTACTCTGGAGTGATGATGGATGAAGTGGAGATCTCATAGAGGTTTACAAGATTATGACAGATGTAGATAGCCAGCTGATATTCTTCCCCAGGGTCAAAATGTCTAATACCACAGAGTATGCAGTGAAGGGGGTAAATTCAAAGGAGATGTGGGGGGGGGGGGTTGCGCGACTTTCTTTACACAGAAAGTGGTGGGTATCTGGAACGTGCTGTCAGTGGAATTGCTGGAAACAAAGCAACTCTTAGACAGGCACATGAATGTGTAGAGGATGGAGGGATATGGACGTTGTGTAGGCAAAAGGAATTAGTTTAGTTAGGCATTTAAATCCTAATGAAGGGTCTTATCCCAAAATGTTAATTATGTATTCATTTCCTGCCTGACCTGCTGAGTTCCTCCTGCATTTTGTGTGTATTGTTCTGGATTTCCAGCATCTGTAGAATGTCTAGTTCAATGTCTGATTTACTCAGTTTACCATAGAATTTAGAACATTTACAGCACAGTACAGGCTCTTCATCCCATGATGTTGTGCTGTCCTTTTAACCTGCTCTAGCTCAGTCTAAGCAACACACACAAAATGTCGACTGTTTACTCTTTTCCATGAATGCTGCCTGGCCTGCTGAGTTCCTTCAGCACTTTCTGTGTGTTGCTCGGATTTCCAGCAGCTGCAGATTTTCTCCAGCTCACTCTAAGCCTTCTTTCCCACACAGCCCTCCATTTTCTATCATCCAAGTGCCTAACTAGGAATCTCTTAAATGTCCCTAATGTATCTGCCTTTGTCACCATCCCTGGCAGAACGTTCCATGTATTCTCACCTCTGACATCCCCCAAACACCCTAAAGTGATTCCCCCTCATATTAATCTTTTCTGCCCTGGGAAACCGTCTCTGGATGCCCACACAATCTATGCCTCATAGTTTGTGGAAGCTGCAGCAAGGCAAGGGTTAAAATGTTGTGCTGACAGAACAGAGCACAGAAACCTTGTACTGCCTTCTTCTGCATGTGGGAGTTCAGTGAAGCAAAAGCCAAGATGATAAGCTGAAGAGACAGCTTGCCCAGGCTGAACGTGGCCCTGGAAAGCCGAACTCTTCTTTGTACAGCCTTCTGTTCAAACCTGGGGACAAAGCTCACCAGGTGTACCAAGGCAAGATAAAGATGCAAATGAAGGATTCTAGGGCAACACCTACTATTGGACAGTTAGTTTACTAACTCTCAGGTATTATTGACCTTTTGCAGATAGATTTAATTGGTTATTAACACCTGAAAAATGTATTACGATGGGTACTTAAATATGCAAATGAAGGGATTCAGAAGTGAACAAAGTTTCTGTCTGGATCAATTTCTATTTAAAAGGTGTGATTGAGGAGTAATGAGTGTAAGTTTTCAGAGTCCAGTTAATCAGCAACAAGGTTCAGCACAAAATGATGGGCTGAAAGGCCTCTTCCTGTGTTGTCCATGTTCCTTTTTACCATCAGTTTATCTTTATATTTCCTTGCAAAACAGAAGGTGACCATTCAGCCCAAGTCTGTGGCAATATACAGACCTATGCTATTGCCTCATCCTCCCGTCAATTAGATTACTCATTTTCTCTAGGTGTCATTTAATAGTGTTCAATTAACTTCGCAAACCACATGGCTTTGGGACGTTAGAGAAAGCCAGATTATACAGAGGAAACTCACAGTCAGAGAGGGAATGTACACATCCACGCTGGCAGCAGCAGATGTCAGGATTGAGCTTGTGTTGCTGAAGTTCTGTGGCAGCAGCTCTACTAGCTATGCCATTGTGTAGTTGTATCATTCTGTAGAAATGACATGAGTACACAGCAGCGTAGATAGTGGATCTGCTGCCACTCATATTAGGCTGTCTCTCCTCTCTCCTCCTCCATTGCACAGAAGATACAAAAGCCTGAAAGCACGTACCGATAGGTTCAAGACAGCTTCGACCTATCTGGCATAAGACTAGAAAACAGATCTCTACTACAATAAAGTGGACTCTTGACCTCACTCTATCTTGTTGTGATCTTGCAGCTTATTGTTTGCCTGTATTTTCCCTGTAGCTGTTACGCTTTACCCTGTGTTCTAGTATTGTTTTATATTGTTCTACCTCAGTGCACTGTGAAATGACATGGTCTGTATGAACAGTGTACAAGACCAGCTTTTCACTATCTCAGTGCATGTGACAATAATAAACCAATTCCACTACCAATTTCATCACAAATCCAGGAGAGAATAGAGGCAGACAGGAGCTTTTATACAGTACTATGTAAAATCTTAAGGGTGTGCGACAGGTAGCAGAGAAGGAGTGCCAAGGGTGGGTGGTGGCGCGGGTGCAGCCCTGAGGCACCAGGCAAGGTCATTTGATTCAAAACTATTGGTTCATTGATCATTACAGAAGGTCTGTCTGGTGCTTCCCGCCCCCTCCTCTTTCCCTTCCCAACCATGATTCCCTTCTCCCTGACCCTTTCCCTCTTTCAGTCCACTAACTACACCCAAATGAGAATCAGGTTTATCATCACTCACATGAAATTTGTTTTTTTTTGTGGCAGCAGTACAGTGTAATACATAAAATTACTACAGTACTGTGCAAAATTCTTAGACACTCCAGATATATATATATATATATATACACACACACACACACACACACACACACACACACACACACACACACACACACACACACACACACACACACACACACACACACACAGACTTTTAAAGGTGCTGGTTTGCCAGACAGGGTGACAATGTCACTGAAATATAACATACATCATCACCAGCTTCATCCAAAAGCTACAGACTACTTCCCTGTGAAGCCCTTTGAAGCAAAGTGAGTTAAAGCAGACAGCTGAGGAAACATTGCCAACTGCAGACAGCTTCTGCAGCAGTTCACCTGTCAGAGCTAAGAGACTGTATCCACTGCAGTACTGCCTGTAAATGTAGATCTTAAGACTTAGGAGCAGAATTAGGTCATTCAGCCCATTGAGTCTGCTCTGCCTGTGTAGGCTGGCAACCCATACTGCAGCTCATCCCTGATAGGGGAGCTACAAGTTACATGTACCCCTCATGCTGATCGAAACCAGCTTACTCAATTTGACACTCACAGTCAGAATCAGGCTTATTATCACGGACATATATTGTGAAGTATGTTGTTTTGTGGCAGCAGTACAGTGCAAAACTAAATTACGATGCAAAAATTACTGTAAACTACCATAAACGGATAAATAGAGCAAAAGAGGTTTAGTGAGGTAGTGTTTGTGGATCATTCAGAAATCTGATGGAAGAAGCTGTTCTTAAAATGTTGAGTGTGAGTCTCCAGTCTCTATATCTCCTCCCCAATGGTAGTAACAAATAGAGGGCATGTCGCAGATGGTGAGGGTACCACCTCTTGAAGAGGGCCTCAATGGTGAGGAGGGTTCACCTGTGATGGACCTGGCTGAATCTACAACTCTCTGCAACCTCTTTTGACCCTGTGCATTGGAGCCTGAAAACCAGATGGTGATGCATCAGTTACTTTAACCAAACATCAGCAGTGCATTGTCTGGTTAATGATTAGAAATTCCTTGCTGATCCTGTTGAATGTGAATGAATTGCCTTTTGTAACTCTTGGCTGGTCAGATCTCATTGCATTAATAATGTTGACAACTGATTAAAGGAGCCCCCCCAAAAAAATTAGTCCTCGCCTGAAATTTGCAGTGATTCTTGTACCAGCAGACACTGATTTGAATAGAATTAGTAGCTCACTTGTGTTTGTATGCTTTTGATGTTCATGGCATTGATGAATGATTGGCATCGTTTGCCCGGTATATTTTGTTGTTGGTAATAAAATGGTAGGTTGTGACTGCATACCATCCGCTTGTCATCACTTCACCTAGCTCCCAAATTTCCCAGCTTGAATGCATACAATGGACTCCAGCAAACAAACTCTTTGGAATCCACTCAATAAATCAGCTATGTTTAATCTGGCACTCTTAGAATTGGTTGACAGGATTTCAAATGGTGACAAAGAGGCATACAAGGCTAAGAGAGATCAGCTGGTTGGCCAGTGTCACAGCAGCAACCTCACACTCAATGTCAGCAAGGCCCAAGAATTGATTGTGAACTTCAGGAAAGGGAAGTCAGGGGAACATACACAGTGACTCATTCAGATTCTGAAGATGGTGGAAATCCAGAGTGGCACACAAAATGTTGGAAGAACTCACCTGATCAGGCGGCATCTATGGAGAGGAATAAACAGTCAATGTTTTGGGCTAAGATTACAATCAATTATGTGAAAAGCAAGAACATAGAACGGAAACTTAAAATACCTCAGACTATTCCAGGCATCAGACTGAAGAGAAATATACCAGCTTATTTTGACTCAGGATCTAAGACAGAGGAATAGGACAATGCAAGATAACACCTAGATGCTAATCAACTGTAATTTACAGTAAAATTCATGGCAACCATCTCATATTCCTCTTCAGCACCAACCTCATAATAATCAATTTATTTTCCAAAAGTTGTGAGTCAAAATTAATCTGTTGTTCCTGCTAGTCAAATTATATTTTCAATACTTTGTGGCACGTATACTGACATAAAAAAAACATTATGGACTGTAGCTCAATTACTATTTCGAAATAGATTTTCGACTGGTATCTACTTTTCCATTAAATCACAATGCCAGCTTCTTCATTAAAATTCAGAAATGTCCATCACAGCAGCTTCAAGGAGCTGGTATTTTTAAGCTGCTCTTTGGTAAGGTCAAAGGAAGCAGCTAAAATATTTGGGCTACACTCAAAAGTTTTCATGTGTAGAAGTCTAAAAGCTGGTAGACTGGTCCTGCTGTTGATAAAAATGCCAAGGTATTCATTCTAGGAACATAGTGAGTGAACAATCTAATCCAGGAAAGGACAGGAAATCCACAACACCTGTCTTTATAAAACCACCACCACCTTGGACTCCAGCAAACAAACTATTTACAATCTGTTCTTAAAAAACTAGCTATGGTTAACGTGGGTCCTCTTAGCATTGGTTGACAGGATGTCAGATGGTGATGAAGAGGTGTACAGGAGTAAGACAGGTCAGCTGGTTGGCCAGTGTCACAACAGCAACTTCACTCTCAATGTCAGCAAGACCCAGGAATTGATTGTGAACTTCTGGAAAGGGAAGTCAGGGGAACATACAAAGTGACTCATTTAGGGGTGAGTGGTGGAAGGGGTGAGCAGCTTCAAGTTTCTAGGCTTGAACTTCTTTGAGCATCTATCTTGGGTCTAACACACTGCAGCAGTCATGAAGAAGGCACACCAGCAGCTCTGCTTCGTTAGGAATATGAGGAGATTCGGTACAATGCAAAGACTCTTGCAAATATCTATGGAGATCATTATGACTGGTGGAATCACAGTCTGGTATGGAGACTCCAATGCATACAATCATCAGGGACTTCAGAGAGTTTTGCCTTAGCCAGTTCCATCACAGGCACAACCTACCCACAGCTGAGGGGAAGTGCCTCAAGAAGGTGGCATACACGCATCAATGCTTGGAACATGCCCTCTTTTCCTTGCTCCATCGGAGTGGAGATATAGGAACCTGAAGACCCAAATTCAACAATCAGAAGCAGCTTCTTCACCTTTGCCATCAGATTTATGAATGGTCCATGAACCTATGAACACTGCCCCTTACTCCCTTTCTGTTACACTTTTTTTTGCAACTTGTGACTTTTTATGTTATGCATTTCTATGTCTTATATTGCACTGCTGCCACAAAATAACACATTTCACATCATCAAAGTCAGTGAAAATGAATCTGATTATGACATATCTGAGATGTTTTTCTTTCCAATTATTTTTATTTCTACTTTGAAACCTGCGTGGTCATGGAGAGAATGTACAGACTGCAGCAGAGTTGAACCTGGGTCACTGGCACAGTGATAGTGTTATGCTAGCTGATACGCTACAGTGCTGCCTAATTAAATTGCAATGATGTTCATCTTTTCAAACTGTAAGTGTACTTACCAATGGCGTAATCGTTTAAAATTCTTGAAATTGGAAACCTCATATTCTGTCTGGGTAGCCTCTAATCTGATGGCATGAACATTGATTTCTGTCTGCTCTTCCTTCTCTGTTTTTCCATTCCCATTCTGGCTCCCCTCTTACCCCTTCTGTTCTCCTCACCTACCTCTGGTGCTCCTCCCCTTTGCCTTTCCCTCATGGTCCACTTTCCTCTCCTAGTAGATTCGTTCTTTTTCAGCACCTTACCTCTTTTACCAAGCACCTCACTTCATTCCCCCCCCCCACCTCCTACCCACCCAGCTGCCCCCTCACCTGGTCTCACCTATTACTTGCAAGCTTACACTCCTTTCCCTCCTCCATCTTCTCATTCTGGATTCTTCCCCATTCCTTTCCAGTCCTGACGAAGGTTCTTGATCTGAAACTTTGACTCTTTATTCCTTTCCACTGATGCTGCCTGATCTGTTGAGTTCCTCCAGTACTTTGTGTAGGTTGCTCAAGATTTCCAGCAACTTCGGAATCTCTTGTGTTTATGCTCTTGAAACTGAACCTTCTTTACAGTACAGGTTAGCATCATGTTTTTTTCTGCTACTGCCGAGGTATCTGCAAACAACCCTTTAACCACTGGCTGGAAGGGAAGGCATGTGATAGTCTCCTTGCTGAACCTGTGACAATATTTCAGATGGCAGTTCTGACTAAGAGGATTCATTGGAAACCGACTGAGTGAGAGTGCCAGTGATTTGAAGCTGTAAGATGATAAAAACTTTTGCTTGCAGCTTCCAAAAAATGCCCCATTTGTGGTAATTATATTATGATTGGAGACAAAAGAACTTTCCTGAAAACAAAATACGTTTTAAAAGAGAAAACATGCTCGGTTTTGGCAATGTGAAAACACACATAGCTGATGGATCAGTGAAGCGTAATTAAGGAAAACAATGCAATTATTAGCCTGTGTGCAGAGTGAAAGGGAACAAGTCATCCTTCAGCCTCACCCTCCCAAGGTATTTAGAAAGCACATAGAACCAAGAAATATTTTATGAATCCTTTATTCTTACAAAGGAAATCAAAGCTACCAATTTGTCAGTATAAGAAAATTCAAGTCATAATCTAGAATTGAATGATAAATGACCCAGTTCATGTTAGTGGCTATATCTAAAATACTGTCCAATATTGGGCAAAGTCAAGTCAAGTCAATTTTTATTGTCATTTTGACCATAACTGCTGGTACAGTACACAGTAAAAATGAGACAATGTTTTTCAGGACCATGGTGCTACGTGAAACAATACAAAAACTACACTGAACTACATAAAACAACACAAAAACTACACTGAACTACATAAAACAACACAAAAACTACACTAGACTACAGACCTACCCAGGAATGCATAAAGTGCACAAACAATTCAGGTATTACAATAAATAATAAACAAGACAATAGGCACAGTAGAGGGCAGTAAGTTGGTGTCAGTCCGGGCTCTGGGTATTGAGGAGTCTGACAGCTTGGGGGAAGAAACTGTTACATAGTCTGGTCGTGACAGCCCGAATGCTTTGGTGCCTTTTCCCAGATGGCAGGAGGGAGAAGAGTTTGTACAAGGGGTGCGTGGGGTCCTTCATAATGCTGTTTGCTTTGCAAATGCAGCGTGTGGTGCAAATGTCTGTAATGGCGGGAAGAGAGACCCCGATGATCTTCTCAGCTGACCTCATTATCCGCTGCAGGGTCTTGCGATCTGAAATGGTGCAATTTCCAAACCAGGCAGTGATGCAGCTGCTCAGGATGCTCTCAATACAACCCCTGTAGAAAGTGGTGAGGATGGGGGGGGGGGGGGGGGTGGGAGATGCACTTTCCTCAGCCTTTGCAGAAAGTAGAGACACTGCTGGGTTTTCTTTGTTGAGGAAAGAAGCTGGTGTTGAGGGACCAAGTGAGATTCTCCGCCAGGTGAACACCAAGAAACTTGGTGCTCTTAACGATCTTTACTGAGGAGCCATCGATGTTCAGCGGGGAGTGGTCGCTCCGTGCCCTCCTGAAGTCAACAACCATCTCTTTTGTTTTGTTCACATTAAGAGACAGGTTGTTGGCTCTGCACCAGTCCGTTAGCTGCTGCACCTCCTCTCTGTATACTGACTCATCGTTCTTGCTGATGAGACCCACCATGGTTGTGTTATCGGCAAACTTGATGATGTGGTTTGAGCTGTGTGTTGCAGCACAGTCGTGGGTCAGCAGAGTGAACAGCAGTGGACTGAGCACACAACCCTGGGGAGCCCCCGTGCTCAGTGTGATGGTGTTGGAGATGCTGCTCCTGATCCGGACTGACTGGGGTCTCCCAGTCAGGAAGTCTAGGATCCAGTTGCAGAGGGAGGTGTTCAGGCCCAGTAGGCTCAGCTTTCCAATCAGTTTCTGAGGGATGATTGTGTTGAATGTTGAACTGAAGTCTATGAACAGCATTCGAACATATGTGTCTTTTTTGTCCAGGTGGGTTAGGGCCAGGTGGAGGGTGATGGCAATGGTGTCATCTGTTGAATGGTTGGGACGGTACGCAAACTGCAGGGGGTCCAGTGAGGGGGGCAGCAGGGTCTTGATGTGACTCATGACGAGCCTCTCAAAACACTTCATGATGATGGATGTGAGTGCAACGGGACAGTAGTCATTGAGGCAGGACAGTGAAGACTTCTTCAGCACAGGGACGATGGTGGCGGCCTTGAAGTTGGAATGACGGCGCTGCTCAGGGAGATGTTGAAGATGTCAGTGAGAACATCTGCTAGCTCACTGCCCAGACATAGATTGGATGTGGCTTTTCTATGGGATTATCAGATTAACTGGACTGAATACTTTAGCTGGAATACTTAGGGAAACTTGTTAAAATGTATTGGTGTTTATGGGCAACACACAACCAGCTGGAGGAATGCACCGGGTCAAGCAGCACTGGCAAAAAAGAATTGTTGATATTTTGGGTCCAAAGGATTTCAACCCGAAATGTTGATGATTCCTTTTCTCCCATAGCTGCTGCTTAACCGACTGTTCCTCCAGCTGATTGGTTGTTGCTCCAGATACCAGCATCTGCAGTCTCTTGTGTCCCCATGGTGTTAATGAGGTTTGATTGCATATTATTGAAAATAATGACCATGAAAATAGACAGTTTTATTCTGATGGATAATGATTTAACACCATTAAGATGCTAATTCTGGAAAAAAAAATCACAAAATTTGAATTGAAAGGATGATATCAGAAGTCTCCTTAGACATATACTCAGTGGCCACTTTATTAGATACCTCCTGTATATAATAACGTGACCACTGAGTGTGTGTTCACTGTCTTCTACTGCTGCAGTCCATCCACTTTATGGTTCAACATGCCTTGCATTCAGAGATGATCTTCTGTACACAACTGTTGTATCACGTGGGTAGTTAAGTTACTGTCTTCTTCCTGTCAGCTTGAACCAGTCTGGCCATTCTCCTCTGACCTCTCTCATTAACAAGGCATTTTTGTTCACAGAACTACCATTTACTAGAAGTTTTCTCGTTTATCACACCATTCCCTGTAAACTCTTGAGACTACTGTGTGTGAAAATCCCAGGAGATCGGCAGTTTCTGAAATACTCAAACCACCCCGTCTGGCACCAACAATCATTTCACAGTCTAAGTCACTTAGATCACATTTCTTCCCCATCATGATGTTTGGTCTGAACAAAAACAGAACCTCTTGACCATGTCTGCATGCTTTTATGCATTGACTTGCTGCCACATGATTGGCTGATTAGATATTTGCATTAACAAGTGGATGTACAGGTATACCTAATAAAGTGGCCACAGTGTAGATTCTGAAGGATAATGATTTAAGTCCATTAAAATGTTAATTCTGGAAAAAATTCAAAATTTGAATTGAAAGTATGATATTGGAAGTTTTCTCATGCATAAATATTGAACTTCTTTGCCAGCTTGACACTGAATGATACAGTATGATCCTGGACTGAAAATGATATCAGCTGAGAAATTTGCTGAATGTCCGTCAGACATAGCAAGTGTTGGGCCAAAGACTTCAAATCATAAAATCTGGTATCATGCCCTTTATGTTCTGAACGTATAGGATCTTTCTTTTCCCCTTTTTGGAACTGGATTGGCTGATGTGGTAAAGGGACATTGCAATAGAGACATACAGGTACATGAAATGATGAGACACATAAGTAGAGTTAAAGTAGCCCTTTCCCAGGGTTGGGAATCAAGCACCAGAGGCCATAGGTTTAAGGTGGGAGGCGAGAGGTTTAATAGGAACTCAAGGGCAACATTTTACCCAGAGTGTGGGGTTAATAATGCGGGATGAGGACCAAAGGCAGGGAAATGGAACTAGCTTAGATAAGAATCTTGGTTGACATGCACTAGTGTAAGAAGAAAAGGCATGTTTGGTTCCTCCTTGATGTGTACAAAGTGTGCAGTAAGAAATGGCGGTTGCAACACAAATGGTGCTAATAACTTGCAGATATACTTGGACACATGCTCTTGAGATTAGATACTGGTGAAGAAGGCCATCTTGCAGACCTGCTATTTCTGTCTTTGTGGCATGGTAGCATAGCTCTACTCTTCTGAGGTCTGTAAGGGGTTTGTAAGTTCTCCCTGTGACCATGAAGGGGTCCTCTGGGTGTTCCGGTTTCCTCCCACACTCAAAAGAGGTATGGGTTAGTAGGTTAGTTAATATGTGTGTAATTATGCTGCATGGGCTCAGTGGGTCAGAATGGCCAGTTACCATGTTGTATCTCCAAATATATGCACTTTGGTCAAGGGTCACAAGAGATAAGGGGGCACAGAATGGTACAATAACTGAATAGAGAAGTATTGGGATGAGAACTCTGTTGGGTTTTTGAAAGGTAAGAAAAGGAGAAACTTCTTTTTGAAAGTTTGAACCTTCTCCACTGGTGCAAAGAGAAAGGGAGGAGGTGGCAGAGGAGGCTGTCGGGCATTTCTATTTTATTTAATTTACAAAGTATTTTCTTTTATTTACTTATACAGTGTGGAACTGGCCCTTCCAGCACGCAGAGCCCAGCAGCCCACCATTTTAACCCTCGCCTAATCACAGGACAATTTACAATGACCAGTCAACCTACTAACTGGTAGGTCTTTGGACCATGGGAGAAAATTGGAGCACCCTGAGGAAACCCATGCAGTTCATGGGGAGAATGTACAAACTCCTTACAGACGGTGCCAGAACTGAACTCTGAACTCCTGAACACACCCAAGCTGTAATAGCATTGTGCTAACCACCATGGCACCACTTGAGAATCCCTCCAGCTTTGTATAGATTGGCAATAAATATTATTTTATTTCCTTCTCTATCTTATTAAGCATTTTTCTTTCTTTCTGCATTTTATTATTTATAATACTTATAAACTTTAACACATATACAGTGTCTCCTTTATTTGCAAATATCTCTTATTGCTGAATTAGAAAGAACAAGGAATGAAATTTCAAAATACTTTTGTTACATCCAGTTGTGCTGAAGAGCCTGTAGGCGTGCTCTCTGACTCCACAGCCCGTTCAGCGTACCAAGTCAGTTCTGACCAGGAGTGGTTGAGATGCTTTGCTATCTGAGCTATGTGCTCTGGATATACCTCATCCCAATATTGAAATCCTTCACTTTAATTTGCAAAAAAACCCACTAAAAGTTGTAGGACCTACTAATAAATGACTTCCTTCAACAATACATTTAAAAATGATGGATTATTCTCAACCAAATGGAATATTTTCTAACTTAGGGTCGAGCCTTACCACTGTTATCAATACACCATAGAAAGCATCCTGTCTGAGTACATCGCGGCTTGGCATGGCAACTACTCTCCAAGTGACTGCAAGAAGTGGCAGAGTTGTGGACACAGCTCAGCACACCAAGGACACCAGCCTCCCCTCCATGGGCTCTGCCCGTGCTTCTCACTGCCACACTAAAGCAGTCAGCATAGTCAAAGACCCCCCCCCCCCCCACCCCGGACATTGTCACTTCTCCCTTTTTCCATTGGGCAGAAGATACAAATGCCTAAAGCAGGTACCACCAGGCTCAAGAACAGCTTCTACTCTACTGTTATAAGGCTTAATATGACTCTTGACTTCACAATCTTCCTCATTATGATCTTGCAACTTATTGTTTACCCACACTGCACTTTCTCTGTAGCTGTTACACTTTATTTTGCACTGTTATTGTTTTACCTTGTTTTATCTCAATGCACTGTGTAATGATATGCAGGAAAAGCTTTTCACTGTATCACAGTACATGTGACAGTAATAAACCAATTTCAAGTCTAATACAATTTGCCAGCAGCATTATCAATAATAGCAATTATCTTATGTAGTAATGACAGTGTTCTCCACTTCAGAAATTTATTGAAGTGAAAGATGCATTGAATACTCTCATTTGAGGCGAGTTAATTCAGGTGTTTCATGCTGCAGCCTAAATATCTAATAAGAGTCAGGTGTGAATTATGTGGTAAACAGATTTACGCTGCTCCTATATAACACGTTATGGAACTTGACTGCAAATTCTCGATGAATATAAATGACGAACTCTCTCCAAAGGAGATTTATAAAGGGATAACCTTATTCTGTCAATCCATGCTCATATCAATCGAAACAAAACTTGCAAAGATATGTAAGTGGTTACCTCCTCGGCACGTTGGGCTTGGGGGTGATTTTCCAGGAAGCTGCCCTCTAACACAGAGCCCACAATGGTGAGCCCTTTCCCGGCCTTCAGCTGGCACGTGAATGTCAAAAGTTGTGGGTGTTTGACATTCTGGTCTTGGTCCACCTTTACGAGCACGAGAAGCTGGGGCCTAACAACAAAGCAGAATATTTTGTCAACTCAACTTACAAGAAGAAAAATATTACTTATCCAATCTGGATGTCGATGCATTTAAAGCAGATTTATTATAACAGAAGCTAAGCCTTCATTATCATCCATTCTGTGGAGTAAAGTTGAGTTAATGTCTTAAAGGTACAGCGATGCACAGCACAGAAATAGGCCCTCCAACCACTAACTCGGCACTAACTATCAAGCACTAATTTACACTAATCATTCCTTCCCCATTTTATTCTCCCCTCATTCTCATCTACTCCTTCCCTGCCCCCCCATCCCAATTCCACCACTCACCTACATACTACGAGCAATTTCCACCACTCACCTACGTACAAGGAGCAATTTACGGCAGCCAATCAAGAGGACTAGAATAGAAAAGCAAGATGTAATGCTGAGGCCTTATAAGGCTTTGGTCACAATACATTTGGAATATTGTGAGCAGTTTTTATGCCCCATATCTAAGAAAGGATGTGCCAGCATGGAAAGGGACCAGAGGAGATTTATGAGAATGATTCTGGGAATCAAAGGGTCAAGGTATGTATGAGTTTTTTTGATGGCTGTTGGCCTGTACTTGCTGGAGTTTTAAAATAATGAGACCTCACTGAAACCTACCAAATATTGAAAGACCTAGATAGAGTGGACATGTAGAGGATGCTTCCAATAGAGTGATATTAAGTCCATAAAACATAGAAGCAGAATTAAGCCATTTGGCCCATCGAGTCTGCTCCACCATTTTATCATGGCCAGTCCACTTTCCCTCAATCGCAGTCTCCTACCTTCTTCCCATAGCCTTTCATGCCCTGACCTATCAGAACCTATCAACTTCTGCCTTAAATGTACTCAGTGACTTGGCTTCCACAGCTGCCTGTGGCAAATAATTTCACAGATTCACCACCCTCTGGCTAAAGAAATTCCTCCTCATTTCTGTTCTAAATGGATTTCCCTCTATTTTGAGGCTGTGCCTTCTGGTCGTAGATTCCTCCACCAAAGGAAACATCCTCTTCACATCCACTCTGTCTAGGCTTTTCAACATTCAATAGGTTTCAATGAGATCCCCACCCATTCATTGATATTCCAGTAAGTATAGGCCTAGCGCCTTCAATCACTGCTCAAATGATAACCCTTTCATTCCCAGAATCATTCTCGTGAATATCCTCTGAACCCTCTCCAATGTCAGCACATTGGAGAGGGTTCCTGCATACTACTAGTGTTTTCAACAGTGAAGACTGATGCAAAATACTTATTCAGTTCATCTCCCATTTCCTTGTCCCCCATTACTATCTCTCCAGTGTTATTATAGCAGCAGAGGGCACAGTCTCAGTAAACAAGGATGTCCCTTTAGAACAGAGATGAAGAGGAATCTTTTTTAGCCAGATGGTATAGATCTGCGGAAATCATTGCCACAGATAGCTCTGGAAGCCAAGTCATTGGATATATTTAAAGCAGAGGTGGATAGATACTTAATTTGTAAGGGCATTGTGGGGAGAAGGGAGGAGAATGGTGTTGAGAGGGGTAATAAATCAGCCATCATGGAATGGCGGAGCAGACTCAATGGACTAAATGGCCTAATTCTACTCCTATTTTTCTGGTCTTATGATCTAACTAGCCTCCCCATCTTGGGAAGTGGGAGGAAACCAGAGCACTGGGAGGAAACTCTTATGGCCACTGGTGGGATATGAAGATTTAATTAGACAGCAGAACAGGCCAAGATGGGACCTGGACCTCTGGAGCCATGAGACTGCAGTGCTGTGCCAACCAGAACATCTCAACACGGTGTGGCTGTACAATGAGAGGAAAACAAAACATTCCTTGTATCTGTCCAATCTGATTGAGTAACCACAACCCTGAGTGCGTAGTGACAGAGGCAGAAAACAAACCCTTCAAAATAAGCTAGCTGTTGCTGAGTTTATTAACCTCTGCTCTTTTGTCACTGATAATCATCAAATGGCAGCAGATTTGCAGATATTGTCACAATATCATTTTGATGCAGAAGGGTTAGCATTTTATTTGGTTACTTGCCTCCAATTCTTGGTGTGCGGAGGGCCTTCTTCAAGCCGGAGCAGAGCATAACGTGCTGCACTGAGTGACAGGCCACGGATTCCATCGCCCCATTCTTTCTCAGCTCTACAGGGAGAATATAAAGATCAGGGATACATTCTGCTGTTCAATACCGTAGGAATGACCCTTATAACTTAGGCTTTACTGATTAATAATGATTGGACAGCAGCACGTTTGCAATGTTGTCCACAAAGTGTACAAGCTAGAGTAAAGAGATCAGCAAATGATGAATTCTCACCTAGGTTAGACTCCATAAAAATTGATTTCATTGTTAAATATTATTAATCACTCTGATATTGCTGTTTTGCCTAACATTGTTAGTCTGTTTAGGCTGGTTCATTGGATTACTGAAGTCATTGTTTTTCACTCCTTCAGCGTAATTTAGAAGTAGGCACAATTACTTTCCTAAACTCTTTAGGCTTTTCTTTGTTGACATTTTCTGCCCTTTGGAGCTTTTCTAATCATTGTTGTTCAAGGTCCTTTTGCTCGAAACTAAATCCATTCATCCGATGATGAAACCATTTCTTCTTGCTCCTCTTCTTCTTTCTTCTCCTCCTCCCCTTGTTCTTGTTGTTGTTGTCATTCTTCTACTGCTTCTTCCTCTTCTTCTTTCTTATTTTCTTCAACCTCCTCCTCTTGTTTTGCTTCCTCTTCCTTTTCCTTCTTCTTCATCATTTTCTTCCTTTTATTGTTGTTGTTATTGTTGTTGATTATTCTTCTCCTTCTTCCTCTTCTTTTTGCTCTTATTTTTCCTTTTCTCTTTCTGCCTCCTCCTCTTCTTCCTCTACCCAAGTCATATATCAGTCTCCTGAGGGGTACCATACAAAGCTCGTAAGTTAGGCTCATCACGATCTTCAAACCCAGCCTGTCGTCGATCAGTGAGTAGACCAGTTGGTGAATGGCCACACATGATGGGCTGTGATATAGATCTCGTTTCAGCATCATTAATGACAATGGTTTCCCAGTGTCCAGCACTGATCCACCACAGGGGAAAGAATTAAACTGTGTTGAATTGAATCACCTTCAGGTGATGGAAGATTGCTAGAGGACATTTTGACTCCAGCAAGTATCATTGCTACGGTACAAGCCAAGTCTAGGACAACTGACAAGGGGATGCGTGGATCCCATACCTAGGTGCATACAGCCCAGTCCATCACAGGCAAAGCCCTGCCCATCACTGAGTACACTTACAAAGAACACTGTCACAAGAAAGCAGCATCCATCATTAAGGACCCCCACCATTCGGACCATGCCCTCTTTTCACTGCTGCCATTGGGAAGGTAGTCCAGGAGCCTTAGATCCCACACCACCAGATTTGGAAACAGTTATTACCCTTCAACCATCAGGCTCCAGAACCAGCGTGGACAACTACACTCACCTCAATGCTGCACTGATTCCAGAACCTATGGATTCACTTTCAGGGACTCTACAACTCAAATTCTCAGTATTATTTACTTATTTATTTCATTTTCATGTATAAATTTTTATTGATTCTATTGTATTTCTTTACTTTCCTGTGAATGCCTACGAGACAATGAATCTCAAGGTGATACAATATATGCTGACGTCTATGTACTTTGATAATACATTTACTTTGAACTTTGAAATCTGAAGTGTGACAGCTAAGGCTGACCAAACTGGATCTTCAGGGGTAGATTTCCAGAAGATGGGTGAGTGGGAGCTGCAGGGAGCACATTAATAATGGATTCAGCAAATTCTTACCAGGCTGAAAGCTGGAAGCAATACACAAGATCAACTGGTCTTGAAACACATACATCTGACTACATGTAGGCAGCTAACTACAAGTGATTAGTTTAGACAGAGGTGTGTTAGAGTGGCCAGTCTAGTAAACTGATTGCAACTGTTGGAATGCTCGAGCACCAGCAAACGTTCGGGGAGAAGTCGAACAACTAAAAGACCCAACCACTCTCTCATGTCCACACTGTACCAGAATACGTGGATCCCAGATTGGCCTCTACAGATAACGGAGGACCCACCAATAGACAACTGCCTAGAAAAATATCAAACTTGACTTGAGTGTTTACACTACAGGGAAAATGCAACTGTACATCTTGCTATGGATTCACTGTTGTTGGAATAAAGAAATAGAAGACTGAATGACAAAAGTGACTTTATATTTTCTGGTTTATTAAGTACAGAGTCGCCTCGGCAATTTTTCACCTTGTCCTGGGGTTGGAAAACTGTGTATGTGGATGGGTGGGAGGAAGCAGTGGGCTTTTTTGTCACTTGTTGTACTCTGTGTGGTTCTGCTGAGCATTGTGGGCATGCTATGCTGGGGCAGGGGCACGTGGTGACACTTGTGGGCTGTCTCTAGCCCACCATCAGATGTGTTTGTTGTTTATACAAACAATGCATTTCACTGTACATTTCAGACTTCATGTGCTAAATACATTTGAATCTGATCTGAATCTACAAAGATAGTTTTACTCTTTCTCCAGATGCTGTGTGACAGCTGTATTTTTTCCTGTATTTCCTACTTTTTAACATATAATCAGCATCATTACACCACCAGGTTCAGGAACAATTATTATCCACCCACCATCAGGGTCCTGAACCAGAGTGAAATGAACTGAACTGATTCCACAACCGATGGACTCACTTTCAGCAGCTCTACAACTCATGTTCTCAGTACTATTTATTTTTTTTAATCTATCTCTTTTTTTTTTGTATTTGCGTAGTTAGTTTTCTATTGCACACTGGTTGTGTAGTTTTTCATTGATTCTATTGTATTTCTTTGTTCTAACGTGAATGATTCCCAGAGTAGTGTATGGTGACATATATCTACTTTGATGCTAAATTTACTTTGAACTTTTGAACTTTGAACATCTGCACCCATCTGCCGTGGCTTTTTCTCATTGGCTCAGCATGTGAGACGCCAACCATTATCTAAGCTAAAGTGCTAGTACTGTTTAACTTAGCAATAGCACTTTGTGCAGAGTACAAATCAACGTTGACAGGGTAGGACTAACTGCACCACAAGATGCGGCGTTGTTTATTCTGTAAAGAACCACACAAAATAAGCATTGTCACTCACCCATTGAACTCAATGTATTTGTAGATAAGTCCAGCAATTACCATGGCCACTATGGCATAGTACCAAGAGCATATAAACATCAAGGCCAGGCACAGGCTCATTCCCAGGAATGACATAGACCTGAGAAAAAATGACAGCCCATCACAAGCTGCAGAAATATAATTGCACTTTCTACCATACATTGCTCGTTGAAGCATCCGTTACCTATGAACAATTTATCTCCTCTTATTTAGTACTACGCATTACAGCACTTGTGCAACAGTGCCTGTTTCTGTATTACAACAGGATCAGTAATTAATTAGTTTGCAAGCCTGAATTGTGGAAGACTCTGGGCTTGGAAGCCTGTGTGTGTGAGGGAGGGAGGGGGTTGAGAAATGGACTTGTTTGCTGTTGTTGGTGACAGTGCTGCTTGTGTTGTTGCCGTGTTGAAAGTTGTGTGCTTGCTATGTTGACGTTGGAACACTTGAGGGCTGCCCCAGCCCATTGCTGGGTGTGTTGATTGTTAACGCAAATGACACATTTCACTGCATACTTCGATGTACCCGTGATAAATTAATCTGAATCTGACCCTGGAGAACTTTGCATGTTTGTAATTCCAAAAGAATTTTGCCAGAACAGAAGCATGATGAACATACATCTGAGATCTTCTCCCTCTGGATGAGATCTTTGCTGGAGATTAGTATTAAATCTGCACAGTACGAGTAGAGTTGAGTTTGTTTTGCTTTGTGGCATGAAGATATGGGCCTACTGAATGTATTGCTGTAGTAATCATTTCACTTTAATGATGTTGACATTTTGTTGTAAGAATTACCCATAAAATGAATCAGGAAGGCTTTGACACATTAACACTGGTGCTGGGTGGTTCAGACCTCTTTATTGCATGAGTATGTTAACTGGAGAAATGTTGTGGTTAGATGAAGTTTATTGATAGTTGAAAATTAATCCTGATAATCCCTGATTAAATTCTCAGAAATTCTTAGTGATTTACTGTTTCTTATCTTCTCTCCTCAATGTAATACATTCTAAGGAATCTGCTACCTTCTGTAAAACATTTATAAGTGCTCTAAACTACTTCTTATCAACCCAACATACAGTGGCATGCAAAAGTTTGGGCACCCCTGGTCAAAATTTCAGCTACTGTGAATAGCTAAGCAAGTAGAAGATGAATTGATTTCCTAAAGGCATAAAGTTGAAGATGACACATTTCTTTAATAACTTAAGCAAGAAAACTTTTTTATTTCCAGCTTTTACTGTTTCAAAATAACAAAAAAGGAAGAGGGCCCGAATTAAAAGTTTGGGCACTCTACATGGTCAGTACTTAGTATAACACCCTTTCGCAAGTATCACAGCTTGTAAAGGCTTTTTGTAGCCAGCTAAGAGTCTTTCAATTCTTGTTTGGGGGATTTTCGCCCATTCTTCTTTGCAAAAGGCTTCTAGTTCTGTGAGATTCTTGGGCCGCCTTGCATGCACAGCTCTTTTGAGTCTATTCACAGATTTTCGATGATGTTTAGGTCAGGGGACTATGAGGGCCATGGCAAAATCTTCAGCTTGCACCTCTTGAGGTAGTACAATGTGGATTTTGAGGTGTGTTTAGGATCACTATCCTGTTGTAGAAGCCATCCTCTTTTCATCTTCGGCTTTTTTACAGATAGTGTGATATTTGCTTCCAGAATTTGCTGGTATTTAATTGAATTAATTCTTCCCTCTACCAGTGAAATGTTCCCCGTGCCACTGGCTGCAACACAAGCCCAAAGCATGATCGATCCACCCTCATGCTTAACAGTTGGAGAGGGGTTCTTTTCATGAAATTTTGCACCTTTTTTTCCTCCAAATATACCTTTGCTCATTGTGGCCAAAAAGTTCTATTCAAAAGGTTCAAAGGAGCATCTAAACAAGCCTCATGCACTTTGGAAACAAGTCCTGTGGACTGATGAAGTTAAAATAGAACTTTTTGGCCGCATTGAGCAAAGGTATGTTTGGAGAAAAAAGGGTGCAGAATTTCATGAAAAGAACCCCTCTCCACTGTTAAGCACAGGGGTGGATTGATCATGCTTTGGGCTTGTGTTGCAGCCAGTGGCACAGGGAAACATTTACTGGTAGAGGGAAGAATTGAGTTCAATTAAATACCAGCAAATTCTGGAAGCAAACATTACACCGTCTGGAAAAAAGCCAAAGATGACATGTGCAGGCTTCAACAGCAGGATAATGAACCTAAACACACCTCAAAATCCACAATGGGCTACCTTAAGAGGCACAAGCTGAAGGTTTTGCCATGACCCTCACAGTCCCCTGAACTAAACATCATCGAGAATCTGTGAATAGACCTCAAAAGAGCAGGGCATACAAGGTGGCCCAAGAATCTCACAGAACTAGAAGCCTTTTTCAAGGAAGAATGGGCAAAAATCCCCTAAACAAGAATTGAAAGACTCTTAGCTGGCTACAAAAAAGCGTTTACAAGCTGTGATACTTGCGAAAGGGTGTGTTACTAAGTACTGACCATGCAGGGTGCCCAAACTTTTGCTTCAGGCCCTTTTCCTTTTTTGTTATTTTGAAACTGTAAAAGATGGAAATAAAACAGTTTTCTTGCTCTATTCACAGTAACAGAAATTTTGACCAGGGGTGACCAAACATTTGCATGCCACTGTAGATGAAATAATCTGTTATATGCATTATACTTGGATACTGATGCATTCCTTAAGCAACACTCTGCTTTATTTAAGAGTAATTTTTCAAATGCTTCTGTCATGACTGGACAAAAACAATAGACAATAGGTGCAGAAGTAGACCATTCGGCCCTTCGAGCCTGCACTGCCATTTTGAGATCATGGCTGATCAATTACTATCAATACCCGGTTCCTGCCTTGTCCCCATATCCCTTGATTCCCCTATCCATAAGATACCTATCTAGCTCCTTCTTGAAAGCATCCAGAGAATTGGCCTCCACTACCTTCCGAGGCAGTGCATTCCAAACCCCCACAACTCTCTGGGAGAAGAAGTTTTTCCTTAACTCTGTCCGAAATGACCTACCCCTTATTCTCAAACCATGCCCTCTGGTACTGGACTCTCCCAGCATCCAGAACATATTTCCTGCCTCTATCTTGTCCAATCCCCTAATAATCTTATATGTTTCAATCAGATCCCCTCTCAATCTCCTTAATTCCAGCGTGTACAAGCCCAGTCTCTCTAACCTCTCTGCATAAGACAGTCCTGACATCCCAGGAATTAACCTTGTGAATCTACGCTGCACTTCCTCTACAGCCAGGATGTCCTTCCTTAACCCTGGAGACCAAAACTGTACACAATACTCCAGGTGTGGTCTCACCAGGGCCCTGTACAAATGCAAGAGGATTTCCTTGCTCTTGTACTCAATTCCCTTTGTAATAAAGGCCAACATTCCATTAGCCTTCTTCACTGCCTGCTGCACTTGCTCATTCACCTTCAGTGACTGATGAACAAGGACTCCGAGATCTCTTTGTAATTCTCCCTTACCCAACTCTACACCATTCAGATAATAATCTGCCTTCCTGTTCTTACTCCCAAAGTGGATAACCTCACACTTATTCACATTAAACGCCATCTGCCAAGTATCTGCCCACTCACCCAGTCTATCCAAGACACCCCGAATTCTCCTAACATCCTCATCACATGTCACACTGCCACCCAGCTTAGTATCATCAGCAAATTTGCTGATGTTATTTTCTATGGCTTCATCCAAATCGTTAACGTAAATGGTAAACAGCTGTGGTCCCAATACCGAGCCCTGTGGCACCCCACTAGTCACCACCTGCCATTCCGAGAAACACCCATTCACCGCTACCCTTTGCTTTCTATCTGCCAACCAGTTTTCTATCCATGTCAATGTCTTCCCCCCGATGCCCTGAGCTTTGATTTTACCCACCAATCTTCTATGTGGGACCTTATCAAATGCCTTCTGAAAATCGAGGTACACTACATCCACTGGATCTCCCCCATCTAACTTTCTGGTTACATCCTCGAAAAACTCCAACAGATTAGTCAAGCATGATTTACCCTTGGTAAATCCATGCTGGCTCGGCCCAATCCTATCACTGCTATCTAGATATGCCACTATTTCATCCTTAATAATGGAGTCTAGCATCTTTCCCACCACCGATGTCAGGCTGACAGGTCGATAGTTCTCTGTTTTCTCCCTCCCTCCTTTTTTAAAAAGTGGGATAACATTAGCCATTCTCTAATCCTCAGGAACTGATCCTGAATCTAAGGAACATTGGAAAATGATTACCAATGCATCCGCAATTTCCAGGGCCACCTCCTTTAGTACCCTAGGGTGCAGACCATCTGGACCTGGGGATTTGTCAGCCTTCAGTCCCATCAGTCTTCTCATCACCATTTCCTTCCGAACGACAGCATCACAAATGTAGACCTCCAAGTAAATAGTAAATGTCTATGTACTGTACATTGCACACTGGTAATTTTCTTGGCAGTGGTCGGATGTATATGAAGTGATCCACAAAGGTCATCTTACTATTTTCAGGAGCATATGTTGTCATTATATAGGACGTTGCTGATGAAAGTGTAGTGGTATCTAATGGTATTCTGCCTGTTAAAGATTGTTAATGAAATACAGGGGAGAGGTACTTTACACAATGTGCAGCCTGTTTCAATGAGATGCAAAATGAAGTGACTGGACAGGTCTGAGGCAGACAGTCTTGAGCTTGGATCTACCAAAATTCTGTATTTCTATTCTCTTGATCTTCTTCTAGCCATAGATGGCATATTCACAACCTCATTATCCACTCCCCAGACGTGACCAGTAATCCTGCCCCAGATCACAAAATACTTTGTTACATTATCCCTTCTATAACCTGAACTTTGTGGTCTGGTTCTGGTCCCCCTTTCTCAGAATCACTCGCCATCTCCCCAGCAACCGAGTGGACCTTCTCCATCTGCAACATCCACAACCTGTCTGAGCCCCTCCACCAGAGAAAGGAGGTCCTTGTATACACACCATGCAACGCCTGCTACCCAACACACAAAACAGTCTCCTTGACTCATCCTGCTTTGTCACCTTCCCTGGCACAGAACAATTTCTAAGTGTAGGTAGAATTGAGCGTAATTGTTTCATACCAGTGGTAAAATTTGAATCGGGGTCTCCAGTTTGGAGTTCGGAGTAAGGTTTGCAGAGCACAGGCCAGGTTCACAAACATGTAGCACATTAGGAAGAACCTGTAGGGAAAGAAAAGTTATTTTAAGTCACTTCCTTTGCAATTTAATAGAAATTGGAGAGTTTTTCTTCAACTGGTATTAAAGAAAACATAAAAAGTGTGAAGCTAGTAAAGAGCAAGCCCCACATTACACACAGCGTACACTACCTTTGACAGTAAGACCAGTCTTACTTATATTAATGCCATTAATATTCTTTTATTATAATATATTTAATTATATTAATATTCAAATATTAATATTTGAATCCTCTCTTCATTGTGTCAATTCTGATCTCAAACCAGTTTTTCTCTTTTAGATGCTCACTGAGTTGCTGCATTTTTTCCTCAGTATTTAAAAATATTTATTTCAGGTTTTCAGCATTCATAGACCTTTTGGGCATCATGGTGGAGTAGCAGTTAGCGTAACACTATTACAGTTCCAGCGACCCGGGTTCAATTCCGCCACTGTCTGTAAGGAGTTTGCACATTTTCCCCACGACCGCACAGGATTCCTCTGGGTGCTCCGGTTTCCTCCCATACTCTAAAGATGTACAGGTTATTAGATGAATTGGTTTCATGGGTGTAATTGGGTGGCATGGACTTGTTGAGCTGGAAGGCCTGTTACCTGCTGTATCTCCAATAATAATCTAATAATCTTTCTGTCTCTGAATGGTGTACAAGTTTCAGATTGTGGCCTTCAGTGTTGATAAATAGTGATGTAGCTGGGTTTGATGTAACATGATGTCTGTGTGCGGTTGTACTGATGACTGGTAAATGTTGCTTTGCTGTGGGAAAGGACCTGAGACAATAATGGATAAAAACTGAAGATTCATATGCAATACAATGAAACCATTGAGATTAAGATGAGCTTTGTTTTTTTCCCATGTGCATTGAAACACACAATGAAACACATCCTTCATGCCAAATTACTTGCTGGGCAGCCCGCAAATGTTGCCACACATCTAGCACCATGTTCATCCCCTTCTCACAATTCCTTTGTCCCCGCTGCATGAGGCTTTTCATTCTAAAATGAAGGAGATGTCCTTCTTTTTCAAAGAAAGGGGATTCCTTTCTTCCACTATCAATGCTGCCCTCAGCTGCATCTCTTCCATTTCACACACGTTTGCTTTTACTCCATCATCTCGCTGCCCTACCAGGGATAGGATTCCTCTTGTCCTCACCTACTACCCCACCAGCCTCCGCGTCCAACACATAATTCTCTGGAACTTCTGCCATCTCCAATGGGATCCCACGACCAAGCATGTCTTTCCCTCCCCCCCACTTTCTTTTTACTGCAGGGATCGCTCCCTACGCAACTCCCTTGTCCATTCGTCCCCCCCCACTGATCTCCCTTCTGGCACTTATCCTTGCAAGCGGAACAAGTGCTACACCTTCCCCTTCACCTCTCCCTCACTACCATACAACACCTGTGAGTCTTGCTGGGGTCACCCACTGTGTCTGGTGCTCGCGGTGTGGCCTGTATATTGGTGAGACCTCACATAGTTTCGCTGAGCACCTACACTCTGTCTGCCTGAAGAAGCGGGATCTCCCAGTGGCCATCCATTTTAAGTCCACTTCCCATTCCCATTCTGATATGTCAATCCACGGCCTCCTCTACTGTCGCAATGAGGCCACACTCAGGTTGGAGAAACAATGCCTTATATTCTATTTGGATAGTCTTCAACCTGATGGCATGAGCATTGATATCTCCACCTTTCGGTAATGCCACCTCCTGCCCTCTCCTTCACCAGTCCTTATCCCCTTTTCCCTCTCTCACCTTACCTTCTTGCCTACCCATTGCCTCCCTCTGCTGCTCCTCCCCCCTTTGCTTTCTTCCATGGCCTTCTATCCCCACCAATCAGACTCCCCCTTCTCCAGCCCTGTATTTCTTTCACCAGTCAACTTTCCAGCTATTTACTTCATCCCTCCACCTTCCTGTTTCACTTATCACCTGGTGTTTCACCCTCCCCTTCCCCCACCGTTTAAATCTGCTCCTCATCATTTTTTCTCCAGTCCTGCTGAAGGGTCTCGGCCCAGCTGTACTTTTTTCCATAGATACTGTCTGGCCTGCTGAAATCCTCCAGCACCTTATGCGTGTTGCTTGGATTTCCAACATCTGTAGATTCTCTCTTGTTTGTGATAACGTGTCCACAACTCACTAACCCTAACTGTACATCTTTGGAATGTGGGAGGAGATCGTAGCACCCAGAGGAAACCCACACGATCATGTGGAGAACATACAAACTCCTTTTAGGCGAGAGTTGATTGGTGAAAGCTGCCACTATAAAGGATCCAATGTTATGCAACTGTGCCACTCACATTATGAAAACAAAAAGCCTTTTAAGATCTTTAGCTTAAAAAATACAAAGTAAAACCAGAAACATGACCTAAATGATGCCTACATTTAAGGGCTAAAATTGGACAGTTACTGGAAATGAGTGTACATTCCAGTCTACACACACAAGATGCAGGAGGAGCTCAGCAGGCCAGGCAATACTCTTCCATAGATGCTGCCTGGCCTGCTGAGTTCCTCCAGCATTTTGTGTGTGTTGCTCGGATTTCCAGCATCTGCAGATTTTCTCTTGTTTGTGGTTGGATTACATTCCAGTCTGTGTAGCTTGCATGGTAATTCTGTGCTCCAGTTGTAGGGGAGGTAAGTTCTGCCCAGCACGTTCACTTGTAAGGGTTTTGGAGCTACTTGTCTGGGAGGCAAGGAAGGAAGGCACAATATGGGACTCTTCCCTGGAGAACTTGGTGGAGAATTATTGGTTACTGGGGTTTCAGCGGGCTGAAAGGCTCGTTCTGTGCTGTATGGCTCCATGCCTTCATACTCACCTGGATTTCTGAGTTTGAGAGAGTGGAACTACAGCAGTGCAAAGGATTTTCCACTTTAAAAACTCTCCTGCACAGGATTCTTCATGCAGTTGACATCATGAAAAACTGCACAAATCTGTCATTGTTGGCTATAGCAGACAACCAACCAATCAATCATTATTTATTGTCACGTGTACTGAGGTACAGTCAAAAGCTTTGTTTTGCATGCCATCCATACAGATCATTTCATCGCATCTTAGTTAGGTCTTTGGAGGTACACATATTTAAAATATTGGGAACTGGTGCAGAAGAGGATTCGAGATCAGCGAAGCATGAATGGCAGGGCAAGGCTTGCCTCCTGCTCTTAACCTCTTGTGTCCTCGTGCTCTCCTGCAAGGCCCACTGGCTTTTTGAAAGGAGCAAAAGACATGCAGTGGAGAGCGAAGGGATGGGGAGGTTTCTGGACATGAATTAATTTAACTGCCTTCTTTCAGGATGATCTTATTTATGATACCAATACCAGTGTTCCATCAGAGCCTGGGGAGCACCAGCATGCTGCTTCTGTGAGAAGGCACAGACAGTACTGACCCGGAGGCATTTGAGGTCATGTAAGGATATTGGTGTTCCAGTCTATTCCAAGTAATTTCTTCAGCCTTTGGTTAGAGGTTTTTGACTGACTTAAGGCTACATCCATGGTGGTCTTCAATGAGAACCTTCCTACTGAAGGTTTCTCACTGAGCTCCACAAGGAGAAATTTAGCCCCAGATGTGGTCTTTAGTTAGAATCCCTCCTATTCTTTGTAAATTATCTGCTAATTTTCCCTGACATACTCTACTCAAAATGAATTGCCATTAACGCATTACGTCTAGAAGCATTAGGTTTATATGGAACCTTCGAAGTCAAGACAAAACTCAGCTGCTTTGAGTGTGTTCAGTCAGAACTGCACTTCCCACTCTCTTGGAAGAGATGTGACTGTATCTTTGACACTCACAAACAGAACCGATCACATCCCACTGACCTTTCATCTTACCAAACAAAAATGGAAGAAATATACAGCATGCACAAGAAAAATAAATAAGAAAATGGAACTAATTACCAGGGAACTTGAGAAGGTCCACATAGTGAACACTATAATCTGTGAAAGACCCATTTTAGGTTAGGTCTGCTGGAATTAATAGGGATTGCTTTTGAGAGAGAAACAAATTTATGCCAACGTAATGTTGAGTTTCTTGTCCTGATGAAGGATCTTGGCCCAAAATGTCAACTTGTTATTCTTTTTCATAGATGCTGCCTGACCTGCTGCCCCTTCAGTGTTCTGTATGTGTTACTGTTGAGTTTCTCTGTTACCTCATGAAGTACATGGTGTGGAAGATGCCCTACTTGGCTAGCCCAGCTGGTATCTCCCTTTCTTGCATTCTCCACCCTGTATCCAAAGCCTGATGGCAGATTTATTGCTCTTGCTTAGACTCTACAATGCACTGCTCTCCCAGATCTCCACATGACCTGGTGCTGGAGCATGGGCTCAAATTCTCAGCAACTGATTCTGTAGAGAAGAGGCCAATGGGAAACGTGCAGGCATAACATGCTTACCTAGAGAAGGAAATTAATTAGAGGATTCATGTCATTCCAAAATATATCCAATCTCTGTTTCTCTCCTGCTCCCCCCATGTGATCTCAAACCCTCCACTTCCCTCGTCACTTTTATACTGGCTATCACCCCCTGTCCAGACGAATGGTCTCAATCTGAAACGTCGACTCTCCATTTGCCTCCATAGGTGCTGCCTGACCTGCTGAGTGCTTTGTTGCTCCAAATTCCAGCATTTGCAGTCTCTTGTGTCTCCCACACGGAACAGAACTTGCAACCAACACTGAAACAGGTCTGAGCATTACTTATGAACTCATCCTTTTAGAATGGAATGCAATCAGAATTACTCTTCAAATAATAGATATAAATACATTCAAATATAAATAAATAAACAATAGAACCATTCTGGCTCCCCTTTTACCCCTTCTCCTCACCTGCCATCACTTCCCTCTGGTCCCCATTCTCCCATAGTCCACTCTCCTCTTCTATCAGATTATTTCTTTTTTAGCCTTTTATGTTTTAAACCTATCACCACTCAACTTCTCACCCTCTTCCCTCCCTCCCTCACCCTCCCATCTTCCCCCTCACCTGACCTCACCTATCACCCTCCAGCTTGTACTCCTTCCACTCCCCCCACCTTCTCCTTCTATTAGCTTTCCACTCCTGATGAAGAGTCTCAACCTGACACATTGACTCTCTATTCCCCTCCATAGATGCTGCCCTACCTGCTGAATCCCTCCAGTATCTTGTGTGTGCTGCTACAGATATAAATAATGGAGCCTACTGAGAAAGGGTTCCCAAGTTTGGAACAAGCTCTGCACTGAGATGCAGCCTGGTAAAGTTGGCCCTCAGATTGCAGGGTGCATTTGTGTACGTACATCGAAAGGATGGGGGCCACCTCATCCAGAGAGGCAATGAGAATTCCTGTTTCACAGATGCACGCTGTCAGTAGCAGGGCCCAGGTGGGTTCGCCATTTGCTTTTCCATGGCCAAATACCTGAGAAGCAGAAACCAACAAGACAATGTGAGCAAAAGGGAGAAAACCGACACATGCTCAGGAAATAGGGAGTCATCAGAAAAGAGTGCAGCATTCAAAAGCACCTAACCGTAAAAAAAAAAGATTCACTTTAGAGGAATTAGTTACTGATCTCTTTGCAGTAAGGAAGGATGAGAAGTGGCTTGATGGAGCTGTACAGGATGAAAAGAGGCATAGGTTGAGTGGACAGCCAGAGACTTTGTCCCATGGCTAATTCTAGGGGCATAATTTTAAGATGATTGGAGGGAAATATAGGGGGGTGTCAGAGGTTGTTTTTTTTTACATAGAGAATGGTAGGTGCATGGAACACCCTGCCAGGGGTGGTGGGAGAGGCAGTTACATTTAGGGCATTTAAGAAACTCTTAGATAGGCACATGGATGATAAAAGATGGAGGGCAGAGTTAGCTTGATCTTAGAGTAGGTTAAAAGTTCGGCACAACATTGTGGGCCTGTATTGTGCTGTACAGTTCTGTGCTCCATGCTCCATATTCTACACCTTCCCCACTCCATTGCTCTCTTGATGACTCAGGATTTGACTTGTGTAAATCCCTGTTAAAAGTATATGTTTGTTAGTTTCTGAATAACTAATAATTTGACCAAATGCAATAGCGAGAAATAGAATAAATCAGTGCACATTAACTTGTACTCTTCTGGTTACAGTTTATCAGAACAACCTACATATTTTAAGGTCTGACATTAACTAGCAGTAGGAGATATTTTATTCTCCAGTCACTTGTACACCAATATTTGCACAGTAGGACAAACACACATCCTGATGTAACATTACGATTAGGGTGTAGGTGTGGGAAGGATCTGCTGATTTTGCTTTCATTTGATTGCTATTTGTTGCTCTTTGTATTCTCTGAGGGCAGATATCTGCAGGGTTTTTTGTCAGCAGTTGTTCAAAATATCTGTCAAATAGACTGGACCCAGGAATTCCACACTTTTCCTTAGTTATATCTCCCATCTGTAGAGAAAGTATATAAAAAATCACCTGCTGAGATTGTTTGTGTGCTGAAAGGGGAAGCTTGCAGAGGGAAGATGCAGACGTCACTGGGCCACTGCATCACGTCATCTCCAGAAATATACAGACTGATTCCTTTCGCCTGAAACTGGTGGCTTGTCAAAATTGACCAGAGACCAAGGGCATTAGATGGGGAAGGGTGGGAGTGTTGGCTGGAGGGAGAGATGCTCCAGACTCCAGTGACTGCAGTGATCAGCAGCTTTGGAAGGCTTTGGTCTGGCTGGGGAGGGGAGTGTGTGTGTGTGTGTGTGTGTGTGTGTTCGTTCATTCAGACCTGGGTGATTGTGTGTCCGAATATGCACAATACCTATGCTTGTGTACGTTTGTGCATGTTTGTTTGCATGATGTCTCTGTGCATGTGTGTGTTTGTACATGCCCAGGTACGTGTGCATACGTATTGTAAAGGGTTGCTCTTTATGCTTGTCAAATGTCTCATCATCTCTGTGGTTGAACTGGCAGCAGGAGCTTTGATTACTATTCTGGGAATACACCATGACAGTGCAGTACTGTAGACAGCAGGAGAGTTAGTGACCATCAGGGTGGGACTGGTGAAGAGGTGACAAGTGATGATTGGTTCTAATTCAGTGGCTTGAGCTGGTGCTACGTACCAGTCCACTTACTGCACCATTTCATATCAGTGGAAGGGAATAAAACAGAGCTTTCGGTGGGGCTTGGAGTCAGTATTTTTTTGGGGCTTCACCTTTGGTTTGTAAGCAACGCCGCGGATCGGCAGAATGGGAGGAGTGCTGCAAAGAGAGGGTCCTGCGAGTATTTTAATGCTTGCTCTGTTCTGTCCTAATAAACATAACTTTGTAGTTCTGAGTAGATAATTGGATTGGTATTGGCGTCTTTCTGTCTCATCGAGGATGATCCGAGAACATATTGCTTTAACGAAACATTTTGGCATAGTTGGCAAAGGATCTGACAGGTGCGATAGGAAGAAAAATGTTCACAAGTTATGAGTAAAAAGGAAGATGCCCGTGTGAAGGATACTGAGTACCGGGGTGTACTGATAACCCCGCTGGGGTTGAGGACCCGGCCAATTTGCTGGCGGACTGTGGTGTGCTGGTGGACTGGACGGGCAAGCCGAATCCCCGAGTGTTAAAGAATACGACATCTCGTGTCAGCATTCAGGGGTTAGGGTTCCCGAACAAGGATGTGAGCCGGGAAGGGTTTTTTTTTGGCTGGTCTCCACCATTATAAAAAAGCAACATGAGACATTCTCTCAGAAAGAGGAGGAAATAGGGATCTTAAGGATCTTAAGGTTTCTGAAGTGGAGGCCGCCAAGTCGACGGCTAAGCAAATGGAGGAAAAGTGTGTCGAGATCACCTGCCGCCTGGCCAAGATCCAGCAGCAGGAAGCAGCCCGCAGGTTTAATTGGCAACCAGACCCAGTGAAGGTCCGGGATCTCATTTATGGGGCAATGACCTGGTACCTCGGTTGTGGATATTTGGTTTGATGGTGATCCGGAGGAGAGGGTAGAAAGTTTCCTTCCTCTCTACGACCAACTGGAGCTACTACGTCCACAGAAATGTGGTCAGACTAATCTCCCTCCCCAAGCACCCCTCAGCCTGTGGGGTCTCCCAGCACACCGGGACAATACCCCATCCTCTCAGCCTGTGGAACACCGTCCCCTTCCTTAACGGTATTGGTCATTGACATAAAAAAGGTTGGGAATCCCTGAGTGGAGACCCGAAATGGTGACCACCTCGGCAGAAGTGGTGGAGCTGGGGGATCGGTAAAGGCAGAAATCGAGGGAACCATTATTCAGTGTAATTGTTAAGGATATGTGACGCGATGGGAGGTGGACTGACTTTATCCATCTGGGAAATGGCTGCCCTTGGAAGATTGTCATCAGATCATGGGGTAAACAAAGCTCTTGGGGGATCGGTCTGGGAGGAAAGGTCTTTGTGGTACAGGGTAACGGCCACAGTAAAGGTTAAATATCCACCACCCCAGAAAGGGATTAAAAATCTCAAGAAGAGTGGATTGCAGTGGAGGAGGAGTCTAAGGCTCACCGTCAGTGGGCCCTGATCACTGGGATTTATGAGGGTGGGGATGGCCTGCTGGAGGATCGAAAGTTCACCTCGATCATGGTAAAAATGGCTACTCGTCTATCTTTTTAGGGTCAGTGGAAGGGAGGACAGTAGGTATGGCTTTAGGGTTCTTGGAGAGGTTGGAACATGTAGATAGGGCTCGTAGCCAGGTGAGGGAGATAGAAACTCAGAACGGAGGGGCATCCCGTCTGACCCATAAGGAGATGCTTTTGGCCCTGCTCAAGGCAGCCATCCCGAAGAAACGGATGTGATGAAGCTAAGACAGCAGCAGTAATATTGTTCCGCATGCGAGCAGGTGAAGCCAAGGGGTTGGTTGTTGGGGACGAACATGGAGAAGTACGGGGGCAGGCCAGATTTGGCAAGTGGACAACTTGGACTCCAGACCTGCAGTTCAGGGAGGGTCCTGATGTCCCGAGTGTCTGACTCCTCCCCCACCTCAAAGTAGAGTGGGCCGTCGGAGATGGCGTAGATTGTGGCTCGGGAGCCGGGCAATGCGCATTGGGTGGGGAGCTACTGGGAAAACAGGGAATGCTTTGTCTGAACACACAATGATTAACTGAAAGGGAGTGATAGTGTCCTTCCCTACATTGCAGAAATGGCCATGACATTGCTTCTGCTCCTCGTTACAACAGTGATGGTGATCTCGACTAATACCTTTCTCAGAATGTCGTATGGATTATGCTTATCATCCCAACATATCGAAGTGATGGCTGTGTCCTCAGATTCCGACACACTCACGGTGAGTGCATAGAGTCCAGAAGCCACCGATCCCCATCACTCACAGTGACGCCGAATACTGGGGATGGATCGAGCCTGTCATGAACTTGTCAGCTAAGCCTGATGATGGGACTGTAAACGGGGTCTGTTGGGGGGGGGGGATGGTATGTACCGGCATATGATTAGGGTAAGACTAATGTACCGATGTTGAATGTTGGTACCGTGATCCGAGAATAATTGCCATTGCCGTTGGTAGGACATTGAGGAATGCAGTAGAACAGAGTGATCTAGGAATAATGGTTCCCTGAAGGTGGAATCTCATGTGGATCGGGTGGTGAAGAAAGCTTTTGGTATGCTGGCCTTTATAAATCAGAGCATTGAGTATAGGAGTTGGGATGTAATGTTAAAATTGTACAAGGCATTGGTGAGGCCAAATTTGGAGTACTGTGTACAGTTCTGGTCACCGAATTATAGGAAAGATATCAACAAAATAGAGAGAGTACAGAGAAGATTTACTAGAATGTTACCTGGGTTTCAGCACCTAAGTTACAGGGAAAGGCTGAACATGTTAGGTCTTTATTCTTTGGAGCGTAGAAGGTTGAGGGGGGACTTGATAGAGGTATTTAAAATAATGAGGGGGATAGTTAGATTTGACGTGGATAGGCTTTTGCCATTGAGAGTAGAGGAGATTGAAACAAGAGGACATGATTTGAGAGTTAGGGGGCAAAAGTTTAAGGGTAACACAAGGGGGAATTTCTTTACTCAGAGAGTAGTAGCTGTGTGGAATGAGCTTCCAGTAGAAGTGGTAGAGGCAGGTTCGGTATTGTCATTTAAAGTAAAATTGGGTAGGTATATGGACAGGAAAGGAATGGAGGGTTATGGGCTGAGTGCGGGCCAGTGGGACTAGGTGAGTGTAAGCGTCGGCACGGACTAGAAGAACCGAGATGGCCTGTTTCCGTGCTGTAATTGTTATATGGTTATATGCCGTTATGATGGGTAGGTTCCAATGCGGAATAAGTCGCGCACACTACCTCTATAGTGCAGTGTGGCACTACTACATTGGCGACATACTATTTTTAAGGCAGGTTTGTTTCCCAATTTGAATGGCATGGGTGTGCAGCTCCCGGAGGGGGCGGGGGAGGGGTTACTCTTGGCTCCTCACCGGCTGCTCTGGCTGTAGCTACCTGGGGCATTTTGTGCCGTATGTGCATCACATTGATGATCTGCCCAATCACCCGACATACAAGTCAAAACAGGGGTATCACGGAGGCTGATCGGTTCCGGATGACAGCTTTCACCTAGTTATCAAGGGAGGCCATCCTGATAGCCTCAGACGGAATAGAATGACATTGGATTATACCTCAGCAAAGGAAGGAGGTACCTGTGCAATTGTAGGCCAGGAGTGTTGTATGTACAGTATACCCCTGATAAGTCAGAGAATATAATAGAGTTGGCCCATATCCAACGGCCGATAGATAAGAGAGTATGATAGGAGATGGGCTCTATATTATAGCTCGGAAGGGAGTTGGTAGCCCTTTGGAGCGCCAGGAGGTTGATGAGCTACCGTAGTGCACTGGGTGTTACTATAGCCACTTTGCTTTCATGTTTAGTAGTTTTGCGATTTGCTTGTAATATGGCGGGGCGTTGGTGGAGGTTGTATTAACGCCTGCGGGACGGATGTAACTGGATGGCAACATTCGAGGAGTGGAAGATGTTGTAAAGGGTTAATCTTTGTGTTTGTTGAATGTCTCACCACCACTGTGGCCTGGGATAACAGAGCTGTCTGCAGGAGTGTTGATTACTATTACAGCATGAAAATGCATGCTGTGGGAACAGCAGGGATGTTAGTTGAACACAGGTGGGACTTGTGAGAGTGGTGACAGGAGATGATTGATTTAGTGGTTTGAGATTGGTCCATTTACTGCAGCATTTCATAAAATAGAGCATTCGGGGGGCTTGGAGTTTTTTTTTTCGGGGCTTCGCTGTCTGCGGGTTGTAAACAGCTCCGCGGATCCCCCCCACTTTCTGCTTCCTACGCGACTCCCTTGTCCATTCGTTCCTCCCCACTGATCTCCCTCCTGGCACTTATCCCTGAAAGCGCAACAAGAGCTACACCTGCCCCTACACCTCCTCCCTCACTACCACTCAGGGCCCCAAGCAGTCCTTCCAGGTGAGGCGATACTTGGCCTGTGAGTCTGTTGGGGTGATATACTGTGTTCGATGTACCCGATGTGACTTCCTGTGTATCGATGATTGGGAGACCACTTCGCCGGGTATCTACGCTCTGTCTGCCAGAAGAAGCGGGATCTCCCAATAGCCACCTGTTTTAATTCCACTTCCCATTCTCATTCCGATATGTCCATCCATGGCCTCCTCCACTGTCGTGATGAGGCCACACTGAGGCTGGAGGAACAGCACTTTATATTCCGACTGGGTAGCCTCCAACCTGAACATCGATTTCTCAAACTTCCAGTAATGCCCCCCACCCTTCACTACTTCCAATCCTCTTTCCCCTCCCTCACTTTATCTCCTTGAACTCACCTTATCGCCCACCCATCACCTCCCTCCGGCGCTCCTCCCCCCTTTTTCTTTCTTCCATGGCCTTCTGTCTCTTTCACCAATCAACTTCCCAGCTCTTTACTTCATCCCTCCTCCTCCAGGTTTCACCTGTCAGCTCTCTCTCCTCCCCTCACCTTTTAACCCTACTCCTCAGCTTTCCCCCCCAGTCCTGCCGAAGGGTTTCGGCCCGAAACATCGATGGTACCACTTTTGCATAGATGCTGCCTGGCCTGCTGAGTTCCTCCAGCATTTTGTGTGTGTTGGCAGAATGGGGGGCGGGGGGTGTTGTAACGAGAGGGGCCCGGGCATACCTAGATAAGTACTTTAATGTTTGCTCTGTTCTATCTTAATAAATGTAGTTTTGTAGTTCTAAGTAGATAATTGGTGTTGGTGTCTTCCTGTCTCATTAAGTATAATCCGAGTGAACCTGTGCTTGTAATGAGACAGCATATATGCCTGCTTGTTTTTGTACGTCTCTATGCTTTTTAAATTCACAGGGAAGGTTTCATGGACAGAGATAGGGGTCAGGTTAGGCTTCAGGGACAGTGATGTGGGCAGTTAGGGATTAGGCTTCTGCTCTGTGCTCCGAGTTCGAAGGCTAGCGCCGTGGAAAGGTGGCGCAGGATATACGCAGTTCAGGCCTCCGTTCCATGCTTAAAGGCCAACAAGCAGGAGTCCGTGGTAGGAGGAGGCACCAATTCGAGCCCGGAGTTCAGAGACCCGTCATTCGCTGGTCTGGGGGTCAATAATGAAGATCAGGTCCTGAAAGGCCATCGGTTGTCTGGAAGTCATAGCGTGATGGCTGAAGTCTTCAGACTAGGCCGGGGGCCTGTCCTGGCCGTGTGTGTGGAGGGAAGAAAGGGGATTGTTTAGCTATTGTTGTTTCGTTGCTTGTTGTGTTCTGCCGAGCACTGTGGCATGATATGTTGGTGTAGGAATGTGTGGCGACACTTGAGGGTTGCTCCCAGCACATCCCTAGGTGTATGGTTGTTACCGAAATTATGGATTTCACTGTACACCCAGTAGTCACTATATTAGGTACATCTGCTCATCAATGCAAATATCTAATCTGCCAATCATGTGGCAGCAACTCGGTGCATAAAAGTAAGCAGACAAGGTCAAGAGGTTCTGTTTACCTTCAGACCAAACTCCAGAATGGGGAAGAAATGTGATCTAATGACTTTGACCGTGAAATGATTGTGCCAGATCCAGTGGTCTGAGAATCTCAGAAACTGCTGATCTCCTGGGATTTTCACGTCTAACAGTCTCTAGAGTTTACAAAGAATGGTGCAAACAATAACAAAATAAATCCAGTTCTGTGGGGAAAACGTCGTTATTAAGAGAGGTCAGAGGAGAATGGCCAGACTGGTCCAAGCTGTCAGTCACTCAGATAACTGTACATTACATCAGTGGTGCGCATGAGCATCTCGGAAAGCACAAAGCCTCAAAACTAGAACTAGATTAGTTACAGTGGCAGAGGACTTGAACGTACACTCAGTGGCCACTTTATTAAGCACAGGCGGTACCTAATAAAGTGGTCACTGAGTGTATGATTTGATGTACATGGGATAAATAAATCAATCTGTGTGCATGTGTTTATTTTTAATGCATGCATATGTGTTGGGTTGTGAGTGCCTAGCCAGGAAAGAGAAGGGTTTTCTCTAGACATCTGTGTCTGGGTTAGGGTTGAGGAAGAGGTGGGAGGTTGCTGAGTGCAGAGGAGTCAAGGTGTTGCAAGAGGATGGGGAGGCAGAGCCAAGGAGGTTCCTGGTGATGGGGTGGTGCAATCTTCTTGAAACTGTGAGGCCGATCAGACCCCAGATCAATGGCTGGAAAATCTCCTTGAGATGAGGAATGTGTTAGGGGAATAACAGTGTGGGCAAACAGAGCCCCAAACATTTTACCTCCTTAGAAACCTTCCCAATATGGCACTTCAGGAGACAAGCTGTATTGCACTAGGAATGCTCCAAATGTGATGCCCGAGAAATGTGGTCCAAATTTCCCTGCAATATTCCAAACTGATGCCCTCCCATGGAAAATGTGACATATAGTTGATAATGGGATGTGTCTCATCATGTTTAAATCTGTATGTGATTTCCCAACTCTTTATCTAAGGTCCGACATCCAGTATCTCAAATTCCCATGACGGATCTTCAGCGTGCACAGTACATTTTTTCACAAAACCAACACAGCACATTGTTTTGCAGCCTCCATCATCACCCTCCTTTATCTTTCAGGAGAACAACTAAGGCAGCGCATACGTACCCTTAGGAAGGGCACGATCCCATCTCGAGAGATGGCCTGTAAGAGCCGAGGGGCACCTGTAAGGCTCTGAAGACCAGCGCCACATGTCGAGAAGAATGAGCCAATCACAATGACCCAAGGGTTTGGCCAGGACAACGTTCCAATTACAAGATTTCCATTCACAGCTTCTCCAAATCTAGAAAAAAAACACTCCCTTTTACAAAGCGGTTTAACACAAATTCAATTGAATATGACTTACTATAAAAATGCTTTAACTTGAAAGATATAATTATAGTTAATAACATCTCTTGTTGAAGTAGTCCATTCATAGTTACAATTCATCTTTCACTTTGTAACCCACTTCTGAAGTATAAAATTATCCATTACAAATGCACAATTTGAGTTTATCTTATATTTCAGAAGCATGGTACAATGAACGTGCCTTTCTCTTTACAAATGATGCTGGACTGCTTGACATTATTAAATAATACAAGTTTTCATCTTGTATTATTTGATAGTTTCCCAAGTAATTCGCTGAAATATGAGTGTGTTATGCGATCATTTCCATTAGGACACTTCCAACAGTGCATCTGTAGAAATTTGTTTGATGACAAGCATTTTTTTTCCCATGTTGTTTGCTCTCGGGATAGTGGCAATCTTCCTTAAACCATGCAGTACATCTTGGTCAATTTTGGTTTTTGAGTTGGAATTACTAGGATTTGGATGAAGAACTATTGGCGTATTCTCCTAAGTCTGGTTCAAAGATGGTCTTGCAGGTGATTGTATACCCAGGTCCTGATGCCCTTCTTGGTGGTAGAGGGTGTGAATTCTACTCTTATTTGGGAAATCTATCCAAGGCATTTTGTAGATGGTGCAGAGATCATCCTCAGAGTGTTGGTAGTGGATGCAAGAGCTAAGACGGAGGACTGTGTATCAATTAAGCAAGCTGCCTTGTTCTTGAAAGGTATTTATCTTCTTGCGTGTTGCTAGAACTTCATGTATCCAGCCCACTGGGATACCCCAACAATCTATTGATATGTTCTATAGAAGCTGGAAATGCTTTGGGAATTCAGGAACAAAGTCACTCAGAGAAGAATCCTTCGAATCTGATCAGTCTGGTGAGTGACATTTCTGGACAATAACAATCAATCACAAACGTCTCCTCCTCCTCCACAGTAGGTGCTGATGTGGTGGGTGCTGGCAACTGAATGTCAAAGGAAAATGGTTAGACTCTCTGCTTTGACATGAGCATTGTCATTAGTGTTACTTGAAATTTCTCATCTCAGACCTGAATGCTGTATAGACACCATGAAGAGTTGTGAATAACAATGCGGATTCTGTAACCATCGGTGAATGATTCAGCTGAAAGCAGCTGAAGATGTTTTGGCTGCAGATTCTGGCCTTTTGTAGAAGTGTGACTAGCCTATGCATTTGAACATATATCACACATAGACTGAAAAGTGTGAGCACAAGCAGAAAATGTATCTGATTCTCATTACCTCATCTCTTCTCACTCGGTGCACTCTTACTAGGCCAGTCCATCAAATGCAAAATTTAGTTTTATATTTCTGAAGTGAGGACCAAAATGAAATGGGAATGTGCCTTTCTCTTTAGAGACACTGAAAGACGTTTTGTACATCATTCCAGTTTGCTTACTTCTACATGGCAGGCCCATCAAATGACTTCCAGGGGAAACCCAAGGAGGTAAATACAGGTGGTGAATCCCTGTTGTGACTTGATGACAAAATCTGCATGGGTAAAGAGAAATCTGCATCTGGTCAAAATTGCTTTTGGAATCGTTGAGTTTTTGTAATTATCTAAGACTGTTCCATAAAATGGATCTCAAGATAAGTATATGGGCGCAGAAACTGAAGCATCCAAGCAGGTAACATTGCTCAGAAGATAATTTATTTCCCATTTAAGGGGATAAAAAACAGGATGCTCAGAAATGAGATTTTAAGCACTGTTCTTCCTACCGGGCTGTTCAGCTATCAATTACTCCTCCCAAAATTTGGACTGAGCATTGGACAAGTGTAGATGTGATGCTGTGGCCAGCTCTGGCATCCACCCTAACAAGAAGCAAATTCAGCTGAAAGGTGAAAGGGCACACGTGGAGGACTCTGCACAGTTCCTGACCCCAGGACACCCAAGAGACATTCAAGATCTTGACACAGTGTAGGAAAGTGTGGATGTAAACTCCAGCACCGAACAACTGAGTTGAAAAGTAAGTCTGGATAAACCTGCGCACGACAACATTGAAAGCAGGTGAATAACCTGTGAGTCAGAGAAGAGAATTATAAGGAAATGAATTGCATTGATAAACTGACATTCATATCCCTTACAAGATGTCAGAAAGAGCTGAATAGCCAAAGAAGTGCTTTTGATGTGCAGTAAAGTATCAAGAAGATAAATATATAAACTCTTAACAATAGATAGCAGAGATGGAGATTTAGTATGTTTCTATTCACAACTGATGTTGAATTTTATATGGATTTAATTCACAATTGTCGCCCATTATATGCATGCTGGCTGGAATCAGTAAGTAAAGAATTATGCCTGTAAATAAGAGATTATATCAACATTTAGCAATGGGTCAAGGGGCAGGGGAATGGAGGGATTTGTGAATTGAGTGATAGTATGGAGACTATAAAACAACACTGATAAATGGGCCAAATAGCCAGTATCATGAAATTTCTGCTTCACTGAGGGCAGTGTTAAATAGACAAAAGGATTGATACTATATTTGAATTGACGGATTCTTTCTAAATGAATGAGCTAAGATACAATGAATAAGCCCTTCCCCATTTATTTAATGTGGTTGGCAAACACAGACTGACCTGCATTTGAACCACACACGTCCCTGCTGCAGCTGACAGAAAGTACAATGACAAAGGGGCTGCTTGTGGACTTTGCCCTTCAAAATAAGCTGGAAGATGCAGAGAAGTGGAAGTAAAATTGGGCAGGTTCCACGAGTACGAACTGGGATGAATTCTTTCTGGCTTTAAGCAGTCAGTGATACTGCATAGACACAAACCCCTCAGCTCCCTGAGTCTTCTCTGATCATCAAGCACTCAGTTACTGTCTGACTTTACTGAAAGACTTCTACTGTTCTATGTTCTGGCATGCTTGGCATATATGATATGGAACTGTTACCTAAATGTGTACAAAAATTCATCGAACTGAAGAGTCAGAAGATCGCTAAAAAGATCATTTATTTTAGTCCCTGGAAACTTTGAATGATCTTAACTATTTAACAAGCCCATGTTTCCACTATTCGATTAAATAGATAACTCTACCTGAAGCCATTTTGTACTCCCCACATTTCCATTCTTTCTCTCTCCCCTTATGGCAGCCAATTAACCCACACATTTCTGGGAACTGAGAGGAAACCGGAGTACCTAGAGGAAACAGAGAGAATGCGCAGACTCTACGTGGCCAGATCCCACAGTCATGATTGAACCCATGCCATTGGAGTTTTACCAGCTGTGCCCTGGTGTCACCTTGTATAAAGTGCCACACAGAACCATAAATAGTGATAGAGTTGTGCTGGTAAACATGCTCTCTGCTCACTGATGCCATCAAAAAGAAGTACAGAAGCCTTAGGCCCCACACCAACAGTTTCAGGAGCCGTTATTACCCTACAGACATTAGGTTCTGAACCAGAATAGATAGCTCATTCTCCTCAGTCTGAACTGATTCCACAGCCTGTGGACTCACGTTCCAGAATTCTACAACTTGCTCTCAGTATTATTTATTTTGCTATTATTATTTTTTTATATTTACATTTCGTCTTTTGCACATTGGTTGTTTGTCAGTCTTTGTGTGATTCACTGATTCAGTTGGATTTCTCTCCTACTGTGAATGCAAGAAATTCAATTTCAAGGTTGTATATGTACTTTGATAATAAATTTACTTTGAACTTTGAAAATAGACTAAGCAAACAGCACCAAAACTGGAACAGAATAATTGTTATTAATTTAAGCAGGTATTAAATATATCGCACCTCTGAGATGTTGACTCATAAATCTTCAAGCTGATTTGCTTTACAAAAATTTGGAGTGAAGGAGGGTTAGAAGTGATTTGATAGAGGTGTGAAAGATCATGAGAGGCATAGAGAGAATGCACAACCAGCACCTTTTCCCAAGGCAGCAATGGCTAATATCAGAGGACATCAGTTTAGGGTGAGTTGTGGAAAGGTTATTCAGGTGGTCAGAGGGAGATTTTTTATGGAGAGAGTAGTAGGTGTGTGGGATGCACTGCCAGAGTTGGCAGTGGAGGCTGATACATTAGGAACTTGGAAGAAACTTTTAGACAAGCTAGTGAATGTAGGAGAATTGAAGGATTGGACTGTTTAGGATGTATGTGGAGTGCTTGGTGTCTCTGGGCCTGTAGTCACAGGAGTTTAGAAGGATGAGGGGATTCTCATTGAAAACCATCGAATATTGAAAGACCTAGATAGAGTGAACATTGTGAAAATGTTTCCAGCAGTGCAGAAGCTTAAGACTAGAGGGCACAGCCTCAGAGTATAAGGATGACCCTTTAGAAAAAGATGAAGAAAAATTTCTTTAGCCAGAATGGTGGTGATTCTGTGGAATTTATTGCCACAGATAGCTGTGGAGGCCTAGTCATCTGTACATTTAAAGCAGAGGTTCATAGGTTCCTGATTAATGAGGATGTCAAAGGTTATGGGGAGAAGGCAGGAGAATCAGGTCGAGAGGGATAATAAATCAGTCATGATGAAATGGCAGAACAGACTCGATGGGCCAAATGGTTTAATTCTGCTCCTGTGTCTTATGGATGTAAAAATATGGAAGGTTTAGATTGATCATGGAGTAGGTTTAAATATGTTGGCATAATGGGCTGAAGGGCCTGTACAGTGCTCTGTGGTTCTATGTCTATGTCTTGGAATTTATGATATAGAATTGCTACCTAAATATGTATAAAGATTTCATTGGTCAGATGATTTTTATAGAGATCACATATTTTAGTCTTTGATCTTAACTCTTTATTTACAATGCCTATATTTCTACCATTACATTAACTAGACCTTTGACCATTGTTACAAAACAGAATGACAGATTTTAAAGATAAGGGGTGATGGCTCATTGAATATGGAAATGAACAGCTTGCTTTGAATTTCTGGTCAAGGCAAACTGAGAAGCTGTATTACTGAAGAAAGCAGGGCAACACCTCTACTTCCTTAGGAGTTTGCAAAGATTTGGCATGACATCTATTACTTCGACAAACTTTTATTGAGGTGTGGTGGAGATTGTATTGGGTGGTTGCATCACAGCCTGGTTTGGAAATACTGATGCCCTTGAGGGAAAATCCTACAGAAAGTAGTGGATACAGCCCAATTCATTATGGGTAAAACCTTTTCCACCATTGAGCACATTTACAGTATGTATACGGAGCTACATGCACCATCAGGGATCTCCACCACCCAGGTCATACTCTCTTCTCACTGTTGCCATCAAGAAGAAGGCAGAGGATCCTCAAGACTCACACTACCAGGAACAGTTATTAGCCCTGAACCATCAGTCCCTTGAACTAGTGGGGTAAACCACATTCAATTTCACTTGCCCCATCACTGAACTGTTCCCACAACCTATGGACTCACTTTCAAAGACTCTTCATCTCACATTCTCAATATTTATTGCTAATTTGTTTGATATAATTTTTTTCTCTTTTGTATTTGCAGTTTGTTGTCTTTTGTACAGTAGTTGTTTGTCTGCCCTGTTGGGTACAGTCTTTTATTGATTCTGTAATGGTTCTTTGATTTATTAAGTATGCCCGCAAGAAAAAAAATCTCAGGGTTGTATATAGTGACATATTGTTTATCTACTTTGATAATAAAATTTTCTTTGAATTTTGAACATTGAGCAAATCTTGTAAACTCACCATGAAATTTGGTGGGTAATTATAAAAAATATGAACTGCTTCAGTAATATCCTTTAGGGGAAGGGAACAAAGTCTCTCCACATAGTTTGTCTAATAACTATCCAACCACACTGGCTGACTCCCAACGCCCTTAGAGCTTACAATAAATTCTGCTTGCATTGTGCCAATTCTGAAAACAATTCAATACAAAAGATTTCTTTTGTAGACCAGCTGAGGGATCTTACAGTACTTTCCATACAGTGGTATAGGGTAGGTGAATGGGCAGAGCTGTAAGTAAAAGTAGATTCAAGAAACCTTGAGGTCCTGTGCATCCTGTTGCTGTGGACATTTGCCAAATGTTTGTGCTGTTTCCCTGACCTGGAAGTCCATCTGGCTGATAAACCCAGTTTCCAGGTGAGTTACAAGTATTCATAGCAGGCCGAAGGAACATACAATCTGATCCCTGACTTCCTATGGAAAGGGATAAGACAAATAGGATTCTGGGGGTGTTGTCTCTGATTTCCACCATCAATTCTTGAGAGATGGGGTGTGATCGGGAAGGAAATGTAAGGGCTGGAGGAACTCTAAGCGGAAGGCTCCGATGTAACAACACATACTGAGCTTCAAAGATACTGCCATTCAACTGATGCAAGAACCTAAAAGCATAGGGATTAAGACTATGAGTTTCCTAATAGCCCTGTGAGCCTGCTGAGCTATTCAATAAGCTTGTGTCTAATCTCAAAGATCAAAGTAACTTTATTATCAAAGGACAGTTATGCTACATTGAGATTCATTTGCTTGCATGCATTTGCAGGACACAAAAGAAATACTGTACAATAGAATTTCTGAAAATCTATACATAACCAAAGACTGACACACAACCAATATGCAAAAGAAGATAAGCTCTGCAGATAAAAATAATACAGAGAACATGAATTGTAAAGATCCATTAAAAGTGAATCTGTAGTTTGTAGAATCCGTTCGGAGGAGTGGTAATTGAAGTTACCCATGTCGATTCTGGAGCCTGATGGTATTCGGGTAATTACTGTTCTTGAATCTGATGATCTAAGACTCCTGTCCCTCCTGCATGATGGTAGTGGTGTGAAGAGGGCATGGCCTGGATGGTGGAGGACTTTAATGATGGATGCTGTTTTCTTGTGGCCGACAACAGAAATCTCAGCCTCATTTTATTAACTTGTCTGATTCCCATAATCCCATAGTCCAAAAACCTGCCCATCTCTGTCTTTTATATTTTAAATTACCACAGCTTCACAGACTGTTAGGGTAGAGAATTCCAGATTTACAACTTTTAAGAGAAGAAATTTCAGTTTCTAGAGAAGGACCATTTGTTCTTATAAATTACTCGTTAGTTTGAGATTCCTCATCAAGAGGAAACTTACTTTCCCAGGTCAGGAAAAACTTTAAAGAGCAAAGAAGATGATGCACCATCAATAACTCTTGGAGAGGGGAGGCAAACAATAGGCTTTTATTAGCTGCAAGAAACCACCACACAACATCCTGGAGACTGAGGGAGGAGCAGTGCCTCCAATCGCCTTTATACCGGGGTCTGTGGGAGGAGCCACAGGAGCAGTCAGCAGAGGGGCGTGTCCAGACAGGTATATGTAGTTCACCACAGAAGTGTTGATCAGATTGGTTTGTCGCCAGATCCACACCATTTCTGGCTAATTATCTTCTAACATGGACAAGCATAACATCTATCACCTCAGCAAAATTCCCCAGGAGACTAAATTTGGGCCAAAAAATCCGACTCGTGCAGGTGACGTCCACAAGCTAAGAATGATTTTATTGGGTTCTCTATACATGCACCTCATAACCACTCCAAAGTATCCCCTTCCTCGCTGAATAATACCATACGTCTTAACTTGTAGCTTTTGTGTAAATTCAGTAGTTTAATTGTCAGTCAACAGCTCTGTCAGTCTGTATAAGACCAACAGTTGAGCCTAATCTTGTCCTCTTTTGAAAACTATACATTATAAACTGCATTCCTGAATTGGCATGGACAGAGATTCAATAAATAGCCATCAAAGTGGAATTGGAAACTATTTGCAGAGGATACAGAAAGGCCAGTGGAATGGGATTAGTTAAGTAGCTGTTAATATAGGCCACTGCACTTACAAAATACTGCACTTTCCAACAGAACTATCAGGTCAGTAATGAAAGTCAAGAACCCCATTCAAGTGAGTGTTGAGGCCAGTTGTAAACTCAACCCCATCTGTGATTTGTCTATACACCATCAGCGTATACATCTCTGAAGTGTTATTCCATCCTGATCCTTAACCATGTGTGCCAAAGGAGTCAGAAGGAATGAACTCGGAATGGGAGAGTGAAGTGGAAAGGGACTTTCTATTTATTCAGTGGAAGTGGCATTGGTGGCAGGGCTGGTATATTATTTCCCCACCCCTAACTTCCCTTGTTACAACCTTACATTTCTGAAGATACTTAGATTCAAGCTACTGTATACATTCTAAGCATTCATTATGCATTTTTCCAACAGTGAATGAAATATACTTACTTGTCTCGGAGTACCACACCTTCGATACATGCACCAAAGAGAATAATAGTGGTAACATCTGTGATGGATTGTGAAGGATTAAAGCAGTGAAGGATTAAAGTTGATTCTTCACTAAAATAATGGCCTCCAGTAGATTGTTATGCTGTGTTGGTTGTTAACACATATGTTTCGATGTATATGTGACAAATAAAATGAATCTGATGAATATAGTGATCTATGTCTTTCTAGATTCCCTTCAAAAGGGTCTTTTTACTTTCCCATTCCAATAAGGCTTGTGGATGAAGTATTTGTGACAGAGAGACTATCTACACCATCTGTTTGATCTGGCAGTTATTTTAGCAGTTGAGAATATTGTGATCACACATCAACCCACTTCTAGACATATTGCGCCATCTATTGGGTCATCTATTGGGCACTTTTATTATTCTACTAAATATTGCAAGGAGTCTTGGCCTGAAACGTCAACTGTTCATTTCCCTATATAGATGCTGCCTGACCTGCTGAGTTCCTCCAGTATTTTCTGTGTGTTGACCCAGATTTCCAGCATCTTTAGAATGTTTTGTGTCTGCATCTATATTAGAAACTAATGACCATTGCAAAGGCTCAGGACGTTTGTGTCCTTTGAAGACAGAGCCACCTTGCTGCTGAAAGTGCTCTGGTTCCACTTGGCCTTTTGTTAGGAAGGTAGGATTGAGATCGGCAGCTGCTGTACCACTGTGGTGTCCATTATCACAAAAGAGAAAGCACTCGTGGCTTTCCTAGTGCCAAGGAAAAGAACATAATGTAACATGGAATAAGGGCCAGTCAAAAGGTGTAATTAAAGTGAAGTGATCAATGCAGATCTGACAGCAATGCTTTTCATCCATTGGAAAATAGGGATGGTAGACTATCACAATTCAGGCTTCCTGGTTTCACCTGAACTTTAGGATTAGTCTGTCGCTTTGTGTACACAGTTGGTCTTGCAGCATTTAACAGCTTTCTCCTCTGAAAATGTTCCTGAAAACTAATCATTAAAAAGACATAATTTTTCTGCCTTTGTGTTTTGCAAGTTTAACTTGACTGCCTGTTCAACTGTAACCTTAAGTAACACAAATGGAGTCCCACTCATCCATTACAAAGTCATTGACCTATAGCTTTAGCCCACTATTTTGTCTTGGCAATAACTTGCAGTATTTCTGCAAGAGGATGGAAGGATGTACAGGAGCTGCAAAACTCTTTTGGAGACTCATTGCTTTGGTGTAGGAAATTCCTCCTCATCTCCTTTCTGAATGGATGTCCCTCTGTTCTGAAGTTGTGCCCTCTGGTGCTAGACTCCCCCACTATAGGAAACATGCTCTTCACATCCACTCTATCTAGGCCTTTAAACTTCTGATATGAGATCACCCCTTATTTTTCTAAATTCCAGCAAGTACAGGCCCTGAAACACAATTGCTCCTCATATGATAAGCCTTTCATTACCAGAATCATTTTTGTGAACCTCCTTTGAATTCTCTCCAATGTCAGGACATTCTTTCTTTGATAAGAGGCCCAAAATTGCTCACAATACTCCATATGAGGCCTCACCCGTGCTTAATAAAGCCTCAACATTATGTCTTTGCTTTTATATTCTACTCCTCTTGAACTGAATGCTAACAATGTATTTGCCTTCCTCACTACAGATTCAACCTGCAAATTAGCCTTTAGGGAATCCTACACGAGGACTCCCATGTTTCTTGGTACATCAGAGTTTTGAATTTTCTCCCCGTTTAGTAAATAGCCTGCACTTCTTTTCCTTCTACTACAGTTCATGACCATACACTTCCCAACACTATATTCCATCTGCCACTTCTTTGCACATTGTCTTAATCTAAGTCCTTCTGCAGTTTCCCTGTTTCCTCAATACTACCTGCCCCTCCACCTATCTTTGCATCATCCACAAAGCCATCAATTCCATCATCCAAATCATTGACATGCCAAGTAAAAAGAAGTGATCTCAACACTGAGCCCCGTGGAACGCCAATAGTCACCAGCAGCCAATCAGAAACTTTATTCCCAAATTTGCCTCATTGCCAATCAGCCAATGGTCTATCCATGCTTGTATCTTTCCTGTAATACCATGGGCTCTTATCTTGTTTTACAGTCTCATGTGTGGCACTTTGTCAATGGCCTTTTGAGAATTGAAGTACACAATGTCCACAGATTCTCCTTTGTCTATCCTGCTTATTATTTCCTCAAAGAATTCCAACAGACGTGTCAAGCAAGATTTTCTCTTCAGGAAACCATGCTGACTTTGGCCCTTTTTATCATTTACCTCCAAGTAACCCCCCCCCCCCCCCAAACATTCTTAATAATTGACTCCAACATCTTCTCAACCACTGAGGTCATTCGAACTGGCCTATAATTTCATTTTTTCTGCCTCCCTCACTTCTTGAAGAATGGAGTGACATTTACAAGTGTCTATTCTTCTGGAACCATACTAGAATCTAGTGACTCTTGAAAGATCATTACTTTTGCCTTCACAATCTCTTTCAGAACCCTCGAACGTAGTCCATCTGGTCCGGACGATTTAACTACCTTCAGACCTTTCAGTTTCCAAAGCACTTTCTCCCTAGTAATAGCAACTGCACTCACCTCTGCCCCCGATGCTCTAAAATTTCCAGCATTTTTCTAGTGCCTTTCTCAGTGAAGACTGATGCAAAATACTTATTCAGTTCATCTGCATATTCTTGTTTCTCATTACTACCTTTCCAACATTATTATCTAATATCTAACCTTGCTTCTAATTTACTCTTTATAAATCTGAACAAACATTTGGTATCCACTGATATTATTGGCTAGCTTACCTTCTTATTTCATCTTTTCACTCCTTATGGCTTTCTTAGTTGCCTTCTATTGGTTCTTAGAATATAAGCTTTTTAATCCTCTAACTTCTCACTATTTTTGCTCTATTATATGTTTTCTCTTTTACTTTTATGTTGTCTTTGACTTCCCTTCTCTATTTCCCTTCTTATATGTATCCTTCACCTTCCAAATTTCTCCCAGAAACTCCAGCCATTGCAGTTCTGCCATCATCCCTGTTGGTGTCCCCTTCCCATCAACTTTGGCCAGTTCCTCTCTAGTGCCTCTGTAATTCCCTTTATTTCACTATAATACTGATACATCTGAATTTAGCTTCTCCATTCAAATTGCAGGGTGGATTCTATCATATTATGATCACTGCCTCCTAAGGGTTCCTTTATCTTAAGCTCCCTAATCAAATCTGGTTCATTATGTAACCATTATGCAATCCAGAATCGCTGATCCCCTAGTAGGCTCAAACACAATCTGTTTTAAAAAGCTATCTCATTGGCATTTCCCAAATTCTCTCTCTTGGGATCCAAAATCAGCGTCAACTTGATTTTTCCAATCTACCGGCATATTGAAATCCCCCATAGCTATTGTGATATTTTCTTTTTGACATGCACCTTTTTCCTCCTGTTGTGATTTATATCCCACATCCTGGCTGCTGTTTTGAGGGCTGTATATGACTCCCATCAGTGATTTTTTACCCTTGAAGATTCATAACTCTACCCACAATGGCTCTACATCTTCTGATTGTATGTCACCTCTTTCTAAGGATTTGATTTCTTTTTTGTTTTACTAACAAAGCCACACAACCCCCTCGGTCTATCTGCCTAGCCTTTCAATACAATGTGTATCCTTGGAGGTTAAGCTCCCAACTATAATCTTCTTTCAGCCATGACTCAGTGATGACCACAATGTCATAACTGTCAATCCCTAACTGTGCTACAAGATTCTGTATCCTGTGTGCATTCAAATATAACATCTTCAGTCCTGTATTCATCAACCTTCTCAATTTTGTCTCCCTGTTACACTGCAACTCATTCCATGGACTGCAGTTTTGCCCTATCATCTGCCTGACCTTCCTGAGTCTCACTATACACCGCCTCTGCTTGTATACCAACTTCCCTTTCCTCAGTGCTATCACTTGGTTTCCCATCTCCCTGCCAGATTAGCTTAAACCCTCCCTAACAGCTCTAGCAAATCTGCTGGCAAGGATATTTTCCTCCAGGGGTTCTGGTGTAACTCATTCCTTTTAGACAGGTCTTAACTTCCCCAGAAGAGATCCCAATGATCCAGAAAGCTGAAATCCTGCCCCCTGCCAGGTCATGTGAATGGAAATTATAAATATAAAGTTATAAAACTTTTAAAAAGTTATAAATAATAAAATAATAAATATTTTAAATAATTCTCAATTTCTAAGAAACTGTCAGAAGGAAGATTAAGTTTTATATTGGGTGAATGAATTAATTGGTTTTCTAATATCTGATTTCAGATTTTTCTCATACATCCCACTAATTAATTTAATATTTCCTGCATTAAGCAGCCTCCAGGCACTTTAATTAAAATTCTTTCTTGTCAGCTACTGTGATTAATAACAACGTGGGAACTATTAATTCTTTCCACACTATAAGAACAAATCATTAGGAGCACCTTACTAAGTTAAACAGTAAGAGAGAAAAGGATACAGACTGCTGAGGTTGTTGCAATCGCCATGATCGTGCCAACTGGAATAGACTTTTGGGCATCTCTGAGATCTCCAGATCGATTTGAACCGGCCATGATTCCTAGAAGAAATGAGAGTACATGACATGGATTGTTACAGGTGCCAGTGATTTAAGCCCCATATCTCAAATCACCTTCCTGTAGGCTCATTTCAGGAAGTTGAATAAACAATCTTTCCATGAAGAAAAATGTTGCTAAAGGAAGAAAAATCAAGTAATATAAACGGGAAGAAAACTGTGTTTTCACAAGACTCTCCAAAACTTGACTGAATACTAATTTACTACTATGGGGAATTCTTGATGCCTAAACAGTAAAAAAAAAAGTAAGTTTACTTTCAAAGTTTTGGTTAGAATTAAGAATAAAATGTTTTTAATTATCTCCAAGAAAGAACTATTTATATTTTAAAAGCAAATAGTCTAAAAGATAAATATGAATCAGTTATACTGAGGTCTTGAGGTCTGAACAGGATACTTGTCACATTTTTTATCTTCTTTCAGAAAGAAATCTCAAAAACACAAGACCAGTGATCTTACGAAGCAGCACATTCACATACTCACTACTTACCTCACATACTCACTACTTACCTCAAAATACAAAACAATAACAAATATCAGTGGATCTTCTTAGTTGCACAAGCAAACTGGTGAAAGTCCCTGATAATCCATCAGAACTTTTTTGAAAGTGTATTTACTAACCTTCCAACTGGGAACTTTGGGCCTCTGACTAAACCTCTGTGTTGCATGGGAAATATTTCACTGCCTGGCTGGCTGTACTGCCTTTTCAAGGAACTTTCTGGGGGCAAGACCAAATGATCGTGCAGTTCCCTACAAGATGGAATGAAATGCTCAGTGACTGTGAAAAAGCCTAGTAGATTACTTGATTTAAAGAATTCACAGATCAACAACTTCACACTCACTTCATTAACAATTTAACTGCTTATTATTTCAATGTTATTTTGTTAAAGAAAATGTGATGATGCTTTACCTCACAGATCCGACATTTTAAACTAACACCCTTTTGCACATACACTCCATGGCCACTTGGTTATGTACAGGTGTGGAACGCTGTGTGGTCTTCTGCTGCTGTAGCCCATTCACTTCAAGCTTTGATGTGTGTTCAAGATCCTCTTATGCCCACTACTGCTGTAATGTGTGGTTACTTGAGTTACTGTCATCTCCCTGTCAGCTTGAACCATTCTCCTCCGACCTCTCTTGTTAACAAGGTGTTTTCACCCACAGATCTGCCACTGATAGGAAGTTTTTCATTTTTCACCATTCAAAGGTTCAATTTAATGTCAGAGAAATGTATACAATATACATCCTGAAATGCTTTTTCTTCACAAACATCCACAAAAACAGAGGAGTGCCCCAAAGAATGAGTGACAGTTAAATGTAAGAACCCCAAATTCCACCCCTGAGCTCCCCCCTTCTGCACGTAAGCTCTCTGTAAACTCTAGAGACTGTTGTGTGTGAAAATCCCAGGAGATCAGCAGTTTCTGAGATACTCAAATCACCCTGTCTGGCACCAGCAATCATTCCATGGCCCAAGTCACTTATATCTCATTTATTTCCCATTTTAATGTTTGGTCTGAACCTCTTGACCATGTCTGCATGCTTTAATGAATTGAATTGCTGCCCCATGAATGGCTGATTAGATATTTGCATTAACGAGTAGGTGTACAGGTGTACCTAATAAAAATGCCACTGAGTATACTTTCTGTGAAGAAAATGATAAAAAAAAGTCCTGCTAATGTCATTTCTTTCAAGCAAAACTCTGCAAACTTTACTAAATCCAAATGAATCATGTCTGGGCATCATCTACATTTGGGAGCAGTGGCCGACTCTGTGTGTAATTATGGAAATTTATAGTAATAATTCCAATCAACTGAAGTGAATGTTCTTGTAAAACACTATCAAAGGAGGCACCTATATCTGAAGCAACAGTTTTTTTTTGCCAGCAGCCAATTGTTCACTCTAAGAGTATGGGTAGAAATTAAAGATGACTAATTCGCAGTAATCAGATCAATTGCTATGTGGATCGGGCACCCAGTGAAGCAAGTCAAGGTCTCATGAATAACAAAGCTGGAGACCTAGAAATTCTGATATGTGGATGAATTACACCCAGTTACAAAAGCTAATTGCTTCCCTCTGGTTGCACATCAATTCCCACTATGCAGTGTATCTGCAACTATGTTCAAAAAGATGCAGTAGGATCTTAAGTTAAGATCCTCTCCTAATCACCCATCCCCACCTGAACAATTAATAGCATGATTGTGCAAATCCACTTCTCAGATTTAGACCATAAAACCATAAAACATAGGAGCAGAGTTAGGTCATTCTATCCATCGAGTCTGCTCCGGCATTTCCCTCTCAACCCCATTCCCCTGCCTTCTCTCAGTAACTCCTCATGCCCTGACTAATCAAGAACCTACCAGCCTCTGCCTTAAATACACACAATGACCTGACCTCCGCAGCCATCTGTAGTAATGAATTCATCAGATTGACAACTCTCTGGCTAAAGAAATTCCTCCTCATCTCATTTCTAAGGGTACGTTCCTCTATTCCCCACTATAGGCAACATCCTCTCCACATCCACTCTATCTAGGCCTTTCAATATTTGATAGGTTTTAATGAGATTCTTCTAAATTCTTCTAAATTCCAGAAAGTACAGGCCCAGAGCTATCACTTGCCCTCATACGATAAGCCTTTCATTCCCATAATCATTCTTGTGAACTGCCTTTGAATCCTCTCTAATGACAGCACATCCGTAAGGAGCCAAAAACTGCTCACAATACTTCGAGTGAGACTTCACCAGTGCTTTATAAACCCTCAACATTACATCCTTGCTTTCACGTTCTAGTCCTTTTGAAATAAATGCTAACATCGCATTTGCCTCCTCACCACTGACTCAAACTGCAAGTTAACCTTCTCCTCAGACCCTTCTTAAGCTCCTTTCTTGCTACCCTATATTCATCAATAGACCCATCTGATCCTTGATTCCTAAACCTCATGTATGCTGCCTTCTTCCACCTGACTAGATTCCCAAGTCCCTTTGCACCTTGGATTCTTGAATTTTTTCCCCATTTAGAAATAATCTATCCATTTATTCCTTCTATCAAATTGCATGACCACACACTTCCTGACACCGTATTCCAACTGCCACTTCTTTGCCCATTATCCTAATCTGTCTAAGTCCTTCTGTAGTCTCCCTGCTTCTTCAATATGACCTACTTCTCCACCTGTCTTCATATAATCTGCAAACTTGGTCACAAACCATCAATTCTGTCACCCAAATCATTGACATACAACGTAAAAAGAAAAGGTTCCAGAACTGACTCCTGTGGATCACGGCCAGTTCTGGAACCTTTTCTTTTTACGTTGTATGTCAATGATTTACATTGACACCGGAGGCCATACAGAAACGTCTCCCTTTATTCCCACTTTTTACCTCCTGCCAATCAGCTAATGCTCTATCCATGCTAGTAACTTTCCTATAATACCATGGGATCTTAATTTGTTAAGTAGCCTCATTTGCGGCAGCTTGTCAAAGACCTTCTGAAAATCCAAGTACACAACATCCACTGATTCTCCTTTGCCTATCCTAATTCTTATCTCCTCAAAGAATTCCAACAGATTTATCAGGCAAGATTTCCCCTTAAGAAAACCATATTGACTTTGGCCTTTTATATCATGTGTCTCCAAGTAATCTGAAACCACTTCCGTGACAATCGATTCTAATATCTTCCCAACTACTGAGGTTAGACTAATTGGCCTATAATTTCCTTTCATCTGACTCCCTCCCTTCCTGGAGGGTGGAGTGACATTTGCAAGTTTCCAGTCCTCTGGAACCATTCCAGAATCTAGTGATTCTTGAAAGATCATTACTGATGCCTTCCCGATCTCTTCATTCACCTCTTTTATAACCCTGGGGTGTAGTCCATCTGGTCCAGTTTCCCTAGAACCTTCTCCCTAGTAATAATAATTGAACTCACTTCTGCCCACTGACATTCTTGAACTTCTGGTATACTTGCTAATGTCTTTCACACTGAAATCTGATGCAAGGTATTTATTCATTTCATCTGCCATTTTCTTATCTCCCATTACTACTTCTCCTGCGACATTTTCCAGTGGTCCAGTACCTACTCTTGCCTCTATTTAACTCTTTATATATCTAAAATAAACCTTTGGTATCCTCTTTAATATTATCGGCTAGGTTACTTTCATATTTCATCCTTACCCCCTTTTGGCTTTTTTAGTTGTGTTAAAAATTGGTCTAATTCATTGTCCACTTGAATCATTTATTTTTTAAAATACAAATATCTACTGGCATGGCAACGCACCCCCCTCACTCAATGAGCTTGCACCATCTAATTGCCTCCATGTAACCAATTAACCTTCTAACCCACATGCCTTTGGAATGTGGGAGGAGGTACAAACTCCTTACAGTAATTAAATCTAAGTCACTGGCGCTGTAACAGTGCTACACTAACTGCTACACTATCGTGCCACCCCAGAACTATCCAGAAGTGTTTTCCTGCAGCCTTCATCCCACCTATTTGATTCCATGAGTGATGCTCTTGGTAACTACTGAGACCTTCCATCAGGACTGGAAAGGAAGGGGGAAGAAGACAGAATGAGGAGGTGGGGAGAGGGGAAGGAGCACTAGCTAGAAGGTTATCGGTGAAGTCGGGTGGACGGGGGAGGGAGGAACAAATACAAGGTAGTGAGTGATAGGTGAAGCCAGGTCAGTGAGGGAGGGGGGAATGAAGTGGGAAGTTGGGAGGAGATGGGTGGTAAAGGTAAAGGGCTGAAGAAGATGGAGGTTGGTAGGAGAGAAGAGTGGAACATGGGAGAAAAGGAAGGAGGAGAGGCAGCATGGGGAAATGATAGTCAGGTGAGGATAAGAGAAGAGGTAAGAGGGAAGCCAGAGTGGGGAATGGAAGAAGAGGCAAGGGGGAGGGGGAAAAACTACCGGAAGTTAGAAAACTCAATGTTCATTTCATCAGGCTGGAGGCTTCCCAGACAGAATATGTTGCTCTTCCAACATGAGTGTGGCTTCGTTGTAGAGTAGAGGAGGCCGTGGACCAGCACAGCAGAATGGGAATAGGAATTGGAAGTAAAATGGTTGGCCACCCTGAATCCTTGCTTGTCATGGATGGAGTGAAGGTGTTTGACAAAGCAGCCCCTAATCTACGTTGGGTCTCACTAATTGAGAGGAGGCTGCATCGGGAGCACCTGCTACAGCAGTCAATCCCAGTAGTCTGGCAGGTGAAGTGTTGCCTCACCTGGAGGACTGTTTGAGGCCCTGAATGGAGGTGAGGGAGGAGGTGAATGGACAGATGTAGTGTTTCTTCTGCTTACAGGTGTAAGTGTCAGGAGGTAGGGATGAATGGACAAGGGAATCACGGACAGAGTGTTCCCTGTGGATAATGGAGAGTTGGGGTGGGGGTAGGTGAAGATGTGTTTGGTGGTAGGATCCCATTGAAGAAGGCGGAAGTTGAGGAGTATGTGTTGGATGCAGGGGGTCATGGTAAGGACATGAAGAACTCTATCCCTGTTAAGGCAGTGGGAAGATGGGATGTGGGTGATTGTCTGGCAAATGGAAAAGACGCGGGTAAGGCCAGCATTAATGGTGGAGGAAGGGAAGCTACACTCTTTGAAGAAGGAGACCATCTCTGATGTTTTGGAAAGGAAAGCCTCATCCTGGGAACAGCCACAGTAGAGACAAAGGAACTGAGAAAAGAGAATGACATTTTTACTGGTGACAGGGTGGGAAGAAGTATAGTCAAGATAACTGTGAGAGCTGGTAGGTTTATAACAGATATTAGTAGACAGTTTGTCCATAGAGATGAATTCAGAGTGATAAAGGAGTGGGGGGGGGGGGTGGGGGGGGGAAGAGATGGACCATGAATTTAGGTTAGGGGGAAAGTTGGAGGCAGAAAGAGTTCACTGGAGATTTCATTTCAGGTCTATTTTTGGGATGCTAAGTACTTCAGGTTTATCTGAACCACAAAGGGACACTGAATATCTGTTCACTGAATTCCTGCAGGATACCAAGTTACACTTAAACCAGTTGAAAACAAATTTCTGAGAGATAGAATCTAGTTTAGTGAGATACCGGTTCTAAGGTTGTCATAGCCAGGGGTGCTAGTGGGGATAAGCTCCCACTACCTATAAAATGCTCCAAATGGAGTGCGACTCTAACAGCCTCTGACAACCAAGTCCAACACTTGGCTTTCACGCGTGGTTTAGCTACTAGGCCAGGAGGAACTGTTTCTAGTGACAAGAGAAGGGGCAAAGGCGGACCACGGATGCCTCAAAATCAGTTGCTCTGGGCAGGTGGGGCTCGTCAGCCTTGGATGGCAGCCTGCCTAGGAGAAGGAAAACTCTGATTATGAACCTCCGCTACCTTGCGGCCATACCCACCCATGGGAAAGGCTTCAGGAATAAACCCCAAAGAAGAAATCGGGATCCGGGGTCCCTAATGCAGTCTGATATTGTTTACAACTTCACTCTGGCAACCTCTGCGACGACACTGGTGCCAAGGTGTATCGGCGCTTAGACTACGTCAGTGACGTGGAGAGAGGGAACCCGCTGCATGGGCAACAGCTGGTTCTTTCAATCTTCCTGCCAGGCGTGCACCCTGGTAAGGACACAGTCCACCAGAGGGGCAAACCCATGATCCCCTGGGATTCAATGGCTGCCTACTAGTGGCATACCAGAGAAGCACCGGTTTAGATAGTGTTACCAAAGATATTTACAATGGCCAAAGAATCACTTATTTTTGGATGCTTTTGATGTGGAATGGGAAAAACTTTCCTTATTAAGCTACTATTGTCTCAAGCTGGAAGGCAAACATGATTGCCCTAGCTAAGCAATTAACAGCCATTGCTTCAACATTTCTGAAAAAGGTGGCGAGTGGGGTTGGTGAGGTGGAATATACTGCATATTTGGCTTTTAAACTTCCTTGAGATTCGACAACTTTTGAGACTCCAATGTGTAACTCTGGTCAGGGAAACGACAAAAAAAATCCCAAAAGATGATTATAAATGTATTTTCTGAGATCTATGTACAAATAAACTACTGATGGAATACACTGGACATTATAGAGCAAGTTGTAGGATTTTGTCAAATGCCACCAGTAATTCCACCAGGTACTAAAGCAGAAGTATTGAGAGCCTACATTACAGCATGTTAATTTGGAAAATGTTAAACTATTACTCTTAGAAAGCTAATCATGAGTGCAGCTGTCAGGTGATCCATCTTTGAGAGAATTTGCTTTGAATTTACTCAAATTAGGAAATGGTGCAATTAAACACGGACTCAATAGGAAAGATTTTAATGAAATACCTGGGCAAAATTGTTATATCACTTCATGATCTGTGTTCCCAAATGTCACTCGACACTACTTGAATTACCAATGTTGCATGAAAGATTAATTTTAGCAATAAAAATTTAAGCAGCGCAGGCCGTGAATAAAAATCTTTTCTTGCACTTTCCCAGCCAACCTTTACAATATAAATCTATTGATAGTGTGGCAGGTATTGATGAAGCTATAGGTGTTCCTGCTGAACTTTTGAACCTTCTGTTATCACTTGGTGTGCCATCACATAATCTTGAACAAGAAGGACCTCAAGTTGTGCTGCTCCGGAATTTGGATCCACCAACAGTTTGCAATGGCATAAGTTTGTCAGTTCAAAAAATACTACTACATATAACTGAGACTACAGTAATGACAGGAATCCCCTTGGATACCAAGGATCCCATCTGATCTACCATTTCAATGCATCAGCTTCAATTCTTTTTCAGCTTAATTTTGTTATGACATTAACAAGGTATAAGGAAAATCACTAGACATTGATGGCCTTAATTTTGAAACTCAGAGGTGTTCCTAAGGTGACTACATGTTGGTTTCTCCAGCCTTGGATATAATGATAATCTAACCTTCTGGTAAGATGGTGGCATGTTCGATCACAACGGTTTCTATGGGGTCAACCAAAGGTGTTATTGTCCTTTCTAAATTTTTACATCGCAAGACCCTGCAGGATATGAAGAACTGAAAGTAGAGCAAGTCTACCCCATTAGCAAGTTGCTCGTTGGCAGAGAAAGTGAGGGATCTGGATGGTGCGGATCACGCTGCTGCCTGTGTCAGAGAGCTGTTGGAAGAGTCAGTGTATAAAGGAGGTGTGCAGTGATCCTCTCAGTCACTTTTCTTGTGATCGCAAGACCCTGTTGGACATTGTTAATGTAGAAGCCTGCAAGTCCCATTCACTGATTTATTGGCGGACGGCAGGGGAGGAAGGTGGGGTAACTGCATGGCCTTGGTTGTAGTAAGGACTAGGCCTCAAGCTGTGGTGTCATCTGTTTACAGCCGCCCAGGAGAGGGACACCCAGAGTCGGTGCACTCCACTGCAGGTGACATGATGCAGCCCCCCAGAGTTCACTTGAAAGAAGATAAACCATATTGTGGTCGACTGCAGATTTCTGCAGCATTCATGGACTCAGAGTTTTGGCCTATATTTTTGAGGTATGACTGTGTTTTACTGATATCTTACCTGTGCTTGCTATCTTATATTGTGACTGTCGGTACTGTCTTTTGCACCTTGGGCCCTGAATAATGCTGTTTTGCTCAGCTGTATTCATGGGTATTCATTTCAAGATTTCAAGCATATTCATTATCAAAGAATGTATAAATTATAAGGCCTTCAGATTTGCTTCCTTACAAGCAAGAAACCCAAAAGAACCCAATTAAAAAAAACAATACTCAATGCACAGAGAAAGGCAAACAATAGAAGTGAGCAATAACATTCTGAGCCAAAATCAGGCCTTAGATCCAAATCCCAGAGCAGCCCTGAGTAGGCCCAGTCATCAGAATCAGTCCATCATAGCAAGGAGTGCAGCAGATGGGGCAGCCTTCAGAGCCTCTGCACCATGGAGAGTGAGGGAAATTGGCTCTCGCCTCCAATCCTGATGCCCCGTCTTTTCAGTATATCATTCAAATTGTCCATACAGCATATTGTACCTCACACTAGAACCCGGGCACCACTGCAGCCAAAGGCTTTGGGCCTAGAACATGCCACCCGCCACTCGCTCTGGGCCCAGCCCGGAGCTGCTCTCAATTTCTCCAAATCAGTTCGGAGCCCAGAATGAACTGTGTAGGGTTGAACGAGAATTAAATTTGAACATCAATTCAGCAGGACTAGATTGGCTGTAGGACCTTGTTTCTGAGTTGTAGTGCTCTATGATTCCATATATTTTCATACTGGATTCAGAAAGAAAGAAGTATAATGTATTCTGAAGCTTTTCAACATTGAAATCTGTTTTATACAGTGTGCGCAGGTACATACCTTCTTAAAATGAACTATATGTAAATATTTATTTTCAGTGAGTATGTAATACTGGTAACCTTAAAATATATGATAAATGCAAACATTATGATTGCAAGCATGACAGCTCAAGCAATGTTAGGTATAACAGCTTGTTATTTTATGTGCATGGCTTTAGTAGGGATTAAAATGGGAAATTTTATTAAATTGGCATATATCAACTTGTAATCAAACCTCCCACTCCCAGCACTCCTATGTAACTAGTTGTGGGTACATTACTTAGCAAAGAGGCAACATGATGATTTGAATAAATTCAATGACAGAATTATAAGCCAGAATATGATAATTGATATTAATGGCACTGAAGGAAGCCATTTGACCCACTTGCCAAGAAAGAACTTTCCATCTTAATCCCATTTTCAGCTCTTCTCCATTATGGCATACCAAGTGTCATTGAAGTACATTTTAAAAATGTACTGTTGAAAAATACATTTCATACTCCTATTGACCACCAGTTTATATTAAAAAATCCTCACCTCTCTACCTCCTAAACTTCTCAAATCTTATTGAATGCTTTTAATTTTATTAATCTGTGCTCTATTATGCCTGAAAGCCCAAGTGCTATCCATCAAAGATAATTCTTCATCAGGAATAAAATTCTTGCCATTGATTTCTGTTCAGTCTATGCTATGAGGCTGTAAATTGTAAACTTGGTTAAACTATGTGGCTTCTCATTGTACTTTCTCCCATGGTCTTCCTCCTGGAGCCTGGGCAATGAGATTGGTAGCCAACTGAATTGTGGAAAGTGTCACAAACAAGCCCTAGATTTATATTACATCAACACATTAAAGTGGAGTGATTGTACAAGGAAGGGAAAGAGGCCAAAGACTGATATCTGTTGTTTAACTCAGCTGAACTAAGGCCAGTTCACACTGTCATTCACATGTGACAGTGTGGTAGAGAGAACATTATTCAAGGAAGAATAGTGTAGATTGAAGTGACTCTAGATTAATGATATTCACAATCATATTGTTGGAATAGTAATCTAGGCTAATGATATAGCATGTAAATTTATATCAATGTAATGTTCAAACACGAGACAATAAATCATTATACATGCATTAATTAAAAGTTAATCTAAAGTCATTTCAAACTTTGTACTTTATGCTAATAATTAAGAGACATGGAGTTACCAAATTGCTGACCTTCCTCAGTCTATCCACTCTAGCCGCCTTGAGCTTTATGTTCAAACTGGGTGGACCGAAAGACTAAATTACCATGACACTAGCAAGAGGTTGCATTCGAGGAGCTATAAGATTTATAAAATAATTTTTTTTGGCTCCATTTTCCATGGACAATATTTCCTTTATTTCTGTTGGGCTTGTTGCTCAACTGCTCTTGGGAGTACATAATATGATTTACATAAGATTTTTTTCAAAAAAATGAATAAAATATAGGTCCCATGCAGGTCTATCAAACTTCCTTCTTGTTAGAAGATTGAACATAAATAAACAGAAGACATGGGCACCATGGTTACCTAATAAAGGAATGGAACACCCTTTGAAGACCTTCATTTTCATACAGACTGCACAAATCAAACAGGCAAAATACGTTAGAATTTACAGAATGCCTCCAGGACAATTTTCTTGAACTATATATCGTAGGACCAGCTAGGCAGATGGCAATTTTAAATATTCTCTTGAGGAATGAGGGAGGGATAAACAGTACAAAAGCATGTAACTGTGGTGAATCTGAACTAATGAGAAAATTCTGCAGAATTTTAGCAGCTCATTTAGTAATCTGAAGGTAATAGATCTTCCAAGCTATTCTGATTACAGAACGACTGATTACAAATGTTGCCATTTGAGAGAGCAACAGGAGAGTCAGAAATGAGCACCCTGAATGAGAGCTAATATGACTGGTATAGATGAGCATATTAGGTGAAATAGTTTGCCAGCAGATAAACAAGGGTAAACAATAAACAGTCTGAACATAGAGACAGAAGGCAAGAGATCCAAGCTACGGTGATGTGGTGAAGAGCGATGAGGCCAGAAAGAAAAGGATGAACAATCTGTGACAGGATTGGACAGAAAGTACAAAAGGAAAGGCTTGTGATGTAATGCAGACTGGTCTTTTGCCCCCAGGCTGGGTGAGACTCAAACTAGGGTGAAAGGAGAAATAGTTAAAGGGAATCTGAAGGGGGATTCTTCACTCAGAGAGTGTGGAATGAGATGCCAGCAGAAGTGGTAGTTGCGGGTTCAATTGTAACATTTAATTGGAGTTTGGATAAGTACATGGATGGCAGGGTTTTGGAGGGCTATGGTGCTGATGCAGATAGATGGAACTAGTCAGAAGACCAGGCCAACACAAACCAGATGGGCCAAATGGACTGCTCTGTGTTCTAATGCTATATACTCTATGACTCTACACCCAGTGGCCATTTTATTAGGGCTTCCTGCACCTAATAAAGTGGCCACTGAGTGTATTTCTGTATGTTTGTGGTCTTCTGTTACTGTAGACCATCCATTTCAACGTTCAGAGCTCTTCAGAAGAGCACCTCTGAACACACACGTTAAAGTGGATGGGCTACAGCAGCAGAAGACAACACTGGGTTCCACTCCTATACCTAATAAAGTGGCCACTGAGTGTGTGGTTATGGATGATGACTACTGAACACCATGACCTTGGGTTGATCGTCTTAATGATTAATGAGATGCACATCAGCTTGTCGGCTTTCTAATTGATGACAGCCTGCAGCTAAATGAATACAGTACAATCAGAACGCCTTCAGCTTAACAGAAAAATAATGTTCTGAAAATTAACTGCAGTCAGGTACTTAAAGCTACCCCTCTCCTATCCAGCACCAGGAATTATGAATTATCACTGGGCTGTGATTCCAGCAAGCTTCACCTCTGAAAGGTCCTTCAGGCAATTTAGTAATGCTCCCTTAATAATTGTTGTTTGTATTTCATGCGTGAGTATATTTATTGTTATTAATTTTGTAGGCTGCTACTGATTTCATTTGAGTTGGAGGAGGAGCCAGGAATGAATTTTTGTTTTTGCTGCATGGACAGTGAGTGCTCAGTTGGTGAAAATAAAAGACCTTAATACCATAAGACAAAGAGTAGAATTGGGCCATTTGATCACTCGAGTGGGCTCTGCCATTCCATCATGGCTGATTTATTATCTCTCTTAACCCCATTCACCTGCCTTCACCCCGTAACGTTTGACTCTCTATCAAGAACCTATCAACCTCCACTTTTAAATATATCCAATGACTTGTCCTCCACGGCTCTTTATGGCAATGAATTCCACAGATTCACTAACATTTGGCTAAAGAAATTCCTTCTCATCTCTGTTCTAAATGGATGTCCTATTCTGAGGCTGTACCCTCTGATCCTAGACTCCCACATTATAGAAAACATCCTCTCCATGTCCACTCTATCTAGACCTTTTAATATTTGATAGGTTTCAATGAGATCGCCCCTCATTCTCCTAAACCCCAGTGAGTACAGGCCCAGAGCCATCAAATAATCCTCATGCATTAATCCTTCCATTCCCAGAATCATTCTAGCGAACCTTCTCTGGACCCTCTCCAATGCCAGCACATCCTTTCTTAGATAAGGGGCTCAGAACTGCTCTCAATCCTCCAAGTATGGTCTCAGCAATGCCTCAGCATTACATCCTTACATTTATCTCTAGTCCTCTCAAAATGAATGCTAACATTGTATTTGCCTTCCTTACCATTGACTCAACCTGCAAATTACCCTTTAGGGAATCCTACATGAGGTCTTCCAATTCTCTTTGCACCTCTGATTTCTGAATTTAAAAATTAGTCAATCCTATTATTTCTTCTACTAAAGCGCATAACCATATACCTCCCTACACTATATTCCATCTGCTACTTTGCCTATTCTCCTAATCTAAGTCCTTCTGTAGACTGTCTGCTTCCTCAACACTACCTGTCCCTCCACCAGCTTCATATCATCCACAAGCCTGCCATAAAGCCATCAGTTCTGTCATCCAAATCATTGATATATAACGCGAAAGGAAGTGGTTCCAACACCAAGTTCTACGGAACACCACTAGTCACTGCCAGTCAACCAGAAAAGGTCCCCTTTATTCCCTAGGATCTTTAACACTTTTGAGATGGAATAAGTGAAAATAATGGGAAGCACAATCTTCATGGATGAGTGATAGGCAATAATTTATTTTGAGTAGATAAAAATAATACTTTATTCATGTCTTCAGGAAAGCTCAAAGTCTGTGTTCTTAAAGAAGATTTAAGATGCTCCAGTAAGATAACGGTGCACTCACATGCAGTGGCCTCTCTGGGTCCAAACAAAGGTGCAATTTTTCCTTTTTGTACCTTTTTTGTCGATTGCAAGACACTGCTGGATATCAAGAACATCAAATACAGCAGGTGGCAGGTTGCTCGGCAGGGGTGGATCTGGACTTGTTGCACGTCGTGTTGTAGCTTGCTTTCGTTACCCAGGGAAGAGGACATCAGAGCCGGGGTGTGATCCAGCAAATGGCGGAAGTGATAATCTTGGATCTTTCTTTTTGTGATCGCAAGACCCTGTTGGACGTCGGTAATGTAGAATACTGCGAGTCTGATTTACCAGCTCATTGATGAGGCTGATAGCCGGGGAGCTGCGTGGTCTTGGTTGTGGCACAGACAAGGCCCCTTTCTCCTCGGGATCACCTGTTGTGGCCACTGGGGAGAAAGCTGGAGCTGGATTCTGTACTGGGTTGAGGGTGGGTCCCTCTCGCCAGTGCTGCTCTCCAGTGTTCACTCGATGGAAGGCAAGCTGGGTTGTGTTTGCAGCTGCGCTTGTGCGAGATGAGAACTGTTGCAGGCTTGTTCTGGAAACGTAGCTCCAGGATAAGATCCTACACACCATCAATCTAGAAGCCATAACATTCTGGGACCTGGGCTGCATTATTTTTTTTTGTTTTTGTTTGTAACTATGTTTTCCTGCTGTCATAATCGTATGTGTTGTATGTGCAATGTTCTTTGGGTGACTGTTGGTACTATGCTTTGCACCTTGGGCCCAGAGGAATGCTGTTCCGTTTGGCTGTTTTCATGTGTGTGGTTGAATGACAATTAAATTTGAACTTGAAGAGGCTTTAGTTGCATTAAAACTTTTTCTCTGAAAACGGAACCATCACCCTGGAGGGCTATGGCCCAGGAGTAGGTTGATGAGACTAGGCAGAATAATAGTTCAGCGTGGTCTAGATGAGCTGAATGGCTTATTTCTGTGTTGTAGTGTTCTGTGACTATGGCTAGATAGTGTCTGCTCAGCTTTAAATAATTCAAGAACAGTAATTTGAGAATTCTATATTAATTCTTCCAGTGCAAAGCTTATGTGAAATTGTTAATAAAGTTGCCATTGAATGGTTCTTTCCTATGAAATGAATGTTCTTATCTTTATTTGCTCAATCACTTATGAACTTAGAAGAATGTTGACTGTCCTGAGACCATGGCTATGTTACCACAAAGTAAATTCTATTGTCTTGTGTAATACACAGTCAATTTTTTTCCAGACTACTTCTTCCTTTTTCTCAATTGTGACTTCTTCAGCAAATACCAATGGCATTGGAAGTCCCTATCCTTTTTGTATAACATCTCTCTGAGTTACTGGGACACACCCTCTGCCCTCTGATTCTTCCCAGCTACCGATTTCTGATCAAAGTCATCACAGAAATGCCCTGGACGTGAATGCAGACTGTTGCTCTAAGTAGCAGCCCTCCAGTGCTTCAGTAGGTGGTGCACGAGACCACCCATTGTAATCACACAGTCGTAGATTCATAGAACACCACAGCACAGAAACAGGCACTTCAGGAGCAACAGGTCCATGCCAAACTATTATTCTGCCTAGTCTCATTGACCCACATCTAGACCATAGCCCTCCATACCCCCCCATCCAAACTTCTCTTAAATGTTAAAAATGAACCCACATCTCACACTTCCACTGGCAGCTTGTACCCCACTCTCACCATCCTCTGAGTGGAGAAGTTCCCCCTCAGGTTCCCCTTAAATATATCACCTTTCACCCTTAACCCATGACCTCAAGATCTAGGCTGTAGCAACCTCAGTGGAAAAAGCCTGCTTGCATTTACCCTATCTATACCCTTTATGATTTTATATACCTCTATCAAATCTCCTCTCATCCTCCTGTGCTCTAGGGAATAAAGTCCTGACCTTTTCAACTTTTCCCTATAACTCAGGTCTGCAAGTCCTAACAACATTCTTATAAATTTTCTCTGTATTCCTTTAATCCTACTTACATCCTCCTGAAGGTAGGTGACAACAACTGCACACAATTCTCCAAATTAGGCCTCACCAACATTTTATACAACTTCAGCATAACGTCCCAATTCCTGTACTCAGTACATTAATTTATGAAGGCCAATGTACAAAAAGCTTTCTCTGCAACCCATTAGATGAGAATCCTTCATTTTGTCTGGGTTGCCAGGCACTATGATTGCACTGCTCCTGGGAAACGCTGTCTCATTCTGCCCTGCAGAGCTGATGTACGGTTAGAATGACAATAAAGTTTTTGAATCTTGAATCTTGAATCTTGAAAGTTCAAGACCCAGTATATCACCATTAGCAATTTTGTTCAACATCTATGTTATGGCAATATGATGAGATTAACAGAGGCTAGGCTGCCTGGGTAACTTTCTCCATCCTTTAATCCTATAGGATCCCTGTGTTTTTCCAAATCTGGCATCTTAATGTTCCCCATTTCGTCATGTGTGTCTGAGTTCATTGTCTGAGACCAAATCTCCTGATTGTTTTCTCTCTTTGACTGCTTTAAACTGTTCTTTAAAACCTCTTTAACTCAAGCCGCTAGTCACCAACCCTCACTGATCATGTCAGATTTTGTTTGATGTGCTTTACTTTGTGACATCTTACTGTTTTGAAGTTCATACACATTTGCAAAGTAGTGTTGTAAAATGAAGCTAAATCATAGAAAAGGTGGAGAACAGATAATCTGTAAGATACTCCCCTTTCACCTTTGACTTGCTCTAGTTCACCTTTGACTTAAAATTGAAGTTAGTCAATGTTGACAGAATTCTTCATTGTTGTTTTAAGAGTTTAAAAGACAATTTGGACAATCTCACAAAGGAATGATCAAACAAAATGCTTAGTTGAATTGCTTCGTTCTGTATAAATCATTATTGATTGACTCAACCACAGAGGTAGCTGGCAAGTTGTGTCCTTTGGTACTGTGTTCAGTGGGAGTTGAGGAAACCCACCTTTGTTCTTCTTGGCTGAGAATATTTAATGAAACTGTCAGAGCAAAAATATTGGAATGTTTTTGAGTAAACAAGAGTGGGATTCTTCATATTAAAGAGAACCAATTCTACCCACATTAAGAAATAACAATTTCATATTAAAGTTGTGATACAGACCCTTTGGCCCACTAATCCATGTTGACCACAGCGCATACACAGCTCATCCCAATTTTGCAGGATTGGCCTACATCCTTCCAGGCACCTTAAATCCATGTATTTGTCGAAGTACTTCTTAAATGATGCTATTTCCCTCTGACAGCTACTTACTCTGACAGATCACCACCCTTTGTGGGAGGAAGGTATCCCTCAGGTCCCTTTTAAATCTTCCCCTCTCCTTCTAAATCCTAGTTCTGGAAACCCCCGACTGGGGAAAAGGCAATTACCACGGGTAATGCCTCTCATAATTTTGAACAATTCTATAAGCCCAGCCAATATTAAGACAAAGATGTTGCCGTAACATTAACACACTGGCTGTTCTCTCACTCCACATTCAGCAATCAAAACCTGATGAAGGGTCTTGGCCTGAAATATCGACCATTTTGCCCACTCCATAAATGCTACCTGACTTGCTGAGTTCCTCCAGCATTTTGTGCATGTTGCTCAACACCAAAGTTCAAAGTAAGTATACCATATGTAACTGCGAGGTTCATTTTCCTGCAGGCACCCACTAAACAAAGAAACACAATAAAATCCACAAAAAGCAAAAATGGACAAACATCCCATGTGCAAAAGAGAACAAATGTTGAAACAAATAGGAAAATAAGCAAATAATACACAGAACATGAGCTGCAGAAATTCTGAAAGTCAGTCCACAACTGCGGAGTCAATTCAGTGCTGACTCGAGTGAACCCGGTCCGGGAGCCTGATGTCTGTAAGGCAACAACTGCTCCTGAACCTGGTGGCATGGGACCCAATACTCCAGCATCTGTTGCCTGATAGTGGTAGCGAGAAGAGAGGGAGACAAGTCAAATTCATGCAGAGAGCGCTGAACACTGGACCATTTGACCTGCAGATTCTCTTGTGTTTATGGGTCCTCCAAATTGCTTTTTAGTCAGTGAAGGTCTTAAAGTTATGAAGGTCCAGATGTTATTACATTAACAGGTGAGCCTCAGCCAACAGGACTAAACACTGGTAAAATATGCTACTGGTACTTTTTATTGAATATAATTCAGAAATTCCTATTGGAAAAATAGAGAGAGAGAGAGAGAGAGAGAGAGAGAGAGAGAGAGAGAGAGAGAGAGAGAGAGAGAGAGAGAGAGAGAGAGAGAGAGAGAGAGAGAGAGAGAGAGAGAGAGAGTGTGTGTACTATATAGTATCCTTGTGTGTGTATTGTTCATATGTGTGTGAGAATCAGAATGAACATCACTGCCCCAATTCAACAGTTAGTCTGCTGACCATTCAGACCCAGGAGAGGTACTAACTCCAAATAAAATGTAACTGGTATAGATCAGTAACTGGCATAGATCAGTGCTGGTGTTGATCAGTAACTGGTATATATCAGTGCTGGTATTGATCAGATCTGGTATAGATCAGTGCTGGTATAGATCAGTAATTGGTATAGATCAGTAACTTGTATAGATCAGTAACTTGTAAAGGTCAGTAACTGGTAAAGATCAGTGCTGGTGTTGATCAGTAATTGGTATAGATCAGTAACTGGGATAGATCAGTGCTGGTATAGATCAGTAATTGGTATAGATCAGTAACTAGTAAAGATCAGTGCTGGTATAGATCAGTAACTGGTAAAGATCAGTAACTGGTAAAGATCAGTGCTGGTGTTGATCAGTAACTTGTATAGATCAGTAACTGGTAAAGATCAGTGCTAGTGTTGATTAGTAACTGGTATAGATCAGTGCTGGTGTTGATCAGTAACTGGTATAGATCAGTGCTGGTATTGATCAGTTCTGGTATAGATCAGTGCTGGTATAGATCAGTAATTGGTATAGATCAGTAACTTGTAAAGGTCAGTAACTGGTAAAGATCAGTGCTGGTGTTGATCAGTAATTGGTATAGATCAGTAATTGGTATAGATCAGTGCTGGTATTGATCAGTAACTGGTATAGATCAGTGCTGGTATTGATCAGTAATTGGTATAGATCAGTAACTTGTATAGATCAGTAACTTGTAAAGGTCAGTAACTGGTAAAGATCAGTGCTGGTGTTGATCAGTAATTGATATAGATCAGTAACTGGTAAAGATCAGTGCTGGTATAGATCAGTAACTTGTAAAGATCAGTAACTGGTATAGATCAGTGCTGGTGTTGATCAGTAACTGGTATAGATCAGTAACTGGTATAGATCAGTGCTGGTATTGATCAGTTCTGGTATAGACCAGTGCTGGTATAGATCAGTAATTGGTATAGATCAGTAACTTGTAAAGGTCAGTAACTGGTAAAGATCAGTGCTGGTGTTGATCAGTAATTGGTATAGATAAGTAATTGGTATAGATCAGTGCTGGTATTGATCAGTAACTGGTATAGATCAGTGCTGGTATTGATCAGTAATTGGTATAGATCAGTAACTTGTATAGATCAGTAACTTGTAAAGGTCAGTAACTGGTAAAGATCAGTGCTGGTGTTGATCAGTAATTGGTATAGATCAGTAACTGGTATAGATCAGTGCTGGTATTGATCAGTTCTGGTATAGATCAGTGCTGGTATAGATCAGTAATTGGTATAGATCAGTAACTTGTAAAGGTCAGTAACTGGTAAAGATCAGTGCTGGTGTTGATCAGTAACTTGTATAGATCAGCAACTGGTAAAGATCAGTGCTAGTGTTGATTAGTAACTGGTATATATCAGTGCTGGTGTTGATCAGTAACTGGTATAGATCAGTGCTGGTATTGATCAGTTCTGGTATAGATCAGTGCTGGTATAGATCAGTAATTGGTATAGATCAGTAACTTGTATAGATCAGTAACTTGTAAAGGTCAGTAACTGGTAAAGATCAGTGCTGGTGTTGATCAGTAATTGGTATTGATCAGTAACTGGTATAGATCAGTGCTGGTATTGATCAGTAATTGGTATAGATCAGTAACTTGTATAGATCAGTAACTTGTAAAGGTCAGTAACTGGTAAAGATCAGTGCTGGTGTTGATCAGTAATTGATATAGATCAGTAACTGGTAAAGATCAGTGCTGGTATAGATCAGTAACTTGTAAAGATCAGTAACTGGTAAAGATCAGTGCTGGTATAGATCAGTAACTTGTAAAGATCAGTAACTGGTATAGATCAGTGCTGGTGTTGATCAGTAACTGGTATAGATCAGTAACTGGTATAGATCAGTGCTGGTATTGATCAGTTCTGGTATAGATCAGTGCTGGTATAGATCAGTAATTGGTATAGATCAGTAACTTGTAAAGGTCAGTAACTGGTAAAGATCAGTGCTGGTGTTGATCAGTAATTGGTATAGATCAGTGCAGGTATTGATCAGTAACTGGTATAGATCAGTGCTGGTATTGATCAGTAATTGGTATAGATCAGTAACTTGTATAGATCAGTAACTTGTAAAGGTCAGTAACTGGTAAAGATCAGTGCTGGTGTTGATCAGTAATTGGTATAGATCAGTAACTGGTATAGATCAGTGCTGGTATTGATCAGTTCTGGTATAGATCAGTGCTGGTATAGATCAGTAATTGGTATAGATCAGTAACTTGTAAAGGTCAGTAACTGGTAAAGATCAGTGCTGGTGTTGATCAGTAACTTGTATAGATCAGTAACTGGTAAAGATCAGTGCTAGTGTTGATTAGTAACTGGTATATATCAGTGCTGGTGTTGATCAGTAACTGGTATAGATCAGTGCTGGTATTGATCAGTTCTGGTATAGATCAGTGCTGGTATAGATCAGTAATTGGTATAGATCAGTAACTTGTAAAGGTCAGTAACTGGTAAAGATCAGTGCTGGTGTTGATCAGTAATTGGTATAGATCAGTAATTGGTATAGATCAGTGCTGGTATTGATCAGTAACTGGTATAGATCAGTGCTGGTATTGATCAGTAATTGGTATAGATCAGTAACTTGTATAGATCAGTAACTTGTAAAGGTCAGTAACTGGTAAAGATCAGTGCTGGTGTTGATCAGTAATTGATATAGATCAGTAACTGGTAAAGATCAGTGCTGGTATAGATCAGTAACTTGTAAAGATCAGTAACTGGTAAAGATCAGTGCTGGTATAGATCAGTAACTTGTAAAGATCAGTAACTGGTATAGATCAGTGCTGGTGTTGATCAGTAACTGGTATAGATCAGTAACTGGTATAGATCAGTGCTGGTATTGATCAGTTCTGGTATAGATCAGTGCTGGTATAGATCAGTAATTGGTATAGATCAGTAACTTGTAAAGGTCAGTAACTGGTAAAGATCAGTGCTGGTGTTGATCAGTAATTGGTATAGATCAGTAATTGGTATAGATCAGTGCTGGTATTGATCAGTAACTGGTATAGATCAGTGCTGGTATTGATCAGTAATTGGTATAGATCAGTAACTTGTATAGATCAGTAACTTGTAAAGGTCAGTAACTGGTAAAGATCAGTGCTGGTGTTGATCAGTAATTGGTATAGATCAGTAACTGGTAAAGATCAGTGCTGGTATAGATCAGTAACTTGTAAAGATCAGTAACTGGTAAAGATCAGTGCTGGTATAGATCAGTAACTTGTAAAGATCAGTAACTGGTATAGATCAGTGCTGGTGTTGATCAGTAACTGGTATAGATCAGTAACTGGTAAAGATCAGTGCTGGTATAGATCAGTAACTGGTAAAGATCAGTAACTGGTAAAGATCAGTGCTGGTGTTGTTCAGTAACTGGTATAGATCAGTAACTTGTAAAGATCAGTAACTGGTAAAGATCAGTGCTGGTATAGATCAGTAACTTGTAAAGATCAGTAACTGGTATAGATCAGTGCTGGTGTTGATCAGTAACTGGTATAGATCAGTAACTGGTAAAGATCAATGCTGGTGTTGATCAGTAACTGGTATAGATCAGTAACTGGTATAGATCAGTGCTAGTATAGATCAGTAATTGGTACAGATCAGTAACTGGTAAAGATCAGTGCTGGTGTTGATCAGTAACTGGTATAGATCAGTGCTGGTATAGATCAGTAATTGGTACAGATCAGTAACTTGTAAAGGTCAGTAACTGGTAAAGATCAGTGCTGGTGTTGATCAGTAATTGATATAGATCAGTAACTGGTAAAGATCAGTGCTGGTATAGATCAGTAACTTGTAAAGATCAGTAACTGGTAAAGATCAGTGCTGGTATAGATCAGTAACTTGTAAAGATCAGTAACTGGTATAGATCAGTGCTGGTGTTGATCAGTAACTGGTATAGATCAGTAACTGGTATAGATCAGTGCTGGTATTGATCAGTTCTGGTATAGATCAGTGCTGGTATAGATCAGTAATTGGTATAGATCAGTAACTTGTAAAGGTCAGTAACTGGTAAAGATCAGTGCTGGTGTTGATCAGTAATTGGTATAGATCAGTGCAGGTATTGATCAGTAACTGGTATAGATCAGTGCTGGTATTGATCAGTAATTGGTATAGATCAGTAACTTGTATAGATCAGTAACTTGTAAAGGTCAGTAACTGGTAAAGATCAGTGCTGGTGTTGATCAGTAATTGGTATAGATCAGTAACTGGTATAGATCAGTGCTGGTATTGATCAGTTCTGGTATAGATCAGTGCTGGTATAGATCAGTAATTGGTATAGATCAGTAACTTGTAAAGGTCAGTAACTGGTAAAGATCAGTGCTGGTGTTGATCAGTAACTTGTATAGATCAGTAACTGGTAAAGATCAGTGCTAGTGTTGATTAGTAACTGGTATATATCAGTGCTGGTGTTGATCAGTAACTGGTATAGATCAGTGCTGGTATTGATCAGTTCTGGTATAGATCAGTGCTGGTATAGATCAGTAATTGGTATAGATCAGTAACTTGTAAAGGTCAGTAACTGGTAAAGATCAGTGCTGGTGTTGATCAGTAATTGGTATAGATCAGTAATTGGTATAGATCAGTGCTGGTATTGATCAGTAACTGGTATAGATCAGTGCTGGTATTGATCAGTAATTGGTATAGATCAGTAACTTGTATAGATCAGTAACTTGTAAAGGTCAGTAACTGGTAAAGATCAGTGCTGGTGTTGATCAGTAATTGATATAGATCAGTAACTGGTAAAGATCAGTGCTGGTATAGATCAGTAACTTGTAAAGATCAGTAACTGGTAAAGATCAGTGCTGGTATAGATCAGTAACTTGTAAAGATCAGTAACTGGTATAGATCAGTGCTGGTGTTGATCAGTAACTGGTATAGATCAGTAACTGGTATAGATCAGTGCTGGTATTGATCAGTTCTGGTATAGATCAGTGCTGGTATAGATCAGTAATTGGTATAGATCAGTAACTTGTAAAGGTCAGTAACTGGTAAAGATCAGTGCTGGTGTTGATCAGTAATTGGTATAGATCAGTAATTGGTATAGATCAGTGCTGGTATTGATCAGTAACTGGTATAGATCAGTGCTGGTATTGATCAGTAATTGGTATAGATCAGTAACTTGTATAGATCAGTAACTTGTAAAGGTCAGTAACTGGTAAAGATCAGTGCTGGTGTTGATCAGTAATTGGTATAGATCAGTAACTGGTAAAGATCAGTGCTGGTATAGATCAGTAACTTGTAAAGATCAGTAACTGGTAAAGATCAGTGCTGGTATAGATCAGTAACTTGTAAAGATCAGTAACTGGTATAGATCAGTGCTGGTGTTGATCAGTAACTGGTATAGATCAGTAACTGGTAAAGATCAGTGCTGGTATAGATCAGTAACTGGTAAAGATCAGTAACTGGTAAAGATCAGTGCTGGTGTTGTTCAGTAACTGGTATAGATCAGTAACTTGTAAAGATCAGTAACTGGTAAAGATCAGTGCTGGTATAGATCAGTAACTTGTAAAGATCAGTAACTGGTATAGATCAGTGCTGGTGTTGATCAGTAACTGGTATAGATCAGTAACTGGTAAAGATCAATGCTGGTGTTGATCAGTAACTGGTATAGATCAGTAACTGGTATAGATCAGTGCTAGTATAGATCAGTAATTGGTACAGATCAGTAACTGGTAAAGATCAGTGCTGGTGTTGATCAGTAACTGGTATAGATCAGTGCTGGTATAGATCAGTAATTGGTACAGATCAGTAACTGGTAAAGATCAGTGCTGGTATTGATCAGTAACTGGTATAGATCAGTGCTGGTATAGACCAGTAACTGGTATAGATCAGTAATTGGTATAGATCAGTGCTGGTATAGATCAGTAACTGGTATAGATCAGTAATTGGTATAGATCAGTGCTGGTATTGATCAGTTCTGGTATAGATCAGTGCTGGTATTGATCAGTAACTGGTATAGGTCAGTGCTGGTATTGATCAGTAATTGGTATAGATCAGTAACTGGTATTGATCAGTTCTGGTATAGATCAGTGCTGGTATAGATCAGTAATTGGTATTGATCAGTGCTGGTATTGATCAGTTCTGGTATAGATCAGTGCTGGTATTGATCAGTAACTGGTATAGATCAGTAATTGGTATAGATCAGTGCTGGTATTGATCAGTTCTGGTATAGATCAGTGCTGGTATTGATCAGTAACTGGTATAGGTCAGTGCTGGTATTGATCAGTAATTGTTATAGATCAGTAACTGGTATTGATCAGTGCTGGTGTTGATCAGTAACTGGTATAGATCAGTAACTGGTAAAGATCAATGCTGGTGTTGATCAGTAACTGGTATAGATCAGTAACTGGTATAGATCAGTGCTAGCATAGATCAGTAATTGGTACAGATCAGTAACTGGTAAAGATCAGTGCTGGTGTTGATCAGTAACTGGTATTGATCAGTTCTGGTATAGATCAGTAATTGGTACAGATCAGTAACTGGTAAAGATCAGTGCTGGTATTGATCAGTAACTGGTATAGATCAGTGCTGGTATAGACCAGTAACTGGTATAGATCAGTAATTGGTATAGATCAGTGCTGGTATAGATCAGTAACTGGTATAGATCAGTAATTGGTATAGATCAGTGCTGGTATTGATCAGTTCTGGTATAGATCAGTGCTGGTATTGATCAGTAACTGGTATAGGTGAGTGCTGGTATTGATCAGTAATTGGTATAGATCAGTAACTGGTATTGATCAGTTCTGGTATAGATCAGTGCTGGTATAGATCAGTAATTGGTATTGATCAGTGCTGGTATTGATCAGTTCTGGTATAGATCAGTGCTGGTATTGATCAGTAACTGGTATAGATCAGTGCTGGTATTGATTAGTAACTGGTATAGATCAGTAATTGGTATAGATCAGTGCTGGTATTGATCAGTTCTGGTATAGATCAGTGCTGGTATTGATCAGTAACTGGTATAGGTCAGTGCTGGTATTGATCAGTAATTGGTATAGATCAGTAACTGGTATTGATCAGTTCTGGTATAGATCAGTGCTGGTATAGATCAGTAATTGGTATTGATCACTGCTGGTATTGATCAGTTCTGGTATAGATCAGTGCTAGTATAGATCAGTAATTGGTACAGATCAGTAACTGGTAAAGATCAGTGCTGGTGTTGATCAGTAACTGGTATAGATCAGTGCTGGTATAGATCAGTAATTGGTACAGATCAGTAACTGGTAAAGATCAGTGCTGGTGTTGATCAGTAACTGGTATAGATCAGTGCTGGTATAGATCAGTAACTGGTATAGATCAGTGCTGGTAAAGACCAGTACCTGGTATAGATCAGTAATTGGTATAGATCAGTGCTGGTATAGATCAGTAACTGGTATAGATCAGTAATTGGTATAGATCAGTGCTGGTATTGATCAGTTCTGGTATAGATCAGTGCTGGTATTGATCAGTAACTGGTATAGGTCAGTGCTGGTATTGATCAGTAATTGGTATAGATCAGTAACTGGTATTGATCAGTTCTGGTATAGATCAGTGCTGGTATAGATCAGTAATTGGTATTGATCAGTGCTGGTATTGATCAGTTCTGGTATAGATCAGTGCTGGTATTGATCAGTAACTGGTATAGATCAGTAATTGGTATAGATCAGTGCTGGTATTGATCAGTTCTGGTATAGATCAGTGCTGGTATTGATCAGTAACTGGTATAGGTCAGTGCTGGTATTGATCAGTTCTGGTATAGATCAGTGCTGGTATTGATCAGTAACTGGTATAGATCAGTGCTGGTATTGATCAGTAATTGGTATAGATCAGTGCTGGTATTGATCAGTTCTGGTATAGATCAGTGCTGGTATAGATCAGTAACTGGTATAGATCAGTAACTGGTATAGATCAGTGCTGGTATTGATCAGTTCTGGTATAGATCAGTGCTGGTATTGATCAGTAACTGGTATAGGTCAGTGCTGGTATTGATCAGTAATTGGTATAGATCAGTAACTGGTATTGATCAGTTCTGGTATAGATCAGTGCTGGTATAGATCAGTAATTGGTATTGATCAGTGCTGGTATTGATCAGTTCTGGTATAGATCAGTGCTGGTATTGATCAGTAACTGGTATAGATCAGTGCTAGTATAGATCAGTAATTGGTACAGATCAGTAACTGGTAAAGATCAGTGCTGGTGTTGATCAGTAACTGGTATAGATCAGTAACTGGTATAGATCAGTGCTGGTATAGATCAGTAATTGGTACAGATCAGTAACTGGTAAAGATCAGTGCTGGTGTTGATCAGTAACTGGTATAGATCAGTGCTGGTATAGATCAGTAATTTTCAGATCAGTAACTGGTAAAGATCAGTGCTGGTATTGATCAGTAACTGGTATAGATCAGTGCTGGTATAGACCAGTAACTGGTATAGATCAGTAATTGGTATAGATCAGTGCTGGTATAGATCAGTAACTGGTATAGATCAGTAATTGGTATAGATCAGTGCTGGTATTGATCAGTTCTGGTATAGATCAGTGCTGGTATTGATCAGTAACTGGTATAGGTCAGTGCTGGTATTGATCAGTAATTGGTATAGATCAGTAACTGGTATTGATCAGTTCTGGTATAGATCAGTGCTGGTATAGATCAGTAATTGGTATTGATCAGTTCTGGTATAGATCAGTGCTGGTATTGATCAGTAACTGGTATAGATCAGTGCTGGTATTGATCAGTAACTGGTATAGATCAGTAATTGGTATAGATCAGTGCTGGTATTGATCAGTTCTGGTATAGGTCAGTGCTGGTATTGATCAGTAATTGGTATAGATCAGTAACTGGTATTGATCAGTTCTGGTATAGATCAGTGCTGGTATTGATCAGTTCTGGTATAGGTCAGTGCTGGTATTGATCAGTAATTGGTATAGATCAGTAACTGGTATTGATCAGTTCTGGTATAGATCAGTGCTGATATAGATCAGTAATTGGTATAGATCAGTAACTGGTATTGATCAGTTCTGGTATAGATCAGTGCTGGTATAGATCAGTAATTGGTATTGATCAGTGCTGGTATTGATCAGTTCTGGTATAGATCAGTGCTGGTATTGATCAGTAACTGGTATAGATCAGTGCTGGTATTGATTAGTAATTGGTATAGATCAGTGCTGGTATTGATCAGTTCTGGTATAGATCAGTGCTGGTATAGATCAGTAACTGGTATAGATCAGTGCTGGTATAGATCAGTAACTGGTATTGATCAGTGCTGGTATAGATCAGTGCTGGTATTGATCAGTAACTGGTATAGATCAGTGCTGGAATAGATCAGTTCTGGTATAGATCAGTGCTGGTATAGATCAGTAACTGGTATAGATCAGTAACTGGTAGTGATCAGTAACTGGTATAGATCAGTAATTGGTATAGATCAGTAACTGGTATAGGTCAGTGCTGGTATAGATCAGTAACTGGTATAGGTCAGTGCTGGTATTGATCAGTAATTGGTATAGATCAGTAATTGGTATAGATCAGTAATTGGTATAGGTCAGTGCTGGTATTGATCAGTTCTGGTATAGATCAGTGCTGGTATTGATCAGTAATTGGTATAGGTCAGTGCTGGTATAGATCAGTAACTGGTATAGATCAGTAATTGGTATAGGTCAGTGCTGGTATTGATCAGTAACTGGTATAGGTCAGTGCTGTTCACCAGGAATGGAAAGGAAGGGGGTAGAAGTCAGAAAACGAAGGTGGGAGAGTTGGAAGGTGATAGGTGAGACCAGGTGAGGGGAAAGGTGGAGCAGTCCTCATTGTGTGATCAGAAGTGGAAAGGGTGAGCCCTTTCAGGTTCCTGGGTATTAACAACTCTGTGGATCTACGCTGGGCCCAACATACTGATTCAATTATAAAGAAGGCATGACAGTGGCTGTATTTCATTTGAGTTTGAGGAGATTTGGTTCATCACGAATTTCAAATGCTGTACCATGGGGAGCATTCAAACTGGTTACATCACTGTCTGGTATGGAGTGGTGACTGCACAGGATTGGAGAAAGCTGCCAAAAGTTATGCCAGCTTTATCAGGGGCACTAGGCTCACCAGCATTGAGAACACCTTCATTAGGCAATGCCTCAAAAAGGCAACATCCTTCATTAAGGACCCCATTACCCAGGACATAGACTTTTCTCATTAGCACCATCAAGGAAGAGGTATCGGAGCCTGAAGACACACCCAGCATTTCAGGAACAGCTTCTTTCCCTCCACCATTGGACTTCTGAATAGACAATGAACCTTTGAACCCTACCTCAGTTTTTTCCCTCTCTTTTTGAACTACTTATTTAGTTTAAAGCTACACATGCAAAATGCTGGAGGAACTCAGTAGGTCAGGCAGCATCTATGGAAATGAATAAACAGTCAATGTTTCAGGCTGAAACGCTTCCACAGGACCAATTATTTTAATTTTATTTTCTTATTTAGTTTAATTTTCATTTTATATAGACTTATTATTGTAATTTACAGTTTTTATTATCATGTATTGCAATGTACTGCTGCCACATAACAACAAATGCATGATGTATACTGTTGATATTAAACCTGATTCTGAGGCGGGCACATCTTACCCTGTAACAGGATCCTACCACTAAGCGGATCTTTCCTTCTCATCCACCACATCCCACTCTCCTACCATAGGAATCACTCGCTACGTGACTCCCTTGTCCACTCGTCCCTCCCCAATGATCTCCCTCCTGGCACGTATTCTGCAAGCATGAAATGTGCTACACCAGCCCCTACACCTCCTCCTCAACTATCACTCAGATTGCCAATCAGTCGTTCCAGGCGAGGTGACACTTCACCTGTGGGTCTGTTGGGGTAATCTATTGTATCCAGTGTTCCTGGAGCAGCCTCTTCTACATCGGTGACACCCAACGAAGATCGGATGTCACTTTGTTAAACACTTTGTTTACCACAAGAGGCAGGATCTTCTGGTGGCTTTGCATTTCAATTCAACTTCCCATTCCCATTCTGACATGTCTGCCTATGGTCCAATTTCCGTGAATTACTCCCTTGTCCCTCTTCTCACTTTCTCCATTCCCCATTCTGGCTCCCCTCTTACCCCTTCTCATCTCCTCACCTGCTCATCACCTCCTTCTGGTGCCCCATCTCCTTCCTTTTCTCCCATGGTCCACTCTCCTCTCCTATCAGATTCTTCTTCTTTGACTTTTACCTCTTCCATCTATTACCTCCTTGCTTTTCATTTCATCCTCTTTTCCCAACCACCTTCTCCCTCATCTAGTCTCACCTACCACCAGCCAACTTGTACACCTTCCCCTTCCCCCATACTTCTTATTCCGGCTTCTTCTTCCTTCCTTTCCAATCCTAATGAAGGGTCGCAGCCCGAAACATCGAGCATTTACCCCTCCATAGATGCTGCCTCACCTTCTGAGTTCCTGAGCATTTTCTGTGTGCTAATCAAGATTCCCAGCATCTGCAGAATCTCTTATGTTTATGGCATAGATCAGTGACATTAATAATCAACAGGGAGAAAGGGTGCTGAAAAATAGAAAACTTCTCCGATAGGACTTAAGATAAAACTGATAGAAGTATTCAGAATCATGAGTAAATAAAGAGCGACTTCAACTAGCAAGATGGTCACTAAGCAGAAATCAAAGTTTTATGGGCAAAAGTACTAGAGGCAGTATGGATCATGTTGCTGTATACAGCAAGACCCCCATCACCACAGCTTGCCTCTTCTCCCGCGCCGCAAAATAAATGTGGTGGAGGCAAATTCCACTGTCATGCTCAAAAAGAACGTGAGCAACTCGAGACTAAAGTGTATCGGCCTGAAACATAAACTGTCTGTTCCCCTCATAGATGCTGCTTGACCTGCTGAGTTCCTCCAGTATTTTGTGTGTATGTTGCTCAAGATTTCTAACATCTGCAGAACCTCTTGTGTTCCAAAGGAACTTGCATGAATACAGGAAAGGATAATATTTCCGGCACCACTGGAAAGAACAGGGCATCTAGTTAGGATAGGGAGGGAACATGGACTCAGGCCTGAGAGGCCAGTGTCAGGCATTTTCATGCCTTACAAGGTGTGGAGCGAAAGACTGTGTGGTGCGCCACTCCTCACACAGACATTTCGCAGTATTTTCTTTATTTTACGAGGTTGAGTTGCGAGCTCAACACTCAACCTGGCATGGATGGAAAGCGTACTCGGGAACAGCCTGACTGGATTCGAACCTGGGAACCTCCGTTCCGGAGTCCGGCGCTGATGTCACTGCTCCACCAGCCGACCAGGATACGTCTGTCGAAATGCCAGTGTCAGGCATGATGGACTGAATGAATGGCAGGTGAAAGGTGAAGTAACTAAGATGAACATGAGGGGGAACTTCTTCCCTCAGAGGTTGGTGTGAGTGTGGATCGAGCTGCCAGTGGAAGTGGTGGCTGTGGGATCGAGTTCAAGAAACTTGGATGGATACATGGATGGGAAGGGGATAGAAGGTTGCAGGTAGATGTGACTAGGCATAGTAATAGTTCAGCATGGATTAGATGGGCTGAAGGGCCTATTTCTGTGCTGTAGTGTTCTATCACTCTATGATATTTGAGTTTGTAGCAATAGCAGGTAAATTTGAAGGCATTATAAGTTCAGGTCTTTTGGAGATAAGTTAGGATGAATCATTTCAAGAATCATTGTCGATTCAATTTGTAATTTCATGGGCCACAGACTGCCTGAATGTAATATAGTTACCATGGTTGTTCCTGGGCTAGATGGCAACTTAATAGAGTAGAAATTGTCTGTTGAAAATAAATTGCAGTTTAATTTCTATCAAGTAGGATGCTGAAACTGGTGAGCTGGGCAGTGAAGGTGCCCACCCTGTGAAATACAGCAGGAAAGAAGCCAGCGGGGCAGCTGGCACCTGACACGACATTGTATTGCACATAATTTGGCACTTGACAAGGGTGAGTAAAAAGAAGCTTTGTTTAACTGGAACTGCCAATATATCAGAGTGGGGAATTGAGTCTTTGGCTTATCGGGGCTTCAGCAAGGAAAGGCGTAGGCTGTAGGTAGATTTATGTTTGTGATTTATTTTTTTTTCATTCTTGTTGCACATTTAGAGCAGTAGAAGTGTCCTGAATGGAATGCTCCTCTTGTGGGACGTGGGAGGGCAAGGAGGCCGTCAGTGCCCCGATGACGACACCTGCAAGAAATACATCCAGATGTAGCTTCTATCAGACTGTATTAAGGAATGAGAGCTGGAACTGGGTGAACTCCGGATCATTTGGGAGGCTGAGCGTTTGCTAAGCAGGCCATACAGGGATGTACTTACACCAAAGGTGCAGGACACAAGATTCTGTGAGATAGTCAGGAGCGGGAAAGGGGATAGGCAGCCAGTGCAGAGTCCCCCTGTGGCCATCCCCCTCAACAACAGGTATACCACTTCGGAGACTGTTGGGGGACGTGACCTAGCAGAGGAAAGCCACAGCGTTCAGGTTGCTGGCACTGAATCAGGCTGTGTGGCTTAGCAGGGAAGGCGGGAGAAGAGGCGAGCTGTGGTGATAGGGAACTCGTTGGTAAGCGGAACAGAAAGGAGGTTCTTTAGACCGGAGTGAGATTCCTGGATTGAATGTTGCCTTCTGGGTGCCGGGTTCAAGGATATCTCAGGTTGAGTTCACAGCATTCTTTAGTGCAAGGGTGAGTGGCCAGAGTTTGTGGTCCATGTTGGTACCAATGACATGGGTAGGAGAGGTGACAAGGTCCTGTAAAGTGAGTTCAGGGAGTTAGGTGCTAAGTTAAAGGACAGGACCTGCAGAGTTGTGATCTCTGATTGCTGCCCATGCCATGAGGCTAGAAATAGGAAGATCATACAGTTTAACACCTGGATAAGGAGTTGGTGCAGGAGGGAGGGCTTCAGATTTTTGGATCATTGGGCTCTCTTCTGGGCTAGGTGTGACCTGTATCAAAGGGACGGTTTGCACCTAAACTGGATGGGGTCCAATACCCTAGTGGGAAGGGTATGCCCGTGTTGCACAGGGGGGGGGGGGTTAAAATGGAATTGCAGGGGAATGGGAACAAGAGTGCCAAAACCGATAGTGAAGAGATTGTGGAGAAAGATGTTAAGTCAAGCATGGTAGGAGTAATGTTCCGAGCTGTGGATATTTCACTGCAAAGAGTATTGTGGGAAAGGCAGATGAGCTTAGGGCATGGTTCTGCATGTGGAATTATATACTGTAGCTACTAGTGAGGCTTGGTTGCAGAAGGGCATTACTGGCAGCTCAGTGTTCCGGAATCCATTGTTTTAGACATGATAGACCGGGAGAGGGTTGGCATTTCTAGTCAGGGAAAATGTCATGGCAGTGTTCAGTTCGAACAGACTGGAGAGCTCCTCTGGTGAGGCTATTTTGGTAGAACTGAAGAATAAGAAAGGGATGACCGTGTTAATAGGATTATATTACTGACCACCCAACAGTCCGCAGGATTTAGAGGAGCAAATTTGAAGAGAGATTGCAGAATGTTGCAAGAAAGATAAGGTGTGATAGTAGGTGATTTCAGCTTTCCAAATATTGATGGGGACTTCCATACTGCAAAAGGGATGGGTAGGAAAGAGTCTGTCAAATATGTTCAGGAAAGTTTCTTTAAACATGATATAGAGGTCCCAACAAGCGCATGTGCGATACTAGATCTCCTATTAGGGAATGAGACAGGGCAGGTGACAGAAGTTTGTGTAGGGGAACACTTTGCCTCTAGTGATCATAATGCCATTAATTTCAAAGTAATTATAGAGAAGGATATGTCTGGTCCTCGGGTTAAGATTCCAAATTGGAGAAAGGCCAATTTGGATGGTATCAGATAAATCTTGCAAGTGTGGATTGGGACAGGTTGTTTTCTGGCAAAGGTGTACTTGGTAAGTGGGAGACCTTCAAAAGTGATATTTTGAGAACCTAGAGTTTTTATCTTCCTGCCAGAATAAAAGGCAAGGATATTGAAGCCTTGATTAAGTAAAAGGTGTATAGCAGGTATAGACAGGTAGAATCAAATGAGTTACTTGAGGATTATAAGAAATGCAAGAGAACACTGAAGAGAGAAATTGGGAGGGCTAAAAGAAGGCATGGGTTGCTCTAGCAGACAAGGTGAAAGAGAATCCTAAGGAATTTTACAAATATATTAAGAATGTGACTCTCTCTGCCGTCTTATAATGAGTTAGCAGTGAATACAAACTAACAGTAACATAACTCTACAATGCATAGGAATACCAATGAAAAGGCATAGTCAGTAAATGTATGGGTAAACAGAATAAATATAAAAGTTTGAATGTTCCTTCTAAAGGAAAATAAGACAATCAGCTGCATGAATACTGACAGACACCCATGCAAATTTAATGTTCGTCAGGAAGCAATAATTCAGCTCACACTTAAACTGACAAAATGTTTTAAGCTATAACAAACAAGATAAAAAAAAAGGGCCCATTGCACACCAGTCTATAGCATGCACACAATCTTTGGAGCTCATGCCAAGTAATCAATCCAGTTTGCTTCAGTTTGTTTACTCACAGTACTGAAACAGTTCTGCGCTGAAGAATCAGTCCAAGCAATAAAGAAAATCCATATAACATCCAAGGATTCAAACTGTCTCCTCTTTCTCTTTCTCCAATGTTGTATGCTAGCTGGATAACTGACAGTTATCTGTACATTCTCTGTGAGACCATAGTCTGCATGAGGATTTTTTGACAGCTGCATCTGTCCTTCGAAATTTAGTTCTGTGAGCATTTCACCATGTTCTTCCTCCATGTTTGTTAACCATTTTTTCTCTTCTCCTTTTCCCGAAACTTTTTCGACCACTCTCACAATGGCTCTTTCTAGCATGGCTACCCATTGTTTTTTCACCCCCACGGTATCTTATTGGCCAATATGTTAACAAGACAAATCATATTGGCTAATTCAACAAGCCTAAATTATTAAACAACTGAATTTTTATTTGAAACAGCAAAATGGAATACGTACTCAATTGAAACTGCAAACTATTAAATGTATAATGTAGGTAAAGAAACACCTTTTTTTATATAGATTTGAGTTTTGAGGAGATCTGCAGAATATTGAATGCCCAACAGTATAACTGTACTAATAAAATAAAGCATGGTCTTAAACCAGGGTACTACAAGAACAAAAGGATAGCAAGGGACAAGCTTGGCCCCCTGGAAGATCAGAGTGGTAACCTTATGTGGAGCTGTAAGAGATGGGGGAGATTTTAAATGGATTTTTTGTATCATATTTCCTTGGGAGACAGACAGATACTGACTATAGACGTGAGGCAAAGCAGCAGCGAGGACATGGACCCTAGACAGATTGCAGAGGAGGAGATGTTTGCTGTCTTGAGACAAATTAGGCTGGATAAACCCAGACGGCCTGAGAAGGTGTCCCCTCAGACCTTGGGGGAGGCTAGTGCAGAAATTGCAAGGGCCCTAACATAGATATTTAAAATCTCCTTAGCCACAGGTGAGGTGCCAGAGAACTGGAGGATAGCTAATGTTGTTCCATTGGTTAAGAAAGGATCTAAGAATAAACCAGGAAATTATAGGCCAGTGAGCCTGACATCAGTAGTGGGAAAGTTATTGGAAGGTATTCTAAGGGGCAGGATATAAAGGTATTTGGAAAGACAGGGACTGATTAGGGATAGTCAACCTGGCTTTGTGCATGTTAAGTCATGTCTAACCAACCTTACAGAGTTTTTTGTGGAAGTTACCAGTTAAGCTGATGAAGGAAAGGCAGTGGATATTGTCTACATGGACTTTGGCAAGGTCTTTGACAAGGTCCCACATGGGAGGTTGGTCAAGAAGGTTCAATCGCTTAGAATTCAAGATAAGGTAGTAAGTTCAATTAGACATTGGCTTTGTGGGAGAAGCCAGAGAGTGATAGTAGATGGCTCGCCTCTCTGACTGGAGGCCTGCGACTAGTGGTGTGCTACAGGGATTGCTGCTGGGTCTGTCATTGTTTGTCATCTATATCAATGATTGGATGATAATGTGGTAAGCTGGATCAGCAAATCTGTGGATGACACCAAGTTTGGGTGTGTATTGGACAGCGAGGGCAACTATCAAAGCTTGCATCGGGATCTGCAGAAATTTCAGGGTTAAAGGTTCATAATTCATTGAAAGTGCTGTCACGGGTAGATAGGGTCATAAAGAAAGCTTTTGGCACATTGGCTTTCACAAATCAATGTACTGAATACAGGAGTTGGGATGTTATGTTGAAATTGTGTGAGACATTAGTGAGGTCTAATTAGGAGCAGTGTGTTCCGTTTTGCTCACCTACCTACAGAAGAGATGTAAATAAGACTGAAAGAGTGCACAGAACATTCACAAGCAGGTTGCCAGAAATTGAAAGCCAGAGTTAACTTTATTCCCTAGAACGCAGAAGATTGAGAGGAGATTTGATAGAGGTATACAAAATTATTAGATAGAGTAAATGCAAGCAGGCTTTTTCCGTTGAAGTTGAGTGAGACTGCAACTAGAGGTCATGGGTGGGGGGTGAAAGGTGAAGTGTTTATGGAGAAAATGAGGGAAAACTTCTTCACTCAGAGTGTGGTGAGACTGTGGAACGAGCTGCCAGTGCAAGAGGTAGATGTGGGGTTAATTTCACAAGCTTCACAAGGGTGACTCCAGGAATGAAAGGGTTATATGAGGGATGTTTGATAGCTCTGGGTCTGTATTCGCTGGAATTCAGAAGGATAAGAGAGGATCTCATTGAAACCTTTCGAATGTTGGAAGGCCTATACAGAGTAGATGTGGAAAGGATGTTTCCCATGGTGTAAGAGTCTAGGACAAGAGGATAAAGGCTCAGGATAAAGGGGTGTCCTTTCAAAACAAAGATGCGGAGAAATTTTTTTAGCCAAAGGGTGGTGAATTTGTGGAATTTGTAGCCACATGCAGCTGTGGAGGCCGGGCCATTGGGTGTATTTAAGGCAGAGATTGCTAGGTTCCTGATTGGACGTGGCATCAAAGGTTATAGGGAGAAGGCCAGGAAATGGGGTTGAGGAGGAGAGAAAAAAAGATCAGCTATGATTGAATGGCAGAGCAGACTCAATGGGACAGATGGCCTAATTCTGCTCCTATGTCTTATGGTCTTATTTCAACATTTAAGAGAAATTTGGATGCGTACATAGATTGGAGGGGTATGGCCTGTGTGCAGGTTGATGGGACTAGGCAGATTAATGGTTCGGAATGGACTAGTTAAACCATAGGGCCTGTTTTATGCTGTTAGTACTCTAAACTACTTTATAAATAGAACACAACATATTTTACAGCTCATTCTCAGAATAATGCTTGTGGCATTGAGGTAAAATGGTAGTTTATATCAATAAGCTATTTACACACTGCGGTTTTTGTTACACTGCTGTGGTTATGGATAGACGATAGATAGAACAAACCATGGAGTATGGGGAGAGATCACGTTGCACCATGTGATTAAACTGCAGCTCATAAAATGGCTTAAAATAGCGTTTACTTTGCCAGCAACACAATTACAAACAATTATTAAATAAAGTAGGTCCTATGTTGCCAAAATTAGATTTTAGTTTAATCTTCTATTAACAGCACCAATTTTTAATGAAAAAACCTTAAAGATTAAAAGCCAGTTAAGGAGATTGATTCTCCATCCATTATAACAGATAGGAGTTGCAGAAAGCGTAAAAAGATTGTAGTAAATAAATTTGCAGGCATGAATTGTTTTAATGAAATCACACCACCATATAAATGAGGTAATTTCCACAATGATTGCAGAAGCTCCAACTACATCCAATACCTGTGGCAGCTAGAGAACCTTCCCAGTAACTGAAAACATATTAATAGCACTGTTAGATGTGTAATCTTTTTTATAAAGGCAAAAATGATTTCAGCTTGATAGGGTCATAAAGAGAGCAACAGGTATATAAGATTGTAAAGAGAGCTTTTGGCACATTGGCCTTCATAAATCAGGGCACTGAGCAGTGGAGTTGGTATTTATGTTGAAGTTGTATAAGATGTCGATGAGACCAGATTTGGAGTATTTCTCACCATCGACCTACAGGAAAGAGTGGACTGGTAGTATAGTAGTTAGCACAACACTTTACAGTACCAGCAACCTGGGTTCAATTCCCGCTGCTGTCTGAAAGGAGTTTGTATGTTCTCCCCATGATCATGTAGTTTTCCTCCAGGTGCTCTGGTTTCCAAAAATGTATTGGTTGAGAGGTTATTTAGTCATTGTAAATTGTCTTCTGATTAGGCTAGGATTAAATCAGGAGTTGCTGGGCGGCGTGTCTCAAAGGGCCAGAAGGGTCTATTCTGCACTGCATCTCAATAAAAATAAAATATACCAATAAGGTTTAAAGAGTGCAGAAACTTTACAAAGATGTTGCTGGCACTTCAGGACCTGAGTTATAGTGAAAAATTGAATAGGTTAGGTCCTTAGGACACTGCAGTTTGCCTCTCGCCACAATAAATCTACAGCGGATGCAATCTCACTGGCTCTCCACTCAGCCTTGGATCTCGTGGACAATAGCAACACCTACCCAACAGCAATTCCTATGTCCAAACGGGTTCTGATTCTTTATTCCCTGGAGAACAGGAGACTGTACAGCAGCGAGACCTGGATAACATACGCTAAGCAAGAGAGAAGGTCCAGCACCTTCCATTTAAGGTACCTTAATTGCATTTTGGGCATCTCCTGGAGAGAAAGAGTACCCAATGGTGCAGTTCTCTCTTGTGCTGGCCTCCCTTGCGTCTACGCCTGTGCAGGCAGTGTAGGCTGCACTGACTGGGCCATGTCTGCCTCATGCAGGATGGCCGTGTCCAAAAAGACATCCTCCGTGGCGAGCTGGCTTCAGGCAGGAGAACAGCCGGCCACCTGCAGCTGCGCTACAAGGATGTCTACAAGTGGGACATGAAGACACTGGATATCAACACTGAGTCCTGAGAGGAGGTTTCAGCCAACCACACCAGAGGGAGAAGCACCCTGAAACAACACCTTAAGTCAAGCGGGAAAAAATTCCTGAGGGCAGCAGAAGACAAACAGCCCCCGAGAAAGGAAACCTGCATCTCCAGCAGATCTGAGACTACTTATAGATGCAACCTTTGCAACAGAGACTGTCACTCCCGCATGGGTCTTGTGAGCCGTAGGCAGTGCTGCACCAACAAAGTAGATAGCTAAGCTGTAACATCCATGGTCAATGTCAAGCAATGGAGGGCCACTAATTGCAATGTACTGTAAAATAGCAAATTTCACAACATACGCCAGTGATATTAAAACTGATTCCGGTCCTTTATTCCCTGGAGCACTGGAGAATGAGTGGAGATCAAAGCATACAAAATTATGAGAGGTATAAATGGAGTGAATACATTGCAGGCATTCCCACCTCAGATTTGGTGAGAATGGAAGGAGAAGTCACCAGTTTAAGTTGAAAAGTGAAAGACTTAAGGGGAATCAGAGGGGCCTTCTTCACTTAGAGAATGTTGTGAGTATGGAACAAGCTGCCAGCTGAATTGGAAATGGAGGTTCAATTGTAACAATGGACAGATACATGGATCAAAGAGATACAAAGGGTTGTGGTCCAGGTGCAGGTAGATGGGACTAGTCAATCCAGGCCGGCATCAACTAGATGGGCTGACAGACCCATTTCTGTGCTGTAATGCTCTACGACTCTCTAGCTCTAATATTGAAAGTTCAGTCAACCACTTCAGAGCAAGTTAATTCATAAAGATAACAGTTGTGGATGGCATAGGCCAAATGTAGACTATATAGGCTTCAATCCTGTTGGAAACACATTGAGGAAAACACAAATCAATCTTTTAAATTCCATAGGATGGTACCCTGATGATCAGATCCACGTGCTTCCGATTAGTAACTTCAACTCAAACAGATTCCCATCTTAGGCCAGTTGCATGTTCTCCAATCCTACCTGTTACTGAAGGGAAGTAGATGCCGACCAGCAGGGTGAAATAAGACGTTATGTCGGTGAACACGTAAGGTTGATCCAAGTCAACTTTTTGGGGTGAGGCAGTGACAGATGACAGCTGACTGTGCTCTACGATCACACCTTTAGTCAAATAATTTGCCCACAGGTTTTCTGGAAAAACAAAAAGTAATGCTTCAATTACATTTGTCTGAGTAGAATTACCATTTTCTATGTCATAGTACTGTTAACGAGTCTTTGTCTAGCATGCTATGATGTTAAGCTAAAGTTTAAGATTTAGAAGGGCCAAGATGACCTGTTTCCATGCTGTAATTGTTAATTGTTATTGTTTTGTTAAGCTTTTTCAATGTCCCAAATTTTCCCCATACACAGTAAAAGGGGGCAATGGAATGTAAAGTATGGGGAAAATTTGGGACATTGAAAAAGTTTAACCACAGCTTTGGTGAGGATTGTTGAAGGAATTGCCCATCTATACTGGCCATATCATCAATATCTCCTATGGTTGGCTTTCCAAATGAAGACAGACACTGGCTGGTGATTGGAGTAGTGCATAGCTGACAGTGCTCCATTGTACCAATGCATTTACAACACTGCAGAAGAGGCAGTGGCACCTAATACTGCAATTTCAAAATTGCCCTGTTCTCAGAACATCACCCTTTTTCATAGAAACATAGAAAACCTACAGTATAATACAGGCCCTTCAGCCCACAAAGTTGTGCCAAACATGTCCCAACCTTATAAGTTACTAGGATTACCCATAGCCCTCTATTTTCCTAAGCTCCATGTTTCAGGAGTCTAGAAACATTATAGTAATTCTGCTAGATTAAAAAATATGACATTTATAAAATAATAATAGGTGAAAGTGACAATGATTTGAAGAAGATGGAATCTGATAGGAGAGGACAATGGACCATCAGAATCAGAATAAGTTTAATATCATTGACTATGTCGTGAAATTTGATGTTTTCCTACAGTAGTACAGTGCAATACATAAAAATTACTGTAAGTTACAGTAAGAAACAGACAAAAAGTAAATAAACAGTGTAAAAGAGCAAAATAGTGAGCAGTGTTCATGGATTATGGACCGTTCATAAATCTGATGGCAGAGAAGTAGAAGCTGTTCCATTGATTGTGTATCCACTGATTCCAGTACCCCCTCTTTGATGGTAATAATGAGAAGCGGACATGTCCTGGATGGTGAGGGTCTTTAATACTGGATGCCACCACCATTTAATGATGGACGGAGGCTAGTGTCTATGATGGACTAGGGAATAATGGGAAGAAGGTGAGGAAGGAAACCGGATGGGCTGTGGGTGATGGGCAAAAGGAGAGGGTGGGGGGAGGGAAAATACATGTGGTGCTGGGGCCGGTGGGTTAAGAGAATACCAAGCGAGTGTCCGAGGGGAGTGGCTACAAATGTTGGAGGAAATCGATGTCCATGCTGCCAGGTTGATCAGCAAGGTGTGTGATCAATACGCTTGACTTAAACCTTAATGTGCATGCCAGGCTTTTGAGCGATCAAGAAAATAAGCCACTTGCCAAAGAACATTTAACACGTTCATGTGGATGATCTAGTTCAGCTTCTTGGTGAGCCTGAAGTGTTGAGGGCAAACCCAGTGATGATAGTATCATTGCTCATTGGGGAATGCTACTATTGGTGGTGGTATTGCCTATGACAAGAATACAACACATTACTGGTTCAACCAAGCAAGGATCTTGCTCAGGTCCTTATATAGAATGCATGTATTTTGCAGAAGAGAGTAGTGCCACTGAAGTGAACATTTACTGTAAGTATATGAGCTAAAGATCTACTTGATTAACGGAGGAATTGTGAATGATGCTGAATGCTGTTGAATCATCAAACTCTTGACTGCATCAATGAGCCCATTGACAAAAGAACTGGAGATAGGCTAACAAAAGCAGTGATATCCTGGAATATGATTTACTTTTCAAATTCACAATCCCCTTTTCTTTGCAGCAAGTGCAATTCCAAACACTGGAGACTACAACTGGCCACTTAGACCTCAGTTCTGTTGGAAACTTGGACACGATACAAAATGGTATTACAGGAAGGATACTGCACAGATAGAAGATTGGCTAACTAGTAGATGGAAAAGAGTCGGAATAAAGGGGGCCTTTTTTGGTTGGCAGCTGGTGACTAGTGGTGTTCCGAAGGGGAGGTGGTGGGATCACTTCTTTTCATGTTATAGGTCAATGATTTGGATGACAAAATTGGTGTAATTGTGGCCAAGTTTGCAGACGATAGAAAGGTAGTTGGAGGGCAGGTGGTGTTAAGGAAGCAGGGAATCTGCAGAAGGACTTGCACAGATTAGGAGAATGGGCAAGAAAGTGGCAGATGGAACATTGTGCACGGAAATGTATGGTCATGCATTTGGTAGAAGGAATAAAGACAGACTATTTTCTAAAAGGGGAAAAGTTCAGAAATCAGCAGAGCAAAGCGACTTTGGAGTCTTCATGCAGGATTCCCTAAATGTTAACTTGTAGGCTGTGTCAGTGGTAAGGAAGACAAAAGCAACGTTAGCATTCATTTTGAGAAGACTAGAATACCAAAGCATGAACGTAATCCTGAGGCTTTATATTGTAAGGCATTGGTGAGACTGAACTTGGAGTATTGTGAGCAGTTTTGGGCCTCTTATCTAAGAAAGGATGTGCTGGCATTGGAAGGAGTCCAGAGGAGGTTCACGAGAATGATCTCGGGAACAAAAGGGTGGAAGAGTGTTTAGTGGCTCTGAGCCTGTACTCACTGGAGTTTAGGAGAATGGGGGGGGGGGGGGATCTCATTGAAATCTTTTGAATGTTGACAGGCCTAGGCAGAATGGACATGGTAGTCTAGGACCAGAAGGCATGGTCTCAGAATAGAAGGACATCTATTTAGAACAGAGATGAGGAGGAATTTCTTTACTCAGAGGGTGATAAATCTGTGGAATTCACTACCACAGATGGAGACCAAGTCTTTGGTTATATTTAAAGTGGAGGTTGATAGGTTTTTGATTAGTAAGGACTTCGAAGGTTATGGGGAGAAGGCGGGAGAATGGAGTCAAAAGGGATGATAAATCAGCCATGATGAAATGGTGGAGCAGACTTGATGGGCCAAATGGTTCAATTCAGCTAAAGTTTTATGGTCAGGCAATACTTGATGTTAGTAAAACATTTTTCCTTGTTCTCTAAGTCTTGTGGTCTTTGTTGTGGTGGGTTGCAGAGGTGAACTCAACATTAGCATCGGTGAACGGTTTGCTGGAAAGAATTCACCACTGAATGGAACGGTCAGTCACTTCTTCCGCCAGTTAGGCTAGAGCTGACTGGAAAATAGTTACCTGGATCAAATTTATCTTGTTTTAAAATCACCTGTGTATAATATGCCACATTTTCAACCATATATCAATGTCACGATTGCATTCATAATAGCTGCCTGGGAGAGGAATCAGATTATGGATGGGGGTGGAGGGAGGTGATGAGAAGCAGATGTCTGGTGTGTAGGTTGATGACATAGAGGTCTGGGTCATTTGGAGTAAACCAACTTGACAGAGGACTTCGAGAGAAGGAAAACTAGAATCAGTCATACAGTACTTTTGTCTGAAGTCACCAACTAATATTTCACCCTTATTTCCTGGACTCACAAGGAGCTCTTAAACAAGATTAACTTAGACGATGTGCAAATCAGCACAGTTATGCAATGCAGCCTGAGTTAATATCTACACAATGTTGAAGATTTAATCTCAATGACAAATGAATGCAATAAAAATGATTAAATATACCATATCCAGAATTCTGGTTGCTTGCCAATAAACAGAACATCTGTTACTAAATAGCTCATGACTTTGCTATATTTCTTTCTTTCAATGCAAGCCCCGAGCAAATGAAACGAGTGACATTGAAACTTGGACCAACAGGAAACTTTTTGATCTAAGTGACAAATAATATCACTTATGGTTTAAAGCCACCACAATATCAATTTTAAATAGCTATGAGAATGATTTTTATGTGCTGTAAGAAATTTATATATCACTGCCCTCCAGTAATCGAATTACACACAGTGACCACTTTATTCGGTGTAACTGTACATCTGCTCGTTAATACAAATATCTAATCAGCCAATCATGTGGCAGCAACTCAGTGCATAAAAGCATGCAGACATGGTCAAGAGCTCCAGCTGTTGTTCAGACCAAACAGCAGAATGGGGAAGAAATGTAATCTAAGTGAGTTTGACTGTGGAATGATTTTTGGTGCCAGACAGGGTAGTTTGAGTATCTCAGAAACTGCTGATCTCCTGGGATTTACACACACAACACTCCCTAGAGTTTACAGAGAATAGTGCAGAAAGCAAATAAACACCCAGCGAGTGGCAGTTCTATGGGTGAAAATGCATTATTAATGAGAGTGGTCAGAGGAGAATGGCCAGACTGGTTAAGCTGAGAGGACAGTAACAATAACTCAAAAAAACCACAATGGTGTGTAGAGAGCATCTCTGAATGCACAACATGTTGAACCCTGAAGTGGATGGGTTACAATAGCAGAAAGCCATGAACATAGACTCAGTGGTCACTATACTAGGTGACCACTGTACCTAATATAGTGTCCACTGAGTGCATTTTTTAAAACTAGCTTTTATTGGAAGGAATTTTAGACAGTAGTTCTGTTTCCTCCAGTTCTGGAGTAGGTTGCTTTGCTTGTTTTAAGTCCTGAAATGCATTTGGGCTTGGCTCAAACTCACTGGCTGAAGCAATATTGTAAGATGACCCTTTGTATTTTAACACATTCATGTTGTCCCTATCACATAGCCTCCTCTTGACTGGTTTAATCTCTCTCTTTCTTTGTCACCAATACTTTATTCAAGGACATAGTCAAGTTACTCCTTTTGAATTAGTGGGCAGATCCACGTGACTGATTCAATTGGTTTTGATCTCCTGGTCTGACTGATGATAAGTTTCCCTGTTTATAAAAACATTGACGTTCATGGCAAAGAATGGAGGCCACATCAGCCAGAAAGAGAACAATTCAGTGCTTCAAGCCAATCTCCATCTGTATTGTCAAAGGTCCTTGTTCTGAAGTATCTCCTAGAATTTCTGACAGGTTCTGCCTCAACCTCCATTACAATACAACTGCCACTAAAGACTCAGAAAATATCCACAGATGTATGGTGGAGAGCATTCTGACTGGTTGCATCACAGGCTTGTATGGAGGCTCCATTGCACAGGATCACCGGGGGCTGCAGAAGGTTGTAGATTCAGCTATCTGCATTACAGGCACAACCCTCCCCACTATCGAGGACATCTTCTAGAGGTAGTTCCTCAAGGAGCTGGCAATCATCACTAAGGACCCTCACCATCTGAGACATGCACTCTTCTTATTACTACCATCAGAGAGGAGATACAGGAGCTGGAGGACCCACACTAACAGTTTAGGAATTGCTTCTTCCCTCCTGTCATCAGATTTCAAGACAGTTCATAAACCCATGAATACAACCTCATTGTTTCCTTTTTTGTATTATTTATTTATTTTATATTTTATCATAATTTTATGTTTTTGCAATGACCTGCTGCGGCAAACCAACAAATTTTACATAAGACAATGAGAATAAACCTGATTGTGATTGTGATTCTGAATCTAGCTCTCCATTACTCCTTGGGTGGAAAGAGATAATCAACATGCTTCTGATTCTTTTACCAAAACTATGTGCCTTAGCTATTGATCTTCCTGCAAAAGAAGATAGGTACATCTTGTTCTCAGAATAGATCATTTCAGTCACCCCTTTAGTCCTTTGTCCCAAAGAGAGAAATCTTAGCTCAGCCTATCTCACCTCCAACCTCCAGCACTAACACCTTCTGTCGTTCTCCTACATCCTTCCTGCAGTTCGCTGATTTGAATATGATGTGATGACTACATAACTACAATGACATTGTAGAGTAATGGGTGTCCAGTGGCACTGACTACATAACCCAGTGCTCCAGATTAAATGGGAGAGATATTAACCAACAGCTGGTAACGCACTGAATTAATTAACCATTTCTGCCTCCCACTGATTCACACCATTACTCAGATAGTCACCAGTAAGGAGGCTCAATAACGTTTATTACAGCCAGCTGCATCTTGTAAAACTAAGACCGATTAAGGCTCAAAGAAGTCATGGGAGCCATTGAAGACTGAATTTCTGCTGGGGTATTTGAGCCACGAACGACCATGTGAGAGAGGGAGGACAAAGGTTTTTGGCACCACCCTGGAGGAGGTGGAATTAGGGCATGTCTAGCTACCTGAAGAGGACACTTTAGGCTGATGCTGTGGATGTGAAGAACATGGAAGGAAGTAACAGTCAATGTGGATTTCCTCAGGAACATGGATGCAAGGCTGGAAGGCAGGATGAGCTTTAGTGACCACACCCAGGCTATCCTGATGACTAAATACAAAGTTAAAATAAGATCAAATGAAATAAAGTACAGACTTTTTTCCCATAGCAGAAATGATTAATAGGAGGTGATTTTAAGGTGACTGGAGTAAAGTGTAGGTGGGATATCAGAGGTAGGGCTTTAACACAGGGAGTGTTAGATGTGTAGAAAGTGCTGCCAGGCGTGGTGATAAAGGCAGATAAACTAGGGACACTTAAGAGACTCTTAGATAGGCACATGGATGAAAAACATGGAGGGCTATGTGGGAGATTGATCTTAGAGTTAGTACATGCTGTACTGTTCTATTTTCTCTATTCTGTGTTCAGACTGACTGCACCACTGGCCTCACCATTGGCAAGTGTCACTATGTTCCAGCACCCACTTACCATGACTACGTTTTTGGGATGTCTGAGAAAACTGGAGCACACAAAGAAAACCCACACAATTATGGGGAGAAAGTATAAGCTCCTTATGGACAGTGGCAGGAATCGAGACCCAGTTTCACTCACTGCTGTCCTGTTGTAGCATTCATGGTAACTGGCTGTGTCCTTAAGACATACTGTAGGACATTCAGTGACAGACATTCCCTTTCTGGCAGGCGTGGAGGAGTCAGGAGTTGTGTGGAAGTATGGAGCTGGTGCCATTGGCCACCAGTAGGACTGAAGCAATAAATGAGGAAGGTAACTACACATCTAATTCTCTTTCCTTTTTATACTTCTTCACACTTTTCTTACTCAGAAGTTCCAGTCTGTGTAAACCCATGTTTGCTTCTTTCTCATCTTCCTTCACTAATTTGTTTCATTTTCATTTCAGGTACTGGATAAATGGAAACTGTTGGGATTGTCTACTGTATCTGGAGCTACCAGTGTGGCCTCCTCTACATCGGTGAGACTTGACATAAATCGGGGGACTGCTTTGTCTAGCAACTTTGCTCTGTCTGCAACAAATAGGATTTCCCGATGGCCAGCCATTTTACATCCACTCCCCATTCCATACTGACATGTCGGTCCCTTGGCCCTTCTACTGCCATGATGAGGGCACCCACAAGTCGGAGGAGCAACACTTCACATTCTGTCTGGGTAGCCTCCATGAACATTGATTTCTCTAACTTCTGGTAGTTTCTCTCCCTCCCCTTTTCTCTTTTTAAATTCCTCATTCTGAGTCCCGACTTACCATTTCTCCTCACCTGCTTATCATCTCCCTCTGACACCCCTCCTCCGTCACTTTCTCTCGTTCCACTCTCTTTTCCTATCAGATTCCTTGTTCTTCAGCCCTTTACCTTTTCCACGCATCACCACCCATCTTCTCATTTAATCCTCCCTCCCCCACAAATCTACCTTCCGCCTCACCTGGATTCACCTATGATCTTTTAGCTTGTAATTCTTCCCCTCCCCCCATCTTCTTATTATGGTTTCGTCCCTCTTCTGTGCCAGTCTTGAAATGTTGACCTGCATTTTGTGTGTGTCTTAATGAAAACTTCTCCACCACACCAGTTTTACACAGTGCCTTAAATCACTTTAAGGCACTTCACAGGAATATTATCAAATTATCAAGGTCTGTTTCTGAATTTATAACCAGTGGATGAATAAAGGAACCAGGAAGAACTGAACTCTCGAAAGTTTTAAGTGTGTTAGTTTAAGCTGGGTTAAAACTTAATGCAATTTAGATTCTACAATAGTGAAATATAGTTGGTTTCCGCATTGATTTCATGCAGAGATCAACAATTGAATTCTGACATTAAATAATTAACTTTGGACATGGTTGTAAACACTTAGAATTTTCCCCAATTCACACATGTTCTAATTCACCTTCCCTGATGTACACTGATAGCTGCAGATTGTCAGAACAACTGAGTATCAGGAATGAGTAGTACAAAGGCAGGGATTATAGTGTATTTAATATTTCAATATTATTTGAGTAATATTATAAATATATTGTTTGATTAAGATTCTTTTTGTTTACATAATTCATGGCATATATCATTATGACACGCCATGAGGGTGTACCTTGCTATAAAGTAAAAAACAAGAAGACATGTTTATTCCCGGCTCCATATTTTTCTTTTGATTAGATTTATGTTTTGGAGTTACAAAACATAACAGTAATGATAAGTAAATTTTAAAACAAACCCTAGATGACTACTGACCTGTTGAAATGCAGCGAGATGTTTGAGTTTTTAAAAAAAACACAACACGCTTTCTTCACAAGAGGATAGAGTCAACCAATTTTAAGAAAAAGGCAGAAAATGAATGAAATTCACAGGTTCATAAGCAGTGAAAACCAGGTGGTAATAATCATAAATTTAAAATAAAGTGCAGAAATGGTTGGCTACATCGGAAATATAGACATGTTTGATTGCACAATAGATAACTGGCTGATGCATACTGAGTGAATTGAGCAGTATTTTGAAGGAAATGAAGTAGCCAATGGGAAATAAATGCCAGTTTTACTGAGTATAATAGGTGGGAAAGTATACAGGTGGCTTAGAAGTTTAACTGTTCCAAACAAAGCAGCCAAAACAACCTTTGCTGATATTGTGAAAGTGATACGGGAACATTTAGAACATTGTTGATTGCATTACACTTTAGGTTTCACAAGCTGAATCAAAAGGAAGGGAGGCACATTTCAGCATATGTGGCTGAATTAAAGAGATTATGTGAGTATTGTCAGTTTAGTGATAGGCTTAATGATGCACTGAGAGAGTGCTTAGTTTGTAGAATCTTACAAGAAAACACTCAAAAGATGCTCCTAACTGAAGCAAGATTTACATTTAAAAGAGCGATTGAAATAGCTCTATTGATGGAAACAGAACAGAGAGGCACAATTGAATTGCAGTCAGGAATGAAAGTGATCATGAACAGAAACCTGTCTAGCCAAACAAACTGTGTTACCACCATGGCAGGGTTTACATACACCAGATCAATGCAGGGTTAAAGTTGAAATTTGCAGTAAATGCAGCAAAGTAGGACACATACAAAGAGCACATTGGGCAGACAAAAATAAATGGACTGCACAGGGAAGAGAAAAAGATAAAAAGTCAAGTTGCAGTTTCAAAAAGAGCACTGATGTGAAAAATCTGGTAATGATGAGAGTGATACAGGACTGAGTAGTCTAGAGATTTACAATGAGAGAACAAACAATGGACAAGCAATGTGGCTTATACCAGAAGTGACCCGCCAATTAATTAAAATGGAATTGGACACTGGCATGTCTGTTTCAGTGATTCTACAAATGAGTTTGAAAGGAATTTTAAAGCTAGTGAACTGAAGACTGCAGATATCCAACTAAGGACTTATGCTGGTGAAAAGATAACTCCTCTGGGAATGAAATTCAAAACATTCATTACAGTGAAATACAACAACCAAAAAGCTACATTGGCTTGTATGTAGTAAAAACAGGAGGGCCAGCATTGTGAGGATGTGATTGACTGAGACTACTATAACTAATCTACAACTTAAGGCCGATCCATCTACCATTAAGCTGAGAACCCTGGCTGAGATGCCTCGCCTTATGGAATAGGTGCAGTCATGTCACATCTTATGAGTGATGGAAGTGACACCCTATAGCCTTTGATCACAGTCCCTTATTGCAGCAAAGAAAAATTATGCACAGATTGACAGAGAGGACTTGAGTCTGCTTTAGCATGAAAATGGTTTCAACCAGTACTTGTATAGGATAGAATTTACCCTTAATACTGATTACTAGTATCCATTTTCAATCTGTGGAAGAATTTTCCACTAACAGCAGCAACAGGAATTCAGAGGTGGGCTCTGTTTCTTGGAGGACACAATTACAAGAACGAATTCAAGAGGATAATGATTCGTGGAAATGCTGGTGGATTGTCCTGTTTACCAATGGAAAAGGAAATACCTGAAAAATTTACAAAAGAGGACACTCCCCTTGACATATTCTCCTTAATGCAAATTGGAAGTCTCTCTATTACAGCAGAGTTGATCCAAAGGGAATCTAGGAAAGACCCACACTATCTCAAATCTACATAGCCACCCAAAATGGTTGGAATGTGCAGCAGAAAATTTAGTTCCCTTATTTTTCACCAGCTCCAGGATGAACTTGCCCTTGACAAAGGTTGCCTTATGTGAGGACTGAGAGCTATTGTAGCATCCAAGCTGAGAGCTAAAGTGTTGGAGGAGCTACATGACAGTCATCTAGGCTTGGCCAAAATGAAAGCGTTGGCTCTACGCTTTGTCTGGTGGCCTGGGATAGATCGGCAGACTGGGCAGCTTGTTCAGAGATGCCAATATGTTTGGGATGCCAATATATGTCCAAAAGAAAGGTGTTCAGAGCTGTCAGAATCATCTCCTGCAACCACCATGGAGGAAGCCCCCGAACCTGAGATTGTTTCACAACCACAAGTCTCAGCTGCAAAGCAGAATGACCCCCCTCTAGTCAGGACAGCCATTATCCTACAAGAGTAAGAAATCCTCCACAATGATTAAATCTTTAGGCCTGAATGTGACTTTTTAAATACATACATATATATATAAGTTGAGATGAATTCTATATCAGGTTGGACTGAGCAAGGTGAGTGAGTGAGCAAGCTGAGCAAGGAGGAGTGTTGTGTATTTAATATTTCAATAAAATTTGAGTAATATGATAAATATATTGTGTGGTCAAGCATTCTTTGTTGTTTATATAGTTCATTATGTGTTACTGTACATGTAAAATTACATGTATGGCATTCATCGTTCATTTACTGTACACCATGTCATGAGGGCACGCCTCATCAAGAAGTAAAAACTAAGGAACATGTTTATCCCCATCTCTGTGTTTTTCTTTTGATTCATTTATGCTTTGGAGTTGCAAAACATAACAGGGATGACTTCTAGCTAAGAATTATCTATCTGTTCACCATACCGTCTAGAGCAGGGGTGTCAAACTCATTTTAGGTCACGGGCCGGATTGAGCAAAATGCAGCTTCATGCGGGCCGGATCAGTCGGACGCGTGCGAACGCAGCTTTCGTTGCCTCCGTTTTTTCAGCCTGCTCTCATGTGTCTCAGTCTCTGCTATAACTACAAAGTGTTTCACTTTACAAATTACGTTTCTTATGAAGAAGACTGCCGAATAAACACTAAAAACCCTGAAAACCTGGTACCTGAATAAACTCAGCATTAGCCATATCATACGCCATAGGCGCTTCGATTAATAGTAATTAGATATTATCTCGCGGGCCAAAGATAATTCCACCGCGGGCCGGATTTAGCCCGTGGCCCTTGAGTTTGACATATGTGGTCTAGAGGCATGAACGATATTTTGTTTTTGGGTCTGTGAATGGGGTGGATGAGACAACAAACCTACATAAGCTGGAGTGTAAGTTTGCATTTGTACTTCCTGATTAAAATATCAGTTAAGTTTGTTCTATCTTGTTTCATATCTTAAAATGCTTTTGATCAGCGAATTACTTTTGAAATATGATTACCAATGCAATGTTAAAAATCTAGAAGCCTATTTGTAAGGTCCTATAAATAGAGATGGGAAAAGAATCCACCTCTTTTGAAGTCTTACTAATGATATAAAGTTTGGTCAGGACTTTGCTCTTCTTAAAATAGCTTAGTAGATAGTTTTATCCATAAGAGATCATAAGACCAGAAGACATAGGAGCAAAATTAGGCCAATGGGACCATTGTGTTTGCTCTGTCATTCTATCTACCTCTTTCAACCCCATTCTCCTGCCTTCTCCCTGAATCTTTGACACCCATACTAATCAAGAACCTATCAAGCTCTGTTTTAAATATATCCAATGGCTTGGCCTCCACACCCATCTATGTATTTCATGGAGTCACTATCCTCTGATTAAAGAAATTCCTCCTTATCTCTGTTCCAAAGGGATGAGTTTGCATTGTGAATCTGTGCCCTCTGGTCTGAGATTCTCCCACTATTGAAAATATTTTCTCCACATCCACCCTATCTAGACCTCTCAATCTTCAATAGGTTTCAATGAGATCCCCTTGACACCCCTATCTGACAGTACAGGACTCACTTGGTACATTTAGATTTTGTGCTATTTCTCTAAAGCAGGAAAACTTCCTGATCTTTCCATGAGCAATGATGCTTACGTACAATGACAACTTGTTTTCACTTTTGCCTTTAGTTTACTAAATACTTGAATCTAGGAAAATACAGTGATGAAATAAAATTCAAAAGAAGGTCTTGATTAATATTTCACAGTCAGAACTGTGTCAAATACAGAACTAGATTATAATAACAAGCCGTCTAAGTTACCAGCTGAGATTGTAACATTGCAGTGTTTGTTTTATCATGGAGCAGAGGTACAAGGGTTTTGTTTGTGCACACTGATTTCAAAGTTCTATATTCAAAGTAAATTTATTATCAAAATATGTAAATATCAGCATATTCTACCTTGAGATTCATTTTCTTGCAGGCATTCACAGGGAGACATCAGCTGAGAAATAACATTTCTATCTATCAATTGGGATTGTATTAAAAACCTGCTTGTAATATACAAACATGCTCTTAGAAAAGGACAATGCTGTTTAGTATTAAGCTAGGAATCCCCTGGCATACTATAAGTATAATATTACTTACATTCCACGCAGACAAGTAAAACAGTGAAAATAAAACAATAGGCCAAAGCTGAAAGAAACTTTGTTAGTTTAGTAGCCTAAAATTTCAATATTGGGCAGGTAGGATGGTGCGGCTTGTAGAGCCATGGTCTCACAGCACGAGAGGCCCAGGTTAAATCCTGACCATGGCCGCTCTCTGTGTGGAGCTGTACGTTCTCCTTGTGACCTCTCACATAGCAAAAGGTATGATATTAAATACTTGTTGTGTAGGTGAATGGCAGGAGAATGGGGAAGGGGGTGGAATCGTTGGCTTTATGAAAATGCTACAGGGAAATAGACAGGAGTATGGGGGTGATGGGAATGATCGAGACTTAGCATAGTGTCATTGGGCTGAATGGTCTCCTGCTTTGCAATGAAAACATATGAGGTTGCAGGGTTTTTGGACCACTCCTGCACAATCAGAACGTGTGGTATCATTGCTGTGACTATCAGTGTTCTTAGGGTTAAAATGCATTGACAAGGATTTGAAAAGCAAATCCTAAGGTAAAGAATTTTGGTTAGTGAAGAGAAGTTGGAGCTAGTTGGCAAACAACCAAATGATCAGTGACATGAGGAATAATGTCTGCACATCCTTAGGAGAAGTGGATAGCACCTGAGGAGAGAGAATTGTTAACAAGATCAGATAACCTGAAAGCCATGATGGGAAATTGGGTTGTCAACAGTTCGGAATTGAGAGAGCAGGGAGAGTGTGCCATGGACAAGATGACTGATAAGCATGAGCAGTAATTATGGAAAAACTAGATAAAAAAAAACTATTTTGGAGAAATTTTGGCCTTGTTAATCATGGGAATGGATGTAAGACCTGGGGCAACTGATTGAATTCTCTCTTCCTTTATGAGAAAGAGTTCCCAAGGACTCCTTCCACTTCCATCAGAGAGATGCTAGAAGATGTTCTGTTGTGGAGAAAAAGAATCCAAGAATGATCTGAGTTTAATAACAAAGTGATTTTGGTACCTGATTCACTTAATAAGGGAAATGGAGATGAGGATTATACTAAGGAGAAAGTTGTGGGCTTGATGGCTTTAGCTAAGATATTAGAGGTAGAGGGAAAATTGCTGAGCAGCTGCAGGAATGTGGAATGCTAATGGTTAGGTGCTTGGGATTTGAAAGTTGTGAGGGATTTGAGAGGAGGTGTTTTTTCCAATGCCAAGGAAGATTGTGTTTGGGAGATGAAAGGGAAATGTCAGTGGTAGGGATCCAAGGTGCTCCATTTTTGTGATACAGGTGATGGGAGTAGCAAAGATTACATGGCGCATAAAAATCAAGTGGTAGTTATAATTGAGGCCTGGGAATTCATCCCTCATGAAGGACAGAGTGAGGAAGGGATGGCAGTACTCAGAAGAGAGAGGTAGTGATTGACTGAGATGGATGGAAGAACCACCGAGACTGAGGAGCCCTCCACTGAAGAGGTTGAGTGAGGGAAGCAGTAACGTTTTCACAGTAATAAATGTAGATGATCCCTTGGAAGGAGTTGGAAAATGAGGATCCTAAATGAGAGATGGGAAAGGGAAGACGCTCGATGGTGAAAGAAATCCCAAAGAATCCAGGTGTGGATTTCCGGTGAAAACCACAATGTAACAATGATGGAGGATATGATAAAGGGTGGAAGATGAGAACAGGTAGTGAGTGTCAGTCAGGTTCACTTAAAGAATGTGATTTTAATGCTTTCATCAAAAATAACATCATGAGTAGCAAGAGCCATGTCTACAGATGAATAGAGACTCTGGAAGTTCAGATGATGATAGCTGATCTATTGGAAACATCCACAAGGCTAACAATGGAGGAGTGAGTTGTAATGACATTGGAATTGCGAGATTTGCCTCCAGTGAGTGGAATTTCATTTTTATTCATGTTTCCAGAGAAAATTTAGATATAATTTCAAAGGTGCATCCTGCCAGCCACCTCTTCCAGATGTTGAAACATACACGAGAGCAGCCAGCAGTCATCCAGATGAGAATGGTGAGAATCAGTAACACCATGTCCTACTCTAATTTCTCTTCTTCTATCCCCATTAGTTCCATATGTTTACTCACGGGAAAATTATTAATTTAATACTTTCATTTTTGACTTCTGTAGTTGGGTTTGGTAATGTTAGGAGGGATGTCTCATTTGAATTTTAGGACAGATTTGACAGTGAAGGTTACAGTTGACATTTAGATCCATATATGAGATTATTTGGATATTTGGAAAGTGGTCTGGCTGGGATTTCAGCTGTCTGATCTGCATAAGAAAAATACACAATTCTTTCTGAATTGCTTTTCCCAGAAGAAATCACTCCAATCAACCCTAGTAAGTTGATTGCAAGGACCAGCAATTGCCAAAATAATTTATCACGAAGTTCTCATTTTTTTGCTCTATTTTGCCTTTTACAACTCAGCATAAAGCAATAGACTAGAATTAACTACTTTTAGGTAATACTACTTCATTTCTCAGTCAACTTACATGAAAATTCACTAATCGATTCATTTCTGTCAATCTTGCAGAAGGGGAACACTGGCCATTGAAGTATAGTTGGCTGCTTCTGTAGTTTTAACTAAAATGATATAAGTGATGTTTGGGTAGGGTGGAGAACACAGTTCTGTCGTTTTTACAATTGTTGGTGAAATGTCTTAAAATTCAATCAGGGCAGGTCAGCATCACTGGCAAGCCAACATCAAACCTACAGATTCCTTGTCTGGTGCTGGAAGTGAAGAGGTTTACTTTGATGATAGGTTTTCTTTGAACTTTACTGCTGATCTTGACTATGGAACAGATCAGGACATGCAGGGCTTGGGGGAAGAACTGGGACATAGACAGATGGATAGATATTGAACCCAAAGGAAATTACTGCGTCACACCAGCATTACAAGTGCACAGCTATGCAAATACACAAATATTAGAAGAGAAGCATGGTGATGTTTCTCCGAGGACTGCTCTTGCACTCCCAGTGAGTAAGGGCTGAAGGTCAATGAGGTGACAAATGGCCACTGAGCTAAGCACATGGCCCCTCAGATCAGACTCTGGGAAGTGCTTAGATATCTGAGTTGTGGGTGCTTTACGATCAGCTTCAGAACCTTTATGTTCTCACATAGAACAGTGCAGCAGGGGAATAAGCCCACAATATTGTTCTGAACTAATTATGACATTATTATATAATGAACTATTAAAGACACTTAAATTAAGCTAATTCATTCTGCCTGCACATGGTCCCTATCCCTCCATTCTCTGGACATCCATATGCCTATCTAAGAGGCTCTTGAATGCCTCCATTGTTTCTGCCCCCACTATGTAATAAACTTGCTCTGCATATCTCCTTTGAACTTCTTGCATCTTAACTTCAAACATCTTAAATGCTTGTTCTCTGGTATTAGATATTTTGACTCTGCGATACCCAACCTCTGCTTCTATTGCAACTCAGCCTTAGCTCCTCACAATCCTATAAACTTGTATCAAGTCTCTCTGCAACCTCTCTCACTTCAGAGTAAACAATCCAAGTTCATCTGATCTGTTCCCATAGCACTGGCTCTCTAATCCAGGCAACATCTAAGCAATCTCTCCAAAGTCTTCACATCCTTCCGAAAATGGGGTGACCAGAACTGTTGGGTGCTGTCTTTCATTGCTTCTATTGTGTTTCTGGGATTTATTGTGTATGCTCACAAGAAAATGAATCTCAGGGCTGCATATGGTGACATAAATGTACTTGATAATAAATTTACTTTGAATGCAATACCCTGGATGTGGCCTAACCAGAGTTTTATAAAGCTACAACAGAACTTCCCGACTCTTGAATTCAATTCCTTGCTTAATAAAGGCAAACACACACACACACTTCTTCACCAGCCTATCAACCTGTGCAGTCAATTTCAGAGAGTTATGGACTTGGACCTTAAGATCCTTCTGTACGTTATCACGGTTAAGGGTCCTGCCACTAACTGAGTACTGTTCCTTTACATTTGATCTCCCAAAGTGCAGCACTCACATTTGCCTGGATAATATTCCACTTGCTATTCCTCCACCCATATCTGCAACCGATCTACATCCCATTGTATCTTTTGGCAATCTTCTATACTATCCACAACACCAGTAATCTCTGTATTGTTTAAAAATGTATTAACCCACAAATCCAGGTCATTTATATATACCACAAGCAGCAGAGGCCTCAGTATGGGTCCCTGCAGAATGCTGCTAGACATGGACCTGCAGCCAAAATAAGTCCCATCAACCATTACCCTCTGAATGCATCAGAACAGCCAAGTCTGGATCCAGCTATCCTGTGACCTCTGCGAATGTGGTGCCCTAGTGTGGCCATGGGGAACCGAAAGTTGCGTAGCTTGCTGGTTCTCCCCTTAGCTATGCATCTAATAGCTCTCAATATGCACGGCCAGCATAGATGTGGCTACAGAAGGAAGGGGATTTGACATCAGTGCTGACCACTTGCACACGTAATGCCCACACCTTTCTACCGTTCCTTGCATTGTCTATTACCTGTGATTAGTCCACTGGCGACTCCCGGAATCCCCTGCAGCTCAGTAAGGTTGTTTTTCTCAAAGTATTCGTCGCACGTGGCATTGAGGAAACTAGACGAGCAGAAGAGTTGCCAAAGTTTGGTGGTCACAGTCTCGTTGGCCACTGTGATTACTTTGGCACATATGTCAAAATCATGCTGTGACAGTGTCCTGTTCCCTAGAATGCAGACACTGGAGATAGAGAGAACATCCTGTTAACAGCGATCTATGAAACACAGATAAGCCTCTGCTCCACAATGATAAATGTTCCCTGGAAGTTAACCTTCCTTATAAACACATCATATTTTTGAGTAGATCTCAAAAGTAAGTGCTTACGGTAAATGAGCTCCATTTTTCAGTTCTTGATTGGTAAGGAGGTTAAAGGTTACAGGGAAAATGTTGGAAAATGGGGCTGAGAACTAAAAAATCAGCCATGATTGAATGGCAGAACAGACTCAATGGGCTGAATGGCCTAATTCTGCTCTTATATCTTATGCGCCTTATGGCACAATGCAAAAAAAAATGCACGGTGTGCTATTCAAAATCTATGGTGGAGCTGTGTTTTAGCTGCCCTGAACATCAAAGGTTTAATTTTCTTTGATGCAGAATGTGAGTGACAAATTCCTGGCAGTTAGCTGTCCCTGCAGAAGCTTGAAGACATGCTCGGGAGGTTTAACCTGTGGTTTCAGAAGATAAAAGGCCTGCCTCCTTCTTTTTCAAGTTTTACAAAGATGAGAATGTGTTGCATGTGGGTAGACAGAGGTTGTTACAGAGAGGCACTGGACATAAACACAAAAACTCCTACTGCCATGAGCTCCTTTATCAGTTTAAAACCAGGGCCCTATTGATCCACCCACTGCTAACCTCCAGAACGGACTATATTTTACTAGCTTTAGCTTTGTCTCCATTTCAGGAACACATTCTTGGTAACTGAGCCTGTGAATCTTTTGAAACTAGAGTTTATGATAAACTATGCTATGGATCTATATGGTGATCTGCACCAGTTTATTATGGCAGCGTTTCCATAAACTGAGTTTGTAAGCTGCCCATACACACAGCAAGGAGAGGGATTCCCAAGAAAAGGGAACCAAGCTTTTTGGCACTTCGAGTCTGTTTTATTAATGAATACCATGGCCATAAACAGCTGGATATTTTTGATTCCCTTAGTGTCCAAAATACTGCCTGAGCATCAACTGGTTAGAGAATTCTAAGGATTCAGAACCTATCAGGGAAATAATTATTTTTCTTCATTTTCGTGTCAAATGTTGCACCCCTGAGGTAATGGCCTCTGCTCCTTCATTTACACTCCGAGGAAACACTTCACCTGTAAAGCCCCTTAATAAATTTCAATAGATTATTGCTCATTTTTTCCGATCTCTATATAATACAGGTGTAGGCTCTCATTCTCTCCTCACAGGACAATTCAATCATCTCAGAAATCCCTCTGATGAAACTCTTTTGCTCCAAGAAAGAGGCAGAAATCTATGCTAGTACTTCAGTTGTGGACTCATCAGTCGGATGTATGTGTTGAAACTTTAATTAGCTCCTTTACTTCAATCCTTTGCAAGAAAAGGCTAACAAACTTTTCACTTTCCCAAACTACTAGCTGTACCAGTAGGCTAACCTGCAGATTTATTTACAAAGTTACCCACATTCCTTTCACGATCAACCATTTCCAGAGTCGCAGTTTGAACAAATACTCTAATCCTCTGCTTTTCGTATCAAAGTGGATACCTAAGCACTTGTTCATATAAAATGTTCTTTTCCTCTTGCTCACAGTTAACCTTCTGCAAATTGATGCAACCTTTACAGTAATCCAGCTCTCAATTTATGAAATCACTTTGGTTTGCATCAGCAGCAGACTTAAAACTTGCTCATCCAAGAAACTGATGAGCATTGCCAATAGCTGAAACACAAACTTTGATCCTTCAGGCAGTTCAGCCAACAAGCAAAAATTATCCCTTTATTTCTGCTCTCTGTTTCCTGCCTGTTTATTGGTTTTCAGTCCATGCTATAATTCTGCTTCCAGTACCACAAGTGGCATTTTGAGTGGCAAATGCTCTCTGGTAATCTTAGTACATGGCCTTTCCCGTCACCATGAAGTTATAACATTGAAAGCTTCCAAAGGCTTTGCAAACACTAAACTGGAAAGCATCTTCCATGGCAAAGTTTAAATCAGATTCAACTGTGTATCTGAGTTAACTGTCTCATTTATTTTTTAAAAAATAACTGGACAAGATTACAAGCCGAGTACTAAAGAGTCCTACAAATCCTGCCACACCCTGCTCGGTTTCATTGCTTTATACAGGTGAGATCACGTCCCATACAAACACCTATCCTTCTCATATCATTGCTTGTATAGTCTTTTATGTCTTCTATTCTCTTTCAAGTGTGTTTGTACATTAGCTTCAATATAATTATGGAGAAGGACAGGACTGGACCTAGAGTTGAGATTTTTGATTGGAGAAAGGCTAACTTTGAGGAGATGCGCAGGGATTTAGAGAGAGTGGATTGGGTCAAGTTGTTTTATGGGAAGGATGTAATAGAGAAATGGAGGTCATTTAAGGGTGAAATTATAAGGGTACAGAATCTTTATGTTCCTGTTCGGTTGAAAGGAAAGGTTAAAGGTTTGAAAGCGCCATGGTTTTCAAGGGATATTAGAAACTTGGTTCGAAAAAAGAGGGATGTATACAATAGATATAGGCAGCATGGAGTAAAGGATTTGCTCGAGGAATATAAAGAATGTAAAAGGAAACTTAAGAAAGAGATTAGAAAAGCTAAAAGAAGTTACGAGTTTGGTTTGGCAAATAAGGTGGAAGTAAATCCGAAAGGCTTCTACAGTTATATTAAAAGCAAGAGGATAGTGAGGGATAAAATTGGTCCCTTAGAGAATCAGGGTGGTCAGCTATGTGTGGAGCCGAGGGAGATGGGAGAGATTTTGAACGATTTCTTCTCTTCGGTATTCACTAAGGAGAAGGATATTGAATGGTGTAAGGTGTGGGAAACAAGTAAGGAAGTTATGGAACCTATGACAATTAAAGAGGTGGAAGTACTGGCGCTTTTAAGAAATTTAAAAGTGGATAAATCTCCGGGTCCTGACCGGATATTCCCCAGGACCTTGAGGGAAGTTTGTGTAGAGATAGCAGGAGCTCTGACGGAGATTTTTCAGATGACATTAGAAACGGGGATTGTGCCGGAGGATTGGCGTATTGCTCATGTGGTTCCATTGTTTAAAAAGGGTTCTAGAAGTAAGCCTGGCAATTATAGACCTGTCAGTTTGGCATCAGTGGTGGGTAAATTAATGGAAAGTATTCTTAGAGATAGTATTTATAATTATCTGGATAGACAGGATCTGATTAGGAGTAGCCAGCATGGATTTGTGCGTGGAAGGTCATGTTTGACAAACCTTATTGAATTTTTTGAAGTAGTTACGAGGAATGTTGACGAGGGTAAGGCAGTGGATGTAGTCTATATGGACTTCAGCAAGGCCTTTGACAAAGTTCCACATGGAAGGTTAGTTAAGAAGGTTCAGTCGTTAGGTATTAATGCTGGAGTAATAAAATGGATTCAACAGTGGCTAGATGGGAGATACCAGAGAGTAGTGGTGGATAATTGTTTATCGGGATGGAGGCCGGTGACTAGCGGGGTGCCTCAGGGATCTGTTTTGGGCCCAATGTTGTTTGTAATATACATAAATGATCTGGATGATGGGGTGGTAAATTGGATTAGTAAGTATGCTGATGATACTAAGGTAGGAGGTGTTGTGGATAATGAGGTGGGTTTTCAAAGCTTGCAGGGAGATTTATGCCGGTTAGAAGAATGGGCTGAACATTGGCAGATGGAGTTTAATGCTGAGAAGTGTGAGGTTCTACATTTTGGCAGGAATAATCCAAATAGAACATACAGGGTAAATGGTAGGGCATTGAGGAATGCAGTGGAACAGAGAGATCTAGGAATAACAGTGCATAGTTCCCTGAAGGTGGAGTCTCATGTAGATAGGGTGGTGAAGAAGGCTTTTGGAACGCTGGCCTTTATAAATCAGAGCATTGAGTACAGAAGTTGGGATGTAATGTTAAAATTGTACAAGGCATTGGTAAGGTCAAATTTGGAATATTGTGTACAGTTCTGGTCACCGAATTATAGGAAAGATATCAATAAATTAGAGAGAGTGCAGAGACGATTTACTAGGATGTTACCTGGGTTTCAGCACTTAAGTTACAGAGAAAGGTTGAACAAGTTAGGTCTCTATTCATTGGAGCGCAGAAGGTTGAGGGGGGATTTGATCGAGGTATTTAAAATGTTGAGAGGGATAGATAGAGTTGACGTGAATAGGCTGTTTCCATTGAGAGTAGGGGAGATTCAAACGAGAGGACATGATTTGAGAGTTAGGAGGCAAAAGTTTAAGGGAAACACGAGGGGGTATTTCTTTACTCAGAGAGTGATAGCTGTGTGGAATGAGCTTCCTGTAGAAGTAGTAGAGGCCAGTTCAGTTGAGTCATTTAAGGTAAAATTGGATAGGTATATGGACAGGAAAGGAGTGGAGGGTTATGGGCTGAGTGCGGGTAGGTGGGACTAGGTGAGATTAAGAGTTCGGCACGGACTAGGAGGGCCGGAATGGCCTGTTTCCGTGCTGTGATTGTTATATGGTTATATGGTTCCCAGTTGATCATTCAAAAACATGGATATCAATCTTTAGACTTCTTGGAATGTTAGATCCAGGATGCACTAACCTGATCCAAGCCATCTGTTTCACAGCCAAGAGTAGTAATAAAACTACATCTGCTTCTTTTGAAATAACCCCTGCTGATTGCCTCCTCCAAGCCTGGCAACTGCTTTAAGCCACTTGTGGCAGAGCAACTAGTCTCTGCTCTATTCTTATTGGCATGTTCTTTTTGGCTGGAATACTTCTACAACTTTGTCAAAGATGACTCAAGAACATGGAGGGAGGAGTACTTAGTGATAATGATGTCATTAAAAATGTAGAGTGTTGTTGTGTAATCATCAGCTGGCCATGAGGCATGAGCACTAACTCCCACTTGGACAGCCTATACTTGAGAGCCAACCCTGTCTTGTTCTGAGGTGATATGGGTTATTCCTTTATCAGGTTATCCTAATAAACCTTTGCTGGAGCTGTTTTGTGATTCTAGCTCTATTTTCCCATTTTCTTGCTTTCTTTTTCTTCATTGTAACTTCTGAAGGCACTTTTTTACATTGCAATTCAGATCAAAATATAACACTGATGAAAGAATTGGCTTTACTAATTGTAATTAGGAATGAAACTACAACTGTAACTCTATTTCATAAGAATCACAACTTTGGAACCTTAAGTTGCAAATGATTCCTTGTAAATATGTTTTTACCCTTACTGAGTAATGTACATTTCTCCACTGTAGTGGCTCCCAACGTGTGATTCATGGCAATCATGGCTAAAGACGACAGGGGATCTGAGGCACTGAGGCAATTTAGTTAGAGATCTCACCCAAAAGAAATAATAATAAAAAATAAAGATAAAATATGGAGGCAGCACAACCAGCTATCCGTAGGCAGTCACTGGACAACCTTTCCTGCTTTAAGGAACTGACCAGTGGATGTTTATAGAGAGAAACAGATGCTTAAGGAACTAGAATGCCCATTGACTAGTGTTAGGAACTACTGCTCTGCTTTCACAGACTTCTCTAATTCTGAATGGCATCTATTAAAAAGCAAGCAATTCAACAGTTTAAATGCTCCTGTCATGGGAATTTAGCAGATTTCATTATTTACATATTTCAGAATAACAAGATTATGATTGAGGTGAATTGTTCAATCCAGAAATGGAATAACATTTTAGATGAAAAAATAAGATAAATCTGAACTTTTACTTTCCAAGGAGTGAAGAAATTTTGAATTAATTTACCAAAAAAGGACTTTGAACTTAGCACAATAAAATGATTGGATGCATTTTTACAGAGAAAACATAAAGGGATTTAATTTAAAAAAACTAGTAGGTGGGATTGATCTACCAGAAAAAAAGTAAATTGTCTAATGCTTTTTCTAAGAGTTATTACATTTAAGTGATTGGGATACATACTGTAAATGAATTTTAAGCTGGTATTTTCATGGGTGAAACTATTGAATTCTATTAAAAAAATATGGAGGTGGGTATTTCATTGAACATCCACAATGAACTGAATAAGATATACTTCAAGGCTGTTCAAAGCATTGAACTTTTTGCTTTATTTATTGTTTTGCTCACTTTTATTGTACTGTATCTGAATACAATATTGCCTTTCCCGTGTTACAAGGATTCATAACAAGCCTCTTCATTTGGATCTTCCAGATAAACTGGAAACTCAGATTCATTTTGGCATGTCAGACATTATCTATGGGAATTTGTAAGGCAAATATATCAAGTGCAGCAATCCATTTTGCTGCATTTTTCCATTTAAAAATATATTTCAGATTTATAACATTCAGCTCTTTATCACTAATCTGTCCAGGTAATCTGTGCAGAAAACAGAGGCGAGTGAATGAAATTAGGTTTTGAATTCATTTCATGTCCAGCCAGTTCTAGTTTTTACATTTCCTCGTGGTACATCTCAGGCACCGGGACTGGTGATTTAATATGAATAAATATTGCATTGTCACTCTGTAGTATTGTACTTACGGGAAGTTTGGTGGTTCAAATGCAGATTTGATAACTCCAGCATAAATTGAAAGAATGGATAAAATGACACATGCCAGGAATACCAGGGCAAACTTGTTGACGTATTTGACTCCTACAAAGACTACCAGAGCCATGCAGGTGAGGACACACGTTCCATACACACGCATGTTATTCAACATGGCTGCTGCTTCCTCACTGGCCTCCTCGGCTTTGAAAATTGCCATACTGGGGAATATGTAAGTCTGTAAAAAGTAACAGTAATGTATTTCACTGTATGTTTCCAAGTTCCAATGTATATTTGATAAATAAACTTTAATCATTGTTATCAACATTCAATGTTAGAATATTAATCAAGTTAGTTCTTTACATTTTCAGATGGAATCGCCTCAGGATAGGAAAGATGTGGAAGCTTTAGAGAGGGTGCAGAGGAACTTACCTGGATGCTGCCTGGATTGGAGAGCATTTCATACGAGGACAGGTTGAGTGAGCTCAGGCTTTTCTCTTGGGAGAGAAGGAGGATGAGAGGAAACTTGATAGAGGTGTACAAGATGATAAGAGGCATAGATCAAGAGGACAGCCACAGGGAAGGACTGGCAAATCCAAGGGACATAATTTTAAGTTGATTGGAGGAAAGGGGGATGTCAGAGAGAAGTATTTTTATACAGAGACTGATATGTGCATGGAACGCCCTGCTAGAGATGGTGGTAGAGGCAGATATATTAGGGGTATTTAAGAAACTCTTGGATATGTACATGGATGATAGAAAAATAGAGGGCGATTTAGGAGGGAAGGGTTAGATTAATCTTAAAACGGTTAAAAGGTCAGTACAACACTGTGAGCCGAAGGGCCTGTTCTGTGCTCTAACATTCTGTGCTCTATGTATAATGATTTGGAGACGTCTGTCTGGCCCCTTATGTCTACCCTGCCTTTTGATGAATTCAGCATTGTTGGGCATCTCAATTCCATTTCTTTACTCGGTCTTCAGTATCCTTCGGCACCCACCTGAGCAAAACTCTGTCAACGGCAATGTCAGAAATTGCCTGTTGGTCTGGATTGGTATTATTTTGTTGTAGAGAATTCCAAATGTCTCTTGCTTTTTAGAACATAATGGCTGATTATTTTCTGGCCCTCTATGATACTGACCTAGATCGTAAGTCAGCACTGACTGGTAATCACTCCTGAGTTCTTTCTGAACTCTATGCCCGATACCACTTAGCATTTATTTACGCAGCTAATGGTGATGCAGGCGCTGATCATTAAAGCAATTGCTATTGTAATTATTATCCTCCAGCAAGAAAAGAGCCACTCTGTGTAAACAAATGCTGTTTTCGATAATTATTTCTTTACACAATTAAAGCTGATGTCTTCTCAGCCCAGAATCAATGAGTAAACTTCCCTGACTGCAGCACATGGGCAGATGTGGACAGCAGGGAAGAACAGCAGACGACACTGTTGTCCCACAGCTCCAGTGACCTGTCAGAGTGACCCTTACACAGTGTCCCTCCTGGACAGCATAGGTTTGCTCCCACGTAGAACACAGAACATGGAACAGTACAGTACAGTATGGGATCTTCGGCCTGGCATGGGCTATTGTGTAGATCTGTATAACCCACTCCATGATCAATCCAACCCTTTCCTCCTACACAGCTCTTTACCCTCCATTTTGCTTACACCCATGTGCTTCTGACAGTTTATTCTAGGCCCCCACCCACACTCTGTGTGAAAAACCTGCCTCTGACATCCCCCCAAAGCTTTCCTCTACTCACCTTGAAATACTCTGGCAGGTTGAGTGGCCTACTGCAGCTTACTCCGTGGTGCAGGTAAATGGGAAAAAGAATTGAAAGGAGAGATGGTGGGTGTGCGTGAGAGAGTAAAGGATGCAGCATTCCAGGGAAATACGGAGAGGGCTTCATGGGTCTCGTAATGCTGGGAGCCAGCACCGACTCTATGGATTGAATGGCATTTTTTATGTTGTTTTCAGCATAATTCAGTCATTGATGAATGGGCTGCGGGCAGAAAACAGAACTTGTGTTTTAGTGGATTTATTTTCATCGCCTGTGAGTCCGTGGGGATTTAGCAGCAAGTTGAGTAGTGCACAACATTCTCTTGAGAAAGAGGCTGTAGTGACAGTGGAGTTCAGAAGGATGGGGGGGGGGGGAGGTGTTAAGGATTTCATTGAAACCTACAGGATACTTAAAGGCCTAGGAATTCATTACCATGCAGGGCTGTGGAGGCCAATTCACTGGATGTACTTAAAGCAGAGATTGACATGTTCTGATTGGCAAAGTGTTTGAGGGTTTTGGAGAGAAGGTGAGAGAAATCAGCCACGATTGAATGACAGAGCAGACTAGATGGTCCAAATGGCCAGAATATGCCCTGACATTTAATGGTGTTATGGCCTTAAGGGGTTCTCATTAAGCCTTTTGCATCTCCCTCATTGGAGGGGGGAGGGTCACAGTGTGCAACAAGGAGGGCAGTTAAGCTGGTAGCTGTGATGGTGTAGGTGGAAGGCTGTCACTCCATGTGGCCACCACATCCTTCCCTTCCAGTGCTATGTTGGAGAGCTCCTCAAATGAGTCTCCAAGAAGGGGGCTGGAGTGATGACCAAACAGTCCACCCCCCTTCACTCCTGGGATCTCCCTCTCCTCTAACTGCCCCATGCAGACCATAACACTCTCAGGGTCGGGAAAGCTGGTTCTCGCCTGTCATCTTTGTCCTTGTCTCCAGTTGTCCTCGCCATGGTATTCTGGTTAATGCTGGTAACTCTGTGTAACAGCAGGTGTTAAATCTGGTGACTTATGCCAGCTGCTGGGAAATCCAGGAAGGGTTAAATCAGAAGAGTATTTTGCAAACTTTATCTTTCTTCCCTCTCAGTTATCAAGACGTATATAAGCAGAGGAGCTCTTGTCCAATTCCAGTACTTCAGTCATCCAAGACAAGATACTTACTGAATAGATACCCCATTCATTGACAGAATGTTACTCCCAGCCCCACAAGGAAAGTTTGGCCTCCATTACCCAGGAAATCCCATGGTGAGACCTTTCCTCTGCTGATGGGTAACTCTCCGCACCTCCTCTCACAGTTCCCTGTGCCGGGAATGCCATTCCTTCCACCTCTCTCCACCCGCTGTTCTGCCCTCAATACCTGGGCAGCCACCTCTCCTGGCTCGATGTACCTCTGGAGGTCGTATCACATCATTTCTCACCACTACCCACCTCACTCACTCAACTGATTCATACACCCGCCTCTCCTCTTGCTGCATCTCTCCTGTCTTGTTTGGATCAGCACCCAGGACCTTAGTGTCTCATTCCTGGAAATTCCAGACAACTCTGAGTGGATTTTGTTCCGAGATGGGCAGTCACTGTTGGTAGAGAAGCTAACATTTCGCAGACTTACCAAACTGAGTTCGTGGCTGCTTGGTTGAAGGCTATTTGCAGCGCCAGATACAGTGAATCCATGGTTCAATCAAAAGTGTCTTTTCAGAGCCTCTTAGATAGGTACATGGAGCTTAGGAAAATAGAGGGAATAGAGGGAAATTCTAGGCAGTTTCTAGAGTAGGTTAAATGGTCGGCACAACATTGTGGGCTGAAGGGCCTGTAATGTCCCTGTAGATTTCTATGTTCTATGTTCAATCATGCTCGTGGTTTTCACTTTTCTATGCTTCTCTTGACTGTAGTTAACGCAGTGACCTAAGCAAGGATTTCCCTCTCCACTGGTACGTAATGAGAGGGGATCTCCTTAAAACCTATTGAATATTGAAAAGCCTAGATAGAGTGGACATGGAAAAGATGTTTCCTATGAGGGGGTGTCTAGGACCCGAGGGCACTGCCTCAGATTAGAAGCATGTCCCTTTAGAACTGAGATGAGGAGGAATTTCTTTTGTCAAAGGGTGGAGAACCTGTGGAATACATTGCCATGGAGGCCAAGTCATTGGATATTTTTAAAGCATTAAATATTGTTGATTAGTAAGGGGATCAAAGGTTACAGGGAGAAGGTGGAGCTGAGTGATGAAGGTGCTAAACAGTGACTCCTTTGCTTGTATTTTCAGAAACAGCTCTATTTCTATCTCTTTTTTTCCCTTTCAAGGTTCTTTTGAAGACCCTGACCTGGAGTTACACGCTGACTTTGGTTTTTTCTGGGAATGGGACCCACACTCAGGGTCTCACGACCGGCTGCGTTTCGATATGCCAAGGGCGCGGCCTAGAAGACTAGTGCACCTTCAGGGTGCTGGATTTTCGTGGCTCTGGAGGCGGGCGGATTCAAAGCGGGTGCCACTGACTGATGCGTCGTGGGAGGACAAGGAAGATCAGAAGTAGTGAGCTTGCTGTTGGTTGTGAGCCCAGAGGCACAGAGCTCGGTAAAGCGATGCGACAGACTTCTAAAACCATAAATCAGCGAGCTGTTTTGTTATGTCTCCCCTCTCACTGTCACATGGAAACACCTCTTTTTCCCTTACTAGGGTGAGAGAGAGCCTGTGGTATGTTGAATACTGGGCGAACGAGTAGTCTTTGGGGTACTGCAAGTTCGTGTCTTTATTGATGCTCTGCTGCACACTTGGTGGTGCTTGGTGGTGGAGGGGGTGCTGATGCTTTTTGCTGGTGGGGGTGGGGGGGGAGTTGTTGCTTTGTTGCTGCTTATGCATGGGGGGCTGGGGGTTCTAACATTTAACTGTCATTCATTCTTTGGGGCACTCCTCTGATTTTAGTGGATGTTTGCGAAGAAAAATAATTTCAGGATGTATATTGCATACATTTCTCTGACATTAAATGTACCTGTTGAAACCTACTGAATAGGGTTGAGAGGGATAATAAATCAGCCATGATGGAATGGTGGCACAGACTTTATGGGCCAGATGGGCTAACACTGCTCAAACGTTTTATGGTCTTATCTTAAATCTTTTTTCTAGTAAAGAGCACTCAATTTCTGATTATATCATTGACAGTAAAGCATTCTGGGGCATCCAATGACCATGACAGATGTTACAGAAAAGCATTCTCTCTCCCCTTCCAGCCCTTGCTGCCTGTACTCACCAATAGGATTTCAATGGTGCCCAGGATATACATAGCACCGGCGAACGTTGTCCCCAGGTAGAAACAGAGTCCCACTGCACCCCCGAATTCAGGGCCCAGCGAGCGAGAGATCATGTAGTAGGAACCGCCAGCTGCAGGAAAGACAATAAGCAAAAGGGGGTTGGGGAACGGTCCATCTAATGTGGCCACTGACATTGATTTGCTCTGAGATCAGATCAGAGGCTCGTAGAGTCATATTAAAAGTACGCAACACTTGTTTGAGAATTAAATGAAACAAATTTGAGCTTTAACTCATAATCTGTTACATAACAACTTGCATGTACATAGTGGCTTTAATGCCTGAAGATATACCACAGAACTCTTATGAGACAAGATCTGACACCAAACAACATTCTGAGATAGTAAAGAGATTTTAGATTAGCTTTATTTGTCACATGTACTTGGAAACATACAGCGAAATGCGTTGCTTGCATCAAATCAAATCAATGAGCACTGCAGTGGGCAGCGCATGAGTGTTATCATAGTTTCGGCATCAAAAAAGCATGCCCACAACACATTAATCCTAACCCATCGGTATGTGGGAGGAAACTGGAGCACTCAGAGGAGAACCACGCGGTCACAGGGAGAACGTACAGACTCTTTACAGGCAGCAGCGAGAATTGAACCACGATCAGTGACTGCTGGTGCTGTAATAGCATCAATCTAACCACTGCCCAAACGAAACATTACCAGTGACGATCTGAAGGTCTATCGAAGATAACAGTTTTCAGGCACATTTTGTAAGAAGGTTTGTTGAGATTGAGGGTGGGGGCTTCAGTGCTCAGAACTCTGACAAAAGGCGGTGGCGGAGGCCAGAAATGGAGGTGGTCTCAGAACCAGATTCAGGTGAGGCTGGCAAGACTCACGATCTCCAGTTTTTCATATAGACCAGTCTCATCTCAGGCAACATCAATGCAGCTGCTTGCCTCAGGATTAAATTGTCAGTCATCCAACTCAGTCTTTCTTTGCTGTACCACTGAACACGAGAACCGCCATCTGTCCCAGGGAAAAGCAGCCTGGAGGTGTGGTGGTTCAGATCGTCACCCCGGTAGAGAATGGCCTTCAACAGGCAAACGGTGTCACTTTAATCCTCCTGCAACTGAAACACGATCCCGAAGCTTCTGATACTCCGATGCTCAGGTACGTCAAGGAAGTTATCCTCCACTTCTCTGTGGCAGCATGTTTTCTTGTTGTGTTTGTAGTTTGCTTTATTTTCTCATTGGTTTTTTGTCTTAGTTTGTGAGTAGTTTTTCATTGATTCTATTGTACTTTGTATTTACTGTGAAAGCTTGCAAAAATATGTTGCATATATGTACTTTGATAATACATTTACTTTGAACTTTGCTAACTGTTATGTTGTATAGCTTCAAAAACTAATGGGAAGAAAAACACTGGAGCTTGGAAAAACATGTCTACTTCAGTTCTCTTTAGTGAGGCGCATACATATGACGCGGTAGCATAATAACATATGCTATTCATGTACTTTTGCGTATAACCCATAATGAATTATGTAAACAACAAAGAATGCTTAATCAAACAATATATTTACAATGTTACTCAAATAGTACTGAAGTATTAAATATATTACACTCCTCCCTGTTTATCAATAAACTCCAAATCAGTATAGAATGCAGTTTAACTTGTATATGTACACTCAACCACACACACACACACACACACACACACACACACACAATGATAGGGTGGCTTTGTGACTTTCTCTCACTGACAGAGCATTTGGAATCACATGACCACTTGGGCCCACTAGATCAGGAGGGAGTGTTATCTCCCACATTGTATCTCACCTTCAGATTATTGTTGAATTCCTTCACTAGAAATGAGGTGAAAAGCTCGAATCAGAATCAAGTTTATGATCACTGACATGTAACTTGTTTTGTGGCAGCAGTGCAGTGCAATACATTAAAAGTTACTATAAGATACAAGAAAGAATAAATAAACACATAGGGCAAAAGGGGAGTAGTGAGGTAGTGTTCATGGGTTCATGAACCATTCAGAGGGGAATGAGCTATTGCTAAAGCATTGAGTTGGGTCTTCACTCTTCCCCATCATGGCAATCTCTGCACTTCAGCAGACACAGTCAGACTGGACTCAAGAATCTCCTGTCCAAAGATGTACCTCTTCCCTGAAGACAGTAATGAGAAGAGGGCATGTCCTGGGTGGTGAAGGTCCTCAATGACAAATGACACTTCCTTGAGGCATTGGTTTTTGAGGATATTCATGATGGAGGACAGGTGATGGAGATGGCTGAGTCTATAACTGCAGTGCCCCTTCCTGTCACTAGTTACTTTAGGTGATAAGTTCATATTTTCCAAGCCATAAAATTATGTAATTATGTTCATTAATATCTAGAACAAGCTTCAAAGAATAACCGTCTCTTAAAATGATCAAACAGGATGGATTGAATAAGGTTTCTAGGTTTGAATTAATCACTTAGCTATTGTAAAAATTGGGACTCTACTTTTAAAAGAAGGGACTGGGACCATAACTAGGAGTGATCTGCTCCTTTTATTATAGAAGTAAAATGGATAGCACCCTGAAGACAGGTTAAAAATCATTCATATTCTCAACTATCTGGAGTATTTTATATGCATCTGCTTATTTAAGGAGGGACATGCAGTATATATAGATGAAATGGAACAAAGGTTCACCTGATTAATTCCTGTGAAGGTGGGAGAGATTAAGTATACTGAGACTGTTCAGAGGAATAAGAAAGGCACAAAATTCTTAGAGGGCTTGACAGGGCAGAGGTAGGGTAAATATTTCCCCCAGTAAGAACCAGGCGTTACAGCCTCAGCCTGAGGTGCCAGATATGAGGAAAAATTCTTCACCCAGAGGACAGTGATTCATAACAATTCTCCACTCATGCGACAGTGAAGCATCAGTCTCAGGATATATCTGAGATTGTTACATTTTCAGATAATAGGGAATCATGGATACAAGTTTTGTGCAGAAAAATATAACTGAGGTGAAAGCATAAATATCAGGCTAGGCATGTGGGACTGAATGGCCTTCTTCCTTCTGCTTCAGTTTTAAAAATTCTTACTTTATTGTCCATTGATTCCTGAAACACCGGTTTACTTGTTTATCATTTATTCACTTTAACATGAGGGGCCATTGTCATCTTCCTCACATTCCTCCTTCTGAATCAGGTTATGTGTTCAGGTCCAGTCTCCAGATACTTGGGCTCAAGAGTCAAGCTGATGCAGAGCTGAGTTGGGGAGGGGAGGTGAGGAATCATATTTCAGATGAGGAACTCTGTTGCAGTCCCATCTGGCTTCTCAGCTACCTGTAAAGATTTTCTGGCATTGTTGAAAGAGAGTTTGTTCCTCCAGTTCCTCCACTGGTTTCCCAAATATCTTTTGTGGAAAGAGAAACAGGTCAAAGACACTTCTTCACAGGTAGGTGTAAAAAGGGGGTAAAAACAGGTTAGCCTTAAATTGCATAAAGGTGGGAGCAGGAGCAAAGGATGGATAGGACAAAGGAAACAGCTGTGATGGGGGAGGTCAGCATTGCTGCATGGATAACATAGGGGTCTTATAGTCTGTGAGTAAATGGGGGCAGTTAAAAGGTGATAATATAAACCTGGAAATATAATATATTGTAAGGTGTCAGGTTGTAGGGCATGATGAAGTCCGGCTGTGCAGAGATATAACCATTTTCACAGAAGGACAAGTTAAAGAGAAACTGAGTTTATTTCATATTTCCAGCATCTGCATGCTTTCTTTATTTTCAGAGTTTGCTTGTCCTTTTACTTCATTGCCTTTGAGTGAACAGTGCTGTAGGACTTCCTACATTGCAATAGGGACTGTATTTCATAGGAGGAAGGTCAGGGCATTCTGGGGGTTATGGAAAATGCTACAGAAAGGCAAGTTGCCCTTTCTAGTTATAACAGCAAAGAGTCAGAATGGGAAGTCATGTACATCTGCCTTTGATTCTAATTCATGAACAATAAATTCTCTCAGTGTTAATAGGACAACATTAACTGGATAATTAACCACTGTAAAAAATGCAGAATTCCCAATCCAAGTCTTAGATAGGAATATCTCTCTCATATTATCAGCTCTCAGGGTATACCTATTGCGAGCTACAATTAGTGGCCACTTTATTAGATACAGGGGTACACCTATTAAAGTGGCCACAGGAGTGGAATCCGGTATGGTCTTCGGCTGTTGAAGTCCAACCACTTCAAGCTTCATTGGGTTGTGCACCCAGAGATGCTCATCTACACACCACTGCTGAGGCATGTGGTTATTTGAGTTACTGTTGCCTTCCTGCCAGCTTGAACCAGTTTGACCATTCTCCTCTGACCTCTCTCATTAACAAGGCTTTTTCACCCACAGAACTGCCACTTGCTGGATTTTTCTTCTGCACCATTCCCTGTAATCTCTAGAGACTGTCGTGCATGAAAATCCCAGGAGATCAGCTACTTCTGAGAAACTCAAACCACCCTGTCTGGCACCAGCAATCATTCCATGGTCAACATCACTGACATCACATTTCTTCCCCATTCTGATGTTTGGTCTGAACAACAACTGAACATTTTGACCACATCTGCATGTTTTTATGCATTGAGATGCTGCTAATGATTGGTTGCTTAGATTTTTGCATTAATGAGCAGGTGTAATTAAGTGTTCACAGAGTATATTTCCCTGTGACTTATTCTTTTTATGTGATCTGCAATTGTGCCCAGTTCCCCTACCACCTAGCTATGTGAAAAGAAATTTACATAATTGCCTCATTTCCTTTATTTGAATTATAGTAGGATACAGGAAAATCCTGAGGGAATCCTTGTGGTCTCATGCAGAACATGTAACCCCACACCGACAGCACTGAAGATTGGAATTCAGCCTGCGTTGTCGGAATGTTGAGGCAGCTCTGGCACTTGGGCAATAAGGAAATTCCCTTATTCCCAGAAATGCCTGACAAGGACCTAAGAATAGAAATTCATCCTTGGGGCATTTGTGCCAATTCTTGGATATGGTAGAAAATGCCACTCATCCTTTGCTTTTGATATCTCTTTCCATAAGACCATAAGATATAGGATCAGAATTAGACCATTTGGCCCACTGAGTTCTCCATTTCATCATTGCTGATGCACTTTCCCCCTCAGCCCCAATCTCCTGCCTTCTTTCCGTATCCCTTCATGCCGTGAACAATCAAGAATCTACCAACCTCTACCTTAAATATACATAACAACTTGGCCTCCATAGCTATATGTGGCAAAGAATTCTCCATAGTTACCATGCTCTGGCTAAAGAAATTCCTTCCCATTTCCATTCTTAAAGGTTGCCCCTTTATTCTAAGGCTGTGTCCTCTGGTCTTAGATTCACCCACCAGAGGCAACATCCTCTCCACATCCACTGTATCAAGCCCTTTCACCATTTGATAGGTTTCATTAAGGTCACCCCTCATTTTTCTGAATATTAGTGAATACAAGCCCAGAGCCATCAAACACTCTTCATATGACAAGCCATTCAATAGTGGAATCATTTTCATGAACCTCCTTTGAACCCTCTCCAGTTTCAGCACATCCTTTCCATGATAAGGGGCCCACAACTGCCCACAATAATACTCCAAGTGAGGTTTCACCAGTGGTTTATAAAGTTGCAACATTACATTCTTGCTTTTATATTCTAGTCCTCTTGAAATGAATGCTAACATTGCATTTGCCTTCTTCACCATAGACTCAACCTGCAAATTAACCTTTAGGGAATCCTGCACCAGGATTCCAAAGTTCCTTTACACCTCAGTTTTTCGTATTTTCTCTACAGTTAGACAATAGTCAGTCCTTTCAATTCTTCTACCAAAGTGCATGATCATACGCTTCCCAACACTGTATTCCAGCTGCCATTTCTTTGCCCATTCTCCTAATTTAAGTCCTTCTGTAGCCTCTCTACTTCCTCAAAACTACCTGCCCCTCCACCTATCTTCATATTGTCTGCAAACTTTGCAACAAAGCCATCAATTCCATTATCCAAATCATTGACATATAATGTATGAAGAAACCATCCCAACACGGACCCCAATGACGCACCACTGATTACTGGCAGCCAACAGAAAAGGCTCCCTTTATTCCCTTTCTCTGACTCCTGCCAATCAGCCACTGCTTTATCCATGCTAGGATCTTTCCTGTAATACCATGGGCTTGTAGTTTGTTAAGCAGCCTCTTGGGTGGCACCTTGTCAAAGGCCTTCTAAAATTTCAAGTACACAACATCATCTGATTCTCCATTGTCTGTCCTGCTTGTTATTTCTTCAAAGAATTCCAACAGATTTGTCAGACAAGATTTTCCCTTGAGGAACCCTAACTGACTACAGCCTATTTTATCATGAGCCTCTAAGAACCCTGAGACCTCATCCTTAATAAACGACTCTAACATATTCCCAACCATTGTGGTCAGACTACAGGCTGGCCTATAGTTTCCTTTCCTCTGCCTCTCTCCATTCTTTCAGAGCGGAGTGACATTTGCAATTTTCCAATCTTCTGGAACCATTTCAGGATCCGGTGATTCTTGAAAGATAATTTCTAATGCCTCCACAATCTCTTCAGCCACTTCTTTCAGAACCCTGGGGTGTACGCCATCTGGCCCAGGTGACTTATCTACCTTCAGACCTTTCAGTTTCCCAAGAAACTTCTCTCTAGTTATGGTAACTTCTTACATTTCAAGACACCTGACACCTGGAACTTCCACCATACAGCTAGTGGCGTCCACAGTGAAGACTGATACAAAATACTTCATCAGTTCATCCACCATTTCCTTGTCCCCTATTACTACCTCTTCAGTATCATTTCCAGCAGTCTGATATCTATTCTTGCTTCTCTTTTACATTTTATGTATCTGTAGAAACTTTTGGTATCCTCTTTAATATTATTGGCTAGTTTATTTCCATATTCCACTTTTACCTACTTAATGACTTTTTTAGTTGCTTTCTGTTGGTATTTAAAAGCTTCCCAATCCTCTAACTTCCCACTAATTGTTGCTCTATTATATGCCCTCTTGAAATGACTTTGGCTTTCTTACATCCTTCACATACATGGGGAATAAAAATCTTTATGTTACGTGTCCATCTAAATGTGCCCTGTGCAATCATAGTAATTTATAATAATTTATAATAAATAGAACAGTCAATGTAATATAGAGTACACTGAAATCAACGTGAGTTCATCAGTCTGATGGCTTGGTGGAAGAAGCTGTCCCGGAGCCTGTTGGTCCTGGCTTTTATGCTGCGGTATCTCTTCCCGGATTGTAGCAGCTGAAATAGACTGTGGCTGGGATGACTTGGGTCCCTAATGATCCTCTTTTTGGCTTTTATGTTGGCTTAGTCTTCCATTGTTAGCCATGGATGTGCCATCTTGCCTTTAGAATACTTCTTCCTCTTTGGGTTGTATATATCCTGTGCCAAGAAATTTCAGCCAATGGTCTTTGCCATCTAATAGGCATCCATTAGTCTTGAGAGACCATGGATTTGCACCTTGGAAAGTGTCCAGGGCACAGGTCTGGGCAGGGATGTATGGGAGACTGGCAGTGCCCATGCTGCAAGTCTCCCCTGTCCACGCCACCGATGTTGGCCAAGGGAAGGGCAAGGGCTGATACAGCTTGGCATCACAGAGCAATGTGTGGTTAAGTGCCTTGCTCAAGGACACAACACGCTGTGTTAGCTGAGACTCGAACTAGTGACCTTCAAGTCACTAGACCAACGCCTTAACCACTTGGCCATGCGCCAACACTGCCATCTGCCATCTATTTATTGAATTAATGAGTATTGACTAATAATATTTACACCTTAAGTACAGAATATAATTTACTTTTTAAAATTCAAATTTAAACTAAGTTTCAGCTATGTTACACAAATTACATAAGCTGATTTCCCTGTTTGAATGCCATTGTTTGAAACATGGCTTCAGAGTTTGCCAATTATATTTGTATATTTACTAAGATCGCAATGGTTAAACATCACAACCTAGTTTATCTACCACTTAAGTTAGTGGAAACTTCAGAGACTAAACTTCAATGATCAAGAAACCCATGACCTATTTCCCCCATAGATGAAACGCAGTGATTTATTAAAACAATAAAGCAGTAAGTCTCATTGCAGAGCCCTGACTGTGTCTTATTTACCCAGCTCCAGACAGTCTCCGCTACATTTCAGAATTAGCTTGTGCTTGGCTGTGCTGCGTTGCGTACACCAGGGACTGTTGCAGGAAGTGTCCTAGTTCACCACTGCATCACTTGCCACTGACCTAGTTAAGCAACTCTTCCGCAGTAACTGCAACCATGGCAGTGAGACCTTGTTTTTCTTTCTCAGAAGCTTATTTCCAAATTAAATAAAATACAATTTGCTCGCTCTTACAGTCCTTTCACTGAAAGCCAGAGTAAAAATAACATTAATTGAATACCTTAACCACAGTCTATCAATCAGACTGCATTTCTCCTTCACTGAGGCAGAGGCCCTCTGTTGATTGGGATCAGCCAAGGATGTTGTGTCCTAGCTATCCATGTTTCAGTTGATACATAAGCCAAAGCAGTATGTATTAAAAACAAGCTTTTGTCCATGGAGCAGGCTCCTCCTCGGCACGCAGCTGAAGAATCCAAAGGAACAACAAAGACCAATACAGTTTGGCACCAGCTGCGTCGCAGGAGTTGTCAGTCAGCATTGAACTCAACGTAGGACTGTGTTAGGGACTCCAGCTGCAGATTTCCCCTCGTGCCTTACTCCTGAAGCATTCCCTACCGGTGGCTACAGCTGCAAGGCAGCAGAGATTTGCAATTAGGGTTTTCCTTTTCCTAGAGGTGCTGCCGACTGCAGCCGACAGGCCCTATCTGTCCAAGCAACTGGTTTTGAGATGCCAGGAGCCCACTTTTGGCTCTTCTCCAGAAATGGTTCTGCCAAATTTAGTGGCTAAGTCACACGTGAAGGCTAGGAGCTGGACTTGGTTGACAGAGGCTCTTGGAGATGCATCTGATTGGGAGCATTTAATAGGTAGTGAGGGGAGCCTATCCCCATTAAAACTATGCCCCGCCCCGCAGCTATGACAACCTTAAGGAACACCCTTCACTGTATGCCCAAATTTACTGATAAGTTTTACAAGAAAAGGTATTGTTAAAAAATGGCTAAGATATGAATGTGCAGTAAAGTCAATTGGAAGTCTGTTGGAATAGCGGTGATCAGAGCTCCAGAGATTTGGGTTCACCTCTTGAGTCCAGTGCTGCTGGTGTGGAGTTTGAAGCGTTTCCCCATTGTAGAGTGGATCTGCTCTGGGTACTCTGGTTTCTTCCAACATCCCCAAAAGGTGGAGGTTGTTAACTAGATGATGTAAATTGATCTGAGAGTCAGCATAGCCTTATGGACCAGATAGCCTCTGTCTACATTCATTAGTACTTCCTGTGCCTAATAAAGTGGCCACTGAGTGTATATTCATGGTCTTCTGCTGCTGTAGCCCATCCACGTCAAGGTTTGACATATTGTGTATTCAGAGTGCTCTTCTGTAATGAGTGGTTTTTTTGAGCTACTGTCACCTTCCTGTCAGCTTGAACTAGTCTGGCCATTCTCCTCTGACCTCTCTCATTCACAGTGTTTTTACCCACTGGACTGCCATTCATTGGATTTTTTTTTGTTTTTCACACCATTCTCTGTAAACTCTAGAGATTGTTGTGTGTGAAAGTCCCAGGAGATCAGCATTTTCTGAGATACTGAAACCACCCTGTCTGGCACCAGCAATCATTCCACGGTCAAAGTCACTTAGATCGCATTTCTTCCCCATTCTGATGTTTAGTCTGAACAACAACTGAGCCTGTTGACCATGTCTGCATGTTTTTATGCATAGAGTTGCTGCCACATGCTTGGCTGATTAGATATTTGTATTAAGGAGCAGATGTACCTAACAAACTGGCCATTGAGTGTATATAATAAGGAAATGCATAAAATATCTATCCCTGTCTGGTAAATGGCCTCCAACAAATATCATCAGTTCTAGATCAAATGCTTTAAGGCAGCTAAATGCAGATCCCAACATGCGGACAGACCTGTCCATCTTTTAGCATCATTGAGTGAGGATGACAAATTATTGCTCAAAGAAAGATGTGAGCATTATCAGGCAGCTGTGTCAGGCTGTCCTTCATCAGATGCTGTTGGAGAGGTAATGGATATCTCCAACTGCATCTCAGTGTGGTATGGCAATCGTCCCATTTTGGACCGCAAAGCACTCCAGCGTGTGGTGAAAACTTCCCAGTGGATTATCGGCACCCAATTGCCCACCATTGAGAACATCTACCATAAGCGCTGCCTGGGCAGGGTGAAAAGCATTATCAAGGATGCATCTCACCCTAACCATGGACTCTCCTCCCATCCAGTAGGCACTACAGGAGCCACCGCTCCCACACCAGCAGATACAGGAAGAGCTTCTCCCCTGAGGCTGTGACCCTGCTGAACCTCACATCACAGTGCTAAGCAGTATTGCACCCATATTGGATGGTCTCAGTACTTTTATACTTGTGTGCTGTAGCACTTACTTTTTATTCGCAGTTATTTTGTAAATAACACTATTCTTTGCATTTCTGGTTAGATGCTAACTGCATTTCATTTGGCTTTGTATCTGTACTCGGCACAATGACAATAAAGTTAAATCTAATCCAATCTATACTTTAAAGTTAGCTTGGGAGTGAGCACTGTGGTCACATTAGCTTCAAGTCTGCCAAAGTATCAATTTTAACATTTATATCCTCATGCAGATACCGCCATGCCTTTGTCACTCCTTTATTTTTCATATATTCTCCTCAATTCTATGAGCAACTGTGAATTCTGTGCTCCTGCAGCATTCTGCATCTCCCCTAGGTCCCAAGTTCTGATATTCCTTCCACAAGCTACTTCATCTCCCTGCCTTTCTCCACCCGAAAAGTTTTGTGAAGCTTCTGCTATTTAGTACTGTACAGAGGATGAAAAGGGTTCCGATGGAATATTTGCGTGTGTCCTGTCTGTCTGTTTTCGCCGAACCACCGTAATCTGGATGCTGGACCAGAACGCATCCTCCATAGGCAGGGAAGCTCACCAACACCTCTACTTTCTCAGAAGGATGAAGGGAGCAGAACTATGCACATCAATACTCACGGCCTTCTGCAGATGTGCATCCTAACATGCTTTGTGCTACGGAAACTGCACTGTGGCGGACAGGGGTCTACAACAGGTAATTTAAATTGCCCAACGCAACATCAGCACCAGCCTATTTGCTATCAAGGGCATATATGCAGAAAGATGCCAGCCATATCATGAAGGATCCCACCCACCCGGCTTATGGGCTGCTTGTCCCTCTCTTGTCTGGGAAGAGGCTAGGCCGCATCCACGCCAGCACCACTACACTCAAAAAGTTATTTTCCCAAGTTATCAGGCTGGCGAACACCTCCATCCATTAACTCACCCTCCCACGCCTCAACACTATTACCTCCACATCAGCCACTCTTTTCCACTGCCCCTCAGCACACTTCATCCCCCCCATTCACTGCACTTTATGCTTACCCTCCACACCTCGTACCTACACTGACAGTCACTGTTCTGAGTTTTCACCTGTCCTGCTGCTACCTAGAACAGTTCCTCTTGCCAGGGGACAGCTGTCACTTTATTAATTCCTGTCAGAATCACCTTATTTACAGATACAGCATTCCTGCAACTAGCGATACTTTATGTTAATCTATATAAGCTAATCTTATGTACTGTATAAATGGCAACTCTCTAAACAGTTACTTGTACATTTTGTTTCATAGGATTGCTTTTATATTTATATCTATTGTGTTTTTTATTGTGTTCCTTACACTCAGTGTGTTTTTTATGCTGCATCAGATCCGGAGTAACAATCATTTTGTTCTCTTTTACACTCGTGTACTGAAGAATGACATTAAAAAGTCTTGAATCTTGAAGTAATAAATATAGTCCCACCAAGTCTGGTTTTTTCTCCAAAAGCTTTTGAGGACATTTATACCCAGATTTCTGGAATGAAATCTATTCAGTAACCTTTCAAATGCTTATAAATCCAGACCTTTTCATTAAAACCATTCCATGGACGTACTGTGGAGAGCTTTCTAAGCAGCTCCATCACTGTCTGATACGGGGGGGGGGGGGGGGGGAGGGGGAGCTGCGGCACAGAATCGAAGTAAGCTGCAAAGCGTTGTAAACTTCATCAGCTCCATCATGGGCACTAGCCTCTGTAGTATCCAGGACATCTTCAAGGAGTGATGCCTCCAAAATGGTAGTGCCCATCATTAAGGACCACCATCACCCAGGACATGCCCTCTTCTCTTTGCTACCATCAGGAAGGAGGTACAGAAGCCTGAAGGCACACACTCAGTGATACAGAAACAGCTTCTTCCCCCTGCCATCTGATTCCTAAATGGACTTTGAACCCGTGAACACGACCTTACTACTTTTTTAAAAATTTCTATTTTTGCACTAGTTTTTTAATTTAACTATTATATATATATATTTACTGTAATTCACAGTCTTTTCTCTATTATTATGCATTGCATTGTTCTGCTGCCGCAAAGTTGACAAATTTCACAGCATATGCCGGTGATATTAAACCCAATTCTGATTTAAAATCATCCACTTCAGAAGGGGATGACATTTTGCAGAGAGGACAATGGACTAATTTAATGGCGTAGAGGGAGGAAGCCATTCACAGATTAAAAACAATCTGTGAAAGCTAAAAAATGTACTTCCAGCATTTGTAAGGACTTCTCATGATTCCAGCATTATTTGTTTCCCTCTATTTTTCTCATTACCTGTCTCTTTCAGAAAGATCAGCATTTCTGACAAGATTAAGATGATGATTATAAATTGAAGGGATTGTAATTAATGGTTGGGGATTGTAATTAATTATATTGTTTTGGGTGTAATCTTTGCATTATGAAGAAGGATAGATCCGGCTAAACTCTGGCTGCAAACAGGATTGATCACCTGCACATGGCAACAGACTCTTCCTAGTGATCAGTGGGCTGAGTTATGTTGAAAATCACCTCGAGTTAAAGAGACACGGGGGTGTGGAGGTAACTTGAGTAATATATGAAGTTAAAGGGACCAGTAAGTTGAAAGGAATAGAAGTATTTGTTAATAGAATAACATTTTAAAAGAATATGGTTGGCAAGGTAGTGTAATGGTTAGTGTAACACTATTACAGTGTTAGCGATGGCTGTTGGGGTTTGGTTTCAGCTGCTTTCTGTAAGGAGTTTTTATGTTCTCCCCCTGACAGTCTGGGTTTCCTCCCACATTTCAAAGATGTAGGGTTGGGGTTAGTGAGTTGTGGGCATGCTATGTTGCCACTAGAAGTGTGGCATCACTTGCAGGCTGCCCACCACAAACCTCGCTGAATTGATTTGACACAAATGATTCATTTCATTGTATGTTTTGATGTTTCGATTGGCATGGACTAGATGGGCTGAAGGGCTTGTTTCCATGCTGTACTTCTCTATGACTCTATGACTAAATAATCTTTAAAACTTGACCAATTTTACTGCACCCTGGTCAAATCCAGGAATTGTGATATTAGAGGTCGACCTGCCTATAGAAGATTGCAACTGAAGTTGCAATGACATAGATAGAATAAGTCCAATTCAATACAAAGTAGAGATCAAATGGCAAAAATAATTTCAATTTAAAACAAAAACAATTCTTTCATTTAAAAGAACAAACAATCTGCAGGAGGAACTGAGCAGGCCAAGCATCATCTGTGTGAGGAAAGGAATTGTTGATTCCTGGTCAAAACCCCACATCAGGACAACACAGCATCACACTGTGTTCTTCCAGCAATTGTTTGCTGCTCCAGCTTTCAGCATCTACAGTTCACTTAAAGTTAGAATTCCCTTGAAATCACATACAGTTTTTCAGTATCTGATTAATTTTCCTCCAGTAACTTAGTGATGCAGGCTTTTCCAACATATTTGTCAAACTCCATTTAAATGCTGGTTGGGCAGAACCTACAATAGCACTCTCTTCATACCAGTTTCTCTATTTCCTAATAAAGTGGCCACTGAGTGTATTTGCCTGGTCCCCTGCTGCTGTAGCCCACCCACTTGAACACTCAACATGTTGTGCATACAGAGATGCTTCTTCTGCACACCACAGTTGTAACGTGTGTTTATTTGAGTTACTGTCACCTTCCTGTCAGCTTGAACCAGTCTGGCCGTTCTTCTTTCATCTCCCTCTTTAACAAGGCATTTTGCCCACTGAACTGCTTCTTACTGGATGTTTACTGCAAGTTTCTTGTTTTTCGCACCACACCATTCTCTGTAAATTCTGGAGACTATTGTGTGTGAAAATCCCAGGAAATCACTCATTTCTGAGATACTCATACTGCCCTCCCCTAAAAATTCCTTCACTAATCTTAAGCCTTCTACTTCTTATCTTATCCCTATGCTCTCCTGGTGTGGACACCTTCTGCACAGGAAGAAGATTAAGATTCAAGCTCAGGTTCATTGATTTATCACAAATACACTGTTTTGGTCAAGATGGCGCCAGCGTACAATATTCCCTCGGTCAACATCAGTTTTACCTCCTTTATATGTTTTTCACCTTAAACGTGTTCCTGGGATTGTTGAAGCCTGTGATTTACAACTTGGAGATTGAGTGATCCAGTGCTTTGCTGTCTGTGAGAAGATTCCGGGAAGTGAGCATGTACTCAGATGGCCTCAATGCAAAGAAACTTTCAGAAAGGGTGAGAGCCAATGTTCGACTCCATTTCACTGTTTGAAGTGTCCTTTAATCACCGATTGAAGTGTAGAGGAAGACTAATGCATTGAGGTGAATACAGAAGGCGAGCAACAGTTTCAGTGCTATCTGCCTGCCTTTTGATTGCTGCCAAGAAGGAACCTGTAAGCGGCCTATCGCCGCGTGGTTCACTGTGGCAGACGGGTAGACCTCTCTGCCTCGTGTGGTGCCCCTCTCTTTCAATGAATGTCCGTGATATCGTAGGATGGTTTCATGTTCTGTTTTTATGGATTGGACTACTGAATTAATGGACTGTGGTATTTTCCAGATTATGGATTTTTATATCCTGTGTTTTTTATCGCCTGTTCCTTTTCTGTTTTGTTGTGCAAGGGGGGTGTTTGAGGGTTGATGTTCTGTTAGTTTTTGTGCTGGGGAGGGGTTGCTTTTGGGAGTCAATGTTCCTGTTCCATTTTATGCGAGGGGAGGGAGGTTGGGGGGGCTTGATGCCATTCCTTTTTGTATGGGGGAGTCTGAACGACTCTCATGTTCTTTTTTTGTTTTGTGGCTATCTGGAGAAGACAAATTTCAGAGTTGTATATGGATACTTGCTTTGATAATAAATTAACCTTTAAACCTTTGTGAATATTGAAACCTACAGTGAAATATGTCATTTACGTTAACAACCAACAGGACCCAGGTGTTGCCACTCATTCCAGCGCCAACATAGCAAGCCCACAATGCTCTGCAGAACAACACAGAACTTAATAAAATCAGAACAAGGCAGGAAACAAGATAGCAACAACTGAAACAAGTCCCTTTCCTCCACCACCAGGCAGACAGTCTACCAATCCCAGGACAGGCCTCCAGGCCTCCAGCAGATGCAAAGACAAATGGGCATCCAACTTCCCCTGTGCACGTCAGATGCACAGAAAGATTCTTTCCTTCAAGTTCTCAGTAAAAGTATTATATATACCTCTATCAGTTCACCCCACAGCCTCAAGGGAACATACATCCAAAGGTAAAAAACCCAGCCTATCCTCTTCACTGCTTATAACTGAAATAGCTTCACTTTACCCTTTCTGAGTGCATTAATGTGTTCAGAAATCTGATGGTGGTGGGGAAAAGCTGTTTCTAATGAGCTGTGTGCATGCCTTCAGGCTCCTAAACTTCCTCTCTGATGAGAAGAGGGCATGTCCTGGGTGATGGGGCTCCTTAACGATAGTCACCACTTTTTTGAGGTATCGAGTTTAAACCTAAGATGACAGGCCAGTAGATATTTCCGAGTAGCACTGAGTGTACAGAGATGGATTCTCACTCTGGAAGATGAAAATGCACTGGCCTGGCTACAACGTACAAACCTGTCAGCTCCAGCCGCGGGAAGGGGCTCGGGAAACTGCTGAATGCACACCTCAGAAAGATGTAAAACGCAAGTAAGTCAGCAGAGGAAGATTGGATTCAATGAATGAAACGTTGCACCTTTCTTTATCTGTTTGGCCATTGTCACTTGAACCCTATTTATACAATTCATCGCCAATTTCCCGAAGCAAAATAATGACAGTCCCACTTGGGCTGATACCAGTAAATCCCTTATATTTGTTAGTGTTTGATGAAAGGGACAAGGTTAAGCCAGCTCAGAGTGTAGCATCGAGATGCAAAAATCGATGCAGGTAAACTGACGGGGAAGTATAATAGTGTCAGGGTGATAAATAGCAGTCAATTAAGCGGCGCCAGAGGAATGTCAGGATGGAGAGTGTAAGCTGTTGAACAGACCGGCTGCTGTGCAACCTGCATGACTAACAGAGCACAGCCAAGTGCCTGCAGTACCATAGATAGACCGCAGTCACTTCGCATTGGGATACCATTTTGCACTTGATACCAGGGCTAACCATATGATTTAGTCACATACATATTTATATAATACAACCATTTAACAATTACAGCACGGAAACAGGCCATTTCGGCCCTTCTAGTCCGTACTAGTCCACAACCAAAGGAGTTGAATGACTTCAGACCTGTTGCCTTGACGTCGCACGTGATGAAGACCATGGAGCGGCTGATAATACAGAATCTGAGGCCACAAACCAGGCACGCCCAGGATCCTCTTCAGTTTGCGTATAAGGAGAAGGTGGGAGTGGGGATGCTATCACGTATTTGCTGCACAAATCACTCTCTTACCTAGATGGGGTCAGTTGTGCTGTGAGGATTACATTCCTTGACTTCTCTAGTGCCTTTAACACCATCCAGCCCAAGATCTTAAGGCACAAACTAACGGAGATGGGAGTAGACTCTCACATGGTGGATTGGATAGTGGACTACTTGACAGATAGACCTCAGTATGTGCGGTTGGGAGACTGTAGGTCTGACATGGTGGTCAGCAGCACAGGAGCGCCGCAGGGAACCGTACTCTCTCCGGTCCTGTTCACCCTGTACACATCAGACTTCCAATATAACTCGGAGTCCTGCCATGTGCAGAAGTTCGCTGATGACACGGCCATAGTGGGGTGTGTCAGGAATGGACAGGAGGAGGAGTATAGGAAACTGATACAGGACTTTGTGATATGGTGCAACTCAAACTACCTGCGTCTCAATATCACCAAGACCAAGGAGATGGTGGTGGACTTTAGGAGATCTAGGCCTCATATGGAGCCAGTGATCATTAATGGAGAATGTGTGGAGCAGGTTAAGACCTACAAGTATCTGGGAGTACAGTTAGACGAGAAGCTAGACTGGACTGCCAACACAGATGCCTTGTGCAGGAAGGCACAGAGGCAACTGTACTTCCTTAGAAGGTTGGCGTCATTCAATGTCTGTAGTGAGATGCTGAAGATGTTCTATAGGTCAGCTGTGGAGAGCGCCCTCTTCTTTGTAGTGGCGTGTTGGGGAGGAAGCATTAAGAAGAGGGACGCCTCACGTCTTAATAAGCTGGTAAGGAAGGCGGGCTCTGTCGTGGGCAAAGTACTGGAGAGTTTAACATCGGTAGCTGAGCGAAGGGCGCTGAGTAGGCTACGGTCAATTATGGAAAACTCTGAACATCCTCTACATAGCACCATCCAGAGACAGAGAAGCAGTTTCAGCGACAGGTTACTATCGATGCAATGCTCCTCAGACAGGATGAAGAGGTCAATACTCCCCAATGCCATTAGGCTTTACAATTCAACCACCAGGACTTAAGAACTTTTTAAAAGCTATTATTAATGCTTTTTGAGATAGTGATTTAGATGCATATCATATTTTTTACTGAGTTAAGTATTGTATGTAATTAGTTTTGCTACAACAAGTGTATGGGGCATTGGAAAAAAGTTGAATTTCCCCATGGGGATGAATAAAGTATCTATCTATCTATCTATCTATCTATCTATCTATCTACTGAACACTTACTCTCACCTAGTCCCACCTACCTGCACTCAGCCCATAGCCCTCCATTCCTTTCCTGTCCATATACCCTAATCAATTTTTTTTAAATGACAATATCGAACCTGCCTCTACCACTTCTACTGGATGCGCATTCCACACAGCTATCACTCTCTGAGTAAAGAAGTTCCCCCTTGTGTTACCCCTAAACTTTTGCCCCTTAACTCTCAACTCATGTCCTCTTGTTTGAACCTCCCCTACTCTCAATGGAAAAAGCCTATCCATGTCAACTCTATCTATCCACCTCATAATTTTAAATACCTCTATCAAGTCCCCCCTCAACCTTCTACGCTCCAAAGAATAAAGACATAATTTGTTCAACCTTTCTCTGTAACTTAGGTGCTGAAACCCAGGTAACATTCTAGTAAATCTCCTCTATACTCTCTCTATTTTGTTGACATCTTTCCTATAATTCGGTGACCAGAACTGTACACAATACTTCGAATTCGGCCTCACCAATGCCTTGTACAATTTTAACATTACTCCTATACTCAGTGCTCTGATTTCTAAAGGCCAGCATAATATTGCATTTCAATTTCTACATTTAGTTCCTGTAACTTCCACTTTCCCAAGATCTCTGTCAATGAGGGTTGTACAACACCAAAGAAGCATAATGGCACAGTAAAAGGCCAGTTGGCCCACTTCGACATTACAGGCTCTTTGAGAGGAAAGGGCTGTCTAACCAGGTGAAACTTGTGCAATTAATCTGAATACAAGACTGTAGCAAATTTCTACAGATGCACTGTGGAGAGGATTCTGACTGGTTGCATCGCTGTCTGCTATGCAATGCCCAGGATTGAAAGAAGCTGCAGAGGGTACAGGCTCAGCCAGTTCCGTCACAGGCACAAGCCTCCTCACCACTGGGGGCATCTTCAAGAGGCAGCTGTTATCATTAAGGACCTTCACCATCCAGAACATGCCTTCTTCTCATTACTTCCATCGAGGAAGGCCTACTTACATATTTTAGGAACAGCTTCATCCCCTCTGCCATCAGATTTCTAAATGGTCCATTAACTCATGAATTAACACTATTCCTCTTTTACCCTTTTATATATGTATTTATGAATTTATTTATTTATTACTGTAATTTATTGTGATGTTTTATGTCTTGTACCATACTACTGACACAAGACAACAAATTTGATGCCACATTTCAATGATAATAAACCTGATTTTGATTAATTAATTTGGGGTGATTGTAAAGTGCAACAAATCTCATGGCACATTTTACCATTAACCACTCTTCACACTGTCACTATAGCTTAACCTGACCCCATTAAACCAGTTTGCTTCGTCCTATCACAGACATTCCCTTTGTTCTACACATTCCTCCCTATCTTCCCTCTTATTGAAAACTTATTTGCTTCTCTCTCTTTTCCAATTCTGATGAAAGGTTGGAGACCTGAAATGTTGACAGCTTTCTTCCTTTCCACGGATGCTACCTGACTTGCATTGTATTCCAGCATTTTCCATTTTGGTTTCAGATCTTTGGCATCAGAAGTTTTTAAAAAGGAAATAGCCACTAATGGTGATACGGTGATTAGTTGAAGTTAGAGTGTTTTATTTAAGTTTTTGGTTTGAATGGGATGCACTTATTTTGTGATAGATTTTATTTTTGCATTACAGCCTATCTTTGACCATCAGGAACACAGGGAATACAGGCGATGGACTTTTGGTGAATGTGCATCTGGAGTCTTGTTTTATCAGGAGTGGAACTGGAACGGCAATGAGAATTAGTTTTAAAACACTTCTCTTGTATACAGTTCATACAGATTGAATCATAACACAGTGCATTGAGGTAGAACAAAGTAAGTCAATAATAGAATGTGAAGTAACAAGGTGTAACGAGTCCAGGTAAAGTGCAATGCAAGTAAACAAGGTAACAACAAAGTAGCTTGTGAGGACTAGAGGTTGTTCATTAGTCTTAAAACAGTGGGATAGAAGCTGCCGTTGCATTTGGTGGGATGTGCTTTCTGGCTTTTGTATCTTCTGCCTGATGGGAGGGGGGAAGAGAGAATGTCTGTGCTGTGTGGGGTCACTGATTATGTTGGCTGCTTTACTGAGGAAGCAAGATATGTGGACAGAATCCATGGAAACAAGGCTGGTTTCCATGATATGCCGAGCTGTGTCTAAACTCTCTGTAGCTTCCTGTGGTCACAGACAGAGCAGTTACCATACCAAGCTGTGATGCATTCACACTTGAACATAGCAAAGGGACTCTGAGACTGCTTGGAATAACGATCTGACGGTATCACCAACTGGTAGAGAGGTTCCAAAGTGCAGAATCGGAAGAGGCTGCAGAGGGTTGCAGACCCAGCCAGCTCCATCACCGACACTAGCCTGCTCACCATCAAGGACAGCTTCAAGAAGTGGTACCAGATGAGGTAGGCATCCATGATGATGGACCTTTACCATCCGGGTACTGCTGGCTGCTATCTGTCTTATGAGGAATGGGAAACAAGTAAGGGCTTTTCTTTTGGACTGAAGGAGGGTGAGCGCTGCCTTGATAAAGACATATAAGATGATAAGTGGAAGAGATGGAGTGGGCAGCTGCCACCACCCATTTTCCAGTGTGACAATGGCTAATACAATAGGAATTACTTTTACGTTGATTGGGGGAAGTATGGGGGGGGGGGTGCAGAGATTGAACACACTGTTGGAGATGGTAGTGATACATGAGGGGTAATTAGGAGACTCTTATATTGGCATATGGATGAAAGAAAAATGGAGAGCCACGTGGGCAGCAAGGACTCGATTGATCTTGGAGTAGTTTAGAAGTTCGACATAACATCATAGGGCAAAGTGCTGTGTTGTACTGTTCTACATCCTCTCTCCTATGCCCTCTTCTCATTACCACCATCGAGGAGGAGGTACAGGAGCCTGAAAACCCCACACAACCTTTTAAGAAGGGTTGCCATCAGATTTCTGAATGGTCCAAGAACCCATGAGCTCTGTGATACTACTCAATTTCAGCACTATTTATTTATTTATGTAACTTATTGTAATATTTCATGTCTTGCAGTGTACTGCCACCATGAAACAACACATTTCATGGCATATGTCAGTGACAATAAACCTGATTCTGGTGATGATATTGAGGGTCAATGCAATCTTCACCTCTATGAAAAGAGGTTGCCAAACAGGAGCTTGTGGCTGAATATTTCCCACATCACGTCCCATTGTCTTCTTGATAATAGCCCTGGAATGCTTAATTCTGCAAATATGTTGTTCGTCAGAGAGGTCTGTTTAGGATGTGGTGTCTCCAAATCTCTGAATACTCAATGGGAATTGTCGCTTAACTGATGGACGCACCTTTTCCTTCTGCCCACTGTCCCTGACCCACTCAGCCAATCATAGCCCACTATCCCTGACCCACTCAGCCAATCATAGCCCACTATCCCTGACCCACTCAGCCAATCATAGCCCACTATCCCTGACCCACTTAGCCAATCATAGCCCACTGTCCCTGACCCACTCAGCCAATCATAGCCCACTATCCCTGACCCACTTAGCCAATCATAGCCCCCAGTAAAAGAGCTAGAGACATCACTATTGAGGCATCCATTGTATGAGTGTCTGAGTGGCCGAATGCTGGAGGAAATGCTCCCTGTGGAATATTTCATACCTTCATCAGGGTGAAAGGTGCTTGTAATCAATAGGGGAACAAAAGGAACAGGCAAGAAAGTGGGGACAAACCACAGAACAGATCTGTCATGATCTTGTTCATTAGCTGGAATTGGAATTGGTTTATTATTGTCACATGGACCAATGCATAATGAAAAGCTTGCCTTGCATATTGGTCATACAGATCAGATCATTACACAGTGCAATGAAATAGAAAATAGTAAAAACAGTATGCAGATGAAAGTGTAACACTACCAAGAAAGGTATACCAGGCCATAATGCAACCAGTCACGATACTCTCCACTGTGAATCTATAGAAGTTTGTCAGAGGTTTGGATAACTTGCAAATCTGCACAAACTTTTAAGAAAATAGAGACACTGGCATGGCTTCTTTGTAATGTCACTTAGATGCTGGTCCCAGAATACAGGAATTAAAATTATTGACCCTCTCCACCTCCAATCCCCTAATGAGGACTGGCTCGTAGACTTCTACTTTCTTCCTCCTGTACTCAATAAGGAGCTCCTAAGTTTAGTGGTGTTGATGAGAGGTTGTTGTTGTGGCAGATTTTCAATCTCTCTCCTATATGCTGATTTGTCACCACCTTTGATCTAGCCCACAACAGTGCTGTCATTAGCAAACTTGAATATGGAATTAGAGCTGTGCTTAGCCTCACAGTCAAAGGTATAAAGTGAGTACAGCCTTGTTGTTTACCTGTGCTGACGGAGGTTGTGGAGGAGGTGTTGTTGCCAAACCAAACTGACTGGGGTCTGTATGGGAGGAAATTGAGGATCCAGTTGCATGAGGAGGTATTGAGGCCGAGGTCTTTTCCTCTGTATGGATATAGTGGTGTCTAACTCGTCTGTTTCCTCCCTAGCTGGGCTTTTCTAGACTATACCATTGATTCATGATCAGTTTCAGAGAGTTCATTTTTTATCTCCATATTTGTAATTAAACAATTCCTCACACTGCTCAGGTAAAGTTTGGATATAACACAGCCCTTGAGATTACTGCTTGAGAAATATCGTCCTCCCATTTTAAGGGTGATCTTTTGGTAATGCATTGTTAACGTAACATGTATTGATGACATTAATCAGGAGTCTAATTGTTGAAATGGAGGGAAGATCTCAGTGGTTCTGAAGACCTTGAAGAGTAGCAGAACCTAAACTTCTGAATCAGCAGGGTTAAGGGTCTAAGATCCAAATCAGTGCACAAAGTTCCAGGTCAATGCTCCAGTGAGGTATTGAAGGATTGCTGCATTGTACTAAAGTCCCTTGTGTTCTCTCCTATACAGATTTATGGAAAAATTACAAAGCCACCATTCTGAAGACGAGTGTAGGACTGTAGATGCTGGAAATCTGGAGTAACACACACAAAGTGCAGGAGAAACTCAGCGGGTCGAGCAGTGTCTATGGAGGGAAATGGACGGTCAACATTTCAGGTCTTCATCAGTACTGGGAAGAAAGAGTGAAGATAGCCAGTATAAAAATGTGGGGGCAAGTGGAGGAACGAGAGCTGGTAGGTGATAGGTGGATCCAGCTGAGAGGTGTGATAGGCAGGTGAGCGAGGGGGAGAGTGATAATGATGAGCTAGAAGGTGATAGGTGGAAGTGAAAAAGGGCTGAAGAAGATAGAATCTGATAGGAGAGGACAGTAAACCATGAAATAAAGGAAAGGAAATGAAGAGGAGAATTAGAGAAAGGGCATGTGTGGATGATAGGCAGATTGAGCGGTTGGAGGAAGGGAAAGAGAAGGGTGTTGGGTCTGGTGTGTAAGGGAAAATGGAGGATAGGGCAATGGTTATCAGAAGTTAGACAAACATAATGTTGCATTAAACTGACTGATGATGTCATGGCACAGGAAGAATATAAATCTAGCATGTTGAAATCACCTGACCTTTTTTGCTCTCTGGGACACAATGGGCTAGGTCACTGATGATGCCATGGAAACAGTGGAAGTGTGCTGCAGTAAGAGAGGGCCAGGGTGCACACTTTAGATAATTATTTGTAATTGAGTATAACTTGAAAGGTTAACTGAATGTTTAGCGTTTGCCTTGTCCTATAAATAAATGGTAATTTACTTACTGGTGTCTTCTGTCCCCACTCACCAAATCCACAAACCTGATTTCACACAACAGTTGGTGCTGCGAGCAGGGTTTGGCGATTGAGCAGAGATTAATATGTGTAATGGCAATAATAAGAGAGAGAGACCCCGTGTGAGGGGTGCTGAGTCCTGGGATGGACTGGCAACAATGCGGGATTTGAGAGTCTTGCCAACCTACTGGTGTGCTATGGACTGGTCAGACAAGCTGGACTCACACAGGGTGAAAAAGGGACACCACAACATGTCAATACTAAATGAGGTAGGGTCCTCTGAGAGGAAGGGGAGTCAGACGAGTGGTCTCTAGCTGCTGGCCACCATGGTAAAACAGCACTATGAGATAATCTCACAGAAGGGGGAAGAGTTAGATAGGTTAAGAAACAAAATGGAAGGCTAAATCAGCGATGAGAGACTATGGGGTGAGGTTGTCCTGTCGAAGCAGATCCGGCCCACAGAGTTAGAGGACAGGAGCACAGAGATGGCCTGTCGGTTAGTAAGGCCTAAGTCTGCAAGGCTAACTGGCAACCAGACACGAATAAAGCCCGGCCCCTGATGTTGCAGGAGGTGACCTGATATGTGAATGGGGGACGGGGACATTTGAATAGATAGTGAGGATGGGGAAGAGAGGGATCCCCTCTGAGTGCCATCCCCCTATGCAACCATACTAGTACAGGTCAGACCAGTGGCCATGCAGTCCCAGATCTGACAAGGGGGCCAACTGCCCACAGCCCCTGTAGCCTCCATGGAACAGGGTGAGGAAGTGCTGGGAGGACAACATGAAGGAGAGGGTCCCAGACAGAACTGGCAGAGTTGGGAGAGAGTTGTAGGCAGAAGTCAGGGGGGCCTTGCCTATATGGTCGCTGAGGATTTGGGTTGCGGGCAGTGCTGGAGAGAGTTGATCCTACAGGGAGATTGGTGGTCTGGGTGGGGGGGGGGGGACAGTGGGCTGTTGTCCCACTGCATGATAAACAACGCCCTGAGAGTGGCAGTCACTTCCCACGGGGTGATGAATCTCTACGAGGCAGTGGTAGTGGTGGTTAAGGCCCCGCATGACCCAATAGAAATGTTTTTGGCATTGCTGTGAGCCAGGGTCCCAAAGGAGCAAGTAGATGGGGCTCCCACTATCACTCCCTATGCTTTGTGGAGGGAGCACTGCCAGGGGAAGAGAGACAGGAGGCTACCCCAGTCTGCATAGAGAGTGAACACAAATAAGCCAGGTCTCTTCAGTGACTGGGCTAGCGATCAAAAGGCCATTCCAGGACAGGGTGCCACCTTGCAGATATTTGAACAGAGATCATCCCAAACCCTCCTATAGATCAACCCAAGAGACTGAGCGACTGGGTATCAGATCATTCTGATAACCGTTTGTCATGGCCTAGAACGTGAACTGTTGTCCGTGAACCTGAAACAAGGTTACCTTGCTGTGACCCCACTGCAAAGTGACCACTGACAGTCACTACTGGCTGTTTTAGCTGTCAGAGATTGGAGGGGCGAAGATAAGGGTGTGATCAAAGTGTAATGGGCCAGAAGTGAAGGAGGAACAAGCATATGAATGACAAATCTAGTGTGTTGAAAACACTTAGCCTCTTTTGCTCCCAAGGTCACTGTAGACAAGGTTGCGGCTGGTGCCATGGAAACAGTGGAAGTGTGTTGCAGTAAGAGAGGGCCTGGGTGCATGCTTTAGGTAAGTACTTGTAACTGAATATAACTTGAATAGCTTACTGAATATTTAGTGTCTGTCTTGTTCTGTAAATAAATGGGTAATTTACTTACCGGTAATGAGTGTCTTCTGTCCCCACTCACCAAACCCGCAATGAACAACACACTGAAATGTTGACCATTCATTTCCCTTCTAGATGCTGCTTGACCTGCTGAGTTCTTCCAGCATTTTGTCTGTTGCTCCAAGTGTCCTGGACAATTTTTATCCTCCAAACATAATCAGTAAGAACCAATTATCTGGACATTAAGACCTCACTGTCTGCATGGGCTTGTTATGCATAGATTAGCAGTCATTTTCCTCAATTACAATTACATAATGACATTTCACTGTCTGTAAAGTACTTTGGGGACATCCAGAAATCATGGAAGGGATTATAATAAAAACACCCATTTATTAATTTTTTCTGAATGGATGGAAGTTTTTCAGGAACTAAACTATGTCTGGATTTCAGTCAGTGCAGATTTGTAACCTGTGTATGAATTTGTGACACACATAAAATGCAGCACCTATAGGAAGAAGCACTGTCCACTTTTCGGGCTGAGACCCTTTGTCAGGACCAACGGAAAAAAAGAGATAGTAAGAGATTTGAAAGTGGGAGGGGGAGGGCGAGACCTGAAATGATGGGAGAAGACAGGAGGGGGAGGGATGAAGCTAAGAGCTGGGAAGTTGATTGGCAAAAGGGATACACAGCTGGAGAAGGGAGAGGATCATGGGATGGGAGGCCTAGGCAGAAAGAAAGGTGGAGGGGAGCACCAGAGGGAGATGGAGAACAGGCAAGGAGTTATTGTGAGAGGGAAAGAGAGAAACAAAATATATAAAATAAAAATAACTAAATAAACAAATAAATAGGGATAGGGTAAGAAAGGGAGGAGGGGCATTAATGGAAGTTAGAGAAATAAATGTTCATGCTATCAGGTTGGAGGCTACCCAGAATGAATATAAGGTGTTGTTCCACCAACCTGAGTGTGTCTTCATCAGTAGAGGAGGCCATGGATTGACATATTGGAATAGGAATGGGATGTGGAATTAAAACGTGTGGCCACTGGGAGGTCCTGCTTCCTCTGGTGGACAGAGCGTAGATGTTCAGCGCAGGGGTTCTTTCTTCCAAAGCCTTCCAACCTATGATACTCTCCCTTGTCTAGCCTTGTATCCCTTTTGACAATCACCTTCCCAGCTCTTAACTTCATCCCTCCCCGTCCTGTCTTCTCCTATCATTTTGGGTCTCGCCCTCCCCTTCCTACTTTCAAATCTCTTACTATCTCTTTTTTCCATTAGTCCTGATGAAGGGTCTCGACCTGAAATGTCAACTGTACTTCCTATAGATGCTGCCTGGCCTGCTATGTTCTACCAGCATTTTGTGTGTGTTGCTTGAATTTCCAGCATCTGCAGATTTCCTCGTGTTTATGAATTTGTGAATTTCCTCCTTTGATACGTGTGGTCAATAACTGGAAGATTTTTATTGCTGGGACGGGCAAGTTGATGATCTTTATAAAGAAGCATGCCTAGCACTGAACCTCCCTGGAGCTGCTGGCACTGCAAGGCTTAGCCAAGAACAACAGGTACCTGTTAAACCAGTGTTGGACTTGGACCTCAGTCTGTCAGTTTCTACAGTAAGCGTCTGTCATTATTAAGGTATTGACTCATGGAAGCAGAAAGAGAAAGCACATATGTTACACAGCACAAATTTTGGCCGAGGTTTTACTTGAACAAGCATCTCCTGTTGACAAACACTTCAGGAAACACGATGTGCCTTTTCGTTCAATAATGAACCATGCAGGATGGACAGGGAAAGTATACTTCCATTTTAAGTGAGATAAGAGCTTGCACATATACTGTCTTTTTTAAAATGGTTATCTATAAACATAAATGTCTACATTATGACCATCTGACTGTTACTAAGTAAATTGGTCATGAATGTTTAGTCAGTTTTTATTTATTAGCATGACAATACAAAAAGTTCTCCAAGACTTTTTCTATTGCAAAGTTAATAAATAAAACGAAAGTCATTTTAAAAGCTTGGAGAACATTGGAAATATCATTTTACTCTTTTAGCAGATGAAGCTTGAGTGCATTTTTGGATCTGCTTTTCATTTCTTAATAGTCTTGAGAGAAATTAGTCTGCTATTGTATTGAATCAATATAAGGGCAACCTGCTTTCAATGCCCTAGTACTGTGATAGTGCTGTGCAAGAGAAGTATGTGGCATGCCTGCTTCATAGTAATGTCAGGCAGGAATTCAGCAGATTGTACCAGGAGTCTGAAGGCTCTGTCTTACAAGTCAACCATCGCGTTTAGGATTTACTGAATATTGAATTTGTATCTTCCTGCAATTGTGATGACACGTATTGGCAACAAGAAAGGTATCCTGGGTAACTGTTAAATGACATTGATTACTCTCACATGGCAAGATATAGGTTACTTAGATAGATAGATAGATAGATAGATAGATAGATAGATACTTTATTCATCCCCATGGGGAAATTCAACTTTTTTTCCAATGTCCCATACACTTGTTGTAGCACTTTGTAACACCAAAAGTGATTTTCCTTTTTGGATTTTGTCCAGTAACCACTCATGGAATTTTGTTTGTCCAGGTCTCTACTTGTAACCATAACCCAGAATCAGAATCAGAATCAGGTTTATTATCACTGACATGTGTCATGAAGTTTGTTGGTTTGCAGCATTGGTACAATGCAAGACATAGAAATTACTACAAATTACATAAATAAATAGTGCAAAAGACAAATAATGAGATTATAAATGGTGCAAAAGGAGAATACATTGTGGCAAGAAACAGTATCATTCACTCATCACTACACTTGGCACATACTGCGTTTAGTTTTATTATAATTAATAAAATCTGGACAGTATAGGTGCCCTTTTGGGCTACTTGAGCTGCACATTGTACTGAAGGTGCAAGGCATCTGGCCACAAGACCTTGTAATGGATCGTGAAAACTACTGAGAGGATCATTATGGCCTCGCTTTCTCCCCCATCCAGGACAAATACTATTAGCGCTGCACTCATAGAGGTTTTAGCATTGTCATGGACACCTCCCACCTGCCCCACAATCTCTTTCCCCCCTACTATCAGGCAGAAGGTACTGCAGTATAAGAACAAGGACTGTTAGGCTGGGTGACAGCTTCTTCCCACCTCCCCCCCCCGCCCCCACTCTGTGGGACTTCTGAACACCCTGCTACCAGCCAGTACACATTACTTACGACAGCTCCAGTAATGTTCTCATTCAGGCCTGTAATGGTTGGGGATAATTATGGACGTCGCGTCCTAACTGTTTACATCCAAGTCAATACACAAGCCATGGCAGTGCGATATGGAGAGCAAGCTGTTGCCCAAGTAGCAGGCTCCCCTCCTCCACACATCCGATGAATCCAATGGAATGGCAGAGAGCCGTACAGTTTGGCACGAGTGGCATCGCAGGAGTTGCCAATGTTGCATTGAACTCAACAGAGGACTGCCTTAAGAACTCGAGCTCTAGATTTTACCTTGGTGTTTACTCCTAAAGCCAGTCCCATGAGTAAGTACTGCTGCAGGGCAGCAGAGGTTTGAGATCAGAATTTTCCTTTTCCCAGGTGAACTGCCAACCAAGCCTGATGAGCCCCAATTGTGATACTGTGTAGTAATGTGTTTCGCACCTTGATTCCAGAGGAACGCTATTTCATTTAGTTGTATGATCGTTATTTCATTCAGCCGTATGATCGTTATTTCATTCAGCCATATGGATGTTATGTCATTTAGCCGTATGAATGTTATGTCATTTAGCCGTATGAATGTTATATCATTCAGCTGTATGAATGTTATATCATTCAGCTGTATGAATGTTGTCATTTAGCTGTATGAATGTTATATCATTTAGCTGTATGAATGTTATGTCATTTAGCTGTATGAATGTTATATCATTCAGCCGTATGAATGTTATGTCATTTAGCCGTATGAATGTTATGTCATTTAGCTGTATGAACAGTTGAATGAAAATAAACTTGAACTTGAGTTTGAACATTAAGTAATGACTAACTTCCAGAGCTGGTTGAATTGTAAATTGAAAAGAGATAGGAAAAAAGAAGCATATTCCTTGAAGGACACAAATAGAGTAAAGTTTGAAGGAAATATATTGTGAAAGACTTAAGTGAAGTGTAAAATATCAATATTCTTAATGGAGATTGGGCAAGAAACACATGGCATGAAGATGCCAAGCAAGGTGAAAGATGCTTCGTTTGGGGATGTGATACAGAAATTGGAAGATAACTTCAATCAAAAGCTATGAAAAATAGCTGAAAGCTAGTTGGGTGGCATTAGAACTTTAAAATTGCTGTGCCAGTTTAGATCTTTAAGGATGCTGGAGGATTTCAACCACAACAAGTAATTGGTACATATGTCCCTTTAGTCAGAGAGTGAGGGATGTAAGTGTAACTGAAGTGTACGAGTGAAACCAGTTCAACCTCATTTTCTCAATTTTTGTCATAAATGATGGAAGCAAGTCTCTATAGGACCATGACATATATGAGAAGAATTTGGCAATTCTCCCCAACGAGTCTGCTTCACCATTCAATCTGATTATTTTTCAACCTCATTCTTCAGTTTTTTCCCCTATAACCTTTAACCCCTTTATCAATGAAGAACCTGCCAATGACTGGTCTCTGCAGCCCTTCATGACAATAACTTACACAGATTTACCAACATCTGGGTGAAGAAATTCCTCCTCATCTCAGTTGTAAATGGATATCCCTTTATTCTGTGGCTGTGCCCTTGGATCCTAGAATGTCCTAATAAAGGAAACATCTTAGCCCCATTTACTCTATCCAGGCTTTTCAGGCCTTCAAGTACAGGCCCAGCAGCATCAAGTGCTCCTCATATATTAAATCTTTCTTTTCTGTGATCATTCTTGTAAACCTCCACTGGTCCCTCTCCAGAGATAGCATCAGCCTATATTAAGGGGATCAAAATGGGTCACGACATATCAAATGGAATCTGACCAACAAGATATAAAGCCTCAGCAATACACCCTTGCTTTGATATCCTAATCCTCTCGAAATGAATATTAACATTGCATTTGCCTTCTTTACTACTAACAACCTGCATGTTAATGTTGGTGGAATCCTGAACTAATACTTCCAAGCCACTTTTTACCTCTGATTTCTGAATTCTCTTCCATGTAGAAAACAGTGTACAACTTTATTCTTCCTGCCAAAATGCATACAGTAACCCCACCCTTCCCGATGCAGCATTCCATCTGCCACTTCTTTGTCCATTCTCCCAACCTGTCTACGTCCTTCAGCAGATTTCCTGAGTCTGCAACACTGCCTGTTTCTTGCTCTGCCAACCTGGCCACAATGCTTTCTTCATCCAGATCATTAATGTATAAAGTGAAAAGCTGCCACTAGTCACTGGCTGCTAAATTGGAATTGACTCCTTTGTTCCCACTCAGGCTTTTGTCAGTTGGCCAATCTTCTATCAATGCAAATGCCATGCCTCTAAAACCACGAGCTCTTGTTCAGGTGCCTTGCATGTAGCACCTTGTCAAAGGCCTTCAGAAAATTCAAGTAAATAATGCTCATTGACTTTCATTTGTTTAACCTGCTTATTAACACTTTGTAGATTTGTCAGGAAAGATCTTTCCTTAACAAAACCCTACTGACTCTGTCCAATTTTATCATATACTTCCAAGTTCTATGAAATTTCATCCTTAAAATAGAGTGTAAAATCTTACTGAGGTCAGGCTAACCGATTTATAATTTTCTGTCATTTGCTTCCCTCCCGTCTTAACAGGGGTGTCTCATCTGTTCATTTTCCAATCGTCTGGGACCCTCCCTGTCACTTGGCCCATTATATCCAGACTGGCTCTCTGAGTAGTCCCATCAGTCCCATTTTATTTAATTCCATACCCTCTCTTATTCATTTATTACCTATTTGCACAAAAGTGCAGTCAGGTGCTGTCATTGCAATGGGTATCATTCACCACAGCTTTGTCATTCTGGTGGCCCAATCAGTGGCAGGAGCTGTGCAGAGAGGAGTAAATAAAAGTTGACAAGGGACAAGCGGAGTGACCATTGTTGGGAGTGGGGCAGAGGTGAGAGTGCGAGTGTCAAGCTTCGGCTTAAAGGAGGCTTCAGCTCGGTAGAGGCGTTGACTCTGGGTAAGTTTCTGTCGTTCCCTTTTTCCGCACCGTGTTAGAGGTACTTTGTGTAGTTTAAATGGCCTTGTGTGCTCTCCATGCTGGTTGCTGAAGTCTTGGGAGTTCCGTATAAGCTGAAAGTGATCCAGCTGCAGCTCCTTGAAGACCGTATTGGGGATCTGAAACAGCAAATGGCTGTTTTTTCGGCTCATACGGGAGAGTGAGGAGATCATCCTCTGGAGTTTCAGGGAAGTAGTCACCCCTAAGTTGCAGCAGGAGATGGGTAGCTGGTTGACTGTCAGGAGAAGGAATGGGAAGGTGAATAGGCAGTTTGTGCAGAACACCCCTGTGGCCATTCCCCTTAATAATAAGTACACTGTTTTGGATACTGTTGTGAGGGATGGCCTCCCAGCGGAAAGTTACAGAGACCTGGTTACTGGCACTGAGCATGGGTCTGTGGTGCAGATGGGAAAGAGGGAGAAGAATAGAGCAGTAGTGATAGGGGACTCAATTGTCAGAGGAACAGACAGGAGATTCCGTGGACATGAACAGAATGGTATGTTGCCTCCCAGGTGCCAGGGTCAGGAATGTCTTGGATCATGTCCACAACATTTTGGAGAGGAAGGGGGAGCAGCCAGATGCCTTTGTACATATCAGTACCAGTGACACAGGAAGGAAGAGCAATGACGTCCTGAAGAGAGAATTTAGAAAACTAGGCAGAAAGCTGAGAAGCAGGATATCCAGGGTAGTAATTTCTGGATTGCTGCCTGTGCCACGTGCCACTGAGGGTAGAAACAAGATGATTTGACAGATAAATGTGCAGCTGAGAAGCCAAAGCTGGGGACAAGGCTTCAAGTTTTTGGATCATTGGGACCTCTTTTGACGGAGGTAAGACCTGTACAAAAGTGATGGGTTGCACCTGAACCTGAGGGGGACCAACATTCTCGCGCGCAGTTTTGCTGGAACTGTTGGGGAGGTTTAAACTAATTTAGCAGGGGGATGGAAACCAGAGTGAAGGGACTTAGGATACGACAGATGGTAAAAAAGCAAAGATAGCGTGCAGTCAGACTGTCAGGAAGGGCAGGCAGATGATAGGACAAAATTGCAGCCAGCAAGGTGAGTATCAGTGCATTAGGGATGCAGAATCAAAAAGGGTAGCAAATGTAGTACTCAGAGAGTTATATCTCAATGCACAGAGTATAAAAATAAGCTGGATGATCGTGTTGCACTTTTACAAATTGTTTGTGTATGATGATGTGGCCATCACTGATTTGTAGTTGAAGGATTGTTGTAGTTGGGAGCTGAATGTCCAAGGTTACACATTGTATTGGAAGGATAAGAAGGTAGGCAGAGGGGGTGGCATGGCTTTGCTGGTAAAGAATGGCATTAAATCATTAGAAAGATGTGACATAGGATCAGAAGATGTTGAATCCTTGTGGGTTGAGTAAAGAAACTGCAAGGGTAAAAGGGCCCTGATGGCAGGGATATGGACTACAATTACAATGGGAAATAGAAAAGACTTGTCAAAAGGGCAATGTTATGATAGTCATGTGAGATTTTATCATGCAGGTTGACTAGGAAAATCAGGTTGGACATGAATCTCAAGAGAGTGAATTTGTTGAATGCCTAAGAGATGGCTTTTCAGAGCAGTTTGTCATTGAGCCTACTAGGGGATCAGCTGTACTGGATTGGGTGTTATGTAATGAACTAGAGAGCGATTAGGGAACTTATGGTAAAGGAACCCTGTGAAGGCAGTGATCACAATATGGTTGAGTTCAACTTGAAATTTGATATGGAGAAAGTAAAGTCTGATGTAGCAGTATTTCAGTGGAGTAAAGGAAATTACAAGGATGACAGCAGAGCAGCAATGACTTGAGTTTCTGGGAAAAATGAGGAAAGTGCAGGATAGATGTATTCCAAAAATGAAGAAATACTCAAATGGCAAAATAGTACAACCGTGACTGACAAGAGAAGTCAAAGCTAATGTAAAAGCAAAAGAGAGGGCATATAACAAAAATTAGCAGAAAGATCGAGGACTGGGAAGCTGTTAAAGACCTACAGAAGGAAACTAAAAGAGTCATTAAGAGAGAAAAGATGAAAGCAAGCTTGCAAGCAATATCAAGGTGGACAGAAAAGCTTTTTCAAGTATATAAACAAAAGAGAGCTGAGAGTGGATATAGGACCGCTAGAAAATGAGGCCAGAGAGAAAATTACAAGGGATAAGAAGATGGCAGATGAACTAAATGAGTATCTTGATCTGCAACAGAGAAAATCCACAGATGCTGGCAATCCAAGCCACACACACAAAATGAGGAACTCAGCAGGCCAAGCAACATCTATGGAAAAGAGTACAGTTGACATTTCGGGCTGTGGCCCTTCACAAGGACTGGAGAAAAAAAGATGCAGCCTTCACTGTGGAAGACACTAACAGTGTGCCAGGTGTTGAAAGGTGTGAGGGAAGAGAAGTGAGTGCAGTTACTAATACAAGGTAGAAGGTGCTCAAAATGCTGAATGAGCTAAAGGTACATAAGTCACACAGACCGGATGAATTATACCCTAGGGTTCTGAAAAGGGTAGTGGTACAAATTGTGGAGGCAATAGTAATGATCTTTCAAGAATCATTGGACTCTGACATGTTTTCAGAGGATTGGAAATTTGCCAATGTCACTCCACACTTTAAGAAAGGAGGAAAACTGCAGAAAGGAAATTGTAGACCAGTTAGCCTGATCTCAGTGGTTGGAAAGATGTTGGAGTCAACAGTTAAGGATAAGGTTATGGAGTTCTCGGTGATACAGAACAAGATTGGACAAAGTCAGCATGGTTTCCTTCAGGGAAAATCCTGCATGATGAACCCGTTGGAATTCTTTGAGGAGATTACACATGGGATAGATAAAGGAGATGCAGTGGATGTTGTATATTTCGATTTTCAGAAGGCATTTGACAAGATGCCACACATGAGACTGCTTACCAAGTTAAGAGTCCATGGTATTTCAGGAAAGTTACTGGCATAGTTAGAGCATTGGCTGTTTGGTGGGAGGCAGCAAATGGGAATAAAAGGATCCTTTTCTGGTTGGCTGCCAGTGACTAGTGGTGTTCCCCAGGGGTTGGTGTTGGGACCACTTCTTTTTATGCTGTATATCAATGATTTAGATGATGGAATAGATGGCTTTGTTGCCAAATTTTGAAATGATATGAAGCTTAGTGGTGGGGCAGGTAGTGTTGAGGAAACAAAAAGGCTGCAGATTAGGAAAATGGGCAAGAAAGTGGCAAATGAAATATAATATTGGAAAATTCATGGTCATGCACTTTGGTAGAAGAAATAAAAGTGAAGCCTATTTTCTAAATGGGAAGAAAACCCAAAAATCTGAGATGCAAAGGGACTTGGGAGTCCTTGTGCAGAACATTGTAAAGATTAACTTGTAGGTGGAGTCGGTGGTGAGGAAAACAAATACAATGTTAGCATTCATTTCAAGTGGTTGAGAATACAAGAGTTGGGATGTGATGCTGAGGCTTTATAAGGCACTGGTGAGGTCTCACCTTGAGTATTGTGAACAATTTTGGACTCCTCATCTAAGAAAAGATGTGCTGGCATTGGAGAGGGTCTAGAGGAGGTTCACAAGGATGATTCCGGGAATGAAAGGGTTATCATACGAGGAACGTTTGATTGTTCTGGGTCTGTATTCGCTGGAATTTAGAAGGATGAAGGGGAATCTCATTGCAAACTTGCAAATGCTGAAAGGCCTAGAGAGAATAGAAGTGGAAGGATAGTTTCCCATAGTAGGGGAGTCTAGTACAAGGGGGCACAGCCTTAGGATAGAGGGGTGTCCATTTAAAAGAGATGTGGAGAAATTTCTTTCGCCTGAGGGTGGTGAATTTGTGGAATTTGAGGCCAGGATGTTGGGTATATTTAAGGCAAAGATTGATAGGTTCCTGATTGAGGAGTGGGACTGAAGAGGGATGAAAAAAGGATCAGGTATGATTGAATGGCGGAGCAGACTCGATGGGCCAAATGAACCAATTCTTCTATGCCTTACGGTCTTAATGATGTATATTTCAGATATCAAAATAAAGGACATATTTCAACAAGCTGCAGATCCATAGCTGAGTAAATCCACAAAGGCCATTGCCTACTCCTGGTAGAAAGACTGGTATGAAAAATGGTTATCCATTCCTTCCAGCAATCAGGGGGCTGCAGCTTGTCTGAAGCTTGTGCCAACAGCAGCTTTTGTACCTTAACTAAATGCATTTCCGACTAGGTTCAGCCCAGTGTGACATCAGGTGGCCAGATGTTACCCTACTTATTCTATGTTCAGTCTAGGCAAGACATCTGGATACAAAGACATGAAGAAGCAGGCCACTTCATCCTTCAAGCCCACTGCACCATTCAACAAGATCATGGTGGATTACACTGTTACTTCATTTCTGGACTCCAGTCTACCTGTGGTTAGTTTTCCATTCCTTGCTTATCAAGTTATCTTCTTCTGCCTTAAAATACACAAAGGCTTTGACTTCACCATTAATGCATTGGAAGAGTTTGTTATCCTGTAGAGGGGTAAGGAAAAAATTAAAGTTGATTCCTCTTGGGTGTGCGCTAAAATAAAATGGAAGTTTGAATGACAAAATGGTGTCAGTTTGGAATGTGGTTATGGCCTGCTTTCCCCCTCATTGACTGATATTTCGTCTCTATTTTGAATGTACTTTGTTCAGATCAGATGCTAGTGAAGAACGTTTTCCTTTTTACACTCCTGCTGTCTCTATTTTTAAGTTGTATGTGTCTAGGCTGAGGATTGCGAAAGATAAAATAGGTTCTTGAAGAGTATAAAATTGGGGACTCTTCTTTCAGACTCGGTCACGGCTAGTGCTAGTACTAAGATCAGAGATACAAACAAGGACATACAGAGAGAGAAAGAGAGAGAGGGAGAGGGAGAAAGAGAATGAGAAAGAGCAAGAGAGAAAGGGAGAGAGGAGAAAGAGGGGAGAGAGGAGAAAGAGGGGGAGAGAGGAGAAAGAGGGGGAGAGAGAAAGAGGGGGAGAGAGGAGAAAGAGGGGGAGAGAGGAGAAAGAGAGATAGAGAGTTCATTAAGTGGGTGAAAAGTATTGTTTTGATGTTTGTACCACTACTTCATTAATTATTTGTCTTCCTTTCTATATTGTATGCTTTATATAACTCTAATAAAATTATTGCTTGTGTTTTAAAATTTGTACAGTGCCTTCTTTGTTTTCAAATACCTCGTCACGATGAATGAGAAAGGAACACGGAATGAATTTTAATATTTTCACTCCAAGTGGTTACCGCATGCATGAATGCTTTCTGCCTTAGTCCCACAGCTTTCAAGCCTTTGTGCATTTGAATTTGAATTAGAATTAGAATTTATTTAAATCTTACATGCATCCCGCAACATGAGGGAGTAAAAATCCTTGTGTTACGACTCTGCCACAATGAATAGATGTGTGAATTTATAAGTCTAATGGCTTGTAGGAGAAAGCTGTCCTGCCGCCTGCTGGTCCTGGCTTTAATGCTGCGGTACTGTTTACCAGACAGAAGCAGATGAAACAGTTTATGGTTGGGGCAACTGGTCTTCCCAATCATCTTCCAGGCTGCCTTTATGCACCTGCTGCTGTAAAGTTCTCAATGGAGGGAAGTTCACATCCGCAGATGCACTGGGCTGTCCGTATCACTCTTTGCAGTGCCCAGCGAACAAAGTTGGTGCAGTTCCCATACCAAGCAGTGATATTGCCAGTCAGGATGCTCTCAATCATGCCCCTGTAGAAGGTCTTGAGAATTTGGGGGCTCATGCTGAACTTCTTCAGTTGTCTGAGGTGGAAGAGACACTGTTGTGCTTTTTTTGCTACAGGGCCAGTGTATACAGTCCAGGTGAGATCATCAGTGATACCGAGGAACTTGGAACTACTCACCCTCTCAACCGCAGACCTATTGATGTTGATCGGGGTGAGCCTGTCTCCATTACTCCTGTAATCCACCATTGGCTGTTTTGTTTTTCAGACATTGAGGGAGAGATTGCCATCTTAGCACCACTGTGTCAACCTCTCCTTGGTAGGCTGTTTCATCACCATCAGAAATAAGGCCAATGAAAGTCGTGTCATCTGTGAATTCGATCAGCAGATTGATCAGCAATATTTGTGGAATATTGTGTGGAGTTTGGTGGAAGTCCCTTTGATTTGTGGGATGATGTGATCATCTTCAAGGAGATGGTGAGCAGGATGAACATAAACTCATTGGAGTTTAGATAATCTCATGAAAATATTTAGCTCCCCCTTTCAGAGCCTATTGTGAGGCTGCTTCTCTGTCTACAGAGTCTTCCACTAGGGACAGTATCAGGTAAAGAGACTGGCCATGTAAGAATGATTTGAGAAGAAAAAGGGCAATGCATTCTCAGTTAATAAATATATTGAAGGGTAAGATGACTAGATGTTTGACTGAAAGCGAGTGAAGGAAGAGAAGAGAGAGGTAGGAAAGTGGACCAGACCATAAGACCACAAGACACAGAAGCAGAATTAGGTCATAAGGCCCATTGGGTCTGTTCTGCAGTTTGATCACGGCTGATTTATTTTCCCTCTCAACCCATTCTTCAGCCTTCTCCATGTAATCTTGGACATCCTTACTAATCAAGAACCCTCCTCATGATTGCATCAATGTATTGAACCAGAGATCTCAGAGATCTTGGCACCCAGGAACTTGGAGTTAGTCACCTTTTCCAGTGCTGACACCTGATACGTGTTCTCTCAACTTACCCTTCCTGAAGTCCACAGTCAGTTCTTTGGTCTTGCGGGCAAGGCTGTTGTTGTGATACCAATTGACCAGTAGATCTATCTCACTCCTGTACTCCTCTTTGTTGCCATCTGGGATTCTGGCAACAATAGTGGTGTCATCAGCAGATTTATAGATGATGTTTGAGATGTGCTTCACCACACAGTCAGGAACGCAGATCGAGAAAAGCAGGAGGCTAGACACACATCCTAGAGGTACACCTGTGTTAATTATCAGCGAGAAGGAGATTATTTCTCATTGAAGGTGGCTGTACAGGTTGACAGGGTGGTAAAGAAGGCTTACAGCATGCTTGCCTTTATTAGTCAAGCAAATGAGTTCAAGCATCGGTACAATCTGTGGCAATTTTATAAGACTCTGGTCAGGCCATATTTGGAGTACTGATCAGCAAATTTTAGGAAGGATGTGGAGCTTTGTAGAGGGTGCAGAAGAGTTCATGGAGCCTAATTTCCAATTTCAAATATCTTTGAATTGTTACTTCCATCTTACATTGGCCGCATAAAATTAATCTAGAATGCTTAAAACACGAAGATCACTTGACATGCACAACATTTATACTCAGTAGCTGCTTTATTAGGTACCTTCATACCAAATAAATAGCCACTGAGTGTATGTTCGTAGTCTTCTGCTGCTGTAGCCCATCCAGTTCAAGATTCGATGTGTTCAGAGATGCTCTTCTGCACGCTACTGTTGCAACACGTGGTTATTTGAGTTACTGCTGTCTTCTTATCATCTTGAACTAATCTGGCAATTCTCCTCTGACCTCCCTCATTAAAAGGGCGTTTTTGCCTGCAGAACTGCCACTCACTGGATGTTTTTTATTTTTCACACAATTCTCTACAAACTCTAGAGATTGTTGTGTGTGAAAATCCCAGGAGATCAGTAGTTTCTGAGCGACTCAAACCACCCTGTCAGGTCCCAACAATCATTCCCCAGTCAAAGTCACTTAGATCACATTTCTTCCCCATTCTGATATTTGGTCTGAACAACAAATGAACCTCTTGACCATGTCTGCATGCTTTAATACATTGAGCTGCTGCCACATGATTGGCTGATTAGATATTTGCATTAACAAACAGGTGTACAGGGGTACTTAATAAAGTGGCCACTGAGTGTTAATGTTCATAAACTCAAGAAATTCTACAGATGCTGGAATTCCAGAGAAGAAGTACACCCAAATGCTAGAGGAACAGCAGGTCATTTGCCATCTATAGAAAGGAATAAAGAGTCAGTGTCTCATACCAGATCCCTTAATCAGGACTGATATCTTATATTGTTGCTACTGATATACTTATGTATGTCTGTTTCAAGATAGAGTAGAGGTAATATGAAGCTTTATAGATATGAAGCACTCTTGAAAGCATAAAGGAGGACAACACTTCTCAAATGGGAGGTCTTGCTGGCAGTTTACAGCAGAGATTGATTTGCGATTGATTTTCCTGTTGTACAATATGACTTTCAGAATGAGCCTCTTCTCCCACCACCGAATCTGCAGGTGTCCTGATCAATGTAACCAGCCATTAAACACAACAGAGAAAATTGTCTAGTAACTGAAGGTAAATTCTATTGTGATGAAGATTGTTAATGACTGTCAATCAAACTATCTTGTCTTGAAAATAGTAAGTGAAAATGTAGAGTTTAATTCCTCAGGATGCTGAATTGTTTGAAGAGCTTAAAAAATGGCTTAGATGTTTTCTGCACTGGAAAAGGCACGTGACAGGGATGCAGTTCTCCTCCCTCGTCCTAACTGCAATTTATAGACCACTAGTGGCCAACGATAATCAAGCACTTGAAGTACAACATGATGCTGTCACCAAACAAGAAACAGCCCATTCTGACACTTTTCAAATCATAGTCAGGTACTTGAACCAGGATTGTTTGAAGAACACCTTGCCCAATTACCATCAGCATATGACCTGTAACACCAGAGGTCCCAACACACTTGACCACTGTTGCACTACTGATTGCCTACCATTCTACACTCAGACTGCACTTCTGTAAATCTGATCACTTGGTTGCCCTTCTCCTACCTGCACACAGACAGAGGCTGAAGAACAAAGCTCCAGAGATTAGCACAACAAAGAGGTGGTTGCAGGAGGCAGAGGACCAGCTACAGGATTGCTTCAGGTTGGTAGACTGGGCTGTGTTTAAGGACTCATCTGTGGATCTGAATGAATACACCATGGTTGTCATGGACTTTATTAAAACAGTTGTAGATGAGAGGGTCTCCACAAAATCCTTCAGAATCTTCCCTAACTAGAAGTTCAGGATGGACCATGAGAACTGCAATCCTGCTGAGGGCCAGATCAGGGGCATTCACATCTGGTGACCAAGAAAGTAACAAGAGGTCCAGAGAACCAACTCACGGGTGAAGCGATATTTCCAGACTAAACGAATTAATGAAGGATGTTCATGAACACCACAGCCCCCAGTGATCCTGTGATTTTGGTCTCTGAGTCTGATGTGTGAGCAGACTTCAGGAGGGTGAACTCCCGAAAAGCATCCGGTTCAGACGTGGCTGGAGTGTTTACAGAGATCTTTAATCATTCACTTCGGCATTCTGAGGTACTTACCTGTTTCTAGCAGACTTCACTTATACCAGTGCCTAAGAAGAATGTAGAAAACCTGCCTTAATGACTGTTGCCCAGTAGCACTTACATTCACAGTGATGAAGAGTTTTGAGGGGGTGGTGATGAAGCATATCAACTCCTGCTGGAGAAGCCACTTGGATTTGCTCCAATTTGCCTACCAGAGCAACAAGTTCACATTAGCTCTTTACTCAAACCTGGAACATCTGGAAAACAGGATGCTCATTATCGACTACAGCCCAGCATTCCCTCAAAGTTAATCAATAAGCTTCAAGACCTGTGTCTCAATACCTCCTGTGCAATTGGACCTTGATTTCCTCAGTTGCACACCCTAGTCAGTTCAGATTAGCAACGTCTCCTCCATGATCTACCACAGCACAGGTGCACTACAGGGCTGTGTACTTAGCCCTCTGCTCTACTTATTTTACACTTATGTTTCTGAGGCTAAGCACAGCCACAATGCTGTATTCAAGTATGCTGATGACACTACTGCTGTTGGCTGAATCAAAGGTGGTGATAAATCAGTATATTGGAAGGAGATTGAAAATCTGGCTGAGTGGTACCATAACTACAATTTGTTTTTCAATGTCAGCAAGAGGAATGAACTGATTATTGACTTCAGGAGAGAAAACCAGAGGTCCATGCGCTGGTGCTCATCAGAGGATCAGAGATTCCTTGGTGTTATTATTTCAGAGGACCTGTCCTGGGTGCAGCATTTAAGGGCAGTTATGAAGAAAACATGGCATCGCCTCTACTTCCTTAGGAGTTTGTGAAGATTTGGCATGATGGCTAAAGCTTTGACAAACTTCTATAGGGAGTTCTTTGATTTGCTGCATCACCTCCTGGTGTAGAAACATCAATGATTTTGAATGGAAACTCCTACAACAAGTAGCAGATCCAGCCCAGTCCATCACGAGTAAAGCCCTTCCCACCATTGAGCACATCCACATGAAACGTTGTTGCAAGAAAGCAGCATCCATCATCAGGGACCCCCACCACCCAGGATGTGCTCTCTTCCTGCATCTGCCTTCAGGAAGAATGCACAGGAGCCTCAGGACTCACACCACCAGGTTCAGGAGCAGTTATTACCCCTCAGCAATCAAGCTTTTGAAGCAAAGGGGATAACTTCATTTGCCCTATGGGCTCACTTTCAAGGACTCTTCATCTCATGTTCTTGAAATTTATTGCTTATCTATCTATTTATTTATCTATCTATCTATCTATCTATCTATCTAGCAATCAATCAATTAATTAATTAATTCTTTTTGTATTTGCACAGTTTGTTGTCTTTTGCTCACTGGTTGAACACGTAAGTTGGTGTGATTGTGACAAGTTAAAGGATAAGACATCTGTGGCAATGAATTCCACAAATTCACCACAGTCTGGATAAAGAAATTCCTCATCTCTTTTCTAAAGGGAGATCCTTCTATTCTGAGATTGAGGCCTCTGGTCCTAGACTCCCCCACTATTGAAAGCATTCTCTCCACGTCCACTCTATCTAGACCTTTCAATATTCAAATATCTCCAGCTGTTGTTCCTATTTTTAAATTTCTTGTTCCACTTTGTTCTGATGAGACATGGTATACATCTATTGCTGAGACTTTCACAAGGCTGAGCAGTGGTTCCTCCATCTTGTCAACACCTCTGCCTCAGAAAAGCTTAACATTTACAATTGTAAGGGAGATGGCAGACAATAGGTGAACCAGGTGAGGTGAGACAAGGTTCAAAGTTCAAAGTAAATTTACTATCAAAGTGAATATACGTCACCATATGCAACCCTGAGGCTCATTTTCTTGCAGGTATACTCAGTAAACCCATAATAGAATAATAACCATAATATAGTAGAATCAATGAAAGATCATGTTACGCCCCTGAAAAACGGGGAGAAATAATCACGACAAAGACGTGAGGTGGTTTCTTTGACGATAATGATACCACTTGTTCCAGACATTTCCTAAGCTTTCACAGGACCAACTCCAAAAGCCTTTCCACATATTCGTATGCAGCTTTGTAGCCAAGTATGGGACATTCTATTGTCTGTGCTCCCCTTTTTGTAAATCCTTGGGTCTAGCACCTACTTCAAATCTGTTCAGATAGGCTAACCAATGCAATTGCCTTTGTCTGAAGAGGGCTGTTTGGGAAATTTACCCTTTGAAAAACCTCTATAATGCTAATTCAGTTTCTCGATTTGATACTTAACATGCAGTGTAAACAGTACAGATCAAAACTATTTAAATGTTGCTCCGGGAAGAAAATCTAATAGATGAACACTTAATGCAAATGTATTATCATCAATAATTATTTTGTGGTTTTCTTATTAAGCACTGCAGTTAAAGAACCCATTACAGTATAAATTGCATTTTCCAATGAACCTAAACCATTCTGAGAACCTCTGAACAGGTAACCATGTTGATATGAACCACTGGATTAATTCACTCTTTATTCTACATAGTGACTGATCTCTGATTGGGTAGTGAGGCTAGAAGAGGCCTCTGCTACTGCAACATGCTGGAGGCAGCCCTCAAGTTGGTACTGCGGATTTGTTGGATAAACTGTGAAGTCACTTTTTCACACACAGAGTAGTGTCACTCAGATTCTGCAGATATTGAAAATCCTGAGTAAACAGTCAATGTTTCCAGCTGAGACCCTTCATCAGGACTCAGATTAAATATTCAATGTTGGTCACCACAGATGTCTGAGGCAAGAAATTACACAGATTCACCATGGCTAAAGAAACATGCTCATCTTTGTTCTAAGTGGATGTCCCTCTGTTCTGAGGTTGTGCCCTCTCATTCTAGACTCCCCCACTATAGAAAACATTAACTCTACGTCCACTCTATCTAGGCCTTTCAATATTCGATAGGTTTCAATGAGCCTCCACCACCACATTCTTCAAAACTCCAACAACCACTTGCCCAAAGCCATCAAACACTCTGAATGTATTAAGCATTTCATTCCCAGAATCTTTCCTGTGAACCTCTTCTGGACCCTCTCCAATGCCAGCACATCCTTTCTTACAGAAGGGATCCAAAACTATCGATGCAATGCTCCTCAGACAGGATGAAGAGGTCAATACTCCCCAATGCCATTAGGCTTTACAATTCAACCGCCAGGACTTAAGAACTTTTTAAAAAGCTATTATTAATGCTTTTTGAGATAGTGATTTAGATGCATATCATATTTTTTTACTGAGTTAAGTATTGTATGTAATTAGTTTTGCTACAACAAGTGTATGGGACATTGGAAAAAAAAAGTTGAATTTCCCCATGGGGATGAATAAAGTATCTATCTATCTATCTATCTATCTATCAAAACTGCTCACAATACTCTGTGCAGTCTGACCAATGCCTTATAAATCCTTAGCATTAAATCCTTGCCTTTTTATTCTAGACCTCTCAAAATAAATGTTAATGTTGCATTTACTTTCCTTACCACCGACTCAACCTGCAAGTTAACCTTTAGGGAATCCTGCACAAAGACTTCAGGCCCTTTGCACCTCTGATTTCTGAACTTGCTCCCCATTTAGAAAAAATCCAGAAAAAGCCAATGCCATAAGAAGGAAGTGAAAAGAAATGAAAGAGTCCTAAAATGAAAGAGACTGATTCAGCTAACAGCATGGGAATTCAAAAGACAGTCTCTCAGTGCGTTGGTCATGCTACAACTTACTTCTTATTCAAAAAGGAGTGTCTGTATGCCCGACATCAACGTGACTGGAAAACCAAGACGAATGAGTTCTATTATAATCCATAGATCTTTCAGTGCTTTAAGTTGCAATTTAAACCATTGAAAGATCTATGGATTATCCTTCTGGGGATTTCAAAGGACTCTTACATTTCATTTCTCCAGTTCTGAAAGGGAGAGTTCAATTTAGCTTCATTATTCAGAAACATTCTTTTCCTCTTTCAACATCTTCCTCCCCCCAACTTCTCGTCTCTCATGACGGCGTTGACTCCTTTTTCTGGTATTTGTTTCTGTACGTTGAGGGTGTCTTCATAGGCCATTAGCATCCCTTGCTAGGCTATTTACTCCCCATCCCGAGCAATTGCCCGTTGGCATGAAATAACAGATTGTACACTGTATACAATTATAAAGAAAGTATATTTGTGAACATTAAGTTAACCACAGAGTTAGTGAAGAAAAAGAAAAAAACAAAAAGGGCTCATTATAATTAAACAGTCAAATGTGCACGTGTTGCAGCTTGAATCTTCCAAAATCCATATTCATTGATCCTCGGTCGACCTCTGCGCCTTGAGCTCCATAGAATTGCGCATTCCCACCAGAATGAATCCTACGGCTGGTTCTCTCCAGTGTCTTCTCTCCTCATCTCCTTGACCTACACCAGGGTCAGTCACAAAATCCTTTTCCCCAGCCTTCTCGAGTACCTTCTCCAAGTTCCACTCTCCTGATTGGATAACACGCATTCCTAAGCATCCCTTATCTTTAATAGGTCCTGCTGAAGGGTCTCAGCCTGAAGCTTCGACTGTACACTTTTCCATAGATGCTGCCTGGTTTGCTGAGTTTCTCCAGCATTTTGTGTGTGTTCCCTGTCTTTAATGGTAACCCAAACACTGCCAGCAAATGCAGGGCTTCTACAGAAAGTCCATTACATGAAATAACGTACAGTAGTAAAACCTTTACCCATGCGTTACACTCTTCACCCCACAAAAAATAGTCAGTCTTCATGACTTTGAAATTTATCAACTGCTCTTTAATAGACAATTTTCAAAGGAATTTTGTGACAGGACCTCCAATCCATCTGTAAACTGTAGTGACATATCTCACCGGGGAACAGACGCAACACTCTGTTCTCCTGGTGTGACATAGGCCAGCCTATCTGGGGGTTTGAGACCTCCTTATCCCATTATATACTTCTTCAGTTTTAGACACTCCTTGGGATCTTTCCTGTCTGTGTGGAGATGCCTCCCCCGGTCCATTACTCGTGCCTTCTGATAACTCAAATTCTCCTGTCACTTGACTGTCCTCAGCTTCATTCCCAGTTACTTTGGGGCCCAGTTTCCCTTCATTGTCCAGCCACAAACCTGCCTGTTGGCTGCTAGTCCCCCTCATTACACCTGCATCAGCGTGGGGAGGTAAGGGAATCTCTTCATCAATTATTGGGGAGTTTGCATAGGGAAGCATATACCACACCCCATTTATTCAGACTTTGATTCCATACAACATTCAGTAGTTAAGCCCATTCCAGGCCACTCCACTGCTTGTCCTTCTTTTCTCCCACATTGCTGTAGAGTCTTCTTACTAGGTGTAGGGTCCATGTCAGTCTCTGGGTCAGCATGTGCCTCTGGTCCCAGAGGTAGCAGATGGTTCCAAAGGAGAATCGTGACAGGTCCATTCCCATCCTTTGGTTTCACCTGGAGACCCGGTACATTTGGCATCTGACTCTCCAGTACAAAGGGCTTAGTCACCTAGCGGTCAACTAACTTATGCTTCCCTGGTAGCCCCAAATTCCTTACGAGAACTCTGTCTCCAGGCATCAGCTGGGAGAACCTAACCTTTTGATCATATCTCCTCTTATTTCCTTGATTGTGCTTGGTAGCAGATACCTCGGCTAGTCGATAAACCTCTTGCAATTCCTTCTTCATGTCAGACATATACTTACGATAGGTCTTCTGTGGCAAGTTTTCCCTGCCAGTTCTGAAATAGAGGTCTACAGGCAATCTTGCTTTGTGTCCAAACATCAAATAGTATGGTCAGTATCCAGCAGCTTCATTCTGAATCCATTTGTAACAGTGGACCAGATGCCCAATATGTTGACTCCATTTGTTCTTTTTGCTGATATGCAAGGTTCCGAGTATGTCTGGTATTGTCCAGTTGAACCTCTCAGGCTGGAGATCACCCTGAGGATGATAAGCGTAGTCCTTGACTTCTCAACTCCAAGCATGCTCAGTAACTCATGTATGAAACTACTCTCAAAATCCCTTCCCTAATCACTGTGCATCTGGCTGGGAAGGCTATGATGAATGAAATACTTTTCCCATAACACTTTGGCCCTCTGATCCTTTGTAGAGAAGGCTTGTGCAGATCTGGTGTCGTGATCAGTGATAATCAGGACATTCGCTGTGTTGCTGGAGAGGAAATCCATACGTACCAGATCAAGTGGCCCCACACTCTGCAAATGGGATAACAGAGTGGCCCTTGTAGGCAGCATCTACCTCTGAATACAGCGACTGCGCGACTTACAGTACTCTTCGACTTCCGGCTTCATTCACGGCCAGTAGCACCGATCTCTGACCAACCCATAGGTCTTGTCGAACTCTAAATGACCTGAATCATCGTGGTGACTTCAACACAATCCTCCGATACTTCTCAGGCAGAACCTACTGGGAACACTGAGGTCTGTCTGGATTAGATGTGACCTGGTATAGGACCTGGTTCCTCAACTCCAGTTTGTTCCATTCTCTCAGCAGGCTGTTTCATCTTTTCAGCTTGGGCCATATCCCCTTTCACAACAGCTGACCAAATGGTACCTATACAGCAGTCATCTGGCTGAGTGGCGGCCACTTCCCCTGGACTCAGCTTAGGCAACTGCTTTGTATTCAGGGCGGTCAGTTTCAGTAAGCTTGTGCAATGGCACAACCAGAAGCTCCCAAATGATCCACAGTTCTGTCTTGACTTAGCCTTGCCTCTGACTTCCCTGTGGTAGAAAACTGGCAGATTGCTTTAACTCCAGGTGCAGGAACTCTACGTCCATTTCATGTGCACCTTGGGACAATGCATCCGCATCAATGTTCCGGTTCCCCGGCCAGTACTTCAGGCTGAAATCATAGACAGACAATGCCCATGGCATTGTGTGAGGGGTGGAGTGAAGAGTTGGGAACTTGATTGGTGAAAGAGATGTAGGGCTGGAGAAGGGGGAATCTGATAGGAGAGGACAGAAGGCCATGGAAGAAAGAAAAGTGGGGAGGAGCACCAGAGGGAGGTGATGGGCAGGCAAGGAGATTAGGTGAGAGAGGGAAATGGGAATGGGGAATGGTGAAGGAGTGATGAGGGTGGGGGAGAGGATTACCAGAAGTTCGAGAAATCGATGTTCATGCCATTAGGTTGGAGGCTACCCAGACCCATAAGATGTTGCTCCTCCAATCTGAGTGTGGCCTCATCACAACAGTAAAGAAGGCCGTGGACTGAAATGTCAGAATGCGAATAGGAAGTGGAATTAAAATGGGTAGACACTGGGAGAACCTGCTTTTTCTGGCAGACGGAGCAAAGGTGCTTGGCGAGGTAATCTCCCAATCTGCTTTGGTCTCACTGATATACAGGAGACCACACCAGGAGCACCAGGTACAGTAGGTGACTCACAGGTGAAGTGTCGCCTCACCTGGAAGGACTGTTTGGTGCACTGAATGGTAGTGAGGGAGGAGGTGTAGGGACAGGTGTAGCACTTGTTCCACTTGCAAGGATAAGTGCCAGGAGGGAGTTCAGTGGGGAGGGATGAATGGACAAGGGTTTGGCGTAGGGAGCGATCCCTGTGGAAAGCAGAAAAAGGTGGTGAATCCCATTGGAGATGGTGTAAGTTGTGGAGAATTATGTGCTGGATGCAGAGGCTAGTGGTGTGGTAGGTGAGGACAAGTGGAACACCATCCCTGGTAGGGTGGCAGGAGGATGGGCTGAGTGCAGATGTGTGTGAAATGGAAGAGATGCCGTTGAGGGTAGTGTTGATGGTGGAGGAAGGGAAGCCCCTTTCTTTGAAAAAGGTGGACATCTTTGTTCTGGAATGAAAAACCTCATCTTGAGAGCAGATGTGGCAGAGATGGAGGAATTGAGAGAAGGGAATGGTGGTTTTACAAGTAACAGTGTGGGAAGATGTATAGTCCAGGCAGCTGTGACAGTCAGTGAGTTTATAATAGACATCGGTAGATAAGCTGTCTCCAGAGATAGAGACAGAGAGATCGAAAAGGGGAGGGATGTGTCAGTAGTGGGCCAGGTAACTTTGAGGGCAGGGTGGAAGTTGGAGGCAAAATTGATGAAGTTGACAAGCTCCATATGGGTGCAGGAAACAGCACCAAAGCAGTCGTTGATGAGGCACAGGAAAAGTTAGGGAGTGATACCAGCGTAGGTTTGAAACACAGACTGTTCCACATAGGCTTGGAACATAAATTGTTCCACGTAGCTAACAAACAGGCAAGCATAGCTAGGACCTATGTGAGTGCCCATGGCTACACCTTTTGTTTGAAGGAATTGGGAAGGGCCGAAGGAGAAATTATGGAGAGTGCGGACAAGTTCCGTCAGACAGAGGAGAGTAGTGGTGGAGGGAAACTAGCTGAGTTTGATGTCCAGAAAGAAACGGAGATCTTTGAGGCATTCCGGGAGTTGGGGGGGGGGGGCGGGGAAATATATGTGTATAGGGACTAGACATCCATAGTGAAAATAAGATGATCAGGACCAGGGAACTTGAAATCATTGAAAAGATCAAGAGCATGTGAATTGAAAAGATCAAGAGCATGTGAAGTGTCATGGATGTAGTTAGGATGGGACTGAACCAGGGGGAATAAACCTGAGTCGGGGTATGCAGATATAAATTCAGTGGGGCAGGACAAGCAGATACAATGTGTCCACCTAGACAGGCAGGATCTTGGGTAGGAGATAGAAACGGGAGGTGCTGAGTGAGGGAACAATGACATTGGTGGCATTGGATGGAAGATCCCCAGAGTCAATAAGGTCGGTTATAGTGTGGGAGATGGTGACAGCCTGGTGCTCCTTAGTGGGGTCCTGTTTGAGGGGTAAGTAAGAGGAGGTGTTTGACAGTTGTCGCTGGCCTTCAGCAAGGTAGAGGTCAGTCCGCCAGACTACTACAGCACCCCTCTTATCTGCCGATTTGATGGTGAGGTAAGGATTGGTGTGGAGGGAGTGGAGAGCTGAGGGTCTGGAAGGAGTGAGGTTGGAATTGGAGAGAGGAGTGGTGAAGTCAAGGTGGTTGATGTCCCGTTGGCAATTAGCAATGAAAAGATCCAGAGCAGGCAGAAGAGCAGAGCAGAGTATCCAGGAAGAGGAGGAGGGTTGAAGACAGGAGAAGGGGTCACTGGTGCAGGGTGGAGAGTCCTTGCCAAAGAAATAGGCTCAGTGACTGAGGCAGCAGAAGAAGAATTCATCGTCATGGCAGGTGTGGAACTCACTGAGGAGTGGGTGCAGGGGGACAAAGGCGAGGCCATCACCGAGGACAGAACGTTCTGCCTCAGAGAGGGTAATGGTGAAGACCTGGCACAGATGAGGGCTGGGATTAAAGAGGGGGAATGGGGTTGTTTTCTTGAGCCCACTCTGCCATTCAACAAGATCGCGGCTGACCAACCTTACACGCCAGTTTCCTGCCCTGTTCCTAAACATTGATAACTCCAATATCCAGAGATCTCAGTTTAAGGAAACAATCAACAACTGAGCTTCCACAGCTCATCGGAGTGGGAAAATTCAAAGATTGATCACTGCTCGAGTGAAGAAATTCCTCCTCATTTTCAGTTCAAAACAGCCAAACTGTTACTTCAAAATTGTGTGATCTAAGCACTTGCCACAAGGGAAAACATCAGTCTTGCAAGTCCCTTGTCAATCCCTATAAGTTAGGCATTTTAATGAGGTCACCAGGTTCAGCCACATCATGAGGGTCAGGAAAAGTTATTACCTTTCAACCATCAGACTCTTGAACTGATATGGATAACTTCACTCACCTCAACACTGACCTGATTCCACAACCCATGAGCTCGCTTTTACCTCATGTTCTCAGAATTACTTAATGAATTATTATTATTATTATTATTATTATTATTTTATATTTGCACAGTTTGTCCTCTTTTGCACATTGGTTGTTTGTCAGTCTTTGTGTGTAGTGTGTCATTGATTCCATTGTATTTCTCTTTTCTACTGTTAATACCTGCAAGTAAATAAATCTCAGAGTAGTATATGGTGAACTCTACATACTTTGAAAATAAATTTACTTAGAACTTTTTATTCTTCTGAACTGGGGAGAATAAAGCCTTAATTCACTCAATATTTTTTCATATAATGTACCCACCATCCAGTAGTCAGTATAATCAATCTTTGTTGCACTCTCTTCAGAGTAATTTAATGGTTTTTAGATAAGGATACCAGCATTGTGGACAATATTGTTGATATGTAATCATGCTAAAACATCTCTGCTTTTTCATTAAACTCCTGAAGCTTCCCCTGAATGCTAGCTTTCAGCGATTTGTAGAGAGGAACACCCAGGTGCTTTTGTGCTTCAACACTTCCGTATCTCTCACCACTCAAAAACAACTCAGCATTTTGTTTTCTTGACCAAAGTCAGTAATCTGATACTGTTTGTTACCTGCTAAATTGCTGCCCACTCATTCTGGTCATCCGTGGGAGTAGGTTAAGGAACAGTCATTCAGCGTTTGTCAGGACACTCACTGTGTAAAGTTGTGATTAAAATAAAACGATCCATGTATTAAATATACATGAGCTGACAACATGTTGCAGCAGAATATAAAATATTTAAGTTCGGAGAAAACCTAATGAGTCATTGCTGAATTATTGAAAGGATGTCTATTCGTGGATACAAGATTTGTCAACAGAAGTTAAAAGTGATAGAGTACTGATTAAACCCGGTGAAATAAAACATCAATAAATATTGAGCAACACACATAAAATGCTGGAAGACTCAGCAAGTCAGGCAGCATCTATGGAGGAGACTAAAGAGTTAATGTTTTGTGCTGAAGTGCTCCGGTTGGGGTGTTGAATTAGACTGGCTGTTTTATTGAAGCAGAGTAGGCAAAGTCCATGGGGGAGGCTGATTTCTGTGATGTTCTGAGATGTGTCCACAACTCTGCAGTTTCTTGTGCCATGAGAAAACCACACATTAACTGAAGTTTATTGAAACTGAAGTTTGCTTTCATTGCTGCCAGAAAATCAAGCCTATTGTTATACTTATTTTCTGGACAAAACTTAATGCTAGGGAAACTAATTTCAATTTATAAGATCTTCTTGTAAACTGTCCCACGTGGGGCTGTGTTGGAAAATCCCCAGTAAGAATTGAGGACCCAGCATAGGCAAATTGGTCAACGTTTCGGGCCGAGACCCTTTGTCAGGACTGAAGAGGGAGGGGGCAGGGGCCCTATAAAGAAGGTGGGGGGAGGGTGGGAAGGAGAAGGCTGGTAGGTGCCAGGTGAAAAACCTACTGCCATGATGAGGCCAAACTCAGGTTAGAGGAGCAACACCTCATATACCATTTATAGTCTCCAGCCCCTTGGTATGAACTTCCGGTAATTCCGTCCCTCTCCCTTCCCCCATCCCACTTTCACTCTGCCTCCTCTTCCAGTTGCCTATCACCTCTCTCCTCACGTGGGACTTTAGACACCACCCACATTCTCTCTTCTCTTCTTTTTCATCAGGCAGAAGATATAAAAAGATAGATAGATAGATAGATACTTTATTCATCCCCATGGGGAAATTCAACTTTTTTTTCCAATGTCCCATACACTTGTTGTAGCAAAACTAATTACATACAATACTTAACTCAGTAAAAAATATGATATACATCTAAATCACTATCTCAAAAAGCATTAATAATAGCTTTTAAAAAGTTCTTAAGTCCTGGCGGTAGAATTGTAAAGCCTAATGGCATTGGGGAGTATTGACCTCTTCATCCTGTCTGAGGAGCATTGCATCGATAGTAACCTGTCGCTGAAACTGCTTCTCTGTCTCTGGATGGTGCTATGTAGAGGATGTTCAGAGTTATCCATAATTGACCGTAGCCGCTACCGATGTTAAACTCTCCAGTACTTTGCCCACGACAGAGCCCGCCTTCCTTACCAGCTTATTAAGACGTGAGGCGTCCCTCTTCTTAATGCTTCCTCCCCAACACGCCACTACAAAGAAGAGGGCGCTCTCCACAACTGACCTATAGAACATCTTCAGCATCTCACTACAGACATTGAATGACGCCAACCTTCTAAGGAAGTACAGTCGACTCTGTGCCTTCCTGCACAAGGCATCTGTGTTGGCAGTCCAGTCTAGCTTCTCGTCTAACTGTACTCCCAGATACTTGTAGGTCTTAACCTGCTCCACACATTCTCCATTAATGATCACTGGCTCCATATGAGGCCTAGATCTCCTAAAGTCCACCACCATCTCCTTGGTCTTGGTGATATTGAGACGCAGGTAGTTTGAGTTGCACCATATCACAAAGTCCTGTATCAGTTTCCTATACTCCTCCTCCTGTCCATTCCTGACACACCCCACTATGGCCGTGTCATCAGTGAACTTCTGCACATGGCAGGACTCCGAGTTATATTGGAAGTCTGATGTGTACAGGGTGAACAGGACCGGAGAGAGTACGGTTCCCTGCGGCGCTCCTGTGCTGCTGACCACCGTGTCAGACCTACAGTTTACCTACAGGTAAAGCCTGAAAGCTTGTACCAGCAGGTTCAAGAACAGCTTCTACCCCACTTTTATAAGACTATTCATTGGTTTCCTAGTATGATAGATTGAGCTCTTGACCTCACAATCTACCTCATTGTGATCTTGCACCTTATTGTCTAAATGCACAGCATTTTCTCTGTAACTGTTACACTTTATTCTGCATTGCTATTGTCTAACCTTGCTTTACCTCAATACACTGTGTAATGATCTAATCTGTATGAACAGTATGCAAGACAAGCATTTCACTGTATCTCGCTACAGGTGACAATAATAAACCAATTCCAAATCCAATTCTGAAATAAAATTGGACAGGAGCTAGGAAAATACAATATGGATTTACTGCCCAGCTCTTCCAAGACAATTAAGGGTCATTTATATAAGGCATAAAAACCATTTTTGTTATCTTTCTTCCCTCTTAGCTCTTCAGAAACATGGCTGGTTGCTTTCCTCTATAATTCATCTCCTTTGTGCTTCCCCCTCCCCTCCTTTACAAGCCACCTAATGCTGGTCAGAATTCAAAAGGTCTTGACCAATTACCACCCACAATTCAGCCTACCAGTTTAATCCAGGTAAACCCATCACTGAAAAATGAGGGCAAGTGCGGATTATGCATTGCGATCACAGTTCCCCTCTCATATAGACATGGGATCATGTAGAATGGATAGAGGCCCTTCAGCCCATCACCACGCACCTACAAACGTTTGTATTTCATTAACAATGTCTAATGAGTACATGTTCAACTAAAACATATGAATGGAAAGATCTCTAATTTAATGTCTGTAAATGACCATGCTTTGGCTGTCCATCTGAAAACCTTTGTTGTTTTTTTCATTTTTAATACTACTATGACATTTACATTATTTGAATTTGAATTTATATTATTATTGAATTTTCACGACTGGCTAGTAGTTCCAAGCATTACTCACGCACAGCTTATGAACAAGGGTTAGCTCACAGAGATGAAATTCTATAATGAAATTAAGGCAATCATATGATACAAAGTGTGCAAAGCACATTTCAGCATTTTCAGAAATAAACAATAGAAACAAGTCAGAAACATGTTTTAAGTACAGCAACAATGAGTCCCTCTAATATTCAGAGCTCCTCTAACCATTAGTATGATAGGTGCTTGCAGGGTAAAAGCCCTTAACAAATCAAGCTTGTAATCAGCTATGAGCAACATGTACTTTGTGTCCTTTCCCAAAGCAGCACTAATGCGGAAAATCAAATTTCACCGGCGGCAGACGTCAAAGAGTCTAAAATTCAAAGTGCAAAAACTCCCATAATTTGACTCCATGCACAAGACTTCCAGATTACATGTATTAATCTCTTCCCATATCGAAAGCATGACATTCTTTATTTACAGTTCAAGTCAGACCAGAGCAATACTCCCCGAACTGTGTGTGCCCTTGAAGTCTGGAGGCAGTTGGGCTGAGTGCAGGCTTTGCAAGGAATTGATATGGAATTAGCTAGAGAACACAACACAGAATTAGATCATTCAGTCCAGCCATTATTTATGTTTCATGTGATTCACTGCCTCCCGTTTTAAACAAGCAAAGCCAGCATCTCCTGGTGTTCCTTGCTTCCTCCTGTTTACTGAGCTCCACTAAATGCAACCGAGCTCTTTGTCCCAACTACCCCTTGTGACCAAAAGACCCCAGAGCAAAATTAGGCTAGTTAGCCCATTGAGTCTGCTCCACCATTCGATCATGGCTGATTTAATATTCCCTCTCAACCCTGTTCTCCCCATAGACTTTGATACCTTTACTAGTCAAGAGCCTATCAATCTCCACTTTAAATGTACCCAATGACTTGGTTTCCACAGCTGTCTATGGCAAGGAATTTCACAGATTCACCACCCTCTGGCTGAAGAAGTTCATCCTCATCTATGTTCTAAATTGTTTTATTAATGTACCACAGAAAACATTCTAACTGGATGCATAATGGCAGGTGTTCTGCCTGTGACTGCATGATGGACACAGCTCAGCACATTGCGGAAACCAGCCTCCCCTCTATGGACTCTGCCTATATTTGCTGCCTCAGTAGTAGGTAGTGTGATGACTCGAGGCAAACGTGATGCTCCCCCAACAGGTTATTCCCTTTATGGAGTGCAATGACTTTGTTTAACATGGGGAGGCTGATACACGGACAGACACCACACGGTCCTTGACAGATCGGGATCAAGGTCCAGTGTCATGGAGATCTCGGGATCTCAGGAGCTCACAAGCCTCTCAACCATGACAAGGTGACGATCCTCAGAGCCTCAATAAAGCAACCAGCATAATCAAAGATCAACCACCCTCCGCCCCAAACATTCTTCTCCTCTCTTCCTTCAGGCAAATGGCACAAAAACACATACCATGAGTGTTTGCTACAATTCAGTACCTGCAATATTTTCATTATTTTTGCCACCAAACCACTGAGGTGCATAAATCAAAACTTTTAGAGGGTTTACTTGATCACTGAATGCAGCACTGAATAAAATAATAATTGGCAGATTTCCAAGAAGAGGTTATGAGATTGTAACAACCTGCACTTTTGGTTACAGTGCAGTTTGGTGGCTGATTTTAAACCTCCTGACTTGTCATCTTGAGTAGAAATAATGATCCACAGATATAGAAGGATTGTAATAAATTATTGCTGGTCTGAAATTATTGTTCAAAATATGAAAGATCTCCACCCTCAGGCTCTCCAGGTTGGAAGGTCAATCAGTACTCCAGGTGTCACATTGGACCTTGAGGAGGGAGATGACCACACCACTGCCAGGATCCAGGAGGCGGCTTAGTTTCCTGGAAAACTGGTGACAAATCTCGGCATAGTTGAAGACCACTAAAGGATGTGGTCTGTAAGTTCCTGTGGATAATTTGCCACAGACAATTTGAGTTTTTGTGGCAAGCTTTCTAGCCCGGATTCTCATTCGGTACCTCACCTCAAGCCTGACATTCTCAAGCATTCAGAAATTTGAAAGCCATGCTGAAAGCTTCCAAAAATATAATTGGTACTACTGGTTCTCAATTAAGCAAAACTCCTATTATTGCATTAGTGCTTTTTGGCGTACACAACAGATGAATAATTCATCTGATATAGGATACCATGCCCTTGTGTCGTCTGGCCTGGCACTTGGTAATGCATTTGTATCCACAGCCTGTCTACTATCAGTGCTCTCTTAAAGGGGAGATTTAAGGCCTGATAATATTGGCCCACAATCCTCATAAACAAATTTGGCATAGGCTGTCTGTGCCTTTCTCAACCCTCACGCCAATTCCCCCCTTTCATAAACAAGAATATTGGACTTCACGTTGGACCAGCAGAGTTTTGGAGGTTGTCTCAAGAGACTTTGAGGAAGGTGTCATCGGTGAGGATGATGCTGTACATAGGACTATATGACATAGGAGCAGAATTAGACCATTCAGCCATCGAGTCTACTCCACCATTCCACCATGGCTGATTTATTTTCCCCCTCAATGCCATCCTCCTGCCTTCTCCCCATAACCTTTGACACCCTTACTAATCAAAACTCTATCAACATCCACTTTAAAGATACCCAATGACTTGGCCTCCGCAGCCATCTATGGCAATGCATTACACAGATTCACCACACTCTAGCAAAATAAATTTCTCCTCATCTCTGTTCTAAAGGGATGATTTGTATTCTGAAGTGGAGCACTCTGGTCCAAGGCTCTCCAACTATAGGAAACATCCTCTACATGGCCACTGTATCTAGGACTTCCAATATTTTTAATGAGATACCCCTTCATTCTTCTAAACTCCAGCAAGTACAAGCCCAGGCCTAGAGCCCTCAAATGGTCCTCATACATTAACCCTTTCATTCTGTGATCATTCTCTTGAGCCTCCTTTGGACTCTCTTCAATGCCAGCAGAACCTTTATTTGATAAAGGGCCCAAAACTGCTCACAATACTACAAGTGTGCTGTGATTAAAGCCTTAAAAAGCCTTAGCATTCCATTCTTGCTTTTATATTCTCATCCTCTTGAAATGGGCTGAAGGGCCTGTTTGAGTTCTGTAGTGCTCTATGAACCCATGATATTAAGAGACGATACCAGCGTGGATAGACGATTGGCTGACTGACAGAATGTTTTAGGATGGGAATAAAGGGGACACGTGTTGTTTCACAGAGGATGGTGTTGGCACTGCAGCTTTTCACATTATATGTTAACAACCTGGATGACAGAAATAATAGCTTTGAGGCCAAGTTTGTGGACAAAAGAAAAGATAGGTGGAGGGGCAGGTAGTGTTGATGAAGTAGGAAGTCTGCAGATTGACATGGACAGACTAGGAGAATGGACAAAGAAGTGGCAGATAGAATACAGTGTAGGGAAGTGTATGGTCATGCACTCTGGTAGAATGAATAAAAGCCAGAATAAAAGCTTAGACTATTTTCTAAATGGGGAGTAAATTCAGAAATCAGAGGTGTAAAGAAATTCGGAAACGTGCAGGATTCCCTAAAGGTTAACGTGTAGTTTGAGTCAGCGGCAAGGAAGGGAGATGTACCCATCTACTCCGTGCTGAACTGTCATTCTGCCCCGTCACCTTGACCTGCTACTGGACCATAGCTGCCCATAACTCTCCTATGTACCACTTCATGTGCTTATCCAAATGTTTCAATCAAACCCACACGCACCACTTCTACTAGCAGCTTGTTCGATACTCGCACTGTCTTCTAAGTGAAATTCCTCCTTAAATCTTTTACTTTTCACTCTCAACCTAAGTTCTAGCCTTCAATATTTTGTACACTTCCACCAAATCTCTCCTCATTCTTCTACAGCTCAGAGAATAAAGTCCTAACTATAAACCAGAACTGGGCCATTTACCCATCGTGTCTGCTCTGTCATTCCATCATGGTTGATTTATTATCCCTCTCAAACTATTCTCCTGCCGTCTGCCCATAACCTTTGATGCCCTGGGGCAATACAATTCCTTTTGACAAGGTGCAGAATAGATGGAGAAGGATGCATGCTGAATTAGAACCTCATTTTCAGGACAGAAAATGGAATGATTAATCTGATTTCTCTCCTAATAATTGCTTCCCATTAGATACAGGAGCGTGAAAGACTGACACTCAACATTTTAGGTACAGCTTTTCCCCATCCACCAATCATTTCTGAGTAGTTCACGAACACACACAAAATGCTGGAGTAAATCAACAGGTCAGCCCGCATCTATGGAAGGGAATAAACATTTGATGTTTCAGTCCGAGACCCTCCATCCACTGTTTATTCCCCTCCATAGATGCTGTCCGACCTGCTGAGCAACTCCAGCATTTTGTGTATCTGCAGCATCTCTCGGATCCATGACTATTACCTTATTATTCCTCTCTTGCACTGTTTATTTATATTTTATTGTAACTCAGAGTAATTTTTATGTTTTGAATGATTTTGCTCCTGCAAAACAACAAATTTCATGCTCTATATGTCTCTTTCTCATTTTTTCACTGAAAAAAAATAACTTAAGAAAACATTTGGAACCTGAAAAGTGCAGCAATGCAAGTGGCTTGGTCTCTTTTTTTAAAGCATTGGGGGCAATATCAGTAAACTTCAGGTGAAATTGGAGATGAGAATGATTAGAGCATTTATAAGAAGATTGCTACATAAATATTTGATAAATAGAAATAAAGTCATAGTGATTATCTGGAAAGTACACGTATAGATAACAAAGATACTCAGGTTGACACAACGATCCTATTTTTATCAGTCTGCTATTATCAGGTTGCAGGGTGTCTTTGCAGACTTAGATTAATATGGCAAAATTGTGCACGATATTTCTGGAGTTAGGGAGAATTCCCTTGCTACTTCGTTGTGCATTTACACTTCCACTGGGAGAGTAGATAAATGGGATGATATCTTTGTGAGATCAAGGTGCTCATGATTTGTTGAAAAGTGGAGGTTATTGGACCAGGCAGCTTTTGTCATTCACCGCTATTCTCAAGGCTCGAAGCAAAGAAAGAATTTTGAGCTGTGTATTGCAAAATAGCTCCAGTGACTTTGGAGGAGTGATTGCTATTTCTCTTTCCCCAGATACTGTCTGACCCACTGAGGGTTCATTGCAAATCACCAGTATTTTGCCTTGTATCCCATAGCCTTGATCTCCTGCTGTATCCCCATAGACAAGTATGTTTAGAATAGCACACAAAAAATGCCAGAGGAACTCAGTAGGTCAGGCAGCATTGACTCTATATTCCTTTCGGAAGCTGAGTTCCTCCAACATTTTGTGTATGTCACTCTAGATTTCCAGCATCTGCAGAATCTGTTGTGTTTATGACAAGAATATATTTGCCTTTCAAATTATTTATGCAATTCCATTACTGAGTTACTACGGTATCTAATTCCAACACCCACTTTGGCAGTGCCTTCTAAATGAAACAAACTGAATCATAATTCAAGTTTAACTGTCATTCAACCATGCATGAATACTCATGGATACAGCCGACCGAGACAGAGTTACTACGGGGTCAAGGTGCTAAATCACAATACCGACAGTCACACACAAGAACATGTTTATGGAATAAAAGAGCCCTGACACACCCTCCCACCCCTGTGACCCTGCATTTTAGTGCCTGGTCCACACACATACGAGTCAACAAACCTATCTAGAATATCAGTACAATTTCAGGCCACACCCCAGCTTTGAGGCCCAGTCCTCATACATACAAGCACATAGAGAATATTAGTAGAAATACAACGATGCAGAATACGAATATATATAGCCCAGACATCACACCCCCACCGAGATCATCCGTCGATTGACCCTGGTGCCCACTAGGTGATACCATGGCTTAGAGGCCCAGTCCTTGCACATACAGGTACTTATAGTAAAACCACAACCAAACAAACATACGAGGGCTGATTGATAAGTTCATGGCCTAAGGTAGAAGGAGTCAATTTTAGAAAACCTAGCACATTTATTTTTCAACATAGTCCCCTCCTACATGTACACACTTAGTCCAGCGATCGTGGAGCATACGGATCCCTTCTTTGTAGAAGTTGGTGTCTAGGACCTCCAGAAGTGGTCCACAGTGGGGGTGATTGATGAGTTCGTGGTCTAAGGTAGAAGGAGATGAGTTATTAACCTCAAACTTTCTGCATAATCAGTTGAACTGCACGTGCGTGTAATGAGAGCTGTTTAACTTATCTACTTCTACCGTAGGCCACAAACTTATCAATCACCCCTCGTATATTTATATTTTCCAGACCCCTCAGTCCAATTGAAATCTTCGGTTGAACCTCACTGTGCTGTGTGGACCGGTAGAACGTGACGTGTCAGATGCCTCTCCCCCAGCAGCTGCAAAGCCAGCGACCCCACAGCTTGAGGCCCCCCCCCCCCCCCCCGAGTGCATTGCGTGCTGCCAAACTCCTCTGCAGTTGACCACAACAGAGCTCGTTGACTGCCAGGAAGGGCATCACCGACTCCATTCCGGGCGCCATGCCACGTTGCCCCCAGTGAAGCTCAACGGCTTCGATTCCTCACTCCAGCAGCTGAAAACAGGTGACACTGTGTCTCCAGGCCTTGTCCTCCCCACGACCGAGGTCAAGGAGCTCACTATCCACCCCTGCTCTCATCCAAAACTTGCGGCGTACCAGATCAACAATGTCCAAAGGGGTTTGTGATCACAAGAAAAGTGACCGTAATGGCTAGTCGATACTTGACTTTCAGCCTCCATTGACTCGGGCAGCAGCCTGTTGTTCAGCTCCTTTATTATCTCTGCCAGTGAGCAACTCACTGATCATGTAGACTTGCAGTATTTTAAGTTCTTAATGTATAGCAGGATCTTGTGATCATTTGTTTAATTAGAATGGTAGCACCTTTTGTTGTTCCTGTAGAAGATCCTGTGACCAGTTGCACTGCCATCTTACCAGAAGCAAGGTGCATTAAAAATATGCCCCAACTCTCCCCTCTCTCATCTGTGTGGATATCAGTTTACCTGCCAGAGAAAGGAGTTTCTCTTCATTTACTCTGCCAAGACTGCTGATGAATTACTCCTTATGCTTCTCTGTACAAGGGAGAACAATCCCACCTAATCGATTGTTTCCGTAGACTGAAGCTTCACATCTCTGGCTGAGACTGGTAAATCCCCTCTGCCTCTCTCTGAAGGGTATAGACTTGATCTGAATCAAGCTTCACTGTTTGAAAATGTCAGCAGTCAAACAAGAATAAAACAATCACATTGAGTATGAAATGCAGCAGGATGGAAACAATTGATCTCAGGCAGACTTTAGGGAAATCCTAAACGTGAATGTCAACTAAGATTAACATTCAGACTTGGGTTGTCAGAAGTTTTTTCTCCTTGATCTTCAGCTGCAGGGCAACCTACTACCTGGAGAATTTTCCACATTACCATTTGTGACATGCCTTCTTCTCATTACTACTATCAAAGAGGAGATACAGAAGCCTGAAGACTCGCACTCAACAATTCAGATGCAGCTTCTTCCCCTCTGCCATCAGTTTCGTGATCAGTCCATGAACACTACCTCACTATTTGCACTATTTAATACTTTGTAAATTACAGTAACCCAGGAACTTCACCTTGGTATTCCACCATTTAATTATTATATATTTTATTGAAACTTATACCAAACTTCAATGTCTTGCACTGTACTGCTACTGCAAAGCAACACATTTCACATCATACAGGACAGTGATAATTAACCTGATTCTGATTTTGATTCTAGTAGTTTTAGCATGCTTTTGTTTCGTTATAGTTGGGCAGGGATAAGACTGATTTACTCATTTCTCCAATACCGTAAGTTTTCAGACCTCAGTTGACAGTTTTCAGCTGTGCTTAGCTGAGGTGCTGACTGCACAGCAGAACTCTATCGTAGAAGAAGGAAGAACGACAGGAATGTGATGGTACATAAACTAGCTCTGCCAAAATTGAATCTGAGAGCTAGAGAAAAGAAACTGTAGGATAAAATAGAGAAGAGGCCATACTTATTTTAAATTTAATTATTTATTTAATACTAATTAATTTTTATATAATCTAATACGATAAATATTAATTGGTAAGTTTAAGGTGATTGGAGGAATTTATAGGGTGATGTCAGAGGTAAGTTCTTTACACAGACAAAATGCTGAAGGAACTCAGCAAGTCAGGGAGCACCTATGGAGGAGAATAAACGGTTGACGTTTCGGGCCGAGATCCTCCAGCATGATATTACCAGCATCTGCCGAATCACTTGTGGTTACTCTTTACACAGAGTATTATGAGTGGGAGAGGCAGATAAATTAGGGGCATTTAAGAAACTTCTCTTTAGATAGGATGAAGGAAAAATAGAGGGTTATGTAGGAAGGAATAGTAGGATTGATCTTAGAATAGATTAAAAGGTCGGCATATGTCCTGCCATGTTCCATGTTATAAATGAATAACAATAATAATTAAAATATATTTTTAAAAATCAAGAATAAGAATTGGTATTTAGTGCATTGAGGAGTTTTCTTTGTAGTTAATGGGGAAGAATCAGTAAATGTGAAGCTTACTGACAAGACTGATGAGCTGAATACAGTATCTGTCTCTCTTTCTGGAATACTGCCCAATACTGGGAGATTAATGAAGAAAAAGAAGAACTCGTACTGCACTATTACAGATTTAATTTAAATCCAACTTTTGTTGGTTTAATGCTCCATGATCAGAGTGATCTATCTCATTTGAGAGGAGCAGTGATTCAAATCTATCTTGAACCAGCAGCTGGAGTGGAAATAAGGCCAGAGAAATGGAGCATACATGCACACACATTGCTCACGGGCTCTCCCTATTTTTAGACTCTCAACCACACATCTTTATTCCATTTATTCTCTCAAACATCAACATTTGCAGATGCATACCTGGGACAACACCATTGGTAGCGATGGCACTCATTGAGATGGCTGTCAGCATGGTCTGCAAAAGAAGATAGTACATCTCGTCAATAAATCGTCACATCAGGGCTGGTCCTGAAGTACATATGTATCAAAAAGATCTCCTTCACTCTTTAGGCATCACAAGGGATTCAGCAGATGCTGGAAATCCTGAGCAACACACACAAAATGCTGTATCTCTGCCAATAAATTAACACTTGTCATTTCAGGTTGAGACCCTTCATGAGGACTCTTTATTTCTCTTGAGGCCAGGAAAGCTTGAAAATTTTAATTTATTAAAATGCTTGAAAGTCTAGCTCTTGGCAAATGTGGATACCTATAGATACCTAAAGACATCAGGGGTAAGTTTTTTAACACAGAGAGTGGTGAGTGCTGGAATGGGCTGCCGGCGACGGTGGTGGAGGTGGATACGATAGGGTCTTTTCAGAGACTCTTGGACAGGTACATGGAGATAGGAAAAATAGAGGGCTATGGGTAAGCCTAGGTAATTTCTGAGGTAAGGACATGTTCAGCACAGCTTTGTGGGCCGAAGGACCTGTATAGTGCTGTAGGTTTTCTATGCTTCTATTAGCTTAATTGATGGATGAATTTTAAACTAACCAAGGAAGGAATAGAAACCAATATTCAACACTGCAGAAGAGATATATTGCTATTTTAACTTTGTTCCTGAGGCACAAATATTCCAACAGTGAAGGTAATATAAAATGCTGTCAAATTGCAATAAATGGTAACAACACACAATGGGTGACAGCAGAGTGGCTGAGTAATTTACAATATAATACCAACTATAAAAGAAATGAAAACCAACTAGCAGGTTGCTTTAAAGACCTCATTGGGATATTCTAAAGCGCAGATGTTCACACTGGAGATTTTCTTGAATATTTGGTGACTGTATAGGTTATTGTCTACTGAGGCTAAGGCTGATTTCTAAGACCCGAACCGGTCCGCTGGCTGAAACAGTTGTGGGATCAATGCCGTTTTCTTTGAGGGAAACTCTTGCTGTACTTATGGCCATAAGTAACTTAGGTGCAGAGCTCACTTTTGCTGTTGGTGACTTCATCGGCAATAACATATGAAGATATGGGTAGAGCTGCATAACACTAAGGGGCAGAAAACGCTGGTGGGAGTTGTGTACAGACCACCTAACAGTAGTAGTGAGGTTGGGGATGGCATTAAACAGGAAATTAGAAATGCGTACAATAAAGGAACAGTAGTTATAATGGGTGACTTCAATCTACATATAGATTGGGTGAACCAAATTGGTAAGGGTGCTGAGGAAGAGGATTTCTTGGAATGTATGCGGGATGGTTTTCTGAACCAACATGTCGAGGAACCAACTAGAGAGCAGGCCATTCTGGATTGGGTATTGAGCAATGAGGAAGGGTTTCTTAGCAATCTTGTCGTGTGAGGCCCCTTGGGTAAGAGTGACCATAATATGGTGGAATTCTTCATTAAGATGGAGAGTGACATAGTTAATTCAGAAACAAAGGTTCTGAACTTAAAGAAGGGTAATTTTGAAGGTATGAGACATGAATTAGCTAAGATAGACTGGCAAATGATACTTAAAGGGTTGACGGTGGACATGCAATGGTAAACATTTAAAGATCGCATGGATGAACTACAACAATTGTTCATCCCAGTTTGACAAAAGAATAAACCAGGGAAGGTAGTGCACCCGTGGCTGACAAGGGAAATTAGGGATAGTATCAAGTCCAAAGAAGAAACATATACATTAGCCAAAAAAAGTGGCACACCTGAGGACTGGGAGAAATTCAGAGGCCAGCAGAGGAGGACAAAGGGCTTAATTAGAAAAGGGAAAAAAGATTATGAGAGAAAGCTGGCAGGGAACATAAAAACTGACTGTAAAAGCTTTTATAGATATGTGAAAAGAAAAAGATTGGTCAAGACAAATGTAGGTCCCTTACAGTCAGAAACAGGTGAATTGATCATAGGGAACAAGGACATGGCAAACCAGTTGAATAACTACTTTGGTTCTGTCTTCTCTAAGGAGAACATAAATAATCTTCCGGAAATAGTAGGGGACCGAGGGTCTAGTGAGATGGAGGAACTGAGGGAAATACATGGTAGTAGGGAAGTGGTGTTAGGTAAACTGAAGGGATTAAAGGCAGATAAATCCCCAGGGCCAGATGGTCTGCATCCCAGAGTGCTTAAGGAAGTAGCCCAAGAAATAGTGGATGCATTAGTGATAATTCTTTCAAAACTCCTTAGATTCTGGATTAGTCCCTGAGGATTGGAGGGTGGCTAATGTAACCCCACTTTTTAAAAAAGGAGGGAGAGAGAAACCAGGGAATTATAGACCGGTGAGTCTGACATCGGTGGTGGGAAAAATGCTAGAGTTGGTTATCAAAGATGTGATAACAGCACATTTGGAAAGAGGTGAAATCATCGGACAAAGTCAGCATGGATTTGTGAAAGGAAAATCATGTCTGACGAATCTTATAGAATTTTTTGAAGATGTAACTAGTGAGTGGATAGGGGAGAGCCAGTGGATGTGGTATATTTAGATTTTCAAAAGGCTTTTGACAAGGTCCCACACAGGAGATTAGTGTGCAAACTTAAAGCACACGGTATTGGGGGTATGGTATTGATGTGGATAGAGAACTGGTTGGCAGACAGGAAGCAAAGCGTGGGAGTAAACGGGACCTTTTCAGAATGGCAGACAGTGACTAGTGTTGACTAGTGGGGTACCGCAAGGCTCACTGCTGGGACCCTAGTTGTTTACAATATATATTAATGATTTAGACGAGGGAATTAAATGCAGCATCTCCAAGTTTGTGGATGACACGAAGCTGGGTGGCGGTGTTAGCTGTGAGGAGGATGCTAAGGGGATGCAGGGTGACTTGGATAGGTTAGGTGAGTGGGAAAATTCATGGCAGATGCAATTTAATGTGGATAAATGTGAGGTTATCCACTTTGGTTGCAAGAACAAGAAAACAGATTATTATCTGAACGGTGGCCAATTAGGAAAAGGGAAGGTGCAACAAGACCTGGGTGTCATTGTACACCAGTCATTGAAGGTGGGCATGCAGGTACAGCAGGCAGTGAAAAAGGCAAATGGTATGTTGGCATTCATAGCAAAAGGATTTGAGTACAGGAGCAGGGAGGTTCTACTGCAGTTGTACAAGGCCTTGGTGAGACCGCACCTAGAATATTGTGTGCAGTTTTGGTCCCCTAATCTGAGAAAAGACATTCTTGCCATAGAGGGAGTACAAAGAAGGTTCACCAGATTGATTCCTGGGATGGCAGGACTTTCATATGAATAAAGACTGGATTGACTAGGCTTATACTCAATGGAATTTAGAAGATTGAGGGAGGATCTTATTGAAACGTATAAAATTCTAAAGGGATTGGACAGGCTAGATGCAGGAAGATTGTTTCCGATGTTGGGGAAGTCCAGAACAAGGGGTCACAGTTTAAGGATAAAGGGGAAGCCTTTTAGGACCGAGATGAGGAAAAACTTCTTTACACAGAGAGTGGTGAATCTGTGGAATTCTCTGCCACAGGAAACAGTTGAGGCCGTTTCATTGGCTATATTTAAGAGGAAGTTAGATATGGCCCTTGTGGCTAAAGGGATCAGGGGGTATGGAGAGAAAGCAGGTACAGGGTTCTGAGTTGGATGATCAGACATGATCATACTGAATGGCGGTGCAGGCTCGAAGGGCCGAATGGCCTACTCCTGCACCTAGTTTCTATGTTTCTATGTTTCTAAGAATAAAATGCTGCTCTTCTGTGAGGAAAATGTCCGATCTCAGCCTACCTTTGACCATTAGCGACGCAGAATCCTACAGCTTACTAGTGGTATGTTGCCTGCTATGATTGGGTCAGGCTAAGGTAATCCTGCCTGTAGTGTGACCTCATGAGACCTGCACCAAAGTAACCAATCATCTGTGAGCTTGCTCACCACCCTTCTTGGAACTGAGTGCACACTGTGATGAGACACCTTGCAGTCTGCACATTCACCTAGAGGGTGTGGACGTGTTGTAAAGTTCTGTATCTCAGTTCATCCAGACAGCTGTGTAACAGAGGACTCTCTGATCTACGGTCTATTCCCAGGGGTACACACCGCGTAGACATCAAGTCCTACTGGCAGGTCAGAGAACAGAGATGAGGAGGAATTTCTTCAGTCAGAGGATGGTGAGTCTATGGAATTCATTGACACAGACAGTTGTGGAAGCCAAGTTATTGGGTATCGTTATAGCAGAGACTGATAGATTCTCAGTTAGTCAGGGTGTCAAAGATTATGGAGAGAAGGCAAGAGAATGGAGTTCAGAGAAATCAGCCATGATTGAATGGCAGAGCAGACTAAATGAGCCAAACAGACTCATTTTGCTCCTATGTTGTATGGTCTTAAGGTAATCAACTTGGTGAAGGATGCCATGCAATTTACCCGAAACCTGTTGATCTTTCAGCACAGCGAGATGTCCGTAAGGGATTGCTGCCGACTGGCACAGTCCAGGAATACATGCTGAGGGATGCACTGAAGCTCGGCACAACCAATGCTCAGGTTCTGTGCCTCCTCAATGTCTCAATTCAATAATTCAAAATTGCTGAGCTTTTAATACATTTTCTGTTTTAAAAAACTTTTCTGAGTATGAAAGGCAAACTTTAAGTTCTTATTGAAATAGGATTAGTTAATTATGCAATTAATATGCTGTGGAAGTAAAGCACTGTGAAATCTTTACTTAGTGCACTGCATTGAAATAATATCAATAGCAATGATAGAGAACAACAGAGTATCCTATGCCAGGTTAGATATACATCTTAAAACTCAGTGATTTATATTGTGAACAAGAGAACATCTGCAGATGCTGGAAATCCAAGGACCACACAAAATGCTGGAGGAACTCAGCAGGCCAGGCAGATCTATGGAAAAGAGTAAACAGTCTATCTTTCAGGCCAAGACACTTCATCAGGACTGGAGAAAAAGATGACAAGTCAGAATAAGAAGGTTTGGAGGGGGGGGGGGCAGAGGAGGAAGAAATATAAGGTAGTAGGTGATAGGTGAAACTGGGAGTGGGAGGGGTGAAGTAAAGAGCAGGAAAGACCATTGGTGAAAGAGATAAAGGGCTGGAGAAGGGGGAACCTGATAGGAGAGGGCAGAAAGTCATGGAAGAAAGGGAAGGGGTGGAGCACCAGAGGGAGGTGATGGGTAGGTAAGATTTGGTGACAGAAGGAAATGGGAATGGGGAATGATGAAGTGGGGGGCCATTACTGGAAGTTTGAGAAATCAATGTTCATGCCATCAGGCTGGGACCAAGACCTAGCTGGAATATAAGGTGTTGCTCCAACCTGAGTGTGACCTCATCGCGACAGTAGAGAAGGCCATGGACTGACATGTCGGAATGGGAATGGGAAGTGGAATTAAAATGGGTGGCCACTGGGAGATCCTGCTTGTTCTGGCAGGCAGAGCGTAGGTGCTCAGCCATGCAGTGCTCCTCCCCCTTCCCTTTCTTCCATGGCCTTCTGTCCTCTCCTATCAAATTTCCCCCTCTGCAGCCCTTTATCAATTGACTTCCCAGCCAGTTACTTCACCCCCTCCCCCTCTACCGGTTTCACCTATCACTTACTACCTTGTCCTTCTTTCACCCCTCCCCTCACCGACTTCGCATCTTTTTTCTCCAGTCCTGGTGAAGTGTCTCTGCCCAAACATAATAATAATAATAATAATAACAACAATAGTAAGTATTTTACTGATCCTGAGTGGGGAATTATTTTGTTACAACAGCAACATTTTAAAATATGCTTAGCAATAATTAATAATAAAAATAATAACAATATTAACTAATAATAAAATACAGAATATTAACATACACAATAATAATTTACCAATGTGCAATAATAAGGTACAAAATAATAAAGCAGAGTCTATTGTACAATGATGTGTGTTCTCCTGTCGTAAAGAGATGTTGTATATGCTTATTGCATTTGGTAGGAAAGATTTTCTGTAACAATCCTTGTGACAGTGGAGCTGAATGAGTCTGTGTGAAAGGGGGCTCCACTGCTTATTCAGTAGGTCATGGAGACTTACTTCACCTGTGAGTCTGTTGGAGTTGTTTACTGTGTTTGGTGCTCTTGACCTCCTGTATATTGGTGAGACTCGACGTAGATTGGGAGACCGCTTCACCAAACATCTACACTCTGCCGCCAGAACAAGCAAGATCTTCCAGTGGCCACCCATTTTAATACCACTTCTCATTCCCATTCCAATATGTCCGTCCATGGCCTCCTCCATTGTCATGATGAGGCCACACTTAGGTTGGAGGAACAAAACCTTACATTCTGTTTGGGTCACCCCCAACCTGATGGCATGAACATTGATTTCTCAAACTTCCGGTAATGCCCCCCAACACCCCCTTCATCATTTCCCATCTCCTTTTCCCTCTCTCACCTCATCTCCTTGCCTCCCCATCACCTCCCTCTGGTGCTCCTTCTTCCCCTTTATCTTTCTTCTATGGCCTGCTGCTTCTTTCACCAATCAACTTCATCCCTCCCCCTAGGGTTCACCTATCACCTGGCATTTCTCTCTCCCCTCTCCCCACTTTTTAACCTACTCCTCAGCATTTTTTCTCCAGTCCTGCTGAAGGATTTCGACCCAAAACGTCGACTGTACTTGTTTCCATAGATGCTGCCTGGCCTGCTGCATTCCTTCAGCATTTTGTGTGTGTTGCTCAGATTTCCAGCACCTGCAGATTTTCTCTTGTGCTTGGACAGGATGTGCCTGATTGTCCATAATGGATGACAGTTTGCTTAGTGACCTCCTCTCCACCACTAACTCAATAGTCTGGGTTGTAGCCAAGGATGGATCCAGGCTTTTTGCATCACCAGCACTGATGTGACTCCTCAAACATAAAATGGCAAAGAAGACTGCACTCGCTACAGCAGACTGGTAAAAGATCTCCAGCAACATGAATCTCCACCATCGACTGTTCACTCTTTTCCACAGATGCCGCCTGGCCTGCTAAGTTCCTCCAGCAATTTGTGTGTGCTGCTTAGTTTATATGGCACACTGTTTTCTTGTCCCTTTATAGCCACAAGTTTAATTGCTGCAAATAGGTCTGATAATCTCCTGTTAAATGGAATTTCTTTCACTATTGCATGATCCCTGGTCCCTCGAGACTTTATTTAAAGATTCATGATTGAAGTTCCAGCTGACAGAATAACATGCCATTTAGATTAAAAAAAAGGAGGCAATTTATATCGCTATCTGATTTTTGTGATGTTCATTAAATCCTGCTTTTTGGTCAGGGAATTAGGGTTGAACCTGCTATGACAAAATAGCTATACAATATGTATGGCAGCAATTCTATTTCTCAGTGCTGGGAGCCAACTCAGTATAACCTCTGTGTGGCTAGGCATAGCTCAAATACCATCTATAAATTTGCTGACAATACAACCATTGTTGGTAGAATCACAGGTGGTGACGAGAGGGTGTACAGGAGTAAGATATGCCAACTAGTGGAGTGGTGTCGCAGCAACAACCTGGCACTCAACGTCAGTAAGACAAAAGAGCTGATTGTGGACTTCAGGAAGGATAAGACGAAGGAACACATACCAATCCTCACCGAAGGATCAGAAGTGGAGAGATTGAGCAGTTTCAAGTTCCTGGGTGTCAAGATCTCTGAGATCCTGGTGTCAACATATCAATGTAATTATAAAGAAGGCAAGACAGCGGCTATACTTCATTAGGAGTTTGAAGAGATTTGGCATGTCAACAAATACACTCACAAACCTCTGTAGAAATACCATAGAGAGCATTCTGACAGGCTGCATCACTGTCTGGTATGGGGGGTTGGGTGTGGGCACATCTGCACAGGACCGGAAGAAGCTGCAGAAGGTTGTAAATCTAGTCAGTTCCATCTTGGGTACTAGCCTACAAAGTACCCAGGTCATCTTCAGGGAGTGGTGTCTCAGAAAGGCAGTGTCCATTATTAAGAACCTCCAGCACCCAGGACATGCCCTTTTCTCACAGTTACCATCAGGTAGGAGGTACAGAAGCCTGAAGGCACAGGCTCAGCGATTCAGGAACAGCTTCTTCCCCTCTGCCATCCAATTCCTAAATGGACACTGAATCCTTGGAAACTACCTTACTTTTTTTTATATACAGTGTTTCTGATTTTGCGCATTTATTAATCTATTCAATGTAAGTATTATGTTATTGATTTACTTTATTTATTATTATTATTTTATTTTTTCTCTTTTATATTATGTATTGCATTGAACTGCTGCTGCTAAGTTAACAAATGTCACGTCACATGCTGGTGATAATAAACCTGATTCTGATTCTGATATCCTACTACAGCGTCGGGTGGTTTTGTAGGTGAAGGGGATTCACTAATATCATTACATGCAATGAAATACCATTGGTAAAGCTGACCTAATGAGGGTGCCAGTTTACTCTGAGTACATTCTGTGCAAAATGTCATTTCCAGTCAGCTACCTCAAAGTACTGGGGCTGATCACAGTAATGTAGGAAGGACATCTGCTCTATAGATCAAAAGTTTTGTTTAGACCTGTACGTCATGGTCTTCAAAGACTCTTTTCCTTGATCTTCATTTGGCTCCATTAGCACTACCGAGGCGTGGTTGATCCCTGATTTGATGTCTGCTTTTGAGGACAGAGCGCTAGCAAGGTAGGGGAAATGGTCTACATTTTCAATCATCAGCCTTTATGGAGGGTTGGATAAATGGCTGGTTGGGTGTGGCTGATAGGGGACCTGCGTCTTTCTTATATTCAAAACAAGACCCAGGGTTCTATATGCCTTGGCAAAGGAATTCAGGATATGTTGGAGGTCTTCTTTAGAGTGTGCTGCAACGTAATTGATCCTGAGAAAGGTTTTGAGGACCAGCTGGAAGGACAGATGCACTAACTGCAGCATACTGGAGGAGGCCAACATGAACAGCGTCTTCACCATGATAAAGCAACACCAACTGTGATGAGTAGGCCATGTCATCAGAATGTCTAACATGTCTCCCTAACAGGTCTTTATTCCAAGCTGAAGGAAGGTCAGCAAGCTCCTGGTGGGCAAAGAAAATGCTTCAAAGATAACATCAAAATCAGCTTGAAGAAACTCAACATGACACCTAAAAGCTGAGAAGACTTTGCACTCAATAGATACACCTGGAGGAAATCTGTTCAAGAGGGAGCTGTGCTACGTGAGAGTGACCTCCGCTGTGCTGCAGAGAACAAGCAGAAACTGAGTGACAGTTAAACGTCAGAACCCCAAAGCCCCCCAGCTGCCCCCTCCCACGCAGAAGCAGCAGCAAAGCAACGACCCCTCCACTAGCAAAAAAAGCATCTTTACCCTTCCCCGAGCACTCAAACATGTAGCAAAGCATCAATAAAGACACAGGCTTGCAGTACCCCAAAGACTACTTGTTCACCCGGTAATTCAACATACTACAGGATCCCTCTCTCTCTAATAAGGGAAAAAGAGGTGTCCCCGTTTCACAGCGACAGGGGAGACATAGCGAAACAACGCGCCAATTTATGGTGTTAAAAGTCTGTTGTGCCGCTTTTTCCGAGCTCTGTGCCCAAAGAACTCGACTCTCTGGGCACACAGCCAGCAGCCACTTTGCTTCTGTCGATCTTCCGTGTACTCCCACGACACATCAGGCAGCGGCACCAACCTCAAATCTGCCCATCCTCAAATAGTGTGGATTCTCTGTTACATTTCTGATTGTTAGTTATGCTCAGTTTCCAGAACATAATTTGTCTTGCTGTGGCAACTGCTCGCTTGTGACTGCACAAAACTGCAGAGAGTTGTGGCCATCATGAAAACCCGTCTCCCCTCCATGGAATCTGTCTACACTCTTCATTGCCTTGATAAAACAGCCAGCATAATTAAAGACCCTACCATCCTCTCCTATCAGGCGGAAGATAAAAACCTGTGAAAACACATACCATCAGATTCAAGGAGAGCTTCTATCCTGCTGTTATAAGACTACTGAATGGTCCCCAAGTATGATAAGATGGAGTCTTGACTCACAGTCTACCTCATCATGGTCTGGAACCTTGTTGTCTGCACTTTCTCTGCAACAGTAAGACACTTTATTCTGGACTCTGTTATGGTTTTACCTTATGCTACGTTAATGCACTGTTATAAGTTAATCTGAACAAGTGATAGGCAAAGCAAGTTTTTCAGTGCAAACGTGACAATAATAAACCAATTTGTGAATTTTGGTCTCTCTTCCTTACCACCTTAGAATATTTAATTCTCAGCTTTGGTCATCTTACAGCTATCCTTCTGTAACAAGGATTTGGTTGCATCCATTTAGTGTATGACTGTGCTGTTAATTCATCCACCTCATTGCAGATGCAGCAAGCATTCAGTTAGAGTGCTTACAGCTTGGCCTGTTAGTCTACCAGTGGCCACTTTATTAGGCACACCTGCTCTGTAATGCAAGTATCTAATCAGCCAATCATGTGACAGCAACTCAATGCATAAAAGCATTCAGACACGGTCAAGAGGCTCAGTTGTTGTTCAGATCAAAATTCTGAATGGGGAAAAATGTGATCTAAGTGCCTTTGACTGTGGAATGATTGTTGGTGCCAGATGGGGTGGTTTGAGTATCTCAGAAACTGTTGAATTCCTTGGATCTTTATGTTCGACAGTGTCTAGAGTTTACATAGAATGGTGCAAAAAAACAAAAAAAGACATTCAGGGAGTGGCAGCTCTGTGGGTGAAAACGCCTTGTTAATGAGTGAGGTTAGAGGAAAATGGCCAGATTGGTTCAAGCTAATTCAAATAACCATGAGTTACAACAGTGGTGTGCGGACGAGCATCTTTGAATGCACAGCATGTTGAATCTTGAATAGGCTGCTGCGGCAGAAGCCCACATCGGGTTCCACTCCTGTCCCTAATAAAGTGGCCACTGAGTGTATTTCTGCTTGCCTTTCTTCCAACTTATTTTTCTTGCTACATTTCTAAATTACATTTCCATCTTTGTCTTCTTTCCCTCCTGATCATCCCTGCTGGTTCCCTTCTTTAGAAATGTCCCAATTACTCCAAGGCTATTGTAGCTCCCAAACTCAGCACACCTTTCGCCAAAAGAAGCTAACAAACCCGTAAGTAATTGGTGATCAGTTAAAGGAACATACTGCAGTGCCTCTTCCTGCTGTTCGAAGTTCAATTCATGTGTGAATTCCCCACTGTGTTGTGATTGTATCTCACAGAAAATTCAATAGTGCATTGACATTGACATCCGCATGACAGGGTCTGTGTGCGTCCATGTGCATATTCTGTGAATGGAACTACACTGTGAAGTTTTATGGAGGCATACTAACTAAATCTCGGGATGTGCACTAGAGTAATAAAAATACTGGTAATTGATTTTGTTGCTACAGTTCAGTCCTATCGCATATCAAAAATGAGTGCAATTTTTGATTGAATTTATGATTCTGCATCTTAAACTGGGCAGCATTCCCTCAATGCTGTACTGAAGTGTTAGCCTACACTACATGTTAAAGCCTGGACTTAATTGTTTAGTTCACACTTAATGTTTCAGGAACAGCTTCTACTCTGCCATCAGATTTCGGAACCCCATATTTACATATATGTAAATATGTATACTTTTTTCTCACCTGGTGGTATGCGTGTACTTTTCCCTCAATCTCGGGTCCTCTACCAGTGGCCTGGGAGCTTGAGGGGTTGGTTCAGTATCCTTGCTGTTCTTAGTCATGTGCTGTTCTGTACTGAGATCTCAGATATTGTTCCTAGGATTGGTTGGAGCCACTCTCCCAGTCCAGGTGTCACAGCTCCAAGTGCTCCTATCACCAGCCGGATTACTCAGGCTTTAACCTTCTACATTCTTTCTACCTGCTCTTTCAAGCCCTGGTATTTCTTCAGCTTCTTGTATTCTTTCTTCCTGATGTTACTGTCATTCGGGATTGCCACATCTATTACTATTGCTTTCTTCTATTCCTGGTCCAAGTGTTACTCTGTCTGGTTGGGTGTCTTATCAGTCTGTATTTGGAAGCCCCACAGGATCTTAGCTCTGTCATTCTCCACTCCCTTCTCAGGTGTTTCCCATGCAGTCCAATCCATACTCAGCGCAGATGTTCCTATACACAGTTCCTGCAACTTGGTTGTGCCGTTCAGTGTAAGCTGTCCCTGCCTGCATCTTGCACCCTGCTACCATGTGCTGGATGGTTTCAGCAGATTCCTTGCCATCTGCACCTTGGGTCTTGTCTGGTGTGATGGACCCCTGCTTCTAATGCTCTTGTGCAGCCATGAGCAGTGCCCCTGTCCTGTCCCACAGCCCTGCCATTTCAAGCCATTTATGTAAATCACCTCTGATATCTAGTAATGGTCAATCCTATGCAGTGGGTTGTCCCGCCATAGCCTCTAGTCCTTTAGCTCTGCTTCACCCACTTCCATTTCCATATCCCCTGCCTGCTGTCTGAGGTATTCTCCTAGCAGGTCATCCTTAGGGGCCATCTTCCTGACATACTCAGGACACTTCACATTTCTTCCAAGACTGTGGCCTTGACACTTCCCAATCCCTGTCCACCTTTGTTCCTGCAGGTGTACAGTTGCTCAGCGTTGGACTTTGGATGGAGTCCTTCATGTATTGTTAGTAATTTCCGGGTTTTGATATCTGCGGCTTCCAGTTTGTTCCTTGGGCAGCACATTATTGAGGCTAGGTAGCTGATGACTGGTAGGGTGAATATGTCGATGGCTCTATCTTGTTCCTCCCATTCAGTTGGCTTTTTAGGACCTGTCTCACTCTTTGGAGATACTTGGATTTTGCAGCCCACTTTGTGTCCTCATCATGGCTTCCATGCGCCTGCAGGATCCCCAGGTGTTTGTAGCTGTCCTGTACATCTGATATGTGGCCTTCAGGTAACTCGATTCCTTCAGTCTTGATGAGTTTGCCTCTTTTCACTACCATCCTGCTGCACTTCTCCAGTTGAAATGACAACCCAATGTCTCTGCTGTACACCCTTGTCAGGTGGATTAGTGAGTCAATGTCTCTTTCATTTCTGGCATACAGCTTGATGTCATCCATGTACAAGAGATGGTGATGGTCACTCCACTCTTGAATCTGTACCCCTATCCACCCTTTGAGATGATCTGGCTGAGGGGGTTCAAGCCTGTGCAGACCAGCAGTGGGGACAGTGCATCACCCTGGTATCTTCCACATCTGTTGGTCACTTGCACTATTGGCTTTGAGTTAACTCCTAGCATTGTCCTCCAATGACTCATTGAGTTTTTGATGAAGATCCTTACTGTCTTGCTGATCTTGTAGAGAGACAGGCGTTCCAGGATCCATGTGTGGGGTTGTATGCTTTCTGGTCGTCGATCCAGGCTGAGCTTAGGCTGGTTTGCCTGGTCTAGGAGTCTCGCATGACTGCTTTGCCTATCAGTAGTTGGTGCTTGAAGCCTCTAATTCCGTTACCAATCCCTCTCTGAGCAGGGCTCAAGAATCTACACACATGTTCCTTTAAGGAGATTGAGAGGGGATCTGATTGAAACATATAAGATTATTAAGGGATTGGACAAGGTAGAGGCAGGAAATATGTTCCAGATGCTGGGAGAGTCCAGTACCAGAGGGCATGGTTTGAGAATAAGGCTAGGTCATTTAGGACAGAGTTAAGGAAAAACTTCTTCTCCCAGAGAGTTGTGGGGGTCTGGAATGCACTGCCTCGGAAGGTAGTGGAGGCCAATTCTCTGGATGCTTTCAAGAAGGAGCTAGATAGGTATCTTTTGGATAGGGGAATCAAGGCAGGAACCGGGTATTGATAGTAGATGATCAGCCATGATCTCAAAATGGCGGTGCAGGCTCGAAGGGCCGAATGGTCTACTTCTGCACCTATTGTCTATTGTCTATTGTCTAACTTGGTGGCTATGATGCTCGATAGGAGCTTCCATTTTGTTGACAGGCAGGTTATAGGCTGGTAGTCTGATTGTGTTGGCTGCTTTGAGAGGATCCTTCATTATGAGCACTGTCCTTGCTTGAGTTATCCCGTCAGGGTGGGAACCTGCTCCAAGCAGCTGGTTCACTTGAGCTGCCAGTCATGTATGTGATGCTGTTGGTTTCTTCAGCCAGTATCCATGGATCATGTCAGGCCCTGGTGATGTCCAGTTCTTTATACTTGCTCCCAGTTGCTGGACATCTACTGTTGCGATGGTGACTGGTTCTTCCTCTGGGAGATTGCAGGGGCTTGCTTGTAGGTATTTCAGCCACTGGGGACTGCTGTTATATGGTGCTGCTTTCTCCCATATACTCTTCCAGTACTCCTCCATTGCTGTTTTAGTTGGTTCAGGTACTGGCATGTTGTTGCTTTGGAAATGTACGAATACTTTTCTTGGTTCTTTGCAGAAGAGGGCATTTTTTCTCTTGGCCTTTGCGTCCCTAATGTACCTCTATAGTCTGGTAGCCAGAGCTGTTACCTGTTGCTTGGCAGTTTCCAGGGCTTTGCCAGGCAGCGAGTGGGAATAAAATGGACCTTTTCTGGTTGGCTACCGATGACAAGTGGTATTCTTTAGGGGTCATTTGGGACCGCTGCTTTTCACATTCCTTGTCAATGGTTTAGATAATGGAATTGATGACTTTGTGGCAAAGTTTGCAGATGATATGAAAATAGGTGGAGGGGTAGGTAGTGCCGAGGAAGCAATGTGATTGCAGCAGGACTTAGACAAATTGGAAGCATGGACAAAAAAGTAGCAGATGTTGTGAAATGTACGATAATGCATTTTGGTAAAAGGAACAAAAGTGCAGACTATTATAAATATGGAGAAGGTTCAAACATCAGAGGGGCATAGGAGGCCTCGTGCAAGTCTCCCAAAGGTTAATTTACAGGTTTTGGCATTTATTTCAAGGGGAATAGAATATAAAAGCAAGGAGATAAGATAAGCTTTATGAGACACTAGTCAGGCTGCATTTGGAGTATTGTCAGCAGTTTTGGGCCCCAAATCTCAGAAAGGATGTGTTGTCATTGGAGACAATCAAGAGGAGGTTCACGAGGATAGTTCCAGGAATGAAAGGGTTAACATATGTGGAGTGTTTGGCAGATTTGGGCCTGTACTCACTGGAATGTAGAAGAATGTGGAGGTTCTCATTGAAACCTACTGAATGTTGAAAGGACTAGATAAGGTTGATGTGGAGAGGATATTTCCTATAGTGGAAATATATTTCCACTATTTCCTCTAGTTCTATATTTCCAACTAGAGGGGACAGCCTCAAAGTTGAGGGGTGACCCTTTAGAACAAAGGTAAGGAGGTATATTTTTAGCAAGAGAGTGGTAAATCTGTGGAATGCTCTGCCACAGACTGCGATGGAGGCCAAGTCTGTGTGTATATATAAGGCAGGAACTGGTGTTTCCTGATCGGTCAGGGCATCAAAGGATATGGTGAGAAGGCAGGTGTATGGGGATCTAGGGACATCCATGATGGAATGGTGGGGCAAACTCGATGGGCTGAATGGCCTAATTCTGCTCCTATGTCTTATATTCTCTGTACTTTCACAGTAGCCAAGATGAGTCCTTGGTCTTCCCATCTTTTTGCTGCTGAGGTAGTCCACTGACCTCCGACCTTGTGGTTTTCATCTTGGCTACCAGTCATCATCTGGAGGAGAAATATAACAGTACTCTCCACTGTATTTCGTTTTGTAGTCCAGTGTTTCTAGGACTGCTGCTGCTGATGAATATATCCAGTTATTGGTCTCGGTTATGTGATAGAGGTTGCAATTGTGAGTAGTGCTTCTAGCTTGCAGTCTGATGGAATTTTGACACTAAGTCTGGGGAGCCTAGTTCATTGATTGACAGTTGCCAGTTTAGCTGTGAGCTTCTCTCTGATTGCAGCAGCCAGAGATGAGGATTGAACTTGCATTTCCTGTGTACAAGCTGATGCTATTACCTTTGAGCCTCTATGTGTTGTGGAGGTGGAATTTGAACTGATCGGCTCAGTTCTGCGGTGTGTTGCTGAGGTGCATCGTGATTCTATGCCTTCCAATTCAGGATGTGTTAGTAATCCTCTGTTGACAGTGTTTGATTGCTGTTGTTTTTCCCTGAATGTTCATGAGTCCTCACATGTGCTTGCTGTATCCTCTGCCATGTGGGTTGCTGTTAAAGTAGCATTCCATTAGTTCCACATTGTCCAGACTCGTCCATTTATGGTTTGTCCGGTAGCCAATTTCGTGCCAGATGGTCCCGGCTCCCTAACTTCATTAAACCGGGCGCAGTCCGAGCTGGCATGACTCTTTTTGTTCTTGTTGCTCTCATCTGGAGGATGTTGTGGGCAGATGTAGAGCAAGTGCGAGGGGTCCAGCTCAAGACCCTTTCAGGGCTACCACCACCGTGACCTGAACCCAGACCCCCGCGCCGTGGAGCCTGAATGGTTCCCAGTATTAGCCTTTGAAGTTTGGAGGGGAGGGTTGTTGTGCAGTGGGTAGTGGAGGAGGCACATGGTATGATAGATACTATATATATTTTGCTTATTGTAATTTATACTATTTTTATGCCACAAACAACAAATTTCATGACATTACCAGTGATATCAAACCTGATCCTGACATTATAATTAATTTGCTTCCATCTTGTATCACATCCCCTCAAAAAAAATCTGTTTTGTACTAAAAGGGCAGAGATTGGTTCAGTTAGAAAATTGTTAATCCTTGGAAGGTCTTGCATTTGGTCTTTGTTCATTTGACTATGGTGATAGATTGATGGGCAGGAACAACGCAAAGAAATGGGGATCATTGAGTGGTAAAGTAGAATGACAGCAGAAAACTCATTTAAAGTGGTATTGAAATGTTCTATGGCCTATTCCTGCATCTTTCCATTATAGTCTTATGATCATATGCAGCGCATCACAGTTACTGAAGCAATATATTCTTTGTACACTCAGTAGCTGTTTTATTATATACCTCCTGTACCTAATAAAGTAGCCAGTGAGTGTACCTTTGTGATCTTCCGCTTCCGTAGCCCATCCACTTCAAGGTGCACATTCAGAGATGCTTTTCTGCACACCACTGCTGTAAAGCATGGTTATCTGAATTACAAAAGAGTCTTTTACATGCTCCTATTTGTTATGTTTTGTAACCAAAACATTAAACTAATTCAAAGAAACTCACATGAGTTCAAAGGTACAAGTGTATACTTCTGCTTACTTTAAGCCAGGCACACACGTATCTTGTGGTAGCATGATAACATATACAAATAATGTATTTTTACATATAACCCGTAATGAATTATTTAAATGAACAAGAATGCTTAATTGAACAATATATACAAGATTACTCAAATAATATTGAAATATTAAATACACAACACCATTGTATCAGCCTCTACCATCACCCTGGCTGTGTGTTCCAGATACCCATCGCTCTCTGTATAAAACAGTTTTTCTGACATCTCCCGAGACTTTCCTCAACTCATCTTAAATGGATGTTTCCTGGTATTAGCCAATGCTATCCTTGGAAAAAGGCGCTGGCTGTCCACTCTTATAATCTTATACTGTACATTCAACTCCAGCAAGTCACTTCTCACTCTTCATTGTTAGAAAGACAAAAGCCTTAGCTCTCATACCCTTTCCTCATAAGACATGCTCTCTAATCCAGGCAATACCCTGGGAAATCTCCTCTATACCCTCTCTAAAGTTTCCACATCTTTCCTACAATGTGACCAGAACTGAACCCAGTACTCTAAGTGTGGTCTAACCAGAGTATTATAAACCTGCAACATTACCTCATGATGGTTTCTGTTAAATGGGTCTAAATAAAATTCCCCCAGTGATCCACTTCACACCACAGTCTAATCAGCAAGGAGAGCTCAAATGATGTGGAAAATCCCCTCACGCTCTGGTGTGCAGATCCACCTGTTCCGATTATAAAGCATGAATGAATGAATGAATCTCTGTTCCAATTACTTTAAAGTTGTGCTGCAACATTTCTGCCTTCCCTGACAAGTGGAGCTTTGGTTAAAGGCCAGAAGAGTCTAAGACACAGGAGCAGAATTAAGCTATTCAGCCCATTGAGTCTGCTCTACCATTCATCGTGGCTGAATTATTATTCTGTCTCAGCCACATTCTCCAATGCTCACTTCTGTCTCTCAAATCTCTTGAATTTCTGCCATGTTATTGATGTTGTCCATAGTGAAGACCTCTAGCCTTCACTTTACTATATACAGCATGTATTTCCATAACCTCTACTCAGCTGATGTGGCAGTGGACTACAGGTGCCCTGGACGTGCTTTGTCAGGTCACGGAACTTGTTTCCAATTGCTTGACAATGGGGACGATTCTCACCATTTCTTGCCAAACTCTTCGGGTGATGAGTTGAGGGCTCGCCTTCCTTCTCAGCATACTTCCTTAAGTATCTCATTTACCAGGACATGGATGTCCCTTAACATGATAGTGGAAGCATCCTCCCTTTGCCTTTCAGTCTCTAGGTCTTCTTTAGCAGAGAGTGTCTCTTGCTCTTTTAATCTCTTTACCTTCTTTAGCAGTGTGTGTCTCTTGGTCTTCTTTAGCTGTTAGCTGTCTGCTTTCTGTGATTGGTTGTCATTAAGAGTAGAATGTTAAACATTAAAGTGTTGGACGGACATGAAGCTGAATGAGATCCTACAGTGTATCATCTTGACCTATTCTGCATTTGCTTTTTGTGCGTGTAAACCAATCAATACTGGATACAGGCTAATTTTATTTTGAGGGGGAGCCTGCAAGAATGCGTAAAATCCTGTTTTTTGTGATATAACTCTAACGAAATAGATGACAGAAGCATTAAACACACATGAAATTATCTCCAGTTCAAATGTTCCTTAGTTGTTGGCAAAGGCATTTCCCATGTAGAGTTTTGGTCACCCAGTTATAGAAAGGATGTGGTTCAACAGGAACGAGTACAGAGAAGACTTACAAGAATGCTGTCAGGTCTAGAAGGCCTGTGTTATATAGTAAGAGGTTGGTCAATCCAGGTCTTCATTCCTTGGAACAAAGGAGACTGAAGGGCAGATTATAGCAGTGCTACAAATTATGAGAGGCATATATAAGGTGGATGGTTACAGTCTTTTATCCAGGTAGGAGAAAAATTCAAAAGGAAGCTTCTTCATGTACAGGGTGGTGAAATTATGGAACAAATTCCCAGAGGAAGTGGTTGAGGCAGGTACGGTAGTATAATTTAAGTACTTAGAGGGGAGGGAGGGTCTTCGAGGGATGTACTGTTGGCTGAACCATGGAAATTAGGCACCATGGTTGGCATGAACTGGTTGTGTCAAAGGCATGCACCCATGCTGTGTTGCTCTGTGATTCTCAGCAAGAAAAGAAGGTTCAGTACCAACAATTGATTGATACAAGTTTTGATTTCCATGAGGCCTAGAAAATTCTGCTCTTCAAAAACTTTTGTTAACCCATACAGAATCAAAATCAAATTCATTTTCACTAGCTTTTATGACATGAAATATCATAAAAGTAGTACAGTAGAAGGACTTAAAATTATTATATACTATAAAAATAAATGAATACTGCAAAAAAGAGAATAGACGGGTGGTGTTCATGAGATCATGAATTGTTCAGACATCTGATGGTGTAGGGGAAGAAACTGTTTCTGAATCTGTGGAATGGAATAATAATTAGGAGCCTTTAATTAGATTATCATAAGAGTGACAAACAATTATAAATGAAGACAACACTTAATTGAAAATCACTTTAGTCCCCAATGTCTATTATTAAGAAGAACACGGGAATGTTTGGCTGGCTGCCAAAGGTTTTTGACATGTCTTCTGAATTGCACATCAGCAAATACATTTCTTCATATCAAACATTACCAAGGAATCAGAATTAGCTTTATCATCACTGACTTGTGTAATGTGAAGTTTGTTGTCTTATGGCAGCAGAACAGTGAAAAGAAATAAAATCTCTACAAATTCCAAAATAAATAAATAGTGCAGTATAAAGGAATAGTGGGGTTGTGTTCATGGGTTCATGAATGATTTAGAAACCTGATGACAAAGGAGAATCATTGAGCGTGGGTCTTCAGGCTCCTATACTTCCTTTCTGATGGGAACAAGTAGAAGAGGACATGTGGTGGATGGTGAGGATCCCTAATGGATGCTGCCTTTTTGAGACACTACCTCCTGAAGATGTCCTTGATGGTGGAGGGCAATGTGCCCATGGTGGAGCTGGTGGAGTCTACAACCTTCTGTAGCCTCTTGAGATTCTGTGTGTTGGAGCCTTCATGCCATCCTGTGATGCAACCACACAGGATGCTCTCCACTATACCTTTATAGAAGACTGCAAGTCTTTGGTGGCTTTCTAAATCTGCTTAATCTTCTAATGAAGTAGAGCAGCTGGCTTGCTTTCTTTGTGATTGTATTAATATGTTGTGCCCAGGACAGGTCCTTGGAGATGTTGACACCCCAAAACTTAAAGCTGCTCACCCTTTCCACTGCTGTCCCCTCAGTGAGAACTCATGCATGCACAATCAACAATCAGTTCCTTGGTCTTGCTGACATTAAGTGCAAGGCTGATTTAGGATGATTTTGTGACACCACTCAACCAGCTGATCCATCTTAATTGTGTATGCCTCCTCGTCACCATCTGAGATTTTGCCAAAAGTGGTGGTGTCATCAGTGAATTTATGAATGGTGTATCTAGCCACACAGTTGTAAGTGTAGGGAGAATCGAGCAGTGGGCTAAGCACATATCTTTGAGGTGCCCGTGTTGATTGTTGATGCGGAGCAGAGGTTATCATCAACCTGCACTGATAGTGATGGGCGGCATGGTAACTTAGCGGTTAGCACAATGCAATTGCAGCTCGGGGCCCTGGAGTTCAGAGTTCAATTCCTGCATTCTTTGTAGGATAGTTTGTTCGTTCTTCCTGTGAGGGTGTGGCCTTGCTCTGTGTATTTCCTCTCACAGTCCAAAGATGTGCCTATTAGTAGTTTAATTGGTCGTTGTTCTGTGACTCGGCTAGGGTTAAATAGGTGTGTTTCCCAGCAGGGCAGCTCATTGGGCTAGAAAGGACTATTTCGCATTTCAAGTTGGCTGTGGTCCTTAATGATGGATGCTGCCTACTTGAGACAATATCTCTTGAAGATGCCCTTAATGGTGGGGACAGTTGTGCCTGTGATGGAGCTGGCTGAGTGCCCAGGCCTCTGCAGCCTCTTTCGATCCTGTGCATTGGAGCCTCCATACCAAATGGATTCAACCAGTCAGAGTGCTCTCCCCAGTAAACCTGTAGAAATTTGCCAGATTCACCCAACTGGCTGGCATCAGTTTTATGATCAATTGCTGATGACTCCTGATAAGCCCAGGAACAGAAATTCTACTAATCTCAGATATTACTGCGGCTAGCCTTATTACCTTTTACCATCTAGCAAAATGCAGCTGAATTCAAAGTAGGACTGCCTCAGGGACTCTAGCTCTGGATTTTTCTCTCAGGGTTTATTCCTGAAGGCTTCCCCACAAGTGAGTATAGTCACAAGGCAGCAGAGGTTTGAGATCAGTTTTCCTTCTCCTAGGCGAGCTGCAACCATGGCTGGCAAGCCCCATCTGCCCAAACACAGGAGAGTATAACAAACTCAGCCAGAGAAGGTGAAAATAAAGAGTCTTCCTGTTTCCCTGGTACACCGAGATGACCCTGACTGATAAAACTTTCTTATAAATAGACAGTAGAGTTAGGATTTGAATATAATCTCAGTGAAACGATTTGGCTTGGCAGATAAATGCACACTCACTTTGCACAACCTCTCAAACTTGAGATTCTGCAGATACTGGAAAACCAAAGCAACACACACACAAAATGCTGGAGGAACTCAGCAATTCAGGCAGCATCAAAGGAGAGGAATAAATAGTTGAGGTTTATTCAGCAAAACATCAGCTGTTTATTCCTCTCCATAGGTGCCACTTGGACTGCTGTTCCTCCAGCATTTTGTGCTATTGCAATCTCTTAAACTGCTTTGTCTTTATTTTAAATAAGAACGTTAAACTAGTTTGATTTAACAGATAACCTAGTAACAAATATAGTACTTGGTCTTTAGGAAATATTAGGGATTTATATACAATGCAGGGGGATCACAATCTCCTTTTAAATTTTTAAGATAATATTCAAAAATAAATAACATCTTCAAAATTAAAATATCCTCCTATTTATAAAGCACCTCACATAAGTTTAGGATGTACCAAGACCTTTTATAACTATCATCTGATATGGGAAAAGTAATAGGCAATCTTTGCATCATATACAAGAAGATGTCAGGGACAACATTAACATTTATTGGCCATCTGTAATTGCCCTTGAAATGCTAGTCAACCTGAATGTAAAGGTGAAGATTCTTCCACAGTGCTGTTCGGTGGGGAACTCTAGAACTGAATATGAGGAAGTAGATTGGTCATCAGAAAGAAGCAGCAATATACGTTTAGTGGCCACTCTATCTGATACACCTTTACACCTGTTTGTTAATGCAAATATCTAATCAGCCAGTCCTGTGGCAGCAATTCAATGCATGAAAGCATATAGATCAAACAACAGAATGGGAAAAATGTGTTCTAAATTACTTTGACCGTGGTGCCAACTGGGGCAATTTGAATATCTCAGAAACTGCTGATCTCCTGGAATATACGTGCATAACAGTCTCTAGAGTTACAGAGAATGGTGCAAGAATCAAAACATCCAGTGAGCGGCAGTTTTATGGGCTAAAACAAATAGTTAATGAGAGAGGGCAGAAGAGGGTGGACCAGTTCAAGTTGACAGGAAAGTGACAGTATCTTGAATAACTATGGGTTATAACAGTGGAGAAGAGCATCTCTGAATCTACAACATGTTGAACCTTTAAGTGAATGGGCTATAGCAGCAGAACATCACAAACATACAGTTCCATCTTCTAACCTGGTATGGAAAGTGGTCCTGCCTCATGATTGGTCTGAAGTTCTAGGCTGAGGGGACCTGGCCTCCAACAAACACAGCATCCTATTTTGTGCAATGGATGACCAAAATTATCCCCTATGATGCCCATCACTTCAGCTCACCAGAGGATGATGGCTGACACCACACACACACACACACACACACACACACACACTTCAGATGAAAGCAGACTCCAGTAGGAGTTTTAACTCCCTCCTCAGTGAAAAAATGAACATTTTGGGATTTAAACTTAACACAGTGCTATAATTGGAGTTGCTCCTACAGACTAAACCCCACATTAGAGATTTTGCAGATCCTGGAAATCCTGAGCAACACACCCAAAATGCTGGAGGAATGAATGTTGTCTGTCCATTTCTCTCCATAGATGCTGAGTTGCTCCAGCATTTTGAGTGTGTGTGTGTTGCACAACCTAACATTGTTGTACTTAGCAGAATTATATCTAACTGCCTACTGCCTCTCAAACTCTTGACAAGTCCTGTCCCATAAGCAAAACCTAAGGGAATTCCACTTAACACACTCCACAACCCCCATTTTCTCCCCATCCCTTCCTTCCTCTGTCCCACCTTTACCTTTTCTGTGATGCTGCAACTATTTGAATAAATGGGACAGAATTCACTGATTCAATGCATTAAAATCTCCTGTGGTGTCAGAGCTAGTTTCATCAGCTTGCCAAAAGGATAAAAGAGAGACCTAGATCATATTTTCATGCCCACTTCTATATCATTCTTTGATTGAAGGTGTTCCATTACCATGCCTTGGAACCTAATTTTCCTGATCTCCAAAGTGCCGAGCCATCAGCCTAGGTGTGTGTATTCAAATAGTTTTTGTTTATATTGTTCACATGAGCCCTCACCATCACTGAGCACATTCATAAGGAGAACTGCCACATGAAAGCAATATCCATCTGCAAGGACCTGCACCGACTAGGCCATACGCTCTTCTCATTACTGCCTTCAGGATGGGAGAACATGAGCCTTAAGTCCCACACTACTGGCTGTAGGAATAGTGACTCCCTACAGCAATCGGGCTCCTGAACCAGCGTAGATAACTTCTGAAGTGACTCCACTGCCTACTGACTCATTTTCAAGGACTCTCCAACTCACGGTTGCAATATTATTTATTTACTATTTTATTATTTGCATGATTTGTCTTATTTTACACTTTGGGAGTCAGTCATAGTCTATTATTGCTTTTCATAAATTCTATCTTGAATGCCTGCAATAAAATGTATTGCCAGGGCATACTGTATGCTTACTTTGAAAATAAATTTACTTTAACTCTTTTGATTTTGATTTAAGCCGTAACTATTGGCAGAGTGTTCAGCTTTTGGAATGGTTGTGGCTGCACTGACCGCATGTCACATCTGGGATCTTCAGCTTTCATGCACTGACTGCTGCTGAATTATATTGTGTGGCGGTGCAGCAGCGTAGCGGTTTGTGCAACACTATTGTAAGATAAGGTCCAATTCCCTCTGCGGTCCAATAGGAGGTTGGATGTTCTTCTCATGTCTGTGTGTGTTTTCTCTGGGTGGTCTGGTTTCCTCCCACATTCCAAAATTCCACATTTGGTTAGGGTTAGTCCCAAGAGAAAATCTGCAGATGCTGGAAATCCAAGCAACACACACAAAAATGCTGTAGGAACTCAGCAGGCCAGGCAGCATCTATGGAAAGAGTAAACAAGGGTCCTGATGAAGAATCTTGGCCTGAAACATCAACTGTTTACTCTTTTCCATAGCCTGCTCAGTTCCTTCAGCATTTTGTGTGTGTTGCTCACTTAGGGTTAGTGATTTGTAAGCATAATATGTTGGCACTGGAAGCATGGTGTTGATATAAACAACACATTTCATTGTATGTTTCGATGTACATGTGACAAATAAAGCCAATCTTTAAACTTTATCTCCTTATAAAGTTTTCCATACATGGACTGCCAGTTGCTCTTTGGCTGAATAAAGCAGATGGATTAGATATGTTTTGAATAATTGGCCACGCTTCACCTTGATAGGTTTACTACATTGGATCAAGGTCAGCTTGTGAAAGACTTTAAAGCCTTCTTTCACTTCTCTGTTTTACTTTTCTCAATGTGTGGGAGTATAGCTTAAAGTTAGCATTTCATTCTGAAGAAAACAACTAAAATGCCATTTCTTTGTGCAGTCTCATTTAATATGTTCAACAGAATGTGCGGCTGAGCAAGTAGAAAGAGAATTTTTACTTACACAGGAGCAGCACAAGATTACAATGAAGAAAGACTCCATGATTCCTCCAACACCTACGACCCATGTGAGACGCAAGAACAATATGACTCCGAAAATATTCTGCAGACAGGGAAAGTAGACGCCCATGATTGTACCCATCCGAGTAGCCTGAAGGAGAGAAAAGACAGAGGTTAAAAAAATCCAAGCTGTCTCAGAACCACAAATATCCTAATTTGCAAAGAAAGGAAGCCTGTAATTAATGCCCAGCTTAATTACTAGATTGTTTGCCAGGAGGGGAATTACACTTAAATAATTTCCTGTCCATGCTCATTCACCTCAGTTTGCTCTCGGCTGCAAACATCTATAACTGTGTTCAATTGAGACTCTTCGGTAGGTCAAACTTTCATTTAAGATCTGAAACCCATTGCACTGATTGTACTACAGGTATTACAGCAAAATGCATCCAGCCTGAATGGATATCAGAATCAAAATCAGGTTTACTATCACCGACATATTTTGTGAAATACAGTACGATGCAACAGTCTTAGGCACATACCGTTTATCTATATAGCTAGGGTGCCCAAGAGCTTTGCAGAGTACTGTATGTTGTTTTGTGGCAGTTCCTCCAGCATACAGTGCAAGACATAAAAAGTTGCACCAAGTTACAAAACTATCAGAATCAGGTTTAATATCATTGGCATATGCTGTGAAATTTGCTGTCTTTGTGGAAGCAGTCATCGTCATCATAGGTTGTCACACCAGACAGCCAGCCACTCTAGTGTTGTTTGGCTGTTGAGCAGCTAAATCAGGTGAGAGTGGGCAGTTGCACAGAACGTGTTCAGTGTTCTGCACCCTTTTGCCGCACGCACAGGACTCACTGGTTTTTAAACCCCACTTCACCATATTGTCTATTGTCTCCCGCTCTCGCTCTGTTGAGAGTGCTCCACCACTTCCATCTGTCAAGCAGTGCCCCTTCTGGCAACGTTTCCGTAGGGTGTTGCACTGTATTGTTTGGTGGGGTTCTGGCTTCTGTTTGTTGCCAGAGGTCAATCCTGTATGTTTGGGGGGATGTTCCGTGTGGTAGTTCCTCCACTGTAGCAAAGCTTTTCCTTGATTTTAGGCAGTTGGACACTAGCACTTGATGATGTAGTGGGTGCCGTGGGTCCGAGTTCTGTTTACCTTTTTCAATTTTTGTTGTAGTGTGTCTTCAGATCTCTGGGGAAGCAATGCCTGCAAGTCTGTAAATGAGAAGGCCTTGGCGGGCAGGATTAACGCATTCTACAAGTATGTGAAGAGCAAGAGGATAAGACGTGAAAGAATAGGACCTATCAAATGTGACAGTGGTGAAGTGTGTATGGAACCGGAGGACATAGCAGAGGTGCTTAATGAATACTTTGCTTCAGTATTCACTATGGAAAAGGATCTTGGTGATAGTAGTGATGATTTGCAGCAGACTGAAAAGCTTGAGCATGTAGATATTAAGAAAGAGGATGTGCTGGAGCTTTTGGAAAACATCGTTGGATAAGTCGCCAGGACAAGATGAGATGTACCCCAGGCTACTGTGGGAGGCAAAGAAGGAGATTGCTGAGCCCCTGGCAATGATCTTTGAATCATCAATGGGGATAGGAGAGGTTCTGAAGGATTGGAGGGTTGCGGATGTTGTTCCTTTATTCAATGAAGTGAGTAGAGATAGCCCAGGAAATTATAGACCAGTGAGTCTTACTTCAGTGGTTGGTAAGTTGATGGAGAAGATCCTGAGAGGCAGGATTTATGAACGTTTGGAGAGGTGTAATATGATTAGGAATAGTCAGCATGGCTTTGTCAAGGGCAGGCTGTGCCTTATGAGCCTGATTGAATTTTTCGAGGACGTGACTAAACACATTGATAAAGGAAGAGTAGTAGATGTAGTGTATATGGATTTCAGCAAGGCATTTGATAAGGTACCCCATGCAAGGCTTATTGAGAAAGTAAGGAGGCATGGGATCCAAGGGAATATTGCTTTGTGGATTCAGAACCGGCAGAACAGAAGGCAAAGAGTGACTGTAGATGTGTCATATTTTGCATGGAGGTCGGTCACCAGTGGAGTGCCTCAGGGATCTGTTATGGGACCCTTACTCTTCATGATTTTTATAAGTGACCTGGATGAGGAAGTGGAGGGATGGGTTAGTAAGTTTGCTGATGACACAGACGTTGGAGGTGTTGTGGATAGTGTGGAGGGCTGTCAGAGGTTACAGCTGGACATTGATAGGATGCAAAACTGGGCTGAGAAGTGGCAGATGGAGTTCAACCCAGATAAGTGTGAAGTGGTTCAAGTTTTGGTAGGTCAAATATGATGGCAGAATATAGTATTAATGGTAAGACTATTGGCAGTGTGGAGGATCAGAGTGATCTTGGGTCCGAGTCCATAGGATGCTCAAAGCAGCTGCGCAGGTTGACTCTGTGGTTAAGAAGGTGTATATATGATGTATTGGCCTTCATTAATCATGGAATTGAATTTAGGAGCCAAGAGGTAATGTTGGAGCTATATCGGACCCTTGTCAGACCCCACTTGGAGTACTGTGCTCAGTTCTGGTCGCCTCACTACAGGAAGGATGTGAAAGCCATAGAAAGGTTGCAGAGGAAATTTACAAGGATGTTGCCTGGATTGGGGAGCATACCTTATGAGAATAGGTTGAGTGAACTCAGCCTTTTCTCATTGGAACATCGGAAGATGAGAGGTGACCTGATAGAGGTGTATAAGATGATGAGAGGCATTGATCGTGTGGTTAGTCAGAGGCTTTTTCCCAGGGCTGAAATGGTTGCCACAAGAGGACACAGGTCTAAGGTGCTGGGGAATAGTATGGAGGAGATGTCAGGGGTAAGTCTTTTACTCAAAGCGTGGTGAGTGTGTGGAATGGGCTGCCTGCAACGGTGGTGGAGGCAGATACAATAGGGTCTTTTAAGAGACTTTTGAATAGGTACATAGAGCTTAGAAAAATAGAGGGCTATGGGTAAGCCGAGGAACTTCTAAGGTAGGGACATGTTCGGCATAACTTTGTGGACCAAAGGGCCTGTATTGTGCTGTAGGTTTTCTATGTTTCTATGTTAGTGGGTATGGGGAGCAGAGTGCCTGTGATTATTCGGCAGGCTTTGATAAGCAACGGGTCGATTTTCTTCGCATGGTTTGATCTGCCCAACACAAGTGCACAACATTCTGCAGGTGCATAGCAGAGTGCTAGGGCAGTTGATCTAAGTGTGTGAGCATTAGCTCCCCATTTCGTGCCTGCTAATTTTTTCAAGAGAGTATTACGAGAGCCAACTTTCCCTTGGAGTTTTTGGATGTGGGTGGCAAATGAGAGCACCTTCTTATGCTCAGGTAAATTGGAGACGGATGATATTCGAGCTCCTTCCCACACCAGAAGATCTTGAGTTTCTGAGCTGCTTCTTAATTCCTCAGGTGGAATGCACACACTTGAGTTTTTGATCGATTTGGGTTCAGAGACCATCTCTCATAATCATTGCTCCGAGGGCTGCTGTAAGTTGTACTTCAACTTCTTGGAAGGAGTTAGCTTGTGTTGCTATGCATAGGCCATCTGCATAGATAAACCTGTTTGTGTTAGGAAAGGTTGGTTGCTTGTTTGTGTAAACATTAAATAGTAGAGGTGCCAGGACTGATCCCTGTGGTAGTCCGTTCTTTTATGGACCCCACCTATTCTTAATTCCATTCATTTCTACATAAAATCTGCGATTTTCTAGGAGGCTTCTTATTACTTTGACTTTGGTTTCGTTCTTTAACATTTAATATAATTTCAGTAGAAGGCCTCTGTGATTCACAGTGTTGTATGCTGCTGTTAAGCCAATGAATACTGCCCCCGTAATTTGTCGCATTTCAAAGCCATCCTCAATATACTGGGTCAAGTTCAGGACTTGACTGCAACAAGAGTGGCCTGGCCTGAACCTGGCTTGGTCTGGTGTTAGATGATCTTCAACTAAGGGGATATTATTTTCAGTATGAGTGTGGAAGCAGTACAATGCAATACATAATAATAGGAAAAGATGAATTACAGTAAGTATATATAATATATAAATATATATAAAATATCTAAATTAAATAAACAGTGCAAAAATAGAAAAAAAAGGAGTGAGGTAGTGTTCATGGGTTCAATGTCCATTCAGAAATCTGATGGCAGAGGGCAAGAAGCTATTCCTGAACCATTGAGTGTGTCCCTTCAGGCTTCTGTATCTCCTGAGAGATGGTAGCTATGAGAACAAAGCATGTCCTGGGTAACTTGTGTCCTTAATGATGGACGCTGACTTTTTGAGGCATCGCTCCTTGAAGATGCCCTTGATACTATGGAGACTAGTGCATATGATGGAGTTGACTAAGTTTACAACTCTCTGCAGCTTACTTCGATTTTGTGCACCAGCTCTCCCATACCAGATGGCCAGTTAGAATGCTTTACATGGTACATCTGTAGAAATTTGCAACTGTTGTTGGTGACATAACAAATCTCCTCAAATTCTGAATAAAATATAGTTACTGTTGTGCCTTCTTAGTAGCTGCATCAAAATGTTGGTCCAGATTAGATCCTCAGAGGTATTGACATCCAGGAACTTAAAATTGCTCATCCTTTCCACTTCTGATCCCTCTTTGAGAACTGGTTTGTATTCCCTTGTCTGACCCTTTCTGAAGTCCACAATCAGTTCTTTGGTTGTACTGACATTGAGTGCAAGGTTATTGCTGCAACACCACTAAAATAGCTGATATATCTCGCTCCTGTACACCCTCTCGTCACCATCTGAAATTCTGCCAACAAAGTTGTGTCATCAACAAATTTATAGATGGCATTTGAGCTATGGTCATGGGTATAGAGAGAGTAGAGCAATGGGTTAAGCACACATCCCTGAAGTGCACCAGTGTTGATTGTTAGTGAGGTGGAGGTTTATATAATATATATAAATAGTGCAAAAGACAATATTAAGATATAGTTTTCAAGAACCATTCAGGAATCTGAGGATGGAAGGGAAGAAGCTCTTCTTAAAACATTGAGTGTGGGTCTTCAGGCTCAACTATCTTCTCCCCGAAGTTAGAGGGAGAAATGGCACATACTGGATGGTGAGTGTCCTTAGTGGTGGATGCTGCATTCATGAGGTACTGCTTCACGAAGGTGTCCTCGGTGGCAGGGAGGGTTGTGCTCAAGATGGGAATGACTGATTCTACAACCTCTTACAATCCTGTGCATTGGAGCTTTCATATCAGATAGTGATGCAACTCGTCAAAATGCTCTCCACAAACATCCATGGAAGTTTTCAAGGCTTATCAAATCTCCTCAAACTCCTAATGAAGTATAGTTGCTGATGTGCCATTTTTTGTGATGTTGACACACATCACTCAGTGAGGACATTCAAGATGGCATTAAGATTATGGTGGCAGCCTGAACTGGCTGCACTCCTAGATTTGAATAGGACAGAGGGTCCTGTAGCTCATTTCAATCCATACTTCCTTTAGAGCAGAATAAGCACTGTGCAAATTGTGACAAGTTTTCTAGATCTGTAGCAGGTTAGTCATTGACTGGTGCAGATCTTCAGAGCAATCTTGAGCAACTATGATGAGCTTATTAAACTTATTATCAAAAGAAATTGAAGGGCTTTATCCCTTATGCTAGGAGTCAGCCAATCAAAATGAAGCAGGGCAAAATGTAAACTGGTGGACACGCCCTCTTCTCATTGCTACCATCAGGGGTGGGGTGGGAGATGTACAGGAGCCTGAGATCACACACTCAACTTTTTTAGGAACAGCTTCTTCCTCTCTGCCATCAGATTTATGAATGGACAACGAACCAACCCATGAACACTACCTCACTATCTTTGCTCTCTTTTTACAATACTTATTTAGTTTAAGTATACTGTATATGCAATATCTGTCTATCTAGCTATATATTTCTAATTGTAATTTATAGTTTTTTTTAATGTATTGCTCTATACTGTTGCCACAAAACAACACATTTTACTACATGTGACAGTGATATTAAAACTGATTCTGATTCTAAGCAGTCTCTGCAAATCCAATTAGCCTTCTGCTTTTGCAAGCAATGGAAATACACAGGCAGTTTGTCTTCCAGAAATAGGTTATGGTGGATGAACTGAATAAGAAGCTTGCATTAGTCTGCACTGTGAAGGGGATTTTTTTTTAGCCTGGGAGTGGTAAATCTGTGGAATTCATTGCTACAGGTGGTTGTGGAGGCCAAGTCTTTAAATATATTTAAGGCAGAGGCAGAGGTTGATAGATTGTTGATTGGTTAGGGCATGGAAGGATACGGGGGTGGAGGGGGGGCGGGGAGGCTGGAAGTTGGGGAAAATGGATTAGCCATGATGAAATGACAGAGCAGACTCGATGGGCCAAATGGTCTATTTCTATTCCTATATCTCATGGTCTTATGGTAATGACCAATTGCTACTTCAAATCTTGAATTATAGAGTTAACTGTTTTTCACAGTGCATGTTGGCATCAGTCAGGAATTTCACAATCCCTTTGCAGTGTTATTTGGAATGTGAATGACAGGATAAAAGGTACAGCATGCTGCCACTTTTCCACCCATCTCCAACTGTTTCTCCATTTCCATCTTATTGCAAGCTAAAAGACGCTAGTAGTATGCCAAGTGTTGAAAGGTGTGAGGGAAGAGAAGTGAGTGCAGTTACTGTTACAAGAGAGAAGGTGCTCAAAAAGCTGAACGACCTGAAAGTACACAAGTCACCCGGACCAGAGGAACTGCACCCTAGGGTTCTGAAAGAGGTAGCGGTAGAGATTGTGGTGGCATTAGCTATGATCTTTCAAAAATTATTGGACTCTGGCATGGTGCCAGAGGACTCAAAAATTGCAAATGTCACTCCACTCTTTAAGAAAGGAGGGAGCCGGCAGAAAGGAAATTATAGACCAGTTAGCCTGACCTCAGTGGTTGGGAAGACGTTAGAGTCAATTGTTAAGGACAAGGTGATGGGGTACTTGGTGACTCAGGACAAGATAGGACAAAGTCAGCATGGTTTCCTTAAGGAAAAATCCTGCCTGATGAACCTGTTGGTATTCTTTGAGGAGATTACAAGTAGGACAGATAAATTACAAGTAGGACAGATAAAGGGAATGCAGTGGATGTTGTATATTTGGACTTTTAGAAGGCCTTTGGCAAGGTGCCACACATGAAGCTGCTTACCAAGTTAAGAGCCAATGGTCTTACAGGAAAGTTACCACAACGGTTAGAGCATTGGCTGATTGGAAGAAGGCAGCAAGTGGGAATAAAAGGATCGTTGTCTGGTTGGTTGCCAGTGACTAGTGTTGTTCTACAGGGATTGGCATTGGGACCATTTCTTTTTATGCTGTATAAAAATTATTTAGATGATGAAATAGATGGCTTTGTTGCCAAGTTTGCAGATGATACGAAGATTTGTGGAGGACAGGTAGCTTTGAGGAAACAGGTAGGATGTAGAAAGACTTAGACAGATTAGGAGAATGGGTAGAAAAGTGGCAAGTGAAATATAATGTTGGAAAATGCATGGTCATGCACTTTGGTAGTAGGAATAGATGTGCAGACTATTTTCGAGGAGAAGATCCAAAAATCTGACATGCAAAGGGACTTGAGTCGGTGTTGGTGAGTCGGTGGTGAGGAAGGCCAATGCAATGCTAGCATTCATTTCAAGAGATTTAGAATTCGAGAGCAGGGATGTGATGCTGAGGCTTTATAAGGCACTGGTGAGGCCTTACCTTGAGTATTGTGTACAGTTTTTGCTCCTTAGAAGAGATATGCTGCTATTGGAGAGGGTTCAGAGGAGCTTCACAAGGAACATTTGATGGCTCTGGGTCTGTATTCACTGGAATTTAGAATGATTGGGGGAGGGGGGGATCTCATTGAAACCTTTCGAATGTTGAAAGGCCTAGACAGAGTAGATGTGGAAAAGATGTTTCCCATGGTGGGAGAGTCTAGGACAAGAGGGCACAGCCTCAGGATAGAGGGCGTCCATTCAAAACAGAGATGCAGAGAAATTTCTTTAGCCGAGGGTGGTGAACTTGTGGAATTTGTTGCCACATGCAGCTGCGGAAGCCAGGTCATAGGGTATACTTAAGGCAGAGATTGATAGGTTCTTGATTGGACATGGCATCAAAGGTTACGGGAAGAAGGCCAGGAAATGGGGTTGAGGAGAAGAAAAACATAAGGATCAGTCATGATTGAATGGTGGAGCAGACTCAATGGACCAAAAGGCCTAATTCTGCACTTGTGTCTTATGGTGTTATGGTCTAAAAGAAAATCTGCAACCCACTTAACAAACTGTAGCTGGTAATGCTGAACACAACAGACGGCAGACTAGCCAGGAGGAGCACAGAACTCTCTCACTGCTCAGAAGCATTGCTTATCAGTAAATATACAGTCGGTAATAACATTTAAAGGGCACTTGGATAGGTAAATGCTTAGGAAAGTTTTTGGGGAATATGAGCCAAACTAGCTGAGATGGGAAGCTTTGCCTGTTTCTGTGCTGTATGACTCGGTGACTCAGTAACTCTATTAATGCAGATTGCTTCAGGGAACTTGTTTTGACAGTGAAAATTACTGAATAAATCTTAACACCTTCAAGCAGAACACCATTGCCTGAATTCACACTGAATTAAAACTTCAAAAATAAAACTCTAACTACAAAAGGAAGAAAAATGTTAATCTTCTCCTGTTTGTTGAGGGATCTGATCATCAACTTTGCGTGAAATAAAAGAAGGTGATCTTATGCCGAGTAATTTATTGTCCATCCATACTAGTGAAATTTTAACAGTTGGTTTTGTCATTCTTTGATCTCAAAGTTGGGCACGATGTACAGTTAAACATTATATGTTAATCCTTCCACTTGGCTTTTAACTCATGCTCTTTGTCATAAAAACATATGAAATAGGAGCAGGAGTTGGCTATGTTGATCTGTCAAGCCTACTCCACCATTTAATAAGATCATGACTTATCTGGCTGTGGACTGAGCTCCGCCTACATGCCTTTTCCCCCAAACCCTTAATTACCCTGCTTTGCAAAAATCTAACTGTGTTTTAAATATATTTAATGAGGTAGCTTCTACAGCTTCACTGGGCAGATAATTCCACAGATTCACTACTCTCTGGGAAAAGCAACTCCTCCTCATCTCCGTCCTATATCCACTTCCCTGAATTTTCAGGGTATGTACCCCAGTTCTAGTCTCACCTGTCAGCGGAAACAACTTCCCTATCTCTATCTGATCTGGCTTAACTTATCTCCTTACAGCTCATTTGCTCTTCACCCACCAGATGTGCTTTGAAAACCAGGAAGAGGAAGATTCTCGGACCTGAAGCAGTGACTAGTTTCCCTCTTCACAGATGCTACTGAGTTCTTCCAGCACCTCCTTTTGTTCCCTTCATTCAATATTAAAATTACACATGTGCTTATGAAGAAAATTTTAAGATTTTATTCCGTATAACTGAAGGAAATTTAAACAACTGAAAAGATACAGTGATTGGGCAAGCTAACTAGAATTGTTGATCAGATTAACTCCCTGGGAGAAGAAACTTTTACGACCGCATGAAGTTTTTAATTTACTAGCCCTACGGTGCTTTCCAGAAGGGAGGTTTTGGAAAAGGTAGCTGGTGGGGTAGGTAGTGTACACAATGATTTTTCCTGCATGCTTCTTTGTCCTGGACACATACAAGTCCTGCAGGAATGGTAGACTGCAGCCAATTACTTTTTCTGCTGACCTGGCAGTTCGCTGCAATTTTCTTATATTGTGAGAGGATGCTGGACTAAACCAGACAGTAATGGCTGTCTTATGATGTTCTCTATACTGGGATTGTAGAATTGCACCTGTTTGTACTGGGGAAGATGGAATTTTACCAACTGCTGCTAATTTCTCCATAGCCTCTGATGCTCTAGGGAGAACAGCTCAAGTTTGTCCACCATTTCCTTATACATAATAGCCTTTAATCCGGACAACATCCTGGCAAATCTCATTTGCAACTTCCCCACAATATCCACATCCTTCCTATAATGGAACAACCAGAACTGCATGCTATACTTGAGGCATAGCCTGTCTGAAGTTTTATATACCTTCTTTACCACTTTATACACTTGCTTAGTCACTTTCAGTGAACTATGAACCTGGACCATAAGATCCCTCTGGCCCTCAATGCTAGTAAGGGGCTGACCATAACGGTATACCTTTTCCATTCATCTGACCACTCAAAATGCAACAATTCACACTTACCCAGATTAAACGCCATTTGACACATCTCTGTCCATATTTGTAACTATTCTACAGGATATCCTGCTGTATTCTTATAGTCTTTTACATTGTCCCCAACTTTACCAATTTTGGTGTCATCTGCAAACTTGCCAATCCATCCATCTGCATTTTCATCCAAATCATTGATCTATATCGCAACAACAGAACACCACTGTCTCAGACCTCCAGCCAGATTAACAGCCTTCCACCCCAACTCTATGTCTGCTATGGGCAAGTTAGTTCTGAATCTAAGCTTGCAATTCACCCCAGATCCCATGCACCTTTATCTTCTGAATCAACATACTGTGAGGGACCTCAGTAAATGTCTTCCTAAAGTCCATATAGATAATGTCCACTTCCTTACCCTTATCAAGCTCCTTTATCACCTCCTCAAAAATTTTGATCAGATTTGTAAGACATGACTTGCTTTGCACAAAGCCATAGTGACTGTCTCTAAGTAGCCCATGCCTTTCCAAATGTTCATAAATCCTATCCCTCTTTATCCTCTCCAACAGATTCCTTATCAATACGGGAGGCTCACTGGGCTAGAATTACTTGGATTATTACTTCTTCCTTTCTTGAACAAAAGCACAACTTTTGCTACACTTTTTCTTAATATAAGTGTAAAATGGCTTCAGATTCTCCTTGATTCTTCTCACCAAGGACATTCCATGGCCCCATTTTGCCTTCCTAATCACCAGCTTCAGCATTTCCTGCTACCTTTATATTCCACAAGGGCCCGTCTTATTTTAGGTTTCTGAATCTTATGTTTTATTTTTCTTCCTGACAAAAATAGTACCTTTCCACAAGATCTGATTTTATCCTCACTCATAACTATTTCAAAACAGAATGAGTTGTGGTCACTATCCCAAAAGATTTACCCACTATCAGGTCTGTCACCTGTCCTGGCTCATTTCTGAAAACAAGTCCAATGCATTTTTCCCCTAGTTGGACTCTCCACATCCTTTTGCAAGAACTTTTCTTGGACACATTGAAGAAATCCACTCCCCCCGCCCCCCCCCCCCACCACCACCTAAGCCTCTTGTAATAAAGAAGCCCAATTAATTTTGGGGAAGTTAAAGTCCCTCATGCTAACAATGCTGTTGATCCTGAATCTTTCCAGAATCTGTCTACATACTTGTTCCTCTGCCTCTCATTGGGCACCTATAGTAAAAGACAGTGTAATTGCTCCTTTCTTATCTTGGAGCTCCACCCTAATTGCCTCTGTGGATGAGTCCTACAATGTGCCCTCTCTGAGAACTGTTAAGACGTTCGGCCTCATCAGTCCTTCAGGGTCCTTCATGTCTTTTACACCTCTCTCCTCTGTCACATCCAAAATAACGAAACTCAGGAAAGCTGAGCTGCCAGTCCTGTCTCTCATGTGATTAGCTCTCTGTATTGGGAACAACATCATAACTTCATGTACTGATCCAAGCTTTAAGTTCATCCTCTTTACCCATAATACTCATTTCATTGAAATAAACACATTTCAGCCCGTCAGTCCCACCATGTCTATTAGCTGTCCCTTCTTGTCCTTTCTTTCAGTCTTACCTATCATACCATTTTTCTTGCCCTCAACTCTATCACCTATTGCCTTGTTGCTGTGGTTCCCATCCCCTTGATACTCTAATTTAAATCGGCTCTATATTTCACCACTCCTTGACTGTTTGCGTGCCTGTCTTGAGTGCTTTTTAAACACTGCAAATTTCTTCATATTTCCAGAGTACATGACCATATATATTACCCTGGTAAATGCCTTCAGTAACAGACCTGGAATGACAATTATTTAGATGTTAGAAACTGTTAAGTTTCTGGGAGTGCACATAATGGATGATCTTTCTGGTCCCTCAATATCACCTCTCTGGTCAAGAAAGCACACAAGCATCTCTACTTCTTGAGAGATTGTGGCGAGTGAAATCCCTCCCCCACCTCTATTTTAACCAATTTTTTACAGGAGCACCAGTGAGAGTATCCTGACCAGCAGCTTCACCGTCTGGTACGGGAATTGCAAGTCCCCAAAAAGGATAGTAAGGGCTGCTGAGACGATCATTAGGGTCTCTCTTCCACCCAATAGAGATCACTTATCAGGAGCGCTGTGTGCTCAGGGCCCTTAATATTGTTAATAACCCTCCCATCCATCCAACAATCTCTTTGACCCCTACTATCAGGCATTAGGACAAGAACCGTTATGGTGTGAAACAGCTTCTTCCCCCAGGCTATAAGACTACTGCACTCCCTGTCACCACCCAGGTCTCATCAGGTATGACGTGCCAGTAGTGTTATACTGTTATTTCTTTAACTTGTATTGTATTTGTTAATTTATTTGTGGTACTATTACTTCATGTGTTACATGTGTGAGTTGTATGTATTGTGTTGAGCACCTTAGTCTAGAGCAGGGTTTCCCAACCTGAGGTCCATGGACCCCTCGGTTAATAGGCTCCATGGCAAAAGATGTTTAGGAATCCCTGGTGTAGAGGAATATCGTTCCATTTGGCATTATACACATGTACAGTTTAATGGCAATAAACTGAACTTGAATTTGAAATTCCTCGTGATTCAGAAATGTCAAGGATTTGGACTCACTTTTCTCAATTGGAAAGGAAGTACTCACATCTATTTACCACCTTTTCTAGCCTCAACACTTTCCAAAACACCCAACATCCAGTGAAAGACATGACAGGCAAATACAGCAGCAAATTTGCATGTAGCAAGCTTGCAAGATATGCCAGGAGATAAATTAATAGTCAATGATTTTTAATGGCCTTATTTAATCAATGTTGTTCCTGTTATTATTTGAAATATGACAATGGATCTTATTTATACCACTCACTGGGACTTAACCTAATTTAATGCCACATCTATAAATGAGCTTCTCTTGTACACTGCTGGAAACTAAAGTTAAGAGATCTGATACTTTGTTACTTTGAACTTTGGTATGAGTGGTTGTCACGTACCACGCTTCGGGAATTCCTATCCAATATCCCTTTCACTATCAGGTCTGGCTATCTGAAGATGCTGAGGATCTGGTTTGGAGGGACTGCATGTAACAATATCAGTGGATTGGAAATCTGGGTTGCTGGAAACAGCATTCTCAGTCAATAACTGGGAAGAACATAGTTAACAGGTGCAATCAGCTCTCAGGGCCGCTGCGTTTGCCACTCCTCTGTCTCAGTAATCAGCTGGGACATCTTCCGCTACTCTCTGCATTGTGTTACTTGTGTTGATGTTTGAGCATGCTGATACAACCCCAGTTATTCCATGATCCTCACCCTGGCAAGAAGCCTGTTATAAGGCACTTCTTCAAAACACTTTTGAAAATCCATAAATACCACAATGCCTCAAGATGGTGGCATCCGTCATTAAAGACCCCCACCACCCAGGACATGCCTTCTTCTCAATACTACCATCAAGGAGGGAGTACCATCAAGTCTGAAGGCCCACAATCAATGTTTTTGGAACAGCTTCTTCCCCTCCATTATCAGATTTCTGAATGGGCAATGAACCCATCAACTTTACCTTGTTTTTTGTTCTCTTTTTGCACTATTTATTCAATTTAAAAAATATCTTATTGTAACTTATAGTAACTTTTTATGTCTTGCACTGTACTGCTGCAGCAGAACAACACGTTTCACAACATATGTCAATGATAATAAATCTGATTATGATTCTGATCATGGTATTGCCCTGATTAACTCTCTCTTAATTTTCCCCATCGTTGAGCTTAAACTGACTGGTCAGTATTTAATAGGCTCACTGTCTTGAACCAGGATGGAATGTTTGTCATTTTTCAGGACTCAATATAAAAATGTTTGCAAAATTATGCATTTCTCTCCTTTCAGAATCAGGTTTCTTAACATTGACGTATGTCATGAAACTAGTTGTCTTGTGACAGCAGTACAGTATAGGCGTAGAAAAGTATTATAAATCACAATGAAAAAATAAATAAGTGGCACAAAAGAGGAGTAACAAGGCAGTATTCATGGGTCATGGATCTTTCAGAAATCTGCTGGCAAAAGGGAAGAATCTGTTCATAAAGCGTGGAGTCATCAGGCTCCTGTACCTTCTCCCTGATGGCAGTAAAGAGAAAAGGCATGTCCCAGATGGTGAGTATAGTTAATGATAGATGGCACCACATTCTGAAGATGTCTTTGAAGGCAGGGAGGTTGTGTCTGTGTTGGAGCTGCCTGAATCTACACATCAGCAGCACCTGGGTAAAACACCTAGTTTACAGTGCAGAAAAAAGTAGCAGATTTCTACGGATGGACCATGGAGAGCATGCTGATTGGCTGCTCACAGCCTGGAATGGAGGCTGCAAGCAAAGGATCTAAAGAGGTGCCAAATCATCAAGACTGAGGGTCCCAGAACAGATCCCTGTGGAACATCCCTAGTCACTGATCTCCAGGCAGAACACTACTACCACCCTCTGCCTTCTGCGGGCAAGCCAATTCCAAATCCACATGGCCACTTTTCCAAAGATCCCATACCTCATGACTTTCTGCAGCCTTGTCAAACACCTTACTAAAATCCGTATGTAGTGCCCTAGTTAAGATTTCCACTGCTATGCTGCAGGGTATTTTATTTTAGTAGCTTCTGTAAAAGCTGTGTGACCTGCTGCTAAGAGTATTTTGGTTTTGGCTAAAGATAAGGAGCTATGTTGTTCAACTTAGGAATGTTGTGTCAGCCAACCAAGATTGTGGGATGGGTGAGAAGATTCTAGAGAGCTGGTTGGGAGGGGATTTCTGAAGGACAGTAGTCTGGTTTGGGGCTTCTTAGTGGGAGGTGCAGAGAGAAGAAAATCAGAGAAGACACCTTGAGGATCCCACCTGAATGGTGGACCCTTTTGTAAGGAGTACTTCATGAGACAGGATTCCAAGAAGGGAAGTTCTACCTGCGGTTGGTGATGAGAATTTAGCATCGTGAGTAAAGCGATACAACCAACTACTACAGAAATGAGCTCCAATGTTTGTGTGCACATTTATACTGAATTCTGATGGGCCCTTTTACTTTTCTTTTTCTTTCTCTGTTAACTGTTTGCTGAAGTTGAAAATGTTGAAAATTGGAAAATGTACTTTCTTTATGCTGGTATATACAATCTGTCACTTCTGGGCTGCCAATAACTATGTAAGGGCAGTATTTACACAGCCTTCACTCAAATCGAGATTCCTTTAATCGGAACATTCCAACGTTCCTGTTTGGTTGAACCTCAAATCATAGCGACCCTAGATGAATATTGCTTATGAAAGGTGGCCTTCTCACAGCCGAGTCACGTGGCTGCTAGCAGAGTTAGCTAATGAGCTAAGAGGGTGTACGAGCCCTGATGAGAGGGTTACAGATATACACCACATCCTCTGGTCTATCTTCATCACCTTGTTTTGTCACCTCCTCAAAAACACAATCAGGCTCATGAGACATGACCTTCCCATACAAACCTATGCTGACCATCCCTAGTAAGACTGTGCTTCTCCAAGTGTTCATAAATCTCATCTCTAAGAATCCTGTCCTATAGTTTGCCCACTCGATAGTGAGGGAGACGGATAGGAGAGCCTGTGGCTCAGAAGAGACATTTGGCTTGCCTCCTGGGTGCCAGCATCAAGATGTCTCTAAGCAGCTGCAGAAAATTATTGAGAAGGAAACTGAATAGCCAGAGGTAATTTTACACTCTATTACAAAAAAAAAACATAGATTGAACAAGGGATGAAGTTCTACAGAATGAATATAGCAATTTAGGTAAGAAATTCTAATGCAGCTTGAGGGTAGGGATTTCCTGATTCCTCCTAGTGCCATGTACTGGTGAGTCCCGGAGTAGAAAGATAGGCCAGATGAAGGAATGGCTGAAGGATTCATGCAGGGGCAGGGATTCATGTCCTTGGATCATTAGGAACTCTTCTGGGGTAAAGGTGAACTGTATAAGAGGGATGAATTGCACTTGAACCAGAGTGGTACCAATATCCTGGTAGGAAATTTGCTGTTGTCACCAGGGAGGGTTTAGGCTCAGCTGGCAGTGGGATGGGACTTGACAGGGAAGTCAGTAAGGAGACAGGGGTACATAGCTTAACAGGTAAGGCAGATGGACTCAGAGGGTGGTTTGCCACTAGGGAAAGGGATATTTTGGCTATAACAGAAGTATAGTTGAGAGAAGAGCAGGTCTGGCAGGTCAACGTTCTGGGCTACCAATGTTTTAGGTGAGATAGAGGAGCAGGTAAGAGTACAATATCTGCAACCTTTTTGATAAGGGACGATAATTAGCTGGAACTTGAGGAGAAGATGTGTCGAGTAGTGGAAGATTTCAATTTTCCCAGTATTGACTGACTCACCCTGAGTTGTAGGCCTCTGTTAATCTCGATAGACTATGGATTTGCACCTTGGAAAGTTTCCAGGGCGCAAGCCTAGGCAAGGTTTCTTTTAATGGAAGACCGGCAGTTGCCCAAGTTGCAAGTCTCCCCTCTCTATGCCACCAGTGTTGTCCAAGGGAAGGGCATTAGGACCCATACAGCTTGGCACCAGTGTTGTCACAGAGCAATGTGTGGTTAAGTGACTTGCTCAAGGACATGCATGCAAGCCTCAGCCAAGGCTCAAACTAGTGACCTTCAGATAACTAGACAAACGCCTTAACCACTTGGCCCTGTGTACAAAGGACCTGTTGGGGCAGAATTTGTGTGGATGTCCAAGACAGTTTCATTGTGCAATATATAGAGAGACCAGCTTGGGAAGGACCAGTATGGGACCTCCTCTTAGGGAATGAGGCAAGCCAGGTAACTGAAGTGGCAGTTGGGGTGCACTTTCGGTTCAGTGACCACAATTCTATTAGTTGTAAAATAGTTATGGGAAAAGATAGATTAGGTCCATGGGTTAAAGTCCTGAACTTGAGCAGGACTGACCTAGATTGAGTTAAAGTTGACTGGGTGACTCTATTAAAGGCAAAGGAACAGTTGGCGAGTTGGAGGCTTTTAGATGGGTTATATAAAAGGAGCATGTCCCTGTTAGGGTGATGGAGAAACATACCAAGTTCAGGGCTGATGAATGATATTGAGGCTCTGGTGAGGTAAACGTAGGAAGTGTACGTTGCCTTTAGGCAAATGGCTACAAGTGAATCCCCCGACGAATAAAAAACAGTAAGAGTATCAAGATCACACTAAAGATGGAAATCAGGATGGCAAAAAGAGAGTATGAGATGGACTGGCAGGCAAGGTTAAAGATACCCAATGAGGATTTTCAGTAATATTAACAGTAAAAGGGGGACTAGGGAGACTAGCCTGTGGAGCTACAGATGGCTGAGGTTTTTAATCTCTACATATCCACTGTGTTAACTAAGTAGAATATTATGGATTCCAAAGAACAGAGAGTCATAAGTAGTGAGGTCTTGGATGATATTCCGAGGAATGGGATATTTGTAACCTTGAAGTAAATTGAGGAGGGAAAACCCCCAAGGACTGACCAAGTGCACTCCTGGACCTTATGGAAGGCCAGGGTAAATAATTGCAGATGCACTTGTAGAGGTATCAGCTTCATTATTAGAAACTGGCAAAGTTCCAGAAGACTGTAAGGTGGCTAATGTTGTATTGCTGAAGAAGGGTGGCAAGAACAGGCCAGAGAACTAAAGGTCAATGAGCCTGACTTAAGTTTCAGGGAAGGTTCTGAAGGAAAAGACCATAATACCATAAGACATAGGAGGAGGTGTAGGCCATTCAGCCCATCAAGTCTCTTCTGATATTTGCTGATAGTTCATTTCCCTCCCAACCCTATTCTCCTGTATTCTCCCCATAACCTTTATGTTGTTTCTAATCAAGAACCTGTCGATCTCCTCTTTAAGTATACCAAATGACTTGGCAATGAACTCCATAGATTTACCAACCTCTGGCTAAATAAATTAAAAATGATAGAGTTGTAGAGAAGTACAGCACTGAAATAGGCCCCTCAGGCCATCTAGTCCATGCCAAAACCATTCAAACTGTCTACTCCCATTGACCTGCACCAGGACCATAGCCCTCCATACACCTACTATCCAAGTGTGTATTTCTTATAAACTTCTCTTAAATGTTGAAATTGAGCTCACATGCAGCACAGCCCACACTCTCACTACCCTCTGAGTTTCTCCTCATGTTCCCCTTAAACTTTTCACCTTTCACCCTTAACCCATGACCTCTGAATGTAGTCCCACCCAACCTCAGTGGAAAACACCTGCTTGCATTTATCCTGTCTATATGCTTGATAATTTTGTATACTTCTATCAAATCCCCTCTCAGTCTTCTATATTCTAAGGAATAAAGTCCCAACCTATTCAATCTTTCCTTATAACTCAGGTCCTCCAGTCCTGGTAACACCCTTGTAAATTTTCTCTGTACTCTTTGAACCTTATTTGCATCTTTCCTGTAGATAGGTGACCAAAACCGCACACAATACTTCAAATTAGACCTCATCAACATTTTATATAACTTCAACATAACATCCTGTCTTCTGTATTCAATTCATTGATTTATGAGGGCCAATGTGCCAAAAGATTTCTTTATGACCCTATCTACCTGTGACACCACTTGCAATGAATTATGGACCTGTATTCCCAGATCCCTTTGTTCTACCACACTCCTCAGTGCTCTACCACTCACAGTGTAAGACCTACCTGGTTGGTCCTATCAAAGTGCAACACCTGGCACTTGTCTGCATTAAGTTTCATCTGCCATTTTTCAGCCCATTTTTCCAGCTGATGCAGATCCCTCTGCAAGCCCTCTGATAACCTTCCTTGCTGTTCACTACACCCTCAATCTCAGTGTCATCCGCAAATTTCCTGATCCAGTTGACCACATTATCATCCAGATCATTGATATAGATGACGAACAACAACAGACCCAGCACCGATCCCTGCACCACACCACTAGTCACAGACTCCAGTCAGAGAGGCAACCATCTATAAAAACTCTGGTTTCTCCCACAAAAATGTCTAATCCAATTTACTACCTCATCTTGAAAGCCAAGTGACAACCTGCTTGACTAACCTCCCATGTCAGATCTTGTCAAATGCCTTGCTAAAGACAACATCCACTTTTCTGGAAACTTCCTTGAAAACATTGACATAGGAAAAAATCCATCATTTGTGTTTGTGCACAATATGGCCAGTTACTGCAGAACGGTATTCAGCAGAGTAAGGCAATTGCTGGAGCAGCAACAGCAAGTTCTTGCCTATAACAGCAGGGGTAAGTAAATAATGTACAAGACAGGGCATTCTTAAATTACATACACCACTGGCCAGACCACATCTTAACCTACTATGTTCAGTACATATGATATTTTCAGCTCTGGTGGTAATTTAAATCATTGTTGTAGCAAAGAGAGGAGAAACTGGTGATGTAAAATTCAACCAGCAGGGGTGTGATAACATCAACAGTGAATCGGCCATCCACTGTATACTCTGCTTGCTTGCCCTTTGAAACACATTTAACAGAGCCATTTTGTTAGAATAGCCATTCTCATGATTCAAACAAAATGCATTTCCAACACATGGAATAAAAATTTTGGAATTAGATAGCAAAATAGAGAATAAATAAAATTATGTGCAAATTAACGAAAGGAACAGATGATTGCAAATGAGCTGAGATCGGAACACTGAATGAAACAGAGACAAAGAGTGATGAGAAGGTAAGTGCCAACGAACAGGATCAGAAAAAGCTACAGTGCATTGTAAACTCAGTCAGCTCCATCACGGACACTAGGCGCTCCACCATCAAGGACGTCTTCAAAAGATGTTGCCTCAAGAAGGTGCCATCTGTCATTAACTACTCGACACCATCCAGGACATGATCCCTTCTCATTACTACCACCAGGGAGGAGGTACATGAGCCTGAAGACCCACATTCATTGTTTTAGGAACAGTTTTTTCCCCTCTGCCATCAGATTTCTGAATAGCCCATAAACCTATGAACACTACCTCACTATTTTGCTTTTCTTTTGCTCTATTTATTTTTTATTTATTTTTCCTTACTATAATGAATGTAATCTTTTAATGTATTGCACTGTACTGCTGCTGCAAAACAAACACATTTCATGATATATTCTTATTCTTAACCACACACAAACCTTCAGATATTACACCCAGCAAATGAATCCCTTTCCCTGTTAGATAACCTTCATAAAACTGAGCTTATTGAAAATTCCTCTTCCTAACTTGGACCAAGCTGTTCATCACTTCTGTGTTTACAGTTCCATATTGGGTCTTAGTCTATCAACAATTTGATTTTAAAGTTACCATTTGGATAGGTACATGGATGGTAAGGGTATGGAGGGCTGGGTGCAAGTCGATGGGACTCACAGTTTAAATGAATCGGCACAGTTTAAATGGGCTGAAGGGCCTGTTTCTTTGCTGTAGTTTTCTTGTTTGCAAATCCTTCCATGGCCTTTTCCTTTCTGCCAAAAAAAACCCACCTCAGCTCTGCCTGTGTCTCAGACCATTGCATTACCCTCAATATTCCCCACTCCACCCCAACTGGATTGTTTCTGGCTGCTAAGCTTGGAGCTCTGGAATTCACTCCCTTCACCTACCTGACCCTCCACATTGCTTAGCTCTCCTCTATCAGCCCTGCCTGATACTTGATGTTCTTGCAGCACAGCAGAAGGTCTGTAAGGGAACGCTGGCAACTGGCACAGTTCAGGCGGCAGGAGTACATGCTGAGGAGAGCACGGCATGGTGCAGACGACGCTGAGACTCTGTGAGGAAGGATCACGGTCTTGGCTCTTCCTGCTACTGCACACAGAGTGGCTGAGTTGGGTTTGGGAAGTTCCCCAAAAGAAACCGTATCACAACACAGGGGCACATGGGTAGCAAAGCTACAATAACTTTAACAAATAATTTAACATTGCTGAATATATTGACCATGAATGTAAAATTTTGCACTATTTTTCCCCTTGTCTATACACTGACTGGTTGTTTTATTAGGTACCTCCTGTACCTAGTAAAGTTACCTAGTTAATTCCATTAATGAGCAGGTGTACAGGTTTATCTAATAAAGTGGCCACTAAGTGTACTTTTTTTTATTATGAATAAGGTTTATTTTTGAAATTAGTACTCCATAATACTTATAATTGTGTTCAACTGTGTCATCCATTCAGTCCATGTTGTGTTAATGTTCACATGAAATGCCTTGGAATAGCTGGATGTTTAAAACACGACACAAATGCAAGCTGTTCTTTATTACTCTTAAATAGTTCTCATTCACTAATAATTGCCATCAGCATCTACTGTTTATTTGTTCTTCGATACTAATTGCTTTTTTCTCCTTTGGATCACTTTGCTACAAATGAATTCACAATTAGCTTTATATCTAATAGCTCAGGAGAGATAGTTTATACTGAGCCATGTTACAGAATCTCCCTGGGCATCTTTTTGCAGTTGTCAGGGGATTACTGGAGGATGGTTGTCAGACATAAATACACCTGAAATCTTTCCTCACCTGACCACCCGCGCGTACCGGGAGAGACAACTGCCTTTGGAAGTAACACAATTCCCCACCCGTGAGACAACAATTCCCTAAGAAGCTGAGCATGGAGCTGTGCACGCTGAGGCAGACAATGTTTGCACAAGGACAGTGCTTTCATTGGCTGGTAGCATCTGTATTTACCTTTTGCACCATTTGGTTCTTCCAAGTAACAGCAGGAGGCATTAGTCCAATATTTTGAAACGGCAGTGTTCAATTGCATTGAACAGTTGCAGAGAGGTTGTTTGTTCAGATCACCTATCTGACCTGTTCCATACCTGACGCAATGTGATATGTGGAACCTTACCATCAGACATGACTTTCCAGTCAGCAGGGCCCAACCTTCAGTTCAAAATCATTTATCACATGTACATTGAAACATACAGTGATATGCATCATCTGTGTTAACAACTAACACACCCGCGGATACATTGAGGGCAGCCCACAAGTGTTCTCACACACTCCGGCCCTAACATAGCATGCACACAATGTTCAGCAGAACAACAACAACAATGACGACCAGGTAACAACAGCAAAACAAGCCCTTTACCACCCTCCCGTCTATCCAAACACATAGACAGGTCTCAGGCCCCAGGACAGGCCACCTCTGGTCTGTAGTCCTTCTCAAACTTGCAGACAACAGGGCTCCAACTTCAGAATTCACCCCAGGACTTGCCGCTCACTCGTTTTATCTTGAAGACTCAACTTCTGAATTGAAGTGCATCTCTGATGCCAAATTAATCTGACCTGTTCCATTCCTGACACAGTGAGATACAGTATGTGAGTCCTTTATCACCTGCGATGACTTTACTTGCTGACTTCACGTAAATTATGAGTTGACATGACTTTAGCATGCCCACCATGGTCAGCAGAACAACACAAGCAACAAAGCAGAACAAGGCAATGAAAGCAAACCAGCACATGGTCCACATTCTCCTGTTTCCTGCCTGAACATGTGCCTGTCTAAATGTCTGTTAAATGTTACTATTGTATCTGCTTCCACCAACTCGCCTGCAAATGCATTCCAGATACTGCAGCTATCAAATCTTGCCTTGCAAATCTCCTTTAAACTTTTACCTTAAAGCTATGCCTCTAGTATTTAACATTTCTTGGGAAAAAGACTCTGACTCTCTACCTTTATGGGTCAATGTTTGAACACACAGCTGAGCAGACACAACCTGACTTGGAAGGATGAGTTGAAGAGAAGACGAGGAGCCGGAATGGGTGGAACGAGTCACAAGGTTGTGAGAGATCGATTCACGTGTGACGATCTGAAAGAATGCTCCAATCACTGGGCCACGAAGGAGTAGCAAGGTGTGGAGAATGCGGAAGAGATCATTGTCAGGAAGCAAAGAGTGAAGATTGGTGATAAATGCATGCAGAGCAATTGGTGCACACATACTGTATGATGCCCGAGAAGGTGGGAATCAAGAACAGGAGGAGCAGCCATTTCTGAGGATGCATTGCAGAGCAGAAACAGAGTAGATGACACCCACTCTACAGTAGGCGATGATCTGCTAGGACTGAGGTCAGCTGGAAGGGATACTTTGTGGGTGACAAAGAAAATTCACAGTTGATAAGTACGTTAAGGATTCCTATAGATCCATTAGTTGTTGTTTGTAGTATGTAAATAATTAATTGATAATTAATTTAACATTGAAAAACTGTTATTGGTAAGGATTTATTACTTTTTTTCGGGGAAAACAGTGTACATATGTACTTTAAAGAACGTACTGCATATAAGATGTGATTTAAAAAAAATATATATTGTCAACTACGTTGTTTGTTGAGTGATGGTAAATCTCCAGTTGAACACCACTACATGCGGAATGACATGTGGATGATTCATGTCAAAAATGCCAGGTTGAAGTCCTCAATTGATGTGATTTAACTTGGAAATGCTTGCAAAGCAATTTCCATCACATTAGATCAAATTTCATTTGTGTAGTGCTGATAAGACCAATGTTTCCGTAATCCTTTTTCCCTTTTTGGCATTCAAGTTACTTCTGCCTTGCACTTAAAAAGAAAATATCAGTGCTTTTCCATTTCACAAACAGGTCTGTAATTAGACTTCTGAAATTCCAATTTAATTCCAAATTAAAGAAAACTTTCCACTGTGTTTTAAAGAGTGAATCAAAATAAGTTTTCTGATTCCATTTCATGACTTTTGGAAGACTGCTCATGGGTTATGCAGCTTGACTGCAGATTAAATACCTTCTGGAGGGTATAAGATATCACATATATTTTGCACATTTCTAGTACATTTTCATTGGGCATTGCAATACATTTTCAGTTATTTCAGCACTTAAGCTTGTTCAGTGATGATAGTTGTGAGAAATATAATGTTTGTTTGCTAACTATAGGCGACAGATTAGGAAAATGGGCAAAGAAGTGGTAGATGGAATGCGGTGTTGGGAAGTGGAAGAATTTCTTTAACCAGAGGGTGGTGAATCTGTGGAATTCATTGCTGTGGAAGCCAAGTCATTAGTCATATTTAAAGTGGAAGTTGATAGGTTCTTGATTAGTAAGGGCATCAAAGATTATGTGGAGAAGGCAGGCAAGGGGGTTGAGAAGGATCATAAATCAACATGATGGAATGGTGGACAGACTCAATGGGCTGAATGGCCTAATTCTGGTCATATGTCTTATGGTCAAACAAAGTACTATGACTTTTGAAACATTGTTATGCTAGTCATTGCTGATGCAAAATCAACCATGATTTGTTCTTACCTTGACAATACATCATGACTGAAGCACAACTAGGAGATGAAAACTTTACAAAGGTGTTACTGGGACTTGAGCACCTGAGATACAGGGAAAGGCTGAATAGGTTAGCACTTTATTCCCTGGAATGTAGGAGAATGAGGATGGAATTTGACAGAGGTAGAGAAAAATTATGAGAGGTACATATAGGGTAAATGCAAGCAGACTTGTTCCACTAAGGTTAGGTGAGACTAGAACTGAAGGTCGAAGGTTAAAGGTAAAAGCTGAACTGGAGGGATAATTTCTTCATTTAGATGGTGTTGAGAGTGTGGAATGAGCTGCCAGCAGATGTTCAAGTTCAAGTTTGTCGTACAACAGTACCCAGGAATACGGCCAAATGAAATAGCATTCCTCCGGAGTCAAGTGCGGCCGCAGACGAGCACAATCTAGCTTGTCTTTCTGCAAGTGGACACTGGAGCAGCAGCAAAGATGGGAGGGGCCAGCCCCCAACTCAGTGTGGAATCCAGTGGTACACAGCCAGCTCTAGCATCGCCTTCACTGGCAGCTGCGCCAGGCAACTCTGAGGCGTGTGGCCTCGTCCGTGCACCAACCGAGGCTCGGCAGCTCCTCCGCCGCTGGTCTCACCAAGAAACCAGTGAATCAGGCTCACAGTATTCTAGTGGTGGATGCAAGTTCAATTTCAATATTTAAGAGAAAATTGGATAAGTACATGGATGGGAATGCTATGGAGGATGGCGGTCCAGATGCATGTCAATGGTACTAGGCAGAGCAATAGTTGGCATGGACTATAGAGTCATGGGTTCTATGACTCTAGGATTATGGAGCATTTTACTTACAGAATTTTGTTTCTCTGGAAATAAATATCGATAAAAGCATCCAAGATAAGCTAATGTGAGGCTATCAGTCATGACCGTCATAATGGTAACCATGAAACCTGGGCTTCTATAAAGACATTAAAGCTCTCTAACTTTGAAACAATATGTGATACCATGGCACAAATACTAGTGTTCTGTCTGAAGTCAATACAACCTGAATTGAAAGCATGGTTACTAAACAACAGTTGCTTTGGGTCTGTCACTGTGAGCTCAGTTTGGATGAGTTCCTAACAAAGCAGGTTTCTCAATTCGCAGCTCAGCTAAGGTCAAGGGAAGGTCAAAATAAACTTCACAGGACACCCCAAAACATCTCTGAAGAAGAGATCCTCAAATGGAAATATAGGCTTTCTCTGCTAAAAATTGGCAAGGAATTTGTAATATTAACATGAAAAAATATCTCAGACTTAAACACAAGAGATTCTGTAGATGCTGGAAATCCAGAGCAACACTCAAAAATGGTGTGGAACTCAGCATGTCAGACAGCATCTACAGAAGGGAATAAGCAGTCGGCATTTTGGGCCACAACCCTTCATCTGGACTGGAAAGGGAAGGGGAAGAAGCCACATAAGAAGGTGGGTGGGGGGTAGGGAAGGAGTACAAGTTCATTCATATCTCATTCATATTAAGTAACTTTGTACTTCTAAAAAAAAGAGAATGTAATATTTGCATCTGTTAAGTTTGTAACTTCAAAACAAAGTGAATCAAAAGAAAAATACAGAGCTAGATACTCTTAGTATTACTTTTAGTGAGGCGTGCACATATGACGTGGCGGTGTAATAATGCACGCATTGCATGTACCTTTACAACAGAGAATGCCTAATCAAACAATATATTTACACTATTACTCAAAATTAAATACACAACAATCCTCCCTGCTTAGTTATAAACCCCAACTCAATATAGAATGTATCTTAACTTGTATATAAACAGTACCTATAAAAGGTATTCACCCCCTTGGAAGTTTTCATGTTTTATTGTTTTACAACATTGAATCATAGTGGATTTAACTTTGCTTTTTGGACTTTGATCAACAGAAAAACACTCTTTTGGGTTAAAGTGAAAAGAGATCCTTACAAAGCTGCAACTGGTGAAGCACCCGGGCAACAGTTGTTGTATGCGCAGTCTCTCCTATCTTGGCCACTGAAGCTTGTAACTCCTCCAGAGTTGTCATAGGTCTCTTGGTGGCCTCCCTCACTAGTCCCCTTTCTTGCATGGTTACTCAGCTTTTCAGGATGGCCTGCTCTGGGCAGATTTAGAGCTGTGCCATATTTATCCATTTCTTGATGATTGACAACTGTACCCCAAGGAATATACAGTGACTTGAAAATTTTCTTGTATCCATCTTTTTCTGTTGATCAGTGCCAAAAAAAGCCAGATTAAATCCACTGTGATTCAATGCTGCAAAACACTAAAACATGAAAACTTCTGGAGGTGGGTTAAATACTTTTTATACACACTGTATATATAATACAACTACTAAAGAGACATCCACAGTATAGTAGATTTTAAATTATCCCATTCAGGCCTAAAGTTTCAATCACTGTAGAGGATTTCTTACTCTCGTGGGATAACATCTTTCCTGACAAGAGGGGTCACTCTGCTGGGGAGAAGAGATTTGTAGTTGTGAAGCAGTCTCAGTTTCAAGGGCTTCCTCCATGAGGGCTGTAGGAGTTGACTCTGAAACTACAAGAGGTGTTTTTGAAAGCTCTGGACACCTTTTCTCTCGAACAATTGACTCTGCTCTCCTCCACTGAATGATGTGTCGTCTCCAGATGCAATTTCCACTGTGTCGAAGAGTGGTCCTGTTCTGTCCTTAACCTTTCCCAGTATCACCTCTGTAGTTCCTAGACTGCTTGTTCAGGAATGAAACACTGAACGTTCTCGATTGAGGAGCTATCAGTTTGTCTCAGCTGTTTGTCCTGCATATTTCTCCTGAGACTGGCTTTGAGGAGATCCAAGTGTGAGTGCAAAGGATGAGCCAGGAACAGCATAGCTGGGGAATTGATTGTTGTGGAGTGTGCTGCATTGTGATTTGCAAGGAGGAAATTGGTGAGCTTCTGAGTGAGTGTCAGTGCAGTGTGTTGTGCTGACATTCCGGAGGACTGGGAAGCTTTTAAAGAGCAACAGAAGATAACAAAAAAGGCAATACACCAAGAAAAAATGAGGTACAAAGATAAACTAGCCAAGAATATAAAGGAAGATAGTAAAAGCTTCTTTAGGTATGTGAATAGAAAAAAAAAATAGTTAAGACCAAAATTGGGCCATTGAAGAGAGAAACAGGTGAATTTATTATGGGGAACAAGGAAATGGCAGATGAATTGAACAGGTACTTTGGATCTGTCTTCACTAGGGAAGACACAAACAATCTCCCAGATGTAATAGTGGCCAAAGAAACTAGGTTAAAGGATGAACTGAAGGAAATTTATATTAGGCAAGAAACAGTGTTGGATAGACTGTTGAGTCTGAAGGCTGGTAAGTCCCCGGGACCTGATGGTCTGCATCCCAGGGTACTTAAAGAGGTGGCTCTAGAAATCGTGGACGCATTGGTAATCATTTTCCAATGTTCTATAGATTCAGGAACAGTTCCTGCTGATTGGAGGGTGGCTAATGTTGTCCCACTTTTCAAGAAAGGAGGGAGAGAGAAAACAGGGAATTATAGACTGGTTAGCCTGACGTCAGTAGTGGGAAAGATGCTGGAGTCAATTATAAAAGAGGAAATTACGACACGTTTGGATAGCAGTAGAAGGATCAGTCCGAGTCAGCATGGATTTATGAAGGGAAAATCATGCTTGACTAATCTTCTGGAGTTTTTTTGAGGATGTAACTATGAAAATGGACAAGGGAGAACCAGTGGATGTTGTGTACCTGGACTTCCAGAAAGCTTTTGATAAAGTCCCACATAGGAGATTAGTGTGCAAAATTAGGGCACATGGTATTGGGGGCAGAGTACTGACATGGATTGAAAATTGGCTGGCTGACAGGAAACAAAGAGTAGCGATTAATGGGTCCCTTTCGGAATGGCAGGCTGTGACCAGTGGGGTACCGCAAGGTTCAGTTCTGGGACCGCAGCTGTTTACAATATACATTAATGATTTCGATGAAGGGATTAAAAGTAACATTAGCAAATTTGTCAATGACACAAAGCTGGGTGGCAGTGTGAAATGTCAGGAGGATGTTATGAGAATGCAGGGTGACTTGGACAGGTTGGGTGAGTGGGCAAATGTATGGCAGATGCAGTTTAATGTGGATAAATGTGAGGTTATCCACTTTGGTGGCAAGAACAGGAAGGCAGATTACTATCTAAATGGAGTCAAATTAGGAAAAGGGGAAGTACAACGAGATCTTGGTGTTCTTGTACATCAGTCAATGAAAGCAAGCATGCAGGTACAGCAGGCAGTGAAGAAAGCTAATGGCATGCTGGCCTTTATAACAAGAGGAATTGAGTATAGGAGTAAAGAGGTCCTTCTGCAGCTGTACAGGGCCCTGGTGAGACCCCACCTGGAGTATTGTGTGCAGTTTTGGTCTCCAAATTTGAGGAAGGACATTCTTGCTATTGAGGGAGTGCAGCGTAGGTTCACAAGGTTAATTCCTGGAATGGCGGGACTGTCATATGTTGAAAGATTGGAGTGACTGGGCTTGTATACACTGGAATTTAGAAGGATGAGAGGGGATCTGATTGAAACATGTAAGATTATTAAGGGATTGGACACACTGGAGGCAGGAAGCATGTTCCCGCTGATGGGTGAGTCCAGAACTAGAGGCCACAGTTTAAGAATAAGGGGTAGGCCATTTAGAACAGAGATGCGGAAAAACTTTTTCACCCAGAGAGTGATGGATATGTGGAATGCTCTGCCCCAGAAGGCAGTGGAGGCCAAGTCTCTGGATGCATTCAAGAGAGAGAGTTAGATAGAGCTCTTATAGATAGCGGGGTCAAGGGATATGGGGAGAGGGCAGGAACGGGGTACTGATTGTGTATGATCAGCCATGATCACAGCGAATGGCGGTGCTGGCTAGAAGGGCCGAATGGCCTACTCCTGCACCTACTGTCTATTGTCTATTGTCTTATAGTGTGTTCTTTAGACTCCGAACAAACTTTTCTGCCAAGCCATTTGTAGCTGGGTGGTATGGCGCAGATGTAGTATGTCTTATTCCATTCATTTTCAGGAATGACTGGAACTCTTATGCAACAAACTATGGTCCACAGTTACTGACTATGTGCGCTGGAACACCAGTCCCTGAGAAGAGTTTCTTAACACAATGTGCCAGGCTATAGTGAAGTCTTTCAGGAACACTCCCGGCCGCTTTGTAGCTGCATCCACTAATCCCAAGAAATTTATGCTTAAGAATGGTCTGGCAAAATCCACATGTATCCTCTGCCAGGGCAATGCAGGCCATTGCAAAGGATGGAGAGATGCTGCTGTTGGCATCTTCTGGATATGTTCACATCCTGAAAGTGCATGGCAGGCTGCTTGATCTGATGATCTGTCCCAGGCTACCAGATGAAGCTTTGATCCAATGCTTTCCTTTTGATCACATCTAGATGATGGGCATGTAGCTCCTCCAGCACTTTTGGATCATACAACAACTCTCAATCCCTGCATAAGGCAACTGATTTCAAGGGCAAGTTCATCCCAGCACTGGTTAAAATGGGCAAATGGAATTTCTGCTGCACATTCTAGCCACTTTGAGCTGCCATGTAGATGTGAGAGACTGTTCTGTCTTCTCTGGTTTCCCTTTAGTTCATCTCTGCTGTAATAGGGAGACTTTTGGTTTGCATTAGGGAGAATATGTATGTCAAGAGGAGTATCCTCTTTTGTAAAATTTTCAGGTACTTCCTTTTCCAAGAGTAAACCAGACAATCTATCAACATTTTCATGATTCCTCTTGAATTCAATCTTGTAATTGTGTCCTCCAAGAAACAGAGCCCACCTCTGCATTCAAAGCAAACTCTATGCCCTTCCACCTGTTGTAGTCATTAGGGTTAATGGCTTTTCATTGGCTATTTCATTTGCTTCAAAATGCTGCTCAGTTCATTCAGTATACATATTCCAGTTACGTGTTGTGCAATCAAATGCATCTATCTTTCTGGTGTAGCCAGCCATCTCTGCTTTTTTCTTTTTATTTATTATTATTATTATCATCCAGTACTCACTGTTTATGAACCTATGAATTTTGTCTGTTTTTTGCCTTTTTTAAAAATTTCAAATGTCTCGCTGCACTTCTGAAGGGAAGAAGTGCCGTGTTTTTTTAAACAAATGTCTCTCTCTTCCCTTTTTGAGGAAAAATCGTGCTCGCTTCAACTGGTAGTTGTATTGGGTTCGTCTTAAAACTACCTCACCACCACTGTTGTCTTGTAACTCCAAAACATAAAACTAATTGAAAGAAAAGAAAGAAAAACAACACACACAAAATGCTGGTGGAACACAGCAGGCCAGGCAGCACCGTTTCGGGCCGAGACCCTTCAAAAACAGGGAGCCGGGGATAACGTGTGTACTCTTAGCTTTACTTTTAGAGAGGCATGCACATATGACCTGGTGGTGTAATGACATATTTGCCATTCATGTACTTTTACATGTAACCCATAATGAATTATGTAAACAATGAAGCATACTTAAATAAACAGTATATTTGTAACATTACTGAAATATTAAGTACACAACAGTATCTTCCTCTATATTCAATCTCTCCTGCCAAATTAAAGAGCATCCCATTCTCACCCAGACCGATTTTTTCTCTCCTGATTAATGCCATCTTAGTGAAACCGGAATAAGGCAAACTGATATTCACTGAGGAAAGGGAATGAAACATGAACTTGTACGTGCTGTTTTGAGTCATGAAACAAGTTAAAAACATGGGTCAGAAAATAGAATTAAATTAAAACACATTTAAAGGGAAGCTGGAGGGACAAAGGAGAAGAGGATTATGTTGATCCAGTGAGATGTGGAAGCAGTGTGGGGTTTTCTCTGTGTTATACGTTCTAAGTAACGCGATAGGTTCTTTTGCACTGCAGTGCAGAATAACACTTGGGATGAGTCATGGGAATGGTTACAATGCTTACTAACAATTGGTGCAGCAAACCCATCAAAGATTTCTGTCGAAGGCCAACTGACTCACAGCAAATTATAATGATCTTTTGAAGGCTCGGATGAAAGCCGTATCAATAAATCACTCCCATTTATCTATGGGTTCTTTATTATACATGGAGTGCTTGGAGCTTGTGTTATTTCATTCACGGAAGGAGGATCTTTTTAGTTGGGGATGCTCTATGCAGTCATTGTTTTAAGTCATCATTAATAAAGGTTCAACACAGTTTTATTATCTGATGAATTTGATGCAAATTATCACTGTGCTTTGATCTTAAATGGGAGACTGTGGAGTCTAATGATGTTTAACAATAACTTGAATTGTCCTTTGACTGAAGTATATTACAATGGCAACACCTGACGTGGAAACAATGGACGACATTATCTTTCTGCTTGTTTATTTTTTCTTATAGACATGTGACCTCAAACACAATATGAGGAAGAGATAGTGTGGCACATAGGCCTTGTCTCTTGAGTTTTTGGTGAATGACAAAGGTTTTAAAAACATTATTTACTGCAAAGCAGAATAATCCTGGCTGGTAGCAAAATCTGGCATCTGGATTAAAACAGAAAATTACTTCAGATTGAAAGTTCATTTTGTCTGGCTTCATGCTTTGATTAAACCCTTTCCCTGCATCACTGACGTTTAATCAGGTAGGGGATTATTTACTGTCTCATATAATTTGATGGAAAACAGTTTGCTAGCCACTATCTGAACCTTCCCGTGTGTGGCTCACTCTTTAATGTTGGTAGAATATATTTTTGAAGCTTTGTCCCATAAATTTCAGGACGAGAATTTCATCCTTTATTTTAAGATGTAAAACAATCACTTTTGTGTAGTCCATAGCTTTGAACACAGAACATAGAAGAGTACGGCCCAGGAACACATCCTTCGGCTCATTATATTTGCATTGAACATGATGTCAAATTAAACTAAATCTCTTCTGCTTGTACGTGATCTGTTCTCTGCATATTCAGATATCTACCAAATGGCTTCTTAAATGTCACTATTGTATCTGCCTCCACCACCATCCCTGGTAGCCCATTCCAGACAACCACCACTCACTGGATATTAAAAAAAACTTGTCCTGCACATCCTCTTTCAATGTCCCCCCTCCGCTCGCCTTAGTTGCATGATATCTAGTATTTGATATTTATAGTCTACCTGGGGAAAACATTCAAAGTCAAAGTAACTTTATTATCAGACTTTATGTCACTATATATATCCTTGAGATTTATTTTCTTGCATGCATTTACAGGAAAAAAACTAAATACACTAGAATTCATGAAAAACTATACATAAACAAAGACTGATAAACAACCAATGTGTAAAAGAAGACAAATTGTGGAAATAAAAAAAAATAAGAATGTGAGTTGTAGAGTCCTTGAAAGTGGGTCTGTAAGTTGTGGAATCAGTTCAGAGTTGAGGTGAGTGAAGTTATCCATGCCGGTTCATGAGCCTGATGGCAGTAGGGTAATTACTGAACCTGAACCTGGTTCTCAACTCGGGTTCTGACTCTCTACCCTATCTAGGCATCTATGGACACACATAAGCTAATATGCTGCACATTGGGTGCATGTGACCAACCTGTTGGCCAGGACCACTTCAGCCAGACATACAGACCTCCTCCTCTCTCCAACATGTATTTAAGTCAAGTAGAAAAAATATTCACTTGCATAAATGTCTCTGTGCCTTTTCTCCCAATTGTTTATACTGGAGATCAATGCTTTAATGTTCCTGGTGTCTCCTGCAGGATTACCAACACACCTTGGTTAACAAGCCTTCATTACCCTTTCCCCCTTGAGTATGTCAGCTTTTGTCACATTCAATCTCTCTTGTTTTCCCTTCTATCCCTGTAGCATCCCTCCCCCAGCTTCCTTGCAACCTAAAGCATGTTTGGTTGGTGCAAATGGAAATTTGTCATCCTGAAACATCAACTCTCTTTCTCTCTCCACATAAGCTACCTGACCCATTGAGTATTTCCAGCATTGTCTGGTTTTATTTTACAAGGGTACTTTACTCTCTCAATGAGACATTACATTTCATAAACAGAGTATTGTCATGTTGAACCAGTTTCAGAGGGATATTGAAGGTGAAACTATTGGACTGGAGCTCCTCATTTCTCCATTCCATTGCTTTTTTTTCTAAACGCACAGCAGTAGATTTTTTAAAAAAATGATTACAATGCTGTGCCAATCTCTTTAATGGCAACACTGGAAAGCCACAGACCACTTCAGGATTAAATGAAGCTTCTCTGTAATCTCACAGAAATAACTGTCCTGATAATAATGAAATGCTGACCTGACCCTTACCTATACAAAGTCCAGGCTTCTACCAACTGGATCTCTGGTCTCCTCATTACTCCTGTCCTTTTCTCCTTACATTATCTTTGACAACTGACTGGGAAAATGAGCTGGAAAATGGCCAATGGAATTTAATGTAGACACGTTTGAGGAGGACAAACCAGGACAAGATTTACACAGTGAAAGGCAGGGCACCACGGAATGTGATAGAACAAAGGGACCTCGGAATGCATATTCATAATTCTTTGGAAGTGGCAACATAGGTAGACGGCATATAAAGACAGCTTTTGGCACACTGGTCTTCACATATCAGGGCACTGAGTACAGGGGTTGGGACGTCATGTTGAAATTGTATAAGATGTTGGCGAGGCAAAATTTGAAGTACTGTGTGTAGTTCTGGTTACCTACCTACAGGAAAATTATCAAAAAGATTGAAAGAGTACAGAAAAAGACTTACAAGGATGTTGTCAGGACTTGATCCAAGTTATAGGGAAAGTTTGAATTCACCGGAGTGCTGGAGAATAAAGGTAGTTTTGATAGAGGTGTACAAAATTATGAAGGGTATAGATAGGGTGAATGCATACAGGCTCTTTCCCCTCAGGTTGGGTGATTCTAGAACTAGATGTCATAGTTTCAAGGTGAAAGGTGAAAATTTAAGAGGAATCTGAGGGCGAACCATCACTCAGAGGGTAGTGTAAGTGTGGTACAAGCTGCCAGCAGAGGTGGTAGATGCTGGTTCAATCGAAACACTTAAGAGAAGTTTGACTAGGTCTATGAATGAGTGAAATATGGAGAGCGATGGCCCAGCCGCAGGCCGATTGGACAAGGCAGAAGACTAGACAGGCACAGACCACATGAGCTGAGGAGCCTGGTTCTGGACTGCTATCACTCCAACTTCCCAAATCACATCGAAGTGCAGAACAGACTCTTCTGCCTACCAATCCTGGAATCCATCTATGAGTCCTGGCTTGCTAAACTATTTCTATTCCCTGATCCTACTCCCTCTCCCCCACTCCCCATCCCCATCCCCTCAGTGGTGCGTCCACATTTTTCCAAAGTGAATCCCTGGCTATGTGGCCTGACTAGACCCGCTACCCGATTTCAGGATCATTGTAGCAAACCCTTTCCAAATTCAAGATCTGTTGCCTTGCATAGAGCTCGTGCCTCTTATGCTGCTGAGTTTCTCATTCCCAGCAGTGTGCTGATAAAGCACAGATTTCACAACCCAATAGAAATGGACATATTAATAGTCCAAATCAGCCAGCTTTCCACTTCTAGACAAATGGATTTTAACAAGCCTCCCAAAAATTATCTCAAGCAGGCTCTGGGTGCTAACCACGAGACTCTGCTGTTTTACTTGAAGCCAAGTAGGTTTTTCTTTGCACCTGTTCAGACACATATGACAACAGACTTGACTCGCGAATGGAGTGAAATAGACACATGGAGATGTTTCCTTGGAAACTATAATAATCAGAGCATCCATTTGGATAATAAATCCAATTGTTGTAGCTTGGCAGAAAATAAGTATATTGTTAGTCGTCCATGTGTATCTCACAGTAGGAATCCCTAAATCACATGATAGTCTCTCACAAAATCAAATCAGTCAATATTAGGAGTTAAATCACATGCCCAGTTGTCAGCTCTTAAATCAGATATGCCGCCTGAATTATTTGATGAGCTCTGCCTTTCAGTGCTATGCATTTTTGCGTTTCTCTGCACGTGGGGTAATGCAGGCTGTTCATTATCTTTGACTGCGGGCCGCTACCGCCTTCAGCTGCTTTCTGTGTCAAGCTGTTCCAGCTGCCAATGACCTCACCGGAGTCAAAGGGCTGTGCCTCCCGTCAGCAAGGACTTGAAGGAATTACTGAGATGGCCTCCTCCAATCGAGTAGCATGGTGTTGAAGGCGCTATCATTTATATAGGGTGTGTTGAGCTGAGGTCCCACCTGCCAATTCAGGTGAAAAGCAGAGATCTTAGGAAGTTATGCAAAGAAACGTTTGCTCTCCCTGTGGCATGGCAGCACAGTAGTACAGCAGTTAGCACAACACTTTACAGGTCCAGCTGGAAGCTTGGGGTTCGATTCCTGCCGATGTCTGTCAGGAGGTTGCAAGTTCTCAACGTGACTGTGTGGGTGTCCTCCCCTGCTACGTTGGTGTCATAAGTGTGCCAGCTGCCACTCATTAATTTGATTTGACATAAATAATGCATTTCACTCCATACATGTGACAAATAAATCTATTCTTTATCTTTAAAAGCTAATCTTTTTATCTTTTTCCAACATTTGTCCCTCAATCAGCATCACCCAGAGCAGATTAATTTGGTTGTTTGTAGAGTTATTGTTTCTGGGATCTTCTTTGTGGACATAATGGGGCCATTTCCAAATGATAATCACAGTCATGGCACCTCAAATGCCTTTAAAATACTTAGAGTTGTTTGTGAGCAACATGATCCAATGTGACTCACCTATGAGGGTTGTAGTCTCAGCCAGTTCCCTTACCACCATCAAACACATCTTCAAGAGGGGGACCCTCAAGAAGGCAGCATCCATTATTAAAGACCCTCATCATCCAGGACACGTCCTCCACGTCCCTCCCATCCACGTATCTATCCAAACTTCTCTTAAATGTTGCAATTGAACCTGTATCTACCACTTCCACTGGCAGCTCATTCCACACTCACACCCCTCTCTGAGTGTGGCACAGTGTCTAAGTGCTGCCCCTCCAGTATTCACTTGGCGGAAGACAAGCTGGATTCTGGTTGACCGCAGATTCCTGTGGCATTCATGGGCTCAGGACTGTTTTTATTTTGCGTGGCTGCATGTTACTGATATTTTACATATGCTTGCTGTCTTGTATGTGCTGTGTGATTGGTGGTACTGTGTTTTGAACCTTGATCCTGCAGTAACTCTGTCTCGGATGGCTGTATTCATGGGTTTACACGTACAGTTGAATGACAATTAAACTTGAATCAAATTGAATTGAATTATGTTGTGCAGTGTCTTGCTGGCACAAAACAACAACTCCCATGATGCAGGTCACTGAAGATAAACCTGATTCTGACTCTGATTCACAGAGCAGCCAGGCAATTTCATCTGCCCCTACCCCCACCAAACATCTCTGCCTCAGTGCCATTAAATCCTGTGTTTGGTTCCTACCTCCCATCACTTTTATCTTCAAGTCCCCAATTACATACACCTGAGCATCTTTTGTAATATCTCACCTTTCACCTCACTTTTACTAACTCATTTTACTAATATGGTGGATACTAACTTCTGGAATTCCACCTTTTAATACCATTGATCTTTCAATGTCCTACTTCGCTTACTTATGTGATCTTTGTTTGATTGAGGCACAGCCATATATAAATGGAGAAGGCATTTTCAAAGGGCAGTGGTGAAACTGGGGGTATTTGAGTCAGGGGAGTGCAACTGATTCTAGCAAGACAAGTCTAGTAAGGCAGATGTATTAGACCATAAGACATAGTAATAAAATTACACCATTTGGTCCAGCAAGTCTGCTCCACTACTCCATCACGGTTGATTTAATATCCCTTACAACTCCATTCTCCTGCCTGCTCCCTGTAACCTTTGATGCCCTAATTAATCAAGAACCTATCAAACAATGACTTAGCCTCCACAGCTGTCTATGGCAATCAATTCCACAGATTCACCAGTCTCTGGATAAAGAAATTCTTCCTCTTCCCTGTTCTAGATCCCTGCACTATAGGAAAAGTCTTCTCCATGTTCACTCTGTCTAGGCCTTTTTAATATTCAATAGGTTTCAATGAGATTCTGCAGTCATTCTTCTAAACTCCAGCGAGTACAGGCTGAGAGCCATCAAATGCTCTTCATATGTTATCCCTTGCATTCACGTGATTATTCTTGTGGATCTCCTCTGGACCTTCTCCAATGCCAACACATCTTTTCTAAGATCAGGGGCCCAATTAATGCATTGGCACTGATCTTTCACCGCTTAATTCACTCCTAGAACATAAGGAAACTCAAGTATGTTTCTATCAACTAGCTTTAAATATAATTGCAAGGTTGTCTAATTAATTGGTATCGTGGTTTATTCCTTTCTGTAAAGGAAAATCTATTCACCTTTAAAGCTAGCAAAATATAATTATGTAAGAATAGCTTCCTGACGTTAGTCTTAAATCTCCCGTTAGCCAGTTTCCACCTATGGCTCTGTGTCCTCGATGACAGATTAATTCTGAAGTAGCAGCTGGCATCCACCTTACCTATACCTTTAATGAGTTAGAACACTTCTCTCATGTCTCCTCTCATTTTACGTCTACTTAGACTAAAAAGATTTAATTCCTTCAATCTTTCTTCATAGCTCATACTCTACAGACCTGGAATGAGTCTAGTTGTCCTTCTCTGGACTCTCTCCAGTGCCTACACATCCCTTACACAATATGGAGACCAAAATTGTACACAGTACCCAAGGTGTGGCATCACAAGCGCATTATACAGCTTAAGGAGAATGTCTCTATACTTGAACTTCACTGAGCGCATTATAGAGTCCAACATTCTATTAGCCTTCCAAATCACTTCTGTGCATTGTTGAGATGTTGATTGTGATGAGTCTACCAGGACGTCCAAATCCTTCTCGTACAGTGCACTTTCCAAGTCAAGAACCCCCTACTTGTATATTTATATCTAATATTTCTACTTCCTATATGTAATACTTCACATTTACTTACATTAAATTTCATCTACCTTTTATCTGCCCACAAATTTGTTTAGATCTAATCACATTGTTTCTGCTGCCTGAATGTTTCCAGCCCGTCACCCTAATTTTGTGTCATCTCCAAACTTTACTAGTTTATTTGTTATGTGCTTATCCAAATCAGTAATGTAATTGAAAAACAGAAGTGGCCCCAAAACTGATCCCTGTGGAACCCCACTTTTAACATCTTCTAGGTGCAGCAATGATCCTTTCACATAACTCATTGTTTTCTGTTTTTGAGATAATTCTGCACCCATTCACACACCTTACCCTGAATCTTTACCTCCTGTACTTTGATTATTAACCTTTCATGGGTCAAAAGTCTTCTGAAAGTCCAAGTAAATGATATCAACCACAAGGAGGGCATGCCGAGAACAACAGCAGGCATACCTCAATATGAGGTGTCACCCTGGTGAAGCCACAAAACAGGACTACTTGCATGCCAAACACTAAAAACAGCAAGTAATAGACCGAGATAAGGAGTCCCACAACCAATAGATCAGATCCAAGCTCTGTAGTCCTGCCACATCCAGCCATGAATTGTGGTGGACAATCTAACAACTCACTGGAGGAGGAGGCTCCACAAATATCCCCATCCTCAATGATAGAGGAGCCCAGCACAATTGTGCCAAAGAGAAGGCTGCAACAATCTTCTGTCAGAAGTGCCGAGTAGATAATCCGGCTCAACCTCCTCCAGAATTCCCTAGCATCCCAGATGTTAGTATGCAGCCAATCCGATTCACTCCATGTGACATCAAGAAATGGCTGAAAGCACTGGAAGCTGTGAAGGCTATGGGCCCAGACAAAATCCCAGCAATAGTCCTGAAGACTTGTGCTTCAGAACTTGCCGTGCCACTAGCCAAGCTGTTCCAGTAAAGCTACAACACAGGCATCTACCCCACAATGTGGAAAATTGTCCAGGTATGTCCTGTACACAAGAAAATACGTAAGTCCAACCAGGCCAATTACTCCCTATCAGCTTACTCTCAATCATCAGCAAAGTAATGGAAGGGGTCATCAACAGTGCTATCACGCAGCACCTGCTTGGCAATAACCTGCTTATGGATGCCCAGTTTGGGTTCAATGCCACTCAACTCCTAACCTCATCACCTCCTTGGTCCAAACATGGACCAGAGAGCTAAATACCAGAGGTGAGTTGATAATGATAGCCTCAACATCAAGGCAGCATTTGACAGAATATGGCATCAAGGAGTCCTAGCTAAGATGGAGTGAATGGAAATTAGGGGGAAAACCCTCCACTGGTTGGAATCACACCTGACACAAAGGAAGATGGTTGTGGTGGTTGGAGGTCAATCATCTCATCCTCAGGACATCACTGCAGGTGTACCCTAGGGAAGTGGCCTAGGACCAACCATCTTCAGCTGCTTCATCAATGACTTTCCTTCTGTCGCAAGGTCAGAAGTGGGGATGTTCGCAGATGACTGCACAATGTTCTGCATCATTTATGACTCCTCAGATAGTGAGCAGTGCATACCCAAATGCAGCAGGACCTAGACAACATCCAGGCTTGGGCTGACAAATGGCAAGTAACATTCGAGCCACCAAAGTGCCAGGTAATGACCATCTCCAACAAGAGAGGTTCTTACCACCATCCCTTGACATTCAGTGGCGTCATCATCACTGAATCCCCTACTATCAACATCCTGGCGGTTTCCATTGACAGGGAACTGAACTGGTCTGGCCATATAAGCAGGTCAAAGGCTAGGAATCCTGCTGTGTATAACTCACCTCCTGACTCCCATCCACTGACTCCTGTCCACCATCTACAAGACTCAGGTCAGGAGTGTAATAGAATACTCACCACTCGCCTGGATGAGTGAAGCTCCATCAACACTCAAGAAGCTTGACACCATCCAGTATAAGGCCCCCCACTTGAGTGGTACCCCTTCTACGAGCATCCAATCCCTCCACCATCGGCATACAGTTGCAGCAGTGTGTACTGTTTACAAGATGCACTGCAACAACACACTAAAGTTCCTCAGGCAGCACCTTCCAGACCTATGGCCAGAACCAACTAGAAGAATGAGAACAGCAGATACCTAGGAACATGGGGATCACTTGGAAATCCCCTTCCAAGTCACTCACCAACCTGATCTGGAAACATATCACACCGTTCTTTGTTTCTGGGTCAAAATCATGGAATTGCCTGCTTAACAGCACTGTGGGTATACCTACACCTTAGGAACTGCAGGGGTTCAAGAAGGCAGCTCATCACCACCTTCTCAAGGGCAACTAGGGATGGGCAATAAACGCTGGCTTAGCTGGCAACGCCTACATCCCATAAATGAATAAATAAAAAAACCCTCTCCATAGTCTTGATATTCTTCCGATAATGGGATGACCAGAACTGTATGTAATGTTCCAGATGTGGCCTAATTAGAGTTTTATGTAGGCTGAATTTTGAATGCAATGCCTGTACTCATAAAGGCAAGCCACCCTATCAACTGGTGTAGCCACTTTCAGAGAGCTATGAACTTGGCCCTCAAGATCCCTTTGCTCATCAACACTGCCCTTAACAGTGAACTGTCTCTTTGCATTTTACCTACTAAGGCGCAATACTTCACATTTAGCCGGGTTAAACTCCCTTCTGCTATTTCTCTGCCCACAGTATTCTTTAACAGTCTTCTATGCTATTGACAACACTGCCAATTCACATCACCTGCACATTTACTAATGCATCCATCTACATTTTCATTCAGGTCAGACAAAAGGCAGAGGTCTCAGTACAGATCCCTGAAGAACATCACTAATGACAGACCTCCAGATAGGATAACTCCTTTCAATCACTACCCTTTGTCTTCTATGGGCAAGTCAGTTGTGACTCCAAATCCAATTCACTATGGATTCCATGCATCTTAATTTCTGGAAGAGAAAATTAAATTAATCGAAATAAAAGAAGGGAACATCGTATAACAGGAGGCTGACTTGATAATGTCCTTTTTACCGATTGCTCGAAATCTACATTAATGCCATTGATGCCATTCAATTCAATGAATGAGTTTTGTGCCTTGTGATTGTTTATTAGGTGGAGGAAAATAACTAATTATAAACGGGAAAAGGACGGGTTCAGTAAGGGCAAAGGGACTAGAAGACAATTCACATTGGAGATAGTGAGATTTCAGAATCAACATTACACATAATCCAAAAAAATTGCTTTACTACAGTTTAATAGTGTTAAATGGCATTACAACTTACCCTCTTGATAATTGTAGAAACCCCAGAAAGATTGTTATCTTCAATTACAAGGTTCACAGATCAGAGTTGTCCGCTTTCTCTCTGAGTGGTTCTCAACTCTATTGATTTTTTCAGGTTGTCATATCTGCAGCGTTTAACCAAGCAGCAACCAGCCCTTAAAGTGATACACCGTAACAGGGGCAACAGAGGCAGCATTTGTTCAGCTACAGGGGGGACTTTCCACTTTGTACATGAATATTGAATTGATGGGAGGGGCTGTGAGAGCCTGGGGGACCAGTTAACATAGAAAATCTACAGCACAATACAGGCCCTTCAGCCCACAATGCTGTGCTGAACACATACTTACTTTAGAAATTACCTAGGGTTACCCATAGCCCCCTATTTTACTAAGCTCCATGTACCTATCCAGGAATCTCTTAAAAGACCCTATCATATCCAACTCCACCACCATTGCTGGCAGCCCATTCCACGCACTCACCACTCTCTGCGTAAAAAAACTTACCCCTGACATCTCCTCTGTACCTCGTTCCAAGCACCTTAAAACTGTGCCCTCTTGTGTTAGCCATTTCAGCCCTGGGAGAAAGCCTCCAACTATCCACATGATCAATGCCTCTCATCATCTTATACACCTCTATCAGGTCACCTCTCATCCTCTGCCACCCCAAGGAGAAAAGGCCGAGTTCACTCAACATATTATCATAAGACATGCTCCCCAATCCAGGCAACATCCTTGTAAATCTCCTCTGCACCCTTTCTATGGTTTCTTCATCCTTCCTGTGGTGAGGCGACCAGAATTGAGCACAGTACTCCAAGTGGGGTCTGACCAGGGTCCTATCTAGCTGCAACATTACCTCTCGGCTCGTAAACTCAATCCCACAGTTGATGAAGGCCAATGCACCATATGCCTTCTTAACCACAGAGTCAACCTGCATAGCTGCTTTGAGTGTCCTATGAACTCAGACTCCAAGATCCCTCTGATTCTCCACACCGTAAAGAATCTTACCATTAATGCTATATTATGCCATCATATTTGACCTACCAAAATGAACCACCTCACACTTATCTGGCTTGAGCTCCATCTGCCACTTCTCAGCCCAGTTTTGCATCCTGTCGATGTCTTGATGTAACCTCTGACAGCCCTCCACACTATCCACAACACCCCCAACCTTTGTGTCATCTGCAAATTTACTAAACCATCCCTGCACTTCTCATTCAGGTCATTTATAAAAATCACTAAGAGTAGGAGTCCCAGAACAGATCCCTGAGGCACACCACTGGTCACCGACCTCCATGCAGAATATGACCCATCCAGAACCACTCTTTGCCTTCTGTGGGCAAGCCAATTCTGCATCCACAAAGCAATGTCCCCTTGGATCCCGTGCCTCCTTACTTTCTCAATAAGCCTTGCATGGGGTACCTTATCAAATGCCTTGCTGAAATCCACATACACTACATCTACTGCTCTACCTTCATCAATGTGTTTAGTCACATCCCCAAAAAATTCAATCAGGCTCATAAGTCACGACCTGCCTTTGACAAAGCCATGCTGACTATTCCTACATGTTATGCCTCTCCAAATGTTCACAAATCCTGCCTCTCAGGATTTTCTCCATCAACTTACCAACCACTGAAGTAAGACTCACTGGTTTATAATTTCCTGGGCTATCTCTACTCCCTTTCTTGAATGAAGGAACAACATCTGCAACCCTCCAATCCTCTGGAACCTCTCCCGTCCTCAGTGATGATGCAATTCTCCAGTCAGAGCTGGAAAATCTGGTGAAGGACAGTACATAAAGAATGCATATTCCATATGCCAATGGGCAAAAGTAGATCATCTAGGGGTAAAGGCAAGTGTTCCTAGTAGGAGGATGCCTGACGGGTAATTCTCTGTGAGTACAGTCTATGCAGGCTGTATTTTTGGAAAAACAGGTTAATTTTCATGACAGCTATCATTCAAACTCCGGGAGCCAGGATAGCCCTTTCTCCTTGAGCATGGAGTTTGTCTGACCTCACTCATTGCTGCAGTGAACATCAAACCTGGAGATATGACAAAGGTACTGCAAATACACCTGTTTTCTTGCCCTACAATCATCAGTCTCCTGAACCAGCATGGATAGCTTCACTCACGTCATTTCTGAACTGATTACACAACGTATTTTATAACTTTCAATGACTCTACAATTCATGTTCTTAGCATTATCTGCATAATTTGCAGGGGGCAGGGATCCAGAATGTGAGAGAGGATAGCGAGATGAAGAATAAAGGACAGGTGGGGACTACACGGTTCCGGAATATTAAGTGTGTAGTAAAGAAAGGTGAGGCGGAACGAGTGATAAGGAGGACACATGTACAGAGGGATGGTCTGACGGAACATGGAGATAAATGTGCAGAAAGAATAAGAAAATTTAGGAAGGACAACAAAATTCAAGGGGCGTATAGCCCGATGGGAGTTCGGGGAGCTGGGTTAAGCACAATAGGCAGCGATTTAAACAGAGAGAGGAGAAATGGGCTAAAAATTCTATATCTGAATGCATGAAGTGTCAGAAATAAGGCGGATGAGCTTGAAGCTCAGGTGTGAATGGGTAACTATGGTGTTGTTGGGATAATGGAGACATGGCTGCAGGGAGATCAGACCTGGGAAATGAATGTACAAGGGTATACGTGCTATCATAGGGACAGAAATGTGGGCAGAGTGGGTGGGGTGGCCCTGTTGGTGAAGAATGAGATTCAGTCCTTTGCAAGGGGGGACATAGGATCAGGAGAAGTGGAGTCTGTGTGGATAGAATTGAGGAACAGTAAGGGCAAAAGGACCCAAATGGGTGTTGTCTATTGGCCACCAAACAGTAGCATGGATATTGGGTGCAAGTTGAATAGGGAGTTAACATTGGCATGTGGCAAAGGTAATGTCACAGTAGTTATGGGGGATTTCAACATGCAGGTGGACTGGGAGAATCAGGTTGGTGCTGGACCCCAGGATAGGGAGTTTGTAGAGTGCCTACGGGATGCATTCTTGGAACAGCTTGTACAAGAGCTGACCAAGGACAAGGCTATTCTGGATTTAGTGTTATGTAATGAACAGGATTTGATAAGTGATCTTGAAGTAAAGGAGCCATTAGGAGGTAGTGATCATAATATGATAAGTTTTTATCTGCATTTTGAGAAGGATAAGAGCAGCTCGGAGGTGTCAGTGTTGCAGTTGAACAAAGGAGACTATGGAGCCATGAGGGAGGAGCTGGCCAAAGTTGACTGGATGGATATCCTAGCAGAAAAGACAGTGGAACAGCAATGGCAGGTTTTCTTGGGAATAATGCACAAGGTGCAAAATCAGTTCATCCCCCGGAGAAGGAAGGATTCAAAGGGGGGGAAGGGGCCACAGTGGTTGACAAAGGAAGTCAGAGATTGCATAGCATTAAAAAAAAGGAAGTATGACAGAGCTAAGGTGAGTGGGAGGACAGATGATTGGGAAATTTTTAAGGAACAACAGAACTTAACTAAAAAGACAATAAGGGGAGAAAAAATGGGGTACGAATGCAAGCTAGCCAGGAATATAAAGGAGGATAGCAAAAGCTTTTTTAGGTATGTGAAGAGAAAGAAGATAGTTAAGAACAATGTTGGGCCCTTGAAGAATGAATTGGGTGAAATTGTTATGGGAAACAGAGAAATGGCAGAAGAATTTAATAAGTACTTTAGATCCGTCTTCACTAAGGAAGACACAAGCAATCTCCCAGATGTATGGATGGGCCAAGGATATAGGGTAACAGAGGAAATGAAACAGATAGTCATTAGGAAGGAAACGGTGATGAGTAGACTGATTGGACTGAAGGCTGACAAATCCCCAGGTCCAGATGGTCTGCATCCTAGGGTACTAAAGGAGGTGGCCCTGGAAATTGCATATGCATTGGTAATCATTTTCCAATGTTCCTTAGATTCAGGATTAGTTCCTGAGGATTGGAGAATGGCTAATGTTATCCCACTTTTTAAGAAAGGAGGGAGGGAGAAAACAGAGAACTATCGACCTGTCAGCCTAACATCAGTAGTGGGGAAGATGCTAGAGTCCATTACTAAAGATGAAATAGTGGCATATCTAGATAGCAGTGATAGGACTGGGCCGAGCCAGCATGGATTTACCAAGGGTAAATCATGCTTGACTAATCTATTGGAGTTTTTCGAGGATGTAACCAGGAAGTTAGACAAGGGAGATCCAGTGGATGCAGTGTACCTCGATTTTCAGAAGGCATTTGATAAGGTCCCACATAGGAGATTGGTGGGTAAAATCAAAGCTCATGGCATTGGGGGGAAGACATTGACATGGATAGAAAACTGGTTGGCAGATAGAAAGCAAAGGGTAGCGGTGAATGGGTGTTTCTCGGAATGGCAGGTGGTGACTAGTGGGGTACCACAGGGCTCGGTATTGGGACCACAGCTGTTTACGATTTACATAAACGATTTAGATGAAGGCATTGAGAATAATATCAGCAAGTTTGCTGATGATACTAAGCTGGGTGGCAGTGTGACATGTGATGAGGATGTTAGGAGAATTCAGGGTGACTTGGATAGGCTGGGTGAGTGGGCAGATACTCGGCAGATGACGTTTAATGTGAATAAGTGTGAGGTTATCCACTTTGGGAGTAAGAACAGAAAGGCAGATTATTATCTGAACGGTGTAGAGTTAGGTAAGGGAGAAATACAAAGAGATCTAGGAGTCCTTGTTCATCAGTCACTGAAAGTGAATGAGCAAGTGCAGCAGGCAGTAAAGAAGGCTAATGGAATGTTGGCCTTTATTACAAAGGGAATTGAGTACAAGAGCAAGGAAACCCTCTTGCATTCGTACAGGGCCCTGGTGAGACCACACCTGGAGTATTGTGTACAGTTTTGGTCTCCAGGGTTAAGGAAGGACATCCTAGCTGTAGAGGAAGTGCAGCGTGGATTCACAAGGTTAATTCCTGGGATGTCAGGACTGTCTTACGCAGAGAGGTTAGAGAGACTGGGCTTGTACATGCTGGAATTAAGGAGATTGAGAGGGGATCTGATTGCAACATATAAGATTATTAAGGGATTGGACAAGATAGAGGCAGGAAATATGTTCCAGATGCTGGGAGAGTCCAGTACCAGAGGGCATGGTTTGAGAATAAGGGGTAGGTCATTTAGGACAGAGTTAAAGAAAAACTTCTTCTCCCAGAGAGTTGTGGGGGTCTGGAATGCACTGCCTCGGAAGGCAGTGGAGGCCATTTCTCTGGATGCTTTCAAGAAGGAGCTAGATAGGTATCTTATGGATAGGGGAATCAAGGGATATAGGGACAAGGCAGGAACCGGGTATTGATAGTAGATGATCAGCCATGATCTCAAAATGGTGGTGCAGGCTCGAAGGGCCGAATGGTCTACTTCTGCACCTATTGTCTATTGTCTATTAAAGGACAGCTTCAACCTCTTACTGCTACCGGCGGAAGTTCCCACTTGCTTCAAAAAGGCAACAGTTATACTAGTGCTTAAGAAGAATAATGTGAGCTGCCTAAATGACTATCACCTGGTAGCACACACATCTACAGTGATGAAATGCTTTGAGAAGTTGGTCATGACTAGACTGAACTCCTGCCTCAGCAAGGACCTGGACCCATTGCAATTTGCCTATTGTCACAATTGGTTAACAGCAGACTTCAGGAAGGGTAAGACAAAGGAACACATACTGATCCTCATAGAGGGATCAGAAGTGGAGAGAGTGAGCAGTTTCAAGTTCCTGGCTATCAAGATCTCTGAGGATCTAAGTTGGTCCCAGCATATCGATGCAGCTATAAAGAAAGCAAGACAGCGATGATATTTCATTAGGAGTTTGAAGAGATGTGATATGTTAACAAATACACTCAAAAACTTCTATAGATGTACCTTGGAGAGCATTCTGACAGGCTGCATCACTGGTATGGGGGGGCGGGGGAGCGCTACTGCACAGGACCAAAAGAAATTTAATCGGCTCCATCTTGGGTACCAGCCTACAAAGTATCCAGGACATCTTCTGTTATGAATGTGACGCAACTCTGAGGGGCCGAAGGGTACAAAGTCGCCCCCTCCTTTTTGAGAATCGCAAGATCGCTATTAATTCGGGTCTGGGACCCAGGAAATGAGAGAGAGAGACACTCAGAATACACAAGGTTTGGAATGTGTCCTGACCTCAGCGGAACGGAACCACTGATAACGGCCATTGTCTCTTGGAGAAGGAATTGTGTATTGAGTACTGTATTATTCATTGAAACCCCTCAGGGGACAACCAGAGTGGTCTGGTTGAGGGATTGCATCATCCCAACCTGATTGACATCTGAGACCCCGTGAGTAAGGATAAAAGACAGGTCTGGGGAACAACCCCTTTAGACGCACCAGGAGAAACGCTAGAAATCCCGTGACAGCGTTTTATAGTGAAAGCCAGTGGGGGCTCGTGTGCGTCCTCCCTTGCCTGGGGTGGCAGGCTCACCACGGAAGAATGGTTTAGCTAAAGGAGAGGCCACACTTGAACGGCTATGGCAACGAGACACCTGACGGATCGAAATCATAAAGGAAGGTTGGAAAAAAACCCGTAGTGGTAAATGTTCCCATTATCTCTCTCTCTCTCTCCAACAAAGTGCAACACAGCGACAACCAAAAGACGGCAGCTTGTGGAACTGCAGTGAACTGTATATTTCCATCGGACAATTCATTATCCCCTAGACAACGATAGAGCTTATTTCTTATTGATTATTATTATACCCACACTTTTAGATTTAGTATTGACGACGTATATTATCTGTATATTTGCATTGATATTATTTTTGTGTATTTTTACTAATAAATACTGTTAAAAATAGTATCATCAGACTTCAAAAGATGTCTCTATCTTTGCTGGTAAGTGACCCAGTTACGGGGTTTGTAACACTTCAAGGAGTAGTGTGTCAGAAAGGCAGCATCCATTATTAAGGACCTCCAGCACCCAGGGCATGCCCTTTTCTCACTGTTACCATCAGGTACGAGGTACAGAAGCCTGAAGGCACACACTCAGAGATTCAGGAACAGCTTCTACCCCTCTGCCATCCAATTCCAAAATGGACATTGAACCCATGAACACTACTTCACTTTTTCAATATGTATTATTTCTGTTTCTGCACAATTTTTAATCTCCAATATACATATCCTGTAGTTTATTTATTTATTTATTCTTCTACATCATTTACTACATTGAACTGCTGTTGCCAAGTTAACAAATTTCACGACACAGGCCGATGATAGTAAACCTGATTCTGATTCTTGTGCACAAATGTGAGATTGCATTTGAGTAAGGAGATCACAGATCTCAATGAATAACCCAAAATGGAGCTGTAAGTGTTGGTCCTTTCAAGGCAAAGCTGGTTTGTTGGAAAATAAATAAGATGTATTGTTCTTTAGATCCGTGCCGGAAATGAATTGCAAGCTTTGCTCCATTATTGTTATCATTTGAAGGAAACTTATTCCCAAAATGAAGGTATTAAAGCAGCTGACAATGCCATCGAGCTGTCATTCAATGAATTCCCCACAGAGATCCAGAAATTACAAACTATTCCTGGGTAATGAATGGATTCTGCTTCTACAGGTGTTGACATGTCGATTTGTCCGTAAGTTGAAAAACAGATAAAAATCTCTCAATATGGTAACCACACTTCTACATTATTGTAATGAATGGCACCAAATGCACATAAGACTGATAAGAAAGAACAATTATTGAACGTGGACAGGGGGGGGGGGGGAGGATGGAGGGAGGGAGGGAGGGTGAGAGAGAGAGAGAGAGAGGAAATGAATTCTGTTGTTCGGAGGAACGAATGACTATTGAATTTAATAATGGAAATAGCAGAAATCTGAAACGAAAACAGAAAATGCTGTGAACACTGAGCGTGTCAGGAGATATCTATGGAGACACTGGCAGAATTACACGCAGTCAGGGTCTTTGGCCCATCTAGCCTGTGCCAAACTATTAACCCATCAGCCCACACCTGGGCCATAGCTCTCATACCCCTTCCATCCATGCGCTTGTCAACATTCCTCTGATGAAAGCTCATCAAGCAGAATGGTGGCATTTGTTTCTTTCTTCACACATGCTGCCCGACAAACTTAGTATTTCCAGCATTCGCTGGTTTGATTTCAGAAAGTGCTCGGGTTTGGGTTAAGCCAGTTATTAAGTGCATAGCACGGCAGTTGAAATTTATTCAAATAAATCCTTAGGCTAGACTGCTTACTACAGATCCATGGCCTGAAACCGGACTTTGCCCATACTTTGCGCATTTAGTGTGTACTGTACATGGACTTAAAGTCAAATCTGGTTCACAAAAATATGGCAACATGATTACATCCTTGCTTTAAGAAATTAATGTTGTAATTATTCCCCATTTAGAAGATATTGTATATATAGATTCAAGAGACATACCTCATGATACCATAGGGAACCAAAAGGAATTCTAAATGAATTTTTTATTCAGTCTGTGAGTTGAAGAAAATGTAGATGGGATTATTCATTGTTTAGAGACATGACCATGACAAACCTGACACCATCCGATGATGCAACAGCACGTGTTTATTGGCCTTTTGCTGCTCATTTCATTCACTGAACTTCACTGGTCTGGCTGTTTCCAAGTCAACCAATTTCCCCCCCCCCCGGAAGGATTTATCCCTAACTGACAGTGTAAAACATCAGACATGTCTTCTCATTACTACAATCAGGAAGTGGCACAGGATCCTGAAGACCCACACTGAACATGTTAAGAACAGCTTCTTCGCCCTCCACCATCAGATTTCTGAACAGTCTATGAACCCATAAACATTAGCTCACTGTTTCAATACGTGGACAGGAAGAGTATGGAGAGCTGTGGACCAGGGGCGGGTCGAAGGGACAAGGTGGAGTAACAGTTTGGCATGGACTAGACGGACTGAAGGGTCCACAGTAATTCTGTGCTGTCATGCTCTAGTCCTGTTCCTCATTATTCATTTATTTGTTCGGAATCTATCTATCTATCTGTCCACTTATTTGTTTTTAAAATCATATTTTACAGCAATTTTTACATGTTACACTTTAGACTGTACACTGTCACAAAACAACAAATTTCAGGACATATGTCAGGAATAATGAGCATGCTTCTGGCTCTGGGTCCCACTGGGAACGCAGCCAAATTGAGATAAAAAATAGAGCACAAAATGTGAGAGATAGTCAAATCTAGAACAAAATAAAAAAAATTGTGGGAAGAACTCAGTGAGTTGAGCTGCGTCTGTGGAGGTAAAAGGTGTAAGTTAACTTCTGCTTGAGAACCTACAACAGAACAGAAAGTAAGGCAAACCACTGCTTTCTCAGAGAGGCAGAACAACTTGACCTTCTCCCATGCTACCAACTTCCAGAATCCCAAAAATAGAACCCAGTCATTTCATGTTCAAAAACTGATCTAGTTATTTGACAGCAAATTCAAACTTCTAGTATCAAAGTATGCACCTTTTAGCACTATACCGCAACAACACTATAGAACTCACAATGATCGGAAGAATATTAGAATGACTGATGGACAGTTCTTTTCCTTTAATTCATGGGATCTAACAGCACAGGAGGAATTGGCCAGTTTACATTTATGCTGATTAATTGAAATTGCCATCCCATTAATCCCACTCTCACAGTGGTGCTGACAAGTGTCAAACATAGTTCAATCCAGAAAAGTGTGAATTGATACACTTTGAAAGATTGAATATGAGTCCAAGGTTAATAACAGCTTTCTTAGCAGTGTGGAGGAACAAAGACATCATGGACTTTTTGTCCCACTCCCATCATGGAAGAGGCTACATACACTCTACACCAGGACCACCAGAAACAAAAACAGTTATTTTCCCCAAGCAGTAAGGGTGATCAACCCTCCACATCCCTAGCTACCATGACTTTATCATTTCCTGTCAGTTACCTTATGTACAGACACTCCTGTGCCTAATGTCACTTTATGGACATAGAATCAATTTGTGTTTATAAGCTATCTTAAGTATTTATATTTATTGTGTTTTCAATTATTGTGGCATTTGATAAGGTACCCCATGCAAGGCTTATTGAGAAAGTAAGGAGTCATGGGATCCAAGAACTGGCTTGCCCACAGAAGGCAAAGAGTGGCTATAGACGGGTCATATTCTGCATGGAGGCCAGTGACCAGTGGTGTGCCTCAGGGATCTGTTCTAGGACCCCTACTCTTTGTGATTTTTTTAATGACCTGGATGAGGAAGTGGAGGGATGGCTTAGTAAATTTGCTGATGACACAAAGGTTGGGAGTATTGTGGACAGTGTGGAAGGCTGACAGAGGTTACAGTGGGACATCGATAGGATGCAAAACTGGGCTGAGAAGTGGCAGATGGAATTCAATCCAGATATGTGTGAGCTGGTTTATTTTGGTAGGTCAAATATGATGGCAGAATATAGTATTAATGGTAAGACTCTTGGCAGTGTGGAGGATCAGAGGGATCTTGGGTTCTGAGTTCATAGGACACTCAAAGCTGCTACGCAGGTTGCCTCTATGGTTAAGAAGGCATACAGTACATTGGCCTTCATCAATCGTGGGATTGAGTTTAAGAGCTGAGAGGTAATGTTGCAGCTATATAGGATCCTGGTCAGACCCCACTTGGAGTATTGTGATCAGTTCTGGTCGCCTCACCACAGGAAGGATGTGAAAACCATAGAGAGGGTGCAGAGGAGATTTACAAGGGTGTTTCCTGGATTGGGGAGCATGACTTATGAAAATAGGTTAGTGAACTCGGCCTTTTTTCCTTGGAGCAACCGAGGATGAGAGGTGACCTGATAGAGGTGTATAAGTTAATGAGAGGCATTGATTGTGTGGATAGTTGGAGGCTTTTTCCCTGGGATGAAATGAGAGGGCATAGTTTTAAGGTGTTTGGAAGGAGGTACCGAGGAGATGTCAGGGGTAAGTTTTTTATGCGGAGAGTGGTAAGTGTGTGGAATGGGCTACCTGCGGCGGTGGTGGAGACAGAAACGATAGGGTCTTTTAAGAGACTCCTGGATGGATACATGGAGTTTAGAAAATTAGAGGGCTAAGCGTAAGTCTAGGTAGATCTAAGGTAAGGACGTATTCGGTACAGTTTTGTGGGCCTTTATTGTGCTGTAGGTTTTCTCTGTTTTTTCTATGTTTTATTGTGTTTTTTCATGCTGTATCAGATCCAGAGTAACAATTATTTTGTTCTCCTTTACATTTGTGAATTGAAAAAGACATTCAACAATCTTGAATCTTGGTGTCCAAGTGTATAGATTCCTCAAAGTTGCCGTGTAAGTTGAAAGGGTGGTTATAAGGGGCATGATACCCCCACCACAGGAAACATCCTCTCCACATCCACTCTATTTAGTCCTTTCAACATTTGGTAGGTTTCTAAATTCCAGTGAGTACAAGCCCAAAGCTGCCAAACACTCCTAATATGTTAACCCCTTCATTCTTAGAATCGTTCTCATGAACCTCCTCCAGACTCTCCAATGACAACTTATCCTTTTTGACATATGGGACCAAAACTCAAGTGTGGCCGAACAAGTGTCTTATAAAGGCTCAGCATTATCTTCTTGCTTTTATATTTTATTCCCCTTGAAATAAATGGCAACATTGCATTTGCCTTCTTCACCACAGAGTCAACCTGTAAATTAACCATCTGGGAGCCTTGCACATGGCCTCCTAAGTCCCTTTGTACCTCTGATGTTTGAATTTTCTCCCCATTTAAATAATAGTCTGCACTATTGTTCCTTTTACCAAAATGCATTTGTCATACATTTCCCAACACTGTATTCCATCTGCCACTTTTTTGCCCATTCTTCCAATTAGTCTAAGTTTTGCTGCAATCACATGGCCTCCTCAGTACTACCTGCCCCTCCATCTATCTTTGTATCATCTGCAAACGTTGCCACAAAGCCATCAATTCCATCATCCAAATCACTGACAAACAATGTGAAAAGTAGCAGCTCCAATACTGACCCCTGAGGAACACCACTAGTCATTAGCTGTCAACTGGAAAAGGATGCCTTTATTCCCTGGACATCCTGTGCCTTTTCCTTAGAGTGGCAATGGTTAATATTAGAGAACACGTTTTTAAGGAAAGTGGAGGGGTGTTTAGGGGAGGTGTCAGAGGTGTGTATTTTACACAGAGAGTGGTAGGTGAGCAAAGTTTAGGGGAGATGTCAGAGGTAGGTCTTTAACACAGAGAGTGTGGTGTATCGGGCAGCAACCTTGCCATTTCTTTAGCATTTTTGTCTGTTTTTTATGAGGCTGAGTTGCTAGCTCAACACTCAACCCAGCACAGATGGAAAGTGTGCAAGGAGCCGGCCCGGTTCGAACCCGAGACCACCTTCCTTGAACTGTGGTACAGATGCTACTACACCACAGGCCAGCTTATATATAGTCCTGTGGATGAAAGGAGACAATAGAGGGTTAAGGGCTGTGCAGGAGAGAAGGATTAGACTGATTGTAGAGTAGGTTAAAATGTCAAGACATCATGGGCTGAAGGGACCCAGTACTGTAATCTTCTATATTCACACCTACCTCCCCACCTCCACATTCACAGTTATATTGTTTTCACAGTTAACAAGCCTCCCATCAGTGGACTCTACATACTTCTTGCTGCCTCAGTAAAGCAGCCAAAATAATCTCTCTTCTCCCCTCTTTTATCAGACAGAAGATACAAAAATCTGAAAGTACTTACTGCTGGGTTCAAGGACTGCTTCTATCCTGCTATCAGACTCTTGAACAGACCTCTTGACCTCACAATCTACTTTGTTATGAGCTTGTTCTTTATCGTTTACCTAAATAACACTTCCCTGATAGCTTTTACACTTTATTCTGCATTATTATTGTTCTACCTTATTCTAGCTCAATGCACTGTATAATGATTTGATCTGTATAAACAGTATGCAAGACATGTAACAGGACATTGTATCTTGGTACACGTGATAATAATAAACCAAGCCAAGTCAAACCATATTTGTTCTTTTCAACAAAAGTTTATATCCATGCCTTATCTATGATATGTTACATAAAGCAGTGAAAAACATATTTCAATGTCTCTTTTTACTAATAATCTACAAGCTGGAGGACAGTGGTGAGAAGACGATCATGGCTACTGTTATCCTCTGACCTTTCACACCCCACTACCCAATCACAACAATGAAAAGAGACAGAACAAATAGAGGACCTTCCAAGGAGTTATTTGATTGACCCGATTGTCACTAGGACAGGATGGAGCAAGACGTTTGAACTGAGTGGTTAGGTGTGAAGACGCCTGAAGATAATGTGGCAGTTATTTGAAGAAGGCAGATGAAGAACCTGACTTGTTGAACTCCTCCAGCATTTTGTGTGTGCTGCATAAGCCTAGAATGTTGTGATTTGACAGCACTGTCTAGTTGAAGTATTTGCAAATGAGGTCCTCAAGTGAGAAAATATTTTGGATTTGTGATTGTTACATAAATTTGTCTCATAAAAATAGGGAAACACCCCATTCTGTGACTGAACGGCCTGAGAGTTCCTTTGGCATTGCTCAGTAGACATAGGAACAGATCATGCAGTAGTTAAAGAGAGGCAGTGAAGTTATGTCAAGTCGACTGATAATGAGGAAACTAAAACCAGTCAAGTATTGCCTTTTGTGCTCTACATTTAACAGCTTTCTACTCTTTCAGTGGGGGCGAACACAGTGACTGTTATGTAACTGTGAATTTATAGATGAAATGGCTTAGAAGTGAAAGTGTCATGACTGACAGACCTGGTAAATGTATTTGAAGCATTTCTAGTGTGCATATCAAATTACATTCTCAAGGAGAAAAGGTGATGTAACATCTGGATAAAAGTCTGATAAGATCTTGGGCAAGTGTTTGCAGCTCCTTACATTGTCTCACTCCATCATTTACGAAGGAGATACACTACTTAATAGACTAGGCTCATGAATAATTCATATTATTTGAATGAGTGCGCCATGAATATGCTGATTAGCCAAGTCCCTGAAATAAAACTGCCATCTGACACAGAGACAAGTCAGACTGGACATTTTAGTGCTTTGTGAATATAGGGTCAGTTGTGGGTGACACTTGAGAAAGACATTTTTTCCTCAGGTGCCACCCATTCTAACACAATACAAACGGTGACGTCAAGGGACTGATCTCCCAGGATGTTGACTGTTGGATTTTTCTTTTTTGTGATTTACACTCAACTTTTTAGTGGGTTCATATTATTGGCAGCAGTGCTATTGATGTAGGACGTAATCGGACAGCACTGAAAGCGTTGTCTGCGCTTGCAGAGAATGAAAAGGCATGAAAGAAAATGTCTGGCACACTCCAGACAGCAGGAGCATGTGCTGGCAGACACGCTGAAGCTTGATGTAGCCACCTCAAGAGCTTGGTGGGGACGAGTCACAGTAGAGGGATCTTCTGCTCCTGGACAGGGAGGGAATGGGTAGGCTGAGGAAGCCCCTCAATTATTGTAGAAGTAGAGCGCCCCAGAGGGCCACTTGAGAGGCAGTAGTGCTACTGATGTGGAGGAATGTAATCGAACAGTATGGAAAGCATTGAATTGAATATAAAGAATGAAAATGGATTGCACAGTTTATTCTTGCAAATATTCTTTTATTTTGAATAAAATTTATTTTGTTAAAAATCCTATGGTTTCAATTTCTCTAAAAAATTGGCAGGATGATGTATACAGATATAAGACCTGTCATATATATGACACACTAACTGCTAAACTGGAAGATTAAAAGTGAATAAGGGAGGGGAGTTCCCATTAATAAAGACAGGAGGCCCAAGAGACTGCAGATGCTGGAAATCTGGTGCAACACACAAAATGCTGGAGAAAATCCTGGAGGTCAGGGGAAATCTATGGAGGGGAAAAGACAACATTTTTCATGCTAAAGTTGTTTCTCATCCTCTCCTGAAAGTCCTAAATTTTCCTGGAGAATAGTCATCACATACACGTTGGGGGACAGAAGTGAATGTAGTCAGTATTACCAAGGAGATGGGGCTTGGGAAGCTGAAAGGTCTGAATGTAAATTAAGCCACCTGAAGCAGATGGACTACACGATAGCTTCTGAAAGAGACAGCTAAAGAGATTATGCAGATGTTAGTGATCATCTTTCAAGAAATAGTTCTAGAGGACTGGAAAATTATAAATTACGCATAAGACCATAAAATATAGGAGCAGAATTGGACCATTTAGCTCATTGAGTCTGCTCTGCCATTTCATCACGGATGATCCAATTCTCCTCTCAACCCCAATCTCCACCCTTCTCCTCGTATCACTTCATACCTCGAATTCGGAAGCCTAGGATCTCGGGGCTCTGGAGACGGGTGGATTGAGGGTCAATGTCACGACAGGACACAGTGTGCACGACGTGTGTCATTGGGGGAGTCAGAATATCTATGGCTGTGTGCCCAGAAAACCGAGATCTTTGGGCACGGAGTTCAGAAAAAATGATGTAACAGACTTTTAACATTATAAACCAGCGGGTAATTTGTTACGTCTCCCCTCTCGTTGTGAAATGGAGACACTTCTTTCTCCCTTATGAGGGAGAGAGCCTGTGGTATGTCGAATGCCAGGTGAACAATGTAGTCTTTGGGGTCTGTGTCTTTACTGTTGCTTTGCTCATGCTTGAGTTCTTGGTGGTGGAAGTCGATGCTTTTTTGTTGCTGGTAGGGGGAAGGGGGATTATGGCTTGCTGCCGCTTTCGCGCAGGAGGGAGGGGAGCTGGGGGGGCTTTGGGGTTCTAACATTTAACTGTCTTTCATTCTTTGGGATACTCCTCTGTTTTCATGGATGTTTGCGAAGAAAAAGCATTTCAGGATGTATATTGTATACATTTCTCTGACATTAAATGTACCTTTGAAACCTTGAAACCTTTGAAATGATCCATCCCCATTCACCTCTTTCTAATGATTTTATTTCATTTTTTACCAACAGAGCAACACCATGCCCTCTGACTTCCTGCCTCTGCTTTCGATACAACGTGTATCCTTGGACATTAACATCCCAACTATAATCTCTTTTACTGCCATGATTCAGTGATGCCCACAACATCATGACAATCTGCAACTGTGCTACAAGTTCATCTGCCTTATTCCGTGTACTGCACGCCTTCGCATGTAACATCTCCAGTCCTGTATTCACCCTTTTCAATTTTGTCTGCCTTTTACTTTGCAACTCATCCTGTCGACTGCAATTTTTCCGTATTAACAACCTCTTCTCACTCACATTGCTTCTGTTAGTAAACCTGCTACCTCATCTTCAACACTATCATCTGCCTTTCCTATGATATTTTTTGCATTGAAAATGTCACTTCACTCTTTCTTAGACAGGGAATTATAGGCCAGTTAGCCTGACACCAGTGGTTGGCAAGTTGGTAGAATCCATTTTTAAGGATGGGTATTCAAAGTACTTAGAGACTCACAATAAAATAGGCTGAAGTGAGTATGGTTTCCTTAAGTGGAAATCTTGCTTGCTGAATCTGTTAGAATTCTTTGAAGAAGTAACAGGCAGGATAGACAGAGGGGACTCAGTGGATGTGTTTACTTGGATTTTCTAAAGGCCTTTTACAGGGGGCCACACATATCTATGGAATGATACTAGCATGGACAGAAGATTGGCTGACTGGCAGGAGGTGAAGAATGAGAATAAAGGATGTCTTCTCCCTTTGGCTACTGGTGCCTAGAGGTGTTCTGAAAGGGTCTGCTATTTTTCACATTATGTATTAATGATCTGGATGATGGAATTGATGGCTGTGTGGCCAAGCCTGCAAATGGAGGAGCAGGTAGTGAGGAAGCAGGGAGTTCGCAGAAGGACTTGGACAGATTAGGAGAATTGGCAATGAAGTGGTGGATAGAGAACAGTGTAGGGAAGGGTATGGTTATATACTTTGGGAAAAAGAGTACAGGCATAGACTATTTTCTAAACGGGAAGTGAATTCAGAAATTGGAGGTGCAAAGGGAGTTGAAAGTCCTAGTGCAGAATTCCCTAAAGGTTAACTTGCAGGTTGAGTTGGTAGTAAAGAAGGCAAATGCAGTGATAGAATTCATTTCAAGAAAACCAGAATATAACAGCAAGTATATAATGCTAAGGCTTTATGAGGCATTGGTTAGACCACATTTGGAGTATTGTGAACAGCTTTAGGCCCATATCTAAGAAAGGATGTGCTGACATTGGGGAGAATCCAGAGGAGGTTTACTAAAATGATCCCAGAATGAAAGCATTAACATACGAGGAGCTCTGGGCCTCTATTTGCTGGAGTTTAGAGCCATGTGGGGAAGATCTCATTGAAACCTACTAAACATTTAAATGCAAACAAGAGGAAATCTGCAGGTCCAAGCAACGCATACAAAATGCTGGAGGAACTCAACAGGCTGGGTGGCATCTATGAAAAAGAGTATAGTCAACATTTCAAGCTGAGACCCTTCGGCAGAATACAAATATCGAAATGACTAGATAGAGTGGACATGGAGAGGATGTTTTTAAGAGTGAAAGAGGAGCAGCTTAAAATAAAAAGATGTTCCTTTAGAAAAGAGGTGAGGAGGAATTTATTTTAGCCAGACGGTTATAAATCTGTCAAGTTCATTATATTCTTGCTTTTATAGTCTAGTCCTCTAGAAATATATCCTAACCTTGCAGTTGCCTTTATTACTACTGACTCAGCCAGCAGGTCAACCCTTAGGGAATCTTCAAACTTGAGTTCCTTTGCATTTGCGATTTCTAATTTCACTTTCTGTTTAGAAACTAGTCTGCAGCTTTAATCCTTCTACCAAAGTGCATGACTATAGATTTCCCTCCTCTGTATTCCATCTGCTAATTCTTTGCCCATTCTCCAAATCTGTCCAAGCCTCCCTGCTTGCTTCCTCAACACTACCTGCTCTTCCACCTATGTTTATATCATCCACAAACTTAGCTATAAAGCCATCAATTCCATCATCCGGATCATTAACATATAATGTGAAATTTAGCAGAGCCAACACTGACCCCTGAAGAACACTACTAATCACTAACAGCCAACCAGAAAAGGCCTCCTTTATTCCCACTCATTGCCTTCTGCCAGTCAGCCAATCCCTGCCCAAGCCAGTATCTTTCCTGTAATACCAAGGGCTCTTATTTTGTTTAGCAGCCTCTGTGCACCATCTTATCAAAGAGTTTTTGGAAGTTCAAGTAAACAACATACACTTCCTCTTTGTTGTCTCTCCTGCCTGTAATTTCTTCTAAGAATTTCAACAGATTTGTAGAGCAAGATTTCCCCGTAAAGAAACTACCGTATACCGACTGGCTTATTTTATTGTATACCTCCAAATGCCCTAAAACCTTATCCTTAATAATGGACTATAATGTTTTGCAAAACACTGAATAACTGGTCTATAATTTCCTGCCTTTTATCTCCCTCTCATCTTAAAGAATGAAGTAACATCTTTTGTGATTTTCCGGTCCCATGGAACCATTCCAGAATCCAGTGATTCTAGAGAGATCACTATTACTGTCTCCACAGTCTCTTCAGCTACCTCTTTCAGAACCCTGAGGTGTAGTCCATCTGGTCTAGGTATCTTATCTACTTTCAAACCATTCTGTTTCCCAAGAAATTTCTCCTTAGTATAGCAACTATACTCACTTAATCCCCGACACTCTTGAATTTCCGGCATGCAGTTGGTGTCTTTCACAGTGAAGACTGAGGCAAAATACTTATGAAGTTCATCTGCCAATTCTTTGTTCTCCACTACTTCCTCTCCAGTGTCATCATCCAACAATCCAATGCCACTCATCTGTCATTTATGATTTATATACCAGAAATTTTTTTTTCCATAATTATTGGCTAACATGCCTTCATATTTCATTTTTTCTCTCATTGCCTTCTGTTGTTTTTAAAGCTTCCCAATCCTCTAGTTTTCTCCTAAGTTTTGCATGTCACCTCTGCTTTTTTGCTTGTTCAGTTGTTTAATTTGAAACATAGCCATGCTGGGACTTTTGCTCTGATTGCGCTGCCGATTTTAATTCCAAAGGCACTGCTGCCTTTAAATTTGAAATTCAGTTGGTCCAGATGAAGTGGGCAGCCATTTTCACATTTTACTCTCTCATTTTCTCAATTTAAAATATATATTTAAGTAGGATTTTTGAACTAATCTACAGAACATTGTGCATCATGTCAAATCAAAAGAGAAGTTCCAAAACCTGTAAAACCAAAATTGTGAGGCTGACAAAGTATTCATCCCCTTTGCAATTTCTACGCTAACTTTCCTCAGGAGCAAAATAGTGTTTTACCTTACCAAAACACCCAATTTGCTGATGTGAAAATTGGAGGATCACTTGTTTTTAATAAATTCATAAGAATAAATACCCACTTCTCTCTGTAAGGTCTAACAGTAGATTTTCAACAGACCAAACCAAAATAAAGATAAAAGAGGATTCAAGACAAGTCAGAGAAATGTTAATAGGGAAGCAGAAATCTGTGAAAGGGTATAAGAACACCTAAAAGCACTGAACTTATCTCAAAACAGTGCAATCCACCTTGAAAAAGTGGAAAAGATCACACTACTACTGGCTGTTGATGGAGTAGCAGTGCTTTTCTACACCTCGGACTTCAACTACTGCCCAGAGTCTTGCCATCTTCAGAAGTTTTCTGATGACTCAGCCATAGTTGGATGCATCAGCAAGGGAGATGAGGCTGAGTACAGGGCTACGGTGGGAAACTTTGTCACATGGTGCGAGCAGAATCATCTGCAGCTTAATGTGAAAAAGACTAAGGAGCTGGTGGTGGACCTGAGGAGGGGTAAGGCACCGGTGACACCTGTTTCCATCCAAGGGATCAGTGTGGTCATGGTGGAGGATTACAAATACCTGGGGATACGAATGGACAATAAATTGGACTGGTCAAAGAACACTCAGGCTGTCTACAAGAAGGGTCAGAGCCCTCTCTATTTCCTGAGGAGACTGAGGTCCTTTAACATCTGCCGGACGATGCTGAGGATGTTCTACAAGTCTGTGGTGGCCAGTGCTATCATGTTTGCTGTTGTGTGCTGGGGCAGCAGGCTGAGGGTAGTAGACACCAACAGAGTCAACAAACCCATTCGTATGGCCAGTGATGTTGTGGGGGTGGAACTGGACTCTCTGACGGTGGTGTCTGAAAAGAGGATGCTGTCCAAGTTGCATGCCATCTTGGACAATGACTCCCATCCACTCCATAATGTATTGGTTAGGCACAGGAGTACATTCAGCCAGAGACTCATTCCACCGAGATGTAACACTGAGCGTCATAGGAAGTCATTCCTACCGGTGGCCATCAAACTTTATAACTCCTCCCTCGGAGTGTCAGACACACTGAGCCAATAGGCAGGTCCTGGACTTATTTCCACTTGGCATGATTAACTTATTATTATTTAATTATTTACGGTTTTATATTGCTATATTTCTTCACTATTCTTGGTTGGTGCGGCTGTAACGAAACCCAATTTCCCCTTGGGATCAATAAAGTATGTCCGTCTGTCCATCTGTTTATAGGTTCTCCTACTCTTTTTAATTTACTGCTTCCAACTTGTTTTGAAAACTTATTTTTAGTATTGCTTTATGATGAGACGTGCTAATGCTACTAAAAAAGAAAAGAACCCTCCTGTAACTTTGGAAGCTATTATGGAGACACTTCAGAAGCATAAAAATGAACTTTCGGAAGAATTCCAGCAAATCAGCACTGAATTTAAATGAGTGGATGTAAAAGTTGATCTATTCAAAAAACTTTAAGTGAACACAATAAACGGATAAAAGAGAACAAAGACACTTTGACAATGTTTGACGCGAAGATTGACGACCTGGAACAGATCTGTGGTAAACAGTTAAAGGTTAATGAAACATTAAGATTATTGACTTAGAAAATAGAAACAGAAGAAATAGTTTATGTATTCTGGGTTTTAAAGAGTCATTGGAAGGCAATCAGCCTTCGGAATTTTTTGCAAACCTTTTGGCTAAATTATTTCTGCATATTTTAAAATCTCCACCTAAAACAGACCGAGCTCACAGATTGCCTGTATCAAGACCTCCTCCAGGAGGACGACCCTTTCAGTGATAACTTGCCTTCACGATTTTCAAACAAAGGAACTTTTAATTTGTGAATCTCGTCAGAAAGTTATGATTGATTATGAAGACCAGAAGTTCAGAATTGTGGAAGATTTTTTACCCGAGGTGTTGAATGAATGCTTCAAGTTTTAAAAAGTCATGTTGGAGCTGTATAATAAAGTTTTTAAACCCTCTCTTCATTACCGTGCTTGTCTTAGATTCATTTTGAAAAATGGCTCTTAGAGATGGTTCCGTTTGACTCAAGAGGTGCAGGATTTCTCGAGTGCCGAAACAATTTCAGGAATTTAACTGTTCAATAATTCTTCACACAAATTTATGTTGCATCTGCCTGATGCATCCTTTTTTTAGAATCAGCAGTCTAACTGTTCATTACGTTCTTTTATGAATATATGTTTTTTTTACTTTTGGTATACCTTCATATCTAATTTTTTTGTACTTTTATTTCCTTGTTTAGAAATTTTAGGATTTAATATTAGTAAGTTTTCTTTGAGTTAATACTTCCTAAGTTAATATGCTTTGAACTTCCATATTTCTTTCTAATATTTTATACTATAATTTTTATGAGGTCTTTTATTAATATGCTTAATTTTGCTCAGTTTTTTGTTATGTCTTGTTGGAATGCAGCTTTGCCTTGAAATTTTTTTTGGAGCTCAGCCGGTAGATTATTTTGGGAGGGAAGTTATAGGTTTAGCTGTCGACTGTCCTTTGGTTGACTTTCTCTCTTTGGGCAGGGGTTGGGGGGTGGTTTTCTTTTTTTCTATCAGCTGTTTGGTTCTCTTAGCTTCGTTTGTTGCTTGATTACTTTATCTTAAAGCTCATTGTTTGAATTTAATATACATTCCAGCAGTTTTTATTCAAACATCTCCTTCAAGCAATACTTAAAATGGATCATATTTTTAATTTACTTAGTTTTAATGTGAAAGGATTAAACCATCTTGTGAAATGTAATAAGATATTTAATTATATTAAGAAATTGAATGTCTCAATTTTTTTTACAAGAAACACATGTTCGTAAATGTGATAATTTATGTCTTTTTAGCCATTGGAAGGGTGTATCTTTCCATTCCTCCTTTCAGGCTAAGGCAAGAGGAGTTTCGATTTTTATAGACAATTCAGTTTCTTTCGTTCAACATAATGTACTGTCTGATACCAATAGGCATTTTGTTATAGTGTCAGGGAAATTAGATAATAAATTAATGGTTTTTGCTCATTTTTATGCCCTGAATATAAATGATCCAGGCTTTTTTGAACTTTTTTTTCGCTTTTACCAGACTTAAGTTTATATTCTTTGGTTTTAGGAGGAGACTTCACTGTTGTTTAGATCCTGTTTTAGTTCATTCTTCTTCTTAACAATTGACGTAGTAGATCTGCCTCCTTTATCCAATCTTTTCTAATGAAATGTGATATTGTTGATATTTGGCATATTTTGCATCCAACAGATAAAGAGTACTCATTTTTTTCTCATGTTCATCATTTGTATTCCGGGATTGATTTTTTTTTTTGTTGATAGCCAATCGATTCCATTGGTTCGATCCTGTGAATATAAAGAAATTGCTGCTTCAGATCATGCTCCTGTGTTTTTATCTTTAAATCTTCCGGGTGTCTCCCAAATAAACAGATTTTGGCATTTTAATCCAACTTTGTTACCAGATAAAGATTTTTTTTTTAATTTTTGGAGAGACAAATTATTCTTTTTATTTGAAGAGAATATGCTAGAAGAGACTTCTAGTCTTATCTTATCAAAGCTTTTAATGCTTATATTAGAGGTCAAATTATTTCCTTTACCGCAAGTGTTAAGAAAAAAGCTAATAAGGAGAGAATTGAATTAGCCAATCAGTTGAAACAATTAGACCAAAAATATGCTTTGGCTCCAGATACTATTTTATATAAAAGATGTGTTGAAATTAAAACTAAATATGATCTGCTCTTAACTTATCCAATTGAAATGCAACTTTTAAAAGATAAAAGTCAGTTTTATGTTCATGGAGATAAAATGGGTAAACTATTAGCTAACCAATTAAAAACCTTTTATAGTTGAATGTCAAATTAAAGAAATTTGTAAAGCTAATGGTGATAAAACATCTGATCATTTAGAAGTAAACGACACTTTTAGAGAATTTTGCTCTAAACTTTATAGTTCTGATTCTCCTAAAGATAATACCCTAATGAATAAGTTTTTAGATCAATTAAACACTCCTACACTTTCTGATGATATTCGAAAATTGTTGGATCAACCTATTTCCTATGAGGAAATTGCCGAGGTTGTTCACTCTTTGCACTCGGGAAGGCTCCGGGTCCTGATGGATTTTCTGGAGAGTTTTATAAGGCTTTTTCCTCTTTTCTTATACCTCATTTATATTCAGGCCTTTTCAACTTTTTAAAATTTGGTAAGTCGCCATAATCTTTTTATGAAGCCTCTATATCGCTTATTCTTAAAAAGAATAAGGACCCATTTAAATGCTCTTCTTATAGACCTATTTCCTTACTTAATGTTGATACTAAAATTTTACCTAAACTTTTGGCTTGTAGGATTGAAAATATTTTACCATCTATTACCTTTGATGACCAAACTGGATTTATCAAAAATCGATACTGAACCTAGACAAGATTTTTTAACATTGTGGGGACCTTTTTTGAATTACTTTCAACATCTTTGATTTGCTATTAAGCACAGATGTTGGCTAATAATATGTTTTATTATATGTTAAGGATTTTTTCCTTTCCTTTTTTTTTAACCAAACAGCTGTATTTTTTCTGGTAGTGGGTTTAGATTTTTTTGTATAATAAAATTATTTCTTTTCAATTTTATGTTTAAATTTAATTTATATGGATATGGGGTAATTACACTTCATCTGTGATTTCAATATATTGTAATCAATATATATTACATATCTTATTGTACTCCATATTCTTTTATGTAAGAAATTAATAAAAATATTGAAAAAAAAGAAAAAGTGGAAAAATATGAAACCACAGACACACTGCATTAGTCAGTCCGCCCCCTCTAAACATAGTCATTAGAGAAGAATAGCACTTGTAAGAGAAGCTACTGTGACACCAACCATCACTCTGAGTGAGATGCAGAAGTCATTAGCTGCAACTGGAGATAAGATTCATGGCTCCACAATCTCTAAGGCCTTGCACAAAAAGGGTATTTATGGAAAAGTGCCAAGAAAGAAGCCCAGGCTAAAAAAAACCGTATCCTGCCCATAAAGACTTTGCAACTGTTACCAGGAAAATACTGTAAAGATGCGGAAAAAGATTTTGAGGTCAGATGAGACTAAAGTGGAAGTTTTTGGCCTAATACTAAGCAGTATGTGTAATGTAAATCGCATCAGCCAGGTAACACTTTCCAAACTGTATAGTATGGTGGAGGTAGCATTCTGTATGGGGATGCTTTTCAGCAGCAGAGACTGGAAATTTGGTCAGGATTGAAGAGAAGATAATGCTCTAAATACAGAGAGATCCCAGATGAAAAGCTGCTAGCGTCTGCCATAAAGCTTAAACTGGGGAGGAAGTTCGTCTTTCAGCATGACAACAACCTAAAGCACACTACTAGAATAACCACAGAGAGGCCTCAAATGAAGAAAACTACCGACTTGAGTAGCCCAGTCAGAGTCATGATCCTAACCTGATCGAACACCTCTGGCAAGAACTCAAGATTGCGGCTGTTCCCAGCACGGTTTGAGCAATTTTGCAAGGAGGAATGGGCAAATCTTGTTCCATCATGTTTTGCAAAGCTAATAGACTTATCTAAAAAGACTACTAGCTGTAATAGCTGAGAGAGGTGGTTCAAGTAAGTACTGAACAAAGGGGGATGAATAGTTTAGAACTGCTGACAATTCAGTTTTTGAATTTTTAGTTTTTTAAGCTTTACAATTTTCCCTGTTTTTAGGGCATTGCTGTGAAAAAAAGGAGCATGTGTTTCACAAATAAAAAAATCTCAGTTAAATTGATCAAAAATCCCTGGTTATAATATTCATTTATGTGAAAAAAGGGTTGGGGCTAAATACTTCTACAAGGCACTGTATACCATAAGGTGAGGCGTCACAGACAACCTTCACTGGACAATGTGGATCATAATATTAGAGTATCTGACGTCACCATTTCCTTTGCCTTTTGGAGCCTCTACACATTGGTTTGTCCATTGCCATTTCTTTCCTGATCTGTAGTAATGAGTTCAAGGGGTGGAACACAGTAGTCAGGTTTGGTAGGAAAGTGTTATAGTAATCGACAAATCCAAAAAAGGACCACAACTGTGACACAGTCTTTGGCCTTGGGGCATCCACCACTACTTGAATTTTCTTAGTACATTCACGTAATCCTTGTGTGTCAATGTTATGACCACAGTAAGTGATACTGGGTTTATAGAATTCACACTTGTTGCATTGTGCACTGTGCCCATAATCTTCTAATCTGTTTAGCACTGTCTTGAGATTTTGGAGATGTTCCTTGTCGTCCTCACTGGTAGCTATGATGTCATCCAGGTAACGCAGCACCTGGTCCATAGCTTTCTGACAGAGTGCAGGTGCAGATGCTACTACAAAAAATATGCCTATTATAGTGATAAAGCCCATTGTGAGTGTTCCTGGTGAGAACCACTTCAGACTCTTTTTCCATCTCTATCTGTAGGTAGGCCTCAGTTAAGTCCACTTTGCTGAAGTGTTTCCTTCCAGAAAGGTTTGCACAGATATCCTCTCTCCTGGGCGGAAGGTATTGATCTAATTTCAGTACTGGGTTGATGGTGACCTTAAGATCACCACAGATCTTGATAGACCCATCCTTCTTGGCTACTGGGACCACTGGCAATACCTACAGGCTTCACTCAACCTTGGAATATAGTTCACTGGCTACTTTATCACGGATGGTATAATGAATTGGACAGGCTTTGTAAAACGTGGGTGTGGCATTTTCACTGAATACTATTTTACCATTGAAATGTTTGAGTTTTCCATTGCCATACTTGAACACTGCTGTGGCATCTTCCAGTTGCTTTCTGAATCTGCTTTCAGTTGACTGTTGCAGGGGTTGTGGCATGCAAATGGTGGATGGATCTCCAATCAAGTTGTAGCTGTCTCTGTCAATCATGCCTCCACAATACTGGCCCTCCTGTTTTTAACCACATACAAGCAATGTGGCTTGCTGGGTGTTGTATTTCACTGTTATGAATGTCATTCCCACAGGGGTTATCCTTTGTCCAGTATAAGTTCTTAGTTAGATATCTGCAGGCTTCAATTCAGTATCCTTCTGAAGCACATCACCTTCTTCAATGTTAGGGCATGATCTTTGCCATTTGTGGAGAACTGTAGTGTCGCAGATATTCTTGTTTTCATCACCTTCAGAATTGGTCAGCTAAACAGTACTTGATTCCATTGCTGTTTACAGGTGTCCGTTTCTGTAAAGTTTCCAGCTGGGGCAGGTGCACTGCGTTTCTTTGTGAGAAGTATAGCAGGATAAGAATCAAAGGTGAGTCTGCATCGGCAGAGACTGAAACCAATGGCCCTGCATTGATAATTGCCATTACTTCTGCCATGAGCATGCACAGAACCTCGTGACTCAAGCAGGACGATCCTATGTGCATTAGTATTGAGTCCAAGATTCTCCTCGACACTCTGAACATGCACTTCCATGTGACACCCATACGTGGGAAGTATGGTGGATTAAAGTCCCAGAAGCAGCTTTGGCTATTGATTTATCTCTGCACAGTAGAAACCTTCACTGTATTTTGTACAGCTGCAGGGTTGTTGTGAACCACGTGCTCCACACAATACACTGTGTTGACACTCCCTCCATTCACTGCTATCTGATTACACAGTTTTTCTTCCATATACCTTTTGCTTCTAGATGGCTTATTGGACGACTTTTCATTTCTGGGACTAGTTCACTGGAGATTTTTCACCTTACCCTAGGTTTGCCCTGTGGTTTTACCTTGCAATTGGGCATTGGCTAGAGAAACTGCATTTAGCTAATTCTTTTCTCTGCCAACGTCCAGTGTCTGCCACGTTTACCATAGGAGGAAAATTATTCTAGAATGTTCTGCTGATACTAATGCTTTGCAAGATTCTATGTTGAAGCAGTGAACTGGAGTTTACCTATTTTGTTTTGGTTTTGTAATATGTAAAAGTTTATTCCCAATTATCAGTACAGTATTTGGCCAGCCTTGGTAATTTAAGGAATGCTTACGTTATATTAATCTCTTACAAACTTTAAAACTTTGGTTACTCATGTTGTGCATAATTTAGGACATTTTACATGTAAATCTAGCTTAATATATCCCTAATTTCTTACGAATGTGTAACTTAATTATCATAAGTTTGTTGTATTAAGTACTTTAAATTTTTTTTTCTGGTGCGTTCTCAGTTTTACTTTTACTCAACGGTAATGTGTATGCTCCCCAAAAAAGACACTCAGAACTTGGGTGCTATATACTGACTCCCATGTTTAGTTGAATGGAGTTTGGCTTACTGCTGAATTGTGTACTTCCTACTCAACACACAAGGTGTTCCAGAAGGTGTTCGATAAGGTGTCACATAAGGTTTGCAGGTGCAGTAGGCTGTCAAGAAGGCAAGTGGAATGTTTATCAAGAAGGCAAGTGGAATGTTGGCCTTCATTGCCAGAGGGATTGAATTTAAGAGCAGGGAAGTTATGCTGCAACTATATGGGGTTCTGGTGAGGCTGCCCCTGGAGTACTGTGTGCAGTTCTGGTCTCCTTACTTGAGGAAGGATATACTGGCTTTGGAGGCAGTGCAGAGGAGGTTCACCGGGTTGATTCCAGAGCTGAGAGGGTGAGACTATGAGGAGTGATTGAGAGTCACCTGGGACTGTACTCAGTGAGATCCAGAAGGATGAGAGGAGATCTTATAGCAACATATAAAATTTTGAAAGGGATAGATAAGATAGAGGCAGGAAAGTTGTTTCCACTGGTAGGTGAGCTGAGAACTAAGGGATATAGCCTCAAGATTTGGGGGAGTAAAGTTAGGACAAAGATGAGGAGGAACTGTGGAGCAGGCTCAATGGGCCAGGTGGCCTACTCCTGCTCCTATTTCTTACGACCCTCGCACCACTGCGCTTTTCACATGCCTTTTCTATCTCTGATTGTAACTTGTACCTCACATCCTGGCTACTGGTCAGATGCCTGTATGTAACATCCATCAAGGTCTTTTTACTCTTGCAATTTCTTAACTCTCTACTCACGAGGATTCGATAACTTTTGATTCAATGTCACTTCTTTCTAAGTATTTGATTTAATTTTTTTTTACCAACAAAGCTGCCCCACACCCTTCGGCCATCTGCCGGCCCTTTCGATACTACGTGTATCCTTGGATGTCAAGCACCAAGCTGTGATCTTCTTTCAAGCACAACTCTATGATGCCAACAGCATCATACCTACCAATTGCTATATGCTCATCTACCTTATTGTGTATACTGTATACATTAAATATAAAACTTATGGCTCTTCAAAGTTCAAACTACATTTTATTATCAAAGTACATATACGATCCTGAGATTCATTTTCTTGTTGCATACTCAATAAATCTATAGAATAATAACAATAATAGAATCAATGAAAGACCACCCAACTAGGGTGTTCAGTCAAAGTGCAGAAGACAACAAATAGTGCAAAAATTAAAAGGAGAAATAATAATAAATAAATACGCAATAAATATCGAGAACATGAGATGAAGAGTCTTTGAAAGTGAATCCATTGGTTGTGGTAACAATTCAATGATGGGGCATGTGAAGTTGAGTGAAGTTATCCCTTTTGGTTCAAGAGCCTGATGGTTGAGTGGTAGTAGCTGAACCTGGTGGTGTGAGTCTTGAGGCTCTTCCAAACAGGAGAAAATCTGCAGATGCTGGAAATCCAAGTACCTTCTTCCTGAATCGCTGAGTGTGCGCCTTCAGGCTTCTGTACCTCCTACCTGATGGAGCATGTCTTGGGTGTTGGGGATCCCTGATGATGGATGCTGCTTTCCTGTGACAGCATTTCATGTAGTTGTGATCAGTGGTTGAGAGGGTTTTACCTGTGATGGACTGGGCCACATCCTCTACTTTTTGCAGGATTTTCTGTTCAAGGGCACTGGTGTTTCCAAACCCGGCTGTGATGCAGCCAGTCAATACTCTCCACTGCAGATTTATAGAAGTTTTTTCAAAATTTTAGATGTAATGCCAAATCTCCTCAAGCTCCTAAAGAAGTAGAGGCGTATGTAGGTCTACAAAGTAGGTGCTTTGTTTGTAATTACACTTATGTGCTGGGCCCAGGAGAGGTCCTAAAAATAATAACAACAAGGAATTTAAAGTTGCTAACCTCCTCTACCTCTGGTCTTCTGATGAGGACTGGCTCATGGACCTCTGGTTTCTTTCTCATGATGTCTATAATCAGCTCCTTGGTCTTGCTGATATTGAGTGAGAAGTTGTTGTTATTACCTCCCTCTGCCAGATTTTCAAACTCCCTCTTATATGCTGATTCATCACCACCTTTGGTTTGGCCTATGACAGTGGTGTCATCAGCAAGCCTGAATATGGCATCGGAGCTGTGCTTAGCCACACAGGTGTAAGTGTAAAGTAAGTTGAGCAAGGGGCTAAGCACACAGCCTTATGATGCACCTGTGCTGATGGAGATTGTGGAGGAGATGTTGTTGCCAATCCAAACTGACTGGGGTCTGCAAGTAAGGAAATCGAAGATCCAATTGCACGAGGAGGTATTGAAGCCAAGATCTTGGAGCTTATTGATTATTTTGAGGGGATGGTGGTATTGAATGCTCATACAATCTTGTTACATATTGAAATTTTCACACCAGCTGAACACAGATGACACAACCTGAACAATTTTCTCACCTGCTCTATGAAGAAGTTGTAAACCCAGGGATAAAATGTGTTTGTCTAATGACAGTCACACTTTGAATCAAGTGCAGAAAATAGAGATGACCTTTATTGTTGTTGGTGCAAACCGAGTTTTCATTATAATCAGAATCAGAATCAGGTTTATTATCACTGGCATGTGACGTGTAATTTGTTAACTTAGCAGCAGCAGTTCAATGCAATACATAATATAGAAAAGAAAAAAATAAGTATATCAATTACAATATACATATATTGAATTGATTAAAAATGTGCAAAAATCTGAAATACTGCATATTAAAAAAAAGTGAGGTAATACCCAAGGATTCAATGTTCTTTTAGGAATCGGATGGCAGAGGGGAAGAAGCTGTTCCTGAATCGCTGAGTGTGTGCCTTCAGGCTTCTGTACCTCCTACTTGATAGTAACAGTGAGAAAAGGGCATGCTCTGGGTGCTGGAGGTCCTTAATAATGGACGCTGCCTTTCTGAGACATCGCTCCCTGAAGATGTCCTGGGCATTCTGTAGGCTTTATAGCAAAACAACTAATAAATCATAGATGTATAGAGCACTACAGCTCAGAAACAGGCCCATCTGTCCATATAGTCCATGCCAAATTGTTATTCTGCTTGGTCCCATCACTCTCCACCTGGGCCTTAGACCTCCATACCCCTCCCATCATGTACTTATTCAAATTCTCTTAAATGTTGAAATTGAAACCACATTAACTACTTTTGCTGGTAGCTTGTTCCACACTCTTACCACCCTTTGAAGTAAGTTCCCCTTCAGGTTCTGCTTAAATATTTCACCTTTCATTTTTAACCTTTGACCTGGGGGGATATCATGTGATGACGTAGGATCGAGATGTGGAAATCCAGCTCTCCCGTAAAAAACCAGTAAAATAATGTTTAAGTGAAGAAAAGTTAGTAAATACTTTTTAAAAATTACTTATAAACTACTCAGGATTGTTTTAAGATATGTCTCCTAAACAGAAGCAGAAGAAAACTACTACTTTGAAGACAATACAAGTTGGAAAAGAATCAAGGCCGGCTGCCATGAAAGAGCCTCAGGCTCAAGTGCATTTTACCTCCAGCGATACAGAACAGGAAACTGCGGCAACATCAACCGTTTCCAAAAAAAAAAGAGCAACAGGAATTGCGCATGTGTGAAGGAAGGGGCATGCGCAAACACGAGCAACCCAAACTACAAATCCCAGCTATGAGCGGAACTGAAAGTGAAAGTGAATATGAGGTGGAATCAGATTCTCTGGATAAATCAGACGAAGATGAAGAGACAAACAAAGAAGAACAACAGGAAGAGGTTGGAGGTGATATTGGAGACATAAAAAATCTTTGGTGCAAATAATGCATGAATTAAAAGCATTAAAAGTAATAAAAAAAGATATTAAAAATATGAAGATTATGTTTGATAAAATGATGAAAAGACAGGACAAAATGGACAAGAAAATTAAAAACTTGGTAGAAACAACGGGAGACACCATTGATAGAGTGAATAAAATGGAAGATAATATTTCTGCCCGGACATCAGAAAGAAAATGGTTCTTGGAAAAAATGGATGTACTTGAAAATTTTAGCAGGCGAAATAATATTAAGATTGTTGGACTTAAAGAATGTATAGAGGGAGAGGATCCAATAAATTTTTTTCAAAAATGGATTCTGGAAATTTTGGAAATGGAAGAAGGAACCCAGTTAATTGAAATTGAAAGGGCTCACAGAGCCTTAAGATCAAGACCTCAAGTTGATCAAAACCCATGAACAATCTTGATAAAATGCTTAAGATATCAAGATAAAGAAAAGATCCTGAAGGCGGCTGCCCAACGTGCCAGAAAGAGAAACGGGCCATTGATGATAGAAAGGAAAACAGTTCTTTTCTATCCTGATATAAGTTATGACCTTTTGAAGAGAAAGAAGGAATTTAACCCAGCGAAAAATGTTTTATGGGAAAAGAGTTATAAATTTATATTGCACCACCTGGCAACCCTGATAATTTTTTTGGATGATGGAAAAAGAAGTTCTTTTACTGATTATCGGGATGTGGAAGAATTTGGACAAGAACTCCCAAATATTCATTAACCACAGCCAAAGATTTAAAAGTGAAATGGATTAAAGATGAAGACAGGGACAGTGAATGGAGTTGATGGATGTTTAAGGACAGAAGAATATTTAAATATATTCTTAATTATATGATACAGGGGGAGAAAGGTAAAAATTTGAGAAATATTAATCGAGAGTAGTGATATTATTTTTTCTTCTCTTATATATACATTTTTATGTTACGGGGGAGCTGGGGGAACATCGGATCGATTGCTACGGGATTCACATGTGTAATCATGGTGATTGCCATGCCCTGTACAACGGAGGGGGATAATGTTGTGTTTTTTTTATTCACAACATTAGTAGGGGGGTATTTTGTTTTTTTATATAATCTATTTTTCTTTAATTTTTCTTTCTTTGCCTGGACAATCGGGGGTGAGACACATAGCAACACGGAGAATTTAAAAAAGATTCCCCAAGGTACTACGAAAGTTGAAAAGTTAGCTATTACTATAGACTGGAGTAACTCTGTTAAAAATAATGACTAATTTACTGATTTTTTAAAGTTTTAATGTTAATGGGCTTAATGGACCGGTGAAAAGAAAAAGAATTTTAACATACATTAAGAAAATGAAAATAGATATAGCTTTTAGCTGCATTCCATTTGAAAAAATTACTTATAATTTAAGAGATAAATATGAAATATTTCTGAAAATTTGGTGCCCTTATTTACAAAAGAAAGGATTAAATATATAGGTGCTCCGAAGATAAAATTATTGGTTATTTGGGGAAAGAAATAAATATATATACTAAAGCTATTATGAACCCCATGGAGCATGTGGGGATCTTCCGATATCCAGGCATTCTTTCTTTCTTTTTTTTTCTCTTTCTACAGGGATATTTGGGGGGGAGGAGTTAAGGGGAGGGGGGAAGGGTTGATAATTTTTTTTTCCTTCTGTAACCATTTGAAAATTCAATAAAAAAATTAAAAATAAAAACCTTTGACCTTTAGTTGTAATCTCACTCAACCTCAGTGGAAAAAGCCTGATTGCATTTACTGTACCTTATCTATACCTATCATAATTTTGTATATCTCTGTTGAAACTCGCACATTCTCATACGGTCCAGGCAATGTTGTTCCAACCTCTTCAATCTATCCCTGTAACTCAGCTCCTCAAGATCTGGGGCACCACGGTAGCATAACAGTTAGCACAATGTTATTACTGCTCGGGGTGTCAGGAGTTCAATTCTAGCATCCCTTGTAAGGACTCTATATGCCCTCCTCATGGAATGCCTGGGTTTCCTCCGGGTGCTCCAGTTTCCTCACGCAGTCCAAAGATGTAGCAGTTAGTAGGTTAATTGGTCAATGTAAATTGTCATGTGATTAGGCTAGGGTTAAATAAGGGGTTGCTGGGAGGTGTGGCTCGAAAGGCTGGAAGGGCCTAATCTGTGTTGTATCTCTAAATGAAATGAATGAATGAATTTCTTCGGCTGTCCATTGATAGTCGATGATGACTGAGGCCTGGGCAAGGTTGTATGGGAGACCGGCAGTTGCCCAAGCAGCAAGTCTCCCCTCTCCACGCCACTGATGTTGTCCAAGGGAAGGGCATTAGGACCCATACAGCTTGGCAAAGCAATGTGCAGTTAAGTGTCTTGCTCAAGGATACAACACGCTGCCTCAGCTAAGGCTCAAACTAGCGACCTTCAGATCACTAGACCAACGCCTTAACCACTTGGCCACGCATACAATGAATGAATAAATAAATACAGGCATCAATAAATAAATAACATCCTTGTAAATTTTCTCTGTTCTCTCTCTCTCTTCAAGGAAAAGCAGTTAAACATTATCAAACGATGGGATGAGCACTCTGAACACATTGGGTTAGTGTCTTCAGGATGAGATCCAAAATAAAAATCTCTTAGTGTCTTAGTATTAATTCATGACAGGCAGATGCTGGATTGTTAAAATACTGCACTGCACATCTAGTTGGAACAAGAGATTAAAGATTAGCTTTATTTGTCACATGTATATTGAAACATATAGTGAAATGTGTCATTCAAGTCAAATCAGTGAGGATTGAGCTGAGCAGCCTGTAAGTGTCGCCACATCTCTGGCTTCAACACAGCATGCCCACATCTTACTAACACAAACCCGCACATCTTTGGAATGTGGGAGGAGACCGGAGTGCCCGGAAGAAAGTGGAGGTCACGTAGACAATGTACAAACTCCTCACAGGCAGTGGTGGCACTCAAATGCTGATCTTACAGCTGCTACTGTAAAGCAATGCCACTGTGCCACCGCTATTTAACACAAGTAGAACTGACCTCAAACTCTGCACCAATTAAAGTGAAAGATTTCCGCCTGAAATATTAATTGAGGTGCTGACAAAGGAGCTGTCCTTCACTGTTTTTCATTTTAGATTCCCAGCATCCAGAATTTATGTTATAATCTCACCTTTGCTATCCCCCTTCTTCATAATTTAACATGCTTGTCACTTGACTTCAATTAGATAAAAGGCTCAACTTGTACAAAGGAATCTGAGAAATGCCAGGCGTAAATAACCTGAAAGTGTCACAACTTCAAGGCGATTATAGAAAATAAAAGCTCATAGTGACGAAGGTAATGTATCTGCTGGCTAATTAGGAAAGAGAAAGTGGGCAGCAGTGTATCTTTTTCTGATTAGCAAGATGTAATGAATGGTGTGTCACAGGGATCAATATTGGCACCCCTACATTTTGATATATTTGCAGAATACACAAAGGTATGTAGGAAAGTTGTGAAGAGGGTATCTGAAAGACATAAAGGGATATAAATTAGTGAAGAGAATGGGCAAAGGTTTGGCAAAAGGAACTCAAATATGCAAATATCTGTGAGCACCCGTTTTGGGAGTAAGTATGGAACAAAAGCATGATACTTAAGTGGTGATATTTTTCCGAGCACTGAGACACAGAGAGATCTCCCTGCCCTTATCCATTGACGTGCAAACGGCTGAAGGCAGTCAAGGTAAGGAAATGGAAATGCCATCAATGGCTTCGTCCATCAGTATGAAGTGATCACTTGTATGATTGACCATCACTAACTCAAAGAAAGTTTATAACATTAATTCCTGAAATGAATGGGTTGTTTTGTATGAGTTTAGAAGAGCAAGAGTGGACTTGATAGAAACAGAGAAGTTAGAGGAGTCTTGATTGTCTTCAGAAAATGGCCAAAATATTTCCTCTATTGAGAAAATATAGAACCAGGATTCATTGTTTAAAAAATAAAGGTCAGCCATTTAAGGCAGAGATGAGGAAAAATATTCCTCTCAGAGGTTTCTGAAGTTCTGAAACTCTCTTCATCAAAGACTGGTGGAGACAGAATCTTTAAGCAACACACACAAAATGCTGGAGGAACTCGGCAAGTCAGGCAGCACCTATGGAGGTGAATGAACATTTAAAGTTTTGAGCCTTTAGCAGGACTAGAGTGGAGGAGGTAAAGGATTAGAATAAGAAGGTGAGGGTGGAGAAGGAGTACAAGCTAGCAAGTGAGAATGAGACTAGGTTAGGGGGAAGGAGGGTGGGTGGGGATGGCGGATGTGGTAATAGGTAAAGAGCTCAAAAAGGAATCTGATAGGAGAAGAGAGTGGACCATAGGAGGAAGGGAAGGAGGTGGGGCACCAGAGGGAGGTGATGGCAGGTGAGGAGAAGAGAAAGTGTAAGAAGAGAGATGGAATGAGGAATGGAAAAACAGAGAAGGAGGAGGTGGGAAAGTTAACAGAATTAGAGAAATTGTTGTTCATTCCATCAGAGTCTTTGATTAAGATAGTGGTAGGCCGATACTTGATAAGATGGGGGATGAAAGAATATTGTAGGAAGAACGTACTGTACATGCAGAGTTAAGTTTATAATCAGATTATTTACATCATTGAAAGGTATAGCTGGTACAAGTGCTGGGTGGCATACTGTCACTCCTTATTTGTATGTTTATATATATATAAAATAGTGATGTTTACTCAGTGTTGGTCAGGTGTTGTGCATTAGACCATTCCCTGACTGGGGAATCTGGAAGGAAATGCAAAAGAACTATTCAACTGAACAAGATCCATTTGGTTCCAATCCCTATATAAAATGCACCAAAAATGAACTGTCAATTATGAGCAGAAGACTGTGCAATGATGTGATACACAGGAGAAGGTCAGTGACACTAATCTGCTGGTTAAAATTGTTCTCTCTCATTCACTTTAATGGGATGAGCCAGCTCAGTGCAGCTAGTACACACAGACTGGAATCTCATCCGCTTCACATTCTGATTGAAAGCCACGTTCACCACACAGAATTTGTTCATTATTGTGCAATGTTACTTTGCACATAGTTTCCTCTTAAAGTATCCAGGTCAAAGTTCATTTTCTACATAATTTTCCCCCAACACCCAGAACAAGCTGTTTTTTCACAGCTGCCATCAGGAAGGAGGCACAGGAGCCTCAGGACTCGCATCACCAGGTTCAGAGAAAGTTACTACCCCTCAGCCGTTGGGCTCTTGAACCAAAGGGGATAACTTCACTGAACTTCACTTGGCCCATCACTGAAATGTTCCCACACCAAGGATTCTTCATCTCATGTTCTTGCTATCTATCTATCTATCTATCTATCTATTTATTTATCTATTTATCTATTTATTTATTTATTATTTTCTTTTTGTATTCGCACAATTTGTTGTCCTTTGAACGCTGGTTGAATGCCCAAGTTGGTGTGGTCTTTCATTGATTCTGTACAGGTATTATTCTATGGATTTATTGAGTATGCCTGCAAGAAAATAAATCTCAGGGTTTTATATGGTGACATATATGTACTTTGAACAACAGCAATGTTCAGGAACATGTAAAACACATGTCATAAAATGCTCTTTCTGCTAAATGTTGTTCTTCTTGTCCTTACCTACTCCCTCATGAGCCTGCACGTCACACCAACTTCCCCGGGATCCTACCACCAAACACATTTTTACCGCTCTCTCCACTCTTCATATTCCGTCTGGGTAGCCTCCTATCTGAAGGAATGAACATTGATTTCTCTAACTCCCAGTAATTTCTCTCCTGCCTCCTCCTCCTCTCATTTTCCATTACTACCATCTCTTTTTCCATTCTTGTTACCCTCTCACCCTATCTCTTCTCACCAGCCCAATATCTATCTCCAGATCTCCCCCACTTCCCTTTCTCCCATGGTCCACTACCTTCTCCTCACAGATTCCTTCTTCTATATCCCTTTACCTCTTTCACCTATCACCCCCCCCAGCTTATTACTTCACTCACCCTCACCTCCCTACCCATCTCCCCCCTCATCTATCATTTGCGAGCTTGTACTTCTCACCCTCCCCCACCTTATTATTCTGGCTTCTTTCCCCCTTCCTCTACAGCCGCGATGAAGGGCTCGGCCAAAAACATTGACTGTTTCTCCCTCCACAGATGCTGCCTGACCTTCTGAGATCCTCCAGCATTTTGTGTGTGTTGCTCTGGTTTTCCAGAATCATGATTATGAAAAACGTCCTTTGTCTTCCTCCTCCCCTCTAGATGTTTAGCAAATTAATAATATTCTAGCAGCTTTTGTGACCAATACTTTCATCTAATAATGAGTAAATGTGTCTGAGGTACAGACACTTTATCCACATTGAGGTCACATGGAATAAACTTGATGTATTGGGTTTATGGAGAGCACACTCAGTATAACCTGAGGCACATCATTCAGTGAGATGTGTGGACTAAAAGTGGTCAATGGAGAGGGCAGCAAGAGGATATATAATTCTCGATTTATGAAACAAGTAACTGCTGTGTTTTAATATTAAAATCTACTAACAACCAAGAAAATTCAGAAACAGTGGTCCTGATCATGTAGTGGGATAACTTCTGTGATCAGTGAGTTTTGTGGAGGAGTAGGTTTCTGCACTTTTTGCAATATTGTCTCCAGGTTTGCTTATCATTTGCTAGTAGCCTCTCCTTTAAGAAGCCTGCCTGATAGTCAGGAGGGGAATACTGGAGAAGTTATAACCTCAAGGAGCCTGCAGCCACTTAAGACATTGTGGGGGAAATAGCCCTGCATTTTTTGTAGTTGGGGCCCATTGATGCTGGTTGGGATTCTCAATTATGGGTTGAGGACATGGAAGTCAGATTCAGGGGTGCAGCCTCATCTCTGGAAAGTGGGGATGGGGTTGTCCACTACGGAAGGAATGAATGGTGGTGGAGGGGGAAGTTGGTTAGCTTGGCAGATTGGAAGCCAACCCTGGTCCCACCAGAACACCAAACATTCATGCACACCTCATTCTTTCAAGCAGATGAACTCAGCAACCATCAACAGGAGCACTTTTTATTCTACTCTAGGTTTAATATGAAATAATTTTGCACCAAATTAATGGACCATGAGTATCATCTGATTTTACAGTTGCTAGCTAAAATATTAAGAATTTCCCATCAATGATGATGGCACTGGAATCCTACACCATAAGTTATATATCAATTACATGGCTGAAACGGCTCCGGAATAAGCAGAGAGCTCACTCGGTTAGCAAGTACCAAAAAGGTGTGTGTGTGTGTGTGTGTGTGAGCGTGTGTGTGAGCGTGTGTGTGTGTGTGAGCGCTAGCCTATCATTTGCACAGAATTACCAAGACAGAAATTTCCTCAGGGTAGCATGCCCAAAGAACGCTGGACGAATTTCTGGAGTAACACTAGATGACCCAAGAATGGTCTCTATTACAGTGCACTTCCAAAATAAGATTAACCTTTCTTTATATAACTTGCAAAAAACAAAATATCAAATTTTGTCCTCCAGGTCAAAACATGGGAAGCCTTCAAATTCCAAATTTGATCGGTCAATGAGACAGCCATACAGCCAGGTAACTGGTTCCTGTTCTTTCTTTGATGCCATCATTTATTCTTCCTCAGTGATGTTCAACTTAGCTAGTGCCTCCGCTGGAAGCTTGCTTACCTTTTGGAGAAGGGTTACTATCTCCATTTTTCGTGTGTACGGACCATCTGGGCTAATGGCTGTAGAGGCCATGTCAGTGGGTATATTTAAAATGGAGGTTGGTAGGTTCTTGATTAGTAAGGGTATTAAAGGTTATGGGGTGAAAGCAGGTGAATTGAGCAGAAAGGGAAAGTAAATCAGCCATGATATAACAGTGGAGCAGACTGGACAGGCTGAACGGCCTAATTATGTTCTTATGTCTTATGGCCTTACATTAACTTTCACCAGAATAAAGTAAGGATTTGAGTTTCTGGACCTTCTACTTTATGACTTCCTGTTAATGCAAGAATGAAATAGGCTTCAAATATGTAAGATGATGGGCTCATAGCCCAGTCCTCGGACCCTTATGAGCCAAACTGTACTGATGTATCAAGCATCTAGGTTATGTGATGATGGATCAAAACTCATGAAGATGTGTAGTGTGAGGCTCCAAATTAAGGGCAGAAGATACAAAATCCAGAAAGCACAGACCCCCAGCCTCAAGTACAGGTAAGCTAGGCAATAATATTAAAGAGGACACCATAAGGTTCTTTTCCAGATATATGAAGAGTAAAAGAGAGACAAGAGTGGACATTGGACTGCTGGAATAGAGCACTGGAGAGGTAGTAATGGAGGACAAAGAAACAGCAGGTGAACTGAGTAAATATTTTGCATTAGTAAACACTGAGGAAGACTCCAGCAGCATGCTTGATATTTGAGAATATCAAGCGGTCAGAAGGTGATTGTAGATGCTATTTCTAAAGAGAAGGTAATTAGGAAATTGAAAGTTTTAAGGTAGATACTGTAAGTCACCTGGACCAGATGGAATATTCCCTAGTGAAGGAGGTAGCTGAAGAGTTTGTGGAGGCATTAGGAGAGATCTTTCAAGAATCACTAGATTCTGGAATGGTTCCAGAGGACTGGAAAACTACAAATTTCACTCCAATCTTTAAGACTGAAGGGAGGCAAAAGACAGGAATTTTTGGCCAGTTAGCTTGACTTCAGTGATTAGCAAGATGTTAGAGTTCATTATTAAGGATGAAGTTTTGGTGTACTTGGAGGTGCACAACAAAATAGATCAAGGTCAGCATGGCTTTCTAAAGGGGAAACTTGTCTGATAAATCTATGATATTCTTCGAGGAAGTAACAGGCAGCATAGACAAAGATGAATCAGTGGATGTTATTTACCTGGATTTTCAGAAGGCTTTTGACAAGGTGCCATAAATGAGGTATTACAGTAAAGTTAATAATGTGAACAGAAGTTTGGCTAACTGAGATAAGGCAAAGAGTGGGAATAAAGGGGGTCTGCTCTGATGGTCTGCTGGTGGGAGAATTCAGAGAATATTCACGAGGATGATTCCTGGAATGCAGGGACTAACATATGAGGAGCGTTTATTGGCTCTTGGATTGTATTCGTTAGAGTATAGAAGAATGAGAGGGGATCTTATAGAAACATTTCGAATGTTGAAAAGGTTGGACAGAGTAGATGTGGAAAGGCTGTTCCCTTGGTGGGTGAGTAAACAGTGAGTCTGCAGAAGGACTTGGATAAATTAGGAGAATTGGAAAAGAAGCGACAGATGGAATACAGAAATTAGGCAATTTTCTAATGGGGAGAGAATTCAGAAATCAAAGGTGAAAAGGGACTTAGGAGTCCTAGTACAGGATGCACTCAAGATTAACTTGCAACTTGATTCATTAATAAGGAAGGCAAATACTGAATATATTTGTTCCACATTATTGCATGCACCATTGCTTTTTTAATTAAAAAAATTGACAACGCTTAAGAATAAAGTTAAAATTTTTCTAACTTGTATGATGGCTGCAAGAATTTCTTGGCATTTAAGTACAAGCTTCTACTTTAAGGTGTTTGTTAAATATTAACAAGACAAACAATTTCCCAATCTATTACCTCAGTGAGCAAATTTAATTAAGTTTAATTTAAGCCTAAAATGAAGATAATTGTGCCTGACCCCTGAAAATCACTTTGATGTCTGAGGTCAAAGAAAAGTAATCATGTTCCTTTTTCTAGTAAGATATGAATCTTACACTTTTCTCTGCAATTTAAATGAGACAAACTATCTTATTTTGTTAATTTATTTGTGGTAATATTACTTACGTGTTGTGTGTGAATCATATGTACTGTGTTGTGCACCTTGGTCCGGAGGACTGTTGTTTCATTTGGTGGAATACATATGTACAATTGAATGACAATAATGTGTACAATTGAACTATCAGAGCTGGAACTAATTGGACTTCAGACTGTGTGGAATTCTCAAAGATGGATTTGTTTAGACTAGCATCTGAAAACATAAAGCCAGGGCCAATTAATTTAGGTTTAATATATTAGTAAAATTTACAGCGGGGTTGGACTTTGAATCATTTGATTTTGTAAAGCAGAACATTCGGAAAGGAAAAGGCTGAATAGCGAATGACATTAATGCTCAGAAATGTATTTTCTTGGACTATTCATCACCAAATCGGTGATAAACAGTAGCTGAAAAAATTAGTTTCGAACCAGCGGTGCCTGTGCCTACTGTTACAACAGGCCAACAGCAGATGGCATTTTATTGGCTCTTCACTCAGCACCGGACAGTGAAGATATATGCATCAGGATGCTCTTCATTGACTACAGTTCTGTATTAAACTCCAAGATCCAGGCTTTGATACTTCCTTGTGCAACTGAATCTTTGATTTCCTTGCTTGAGGACTCCAGACAATTAGGAATGGCAACAATATCTCCTCCACTATCACCATCAGCACAGGTGCACGGTAAGCTGTGTGTTTAGCCCCCTGCTCAATCGTTTTACACTTATGACTCTGAGGCTAAATTCAGCTCCCACACTATATTCAAGTTTGCTGACAACACCAGTGCTGTTGGCCATATCAAAGGTGGTGACAAATCGGCAACAAGAGGGAGATTGAAAATCTGGCTGAATGTTTCCACAACAAAAACCTCTCACTCAAAGTCAGAAAAACCAAAGAGCTGATTATTAACTACAGGAGGAAACTGGAGGTCCATGAGCCAATCTTCATCAGGGATCAGAAGTGAGGAGGGTCAGTAACTTAAAATTCCTTAGTGTGGTCACTTCAGAAGATCTGTCCTCGGTCCAGCATGCAAAGAAGGCATGGTAGTATCTCAACTCTCTTAGAAGTTTGCACAGATTCGGCAGGTCATCTAAACCTTTGACAAACTTCTATAGATGTGAGGTGGAGAGTATGTTGACTGGTTAGATCACGGCTGGGTATGGAAACACTAACGTCCATGAATGGAAAAGTCAGAAAAAAGTATTGGGTATTTCCTGTTCTGATTTTTTTTTTCATTATCCTGAGGAAGCTGCAAAAAAAAGCTAATTGAACACAATTATTGTCATATTAGTGATGGTCTAGATTGGGTCTTCACTGATTCCTATCCCTCATCCTCATCTATCTGCCTTAGTTTCGTATTTTTGATAACCATGTGAATCAATATCAGTCTTAAAATCTTGATTCAACCTGGCATCCACCACCTCTTGGGGCAATGCCAGAGTTCGATTACTAACTCCCCAAAGAACAATTTCCTGATTTTGGTCCTGAATAGTCTGGCTCTAGTTGATAGAAAATGTCCCATGATCATTGACACTCTATCAGAGAATTCATTATCCATTTTATCCAATTTTTAAATTTATTTTCTTTTATTTAGAGATACAGAACCATAGCAGAAGGGCCTAGATGGAGTGGATGTGGAGAGGATGTTTCCTATAGTGGGAAAGTCTAGGACCAGAGGGCACAGCCTCAGAATAGAAGGAATTTCTTTAGCCAGATGCTGGTAAATAAGTGCAATTCATTGGCACAGCAGGCGGTAGAGGCTAAGTCACTGGCTATATTTAAAGCAGAGATTGATAAGTTCTCTATTAGTAAATGCATTAAAGATTATGAGGAAAGGGCAGGAGAATGGAATTGAGAGGGATAATAAATCAGCCATGATGAAATAGCGGAACAGACTAGATGGGCTGAATTTCCTAATGTCTTATGATAGCTGCATCTTCTAAAACCACCTTTTGAAGATGTCCTCGATGGTTGGAAGGTTTCAATGAAGTTAGCTGAGTTTACAACCCCCTGCAGTCTCTTTCAATCCTGTACATTGGAGTCTCCATACCACAAGGTGATGACAGCCAGTTGCAGTTCAACTGGTGCAAAATTATTCCAAGGCCTATTTTGATGAATTCTTATCTCCAGCCTCTTTGGTTCTGAAGTATTTCCACTCACCTCATTGATCATAGTCCATACCTGCACCTAAATATCACCACACTGATAGTCACGATCCTTTGGACCTAATGGCATGATTCTGAATATATTTGGACGATGGTTATTCATAAACCACTTGGTCTAAATGTTTCCTGTAGTCGCTGAAGCATCAGGGATGTACTTGTACAGGTCATGGGAGTTATTAAACAATCGTCTACAATGTTTACCAATGGCATAGAAGGATGTTAGTTCAGTCAACTGCATCCCTGCAGGTTCATGAAGCCACCCTAATCCCTACTAGTTTTTCCTGTCACTTATTTTACTCACATTCTAATCAATTTCCACCATTTCTACCACTCACATAGAATCAGGAAACTAATTTCAAAAGTTCCATCATCTAAACTAACAATTGCATATTCAAAGCAATACACACAAAATGCTGGAGGAATCCACAGGTCAGGTTGCATCTATGGAAATGAATAAACAGTCAATGTTTTGGTCCGAGACCCTTCTTCCATCCTGATACTACCTGACCTGCTGAGTTCCTTTGGCATTTCCAGCACCTGCAGAATTTCAAATTCCAGATTGTTAAAGGTCTTTACTTGCCTAATACGTGCACATGCACGCACACACACAGACAGACAGACAGACAGACAGAAAGGCTGGCATTAAAGTAATACTTTATGCTATCCTGCTAGTCTTGATCCATTTATATAATCAAAAGTAACTAAAACAGGGCATAAATTGAAGACTATTTTGTGCTGCAAGTGAAACTTTAACTTTAATATAGCCAATTCTGCCACTTAATTGTGAAAATGTGTAGCATTGAAGTGAAATCACACAAACATATGATAGTTATTAATAACCTGACTTGCTACTCCACTGTAGAGCATGGTCTGTTATCAGTCGCAGTATGCCTGCTTTTGAAAAAACCTCTCAGAATGAGGACAAAGCTTATGTTATATACAAACGTATTTGTGCACATGCACAGAAATCCACAGCAGCTTATTAGATTTGACAATCAAGCATAAATTGTATCCACAATTATGTTAACAATACTTTTTAAATTTCAGCTTGAATTCATCTCCATATCACAAAATGAATCACGTGCCAAGAATTGGCTCAACCGGGCAGAGGTTAAGAAAGCTATTTTTTAAAATTTAATTTTACAGCATATTTCTTATCAATGGATATATATGATTTAGAAATTGAAGATCTATTGGAAAACAATAAGCATCTTGGTGTTCACCTGGCAGAGAATCTCACCTGGTCCCTCAACACCAGCTCCATAGCAAAGAAAGCCCAGCAGTGTTTCTACTTTTTGTGATGGCTGAGGAAAGTCCATCTCCCCCCCGCCCCCCATACTCATCACATTCTACAGGGGTTGTATTGAGAGCATCTGAGCAGCTGCATCACTGCCTGGTTCGGAAATTGCACCATCTCAGATCGCAAGACCCTGCAGCGGATAGTGAGGTCAGCTGAGAAGATCATCGGGGTCTCTCTTCCCGCCATCGCGAACATTTACACTACACGCTGCATCCGCAAAGGAAACAGACCCCATGCACCCCTCATACAATCTCTTCTCTCTCCTGCCGTCTGGGAAAAGGCTCCGAAACATTCGGGCTCTCACGACCAGACTATATAACAGTTTCTTCCCCCAAGCTATCAGACCCCTCAATACCCAGAGCCTGGACTGACACCTTATTGTCTTGTTTATTATTTATTGTAATGCCTGCACTGTTTTGTGCACTTTATGCAGTCCTGGGTAGGTCTGTAGTCTAGTGTAGTTTTTGTGTGGTTTTTTTTCTGTGTTGTTTTTTATGTAGTTCAGTCTAGTTTGTGGACTGTGTCATGTAATACCATGGTCCTGAAAAACATTGTCTCATTTTTACTATGCACTGTACCAGCAGTTATGGTCGAAATGACAATAAAAGTGACTTGACTTGACTTGAATTCTAGACAAATAACAGTGAAACTTATTGATACAGTGGGCCAAGATGATTTGAGAGAAAGGCCAAGAGTGTTTTGCAAACTCAGTACGTTTAAAACAATCCCATGTATGTTTGTCAGGACCCTAAGGGATCAGAAGTATTTTGTGAAGTGTTTTTTTTTTTACAAACAATATTGTTACCATAATGGAATCATAGTCCCTTTAATTGACTTTGCAGTGTTTTTCTTGGGTGTTACTTGGGACACTGGTGATTTCAGAGCGATACTAAAATACAAAAGGAAATAATAATTGCAGTAAATTAACACTGTAACTCTTTCCCCTAATTTTTTTTTACCTTGACTTGTTTCTTCTTGGTCCCCTCATTATTTTCAGCCTCTTCATGCTCTTTGACACCTTGGGGAAGGTTGGTGTAGTTGGCTAGTCCGCTGAGAAGAGATGATACCATAGGACTGGTGTCCATTTCTTCCTGCAAAAACATTATAGACAGAACACAAAACAGTGAAAACTCTATGCATTTCAGACTGCTAGGCAGCTATTAGAGCTTTGTGTTTCTGCAGTTGACCTAAGCTGTACCAACTAATCAATATGCCCATCACAAAACTATTAGAATTTAAAGGCCACACTTACATATGTGTTAACTAACAACATGAATGTAACAAATCCAATTATTCTAAATTTAATGCTATGAATAGCTAATCCAGAAAAGGTCATAAACACAAGAGATTCTGCAAATGCTGGAAATCCAGAGCAACAGACACAAAATGCTGGAGGTAATCAACAAATCAGGCAGCATCTATGGAGAGGACTTCATAAGCATTAGTGACAGACCAATCAATTCTCAGAACAAGAGAGCTTCACACAGGTCAGGGAGAAGAGTTTAAAAAAGGAACATTTTGTGGGGCTTGGCGCAGTAGAGGTGGACCAATCGATTTGCAATTCATTCGCAGTAGCAAATAAAAGTAAAGCAGGGTCAAAGTGGAGTGGCCATTGTGAGAACGGACCAGTGTAGGAGTGGGAACTTGAGCCTTTGGTGGGGAGGCACAGGTAAGTAGCAGGTAAGGCTGTTGTAGGGGTTGAATAAAAAGTTACTAAATTACAGCTAATTAAAGAAAGTAGGAATGATGCAAGATCAGGATCGGGTGATGTGCTGTAGCTGCATGATACGTGAGCTGGTGGTTCCTGGTGACCATATCCGCAGCAAGTGTTGGCTGCTCGAGGCACTCAAGTCTAATGTTGATGACCTGGAATCTGAGCTTCAGGCACTGCGGCACATTAGGAAGGGGGAGAGTTACCTGGATTCTCTGTTTCAGGAGGCAGTCACACCTATTAGATTAATATCCAGTCAGTGGTCAATGACAAGAGGGTCTGTCTGTGAGTGAGGTGGGTGGTGGGATCCAAGAGACACTGCCGGAGGAGCCTCAGCCCTTGAGCTTCTCCAACAGGTCTGAGGTTCTTGCTCCCTGTGTGGATGAGGGTGGGGTTGGAGGAAGGATGAGCAACCTAACTGTGGAACCGTAGTTCAGGAAGCCATTCAAGAGGAGGGAGAGAAGAGAAATGTAGTGGTAATTGGGGATAGTATAATCAGGGGAATAGACAGAGTTCTCTATCACGAAGATAGAGTGTCCCAAACACTGTGTTGCCTGCCTGGTGCCCTAGTTTGGGACATCTTATCTGAACTGTAGAGGATTTTGCAGTGGGAAGGGAAAGATCTAGTTGTCATGGTCCATGTGGGTACCAATGCCATAGGTAGAATGAGGAAGGAATTCAGCTGAGAGAATTTGAGCTGCTATGGACTGAAAAAAGCAGAACCAAAAGGGTAGTAATCTCTGGATTACTATTTGAGCTATATGTTAATTGGCACAGGGTCAAGAAGATTAAAGTTAAATGTGTGGCTCAAGGATTGGTGTGAGAGAAGTGGGTTTGAATTTATGGGAAATTGGCACCAGTATTGGGGAAGGGGGGAGCTGTACTAATGGGAAAGGCTCCACCTGAACTGTGATGGGACCTGGATCCTAGCGAATCGCATAACTAGGGCTGTGGATAGGGCTTTAAATTAAATAGTAGGGGGGGTGGGGTTCAATGGATTGGAGAAGTATGGATAAAGTAATAAAGAAAAGTCTGGATACAGATAAAGAAAAAGCAAAAGATAAAAAAGTGAAAAATAAGAGTAAAGAAAAGTCAGGTGTAAAAGAGAACAAGATTACAAGACTTTAAAAGCACAATGAGTGTAAGGGCACTTTATCTAAATGTCAGTAGTGTTCAAAATAAGGTCAGTGAACTTGTGGCAAAAATCAGTACAAAGGATGTGATTTATTGGCCATTAAAGAAATGTGGTTGCAGGGTGGAGAGGATTGGGACTTAAATATCCAAGGATATCAGGCAATACGGAAGAATCGGCAGGAAGGTTAGGGAGGTGGAGTAGTGCTCTTAATTAAGGATGAGATCAGGGAGATAGTGAGAGATGATATAAGATCTAAGGAGCCGAATGTTGAATCCATCTGTGTAGAGATTAGGAATAGTAAAAGGAAAAACAATCATTGGTGGGAGTTATCTATAGGCCACCGAATAATAACATTACAGTAGCTCAGGCAATAAACAGAGAAATATCTAAGACATGTAAGAATGGAATAGCAGTTATCATGGGGGGCTTTAACTTGCACATAGATTGGGTAAATCAAGTTGATTGAGGCACTCTTGAGGAGGACTTCGTAGAATGTATCTGTGCTGGCTTCTTTGAACAGCATGTTACTGAACATACAAGGAAACGTGTATTCTTAGATCTGGTCCTGTGCAATGAGACAGGTAAAATTAGTGATCTTGTTGTAAGGGACCCTCTAGGAAAGAGTGATTGTAGAATGATTGCGTTTCTCATACAAATGGAGGGGGCAATAGTTCAAGCTAAAACCAATGTATTATGCTTAAACAATGGAGACAACAATGGGATGAGGGAGAATTTCGCTAGTGTAGACTGGCAACACAGGCTATTTGGTGGGACGGTTGAGGAACAGTGGAAGACTTTCAAAGAGATTTTTTACAGTGCTCAACAAAATATATTCCAGTTAAAAGCAAGGACAGTCAGGGTGGGGAGAGCCAGCACAGGATAAGTAAGGAAGTAAAAGAAGGCATCAAACTAAAAGCTTGTGCATACAAAGTCACCAAGAGTAGTGGGAAACTGGAAGATTGGGAAGAGTTTAAAAAGCAACAAAAACCACAAAGAACTAGAACAAAATATAAAAAGGGATAATAAAAGCTTTTTAATTATATAAAGTGGAAAAAGGTGGCTAAAGTGAATGTAGGTCCCTTGGAGGATGAGAAGGGGGAATTGATATTGGGTAATGAGGAAATGGCCGAGGCTTTGAATGAATATTTTGTTTCGGTCTTCATGGTGGGGGACACGTCTAACATGCCAAAGAGAGACGTTATGGATGCAATGGGAAGTGAGGACCTGGATACAATAGCTATAGAATTGGGGGTGATGTAGTAGCATGGATAGAGAATTGGTTAACCAATAGAAAGCAGAGAGTTGGGGTACATGGGAGTTTCTCTGGTTGGCCTTCATTGCTAGAGGGATTAAATTTAAGAGCAGGGAGGGTATGCTGAAACTGTATTGGGTACGGGTGAGGCTGCACCTGGAGTACTGTGTGCAGTTCTGGTCTCCTTACTTGAGGGAGGGTATACTGGCTTTGGAGGCGGTGCAGAGGAGCTTCACCAGGTTGATTCCTGAACTGAGAGGGTTAGTCTATGAGGAGTGATTGAGTTGCCTAGGACTGTACACACTGGGATTCAGAAGGTTGAGAGGAGATCATATAGAAACATATAAAATTATGAAAGGGATAGATAAGATAGAGGCACATAAGTTATTTCCACTGAGAGGTGAGACTTGAACTCGGAGACATAGCCTCAAGATTCAGGGGAGCATTTAGGACAGAGATGGGAGGAACTGTTTTTTCCAGAGAGTGGTGAATCTGTGGAATTCTCTACCCAACGAAGTAGTGGAGGCTAACTCAATGAATGTATTTAAGTCAAGGTTGAATAGATTTTGCATAGTAGTGGAATTAAGGGTTATGGGGTAAACACAGGTAGGTGGAGATGAGTCCATTGTAATATCAGCCATGATCTTATTGAATGGCGGAGCAGGCTTGGTGGGCCAGATGGTCTACTCCAGTTCCTATTTCTTATGTTCTTAAGTAGTGGAAAAGAAAGCAAGTAAGATAAAGAGTCGATTTTTTGGACTGAGACCTTTAATCAAGACTAGAAATGAAGTGGGAAGGTAAAGAGTTTGGAGAAGAAGAATTTCAGAGTTGTATACTTTGATAATAAATGAACCTTAGAATAGCCAATGCTTCAGGCTGAGACCCTTCATCAGGACTGGAAAGGAAAGGGAAAGAATCCAGAAAATAAGAAGGTGGAAGGAAGGGAAGGAACGCATGTGGAAGATGATAGGTGAAGCTAGGTGGGCAAGGGAGGGGAATGAAGAGAGAAGCTGAGACATGATAGATGGACAATGGAAAGAGCTGAAGAAGAAAGAATCTGATTGGAGAGGAGAGTTGAGCATGGGAGAAAGAGATAGAGGAGGGGCAACAGAGAGAGGTGATAGGAAGTTTGATTTGCACAGGCTCTCTTTGATACCATTAGAATCTCCCATCAATATATGAGATTACTCTGGAGCATGATACGATATATTAAAGACAACATAAATTAGATAGATACTTTATTGATTCCAGAGGAAATTATAGTATTACACCTGTATTACAAGTGCACAGATATAAATATTAGAACAGAAGTAGAAAGAATAAAAAATAAGTTAGCACCAACAGTCTAACAGGAGAGGGTCACCACTTCCCAGCTATAGGTTGACTCATTGTAGAGCTTAATGGCCGAGGGTAAGAATGACCTCATATAGCGCTCTTTGGAGCAGTGCAGCTGTCTTAGCCTATTACTAAATGTGCTCCTCTGTTCACCCGACGTGGCATGCAGAGGGTGAGAAACATTGTTCAGAATTGCCAGGAATTTCTGGTCCTTTGTTCTACCACAGTCTCCAGTGTGTCCAGTTTGACTCCTATAACAGAGCTAGCCTTTCTAATCAGTTCATTGAGCCTGTTTGTATCACCAGTGTTGATGTTATTGTCCCAGCACACCGCCACACAGCCCATAGTACTGGCAACAACAGACTGGTGGAACTTGTGAAGGAGAGGCCTGCACACTCCAAAGGGCCTCAGTCTCCTCAGGAAGTAGAGGCGACTCTGGCCCTTCTTGTACACAGCCTCTGTGTTGGTGCTCCACTCAAGTCTGTTAACTATCTGTTAACAAGGTGCACCCCAGATACTTGTTAATCCTCACCATCAATATTAACAGGGAGCAGTGCAGGCTTAGTCTTCCTAAAGTCCATCACCATCTCCTTTGTCTTATGATGTTAAGCTGCAGATGATTCAGCTTGCACCATTTGACAAAGTCCTCCACCTGTATTCATCATCCTGTCTGCCCTTTACACGCTCAACTATTGCTGAGTCATCAGAAAATTTCTGCAGATAACATGACTCAGTGTTGTATCTGAAGACGGAAGTATACAGGGTAAACAGGAAGAAAGCCAATACAGTCCCCTGTGGGGCCCCAGTGCTGCTTATAGCCATGTCTGACACACAGCTCTGAAGCTGCACAAACTGTGGTCTGCCAGTCAGGTTGTCCATTATCCAGGATACAATGGAAGTGCCAATCTGTATTGAATGGAGCTTTTCCCCAGCAATGAGGGCTGTATGGTATTGAAGACACTTGAGAAATCAAAAAAACACGATCCTCACAGTGCTGAGGATTAGAGTAGGCAAATTAGAGTAGGCTCTGTTCGATAGACAGTCAGTGAGACACAATGAGATCAATTCAATGAGACACTCAAAATGCTGGAGGATCTTGGCAAGTGAGGAGCATTTATGTGGGGAGAATAAACAGTCTACGTTACTGACTCAAACCCCTCATCAGCATTTCAGGATCAGAATCAGTTTTAATATCTCCAGCATATGTCGTGAAATTTGTTAACTTTCTGGCAGCAGTACAATGCATTACATTAAAATACAGAAAAAAGCCTGTGAATTACAGTAAGTATATATATATAATAATGAAATTAAATGAGTCGTGCAAAAACAGAAATAAAAAAAGTAGTGAGGTAGTGTGTATGGGTTCAATGAGCATTCAGAAATTGGATGGCAGAGAGGAAGAAGCTGTCCCTGAATCGATTAGTGTGTGCATTCAGGCTTCTGTACCTCCTTCCTGGGGGTAATAATGAGAAGAGGGCATGTCCTGGGTAGTGGGGGTCCTTAATGATGGACACTGCCTTTTTGAGGCACCGCTCCTTGAAGATGTCTTGGATAGTATGGAGTCTAGTGCCCAAGATGGAGTTGACTAATTTTCTAACTCTCTGCAGCTTACTTCAATCCTGTGCAGTTGCCCCTCCATACCAGACGGTGATGCAGCCAGTTAGAATGTTCTGCACAGTACATCTGTAGAAATTTGCGAGTGTTTTAGGCGACATACCAAATCTCCTCAAACTCCTAATGATTTTAAGTAAATTCTGCAAAACCTCACAAAGTAGTTTCAAATGCTAAGCAAAGTTAAGATTCCTCAGAAATATGTTAGAATCAGAATCTGGTTTATCTCTGACACGAGTCTTAAAGTTTGTTTTGGAACAGCGTTTCAGTGCAAACCAAAAGCTTCAAAAATCGATAAATAGTGCAAAAGTTGAATAATGAGTTCCTGGACTGTTCAGGCACCTGATGGCAGAGGAGAAATGCTATTCTTGATGTTGGCTTCTGAGACAGAGATCACGCAGCTGCCAAATGCTGTGGGATATGCACAGGTGTAGTGTTATTCTCTCTTTCAAAGCATGCACAAAAGGGATATTGTAAATTGTCACAATGATGGCTTATAGACCTCAGATAACCCCATGCTGCAATAAGATAATCTGATTGTGACAGCAAATTTCAGTCTAGTTGCCATTGTAAATTGTGTGTTTTTATAATACAACCTCCAAATGCAATGAACTATTGCATAAGATATAATACAGAGCAGATATAATAATCACCACAAAAGGTGGGTTTTGCCGTCGGCCACTTATTTGAATTCCACATCCCAGTCCCGATCCAACAAGTTGGTCCATGGCTCCTCTAGTGCCATGATGAGGTCACTCTCAGGTTGGAGGAGCAACACCTCATATTCCACCTGGGTAGCCTCCAACCTGATAGCATGAACATCGATTTCTTTAACTTCCGTTAATTTCTTCCTCCCTCCCACTTCTCTCTTTTTCCACTCCCTATTCTGGCTCCATTCTTGCCCCTTCACTTCTCCTCACCTGCCATTCCCTCCCTCAACTTCCCCCCCACCTCCTTCCCTTTCTCAAATGGTCCACTCTCTTCTCCGTTTAGTTTCCTTCTATTATAGCCCTTTTACCTCTTCTACCTCTCAGCTTCTCATTTCAACCCCACTCACCTGATTTCATCTATCATCTTCCAGCCTTTACTCCATCCCCTCCCTCACCTTCTTATTCTTGCCTCTTCCTCCTTCCTTTCCAGTGCTGATTAAGGGTCTTCGCCCAAAACATTCACCTCCATAGACGCTGCATGGCTTGGTGAGTGTCTCCAGCATTTTGTGTATATTGCAAAGAAAATATTTTTCTGCACATATTTGAAAAAGTTTGCCTATGCAGTCATCCTCAAGCAGTTGTAGTGAATGTGGTGTTTATTGGAGTCATTACTGGACCATTCAGAAGGCGGAGGTAGGGATAGATAGAGCATATAGAGAGCTAGTTGCACCCAAGGAGCCAGACACAGGAGACTGGGTGACAGTCAGGAAGGGTAAAGCGATTAAGGAGCTAATGCAGAGTACCCCTGTGGCCATCTTCCTCAAAAAAAGGTTTGGATACTGTTGCGGGGGGATGACCTAAAGTCACAGTGGTCAGGTCTCTGGCACTGAGTCTACCTCTGTAACTCAGAAGGGAAGAGGAGAGAAGAGGCACACTGTGGTGATAGAGGATTCATTAATTCAGGGAATAGACAGGAGGTTCTGTGGGCAGGAACAAGATTCCTGAATGGTATCTTGCCTCCCGGGTGCCAGGGTCTGGGTTATCTTGAATTGAGTTCTCAGCATTCTTAAATGGGAGGGTGAACAGACAGAAGTCATGGTCCATGTAGGTCTCAATGATATGGGTAGGACGAGTGACGAGGTTCTGCATGGGGAGTTCAGGGAGTTAGGAGGTAAATTATAGGGCAGGACCTCCAGGGTTATGATCTTAGAATTGCTACCCATGTCACTAGTATGGCCAAAACTAGGAAGATTATATGGTTTAATAGGTGGCTAAGGAGTTGGTTTAGGAGGGAAGAAATAAGATTTTTGGATCATTGGTAAGGAGGGACCTATACAGAAAAGATGGGTTGCACCTGAACTGGAGGAGGAATAATATCCAAGCAGGAAGGTTTGTTAATGCTGCATAGTGGGGTTTAAACTAGAGTTGCAGGGGATGGGAACCAGAGTGCCAGAATAGTTAGTGGAGAGGTTGTGAAGGCAGATATTGTTAAGACCTCAGACAAAGTCAGGAATCAGAAGGTTGAGCATGTTGTGACTAGTATCCTGAGCTGCCTATATTTCAATGCAAGAAGTATCGTAGGAAAGGCGGATGATAGTGCTGAAGATGAGGTAGCTTGTTTACAAACAGAGGCAATGTGTAGTGTTGAGAGGGTAAGATTGCAGTCAACAGGATGAGTTGCAATGTTAAAAGCAGACAAAATTGAAAAGGGTGAATACAGCACTGAAGGTATTATATTTGAATGTGAACAGTATACACAGTAAGGTAGATGAACTTGTAGCACAGTTGTAGATTGGCAGGTATGACGTTGTAGGCATCACTGGCTGAAAAAAGATTATAATTGAGAGCTTAATGTCAAAGGATACACATTGTACTGAAAGGATAGGCAGGAAGGCAGATGTTGCTCTGTTGCTGAAAAATGATATCATATCATTAGAAAGAAGTGACATGGGGTCAGAGGGTATTGAATCATTGTGGAGAGAACTAAGAAACTGCAAGGATAAAAAGACCCTGATGGGAGTTCTGTATAGACCCCTAAACAGAAATAAGGATGTGGCCTACAAATTACAATGGGAGAAAGAAAAAGCATGACAAAAGAGCAATGTTACAATACTCATGGGAGCTTTTAATATACAGGTAAACTGGGAAAATCAGGTTGGTACTGGATTCCAGGAGGGGGGATTTCTAGAGTGCCTACGAGATGGTTTTTTAGAGCAGCTCGTGGCTGAGGGCACTAGGGGATCAGGTATTCTGGACTGGGTGTTGTGCAATGTTAGCATTCATTTCAAGAGAATTAGAATATAAAAGCAAGGATATAATGTTGAGACTTTATAAAGCACTGATGAGGTCTCACTTGGAGTACTGAGAGTAGTTTTGGGCTCCTTATCTTAGAAAGGATTTGTGGAAAGTGCAGAGGGTTCAAAGGAGGTTCATGAAAATGATTCCAGGATTGAATGGTTTGTCATTTGAAGAGTGTTTGATGTCTCTGGGCCTATATCCACTGGAATTCAGAAGAATGAGGGGTGACCTCATTGAAACCTATTGAATGATGAAAGGCCTCGATAGAGTAGATGTGGAGAGGATGTTTCCTATGGTAGGAGAGGCTAAGACACAGCCTCAGAATAGAGGGTCATCCTTTCACAACGGAGATGCGGAGGAGATGAGGAGACAGAGAGTGGTGAATCTGTGGAATACTTTGCCACAGGCAGCTATGGAGGCCAGGTCTTCATGTATATTTAAGGCAGACGGTGATAGATTCTTTATTGGTCAGGAGGCGAAGGCAGGAGTTTGGGGCTGAGAGGAAAATTGGATCAGCTACGATGAAATGGCAGAGCAGACTCGATGGGACAAATGCCTTAATTCTGCTCCTATATCTTATGGTGTTATGTAGTCAGTGTATTGAGTTCATTTCTGAGTTCCATCCATTGTCACAGAGTCGTGGAGAGATATGGCAAAGAAACATGCCCTTCAGTCCTTTGAGTGCATGTTCCTCAGCAATATCCATTCCTACACTAGTTCTCCCTTAACACATTTTATTTTCTGCACCTGCCCAATAATGTTCCAGGGGTAATTTATAGCAGCTAATTAACTTAGAAACCCACAATTCTTGCTTTGTGAGAGGAATTTGGAGCACCAGGGGGTAACCTACATGATCAGAAGGAACAGGTGTCATGAACTCCATACAGACAGAATGTGAGATGTTGCTTTTCTAGTCATGTGGGGCCTCGCCACAGTAGGACAGATGGGTTGGTGTGGAACTGGGAGGGAGAGATGAAATGGCACGTGACCGGGGGCTCAGAATAGCCAGTATGGACACCATGGTAACATAGAGGTGGCACTGCCGTGTAGTGGATAGTGAAATGCTTTACTTTAGCTATGAAATGGAGTTCGATTCCCACTGTTATCTGTAAGGCCTTTGTACGTCCTCCTCGTCATCACTTGGGTTTCCCCTGGGTGTTCCAGTTTCCTCCCAATTCCAAAATCGACGGTTAGCGTTAGTGAGCTGTGGGCATGCTGCGTTGGTGCCAGGAGTGTGGCGACACTTGCAGGCACCTGACGCAAGCAGCACGTGTCACTGTATGTTTTGATGTACAGTACATGTAACAAATAATGAAAATATATAAATGAAGACAAACTTTATGGACAGAGTTCAGCTGATCTGCAAGTTGCCTAGTCTACCAATGTAGAGGAAGCCACATTGGGAGACTAAGTACAGTAAGTGAGGTTGTAGAAGGAGCACATGAACCTTAGCTTGGAAGGGATTTGAGGTCCCTGGATGTTGGTGATGCAGGAGATACAGGAACAAGAGCTGCAGGGCTCAGATGGAGGTGGGTGGGGAGGGGGAAGTGGATCAGGGAAGTGGTGAAAAGAGTAGTCCCATGGAAGCTGAGAAGGGGTGGGGAAGAGAAGATGGTGGCGGGATCCCATGGTGCTCGTGATAAGATGATGCGCTGGGCCTGTGGACTCCAGTAGGGTGAAAGGTGGGGACTAGGGGAATTCTATCTTTGTTGTGCTTTTGGGGTGTGTGGTAGGGGGTGTGGTATGAGAGTAGGAGCCTGGGAGCTGGAGGAAATGTGAGAGAGGACTCCATCAATAGAAATGGACACACCTCTACCTTGGCTTGCTTCAGTTTAGCTGGAGGCCTTGGGGCTCAATTATGTTTTAGACAGTGATGACAGGATTATAATTTGAAAATGTAAATATGCAGATTATTGTATAATATTGTACATCTGTAATATAGTAAACATTTGAATAGGATTTTGTAAAAAAGAGAATCATAATGACCATGTAATGTGGCTACTGCTACTCTCTGCATCCTTTTCGGGAGGTGTTTATAGTGTCTGTTAATGAACAGAAGCAACGCTGCTATTGGAGAGTCATTGAACTTCAATATGCAAAAGACATTGCATATGTACACGTTTGGGAGCTAAACTCCAGGTCCCCATGAACTCATTCACAGAAGCATGTGAGACCATTCACACAACAAACATTACCAATCTCCCCCACTACATAACATTATGTCCCTGAAGTTCTCCATATTTCAAGAATCTCTCCTCAGATAACACTGATGAAAGTGTCCACCACCTCCCAATGTGACACGACAGACTATGGTCATTTGAGAGACCAAGAACATAAACTCAGGGCAAAGTTCATTGCTTACTTGTCACTGGTGATCAATGTCCTTCTGTATGGTCAGAATTATGGATTATCTACAACAAGCTCTTCAAAGAGGTGCAAATTCCTCCAAGTCCTTTAGCAGGATAGGTCAACCAATGTCATATCTTCTCCCAGCATATCTCCACCATTGAGGCTCAAATTATCTCTGACAGGCAGGCTGCATTGTTGGCATGTTCATCTTCAAACTTTAGGTTTGCCCTGAACTCTGTTCTGCCAAGAGGTTATCTGGAGGATGGGAAAATGGCTTAGTGATATTCCCAAAGCCTCCTTATAAAATCTGTGACACCCTTGCTGACTTGTGGACATATGGTTTCTCAAACCAGAGATGGGGCATTTAGACTAACATTAATGAGTCTGAGAATTTTCCTCAGAAGCACATGGAAAACTCAGTGACAAATGAAGAAAGAGCTTATCACTTCCTGTTCTATCTTACACTCTCACCCATTCTCTGTCAAGCACCTTTGGGTGTGGATTCCACATTGGCCTCCTCTTCTACCACCTCAAAACCAATTGAACCGAAATGGAAATGAATGCTTCTTGACCCCAATGAATTGTGGAAGGAAAAGAGACATAAGAAAGTTTGCATTTGCTGGAATGGAGCAACACACAAAAGAAAATGCTGGAAGAATGTGTTAGGCAGCATCGATTAATTTTATATATTAGCAATACAGCATGGTAACAAGCCAATGTCGCCCAATTACTCCCTTGTGTCCAATTAACCTGCGAACTGATATGTTTTTGGAATGTGGGAGCAAACCGGAGCATCCATATGGTCACGGTGAGAATATGCAAAGCCCTTGCAGAGAGCGGTAGAATTGAGCCTGAGTCAATGGCACTGTAATAGCATTACACTAATCCCTACGCTACGGCGCCACCTCTCTGTGAAGGGAAATGAAAAGTGACATTTCAGGCTAAGACCCTTCATCAGATTTGATGAAAGGTCTCAATCTGAAACATTAACTGCTCATTTTCCTCCACAGGTGGAGTTACTCTAGCAGTATTTTGTTTGCAGAAAGTAAGGAAGTCAATTTGGATTTAATATTGGTTTGTTTATACAGATTGACTGAGATTATTCGCAGTCAAATCTTCCATTTATCGCAGTTTAATGTCATTCTTCATCAGACATATGTTCACTGAAAACAAAATTGAATATACCTTCATTTCATTTACAGATTACATTCTGACAGATAATGAATACTTACTGATATATAATTATGAAGATGTCAGGGTTCTGGGTCCATTCTCCTGTTATAGGACTCATTATGTCTTCTTCAACTCATGGAAATAGTTATACAAAATAGTATTGTGAGATAAATTCCTGATACAGAGCTCTTCAACCAATGCTTCTCTTGTTCTTGTAATGAAATTGATACTCCTCAAAATGATGGTTATCAGCAGGGCTTGGCAGAGACTGTCTGGGCTCAAGACCTGCATGTAGTGCTTCTGCCTCAGTGCAGGGAAGTTGGAATGCAAAATTGTGATGGTTATTCACCTTCCAGGGCCCAAGGGGTTCATTGCTAACTTCAGCTTTCTAGCTCAGCAGCATGACCTTTCCAGGGGTCAGCATTGTTGTTGATAAAGTTAAACTTCTAATATTCCTTGCTCAGCTTCTGATCATAAACAAGTGAACAACAAATTTCTCATCTGCCCACAACTTAATCAAGAGAAACAATGATCCACTTTGGCCTAATTAAACATTGCATTCACCTGGCCTGAGGAATGTAACTGAAGAACATCAGATGCAGGTGATGTCAGTTAGACACAGAACAACGTAAATGTTATAAGGCAGCTAGGATTGAAAAGGAGATTGGTAGAAATGTGGATGATGGGAAGAGCAACTGCAGTTCCTTCCGCAGCCTTGGCTTTTTGTTCTCAATGTATGACTTATCTGTCTGCGGCTTGTTGATATGTCCTTTTAGTCTGTAAAAAACGTACCTGTGTTTGGCAATCATTTGTCACCTGTCTCTTGTAACTTAAAATATCTTTATGCTAGAAATCCTCTGTTTCAAGTGTGCATTAAGAATAATGTCTAAATTTAGAAGTGTATCAGTTAAAATAAACTGTGTTTAAAGTAGTTCATTAACTAGAAGCATCTCCTCCTTGGTGGGGGTTGGCACCACCCAAAGAGAGGGTATTAGCAGCTTGACCTCACTGTAGACTCTAGACGGAAATAAGCTAGTCTCTGAATAGCAGGTTGATACAGTATAACCTCCCTATAATGAAGATACTTGTAGATACCTACATCGGATAGGGCTTAAATTCTCCTTTAGAGTTTTATGGCCAGTGAACCCAATACCATCACAAAATGAACTTCAGCCTACTCTTCCAGATTATACTCCTTTCCAAGCATTGCACTGATGGAGCATTTCCTGTTTCTGTACCCAAAATGATTTTATTAGTTTAATAATTTAAAATGGGTGTCTAACTCCTTCATAATGAGCTCATGCCACAGGTGACATGCCCACTTCCACCTTGGTGTTGATCACTGATGTCAAATTGCTAATCAGAATTGCCAATGGGAGCAGTTAACAGTTCTGTAAAGAACCGTTTATTTTGCCTTGGCTAGTGAGAAATATGTGATCTTAAGGAAAATTAGTAATTGAGACAAAGGTTGCCTATTAGGTCCCTTAATTACCTTCCATCATTCAATAAAATTATGGCTGATCTTTTTGTATCTCTGGCACTCCCCGCACTAAACATACCTTACCCTTTACGATTTTAACGTTCAAATGTTTATTGGACTCAAACCTGAGCCTCCACAACTCTTTCAGATAGAAAATTCCAAATGGTCACTATCCTTGCTGTGAAAAATAATCTTAACACACCCTGTATGGCTGACTCCTTTATATTGAAAACTCTGGCACCTTTTTTCAAAATACCCTGGTCAGGGGAAACATCCCTGCACCTAACTCGTTAGGACCAACAAGAAATCTGTGTATTTTTAATGAATCTCCTCTTAATCCTCTAAAGTCTAGAGATGAAACAGCTGTCTGACTCAAAACTGACATCTCTTGTTCCTGCAGTGAAGTGTTATACATACTTCATAACGAATATAGAACAGTACAGCACTTACAGGCCCTTCAGCCCATAGTATTGTGCTAACCTTTTAACCTTCACCACAATCAATCTAACTCTTCTCTCCCTCATACCCCATAACCTTTTGTTCATCCACGTGCCTATCTAAGAGTCTCATAAATGTCCCTGATGTGTTGGTGTCGACTATCATTCCTGTCAGTGTATTTCAGGCGTGAATTGCTCTGTGTGAAAAAAAAAACTCACCTCTGATATCTCTATTAAACTTCCCTCCACTCATCTTAAGAAGATGCCCTCTGGTATTAGCCATTGCCACACTGGGGGGGAAATGGTTATGGACTGTAAACCATAACCTGGAGGGAATGAACTGGCTTTTCATTCTATCTATGCCCCTTATAATCTTATGCACCTCTGTTATATTGCCTCTCAGTCTCCTTTGCTCCAAAGCGAAGCCCTGGCTCGCTCAACCTTCCACATACGTTCTCTCATCCAGGCAACATCCTGAGAAAACTCCCCTGCACTTTCTTTAAAGTTTCCCCATCCTTCCCATGTTGAAAGGTTATCAATTTATATCATAAGTAATATCCCCTTACTTAGCTAGATTAGATTAGACTTGTATATGATATTCCAGTTACAGTCTTGCCAAATCTCAATATAACTCAGGTGAGCTATCTCAACCTTTGCACTCAAATGCTTGCAATATTAAATAAACTCTACCATTTCCATCACTATCTAAAGAATTCTATCCTTTCTGATTTTATATACTAAGTGGCAGGCCGCACATTTTCTTCATTAAATTCCTGACTATGCATCAGTGAAGTGTCTCTTCACCAATCATACTGCCACTCAGCTTTGCATCATCAGCATTCTTAGATACTTCCCTTCAACCAACCAGCACAACCTTCATCACTACAGTTTAGTTATTACGATACACTTTGACCACTTTTGCATTAAAATGGATTTTGGTTTTTTTTGTTCCATTTGTGTTCTTTCTTGTTAGAACTGAATATAATTTGCTTAAATGGAGCAGCACACACAAAATGCTGGGGAACTTAGCGGGTCTGCCAGCATCTGTGGAGGAAAATGAAGTTGTAATTTCAGGCTGAGACCCTTCATCAGCAATAGAAAGGAAGAGGGCAGAAACCAGAATGAAAGGTATGAGGGATAGTGAGAAGAGCGAGCTGGTGGGTGATGGGTGATTCCATGCTGAGGGGGTTGGTATAGGAAGGAGGGCGGGAGAGGGGGAAAAGGGGGAATGATGTGAGAAGCTGGTAGGTGATAGGTGGAAGAGGCAATGGGATGAAGAAGGAATCTGATAGGAGAGCAGTGGACCATGGGAGAAAGGGAAGGGGGCCATGAACCTGAGGGAGAAAGGTAATGGTGATAGGCAGGTTCTAAGGGTGATTGAGGGGAATGAGAAGGGATAAAGGGCTCCAGGGATGAGACAGGGGGTTTGGGGCAAGGGAGGATCAGAGGGGAGTGGGTACTGGGAAATTGATGTTAATGCCAACAGTCTAGCAATGCAGAAAATGAGATGTTGCTCCTCCAGTCTGCATCTGGCCTCAACTTGGCAGTAGAAGAGTCTGTGTCCCCGTTAGCGAATGAAGTTTTTCTGATGCTATGTGCATGTGGTGCTGCTGCAAGTGACTTTTTCATTGCATACATGTACTTGTGCGTATGTGAATTGACACAACTTTGAATTTATATTTGTCTTCCCCTCATTTCTGATGAATGCCACGTGAACAGCAGCAGTCCCTGAGGCACGCCTTCAGTTACTCCCTTCCAAACCTTTGTGTTTAAGGTATTGGTTGCATTTGAAAGTCAGTGTAGGACAATGCAGCAGCTCTCTTGTTAGTTCCATTATATGCTCAGTGTCTTGAAACTGATGTTATAATGGAAACTTAAAACACTTTCTGGAACTTGAAAGTTTAGACAAGTTTTACTACTTACTTATATTTGTGGAAAAAATGAAAAAAGCAGATATTTTGTTCAAAATTTTAGAGAAATTGACAGGCATGAGCTTGGATCAGTTAAAATCAGTATACATTAATTAATGTTAACGTGGTTTGCAGATACATGCATTCACTGGTAAACTGTCCAACTATGACCATTTGACAGACTTTGGTGCTGCTGGTAAGTTGTTTGACTGTACCTCGAACAGAGCCATGTTTTTTCCATCGTACTCCTTCCCTTTCTCAGCCTCAGTGCTGTTAATGAAAGGACTGCTCTCCTTGGGGTTTGCATCTCCTGTAAAATCATAAAAACAGAAGCACTGGTGAGATTGTAGCTGGCCATACAGTAAAGAAACAATGCCCTGACCATTATGTGTTTATATGTGGATATGATTCTGAAAATCAAATACATGAAAGTGCTAATTTGTACTCTCCTGTTTGGCATCATTTGCTTATAATTGGATTACCAAGTTGAAGAGTTACATTTTCCAAGGGGAGCAGATTTGTCATTTTAAAGTTAATGTTTACTATCGAGCCAAAAAACTGGATTAGCCACCAAAATGAGCTATAATCTGCTTAATGTAACGACGGTTAGAATGAAGGAACTACTGTAAGCTACTCCTCACCACATTCTGAAACTGCTCAAATTTTGTCGTTCGTGTGGTGAACTGTTGCACAAGCAATGAAGGAAAAAGAAAGATCTTGTACTCATAATTTCTAAAGACTTCTTCACAATTAGGCTAACGAAGACCTTCTGAAGTGTAATCACTATGTAAAGTAGGAAGGGATAGGTTTAGATAATTTATTAAAAGGTGCAGAAGTAAAATTCAAAAGTGTAAAAACCCATGGAGGTTTTTGAGCATATATAAACATAAGTGATTACGTGGAAGAGAAATTCAGAAAATGGGGCCATAAATTTGCAATGGTTTGGTACGAATGGAGGAATGATGATTAATCTGGATTCAAAAGACTATTAATTGCACACTGAGGTGCAGGATTGGAGTTAGTTGCAGTGTCAGTGCTGAGACAAAGTCTGTTTTGGGGGAATGGGAGGTTGGTGAAGGTAAACAACCATAAAAGCTGTTTCAGAGGAGATACAGCAAATCCTGATTAGTGAAATTTAGAAGATGTACTGTTTGGAACAATGAAGCCAGGTCATAAAGTATTGGAGAAGCCTAGCTAGAAGATGCTATTAGTATCAATAATGTTTGCAGAGGAAATAGGCTGTTGCAGGGATGTGAATTATGGCTCAGTGTGGTGCGTGAAGCTTGTTCCTGGGTTGCATTTATCCCCAATGCTATATGAAGTACAATTCATCATAATTAAGAGGCTAGGGAAAGAACAGCATTATGAGAATAAATCCTAACTCTTTGATTACAGCATGAAAAATACAACCCATGAAGGCACAGAAACAAACTCATAAACAGTCATTACCATATGCAAACTGGAGATTAAGTGAAGCGTCTAACAATAATGAACGTGTCAGAACACCTCTCCATACAGGAAGGTCTGTAATATTATACACTACATATATAATCTTATGTTACGTATTTATGAACATTATTTTATCCTAAGTGCGTCAAAGAAAAAGAAAGTGATGAACTTGCAGGAAAACTCATTCTGTACAGAAAAGTGAACTTGCTGCTTTGAATACTGCAAGCACATTAGATATTCAGGCATCCCTTTGATACAGCAGGAACATACAAAGCCACACTGATGAAAGACCATTGCCTTGCCACAATCGCTTTCTTCATAGATGTTGCCTGACCTATTGAAAATCTCCCGCCCTTTCTATTTTTATGTCTCTTTCAATAATATTTTTATTGTTTGAAAATGAAAAGCCACAAATCCCATGTTAGAATGGGATCTTGTGTAAATTTAAGAGATCCTATTGCCAGCAATATATATTTATAATGCAGACAGTACTTTGACAACGTATGTACGTAGTATTATGCTAGGCTATTCATTCTTGCACGTCAATGACAACATTGAGATCACCGATAAACGTGCCCTGGATTTATGGATGCTCAATGCTTGCAAGGTCATTTGGAAAGCTTTTATCACCTCAATCCCATTTAACGTATTTGTGTCAATAGTATGTTGCCTCAAGTGCTGATTTTAATGTCTTTTAATTCACTTTGCAGGCCTTTCCATTCCTATATTGTATTATTACCAGTTCCAACCAACTGCACATTTCTCGGGAAAAAACCCTGTACTGTTCTGATTGTGGTTTCTTTTCCCTTGCAACACAGGGCAAGGGCAGTCAGCCCATAGAGCCTGCAATCTTCGAAGTAATGCCATTTCTCCAATTATTTCCTTGTAGCCTGTTCTCTCACATCATCCACCACCCCCAAGGCTCATCAATCACTTCAGAATCAGAATCAGGTTTGATGTTGTGGTGTTCGCTCAGCTTGGCGATCAGCTTGCAGACATTTCATCACCTGTTGAGGTGACATCCAGGCATGTCATGGCTACAACGTGGACCACATATGAACTGCATTATGGTACTCCCTCAAATCCACCTCCAAAATGTGCACTATTCTGATGTGGAAATAGGTCACTTGTGCTTCATCACTGCTGAGTTTGAATCGTGGAGCTCCCTCCTCAATAGCCCCATAGATGGGCCTCAAACAGGACCCCAGCAGTTCAAGAAGACAGCTCCTAAGCACCTTTTCAAGGGTAAATAGAGATGTACAATAAGACTGGGCTTCCCAGTGATGTCCACACGTTGCAACATCAACCCTTTGCTCAATGTCCGGAAAGCTAAAGAGCAGATTGCTGATTTCAGGAAGGGGTAGGAGGGTGAACATACACCAGTCTACATTAGAGGATTGGCAGTGGAGAGAGTCAGCAGCTTTAAATACCTGAGCACAGATGGCCTGTCCTGGGCCCAGAACAAAGATGCAATCACCAGTGTCTTTACTTTCTCAAGAGGTTCGGCTTTCAAACTTCTACAGATGTGCTGTTGAAAGTACGCTGACTGGTTACACCATGGCAATTCGAAGGCACAGGAATGTAAGAAGCTACAGAGAGCAATACATCACAGGCACATCTCTCCCTACCATCGTGGCATCTATAGGAGGCACTACCTCAAAAGGCAACATCCCTCATCAAAGATCCCCACTATCAGGGCCATGCTATCTTCTTGCAGCTACCATCATGCAGGAGGTACAGAAACCTGAAGTCCCACTCCACCAGGTTCAAGAACAGTAACCTCCTTTCAACCATTCAGTTCTTGAAGGAACCTGTAAAACTGTCATCACTACAGTTTAGCAACACCATGACCACTTTGAACATTTTGCACTAAATGGACTTCTCTTTGATATAATTTTGCTCTTTCATGTAGGAATTGTGCATAAATGATGTCAAATTTATGTTTTTATAAGAATGCTGCTTATATGCACATCTATGCTCATGTATACATCTTTATCACGTATGGGCTTTGCATATCCAGACTCGTGCCATTCTACAGACGTGCAGTAGAGAGCATCCTAACATGCTGCATCACTGCATGGTACAGGAACTGCACTGCAGTGGACAGGAGGGCTCTACAATGGGTAGTCAAAACAGCCCAATGCATCACCGGCACCAGCCTACCCACCATCAGGGAGATATATACAGAAAGGTGCCTGAAAAGGGCCAATAATATCATGAAAGATCACACCCACACTTCTCATGGACTGTTTGTCTCACTCCCATTAGGGAGGAAGCTACATAGCAACCACGCCAGGAGCATTGGATTGAAAAACAGTTACTTTCCTAAGCAGTGAGGCTGATCAACATCTCCACCCACTAACCCACCCCTCTGCAACCCCTTATCATCACTACTTTATCATTTCCTGTCAGTCACCTTATGTACAGACATTCCTGCGCCTAGCACCTCTATCAACATACAGTTAATCTATGCATATAAGCTAGTGTGTTTTTTTTATTATTGTGTTCTTTGACTTATTGTATTTTTTATGTGGTGCATCAGATCTGGAGTAACAATTATTTTGTCCTCCTTTTACTTGTGTACTGGAAATGACAATCAATCTTGAATCTTGAATCTTATATGATGCCGTGTACCTGCTGAAACTAAGTTTTGATTTTACATGTGCATATACAGTACGTGTACTTGTGCTTAGGACAATAAACTCAACATTCACCTTGACTTTAGTAATATTTTGGTTGGAAAGCTGTTCATATACTTAGTGCAAGAATGTCAAATCTTATCCTCAGATCTGCATAAATGAAAGGATTGGGAGAGTAGCTGAGATCTTGGAATGTACACATGAACAATGATAAATGTTGCCCTGTGCCATAGGGAATGTAATACACTCACCCATCTCCATAACATTTATTTTATTCAAATTTTACTTTTTGTAAAGAACATTGAAAAGTGCTTTAATACGTTATGGTATCTTTCAGCATAGCTCCAGATGATAGACAATGAAGAACAGGTACAGAATAAATAAGTGGTTTAGTTTTTACATTAATTATCAGCTGTAGAAATAAAAAAAAATAGATAATCTCACTTAAAATGAAATTTGGCCTTTTGACTGGACTGTTTGCTGTTTATTCAGGATGTGTCTCAGCGTTATAAGTTCTGACCTCAGCATTGTGTGTGTTAAAGGAGTCAGTTATTTCTGAAAGCTGGGAGATTTCTGGTATCCAAACACCTCCCATCCACTCAATGATGAGTGCTAGGCATTCGTGCTATTTAATAATATTAAATCTTTGCTCTATTGCCAATTACGTTTGAATTTCCGAGGTCAGTGCTTCCAAGACGTGGTACAATTGACACCAGGCAAAACCACACCACAATATAGATGTGCTTGTTACAGAATGTAGGATATAGCACCGTACTGCATGTTTGACATCCCCCCTTCTCCATACTTTCCTCCAATTACCTTCAAATTATGCCATCTCGTATTAGCTATTTCTACTCTGGGGAGAATGTCTTCGGCTCTCTATTCAATCTATGCCTCTTATCATCTTATGTACCTCTCATTCTCCTCCGCTTCAATTAGTAAAGACCCAGTTCACTTAAAGTTTTCTCATTATACATGTTCTCTAATCCGGACAGCATCTGGTAAATCTCTTCTGCACCCTCTCTAAAATTTCCAGATCCTTTCAATAATGAGGTAACCAGAACTGATCACAATATTCTGAGTGTGGACTTCACTGCTTTCCTTCCGACCATCCAGGTACCCACACACATATTCCAGATGAAACAGCAATTCATTTGGTTTCTTCCAAGTTGGTGTATTGCTCTTTGTGCTTATCATGTGAATTCTACATGATTAAACAGGTTGTGTGACTGCTTTGTAAAATACCCTCGTTCAATCTGCAAGGGTGATTCTGTCCTATTAATTTTATGTCTTACTCTTTCGGCCATCAACCAGAATCAGAATCAGGTTTATTATCACCAGTTTGTGTCATGAAATTTGTGAACCACTTTAGAAACTACTCAAGTATAGTTCAGCACCAGTCACAGGAACAGATGAACCACTGGAATTCTACAACGAATTCAATTTCAGATGACCCAACATTGCAATTTGTGGCCAGTTCTTATGTAAACACCTTCAATTTGTTATGTTAATTCAGTTTTTTCTCTCATCATAGATTCTTGGCTTGGTGGATGTTTCCTGATTTTACAGAATCTGCTAAATTTACCAGTTTTGGTAAATTAGATGTTTATGAATCCAAGCTGATGTAGCTGAGTGAAACCAGTAATAATTGCCAGCACCACTCCTCGTGTTCTCCTGCACTTGAACACATCATCTGTAGCTTCTGTTTTTATCTTTTATAAGTTTCCATTACCAAGAAATTCCCCTAGATTTTCACTGCTTTAGTACAACACAGCATAGGCCCTTCAGCCCATGATATTGTGCTGACATTTTAATCTTCTCAAAGATCAATCTAATCCTTCCCGCCCACATAGCTCTCCTTTTTTCTTTTATTCATGTGCCTATCTAAGAGTCTTTTAAATGTCCTTAATGTATCTGCCTCTACCACCATCCCTGGCAGTGCGTTCCATGCACCCACCACCCTCTGTGTAAAAATAAAACTGCCTCTGATTTCTCCCCTATACTTTCTCCCAATCACCTTAAAGTCATGCCATTCCTGTCCTGGGTAAATGGTGTTGGCTGTCCACTCTATCTATGTCTCTGATCATCTTATACACCTTTATAATTTCACCTCGCATCCTCCAGAGAGAAAAGCCTCAACTCACTCAACTTTTCCCCATAAAACATGCTCTTTAATCCCGAGTGCATCCTGGTAAATCTCCTCTTCACCCCCTCAAAAGCTTCCATATCCTTCCCATAATATAAGGACTGAACAGTTGATCTATTCATTTTCATTTGAGAAATAATTCCTTTTTTTATATCTTGCTACACATCTTAAAATATTTCTCATAGTTTTCAGAACATCATTTCGCCAAAGTAGTCAGTGGTAGGTCAAAAACGACTTCTTCATCAAATAATACTGGATTATTACACAAATCAGCCTCAGGATAATTAGGAGTTATCTTACATGAGTGTTGGGAACACAAAAGTCACTGCATCGGCTTTGTGATTAGATGTTAAATTGTAAACTGGTTTGTTATTACATTATACCAAAGAACAGTGAAATCTTGTCTTACATATTGTTCTTACAGATCATTTCATCATAATAATGCACTGAGGCGTTACAAGGAATAACGTAGTAACATGGAAACCTTACAGCACATTATAAGCCCTTCGGCCCACAAAGCTGTGCTGCACATGTTCTTACTTTAGAAATTACCTAGGATTACCCATAGCCCTCTATTTTCTAAGCTCCATGTACCTATCCAGGAGAATAACAACAACAGAATGCAGAATAAAGTGTCACAGTTACAGAGAAGGTGGAAAATAAAGGATGAATCTATAGCAAGGTAGATTGTGAAGTCAGGAGTCTATCTTATGGGTTTGTGGACCATTTATAACAATGTGATAGAAGCCACTCTTGTGTATGGTGTTACATGCTTTCAAGCTTTTGTATCGAGTGGGGAGAAGAGAGAAATCCCAGGTAGGTCAGGTGTTTGATTATGTTGCTTGCTTTACTGAGGCAATGGGAAATGTAAACAAAGTCCATGAAAGGAGGTTGGGTTCTGTAATGCATAGAGCTGCATCACAGCTCTCTGCAGTTTCCTGCAGGGATTGGCAGAGCAGTTGCCATACCAAGCCATGCTGCATCTGGATAGGGATAGGGTGCTACCTTTGGTACATCATCTATAAAAGTTAGTGAGGGTGTAAGAGGACATGCCAATTATCTGGATGCTATTAACTAATTTTATATATTTAGTATTGTAATTGTATTAATTTTTTCTAGATAAAAGATTTTTTAAATGAAAGATATTAATTTCATGTCATTTATCAGAATTCAGTTTCTGATTAAATCATATGTAAATGTTTGAAACTTTGCATCATTTTGAATAATGTTTTTAAAAAGTTAAATTAAGCTGCTGGTCTCTTGCCCATGAGATGTCTTTGGTGTGATTGTCTGTTTGCTTGATCGTGTTCCAAAAGGGATAGTCTATAAGCCAGGAAACACTAGATCATTGTGGGTAGATATCCTCAAAGGAACTGGAAAGTTGTTGATTTCCCACAGACTGCAATTTCTGAGCCATTAGCACCAAGCTCTTGGAAGAGCCAATAAAGTCAGCCCAAAAATGATCTTCCCTCTCTCAATGAGTCAGAGAAATTTATTAACAAGTGGGAGATAATGACTATTGATATTGGGGACATCAAGAAGAAGATCCAGTTTTAGCTTGGGTTGAAAGTTATTTTGGGCTTCCTGTTTAAGACAAATCATTCATAGTGGCAGAAATGTGGCAAAATGACCGCCAAATCTCAAAAGGCTTCTCTTATTGTTTTAGTTTTAACAGTTTCAAAGTATGCCCACGGAGACTTGATATAAATATGGATAAGGCAGAGAGTTATTGTCTTTTCTCTGGGGCTGGGAGTCCGAAACTATAGGGCACAGGTACAAGGTAAGTGAGGAGGGGATTAAAAGAAAATCCTGAGAGATGACTACTTTTCATAGAAGACAGTAAGTACCTGGAAGGTGCTTTCAGAGGAAGCGGTCGAAGTGGGTAGAATTGCAATATTTAGGAGGCATTTGGGTAGGTACATGAAGGGTAGGGTCTTGGAGGCTTATGGGCTGAACATGAGCAACATAGCCTAGCAGAGAGGACACTGTGATCAGCATGGACTAGTTGTGTTATGTTACTCTATGACTATGGCACTAAAACCTGGTCCAATGAATGGACTTCAATTTAAACATTTAATCATACAGCATGGAAACAGTTCCTTAGGTTCACAGCGTCTATGGCAACAATCACCCCCCCCCCCCACAATTAACACTAATCCTATTTTATTCTCCCCACTTTCCCATCTCCTACAAGATAGGGGCCATTTAAAGCAGCCAATTGGTCTAGCAACTTGCTCATCTTTGAGGTGTGGGAGGAAACAGGAGAACCCAGAGGAAACCCACACAATCACAGGGTGAACATGGAAACTCCACATGAACAGGACCCATGGTAGTACTGCAGCACAGAAACAGGCCATTTGTCCCATCTAGTCTGTGCAGATCTATTATTCTGCCTAGTGCCATTGATGCCCTCCATACCCCTGCAATCCATGCTATGATGTTGTGTCCCAGCTGTCTACGTGATATGCATTCCGGAGCCGTATGATACGGAGAGCAGGCTGTTGCCCATGTATCAGGCTCCCTCTCTCCATGAAGCTAATGGTTCCAAAGGATCAGCAGAAACCGATACACCAGCGGTGTTACAGGAGTTGCCAGCCGGCGTTGAACTCAATGTCGGACTGCCTTAGGCACACGTACTTAACCAAAAAGATGGGAATGTCCTGGAAATTGATATGGTATCTGTCAGCAATATATTCTCTCGTATGAAATCCCTCAGGATTAAGATGACTTGTTTATACTCTGGTCTTGAGAGTTGTGGGACCAATGTGGGATTCCACTGATAGACCATAAGACTTAGGAGTAGAATTAAACCTTAACTGCCCATCACTTCTATTTGGTTGCCCTCTGCATTCCCTTTCTTCCATGATCCACTGTCCGCTCCCATCAGATTCCTTCTTCTTCAGCCCTTTACCTCTCCGACCTATCTCCTTGCAACTTCATAATTCATGCTCCCTTCTCCACCCACCTACATTCCCCTTTACCTGGCTTCATTTATCAGCTGCCAGCTTGTACTCTTGCCCCTCCCCCCCGCATTTTTATCCTGGCCTCTTCATCCTCCTTTCTAGTCCTGATGAAGGGGCCTGGTCTGAAGCATCGACTGTTTATTCCTCTCTATAGATACTGCCTGAACTGCTGAATTCCTCCAGCATTTTGTGTGTGTAGCTCAAGATGTCCAGCATCTACAGTATCTCTTGTGTTAACATTGTTAAACAAACCTACTTCACCAGAAGGGAAGAGCAGTAAAATTAGACATATTAGTGAATCAAGTCAGCATTTATTGACAATTCCCTTTTCAACTTGAAAGAGATTTTAATAAATCAGTGAGGCTGTGAAAAGCATTGTCATTTTCTTTTACTGTGCTGGCACAGGTAATATGTTTTATAAATCAGATCAACTACCATTTTATTTAACCTTCTGTAATCAGGCTGAGTACACAGTGCAGTGTGCTGCATGCAAAATGAATGGAATATATTGATTCTCTGTCATAGTAAATGATTGTATTAATAATAATGAAAGAGCCTCATATTTACATTTGGACCACATGCCTCTTTTCCGTGCTGGCTGCGTCTACTCTGTTATGACCTTCACTGCATGTAGATCTCTAAATAAATTGATATTGACTAAGTGGACAGCCATACTGATGTATCCCTTTTTTATTAATATTTTATTGCCTTTCTTCTTTCATTTATAAGGATCAAAAATGAAAATGCAGGAACATTGGCCAACAATGCTGGATTAATAGCAGTGGGATGGAAATGGCTTATGGGCTTATCTTCTGACAACTTGTTAAGCAGACATAATAAATATATAAGACAGCAGCCAAAATGAGACGGTGTGCAATTCATAATAGTATCCTTTGATAGTCTTCAAGTTCAATGCCATTTTCGGATCCTTGGTTGATTGTGTATTCTCCCAGCAGCTGAAGGTGCCTTTGGCACTCTTCATGAATGTGCATCTTCCAAGCTCATGCTTTTATTTTTGAAGGCACTATCGTTGAATTGCAGCACACTTTTAGGTATAATGTTAGATTAAAATATGCCCTCCAGGCAAGTGTTTCATACAATATGTAAAATGTTTGCACCCCAATTGAAACAGTTAGATAATCTCCATTCTCTATTATATCAAAGCACCCCTTGAGCTGCGTAAAATAGATCAGTGGGAATCAACATCCCAAAAATGGCCATCAGTGCAGACTTATGTGGACTAGACACAGAGCTACAGTGGCTGTCAGAAAAGGTAGGCTCACATATAGAGGGCAACTCACTTCCGGATTCTTTCCACAATCTACAAGTATGACTGAATATTCTCCAGTTTCCTTGATGTCCACATCTCCAGCCACAGATGAGACGCTTGGCATATCCATGACCAAACAACCCATTTGGCTGGGACCTTCACTCCCACCTAAATACCATTCCTTCCAAATCTCGCCCATCATGGCTTCTGTGTATATGTTCCAGCATTTGCAACTTATTCCAAACTTCCAAACTAACGGTTAATTATTTAAGGTACCTCCAAGAATTGGTGTTGCAATGTCGAAGTGATTTCTGCAAAAATGACGGATTCACATTCCAAGTCTGTCATTATATCTACGTAGATTTCCAAACATGACAGTACATGTGTGAAAGTGAGGTGCTGTTCTATGTTTCCGATTGCTTTTAAACAGTGAAACCTCCAGCAGTTATCAGTGACACTGTCATCACCAATGCACTGCACTCTGACAATTGGCGCTCATTCGTCAAGCACTGCCTCAAGGTTATGAGCACTGAGTGTGTGCATAAATAGGTTAAGAGTGGACTAGTGACTCTGTATTTGTAAACATCAAAAAAGTACAAGTGCTGTTAACAATATCATAAATACTCAGCAGGTCAGGCAACATCTGAGGGAAGTCTTGAAAATACTTGACAGACTGCTTTGTGGAGCACCTGAGTTTAGCCCACGAGTCCTCCTTTGCAATCTGGCCAAGACACTGAGGGGCAGCACAGTAACATTGCAGTTAGCTATGACAGTGTCAGCAACCCAGGTTCAATTCAGTTCTGCAGCTGTCCATAGGTGTTTCTACGTTCTTCCCGACACCGTGTGGGTTTCCTCTGGGTGCTTCAGCTTCCTCCCACATTCCAAAGCCGCGGGGGTTAGCAGGCTAATTGGTCACACGGGTGTAATTGTGCGGCAGGGGCTCTTTGGGCCAGAGCGACCTTTTATCATGCTGTATCTCTAAATTACAAAAAATAAAATGAAGTCTGACTAGCCTGTGTTGGTATCATGAGGTTCAGTGGCAGTACAAGGAATAGGACCTCATCTTCTTTCTGGGCATTTTTAGACTTCCACATCCAATATCAAATTCTACAGTGAGATCTGTTTCAGGACTGGCCTTTGTACAATATGCCAGCTGTTGGCTCAGTCTCCATCAGCACAGCTTGACTCACTCTTTGTATCCAACATCTGTGCTCCTCTCAACTTTTATGTTCCTTTGTATTCTCACTCTCCAACCAATCATATTCCACAGCTTACGTTCTTTATCTGTCTTTCAAACTGCCCCTATTACTCCATCACTGGATGACTTTTACAGCGTATCCCCATGTTAGCACTGACTTTACAATGCCAATGAGAAGTATAGCATGGCAGAGTTTCTGTATGATGGTACACTTCTCCAGGCTGCTTTGCGAACAGGGCCTCCATTTGTTTCAAAGTAAATTTATTATCAAGGTATGTATCTATCACCATATATTACCTTGATATTCATTTTCTTGCAGTCACTTACAGGCAAATAAAGAAATACAATAAAATTCGTGAAGAACTATAAATAAAGACTGACAAACAACCAATGGCAAAAGAAGACAAATCATGCAAATAACTGAAAAAGTAAATAAATAATACTGAGTGCATGAGTTGTAGAGTCCTAGATAGTGAGTCTATAAGCTGTGGAATCAGTTCAGGGCTGAGGTGAAGGAAGTTATCCACAATGGTTCAGGAGCCTGCTGGCTGTAGAGTAATAACTGTTCCTGAACCTGGTGGCGTGGGACCTTAAGGTTCCTGTATCTCCGGCCCAGTGGTAGTAGTGAGAAGAGAGTATAGCCAAAATGATGTGGGCCCTTGATAATGCATGCTGCTTTCTTGTGGCAACATTCCTTGCAAATGTGATCAAAGATGGGGAGGATTTTGCTTATAATGAACTGAGTTGTATCCAATACGTTTTGAAGATTTTTCTATTCCTGGGCATTGATGTTTGCGTGTCAGTCTGGATACTCTCCACTGTGCATCTATAGAAGTTGGTCGAAGTTTTAGATGACATGCCAAATCCACACAAACCTCTAAGGAAGTAGAGGCACTGCCATGCCTTCTTTTGTGATGAAACTTATGTGCTGGACCAAGAACAGGCCCTCTGATATGGTAAGGGCAAGAAATTTAAAGTTACTGACCCTCTCCATCTCCAATCCCCTCATGAGGACCAGCTCATGGACCCCCAGCTTCTCCCTCCATTCATCAGTAATCAACTCTTTGAAGAAGGTCCTGTGCCTGAAGTCAAATAAACTAACATGGTGGGGATGAGAAGACACCAAGAATGCCCTTTTGAACCAGCCCCGCCAATACTGCATGCAGTGAAGAGCTAATCTGGGCTTTAACTTTGATATTACAAATACATTGCCTCACAGAGACTATTTATTAAATTGCAAATAAGATTGCAGTACAAGAATCAGTCGTTATTTTGCCCTAAAATTAAAATAGAGTATGCTGGAGGAACATAGCTTCTCACACAGCAGCAGGAAAAGGAGTTAACATGTCAGGTCAACAATGCTGGCAATATTGATACTGATGAGCAAGAAGGGGTTAAACTTCCACTTGTTTGTCTTGCTGCTGTAGTTTGCTTGACAGTGGCCTGTTACTGACTACCTTCCCCTGAGCGCTGTCAGACATGATGCTGGGAAGTTAGTACATGGAATGGACGACACTCTGCCAGCTCCCTGCTGGAACTGAACTCAGCCCATGCTTCAACTGGAAGCCTTCCACTCAGGAGCTGAATTAAAGATCACGCTGGCATTAATGCATCACATTACTCTCTGTGAGCAGAGTAACAGCTGTTACCAACCTCACACCGATGGGTTGTAATGCTATTTTAAGCACAAACTGCTAAAAAAAAAAGATGCAACACTATGAGGACAAAGAAAAAGTGTTCTCCAATGTCCTCACTCTTTGTTCCTCAGAATATTCGTCTCAGCATTTTTTACCTAACCTCCTTCCCCAATCTTCTTTCTTTTCGGGCTTTCCCCCATCATCCCATTGCTTTTACGTTAGGATTGGGCAGACCTGGATCTCTCAAGTTCAAGTTTATTGTCATTCAGCCATACACACGTATACAGCTAAACAAAACAACATTCCTCCAAGGCCAAGATGCAAAACACAGTCCATATAGTCATGCACAGTATATAGTTACAATCCAGCACATACTGTCACAAAATAATGTTAGCACAAGTCCCTGTGAGGCAAGGCCTGAAGGTTGGCAGCTTTTGATATAAAATGCAAGGTGCATGTTTACACAAGGCAGTAACATTAGACTGGCACTGCTATGATGAAAGAAAATAAATATGTGAAACAGCAGCTATAAAAGATGTAAAGGATGAGAGCTTGTCTGTGAATTGGGGAGTGGGCAGCATTTACCACAACTATAGCCAACATTGTTCTGCATTTTATGAATTCAGAGAAGATCAGAAATTAAGGAGTTTAATTCTGCCAAATATGTGCCCAGTGACTTTTGGCTCAAGTTCTTGACAAGTGGGATGCTTTCACCAAAGCTCACCTCATCTCCTTTCACTTATTGTTCTGACCAAAGTAATTTTCAGTCACACTCTCAAGTGGCTAGGTGTCAGATTTTCCCAGTGAAGAGCTGTCATTTCCTATTGTCAGTCCATTTTTAGACTGCTGAAAGCAGGTACAGGAGAAGGTAATTTCATCCCTTTAGCCTGCTCTACCATTCAATAGAGTTCTGATGTTACTTAATACTAATTCTGCGGCTCAGTTTGTTTGAAACCCTTTCTTTCATAATCATGTCTGGCTGGTAGATCACTGCAAATGGCAACACAGACCACACAATACTATAATACAATATTCTGTGTTTAGGTGAATGGTAGAATCTGGGGGGAGTTAGATGGATAAATACTTAATTGATCCCAGAGGAAATTACAGTGTCACAGTAGCATTACAAGTGCACAGATATACAAATAATAGAAGTAAGAAAAAATGAAAAAATAAGTTACTGCAAAACAGTTTAACGGGGGGGGGGGGGGGCATCACTTCCCTGGCTGTAGGCTGACCTATCAGAGAGCAGAATGACTGAGGGTAAGAATGACCCCATATAGCGCTTTTCGGAGCAGCGCACTTATCTTACTCTGTTACTAAAAGTGCTCCTCTGTTCAGCCAAGGTGGCATGCAAAGGGTGAGAAATATTGTCCAGAATTGCCAGGATTTTCCATAGGGTCCTTTGTTCTACCACAGTCTCTAGTGTGTCCAGTTTGACTCCTATAACAGAACCAGACTTTCTAATCAGTTTATTGAGCTTTTTGGCATCATCCATGTTGATGCCATTGCCCCAGCACAGAACTGCATAGTACTGGTGACAACAGACTGGTAGAACATGTGAAGGAGAGGCCTGAATACTCCAAGGGACCTCAGTCTCCTCAGGAAGTAGAGACGACTCTGGCCCTTCTTGTACACAGCCTCTGTGTTGGTGCTCCACTCAAGTCTGTCATCCAGGTGCACTCTCAGGTACTTGAATGTCCTCACCACATCCATGCCCTCACCATCAATAGTAACAGGAAGCAGTGCGGGCTTAAAGTCTTCCTAAAGTCCATCACCATCTCCTTTGTCTTACTGATGTTCAGCTGCAGGTGATTCAGCTTGTGCCATTTGACAAAGTCCTCCAGCAGTGAGAATGTGGGGAGAGTAGAAAGTCTCAGAGAAGTGGCCAGTTGACGGTAGGTGCACACTCAGTGAGAGTGTCAGTAACTTTAAATTCCAGTGTGTCACTATCTCCGAGGACCTGTCCTGGACCCATCATATAAATGTAATTGTAAAGAAAGCACGACAGTGCCTCTACTTCCTTAGGAGTCTGCGGAGATTCAGTATGACATCAAAAACCTTGACAGACTTCTATAGATGTGTGCTGACTGGCTGTTTAACGGCCTGGTATGGGAACACCAACGCCTTTGAGCAGAAAATCATACAAAAGGTACTCACCTATTGAGATGTTCCTGCAACTAATTATCTCACTTTAAGAAATCTTTATCTTGTTGTTTCACACTCTCATTATTTGTTGCTATTTATTTATATTTCTGTTTGCTCAGTTTGTTGTCATCTATGCTCTTGCTCTTCTGTTGATCCTGTTTACAGTTACTATATAGATTTGCTGAGTATATCCACTGGGAAAAAAGTCTCAGGGTTGTATGTGGTGATGTATGCATTTTGTTAATAAATTTTACTTTGAACTTTGAATTTCCCTAGGACTATATTTCATTAGGAGTTTGAAGAGATTCGGTTTGTCAACTAAAACACTTGAAAAATTCTACCAATGTACCATGGAGAGCATTCTGTCTGGCTGCATCACCATCTGGTATGGGGGGGGGGGGGGTACTGCACATGACTGAGATAAATTGCAGAAACTTGTAAAATTAGTCAGCTCCATTGTGGGTACTAGCTCCTGTAGTATGCAGGACATCTTCAAGGAGCAGTGCCTTAGGAAGGCGGAGTCTATCATTGACTCCTCACCACCTAGGATCTGTCCTCTTCACACAGTTGCCAGTCAGATAGGAGGTACAGAAGCCTGAAGACACACACTCAACGATTCAGGAACAGCGTCTTCCCACCGACATCCGACTCCTAAATGGACATTGAACCCATGAACACTACCTCACTACTTTTTTATTTCTGTTTTCTTGCACTGCTTATTTTAGCTTAACTATTTAAAAGACATATATATATATACAGTATACTTAATGTAACTCAGTTTATATTCTCTATATTTATTTATGTATTTCATTGCATTGTTGCTGTAAAGTTAACAAATTTCACGACATATGCTGTTGTTCTTAAATCTGGTTCTGATTCTGATTCTATTTCCTAAAAAATTCCTACTTGAGGATGGACATCATTCATTGTAACCCTGGAATTTTCCCATCCTAATTTGCACAGGTAATAAAGTGATCATCATGCAGTGTATGACTTGCAGACACTGAATCAAAAGGCTTTGAATATTGGCATTTGTTGTGGACAATACATCAAACAAGTCCAGGAAGTGTGTAGCCACACGTGAATTGAAGAGCACAGTGGGGCATTGTTTTTGGTTTTATTTTCACTGACTCCTCCATTTCCTGTCCTTCTGTGGGCACACAGCCATGACCATAATTACCACGTCTCTGCGTGGATCCACTGCTCTACTGTTTGATGTGGCTCAAATATTGCAGGTAGCCTCATCAGGTCACACCATGAGTCTGGGCATTGCTCATTGGGCAGATCCATTTCCACAACACTGCTACTTAACCCTTTTTTATCCAAATTCTCCCCAATCAGTTTTCATCCCCCTACATCCTTCATCCCCTCATGCACTGCAACTTTCCACACCTCATACAATTACCAACACCGTCATTGTCCTACTGTTTTTGTATGCCCTGCTGCTACTGTACCCAGGAAAGTTCCTCTTACGAAGAGCAAATTCATCGTTTCCTGTCTGAGTCACCTTGTTTCACTATATGTACATGCAATTAGTCTATGTATATCCACGAATCCTATATACAACTACACTCAACAGTTACTTGTACATTGTATTTAACAGGATTGCTTTTATGCTTATATTCATTGTGTTTATATGTTTATTGTTTTTACACTGCATTGGATTTGGAGTAACAATCATTTTGTCCTCCTTTATACTCATTTACTGCAGAATGACAATAAATTATCTTGAATCTTTACTCTCCCCAAATTCCCCTTTATCCCCCTCTATTTTCCCACTCTCTCTATTCACCTGCTCCTCTACTCTCTATTCCATTTCCGCCACTCCTTCATCTCTCTGCTGACTGTGTGGCTGCCATAGGTCATTCACTTTAACTGATTAGCTTCTCAAATCTTTAATCAAAGGAAGACTATTGTGGAGATTTCTCACAGCAAGGTTATCAAAATTTTGTGTTTTTTTTCCCCAGTGACTAATTACAATTACCAGAATCAATTTTTGTTCATGACACAATTCTGAACTTCAATGGTATTGGAAGCAGGATCCAGATTAGCATAGGTCAAGTTTCATTGCATTGTATTCATTTCACTTGAGTAGACTAGAAATATTAGCATAGACTGCAAACAACAACATGACCAAAAGCATTCGATCAGGGAGGTGTCTTTTCATAGTGACTTACTGCATGCTAATCCTACATTATGATCCCAGACCAGGAAGAGGTTATTTCGTAATCAAACACTTAACGCATAGATTATCTGCTGGACATTACTGCTTGGATCAGAACATGCCAACAGCTAACACACACAAAATGCTGGAGGAACTCAGTAGGTCAGACAGCATCTATGGAAAAGAGTAAACAGGCGATATTTCGGGCTGAGACCATTTCTCAATTCAAGGAAGATGCCTTTTAAATAACAGATGCATATATTTCTACAGAAAATATTACCTTGCCTTCAAAGATCATAAATGTGCAACTTCCCTCTGATAGGGGACTAGGTAGATTGATCTGTCCTTGCTGAGTAATCTCTGATTAACAGGTTGCATTTGAGTCCCTCTCCAGAGATGTACATCTGACACTTTGGTGTGTGTCGAACTGAGTAAAGAGTTGTCTTTCAGACAAGCCTAAATTGAGACTCAACCTCCTGGACAGTGAATTGAAAAGATTTCCTGCACATTTGAAAATGTGTTGAAAAGTGCTTGCCTCACTAACAGTCACAATCTGGCCATTATCCAATTTCTGTTTGCTAATTTTCAGAACTCAAAACTCTACAATGGGAACACTTTGTGTTTTCTTTCCCCATAATTGCAGAAGTAGCTATCATGGCTATATTTGATGTGCAGTACCACTGAGTCCTTAAAACATGAAATCACGAGTTCAGATTTATCTGCATTTGCGGAGCAGAAGAAATTTACCAGTATGCTACTTGGATTAGAGGGCATGGCTTATGAGGATAGGTTGAGCAAACTAGGGTTTTTCTCTTGGGAGCGAAGGAGGGTGAAAGGTGACTCGATGGAGGTGTACAAGTTGATTAAAGGCATAGACAGAGTGGACAGTCAGGGACTTATTCCCAGAGCAGAAATGGCTGATACAGGGGGGCATATGGTGGTTGGAGGAAAGTATAGGGGGGATGTCAGAGGTAAGTACTTTAAACAGAGTGGTGGGCTCAGGAAATGCCCTGCCCAGGGGTGGTGGTAGCGGCAGATACATTAGGGACACTTAAGAAACTCTTAGATAGGCACATAGATGATTAAAAATGGAGGGTTATGTAGGAGGGAATGTTTTGGTGCATCAAATCAAGTAAGGTATAAAATGTGGAATAAATGTATTCACAATTCATACTCAATCAGACTTAACTCTGGACCCATACTGAGAGGCAGTTGATAGCATGTTGGTGAAAGAAAGGGGTCTCTTTAGATATTAAAATCATTGCACTGAACTGTCGTGTTCAATATCCATGATGTGCAATTACTTTGTCATCTCTCTATAATTCTGATTTTAAACTATAGGAATTTGTCTACTTGAAAAGCAGCAGAACAAGTTCTTCATCTTTCTAATCATAGGTTTACAGACAAAGAAACACATAAAGCATAGATCTGTCGTATTTTTCCAAAAACTCTTTCGAAATAGAGCAACATCCTGCTGTTTAATGTATAATCTAAAGTCATCCTTGACAAGCAGTTGATGGAACAGATCCATTGCTTAAATAACAATTTTCTAAAGTTACATTGAAAATTACATGTTCTGTTGCACTGAATTACAGGATAACTTAAGCAAACCGCTTTCACATTACAAATATTGCTTACTTGATCAAATGGTTCTTTTATTCTCACAGCCCGTGTTAAATTGCAGACAATAAGAATGGTTAGAATGCCATCATACTCCAGGATGACCTTGTAGAAATTGCATTGGAAATGGGACGTTCCCTTGCACCTCACAAAGCATGCCAATTATTCTTCAGTATGGAAATAATAGAGCAGACAATTTGGTATTGGTATATTATTATCACATGTCCCCGTATCACAAGTTGCGGTAGAACAACTTAAAACAGTATGGTGCTGTATTGTTCTATGGCCTAAGCTCCAAATAACAATGCAGAATAATGTGTAACAGCTGCAGAGAAAGTGCAGTGCAGGTGAACAATAAAGTGCAGGATCATAACAAGGTAGATTGTGAGGCTAAGAGTCCATCTTATTGTACAAGAGGCCCATTCAAGAGTCTGATAACAACAGGGATTGAAGCTGTCCTTGAGCCTGATGCTGCATGCTTTCAGGCTTTTATTTTATCTTCTGTTTGAAGGGAGAGGGGAGAAGAGAGAATAACTGGGGTGGGTGGGATCTTTGATTCTGCTGGCAGCTTTACTGAGGCAGCAAGAAACGTAGACAGAGTCCAAAGAGAGGAGTCTGGTTTTCTCCATGTGCTGAGCTGTGTCCACAACTCTCTGTAATTCCTTCTGGTTATATGCAGAGCTGTTGCCATGCCAAGCATTTTTGCATTCAGTTAGGATGCTTTCTACGGTACATCGATAAACGAGTAGGGTCGACAGGAAGCTGGCAAATTTCTTTAGCCTCGTAAGGAAGTAAAGGTTCCAATGAGCTTTCTTGCTCATCGCATCAATGTGTTAGGAAGAGAGAGAGAGTGCATAAAAGCTTCATCTTATTTTAATATCTCAATCTGAACACAAAAAAATTTCAAAAAAGCAAACACAATTGTTAAGTGTCATCATTCCTGTCAAATTGGCAAACATTTTTACTGTTTCTCTTATATTTTAAACTTAGTGGCCTGATTATGCCCAATAATGCAAAGCTGTCGTTAGCTGGCAGAAGTGAGAAATGAATGTTGGAAGTACTTCAAGCAGTCATGGTGCAATGTACAGTATACTTCAACAATGATAACTTTTAAGTTGTTTATTGGATATAGGCACTTCTGTCTGAGATAACATCACCTAATTTACACTTACAGTTGGTCTGAGCTGACAAACTTTCTTCAAAAGTGTAAGATTTACCTGTGTCTCATCTCCCACTGTAGGTGACAAGTTCAGGCCTCGGTACCTTTAGTAAGGAATGGTGAAATGACTCTTTATCACTGTAGTGCAGAATAGGGGGATTCTCCAATAGCAGGGTGATAAAGGGGCACTCTGTGGGTTTGCACCAGGCAGAGAAAGCTGGATCCAATTCAAAATGAGCCAAACCTCAAACTACAGACTGAAGTGACACAGCCTAACAACTATTCCATAAACTCCAGAATGAAAGCTTGCCATTGTGCATAAAAGTTAAAGACAGAACTGTGCATGGCTCCTGTAGCACATGAGGCACTCAAGCTGACCACTCACATAGTAAACAGGTATTTAAATATCAACACTACAAAAGACTTACCTCAACCTATGCAGGGTAGAGATAGTGGGGTGAAGTAATTTTGGATTGGAGTGTAGAATTGTTTTCTTCTTGTAGTTTAACTTTCCTAGGCTTGTATATTGATATAACCACCTATATGTGTGTAATTGTCAATAAATTTTCCAGTAATTTTAGTATGGTTACACTTGAATCTGGCTATTTTATAGGTTAATTGTTATCACATTTCAGTTATCTCTGCTCAGAGATAACCACAACTACTTTTCCTGTTGCCATTTTTTGTTTGTTCTTTGGTACTTAATAAAATTGCTAGCAATAAGCTTTTATGCTTCATTCTTGCCTTCCGAAGAACTCCTGGATCACAAAAGCATCAGGATTCTCAGTACATAAGAAATAGTATAAAAATAGTGGAAACTTGTTGTATACTCTACATAATAAAGAACTGCAGTTCCCAGTGGGCAATGTAGGCAGTTCACCCAGAACCAAAGTGACACTGGTGAATTGGTTTGCAAACGCTCGTGTGGAGCTGAAGCCATGACTAGACTGTCTTGTCAATAAATATGTGTTAACTTTACCCATACAGTTGTCTTTACTAAGAACAAACATAACATGGTGTCAGAAGTTGTCGTGAGATCTGAACGCAGAATACAGTGAGTGACCAAGAAAGAGACACTAGGGATGGAGAAGCGGGCCAGCAAGACGAAAGACCACAATGAGGCCTGTTACGTCCCGAAGTTGAACACCAGATTCTCCGAGACAGATTCAGGTGAGAGCCTGAAAATTCTGCCATAGATAAGCTAAGTCCTCCCACACCGTTGCAGTCTACCGGCAATTTAACACGTAACTGGAAATGCTTCAAGCAGCAATTCAGTGAGCAGAGTCAGAGGGGTGGAGGAGATATTGGAAGTGGCTGTTTTTCTACTTGCAACTGGTGAAGATGCTTTAGACATCTATAACAGCTTTCAAACTGATGAGACAGCGCTTATGTTGGACACTTTGATGACAACATTTCAGGTGTATTTTGTCCCAAATAAAAACATCATGTTTGAAAGATATACGTTCTTTTCCTATGACCAGAAACAGCAAGTTAGCTTTGACCAATACTCAGCTGAGCTTCACACACTGAGTAAGTCCTGTGAGTTTGGAAATTTGAAAGACTCACTAGTTAGAGGCAAGATAGTTTGCAGAACTTCAAATAATAACGTGCTCAGAGAGAGGTTACTCCATGAGAAAGGTTTGATGCTGTAAAAGGCTGTGGATATGTCTAGGGGGTTGGAGACCACACAATCTGAAGCTAAGGAGATGCACGGGGCAGAAACAACAGTGCATGTTGTAAAAGCAGAGGCACAGAGAACGAGGTGTTTCCCAAAGCAACAGCAATGCCAAGAGGTAGGGTCAAACAGCAAATATGGAAGTAGGCACATCGCAACGACGTGTCCTGCTTATGGAAAGTCCTGCAATAATTGTGGGAAAGTGCTGCAAAGCTGGGACCACCGAGAGAAAAGTGCATATGGTTGCTGAGGAAATGGAGGAAGTTTTTGTGGATTGTCTACAGACTGCTGGTGCTGGTCGAACAGAATAAGTTGTTCCAGTGACCATGGATGAGACAACATTTACCTAGTTTTACAAGTGACAGGCTATACTGGAGAGAATGTTCCAGTAAAACAGGGCTGTAGAGTGATGTTCTAGCACAAAGGGCAGAACCTAAAGGCAGAGCTACAGATTGTAGAAAAGAGAGTACAGCCAATATTAGGTCTGAGTGCACCTGAAACGCCTAGTTGTTTCCCAGACCAAAGATGACCACACTTCACTTACAGAAGAGTACGCAGAGCTTAGAAAAATAGAGGACTATGGGTAACCCTAGGTAATTTCTAGGGTAAGGACATGCTCGTCACAGCTTTGTGGGCTGAAGGGCCTGTATTGTGCTGTAGGTTTTCTATGTTTCTATTTCTTTGAAGGGCTCAGATGCTTACCAAGTGTACACATAATTCAATAGACAAGACAGTGCCTCCTGTTGTCCTTTCATGTAGGAAAGTTCCATTTACACTTAGAGGCAAACTCAAGCAAGAACTAGTACACATGGAACAGATAAATGTCATACAGATAACTGAAGAATCAACAGACAGAGTGAGCTCACTGGTCATTATGCAAAAGAAAAATGGTGCATTGTGGACATGTCTAGATCCAAGAGATTCAATAAAGCCACCAAGAGAGAGCATTTTAAATTGCTTATATGGGAGGAGATCATGACCCAGTTTGCAGGTGCCAAGTGGTTTAGCAAACTCGACATGCTGTCTGTGTCTTGGGAGATAAAGCTAGATGAGGCAAGTTTGAGACTTAAAATGTACTTAAAATGCACCAGAGGAAAGATATCACTTTTTCAGTTACCATATGGGGTCCTGTCCACACCAGAAGCCTACCATAAAACTAATTTACCAACAACAGCACCAGTTCGACACAAACCTGCAGGAGGAGTTGCTATGTATGAAATGCAGACAACAGAAGGAGCTCCGTGAATTGAGACAGAATCAGTTGGAACTTGTGCAAAGACTCGTTGATCACATGGAGGTAGTCCAGAGCTCCATTATGAAATACATGGAATGAAATATGGTCACACAGCAAGAACAAGAACAAAGACGAACAGATAGGATCTTGACAGAAGGATGTGAGAGAAAGAAACATGTTGATCAGAGTTCTCAAAAAGACATTAATATTAACACAACAATTGAAAGCAATACATCCTTGGAGACAAATAGTAGACCTAAAAGGATCATCAAACCACCTCAGAGACTGATTGAGAGTTGCAGGGTGAATAAGGGACTCATTACAATTAAAGTTAATGCAAATATCTTTCTTAACAACCATTGCTGTTTCTTGCAGGTTTATGAGGACATACTACTGTGCTTGATTTTTTCTTTAAAGGGGGAAAATGAATTATCCTGTGTGTACATAATAAAGAAAGGCAGATCCCAACAGGCAATGTGTGTGGTTCACCCAGAACCAGAAGTGACATTGGTGAACTGATTTGCACGTGATCATGTGGAGCTGAAGCCATGACTAGAGGGTCCTGTAAGTAAATGTGTGTTAGTTTTACCCACACAAGTTTGTCTTTACTAAGAACAAACATAACAACTTTAGACAGAGGAGCATCCACTCTAAAATGAGTGACTCCTCTATTGATGTCAGCTTGCGTGAATTCTTTCCATCTGCAGTTTGACATCACTGCAGTGGAAATTTCAGCATGTTAATCAAGGCTTCCATATTTTCAGAAAAATCAAACTGGCTGATAAATAAATTGTTTTGTGACTTTTGCAATTGAAAGAGAAACATGATTTTGGACAGTACTGCTGTCCACAGGACCCTGTATGAAGCTACAGCGGGTAGTGAAGCAAAAAAATTCTGTTGCACTTTTGGATTAAAAACAAAGCATGACTGCTGACAATCCAAGTCAGGAGGGTGTTCAATCTCCTGGTAATTAAGGTACTGTTCATTTTATCTGAAGCTAGCACATTTTCCCAGGCAGAGGGGAAGATACAGCTGCTTGTTGTGTTATGACAGAATAATCATCCACTTGTTGGTGAACTGATTACCACTGCTAGAATCTTTGTAGAATCAGTCAGCATTGAAACAGGCCATTTGGCCTAGTTTGTCCACACTGACCACTGAGAGCCCTGCCATGTTATTCCCATTGCTCAACACTTAGTCTATAGCCCTTTCACCCAAGTGTTTCAAAGATTCAGCTAGACACTTAAATATGATCAGTGACCTAGCTTCAATCAATCTCTCAAGTGGTGAATTGCAGTTTCTCACAACTCTCTGGGTGAAGATGGTCCCCCACATATCCCCCATAATTATCTCCCCTCCTTACTCTAAACTTGTGTCCTCCAGTTTTATCTATCTTCGATATGTGGAAGAAGTCTCCCACAGCCTACCCTATCTGTAGTCCTCTTTAATTATTTCCTATCTTAACTTTCTCTGCTCTAGGGAAAAAAATACCTAGTTTCCATAGCTTCGTGCTACACAAGAGATTCTGCAACTGCTGGAAATCCAGAGCAACTCATACAAAATGCAGGAAGAAATCAGCAGGTCAGGCAGCATCTATGAAAGGGAATAAACAGTCGACATTTTGAACCGAAACCATCCTGATGAGGGGTCTGGGCCTGAAATGTTGACTATTTATTCCCCTCCATTGATGCAGCCTGACCTGCTGTGTTCCGTGGTTTCATGCTACACAGCTGAGGATGGGTAGGGTGAATATTCTTTGTAAGTAGATGGCAAGGCACAACCATTTGAGGTCAGGTTTGCTTTTGTTGTATTGACCCGAGTGATCAGGATTTTAGTGGCTAGAAAGCAAAATAAAAACATGTAAAAAAAGTCTAAATGTGCTTTATTTTTCTCTGCCTGTTCCTTCTAAATTGGAGCATTTGCGATGCCAACTCTCGGTTGTCTCATTCAGAATTTCCGGAGGAATATCCTTCCAGAAGTTGGATCTTGGAAGTATCCTGTGTGTTGCTCATAGAAGAATCTGTTATGTTCATTCTGGAACAGACTGTTGCAACTTTATGATTCCTTCTCACTGTAATTAGGCATTGATTAATTCTGACCCTGAGAGCAATGGTCCTTGACTAATGCCAGCTGGTTAGCATCTTGCAGATACAAATATAAGCATATCAGTTTTTAAGTAAGCCTTCACTGATGGTTTTTGTAGTGATTAACAGGCCTTAGTGCAGGGGTTCCCTAACTTTTTTATGCCACGGAGCCTTACCATTAATTGGGGCGGGGTGGGGGGAAGGGTCCGTGGACCCCAGGTTGGGAACCTCTGCCTTAGATGCACATTGACCCAAAGCAGAACTGTTGGAAAAGCTCAGGAGGTCAGGTAGCATCTGTGGAAGAAGTGGTCAATGTTGCAGGTCTGCAGTCCTTTGTCAGATGTAGGCTTAGATCTCCTCCCAGTGATGGCTACTGACTAGGCTGCTTTGATGTTAATAGAACCATAGAACCATAGAACACTACAGCACAGTCATGCCCTTTAGCCCTCCATGTTGTGCTGACCCATATAATCCTTAAAAAAATGTACTAAACCCACACTACCCCATAACCCTCTATTTTTCCTTTCATCCATGTGCCTGTCCAAGAGGCTCTTAAATACCCCTAATGTTTTAGCCTCCACCACCATCTCTGGCAAGTCATTCCAGGCACTCACAACCCTCTGTGTACAAAACTTACCCCTGATGTCTCCCCTAAACTTCCCTCCCTTAATTTTGTACATATGCCCTCTGGTGTTTGCTATTGGTGCCCTGGGAAACAGGTACTGACTATCCACCCTATCTATGCCTCTCATAATCTTGTAGACCTCTATCAAGTCCTCTCTCATTCTTCTACGCTCCAAAGAGAAAAGTCCCAGCTCTGCTAACCTTGCTTCATATGACTTGTTCTCCAAACCAGGCAATATCCTGGTAAATCTCCTCTGCACCCTCTCCATAGCTTCCACATCCTTCCTATAATGGGGTGACCAGAACTGAACACAATAAGTGTTCTAAGTGTGGTCTCACCAGAGATTTGTAGAGTTGCAACATGATCTCTCTACTCTTGAACTCAATCCCTCGTTAATGAAGCTAGCATCCCATAAGCCTTCTTAAATACCCTATCAACCTGCGCAGCGACCTTGAGGGATGTATGGATTTGAACCCCGAGGTCCCTCTGTTCATCCACACTCTTAAGTAACTGACCATTAATCCTGTACTCAATCTTCTGGTTTGTCCTTCCAAAATGCATCACCTCACACTTATCCAGATTGAACTCCATCTGCCATTTTTCTGCCCAACTCCGCAGTCTGTCTATATCCTCTTGTAACCTTCGACAACCTACAGTTCCATCCACAATTCCTCCAATCTTCGTGTCATCCGCAAACTTGCTCACCCATCCTTCCTCCTCTACATCCAGGTCATTTATAAAAATCACAAATAACAGGGGTCCCAGGACAGATCCCTGCGGCACTCCACTAGATATCGACCTCCAGACAGAATACTTTCCTTCCACAGCTACCCTCTGCTTTCTTCCTTTAAGCCAATTTTTTATCCAAACAGCCAAGGTTCCACTTATCCCATGCCTCATGACTTTCTGGATGAGTCTCTCGTGAGTGTCCTTGTTGATCATATGCTGCCTTGATGTCAGGAGCTGTCACTCTCCCTTCAGTTCTGGGATTAATTCTTTGGTCCAGGCAGGTTGCAAAACTATGCAGAGATCTGGAGCTCAGTGGTGCCAATGGCGTCGCTAAGCAAGCTATTAATAAATAATTGCCAGTTAATGTTGATGATAATATTCATCATTTTGCTGATTTAGGGAAATAGATTGAATGTATGGTAACTAGCTGGATTTTCTTTGCTTTTTTCTGCACAGCCACTCTTCCAGCGAATGTGGGACCTTTACAAAAGAGACGATGTGCACCTGAACTGGAGGGGGACTAATGCCCATGCAGGAAGGTTTGCTAGTGTTGCATGGGAGGGGTGTTGAACTAGAGTAAAGGAAGATTATTAGAGCTTTCGTGGGATCTGAAATAACTGGGCTGAAAACTGGTGATGAAATTTAATGCAGATAAGTTCAAGGTGTTGTTCTTTGGAAGAACCAACCAGGGTAAGTCTTACACAGTGAGTGTTAGAGCACTGAGGAGTGTGGTAGAACAAAGGGATCTGGGAATACAGGTCCATAATTCATTGAAAGTGGCAGCACAGGTAGATAGGGTCATAATGAAAACTTTTGGCATATTTGCCTTCATAAATCTAAGTACTGAGTACAGGAGATGGGATGTTATTTTGAGGTTGTATAAGATGTTAGCCTATTTTGGAGGACAAGGGGCAGTTTTGGACACCTACTTCCAGTAAAGATGTAAATAAGGTTGAAAAAGAATGGAGAAAATCTGGAGGACCTGAATTATAAGGAAAGGTTGAGTAGATTAGGACGTTATTCCTTGGAAGGTACATAGAAGTTTGAGGGGAGATTTAATAGAGGTATACAAAATTATGAGGGATATTGATAGAGTAAATGCAAGTAGGCTTTTTCCGCTGAGACTGGGTGAGATTACAACTAGAGGTCAGGGCTTAAAGGAGAAAGATGAGAAGTTTAAGGGGAACATGCAGGGAAACTCTTTCACTGTGTGTGGAACATGCTACCAGTACAAGTGGTGCATGCAAATTCGATTTCAACATTTAAGGGAAGTTTGGATAGGTACATGGATGGTAGGGGCATGGAGGGCAATGCTCTGGGTGCAAGTTGATGGGACCAGGCAGCTTAAATGGTTTGGCATAGACTACATTGGCTGAATAGGCCTGTTTCTGTGCTGTGCTTTTCCGTGCCTCTATGACTCTAGAATACACATGAGCCAATCTGCACATCATCAAGTAGATGTCAGTGGTATAACTGTACTGAACCCACTTGGTTAGAGATGCTTTTATTTCTGGTCTGCAGCACTACAGCTGGATGTAGACTAGTCGTGTTACTATCATGTGGTGAATAAAATGGACTGAAAGCCAGTTCATGGTGATATTGGGGACTATGGGAGCAAATCAAGTAGAACCTGTCTCTGAGCTCTTCTGACAGAAAGTACTTGGTGTTCAGCGTCCCACCATAGTTGAACCTCCAATTACATGTTTAATCACTCACCAACATTCACAACTAGTTTTGATTCAATTCTTTCACTGTGAAGTAACTTGGGTCTGTCTATTCCAGGCTGTTTATTTATTCCCCCAATATGGTCCTTGTTGAGAGATTACACCTTTATTTTATCTGAGCCTGCTTGCTACTGGTGTGCACTTCCCTTCTCACTGGAGCAGGATGGATTCCCTGGCTTGCTAGCACTGGCAGAGATAGCAGTACGCTGGGCCAAGCTGAACATTTCATAAGGGTTCATACATCTGCTGCTGCAGATGGCCAGTGTTGATTCTCCTCCATGAAGCAAAGGAAGCCTTTGCTGTGAAGCTAAGAATTTGTCTTCACATTGATAGTGTGGTCACTTGTACCATGAACAGAAGTGTCTGCAGCAGATAGATTGGTGTGGATTGCTGACTCACTCACTACCTACTAAGTCTGGTAGCTAAGTCCTTCATCATTCAGCCAACTCCAAGAAAGAGGTGTATCTGCGGAGTTCACTGCCATAGAAGTCTGTGCAGGCCAAGTCACTAGGCACATTTAAGTGGAGATTGATAAGCTCTTGATCAGTAAGTGCATCAATGGTTACAGAGAAAAGGTAGGAGTATGGGTTTGAAAGCGATAATAAATCGGCATTGAATGAATGGTGGAACAGACTCAATGGGCTTAATAGCATAATTCTGCTCCTATATGGTCTTCATTGTGGCTCTGTGAAGCCACTTTCAATACTTCGTGTTTTTTTCCAAATGTTGTTTAACAGAGTAGCATTGTTTCACCAGATGAGAGAGGGCAGCAGGTGGTATACAGGAGGAGATCTCCTCTCCCACATTCATGGTTCCCTGTTTACCTTTCTTATGTTTGCACACCAACTGCAGGTGGATTGATGAGGCTTTGTAGCTGCAATGGAACCAGAATGCATCTCATTACAAAATGCTCTGGATGCTGGAAATAGTCAGTAGGTCAGACTACATCAATGGAAGGAGAAGCAAAGCCAGCATTTCAGGAAATGAAAACCGGGAAGAAGAGAAAAAGCAGTCAATAACTAAATCTCGTTCTGACTGGAGAAGCCATGATGATGTGCTGGTAGCCAAGTCCTTCAGGATTTGATCAGAGGACCTAACAAAGTAATCCTGGCTTCATCTATTGTGGCTGTGTTAAGAATTTGGAGTCTGCCACTTTGCAATAGCTTTTGTCAGTCTAGTTCAATGACGTCGCTGAAATAGTCCATGGTGAAAAGTTCCTGAGTTTGCATTTCCTGCTCCTTCATCATGCACATGATAATAAGCTTAGTGTCAACTTTCTGACAACGGCAAATCCCACCAGAATGTTCCATGTTGGGCTGTCCCAGATATTCACTGATGTGAGAAAATAAAAGGGAGTTTCATAGTGTCAAATGATGTAATTAAAATCTAAGAAATAATTTGACTTGCTTCAGTAAGGTTCAGTGACTCACATTTCATTGCATGGCACAGAATTCCAAGATGGAACAAAAAGCTGTGTGAGGAGATTTATCTGGTTGGCAGTGGCTGAGAGATCTACAGCACATGTACCGGGAAATGGGAAATGCAATCCAGAGTTCATTGGCTGAAGGGCTGATGGAAAAATGTTTGGTGTTAACTTACAAAGTGAAAAATTCAGGAGAATTAGAATAGTTGGTGAAAGCTTCCTTTGATCTTTTAAGATTGTATTTTAAGATTGGCAGGCTTTGATATCGGTGCAAATCTTGGCCTCAGTGACCACAGTGTACATGGAAGTCATTGTCCACCCTGGCCTCGTACCTATTATCACCTGCCTTTCACTCCCCCCCCCCCCCCTCCTTCTCCCCTTTCTCCTGTGGTCCACTATCTTCTCCTTTCAGATTGCTTCCTCTCTAGCCCTTTGACCTTGCTTCCCACCTGTCTTCACTTGTCACCTACGCATCCTCCTTCCCCTTCCCCCCCCCCTTTTAATCTGGTGTCTTGCCCCTTCTATAGATGTGCAGTGGTATAGAAACATTGATGCCCAAGAACAGGAAAGCCTATAAACGTAGTGGATGCAGCCCAGTTTACACAGGAAAAGCCCACAAAAGCAATGGATGCAGTCCACTCCACACAGGAAAAGCCATTCTCACCAATGAGCACATCTACAGAAGAAAACAGCATCCATCATCAAGCAGCCATCCAGTCTTGAAGAGGATTTCAGGCCAAAACATCAACTGTTCATTCATTTTCATAGATGCTGCCTGACCTGCTGAGTTTCTCCAGCAATATGTGTGTGCTGTATTGTCTTGAACCCTTAGTTCTTACAATTTCAACAGAACCCTTTTGAAATAGAGTACCTTCAGTATTTCCTTCTTTCTTATTTCTGAATCCCAGGATCTAGTTTCTTCAGTTCAATTTAGTTTGGTTAAGTTTTTGGTTGCCAATGCATTAGCAATTAGATTATTAGTGAATGTGCCATTTAAACTGTTAATATCTCTCTCCATCACATTCTAGGTAATTGAATGTAAAGAGATGGGTCAATAACCGGCTGAGTTAGACTTGTCCTTTTTTCCCCACTTTGTCAGATAGCTTCAAGTATTGCATCTGTGTTGGAAAGATTGGCTTTACAGAAATGATACAATCCACTGTGGAATGAGCAGAATGCTTTATAAATGATTTAAAGCTAGACCAAAGAGCCTGTGTAATTAACACTACTGCTCACTTCCTGAACATGTCCATCTGATTCACTTCCAGGTCCAGTGGCTGAAGCTGACTTTTGACCTCTCCAACATATACAGTATAAGGTATCTAGTGCCTGTCATTGAGTACTGGCTCTTTCACAAACTTTGTCATTCCTTCCTTTTGGTAAATGTAGTGTTTATTGGCTCATCAGTGTAACTGCCAGAACATGCAAAACACAGAGGTAGAGTTATCAGTAGAACAGTCTTTATTCTCGGCAATAACTCTCAAATTGCAGTGCCCAGCAAAACATTGTATCAAAGTCATACCATAAATAGTACACGCAGTTATTAGAAGGTATGAGTTATATCCTCTGGTCTAGAAAACCTCTACTTTCTTAGAAATTTACAGTTTTGGCATGTAATCTAAACCTTTGACAAACTTCTACAGATGTACAATGATAGGGAAACACTGATATCCAAGAACAGAAAAGCCTACAAAAGTAGCAGATGCAGCCCAGTTCACACAGGAAAAGCCATCCCTGCCAACGGGCACATCTGTGAGAAGCACTGCCAGAAGAAAGTAGCATCCATCATCAGGAACCCCAACCATCTGGGACATGCTCTTTTCTCACTGCTGCCATTGGAAAGGAGGTACAAGAGCCTCAGATACCATGCCACCAGGTTCAGGAACAGTTAATGCCCTACACCCATCTTCACTCTTCTCATCACTGAACACAAACTATAGACTCACGCTTAAGGACTCTGCAGATCATGTCCTCGGTACTGTTTATCCACATTTAATGATGCAGCTCTATAAAACTCTGGTTAGGCCACACTTGGAGTACTGTGTCCAGTTCTGGTTGCCTCACTATGGGAAAGATGTGGAAGCATTGGAAACGGTACAGAGGAGATTGGAAAGGGTACAGAGCAGAGGATGCTGCTTGGTTTAGAGAGTTATGCATTATGATCAGGGATTAAGGGAGCTAGGGCTTTACTCTTTGGAGAGGAGGAGGATGAGAGGAGACATGATAGAGGTGTACAAGATATTAAGAGGAATAGATAGAGTGGACAGCCAGTGCCTCTTCCCCAGGGCACCACTGCTCAGTACAAAAGGACGTGGCTTTAAGGTAAGGGGAGGGAAGTTCAAGGGGGATATTAGAGGAAGGTTTTTTACTCAGAGAGTGGTTGGTGCGTGGAATGCACTGCCTGAGTCAGTGGTGAAGGCAGATACACTAGTGAAGTTTAAGAGACTACTAGACAGGTATATGGAGGAATTTAAGGTGGGGGGTTATATGGGAGGCAGGGTTTGAGGGTCGGCACAACATTGTGGGCCGAAGGGCCTGCAATGTGCTGTACTATTCTATGTTCTATATATACATATCTAGATAGATAGAAATACTATATATATATACACACACACAGACAGAAGACAGTATTTCGGTCTATCTATAGATATATGCATATATGTGAATAAATAATAATAAATATTATTTTGTATTTCCAAGTTTGTTTTATAATGCACATTGCTTACTTGTCAGTCTTTGTGTGTGGGTTTTCATTGATTCAATTGTATTTTTCTATTTTACTCTGAATACCTGCAGGAAAATGAATCTCAGGGTAGTATATGGTGACATGTATGTACTACAAAACCTACACAATCAGGATAGCTCACCAAAGCTTCCTCTTTCTGAGGACGCTGAAGAGAGCTGGACTATGCACAGCTACACGCTCGTCTGTCTACAGATATGCCATAGAGAACATCTTAATGTGCTGCATCACTGCTTGGTACAGAAACTGCACTACAGGCAGACAGGAAGGCTCCACAATGGGTAGTCAAAACTGCCCAATGCATCACTGGCACCACTCTACCTGCCATCAAGGACATATATACAGAAAGATGCTGGAAAAGGGCCAGAAACATCAAGAAGGTTTCCACCCACTGTACTCATGGACTTTTTGTCCCATTCCAATCAGGGAGGAGGCTATGTAGCATCCACACCAGGACCACCAAACTCAAAACCAGTTACTTTTCCTAGGCAGTACGGCTGATTGTCACCTCCACCCACTAACTCACCCCTCCACAACCCTCTCCCCACCACTAATATATCATTTCTTGTAAGTCACCTTATGTACTGCCACTTCTGTTCCTAGCATCAATTTATGGACACATAATCAATGTACATAAGCTATAAAAGTTATCTTTTGTTTATTTACTTATTAGTGATAGAGTGCGGAACAGGCCCTTCTGGCCCACTGAGCCATGTCGCCCAGCAACCCACTGATTTAACTCCAGCCTAATCACAGGACAATTTACAACAACCAATTAACCAACCAACCGGTACGTCTTTGAATTATGGGAGGAAACCAGAGCACCCGGAGGAAACCCATACAGTCACAGGAAGGACATACAAACTTTCTTACAGAGGGGGCCGGAATTGAACTCTGAATCCCGACACCCCAACCTGTGTTTTTTATGGTTATGTTCGTTATCTTATTGTTTTATTTTGCATTGCGTTGGATCCGGAGTAGCGTATTTCATTCTCCATCACAACTGTATACTGTAAATGACATCTTGATCTTGAGCTATAATAATAAATTTACTGTGAACTTTGAACTTTTGGACTTTGGAAAGACTTTTGCTGAACACCAGGTTAAAATCGACAAGTTTTGCCAGTTAAAATTTGGAAAGCTAAAGCTTGCCAACCAGAGCAATGGATCCAAAGCACTGGAGGAGCTTAACAGATCAGACAACATCTATGGAGGGGAGTAAACAGTCAATGTTTTGGGCTGAGACCCTTCATCAGGACTGACTGGAACAGAAGGGGAAAGAGCCAGAATAAGAAGGTGGTGGTGAGGGGGTGGGGTGGAAGGAGAAGGAACACAAGCCATCAGGTGCTAAGTGAAGCCCGGTGAGAGGGAAAGTGGGTGGGTTGTCATCTAGACTATGTTCCCTACATCTACAGCCTTCAGTGTTTCTTCAAAATGGATATAGTGAGACTCTTCAGCTGAGGGAGATTAGAGGAGACATTAGCAGGCTGTTTCCTTGACACATTTGATCTGATGCTACACAATGTTATGGAATTCAGAGTCAATGTTGAGCATCACCAAGCTGACTTCCCACTGCCACACCTTGCAACAGCAGCATTTCATAGAGCAGCTTCCCTGAGTTGGTCTGTTGTCTGATAATCCAGGGATGGAACTGCAGGAGAATGCAACGTTGCTTGAATGACTTGTTTCATGTGCAATGGACCGTCTGTCGAATAACTCTTCCAATTTGGGCCCATGGCCAGATGAGGAGGAATGTGCAGGAGTGTCTGGGCTGGGTGCCCATGACTGTGTATAAAGCCAATTCCAGGCGGTCTGTCTTGTATTACTTTTATTCTCATTTGTAGTAGTCATTTGGTGGGGTGGCTTGAGGAGGAATAGCTTTAGCCAGAGGGTGGTGAATCTGTGGAATTCATTGCCACAGATAGCTATGGAGGCTAATAATTGGGTAGAGTTAAAGTGGAGATTGATAGGTTTTCGGTTACTATGGGTGTCAATGATTACAGGGAGAGAGCAGGACAATGGGCTTGAGAGGGATAATCACTCAGTCATGATCAGCAGACTCAATGTCCGGAAGGCCTAATTTTGCTCCTATGTCTTTTCTGTCTTATTGTTTTATGTCTTACAGTTCTATTTTAGAGGGCATTCAAGCAGAAGCTCAGGTTGGTATGGATTAGATGGGCCGATGTCCCTGTTTCTGAGCTGTAGTACTCTATGACAATGATGCACTGTTGGCTTACATTCACAATGATCTGGATGATAACATGGTTAACTGGAACAGCAATTTTGCAGATGACACCAAAATTGTGGGGTACAGTGGACAGCTAGGAAGACTATTAGAGCTTAAGTGGGATCGAGGCCAGCTGGAAAAACAAGCTGAAAAATGGCAGATGGAATTTAACACAATTTGGGAGGACCAACTGGGGTAGGTTTTACAGAGTGAACGGTAGGGCACTGAGGAGTGCTGTAGAACAATGGGATCTGGAATTACAGATCTATAATACATTGAAAGTGGCATCACAGGTAGATAAGGTCATAAAGAAAGCTTTTGACAAATTGGTCTTCATAGATCAAAGTATTGAGTACAGGAAATCTGATGCTATGTTCAAGTTGTAAAAGATATTGCTGAGACCTAATTTGGAGTATTATGTGCAGTTTTGGTCAACTACCTACAGGAAAGATGTAAATAAGGTTGAAAGAATACAGAAGAAAAAGTATAAGAATATTGCTGTGTCTGGAGCATCTGAGTTAAAAGGAAAGTTTCAATAGGTTAGGACTTTACTCCCTAGAATGTAGAAGAATGGGGAGAGATTTGATAAAAGTATACAAAATTATGAGGGGTACAGATAAGGTAAATGCAAGCAGGCTTTTTCCACTGAGGTTGAGTGAGACTACAACTAGAGATCATGGGTTAAGGGTGAAAAGTGAAATGTTTAAGGGGAACATGAGGGAAAGTTTATCATTCAGAGCACAATGAAAGTGTGGTACAAGCTGCCAGTGCAAGTGGTGGAGGGGATTTTGATTTCAACATTTAAGAGAAGTTTGGATAGGTACATGGATAGGAGGGGTATGGAAGGCTATGGAACTAGGCAGTTTAACTGGTTTAGCATGGACTATGTGGGTCAAAGGGCCTGCTTCTATTCTATAGTTTTCTATTACTCTATGTTAATTGCCTTCTACCACTTAACCCATTCGCTTCAAGGTTTAACGTGTTGTAAATTCAAAGTGCTCTTCTGCACACCACTGTTGCATCCCATGGTCATTTGAATTACTGCCACCTTCCTGTCAGCTTGAATCAGACCGGTCATTCTCCTCTGACCTCTCTCATTAGTGAGGTGTTAACACTCACAGAACTGCTGCTCAGTGGGTAGTTGTTATTTTTGTACCGTACTTTGTACACTTTAGAGACTTCTATGCATGAAAATCCCAGGAGATCAGCAGTTTCTGAGATACTTGAACCACACCATTTGGTACCAATAATCATTCCATGGTCAAAGTTACTTAGACAACATTTCTTCCCTATTTTGATATTTAGTTTGAACAACAATGGAACCTCTTGACCATGTCTGCATGCTTTTATAGACTGAGTTACTGCCACATGATTGGCTGATTAGATATTTGCATTAATGAGCAAGTGTAGAGGTTAACTAATAAAGTGCCCACTGAGTGTATATTCTGACTCCAGAGAGTATTAATTTCTTTAGAACACAATGCAATAAATTGCACCAACTCCTTCAAGTACCACTGGGTTTGTACCTAGTAATCAACTAATCCAAACAGAATAAGCTACCTGCATTCATTCAATTCATGAAATAAGATTCACAGTGTGACTTATATTCTTTGATCATTAATCAAGAAACTATCAAACTCTGCTATAAATATACCCAATGACTTTGCCACCATTGCTGTATGTGGCAATGAAGTTCACAGATTCACCACCGTCTGGCTAAAGAAATTCCTCCACCTCTCCGTTCTGAAGCGATGTCCTTGTATTCTGAGGCTGTATCCTCTGGTCCTAGACTACCCACTATAGGAAACATCAGTCAACTCAGAATCTCGAGTCTAAGGAAGAGTTTGAATGTGTTTAGGTTGTGGGAGAGAAAGATTTGGAATTTACAGCACCCATCTTGACTTCAGAATGTCTCAAATAGATTATTATCACTGAATGTTTCTGAATTGTGGACACTGTTGCCAAGAGAAAAATTTCAAAATTAGTCCAACCACAGCAGTCATCCTTTGCCAACAACGAGACAATGAGCAACTTACCTGTTCTAGGTTGAGGATAAAGACACACTCTTGGAGAATTTACCTTCTTTTGAATAATGCCATGAACGGCATAGAGCAGTGAGATATGTAGATTGGCTGGTTGAATGGTGTTGTAACAATAGTCTTGCTCTCAAAGTCAGTAAGACTTACTGATTGTGGGCTTCAGGAAGGGGAAGTCTTGGGAACATGCACTGGTCCTCATTGAGGGGTAATGGTTGAAAGGGTGAGCAAATCTAAGTTCCAGGGTGTCAACAGCTCAGAGGATCTGACCTCGGTCCAAAATATTGATGCAACATGGAGAAGGCACTTCAGCAGTTCTGCTTTATTAGGGCTTGAGTAGAATTGGTAGTTACCAAAGACTCTTCTTAATTTTCATTGATGCATGTTGGACAGCATTCTGATAGGGTGCACCATTGCCTGGTATGGTGGCTCTAATGAACAGAATTGCAAGAGGCCGCAACATTGCAGGCACAACTCTCCCCACCATTAAGGACATCTTCAAGAAGCAATGCCTCAAGAAGTTAGCATCCGTCATTAATGACCCTCATCATGCAGGATATGCCCTCTTCTGTTACAACTGCTAGGGAGGAGGTACAAGAACATGAAAACCCATACTCAAAGATTCAAGTACAGCTTCTTCCCCTTTGCCCCCAGGTTTCTGAAGAGTCCATGAATAATACCTGTTTTCTTTGCTAAATATTTAATTTGTAATTTATAGTAACTTATGCTTTTGCTCTGCACTGATGCCATAACATAACAAATTTCATTTTGGTGATAATAAACATGACTCTGATTGTCTGCAAGCACTTGGGCCTCTTTGTAACGCTTTGCCAACCTGTTAACTGGGTAGTTCACTGGGGTGTCTGATTTCATTTTTTGCTCAAGGCTGGAACGTTGTGACACAGAAGTGTAAATGTTAACAAGCGATTCACAGTTGATATCTACTAACACCAAGTCATTACATTTCCCCATCGCTGGTGGGAAGAGCAAATGTGTAGATAGATATTGCGTGGAAATAGTACAGAGCTCAGCTATCGAGCACATCAAGTAGGAGCACAAATGGGCAGGGCAGCTTTGTAGCCCACTCTATCATTTAAGAAGACAGCAATTAGATCATGAAATCTGTCTGAATGAGTTGAAGTATGGCTACAGTTTTACTGGTGTATAAAAGAGCTGAGTCTGCCTCATTTTCTTGTCCTATATTGTATAAAAATCTATCCATCTCAGTCTTAGATATACTTAAGTAACTGCGTGTCCATGTCCCTCTGGGTTTTGCAATTCCAAAAAGAAATTCAAAACAGACCGAGTGAAGACATTTTTCTTTGTCTCAATGCTAAATGACCAGCTTTGTGCCGAGATAAAAGTCAGAGGAGAAAGCCTGTGATCAGTTACCTTGTCAGCCTTCCAAGAATGTTACAAGTTTTAAAGATCACCTTGCATTAATCTAAAATCCGGAGAAAAATAGGTCTGCTCTCTGAACACCTCTCACCAGGTCTTTATAGTTATGAATTCTTTAAGATAATTATTTTCTTCCATCAGAATGGATTTGCGACTGGACAGAATAAGGCTTCGCCATGGACTAGAGGGGCTAAGGGACTTGTGTCTATGTTGTAATACTCTACGGTAGTGCAGCAGTTAGTGTTACTGTTTCATCTCCAAGGACTTGAGTCATCTCCTATCTGACCTTTGGTGCTGTTTGTGTGGAGTTTGCACGTTTTCATTATGATAATGAGGGCACCCCGCACCCCCCCCCCACCCCACATGTTCCTGTTCTCTTCCCCATCTCAGATATGTGTTGGCAGACTAATTGGCCGATGCAGTGGTGCAGATTAGTGCAGGTAAGGGATTTGGACAAATGTAAAGTTGCAGGGCTGGTGAGAGCTGGCATGTGTCTGACAGGCTGAATGGCCTTCTTATGTTTCACAATAGTAAGCAAGACAATATGTGGCCTCACTGGACTTCAGCAATATTTTGTAACTTCAAACTCCTGCAATAAAGGTGAACATCGAAATATCTTACTACATCTGCATGTTAATGGTGTGTGCTTTGTGAATGGGTACACCCCAAATCCTCTCAAAAACATTTACTTTTTCTCTCACACCCAGATAAATTGATTCTTTTAATCAATGTTGATGGCTTCACATTTTTCCCCCTCTTGTCTGTCACTGGTACAATTAACTAATTGCTCTCCATTGCTTCCCCAGAGCTAACTTCCTTTTTTCTGAATTTAGCTTAGGAACATCAGCAAATTTAGAATTTTAACACCTGGCTTCAACCTCTTTTAAGTAGTGATGGTGTCTGTAAAAAGCTGAAGCTTGATAATTTCAAACCTTGGAGAAATTCACAAATTATAGCCTGACATCAGAGTGTATTGGGTATGTAGGGAGGGGTAGTACCTCTGGTGAAGGGGCTTGTCGTGTCCATTCTGGGACAGCTCCCTCACTTCTAGCCTTCACCGGGTGCTGAGCTCTCACCTGTGACTCCAAAAAGTTGTTTGCCTGTGACAGCAACCACATCCTGGTACATCACTTTGACAGGTGTGCGAAAGCAGGTGACGGTAGCTTGTGGGCCTTATTCCCCGGTGACGCCTGTCCTTGCATGTGAAGTTATCTCTGGTGGACTGGGCGGAGGAGATCAACAGTCAGGAAGGTGGCTTTGCAAAGGGCATGACAAGCCCCAGAAGTCATAGTTATCTGCTGCATCCAAGGAGGACCCCAGTTTGTGACTTTACCTTGAACTTTGAACTTTCACCAAAAGAAGCTACAGAAAGTTGTAAGATTAGTCTTCTCCATCTTGGGTACTAGCATCCTAGTATCTAAGACATCTTCAAGGAGTGGTGCCTCAGAAAGATGGTGTCCATTATTATAGACCTCCATCACTCCGGAAATGCCCTCTTCTCATTTTTACTGTCAGGAAGGAGGCACAGAAGCCTGAAGCCTTTCACAACATATGCCAATGATAATAAACCTGATTCTGATTCTGATTCTGGGTACTTGTACCACTGGACCTGCACTTCTGAGGTCGAGAGAGTGGAACTGTCCCACTGCAACAGCTTTTCCACTTTAAAAACTTTTCCACACAGATCTCTTGTCATTGTTTGATATGAAGACAAGCAATACAGCTTGCCATCCCAATTGGTTCTTTTTTACTCCTTACATTCTGCCGGTTAATCAGTTCTCAGTCAATGCTGATAGATGATTCTCAGTTAAGTTTTACGCTCTTCTGTAACATTATTATTGCATGCCTTTGAAGTGTTTTCTGGTTATCTACCACTTTGACTTGATCTCCACACTTTGGTCCGTACATTGGGCTGGAGGTACAGAAATCTGAAATCCCCATCACCAGGTTCAAGAGCAACTACTTCCCTTCCATTTGATTCTTGGTGTAACTGGAACAATCCTTGTTACTTGAGTTTAGCAACATTATAACCACTTTGCACCAAAATGGACCTTAGTTCTAATTGCGCTTTTTCTTGCCAGTCCAGTTCATCACAGGCAAAGCCCTCCCATCACTAAACACACTTACATTGTGTGCTGCCACAAGAAAGTAGCATCCATCATTAAAAGGCCCCCACCATCCAGGCTATGCTCTCTTTTCACTACTACCATCAGGCAGGAGGTACAGGAGGTTTATATCCCACACTACCAGGTTCAGGAACAGTTATTACCCTACAACCATCAAGCTTCTGAACCATTGTGGGTAACTTCACTCACCTCAATGCTGAACTGATTCCATAAACTATAGACTGATTTTTAAGGGCTCCACAACTCATGTTCTCATAATTATTTATTAATTATTTGTACCGTTTGTCTTCTTTTGCACATTGGATATTTGTCAGTCTTTGTTATTTATAATTTTTCATAAATTCTATGTATTTCTTAATTTTCATGTAAATGCCTGCAAAAATGAATGTCAAGGTTGTATACAATGTCATTTACTAAGTTGATAATAAATTTACTTTGAAATTTGAACTATGTAAAAACAGTGTATAATTGATATTTTTCTTGTGAAATCTGCATACATGTGCATTTAATAATAAATTTGATATGACTTTAATCTCCATGTTGCCTACCCTCAACTATCTCTAACTGAGATGACAGGTACAAGTTCCATTCACTAAATCCAAATTTGTTTTGCTTATTACAGTGATTTTTAAGATGTCCTTATCATTCCCTTAACATTTCCAGCAATTTTCCTACTAACGTCAAATTACCTGGCATATGGAGTTTCTATTTTCTCATTCCCTTCAGAAAGGGGAAAAGCTGATTGTTTTTGTCTTCCAATTCATTGAGACTATTCTGGAATTGTGGGGATTTCTGGAAGATCACAATGAATTTATCTACTCCCTCTATGGTAACCTTGTAAAATCCATGGATTTAACAGGTCAGGCCCCAGGAACTTGTAGACATTTTATCACATCAATACCATTAGAACATATTCTTCACTGATATTTTAAATCCTCTTTTCTTTTTAAATTATGAGTACCCCACAATGCTTTTTTTGGTTTTTACTAAAAAAAAACAAACAAAATTTATTTAACTTCTATGCTTTATTCCTTATCACAATTTCTCCTGTCCCCAACTCTGAAGATATTTAGATTGATACTAAATACTTGTACAGTAATGTTTATAGTTTGCTCTCATTTCCCACTTTAACATTTTTGATCAATTTGCCTGATGTTTAAATATGTCCTGTCTGAATTTTTTCTATGGCAACTGTGAACCATTTACCATACACTTTTTTTTTCCAGTAAAGTGTTTATTCCCTGAAGGAATTAAGAATTATGGATTACTTCATTAAATGTTTATGTTTCCACCATCATCTCTTAATGTAATTCTCCTATTTACTTTGACAAACTTGCCTCTTGAGGCTCCCTAATTGGTTTTGCCTAAATTTAACACCCTTGTTCCTGACACTTTAGGTCTGTACTCGATCTAAGCATTCTCAAATTCATACACCGTTAATATTTTTATTCACTAGATCCTTTGGTCATTACACTGGATAATCTGCACCCATGTTCACAGATGGTCAACATTTTGCTCAGGAGAGCTCTTGAATTTGTATTTTAGTCAATTTTTTTTTGTGCAGAGTCTGAGAACATGTAATACAGAGGAGGTAACCAGTTAATTTCTAGATGACATTATACCAGTGAATCCTGGTGCTATGAAGCTTAAAGGCATCTCTGTGAGTAGATCCCAGGTCTGCTCTGAGTAAAGTAATTAGAGAGGCAGAACTTACAATGCTTTCAAACCTGAAATCTACCTTGCCATGAGAAAGCAGTCAGAATAGCCACAGTGTTTGCTAATCAAGATGTCATTGCTGCCTGTTGGTATCTGGTAGAGGAAAAGATTATTAATTTTGTTCTTCAGGAAAAGAGAAGTTGGTTAGGTTGAGTTGTAATCTGATCTTGGCAAAGGTTTCGTCATCATATGAGGAGATAATGTTTCCTCGACTGGTGATAGAACATTTGCAAATGGATTTCCAAGATTGGAGAACAACTCCACCCAGGCATCAGCCACCCGAGTTATTTCCAAAAAGTGAACTCTGGAACTTCACTAAAGCAATGGCCTATTTCAATCTCTGAAACTCTGCAGATTTTCCCTTCTTTAACGAAGAAGCAGAGAAAAGAAAACGAGCATCATGATGGGTCACATGGTTAACATGGCTCAAGCCCCTGAATCACTACAGCTGTGATGAGCATAAGAAAATAAGAAATAGAGGAGCAGGAGTTGGCCATTCGGCCCGTCGAGCCTGCTCCGGCATTCAATTAAATCATGGCTGATCTGTCCGTGGACTCATCTCCACCTGCCTGCCTTTTCCCCATAACCCTTACTTCCCCTACTATGCAAAAATCTATCCAACCTTCTTCAATCTGTGAAGAATGCATTGCATCGGATTAGCCAAATGGATTCAGATTAGATTTATTAGCTTTATTTGTCACATATACAATACATCAAAACATCGTAAAATGCATCATTTTGCATCAAATCAGCAAAGATTGTGCTGGGCAGCTCACAAATATCGTCACGTTTCTGCTGCCAACATAGCGTGACCACAGCTCATTAACCCAAAATGTACATCTTTGGAATGTAGGGGAAATCTGAGCACCCAGAGGAAACCTACACAGTCATGGGGACTATGTACAAACTCCTTAGAAGCAGTGTTGGGAATTGAACGTTGATCTTACAGCTGGCTGTTGTAAAGTGTTATGCTAACTGCCATGCTACCACACTGCCCTCAAGATTTCTCCTAAAGATTTCCTTCCTTAATAAACCGCACATCACAGGGTGTCTGTGAAGGCCGCCTCTAATGGGCCTTCTCCTCTACTCCTCCATCCGCAGACAGACTGCGCTACTCTACACGCTCTCCTCTCATCCACCCTAATGTATGTGCGGTTGGGAGACTGTAGGTCTGACATGGTGGTCAGCAGCACAGGGGCGCCGCAGGGAACCGTACTCTCTCTGGTCCTGTTCACCCTGTATACATCAGACTTCCAATATAACTCGGAGTCCTGCCATGTGCAGAAGTTCGCTGATGACACGGCCATAGTGGGGTGTGTCAGGAATGGACAGGAGGAGGAGTATAGGAAACTGATACAGGACTTTGTGATATGGTGCAACTCAAACTACCTGCGTCTCAATATCACCAAGACCAAGGAGATGGTGGTGGACTTTAGGAGATCTAGGCCTCATATGGAGCCAGTGATCATTAATGGAGAATGTGTGGAGCTGGTTAAGACCTACAAGTATCTGGGAGTACAGTTAGACGAGAAGCTAGACTGGACTGCCAACACAGATGCCTTGTGCAGGAAGGCACAGAGTCGACTGTACTTCCTAAGAAGGTTGGCATCATTCAATGTCTGTAGTGAGATGCTGAAGATGTTCTATAGGTCAGTTGTGGAGAGCGCCCTCTTCTTTGTGGTGGCGTGTTGGGGAGGAAGCATTAAGAAGAGGGACGCCTCACGTCTTAATAAGCTGGTAAGGAAGGCGGGCTCTGTCGTGGGCAAAGTACTCGAGAGTTTAACATCGGTAGCTGAGCGAAGGGCGCTGAGTAGGCTACGGTCAATTATGGATAACTCTGAACATCCTCTACATAGCACCATCCAGAGACAGAGAAGCAGTTTCAGCGACAGGTTACTATCGATGCAATGCTCCTCAGACAGGATGAAGAGGTCAATACTCCCCAATGCCATTAGGCTTTACAATTCTACCGCCAGGACTTAAGAACTTTTTAAAAGCTATTAGTAATGCTTTTTGAGATAGTGATTTAGATGCATATCATATTTTTTACTGAGTTAAGTATTGTATGTAATTAGTTTTGCTACAACAAGTGTATGGGACATTGGAAAAAAAGTTGAATTTCCCCATGGGGATGAATAAAGTATCTATCTATCTATCTATCTATCTATCTATCTATCAGTGGGGACAGTCACCAGGGCTTGTATTTCTGGACACTGTGGTGTTCTGCCAGGTTATCAACCCCGTGTACCTTGTCACTTCCTGTTGCAAAACCTGTCAATATAAGCTATCAAAATCAGTGTAATACCTGGACAAGGGCCAACTTGTATTTGGCACGGTAACAGGCCCACATTGAGGCCACACCAACCAATTATTCTAATGTGACCAATTAACGTCCTAACCCGTAAGTCTTTGGGAAGTGGAAGGACCCAGAGGAAAACTATGCAATCATGGTGAGAACGTGCAAACCCTTTACAGACAGTGCCAGGAATTGAACACTGGTCACTGGTGCTGTAATAGGGTTACGCTAACCTCTATGCTACTGTGCTGCCTATGTCTGCAAGCGCTTGTCAAATCCTTTAAATAGTCCAGGGGGAGAAAGAGGAGTGTCTTCCCTGCTGTTAAACACTGGATCATCCACGCAAGCCAAACACAAGTTCATAAATAGTGACGGACGAATTATTGAAGCTCAGTTAATGGACAGAGACTCATTAAATCAATCTTTTACGCAATTAATCACATTCTGCTGGCTCTTCATTCTTCTAATAGAGGAGAGATTCATAGGGGGTTCGTCTCTAAGTGGTGGATGGAATGACTTGCACTACACTGCAAGGAGGCACCCTTAACTGTGACAGCTATAGGTTTTCCTGAGACACTGAAACTGGGATGTGAGAGACACAAGGATCATTCCCATAATACAGACTTTGAGCATCATCCTACAGTATCTAGTCATTCCTTGGGATGCCACTTGACTAAGGTAGAACTTTGTATATAGACCAGAATATTATTGGCACCAACACTATTAAATGGTTCCCTAGTACTCTTGACCTCACAATCTGCCTCATTGTGATCTTGTACGTTATTGCTTACCTGTACTGCACTTTCTCTGTAACAGTTACATTATATTCTGCATCGATATTGATTTCCCGTGTTCTAACTCAATGCACGGTGTAATGATTTGATCTGTATGAAGAGTATGCCAGACGAGCGTTTCACTGTTTCTCAGTACGTGTGACCAATTCGAGTTCTAGATCAGCCATTCTCTGGTGTCCCATTCTGCATACACTAGTCATTCCTTGTGGTTTCCCATGCTCTAGTGCAGTCCACTTTTTGTGGCGACATTCTACACAGACACAATGCTCTCATTACTACAAGAACTAGATATTACTTTGACTGTCCTCGTGTTCATTTTGGATATTCCTCAGGGCTCTTTTATGCATCGACTGTGTATTGGCCAAGATATTATCATGGATGGACCAGATAATTCCTGGTGTTCCTTTCTACAATTACCTGGATTAGTATTCTACATGTACTGGATATTTGTTGAAGTAAAATAATGCATAGATACAATGTTCATAGGGAATTCATTCCACATGAGTTTGACATTCCATGGGATAATGTTCTGAAAATGTAACTGAATATACTCTGCCATTCCATTTTACATTGGGTACCTTTCTAAAGAAGTGGTCCTTCACTACATACTATTTCAATCCTGTCATGCAGCTAGCATACCAACTCTAAGTCAAAGGCTTATCTGTAGAACTTCAACCATTGCCACTAAGATTCTAAAGCTTAGCAGAGTACAAGCTTTCAACCTGTTTACATCAATATTATGCCAGAATCATCCCTGCTAACCTGGCTATTGCAGTTTCTTAGCACAAATGGTAGACAACATTTCAATTCCTGCCTTTTGCTTTCAAAACGATGTTTTTAACATCTTTGTTGGTAATTCAGAACTTGTGATATTGAGAGCAGAAACTGTTAAGCAATGTGTTGTGAACCATCACACTCTGCTGGGCTATTCGTGGCATTTCAGCATTAAGTCCCACAAAAATAGGATTCTCCCACAAGTTTCAAGAAATTGATGCTTTTCTACGTCAATATCAACTGAAAGCACCGCAGAAGGAAGGAACTGCTTTCACGTCAGTAACAGGTGATGCTTGTCCTTACATTACCAGTCACTCTTTGAAAACGAAATTTTGGAAGAGTAAAGAGTCATTTCTTCATGCAGTAATAATCAGTAGAGGTTTATATAACTTCTTATTTTTCCTGTCTTAATCCCCCCTTTACTCTTTAATCCTTTGTGTCTAACTTCTCTATCTTCTTGCATCAGGCTAAAACTTCATCTAGTGAACAGACGGGTACACTTTATATATCAGACCATAAAGCACTGGAGCAGAATTAGGCTGTTCTGCCTATCGAGTCTGCTTCACCATTTCATCATGGCTTATCTATCATCCCTCTCATCCCCATTCTCCTGCCTTCTTCCCGTAACCTTTGATGACCTTACTAATCAAGAACCTATCAGCCTCTGCTTTAAACCTGGCCTTTAAAGCTGTCTGTGTCAATGAATTCCACAGATACAACCCCTCTGGATAAAGAAATTCTTCCTGATCTCTGTTCTATAGGGAAGTCCTTTTATTCTGAGGCTGATTTGCCCCCCCCCCCCATTCTAAACTCCAGCGAGTACAGTCCCGGAGCCATCAAATGCTCCTCACACATTTACCTTTTCATCCTTGGGTTATTCTAGTGCACCAATTAGTCTTGCCCACATTGCACCAGAATACATGAATCCTTTTTTTAAAACTTTTTTTATTTTTATTGAACACAAACAAAAACAGAAACACTAAATATATGCTAACAAAGCCTGGAAATCACACATAAGCAGCAACAAATATATAACTATTAACTTTAAATATACAAATAAACAAGAAAATCCACTCTAAATACTGTTGGACAGAAGGAACTATATCTAAAAGGAGTCACAAAATAGAAACATTTACCAAGATAACCCAAAACATTGCATCGGCCTCTACAGCCACCTGAGGACCCACCAATAGACAACCCCTTGGGGGAATATCATACTCGCCTTAAGTTATGGCAAAGGTATTATATGCAATACCAGTCATCTTGAAAATAAAAAACTTTTTAAACCTAGCATTTTGAGCAGCCTCTGGCAATTCAAAAGGAATTATTGGACACAGCAGTGACACCCAGCAAACCTTAACAATGATTGTAATAGCCTCTTATGAAATCTTGGAATCTTGATGCGTTAGTAAGATCATGCCTTATTGATAGCAATTGATTAAATCACATGGAGCACTGCTCCGCTCATAATTTCAACAAGTCTTGAATGTCTGATCTTATCTTCCTTTTTGTGTAGTACAGAGATTAGAGATAACAAGAGCAGCACTGAGAAATGTCATGGTATAATTCAGCTAAATATAATTTATCATTACATTACTTTAAGAATTCAATATATCCACAACAGCATTAAGAAAACTAAGACATATTGACATTTTAAGAGGGAGGGAGGGTGTCACACCTTCCACAGGACAACCTGCCTGAAGAAATCCAATTCTACTAACTGCTTCAGTTGGACCAGAGTTACCTGGCTTATACAGATAGATCCCCTGGAAGTCACCAGATTGAGTAAATATCCAATGGCCCCCTGTCAGATGAAATAATAGAAGATTCACTGAGCTTGCTTGAATGCATCTTGGCTGAATTTTGTTTTTTGATAAAACTCAAAAGGGCGATCATCCCTTTTTATTGTCAAAGTTGGGTTACAATTCACACATGTTACACACACAGAATGCTGGAGGAACTTTTGTGTGTGTTGCTTGGGTTTGCAGCATCTGAGATTTTCTCTTGTTTGTGATTGAATTCACACATGTTGAAAGGTCAGGGTCAGGGTCATGTAGGATGTGAATATTTTAATAGTCTCAAATCCAAAGTGAACCAGCCTTGAATTTCTGGTTTTAACCACAAAAGCTGTGGTTTTCAAGCCAAGGATTTTACACCTTTTGCTTTGATCTAATACTGGGTTGCTCAAGTGTGAGGTCTGGGGAAATTCCAGAATTCAAAATCAAAAAGTAAGTAGAATACAAGAGCAGGTCATGGAGGAAGATAAAGACAGACTATTAATAAGCAAAAAGAAAAAATAACCTGAATTTAATGTGGGTCTCTTACAGACCTTGAGGAAGAAATATCGGAGAAGGAAGAAATGCCAAAAAAAACATATTCACTAAAGAAATAGAAAACTTCCCAGGCATGGTGGAAAACTATGTGAGCATCAGTAGTGGGAAAGTTATTGGAAGGTATTCTAAAGGACCATATATTTGAGTATTTGGATAAATAGGGACTGATTAGGGATAGTCAGCATGGCTTTATGCATGTTAGGTTGTGACTAACCACTGTTATAGAGTTTTTTGAGGAAGTTACCAGGAAATGTGATGAAGGCAAGGCAGTGGGTGTTGTCTACATGGACTTCAGCAGTGCATTTGCCAAAGACCTACATGGGAGGAAAAGTAGAGAGCCTATCTGGTGTGCATGTCTGACCACACTATTCAAGGATATACAGGTATTTATGATTGAGAGAGTTCAGTGACATTCACTGAATTTACTCCTAGGATGGATATAAAAAGGGAGATTAAACAGATGAGACTTATAATATCAAGTTTAGAAGAATGAGAAATACACAAAATGGTTACTGCATTTAGCAGGACAGGCAGAGTTGATATTGCCCCTGCCTGAAGTCTAGAACCAAGGGAACCAATCGAAATAAAGAATTGTCCAATCAATGTGGAGATAAGAAAGAATTTCTTCAAGATATAGTGAACTCTTGGAACTCTCCACTCTAGAAGGCTGTGGAGTCTCAATTGCTGAGAATATTCCGATTGGTGACATTCGGAATCAAAGGAGGAGGGTTTAGTGCTGGAAGCACCAGGATCAGCTATGACCTTATTAATAGGCAGTGATTATAAAAAGTACTGCACAGGAACAGGATTTGGCCCATCATGTCTGTGATAACCATGGCTGAATATTCACAACTAATACTCTCTAACCTAGTGAATGTTCTGGTGAATCTCTTTTGCACCCTTTCCAAAGCCTCCTCATCCTTCCTAGAATGGGGTGACTAGAACAGCACCCAAGACTTTGCAAGCAGTCTAACTAAAGTTTTATACAGCTGCTATGTGACTTAACAAATTTTATGCTCAGTGCAGTGATTAACGGAGGCAAGCATGCCATAGACTCCAGAGTTCCTTCTTACCATCACACGGTGGCTGCAGCATATACCATGTACAAGATGCAGCTAAACACACAACTCCATCACCAAGAAGAACAAGGATAGCAGGCCCATGAAAACATCACCACCTGCATCTTCCCTACCAAACAGCCTGATTTGGAGATTTGTCATTAATCCTTCTTCACTGGAACGGCAAAAGGTCGAGTCATTGACTTCATGAAGTGGGGGGGGAGGGGGTGATGCACATCCTCCTGTTTACATCATCAAAGCTGAGATTGAGAGGGCTGAGAGCTTCATGTTCCGAGGAGTGAACTTCACCACCAGCCTGTCCTGGTCCAACCATACAGTGATGTAGATGGCACGGCCGTGAAAGCCTTTACTTCCCTAGGAAGCTCAAGAAATTTGGCATGTCTCCTTTGACCCTTGCCAATTTGTATCGAGGCACTACAGAAAACATCCTGTCTGAATACGTCACAGCTTGTCTCCAGCTGTTACAATTTATTCTGCATTTTCACCTTGTTCTACCAGAATGCACCTTTGCCTGGCCTGCTGAGTTCCTCCAGCATTTTGTGTGCGTTGCTTTGATTTCCAGCATCTGCAGATTTTCTCTTGACGGTAATGAATTGATTTGTTTGAACAGTATGCAATACCTGCTTTTCAAAAATCCTCATTACATGTGACAATCATAAACCAATTCCAGTTCCCTCCCCTTATCCTACAGTAGTGTGGGAAGACCTTTTTCAGAACAATTACAAAAGTTCAAGAAGTGGCTGACTACTACTTTCATAAGGGATGGGCAAAAAAGGCACTGAATTCCACATCATAAAAAAATGAAAAATAAATGAAAACACACGGCCTCTTACAAAGCCTAAACTTGAAAGTCCAATTCAACTTGATAACAGCAAATAAAAAATGTACATCCAGAACTTCAGGTGTCCAAAAGTAGTTTACACTCCAGTATATCTGATGTAGAATAACTATTGAGCTGTAGGAAAGACAACAGCCATTGTGAACATGGGTATACAGCTATAAGGACAATGCAAAATGGAGCTGATTTGTTTCACGGCTGTTGGCTGAGGGATAGAAATGAGACAAGACACCAGTGAGAATATCCCAGTAACACAAGAGATTCTGCAGATGCTGGAAACCCAGAACAACATACACAAAATGCAGGATGAACTCAGTAGTTCAGGCAGGGTGCATGGACAGGAACAATCTGTTGATGTTTTGGGTTGAAACCCTTCATCAGGACTGGAAGGGAGAGGAGAGAAGCCAGAATAAGAAGGTGGGGAGAAGGGGAGTACATGCTGGCAGGTGATAGGTGAAGAGGTGGTGGAGTGAGAACCTGGGAGGTGATAGGTGGGAAAGGAATTTCCCAATGATTCTTTGGGAACAATTTCAACGGGACCCTTTTCATTTTGCTGAGAGGAGAAACACAGCCTCTGTTTAATGCATCTGAATTCTAGGTGGACATCATTCCTTAGGTACTGCATGTCAGTATCAGTCTGGATATTTTACCCCAGTCTGTAGAAGATGACCTTATTGTAAAACTTCTGGCTCAAGACACAATTACCAACCACAGAACAATAAGCCCATAAGACATAGGAGCACAATTTGGTCCATTGAGTCCGCTCTGTCATTTGATCATGGCTGATTTATTATCCCTATAGCTACAGAAGACAAACTGACATGGCTTCATTATAAAATAAACTAGAAGAATAGATGATGTTTGAAACATTGAAACACATACTGAGACTATCACAACCGATCAACAGCAGATGTCATTTCAGAGGCTCTTCACTCCATCATGGAACATTGGATATTGAAGATGCATACATCACGATGCTCTTCATTGACTAAAGTTCTGCATTCAACATCATCATTGCCTCAAAGCTAATCAATAAACTCCAATACTTGTGTGCCAATACTGCCGGTATAGTGCAACTGGATGCTCGATTTCCTCAATTGCAGACTCCAGTCAGTTCATTTCAGCAGCAACAACTCCTTCACAGTCACCATCAGCACAAATGCACCACAAGATTGTGTGCTTAACCCCCAGCTCTACTCACATTATACTTATGAATGTGAGATGAAGATAAATGCCATATTTAAGTTTGCTGATGACACCACTGGTGCTGGCCAAATCAAAGGTAGTGACAAATCAGCATATAGGAGAGAGACTGAATATCTGGCTGGATGGTACCACAACAACAACCCCTCATTCAGTGTCAGCAAAACAAAAGAGCTGATTATTGACTACAGGACGATGAAACCCGAGGAAGCCAGTTCTCCTCAGGGGATCAGAGATGGAGAGGGTCAGTGACTTTAAATTTTAGATTAGATTAGATTATGAGGACACTCAGTCCTCATTTATTGTCATTTAGTAATGCATGCATTAAGAAATGATACAATGTTCCTCCAGTATGATATCATAGAACCACAAGACAGACCAAGACTACCTGACAAAAACCACATAATTATAACATATAGTTACAACAGTGCAAAGCAATACCATAATTTGATAAAAAGCAGACCATGGGCACAGTAAAAAAGTCTCAAAGTCGCCGGTAGGCCATCATTTCACGCAGATGGTAGAAGGAAGAAAATTCCTCAGCATTATCATTTCAGAGGATCTGTCGTGGGTCCAGCACATCAGTGCCATTGCAAAGGAGACACATCAGCACCTCTACTTTCTTAGAAGTTTGCAAAGTTCGGCATGTCAGGTTAAACTTGGTCAAACTTCTATAGATGCACAGTGGAGAGTGTACTGACTAGTTGCATCACAGCCTGGTATGGAAGCACCAATGCCCTTGAATGCAAAAGTCTACAAAAAGTAATAAGTACAGTCTGGTCCATCACAGGTAAAGCCCTCCTCACCATTGAGCACATCTACAAGGAGCTCTGACACAGGAAAGTAGCAGCCATTACCAAGAACTCCTACCATCCAGGCCATGTTGTCTTGCCATCAGGAGGACATGCAGGAGCTTTAAGTCCCACACCAGCAGGTTCAGGAACAGTTATTGTCCTTCAGCCATTTGGCTTCTGAACCAGCATGGATGACTTTACTTACCCCCATACTGAACTGATTCTACAATGTCTGGACTCAATGTCAAGGACTCTACAACTTATTTCATCAATATTATTTATTACTTTTATTTATTATTATTATTTTGTTTTTCTTTTCATATTTGCTTAATTTGTCATCTTCTGCATATTGGTTATGTGATTGGTTTTGTGTGTAGTTTTTCATTGAATCTATTGTGTTTCTTTGTACCTACTGTGAATACCCATAAAAAATGAATCTCAGGGAAGTTTATGGTAATATATATATACTCTGATAATGAATTTACTTTGAACTTTTAACATTTATAACAGAAACATCTGAAGATCTGAATAAGGGTGTAAGCTAGATTATCAGTTGTTTAAAAAATATATTAATGCAAAATATTATTCATTACTCCCATTCTGTAGACATAGTTAAGTGTTCAATTAATATATGCAAACTGAATCAGTGATGTCATTAGATTGCCAATTGTACTTTCACCAATGGCTGAGCATAATGCTAGTCTCACTACAAATCTATTTGTGGAACAGTGATGATCTAAGGAGGATATAGACAGCAATATTTTTGCAATTTCTGGATGCCTCTCATCTCATCAACAAGGGATTTGAAGAATTATGATACCATTCTATAAGCCAGCAAGGTTTCAGGTTTGCTATTTGGACCAATACGTTTTCAAATTTCAAGCTGGACCGTGTTTTAGACATGGGCTTCTTAGATTTCAACTGGTTAGAAACACTGACCTCCATAGCCCCATGAAATATCGCTAGCAGAAAACCATGAGACAATAAGGCACAGGAGCAGAATGAGGCTATTTGGCTCAATGAGCCTGCTCCATCATTCAATCATGATTGAATTATTATTGGTCTCAACCACATTCTCCTGCCTTCTCCTTGTACCCTTTGATGACCTCACTAATCAAGAAAGTATCAACTTCCACTTCAAATATACCCAGTGACTTGGCCTCCACAACCATCTGTGGCAATAAATTCCACAGATCTAGCACCCTCTGGCAAAAGAAATTCCTCTCCATCTCTGTTCTAAAGGGATACCTTTGTATTCTTAGGCTGTGGTCTCTTGTCCTATACTCTTCCATTAATGGAAACATGCTTTCCACACCACTCTATCTAGTCTTTTCAGTATTTGAATGTAAGATATTGTAGGTTTATAAGTGTTGGCATGTGGATAAGGCATCGGTCTAGTGACCTGAAGGTCATTGGTTCGAGCCTCAGCTGAGGCAGCGCGTTGTGTCCTTGAGCAAGGCACTTAACAACAGATTGCTCTGCGACGACACCGGTGCCAAGCTGCTTGGGTTCTAGTGCCCTTCCCTTGGACAACATCGGTGGCGTGGAGAGGGGAGACTTGCAGCATGGGCAGCTGCCGGTCTCCCATACAACCCTGCCCAGGCCTGCACCCTGGAAACCTTCCAAGGTGCAAATCCATCGTCTCATGAGACTAACGGATGCCTATAGGTTTATAAGCTATTACAGGCTTATATTAAGTACCTCTGTTAGATCCCTCTAGCAGCTCCAACGCATCCACAATGCTCCATTTGTGGTTGAACTCGGTTTTGTAGAGGTTTGTCATGGCTTCAGTGCACTTCAGCTTTGATTACATAGCCCAGTGTCCCATGTGCTTTCCTAACTACTTTCTCAGCCTGCTCTTCCACTTTCAACAAATTATCCTGGGAACTCTGAGGGCACTTATGCTCTCATTAACCTTAGCAGAGGAATGTATTGTACATGAATGAGGTAAAACTTTGTACCCACTCTTGTATAAATTCAAGGCCTTGTTATTGCAGCTCTAGACCTAAGCTTTTGTACAATTTTAAGTGTAATTGGCAGCATAAATAGCTTAATATAAGCACAGTGTGAAATCACATTCTTCATATTAATTTATATTAGAGATTTCATTTGGACTGCATAGATGAACTTGAAAGCATATTTTGTATATTCCTATAATTCTTTTACCAGGGTTTTTGCATTCGGTTTTCTAAAATATAATTGCAATGTTATGAAATGCTTTTTGATGTCTTATTTGGTAAATAGTAAAATTATTTTACAACAGGAGTTAACTCTTTAGAAACTCTTTTATTTTTTAAATAAGAAAATGCTAATAATTCCCAAGAAGAATATATTTAGGAAAGGGAGGAATGTGGTCCTTCTCTGCCCAGTGAGAACACATTGGAATTTCAGGATGCTTACAGAGCATGATATACAGTTACGGTTAGTGAGTACTGAGCATGCTGTGTTGGTGCTGGAGGCATGGGCTGCCAAGCACAACCCTCACTGATTTGATTTGACACTAATGACACATTCCACTGTATATTTTGGTATTTCAACAAATAAAGCTAATCTTTATTATGAAGAAATCAGAGTGTGTTTTCCCTGAAAAACATGCAGGTCTCTACAACATGAATAAAATGTCTAGCTGGCCAATACACCAGTGGTTTTGAGTGACCTTGGCATGTGTCGGTTGCTTGGCATATCTTCCTACATTTCAGTGCCATGCATTATCTTATTGAGCATTCAGTTCTATGGGATGTTGTGACAATGTGATGAATACTGGGACATCACAGTGGTGCTGTGATAATGGAAATGAGGCATATTGGGAATAACAAGATACCACAACAAAAGGTGAATAGATTATCTGCAAAAAATTGTTCACCTTAAAAATATTAGATTCAAGAAAAATCTGTCATTGACTCTCTATCCGTTTAAGCAAGGTATGATTCCCCTTTGTATTGGTTGATCAAAATTCAGCTTTAAATGGATCTTTTGTCTGCTTTGTTTAATTTCCAAAGGAGAATACAGCTCAACTTTAGTGAGAGTAATTGCATTAATGGACCTTGATGTTTCATTTATCCTGACCATATTTGTTAGAGCATGACTGCCATGTGTGTGACATTTTGAGAGAATTAAAGCTTATAACAGCACAATAGCAAGCTAGCTGGCTGGCTGTTCATCAATGCAGGTGTTTCTGTTGGATAGTGTCTGATGCCAGACACTTGGAATTAATTTCATTCTATTCAATATGCAAATTGGAAAATATTCTCATGGTATGTGAAGCTGAGGCATTGATAAGGGTGCAGGCTGGTGCCATTGCAGTATCATGATTGCCAAGATCGGAGGATAGAACTCTGAAGAAATAATAATGATTGTTCAATGTTATATTGTGGAAAAATGTCCACAATCCATAACTTGAAAAAGGTGTAAGGCTGTAAGGGAGCCTTAATAATGTTAGGGAGGACCAAGTTCTAGTTTGGAGAGCTTCCCATTTACTTTTCTAAATTGCATTAGTTTTAGTTTTGTTTTCTCCCCAGAAAGCACATAGTTGCCAAATAGGCTGTGTATACTTTCTATTCTGCGTGCAATGCCTTGATTATCTTAGAATTTGTGCAGGTTCAGCACGTCATCTAAAACCGTGACAAACTTCTATAGCTACACAGAGGAGAGTATGCAGAGTGCTTGCATCACAGACTGATTTGGAAACACCAATGTTCTCAAATGGAAAAGCCTACAAAAATCACATCTACACGGAGTGCTGCCACAAGAAAGCGTTATCCATCTTCAGGGAAGCCCACCATCTGGGACATACCCTCTTTTTGCTGCTGCCATGTGAAAGCAGATACAGGAGCCTCGGGTGCTACACCACCAGGTTCAGAAACAGTTACTGCTATTCAACAGGCTCCTGAAGTCACGTGGATAACTTCACTCATTACAACACTGAACTGATTCCATAACTTACGGACTCACTTTCAAGGACTCTACAATTCGTGTTCCCATTATTTATTTATTTCACAGTTTGTCTTATTTTGCACATTGGTTCTTTGTCAACCTTTGTGTGTAGTTTTCCATTTATTCTATTGTATTTCTCTGTTATACACTGAATGACTGTATGAAGCTGCAGAAGGTTGTAAATCTAGTCAGCTCCATCTTGGGTACTAGCCGACAAAGTACCTAGGACGTCTTTAGGGAGCAGTGTTTCAGAAAGGCAGTGTCCATTATTAAGGACCTCCAGCGCCCAGGGCATGCCCTTTTCTCACTGTTACCATCAGGTAGGAGGTACTGAAGCCTGAAGCCACACACTCAGTTATTCAGGAACAGCTTTTTCCCCTCTGCTATCCGATTCCTAAAAGAACATTGAATTTTTTTGGACACTACCTCACGTTAGTTTTAATATACAGTATTTCTGTCTTTGCATGTTTTAAAAAATCTATTCAATATACATAATTGATTTACTTGTTTATTAATTATTATTATTATTTATTTTATTTATTATTATTTTTTCTCAGCTTGATTAAGTATTGCATTGAACTGCTGTTGCTAAGTTAACAAATTTCATGTTACATGCCGGTGATAATAAACCTGATTCTGATTCTGGTTCTGAAAATGAATCTGAAGGTATTATATGGTAACACATTCGTATTTTGATAATAAAGTTACCTTGAATGTTGAACTTTGAAATTTACATGTCATGATGAATAAGACACAATAATTATAGAAATTAGGCTGGATGAACCATTCCTGTTAAACGTTCCTACTGCATGTTATAATTTCCAGAAAGATTTTGTTTTTTAAAGAGCTGGACTTCATTCCAGAACTGAAAGTACCAATTGAATTCATCGTCAGTATCTTCAAGAAACAATCATCAGGTGCAACAGATGGATTGTCCTGTTGTTTTACAAATAGAAAGAAAGGAGGACCTGATATTGTATGGAAACAGTTAATATTCCCAATGGACTCTAGTGGCTGTTGTATAGCATGAAATGGAAAAGCCAAATTACACACAGAAAACATTCATTTTGCAATGGGATTGAGTATTAAATTGCTTCCAGATTCAATCTTGTGATGAAGTACACTCAATGGCCATTTTATTAGGTACACTGCAAACCAGCTTGTTAATGCAAATATCTAATCAGTCAATCATGTGGCAGCAACTCTATGCATAAAAACATGCAGACATGGTCAAGAGTTTCAATTGTTCTTCAGACCAAGCATCATAATGGGGAAGAAATGTGATCTCAGTGACTTTGACTGTGGAATGATTGTTGGTGCCAGATGGGGTGGTTTAGTATCTTAGACACTTTTGAATCTCCTGGGGTTTTCATGCACAACAGTCTCTAGAGTTCACAGAAAATGCTGCAACAAACAAAATACATCCAGTGAGTGGCACATCTGCAGGAAAAAATAACTTGTTAATGGGAAATGTCGGAGGAGAATGGCCAGATTGGTTCAAGATGACCGGAAGGTGACAGTAATTCAAATAACCATGTGTTACAACAGTGGTTTGCAGAAGAATATCTCTGAAAGCACAACATGGTAAACCTTGAGGTTTACCTAATAAAGTGGCCACTGAGTTTATGTTCTGGTTGGCACTGAATTACCTTTCTGTATAACTTAAACTATGATACTAATGGTGCTTAACATTTTTAATAAGCTGTTGATAATAAGCTTACTTTGAACTTGATAATATATATGAAATTGTCATCTGAAGACTTGGATGATCCAAGATGGCTACATTTACAGTCATTGATTAGATGTTCTAAGGAGTGGTGTTGAATCTTCTTCTGTTCTTGCTGAACATACATACAGTAACTGCAAATCCACAATAGGGGTGAATACTGATTTCCTTGATTTTAACCTATTGAGATCAAAGGAGAGGAATTTGGAGGCAGTGGTTTTGCTGTGAAATTGAGTGCTTTAAAAGGCAGAGGAGCAGAACTGGGAAGTGCTGTCACAATCAAATTGCTGAACTGATGTGATGAATTCTGAAAATAATATGAAAATAATGATGTCTTTCAGGATTGCCATTCTGGTTAATAGTGGTATCTTCAGGGCATTCTTGTTAGTCAACACTGCTGAAAATGTTCTATACCTTGACTTCCTTTGGTGCTTTCCCTGAGTGTTATACAACAGGCAGGATGTTCTCATCTGTCAGGTAAGGAAGGGGCTTGGTGTCAGTTTTCAATTGATCAATTTGACTGAAAACCATAAAACATTAAACAGTTCAGAAATGTTGTTGAAGTCTATTGGCATATAATACAATTGACTCAATGGTCTTTTTGTAATACATCCTACGTGTCCATCCCAAGCCAGAGCTACACCCAAGGCTCTTGGCAACAGAGCTCCCTATAGTTGATCATGATTCTGTGCTTGTCTTACAACAATGGAACACTAAATTATTTAAGGACCATGGGGAATCAGCAAGCAGTCCAAACCAGTTGGGATGGCAGGTCCTCAAAGCTCAAAGAAGTTGGTTTAGTTTAGAAGTTTCTCTGGCATCCCTTTCAGCATTAAATAGCAAATTAACTAATTTATCAAACCACTCTACTTCCCTTTGTATTAAGATTGTGAAGGTGTCATAGTCGTAGAACGCTACAGCACAGAAACAAGCCCTTTAGCCCATCTACTGCATGCCAAAGTATTATTCTGCCTAGTTCCATTGACCTGCTCTCCATACCCCTCCCATCCATGTAGCTATCCAAATTACTCTTAAGTGTTGAAATAGAACACGCTTTCACCACTTGCACTGGCAGCTCACTACACACTCTCACCAGCCTCTGAGCGGAGAAATTTCCCCTCATGTTCTCCTTAAATATTTCACCTTTCACCCGTAACCCATGAGCTCTATTTCTAGTCTCACCCAACCTCAGTGGAAAAAGCCTGCTTGCATTTACGCTATCTATACCCCTCATAATTTTGTGTACTTCTATCAAATCTCCCCTCATTGTCCTACGTTCCAGGCAATAAAGTCCTAACATATTCAACTTTTCCCTGTAACTCAGGTCCTCAAGTTCCAGCAATGTCCTTGAAAATTTTCTCCACACTCTTTCAACCTTATTGATAATTTTCCTGTAGTTAGGTGACCAACAATCCAACTTACTCACACATACTCCAATTTAGACCAAACCAACATGTTACACAGAAAATCCCCACTCCTGCACTCAATAATTTGATTTATGAAGGCCAATATGCCAGAAGTTCCCTTTACAGCCTACCTACCTGTGACGCCACTTTCAAGGAGTTCTTGATCTGCATTCCCAGACCCCTCTGTAATACCAGACTCCCCAGTGCTTAACATTTAAGTACTACTCTGGTTTGTCCACCCAAAGTGCAACACCTCACACTTGTCTGCATTAGATTGCATTTGCCATTTTTCAGCTCATTTTTTCCAGCTTATGATATAGCAGGCACTGCGATAATACTAAACAAAAAGGTTAAAGAGATTATTGAGAACAAGACTGCATGTCACTACTCCAGTATTAGGAAAACTATCCTGTCATATGCAGATGAAACAAATTCATTACGCAAATCACAGAGAAATAAAGCTCTTTACTTCTGTGCAATCAGGTGACATAATGTTCAAGCAATAGAACCGTGGTATATATCTACTCCACATGAGTTTCTAAAGGCTGTGTGGGTGTAATTGAGAAAGCATACTTGGTATTGAGCACTGCATCAAAAAGAAATGATCATTCATGAGTTTTCAAGATGCTTGTGTAATCAGCATCAAACCTAGACAGTGAACACCACTAAACTTCACTAATTTGCCTCCAATTACTAAGGATTAAAGTGAAAAGAATTCAGTTTTCTTTTTGCTGTGGGACATGCTGACCTATTTTGGAACTAAAATTCAATTCATTATGAGGTAAGTTAATGACTGTCAGCAGCCAGTTTGCCAATGTGTGAAGTCACAAACTTTAACTCAGTTCCTTTATAACTGAAAGTAACCAGGATACTGCTTGGTTTAATGAACTGTAACTGCAAGGTAGCACACACAATATGGCGCAGGAACTCCAGGAGATCAGACAGCATCTACGGAGAAAGAATAAACAGTTGACATTTTGGGATGAGCTCCTTCATCCTGACTGGGAAAGGAGGGGGGAAGAAGCCAGATAAGAAGGTGAAGGAAGGGGAAAGTGATAGGTGAAGCCAAGTGAGGGCAAAGGCAGGTGGTTGGGGGAAGGGGGAAGAAGTGAGAAACTGGGAAGCGGGAATGTTAAGGACTAAAGAAGAAGAATCTGAGAGGAGAGGAGAGTGGACTGTGTGAAAAAGGGAAGGAGGGGCACCAGAAGGAAGTAATAGGCAGGGGAACCAGATATGGTAATATAAAAAGAGAGAGGTGGGAGGCCATACTAGGAGAACCAGATACAGTAGATGATCCCAACAGACTTGCAGGTGAAGTGTTGCCTCAACTTGGGAGGACCTGGAAAAAATTCAAAGGATGGACCAACACTGTGGCAGACTTTTTATTGTGGGCTGATGTGATAACATGAAATGAAATACGGAAAATCTTTCCAGGAGTTGAGAGGTTAAGAATGAATCAAAAATCAAACTTGAATAGTTTAGTATAGAGCAGGAGATATTTTTTGTAGCTATGAGAATAGTTCTAGCCGAGAGTGTGCCAATGCTTAGGAGTGAGTTAAGTAGTTTATTGATTGAATTGCGGTGAATACTTGGAATTAGGACAAATGTAGAACATGTGACTGAGCCAAAACAAATGAGAAAACAAGTGCATTATGTGGTGTGAAGATGGGCAAAGAGAGTACTCTATATTGGAGATATAGGGGCTCTATTACTCTATATTAGGGATATACTGTAGGGGATCTATGGGGATGTTTGTGACAGAACAGCTCAATCCATCAAAGGTAAAGCTGTCATCACCATAAAGAATATCTACAAGGAGAACTGCATTGAGAAAGCAGCATCCATCATCAAGGACATTCACCTTCCAGGCCTTGCTCTCTTCTCAGTACTGACATCGGGAAGGAGGTCCCACACCACCAGAGTCAGGAACAGTTATTACCCCTCAACCAGTAAGCTCCTAGGCCAGCATGAATAACTTCACTCACCCCAACTCTGAACTGATTCCACAACCATTTTACTCACTTTCATGGGCTCTACATCTCATGTTTTCAGTTTAATTTGTTTGCTTGTGTGTCTGCTTGTAAGTTTATTATTATTATTATCATTTTTTATATTTGCACAGTCTATCTTCTCTTTGCACATTGGTTGTTTGTTTTGTGTGTAGTTTTTCATTGATTGTATTGTATCTATTTGTTCTACTGCAGATGTGTGCAAGTAAATGAGTCTCAGGATAGTATATAATTTCACATACGTACTTTGATAATAAATTTACTTGAAAATTTGAATGTATACCAATGTTATTTTGATGAAGCGTCTTGGCCTGAAACATCAGCTGTTCAATCCTCTCCATGGATGCATCCAGATTTGCTGAGTTCCTCTAGCATTTTGTGTTTGTTCCAATGTTATCTTCAGTTCCTTTTGCCAAACAGTCAATTTGATAGTGTTTTCATTTATGGTCCAATTCTTCAATTCAATGACTTCAGTTGAACAGGATCTTGGAAGCTTATGCACTGCAATATTTTGCTTTTAACATTAGGTTTGCAATTTTATCCTAAGTTTCATTTTGGAATTTCTACGAAATTGAATGACATTGCATTTCTGGCAGAGGCAATTGATTAGTAAATGAGAGTGGAAACCCTAGCTCTAATTCTTCCCTAGCACGGGAACATTTACAGTAAGTTGTGTGCAATCAACATCGGATATGTGTACAGCTCAAAAATAAGGACAATAAATCGAACCAGGCATCATTCTAGTCTGACTTGCCAAAAAACAATCCAATAAGGCAATCACAGTGCCAACATTGTATAAAAATCATGAGTAATCTAAACATTCTGGCTTCTAAAATTCTGGAAGGAAAGAGAGTGATAGAAATAGAGGAGAGATGGTTGAGATCCTTGTCAACTTTTCATGTGGTTCTGCTTTCATGCTTTCTACTCTCAATTAGAGCATAGAGCAGGTCCTACATGCCCTCACCATCACCACTCCTAATATCCACCACATTCAAAGATCATTCTCCATAATTTCCATGAACTCCAATGGAAATCTACCACCAGGTGCATCTTTCATTCCCCTTGCCTGTCGACATTCTGTGTCCCTGCTTTCACTCTTGCATATTCACCAGCTAATTCCCTTTTTTTCCTGATTTAAGATGGTGTTGGTGAATCTCAGTGACTTCTAACTGGTGGCTAACGAAACAAGGGAAACAATTAAACACTTTGTTAATCACACTTTTTTCTGGCAAGCAATCATTGCAAGTAATAGCCCATAACTTCCCTTAGACTTGGAGGCAATTGGATGTGGCAGAACCGAGGTGAGGTGAGGCAAGGCAGCAGGCCCATTGCCGAGAGTGAGGAAGACCCCAAATTCAATCAACTTATGTGCCAGGCTGAATTGGAAAGGTTGGGTACAGGCCAAATTAAGGTGGCGGGGTCCAGGCCCCAGAACGTATCAAGACTACTAAACCCAGTGTTTGGATGCTGATGTAAGATCCCAAAGCGAGGGACAGGCTGGTTTCTCTCACTGCTCTGCCACATTTAACATAGAAATATAGAAAACCTACAGCACAATACAGGTCCTTCGGCCCACAAAGTTGTGCTGAACACATCCCTACCTTAGAAATTACTAGGCTTACCTATAGACCTCTATTTTACTAAGCTCCACATGCCTATCCAAAAGTCTCTTAAAAGAACCTATCATCTCCGACTCCACCACCATTGCTGGCAGCCCATTCCACGTACTCACCACTCTCTGAGTAAAAAACTTACCCCTGACATCTCCTCTGTACCTACTCCCCAGCACCTTAAAGCTGTGTCCTAAGCTCTACGCCAAACTCTCACTGGTCTCAGACTCTCTTTGTGGACTTCAGTTCAGAATGCTATTTGCTTGCGTCTTTTGCTTGTCTGATTTGATTTTTTTTTCTCTCTGCACATTGGGTGTTTGATGGTCTTCATTTTTTAATTTGTTCTTTTGGGTTTCTTTGTTTTGTGGCTGCTTGTTAGGAGCCGAATCTCAAGGTTGTATAATGTATATATACTTTGGTGATAAATGTACTTTGAACTTTGAACTTTTTGAACTTCAGAGAACCTTCCTATGCAACTGTGGGTCATGTAACTCCTGCCCTTTGACCTTGTCCATTCCCACCGTCCAGTGAGCTAACCAGTCTTTCCAGGTGAAGTAGGAAATCACTTGCATTCTCCCAGTTTATTGAATCCTGCATTATACTCACCTGATTGTTGGAGAAACCACGCACACATTGGGTGACCACACCACCAAACATCTCCATTCAGACTTCAAGTGTATCTAGTCGCTTGTTATATTGATCATCCACTCCATCCCCTCTCTGACATTACTGCCTTTGACTTCCTATTTTGTTCTGAAGCCATGCAATGTACGGACATTGAAACCCCTGTTACCTGAAATGAACAATTTCAGGTAAAGTGTTAAATTGGTTCATTATTGTCACATGTGCTGAGGTACAGTGAAAAAGTTGAGGTGTGTACTGTCCATACAGATTAATTCATTATAATTAATTTGGGTAGTACAAGGGAAAACAATGATAGAATGCTGAATAAAGTTTTACAATTACAGAGAGAGTGAGGTACGGGCAGACAATAAGGTGCAAAGTCACAGTGAGATAGATTGTTTCAATAGGTACATTTGATGTCAGAGAAATGTATACAATATACATCATGAAATTCTTTTACTTCACAAACATTAACGAAAACAGAGGAGTGCCCCAAAGAATGAATAACAGTTAAATGTTAGAACCTCAAAGCCCCCCAGCCACCCCTCCCACACATAAGCAGCAGTAAAGCAAGGATCCCCACTCCCCCACCAGCAAAAAAAGCATCGGCACCACCCCACTGAGCACTCAAGTGTGCAGCATAAAGACACAGACTTGCAGTACCCCAAAGACTACTCATTCACCCAGTAATCTGACATACCTCAGGCTCTCTCTCTCCCTAATAAGGGAAAAAGAGATGTCCCCATTGTGAAGTCAGGAGTCCATCTTGTCACACTAAGGGACCATTCAATTGTCTTAAACAGTGTGATAGAAGTTGTCCTTGAGTCTGATGATAGGTGCTTTCAAACTTTTGTATCCTCTGCCTGATGTCTCACTAGTCTGCAGATCTTTGGCTTATCCCTGCTGCCCTTAAATAAAGACATAACTCCGGTCTTCCGATTCAGGTCTAAAAATATTTCTAAAGTTATTAGATTTGGTACAAAAGACCCTAATGCACAGTCCATAAGAGATCATAAGACCATATGACTTAGGAGCAGAATTAGGTTGTGCGGCCCATCAAATCTGCTCCGACATTCCATCATAGCAGTCTTCCGTGAGCTGCAAGGATTGTGGTAACCTTGTTGGCCCCGTTGATATTGTACTCTACTGACTCATGGTTAAAGTGCTTCCTGCTGGTACCAGCTAATAAACGGTGGTCATAGACAATGGATAATTGTAAATTGTTCAAAAAATAGGTAAACTGAAACATCAGTAGTAAATTGTAAGAAAATAAAGAATGAAAGGTTTATTTTTAGTATCATATTGAAATCAGGATTTTTACCTCACATTTTCTAATGCTTACTCTACATTCATTTGGATATTTCTTAATTACATGTCTTCAAATATCGTATAGGAAAAACAATGAGCAAAAAAGTAATTATTATCTTCATTTATAAGAGGTATATTTCTTTGTTATTTGTAAGAAGGATATTTAAATAAAGTAAATGTATAATTAATTCTAATTTGTCTGTCAGCAACTAATATTCTCCTTATTACAAATAGTATTCAAATATAAGAACTGAAAATTAAATGTATGTTTATAATGCCTAAATCAGGCAAAGTGCTCTGAGATTTAAGTAAACACCCAGATGCTGCATTTTAATGCACATTTCCAATTAGAAATTTATTTAAAATTAGAATTTTCAATTTAAATATTAATAGAGGAAAGCAATAATGAAACTCAATTGTTACCTATTTGAGGATGTACATTGAGGACCTTTATCATCAGTTTATTTAATTATTGATATAAGGTCAATGTTAGTAATTAAAGTCAATGCTAAAATTGAAACATAGAATGTTAAGCATTACAAGTGTGCTTCGTGCAGAAGTGTTACCTTCTTCTTGCACCAGACTGTTACTCTTCCCTGCTTATCAGAGCAGTCAACCATAAAAATTCAGTGTGCTGCATCATTTTTCAAAAGTGATAAATATATGAAAACATGGTAAATAGCTGTAATTAGTCTATTAATGCATAATTGATAGATTCAAAACTACTTGAGTTTTTGTTTAACAAAAGCAAATGAACAGGTTTTAACCTTGAAAGGAAATGCGATAGAGGAAGTTGAATATTACACAAGATATAATTTTCATAAACTTTGAAAAGGTTGGGTTAGCAATAATATCTGTAAAAGTATTGTAAGTCTTTTTCACTATTGTCTGTTAAGGAAGGATATTTTTGATCCTTGTTGGGTACGGTCTAAGTTTGTCTTGAGACCTACAGCAATGTTGGAAAACAAAATAAACTACAGATGCCAGAACTCTTGGAGCATGTTGGAAGTAGGTAGTACTGCTTGCCAGGCAGCAGAATCAGTCCAAAACTTTAACTCTGTTCCTCCCGCCACAGATCCTACACAAATACCAGCCCTTCAGCCAATCAAGTTTGTGCCAGACATCAACCACCGCACACTCACATCAAATCTGCCTCAGATTCACCTTAAGAACAATTTACAGTGGCTGACTAAACTAACTGCCCTCATAAGACCATAAGAGCATAAGATATAGGAACACAGTTAGGCCATTCGGCCCATTGAATCTGCTCCACCTTTCAATCATGGGCTGATACAATTCTTCCAGTCATCCCCACTCCCCTGCCTTCACCCCATACCCTTTGATGCCCTGGCTAATCAAGAACCTATCTATTTCTGCCTTGAATACACCCAATGACTTGGCCTCCACAGCCGCTCTGGGCAACAGATTCCACAGATTTACCACCCTCTGACTAAAGTAATTTCTCCACATCTCAGTTCTAAATGGACGTCCTTCAATCCTGAAGTCATGCCCTCTTGTCCTAGAATCCCCTACCAGGGGAAATAACTTTGCCATATCTAATCTGTTCAGGCCTTTTAACATTCAGAATGTTTCAATGGAATCCCCCCCCCCCCCCCCCCCGTTCTCCTAGACTCCAGGGAATACAGCCCAAGAGCTGCCAGACATTCTTCATACGGTAACCCTTTTACTCTGGGAATCATTGTTGTGAATCTTCTCTGAACCCTCTCCAATGTCAGTACAACCTTTCTAAAAGAAGGAGCCCAAAACTGCACACAATACTCCACGTATGGTCTCACAAGTGCCTTATAGAGCCTCAACATCACATCCCTGATCTTATATTCTATACCTTTAGAACTGAATGCCAACATTGCATTTGCCTTCTTCACAACTGACTCAACCTGGAGGTTAACCTTTAGGGTATCTTGCACAAGGACTCCCAAGTCTTTTTGCATCTCTGCCTGTTTACTTCTTCCATCAAAGTGAATGACCATATACTTTCCAACATTGTATTTAATTTGCCACTTCTTTGCCTATTCCCCTAAACTATTTAAGTTTCTCTGCAGGCTCTCTGTTTCCTCAACACTACCTGCTCCTCCATCTATATTTGTATCATCAGCAAATTTAGCCAGAAATCCATTAATACCATAGTTCAAATCATTGACATACATCATAAAAAGCAGCAGTCCCAATACTGACCCTTGTGGAACTCAACTGGTAACCGGCAGCCTGCCAGAATAGGATCCCTTTATTCCCACTCTCTGTTTTCTACGGATCAGCCAATGCTCCACCCATGCTAGTAACTTCCCTGTAATTCCAAGGGCTCTTATATTGCTAAGCAGCCTCATGTGCAGCACCTTGTCAAAGGCCTTCAAAAAATCCAAGTACACCATGTCTACTGCATCTCCTTTGTCTACCCTGCTTGTAACTTCCTCAAACAATTGCTGTAGGTTTTTCAGGCAGGATTTTCCTTTCAGGAAACCATGCTGACTTTGGCCTATCCTGTCATGTGCCTCCAGTTACTCTGTAATCTCATTCCTAACAATCAATTCCAACAACTTCCCAACCACTGACATTGGCTAACAGGTTTCCTTTCTGCTGCCTCCCACCCTTCTTAAATAGCAGAGTGAGTGACATTTGCAATTTTTCAGTCATCCGGTACAATGCTAGAATCTATTGATTCTTGAAAGATCATCATTAATGCCTCCGCAATCTCTCTAGCTACTTCCTTCAGAACCCGAGGGTGTATTCCGTCAGGTCCAGGAGATTTATCCACCCTCAGACCATTAAGCTTCATGAGCACCTTCTCAGTCATAATTTTCACTGCACAAACTTCACTTTCCTGACACTCTTGAATGTCCAGTATACAGCAGACATCTTCCACTGTGAAGACTGATGCAAAATATGCATTCAGTCCCTCTGCCATCTCTGCACCTCTCATTGCAGTGCCTTTAGTATAAGGGAGAAAGCCCATGCATCACAGGGAAAGCATGCAAACTCCACACAGGGAGAACCAGAGGTCAGGATTACACTCTGGTATCAGGCACTGTGAGGCAGTGGCTCTACCAGCTTTACCACTGTGTTGCCATACCAAATGCTTGAAAGTTAAATACCATCTGAAATGACTTTTCAAACCTTTTAATTGTATGAAATCAGGTATTCACAAAAATAAGAAAGATTTTGATTGGGCTGTTCAGCATTAACCTAGCCAATAACTTCAGATAACGGTATAAACGTATTTCACCAAACCATCCCTGATTGAACATTTGGAGACATGTTTCATGAGTGCCCTGTTAATGTAGCTGGTCTGCGCTCACTGTAAAATTAGGATCGATTCCTGTCACTTCTGTATAGAGTTTGTACGTTGTCCCCATAACCATGTGGATTTCCTCCAGCTATGCCAGTTTTCCCCTACATTCCAGCGATGTATGGTTAGGGTTAGTGAGTTGTAGGTATGCTTTGTTGATACTGAATACACGCTCTGCACAATCCTCGCTGGTTTGATTTGATGCATTTCACTGTATGTTTCGACGTACATCTGACAAATAAAGCTAAACTTCTTTTTATTGAAATGACACCTTTGCTGCCGTCATGGAAGAGACAGTCCCACCAGAGGCAGCAGCTCACAGTGATCTGCAGTAAGGAGGCAGTGCAGGATCTATATCATTGATTCTGTAACAAAGGGCTTGGAATAGGTTGCTGACTGGCTATTGTTTGTGAGAGCTTGCTATTGTATAAATGACAGCCACATTTTCCACATTACAGTGGTGACCTTACAGTGGGTAACTATATGATTTGAGGCATATGTGTGAGGCATTAGACCTAGACATATAGAGTAGTACAGTACAGAAACAGGCCCGTCTATTCCATGCTGACATTATTTACCACCTAGTCTCATTGACTCTGCACCTACCACTTCTGCTGGCAGCTCATTCCACACTCACATGAGCGCAGTGGGTAGAGGGGCACAGATGGACGTTATTTACTTGGATTTCCAGAAGGCATTCGATAAGATGCCACATGAAAGACTTATCCATAAGATAAGGATGCATAGAGTTGGCGGTGATGTATTAGCATGGATAGAGGATTGGTTAACTAATAGAGGCAGAGAGATGGGATACATGGGTGTTACTCTGGTTGGCAATCAGTGGTGAGTGGTGTGCCACAGGGGTCAGTGCTGGCTCCGCAGCTGTTCACGCTATACATTAACAATCTGAAAGATGGGACTGAGTGTAGCTTATCTAAGTTTGCTGATGATACTAAGCTGAGTGAAAAAGCAAATTGTGCAGCAGATATGGACAGTCTGCAGAGAGATATAGATAAAGGTAAGTGAGTGGGCAAGGGTCTGGCAGATGGAGTACAATGTTGGTAAATGCAAGGTCATCCACTTTGGAAGGAAAACTGGAAGAGCAGATTATTATTTAAATGGTAAAAAATTGCAGCATACAATTTGCAGAAAGATTTGGGAGTGCTTGTGCATGAATCACAAAAGTTTGGTTTGCAGGTGCAGCAGGCTATCAAGAAGGCAAATGAAATATTGGCTTCCATTGCTTACAGGTATTGAATTTAAGAGCAGGGAGGTTATGCTGTAACTGTACAGGGTACTGGTGAAGCACATCTGGAGTATTGTGTGCAGTTCTCATCTCCTTACTTGAGGAAGTTCACCAGGTTGATTCCAGCAATGAGGGGATGCGACTATGAGGAGAGATTGAGTCATCTGGGACTGTACTCCCTGTAATTCAGATGAATGAGAGGAGATCTTATAGAAATATATATAATTATGAAAGGGATAGACAAGTTAGAGGAAGAGAGGTTGTTTTCACTGGTAGGTGAGACTAGAACTAGGGGACATAGCCTCAAGATTCAGTGGACTAGATTTAGGATGGAGATGAGGAGGAACTGCTTTTCCCAGAGAGTGGTGAATGAGTGGAATTCTCTGCCCAATGAAGCAGCGGAGGATACCCCAGTGAAAATATTTTAGACAAAGTTGGAAAGATTTTTTGATAGTAGAGGAACTAAGGGTCATGGGCAAAAGGCAGGTAGGTGGAGGTGAGACCATGGCCAGGTCAGCCATGACCTTACTGAATGGCGGAGCAGGCTTGACGTGCCAGATGGTCTACTCCTATTTCTTAAATTCTTACACTACCCTCTGAGTGAAGAAGTTTGCTTTCAGATTGTCCCTAAATGTTTCACCTTTCCCCTAAACCTATAACCTTGAGTTGTAGTCTCACCCAGCATGAGAGGACTTATTAGTTTAGAAATACTACCACTATAGATGTATTGCATGACAAAAGATTCCAAGCCTACTCTATACATTTCCAGAGGGCAATAGTATTCCAGGTGTTATGCCCATTCCAGAGTACACTTCATGGATGTTTTTTCTGAGTGTAATGGACAATGTGTTGAAGGCAAATTATTATCCATTATACACACAATAGAACGAACTTAAAGACAATTTTGTGGCAAATTTATGATGCTTTTGTACGGTGATCAACAGAGTACAATTTACCAGTATGCAGAGGCCAGGAAAAGATTATTGGAGATACCAAAAGGCAAGTTTGTGAGTAGGAGGGTATTTCCCTGGCTATGCTTGGACAGAGTATATTTATCACAACTGTGGACTCTACCACTGAGCTGCGGAACAGGATTGGAAATCACGCTCATGAATATGCATGTTCCAGCCCATTATTTTTATATGTAGTTGTATTTAACTCACTTCTTCTCATTTCAGCCTTGTTGAGTCTTGACCAAAAGCACAGCAATGTCAATGTTCCCTATTTACCTTTGTCCTTGTTCTGGGAAAGAAGACTGTCATTTAGATTGATGCTGTAAAGGAGTGGTATTTTTAGTCTTAAGTTACTACTTCCGAGCTGCAGAGTTGGTGTTGGCTTTAGTAGAAGTTTTAGTTAATGGCCCTAGTGCCTAGTGTTTATTGTTTTTTTCCCTTTAAGTCTGCACAGTTCTAATTAAAAATCAGTGAACTGTTCTTCCACTTCCCTTTGCACACGCTATCATCACACACACCTGTCAGCAAGACACAGCCACAAAGAAAATGGGCCCAGCGGAGAGAGAACGGCTGACCATGGCCCTGATTTTCATTATTACAAGGGTTAAATAGAGAAGATTTTTGTTTAGATATGGATGCAGTACCTTCTCCTCAAGAAGGTACAACCAGGAATGTTAGATAATGCCCCCCCCACCATTTGACTAGATTTACTGACCCTGTCCAACTCTATATATGGCTTCACGTTCAGTCTGTGGCAATGTGACACTGCCATATGATAGAAGATGTCCATGGCTTTGAGAAGAGTTACTATCATAGGATTGGGTCTTAATCATTATTATAACAGAAAGGTTGAACTTTGCCACAGGGGATACTACTTCTCATAGGGGTGTTAATCATCTTATGATTACTGCAAGAAATTTCTGTATTGGCTACAATCATCACTAAAATGGAGACTGAACCTCACCCACAAGGCAGTGGATCATTATCACAGCGAAGGTGTCATGAGCACAGAAGGTGTCATGAGCACAGTGACCACGATCACTGTCAGTGGCAGCTGGAACATCATCAGAGTGAGTGGATGACCTTCATTAGCAGATATTACTGCAGGGGGCAACAGGGATGGGGATAATTTTCACAACAGGTTGATCAGCTTTACGGGTGCTGACTCCTTATTGATGAGGGATGTTGATTTCGTGGACAGCCTTGTTCATAATCAGCCCCTCTGTGATCATGAAAATTGCTTTGTGATAATGCGTAATCTCCCACAATAAAGACACTCGTGCTAATTTTCAACGTCTGTGCCAATGATGAACTAACAGGTCTCCCTGTGAAGATCGGCCCTTGCAATAGAAGTTACTCACCCGCGATAGTGACAAGCACAATTTATCTCCTCATACCCAGCACAGTGAGGGCAATAGAAACTCTGCCAGTGAATAATTAGTTGTGATATGAAGGAATTTCCAAGGATAGTATCACTCAGCAAATGAGTGATGACAATTACAGGAAGTTGCTGATGTCAGCACCATGGACGGCACATCATAGTCTGTGCCAATAAAGATAAACTCTCTTGTGATGATACTCTGACCTCTGTGTCATTGGTGGAGCTCCTTGCTGTAATAACCAACTCTCCCATTAGAAGTCGTCAACTCCTCGATGTAACATTCTGACTACCCGTGTCAATGTAAAAAAAGATCAACATGTGTGATGGATTCTGGTTATGCGATAGTGTCCATGGTGCTGCACTCAATGATTGACTATGACATGCCATCTACAGTGCTGACATCAGCAACTTCCTGTGATTGTCATCATTCATTTGCCGAGTGATACAATCCTTGCTAATTCCTTCATAAGTAGAAGCAAGATAGACCATTCAGTCCCTTGTGTCAGCTACAGATAATAAAGTTATGTTTCATTTCTTTTATTTATCTTAGCAACTCTTAATTATTCCCACTATTCATTAGTTTCCATAATAATTTAAAATGTATCAATCTTTGTCCTGAAAATATTAATAGGTAATACCAAAGTCTTGCTACTTTCTGAATGAAGATTTTTCTATAACCTACATTCTGAATAGCTGATCCCTAATTTAAGGCTGCAACTCCACCTTCTCAGCTTATTCTCTCCTTAAAAGACAAACTGCGCCATCCCAAGGAATCACTTCCTCTATTGCAGTTATGCCCTTCTTTATAATGAAAACGCTTCTATCAATATATTTCAAATTTATATCTTACTGGGGTTGTACAAAATTGGAGCAAGAGAGCTCTTTATTGCAAAGAATTTATCAGCAGAATCCAAAAAGAAACAGCTTCCTAACTGCACCCCAGTTCCTCTGAATTCTTTCATTTTCCAAACTCTGGCTATTTAGAGCATATGAGCTGTTTAGCACGCACCCCCCCCCCCCCCCCACCTCTTCACGTGGATCAGTTTACATTGTTGTCCACATATTACATCTGCCATGTCCTTGCACATTGCACTTGGCTTATCAATATACTCCTCTCCCACCTCCACCCTGATAACACTTCCCAACACCCTCCCTACAAACGACTTTGGCTACTGTCTGTGTAACACCGTGATACCGACCATCTGCCTGGGATAATGATCACATCCACTGCCCTGATGGTCAATTACGTGCAAAAATAATTGATAGGACTTAAATTCTATGGTAACAAGAGAATCAGAAACAGAAGTCCTCTAGACTTTGACATTGTTTGTCCTGGCCTTGGTAATGGTTAACCCACATGTGATAACGATTGACCCTCCTGCAATGATAATCGGTAAATAAGTTACCAGAGTCTGATGATGAACAATGCTCATGATAACCACTGGCCTCCTTGTGATAGTGCTTTGTTCTCTGATAACGATCAGTTTATTTGTGAAATGGATCAAATCCCAGCTGTGCAAATACAGTGATAAACTCTTCCTCCATTGTAACATGCACAAAATTCTAGAGGAACTCAGCAGGTGAGGCAGCTTCTATGGAGAGGAATCTATGGATACATTACAGTCCAAGACCCTTAACACCCCTCATTCCATTGCAAAGGTTTCAATTATTGGCCATGAAACAGTCAGGGGAATGATTTCAGGGTTTTGTTTATGTTAAATACAACCCATGCTGCTGAATTCAATTTAACAGTCAATGGAAATTAATACATTGTCTATTAGATGCTATTCATAAGGAGAAATGTGGAATGCAGACACTGTTTTATAGATTTGAAATCAGATACTATACAAGATACAGCTATGGCCTTACTTCCCTGACCAACTGCCCCTGGCTCCGAAACAGCTCTGGTTCAGAGATGGTGCATAACACTGGCTTCATTTGCCTGTACCGTTGGAGACAATTCATGGTTTGACTTTGGAAACTGACTGTGCACTGATGTACCTAGAATTGACTTCAGATACTATCTATGTCAGGCGTTGTCATGGACACTTGTAAGGCAGTCAGTAACTGAAGACAAAGCCATGGGTGCTGTTGAATACAATGGGTAAAATCAGCTCCACAAACAATGTGGCATTATTAATATTAGAAATGAACACTTGGCACTAATAAATAACACTCAGAGCTATTTATCGTGTCTAACAATGTACAGATAAGATAGCATGCACCAGCTACTGAAATTCAAGCAATAGAAGAACCACAAGGCCTGTAACAATGGTTAGAACCTTAACAATATCTAATACAGTTTGAAACTGAATTCTTGAATGTTCAAAGTTCAAAGTAATTTTATTATCAAAGTACATGTATGTCACCAAATGTTACCCTGAGTTTCAGTTTCTTGCAGACACTCACAGTAGAACAAAGAAACAGAAAAACTGCACACTGAGACAGACAAGCAACCAATGTGCAAATTCAGAAGAGATAATAAATAAATACAGTGCATGACACCGAGAATATGAGTTGCATAGTCTATGAAAGGGAGTCTGTAAGTTGTGCTCAGTGATCAGTTCAGTGCTATGGTGAGTGAAGTTGTTCACATGGTTCAGGAGCCTGATGATTGAAGGGTGATAACTGTTCCTAAACCTGATGGCATGGGACCTAAGGCTCCTGTGCAGTACCTAAAACTCTCTCTGACACTATCTCAGTTAAACCTGTGAGTTGATTGTGTTAACACTGCCTATGGTGCTAATAAGACTTACTGTCTGAGTAGGTTCTATTTATGGGGCTGATTTCACTTTCTGACTGTATCACAGTCTCCACAGGGCTGTTGCCTGTGATTTTCCATGTGATGTTCTTTGTTCCTCTGATTTCACTCACAGTTTTGTGTTAGAAACTATCCATAGCCCTGACTTTAGTTTCTGAATATATAAAGTATTCTTCCCTGGTGGTCATTTCATTTATAGACAATGGGGCATTATCACTGACCTCCATTTCAACTTGTTCCTCAGATTTTCCATTGATTCAGAAATGTTAATTTGAATTGCCCTACTATTGAGGAGGGTGGAAACAGAAAACTACAGACCAGTCAGCCTCATGTCAATGATAGGGAAATTCTGGAATCTGTGAGTATATTTTGTAAAGAGTAATAGTCTTCAGAAGAACCAACATGGATTTATGGAGAAAGATTATATTTGACTAATCTTGTGAAAGGAGGGTATTCTTTCTGGATATGATTAGCAGAATAGATAATGGGGAAAAAGTGCACGTGGTGAGTTTAGCAAATGAAGTAAAATATGAGGTTATCCATATAGCACAGGTAACAGAATTTGATAAATCATAGGAGACTGATATTCAAAGGGTGTAGAGTTGCTGAAGACCGATGTGTTGATGGAGTAAAAAATTAAGTGGGTGAATGGTGCTTTAGCCTTCATTACCACAGGACTTCCATAAAGGGAATAGGACACTTTATTGTATTTTATTGGGACATTGCTGAGATCATTCCTGGAGTCTTCTGCACAGTTCCATCTCCTTGGCTAAGAAAGGATATATTTGCCACAGAAGGTGTGTAGCTATCACTAGATAGCTTCGAGGGAATATGTGTTTGCCACATGATGACGAGATTGAGTAGACTAGAACTTTATTTTTAGAGCTTAAAAATAAAACAGGAGTGTACACAATTCTTAAAGGGCTCAATGGATTAATTGCTGTGAGGGAATTCCCCTCATTGAGGACACCTGGGGTGTGTGGTGGTGTACAGTTGCAAAATAAGGGGTAGGTCATTTGAGACTGAAGTGAGGAGAACCTCCTTTGTCGAGTGATGTTTCTACCCCGGAGGCATTTCCATTCAGAACAGAGGTCAATAGATTTATGGACATTAAGGAAATCAATGGATATGGAGATAATGCTCGCTTCAGTTACTGTCTCTGTTGCACTTTGCCTGTGGGGTTAATGTCGGTTACTTGCTGCCATACTGGATGCACGATCCTAATATCTTTAAAGACTGTGTGACCCCGCCCAGGATGCTGAACTCAGTTACTGTGTTCGGTATAGCGCTAACTTCCTTTACTGAATGTGTGGCATTGACCACCATGCTGCCTTCAGTTAATATTTCTGTGACACTACCCTTCCTCTTTACTGTCTTTGTTCAGCATTGCTTGAGGATCTGGCTTCCATGGTATTTGCATCAGGTACTGACTGCATTAGAGACAAGCAGACCTCAGTTATTATGTCCATGGGGCTGTCTTGTCACAGAATTCATCTCTAGGTCACATTAGATGCTGCCATGTTAGTGACTTCGGCTGAAACAGTCAAACGCTGACTTCAGCTACTGGTGATGCAATGGAACTCCACGATATGGACAGCGTCACACATTCAGTAACTGACTTGTCAACATGGACACTGTCAAAGAGGCAAAAACTGAAGTCAGTGCCACATGCTTTTTACACTGTAACTGAAGCTACTATATCACACAGCCTCTGCAGTATTGACTTTAGTTCACAGCAGTGTCATGCTAAATGAGGCCATTGTCACTGTGTTGCGGTAACTTGGCACTGTCCATGGTGTTGATTTCATTAACTGATTGTACAGCATTATCAAGGGTTCTGATTTCAGTAACGGCCTGTAGTAGACACTACCTCACTGACTGTACTAGATGCTGTTTGTCCCATTGCCATTGTTACTGGCTGTATTATGGACTTTGTCTGTGTGCTGATTTCAATTACAGACTTCAGACTTGGTGCTGATTTTGGTTCCTGACTACCCCTGTCCTACAATTTCTGTTTCTTGGACACTGTCCTTGTTATGTATTCAGACCTTGACTATATGAAACTGTCCATGTTGGAGACTTTCCTGACCTACTCTCTGGGGCTGAGTTCAGCTATTGTTTGGGTGACACCAATGTTGCCATCAACTTCAGTTACTGGCTATGTGAAATTGTCCATAGTGTAGACTTCAGTTACTGACTGTGCAATGCTGTTGATGATACTGAATTCAGTTGGGCTGATAATCTCAATTTACGGTGATGTTATATAGTCTACAAGTGATGTTACTCACAGTGTTAAGTAGTAACAGACAGTGAAACCAGTGATTGATTCCATGGCTCTGACAGTTCTTGGAGTTGTGGGCTGACAACTGGCCTGGTCCAGATGCACTTCATCCGAGGGTCTTAAATAAAATGACTTGCAAGATGCATTAATTTTAATTTTCTAAAATGCCTCTGATTCAGAGACTGGAAAGTAGTAGATGTGGCTGGCTTATTCTAAAAGAGAGTTGGACTGAAATTAATGAACTATGGGGCAGAGAACTGGTGTTGGGAAAATGTAAGAAGTCATTAGAAAAACATAGCAGCTGGGCTCATGAAAAAATCAGGGTAATTCGGCAAAATCAAGGTATTTTTGAAAGGGCCTTTAGGTTTGATTGATTTTGTTTGAATTTGTTGAAGGATTAACTTGTCCAGCATACTGTATAAAGAAGAATCAGAAGATGCACTATATTGTCACTTACAGAGGCACTTCACAATTCCAGGAGAAGAAAACTCATGTTATGAGAGACAACATATTAACAGGAAAGAACATAGCATGGTTTACTGAGAGTAGACATTAATGGCTCATTATTTTTTTCTGGTTGTCATATTGTAATGAGTGGTGTGACAGAGGGAATGGTACTGCAGCCTCATCCCTTACAATTCATATAAATAACCTGAATGAAGACATTATGGTGGCCCAGTTTGCTTGATAACACAAACATAGATAGTAGAGTAAATTGTGAAGTGGGCATGAGGAAGCTACAAAGGATAGGCTGGTGCAGTAGAACATTGCATAGTAGGAAAATGTGTAATTGTCCAGCATCACAAAATAAACTAGTTTTTTAAAAAATGAATGGTGAAAAACTGCTGAGCTTTAACATGAAGGTATTTGGGTGACCTGGTGTATGGTCTGCAAATGGCTACTATACAGGTATAGTAAGTAATTAGATAAAATAAAACACAATGGAACATAATCTTTTATTTAGGGGAAGGTTATGTGTAAATTGTGCAGGGCAATAATGAAGCCACATCCAGGGAACTGTGAATAGTAATAGACCTCTTATTTAAGGAATACTGTTGATATGTTGAAAGTAGTTCTGAGAAAATTTACTAGAGTCGAGGGAGGAGTAGGTGGGCTATCTTATTGAGGAAGCTCAGATAGGCTGGGTTTATATCCAGCAGAGTTCAGAAGATTAATGTTGGGGAGAAGATTGGCTTAATCCTTAATTGAAGCATGCAAGGTTCAGAAGGACCTGTACAAGACAATGGTTCCCCTTGCGAGAAAATCTTGAGTTGGGATTCACTGTTTAGAAAAAAAAGCAAAGGGTAATTGATTGAAACAGAGACATGGGTATGGAAGGTTTAGTAATACTGACGGCACTGGTGGAGGGTTTGGCACTGTTCATAGTCCTGATGTCAGTTACTACTAGTGTGGCATCATCTATGGCACTAAATATTGTTGCAAACTCTAGGCACAATCTTTGCTGCAAGTTTCTGTCATTTTGTGCATTACACTGCTGCTGGCTGATATCTCAGTTTTTCGGCTGTGTTGGATAGAACATAGAATAGTACAGCACAGTACAGGCCCTTCGGCCCACAATGTTGTGCTGACGCTTAAACCCTGCCTGCCATATAACCCCCCACCTTAAATTCCTCCATATACCTGTCTAGTTGTCTCTTAAATTTCACCAGTGTATCTGCCTCCACCACTGGCTCAGGCAGTGCATTCCACGCACCAACCACTCTCTGAGTAAAAAACCTTCCTCTAATATCCCCCTTGAACTTCCAACCCCGTAACTTAAAGACATATCCTCTTGTATTGAGCAGTGGTGCCCTGGGGAAGAGGTGCTGGCTGTCCATTCTGCCGTTTACCCATGCTTCATTGAATTTCCTCACTTTGACATTCAGTGCACTGGGCGGAAATCACATCCCGTCAACACCGCCCTGTGGCCTTCACGACAGTTCCAATGCTGCTGAATTCCTTTTTTCACTGTGTTAGATAGTTTCTATGATGGTGACTTCATTGTTAACCCTATCCATGATGTCAGCTTCACCTACTTTCTGGATGCTCCTTTTCATGCCCTTTCGTCAACCACTATTTATTTCACATTATCCTGTCCATGTGGCAGTTATGGGAAACACACAGGACTGTGTCATGGTCCCCATCAACCTCTGATGCTGACAGTTTGCGCCTATTTCTGTTACTTTCCCAGCTTGTTCATGTGTTCTCCACTAAAGACTCATCTGTGATAGTCAGTTATGCTTTAAGAAGTGTGTTAGGAATGTCAAATATACCAATAGTTTTTCATTCAATTCATTCACTTCAGTCTAATTCTATGCTTCTGTTCAAGCCTCTTTCTATGGAGAAAATTCTGTGGCACATTCTGGTTGGTTCTGATTTCTGAATGATGCAAAAACAAAGGCATCCCACTTAATATGACCCACCCACTGAATCACACCACATATTGCTCAGTTCTCTGTTAATGACACCTAGTGCTGACTCCATAGCACCTTATGTTATGCATCAGCTGTCTAATTGTCAGACAGTTTGTCTTGTGATTCGCCTATGCTAGTTATAATTTCCTTCAACTTAATATTGGGAAACCAATTCTCCAAGGCTATAATTTATGTGTGTTTGAAATCATTTCGCAATGGAAGGAATGTATCTTAATTTGATTTCAGTTTTGCAACTCCTGTCCTCACCATTGTTTATCTGCACCCTTCTTTCATTCACTATTACTCTACTAGAGAGGAAACTCTCATTTATGTATTGATGTCATCAGTTTCAGATATTCCTATAATCTTCCATGTGGTTTTCTACCTTATACCTTTCATCAGTTTTAGTTTACACACCATTCTACTGTCTGTAATGGTTTCCACTGCAAAGCCCAGTTCTCCCAATCCCATCAATGCAATCTACCAGTTACCCAAACACTTCAACTGAAAATCCTCACCCCGATTTTAAGATATTGTATGAGTGATTTTTTTTCTCACTGTTACCATCAGGTAAGAGATACAGAAGTCTGAAGGCACAGGATTCAGGAACAGCTTCTTCCTCTCTGCCATCTGATTTCTAAATGGACATTGAACCCACGAACACTACCTCACTTTTTAAATATATATTATTCCTGTTTTTGCACAATTTTTTATCTATTCAATATATGCATAGTGTAATTGATTTATTATTTTATTTTTTCTTCTATTGTATTGTATTGAACTGCTGCTGCTAAGTTCAGAAATTTCCCAATATGTGCCGGTGATAACAAACCTGATTCTGATTCTGAGTGATTATAGGGAAATCACCATCATTCCTCATCAATACCGACGACAGCTTTGGGGCTCCTACTTTAAAGTAGTCAATGATACTAAAGTTATCATCAGTATTGGTGAGGAATGATGGTGAGTTCCAATCAATGAATGAGGATGAGAATTTTCAGTGGCTCTACTTCACTGGGAGCTTGAAGAGATTTGGTATATCACCGAAGCCACAAATATCTATAGGTGGATGGTGTGGAGTATTCTGACTAGTTGCATCACAGTCTAGTTTTCAAGCTGCAATACACAGGATTGCAAGAGGCAACAGAAATTTATAGACTCAGCCACCTCCATCAAGAGGCCATGCCTCAAGAAGATGACATCCATCACCAAAGATTCTTACCATCTGGGACATGCCCTTTTGAGGAGAATGTTCAGTAGCCCGAAAACCAACACTCAATGGTTCAGAAACAGCTTCTTCCCCTCTACCATCAGAAATAAAAGTGGTCTGTGAACCCTGAAGACTACCACATTATTTCAATTTCTTCACTCATTTTTGTAATTTACATCTTTGCACTATACTATTGCTGTAAAACAATAAATTCATATCATGTAAGTCAGTGAAAATAAACCTGATTCAGACATGGATCTTTTTGCACATAACTTTACAAGGGGTGTTGTTTGCAACCTTCACTGTGGAAGTCAATAAAAGTCACATGGAATGTAATAACTTCAAGGTATTTATAAATCAGGCTCAGTACTCTGACAGTCTTAGTTTAGTTGCACATGGTTAATGACGCACTTGCTGCTTAGCAATCCAGCTAGCCCAAGTAAAGCAGTTTTACATTTGATTAAATTCCATACAAGGCTGTCACAGAAGGAAAGATCTTTCCTTTGTATTACTTGGCTTCACAGAAGTTTGAGTCTTTGTTTGGAGAGGCTGGAGGTCAAATGGAAGAGATAGCACCAGGGGTTGTTGGAGGTGGAATTATGAAGGGTTTGCTTGGAGATTGGACTGAGGATTGGTTAAAGTGATGAGCTAAGGATCAGCGGAGGAGTTAGAGAATGGGCTGAGCTGAATATTGGAAGGGGGACTGGACAGAGTAGGCAGCCATGATTGGTATTGAATCCAGAGTGTGGATCGAGATCCATTTGGGGGTTGAAGCCAGAGTTTCAGATTGGAAGGTGGGGCAAACAGGCAGTTGATATGGCTGGGGACAGTTGATATGATTTGAGGGCTGGGAACTCTGCTGTGTATCATACATTACAATGGAATGTCACAGTAGACTCAGTTTGTACAATAATTAATTCAGACATAAAGTAATAATTGTATCTAAGACGGGTGGCAAAAATTTTTCAGAGAGTATGTCAAAATTGGTGATAATGTTTGAAATATTTCTACTGCATGCTGAAGTAATTTTGGGGAGAGAATATTATTGATTAATGAATTGGTAACTTTAATTATTGATTTTTTGTTAAGGAGAAAGGATGAGTCATGTTGCTTATCTATATGCATTCATTGTTTTATGAATAAAAGTGTATCACAGACAATAGAAATAAATGAAGCATTTTAGTAACCATGTTCAAAAATAATTCACAATAATCTATTTAAAAGATAATTAAAATAACATAATTTCTATTTGTGTACTTCATATATAAGAAATGTGAACGTGAAATTATAAGCTTTGTTACATATGTATAAAAGTTCGACGGGTAGCACTTATGCCACGTGCCAACAAAATTTTTTTGCATTTGCCATTTTGGGCATGTGTGCCATAGGTTTGCCACCCCTGAGACAGCTAAAATGCTGTTTCTATATTCAGTATTGCAAATTTCACAGCATCATCACTATGTGCATCATACCACTAAAATATTTAAACATTACAGTTTAAAAATATTTAATTATACAGAAAGAATATCTAATCTTTATAATAAGATAACAGTATCAAAATGTACTGCAGACAGATACATAAAGACCTGTCTCCAATTTCAGAAACAGAGCAAAGTACAAAATGACAGATGAACATTTTATATTACTTTGTAACAATGATACATTATCTCTTAAAATAAACCTGTCAAAAGACATGCAATAGGGACAATCAGGCTGCAACGGTAGCCAATTTTATATTTAGCAGATCAGAATTCACCTGAAAAGCTTACGAATCTTTAACAAGTCCTTGAACAATTAGAGTCATGGACTCAGAGAGTCTTACAGCATGGAGGCAAACCCTTCCACCCAACTTGTCCATGTAAACTGTTGCCCAGCAAGCTAGTGCCCTCTGCCTGTGCTTGGCCCATAATCCTCCAAAACTCTCCTATCTATTTAATTAACTAGATGGCTTTTAAATTGTTAATGTGCCCACCACAACCACAATTTCTGGCAGCTCATTCCTAGTATGCACCATCGTTTGTGTGAATAAGCTATTCTGATATCTCTTTTAAATCTCTCCCCACAGATCTTACACCTATACCCTCTTACTTTCAGTTCCTCATACCGGGGGGGGGGGGGGGGGACTATATGTTTTCATCCTGTCTATTCTCCTCATGACCTTATATGCCTCTGATGAAGTGTCTTGGGCCAAAATTTCGACTGTTTACTCATAGCTGCTTCCTGGCCTGCTGAGCTCCTCCAGTGTTTTGTGTGTGTTGTTTTGGATTTCCAGCATCTGTAGGTTGTCTCTTATTTCTTATATACATATCTCTATCAGGTCACCCCTCATTCTCTTACATCCTAGGGAATAAGGTCTCAGTCTATGCAACCTCTCCTTGTAACTCAGGCCCTCAAGTCCAAGCAACATCCTGGCAAATCTTTTCTGTACTTTTTATAGCTTAACACCCTACTTCCTATAACAGTTTGACCAAAACTGTACACAATATTCCAAGAGTAGGTTCATTAATGTCATACATGCTGTAAATGCAATATAACTTCTCAACTGCTATACATGACTGATGAAGGCCAGTGTACCAAATGCCTTCCTCACCATCCTGTCTACTTGAGACCTTCCTGTCAGTGTGCTATGCAATTGCACTCTGTTCCATAACATTTCCCAGGATCTTAACATTCACTGTATAAGTCCTACTCTGGTTTGATCTACCAAAATACAAACCTCACATTTATCTAGATTGCCAATCCTCAGCCAAATTATCTGATCAAGATCCCCCTGCAATTTTTCACAGCTTTCCATGCTGCCTACAACACAACATACAGTATTTTAGTATCATCTGCAAACTTACTAACTATGCCTTGTAGTTCACATCCAAATTATTTAAGTGAATTACAAACACTCCCTTGCAAAAATTTTTAACAATGTTATTAGTTTGTTGGGACCACCAGAAAGACTTGTATTCCATTAGTCTCCCCTGGGAAAATGAACCTAACTTTGATTGGAGTATGATTTGCGATCAACTCACATCTCCAAATAATCTCTCAGCTCTCCGGATATTATATATAAACATATAACAACTACAGCACGGAAACAGGCCATTTCGGCCCTTCTAGTCCATGCTGAATGCTTACTCTCACCTAGTCCCACCAACCTGCACTCAGCCCATAACCCTCCATTCCTTTCTTGTGCATATACCTATCCAATTTTTTTTTTAAATGACAAAATCGAACCTGCCTCTACCACTCGTTCCACACAGCTACCACTCTCTGAGTAAAGAAGTTCCCCCTCATGTTACCCCTAAACTTTTGCCCCTTAACTCTCAACTCATGTCCTCTTGTTTGAATCTCCCTTACTCTCAATGGAAAAAGCCTAACCACGTCAACTCTATCTATCCCCTCATAATTTTAATTATACACAGAGGTATTAAATATAAATGCAGAGATTGATACCAGACAGTGCTAAGGCCATAGTGAACGCTATTTGTAATTCTGGGAATGACAGTGGAATAGCCACTTACCTACTGACAGCATTTACTGTCAGCTCAGATAGTTGCTTTTGAGACCACATTTGGCTATCCAAACCTGAAACCAGGTTAATTTCCATCAATAATATGTGCAACAAAGGGATGTGTGATGTTCTCATTTTGCAGTGTAAGTGGAACTCTTTAGACTTTGTTGCAGTTTGCCTATGTGAAGATTTTCTAAAGACAAAGGTCATGAGGAAGACATTGGGAAATTGTGCCTGTTAACCCTGGTTATCCCTGGTAACCTGCTCAAGAATCTCAAGACATGGATTGTGGCCTATTCTGAAGTAGATTTTGACAGACAGACAAAAGACAACAGAATAAAAAGAGTAATGATAAGCAAAGGTCTTCGTAAAGGCAGAATGCATATCTAATAGGAGGTTTAAAAAATATTATGAAAGTTTAAGCAATGGAAAAATACTTCCACTTGTTGGCATATAGACACCAAGAGGCATATATTCCTGATAACCAACACTAGAACAAAAGTATTAAGAAAAAAATCCATAAATATTATACAAAGAGGGTTCAGGAAATTTAATGAGGTACGTGTTTTCAGTGAACATCATTAAAGAGAAATAGTCTTATCTCTTTTCTGTGGCTCTATGCAACGCACAGAAGAGTGGTAATTTATTTTATTTAGAAGTAGAGCATGGAACAGGCCCTTCTGGCACAACAACCACACTGTCCAGTAATCCACCTATTTAAACTAGTCTAATCAAAGGACAATTTACAATGACCAAGTAACCTACTAACAGGTATGTCTTTGGACTGTGGGAGGAAACCAGAGCACCTGGAGGGAACCCATGCGGTCACAGAGAGAATGTACAAGCTCCTTACAGATGGCATGGAAATGAAGTCCAAAGCCTGGAACACCTCGAGCTGTATTAGCATCGTGCTAACTGCTACACTATTGTGGTGGTTCATGGCATTCGTGAATTGGTGATGGTGGTGGCAGTGTGGGGGAAGTGGTTATTTAACATAGAAACAATATATTTAGAGTGAGAGTAGATGAATACTAGAAAATATTATGAGCATGTGAAAAGACAGAGTACCAGGTTAGAACAGGTTCTCCATTTGAAGCACAATGATGGGCTGAATGACAACCCATCCCAAAACCTTTGTAATTCTACAAACAAAGGCCAAGAGAACCAGTTTGTTATTTAAATGGCACTTTATGCTGGAAGCCCTGCTGTGTGGATTCAAACAAAATCCTCAAGCCTCAGGACAGATTAGATTTTCGTCATTCACTATTTGTATTAAAGATCAAATAAATCTGTAGTTTATTTGAGCATATATGCAGCCTTTCCTTCGTGTAGATGATTAACATAATGTTAAAATATTTCACTGATCTCCAAGGATAAGCTTCCCATTTGACTGCATGGGATCAACAGACCGACACCAGTTGCTCTTGCACTTTCACATGCAATAACATTACTGAACTCCTAAACCATTCTTCGCAAATTCTCAGGCTAGTAATGTTGAAGTCAATTCACAGCTCTTTTGTGCCACTTTCAAGTTATCTCATCACAGGCAGGAGCTAGCTCCTTAAGCTTGAACACGGCTGTATTGGGCCAGTAGGTATTGAGCTGGAGCCCAACCTCACCTACAGCTGCTACCCAGAGTCAACACGCACCTGTACTCACATAGACTATTGTAAGCAAAGGGCCAACCAACCTTGCTGGCATTAGCCCCTGCACCCCTATTGCATTGCCTGGGCATTGCTGGCAAGGCCACCAGCTGTGAGTGCATTGCTTGCACAGCTGGAAAGGCCTGAGAGTCTGTGAATGCTGGCAGCTGGACCTAAGAAGTCCAAAAGCTAGGCAAGGAGCCAAGGCATAGGGTACAAAAGCTGATACATGGAGAAAAATACTGACCTGGCATAATCCCATAGAATGGGAGTAACATTAATGAGGTTTAAAAAATGAAAAATGCTGACAATTTTTGATAAAAGCAGAGAGTGTCACAAAATGGAGTTCAATCCAGAAAAGTGTGAAGTGGTACACTTTGGAAAGTACTGATGCTTGATGATAAAGAACACAAATAGACACAGTTAATAGGAGGACTGTTAGCAATGTGGCAGAACAGTGCAATCTTGGGGTCCACATTCATAGATCCTTCAAAATTTCTGAGCAAATTATTGGTTAAAAAGACACATGGTGTGTTGGTCCTCAGTCGTTAGTAGTTTGAGTTCAAGAGCCATGAGGTAATGTTGCAGCTCTACAAAATTCTGGCTAGACAGCATTTGGAGTATTATATTCAGTTCTGGTCACACTATTATTTGAAAGATGTGGGAACTATATAGAACGTGCAGAGGAGATTTACCAGGATGATGCCTGGACTAGAGAGTATGTCTTATGAGGAACGATTGAGTGAGTTAGGGTTTTTCTCTTTGGAGTGAAGAAGATGAAAAGTGACGAGATGAAGGGGTATAAAATGATAAGTGGCATTGATAGAGAGGACAGACAACACCTTTTCCTGGGATCAGAAATTGCTAATACGAGAGCTCAGAATTTTAAGGTGAATGGAGGAATTTATAGGGGGAAGCCATGGTAGGTTTTTTACACAGAGTGATGTGTACATGTAATCACTGCCAGGCAGATACATTAAGGACATTTAAGAAACTCTTAGATAGCTAAATCAATGAAAGAGAAATGGAAGGTTGTGCCAGAGGGAGCATTAGATTGATTTTGAAGTAAGTTCGAAGTTCTACACAACATCTTGGGAAGATAGGACTGTACTGTGTTGTACTGTTCTACATTCTATGTTATAAAAGAGATTGTTGAAAAAGGATTTTTGAATTGAAGTGTAAATTCTATTCCTTTTTCCACAGATGGTGACTGATTTGCTGAGATTTTCCAGATTTATAGTAGATTCAGCCAGATCCATCACGGGGACAAGCTTTCCCACCATTGAGGACATCTTCAAAAGATTGTGTCTCAAGTAGGCAGCAGTCATTATTAAAGACTCTCACCAACTTGGAAATGTTCCCTTCACAGTTCTACCATCAGGGAAGAGGGACAGGAGCCTGAAGATCCACACACAAAGCTTTTGGAACTACCTCTGCAGACAGATTTCTGAATAGTCCAGGAACCCATGAACACTACCTCTTTATTCCTTTTTTTGAACTATTTGTAATGCATTGTAACACAGTACGTTTTTATGTCTTGCACTGTCCTGCTGTCACAAAACAACCAACTTCACCACATATGTCAGTGATGATAAACCTGATTCTAGTTTATACTTCTAATGTCAATAGGATTCTTACAATAAATCTGACAAAAAAACTTAATATAGGTAATTAAATAAAACCATTCGGCCAACAATACCCCACTGGCTTTTACCTGCTGATAAGAATTGCAGAAACTATTACTATGAATAGCTCCAGATTTGGACAAGACACAAATCTTTATGGCCTTTGGTAAGTTGACTACTGCAAGTGTAATGAAGCATTTATAATTCAAATTATGTTACCATGTGCTCATCACTCTGACATTTATCAGTCTGAGCATTGCTTTACATACTTAAATTGCCACACAGCCTTTTGGAAGCTAGCAGACACAACTCATGTCAAGGTTGGCTTTTAATGGAAGGTTATCTTTCCAGTTATTGCATAATTGGATCTTTTCATTTCATTGGAAAATATATCTGTCCAGACTGAATACAGGTCTTTGGTTTCCAGCAGTAAATACATGCAAGAATATTGAGTGAAGATTGAGTGCAGCTCTTCTCATTCAACTGTAGCATGCAAGCATGCAGAGGTAATTGCCACCATCGGATAATGTTCTCACATGCATTAAATGCTGTTGACCACGGATAAATCTATTCCTCTGTTATTACCCTGAAGAACTCACCTTTTATCACAACTGCGTGACTTGGAGGCAAATATTTTATGCATTTATAAGATATATTGGGCTCTCAGTTCATATGTTTTCAGTATTATTTGTTTACTTATTTATTATTGTTATTATTATTATTTTCTATTTGCATAGCTTGTCTTCTTTTGCACATTGGTTGTTTGTCAGTCTTTGTGTGTAGATTAGGGCTTTCATTGCATTTCTTTGTTCTACTGTGAATGCCTGTCGGAAAATCAGTCTCAGTATAACATATATGGTACAGACTTTGATATTAAATTAACTTTGAACTTTATGCTACTAGTTATGGATAATGCACCTGCTTTAGGCTTGATAGCATCTGATGAGCTAAGTTGCTGCATGGGTTTCCAATAGTAACAGGTAAACTGTGCACAAGGTTACTTAGATCTGTGAAAATATTTTCATTATTCTATCGCACCTGAAAATGCCATTTCACACTCTACTGGTAACAACACGGAAGTTTGTCTGATGTCAGATAAGCTCTCTGCTTCTTTTAGTTTGATACTATTATACCCATAGAAATGACTTAACATAATTGTCTGTTTGTGAAATGAGGTGACTTCAAGGGCCAGAGTCATGGAATGGGCAGACTTGTGGCAAATGATGTTCATTGTAGAACAATGGAAAGATTTACTTTCCAGGATGACAAACTAGGAGAGGTGATTTAGACCTGAGAATAGAAATCTGAAAGGTGTATAGGAATAAAGAATAGGGGGATATAACCATTGAAAGACATAGAGCAGGTTGAAAAAGTGATTTAAAAAACAAACAGGATCCTGGGTTTTATAAATGTAGGCGTAATGTATAATACCAAGTAGGTCAGGATGAAGCTCTTTAAGAATGATCCAGCTACACTGGATTGGTTGTCCAACGGAATATCAACTACTGAAGGTTTGTAGCCTTCTTGGACAACTCCAGTCAAATTTTCTGAAGTAAAATATGATGTTGAAAGAGAAATACATCAGGAGATGTCAAAATACATCCCAATCATACATTTGGTAGAAAGATTCGATGGCCATAACAGGGTGAAAAACAGATTTACTTGAATTTACCAGAGGTTAATTATATGGGTTGATTGGAGAAGTTGGGTTGTTCCTCTTCGAACAGAGGATGCTGACTAATAGATGTGTTTGAAATCACGAAAGACATAGACAGAGCAAGTAGTGTTGAGTAGAAGGATCAAGAACCAAAGGGCAGAGAATAAAGGTGATAAGCAAAAGAACCAGAAGGGATGTGAGAAAAGTGTCTGTCAGAGGGTGAGTTGAACCTGGAAAGCACTGCCAGGACAGAAGTGATAACAGATTCAATTGTAGAATTCAAAGATGATCAGAATAAGTGCAGAAAAAGAACATATTTGTTGGACTATGGGAGAGACGAGGAGAATGAAACTATCTGGATTGCCTTTTTGTGAAGTCAGCATTAAGTGGATGTATCAAGTGGTCTCTTTCTGTGTCATATATTAATGGAAGTAAGGAGAAGAAATATGTACTTAATGTCTGATAATAGATGCCAATGTTCTGCAGGTCAAGCAGCACCTGTGGAGAATGATTTGTTAATGTTTGAAGCAGATAAGTTATCATCAATATTTGTAGAATATTGGGAGTGTATCAAATCACACTGTACCAGCAATATCTAGATACAGCAATGAGCTGGACAACCAATAAACCCAATTTGGTTGCTAGTTGACTCAAGTCTTGTAGTAGAATTTAAGATGATGAATTTCTTGTTCCTAGAAGGAATCTTGCTCAATGTACACCCTTTAGAGAATAATACTCTAGTGTTTCCTTCAGTGTATAACCTACCTTCCCTTTCACCATAGTCCATTGCTGAGAACACCGGTAAATGCATTGTAAATTTTGGAATTCAAAAGACTTCCACATGGTTGTAAGGTATTCAAACAAATGATCCCATGTTATGAACTTTCCCTGTTCAAAACATCATCAAAATTCTGAGGAAGGCTGATTTATTCAGTTTAGCAGTATTCAATGGCACACAAATCGGGCCAACAAAATAAAATAACATGCACTTAGGCAGAAAATTGAAGGTTAGCCATCCCAGGCCATGACGATTAAAATGATTTAGGTTCATAAATTACAGTATATTTAGAAAGAAATAATTTCATTCTCACTTACTGAAAGGGCAACATTCAATTTAAATTAATTCAGATAGGACTAAATATTTGCATAAACAACTCATTCATTTAGGCTGTAAATATTTAAACATGTGCTTGTCTGACTGCCATTTATATAGATGCTCTCATCAATAAATTGACCAATTACAAGAGTTTATTAAAGTTAGTGAATGTATTGTTCAATATATTTGCACAAGGTAGTGTTTGGCCTGCTGGTAATTCTAGCAAGAAATTTCAGAATTTATAAACTGAAACAGGATGGGAATAAAGCTGAAAGTCAACTTTGATCTTTTACTTATCACTCAACAAGGCGCATTTTTACTCAATGTTTCCATTCAGTAACAAAATGAAGAGAAATAACCAGGTGCTGATGGAGACGTTCTGAACAACATGTCCTCTTCATGATGCATCGTTACGATATGGATTTTCAGACTCTTTTACTGGGGATGAGTTATAAAGGCAAGGTCAATGTCACAGTTACCTTTCTAAGGCAGTCAGTTTCTCTAGCATTGATTCTTTTGGACTGCTATGCTATTTGTAAATGAATTTTTCTCTTTAAACTTAACATATCTTATTCTGTACTTGTTAAATAAAATATATTCTGCTTTGATCATTAAACCATGTACCTTACTGTAGTCAGCAGAGAATAAATGTGAGTTTATTTAGGGTCAACAGCTCAGAAAAGGCAATTGGCCAGCTAGATCATGTTTTGTCTCACCAACCATCACAGTTAACAACATTATTCTGTACCAGACACAGCAGGCCAGGCACGCTGGCCCTCTTCAGCTGAGCACTGTCCCACCATGCCAAACCCGGGAATGGTGACAGTGATCAGCCAGTTTATTCCGAGAGCCCCTCACCAGTAAAGAATCCCCAACTCCCTCCTTCCAATACTGGAATATTGTGACGGCTTTGTTGTTAGCCATTGCCTTTGAGAGCTACCACCTTGAACTGTTGTCACGAGTGCATTGCTTGCCTTTTGTGGACTGATAATAAATTCGTCTCCACTTATTAAAGTGTAAAGAATCCCTCAGTGCTGGAGTTTACACAGTGACTCGAGGAGCCCAAATGCTCTCTACCTTCCTCATACCTTTCGAACATGTTAGGTTAATTGGCCCCTGTAAATTGACCTTAGTATATTGGCCGGTAGTAGAAGTTGATGGGAGGCAAGGTGGATGTGGAAAGAATAAAATGGAATTAGTGTGCCTGATGGTCAGCACAGGCTTCAGAGGCTGAAAGTCCTGTTTCCAAGGATAAAGGAAGTGACTTTTCTCTAACTCCAAAGATCAAATTTTTCCACTATATCTCTGTTCCTACTTTTAATGGCCTCGTTATTTTCATCTCTTTCCATGGTGGCCTGGAAGCAGTTGAGGGACAAGTGAGTGAAAGCAAGTGAGTGAAAGCATCATCTATAATGCCACAAGAATCCAACCATCAACTCCTGGCTAACATTTGATAATCAAGGATGCATGCGAAGGTCCCACTGATGGAAAAAAATGCCACAAGGGATCCTGTAGATGCTGGAAATCTAGAGCAACACGTATAAAATATGTGGAGGAACTCAGTAGGTCAGGTAGCTTCTATGGATAGAAATAAAGATCTGACGCTTCAGGCCAAGACCCTTCATCAGGACTGGAAAGGAAGGGGGAAGAAGCCAGAATAGGAAGTTGCGGGGAGGGGAAGGAGTACAAACAGGAAGGCAATAGGTGAAGCCAGATGAGAAGGAAGGTAGGTGGGCAGAGAAGGGGGGGTGGCATGAAGTGGTAGAGGTAAAGGGCTGGAAAAGAAATGATCTGATAGGAGAAGAGAGTGAACGATGGGAGAAAGGGAAGGAAGATAGGCACCAGAGGAGATGATAAGTGGATGTCAGCGACTTTTTATTCCTTTCCATAGCTGCTGTCTAATCTGCTGAGATCCTCCAGCACTTTGCTTATGATAGCAATAGGGTAGTGCAGCATAGAAAAAGGCCCTTCATTACACTGTATCATGTCCATATATGCTAACCCCACTTGCCTGCACTAATTCCTCATCTCTCTATGTAGGACTCATTCATGCACTGGTCCAGATGATTCTTAAGTGTTGCTGCTGTTCCTGCCTCCACCATCACACTGGCAGCTCATTCCAGATACCAACTCCTCTTTGTGTGATAAAGGTTCTCGTCCTAGTTTAAATCAGGCCGAATATACAAAATCAAATGAAATGAAAGGAACTCCTATAGATATTTCTAGATCTCAAACAAGTTACAAAATATCTAATAACTATGTAGTCAATGTATAAGATAATTTTTGTTTCCTTCATTTCTTACAATTATCTCATGACTTGCATTTAATTACCTTTCTGCACTTAACTACAGCTGAATACATTATATGGAGCTGTCTCTAACTAGTTGAATAAATGACATTCTGATGTGAAATAATGATAACTGACACTGAGACTTCTCTCCTGGGACAGAGGAGTTTCTGCACGTTGTTCAGGAGATGGGACGCAGAAAACTATACCGCAGATAATGAGATATTTTGACGCATCTTCCTCACTTCTGTCCATCAGATGTTGAAGAGGGCAGATAATGAGAAGGGTCACAGTTCTGAACAAATTGATTGTGCATGTTGGCTATGAATTTATAAAACATTGTTCATGAGTTCTTAATGACTCAAAGTACTTTGGAGTCAGTGAGATGCTGTTTAAATGCAGTCACAGGAAATCTGAGAGCCAATTAATTCTCGGCAAAGTTATCTAAACAACAAGCACAGGTTGATTATAAAATCAGCCAGTTTAAGTTTGAGGGAGCTTGCCTGAGTATTGACGTTTGTCCACTGTCATCAACAGTGCGGCTCTACACTGGGTTATGTTTCCAAAATTAACTTCAGTAGTCCAGAACAAAAAAGTCTTCAATTTGTGTGTCCAGCCTCCCCCATAATATTGGCCCTCCCTGTTTCTGAAATCTCCTTTGGTCAATAACCTTCTTGGAATTCATTTGTTATTGTCACTTATACCAAGGTGCAGTGAAAAGCTGTCTAGCATACTGTTTATTCTGTGCGATGATACAGATCAGTGGATGATTATCAGGGACTCCAGCCACCCCAACCACAGACTGTTTCAGCTGCTACCATCTGGCAACTGGTATGGACAGCTTTGTTCACCAGGCCATCAGAGTTATCAATACACATTTGATCTGATTGCATATCTGAGGGTACATTGTATCTGACTGTACAGACATGTATACAGTCTTAGTGCTTGGGCAATATCCTCCCACATTTCCCTTCCTAGTTGCTTGTACATTGCGATGGAGATGCAGCATAAAGAATTCTCCTCACTTGGATGCAAGAAATTGAAATACAAGATTTAAACAATAACACAATGCAGAATAAAGTGAAACAGCTACAGAGAACGTGTAGTGCAGGTAAACAATAAGGTGCAAGATCACAACAAGGTAGATTGTGAGGTCAACCGTCCATCTTATTATACTAGGGAAATGCTCAGTGGTCTTATGACAGCAGGGTAGAAGCTGTCCTTGAGGCTGATGGTACATACTTTTTCATCATCTGCCTGATGGAAGGCAGGAGAAGAGAAAATGTCCAGGGCTAGTGGGGACTTTGATTGTGCCTACTGCTTTACTGAGGCAGTGAGAAGTGTAGACGAGTCCATGGAAGGGAAGCTGGTTTCTCCTATGTGCTGAGCAGAGAAGTTGCCATACCAAGTGTCAAACAGTGCAAACAATACCATAATTTGATAAAAAACAGACCATGGGCATGGTAAAAATAGTCCAAAGATGTTAAAAGACTATAAGTTCAAAAGGAACCCCCACACAGTTTCCACAAGTCCTCAAGGTCCCGATGGACTCATCATCCCATGCAGGCAGCAGAAGGGAATACCCCCGTTATGGACTTCCATGACTCAGCCTCATAGACGCAGCACACAATGAAAGCTCTGTCGAACCCAGCCTCGCAGACACAGCACACACCGAAAGCGACCTGACCGCAGCGGACTCCGAGTCCGTCGAACCTCCGAGCCTCCGACCATCCCCTCCGGCACAGCTTCTCCGAGCACCATCCTTTGCTGAATGTATTAAGACGCCCCCGCCAGCGGCCACTGGCAACGCGACCCCGAGGACTGAGGGCCTGTTCTTCTCAGCAGAGACCAGGACCTCGTGGCAGCAGCAGCAGCAATGAAGAGGGCCTTCCTGGAGATTTCCAGATGTTCCTCCGTGCTCCCACGTCCGTTTTTCATTAGATTAGGATTGCGCATGGCACCGCTTAACAAATGTCAGCTCCGGAGTGGTCGCTGCAAGCTGCGTCGCGCCGCCATCTTGAACTTTTTATCTTAGATTCTCTTAAATATCCCTATTGCATTAGCTTCTAACACCACCTCAGCAAGGCATTCCAGGGACCCTTCACTCTCTGTGCAAAAAAACTACCTCTGACATCTCCCCTAAACTTTGTTCCACTCACTTTAAAGAGGTGATGTGTTGGCCTTCATGAAGACAATACATTCTCCAATTATTTTCAGTCTCCTGGTAAGTTCCTAATTAAACCTTCAATTATTCTAATTTATGCATATAACTTATAAAGTTTGTTATTTCTTAATGACCTTTAATATCTCCAGAGAGATTGATGCAGTGATAGTCTAATATACAGTACATACATAGGCAAAAACAATTAGTTGAAAATAAGTTCATTTAGCATCAGAAACAAATCATACTGAAAAATCCCATCATTAGTACAAGTTTCTCCCTCAGGAGCAAATTTGTATTTGAGCAAATGGCTGTCTGTGAATGGTTTAATATTTTAAGTGTTCTGAAACTGACACACCATTAAATTAAGATACTTATTCATTACTGAAGCCTTTCTGACCTATGGTAAGTCAACCTTAATGGTAATTCTAAACTCAGACTCATGGTACCCAGGAACTCATCTTATCATTTAAAGAAACTAAAGGATGTACCTCTCATTGCTTTGTAAGAGTCAGCAATTATCCTACTTACCTTTTCATAAACAAATATTACACTCATTCTTCTGGCAAATGCAATCAGTTCACATTGTCATAATCTATAATTTAAATTACTCTGTGGATCCACTTACACCATTGTTTGTAAGCCAGGATGCCTCAGAGGTTCAGGCAATTTTTGAAAGATGTTGTCCTTCCCACAATGCACCGTGTGAGGAAGACACAGTGAGGAACCAGTTCTTCACTGGTGAGGAACCAGACTGTTGTCAGATAGCATTCTCTAGTGATTGTAAACACATGATTACAAGAAAGCAGAATGGAGACACTATAGAGACTGCAGATGCTGGGAATCTGGAGCAATCCATATAAAGTGTTGACTATTCATTTCCTTGCATAGACCTGACCTGCTGATCTCCTGCAGCTTCTCATGTTACAGTAGGAATATTCAGCATGTATTTATCAAGATGGACTCTGGACTTTAGAGAAGGCTGGACTTCTGAGATGACTTAACTGAGATGATAAAAATGAGTCTTAAGGTTGTATACGGTATATATACTTCGATAGATAAATTTACTTTGAACTTTTAAAATAAGTAAAATAGCAGATACTCTCTGGAGTTCAAAAGAATGAGAGGGGATCTTATAGAAACATACAAAATTTTGAAAGGGATAGATAAGATAGAAGTAGGAAAATAGTTTCAATTGGTAGGTGAGACTAGAACTAGGGGACATTGCCTCAAGACTCAGGGGAAAAGATTTAGGATGGAGATGAGGAGAAATTGTTTTTCTCAGAGAGTGGTGAATCTGTGGAATTCTCTGCCCAGGGAAGCAGTTGAGGCTTCTTCACTAAATACATTTAAGAAACAGTTAGATAGGTTTTTACATTGTAAAGGAATTAAGAGTTATGGGGAAAAGGGAGGTAGATGGAGCTGAGTTTACAGACAGATCAGCCATGATCTACTCCTGCTCCTGTTTCTTATGTTCTTATACTCTTCTGGTCAACAACTTCATCCAATGAAATAGATAAAAGAGAACCCAAAATCAATATTTTAAGTTGTATAGGCCATATCTTTGTTAAAGATATATTCTGATACTGAAAATATTGGACCTCTGGGGCTTATGCGATGGATGCTAATTTACCCAATTCATTCAACAAGAGCTGACAGCTTTCATGTAATGTAGATTCAACTATGTAACAAGTAATTGTACTCCTAATGCCTGGCTCGAGAGGTGGAAGTTCATCTCCCAGTGTGGCATTTGATGAAGTACTTCAGGTTCAGAATGATCTTACGGATTAGTTTGAATCCTCTGGGTAGGATAGGGATGATTTCTCTGATTTTCCTCATTGCAGCACCAATTGAACTAGATATGTAAAGAAACAACATAGCAGGTTCATGTGCTGCCTAATTGAACAGGCGTTCTAACACTAGGTGGTCCTATTTCATCTGCAATGTTAGTACAAAATACAGTGTGCAAATGTTAAATGTTACAACAGGTTCTTTTTGTAACCTCTCCCAGGAGATAATGAAGATCTCAGCTTAAATGAAGAGTTTGCATCTTGAAGTTCCTCTGCATGGAACAGCAGTGTTTCATTAGCTGAGGGAGTGGGGAAGCTAATCAGGAGGAGGTTAACTCACCCATGTTCTATCTGATTGGGTGACTATTCAAGGGTTCTGGATTCAATGTTAACCACTAACCCCACCCACTCCACCCCCGGCCATGTTTTTGCTGGCTCTGTCCCACAGCTGAGAACAGACATATCCAGGAATTGTGCTGGAACATTAACACTTTGCAGATTTGGTCACGAATGAATGATAATGGACAATTAAATAGCTTGTAGGAGGAGGAGGCTCTAAGAAAGTCCTCATGATGCCAGAGCCCGGTATATGGGACTTATTATTGATACAAGGTGCGGAATCGGCCCTTTTGTCTCTTCAAGCTGCAAACCCCTATTTAACCTGAGCCTAATCATGGGACAATTTACAATGACCAATCAACCTACCAACTGGTATGTCTTTGGACTCTGAGAGGAAACCAGAGCACCTGGAGGAAACCCACATGATCACAGGGAGAACATAACAAACTCCTTACAGGCAGCAGCAGGAACTGAACCCAGGTCACTGTTTCTGTACAGCCTTGTGCTAACCACTACCGTGCCAATGAAGCATTGAAATCATGCTTAACTAGAGTTGATAAACAGATGATCTTTTGTGGCTTCCTCCCGAGACCTCATCACAGAAACCAATCTTCAGCCAATTTGATTTGTAACATGTGATGTGATAGTTGAGAGCAAACGATTTGAGACCAGACAGCATCCCAGCTGTAGAAATGAAGGCACACTTTGTAGAACTATCTGTGTGCCTAGCCAGACTGTTTCACTTTAGTTGCAACACTGGCATCTACCCAACAATGTGGAAAATTGCCCAGATATCTCCTGCTCATAAAAAAAAGTAGGACAAGTCCATTCTGGTTAATTACTCCCCCATCAGTCAATTGTCAGTCATCAGTAAAGTGAGAGGAAATGTGACAAACAGTGTCTTTGACATCAAGGCAGCTTCTGACAGAGCGGAGCATCAAGGAGCCCTAGTTATATTAATCAATGGGCTCCAAGGGGAAGATTCTCAAATGGGACATTTACATGTCACACAGCACAAAGAGGTAGTGATTGTTCCTGTCAATCACCCAAGTTCCTGGGTATCGCTACAGGAGATCCTCATGTCAGATTCCTTGCCCCAACCATCTTTAGCTACCTCATCAAAGCCTTTGCTTTGGAAGATCAGAAGTGGAGATGTTTGTTAACGAATGCACAATATTCAAATTCCATTCACATCTCCCTGGCAATTAGCATGCCAGAAGATAGCAAATCCCCAGTGGACTGATTATAGGTAAGTAGCATTTGTGCTAAGGAAGAGCCAGGCAATAAACATTTTCAATAGTAGAGATTCTAAGCCCCTACCCCTTAGATACAATGTGATCAGGTCACTTATAAAAGTCAGCAACCTGGGTGACTGCCAACACCGGAATCTCAACTGGACTGGTCAATTGGAATGTATGGCTACAGAACAACCATCCAAGGGCAAATGGGATGGAAGGCAGGCAAATGCAATGTTAGCATTCATTTTGCGAGGACTAGAACAAAACATCATGGATATAATGCTGAAGCTTTATAAGGCATTGGTCAGGCCATACTTGGAGTATTGGGGCAGTTTTGGGCATCTTATCTAAGAAGGCTATGATCCCATGCATGAAAGGATTAATGCATGAGGACAGTTTGATGGCTCTGGGGTTGTACTCACTAGAGTTGAGAGGAATGTGGGGGGGGGGAATCTTATTGAAACCCATCAAATATTGAAAGGCATAGGCAGAGTGGACATGGAGAGGTTGCTTCCTATAGTGGGGGAGTCTAAGTCCAGAGACTAGAGCTTCAAAATAGAAGGATGTCCTTTTAGAACAGAGATAAAGAAGAGTTTGGTGGTGAATCTGTAGAATTTTTGGCCACAGAAGGCTATGAATGCCAAGTCATTAGATATTTCAAAAGTGGAGGTTGATAGGTTCTTGATTAGTAAGGGTGTCAATGGTTATGGGGAGAAAGCAGGAGAATGGGGTTGAAAGGGATAATATATCAGCCATGATGGAATGGTGGAAAAGAGTCGATGGGCCAGTTGTCCTAACTTTGCTCCTATCTCTTATGGTCTTATAGTATTCTAGTGGTTAGCGCAACACTATTACAGTGCCAGTGACCTGGGTTCAATTTGGCCAGTGATGTAAGGTGTTTGTACATTCTCCCTGTGACTGTATGGGTTTCCTCTGGGTGTTCCAGTTTCCTCCCACAGTCCAAAAACATACAGGTTAGTAGGTTAATTGGTCACATGGGAGTAACTGGGCAGCACAGGCTCATTTGACAAAAACCAATAATGTGATGGAGAAATTCCCACTTGCCTGGATGAACTTAGCTCCAATACTCACCATCCAGAACAATGCAGCCCCTTGATTATCACCCACCACCCTAAACATTCATTTCCTCTACCACCATCCCACAGTGACTGCAAGATGGAGCATCTACACGGCAGTTACTCATCTCGGCCATACTCCTGGCACTTCCCAGAGCAGCAACCTGCACCAGTCAGAACGACAAGGACTTCAGACACCACCATGCACATGTTTTCCTCTAATTAATACAACATCATGATTTGGAAATACATCACTGGTCTTTTATTGTCACTGGGTCACAGTCCTGCTCGCCTCCACAACAGCATTGTGGGAACACCTTCACCAGGAAGACTGGGCTAACTTAAAGAAGTTTCTCACCATATCTTGGAACATAGAACATATATCATGATACAGGCCTTTTGGCCCATGATGTCATATCGACACATTAACCTACTCTAAAATCGATCTAACACTTCCCTCTTGCGTAGCCTTCCACTTAAAGGGCAATTATGGATGGGTATTAAATGCTGGCACAGTTCCATTAACACTGAGGTGCACTGCTTTGTAACTCAAGTTCACATTGTCAATTTTCCCGTAACTCCAGTTGTGAGTTCCCCCTCATTAATTATTAGCAGTCTCTATTAAATTTGCCAATTCTTTGCAGTGATATCTCTTTGAATCTCTTTTTATGCAGCCAGCTGAAGCTAAGATATTTTGCTTTAGGTGCCTGTCAGTTCTGTGAAAGAATGTTACTTGTCAGAGCACATTCAGGCAATTCATGATTGATTCAAGGAAGTGCTCCCAATGTGCCAAGGTGCTCGACACTTACTCAATTTCTACTTCATCTGAGGAGATCTCAGATATTGGATATTCAAGTAGAGGCTGCAGCCTCCCACAATCCATATAAACACGGTACATTGACTCCTCCCAGCCATGGAAAGGAGCGGTGGCTGGCGAGTCAGTGAACTGACACAAGATTCTGCTGCTCAGCACTCCTCTAAGCAGCTCTTACCACTCCCCAGGGGAAGGACACCTCCAGAAAGAAACCTCCACTGTAGATATTTGGTACAGCCTGTTGGCACTGGGAAACACAGCAGGAAATTCAATAACCTCACAGAAATGATTAATGTCAATGATGGCAACTTCTATTATTGTTTTCCTTACCAGACCCAGCCTGTGCTCTAATCTACCAGGTCAACCAGCAGCATTCATTGTCAATCAGAATGCATCTGCTTCAGAACGGCCCATGCCTCAGGACAATGGCCCGAGCTTTGCACTTCCCTCTGCTTTTTCAGTACAAGTGCTGCATAACCGAATGAGCTGGAATTAACCAAGGAATCAGAATCAGAATCAAGTTTCTTTCGCACTGTCTCATATAATGTGAAATTTGTTGTTTTGCAGCAGTGGGACATTGCAAAGATAAGAAATCACTTTAAATTACAAAATAAATAAATAATTTTTTTGGAAACGGTTAAAATTAGGTTTGTCTACATTGACTATTCAGACATCTGATGGCAGAGGGAAAGTAGATGTTGCTAACATGTTGAATGTGTGTCTTCAGGCTCCTGTACCTCCTCTTGAACACTGTGTTAGATTATAAACTGAAGCTGCTTTTCATGTGACTCGGGTACAGGTGCTCTGCAGTCCAGGGAAGATGCTTTCCTTTCCAGCATGGGCTGCTGCATGGTGCAGCTAGGTAGAACCACTGTCCAGCAGTGTCAGAGACCAGGGCTCAGTCCTGACCTCTGGTTCTGTGTGGACCTTGCATTCTCTTCCTGCATGGGTTTTCCCCTGCATCCTGAGTGCGTGCAACTTTGTAGATTAATTGGTCACTGCAATTTGTCTTTTGTGAGTAGGTGAGTGGTAATATATGGGAAGGAGTAGATGGTGATAAAATGGAATTACTGTAGGATTAGCCTACATGAGCATTTGATAGCCTATATACTTGGAGCTGGATGACTCCAAGTGGACATTACTATCAAGACAAATAAGATGGTGTGTCCCAGCTTCCACTAAAGCCATTCAGAAACTGGATTAAAAAGATAAATAATCCCAAGAACCTGAGTTGTAGAGTTCTTGAATAGCTCTGTACAGTAGGTTGTGGAATAATTTCAGGGTTGTGGTGGATGAAGGTATCTACACAGGTTCAGGAGGCTGATGGTTACAGGGTAATAACTATTCCTGAACTTAAGGCTCCCATACTCCTGCACAATGGTAGAAGCGAGAAGAGAGATTGGCCTGGATTGGGGGGGTGGGGGGTGTCCTTGATAATGGATGCTTCTTTCTTGTGGCGGCGCTCCTTATAAATGTTGTCAATGGTGGGGAGGGCTTTTCCTGTGAAGGTCTGGGCTGTATCCATCACTTTCAGTAGATTTTTCCATTCCTGGGGATTAGTGTTTTCATACCAGACAGTGATGCAACCAGTTAATCTACTCTCCACTGCGCATTTATAGCAGCTGTTCAATGTCTTTGGTGACATGCCGAATCTACACAAACTTCTAAGAAGCTAGTGGCATTGACATGCCTTCTTTGTGATGGCACTTACGTGCCGGTCCCAGGACAGATCCTTTGATATGATTAACTAGTTACTCGTGATATAAGGAATTAGTTACTACATTAAAATTTTTATGGATCATATGTAAATAAGTGGTTAATAAAATTATGTAAGTAAATAAGCACCATTAATGTGATGCTAACAAAACATGTCATGATTTCCTTACACTTGAAATGTGATGAACAATTTTTGCCTCAAGTTTCTGTGTCTGTGAGCAGAAATTACCAACATTCTAGTAACATCCAATGTTCCCCTCACCTCAGGGTAGCTTATAATTGGTGACAAGTCGGTTTGAAATTATTTAGTGAGAGCAGGTGGCTTCACTTGTTTGTGACACTGCAGCACTCGACTTTAAAGACTCAGTGACTAGTTCAGAGGCCCCTCCGCTGGCCGGGTTGACCATGGATGTTGCATCCCAGCTGTCTAGAAACATCCATTATCAAGGACCCCTCACCATCCAGGCCATGCTCTCTTCTCGCTTTTACCATAGTGCAGGAGGTACAGGAACCTTAGGTTCAGGAATACCACTATCAGGTTCAGGAATAGGTATTACCCTGTAACCATCAGGCTGCTGAACCTGTGTGGATAGCTTCATTCACCACTGATACTCAAGTCACGACAGTATGATATGGAGACAAAGCTGTTGCCCATGTAACAGGCTCCCCCTCTCCATGCAGCTGATGAATTCAAAAGAATGGCAGAGACCGATACAATTCGGCACCAGCAGCTTTGCAGGAGTTGCCAGTCAGTGTTGAACTTAATATAGGGGTGCTTTAGTGACTCCAGCTCTAGATTCTTCCTCAGGAATTACTCACAAAGCCTTTCCCATGAGTGGCTACAGCCTCAAAGGAGTGAAGGCTTGAGATCAAAGTCTTCCTTCTCCTAGATGAGCTGCCAACCACAGCTGACAAGTCCCATCTACCCAAAATGACTGTTTTTAAGGCACCTTTAACCCGCCTTTGCCTCTCCTCCTGTTAGTAGAAATGGTTTTTCTGGGCTTAGCAGCCAAGCCACATCTGCTTCAGCAACTCGTTTAAAATTATAAAAGAAATTTAATTTCTATTATATAAGTTCTTTTATAATTTTAAACGAGTTGCTGAAGCAGATGTGGCTTGGCTGCTAAGCCCGGAAAAACCAGTACACGTATGTATGTGCTCCGTAGACAGCTGTAGGGCTACAACAGGGCAGGTGAATGTAAAGAGGATAAACTATTTCCCATAAGCAATCATGTCCTTGAGCTGGACCCTCCAAGTCTCTCTGCTCCACATACCTATCTGAATGCCACATTAATGTTCTGACTTCCTCTGGCAGTTCATTCCAGGTACTCACTACCCTCTATGTAAAGAATTTACCTTTCTTTTAAATCTTCCCTCTCTTACCTTGTATCTGTGACCTCTAGTTTTGGACTCCCCAACTCTTGGGAAAAGACTATGACTGTCCAAGTTCTGCGGTAAGGGAAGGGGAAAGACCAATTTCACTTAAGGGCATTAGCTGCGTAGGTGCTGATGCTCTGACTGACCTCATAACTCTACAGATAATTGCACGGAACACCTATGTAAGCTTGCACAGAGCAATAAATACAGCCCACAGAATCAAAGCCTGAGAGAATCCACAAATGACTGTACCATTGTATTCAAATACTTAGCAACGTGTTGCAACTATGGAGAGAATTTGGGACGTGCATTTAGTGAGATATTCAGAATTGGAATCAGTTTTATTATCATGATGAATGTCATGAAACTTGACACTCAGTGGCAGGGGTTGAGTAGAAGAAATAAAAAAATACTATAAGTTACAATTAAAAAACAAAGTGTCAAGGAGGAAAGGCAAGGTAGTGTTCAGGGGTTTGTGGACTGTTCAGAATTTTGATGGTGGAGGGTAGGAAAGTATTCCTAGAACATTGATAGTGGGTCTTCAGGCTCCTTGATATTTCCATAATAGTAATGAGAACAGAGCATGCCCTGGGTGATGAGGGGACTTCATGATGCATGCTACCTTCTTCAACACCACTTTTTGAAGATATCCTTCAGGGTGGGGAGGCTTGAGCCCGAGATGGAGCTTGTTGAATCTGCAACCCTCTTCAGCCTCTCTTGATCTTGTGATCTCTTATAACTTATGACAAGGTAACTGAATACACCTTTTATAACTTTATTATGTGGAAGCTTTGGAAAGGGAGCAGAGGAGATTTACCAGGATGCTGCTTAAATTAGAGAGTATGTCTTACGAGGATAGGTTAAGCAAGCTAGGGCTTATCTCTTCACAAGTAAGGAAGATGAGAGGTGACTTAATAGACGGGTACAAGATGATGAGGCACAGAGCAAGTGCCTTTTCCCTAGAGCATCAATGGCTAATACTATAAGGCATAACCTTAAGGTGATTGGAGGAAGGTATAGGGAGGATGTCAGGGATAAGTTTTTTTTTACACAGAGAGTGGTAGGTGCATGGAACACTCTTCCTTTGGTGATGGTGGGGGCATTTAAGAGACTCTTAGACAGGCACATGGATAAAAGAGAAAAGGAGGGCTATTGGGGAGTGAAACTCTGCCATGGATGGTCCCAAACACAGCTGCGAAAGGAGGAGATGGGGCTGGCAACCCCATCCTGTAAAAACCCAGTGATGCACCATCAATAACTCACTCTGAGACGTAAAAGCGAGGTGTTGGCTTTTATTGACTGGAAGAAGGAACAAGCAGTGAGTGACCACTATACTACATCCTGGAGACTGAGAGGCCGGGCTCAGACCTCCATCACCTTTATACAGGGGTCTGTGGGAGGAGCCATAGGAGCAGTCATCAGGGGGCGTGTCCAGACAGGTATATGTAGTTCACCACACCCAGTGCTGCTGAAACACCAACAGAAGCTCCAAAGACCTCATCCTTCCGAGAGGAAGGACACAACAAGAGGATGGGCTACAGGCGGACATCTTGAAAGAGTGACCCAGGACAAAGGACTCTGGCAAGCTACAGACAGCGGCCTATGCCCCAGTAGGGTGATGGGGCTTAAGAAGATGTGGGAGGGAAGGTTGGGTTAGGTTAAAAGATTGGCACAACATTGAGCCAATGTGCCAATAGAGAAGGACCTGTACTGTTCTGTGATGTTCTATCACTGTGTTCTATAACACCAGTTTTTTGGTGTCAAAGCGGGCTACATCTTCTGAAAGATCAATAGAAGAAATAACCTTTCAATAGCATTTGCATTCCCAGAAAAATGACCATCAGATTGTCACATAACCTTCTCGTTATAAAAATTATAGAGGATTGTTTCTTTTAAAGTAATAGATTAGCAAAAGATGATTAATTAATAGAGGTATAGGCCATGGTTATCAATCAGATGTCGATAGATCTGCTATGATATCTTGGTCATTTCTGTCCTTAGGAAGTTACTATTAACACAGTACTTTGGTTCCAGAATATATTTGCTCAATGTACAATCATAAATCGGATCATTACAGATCTCATTACTTCAGTGAGCACATCACACTAGTACTGCAAAATTATATTCCTTCAACTCTTCTGTCATGCTGAATCTTGTATAAAAATCTACTCTACATTGACAGCTTAGTTTGATCAACCTTCTGAGGAACCAGTCACATCATTCTACAAGCATTAGAGAAAGAAAATGCTTTTCAGTGATTTTAACTGGGTTATTTGTCTAGCATCTTTCTAGCCTTTTGTATGAGTCTATATTTCAGGCTAGATTTGATAGATTTGGTCACTTTCCCCGAGTTGATGTTGCCAGGTTGCCGGTCCTTTCCCTGACTGTGATGAATGGAAATGTCAGACACAGCGAGAAGCCGTGCACGCAACACTAATCAAACCCTTTTTTTTCACCTTGTCAGGTGTTGCTCGGTGGAAGCTGAAAGCATAGGAAAGGTCAAGGTGAGACAAATTAAGCTGCAATATCACTGTAATGGGAACAGAAACTGGGACACTGCAGAGAGACACTTAGTGACTGCGCAGAGGCTGTTGGATGTCAGGTTCAACCATAGGAAGGTGTTCTACCCTTCCCAAGGTTAAAAGCACATTTTCTCAATCAATATGGTAATTTGCCATTTCAGCTGCTAGGCACCTGGCTTATCAATTGCTCTCCCCAAATCCGCCAATGGAAGATAGAAACATGATAGCTCATTCATGTGAACATCGGCAATTGTAGGTCTTATTAACTGGAAGGAGTACTTGTAGGTGCAGTCTTGAACCTGCTCAAGCAGGTGATGGAAGACATATAGAGAAGAACGGACTGGCTGAAGAAAATACGCTTTGCATTCATTGTCAAATCACGCCTGTGAAACTCCCAGCACAGGGTTGCTTTCAAAGTTGAATATTTTAATTTCTCCTGCTTCTAAACCATTATTTAACAAGTAAGATAGAACGTTAAATGGTGGGATTATGAGAAATGTAATGCCCAGCATTAGGACTGTTAATCCCCAATCCAGAACTACATGTGTATTCCCACTCTCAACACTGGCATACTTTATCAGTCTGCATAGAGCAGGTGTGATAACGCTTTAGTTATCGCTCTTTAACTGTGGAGGGTTTGTGACATAATCAATTCTCTACTCACATTGCATAATAATCTTACCAGTCTGTGCCAACACTGTGACTAAGGTAATGAAAACAGACAGCTTCAATTGATTCCCAGAGAGCAAATGTAAAATGGTTATATTTCTCTTGTACTAAAGCAGCATAATCACCAAGTTTCCTATAAGAATGAAAATCCATACTTCACATTTTAGGAACGGTTTCTTCCCCTACACCATCAGATTTCTGAACAGGCAGTAAACCCATAAACACTGTCTCTCTACTCCTCTTTTTGCACAATTCATTTATTTTGAGATACAGCAGAGAACAGCCCTACGAGTCCAGACCAGACCACCACCCAGACTCCCATCTATTTCAACCTGGCCTAATCACAGGACAATTTACAATGACCAACTAACCTAGTAATTGGTACATCTTTGTACTGTGGGAGGAAAGCTGAAACAACCGGAGAAAGCGCATGTGGTTCGTGGGGAGAAGGTACAAACTCTTTACAGACGTTTATTGTCTTTTGTAATGTATAGTAAGTTTTACGTATTTCACTGTACAGCTGCCACAAAACAATACATTTCAGGACTCACCTGAATCAGTTCTAATATCACTGACATCTTGTGAAATTTGTTGTTTTGAGCCGGCAGTGCAGTGCAAAACATCAAAAATACTATAAATTGCTGTCAGTGATAATAAGACTGATTTTGATTCTGACCAGATAAGGATGCTGACATATGCAGGAAATCATTTCTAAATGTAAAGCATCTACTTTCTTTGTGGTAAGCTCATTCTGTTCACAACAGAAAATTACCTGTAAGATTACAGCTGGATAGGCAGTGAGCTACACAGTTAGGGAGAAATACAATGGCTTGTAATGAAAAACCTACACTATATGAAACTTGATAAGGCATATGGTTAGTTTCTGCGTATAGATTTTTTAATAATGAAATTATATAGCACCAGGCATTCTTGGGTTTGCTTTTTCCGATTGATGTCCGATTAGTCCCATTCTACTGCTCTTTCTCATCTTCCTGCAATTACGTCAGCAGTATTTATCTGATTCCTTTTTCAGCCTGCTTCTTCCAAGAAAATAATGTCTTTTCTTATTTCCTATTTCAATCTATCTCATTACCTCCTTACTTGCTCCTTCCTATCCTACCTCATGTCTGCTCACCTCCATCCCAAAACAACCGGCACAAGTTCTTCTTGTAGAATCATTATAAAATTCTTAACAATTGTGGAAATGCTGAACGCTTCGAAGGTGTAGTTACTAGGATTGAATATCACCAGGTCCAACCAGAAGAAGTTAAAGAAATTTAGAATACACCTGTCAGGCCTCAGTGTGTATCGATGCACCATAGAAAGCATCCTATCTAAATGAATCACGGCTTGGTATAGTAGCTACTGTTCTCTGCTTGTGGCAGCAAGAAAGTTCATAGAGTTGTGGGCACAGCTTAGCTCAATACAGAAACCACCCTGCTCTCCATGGACTCAGTCTATACTTCCCGCTGCCTCGGTAAAGCAGCCAGTGTAATCAATGTTCCCACCAACCCCATATATTTTCTCTTCTCTCCCTCCCATTGGACAGAAGATAAAGAAAGCTAAAAGCATGCGCCACCAGGTTCAAGGACAGCTTCTACACGCCATTATGGGACGATGAAATGGTTCCCCAGTGTAACAAGATGAACTCTTCATCTCACAAGCAACCTCGTTATGATCTTGTATCTTATTGTTTCCTGCACTGGACTTTCTCTGCAGCTGTTACACTTTAATCTGCATCCTGTTATTGTTTTACCTTGCACTGTATTAATACATACTGCGGGAACAGTTTGCATGAGGAACTTTTCACTCCACCTTGGTACATGTGACAATAATAAACCAGTTCCAATTACAAGTAATAACAGCATCCATTGTCTGAACTCTTTTAGAAAACAAAAAATACCTTTGCAGCACTGTCACAGCCATGGGCATGCATCAGACTTCCTTACTCAAATCCCTTTCCCATTTAATCCATGTCCCAAAATATGCCATATTGTCAGAACATCCCTTTCCACAATCATGAGACCCCCTGAGAATTCAGTGTCTCTAACTGCCCACCACCACTTCTACTCGACGTACTAGCAAACTCTGAGGCCTGATCAAGTGCTAACATAGCCCTTTCTTTTACTGATTCTATAATTAATTAGTCTGCACCCTGGTAACAGTGCATAGATTTGCATTCACAGTCTTTCAAAAAGCTCACCGACTAATGCCTTGACAATTCCATTTATGGACTTTTTCAAATTTAGTCTCTGTACTCAGTAATAGATTTCTTGAATATTTGAATAAATGTTGAAATTTGAATGCAAAAATCAAAGGTCATTCCAGTTTAAAAAAAAATCAAACAAAGCTTTATAAACCTGTCGTTTATTTTTACATATATTTAATTCCAATGGCCTACTTAAGTCCCCTTAGGGTATTTCTATGCATGATGAACCCATTCAGTTGATGCAACATGCTGCTTTAGGAATAGTTGCAGAGAAATTGTACTTATTAAGCTGCGGTAGGTCGTATGTATTATTTGTGCATCCTCTGCCACAGTTAACTATAAGAAAAGTTGCACATTCTCTAGTATGTCTCTTGCATCTTTCTTAATGTTATTGTCATGGAACATGACAGAGCTGTCATCATTTTTTCTTAATCCACTCTTCAGCTTATTCATGTGTATGCAAGCTAAAATGAGAACTCCTTTCTCTTTCTTAAACTTAGTGATTTTGTTTCACATACAAATAAACAAAGCTCATATGTGGACTACTCAACTAATCTGATTTAACCTCTCTGCATTTTCATCTACCCCATCCCTAACTTATCAAGTATCCGTTCACCTCTGCCTCAAGTACAGACAATGGTTCTGTTTCTGCTGCCCTATGTGAGCTAGTCTATGAGAGCTGCCCTATCAGTTCCAAAGAGGAAAAGAATTTGCCACATCTCTGCCTTACATGGCTGTGTCCTTAGTCTTAAAAAGAACCATGAGAGAACATCCTCTCTACATCCAACCTGGTCAAGATTTCTTGGCACCTTTTATGTTTCAGTCAAGTCTAGTCTTGCTCTTCTAAAGTCCAGTGGATAGAAACCTACTGCGTCCAACTTTTCCTCATAAGACAGCTGATTCATTTCAGATATTAGTTCAATAAACTTTAAGTTATTTCCAACACATTAATTTTGCTTTGTAAGTAAGGATACTAATACTGTACACAGTGCTCCAGATGTGCCTCACTAACGTTCAAAGTATGTCTATTGTCAAGGTACGTATACATTATACAACCTTCAGATTCATCTCCTTACAGGCAGCCACCAAACAAAGAAACTCAAATGAACCAATTACAAAAAAAATGACTGTCAAACACCCGACGTGAAGAGAAAAAAATCATGCAAACAATAAAAGCAAGTGAATAGCATTCAGAACTGGTCCACAAAAGAGAGTCCATTCGCAGACACAAAATTCGCAGCCTCAGTTAATCGCAGAGCAGAGCAAATGTCCTAAAGCAGTGAGCTGGACCAGCCTGTCCCTCACCTCGAGTCCGAATGCCCTGAGCTTTGCAATTTATCCCGTTGTCTGTCACTCCAATGCACTCTGGGGCCTGGACTCTGGACCCTGACCTTCCCAATTTGACCCGGCACTTAAATCGTCATCCAAACATTGGGTTCTGTCACTCCAATGCACTCTGGGGCCTGGACCCTGGACCCTGACCTTCCCAATTTGACCCGGCACTTAAATCGTCATGCAAACATTGGGTTCTGTTGCTTTGATGCGTTCTGGGGCCTGGACCCTGCCACCTTGATTTAGCCCGTACCTAACCCTTCCGATTCAGCCCAGTGCTTAAATTAATCGCACCTCGGGTCTTTCCTCGCTTAGGGCAACGGTCCTGCTGCTTCACCTTGTTTCTGCCCCATCAAATCATCTCCAAGTCCAAAGTCCACAGTTATTGTTTGAGGTAAATGTTTACCAGAAAAAGTGCAATTAACAAAAGATTTTGTTGTTTTCTTTGTTTTGTTGGCCACCAGCAAGTAGTCCCTGGGAATCACCAGTGTCATGTTAAATCGGAAGATGTTAGAAAGTGTCCTTTCTAACAAAGCTTGGATGCTCTACTTCTGAATTAAATTCCCCTTGCAATAAACTATTCTCTTAGTTTTCAGAAGTAGTTAACATACCTGCACACCATCTTTAGCAAATTATACAAATGCACCTGAGAGCTTTGAAACCTCTCACTACTTTTTATTTTCCCATTCATATTTTCCCACATTGTCTTCTACTTGACAAATCTTTGATGATTCTAACTACCTGTATCACATTGTAGCCTCCTTATATCCTCTTCGCAACTTGCCTTCCTAATTATCTCTGAGGCATCAGCAAAATTAATAGCCATACTTTTGATGTCATCGACCTAGTCATAGACAATAACTTTAATATGTTGATGTCCAGCATTGATACCTATGGCAGAGCACTTGTCACATCTTGTCAAACAAAAAAAGACTTTTTTTATGCCAACTCTCTGTTTCCAGTAGTTCGCCAGTAATCAGGATCACAATCAGAATCAGAATCAGGTTAATTATCATCGGCATGTGATGTGAAATTTGTTAATTTAGCAGCAGCAGTTCAATGCAGTACATAATCTAGCAGAGAGAAAAAAAATTATAAATAAAATAAAAATAATAATAATAAATAAACAAGTAAATCAATTACGGATATTGAATAGATTTAAAAATCGTGTAAAAACAGAAATACTGTAAATTTTAAAAAAAGTGAGGTAGTGTCCAAAGATTCAATGACTATTTAGGAATTGGATGGCAGAGGGGAAGAAGCTGTTTCTGAATCACTGAGTGTGTGCCTTCAGGCTTCTGTACTCCTACCTGATGGGAACAGTGAGAAAAGGACATGCCCTGGGTGCTGGGGGTTCTTAATAATGGACGCTGTTGTTCTGAGACACCGCTCCCTGAAGATGTCCTGGGTACTTTGTAGGCTAGTACCCAAGATGAAGCTGACTAGATTAACAACCTTCTGCAGCTTCCTTCAGTCCTGTTCAGTATCCCCTCCATACCAGACAGTGATGCAGCCCGTCAGAATGCTCTCCACGGTACAACTATAGAAGTTTTTGAGTGTATTTGTTGACATTCCAAATCTCTTCAAACTCCTAATAAAGTATTGCCACTGTCTTGCCTTCGTTATAACTACATTGATATGTTGGGACCAGGTTTTGTCCTCAGAGATCTTAACACCCAGAAACTTGTAGCTACTATTAATCTATTCTAACCATGCCAACTTCTATTTCCTGAATAACCTTTGATTCAGTGCTTTCACATTTCATTCATTGCTTCCACATGCTCAGGGATTTATTGAAACATCCTGATTGGGAAGATCCAAGAATTTAAAACATTCTTGGATCAACAAAGGCAAAATTGTTTGGGGTTTGATAGGAGGAGTTGCAGGGACTGGCATCTTCTCTCTCCCTGCTGCTGATGAACATTTGAATGTAAATATCTATGGGTGGCTTCCTTGCGCAGAATATACAATTTTGCACCTTTAATTTATTATGCTTAGATTATTTTGCTTCTGACTGATCTAATTTGAAGAAATATTAGGGATTAAGATTAACAAAATCTAAAACCATGAGAACATAAGAAAGAGTAGAAGCCAGACAATCAGCCCCTTATTTCTGCTTCACCATTCAATATGACCTTGCCTGACAGTTTCCCACAGCACTATTTCCCTCTGAATTAGATTAATTCCATTGTTGTTGATCCCCTAAATATCTAAAAAAGTATTGACTTCTTGCCTCAATGTGTTCAGAGACTAAGCATCCATTGCTCTTATGCTGCAGAGTTCCAAAGATTCACCACCTTCAGGGTGAAGAGGTTTCTTCCCAAATCTGTCTTGTTTTCAAACTCTTATTTTGAGACTGCAACCTTTAGTTTTGGACACACAACTTCGATAACGATCAACTGCGTCCAATGCCTTTCAAATAGGTTTCCTCTCATTTTTCAAATTTAAAAGCGGATAAATCCAATTGATTTAATTTCACCTGATACAATAAACCTGTCATCCCCAGAATCAATCTGGTGGTCTTCTGCTGTACTCCCTCTACTGCATATATATCCTTCCTAAAGTATGGAAACCAGACTTTAGGAACCTGCATGGAAATACTATTGTACATATAATTTCAGATGCAGATTCACATGGGCACTATGTAATTGAAGCATATCTCTGCTTATGTACGCAAATCCTTTTCTAAAAAAGAGTTTGCTTTCTGAATTGCCTTCTGTACCTGCATATTCTCAGTCAGTGATTCACTTGGGCATCCGTAAACCATTCAATGCATCAGCATGCACACAGCTCTCTGCCTTACTATTTTATTCTACCAAGTTGGATGAGATCAAATACTTCTACGCTATTTTCCATCTTCAATGTTCTTGCTCAAACTGTGTTTCAAATACTCTGACAACACACACAAAATGCTGGTGGAACTCGTGTTTGCTCTTCAAATACTCTGAGTTCTTTTTCAAAGGCAAATATCTTGGGTAAAGTTTGAACAAAATATAATCTCTTTGATATGCCTGCTTCTGAAAAGGGATTGTATATTTCTACATGTTTATTCCTTCAGATTTCCCCGTCATGTTGTTTCTCACTCGCCTTCTCCCGGAAAAGATGAGCAGCTCCAGCTGACAGAACTCGGAGATGTTGAGTTAAGGTATAGAATTGTTGTTGTTATTTTTCTTGTAGTTTAGCTTCCCTATGCTTACTTTGACTTAAATGTCAGAGATCTTGTATATCTGTGCACTTGTAATGCTACTGTGACACTGTAATTTCCTTTGGGATCAATAAAGTATCTATCTATCTATATCTCTGTGTAACGTGAGTGTCGTGGTAAGCACAAAGCTATTACAGCTTGGGGTCTTCCAGGGCTCAGAGTTCAATCTCAGTGCTCTTCTGTAAGGCGTAGCCGAACATCCTCCCTGTGGAATACGTGGGTTTTCTCTGGGTCCTCCTGTGACCTTCTACAGCCCAAAGATGTAGTGGGCAGGTTAATCGGTTATTGTAAATTTTCTTCTGATTAGGACCTTTTGAAGGGCTAGATGCACCTACTCCAAGCTGCATTGCTGATTAAATAAATGAAAATAAGTATCTCATCAATTGTCAGGAAATTACTCACTTGACTGGCTGTGCAATCAGGTGTGACATCATTGTCCAACCTGTCTCAGTTGCATTGGCATTGTTGCCTGTTTTCTCGAAGATATTGAGACATTTGGTAGTGACAAGCCCTATGCCAGCAGGTGCAGTGGAAGGGAGTCATTCAGCCCATTGAATTGATATGAAAACCCTTTGGAAAAACTCCTAACTACTCCCACACAATTGATATTTTACTCCATTTTACTACTAATTACATACGTAATAGTATATAGTTTATTTCTTTTGAAAGGTTTTATTTAATATACTGTATTTCCACCTTTACTTTTGGCATTGCATTCAAGCCTATAGCAACTCATTGATGAGACAAAAATTATGACACCTAGTTTCGGAATATAAAACATAGAACTGTACAGCACAGAACAGGCCCTTCAGCCCACAATGTATGCCAAACCTCTAACCTAATTTAGCCTTTCCCTTCCCTATAGCCCTCTATTTTACTTTTATCCATTAAGAGACCTATGAGTCTATGAGTCCTATGACCTATGAGACCTATGAGTCTTTGCCTCTACTGCCAGCTCTGGCAGTGTGCTCTACACACCTACCAATCTGCGTTAAAAAAAGTTTACCATTACATCTCCCATATACTTTCCTCCAATCACCTTAAAGTAATGCCCCCTTGAATTAGTATTTCCCCCTCGGGAAAGATTCTCTGGCTGTCCACTCTATATATGCCAGTTATGATCTTATGCACCTTTATCATGTCACCTCTCATCCTCCTTTACTTCAAAGAGAAAAACCCTGGCTCAGTCAACCTACCCTCATACAACAGGCTCTCCAATCCAGGCAGCATCCTGGAAAATCTCCTCTGCATCCTCTCTAAAACTTTCACATACTTCTTATAATGAAATAACAAGAACTGAACATTAAGTTTTATACAGTAGCAACATTACCTTGCAGCTCTTAAACTCAATACCCCAACTAGTAAAAGGCCAACATACCATATGCCTTCTTAACTGCCCTATCAACTTAAGCAGTAACTTTCAGGGATCTATAGATGTAGACTCCACGGTCCCTCTGTTCTTCCATTCTGCTAAGAATCTTGCCGTTAAACTTGTATTCTGCCTTCAAGTTTGACTTTCCAAAGTCTAATACCATTCATTGCCAAGACCAAACTTCCTCCTTCATCTTTTCAACTAGGTCACCTAAATGGGAGAAAATAAACTTACGAAGCAGCATGGTGACTTCAGAGTGCTTTTTAGTGTAGTTCTTGAGCAATGGGCACTGCATTCATTTCATAAATAAATTCAGTAATGTGGAGACTGTACGGTTTGGATTCTAAAAGCATAAAATCAAATGGCCCACAAACCTTCCTCACTGCAGTTGTGTTTGAACTTCTTATGGAGTTGCATGTGTTGTTCAGTTGAGCTATGTGCAGTTTAACAGGAGATACACCATCAAATGCATGGGGATTCCTTCTTTAAATTTCTTTTACCCCTATCTACCAATCATGCTGCAAAAAATAAAGCAACCAGGTATTATGGTTCCAAGGCTTTGGATGGGCATTGTCTCATGGTTTGTTATGACATCTAGTTTTGAAATGTTAAACATAGAACATACAGACCCTTTGGCCCAGGATGTTCTGCAGAAGTTTTAACCTACTTTAAGATCAATCTAATCCTTCCCTCCTACATAGCCCTCCATTTTTCTTTCATCTATGGGCCTATCTAAGAGTCTTTTAAATGTCTCTAATGCCATTCTCTCTACCACCAACTCTGGCAGTGTTCTCCATGTATGCACCACTCTCTGTGTGTAAAAAAAACTACCTGACACCCTCCTCCCCCATACTTTCCTCCAATCACCTCAAAATAATGTCCGTCTGTCCCCCCCCCCCCCCCCCCCGCCCCATGTTAGCCACTTCTGTCCTGGGAAAGGTCTCTGGTTGTTCACCCTATGTCTCTTATCATCTTTTATACCTCAATCAAGTCACTTCTCATCCTCCTTCACTCCAAATAAAAAAGCCCTGTTTGTTCAATTTATCCTCTGCACTCTTTCTAAAGCTTCTATATCCTTCCTATAATGAGGCAGCTTGAACTGACTGTAATATTCATAACATTAGACCATAATAAGTGTGGTCTAACCAGAGTTTTATAGATTTGCAACATTACCTCATGGCTTGATCTCCTGACTAATGTAGGTCAACACACCCTGTGGCTTCTTAACCAACCTATCAACTTGCACAGAAACTTTGAGGGCTCTATGAATATGGACTCCAAGATCTTTCTGCTTCTCCACACTGCCAAGAATCTTGCCATTATCCTTGTACTCTGCCTTCATGTCTGTCACTACAAATTTTTCAGGATTGAAATCCATCTGCCACGTCTTAGCCTAACTCTGCATCCTGTCGTTATTACTCACGATAACCTTTTACACTCTTTGCAACACCACTGACCTTGGTGTTAACTGAAACTTCCAGGCATGATATGATCTTATTTTAGCAGCTTTATGGAGTGTGGATGCAGTTAGATAACTGGTTACTTTCTGTATTTCATACCTGAATCTCTATAATACTTTTCAAAGCAACATCTAACAAAACAGGCTTAATTTAAATTCAGGATCTCATGCAACATTGCCTATGTCCACACTGATAAATACCATTTCTATCTCTGAGATATAATCCTTGCCATATTGTGTTAAAGCCACCTGCAGATGTTATCTGTGTTAATGGCTATTCCATAGTTTTAGATCCCAAAGCCGAGATTACTCTCGAAGAACTAGTTTGAAAATGGTATTTCAGCTTGCTCAGTGCTCTTAGGTGACGATGTATTAAAAACCGGCTCATCTAGCCCTGCAGAATATTTCAATGTGGCACATTTTGCTTCAAGTCTTTGTAGTAATTTTGCACATTTAAATGTGATGCAAAGAATTGCAAATCTCGAAAACAACGGTATGGAAACCAAACTTGCCCTCGTAAGACATGCACCCTAATCTAGGTTGCATCCTGGTAAATTACATCGGCACCTATTCTAAAGTTCCACATCTTTTCTATGAAGAGTGACCAAAATGGAATGCAATACCTCATGTGTGGTCTAACCAGAGTTTAGCGTTGAAATATGATTGTGAAGAGAATACAATTACATTCAATCATTATTATAGATAGATAGATAGATAGATACTTTATTCATCCCCATGGGGAAATTCAACTTTTTTTCCAATGTCCCATACACTTGTTGTAGCAAAACTAATTACATACAATACTTAACTCAGTAAAAAATATGATATGCATCTAAATCACTATCTCAAAAAGCATTAATAATAGCTTTTAAAAAGTTCTTAAGTCCTGGCGGTAGAATTGTAAAGCCTAATGGCATTGGGGAGTATTCAATCATCAAGGACCTTTTAGTTATTTGCAGGATGTGGGTATTGGCTGTGTGGTTAGCACTTACTACATAACACTAATTGTAATGTGTGGTTGTTTGAGTTGCTGTTGCCTTCTTAACAGCTTGAACCAGTCTGACCATTCTCTTCTGACCTCTCCCATTGATCTACCATTCACTGGATTTTTTTTTGTTTGTTTTTGCACCATTCTCTGTAAGCTTTAGAGATGTTGTGTTGTGAAAATCCCAGGAGGTCAGCAGTTTCTGAGAAACTCAAACCTCCCCATCTATCGCCAACAATCATTCTACAGTCAAAGTCACTTTGATCTGTTTCGGGAAAAAGTTTCCCACTCTGATGTTTGTTCTGAACAACAGCTGAACCTCTTGACCACGTCTGCATGCTTTTACGTACTCAGCTGCTGCCACATGATTGGCTGATTAGATATCTGCATTAATGAGCAGATGTACAGGTGGCTGCTTAGTGTAGACAATGCAATGATGCAGGAAAGCCAATATAATATGCACCTCTTACCCATGTCCTACAGTCTGGTAGAGAAGAAGGAAAGTGACTAGCAACAAGGTTCCTCATATGGGATTTGTGAAGTGTTGCTGCTATGATCCAAAAACAATTGAAGATAATTTTCTCTACCTACAGCTCAGTGCTCTATTTTATCTGTTTCCAAAAATGCAAGGCCATGTAATCAATAATCCAAACTAACTAGATTTTTATATAGCAGATTGGTGGGGTTCATTGTTGTCTACAATAGAAAACATCCTGAAACATCTGTAGATTCATTTAACAAGAAAATAAATCACAAACAGGAAGAAGATCCCTGTGGCAATGTGGCAGGTAGTCTTCTGTCCGCTACATGGTTCTTTGGCTTACAATGTTAACCCGGACAGTTCCCTTCAGGCTATTGTGTGAAGCAGGCACATTGAAATAACCCAATGAATAGCTAAGGTGACTCATAGGGCAGATGCAGCAGTTTGTAATGTCAGCCTCCAAGCAAACACTCAACTGGCATCCTACTTCATTTTGTCTGACATCTGAAGAACATTTGTATCTTGAAATGTAAAATTAGAGATGGAAATCAAACACACATACAGACAGACACACTCATACAAACACACATACAGACGCACTTACTCATGCAGCAGACATAAACTATATTTTATTTATTTATACACACACACACACACACACACACACACACACACACACACACACACACACACACACACACACACACACACACACACACACACACACACACACACACACACACACACACACACACACACACACCTCATACCAAGCAATCTTCTGCCAGAGACTACTCTCTTCATGATTCCCTCCCCATTAACCCTTTACAAACCCCTGCCATTGCAACTGAAGGAGGTACCTTCACCACTGGTCTACTGCATTTTGTGTTCCTAACGTGGCCACTATATTGGTAAATGTCTGTGTAGACTAGGCACCTGCTTTGTGGAGCATCTGTGCTGTGTCTACAATAGCCATCCCAGTTGTATGTCATTTTCACTCTTTTTCCCACTCCCTTGCTGACTTGTCCAGTCTTCTCTTCCCACACACATACATCTGCCTTTTTCTTTCTTCTCCATTTGTCCGCACAGCTGTTTCCACTCCCCATGTGGTTCAACCTATCATCTGTCAGACTCTGTCCCACTGCCCCTCTTATATATGGTTCCAGCTGTTGATTATCCATTCCCCATCTGGGTCCACCAATCACGTGTCAGCTTCCATCCCACTGCTCTCCCCTTACATGGACCCATCTACCCAACACCACCTCTGCCCTCCTTGCTCCACATTGGATTCTATCTATCAACTATCAGCCTCTATCCAAGCATGCACTTTGTACTGCTGTGTACTGGTAGCCTCTCCTCTTCCCTTTCAGTTGTTGACCCAAACATCAACCTATACCTTTTGACTCCACAAATGCTGCTTGACCCACTGAATTCTTCCATGTTCTGTTACTTCATTGTTGTTGCTATTTTCGGAATACATTTGGTGGAAAAGTGAAGAGCTGCATATTTTAGCTCATGTTATATAGCATCCTCCCATATTCAATTGACAGGCTAATTAGTATCAAAAGAAGTAAAGAGAATTAATGAATATGTTACTTGCTTACAGGGAACTATGAGGGGGAACCGGACCGATGAGATTCTTCTCTTCATAGCCAGCATGAACCTGTTGGGCTGAATGGCCTTCTGCATCGTGGGAGGTAACTAAGTTATCACACTTAGTATAGCACGAATATTGAGGTTTAGATGGTCTTGACTTTGGGTGCAGTTACTGTAGGCTGATCAGATTTCCCATTTACACTGCAGATTAGCTGCTCTGCCACTGGAGGTTTGTTGGCGATGAGAAGCAACACTGAGGCAAGAAACACTGAAAAGTGCATTGGGGCAGTGGCATTGACTTGCCTCGGATCCATTAGTAAGGAACATGTCATTCAAGCCATCATAAGATAGATGTTAGGTGGACATGAATTTGTGTGGACAGCTCCATTCGAGAAGACAGCTCTGCCGTCTGTCTTGGAGTCAAAGGCTTTATTGAGGTTATATACACTGTCAGATACTGTTCCCTGTGTTCCTCCTGTAGTTCTCATGTGGTGGAGATAACATCCACTCTGCCTTTCAACTGACAGGGTCCACACTGATTCAGCTCTTTGTGAAGAGGCAGTCAAGAGGACCCTAGAAAAATCTTTCCCTATGACAAATAGGATGGAGACGTTTTTTTGTGATTATCACATTGACTTTGTATCCCTGAATGAAAGTGGCCACCTCTGAGGTCCTTCATTGTTTCTTTCTTTCCCAGATGTGAACAATGAAACTGGAATTCCCAACTCAAACTTTGAATGCTTGGACTTTAACAAGAATGTTACCTGCTCCCAACACCTTATCAATGGCCCAAGAAGTTAAGCAGTTCATTTCAGCATAAGTACTCTTTTACCAATGTGATGCTGACAATTTGACAGCAACAACAATGGTATTGAAGATTAATTATTATAAATATTGAGTTTTATTGCTTCTGAATTTGACATCTGTAGGTGATTTTTAAAAAGTCAAATCAGATATATTTTTCCAGCTTTTCCTTTTGGTCTCATTTCTTTCTCTCCATGATTTTTTTCTGCTCTCTGTGTGACAAACATATGACTGAAAGGATGAGTCCAGAGAGGTGAGTCCTGTGCTATTTCCACTGGTATTTGCTTGGACTGATGGTGGGGTAAGCAACCCATACAGTAACAGAGAAAATGTGAAGCCCAACTCCTCATTCGCTGCCAGGCACCACAGAGTCATTCTTGGTTCTAGTAATTGGTAGTTGGTCAATTCCACATGCACCCATCCTTTCATAGTATCTCCCTATGTGCCTGCAAAAAAAATTTGTCTTCCTTATTGCAGTGTACATTTTATCTTGATACTTCTCATACCTCACAAGAAAACTAAAAGCAGTCATGGTAGGATGAAATAGGGGGCAGAAAGGACTGAAAATGATACAGCAAAAGGGGAGAAGAGGAATGGGAAATCTATGCAGTATCTCCAAGGTGAACCAGGTGCATTGTAAGAACATCAATAAACATTTCCTCGATTTTTATCATGCGCCGTGATGCAGCATGCATTGAACGAGCCCCTTTTGTATTAGTTAACGGTAATTTGGTTTATTATTATCACATGTACTGAGGAACAACGAAACTCTTTTGTTTGGCATGCCTTCCATCCAGAGCATTTCACCATTGAAGTAATACAAGAAGAAAGACAACAGCCGAATGCAAAAGATAGTGTTACAGTTATAGAGATGGTGCAGTTCAGGCAGGTGATAAAGTGCAATGGCTATAATTAGGTAAATTAGGAGGTCAAAAGTCCATCTTATTGTACTAGGGGACTGTTCAATAGTCTTACAAAAGCAGGATAGAAGCTCTCCTTGAGCCTGGTGGAATGTACTTTTAGGCGTTTGCATCTTTTGCTTGATGGAGGGGGGAGAAGACAGAATGTCAGGAGTGGATGGGGTCTTTAATTATGTTGTCTACTTTACCAAGGCAGTGGGAAGTGTAGATAGACGGCAGTGCAGTGAAGAGTATTGTAGTGAACTGTTGACAATTATAGGGTGAAGTCCTGGTGCTGTCAATTTAATGATGACAATGTCACAGAAATAGTCAATCACTGACCCCAAACCCCATCCTTATGTCTTCTCTGATCCTTCAAGTCCCCCCATATCTCCTTCTCTTGACTGACATCCTGACTCACTCTGCCCCCACATGAATGTTCTTTCACTACCACTCCCCCCAGCTGTTTTTTTTTCTCCTCTGCAGTGACAGAACAGAGGAGAGAGGCATTTAAGCACTTTTAATTCCATGAGACCTGAACTATTGTGCATGATGCATTGAAGCCTGTGAGCAATACAACAGGCCCTCAACTCAACATCTGCTAGTCAGCCAAGCATCAATGGATTAACCTGCATTTTCCAGAGAATTCCCATGCCAACCTCTAACTTGCTCTGTTTGCTCGGGGACCATATATCCAATTGCACCAATCAGAATTTCAGAGATTTCTTTCAAGATCTGGATGCAAGTTTAAACCAATTACCCTGTTACTTCAAGATGCAGCCACTTCTTTTAATGCTTAGACTATAAGACTAAAAGACCATCCAGTTCATCAAGACTGCTTTGCCATTCTATCAAGACTGATTCATTATCCCCCTCATTCCCATTCTCCGACCTTTTCCCTATGACCTTTGATGCCCTTACCAATCCAGAAACTTTCAATCTTTGTGTTATGTATACCCAATGAAGGCCTCCACAGCTGTCTGTGGCAATGAATTCCACAGATTCACCTCCTTCTGGCTGAAGAACTTCCGCCTCTTCTCTGTTCTAAAGGGATGTCATTGTATTCTGAGGCTGGGCCCTCTGGTTCTGGACTATAGGAAATATCCTCTCCGCATCCACTGTATCTAGGCCTTTCATTGGAATCTCAGCTTACTCTTTTAAACTCTAGCGAGTACAGGCCCAGAGCCATCAAATGTTCCTCATATATTAACCCTTTTATTCCAAGGATCATTCTCTTGAACCTCCTCTTGATCCAGTACATCTTTTCTTAGATAAGTGGCCCAAAACTATTTGCAATGCTCCAAGTGCATCTGACCATTTCTACACTTTCTATCATTTCACCATACTGCTATCATTTTCCCCTGGTTAGGGACATTGACATTTATGGTAGGATTCATTTTGAGAGGACTAGAATGTAAAAGCTCAGGCTTTATAAGGAAATGGTGAGATTGCATTTAGATTATTGTGAGCAGTTTTTGACTCCATATAAAAGAAAAGGATGTGCTGGTATTGGAGAGGGTCCAGAGGATTTTCAGAAGAATGATCCCAGTAATGGATGGGTTAATGTATGAGAAGCATTTGATGGCTTTGGGCCTGTATAGTTCAGAAGAATGAGTAGGGATCTCATTAAAACCTACCAAATATTGGAAGGCCTAGATAGAGAGGACATGGAGAGAATGCTTCCATTATTGGGCAAGTCTAAGACTAGAGGGCACCAGCTCAAAACAGAAGGGTGTCCCTTTACAACAGAGATGAGGAGAAATTTCTTCTGTTAGGGAGCGATGAATCTGTGGAATTAATTGCCACAGATGACTGTGGAGGCCAAGTCATTGGGTATATTTAAAACAGAATTTGATAGATTCTTGATTAGTCATGGCATCAAAGATTACTGGGGCGGGGGGAAGCACAAGAATAGTGTTGAGAGGGAAAATAAATCAGCCATGATGGAATGACAGTTGGCTCGTTGGGCCGAAAGGCCTAATTCTTCTCTGATGTCTTAGGTCTTTAATTTTAAATTTTAATTCCTAGAGACCACAATCAATAATAATTTACTCCAGCAATAAAATACTCCAAATGATAGCCATCGGCTCAGTGGAGCTGCTGTCAAACTAGCAATAATGGTGCGCCCATGTACAAAGGAATAGTCCTTTACTGAATATTGGCATATATAGAGGAGAAATCTAAAAGTCTGAAATTACCTCTCTCTCCATGAAATAGTCAACAACAACCAATACTGAGGTACTGCAAGGCAACAGGATGTTTATTTAAATAGGAATACAGCAATAATTTCTCTGTGGAAATAACAATAGCTTTTCAAAGACTCCCACTATGCATCGGTACCTACAGGCACTTACACAAGATCAAAGCTACATGCCTGTTTTTATTGAGAGATTCACAAGCAGATCCGTGTGCATTTTCTGCAGTAAAGTGCCTGTGAGCATATTAAATAGGTAATTTCTTCAACTCAGTGCGGACAATACCGGCTGAACTGAATTCATTGCGCCTTCTGTGTATTGCGTGAGATTTGCTGCATAGGCAGGTGCACTCAGTCTAATAGGTTCTTGCCAGTGTGTTGGTTAATTTTACCAGCCTATATTTTTCTCATTCCTTTTCCCGCAGGTATTTCTCTGTAGTCCTATCTGAGGGAACTGTGCAGTGGTCTCTTGTAGAGGTTACTATTGGGACCATGGCATGTTCTGATACACATACATCAATAAACTGGACGTAATTCCAAGCTTACCAGTTGGGAAGCTGAATAAAAAATGAGGAAGATAGCAGTAGAAACAGGCAGGCTATTGGGCAGGTGAAACAAATTTAAAAAAGTGTGAAGTGATTCACTTAAAAAGAATGGGAAGAGGCACAATGAACAATTCAGAGTGGATTAGTGAGCAGTGAGACCTGGAGATTAAAGATAACAGGGCAGGTCACCTCTAAACTTGTGGAACTGATTCTATAGCCTATTGACTCACTTTCAGTAATTTCTTTTTACTATTTATGTATTATTATTATTTTTGTATTTGCACAGTTTATCTTCTTTGGCACAATCATTATTTGTCCATCTTTGTGTGTAGTTTTTCATTAATTCTATTGTATTTCTTTGTTCTATTGTGAATATTTGCAAGAGAATACATGTCAGGGTAGTATACGGTGAGATAAACGCGCTTTGATGATAACTTTAGTTTGAACTTTGAAATTACGTGCAAGCCTATGGATAAGGAGCAAAGTTGGTCATTTACTCCTTCAACATCTATTGAGATCATTGCTATCTGACTGTAGCCTCAGCTTCACATTCCTGTCTACCTCCAGGAACCTTTCACCTTTAATATAAAATTATACTATCTATCTACGTGCCCTCTTGTCCTAGACCCCCCCTCCCCCCACTACTGGACTGATCCTTTTTATGTTCACTCTATTTAGGCCTTTCAATATTTGCTAGGCTTTAATGAGATCCCCCCTCATTCTTCTAAACTCCAGCTAGTACAAGACCAGCACAACCAAATACTCCTTATACGTTAACCCTTCTATTCACAGGATCACTCTTGTAAACCTCCTCTGGACCCTTGCCAATGTCAATACATTGGATATACAAATACCCAATAACTCTGTTCCCACTGGACTTTAAGGAAGGCAGTTCAAAAGACTCACAACCCTCAGAGAGAAATATGCTCATCTCATGGGGGCAACAGTTGACTACTTATTTAGTAACCATGATTCTTGATCAGGATCCTTTCACAAAAGGAAATATCTCCACGTTCACTGCACTGAGGCTTTCCAGCTTCTTAATATTTTGCAATATAACCACATAACAATTGCAACACGGAAACAGACCATCTTGGTCTTTTTAGTCGGTGCCGAATGCTTACTCTCACCTAGTCCCACCGACCTGCACTCAGCCCATAACCCTCCATTTCTTTCCTGTCCATATACCTATTCAATTTTCTTTAAAATGACAAAATCGAACCTGCCTGTACCACTTCTACTGGAAGCTCGTTCCACACAGCTACCACTCTCTGAGTAAAGAAGTTCCCCCTCGTGTTAACCCTAAACTTTTGCCCCTTAACTCTCAACTCATGTCCTCTTGTTTGAATCTCCCCTACTCTCAATGGAAACAGCCTATCCACATCAACTCTATTTATCCCCCTCACAATCAAATCACCTCTCAATTTGTGATCCAGCAGGCACATTTGTACAATCTTTTCTCATAAGAAGGCTTGCCCACTCCAAGTTATCAGTCCAGTAATACCTCTCTGCAATGTTTCCAATATATTTACATCTTGTTTTAAGTAGGGACATCAATATTCAAATTCCCCTAACAATGTTTCCAATGTATTTATATCTTGTTGTAAGTAGGGAGATCAATATTCAGTTCCCTAGCAACAAATAACAATATTCTGTTAGTTTTCTCAATGATTCACTTTAGCTGCACACCGGCAGAATCAGAAACAGGTTTATTATCATTGAATATGTTGTGACATTTGTGGTTTTAATGGCAACAGTACAATATTAGACATAAAAATCACTGTGATCATCAAAAATAAATAGTGCAAAAGAGAAATAATGTGGCAGCATTCATGGACCATTCAGAAATCTGATGATGGAGGTGAAGAAGCTGTTCCTAGATCGTTGAGTACACAGTTCGAAAATCATGCACTAGGGTACCTAGGTCCCTCTGTATTAGAGTTCTGTAGTTCTGTGGTGTCTTACCTTATCATTTCTATGTAAATTTATTGCTTTTCTGGTCAAAGTGGCTACTTTCACCTCTTTCCACACTACACTCCATTTGGCCAATCTTTGTCCCCTCACTTGACACATCTATATTCTTTTGTGGCCACCTTCTGTGCTCCTTGCAACTTACTTTCCTGCCCCTCTTTATGTCTTCAGCAGATCTACCAACCATATCTTCAGCCCCAATGTTCAGGTTATTCGTATAAATACTTTAAAACATTGAGCTCTGATCTCTGCAGAATATCTTCTTCTTAGGTCTTGAAATTTATGTACAATAGTTCCCCTGCATTCATTTGTTACTTGTTAGAGTCATAGAATTGTACAAAGTCATTGATTTGTATAGCATGGAGAAAGATATTCTGGCTCAATCATGTCCAATGTGTATATTCAAGCTAATCACATTTCCTTCCAAACTCTTGGGATCCAGATATTTATCAACATACTTCTTAAATGTAACTAATGCACCTGCCTCACCTACTGGTAACTGGCTCCATATCTCTACCACCCACTGTATAAAGAAGTTGCCCCTCAGGTTCTTTTAATAGATCAATAGTTCCATTTAATAACAGAGAAATGTGTGCAATATACATTCTGAAAGCCTTGTTCTTTGCAGACATCCACAAAAACAGAAGAACGCCCAAAGAATGAGTGATAGTTAAAATGTTAGAACCCCAAAGTCCCACCTACTCCCCCCTCCCACACACAAGCAGTAGCAAAACAAAGACCCCCTCCCACCTCCACCTACTTCCACAAAAAAGCACCAGCATCCTCCGTCCACCAAGCATGCATTAGCAAAGTCCCGAAGGAAGACCGTGATCTGCAGTACAACAAAACCTAATCGTTCACCTGACAATCTGACATACCACAGGTTCCCTCTCTCCCAAATAAAAGGGAAAAGAGGTGTCACCTTTCACAGCAAGAGGGGAGACATAACAAAACAACTCGCTGATTTACGGTCTTAAAAGACTTTTTACAAGTTCTCTGACTGGAGAATCGGCAACAAACTCTCCTCCACAATGAGAGAGAGGAAGAGGGGGAGGGAGAGAGGGAGTGATTTGCTAACTACAGCACCTCTGACAGCTAATCCGCTAGTCCTGATGTTCCATTTTCTTCCCCAACACTTCCGTTGGCAGCACTGGCTTAGAATCAGCCAGTCCGCAGGGCCGTGAAACCTCGGAACCCCAAAGGCCTGCTTGCTTTCTGGGCTTCTAATCTTTAATGTCCTGTAGTTTTCAATTCTCTATTCCTGAAGAAAAGACTACCTACTAAATCTGTGCCCCTCATGATCTTGTATACTTTTATGGGATAACTCCTCAGTCTTCTACACTCTAAGGAGTAATGGTTCAGCCTGTCTAAACTACCCTTTTAGCTCAGTCCCTCATGTCCTTTTTTTTGCATTCTTTCCAATTTAATCACTTCTTTCCTATTACAGGGTAACTAAAACTGAACATAACACTCCAAGTGGTCTCACCAATACCTTGTGCCATCACAACATAACCTCCCAAATTCTAAATTCAACACCCTGACTGATCAAAGCCAGAATGTCAAAAGCCTTCTTCACCACCCTGACTACCTGTGACTCCACTTTAAGAGAACCATACACCTGCAATTCATGCTCCCTCTGTTCTACACCTTCAGCCAGGGTCTTCCATGCAATGCCAAGTTCAACACTGAACTGTCCTTCCAAAATGTGACACTTTGCAGTTATCTGAATTAAATTCTATTAGCTGTTCCTGAGCTGATCGAGACCCTGCTACAAGTTTTGATCCTCCTCTTCACTGTCTACAACTTGGTCTTCCTCTTCACTGTCTACAACTTGATCCTTCTCTTCACTGTCTACAACTTGATCTTCCTCTTCAGTGTCCACAACTTCACCTATTTTAGTGTTATTATGAAACAACTGCACTAGAATGATCAAACATAATTTTTCTTTAACAAAGCTAGGATAACTTTTACCTTACTTTTTCTTTCGTGTCCTAAATATTACCTAGTACTACTTCAATGTAGTGTGTAATCATCCGATCAGCCACTTCCTCTGGTAACCTATCTCCTGTTGTATAAAAAAGTTGCCCATCAGGTTCTGATTAAACCTTTCATCTCTAATCTGTATGATCTGTATGAATACTATGCAAGACAAAGGATGTTGCTTTGAAGGGACTTGGCCCAAAACGTCAACTTTTTATTCATTTGCATAGATGCTGCCTGACTTGCTGAGTTCCTCCAGCATTTTGTGAGTGCTATTATCTAAGACAAGCTTTTCACTGTATCTTGGTACATGTGAAAATAATAAACCAATACCAATAACAAAAATTTTTATTTTTTGATTTAGAAATACAGTAAGGAATAGACCCTTCCAGCCTTTTGAACCACACCACCCAACAACTCCTGATTTACCCTAACCTAATCATGGGCAAATTACAGTAACCAATTAACTCCTAATACACACTGTTGGATGAAACTGGAGCACCCTGAGAAAACACAGCATGCCACGGGGAGGATGCACACACTCCTTACAGAGGACGCCGGGATTGAACTCCAAACTCCGACGCCCCGAGCTGTAATAGCGTCACGCTAATTGCTGCGCTACCGTGATGCCCACGTTAATTTTTACATTAACTTCTGTCACTTTGTTCCCAATTCAGTAGGACCCGCACAAGCCATTTTCTAATTCGAACTTGTATTTTTCTCTCTCTGCTTCAGAAAATTGCCTTTCATTCAGTCATGCAGAAGGAAAAGGTCAGAGTACCTGACACATAGAACAGTACAGCACAGTACAGGCCTTCTGGCACTTGAGAATACACTGCCGATCGTCATAAAGGGCAGTGAGTGAACATCAGTAACGAGGAACCAGTGAAATAAAAATGATTGCAGCCAAAAAGGCAAGAATGTATTGCGTTTATTATCTATGACACTGCTCGGGCATCCATTTTCTTTTCACTCTCAGATTCCGGCTGGTAGGGCAGATGGAAAGAAGGTGTTTGACAAAGTGGTCTCCCGATTGCATCTGGTCTCACTGATCAAGAATTGACTTTACTTCCCACAAACGTTTACATGTATTAAAAAAATTGTTGTGGTGTGTTAGCACAACATGCAAACAAAAAAAACATTCAACAATTATAAACAATAAAGAATTATATAAAAAATAAACTTAGAGAACAAAATGTGCATAAATACTTAAATACCAGCATGTATTCACAATGTAAACAGCATTACAAAAATGGTTTAAAGTGTTTACAGTGCAGTGCAGTGATTGAGGTAATAGATGGAACGGGTAGACTGGGGCTAAGTAGAAAGGTTGATCAGATAAACTGCCTGGGGGAAGAAATTTCTAAAAAGTCAATGTAGAAGAGGTCACAATGGGAGCACCATCCGGATCAATGAATTTTGTAAAGTCCAATAAAAATAGGACAAACAGAGTAAATTGTAGAATGTTGCCGATTGTTGGTGACCTTGGGGTTCAAGACCATGGTCAACTGAAAATGGCCAATACAGGTAGATAGGATGGTGAAGAAGGTACTTGCATACTTACAATCTTAAGTAGTGGCCAAGAATATAGAAGTTGGGACATCATGTCGCACTCTTGCTCCCCCGACCTGGACCATTTAAAGGTTAAGTACAGATCATTCTACTTCCCAAGAGAGTTCTTCGTGATTCTGAACGCAGTTTACATTCTGACAAAGGCCGATGGTAAACAGGCACTCGAGCTATTGAATGCAGGGATTAGCAAGCAAGAAACAGCATCCCCTGAACCCTTACAAATCATTGTCGGAGACGTCAGTCAGGCTGATTTGAAGAAATCTCTGCCCCAATTATCATCAATGTATCACCTGCAGCACAAGGAGCCCCAACACACTGGAACACAGGTATGCTATGATTAGAATGCACACCGTTCCATCCCTAGACCGCATTTCAGGAACTCAGAACATCTGGTTGTCCTCTTACCTGCATACAGGTAAAGGCTAAAGAAAAGCACTCCAGACGTAATGACAACAAGGAGGTGGCAGCAGAGGCAGAGGAGCAGTTATGGGATTGCTTAGAGTCAGTGGATTGGGCTGTGTTCAAAGACTCATGACAGGATCTGAATGAATAGGCCACCGTTATCTTGGACTTCATAAACACATTTGTAAATGAGTGTTGTAATGTATGGACCTATTTCTTTTAGAGCTATGAACACCCCCACCCCCGCACTGCATATTGATCTATTGTCAGCTCATGCGCGTTGTTCTTACAATCACTGCAAAGTGAATACACCGGTTAAAGCCATCTCCCGTGCGCGCGCTTTTATTTAATATATAGTTGTGCAGAGACACAACAAATTGCTGACAAGTATGAACCTGAATGTCAGTGAATATCGTGAACTGCACTGACAATTACAGCACAAAACAGTGAGAGTTAAACAGCACGAGAAGGCTATCACAGACGCTAACAAACGCCTAACAGTGAAAGACGAACTGAACTTAAAGTGAAAATAATGTGGCGATGGCTTCAGTTGGGAAAGCTGATGAATTTGATAGCACTAATGAAGGCTGGGAGTTGAATACTGAGAGGGTTGAACTGTATTGTAACACCAACAACGTGGAGGAGCAAAAGGAAGCCCCTACACTACTTAGCATGATGGGCACAAGAACACAGTCTCTTACACAACTTAGTAAATGCAGCAAAACCAGCAAGCAAGATGTTCGATGAAATTATTACAATTTTGCAAAATAACTTGAGCCCTAAACAGCTGGTAATAGCTGAGAGATTTAGATTTTACAAAAGGAACCAGTCAAAAGATGAAAGCCTTTCTGAATACATTGCAGAAGTGAACAAACTTTCCCAGTAATATGACTTTAAAGATGGACTTGTTGATGCATGAAGGAACAGGCTTGTTTGTGGTATGTATAGTCAAAGCACTCAAACGAGGCTACTGGCAGAAAGAGAGCCAACCTTAGAATGGGCATTGACTATCGCAATATTGTTAGAGACTGTAGTAAAGGATGCAGCAGAACTACAGAAAAGGAGGTTAGAATATGAAATACACAAAATGTCACTGCATGGTGCAAAAAGTCAAAGATGTTATCAGTTTGGCAAATCCTCCCATGATGCAAATGACTGCTGGTTCAAGGAAAAAGTCTGCAGAAAGTGTCACAGACCAGGTCACAGAGAGAGACCGTGCAAGTCAGACAAAAGGCACAACCGAGAGAAATGTCTCAAACACAAAACTAAGCAAATGCATGAAGTTTCCAAATGTAAAACAGAATCAGACAACACAGAGTCTGACAAAGGTGTACTGTCATGCCTAGAACTGCATAGTATACCGAAAGCAGATCACAAAATCATCTGGATCACAATAGATGTCTGGTGTAAAACTGAAAATGGAGCTGGATACAGGATCAGCTTTGTCTATAATTTCAGAGGCTGACTGCAACAGACTGTTTTATAAGAAGCCATTAGAGAAAATCTTAGTGAATCTAAAGCCCTACACAGGCAAAAAATTGTCCTCCCAAGGCAAACTGAAAGTGGTTGGATAGCTACAAGAACTAGACCACTGATGTACACAGTGGATGTTGGAAATCAAACGTGGAGATGTCATATGGACCAGATACTGGATGCTCAACCAAAGAACACACCTGAGTCAACTAGATCCAACAAGACAGATGCATTACAGTCACCAGACTTACCTGTCACTGATGATCATGTCACTGACAGCAAAGTGACACCAGAAACGGAGAACGTTGTCTTAGACAAGACATCGACCAAACCTTATGCCATTCTACTGGTCCAGAGGTGTGATGAGAATATTATTGTTGACAAGACACCTACCTAACCTGATGCCACTCCTTAGGTCCAGAGGCACTATCCTGAAAGAAACAGAGCGCCACCCAAAAGGCTGAACCTGTAGAACTGTGAAGTTAGTTATGGACTGTTATTATGAAAGCATGTTTATTTGGACTATGGGCTTGGGAAGGGGAGATTGAATGTTTTGTACATGTACAGTTAATGTGGCATTAATCTAAAGGGGGAGGAGGTGTGATGTATGGATCTATTTCTTTTGGAGCAATGACCTCCCCCCCCTTAGCACTACGTATTGATTTGTTGTCTACGCATGTGCTGTTGTATAGCATGTGCATTGTGAATACACCAGTTAAGCCATACCCCATGTGTGTGCTTTTATTTAATTGATATGTAGTTGTGCACTGACTCAAGTGAGTCCCCACAAAATCATTCAGAGTCTTTCCCAACCGGAAGCCCTGGATGAATCAGGAGATCCACAATCTGCTGAGGGGCAGGTCAGAGCCATTCATGTCTAGTGACCAAGTAAACTACAAGAGGTCCCGATAAGGCCTCTGGAAAGCCATCTCCCATGCGAATTGGCAATTCTGGTCAAAACTTGAATCACTGAATGATGCTCAATCTCCTACAAAGTGAAACCAAGCGACGTAATTGACAAAAAAGATTTACTCCCAGGTGAGCTCAATGCCTTTTACTCACACTTTGACCATCAAACCATGGAGGCACCGTCCCGACAACCCTGTGATTTCAGTCTCTGAGGCTCTCTCACCTTATCTCTTTACCTGCCCATCACCTTCCTCTGGTGCTCCAGAGCCTACTGTTCTCTCCTATCAGATTCCCCCTTATCCAGCCTTGTATCTCTTTCACCCATCAACTTCCTAGCTCTTTACTTCAACCTTCCATCCCTCCTCCTCCACCCCCCAAGTTTCACCTATCTTCTTCCCCTCTCCCCACCTTCTTGCTCTGACTCTTCACCTTTTTTTCTCCAGTCCTGATGAAGGGTCTTGGCCTGAAATGTTGACTGTACTCTTTTCCATGGATGCTGCCTGGCTTACTGAGTTCTTGCAACATTTTGCGTGTGTTACTTAAAATTATGCCCCCTTGTATTAGTCATAATGTACATAATGTACATGCTGTATAGCATAAATACACATTACACAAAGTGTAAATTTTGAAAGAAATGCACTTTATCAGCTCAGGCTAAAGTGAGTAATATGATTTTGAAATGTTGGGAATCATCTACTGCTGAGAAGAAACTTTATCTGACATTTCTAATATGAGGTTTCCACTTGAATAGCCAAGGTGTCCAGGGTCACATTATATCAATTCCAACATGTGCCCTTATCAACATTGTCCATTTAGAATCTGACATTGCCCACTACTCTCCATCTACAGTATGTTTATTCAAACTGAAAATGATTCTTTTGGACTAGCTAAGGAATCAAACTCTTTCACTGACTTTTCCCATCTGAATTTTATTCTGATTTCTATCAGTTCTTGTGTTACAATGGAAATTGAGTCTCAAATTTTACAAGTGTTTTCATTAGCTGAATTGTAATGGTTTGAGTAACACAAATCAAGAACGTGTAGATTATTGATTTGCCAGTGATTCCTCACTGAATATCAGAACCCAAATGTACCACTAATTCTTTCATGGCATTTAGCCAATATTTCAAGCTGACGTAGAGCCTTAAGAACTCACATTTATATATCTGGACCAAACAATCGCTGAACTTATAATGGATCATTGTCATAATAATAATAGTATCAAAGAAAGTGTAATGTAACATTAATATAAAATAAAATAGAATCTGATGTTAGTGTTGGTGATCAGCCAAGTGACATCTGTTGCATAACTGCTTAAAATGATTTCTCTAATCCCTCATGCAATTTATATCATTTAGATAATTGCATAAAATTTTAATTATCCAAAAGCAAACCGAGGTAGGGAAAACATTTGTTGCTAGATATTTTGCCATTCTGCGTAGGATTAATTCCTGAATCGTGATTTGCAGTAAGGCTAAGTAAATGATTTGGCTTGTTTTTGGACAACGAAGTTTCACCAGTATGTGGAATATTAGAATCAAAAAAATGTCCAATGGAATCAAAGTGGTTATAATGTTGATAATAAACACAGGAGATTACAGATGCTGGAAATCTAGAGCAATGCACACAAAATGCTGAAAGAACTCTCTTTTTCCATTCCCTGTTCTGACTTCCATCTCACTCCTTCTCTGAAGAACAACATTGACTTCACAGGAAAGAGATAGCCGGGAGTGAACTTTGCCATCGAATCAAAAGGTGCAGCAAAATGAAACAAGGGATTAAACTGAATTAAAGAAAAAGTAATGTGAGATTTTGAAATTAGAGATGGCAAATTAAGTGATTCCTTGTGAGAAAGAAAATAATGTACTGAACTCAGAGGTTTCATAGATTAATCCGATTAATTGAAACTAGAAATGAAGAACACCAAACGATGAGGATTAAGAGTCACTTCTGGGATATTTATTCCAAAATGGTCTGTAGATCACTTCTGAAGAAGCTTTTGTAGCTTCTGTCAGGCCTGCTATTAAGTACTAAGGAACTTCCCAAAGCAGTTGCCACCTGGGTCATGGAACCTGTTGATTCCTGATGAGATCATATTTGTGACATTGTGTACTTCCCGCTGTGAAGTTAACCATCAAGCAACAGAAAGAAAATGTCACTACAAATGCATTGTGACATTTTACTATATTAAAGATGTTCACCGGTTCTTCACAAAGCTAAGGAAAGGTAAGAACTATCATACTCACAGAAGGTATATAATTATTTCATGCTCTTTCACTATGACACTTCTCCATGTGTTATTTAACTTGTAGGTGGAGATAAGAGGTGTGGCACAGTAATACAAGTTTCAGTGTCCAAACTTACACACTCCAGCCTTAGAAATTTTCAACACAGTTAGAAAGGATGGTTTCCAAGGAGTGATAGAATGTTTCTGCAGAGAGGAAAGGAACAGTCATGAGACCTGATGAAGTGGCTTGGCCCGAAACGTTGACTGATCATTCCCCTGCATAGACGCCACTTGACCTGCCGAGCTCCTTCAGCATTTTGTGCATGTTTCCAAAGCTGGTACTTGCGCTTCCTACACTGTACGGGGTCTCTCATCGAGGGTAACATGGCAACACCCAAAAATAGTCACTGATGCTGCTGAAGAGAGTCCACTCCCAAATCCCACCTCTAAGTAATTGAGCACAAATCCTTTTGGGTTTAATGTGAATACTATGTTGCTCAGATGAGTGAGAGGATAAGCCAAATGTTGAAAGTCATGTTTCCTGTTTTATTCCTGACATTACGTTGAAAAGAGTGGAATGGAAAGCTATGCTTCATTTGGAAGTTGAGGAGATTTGGTATGTCAACAAGGACTCTTGCAAATTTCTACGTATGTGTGGTGGAGAGCATTCTGATTGTTTGCATCACAGACTGGTATGGAGTCTCCAATGAGCAGGGTCAAAAGAGGCTGCAGAGGCTTGTAGACTCAGCCAGCTCCGTCATAGGCACAACAATCTTGACCATCGAAGACAGCTTCAAGAAGCAGCATCTCAGAAAGGTAGCACCCAACATTAAGGATTCTCACCATTGGGAGCATGCCCTCTTCTCATTGCTACCATTGGGAAGGAGGTACAGGAGTCGCAAGACCCACACTCAATGTGTTAGGAACAGCTTCTTCCCCTTCATCATCAGACTTCTGAATGATACTTCAACCCATGAATGCTACCATATTATTCATTTATTTATTTTTGAACTTATAGTAATTTTTATGTCTTTGCATTGTACTGGTGCCAGAAAAAAATAAATTTCTTGTTATTTTCAATGATAATAAACCTGATTCACTCTAATACAAGCAAAAGTTTCACTAATAATCAATGAGAAAAATGTTTGAATAATTTATAATTGTCACTTTATCTGACATGGAATTACAGGCACGCAATCATTGACAAGCATCTACTCACGGAAGGACAGGTTACAATGGATTTAGATGTGGGAAAATGGGCAGCAGCTGTGTTATGCATGACCTATTGGCACATGACACTGCCAATAATGATCTCAGATCTTTCACGTTTATACTACTTATCACATGCACATTGAAACACAATGTGAACTGTGTCGTTTGCATTAGCAACTGACGAAGCAAGGGATATGTTGGGGGTAATTCGCAAGCATTGCCACACATTCAGGTGGCAACATGGCATGCCCACAATGTTTGGCAGAACAAAACAGATTGCAACAAGTAACAAAACAGCAACAGCAAAACAAGCCCTTTTCCTCCCTGTCACCCACCCACCCATCCACAGACATGGACAGTCTTCCAGCTCCAGCACAGGCCTTCAGCCTCCACTCTCAAAGCTTCAGCCAGCAGTAATTATTATATCAATTGTTCCTGCAAATTTCTCATTTGTTAACTACTATAAATTAAAACAACTATTTTGTCCATTGTTTGGTAAGTAGTGTGGTTGGAGCTGATTGGGAATTTTCTCAATGTTCTCAACAGCCAAATGTTTCCAAAGTGCCATTTGTACAGATTCTGCCACAATAATGCAAGGTATTGTGATTAAAATAATAAATCTTATTTATAAAGCACAATGAGTACATTGCCGATGATTTTTAAAACCAGTGTTTCATTTTTACTTGATTGTATGGGCTTGTGAAATACTGTAAATTACATCTCATTCACAGTAAACTTGCATAAGGGTTAGCTGAGAGTAGATAGTTCAGTTTTTACTGTTGTTGCTAATTAGCTCCCAGAAGACACAAGTTTGACTCTATCAGCTGTTGTTATTTAAAGAAAACATTAAAAAATGACAAATATCTCATTATGAGGAAAAGAGTGCAATGGTCAACAGATAGGTGCTAGTCAACTTCTCTGCCTCTGGTTAAACCAGCCAGCTGGTATGTCTCAAACAAAGCAATTGTACTTCAAAGTTCAAAGTAAATTTATTATCAAAGTGCATATATGTCACCATTTACAACCCTGACATTTATTTTCTTGTGGGCATACTCGATAAATCGAATAACTGTAATAGAATCAATGAAAGAGTGAACTAACTGGGCATACAACCAGTGTGTAAAAGACAACAAACTGTGTAATACAAAAGAAATAAATAAAAGCAACAATAATAATAGTAATGAATAAATAAATAAACAATAAATATGAAGAACATGAGATGAGGAGTAGGATCCACCTATCACCTGCCATCTCTTGGTCCAACCCTTTTATACTGTTTATCTCCCCTCTATCTTTCAGTCCAGCTGAAGGGTCTTGATCCAAAAACATCCAGTGCCCATTTCCCTTCAGAGATGTTGCCTGACCCACTGAGTTCCTTTTGTTTGTTGCTGTGGGTTCATTTTATCATAGCTTTGCGAAAACCTTAAATTCTGGACTGTAAAATGGTTTGATTTTTGGGGTCAAAACCTGAGATAGTAGTCAATGTACATTGAACTTTGCTTCCAAAATTTTGTTCTATCATGGAAAAAAGGATCAAATTATAAATTATGCGCACTATTATCTTGTGCGTTTATCACACAGAATGATAGACAATTGTCTACCTGACATAATTTGAATCATTCTTAGTTCTTTTTTGAACTGAGACTCAATTATACTCCTGGTTTAAATGGTCAATTAAAGAGTATTATGCTGCACATTTTTAATGAAAACTGAGCATTTCCTCTAAAAAAATATGCCAATATAAGATTTTGTAGCAAAATGTACAAGATTCTCTAACCATAACCCAAATATTGCTGCTACAGAGAAACCATTACCTTGGCAGTGATACATTACAGAGAGGCCATTACATTAGTAGTGAAACCTTACAGCATGTTACAGGAGTAAAACATAAGCAGTGACCCTGATGTTGAAGGCTATTCAATATACTTTTGCTGAAAAAGTGCTTGTATTGGGATAGTATCAGGAAATGTAGAGGATCCTGACCTAATTGCAGGTGAGCAATAACTTTAATAATAAACTGCACAATAACAAGACATGAGGGCCACAATACAAGAGAGAACAGATATTTAACACAACAAGACAACAAAGTGACTGACGGTTAGGAGAAATTAGTTGAAGCTGGGTGATTCAATGGGTGAAAAAGTGCTGCGGATGAAAATTGGGTTTAAATAGGCTGCAGGTGATGAGTTGGAAAAAAGTTGTGGTGGCTCCTGTTAGCTGGGTGGAGACTGGGAGGTGTCTGACTGACAGAATATCCACCCCCCATGGCTGACACCCAATGCCCAAGGGTGATCTGGATTCTGCGTGGGTCAAATAGAACTCTTCAACGATTGATGGATTCAAGTTGAAACTAGATGGCACACAAGATCTCTTCTCCAGGCTGTACCCTTCTCAGTCAACCAGGTACTGCACACCCCATCCACGATGACATGAATCCATCAGCTGGTAAACTGTGTACACTGGATCACTTTCCACTCTCCTCAGTTCCAGAGGCTCAGGCTCAGGTAGATTGGGTGATCCATGGGCAACAAGATTGAGACAGGATACGTGGAAGGTAGCTGTGATCCCGAGGGATAGTGGCAGCTGGAGAAGATAAGTGACTGGATTGATGCGATGGCTAATCTTTGAGGCACCCATGAACTGGGGTGAGAACATGTGGGGGTTGGCGTGCAGGGGCAGATCTTGAGTGGATGGCTAGACACATTCCCCAGGTCAGAGTAGTCTGGCTGAGCACCGACAGCAGTTAGCGTGGAGGAGGTAGGCATGGTTGTCAGCTAGGATGGCCCTCCATGCCCTCTTTCAAGCATTCTGGTAGCCACAAACCAGAACCCTTGCAGATGGGTCCTCCACCCTTGGCTCCTTCACGGGGAACTATGGGGATTGGTAGCCATGAAGCACTTCAAATAGCGATGTACCTGTAGAAGAGGAGGTGTGTAGATTGTGGGACAATTCAGCCCAGAGCAGATTGTTCTTCCATGGAAGGGCGAAAGGCAGTGGGGCATTGTAGAAACTTCTCCATTTGTTGATTGGGTCTTTCGGACTGACTGTTAGCCTGCAGATGACAGCGAGGAAACAAACTCACTGAGGGGCAGAAGAGGGAGCAGAAGGATTGCGGGAAGTGGGAGACACATTGTGGGCCCTGATCTGACACAAAGTCCTGAGGGAAGTCGTTGATGTGAACTACATTTTGGAGAACCGCATCTGTTGTCTCAATGGCTGATGGAAGTTTGGGAGGGCAATGAGGGTAATGCCTTGGAGAACTGGTCCACCACTATCATGATCACCGTGGCCCCACTGGAAGGTGGCAAACCCATGATAAAATCCATGCTGATGTGGAACCAAGGGCATCGAGGGACCAGTAGGGGACACAGGAGCCTAGAGGGCTGCTGGTTTGAGCAACTGGACCAAGCATATTGAGGGTAGGCTGTGACGAACTGACATACATCTGCAATAATGGCCACAAGAACTGGCATTGCATAAAATCCAGAGTCTGTTGTGCGCCTGGACGGCCAACACCCTGGATGGGTGAGGAGTGGACCCACTGGAGTGCCTCAGAGACCACGACCACCGGCACATCAGGTGTGTCAGCCGGAGCAGTCTCGTGCTGCAGGGTCTGGCCGAGCAGGTTGGCTAGGTCAAAGACGATCGAGGTGAGGATGGAATGATGGGATGAGCATCCAACTCCATTTCCGCTGGGTGAAGCTGTTGTGACAGGGCATCTGCCTTAGCGCTCTTGGAACCGCATCAATAGGAGATGGTGAAATTGAATTGCTTGAAGAAGAGAGCTCAGCAAGCCTGGCGTGGGCTGAGTTGGTGGGTCTTTTGTATGGATATGAGGATCTGCTGGTCAGTCCAGATCAGGAGGGGCTTGATGTTTCCTATCAACCAACGTCTCGATTCCTCCAAGGCCCGTTTAATGACAAGGATGGCCTGAAACTTGGATTATACTCTTTTCCATAGATGCTGCCTGGCCTGCTGAGTTACTTCAGCATTTTATGAGCATTGCTGGGGGGAGCCTACTAGATGGAAGGCCCCTCATTTCTACCTGGTGCTGCTATTTTCCAGGGTGCATTTGACGCATTGGTGATTGGCTGCTCCGCTGTAAGCACACCAATTATTTCCTGTTGCTTCTGGATCGTTTTCTCAAGTTGACAACAGCATCCTTTAGATAAGCAAGCTCTGTTGCATCAATCACAGGTTCTCTCATCCTGTCAGGAGACGTAGAGGAACCTTGACCCAAAAGCACAGCAGCAGATATAATTTAGCAGAAAATGATATTTTACTAATAAACTGAAAAATAACAAGCCACAAAACAAGAGGGAATGGATACTTAGCACAATAAGGCAACTAGGTTACTGAAAATTAGGAGCATTTGGTTGAGGCTAGTTAGTTTGATGGGTGAACAAGGGCTGTGGATGAGAGTTGGGTTCAAATAGGCTGGAGATGATGAGTTGGAAACAAGTGGCAGGTGACTTCTGTTAGCTGGGTGGAAACAGGGACTTGCCTGCCTGGGCAGGCCTGATAGATATAAGGCTCTTCAGCAACATTCTTTGGAGCTATCATGATTTTCTGAAACCCACCATCTGTTAAATTTGAGAAAATTACTGAAGAATAGATGGATCCTCGGAAACCATAGGATAAAGTACAAATGGTTAGATCTTTTTAAAGTCTACAACATTAAATATTCACAACAGTTGAACTGATGCATAATCTCCTCCGAGAAATTCAAATTCAAACTGAAAAATAATTGAAAGCAATTTATCGCACTGAATGTATTGATAGCAATTCTGCAAACTGAGTATGTGTGACCTCTTGGATACCCAATGGACTTTTTTCTTGTTATGTTTTTACTATTTAAAATCTTCTGGTTTTGAGTGGATTTCATTAAAATTTTCAGATTCAGATCCTTTAAAGTCTTTGCCTATGACTGGTCATAATTTCAAATAGTCATAACTACAGCATCTTACAGTTGTTGCTGCCCATCACTAATCAATCTTGCAGATGTTGTCCACTTGTTGCCGTTGTTCTTAGGGTTAAAGTTCAGAGCTGTGAGAGACACTGTCAGAGTAGCTCTGCTGTGTTATGGACTTAAGTGAATTAAGCAGATGTTAATTCAAATGAGAACTATTCTTCAGTTCTTAATGTAAATTGCAAGCAGAAATGAGTTTGATGTTGCAATGACAGCTTTGCAAAAAAACAGTACTATCAAACAGAGTGCAGACTACAGGCCCCCAACAGGGGACTAGCTGCTAAAAGATATAGCTTGGAGAGTGAAGTGACTATTCTCACATGCATTAGCCAAACATTAGATAATGGGGTTATGTTAGCTGGCCTGCATCAAATCAGGCAACTATGGGCTAAGTTATTTGTAGCATTGTAAACAAGTTCAAAGAAGCTTGTAGACCAGACTGATGTTATCACTTGGTACATAAGACAAGGTCATTGGCATAGCTGACCTATGAGTAGGTGGGATATGACTCCACCACTAGGGTTTTCAAGTAAATGTCTGTTGTGATGAATAAAGACATTCAGATCCGCCAAATTCGGCATTCTCTCTGATGACTTAATCATAATCACAAAAGAGTATAATGGCAAGAAGAGGCCATTTTCAGGTTAGAGGAGCAGCATCATATATTCATTCTGGCTAGCCTTTAATCTGACAGCATGAACAACAACTTCTCTAACTTTTGGTAATTTCATCCCCCCTACCCTTCTCTCTTTTTCCATTCCCCGTTCTGGCTCCCTTTTTACCCCTTCTCTTCTTCTCAACTGTCTATCACCTCCCTCTAATGTCCCTCCCTTGGTTTACTCTTCTCCCCTATCAGATTCCTTCTTCTTTAGCCCTTTACCTCTTCCATCTATCACCACCCAGCCTCTCACTTCATCCACCCTTCCTCCCACTCACCAACCTTCCCCCTCATCTGGCTTCCCCTATCACTTTCTAGCCTGTACTCCTTCCCCTCTCCCCTACCTTCTTCATCTCCCTTCCTTTCCAGTGCTGATGAAGGATCTTGTCCTGAAATATTGACTCTTTATTCCTTTGCATATTACTTGGCTGCTGAGTTTCTGTGAATAACGACAGTCTGTGTGGTAGATAATGCAAACTAAGTTTCAGTTGTTGTTTGGGATGCCTGGCAAATTGGCTTGATTGTTACTTGCCTCTTTTTAGGCCATGTTGCTAGCTGGTGAAACATAATGTGGACAGCTTACAAATCTTCCAAATATACTTCTGAACTACATTCCCTGTAATCTGCCACCTATCATTTCCCTTAAAATAACATACTTTTAAACTGGCTTAATGAGCTGGTGTTTTCATGATCTTTTAGAGTCATAGAGTTTCAGAAAACTAAAGGACAGAAACAGGCCCTCTGGCCTATCTAGTCCATGCTGAACCATTTAAGCTGCTTACTCCCATGGACCTGCATTGGGACCATAGTCCACCATACCTCTACTGTCAATGCTGTCATATCCAAACTTCTCTTAAATGTTGAAATTGAGCTTGCATGCACCACTTGTGTTGGCAGCTCGTTCCACACTCTCATGACCATCTGAGTGAAGAAGTTTCCCCTTATGTTTCCATTAAACTTTTCACCTTTCACCTTTAATCCATGACCCCTGTTTGTAGTCCCACACAACCTTGGAGGAAAAAGATTGCTTGTATTTACATATCTACAGTAAACTTCCATCAAATCTCCTCTCAGTCTTCTAAGTCCCAAGGGATAAAGTCCTAACTTATTCAATCTTTCCTTATAATTCTGGTCCTCCAGAACCGGTAATGTCCATATATATTTTCTCTGTACTTCTTCAAACTTACTTACATCTTTATTCTAGATAGGTGAGCAACACTGCATAAGGCACTCCAAATTAGGCCTCACCATTGTCTTATACAGCTTCAACATCCCATGTACTCAATATATTGATTTATGAAGGCCAAAGCTTTCTTTATGACTCTATCTAGCTGTGACGCAATTTTTAATGAATTATGGACCTGCATTCCCAGATCCCTTTGTCCTATTGCACTGCTCAGTGTCCTGCCATTCACTGTGTAACACCTACCTGGGTTGGTCCTACCAAAGTGCCACACCTCAAGCTTGTCTGCATTAAATACCATCTGCCAGTTTTCAGTCAAATTTTCCAGCTGGTCCAGATACCACTGCAAGCCATGATAGTGTCTCTCGCTGTCCATTACACTCCCAATCCAAAACACAAAGTACACTGCAGATGCTGTGGTCAAATCAAGACATACAAAAAAGCTGGATGAACTCAGCAGGTCGGGCAGCATCCATTGAAAGACACCAATCCAGGTGTCATCTGCAAACTTGCTGATCCAATTGACCACATTATTATTCAGATCACTGATATATATGACAAACAACAATGGACCCAGCACTCCATTAGTCACAGGCCTCCACTCGCAGGTAACTATCTACTAGCATTCTCTGGTTTCTTCCACAAAGCAAATGTTTAATCCAATTCACTACCTCATCTTGAATGCCAAGCGACTAAACCTTCTTCACCAATGTCCCATGTGGGACCTTGTCAAATGTCTTGCTAAAGTCCATATAGACAACATCTACTGCCTTGCTTTCATCAACTTCCCTAGTAACTTCCTTGAAAAACGCTATTAGATTGGTTAGACATGACCCACCACACACAAAGCCACGCTGACTATTCTTAATCAGTCCATGTCTATCCAAATACTCATATATCCGGTCCCTTTGAACATCTGCCAATAACTTTCCCACAAGTGATGTCAGGCTCACTGGCCTATAATTTCCAGGTTTATTTTTAGAGCCTTTCTTAAACAGCAAAACAACATTGGCTATCCTCCAGTCCTCTGGTACCTTACCTGTGGCACTGAATGATTTAAATATCTCTGCTAGGGCCCTGGTAATTTCTGCACTTAACTCCCACAGGTTCCGAGGGAACACTTTGTTAGGCCCTGGGGATTTATCTACCCTAATTTTCCTCAGGACAGCAAACACGTCCTCCTTTGTAATCAGTATAGGATGCATGAAATCAGTGTGCTTTGTCTCACTTCTATAGACTGTGTCCATCTCCTAAGTAAATACGGATACAAATAATCCATTTAAAATCTCCCCTACCTCTTTTGGTTCCACACATGGATTGCCACTCTGATTTCCCACAGGACCAACTTTGTCCCTTGCAATTCCTTTTGCTCTTAACATATCTGTCAAAGCCCTTTGGATTCTCCTTCACCTTGTCTGATAGGACAACTCCATGCCTCCTCTTTTCCCTCCTGATTTCTTTCTTAAGTTTGCTCTTGCATTTCTTATACTCCAGAAGCACCTCATTTGTTCCTGTCTGCCTTTACCTGCTCTGCACCTCCTTTTTGTTTCTCTTGAAAACCAAGGTTCCCTAAACCTGTTATCTTTACCTTTCATTCTGACAGGCACATACAAACTTTTTACCCTTGAAATTTCGCTTTTGAAGGCCTCCCACTTCCCAAGTACACCATTGCCAGAAAACAGCCTGTCCCAATCTACACTTGCCAGATCCTTTCTGATACCATCAAAATTGGCCTTTCTCCAATTTAGAATCTCAACCCACAGACCAGACCTATCTTTTTCCATATTTACTTTGAAAGTACAGTAATGGCATTATGATCACTAAAGCAAAGTGAGCCCTACACAAACTTCTGTCACTTGTCCTGTTTTATTCCTTAATAGCAGAACAAGTATCTCTCATTGTGACTTCTATGTACTGATTAAGGAAACTTCCCTGAACACGTTTGACAAACTCTATCCCACCTATGGGAGATCCAGTCAATATGTGGAAAGTTTAAATCATCTATTATAACAACCTTATGTTTCTTGCAACAGTGTGCAACCTCTCTACAAATTTGTTCATCTAAATCCTGTGGGCTGCTGTCTGTAATATAGCTCCATTAACGTAGCCATACCTTTCTTATTTTTCAGTTCTATCCATAAAACCTCACAAGATGAGTTCTCCAGTCTGTCCTGACTGAGCACTTCTGTGACATTTTCTCTGACTAGTAGCCCTTCTCCTTTAATCTTTCCCATTCTGTTGTGTCTAAAACAATGAAACCCTGGAATACTGAGCTGCCAGTCCTGCCCCTCCTGCAACCAAGTCTCACTGTTGGCTATAATATCATCATTCCAGGTGTTGACGCATGCCCTAAGCTCAACTGCCTCATCTGCTTTGCTACTTCTTGCATTGAAATATATGCAATGCAGGACATTTAATCACATCATGCTCAACCTTTTGATTTCTGACATTGTCTGAGCGCTTAGCAATATCTGTCTCCACAAGCTGTCCTCTAGCTGTTCTGGCAGTCTGGTTCACATCCCCTTCAAACCTAGTTCAGCCCTCACTGTGCAGATGAGCAAACCTTCCAGTTCAGGTGCAAACCATCTTTTCTGTACAGGTACAGCAGTCTCTGGAAGGGAGCCCAATGAACCAAAAAATCTGAAGCCCTCTCACCTACACCAACTGCTTAGCCATATGTTAAACTGTATAATCTTTCTGTTTCTGGCTTTCCAGAAAGTGGCACAGGTAGCATTCCTGTGATCACAACCCTGGAGGTTCTGCCCTTTCAGTTAGCACCTAACCCCATGAACTCACTTTGCAGAACCTCATCACTCTTCCTACCCATGTCATTGGTACCTACATGGACCATGACCACTGGCTATTCACCCTTCCATTTAGGAATGCTGAGGATTAGATCTGAGATGTCCTGGACCATGGCACCTGCGAGGCAACATGCCATCTGGGAATTGCGTTCTCATCCACAGAATTTCCTTTCTGTTCACCTAACTAATGAATCCCCTATCATCGCATTTTGCCTCCTATCCCTCCTTCCCTCTGAGTTGCAGAGTCAGACTCACTGTCAGAGAACTGACTGCTGTGACTTTCCTCTGCTAGGTCATCCCCCTATATCCAAAGTGGTGTACCTGTTGTTGAGGGGGATGACACAGGGGTACTCTACACTGGTTGTTTAACCCACTTCACCCTCCTGATTGTCACCCAGTTTCCTGTGTTCTGCACCTTGGATGTAACTACCTCTCTATATTTTCTATCTATCAGGTACGCTGGAGATCTCTCTACCTTCCTATATCCCACAAGAGGAGCATTCCACTATTCTGCCTGGGATCTCAATTATTCTAAATGAGAAAATATAAAGAAGAAAGAACAATAAAATGTGTGTGTGTGGGGGGGGGGGGGGTAGGGGGAAACTCTTTTTACAGCTTTTTATCCTTCTATTACTCAAGCTTCTCCTCACTGAAATCTTGAAGAGCTAAAGCCTAAAAAGTCTCCACTCTAACCTTCACCACTCCAATGATGGCCGCTCCAACAATGCCCACTTCACTTGCCCTTACCTAAATTTAATTTGATCTTGATTGGCCACTGGACTCAGTGGACTTAACTCTCAGGAATGCAGGTGCACAACCTTTAAGTGGATGAAAGTACATCACCAAGGCCAGAAGAAAGGGAGGACTAAACTGATGGCATGTAAAACTTTCCCTACTCAGTATCTTGTGAATACAGTCACTGGAGATCAAGATTGAGGAACTAAGGACAAGGTTGTGGTACTGGAGGAAAATGAGGGATTGCTGCATTCTGTGCTTCATGGAGACTGACTCACTTAAGACCTTCTGGATTCATCGGTACAACCGAAGGCTTCCAGATATACTGAAAGGACTGGACTGCCAAGTTAAAGAGGGAAAATGGTGGGGGTCTGTGTCTCATGGTGGTTGGATATAGTGGTCTGTTGCACTCTTGTTCTGTGACTTGGATCATCTATTGATTAAGTACTGACCCTTGTACTTAACAACAATGTTCTCCCCCTTGTTCATAACCACAGTTTATGTACTGCCAAAGGCAGATGTTCAGCAGCCTCTCGAGGTACTGAATACTGCAATTAGAAAACAAGAAACAGCCTACCCTGACTCCTTTCAAATCACTGTCAGGGACGGACTTTAATGAGGCTTGTTTGAAGAAATCTCTGCCCAATTATCATCAACATATCATCTGCAGCACAAGGAGTCCCAACATACTCAACCACTGCTATATGACAATGAGGAATGCCAACTGACCCATCCCTAGACCACATTTTAGAATATCTTACCATCTAGTTGTCCCCTCTACCTGCATCGAGGCAGAGGCTAAAAAGAGGAAGACCTCAGAGATAAGGACAATCAAAAGTGGTTCTAGGAAGCAGAGAAGTGGCTATGGGATTGATTAGAGTTGGTCAAGAACACATCGGAGGATCTGAACAAATATGCCACAGTTGTCATGGACTTTATAAAAATTGTCATTGGCGAATGTGTCCCACAAAATCACTCAGTCTTCCCCAATCAGAAGCAGTGGATGAAGCAAGAGAACTGCAATCTGCTGAGGGCCAATGAGTGGTGTTCAAGGCTGGTGAACAAATAAAATACAAGATGTCCAGGTACAATCTCCAGAAAGCCATCTCACATGTGAATTGGCAATTCCGGACCAAACATGAATCACTGAATGTTGCTCGACAGCTGTGACAAGGCTTGAATTCCATTACCTTCTACAAAGTGAACCAAGCAACATAGGAGATTACAGGGTTTCATTCCCAGATGAGCTGAAAGCCTTTCATGCTCACTATGACCATTAAAACATGGAGGCATCTTCACGAACTCCCACAGCCCCTGCCAACCTTGTGATTTCACTCTCTGATGCTGATGTGAAAGCATCCTTCAGGAAAGTATCCGAAATGAGAGCATCTTTCATGAAAATCATCCAGCTCAGGTGGGATACCTGACTGAGTACTGAATACCTCTGCTGATCAGCTGGATAGAATGTTCATTGATATCTTCAGCCTCTCACTTTCGCAGTCTCAGGTACCCACCTGCTTCAAGCAGTCATCAATTATACTGGTGTCTAAGAAGAACATGATAACCTGCCTCAATGACTATCAACCAGAAACACTTATATCCATTGTGGTGAAGTGCTTTGAGAGGTTGGTGAGAAGCAATTTGAATCCACTCCAATTTGCCTATTGTCACAACCAGATGTTCACTCCACCCTGGAACATCTGGACAGTGAGGATGCATTATTAGGATGCTCTTCATTGACTGCAGCTTGGCATTCAATCCTATCATCCCCTCAAAACTAATCTATTAACTCCAAGACCTTGACCTCAATACCTCCTTGTGCAACTGGATTCTCAATTTCCTCACCTGCAGACCCCAGATTCACAAAAACATCTCCACGATCACCATCAGCACTGGTGCACCATGAAGTTGTGTCCTTAGCTCCCGGCTCTACTCGTTTTATACTTATGATTAAGCACATCTCCAATGAGATATTTCAGTTTTCTGATGACACTATTGTTGTTGGTTCAATCAAAGGTGGTGATGAATCAGCATATAGAGTGCTGAGTGATGCCACAACAACCTTACACTCAATGTCAGCAAGACCAAGGAGCTGATTATTGACTTCAGATGGAAGGAAACTGGAGGTCCATGAGACAGTTTCCACTGGGGGATCAGAAATGGAGAGGGTCAGTAACTTTCAAGGATGGGAGTGCCTCTACTTTCTTGGAAGTTTGCAAAGATTTGGCATATCATCTAAAATTTTGACATTCTTCTATATATGTGTGGTGGAGAATATATTGACTGGCTGCATCATGACCTGGTATGGAAACACCAAAGCCCTTGATCTGAAAAGCCTACAAAATAGTAGTCAATACAGCCCAGTGCCCAGTCCATCAAGGGTAAATCCCACCCCACCACTGAGTACATACATCAAGCACTGTTGCGAGAAAGCAGTATGCATCATCAGAGACCCCCACCATCCAGGCCATGTTCTCTTCACACTATTATCATCAGGAAAGAGGTGCAGGAGCCTCAGGACCCACACCACCAGGTTCTGAAGCTGTTTTTACCCCTCAACTATTAGGCTCTTGAACCAGAAGGATAGCTTCACTCAACTTCACTCATTCCAGCACTAAAATACTTCCACAACTTATAAACTGATTTTTCAAGGACTCTTCACCTCATGTTCTCAATTTTTGTTGCTTATTTATTATTATTATTATTATTATTATTCCACTTGCTTTTTGCTGTTTCCTTGTATTTACTGTAAATGTCCGTAAGAAAGCAAATCTCAGGGTTGTATATACTGACATATATGTACTTTGACAATAAATTTACTTTCAACTTTGAACATCCAGTCTCAAAACTCTTGTGAAACAGTTTGTGAATCAGCAAAGCACTAAGTTCAAGGTCAGTACATCATTCTCGACACCTGAGCCCACTGGCAGGAGGATTAATATAAATAGAGAAGAACCAATCTTTTGTACTGCTGTCACTTAACACACCTGCTTCATATCTCAGACCTTCAAACAACATCCCACATTCCATGAACTATAATACACAACGTCAAAACAAGTCACAGATCAACAAGTCCATATCTATATTTTATCCTCCTCTTTGTCTCATAGTTTTTTATCCAAATAAACTTCATTCATAATAAAAAAAAGTTTAGAAGAATAAGCCGTTTGATGCTTTTTTGTTCTTTTCATTCATAGTCAATGCTTTCTGTACTGTTCTATCACATTCCTACACATCAATAGCACTGCTGTCACTCTTCTGGCCACTGTTCGCTCCGAGCTGCGCGGGTGTACAGCCGTGCAGTAACTGAAATGCTCCCATACATGCAGCTCTTCACATTAAAGAACCCCTTGGCAATGACTTCCACATTCTCCTCACAGCATTTTATTGTTGATATTGTTCACTGAGTGTTAACGATTTCCTTTAAATACCTCATCCACAGTCCCTACTATTATGTATTGCTCACTCCATTCCAGATTTGGCCACCCAGCTAGAGGGTCTAATCTCCTTTGTGTGGACAGAAATGCTGTGACCTCCATTCGAGGTCTGCATGTCTACATCAGTGAGAGTTGGTGCATGAACACCTCAGTGGTAATGGCCCACTGCTCACCGCAGATGGAGCTTTTATTGGTGAAGTGCAGGCCCTTCTACTGAGGAAGTTCACTGCCACTGCGATTCTTGCTGTTTATATCCCCTCCTGTGCTAGTGCTGGTTCCTAAAGTTCTCATAGCCAGGGGTGCTAGTGGGGATAAGCTCCCACTACCTATAAAGTGCTCCAAATGGAGTGCGACTCTAACAGCCTCTGACAACTGAGTCCAACTTCTGGCCTTCACGTATGACTTAGCTACTAGGCCAGGAGGAACTGATTCTACTGACAAGAGAAGGGACAAAGGCGGACCACTGGTGCCTCAAAGCCAGGTGCTTCGGGCAGGTGGGGCTCATCAACCTTGGATGGCAGCCCACCTAGGAGAAGGAGAACTCTGATTTTAAACTTCTGCTGTCTTACAACCACACCCACCCATGGGAAAGGCTTCGGAAATAAACCCCAAGGAAGAAATCCAGTGCCAGGGTCCCTAAGGCAGTTTGATATTGTTTACAACTTCACTCTGGCAACCTCTGCGTCGACACTGGTGCCAAACAGTATCAGCACTTGCCCTTCCCTTGGAATGCTTCAAAACGAGCTTATTCAGGGAGGCAATTACTTATGATCATCACGTCAGCGTTGGTGAATGTGAAGTACTACATCAGTGATGTGGAGAGGGGGAGCCCACTGCATGGGTAACAGCCAGTTTTTCAAATCTTCCTGCCCAGGCTTGCACCCTGGAGAGTAACCAGATCATAAGGAGACCTGGCCAGAACGTGCCACCTCAACACTGCAGGAATGCTTCAAAACGAGCTTATTCAGGGAGGCAATTACTTATGATCATCACGTCAGTGTTGGTGAATGTGCAGTACTGGCGACTGGCTACATAGGAAAATGGACTGAGGGTCTTGCCATGATTAAACACTGCACTGCCAGGGCAAACCAGAAACGATGGCTGACTGCAGAGATTTATGCAGAGCACAGGGATCAGGACACTGTCTTTAGATCTGAAAACAGGACAACTCTACAGTCAGCAAGAGCCAGGCTCTCCCGTGTCATCAGGAAGATAAAGTATGAGTATGCACATAAAATTGACAGACTGTGATATCAGGGACATGTGATGCATGCGGCAAGGTATATAAACCATAACCAATTTCAAGTCCACTCTGTTTGTCAACAACAGCGCTGCCTCCCTTCCAGTTAGGCTGTGTGCTTTCCATACACGATTTGACCAATTGAATGATGTGGCATCGAGGAAAGCTCTCTCTCTTCCTGATGAACAGGTACCCTGTCTGGCTGTAGCAGAGCTGAGGAGGAGGACCCCAGCCAGGGTAAATCCACACAAAGCTGCAGGGCCAGGCAACATACTTCCTCCGGTGCTGAGGGAATGATCGGCCAACTAACAGAGGTCTTAACTGACATCTTTAATAACTCTCTGAAACTGTCCTCTGTCTGTGCAGACTTGAAGGCAGCCACCATCATTTCGGTGCCCAAGAGACCAATGGTAACTGGCCAAAATGATCGCCACCCAGTGGCATTGATTCCAACAATCATGAAGTGCTTTGAGCAGATGGTTTTGAATCATATATAATCTCATCTTCCAGCTACATTGGACACTTTCCAATTCGCCTACCACTGATGATGCCATAGCCTCGGTCCTCCTCTCCATCTTGTCCCATCTAGAAAACAACGCCTTGTATGGCAGGCTGCTTTCATCAACTTCAGTTCAGCATTTAACACAATCATCCCTCAGAAGGAGGTGGGTAAACTGCCCTTGTTGGGACTTAACAGCCCTCTCTGTAAATGGACCTTGGACATCTTGACGGAAAGACCCCAGTCAGTCTGAGTTGGCAGCAACTTCTCAAGCTCCATCATGCTGACGGCTGGTCCCTCTCAGGGTTGTGTAATCAGCCCCTTGCTGTTCATACAGGTGACTCACAATTACACTGCCCGGTTCAGTTCAAACCGCATCATTAAGTTTTCTGATGATACAACAGTGCTCGGCTTCATCAGCAACAAAGATGAGTCGACATACAGACAGAAGGTACAGAGGCTTGTCATGTGGTATGAGAACAAGAACCTGAGTCTCATTGTGGATTTCAGGAAGGCACTGGTTGACCTCTCTCCATTGCACGTGGCTCTGCCATGCAGACAGTGAAGAGCACAAAGTTCTTTGATGTGCACATAATGGACAATCTAACATTGACCCACAACATCTCCTCAACAGTCAAGAAGGCACAGCAGCAGCTACACTTGCTGAGGAGATTGAGGCATGCAAGGCTCCCTGCCCCCATTCTATCGACTTTCTACAGGAGTACTATTGAGAGTGTCTTTTCAGGCTGCATCATTGTGTGGTGTGGAAGCTGCAAGGCATCAGATCACAAGACTCTACAGAGGACAGTAAAAACACCTCAGAGGGAATCCTCAGGGTCTCCTTCCCCACTATTAGAAACATTTACCCGGAGTGTTACAGATGAAGGGTCCAAAGCATTGCTGAAGATCTCTACCATCTCTTTAACCCACTACCATCAGGAAGAGGTACAGAAGCATTAGGACTAGGACTGCCAGAATGGGTAACATCTTCTTCCCTCAGGCTGCTGAGACTAATGAATACCCTGTCACCACCCAGATCTTGTCACTAGAATACTGTTTACCTGAGCTGTGCTTTACAACGTGCATTTTGAATTATACTTTATTAATTTATTTATGTATAATATTTTGGTTTATGTATTGTGTGTGATAAATGTTGTGTGTGTGCACCGTGGTCCAGAGGAGCGTTGTTTCATTTGGTTGAATGTATGTATTCAGATGACAATAAACTTGAACTTAAATTAGCATCTTTAATAAAATATGTTAATCAAGCTAAGTTAGGTCCAAATTGCGTGCATTCAATTTTCCTCCTGAACTCCATCTGGTACCATTCTGCCCACACACTTATTCTATCAATGTTCCTTTGGAACTTCCTGTTCCCACCTTAATTACATACTGTGTCATCCAATTTAATCAATGCCAAATATACTCCTCTGTTCCTTCGTATATATTCATGATAGATATATTATGCACAGATCGAGATGGACAAAACCTATTACTCATACTCTCTGTCCCCAGATTCCAGCTAATTTGTGATCCCTGTGAACTGATACCATCAGTTCTATGTGCTTCTGTTGCTAAACTGGCAACTGGCCTTTTCCTTATTTCTATATGGAAAGCTGAAATTAGGATACAGTTTGCTTTTTAAAACAATATCCATTATGGAACTTGCTTCTTGTTTGTCAAAGAAATTCTAAGTACATCAGTTTCTGCAATATTGATATTATGTTTACTTTTGTATTTTATTTCACACAGTTGTGAAATACAGCTCAGTAAAATCTAAGGAGGGCTGCCAGGTTATAAATCTTGGTAGCTTGTTGATATGACAGCGGTCTTTAACACTTTGCTCTCTATACTTACTATGTGAAAATAGTGCAGCCTAAAGCAATTATTTAGCTTGGTGGAAAAGCAAATGTTTTGGATGGAAAGGGCAAATTGACGCGACCTACGGTGGTTACCCTTCATGCCCGACGATGATAGGAAACCTGTGCAGGAGAGATTTTAAAGTGGAAAAGCCATCGCACTGGGGAAGTTCCACTCTCTCAACCTCAGAACCTGGGTCCAGTGGCACAAACAAGCATCACAAACTGGGGTCCTTCTTGGTTGCAGTGGAGGACCATGATATCTTCTGTGCCTTGTCATGCCCTTTGATCTCCATGGAGCGTTGCAGTACTGCCTACATGGCCATTGGATCTCTCTGTATATCTCATTGCCCAGTCCGCCAGAGCTAACTTCACATGTCTCTATCTCACCTTGTTATGAAGCCGCCAGCTACCCTCACCTGGTTTAGCCCACTGTCACATGCAAACAGCTACTTGGAGCCACAGATGAGAGCCAAATGTCCAGTGGAGACCAAAGGTGAGTAAGCTGCCCCAGAAAGATCATGATGGAACCTAGAATAGGCTGTTAAAGTTGCATTTTGGTTCACTTTTTACAAATCCCATCTTATCTTTATGCATTGAATGCAACTTCCAGTCAAGATGGCGCTGAGCTGTGATGTCTGTCAATGTTGTGGCTCAGAGTAAGCTGTGGTTTGTTCATAGTGATGTTTTTTTGGGACAACGTGGAGAGTTGGTTGCTGCTTGTGTTGAAAGTGTTGTGTTGTGATGAGTATTGTGGATGTGCTATGTTGGTGCTGGAATGTGTGGCAACACTTGTGGGCTGCCCCCAGTACATCTTTTGGTGTGTTAGTTGTTAATGCAAACACCACATTTCACTACATTTTGATGTACATGTGATAAATAAATCTGAATCTGAATAACAAAACAGATTGAATATCTATAGCAGAGTTATTGTTGCACTTACCGTCCATGATCGTTACAAAGTTTGTCATTAATCTGCCTTGTATGAGAGCAAATAAGCAGTATAGTCCATATCCTAAGGACCTCAAAAGATTGAGGCTAGGATATTGCCATCAAATTTTTAACAAGGAGAAATTATGCTCAGCCAATGTGCCTGAGAAGCGGAAAGAGTCAGTAGCTTAAAATCCTGGGTGTTAACTTGTCCGGTGCCCATCACGTAGAAAGCACTCCTGTGTCTTTACTTTCTCAGCTGGTCACCGAACACTAACAAACTTCTACAGTGAAAGTGTCCTGACTAATTGCATCATGGTCTGGTGAATTTAAATACACAGGATTGAAATAAATTGCAGAATAGTTGACTCTACCCAAAGCATCATTGTCATATCCCCCCTCACCATTGGTCGTATTTATAAGAATCACTGCCTCAAGAAAACAGGATCTATCAGCAAAGATCTCTATCCTCCAGGCATGCCATTTTCTTGCAGCTACCATATAGAATACAGAATACAGAATCCTGAAGTCCCACACCATCAGGTTCAAGAACAGTTACTTCCCTTTAACCATTCAGTTCTAAATTTGGCACAATCCTAACCATTACCTCAGTGTAGCAATACCTTGACCACTTTGATCACTTTACACTCCAATAGTTTTTTTTGTTTGAATTGCATTTTTTCTTGCAAAAAATTTGTATAATTTATGGTTAATTGACATTTTTTGTAACTCCTGCCTACGTGACGTCACTTGCCTATGATGCTGCTGTACATACGTTTTGCTTCTCATTTGTGCATAACAAGCTCAACTTTGACATTGACTGGTTATCTAGTTAATTCCACGTGGCAGCTCTTTCCCCTTAGGTCTATGAATTCTTGATTTTTAATTGTCTATCCACTTTTCTTCTGAAAGTTGCTACTGAATTTATTTGCAAGCTGCAACAGATATTGTATTCCAGGTGGTCACATCCTTCTCGTCTGTGGTAATCTCTTGGGATTAAGAATAATTTACTGCTACTGTAGTTCTGTGGGATGTGAGGTAAATGATGAGATCAATATTGAAATGGCAGACCTCTCCACAAAGGGAGCAGGAGATGGCTGAAGAAAGTGATGGGGGTAGCTAGGGAGACAGTGGACACCTTTGAGTACTTCTCACGTGGAGTGGCCATGGGTCAGAAATTCCCAGGAATCAGTGAGGACACTACAATTCTTGAGGAAGACATTGAGCAAATCTTGAATCTCTTCTTCCACCTGCATGTAATTTATTAACCATGACAGAACTTGGAACAGAGTGTCTGCTCCAGGAGTGTGGTGCTGGACATGTAAATACCAGGTCCTACTCAATCTGACTGACTGAGAGCAACAATGCTGGAGATGTTGGCCTCAGTGATGACACTGACAATGGAGACACAAGAGGCTTCTCTCCCATTGCTTACATGGGTTATCTCCCCTCTTTCTTTTCAGTCCAGGTGAAGAGTCTTGACCCAAAATGTTGACTATTCATTTCCCTCCATAGATACAAGAGAAACTGCAGGTACTAGAAATATTGAGCAACACACATGAAATGCTGGAGGAATTTGTAAGTGTGAAGGCACAGAGAGATCTTGGAGTCCACATCTATAGATACCTCAAATTTACCACGCAATTTGTTAAGAAGATGTATGGTGTGTTCATTAAATGGGGGAAATGAGTTCAAGAGCTGTGAGGTAATATTGCAACTCTATAAAACCCTGGTCAGACCACACTTGGAATATTGTGTTCAGTTTTGGTTGCCTCATTATAAGAAGGATGTGGAAGCTTTAGAGAGGTTGCAGAGGAGATTTACCAGGATGCTGCCTGGACTACAGGACATGTCGCATGAAGATAGTTTGAGTGAGCTAGGGATTTTCTTTTTGGAGTGAAGGAGGATGAGAGGTGACTTGATAGAGGTGTACAAGATGATAAGAGGTATACTGAAGATCGAGTCGATAACCAGAGACATTTCTCAAGGTGGAAATGACTTAAGTAAGGGGCTTATCTTTAATGTAATTGGAAGAAAGTATAGGGGGGATGTCAGAGGTAAGTTCTTTACACAAAGTGGGGTGGGTGCATGCGAAAGCCTGCCGGGAGTGGTGGTAGAGGCATTCGATGCATTTAAGAAACTCTTAGATCGGCATATGGATGATAGGAAAATGGAGGACTATGTAGGAGAGAAGGGTTGGATTAATCTTAGTAGGCTTGAAAGGTTGGCACAACACTGTGATACGAAGGGCCTGTACTATTCTAAGTCTATATTCTATGTATGTTCTAATTCAATAGGTCAGGCAACATCTGATGAATGGTCGTGATGAAGCTGAAGGGTTTCAGCCCAAAACATCAGAATCAGAATCAGACTTTAATCGCCAAGTACCTATGCACATACAAGGAATTTACTTCCAGCAGATGTTGTCTCTCTGCTCATAACAATAATAATGATAAGTATAAATGAAAATATAGATTATACATACAGGTAGTGCAATCCAAGTAGTAGTTAGCCGACAGTTAACCGGCAGTTAACTGTTCAGCAAAGTGACCGCAGTAGGGAAAAAACTTCTCCAATGCTTATTAGTCTTAGTCTGGAGGGATCTGAAGCATCTGAAGCTACCAGATGGAAGCAGATCAAACAGTCCATGCTCAGGATGGGACATCAACTCTCTTTATTACACTCCTTAGGTACTGCCTGACCTACTAAGTTCCTCCAATGTTTTGTGTGTGTCCTTACTGGCCCATTGAATTCCTCCAGTACTTTTGTGTGTTGATAATGGTTATTTCTCCTTCCTGTGTTTTTGGAGAATGTACAGAGACTGCATGAGTGTTATCTTCCTCATTTCTTGAGGTGTCTGATTTAAGTTGTCTAGGTCAAAGATCATCGATAGTACAGGAGGTCAAGGGTAGACCATGAGTTTTGCATAAGGCTTGAAGTCTTATTCTGTTTTAGTGAAAGGCTAACTAAAGGCTAGTGCACTAAAGGTAATGGGATGTTTGCCACTGCCAAGCGCTAGATTCTGAGATACATGAACTTAACCATGTTTTTGAATTGTTATTAGTTTATTATTGTCATATTCACCAAGATACAATGAAAAGCTTGTCTTGCACGCTGTTCATACTGATCAGTTTAGTATACAGTGCATTGAGCTAGGACAAGGTAAAGCAATAACAATGCAGAATAAAATGTAACAGCTACAGAGAAAGTGCAGTGTAAGTAGGCAAGATCATAGTGAAATAGCACACGGGGTCAAGAGTGCAGCATTTCATACCAGGGAACTATTTAATTGTCTTATAACAATGGAGTACAAGTTGTCCTTGAGACTAATGATGCATGCTTTCTGATTTTTCCAATGTTTCACTGTGAACTTCTGCTGCCAGTTTGTTGTGCTGTGCAACAAGGTTGGTTGTAATGATAGATCCTTGAGTGGTCGTGGAATAATGAGTTGCCGTGGGCTTTCTTAAATCTCCATCCACCCTGGTAAAGTTTGGAAACTACTTGCTGTGACATAATCTCTGCATTCGTCAGGCACCCATGACCTAATACGGCATTACAGCAGTGAATTGAGATAGTATAAGGGAAAACAATAACATAATGCAGAATAAAATGTTCCAGTTACAGAGAAAGTGCAGTGCAAGGAGACAATAAAGTGCAAGATCATAAAGAGCTAGAATGTGAGGTCAAGAGACTGGGGCACCATTCATTAGTCCAGGTGACACAAGCTTCCAGGTTTATATTTGTTCTGCCCAGTGAGAGAGGGGAGAAGAGATAATGTTCAGAGTGGGCAGGGTATTCAATTATGCTGGCTGTTTTATTGAGGCAGTGAGAAGTGCAGACAAAATCCAAGGGGGAATCTAGTTTCTGTGATGTACTCAGGTGTGTTCACAACTCTCTGCAGTTTCTTGTGGATTTTGGCAGACCATTTGCCTTACCAAACCCTGATGCCTCCCGATAGGATGCTTTGATATAGATAAGTAAGGGTCAAAAGGTACGTGCCAAATTCCCTTAGCCTCCTGGGGAAGTAGAGGTATTGAAAGACATATTTTAATTTTGTAGTTATACCATTGTAACTTTTGTATAATTATAACATATTTGGCAAAATATCTCCAGGAACAGCTAATTAGTAAGGTATAAATATTTAATAATATTCTTATTTTCATAATGTTGCAAACTGATCCCCAAATTCATTAAAGAGTCATAACATAACAGTCAGATCATTATACTGATGAGGTCTTATTTAGTGGCTCACTGTTTGGAATAATTACTACCAGCTTATGGTAATTTAGAATGTCTCAAAAATATAATCTATTTGTCATTTGGGAAAAGGAATGTAAGGTCTTCTTTTGTATAGTAATAATGTATTGGAAGAGGACTTGAGGCCTCAGCCTTCCATTGGAGTTTTGAATGAATTGCTTATTTAACATTGGCTAGGAGTGGTTAAAAGAGATGAAATGATGTCCAACTTCTTCCTTCATATCTCCAAGATCCTTGTCTGATCATAGACAATACAGCAGAGTACAGCCCATAGACTCAAAGGGACTACTGAACGGTCCCTTTGCTCAATAAGACAGACTCCTGACCTCACAATCAACCTCATCATGGCCCTTGCATCATACAGTTTCTGTAACTGGAATACCTTGTTCTCCATTCTGTTATTGTTTCCATATATAAACCAACTTCACAGTTTAATCTTCTCTTCCTATACATTTCATAACTCTCTATTTTTCTTTCATCCATGTACTTATCTTGGAGTTTTTAAAATGTCCCTAGTGTATCAGCCTCTGGTGCCACTCCCAGCAGAGTGTTCCAGCCACTTGCCATTCTCTATGTACAAATGCTACCTCTGACATCTTTCCTTAACTTGCTTCCACTCACCTTGAAAGGATGTCCTGTGGTATACGCCACTACTATCCTTGGGGAAAAGGTGCTGGCTGTTCATTCTATCTATGCTTCTGGTAAAATCTTATATACCTCTATCAAGTCACCACTCATCCTCTGTTGCTCCAAAGGGAAAAGTTCACTAAATCTTTCCTCATAAGTCATTTTCTCTAATCTGAGCAGCATCCTGGCATGGCTACTCTGCAATCTCTTGAAACTTCAACATCCTTCCTATAATGAGGTTTTCAAAACTGAACGTAAAACCGAATATAATAGTGTGTCTAACTGGAGTTTTATAGTACTGCAATATTTCCTTGTGGTTTTTGAACTTAATCTCCTGATGGCCAGTGCACCAAGCAGCTTCTAAACACATTATAAACTTGGATGGCAGCTTTGAGAGGTCTATGGTCTAGACCCCAAGATTCCTGTTTCTCCACACTGCTAAGAATTCTGCCATCAACCTGGTATTCCATCTTCAAGTCCAATCTTCATTATACTATTGACTATTGTTATCATACAAGGAACGTTTGATGGCTCTGGGTCTGTACTTGCTGGAATTCAGAAGGATGAAAGGGAATCTCATTGAAACCTTTTGAATTTTGAAAGATATAGAAAGGATGTTTCTCATGGTGGGAGGGTGTAGGAGAAGAGGGCACAGCCTCAGGATAGAGGGGATAGAGGGGCGCCTTTTCAAAACAGAGATGCGGAGAAAATTCTTTAGCCAAATTGTGGTGAATTTGTGGAATATGTTGCCACATGCAGCTGTGGAGGCCAGGTCGTTGGGTGTATTTAAGGCAGAGATTGATAGATTCTTGATTGGACATGGCATTGAAGGTTATGGGGGGAAGGCTGGGAACTGGGGTTGAGGAGATTATGGTCTTATTGTGAGAGGGAGAGAGAAGAGAAAGCAAAGAAAGAGAGAGAAAGAGAGAGAAAGATGAAAGAGAAGAGAGAAAGGAGAGAGAGAGATAGAAAGAGATAGAGTGAGATAGAGAGAGAGAGAGAGAAGATTGATGCATTGAACTTGAGGAAAATTACATTGCTAATGGAGAAGTCTATCTTCAAATGTTTAAAATGAGCACTCTCAAATTTCTGAATGTTTATTTATTAAATCATTATCATTAAAAGGCTTAGATTGGGGCTTTCAATATCAGCAGACCACTAAGCCAGTAATGCCTGAAAATCTTCTCCCTGTATTCACGTTAAAATGTTTGCATATCTGATGCATTTCCTTCAGGGAAAACAAACAGGCAAATTGCTAACATTTACTTCCAAATCTGAGTACCAGCATCTCTATTGCTCTGGGTAATCTACGGCAGGTCCTCTCACATTCCTGTCAGTTTGAGCCAGTCTGGCCATCTGGCCATTCTCCTCTGACCTTTCTCATTAACAAGGCACGTTTGCCCACAGAACTGCTACTCACTAGCTGTTTTTTTTTGTTTTTCACACTATTCCCTTTAAACTTTTGAGACTGTTGTGCATGAAAATTCCAGGAGATCTCAAATACTCAGACCACTTCATCTGGCACTAACAAACGTACCACAGTCAAAATCAAATAGTTCACATTTCTTTCCCATGCTGATGCTTGGTCTGAGCAACAACTACTGAACCTCTTGACCATGTCTATATGCTTTTTATGCATTGAGTTGCTGCCACAAGATTGGCTGATTAGATATTTGCATTAACGAGCAAGTGTACCGGTGTACCTAATATAGTTCCCACTGAGTGCATAAGCCTGAGTTTGCACCTATTGATGATAATAATTTAATAGTAATATATTCCTTCACTCATGAATCACCTTTGGCTCCTGATTCACTCTTTATAATTGCTATCTCCCCCCTCCATTGTTGATCCTGATACAGAGTTTTGAACCAAAACATGCCACAGTCCTCTTCCCCTGCCCCCACAGATGCTGGTCATTCTCCACAGTTCCAACACCAGATTGAACCTCACCAATCGAAAGCGCCCTCTCTAGGTGCCTTACAGCCTGGCACAGCAACTGCTGTACCCAAGGTCTTAAGAAACTGCCGATCGCTGTACAGTATGTCACAGAAACCGGCCTCCCTTTCATAGACTCTGTCTACGCTTCTCACTGCCACAGAAAAGCAGCCAGTATAATTAAAGAGGCTCCACCCAGACACTCACCCTTCCATTTGGCAGGAGATACATAGGCTTGAAAACACATTCCACTAGGCTCCAGGACAGCTCTATCCCTCTATAGTAAGATCTCTGAATGGACATCGCATACGTTAAAGATTAAATCTTCACCTCACAATTTATTTTGTCACAGGCCTTGCACCTAACCTGCAGTGCACTTTATCTGTAACCATAACACTGTATTTTACATTCTGCTATGGCTTTCCCCACCTACTACCTCAATGTACCAGGGGTTTTTACTGCACATTGGTGCATGAGACTATTCCAGTTCCAGCTCCACACTGTTTGCTGCTCCATGCTCTTGTGTCTCATGAGATGCAGTTAAACCACACATAATGTATATTTTTTAATACCAAAGGAGACATTTTGATGAAGACCCTACTACCATCAGACAGAGGGTAGGGGGCCCAGACCACCAAATTCAGGCACAGTTATTACTTTTAAGCATCAAGCTCCTGAACCAGTGTGGATAATTTTACTCATCACAGCTCTCAACCGATACTATGATCTATAGACTCACTTTCAAGGACTCTTCAATTCATGTTCTCAGTATTATTTATTTATTTTTTATTTGCACAATTTCTCTTCTTTTACACATTGGTCATTTGTTACTTTGTTTATGTATCGATTTTCATAAATTCTATTGGATTTCTCTATTTTCCTATAAATATCTGCAAGGATATGAATCTCAAGGTAGTATATGTTGATATGTACAAACTTTGAGGATAAATTTACTCTGACTTTGACCAATATGTTAACTCTAACCACAGATGCTGCCAGACATGTTGAATATTTCCACCATTTTCTGTTTTTAATTTTTAAATCCCAGTGACTCTGATAGAACTGCTGCAAAAACACACATGTGATGTTAGAAGCTGAGATCTATTTAATCCACCAAGCACTTGTCACTGGACATCAGCCTTAAAGCACAAGCATTAGAGTAATATGCTTAAAGGAGGCTTTGTCACAACAAGCAGGGAAAATCAGCCACGGGATCGAATGAAATTTTCCTGAGTCATAGCTCCTAATGCTCACTAATTAACAAATTTCAACCCTTACATTTAGCTATGTAATTAAATTGAACAGCAGAATATAACGTGTGGGAGTTGTGTAGGAGGCAAAGGGTTAAAAGTAATGGAACGGTAGGAGTGTTTCCTTAAACCACATTTACAATATTTTTCATGTTTCACCACTGCAATCATGGAAGGGTTATTCTGCACATAGAACTGAATTGTGATTGCTTTTCAGGTAGATACACTTATTGTCTAGTCAGAAGACAGGAGATATATTATGATCCTTTGTCAGAACTTCCACTGGAACTGTGTGCCACTTTTCCCGATCACCATAGAAACAGATTATAATACAATATTAAAAGGACATTATTGACATCTTCACAGGCTGCTTTGGAAAGATTGTTTTGACTCCATGCAGTTTTTATTAAAACTGCAACCATTAGGAAATTTTAGTAGATCTTGCCTAGGCCTTCAATGCAAGATCTAAATAAATGGATAAATATCTATCCACGTACATCAAAAATATTTTTATAAAACCCTGTGTGAAGATTACACTCCCACAGAGACTGCTTTCTGCAGCTTGTCAAGTTGTGATGCTTCTGTACAGCACAACATTGCTTCTCTGAACACAAGAGATTCTGCAGATGCTGGAAATCCAGAGTTCATTCCATTATTACGTGCCGTGTCATATGAAGTGGGTGATCATGGTCTCTCCATGACCAAGAATGTTCTTGGCAGATTTTTCTACAGAACTGGTTTGCCATTGCATTCTTCTGCACAGTATCTTTATAAGATGGGTGACCGCAGCCATTATGAAAACTCTTTGGAGATTGTCTGCCTGGTGTCAGTGGTTGAACAACCAGGATTTGTGATATGCACCAGCTGCTTATGCGATCATCCACCACCTGCTCCCACGGTTTCATGTGACCCTGGTTGGGGGACTAAACAGGTGCTCCACCTTGCCCAAGAGTGACCTGCAGCTTAGTGGAGGTAAGGAGCACTTTACACCTCCTTTGGTAAAGACACATCCCCACCCCACCACCTAGGAAATTCAGAGAAACACGCACAAAACACTCGAGTAATCTCAGCAGGTCAAGCAGCATCTATGGAAAGAATAAAGAGCCAATATTTCGGGCCAAAACATTAGTGTGGGGTCTCAGCCTGAAATGCCGGTTCTCTATTGCTTTCTGAATTTATTTTATTAGTAACAAATGGTCAATGCTTTCATGCCTTCTCTTACTTTAATCCTCTAAAACACTGTTCTCCATATTTGTGGTTTGAGGTTAGTGATTGTCTCATCTCAGCTTAAATCCATTTTATCCCAGTACTAAGACTGAGGACATCAAACCTCTTGTGAAGATTTTCAAACAGCAGCCTGGTATTTTATTACCAGCTATTTGGATTGTTCTACATTTTTACAGGCACGTGCTGTGCCTCAGAATACTCAGTTTTTAATTGCAAGATTTACAATTGCATTTTCCATTGAGATGTTACCTTCACAGCAGTGAGAGCTTGACATTAAAACTCGTTGCGAGTCACAGGGCCAAGCCTGACGAACTGGGCAACTCACTGCCTCCGGAGGGAGAGACTGGATGAGTTGTTTGGCGGTTCCTCGGTGGAGCTGAGTCAGCTGCAGTGAGGTGCAAGTTATCCTCTTGCGGGGGAGGGTGTGGTGGTGGATGCTGATCTATCTCCAGTCCACAAATGCCTCGAAGCAAACTTGCTCTTAATGTCTTCTCACACACACACACACACACACACACACACACATGAATGAGGGTACATGCACTCGTACACAGTCAAACACACTGACACACACATATACTCTTGATAAATGCACAGGAAGCACACGCAGACACAAGGACAAGACATACACACACACCTGGATTGAAACGTTCATTGTGAAATCCTGCACCTACGGCATGAATATTCTCCAGAGGAGCACAGACTCCGAAAGTGATTGTGCCAATATCCTGGCTCACATCGGGTGAATGATTCTGTTAAAAAGAAGACAGTCTGTGCGACTGATCACCCATAGAACACTACAGCACAGTACAGGCCCTTCAGCCCTCCATATTGTGTTGACCTGTAATAATCCTTAAAAAAAAGCACTAAACCCACACTACCACATAACCCTCCATTTTTCTTTCATCTATGTGCCTGTCCAAGAGGCTCTTAAATACTCCTAATGTTTTAGCCTTCACCACCATCCCTGGCAAGTCATTCCAGGCACTCACAACCTTCTGTGTAAAAAACTTACCCCTGATGTCTCCCCTAAACTTACCTTCCCTTAATTTTGTACATATGCTCTCTGGTGTTTGCTATTGGTGCCCTGGGAAACAGGTACTGACTATCCACCCTATCTATGCCTCTCTTAATCTTGTAGACCTCTATCAAGTCCCCTCTCATTCTTCTACACAGAGAAAAGAAGAAAAGTCCCAGCTCTGCTAACCTTGCTTCATATGACTTGTTCTCCAAACCAGGCAACATCCTAGTAAATCTCCTCTGCACCCCCTCCATAGCTTCCACATCCTTCCTATAATGAGGTGACCAGAATTGAACACAATACTCTTAAGTGCGCTCTCACCAGAGATTTGTAGACCCATTTAACAATATTTATTAACATCCCCCTAAGAACATCTGTAACCTCAAAGCATCTCCTTTCCGGGCTTTGGTGCTCCCTCAAAGCCCCCCAGACTCACTTCAAATATGCCAATCATTCACAATGTTGGTCTCTTGTGAACTGTGAATCTGTTTGACAGTACTACCGGATGTAGTCATTCACATCAGTTATTGTTCCTCCTTACCTGCCCTTTATAAAGATAAAGATTAGTTTTATTTATCAGAAGCACATTGAAAGATTGAAACATACAGTGAGGTGCATCAATTGTGTCAAGTCAAATCTATGAGGATAGTACAGGGCAGCCAGCAAATGTCGCTAGGCTTCTGGCACCAACTTAGCATACCCACCACTTGCTTACCCCGTTTGCATGTTGTTGGAATTTGGGAGGAAACTGGAGCACCCAGAGGAAAGCCAATTTCAGAGGGCCGACAACTACCTCTGTGGGTTTCAGTCATCAGATTTATTTCCCTATACATGTCAAATCAATTGGCTTCTGGCAACAATCTAATAGTTCTGTCACTTGTTTTTGGTACAAGAGATTTTAACAATTTAACTTGAAATCCAACTTGCAATATGAGATCTAAACTCTTGTCTTCAGGTCAGTTACATTCAGTGGCCACTTTATTAGGTACACTTGTACACCTGTTCATTAATGCAAATAACTAATCAGCCAATCATGTGGCAGCAACTCAATGCGTAAAAAAACATACAGACATGAACAAGAGGTTTAGTTGCTATTCAGAGTACACATCAGAATGGGGAGGAAATGTGATCGAAGTGACATTGATTGTGGAATGACTGGTGCCACATGGGGTGTATTGAGTATTTCAGGAACTGCTCAACTCCCTGGTCATTCACGTACACCAGTCTCTAGAGTTTACAAAGTATGCTGCAAAAAACAAAAATAAACATCCAGTGAGCCACAGTTCTGTTGGTGGAATGTCTTGTTAATGAGAGAGGTCAGTGGAGAATGGTCAGGCTGGTTCAAGCTGACAGGAAGGTGACAGTAACTCACATAACCACACGTTACAACAGTGGTGTTCACAGAAACATCTCTGAATGCAGAACACGTCGCATCTTGAAGTGGATGAGATACAGCAGCAGAAGACCATGACCATGCACTCAGTGGCCACTTTACTAAGTACAGGAGATACCTACTAAAATGGTTGCTGAGTGTACCCTGATCTGTAGGTATTAGTCCAGCAATTTATTTGCAGGGCTAACACAAAGTACACTGCAGATGCTGGGGTCAAAGCAACACGTGCAACACGCTGGAGGAACTCAGCAGGTCGGGCAGCATCCGTGGAAACAAGCAGTCAACGTTTCGGGCCGAGACCCTTCGTCAGGACTGAAGAGGGAGGGGGCAGGGGCCCTATAAAGAAGGTGGGGGGAGGGTGGGAAGGAGAATGCTGGTAGGTGCCGGGTGAAAAACCGGTAAGGGGAAAGCAGGGTTGCTACATTAGAACACAAGGAATCTGGGCTGAGCACCCATAATATTTACCTTCTTACCCAATATAAAGGAGTATCGTACTTGATCCCCAGCAGTTTTTAATTCGATAAAATGCAACCAGGGTACGCACAGAATGATTACTGAGGGAGAATCTGGTTGCATTTATTCACCTTTACTAATTAATTCAATCTCACTTATGACTGCATATTACACGTGGCAAAATTAATGACAACCTTGTTTCATAAAATAGAAAATTATCCAAGTGAAATGGATTTGATGAGGTAGAAATCTTCTGCAGTCCTCTCCATTTAGTCATAAATTTAATCTGCTCGAATCCCAAGAGGATGATTTAAATCATTCATCTTCGGTGTTGGAAGAATTTACGGATACCCAACAGCGCTACATTAACTGAGGTTTCTTTAGATCTTCATGAATGACTTAATAGTCTATTATTGATTGTACACTTCAACTTTCATCTCCACTAGATAATACTTAACCCATCAACATTTTGGTAATCTGATTACCGCAGGAGTCTAACTAATCCTGGATGATAAAAATATAGAGAAGATCAGGGAAAGGGGAGCAAAGCCTTCAGGAGGCTTGTCTGGGACATAACCTGAGCAAGGGCTGTGTGATCTGGGCAGTCAGTTTCAAAATACGTTTGCATGTTCGAAGAATGATATAGAACTATGAACAAGTGAGATAAGTGGACTGGCATGGCAGTGTAGTAGTTAGCACAATGGCATCATAGCACAAGTGTCCTGGGTTCATTCCCCATTGCTGTCTGTAAGGAATTTGTACGTTCTCTCTGTGGCCTCGTGAGTTCCCCCCAGGTGCTTCAGTTTCCCTCCCACGTTGCAAAGGTGTTCGGGTTAGTAGGTTAATTGGTCACATGGATGTAATTGGTTGGACTGGAAAGGCCTGTTACTGTACTGTATAATAAAAGAAAGTGCTAAACACTACACATGCTGAAATTTAAAAAAAAAATAGAACAAAACTCTGAGTAACACATTCAGAATGCTGGAGGAATACAGAGTCGACGTTTTGGGCTGAGACCAGTCACCAGGGCTGGTAAAGGGTATCAGTCCAAATCATCATCCCTTTATTTTTTTTCATAGACGCTGACTGACCTGCTGAGTTCCTCTAGCATCTTTTTGTATGCTATTCTGGATTTCCAGCATCTGCAGGATCTCTTGTGTTAACAAAATTCTGAAAATACTTAGGAAGTTAGACAGAAACTATGAAAGAAACGTTAATACCTGACCAAGGGATTACAATAATTTTAAGTCTTTTTCTGCTTGTTTGAAATCTCCTGTCTCTCTCTGTGTTACTGTGGTGGATTTACACAGCACCATCTCAATAACGGGCTCCTTCTCAGTGGCAGCGACCCAGGAGGAGCCCATCCTACTGATGGAATTGCTGCAGTCAACTGATCAAGGCGACAGCTCAGGCAAACGGCACGGCAGCGTAACACTATTACGGCATCGATCACCGGTCAGGGTTCAACTCCGTTTGTAAAGAGTTGTATGTTCTCCTCGTGACTGTGTGGGTTTCCTCCAAGTGCTCTGATTTCCTCCCATATTCCAAAGATGTAAGGTTAGGTTTAGTGAGCTGTGGCCATGCTATGCTGCCACTAGCAGCATGGCGACACTTGTGGGCTGCCTAGTACAATCTTCGCAGCTTTGATCTGATGCCAAGCAATGCATTTTATTGAATGTTTCGATATTTTGATGCACATGTGACAAATAAAGCTAATTTTTACCCTTAGAATCTTTATTTTAAAAAAAAGCAGTAGACCCTTTTCCAACCCAGAATCACAGGTCACTGGTAAAAGGTTTGAGTAGTTTAAATCCTTATTATCTGCTGATCTACTACCCAGGCACTCATAACACCATTTCATACTACTGGGGATGTTGGTAAATGGTTCTACTTCATTAGGAGTTAGAGAGGTTTATATATGTTTCCAAAGACTCTTGAAAGTTTCTGCAGATGTACGGTGGAGAGCATTCTGATGGGCTGCATCACCACCTGGTGTGGAGGCTCCAGTGTGCAGGATTGGAGAAGACCATAGAGGGTTGCAGATTCAGCCCTACCTCTTCAAGAAGCAGTGCCTCAAAAAAGTGTCATGCATCTTTAAGGACTTTAACTGTCCAGGACGTGCCCTCTTCTCATGACTACCATGAGGGAGGAGTTACAGGAGCTTGAAGATGCACACTCAACGTTTTAGCAACAGCTTCTTCCCCTCTACCGTCAGCTTTCTGATTGGCCCATGGACCCACGAGCACTGCTTCTCTTTTGTACTATTTAGTGATTTTTTTTGTAATTTATGGTAATATTTATGTCTTGCACTGTACTGCTACGACAAAACACCAATTTCATGACATATGCAAGCAACCATAAATCTGATTCTGGTCCTGAACTGCAGCAGTCCCTCCAGAGCCATCTCCTGCATTGTCCCGTGAATCCTGCTCCCCATGGTTTGGACTGCATTTGATATCTCGCACACTGAAATGTAATGAAGTATCTATAGACAGCTTCTGTCTGGAGCTGGGGTCAGGGTCGGAAATGCCGGTAGGTTTTAACAAGCTCAAACATAGAAGATGAATCTTACATAGAGTTTGTTAAATCTACAGACTGGTGACCCTGCACTATATACTATTACAGCTGTAGTGTCATTACCAACAGCGATGTCATTACTGCTGCTTTAGTGGTATAGGTATCTATTTGTTGTCTGTGGAAAGTTCGTGCCTCTGTCCTTCACAAGTTCTCAATTGAACTCAACATTACTGTAGGGAGAATGCTATAACTTGAGTTGAAAACAGGACCTGTCAGTATTTTCATCGAATGATTGACCTGAAGCATTAATTAATTTTCTCTCTTCATAGATGCTGCCTGACTTATTGAGGGTTTCCAGCATTTTCTGTTTCAAATTTCTAAAACATGCATTAATTTTTGGATTTTCAAACACTGTTTCAGTTTGGTTGTGGAGTTATTCATGAGTTGTGATAGAGGACCTCATAGGATTATGCTTTGATTATGCAAATTGTCACATTCGTCCTGAGAATACCCCAACAATAATGGATACGTATTAATGAACTGAAAAGCTGCAATCTGTTAGAAAGTGATATGAGGCTGTAAAACTGAATTCTGTGATACATGTGGTGATTGGCTGCAAACATATTTCTTTATAGCAGCAAGAGTCACCAAGTAAATATTTACACCAAGTCTCAAATTTAACTTGATGACATTTCCAGTTAAAACCATTTATTTTGCTAGTTTAAAGAAGTGACTTTGTTAGCCAGCAAAGTTAATTAGATTTGGAGCTCTAGTTCATTTCACAGTTTCAAGCTGCTGATAGCTTCTGTGGCATGTCATCTGAAGCTTTGACAAACTTCTATAGATGCACACAGACTGATAATGGAAACACCAGAGCCCAAGAATGAAAAAAGCCCACAAAAGGTAGTGGATCCAGCCCAGACCATCACAGGAAAATTCCTCCCTATGACTGAACACATTTACAAGGAGTGCTGCCACAGGAAAGCAGCATCCATCATCAAGGACAATTGCCACTGAGATTACGCTCTCTTCTAACTGCTCCATCAGGAAGGAAATACAGAAGCCTTGGGTCCCATGCCACCAGGCTCAGGAACAGTTATAACCCTTTAACCATCAGGCTCCTGAACCAGCATGGACATCTTCAATCACCATAACACTGAACTGATTGATCATTGAACACAACCTATGGATTCATTTTCAATGGCTCCACAACTCATGCTCCATTTATTTATTATTTGTTCCTTTTTTATATTTTACAGCTTATTATTTTTGCACATTACTTCCTTAGTAGGCTTTGTGTGTAGTTTTTCATTGATGCTATTGTACTTTGCTCTGCTCTGAATGTCTGTAAGAAAATAAATCTCAGGAAATATTTTGTGACATTGTATATGTACTTCTATAATAAATTTATTTATTTATTAACTTTTAACTTTGAATGATTCCACTCTGGGAGAGAAGAGGTGATAATATACATGCATAGTTATGGAAAAGACTTAGGGATATGTGGCTGCAGCAGGAATGGTGGATGGCCAAGTGGGAGGGCAAATACCTCCATGTACACAGTGGCCACTTTTTAGGTACACCTGTACACCTGGTTGCTAATGCAAATATCTAATCAGCCAATCATGTGGCAGCAACTTAGTGCATAAAAACATGCAGACATGGTCAAAGGATACAGTTGTTATTCAGACCAAACATCAGAATGGGGAACAAATGTGAACTAAATCGATTTTGACTGTAGATTTTGGTAATGGAGTGGCTTGAGTATCTTAGAAACTGGGATTTTCATGCACAACAGTCTCTAGAGTTTACAGAGAATGGTGCAAAATACATCCATTTAGTGGTAGATCTATAGGCAAAAAGTTCTTGTTTATGAGAGAGGTCTGGGGAGAATGGCTAGATTGGCTCAAGCTGACAGGAAAACGACAGAAACTCAAATGAACATGTGTTACAACTGCGGTGTGCAGAAGAGCTTCTCTGAATGCAGTACACATCAAATCTTGAAGTGGATGGGCTACAGCAGCAAAAGACCATGGATGTATACACAGTGGCCACTTTATTAAGTACCTAATAAAGTGACCACTGAGTGTATACCTTTGATAAAACTATCTAATTAGTCCCATTCCCCTGCTATTCCCTATTCAGAATTAGTCTCATTTTGAGTGTATGACTTGCTGACAGATATGTTTTTTTCAGTGGCTATGATTCATTATTTTGCTGTTGTCGGTCTTTTTTTAAGGAGAACAAGCAGTTTCAATATATTTTAAAGACCTTGTGAACCTTTGGAACCTGCACTACACTACTGGGGTCTAATAACCCAAATCCTGTGTCCAACCCATTGATACAATCATGAAGATGGAATGCCAGTGGCTGTACGTCATTAGGAGACTGGGTATGTCACCTAGGACTCCAGTGAACTTCTACAGATGTACTGTGGAGACCATTCTGATTGGTTGCATTACAGCCCAATAGCGAGATTCCTGTGCGCAGAATGAAGGGGGCTTTAGAGGATTGTAGATTCAGCCAGCTCCATCATCGGCACAAACCTCACTATCAGAAACATCCTCAAATGGTGGTGTCCGAGGAAGGTGGCATGATGTATGCCAGTGTTAATAAACCAGATTCTGATTCCAGTTCATGTTTCATCCATCCCTTTACAGCTACCCACAATGTTTCTTGAGGGACGCACAGTAAAATTACCCGAACCTCAAAAGTTTGATAGCTTATTGCTCAGGACATTAGAAGAGAAAGTAGTTTATGTTCATCGGGCACTTTCAGACCAAGAACCGGGGAGCTCTGGAGAACTTGACTATCTAAAGACAGCAGCAATATAATGCAGAACAAGATCAAACACTTGTAGTAGATGGGGTGCAAAGAGTGGCAACAAGAGGAGAGGCGGTACCTCGCCAAAGACTCCAGAAAATATGTTCTACAGAGCATTCCAACTGGTTGCATCACTGGCTGGTATGGAGGGTCCACTGCATAAGATTGGAAACAGCTATAGAGGGTTACAAACTCAGCTTGATCCATCACAGGCACTTGCCCCTCCATCATTAAGGACATCTTCAATAAGTGATGTTGCTAAAAGGTGAATCCATCATTAAGCATCCTCATGACCCAAGACATGTCCTCATCTCATTACTACCATCAGGGAGGAGGTACAGGAGCCTGAAGAGACACACTCAATGTTTCTGGAATGGGTTCTTCCCTTCCACCATTAGATTTCTGAATGGACAATGAACCCTTGAACACTACCTCACAATTTTTGCTCTCTTTTTGTGCTACTTGTATTATTTTTATTTTTATGGATAATTCCTTTAGTAATTGATGGTATTTTATATTTTTTATGTTTTGTACTGTCATGGTGCTGCTGCAAAACAATACATTTCACAATATATAATAAATCATATTCTGATTCTATTAACGCAGTGAGAGATGAAGTTAATAAATGATTATTTACATCACCAGAATCGCTCATCCAAACGGACATGTGGCATACTTTGTGTCTCCAGAATGCTTTATGCCACTGCATCAACACAAAGACTCAATGGCTGCAGCTGTTCATACTGTGAAGCAGCCATCTACCTGTGAACAGAAGTCCCATGGGCCGTGCAGATGCAGCTATTGTGGGACCTACAGACCCTTCTCGCTGATAGAGAGGGAAAAGAACTGCTTAAGTCTTGGTTCACAATTCTAACAGACTGCTTTTTGACATGATTCTGATGTGAGTTCACGAGTAAATTCAATGCATTTGTGCAGTGGCTCGCAGACATTTGGGTGCCGTCAATCTCTCCAGACCTCTTTTAAATTTACTGATGGCATGAGCATCGATTTCTCCAGCTTCTGGTAATATTTCTCACCTCACTTTTCTTTCATTTTCCAGTCTGCATTCTGACTCCCCTCTTACCTCCTCACTTCTCTAACACCTCCCTCTGGTGCCCAGTCTAATTCCCTTTCTCCGACAGATCGCCCCTATCTCCTATCAGATTCTTTCTTCAGTCCTTTACCTCTTCCACCTGTCACCTCCCAGCTTCACACTTCATCACCCCTCCCCTCCCCACTCAACTATCTTCCCCCTCAGCTGGTCTCACCAATCACATGTCAGCTTGAACTTCTTCCTGTTTCCCCACCTTCATATTCTGGCTTCTTCCTCCTTCCTAAACCTAATGAAGGGTCTCGGCCCAAAATACCGACTGTTTCTTCTCCTCTGTAGATGCTGCCTGACTTGCTGAGTTCTTCCAAGATTTTGTTGATCCTTTACTTTTGCAGCTTTCTAGACATTATTTGATGGGCAATTCTTACAGCTCTTTTAAGCTGTAGTTCACATGTAATTAGTTTAACAGTTTTGTTACGACAGTGTTGGATTAGACTGTATAATTGTTATCTTCACTGCAGTTTAACAATTAATTGCCTGCCTCTATTTTATATAATTACCTATATACATGTAGCAGTTTAGCATATTTCCTAGTGGTCATAGTACATATATGCAATTGTCCCGTGTGTTCCCTAGTGGTTATAGTTCTTTATTTGATTCTGGAAGATTCTCAGCTCTATTTGAAAAGCGGCTATATGATTGGTTAACTCTTATCTATATATTTAAATGGAATATCTCTTATCTATGGGGTATAAAAGCTGAACACATAGGCTTGCCATCCTTATTTCCCTTTCCTCTTTTCTAATTTCTTAGATTCCTGCTACTGTCCCTTTCCAATTTTATTTGTTCTATTAGCACTTAATAAAATGACCATGAAGCAGACACCTTTTATGACTTCAAAAGGAACCTTGGATCAAAAACATCAGAATCCAACCATGTGGCTTAGTTGGCAGGATGGTTGCAAAGATTTAAGGACTTGGATGGATCCCAGAAGAAGTGGAAATTTTTATGCCTAAGCCTAAAAGAAGGTAAGGGCTTCCTCAATTCAAAATTGTCTGGGAGAATCAACTAATTATGGCTTTGCTACACCATCCAATTGAAGTATAAGACTGAGGAAACTACTATATGTTGTTATTTTGAAAAACAGTTCTGTAAAAATCAGCGGAGCTCAGCTGTACATGCCGGTGGGTTACGACAGAATACTTAAATACGTACATGCTGGTGGAGTAAGGAAGGTATTTAAATGCATGCTAACCATTAGGGTATAGAGAAATACTTAAATACATACAAGCTGGTGGGGTACAAAGGAAAGCTTCAGCTGCAATCTAATAATATTTAGAGATCACAGTCAACTAATAAAATGTACATACAAATTAAATGTTACATGAGACTTAAAATAATAGCCCAAGTCATGAAACTGAGGTCTTACCTGAAAAATATCTAAACCTGGTAAGATTAATGAAAGATAGCACCATTGTAAGTTTATTAAAAGTCATGTGATAAGATCTGGAGAATGCCTGAGGAAAGCAAAAACCTAGAATGTATGAGTCAAAGATAAGAGCACATGATCAGTTTGATTGAACGTATGAGCAAATGAAGAAGTTAACAGGGTGAGTAAATTGATTGGGAAGAAATGTGAACCATGCAATACTACAAAAGCAACAAGATAGAGACTGTAAAAGTCTAAAGAGCAAATCTCTGCATTAACTAAACGAGCGAAAGAAAACAACTTCATATGTATAATCAAGTCAAAGTGCAGTGTAATAAAATCTAAGCTAGAGAGCTTATAAACTAAGAGAAGCAATATGAGAGAGCTCTGCAGGGACATCAAGGGGGCAGGCCTGCCAAATATACTCCTTTTGACACTTCTCCTTTGGAATCATCCCCTACATCAGACAGTCCTCCAAGACAGTGCCACCAACCGAACACCGAGGAATTACAGTTTACCTTGGACCATGACTCAAGTAAGGATGATAGTGATTACACAATAGGATTGGCAGCTATGCCACCACTTGCTCCAATAAAGACCAAGGGAGTGAAGAGACAACAACTGAAGATGGAATCAATGAAAGGAGACTGACAGCAGATTATCAGGTTGCTAATCAATGCATTGACAATTTAACCCCTATAGTGGCAGATCCATTAACTATTACCCAACAATCTGCTGAATGGCAGTAAGTGCTCGGATGACCCTGTAACTCTTAATGAAGAACAACTGAAAGTATTTCAAACTTTAAAGGTGACATTGTGTACTACACCTGCAATACGAATCCCTGATACAGGTAAACCATTTACCCTGTATGTCAATGAGAAACACATGATGCCCATCTTAACTCAAGAACATGGAGACCGACACCAGCCTGTTGGTTATGACTCTGCCAAAGGTCTATGCACTGATGGCTTCCTAATGATTGAGAGAAGAATTCAAATGGCTGTATAGCCTGTTGTTTCTGAAACTGAAGTGCTAACATCAGGAAGCATGTCTCCTGGTATTTATGCACTACAGGCAGAACTGAAAGCTCTGATTGAAGCCTGTACAAACAAGAGAAAATCTGCAGATGCTGGAAATCCGGGCAACACACACAAAATGCTAGAGGAACTCAACAGACCCGGTAGCATCTATGGAAATGCATACAGTTGACGTTTTGCGGTAAGACCCTTCTGCACGATGGAGGGTTTCGGCCAGAGAGTTCCTCCAGCATTTTGTGTTGATTGAAGCCTGTAAATTGGCAGATGGAAAATTAGATAATATCTATAGTGATTCTCAATATGTTTCTGTTGTTCAAGATTTTGAAAAATTATGGATATAAAGGGGATTTCTTATAGCTGTACGATCCCCAATCAAGAAAGGCCAACTAGTGCAAGATCTCATTAATGCCATACAATTGCCAGCAGAAGTGGCTGTATTGAAATGTAAATGCAAGCCGAAATGGCTACAATGGAAAGCTGTTAATATGCCTTCACAGACGATACTGTGAAAGGGGCAGCATGGGAAGAAATAGAAGAAGAAATAGAAGAAATAATAGAAGTTAAAGAGGTCAAATAATTAAAAGTGGCACTGAGAACATTTGCAGTGAACCTGATAACTGAAATGGAAATGAAGTTATATTCTGTATTATGGATGAACGTGCCTTGCCCTATTGTCCTGTTTATTATTTATTGTAATGCCTGCACTGTTTTTGTGCACTTTATGCAGTCCTGTGTAGGTCTGTAGTTTAGCTTTCTCTGTGTTTTTTTTTACGTAGTTCAGTCTAGTTTTTGTACTGTGTCATGTAACACCATGGTCCTGAAAAACGTTGTCTCATTTTTACTATGTACCAGCAGTTATGGTCGAAATGACAATAAAAGTGACTTGACTTGACTTGAAGATATACGAGAGATGCAAGCTCAATGAAATGTGGATCTGGGTGCAGAATGGTGGGGGTGGGGTTAAACAGTGATGGAATATGGAGATTGGCACCCATCACAGATTTGTAGCTCCAACTACATTGCTTCCTTATCTGACCCAGCAGATACACTGCCTAGGGCACAATGGAGTAGAAAAGATGATTGACAAATTTTCCCAAAGGGACAAAATCTGAAGTTCGGGACACAAGCTTGACAAGCATTTGAAAAATGAATGACATGCCAGAAAACACATCCTGGAACAGCAGAAAAGCTTCCACAATTAAATGTTCCTGTCCCACCTGGTCCATTTTTATACTTACAAGTGAACTACATTAAACTACAAACTGCATCATTACTTTGCCACTGCTAATGGTGGACAAGTTTTCAAGATGGGTGGATGTTATTCCAGTAAAGAAAGTCACATCTACACACACAGCCAAAGTTCTGATCAAGGACTATATTCCTAGGTGGGGATTGCAATGTCACATCGAATCTGACCAAGGAACACATTTCACTAGGAGTGTTTGTCAGGAATTACGTCAACTGATGATCATTAAATGGCCTTTTCATTGTCCACATCACTCAGAGTGATTAGGACAAGTCTAGCGAATGAATGGAATCGCCAGTGACTGACCTAGTATCATGAAGAAGCGTATCATGACCAATAACTCTTCCTATGGTCTGGTGTAGTATCAGAGCAACCCCAAACAAGAAAACTAAATTAAGTCAATTCAAGGTTGTAACACAGCATCCTACGTCATTGCTGGGAGTTCTCAATCTCCACATTATGGTAGACAGTTTAGTTAACTATTGTGTGAAATTCATCTAAGCTGGCCAGACTGCTTTTCGACAGGTTTCTGCTGCTTGGAGTGATCCAACAGAAGGAGAATACACCCTGCTTCCTGGTGAGTGGGTCCTGATTAAGAAGCCACATGAGGAACCACTGGGAGCTTGATAGCGAGATCCTTATCTAGTGCTTTTAATTGCTAACTCAATGGTTAAAGTAGAAGGCAAAAGTAAGTATGCACACACCAGCCACTGCAAACGAGCTAAGTCAACAAGTGCTGTGGTTAATGTGCTCCTAACATTAGGATGTGGTAACATTAATGTGCTCCTAACAACCTCTAACCTAGTGCCTATGCTACTTGGCTATAGTGAGAAAATCACGTACCAGCCAAAAGACTTAAAGCAAAGTCAACAGCTATTGGACATTCTGAAGTTTATTCTAATATTATTTGTTGTTGGTATATTTTTGTCAATTTTCCCTACTCACAATATGCCAGTTGAAGTGACTCACAATGTATGCTTGTGAATATCATATGAATTTGCTGATGATGTTAATGCCTCTAGCTGTTAGGTATGTCAATATATACAACACACTACAAAATATTCACCAACATAGATCCCCACAGAACAAACATGTGTTCTTTTTCTTAAACAATCCAGTAATGGTGATATTGATGATATGCCCAGGATTTTCAAGGGAGTCATAAATGTATGATGATCATAACCCCTACATACCATCTTGAATTAGACCATTTATGTAAATATAATCAGCATGATTTAGGAAAACATATTATACCTGACCTTACTCATGTCTTATCCTGGGATAACTCTACATCTACTTCTTAAGTTCATGACAATACTATTAAATCTTTTCATGTGTTCACCATAAAAGCCACATTTCACTTGAGTTCAGAAGATATCATTCCAATAGGGTATAGTTAATGCAATTACACTTTACATTGTCATAAATGGGGTAATAACTCTGAAATTTTCATTGACAATAGCCATCAGAAAAATATTGCAATTCACCAAGGCTCCTGTCGAGTAATAAGCTATGGTCTAAGTTCATGGAACAATACATACTTTATGTGTGGAAGTGGGGTTTATACACCTCTCTTCCATGTAATTGGAGAGGGCCTTGTTATTTGGAATATGAAACTTTCCTGTTCTGAGTCTTTACCTTTACTTGCCAAGTCCAGAAGTAAATGAGACATTTCAGAAGGAGCTCGTTTTACATCAATTTTATTCTCATTTTATGGTCCTGCAAGGAGTATAAGAGAGATTAAGGACATTACTGCAGTTTTATAAAGGGGAAGCAATGACACTGTTGAAGCCTTGGAAAAAGTAACAACAGAAATAGTCACCATGTGTAAGATGGTTCTTCAAAATCATATGGCGTTAGATCTTCTCTTAGCAGCTGGGGTGGGGGGTGGCGGGGAGAACATGTGCAGTTATAGTCAAGGAGTGTTGTACTTACATACCTGATGAGTCTGAAGACAAAACTGATTTTGCTGATCATATTCATAAAGGAGAAGGTAAAATACATCAATTTGATGGATGGGATTTATTTGATTGGGTTCACTTTAGCTTAGGCTTACTCAATATTACAAGTCATATTTGTCCTGATATGCTTTATCATAATTTACATCTTTTTTACTTGTGTAAGGGTGTTAATAGAATAGTTCAAACTCATGTAAGTGTACATACTAATATACCTAACCATAACATAATCTTATGAATACCCTTTGATATTCACACAACTTAGGTAAATTTTTATTATTTTATACTTAATGTATATACCACTAATATTTCTGCCTTTAAATTTTCAAAAGTAATGATCCTAAATGTGTGACTTAGAAATGTTGGATTAGACTGTAATTGTTACTTTCTTTGCAGTTTGACAATCAATTGCCTGCTTGTATATAAATATATTCATGTAACTGTTCAGTATGCTTAGGAAACACACACACACATATACATATATATATATATATACACATATACATATACACACACACACACACATATACATACATATACACACACACACACACACACACACACACACACACACACACACACACACACACACACACACACATATATATATATATATATATAAACTGTTCAATATGTTTCCTAGTTGCCACAATATGTATATACAATTGTTTGTTCAGTGTGTTCCCAATGGTTATTGTTCTTTGTATGATTCTGGAAACTTATCTGGTGTTGCTTTATTTGAATATGGGCTATCTGATTGGTTAACTCTTATCTACGTATTTAAACAGAATTTCTCTTATCTATGGCGTATAAGAAGAGCTGAACACATAGGCTTGCCATCTTTATTCTTTCCCTTTCCTTTCTGCTTTGTTCTTAGTCCTCTTTATTATATTAGCGCTTAATAAAATAAATGTGAAGAGACAAATTTTATGTCTTTTTCTTGATTTCTGAAATAACCTTGGATCAAAAACATCAGAATCCAACAACAGGAATGTTGATTAAAGTAAACTGTAAAGTGCAGGAGAAATCTCCCTGGAGTCCTGATTTATCTTGACCCTGGGCAGTGTTCTGGGGAAACCATTAACAGAGCTTCCTAGTGAAGAATTGAATGCCATATCCCTGATAACAAATTCCCAGAATATTAAGTATTTCATGCTCTAAAAGAGCAAGACACTATGATATGTATAGAGGAAAAGATCAAAGGCAGGGGTTCCCAACCTTCTTTATGGTATGGACCCTCACCATTAACTGAAGGGTCCTTGGATCCCAGGTTGAGGATCCCTGATCTAAGGTGTTTTCAAATCTTCCTGGGAGAAACTGAACATCTTCACTGATCACCAATTGCTCCTATCCCATAACCTTTGGGAAAAAAAGAGCATTGGGAACAATACTGAGGAACCTGATTCCATGCAAAAGAAGACTCTTAAAAATGGTGCAAGGAGAATTCTTCCTCACAAACACTAATCATCTGCTCACTTGCCACCTTCGGAGATTTGGCTTCTTGCTGAATAATCTTCTTGCGGACAGTATTCGGACTGGTTGCATCAATACTTAGTCTGGAAATGCCACTGTACAGGAACTCAAGGTGCTACACAGAGTGCTGAACTCAGAGAGATCCATCTTGGTTACAGTTCTCACCACCACCGAGGACACCTACAAAAGGCAATGCTTCAGGAAGGCAATATCCATTATTGATGCACCCTAATATCAGGATATTGCCCTCTTCTCTTTGCCGACATCAAGCAGAGGGTATAGGAGCCTACAGACCCACAGATCATGGTTCAACAATAGCTTCTTTCCCAGTGTCATCAGGCTCTTTATCCAACCTGTTACACCCAAAATCTACCTTGGTCTATATTTCACTCAACTTGTACTAATATCATATTGTTTTTATTGTTTATTGTGTTGTGTAATTTACATGTAATTTTGTTAAATTAAGTTTATGTAATTTATGTTTGTAATGTACTGTGCTGCTACTCCAACAAGCTAACTTTCATGGCATTTATACACTGGGTATTGTGCCCAGAACAATAAACTTGAACTCAACTTGAATAATCTTCTGTGTTTAGTGCTTGAAGAATACACAAATACTTCTCTGTCCTTCAGTATACAGCAAATGCAGCAATTTCATCTCTAATTTCTGTCAATATGCATGGACGTCATGTAGAATGTCTTAAATTAAGAGTTACTATTAAAATAATTATACTGTCCAGGAATAAAAAATACTAGTGAAATGACACTCAATCAAAATCTGCATCAAAAGAAAAAGCATTATGCTCTATTATTAACACCAGCACTTTGTGTGTGTTGTTTGAATTCCCAGCATCTGCAGATTTCCTCGTGTATGTTCTATTATTTGTTCTTAAGGCAACGATTCATGGTTAAGTTGAGAACATCCTGAAAATTGAGAAGTAAAATCAGACAATGCTTGAAAAATACAGAAGAGTCCAGATAGCATCGATGGAGAGAAAACTGGGTCACTTTTTCCAAAGAGTTCTTTTTTCTCCATAGATGCTATCTAACTAGCTCAGTATTTCTGACTTTATTTCAGATTTTCAGAATCTGCAGGGTTTTTAACTTGCGTTTAAATTATTGAATGTCAACAAGCTGCTGGTCATCAGCCTTAAAAAAAAAATTGGCTATAGAATTCCCATAGATGTGCAGTGGAGAGATTCTCAAAGACTACATCAAAGCATGGTGTGGAAGCTCCAATGTACAGGATGGCAAAAGACTGCAAAGGGTTGTAGACTCAGCCTGCTCCACCATCACATACGCAGCTCTCCCCACCACAGAGGACAGCTTCCAAGGAAAGTTCTTCAAGAAGGCAGAATCCATCACTACGGGCCCTCTACATTCAGGACATTCTGGCAGGAGGTACGGCACTCGAAGACTCATACTAAACAGTTCAGGAACATCTCCTCCACCATCAGGTTTCTGAATGATCCATCAACCTCAGAATACCACCTCATTATTCTTTTTTGTGCAACATTTATTTTTTAAAATTTATATCAAGTTTATATCTTTGCATTGTACCATTGCCAACAAATCTCATGCCAAAATAATACCTAATTCTGCTTCTGATTTTGGATCCAATCTATTAGTGCCCATGGGTATATGGGACAATGATTAATGTGATGTTGTTGTTGTGGTCTTTATGTGAAAACTTTAATCTGATATCTGTCCTCTTGGAACAGTTTTACACTAAAATCTCATTTTACAACACAGGCCCTTTAAAGTTCACTGAACAAAATAGAATTGATTTAACTCCTATCCTTCTTACTAATGCATTGAAATGATGATAGCTATTACACTGAGACAATTTCAGCATATAAGCCTTCAAATTTTAAATCAAAATAGTAATCTTATAACTTTAAAATCTTATAACTAATTCTCTGTTTTCAATTTCAGAATTGAGATGAACAAGCACAGGCCTTTATTTGAATTCCATTTTGAAGATGACACTTTTGATTTTAATTATTCAATCCTATAATGGCAATGTGCTGAGCTGGATAGGGTAGATAATCAGCAAAATAATGTCACAATATATAGGAATGCAAAGCATATGATATCAAAATATTTGATTTGAAACTCAAACACATCAAAACAAGGAACATCATAAGAGCAACTTCCACACTCTATAGAAGGCTAATTATGTGATTACAAATGTACACAGTATGTTAAATAGATTGGACAGAACTCATTATTAAGAACCTCCATGCTGCAGCAGCAAGCATTATTACAAGAGATGATTATACTGACATATAAGCCTTGTACCATGCCCTTTAGCAGTCAGATAGATTATTGACTTCAAGAAGAACTATTAGTGAAGAGGAGCAGGAAGATATAGTTGGTGAGATGATGCAGTTTAACACAATATGACACTTATTCCCTGAAACCTGCATTATAATTATTCTGTTCAAAATACAAGCACACTATCACCTTCCAGCTTCCACCTTCTCTTCCCCCACCTTCTTATCCTGGCTTCTTCCCCCTTTCTTTTCAGTCTTAAAAAAAGGGTGTCAGTCCAAAATGTCGACCCTTTCTTCCAGACCATAGATACTGCCTGACCTGCTGAGTTCCTCCAGAATTTTGCATGTGTACCTCTAGATTTCCAGCATGGGCAGTATCCCTTGTGTTACAGAATGCATCCTTACATTTTCTGTCTGTCTTCACACTTCAGTGTTAGAACAAGCAAAAGTCAAAAGCTAGGAAAACGTTTTGATGCAAGACCATCAATAATGTCTGCTTAAAGCTGAATTTTATAGTCATTCTTGTGAAAGACTGAGATAAAAAAGTCTTGTTAATTTTGCTACTTTATTGGAAAATTGCAGCTTTTTCTTCCCAGCCCATTTGTGCTTCCTTTACCAGCTGAGAAGGGAGCTTTCAACAACACCCTTGCCGATGTCACTTCTTCCACCTGCCAAGCCATACTTATAAAAAACAAAAAATTAGAGTAAGTCAGAGCTTTTCATCCTTCTTAAACACTATTAAAATGTATTGTAAAGAACTAGTCCCAGACTTAATTAGTTTTAGACATAAGAATGTGACTTAATAAGTAAGAACCTGAACACCAAACATGTGGAAGCAGCACATTAATCACCTGTCAATATTAGACTGTAAGGCCATAAGACATAGGAGCAGAATTAGGACACTCGCCTCATCGACTCTGCTCTGCCATTCCATCATGACTGATTTAATATCCCTCTCAATCCTATTCTCCTACTTAACCCCGTAACATATGACACACTGACTCATGAGGAAACTATCAACCTCCATTTTAAATATACTCAATGACTAGGCCTTCACAGCTGTCTGTGGCAATGAATTCCACAGATTCACTGCTCTTCAGCTAAAGAACTTCCTTCTTATGTCTCTCTGACTGGAAATCCCTCTATTCTGAGGCTGTGCCATTTAGTCCTAGACTCACAGCTACTCTATCTAGGCCTTTCGATACTTGATAGATTTCAATTAGACCCCTCCACCACACTAACTTCTAGTGAGTATAGGCCCAGAACACTGTCCAAGTCCTTCTGCCAACTCACTGCTTCCTCAACACTACCTGCTCCTCCACCTATCTTTGTATTGTCTGTAAACCTGGCCACAAAGCCATTAAATCAAAACATCCAAATTGTTGACATATAACGTGAAAAGAAGCAGTCCCAAAACGGACTTCTGTGGAGCACCTCTAGTCATGGGCAGTCAACCAGAATAGGCCCCTTTATTCTCACTCTTTGCAGCCTGCCAGTCAGCCAAACTTTTATCCATGCTAGTATCTTTCCTCTAATACTATGGGTTCTTATCTTGTTAAGCAACTTCATGTGTGGCATCTGGTTAAAGGCTTTTGAAAATCCAAGTAAACGTCCATAGATTCTCCCTTGTCTTTCCTGACTTTTGTTTCCTTAAAGAATTCCTACAGATTTTTCAGACAAGATTTCCCCCTAAGGAAACTATGTTGACTTTGGCCTATTTTATAATGAGCCTCCAAGTGCCCTGAAACCCCATCCTTAATAATGGACTCCAGCATCTTTCCAACCACTGAGGTCAGGCTAACTGGCCTATAATGCTTTTCTTCGGCTTCCCTTCCCTTCTTGAAAGGCAGGTTGATATTTGCAATTTTCCATTTCTCCAGAACCATTCCAGAATTCCAATGATTCTTGAAAGATCATTACTAATGCAATCTACATTCTCTTCAGCTGCCCCTTTCAGAACCTTGTGGTGTAGTCCATCTGGTCCAGGTGGCTTATCTACCTTCAGACCTTCCCAAGAACCTTCTCTTTAGTAATAGCAGCTACACTCACTTTTGCCCCTGACACTCTCAAATTTCTGGCATACTGCTAGTGCCTTTGACAGTGAGGAATGACACAAAATCAAAATACTTAGTAAGTTTTTCTGTCATTTCTTTGTCCCTCGTTACTACCTCTCCAACATCATTTTCCAGCCCAGCACTCCAATAGCCACTCTCGGCTCCTTTTACTCTTGGTACATCTATCTGAAGTAAACATTTGGTGTTCTCTTTGTCATTATTGGAGATCTTACCTTTGTATTTCATCTTTTTTCTCCTTATGGCCTTTTTAGTTGCCCTTTCTTGCTTTTAAAAGCTTCCCAGTCCTCTAAGTTACCATGAATTTATGCTGTATTATATGCCCTCTCTTTTTCTTTTATGCTGTCTTTGACTTCTCTTGTCAGCCACAGTTGCCTCATCCTTCCTGTAGAATACTTCCTCATCTTTGGGATGTATCTATCCTGTACCTTCTGAATTCCCCCCAAAAACTCCAGCCATTGTTGCCCAGCCATCATCCCTGCTAGTGTTCCCCTCCTATCAATTTTGGCTAGCTCTTCTCTAATGACTCCTTCATTTTTGTTTAAATGTGGTTTTGCTACTGTTGGAGCCTGTGAAATGCATTTTGGTGGCGTGTTTTTGGGCTGACTGAACAATCTGGTGCTTTGCTTTCTCCTGGGGTGTTCAGTGGGGCATGTGGCCTCAAGGTCGAGAAGCCTGGAGGTGGGGCATGAGTCCACAACAAACAGCATTTTTTCACCAAGCTTGCTGATTAAAGTGTTAAGGAAAATTGAAATCATCAAGGCTGAGGTGAGAGTATGGGCAAGCGGGTGTTCAGTGCTGTCTACCAGCCTCTCACTCGCTGCTCCCAGAGGAAGGTCCCTGCATTCAAATGGTCTCCTTCTCCCTTGATGCTGTTGGAGGATGGTGCCGGAGTCTTGGGCCTTAGGCAAAGATTAATCGATGCGGTTTGTAGGTTGGACTCTGTAGTTGATGTTTCTGGGTTCTGGTTGCTCTGTTTTTTGTTACATTTAGCAAATAACTTCCTCTTTGTGATGTGACTGAATGGCAGGAAAGCCAGCATGATTCCAGGGTACTGTGGTACAAGCCTAAATCACTCAAAACTCTTCACTCCATGTGAGTTAATTATCTAGCCTAGAGTTGGTTCTGGCTGTCTCTAGCTGTTATGTTATCAGATGCACCAAAGACGGCAGCCATGAAGTGCAGTGCAAATAATTAACATCAAAATTACTTGGATAACTATAACCGCTTTCATTTTTAATGGGCGTTCATGCTCGTTGCAATTAAACCTATTAAATGTATTACTTGAATGTGTTTCTATAAACAATTGGCAAAACCATTTCAATAGAGAGGAAAAAAAATCCTATTTGCTTTATTGCAGAAGAACGAGAATTTTGACAAGATGCCAATCTAGTTTGTACAGTGATCAAACCTGTTCATTGTTGTGTGTGACTGGTTTATCAAAAGTAATCTTCTTGAGGAAATCATTTTTCCACATACCCATCTCCCTCACCCTGGGCTCCCAGAAAGAACAAGGTGAAATTATATCCGATAAGCTCATTTTACTTTCTGCTGCAATGATTTTACTGCAGATTACGTTGCCTGACCAAAGTGGCCTGGAAATTTGGAACTATCCATTTTTGGATCTCACAATTACATTAATAGCCTATAGTCAAAGGGGCAAACATGGAGATGATTGAATTTTGATTCAGACTTCATTGTAATGCAGGAATTTTAATTACACGAGTAGACTGAAGAAACGGCAGGTTGCTATTCTTGGAACAGAGATAGTTGATAGGAGCCCTAATGAATCTGGACAGCATTGATGGAGAGAAACTATTCCCAAGAGTTGCACCAGCAGGAAAATCAGCCTGAAAAATTAAGTGCCTACATCATTCTAATATTTTGTAATTAAATAATTGGTGAAACTGTGGCTAATCTTTGCCCAAAACCATGCATTTATCTTTGCCTTGTACTACTTACGTTGGCAAAGATTTACAAGCTTAAAGTGAACAAATGATCAGTTCCAATTGCCATGTGCAGGAGGGAGCTCCGAATTTTAATCATGTAAAAGTCTTTGCTAGCTTCAATCCTGAAAACACTGGCCTTATTTTTTTTTGTAATTCAAATTTTTATTATTATGTATTCTTATTTTACAAAGCAGTCTATTTTTGAACATAATCCTAAATTTTCCAACTAGCAGTATAGTTGCACATGTCTCATTCTTCTTAGTATATTGAAACCAACAACAATTAGTTCACACCTTCAGATTCCAGGGAATAAAATCCATGTCTGGAGACTTATTCTTGCGATTTAATAACGTCAAGCATATTATCATCAGGTCTATGCCAAATGACACCCAAATCCTTTACACCTTGTCTCAGAAGCAGTATTCTCTACTCCTCATACTGTCCCCTGTGCTGTCTAACTGGGATATGGTATACTTAATGCAATGTTTTATTTAATTATCTCTGTGCATCTTTAGATAGGTTTGCACCATTTGGAAATTACTCTGCCCTCTTTGTTTTTAGCCAGTAGTATATGACTTCACATTTGCATTCACATTGATTTCACATTGGTATTAGTATTGGTTTAATATTGTCACGTGGATGAAGATACCAAGTGAAAACTTTGTCTTGCATACTGTTTATTACACAGTGCAGTAAAGTAGAACAAAGTCAAACACTAACAGAATGTATTTAAAGTGTAACAGCTACAGAGAAAACAGTGTGCAGGTAAATAATAAAGTGAAGTAGATTGTGAGGTCAAGAGCTTATCTTTTGGTACTAGGGTACCTTTTATTAGCCTTATTGCAGTGGGGTAGAAGCTTTCCTTGAGTTTGTCACAGAGTTATCTGTTTGCTTAATCTATCAATTTCATTTTATAATGGAATGCTTCAGACCATTGTGCCATTATCTCTTTCCCACAAGAAAGATATGTGGATTTCCATCCTACCATCTGAAGCGTTATTAACTTTGAACTTTGAACTGAGTAACTGAGACCCCAACACAGATCCTTGAACAAATACACTACTTCCTCATTTTCAATTTAATTGTTCATCTTTAAGAGACCCTTTTTGTTCCTGACACCCTCTTATGTCTTAAACAATTTTAAAGGAGGTGCGTTGAGTTTATTTTCTCTTGCATTTTTCCTTTTTTTACTCACTTTTTGTAACTTCTATCACATGTTTAGTCATTTTTGCAGGTTTCAGTAGTGTTAACCTGTTACATTTGCTCCTCAATTCACTGCTGAATGGTTGGCTTGTGGGTCAGCTACTTGGAATTTCAGTGATGGCTAAGGTTGAAAACATGAGATGCATGAAGATAGCATAAAGATCTTCACGCTTCTTGGAGGAGTTAACATTTTCAAGCCTGCCATTATCAAGTACCCATGTCTTATTCTGGTATTGTTCATGACACAGATTGTGCAGCTTCTCAGGGCTGTTCCGACACTTTTCATAATCACACTCAAATTGCAGCAGCAGCTCAACACCTTTCACCCATGTATTCTCTCTCTTTGTCAGTTACTCCTCATCCCTAAACCACACCATTCACAGTGGTCTCACTACTTCCTCTACCATGTCATCTCCTATCGTCTCTCTATTTGCAGTGCTATCATGTTTGCTGTTGTGTGCTGGGGCAGCAGGCTGAGGGTAGCAGACACCAACAGAATCAACAAACTCATTTCTAAGGCCAGTGCTGTTGTGGGGGCGGAACTGGGCTCTCTGACGGTGGTGTCTGAAAAGAGGATGCTGTCCAAGTTGCATGCCATCTTGGACAATGACTCCCATCCATTCCATAATGTACTGGTTAGGCACAGGAGTACATCCAGCCAGAGACTCATTCCACCGAGATGTAACACTGAGCGTCATAGGAAGTCATTCCTGTCTGTGGCCATCAAACTTTACAGCTCCTCCCTCGAAGTGTCAGACACCCTGAGCCAATAGGCTGGTCCTGGACTTATTTCCACTTGGCATGATTAACTTATTATTATTTAATTATGGTTTTATATTGCTATATTTCTGCACTATTCTTGGTGGAGCTGTAATGAAACCCCATTTTCCTTCGGGATCAATAAAGTCTGTCTGTCTGAATGACTGTACAGTAAGTCTGATGCTAATAATCATTTGGATTGATGATTTTTAGTGGTGGGCTGGAACGGTTAGTGTAACTCTATTACAGCACTAGTGACCAGGTTCATTTCCTACTGTTGTTTGTAAGGAGTTTGTACATTCTCCCCGTGACTATGTGGGTTTCCTCCGGGTTCTCCAGTTTCCTCCCACATTACAAAGGCATACATGTTAGTAGGTTAATTGGTCACGTGGATGTATTCAGGGGCATGGGCTCTCAAGTCTGGAAGAGGCTGCTACTGTGGTGCATCTCTAAATATATAAAAAAGTTAAAAATCAAAATGAATAAATTAAGATAAATAGTTTGCCTTGTGAATGTGAAATCCTGCTGATGCGCAATTGTCCATTACTAAGCAGTATATATTTAATGTTCTGTACAAACTACACAAGAATTATCTTTTGAAAGTACCACTGAACCTAAACCATTTGCTCATACTGAGAGAAAATGCTAATGCATGTTAACGTGTGTTATGCAGATTTGTATCTAAGCAGTTTTGAAGTGTTCTCCTTTTGGCTGAGAAAAAAGCTATTTCTACAAACCCAATTTAATTCCAATTTATTGTCAATAATGTGGAGATGTCGTCCTTCAGCCCCATCATATCATTGGAAAGTGATTTAGACTCTGAATCCATTCAAGCATAATTTACAGACTAGGGTTTAAAAACATAGAAATATCTAAAAATTAAATTTAAAGCAATACAAATAAATTTCAATTTAGAGCAATTTATATTGTTCAGTGAAGATAGAATAATAATCTGATCTAGGCTTTGGATGGGATTATAAAATCTCACTCATCTTTAGGGTATAAGAGTGGATTACTTCTTTAAAACCACGTGGAACATCAGATTTTTCATTATATCACAAATAAAAAGACATTTGCGAATGAGTAGGAACGCAATCCACTATGATCTAATCAAAGTGCTTGAAGCAAATACTAGGTTCAATGGGATACGTAAGAAAGAACTTATTTAATAAGACAACAGAAGTGTTGTTTCAAAAGTAGAAGTTAGTCCATTATAGAGGTGGGTAGAGTGGAGATAGAACTCTTTTTCCCTTGAAGGTGCTGAGAATAGGTATGGGGGCGTGGGGTGATGGGTGGTGTTCAAGCAAAAAGTTCAATGTTCAGAATGATGGACAAGGGCATTAGGAAGGAAGATGAATAGGATGAAAACCCAGATCAGTCAATGTCAGCCAGATGAGTTAACACTGTTCCATGCTGCTGTGTACCAGTAGGTTCACACCTGCGCTCACACGTGTGGGTGATCATGTTTGTCATCACCAGACTGGGAAGAGAAACCAATTTACCACGGACCATGCAGAGACACAGACAATAGAGTCACTACCTCCCAAGATCAGCGACCTGGGCCCACGCCTGACTCTGGGTTCTGTCATTTGTGGATTTTACAGGTTCTCTCTATGACTGCATGAGTTTCCCCCAGGTGTTCTGGATCCCTTCCACACTCCAAAGATGTGCTGGTTGAGAGGTTAATCGCTGTATATTACTTGCAGCTTGTAGTTGAGTGATAGAATCTAGGGGGAACTGATCAGAATTAGAGGACAGTAAAACAAGGGATGAGTGTAGAATTAGCATACATGGATGGTTGATGGACAGCACTGACTCATGGGGCTGAAAGGCCTGTTTCTGCAGTGTCCCATTATGATTCTTCCTCTGTTTCTTGTCCCTGTGATCCGTTTTAGTGAGTGTACCACTTGGCCTTACTGAGAACAAAATAACACAACTGATAGAAGCTGAATTTGGCCGTACAGCCTATGATGCCTGTACTATGATGCCTATTTACTTAGACCACTTGAGTCCTCAGATCTATTATCCTGTCTGAAACAAAAAAAATCCAAATATTCCAGCCTTAGATACTGCATTAAGCCACAAGTTGTGGGGTAAAGATTTACAAGACCCTAAGAAAATTCCTCCTTCACCTTTTTCTTAAATGTGGGACCCTTCATCCTGAAACCATTTGCATACAAGTGTGGGACTATCCCATCTGTAGAAGCATCTTTTCAGTATCTGTCTTCTCAAGTCTGCTAATATTGCAATATATTTTGATAAACTTGTCTGTCATTCTTCCAAACTTCAGAGATTTTATGTAGTTTATTCAGCCTTTCCTCATAACACTTTCAGCCCAGCATTTATTCTCTGCAATGCCTCTAAGGCAAATATATCTTCCCTTAATTAAAGAGATCAATACTGTACGTTTTCCAATTGGGGTCTCAAATGTTGTGTGAACAAATTTTCCCTGGATAGTCTGCTTCGAGCCAGTGGCATTTACTTAATGCAGCGAATGCTTACAAAATAATTGAGTTATATCATGCCTCAGTGATAATTTAATAATTTTTCATCATGACTTTCCATATCGACACTACCTTTAGCTTTCAGCAGCCTCTGATTACATACAGACTGTCAAACCAGTGCCCACCTTGTTATGAATTTGATTTGTAGCACCTCCAGGAATTTTGTTTTCAAAGCTCTTCAAATGGCCCTGGCCATTAAACTCGATTTCCCTCTGAAAATATACTATTCATTAATTCTATTCCAATCCAATATTAAAGACTGATGAGCATGACTGATCGCTGTGAGAGATGGATTCAGTGACCACTTTATGAGGTACACTGGTATGCCTGTTTGTTAATGCAAATATCTAATCAGCCTATCATGTGGCAGTAACTCAATGCATGCAGATATGGTCAAGAGGTTCAGTTGTTCTTCAGACCAAACATCAGAATAGGGAACAAATGTGATTTAAGTGATTTTGATCGTGGAATGATTGTTGGTGCCAGCCAGGGTGCTTTGAGTATCTCAGAATCTATTGCTCTCCCGGGATTTTCACACACAGCAGTCTCTACAGCAGGGGTTCCCAAGCTTTCTTATGCCATTGGCCAATAGCATTAAGCAAAGGGTCTGGGGATCCCAGGTTGGGAACCCCTGCTCTAGAGTTTACAGAGAATGGTGTGAAAAACAAAAAAAAACATTCAATGAGTGCTTGTTCTGTGGGTGGAAATGCCTTGATAATGAGAGCGGTCAGAGGATAATGGCCAAACTGGTTCAAGTTGACAGGAAGATGACTGCAACTCAAATAACCACACTTTACAACAGTGGTGTTGCAGAAGAGCATCTCTGAATACACAGCATGTTGAACCTTAAAGAAGATGGCTACAGCAGCAGAAGATCTGCTTATTAGGTACCGGATGTACATAATAAAATGGCTTCTGTGGGTAACCGCACAACACATGGGACAGAGTTAACCAGCTCTATGGCAAAACTCGGATACAAATTGGGTGGGCTAATGACGCTGTTATAAATCTGTGTCTCTCTAGTGCTCCAGATACAATGTACGAACTGTAGCCAATTTGCATAAAATCTATAATACCGGTGGGTTAATTGTTCAAGTATCAAGGATCAACTTTATTCACCATATACAGTTACATATATTAGGAATTTGTGTTGTGTGTTGCTGTGACATGAAATAAAAAGCAACATTTAATAATTATAAAGAATCATGTAAAAATAAGTTAGAGGTTAAAGTACAGATGTGGAATAAAATGTACATACATACATAAATGCCCGCATGTACTTACAATGTAAACTACATTATAGAAAGAGGTTTGCAATGAGGTGCAGTGACTGAGGTAACAGATGGAGGGGTGTGGGGGTAACTAGAATGATTGATCAGATAAACTGCCTGGGGCGAGAAACTTTTAAGATGGTGTAAAGTTTTTGTTCTAATGGCCCTACAATGTTTTCCAGGAGAGAGCTTTTGTAAAAGGCATATTGCAAGGTGAATAGTGTCTGCAATGATTCGCCTGCCCACTTCTTTGTACTGACACATGTAAGTCCTGAAGTGATGGTAGGCTACAGCCAATGATATTTTCAGCTGACCTGACATTTTGCTGTGGTTTTCAAATTTTGGTGAGAAGAAGCTGCACCAAATGTGATGATGCTCTCTATGATGACAGTGTCAAATTGTACCACCATGCTCTGGGGAAGATTGAATTTTACCAGCCGCCACAAGAAGTACATCCACTGTGAACCTTTTTACTAATGAAGGAGATATGGTTCTCTCTGTTTAACTGAGGGTCAAGAGATACTGGAGGTTAAAAAGAGCAATGATATCCAATGATGCCTGCTTTCTGAGAACAAACTAAAACCAGCAGTTCAAACTTAATGTAGAGTTTATCTATTTCAGTTGTCCTGGTGGAAGGTGGGTATTAGATTAGTTATGATGGTCATTCTTGCTTTTGCTCACCACTTTACTGGAAACATTGATATGACCAAGGAGATGGTGGTGGACTTTAGGAGATCTAGGCCTCATATGGAGCCAGTGATCATTAATGGAGAATGTGTGGAGCAGGTTAAAACCTACAAGTATCTGGGAGTACAGTTAGACGAGAAGCTAGACTGGACTGCCAACACAGATGCCTTGTGCAGGAAGGCACAGAGTCGACTGTACTTCCTTAGAAGGTTGGCGTCATTCAATGTCTGTAGTGAGATGCTGAAGATGTTCTATAGGTCAGTTGTGGAGAGCGCCCTCTTCTTTGTGGTGGCGTGTTGGGGAGGAAGCATTAAGAAGAGGGACGCCTCACGTCTTAATAAGCTGGTAAGGAAGGCGGGCTCTGTCGTGGGCAAAGTACTGGAGAGTTTAACATCAGTAGCTGAGCGAAGGGCGCTGAGTAGGCTACGGTCAATTATGGAAAACTCTAAACATCCTCTACATAGCACCATCCAGAGACAGAGAAGCAGTTTCAGCGACAGGTTACTATCGATGCAATGCTCCTCAGACAGGATGAAGAGGTCAATACTCCCCAATGCCATTAGGCTTTACAATTCAACCGCCAGGACTTAAGAACTTTTTAAAAGCTATTATTAATGCTTTTTGAGATAGTGATTTAGATGCATATCATATTTTTTACTGAGTTAAGTATTGTATGTAATTAGTTTTGCTACAACAAGTGTATGGGACATTGGAAAAAAAGTTGAATTTCCCCATGGGGATGAATAAAGTATCTATCTATCTATCTATCTATGAGTACATTGTAATAGTTTTAGTGTGCGGTTACTTGAGTTGAGTATGATGTTCTCCCAGGGGGTTGTTTCCTTAATGGAGAACGCCTGTGCTCGACTGTTTAATGTGGAGAGGCTGATGCACAGCATCTACCACAGAGTCCTTGACAGATCAGGATCAGAGTCCAAAGGCATGGAGTCAAGGTGACTGGGAACCTTTGACTGCCGCAGCCTTCCTCCACTTTCACTCTCACTGTGATATGTCATCTTCTTCTGCCAGCTCCACCACTGAGGTCTTGGTTGGATTACTCTTCGTCTGGAATCTCCTCCTTGACTTTACCACTAGGTGCTAAGCTCCAGATGACATCATTCTAGGGATCTCAGGAAATCACAAAACTCTCCACTATGACAAGCTGATGATCCTTGGAGAAGATATTGTAATATCCCTTGCTGAGTGGCGGTACATTTACTGTGAAGAAATACTTAATTAATGACACTATTTGTTTAACTTAAACGTGCATTACGCTGTTTCTAAACTTTTAGCTAGGTTATGCATACAAACCGTTAGTCACACAAAATATAATGAAGCAACTTTCAACAAGTGAGCAAAGAGAGGATTTAAGTGGATCCAGCTCATTATTTCTTTCCAGTTCAAGTGCACACAGCTAATGAGTCATATCTCATATTTCATGTGATATAAAAGGATACCATTGCACTGAGTCCAAACTAGCCCTCAGTGCAATCTCACTTCTCCAATTCTCAATATAACCTATTCTACTTCACATACGCCCAACAAACCCCTCGCGGTGACCCCATCAGAGTAATTTATAGCAATCAGTTAACCTGCCAACCATTATGTCTTTGGGATATAAACAGGAACATGGGAGAAACCTAGGGGTTCACGCAGGAGGAACTTGCAAGCTCCACAGAGACTGCTCTTGAGGTCAGAATTAAACTTGGGTTTCTGGTGGCAGCTGCACTACCTGCTACTCCACTTTGCCTGGCCGCTAGTCATTCTCACGAACTTCTAGGAAATAAAGAAACTCCGCAGTTTGATCAAATTAGCTGCAAATAATTCCAGAAGCTGTGTGAGATCTTGAATGAGGGGAATGGGCAAATTCCTTTCTCCATTGACTCCATTTAGTGTATTGTTTCTCTTTCAGAGGCACAGATTGTGAAATATAAGCAAGCTCTATACAGTTCAATCATCAGAATACAGGAAAGATTCAGATTTGTTGCAGTTATATAAGATAATGATGAAGTCATGGAGTATTGTGGACAGTTTTGCATAAGAAATAGTGCAGGATAAATTATTGGCATCTGCTTCAACTTGGGGGGAGTGCTGAATTGCAAGGAGAGGTTACTTATTCCCCGGAACATAGAAGATTAAGGGTGGCCCAATAGAGGGGAATAGAGGGGGTGAAAGCACATAGGCTTTTTCCTAGCAAAGGAGTGCTAAGAACAAAAGGGCATAGGTTTTAGGTCAGGGGCAAGAGACATCAGGGGCAGTTTCTTCACGCAAAAGGCGGTACAGTTTTGGATTGAACTGCCAGAAATAGTGGTTGATGAGGACAAGTTAGCAACTTTTAAAGTAAGTACATTGTTCCAAAAGATTTAGAGGTCTGTGGACCAAATGCAGACAGATTGGACAAGCTCACTGGGCACAGAGTCATCATGGACTAGTTGGTCTACAGGTGTAAGACTATATGGCTCATGTTGGACAATGATGTAAGACTATATGGCTCCATAACTCTATGTGCACCCTAAGACAAATACAGAGAAGGTTAATTCAGAGTTGGCATTAGGAACAAATTTTCCAACACTAGAGAACTTTGGTCGTGAGGATAGTTTGGACACATTAACATAAATATGTAAATTCATGGCCTGCAACATTATGAGAGACGAAGATATCTGGGACCAGAGAGAGTCTATTTCCTTTAACAGAGTGCCCATTTGGTAGAAGGTTTAGAGGGAATCTGAGGGACCAGCCTTTCTCTGAAGGGATATACAAACTGGAGTTCACTGCTGAAAAACTGGTGTTGGCAGAAGCCCTTGGCACATTAAATATTAAAATAAGCAGGTGAAGTTCGGAGCCCACAAGGCTCCAGACTAAAGCTAGCGGGGGTGGGGGATGTGGTATATACAACACCCCCCCAACTGGTAAGGACATGGAGGTAGAATGGCTTCCTGTTGCGGTTTAAATTTCTGTGACCTCTACATGCTCACGGTTATGCACTGGGAGCATAGTTGCAAAGACTTGGGATACACACGGTAAGGTGGGTCAGCTGTAAGCAGGAAGAAGCTACTCACCTTTTGCAAAGCTGAGCCCCTTTAAGTAAAACTCTGAATAAACTCTGAAAGAGACTGAAAAGTTTTTGCCATCATAAAACTTTCCTTTGCTCCTCTTTATAATAATATTTTTTTCCAGGTTGTTCTTGATACCAACACAAGGAAATAAAAACTAACTTTTCATTAAGGCTTGTCAATGAAAGAAAACACCAGCTTTGCCAATTCATGAATTACATACATCTTCAAAGTTCAAAGTAAATTTATCATCAAAATACATACATTATATGTCATGATATACAACCCTGAGATTCATTTTCTTTTGGGTATACTCAATAAATTCAAGAACCATAATAGAATCAATGAAAGACCATGCCCAACAGGGCAGACAAACAACCAACACGCAGAAGGCAACAAAATGCAAATACAAAGGAGAAAAAATAAATAAATTAATAAGCAATAAATATCAAGAACATGAAGTGAAGAGCCCATGAAAATCAGGTCGCACTGGCATCACCCTGCTCGCTTGCATTTGACACAGCACGATTAACTCAACTTTCATAATGGTAACTATGATTGTTGTGATAATTGTAGACTATCACAACACGTAGCCCTGCATCAAAGTGACAATCGAACTCTCTCTAGTGTCAGTGCATCAGGTTCAGAGGACATTGTTCATACCAGTATTTATTGTGAATTTCAGTCATAGAGTTGTAGAATCATCGAGCACTACAGCACAGAAACAGGCCCATTCATCCATCTAGTCTGTGCCGAACTGCCCAGTTCCATCAACTGGCATGTGGGCTATAGGCCTCCATAGTCCTCCCATCCAAACTTCTCTTATGTTGCAATCAAATCTGCATTCATCACTTACCTTGGCAGTTCTTTCCATGCTTACAGCTCCCACTGAATGAATCAAGCTCCCCCTCAGGTTCCCCTTAAATATTTCACCTTTCACCCTTAACCTATGATCTCTAACTCTGTTTCATCCAAGCTCAGTGGAAAAAACCTGCTTGTATTTATTTTATTTATACCTCTCATAATTCTGCATTTACCCTTTCTATACCCCTCAGAATTTTGTATGTCTATATCAAATCTCCACTCACACTCCAGAGAATGAAGGCCTTGCCTATTCAACCTCTCTCTATAATTCTGGTCTTCAAGTCCTAGCAACATCATTAGAAATTTTCTCTGTGTTCTTTCAATTTTTATTGATATCTTTCCTGGAGTTAGGAGAGCAGAACTGCACTTGATACTCCAAATTAGGCCTCATCAACATCTTATAAAACTTCAACAAAGCATCCCACCACTTTTACTTAATACTCTGAATTATGAAGGCCACTATGACAAAAGATCTCTTTATAACCCTATCTACTTATCTGTGACACCGCTTTCAAGAATTTATGGCTAAGTATTCCCAGATTCCTCTGTTTTTCCACCTTCTCAGTGTCCTGCCTTGGTTTGCACTCCCAAACTGCAACACCTCACACATCTCTGCATTAAAGTCCATCTACCATTTTTCAGTCCATTTTTCCAAATGGTTCAGATCCCATTGCAAGCTTTGTTAGCCTTCTGCAATGGTATCTATTACTCCTCATTTAATCCTCTTGTAAAATACCCTATGTATGTCATATCGAGTTTTATTTATGATTACTTATTTTAAGCTGCTACAGTGCTGGCTTTTTGACAATAACCTAGCAGGGGATATCAGGAGGAGAAAAGTAATGATGGTTACAGGTGGATGAATAGCACATGGGTTGGTTTTCAAGGATCACCTTTATTCACCATTTATATACATTGACATGTATTGGGAATTTGCTGTGGTGTGTTGGCAAATTCCTCTTGTTGATTCTAACAAACGTTATTACACACCAGTCAGCCTGGGTCCACGTGAGAACTTTGCACCCGGTAGCATCAACACTTCAGAGTTACATTTCATTCCAGCAGCACAACTATGCCTGGCATGGCAATTCCGATGCTCAGGAGTGCAAGAGGCTGCAGAGAAGACAAAGCACTTCCCACTACTGACAGCATCTACAGGAGGCATCGCCTCAAGAAGGCGGCATCTGTCATCAAGGGTTACAACTATCTGGGCCTCTTTTTACTGTTAAAGTTTGAAATTCAAAGTTTGTTTATTATCACAGTACATATATATCATGATTATACTGCCCTCAGATCCATTTTCTTGCAAGTATAAAGAGACCTGAAGTCCCACATGAACAGCATTAGAAACCTCTACTATCCTACAACCTTCAGTTTCTTGAACAAGCTAAACCCTTCCTCAGCAATGGAACACAACAAACCACCCCTTGCACCACCATAGACTTCTTTCAGATTGTGTCTTTGGTTGTTACACTAACGTAATGTTCTTGCACAGTTTCTTTTCTCTTGTATGATTTATATTTTGCATGTTGTCTGTACCTCCATGTTTGTGATGCTGCTGCTTAAAAAAGAAAGTTTTTCCATTCCACTTGTACCTCACTATACTTTTGCACATGACAATAAACTCAACTTGTCCTGACTGGGCTATTTCCTTCCCCTCATCTTAATGTCAGAAATGATAGTAAGGTTTCAAATAATGAAGTCATCCCTAATCCATGAAGAGCATGAACAAAATTCAGACGTGCTATGAATGGTTCTTGCCACTTAACAGCCAAGTACTAGGAAATGGCTATTTCTTAAATGCGAGTCAATCTTGACAGCTGCAGCATCAACATCTATGTCGCTACTGAATAGAAAGCTACAAGAGCAGATCAAAGCCTGGGTAATCTGTGGAAAGTGGCCCAACTCCTGGTTCCCCAAATTCTGTTTGGTGTTCTTAAGACACAAATCATGCATTTAATGAAATACTTCTCTTGCTTAGATGAGTGGCGTTCCAATGGGCTTTCAAGAGTCTCAACACAATCCAGGATAAAGTGATGAGTTGATTGACATCTTACCATCAATCTTAATGCATATTTCCGTCATCACTGGCACATCAGATCGTACCATCTGTAAATACTCATTAAGACCATTTTATGTAGTTCAAAAACCACCCACTCTGTTACTTGACCTTCATCATCACAGAAAAAAAAACCAGAGAGTATATTCCCATAAGGATTGCATTTGTCTAAGAAGGTAACTCTACATCTTTAACAAATAGCATTAAAATGCGATATTCCTATGATGTCCCCACCCTGTGTATATTTTTTTGTAAGAAGATTTTCTTGTCCTTTGGCCAATATTCAGGCTGAGGAGATCACCATCAACCCAATAAGGGATAATATATCTTTCTGCTACTCCAGTTGTGCGTGTACAAGCTGCCATCTGAGTTTATGAGTGTATTGCAGGGCATTGTCTATGAAGCAGACAATATTGGAAAATGTTGAAATATGCATATGATTATGAACTCATTCCAATATATAGTTACCACACATACAATGCCCAAATGCCATTGATTGCTTTGCAAAATAAAGATGGTATATTTGGATTGAAAATAAGGAGAATAACATTGCAAAAACTGGAAAGACGTCCTCGATCAAATGTCTTTGACTGACTTGCCATTCTCAGGACAACTAAGAATGGGCCAACTCTTGACTCTAAATCAAATTGGAAGGAATTGATTGGTGTGCCTATATAGGTTTGTGTTATGTTTATTGAAAAAAAAGATTATCATAGTCTACACAAGAGTCAGTTTTGAGGTTCTCAGCTGACTTGGGATTAAACCAATATACTCAATTGCTTATTTTTCCCAACAAGTCTTAAATATTGCCTTAGATAAACTGATTTCATGTTTGAAGTATTTAATATCTTCAATTAACCTTTTTCAGTTTTTCTTTGCCCTCAATCTCCATTAGTTATGCTGACTTGTTCAAATACAGCCAGCCAAAATATCTCAAGCATTAGTAAATCTGAAAATTGCCAAGTCTAATACAAGACCGGACATGGGAGCCATCCAGTAGGCATTAAAACAGAGTAATCAAGGGTGAGAAACTTTGAAAATTATATTTTTGATTGAGGCCAGTTGCAATATCTTGCTTGTTATCCAAATTGAGATCAGTTGATTGATCTTCATGCTTAGGTTGAATTTGTGGCTTTCCTGGTGTGCACGGTTTAAGAGAGATTTAAATCACATTGATACGCCCAGTATTTTAAATTCTAGAATAACTATTTTATCTGATGAAGTGCATCGAGTCTTCATGGATGATTGAGTCAGCTCATCTCCAGATTTACATTAAACAATTCTTAACATTGGCAGGAAGCAGAAACAACTTCTCAACAAAACTAACATTGCTTTATAGATGTTTCACACCATGGAGCAGATTTTCCATCTGGCATACAAAGACATTGTAATTACTCACCCTAATTCATCTTTCCTTCAATTTGTTTCAGATCTAGCCATTGTGGGCAACATGACAATTATTCTTCAAATCCTATAATATTGAACTCTGAACATGCAATCAACACGGTCTGTTAACACAGCTTGGAATGTTCACATTTTAACAATGACTTTTTAGTAAGAAAATATAGCACCTGGTTATGAACCTAATGATATTCAATAAATTAGAATCCTCTTTGATTCAAAAGGATAATATTTTTCATGGCTGGTGACTTCTCAAGCTCTTTAAAAATAATGAGACCATTTATTTCACTTCTCTGAGCAGTGCAAACTACTAAATAAAAAAGGCTATTTAATTTTATTTTTGGCTATTTCAAATATAACAGAAATGGGAGAAAAAGATCAGAATTCTGAAAATGTATTGAGTCATGCAGACAGAGCAGTTGAGGTTGTAGAGAGCTAGAAGGATCTGCTTGATGTGCAAAACGGTGTGACTTAACCAAGTTTGGTCCTTCCATCCACAACCTCACTAAACATTTCCATAAGTGTGACAGAATTCAGGATCAGGACCATGTCAATTCCTTCACATAATCAGCATGAAAGCGACACACCTGGAGATCAACAATTACTGTAGAGCTCTGGACAAGAGAATTGAACCTGCAGCTTCCATAAGACACATGTAGGTGCAGAATTTGACCATTCAGCACATTGAGTGTGCTCCACCCTTCCATTATGGCTGATTTATTGTCCCTCTCAACCCTATTCTCCTGCCTTCTCCCTACATCCTTTGACACCCTTACTAATGACAAACCTATCAACCTCTGCTTTAAATACATCCAATGACTTGGCTTCCAGAGTTGACTGTGGCAATTTCTTTAGCCTGATTCACCACCTTCTGGCTAAAGAAATTCCTTCTCATCTCTGTTCTAAAGGGATGTCATTCTATTCTGAGGCTATGTCCTCTCGACCTAGATTTCCCACTATATGAAACATCCTATCCACGTCCTCTCCACTCCATATCACTCTGCAGAGCCCTTCCATTTACTGTGTAAGTCCTTCTCTGGTTTAATCTTCCAAAATGCAATACCTCATATTTATCTGGATTGAAAGCCACTTTCCATTCCTCAGCACACATAACTAGCTGACAAAGATCATCTGTGATTGTTCGTAACCTCCTACACTATCTACAGCACTATCTATTTTAGTATCATTGGCAAACTTACCAGCTGTGCCTTTTACACTCACATCCAAATCATTTATGTAAATTGCAAACCACAAAGGTCCCCTCATCGATCCCTGTGTATACCAGTAGACACAGTCTGAGAAACAACCCTCGGCTATCTCCCTTTGCTGCATACCACCGAGCCAATTATGCATTTGAACTGCTCTCTCCTCCTGGATCCCACGTGACTGAACCTTCCAGGCTAGCCTACAATGTGGGGCCTTGTCATTCTATTCTTACTAAAATCCATATAGACAACATCCACTACCCTCCCCTCATATCCCTCATGATTACCTCCTTTAATACATTTGTCAGTCATAACTTTCCACACACAGAGCCATGTAGCCTGTTCCCAGTCAGACCCTGTCTCTCCAACCTTTGGCAGATCCTGTCACTCAGAATCTTCCAAAGCAATTTACGTGCCACTGATGTCAGATTTACCGGCCTGTAGTTTTCTTGCCTTTTTTTGATACCCTTTTTAAACATTAGTCTTATATTAGCCACTCTCCATTCCTCCAGAACCTTATCTGTGATGAAGCAACAATCATGCAAGGGCTCCACAATTTCTTCTCTAGATTCTCACAAGGTCCGAGATTGCACCAGGGCTGGGCCTGGGGATTTACCCACCCTTATGCATTTTAACACATCAAATACCTCTTCCCTGCTAATTTGTATGTGGTGCAAGACAACAATACTCATTTTCCCTATTTCCTTAGCTTCCACTGTTTTCTCCACAGTAAAAACTGAAGGGAAATACGGTGGATTCTGGTTAAACAGGCCACCATTTAATTGGGACAGCCGTTTATTTGGGAAAATCCTTAAAGAACAAAATCTAAATCAAGAAAATAACTGGGCTTATTTGGGTCACTATGCCGCTTAATTGGGGCGGGTCTCTACTGCTGAATGGTTTACAACTAGCATCAGTCGCATGCACTTGCATGGCCATTAGACACGACACCAAGCTTAGAGCAGTTTTTAAATAGTGTCAGTTGCACGTGCTTGTGTTCAAAAAGCGGTGATTTTCGTCATTGATGGTGAGAATAAACAGTAAGACAATTCGGAAATGTTTTACTCACTCTGGTTTCAAACACTAAGGCTTGGAGATGCTGGAAACAGCTGGGAGTGAAAATGAAATGATTTCACTACTTCAAGAAGTTTGGAATTATGAAGAATTTAAAGGGATCATGAATATTACAATGAAAATGAACTTTTGGGATGATGCAATTGTCTAAAGCATTGTATGAGGGCAGTCCATCATCTGCACTAGGTGTCTGCACAGATTTTGTTCCTTTACTGTCTGTTAGATGTGAGGGTTATGGCCAAAGGAAAAATGGCTGGAGTCACTTCGCACTTTAAGTGTATCAAAAATCAATCTCACAATAATTATTGAAAAGAAAGCTGCCAATATGTTCAAAAAGGTATCTACCAGAAAACACAATAATAGCTCCATACTTATTCTTGACCAGTGTGACAATGCTGACAGTCCTTTTCTCTCTCCTACTGAAGGCAATGAGCTCCTTTTTATTTAGCACTAGGACATATCATCTTTAATTACTAACAAAGTTAACTTAAGACTACGCATGAATTAGAATACAGTGCACCCCACAATGCAGTTACAATCAAATTAAAAAATAACCAGGAAGCATCCACCTTACATACAGTGTACAAACAACATAAACACATTTACACACCCCCATTACTAAGGAAATGGAATATTCACCTTGTATGGCAGAAAAGGCACCATAAAGCCAACCCGAGGGCATCCGCTCAGTTTGCGACCCGTTATGAGAATATACCAGGGAAGTGTGTACACTCAGCAGAATGGCAGGGCAGTGCTTGTGTGTGTGTGTGTAAGGGGAGTGTACATGCTGAGTGCTCACCATCACACAGTCAATCATAGGAACACAACAGATAAGTTCCTCCGTTGATAACTTGGAGGAATTAATACACAGTTTTATAGTGCTGCAGTACTATTGGTAGTGTTCTAATTTGTTCTTAACTTAATTTTAATACATAAAGTGTCACTTTGTTAAAAAGTAGTTTGTCTTTTTTATACCTTTGAAGTATTTCCATGAAACTTTGGCTAATTGGGGCAGCTGCTTAATTGGGCCAAACTGTACTGGTCCCGATGTGACTCAGTTAACCAGAATCCACTATACTCACTAGAAACCTCTCCATTTTCCTTTGGTTCCACGTACAGACAATCACGCTGATCATTAAGGAGACTTATTCTTTCCCTACCCACCCTCTTACTCTTAATATATTTATAGAAACTCTTGGGATTTTGCCTCACTTTTCTTGCCAGATCCTTCTGCTATCCTCTTTTTGACATCCTAACTTCTTCCTTAAGTGCACTCCTGTGCTTCTTGTAGCTTTCTAGAGATTCACTAGTTCACAATTGATTACAGCTGTGTTTGCCTCCCACTTTTTCTGAATGACAGCCTCAATATCACTCGGCAATCAGGTTTCCTGAAACGAGCTGGCCTCGCCTTTCACGCCAACAGGAACATGCAAGCCCTGAACTCCAAGATATCCATGACTCTGGCACCAGGAGGCAACACACCATCCTGGCATCTCTATTATGGCTACAGAACTTTGTCACGCCTAATTACTGAGTCTCCTATTGCACCCGCCACTGCCTGCCTTCTTCCTTTCCGTCGAGCTCCTGTATCAGCTGCTGTGGCGCACGGGCTTCATGGCTGTCGACTCACTTTCAGGGACTCTGTGGTTAATGGTCTCTGTGTTATTTGTTTGCTTTTTAATTGTTTGCACAATTTGTTCTTTTCTCGCACACCAGGCATTTGACTGCCTTTGTTGCGTAGGTTTTTAAATGGGTTCTGTTGTGTTTCTTCATTTTGTGGCTGTCTGCAAGAAGAATCTCAAAATTGTATATTGGTATACATACCTTGATAATCAATGTACTTTGAACTTATAGAGGTTTAGAGTTGAATCACAGCCACCAACCTGACTAGTGCTGCTGTGCCCAAAACAGTGCCCTCCCAACAGTATCCCAAAGGGGTATACTTGTTGCTGTGTAGAATGGCCAACAGAGGAATACTGCTCTGTCTGTTCTCTTTCACTTACATCTCCTGGTGGTCGCCCAGCTATCAGCAGCCTGCACCTTAGGTGTGACCACCTCACTGGGGCTCTTGTCTATGATGCTCTTAACATCCTGGATGATCTCGAGTCCAGGTCCAGTTCCTTGGTGCAGTCATTCAGGAGCTGTACGTGGGCACACTTCCTACAGGTGTAGTCCAAAAGGCCACTGGCAGTCTCTCTGATCTCCCCCATCCTGCTCAAGAAGCACAGCACAACCCTATCTGCTATCCCAACTATACTCATTATAAGTAGTAAGGTTACAATCGACTCAACAGCCCTCAACTAACTTCCCTCCCTCTGCTCGGCCTCCTCTTACTAAATACCGCATGAGCTAAAGCCTCAGCACCTGTACCTCCAAAACTGCCTGCAAATAGACCCTCCAAAACAGCCTTTCTGTGTTACCTTGCTTTCATTGTATTGGCCATCCTCATGACATATTGGACAATAAGACTACTTTCATCTGCACCTTCCACCTGTGCACCCACCACCCCCCTCAACACAGGGCCCCGAATCCTACAACCTCTGTTCAGATAAAAAACACAAAATGCTGGCAGAACTCAGCAGGCCAGACAGCATCTATGGGAGGAGTTAGTGACGACATTTCGGGCCGAAACACTTCATCAGGAGTGAAGTAACATGGGATGGTCGAGGGGGGATAAGAAGTGGGGGGAGGGATGAAGTAGAGAGCTGGGAAGTGATAGGCTGGAGGGAAATGAGCTAGGGGGAAGGTGGAGAATTATGGGAAATAAAAGAGAAAGAAAGGTAGGGCTGGGGGGAGATTGTAGTGAGGGGGGGGAAGAGAGAGAGGTTGTGAGTCTCAACTCACAGACCTCCGTTGATAACCCCCCCCCCCCCCCTTACCCCGTCCCTATCTATAATTTTAGTCTGGTTCTCTTTCTCTCTCTGAAGTGAGTTGGTGTTCGTGGGTTCAATGTCCATTTAGGAAGTGGATGACAGAGGGGAAGATGCTATTCCTGAATCACTGAGTGTGTGCCTTCATACCTTCTGCCTGATGGTGACAGTGAGAAAAGGGCATGCCCTGGGCGCTGGAGGTCCTAAATCATGGACGCTGCCTTTTTGAGACACCGCTCCCTAAAGATGTCCTGGGTACTTTGTCAGCTAGTACCCACAATGGAGCCGACTAGATTTACAACCTTCTGCAGCTTCTTTCGATCCTGGGCAGTAGACCACCCGCCCACCCTCCCATACCAGACAGTGATGCAGCCTGTCAGAACGCTCTCCACCGTACATCTATAGAAGTTTTTGAGTGTATTTGTTGACATACCAGATCTCTTCAAACTCCTAATGAGTGTTGATCGTCAGCGAGGAGGAGATATTATCGCCAATCCGCACAGATTGTGGTCAGTTCACCACAGCAGCTTATATTTCTAATGATAATCTTTGTATCTCTGCCAGAAAAAAACCAGGGCAAGTTTGAAGAAACCAGCCCATCACTGATCAGAAGTAAACACAAGGCTTCCTTGAACTGGAAGCACCATTATGTCTCAAGGGAAAAAATAGACCTATCTTCAAAGCCCATTCAATAAAAATTTCATCACTTAAAGTAAAGAGTAGGTGGGTATAACACAAGCCTTTCTTGATTGGAAGCAACATTAAGACTCAAGGGCAAAAATAAACATATTGTCTTCAGAAGCCCATTGAAATAAAAATATGTAATCTTGGAGAAAGAAAGAGTAAATGGACGTAACACAGGAGAGTCAATGTTTTACTGATCATTAAGGTATACGTGGCCTTCATGCACAAGGATCAATTTTATTCACATTATACACTGAGTGGTGGCATTATTAGGTATATCCAGTACCTATTAAAGTGGCTACTGAACGTATGGTCTTCTGCTGCTGTAGCCCACCTACTTTAACGTTCAAGGTGTATGTTCAGAGATGCTCTTCTGCACACTACTGTTGTAACAAATGGTTATTTGAGTTGCAGTCATCTTCCTGTCTGCTTGAACCTATCTGATCGTTCTCCTCCGCCCTTTCATTATCAAAGCATTTTCACCCACAGGACAACCGCCCACTGGATTTTTTGTTTGTTTGCGCACCATTTTCTGTAAACCCTAGAGACTGTTTCAAAAGAAAATCCCAGGATGTCAGCAGTTTCTGAGATTCTCAAAACCAACCCGTCTGGCATCAACAATTATTCCGTGGTCAAAGTCACTGAGATCATATTTCTTCCCCATCCTGATGTTTGGTCTGAACCTCTTAACCTCGACAAAATGCCTTTATACATTGAGTTGCTGCAGATGATTGGCTGATTGCATTCATGAACAGGTGCATCTAATAAAGTGGCCACTTTAAGACCAAAAAAAGACCAAAGACCGAAGAATAAACCCTGCTGAGAGCCAAGGAGGAGGAGGAGAACTCAAGAAGGAAGGTGAAGTGAAAGGAACGTCTTGAGGACAGGTCATGAGCATATGCACCAGGATTCACAGCACGCTACCCAATCTTGGAACAACCCCAGCACAACATAAGGCTAAAAAGTTTAACACTGTAAGGCGCTGGAAAAGGGCCAGTAACATCATGATTAATCCTACTCACCCTGCTCATAGACTGTTTGCCCCACTCCCATCAGAGAAGAGGCTACACAGCATCCTCGCCAGGACTCACAAACAGTTACTTCCCCCAAGCCGTCAACCTGGTCAGCACCTCCAAACATTAACCCGCCCCACCAACCCATCAGCAACTCTTTTCCACACCTCATTCCTACCCTGACATAGTCACTGCCCTACTCTGTTTTCGTATGTCCAGCTGCCACCTCGAAGAGTTCCTCTTGCCAAGAGTCACCTTGTCACTTTATCACAGTCAATGTACAGTATATAAACTAGTCTTACAGATTTCCGGACACACTCAAACAGTTACTTGTACATTGCGTTTTAAAGGGTTCATTTGAAACTATAAAACCATAGACGGTAAGACATAGGAGCAGAATTAGGCCATTTGCCCTTTGAGTCTGTTCTGCCATTCAAGCATGACTGATCCTTTTTTTCTTTCTTTTCCTCAACCGCATTCCCCTGCCTTCTCCTTGTAACCTTTGATGCAGTGTCCAATCAAAAACCTATCAATCTCTGCCTTAAATACACCCAACGACCAGGCCTCCCCAGCTGTATGTGGTAATAAATTCCACAAATTTTATATTTATATTTATTTATTTTTTCTTTTTTGCTCATTGTACTTTTTATGCTGCATCGGATCTGGAGTACCAATCATGTTGTTCTTCTTTATACTTGTGTACTGAAGAATGAGAAACAATCCTGAAAACTAAAAAGCCATGTGCAGTTGATGAATTCCCCTCTGAGGTTCTAAGGTATGGTGGAGAAGTTCTCTGGACATGAATCAGTGATCTCATTCCCAACCTCTGGGACGAGTTAATCTCAGAGACACAGTAATTCTGACTAATCTTCAGTTCTGAGAGCTGGTGATTACAGAGAAATCGGTCTGCCATCTGCCACAGGATAAGCCATCATGAGAATTCTCCTCCACCATCTCAAAGGTTCAAAGGTTCATTTTATTATCAAAGTATGTAGGCAGAATACAACTCTGAGATTTGTCTTCTCCAGATAGCCATAGAATACAGAACACCATAGATGTTGAAAGAAAGGCATCAATTCCCCCACATGAAAAGAAAAAGAAGCAAAAACTCACAAACCCCAAAACCCTTAACCCCTCCCTCACTAAAACTAACAGATCATCCACATGGAGAACAACAAGGACATCAAACCCAAACCCCTCAGCCCACCAATCTGCAACAAGAAAAATGGGTGAGAACATGAAAAAAGCATAGAACTGAAAAAGGCCAATATGAACTAGTTAGTTTGAACTACAGTTCTATCCATATATCTCAGAGAGCATTGATAACATCTCGGAGAGCATTGGGATCCTGTGGTCCTTCCAAGGGCAGTGACTCAAACTGAGGGGAACGACTCGAACCAGTGCCCCTCTGAGGGCAGCAATGAATTATTGCCCCTCTGAGAGCAGTGACTCGAATCAGTGCCCCTCTGAGGGCAGAGACTATAACCCAGCGGCCTCTCTGAGGGGAAGGACTTGAACCAGTGCCCCTCTGAGGGCAGCAATGAATCAGTGCCCCTCTGAGAGCAGTGACTCGAATCAGTGCCCCTCTGAGGGCAGAGACTATAACCCAGTGGCCTCTCTGAGGGGAAGGACTCAAACCAGTGCCCCTCTGAGGGCAGCAATGAATCATTGCCCCTCTGAGAGCAGTGACTCGAACCAGTGCCCCTCTGAGGGCAGCAATGAATCAGTGCCCCTCTGAGAGCAGTGACTCGAACCAGTGCCCCTCTGAGGGCAGCGACTCAAACCAGCACCCCTCTGAGGGCGGAGACTATAACCCAGCGGCCTCACTGAGGGCAGAGACTCAAACCAGCACCCCTCTAAGGGCAGCGACTCGAGCCAGTGCTCCTCTGACGGCAGAGACTATAACCCAGCAGCCTCTATAAGGGCAGCAACTTGAACCAGCGGCCTCTCTGAGGGGAAGGACTCGAACCAGTGCCCCTCTGAGGGCAGCAACTCAAACCAGCACCCCTCTGAGGGCAGAGACTATAACCCAGTGGCCTCACTGAGAACCGCTTGCTCTGCCCTGCATTCGCCTCGATATTTCAATCTTCCTTGATGCCTTAATCGGCAAAAAATGTAGTTGACCACGGCCCCTTGTCTTGTTTCTGAGCTTTTCCTTGTGGTAGCGTGTACTCCTATTTTTGGCCTGGAGTTTTCTCAGAGACAGCAGAATGCTAGCTCACTTGATGGAACTACAGACTGTAAGTCACAGGCTCAACAGTTTCAAAAACAAAATTAAGCTAAGAAGAATAAGTAGAAGACATAGAAAAACTGAAATGATTGACCATCAGGAACATGTTGCCCGATGAATCGTTGTTCGCAGGCACCATCCTGACCAGCTGAAGGGCTCCCCGGGTTCACAATGGAGATTCCGCCTGTGAGGCAGCAATTTGGAAATGATTTTTGTTGTACCAGAAATCTGGGAAAAATGTGAAAATTTGGGAAAAATGGGAAAGCCTCTGCCTTTTTTTCATACAAATGTCATGAGCTCCACCCGCTGAGAGGAATTGTAGAGAATCCTCTTTGAATTTGTCAATCCATTGACATTCTTTGTCATAATTCTATGGACCCTGTATTCGCTGCACTCCTTTAGTAGGAATTTGGCCAATGGAAGGTCATAAGCTAAGATACTAAAACAGCTAATATTCAGCCTATTGGAACATAGGTAGAACACAAGGAGAGCGGCATGACTCCCACAGATACTGATGGAAGTCTCTCTGGACTTGGAGTAGATTTACTTCTGTGGAGTGTTCCATTCACGCTCAGATACAAATTCTTCAGAAGTCTAACTAGTGGGGGAGCTGGATAGGTCCACAGGTCAGTTGAAGCCTATTAACTTGTTTGTAAACTTCACCACCTCTTTTTTTTAGGTTGTTTCACAGTCATTTTTCATTCACAATGAGAGCAATTTTCACCTTCTCTGTGTGATATTGCACTGCATTGAACTGCTTATCTTTTGTAGAACCAGCTGATTTTCACCCTTTTGAGATCACAGGAACGAAAATGTGACTGATTCCTAATGGACACCGCGGTACTGACTCCTCAAGGTTTACTCTGTAATATGGCTTGGAGCTGAACTAGACTTGAAGTGTTTGCATCAGTTATGAATCAATGAGCACTTTCATCAAGATCAAGTTCAGCTTAAGAATCTAAGCTTACACTCCAACATAAGAAGGTTGTGCTTCGAATAAGATGTTGAATAAAGTTCCTGTGTAGCTGTGCAGATGTTGAAATCACCACTTTGAAAGACTGTGCTGTTATGACTGGTATTGATTAATATTACTTTCTCAATCAGTACCGTTAAGTGGCCTTTTTTAAACTGAGGCTTGTTGCAAGCAGAGTGCCTGTTATGTAATCTGCATTTACTGTACTTCAAATTGGCTAAAACACACTTAATAATGAGTTATGATAAGTAAATGCAGAAATGTCTTTTTATAACACTGCGTTTGCAAGAGTGAAGCAGGATGAAGTGGCAGATTCAGCACGTCGTCTAAAACAGCAGAGATCTGTAGATGCACAGTGGAGAGTAGTATCCTGACTGTTTGCATCACAGCCTGATGCCCAAAAATCGAAAAACCTATAAAAATGGCGGCTATAGCCCAGTCCATCAGAGGAAAAGCCCTCTTCACTATTGTACAAATCTACATTACGAGGAGTACTGTCACAAAAAAGGATCAAGGTTCCGCACCATCTGGGCTATGCTCCCTCCTCACTGCTGTTATTGGGAAGGAGGTACAGGCATCTTAGGTCCAACACCATCAGGTTCAGGGATAGTTATGACCTTGCAACCATCAGGCTCCAGAACCAATATGGATAACTTCACTTACCTCAACATTGAATTGATCACTGAAAACAACTTTTGGATTTACTTTCAAGGACTCTATAGCTCATGTTCTCAGTATTATTTATTTATTATTTGTATTTACATGGTTTGTCTTCTTTTGAACATTGGTTGTTTGTCAATCTTTGTTTGTGTGTAGTTTTTAAGACCATAAACCATAAGATATAGGAGCAGAATTGGTCCATTTGACCCATTGAGTCTGCTTCACCATTTCATCATGGCTGATCAATTTCCCTCTCAACCCCAATCTCCTGCTCCTTGTATCCCTTCAGGTCCTGACTAATCAAGAACCTATCAACCTCTGTCTTAAATATACCCAATGACTTGTCCTCCATAGCAGCCTGTAGCAATGAATTCCATGTATTCCCTCAGATTCTTGAGAACACAGGTGAACATAAACTTAATTGATGCAATCTCTCCTCATGCACCGGTCCTGCCATCTCGAGAATCAGTCTGGTGAACCTTTGCTGAAATCCTTCCCTCACACTTCCACAGATAAGGAGACCAAAGTTGTACAATACACTCAAGGTGCAAACTCTCGCAGCCAGGTTTCATATCAACATGTACATGGAAGGCGATTGCATAACTTCAGGCCGATGAAAATGTGATGCTGCATGATTTACCAACCTTTAATCCTTAAGGTGAATGAGATGATATTAACTTATTCTAGCTATGTGGTGCTAACTTATAATGCATGGGACAGTCTAATATGGAGGCTGGTATAGCTGGGGGTCTCATTTAACAAGTTCAGGTCTGTGGTTTGGCAGGTGGATTAAGAATTTTTAAGTCAGATGCTGGAAGATGCTCTACAGATAATTGAAATGAATGCTGATCTGATGACATCCTGTTGCTCCAATGTGAATACAAACTGTCATGACTCCAAAGAACTGATGGAAACAACCACAATGCAGAATCCCAGTGGTTTCTCAAGGCTTCCCATCAAAGGTAGAGTCCAGGGGTCGACTGACAGCATCGGCACAGTTTCCTGTGCTGCATTCATAAACAAACATAGACTTTACACATTGAACATATCATGAGTGCTCCTACTGATAATGAGCCCTGCGTGACTTCACTCACGTCACATTGTTTATCAAGATACTTCTAGGAAAATAATCTCATTCATAAATTTCGTTGTAAAACCAAATTGGTGCAGAAAGATAATTCTTTGAAGCTTTAACACGGAATAATAGAGTCATAGCATGCTGGCCTGATTTTCTGCCAAGGCCCATCTACCTGAACCGGGACCATATAACTCCAGACTGCTCACATCTACACGCATATCCAAGCTTCTCTTAGATGTTATATTTGTACCCACAGCCACCACTTTCACTGGCACCACCTTCTGAGTGAAGAAGTTCCCCTTCAGATTCCCTCAAATTTCAACTTAAAACGATGACCCCTAGTTCCAGTCTTACCCAACCTGTGGGGAAAAAGCCACTATTGCTTAACCTTATCTATACCCACCCCTCATAATTTTTTGCACTTCCATTAGCTCTCCCCTCATTTTCCTGAGCTGCAGGGAATAAAGCCCTAACCTCTCCAACCTTCCCCCATAACTCATGTTCTGAAGCCCCAGTGTCATCCTTGTAGAATTGTTTGAACTCTTTCAGGCTTATTGATATCTTTCCTCTGGGAGGCTGACCAAAACTGCACACAGTACTCTAAATTTGGTCTCACCAAAGTCTTGTACAACTTCAACATAACATCCCAACGTACTGAGAGTATTACAGAAAAGGTCATTATATGATACAATTTATCTTTCAGGGAAATAGATAAAATTTCCCCACAATGGTTGATGACATATTATGGAAAACTCAATTTTGCTGCCATGCCAACAGCTTCCGTTACACTTTCTCATTGTCTCTAGGTGAATTACTTTTAAATCAAATTGTCTAGTTTGTTACAGGCCAACCTGTATTCAGGGTTAAGTAGCCACAGTACTGACTTGGACACTCCCTCAGATCTATTTATTATTTAATATATTCCTATGTTTTCAATTGGTTTACAAATAGATTTTACTCAGTTATTTTGCCTGCCTCTCACCCTAACTTTGCTATACGGCATCCTTATTCTTGGGAAGAGTCATTAGATAAATGATTTGATTTGTATAATCAGTATGTAAGACAAGCTTTTCAGTATATCTTGTTAGATATGACCATAAAAAACCTGAAGCCAATAACAGACACAGATTTCTAAATAACCAAATAACACACAAAATGCTGGAGGAACTCAGCAGATTAGGCAGCATCTATCGGGGGGGGGGGGGGGGTGGGAAGGATGTAAAATGATTGACCTTTTGGGTCGAGGCATTGACTATTTATTCCTCTCCATAGGTATGGCATAACTTTTCTGAGTTCCTCCAGAATTCTGTGTCTGTTGCTCTGGATCTCCAGCAACTGTAGAATCTCTTATGTTTATAACTAGGCAGATAATCTTGATTAGTAAGATCCAAGTCATTAATGAGAAATTAGAGCATAAGACCATAAGACATAGGTGCAGATTTAGGCCATTCAGCCCATCGAGTCTGCTCTGCCATTCCATCTGAATTATCATCCCTCTCACCCATTCTGCTGCCTTCTCCCTGTAACCTTTGATGCTTTTACTAATCAAGAACCTATCAACCTCCACTTCAAATATATTCAATGACTTGGCCTCCACGACCATCTTTGGCAATGAATTCATCACCCTCTGGCTACCTCCTCCCCTCTTTTCTATAGGGATGTCCTTGTATTCTGAGGCTGTGCCTTTGGTGGTACATTCCTCCACTGTAGGAAATATCCTCTCCACATGCACTATGTCTAGACTTTTCAATATTTGATTGGTTTCACTGAGATCCCCACTCATTCTTCGAAATTCCAGCAAGTGCAGGCCATCAAATGCCCCTAATACATTACCCTTTCATTACTGGGATAATTCTTGTGAGCCACCTCTGGACCCTCTCCAATGCCAGCACATCCTTTCTTGGATAAGGGGTCCCAAGCTGCTCACAAGTCAATATAGGAAATAAAGGAATATAGGAAACGGGGTAAGAGAATCAGACTGTCAGGAGGAGAAGACTAGATAGACCATAGCAGAGCATCTTCACTGTGCACCACTCAGCAAATGCCATGCAATTCACTAATATCGTAAACAGCAAATTGATCTTGCAGGGCTTTCATTTTTGTGTTGGTATGAGCAAAGTTTGCATTGGCAAAGCACCAACACATTATTGAACTATCATTGTGTAATTGAATATGCTGAGAATTAATGTTTAATCATTGCAGTTTGTGGCTGAATAAATAGATATATCTCTATTCTTTAAAAGGGAATTAATACTTTAATTGTATTTGTCTGATGCTAGTCACAACAGGAATCATCCACTCTATTTAAAAGGGGTCACATAGGAATGAGTGACTGACTACAGAAGAAAGCAAATTATGTCAAGTTGAATTGATTCCACTGATACCTACACTGTGATAAGCAGTCTCATTCGTGAAAGTAAAGAGAGGCAAAAAGCAGGATATTATAGACCATCTAGTCTAACATTTGTGCAAAACTCTGGGATTCATACTAAAGGACTTTGAGGAAAGCATGACACAATCAAGCAAAGCCAAAGTGTTTGTATGAAAGAGAAACTGCGTTTAACAGATATGTTGAGTTCTTTAAAGACGTGTCAAACAGAATGGATAAAGGGAATCTAGTAAATTTCCCAAATGGGGTGGCAAGGTAGCATAGTGATTAGCACAATGCTTTACAGTGCCAGCGACTCAGGTTCAATTCCTACCGCTGCCTGTAAGGAGTTTGCGTGTTTTCCTCATGACCATGTGGTTCCCTCCGGGTGCTCCGGTTTGCTCCCACAGTCCAAAGACATACCGGTTGGTAGGTTAACTGGTCATTGGAAGTTGTCCTGTGGCTGGGCTAGGGTTGAACCAGGGGGTTGCTGGGTAGTGCGGCTCAAAGAACCGGAAGGGCCTGTTCTGTGTTGTAGCTCAATAAAAATAAAAATAAAAGGATATCCCATATGGTAAAAACACACAGAGATGGGGATAATACATGCCTCAAAAAGGCGGCACCCATCATTAAGGATCCAATTGCTCAGGATGTGGGCTACCATCAAGCGGGGGTACAGGAGCCTGAAACCACACTGAATATTTCAGGAACAGCTTCTTCCCATCTGCCATCAGATCTCTGAATGGACAATGCACCCAAAACCCATGAACACTACCTCAGTACTTTTTTCTTTCCTTTAATTATATGTCTTTCTTACTGTAACTTATAATATTTTTTGTTATGTATTGGACTGAACTGCAGCCGCAAAACAACAAATTTCGTGACATGACAGTGATAGTAAACCTGATTCTGATTATTGTGCGTGAAGATCTCAGTTAGCAGTTTCTTAGATACTCAAACAACTCTGTCTGGCACCAATAATCATTCTATAGTCAAAGTCACTGGGATCACATTTTCTCCCCATTCTGATATTTGTTCTGAACAACAACTGAATCTCTTGACCATATCTGTATACTCTTATGCATTGAGTTGTTGCCACATGATTGGCTGATTAGATATTTGCATTAACGAGTAGGTGTACCTAGTAATGTATGTACCTAGTACACTGAGTGTAGCGCTTGAGAAAAGGAATTTCTTGATACAACTTTGCAGGGTGCTGGGAAGACCACACCCTGAGTAATGCATGCAGATTTGGTCACCCAAATGAATTGCAGATGCACTTACTCTGAAGGTTCACTTGGTTGATTTCTGGGATGGAGAAAGGTTCTGCAAGTTTAGATGAATAACTTACTGCAGTTTGACGAGATGACTGATCCACTCCTGCTTATGTTTCTTGTGTGCTTATCTAAGGAGTAAACAGGCACCAATATAGCTGAGGGCACTCAGCAATGGCACACGGTCCAGCCAACCTTATACAGGCTGGAGTTGCAGGAGCTGCTGGCGATGGTAACCATCTGTCATATGCAGCATCAACTTTGCCACAACTGAAGTGACAAGTTCTTAATTCATTGAATAACAAAATTGAACAAAACTGTTTTAATCACACAAACAGCCTTGCAATAGCCTCTGGTTATTGTGTGGTAATAGCCTGTCACTATTGTAAATCGGATTAAATAACATAAATGCTGATGGTTTTAGCCATTGATGAATATTTCATTAATTATGTATGATGCGGATATCTAAACATCAGTGTAACACGGGAATGAAGATTTGCAAACACGTGAGCCATTTCCAGGAGGGATTTGTAGCCTCTACCAGAACTGGACCTTCAGATAGCAAGAAATAGAAATCGGAAATAAAATCAGAACACGCTGGAAGCACTCAGCATCTGTGAAGGGAGAGAGAAGGTTAATGTCTCACCATTAATTCTGTTAGTCACTACACGGATTTTGCCTGAGCTGATGAGTGCTTTTGCCATTTTTGGCTTTTATCTTATTTATCTGATTTGTCTTTGGCCAGTTGTGCTTTTATATCGATAACCTCTCTTGTCACTCTAAGGGTGCCCCTTCCTCTCACAGTTACATTCCCTGAAATTAAGGACTGTACCTGTATGTAGTCCTTTGGTAGTCTTCACAGATTCTTTGTTCTTGATGCAAGAGTTATATTTGTTCTCAAATAATTTATTATCCAAGAAAGAATGTAGAAGGTCAGCAATGTTTTGTTTCTTACCCTCTTCTAGGCCATTTAAATGATCAGAGTTCAGCTTAGCCTAGCACCTTCTAGGGGAGGGTTCAGAGAATGTTCACAAGGATGATTCTGAGAATGAAAGGGTTATTATACAAGGAACGTTTGATCTGGGTCTGTACTCACTGGAATTTAGAAGGATGAGAGGCGGATCTCATTGAAACTTTTCGAAAGTTGAAAAGCCCAGACATTGTAGATGTGGAAAGGATATTTCCCTTGGTGGAGGAGTTTAGGACAAGAGGGCACAGCCTCAGGATGGAGGGGTGTCCATTTAAAACAGAGATGCGGAGAAATTTCTTTAGCCAGAGGGTGCAGAATTTGTGGAATTTATTACTACAGGCAGCTCTAGATGCCAGGTTGTTGGGTGTCTTTAAGGCAGAGCGTAATAGGTTATTGATTGGAGATCAAAGGTTACGACAAAGGTTGGGAGTGGGGCTAAGGAGTGGAAAAAATTATCAGCCATGAGTGAATGAATGGTGGATCAGACTTGATGGGCCAAATGGCCTAATTATGCTCCTATGTCTTTTGGTCTTCTAGAAAGATTTATCTTGGCTTGATATTCATACTCAATGGGGATATTCATGAATTACTTTTATGTAGCTCTTAGCTGTAATGGAGCAAATTTCCTAAAGCATTCTGTCATATAATTATTGGCACACCACACTGCATCGATGCAAAGCAATGTCAATCTTGTAAGTACCTTTTTGCAAGCAACTAGCAAAGCTTTCAAAGTTTTGAGATGCATTTTATCTTTTTGAGTCGTACAGCAAAGAAACAGGCCCTTTGACCCATCTAATCCATGCTGATCTGGTCTTCTGCAGTTTGGAGGGATATGGTCCCATCCGCCTACACTTGAACTACATCCCTCCAAACTGCCCACATCCATGTACCTATCCAAAAATTCCTTAAATGCTGCAGTTGAACCCACATCTACCAATTCTGCTGGCAGCTCATCTCACACTCACAACTCCCTCTAAATGAACAAGCTTCACTTTTCATCTTAGACCTATTACCCAACCGGAGAGGGAAAAAAAGATGCGTTAACATTACTTGCTGTTCAACGCAACTGAAACTTATTGTTGACTATAAAATCCACCATGGATGAAAGGAATGATACAATGCTTTGGAATGGATTTCCAAAAAAAGTGTTTTAATAATTTTCTTCGATTTATTTCAGGGAAATAATCAGATCCAGGCTGGTTAATGTAGCTGAGAGGGACTAAGATCAAGGAAATATATTTCATTAATATTTGTCAGCCGGGAGGAATCCATTATAAACTAATTACTTTATTAATCTATACAACACTAATCATTGGGTATCATGCAGTAAGCTTCTACTATCATTAAAATATGAAAGTTTTCTAAAACTTTTCTATTACTGTCTATTTGCCCAGAAGAACAATGTTAACTTCTGAAGCTCTTCAAAGACCTGCATTCAAAATACAATAATCAGGAATTTGCAACTGTGTATAATTCAACCAGCAGATGTGGCCAGTTTTGTTGACAGAGACTGTGTCTGTGACAATAGATTCTAAATCTGTGCGGAAGCTTAACCTTTATAGAATGTAACTTAAGTTTTAAAGGCAATTGTCCATTGGTATTAATTTCCCCAATTTTAAGCAAAATATACTGCTCACAATTATACCAGTTCTTTCCAAAATCAGAGACAAGCCCAATTCAGTGTTTTTTCTCATTTTACTACTTGTAAATTAATACTCATTTATGCTTAGAAACATAGACAACATAGGGACAAGCTAGACACGCAAAATTCTGGTGGAACGCAGCAGGCCAAGCAGCATCTATAGAAAGAAGTACAGTCGATATTTCGGACCAAGACCCTTCGTCAGGACTAACTGAAAGAAGAGATAGTAAGAGATTTGATAGTGGGAGGGGGAAGGGGAAATCCAAAATGATAGGAGAAGACAGGAGTGGGAGGGGTGAAGCTAAGAGCTGGAAAGGTGATTGGCAAAAGGGATACACAGCTGGAGAATGGAGAGGATCATGGGACAGGAGGCCTAGGGAGAAAGAAAGGGGGAGGGGAGCACCAGAGGAAGATGGAGAACAGGCAAGGAGTGATTGTAAGAGAGGCAGAGAGAGAAAAAAGAAAAGGAGGGGGAGTAAATAAATAAATAAGGGATGGGGTAAGAAGGGAAGGAGAGGCATTAATGGAAGTTAGAGAAATCAGTGTTCATGCCATCAGGATGGAGGCTGCCCAGATGGAATATAAGGTGTTGTTCCTTCAACCTGAGTGTGGCTTCATCTTGACAGTCTATCAGATACAGTAGTTTTGAAATTAATCATAGGGCATTAATATTTGTCTTGAGAAGAAATTATGAGATATTTTGGCATCCCAAAGTTGCTAAATAATTTCAAGTTATTGCTTGGCAGTAAAGCTGACTCTAATCTCATTTACTTCCCTCTATTTCAAGGTGCCCATTCATGTCATTCTCTAGACCAGTCTCATGTGGCCACATTCTCTGTCACATCCATTTAGGAATTCATCAACAAAATACTGAGAGGATTTAAGGGGTCAGACAGTACCTATGGATCGGGGAGCATGCCTTATGAGAATAGGTTGATCTCAACAGGCTGAGATCCTTCATCAGGATTTGGTCCAAAACACCGACTGCTCACTTTGCTCCATAGCACAACGACCCACTGAACTCCTCTAGTTTTGTGTGTGCTGCTCAAGCTTTCCAGCATCTGTGTCCAGGAATTCTTCAAGTTGGATATGACATTCAGTTGTGAGAGTGCATGAAAATACTGAGCTTTCTCTAGATGCTTAATTTCCAAAATTCTTCTTCAAAAACCACAACATGGCACTTTCATTTCAATCCTTCCTTTCAGGGGAGACAATCGATATCTCCTCTGTCAAGGCAATATTATCAACCCGGCTGCTTCCTGAATATATGCTGAAGTCTTCATTCATTAGTACTTATTTATTATTGCTTATTGTTTATTTATTTTATTTCTCATGCTGAATCTCCATCACAATGTACAAGCAATAAGGAAGGGAAATGTGGGAGGATATTGCCCAAACACTAAGATTGTTTACATAATTGCTTTGTATACATGTATAGTCAGATCATCTGATGGCCTGGTGAAAGTTGTTGTCCCAGAGCCTGTTGGTCCTGGTCTTAATGCTGCGGAACCCTTTGCCAGATGGTAACAGCTGAAACAGTTTGTATTTGGGGTGGCTGGAATCCCAGATGATCCTCCAGGCCCTTTTTACACACCTGTTGCTGTGAAGGTCCTGAACAGAGGAACGTTCTCATCCACAGACGTTTCGGGCTGTCCGCACCACTCTCCGCGATTGAGGGTAGTACAGTTCCCATAACAGCCAGTCCGGTGTTCTGGTAGAAAGTCCTGAGGATCTGGGGCTCAGGCCAAACTTCTCCAGCTGTCTGAGTTTAAAGACCACACAACCGGTATGTACAGTCCAGGTGAGATCCCTGGTGATGTGTAGACAGAGGAACTTGAAACTGCTCACCCACTCAACTACAGTTCCACGTCAATAAGGGACAGCCTGTCTCCATTCCTCCTGTAATTCACAATCAACACCTTCACTTTTTCGACATTGAGGGAGAGGTTGTTTTTTTGGCATCATTTTGTCAGGGTGTTAACTTCTCTGTAGGCTGTCTCATCATTGTTGGAAATAAGGCCTATCAATGCTGTGTTACCTGCAGATTTGATCAGCATATTGGAGCTGAGCGTGGTAACACAGTCGAGGGTATATAGGGAGTAGAAGGGGGGGCTGAGGACACAGCCCTGGAGGGCTCCCGTGTTGAGGGTCAAATGGGCAGAGGTGAGGGAGCCCACCTTTACAACAACTGATCAACAGGTGATACACTAACCACTGCTCTACACACCGTCCTTACACATTTGGAGAAGAGTGATGCTTCTGTGAGAATGCTATTCTTGGACTACAGTTCAGCATTCAACACTTCCTCCAGGCTCGACAAGAGGCTCAGAGACCTCAGCCTTCACCCTGTCTTGTGCAGCTGGATCCTGGACTTCCTGTCAGATCGCTGGCAGGTGGTAAGAGTGGGCTCGCTCACCTTTGCCCCTCTGACCCTCAACACAGGTTCCCCTCAGGGCTGTGTCCTAAGCCCCCTCCTTTACTCTCTATATACACATGACTGTTTTGCCACTCACAGCTCCAAGCTGCTAATTAAATTTGCTGACGATACTACACTGATAGACCTAATCTCAAATAATAATGAGGCAGCCTAAAGAGTTGAAGCCATCACCCTGACACAGTGGTGTCAAGAAAACAACCTCTCCCTCAATTTCGCAAAAACAAAGGAGCTGGTTGTGGACGACAGGAGGAATGGAGATGGACTAACCCCTATTGACATCAATGGATCTGGGGTTGAGAGAGTGAACAGCTTTAAGTTCCTCGGCATAAACATTACCGAGGATCTTACGTGATCTGTACATACTGGCTGTGTGGTGAAAAATGAACAACAGCACCTCTTTCACCTCAGATGGTTGAAGAAGTTTGGTATGGGCTCCCAAATCCTAAGAACTTTCTACAGGGGCACAATTGAGAGCATCCTGACTGGCTGCATCACTGCCTGGTATGGGAACTGTACTTCACTCAGTCGCAGGACTCTGCAGAGAGTGGTGCGGATAGCCAGTGTATCTGTAGTTCTGAACTTCCCATGATTCAGGACATTTACAAAGACAGGTGTGTAAAAAGGGCCTGAAGGATCATTGGGGATCCGAGTCACCCAATCACAAACTGTTCCAGCTGCTACGTTTGAGGAAGTGGTATTGCAGCATAAAAGCCAGGAACGACAAGCTCCGGGACAGCTTCTTCTATCAGGCCATCAGACTGCTCAACTCATGCTGACACAACTGTATTTCTGTATTGACTATCCTGTTGTATATATGATTTATTATAAATTACTATAAATTGCACATTGCACATTTAGGCAGAGTTGCAACGTAAAGATTTTTACTCCTCATGTATGTGATGGATGTAAATAATAAAGTCAATTCAATTCAAGTCAGAGAGTGAGATTCCTTGATAGATCCAAAAGTGATCCTCATCATCTCATGTCAAAGTACTTGACATAAAATCTTATAGCACAGTACATGCCCTTTGGGCCATAATGTTGTGCTGACCTGTTAACCTATTCTACGATCAATCTAACCCTTCCCTTCTACATAGCCCTCCATTTTTCTATCATTAATCTGCCTAAATAGGTGTTTCTTACATGCCCCTAATATATCTGCTTCTACCAGGCACCCATCACTTTCTGTGTAAAAATTTACCTCTGGCATCCCCCTACACTTTACTTCAATCACCTTAAAATTATGACCCCAGGTATTAACTATTTCCACCCTGGGAACAAGTCTCAGATAATTCACTCAATCTATACCTCTTGTACATCTCTATCAAGTCATCTCTTAACTAAGACCAGAAGACCAGAAGACACAGGAGCAGAATTAGGCCATTTGGCCCATCGGTCGGCTGCAGCATTCAATCACGGCTGATCTTTTTTTCTCCTCCACAGCCTCACTCCCCGGCCTTCTCCCCGTAACTTCTGATGCCTTGTCCAAACAAGAACCTATCAAGCTCTGCCCTAAATACTGCCAGTGACCTTGCAATAAATTCTGCAAATTCACTGTCCTTTGGCTAAATAAATTTCTCTGCATTGTTGTTTTAAATGGACTTCCCTCTACCCTGAGGCTGTTTATTTCTACTACCAAGGTGTGTGACTGTTCATTTTCCAACACTGTATTTCATTTGCCAATTTCTTGCCCATTCTCCTAATCTGTACTGTCCTTCTGTATCCCAGCTGTTTCCTCAACATGACCGGCCCCTTCACGAATTTTCATATCATCTGCATCTATTCCATCATCTAAATCATTGACAGACACCATAAAAAGAAGCAGTCCCAACACTGACCTCTGCAGAACACCACTAGTCAGTGGCAGACAACCAGAAAAGGATCCTTTTATTCCCACTGGTTGCTGCCTAACAAACAGCCAATACTTTAACCATGTTAGTAACTTTCCTGTAAGACCATGGTCCCTTAACTTGGTAAGCAGCCTCACGTGTGGCACCTTGTCAAAGACCTTCTGAAAGTCCAAATATATAACGTTCACTACATCCCCTTTATCTATCCTACTTATAATCTCCTCAAAGAATTGCAATAGGTTTGTCAGGCAAGATTTTCCCTTAAAGGAACCATGCTGACTTTGTCCTATCTTGTCCTGTGTCACCAAGTTCTCCATAACCTCATTCTTAACAAATGACTCTAACACCTTCCCAACCACTGAGGTCAGGCTAACTGGTCTATAATTTCCTTCCTGCTGCCTCCCTTCTTTCTTAAAGAGTGGAGTGACATTTGCAATTTTCCAGTCCTCTGGCACCATGCAGAGTCCAATGATTTCTAAAAGATCATTACTAATGCCTTCACAATCTCTACCACTACCTCTTCCAGAATCCTAGGGTGCAGTTCATCTGGTCCAGGTGACTTATGTACCCTTAGGTCTTTCAAAACTTTCTGAGCACCTTCTCCCTTGTAATAGTAACTGCACTCACTTCTCTTCCCTTATACACTTCAACATCTGGCACACTGCTAGTGTCTTCCACAGTGAAGACTGATGAATAATATTCATCTGCTATCTCCTTGTCCACTATTATTATTTCTCCATTTCCTCATTTTCTAGCAGTCCTATATCTACTTGCATCTCTCTTTTATTTTTTACATACTTGAAAAAACTTTTTCTATCTATCCACTTTGATATTGTTTGCTAGCTTGCTTTTATATTTCATCTTTTCCCTTCTAATGATTCTTTTAGTTGCTCTTTGTAAGTTTTTATAAAGATTCCCAATTGCTATCTTCCTGCTAATTTTTGCTTTCACATTAGCTTTGACTTCCCTTGTTAGCCACGGATGTACTTTTTTGTCATTTGAGTATTTCTTTTTTTTGGAATACTTCTATCCTGCACCTTCCTCATTTTTCCCCTGAAGTTCAAGCCATTGGTGCTCTACCCTGCCAGCATCTCCTTCCAATTTACTTTGGCCAGCTCCTCTCTCATACCACAGTAATCTCCTTTAATCCCCTGAAAAATTGCGACGTCCGACTTTACTTTCTCCTTATAAAATTTAAAGTTGAACTCAATCATATTGTGATCACTGCCTCCTAAATCTTCTTTTACCTTAAGATCCCTAATCATCTCTAATTCATTACATGACACCCAATTGAGCATAGCTGATCCCCTGGTAGGCTCAATGACAAACTGTTCGAAAAAATAATCTTGTAGGCATTCAACAAACTCACTCTCTTGAGATGCATTACCAATCTAATTTTCCCAGTCAACCTGTTTGGTGAAATCTCCCATGACTATCATAACATTGCCCTTTTAATATGTGTTTTCTATTTCCCATTTTAATCTGTGGTCCACATCCCAACGTCTGTTGTGAGACCTGTATATAATTGCCATCCGGGTCCTTTTATCCTTAACTCAGCCCACAAGGATTCACCATCTTCTGATCCTATGTCAGAACTTTCTGCTGATTTGATGCCGTTCTTTATCAGCAGACCCATGCCACCTCCTCTGCCTACCTTCCTATCCCTCTGATACAACATGTAACTGTGGACATTTAGTTCCCAACTACAACCATCCTTCAGCCACAATTCAGTGACGGCCTTAACATCATACCTAACAATCTGTAATAGTGCACCTTATTTGTTATACTTTGTGCATTGAGATACAACATTGTTAATACTATATTTGCTACCGTTTTTGATTTGGTGTCCCTAATGCACTGATACTCACCCTGCAGGCTGCAATTTTGTCCTATCATCTGCCTGCCATTCTTGCCAGTCAGACTGCATGCTACCTTTGCCATCTGTTCTATCCTAAGTCCCTTCACTCCGGTTCCCACACTCTTCCTTCACTCCAAAGGAAAAAACCCTAATTCACTCAACCCATCCTCCTTAGACATCTTGGAATCTCGGTTTTAAATTAAACTACTCTTAGCGAGAACTTAAATATAAACTGCAATTTTTAAACATCACAAGAACTTAGCTTGAAGGATCAGCAAATCATGATCCTAATTCTGGTAAATTTGTGATATTGTACTGGTTTTTCTCCGCTCCCATTAATATCTCAAATGTCAGCATTGTCAATAAAGAGGTATGCAATGACAACCAAATCATCTGCTTGGTAACCTTCACAAAAAATACATTATATGGAATTAGACAATGCAAAGGAAAATTTCATTTTCCGGGTCTAGGACAATAGCACAATTTTGGAAATATGAGGACATAGGAAATGCTTGATCTCTTGAATTACCAACTATGACAGAAACTGATCCTCGGGCAATTTAATTCACACCTCACAGTGTTGAAAAATGGCAGAGCATACTAGATAAAAGAAAGGCTGTGGCCCCATTAACATCCCAGCTAACTGCTACAGCACTGACATCTACCCAAAATGTGATTTTGACCGTAATGTTCTGTCCATTAAACAGATGGAGAAAAGGAGGGACAAATGCTACATCACAACCATGATATATTAAACTGGGGGAAGTGGAAAGATTGAGTATTTCTTCTATGTTTTAATCCTAAATCTGATTTCTAAATACTTTTTTCTTATGCAATTTTCCTCCAAAGACTATCTTTTGACTTCTATGAGCGGCTACTTTTAGCAATATTGGCCACAGCCCCAGTGTTATCTAAAGTGAACTCATTAACTGGTCTCTCAGAATGTAACAGGTCTGAATATTGTAGACTGGCACTTATGTATCGGGGGCTGCTGATTGACTTAGTCCAGACTGTTTGCAAAATGCTCCTGACGAAAAATAGCAATTCAATAAAAATGACACTTTGATAATTATGATGGGGGGGGCAGGGTGGGAGAGGGGTGTCAGTACAACTGTAATGTGTTTCATACTACCCTGTATTGGCACGCTTTGTGCCTTTTAGTAACACAAAAATAGGAGTGGGCTGCTTCGATCCTCAAACATGTTTTGTCATTCAATAAGATCTGATGTACTTACTCCCCTTTTACTTTAATGACTTTAGTTTTTGTTCAGTCTCAAATGTCATATCAGCAACGTGACATCGCATCAATCGCACTTGCTAAAGAGATTTGGATTTGGATACAGACCGTCTTCCAACTCTACTCCTGAACTTATGATTCATAATCCTGAATTATTTCTCCCAGAGAAGTAAAAATGTTTTTCTCTCTCTCCTATTTCATCGGCTCTCCATATTAACTTGAGATCTTGTTACTTATTTTACATTCTGTGGAAAATCGGTTTAGTTCACATAGTCCGGCATCTAAAGTGGTTCTATTGGTTGAAGATGTGGCTTGTACTTAGTTAACATTCCTTAATCAAGTCAAGATATAGAAATATTCCAACTAAACAGTGTGCAGTAACAGTGCTATTAAATTTTAATGTGGGAATTTTAAATTTGTTATTCTAAGAGAGATAGATTGCATGGAATTTTACAAAACAAATGTCTTGATGCTGTAATTCATTTCTATTTTACCACAGAAAATACATCAAATTTCAATACTCACTCTTGTTAAAGGATGTAATGTATTGACGTCTGAGTATATATACAAAGCATTGCAGATTAAATCAGCTAAATAATTCATTTTTTTATCAAAAATTCAAAAGCAATTATTCCTTTTATTGGCTTTTATAGACCAGCAAAAATAAACTTTATTTCAAATATATGTTAACATTTTTCTTTAAATGTCAAGTGCAAAGTTTGTTGATAAAATATTGCTGATAAGTTATAAAGTATAAAGAGCATATGAAATACTGGATATTTTTAGTGAAATTGATTATATATTTTGCATGTTTAGAGCTTACATTCGATGTGCAATTGGAGAAAAGAATCATCAATGGGAAAATGAGAAAACATTTGTGAATAATTTGGACCAAGTGGAGGCCTGTCTGTGTAATGTGCATAGTTGGATGTGTGGTAGGGATGGGATAGGGGCTTGTTTTGCTACTGTGTTTTGTTGTTGTTTGTATCGTGCTATGCAACACCATGAGCATGCTATGTTGGCACTTGAATGTGTGGTGACACTTGTGGGCTGCCCCCATCATTTCATTGGGTGCCTTTCTTGTTAACACAAATGATGCAATTCACTGTATGTTTCAATACCCATGTGATAAATAAATCTGAATCTGAACCAAGTAACTCACAACATTGCTTTCTGAATTGTCTTGTTTTTTAAAAATTCTACTGTACTGCTGCCACAAATAAAAACAAATTTCATGACATATGTGAGTGATGATAAACCTGCCTGATTCTGATATAGGTCTCTGTTGTGGACTGAGAATGGGAAGGGGGCAGGGAGAGGAGAATCATGATTGGAAAAAGGGGAAGGGAGAGGGGAGGAAGTTGAAAGCACCAGAGAGACATTCTGTAATGATCAATAAATCAATTATTTGGAATCAAATGACCTTGCCTGGTTTCTCAGGGCTGGCTGTGTCTGAACCTACACCACCTCCCAGACCTAGCTCTCCTTCTCTGCCACCTGTCCCATACCCCTCCACCCTCCACCCTCCATTCTACCCTCGCCATTCCCAACGTATTTAGCTCCCGCCAGATTTACAAACTCACTCTCTGCTCCACATTGACAAATACAGTACAGTCGGCCCTCCTTATCCGTGGATTTAACCAACCGCGGATCGGGAAAACCCGGATGTTCTCTCTCCAGCACTTTTTGCTTGAGCGTGTACAGACTATTTTTTCTTGTCATTATTCTCTAAACAATACAGTATAACAACTACTTACATAGCATTTACATTGTATTAGGTATTGTAAGTAATCTAGAAATGACTTAAATGTACAGGCAGTCCCCGGATTATGAATGAGTTCCATTCCTGAGTCCATCTTTAAGTCGGAAGAGGTACATCCGGTATTATTTAGCATCAGTTAGTCAAACATTTTTCTTAGTATGTAGTACATATTTTACCTTCCTATGCATATAAAACACTTAAGAAATATATGTATTTCAATAATTTAACACTGCATTGCTTAGTAATAATTGTAGCTTTCATTGGGGCAGGACCTTTCACATTCTCCATTAAAATTGTTCCGATCGTTGACCAACTGTAGCCTAATGCTTTTCCAATGACCGATGGCATTTCACCTCTTTCCGATCGCTTTATTATTTCCACCTTATTTTCAATCACAATCGTGATTATTTTCGTGAACAGAAACACTGCGGATTCAGAGCTGCGCGTCCAGGTCCTAATGTCCACTGCACAGAAACATGTTAAATAAAGTTCGGGGTTCCGCTGGGTCCTAAAGACCACCGCACTGATACATGTTAAATAAGGAACTTGAGCATCCTTGAATTTTGGTATCCGCGGGGGGTCCCGGAACCAATCCCCCGCGGATAAGGAAGGCCGACTGTACTGTGCAGTAGTCTAAGGTGGCCTAGCTATATATATGCCTAAGATTTTTTGCACTGTGCTGTAAGTCTTTAAATTTTGATGCCTTATGAGACTACTCTATTCATGATTTGTGAATTCCCACCTTAAGTCTTGTTGCTTCCCTTAACCTCTCTCCTCTTTTGACCCACCCCTTAAAACCACTTGAATGAGCTTTTGGTTACCTACACACCTCATTATTGGACTCCACTATTAGTTCACAATCATTCCTCTGAAATAACATTGGCTCCATCATTAAGTTGGGGGTTGGGTGGGGGAGGCTATATAAGTGTAATGTTTATATTATTGAGCTTCATGTCATTTGGATCTTGCTGTGCTTCACTATTGCTGAGTGTTTCAACAGAACATTTTCTCAGTCTTACCAGAGATCATGGTAGTTTCCATGTTTTAAAGTAATCTGGAGAATATTGTGAACAGATCGATCATGTAAAAGATACATAATGTACTCTTGGGTCACTACTGAAACCTAGTGGTGTTTTTACCTTGGTAAATCTATTTTCATCAGAATGCATATAAGGTGGTGTGTTTTTGTTTATTAATGGGACTTACACTTTAATTAGCTTCATTGTGCCTAATCACCTAGCAAAACTGTTTAGATCTCACAAAGAAATCTACTAAGTTATGAAGAAATACCATGAAAAAATTGGAAAACATGGCTGAAATTGTTCAGATTCAGTACTGTGCAAAATTCTTAGGCACATATGTATGTATATATGTGCATAGGAATTTTGCACAGAACTGTTGTGATTTTATATATTGCACTGTACTGCTGCTGCAAAGAAAACAATTTCATGACATACGTGAATGGTGATATGCTTGATTCTGATATGGGTCTCTACCGTGGACTGAGAGTGGGAAGGTGGCAGGAAGAGGGGAATCATGGTTGGGAAAAGGGGAAGGGAGAGGGGAGGGAGTGGGAATCACCAGAGAGACATTCCGTAATGATCAATAAACCAATTATTTGGAATCAGCCTGGTGTCTCAGGGCTGGGTGTGTCTGTACCCATGCCACTCCCTACCCCTGGCATTCCTTTTCTGCCACCTGACACACAACCCTCCTGCGGTGCTCCACTCTCACTATTCCCAACACCCATTGACCCCTCCAGATTTACAATCTTTCTCTCCTCTCCACGTTGAGAAATACAGTACTGTGCACCCTATCTTAGATGGTCTTAGGCACCCTATCTATCTATCTACATATATTTGTGCCTAAAAATTTTGCACAGTACAGTATGTTATTCTCTGGCCATTTGAAGTTATTCACTTGGTTTAACTAGTTTGCCAGTGAAAGTTGGTACCATTGAATGGACTGTAGATGCACTTTTATTGTATTATAACCAGATATAAAGTCGAGTGATCTGAAGTTTATTCAATGAGCTAGGTTTTAAGGAACAATTTAACAAAAAAAAGATTTTGAGAGACAGAATGGTTCAGGGTGTCTGGGGCCTAACGTTCAACAATTCTGTCTATTCTTTCTATCATTATCATCAAAATTTCACATAGTTGTTGACCACCCTTGTGATTCTGAGAAATAACTATATATTTTTATTTATGCTTCAGAGATCAAAAGCTTCTCATGAGCAATGTTAACGGGTGATTATTTTAGACTACCGGTAGTCCTTTTTGAATTATTAAGGGTGAACTTTCATGAGGTCCTTTCAATTGTTGAAGGCACTTTGGTGAAATATCTGCAGAAGACCAGGAGAAATGGCACAAACTGTGGTCTTCCAAGATTTCTGCAGAACTTCCACTGAAGGAGTTATTCTTTGAGGCAAATGCTACCTGCCTCTCTGTCTGTAATCTTCATATTCAGTGAACATTGAATATGACAGTACTGTACATACTCAACTATTTTGGATTTGGTTGGTGTCATGCACTGACAATTATATCAAAATTCATAGTTCAAAGTCAATTTATTATCGAAACATGCATACGTCACCAAATACTACCCTGAGATTCATTTTCCTGCAGGCATTCACAGTAGAACAAAGACATACAATAGAATCAATTAAAAATACACACAAAGACTGAAAAGCAACCAATGTGCAAAAAAGAGAAATTGTAAATACAAATAAATATAATAATAGTAGTAAAGATTTTTACTCCTCATGTATATGAAGGATGTAAGTAATAAAGTCAGCTTAATAATAGCCACAATACTAAGCCCCACGGGAATAGCCCCAACATTGCTAGCAATTGAGAAATGAGTGTGCTTGGCTAAGTCCGTGCCTCAGGTTTTACCAGCCTAAGCTAGGAATTTTAAATAAATAAATAAATAGATAGATAAATAATACAGAGAACAAGATAGAGTCCTTGAAAATGAGTCCATAGGTTGCACTCAGTGATGAACTCAGCGTTGTGGCGAGAGGGCCCCTGCAGGTATTTCTGATTGGGGACCAAGTGGCATTAGATCAGGGATGGAATGGAATTAGATTCTGGATGATATTAAATTGCGCACTGGATGTTATTTGTCAGTGGGTACTGTGTACTGTTAAAGAATAGGCAATTCATAGTATTAGTATCTAAATTCAGGATTTGCTGATATGAGTAACTGAGCATTGGGTTGTGATAATAGAGCATGGGGCACTCAGAAAAATTGTGAACTGGGCATTAATTGAGTTTGGATACTGGATAGCAATAATTATTTTGCCCAGGTGCACTTTTAAGTATAGTGAAGGCTTTCATTTTAAAGTGATTTTGTTTGAGAAGGGAGAATCTGTGTTCCTCGGAGCATATGAGCAGTCAGTCACATGATATGGACAAGGGTTCTGTGCAATCTAATCCAGAGAAGAGAGCCAAAAACCCTTGCCAGAGAAATGCTTCTAATCACAAAACGTTTGTTGAACTTCATTTCTGAAAAGGCAGACTCTAAATTTACAGCATCACGATTACTTGTCCTGTATTGAGAACACTTCTATAGTCCACAAGCAACAACAGAATTACAGACACCCTTTGCTGCCAACCAGATGCTTGTCTGTCCCTGCCATTGTCAGGCTTCTTGGGGTGGATCTGGCTAGAATAGGGAGAAATCATCCTGACTGTTTCAAGGATAGGCATTATGGCTCCATTCAGAAACATAATGAAAGCAGTTGCGTAAATTGGGCTAAATCTGGAACCTTGCAAATTGGTCCAAAATAACTCAACACAAATTGAATCAGGTTATAAATTAAATTTGCTGTTCTGTTCCATTAATAGCAAATTGTACAGTCACTAAAATTTATAGAATACTGTGTGTTTAATGCCTGGTAATCATTATCATCAGGCCTGCTCAGTGATTTAATAAAAGTAGCTGTTTTATCCTTCAACTGCCATTTCATTTCCAGCACCTTCAAAATCTTCCATTCCCATGTACTTATTCACAGACAGAATGAGATGAAGGTCCTCAGCAGCAAATTCAATCCTATTCTTTAATTTTGTAGAGAAATATAAAGAAAACCAATTGTTGAGTATGAAACAAAAATGTGCTGGAGGAGCTCCGCAGGTTTGGTGGCATCTATGGGGGAATGGCAAGAGCTACTGATATTCCAGGTAGAAACCCATTTCTGATTTATGGTTTTGACTCAAAACATCAACAATTCTTCCTCTCCAAATATAGCAGCATCATAAATAACTTGAAGGCCATTCTATTCTAAATGGAATTGAATTTATAATACACTGAAAACATGGGAGAGAAGAGAGGATGGTTGGGATGGAGGGGGTGGAAATTATCAACCATGAGAAATAGCACTAGCCAGGAGCTTGAGAAATACACAAAATGCTGGAGGAACTCAGTAGGTCAGGCTGTGTCTGAGAGAACCTGATGGTTCCCTGATAAACACAAGAGATTCTGCAGATGCTAGAAATCTAGAGTAATGTGTGCGCATGCTTGCGCGCGCACACACACACACACACACACACACACACACACACACACACACACACACACACACACACACACACACACACACACACACACACACACACACACACACACACACACACACACACACACACACACAATGCTGGAGGAGCTCAGCAGGTCAAGCAGCATCTATGGTGAGGAACAAAGAGTCGGCGTTTCGGGCTGAGACTGATAGTTCCCTGATGATGCTTCCTGCCACAGATACTAAGACTTCCAGCATCTACAGCCTTTCCTGTGTTTCCAGCCAGCAGCTAAAGGACAGATGCGAATGACAGGCAGAGGAGAGCCTCAGATGGGGAAGAGGAGTTGTTTAAAGAAAGAATCATGTCAGACGATAGGTGGTACAGTGGCACAGGTGTTACAGCTACTGTCTCTCAGCTCCAGAGATCCAAATTCCATGATGACTGTGGAGTTTTCACATTCTCCTTGTGACCGCATGGGAATTCCCTGGGTGCTCTGGTTTCCTCTCACCTCTGGGTTGGAGAGGTTAATTGGTCAATGGTGAACAGGTGAATGGTAGAGTCTGGGGGCAGGATAGGTTACAGGGAAAATCAGCAGTGGATAAGGATTGCTCCATGAGCCAGCGTGAACTCCAGGGGCTAAAGCAGCTTCTTCCCATGTTGCAAAGTAGTTTATGTTCATCTAATGTAATGTCATTCACTTGAAACATTAATACTGTATCTCGCCCCGTAAGTGCTGCCTGGCCTGTTGAGTTCCTTCTGCCCAAATTTCCATGTTTATTTCCTTCCTGTAATTTTAGTGCGCAACACTCTTGAACAGGTTTGGAATTCCAATTCCACATGGCACTGAAATTCTCTCTCAAGGTGACATTAGAAAGTGTTCTAAAAAGCAGTGCTAATTTTCTTCAATCATACAACAATTAAACTAATCAATTCCTATCTTCAATAGACACCGTTGCTCAAGACCAGTAAACAGTAATGTTTGATTTAATGTCTGGTAAAATCACTCTGGCCCAAAAGAAAAGAGGAGAGGAATAATCTATTCAGAGATTTGCATCAGAAATCTTGCTGTGGGTTTTTTTCCTGTCATTCTCAGTAGAGGAAGTTGCACGTAAAGGCCTCAGAGGCTCAAAGTATTAGCCCTGGTGTCTTCTGAAAACATGTACGTTATTTTGGTCAAGGCAAATAACACTGGACAGCCTGTCACCTCTATAGCCCACTGCTCATTTCATTTGCATTGTATTGCTAAGGGGTAGAAGCACCACTTATATAATGCAGTAGCTGTAGGACATTGAACGTAGAACACAGGACAAGAGCAGGCCCTTTTGCCCATAATGAGTTTGTATAAGTATTGTTACAGGGTCATAGAGCACTACAGCACAAAAACAGGCCCCTTGGCTCATCTACTGCATGCTGAGCTGTTATTATGCCTAGTTTCATCGAGCCACACATGGAACATAACCTTCCATACCCCTCTTACTCACGCACCTACCCAAATTTCTCTTAAATGTTGATATTGAACTTGCATCCACTACTCCCGCTGCCAGCTCATTCCACACTCTCACCACCCTCTGAGTGAAGAATATCCCCCTCATGTGCCCCTGAAACATTTCACCTTTCACCCTTAACCCATGACCTCTAATTTTAACTCATCCAACCTCAGTCGATGAAGCCTGCTTGCATTTACCCCGTCTATAGCCATCATGATTTTGAACACCTCTATCAAATCCCTCTTCTTTGTCTGGTGTTCCAGGGAATAAAGGCCTATCCTGTTCAAACTTTCCCTATAAGTCAGGTCCTCAAGTCCTAGCAACACCCTTGTAAATTTTCTCTGTATTCTTTCAATCTTATTGAAATCATTCCTGATAAATGGCTCTTAAAAGTTGCTACCGTTTCTTGTATGTTAGATAGACTATGTAGAAATGATGGTATTATTTCAATGCACCCCTATAGGGCTTTTTGTTTGGAAGTTGGTCTCAATGAAAGTGCAATTTCTTTTATACAAATAAGCAAGGAGGCTGCACTACACTTATTACGACAAACTATATAGAAAGTTTGGAATGCCGGGGTGGTGGTAGTGGTGATGAGAATTACTCAGAGAGTGGGGCAGGCTTTTAATTTCCAAATGAATTGGACTGAATCAGATGAACTGATTTTTGAAGAGGATGGGTAAAATGTGGCTCCAAAGGCTCCCTTGGTTCAAAGTCTGCTTTTAGTCATGCTCTGTGCTATGATATAAATGCCACAAGCATTGTTCTAAAAGAACCACTGGCAGAATAGAAGGGAGACATCTACAATTCATATTGTTTATTGGCAATTCAATTCTAGTAGAAATTCCTTAGTACTCCTACTTCCTCTCCAACTAGTCTATGAAATATTGAAAATGATGATGTTTATATACTCTATGCAATAAAGAGTGACCCCACATTTATATGTAAAAATACTGAAGATTGCAAAATCCTAACTGATTCTTGTTACCTATATGTCCTTAGTGACCACAGGGGGAGATATTCTGGGCCATGAGGTAAACGATAATGGTGGAACACACATCCACTATTCTGCTGTGGGTCATGAACACTCAGATTCCAGATCTGTTTTGAAACTACTTGCACTCTGGTAATGCATCTCATTATGAGGGAGAATGTTGTGGTCACTCTAACAAAGTGGTGAAAAGGGATGAAAGCCCATGACTGGGAAAGTAGAGAAGGAGAAAATAATGTCTAGGGATCTATAGTAAGAATTCCAGAGCGCTGGAATATGTGGCTTCCCATGAAGAAGCTCATAGAAAGCATCCTCACATCAGCCATTACTATCTGGTTTGGTGCAGCACCCTTTCACAATACACAAAAACTACAGCAAACAGTCAGGACAACAGGAAAGGTCATTGGCTGCGGTCTACCATCACTGCAGGACTTGTATCTGTCCAGATCAAAGAAGCGGGCAGGAAAATCATTGTGGACACTACCCATTTAGCAAACAGCCAATTCAAAAAACTTCCTTTTGGAAAGCACCATTGGGCTATTAAAATAAAAACTTTATGTCATCTTAAAAGTTTCTTTCATCTGATCAACCATTCTAGTTAGCCACCCCCACCCCCTCCATACATTACCTCAGTTACAGCTCTGCACTATAAACACCTTAACCCACTTTTCATAATGCTCTTTACATTGAAGATACAGGCAGGCATTTATATATTTATGAACATTTTATTTCAGATCTGTACTTTACACTCTAACTTTATTTTTGTATAATCGTTTATTCTTTATAATTGTTGAAAACAGTTTTTTGTTGCAGGTCATGTCAATATACCACAGCAAATTCCTAATACGTGTAAATGTAAATGGTGAATAAGGTTGATCCTTGATCCCCGATAATACATTGCAATGTAAAAAGATTCAATAAAGCACAATCCTAAGTTGTTAGTCTTGTTTTTATGATTATAACTGCTTCTAGCTTTCAAATTTTCATCAACCTCTCATTGTTTTTGAAATTAGAAATGCAAACTATGCATATCTGTGGATAAAGGGAAACATTTTGTACTTTCTACTGACAATTTTCTCCATCACAGAGATATCATTCTGACAGTAGTAGGGTTATATGCAAATGAACCCCTTTAAGCCTCGTGAAGCACAATAAAGTACTTTTTACAAGAAGTAGGTGAATTTGTCTGGTCTGGTTCCATATGAATTATCCTGCAAAGCCAGAACTATGTGATCACCCAAGGAAGTGTTTGGGGCAGAATGCAAGTGTTGCCACACATTCCAGCACTAGCATAGAATGCCCACCAAGTTCACAGAATAAATCAAGCAACATTGACAAGAGAACAACTGCGACGAAACAACAACAGAACAACAGCAAACAAAGCCTGTTCCTCCCTCCTATCCACCTACACAGAAATGCACATGGTCCTCCAAACCCAGGCAGGTTGGCTTTGTCCTCCGGCCTCTGCCAGACTCAGACTCAAACACATTTGGCCTTCAACCTCCTCAGTGGACTCGCACACCCAGGACTCTGATTCCGATCTTCCACTCGACCTTCAGTCCGGTCTCCATTGACTCGTGTACCCTGGGGATCACTGTTGCTTATTCTTTCTACCCGCATGGAAATCCGATCTTGGAAACCTCACCAATGACTAGCTGACCTGGGGTGGCTACCAGCCCTCTTCTTCACTGGTCTGCCTTCTGACATTCAGCTGTCCTTTGTCCCATTTCCATGTCGCTGGCCTTCGAACACGGAGCAAAGGCATAGAGTTATTACTGAGTTCCTCCAACAATAAATTAAAGATTGGTGGAGGGGTTTTCTAGTACACAATCATCTGCTTCTTTGATTTCTGTGCTTGATCGCACAGTACAGTCAACAACAACAGTTCCAATTTCCCCCGCAGCAGAACTCAATAAAAGAAGTAGTTCTGAGATTCAGCTAATGCGTAGAATTTAATTTCACTGCACTAATTTAAAGGTAGCCCCTTTGAGCAGTGTTAGCAAATCAGTAATGCCACTGTGCCACAGGTTTATCATTACATTTGGCATTTTCTTATTTTCATTATAAAATGCCCAACTGATGAGGATTTGATTAGATGACTGCTGATCTGAACAAGGATTATCACTGAACGCTTCCCATTATGATTTTTCTTTCATACCATTGTAGATTTTAAGTAGGTCATTTTGAGAAAAGAAGACAGCAGTTACATTTGTGAAAAATAATATTTACTAGAAATGTGATCATTCCTAACTATACTCCTGTCTTCTTAAGCTATCCCATGAGGTTGAGAATGACTCACTTCCCCTACAGTTGAAGATGACTGTGTGCGATTTTGAGATAGAGCAGAGTGACACTGGCTACCCTTGATCTGAACAGAACAAGGTTAATTGGAGACTGGGTTCTCCTGCATGGCCTTGTATACACGCGGATACTGACTCACACTTTAAATCAACAAGCTGTACACAAAAAAGAAAAGGAAGAGATGTTTTATTGTGGCCAGGAGGAAAAATATTTCAACTAGTGTGGAAAGTATCAGTTATTTGTTCCCCTTGGGGAACTGAAGACAGCATACATTAACAAAGCACACTTGATCAATGCCTAAAACCCCAACACTTCCGACACAGTTCCTTCATTGTTGTCCAATTATGCCTGAATATTTGAATCCTCAGAATTGTAACCAGTCTTTATTATACCTCCAGGTTTAAAACTTGATTTAAAATACAGAAAAGCCAAACACAGACAGAATAATATTAGCAGGGTGGACTTAGCATCACATCAGATATTGACAAGATACGTTATAAAATCGCTAGTTTGTTTGGATGGTTCAAGACTATGTTTCTTAGAGGGAAATTACAGGCTGTGGATTGCAGTGGTAGAAACTCTAAAGAGGTATATCTGGTAGTTTTGTGAGTGGCACGCAAAACATTGCCGTGTATCGCCAGTGCTGTTTTGATTCTGCCTCTTTTGTACATGGTCTTTTATATTCAATGCATGCTGTTTAAATGGTTCACACACAAAAAGAGCCATTCAATTACCTTCATCACTCTATAACCCACAATCAACATTGGTACTAAAATTATTACTAATAGTTGGAGATTCAGTGCTGGTGGAAGAAAGGGATTGAAATATAATATACTGCATAAGAGCTCCAAAAGCCCTAGTGAAATTAAATCCTATTTTATGTTACACTAATTATAAAAGCCAAGTTATAAGTATCAGATTGCTTAAGTTGTCATAGTCAGGGGGTGGGAGGGGTGTGGTAGTGGGGATAAAGTCCCACTGCTTATTAAATACTCCCAATGACATGAATCTCAAGTAACCTCTGACAACCAAGTTCAGCTCTTGACCTTCATGTGTGGTTTAGCTACTAACCCCTTAGAACCATTTCTACTGACAGGAGAAGGGGCAATGGTGGGATACTGGTGCCCGAAAAACAGTCAGTCCGGGCAGGTAGGGCTTGTCAGCTGTGGTTGGCAGCTCACCTTGGAGAAGGAAAATACTAATTTCACCCTCCACTGCCTTGCGGCTATAAGCATTCACGAGGAAGGCTTCGGGAGTACACCTTGAGGAAAAATCCAGAGCTGGAATCCCAAAGGCAGTCCCATGTTGAATTCAAAACTGACTGGCAACTCCTGCGACACTGCTGGTGTCAACCTGTATCTGTCTCTGCAGTTCCTTTGGATTCATCACCTGCCCAGAGCGAGGGAGCCTGCTGCATGGGGAACAGCTTCATCTCCATATCGTATTGCCCTGACTTGTGCACACGTAAACAGTTAGGATATAACATCCATGATCAACCTTGACCAAAGAAGGGCCTTAATAGGCATCAGAATCAGAATTAGGTTCTATATCACTGACGTACATCATGAAATCTGTTCTTTTGTGGTGGCACTACATTGAAATACATAAACAAATCTATAAATGACAACAAAAATTATATATACAATTAAATAAATTGTAGCCTAAATAATGAGGTGTTTGTGGGCTCCTTGTCCATTGAAAAATCTGATGGCAGAGGGAAAGAAGTTGTCCTAAAATGTTGAGTGTGTGTCATTTGATTCCTGTACCTCCTCCCTGATGGTAGCAATGAGAAGAGATCATGTCCTGGGTAATGGAGGTCCTTAATGGTGGATGTCACCTTTTTGAGGCATCGCCTTTTGAAAATACCTCAAAAATGAAGATTACACAAGTTTATGAACCATTTAGATCACACAAATATACAAATAAGGCATTTTTCTTCCAGCTAGCTTCTGCAATCCTTATTCACCTTTACTGCTTTAAAGTGTATCCTGATGCATGGTATTTTATAGATATATATAGATATACATACACACACAGGTACAGTCATAGGAGCAGAAATAAACCAATAAGCACACTGAGCCTTTTTCAGCCCTCATTGAGATCATGGCTACTCTGGTTGAAAAAAAATCACTGATCTCATTTGAGATCGAGCAATGACACAAAGGTACTTCTAAATTCTGAGAAATAGAACTTTGGTTTGCATAATTGTTTCTTGCTATTTAATCCTTGGAATCCAGTTATCATTTAGGTAAAAGCACTCTGTTTCTTCCAACATCAAAGTGGAAGAAGTGGCAGCCATTATAACTCCATGCAACATCAGGTGTGATCTAAACAACTGTTGAGACAAAGAATCATTTCCACTGTCTTCTATTTTAAATAAAAAGGCTAGCATTTGATTTGCCTTTGTGATCATTTTCTGGTACTTGCAGATGAGATTCTGATGAACTGATTCACACAAACTTCTTTTTCCAAGGGTCTCCACTATTGGAAGTTTTTTACAGCGTGTCCTAATGTAGAGACTTGCCCAAAGAGATTAATTGCTTACTTCTTTCTGTAGATTCTGCCTGGCCTGCTGAATTCCTCCAGCATTTTGCATGTGTTACCCTGGATTTACAGCATCTGTGGAATCTCTTATGATTATATTTTGCTCCAACCTTATTAATTCCAAGCTGAACCATTAGACTATTAGCTGATTTTGACTTGATGCTCATTTTCAAATATAATATTGGTCTGCCCTCTAATTATTGGTTCAATCACAAAACTCAGTAGCCTTAAAACAGGCACTTACCTACGCAAGGGATAAGCTGCCTAGATAATAAAATGGTGAGTCCCGCTGGAAAAAAAAGACTTGCAAGTAAAATTGAACTCTGCATGTGTCTGACGATACTCAGAGATCAACTAATATTCGTAAACAATTGCTTTTAGCTTTGATGGTCTCAATTATGGCAGAGAAATGAAGTGCATTCCCAGTCATTTTTCATTCTCTAATGACACGCATGGAATATGGAATATCCTGAAGAATTCTGATTCTGCAGGACTGATATAAAGGATTATAAGCCCTTTGTAATTATTATCAGTGCAACTGAGGAAGTCTAAATAAATATACAGGGATTCCAATAAGGCAGAGAAGCACACAAGGAAAGGCAGAGATAAGTTAACTAATAACATTCTGTAAGATATACACAGGGGATCATCTGACTTTTTGATGTATCCATTCAGTGACCACTTTCCCAGGTACACCTATATACCTGCTTGTTAATGCAAATATGTAATCAGCCAATCATGTGGCAGCACTCATAAAACCATGCAGACGTGATCAAGAGATTCAGTTGTTGTTCAGAACAAATATCAGAATGGGGAAGAAATGTGAGCTAAGTGACTTTGAACGTGGAATGATTGTTGGTGCCAGGTGGGGTGGTTGAGTACCTCAGAAACTGCTGATCTTCTAGGATGTTCACACTCAACATTCTCTAGGGTTTGCAGAGAATGGTGCAAGAATCAAAACCATCCAGTGAGCAGCATTTCTGATGATCTAATGTCGTTGTGAAGTTCTACGGGCTTTCTGCTTCTCACAGGCAAGAGTTTAAAGTATCTTTAAATAGTGACCTTGACATTAAGGGCCATGGAAGATTACTGATACTGATTAATGCATCAACCATTCTAAAAACAAAAAATCGCAACAAATCTGCAAGTACTAGGAACCTGAAATAAAAATAGAAAATATTGGAAACACTCTACAGGTCAGGCAGCATCGGTGAAATGAGAAGCAGGGTTAATAGTCTGGACCAGGAGGTCTTTGAGCTGAAGCCTCAACCCCAGTTCCTTTATTTTTATAGTCAAGTTTTTTCTTGGACGCGGTCCATCTCTCTCTATGTTCGTGTGTGTCTGTCTAGATGCCTCTGAAATGTTGTGATCAAGTCTGCCTCCACCACTTCACCTAGCAGGACGTTCTGAGCACCCACCATGCTCTGTGAAAAAAAAACTTGAATTGCAAATGTCATTCAAATTTACTCCCTTTCACCTGAAACCTGTCTTCTCCTGCATTTGACATGTCCAGTCTGGGAAAAAGATTCCGACCACCTACCCTATCTATGACTCTCTTAATTTTGAATACTTTTTCAAACTTGTCCCATAGCCTCCGATGCTCCAGAGAAAACTTCCAGTGCAATTCTACCCTGATGGTATGCATATTATGAACGGAAAAGAAAGATTTTCTTTTTTTGTAGATCTCCATGTTCCCTTTAAGATATTTTCAAGCTGAACAACTGAAGAATTTTGGAAATACAGTCACTGATAAAACTAACACGTGCTGCAAAAAGAGCTATTCAGCCTATTGAGTCCAGATGAGATACTATTAGTCTCATTTCATTGCTCTTTCTATAGTTCTTGTTCCCTCACTAAAGCAGCAAACTTAAAGATCAATCAACCTCTCTTCTCCCCATCCCGCATCCAGCAGGAGATATAAAAGCCTGAAAGTATGGACCACCAGGCTCAAGGACAGCTTCTACCCATTGTTATAAGACTAATAAATAGTTCCCTCATATGATAAGATGGATTCTTGACCTCATGATCTACCTTATTATGACTTTGCACGTTGTTGTGTACCTGCACTGTGCTTTCTCTGTAGGCATTACACTTTATTCTGCGTTGTTATTGTTTTAGCTTGTTCTCCCTCAATGCGCTGTGTGATGATCTGATCTGTATGAACTGCTTCTCACTGTTATCTCAGTACATGTGACAATAATAAACCAATTCCAATTCCATTGCTTTGAGTATCACTTTTTCTCAAATGGCTCTTCTATTCCCTTTTGAAAACCATGATTGACCATTGCTACTGCCCCCACAGGTTGTGAACACCGTTGTGTCCATGATTCTGAACCTGTGGCCCCCCCCCCCAACATCCTTAAACTACCGATTAGTGGAAACCACTCCTCTCCATTGGCACTACCTAAACGTATCATGGGAATACCAGAAACACACTAGCCAATTTGTGCATGACAAGTCATCCCAGACAACAATGAAACAAATTGTGGCAGAGTTCATAGAGTCACACAGTTACGTAGCACAAAAAGAGGATAACACATCCAAGCTAGTGCCTCCTGCCAGTGTTTGGCCTATAATTATCTAAACCTTTTCAATCCATAGAACCCCCATCATCCAGGACGTGCTCATTTCTTATTACTTCCGTCAGAGAGGAGATACAGGAGTCTGAAGACAGACACTTAATTTTTTTAGAAAGAGCTTCTTCCCCTCCTACATCCAACTTCTAAATGGACAATGAACACTACCTCACTATTTTTGCTCTCTCTTTGCACTATTTATTTAAATATGATTCTTATTCTGAGTCTGATTCTGATTATCTTTAAACGCTGTTGCACCTGCTTCAACCACCTCCTTCGGCAGCTCATACCACCTTTGTGTAAAATAAACTTCCACTTAAGTTGCTGTTAAAACTCTTCCCTTTCCCCTTAAACTGCTGCCCTCTAATTCTGGATTCCCCAGCCCTGGGAAATAGACTGAGCGCATTCACCCTCTCATTGCCCCTCCTGACTTTAGACAGCTCTATAAACTCATCTCTCAGTCTCCCATGCTCCGAGCATGTTGAGGAAAGGATAAATAGTGAACAGGACACTATAGGTAATTCGTGTTTTTTGAACAGAGCGAAGGAATTTATTTATTGAGATACTGCATGGAATGGGCCCTTTGAGTGATGCCGCCCAGCAATACCCCAATTTAACCCTAATCACAGGACAATTTACTATGACCAATTAACCTACCAACCAGTATATCTTCGGACTGTGGGAGGAAACCCACATGGTCACAGGAAGAATACACAAACTCTTTACAAGCAGCGACAGGAAAGAAAATAACACCATGACAGTCCAACCTTTCCTCCGGGCATCAGCCTGCACTCTCTATACTCAAGTGCCTGGATTGGAGAAGGAACAATAAAGGGGCAAGGTTATGAAGGGATTCGAACAGATCAAGTGAGTAGATGACAGATGAATTATAATGTGGGAAAATAAGAGGTTTTAGAATCAGATAAAGATTCAGGTTTATCACTGACATACAATATGTCATCACCTAGTGCTTCTTCCTCCCCTCCCCTCACTTTCTTACTCTGGCTCCTCGTCTTTTTTCTCCAGTCCTGATGAAGGGTCCCGGCCTGGAATGTCGACTGGACTCTTTTCCGTAGATGTTGCCTGGACTGCTGAGTTCCTCCAGCATTTTGTGTGTGTTACAGTATGTCATGATTGTTTTGTGGCAGCAAGACAGTGCCAGACATTAAAAATTATAAAAATAAATGAATAGTATACAATGTATAACAAGGTAGTGTTCATGGACCATTGAAAAATCTGTTTACAGTGGGAAAGAAGCAGTTCCTAAGATGTTGGGTATGGGTGTTCAGGCTCCAGTATCAGTTTTATTGGGCCAAATCAACTGCCCAGTAAAATGGTACTCTGTAGCCCTGAGGACTACAGTATCAAAAGCAAGCAGGGTTGGTTAATAGACTGAATTCAGAGAGCTGGGCAAATGAATCAGCAAGCTGATAGCGAGTGAGGTACCACAGAGACACACCTGGGACCACCATTTATAATTTGCATTCACAATTTGGAGGTGCATTATTCCAAGTCTGCTCCATTACAGGCACAACTTCCCCACCACTGATGACATCTTCAGGATGCAGTGCCTCAAACAGGTGGCGTCCATCATTTCACTATCTGGGTCATGCAAGCTTCTCATTCCTACCATCAGGGAGGAGGTACAGTAGTGTAGTGGCTAGCACAACGCTTTACAATAGCAGCCACTGTCTGTGACTCCCCATGTCTGCGTGGGTTTCCTCTGGGTGTCCCAGTTTCCACCCACAGTCCAAAGTCATACCAATTGATTGCTACACGAGCGAGGCAGTGGACGAACCCAAGTGCAGAACACAGGTGCGGAGTTAGAGTCGGGAGGTATTCTTGATGTAGCGAGCATGGAATCAGTATCCAGGAGTGATGCTAGACTTAGAACTGGCAGTCCTAAGAACCATGAACCAAGGATACTCACACCAGTGAACTGGCAGCTCCTTGTTGTGATCACAGGGTCTTTATCCTGCATTTTCTGATGGAAAGCAGGTGAGTGTAGGTAGTGGAACCTGGGAATGATTGGAATCTAAATGAGGGGATTGAGGCCCAATTCCTGAGGTAAATATCAAGGTGAGGGATTGCCAGAAGGGACCGTGACATTGATAAGTTAATTGATCATTGTGAATTCTGATTAGGCTAGGGTTAAACTGGGGGTCGCTGGGTAGCGCAGCCCAAAGGGCCAGAAGGGCCTACTCCATGCTGTAAAAAGTATAGGAGCCTGAAGCCCCACACTCATCATTTCAGGAACAGGCTCTTCCACTCTGCCAGCAGATTTCAGAAGGACCTGTGAACCCATGAATACTACTTTGTTATTCCTCATTTTCATGATTTATTTATTCGTTTTTATTTTTTATTTTTTCATAGACCACCATTCCCATCACTCCCCTTTCTGGCTCCCTTAGTTTCCATCTTAGGATAGCAACAAGTATTCATTACATGCCCACAGATTCCTATGGGCTCCCACAAATATTCCAGCTACTCTTCATCCACCACTACCTCCTGTAAGGACTCCATTCCATTCTCCCAGACTGCAGTATTTGCAGTGATGTTGGGACTGTTCATTCAGGTATCTCAGTGACATCTTCCTTCTTTCTGAAGTGTTACCTTCTCTCTGCCGTGGTTAACGGACCTTTTGGCCACATCTCATCTCACACATTTCTCAAGCATCGTCTTGGACCCTTTCTCTTGCATGGAGCAAGGATTGGTATGCTATAGTCATCATTTTCTGCCCCACAGCCTCCACGTTCCAGGATTGTCCCTCACTATTTCGATGGCGTTCAATGTGATTGCATTATGAAATAAACCTTCCCCTCCCCTTTGGACATTTCAGAAGGGCTGGTCCCCTCTTCCATCTCCTCCAAACGCTTAACTTTCTGTGGCACTTTCCCATGTGACAACGTTGATTTCACCTCTCCACTTTCCACCATCCAGGCACTCAGAGCTGAGTTTCCAAGTGAACCAGCCATCCACCATCACTTCTTCCAATCTAGTGTCGATAACATGGTCTCTCAAGCCAGAGAAACCAAACACAAAATTGAGTGACTCTAAACTTTTTGTTGCCTACATTTTCTTCCTTCCGGTTCTGCCTCCTCCCCCCACCCCCACAACATATCCGTCTGTGGTTTCCAACACGGTTATAACGAGGCCCAACAAAAAAAGGCAAGTCACTGTCTAAATCGCCTGTCCATTCACCGTGCAGCCTACCATACCCAACATTAGACCCAACAGCACCAACAGCGTCAGTTTCCTCACTTTCTGAGTCTGTATCAGAACTGACCTGTGATATTGGTTCTGTTTTATTCTCTCCACTAGTTCTGCATGATCTAATAGATATGCCCTTTAGCTGTTGGCCCCTTTTCTCTCTTCTCAATTTCCTACTGATATCCTATTATCACCTTTGTGAACAAAGGACTATACCCCCCCCACTCCTAAAGCCCCCACTTACCCACTGACTGAATGATATTGTTGACAGCTTATTCCAGGGCACTATCACAGATATTTCTTTGTTTTGACAATCTTCCTCTCACACTCTTTGATACTAGATATTTTCTCTCCTGAGTAACTTGTTTAAAATACTGGATTTGATGAAGGGTTTTGGCCTGAAGCATCAACTGTTTATTCAATTCCAGAGATGCTGTCTGACCTGCTTAGTTCCTCCGGCATTTTGTGTATGTTAGTCTGGATTTGCAGAATCTACAGAATCTCTTGTGTTTATTTTTCCCTCCTTCTGAGTTCTGCTGCAAAGCCTTTGACCTGACGCTCCTACTCCTGTTTCTTTGTCACAGGTGCCACCAGACCTGATGAGAACTGCCAACATTTTCTCTTTTAAGTTTGGATTTCCATCATCTGTGCTCTTCTGATTTTCAATCAGTGGCCACTCTCGGGCTAACATTCCTAATACGAACACCCCAATTACAGTCTACTCAGCTGCTTCTGTAGGATAGTCATATCATTCACATACCCAACGCTAGATTCTATTCCAAGTTCTGTCACAGGGATAGGTTATTGGGGGTGGGGGGAGGCCAAAGAGAAGACAGATGTTCTCAAAAGCAAACCTTGTAAAACGCTGGAGGAACTCATCAGGTTAGGCACAAATATGGAGGGACATAGACAGTCAGTGTTATAGGATTGATGAAAGAACCTTGCCCAAAACAACACCTGTCCATTTCCCGCCACTGAGGCTACCTGACCTGCTGAGTTCCTCCAGTATTTTGTGTGTGTTGCCCAAGATTACCGGTTTCTGCAGAAACTCTTATGTGTCAGATGCTCTTAATACCTCCTTGAAGAAGTATAATATTTCTACTGATTTCTAGAAATTGCTGGTCATTGCCTCTCAAAGATTAGGAGAGTATTAGGCAACATACTGAAAACCAAAAGCTTTTACATTGGCATCACAAAGGGATGCAACCCAGAGACCTAGCTCTCTAGCCAAATGAACAACTGGGGTGGCGGCGGGGGGGAGGGAGGGAATCTCACATCAGCTTCAACAATCACTCAGAAGGAGATTTGACAGGTTTAAGTGATTAGGCAAACATAATAGGAAAATGGTTGGAGTATAATGTGAGAAGGACTGAGACGATTCATTTGTAGAATGAATGGAAAAGCAGAGTGCCATTTAAATAGAATGGGACTAATAACTGCTCCTGTTCACTCTGTTCTGAGAGTCACTGTACATGAATTTGGGATACAGGTTCAAGGAGTAATTAGGAAGTATATGAAAGTTTGTTGCAAGGGAATGGAGAATTCTGGCCATGAATGCACAGCAATTTGATGAGATCATGTTTTGAAGGCTGCATTGAGTTTTGGACTCCATATGCAAGGAGGCACAGGGTTCATGAGAATGATGTATGGGATGAAGGGATTATGAGTAAAGTTTTAACGGTTTAAGCTTATGTTCATTGGTATCGAAAAGAATGAAACAAGACCTTATTCAAACATGTATAAACTCTGACGGAGTTTTGCAAGGTAGATGTTGTAAAGATGCTTCCTGTGACAAAGGGATTGAGATTGAGAGAACATAATGACAAATTTTTTGGTATTTCTTTAAAAGCTTTAAAATTCTACAGTTAGTCAGCTAATCCATTAAGTATGTTGAAAGCTAAAGTAGATTTCCTTGAATTGCAGTGAACCTGAGGGTTCAATTGATGCCAAAGTTAGGTTAACTATGATGTTACAGAATCGAGGTTCAATGAGCCTCAAGGCCCACAGCTGTTCCTATACAGTACTATGCAAAAGTATTAGGTGCATATATATAGCAAGGGTGCCTAAGAATTTTGCACAGTTCTGCATTTGTCAACATGGAGCAGAGAGCGAGTTTGTAATCTGGTGAGAGCAAAGGATGTTGAAAACAGCGATTTTGGAGCACCGCAGGAGGGGTGTGGGACAGGTGGCAGAAAACCAGTGCCAGGAGTGGGGGGTGGTGCGGGTGCAGACGCACCCAGCCCTGAGACATCAGACAAGGTCAGTTGATTCAAAACTATTGGTTTATTGATCATTATGGAATGTTTCTTTGGTGCTTCCTGCTCCCTCCCCTCTCCCTTCCCCTTTACCCAACCCTAATTCCCCTCTCCCTGCCCCCTTCCCACTCTCAGTCCACAATATCGGAATAAGGTTAATCACCACTCACATATGCAATGAAACTCTTTTTGTGGCAGCAGTACAGTGCAATATATGAAATTACTTCAGTACTGTTCAAGTCTTAGGCACCCTAGCTCTATATATGGGCCTAGAACTTTCGCACAGTACTGTACGTATTTGTAAATTTTCTTCTGTTTTTTTTCATATTGTTAAATCCCAATTTTCAGGGAGTCTTTCACCCACAACTGCCGCTGTGCCTTTTAGGAGTAATAGTCATTGAACAGCAGATGATTCTCTCTGCATTTGTGCCCCAGATCATTTCAACAGTAGGCATACAGAATTCTGTCCTTTTTACTCTCCCTAAGTATCTCAAAACAAAATATGATTTTTTGATTATTTTAGCTCTCTCCTTTTCGGTGATGATCATTATCATTAAACTGAAATCTCCAAATTTAAATCAAAATATCTGATTGATTATCTTGATCTTGTCTAATACGTTATTATTCTGGCATTGCTCGTTGGGATATTCCCTTTTAATCAAATCTCATTCGCCTGCATTCAGAATATAGAAGATCTTTAGGAAGGAGTATCTGATGTTAACATGCATTCAAAAGTGATACTAATCAATTTATTCAACTTAAACACCTTTTGGATTTCAAGTATTCTGGCTTAAAGCACCATTTAGCGTTTGATTTTGTTTGATGAGGACTGAGTCTATTTTACATCTCTCCCATTGGAATGGCCATACAAAGGCAAAACAACCTTGATATATTTCACTTTATGCAATGCAATCCTGCAGTAATTCACTTTGCTTCAGTGGTGACATTTTGAACTATCTTCTCTGGATAATTTATCTACTTGTTCTGGCAGACTCAAGGCCAAACATATTAGGAGATGGCCACAATCTTATCTGCTTAACTCCTCACACAAAATACCTTCCTTAGGAACTGATAAGCTTATCAAAAAAGGATCTAGTGCTTTCCCGGTGAATATGACGACTAAACTCTTCTTGGGCTTCCAGCCAGGTACAGGTAGCAATTTTACCCAATGTTTCGATGATAAACGCTGCCATTTTCATCAGGGATGATGCCTGGGTATGTCTAGTTCAGTGGTATATAAACCCCAATCGTCTGCTCCTCCTGATTGGTTAGTCCCCATCCAATCAGGTTTCCACTGTCTCACTTTGTTTATAGTCAAATTCCAATGGCGCCAAAGGCTCTTGGATCTGCCTGGGGAAGGAAGCCATTGAAATAAAACTAGTGGAAAATAAATTCAACAAAGATGAAGGTGTCACTCTAAGAACTGGAATTCAATTGCAAACAAGGCAGGTCAGCAGAAACCTGATTGGATGAGGACTAACCAATTGGGTGACAGGGGTGTATATACCACCAGACTAGACATGCCCTGGCATCGTCCCTGATGAAGACAGCAGAGTTTATCATTGAAACTTCAGTTAAAATTGATACCTGTACTCATCTGGATGCCTGAGAGGAGTTTATTCATGATAAATTTATCCTTATCCCAGAAGAAATGTTCACTGAGAATAATGCCTTGATTCAATTCCTTGCCATAAATCAACAATAGTTTTATTAATGGAAAATATGTACCAAATCTTTTTTGAATTAAAAATAGCAATTTTCCATTTCATATTGGGGTATTACTCCCTGCAGATTTCTGATATTCTATGTTTCAGAACAGATTGAATTAGCATTTTCATTTGCAGCACTCAAACCAAATTAAAATGTTGGTATTGTGCTAGTGTCCCTTTTGAGACAGAAGAGATGTTAATTATAACAACTAGACTATTATGTAATGATTTACAATAGATTTCAGTTCAATGCTCATCAAATAACACATAGCAGTGTATATACCCACTGTAAAGAAAATTTGTCTGAGCTCCTTGAATCCTGTGAAATCAGTGCAATTTGTGTGTCTGGAGTCACACAAAAGCCAGAAATCTTTGTGCTTGGGTGGGGGGTGATCGGAGAAGCTACACAGGGAGGTTAGCTTTCGAGCGTTGCTAAGGAGAAGAGGAGTGACAACTACGGTAAGACTGATGACTAATAATCTTAGCAAAAACAAAACTCCTTATATGTGCTTACACGTTCTTTCAACCAGAAAATCTGCCTGTTGCAAGATACAGGACCAAGAGGGATAAATGCTGACAATAACTCAATAGCAGATTGCAACAATATTCTTGCTTCATCGTGAAGAGACAGAAGTCATAAAGCAGTAAAATCAGGAGAAACAGCTTGCAATAGAGCGAGACTCCTCACGTTACTGCCAGCTCCTTTAACTTGGTTTTACACAATGCTTTACTAAATATGAAGAAGCAGTACAGAAACATTGCTGGCAGGCTCATTGTCCGTGTTTGATTACTGGCAATGGTAAAAAAGGAAAAACGAGATAAACCATGGAGAGAAATTGGAACTAATGGATAACAGATAACAGACAAGTAGGTGTAAGCAACCCCTAAGAAACGTAGAATACCGTGCTCATTTCAGATTACTTCATTATAGGAAGGATGTAGGAGCTTTTAGGGAGAACGCACGGTATCAGGATGCTGCCTGGGTTAGAGAGCATGCCTTATGAGGAGAGTTGGAGTGGGCTAGGGCTTTTCTCTTTGGATTGAAGGAGGATTGATAGAGGCTTAGAATATGACAAAAGGTATTGATCAGGTGGACAGCAAAAGCCTTTCTCAGGGTTGAGATGATTAATACCAGCAGGCATAATTTTAAGGGGATTGGAGGAAAGCATAGGGGAATGGGATGTTAGAGATAGGATTTTTACTCAGTGTTGTGAATGTGTGGAATGCCCTGCCAGGGGTGGTGGTAGAAACAGAGAACATTAGGGACATTTAAGAAACTCTTATATAAGCACAGGGATGAAAGAAATTGGAGGGCTATGTAGGTGGGAAGGGTTAGATTGATCTTAAAGTAGGTCAAAAGGTTGGCCTGTACTGTTGATGCACCATCAATAACTCACTCTGAGACGTAAAAGCGAGGTATCGGCTTTTATTGACTGGAAGAAGGAACGAGCAGTGAGTGACCACTATACTACATCCTGGAGACTGAGAGCCGGTCAGGGGTCTGTGGGAGGAGCCACAGGAGCAGTCATCAGGGGGCGTGTCCAGACAGGTATATGTAGTTCACCACAACTGTACTGTAGGGCCTGTACTGTACTGTAGAGCCTGTACTGAACTGTAGAGCCTGTACTGTATGGTAAGGCTTCTACTGTACTGTAGGGCCTAACTGAACTGTAGGGCCTGAACTGTACTGTAGGGCCTGTACTGAACCGTAGGGCCTGTACTGAACTGTAGTGTTCCATGTTCTATTAAGAAAGATGATGGGAAGGAATAGAATGTACAATGATTGGTAATTTCATTCCCATTGTTTCATACAAAGGCAGATTTCAAACTTTCAATATAATGGAGGTTTGGGAAAAATATTCAGTGCTGCATAAACGGCAGATAACTTCAACCTGTTGAACACTTCTTGATATTATTTCTCCTTGAAATTTTAACTGCAGTGTGGATCAGCTGGTTGCAGGATTTTAGAAGGCAACAGATAATGAAAATGGGCCATTATATAATGAACTCAGGCACCATTTAATGTTTGTGTATTTATCATGTTGTAAATTTTTGGCCTGTAGGCCTCATGATGTCAGTGGCACTTAATGCCAGGTCTCACAATGTTGTTCCTTTAAGTTTCAGCAAACTGGCATGCTGTGCCTTTAGTTTTACTGAGATTGCTGACAGATAAATTTAGTTTGGAGACCTGAGCCCCAATTCACTTTTGCATGATGATCTTGTGTATTACAAGTAAAAAGTGCTAATATACTGGTTTATTATTGTCAATGCACCTAGTTACAGTGAAAAAGCTTGCCTAACATACCGTTCATACACAATGCACTGAGGTAGAACAAGGTAAAATGATAAGAATGCAGAACAAAGTGTAACAGCTACAGAGAGAGTTCAGTGCTGGTGAGCGATAAGGTGCGAGATCATAACAAGGTGGATTGTTCGGTCTGGGATTCATTTTATCGTTGCAGGTTGGTAATGTGGCTCATGCAAGGAATAGACTGGTTCAGTTTTGCATTTGGCATGACTTCATACATGCCCCTTTATGCCAGTGCTCTGGGTTATACTGATCTTTGTCTGATAAGCGTTTAAGTGGTGAGTTGTGGCTTATGTATAGAGACATGTATACTTAGCTGGTTGAAATCAAAATTACCCCTTACACCGCCACAGCACATCAACAGGAAGATGAAGCTTGGTTTCATTCACTGTACTCCAAAAGACATAAGATCACAAGATATAGGAGCAGAATGAGGCCATCTGGCCCATTGAGTCTGCTCCACCATTCCATCCATTCAGTTGTCGTCTCCCCGTAATCTTTGATGACCTTACTAATCAAGAACCTATCAACATCTGCTTTAAAAATACTCAGTGACTTGACCTCCATTGCTGCCTGTAGCAATGAATTCCATAGATTCACCATCCGCTAGCTAAAGAAATTCCTCCTCATCTCTGTTCACGATGGATGTCCCTCTATTCTGAGCTTGTGCGCCATGGTCCTGGACTCCCCCAATATTGGAAGCATCCTTTCCACATCCACTCTATCTGACCCTTTCAATATTTGATAGGTTTCAATAATACACCCCCTCATTCTTTTAAACTCCTGTGAGTACAGGCCCAGAGCCACAAAATGCTCCTCACATGTTAACCCTTTCATTTCCAGGATAATTTTCTTGAATCTCTTCTGGACCTTCTCCAATGCCAGTACATTCTTTCTTAAATAAACTGGTTATTTTCCTTTGCATCATTCTCAACTGATAATCTTGACCAATTAAGGGGACAAAGTTCCTCGCTTGAAGCAACCAGACAGTGCAGTTTGCTTCTTTTCCCCACAGACAATGGCTGAGGTGCAGTGTCCTTTGTTCTGAGATAGAAAGCTATGAATCCAGGTTCTGAATCAAAAATTTGGCCACAAAATCTTGACCAACAAGATGGCAGTACTAGCTTTAAGTTCTTAGTTTCTAGTCAGGGATTTCAGTCACCCAAAGCTAACAATCTGTCCATGTATATAACAGTTAATTGAACATTGTGTTCTATGGGATTGCTTTTCAATTTATATTTACTGTGTTTTGTTTCTTTTTTTATTATGTTCTTTATTCTTATAATATTTTTAATGCTGCATCAGATCCAGATTAACAAGGATTTCAGTCTCCTTTACACTCATGTCAGAATGATCATAAATAACCTTGAAATGTTGAACTTTGCAAACGTGTTAAGGATGTGTTACACACTTAAAGAACCCATCTTTTGGATATGTTAAAACAAGGCCTCATCTGCTATAATTGGTGGACCCAGAGCTGAAGGACTGTGTTCTGTTCAATGCTTATTCCCAGCACCATAAAATGGACAATATGCTAATTTACTCTCATTTTCTGAAAGTCTTCTGAGCACAAATTGGCTACTCTGCCACCTCATATTTTAAAGTCTATAGTTTCTCATAATTTCTTGTGATATAGAAGGAGGCTATTTGACCTGTTGTGTCTGGGGTCATGAAATGTTCCATGCAAATGTATTTTTCCAAATATATTGTTTAATTAAATTTAATCTTTGCTTCTTTATCCACTCAGACCAGATATTTGGCTTGCACATGAAGTAAAGCAGCTCCCTACATTCCCTCTGAAAGGAGAAAAATGTGTAACGTGGAGGAATAGATCTGAGGAAAGAAATACGAACTGGATGACCTGTGAAGGGAGGAATAATTGATTTTTTTTAATAAAAACTAAATAAACCATTCATTGTTAAACTTCTTTTACTGAATGGGGCATATATTGGACTTGGATCTGGAACTGAAATTACTGAGACACAGTGAGAGGCTTCCATAAGAACATAAGAAATAGGAGCAGGAGAAGGCCATCTGGCCTGTCGAGCCTTTTCTGCCGTTCAGTAAGATCATGGCTGATCTGATAAGATCAAGGCTGCTTGCCTTGCTTACAGTTCATATAGATCAATTCATTATAAAGTGCATTGAGGTAGCACAAGTTAAAAACAACAGCATTATGTAGAATACATCTGTTGCAGAGAAGTGCAGTTCAGGCAGAGAATAAGGTGCAACATCATAACAAGGTAGATAGTGAGATCAAGTGTTCTTCCTATAGTGGCAGTGATCTCCAATTAGGGTTCAATTCCTGCCACTGTCTGTAAGGAGTTTTTACATCCTCCCCATGACCATGTGGGTTTTCTCCACGTTCTCCGCTTTCCTCCCCATTTCAAAGACTTATGGATTAGGGTTAGCAGGTTATAGACGTGCTATGTTGGCACCGGAAAAGTGGCAACGATATGCAGGCTGCCAAACACAATCCTCGCTAATTTATTTTGATGAAAAAGACACATATCCCTGTATGTTTCAAGGTACATATGACAGATAAAGCTAATTTTTATTGTATTAGAAAAACATTCAATAGTCTTATAACAGTGGGTTAGAAGCTGTCCTTGAGATGGTGGTACGTGCTTTCAGACTTTTGTGTCTTCTGCCTGATAGAAGAGGGGAGAAGTGAATGACTGTGTTCGTGCGGTGCTGGGGCAGCCTGTAGTGGTTTGGATTTTAATTTTTCATCATTGACTGGTTCTTTATCTGAAGAGATAATGTCAGCATTGTTCGGATCAACTCAAAATCCACAACAACCAATCAGCATGCTGTGCCTATTTTGAAAATGCAACCAAGCCACAGACATTTGTCAATGTGAAAGGGTGGATTTAAAGAGACAGAGAAGCATAACAGTTAACTTTATCACAGGGATTATTGCTGTGCGGCACTATCAAGTGTCTCACTGATAGCAGCTTGACACTGCACTAATTATGTCTTTCTGATCAATGGGTACATTTCCAATATCAAAGTTTAAATACAAGGAATGAGTTTTTTTAAGGAAACTTGTCACAGAACTAAAATTGGATGTTGGAAATCTAAACCAAAGCTGTAAATTACCTTTCAACGATCTGTCCTGTGACCAGCATGTAAGTGCCATTACAAAGAACAACACCTCTACTTACTTAGAAGTTTGTGCAGATTTGGCATGGCATCTAAAACTTTGATAAACCTCTTTAGATACACAGTGGGAAGTGTCCTGACTGGTTTGTAGACACCAATGCCAAAGAGCAGAAATGCCTACACAGAAGTGATGGATATAGCCCAGTCCATCAAAGGCAAAGCCCTACCTGCCATTGAGCATGTCTACAAAAAGCGCTACCACCAAGAGAACAGCATTCATTGCCAACGATCTCATTGTCCAGGCCATGCACTGGTCTTGCTGCTGCCATCAGGAAGGAGGTACAGGAGCCTTAGATCCCACAACACGAGCTTCAACCATCTCACTCCTGAACCAACGTAGATACCTTCACTCACCTCAAATCCGAACTGATTCCACAATCTATTTACAAGGACTCTGCAACTCGTGTTCTCAGTATTATTTATTTACTTAGGTTTTATTGTATTTGCACAGTTTGTCTTCTTTTGCACATTGATTGTCTACAGCTTTTCAATGATTCTACTGTATTGTATTTCTTTATTCTACTATGAATGCCTGGAAAACAAGAAACTCAGGGACATATGGAGAAGTATGCATACTTTGATAATAGATTTACTTTGAATTCAGAGTTTTCAACCATCTGAAACATTGACTGTTCCTCCGTCCATAGCTGCTGCCTGACTTGTTGAGATTTTCTGTTTGCATTTTCATTGAAATGTTGCTAATTCTCATTTCATAACAGCTGCTAGGTAGTGCAAAGGATAAAGCCCTGAGTAATCTTAGATATCATACCAGGGAAATATAAACACTAGGTACAGTCATTGCTATTTCTTCATAGGATTTGCCTTTAACTACATCCTAAGCATCAGGCTGAAAAACATGCATGCAGAATGGTATGGTTAATTATAGTAACAATTAATCAGAAAGACAATCTTTGTTAAATGCATTTTGCTGTGGTGTAACAATCACTTCGTTTCTTCCTGCATTTGAGCTGGAATGAGTTGCAAAGTCACCCAAACGATTGAATTATGTAGCTGCATTAAACATACTTCCAAGTACAATAATGAGAGGAATAATTCCCCATGGTTTTGGTGTAACTATCCTCTTTTAGATTCCCCAAGAGAGAGTCTTCATCTTCTGTTATCTTTACTATTCAGTGGCCTAGATTTCCACACAAATCATTTGATCGAGAGAAACTTCTCCGGTTTTATAATATGGAATCAGAATTCATGCATAAAATGGCCACACATTGTACAATTTCCCAATCCAAAATTGCATGAGAATCTGTATTGTAGGTATTAACTCTTGATGTATGCCTCAAAGCCTGTTAAGATCTTTTACCAGGTAGTTTTTATTGCCTTTGAGTTCCTGTTTTGAACCATTGCAGTCCAGTTGTCGAAAGAACCATCAAAGCAGTTAGATTAGTTTCCAGGATTTAGACCCAGAGATGATAAATTATGTTCTTGGAAAGTGCTATAGAACTATTTAAACAAAAATGTTATGCCATCTTAAAAGTTTCTTCCCCCAGGCAGTCCACCTGATCTGATTCTTGTTAGACCCCTCATCTCCCTCTCTCTATTACCTCCCCATCATTCTCCACACAGTAATCACTTTAAACCATTTTTATAATGCTGTTTACATTGTAAATACATGCTGATATTTATGTACTTATGCACATTTTATTCCATATCTATCCTTTAACCTCTAACTTTATTTTCTGTTTAATGTTTTATAATTGTTGAATTTGATTTTGCATGCCGCATCCTGACTAACACACCGCAGCAAATTCCTAATATACATATGTGTATATGACAAATGAAGTTGACCCTTGATCATTGAATGATGGAGGTTGGGGAGAGGTTACTTGAGGGTAGGAAGGTAGTGGATGCCAGTAGATTAGAACCTTGTTAACTTTGCCAGACAAAAAGAGCAGTACAACAAAACAGCATCCATTAACAGGTCTATCAGGTTCCACTGAGTCCTAAGTGGTGTGATGGGATCAACACCTGCCAATGAAGCAACAGATATCAGAATCTGTAGATTTGGCTTCACCAAGCTTTATGGCTTCATGGAAATAGCATTTGATGTCAGAAGCATTACTACATGGTAATCCTCAGACTGCAAACTATAATTTATAATGTTTTAAATAGGCTAATGATTAAGGTCAAAGTAGTTGTGTTTAATCAAAACCTTGGGAATAGATCCATAGAGTCATAGAACACTACAGTACAGAAACATACACTTCAACCCATCCAGTCCATGCCCAACTGTTTTCCTGCTTGTTGCCATTAACCTACACCTGGACAATAGTCCTCCACGCCCTTCCCATCCACATACTCATCCAAACTTCTCTTAAATGTTGAAATTGAATCCACATCCACCACTTCTGTTGGCAACTTGTTCTACCCTCTTCAGTGAAAAACTTCCCCGTTGGTTTCCCCTTAAATATTTTATTTTACTTTTCACCCTTTGCTTATGAGCTTTATTTCTAGGCTTAGTCAGTCTCCAGAGAAAAAGCCTGCCTGCATTCACTTTATCTATACCTCTCATAATTTTGTATACCTCTGACAAATCTCCCCTCATTTTCTTAGGCTTGAGGGAATAGTCTATTCAACCTTTCAACCTTTCCCTATAAGTCAGCTTCTCAAGGCCCAGCAACATCCTTGTAAATTTTCTCTGTACTCTTTCAATCTTAGTACATTGACCAGAATATTAAAAGGTAGAGAAAATCAGGTATAATTAAGCTGGTTGCACCATAGCAGGGAGAGCGAGCAGAATGCCAAAAAAGATGATCTTGCCTTAGTAACAGATTTGTGAATATTTCTTGTTGACAACATTGTCTTGCTCACAATGATACTTGGTCCTAATTGCAAGTCAAATTAAATGTGAATACATGGTCAGTACAGAGGAAGCATTAGAATGAATTAAACAAATGACAGAAGTTGATGAAACAATGATAGATGAAATTTTGAAAAATGCTTATCAAATACAGACAGTAATAAATCATGAGGAAATCAATAGTGATCTTGAATTCCCACTAGGCACAATGATCAGAATGCCCCCCATTGCACTCCACAGATTGAAGTGCATGTTGAATTAGCCAGTGCATATAAGCATATTCCATAGTAGGGCACAGGTAATTATATAACACTCTTAGCACCACATCCATTCAGACACCTGGGATCAGAGTCATAAAGGTAACATGCACAAAATGATGGATTAACTTGGCAGATCAGGCAGCATCTATGAAAAGGATTACAGAGTTGATGTTTTGGACTGAGACCCTCTGTCAATTCTTTATTTCTCTCCATAGATGTTGCTTGACCGGCTGAGTTCCTCCAGTGATTTGTGTGTGTTACTCTGGTTTTCAGCACCTGCAGAATCTCTAGTATCTATCTATCTATCTATCTATCTATCTATCTATCTATCTATCTATCTATCTATCTATCTATCTATCTATCTATCTAGTGTCGAAGAGTCATAAAGGTGTTCCCTGATGTTGGAGGTTATATTTTGAGGTAAGATTAGGGAAGTATAGAACACAGGAGTCAGGCAAATGATCAGTGCCTGCAATGCTTGCAATACTAAAAACATCACTAATCATATCCTGATGAAAAATTTAAAGATTGTTACCCCTAGTTGGAGCATATGTCCCTTCCATTCATGTAAATAAACTGCATTAATGAGAACTATCAGATCCAATCCTTACTGGAATGTAGAGTTACCATGATTCAGATTGGTCATTTGGTCTGTGTCCCACACGGGCTGTCTATTTCCTTCTCTAGTCACCTCTATACACAGGTCCTTTCAATAAATTATTGTCCCTGTACCAAAAAAGACCAGGGTAACATGCCTGAACAACTGGCGTCCTATTGCACCACCTACCAATAATAAGCAAGTGCTTTGAGAGGCTGGTCAAGGATTACATCCAGAACTTGCTACCACTCAAACTGGACCCCCTAAAATTCATCTACCGACACAACCAATTGACAGATGACGCAATAGTCACTGCACTACACACCAACCTTAAATATCTGGAGAAGAAGGATGCTTATGTGAGAATGCTGTTCTTGGATTACAGTTCAGCATTCAACACCATAGTTCCTTGCAGGCTCGAGAAGAAGCTCAGAGACCTCGGCCTTCACCCTGCCTTGTGCAGCTGGATCCTGGACTTCCTGTCAGATTACCAGCAGGTTGGAAGAGTGGGCTCCCTCACCTCCAACCCTCTGAACCTCAATACAGGAGCCCTTCCTTTACTCCCTGTATACCCATGACTGTATTGCCACTCACAGCTCCAATCTGCTAATTAAATTTGCCAACGACACTACATTCATTGGCTTTATCTCAAACAATAATGAGGTGGCCTACAGGGAAGAAGTCATTTTTCTGATACAGTGCTGTCAAGAAAACAACCTTTCCCTCTATGTCGCAAAAACAAAGGAGCTGGTTGTGGATTACAGGAGGAATGGAGACAAGCTAACCCCTATAGATATCAATGGATCTGGAGCTGAGAGGGTAAACAGCTTCAAGTTCCTCAGCATCTACATCACTGAGGACCTCACATGATCTGTACATACCGGCTGTATGGTGAAATAGGTACAACAGCACCTCTTTCACTTCAGACAGTTGAGGAAGTTTGGTATGGGCCCCCAAATCCTAAGAACTTACTACAGGAACACAATTGAGAGCATCCTGACTGGCTGCATCACTGCCTGGTATGGGAACTGTATCTCCCTTAATCACAGGACTCTGCAGAGAGTGGTTCAGACAGCCCAGTGGATCTGTAGCTGAGAACTTTCCATGATTCAGGACATTTACAAGGACATGTGTGTAAAAAGGGCCCGTAGGATCATTGGGGACCCAAGTCATACCAACCACAATCTATTCCAGCTGCTACCATCCAGGAAACAGTACCACAGTATAAAAGCCAGGACCTACAGGCTCCGGGACAGCTTCTTCCACCAGGCCATCGGACTGATGAACTCACACTGCTTTGTGTGTACTCTATATCATATGGACTGTTCTATTTATTATAAATCATCATATATTACTATGATTGCATATGGCACATTTAGATGGAGACGTGACTTCAGGATTTTTACTCCTCCTGTATGCGAAGGATGTAAGAAATAAAGTCAATACAAATCAGTTCAATACTTTGTTATATCTGGGTCTCATAGAATGGAGAATGAGAACTGTTGCTAAAACAAAGACCTATTACTTGCACCAGTCCCTTTGAGATGGCTTATTGTGTTAGTTTGATTAAAGACTTCCTTTCTTAAAAAAAGAAAGATGCTGGAACTATGGGCTCAACACACAAAGTACTGGAAGAACCCAGCAAGACAGGCAACATCTATGGAATGGAATAAACAGTCACTGTTTCGGTCTGACACCCTTCATCAGAACTGGAAAGGAAGGGGGAAGAAGCCAGAATAAGGAGGCGGGGGCAGGGGAGGAAAAGGAGGGCAAGCTGGCAGGTGATATGTGAAAACCAGCTGAGGGGGAAGGTGGGTGGGTGGGGGAGGAGCTGGGCTGTAATAGGTGGAAGAGGTAAAGGGCTGAAGAAGAAGGGATCTCATAGGAGATGGCGGTGGGCCATGGAAGAAAGGGAAGGAGGAGAGGCATCAGAGGAGAATAGATGGGGTGAGGGGGAATCAGAATGGGGAATGGAAAAAGGGAGGGGGGGGGAAATTGCTGTAAGTTAGAGAAATGAATGATTTCTTCTAAAGGGGCATTCTTAAATGCCACTTGGGCTTTCAGACTCTTAAGGACAATTCAAAGCTAGGTCTTCATCTTCATCCAAGTTCTATTGCTGACTCCAATAGAGTGATAGCAAGTATCTGAAGGATCTAAAGAGAAACTTGTTCTTTCAGACTCTTTGAGTTTCAACATGGTGGCCATCTTAGTTAATGCCTGGGTTGTTTCAAACCCCTGGAGTGCACATCTCATACAACCTCTCATGGTCTCAGAACGCATCCCCCACCGTCAAGAAAGGTCACCAATACCCCTACTTTCTGAGGCTGCAGAGAGCTCAACAATGCTCATCAATACTCACAACCCTCTGCACAGGCTCAGTTGAGAGCATCATAATATGCTGCATCACTGCATGGTACGGACACTGAACTGTGATGGACAGGAGGGCTTTACAAAAGGCAGTTAAAGCTACCCATCATGTTACCAGCATCAGCCTAGCCACCATCAAGGACATATATACAGAAAAAGCCAGCGATATTATGAAGGATCCCACACCCCCTACTCATGGACTGTTTGTCCAACTTCAATCAGGGAAGAGACTACACACCAGGACCCAAACCCATAAGGCAGCTCACCACCTGCACCCATTAACCCACCAAACTCACCACCACCACTTCTGATTCCTGTCAGAATCACCTTATGTACAGGTACTCCTGTACCAAGCATCACTTTATATACTTACAATCAATCTATGGATATAAGCTAATCTTATATATTTATTATGTTTTTTCTTGTGTTCTTTATTTTTTGCACTTTTTTATGCGGCATCAGATTCAGAGTAACAATTATTTTGTTCTCCTTTGCACTTGTGCACTGTAATGACACTAAACAATCTTGAGCCTTGACTGTACGACTGAAGGTTGATAAAAATAACAATGATCTTTTTTAAACTGCAAATGGTTAAAATAAAAGTCAATAAATATTTCAGATATTAATTCAATTTTGGAACTGAACCCATTTACAGTGACTTGAGATTGAGTTCCTGATCTTCACCCTGGTTGTGCAGAGAGGTAGGTGGCAATAAAAATTAATTTTCTTGTCGCTGGAGCATCAACATGCCAAATGCAAAATAGTCACATTATATCTAAGGAAAGCGTCTGTGTGCTACTTCAGAAGATTGCCAGGATATTCAAGTTCATGTCAAGAATTTGGTGAAGATCAGATTTGTTCTTTGTGCCAAGTCTCTGCATCTCTACACCTGGTTCTCTCTCTGAAATGTGCTGTGACAGTTTGTAATTTAATCAGTACTGACAGGGAACATTGCGTGTAGCCTGTGCGGATAGTGGAAGAAAGATTCCTTCACCACAAGCGCCCAGGACGTTTCTCGAGAGTGCAAAAATTAATTTGCTTTCTGTGATTCAACAGGACTCTTCAGTTTTCTTACCATCACCCGCCCTTTATAAATTGCTTTTCGGTTTCCTCTGCATTTGCTTTTAAAGTGTCATCTGCCGCAGTCTGTGCGACGAGCCAACCTGTTTCCACACCTCTTGATTCAGCTGGGAGGAAGTTCATTGCCCAAAGTAATCAGGCGTGGTGATCACGTGACTGCCACCACTGTGTCTGTTGTGTCTGTGTTTCTGGTCACAGCAGGGTGTGTACACACTAACATGCCCAGCAATTTGGATGCCGTCACAGGTGTGTGACCAGTGCCAACTTGCCTTACAGGAGACTGAATCTGCCTGTGCTACCACTCTGGTCTGACACTGTCCATGTATCTTAATCTTCATTGATCGTACCCTTCTTCTAATCTGACATATTCCAAATTAAGAATTCAGAAGAAAAATTTTGGACTTGATGCCAAATTTAACTGAATATTCTCATCTAATCCATGCATTTGAAACTCTGACCAATGACCCAGTTTCACAGAAATATTACACAACTTATCATCATGCAGTTTGCAAATAAAAGGTCTCTATTAAAAAGAAACTTTTTAATGCAGATCTTCTGTTACAGTCAAATTGAAAACAGAGCAGATGTAGGAATAGTTCATATCATTCTGCATCATTTACCATTCCAGGGAAATATTCATGTTGACACTATGATTTATCAAGTATCACACATAGCCTGTGCTACAAATCTACATCACATAATCCCACAGCCACGTTACACAAGGTAGTCACTTTGTTATGTGATGCAGCAATAGGGGATTTCCTAAGGCAGGTAATCAAAGACTCTTGGTGATATCCTGCAGTGGAACAATTTCAAAACCTACTGAATTCTTATCAAGGTGTTTAATATCTAACTTGCAGTTCCATAATTAGTAATTCGCTTGGTAAGATATTGCATGCAACCACATTGCAGTGGAAATATCAAAATGCTGCAGGATTTTTACTATATCTGATAACTACCAATGGAACCCCTTTAAAGGAACACTTGCAGGAGGGGACATGGTTTCCTTCTAGTGCAGGGAGAATTTCATAAATTGGTCCACAGTTCATTTCTCAGACATCTCGTTGTCAAGCAGACCAATACAACAGTTCACATCTGGGCTTTACTGTTTAGTGTTTAGTTTAGTATGTTTCAACATTTTTTTCTATTACCAATCACACGTTGCAGAGACGTCATTAAAAAAAAAGCACTGCAGTACTTGCTCACTATTAAAAAGGAAGCACATTTTGCAGACCCCCCCCCCCCCCCCATCCAGTCATTTTATTTTAAGCACTTAACAGCTTAACACAAAGCAGATTTCTGTACTGATTCTTCTCTTGGAAACCAAATGGCAGATTTATTACTAAGCCACTGAAATCCACATTACTCTCTTAAGCTTTATGTAGTTACCCTTAACATGCTCTCTCCCCTCACCTCCCATTCCTACCTACAATTTATTATTAAGGGGCAACTTTAAGGGTTTGTTCCATGGAAGCTCTCTCTTCAGGTCTGGAGGGGTTGCATACAGCCCCTGAGGAGAAGCCCACAATTACGGACCTCAAGGGGCAGACAGAGGGAAAAGCAAAGGTTGCAAGCGATCAGCAGGAGTCGTGTAGCCAGCCCCTCTGAATCTTTCACATCAAAGACTCGCAGCTGTCACCCTGCCTCCGGTATGCTGAATCTGCATCAAAGAACAGTCCACTTAATCCTGAAGAGTGACAGCGTGTCGAAAGGACATTTGACGGCACCCTCCGCCACGGCCACACATTCCAGCACTGCAGACGGACATCAACATGGTAACCATGTATACAGTGGTGAAGCACATCACTAGCTTGCAGGCTCTGTCGATCCCTCTCTCTCCCTCGCTCGCTCGCTCTGTGTAATCCTATCTCCTGACACACGCACACACGGAGCAATGTTTGACAGGAAGCAACAAGACAGAGAATGCCAGCACTTACCCTGGTTTGGACCACCTTCTCCATCATCACATTCATTCAGATTATTGATCATGGTGTTTCCCAGTTGATTGTGGGTTCAGCCTAAGGGGGGGTGGGGGTCAGGGGAGGGAGGTGGTGGCTGTCGACCGGGGAGACGGACCAGAGCCTTTAGCTTGCAATCAGGTCCCTCTCTCTCTATCTACCACACAGAAGAGGAGGCTGCACTGCAGAGCGTCTCAGCACACACGACAGCAGTAAGCTCAAGCTGACTGAAGTCATCATGTATGCACAAGGCATTATCTGTGTGTGTGTGAGTGTGTGTGTGTATAGAGGGTGTGGGCAGTGGGGGGTGGTGAGGGGGAGGTGGATGGAGAGGCAGGGCTTTCTACAGAAGCCCTAGGGCACCTTTCTTCGCATTCTTAACAAGAAGTGGTGCACTCTGTACAGCATAATGAAATACAAATGATAAATAGGGAAGAAAAATCAGTTCTATGAGTATAGCAGGATTAATATTTATGTGAAATGGAGTAGAGCTAACAAAAGGCAGTCTGATTTGTATTTCAGAAAATTGGTTCATGATTAACAGCATCCTTTTGAACTGCAGAAATGTATACAAATAAGGTTTCACATAACCTGCTGTGGAATTGAAAAAAAATTGCCTATTAATCCTCCACAGGCTACTACTGCAGATAATTCTTCAGCAGTAACACTTACCAAATTTCCACAGTTAGATTTTTTTTGCACCGTATTTATTTTCTAAAGGGGCAGCCAAGTTAGAAGCAGACACACCTAGGATGGTGTCGGTAACTGTGAGGGGGGAGTCCGGCTGGGGGGAGAGGAGAAATGAATTCTCAACTTCTATCTATCTGCAATCTTCAGATTGCATCCCTGCAATATTGTGCAAGCATTCAGACTATCAAAGGTCAGTTGTTATATTGAAGTGTATATCAGTATGTCATGAAATGCAAGAGAAATGAGTCCTTCTAACCACAGAGGTGGGGATGCAAAACTAAAAGCAGGTGTTTATCCTGTGGGACCCTTTCTTATGACATAATCTCAAGTTCCTGCCTTCAATCCAGTCAGAAGGAAGAAAATTCAGTCAGGCTGACTTCTTTTTTTTACAGTTGTGTCTGGCTTGGTAGCTGTCTGGCTGCTGAGTCAAATAACTCTGGGTTCAAGTCCCAAACCAAAGACACGAGGACAAAAACCTTGAGTTGAGAAGGCCTCAAACTTCAGCTGCGACTGTGCCAACAGTAAGACTCTTCGATGTCACAGGAAGTGACATCAAAAGGTCGGCTCTTCAGTGGAGTACCCAAGGGGAGGCTGCGCTGACATTTATCGATGAACTTTTTTTTTAGCGATCTGGCCCAGTGAGCCCGCACCACCCAACTGGACCCATGTAACCTACTAAGTGACAGACCTGTATGTGTTTGGAAAGTGGGAGGAAGCCAGAGCACCCAAAGGAAACCCACATGGTCATGAGGAAAACAGAAAAGCTCCTTACAGACAGTGATAGAATTGAGCATGGGTCACTGGCTCTGTAATAGTGTTATGCTCATCACTATGTTACCGTGTCAACCTTGTATTCTTCTCGCTTCTCATGACACCATCTTGGAAAAGGGGAAGAGAGATCCCTTCAGCGCAGTATTTATTCCTTAACCATGATTAGTTTATGGCTACCTGGTTGGTAGACATTGCTGTGGGATCTTGCTGTGTAGATCTGCCTACCATATGCCAATGCAATAGAGACTACATTTCACAATCATTCCATTAGCTGTTAAAAGAAATGAAAGGCTTCATCTAAAAATGTCTTTCTGTGCTTCGTCTAAGAATGCTCCACACATTAATCTTTTCTGTGCTAAACAATCCCACAGGAAGTGAAATCTGCGCCACGTTGTGTCCCCAATCCCAGTGCTTGTGGAATGTAATTGTGATTTTTGCAGTCTAACAACGGGTATACATGAGGAGCAGAGCAGGAACTCGGCCCCTAAAGCCTTTTCTACCATTTAAACAGAGCAATAGAGGGAAGCATGGCAGCTTAGCAGCTAGCGTAATGCTGTTACTACTCCAGCAACCCAGGTTCCATTTCTGCCACTGTCTGTAAGGAGTCTGTACCTTCTCCCTGTGACTACGTGGGTTTCTTCCGGGTGTCCCAGTTTCCAAAGACGGACTATTTTGTAGGTTAATAGGACATATGGACTCATTTGGGCAGAAGGGCCTGTTACTGTGCTGTATCGCTAAATGTAAAGCATGGTTGATCTGATTGTAACTTCAGTTCTTCATTCCATATATCCGCAGTAACCACTCACAGATCATAGAGCGATCTTGTGCAGATAAGGCCACTCAACCCATCTAATTCATGCTAACAACCATTCCCATTTTATTTTCTCTCCATATCCATGTCAACACCCACCCCTCCACCCCGCTCCCTCCGGTTTTTACCACTCACTTACAAACTTGGGGCAACCTGTAGTGGATGTTTACATGTCTCTGGGATATGGGAGGAAACCAGAGCACCACAAGGGAAATCCATGTCGTCAGAGGGAGGAGGTGTAAACTCCACTCAGACAACACCCAAGATTAGGATTTAAAATGGGAGTCTGGAGCCGTGTGGCAGTGGCTCCCCAGCATTGAAGACACCTTCAAAAGGCAGCATCCATCATTAAGGACTCCCATAACCCAGGACGTGCCCTCTTTTCATCGCTACCATCAGGGAGGAGGAGCAGGAGTCTGAAGATGCACACTCAATATTTTAGGGACATCTTCTTCTGCCCTCTGCCATCAATCAGATTTATGAATGGACAATGAAAAAAAACCCATGTATATTACATGGATAAAACCCATGTATGTCCTGACGAAGGGTCTCGGCCCAAAACATCGACAGCGCTTCTCCCTATAGATGCTGCCTGGCCTGCTGTGTTCCACCAGCATTTTGTGTGTTGTTGTTTGAATTTCCAGCATCTGCAGATTTCCTCGTGTTTGCCTCACTGTTCTTCTCTTTTTGCACTACTTATTTAATTTTTATATATATTTCTTATTGTAATTTATAATTTTTCATGTATTGCACTGCTGTCACCAAACCGAAAAATTCACGAACTCTGTCGGTGATATTAAACCTGATTCTGGCTCTACTTGCTGTACCACTGTGCTGCCCACAGCTGGCTTCTCCATCCTACTGAGGGTGGCACGTTGGGATGGAAAAGCAGTGGATGGAGTTTGGAGATGGGCTTGAATTTGGCGTTCAAGGCAGCTGCAATCTCATTCGCTCCTTTGCTGATTAGTTATCCATCTGCTTTCTACCGTCAAAACAATCAAAGACTCTGCATCCATTAACAATCAGGAGGAAGAGTCCGAAGGCTCAAGAAGCATAGATAAAAGGAATTACACCCCCTCTCTCTAACTGGCAACATTTATTTTCAAACAGTATCCCCCTAGATTGTCCTGCAAGAGGAAATGTTTCCTTTGTATCCATCTTGTCAAGACCTATCAGGATCATTTTAATTAGCTCTCCTCTCTCTCTCTCTTTGACAGTATTGAAAGACATTTTGTCAATCAGTCACCATTATGGAGAGAGATACAAACTAACATCTCTCCATGTTTACCAAGAAAGAGGAACTGGCCAGCTCAGTGTGCAGAGATCTTAGCGCCTTAACCAGGGGGCCTTGATCTGATTTATTTTCTGTCCAACAGCCAGTCTAGGATGGAAAGGAAGTGGCAGAGGGGGTAGGTAGCATCAATCCCTATGTACGGTCTCCTACCATGAAATTAGCAAATTTATTCCTACTCTCGACTTTATGCGTTATCTAATCTTCAATACCCTATACCATGAGCTCTAATTGTGTTTAATAATGGTGCCTTATCGAAGGTCTACTGAAAGCTTGACTACACTATGAGTATTTGTCAGTTGTCACAACCTACTGAGGTGGTTATAACATTTTAGGAACAGATTCTTCCCTTCTAACATCGTATTTTTGAATGGATAATGCATCCATGAACACTACCTTACTATATTTGCTCTCTTTTTCCACTTATTTTTTATACATTTCATATTCTAATTTATAGCATTTTTTATGTAGTGCACTGTACTGTTGTTGAAAAACAATGAGCTTCATGACATGTCAGTGATAATAAACCTGATTCTGATTTGCATTTGGATATAACCGGAACGTGTTTCAACAGGTTGTCAAATACAATCTCCATTTCATGAATCCATATTCCCTCTTTTGTCACTATCTTCTGTCTTATTTTTAAAATAAATCTTTTAGTGCAGTGACCTAATCAATATGCTTTAAGGGAAAGCGTCCTATACAGTTACATCACAGCCTATTATGGCAACTATTCTGCCCAAGACTGCAAAGAATTGTGAGTTGAGAGTTGTGAACGTGGTCCATTTCATCAGAAAAACCTACATCCCTTCCATTAATCTGTTTACATTTCTCGCAGCCTTGGGAAAGCAGTCAAGCCAAACAAGGACCACTCCCGCCCTGGTCATTCCCCTTCCCGTCAAGCAGGAGATACCTGACTCCACCACAGCTTCTATTCTGTTCTTGTAAAACTCTTGTATTGACCACTTGTACAAAAAAGATGAACTCTTCTTCTCTGAATCCATCACATTGTGGTCCTTGAATTTTATTTGCTGGGAGTTCACTTTCCAGACCTCCACCACTCCACAACTTGCTCTCAGTATTATATATTTGCTCTTCTATCATTTGCTCAATTTGCCTTATTTGGTACATTGGTTGTTTGTGAGTCTGCATAGTTTTCATAAATGTTATCGTATTTTTTTATATTCCTGTAAATACCTGCAAGAAAAGCAGGATCTCAAGGTAGCATATAGTGACACACACCCAGCGCCACTTTATCAGGCACCTCCTGTAGCTAACAAAGTGGACATTGAGTGTATGTTTGTGGTCTTCTGTTGTAGCCCATTCACTTCAGGGCCTGACATGTTGTGTGTTCAGAGATGCTCTTCTGAACACCACTGTTGTACCATGTGGTCATTTGAGTTACTGTTGCCTTGAAACAGTCTGGCCATTCTCCTCTGACCTCTGTCTTTAAAACAGTGTTTTCACCCACAGAACTATTGCTCACTGGTTATTCTTGTCTTTCTCTATAAACTCTACAGACTGTTGAGTATGAAAACCCCAGTTTCTGAGATACTCAAACTACATTATTTGGCACCAATAGTCATTCCACGGTCAAAGTTAATTAGATCACATTTCTTTCCCATTCTGATGTTTGGTCTGAACAACAACTGAACCTTTTGACCTTGTTGGCGTGCTTTTATGCATTGAGTTGCTGCCACATGATTGGTTGATTAGATATTTGCATTAATGAGGAGGTGTACATGTGTACTTAATAAAGTGGCCACTTTGTGTATATGTACTTAGATAATAAATTTACTTTGACTTTGAGTTGACATTGCCTGCACCGCACATGCTCTATAACAGTAATGCTACACTCAGTACATACACAATATGTCAAACCTTGAAGTGGATGGGCTACAGCAGCAGAAGTCCATGAACATATGCTCAGTGGCTATTTTATTAGGTACAGGAGGTAGATATTGTACTTAATTGCAAGTATATGTAGTTTGATAATAAAATTACTTTGACTTTAACTTGTTTTAGCCTGCTCCACACATCCTCTTTAACTGTTGCATGATGTTCTGCAATATTTCTTTTCTCCCTTTTGTATTAGCTTGATCTACTTAAGCATAGAATGATCTGTATGGGCGGCAGGCAAACAAATTTTTTCGCTGTATGGTGGTGCATGTAACTACAATAATTACCAATTACAAAACTTTCAAGGAGAAAAAAATCTCTAGCAAATTGAATGTGTGAAGACAGTGCTGGCAGCGCAGGTGTTGTAAAGCAGCTGCAGTATGTGGGAGTTACTGGAGATCAGCAAGAACACAAAGTCCCAGATTCAGATATGTGATGTCAGGGAAGGGGAGTTATCTGGAGGCTAACAGATTTTTTCTGGAGGAGGCCATGATTGGTTTGGTTAGTGGTTATCCAGAGATGTGATTGTGAAACTGGATGCCGTGATTTATCTGGGAGGCAAACACGCCATATATGTATGACAACAGCTAGGGTTTGATTCATGGTTAGCAGCAGATGTAAGTCAGAGGTGACAAAGAGTCACAGAACACTACAGCACAGAAACAAGCCCTTCAATCCATCTAATGTGTGCTGAACCATAATTCTACATAGTCCCACCAACCTGCACCACAGCCCTCTATATCACAGCATTCCCTGCACCTATCCAGACTTCTCTTAAATATTGAAATCCAATTCATTCCACTGTCGCCACTCTCTGAGTTCCTCCTCATGTTCCTCTGAAACATCTCACCTTTCACCCTTAACCCACAACCTCTAGTTCTAGTCTCATCCAATCTCAGTGGAAAAGGCCTGCTTGCATTTACCCTGTCTGTACCCCTCATGTACTGACACTCAGGACTCATGCCTTGACATTTTGCCACTAATTCCAGGTCCTTGTTGGGCCTTTAGGAGGATGAGCAAAATGACATTGTGATACCGGAGGTCAATCAAATAGGTGAGGGGAGAAGGAACGTAGTAATGTAGTTGACAGTGAGTTCAAAGAGAAAGAAGTACCATTCTCTGCAGCTCTAAACTGGGGCCTAAAAATGCACAGTACCTCACCGATAGGAGGGTTATATAATCTCCATAGGTTGAGAAAGGACTAGAAGGGAGATTGTGATCCATTTTGAAATGGACCAATTAGAAACTAATATAAGTTGAACAGGGTATAAGGTTCTGTAAAGTGAACCTGAAAAGCTAACATCATGATTAAAATCTAGAACCAAATATTTACTGGACAGGTTCACTAGATTGTTTCTTAAGCCCTGCAGAAGTTGACCCAGGGATACACGGAGCACAGAGCTGGAGGCCTAGCTCAAATTGAATGGGTAAGAGACAAGAATTTCTACTCTTGAGACCTAAACAGATGTAGTGCAAAAGGAAGAAACTCTTTCTATGAGATCCACTTGAACTGGGGTTCAATCAATGCTGGGAGAAATGAATTACTACGGATTTTGGTCCCAATGATAGGACTTTTAATGAAAACAATGGAGACAGTCAGTGAGAAGTTATTCGAGTCTATATAACAAATTAGCAAATTTGCAAAAGTAAGTGCATGACAATAAAAGTCATAAATTCCACAGTAATGATGCATCAGTAATCAGGTCAAGTAAAGGAAAATATCAAAGGGTAAATGTAAAACGTGGTCCTCTAAATGCATGAAGCATTTATAAAATTGATAAAAATGCCACAAATATGAACTCTAATCTAATAGCTGTAATGCCAGTGTTACTGTCTGATGAGTGATGCCATAGCAAAAACCTCTTGCTCAATGTCAGCAAGACCAAGAAGCTGATTATAGATTTCAGGGGAGGAAGCTGGAGCCAGCCCTCATTGAAGGATCAGAAACAGAGAGGGTCAGAAACATTAAATTCCTTTGTGTTATCATTAAATAACCTGGCCTGAGTCCACCATGTAAATGCAGTTACAAAGAAAGCACAGCAGCGCCTCTACTTCCTTAGGAGTTTGCGAAGATTCCGCATGACATGTAGAACTTTAACAAACTTCTATATCTGTGTATTGACTGGCTGCATCACAGCCTGGTATGGAAACACCAATGCCCTTGAATGGAAAATCCCACAAAAATTAGGGGATATGGCTCAGTCTATCATGATCAAGCCCTCTCCACCCTTAAGAACTCCTACACAGAGTTTTGTCACAAGAAAGCAGCATCCATCATCAAGGACTCCCACCTTGTTCTCTTCTCACTGCTGCCATTAGGAAGTAGTTAAGGAGCCTCAGGACTCACATCACCAGGTTCAGGAACAGTTATTACCCCTCAACCATCAGGATCTTGAACCAAAGGGGATAACTTCACTCAACTTCACTTTCCCTATCACTGAAATGTTACCACAACCTGTGGCCTAATTTTCAAGGGCTCTCCATTTCATGTTCTCGATGTTTATTGCTTATTTATTTATTATATTTTTCCTTTTTGTATTTGTACAGTATTTTGCACATTGGTTGTCTGCCCTGCTTGTGTGGTGGCGTAGTCTTTCATTGATTGGACTATGGTTATTGAATTTATTGAGTATGCCCACAAGAAAATGAATCTCTGTATTGTGTGTGGTGACATTAGAGTATATGTTTTTTGATTAAAAAGAATTACTTTGAACCTTGGGCTGTGCAATAAATATTCCAGGGTTCTTCACATGTAGAAATAGAAAAGTAACAGGTGGAAGTACTCTGATGTCTAAGCACTTGATAACGTACTAATGAGGAATTTTCCTGACATAGAGATCAGACATAGAATCTGTATTTGTGGAGCTGACAGAGAATGAGTGACAAAAATCTAATGGAAATAGATGAACGGATTGCATATAGCAGATAGATTGTTGAAAGGAGTGTCAATCAAGAAATAAGAGGAACGTGTAGTGAGGTAATAGAGTAATTATGCTGCATTTTCATTTCAACTTGGAATGAACAAATAAATTAGGATCAGTGGCTGGGAGGATGAATATATACAGCATATACCTTGGATGATTTGCTGATGCAATAAATCTCAGAACCAACCAGAAATCAGCCATTTTAAATCTATACATTTATCAAGGGAAAATTAATTAGTAATTTTTATTATATAGTTCTCAATATGATAACATTTTACATAGAGTTTTGGGGTGCTATGTTTCAACTAGAGGAACTTCATTAAAATACGTATTAGCAGGAAAAGTGAATTGTAGAAGTGAGAGAAATTAAATTTAAAAGGTTGCTAATGGGTCAATATGCCAAATATTAAGAAAATATTTAAACATTTTCAATAAAAGTATGATAAGAAATTAAAAACTGTTTTTTGTAAAAGTGAATGATTCCAGTCTATCAGGATGTTAAGTGCTGCATTTGATTAAATGAGGAAATTTATGATATTGCCAAGATAACCAGTTAGGTCTAGGACAGGGAGCTTTCAAAGTTAACAATGATTGACCAAAAAAAATTAGCAGAGAGAATATAGATTAGGAGAGTAAGCTAGCATGAATATATAAAAAAATTAAACATTTTGCAAATGGGGAAAAGATTAATAATAACACACACACAATGCTGGAGGAACTCAGCAAATCAGGCAGCATCAATGGAAATGAATAAAGGTTGAAACATTTCAGGCCAAGACCCTTCATCAAGGCATCTTGATTCTTCATTGTTTTCCATGGATACCATCTGATCTGCTAAGTTCCTCTAGCATTTTGAGTGTGTTACTCTTAGTTTTCAGCATCTACAGGATCTCTTGAAAGAAGTAATAACAAACTTAGGATCTTTAAAGGCAGAAATAGATATTATAACAGTAAAATGCACATTAAATGTACCCAAAGTAATGGGGAACTAAACAATGTCAGGAGCCACAAGTAATTAACATTGGTAAGCAGAAAGTTCAGGGAGGAATGAATGGCTGTAAGAGCCAACAAATCCCTGAAATTGGCTGGCATCCTGGAGTTCTAAAAGTAGCTTTAATGATTGTGGATACAGTTGTGATGATCTTCTATAATTCCCTGCACTCTGGAATGGTACAGGTGGGGTGTAGCTTGTAAGTACAAAATTGACAAGTGTTTAACTTGGCCTGTATGTTGGGAAAATGTTGTAATCCACAATTAAGGATTTGTTCACAGGCACTTAGAAAATTATGATGATTAGAAAGAGTCAGCATGCTTTTGCAAAAGTGAAAGGGAAAATGTGCTCAACAAATCTAAGCAAACTTTCTGAGAATGTAATTAGCAGTGTGAAACAGTGGGTGTGGTAAACTAGATTTTCAAAAGCAGTTGTCAGGCTTTGGGGAAGTTGGGGAAGTCCAGAACGAGGGGTCACAGTTTAAGGATAAAGGGGAAGCCTTTTAGGACCGAGATGAGGAAAAACTTCTTCACACAGAGAGTGGTGAATCTGTGGAATTCTCTGCCACAGGAAACAGTTGAGGCCAGTTCATTGGCTATATTTAAGAGGAAGTTAGATATGTCCCTTGTGGCTAAAAGGATCAGGGGGTATGGAGAGAAAGCAGGTACAGGGTTCTGAGTTGGATGATCAGCCATGATCATACTGAATGGCAGTGCAGGCTTGAAGGGCCAAATGGCCTACTCCTGCACCTATTTTCTATGTTTCTATGTTTACACAAAAGGTTCTTCAGCAAGGTACCAGAAAGAAAATGTGAGAATAATATTTTGGCTGTGGATGGAGGATTGGTTAATAAACAGAGGTCTTGGTCAGATTATTCTTAATCTGGCTGTTTGTGGGTATCAGAATTAATTCTGGGTCCTCAGGTATTTTGAGATTATTTTAATGACTTAGTTGAAACAACTGCAACTTATGTTTATGAATAATGAAAAACAAGTTGGGATGTAAGTTGTGAGGACACAAAAGCAGGTTTGTTTGATCCATTAGATCCTCGTTAGCTTTAGCATGATGGCCCACCACGACACCGTGCAATTGGGAAATTGGCCAAAAGGAGATTTAAAATGATGTTTTAATCCATGAAACCTGTACAAATCCAAACAGGAATATTCTCAGTCTAACACAGTTGTGAAACTTAGGCACTTTGTAATAACAAAACGACATTGGTCCATATAGGTGCCTCCCCATGACAGTCAGACACGCTCCACTGGACTGCTTTGGAGGAGAGAGCGAGAGTCTTGGACGAAAGAAGAGAGCAAACGTACATTTAGTAAAAGAAGCACAATCTGTCTCATTTGTGTGATAAATGCCAAGAGGTCTCAATAGCCATTGTATTAGGTAGCTCCTGTATTTAATAAAGTTGCCAATACGCTTGTGGCCACTGTAGCTTATCCACTTCAAGGATTGACGTGCACTCAGAGATGCTCTTCTGCACACCACTGTTGTAACACGTGGTTATTTGAGTTACTGTTGTCTTCCTGTCAGCTTAAACCAGTCTAGCCACTCTCCTCTGACCTCTCTCATTAACAAGGCATTTTTGCCAATAGAACTGCGGCTCACTGAATGTGTTTTGTATTCTACACCATTCTCTGTAAACTCTGCAGACTGTTGTACATGAGATCAGTAGTCTCTGAGATAACCCAAACCATCTTGTCTAGTACCAGCAATGGTCAAAGTCACAAAGATCACATTTCTTTCCTATTTTGATGTTTATTCTAAACAATAAATGAATCTCTTGACCTTGTCTGCACGCTTTGTTTTTTCATTGAGTTGCTGCCACATGGCTGGCTGATTTGATATTTGCACTAAAGAACAGATGCACAGGTGTACCTAATTATGTGGCCGTGGAGGCTATATAAATAAATAGACTGGATTGCTTTCTAAACCAAAGTCCTCCTGACTCAGACGGAAGTGGATGTTCACTGAACCACAATAAACAAAGCTAAAAGCCCAGACATCTGATTCAATGGGCATAAATGGGGCAGCTGAAGAACAGGCAGAGGGCTAAATGACCAGCAGTTGGTGAAGGAAACACGAGCAATAGTCATGTGCCTGTTGCTGTGCTGGGGTCCTAAGTGCCTAACACACATCAAAATGGCCATCTGGAGAAGGACTCCAGAATGCCTGGAATATCCAGAATTTTTCTCAGTCAAAGCTGGTATTTTTAGGAAGGATGGCAGACAAATATATTTTTAATTAAAGAATTGTTGTCCTTTGTGTAAGTAACTGAGATATATTGAACCATAAAGTTACTGAGTGTGAATGCTTAATCCCAGGAAGAGCAGGTATACAAGGTCACAAAACTACAGTTAGACGTCTGTATTCAGCGACAAATGCTGTCATCATGCATTTAATTCCAAATCAGAAAAATATGAAAATGATTATTACCTCTTATTTACAAGGGAATAAATGGTTATTGTTTTGACAATAAAAGCGTGTACATTCTTTTATCTACAGCATTGCACAATTAACCTTTGATACATTGTTCAAAATATTAGGGCTGATGCCTTACCTGATCCTCTTATTTCTTACAGCCCAAGAGTATACACTCAGTAGCCATTTTATTAGGCACACTAATGCTCATTAATGCAAATACCAAATCAGCCAATCATGTGGCAGCAACTCGATGTATAAAAGCACACAGACATGGTCAAGAAGTTCCGTTATTGCTCAGACCAAATATCAGGAATGGGGAAGAAATGTGATTTGAACTACTTTGATTGTTGGTGCCAGATGGGATGGTTTGGAGTATCTCAGAAATTGCTGATCTCCTGGGACTTTCACACTCAACAGTCTGAGGTTTTCAGGGAATGGTTTGAAAAATTCTTTTTAAATCCAGTGAGCGGCGGTTCTGTGAGTGAAAGCACCTTGTTAATGAGAGAGATCAGGGGAGAATGACCAGACTAGTACAAGCTGACAGGAAGGCAACAGTAACTTAGATAATCCTAAAATACAGTGTTGTACCTTGAAGTGGATGGGCTACAACAGTAAAAGATCATGAACATAGACACAGTGGCCACTTTGTTTGGTACAGGAGGTACCTAATAAAGTGGATACTGGGCATATTGGTTTTGAGCATGAATACAATTAGTGACTGAAAATCTCCAATTCTTTGAGCTCAGTGATTCCAAAGATTTACAAGCTATTGAGTAATGATATTTCTGTTCACTTCAGTCCTATATGACTGACTTCTTAATCTGAAATTATGCTCCCTGCTTGTTGATTTTGCAGCCTGATGATGCAGCCTCTCTTCTTCTCACCTCTCCATCACTATCAGAATCTTGGATCTAATTATAAACCAGAGAACTTCAGGAGTTATTGTATAATCTCTCTCCAAGGAATAACCCTCCCAGCCCAAGAATCAATCAAGTAAATCCATTCCGCACCTGCTGCAAAAGAGATAGTTTCTACATTAGCCATGGACTCTGAAGGGCTGCAAGTGCGGTCTCATTCAAGTTCAGTACAATATCGCCACATCTGATTTTTTTCTAATAAAAAGAACCCAGCATTTTTGGCTGAATTTATTCAGAGGTCATCAGGGCATGACTGTAGGTCAATATTGTCCCAATTAATTACTGTTGTACTTGTCAGTTCCATTCTGTACATTGTAAAAGAGACAGAATTTCTGGTACCTGACATCTGGAAGTCATTTGAAAAGGTATCATTTGTTATGGGTTTGATTGAAACACCATTGCTGCGTATTTTTCTCACAAAACTTGACATCTTCAGACTTTGTGCATTATAATATCTGTCAGAGCAGGTATCTCAACGAGCACTCTTGCGAATGTTTGCTGTGAGTCCAATTTACCACCAGAATCGATAACCTTCTCTGAGAGATGATAGTTATCTGTATGAAGGTAACCTTCCTGATAAAGTAATATGTCACATCAGCGTAGAAGTAAGCAGCATTTAGAAGAGCCAAGGTAAGTGTGTGAATCTTCTCAAGATCTGAGGTATCTAGATTCAGGCGAAAATCTGGGCCTGTACTTGCTGGATTTTAGAAGAATGGAGGTGGGGGTGGGTAGGTGAATAAACCTCATTGAAACTTATCGAATATGAAAGGCCTAGATGAGTAGGAATGGAGAGAATGCTTCCTATAGTGGGAGAGTCTGGGACAAGAAGGCACAGCTTCAGAATATAAAGACATCCCTTTAGAACAGGGATGAGGATGAATTTATTTAGACAGAGGGTGGTGAATCTGTGGAATTCATTACCACAGACAGCTGTGGAGGTGAAGTCAGTGGGTATATTTAATACGGAGGTTGAAAGGTTCTTGATTAGCAAGGGTGTCAAAGGTCGTATGGTGTAGGCAGGAGAATGCATTTGAGAGGGATAGTAAGTTAACCATGATGGAATGCGGAGCAGATTCGTTGGACTGAATAGCCTAATTCTGTTCTCTTATGTGGCTGAATTGCAAGTAAAAATATGTGACATTTTCCACAAATGCACTGGCCTTCAGTTTTCAGAGGATGGGACGGACGTGCAAGACTAAATCTGGTTGGAAACCTGCCATTAAACAGCAACCCACCCCTCAACCAACCCCCAGTCCTCATTCACACTAGACATTAAGGTGATAGGTCAGAGATATTGAATTAAGACCCCAGATAGGGACAGTTTGTCTTCTCACATCTACTTTTAAAGTGCAGATGGTCAGGCAGAACAGGAATGGAGTGACTGGGTAGTTACTCATTCCATTTTAATGACCAACCTGTGTTTTATTTTGTAAAGGAATAAAGATGGGGCTCCACGAGTGAATCTGCAGGTGCTGGAAATAAATAAGAACACAAAATGCTGGCAGAACTCAGCAGGCCAGACAGCATCTAGGGGAGGAGGTAGTGACGACGTTTCGGGCCGAAACCCTTCATCAGGAGGGTTTCTGGAAGATGGAGCTCGCTGTTCTGAAATACGTTTAACCTCTTGACTGTTGTTACTTGAACATGTTTTCTCTGTAACTGTAATATTCTATTCTGCACTCTGTTATTGCTTTCCCTTTATGCTACCTTGATGTACTGATGTCGCAAAATGGTCAGTATGGATGGCGTGCAAAACGAAGTTCTCAGTACACGTGAGAATTAACAAACCAAACCAATAACCAATTACCAACCCTCTCCAGATTCTACCACTCACATACCTACAGTACCAAGGGCAATTACCAGTGGCAAACTAACCTCTCAACCTTGCGCTTGGTCAGTGCAAAGAAACAGCAGTACTTAAGGAAAATGCAGGCAGTCAGAAGTAGAACATGAAAACTCAGAACATGACCACAAGAGATTCTGCTGCAGATGCTGAAAATCCAGAGGACCACACACAAAATGCTGTAAGGACTCAGCAGATCCGGCAACATCTATGGAGAGGGCATAAGCAGTTGATATATCAGGCCAAGAGCCTTCAGCTTCCCTCTTCCTTTCCAGTCCTGATGGATACCCAACATCACCCAGTTCCAGTCTGCATTGCCAAATGGAAGTTTCTTGCTCTCTACTCTGTCTATGCCCTTTGATTAGCACTGTCAGATTTGCTTTACCACTTGCTGTGTTTCAAGGCGAATAACTCTTACCCTCACAGCCCATCTATGTAACAGAAGTGCCTCATCACTGAAATAATTTTAATAAATCTCTCCTGCATCTTCTCAAGAGCCTTTGTACTTTCCTTAAAGCGAGGCAATTAGAGCTTCATTTGTGTCTGAACCATTTGAAGGTTCTAATGATATCTTTGTTCTACAATACAATTTTGACCTCAAAGAAAATTAGCAAGCCTGATAGAAGAAGTGGGAGGAAAACTGTGGGGAGAATGAGTGGAATGATAGAGGCATACAAAATTATGAGGGATATAGATACAATACTGTGCAAAAGTGTTAGGCACATGTAAAAAAACTTCTGTAAAGCAAAGATGAAATAAAAAGCTTCTATATATCAAAAAAATTACTATAAAGAGCAGTGAAAAGAAATAAATTAAATCAAATAAATATTTGGTGTGACAACTCTTTGCCTTTGAAACTGCACCAATTCTCTCAGGTACACTGAGGTGCAGTTTTATAAGAAAATTGGCTGGTAGATTCTTGGAGAACTTGCTACAGTTCTTCTGTAGACTTTGGCTGTCTGGCTTGCTTCTGCCTCTCCAGGTAATCCCAAACAGCCTCAGTGATGTTCAGATCAGGGCTCTGTGGAAGCCATACCATCTGCTGTAGAACTCCTTGTTCTTTTTGCTGAAGATAGTTCTTTATGACCTTGGCCATGTGTTTGGGGTCATTGTCCTGCTGCAGAATGAATGTGGGACTGATTAGAAACCTCCCTGGTATTACTGCATGGTGGATGAGAATCTGCTTGTACTTCTCAGCATTGAGGATTCCATTAATTCTGACCAGATCACCAACTCCATTTGCAGAAATGCTGCCCCAAATCTGCAGGGAACCTCCATTTTCACTGTAGTGATCTCCAGCTCTGTTATGAACAAAGTGCCTCCTATTTCAGCCAAAAATTAAAAATTTTAACCAGTCAGTCCAGAGCACTTGCTTCCATTGTTCAGCACAGTCCTCTTGCTTTCCTTGTGTTTTTGTGTGCAGATGAGTCTCTTGGATTTGCTGCCACTTTGGAGGAATGGCTTTTTGGCAGTAACTCTGCCTTGAAGACCATTTCTGACAAGTCTTCTCTGGAGAGTAGAGGAATTTCAGTACTTGGGTTCCAGTGGTTTCTGTGGGCTCAGAACAGATAGCAGTGCTTGATTTTTCCAGACCTAGAAGAGATGTCAGTTTGATGTACCTCTTGTCTGCTGCACTGGGTGTCTGTGGCCGACCACTGTGCTTCTGGTCCTCAGCCTTACTCATTCCTTCGTACTCATTCAGAAGACCTTGGACACCATATCTCACAACTCCTGTCTGCCACAAAATTTCTGCTTGGGAGCGGCCTTGCTGATGCAGGATGACCACCTTGTGCCTTGATGCTATCCTCACTCTTGCCATGGTGTAAGAATTCATGACTTGAGGGTTAAATTATCGCATCTGCCACACGCTCACCTTTTAGTTTGGTTGTTTCTCACCCTGTTTGATTCCTTCTGTACACATTTCTATTTCAGTTAATCAGCTTAGTTCATTATGTCTTGATCATTAGTATCTTGTTTGTTATCTTTGTTTAATCATGCACTGGACAATATACAGATACCTACAAAGTAATTAAGTTTTTATTTGAAAAGTGGCCTATTAGTTAATACATTATTTTCTTTAGTAAAATACTGAAATTCCTCTGTTACAATTTTTTTTTGGAAATTATAAGTTTGGAGATCTAAAATTTGCTCTTTTCTACTGATACACTAATGTAGAAAACAAAAAAGTAAACATCTAAAACAAAGTTTATATAAATAAGCCTACAACTTTTGCACAGGACTGAGTAAAGGCAAGCTGGCTTTTTCCACTGATGTTGGGTGAGGCAAGAACTAAAGACCATGTGTTAAGGGTGAAAGGTGAATTTTTCAAGGAGAACACAAGGGGGAACTTCTTCACTCAGAGAGTGGTGAGTGTGGATCGAACTGCCAACAAAAGTCATGGATGTGGGTTCAATTTCAACGCTTGAGAGAAATTTGGATAGGTAGCTGGATTAGAGGACTATGTTCCAGATGCAGATCAATGGGACTAGGCAGAATAATGGTTTGACAAGAATTAGATGGGCCAAAGGGCCATTTTCTCTGTTGTAGTGTTCTATGACCCTATGGCACTATGACTGGGGTTGTGCCTAGTATGACCACTGCATATTCATTTTTCCCACTGTGTGGAATAATGCACTTCTTTAAAGCCTTCAAATTGAGTTGAATAGACAATGTCAGGTTAAAGAAGTGAATTTATCTTTGTGACAGGTGCAATGACCATATTATTGTCTCCAAATCAGGTAAAATAATTATGTCATGGTGTGCTTCAGATAGAAAAATCATATACCATGTGTAGTGGTTCTCTGTCAGGTGAAATAACCATATTGTACTTAATGTCATGGTAAATTAGTTTTGTGTTTCTATCCTTAGTAAAAAATACAATGCAAAGAAAGCTTTCTCATAGAAACATTCTGGAGTGACACAGGCAGGCTAGTATTCTAAAAATTAGCAACCTTATGCCAAGTTAAAGTAATTAGTGGGGCAGGCTAATATGGCAGCACAGAGGTTAGCATTATGCTATTACAGTGCAAGTAACCCAGGTTCAATTCCAATTGATGTCTATAAAGAACTTGTACATTCTCCTTGTGATGGTGTGGGTTTCCTCTGGGCACTCCGGTTTTCCTGCATATTCCAAAGACGTACAGGTTAATTGGTCACATGGGTGTAATCAGGTGGTGCAGGCTCCTTGGGCCGGACACGCCTGTTACCGTGCGGTATCTCTAAATGAATAAATAATTAGAAGTCTAAACAAATGTCTGAATTAGCTAGTTCACAAATTCTATATAGGTTTCACCCTGTGGTGAATCTTTAAGGCTGATGGAATGGAAATACTAATTTAATCAAGTACATGTGTGGAAGCAGTCAGTATACCCTGATTTGTTTGTGATGTTGTAAATTTCAAATCTTATGTGGCAGGCAGCGTGTGATAGCTGACAGTTCAAAGGCAAGAAAAGTTCTCGCTTTTCGTTATCTGTGGTATGATGCTGAAAGGCTGATGTGTGGGGAATGTGATTGTGGTATTGAAGGGAGCAATGAGAGCGCCATTAGGCCACTCTGGCTTGGATCACCACAGTTTGGGAATATACTCTTGCTGGTGGGTCAAAATCTCTGGAACTCCTTACAAAATGGAAATGTGGAAGCATCTTCATGTCACCTGACTGTAGCGGCTCAAGGGGACAGTTCAACTTCTCAGGGACAATCACTGATGGGCAATAAACACAAATGAGAGGGCATATAAAGGAGCAAAAATTAGTGTGAAGCTAGAGGATTGGGAAGCTTCTGAAAACCAAAAAAAAGGCATTTAATAAAGCCATAAGGAGAGAAAAGATGAAATATGAAGGTAAGCTAGCTAATAAAATAAAAGAGGACACCAAAAGATTTTTTTCCAGATTATAGAAGGAGTAAAAGAGTAGCGAGAGTTGATATCGGACTGCTGGTAACTGATGCTGGAAAGGTATTAATGAGGACAAGGAAAATGATTTTGCATCAGTCTTCACTGTGGAAGACAAGAGCAGTAAGCTAGAAAATCAAGAGCGTCAGGGTGCAGAAGTGAGAGTAGTTAATCGCTAAGAATAAGGTGCTTGGAAAGCTGGAAGTTCTCAAGGTAGATCAGTCTCCTGGATGAGGTGGCATACACTCTATGATTCTGAAAGAGGTAGCTGAAGAGACTGTGGAGGCATTAGTAATGATCTTTAAAGAGTCACTCGATCCTGGAATGATTTCAAAGGACTGGAACATTGCAAATTTTACTCCACTTTTTAATAAGGGAGGGAATAAAAAGAAAGGAAATTATAGGCCAGTTAGTCTAACTTCAGAGTTTGGGAAGATGTTGCAGTCCATTCTAAGGTTTCAGGGTACCTGGAGGCATATGATGAAATAGATCAAAGTCAGCATGGTCTCCTTCAGGGGAAACCTTGCCTGACAAATCTCTTAGAATTCTTTGAGTAAATAACAAGCAGGGTAGACAAAGGAAAGTCAGTGGATGTTGTTTAGATGAATTTTCAGAAGGCCTTTGACAAGGTGCCACACTTGAGGCTACTTAACAAGATAAGACCCCATGATATTACAGGAAAGATATTAGCTTGGTTAAAATATTGGCTGACTGGCAGTAGAAAAGAGTACGAACGAAGGGAGCTTTTTATAGTTGGCTGCTGCTGACTAGTGGTCGGTGTTGAGACTGTTTCTTTTGGCATTATATGTCAATGATTTGAATGACAGGATTGATGGTTTTGTGGCCAGATTTGCAGACAATTGAAAGATAACTGGAGGGGCATATTGTACTGAGGATGCAGGGAATCTGCAGAAGAATTTAGACAAGGGGTTTCCGGTGACGTCATCATCGAGAATGGCAGCTTAAGTTACTAGCTCCTCCGGAAAAACGCGTATTAAGCCCCATTAACCCGTCAAATATAATATTTTTCAAAAAATATTTGAACTGAAAAGAGGGGCAAGAATGGGGAGAAGAAATGGAAATTAAAAAAGCGACACTGCGCAGCCTGCGTCCGAGAGGAGTGCAGTGAGCGGCTCTCCGACCCGACCGCGTGCGAGCGAGGCGGCTGCTGGGCCTCGTTCAGTCGAAGCAGCGAATGTCTTCAAAATCCTGAAAGAAATAATGGAGGTCCAGAAAGATATAAAGCAACAGCTCTGTGATATTAAGGCAGAGCTCACCAGCTTTAATCAAAAAATAGCGGTGGCAGAGACTCGAATTGAGAAGGTGGAAGATCGCGTTCAAAATGTGGAACGGATACTGAGCAAGACAATAAAAATAATACATCACCAAGAAGGTAAACTGCTTGACCTGGAGGGAAGATCATGGAGGAAAAATATTAGAATCTACAAAGTTCCCGAAGGAGCGGAGGGCTCGTCTGTGACGGAGTTTGTCGGAAAGTTACTGCGGGACACGCTGGATCTTCCCCCGGCTATGAAGCTGGAAGTCGAAAGAGCCCACTGCGCGTTAGTCCTAAAACCTACCCAGGATAGAAAGCCACGCTCAATAATAATTAAATTCCTTCTGTACAGCACCAAGGCGGAGATTCTACGAAGGGCCTGGGGTAAGAAGAGAGTGTTTTTAGAGGATAAATTAATATATTTCGACCAAGATTACCCCCCACTCCGCGGTCCTCCAGAAACACATAGAATACTCTGAAGTAAAGCGAGTATTAAAGCAAAATAAGATCAGATTTCAAACTCCGTACCCTGCTAAACTTCGAGTGTTTTATAACAACGGGACGCGGTTGTACCAAATAGTGGAAGAGGCGACTACAGACATGAAGGCCAGAGGGTTGCCCGTCAGCGTGATCAAAACGAGGGAAAGCCTGACTGAAGAATTATCCAGCTTCGCTTGGGAAATAATGCGAGAATCGAGAAGGCAGGAGACGGGAGGAGGCCGAGAGAAATATATCAGGAAGAGACCGGGAGTTTCCCAAAGACAGTCCTTACCCCCTTCAGAAGAGCCATAAGGTTTGGCTTACTTTAAAAATGTTGAGAATCTAAAGGGAAGCAAAAGTACACAGTGATATACCTATCTCGAGAAATACATTATAATGTGGATTTTATATTACTTAGTTGTTATTCTTTATTTGCTCACTTACTCCTTTTTCTCCACCAAAATGAGAATACACACACACACACACACACACACACATATATATATAGGAGGAGTACACAGGGAAATCTTTTCTATGTAATGGATTTGTTCACTGACTTTTATGAATAGTGCAATGGGGGCCCTTAACTCACAAGTAGGAGGGGTTATCCCCCACAGCTAGACATTTCCTCTAGCTCAACGCAGGGTCATCTACTAGAGACCTCAGCCTTGGAATCACACGTTCATTGCCATTTTTGTTATTATTTGCGTTTCTTGGTTCTTATTTATTCAGGGAGTAGATCGATTAAGTTTTATTCTAATTTCAATGATACATTGACAGAAAAGTACAGATGGTTAAGGACAAGGTAAAATTCATTTCTTTTAATGTAAATGGGCTATTAAATCCAATCAAACGTAAGAGAATTTTATCCAAAATGAAAAAAGAACATGCCCATGTAGTATATTTACAGGAAACTCATTCAAGTGATAATGAACATAAAAAAACTAAAGAGAATGGGCTTCACTAATCTGTTTTTCTTCTTATATAAATCAGGACATAGGAGAGGAGTTGCTATTCTTATCTCAAGTAAGCTAAATTTTGAAAAAGTATTCAAAATGGGAAATAAAGAGGACAGATATATTCTGGTAAGGGGGAATATAGACGGCAATTCAGTTACTCTATTGAATATATACGCACCCCTGGGAAGTGATATTGCTTTCTTTCAGAAAATTACTAATATTATGGTAACAGAAACAGAAGGTCCCCTGATATGTGGGGGAGACTTAAATTTACAATTACAATCAAACTTAGACTCTTCCAATAGAAAAACCTATGAAACAAAATCTTTACATAAAAAGGTCAATACACTTTTTGAGGATGTTGGTTTAATTGATATATGGAAGGACCTTTTCCCTGTCAGAAGGGATTACACTCATTATTCTGCTCCCCATTCTGTATATACAAGAACAGACTATTTCATAACATTTGGAAAAGACAAAGACAAAATAAATACCTGTGGAATTGCGACAATAGATGCAAGTGACCATGCACCTATATATTTATCTGTTGATTTTGACCTACAACCGAAGAATACTACTTGGAAACTAAATTCAAGTCTACTCAATGATCCGTACTTTAAGGAACAAATTTAAAAAAAAATTGGTCTCTACTTAGGATTTAATGATAATGGAGAGGTTTCACCTCCCATTTTATGGGATACTCTGAAGGTGGTCTTAAGAGGGAAAATTATAGCGATATCTTCATATAAGAAAAAATAAGGAATAAAACATTAGAGGAATTACAAAATAGGCTGAAGGAACTAGAGAAAAAACACAAATTGAATTTGGCACAGGATACATTAGGGGAAATTAAAAGAATTAGGAATGAAATAAATAATTTGGCTATGCAAGAAATCAGGAAAAACTTAATGTTTCTGAAACAGAGACATTATGAAAGTGGATCGAAATCTATGAAAATACTGATGTGGAAACTGAAAAAAAAGATAGCATAAAATACAATTCATAGAATTATTGAACGAAAATAATAAAACATAAGCTAAGTGAAATTCAAGAAGCTTTTGAAGTGTTTTACAAAACTCTATATTCCAAAGTTCCAGGGGGAAGCATAACCCAAATTGACACCTTCTTGACTTCTCTAGAGTTACCCACTTTAAGCGAAGAACAAAATAGAACGATGACTGCTGACGTAACTGAAGTTGAATTAAAAGCTGAAATTAGTAGGTTTAAATTAAGCAAGTCACCAGGATCAGATGGGTATATGGCAGAGTGGTACAAAGAATTTAAAAATGAGTTAATTCCTGTTTTACTCCCCACACTGAACTGGGCTCTAAAAAAGGCACAAATGCCACCCAGTTGGAAGGAAGCGATAATCTCAGCTATACCGAAAGAAGGCAAGGATAAAATGGAATGGGGGTCATTTCGACCAATATCCGTTCTTAATGTAGATTATAGGTTATTTACCTCCATCATGGCCAAACGATTAGAGGAGTTTCTACCCATACTGATACATAACGATCAGACAGGTTTTATACGACAATGCCAGACACAAGACAATATACGAAGGACACTTCACATTATGGATCATATACAAAAAAATAAAATCGAAGCAATAGTGATAAGCGTGGACGCGGAAAAAGCATTTGATTCGGTTAATTGGAATTTTCTTTACAAAGTTTTACATAGATTTGGTGTCCAAGACACAATTATTAAAACTATACATACACTATATGACAATCCTACTGCTAGGATTAAAATCAATGGATATTTATCAAATAGTCTTACCCTAGAAAGGGGGACGAGACAGGGTTGTGCATGGTCACCACTACTCTTCGCGTTATATCTGGAACCATTAGCTCAATACATCAGACAAAATGAAGATATCAGGGGAATTACTATTAAAGGGACAGAGCAACTTCTGCCATGTGCAGAAGTTCGCTGATGACACGGCCATAGTGGGGTGTGTCAGGAATGGACAGGAGGAGGAGTCTGTATCTGGAAACTGATACAGGACTTTGTGATATGGTGCAACTCAAACTACCTGCATCTCAATATCACCAAGACCAAGGAGATGGTGGTGGACTTTAGGAGATCTAGGCCTCATATGGAGCCAGTGATCATTAATGGAGAATGTGTGGAGCAGGTTAAGACCTACAAGTATCTGGGAGTACAGTTAGACGAGAAGCTAGACTGGACTGCCAACACAGATGCCTTGTGCAGGAAGGCACAGAGTCGACTGTACTTCCTTAGAAGGTTGGCGTCATTCAATGTCTGTAGTGAGATGAAGATGTTCTATAGGTCAGTTGTGGAGAGTGCCCTCTTCTTTGTGGTGGCGTGTTGGGGAGGAAGCATTAAGAAGAGGGACGCCTCATGTCTTAATAAGCTGGTAAGGAAGGCGGGCTCTGTCGTGGGCAAAGTACTGGAGAGTTTAACATCGGTAGCTGAGCGAAGGGCGCTGAGTAGGCTACGGTCAATTATGGAAAACTCTGAACATCCTCTACATAGCACCATCCAGAGACAGAGAAGCAGTTTCAGCGATAGGTTACTATCGATGCAATGTTCCTCAGACAGGATGAAGAGGTCAATACTCCCCAATGCCATTAGGCTTTACAATTCAACCGCCAGGACTTAAGAACTTTTTAAAAGCTATTATTAATGCTTTTTGAGATAGTGATTTAGATGCATATCATATTTTTTACTGAGTTAAGTATTGTATGTAATTAGTTTTGCTACAACAAGTGTATGGGACATTGGAAAAAAAGTTGAATTTCCCCATGGGGATGAATAAAGTATCTATCTATCTATCTATCTATCTATCTATCTATCTATCTATCTATCTATCTATCTATCTATCTATCTATCTATCTAAATTGGCTTGTTATGCGGATGACATTTTGATCTATCTAGGGCAACCAACATACTCTTTACCTAAATTGATACAATCCTTTGAACAATATGGTCAATTATCAGGATACAAGATCAACATAGATAAAACCCAATTACTTTCATATTACTATAGCCCACCAAGAGAAATTGAAAGTCTATACCCCTGGGCATGGCACACAGAGTCTTTCAAATATTTGGGCATCATTATGCCAAAAGATTTGGCAAAATTATCAGAATGTAATTATCAGCCTTTATATAAAAAAATTAAGGAAGATGTGGCAAGATGGAACCTAATTCCTTTTTTCAGTCTCAGTTCAAGGATTGAGTCTATTAAAATGAATATACTGCCCAGACTGTTATATCTCTTTCAGACCCTACCAATAGAGATTAATCAAAGTCAATTCAATGAATGGAACAAGATGCTATCAAGGTATATTTGGCAGGGTAAAAGGCCTAGAGTTCGTCTCAAAACTTTGCAATTAACAAAGGAAAAGGGGGGATGGGGCCTACCTTCTCTTAGAGATTATTATTTTGCAGCACAGTTGAGAGCTGTGATATGTTGGTGTAACCCATCATATGACGCTCAATGGAAAAGCATTGAGGAGCGGGTACTTCCCATCCCCATACAAGCAATTTTGGCTGATAACAACCTGCAAAGGTACATAAATACTATTGATAACCCATGGGTGACTCTTAAAATATGGAAAACTACTATAAAAGAATATAGTCTAGAGGGAGATAATGCAATTCTTAAATGGTGTGCATATGACTCTGATTTTACACCAAATAAATTGGATGCTAGATTTAAGGACTGGACAGCTAAAGGAATAACAGTTCTTTGCAACATAATGAAAGAAGGAACACTGTTCAGTTTTGAAATGCTTAAAGAGAAACACTTATTAGAAAAACAAGATTTTTATCGGTAGTTACAGATATGACAGTATGTTAATAAGACGCTTAAAAATGTAACCAAGGCAAATACATGCTTGATAGAGCTCTTTAGAAAAGCATATAATTCAGATAATGGTAGTAGAATCATTTCAAGCATGTATAAGGGGTTGTCAAATCTTAAAACACATTCGACTTCATACATTAAAACAAAATGGGAGAAGGAAGGAGGGATAATTATATCTGAGGAAGAATGGACAACAATATGGAGATATCAATGGAAGTGTACCAGTTCACAGAAATGGAGGGAGTTTGGATGGAAAAACTTGATAAGATATTTTATTACACCCTCTCAGAAATCCCATTATGATAGTAACCTCACTGTTTGCTGGAGAAATTGTGGAAATCAAAATGCAAATTATTATCATATTTTTTGGGACTGCTCTGTTATCAAAAACTATTGGAGGGGGATACACAATGCCCTACAAGACATCTTTAAATGTGAAATACCCTTAGAGAGTAAGACCATATATTTTGGATATATACCTCAAGAATGGTTGAAAAGAGATAAATATTTAATGAATATACTGTTGGTGGCTGGTAAAAAGACTCTTACTAGGAAATGGTTATCACAGGAGAGCCCAACTTTAAATACATGGATGGAAATTACAATGGACATTTACAAAATGGAGAAGATAACAGCATCTGTTAACCATAAGCTGGAACAATTTGATTCATACTGGGAAAAATAGTTTAACTACGTAATGCCTCTTAGGCCTGATTTTATTCTCACAAATCAATGAATCTGTTGTAAAAAAAAATCACTCCCTACTTGTACATAGTTCTTCCCTTTTGCTTGTTTTTTTCTTTCCACTCTTTTCTATAAGTGTATACCTCGGATAAACATTTTGTGGAGATTTGTGATATATATGATTATATCATATATATGTACAATGTCTGAAATACATCTTATGGAAATGTTTGTTTGATGATGAACTTCAATAAAAAAATAAATTACAAAAAAAAAGAATTTAGACAAATTCAAAAGAATGGCAGATGGAATATAGTGTACCTTGGGAGAAGGAATAAAGGAATAGTATATTTTCTAAAGGGGGAGAAAATTCAAAAATCACAGATGCAAAGGAACTTGGGACTCCTTGAGCAGGATTCCCTAAAGGTTAACTTGCAGGTAGAGTCTGAGGAAGGCAAATGCAATGTTAGCAGTCATTTTGAGAGGAATAGAATATAAGGGCATGGATGTGATGCTGAGGCTTTGTGAGGCATTATTGTTCAGACCACACCTGGAGTACTGTCAGAAGTTTTGTGCCCCTTATTTAGCAAAAGACGTGTTGGGATTGGAGACGGTCCAGAGGTAGTTCATGAGAATGATTCTGGGAATGAAAGTGTTAATGTGAGGGGCACCTGTACTCACAAGAGTTTAGAAGAATAAGGTATGATCTCATTGAAGCCTATTGAATATTCATAGGCGTAGATAGAGTGGATATTGTCGAGGATATTTCCTGTAGTGGGTGAGTCTAGGACCAGAGGAGACAGCCTCAGAATAGAGGGATGTTCATTTAGAGCAGAGATGAGAAGCAATTTATTTTGCCAGCAGATAGTGAATCTGTGGAATTCACTGTCACAGATGGCTATGGACTCCAAGTCACTGAGGATATTTAAAGTGGAGGTTGATAGATTCCTGAGTAGTTATGCTGTCAAAGATAATGTGGAGAAGGCAGGAGAATGGGATTGAGAGGGATAATAAATCAGCCATGATAGAATGGTGGAGCAAACTCAGTTGGCCAAATGGCCTAATTTTGATCCTATGTCTTATGGTATTATACCAAAAAAGTGATAATTCACTTATAGATCTTGAGCCATTATCAATCTACCTTGAAAGGTGGTCCTGGGTTTAAGGAACCTCAGTCACAGGAGAATTTTTACAAGATCTCCCAAAACTCATGAATGATTTATTATTGTCACACGCACCAAAATACCACCAAAACTTTTGTTTTGAATGCCATCCAAACAGATCACTTCATGACATTGAGGTACAGCAAAGGAAACATAATAACAGAATAGTGTTACAGCTACAGAGAGAGTGCAGAGTAGGCAGCTAATAAGGTATAAGGGCCATGGCAGAGTAGATCATGAGGTTAAGGATTTATCTTCATTGTTCAAGAATATTCTCATAAAATCTTGTAATTTGATAAAAGTATCATTACTTTATCATAAGAGATATCATTTGTTTTTTTTTCCAGAAACAGAAAAGTTTCACTCCTACAGTAAAATTAGCATTGTGACTCAGAGGTAACACCTAAAATATTATTTTGTTTATAGTGAGTTATCAAAGCCAATACTGAGACACGGTTCTAAGGTGGCCCAGAGTGAGAGCCGTTAGGTAAAAGGTCCATCAGAAAGAAGGTAATTGGGGCAGAGGGTGAGGGGGCACAGATGCTTAAAAATGAAATTACTTCAATGGTAAAAGAAACCTTATGGATTGAATTACAAAGTGTCATGGGATCTCACTGGTGGGAGTTGTGCATCGGTCTTGTTAACTGCATTGAAATGACAGAATATGAATGTTGAGGTTAGTCAAGCGTTCTATAAAGATAGAGAGATCGTAATGAAAGTTGTAATAAGCAGACTTGCTCCTGTCAGGTCATTGGTAAATATTCCAAATGTTTCAAGATAGGTTTTCTGTGAAAGTATTTCCTAGATTAAGAAGGAGGGATGAAGAGGTAGACATGAAGCACTTAGCAATGGGTAGTGAATCAAATTTAATTAACGACAAATAAATGCATATGGAACAGGGATCGTAACGTGATCTATTTCAGTGTTATATTTGAAAAGTAGAAATGTAATTGAGATTCCAGACTGAGGTAAAGTTAATTACAGCTCAGTGAGACAGATGTTTTCCACTTAAACTGGGAAACCTGACATTGATTAGATTACTCCTGATTGGTGGAAGCCACTTAAAAAGGATTTAAGTATGACGTAAAATCAAATAGGAACAAGACTATACAGTGCCTTGGAAAAAGTATTCAACTCCCACATCTATTTTCACATTTTACTGTCTCATTTTCTAAATTTAAAATATGTTGAAGTAGGATTTACAAAACATTGTGCATCATGTCAAAGCAAAAGAAAAATTCTAAAACCTGTCAACAATTTACTAGAAATTAGAAACCCAAATTGTGAAGCTGTAAAAGTATTCATCCACTTAATAATTACTATGTGAACTTTTGTTGGATGCAATATTATATATTTCCTTACCAACTCACCCAATTTGTTGATGTAGAAAATTGGAGGATCAGCTGAATAAATACCCCCTCTCTCTGTAAGGTCCAACAGTATGGTGGATTTTCAGCAGACCAAACCAAAATGAAAACAAAAGGGCATTCAAGACAAGTCAGGGAAATGATAATAGAAAAGCACAAATCTGGGGAAGGGTACAAGACCATCTCAAAGGCACGGAACATAACTTGGAGCTCTGTGCAGTCTGTCATGAACAGTGGAAAAAATATGAAACCACAGTCACACTGCCTAGGTCAGGCTGATTCTCTAAACAGTCATTGGAGAAGAATGGCACTTGTAAGAGAAGCTGCTGTGATGCCAACATTCACTCTGAGCTGCAGAAGTCAGTGGCTGCAACTGGAGATGAGATTCATGGCTCCACAATCTGTAAGGTTGTGTACAAAAAAAGGTATTTATGGAAGAGTAGCAAGAAGCCCTGGCTTAAAAAAAGCATATCTTTGTCCAAAAAAACTTAGCAAAGTGTCACTTAGAAAGGATGTAGAAGGTCTTGTGGTTGGCTGAGACTGAAGTGGAACTTCTTGACCTCAATACTAAGTAGTACATGTAGCATAAATTTAATGCTGCACATTAGCCATGTACACCATCCCTTCTGAAAAGTATGGCGGAGGTAGCATCATGCAATCAGGATGTTTTTCAGCAGTAGGGACTGGAAAACTGGTCAGGATTGATGAGAAGATGAAAGCTGCTAAATATGCAAAGATCCTGGATAAAAATCTGCTAGCCTCTGCCAGAAAGCGTAAATGGGGGTAGTTTGCTTTAAGAAGGACAACAACCCAAAACACACTGCTAGAGCAATCATGGTGTGGCTTCAGATGAAGAAAATTGATATACTTGAGTGGCATGTCAGAGTCCTGACCTTAACCCGATCAAACATCCCAGGCAAGAACTCAAGATTTCTGTCCACCACCGCTCCTTGACTAACCTGACACAGCTTGAGCAATTTTGCTAGGAGGAATGAGCAAATCTTGCTCCATCATGTTGTGCACAGCTAACAGAGACTTACCCAAAAAGACTACTGGCTTTAATAGCTGCAAGAGGAGGTTCAACTAAATACTGAGCAAAGGGGGATGAGTACTTTTGAACAGCTGACATTTCAGTTTTTGAATTTTTAGTTTTTCATCCTTTACAATGTTCCTTGTTTTTTGGGCTGTGAGACGGGGTGGCGGCATGGAGATACCTCTCTACCAAAGGAGGTGTAAGGTGCTCCATCCGTCTGCTAGCCTGTGGGTCACCCTTGGGCAAGGTGTAGCACCTACTTAGCATTCTGATAAGGGTTACGTGAAGCCATGAGAGCAGGTGGTGGATGGTCATATGAGCAGCTGGTACATATTACAAGTAATGGTTTTGTGATCACTGTTGCCAGGCAGAAAGTATCTGAAGAGTATTGATAAAGACTGAAGACATCTGACTTGTAAATAACCTGCCCAGAAGGAGACAAGGCCAAACCAGTTCTGTAGAAAAATTTGCCAAGAACAATCGTGGTCCTGGAAGACCATTGTTGTCCATGCTATACGACAAGGCCAATAATGATGCTGACGATGATGGTGACTGTGAAAGAAGGAGCATGTGATTCACAAATAAAAATTCTTAAATTGACCAAAATCCCTGTTTGTAATATGTAATTATGTGAACAACAGGGTTGGGGGTGTTGAATACTTTTACAAGACACTGCAGTTGCCAAAATAAATTGCTCGCAAAAGAGGAAAGGGACGACATCAAGCTAGAGTCTGTAAGGTATCACAAAAATGTCTACCACACATTCTGATGCTCGGGAAAGATGCATAGGAATCAGAATCAGAATCAGATTTATTATCACCGGCATGTGTCGTGAAATCTGTTAGTTTACCAGCAGCAGTTCAATACAATACATAATATAGAAGAGAAAAAAAATAAACAAAATAAAATAATAATAAGTAAATCAATTATGGTAGATGTATACTGAATAGATTTTAAAAAGTGCAAAAAACAAAAATACTGTATATTAAAGAAAAAGTCAGGTAGTGTCCAAGAATTCAATGTCCATTTAGGAATCGAGTGGCAGAGGGGGAGAAGCTGTTCCTGAATCGCTGAGTGTGTGCCTTCAGGCTTCTGTACCTCCTACCCGATGGTAACAGTGAGAAAAGGGCATGCCCTGGGTGCTGGAGGTCCTTAATAATGGACGCTGCCTTTCCGAGATACCGCTCCTTGAAGATGTCCTGGGTACTTTGTAGGCTAGTACCCAAGATGGAGCCGACTAGATTTACAACCTTCTGCAGTTTCTTTCGATCCTGTGCAGTAGCCCTTCCTCCATACCAGACTGTGATGCAGCCTGTCAGAATGCTCTCTACGGTACATCTATAGAAGTTTTTGAGTGTATTTGTTGACATGCCAAATCTCTTCAAACTCCTAATGAAGTATAGTCGCTGTCTTGCCTTCTTTATAACTACATCGATATGTTGGCATCTATATTTCTCTCTCCACAAATGCTGCCTCTTCTCCTGAGTAAAGCAGCATTTTCTGCTGTGATTTCACTAACACAAGATGTGGCTTATCTTGACAGCTGGTTTGTATTCTTCAGTTTACTATTTTAGGGCCCATAAATAGAAACAAAAGGTTACGCAGCATCTGTGAGTGAGAAACAGAGTTAACGTTTCAAATTGATTATTGCTCATCTAAACAGGTGTTATTTATAGTATCTGTAGCAGCCTCTGGAATTCGAGATCATTTACCTAAACTTTGGGTGGACTAAACCAGATTATGAGAAATTAATTTGCACAGCATTGCATCGTAGTGTGCCTTTGGTTTTGATAAAACACAAAATGAACTGGGGAATCTGGGATTTACTGCGAGCCGTACAGAGTCATTGCTTTCCTTGTAGGTGCTTCCTGCATGTGATGCACTTGTTTATGGACATGCGCAAGGTTCATGCATCTGCAGTATTGTGGATGCATGTGTGGCCCACAGCTGCCATGACCTCATGGGTTTGGCAGGACACAAGTCATATCTACCCTAGCGATACTGAGTCTGGGAAAGGTGGTTTTCTCATCGCTGAGTCCGGTGGCTGTTAGCGAGGGGCAAAACCAGGTCTTCACAAGGTTTGTGAGACAAGCATCGTTACCAGTTATGGGGGAAGTGTCTGAACATGACTTTTTGGTAATATATACTTTGAGTTTTCTTTGTTGTGTCCTTATACTACAGGTCCTATCGTGACCCCTTTAACCCCTCGTGACTCTTGCATGAGCTCTTAACCATCCTTCTGCACCTTCTCCATATCCCTAACCATAATCGGCCACTTTGCCCACTGTTGCGCTGACTAATATCCACTCCCACTTTCTGACCACTGAAACCCCTTTTAACTAGGCGTTTCTGGAGATGGAGCTGGTTTGCCCCTCGCTAACAGCCACCAGACTCAGCGATGAGGAAACCACCTTTCTCAGACTCTGTATGTCTAGGGTAACTATGACTTTGGTCCTGCCAAACCCGTGAGGTTGGAATGTCTCACTCACCCAAACTCTGATTTGTGTGAATACTGTGTAACTTACTCCTCTCATCCAATGGCTGGGGGGAAGAAATAACAAACTTTATAAAGAAAGTATATTTATGAATGTTAACTTAACCAAATAGTTATTAAAGAGAAAAAAAAAGAACAAACAGGCCATCATAATTAAACAGTCAAATGTGCACATAAGTTGGAGCTCGTCTTGAAATTGTCTTTAACTCATGCACTGGATCCTTGGTCTGCATAAAAGCATACATCACCTCCTCAATGTCGCTCGAAATCCATCACAAACAAATGGGCTTCCCTACGGGAGTGTTGGTCCTTCCTCCTGGAAACCACTCATCTACACAAATCACCATGTGCAACAGGGATGGCATCCTCAACCATCTTCCCTCTGGTCTCCTCCAAGCTCCCACCAAAAAGACCACCAGTGTCCGTCACAAAAACCTCTTCGCCCAGCATTCTTTAGAACCTTCTCCCAGTTCCACCATCCTGACTGGCTGACACAACATTCCTGAGTTGAACAACAAAGTCCCTTATCTTAGCTCAAACGCAAACATGCTGAAAGCAGAACAGACTGCCACAGAACTGGTGAAATGAAACACCTACAGCATAGTAGTAAAGATCTTAACCAGGGCATTACACCACTAGTTCAACCCCACCACCTCTTTTAAGGCCCTAGCAAGGGTGATGACAATGCTCATTTCCCCTTGGAATCCCTGATTAGACCACCCCCACCATTATTTCTTTTGAACTTGAGCCCCAATGTAATTCTCTACCAATCTCTAAAGAATGACACCACAGGAGTAGGGATGCCCTTCGGAATTTAGTGAACAATGCCGCAGGCTCTGGTCTGACCGGACTTTGCAGGAACAGACCTTTGAACAAAACATTCATTGGCCCCATATCACTTCCTCTCATTCACACACCAACTTCGAGATCATGGAGTATGGAAAAATGCTGCTTCACCTGAGAGAAGCCCTGTGGAATGACCCACGTTTATAATAAAGTCATAGAGTAATACAGAATGGAAACTGGCCAACCTTCATCATCCTCTCCTCCCCTCCGTGTACCCATCCAAATGTTTCTTAAATGTTGCAGCTGTACTCACCTCAACTACGACCTCTGACAGCTCATTCCAGCTACTCCAGCCTCTCTGTGTGAAGAAGTGACCTTTTCAGTCTCTTTTAAATTGCTCCCCTCTTATTTTGTATATGCGTCCTCTAATTTTTCACTCCCCAGTCCTGGAGAGAAAAACTATGACTGTCCAGCTTATCCATATTTCTCATGATTTTATAAACTTCTATAAGGTCACCTCTCATTCTCTAATGGTGCAGGGAATAAAGTTCCAACATGGTCAACTCCTCCTTATAAATCAGATCATCTAGTCCAAGCAGAATCCTTGTAAATCTCTTCTGCATCCTGCTCAGCTTAGCAACATCTTTCCTGTAACAGGGTGACTCAAACTGTACATAATACTTCAAGTCTGGCCTCAAAAGTGACTTATTTGACTACAGCATAATGTCCCTACTCCTGAAATCAGTGGCCTTCTTGACAAAGGCCAACGTGCTACATGCCATTTCACCACCCTGTTACATGTGTGGCCACCTTCAATGAACCCTACACGGTATTCCCAGGATCCTTCCTTCCACAACACTTGTCAGTGCCCTGGCATTCGCTGTATAGGTCCTTCTCTGGCTTGAATGAAATAACATGCTACATGTAATAACCAAGTTTTAGAGTCATTCAGTAAGCCTAGGTATGCCATGCTTCCAGAAATCATATCATATTTTTATATAAATCTCAAAACTGATGAAATTTATCAGAACAATTGCACAACAGATGCAAATTACATTGATGCCATCATCTCGTATAATGAGGTTCAATGCAAGTGTAACCCAGATTAATTTAACCCAAAGGTGTAATGTTAGAAAGCTTCACCTGCAGAGAGATAAAGATGAAATTTACTGATTTTTTTTAAAAAAAGAGAACTTGGGGGAAAAAACTATGCGAGATTGAGGCGTGGCCAATGCAGACGCAGATAAGCAAGAGAAACACGGCAAATTATTAGAAACTAAAGATATAAACTGTTAAAAATGGAATTAGTGGTGAGTATCTCGACCCTACTTACTTGAAAGCCTCAGGGTGAAACCCCTGGAGGGGAGACAATAGTGATATATGATTTATTGAAGCTATGGCTGTAACAAGCAGCACTTATAACGAGACAATATCAGCAGGGACGAGTGTCCAGGATCTGTACCGTGTAATCAGGAATTAGTTCTGTTAAATCATACCAAGAGATTTGGTCAGGCTTTTTTTGTATATGTTTGTGAATCGACTTTCTGTGGATGATCAACTACTTCATCCAACGAAACAAGAAACAAGATGGCGAGCCACCAAGTTCCAGCGTGGGAAAGAAATGTTTAATGATGTAGAGGATTTAGTACTGTGGTGTGTGCACGTTTATTTTCATTCCAATCTGAATTTGATTTTCTGCAAGAACTGATTATTTTTGCCAAGACTTTGATAAGTTACTGAATGAGATTTACTTTGTTAAAAGTTGTAATGTTGGAGAATTGCTGTGAAAGGAGTTAAACTGTATGAATTTGAATTTGAATTTATAGATGTACTGACTGGAGCTGAAACTGAAGTTAACCATAATACTTAAGAATAGGAATTCAGTTAATTTTCTAACCAACTAGGGATAAATGAAAGGAAAGGTTAATCTGTAAACCTTTAAATTGGGAATAACACTAGATCTAATGAATTCGAGAAATTGGAACAATAAAGGTTATTCTAATGAATCTCACTGATTCTAACTAAAAAGGAATTTGGTTTTCATTTTGATATCTGAGATTTGGAACCTAAACAGAATGTTGAAATTTTGAATTGTTCTTATTCATGTAAATATTTTGTATATACTGCTTTTTTTAATAAACAAAACTTACCTCCAGAGTTGTGTGTTTTCTATTCACTGCCTCCTCCCAATACTTAGAGCTCCTGATGACCTACTGGCACCTAACATAGTACTATGTAACAAGAACAACACCTTATCTCTGTCGGAATGCACTAGCTATCCGGGCTCAACATCAAATTCCTTAACTTCAGATAATGTACTTTTCTCTGGATTTATAACAACTGGACATTTCTAGTGCTACTCATCCAAGCAATTCATTTTTTTTTTCTAATGCAAAGTTGAAATAAAGAACGTCGAAAGGCACAGAACAGGCTCATGATATTGTGCTGAGCATGATGCCGAATTAAACTGATATTTCTCTTCCTGCACGTGCATGATACCTCTTCCTTCCCTGCGTATTCATGTGTCCAACAACCACTTGAACACCATTATTGAATCTGCTTCTATCAATATAGATGGCAGTGCATTCCCGGCTCCACTACTGTCTGTGCAAAAAAAACATTGCCCACCTCATACCTACTTTGAACTTTCCCCTGTCACACAAAATAAATGTTGTTGAGCACATGGCATTTCAACCCTTGGATAAAAAATTCTGTCTGCCATATGGGTGGCTTGGTAGCATTGCAGCTAGTATAATGCTTTAAAGCACCGGCAATCGGGATTCAATTCACATAACTGTCTGTTTGGAATTGGTACATTCTCTCAGAGATGACATACATTTCTTTCAGGTGCTCCAGTTTTCTCCCATATTCCAAAGACATAAAGGTCAGTTATGGTTAGTAGACTGTGGGCAGGCTACACTGATGCCAGAAGCATGGTGATACTTGTAGGCTGCCCACGGTACATTTACAGACCGTAATGGTCTTTGACACAAACAATGCCATGTCACTGTATGCTTTGATGTACATGTCACAAATAAAGCTAATCTTTATCTTTATTTTATCTATGGCTATTATAATCATATAAACTTCTATTATGTCTCTCCTCCTTGTAGCGTGTAACATGTCTAAGTATTTTTTATATGTTGTTAATGTACCTGCCCCAGCCACATCCTCTGGCAGTTCATTCCATGTATTGACCACTATCTGAGTGAGAAAGTTTCCCCTCAGGAAATCGTTTTAAATCTCTCCCCTCTCACCTTAAACCTATTCCCTCTAGGTATTGATTTCCCAACCTTGGAAAAAAGATTGTGTGCATTCACCTTATCTATACCCCTCATGATTTCATACACCTATGTAAGCTCACCCCTCAGTCTCCTGTGCTCCAACGAAACGAATAAAGTCCCAACCTGCTCAACCTTTCTCCATAACTCAACCTTCAATTGCTGGCGACGTGCTTGTAAATCTCTTCTGCAATCTTTCCAGCTGAAGGCACCTTCAATATAGCAGGAAGTCCAAAACTGAACATAATAGTTCAAATGTGGCTTCAGCTCTGTGCTTCGCCCTGCCCTGAACTTACTGATGCTTCTTTCCAGGATTGCTGAGCAGCAGTTGTTTGCTTCGAAACTATAGCCACAACCGCATCACTTTGCTGATAAACACACAGTACATGCATAACTGTTTTCATTCCCATTCCTGTGGTGGATATCCACTGTGCTGTGCAGGAGATCTCATATTTGCCAGGCTTGCTTTCTAAATGACAGTCGCCACTTCTAAGATCAAGACAGATGAATTACTGAATTGATTTTATTACCTATATCCTTCATATACCTGAGGAGTAAACATCTCCATCTAAATGTGCATTCTATAGTCATTTATAATAAATTATGAAGTATAAAATTATAACTTATAAAGTAAATTATAATTGTATCAATTATAAAGTAAAAAAATAAATTATAAGTAGAAATACAATTGTATTAGCTTGAATTAACCATTCTGATGACCTGATGGAAGAAGCTGTCCTGAGCCAGTTGGTCCTGGCTTTTATGCTGTGGTACCATTTCCCGGATGGTCACAGCTGGAACAGTTCATGGTTGGGGTGACTTGGGTCTCCGATGATCCTTTGGGCTGTCTTTACACACCTGTCTTTGAAATATCCTGATTAGTGGGAGGTTCACATCTACAGATGTGCTGGGCTCTGTATAGTCCTGCGACTGAGGGAGGTACAGTTCCCATACCAAGCACTGATGCAGCCAGTCAGGATGCTCTCAATTCTGCCCCTGTAGCAAGTTCTTAGAATTTGGGGGGCCAAACCAAACTTCTTCAACTGCCTGAGGTGAAAGAGATCTACGTGAGAAGTAAACTTTCAACTAGCGGTTTGTTTTGTTTCTGGAAGTCAGTCCTTACTTTTTAAAATGTAAATGGAAGCTGTAATCAGCTTGAAGTTAAAAATGGATTCTCTATAGAACAGCCTTGAAAATAGCTCTATATATAGCTGTTTCATATGTGAAAAGTCACTACACCTGCTTTATTATTGCTCAAGGTAGAGTATTAGACAATGTGTTGTTGAACTTGGGGTGTTTCAAACAAACAAATTGTCTCTGAGTTGCTTAGTTCAAAGAAGTTATCAGAACAGATGGATAATATTATATAGCATGCAGTATATCTGATAGGATGTAAGTTCATTGTTTGAGTGAAGAAATTTTCAGTCAGCAAACCCAATGACATCACATACACCACATTCTGTCTCAAACTTTCCATGCACATTTGTCTCTGAAGTAAATGCAGATGTTGGAATCAAATCACAATTCTCAGTAGGATCCCCAGTACTTTATCAAAATCTTAGTGTTCAATCCCTTTGCAGCTGTTATTTTCTTCAAGTTGATATTCCCAGGCAAGCTCAGTGATTCTCAATTATTGATTTAGTTTCAAATAACAATAGATAACAGATGTCATTTATACTGAGATTATGCAATGATGGATAATCAAGTTGAATCTTCCCATTTTATTAGGTACACCTGTACGTACACCTGCTCGCTAATGCAAATATCTAATCAGCCAATGATGTGGCAGCAGCTCAATGCATAAAAGCATGCAGACATGGTCAAGAGGTTGAGCTGTTGTTCAGACCAAACATCAGAATGGGGAAAGGAAATGTGATCTAAGTGACTTTGACTGTGGAATAATTGTTGATGCCAGATGGGGTGGTTTGAATATCTTAGAAACTGCTGATTCTTGAGATTGTCATGCACAGCAGTCCCTAAAGTTTACAGAGTGGAAAAAAAAAACATCTTGTGAGCGGCAGTTCTGTCTGCAAAAATGCCTTGTTAATAAAAGAGGTCAGAAGAGAATGGCCAGATTGGTTCAAGCTGGCAGGAGAGCAACAGTAACTCAAGTAGCCACCCATTACAACAGTAGTGAATGCGTAACACATCGATCCTTGAAGTGGATTGGCTACTGCAGAAGGGGACTACAAGCGTACACTAAATGGCCACTTTATTAGGTACCACCTGTAAATCCTCCTATCCTCCAGACTGCAAAAAGTGTATACCTTTTCAATAAATGTTGCAAGAAAGCAGTGATATAATTTCTTATGTTTTATGTGTAATATATATAAGACCATAAGACATAGGAGCAGAATTAGGCCATTTGACCCATGGTGACTGCTCGGTCATTTCATCAAGGCTGATCTAATTTTCCTCCCAGCCCCAATCTCCTTCTCCCCATATCACTTCATGCCCTGACCAATCAAGAATCTATCAACCTCTGTCTTAAATATACATAAAGACTTGGCCTCCACTGCTGCCTGTGACAAAGAATTCCACAGATTGTCCACTCTCTGGCTAAAGAAATTCCTCCTCATCTCTCTTCTAGAAGGCTATCACTGTATTCTGAGGCTGCCCTCTGGTCTTAGACTCTCCCACCACAGGAAACATCTTTTCCACATCCACTCTATCAAGGCTTTTCACCATTTCACAGGTTTGAATGAGGTCACCGCTCATTCTTCTGAACTCTGTTGAATACAGGTCCAGAGCCATCAAACATTCTTCACACGACAAGCCATTCAATCTTGGAATCATTTTCATGAACCTCCTTTGAACCCTCTCCAGTTTCAGCACATCCTTTCTAAGATGAAGAGCCCAAAACTGCTCACAATACTCCAAGTGAGGCCTCACCAGTACTTTACAAAGTCTCAATATTACATCTTTATTTTTATATTCTAGACCTCTTGAAATGAATGCTAACATTGCATTTGCCTTCCTCATCACAGATTCAACCTGCAAATTAACCTTTAGCGAATCCTGCACAAGGACTCCCAAGTGCCTTTGCACCTCTTTTTTTTGTATTTTCTCTCCATTTAGAAAATAGTCAATCCTTAAATTTTTCCTACCAAAGTGCATGACCATACACTTCCCAACACTGTCTTCCATCTGCTAGTTCTTTACCCATTCTCCTAATCTGTCTCAGTCCTCTTTAGCCTCTCTACTTCCTCAAAACTACCTGCCCTTCCTCATATAATCTGCAAACTTTGCAACAAAGCCATCAATCCATCCAAATAATGGATATATAACATAAAAAGAACCAGTCCCAACACAGAACACCACTCACTAGGAGCCAACAAGAAAAGGTACCCTTTATTCCCACTCTTTTCCTTCAGCCAATGCTTTATCCATGCCAGAATCTTTCCTGTAATACTATGGGTTTGTAGTTTGTTAAGCAGACTCATGTGTGGCACTTTGTCAAAAGGTTTCTGAAAATAGAAGTACACAACTCACCTTTGTCTATCCTGTTGGTTATTTCTTCAAAGAATTCCAGTGGATTTGTCAGGCAAGATTTTCCCTTGAGGAAACCGTGCTGACTATGGCCTATTTTATCATGTGCCTCCAAGTATCCTGAGACCTCATCCTTAATAGTCGACTCCAACATCCTTCCAACCACTGAGGTGAGACTAACTGGCCTATAATTTCCTTTCTTCTGCCTCTGTCCCTTCTTGAAGAGTGGAATAATATTTGCAGTTTTCCAGTTTTCTGAAACCCTTCCAGGATCTAGTGATTCTTGAAAGATCATTACTAATGCTTCCACAGTTTCTTCAGCCATCTCTTTTGGAATCCTGGGGTGCACAGCGTCTGGTCCAGTGATTTATCTGCCTTCAGATCTTTCAGCTTCTCAAGAACCTTCTCCCTAGTAATGGCAGTTTCACATACTTCATGACCCCTGACATTTGAAACTTCCACTATACTGTTAGTGTCTGCCACAGTGAAGACAGATGAAAAATACTTATTCAGTTCATCCACCATTTTGTTTTCCCCCATTGTTACCTCTCCAGCATCATTTTCCAGTGGAGCCACTCTTACCTCTCTTTTACACTTTCTGTAACTGAAGAAGCTTTTGGTATCCTCTTCAATAGTTTACTTTCGAAGTCCTTCTTTACCTTAATGACTTTTTTAGTTGCCTTCTGTTTGTTTTTAAAAGCTTCCCAATCACTAACTTCCCACTAAGTTTTGCTCTATTGATTGTCCTCTCTTTTATGTTGGCTTTGACTTCCCTTGTTAGCCACAGTTCTGTCATCTTGCCTTTAGAATACATCTTCCTCTTTGGCATATACATAACCTGTGCCTTCCGAATTGCTTCCAAAATTTCCAGCCATTGCTGCTCTGCCGTCATCCCTGCCAGTATTCTCTTCCAATCAGTTCTGGCCAACTCGTCTCTCACGCCTCTGTAATTCCCTTTACTCCACTGTAATACTGAAATTTCTGACATAAGCTTCTCCTTCTCAAATTTCAGAGTGAATTTGATCATATTATGATCACTTCCCCCAAAGGGTTCTTTTACCTTAATCTCTCTGATCAATTCAGATTCATTGCACAACACCCAAACTCAAATAGCTGATCCTCTATTGAGCTCAACCACGAGCTGCTCTCAAAAGCCATCTCATAGGCATTCTAGAAATTCTCCCAGTTGGAATCCAGCACCAACCTGATTTTCCCAATCTACCTGCATATTAAAATCCCCCATGAATATTGTAACATTGCCCTTTCGGCTTGTATTTTCAATCTTTCCTTGTAATTTGTAGACCACATCTTAACCATTGTTTGTGAGCCTGTATACAACTCCCATCAACGTCTTTTTACCCTTGCAGTTCCTTAGCTCTATCGATAGTGTTTCAACACATATATGACTGTCATCAACTGGGGACATTTCAATACTGTATAGCACATTTTGAAGTAAAGATCTACGTAAAGTGCAGCTATTACACATGATCTACTATAATAGTGGGAGAAGAATTGGCCAATTTGCACACAGCAAGCTCCCATGAAGAGCATTAATGTAATGACCTGATAATGGGTCAGAAATTAAGTCATGTGGTGCATGTTTCTTATGCACAACAGGAGTGACTTATGGTATGAATTTTTTGCTAAACTGCAACAAAATTTTATGGCATACATAACCCATAATGTGACTTTTAATCAGACATTTTCCATCATGTAGCACAGCCATTTATAAAACACTCTATGACAGGCTGCATCACAGTCTGGTATGGGGGTGGGGTGCAACTGCACAGGACCGAAAGAAGCTGCAAAGGATTGTAAATTTAGTTGGCTCCATCTTGGGTACTAGCCTACAAAGTACCCAGGACATCTTCAAGGAACGGTGCCTCAGAAAGGCAGCGTTCATTATTAAGGACCTCCAGCACCCGGGGCATGCCCTTTTCTCACTGTTACCATCAGATAGGAGGTACAGAAGCCTGAAGGCACACACTCAGCGATTCAGGAACAGCTACTTCCCATCGGCCATCCGATTCCTAAATGGACATTGAAACCGTGAACACTACCTCACTTTTTTAACATATATTATTTCTGCTTTTTGCATGATTTTTAATCTATTCAATATATGTATACTGTAATTGATTTACTTACTTTTTATTATTTTTTTTTCTTTTTCTTCTATATTATGTATTGTATTGAATTGCTGCTGCTAAGTTATCAAATTTCATGTCACACACCGGTGATAATAAACCTGATCCTTATTCTAAAGGGATGATGAATCAGAATCAGATTTACTGCCACTGGCCTATGTGGTGGAACTTACTGCTTTGCAGCGGCAGTACAGTGCAAGACATAAATATCACTCTATGTTACCAAAAAAAATATTGCAATATAAATATTGCAAAGTATTGCAAAAGAGGAATAGTGAGGCAATGCATACAAAATGCTGGAGGAACTTAACAAGTCCGGCGACATCTGTAGACGTAACAAACTGTCAATATTTCAGGTGGAGAGCCTTCATCAGTCCTAATGAAGAGCCTTGGTGTGAACCTCCTGATGAAGGGTCTCAGCCCGAAACTTTGACTGTTTATTCCCCTCTATAGACATTGCCTGATCTCCTGAGTTTCTCCAGTCTGTGTTGCTCAAGTTTTATAGCAACTGCAGAACCTTTTAAGTCAGGGAAGAGTGAGGTAGTGCTCACGTTCTGTTTCAAATTCAAATTCCTTGTGCAACAAAGTTCTGTTTACAAATTGGCTCATGTTGTGTACAGTCAGTCTACAGTCTGGATCAGCCTTAGTGCAAAAGCATGTGTTGCAATGAAGTTCTTTAAATATTAAAGATTAGCTGTAAATATTAAAGATCAGCTTGATTTGTCATAGGTATTTCTACACATCAAAGCATACAGTGAAATGCACTGAATCCATCAATGATCAGCACAGTCCAGAGCAGAGCAAATTACAAGAACACTAGGCAGGACCTAGTGAGAGTTAATTGGAATAACTGTTTTTGGTTTTTGGGCAAATACTCATCTGGCATATGGAGGCTGTTTAAAGACCAATTGCACAGAGTGCAGGACACGTATGTTCCAGTCGGTAGGAAGGGCAAAGAGGGCAAGGCAACAGAACCTTTGAATTCGAGGAAGGTGGTGCATTTAGTCAAAAAGGTAAAGGAAAAGTATCTAAAGCTATGAAGCTAGAATCAAACAGAACCTTGGAGGATTATAAAGAAGCCGGAAAAGAACTCAAGACAGGAGTAAGGAAAGTCAGAGAGGTCATGAAAAGCCCTTGGCAAGTAGGATTAAAGAGAATCCGAAGGGATTCTGTACAAACATCAAGAGCAAAAGGATAATTAAGGGGAGGGTGGGGCCAGTCAAGAGTAAAAGGGGCACATTTGCTTGGACGTGAAAAATGTGGGTGAGGTCCTCTACGTCACTGTTTATTAAGGAGAAAGATTTGGAGAATAAAGAGATCTGTGCTGAGAGTTTTAATAAGCTAGGGGGTAGTGTTGGGTACCTTAAAGAGCATCAAAGCTGATAAGTCCCCAGGGCCTGGTGGTTAACCACCAGGAGAAGTAAGAGGACTAAGCAGTTAGTGCAAATTGCCCCTGTGGCCTTACCTCTCAACTATATGTAAACCCCTTTGGATATAGCTGGCAGAATGACCTAGCAGGCTCTCGGCCAGCGCATTATGGCTGTTTCTGAGGCTCAACAGGGAAGTGTAAAGTCAGGCACAATGATAGTGATAGAAGACTCACTCGATAGTAAGGGTGAAGGACAGGACGTTCTGTGGCTGTGATGTCGGGATGGGGTGTTGCCTCCCAGGTGCTAGGGTCCAGTATATTTCAAGGAGGAGGGTGAGTAGCCAGAGGTTATGGTGCACATTGGCACTAATGACATAGGTAAAAGGGGAAGAGATCCTGCAGAGAATAGGGAGTTTGAGAAGAGGCTTCCAAGGTAGTAATTTCTGGATTATGCATGGTAGTATGTGCTCATCAGATGATAATACAGATAAATGAATGGCTGAGAAACAGGTGCAGGGGGCAGGGTTTCAGATTCTTGGATCATTCAAAAGCAGGAGCAACCTATACAAGATGGGTTGCACCTAAACTGGAGGGGAACCAATATCCTGGCAGGGAGGTTCTGTAGTACTACTCAAGAGGGTTTAAACTTGTTTGTGAGGGGGCTGGGAACCAGATGAAAATTAAAGTAGCTGCCAGGTTATATATAAAAAAAAGGATCAGCCATGATTGAATGGCGGAGCAGACTCGATGGGCCAAATGGCCTAATTCTGCTCCTATATCTTATGGTCTTATCGTTATTGAGAGCGGAAAGTGAAGGGCCTTGATCAACATCTTTAGTCATCTCTAGCCACAGTCGAGGTCCCGGAGGACTGTTGAGTAACTGATGTTGTTCCATTGTTAATTCTGGAAACTATAGACTGATGAGTCTCATGGTAGGTAAGTTACTGGATAGATTTCTGAGGGATAGGATTTATAAGCATTTGGAAAATCATGACCTAATTAGGACGAACAATCATGGCTTTCTGTGGGGCACATCTTGTCTCACTAACTTGAGTTAATTTTTTTTTTTTTTTTCTAAATTTTATTTAAATTTTTAAATGATTACAAGTGAAGAGAAAAAAGATATGTGACCCTTCCCCCCTCCCCTTAATCCCTCCCCCCTAACTACCCTATATAAAAAAAATTAAGAAAGAAAGAAAAGAAAGAAAGAAAGAGTGCCTGGTTGTTGGTAGGTCTCCACATGCTCCATGGAGTTCTTAATAACTTTAGTATATATATTTATTTCTTTCCCCAAGTAGCCATTAATTTTCTCTTCAGAGCACCTATATATTTAATCCTGTCTTTTGTAAATAAGGGCCCCAGATTTTCAAAAATGTTTCATATTTATCTCTTAAGTTATAAGTAATTTTTTCTAATGGAATACAGCCATAGATTTCTTTTTTCCAACAATCTATACTTAAATATGTATCTGATTTCCAAGTAATTGCAATAGCCTTTTTGGCTACAGCCAGCGCAGTTTTTATAAATTCTTTCTGATATTTATTAAGTTTGAGTTTTGGTTTTGTCCCTTCAATATCACCTAGTAAAAGTAATATTGGATTATGAGGAAGTTTTATTCCCGTAATTTGTTCCAATAAAAGTCTTAAATTTGTCCAAAAAGGTTGAATTTTAGAGCAAGACCATGTAGAATGTAAAAATGTACCAGTTTCTTGGTTACATCGGAAACACTGATCAGATAAACTTGGATTTAATTTATTTATTTTTTGTGGTGTAATATATAATTGATGTAAAAAATTATATTGCACTAATCTTAACCGAACATTTATTGTATTTGTCATACTGTCAAGACACAGTCTTGACCAATTTGTTTCTTCAATTTTAATATTCAAATCACTTTCCCATTTTTGTCTTGACTTATGGACTCCTTGTTTAGTTGCCTGGTTTTGAATCAAATTATACATACAAGATATAAATTTTTTAATATTTCCTTTTTGAATTAAAATTTCTATTTCTTTAGATTTCGGCAATAACATTGTTTGACCTAGTTTTTCTCTTATATAAGCCCTTAATTGAAAGTAACAAAATAAAGTGTTATTTGATATTTTATATTTATTCTTTAGTTGATCAAATGACATTAATATACCTCCTTCAAAACAATCTCCTATATATTTAATCCCTTGTTGAAACCAATTATATAAAAGTTGATTATCCATTGTAAAAGGAATAAGTCTATTTTGAATTAAAGATCTCTTTGCTAATAAAGATTTTTTTGTCTCATCATCAACATTTATCTTATTCCATAAATCAATCAAATGTTTTAATATAGGAGATTCTTTCTTTTCCCGTATCCATTTAGATTCCCATTTATATATAAAATCTTCTGGTACGTTTTCTCCTATTTTGTCCATTTCTATTCTAGTCCATGCCGGTTTATCTTTCTCAAAAAAAGATGCAATAAATCTAAGTTGATTTGCTTTATAATAGTTCTTAAAATTTGGAAGTTGTAACCCTCCTAGATCAAATTTCCATGTCAATTTTTCCAACGATATTCTTGACATCTTACCTTTCCAAAGAAACTTCCTCACATATTTATTTATCTCTTGAAAAAACTTCTGGGGTAATTGTATTGGTAATGATTGAAATAAATATTGTAGTCTAGGGAATATATTCATTTTTATAGTATTTACTCTACCTACTAATGTTATTGGTAATGCCATCCATTTATCAAGATCCTCCTGAATTTTTTTTAAAAGTGGTAGATAGTTTAATTTATATAAGTTTTTTATGTCATTATCAATTCTTATACCTAAATATTTTATACCATTTGCCGGCCATCTAAATTGAGTTATTAATCGACATTGACTATAATCTCCATTAGTAAGAGGTAAAATTTCGCTTTTATCCCAATTTACTTTATAACCTGATATTTTCCCATATTCTTCTAGTCTATAAGATAATTTACCCAATGAATGTAATGGATCTGTTAAATAAAGTAGAACATCATCAGCAAATAAATTAATCTTATATTCTTCCTGATTAACTCTAAAACCCTTAATATCTGGATCCATTCTGATTAATTCAGCTAATGGCTCTATTGCCAACACAAACAAAGCAGGTGACAATGGACAACCTTGCCTAGTTGATCTTGTTAACTGAAATGGTGTCGAAATTTGACCATTCGTCACTACTTTAGCTTTGGGATTAGTATTCAAGGCGTTAATCCATCTTATAAATGGTGTTCCTAATCCATATTTTTCCAATACCTTGAATAAAAAATCCCATTCCAATCTATCAAACGCTTTTTCTGCATCTAAAGCAACTGCCACACTCATTTCCTCCCTCTTTTGCGCTAAATGGATTATACTAATTAATCGGGTTACGTTATCTGCCGATTGTCTATTTTTGATAAATCCTGTTTGATCCATATGCACTAATTTTGGTAAACATTTAGATAATCTATTAGATAAGATCTTTGCTATTATTTTATAATCAGTATTTAATAAAGAAATAGGTCTATATGATGCTGGTTTTAGAAGATCTCTATCTTTTTTTGGCAACACTATTAAAACAGCTGTTGAAAAAGATTCTGGAAGTCTATGTGTTCTTTCCGCTTGATGTATTAACTCCATAAAAGGAGAAATTAATAAATCTTTAAACTTTTTATAAAATTCAGGCGGAAAACCATCTTCTCCTGGGGATTTATTACTTTGAAGTGATCCTAGAGCTTCTTCAACTTCCTTCACTGTAAAAGGCATACCTAATCCCTTCTGTTCTTCCATATCTAATTTTGGAAGAGTTATTTGTGCTAAAAATCTTTCTATCTTAGCATCATCGTTTTTTGATTCTGATTTATACAACTCAGAATAAAAGTTCTTAAAAGCCTCATTAATTTCTAGAGGCTTATAAGTAACCTCATTCACTTTTGTTCGGATTGCATTTATTGTTTTGGAAACCTGATCTGTTTTTAATTGCCATGCAAGGACCTTATGTGATCTTTCACCTAGTTCATAATATCTCTGTTTAGTTCTCATAATTGCTTTTTCTGTTCGATATGTCTGGAGTGTATTGTATTTTAACTTCTTATTGATAAGTTGTCTTCGTTTTTCTTCTGTCATATTTCTTTGAGATTCTTTTTCTAATTTTATAATCTCTTTTTCCAGTTGATCTATTTCTATCATATATTCCTTCTTAATTTTAGAAGTATAACTTATTATCTGACCTCTCAAATATGCCTTCATTGTTTCCCACAGTATGAATTTATCATCAACTGAATGTAAATTTGTATCTAAAAAGAACTGAATTTGTTTTTTCATAAAATCACAGAAATCCTGTCGTTTTAGTAAAATTGAGTTAAATCTCCATCTATAAATTGATTCCTCTTTATCTATCATAATCATTGTCATTATTAAAGGAGAGTGATCAGACAATATTCTTGCTTTATATTCCACATTTTTCACTCTATCTTGAATATTCGTTGATAATAAGAAAAAATCTATCCTTGAATATGTTTTATGTCTATTTGAATAAAATGAATAATCTCTTTCTTTTGGATTGATTCTTCTCCATATATCAATCAAATTTAGATCTTTCATCAATGATAGAGTTAATTTTACTACTTTTGATTTTGTAATAGCCTTTATTGATCTATCTAAAACTGGATCTAGACAAAAATTAAAATCTCCACCTATTAATATTTTATCATGTGCATTAGCCAAATTCAGAAAAACCTCCTGTATAAATTTTACATCGTTTTCATTTGGTGCATAAATATTCATAAGTGTCCATAGTTCTGAAAAAATTTGACAATGTATAATTAAATATCTTCCTGCCGAATCAATTAATACATTTTGTATTTTAATTGGTAAGTTTTTATTAACCAATATTGCAACTCCTCTCGCCTTTGAATTAAATGAAGCTGCAATAACATTTCCAACCCAGTCTCTTTTTAATTTCTGATGTTCTATGTCCGTTAAATGAGTTTCTTGTAAGAAAGCTATGTCTATTTTCATTTTTTTAATATATGTTAAAATTCTTTTTCTTTTTACTGGTCCATTAAGCCCATTAACATTAAAACTTAAAAAATTCAATAAGTTAGTCATTATTTTTAATTATGTTACTCCAATCTATAATAATACCTAATCTTTCAACTGTCATGGTATCTTGGGAAATCCTTTTAGAAGTCTCCATGTTGCTATGTGTGTCCCCACCAATCATCCAGGCAAAAAAGTAAAAGAAAAATAGAGTATAAGGAAAAAAACAAAATACCCCCCTACTAATGTTGTGAAAGAAAAAAAACACAACATTACCCCCCTCTGTTGTACGGGTCATGGCAATCGCCATGATTACACACGTGAATCCCGTAGTAACCGATTCAAAGTTCCCCATCCCCCCCGCAACGTAAAAAGTATATATATAAGAAAAGGAAAGAAAAAAAAAACACATTCTTATCAATTAACATTTCTAAAATTTTACTTTTCTCCCTTGTATCGTCCTTAAATGTCCATCAATTCCATTCACTGTCTCTATCTTCGTCTTTAACCATTACATTTATAAGTCTCTACGTTGAATTAGGGAGTAGATGGAAGTTTTTGTGCGAACACCTCCGCATCTCGATAATCGGAAAAAAATTTTTTTCCCTCTTCCAGAAAAACTATCAGTGTTGCTGGGTGACGCATTAAAAATTTATAACCTTTTTCCCATAAAATTTTTTTTGCTGAATTAAATTCTTTCTTTCTCTTCAAAAGGTTATAACTTATATCAGGATAAAAAAGAACTGGTTTCTCTGCTATCATCAATGGACCCTTTCTTCTTTTGGCACCTTGGGCAGCCGCCCTCAAAATCTTTTCTTTATCCTGGTATCTTAAACATCTTATCAAAATTGATCGCGGATTTTGTTCATCTTGAGATCTTGGTCTTAAAGCTCTGTGTGCCCTTTCAATCTCAATTGAAAATTCTTCCCCCATTTCCAATTTTTCAGGAATCCATTTTTGAAAAAATTTTATTGGGTCTTCTCCTTCGATGCCTTCTTTAAGTCCAACAATTTTAATATTGTTGCGTCTATTAAAATTTTCAAGTTTATCCATTTTTTCCACGAGTTGTTTTCTTTCTGATGTCCAGGCAATATTATCTACTTCCATTTCCTTCATTCTTCCATCCATGTCTTCCATTTTCATTTCCAAATCTGTAATTTTCTTTTCCATTTTTTCTTGTTTCTTTGTCATATTATCAAACATAGCCTCCATACTCATCATTTTTTCTTTCATTACTTTTTGGTTACTTTTAATTACTTTTAATGCATTTAATTTATGCATTATTTGCCTCAAAATCTTGTATATATTTTCAAAGGACTTCTCATCTCCGTCTTTACCTAGTTGTTCCAGAGAGTCTGATTCTCTATCAGAGTCGGTGTCACTTTCAGTTGAAGTCGCTGTTGGGATTTGTAGTTTTTGCTGTTGTCGTTCGCGCACGCTCACTCCTGTAAGCTTGCGCAGTTCTCGTTGATCTTTTCCTTTCGAAATGGCCGATGTTGCTGCAGTTTCCTGTTCCATTTCGCCAGTAGCGTGTTGTGCCTGAGTCCGCGGTTCTTCGGTAGAAGTAGGCCTTGATTCTTTTCGAACTTCAGCTGTCTTCGCGGTAGTATTTTTCTTCGTCCTCTGTCTATGAGGCATAGCTTGAAACAATCCAGAGTAATTTATAAGTAACCTTATGAAAGTATTGGCTAGTTCTTCTTCATTTAAGTATTAATTTATTGGTTTTTTACGGGAGGGCTGGGTTCCAGCGTCTCGATCCTACGTCATCACGTGACGTCCCCCCACTTGAGTTAATTTTTTGATGAGATGATGAGAGTAACTGATGAAGGTAGAGCTGTGAATGTTGTTTACATGGATTTCAGTAAGGTATATAACGAGGTTCCTCATGAAAAGCTCATCTAGAAGATTAAAATGATTGGGATCAGTGGTGAAATGGTTGTTTGGATTCAAAATAGGCTTGCCCATAGAAGACAAAAGGTGGTGGTCAAAGGGACTTATTCTAATGGGAGGTCTGTGATTAGTGTCGTTCTACAAGGATCTGTACTGGAAACTCTGCTATTGATGATGTATTTGAATAACTTGGATGAAAATGTAGATCGGTGGGTTAGTAAATTTGCAGATCATATGAAGATTGGTGGTGTTGTAGATAGCGTAGAAGACTGGCAAACTTTTCAAATGTCTGAGGTGAAAGAGGGGTTTTAGTGCCTTTCTCACCACACAGTCGGTAGGTACAGACCACGAGATCCTCGGCGATGTGTATACCAAGGAACTTAAATGTTGCTTTCGAGAGGTTGCAGAAGAGGTGTATTCTGCCTGGATGAGAGGGCATGTGCTATAACGAGAGGTTTTACAAACTTTGGTGGTTTTCTCTGGAGCGGTGGAAGCTGAGGGAAGATGTTATTAAGGTTTATAGGATTGAGAGGCATAGATAGAGTAGACAGACAGAATCTTTTTCCCAGGGTTGAAATATATAATACCAGAGGGCATGCATTTAAGGTGAGTAAGGTAAATTTAAAGGCAAGTTCTTTTACACAGAAAATCTTGGGCATCTGGAATGTGCTGCCTGGAGTGATAGAGGCCGATACATTACAGACTTAGATAGGCACATGAATATCAGGAAAGTGGAGCGATGTGGACGTAGCATAGGCAGAAAGGATTAGTTTAGTTGGCCAATTACTTACTAATTTATTTGGTTTAGCACAACATTGTGAACTGAAGGACCTGTTTCTGTGCTGTACTGTCCTATGTTCTATGTTCTAAATTGTGCAAGAAGAGAGCAAGGTTAGTAAGGTAGTGTTCATGGTTTAATGGACTGTTCAGACATCTGATGGTGGAGGGGAAGAATATATTTCTAAAACGTTAAGTGTGTGTCTTTAGCTTTCTGTACCTCCTTCCTGATGGTAGTAATGAGAAACGAGAATGTAATGGGTGGCAGAGTTCTTTAATGATGGACGCCGCCTTTTTGAGGTTTCGCTTTTTGAAGATGTCCTTGATGTTGCAGAGGCTAGTGTTTGTAATTGAGTTGGCTGAGTTTAGAACACTTGCTGTCCTACATAGATGTACCTATGCACATATGTTGATACATTAGTAAATAAAATGACAACATTAGGAATCTGAATACTCTCTGACAAATGTAATTGAACATTATCACTTAAAGGATAGCAATGTAAGATAATTTACCAAGCACAGGATTAACAGCTAATGGTACACCTAGAAAAACTGCAGCCTAATGGCCCCAGTGACCCTAGTCTCCAGCATGTAGGTTGCAAGTTCTCCAGCTGTTATTTTCCCCAGCTGTTCCTCCTACTTTTCCAAGACTTGAGAAGTGTTAGGCCTCTGCATATTGTCCTTAGCTTGAGAGGTGGAACATAGACAGAGTTAACAGGAATTACAGAATAAAATGGGAGATGCATGAAGGGATTCTTGATAGTTGGTGTGGATTTAGTAGAACAACTGGTCTATTTCTATGTTAAGTTCCAAGGTGCATGGTAATCCACTATACAATAAGCCAGCTGAGCTGATCTGAAGCTACAGGTAATGGGAAGGACCCAAGACACTGGAAGCAAAGATCTGCTTCAGAATTCAAAGTTCAAAGAAAATTTATTATCAAAGTACATATATGTCACCATAAACAACCCTGAGATTCATTTTCTTGTGGGCATACTCAATAAATCCAATAACGATAACAGAATCAATGAAATACTGCAACAATAGGGTAGACAACCATTGTGCAAAAGACTATAAACTGTGCAAATACATACTAAAGAAAGGAAGAAAAATAAAATTAATATCGAGAATATGAGATGAGGAGTCCTTGAAAGTGAGTCTATAGGTTGTGGGAACAGTTCAATGGTGGGGCGTAAAATTGAGTGAAATTATCCCCTCTAGTTCACGAGCCTGCGGGGCAATAACTGTTCCTGAACCTGGAGGTGTGTGTCCTGAGGCTCCTGTATCTTCTTCCTGATGACAGCAATGAGAAGAATGCCTGACTTGGGTGGTGGGAATTCCTGATGATAGATGCTGCTTTCTTGCCACAACATTCTGTGTAGATGATAGGGAGGGCTTTACCCATGATGGACTGGGCTACATTCACTACTTTTTGTAGGATTTCCCATACAAGGGCATTGCTATGATGCAGTCAGTCAATATAGTCTCAACTACACATCTATAGAAGTTAGTCAAATATCTAGATATCACACTGGATTTTGCAAACTCCTAGGGAAGTAGAGGAGCTGCCATGCTTTCTTGTAATTGTACTTTGGTGCTGGGCCTCGGACAGCTCCTTTGAAATAATAACATAATAATTCTCCACTGGGGAATTTAAAGTTGCTGACTAACCCTTTCCACCTCTGATCCCCTGATAAGGTTTGGCTCATGGACCTTCGGTTTCCTCCTTCTGAAATCAATAATCAGCACCTTTGTCTTACTGACATTGAGTCGGAGATTGTTGTTGTGGCGCCACTCAGCCAGATTTCGAATCTCCCCCCTACATGCTGATTTGTCACTGCCTTTGATTTGGCCAACGACAATGGTGTAATCAGCAAACTTAAAGTGGCATTGGAGCTGGCGTTAGCTGTGCTTATGTATAAGGCAAGTAGAGCAAGAGCTAAGCACACAGCCTTGTGGTACACCTGTGCTGATGGAGATTGTGGAGGAGATGTTGCCAATCTAAACTGACTGGGGTCTGCAAGTGAGGAGATCAAGAATCCAATTGCACAAAATCGCATTGAAGCCAAGGTATTCATGCTTATTGATTATCTCTGAGGGATGATAGAATTGAATGCCAAGCTGTAGTTGATAAAGAGAATCCTGATAGATGCACCTTTGCTGTCTGGGTGAAGAGCCAATGATGGCATCCACTATGGACTTATTGTGTTGATAGGCAAAATGGAGTGGGTCCAATTCGCTTCTCATGCAGGAGTTGATATGTTACATTTCACCACCAACCTCTCAGAACACTTCATCACTGTGGATGTAAGTGCTACTGGACAATAGTCATTTCGGCAGGTTACTATGTTCTTCATGCCTTCATGTTACCACATGAAGGCGTTGGTATAACTGCAGCCTGCTTAAAACAAGTGGGTACCTCAGACTGCTGAAGCGAGTGGTTGCAACCAAAAATTCAAAGGTATCTTGAAATTAAATTAATTGGCATAGCAGCCAACATAATGAAGGGCTCTCTACACCAGTCTCACTTCTCCATCCTCCATCAGGCAGGAGATATGAAAGTATGAGGACCACCAGGCTGAAGGAAAAGTTTTATCCCACTATTATCAGTCACTTGAATGGCCTCCTGTATGCCAGAGATGAACCTTTGATTTCCTAATCTACCTCGACATACTCTGTAACAGCACTTACTCTGTAACTATAACGCCATTTAATGCATTCTGTTTTCTTTTGTACAAGCTCAATGTACTGATGTACGGGAAGATCAGACAGAACAGGACACAAACAGAGGCTTTTCACTGTATCTCAGTACATGTGACAATAAAACAAATTGCACAAATCAATTTTGATCAATTATCTAAACAATTTGAATGATGTTCAAAATATTGAACCTTATTTATGAACTTGGATTCATTGTTTAAAACAGTACTAATGAACACAGCACTATAAAGTACAGCCTGGAAACAGGCCACTTGGCTTATCATGTCCCTACCGATCATCAAGTGTCCTTTTGTTTTGATCTTATAGGTCATCACTTCCGTTGATATCTTGTATGTTGTCATAATCTCATCTGTGGAATTCATTGTCACAGTTATGGAGGCCAAGTCATTGGATACATTTAAAGCAGAGGTTGATAGGTTCTTGATTAGTAAGGACGTCAAAGGTTAGAAAGCAAGAGAAAGAGTTTGAGAAATATAATAACTCAGCCATGATTGAATGGCAGGGAAGACTTGATGGGCAGAATGGCCTGATTCTGCTCCTATGTCTTATGATCTTATGGTCTAAATGTCTAATAGTTGAATGTCATAAGAGGACCAGAGAGCACAGTCCCTGCAGAAATATCTTGAAGCCAGTTTCAATAGGGAGGCAGTAAGAATGAAGAACGGAATATATTCCACCAGTAGAAACAATGCAGCTAAAGTCAGTGTCAATTTAGAAACTTACCAAAGAAAATGTAATATATTTATCCTGATTAAAATCAGTTTCTATGCAATTAGTTTCAATGTCGACTGAGAGTTTGCTAAATAAAGCCTGAGTGGCATCTGAGTATAATCACAGCGTTTTGTTTCAAAGTATAGAAACCCTTCATTTGGCTGTCATCCTAATCTGTGAACACCAGCCAGAATGAGGATTGTCCACTATGGAGGGTGAAGGAAATCCTTCTTCCCGAAACGGATGAAGTGTCACTGTGTATGAGGGTTGTGCAGCCATGTTCAAGGCAAGTTTGCACATCGAAAGATCTGATGGCCTTCTGCCCAGCTTCTCCTGGTAAGAACAAGTTTTCATCTGCAACAACTCTTTACAAACATATTTTTGTGTTAAGAATTTGCCAAAGATGGAAAGTGAAGAGTTTCTACTCATTCCCCTCCCAGTTAATTTTCACAAGTTTTCATTATCAGCATCTCAACTGAGAGTACATCAGGGTCAGAATGGATCAGGCATGCAACTGCCTGATTAAACTGAATGATTCAACAGCACTAGTGTTGCGGAAATGGTAAACTAGTTGTAAAAAAATAATCAGACTGGAAAAGTATACAGAATGATGAGGGGTGCAAGTACAAGCAGGGTCCTTCCATTGTGGCTGGGTGAGATGAGAACTAGGAGTCATAGGTTAAAGATCAGAGGTGAAATATTTAAAGGGAGCATTAGGGGACCTTCTTCACTCAGAGGGTAGCATGAGTGTGGAATAAACTGTAATGGAAATGGTGAATGCAGGTTCAATTCCATGTACCTATCTAAAGGGGTTTAGATAGGTACATGGATGGAAGGGTGTGGAGGTCTATGGTTCAGGTGCAGATCAATGGGACTAAGAAGAATAATAGTTTGGCATGAACTATTCCTTTTCACACTAGGAAGGGATCTTCGCATTGTTCAGCTGGTGAACCATATGGTCACAAGTAGTTTTGTGCAACACACAGTTCCTTGAACAGGTCACTTGCTATCAGATTGGAGCATGGGTAGTTCCACCCTCACCATTTTAAATTTCAAACAAAATGCAAGGGACAGAAGTTGTCTTGAAATTACTCAACTCTGGTGACAACTTTGAAAGATTCTCTCAACATTACCTTCCATTCAGCTTGTGGTGATTTTTTTGCCATTCAGTTGTGGCCTCATGCTTGGTTGTTCAGGATGTACAGTGCCTATAAAGAGTATTCACCCCTTCTTGGATGTTTTCATGTTTTATTGTTTTACAACATTGAATCACAGTGGATTTTATTTGGCTTTTTTTGACACTGATCAACAGAAAAAGACTTTTCCGTTGTCAAAGTGTAAGCAGATCTCTACAAAGTGATCTCAATTAATTACAGATATAAAGCACAAAATAATTGATTGCGTAAGTATTCACCACCACCCACCCCCCACCATGCTGTGGGGATGCTTCACTGCACCAGGCCCTGGAAGGCTTGTGAAGATAGAAGGTAAAAATGAATGCAGCAAAATACAGGGATATCCTAGGGGAAAACCTGAAGCAGTCTGCAAGAGAACTGTGACTTGGGAAAAGATTAGTTTTCCAGCAAGGCAATGACCCCAAACATAAATCCAAAGCTACACAAGAATGGCTTAAAAACAGCAAAGTTAATGTCCTGGAGTGGCCGTGTCAGCGTCTAGACGTCAATCCAATTGAGAATTTGGGCTGGACTTGGAAAGGACAGTTCACTTACAATCCCCATGCAATCTGACAGAGCTTGAGCAGTTTAGTAGAGATTTGTTTTCACTTTGACACATTAGAGTCTTTTTCTGTTTATCAGAGTCAAAACAGATTAAATCCACTGTGATTCAATGTTGTAAAACAATTTCCAAGGTGGGGGAGGGGTGAATACCTTCTGTAGGCACTGTAGCTAGAGAAAGGAATGAAAAGCTATTGAAATGTTGGGAAATTTACTCTGGATTAGTTGCTGAGTGTAATATTCACAATTCGAGAATCAAAACTGAATTATAATCACTATCAATGCCTAATCTGATAAATTTGAGGCATTAAGTATACATAATTCACAAGTGGTTTAGAATTGATTGATCTTATCTTTGGAGTGAATTGCAGTATTGTGCACATGTCCACAAAGCTAATCACTGGCTACAGCACTTAGCTACATTGAAGTCCTAGCCTCTCTGGAGATAATTGTCTCAGTTCAGAAGCAGCTTTATTACCACTGACTTATATGACATGAAATGTGTTTCGTGGCAGCAGTATAGTGTGGACATAAAGTGATTGCAATTTACAAAGTACAAACAGTAAATAAATAGTGCAAAATAAACAGAATAGTAAGAAAGTGATCACAGGCTGTACAGAAATCTGAAGGCAGAGGGGAGGAAGGTGTTCCTAATTCATTGAGAGTGGATCTCAAGGCTCCTTAAACTTCCTCCCTGATGGTAATAACACAAAAAGGGCAGGTTGCAGATGGTGAGGGTACGTAGTCATGGATGCCTTGAGGCACAGCCTTTTGAAGGTGTTCTCGATCGGGGGGAAGTTGTGCCCATGATGGAGCTGGCTGAGTCTCCAACCCTCTACAGCCTCTTGCAAACCTGTGCATGTAAGGTTCCATACCAGACTGTGATGCAACCGGTCAGAATGCTCTCTGTGGTATATCTATAGAAATCTATAAGTATCCATATTGACATACCAAACCTCCTTAAGTCCCTAATGATGGGAAGTTGCTGGCAAGTCTTATTTGTGATTTCATTGTGAGCACTAGTGTTCTCAGCTAGATTGAGAACAGCACTTCATGATACTGAAACTGATGGAGAAATGAGTTCCTATCCAATGAACGCCAGGGAAAACCTATGTAACTGTAGAAGAAGGCTGCAGAATTATTGAACACCACAGACTTGGAATCAACCAACTTGAAATAGTCACCATAGGAAATATCACCTTGCTATAGTCTACACCACTATACATTTACAGCATCAAGCTTTTAGCAAGCAGAACAAGTCATACTAACTTGAGTTTTTGTCAAATTGACGAGGGTGTTTGATGAAAGTGGAGCTGTGGATGCTGTCCCTGTGAATCTTTGCAAGGTGTTTGACAAGATCCCTCATGGAAGGCTCAGCCAGATGATTAAGATGTAAAGGATCCATGGTGAATTGGCTGTTTGGACTCAGAACTAGCTTGCCTATTGAAGACTAAGGGTGGTAAGGGACCTAATTTAGCTAGAGGTCTCTGATTAGTGGCATTTCACAAGGATCTTTACTGGGATCTCTTCTGTTTGTGATTTATGTAAATCTAGATGGGTGGGTTAGTTTATGGATGATGATGTTGTGGATAGTGTAGAAGACTGGCAAAGAATACAGCAGGGTATAGATCAGTTGCAGTTGTGGGCAGAGAAATGGCAAGCAGAGTTTAATCCAGGCAAATGTAAAGTGTTGCACTTTGGTAGGTTAAATGCAAAGAGACATTACACAGTTAAAGACAAGATCCTTGAAAGTGTTGACCAGCAAAGGGATCTATGGGTCCAGTTCACAGCTCCCTGAAGGTAGCTATACAGGCTGATAGAGTAGTTAAGAAGTTATCTGGCGTGCTTGCCTTTATTAGTGGAGGTATTGAGTTCAAAAGTCAGGAAATTATATTGTAGTTTTATAAAACTAGTTAGGTCTCATCTGAAGTATTGCATATAGTTCTGGTCATCACATTACAGGAAGAACATTGAGGCTTTGGAGAAGGTGCCGAAGAAATTTACCAGGACATAGACTGGATTAAAAACATCTGCTATAATGAGATATTGGACAAGCTTTGGTTGTGGCAGAGGCTGAAAAGACATCTGATGGAGATTCATAAGATTATGGAAGGCATAGATGGAGTAGACATGCCTAATACCAGAGGGCATACACTTAAGGTGAGAGGGGGTAACTTCAAAGGAGATGTCAAGGGCAAGTTTTTTATATGAGTGGTGGGTGCCTGGATGGCACTGCTTAGGGTGGTGGTAGAAGTAGAAACGTTAGAGACTTTTAAGAGTTGTTTAGATAGGTACTTGAATGTGAGGAAAATGAAATGACATGGATATTGTGTAGGCAGAAGAGATTAGTTTAGTTGGCCGGTTGATTACAAATTTAATTGGTTCAGCACAACATTGTGGGCTGAAGGGCCTGTTCCTTTGCTCTACTGTTCTATTTCTGAATGGTCCATAAACCCTTTGTCACTATTTGCTTTTGCTCTACACTGTATACTTTATCTTCTTTATTGTAACTGATAGCATTTTTTTATATCTTACACTGTACTCTCCTACAAAACAACAAATTTCACAGCATAGCCAGTGATAATAAACCTGACTCTGATTCCAATTCTGATCCCAGAACTTCAATGCCATCTTTTCGTGTACTACGGGCAAGCAGCAAAATATGAGTCTTGTACCTCCAAATGAGCAGCTGTAACTCCTCCGTTTCTGCATCAGTTATGGAGGACTTGGGTTCATCTTAAAACCCACTGAATAATTTATTTAAATTATTCTTTCACTCAAGTCAGTGGCAAACTGAATTATTTATATTTTGGGAGGCTTTGGACTCAATGAGTCATATAACAAGGTAAAGAAGCATACAAATTTAATGTGGGCAAATGGGATTAGTGTAGATGGGCCAAAAGATTGACATGGAAGCGATGGGCTGAAGGGCCTGTCTCTATAACTCTATTTATGTTTTGGAAGGTCTTGAAAGGAATAGACTTGAAATAAGTTGATTCGGCTTGCAATGTGGTTTCCTGAACAAATGTAAGTCTAATAGCTATTTTAGTGCAAATTGCTCAGAATCTAAAAAAATGGATTCTGCATTCCCCATGCGGACTCCTACTAGATTGCCCACCAGCAGTGTTTGATCAGGGCAATGCGTTATGTTTAATCAGCAAAACGTGCCAGGGAAGGTCTGTGGAACATGTAATGACAAAGTGTGAGTGTTTAAGACTGTCAAAAATGGAGACAATGTGGAATTGAATGTCGTGTTTCTCATTTGCCATTTAAATGAAATGTCATAGGGGAAAGAGGGCCATAGTCCCTAAAGATTTTCCTAAGTTAGCACTGGAAAGAGCTCTGACAGTCCTAATCCTTAGATTTGATGAATAAAACCACTGTTACAGGGTGGAAGCTTTGTTAACCTTTGTTTCTGTTCCTTCTAATTACACTTGTACCATTTTGAATACTTATTCAACCAATCTCTCTCTCTCCATCTAAATATATATGTTTTTAATTGTACTTCTCTTTATTCTGGCAAACTTCTTCCTTCTCTTTTCCCCTCATGGAGATTTTGGTTTCTGTCATCCTTCAGCGTATGGGCACCAGCCCCTACCCAACAAGGTCTTCACTGCAGAGTGAACCATGTTGTACTGATGGCTCGAACGACTCTAGCATGATATGGCACTCAGGTGTTTCAGGAGCTGGTTGCCTTCCCCTTGCTCAAACCAAATGCATTGCCCACCGGGACTATCCATGTGTTATAAACAAATTGCTTTTACCTCAGCTACGGGGAGGATACATCCAGTTTATAATTAAGAATGAACTAGTGTCAGGAACCTTATTGACCTAGCTATGGTGATTTATTAGTTTAGGGTGACCACTGCTTTCTTAATTAAAAACTAGAAGAGAAACTACAGAACTACTAGGGATAAGGGATAAAAGAAAACAAACTGGATTATATAAGACTCATTCATGCAGTCAAGATGTCTCAAAGATCTACACAACTAGTAGCATTTAGTTGCTGTTATAATGTGGGGAAATTGGCAGCTGATATCTATATAGAACATTTCCATACACAATACTGCAAGGTGATAATCTTTTATTCAGTGACTGGCATAAAGGTATCCCAAAGATTTAGGGAGTATTTCCCTTAGTCTTCTTTGATATAATGTCATAGTATCTTTAAGTCCACTGGAAAAGGCAAAAAGAATATTTATTTAACTAATCATTGAAAGACATTTCCTTAGTATCATGTGAGATTTCCTGAATGGGGCTTCCTGTTATCTCCAATCCAGGATGACAGCATCCAGACCATGCTGTCTTCTCACTATCATTGGGAAGAAGGTACAGGAGCCTTAGGGCCCACACCACAAGGCTCAGGAACAATTATTACACCTCAGCCAGTGTGGGTTACTTCACTCACCTCAGCTGTGAACTGATTCCACAACCCGTAGACTCACTTTCAAGGGCTCTACAACTCGTTTTCTCAGTATTATTTATTTAATTTTTAAATGCGCAATTTGTCTTCTTTTGCACATTGATGATTTGTCAATCTTTGTATGTACGCAGTTTTTCACTGCTTTTATTATATTTCTCTGTTCTACTGTGAATGTCTACAAAAAGTACTGGATACAGTCCAGTCCATCACAAGTAAAGCCCTCCAAACATTGAAAATAGTTACGAGGAGTGCTGTTGCAGGAAAACAACATCTATCATCCAAGCCAACTCTCTTCTCGCTGCTGTTATCAGGAAGGAGGTACAGGAGCCTCAAGTCCCACACCAGCAGGCTCAGGAACAGTCATTGTCCCTCAACCATCAGGCTCTTGAACCAGAGGGGTGAACTTCACTCACCCCAACACTGAACGGATTCCCCAACCTATGGACTCTGAACTCATATTATCAGAAGGGTTAACTTCACTCACCTCAACACTGAACTGATTCCACAACCTAGGGACTCTGCAACTCATGTTCTTAATATTTATTGCTTATTAATTATTATTATTATTTCTTTTTTTTGCATTTGACCATTTTGTTGCCTTTTGCACATTGGTCGATTTTCCATCTCTGTGGTATGTGATTTTTCATTGATTCCATTGTGTTTCTTTGTATTTATTGTAAATGCCTGCAAGAAAGTACATTTCAAGATAGTATATGGTGAAATATATCTACTTTGATAATAAATTTTCTTTGAATTTTGAAGTAATAATGCCTTTCTTGAATTACTTGCAATAAGAACAAGATCTCAATGAAAAAATGATTCAACATAATGAAACTTCTTAAGTATTGTATCTTGTTATGAAACCCAGATGTATTAGGCATTGGAGAAATATCTAAAAAGGAAGCGGATCTTGGTTCAGTCTATTTTCTTACATAGTCTCCCATAGATTTAGGGTGTTGCTGGTACAAACAACATTTAATATCCATTCCCAGCCGCCTTTAAGAAGGTGAAGACATGCTAATTTCCAGAAGGGCTGCAGTGAAGGTATTCTTATAATGTTGGTTGAAGGGATTTCAATGGCAGTAAAGGAAAGGGACGACATTATAGTGTAGTGGTTAGCGCAATACTTTACCATGCATCAGCTATCAGATCAGGGTTCAATTCTCACTGATGTCTGTAAGGAGTTTGTATGTTCTCCCAATGAACCTGTGGGTTTCCTTCAGGTGCTCTGGGTTCCTCCCACATTCCAAAGATGTATGAGTGTGGGTTAGGTAGTTATGAGCATGCTATATTGGTGCCAGGTTTTACTTGCAGGCTGCCCCCAGCACATCCCCGATGCAAGCGATGCATTTCACTGTATGTTTTAATGTTTTAGTGTACATGTGACAAGTAAAGATAATCTCTTAATTTTTAATCTTTAAAATAGGATGGTTGATAACTGGACAGAGACTTGCAGATAGCGGCACTGTCCTGTGCCGACTGCCTTCGTCCTTCTAAATGACAGGGGTTATGGGTTTGGGAGTTGTTGTTGAAGGAGCTTTGGCACATTGGTGCCACTTGAATCTAATTCAATTAAGTGTCAACTGACTTATTCTGATTAAATCAATGCATCCTTATTCACCCTGTTAATTGCAGAAAATGTTTTCCTTCAACATGAGATGAACAATAGATAGAGGCATAGAGTCACAGAGTACTGCAGCAGAGAAACAGGCCCTTCAGCCCATCAAGTCCAGACTGACCCAATTTGCAGCCTAGTCTTATTTACCTGCATCGAGACCAAACTCCATCCGTCCATGTACCTATGCAAACCTCTCTTAAGTGTTGCAAGTAAATCTCCATCTACCACTTTTGGTTCCAGCTTCTTCCACTCTTGCATTACTTGCTGAATGAAGAATTTCCCATCAGAATCCCCTTAAATATTTCACCTTTCATCTCTAGTTCTTGTCTCACCCAAGCTGAGGCGAGAAAAAAGCCTACATGCATTCACCTTATCCATATTCCTCATTTTGCATACCTCAATTAAGATCTCCCCTTATTCTCCTGTGCTCCAGGAAATAGGTTTCTAACCTATTCAGTCTTCTTCCCTATAACTCAGGTTAGTTCAGTCACTAACCTATGGTCAACCATTGAAGGGAGAATGTCAGAGAAACAACCCCAGGGAACACAGACCAAAATAAGTACCAAGATGGTCAGTTTTACATCCCAGGAACCTTCTTAGTTGCCTCCAACAATTTCTCTTTTAACATTATCTAATATTCCAGGTGTAAGCTTACCAAACCCAGCAAACTGTGCAAAAACAAAACATTACCAATAAGGAACCTAAAATAAAAAACAAAATGCTGGAACTATTCAATAGGTCAGATGACATCTGTGGAGAGGAAACTGAGATAATGTTTGGGATTGAAGGCCTTTTTTCAGAATACAGAATAGTCAGAAGGAAAAGAACCTCCGATTCACAGTGAGAGGTGCTGCAGCTGTGGGAACAAGATGGAATGTTTGTGGTAGATCACAGAAGAACAGAGATTGAGTGGAACAAGAGGTGATGGCACAAGCTGAGAAAAAAAACGAATACCAGAGGTATGCCCAGCAGAAGAGTTATTAGGAGAGGAGTGCTAAACTCCGAAATGCCAGAAGAGGAGAGATAACAGAAAACCAAATACTGGGAATGGTTGGTTATATGGAATTACTTAACTTATGGCACAAGGAAGTGTATAAACGAGCACTTTGGTAGCAGGAATAAAGGTGTAGCCAATTGAAATGGGGAAGGAATTTAGAATTCAAATGTGCAGAGATTTGTGAATCCTAGTGCTGAAATCCTGCTGTACCCTGCCGAGTACACAATTTCTCAATACGTCAGAGCAGCATGGAGGGAAATTGTCCGCCAACTGGAATTTCCAGATGCGACCTAAAGCGGACGAGTACAAGGTTTCCTAAAGATTAACTTGCTGGGTGAGTTGGTGAGTAAGGAAAGCAAATGCAATGTCAGCATTAATTTCAACAGAACAAAAATATACAAGCATAGATATAATGCTGACATATTATATGGCACCGGTCAAATTGCAGTTGGAGCATTGTGAGCAGTTTTGGGCCCATTATCTAAGAAAGGATGTGTTGGCATTGCAGCAGGTACAGAGGAGGTTTATGAGAGAGATTCCAGGAATGAAAGTGTTAATGTATTCAGAGCATTTGATGGCTCTGGGCCTGTACTCATTGGAGTTCAGAAGATTGCGGGAGAATCTCATTGAAACCTACTGAACATTGGAAGGCCTAGATAGAATGTATATGGAGAGTACATTTCCATTATTGTGACAGTCTAGAATCAGAGGGTACAGTCTCAGAATAGGACACCTTTTTAACAGGGATGAGTTGGAATTTCTTTAGCCAAAGGGTGGTGAATTTATTGGATTCATTCCCACAGATGGATGTGGAAGGCAAAGTCATTGGGTATATCTGTTGGATGGAAGCGACCAACAACTCTGATAGAGGCAGATGCCAAGTTGTTAAGCTCATCAGTGAGAGGTGGTGCTTTAGCACTGCTGGCCCACCACCTCGAGGGAGTCTTGGTCATAAGCAGGCCAAAACTCCTGAGGACAGGTGGCAGATCAACTGATGATAGCACAGGACAGTTAACATCTTAGTCCACGTGTATTTTCAATTCTAAAGCAAAGATTGATAGATCCTTGATTAGTAAGGGTATCAAAGGTTATGAAGGCCCTGGGAGGTCGAGAGACAAGTCCATTTGCCACATTCCACCCCAACCCAATAACAGTGTTGATGGCATATTCGATAATGGCAATGTCTATCAATGTCAAGGGTAGGTGAATGGATTCTACCTTGGTGGAGACGATGATTGCCTGACATCATAGATGTTATTTGATATTTATCAGCCCATGCCTGAATGCCTCTAGATCTTGCTGTATAGAGTGATGTGCTGGTTCATTGCTGAAGAGTGGGAAATGGAATTGAACATAGTGTAAACAGGTGAAGGAATCAGAGTTAATGAGATATGAGACAGGGAGAGAGGATGGCATTGATGGGATTTCTCTACTGGAGCTGCCAGGAACTCAGTGTGCTTCACGGCCTCCTTCTGTGCAATAATAAGCAAGCGTGCTGGATGAGAATAAATAAAAAGCAAAGTGAAAGTGGAAAAGTCACTGGGTTAATGGGTTATTTCCAAAGTCATTCAGATAAGTCACCAGAGTGTTTGGCCATGGTTTACCAGTGCTGCTCTGTCATAGGGATGGTGTTGGAGGATGAGGGATTTGTTCATTAAAAGGACAGACCCTTCAGCTATTTTAATCAATAATCAGGAAGAAAATGAGCCACCATTCAGACAAGTATGCACTAACAAGAGCCAGCAGAGATTAATTTTGTACGAAGTGCAGCTGATTTATACATTGTATGCATAGGGTGTCACAGTTGTGTTGTGGTTAATGCAATGTTCTACAGTATGCCAGCTGTAAGGTCAGGGTTCAATTCTTGCTACTGTCAGTCAGGAGCTTGTATGTTCTGCTCGTGGGTTTCCTCCAGGTGCTCCAGTTTCCTCCAACATTTGAAGATGTACAGTCAGGGTTAGTGATGTGTGGGCATGCTATATTGGCACTGAAAGTGTGACAACACTTGCGGGTTGCCTAGCATAGTCCTGAAATGCAAACAACACATTTCAGTGTACACTCAGTGGCCATATTTTTAGGTGCCTCCTGTATGTAATGAAGTGGTATGTTTTTGGTCCTGTGCTGCTGTAGTCCATCCACTTCAAGGTTGTTGTGCATTCAGAGTTGCTCCTTTGCATACCACTGTTGTAATGTGTGATTTTATGAATTACTGCCACCTTCCTGTCAACTTGAACCAGTCTAGATATTCTCCTCTAACCTCTCTCATTAACAAGAAGTTTTCATCAGAACTGCCACTCACTGGATGTTTTTCTTCATTTTTCACACCATCCTCCATAAACTCTGGAGATTTTATGTGTGAAAATTGCATGAGGTCATCAGCAGTTTCCGAGATACTCAGACAAACCCATCTTGCACCAGCAATCATTCCACTCTCAAAGTCACTTAGGTCACATTTCTTCCCCATTCTGATGTTGGGTCTGAACAACAGCTGAATCTCTTGACCATATCTGCATGCTGCCACGTGATGAAGTACTTGCACTACAGAGCAGGTGTACATGTGTACCTAATAAAGTGGCCTCTGAGTGTATGCTTGAATGCACATGAGACAAATAAAGCTATCTTTTTAAATCTTTTACTCTTGTAATAGGGTGAGAGGAAGGGTGAATGAGTGTGATACAAATGATGCGGGTAGCCCTTCAAGAGACGTCCCTTTGTGGTGCATGGGAAACCCTAGACACGTGCAGCAATTACAAGGGCATCATGTATCACAAGTCTGAAGGCCTCCTCCTCTTGTTCACTCAACAGGTTATTCAAGCAAACTCCGAATTCATTCTCACACCAGGATTATACTCTAAGTAGATCCCCTTAAAGTTTTCTGTAGTTCTCAAAGTGGATCCTGCCCCACTCCACAACATAACCACCTCCCCATAAAGCTCTTGACTGACCCTTTCTACACTGACCACTTATCTGTTGATATGACTTCCATCCTCATTTCTAACTACTGATACCCTACCAATTACTGAACCCCATTCTACCTGTGGGATTGAACAAACTTCTACAGATGTGCTGTTGAAAGTATCCTAACTGGCTGCATCATGATCTGGCACAGTGATTCGAATGTGCAGGAACATAAGAAACTACAGAGAGTGTGAACTCAGCCCAATATATCTCAGGCATATCCCTCCCCACCATCAGTAGTATCTGCAGGAGGCACCCCTCCAAAGGCTGGATTGCTCATCAAAGATTCCAACCATCTGGGCTATGCCATCTTCTTGCAGCTGCCATTAGTCAGGAGGTACATACGCCTGAAGTCCTTCACTATCAGTTTCAAGAACATCTACTTCCCTGCAACCATTTGGTTCTTTAACCAACCAGCACGACCTCAATCTCCCCTTAAGTTAGTTCAAACATTTGTAGCATCGTGACCACTTTGACTATTTTTCACTACAATGGACCTTGTTCTAAGTGTGCTGTTTCCTGTGAATGCTACTTATCTGATAGTATGTGTTTCTGATGCTGCTTGCAAGTAGATTTTATATTGCATCTGCATTTAATGCACTTGTGAATACGACAATAAACCTGACTTTGTCCTTGACTCCACCCTCCCAACCACTGCTCTCAAGCCACCAGTGACTACCAATCTTTCCCAACTGTACAAAATGATAAGAGGCATAGGTAGTATGAATAGCCAGGGATTTTTTTCTCAGGGTGAAAATGACTAACACAAAGGGACATAATTTTAAAATGATTGGAGAAAAGTATAGGGGAAATTGTTAGAGATAGGTTCTTTACGCAGAGAGTGGTAGGTGTGTAGAACACCCTGCCAGGGGTGGTGGTAGAGGCAGGTACATTAGGGGCAATGAAGAAACTCTTAGATAGACACACAGATAATAGAAAAATGGAGGGTTATGTAGGAGGAAGGGTTAAATTGATCTTAGAGTAAGTTAAAAGGTCAGCACAGCATCATGGGCCAAAAGGTCTGTACTGTTCTGTGATGTTCTTTGATCTATAACTGGTCCTTACAGGAACCAATGATTGATTCTAGATGAAGGTGAACTCACACCTTTCCCCCTAAAGCATTGACCTGAACCTGTCTCAGAGAGATAAAACTGGTCAAGTCTCATGGTTCAATACTTTTGTGATGGTTTATTGCACTGCAAATACCACACTTTAACTTTAAGTATTGCTCATGTGCAAAAGTTTTATTTAGCTTCCTTATGTGTCAAACTCTCCCAACCTTTATGGTGACTCAGTGGAGAATACTCAGGAAATACAGCTGTTCAAACCCATTGCCACTTCAATAGCAAGTTGACAAGTTTTACCTTTAAAAGTAAACTCCTTTGCAATCAAATTACATGCTGAAGACAGATCATTGATTTGACATTGAAATCATTGACAAATCAATCCCCACCTTACCATTTTGATTATACCATTGTAATCTAAATCAGAATCAGACGTGCGTTTTTATCATTGACACATTTCATGAAATTTCTTGTTTTGTGGCAGTAGTGCAGTTCAAGGCATTAAAAATCACTAGAATGGACAACAATATGGAGATATCAATGGAAGTGTACCAGTTCACAGAAATGGAAGGAGTTTGGATGGAAAAACTTGATAAGATATTTCATTACACCCTCTCAGAAATCCCATTATGATAGTAACCTCCCTGTTTGCTGGAGAAATTGTGGAAATCAAAATGCAAATCATTATCATATTTTTTGGGACTGCCCTGTTATCAAAAACTATTGGAGGGGAATACACAATGCCCTACAAGACATCTTTAAATGTGAAATACCCTTAGAGAGTAAGACCATATATTTTGGATATATACCTCAAGAATGGTTGAAAAGAGATAAATATTTAATGAATATACTGTTGGTGGCTGGTAAAAAGACTTTTCCTAGGAAATGGTTATCACAGGAGAGCCCAACTTTAATTACATGAATGGAAATTACAATGGACATTTACAAAATGGAGAAGATAACAGCATCTGTTAACCATAAGCTGGAACAATTTGATTCATACTGGGAAAAATGGTTTAACTACATAATGCCTCATAGGCCTGATTTTATTCTCACAAATCAATGAATCTGTTGTAAAAAAAAGATCACTCCCTACTTGTACATAATTCTTTCCTTTTGCTTGTTTTTTCTTTCCACTCTTTTCTATAAGTGTATACCTCAGATAAATACTTTGTGGAGATTTGTGATATATATGATTATATGATATATATGTACAATGTCTGAAATACATCTTATGGAAATGTTTGTTTGATGATGAACTTCAATAAAAAAAATTGCAAAAAAAAATAAAAAAGAAATTACAATAAAAATGTAAATAAACAAACATATGAATAAATAAATGGACAAATAAGTAAATGGTACAGATGATGAATAGCGAGCTTTATGGACCGTTCAGAAACTGAATGATGGGGAGGAAGCTGTTGTTAAAAAATAGTGTGCATCTGCACACTCCCCTATCTCCTCCCCGATCATAGTAAAGACGGCAGGTCCCAGATGGTGAGGGTCCTTAATAACTGAAGCCACTTTCTTGAGGCCCCGCCTTTTGAAGATGTCCTTGCTGGGGGGGAGGCTTGTGCCTGTGATGGAGTTAACTGAAGTACAACCTACTGCAGCCTCTCTTGATCTCTGCATTGTAGTCCCCATCGTACATCCTCTTTGCCAGGGTCTTTGGTGGCATACCAAATCTCCTTAACTCCTAGATAGCCACTGGCATGCATTTTTTTTGTGTGATTGCGGCCAAGCATTTGGCCTAGGATAGATCCTCTGTGATGTTGATGTCCAGGAACTTGAAGCTGCTACACTCTTTCCAATACTGACCCTTCAGTGACTTCCTCTTCCTGAAGTTCACAATCAGTTCCTTGGTGTTGCTCACACTGAGTGCAAAGTCTTTGCAACACCACTCAGCCAACTGATCTATTTCACTTTTGTACACCTCATTGTCTCCTGTGGGTTGTAAATCCATAACTTCACTGGTAAGTGAAAAAGTTCTCTGCCATCTCAAAGAATGTCATTTATTTGGTGTTTGACCATCGTAATAAAAGATAGAGGCTGCTGAGAGTGGGCTCTGCCAATAGGAAAGATGTAGTTTAAATACAAAGAGTGCAGAAAAGATTTTGTCAGGTTTTGCCAGGGGTAGAGGGCCTGAGTTATAGAGACAGGCTAAGTCTTTATTCTTTGGAGAGTCGGAGAATAAGAGGCGACCTTATAGAAATGTTTAAAATTATGCGAGACATAGATGAGGGGATAACTACAGACCCTCCCTCATCATTCATTTGACTGTGGGAGAATTTTCTGATGCATGTACTTTGACCTGGTTAACAGCAGTCCCGCGTTATGATTGCTTGCTGGGGAGGAAGAAAGTGATTTCTTCTCTAATGCAGTCTTTGTGGTAGGTTGCTTACAAATTAAGTAAATATTTTACTGAGACATGACTGAGTATAATTAAATAGCAGAAAATAAAAAGAAGCTTTATTAACTAAGATTTTCAGAACTTAAGAATACTTGGTTAAAAAGTAACACATACCAAATGCTGGAGGTTGGACAGCATCTGTGGAAAGGAATAAACAGTTGCCTTTTTGGTCTGGAATGTTTCATCAGGGCTCAACCCAAAATGTTGACTGTTTATATCTTTCCATAGATGCTGCCCAACCTGAGTTCCTCCAACATTTTTTCATGCTCTCCTCTGGACTTCCAGCATCTTCAGAATCTCTTCTGTTTATCAGTTAAAATGTCTTGCTTTGATCCTGGATGAAAGTCTGAGTCATTATTCATTTCCCTCCCTAGATGCTGCCTGGCCTGCTCAGTTCTCCCAGCATTTTGCATATGTCAATCATTATCCACCTCCTGAAATGTAAGTGGTAGTAATGTACAGAGTAAGGTACAAGACTTTTAGTGCAAGACTCCATCAATGGTTCACCAAATGCTTCCAGTAATCAGCAAGCTACGCATTTGTCACCCACCTGGTTTGGTCTAAAAGATGGCGTAATTTTCTTTGTCTGACATAACTTGCATGGAACATTTAATCCAAGTAGGGGCTCTGTAGAGTCAGTAACAAGGTCTTGTGTTCTGGATATTATTGTCATTCCAATGATGCCTGATTCACATTGTGTCAAGACTGTGGCTCAAATGAGAGAAACTATGGCCAGAGGTCCAATCAGTGTCGGGAGCAGAGCACTGCAAATTAATAAAATGTACAGAAGGGGTAAGCAGGCACCCACTGTCGGGGCAGCCATTGTTGGGAGTACGCCTACGGTGAGAGTAGGAGCATCAGGCTTTGACTCAAGAGGCTTCAACAAGAAGAGGCTGAGGCCAAAGAAACAGGTTAGAGGACTTGGTCTTGGTTGCCCAGAGTAGACAGGATAGCAGATATGGCAGTGGAATGCTCCTCCTGGAGGACTTGGGAATTCATCGACCCTGGTAGTCTCCCTGATGACTACACCTGCGGGAAGTGCAGCAAACTCCAGCTCATGAAAGACCACATTAAGGAGTTGGAGCTGGAGTTGGATGAACTTAGGATCATCTGGGAGGCAGGGCAGTTGATAGATACGACTTTTGATCAGGTGGTTACATGCAGAGTGCAGAATTTGGGGACTAGGTGAGTGAACACTGAGAGTAGTAGCAGTGCAGGGCCCCCCTGTGGCCATTCCCCTCAGCAATGGGTATACCCCTTTGGATACTACTACGGGGGATGACCTATCTGGCCAGGCAGCAGTAGTCAAACCAATAGCACTGCGGTCAGCTCTGAGCCTCAGAAGGGTAGGGTGAAGTCAGGTGGAGCAATAGTCATAGGGGACTTGATAGTTGGGGGACAGATAGGAGATTCTGCTGCAGCAAAAGAGACACTAGGATAGTGTGTTACATCCTAGGTGCTAGGGTCCAGGATGTCTCTGAGTGGTTTCAGAATATTCTTGAAGGGGAGGGTGAGCAGTCAGAGGTTGTGGTACATGTTGGTACTAATGACATAGGCAGTAATTTTAGGGGGTTAGGAAGGAGGCTGAAGAGCAGGACCTCCAAGATGGTAATCTCCTGATTACTCCCAGTGCTAAGAGCTAGCAAAGGTCAAAACAGGAAGATAGCGCAGATGAATGAGTGGCTGAGGAGATGGTGCAGGGGGCAGGGTTTCAAGTTCTTAGATTATTGGAACCTTTTCTGGCAAAGTAGTGATCTGTACAGGTGGGACAGGTTGCACCTGAACCAATATCCTGGGACGGAGGTTTGCTAATGTTATTGAGAAGGGTTTAAACTAGATTTGCCAAAGTGAAGAGGCAGAGGATGGGGCGGTTGACGCACAAATAGTGACAGCTTATAGGGGGTTCATGAGGAAGGATAGGCAGATGATAGAGCAAAGAAGCACTCAGCCAGATGGTTTGAGATGTGCTTATTTTAATGCAAGGAGTATTATGAGCAAAGCAGATGAACTTAAAGCGTGGATCAACACGTGGAACTATGAGACTTTGATGACTCAAGGGCAGGAATGGCTGCTGAGTGTGCCAGGCTTTAGATATTTCAAAAAGGACAGGGAGGAAGGCAAAAGAGGTGGGGGAGTGGCATTGCTGAATGGGGATAGTATCACGGCTGCAGAAAAGGAGGAAGTCATGGAGGGATTGTCTACTGAATCATTGTGAGTAGAAGTCAGAAACAGGAAGGGGGCATTAACTCTACTAAGTGTTTTTCATAGAGCCCCCAGTAATAACAGTGACATTGAGGAGCAGATAGGGAGGCAGGTTCTGGAATAGTGCAATAATAATAGGGTTGTTGTGATGGGTGATTTTAACTTTCCTAATATTGACCGTCATCACCTTAAAGTAAGGGGTTTAGACGTTTCAGGCCGAGATCCCTCGTCAGGACACATCTCCTGTCCTACGAAGGGTCTCGGCCCAAAACATCGACTGTACTTCTTCCTATAGATGCTGCCTGGCCTGCTGTGCTCCACCAGCATTTTGTGTGTGTTGCTTGAATTTCCAGTATCTGCAGATTTCCTCGTGTTTGTGGGTTTAGATGGGGTGGAGCTTGTTAGGTGTGTTCAGGAAGCCAACTAGAGGAGGGACTGTACTTGATCCGGTATTGGGAAACAAATCTGGTCAGGTGTCAGATCTCTCAGTGGGAGAGCATTTTGGAGGTAGTGATCACAACTCTGTCTCCTTTATCATAGCACTGGAAAGGGATGGAGCAGAAAATTTGGAAAAATACATTTAATTAGGGTCAGGGGAAATATGATGCTATCAGGCAGGAACTTGAGGACGTAAATTGGGAGTGGATATCCTCAGGGAAATGCATGGCAGAAATGTCGCAAATGTTCAGGGAACATTTGCATGGCATTCTGCATAGGTATCTTCCATTGAGACAGGGAAAGGACTGTAGGGTAAAAGAACCATGGTGTATAAAGGATGTAGAAAATCTAGTAAAGAAGGAAAGAAAAGCATACAAAAGTTTTAAGAAACTAAGTGCTAGAAAATGACAAGGGTGCCAGGAAGGAGCTCAAGAATGAAATTAGGAGAGCTAGAAGGGGCCATGAGAAGGCCTTGGTGAGCAGGATTAAGGAAAACCCCAAGGCATTCTACAAGTATGTGAAGAGCAAGAGAATGAGCCGTGTAATTATAGGACCAATCAGGAGTGAGAGTTGAGGAGTGCATGGAGCTGGAGGAGGTAGCAGAGGTACTTAAGGAATACTTTGCTTCAGTATTCTCCAGTGAAAAGGACCTTGGCAATTAAAGCAGACTGAAATGGTGGAGTGTATAGACATTAAGAAAGAGGATATGCTGGAGCTTTTGAATTATACCAAGTTAGATAAGTCACCAGGATATACTCAAGGCTACTGTGGGAAGTGAGGGAGAAGATTGCTGAGCCTCTGGCGATGATCCTTGCATCATCAATAGGGATGGAAGAAGTACCAGAGGATTGAAAGGTTGCAAACATTGTTCCCTTGTTCAAGAAAGAGAGTAGAGATAGACCAGTGTATCTTACTTCAGTGTTGAGCAAGTTATTGAAGATCCTGAGAGGCAGGATTTATGAGGTTTTGGAGAGACATAGTCGGATTAGGGATAGTCAGCATGGCTTTGTCAAGGACAGGTCATGCCTTACGAACCTGATTGAATTCTTTGAGGATATAACAAAACCCATTGATGAAAGTAGAGCAGCGGATGTAGTGTATGTGGGTTTCAGTAGGGTATTCGATAAGATTCCTCATGTGGGGCTCATTCAAAAAGTAATGAGGCTTGAGATCCAAGGTTTGCTTTGTTGATCCAGAATTGGCTTGACCACAGAAGGTGAAAGGTGGTCGTGAATGGTTCATTTTCTCCATGGAGGTAAGTGACCAGTGGTGTTCCGCAGGGATCTGTTCTATGACACCCCCTCTTTGTAATTTTTATAAATGACCTGGATGAGGAAGTAGAAGGGTGTGTTGGTAAGTTTGCTGATGATACAAAAGTTGGGGGTGTTGTGGATAGTCTGGAGGGTTGTCAGAGGTTACAGAGGGACATTGATAGGATGCAGAACTGGGCTGAGAAGTGGCAGAAGGAGTTCAACCCAGGTAAGTGTGAGGTGGTTCATTTTGGTAGGTCAAATTTGAAGACAGAATATAATATTAATGGTCAGACTCTTGGCAGTGTGGAGGATCAGTGAGATCTTGAGGTCCATGTCCATAATACACTCAAAGCTGCTGCACAGGTTGACAATGTTATTAAGAAGACATATGGTTTTATGGCCTTCATCAACCATGGGATTGAGTTCAAGAGCTGTGAGGTAATGTCACAGCTATATAAGACCTTAGTCAGACCCCACTTGGATAACTGTTCAGTTCTGATTACCTCATTACAGGAAGAATGTAGATTCTATAGAGAGAGTGCAGAGGAGATTTACAAGGACGTTGCTTGGACTGGAGGGTGTAACTTATGAGAATAGGTTGAGTGAACTTGGCATTTTCTCCTTGGAGTGATGGAGGACGAGAGGTGACCTGATAGAGGTGTTTAAGATAATGAGAGGCATTGATTGTGTGGATAGCCAGAGGCTTTTTCCCCAAGGCTGAAATGGCTAACAGGAGTGGGCATTGTTTTAAGGTATCTGGAAGCAGGAAGCAGGAAGCAGGGGATGTCAGGGGTAAGTTTTTCACACTGAGTTGTGGGTACATGGAATGCACTGCCAGCGAAGGTGGTGCAGGCAGATACAATAGGGTCTTTTATGAGACTCTTAGATAGGTTAAATGGAGCTTAGAAAAATAGAGGGCCATGTGGTATGGAAATTCTAGTGCAGCTTCTAGAGTAGGTTACATGGTCAGCAGAACATTGTGGGCTGAAGGGCCTGTAATGTGTTGTAGATTTTCTATGCTCTATTTTCTACATTCTAGGTGAAGTTCCAATATTACACACCATTTACTAACAAGTAACAAAGAAAAACTCAAAAACAATATCTGGACAAAGATCTTATTGATGCATCTATGGACCAGTATCAAGACTGACTATGCAATATTTGGTTGGACAGTCTCAATCTGGATACAAACTGAACAAAGAAGATGGAACCAGTTTTTATATCAATGGAAATTTAAACCAGGTCCTGCAGGAACAGAAGTCAAACAGAGGAACCTATTGTCTTACATTACCCCCTCTTATTTTCTAGACTAAAAGCAGCCACACTGTTGGGTTAGAGATGGAGCGAGTAAGCATCTTCAAATTCCTTGGTATTAATAACTCAGATGAGCTGTCTTGGACCCAGAACGTTGTTGCAATAATAAAGAAGATACACCAGCACCTCTACTTTCTTTGGCACCAAATAGTCCAACAATCTTCTGCAAATGCACTTTTGATAGATTCCTGTCCAGTTGCATCATGTCCTGGTACAGTAATTCCAAAGCAAGAGGCTGCAGAGATTTGCAGACATAGCCTAGTCCATCGTGATAACAGCCCTCCGTTTATCTACCTGTGGTGCTGCCTTAAGAAGGCAGTATCTGTCATCAAGAAGCCCCACCATTTAGGTTGATCCTTTATTATCACTCTTACCTTTGGGAAGGGGGTACAGAAATACGAGTTCTACGCCACCACTCACACCACAGAAATATCCCTACAACCATCAGGTTCTTGAACAGACCTGCACAATCTAACCTTACCTTAACAATGGAACATTATGGGCCACCTCTTGCACTATTGTGGATTTATCTCAGATTATGTTTTTGCACTAATGTCTTGTTTGGCATAGTTCTTTCCTCTTCAATCTCTTGCATAATTAATGTAGAATATGTGCTCAGTTTTGTTTATCCACACCTGCCTGTAATACCTCTGCAAGCAGGTTTTTCCATTGTACCTGTACCTTGCTGTACCTCTGCAACTTGATGCCACAATTGGGCTCCAAAATTGGAACATCAATTTTTGGTCACTCAGATAAAGAATGACTGAAGCACAGACACAATGAGGAAGATTCCTGTATTCCACTGGCATGCTGCATCAATTTCCTGTCAGTCACCCTATGAGGAGATACACCTGAACCTAGCGTCACCTTAGGAGAAAAGTTTGATGTTCAGACCATTAATTAGTAGACTGCCCAGGCAGAACATGAGGTGCTGTTCTTCTCGTTTGGCCTCACTCTGTTAGTGGAGAAGGCTGACTGACAGGAGAATGTGGGAACTGGAAGGGGATTTGAGGTGACATGCAACTGGGAGGCTCACTTGGCCACTGTGGATAAAGTGCAGGTGCTCCACAAGGCAGCAATCTAGTCTATGCTTGGTGTCACTGATGTGGAGTAGAGAGTACCAAATGCAGTAGATGAGATTGGAGGAGCTACATGTGTTTGTATTTATATAATGCTTGCAAAGATCATGTCAATGAAATGATTGAAGTACTGTACATTTGCACTTTGATACTTCATTGTGTTATGTACCCCTAGGGTTCATTTTTTCTGTGGACTTTAAAATGCCGGGAGAATGAGACTGACTTTTGGATACTGTTTAAACTGCTCCAGAGAGAGAGAGAGAGAGAGAGAGAGGTGGAGTTATTTGATGGACAATCCATGCTATGGTTTCTCTGCAGCTTTTTACTTTTTACAAGGACAGTCACAGACACACAGACACGCACAGCGAGAGTCAAGATGGATTCGGTCAATGGAAGACACCAGTGAGTCAGTCGCTGGTTTAAACTTTCAGTAGCCCAGAAGGGGTGGGTTGAGATTGATCCTGAGTATTGATAAATGACTCTCACAAGTTGCTGCAACTAGAAGAAGTTTGCAGAGAAGAGAGGAGAGATAGGTTTGAAACAGAAGAAACCTAGTGACAAAGAGATCACTGTTTGGACTCTCTCTCTCCAAGTAGCCCATGAGGGTGAGTTTGTTTCCATTCGAATACGAAAGTGTGATTGTCACTTAGTTAATCCACAGGAGTGGGTTCTCTGGTGAACAGAAAACCTTTGTGAATACCACATGTGTGTTTACCCTTTTGTCTGGGTGTGGTAGTTCACTGAAGAAAGGCACCCCGTGGCAAATCACTGTTGGAGTTATTTCATATGTTATGGAAACTGGATAAGTGGCTATCACGTTGTGTGTGTTTGGGGTAACCTTGTGGAATGTACCGGCGTGTCGACCCTTGCCTTGGTGGTGGTTCCCTTGAAGATGGTTCCCTTTGTGACAAGCTACTGTTGGTGATAATCCATACGTGGATTCTGTTTGGGTATCCTGTGGCCACTACTTTGAGATGTCCCGTAGCTGAATTCGGGTGTGGTACCACTTGTGTTGAAAGGATATTTGTTGAAGACCTCTGTTGGTGATACTTTCTGTGTGGAGTGGAACAACTTTGGAGATAAAACCTACTGCTATTGTTATTTTTGTATTGCTGTCGCGGAATCTGTGGAATATCGATGTAATTGCCTTCTCACAACAGTCGCCTTTGTATTACAAACATCTCACATTAATTAACCTGAGGATTGAACTGACTTTCTTACACCCCATCATAAGACTTACATCGTATCACTTACCACCTGAGCTTGAATAAGTTTGGGAACTTTATTTACACACCTATATATGCATAACACCGTTAACTCTTGATTTACCTGGTTTAAGTTACTATATAACATAGCTACTAATAAAACAGTGTTTTGTTAACAGCAAAACCAGACTCCAAGTGTGTCCTATTGTTGCTGATGCTTTTACAGGATTGTGTGTACGTAACAATTGTCACAATGGTAGGTCGAATTTAAATGCAAAGTTGAAGCTTAAGGGCAGAATTCATTTGAAGAACAAAGGGATCTTGGAGCCCATGTCTACATTCGTAGATCCCTCAAAGTTGCCATGCAAGTCACTATATTTGTTGGTGTATATTAGTCATGTACATTATTAGCTCTTGGTGACCATTGTTCTTTCTTTAGATCTGTTTGAGAGGGAAAACAACGCATATGTTTAAGAGCTGCCAGGTAATGTCGCAACTCCATAAAATCTTGGTTAGACCACACTTGCAATATTGTATTTATTTCTTTATATTGGCATCCGTTAGTCTCGTGAGACCATGGATTTGTGGCTTGGAAGTTTCCAGGGTGCAGGCCTGGGCAGGGTTGTATGGGAGACTGGCTGTTGCCCAAGCTGCAAGCCTTCCCCTCTCCACGCCATCGATGTTGTCCAAGGGAAGGGCACTAGGACCCAAGCAGATTGGCACCAGTGTCATCGCAGAGCAATCTGTTGTTAAGTGCTTTGCTCAAGGACACAACACACCACCTCAGCTGAGGCTCGAACCAATGACCTTTAGATCACTAGACCGATGCCTTTTTCCACTAGGCCAAATATATTTCTGGTTGCCTCATTATAGGAATGGTGTGGAAGCTTTAGAGCTTGTGCAGAGGAGATTTGCCAGGATGCTGCCTGGATTAGAGATTGTGTCTTATGAGGATAGGTTGTGCATGCAAGGGCTTTTATCCTTGGAGCAAAAGAGAATGAGAGGTGACTTAATAGAAGTGTGCAAGATAATAAGAGGCAAAGATTAAGTGGATAATACAAGAAATGGATAATACAAGACCATAATTTTAAGGTGATTGGAGGAAAGTACAGTGGGGGATGACAGAGGTAGATTTTTTTTTACAGAGAATGGTGGGTGCATGGAATGTGCTGCTAGGTGGTGTTGGTAGAAGTAGATACATTAGGGACATATAAGAAACTCTTAAATAGGCACATGAATGAAATAAAAATGGAGGCTATCTAGGAGGGAAGGGGAAGATTGATCTTATAGTTGTTTAAAAGGCCGTCACAACATTGTGGGCCAAAGGACCTGTACTGTGCTGTCATGCTTTATGTTCAATATTCTGTATTAAGATCACCAGGGATTCAAAGAAAAAGTTCTCCAACCTTGAATTTCAATGCCTTCTATGATTCTGGGAATTCTTAGTTCATGACAGCCCAAGATGGAGAAGGCGAATTTGGGATGACATCAAGAACCTCAGGCCATGTGATAAGAGGTCAACAAACACCACCACTTGGAAATCCCCCTCCAAGTCATTCACCCTCCTGACTTGGAAATATACCACCATTCCTTCATTGTCGTTGGGTCAAAATCATGGAATTCCCTCCCTAACAGCACTGTGGGTGTACCTACACCTCAGGGACTGCAACAGTTCAAAAAGGCAGCTCATCACCACCTTCTCAAGGGCAACTAGGGATGGGCAATAAATGCTGGCTTAGCTGGTGATGCCCACATCTTGTAAATGAATAACTATAGAAAAAAGCTCTACTCAAAACACCACCTTCCCTGTCCATCGCCTCACATCCCATATGTGGAGGAGTACGCAGGCCCAACATTGGTCTCATCAATCAACTCAGTACCCACAAACCAGAATGGAAGCAACTTGTCCTTACTCCCAAGGGTATACCTGAGACAAGAGAGGAGTAAAATAGCAGGAAAATCTGGAAGAATACAAGGAAAGTTCTCCATTCCTCTCTGGATCAAGGCTTTAAGAGGTAAGTAGTCAATATATTTATCTGTTGCAAACAGACGAGTCCTTGAGTATTGTGATTGAGGCAGCAGTCATTTTCAATTTTTTTCAATGTGGAAAATCCTCAACATTATTGTTTGTTCATGAGTCAGGACTTTACAAAGAGATTTTCAGGAAGAGAGAGAACTTACTTCAGGGCTCTGCACTAGATGTATGATTTAAGAGCCGGAATAAATAACCATTTTCAAAAAAAAATTGTTCCCAGTGAATACAGCCAAGAAATTTAAATTGTTATAATGCCTGACTTGTAAACACGGCAAAAGCTTTAATCCCATCAGGTTTATAAGAGAAAACTCTTGTTTTGAAAAGAGGGACATTTTGAGGTAAACAAAGGATTCTGAATCAGCTTGGAGAGACAGTGCTCAAGGCTGCCATCATTCAATATTATTTTATCACTTTTGAGTTAATGGATTCTGCTCTGCGAGGAAAGAGGAAATTGTTTCCCCACCACCCAAGAGTCACGGCTTTTTTTTTAATGACAAATTGAAGAAATCATGAAGCATTTGTTATGGCTGTTTTTTTGAATGCTTTAGCAGCTAGGTCTAAAGTGGATTACAGTCCCTAGGTTTTCTTTTCAATCTTAAAATGAATAACCAGTTTTTGAAAATGTAGAAATCTCCTTTTCTTCCATCGTATAAGTGAGGCAGTGTGCTAGAAATGCAAACAAGTATTAATATTCACAGGTCGTACCTGCAGGGAATGCTTTTGAGGCAATTGATGCATTAGCAATTAGCTTGGTTCCAACTCCACGTCACGATTCTACTCCTGGAATGGAACACCGTTGTGATGTTTTGCAAGAGCAATACAGAAAAAAAAGAAATTGCAGCACTGATGCGGGAAGGGAAATGAAATTTGTGCCCATTGTTTTGGCAACAGTATTATATGTCATTAAGAGTTTAAACTACTAAGTTTGAAAATTTCTGATGAAGTCGATTCCTCAATCAACATTGTCTGAAATTCTGTGTCTTGGTCATTGCCAAATAGGTGTTACATCTGATTTTGATACAACTGATGAACCATTTGAGTCATAGGTCAATTTAAGATAAAAAGTCAAATATAAACCAAAATAGATAAGAGTAGAAGATTTTCTTCAAAAGAATGAAATTAGCAAGGAATATACATTTATATGTTGCTTCAATTTAGCAACTTGGCCTCTTCAGCCTTTCTTCCATTCAATAAGATCATGGCAGAAGCATTCTCGACTTCTATCCACTCCTGCTCATCTTTAAACTCCTTGAGTACCAAACATCTATTTATCTTTGCCTTAAAAAATATTCAAAGGCTCTTTTTCCATTGGCCTTTGAGGAAGAAAGTTACAGACTCAAAACCATCTGAGAGAAAAAAAAATCATGCCATCTTTGCCTTAAATGAGTAAGTCCTTGTTTCTTAACAGTGAAATACCAGTCTCAGATTTACCCCAGGAACAGACAACCACCCTGTCAAGACCCTCAGGGTAACATTCAGTTGGGGCAAGTTGGTAGAGATGCCCTATGGTGAATATCACAGGAGAGGTCAGCAGCAGGGACTACAGACCTGCTCCCTAAATCACAGTGAAGATTAGAGACCTGTGCCTATCTAAGAGCCTCTTGTATGTCTCTATCATCATTTGCCTCCACTACTACCTGAGGTAGTGCATTTCAGACATTCAAAAACATGAGCCATTTATCTCCTTTGAAGTTATTCTCTCTCACTTCAAATGCATGCCATCTAGTATTAGACATTTCAATCCAGGGTAAAATATGCTGGCTGTCTACTCAGTCTATGCTTCATGTAATCTTATAAACTTCTTTTAGAATTTCCCTCCATCTTCACATGTTCAGGGAAAACAATTCAGGTTTGTCCAACCCATCTTTATAGTGTGTCCTTCAGTGGACATAATCTTCACCACGCTGTAACTCCAAGAGCAACAAACACTATACGTGAACACTCTGACCTCACTAAGATCTTTGACTGCATCAACAAGTATTGATAGATGGCTATACTCATCGACTATGGATGCCTACAGAAATTCAGTTCCATCTTACACCAGCTTCCTGATTGCATGCAATTCATGATCTTCACAGAGGATCTACAAGAAAACTGTTCTCAGTGAAAACTGGTGTCAAACAAAATTGGGCCATTGCTTCAATATTTCTCCCTTTTCTCCCACCTCACTGACAATCAACACTGGTGTACATCAGGGCTGCGTGCTTACCCCACTGCTCTACTCTCCCTACATCTGTGACTTGGCGCTAGACATAGCTCAAATGCCATTTATAAATTCGCTGATAATACAACCATTGTTGGCAGAATCTCAGATGGAGATGATAGGGCATACAGGAGTGAGATATATCAACTAATTGAGTGGTGTCGCAGCAACAACCTTGCACTTAATTTCGGTAAGACCACAGAACTGATTGTGGACTACAGAAAGGGTAAGATGAGTGAACACACACCAGTTCTTATAGAAGGATCAGAAGTGGAAAGGATGAGCAACTTCAAGTTCCCGTGTGTCTGTCTCTGAGGATCTAACCTGGACCCAACATATTGATGCAGCTACAAAGAAGGCACATCTGTGGCTATATCTCATTAGGAGTTGGAGGGGATTTGGTATGTTACCAAAGACACTTGCAAATTTCTACAGATGTACCATGGAGAGTATTCTAACTGGCTACTGTACAGGATCGAAATAAGCTGCAGAGAGTTGTAAACTTAGTCAGCTCCATCATGTGCACTGGTCTCTGTAGTATACAGGACATCTTCAAGGAGCGATGCCTCAAAAAGACGGCAGCCGTCATTCAGGTCCCCCATCACCCTGGTTGTGCCTTGTTCTCATTGATACCATCAGGAAGGAGGTACAGAAGCATGAAGGCACACAAAACAGTTCAGGAACAGCCTCTTCTCCTCTGCCATCTGATTTCTGAATGCATATTGAACCCATGAACACTACCTCACTACTTTTTTAATTTCTATTATTGCACTACTTATTAAATTTAAGTATTTAATATATATATACTGTAACTCAGGTTTTCTTCTATTATTATCTATTATGTTGTATTGCTGCTGCAAAGACAGCTTTCACAACATACAGTATGCCAATCACATTAAACCTGATTCTGATTCTGCTTTACAAAGACATAAGAAAGAATGCAAACGTTAGAGATCTGAAGAAATACACAAAATCTTCAAGTTCAAATTCAGTTTATTGTTTATGAACTGTACACATCTACTGTATACTAGCAATGAAACCACGTTCCTCCAGACCAAGGTGCACAACACAGTGTGTACATATAGCTCACACACAACAGAAAGTAATATTACCTCACCTGCTAATCACAGCCCTCTCATGAATCTATCTATCATCTACCAGCTCTTACTTCACCTCTCTCCTCTACCTTTCAATACAGCCTATTGCATCCTCTTCTTTTCCAATCCTGATGAAGTGTCTCGACCCGAAACGTCTACTATCCATTTCCCTTTGTAGATGCTGTCCACTCACCAATTTCCTCTGGCATCTTAGATCATGGGACCAGAATCAGGCCAAGTCTGCTCTATCATTCCTTAATGGCTCATTCATTTTCCTTTTCAATTACATTCTCCTGCATTCTCCCCATAATATTTGCTCATTAAGAAACTATGAATATTTTTTTTCAATAGATGTCATAACTTGGCCTCCACAGCCATCCATGACAACGGTTTTCAAAGAGTAACTCCCTCTGGATAAAGAAATGCCTTCTCATCTCTGTTCTAAAGGGACCTTCTTCTATTCTTCTTCTATGCCCTTGTGTACTAGATTGTCCCACTATGGGAAATATTCTCTCCACATTCACACTAGGTCTTCAGTGGTATTCAGTGAGATCCTCCACATTCTTCTAAAGTCCAGCCAATTTAGGCCCAGAGCCATCAAATGCACCTCATACTTTAACCCTTTCATGTTGTGTGCATTGCTCCCACTGCAGTGCACATTTCACCTCCAGCAAACTCCTGCTGGGAAACAAATCAGTTTGCAGAAAATAATGGGACACTTTTCAACCTATCACATCTACCCCCAGAGCCAAAGTCAGCTGAACCTCAGAAGCCAAGTGCTGGGTATCCAATATCCAAGTCATTGTCCATTCCTTCTATCTACTGTGGGATGGACTGTGCACTCCACGTGTGCAAGGCAAGAAGTTAATCACTGCACTGACAGTGTTTATCAAAAGCTAGTACAGAGAAAAATCTGCCTGCTTCCTCAGAACACAGGTTATAGATTCACCAGCTATAACCACACCCTGAAAATGACTTTACTTAAAAGATAGTTGCTTATGGGTGACGGTTTCCAAAATGCAACCAGTTGGTATTTCCAGTCAAAGGACCTACCCAGCAATGATTTTACCAAACTGTTAAAATGCCAGCTCTTCACTGATGATAATAAAGTGTTGTCAATAATGCATCAACTGATACTTTAATCCATTAACTACTAAGAATTAAATCAATTACTGCCTCTCAAGATAAAAGGTTTCATCAGTTTTCTTTTTTTCCCTGGTATTATGCGAAGTTACTTTAAGAAACTATATGGTGGCTGGATTACTCTGGTGAGGAGACAATTTGTCCAGCATTGTTTATTAGATTCATCCAAACTATCACTTGAGGATAGTTGTGGCAAAGTGGTTCCGTTTGTAATCATCCTGGTAAAAGAGAACTCAAAACACAGTTCAGCACAAGAACATAGAAGGAACTGCTAGAGCTGAACAATAACATGTGAAGTTAAAAATGTGCAATATAAATGGTAATATTCAGATATGGACTGAGGATGTGCTCGGTGTACATTGAAGATGCAGGTTTGGAGACCTGCTCCCTGAAATTGAGTACTAGGACTTTGCTTTGAATGAAGAGGTCAAGCAGATTTAGGTACTTATTAACTTAGAACCACTTTTTTAGGTGCAACAAATAAAATGCTTTGCGTTTTTCTAAAGTCCCAGTGTTACTATTTAGTGCAAAGCCCTGTCGGACATCCTGTTCGCACAAGGAAGACTGCAGATGCTGGAAATCTGGAGCAACACACAAAATGCTGGAGGAACTCAGTGGGTTAGGCAGCGTCTATGGAGGGAGATGGACAGTTGTCATTTAGGGATGAGGCTCTTCCTCAGGACTGGCTCAGACATCACGTTAACTTCTGCTGATTGAACCAAGTGCAGAGACACAGACAAATCAAAGCAGAGTACACTCTGTGGTTGCTAAATTGTGTACAGAGTATTTCGATGTCTCTTTTGGCAATGTCCTCTGGAACGTCTGCGTGTCTGGAGGCTTGGAGACTGCTTGTCCTGGAGCTGAAGGCCAGTCTGTGCGCATTTGGGGTGGGTGGGTGGGGCTTTTGTTTTGCTGTTGTTTCCTTGGTCTGGTGCTGTTGTTGTTGCTGCAGCTTGTGTTGCTCTGCTGAACACCATGGTATGCTACGTCGACACCGAAGTGAATGGTGACCCTTGTGGGCTGTCTCCAGCACATCCTTGGGTGTGTTGGTTGTTAACGCAAATGACACATTTCACTTTATGATTCAATGCACGTGCAGTAAATAAAATTGAAATCAGAGATCTGAAGTGAACTACCATAATAAGAATGGCAATAATTATACACTTTCCTTGTATATTGGGTAAAGCAATAACACAGCAAGAATTCCTAACGATCTGTGTCAAGTTGTAATGTTTCAAGCTCATCAATTTTTCAGATGTACTGAGGGTTGTTTCCCTCTGTTCCTTGAAACAATGTACTCTTTTACCACAAGTGTAAACTGATGTTTATTGTACAGATTCCCAAGGGCAGTCTTGCAGCTTCTCAAAATAACCTTACTTAATATAAATAAAGCGCTTAATGGAATAAGTAAGAGTCTAGTTGCATTCAATCTCTTGGCATCCACACTTCCACAGCTCGAGTTACATGAAGATGAATGGCCAATAGCAAGAGATCTGAGGCTAAAAATGAATAAAGGCAGGTAAAAAGTTAATGTAGTTCTTTTCATTCCAGAAATAATAGAAGTTATTTAGTTTAAATTGACCGATTCACATAATGAGATAGCAAATATGCCACAAGAATGGAGTGGATACGATCAATATAAGTTTTACGAAAGCATTTGACAGAGTATCTCATAAAGCTGGTAAACAAATTTGAGTCTATAAGACAGAAAGAGCTGTGGCAGCCTTGAGAAAATATTGTGCAAAGCGATAAAGTAATGTTAGGTTGAAGTAAATGGTGCATTTTTAGACGGAGAATGTCTTCCTAAGGATCAGTACAAGTATAAATATAAACAGATTTTGTAACGTAGTTGACACCAGGCTTGGAGGCTTGACATCCATTGAGGATGATAACTTTCAACTGCAATGGGTCATTGAATGGACATCAGAATGGGAAGACAAATGTCAGATGGAATTTAATATGGAGAAAGGTGAGGTGATGCACTTTGATGGAGGAAGAAGAGAGGAAACCTTACAGATGTATACAAAATTATAGATAGGATGAATACATGCAGGCTTTTCCCCCTCAGATTGGGTGAGAAGAGAACTAGCGGCCATAGGTTTAGGATGAAAGGGAAATATTTAAAAGGAAATTGAGGGGAGGGGGGTCTTCTTTACTCAGAGACTGGCTCAAGTGTGGAACAAGCTGCCAGCAGAAGGGATAGATATGGGTTCAGTTTGTTTGAAGGTGGCAGTGTAAACTGAGAGAGTAGTTACCCATGCTTGTAGGACCATGGGCCTCACTAATAACACACATTACATTTAAAGACACAGTGATCATATTGAATCTTTATAAAATCCTGATTAGATCAAAACTAAAGAATTGTCTCCAGTTCTGGTCACCCCATTTTAGGAAGACTATGACGATCCTTCAGTGGGTGTGGAGTGGACTTGACAGCATGGTTTTCGGATGAACTGTTTAATTAGTGTCATGATAGAGTCATAGGGTCATAGAGCACTACAGCACAGAACCAGGCTCTTTCGGCATATCTAGTCTGTGGCAAATTATTATCCTGCCTAATCCCATCAATTTGCACCTTGAACAGAGCCTTCTATACCCCGCCCATCCGTGTAAATATCCAAAATGTAGAAATCAGACCCACAGCCACAACTTGTAATTGTACTTGCAATTGTTCTCCCTCAAACAATAAAAATGACAGCAGATTTTTATATAAATGTTCAATATTACAAATGTTTTAAATAGGCTAAATGAAGAACAGATGATTCCTTTAGCTGGTTGTAAGGAGACTAGGGGGTGCAGGTTTAAGGCTTGGCTCAAGACTTGGTTCAAGGTATACACATACCTTGAACTTGCGAAATCGGGTCATTGTCTCAACTCCTCTGTTTACTAGGATTGTAATTGAGCTGTTTGTTACAGTTTGCTGGTTATCCTATTTTTAATAAGAAATAATTTGTACTGCTTCCTGAGTATATACTGGCCATCAGTGTGGGGCTTCCTCTGCTGAAACTGGCCCCATGTGCAGAAGACAGTATCTTCCACAAGCACTTACAGGGATCATTATCAAATTCAGTACAGCAAGTATCAAAAGCCCCTGACAGGGGATTCCCTTGACACTGCGTTTTGAAGACTTGATACAGGTAATTTGCCTTCTGAGAGAGTGGCCCGGAACCACCTCCAGGAAAGTGTCTGGAGGAGACTGGAGAAACCAAATACAGATTGGGTGACTGGGTGACTGCTCTGACCCATCCACAAGGGTGATCCAGAATTTCCAGTCACTTACTCTTTCAATTCTCTGTCTGTCCAGTTCTGCCATCTTTGCAGAACAACTAACCAACTCCACAGTTTCCCACATTTGTCATATTTTTGCCTCCCAACCTAATCTACCAACATTCCTTTCTGGATTCTCCTCTATCCTTTCCACTAGTTACATTTTGACTTTGCTTTAGCATCACCGAATTTAGAAGTCATACCTACAAAGCCATAATCCACATTATTCACATTGTACGGGTAGCAACCGCAGCATCAGTCCCTATGGACCACCATTCATTTGCTCTGCAAAGGACCATTCTTGTCCCCTCTTTCTTCCATTAGCATGATTTATGGAGTCATTTTATTGAAAAAATTATACTGTCAATAGCAGGAAATATTTTATTGATATATGAGAGATCTATTTGCAATGTGGTGGATTGACCAGGAGATCAAAATATATTTTTTGGAGATTTGTTTTTTTTATTAGGTTATTCAGGAAAAAAACAGATTGGATATGTTGGGCATTTATTCTGGCACAGAATAAAACAAATTGATGTCTTCTAGTAGGAATCAGAATCAGGTTTATTATCACTGTCTTATATTTGTTGTTAACAGACAGACAGACATACTTTATTGATCCCAAGGGAAATTGGGTTTCATTACAGTCGCACCAACCAAGAATAGTGTAGAAATATAGCAATATAAAACCATAAATAATTAAATAATAATAAGTAAATTATGCCAAGTGGGAACAAGTCCAGGACCATCCTATTAGCTCAGGGTGTCTGACACTCTGAGGGAGGAGTTGTAAAGTTTGATGGCCACAGGCAGGAATGACTTCCTATGACGCTCAGTGTTGCATCTCGGTGGAATGAGTCTCTGGCTGAATGTACTCCTGTGCCTAACTAGTACATTACGGAGTGGATGGGAGTCTTTGTCCAAGATGGCATGCAACTTGGACAGCATCCTCTTTTCAGACACCACGGTCAGAGAGTCCAGTTCCACCCCCACAACAGCACTGCCCTTACGAATGAGTTTGTTGATTCTGTTGGTGTTTGCTACCCTCAGCCTGCTGCCCCAGCACACAACAGCAAACATGATAGCACTGGCCACCACAGACTCGTAGAACATCCTCAGCATCATTTAGTAGATGCTAAAGGACCTCAGTCTCCTCAGGAAGTAGAGACGGCTCTGATCCTTGTTGTAGACAGCCTCAGTGTTCTTTGACCAGTCCAGTTTATTGTCAATTCGTATCCCCAGGTATTTGTAATCCTCCACCATGTCCACACTGACCCCTTGGATGGAAACAGGGGTCACCAGTATCTTAGCCCTTCTCAGGTCCACCACCAGCTCCTTAGTCATTTTCACATTAAGCTGCAGATGATTCTTCCCGCACCATGTGACAAAGTTTCCCACCGTAGCCCTGTACTATGCCTCATCTCCCTTGCTGATGCATCCAACTATGGCAGAATCATCAGAAAACTTCTGAAGATGGCAAGACTCTGTGTTGTAGTTGAAGTCCGAGGCGTAGATGGTGAAGAGAAAGGGAGACAGGACAGTCCCCTGTGGAGCCCCAGTGCTGCTGACCACTCTGTCTGACACACAGTGTTGCAAGCGCATGTACTGTGGTCTGCCAGTCAGGTGATCAATAATCCATGATACCAGGGAAGCATCCACCTGCATCACTGTCAGCTTCTCACCCAGCAGAGCAGGGCGGATGGTGTTGAATGCACTGGAGAAGTAAAAAAACATGACCCTCACAGTGCTCGCTGGCTTGTCCAGGTGGGCTCAAATGGTTATGGGGATGAAGGGAAAGATACACTGAAAGGATGGAGAATCTGGGAAGACTTTAATTGGATCAGAGAGTTTGAAAGGAATGTGCCAGATATTTTCAATATACTGAGATCTAGGCAAAATAGATAAAGTTATTTCCATAAAGGGGTGGATTGAGAACTAAGGGAATCAAATTTAAAATATTTGGGAGAAGAACTAAAAGGTATAGTAAATTATGTTTTTACATAGTGAGTCATTTGACACCATGTTGTTCGTAGTTCAAAAGTTCAAAGTAAATTTAGTATGAATGTATGTATATGTCACCTTAAGAGTCATTTTCTTGCAGGCATTCACAGTAGAATAAATAAATACAATAGAATTAGTGAAAAGCTGCACACAAACAATTTAATAATAGCTTTGAAACGGCTCATTAATTGAAAGAATAAAATGCAGTGAAAAGATGAGGGAATGGAACAATCACATTTCTTTTTCCAAAAGACTTAACAGCCTTCTGTAACGTTACAGTTTTATAACTCTCTAATTTCATCTTCTTTCCAGGAGTTCCTAGCCTACATCATCAAACAATTCCATAAGCATTAATTGTCACTTGTATTGTCCACTCAGAACTAAGTATAATTTGTAGGCCGTTCACCATGCCCAAGATACAAGGAATGCCACCAATAGTGATCAGTGATGAGTTTGCTCCAGTTAGCTCTTCCGGACTTCTTCTGGAACTCTCTCACTGCTGCCAACACAGGTGTCTCACATTTCTGACAAGCAGAGTGGAATGTCTCTCTGACAGTGATGAATTTTGGTGTTATCAGCCTTTTCTGAAATTAATGTGATGCTGATGGAATCAGTAGCTTCCTTCACCTGTAACCAACATCAGCTGGGGAGGCCTCTGCTCTAACTAGACAGCCGTGAATTTCTCTATTATGATATAGTGATGAGGAGCACAGCATTATCCTCAAGCATAACTCTTGTCTTATTTTCCCTACATTCATTTTGTAATTTGCTGGAGAAATATTAATCAATATTGTAATTATGTCTGACACTTCTGCGAACAAAAGGGGAAGAAAATAGCAAATAAATTCCTAAAATTTCTAAGTTTATCAAGATTGAAAGTCTTTCTTCCTATGGTGAGATTGGATGCAGAATTATTTAATTCCTTTACCAAAATTTGAACTTTATTCTTACTATGCAGGACTGCTCAATTCTTAGCGATATTGTCTATGTTTAAGAAAATACCAATAGTAAGCCAACATGTGTCTACACTTCTTTTGCTGAATAAATCAAGAACACAAAATAAACATAAGAGATTATGCAGATCCTGGAAGTACGGAGCAACACACTCAAAATGCTGGAGGAACCCAGCAGATCAGGCAGGGTCTATAGAGAGGAATAAACAGCCAGCTTTTCAGACCAAGAGCCTTCATCAGGAGTGGAAAAGAAGGGGGAAGAAGCCAGAATAAGAATGGGGTGGGGAAGGGAAGTACAAGCTGGCAGGTGATAGGTGAAACCAGATAAGGTGGGATTGGATTCCCTCCCATTTACCTTCTCCAATCCTTTTCATAGTTTGAACAATGCCTCTAAATCTGCCATACTCCATGGAAGACAAGAGGAATATTTATAAGCTTTTTAATTGATTTTACTTTCTAAGCTCATGTATCAAGCTGATTTGACTTTCTCCAATACAGCCTTTCTGAGGTGTTGTGCCAAGGACTGGATAAACCTCTCCATATAGCTCTCAGCCCAACACATCGAGAAGTCCATATTGGAGAAGATTGATAACAAGCTCAAAAGGTCTCAGCAAGATTCCATGTAACCATGAATTCCATAGGCCTCATGTTTGTATGTCATTGAAAATTGGAATTGGTTTATAATTGTCACCTGTCTCGAGATATGGTAAAATGTTTGCCTTGCATACCATTTAGATCAGATCACAACACGGTATATTGAGGTAAACAATAACAATACAGAATAAAGTGCAACAGCTGCAGATAAACAATAAAGTGCAAGATCACAACAGGTTAGATTGTAAAGCCAACTTATTGAGCTAGGGAACTATATAATTGACATAACAGCAGAGTAAAAGCTGTGATTGAGCCTTGTGGCATGTGCTTTCAGGCTTTTGTAACTTCTGCCCAATGGAAGAGGGGAGAAGAAATAATGCCCAAGGTGGCTGTTTTACTGGGGCACTGAGAAGTGTAGACAGTCTAAGGTGGGTAGGTTGGTTTCCACAATGAGCTGAACTGTGCTCCCAACTCTCTGCAGTTCCTGGCAGCCACACGCACAGAGGTTACCATGTCAAGCTCTTCTGCATCCAGCTAGGATGCTTTCTATGGTTCATTGATGGAAATTGGTAAGGGTCCATGAGGACATGCCAAATTTTGTTGGTCTCCTAAGGAAGTAGAGACACTGGTGAATTTCCTTGATCGTAATGTCAACATGATGTAAAGATGAGGTGGTCATCTGGATAGAAAATTAAAGGTAAAAGCTTAGAATTGTTTCAATTTCAAGGAAGCCTGTGGAAGTATAACGAAACATATGTGTTTCACCGCAAAGGCCCAGTGGGGAAGGACCACGGTTTAGGGTTCTTCCTCCGCGGGAGTAGGAGGGGTAGGGTGGCGGGGAGTTTACCCCTTAATGATGGTGTGGAAAGATGAACCAACATAGTGCCATGTGAGTGGCTAGAAGTGTGGAAATGTATAGAACGTAGAGGAAACGTCTGTAATGGATTGAGATTCATCGAATGGTTTATTGTAAATAATTTTATTTTTGAATAAAGTATATTTTGATTAAAAAATGCATTCCACCTTTCTGAGTATTCAGTTTGTAATATGAATTAATTTGTACTACTCTCAGACATTTCCAAATATTCCACATTCAACCCATTCTACTCTTCCCACATTCCCATCCATATCCTACCACTCACACCATGGGAAATTTACAGTGGCCAAGTAGCTGCAGATCTACAAGATCATCTTTTGGGGACACCCCCTCAGGAGGGACATCCCCAAATTGGTTCGGAACCCTTCTATGTTCTCCCTCTTGCTTTGGTGAGGATTTTCTTTTAGCGTAGCTTTATTTGTCACATGTATCTATCTATACATAATAAAGTATACATAATAGATAATAAAGTATCTATCTATCTATCTATCTATGTAACATGGGACATCGAAACATACAGTGAATGTGGCAGATGCGTCAAATCAAACCTGCAAAGATTGTGCAGGGCAGCTCGCGAGTGTGCTCTTGCTTCTGGTGCCAACGTTGCATGCTCACAACTCAGTAACCTTACCTACATACAATACCTTTGGAAAGTGGGACGAAACCAGAGCACCCAGAGGATACCCACAAGGTCACGTGGGGAACATCCAATCACGTTACAGATTACAGCAGGAATTGAACCCCGATTCTTGATCATTAGGTCTGTAACAGCTTTATTCTAATGCTATGTTACCATCCCATTGAACCAGAGAATTAATCCATTATCAGCTTCCTAATAATTTAGTGCCGCCAATATAGAGTCTCATGCTGCACTGGTTTATGCTCTTCCTGTCCCTTATGTAGATGCACATTGCCAATATTCTTACAAATAAGTACGTTGATGAAATTCTGACACAATCAATTCCGTTAGGAGACAAGGCTGACACTAGAAAGATCGAATGCAAATTCAGCCGCCCACATACATTATACTGACTGTGATTACGAATATAAATGAACAATGTTAAACTGATCTCTCACTTACTGCACAGCAGGATTTAAGGGCTCCTGGAATGAAAATGAAATGTAGTTCATAAGGCTTGAATTTGGTTAGAGATGATTTGATCTCATTTTTATATCATTGTGAAGTCTTAAAGGAACATTAAAGAGAAAATGAAGGGGATGTGGAGTGGGTCTCGGCAAGAAAGATAACAGTACAAGAGAGTGAAAAGTGATGGAGAATGTGACAGGTAGATGGATATGGAAACAAACAGATAGGTAGATAGCCAAACAGATATAGATAGATAGACAGACAGACAGACAGACAGATATATAAATAAATAAACAGTTTGACAAACAGATAGACAGACAGATTTATAGATAGATAAATAGACAAACAGATAGATATATTGTGCTGGAAATTCATTGTTTCATCTGCTTTGCAGTAGTTTGGAAACTGAAAATCATAGTCAGAGGATCCTTTCTTGAGCTACTGTTTGGGAATCTGTTACTGAAGAGGAGTATCAGATCTCAAGAATGGACTGGGTATTTATGTTGTTGAAGATAAGTCTTTTCTTTCAGAGAGCATGGGGAACATTTTGTCTGGACCTTATGGCTGACAACATCCCTCTGTTTCCTTTCTGTGATCCACAGTCAGTCATCTGAAATTAGATCTGACGCAAATCTGCCCAATTCTGTTTCCTTATGGTCTCCTACTAAGGTGAATGATCAAGAATTCAACTTCACACTCCTTGGTATTGTGGTATATAACACACGGTAACTACGAACAAAACTTGACATCTTTCTTATTTTCAACTTCATTTGAAATAGAAAATATATACAAAAGAATAAACATCACCTGTGAAACATTTACATTCTTAGTGTCATAATTGTCAATACGTTCAGTAGTGTAAATATTTTATTTACATCACCGCTTAAGTAGGCCCCTGGCCTGATCCACACTTGGAGGGCCTCCCCACTCGATACAGAATCTCTATGTGTGGTAGTGGAAGGAACCTAGACTGTGGTCCTTTCCCACAGAACCTTTGTATTGATGATACTGGCCTTCAGTACGTCCCTCAGCACGTACTCCTGCAGCCTGCACTGAGCCAATGAGCAGCATTTGCTTATGGACATCTCAATGTGCTGGAAGACCAGCACGTTTTGGGCAGACCCAAGACTTGAAATTCCAAGATGCTCAGCTGCCCAACATCTGGTGCAAACAATATTACTATGTGCCATCTACACAAATTGCTCAGCATTCCCTTCTCGGTGTATATAAATCTGCACATTTTCGGTGCATTAGATAAGTTTATCAGAAGTTTTTGGTAGTTTCTCCAGCTTAGTTAGGTCTACTTTGTGTATTATTTTGCATTCATTACCCATCTCCTGGTGTAGAAGAAAGGATCTTGAAAAGAATAGCTAATGGTTACAGATTCAAAATCTGAATCAGAAATACAGAAATATGTTTTATATAGGCCTAAGTTTTTGCTTCTTATTGTGTGGATGCCATTTGCACAACTTAAAGCGAGTGAGAGAATTTATAACAGCAGTGTAAAATCAATCAAGTCTCAGTTTTAGCAGATTTAGAAGAAGCCCTGAGACAGAGGAGAACTGAGAATAAGGCCTAAGGTCTGATGGAATTCAAACTTGGTTCAATAGTGACTTGAGAGAGTTTCTATAATGTGGGAGGATTAGGAAGGCTGCCCACAGATTCAGGGAGAACTGTGCTGGGTGCAGTGATGTGGGATCAGAATCAGGTTTAACATCACTGACAACTGTTGTGAAATTTGTTGTTTTGCATTGCAATACATAATAATAAAAAGACTACAAATTGCCATAAGAAATTTGTATACAGATATAAATTAAATTAAATAAGTAGTGCAAAAAGAGAGCAAAAATGTTTTAAAAATAGTGAGGTTGTGTACATGTCCATTCAGAAATCTGATGGCAGAGGGGAAGAAGTTGTTCCTGAAACATTGAGTGTGTGTCTTCAGGCTCCTGCACCACCCCTTGGTGGTAGCAATGAGAAAAAGTCACATCCAGCGTGATGAGGGCTCCTAATGATGAATGGCACTTTTTCGAGGCAATGCCTTTAGAAGGTATCCTTGATGCTTGGGAGGCTAGTATCCATCATGGAGCTGGCTGAGTTTTCAACTGCCAGCAGCTTTTCAGATCTTGTTGCAATGGCCCATCCATACCAGACAGTGATGCAACCAGTTAGAATTTGTTGTTTTAGCAAATCTCCACAAACTGTGAATGCTATCATGCCTTCTTTGTAATTGCTGGGCCCAGGATAGTTCTTCAAAGATGTTAACACCCAGAAACTAGAAAATGCTCACTGTTTCCACTGCTGATCCCTCAACATTCCCTCAACTTTACCTTCCTGAAATCCACAATCAATTCCTTGGTCTTACTTATGCTGAGTGCAAGGTTATTGCTGCAACAACAGTCTACCTGAGGATCTAGCTATCTCCTGTATGCTGCCTCGTCACCATCTGAAATTCTTCCAACAATAGCTGTATCATCAGCAAATTGAAAGATCGTCCTTGGACAGTACCTGGACACATAGTTGTGGGTGTAGGAACAGTAGAGCAGTTGGCTAAACACTCTTTGTTGAGGTCCTCCAGTGTTGATTGTCAGCGAGGAGGGGATGTTATTTCTGACCTACACTGACTGTGGTCTCCCAGTAGGGGAGTCAAGGATACAGTTGCAGTGTAAGTAGAGAGGCCGAGGTATAAGGGGTGCAAGGAATAGGATTGTTGTGTAATCAGCTGGTTTGAAGTTTGAGCCAGCTCTGATTTTAGGGATTATAAAGCAAGAAGGGATACTCCCAGGATGCCAGAATAATTCTTTGGAGCACTCTTGGTGGATTCTCATGAGAGAAGGTGCAGAGGGGCAGAGGGCATTCACAGAAACTCAGCAGGCAAGCAGCATCTATGGAAAACACTATAGTTAATGTTTCGGGCCAACTCTTTAACATTGACTGTATGCTTTTCCATAGATGCTGCCTGCTGAGTTCCTCCAGCATTTTGTGTGTGTTGCTCGGATTTGCAGCATCTGCAGATTTTCTCTTGCTTGTGAGAGGCGGTTCACCATCATTCTGCCTAGGATGACAAGGTTCAGCTGCGATGGGAGACAGGACTGGCTCAGCTTGGCACTGTGACCTGTCAAAGTGTTTCAGTGTGGTGTATAATTGAAAGGATGGCCACTGGAAACTCTCTCGTTGATCAGGTGGGAATGGCTGAAAGATAGCTATTGGAAGATCTACCCAATAAAAGAATAGGTTGAGCCGTTGGGTGGGTGGATCACCAGCCCAAGGAAATTCTGGTCATTTTACCCAGAAGCTGCTTATACTTCCTTTCCTGACCCTTTCATCCAGAACAACATACACAAAATGATGGTGGAGCTCAGCAAGCCAGGCAGAATCTATGGAGGGAAAATAATTGACTGCATTTCAGGCTGAGACTCTTCATCAGTACTGGAAAGGAAGGGGGCTTATGCTAGAATAAGGTGAGGGGAGGGGGACATATACAGGTACAAGCTGGCAGGTGATAGGTGAGAAAAGGTGAGTGGGTTCCTTGTTCATCTACCACTTTCTCACACCATTCCCTTGCATCCATCCTCCTCCATCTTCACACCTTCTCCCTCACCTGGTTTCACCTATTTCCTACCTGCTTGAGGTCCTCTCCCTCACCCACCTCCTTAATCTGGCTTCTGCCCCCTTCCTTTCTAGTACTGATGAAGGGTCCCAGCATGACATATTGACTGTTCATTTCCCTCCGTATTTGCTACCTGACCTGTTGAGTTCCTCCAGCATTGTGTCTGCTTTGTTGCAGATTCTCAGCATCTGTAGAAGCGCTTGTGTCTCCATCCAGAATCTAGGCCAAATCTGTAAATGACTGCATTTAACATAGCAACAGATAAATGAAATGTCCACTGAAATCCCACTACATTCTGTGGTGCTGCCATCCTCAAGCAGGAAATGGTACTGATTTTTCTCTGTCCTGCTGCTGTGAGTGAAGATAGGATTGCAGGAAAAGACATCACCCTTCAGCTGTTATTCATCACTGCTCACCACTGAACTCATGCTGAACCAGGCAAATACAGTAATACTCGGATTACAGTTGCCTTGAAAATGCAGGGAAGAAATCAAATGTTAAATCCTGGGAAATGTCCTTAATCTGAATCTTAATCCTGATGTGAAACACTGATCTCTGTTGCAGATAGAACCCTGTCAAATAATTCAGAAAAAAATTGGGATTGCTATTTTGAAACTTTAGGCTTTCAAAGATGCCTGCAATTAGACTCTTTCAACCACTGCAAAAGTTCAGAACAAAATATGAACGTTATGTCCTAGGCGATATTGACTTATACTTATTTCTGCACATCGTGTGCTATGAGGTGCTCTGATTGCTACGGCTAAAGCCGGTACAAAGCACAGGCTAACAGATGCTCAAATCAACCCACTCCTGGACAAAATAATAAACCTTTGTTCTCCTTTCTCATGTTCCTGAAATTTTTTTTGAAGAATGCAGAGTGCTTTGTCAATCAAACAAAAGAATTTAATTGCAAACAGTGCAGGGTTCTAGAAGAAAGCTAAATTTGTTCAGGCTGAAAATATGCATACACATAGAATGAGATTGGATAGCAGGGAAAGTCAAGGTTGGTTATTGTCATAAGCGCAGTTACATGTGTGCACAGGTGCTAGGAGAACCCTACTTGCAGCAGCAGTGCAGTCACATAGCAAAAGATAAGCAGCATTCACATGGAAAACATAAATTAAGCATAAATTATAGAAGATTATACAAGAACAAATACAGTTAAAACAAAAAAAATCCATTGTAGTGCAAAGTGTACATAGTATTGCTGAATAGAAATGATCAGGGATGTGTCGGTTGGCTCAAGAACCAAATGGTTGAAGGGAAGTAGCTGTTCCTGAATCTGGTGGTGTGGGTCTATAGATTTCAATATCTCCTTCCTGCCTGATGGTAGTTATGAGGAGGTGGCATGGACCAGATGGTGGGGATCTTAGATGATAGATATTGCCTTCATGAGGCAGCATCTCCTGTAGATACTACCTGATGGTGGGGAGGGAGGTGCCTGTGATATACCGGGCAGAAAGAACAATGGCAACTTCCCACCACCTTACCAGCCAGCTGGCATGCTCAGATCCCCCCGTCAACTCCAATCCTAAACTCCCTTGTCAGAGTGTTTGATGGCTCTGCAGCTTGTTACACTGCTATGCATTGAAATTTCTGCAATCAGGCCGTGATGTAACCAGTCAAGATACTTCCAGCAGTCTACCTACAGAAGTTTGTTAGAGTCTTCGGTGATGAACAGGATCTTCATAAACTCCAAAGTAAAGACACCTTTGTGTCTTCAGTGTGATTGGAAAACATTTTATGCACATGTGGTCTGCAAGTGTCAGGTGAGGAAAGCCAGTTAAGGTTAAAGGTGATCACCTAACCTAGTGTTTTGGATCAGGTTAGAGCTCACTAAAATTAATGTTCCTTCACAGCAGATATTCACCACGTGCTGCCACCTAACTCAAGAAACCAGCTCTAGCACACCTGCCTCCTCAATCACCATAGAACAATGGCAAATTTTAATCATGTTACCAGCCATCTGGCACCCTCAGCTCTCAATGTTAACTGCAATCCTAAACTCCCTCTGCAGAATATTTGATGGCTTTGTGCTCAGTGGAGTTTAGAAGAATGAGGTGGGATCTCATTGAAACCTACTCAATATTGAAAGGCTCAGATACAGTGGATATACACAGAATGTTTCCAATATTCAGGTAGCCTAGGATCCAACCACACAATTGTAGAATGTGCCTCTAGAATAGAGATGGGAATTTTTTTAACCGGAGGGTGGTAAACCTGTGGCCATAGATGGCTTAGGAGGCCAAGTCATTGGGCATATTTAAAGTGGAGGTCAATAAATTCTTGATTAATAAAGGTGTCAAAGGTTATGGGGAGAAGGCAGGGGAAAGGGATGGAGAGGGAAAATGCATCAGCCATTATGAAATGGCAGAGCGTAGGCTGAATGGCTTCATTCTGTTTTTATGTCTTATGGCCTTATTGGGACTTCCAAGTCAGGACCCTCCTCAGGTTATGATTCTCCCATGAGATGATGTTCCTGCACTGGACTTCAGTCCCCAGTCGGCTTTGCAGCCACTCCATGATCCGCGATCAGCCAGTCCTTTGCTAACCTGGTACTGGCAGAGCTGTAGAAGAAAAGAAAGGCCTTCTGGAGGGCTCTCCGTCCAAGGCCAAAGTTCAAAAATCATTGACCCCCACCTTGGATCTAAAGCAGGATGGATTATTCCTGCCAGAAGGGGTCTGCAAATAGACCAGCTTCCCATACTTCCCTCTCCTCCTCAGCCTCCCTGTCTTTTTTACACAAATTTGTTCTCTACTTGTGCTCATTTTAAAGCTATGGGATATAATAACATCTTAACTAAATGAAAACCAAAGCAAACTGAAATAAAAATGGAACATCCTTGAACCCACTGAACTTGCAGCTGAAGTTCACCTGTTTCTCTTGCACAGATGCTGAGTTTTTCATTCATTCCTTGATTTTCTTGTAATACCTGCACTCACCAGGGGAGCTTTGTCACAAAGATAAAGCTGTTGATCACCAATTGCTGCAGTATCAGCAACTCTGATTTTGAAACATCTAACAAGAGTTCAAGGAAACAAAAACTGCCAGAGATATGAAAGGACTATAGGTTCCCATGGTCTCAGGACAAACATTTATCAAGCACCCTGAATTGTCCCAAAGGAGTTGATTTATAGTTGTTGTCTAGAACCATTGTCATCCTTTTGGTGAAGGTGACACTCGTGATACTGCAGGGGAGGGAGTTCCAGGTTTTGCAACCAATGGTGATGAAGGAATGGCAATTTATTTCAACTTCAAAATGGTGTGCAACTTCAGAATCAGAATCAAGCATATTGTGTCTGACATACGTCACAAAATTTGTTGTTTTGAGGTGCCAGTGCTGAGCAAAGTCATATAAATACTATAAACTACAAAAATAAATAAGTAGTGCAAAAAATGTTTAACAAGGTAGTTTCCATGTGTTGATCAGAATCAGAATCAGATTTAATATCACTGGCATAAGGCATGAAATTTATTTTATGCAGCAGCAGTACATTGCAATACATAAAATCTGTAAATTATATATATAAAAGTTAACTTAAATAAATAGTGCAAAAGGAGAAAAAATTAAAAGTAGTGAGGTAGTGTTCAGGGGTTCAATGTCCATTCAGAAATCTGATGGCAGAGGGGAAGAAGCTGTTCTTGAATCATTGAGAGAGTGCCTTTAGGCTCCTGTAATTCCTCCTTGAAGGTAGCAATAAGAAGAAGCCACAATCTAGGTGATGAGAATCCTTAATTTGGATGCTGCCTTTCTGAGGCATTGCTCCTTGAAGATATCCTGGATGCTGGGTAGGCTGGTGCCCATGATGGAGCGGACTGAGTTTACAACTTCCTGCAGCTTGTTTCAGTCCTGTGCCGTGCCCCTCCCCCATACCAGACAGTGATGCAGCCAGTTAGAATGCTCTCTACAGTACATCTGTAGAAATTTGCAAGTGTCTTTGGTGACATGCTAAATCTCCTCAAACTCCTAATGAAATATAGCCACTGTTATATTAGCATTGTCTGGGTGATCAAAGGCCATGTGTGGGTTCAAGTCCTTGCTTAGATAGTCCTTGCTTCTAGCCATAAGCAGCCTCTCAAAACACTTCATCACTGTAGATGTGAATGTTACTGGACAATAGTTGTGAAGGCAGATCACTCTGCCCTTCTTGATGTCTGCTTTTTTGAAGCAGGTGGGAACTTCCAACTATAGCAATGAGAGATGGAAAATGTCTTTGAACATATTCACTAGTTGGTTTGCACAGGTTTTCAAAGACCTACCAGGTACACCATCGGAGCCTGTCGCCTTACGAGGGTTCACCCTATTGAAAGACGTTCTAATGTTGGCCTCTGAGACAGAGCTGACTAGGTCACCAGGTACTTAAAAGATCCTCATAGCAGTAGTTTTATTCTCCCCTTCAGAACATGCATGAAAGGCATTGAGCTCATCTGGGAGTGAAGCATTGTTGCCATTCAAGATGTTAGGTTTTGCTTTGTAGAAAGTGATGGCCTGCAAACTCTGCCAGAGCGTTCGCACTTCCAATTATGTCTCTAACCTCAATCAGAAACATTCTTTTGCTCTTGACTTGGCCTTTTGTAAGTTGTACCTGGGCTTCTTGTATAGTCAATAGTTCAATAGTTCCAGTTAATATCAGAGAATGCAAACAACATACAACCTGAAATTCTAACTCTCCGCAGACAGCCTTGAGACAAAAACAAAGAATAAAACATAAGAATCCCAAAGCCCCCTGCTGCCCCACCCACGCGCAAGAAGCATCAACCCTCCCCCATTTATTCTAGCATAAAGCTTCAATATTCCCACCACCTACCATGCAAGCAAGAGCAAAGCTCCCAAAGAGATAATAGTCCATCAAATACTAACTGTTCACTTCAATGCCACAGATCTAACCCTCAGCAGACAACAAATCTATTGATTCATCTACAGCTTTTTGTACAGTATGTTCTCATAAGCACACACCCATTCAAGCAGGCTTTAATAAAGTCGGTGACAACTGTGGCATATTCATTCAGACTCAAAGATGAATCACTGAATAGTGTCCAGTCCACTGACCACTGAAGAGAGGGCTTATGGACCGTACATAAATCTAATTACAGAAGGGAAGAAGCTTTTCATAAAATACTGAGTGTGAATCTTCAGGCTCCAATACTTCCTTCCTAATGTTATTGCCGCAAAGTAGGTGTGTTCTGGATAGAAACATAGAGACATAGAAAACCTACAGCACAATACAGGTCCTTCATCCCACAAAGCTGTGCTGAGCATGCCCCTACCTTAGAAATTACTAGGCTTACCCATAGCCCTCTATCTTTCTAAGCTCCATGTACCATGAATACACCTCCACCACAATTGCCAGCAACCCATTCCACGCACTTACCACTCTCTGCATAAAAAAACATACCCCTGATATCTCCTCTGTACCTACTCCCAAGCACCTTAAACCTGTGTCCTCTTGTGGCTGCCATCTCAGCCCTGGGAAAAAGCCACTGATGATCCACGCGATCAATGTCTTTCATCATCTTACATACCTCTATCAGGTCACCTCTCGTCCTCTGTCGCTCCAAGGAGAAAAGGCCGAGTTCACTCAACCTGTTTTCATAAGGCATGCTCCCAATCCAGGCAACATCCTTGTAAATCTCCTCTGCACCCTTTCTATGGCTTCCACATCCTTCCTTTAGTGAGGCGACCAGAACTGAGCACAGTACTCTAAGTGGGGTCTGACCAGGGTCCAATATAGCTGCAACATTACCTCTCGGCTCCTAAATTCAATTCCATGATTGATGAAGGACAATGCACCATATGCCTTCTGAACCACAGAGTCAACCTACGCAGTTGTTTTGAGCATCCTATGAACTTGGACCCCAAGATCCCTCTGATCCTCCACACTGCCAAGAGTCTTACCATTAATACTATATTCTGCCATCATATTTGACTTACCAAAATGAACCACTTCATACTTATCTGGGTTGAACTCCATCTGCCACTTCTCAGCCCAGTTTTGCATCTTATCAATGTCACACTGTAACCTCTGACAGCCCTCCACACTATCCACAATACCCCCAACCTTTGTGTCATCAGCAAATTTACTAACCCATCCTCTCACTTCCTCATCCAGGTCTTTTATAAAAATCACAAAGTGAAGGGGTCCCAAAACAGATCCCTGAGGCATACCGCTGGTCACTGACCTCCATGCAGAATATGACACGTCTACAACCACTCTTTGCTTTCTGTGGGCAAGCCAGTTCTGGATCCACAAAGCAATGTCCCCTTGGATCCCATGCCTCCTTACTTTCTCAATAAGCTTTGCATGGGGTAGCTTATCAAATGACTTGCTGAAATCCATATACACTACATCTACTGCTCTACCTTCATCAATGTGTTTAGTCACATCCTCAAAAAATTGAATCAGGCTCATAAGGCATGACCTGCCCTTGACAAAGCCATGCTGACTATTCCTAATCACATTATACCTCATAATGTTCATATGTTCATAAATCCTGCCTCTCAGGATCTTCTCCATCAACTTACCAACCACTGAAGTAAGACTCACTGGTCTATAATTTCCTGGGCTATCTCTACTCCCTTTCTTGAGTAAAGGAAAAAACATCCTCAACCCTCCAATCCTCCAGATTTTTTCCCATCCCCATTAATGATGCAAAGATCATCACCAGAGGCTCAGCAATAGCCTAGGGTACATCTCATCCGGTCCCAGCGACTTATCCAACTTTTCCAAAAGCTCTGGCACATCCTCTTTCTTAATATCTACATGCTCAAGCTTTTCAGTCTGCTGCAAATCATCACTACAATCACCAAGATCCTTTTCCATAGTGAATACTGAAGTAAAGCATTCATTAAGTACCTCTGCTATATCCTCCAGTTCCATACACACTTCCCCACTGTCCCACTTAATAGGTCCTATTCTTTCATGTCTTATCCTCTTGCTGTTCACATACTTGTAGAATGCCTTGGGGCTTTCCTTAATCCTGCCTCCCAAGACCTTCTCATAGCCCCTTCTGGCTCTCCTAATTTCCTTCTTAAGCTCCTTCCTGTTGGCCTTATAATCTTCTAGATCTCTAACATCACCTGGCTCTCTGAACCTTTTGTGAGCTTTTCTTTTCTTCTTGACTAGATTTATTACAGGCTTTGTACACCACGGTTCCTGTACCCTACCATAAATTCCCTGTCTCATTGAAACGTACCTATGCAGAACTCCACACAAATATCCCCTGAACATTTGCCACATTTCTTCCATACTTTTCCCTGAGAACATCTGTTCCCAATTTAAGCTTCCAATATCCTGCCTGATAGCCCCATAATTTCCCTTGCTCCAATGAAACCCATTTCTAACTTGTCTGGGTTCCTATCTCTCTCGAATGCTATTGTAAAGGAGATAGAATTATGATCAGTATCTCCAAAATGCTCTTCTACTGAGAGATCTGACACCTGACCAGGTTCATTTCCCAATACCAAATAAAGTACAGTCTCTTCTCTTGTAGGCTTATCTACATCTTGTGTCAAGAAACCTTCCTGAACACACCTAGCAAACTCCACTCCATTTAAACCCCTCACTCTAGGGAGATACCATTCGATATTTGGGAAATTAAAATCTCTCATCACGACAACTCTGTTACTATTACGCCTTTCCAGGATCTGTTTCCCTATCTGCTCCTCGATATCTCTGTTACTATTGGGTGGCCAATAAAAAACACCCAGTGAAGTTAGCATAAAGATGGTGGACTCTCTTCTCACTATTACCATCAGGAGGTACAGGAGCCTTAGGTCCCACAGCACCAGGTTCAGGAACTGGTATTGCCCTTCAACCATCAGGCTCCTGAACCAGTGCAGATAACTTCACTCACTTCAAAGCTGAACTAACTCCACAACCTATGGACTCACTTCCAAGGACTCTACAACTCATGTTCTCAGTATTACATATTTACTTATTTATATTAACTCAATTTGTCTCCTTTTGCACATTGGTTACTCATCATCGTTTTTGTTTATAGTTTTTCATAAAATCTAGTATTGCTCTATTTCTCCTGCAAATGCTTGCAAGAAAATAAATCTAGTGTAAGATGACATAGATAAATTTTGATAATAAATTTACATTGACTTTGACTTAAAATTCTTCCTCTCACCTTAAATATGGACCTTCTAGTTCTGGACCACCTTGCTCTGGGTAGAAGTTCCTGAATTACTGATCCCAACTATCAGGTCACCCTTTAGCCCTACCTTCAAGTGAAAATAAACCCATTTTATCCTTTCACTGTTAAATACAGTCTTCCATTTCAGGCAACATCCTGCTGAATCTCTTCCGCATTCTCTCTGTTGCTATGATGTCCTTCCTGTAGTGTGGTGACTACAACAGTAGATAATACCAAGTGCAGGTTAAGCAGTTTTGTCCAATGACAACATGATGTTTCAGTACCTATACTCAGTGTCTCGACCTCTGAATGCAAGGCAAGATGAGGAGGGTTATATGAAGCTATAAATGGATCTGTAGATTACTAGGACTTGTTTAAGATACAGAAATAGGAAGTAGTGCTTGGCTAGGAAAAAAAAAGCAAGACACAAACGGGACAACTACCAACAGAAAGCAGTAGTGTTGATGCACTTTCAAGGAGGGTGGCCAAGTGTATGTGGGAGAAAAATAAACGATCACATTGAAAGATTGGATAAACATAAATGGATCATATGGCCTGTTTCCTCATGGTATAGAGATATAGATTAATAGAGAGATAGAGTAAGATAATGGGACCCTCAGTCAAATGTAACTGGACCAATCATCAAGCACTCTTTTTACCCCAACCCATTTAATTACCCAGCATTCCCATCAACTCCCCTTGCCCCAGATCTTGCTACTTGTCTGCACACTAGGTTAATTAGGATATTTTGGGGATGTGGGAGAGAACTAGAGCACCCTTAGCTCAATAAAACTAAAAAAGGACATTTTTCTAGAAAATGGAATTGATATTAAGTTTTGCCATTAGCCTACTTCACCAGTTCCAATGAACTGCAGCAGTATGGAGATCACAATAAAGCAAACTGTTACCTTTGAGGAATGATTGCAAGCCACTTTTTCTTTGAAAGAGGAGAGGCTGGGGGTGTGGGTTAGAATTTAATTGAGGTAAATGCATTATTGGAGGTATACGTCACACAAATAAGAACTGTTCCTGCTCTGCAGTGTGGCCAACAAGGGGTTGCAGTTTAAAGTAACTGGCAGAAGGATTAGAGAGGAGGGGAGGAAATACTTTCTAACCCAGGGCATCAGTGGTCTGGAACACACTGCCTGGAATGATGAAGGAAACATAAGCCCTCTTTACATTTAACTGACACTTAATTCGGTGCTTGAAGTTTTGGGGTGCAGAGTTCCTACGTACAACAAGTGTAGATGAAAGCTGGGCAAACGACGCGAAGGAGGTGTGAGACCAGACTGGAGTTATCGTGTCTCAAGGTTAGAGTTCATTTGCAATGAAGTGCAAGTAGGGTAGCATTGTACAATAGTGTCAAGAAACTGCATGGTTAATAAAACATCAACTTGCAGGATTAGAAACTCCATTCAGGGTTTGAGGTTACTGTGGTGAACTACATATACCTGTCTGGACACGCCCCCCCCGCTGACTGCTCCTGTGGCTCCTCCCACAGACCCCGGTATAAAGGCGATTGAGGCCTGAGCTCTGCCCTCAGTCTCCAGGATGTAGTATGGTAGTCAATTGCTGCTTGTTCTTTCTTCCAGTCAATAAAAGCCGATATCTCGCCTCACGTCTCGGAGAGAGTTATTGATGGTGCATCAGTTACCATGGTCCTTTTGCACATGTTGTTTAGTGCGCTTATTCTCTCTGCAGAGGCTGCAGCTTCTAATGATAGTGGGTGAAAGATTCTTGAGGATACTGCTACCCAGAATCAAAATCAGAATGAGGGTTATTATCACTGACATACACTCAGTGGCCACTTTAATAGGCATGCCTGTACACCTGCTTGTCAATGCAAATATCTAATCATTCAATCAGATGGCAACAACTCAATGCACAAAGGCATGCAGTCAAGAGGTTCAATTGTTGTTCAGGGCAAATATTAGAACAGAGAAGAAATGTGATCTAAGTAACTTTGAGTGTGGAATGATTGTTGGTATCAAACAGGGTGGTTTGAGAATCTCAGAAACTGCTGATCTCCTGGGATTTTCACACACAACAGAGTTTACAGAGAATGGTGTGAAAAACACACAATAAAAAAATCCGGTTAGCAACAGTTCTGTGGGTGAAAACACCTTGTTAATAAGAGAATGGCCAGACTGGATCAAGCTGACAGGAAGGCGACAGTAACTCAAATTGCCATGCATATCAACAGTGGTGCGCAAGAGAGAATCTTTGAAAATAACATGTCAATCCTTGAAGTAGGTGGGCTACTGCAGCAGAAGACCATGAATATATATAAATAAACTTAGTGGCCACTTTATTAGATACCTCCTGTACCTAATTAAATGGCCAGTGAGTGTACGCTATGAAATTTGAAGTTTGGTGGCAGCAGTACAGTGCAAGACGTAAAAAAAATACTATGAGTTACAACAAAAAATAAATAACCAGTGCAAAAGAGAAATAGTGAGGTTCTTGGGTTCATGAACCATACATAAATCTGATAGCGGAGGGGAAGAAGCTGTTCCTGAAATTTTGTGTGTGAGTCTTCAGGCTTCTGTACCTCCGCCTGATGAGAGGAGGGTTGGTGAGGGTTCTGAATGATGGTATATTCTTGTAGATTATATACATCTGTGTTCTCTCCAAAGCTTACCCAGAACAAATCTAAAAACAAAATGGAATGTCAGTTGGGGATTCAAACTGTCTGCTGAAGGAACTCAGCAGTTCAAGTGGCATCTGTGGGAGGAAAGGAATTTTCAAAGCTTCAGGTCAAGACTCTGCCTTGTCATGAGTTTCTCCAGCACATTGTCTGTTGCTCCCAATTTCAGTATCTGCAGTCTCTCCAGTTGGTATGGTGTGGAGATTGATTCAGTAACTTCATCTCCCTGAGCTTTGGATTCTAAAAATGGTGGACACAGTGGAGTCCATCACAGGCAAAGCCCTCCCCACTATAAAGAATATTTACAAGGATTTGCGATAGAGAGCTCTTCAGTTTTTTAAGTAAAATCTTCAATCTATCCTCAAATTGGTCTTACAAAGTGCAAAACCAAAACATATTGATTAGGGAAAAGCAAAATCTGCATAAAGTGATCTTCACTTATTCTGTAGGTTTAACCGATTTTCAAATTCTTTGGATTATTAAGGGCTGTTTCTTCGGCCTGTTCGAAGCTGTCTGAAACTGACTGTGTTTTAAATTACTCCTTGTGAACAGTGGGGAAGTAAACCTGGATCCATGCTTGCTTGGAAATTATAGATTGTTAATTGATCAAATTAGTAGCCTGACATTACACAACGATGTTTTAGTACATCTGGATGGAATTTCTGTCCACTGTTTCAGTGAAGGAAGTAAACCCTTTATTACTTTAAATGTGTAATGTCTTTGTTAAACAGCTGAAGGGAAACTGCATATTAACACATTTGCCAAGTAGTTAGTGATGACGCAAAGCTTGTTTGCACCTCATTACTTGCTTTCTTTTTTCCCCCCAGCATCTAAAATGAAAACAGCTTTTCTAGATGATGGACTTGATTTTAAATCTTGCTGCTCACCCAGCCCAGTGCACTAATGCCAATTAGCTACAGCAATATGGAAATGAGAAGACATTAACTTTGAGGGATGAATGCAAAGGCTACTCTGCTTTCTTTGGAATGGAAGGGGCTGATGGGGAGACTTAACTGAATATTAAGCATTATAAGGCCACAAAACATAGGAGCAGAATTAGGCTATTCCACACATCAAGTTTGTTCTGCCAATCTATCATGGCTGATTTATTATCCCACTCAACCCCATTCTCTTGTCCGTAACCTTTGATGCCCTGACTAATCAAGAACCCATCAACTACCACTTTGCAGTGGTGCTAGAAAGTTTGTGAACCCTGTCAAATTGTCTCTATTTCTGCATAAGTATGACCAAAAATGTGTTCAGAACTTCACCTAAGTCTTAAAACTACATAAAGAAAGCACAATTAAATAAATCACACAACCAAACATTATACTTGTTCATTTATTTATTGAGAAAAATGATCCAATATTGCATGTATTTGTTGGAAAAAGTATGTGAACCTTTGCTTTCAGTAACTGGTGTGACACCCACCCCCCCCCCCCCCCCCATACAGCAATAATTTCAACCAAACACTTCTGGTAACTGTTGATCAGTCCTGCACATCAGCTTGGAGGAATTCTAGGCCATTCCTCCTTACAAAACTACTTCAGCTCTGGGATGTTGGTGGGCTCCTTGCCTGAACTGCTTGCTTCAAGCCCTTCCGCAACATTTCTATAGGATTAAGGTCAAGACTTTGACAGCCATTCCTAAACATGAATTTTCATCTTTTTAAATCATTTTTTTGTTGATTTACTCTCGTTTTTTGGGTCATTGTCCTGTTGCATCATCCAACCTCTATTAAGCTTCAGGTGATGACAATAGACAATAGACAATAGGTGCAGAAGTAGACCATTCGGCCCTTCGAGCCTGCACTGCCATTTTGAGATCATGGCTGATCAATTACTATCAATACCCGGTTCCTGCCTTGTCCCCATATCCCTTGATTCCCCTATCCATAAGATACCTACCTAGCTCCTTCTTGAAAGCATCCAGAGAATTGGCCTCCACTACCTTCCGAGGCAGTGCATTCCAGACCCCCACAACTCTCTGGGAGAAGAAGTTTTTCCTTAACTCTGTCCTAAATGACCTACCCCTTATTCTCAAACCATGCCCTCTGGTACTGGACTCTCCCAGCATCTGGACCATATTTCCTGCCTCTATCTTGTCCAATCCCTTAATAATCTTATATGTTTCAATCAGATCCCCTCTCAATCTCCTTAATTCCAGCGTGTACAAGCCCAGTCTCTCTAACCTCTCTGCGTAAGACAGTCCAGACATCCCAAGAATTAACCTTGTGAATCTCGCTGCACTTCCTCTACAGCCAGGATGTCCTTCCTTAACCCTGGAGACCAAAACTGTACACAATACTCCAGGTGTGGTCTCACCAGGGCCCTGTACAAATGCAAGAGGATTTCCTTGCTCTTGTACTCAATTCCCTTTGTAATTAAGGCCAACATTCCATTAGCCTTCTTCACTGCCTGCTGTACTTGCTCATTCACCTTCAGTGACTGATGAACAAGGACTCCGAGATCTCTTTGTATTTCTCCCTTACCCAACTCTACACCGTTCAGATAATAATCTGCCTTCCTGTTCTTACTCCCAAAGTGGATAACCTCACACTTATTCACATTAAACGCCATCTGCCAAGTATCTGCCCACTCACCCAGCCTATCCAAGTCACCCTGAGTTCTCCTAACATCCTCATCACATGTCACACTGCCACCCAGCTTAGTATCATCAGCAAATTTGCTGATGTTATTTTCTATGCCTTCATCCAAATCGTTAACGTAAATGGTAAACGGCTGTCGTCCCAATACCGAGCCCTGTGGCACCCCACTAGTCACCACCTGCCATTCCGAGAAACACCCATTCACCGCTACCCTTTGCTTTCTATCTGCCAACCAGTTTTCTATCCATGTCAATGCCTTCCCCCTGATGCCCTGAGCTTTGATTTTACCCACCAATCTTCTATGTGGGACCTTATCAAATGCCTTCTGAAAATCGAGGTACACTACATCCACTGGATCTCCCCCATCTAACTTCCTGGTTACATCCTCGAAAAACTCCAACAGATTAGTCAAGCATGATTTACCCTTGGTAAATCCATGCTGGCTCGGCCCAATCCTATCACTGCTATCTAGATATGCCACTATTTCATCCTTAATAATGGACTCTAGCATCTTTCCCACCACCGGTCAGGCTGACAGGTCGATAGTTCTCTGTTTTCTCCCTCCCTCCTTTCTTAAAAAGTGGGATAACATTAGCCATTCTCCAATCCTCAGGAACTGATCCTGAATCTAAGGAACATTGGAAAATGATTACCAATGCATCCACAATTTCCAGGGCCACCTCCTTTAGTACCCTAGGATGCAGACCATCTGGACCTGGGGATTTGTCAGCCTTCAGTCCCATCAGTCTTCTCATCACAGTTTCCTTCCGAATGTCAATCTGTTTCATTTCCTCTGTTACCCTATGTCCTTGGCCCATCCATACATCTGGGAGATTGCTTGTGTCTTCCTTAGTGAAGACAGATCTAAAGTACTCATTAAATTCTTCTGCCATTTCTCTGTTTCCCATAACAATTTCACCCAATTCATTCTTCAAGGGCCCAACAATGTTCTTAACTATCTTCTTTCTCTTCACATACCTAAAAAAGCTTTTGCTATCTTCCTTTATATTCCTGGCTAGCTTGTGTTCATACCTAATTTTTTCTCCCCGTATTGTCTTTTTAGTTAAGTTCTGTTGTTCCTTAAACACTTCCCAATCATCTGTCCTCCCACTCACCTTAGCTCTGTCATATTTCCTTTTTTTTAATGCTATGCAATCTCTGACTTCCTTTGTCAACCACTGTGGCCCCTTTCCCCCCTTTGAATCCTTCCTTCTCTGGGGGATGAACTGATTTTGCACCTTGTGCATTATTCCCAAGAATACCTGCCATTGCTGTTCCACTGTCTTTTCTGCTAGGCTATCCGTCCAGTCAACTTTGGCCAGCTCCTCCCTCATGGCTCCATAGTTTCCCCTGTTCATCTGCAACACTGACTCCTCCGATCTGCCCTTATCTTTCTCAAATTGCAGATAAAAGCTTATCATATTATGATCACTACCTCCTAATGGCTCCTTTACTGCAAGATTGCTTATCAAATCCTGTTCATTACATAACACTAAATCCAGAATAGTCTTGTCCCTGGTCGGCTCTCGTACAAGTTGTTCCAAGAATGCATCCCGTAGGCACTCTACAAACTCCCTATCCTGTGGTCCAGCACCAACCTGATTCTCCCAGTTCACCTGCATGTTGAAATCCCCCATAACTACTGCGACATTACCTTTGCCACATGCCAATGTTAACTCCCTATTCAACTTGCACCCAATATCCATGCTACTGTTTGGTGGCCTGTAGACAACACCCATTTGGGTCCTTTTGCCCTTACTGTTCCTCAGTTCTATCCACACAGACTCTACTTCTCCTGACCCTATGTCCCCCCTTGCAAAGGACTGAATCTCATTCCTCATCAACAGGGCCACCCCACCCCCTCTGCCCACATTTCTGTCCCTATGATAGTACATATACCCTTGTACATTCATTTCCCAGGTCTGATCTCCCTGCAGCCATGTCTCCGTTATCCCAACAACATCATAGTTACCCATTCGCACCTGGGCTTCAAGCTCATCCGTCTTATTTCTGACACTTCGTGCATTCAGATATAGAATTTTTAGCCCATTTCTCCTCTCTCTGTTTGAATCGCTGCCTATTGTGCTTAACCCAGCTCCCCGAACTCCCATCGGGCTATACGCCCCTAGAATTTTGTTGTCCTTCCTAAATTTACTTATTCTTTCAACACATTTAACTCCATGTTCCGTCAGACCATCCCTCTGTACCTGAGTCCTCCTTATCACTTGTTCCGCCCCACCTTCCTCTACTACACACTTAATATTCCGAAACCGTGTTGTCCCCACCTGTCCTTTATTCTTCCTCTCGCTATCCTCTCTCACATCCTGGATCCCCGCCCCCTGCAAATTTAGTTTAAACCCCCCCAAGAAGCACTAGCAAACTTCCCTGCAAGAATGTTAGTACCACTCCAGTTCAGGTGTAAACCGTCCCTTCGGAACAGGTCCCACCTTCCCTGGAATAAAGCCCAATTATCTACAAACCTGAAGCCCTCCCTCCTGCACCACCTCTCAGCCACGTATTAATCTTTATAATCCTTCTGTTCCTTGCCTCACTCGCACGTGGCACAGGTAGCAATCCTGAGATTGTTACCCTGGAGATCCTGCTCTTCAGCTTGGCACCAACTCCCTGAACTCCCTACGCAGGACCCCCTGATGGACTGATACCCTGACGTTCTTCTGTAAAATGTCTTGATACAACTTTGAATTCATTGTTCCCTCATGACTGCAAGATGTCCAGGCCCTAGGGTAACAAAGCAGCCCCAAACCATGATGCTCCTTCAACCATGCTTCACGGTTGGGATGAGGTTTTGGTGTTGGTGCGCAGTGCCCCTTTTCCTCCAAACATAGTTATGTGCATTTCTGCCAAAAAGTTCAACTTTTGTCTTCTCTGTCCACAGAACATTGTCCCAGAAGTATTGTAGAGCATCCAGGTGGTCTTTTGCAAACTTGAGACATGCAGCAACGTTTTTCTTGGAGACCAGCGGTTTTCTCCATGGTTCCCTTCCATGAACATCATTCTTGTTCAGTGTTTTTCTTATAGTGGTCACATGAACATTTAGCAGGTTCTAGAAATTTCTGCAGACCTTTTGCTGTTCCCCTTGGGTTCTTTTTCACCTCCTTCAGCATTGCACATTGTGCTCTTGGTGTGATCTTTGCAGGAAGCCCACTCCTAGGGTGAGTAGCAACAGTACTGAGTTTCCTCCATTTGTAAACAATTTCTCTTACTGTGGACTGAAGAACACTCAGGTCTTTAGAAATGCTTTTGTAGCCTTTTCCAGCTTCATGCATCTCTGCAATTCTTCTCTGAGGTCCTCTGAAAGTTGTTTTGTTCCAGGCATGGTGCACAGTTCTTTCTTGAGAAGAGCAGGTTCTATCAGTAACCTGATTTTGTGTGTCTTTTTTATAGGGCAGAACAGCTCTACAACCCACACCTCCAATCTCATCTCATTGGTTGGAACACCTGAGTCCATATAGCTTTTGAAGAACGCATTACCCCAGAGGTTCACATAATTTTTCCAACAAATGCATGTAATATTGGATCATTTTTCTCAATAAGTAAATGAACAAGTACAAACTTTTTTGTGTTATTTATTTAATTGGGTTCTCTTTATCTAGTTTTAAAACTTACACGAAGATATGATCACATTTTAGATCATATTTATACAGAAATATAGAAAATTCTAAAGGGATCATGAACAGTCCCAACAGTGACTCCTGTGGAGCACCAACCTGCCAACCAAACAAGGCTCCTTTCATTCCCACTCTTTTCCTACTGCCAGTCAGCCAATATTCTATCCATGCTAGCACCTTTCCTGTACCATCATGGGCTCTTACTTGTTAAGCAGCCTCAAGTGTGGTACTTTGTCAAAGGCTTTCTGAAAAGCCAAGTAAACAATGTCTACTGACTCTCCTTTGTCTGTCCTGCCTGTTATTTACTCAAATAATTCCAACAGATTTGTCAGGCAAGGTTTCCCCTTAAGATAGATATATAGATAGATAGACAATTTATTGATCCCAAAATAAATTATAGTGTCTAGGTACCATAAGTACACTGATAAACAAATACACAAATATTAGAAAAGAAGTAAGAAAGAATAAAAAATAAGTTACCTCAAACAGTCTAACAGGAGGGTGCCATCACTTCCCTGGCTATAGGTTGATTGATTATAGAGCCTAATGGCTGAGGGTAAGAATGACCTCATATAGTGCTCCTTAGAGCAGTGCAGTTGTCTTAGCCTATTACTAAAAGTGCTCCTCTGGTCAGCCAAGGCGGAGGGTGAGAAATATTGTCCAGAATTGCCAGGGTTTTCCCTAGGGTCCTTTGCTCTACCACAGCCTCCACTGTGTCCAGATTGACTCCTACAACAGAGCTAACGTTTCTAATCAGTTTATTGAGCCTGTGGCATCACCTGTGTTGATGCCATTGACCCAGCACAACACCACATAGAAAATTGTACTGGTGACAACAGACTGGTAGAACATGTGAAGGAGAGGCCTGAATACTCCAAGGGACCTCAGTCTCCTCAGGAAGTGGAGGCGACTCTGGCCCTTCTTGTACACAGCCTCTGTGTTGGTGCTCCACTCAAGTCTGTCATCCAGGTGCACTCTCAGGTACTTGCATGTCCTCACCACATCCATGCCCTCACCATCAATAGTAACAGGGAGCAGTGCGGGCTTAGTCTTCCTAAAGTCCATCACCATCTCCTTTGTCTTACTGATGTTGAGCTGCAGATGATTCAGCTTGTGCCATTTGACAAAGTCCTCCACCAGGGCCCTGTATTCATCCTCCAGTTCTCCATTTATATTTGCAGCTATTGCAGAGATATCAGAGAATTTCTGCAGATGACATGACTCAGTGTTATATCTAAAGTCTGAGGTATTCAGGGTAAACAGGAAGGGAGCAAATACAGTCCCCTCTGGGGCCCCAGTGCTGCTTTTAGCCATGTCTGACACACATCTCTGAAGCTGCACAAACTGTGGTCTGCAGTCAGGTAGTCCATTATCCGGTGATACAATGGAAGTGCCAATCTGCAATGAATGGAGCTTTCCCCCAACAATGAGGGCTGAATGGTATTAAAGGCATTTGAGAAATCAAAAGTGCTGCCCTACTTATCCAAATGGGAGTAGGCTCTGTACAGCAGGTAGATGACAGCATTGTCAACTCCAATGTGCTCCTGGTAGACAAACTGCAGGGGATCGAAGGCTGATCTGACCAGGTGTCGGAGCAGAGCCAGGACCTCTAGGGTCTTCAGGATATGTGAGGTAAGGGTAACTGGACAATAGTCATTCAAGGCTTTTGGTTGGGTGCTGGGACCACACATGATGCTTTCTACATAGTCAGAACCCTTTCCAGGCTGAGACTCAGATTGAAAATGTGTTGGAAAAGTCCACATGGCTGCTCAGCACACTTCTTCAGGACCATGGGGTTCACACCATCCGGTACTAATGCTTTGCTGTGCCGGTGTTTCTCCAAAGCCCTTCTCACCTGCTCAGTATTAAAGGCAAGTCCATGATGACTGGGGAATTGAGTGGAAGGTGAAGATTGGGATGTTAGTAGTTGGTATGTGGAGCTGTGGATGGTAGGTGCAGGGCAAGGAAGGGACGTAGACAGTGGTAGCCTGATGTCTTGAGTCAGCTCTATCTTAGATGTCCATGTACAAGGTCTGCATCATTAGTGTGTCCATGAAGACCCAGAACATGGTCATAACTGGACTGAAAATTATTTGTTTGCATTACTCAAGGGAGAGCATTGCCATAGTGACAGATTGTTAAATTATATTGCTTTCAACCATAGCAATAAAGGTCCATGAACTGACATGAGGAAGGATGCACCTACTAAATGGGAGATTTGGTTTGTTTTTACATGGTGTACATTAAGGCATTAAAGCAAATGCCATGGACAACCTAATGATAAAAAACACCAGCTTGAAAAGGAAATAAAATATCAAACAGGCTGAATGAGAAAACATTGGCAAGGTCTTTTGCAGAGCAAAATCCTACTTATTCTGATTTGAGCAGCTTCTGACTTTGGAGTACATTTGACATTTGACGATCAGCACAGGGTGAATCTATTTGGCCCATCCGGAATGCAATGAGTTTTTTATGAAACTATCCAAGTAATCCCGTCTGCTGTAAATATTTCACTTCAGAAAGCATTTCTCCAAATCTTAGAGCCATAGAGTCATAGATCAATACAGCACAGATATAGGCCCTTCAGCCTGATAAGTCCATGCCAACCACATCGACAAGCTGGTTAATCCCAATTTTCCATGTTTAGCCCATATCCGTACAGGTCCCACCTCCCATGTATCAATCAATATGCTTTTTAAATGATACCATTGTACCATCCCCCACCACTTTCTCTGATAGTTCGTTCCATATACTCACCACCCTCTCCATGCAAAAGTTGCCCCTCGTGTTCCTGGCAAATCTTTTCTTGTCACCTTAAACCTATGCACCCTGGTTTTGGACTTCCATACCCCAGAGAAAAGACTAATACCATCCACCTTATCTATAGTTCTCATAATTTTAAGCATTTATATCAAGTCTCCCTTCATCTGAGATTCAGATACAGATCTATTCATCACATTACATCGAAATATATTGTGAAATGCATCATTTGTGTCAACATCCAATACAACCCAAGGATTAGCTGGGGGCAGCCTGCAAGTGCCACCACACATTCCCTACTAACGTAGCATGCCCTCTGTGCTCAGCAGAACAACACAGAACACAACAAAACTGAGCATATCAAGCAACAGAACCACAGCAGCAAATGAAGCCTCTCCTATCCATCTATCCTTACACAAGGACAGCCCTTCAATCTCAGGACAGGCCTCTGGGCCTCCAATCTCCAGCATCCATCGGACTTTGACTTCCAGACTTCTGATCGACCTTCAGATTTTGATCTTCAGTGTCAACGCCCTAGACTAGACGATGATGGGACCCAGAACTCCAGCTTGAACTCCAGGCTCACCGACTCACCAGCTCTTATGCCTCCTGCTTGAATGGACGTCTGATCCCGTGACAGTCCATCGTGCATGAATGTTCTTCACCACCCAACCACACTGCTGGAGTTCGAACATGGAGCAGTGGTTTAGACTCTGGAGGTCCTTTGTGTTAAGACCACGTCACTGGACTTCAAGCATGGAATGGATACCTGGACTCTGGATGTCCTTCATCACTCATTCACAATGCTGGCCTTCGTTTCTCATTCTCCGACATTCCAAGGAACAGATTTTCTTTTAAGTTACAGTGGTAGCCAGTGTAACAGCACTCTGGAAAAGGACTGATCTGAAATAAGCTCTTTGTCCTCCATTTAGAACTCTCACAGGTATGTCCTCCATTCGATTTAAAACAAATTTTAAATTTGCAATACAACAGGGTCTTTTAAGAGACTCCTGGATAGGTACATGGAGCTTAGAAAAATAGAGGGCTATGGGTAACCCCAGGTAATTTCTCAGATAAGGACATGTTTGGCACAGCTTTGTGGGCCAAAGAGCCTGTATTGTGCTGTAGGTTTTCTGTGTTTCTATGTTTCTAAATCATTTGCTTGGGCTTTGCACTAGAAAGTTCAAGGGAGATATTAGAGGAAGGTTTTTTACTCAGAGAGTGGTTGGTACGTGGAATGCACTGCCTGAGTCAGTGGTGGAGGCAGATACACTAGTCAAATTTAAGAGACTACTAGACAGATATATGGAGGAATTTAAGGTGGGGGGTTATATGGGAGGCAGGGTTTAAGGGTCAGCACAACATTGTGGGCCAAAGGGCCTGTACTGTGCTGTATTGTTTTACGTTCTATCTTCTATGTTCTAAATTTCCATGTTGGGGAGAGTGAGGCAGCTTCTGCCATGCCCATAGGAGAGATTACTGTATTTGGGCCACCTGTTAACACAGGAGCAGCCACTGCCCATCACCAACAATGACCACTGTCACCATGGCAGCCAGGGTAAGCTCGCAGCCGCACATCTTAGCACCGACTGGCCCCAGGCCTGCAGAATCCAAGGACAGTCATGCACAGATGTGGTGAGATCAGGGGATTCACACTAGCTTCATAGAACCTCGGCTCTGTTGGTAGCATATTTCTCTCTCTATACCATACACGTGACCCCATTTCATGTCGATCCATTGGCACTTTTTTTCTTAGGAAATGACAAGGTGGCAGCCAGGCAAAAGGCCTGTGCACTATTGAACCTGCTCTTGCACCCCTTAAGGCTTATATTCTGGATCTAAATTATACCAGTGGGCATAACTTTAAGGTAATTGTTGGAAAGTATATGGGGAGAGTGTTGGAGGAACTGTAATTTCTTTACACAGAGAGTAGTGGATGCACAGAAAGCTCTGCCAGGGGTCATGGTAGAAGCAGAATGCATTACAGATATTTAAAAATCTCTTAGATAGGCACATGGATGATAGGAAAATGGAGATCTATGTAAGAGGGAAGGGTTAGATTTATCTTAGAGTTGGTTATAAGGTCAGTGTAACATTGTGGGCCGAAGGGCCTGTACTGTGCTGTAGTGTTCTATGTTCTATGTAATACAAAATGCATTTCCAAATTTAGTGCCCTGGTTCACATCTTTACTGTTATGATGTAGGTATTTCACTTAGCAGCTCGGTAAGAGCTGTTTGTTCTGCTTTTAGCCTGTTTGGTTTATTGATGAAGATAAGGATGTTGTGGAATGTGTGCCATCCAATTAGTGGGAGGCTTTCCTTGGTGATGGACAGTAAGGTTGGTCTTGGGCTTCTGTTCCAGAGGAGATGAGGAGAGAAGACACTGGGGAGAACCCATCGTAGCATACAATGATGGGAGACCCATTTGTTCGAGGTGGATCGCAAGCGACATTTGGAAGGTGGTGTATGCTTTCACGTTGGCCAAGGGCCCAGCGTGTGAGTGACCGAGAAGTTCAAGATGAGCTCCAACTTGTGGTACATTTGACTGTTAGAATGGTCCCTTTTCTTTTTGTTGTTCTTTACTAACCCTTCATTTAAGATTCATGAATATAATTCCTTTAATTGTATGCAGTGTACTGTCTGTTATTTCATGGCACTAATTTGTAACAGGGTAGTGAATTACTTTGCACAAACAGGGGGTTGGGGTGGGGACTCCCGCCTCAATCTCCTACGTTTGCCGGGGCCGGAGATTGTCTTTCCTAAACTTACACAGTCGAGGAAACCAGGGTGTTTCACAAACCAGGCAGATGGGGTTGGGGGGGGGATGGACAGGTGAGGGGTCTTTCAGGATTGCTGTGTTTGTTCTATTTCCTTCTTAAGTGAGCTTAGGAGCTGGTTTTGGTCTGTTCTGAATCAACAAATTCTCTTACAGTTAGACCTTCCATTTTTTTTCCTGCGTTACAAGTGACTCGATGTCAAAACAATGAATATCTCTTAACAAAACAATGTCACAGAGCACTTAACGGGTATTAACAAATAGCATTCAGATATTTTTACCAGTGACTCTAATATCTGAAGTAGCAAATTAAATTCTGATTCTCTGGGTTTTAGCTTTGCTTCAATTTTATTAACATTTGTGGTGAAGACATTCTTCTGATTTCATTATATTTTCTCTTTATTAAGATCGGATTTCAGCAGTCTTGAGCTGTTTCCTACTATCTAAAGACAGAAGATTCAAAAGACTCACTTAACCCACTCTAATGCATCATTCATCTCAGTAAGAATCATTGCTAAATGATCTTTGCTGGAAGTACCAGCTCTTATATAAAGTGGAGAAAATGCTTTCACTTCCGAAAACTAATATCAAATACAATGAATTTATACATGACCCAGGAGTCCAGTTAATAGATCTTGTCATTTACCTGTGTGTTGCCATGGTAACACAATTGACTTAAATAATTAAACACCAATCGCTTTGACAGGAAGAAATAATGAAAGTTTAGTAATTATGCAAATAATGAATTACTGGGATGGTCAGTGAATCTGCTCTGGAACAGTGCTTCTGTTAGGTCTTGTATACAGGCACAATGTACCAATGCTCGTCAATGTCTAATGTTCAAAGTTCAAAGTAAATTTATTATCAAAGTATGTGTATGTCACTATATACTGCCCTGAGATCCATTTTCTTGCAGGCATTCATGTAGAACAAAGAAATACAATAGAACCAATGAGAAACTACATACAAAGACTGACAGGCAAACAATGTGCAAAAATAGCAAACTATGCAAATACAAAAAAGTAATAAACAAACAAATAAATAAATAATACTGAGAACGTTGCTGGTGGGAGTCCCTGAAAGTCAGTCTATAGGTTGTGTTCAGTGATCGGTTCATTGCTGAGACGAGTAAAAATTATCCATGCTGGTTCAGGAGCCTGATAGTTGAAGATCTGCATCTGGGTAATTCTTGAAAGCAAAGTATTGTTAATTTGTTGACTCTTTAGCTGAAACTGAGCTCCATATTTTTATATTTCAGTGTAACATCAAAGGAGGCCATTCTGTTCATCAAGTTTATTCTCTCCCATCAGTTGCATTCATGTATTTCCCTGTACTTACTCATCCCCACCTTTCCACTGACTTCGCTGCCACCCAGTGTTCCAGGGAATAAAGATAAGCAAAATTTAAAACTCAAGCTTGCTTATTGTCATTCTTCAATATACGACTGTAAAGAAAAATGAATTGATTGTTACTTCAGATCCAATGCAGCATTAAAAAAACACAATAAAATGCACACTGCACTCCAACAGCTCTGGAGATCAGAACTGAAGCTCAGTCTGTGGAACCAGGAGGCAGGAGTAGTACCGCCACACTGTTCTTGCACCCTTCAAGGTAGGAGAGGTGGGGAAAATAAAGGTACTGGCCAAGGAGTAGCAGAGGGATGTGGAAGAGATTTTGCTTAAATTGTGATGAGCTTGACAAGGGTGGGAAGAGCAACTCTGGACTTGTATGGATCTATGCTGAGGAGGCTTAACTGGATGGGAAATCAAGGACTTTCAAGAAAGTTCAAGGATTCTACAACTCATGTTCTCAATATTATTTATTTAGTTCTTCTTCTTAATATTATTATTATTAAAATTCTCAGCGCAAGCTGGTAAAACCTGAGGTGCGGGCATTGCCAAGAATGCTCATTTCTCAATTACTAGGAACTTTTGGACTATTCTAGTGGTGTTTAGTATTGTGACTTTCCGAAGATTTACATAGATACCAGTTGTTGATATTACTATCAGGACAAAGTATACCCTGTTCATGTTCCAAAGTTTTTCACCTCCTCCTTTAATTCAGGATATTGCTGCTTTTTTTTAACTTACTGATTTCTGTATCTTATGTGTGTTTGGAATGGCTGTATCTATTAAGTAAGTTGTTTTGGCTTGTTTATCCTATAATATTATATCCGGATGGTTATTATGGATTGTCCTACCTGTAATGACAGTTTGTTCATTATACAATTTATTATTATTTAAATTTGCACAGTTTGTCTTCATTTGCACATTGGCTGTTTGTCAGTCTTGGTCCCTGTGCAGCTTTTTATTGAATCTATTGTATTTCTTTGTTCTGCTGTGAAGGCCTGCAACAGAGTGAATCCCAAGGTAGTATATGGTGACATATACGTACTTTGATAGCAATGTTTTGAACTTTGAACTTTGAATCTGGATGCATTCACCAAGAACTCATTTTAATAACTGGTATTAATTAATCAAGAGGAAATTATAATCACACACTATGACATAAAACTCCAAATCCTTGGATGCTTGTGGGGTGAGGGAGATGTGGACTGTTTTATAGAGCAATATGATTTCCAATGCCCCCGCTCTGTTTCAATCTGTCTTAATGAATTAGCTGCCTCTGTCTAAAAATATACCTTGTTTGCTGTGGTCAGAGGTGGGAAAAATGAAGGCCAGACTACTTGTGTGCAAACATTCACACCCAGATAAGTGTACATTACTATAATGTTCGATTAGCCCATTCCTTCCCTAACTCCTCCACCAATCTTCGTATCATCTGCAAACTTGTCAACAAAGCCATCCATTCCATCACCTAAATCATTGATATACAGCATAAAAAGAAATGGTCCCAACATCAACTCCTGCGGAACACCACCAGTCACTGGCAGCCAACTAGAAAAGGATCCATTTATTCCCACTCACTGCCTCCTACCAATCAGCCAATGCTCTCACCATGCCAGTAACTTTCCTGTAATAACTTGGTAAGCAGCCTCATGTCTGGCACTTTGCCAAAGGCCTTCTGAAAATCCAGATATACAACATCTACTGCATACTTTCTACCTATCTTACTTGTAATCTCAAAGAATTCCAACAGGTTCGTCAGGCAAAATTTTCCCTTAAGGAAACAATGCTGGCTTTGTTCTATCTTGTCCTGTGTCACCAAGTACTCCATAACCTCATCCTTAACAATTGGTTCCAGTATCTTCCCAACCACTGAAGTCAGGCTAACTGGTCTATAATTTCCTTTCTGCTGCCTCCCTTCTTTCTTAAAGAGTGGAGTGACATTTGCAGTTTTCTGGTTCTCTGGAACCATGCCAGAGCCAATGATTCTTGAAATCCACAATCTCTACCGCTACCTTTCAGAATCCTGGCGCTCCGTTCATCTGGTCCGGGTGACCTACCCAGGTGACCTAAGCACCTTTAGGTCTTTCAGTTTTTTGAGCACCTTCTCCCTTGCAATAGCAACTGTACTCACTTCTCTTTCCCCACACCTTTCAGCATCTGGCACACTGCTAGTGTCTTCCACAGTGGAGACTGATGCTAAATACTTATTTAGTTCAGCTGCCATCTTCTTGTCCCCTGTTATTATTTCTCCAGCCCTATTTCCTAGCGGTCCTATGTTCACTCTCATGTTACTTATTTTTTTATATACGTGAGAAGCTTTTTTTATTCATCATGATGTTATTTGCTAGCTTGCTTTCGTATTTCATGTTTTCCTTCCTAACGATTCTCTTAGTTGCTTTCTGTAGGTTTTTAAAAGTTTTCCAATCTTCTATCTTCCCATTAATTTTTGCTTTGTTGTACACTCTCTCTTGCTTCTATGTTAGCTTTGACTTCCCTTGTCAGCCACGGTTATACTATTTTGCCATTTGATTATTTCTTTGTTTTTGGAATACATCTATCCTGCACCTTCCTCATTTTTCCCACAGAACTCCAGCCATTGCTTTTCTACTGTCATCCCTGCCAGCAGCTCCTTCCAATTGACTTGGCCAACTCCTCTCTCATACCACTGCAATTTCCTTTACTCCACTGAAATACTGCTGCACCAGATTTTCCTTTCTCCCTATCAAATTTCAAGTTGAGCTCAATCATATTGTGATCACTGTCTCTTCAAGGTTCTTTTACCTTAAGCTCACTAATCGTCTGGTTCATTAGAAAACACCCAATCCAGTGTCGCTGATCCCTGAGTAGGCTCAATGACAAACTGCTCTGAAAAGCCATCTCATAGGCATTCAACAAATTCACTTTCCTGAGATCCATTACCAGCCTGATTTTCCCAATCTACCTGGATGTTAAAATCTCCCATACCTATCATAACATTGCCCTTTTGACACACCTTTTCTATTTCCTGTTGTAATCTGTGGTCCCAGCTATTGTTTGGAAGCCTGTATATAACTGTCGTCAGGGTCCTTTTACCCTTGCAGGTTTTTAACTCAACCCTGAAGGATTCAACATCTTTCAATCCTATGCCATATCTTTCTAATGATTTGATGCCATTCTTTACCAGCAGAGCCATGCCACCCCCTCTGCCTACCTTCCTATTCCTCCGATATAACGAGTAACCTTGGACATTCAGCTCCCATCTACAATCATCCTTCAGCCACGATTGAGTGATGACAACAACATCATACCTGACAATCTGTAATAGTGGAACAAGATCATCCATCTTATTTCTAGTAGTGCATTGTGATATAACACTTGGAGTGCAGTATTTGCTGCCCTTTTTTGATTTTACATTTTCAATGCACTGATATTCACCCTGCTGGCTACAGTTTTGTCCTACCATCTCCCTGCCCTTCCTGACAGTCTGACTGCATGCTCTCTTTGGTTTTTACCATCTGTCCTATCCTGAGTCCCTTCACTCTGGTTCTCAGACCCCTGTCAAATTAGATTAAACCCTCCCCAACAAATCTAAAAACACGCCTGTGAGAATATTGGTCCCCCTCAGGTTCAGGTGCAACCCATCCCTTTTGTCCATGTCACACCTTCTCCCAGAAGTGGACCCAATGATCCAAGAACCTGAAGCCTTGTCCCTGCACCAGCTTCTTGGTCACTCACTTATCTGCCAAATCATCCTGTGTCTACTTCCTGATACTTGCATATGTCTGAAAGCTGTTCTCCAAGTCATCAAAATCAAAGTAAGTTTATTATCAAAGTATATATTGTGTCACATATAAATTCAGAGATTAATTTTCTTGTGGGCGTATTCAGTAAATCCGTAGCAGAATAATAACCAAAACAGAATCAATGAAAGACCGCACCTTGTGTGCAAAAGACGACAAACTGCAACTACAAAAAGAAATAATAATAAATATTGAAAACATGAGATGACTAATCCTTGAAAGTGAGTCTATAAGTAGTGGAAACATTTTAATGGTGGGCAAGTGAAGTTATCTCCTTTTGGTGCAAGAGCCTGATGGTTGAGGGGCAATAACTGTTCCTGAACCTGGTGGTGTGAGTTCTAAGGCTCCTGTTCCACCTTCCTGATGACTGCAGCAAGAAGAGAGCAAGTCTTTGGTGATGTGGCTCCCAGATGATGGATGCTGGTTTCTGTAACAACGTTTTGTATGGATGTTCAGAATGGTGGGTAGGGCTCTACCTCTGACTGGGCTGTATCCACTGCTTTTTTAGGTTTTTCCATTCAAAATCATTCATATTTCCATATCAGGCTGTGATGTAGCCAGTCAATATACTCCCCACTACATATAGTGTGCAGCTAACTACAGGACTTTCAGACTCTATCTTCCATCTCCATGAGATCACTATCCTTTAATCCACAGTGGAGACCGTGGGCTCATGCACTGAATGAGTTACCAACTCAACCCATTATCTCACCCCAAGTTTTATATCAAAAACAAACAATGTTCTATTTGAAATATAAAGAGCCTTTGACCTGAAACATTACCTCTGTTTCTCTCTCCACAAATGCTGCCTGACCTGCTGAGAATCCTTAGTTGCCTCCATTTTAAGATTTCGAGATGTGCCAGTTTTTCATTAACAATCTCTATTTGTTCCCATGTGTACTAGCACAGTAGTTCAGTTACTGACTCATATTCAGAGAAATGGATGATTGATCCAGAGGAGTTTGAACCTGACCAGAGTAGGAAGAGAAATTAAAATCAATTTAAGTTTTTTATAAAAAATGTATAGTGTCCACTAGATTGTCTTAAAGCAAGAAACATACTGCAGAGCATACAGCATCTGAGAGGAGGGGGAAAGGAATCATTGATGTTTCTGGTTGAGATCCTGCATAAGAACTTGGATTATTCCAGATTCTAGCCTTGTCTGATGAGGGGAAGAGAAGGGATGAGAGGGGAGTCAGAATGGGGAAAAGAAAAAGAAAGGGGAAGGGGGAGAAATTACCAGAAGTGAAATTGATGTGCATTCCATTAGGTTGGAAACTTCAATTCCATTCCCAGCTCCTCAACAACTGAAGCAGCTGATGTCTGAAAGCAGTCTAGGCCTTGCCTTAAACAGTTCATCCCTGTATGCAAGATCTGGGGAATATTCAGGTAAATACCTAGGTGGGAATCATTGATGCCAGAAAGTGCCTGGCAATGACCACAAGAGGGAGTAGCACATTTTACCCTTGACCTTTTGTGTCATCACAATCACTGAGCCTATCATCAACATTGATCAGAAACTCAACTGAACCAGCCAACAGAATAGTAAGACTCCGGCAGCAGGCTAAAGGCTTGGTGTCCTATAGTAAGTGACTCACAGCCAAAGCCTCTCCATCTTCTGCAAGGCAAATGTCACAGATATGTCACAGGAATATCACCTTCCCAAATTAGTGCAGTTTCAGTGACTCTCGAGAAACTCAACACCAGCTGAAACAGGCCAGCTTGTACATCTAGCACCCCACATATTCAGCTTGGTTACTTCAATTGCCTACCAAACCAATGATCTCTACCACCATGAAGTACACGGGCAGCAAGCAGACAGGAGCAGTGTCAAAGGCAAATTACCCTCAAAGGCAACACCCTGTCACGACTTGAAAATATATCACCGGTCCTTCATTATCATGGAACCCATTTCTGTAGCATTCAGCAGTGGTTCTTCACCATCCTTGCAAGGGGGTGAAGGACAGACACAATGTTGGCCTTGTTGCTGACAAAAAAATTTACAAAGAGGTTGCCAGGACTTGAGATCCTGAGCTATAGAGACAGATTAAATAGGCTAGGACTTTATACCATGGAGCACAAGATAATGGAGGCAGATCTTTTAGAGATATACAAAATTACAAGGGGTGTAGATTGAGGAAATGCACCCCAGGATGGATGAGACTAGAACTAAAGTTTGTATGTTTAGGATGAAAGATGAAGTATTTAAGAGGAAAATGAAGGGAAAATTCAGCTGGTGGTACAAGTATGGAACTAGCTGCCAGTAGAAGTGGTAGATGAGGGTCCAATTGTGACATTTAAGGAAAGTCTGGATAGGTGGCTGGATGAGAGGGATTTGGAAGACCGCAATCCTGGTGTAGTTCGATGAGACAAGGCAATGGGCCAGGTTGGCATTGTCTAGATGGGCTGAAAGGCCTGTATTTGTACTGTTGTGCTCTGTGACTCTATGTCACATACCCTCTTTCTATGTTGTGAATAAACTTGGGAAAATAATGAGAAACCATTAACATTAATGCTGCCTTGCCTGCTGAGCATTTGATGTTTTTATTCATCCTTTCTGTTTCATTTGAGATATTTTTATTTTAGATTTCCATAATTAAGGGTTTGAATTTTGATCTGTGTGAAGTGGGACTATTGCTGTGTACCAAGATCGAGCAGTGACACTATTATTAAATGGATCAGGAATGGGATCAGACAGTGATTGGTGTCACAGAAGAAATGTTAGACGGATTAAGAGTTTAATATGAAACATTATTGCAAGTGTTACAGTTCCTTAATGCATAATATTCTCTCAGGTTACTCTCTTGGAGGACTAGATTAATATTTGTTGCTAATGAATGCAGTCCTCTGTTGTCAGACAATGGAATCACAGAATGATCACACTCATATTCCACCTGGGTAGCCTCCAACCTGATAGCAGGTAATCACTCCCCCTCCCCTCGCTCTCTTTTTCCATTCCTTATTCTGGCTCCCCTCTTACCCCTTCTCCTCTCCTCAGCTGCCCATCACATCGTTCTGGTGCCCCTTCTCCCTCCCTTTTCCTGTTGTCCTCTCCAATCAGATTCCTTCCTCAGTCCTTCTCCAGTTTCTACTTCCCACATATCACCTCTCAGCTTTTCACCTCATCTCCCCCTCCAACCCCCAGCTACCCACATTACCCCTCACCTGGTTTCACATAGCACCTGCTAGCTTGTATTTCTTCTTCTTCCCCCACCTTCTTATTCTGGTTTCTGCCCTCTTCCCCTCCAGTCCAGGCCTCAGCCTGAAATGTTGACTGTTCATTCCCCTCCATAGATGCTGCCCGACCTGCAGAGTTTCTTTAGAATTTTCTGAGTGTTGCTCTGGATTTTCAGCATCTGCAGATTTTCTCTTGTTTGTGATTTACAGAACCTCCTGTGTTTCTGATCACAGAATGATAATTGGTTATAGAGGGCCCACTGTGTATAACAGGTATTCTCATATCACTTTTGCTTCAATCGTCCATTTTTCTCTGTGACAAATTTTTGACAACTTTATCCTTCTCACAACTCCATGGTCTTCCTCAGCCTCTTGTTCCATCAAAGCTGGTACAGTCGTTTTCATTTTTAAATTGAACTCATGCTTCCATTACTAACTTCTCTGTAACTACTGTTTCTCTTCTCATGATACCTTTCACGATGCTTGTATCATGAATGTTCCGTAATTCCTCTGGGCATAGTTTACAATGAAATTCATAATTTAAAAGTTTTACAGGTTAAAATTTACTTAACTTTAAAATAAGTTTTCAAAATAAAAGATCAATTTAACCTTCTGTACAGTAATTTTAACTGTGGTCCTGCCAGCATTTCCACAGGCTTTTGCTGATGGAATGCTGACATTAGGCTGAGTGTTTGGGAGAGAGCGAAGGTGATTAGACTGACACACTCCGAAGGTCAGCGACGATCAGGGGAGGTTGATGGTGGACGAACGGCCTTATCCGTGAGCTCCAACATTTGCGCATTAAACTGTTTCATGAGAATGGGCCCCTTTTCTTCTTTTGTTTTCTTTAGTAACCATATAGTCAAATTAAGAATTATAAAGCTCAATCATTTAATCACATATTGTGTACTGTTTGTTATTTCGGGGTACTGATTTGTAACAGGGGACACATTGCGCAGCATCCACCCAAACGAGATTTCTTAAGTCTGGCCAGGCCAGGGGGCTATCATCCCCTATGTTAAGCTGTTAGCCAAAGTGAGAGTTACATATGCATCTTCATTGTCCAGGTGTTCCAGGGCAGAGTGAAGAGCCAATGAAGTAGCATCTGCAGTTGACCTGTAGTGACGGTAGGCAAACTGGACTGGATCCAAGTCACTCCTCAGGCAGGAGTTGATATTCTTCAAGACCAACACCTCAAAGCACTTCATCACAGTGAATGTAAGTGCTATTGGATGATAGTCATTGAAGCAAGTTACTATGTTCTTCTTGGGCACTGGTATGACTGCTAAAGCAAGACATTGAAAATGTGAGTAAACACTACAGCCAGTTGATGAAAGACAGTGGATTCCTCATCAATTGACATGGAGATCTGAACTCTCTCAATAATTTGAATACCACTCACCTCTCACCCTCCAACTTTGCACAGTGTGCTCTCTCAGACAATTTGGTCCAACATTCTGATATTGTTTCCCTAAACTTTTTAATATCTCTTCTCCTTTAAGGTGGTCCCAACACCTACCATTCTGAACAAGTTTCTAATGTCCTTGTGTGGAGCAGTGCTGGTTTCCCACATACCCACTTACCCAAACACTTCCCTCACCTCTTTTTCCAGTATAGTGCTGATGGTATTGATGATGTTTCCTACACTCCTCAGAACCCAAAGACGTCATTACCTTCACTGTGGATCTCCATTTTCACACTTGATTGAGGTGGGGGTAGGGAGGGGTGGAGCAGAGGTTCCGCTTTTAATCAGACAGACCCATATTTAAACAATAGCATTTTCATAAGAATTGTCAAATTGCCCTGAATTTTCTGACTCCAAATATCCAGTGTGATTAACAAAGAAATATTATTCTACTTTGCCAAATGATTGTTCCTGAACCAAAAATTGCTCTTTACAAGGAAAGACATACGACATAGGAGCAGAATTAGACCATTCGGCCCATCAAATCTCTGCTACTCTATTGTGACTGATTTATTATTCTCACCCTTATTCTCCTGCCTTCTCCCCATTACACTTGATGCTCTTACTAATCAAGAACCTATCATTGTCTGCTTTAAATGTACCCAAAGGACTGGCCTCCGGAGTTGTATGTGGCAATGCATTCCACAGATTCACCACCATCTGGCTAAAGAAATTCCTCATTATCTCTTGTTTAAATGGACTTCCTTGTATTATGAGCTTGTAGTGATGGCTTTGATGATGTTTCTTACAGATTACAGAACTTAGAAATGTTATTATCTTCACTGCCAACCTCCATTTTCACATGGGTAAGATGGAGCTGGGGAGGGATGGGAGAGGTGGACAATGCAGTCCTACTTTTAATCAGACAGACCCATATTTAAACAATAACATTTTCATAAGAATTGTCAAATTGCCTCTGGTCCTAGACTTCCCCAGTGTGGGAAACAGCCTCTCTACATTCATTCTATCTAGACCTTTCAATATTCGATAGGTTTCAATAAGATTCCTCCCTCATTCATCTAAACTCCAGTGAGTAAAGGCTCAGAGACATCAAGCGCTCCTCATATGTTAATGCTTTCATTCCAGCTTTATTACAATTGTATGGGAAAAGTAAATCTTCTGCTTTGCAGAGATGATCCAACATTCTATTACATTGCACAAAATAGAACGAGTAGGTTTTAAATTTAAAGATGACGGGCAATGTTTTTCTAAGCAGGTCGAGTCCTTACAAAGGATACCTTTTAGATGTTGCCGTTTGCTTACAAATACTGTCATTATTGCATTTCCCTCTTCAAACAGCTTTGCCTCACTCCTGCTCTATTCGCCATTAAGATCCTTCATTTATCACATTCTTTCGACAAGCTCTCAGCCACCTGTGTTGATGAAGGACTCTCAAATATGATAAATAGGTGGAAAGCAGATTAAAATAATGTATTATTCTGACACAATGGAGAGCTCCCTACAAGACATAAACACCAAATGAGTATCCCCAGTGTTGTTGGCTAAAATATAGTTGGAAGTGGTTCCCTATTTAGGGGGTCCAGGGTAACCTCTCCCCAGCAGATTCATCTGAACCTTGCAGCTACAGGAATAATTTCCCTATGTTCAGAGGTTGTGGTTGAGCAAGTGGAAGTAAGAGATGGACCTTGAGGAAACACACAAGGTCTTAACTCTCAGCAGGGACTATCATGTGAATGTCCACACGAAAGTGAATCTCAGAGCAGGGTAAACTTTGATAGTAAACTTTGAACTTTGAACTTTGGGTTCCTCAGAAATGTCTCCATCCAAAGTATGGATTCCAAGACATCTGTGCCTCGGACTCCTTCTGTTGCTCTTAAGGTTTGGCATTTATGGTCATACTGCAGATTTATTAACCTGAAATCAGTGAGGTGCACCTAAGATGGTTCGTCTGAAGATAAAGCTGGCAAGGCTGTAACAAGTTCAGTAGCCTGCTAATAGTGTGATATTCCTTGCTGAGCTTGTGTTAATGAAAGCACTTTTGGTGGAAGGAGGTCTGGTAATACATATAACTTAAATATACACTTTATTCAGTATACCTGTGTTAATACAAATATCTAATCAGGTAATCATGTGGCAGTAACTTAGTGCATAACAGCATGCTCACACGGTCAAGAAGTTCAGTTGTTGCTTAGACTAAGCATCAGAACAGGGGAGAAATGTTAACTAGGTGACTTTGGCCATACGACGACTGTTGGTGCCAGATGGGATGGTTTGAATATCTCAGAAACTGCTGATTTCCTGGGATTTTCACGCACAACGGTCTCTAGAGTTTATGGAGAACGGTGCGAGAAGCAAAAGGCATTCAGTGAGTGGCAGTTCTGTGGGCAAAAATACCTTGTTAATGAGAGGAGTCAGAGGAGAATGGCCAGATTGGCTCAAGCTGATAAGAGAACGACAGTAACTTAAATAATCACATGTTACAACAGTGGTGTGTAGAAGAGCAGGTAGTGAAGATCCTTAGTGATTGTTGGCATCTTCTTGAGGCACTCCCTTTTGAAGATATTTTCAACTGCAGAGAGGGTTGTGCCCGTGATGAAGCTGGCTGAGACTACAACCCTCTGCAGCCCCTTTTGACGCTGTGTGTAGGAGCCTCGATGCCAGAGTGTGATGTTCTCAGTCAGAATGCTCTCCATCGTACATCGGTAAAACTTGCTAGAGCCTTTAGCAAATCTCTTCAAACTCCTAATGCAGTATAATCATTATTATAATAATGATTATAATTACTCATTATAATTATTATAATGATTTGCTATACTTAGCAATAGCTCTACTGCGCATGCCCTCAAGTAATTGTTGAGAGGCAGTGGTCAATAACTCAAGAAAACACTTTGGTACATTCTGAAGAGTTGCCTCAGGCTGCTGATGTGCCAGTCCATTATTCAAGGGATGGAGGGTTATTCTTAACTTGTAATGCGTCACATAATGGCAGTGGTGTGTGGTGTTAGCACTCTAAAGATGGCTCTGACAAGGCATATTATGTACCACCAGGCTAAAGGACAGCTTCTATGCCACTGATGTACTGAATTGTCCACTAGTATTATAAGGTGGACTCTTAACCTCAAAATCTACTTTGCTATATTCTTGTCTTAATGTCTACCTGCACTGCACTTCCTTTGTGGCTGTTAGACTTTAGTCTGCATTCTGATGTTGCTTTCCCTTGTATTACCCCAACACACTGTTGCGATGAAATGATCTGTATAAATGACATGCAGATCAAAGTCACCTTGAGACATGTAACAATAATAAACCAATACACCAATTAATCAGTTTGAAGAAGATTTTGCCTTCATGGTTGCTGTATGACAGTCTCTTGAGTACATTTACAAATTATTTTCTGTGAACACAAACCATCGATTTCCCTCTTCCACAAAATGATGCCTGTTCCAGTACCTCAGATAGTAGATGAATATAAACATATTGTACTATTACCTTCAAAGCAGGGAACTATCATGGAAGCAGATGATGCCAGAGACCAAGAGATCCAAATGCTGATGATGAATCGCCAGGATACTTTGCCTGTGCGTATTGTGGAACTTGATCACAGTCAACAGAGGATTCGCGGCTGTCTCAAGTGAAAGTCAAGCACTTTACCAGAGAGAGCATCAGATTGAAAAGATTTTGTGGAGTTTTACACAAACAATTGAATTGTATAGTCAATAGTTGTTCTCCTTCAAGACAGCAAGGGTCAGGAAATTTTGCGAGGGCTTATCTTGTGTCATCATTTAGGTCTTTAGCAAGTCCCTTTTCAATTGATCTCTGTAAGGGTTGTATTGACAGACATAAGCACCCAGCAGGATTAAGAAAATAACCTTCATAAAAACAAAGAAACAGCCACCACTTCGAACATAGAACAGTACAGCTCAGGATGAGGCCCTTCAGCCCACAATAGTTGTGCTGACCGTAATGCCAATTTATTTGCACATGATCTATATCCCTCTATCCCCTGCCTGTTCATGTGTCGGTATAAATGCCTCTTAAACATTACTATTGTATCAGCTTCTACCACTACCACTGGCAGCACACTCCAGGCACCTACCACTCTCTGTGTCATAAAACCTATTTCGTAAATCCCCCTTCAACTTCCCCCTCTTACCTTAAAGCTAATCCCTCAAGTATTTGGTATTTCCTTCCTTGGAACATGACTGACTATCAAGGCCCTCACAATTTATTATCCTTCAATAATGTCACCCTCAGTTCCCAGTGCTCCAGAAAAAACTCTCAAAGTTTATATTATTTTCTAAGCTGAAAAATATAACAGGCAAAGCAGGTGATCTACTACTAGATAGCTCTTTCATAAACCCATTTATATGGGTCACCACAGTACTATTCCCTTTTAACTCCACGGTCTATTACCTTCATTTGTACTTTTCTTTCTAATATCAAAGTTTCTGTGACTTTATTTCTGCAGGTCAACTACAATGCAATAATTTACTTTCAACAAATAAATCCCAGATCGGCAGGAGAGGGAAGAGTTTCAAACAGACTTATGAACGCAATAAGTATTCCACTTCAGTTGTGAATTAGTTTCCCAAAATAGCAAGAAAAGCCCAATAAAACAAAAATACCTCACTTTAAATATGCAGGAATAAATGTCCAGAAATTCTTAGACAATCAGCAAATGGAAAAAATACTCAGCAGGTCAGCCAGGATTCATGACGAGGAAAACAGCATTAACACTTGTGGTCAATAAGTTGTGTTAAGAACTGAATGTTGTTGAATGGAGTGCTGCACATCCAGGGAGGGTGCAATTTATGGTGAATAAATAGATTTAAAAGGTCAATATTGTATCAGCAGTTTGCAATGAATGGATTTAGAGAGTGCAGGAAGCTGGAGGGAGAGATGTAGCTGGATTGGGAACTACGAACATAGAAAAAGGTGTCTACAGCTTGATTGCTCCTCACCAAAGAACTGGGTTTGAGGAAAAAATGGGGAAGAAGAGCTTAACATCATCCAAACTTGGAATTTGTTATGGGCTGAGGCTTCTGTTGGAACCGATCATACTGAATCACAGAGAAGAAGAATCTGAAAAAGTTTCCTGATTATGTATTGGAAATGTTCTGCTAATCAGCAATTCTAGGGGTGGCTCTATTGTGTACTCTACTTCTGAAAGCAATGAAAGCTTTTTACACTCACTAGATCTATTCATTGAAAACTGCTGAAATGATATTGACCTTTCAAATTTACTCACTGTAAATTACAGAATCAGGTTCAGGTTTATTATCACTGTCTTGTATGATTTGAAATTCATTGTTTTGCGGCAACAGTACAGTGCACAGACACAAAGATTAACAAAAATCATAAAATAAACAAACAGTACAAAAACAGGGAAAACACAGTAGTGTTCATCGATTCATGGACCATTCAGAAATCTGATAGCAGAGGGGAAGAAGATTGTAACGCTTGGATCTATTTCTCTTAGAGCAATGGCCTCCCCCCGCCCCATCACTACATATTGATCTGCTGTTTGTGCATGCACTGTTGTCTAGGCATGTGCACTGTTCTCTCTCTCGCTGCAATGTGAGCACACCAGTTAAAGCCACCTCTCGTGTCCTTGCTTTTAATTAATTTGTAATTAGTTGTGCACAGACACAACAAGTTGGTGATGAGTATGCACCTGAATGTCAGAAAATATCACGGTCTGCACCAACAAATAAAGGACAAAACAGCAAACGTTAAACGGCATGAGAAAGCAGAAGGACCCATGAGTAACAGTGAAAGACACACTGAATTTAAAGTGAAAGTAACAGGAGAGTTGACAAATTTGACAGTGCTAATGAAGGCTGGGAGTTGAATACTGAGAGGGTTGAACTGAATTGTAACACCAACAACGTGGAAGCCCCTACACTACTTAGCATAACGGGCACAAGAACACAGTCTCTTACGCAACTTAGGAAATGCAGCAAAGCCAGCAAGCAAGACGTTCAATGAGATTATTACAATTTTACAAAATCACTTCAGAATCAGGTTTATTATCATCGGCATGTGTCGTGAAATTCGTTAATTTAGCAGCAGCGATACATAATATAGAAGAAGGGTGAAAAGTAATAAATAAATCAATTACAGTATACAGCTATTGAATAGATAAAAAATAGTGCAAAAGCAAATAACAAATATTTAAAAATATAGGTCGTGTTCACAGGTTCAATGTCAATTTAGCAATCAGATGTCAAAAGGGAAGAAGCTGAGTGTGTGCCTTCAGACTTCTGTACCTCCTACCTGATGACAACAGTGAGAAAAGGGCATGCCCCGGGTGCTGGAGGTCCTTAATAATGGACACTGCCTTTCTGAGACACCGCTCCTTGAAGATGTCCTGGGTACTTTGTAGGCCAGTACCAAAGATGGAGCCTAGTAAATTTACGACCCTCTGCAGCTTCTATCAGTCCTGTGCAGTAGCCCCCCCCCCCCCATACCAGACAGTGAGCCTTAAACCGCTTGTAATAGCTGAGAGATTTAGATTTCACAAAAAAAAGTCAAAAGATGAAAGCATTTCGGAATACATTGCAGAACCGTGCAAACTTTTCTAGTACTGTGACTTTAGAGATGGACTTTCTGATGCATTAGGGGACAGGCTTGCATGTGGCATGCACAGCCAAAGCACTGAAACGAGGCTACTGGCAGAAAGAGACCTAGAATGGGATTGGCCATTGTAATATCATTAGAGACTACAGCAAAGGGTGCAGCAGAACTACAGAAAAGAATTAGGATCCCTCCCCCTGCACCAGCTCCTTAGCCACCTGCTGAACAGGCCATGTACATATTTCTCACCTTACTAGCGTAAGGCACAGGTGGTAATCCCAAGATTATAATCCTGGAAGTCCTGCTTTTTAACTCTCTACTTAGCTCCTTAAAATCCATTTGTAGGACCTTATCACTGCAACTGCCTTTATCATTGCTACCTACATGGATCACAGTCTCATCCTCCCCTCTCAGAATAGTCTGTACCCACTGCAAGATATTCTTGACCCTGAAACCTGGAAGGCAATACACCACTGAATGCAGCCACAGAAACATCTGCCCATGCCCCGCTATTATCCAGTCCCCAATCATTATTGTTCTGCATGACTTCATTCTTCCCTTCTTTGCCTTTAGATAATTTACATTACTGCCAGCTAATGCTGGTTCCCAGTAAACCAATCTCTGTTAGGTAGATCACCTGATCTAACAGGTAGATCACCACCAAGTTCAGGAAGTTACTACCCGACAGGCTTCTGAATCAGCAAGGATCATTTCATTCACTGCTACTCTGAACTGATTTGATGATCTACAGACTCACTTTCAAGGACTCTTTACAGCTCATGTTTTCAGTATTAATTTTATTTGCACCGTCTGTCTACTTTTGCACGTTTGTTTTTGTCAGGTTCTGCATAGATTTTGGTAAAATTCCATTGTAGTTCCTTTCTTCTTGCAAATGTTTGCAACTGAATCTCATGGCAGTATTTGGTAACATTCACTTACTTCCATAATAAATTTACTTTGAACTATCAACTTTCAACTTTGACACATGATTGACAAAATTATTGTTGCTTACAATGTTAGTGTCCAAAATAGTGTAAGCATAGAGCACAAAAATGATTACATTTATTAGTAGTAAATTGAAAAAAAAATCTATCAGTATATGGCAGTACTCTCTTCTACAACCTGTCAAAATATTCTTTTTAGGTGTGCCAGCTTTAGATAGGGATATTAGTGACAGATTGCTGTTATTGCTCATTAGTATATGTAAAACTCCCATCATTGACAGGAGCATTTATTAGCTAGAAGAGACTTTTCTAAAAAGTGAAGTGGCGAACTGAAGTTTTAAAACTGGATTGGAATGTAGGTGAGATGCCTGAATAGAACACACGTCCGGCAGTTTGGAATTCATCCGGACCTCAGGAGCTCTTAGTGTGCAGTTTTCAAGTTCCAGCTGTTAACTGCGTGGGTTTAGATCAGGTGCTCTGCCTTCCTCGCACATCCCAAAGGTGAGCAACCAGGTTACTCCTTAATATGAGCTGTTTCTTACTCGGCAGGATAGGCAGCAGGAAGGTGTTGGTGTTGAAGGAATTCTACAGATGTTGCAAATCTTGAGGGTGGGGAGTTAGTGGGTAGGTGAAAGAGAGATAGGTTATGGGGAGATACATTGGGACTGATACAAGTTCTTCGAAAACCCCTCTTATGTTACAAGAAATATGAAATTTAATCCAAGTGCTAACAATATGTGCAGCTTGGATCAATTTTTATCTTTCTGAAATTATTTTAGGAATGTTATAACTGTTTCAATAAAGATCTGGTTTATGTCAATAATTTTTTTGAAGGAAAGTTCAAGAGTTTTCCTGTCAGGGAAAAAAAAATCTTTTTTAGCCTCCTCAAAGGTTTTGCTAAATTGCCATGCATTTACCTGGGAATGGAGCAGAGATGATGACCAATTTACATTTGTTCATTGCAGTTAAAAACATACTCTTTGCTTACTCATAGTTCCAGTAGTGCAGATTTTTAGGTCCTTCAAGATGAAACTAGAGAGGGTTGTAGACACAGCTCAGCAGATCACATAACCTGTTCACAACACACTAACACCAAATGTTTGAGTTTGGAATGTGGGAGAAAACTGGAGCATCTGGGGAAAACACATGCGGTCAAGGTGAGACCATACAAACTCCTTAGAGATGACAGCGGGAATTGAACCTGGATTTTACAGCAGGCGCTATGCTACATGCCCAAAATACCCCAAAGATACAGAAACCTAAAGCACGTACCACCAAGCTCAAGGGTAGTTTCTACTCACTGCTACTGTTATACTGTTATAACTTCTGCTCACTGTTATAACGGACTTTTGAATGTTATAGATGGATCTCACAATCTAAATTGTTATGATCTTGCACCTTATTATTTATTGCACTTTCTCTGTAGCTGTTCCGCTTTATTCTGCATCAGTTATTGTTTTACTTGTTTTACCTCAATATACTGTGTGATGAATTGATCTGTATGAACAGCATGCAAGGCAAGTTTTTGTTGTACCTCAGAAATAATAACTATTTCCAATTCTATATCTTCACTTAACAGACAACCACATTTTGTGGGACATGAGGCATTTAAAGAAAGCAGTCAAAGTCAAAGTTGAATATGAATTTATTATTAAAGTACGTACGGTATATGTCACCATATACTACTTTGAGATTCATTTACTCGCCGGCATTTTCAGGAAAAAAAAACAATAGAATTCGTGAAAAGCATACGTAAACAAAGAGTGGCAAACACCCAATGTGCAAAAGTAGACAAATTGTGCAAATGAAAAATAAATGAATTGTAGAATCCTTGAAAGTGAGTCTGCAGGTTGTGGAATCAACTCAGAGTTGAGGTGAGTGAAGGTGTAAAGTAATAACTGTTCCTGAAGCTGCTGGTGTGGGAGCCAAGGCTCCTGTACCTCCTGCCTGATGACAGCAACAAGAAGCAAGCATGACCTGGATGGTGGGTTGTTTGATGATGGATACTGCTTTCTTCTGGCAGTGCCGCCTCTAGATGTGCTTAATGGTGGGGAGTCCTTTGCTTGTGAAGGACTGGCCTGTATCCATCACTTTCTGAAGACTTTTCAGTTCCTGCACATTGGCGTTTTCATACCCGGCCATGATGCAACTCTATCAGAGACTTCCTACCTTTTACTCTTTGCCTTTCCCTCTTCTATGCAATGTAAGCAAGCTTGATTTCTAGCATTTCCCAATGCTGGTGAAATCCCGTGGTCCTGAAACACTGACTCTCTTTCTCTCTCTACTGTTGCTGTCTGATCCGCTGAGTGTTTCGACCAATTTAATTTTCTGTTCTATCAGTAAAAACAGTTGTGTTTTGAAAACAAAATCAGAAAATGCTGGCAATACTCAGCAGGCCAGGCAACATCATGGAAAGAAAGAACGATGAGGTTTCAAGTCATCCACCCAAAATGTTAATGTTGTTTTAATTTCAGATTTCCAGCATCTGCATCATTTTTAAGAATCCCTTTGCATGTTTTATGTGATATTAATCCTATATTTATTAAACAGTTTCACAATTTACCATAAAAGAATTATAACTCACCGACTGATTTCCTTGTCAATCATTCAACCAGTAATTTTAAATTCCCCACTCTGCCCCAGTTTGATCAGCTAACTCTAACTTCAATAGAGCTGCTTGAAAAATAATAATGGGACTGTCTAAGCAAGGTATTGGACGACTTCTGGCATTCACGTCACTGTCTTCCTGCTGTCTCACAGGCAGCAGGAAATCAATTAAAACTACCAAAAAAGTTCAGTGTTTTTGATGTTACAAACAAAATGGAATAAGTAGCAGCAGGAATGGGCCATACTGACACCCAAGCATGATCCTCCAGAGAAGTGGTGGGACAACAAAGCAGTGTAGCAGATGAAGCCTCGGTCTCACATTTCCCAATTCCTGGGTTCTATCTATGAAATTTGTGAAGTTTGTACAGGCAGGAGGAACAAATGAAGTTGATCCCCTAGTATGCAAATTCGTGAGACCAGAGTTTGGGGTCTTGTCCTCAGCAAGCCCTGAGTCCAAGGAATGCAGGTCAGACCCTCAGCTAAGGATCATTCATTGTCATCACTGATTCCTGGGTCGAAACCCTTGATTGAAGCCTGAAGTTTGATCAGAAGTCCAGAAGTTGAGGCCTGATGGCCGAAATTCAAAAACTGTGAATCTCTGCAAATTCACTGGGGAAGTTGAAGGCCCAATATTTGTGAATCCATGAGTCCGGTGCAGGTTAGAGACTGAAGATGGCCTGTCCTGGGGACAAAGGACTGTATATGTGCAAGGCGGGTGAGAGGGGGGAACGGAGCTTGTTTTGTTGTTTACAATGTTCTGTGTTGTTGTGTTGCATTGGTCTGCATGCCCTGTTGGCACTGGAATATGTGGCGATACTTGCTGCCTACTCCTACCACATCCTTGGGTTGTTGGTTGTTAATGTAAACAGTGTATTTCACTGTAAGCTTTGATGTACATGTGATAAATAAATCTGACATCTGAAGTCTGAAATCCTAAACTCAGATGCTGAAAGTTCCCCTTGGGACTGCAGGGTTTCAGCCCGTTCTGGCTAACTTCCACAACCTGAAGATGTGCTGGTGCATTAACCTGATGACTATAATTTCTTCTCCTTTAGATAAATGACACAAGAATCACAGAAGAGTTGACAGGCACTTTGGAGAAAGCTCATTGCCAAGATACAGTGAAATAAGCATAGGAATGGGATTTATGGGATTGCTCTGATGACTGCTAGCATGGATCCAATGGGCCAAATGGTCTCATTCAGGATTGTAAGAGAAATCAGACCATTCCTGCTGACTGCCCTTGATTAAACTATGCCGATCTAGGTAATTTTTTATTCCCCAATAACTTGCTTATTATCAATGTTAGTCTGTCTGGCCTTAAGGTTTCTCCATCTGTCAACGTCTCCCTTCTTAAGAAAAATAGATTTAAGTATTAGATTGAATGTTTTACCAGTAGATGATAAATGGGGAAATTGTAGAGGAATGTACCATAATTGGCATGCAGAATATAATCTGTTGAGAAACAAAAACTCCAGGAGAATTGAAACCCTTCAGTGGCTAATTAATGAAGTGCAGGATATTATTGAACTAGAAGCTTAGAATATGGCCAGACGAGAAGCAAGCTAAATTGTTGGAAGAGTTTCAGGAAACAAAACAGTCAACCAAGCAATAGAGTTCTAATGAAAGGATCTGACTTGGAACATTAATTCTGTTTCTCTTTCCATGCAAGTTGTACAACTGCCAACTCTCTCCAAATTTTCTATTTTCATTTTATAATTGGAAAAGAGAGGTAATGTAAAATACTGAAGCAAACCACATATAAAACAAAATTGTAGTATCTATTTATATCTGCAAAGAGAGGAGGAGAGTAGATTAAATGAATGGGGTCTTCAAGAAGAGGCGGCAAGAGAATTTGTAAAAGAGCATAGTGGAACATTACATAAGTATTCTGTGTCAGTCAGTTGTCACTACAGAAAACAGAATATAGTAAAAATATCAGTGAAGTAAGGAGTTAATGTTAAAAAGATATCTAAAATAATTGATATCATTGAAGAGAAGTCAAGACAATTTAAATCAAATAAATTCCTTAGAATTGATAGCCTGTGTCTGACTATTTTATAAATCTGTCTGCACAAACAGCACACATTGACTCTCTTCCAAGACTCCATCATTTCTGAAAAAGGACAACTTCCAGCTGACCTGATGGTACCCAACGTGACATTCATATTCCGGAAAGGAGAAAAGGCAAAAGATGGGAAATTCTAGACTAGTTAGTCTGATACCAGTTGTTAGCAAAGAAACAAAATCCATCATTAAGGGTGAACAAATTACAATCTAGTTGGGCAGAGTCGGCGTGATTGTATCAACAAGAAATTATACAAGGTGCATCTAAGAAATTCAGAATCAGAATCAGGTTTATTGTTGCGGACCGAAGTCATGAAATTTGCTGCTTTGTGGCAGCAGTACAGCACAAGCATGACAAATGACTATGTTACAAAAATAAATAAATAAATCCATTGCACAAAAGAGGAATAATGAGGTACCATTCATGAGTTCATGGAACGTTCTGAAATCTGATGGTGAAGGGGAAGAAGCTCTTCTGAAAACATTGAGTGTGGATCTTCAGGCTCCTGTACCTCCTCCCTGATGTAGTAATGAGAAGAGGGCTATGTCTCAGATGTTGAAGGTGTGATATTTTTGAGGAGGTGCTAGCAGGATGGATAAGCAAAATGTTACAGAATCACATTGCATAGAAACAGACCCTTTGGCCCAATGGATACTTGCCAAACCTTAAGAATCCACTCACACTAATCCTTTTTATTCTCCCCACTTTTCCATGGACTAGATTTGACAAATTTCCAAAAAGGCACATAGGTCCAATAGAAATATTTTCAAAAAGGATAGTGTAAAGAATTTTACATTAAACAGGTGTTCACATGATTGGAGGTGACTTTCTAAATGAAGAGTTGGGACACATACAGTAGATCATTTTTCAGATTGGAGGGCTGTTCCACTTGGGAATTGCAGGAAGTTTGCTGATGGTACAAAATTAGGTGGAAAGTGAAATGTGAGGAGACTGCAGGGCATCTGCAAAGGGATTGAACTCAGCATCTATGGAGGGAAATAAACTGTCGACTTTTTGGGCATGATGGGTTTAGGCCTGAAACATTGACTGTTTATTTCCCTCCATTTAATTTTAATCTTAATTATGGAGAAGGATAGGACTGGACTCAGGGTTGAGATTTTTGATTGGAGAAAGGCTAACTTTGAGGAGATGCGAAAGGATTTAGAAGGAGTGGATTGGGACAATTTGTTTTATGGGAAGAATGTAATAGAGAAATGGAGGTCATTTAAAGGTGAAATTTTGAGGGTACAGAATCTTTATGTTCCTGTTAGGTTGAAAGGAAAGGTTAAAAGTTTGAGAGCCATGGTTTTCAAGGGATATTGGAAACTTGGTTCGGAAAAAGAGAGAGATCTACAATAAATATAGACAACATGGAGTAAATGAGGTGTTCGAGGAATATAAAGAATGTAAAAAGAATCTGAAGAAAGAAATTAGAAAAGCTAAAAGAAGATATGAGGTTGCTTCGGCAAGTAAGGTGAAAATAAATCCAAAGGGTTTCTACAGTTATATTAATAGCAAAAGGATAGTGAGGGATAAAATTGGTCCCTTAGAGAATCAGAGTGGACAGCTATGTGCAGAGCCAAAAGAGATGAGGGAGATTTTGAACAATTTATTTTCTTCGGTATTACCTAAGGAAAAGGATATTGAATTGTGTAAGGTAAGGGAAACAAGTAGGGTAGTTATGGAAACTATGATGATTAAAGAAGAGGAAATACTAGCGCTTTTAAAGAATATAAAAGTGGATAAATCTCCGGATCCTGACAAGATATTCCCTAGGACCTTGAGGGCAGTTAGCATAGAAATAGCAGGGTCTCTGACAGAAATATTTCAAATGTCATTAGAAACGGGGATGGTGCCGGAGGATTAGCGTATTACTCATGTGGTTCCATTGTTTAAAAAGTGTTCTAAGAGTAAACCTAGCAATTATCGGCCCGTAAATTTGACATCAGTGGTGGGTATATTAATGGAAAGTATTCTTAGAGATGGTATATATAATTATCTGGATAGATAGGGTCTGATTAGGAACAGTCAACATGGATTTGTGCATGGAAGGTCATGTTTGACAATTCTTATTGAATTTTTGGAAGAGGTTACTAGGAAAGTTGATGAGGGTAAAGCAGTGGATGTTATCTATATGGACTTCAGTAAGGCCATTGACAAGGTTCCACATGGAAGGTTAATTAAGAAGGTTCAATTGTTAGGTATTAATATTGAAGTAGTAAAATGGGTTCAACAGTGGCTGGATGGGAGATGCCAGAGAGTAGTAGTGGATAACTGTTTGTCAGGTTGGAGGCCAGTGACTAGTGGTGTGCCTCAGGGATCTGTACTGCGTCCAATGTTGTTTGTCATATACATTAATGATCTGGATGATAGGGTGGTAAATTGGATTAGTAAGTATGCAGATGATACTAAGATAGGTGGCATTGTGGATAATGAAGTAAGTTTTCAAAGTTTGTGGAGAGATTTAGGCCAGTTAGAAGAGTGGGCTGAAAGATGGCAGATGGAGTTTAATGCTGATAAATGTGAGGTGCTACATTTTGGTAGGACTGATCAAAATAGGACATACATGGTAAAAGGTAGAGCATTGAGGAATGCAGTAGAACAGAGTGACCTAGGAATAATGGTGCATAGTTCCTTGAAGGTGGAATCTCATGTGGATATAGTGGTGAAGAAAGCTTTTGGTATGCTGGCCTTTATAAATCAGAGCATTGAATATAGGAGTTGGGATGTAATGTTAAAATTGTACAAGGGATTGGTGAGACCATATTTGGAGTATTGTGTACAGTTCTGGTCACCGAGTTATAGGAAAGATGTTAATAAAATAGAGAGAGTACAGAGAAGATTTACTAGAATGTTACCTGGGTTTCAGAACCTAAGTTACAGAGAAAGGTTGAACAAGTTAGGTCTTTATTCTTTGGAGCGTAGAAGGTTGAGGGGGGACTTGATAGAGGTAATTAGAATTATGAGGGGGATAGATAGAGTTGATGTGGATAGGCTTTTTCCATTGAGAGTAGGGGAGATTCAAACAAGAGGACATGAGTTGAGAGTTTAGGGGAAAAAGTTTAGGGTTAACACGAGGGGGAACTTCTTTACTCAGAGAGTGGTAGCTGTGTGGAACAAGCTTCCAGTAGAAGTGGTAAAAGCAGGTTCAATTTTGTCATTTAAAAAAAATTGTATAGGTATATGGACAGGAAAAAAATGGAGGGTTATGGGCTGAGTGCAGGTAGGTGGGACTAGGTGAGAGTAAGCGTTCGGCACGGACTAGAAGGGCCGAGATGGCCGTTTCTGTGCTGTAATTGTTATATGGTTATATGGTTAATTTAATTTAATTATGTTTATATTTCTTATTGAAATCTATAGTATATTTTATGTGTTGCATGCAGTGCTGCCACAAAACAAGTTTCACGACATATGTCAATAATAATAAACCTGATTCTGATTCTAATTCTGCATGACCTGCTGAGTTCTTCCAGTATTTTTGTGTTTTGCACAAGATTTCCAGCATCTGCAGTCTCTCTGGTGTGTTTTGGCAAAGGCAAGGAGTCTTGTTGAAATAATACGCAGCTCTGGTGAGACCACTTTGGGAGTAAACACTGCAGTTTTGGACTGAAGGAAGGATAAGCTTTCCTTAGTTCAAGGGTTCCCAACTATTCTTTATGGTATGGAGCCTTAACCAAGGGACCCCGGGTTAGGAACTTGAATTCTTCATTAGATGGAGTAGCTGCCTGTAGAGGAAGACTGGCATATAGACACTTGCATTTCAAAGAGTGTGAGGTGATTCCATTTCTAGATAGAGGTTTCTAAAAGAGCTGGAAAGGGTTGATGTAGGGGGATGTTCCCTCAAGCTGGCAACCCCAAACCAGGGCACAAACCTCATGTAAGGGCTGAGTTATTGTATTGGAGGGGTTGTGTCTGCCACATGCCCATTACCTGGTCGAAAGACATACCACCTGCCAATCAAGGTTTGACCCCTCCTCACCCGTCAATGCACACCTAACCATTGGCCCCTTTAATTAGCCCTGTAATTAGCCTTTGAAATCAGCTTAACTCGGCTGGCACCGAGCCATTGGCTTCCCTGTGAATTACCTGGGCTGGACTCATCAGCCCTGCTGCACTATAAAGGAAGTCACATGTGCTTGACCCACTCTCTTTCTGGCTATCTCCAAGGGACCACCCTGCTGTTGGTGAGTTGTGCATTGAATAGGGTTGTAAGTGTGAGTATTGTCCCTAAACGGAAGAGCTGTGCCTGCATAAATTCAAGTAAGTGTGTGTGTGTGTGTGTGTGTGTGTGTGTGTGTGTGTGTGTGTGTGTGTGTGTGTGTGTGTGTGTGTGTGTGTGTGTGTGTGTGTGTGTGTGTGTGTGTGTGTGTGTGTGTGTGTGTGTGTGTGTGTGTGTACTTTCTTCTCACATGATTTTCCCACGTTTGTTATTAATTGTTCACGTGTGTTTTATTGCTGATCCGACTGCTGTAAATTGTGCGTGTGTGTGTGTTGCTCCTGTTGCCATTTTCCCACGTTTGCTTTCTGTAAATAAAATCCTTTACTACCAAGGCTGTATGTCCAAAGTCCTTGGCTGTGAGACCTTTCGAATCTGTTTCCTCACTCACAATAGTTGGGGAGATTTTTCTCGTAGGGGGTTGTAATAGTTTGCATTTCTCTTCACAACGATATCATGAAGGCTCCCATCTAACCCTCTTATCGATTGTTTGTCCCACTTCCATCAGGGAAGATGTTACACAGTACCCATGCCAGGACCATTAGATTCAAGAACAGTTACTACCCCCAAGCCGTCAAACTGATCAATGCCTCCACCCGTTAACTCTCCCACCACCAGTACATCCACATTAGCCCCTCCTGCATCTGTAATTACATACGGTCAGTCTACTTATATCAGCTAATCTTGTGTGTATGTGGCCACATTGTGTTTTATAGGATTTCTCTTATATTTATATTGTGTTTTTAATGTGTTCTTTATGCTTGTTATTTTTTATACTGCATTGGATCTGGAGAAACAATCAATTTGTTCTTTACTGAATTAAATTGCTTTGAAGAATAACAATAAACAATCTTGACTCTTCAGTCCTGTGAGCTGCCTATGCCTAGTGATTGAGTATCCTCAGTCTTACGACCAACAGAAATGTAGTTGTTGAAGGAATCAGAAGAGATGGGGTTTAGGAGGGGAAGTGGATCAGGATACATAATCAGCTTTGGCCTCTTTGAGTCATGGATCAAATTGTCGTATTGCTTACTCCATTTTTGTCTTTTTTTCTTATGTTGTAAAGTTTCCCAGTGTTTAGAAATTAGTGCAGTGAAGTAAATGATAGAACATTTCAGGCTAATGAAGTTTTCTGGGGCAGGTAGGACCTGTACAAGAGAGACGGGTTACACCTGAACTACAGGGGGACCAATATCCTTGCAGGGAGGTTTGTTAGTGCTATTGGGGGGGTTTAAACTAGATTTGCAGGGGGATGGGAACCAGAGTGCCAGAGTAGATAGTGGAGCGGGGGTGAAAATAAATGATTTTAAAGTTTCATGCAAAGTCACAAATAGAAGGGTTGAGTGTGGTGGTAATAATCTTCTGAGGTGTGTCTAATTCAATGTGAGGATTATTGTGGGGAAGGATGATGAGCTGAGGGCGTAGATTGACACGTGGAATTATGACATTGTAGCCATTAGTGAAACTTGGCTACAGGAGGGGCAGGACTGGCAGCTCAATGTTCCAGGGTTCCGATGTTTCAGACGTGATAGAGGCAGAGCGATGAAGGGTTGGGGGGGGGGGGGGTGGTGGTAGCACTGCTAGTCAGGGAAAATGTTACAGCAGTGCTCAGGCAGGACAGATTAGAGGGCTTGTCTACTGAGGCCATATGGGTGGAGCTGAGAAACAGGAAAGGTATGACCACATTAATGGAGTTATATTATAGACCACCCAATAACCAGGCAGAATTGGAGGAGCAAATCTGCAGAGAGATAGCAGACAACTGTAGGAAACATAAAGTTGTGATAGTAGGGGATTATAATTTTCCACATATTGATTGGGATTCCCATACTGTTAAAGGTCTAGACGGGTTAGAGATTGTAAAATGTGTTCAGCGAAGTTTTCTAGATCAACATATACAGGTACCAACTAGAGAGGATGCAATATTAGATCTCCTATTAGGAAACGAGTTAGGACAGGTGACGGAAGTGTGTGTAGGGGAACACTTTGGTTTCAGTGATCATAACACCATTAGTTTCAACTTGATCATGGATAAAGATAGATCTGGTCCTTGGGTTGAAGTTCTAAACTGGAAAAAGGCCAAATTTGAAGAAATTAGTAATGATTGGGACAGGTTGTTCTCTGGCAAGGATGTGATTGGTAAGTGGGAGGCCTTCAAAGGAGAAATTTTGAGAGTGCATAGTTTGTATGTTCCTATCAGGATTAAAGGCAAAGTGAATAAGAATAAGGAACCTTGGTTCTCAAGGGATATTGGAACTCTGATGAAGAAGAGAGAAATGTATGATATGTATAGGAAACAGGGAACAAATAAGGTACTTGAGGAGTATAAAAAGTGCAAAAAATTCTTAAAGAGATCAGGAGGGCTAAAAGAAGACATGAGGTAGCTTGGCAGTCAAGGTGAAAGATAATCCAAAGAGCTTCTACAGGTATATTAATAGCAAAAGGATAGTAAGGGATAAAATTGGTCCTCTTGAAGATCAGAGTGGTCAGCTATGTATGGAACCAAAAGAAATGGAGATCTTAAATGTTTTTTTTTTGCATCTGTATTTACTAAGGAAACTGGCATGGAGTCAATGGAAATAAGGCAAACAAGTAGTGAGGTCATGGAACCTATACGGATTGAAGAGGAAGAGGTGCTTGCTATCTTGAGGCAAATCAGAGTAGATCAATCCCCAGGACCTGACAGGATATTCCCTCAGACCTTGAAGGAGACTAGTGTTGAAATTGCAGGGGCCCAGGCAGATGTATTTAAAATGTCAGCATCTATGGGTGAGGTGCCGGAGGATTGGAGGATAGCTCATGTTGTTCCGTTGTTTAAAAAAGGCTCTAAAAGTAATCCAGGAAATTATAGGCCGGTAAGTTTGACATCGGTAGTAGGTAAATTATTGGAAGGAGTACTGAGTGATAGGATCTACAAGTATTTAGTTAGGCAGGGACTTTAGGGAGAGTCAACACAACTTTCTGCATGGTAGGTCATGTTTAACAAATCTATTAGAGTTTTTTTTGGAGGTTACAAGGCAAGTGGATGAAGGGAAGGCAGTGGATGTTGTCTACATGGACTTCAGTAAGGCCTTTGACAAGATCCTGCATGGGAGGTTAGTTAGGAAGATTCAGTCGCTAGGTATACATGGTCAGGTAGTAAATTGGATTAGACGTTGGCTTAATGGGAGAAACCAGAGAGTGGTAGTGGAGGATTGCTTCTCTGAGTGGAGGCCTGTGACTAGGGTGTGCCACAGGGATCAGTGCTGGGTCTGTTGTTATTTGTCATCTATATCAATGATCTGGATGATAATGTGGTAAATTGGATCAGCAAATTTGCTGATGATACAAAGATTGAAGGTGTAGTGGACAGTGAGGAAGGTTTTCAAAGCTTGCAGAGGAATCTGGACCAGCTGGAAAAATGGGCTGAAAAATGGCAGATGGAGTTTAATACAGACAAGTGTGAGGTATTGCACTTTGGAAGGACAAACCAAGGTAGAACATACAAGGTAAATGGTAGGACACTGAGGAGAGCAGTAGAACAGAGGGATCTAGGAATACAGATACAAAATTCCCTGAAAGTGGCGTCACAGGTAGATAGGGTAGTAAAGAGAGCTTTTGGTACATTGGCCTTTATAAATCAAAGTATTGCGTATAAGAGTTGGTGAGGTTGAGGTGAGGTGATGGTGAGGTTGTACGAGGCATTGCTGAGGCTGAATTTGGAGTATTGTGTGCAGTTTTGGTCACTGAATTACAGGAAGGACGTTAATAAGGTTGAAAGAGTGCAGAGAAGGTTTACAAGGATGTTGCTGGGACTTGAGAAACTGAGCTACAGGGAAAGGTTGAATAGGTTAGGACTTTATTCACTGGAGCGTAGAAGAATGAGGGGAGACTTGATAGATGTATATAAAATTATTATGGGTACAGATAGAGTGAATGGAAGCAGGCTATTTCCACTGAGGCTAGGGGAGAAAAAAACCAGAGGACATAGGTTAAGGGTGAAGGGGGAAAAGTTTAAAGGGAACATTGGGGGGGGGGCTTCTTCACACAGAGTGGTGGGAGTGTGGAATGAGCTGCCAGATGAAGTGGTAAATGCTGGTTCACTTTTCACACTTAAGAAAAACTTGGACAGGAACATGGATGAGAGGTATATGGAGGGATATGGGCCAGGTGCAGGTCAGTGGGGCGAGGCAGAAAAATGGTTCAGCACAGCCAAGAAGGGCCAAAAGGCCTGTTTCTGTGCTGTAATGTTCTATGGTTCTATAGTTCTATGAAAAATATTAGAACTATTGCAGATTTTAAACTAGTTCAGATCAAGGATCAGGAAGAAAGGAAAGATTTTTGTGGTAAATTCATGACTGGAGGGATGAAAGTGAAGAGAAAATGGGGATGAAAATAGGGCAAGAGGTAAACAACCATTTCTGAGGTGGTGTAGATGTGAGTAGTGGAATCTCCGCTAACCGTGGCTGTCCAAAAAAATATGCAGTGATTGTAAATTGAGATTGTTGAAAATAATTTTTAATCCAGAAAGCTCTAAAATACCAAATTGAAAGATTGGGGCTATTTTTAAAGATTTTCAGGCCAGTGTAAGAAGGTGAAAGAGCTCCAACTGTTAGCTGGACAGAAATTAGACAAACAAGCAGCAGAATGCTTATATATTGAAGAAAGGCACTTCTCAAAGCCCATTGGTCAGTTTGTGTTTGGTTTGGTGTGGTGGGGATGCATTGTGAATTTCAAGTACAGTGTGCTAAATTGAAAGAAGGTTGAATCTGTGTTTCGCTTGGAAAGCAGGAATGTGGTTCTCCTGTGTTTAAGACAACTACACATCATGGAAGGAGAAATAAGTGTTGTTGGGGAGTGTTGAGTTATTGAAAAGCAACACTAGAGTGCTGCAAAGTAAATAGACCCTTTTGAATGTTATTGGATTGAGGGGGTAGATACATTTGATGGTAACATTGCACTAAGTTTTATGGGGACAGTGAAGAATAGACCATCAAATATGAAAGTTAGATGTTGATAACAAAGGAACATTATTGCACTTTTGGGAAGGGATGAGGATGAAAGTGGTGAAAATGGAATAGATCCAAATGAGGCTCCTGCCAAATATCTAGTGAAATCTTGTTTGGAGAAATAGAATTATACAGCACAGTAACTGGTCTTTTAGCCCAGCCGACAGAGATGCCTCATCCAAGCTAGTCCCATTTGCCAGCATTTTCCCATAACCTTCTAAACCTTTCTGATCCATGTACCTGTCCAACTGTCTGTAAATGCTGCTATTGTCCATCCCTTAAACACTCCCTCTGGCAGATCACAGGAGTAGGAAAGTTTAGCTGAAGCAGTCTATTTTTGGCAGAACTGACGTGATCAAAAAGTTCAAAAGTAAATTTATTATCAAAGTACATGTATGGCACAATATACAACCCTAAGACTCATTTTCTTGTGGCCATTCACGGTAGATACAAGGAAACACAATAGAGTCAATGAAAATACACAAAGACTGGCAAACTACCAATGTGCAAGAGAAGACACACTATGCAAATACAATTAAAAAGATAGACAAATAATATTGAGAATGTGAATTGTAAAGTCCTTGAAAGTAAGTTTATAAGTTGTGGAATCAGTTCAGTGTCGAGGTGAGTGAAGTGATCACACTGGTTGAGGAGCCTGATGATTGAAGGGTAATAACTGTTCCTGAGCGTGGTGGTAACATCATACTAAGTTTTATTGGGACAGTGAAGAATAGATAATCAAATATGAAAGTTAGATGGTGATAACAAAGGAACATGCTCCTGTATCTCCTTCCTGATGGCAGCAGTGAGAAGAGAGAGACAGCATTTGGCCTGGATGATGGATGCTGCTTTCTTGTGGCAGCGCTTCTTGCAAAGTCTTCCCAAAAACAGAGAGCATTTGCCTGTGATGGACTGGGCTATATCCACTATCCCAGTGGAGGAGCTGGGAGAATGGAAGAGTTCCTTGAGGAAAGAAGGAAAGTGGACAGGTTACTTGTGAAAATCTATGGACCTTCAGTGGATATGGGTTCGCAGCTCTTCCCAGAAATAGAGCTGCAACTGTTTGAAAAAACACGATGAACAACCTGAAGACAAGGGAGGAGTAGAATCTCAAAGGAAAGCAATTGAACGTCAGTGCACCCCACCATTCTGTCCATTGTATTTATGTTTCTGCTTCACCTCTTGCTCTCTTTCTCCCAGAAATTTACATCTCCTCTATAGCCATCACTTTGAGACTTCAGTTGTCTAATTATCATTCTATTTAACCAGGAACCATTGCTTTTTCTGACATTTAATCTCTACAACCTTTCTCCCTATCACAGGTCACCCCTTTATCATAATTTATCCCCGACCTCCCATCTTTGGCCCTCCTAAACTTGCAAAGATTGTATCACAGAAACAGGCCCTTCAACCTGGTGAGTCAGTGCTAATCTCTTATTAGCAATCACTCATTTACCCTAATCTGACATGAAACCCACTTGTTAATTCTCCCCACATTTTCATCATCTCCTTTCATACTTACACACATTATTGGGATGCAAGAGGTTTCCAAGGAAACACATGCGGTCACAGAGAGAATGTCCACACAGACATCACCCAAGGTCCGGATTGAACCTGGGTGTCCGGTCACATGAGGCAGTGGTTTTACTCACTGCGCCACCCATCTTAAAGTTTGTCACCTTTCTATAGGTCTATTTCAGCTGAAAGGCGATTATTTGTTCATCATATCCGATAATGATGGCGATGCTTGTGTGGAAGAGTTTTAAAGTGGAAAAGCCATTGCACTCAGGCATTTCCACTCTATCAGTTTGGAAGTCTGGGTCCAGTGGTACAAGGGGTTGTCACAACCAGGGTTTTCCTTGGTTGCAGTGAATGACCATGATTTCTTCTGTGCCTTCTCTTCTGCTTAAAGGAGCACGGCTCAAAATGTTAACTTTGTTTCGTTCTTAACCATATAACAATTACAGCACGGAAATAGGCCATCTCGGCCCTTCTAGTCCGTGCCGAATGCTTACTCTCACCTAGTCCCACCGACCTGCACTCAGCCCATAACCCTTCATTCCTTTCCTGTCCATATACCTAGCCAATTTTTTAAAAATGACATTATCGAACCTACCTCTACCACTTCTACTGGAAGCTCATTCCACACAGTTCCACCCTCGTTCTTCAAACATACCAAATGACTTCCTGAGTAATTTCTGCATTTCCTACCTTTATTTCTAATTTTGAGTATTCACCATATGTTGTTAGTCTTTAGGTGAAGCCCTTGGGTTGATTTGTTGCTAAAAGCCATAAGACCATAGCATACGTGTCAGATTGTTTGCCATTTGGAAATGAATTAAGCCAACTAACTTTCATTCATCATTGCTCAAGATGATCATATAAGAAATATGGAAATGATTCATCATTTAAAAGATTCAGGAATGATTTAGATGGCTCTTTATGACAACCTTGATGCATTTGGTGTTTTGGTTAGAAGCCAACAGGATACTTACTGATCAGTCTCATAGAAGAAAGGAAGGAATAAAATCCTATCACTCCTAATTCTGTGCTTGATAAATGTGTAGGCTGTAGATATCTTCCCTTCAAAATTTCTTCTTCACAGCTGTGCTAAATGACTTGAATGAGGTGTCTGCATGTAAATGGATATTAAATTACCTCAGTACTGAAGATTAGAGAGTTTTCTTTCAATGTTCTGGGTGGAATATGTAAATCTGGCAATTTATTTTTAGCACCTACTTTAAGTCTATGGCAAATTTTGCACTTATGGGAGCTGAAAGCTTTTGGCAGGACAATGTAGCAGGATTATGAAGAATGAAGATGGCTTATGTAGAAAGGTATGTTCTAATGAGCTGAAACCAAATCAACCCAACTCATTCTGTCATAAACCGGTGAAGGAAGAGGGAAAAAATTCAAAAGCACATTAATTACTCAGCAAATGATAAAAAGCAGCATAAATATTCCCACTGTTCCATTTTTATTACCGCTGCACATTAAATATTTCAATCTTTGCAACATAAATATCAGACCTTTTAATAAAAGAACCTTCTTTTTATACACACTTCTGTTGCAAGGCACATTGCTGCATATCTGAGTGTGGACCTCAATACAGTGACCCAATGTCTGGCTTCTTGATCAACCCATTAGTAACTTGTTTGAAGAGATTTAGTATGTTACCAAGAGTTAGCAAATTTCTTCAGGTGTACCATGGAGAACATTCTAACTGGATGCATCACCATCTGGTACAGATGGGCCACTACACAGGATTGTAAAAAGCTGCAGAGGGTTGTCACCTCTGTCAGCTCCTTCGTGGGTATTAGATTCCCCACCAAAGACATCTTCAAAAGGCAATAAGTCAAAAAGATGGCATCTGTCATTAAGGACCCCTCCACTCAGGACATTCCGTCTTCTCATTACTGCTATCAGAGAGGAGATGCAGGAGCCTGAAGAAATACACTCATTGTTTTAGGAGCAGCTTAAGACCATAAGACTATAAGATATAGGAGTGACTTGGCCCATTGAGTCTGCTCTGTCATTTCATCATGGCTGATCCAATTTTTTTCTCAACCCCAATCTCGTGCCTTCTCTCCATATCTGTTAATACCCTGACCAATCAAGAATCTATCAACCTCTGCCTTAAATATACATAAAGCCTTGGCCTCCACAGCTGCCTGTGGCAAAGAATTACACAGATTCACCACTCTCTGGCTAAAGAAATTTCTCATCTCTGTTATAAAAGGATGCCCCTTTATTCTGAGGCTGTATCCTACGGTCTTAGACTCGCCCACCATAGGAAATGTCCTCTCTACATCCACTCTATCAAGGCCTTAAACCATTCAATAGCTTTCAAAGAGGTCACCCCTCATTCTTCTGAATTCCAGTGAATACAGGCCCAGAGACAAATGCTCTTCATATGACAAGCCAGTCATACTGCAATCATTTTCGTGAACCTCCATTGCACCCTCTTCAGTTTCAGCACATCCGTTCAAAGATGAGAGGCTTAAAATTGCTCACAATACTCCAAGTGAGGCCTCACCAGTACTTTATAAAGTCTCAACATTGCTTTTATATTCCAGTCCTTTTGAAATGAATGTTAACATTGCACTTGCCTTTCTCAACTTGCAAATCAGCCTTTAGCAAATCCTGCACGAGGACTCCCAAGTACCTTGTCCCTCATGTTTTTGTATTTTTTCATTTAGAAAGTAGTCAATCCTTTCATGTTTCTTCCCTTCTGTCATCTGATTTCTAAATAGACAATGAACCCATGAACACTAGCTCACCAATGTTGCTCTTTTTGCACGATGTATTTATTTAATTTTATATTCTCTCAGTGGTCCCTTTATTATGTACACCTGCTCATTAATGCAAGTATCTAATCGGCAAATCTTGTGCATGCAGTCATGGTCAAGAGGTTCAGTTATTATTCAGCCCAAACAACAGAATGGGGAAGAAATGTGATCTCCGTGACTTTGACTGTGGAATGATTGCTGGTGCCGAACAGGATGGTTTAAGTATCTCAGAACTGGTGATCTTTTGAGATTTTCATGCTCAGCAGTCTTAGGCTTTACAGAGAATGGAGCGAGAAAGAAATCAGCATCCAGCAAATGGCAGTTCTGTGGGTGTAAATGTTTTGATATTCAGAGGGGATCAGAGGAGAATGACCAAACTGGATCAAGCTGACAGGATGGCAACAGAAACTCAGATAAACACGCTTTACAACAGTGGTGTGCAGAGGAGCATCTCTGAAGTGGATGCTGTACAGCAGCAGAAGACCACAGACATACAACCAGTGGCCACTTTATTAGTTATTGAAGTTACCTAATAAACTGGCCACTAGATGTATATTTCTTATAGTTTATTGTATAGTTTAGATATTAGTCTGTACTGCTGCTGCAAAACAACAGATTTCATGATATATATCACTGATAATAAAACTGATTCTGATCACTACGGATAGTATCTTGCTATGACCGTATCAGCTTATGGCTCGATCCTATTACACAACCAAAGTCTATAAATAGGTTTGCTAGCAGAAGGTGGTCCAGGGATATTGGAATCACTGCAGCATCTTAAGTACCATTGTGACTGCTAAGTTCAACATATATTAGGATTCAAATCATTCCAGGTGTATGTTCATTAACAAATTGGGAGTCTCTACGCCAATTAAGCCAATGGCAAATTATTAAAATTTCCCCTGTTAGCCCTGACCTCAGCAATAGCATGCCACTGTTGCTATGGAAAGTGATGATTATCTCAGAGAATCAGCCTTGGGGAAATCATTGTCTAGAGCCCTGAAAACTAGCTTTGTGATGTACTAAGACAAAATATTTAAAGTTAAAATTAATCTGGGCATACTCAATGATGATAACATTTTCATGAACAGAAAGTTGACGAAATCATTATCATTTCTGGGATGGACATCTAGCCTGATCCCATTGGCGCAGTGGATTGTTCTCGAGCTGTTTGACTGACTTTTCTTTCTCCAGGTGAAGCATTGCATCTGGTCTGTGAAATTCATTGTGATGTTTATGTTAGAATACCTCTAGAGCTATTAGTTAGGGTTCGTCTTTCCCACACAGTGAGTATTGGACATTCAGATGGTGTTGATGGCAATCTAGATATAGATTAGCACAGCCTATGTTGAATGCCAGTGATGTAATGTATGAGGTAGATCAGCTGGTTGAGTAGTGTTGCAAAAATAACGTCAATGTCAGCAAGACTAATAAAGTGATTATGGACTTAAGAAAGGGGAAGGCGGGAGAATGCACACCAGCCCTCATTGAGGGGTCAGCAGTGAAAAGGGTGAGCAGCTTCAAGTTCCTGAGCATCACTCTTCTCAGAAGATCTATCCTGGGCCAAAGATATTGATGCAATCACAGAGAAGGCGTGACAGCAGCTACAATTTGTCACAAGTTCAAGGAGATTTGGTATGTCAACAAAGACTCTGGCAAATTTTCTGGAGGTGTAACATGGTGAGCATCCTGACTGGCTGCATCTCTGGCTGGTATAGCGGCTCCAATGCACAGAATTGAAAGAGGCTGCAGAGGGTCGTTGACTCAGTCAGCACCACAATGGGCATGAGCCTCCTTACCATTGATGGCATCTTCAATAGACGGTGTCTCATGAAGGCGGCATCCATCACTAAGGACCCTCACCACCTGGGACATGCCCTCTTCTCATTACTATCATCAAGAAAGAAGTACAGGAGCCTAAATGTGTACACTCAAATCTTCCACTCCACCTTCAGGTTTCTGAATGGTAGATGAACCCATGAACACTACCTCACTAATCCTCTTTGGCATGGTTCATTTTTTCATTTTTTTAATTGTTTTTTAAACATCTTGCACTGTACTGCTGCCACCATACAACAAACTCATGTATGTCAGTGACAATAAACCTGATAGTGATTGTGGTTCTGGTTCTGATTCTGAACTGTCAGGTGGATTATTCTGGGGATACATTTTTTAAAAGATTTTGCAGCTTCCTTCAACAGTGGGTGAGGCCAAGATAGTGGCTAAGTATCTGGAAAACACTATGTTGCTAAAAACTGGACTAACACTGGCTTCACTAACTAGCAAGCACAAGACATCAAACCAATTAAATCAGAGTTTCTTCAGCCAGATTAACATGTCTATTCTTCTATTTAAAGCTCAGAGAATCAGGAACACAGAAACCTTCAGTACCTACTTACAATCCTGATCAATTCTCACTGAAACTTAACTAGTGCAAGTGCTGTAATGGCCTGTGAGCCCAAGTGATCTGCCCTGAATCATAAAATGATTGTCATTGCATTCAGAATCATCCATTTCAAATCATTCTGCTTTCTTCCTAACTTTCATTCACCACTCTTAATGATTTATCGACCATCATTTCTAGCAATATTTATGTGTCCCTGTACATTTTCTAGATAGTCCATCAGCTGTGTTTGCATTTAATTTCTTTCATGTCAAATCTAGTTATACTGAAGTGTAGTGGAGCAACTTCTTGCCATGGAGATCTGCACTCAGTAGTCCATGCGTTTCAAATGCTGAAATACATAGTGGTCCTTAGAACATAAGAAATAGGAGCAGGAGTAGGCCATCTGGCCCATTGATCAGGCTCTGCCATTCAATAAGATCTTGGCTGATCTGACCATGGAGTCATCTCTACCTACCTGCCTTTTTCCCATAACATTTAATTCCACTACCGCGCAAAGATCTATCCAACCCTGTCTTAAATATATTTACTGAGGTAGCTTCCACTGCTTCATTGGGCAGAGAATTCCACAGATCCACCACTCTTGGAGAAAAATGGTTCCTTCTATTCTCCCACGAATCTTGAGGCTATGTTCCCTCGTTCTAGTCTCACCAAATCAGTGGAAACAACTTTCCTGCCTTTATCTTATCTATCCCTTTCATAATTTTATGTGTTTCTATAAGATCTCCTCTTATTATTCCGGATTCCAGTGAGTCCAGTCCCAGGCGACTCAATCTCTCCTCATATTCTAATCCCCTCATCTTTGGAATCAACCTGGTGAGCCTCCTCTGCACCACCTCCAAAGCCAGTGTATCCGTTCTCAAGTAAGGAAACTAGAACTGTACGCAGTACTCCATGTGTGACCTCACCAGCACCCTCTACGGTTGCAGCATAAACTCCCTGCTCTTGAATTCAGTCCCTCTAGCAACGAAGGTCAACATTCCATTTACCACCTTGATAGCCTGCTGCACTTGCAAACCAATCTTTGTGATTCATGCACAAACACTCCCAAGTCCCTCTGCACAGCAGCATGCTGCAATCTTGTACTATCTAAATAACCGTCTGATCTTCTATTTTTCCTTCCAAAGTGGATGACCTTGCATTTACTAACATTGTACTCCACCTTGCCCACTCACTTGACCTCCTTATATCTCTCTGCAATTTGCTTTTCCATTCGATTTAGTGTCATCAGCAAACTTAGATACACTACATTCGGTCCCTCTTCCAGATCGTTAATGTATACCATGAACAGTTGCAGGCCCAGCACCGACCCCTGTGGCACACCACTCACCACTGATTGCCAACCAGAGAAACACACATGTATCCCAACTCTTCATTTTCTATTGGTTATCCAATCCTCCATCCATGCTAATATATCACCCCCAACTCTATACATCCTTATCTTATGGATAAGTCTTTTATGTGGCATCTTATTGCATGCCTTCTGGAAATCCAAGTAAATAACGTCCATCTGTTCCCTTCTATCCATTGTGCTCATTGTATCCTCAAAGAACTCCAGTAAGTTTGTCCAACAGGACCTGCCTTTGCTGAATCCAGGCTGCATCTGCCTGATGGATCCATTTCTTTCCAGATGCCTCACTATTTCTTCTTTAATGATAGCTTCAAGCATTTTCCCAACTACGGATGATAAACTAACTGACATATAGTTACCTCCCTTTTGCCTACATCATTTTTGAACAATTGTGTGCCATTCACCTTCTTGCAATTCACTGGGACCTGCCCAGAGTCCAGAGGATTTTGGTAAATTATCATGAATGCCTCTACTATAACCTCTGCCATTTCTTTCAATAGCCTGGGATGCATTCCATCAGGACCAGGAGAATTGTCTATCTTTAGGTGTACAAGTTTGCTCAGCCCTGCCTCTTTAGTGATAGAGGTCACTATCACTAAAGGTCATGGTCCTCACCTCCCATCGCATCCATATCATCTCTGTTTGGCATGTTAGATGAGTCATCCAGCGTGAAGACCGACGCAAAATAGTCATTCAAAGCCTTGGCCATTTCCCAATATCGTTACCCCTTTCTCCTCTTTCAAAGGACCTACTTTCACTTTTGCCACCCTTTTCTGCTTTATATAATGATAAAAAACTTTTACTATCTGTTTTGATATTGTCACAAGCACAAATTTGGCAATTGCACTTGTGAATTTGTGAGTGACAGCTAATTATTATTTAATCGTGATGGTATTTAACTCCATACTTGCCGTTGTAGTGCTTGTTGAGACTTGGACAGAGCACAGCAACGTTTTGCTGTTGCTTTCGGCCTCCCCTGAGAAAATTAGACTTTCGAGTCATCTGAATCTGAAGACCAGCGGTATTCGCTTAATGTTTAGATTTTCTTTTCAGCCGCAGTGTTGTTTGCCATTTGAGAGTTTTAGTTAAAGGCCCTATTTGGCCTTGTGTTTATTGTTTTGTTTTCCCTTTAACACTGTTCGCATTAAAGTTGGTGAACCATTGGCCTGCTTCAGTATCTCTCACTCTGCACTTGGGCCATATCCAAACCCAATAACAGAATATAACAGTTTATATTCATAATTTACCTTAACATTATTTAACATAATTAAAATTATCAGTTCACTTCTTTCTTTGAAAAACATGCTAAGCACCTCAATTACTGCTAGCACTAGCAAACTACTTATCCTGTTTGTATAATCATCTGTTTGTCTGTTAACGGTCAGTGAATTGTCAGTAATTTGTCAAATAACTGGCTCTGCATAGTTTATAGTTTCTTTGCAGCATATGCTATTCCATAAATTGAACTGTCTCATAGGCTGTTCTTATTAAAAGTATTTTCTATTCTGTTTAGGTTGAGCTGATTTTCAGTATAAAGACAGCCACAAGTACTTTGTCTTTCTGTCACGATGTGTGCTGACAATGTCAGAACCCAAGTGCAGAGGAAAGACAGGCTCCTCTGAGGTGGTGTCAACCAGAGCTTATTCATAAGAATTACAACAGAACATTGGTGACTTGGCCAAGCGACACTGCGAGATGTAATATTCTTGAAACTAGGACTGCATGATTAGCCCTAATTGGACATCTACTTAAATAATACAAATAATGCAGAATCCCCAAGCCTATCAAGTTTAAACAGAAAGCATCAGGAGACCACATTACAAAGAACAAGTTGCTCGAGAAGAAACATAAGGATCTCTAAATGATTAACAACACTCATCAAACACCAAGTAACCAATTCTGGTGCTCTAAAAACCTTGGAGCCCAACACTCCCCAGACTCCTGCATTGGTCCATTACACTTTCTTGGTCTTTCTTTGATTCTACCCTTCTTTCTTATAGTAGAACGAGTTGGTTTTTGTTATTTCTTTGTCATGAGCATCTAATAAAAATGCTGTAACCACAAGATTGGTGTCTCATTCTTGATTTCCAAAGAACCTTCTGGAGAATATCATCTCCAGATCCAACAAAACTGAATGAAAGTCCTGTTTATCATCGTAAAGTAATGTGTGTTACTTACAACCTATAATTGAGAAAGAAACAAGTATTGGGTAAGCATCTATGTTTTCTATCAATCTAGTATCAAGTCATAATCTTTACTTTCAGTCATTTTCCATTGTTTCTGTTGATGGCAGGATAGGGAATTGGAATTCACCCACATTCTCTGATTACCTCTCCAAGGCTTATGGCTAAAATTTCAGAGGGATCTTGGGGTCCGAGTCCATATGACACTCAAAGCAGCTGCGCAAGTTGACTCTGTGGTTAAGAAGGCGTATGGTGTATTGGCCTTCATCAATTGTGGAATTGAATTTAGGAGCCGAGAGGTAATGTTGCAGCCATATAGGACCCTGGTCAGACCCCACTTGGAGTACTGTGCTCAGTTCTAGTCGCCTCACTACTGGAAGGATGTGGAAGCCATAGAAAGGGTGCAGAGGAGATTTACAAAGATGATGCCTGGATTGGGGAGCATGCCTTATGAGAATAGGTTGAGTGAACTCGGCCTTTTCTCCTTGGAGCGAAGGAGGATGAGAGGTGACCTGATAGAGATGTACAAGATGATGAGAGGCATTGATCGTGTGTATAGTCAGGCTTTTTCCCAAGGCTGAAATTGTTGCCACAAGAGGACGCAGGTTTAAGGTGCTGGGTGTAGGTACAGAGGAGATGTCAGGAGTAAGTTTTTTACTCAGAGTGGTGTGTGAGTGGAATGGGCTGCCGGCAATGGTGGTGGAGGTGGATATGATAGGGTCTTTTAAGAGACTTTTGGATAGGTACATGGAGCTTAGTAAAATAGAGGGCTATGGGTAAGCCTAGTAATTTCTAAGGTAGGGACATGTTCGGCACAACTTTGTGGGCCGAAGGGCCTGTATTGTGCTGTAGGTTTTCAGTGTTTCTGTTTCTATTTGATTGGATTTCTCATTTGAAAAGGCTAACATTGTTTCTGCCAAAGACGAAACCTCAAAAGAAAAGATAAATGCCTTCTAACCATAAAGTGGAATGTTCTTACCACACATTATAACTCTGATTAAGTAATGACATTAACTTCTCCACTCATTAATTACAGATGGCAAACTGCTCTTAAGGCATGAATAATTCACCAGTGCTTGCCTGATAAAAATGTAACACTGTAAGTCAACACGTCCTGCTCATTAGCATAGGAAGGCCTGATGATAGCGTATCAGGATTGCCTGATGCTCTATTCTTTGAAAGTGGTTGCAAAGATAAAGCCTCCTAAAGAAGGAATGATTATCACAATAAACACAAGGGATTCTGCAGATGCTGAAAATCCAGAGCAACACACACAGAATGCTGAAGGAACTCAGTGGGTCAGGTAACATCAATGGAGAGGAATATTTCAGACCAAGGCCGTTCATCAGGACTGGAAAGGAAGGGGAAGAAGTCAGAATAAGAAGATGGGGAGGGGAAGGAGTCCTATCTGGCAGGTGATAGGTGAAACTAGGTGGGGGGGAGAGGGGGAATAAAGTGAGATGTTGGGAGGTGATTGGTGGAAAAGGTAAAGGACTGAAAAGAAGGAATCTGATAGGAGAGGCCACTGGACCATTGGAGAAAGGGAAGAAGGAGGGGCACCAGAAGGAGGCAATGGCCAGGTGAGAAGAGAATTGGTCAGAGGAGAAGCAGAATGGGGAATGGAAAGACGGGGAAAGGGAGAAATTATGGCAAGTTAGTAAAATTGATGTTTGTGCCATTAGTTTGGAGGCTACCCAGTTGGAATATGAGATGCTGCTTGTCCACCCTGAGTGTGCTCTCTTTGTGGCAACAGTGGAACCATAGACCGGCATCTCAGAATGGGACTGGGAAGTCAAATTCAGATGGGTAGCTATCAGGGAGTTAAGTCATTTTTTGGCAAATGGAGTGAAGGCCAATGGTTATAGACACATAATAGTTCGACAAGGTGGGGATGAGATTCACCTACTAAACAGAAGCATTGCTACCAGCTGCCCTTCTTGGCTTTATTCCCCTGAAGATATTCAGATTCTTCTGGTTTCCAGAGTTTGGTTTTCTACCTCAGTGAAGGCACATTTTTGGGACTTATGCTATTATAGGGTTTTTACAGAGGGTTCACTGCAAGTGATCACACAAATAATATTTACTTTATGACAGCACAGATACACACTCAGTGGCCACTTTATTAGGTGCAGGAGTGGAACCCAGTGTGGTCTGCTGCTGCTATAGCTCATCCGCTTCAAGGTTTGTGCGTTGTGCATTCAGAGGGCTCTTTTGCACACCACTCTTGTAACATGTGGTTATTTGAGTTCACTGTTGCCTTCCTGTCGGATTGAACCAGTCAGACCATTCCCCTCCGACTTTATCATTAACGAAGCAGTTTTGCTCAGAGAACTGCCACTCACTGGATGTTTTTTTTGTTTTTCACACCATTCTCTGTAAATTTTAGAGAGTGCTGTGTGTGAAAATCCCAGGAGATGAGCTCTTTTTGAGATACTGAAACCACCCTGTTTGATATCACAATCATTCCACAGTTAAAGTCGCTTACATCAATGACATAGGTAGGAAAGGTGAGGAGGTCCTGAAGAGAGAATTTAGGGAGCTAGGTAGAAAGCTGAGAAGCAGGACCTGCAGAGTAGTAATCTCTGGATTGGCCTGTGCCATGTACCTGTAAGAATAGGATGATTTGACGGATGAAGGTGTGGATGGGGAACTGATGCAGGGGGCAGGGGTTCAGATTTATGGATCATTGGGATCTCTTCTGGGGAAGGTACGACTTGTACAGAAGAGATGGGTTACACCTGAACCTGAGGGGGGTCTAATATCCTTGTGGAAAGGTCTGCTAGGGCTGTTTGGGAGAGTTTAAACTAATTTGGCAGGGTGATGGGCCTGAGGATGAGGTAGTTGGTTTACAAACAGCAGCAGTGTGTAGTGAGGCTGCTAGCATGGAGAGGCTAATGATAGAGCAAAATAGCAGTCAGCCGGATGTCTTGCAATGTAAAAGGCAGACAAAATCAAAAAGGACTGAAGGTGTTACATTTGAATGTGCGCCGTATACAGAATAAGGTAGATGAACTTGTACCATAGTTAGATTGGCAGGTATGATGTTGTGGGCATCACTGAATCGTGGCTGAAAGAAGATTATAGCTGGGAGTTTGACATCCAAGGATACACATTTTATCAAAAGGAGAGGTAGGTAGACAACGGGAGTGGAGTGGCTCTGTTGGTTATAAATTAAATTGAATCATTAGAAAAGAGTTGACATAGAATTGGAGGGTGTTGAATTGTTGTGGGTAGAGATAAGGAACTGCAAGGGTAAAAAGACCCTGATGGGAGTAATATACAGACTCCCAAACAGTAGTAGAGATGTGGTCTACAAATTACAATGGGAGATAGAAAATGCATGTCAAAAGGGTAATGTTATGATAGACATGGGGGATTTCAATATGTAGATAGATTGGGAAAATTAGGTTGGCGTTGGATTCTAAGAGGGGGAACTTCTAGAATGCCTATGAGATGGCTTTTTAGAGCAGCTCCTAGTCAAGCTCAATAGAGGATCAGCTATTCTGGTTTGGGTGTTGTGCAATGAACTTGAATTGATTATAGAGCTTAAGGTAAAGGAACCCTTAAGGGTCAGTGATCATAATATGATAGAATTCACCCTACAATTTGAGAAGGAGAAGATAAAGACAGATGAATTAGTATTACACTGGAGTAAAGGGAGTTACAAGAGCATAGGAGAGAAGCTGGCCAAAATTGATATGAAAAGAACACTGACAGGGATGACAGCAGAGCAGCAATGACTGGAATTTTTGGGAACTATTCAGAAGATTTCTACATCCCAAAGAGGAAGAAGTATTCTAAAAGTAGGATGACACAATTGTGGCTGACAAGAGAAGCCAACACCAACACAAAAGCCAAACAAAGGGCATATAATTGAAAATTAGTGTGAAGTTAGAGGATTGGGAAGCTTTTAAAAAACAACAGAAGACAACCAAAAAGCCATAAAGAAGGAAAAGATGGAACATGAAGGTAAGCTAGCCAATAATGCTAATGAGGATACTAAAAGATTCTTCGGATATAGTATATAAAATGTCAGAGAGGCAAGAGTAGATATTGGACTGCTGGAAAATGATGCAGGAGAGATAGCATTGGGGATAAGGAAATGGCAGTTGAACTGAATAAGTATTTTGCTTCAGTCTTCACTGTGACAGACAGTAGCGGTATGCCAGAAATTTAAGTATGTCAGGGAGCAGAATTATGTGAAGTTGCCATTACCAGGAAGAAGGTTCTTGGAAAACTGATAGGTCTTAAGGTAGAAACTCAACCGGACCAGGATTCTGAAAGAGGTGGCTGAAGAGGTTGTGGAAGAAAAAGGATCTAGTGGAGGCATTAGTAATGATATTTCAAGAATCAATTGATTCTAGTTTACTGTAGTTCCAGAGGGATCAAAAGTTGCAAATGTCACTTTTCTCTTCAAGAAGGGAGGAGGCAGAAAAAAGGAAATTATAGGCTAGTTAGTCTGACCTCAGTGGTTGGGAAGATGTTAGAGTCAATTGTTAAGTATGTTGTTTTGGAGTACTTGGAGGCACATGATATATAGGCCATAGTCACCATGTTATCCAAAATATTGCCTGACAAATCTGTTGGAATTCTTTGTCTATCCTGCTTGTTATTTCTTCAAAGGAGAATCAGTGGATGTTGTGTACTTAGATTTTCAGAAGGTCTTTGACAATGTGGCACATGTGAGGTTGCTTAATAAATTAAGAGCCATGGTATTACAGGAAAGATACTAGCATGGATAGAGTATTGGCTGATTGACAGGACCAAAGGGTGGGAATACAGGAAGCCTTTTCTGGTTGGCTGTCAGTGACTACTGTTGTTTCACAGGTGTCTGTGTTGGGATTGCAACTTTTTATGTTATACTTCAATAATTTGAATGACCGAATTGATGGCTTTGTGGCCAGGATGATACAAAGAAACTGGAGAGGTAGGTAGCTTTGAGGAGGTAGAGAAGCTACAGAAGGACATAAAAACATTCGGAGAATGGACAAAGAAGTGGCAGATAGAATACAGTGTCAGGAAGTCTGTGGTCATGCACTTTGGTAGAAGAAATAAAAGCAAAGTCTATTTTCTAAATGGAGAGAAAATTAAAAATCTGTGGTGCAAAGGGACTCGGGAGTCCTTGTGCGATATTAACATTCATTTAGAGAGGACTAGAATATAAAAACAAGGATGTAATGTTGTGTTTTATAAAGCACTACTGAGATCTCACTTGGAGTATTGTGGGCAGTTTTGGGCTCCTTATCTGAGAAAGGAAATATTGATGTTGGAGAGGGATCAAAAATGATTCCAAGATTGAGAGGTTCACGAAAATGATTCCAAGATTGAAAGGCTTGTCATTTGAGGTGCAATTGATGGCTCTGGGCCTCTACTCACTAGAACTCAAAATAAACTTGTTTGAAACCAATAGAACGTTGAAAGGTCTTGACAGAGTGGATGTGGAGAGGATTTTTCCTATGGTGGAGAAGTCTAAGACCAGAGGACACAGCCTCAGAATAGAGGGGCATACTTTTAGAATGGAGATGAGAAAAAGTTTCTTTAACTAGAGAGCGGTGAATCCATGGAATTATTTGCCACAGGCGGCTGTGGAGGATAAATTATTGGGTATATATAAGTCAGTGGTTGATAGATTCTTGGTTTGTCTGGTTATGAGGAGATACGGGGAGAAGGCAGGAGATTGAGGCTGAGAAGGAAAATGGATCAGCCATGATGAAATGACAGAACAGATTTGATAGATAGATAGATACTTTATTCATCCCCATGGGGAAATTCAACTTTTTTTCCAATGTCCCATACACTTGTTGTAGCAAAACTAATTACATACAATACTTAACTCAGTAAAAAAATATGATATGCATCTAAATCACCATCTCAAAAAGCATTAATAATAGCTTTTAAAAAGTTCTTAAGTCCTGGCGGTAGAATTGTAAAGCCTAATGGCATTGGGGAGTATTGACCTCTTCATCCTGTCTGAGGAGCATTGCATCGATAGTAACCTGTCACTGAAACTGCTTCTCTGTCTCTGGATGGTGCTATGTAGAGGATGTTCAGAGTTATCCATAATTGACCGTAGCCTACTCAGCGCCCTTCGCTCAGCTACCGATGTTAAACTCTCCAGTACTTTGCCCACGACAGAGCCCGCCTTCCTTACCAGCTTATTAAGACGTGAGGCGTCCCTCTTCTTAATGCTTCCTCCCCAACACGCCACCACAAAGAAGAGGGCGCTCTCCACAACTGACCTATAGAACATCTTCAGCCTCTCACTACAGACATTGAATGACGCCAACCTTCTAAGGAAGTACAGTCGACTCTGTGCCTTCCTGCACAAGGCATCTGTGTTGGCAGTCCAGTCTAGCTTCTCGTCTAACTGTACTCCCAGATACTTGTAGGTCTTAACCTGCTCCACACATTCTCCATTAATGATCACTGGCTCCATATGAGGCCCAGATCTCCTAAAGTCCACCACCATCTCCTTGGTGGGCGAAATGTCCTAATTCTGCTCCTATATCTTATGGTTTTATATCTTATCACATTTCTTCCCCTTTCTGATGCAGAACCACTGACTTGGTTATGTCTGCATGCTTTTATGTATGAGTTGATGCCACACGATTGACTGATCAGATATTCGCATTAACGAGCAGATGTACCTAATAAAGTGGACACAGAATAGTTTTCTATATCTTTAATTAAAGAAGTTCTAATTGCACTTGTGATTAAAAATAATACTGGATTTTTGAAGGTCTGGCTGATTCAGAACTCTTGGCAGGTCATTCCTCATGACTCATTGGCACAGAATAAGGAGACTTGTCTTAATGTTCTGAACCACCTTGAAACTTTGTGACATTTCCCAGTTGAGTGTGTGTCTACTTGCAATGAATGGGTGGAAGTTTTGCTTAACTGTTTTTCAGAATGTCAACAACAATGATGGGTTTCTTTAACACAAGAGATTCTGCACATGCTGTTACATACACAAAGTGCTGGAGGAACTCAGTAGGTCAGGAAGCAATTATGGAGGGGAATAAACAGTCAATATTTAGAGACAAGCCCCTTCATCAGGACTGTGTTTCTTATACTGATTGTACTAATTGTTGTAGGAAGCATGTGGAAATCTTTAATAATTATTATTAGCTGATTAACTAGTGAAACCCTTTCTGAACTTAATCCTGACGGTAACCAAATAAACAGAGATGTCATGTTCACTTCCCTGAAAATACTACTTAGTAATCTGTTTCTTTGCAATCATCCTGTAAATTGACAGATTGAATCTATTTCAGTTTCAGAATTTGCATTTTGGGACTTGAAATTATGACTTTATTTTTTACAAATTATATTTTGGTAGGTAGTTTTCTCTGAAAGCCCAACCTGGGCAAGAACTAACCACATCCAATTGCTCTTGGGAATGTATTGGTGAATGTCCTTCACGAACCACCACAAGCAGAGGTGAGTGTGATGGTAGGACCGACCGGGAGGGAATCTTGTGATTTGGACTAGCTACCATGTAAAATGTGTACCATCCATTCAGGATGGGATTAGGTGTGACTTAGAAGTGATTTTGGAAGTGGTGATATTCTGCCTTTGTTCCTCAATGTAGCAGAGATGACAGATTTATGAGGTGATATTGACAAGACCTGTGCAGATTGCTATGATTTGAGGACAGTACATTGTGCATGGAAGGATGAGATGTTAAACAGGATGGAAGAACATTGATCTCCAAGTCCAAGGATCTCTCAATATCGAAGCTCAAACAGAAAAAGGTGGTGAAGAAGGCACATGATGACATGGGGCTTCAATGGCTGGGGAAATAGAATATGAGAGTAAGGTGGTTTTCATAGGGCTAAGAATTGTGAGAACTCATAAGTAGCAAATAGGGATTGGATTGTGATAATATAGTAACAGAGAACTGCAGAAAAAGCCTATAAGCAGAAAGGTGGAATGCAGCAGCAACAGTACCCAAGTTTTAGAAACTTCATTAATTACGTTGTAATGTGAACCTATTGTTGGAATAGAAAATTAGATTTCCGATTAGACCTGTGGATAATCATTTTATTTAACCATAAGACCGTAATACTTAGTTGCCGAATGAGGCCATTCAGCTCATGGAGTCTGCTCTGTCATTCATGGATGATTTATTATCCTTCTCGAGACCATACTATAAGACCATAAGACATCTGAGTCTGCAATCAGGACCTAGTCTGTTACTTAATGCCATTCTGTAATAGCCATTCCATTACCAAAATATAGGTTTACTGGTAATCTTGCTAGCTGACAATATAAAAGCTGTTCCAATTTCATGCTCAGGTAATTCAGCTTTGACGGGTCTGCTGGTGTGCACCATCTTTTAATAAATCACTTATTATTTCAAACACCATCTCTGTGTGACCTTTCCATTTGCTCCTATTGTAATCATGGCATAACTTGATAAAACGCCAGTATAAAATGATATGACCTGCCTGATCTGCCAGGATGTCACACGAGCAAAAGCTTCTCACTGTATTTTAGTACATACTGCAATAATAAACCAACTATCCATTCGGAGACGGATGGAGCACTGTGTCCAGTTTGGATTGCTACATTAAATGAAGTATGCCACTTTACTGAAGGGAGGGGGTGCAGAGGCGATTCACTAGGACCTTGCCTAGACTAGGACTATGGACCATTTCGGTTATGGAGAAGCTGGACACATTAGGTTTATCTTCCCTGGAGCTAAGGAAGCAAAGTGTGGAACTGACTATGCTGTGCAAAAGTGTAATGAATTATGTATAAGGCAAGTATTAAGAACCATTTCCCTATTGAACAGGTGTTGAAAACTGAGGTCATTGGGTGGGAGATTTGGAGGGTAATGTTATCATCCAGAAGAATATGGAACACACTTCCTGAGAGAGTGGCGAAGGCTGGTACTATGAAAATCCAGGTGAGCACTTGCTTTGTCAAGGCGTAGAAAACTCTGGGAAAAGTGCTGGAAAGGGGGATGAACGTAGATGGTATTGAGCATCAACAACCTTTGGGCTCACTTTCAAGGACTCTACAACTCATGTTCTCAGTATTACCGTAGATTCCGGACTACAGAGCACACCTGATTAAAAGCCGCTGGCTCTAATTTTAGAAATAAAATCAATTTTTTAATTGTAAAGGCCGCACCGGATTTTAGGCCGCAGGTGTCCCACGTTGTAATATGAGATATTTACACAGAAAGATATTACACGTGAGGATTTTTTAACTTTTAATTAAATCCATATGGTAACAAAAACAAATACATATTGCAAATGCTTTTTTTCGAACCGTGCCCGTAACACGGCTACTTTTAAATATACTTTGCGTATACTTCTTTACTGAACAACATTCCAATATCTCCTAACGACTGGTTAAAAAATATATATACTGCAGCCTACCAGGAAAAGTTATTGATCACCTTTAACTTAAAAGCAGCGTTCGCTCAGATCCAAAGCCGCTCGCGTAATGCGCTCCCTCCCTCCGTCCCGTTTCATCGCAAACCGGCATTTTCCCACAAGACACCGCGAAACCGGGTGTGACGTCATAGCATCCCGCGATGTATTACAGAAAACAAATATAGTTAAAACTCTTCTAACTTTAACTAGAAAATGAATTACTAAGCGAAAATATTATAAACTAAGTAACTGCCATAAGGCAGCACAATGCTTCGAGTGTTTTCCATGTTGATGAGGGTGAGTACAAATGACTGATTTACAATAATTTAATTGTGAAAGTGCGCTTGATTTATCGTACAATTTCATTGGACCTCTGTGAACTACTCATCAATTTTATTGGTCTACTGTTATGAGGCAAAATGTTTACGAGGCGGCATGAAAAAAATCATGTATTAGCCGCTCCGGATTAAAGGCCGCAAAGTTCAAAGCTGTTCAAAATGTGGGAAAAAAGTAGCGGCTTAAAATCCGGAATCTACGGTATTTATTTACTAAATTTTTGTCAGCTCATGCTGGTAAAACCTGAGGTATGGACATAGTAAGTTTTCAATTACTAGGAACTTTCAGGCTATTCTAGTGGTGTTTAGTATTGTAGTTTTCTGAAGATTTATGTAAACATTGCTGTGTAGGCCTGATTGTTCAATGCTATTGTGCAGTGACTTAGGGATGATACCAGTTATAGATATTACTATTGGGACAATGTACACCTTGTTCATGTTCCATAGTCTTTCAATTTCCTCAGCATATTTCTGGTATTTTTCACTTATTGATTTCTGTAAGTTATGTGTGTTTGGAATGGCTGTATCTGTTAAGTAAGATATTCTTGCTTATCCTGCATAATAATACTGTATCTGGATGATTATTATAGATTGTCCTTTCTGTAATAATGGATCAGTTGTAATATAATTTGTAGGACTGAGTCTAAAACTGGATCAGGTTTGTATTTATATTAAGGTATGGCATTTTTTATGAGTCTGTATTTTAAAGCAAGATTTTGGTGAATGATGTTTGCCACTTAATTGTGCCTGTGTATATAATGTGGAAGATTGCTTCTGATTTCTCTTGGCATTTTCTGCATTTATTGTCTTGAATCGGTTGGTCCTTTATGTATTTTTGATTTTTTTTTGTGTTAACCACCTGGTCCCGTATTGGCAGAAGGAAACCCTCCGTTTCTGGGAAAAGGTCTTAAACTCTGAGCCAGGCATTTGACACTTCCTTGTCAACATCTAGTCTGCTCAGATTGTAGAGATGTCTTCCATGCAGGGTCATGCTCTTCCATTGGTTAATATTTTTCTTCTGTAGTAATAATTTCTTCATTTTTCCTTGGTTATGTTTTGTCTTGTGTTTAGTGGTGTGTACTAATTCATTAGAATTGCATATGCTTGCATGGAATGCTGAATCCTGTTTTTGTTGATGAAGATACAGTATATCCTTTTAAGTTTCATCTCACTGTTGTATGAAATTTTATGTCTGTTATTCCTCGTCCTCCTGTCCTAGGCCATGTGAATCAAAGTGCGTTTGACTGTACATAGTGTTTTCTAAAATTTGTCATTTCATTTCTTATTTTTCTTTGTAAATTTTCCAGATCGGTTTTGGACCAAGATATTATGTCAAAAGAATACTTCAATATGGGTATAGCAACAGTATTTATTGGCTTTGTTATATTTTCACTATGGAGCTCTGTTTGACAGATAAATTCGGTTGAAAGTTTTGGCTTTTTCATACTATGATATGTTTTCTTTGCTTGTTGCTCTCCCAAATACTTACATGTTTCATATTCATCCATCAGTTGAAATGTATCCTGCTGCTGCTTTGTATTCTACTGGCTCAATTACACCTTTCTTCATGATTAATGTTCTGCATTTATCCAGTCCAAAGTTCATGTTTATACCTTTCAAAAACAGATCTACTCTTTGAATTAATTGCTTTAGCTTTACTGATGAAGTAGCGTATAATTTCAAATCATTATTATTATGATTTCTTTTGTACTTGCATGGTTTTGCACATTGCACATTGGTTGTTAGTCTTTGTGTATAGTTTTTTTATTGACTCTATTTTATTTCTTTGAATGCCTGCTAGAAATGAAACTTAGGGTAGTATATGGTGACATATAAAGTATGTACTGTGATAATAAATTTACTTTAAACATTGATCAGCATAGACAAGGTGGGCTGAAGGGCCTGTTTCTCTGTATGACCTTGTGACCCCGATTATAAACATCTGCTGCTCTATCCTTCATAGCATCAAGCTTTTCAATTAAGGTGCAGTTTGCTCACCGAGGTGGGGATTGTTTCATGTCTCTCCTGTAAGTATTGAAAAGCCTTTGGGTGTCAGGATGAATCACTTGGTACAAATAAATCCACCTCAGATCTTTTCTTGCAGTGGAGTATTTGGCTGCTTAGTTAAATTCTTGATCCTCATTCTGCACCTCCTGGCATAATGATGTTACTAGGAAGATACAGCACAGGAAGAAGCCCTTGGGGCCACAGTGTCTGTGCTGACCATGATGCCAAACTGAACCAATCTCATTTTTTCCGTATCCTTATCCCTCCATGTGAATGTGTCTGTTGAAAAGCCTCTTAAAAGCCAAGTGCCAAAATATGCTGATGATTATGTAATTGAATGTCAGGGGGAGATGGGTCGACACTCTTTTACTAGTGATAGTCACGGCACGGCTCTGAGGAGCACTTGCAGTGATGTCCTAAGTTAGGAGAGATCTGCACTTGTTGTGACTATTTTTGTTTTGTGAGTGTACCTGCCACTGCGAAAGACTTTTCTTTGATTCCTAACACCTTCGCTTTTACAAACATTCCTTTATCTCACACTCAATCAAATGCCACCATGGTTTTAACTTGGATTAACAGAGAAACCTCGGGGTACTCTGAAAAGTTTGACAAAGGTGGACGGAGTAGTGAAGATGGCATCTGGCATTCTTGCCTTCGCAGGCTGAGGCCTTGTGTCTAAGAGTTGAGATATCACGTTGCAGCTGTGAAAAGGTCACACTTGGAGTTTTCAGCACGTTCTGGTCACCACAGTACAGGAAGGGTGGGGTGGCTCTAGAGAGAGAGAAAGAGAGTATGGAAGAGATTCACCAGGATATTCCCTGGAATGGAGGGCTGTAGTTAAAAGACATTGGGATGAGTTGGCTTTGATCTCACTGATGCTTAGGAGTCTGAAGGCTGACTGTAGAAGTTTTAAAGATTATGAGAGGCAGAGAAATGGTAGAGATTCAGTTCATTTTCAGAGTGAAAAATGGAGGGCATTGATTGAAGGTAAGAGGAGACATTTAAATGAGAACAGGAGTTTAAGTTTTCATGCAGAGGGTGGTGGTTATATGGACAAAGCTGCCAGGGAGGCAATAGAGGGTGATATAAAAGTATCTGGACAGGTACGTAGGTAGCGAAAGAGTAGAGGAATACTGGCCTGATCTAGACAAATAGGATAAACACATCCTGATTGATATGGATGAATTGGACCACAGGGACGCCTTCTGCTCTTCAGAACTCAGTGACTCTGTGCGTCCATGAATGAATGGTTCAAATCCTATCAAACCCTGCACCTTAGTGCACTCTGATACAATGCAAAGTAAAGAGCTGAGCTTTCCTCTTGAGACTATATTGAAGATCCCATGCCAGCATTTGAAGTAAAATGGGACGCCACACAAAGTCAAGGGTGATATGAGGGAAGTTAGGGTGAGGAAAGAAACAAAGGGTCATGGAAAGCTGAAACATCCAAGTCTAAGCTGCTGTTTGAAGCTTGCTTCTCTCCAGCTGCTGACGTTAATCTATTGACTCCAGAGAATGAATGATCCTCACCCTAACACACATATTCCTTTTGTCATTTCCATCCCTCACCACTCTCTCCGCAACTTGAAGCTAACTGGTTTAATTTTCACTTTCCCAGTCCCAGCGAAGGGTCTTTTACCTGAAGTGACAGTCAGCCATTCTTCTAGTTACTGCCTGATTCTCAGAATATTACCAGAATTTGCAGTTTCTGTGATGTTTCGATGGCTAGTGGCCACCCAGGGAATGAAAATAAACACACAAAAGAAAAGTGGTTAAGAATAAAGAATGCCAAATAAGGTTGACATGGTAGAGTAATGATTAGCTTTCTTTGTCACAAGTATGTTGTATCATACTGTAAACTGCCTAACGTGTGTCAAAACAAATCAGCGAATGTTGCCATGCTTCTGGTACCAAAATAGCATGCCCACCACTTAATAACCCTAACCATAGAGCTTTGGAATGTGGGAAGAAACCGTAGCAGCAGGAGGAAACCTACACTGTCATGGGGAAAACAGACTATTTTCTTACAGAGAGTGGTGGGAATTGAAAGCTGATCAGTAATTGCTGGCCATATAACAGTGCCATGCTAACTGCTGCACTATCGTGCTGCCCTGAGTATTTATTTAACATTAATGAAAAAAAACATATTTGACCTTTTGGTTTGGTCCGTGAATATTTATGAAAACATTAACTCCTAGCCTAGCTGAGTTAGATTTGAGTCTCATTAGTGTCAGATATTGATGTAATCATTGGTGACCTTTAAAGACGTATTATCAGGAGAATTTACAGCATATTTATCGTCTTTGTTACCATTCATGTATTTTTTTTAGAACTGTGAAATCAGTACTGGGGCAAATACAATCCTAAGTGCACAAATTTCCAGACTTGCAAGTAGACCTCGAGTTTGATGTGTTTACTCCTAATTCCCACTGTGATATTAATTTGTAATACAGTATATAATTCAACTTCACACTTTAAATATGAACTTAAATGGTTATTCACAGTGTTATCTTTACCTTTAATATACCCTTTTTTTCAAATTTAGCACAATAATTCATGAGTTAGATGTATTCTATGCTATAAATTCATAATTCATGGTAACAAATTCTACATGGTGGCTCTAATCCAATGTTTTGAAATTTGCTGTGGCAAAATAGAGAAAAAAAACCAGAACTTTAAGAAGGTCGTCCACCTGAAATTGAATTAAATTTGAAATGAATTGACTTTATTTCTTATAACCTTCACATACATGAGGAGTAAAAATCTTTACGTTATGTCTCTATCTAAATGAGCAATGTGCAATCAAAGTAATTTATAATAATTTATAATAAATAGAACACTCAATGTAATATAGAGTATACTCAAATCAGTGTGAGTTCATCAGTCCGATGGCCTGGTGGAAGAAGCTGTCCCGGAGCCTGTAGGTCCTGGTTTTTATGCTGTGGTACTGCTTCCCCGATGGTAGCAGCTGGAATAGATTGTGGTTGGGATGGTTTGGATCCCCAAAGATCCTATGGGCCCTTTTTACACACCTGTCCTTATAAGTGTCCTGAATCATGGGAACTACAGGTGTGCTGGGCTTTCCGCACCACTCTCTGCAGAGTCCGGCGATTGAGGGAAGTACCGTTCCTATACCAGACAGTGATGCAGCCAGTCAGGATTCTCTCAATTGTGCCCCTGTAGAAAGTTCTTAGGATTTGAGGACCCATACCAGACTTCCTCAACCGTCTGAGGTGAAAGAGGCGCTTTTGTGCTTTTTTCATCAAACAGCTGGTGCGTACAGACCTCGTGAGGTCCTCGGTGACGTAGATGCCGTGAAACATGAGGCTGTTTACCCTCTCAACCCCAGATCCATTGATGTCAATAGGGGTTAGCCTGTCTCCATTCCTCCTGTAATCCACAACCAGCTCCTTTGTTTCTGCGACATTGAGACTCTCTCTCTCTGATATTGTTTGATCTGCTGGGTATTTCTGGACATAGTCATAGAAGGTTACTGCACAGAATCAGGCCCCTTGGCTCATCTAGTCCTTGCTGACTATTATTCAGCCTAGTTCCAATGACCTGCACCCAGTCCATGGTCCTCCATACCCTTCCGTTCTTTGTACCCATCCAAATTTCTTTTAAATGGTGAAATCGACACTCATCCAAAACTTTCACAAACAGTTCGTTCCACACTCTCACCACCCTCTGCATGAAGAAGTTCTTCCTCAAGTCCTCTTAGACATTTCACCTTTCACCCTTAACTCATGATCCCTAGTTCTAGGCTCTATAAGTTAGCATCCATCATTAAGGAACTCCACCACCCAGCACATTCCCGTTTCTCATTACTATTATCAGGAAGGAGGTACAGGAGGCTGAAGCCACACTCTCAATGCTTTAGGAACAGTTTATTAGATTTCTGAACTGTCTATGAACCCATGAACTTTGCTATTCCTCTTCTGCAATATATGTCTATCAATTAATTAATTAATTTGTGACTTTGAGGAATTTTTATGCCTTACATTATACTGCTGCCACAAAACAACAAATTTCATGACATATGATTCTGATTCTGGAAGTGGGATCAGTACATGGAGTTGTATTCAAAAACAGTAAATTATTTATTTTCTTACAGATTTGTTACTACAAACCTTTGAGCAGGCTATTTAAGTTGCCCCCGATGATTGCAGACTTTTTGTGAGGCAGCTTGTTTCATCACTCACCACACATTGGATTTGTATTTTTCACTTTGTCTGTTTGAGAATTTCTTTGTTGGAGACAGCAAAACGAAAGCAGATTGAGATATCTGGACTTCAGTCACTGCTTAATCAATCATGGACAGCATTGAATTGATTGCATGCATGGTCACACATCAGTAGAGCAACCAGAGTCGACTTTACAAATTTACTCTGAATTTGAAGTTGAGAATGAATTTCCTAAAATTTTACAACCCTACCCTGGAGCAGGTTATTCCATCCTGCCAGTCCTTCTAGAGTTCTTGAACCCATTAAAATATCATCTCATTTTCTTTTATTTCAAGATACTCCCAAGCCAGGAATACGTTTTCACAATTAGAGTATGGAGATCAAGAGATATTTTCACTGATAATGCCCTCCTTAAATTCCCACAAGGATGAATCAATGACCAGTGACAACATATCGATCCACACTGTCACCACTAGAACTGAGATTTACAATTAACAGAAGTCAGATCCATTCCAAACAAATGGAATAGTAATGTTTTAAAAACCAGATGCAGCAGATATGGAGTGAAGCTTATTCCATGTGCACAAAAATTGATTGTCTTCCACTTCAATTAAATGGAGACCACCAGAAATTACCAACAGCTGTTGCTTCTTAATTAAGGATTCTTCCTCTTAATCTGTCTCAAGTACTTTAATGAATCAATTTACCTCAAAAAGCATGACTGCAGGATGCTTCCTAATGTCGCAGAATCCTGCTCTCAGCTCATTTATTCATTCAGAGTCTGTTGTTACTCCCTAATTCTTGAACATACTGTGACTAGTTCTGGAATGATCTCGGGTTTCAATCTGCTGTACTCTGTTGCATTATTATGTACTGATTAGTCATTCTTCCTTATCTCAGTCTTAAATTCACCCTTTAATAGTGTGAGACTGGGTCTTTTGCATCTGTTTCATAAAATCTGTATCTCTAACCATAAGGCACAGGAGAAAAAGTAGGCCATTTGGCCCATTCAGTCTGCCTCACCATCCATTATCCTTCTGATTTATTATCCCTCTAAATCCCATTCTCCTGCCTGCTCCCAGTAACCTTTGACACTTCTGCTGATCAAGAACCTATCAATCTCTGTACTAATCTGTGCTCCTTCAGTGATGAAATGCTTGAATAAAATGGGCATTTGGAACATCATTCAGATGTTGGGGAATTTAAAATGAAAATGAAATATAGTCAAAGCCAGTTACACCGATATTTTCTCCGATCTTTTATGCTGGTTTGAGACTTAATTTAATTTAGTGAAAGCCTGCTCATAAAACTGACCATTCCCAAGCTGAAATTGTGCAAAGTGATTGATTGCATGGATTTGGAAATGATGTTCAATTAGTTTCCTTGGGTGCACAATATATATATTTGTCTGAGTAGATGAATCATCTACACCAGTGAAGCTTTTAGGAGGTCCAATAAAATTTGTCGGTGATTTTAAATTGGGCAGAAATCTACACAGTTTATTAGTGCTGAACTGAAGAACCTACAGTAGGTTTGCATTCCTGCATGAGGCTGCAGTGTTGCAGTTGGCAGAGCTGCTACTTCACAATGCCAGAGACCTGGGTTCCATCCTGACGTCTGGTGCTATCTGTGTGGAGTTTGCATGTTCTGCCTGTGACTATGTGGATTTAAAAATCATAAAGTCATGGAGTCATGACAACAGGAAACAGGGTCTTTGGCTCAACTCTTTATTGCCCAGCGAACTAGTTCCATCTGCTTGCATTAGCCCTATATTCAACTTGTACATCTATAGAGTTTCTTCTATTATCTGTTAATATCATTGTTTTAATATTCTTTTTATGTGTTATATGCAATATATGTACTGTTTTTTTGCACCTTGGCCCCAGAGGAATGTTGTTTTGTTTAGCTGTATACGTGGCAATGGTTGAATGACAATAAACTTGGACTTGAACTAAACCTTTCCTATCCGTGCACCTATCTAAACGGCTTTTAAAAGTTGCCAATGTGCTTGCCTCAACCACTATTTCTGTCAGCACCCTCTGTGTGATAAAGCTGCACCTGACATCTCTCTTAACTCTTTCTCCTCTGATTTTAAGAATATACCTTTTGTTTTTAGCACTCCATCCCTGGGAAACAGATTATGAACTTCACTCTGTCTGTGTCCTTCAATGTTATGTACCTCTATCAATTCACTTCTACACAACCCCTTCCTGAAACTCAGGTCCCCAAGTCCAGAGAACATCCTTCAAAATCTTTTCTACATTCTTCCTAGATTCATAACCCTAAGACAATAAGATATAAGAGCAGAATTAGGCCATTCAGCCCATCAAGTTGCTCCACCATTTCATCATGGCTGGTGCCGGATCCCACTCAATCCCACACAGCTGCCTTCTCGCCATATTCTCTGATGCTCTGACCAGTCAGGAAACGATCAATTTCCGCTCTAAATATATGCATGGACTTGGTCGCCACTGTAGCCTGTGGCAGAGCATTCCACAGATTCACTACTCTCTGGCTAAAAAAAATCCTCCTTACCTCTGTTCTAAAAGGGTTGCCCCTCAATTTTGAAGCCTCTAGTTCTAGATACCCCCACCATAGGAAGCATCCTCTCCTTGTAGGTTGGCGTCATTCAATGTCTGTAGTGAGATGCTGAAGATGTTCTATAGGTCAGTTGTGGAGAGCGCCCTCTTCTTTGTGGTGGCGTGTTGGGGAGAAAGCATTAAGAAGAGGGACGCCTCACGTCTTAATAAGCTGGTAAGGAAGGCGGGCTCTGTCGTGGGCAAAGTACTGGAGAGTTTAACATCGGTAGCTGAGCGAAGGGCGCTGAGTAGGCTACGGTCAATTATGGAAAACTCTGAACATCCTCTACATAGCACCATCCAAAGACAGAGAAGCAGTTTCAGCGACAGGTTACTATCGATGCAATGCTCCTCAGACAGGATGAAGAGGTCAATACTCCCCAATGCCATTAGGCTTTACAATTCAACCGCCAGGACTTAAGAACTTTTTAAAAGCTATTATTAATGCTTTTTGAGATAGTGATTTAGATGCATATCATATTTTTTACTGAGTTAAGTATTGTATGTAATTAGTTTTGCTACAACAAGTGTATGGGACATTGGAAAAAAGTTGAATTTCCCCATGGGGATGAATAAAGTATCTATCTATCTATCATCCACCCTATCTAATCCTTTCAACATTCGGAAGGTTTCAATGAGACCCCCATGCATTCTTCTACATTCCAGTGAGTATAGGTCCAAAGCTGACAAACACTCCTCATATGTTAACCCCTTCATTCCTGGAATCATCCTCTTGAACCTAACGTCCTTTCCATAACAGGGCAACAAAAACTGCATACAATATTTCAAATGCTGCATCACCAACTTCTTATATAACCGCAACATAACTTCCCAGCTCCTTCACTCAATGCCCTGAGTTTCCTCTGGGTGCTCTGATTACCAAAGACATGCAAGATACTAGTTTAATTGGCCACTGCAAATCATCCCTAATGTGTAGGTGAGGGAGATGGTAGAATGTGGGGAGGAGTTGTTGAGAATGTGGAAAGAATAAAAAGTTTGATTAACGTAGGATTAGTGTAAATGAGTGTTTGATGCACAGTGTGGATTGGTGTTCTAAAGGGCCTACTTCCACTCTGTATCATTCTATGCCTCTTGAATCAGGTTTATTATCACTGATATACAGTATGTTGTGAAATTTGTTGTTTTGTATCAGCAATACAGTGCAAGACATAAAATTACAACAAGTTACAATAAATAAATAAATAAACAAAGAGTGCAAAATCAGAATGGTGAGATCGTGTTCATGGGTTCGAGAACCATTCGGAAATCTGATGTTGGTGGGAAGAAGCCATTCCTAAAACATTGAGCGTGAGTATTTAGGCTCTTGAACCTCCTCCCTGATAGCAATAATGAGAAGAGGGACAAGGGTCCTTGATAATGGATGCTGCCTTCTTGAAGCATCACCTTTTGAGGATGTCCTCTGTCATACATGACATATATTGAGCTTTATGTTTTAATAAAAATAAAATTGAGTTCTGTTATGATGCCAGTTGGTCAAATTCATAGAATTGTTTTCTATTGTGCTCAACGTAGAAACATCACCTGAAAGTCTTTAAAATTTAACTCCAGATTTGGATAACTCCTGTATATTTTTTGGTCCAACTAATTAATGCAAAGAATTGCAGCTCTGAAAACAGAGTTCATACTCGAGTGTCTCACACCTCCTCCTTCATCGGAGTTATTAATTGCAGGTTAGTAGCATGCATAGAAGGAGTCAGGTAAATTTACGAAGGAGTGAAGTAAACAGCATAGGAAGGCCACAAGCCTGTATAATGGCAGAAACTGCATTTAGGAACAATTTCTGCAAAAATACAATAGATTTCCCAACTGTTTCTTGAAACACAAGGCAGCCCCAGTAGCCTTGACATTAATGGGGCTCTATGCATCGCTAATTTATATTCTGAAACCTAATGGATTCCTTTGGTTGCCAGAAGGATTAAAAGAAAACAATAAACAGCAAGTTGATGAAGGTTTGTGTGCCTCTTCATGTCTGGTTGTAATCTCAAGCTATCTAGGTTATGGAAATTAGCCTCGATCCAGAGAGACAGGAGCGTGCACTGAATGACAACACAGAGAACTGGCTGTTAGGCTCAAAGCAAAGCAGCATTAAAACAGATAGAATTTCCTTAAGAGTTGTTCCTTCTTCATCTTCTGATCCTCTCCAAGGATCATGACCTTGCTGACGTGGAGAAATTTGTGAGTTCCTGAGATCCTGAGGCTGATGCCGTCTGGAGTTTAGACAAATGGTGCTTGGCTCCTGGTAGGTTCATCCATGGCGGTAAAATCAAGGGGAAGATTCCAGGCAAAGAGCAATCCAGCCAAGAATCGCCAACGGTGGAGCTGATGGAAGATGGTAACGCATCACAACGGACGAGAAGGTGGATAAAGGCTGCAGTAATGAAGGGTCCCAGTCGTCTTGACTCTGATCTGTCAAGGACTGTGCGGTGGCTGCCTATGTATGAGCCTGTTCATGTTAAACAAATTTATGCATAGGCATTCTTCATTAAGGGAATCACTGATCAACCTCTACAGCCATCTGAAGACCCACTAGTAGACAACCCCTTGGGTGAACATTACACTTGAATTGAGTGATCGCATTTCGATGACTACCTCTACATCTTCTTTTGACCTTACAACAAAGTGGCCAAGGTACTTCTCAGGAAATTTTCTAAGCCCCTTGATAATGGCAAGAAATCTGTTAGAATCTACCATGAACTGGACCTCTCTCTGCTGCAGAAACTCTCATTTAACATCTACAGGGATGATCAGCCTACGTAGTTTTGTTTCAGCACTGAGTTAATGGGAGGTGGTCCTATGGCACATTGATTTTCCAGGCATCAGAATATGCCACATTTACACATTTACAAGTGGAGCAACTAACATAGTTCAGAGATGCAGCGATCATTGGAGAATGCTGGTTTGTTCACTTACATTCTTATAGAGAAAGATTCTCAATATTGGATTGGCATAACCTGATGTATGAGGAGGGGGTAGCATTGGGAAGATGGATGTAAGGCAGTGGCTGTGTGCTGAGGTGATAACTGGGGATCAACAGCAGGGAAGGGGTATACTTGCAATTTTTTTCTATTTTTAGCTCATGGCTCGGCAATAGCCTTCTAGACACCCCTTTCAGAATTGGAATTGGTTTATTATTACCACATGTGCCATGGTACGGTGAAAATCTTTATCTTGTACACTCTTCATACAGATCAATCTATTACACAGTGCATTGAGCTAGAACAAGATAAAAAAACAGAATTCAGAATAAAGTGCTCCAACTACAGAGAAAGTGCAAGTGAAGATAGACATTAAGGTGCAAGATCAAAATGAGATATAGATTGTGGTGTCAAGAGCCCACATTATTCAATAGATGAAGGGCAGTGGCTGTGCACGTCAGTCCTTCAGCTGGTTAACCTTAAGCTTCACTCAATACTCTGATAACAGTGGGATAGTTGGCCTTGTGCCTTGTGCTATGTGCTTTCAAACATTTCTTACCTATTGTCCAGTGGAAGGGGGAGAAGAGGGAATGTCCAGGGGGGGGGGGGAGAGGGAATGTCCAAGGGGGGGGAAGAGGGAATGTCCAGGGGGGGAGAAGAGGGAATGTGTGGGGGGAGAGGATAATGGTCTTTGATTATGTTGGCAGTTGAAGTACAGGCAGAGTCCATGGAAGGGAAGCTGGATTCTGTGATAAGCTGAGCTGTGTTCACAACTCTCTACAGTTACTTTTATTCTGAAAAGTTTCCTTGAGATCCTTCAATGCCTGTCTTTCTGAACATATGGTCCAAAGGATGAACCTTGCCCCATCTGGAGTAACCACTGGATATTCCCAGGCAAAACTACATCAATTATTCAGCTGGTTAACCTTAAGCTTCCACTCAAAGATGTTACTTCTGTATTTTTTTCTATTTGCTAATTAATTATCTCTTATTTTATTATCATTATTATTACATCATTATTATTGTGTCGAAAATATATTCATGGGACACATCAGTCCTGAAAGTCTCCACAATTCATCAAAGCACAGATAATCCAATTGTACAAATTTTATATACTTTTTTAACCTACTCGTTATTTTTGTTTCAGTTTCATCTAGTTGGATGTTTGGAAAGAGTTATTCCCAATCTCTAACACAGTATGAGCAGGGTGGCACTGTACACCTCCAGCGTCCTGGGTCCAAACCTAGCTTAAGACGTCTTCAATGCCTTCTTAAGACAATGCCTTAAGAAGGCAGAATTTATCATTAAAGACCTTCTCCATCCAGGTCATGTGTTCTTCTCCTTGCTACCATCAGGGAGGTGGTAAGGGAGCCTGAACACACACAATATTTTAGGAGCAGCTTGTTCCCCTTCGCCAACAGATTTCTGAATGGACCATGAACCCATGAACACTACCTCCCTTTTTGCTCTTTTTATGCACTAGCTATTATATTTCTTATTGTAACTTATAATAATTCTTATGTATTGCAATGCCTGCTGCTGCAGAAACAGCAAAATTCACAACATATGTCAGTGATAGTAAATGTTCTCCCTGTGATAATGTGGGTTTCCCCTGGTGCACCCTTTACATCAGACATCCTAAAGACATGCTGATAGGTTATTTGGCAACTGTAAATAGTCCCTTGAGTGTAGGTGGGTGGTAGAAGTGTCATGGTAGGGAGAGGGGTTGGTGGTGGCTAATAGGCAGGTGAAAGAGAACAGGTTGCAGGGAGGTAAATGGGTTTAAGGGTCTGCTGGGTGTTCCCTAACTTCTGGCAATACAGGATGGGTCAAATGGCTTCTTCATGCAAAAAAATATGAGATTGATGATGTTTGTCCATTGATCCCGCAATGCTGCCACACAAGTTGATAGTGTGGCAAAGAAGGCACATGGTGTGTTGGCTTTCATTAGTCAGGAGAATGAGTTCAAAAGCCGTGAAGTAATGTTGTTGCTCTATAAAACTTTGGTTAGATAACATTCGGAGTATTGTGTTCATTTTTGGTCAACTCATTTTAGAAAGTGGAAGCTTTAGAGAGAGGGCAGAGGAGATTTACCAGGACGCTGCCTGAATGAGACAACATGTCCTAGGAAATATTGAGCCTGTTAGGGCTTTTTGCTTCGGAGAGATTGAGGATGAGAGGTGACTCGTCCTGAAGAAGGGCCTTGGCCCAAAATGTTGACTGTTTATTCAATTCCATAGACGCTGCCTGACCTGCTGAATTTTTCCAGCACTTTGTGTGTTTCTTGAGAGGTGACTTGATGGAGCTGTATAGGAATATTAGAGATATAGATAGAGTGGACACTTAGAACCTTCGTTCCGGGGGTGGGGGCAGGTGCAATGGCTAATGCCAGAGGTCATCTATTTATGGTGATTTAGGAAAGTATGTGTGAGAAGTAGTTTTTTTTTTACACAGAACGTGGGAAGTGTCTGAAATATACTGCTGAGGGTGGAGGCAGGGGTCGGTACATTATGGACATTTAAGAGATTAGATAGGCACATGAATGAAAGCAAAATGGTGGGTTTTGGGCTGAGTAGGAGGGAAAGGTGAGGCCTGTTGTGGAGTAGGCTTATGTAGATCAGCACAACATTATGGGTCGAAGGGCCTGTAGTGAGCTGTACTATTCTATATTCCATGTTATTATTGCTGAATTATAGGGAATCACTGGTTTCTAAGAGTAGAGAGATATTCAAGTGTTTGGAATTAACCTTTATATGTGAGCAGGGAAGTTACAGAATATTCCCCACTGTGTTAGTACACCTTGGGCACAACACACCAACACAAAGTCAAGCAGCATCTGAAAGGGGAAAGGAACTATTGATGTTTCAGAAACAAGAGAAAACCTGCAGATCCTGGAAATCCAAGCAACACACATGAAATGCTGGAAGAACACAGCAGGCCAGGCCGAGACCATTCATCAGGCCCCGATGAAGGGTCTCAACGCAAAACATCGACTGCTTACTGTTTTCCAGAGATGCCGGCTGGCCTGCTGTGTTCTTCCTGCACTTTGTGTGTGTTGTTATTGATGTTTCAGGTTGCATCAGGACTGAGCTAGTGTTTTTAATATCACACCAAACTGGTCCCGATGTCATTGTGATGTGAATTGGAGACTAGTGATATAAAGATCTGTGGCAAAGCTTGCAAAGGCTAGCCTTCAAACACTTTGGAATAGGAATTAGTATTGGTTTATTATTGCCTCATGTACTGACATACAGTCAAAAGCTTGTCTTGCATATTGGTCATTTAGATCAGAAGTTTATACTGCGCATGGAGGTAGTACAAGGTAAAACGTTAACAGAATGCAGATTAAGTTGAAACAACTACAGGGAAAGAGCAGTGCAAGTAGACAATAACGTGCAAGATCATAATGAGGAAGATTGTGAGGTCAAGAGACCAACTTACTGTATAGTCTATAATAGACTTATAACAATGGCGTAGAAACATAAAAAGATAGAAAGCCTACAGCACAATACAGGCCCTTCAACCCACAAAGCTGTACTTACCTTAGAAATTACCTAGGGTTACCCAAAGTCCTCTATTTTTCTGAGCTCCATGTACCTATCCAGGAGACTCTTAGAAGACCATATCGTATCCGCCTCCACTACCATTGCCAGCAGCCCATTTCATGCACTCACCACTCTCTGTGTAAAAATCTTACCCCTGACATCTCCTCTGTACCTACTTCCAAGCACCTTAAAACTGTCCTCTCATGCTAGCCGTTTCAGTCCTGGGAAAAAACCTCTGACTATCCACATGATCAATGCCTTTCATCATCTTATACACCTCTGTCAGGTCACCTCTCATCCTCTGCCGCTCCAAGGAAAAAAGACCAAGTTCACTCAATCTATTCTCATAAGTCATGCTCCCCAATCCAGGCAACATCCTTGTAAATCTCCTCTGGACCCTTTCTATGGTTTCCACGTCCAGTTTACAGAGGGACGGTAGAAACTGTCCCTGAGCCTTGTGGTAAGTGCTTTCAAGCTTTTGTATCTTCTGCTTGATGGGAAGGGGCAGAAGAGAGAATGTCTGTGGTGTTTGGGGTCTTTGATTATTCTAACTGTTTTACTGAGGCCGTGAGAAGTGTAGATGGACAGCTTCTGGTTTCATGATCTGCTGAGCTTTGCCAACAATTTCCTGCGGTCAGGTGCAGAACAGAATAGCAGCTTACAGACAATGGAATCATTTTGAATATTAATCCATACAGTTGCTCTTTCAGAGACATCAATGCTTCCTTGTGATATGGATATTAACTGAACATTCGGTGGTCAAAACCTTTATGGAAGACAACTGGATATCAGTCAGTTCTGTTGTGCATGGTATTAGTATTGGCATTGAGCTGCTGCTCTTGTTTCTCACTCACCAGGTTGTCAGTTCAACTCCCACTTAGAGACGTAGGCAACACTAAGGAGGCCTACATTCTTGAAAACACAACATGTCAGCAAACACTAACAAATAAAGTTCTTGTGATATTATTTGTAGAACAGCAGCGGTGCCTCTTGCATCAACACTTGGGCAGCCTTTCTGTTGTACTCCATCATTACAACAGGTACTAATTTCAAAGTTACTTTATCGGCTTGAAGTATTTGGAGAGGTCCTGAGTTTATGAAAGAAATGATATAAATTCAAGCTTTACTTTAAAGACATCCATTGGTGCTAAATTAAAATTTTGATGGTCTATTCACTCAATTAAAAGTAACCTCAATTGGTGATGGATCTGCTACTAAAACTGGGGTTCAGCAGAAGAATATTATGGAGCCTTGATGGAATCTGTACTTTTGTTTCTTTGCACATAAATGACTGTAATGCATTTTTCTATGGCTCTTTCTGTTCAAAACTATCTGTGTCTTTTATCAGCATGTTGAGAATCTCAAGGCCCAGAAATTCATCTGAACCAGAAAAAAACATATCAAGGGGATATCATTAGTTTTTGTGTGAGGTTACCTGAAGATCAGTGCTTGTATTGCATGCTGTTGTGATCACCTACCAACATCAAAGATATCAATAAGCTTGAAAGAGTACAGAGAAAATTTACAAGGATGTTGCTGGGACTTGAGGATCTGAGTTATAGGGAAAGGCTGAATTGGTTTGGACTTTATTCCTTGGAGTGCAGGAGAATGAGGGGGATCTTATAAAGGTGTACAAAATTGTGAGGGGGTATAGATGGGCTGAATGCACGCCGGCATGGTTTTAGGGTGATGGGTGAAATATTTACGAGGAACCTGAGGGGAACTACTTCACTCAGAGGGTGGTGAGAGTGTGGAACGAGCTGTCAGCGGAAGTGGAGGATGCAAGTTCAATATCAATATTTAAGAGAAATTTGGATAAGTACATGGATGAGAGGGGCATGGAGAGTTATGTTGCATGTGGCCGAATATCAGTTCTGCATAGACTGGATGGTCTGAAGGGCCTGTTTCTGTGCTATAGTACTCTATGGCTCTAATGGAGACACAAAAGACTACTGATGAGAGAAATTTAGCATATTCCTCAACAATATGGCAGGTCAAAGTTCTGCTTTCGTGCATTTTAGCCCAAGGCCCCCTTTTAGGACATAAACACCAATGTTGTGATAGAACAGGCTTGGCATATTTAAAGTAGGCCCTCAAGACTTTCCTCCACCAGCTCTGACATTTCAAGGTGTCCAAAAGATGCAGAGGTGGGTGGATAGAAGGGGCTCGATTAAAGAGAGCACCAGAAGTCACCAAGGGTGATTGGCACAAGACACACAATCTTGGAGTGGGTGGGAAATGGCACTTTGGGAGATGAAATGGCAGAGGTCAGGAGGTTTTAGTACACAGTCAGATTCTAGTGCATATGTACCTGTGATTAGATGCTGCAGGAGAGGGTCGGCATGTTAGCACAGTTGGGACCAGGGTCATGACTGGGTCCGTGTTTGTAGTGACGAAGGTCAGACAAGTAATTGAAGACACTAAAGACTGGGAAGTTAGAGTGGTTGGAGGGAAGGTTAAAGAACTTGTTTAATGGAGGAGCCTTCTGCGAGATCACGGGTACAATGGGCTCCAAAAGCATCAAAGCAGAGTAGTTTGTTTTTTTATTTAACTAACACCAAAGCAGTTACAATCCTAACAACAGCATGTGCAAAAGAATTTAATGTAATTGATAAGACTATAAGACAAAGAAGCAGAATTAGTCCATTCAGCCCATTGAGTCTGCTCCACCATTCATCATGGCTGATTTATTATTCCTCTCAACCTCATTCTCCTGCCTTCACCTCACAACCTTTCACACCTTGAATAATCAGGAACCTATCAACCTCCACTTTAAGTGTACTCAATTATTTGGTCTCCACAGCCATTCATGGCAATGAATTCTACAGATTCACCATCCTCTGGTGAAAGAAATTTCACCTCATCTCTGTTCTAAATGGAAGTCCCTCTAATCTGAGACGATGCCATTTAGTCCTTGACTCCTCCAGTATAGGAAACTCTTCTCCACCTCCAGTCTACCTAGGTTTTTCAATATTTAATTGAGATCCCCCCTTATTCTTCTAAATTTCAGCAAGTATAGGCCCAGATCTATCAAGTACTCCTCAGACGTTAGCCCTTTCATTTTTAGAATCATTCTTGTCACTCTCCTCTGGACATTCTCAAATACTATCCCATCCTTTCCTCAACAAGGAGCCCAAAATTTCTCACAATTCTCCAAGTCCAGTCATACCAGTGCCTTATAAAGCCTCAGCATTACATTCTTGCTCTTATATTCTAATCCTCTTGAAATGTACGTTAACATTGCATTTGCCTTCCTCACCACCAACTCAACCTGCAAGTTAATCTTTAGGGAATCCTGCATAAGGACTCCCAAGACCCTTTGCATGTCTGATTTTTGAATTTTCTCCCCATTTACAAAATAATCTCTTTATTCCTTCTACCAAAGTGTATGACCAAACACTTCCCTACACCATATTCCATCTGACACTTCTTTGTTCATCCTCCCAATCTGGCTAATCCTTCTGCAGGTACCCTGCTTCCTTAAAACTTCCTGCCCCTCCACCTATCTTTGTATCATCCGCAAACATGGCCACAAAGCCATCAATTCCATCATCCAGAATATTGACATATAATGTGAAAATAAGTGGTCCCAACACCAACCCTTGTGGAAATCACCTAGTCACTGCACCCAACGAGAATTGTCATCGTCTGAACACTTAGTCCCTAGGTGGCACATGGTGCCTCACCCAACCAGAATAGGCCCCCTTTATTCTCACTCTTTGCCTCCTGCCAGTCTGCCAAATTTTATTCATGCTAGTGTCTTTTCTGTAGTGCCATGGGCTCTTAATCGTGTTAAGCAGCCTCATGTGCGGCATCTTGTTAAAAGCTTTCTGTAAAATCAAGCACACAATATGCACTGATTTTCCTTTGTCAATACTGCCCTGTTATTTCCTCAAAGTATTCCAACTTTTTTAGCTGCCTCCAAATACCCTGAAAACTCATCCTCAATAATGGATTCCAACATCTTCCCAACCACTGAAGTCAGGCTAACTGGCCTATAATTTATTTTCTTCTGCCTCCCTCCATTCTTATAAAATGGAGTAATATTTGCAATTTTCCCATCCTCAGGAAACATTCCAGAATAGAGTGATTGTTGAAAGATTATTAATGCATCCAGAATCTCTTCAGCTACCTCTTTCAGAACATCTGAACCAGGTGACTTCTTTACCTTCTGAGCTTTCAGCTTCCCAAGCATTTTCTCCTTAATAGTAGCAAATGCACTCATTGATGACCCTTGACGTACTTGAATTTCTGGCATGCCACAAGTGAAGATTGATGAAAAATTCTTGTTAAGTTGCCTGCCATTTCTTTGTTGTCCATTACTACCTCTCCAGCATTACTTTCTGGTGGTCTAATATCCACTCTCACCTCTGTTTAACTCTTTATATATCTGAAATAACTTCTGTTATCCTCTTTTAGTTTGTTGACTAGCTTACCATATATTTCATCTTTTCTCTCCTTGTGGCTCTTTCAGTTGCCTTCTGTTGGTTTCTAAAAGCTTCCCAATTCTCTAATTTCCCACTAATTTTTGCCATATTATACACCCTTTTCTTTACTTTTATGCTTTCATCGACTTCCCTTGTCAGCCACAGTTGCCTCATCCTCCTTTTAGAATCCTCCTTCACCTTTGGGATCTATCTATCCTGTGCCTTTTGTATTTCCCCCCAGAACTTCCAGCCATTGCTGTACTGCCATGATCCCTGTTAGTGTCCCCTTCCAAAAAATTTGGCCACATCCTCTCTCATGCCTCTGTATTCCTCTCTATTCTACTGTAATACATCTGACTCTATTTTCTTCCTCACTGACTGCAAGGTGAATATCATCATATTTTGATAACTGTCTCCTAAACACTTCTTTATCTTAAGCTTCCTAAACAAATCTGGTTCATTGCAAATCACCCAATCTAGACTTGCTTTTCCCCTAATGGCCTCAACCACAAACTGCCCTAAAAAGACATCTTGGAAGCATTCTACAAATTTCTTCTATTGGAATTTTCCCAATCAATCTGCAAATTGAAATCCTCCATGACTATTATAACATTACCTTTATTACATATATGCTTTTCTTTCTCCCATTATAATTTATATCCCATATCCTGGCCACTGTTTGGAGGTCTGTATATAACTCCCATCAGGGTCTTTTTACCCCAGCAGTTTCTTAACTTTATCCACAAGGATTCTACATCTTCTCATCTGATGTTACCTCTTCCTAAAGATTTGATTTATTTTTTTACCAACAGAGCCATCCCAATCCCCTCTACCATTTTGATACAATGTAAATCCTTGGATGTTAAGTCCCCAATTACGTTTTTCTTTCAGCCTGGACTCAGTGATGCCGATCTCTAACTGTGCTGCAAGATCATCTACCTTATTTCGTATACTGTGTGGACTCAATTTGATATCGAAACATTTGGTGCACATCCCTAGCAGAATCTACACACATGGAGGGAAATGGACACAATTGATGTTTTGGGTCGAGAGCCTCCATCTGAATTGGAAAATATATACATAAGTGACTTGTCTGTCCAAACAACAACAGGGTTGATAGCTGATCAGTTCACAACGTGCTCACGGGGTGGATTTTACAAATTCTGTTGCACTCTGCATTCATTTTTATTTATTTGTTTTCACGATATGGATGCCAATCAAAGTACCAGCCTTTATTGTACATCCTTGATTATTCCTGGCATGAAAAGACAGTTAAAACTCAACTTCACTGCGTAAAAACAGCGGAATTCCTTCCCCAGAATCACAATCAAATTTAATATCGCATGTCATGAAAATAGTTGTTTTGTGACAGTAATACAGTGCAATACATAAACATCAAATAAATTATGTCCAAATGCTGATGATCCTTGATGATTGCCACCTCTATTCAGTGCAGGGTCAGCACTTGGCTGAAGTGGAGGGAAGGTACTCAGTCTAGATTATCTCACTGCCCTGTGACATCAGGTGTTTTTGATTTTTGTATGAATGGTATGGAAATATTTTTACTGTGTTATAACCAAAATAGTATAAAAAGGATATATTTAATTAATGTATTTGCAATAGCTTCTTCAAAAGAAGCGCTATATTTACATATTTATTTTCACACGTAATTGCTCTTGTAACCTCAAAAGGAAGAATTCTTTCCTATTCAGTGTGCAAAAGAAACTCAGAGCCCACAGTAATGGCAAGACTATCAAAACAACTTGAAACTCCAAAACACAAAAAAAAATCAGCAGATACTGGAAAGCAAAGCAGCACACACAAAATGCTGGATGAATTGACTACGTATTGTAGGTCCTATTTTAGATTTAGGCTTCCATTGCATTTACTTCTAAGGATTTCTTTGGTGACATTATTATGGTTTGGCAACATTTATGCAACACAGCAGCAGAATGCAAAGCAGTTTTGAAAATAACAGATCATTTGAATAAATGTTACAAAGGTAGAGAGAAATTAATTTTTAAATTAACATTTTTTCAAGATCAACATCAAATTGTTATCTTATTTTAGATTCCACTTACCTTCAGCCTCATGTAAAGGCTGAAGGTAAAACGTGGCATTTTGTATAATATGCTGGCAAGCTCATGCAGCTGAATGGTATTTATTTCTCAATTTAGACACCATACTTGGATGGAGAGTAGGTGTTAATGGCAAGCAGACCGATGTCACTGCTGGCAAGTTGTGACTCTGTGGAAATGGGAATAGACTACTAATGAGATAAGGAATTTGTTTCCTGTTTAATATTTTAAGGGCTTTTAATGTTACAGGACAAAGTTGTCAGAACAGACTTCAACCCATTAACCTGTATATGTTCAATCATACTTCATACTATAAACAAAGACCAACCCCCAGCCTCTTCTCCCCCCTTCCAACAGGCAGAAAATACCAAAAATCCTTAAAGTATACCAGGTGTCCCACTGTTATATGACCATTGAGCAGTCCACATCAAATAAGATGGACCCTTAACCTCACAACCTATCTCATCTGGCCTAGCTCATTATTATCTGTAACTGTTACACTTTATTCTTCATTCTGTTAAGGTTTCCCTTGTACCACCTCAATGCACTGTTCTAGGGGAACAACTTCACCTCAACCATGACTGCTGTGGTAATCAGATCATAATGAAATTCCAAAGAGAAATAGCCATTGGAATTTCTGGAATGGTTAATCTGGCCTGGAACTAAACTGATTGCAGGCACCTCAAACCTATGCAAGTCTCCTAATTTCTACAGCAACACACAAAATAAAAAAAGTAGGGGGAGGGGAAGGAGCATGAGCTGGCAGGTGATTGGTCAGTTCAGGTGAGGGAGAAGGCAGGAAGGAGGGGGAAGGGGGAGAGTGAGAACGATGTGAGAAGCTGGGATGTGATAGGTTGAAGTGATGAAGGGCTGAAGAAGATGGAATCAGATAGGAGAAGACAGTGGACTATGGAATATAGGGGAAGAGGTGGGGAGGGAACAATAGAAGGAATGTGTGGATAATGGGCAGGTGTTGAAGGTGAGAGAGGGGAAAGAGAAGAGGGAAAGGTGGAAGGTAGAGAAATTAATGTTGATGCCATCAGGTTGGAAACTACCAGGACGAAATATGAGGTGTTTTTCCTCTTCCTCCAGCGTTTCCTGTGTGTTGCTCCAGATTTCCATCATCTGCTATCTCTTATGTCTTCTAATTTCTAGGCTATTATCTTGAGTAAAGAGTTACAGAATACCGATCTTTGTATGATTAGATCTCCTGGTTGATTCTGTTAATTCTGTGCACACATCATCCAGTCAATTTTAGTGTCAAATTGGTTGTAGAGAGGCATTTTAATTTAGAAGCTTTTTGTATGACGCATGACTCTGGGGTTGAAAACCTAATGGGTTCTTTTTTTTCTCACCTTTTTTTTTGCTTTAGTAGGGTTTTTTTTCTTTTCTTTTTTTTGTGTCACCATATTTTTCAATCCTTAAACATTGTTTTTTTTTCCCTTTGAGACATTGTAAGTGTTACTTACTTCGATGTACTCTTGTTATTTTGGATAATAATAATAATAATAAAAATATTTGAAAAGAAAGAATTCTGCAGGATCAAAAGCTAATCTTAAAGGAATGTTGAGAGAATCTCTTTCTTTGATGCAGGGTGAGATGGCATAATTGATGCAGAACACTACAGATCACCAGGTTAAAATCTTCTCTAAACTCAGATTCTACAGGTGCTGGAAATGCCGAGCAAAACACACAGAATACTGAAGGAATTCAGCAGGTCAGGCAGCATCTATGGATAGGAATAAACATTTGATGTTTCAGGCTGAGACCCTTCATCAGGACTGGAAAGGAAGGGGGAAGAATCTGAAATAAGTTTGTGGGTGAGTAGAAGGAGTACGAGCTGGCAAATGAGAGGGAAGATAGGTAGGTGAAGAAGAAGGAATCTGATAGGAAAGGAGAGTGAACCATTGGAGAAAGTGAGGGAGGTAAGGCACCAGAGAGAGGTATTGGGCAGGTGAGAAGAGAAGTTTGCTAGAGGGGAGACAGAGTGGGGAATGGAAAAAAGACAGCAGAGGGAGGAAGGATGAAATTACCAGAATTTGGAGAAATCAATATTTGTTGCATTAGGTTAGAAGCTATCCAGCCAGAATATGGGCTGTTGCTCCCTAACCTGAGAGTGACTGCATTGTGGACCAACATGTTGGAATGGGAATGGAAAGTAAAATTCTAACAGGTGGCCACTGGGAAAACACACAGTTTGTGGTAGACAATGATTGATGAAGCATTCCCCAAATATATGCCGGGTCTCAGCTAAGTGAAGCCTTATTTATCCTCGTTGTTCATACAAAGCCTAGCATTTCAGAGAAAAACAAAACCATAAAAAATAAAATCACATTACATATATGACAGTGTCACTGCAAAGTTTTGGGATGTGTAATCTGGATGCAGCTGTAATTCAAGAGCTGCTTCGTCCCAAAGAATTTGGACTGGAGATCTTGCACTGGTAATTGCCAGATCCCAGAATGTGCAATGCAATCAGGGTTGGAATGTGGGAAGTGCCATGACAACTGTTTCTAGCCTTGCTCAAGAGCAGGGTCGACCAATCTGCTGTCGGAGAAGCCTTGGCAAGTGCTGGAGTTCATCCTGTTGATGGTATTCACAATATTTACAGTTCCCCTTGTGTGGTGTGTTCATAATATTTATTGTACTCATACAGCTTTCCACAGAGTACTAGATGATCCTGTGATTTACAGTGCCAGAGACCTGGGTACAGAGCTGACCTTGAGTACTGTCTGTGTGGAGTTTGCACATTCTCTCTGTGACCAGGTGGATTTCCTCAGAGTTCTCCAGTTTCAAAGCTCAAAGTTCAAAAGTTCAAAGTAAGTTTATTATCAAAGTACATATAGATCACTATATACTACCCAGGTGCCCTGAAATTCATTTTCTTGTGGCCATTCACAGTAAATACAAATAAGCACAATAGAATCAATGAAAAATTACCACAATGTGCATTCCTCCAAAACCCCAAAGAGGTATTGGTTGGCAAGCTATTTGGTCACTGTGAATTGTCTCCATTTTGTAGGTGAGAGATAGAATGTGTGGGGTGGAGAATCTGATACGTATGTGGGGAGAATAAAAAAATGGGTGTGGATGTAGGATTACTGTAAGTGGGTATTTAATGGTCAGTGCGGACTTGATAGGTTAATGGAACTGTTTCCATATTGTATCACTCTGTAACTCCATGACTCCAAATATATTGCCATAAGAGTGTCTACAATTGTCCAATGTGGTGTACAATATAAAGGCATCAAAGGGACAAAGATCAGTATTATTTGTCACATGGTACATCAAAACACGCAGTGAAATGCATCAGATCAACAAGGATTATGCTGGGAAGCCTCCAAGTGTCGCAACGCTTCAGGTGCAAACATAGCCTGCTCACAACTCACTACCCTGAAATATGGCAGGAAACTGGAGCCCCGGAGGAAACCCAAGAGGACATAGGGAGAACATACAAACTCCTTACAGGCAGTGACAGGGATTGAACCACAATCTTACAGCTAGCTACTGTAAAGTGTTGCATTAGCCGCTATGCTATCGTGTTGCCCCAATATATTATAAATATGGCAGCTATCTTATCATGGGGAGAACATACAAACTCCTTACAGGCTGTGACAGGGATTGAACCCCAATCCTACAGCTAGCTACTGTAAAGTGTTGCATTAGCCGCTATGCTATCGTGTTGCCTCAATATATTATAAATATGGCAGCTATCTTATCATTTTACAGGAACGTGTTATCTCACTAAAAATCAAATATGTACAAATGTCCATGTCCTTGCCAACCTTCCAGCACATTTATATTAATCCACAAGCACACATTGTGTCTGTAACCTAATACACCTTGTGAGGTGTCTAAGATTTATAAGAGGTATAGACAGAGTGACAGCCTGCACCTTTCTCACAGGACAGCTATGGCTAACACCAGTGGGCATCCTTTTAAGGTGAGTGGAAAGAAGTTTAAGGGAGATGGCAAAGGTAGGTTTTGTTTACACAGAAAGGAGCAGGTGTCTGGGACACACTCCCCTGACATTCAAGGGTGTTTAAGAGACTCCTGGATAAGCACGTGGATGAAAATAAAATGAGGTGTTGTGGGCTGTGTAGGAGGGAAGGATTAAATTGAATGTGGAGTATATTAAAAGGTTGGCATAACATCGTGGGAAAAGGACCCACAATGTGCTGTGTTGTTCTGTGATCTAAGGAACTTTCTATGCTTTGCTTGTTTAAATCTCTATCTACGGTAAATGACCTTCCAACTTAGTGATTTTATGTGATTCTATGAGGTTCTCTGGCAGTAAATTCCAGATAGCAACCCCTCCAAAACACCCACTGCTCATCTTATACCTATGCCCTCTTGCTTTAGATCCCCTACTAATGGAAAAAGATTTTGACTACCTATTCTATCTATGGCTCTTATAATATATATACTTTTATCAGGTCACTCCTCAGCCGCTTAGCTTCCTTCACTCCAGGGAAAACAAACCTGACCTACCAATCTTTTTCCATCACAGAGCTGTCCTAACCAGACAACATCCTGATACCACAAGATGCTGGAACCGAGAACAGGACACACATTGCTGAGGGAACATAGTAATATTGATGGAGGGAAATGGACAGCGGGTACTTTCTGTTGAGGTCCTTCATCTAGACTGGGTCAAGATAGATAGTTCAGAAAGGACATAAACACAAGAGATTCTGGAGATACTGGAACTGCAGAGTAACACACACAAAATGCTGGAGGAACGCAGCAGGTCAGGCAGCATCTAAGGGAAGGAGTAAACAGTCAATGTTTTGATGAGAGGAATAAGCATCAAAGACACTTCCAGGAAATGTTGACTGTTTATTCCTTTCCATAGATGCTGCCTGATCTTCTGAGTTCCTCCAGCACTTGTGAGTGAAAAAAGATCGAGGGGAGGGTGAGCAAATTCTGGCAGGTGATAGGAGGATCCAGTTAAGAGTAGGCAGATGGGAGATGGGAGGGCAGGGATATGGCCTGAAGCTGGGTAATGACTTGTGGAAGAGATGACACCTAAGATTCATCTCCTGAATGGTGCAGTTCTGCGATGGAGAGACTGGTGATGCAAGTTCTGATTCTAGTTCTCCAGGAATGGAGAGGGTTAAGAAGGGATGTGATTGAGGGGATGGATAGGGTAGAATGCAGTTGGTGAAATAAACAAAAGGACATTGATTTAGAGGGGATCTGAGGGGGAACCTTTACACCAAGAGGGTGGAGAGTACCTAGGATGCACTGCCAGGTAAAGCAGAGAAAGAAGAGTCCCACACAGTATTTCAGAAGTCTCTAGATCAGCGTATAGAATACGGAGGCATAAATGGGTATGGGCCATATACTGAAGTTGGGATTAACACCAAAGGAATGGACTTGGTGAGCTGAAAGGTCTGTTTTCACTCTGTAGATCTCTATAACCTTTGTGGATTTATGGTGTTTATTTAATAACAGGATCACACAAATCATACTCTGCAGGACATGTAATCCATAGCATGAATGTTCTTTAGAAAACAAAAGGCCTTGCTGTAGAAGAAAGTCAGGTCTAGAAACCCACGAAGGAAATCCTGTTGATTGCACTTGTCTTAGGACATTATAGTTTAGTCCCAATAGTGGAACCAATTTTAGGAAACTGGATATAAAATGCTAATGCATGTTTACCACATGCTTTCTTTTGATTTAGGGGTAAATTTATCCAGTTAAATTGTCGCATTATCACATTTTACCTGGGATGGTGTTCAACAGTAATAGGAAACCGATTTCATGAAGCTTTGACATACTTTGCATTCAGTATCATTTTACCAAATACCTGGTGAGGTGATATCACGTGTCATGTGTAAGAACGTGATTGGACGGAATTTGGAGCAAGCGCAGAAAAGACAGAATTATCTAGAAGTGTGCCAGTGTTAAAACGTGGTTGCTGGTTGCTGTTGTAAATAAAAGTTCTAGTTACGTTCTTCCAGGATATATTTCTTTATGAGTACCCCATGGTACGCATAAAGAACACAATATGATGTTAGAAATTGGTCTGGGAGAATAATACGTTTTGCTAACACGGCAGAAGTGAAGATAATCGAAAAAAAGAGTGTGAACTTTTTTGTTGTTTGCTAAGAGCTTTAAACATATAAGTTTTGCAACCTCCATCGACGCTTCAGCTGACTGGAAACGTTGAAAACTGGAAAAGATTTAAACAGCGTTTTGAAATTTATTTATCGGTGATTGGAGCAGATAATAAATTGGAAAATATGAGAGCTGTGATTCTTCTTCACGTGATTGGTGATGATGCAATTGAGGTATATACTGTAACCATTTTATTTTTGAAAATGGAGATAATTTGAATTTAAAAGGGATAATCGACAAGTTTGAAGCATTGTGTTTACTGAAGCGCAATGTGACGTATGAATGGTATAAATTCTTTACATGCAAGCAGAAGGCTGGTCAAACAATTGATTAGTTTGTTACGGAGTTGAGAAACCACAGTAAATGATGCGAGTTTGCAGAGCTTACAGACTCTCTCGTTAAATTCAGAATTGTTTGTGGCATTCTAGATAATGGTCTGAGAGAAAGACTTAGAAAAAGAATTGAATTTGGAAAAAGCTGTGACACTCTGCAAAGCTTCAGAGACTGTGATGTCACAGGCTAAAGAGCTTTTTATTGAGATCGGCAGCGTAGACGCTGTAAAGCGCGAACACATTAGAAAAAAATAATGAAGCGACAACAAAACCAACAGAGAGCAAGACATCATCTGAAAGAAAAAACTTTGTGATTGCTATGAGCAGCAGCACTGACCTAAAATGTGTCCAGCATATCAGAAAGTGTGCAACAACTCTGGTAAGATTAATCATTTTTCATGCTGTTGCAGAAGTAGAAAGGAAATAAAATACGTAAATGTAGTGCTTGAAAATGAATGTGGGGAATTGTATATTGATGTACTTTGTGAAAACAAAGTAAAAATGATTGGACTATGCCATTGCAAGTGAACCAAAACATTATTCTGTTTAAATTGGATACTGGAGCACAAGTAAATGTTCTTACAAAATCTGTGTTTAATTCATTAAAGCCAAGATCAAAGTTACATCAGACAAATATAAAAGTTACTGGGTATTTAGGTGCAGACATTCCAGTTAAAGGAACAAGTGTGGCAGAAGTATCACACAAAAATACGGTTCACACGCTTTCACGCTACCTGCGTCTCAATGTCACCAAGACCAAGGAGATGGTGGTGGACTTTAGGAGATCTAGGACTCATATGGAGCCAGTGATCATTAATGGAGAATGTGTGGAGCAGGTTAAGACCTACAAGTATCTGGGAGTACAGTTGGACGAGAAGCTAGACTGGACTGCCAACACAGATGCCTTGTGCAGGAAGGCACAGAGTCGACTGTACTTCCTTAGAAGGTTGGCGTCATTCAATGTCTGCAGTGAGATGCTGAAGATGTTCTATAGGTCAGTTGTTGAGAGCGCCCTCTTCTTTGTGGTGGCGTGTTGGGGAGGAAGCATTAAGAAGAAGGACGCCTCACGTCTTAATAAGCTGATAAGGAAGGCGGGCTCTGTCGTGGGCAAAGTACTGGAGAGTTTAACATCGGTAGCTGAGCGAAGGGCGCTGAGTAGGCTACGGTCAATTATGGAAAACCCTGAACATCCTCTACATAGCACCATCCAGAGACAGAGAAGCAGTTTCAGCGACAGGTTACTGTCGATGCAATGCTCCTCAGACAGGATGAAGAGGTCAATACTCCCCAATGCCATTAGGCTTTACAATTCAACTGCCAGGACTTAAGAACTTTTTAAAGCTATTATTAATGCTTTTTGAGCTAGTGATTTAGATGCATATCATATTATTACTGAGTTAAGTATTGTATTGTATGTAATGAGTTTTTGCTACAACAAGTGTATGGGACATTGGAAAAAATGTTGAATTTCCCCATGGGGATGAATAAAGTATCTATCTATCTATCTATCTATCTATCTATTTGTGGTCATGCCTAATATACAGTCAATGGGTTTATCTGCCTGTGGGAGACTGAATTTGGTGAAAAGAGTGACACAGAGTCAGAATACAGTGACTTGAAAGAGCGAGAGAGAACAGAATTTGATTCCAACATGGCAAAAGTAAAAGAAGTCATAAAGAAAAATCCCAGACCCATCCCTTTGTTACCAGCATCTGACAAAGCATTGCCACCAAAACCAAACTTGCCGGTACAGTACAATATGGACCTGAAGCCAAGCAGTGGCAAGAATCAGGATCCAATTGAAGAAGTGAAATCACAACTGAAGGAATTGAGAAGTTTTATTGAAATGAAGAAGTCTCAGCGTAAAAAAGAGATTACACAGTTAATGAATGAATTGCAATTTCTTCTCAAAGACCTCAAGAAAGAGCCAACTTCAGAGTTTCCATTAACTGATGCAGACTAGACGAAACGTGAAAATAACACCAAAACACAAGAATTGTGTGAGCCACTGAGAAGGTCTACTTGTTTTCGTAAACCCCTAGAGAGACTGATAGAGACATGTTAAATTATGCATTTGTTTTGATTAATGTTGCTAATTGTCTTTCTTTTTAAGGAAAGGAAGAAATGGTGATATCACGTGTCACGTGTAAGAACGTGATTGGACGGAGTTTGGACCATGTGCAGAAATGACAGAATGATCTAAAAGTTTGGCAGTGTTAAAATGTGGTTGCTGGTTGCTGTTGTAAATAAAAGTTCTAGTTATGTTCTTCCAGAATATGTTTCTTTATGAGTAACCCATGGTACATATAGAGAACACAACACCTGCTACTTTTTACAGGGCTAAATCCCAAGGGAATAGTAGAATAACCTTGCTATGTATTCAGAGCTGAACTGTAGTCTCTGCAAATTTAAACAGGTTGGTAGCACATTGGAATGGCAAACAGATTTCCCTTCTAATTGTCAAATTGAGAAGATGTCAGGAATGAATAAACAGATATCACTCCTGAGAGTATTGTAAAAGCATACATTTTTAAAAATAATACTATATATTTAGCATCAGAAACCTACAAACAGTAACTCTACCATTGTGAAATACAAGAGCATCAGCTATAGCATATTCCCCTCTAACACAGCAGTCAGGCTAATTCTTCTGTTATAAATATCAAGGTCTCCTGAAAGCTTTCATCTGTATTATATGAAGAAAGCTTGAACTTTACACCGTTGTGTCGGTGTCAATAGAAGGTTGGCTGTCTTCCTGGAAAGAGTGGGTAGCCATTAATGTGTTAGATACAAAGAAAAAGTGATCTTTGGACCACAACTTCTCATAATTTCCAAAACTGAATGGATAAGGGAACTGAAGATAATCAGGAAACTAAGATCAGTAGGAAGGTGAGCTGATACAAAGAGGTAAGGCAGCTTTAAATGCACATGGATGGGTTCAGAGAGTGAGCAAAGGTCTGGCACAGAGTTTAATGTTATCCATTTTGGCAGATAAAATATAAAAGGTGGGAGAATGTAAAGCTTGTAGATGCAATGGGACCTGAGTAACTTGGTATATGATTCACGAAAGATTGGTATATATAAGTACAACATCTAATTAGGAAAACTATCTTATTGGCAAAGAAATTGAATACATACATGTTCAGACACAAGATATTCTGCAGATGCTGGAAATCTGGAGCAACAACACACAAAATACTGGAGGAAGTCAGCAGGTCAGGCAGATTCAGTGGATGAAATGGACAACATCTGGCCAAGACCTTTCATCAGGACTGAATGGTCTCAGCTGAAACAGTAAAGTTTTCACTACCTTAATTGCTCATTTGTTCATTTCTCTCTATAGATCCTGCCTTACCTGTTAAGTTCCTCAGGGTCTTGGCTCAAAACATCAATTGTTCATTTCCCTTCATAGATGCTGCCTCACCCTCTGAGTTCCTCCAGTGTGTTATGTGTATTGAACACAGTTGTTGGGAAGTTATAGTTCTGTTAATTGGGGACACATCTGGAAATTCAAGTAGAGTACAGATCTCCTCATGTAAGACAGAATATAGATGGACTGGGAGCCATTTGGGGAAGGTTATTGGATGGAACCTGAAATGGATATTTTATGAGGGAAGGTTAGATAAGCTATCCTGGAGTTTAGAATATGTGGCGAATCATAAACAGAAGAGATTTTTCAGATGCTAAAAATCCAGAGCAATGCACATGAAATTAGTTAGTAAAAGTTAGGAAAAGAGGAAGTACAGGATCTCGGTGTCCTTGTTCATCAGTCACCGAAAGTAAGCACGCAGGTAGAGCAGGCAGTGAAGAAAGCTAATGGCATGTTGGCCTTCATAACAAGGGGAGTTGAGTATAGGAACAAAGAGGTCCTTCTGCAGTTGTACAGGGCCCTGGTGAGACCACACTTGGAGTATTGTGTTCCTTTTTGGTCTCCAAATTTGAGGAAGGTCATTCTTGTTATTGAGGGAGTGCAGCGTAGGTTCATGAAGTTGATTCTCGGGATGGCGGGACTGTCATATGTTGAAAGATTGGAGCGACTGGGCTTGTATACACTGGAATTTAGAAAGATGAGAGGAGATCTGATTGAAACATATAAGATTATTAAGGGATTGGACACACTGGAGGCAGGAAGCATGTTCCTGCTGATGGGTGAGTCCAGAACCAGAGGCCACAGTTTAAGAATAAGGAGTAGGCCATTTAGAACGGAATTCAGGAAAAACTTTTTCACCCAGAGCGTTGTGGATCTATGGAATGCTCTGCCTCAGAAGGCAGTGGAGGCCAATTCTCTGGATGCTTTCAAGAAAGAGTTAGATAGAGCTCTTAAAGATGGCGGAGTCAAGGGATATTGGGAGAAGGCAGGAACGGGGTACTGATTGTGGATGATCAGCCATGATCACATTGAATGGTGGTGCTGGCTCAAAGGGCCAAATGGCCTACTCCTGCACCTATTGTCTATTGAAATGCTGAAGAAACTCAGTAGGTCTGGCAGGATCTACGGAGAGAAATAAACACTCAACACATAGTGCCAAGACCCTTCATCAGGCCTGGAAAAGAAGAGGGAAGAAGCTAGAAGAAGGTGGGGGAGGGGAAGATATACAGGCTGGCAGGTAATAGGTGAAACCAGGTGAGGTGGAGATTGGACAGGTAGGGGAGGGTGCTGAAGTGAGAAGCTGGGAAGTGATAGGTGGAGGAGATAAAGGGCTCAAGAAGAAGGTATTTTTTTATTTATAGATAAAGTGCAGAACAGGCCCTTCTAACCCTTTGAGCTCAGCTGCCCAGCACCTCCAATTTAACCCTAGTCTATTCACAGGATAATTTAGAATGACCAATTAACCTACTAGTTAGTACATCTTCAGACTGTGGGAGGCAACCGGAGTACTTGGAGGAAATCCATTCACACATAGGAAGAAACTTACAAACCTGCTTACACAGGATGCTGGAATTGAACTCTGATCTCTGATGCCCAAAGCTGGAATAGTGTTGGACTAACCACTGTGCTATGTTGGTGCCCCTTCTGATAGGAGTGAAGGGAGTGGACCATGGGAGAAAGGGAAGGAGGAGCGGCACCGGAAGGAGGTGAAAGGCAGATAAGAATACGGGATGTGGCTGCCTATATAAGAAGGAGATTACATGAATAGTTTTCTCCGAAGGATTACAAATCTTTATAACTATCTTCCTCAAAGGGTAGCAAAAGCAGAATTTTTAAATACTTTGAAGTCAGAGGCTTCCAGCTATTTGACGGGAAAAAGGGTAAAATGTGACTGTGGGTAGGCAGCAGTGTAGAGATGAAGATAGAATAAATGGAAAGGAAGACAGGTTCGATGGGCTGTGGTCTCTTCTTCCAGCTAGTTTGTATACGCATGTTTACATATACAGTATGCTTATATATTATCGGAAATGATGTCTTGACAGGATAACTGCAATCATTGTGCAGTTATGGAATTAAATACAGAAACTTCTATAGTTCATGTTCCACATAATATAACCTGTATATTTGATGACAGAATAAAAGTATTTACTCTATTACATAGCAGTTGAAATAAAAAAAGAATTTGATGATAGGATATTATACAGGTTAGTTTAACATGCTCCAATACGGTGTATATTATGTCAAAATCTTCCACATAATGAAAGGTGAGTTGAAGAAGTTCCCCAGGGAGGGGATGAATGGAGCTGCAGACACAAATATGCCAATCATGAAATATAACCTCACTTCACTCATGACTTATAAACAAGAGTTATATTTCTAGATGTAAAATATTGACTACTGTGGGATGGAGTGTGAACAGTATGTCATAGAACCAAGCACATGAAAAGAATGAATGGACTGCGATCTGTATTGATAGTTACTTCCCTGTCACTGGACTACAGTGTCAGCCAAATACAGGCTCAGGTTGCAACACATTCTGTGTCAACTCAAGTTGAAAGTCATCTTGAAGTGGAATCGATTAGACCCAGATTCAGTTTACTAGAAAATAATACTACGCCAATATCAAACTTAATTAGATATAATCACAGAGTCAAGTCTGTGGTTAGCTCCACATCAGCAATAAATATTGAACTGGTGTTTCTATGCCAAGAACTCATGCACTGTGTGATGTTGATCCTATAACACGAGGTGCTGTGTATTTAATATTTAAGTAATATTTGAGTAATCTCAGTGAGTTATATGTACAAATACGTGAATTGCATACATCATCCCGCAACCACGTGATATGCGTGCACCTCGCTTGAAGTGCAAAGCTAGACTTACATTTCAGGATCCTGTGCCTTCCTTTGAATGAATGTTCTGAAGTTACAGCAGCAATGAGGTATTTTTAAAATAAACCCAATCTACCACGCTTAACGCTGACCTCGGCTGACTCGTGGAGATTGCTCACTCCCTCTGTGAGTGTGTTGTGAGAGTGTGGAATGAGCTGAGAGCAGAAGTGGTGGATGCAGGTTCAATTTCAACACTGAAGAGAAATTTGAAAAGGTACATGGACAGGAGGGGCATAGAGAATTATGCTTGTTGTGCAAGTCGATGGGACTGGGCAGAATAATAGTTCTGCATGGACTAGATGGCCTGAAAGACATGTTTCTCACTGTAGTGTTCAACAACTCTATAAAATGCTGGTAACCATATTAACAGGCCACTGTAAATTGCCTGTTTGATGAATTGGTTGACAGATTTGGGCATATAGCATGTGGAGAATAGTTTAGAGGGAAAGTTGGCAAAGGAACATTTGCTCTATGGTCAGATCATAAGATCGTAATACAGAATCGGGCTATTCAGCCCATCATTTCTGTTCCAATGTTTGATCATGGCTTCCTTATTTTCCCTCTCAACACCATTCTCCAGCCTTTTCCCCATAATCTTTAACATTCTTACTAATCAAGACCCAGCCAAACACTGTTTTAAATATACCTAATGATAATATTCTAAACATGGTCTGGCCAGTGCCTTTTTAAGCCTCAACATTGCATCCTTGCTTTTATATTCTAGTCCTCTCGAAGTGAATGCTAACAATGCATTTGCCTTCATTACTACTGATTCATACTGCTGGTTAACCCTGAGAGAATCCTGCATCAGGACTCCCAAGTACCTTTGTACCTCCGATTTCTGAATTCTCTCCCCATTTATAAAACAGCCTACACCTTTATTCCTTCTGCCAAAGTGCATGACCATATACTTCCCTGAACTGTATTCCATCTGGCCTATATCCCTCTAAAACTTTCCTATCAATGTATCTGTCCAAGTTCCTTTAGAATGTTGCTCGTGCACCTGTCTCAACTGGCAGCTTTCCATATATGGCTCACACACTGGGGGAAGAGCTATCCCCCTTAGGGTCCTATTAAATCTCTACCATCTCAGCTTAAACCAGTGCCCTCTAGCTTTTGCTTTCCCGGAGAATGTCTGTGCACATTGAACTATGGTCACCTATGTAGTCATACCTGCACAGGTACTTCTCAGTCTCCACCCAGCTAATAGTCAGCAGCCACTCATTCCTAACTCATCACCTGCAGCCTATTTAAACCCACCTCTCATCCTTGTTTATTCTTTTGAAACAGCCAGCCTCAACCAGATGCTCCTAGCCTTCAGTAACCTTGCTGCCTGTCGTGTTTAGCATCTGTTCTCTTTTGCTTAGTGACTCCTTATGGCTTGTTGTTTTGCAGTTTATTATTAAAGTTATCGCTCACTGCTGAATCATCTCTACTGCCCTGCTTCTGCTCAAGCCTCCTCTACATTTCCAGACGGTATGAATGAACTATCGATTGACCCAAGAGAGTATGTTCTCTTAAAGGAAGTCATTTGTCGACATGAGCACATGCAGAAACAGCAGTGAACCATTGACCATCTGCTTGCTGCTTTCTTCCAACTTTCTGACTAGTTACAGCAACCCCGCACCAGTCAACCTCCTCCCTCTGGGCCCCAGGTTCTGAACTCTTTGAAGGGCTGCCAACCTGATGCCACAACGTCCTGTCCCAGAGTACCTTAAGCTTTGAGCTCCAGCCGTCTCTGTATTCTATGGACCGAGCCAAGATCACCTTTCTGGTCTCTCTCTACACTGGGCAGACTTTGACCTGGGCCACCACTCACTGGGGCAATAACCCTACCATCAGCAATAAATACGAGGAATTCACCACTGGGTTTTCAACCATCTGGGAAGTGGAAAGGATGCAATGGATCAGGTAGTTTGCCTGCATCAAGGTACATGCTCTGTGCTGGATTACACTGTGGAATTCAGAACCTTTACGGTGGAGGACAGCTGGAATGTGGAAGCACTGCTAGCCCATTACCATCACATCTCTTGGAGCACTTGAAAGAGGATCTGTCTACCTCGTCGTTGCCAACTGAGCTCAGAAGCCTCACCACTCTGGCCCTCTGTATTGACAAGCGTCTTATGGAATGACCCCCGGATCATCAGCCAGAACCCCAGTTCCATTCCCAGAACCATTTCAGGTGGGGAGGACAGTCATCATCAATGTCTTTAGAACCCACGTAGAGAGCTCCTCTACCCTGCCCCACCCCCCAAGAGCACTAGCGTCAGTGGAGAAACAACTTGTGCACTTACTGTCGAGCAGTCGATCACAAACTTGTCAAATGCTCACTGTATCCAGGAAATGGTGCCACCAGGTAGAGACGAGGGGCCTTCTATCTCTCTCTGGCCTCTCGTTCCAGTGCCATTGCCCAATCCGCTCTCTCTGCACCCTGCACTCCAAAGCTCTATGCACACAGGAGACTCTGGTGGATTCTGGATCAGCAGGCAACTTTCTGGATTAGACTCTATTTATGCAGCTTGGATTCCCTTCCAAATTTATTTCTCACCCCTTCTGCATCATGGTCATTGACGGACACCCCTTGGGGTCTGGGACGGTTTGAGCGAGAATACTGCCTGTGCACACGAACATCAGAAAGCACTGTGAGTCTCTCCAGTTTCTCCTGGTTACCCCGGTTCTCCAATCACATCCCTCACTTCGCCTGGTCATCTGGTTCATTGCTGAGTTAGGGATCCACCTGCTGGACCACCTGTCTGCAACCTTAGTTGACTTCACTCCATCAATCTGTGCAGATGGAGGAAAGCATCAAATTCACTAACTCCCACAAGAGTACCATGACTCTTGAGCCAATACCCTGCCTCCTCACAGACCACATGACTACATCATTGACCTTCTTCCAGGCTCCATTCCTTCCTGAGGCTATCTGTTTTCACTCTCTCCTCCTCCTGAAATCCAAGCCATGAATAACTACATCACTGAAGTGCTACAGCATGGTTTCATTCAAGCATCACAGACCCAGCTGGTGCAGGTTTCTTCTTTGTCAAAAAAAATTAAGATTTCTGTTTTGATTACTGCGGACTCAATAAAATCACTTTTAAGAACTGCTACCCTCTCTTTTCGATGGATAACACATTCAAAACACCCTCTGGTGCCCAGATCTTCACCAAGCTGGATCTAAATTAATTACAAAAATAAAACACAAAATAATTAATTGCATGTATTCACCTCCCCCCTTTAATGTGACACAACAAATCATCACTAGTGCAATTGGTTTTAGAAATCACATAATTTGTTAAGGCGTAGTAGCGACTGCATCACAATGTGGGGATACTTCACTGCAGCAGGGCCTGGAAGGCTTGTGAGGGTAGAGGGTAAAAAGAATGCAGCAAAATGCAGGGAAATCCTGGAAGAAAACTTGATACAGCCTGCAAGAGATCTGCAAATTGGGAGAAGATTTGTTTTCCAGCAAGACAATGATCCCAAACATGAAGCCAAAGCTACACAAGAATGGCTTAAAAACAACAAAGTTAATGTCCTGAAATGGCCAAGTCAGAGTCCAGACCTCAATCTAATTGAGAATTTGAGGCTGGACTTGAAAACGGCTGTTCTTTTACAATCTCCACGCAATCTGTCAGAGCTTGAGCAGTTTTGTGAAGAAGAATGAGGAAAAATTACAGTGTCCAGATGTGCAAAGCTGTTAGAGACCTACCCACACAGACTCAAGGCTGTAATCCCTACCAAAGGTGCATCTACTAAATACTGACTTGAAAGGGGTGAATACAGATGCAATCAATTATTTAGTGTTTTATATTTGTAATTAATTTAGATCACTTTGTAGAGATCTGTTTTCACTTTGACACAAGAGTCTTTTTCTGTTGATCAGTATCAAAAAAAGCCAAATTAAATCCACTGTGATTCAATGTTGTAAAAGAATAAAACATGAAAACTAAGGGGGTGAATTCTATTGATAGATACTGTACATGCCAGCAGCCCTACACTCTGAGGCATTCCAGTGGGCCCACTCTTCACCCCTCTCCAACGATCTATTTCTGATGGCAGATGTATGATAGTTCATTGCTGCCTGTCTGCAATATGACCAGTCCAATTCCTCCATCCAGTGGTCCTTAGGCCTCCTTCAGCCCCTATTGGTCCCTCAATGCCTGTGGTCCCATGGATTTCTTCACCTGTTTGTCGCTACTCGATGGTGTCACAGTGATTGTGACAGTGATGGATTATTTTTTCAAGGCAATATTACTTCATTGCCCTCCCCAAACTTCCATCAGCGGCTGAAATGGCAGAACTTGATCTCCAACATGCAGTTTGCCTCCAACGCTTCCCTCAGGACATTGTGTTTGTCTGAGGCTCACTATTTGTCTCCTCCTCTGTACCTCAGTGAATTTTTCCTCTGGCTATCAACTGCAGATCAGCAGACAGCCAGAAAGAGCCTATCAGCAAGTGGAGAAGTTTCTGTGATGCTTCGCTACCTCTAGCCTTTCCACATGGAAGAAGTATCTGCACTGGGCTGAGCTGTCCCACAATCTACACACATCCTCTGCAACAGGTATGTAACCCTTTGAAGTGTTCCTGATTGCCAACCTCCCATTTTAGCCACGGAGGAGCCAATGGTGGAGGTCCTGACCTCCAAGGCCCTGGGTCTCCACAGCCAGAATGCTTGGAAGAGGGCATGGAGGCTGTCCTCGCTGCCAGCTGTTCCTACTGCTGCTAGGCACCCATCCAGTCTACTCTGGCATGGGGACCACGTCTGGCAGTCCATCCATGATCTGCCTCTGCTCACCAACTTCCACAAGCTCTCACCCCAGTTCATTGGTCCCTTCACATTTACCCTTCATATCAATCCTTTCATTACCAAATCCAGCTGCCACTCCCTTCAGATCACACCCACCTTCCAGGTGTCCTGCCTTAAGCCTATTGTCTATGGGTCACTCAACCCACCTGAGCCTTCCCAGAATTCTGTGGGAATGCTGATCCTGACCAGCCTTGGAGCCCAGAACCTAGGATGGTGGAAGGTGGTCCAGTGTACACAGCTCGTCAGTGTACAGATTTGTATTGTTGTGGATGGGGCGTGTAGTACCTGGGACGGGTAGAGCCCAGGGAACAGGTCTTGGGTGCCACCTCATTACATCTTGAACCCATCGCTCAGCGAGGAGTTTCACCAGACCCATCCGGATCACCCGGGGCTGTTCAGGGTCAGATGTAGGTGGGGAGAGAGGGTCCTGTCTGACCTTCACAAGCAGGCACTTCTCAGTCTCACCCAGCTAGTAGGATTCACCAGCCACTCATTCCAGACTCATCACCTGCAGCCTATTTAATCCCAGTATTCATCCACAGTTCTTGTTCAATCATCGAACCAGTCAGCCTCAACCCGTTACTCCTAGCCTTCAGTGACCTTGTTGCCTGTTTAATATCTGTTCTCTCTTGTTTTGTGGTTTGTTATTTTGCAGTCTATTATAAGTTAACGTTCACTACTGAATCTTCTCCTGTGCACTGCATTTGGGTCAAGCTTCCTCTACATTTTCTGACAGCCTCTCATGATTTTTTTCCTTTGAGTTGTACTGAATTACAATCTATAACATGAGAGTGGGCTTGCCTGTGTACAAAACTTTACAAAAGATCGACTCTGATGTACGTCTATAATTAAACAACAACTTGCACTGAAGTAGTGGCTCTAATCCTTTCATAACCAGAGGTCACTTTACAGGAGTTTTATCAGAACAAATAATTTAGCAAGTTAAATAACTTAATAACCAACTATAACTAATAGGTAGTTAACAATCCAACTTAAAACCATATAAGCTAACTACCTAACTTATAACCAATGACAAAAGCTTGGTTGAAGAGTTTTGGGAAGAAACATTTTAAAAAATTAAGAGAGTCATAGTGAATTATGGTAAGAATTCCAATGAATAAATGGTCATACCATGAAAGGGCAAGCTGCCAGTGATAAGCCAAAGGATATAGGGAAAACACAAGAGATCGGAATTGTGTGGGAATGCTTGCTCTGGTCAGTCTTGGAGCTCAAACAACAACACACCTATTGGCAGGTTTATGATAGGGAGGAATTTGAATACAAAGATAAGCATTGGTATTGGCTTATCATTGTCAAGTGTACAACATATAGTGAAAAGTTCTTTTTTGGTTGCAAGCCATTCAGACAGATCATGTCCTACAATTATTTTGAGGTGTATAAAGAATGCAGGATTGCAGAACGTAGTGCTGCAGGTGCAGAACATGTCACACTTAAGTTGTTTTCTGTTGGAAGCCAGGTTTGTTACTCTATGGACAAGACCAAAGACACAATTGTGGACTTTAGGAAAGTGTGGTCTGACCACTGCACACTGCTCTTACATGGCTCCTTTGTGCAGAAAGTTTGGAGCACCAGATTTCTATGAGTTCACATAATGAACGATCTCACATGGTCCCTGAACACAACCTCTTTGGACAAGAAAGCATCTCCACTTCCTGAGGAGATTGAGGCAAGTGAAGATCCTCACACATTGTAATCAATTTTTACAGGAGCACCATCGAGAGTGTCCTGACCAGCTGCATCACCGTCTGGTATGGAAACTGCAAGACATCGGACTGCAAGTCCCTGCAATGGATTGTGAGGACTGCTGAGAGGATCATCGGAGATCTTTATCAGGTGTACAGCATATGCAGCACCCTTAGCATTGTCAATGATCCAGCTCGCCTGACCAACAATCTCTTTGATCTCTACCATCAGGCATTAGGACAAGAACTGTTATGACAGGTAATATTCTTCCCCTAGTCTGTGAGACAACTGAACTCCCTGCCACCACTCATATCTCACCACATATGAAACACCAGTAGTGTTATACTGTTTACTTTTTAACTTGTGTAAGAAATGCACCTTCTTACTTGTTAATTTACCTGGGGTAATATTACTTCCTGTGTTATGTGTGTGAGCTACATGTACTGTGTTTTGCACATTGGTCTGTAGAAATGTTGTTTCGTTTGGCGGTATACATGTGTATGGTTGAATAAGAGGAAACTGAACTTGAACATGAACACAAGCTCTATGGGCAGGGATAGACTTGCATTTCAAACCTGCTGCGCACCTGCTCCATTGAACCATGCACTGGACCAAGTTACGACAGCTACTGTCAGGATGTTGTGAGGCCACAACTCCTGACTGATAAACAGGTGGCAGGTTGGATCAGTAGAAATCTCCCTGCTAGGACTGCCTCTAGAGAAATTCACTTTGAAGGGAATCCAATTGCACTGTACCCACGTCGCCTGGCCAGAAATACCTTGCTTTCTAAACCACTGCACTGCAAGCCTCCTTGCTTTACTATGTAAATAATTTATCATTAATGATAATTCCTTGCAAAAATTGCACATCTATTTATTAATAAAACTCACCCTTCTGCCAAAGCTTCTTATCTTCATCCTTTCAGAGATGAAAAATGCAATTCATTTCTCAGCTTTTTGTTATGAATGTCTGTTTAACAACGAAACCTCACCAACAGGTGGACGCATGATTTCTACAAAAGGCTTGAGCTATTTCTGGCATGTACTTCAACAATAAACCATATGGCGATAAGAGATAGGAGTAGAATTAGATCATTTGGCCTAAGGAATCTGCTCCACTATTCCATTATGGCTGACTTATTATCCCTCTCAACCTCATTCTCCTGCCTTCTTCACATAACCTTTGATGCCCTTACTAATCAAAAGCCTATCAACTTCCACTTTAAATATACCCAATCATTTAGCTTCCACAGCCATCTGGGGGCAATGAATTCCGCAGATTCACCCCCCTCTGGTGAAAGAAATTCTTCACCTCTGTTCTAAAGAGACATCCCTCTATTCTGAGGCTGTGCCTTCTGGTGCTAGACTCCTCCACAAGACAAAACACCCTCTCCATGTCCACTCTATCTAGGCCCTTCAATATTCAATAGGTTTCAATGACATCCCCCAGAAATATTAGAATTTTAATGTGGATCGATAAATCTGAGTAAACTCACAGTGGAAATGCCACAAGCTGCGTGTTTCTGCACACATGTCTGGAAAATAGGTGGAATAAATGATTTTATCTATTCCACTTCAGGGGTTGAATTTGTACAATGTGCGCACCTGGCTGTTTCACCCTGAGCAACAAGTTTGGCAAATGTTTTCTCAGTCTGGAGGGGAAAAAAAAACATAGTAGGAAGTTGTGATGAACAGTTTCAGCCTGAAATGTTGACTGTTATTCCTCTCCATAGTTGCTGTCTGCTCTGCTGAGCTCCTCCAGCATTTTGTCTTTATTGCTCTGGATTTCCAGCATCTACCTGATCTTTTGTGTTTATAGAAGGACATGTAAATATGATTATGGAATCACGGTCAAAATTGCAACTGCTTTGGGCATGATGTCCAGAAAAACTTCAGTTGATAAAGGCTAGTGGGTGGACTTCTGCAACCCTCTTACTATTGCTGAGAAACACCTTGGTGAAGAATTTAACAGAGGGAGATGGGTAGAGGGATTGAACCAATTGATTGCCCATGGTAGAGTCAGTAGGCTCATCACCTGCCTTGAGTTATAGCTCAAAATCAAGTCCATCAACTTTGATTTCCTTCATAAATATGTAGGACTTTAGTGGATTATTTGTATTGTGTGTGTCTTCTATTCTCTCACTCAGTCCTTCATTAGTCTGTTCATGGTTTCATTCTCTCTACCGTGGTCACATAGCACAGCCAGCCAAATGTGTAAGTCCACTTTTACTAGCTGGTGATGTGACTTCACATTGAGTTGGCCACAGCACAATTATATTAGAAGGCAAGGATTTTCTCAGAGTAACTAAAAGTCATGACTGTCAAGTTGTCTTACAACTTACACAGTTTGAAGAACAAAATAACAGGTTCCTAACCAAAAGGAATGCAAATTTTTACAATAAGAAAAGAAAGCAGAATTCTTAACTGCAATGATCAAATGAGAAGAAGTTTCATCAAACTTCAAAATATAAAACAGTTTTGCATTTATCTTCACCATAAAACATATTTTCTAAGGTGTAGCCCGAGGTGCTCTGGATAGCAGCCTACATCCCTGAATTTCTGTCAGAACCTTCCAAAATGAACTTCAGTTTTAAAAGGTTCATCCCAGAGATCTAACTCAATATAAGCTCACTCAGCCTTCCACTATTTCTTATCCTGAAATAGCATCCTTTTGTTTCAGTACATTGAATATTCAGTGAAAAATTCAGGGGTACATGGCTATCAATCCTCCTGCTAAATATTGGGACTACCAAATTCATTGCCTTCTTCTCTGCCACAAAGTCTGCTCCATTGCTTTGACTGAATCCACTTTCTTGGCATCTTCCTGAAAGGTAATGTTTATGATGTGGGTGATAGCAGTGAGGTATCCTTCCTGCCCACATATTTACACTGTTACAGTGTACACATAATCTCACTGAAGTCGTGCGATCATGTGAGTTGAGTGTGATGTTCTCCTAGGGGTTGTCTATTGGTGGGTCCTCAGGTGGTTGTTGAGGCCGATCCAGATACACATGTTCTGGGGCAGTGTAGGTAAGAGGAAGTGGTGATTGTGGTAGTGGTTGTGTCTTTTGGTTTTTCAGTCTCTCCATTCACAGCTGCCAGTTGTTCTCTGCGACATCGCAGAGGCAATACTCACACAGCACAGCTCCCTCTTGAATACATTTCAACCAGGTGGGTCTACTGAGTGCAATGCCTTTTCATTTTTTAGATGTAATGTTGAATTTCTTCCATATCAACATCAACTTTTTCTTCCTGACCTTATCCAACACTGAAACCATCATCTGTGCTCCTGCAACCTCCAACCCAGATTACTCCATGTTACCAGAGTCACACTGCGCAGGAACAGGCCTATCATTGGCTAACTACCTCTACCAGTCCCATTTACTACTACTTGTTCTGTTAGCTTACGATGTCATGACAATTCAGATTTTCATCCAGTTGTTTCTTAAATATTATGGGAGTACTTGCTTGTGGAACTTCACCTTCTACCATCTGTGGACCTAATTCATTTCAAGCTGTGTGAAATCGATCGCATCATCATGGGAGTAGCAATTCAGATATGCGGACTAAATTCCAGAAAGGTGAGATGGAAATTCTACACAACAGGTGGATTTAAGTTATCTGCCATTGAGAACTGCGACCAGGATTAATGAAAAGACTGGAATGCCATAAAAAAAAAGTTTTACTCATGTCCTCTAGGATCCTTACCATGTCTGACTTATTAAGGTCGAAGTCAAGTTTATTGTCATAGACACAATTTCATGTGAACACAGGTGCAATGTAAACCTTAACTGCAGCAGCATCATATAGCACCTAGCAATTGATCATATATAGGCACATAGCATTGTTACGTACCCCGTAACTGGTTCACTTACCAGCAAAGATAGAGAGGTCCATTGAAGTCTGATGGTACTATTTTTAACAGTATTTATTGATAGAAATACACAAAAATAATATCAATGCAAACACACAGATAATATACGTCATCAATACTAAATCTAAAAGCGCGGGTATAATAATAATCAATAAGAAATAAGCTGTATCGTTGTCTAGGGGATAATGAATTGTCCGATGGAAATATATAGTTCACTCAGTTCATACAGGCTGCAGCCGTTGGGGACCCTGTGTGGCAATTGTTGGAGAGAGAGAGAGACGGGTTAAAACTTGCCCATTCTGTTTATGATGTCAATCCTTCGAGAGTCGTTGAGAGTTGAGTTCCCCGTTGTTAGCTAAAAACCGTTTTTCCGTGGCAAAGGTCACCGATTCCGGGCAAATGGAAGCGGACGCACGTGGCCTTCCACCGGCTTTCACTATTACAGAATCGCTAGCGTTTCTTCTGGTACGTCTGAGGGGCTGTTCCCACAGACCCTCTTTTTATCCTGACTCATAGGGTCTCAGGTGTCAATCAGGTTGTGGATGATGCAATCCCTCCACCAACCTCCTCCTTGGTTCACTGCCTGGGGCTTTGATTGCATCGTCCAGGATGCAATACACAAGTCCGTCTCCAAGAGACAATAGCCGGTATCAATGGGTCCGCCTTTCAGAGGCTAAGACACATTCCAACGACTTGTGGCTTCTGCATGTCTTTCCCTCATTTCCTGGGTCTCCTGAGTGGACTCAATAGTGATCTTGCGATTCTCACAAAGGAGGGGGCTACCCCACACCCTTCGGCCCCTCAGAGCTGTGGTACATTCATAACAGCATCAACTGATAAGAAAAACTTAAAGTTCTTAATTTTTTACAAAAAAAGAACACAACTAAAAAAGAAAAAAAAAAGTCAAGTTGTAGCGATGTGCTACACACAGCGCTGAAATAACGACACGCAGTCGGTAAGTCGTTTGGAGACTAGTTTATTCAAACTTCGCGGCGCTGGCATTTAATCCCTAGCGCCTGCCCTCTCCAAGCGGAAATGACGTCAGAGGTGCATTACCAAAGTCTCCCCCCGTGCGCTGGCTATTTGTGAGCCGGTTCGCCTGCGCAGAAAGTGGGTCGCCACAAAGTCCATTTTAGTGCAAGGTTGTCTTCGTGTTGCTAAGGTGTAGTAATTAGCATCGTGACTGGTGGCTCAGGAACCAAATAGTGATTGTAGAGAAGAATCTGTTCTTCGACCTGGTGTGTGGGACTTCAGTCTTTATGCATCCTGTCTGAAGCTAGCTGTGGGAAGATGTCATGGCTCAGATGGTAGGGATCGTTAATGTATGAGTATATCCTGAATCAAAACCTTATAGTTGACTCTGAACTGCCCTCTGAAGTGGTTTAACAAGCCACCCAAACTCTGTCACATTATAGTAGGAACACAACATTCATAAAATACAATGAAAGACCATTATGTGTTAAATTAGAAGGTGCATTAGACCAGAAGACATAGGAGCAGAAATATGTCACTCAGCCGATTGACTCTGCTCTGCCATATTATCAAGGCTAATTTGTTTTCCCTCTCAACACCATTCTTGTACTTTCTCCCTTAACAGTTGATGCCCTGACTAATCGACTTCTACTTTAAATATACCCAATGTCTTGGGTATCATTGGTGCCTGTAGCAATGAATTTCACAGATTTACAACCCTCCGGCTAAAGAAATCCTCTTCACCTTTGTTCCATAGGGTCTTCCTACTGTTCTGAGGCTGGCCCTCTGCTCCTAGACTCTCCCACTATTAGAAACATCTTCTCCACATTCACTATATCTAGGCCATTCGATATTTGATAGATTTCAATCAGATCCTCTTTATTCTTCTAAACAACAGTGAGAACAACCCCAGAGCCATCAAATGATCATCGTATCACTCCTGGGATCCACCTTTCATTCCTGGGATCGTCCTAGTAATCTTCTGGATCCTTTCCAATGCTAACACATCCTTTCTTAGATATGGGATCCAAAACTGCCCATAATACTCCAAACTGTATTATAACTGTGTTATAAACTGTCTTATAAAGTCCTTGCTTTGATATTCTAGTTCCTTCAAAATGAATGCTAACATTGCATTTGCCTTCCTTACCACTGACTCAAACTACAAGTTCCCCTTTAAGGTATCCTGCACTACAACTCTCAAGTCCCTTTGTACCTCTGATTTCTGAATTTTCTCGCTATTTTGAAAATAGTCTACACCTATTTTTACCCTTCTGAGTCAACCCTACAATCTCTTTTTCACTAAATGCACCTTCAGAATCAAAATGGAAATTGTTTAGTGCATTGAAAGTGCAGTGTACAGCCAGACAACAACTGAACAGTCAGAGGGGCTGTGACTAGAAATCTCAGTAATACACGAGGCTCAAGGCACTATGTGCACATAGAAAGACCTGGAACTGAGGAAGGTTTTCTCTGCATGAGGTTTGACATTGAAGAAAATGTAGAGGAAAGCTGGTGATGATGGGACAGGGATGGTGCGGCAGGTGGATAGTGGTCAAGGGGGGGCGGAAGGAGGGCTGGGTCGGAGACGCTCTCCAGAGCAGAATCAATGATAGACATGGAGTTCACAGGGTTGGGTTAACTGCTGGCATATTTGTATGAGTGGAAGTCGGTGGGACAGATGTGTACTGGGGCAAGGTTGAGCTGTCAGTTTAACGGGGAGGTTGGGTGGACTCAGTCAGCAGGCTGATGGAACAGCTGAACATGAGATCAGCACGAGGGTCAGATATAGGCCCAGCAAAGTTGTGGGGGGGGGTGGGGGAAAGTCTGGTCTTGTTCCCAAGAATTGTAGTGGGGACTTGGTGGCTGGTCGTTCCAGGTGGAGGGTTGGGAGTTGAGATTCACTGAGGGTTTTCGGATGGCATGAAAGGAAGGTAGAAGACTACGGAGTCACCTGTGAGTAAATTAAATGGGACTTGCCTTACATCTATATCTATCTCTGAGCTCTATAGCTTGCGTCCTCTCTAAATAATTCTGAAATGCCCTACTAGTACCATAAATGGCTGCTTCTCCATCGAATATCCACAAAAAAAACACTTGCCTCACAAAATGGAAGTAAGCGCTGAAGGTCACATCAAGGCCTGCTGTTGTCTGCCACTGGACAGCTATTTGTATGCCCAGTTTCCACTGTGCTTAATAATATGATACACATGGAAGAACCTCAGGGACTGTGCAATTTGCAAAAATGATGTAAATTTATTTCAATACTTTATTATTTTTGTTATTCAATGCATTGCCTGCAAAGGTGCGTCTAAGTGACTGGCTCCGACACACATGCACCCTGCTACCCTCGCTCTGCATGAACACATTTTATCCAGTCCTTTTACATGACAGCGGTAAGAGGAGTCTTGGTCAACTCGGACTTCTCCCCCATCTCACAGCAATGGATCCCAAACCAAGTCAACTAAAATAGCACAACCCAGAACTGGTGTGGGCACCCTCACACTGTATTTGGTTTCTTACTTACAGTAACTGAAATTGCTCTGCTCCAAATATTGTGGAGAAGTTCCAAGTCAATAGCAGCAGTGCTGTGTAATAATGGAAAGTTGTCTCATTCTTTTACCCTTTGAATAATGTTCAACGGAAAAACAAACACCCTTTTCTCTTGTTGCCTTAGCTTAACATACTTCCTGAAATGGTTTGTCATGGCCAGAGTGATGTCAAGTATCCCATCAGGCTTGGGAAGGATATTCGGCTTCCTAGAGAGAAATGTTGGAGACTGCAGAACAAAGGGATATAGTGAAGGTAGGTCATGTAATTGATAACTGGTCAGCCTCAGCTGAGAACATAGCTGAGACACCTCTACTGCCCTGTGGACTATCCCATCATAGAACTCCTGTGAGCTACCCGGCAAACACGACAAGCAACCAGAGGGTGTTTGGAACCTGACGTCTTGTGGTAAAGGACGTTTGGCAGATTTGGGGATGGCATAGTAGCCTGGCAGTTAGGGCAATGCTTTACAGTACCAGCTGCAAGATCAGGGTTCAAGCCCCAGTGCTGTCTGTAAGGAGTTCATACGATTACCCTGTGACCACATAGGTTTCCTCCAGGGTCTCCGGTTTCCTCCCACAGTCCAAAGGCATACAGGTAATGTTAGTAAGTGGTGGGCAAGTTATGTCGGTGCTGGAAGCATGATGAAGCTTACAGGCCACACTTAGCGCAATCCTTGGCCTGTGCTGGTCTCATTTCTCTGTATGTTTCCAAGTATATCTGACAAATAAAGCTAATCTTTACTTTACAAACCTGAAGTAAACACTCTGGTCATTTACAGTCCTTGTGGTTAAAATAATTGTACGATGGCTCCAAGAGCAATTTGAAGCAGTTAAGGAACAACATGCTCATACAGAGAAGGGGTGGAATTTAGGTCTTCTAAAGACAATAAAGAACAATGAGAGGTATGTGAAGAAATGTATAAAATTAGCCCTATTAGATAATCAGCAGTAGTGACTCCTGAGACCAGCCATTGAAGAAGATTTACTTCTTATATTATCATGTATTGCATTGTATTACTGCCACTAAGTTAACAAGTTTCATGACATATGCTGGCAAAACCTGATTCTGAAAAGAAGAAATCGTGTATCAGAAACCCAGAGAAGTTGCCAAGATCAATGAAGGGTCTTGATACAAAACGTCAACTGTTTATTCCTCTCCATTGATGCTGCCCGACCTGTTGAGTTCCTCCAGCATTTTGTGTATGTTGCTCCAGATTTTCAGTATCTGTAAAAATTCTTGTGCTTGAGATCAGACCCCAGCCAGGTTCATCAAAAGTGAGTTTAGGTAGTGGGTTTTGGAAGTTATGAAAGAATTGTGCAAATAATTAAAAGAGTTGTGAATCTATGTAACAGATTGTTTGAAACTATGTAGTGACCCTTTGAGTTCTTTGAATCAATTGTGAATAATAAATAAGTATTGTTGTTCAGCCAAGTTAAGTTGGTGTGTTTTTATTGTATGTAATTGACAGCAGTAAATAGTACCAGAAACCAGCTTCCTCTTACATGTGTACAATCTGAAATTCCCTTCTCATTTTTACATACAAGAAATTCCCTTGAGAAAAATAAATTTCAATCAATGTTTTTAACTGTGACCTTTACTTAAAATAAGTTGGGAAGTAATTACCCAGAGCTGAAGTCCAGTTGATGAAATGGTTTGGTCGTGCTCTGTGAAACTGTATGTGTTGAACCAACTTAATCTTCATTCAGCTTATTTTAAGGCCGTGCTGGTCCCTGAGGACAGTCCGTAGCATTCAGGAAATAATAATCCAGTTATTCAAAGGTGTTTCAGTGTTCATATTTATTCCTGTTATTGTAGAGTATTTAATTACTTGGTAGTTCCGTACTGCAATTTTCGGTTACCAATGTTGTTAATTATGATCCTCTGTAAAGTTGTTTCAGAGAGGATAATAATTAACTTACAATAGCTCTTGAAACTACCGTTACAGCTTTTGTAATCATTCTCTGTTGGATTTCACATTAGGCTGCCATCTAGTGATGCTACGGGAACACAAATTTACCATTTTAACAACTGAATTCTCATTAGGAATATTGACATGCAATTACACAGGTGCCATGTGTAAGATTAGAGCCAGCTACAGGACATAAGTGAGTTTGTAACAGGAATAAAATATGCTGTAAAAGATGTTTTAACTGGGGATATTTAACAGCAGTGTGCTGCTGGAATATTTAGACTTATTAATAGTTTCTTTTCTTCATCTTCAATGGGGAGACTCAGTCAGATCAGATAATGTTTTACAGTTAACAAGGATCATCTTCGCTATTATCATCAATTAAATCTTTCTTCCAGTTTTCAGCCTGTTCAGTGCCATTTGGGTCATTCATTTTCTCACTTAGGTGCACCTTATTCATATGGGTAGAGGATAAAAAAGCCTGAAATCACATGGCAACAGTTTCAGTAACAGCTTCTACCCTGCTGTGGCAAGACTATTAAATAGTATGACAAACCAGACTCTCAATCTCATTATGATCTTGCACCTCATTGTTTACCTGCACCGCACTTTTCTATAGCTGTAACACTTTATTCTGCAGTCGATTATTGTTGAACTATCTCAATGTAATGAATTAATCTGTAGGAACAATATGTAAGAGAAGTTTTTCACTGTTATGTTGGTACATGTCACATAAATAAACCAATCCCATTTACAGTTGAACAGCACAGAACAGCCCACTGAGTTTGCTCCAACCACCCTGCACCATTTACACCAACCTTAGTGCCGTTCAAAATTTGGCGGATCCAGTTTATCACTTTATCATCTGAGTCAACAAAGGGCCCTGCACTGATTACCATGACACACCACTAATCACAGGCTCCTAGAGACATGCTCTGGCTTCTCCCACTGAGCCAATCTTGAATCCTTCTTGTACACATTAACTCCACTTATAGAGTAAAACCCCCCAAATTACTTTAAAGAAGTTTTTACACTTTCCTTTCATGTTCAATGACTTAAATGTGCCTCAAATGCACACGTGCACACACACACACAAACACATGCGTGCACGCGCGCACACACACACAATCACACGCGCCCACTCACACACACACACACACACACACACACACACAATCACACACGCGCGCACACACGCACGTACAAATAGATGCACACAGATGTAATACCCCTGGAAAAGGAATATGGCAAATATTGGCATAGATGCACTATGTTCATGCATCAGTCACTTTATGGAACAAAAATAAATTACAGTGCATCCATTTAGCTGTATAATAAAAGGCAATGAGATGTACATTAAATCAAATTCAATCCTGTCTGTGCTTATATGTTTAACATACAGAGCTATTTTTGGTTTAATGATTATTTCTTTCTTTCTTTTTACATCTTTTTATTAATTTTCAAATAGAGAAGCATATTAACAATAGTAGTACAGAGAGATTGGGATTAAATTGTTGGTAAACAGTATATATGAGTATAATTTATAGATAGCACAAATGTACTAAGCCTCTCAAACTCTTAATGTAATTAAACATGATAGAAAAAAAACATATAAATAAAACCCAAATTAGAAATTTAAAAAAAACTATACTAAACAAAGCTGGGCTATTATATTACACTGGATACAATCAATAATGTCAATAACTCCGCTCCTCTATCCAAATATTTCAGGATAATAGAAATGATTCAGAAAAGGTCAAGTTACATCATATGAAAGTGTTGAATAAATGGTCTCCAAGTTTCTTCAAATTTAACCAAAGGGTCAAAAGTGACCCTTTTTCTAAATTTAAACAAGATATAGTTTGGGAAAACCATTGGAATGTAGTAGGAAGAGTAATCTCTTTCCAATTCAATAAAATGGATCTTCTAGCCATTAATGTAACAAATGCAATCATCCAACGAGCTGATGAGGATAAATAACTATGTTCCACCATTGGTGAGCCAGAAATTGCAGTAATAGGATGAGGATGTAAATTAATACTCAAAATACTTGAAATAATATCAAAAATGTATTTCCAATATTTCTCCAAAAGAGGACAAGACCAGAACATATGAGTCAAAGAAGCTACCTCAGAATGAAGTCTACCACAGACAGGATTTATATGAGAGTAAAAACAAGCGAGCTTGTCTTTAGACATGTGGGTCCTATGCACCACCTTAAATTGTATCAATGCATGTTAAGCACATATAGAGGAGGAGTGAACTAATTGAAGAATTTTCTCCCATTTCTCTGTAGGTAAGGAAAATTGAAGTTCCTTTCCCATTCATTCTTGATTTTATCTGATATACCTGGCTGTATTTTCATAATCATATCATAAATAGCTGCTATTAAACCCTTCTGATAAGGGTTTAAATGTAAAATATTTCCCATGATATCAGCTGGATATGAATTTGGAAAAGTATGTAACATGTTATTCAAAAAGTTTCTAATTTGTAAGTATCTAAAAAAATGGGACCTGGGCAGATTATATTTATTAGACAACTGTTCAAAAGACATGAAACAGTTATCCAAGAATAAAGCCTAAAAACATGTTATACCCTTCATTTTCCATACCAAAAAGGCTTGATCAATAACAGAGGGTTGAAGATCATTTCTGTTATTCCATGGGAATAATTCTTTAGTTCTAAATCATCAAAAATATAAAAATACTCCAATAAATGATCATTGTCTGTTATCACCAATACTATGCATCCTAAGTTACACTGCACGCTCCTGGCGCGGTCTCCATGCGGATTTAACGCTTCAATCCTACAAGCCACATGGATGAAAACAGACTTTTTCCCATGGTTTCAAACAAACATAACTCAAAGAATTATACAAAACTTCTGAAAAAAATACTTAACAACATTTTCCTGAGAACGTGACTGTACCAATTCACTTAAAATTCCAATTATTTTCTGTATTTCTTTCTCTGGAAAAGGTAAATACAAATGAAACACAGATAGCCACATTGATGCATCAGTCACTCTGTGTACCGCCCGTCCCCAGGCACGCTGGCAGGTGCGAGCAATCAATTGCGCGTTGAAGATTGAATGCCAGCTCTTACAAGTTGATGGCAGATTTAGTGCTCAATACTGTAACTACTTATACTTTACTTTATTGTCACCAAACAATTGATACCAGAGCGTACAATCATCACAGTGATATTTGATACTGTGCTTCGCGCTCCCTGAAGTACATATTGAAGTAAATATAATAAAAATTTAAATTATAAATCATAATTAGAAAATAGAAAAGGGAAAGTAAGGTAGTGCAAGTCAGGTCCAGATATTTGGAAGGTACGGCCCAGATCTGAGTCAGGATCTGTTCAGCAGTCTTATCACAGTTGGAAAGAAGCTGTTCCCAAATCTGGCTTGTACGAATCTTCAAGCTCCTGAACCTTCTCCTGGAGGGAAGTGGGACAAAAAGTGTGTTGGCTGGGTGGATCTTGTCCTTGATTATCCTGGCAGCACTGCTCTGACAGTGTGTGGTGTAAAGTGAATCCAAGGATGGAAAATTGGTTTGTGTGATGTGCTGGGTTATGTTCACAATCTTCTCAGCTTCTTCTGGTCTTGGACAGGACAACTTCCATACCAGGTTGTGATGCACCCCTAGAAGAATGCTTTTAAGGGACAGGGCAAATTTCTTCAGCTTTCTCAGGAAGTAAAGGCGCTGGTGGTCCTTCTTGGCAGTGGACTCTGCTTGGTTAGACCAAGTCAGGTCATTTGTGATATTCACCCCGAGGAACTTAAAGCTTTTGACCTGTTCCACCTGCGCACCACCGATGTCGATGGGGTTGTGCGGTCCGCTACTCCTTCTGAAATTAACAACCAATTCCTTCGTCTTGCTGACATTGAGGGATAGGTTATTGTCTTCGCACCATACCACCAGGTTCTTAATTTCCTCTCTGTACTCAGACTCATCATTACCCAAGATATGGCCTACAATTGTGGTGTCATCAGCAAACTTATATATTGAGTATAAGTTGAGTATTGAGTATATAACAAAATACCTTGCATACAGATTCACAGAAATTTCAACTAATCACGTGCACATTTTCAAGTAATATCCTTTTCTTATCTCAACATGAAATGATATTCACATGAAATAAATTATTTTAACTCCTTTGAAAAATTATTTGAAGAATTATTTATGACTAAATTGAACAAATTTCAACCTTGTCACACACACATACATACATACATACATGCACACACACACACACGAATACACACACATTTCCACATACACACACATATATACTCACACACGCACACACATACACACACTCACACAAACACATACACACACTCACACACACACACATATGCATACATGCAAATGCACACACACACACATACACACACATATGCACACACGCAAATGCACACACACATATACACACACACACACACACACTCATGCACACAGGAAAATGGTCTAGCTTTACTTCCAGCTCTAGCTACAAGAAAATTCCCTTGTAATTGTATGCCAATAACTTTTTGTAAGTCAATGGATTTTCTATTTCCAGTGCATTTCCATTGCATGTGGATGTAAGACTAAGATAGTAAACTTGAAGAGACCTTTGCCTCTGTTCCTTGATTGCTTGATTGAGATACCATGCAGCCAATAGGCAAAGGAGACTGCCAGGTTATTGACTGGGCTGGACTTTAACTTACATCCTACAGGAAATGTTGACTGTCTATTTCGCTCTAATGATGCTGCCTGACCTGCTGAGATCCTCCAGCAGTTTGTTTACTTGCTCCAGGTTCCAGCATCTCCTGATTTGTTTGTCTCCATCTCAGGCTGACAACATGACCTGTTGAGTGTTGAGAATTTTTTTCTGGTTTCATATCGACAGATTCCTTCCGCTCCTGGTATGGAATCACTGAGCAACATAGCACAGGTACAAACCAAACTGACCACAGAGCCACCCAGCTAGTCCCAGTTTCTAATGTTTGGCCATATCCCTCCAAGCTCCGCCCCTCCATGTACCTATTCAAGTATTTCATAAATGACACTCTTGTACCTGTCTCAACCATATCCTCAGGCAGCTTTTTCATATACTCACTACTCTTTGAGTGAAGTGGTTGCCCCTCAGCTCATTTTTAAATCTCTTTTGCCTAACCCTAAACCTATGCTCATTAGTTTTGGTCCCCCCTACTCTGGGGAAAAAATCTTTTACCATTCACCTTATCTGTGCCTCTCATAGTTTTAAACACTTCTATAAAGTTACCTTTCATTCTTCTATGCTCCAAGGCATAAAGTCCGAGCCTGGTCAATCTCTCCCTATGAATTCAGGCCCTCTAGTCCTGACAACAATTTCCTAAATCTTTTCTACACTCTTTCCAGTTTGACAACGTCTTTCTTACAATAGGGTGACTAAAACAGTACTCCAAGTGCAGCCTCTCCAATGACTTATGCCGCTACAACAGAATGTCCCAACTCCTGTACTCAGTGCCCTCAGTATTGAAGGCCAGTGTACGAAATGCCTTTTTCACTAGCCTGTTTACCTGTGACACTGTTTTCAACGAACAATACACTTGTTCTTTTTATTCCTTTGTTCTATTATGCCCCTTTGCGTTCACCCATTCATAGTAAAATCCCGGCACTGGTTTGATTTTCTTTGTATTCATTTGAAATATTTGAATCACTCTGTGGCAAGGATTTAGATTTCGATTTAGATCTAGATTTAGCGATACATCATGGTAACAGGCTCATCCAGCCCAGGAACCCTGCGCCACCCAATTACACCCATGTAACCAATTGACCTACTAACCTGTATGTCTTTGGAATGATGGGGGAAACTGGATGAAACCATGCTGTCACAGGGAGAACATGCAAACTCCTTACAGCAGAAGTGAACCCAGATTGCTGGCGCTGAAATCGCATTATGCTGACTATGCTGACAATCGCACGGCCACTTCGCCCCTAGAATCTGCAAAGTTCTCCGCTCAAACGGCTTGTGCTTGTCTGTTGAAACTCAAAACATTTCTCTTGATTTCTGGGGTTAGTATGCAATCCAAAGGCTGTTGAATTGTATCCCATTTTCCAGGAGACAGCACAGTATTAACATAAACACAGGAAACTCTGTAAATGCTGGAAGTCCTGAGTAATAAACTCAGAGTGCTGGAAATCAGTGAAACCTCAGCTCTTTATTGCTCTCCATAGATGCAGCTTGGCCTGCCAAGTTCTTCCAGCATTTTGTGTGTGCTATTCGGACAGCTAGGCGCCTGTCATCATCAGCCTTGTCACACATGCTGTAGTGACTGACAGCCCAACACAGCATCCCTGCAGCTTCCCAGAAAACATTAAGTGGGTTCCTGAACCACCAAAGGACCTGACAGATTTATAACTCGATGAGTAATCAACCACAGGTCCATCTCATTACATTGTTGTCTACTGTGGTTTGACATGAGCTAATCACTGGAATAATCTGCCAAAAGATGAGCCGTTAATTGGCGAGTCTTATGCTGTGCTTTCGTGAAACTTTGAAATAAGCTCTCAAGAAGAGGTTCTGCTGATGCTGGAAATCCTGAGCAATATACACAAAATGCCAGAAGAGCACAGCAAGACAGGCAGCGTCAATGGAGGGAAACAAGTAGTCATCATTTTGGGCCGACCCTTCATCAGGACAGGAGTGGAAAGGGGCAGAGGCCAGGATAAGAAGGTGGGGCATGGGGGGGGGGGTGGGGGAAGGAGTACTAGCTGGCCCTGGATAGGCGACACTAGGTGAGGGGGCAGGGGGAAGGTGGGTCAGTAGGGGAGGGGGAAATGAAAGAAGAAGCTGTGAGGTGATAGGTGGAAGAGGTAAAGAGCTGAGTATAAAGGAATCTGATTGGAGAGGACAGCTAGATATGATATGATAGGTATGGAAGAAAGGGGAGGAAGGAGAACCGGAGGGAGCTGATGGGCGGGTGAAGCGAAGAAAAGGGGGGCAAGAGTAACCAGAATAAGGAATGGAGAACAGGGTGAGAAATTATCAGAAATTAGGGAAACTGATTTTCATGCCATCAGGTTGGAGGTCATCCAGCTGGGGACCAATGTGGCAGAATGGGACTGGGAAGTAGAACTCAAACAGAATTAACACAGAACACAAAGTGAGGCCAAGCTAGATAAAGAAAATTTAGGCCTGGTGACCAAAGGCTTTGTCAAATAGTAATTCGTAAAAGAGCTTATTTAAGAGAGATGGATGAACAGAGAAGCTTGGAGACCAAATTTCAGAGTTCAGGTCTTAGGAGTTGCCAGTGATGGACTGATCAACTTTAAACTTTTCAAGAAACCAGAAATGAAGATTTCTTGGAGCAATGCACAACTGAAGGTAGCTACAAAGGGAGAGAAGAGTGAGTCCTGGAGTGATTTGAAAATAAATCTGAATCAGAATTCAGAACTATTTCAGATTACAGTATTTTCAGAATCAAAATCAAGTTTATTATCACTGTCATATGTCATAGAATTTGTAGTTATGTGGCTGCAGTACAGTACAAGATTTAAAATTATTATAAGCTGCAAAAATATCTTTTGGTTATATTTTTGTCTAATACTGGGGAGGGTAATCTTAAGGTGACTGAAGGTAAGTATAGGGGGATGTCTGAGGTACGTTTTTCACAGGATGCCTGGAATGCTCTGCCGGGGGTTGTGGTAGGGCTCAATACATTAGGGCCATTTTAAAAAACTCTAGGATAGACACATTTACTGATAGAGATACTGAGTGGAGTAGGCCTTTCATGCCTTTCGAACTGTGTCAGCCAGCAGCCCCCGATTGAACCCTAGCCTAATCATGGGACAATTTACAATGATCAAATAAACTACCAACCAGTACACCTTTGGACTGTGGGAGGAAACCGGCCCACCCAGAGGAAACCTACATGTTCACAGGGAGAATATTCAAACTCCTTACAACTGAACCTGGGTCGCTGTTACTGTAAAGCATTGTGTTAACCATTATGCTACCGAGCCACATGGATAATAGAAAAATGGAAGGAAGGGTTAAATTGATCTTAGAGTAAATTATAAGGTCAGCACAGCATTGTGGGCTGAAGAGCCTGGACTGTGCTGTAGTGTTCTATGTTCTATGTTCTGCGTTCTAAAAAAACAGAGAAAACATTTAAATTTTGTAAGTGGATTATCTTAAGTCTGGGTTGCTGCTTAGCTGAGTGAAACCCATTGTATGATCCTGAATGTAAAGGGCATTTGATGAAACACACTGGACCACTGTTACTTTAAGTTCAAGAGTACTTACTGTGTTACCTGCACTTCGGGAAGTCTGATCACCTGGCTGTACTTCTACTCCCTGAGTATAGGCAGAGACTGAAGACTGCAGCGCCAGTATGAGGACCAAGAAGGTTTGGACCAGGAAGGCACAGGAGCGCTTACAAGACTGTTTTCAGGGAGTCATCTTCAAACCTGGATGAGTATGCCACAGTTGTAAGTGACTTTATTAAAACCTGTGTGGATGAATGTGTGCCTATGAAAACTTACTGTTCATTCCCAAACCAAAAGATGTGGATGAACCAGGTGGTTCATAGTTTGCTGAGGGCTAGATCTGTGGCATTTAAGTCTCATGATCCAGGTCTGTTTAAGAAAAACACGTATGATTTGCAGAGGGCCACTTCAAGAGCCAAGTAACAATTTCGGGAGAAGTTGCAGAAGACATCAGATGCATATCAACTCCGGCAGGATTTGCTGGCCATTACTTCCTACAGAGAAAAACCCAATAGCATGGAAAGGAGCGATGCTTCACTACCAGACAAGCTTAATACTTTTTATGCTCATTTTGAAAGGAGAATAAAGCCACAGCTATGAAGATCTCTGCAGCATCTGATAACTCTATCATCTGTCTTGAAGGCCACTATCAGGCTGTCTTTCAAGAGGGTGAACCCTTGCAAGGCAGCAGGACCTGTGGAATACTTGGTAAGACTCTGAAAACCTGTGCCAACCAACTGGTGGGAGAGTTCAAAGACATTTTCAATCTTTTACTACTACATTTGGAACTTCCCACCTGCTTCAAAGGGGCAACAATTATACCAGTGCCCAGGAAGACCAGCGTGAGCTGCCTCAATGACTATCACTCACATCTACAGTGATGAAATGCTTTGAGAGGCTGGTCATGGCTAGAATCAACAACTGTCCCAGGAAGGACCCAGACACACTGCCATTTGCCTCTTGCCACAACAGGTCTGCAGCAGGTGCAATCTCAATGGCTCTCCACGCAGCCTTGGATCACCTGGACAATGCAAATACCCATGTCAGGATGCTGTTTATTGACTATTTAACACCATCATTCCTACAGTGCTGATCAAAAAGCTCCAGAACCTGGCCCTCTGTACCTCCCTCTGCAACTGGAACCTTGACTTCCTAACCGGAAGACCACAATCTGTGCGGATTGGAAATAGCATCTCTATCTCGCTGTCAACCAACACTGGCGCACCACAGGGATATGTGTTTAGCCCACTGCTCTACTCTCTCTACACCCTTGACTGTGTGACTAGATATTGCTCAAACAGCATCTATAAATTTGCTGTTGATACAGCCATTGTTGGCAGAATTTCAGATGGTGACAAAGGGCATCCAGAAGTGAGAAATACCAGTAAGCTGAAGGGAATCACAGCAACAACCTTGCATTCAACATCAGCAAAACCAAAGGCTTCAGGAAGGGTAAGACAAGGGAGCACAAACCAATCCTCACAGATGGACCAGAAGTGGAGAGAGTGAGCAATTTCAAGTTCCTGGTGTCAATATCATATCATTGAGGACCTAACCTGGAAGCAACATATCAAAGCACCTATAAAGAAGATGAGACTGTGGCTATACTTCATTAGGAGTTTGAGAATATTTGGTTTGTCAACTAAAACACTAAAATACTTCCACAAATGTACTGTAGAGAGCATTCCGACTGGCTGCATCATTGTCTGGTGTGGTGGGATGAAGGGGGTGTCGGGTATTGCACAAGATTGAACTAATTTGAAGAAACTTGTAAAATTAGTCAGCTCCATCATGAGTACTAGCCTTCGTATTATCCAGGACATCGTCAAAGAGCGTTGCCTTTGGAAGGCAGTGTCCATCATTAAAGACCCCCACTATCCAGGACATGTCCTCTTCACATTGTTACTGGCAGGAAGGAGGTACAGAAGCCTGAAGACACACAGTCAGTGACTCAGGAGCAGCTTCTTCCCCTCTGCCATCCGATTTCTAAATGGACATTCGTGAACATCCATGAACATTCCCTCGCTACTTTTTTATTTCTGTTTTCTTGCACTACTTATTTTAACTTAATTACTTGATAGACATATATTATTAAGGTACATCTACGTTACAGAGAAAGGTTGAACAAGTTAGGTCTTTATTCTTTGGAGCGTAGAAGGTTGAGGGGGGACTTGATAGAGGTATTTAAAATTATGAGGGGGATAGATAGAGTTGACGTAGATAGGCTTTTTCCATTGAGAGTAGGGGAGATTCAAACAAGAGGACATGAGTTGAGAGTTAAGGGGTAAAAGTTTAGGGGTAACACGAGGGGAACTTTACTCAGAGTGGTAGCTGTGTGGAACGAGCTTCCAGTAGAAGTGATAGAGGCAGGTTCGACTTTGTCATTTAAAAAAAATTGGATAGGTATATGGACAGCAAAGGAATGGAGGATTATGGGCTGAGTGCGGGCCAGTGGGACTAGGTGAGATTAAGCGTTCGGCACAGACTAGAAGGGCCGAGATGGCCTGTTTCTGTGCTGTAATTGTTATGTGGTTATATTAATGTAATTCAGTTTTTTTCTATTTATTTATCATGCATTTCATTGGACTGTTGCCATAAAGTTAACAAATTTCACGACATATGCCGGTGATATGATATCTGATTCTGATTCTGAAATGCCCTTGGTGGGAGTATATGGACAGCAGTGTTCCAGGTGGCTCTAAGCTCTCTAAAGTCAAGCAAGGCAGACTAACTAGGAATGCATTGGAGTACTTAAAAATGGGGTTGATGATACTAATTATTAATGCCTTCTTCAGAAAGTGATCCGGGTCAGGTGCCATTATAAAATGGATGTAGGTGCAAAGGTGACAAACAGTGTAAAGTGAATACAGAAAGCACTGTCGAGGAGGCTGGTATTGCTGTTACTGCACTTTAATTACACACTGTGCAGTCGGTGCATGTTCATAAACTCAGCAAACTTTTGCCACATTCCATTGATGATCTTTAGACCACATTGTTAGAAACTGCTCTGACTTCTGATTACTCTGTATTGAAATGGACTGTTGTATATGAGAATGATGGTGAACCTTGGCTGAGATAGGTGTAAGAATGGTTGAGAAGTTCAAATGTTTTGGTTGATGTTGGTTTCCATCCAAAATAAACCACGAACTCTGATCACAGATTACCACAAGACCACAAGATACAGGAGCAGAATTAGGTTTTTTGACCCATCGAGTCTGCTCCACCATTGCATCATGGCTGATTCAATTTTCTTCTCAGTCCCAAACTCTTGCCTTCTCCCATGTCTCTCCATGCCCTGACCAATCAAGCCTCTGCCTTAAATATACATAAAGACGGCCTCCACAGCTGCCTATGGCAAAGAATTCCACAGATTCACCTCTCTTTGGCTAAAGAAATTCCTCCTCATCTCCGTACTAAAAGGACACTCGTCTATTCTGAGGCTGTGCCCTCTGGTCTTAGACTTCTCCACTGTAGGAAACATCCACTCTATCAAGGCTTTTCACCATTCAATAGGTTATTCTGAATTCTAGCGAATACATCCCCAGAGCCATCAAACACTCTTCATATGACAAGCCATTCAATCCTGGATCATTTTGTGACCCTGCTTTGAATCCTCTCCAGTTTCAGCACATCCTTTCTAAGATAAGGAGTCCAAAACTTCTCACAATGCTACAGGTGAGGCCTCACCAGAGCTTTATAAAGTTTCAACATTACATCCTTGCTTTTACCGTTCTAGTCCTCATGAAATGAATGGTAATTTTACATTTACCTTTCTCACCATAGACTCAACTTCCCAATTAACCTTTAGGAAACACAAAGTACACTGCAGATGCTGTGGTCAAATCAAGACGTACAAAAAAGCTGGATGAACTCAGCAGGTCAGGCAGCATCCGTTGAAAGAAGCAGTCAACGTTTCGGGTCGAGACCCTTCGTCAGGACGTTTTTTTAACTGCTTTGCATTTGTGGTTTCTAAATGACAATAAACTAAATCTGAATCTGAATCTGAATCTGAATGAAATGGCAGAACAGATTTGATGGGCCAAATGCTCCTATATCTTATGGTCTTATTTGTGGAAAGCTATTAGGAGCTAAAAAATTTGCTGATCTTTCATGAAAATTTATTTTTCTCTTATCTCTGTCTCATATTACTTTAATATTCTCATAATCAACTCAATAACTTACCATCAATTTCAAATAGATTTGATTTATTTTCACAGTCTTTTTTCTGTGGAAGGTTGTCTGGTTCCTTCTGGATGTCCATAGGCAGTCCTCTACTTTGGTTAGTTGATTAAAGCATTACAATGATCATATTTAATGAACAAAATTTGTAAAATCCAAGCTAGATTTGCCCAATGAAATTACTGAATGGAAAATATTTTGAAAAGCACAAGCACTATCCTGGGTAATATTGTTTAATACAATTATTTCCATTCCAAGTCACTTAAATGTAAAACCTTTTTGATCATTTGACTAACTATTACATTGCTATTTATGAGGCATTGTTCTTTGCAAATTAGCTGCCTCATTTTCTACTGCAATTGAATAGAACAAAGAACAGTATAGAACTTAACCCATGATGCTGTGCTGATCTTGATGCCAATTTATGCTAATTGTCCTCCTGCTTGCATTGTCCACATCCTTCCATTCCCTTCATTTTGAGTGTCAACCTATAGAACATAGAACATAGAATAGTACAGCACATTACAGGCCCTTTGACCCACAATGTTGTGCCGACCCTCAAACCCTACCTCCCATATAATTAATATCTTGTACACCTCTATCATGTCTCCTCTCATCCTCCTTCTCTCCAAAGAGTAAAGCCCTAGCTCCCTTAATCTCTGATCATAATCCATACTCTCTAAACCAGGCAGCATCCTGATAAATCTCCTTTGTACCCTTTCCAATGCTTCCATATCCTTCCTTTAGTGAGGCGACCAGAAATGGACACAGTATTCCAAGTGTGGCCTAACCAGAGTTTTATAGAGCTGCATCATTAAATCTCTTGAACTTCACCAAACTGTCTGCTTTCACTACTACTTATGGGTGCAGCGTGCAGGGTGCAGAGGAGATCTACCAGGTAGGATGGTCCAGAAAGTTAGACCACATGGGATCCAGGGAGAGATTGCAAATTGGATACAAAATGGCTTGGGGTAAGGGGCATTAGGTGGTGGTGGAGAACTGGTTTTCAGATTGGAAGCCTGTTACCAGTGGTGTGTCACAGGGATCTGTGCCAGATCATTTTGTTGTTTGTCTTGACTTGGAATGTATGGTGCCTAGGAGTAAGTTTGCAGATGACACCAAATTTTGTGGTAGAGTGAACAGTGAAAACTTTGAAATGCAAATAAACCATATCCTCAGAATTCCTTCCAGTAACTTTCCTGCCACTGATGTAAGATTCTTCAGCCTTGAGTGCCCCGGTTTGTCCTTGGAGCCCTTCTCAAATGAAGAGTATAATGTTGACTACTGTCTAAATTTCTGGTGCCTTGGAACATAGAACATAGGACAGCGAAGAAGGTTGGACAAAGCTACAAGAGGATTGAAATCAAATGGGAAAGTTGTCTAAGGAACAGTAGATGAAATTTAACTCAGACAAGAGTAAAGCAATGCATTTTGAAAAGTTATATCTGCCTAGACATGGCCTGAGGAGTGTTACTGAACAATGGGACCATTGGATACATGTGCACATTGTAACCCTCAGAAAGTGCCAACACATGTAAACAGAGTGTTGAAAAAGTGTGTGGTATGCTTTCCTTCACTGACTGAAGCACTGAGTATAGAATTTGGAACATCATGTTCTTAATTTATTATGATGCTTCAAGAAGGCGGCATCCCTCATTAGGGACCCTCACCATCTGAGACATGCCCCCTTCTCATTACTATCACCAGGGAAGAGGTACAGGAGCCTGAAGACCCACACTCGACTTTTTAGGAACAGCTTCCTCCCATCTGCCTTCAGATCTGTGAATGCTAATGAACACTACTGTGTTACCTACCTATCCGTCTGTCTGTCTGTCTGTCTATCTATCTATCGATCGATTTATATATATATTTATTTATTTATTCATTGATTCATCTATCTACCTATCTGTCTATCTATCTATTATTGTAACATAGCTTTTTTTATGTCTTACACTGTATTGCTACCTTGAAGCAACAGATTTTATAACATATATCAGTGATACTAGATCTGATTCTGATTCTGAGTTGTTAAATTATTGGTTAGGCCACAACTAGTACACCGTACGTAACTTTGATTGCCATGCTATAGGTGAAAGTGATTGGGCTAGAGAAATACAGAAAAAAATCACAGGAATGTGGCCAGGATTGGAACACTAGCTGTAAGATAGGCTCAGGCTGTTTCCCTTATGATGAGAAGCATACATGGAATAGACAGTTATAGTATTTTTCCCAGAGTAGGGAGGTCTAAAACCTGAGACAGAGGTTTAAAAGGAGAGGAGAGTGTTTTGGGTGCTTGAGGGGCAAATTTTTCACAGAGAGGGTGGAGGTGATATGGAACCAGCTGTCAGAAGAGTGGTAGAAGCAGGTACAATTGCACTGTTTAAAAGACATTCAGACGGGGCCGTGGATAGGAAAGGCCTAGAGTGGTAGAGGCAGGTACAATTGCACTGTTTAAAAGACATTCGGACGGGGCCGTGGATAGGAAAGGTCTAGACTGGAGGGATAAGGATTAATTGCAGGCAACTGGATAAGCATAGGCAGGCATCTTGGTCAGCATGGGCAAGTTGGGAGAAAGGACCATCTACAATGCTGTGTAACTATGGGTCTATGGATTTATGAACAATAATAGATCTTCTATCACATTATTGATATTAAATACAACATTTACAAGTCATGAACCTCTACTACATCCCATTGGAAATGTCTGGACCATTTTGTCAGCAACCAGAAGAATCATCAGTAAAAACCATTGTGTTTAACATGAACATCGCGCATACATGAAATCCTACTCTGCCCTAGGGATAAATTACGAGCATTAATACCCAAAATCATTCATAAGCATTATTTTAACATCTCTGCAGGGATCACTAGACAGATTATTCATAATTCATCAGACTTTAAGCACATTTTAATCAGCTTGAAGGGCAAAAATTTAAAAAGCACCCCTGTTCAGTTAAAATAAAAATATTTTCACAAAAGAGTACTTTAAAAGGGAAAAGATTAGCTTTATTTGTCAAATGTACAACAAAACATCAAATCACATAGAGAAATGCATTGCTTGCATTGGGGATGTGCTGGGGCAGCCCACAAGCATCTCCACAATTCTAGTGCCAGTATAGCATGCCGAAAACTTACTAATCCTAACTGTACTTCTTTGTAGAACTGTGTGGATGAAATTCTTGAATCATTGGAGTCTTTTCTGGGGCAGGGTTGACCAGTATAAGAGAGATGGGTTGCACCTAAACTGGAGAGGAACTAAGATCCTGGCCGGGTGCTTCACTAACACTACTCAGGACGGTTGAAACTAGTTTAGCAGGGACATGGAAACTGGAGCACCAGGTCAGAAAGTGGAAGGATGGAGAGTAAGATCGTTGTCAGGGCCAGTAAAAGCAGGCAGAAGCAAAGTAATAGATACAATGGCACGGATAGCTTAAAGTGTGTGTATTTTAATGCTAGGTGAATTATGGGTAAAAGTAACAAACTCAGAGTTTAGATGAGTATATGGTACTATATGTTGTGGCCATTAAAGAGACTTGGTTAGGAGAGGGACAGGAATACATGCTTAATGTCCCAGGATTTTGATGTTTTACAAATGATAGAGAAGGAGGTAAAAGAGTTGGGGAATTTGCACTACTATTCAAGGACAGTATCAATGCTGCACACAGAGGGGACATGATGGGAGGCTCGTCCACTGAGCCAGTATGGGTAGAATTCAGAAATAGGAGGGGTGCAATCACTCTGGTGGGATTTTACTACAGACTCTCCCAGTAGCCATTGGATCATTGAGGAACAGATATGCAGGCAGATGAAGGAAAGGTGTAAAAACAATAGGGTTGTTGACACGCGGGGACTTCATCTTCCCTAATATAAGCCGAAGACTTCTGAGTGCAAGAGGTTTAGATGGACCAGAATTTGTGAGCTGCATGTAGCAGGGTTTCTTGTATCAATAGTCCAACAGGACAAGGGGCTGTACTGGATTTGGTGTTGTGTAATGAGCCTGGCCAGGTGACTGACCTTTCAGTGGGTGAATAGTTAACAAACAGTAGCCAACTCTATAAGTTTTGAGATAGCTACAGATAAGAATAAGCATGGACCTTGTGGGAGAGTATAAAGTTGAAGCAGGGCAAATTACAAGAGCATTAGGCAGGAACTAGGGAGAGTTAATTGGGAAGAGCTGTTTTTGGGCAAGTACGTGCAAAGAGCAGCTGCACAGAGTACAGGCCAGGTACGTTCCAGTCAGATGGAAGGAGAAGGATGACACGGTAAGAGAACTTTGGATGTTGAATATAGTTATGATGAAAAAGGAATAGTGTGCAAAGCTTAGGAAGCTAGAATCAAACAGAGCCGTGGAGGAGTATAAAGAAGCCAGAAAAGAACCCAAGAAGGGAATTAGGAAAACCAGGAGGGGCCATGAAAAGTTCTTGACGAGTAGGATTAAGGATAATCACAGGGCATTCTGTACATCAAGAGCAAGAGGATAACCAGTGAGAGAGTGGATAAAGGGAGAAAGATAAAGGATAAAGGGGGAAAGGTTTGCTTGGATGAAGAGGATGAAGTCCTTATTGAGTACTTCATATCGGTGTTTACCAAGGAGAAGGATGTTTAGGACTGGGAGATTAGTGCTGAGCATAATGATCTGCTCCGGCATTTTGATGTAAAGAAGGAAGTAGTGTTGGATCTCTGAAATAGGATTAAGATGGATAAGCCCCCAGTACCTGATGGGATATAACCCATGGTTTTGAGAGAGGCAAGAGAAGGGATTTCTGGAGTCTTGAAAAATATATTTGTGCTCTCTCTAGCCACAGGTGAGGGCCCAGAGGACTGGTGAGTAGCTAATGTTGTTCCATTATTCAAGAAGGGAACCAGGGATAATCCTGGAAACTAGACTGGTGTGGTAGGGAAGATACTGGAGAAATTTTTAGGGATAGGATTTATGCACATTTGGGAAACTATGGCTTAATTGGGGAAAGGCAGCATGGCTTTGTGCAGAGCAAGTCACGCCTACTAACTTGATTGAGTTTTTGACAAGGTGATAAGGGTGATTGATGAAGATAGAGAGCTGTAGATGTTGTCTACATTGATTTTATTAAGGTGTTGAGAAGATCCCTCAAGGGAGGCTTATCCAGAAGATTAAGTTGAATTGGCTATTTGGATTCAGAACTGGCTTGACCATAGCAGACAAAGGGCAGTGCTTGAAGGAATTTATTCTGGATGGATGTTTGTGATTACTGGTGTTCCCCAGAAACCTGTACTGGGACCTCTGCTGTTTGCGATATATATAAGTGACCTGGGTAAGTACATGGTGGGTTAGTAAGTTTTCAGATAATATAGAGATTGGTAGTGTTGTGGATAGTGTCGAAGAGTGACAAAGAATACTGCTCAGTTGCAGATATGGGCAGAGAAATAGCATATGGAGTTTAACCTAGCCAAATATGAAGTGTTGCATCTTGGTAGGTCAAATGCAAAGAGACAGGACACTGTTAAGGACAAGACCCTTAACAGCATTGATGAGCAGAGGGATTTTGAGGTTCAAGTTCATAGCTCCCTGAAAACGGCTACACAGGATGATAAGGAGGCACGTGTCATGCTTGCCTTTATTAGTCGAGGCATTGAGCTCAAAGGTCAGGAAGTTATTTTGCAACTTTTGAAAGCTCTAGCTCGGCTGATTCTGGAGCATTGCATGCAGTTCTGGTCGCCTCATTATAGGAAGGATGTTGAGGTTTGGAGAGGGTGCAGAAGAGGTTTATCGAGAAGTTGCCTGGATTAGAGGGCACATGCTATAAGGTGACGTTAGAAAGACTTGGCTTGTTTTCTCAGGAGTGGCGGAGGCTGACAGGAGATCTGATAGAGATTTATAAGATTATGAGAGGCATAGATATAGTAGACAGAGAGTATATTTTTATGTCGTAGTGGGTTCCTGGAGTGGTGGTAGAGGCAGACACAATGGAGACTTTCAAGAGACATTTAGATAGATGCATAAAGGTAAGGATACGGATATTGTGTAGGCAGAAGAGATTAGTTTAGTTGGCCACTTGATTACTTATTTAATTGGTTCAGCACAACATTATGGGTTGAAGGGCCTGTTCCATGTTCTATTGTTCTAAGTTCTATGTTCCATGTTTGGAATGTGGGAGGAAACTGGAAACCTGGAAGAGGCCCCAGGGTCATGGGGAGGACATACAATCTCCTTACAGACAACAGCAGGAAATGAATCCCAATCTTACAGCCAGTGTATTGTGAAGTTTTGCACTAATACCTTCCTGCTGACACTTCACTACACCTATAAAGCAGGTGTTCAAACTTATTTTACAGTAATATTAGATAGTACAGCATTGAACAGGCCATTCAGCCTAAAATGTTACACCGGTCTTAATGTTAATTTATCTTAAATGTCCTCCTCCTGTGTATCATCAATGTCCCTCCATTCCCTTCATCTAAAAGCATATTGAACTCAACCAAATTGCTAGCTTCCACTATGACTCTGGATAACTACCTATCACTCTCTGTGTAAAAAGGTTGAGAGAATTTTTCTGTTATAGACCACTTTGTTTTGACCATGGTCTATTTGATGAATAAACAAATAAGAGATCTTGTCAAATTTTGCATTATTAGGGCTGATCGTGGATACATGAGGTGTGTGATTGTAAATGGAACAGACATCAATATTCAAAAGAGAAAGAACAGGGGAATGAATGTGTTAATAACTTTTAAAAATGGAATCTTAGGCTTCATGCATAGAGCGTAAAAACAACAAGATTTATTGTTAAACCCATATGCTCTCTGCAGAGAGAACAGTTAGACTAATTTTCTCCCACCTTACTCTTTTTAAGATATTCAGCATATGATGTTGTACCCTTGGGCAGCAGAGCATTTTCCAAAATTGATCATTGGCTCTTCAAACAACCCTGGAACATCTGGACTGCAAAGATGCATACGTCAGGATGCTCTTTATCGATTTCAGCTCAGCATTTAATACCATCATCCCCTTAAAAACTAATCAGTAAACTCCCAAGACCTGGGCCTCAATTCCTCCTTGTGCAATTGGATCCTGATTTCCTCACTTGCAGATTCCAGTCAGTTTGTATTGGCAAAAATATCTCCTCCATAATCTCCATCAACACAGGGGCACCACAAGCCTGTGCACTTAACCCCCTGCTCTACTGTCTTTGTACCTATGACTGTGTGGTTACGTACAGCTCCAACACCATATACAAGTTTGCTGATGACACCAGCTTTGTGGGCTGTATCAAATGTGGTGATGGATCAACATACAGGAGGGAGATTGAAAACTTGGCTGAGTGATGTAATAACAACAACCTCTCACTCAATATCAGTAAGACTAAGGAACTGATTGCGGTCTTTGGGAGAGGGAAACCAAGGTCCATGAGCTAGTAATCATTGAGGATCATAGATGGAGAGTGTCAGTAACTTTAAATTCCTGGGTGTCTCTATCCCAGAGGATCTGTCCTAGACTTATCATTTAAATATAATTGCAAAGAAAACACAGCAACATCTTTACTTCCTCAGGAGGCTGCAGAGGTTTGGCATGTCATCAAGCAATCTTGGCAAACTTCTACAGATGTGTGGTGGAAAGTGTGCTGACTGGCTGCATTACAGCCTGGTATGGGAACAGCAATGCCTCTGAGCGGGAAATCCTACAGAAGGTAGTGGATTTGGCTCAATACATCATGAGTAAAACTATTCCAACCATTAAGCACATCTACATGAAATGTTGCCATAGATAAACAGCATACATCATCAAAGATCCTCACCACCCAGGCCATGCTCTTTTCTTGCTGCTGTCATCAGGTAGAAGATGCAGGTGCCTCAGGACTCGCACCTCCAGGTTCAAGAACAGTTACTACCCCTCAACCATCGGGCTCTTGAACAAAAGGGGATCACTACACTCTTTCTTTTCTGGTGTTCCCATAACTGATGGTCTCACTTTAAGGGCTCTTTATCTTGTTATTTCATACTCTTGTTATTCATTGCTATTTATTTATCTTTGCATTTGCACAGTTTGTTGTTCATTGATCCTGTTTATAGTTACTGTTCTATAAATTTGTTAAGCACACCCACAGAGAAAGAATCTCAGGGTTGTATGTGGTGACATGTATGCACTCTGATAATAAATTTTACTTTGAACTTTGAACTTAAGGTTGAGAACCCTACAACACATGTTACATTTGTTAAATTTATAGGTAAATTGAAAATGCATGTTCATTGACTAGCAAGTCAGTAAGTAACAGAGATTGAGTTAAAATCTTTAGGAAAGAAAGAGGTTCATGAGCACACTTTGTATTTTCACAAATAATAAACACAGATTCTGTGGATGCTGGAAGTCCAGAGTAACTCACGCAAAATTCTGGAGGAACTAAGCAGGTCTGGCAGCAGCTAGGGAGAGGGACAATCAACGTTTTGGGCCAAGACCCATCATCAGCATATTGGTTTTTACAAGTGTTGTGTGGACCTTGGTCACTCCATCAAAACTAATTGGTGTGAACAAAGTCAAAAATAACTTTTATTTTTTTGGATGGAGTGGGCCTCAACTTGAAATGTTATCTGTTTCTCTTTACACAGATGCTGCCTGATTTACTGAGCATTTTCAAGATTGTGTGGTTTATTTCAGACTTTCAAATTCCACAGTAGTTTGCTTTTGTACCTTTCAATTCACCACTTCTTCCCCCCCTCAAAAAGGCTACCTTGTAGCAGCCACCCCCACCTCTCCAGTATTTTTGATTTGTCTTTATTTCCTCATTTATTTCATGATTTTCTGTTTTTTCTTCCTGTCTTTGACTGGGAATTTATCAAAACCCGATTTGACAGCGACACCTCCTCCACAAGTAAATGTCAGCTTTAGTCCATTTGAATGGCAATTCATTGTACTATAACATTAACTTAGGTTCTTCTCTGCCATTCCATCATCACTGATTTATTTTCCCTCTCAAATTCATTCTCCTGCCTTCTGCCCTTAAACTTTGCTGCCTTAATTAATCAAGAACCTATCAACCTCTGGTTTAAAGATATCCATTGATTTGGCCTCCACAGCTCTCTGTGGCAATGAATTCCACAAATGTACCACACTCTTGCTAAAAAAAAAATCTCCTCCTTTCTGTTCGAAATGGACGATCGTCTATTCTGAGTCTGTGCCCTCTGGTCCTTGACTCCCCCACTTTTGGAAATGTCTTCTTCACATCCACTCTATCTAGGCCTTTCAATAATCCATAGGTGTCAATGAGATTGACTTTATTTCTACCTTTTTTTCTGGATTTATTCCAAAAAAGAAGAAAGGTATGGAGAAATGTAATCAAATGCACAACTAATTCAGTGAGCAGACAAAGAAGAAAAGGCTGAATGGCCTTCTGTACGACGAAGTTCTGGAACTGATGTGCTCATGGGATTTCTGCAGAACAGCTCAGTGCAGATTCCTGAAGACATTACAGTCTGAGCATCTGATGCAGCTCTTGCTTGCTTCATCCACTGTCCCCAGGCAAAAGACCAATCCTCTTCGAGAGATCAGTGGAAGGGAAGGGTGAGCAGTTTTAAGTTTCTGGGTCTCATCATCTCTGAAGATCGGTTCTGGACCCAACATATTGATGCAATTATGAAAGTAAATCAGCAGCTATATTTCTTTTGGAGCTTGAGGAGTCTTGGTACATTACCAAAGACTCTAGCAAATTTATACAGATGTACCACAGACAGCATTCTTACCGGGTGCATCAGTATCTGGTAATGGAGGGGCCACTGCAAAGGATTGTACAAAATTCAGAGGGCTGCAAATTCAGCCAGCCCCATCACTGATGACATCTTCAAAAGGCAGCTCCATCATTAAGGACCCCCATCACCCAGGACATGATTTCTTCTTAGTACTACCATCAGGGAGGAGATACAGGAAGCTGAAGACACACACACTTCATTTTTAGAACAGCTACTTTTCCATCAGATTCCTGAATGGGCAATGAACCAACCCATGAACACGACCTCACTATTTTTGTTCTCCACTTGCACTACTTCTAAAATTTATTTGTAATATATTTTTCTCATTGTAATCTATAGCTTTTTTATGCATTGTGTTACACTGCTGCTGCAAATCTACAAATTTCATGACAGAAGTCAGTGATATTAAAGGTGATTCTGATTCTGATTTGGAACTAGTGTAACATGCAGTAAAACACCTCAAGTTGCTGAAAAGAGCCTGCAACAGTTCCATCAATAATGCAGTGACTGTGAATGGGGTCTTTCCCAAAACTCATTTCTCATGTGGTCTCTATTATATTTATGAATCTGAAAAATCTGCCCCTGTTTCTACTGCATATTCTTCAAACAAAAATCAAGACATGATGTATGATGTTATTCCTTGCACGCCCATACACCAGACCTGATGTGTACTCCAACACATTACAAAACACCTAAGCGATGTGTAGACTTTGGCAAACATTATGAATGATCAAACTCGACAGAGAATAAATCTGTCCCATACTACACAATGCCGCTGTTGAAAACGTATTAATTTCTTAGTCCCAAACATGAGGAAATCTGCAGATGCTGGAAATCTAAGCGACACACACAAAATGCTGGAGGAACTCAGCAGGCCAGGCTGCAACTACGGAAAAGAGTACGGTGAATTTTTTGGGCCAAGACCCTTCAGCAAGGTGCTGCCTAGCCTGCTGAAGTTCCTCCAGTATTTTGTGTGTGTTGCTTTTATTTTTCAGCAAATGGTTTCTTTCCTGAATCCAAACATTTTAATGAAACATAGTTTCAGAAAGAAAATAATCAAAGTTCAAAGTCTAAATATACTGTGTTTCTGTACAAAAGGGATGGGTTACACCTGAACCCGAGGAGGACCAATATCCTTGTGAATAGGTTTGTTAGAGCTATTGGGGATGGTTCAGGTGGTTCACGGAGATAGGAAACAGAGTTATGGGCTGAGGATGGGGAGGTTGGTTTTACAAACAGAGGTAGTATGGAGTGAGACTGCTAGCCAGGACAGGCTGAAAACAGGGCAAAATTGCAGTCAACGTGATGACTTCCAATGTAAAAGGGGGACAAAATTGAAAAGGAGAATGGTTGCAGGACTGAAGGTGTTATATTTGAATGCACGCAGTATACAGAATAAGGTAGATGAATTTGTAGCACAGTTAGAGATTGCCATGTATGACTGTGGCTGAAAGAAGATTATAGCTGGGAGCTTAACATTCAAAGATACACATTGATTTGAAAGGACAGGACATTGTGTTGGGGTATTTAGAGGCTAATGATAAAGTAAGTCAAAGTCATCATGGTTTCTGTGAAGGGAAATCTTGCCTGATGAATCTGTTAGTGTTCTTCAAGGAAGTAACAAACAGTGTGGGCAAAGGAGAGACAGTGGATGTCATTTACTTGGATTTTCAGAAGGTATTTGATAAGGTACCACACATAAGGCTGCTTAACAAGATAAAATCCCACGGATAGAGGAATGGCTAACAGGCAGGAGGCAGTGAGTGGGAATAAGGGGGCCCTTTTCTGGTTGGCTACCAGTGATGAATGGTGTTCCTCAGGGGTCAGTATTGGGACTGCTACTTCTCACATTGTTTGTCAGTGATTTAGATAATGGAATTGATGGCTTTGTGACAAAGTTTGCAGATGATACAAAGGTAGGTGGAGGGGTAGGTAGCGCTGAGGAAGCAATGTGACTGCAGAAGGACTTGGACAAATTTAAAGAATGGGCAAAAAATGGCAGATAGAATACAGTGTTGGGAAATGTATAATAATGCATTTTGATAAAGGGAACAATAGTACAGACTATTATCTAAATGGGGAGAAAATTCAAACATCAGAGGTGCAAAGGGACTTAGGAGTACTCGTGCAAGACTCGCAGAGGTTAATTTACAGGTTGAGACTGGTAAAGAAGACAAATGCAATGTTGGCATTTATTTCAAGGGGAGTAGAATATAAAAACAAGGAGATAATGCTGAGGCTTTATAAGACACTAGTCAGGCTGCACTTAATGTATTGCCAACAGCTTTGGTCCCCTTATCTCAGAAAGGATGTGTTGCCATTGGAGAGAGTCCAGAGGAGGTTCACAAGGATGATTCCAGGAATGAAGGGGTTAATATATGAGAAGTGTTTGGCAGCTTTGGGCCTGTACTCACTGGAATTTAGAGGAATGCAGGAGGATCTTACTGAAACCTACCCAATGTTGAAAGGGCTAGATAAGGTGGATGTGGAGAGGATGTTTCCTTTGGTGGCAGTGTCCAGAGCTGAGGGCACAGCTTCATAATTAAGGGGTGACCATTTAGAACAAAGTTAAGGAGGAATTTTTTTAGCCAGAGAGTAATGAATCTGTGGAATCCTCTGCGACAGACAGTTGTGGAGCCTAAGACTGTGTGTACATTTAAAGTGAAAATTTCATTTTCTGATTGGTCAGGGCATCAAAGGTTATGGCAAGAAGGCAGGTGTATGGGGTTGACTGGGGTCCAGGATCAGCCATGATGGAATGGTGGAGCACACTTGATAGGCTGAATGGCCTAATTTTGCTTCTATATCATATGGTCCTATAGACAGGCAGGTAGGCAGAAGGGTAGGCAGTTAGTAAAAATGAAATAAAATCCTTAGAAAGAGGTGACATAGGATCAGAAGGTGTAGAGTTATTGTGGGTAGAGCTAAGAAACAGCAAGTGTAAAAAGACCCTGATGGGAGTTGTATACAGACCTTCAACCAGTAGCAAAGATGCCAGCTACAAATTACAATGGGAGATAGAAAAAGCACATTAAAAGAGCAATGTTATGATTGTCATGGGAGATTTCAATATGCAGGTAGATTGAGAAAATCAGGTTGGCACTCAATCCAAAGAGAGGGAATTTGAAGAATCCCTCAAAGTTGGCTTTTTAGAACAGTTCATGGTTGAGCTCACTAAGGGAAAGTCTATTCTGGATTGGGTGTGGTGCAATGAACCAAAATTTGAGAGGGTGAAGCTAAAATCAGAAATATCAGTATTACAGTGGAGTAAAGGGGATTACAGAGGCATTAGCGAGGAGCTGGGCGATGTTGAGTGGAAGGGGATGTCAGCAGGAATGACAGTATAGCAGCAATGGCTGGAGTTTCTGGGAGCAATTCGTAAGGCCAGAGTAGACACATCTCAAAGAAGAAGGTGTATTCTAAAGGCAGGATGACGCATTTGTGGCTGACAAAGGAAGTCATAGCAATCATGAAAGCCAAAGAGAGGGCAATAATAGAGCAAAAATTACTGGGAAGCTAGATGATTGGAAAGCTTTTAAAAACCAACTGAAGGCAAATCAAAAGTCATAAAGAGGGAAAAGATGGAATACGAATATGAAGGTAAGATGGCCAATAATATTAAAGAGGATATCAAATGTTTCTTCAGATATATGAAGAGTAAAAGAGGTGAGAGTAGCTAGAAAATGTATGCTGGAGAAGTAGTAATAGGGGGACAAGAAAATAATGAATGAACTAAATAAGCATTTTGCATCATCTTCACTGTGGAAGACACTACTGTTACGGATTCAGCAACAATACATATATAAGTGAGGCAGGGTTTTTTTAACAAATAAAACATTTATTAAACACTGAAAAACGAATGACTAACGCAACCGGAAATCAGCTGCTGTGCAGCAGCTTAAACAGTTCTTAAAGGGATAAAGCGAAAACAGTTCTTAAAACGATGTTGCAAAAACAGTTCTTTAAAGTAGTACTGCGAAAGTTCAAAATGCTTACAGTCCATTAAAGGAGAGATTTTTTTAGACAACTTAAATTCTCTTTGGTGGTTCCCAGTCGAGCTATACTTTTTCTGGAGAATTTTTGAAGATGAAAATGAAACGGCTTAAAGGCACTGACCTTTCCTTGACGAAACTGTACCCAACCCTTTCTGCTATTATTGCAGGGGTTAACATGGGGACAGCCAACAAATTCCTTCCGAATGAGGATCAAACAAGGTCAAACCTGTTTCACCGTCGAAATCGACTTACATCAATCTTTTAGCTCTCGAACGCTGATCTTCACTCTCCACTGATTTTTAACTGGCAGTATTATAACGAAACTGCCGGCAATGTCCTTTTAAACTTTAGGCATTAAATAAAACTCCGCCTTTCAACAGAACTGCGTCATAATATTGGACCACGCAGTAGCATGGAGTCAAAATGGCAAATCCAGCCACGAACTGCCCCTCCTCACAGGGAGGGGTCCTCCTTTTTTACCCTGTAAAAAAAAACTGTCACATGACCTCTACTGGTGGGAAAATGACATCACTCCACCAGCACAAGACCACTACCTTAGGTCCAGTATAGCTTCAACACCACTGTCACGTGACAAGTACAAGATACCCACGGGTACGTAACACTAGTCACATGCTGGAAATTCAGGAGTGGCGGGGGCAGAAGTGAGATGCTGCATGGGAAACTGAAAGGTCTGAAGGTAGGTCAGTCACCTGGACCTGATGGACTACACCCCAGGGCTTCAAAGGAGGTAGCTGAAGAGACCGTGGAAGCATCAGTAATGATCTTTCAAGGATCAATAGATTCTGGCATGGTTCCAAAGGACTGTAAAATTCAAATGTCACTCCACTCTTCAAGAAGGATGGAGGGCAGAAGAAAGGTAACTATAGGCCAGTTACACTGACCTCAGAGGTTGTGAAGATGTTGAGTCAATTTGTTAAGAATGTGGTTTTAGGGTACTTGGAGGCACATGATAAAAATAAGCCAAAGTTAGCATGGTTTCCTGAAGGGAAAATCTTGCCTGAGAAAACTGTTGGAATGTTTTGAAGAAACAACATGCAGGATAGACAGAGAATCAGTGGATGTTGTATTCTTCGATTTTCAGAAGGCCTTTTACAAGATGCCACACGTGAGGCTGCTTAACATGTTAAGAACCCATGTATTACAGGAAAGATACTAGCATGATAAAGCAGTGGCTGATTGGCAGGAGGCAAAGAGTGGGAATAAAGGGAGACTTTTCTGTTTGGCTTCCAGTAACTAGTTGGTATTCCACAGGGGACTGTTCAGAGACCACTTCTTTTTATGTTCTATATCCATGATTTGGATGGCGGAATTAATGGCTTTATGGCCAAGTTTGTGGATGATGCAAAGATAGTTGGGGGACAGGTAATATTGAGGAAACAGAGAGGCTTAGACAGATTAGGTGAATGGGCAAAGAAGTAGCAGATCAAATAGAGCATTAGGAAGTGTATGGTCATGAACTTTGGTAGATGAAATAAAAGCATAGACTATTATAAATTGAGAGGATATTCAAAAACTGGAGGTGTAAAGGGACTAGAGAGTTCTCGTTCAGGAATTCCTGAAGGCTGGTTTGCAGATTGAGTTGGTGGTGAGGAAGGCAAATGCAATGTTAGCAGTCATTTCATGAGGACTAGAATATAAACACAAGGATGTATTTTTGAAGCTTTATAAAGCACTGGTAAAGCCTCACTTGCAATATTGTGTGCAGTTTTGGGTCCCTTATCTTAGAAAGGATGTACTGAAAATGATTCATGCATTGAAAGGATTATACAGTATATAAGGAGTGTTTGATGACTCTGGGCCTGTACTCACTAGAATTCAGAACAATGTGGGTGACCTCATTGAAACCTGCTGAATGTTGAAAGGCCTTGATACAGTGGATGTGGAGATGATGTTTCTTGTGTGGGAGAGTCTAGGACCAGAGAGCACAGCCACAGAATGGAGGTACATCAATTTAGAATGGAGTTGAGGGGGAATTTCTTTGGCCAGAGGGTGGTGAATCTGTGGAAATCATTGCCACAGGCAGCTGTGGAGGCCAAGTCATCAGGATGTTTAAGGCAGAGGTTAACAGAATCTTGATTAGTGAGGGTGTGATCAGTTATGGGGAGAAGGGGAGAAGGTGGGAGATTAGTGGTGAGAGGAAAATGGCAGGTGAAATGAAATGACTCAATGGGCCAAATGGCCTAATTCTACTCCTATATCTTACGTTTGTGTGTGTGTGTGTGTGTGTGTGTGTGTGTGTTACCATATACAACCTTGAGACTCATTTCCTTGTAAGCATTTACAAGAGAAAAGAAAAAAAAATAGAATTATGTGAAAAAGTATAAATGAACAGGCAAACTGGCAAACAATGTGTAAATGAAAACAAAATGCACAAATAAAAATAGTACTGAGAGCATGAGTTGTGAAATGTCTTTAAGTGTGAGCCAGTAGGTCAGACTACCAGTATGGAGTAGAGGTGAAAGAAGTTATCCATGCTGGTCATTTTCAGGAACTATATTTGTAAAAGAGAGTGACATTATGACCAGATGTCCATAAGATCATAAGGTATAGGAGCAGAATTAGGCCATTTGGCCCATCAAGTCTGCTCCGCCATTTCATCATGGCTGATCAATTTCCCTCTCAACCCCATTTTCCTGCCTTCTCCTCAAAATGTTTCACACCCTGATTGATCAAGAGTTTATCAACCTCCGCCTTACACTTAATGACCTGATCACACATGCCTATGGTGACAAATTCCACAGACTCACAACCATGTGGCTCAAGAAACTCCTCCTCAGCTCCATTCTAAAGTGACATCCCTCGATTCTGAGGCTGTTCCCCGTTGCTTCTAGACTCCGCTACCATAGGAAATATCCTCTTCACATCCACTCTACTGAGGCCTTTTAACATTCGGTAGGTTTCATTCAGATCCCCCCCCCCCACCCCATTTTTCTAAATTCCAGCGAGTAAAGGCTCAGAGCCATCAATTGCTCTTTATACGATAAACCTTTCATTCCTCGAATTATTTTTGTGAACCTTATTGGAACTCTTTCCAATGTCAGCACATCCTTTCTTAAATAAGGTGCCCAAAACTGATCACGATACTTCAAATGAGCCCTCACCAGTGCCTTATAAAGTCTCAGCATAATATCTGTGCTTTTATATTCTAGTCTTTTCGAAATGAATGCTAACATTGCTGTTGCCTTCTTCACCACCTGAAAATTAACCTTTAGGGTAAGACGAGGGAACACACACCAGTCCTCAAGAAGGGATCAGAAATGGAAAGGGTGAGCAATTTCAAGTTCCTGGGCGTCAATATATTGATCATCATAGGTTGTCACACCAGACAGCCAGCCACTCTAGTGTTGTTTGGTTGATGTTGAGCAGCTAAATCAGGTGAGAGTGGGCAGTTGCACAGAACGTGTTCAGTGTTCTGCACCCTTTTGCCGCGCTAACAGGACTCACTGGTTTTTAAACCCCACTTCACCATATTGTCTCCCGCTCTCGCTCTGTTGAGAGTGCTCCACCACTTCCATCTGTCAAGCAGTGCCCAGTCTGGTAACATTTCTGTGGGGTGTTGCACTGTATGTTTGGGGGGATGTTTCGTGCGGTAATTCCTCCACTGTAGCAAAGCTCTTCCTCAGTGTTAGGTGGTTGGAAACTAACACATGATGATGTAGTGGGTGCCATGGATCCGAGTTCTGTTTACCTTTTTCAATTTTTGTTGTAGTGTGTCTTCGGATCTCTGGGGGAGCAATGCCTGCAAGTCTGTAAATGATGTTAGTGGGTGTGGTGCACAGTGTGCCTGTGATTATTCGGCAGGCTTCATTAAGCAACGGGTCTATTTTCTTTGCATGGCCTGATCTGCCCCACACAGGTGCACAGTATTCTGCAGGTGCATAGCAGACTGCTAGGGCAGTTGATCTAAGTGTGTGAGCATTAGCTCTCCATTTCGTGCCTGCTAATTTTTTCAAGAGGGAATTGAGACCCAACTTTCCCTCGGAGTTTTTGGATGTGGGTGGCAAATGAGAGCGTCCTATCCAGTGTCACGCCCAGGTAAATCGGAGTCTGATGGTATTCGAGTTTCTTCCCACACCAGAAAATCTTGAGTTTCCGAGCTGCTTCTCAATTCCTCAGGTGGAATGCACACACTTGAGTTTTTGATCGATTTGGGTTCAAAGACCATCTCTCATAATCATTGCTCCGAGGACTGCTGTAAGTCATACTTCAACTTCTTGGAAGGAGTTAGCTTGTGTTGCTATGCATAGGCCGTCTGCATAGATAAACCTGTGTGTGTTAGGAAAGGTTGGTTGCTTGTTTGTGTAAACATTAAATAGTAGAAGTGCCAGGACTGATCGCTATGGTAGTCCATTCTCCTGTGGATATCACCTACACTCAATTCCATTCATTTCTACATAAAATCTATGATTTTCTAGGAGGCTTCTTATTACTTTGACTATGGTTTCATTCTTTAACATTTAATATAATTTCAGTAGAAGGCCTCTGTGATTCACAGTGTCGTATGCTGCTGTTAAGTTGACGAATACTACCCCTGTACTTTGTTGCATTTCAAAGCCATCCTCAATATACTGGGTTAAGTTCAGGACTTGACCACAGCAAGAGCGGCCTGGCCTGAACCCGGCTATATATTATATTGATGCAGTTACAAAGAAGGTATAACAGTGGCTATATTTCACTTGGAGTCTGAGGAGATTTGGTCTGTCACCAAACACACTCATAAATTTCTACTGAATGCATGCGACAGCTCACTGGTAGCTCAAAAGGCAAGAAATTTGACTAAAACATCACTAAAACACCTTTCCTAGGGTAAATTTTGTTGAATTACCACAACAAACAGTGAGGGAGGCAAGGCGAGTTCAAGTGATGGGCCAGGATGATGTGTTGCTGAATTGATGCTTATGGAGTGAGCCATTCGGAGAGGAAAATTCGGGGCAGAGGAGTTCTGATGCCCGTACAACTGTCACAAGTGCAAGGTTGGATCTCTCTTGGCATCAAGATGATTTGAAGAACTTGAGAGTTTCTTCAGGCTGGGCAGCCAACTCTAGGCCTGGATCAAGTCTCTGGGCATGGTCTAGGCCCCAAGTCCTTCGCAGTAGCTGGGTACCAGTGCAAGGCACGACCTGCTGTTTAGACAATTTAAACAACAGCACACATCGGAGGTGAGATGGTGATGTCCACTCCTCTCTCCAGGGTACCAGATCCCTTTGCTGTTCCATTGTTTGTTCAATTTAAACATCAGCCCAGACAGGCTGAAAAGACAGGGTGTCAGAATCTGAGGAAAGAGCCGATTTTGATCACTCTTTGCAATAGTCACTCCTCTGTCTAGGGCACTGAGGCTACAAAGACAGCCCCGGTTGCTGTACTCCTCGCCCGCTAATATGATGAATTGATAAGCAAGGCTTTGGGCCTACTCTGGGCTGCTCCAGGCTTTGTATCTGAGGACTCAATTTGATTTGCAATGATGTTGTTTTCTTCAATTGTTCTTTTGATTTGTGTTTATTTTTCCTTTATCTTGCACACTGGGCATTGGTCTTTAATTTTTTTTGTTTAATTGGGTTATATCGAGTTTCTTGCTTTGTGGCTGCCCTGTAAGCAAACAAATCTCAAGATTGTATAACTTATACATTCTTAGATAATTCTTTGATGCACTGCCTGAGTTTGTGGTGGAGGCAGATACACTGGTGAAATTTAAGAGACTACTAGACAGGTATATGGAGGAATTTAAGGTAAGGGGTTATATCGGAGGCAGGTTTTAAGGGTCAGCACAACATTGTGGGCCAAAGGGCCTGTACTGTGCTGTACTGTTCTATGTTCTATGTTCTAAATGTACATTCAATCTTGAATCTTGAAACATTGAACATACCATGGAGAGCATTCTAACTGGCTACATCACAAATTGGTATGAGGTGACCACTGCACAGGATATAAATAAGCTGCAGAAAGTTGTGAACTCAAACAGCTCCACAATGAGCACTAACCTGCCCATCATCCAGGGCAACCTCAGGGATCAATGTCTCAAAAAGGCGTCATCCATCATTACCCCATGCCCTGTTCTCGTTGCTACTATCAGGTACAGGAGTATGAAGGCACAGACTGAATGGTTCAAGGATAGCATCTTCCCCTCTGCCTTCAGGTTTCTGAACAGACATTGAACCCATGAACATTACCTCTCTACTTTTTCTTTTTTCCTCTTCTTGCACTACTTATTTAATTTAATGTTAAAAAATTATATTATATACATATATATATTTCTTACTGTAATTCACAGTATTTATTATTATGTATTGCACTGTACTGCTGCTGCATAACAACAAATTTCATGACATATGCCAATGATATTGCGTTTGATTCTGATCCTGCATGAGGATTCCAAAGTCGTTTTGTACCTCAGATGTTTCAATTTTCTCCCTGTTCAGAAAATAGTCTGCACTTTTATTCCTTCTACCAAAGTGCATAATCATACACTTCACAACACTGGATTCCATTTGCCACTTCTTTGCTCATTCTCCTAATCCATCTAAGTCCTTCTGCAGCCTCCTTTCTTCCTTAACACTACTTGCCCCTCTATCTATCGGTATCATCTGCAAACATGGCCACAAAGCCATCAGTTTTGTCATGCAAGTCATTGACATACAATGTAAAAGAAGTGGTCCGAACACCAGTACCAGCGAGACATGACTAGTCAGAGGCAACCAATCAGAAAAGGCTCACTTTATTCCCACCCCTTGCCTCCTGTCAATCACTACTACTATGTTGACTCAGGCCTAGGAGGCCGGAGTCAGGCACCATGACAGACTCTCCACTCCTCCCTCTCCTTCATCAGTGTGTTCAGTTCAGTTCAGTCCTGTCAATCAACCAATGCTCTATCCATATGACATAGGAGCAGAATGGAAACAGTCAAGCCATTGAGTCTGCTCTTCCATTCCAACATGGCTGATTAATTATCCCTCTCAACCCCATTCTTCCGCTGCCTCCCCATCACCTTGGATGTCCTTACTAAACATGAACCTATCAGCTATCCTCTTTAGATATACCCAATGACTTTGCCTCCACTGTCGTCAGTGGCAATGAATTCCATAAATTCACTGACTCATCACTGTTCTAAAGGGACATCCTTGTATTCTTTCTATTAAGAGTCATGTTGATCCACGGCCTCCTCTTGTGCAAAGATAAAGCTACCCTCAGGTTGGAGGAGCAGCACCTTATATTCCATCTGGGTACCCTCCAACCTTATGGTATGAATATCGATTCTTCTTCTGGTGAACCTGTTTCCCCTCTCCCCCTTCCTCTATTCCCTACTCTGACCTTTCACTTCTTCTCCCTGCCTGTTACTTCTCCCTGGGTCCCCACCTCCTTCCCATTCTCCTAAGCTCCCCTCCCTTCTCCTAACAGATTCTGTCTTCTCTGACCCTTGACATTTCCCACCAGCAGGCTTCAGCTTGCTTTTTTTCTCTCCCCCCACCTTTTTATTCAGGCATCTTCCCCCTTCCCTTTCATTCCACCACCAGACAACCACTAAGGAGAATATCATACTAGACTCGAGTGTATGCACTAGTACTTGCTTAACACCTTATATTCCATCTATTTAGCCTCCAGTCTGGTAGCAATGAATATCAGTTTCTCCTCTGGCTAATAAAAAAATTCCCTCTCCCTCTTTTCTTCTTCCATTCTCCATTCTGGCCTCTTACCTCATCGCACCTGCCTATCACCTCTCCTTGGGTTCCCTGCTCCTTTCCTTTTCCACCTAGTCCACTGTCCTCTTCTATCAGATTCCTTCCTCTCCAGCCCTTTATCTTTCCTACCCAGCTGGCATCACGCTATCACCTTCCTGCCATCCTCCTTCCCCTCCCCACGCCTTGCTATTCTGGCATCTTCCCCTTTCCTTTCCAGTCCTAACAAAGTGTCTCAGCCTGAAAAATTGACTGTTTATTCCTCTCCTGACCTGCTGAGTTCCTCCAGCATTTTGTGTTTGTTGCTTTGTGTTTGCAGCATTGGCAGTATTTCTTGTGTTTATGCCTTATGCAGGTCTCAGCTTAACGAAGACGTTGTTGGGACAGGTCACTCCAGAGGTCACTCCAGGACATACGTGGACCTACTTTCCCACTCCATGCTCCCACAAGTGCACTTCACAGGGTATCTGGACGCCTAATGGCACCATCCGGGTGTCAGGTTGTTGTTCCTCTCCGTGCCTCGTGGCGCATCAGGCAGCAACCTTGCCATTCCATTAGCATTTACCTGTACTTTACAAGGCCGAGTTACTAGGTGGGCGTTCAACCCAGCACGGATGAAAAATGTGCAAGGAGCCAGCCGGATTTGAACCCAGGACCACTCGCCTCGAAGTCCGATGCGGATGCCACTAGACCACCGGCCGGCAAAGGGTCTCAGATGAGCAAGCACCAGATCAAAGACACTGACTTTCCTGAATTGTATATTTAATACCACATTTTACTCCCACAAACGTGCATTCTTAATGACATGGCACAGAAAGACGCAGCATCGTGCATTGAATGTAAAGTTAAAATTGATCATGAATTCAATACAAATAAAGTACTCGCTGACAACACTGCATCAGCCAATGAGTTGGAAGTGGCCTGTGGTGTGTGATTCACGGTAAACAGTCAACTGTGTGACAAATAAAGCTGATTTGCTGTTAACAAAGGCTACATCAAGCACAGAGGAAATAGAAATGACAATAGCTTCTTACACAAAAAAATAGGGCAACTTCCTCAGAAAAACGGACTGAGCTGACAGAGCTACATATCACACCTTTGCAGGAAAAAAATCACTGTTAGCCACTTACAAATGTGATGCCCTGGTTTAAGATTTTTACTGCTATGCTGTAGATATTTCATTTTAGCAGTTCTGTTAAAGCAGTGTGTTCTGCTTTTAGGCTGTTTTGGTTTCAGCTAAAAGATAAGAGACTATGATGTTCAATTTCAGAATGTTGTGTCAGCCAATCAAGATGGTGGAATCAGGAGAAAGTTCGCCAGAGCGGGGCGGAGTGAGATTTGTGATGGACAGTGTGGTTCACAGGTACTGGTTTTGGCAGGAGCTGTAGAGCGGACAGGAGGGAAGATGGCTGCGGATGCTGTGGGAGGGAGCGTCCCCACTGAACAAGGTGCTTTGTGCAGATGAATGGCTGTAAGAAGGAAGGGCCAATACTCCTGAGAGAGAGCTTGTTTGTCTGAGATGGATTTCGAGTGACGTTTGGAATGTGGTGAGTGCTTTCTTGTGGACCATGGGTCCAGAGCACGAGTAAAAGACAACTTCAAGGTGAGCTCCAATGATGCGCACATTTGGACTGATTTAACTGCTTTGGGCCGTTTTATTTTTTTTCCCTTTTCTTTTTCCTACTAACTGTTTGATAAAGCTGCAATTTGTAAATGTACTTTATAATTTGATGCAGTGTACAATTTGTTATTTCTTGCTGACTGACAATTCTGTATGGGTAGTATTCATGTGACATTCACTCAAATCAAGGTTCCTTTAAAAGGAACATCACAATGTTCCTGTTTGGGTGAACCCCAAATCATACTGGCCCTAGACGCCTGTGGCTTGTGAAAGAATGCTTTCTCACCGCTGAGTTCCATGGCTGTTAACGGGGCCAGCAACAAGCCTAGTTTCCATATGAGCCAAGTGAGGGGGCTTCACTGGTATCAAATTTATTAACTGATAAAGGTTGTCAAATTTGTTGTTCTGTCAGAATCAGAATCAGGCTTATTATTACTAGCATAGGTTGTGAAATTTGTTTTTTTGTGGCTACAGTACAGTGCAATAGTGAGGGAGTGTTCATGGTTGCATCAGAAATCTGATAGTGGTGGGTATGAAACTGTTCCTAAAACAGGTTCCTGTACCTCCTCCCTGATGAGAACAGTGCACATCCTGGATCGTAGGGTTCCTAATGATGAATGCCATCTTTTCAAGGATTCGCTTTATGAAAATGATGGAGCTGGTTGAGCTTACAAATTTCTGTAGCTTTTCCTGATCCTGATGCAGCATCAATAACTCTCGGAGACGGGAGGCGAATGATAGGCTTTTATTAGCTACAAGAGACCATGATTAGCTGCAAGAGACCACCACACAACATCCTGGAGACTGAGGGAGGAGCAGTGCCTCCAATCGCCTTTATACAGGGGTCTGTGGGAGGAGCCACAGGAGCAGCCAGCAGAGGGGCGTATCCAGACAGGTATATGTAGTTCACCACAGATCCTGTGCATTGTCTCTGCCACAGTGATGCAACCAGTTGTAATGTTCTCCACATCTGTAGGAATTTGCTGGAGTCTTTGGTGCAATACTAAATCTCTTTAAACTTCTAATGAAATATAGCCACTACTGTGTATTCTTAGTAATTGCATCAATATTTTGGGCCCAGGGTAGTTTTCAGAGATGTTGACAGCCAGGGACTTGAAACTACTCACAGTTTCCACTTCTAACTCCTCGGTGAGGACTGGTATGTGTTACCTTGATGTCCACAATGAATTCCTTGCTCTTACTGATGTTGAGTAAAAGGTTGTTGTTCTGACACCACTGAAACAGCTGATATATTTCTGAATGATATCAGTCAGATATCACCTGAGATTCTGCTGACAACAGTCATGCCATCAGTGAACTTATAGATGGCATTTGTGCTGTGCCTTGCTTTGCAGTCATGAGTTAGAGAGAGTAGAGCAGTACATTAAGCACACATCCTTGAGGTGCACCGGTGCTGATTGTCAGCGAGGAGGAAATGTAATTTCCAATCCACACTGATCGTGGCCTCCTGATGAGGAAGTCAAGGATCCAGTTGCAGAGGGAGGTACAGAGGCCCAGGTTTTGAAGCTTATTGATTAGTACTGAGGAGAAGATGCCATTGAATGCTGAGCTGAAATGAATAAACAACAACCTGACATAAATATTGCTGTTGTCCAGGTGGTCTAAGACTGACCGGCGAGCCAGTGAAATTGCATCCACTGTAAACCTATTATGGCAGCAGCACAGTGGAAGATATTAAAAGTACTCTAAGTTACAATAAACCAAAAAAATGTGAAAGACGAGTATTCATGATTTCAGAAATCTGATGGCAGAGGGGAAGAAGCTGTTCCTAAAGTGTTGAGTGTGGGTCTTCAGGCTTCTCCCTGTTGGTAGAAAATGAGAAGAGGGCATTTCCCAGATGGTGAGGGTCCTTAATAAACTGTAAATGGATTAGTAGGTGACAAAGCACAAGATTGTTGAACCTGATGGAATTTCAGTATTCCCAGGATTGCACTGGGCTGCTTGGATGCTGTTTATATTTCCTTGCCAGACATTGAATACAAGGAGAATCCCCAGAGACATCTAATAACATATGCTGCTTCCATCAGGTGTCAGAAATGTTCATTCTGGTGAAATATGGACGACTTCCAGTGAGAGCTATGCCTGTGGAGAAATTTCAATCTAACTCTCAGCTGGAGGTAGTGGGGTACTAATTACTCACTTGTTGTGTGACGTGTGTTGGAAAAGGCTCGTGATTTGTATTATCACAGTAAGTCTGCAAGAGAATCAAAGTAGTGAGAGCCCAACTGTTTAATTTGAAATAAAAGCAATATATCATAACTGTCGTCTCAATAGGATTGAAGCTGTTAACTGTGTCTTGAATGTAACATGATGCCATTATTTTGTATCTTGAGCAATCAACGAGACACAAAGGCTTTGTTCTTTGACAAATGACAGGAAATACTAATCACTGCTTGGTGGTAGGTCTGTGCATTTTAGACCAAAAAAAGATATCTGATCAAAGATGAATGAAAGTAAAACAAATGTAATCAAGCATCCAGAGAATAAAGCGTAGAAATGATGCAGGGAGAAGACTATTCATGGTAGGGCATGAATCAAGTTCATTTGACCAAATTTCTGTATGTTCACCAAAGAAATCTAACCTGGTGGACAAGTGTTTTCAGATAACTGTTGCTGATTCAAGATTCAAGTTTACTTATCATGGTTATATTGTAAAAGATTCATCATTGAGCTTGTCGGATGTCTCACCACCACTATGGCCATGGACATAACAGGATGTTGATTACTACTGTGGGAACAGCCATAGGAGCTTGAAAGTTAGGCGAATACAAGGCTGGGACTCGTGAAGAGTGGTGACAGATGATGACTGGTCCTGATTCAGTGGTTTGAGCTGGTGCTATGCAATGGTCTACTTACTGCACCATTTCATATCAGAGGCATAGAAGAGCAGTTGGGGCTTGAGGGATAACACAAAGTACACTGCAGATGCTGTGGTCAAATCAAAACGTTCAAACAAGCTGGAGGAACTCAGCAGGTCGGGCAGCATCCGTTGAAACGAGCAGTCAACATTTCGGGCCGAGACCCTTCGTCAGGGCTTGAGGGATGGTTTTTTGAGGCCTCAGTGAGAGTCAGGAACAGTCCAGCAGATCGAGTGGGAGTTGTGCTGCTGTAAGAAGGGCAAGTACAGATCTAGATAGGTGTTTCAGTACTTGCTATTCTGTCCTAATAAATTAAGTTTTGTGGTTCTAAATAGGTAATTGGAGTTGGTATTTTTCTACCTACCCAAATCGAGTCTGAGAAACTTTTGATATAATGTAATATTTTAGCATAGTCAGTGAAGGGTCAGGCAGGTGCGATAGAAAGCAAAATGTTTAGAGGTAAGGGTAAGAAGGAAGATGTCACATGTGAAGAACACCGAGTACCAGGTTGGACTGGTATCTTTGCAGATTTTGGTAGCCTGTCCAATTTGCTGGCGGGCTTTGGTGTGCCAGTGGATTGGATGTACCAGCTGGACCCCCGAGAGGTGAAGATGGGTTACCATCTTGTGTCCATATTAAAGGGGTTAAGGTTCTCAGAAAAGAGAGGGAGCCAGAGAGGAGCTTTTAGGCTAGTAACAGCCATCGTAACACAACATGGGACAATCTCTTGGCAAGAAGATATATCAAACATGAGGTGGAGGCACTGATTCAGTGCTGCATGATCATAGCAGAGGCCCCATGGCTGGTGCAGACCTGTGCTAAGGAGATCGAGGAAAAGAGTGTCAAGATCACCTGCTGTCCAGCCAAGGTCCGCCAGCTGAAAGTGATCCGAAGGGTTAATAGGCAACCAGTCCCAGTGAAGGTCCGGGCTCTGATTTTACAGGATGAAGGTCCTGTTTATCTGGCATACAGATATTTGGCTTAATGGTGAGGATTGGGAAGACAGGGTGGAAAGTTGTCACTGTCTTCCGCACCCCAGCCCTAAAAAGAACGACCAGCTAGGGTTACTACATCCACAGGAACATGGTCTGACCAATCTCCTCCTGAGGCGCCCCTCAGCCTGTGGGGTCTCCCAGCACTCGGCGACAATCCTGTACTCCACAACAATCTTTTATCCAGCTATAGGAAGAAACTGAATGGAGACCCGAAATGGTGACCACCTCAGTGGTGACTAAAGGCTACCCCTCCAAGAAACTGGTGGAGCTGGGAGATCGGTACAGAGAGAAATCAGTGGCAATATTAGAGGCATGTTTGTTAAGGATATTGGATGTTGGGAGGAGAGGTGGAGTGATCCTATCCAACTGGGAAATGGCTGCCCCGGGAGGATTGTCTATGAACCATAGAGTAAACAATGCTCTATGGGGAACAGGCGGGGAGAAAGCGTCTTTGTGGGACAGCGTAATGGCCGCAGTAAACGTTAAGCATCCACCACCCCAGAGAGGGAGTTAAAATCTTGAGAAGAATGGATCACAGTGGAGGAGGGGTCTAAGGCTCTCCATCAGTGGGCCCTGATCACTGGGATTTATGAGGGTGGGGATAGCCCGCTAGAGGATTGAAATTTCAACTTGACCATGGTTAAAACAACAAACCTACAGGAGATAACAGGGCTCCTTTTTTAGGGTCGATGGAAGGGAGGACAGTAGGATTGGCTGTCGGGGTTTTGGAGAAGCTGGAGCATGTAGACAGGTTCGTAGCCAGGTGAGGGAGGTAGAAATGCAAAATGGAGGGGCTCCCTCCTGACCTGCGAGGAGATGTTTTTGGTCCAGTTCAAGGCAGGCATCCTGAAGGAATGGGGGGGGGGGGGATACACACTGTGGCCTTGTATGCTTAATGGAAAGACCATTGTCAGCGTAAGAAGGGAGAGGAGTTACAGAGGACACGGGGGCTTTGCTGGATCCACAGTTGATGGGGAGAAGAATCCTCTTGCCTGAGGTGCTGCAGAAGGCCCTCAGCGACAGGTACAGTAGTAGCAGGAATCCAGCAGTGGATGGAGCTTTCCCACCTGTCCCGGTTGGGACGTGGTCAAGGCTCCTGGCATATATACGCTCAGCAAAACTTTCCAAACCTGGAGAACTGTGGCTTTTCAAACCTATTGTGGGACACTGGGGGAAGGGAAAATGTACAATGATGGATGGCACTAGTCAATACTGGGGCCAAGCACACGGTTATCCTAGGCAACCCCCACAGTTTGAGAGGTCTCCGGCTGACAATAGAAGGACAGGGATGGGTACTCATCCCAGCCCAGGCGGACACAGTAAAGGTGGCTATCACAGCAGCCAAGACCTATGTCAGTGCTGGGCACAGCATGCACTGAGTGCATTTTGGGTATGGATGGTAGAGCCCTGCAGACCAATAGGTTTACTTTGGGGTGGATCGAGCGATGGTATTGGTGGGATTGGCCAAGTGGGAGCCCCTCATCACCCCACCTCCAACCAGGGTGGTCAACTACAAGCAGTTCTGCAAACCTGGTGGCTCCAAGGAGATCGGGATGTTCCCAGATTCCAACACACTCTGATGAGTGCATCAGAATCCGGGAGCCCCTGATCCCCATCCCTCAGAATGACAGTGGATACCGGGTGTGGAGTGAACTGGTCAGCTATGACTGTTGTAAAAGGGGTCCAGTTAAGGGATGCTATGTACCGGTGTATGATCAGAGTAAGATTGAAGTACTAATGTTGAATGTAATACCGCGATCTGTGAATAATTGCCATTACTGTTATGAGGGGCAGGTTCTGAGAGGGAGTAACATGTGAGCCTCTATAATGCAGAGCAGGGCAGCACTACTATGGGGACAGGTTTGTCTCCCACATTGAATGGCATGTGCTGGGTGTGTGGCCCCCAGGCTCCCCCATAGGCTGGTCTGGCTGCTGCAGCCTGGGTATGTTGTCCCGTACAGTATGCAAATCACATTGAAGAACTGGCCATTTACCCAACCCACAAGTCAAAACACCAGGAGAGGGATATCCCAGAGACCAACTGGTTCTGGATGATTGCTTTACCCTCACACCATACTGTGCAGTTATCAAAGGAGGTCATCCTGATGGCCTCAGACAGAACAGAATGGCTTTGGATTATATCCTAGCAAAGGAAGGAAGCAACCGTGCCATAGTAGGCCAGGCCTGTTGTAGGTGCATCTCTGATGAGTCAGAGTGTAACATATTTGGTTGACCATATCTAATGGTCGGTAGATAAGGTATGTAAGGTAGCAGATAGGTTCCATAACTATTTTACACAGGAAGGAAGCTGGTAGCTCTTTGGAGCACCAGGAGACTGTTGGGTTACTGCAGTGCACTGAGCTGCTACTATAGCCATTATGCTGATAGTTTTGTGGTTCACTTGTAATATGGTGATGTCTCTATGGGGTTGTACTGTGGGCTGGTGGTGACATTCGAGGGATGACATGTATTTTAAAAGGCTAAATTTTATGTTGCTCTACTGTCTCAGCAACACTGTGGCCTTGAACGTAACAGAATAATGATCACCGCTGTGGGAGTAATCGCGGGTGCATGAAAGTTGGGTGAATACAAGGGTGGGACTTGTGAAGAGTGGTGACAGGTGATGATTGGTTTGAGCTGGTGCTAAGCTTTGGTCCACTTACCACACCATTTCGTATCAGTGGTGAGGGTATTGGAATAAAGTGGTCCAAGGGGTTGTGGGATAGTTTTTTTAGGCCTTGCCAACGGGCTGGTCATGAACAGTCTTGCGGATCGAATGTTATTGATTCAGTATTTGCTTCCTTCATTTTTCTTACTCCTTTCTCTGTTCTGTGTTGTACCCGTGGAGGGCAAAACAAATTGCATCGACATAGCTCCTTTATGATAGTAAAGCCTGTAAGAGTGCAGCTGCCTGCTTCCTGGATATGGAGGCTGGAGCTGGAAGCCTGTCCAATGTTAAAGGACTGTGCATGTGTGTTGGTTTATTGTTGCTTGTGTTGCTCTGCTGAGCTCTGCGGGCATGGTCTGTTGGTGCAGGAATGTGTGGAGACACTGGCGGGCTGCCCTAACACACCTTCGGGTGTGCTGGTTGTTCATGCAGATGATGCATTTTGCTGTATTTTTTGATGTGCACGTGTTATGTCAAAGGTCATCAGAAATGGCTCAGATAGGCAGAAAGACACAGATTCCAATAATCTATCTAGAACTACATTTATTGGGAAGGAATGGCAAGCATTAAAGCACCTGTCTAGGTGTGCACTGCAGAACACCTCCCACTTGATCTGTGGGACTGTTCATGACCAGCCTGTTGGTGAGGTATTGAAAAACTATCCCATACCGTTCTCTGACCGTTCCACTTTTATACCCTCACTACTGATATGAAATGGTGCAGTAAGTGGACTAATACATAGCGCCAGCTCAAACCACTAGATCAGAATGAATCATCTCCTGTCACCACTCTTCACGAGTCCCAACCTTGTATTCACCCAGCTTTCATGCACCCACAATTGTTTCCACAGCAGTGATCAATATTCTGTTAACGTTCAAGGCCACAGTGGTGGTGAGACAGTAGATGAACATAAAGATTAACCCTTTAAAATATATACCACCCCTTGAATGCCACCATCCCATTACATCCAGCCCACAGTCATTAGCACAAACCCCGCCAGTGTTGTCACACATTTCAGCATCTACATAGCGTGCCCATAATGCTCGGCAGAACAACACAAGCAATGTACGACAACAATAAACCAAGACCCACTCCAACACACATGCACAGTCCTTTAACATTGGACAGGCTTCCAGCTCCAGCCTCCATATCCAGGAAGCAGGCAGCTGCACTCTTACAAGGCTTTACTATCATAAAGGAGCTATGTCGATGCAGTTTGTTTTGCCCTCCGCAGGTACAACACAGAACAGAGAAAGGAGTAAGAGAAATGAAGGAAGCAAAGAATACTGAATCAATAAGAGGGAAATTCAGTGGATAGAGCCTCTGTCTCACAGCTTCAGAGACCCAATTTCCATCCTGACCTCAGGTCCTGTCTGTGCGGAGTTTGCACGTGCTCCCTGTGACTGCACGGCTCTCCCTTCAGGTGCTCCAGTTTCCAAGGACACACCGGTTGGTAGGCTAATCAGTTGTTGTTAGATGTCCCAGTGTGTAGGGGATCTGCAAATAGTCAATAGCAATGAGTGGTGTATAAAATAAGAATGGGTGAATGGGTGGCTGATGGCCAGTGTGGATGTTTTAGTTCTGTGAAATCAGTGAATAACTATTTTCTATTAAGCACAGATTAAGCAAGATTGCCCACTTAAAGTGCGAAAATCAAGGACCTATTACTAAGCAGCATTTCAACAACTCCTCTGTCAAAAGGCATATTTCAGTTGAACACTGAGCTGAATTGAAATATGCCTTTTGACTTTTGAGTTTTATATTCTGTGTCTTTGTTTATTTTTTTTGTTGCCCTTTGCCCTTTTTTGCACGTGAGTGAAAGAGGGATTAGATGTTTTTCTTTGAATGGGTTTGTTCCATGGTTCTTTGTTTCGTGACTGTCTGTGAGGAAGGGGAGTTTCCCGGTTGTATGCTACATACATAATTTGATAATAAATGTACTTCGAATCTTCAATCTAGAATCACATTGTTTTTCAACACTGTGATGCCCCATGACACTCTATCTCCTAATGTAAGACAAATGTAACTATTTGTAGGGTGGTCACTTCTGAATTCATCAAAACTTTGAAGGTATAGTAGTTTATTGTCCAAACAATGGAACTCTCTACATTTGAGGCCTGGCACACTCAGATGGGCTACGTTCCTAAAGGGGTTACTGAATGTTATAGTTGCACGGTTTGTGTGCATGCAGATAGCTTAGCTCACGATGAAGGAGAGAGGTCCATTGCTTTCCTATTTGCAACAATGAGGAAGTAGAAGTGACTATGACTGATCTTTTTAGAAGGAATTTAGATGGGTAGGTGGGTGTGGACAAACACGAGGAAATCTGCAGATGCTGGAAATTCAAACAACACACACAAAATGCTGGTAGTACACAGCAGGCTAGGCAGTATATATAGGGAGAAGCGCTGTCGACATTACGGGCCGAGACCCTTCTTCAGTCCTGACGAAGGGTCTCGGCCCGAAACGTCGACATCACTTCTCCCTATAGATACTGCCTAGCCTGCTGTGTTCTACCAGCATTTTGTGGGTGTGGACAATAATGCTTATTGGGTCAGGTGAAGTGTGATGGAATCAGCTTCTGTGGAGCACAATCGCCAGCACAGATCAGTTGCAAACATAAGAAAATCTGCAGATGCTGGAAATCCAAAGCAACACACACAAAAAAAAGCTGGAAGAACTCAGCAGGTCAGGCAGCATCTATGGAAAAGATTAAACAGCAATATTTTGGGCCGAACCCTTCTTCAGCACAGATCAGTTGGGCTATTTTGCATTGTACATTTAATGTACGTTGCTCAGTATAGAAACATAGAAAATAGATGCAGGAGTAGGCCCTTCGAGCCTGCACCGCCATTCAGTATGATCATGACTGATCATCCAACTCAGAACCCTGTACCTGCTTTCTCTCCATACCCCCTGATCCCTTTAGCCACAAGGGACATATCTAACTTCCTCTTAAATATAGCCAGTGAACCGGCCTCAACTGTTTCCTGTGGCAGAGAATTCCACGGATTTACCACTCTCTGCGTGAAGAAGTTTTTCCTCATCTCGGTCCTAAAAGGCTTCCCCTTTATCCTTAAACTGTGACCCCTCGTTCGGGAGGGACGTTAAGTTCCTGCTGTTATATCCTTGAAAGGTAGACCGACACAACTGGGCAAGAGTGGTGGGTGTTGAAAACAAACACTATTGAAGGCCCTATAATAGCCTCTAGTGGAGGCTGCAACAAACGTGTGTGGAAGAATCACAATTGTAAGTGTTTACTTGAATTTCCAGAATAAGGAAACATCAATCAGAAATGGCAGAACTCACTTCTGACTCTGTAAAAAATTGATTTTCAGACAACAATATTAAGTGTTCAGATTTCTGGGCACTGTTAACTACACTTGATACCTCTGCCCACTCGTATTTCTGTACATGAGCTATGACTTTAACTGTATTTGTGCTAAGTTCCCTGATTGGCCTCTGCCAGCTGCAGATGTGTGGTGTGTTGTGTTACTGTGCGCCTGGCGCATCTTGCAGCAGGTTGAAGCCCTGCTGCTCAGCAGAGCTCACACCCATCGCAAAGCAGAAAGTGGCAGCTGCTGAGGTCGTTTCTTTACTGGACAGGGGTCAGGATGCAACAGACATGGCAATGAGGTGATATGAGCATCTGAGTAATTTATATGAGCTACCTGTTTCTTGCAGGACACTGCCCATCTGTCTGTGAAAATTAATGCTGCAAAGTAGGTGCAACTGGAATAGAGAGGGGTTATGCTGTGAGCTCAATGCATTAGTCGTAGGAAGACAGCAATTAAATTTTGAACAGGAATCAGCTGCATTGCAGGGTTGTGTTATTTCACCGTTGTGAAGGAGGTCCAGGATTATGCAAGTGATGAATCCATTCTTGCCTGGTTGGCATGAATAGTAAGCAAGGTCACACTCCCGTTTGTCTCTCCCGACAAGTTAACCTCGAGTCTTGGATATGCTACATGTGTTTGTCAGATTCATTTATATCTTGCCTTTATTTTTAGAGTAGGGGTTACCACCTTCTCCTGAGTCTCTCTCCAGAGAGAGGGAGATGGCACTCAGGGGCCACTTTATTAGGTACACCTTCTTGTTAATGCAAACATCTAATCGGCCTCTCACATGGCTGCAACTCAATGCATAAAAACATGAAGAGGTTCCATTGTTGTTCAGATTTATTTATTTTTACTTACTGAGATACAGCATGGAATAGGCCCTTTTGGGCTTTCGTGCCATGCCACCCAGCAACCCCTGATTTAACCCCACAGAACAATTTACAAAGACCAATTAGCTGACTAACAGGTCTTTGGATTGTGGGAGGAACCTGGAGCACCCAGAGGAAACCTAGGCAGTCAGGGGAGAACATACAAATTCCTTACAGGCAGCAGCAGGAATTGAACCCAGGTCACCTGTACCGTAAAGCATTGTGCTAACCACTACGCTAGCGTGCCAATCAAAAATCAGAAGGGGGAAAAATGGGATCTACGTCACTTTAACCGTGGAATGATTGCTGGTGTCAGACGAGCGATCTGAGTATCTCAGAAACTGCTGATCTCACGGGATTTTCATGCACAACAGTTTCAGTTTACAGAGAATGGTGCAAAAATCAAAAAAAAAAATCATCCAGTGAGCTGCAGTTATGTGGATGAAAACACCTTGTTAATGAAAAGGGTCAGAAGAGAATAGCTAGTCTGGTTCAAGCTGACAGGAAGGTGACAATTGCTCAAAATAACCACGTTTTACAACAGCGATGGGCAGAAGAGCATCTCTGAATGTACAACACATTGATTCTTAAAGCGGATGGGCTACAGCAGCCGACGACTACACCAGATTCCAATTCTGCACCTAATAAAATGGCCACTGAGTGAAGTTTCACTTTGATTCGCCACTGATTTAAAATATACGATAATAAAATTCAGTTCAGATGTTAACTGGCTCCTTTTCAAAAAGTCATATAAGGAAATTGTAAAAGTGAATTGCAATTAAGAAAACATGCAGGATGGACTGATATGTACAGTTTTGAATCTCTCACTTCTTTGGCTCAGATTTAAAAAGGATGAAAACCCTGTACAGGGCAGGATTTATAACCAAAGACAATCAATACTTCATTTCTAATAATTTTACAAGTGCCTGAAATAAAGTCTGCAATCTCTCAGTACCTACGTCAGATTTAGGATGCAGTAGAATTTTAAGGACATGTCGTTTGCAGTTTCATCTTAGATCTGCTGAATCACATCAAACTTTTCAAAGTTGTTAATCAAACTTCAAATCAGGTTTAATATTACTACCATATGTCATGAAATTTTTTACTCTGTGGCAGCAGTTGAGTGCAGTACATTATAAAAAAGTTATAAATTGCAATAAAAGTTATATGTATTACATTAAATCAGTAGTGCAAAAAGCAAGAGAAAAAATTTGTTTATGTACATGGGTTCATCGTTCATTCAGAAATTAGGTGGAGGGGAAGAAGCTGTTCCTTAAATGCTGAGTGCATGTATTCAGGCCCCTGTTATTCCTTGATGGTAGCAATAAGGTGACGGCTTGTTCCGGGTGATGGGGGTCCTTAATGTTGGATGCCACCTTTTAGAAGCATCGCCATTTGAAGATGTCCTCGATGCTGGTACCAGTGATGGAGATGGCTGAGTTTGTAATTTTCTGCAGCTTTATCTGACCCTGTGCAGTGGCCCCTCCATACCAGACAGTGATGCAACCAGTTAGAATGCTTTCCTCCGTACATAGAAACATAGAATCATAGAACATTACAGCACAGAAACAGGCCTTTTGGCCCTTCTTGGCTGTGCCGAACCATTTTTCTGCCTAGTCCCACTGACCTGCACCTGGCCCATATCCCTCCATACACCTCTCATCCATGTACCTGTCCAAGTTTTTCTTAAATGTTAAAGGTGAGCCCACATTTACCACTTCATCTGGCAGCTCTTTCCACACTCCCACCACTCTCTGTGTGAAGAAGCCCCCCCCCCATGTTCCCTTTCAACTTTTCCCCCTTCACCCTTAACCCATGTCCTCCGTTTTGTTTTTTCTCCCCTAGCCTCAGTGGAGCTTAATTGCAATCAGTAATAGATTGCAATTACTAAATTTTTGACCTGTTTCATTTATGATTCACACTTTTTTTTCACCCAAGGCAACTCCATCCAGTAGGGTTTTGTCATCTAAGATGGTGTTTGACCAGGTTAGAGATTTCAGAAGTATTTCTTTTTAGTGATTTAATGATACCAGCTACATGATAGAAAATAATCGAATATACTAAGGAAGAACTTAAACCTGTTAGAAAGATGCACTTTGATAATTCACTCAATCTGTCATGCATTTTGATCCAATGTTTTTCTGAGAAATTTGGTTTATAACTATGTCTAGAACAGTCCAAACCCACTTCTTCCCCCTGCTTATTATATCTTTTATGATCATCAATAGTAAATTTGTCCTTGTTCATCGAACCATACAATAGGGATACATCTGTAGAAATTTCCTGGAGTCTTCAGTGATATACCAAATCTCCCCAAACTCCAAACGAAATATAGCCACTGTTGTGCCATCTTTGCAGTATGTTGGGCCCAGGATAGACCTTTTGAGACATTTGAAACTGCTCACCCTTTCCACTGCTGATCCCTCAATAAGGACTGGTGTGTTCCCTCAACTCCCTGATGTCCACAATCAATTCCTTGGTCTTACTGATGTTGAGTACAAGGTTGTTGTGATACCACTCAACCAGCTGATCTATCCTACTCCTGTATGCCTCCTCATCACCATCCAAGATCTGCCAACAATAGTTGCGTCATGGCAAATTTATAGATGGTATTTGAGCTGTTCCTAGCGACACAGCCATGGGTGTAGAGAGAGTAGATCAGTGGGCTAAGCATGAATTCTTGAGGTTGGCCAGTGTTGATTGTCAGTGAGGAGGAGATGTTATTTCCGATTTGCATGATTGTGGTCTTCCAATGAGGAAGTCAAGGATCCATATCTGAGGAAGGTACAAAGTCCCAGGTTTTAGAGCTTGTAGAATAGAACTGAGGGTATAATTGTCTTGCATGCTAAGTTGTAATCAATAAACAGCAGCTTGTCATAGGTATAACTATTGTCCAGGTAGTCCAAAGCTGAGAGGAGAGCCAGTGAGATTGCATCTACTGTAGACCGATTGTGGAGACAGGCAAATTGCTGTGGGTTCAGGTCCTTGCTTAGGCAGGAATTGATTCTGAGCATGACCAACCCCTCACGGCAAACTGGCATGTATGAGATTTCAGTTTCTTGTCAAGAGGTGATATTAGAAATTGTTTGATGCATAGAGTGCTGCAAGTTCCTCACAGAACTGCAATAAGACATCTTTCTTTAATCCTCCAGCCCCCTGGAAGTAAGGGTTGGTGTCCACTTGTACTGCAGCTTTCCAAATTTCATGTACGTGATCACACCAATGAAACAGCTCTCTGTATATTCCCTCCAGTTAAGTAACAGTCTATTATGCTTTTCAAAATGTATCACTTCTCATTTTCCCACATGATACTCCATCTGCCAACTTTACACCACTCTGGACATTTACCCTTCTTCCCCCTCCCACTAAATTTAAAAGCCTGGGATCTCATACCACCAGGCTCAAGGGCAGCTTCGATCCCACAGTTACAATGCTACTGAAAGGTGTTCTCGTATGGTAAGATGGACTCTTGACCTCACAATCTATCTCATTATGACCTTGTTTAACTACACCGCACATTCTGTGTAGCTATTACACTTTATTCTGAGCAACAGAAGTCCTTTACTCAGGAGTCCTGCTGAAGGATCTTGACCCGAAATGTCGACGGTACTTTTTTCCACGGATGCTGCCTGGCTGGCTGAGTTCCTGCAGCATTTTGTGTGTGTTGCTTGAATGTCTTGCACCTGCAGATTTTTTTTTGTTTGAAACTTTATTCTGAATTCTGTTATTGTTTTACCTGGTGCTACCTCACTGAATAATGATGTCATCTGTACGAATGTTATGCAAGGCAAATTTTTCACTCTACCTCAGTGCATGTGATAATAATAATCTAATTCTCATTCTAATTCTATTTTTACTGTTTCAACATTGCTGGAGGTGTAGCATTTAAAGTTCACAGTTCAAAGTACATTCATTATCAAAGTGTATATATATATCACCATATAGAAACCTGAGATTTAATTTTCTTGTGGGTATTCACAGCAAATACAAGAAAAACAATAGAATCAATGAAAGACTGTCCCCAACAGGATGGACAAACAACGAACAACAAATTGTGCCAATACAAAAAGAAAAAAAATTGATGGTAATAATAGTAAGTACAGTAAGTATGCAATAAACATCGAAGAGCCCTTGAAACTGAATCTATTGGTTTTAGTTTAACGGGGGCACGACTGCACAAGCGCGTGTAAGTCGGACCGTGAGGCAGCGGGAGTATTTAAAGAGAACAGTAGACGGAGCGGGCGACGTTGTAGCGGGCGACGGAGTAGAGGGAGACAGAGTATGAAGGCTTTGTCTCGAGAGGCTTCAGCAAGCAGAGGCTGAGGACGAGCTTCACTCCAAGTGAGGTAAGGCCGGGTAAGTTCCTTTCAAAGGAGAAAGTTTCAAAAGTTGAGGCAAGTATTGGGTAGGTCATGGCAGCTGAGATCGGCCCTGTGGTTGGTTCATCCTGCAGCATGTGGGAAATCAGGGATACTTCCAGTGTCCCTGACGACTATGTGTGCAGGAAGTGTGTCCAACTGCAGCTTCTGGCAGACCGCATTGAGCATCTGGAGCTGCGATTGGATTCATACTGGAGCATCCGCGATGCTGAGAAAGTCGTGAATAGCACGTTCAGTGAGTTGGCCACACCACGGGTAAAGGCTACACAGGCAGAAAGGGAAGGGGTGGCCACTAGACAGCGTAGCAGTAGGCAAGTAGTACAGGAGTCCCCTGAGGTCATCTCCCTCCTAAACAGATATACTGTTTTGGATACTGTTGGGGGAGATGTCTCATCAGGGGAAGGCAGCAGCAGCCGAGTTCATTGCACCATGGGTGGCTCTGCGGCACAGGAGGGAAGGAAAAGGAGTGGGAGAGCTATAGTGATAGGGGATTCGATTGAAAGGGGAATAGATAGGTGTTTCTGCAGCCACAAATGAGACTCCAGGATGGTATGTTGCCTCCCTGGTGCAAGGGTCAAGGAAGTCTCTGAGCAGCTGCAGGACATTCTGGAGTGGGAGGGTGAACAGCCAGTGGTCGTGGTGCACATAGGTACAAACGATATAGGTAAAAAACGGGATGAGGTCCTACAAGGTGAATTTAGGGAGTTAGGAGATAAACTAAAAAGTAGGACCACAAAGGTAATAATCTCTGGATTACTGCCAGTGCCATGTACTAGTCAGAGTAGCAATAGGAGGATATTTCAGATGAATACATGGCTTGAAAAATGGTGCAAGGGGGAGGGATTCAAATTTCTGGGGCATTGGAACCAGTTCTGGGGGAGGTGGGACCGGTATAAACAGGATGGTCTACACCTGGGCTGGACTGGAACCAATGTCCTAGGGGAAGCATTTGCTACTGCTGTTCAGGAGGATTTAAACTAATGTGACAGGGGGATGAGAACAAATGCAGAGAGACAGAGGGGTGTAAAATGAGGGTAGAAGCAAAAAGTAGTAAGGTGAAAAGTAAAAGAGGCAGGCAGGCAAATCCAGGGCAAAAAGCAAAAAGGGCCACTTTTCAACATAATTGTATAAGGGCTAAGAGTGTTGTAAAAACAAGCCTGAAGGCTTTGTGTGTAAATGCGAGGAACATTCGTAACAAGGTGGATGAATTGAATGTGCAGATAGTTATTAATGAATATGATATAGTTGGGATCACAGAGACAAGGCTCCAGAGTGACCAAGGATGGGAGCTCAACATCCAGGGATATTCAATATTCAGGAGGGATAGACAGGAAAGAAAAGGAGGTGGGGTAGCATTGCTGGTTATAGAGGAGACTAACGCAATAGAAAGGAAGGACATTAGCCCGGAGGATGTGGAATCGATATGGGTAGAGCTGCATAACACTAAGGGGCAGAAAACGCTGGTGGGAGTTGTGTACAGGCCACCTAACAGTAGTAGTGAGGTTGGGGATGGCATTAAACAGGAAATTAGAAATGTGTGCAATAAAGGAACAGTAGTTATAATGGGTGACTTCAATCTACATATAGATTGGGTGAACCAAATTGGTAAGGGTGCTGAGGAAGAGGATTTCTTGGAATGTATGCGGGATGGTTTTCTGAACCAACATGTCGAGGAACCAACTAGAGAGCAGGCCATTCTAGATTGGGTATTGAGCAATGAGGAAGGGTTAGTTAGCAATCTTGTCGTGCGAAGCCCTTTGGGTAAGAGTGACCATAATATGGAATTCTTCATTAAGATGGAGAGTAACATAGTTAATTCAGAAACAAAGGTTCTGAACTTAAAGAAGGGTAACTTTGAAGGTATGAGACGTGAATTAGCTAAGATAGACCGGCAAATGATACTTAAAGGGTTGACGGTGGATATGCAATGGCAAGCATTTAAAGATCGCATGGATGAACTACAATTGTTCATCCCAGTTTGGCAAAAGAATAAACCAGGGAAGGTAGTGCACCCGTGGCTGACAAGGGAAATTAGGGATAGTATCAAGTCCAAAGAAGAAACATACAAATTAGCAAAAAAAAAGCAGCACACCTGAGGACTGGGAGAAATTCAGAGACCAGCAGAGGAGGACAAAGGGCTTAATTAGGAAAGGGAAAAAAGATTATTAGAGAAAACTAGCAGGGAACATAAAAACTGACTGTAAAAGCTTTTATAGATACGTGAAAAGAAAAAGATTGGTCAAGACAAATGTAGGTCCCTTACAGTCACATGGCAGACCAATTGAATAACTACCTTGGTTCTGTCTTCACTAAGGAGGACATAAATAATTTTCCGGAAATAGTAAGGGACCGAGGGTCTAGTGAGATGGAGGAACTGAGGGAAATACATGTTAGTAGGGAAGTGGTGTTAGGTAAATTGAAGGGATTAAAGGCAGATAAATCCCCAGGGCCAGATGGTCTGCTTCCCAAGGTGCTTAAGGAAGTAGCCCAAGAAATAGTGGATACATTAGTGATAATTTTTCAAAACTCCTTAGATTCTGGATTAGTTCCTGAGGATTGGAGGGTGGCTAATGTAACCCCACTTTTTAAAAAAGGAGGGAGAGAGAAAGCGGGTAATTATAGACTGGTTAGTTTGACATCGGTGGTGGGGAAAATGCTAGAGTCGGTTATCAAAGATGTGATAACAGCACATTTGGAAAGAGGTGAAATCATCGGACAAAGTCAACATGGATTTGTGAAAGGAAAATCATGTCTGACGAATCTTATAGAATTTTTTGAAAATGTAACTAGTAGAGTAGATAGGGGAGAGCCAGTGGATGTGGTATATTTAGATTTTCAAAAGGCTTTTGACAAGGTCCCACACAGGAGATTAGTGTGCACACGGTATTGGGGGTATGGTATTGATGTGGATAGAGAATTGGTTGGCAGACAGGAAGCAAAGAGTGGAAGTAAACAGGACCTTTTCAGAATGGCAGGCAGTGACTAGTGGGGTACCGCAAGGCTCATTGCTGGGACCCCAGTTGTTTACAATATATATTAATGATTTAGACGAGGGAATTAAATGCAGCATCTCCAAGTTTGCGGATGACATGAAGCTGGGTGGCGGTGTTAGCTATGAGGAGGATGCAGGGTAACTTGGATAGGTTAGGTGAGTGGGCAAATTCATGGAAGATGCAATTTAATGTGGATAAATGTGAGGTTATCCACATTGGTTGCAAGAACAGGAAAACAGATTATTATCTGAACGGTGGCCGATTAGGAAAAGGGGTGGTGCAACGAGACCTGGGTGTCATTGTACACCAGTCATTGAAGGTGGGCATGCAGGTACAGCAGGCGGTGAAAAAGGCAAATGGTATGTTGGCATTCATAGCAAAAGGATTTGAGTACAGGAGCAGGGAGGTTCTACTGCAGTTGTACAAGGCCTTGGTGAGACTGCACCTAGAGTATTGTGTGCAGTTTTGGTCCCCTAATCTGAGGAAAGACATTCTTGCCATAGAGGGAGTACAGAGAAGGTTCACCAGATTGATTCCTGGGATGGCAGGACTTTCATATGAAGAAAGACTGGATCAACTAGGCTTATACTCACTGGAATTTAGAAGATTGAGGGGGGATCTTATTGAAACATATAAAATTCTAAAGGGATTGGACAGGCTAGATGCAGGAAGATTGCTTCCAATGTTGGGGAAGTCCAGAAAAAGGGGTCACAGTTTAAGGATAAAGGGGAAGCCTTTTAGTACCGAGATGAGGAAAAACTTCTTCATACAGAGAGTGGTGAATCTGTGGAATTCTCTACCACAGGAAACAGTTGAAGCCGGTTCATTGGCTATATTTAAGAGGGAGTTAGATATGGCCCTTGAGGCTAAAGGGATCAGGGGGTATGGAGAGAAAGCAGGTACAGGGTTCTGAGTTGGATGATCAGTTATGATCATACTGAATGGCGGTGCAGGCTCGAAGGGCCGAATGGCCTACTCCTGCACCTATTTTCTATGTTTCTATGTTTCTTTGTTGTAATAGTTCAGTGATGGGGCGAGTGAAGTTGAGAGAAGTTATCCCTTCTGGATCAGGAGCCTGATATACGTGAGGGGTAATAACTGAAGCTGGCGGTGTGGGTCCTAAGGGTTCTGTATGTGTACCCTGATGGCAACACTGAGAAGGGAACATGGTGGGGGTCTTTGAAGATGGACACTGCTTTCTTGTGATAGCGCTCCATGTAGATGTGTTCAATGGTGGGGAGGGCTTTACCTGTGATGGACTGGGCCGTATCCACTAATTTTTGTAGGATTTTCCATTCAATGACATTGGTGTTTCCATACCAGGCTATGTTGCAACCAGTCAATATACTCTCCACCATATATCTATAGAAGTCAAAATTTTAGATGGCATGCCAAATTTAAAGTTGCTGACTCTCTCCAAGTCTGGTTGCCCGATGAGGACTGGCTCATAGATCTCTTGTTTCCTCCTCCTGAAGTCAATAATCAGCTCCTTGATCTTGCTGATATTGCCTGAGAGGTTTATGGTGTGGCATTACTCAGCCAGATTTTCAGTCTCCCTGTTATATGCTGATTCATCACCACCTTTGATTTGGCCAACAAATTTCAGAATCAAGTTTATTATCACCAGCATGTGACATGAAATTTGTGAAATTAGCAGCAGCAGTTCAATGCAATACATAATACAGAAGAGGGAAAACAATTAATAAATAAAATAGAAGATAATAATAATATATAAGTATATCAAAATCAGCATATGAATATTGAATAGATTAAAATGTGCAAAAAACAGAAATACTGTATATTAAAAAAAAGTGAGGTAGTGTCCAAGAGTTCAATGTCCTTTTAGGAATCGGATGACAGAGGGGAAGAAGCTGTTTCTGAATCGCTGAGTGTGTGCCTTCAGGCTTCTGTACCTCCTACCTGATGGTAACAGTGAGAAAAGGGCATGCCCTGGGTGCTGGAGGTCCTTAATAATAGATGCTGCCTTTCTGAGATACTGCTCCCTGAAGATGTCCTGGGTATTATGTAGGCTAGTACCCAAGATGAAGGTGACCAGATTTACAACCCTCTGCAACTTCTTTTGGTCCTGAGCAGTAGCCCCCATACCAGTGATGCAGCCTGTCAAAATGCTCTCTACAGTACTTCTACAGAAGGTTTTGAGTGTATTTGCTGACATGCCAAATCTCTTCAGACTCATAATGAAGTATAGTCGCTGTCTTGCTTTCTTTATAACTACATCAATATGTTGGGACCAGGTTGGATCCTCAGAGATCTTGACACCCAGGAACATGAAACTGCTCACTCTCCCCACTTCTGATCCCTTCATGAGGATTGATACGTGTTCCTTCATCTTACCATTCCTGAAGTCCACAATCAGCAATTTTGTCTTGCTAATGTTGAGTGCCTTAAATGTGGCATTGGAGCTGTGCTTAGCCTCACAGTCATAAGAATAAAGTGAGTACAGCAGGGGCCTTGTGGTACACTTATGTTGATAGAGATTGTGGCAGATATGTTGCTAATCCAAACAGATTGGGTTCTGGCTGACCCTAATTGCCACTGAGCTCAGAAGGCAACTAAGAATCAATCATGCCATCTGGAGTCCTTTATAGACTCTTCAAAATGATTCAATATATTCATCATCAGGCCAGATTATATTTTTAAACAATAGATATAGTTAATTACTTCAGTTTCAGATCTCTGGCTGTCATGGTGGCACATGAACTCATCTATCTGGATCAGTGGATCAGAATTATTTTTCTGTTCTTGCAATCAGAAATCACACTACCTTTACATGTTAAAAACAGCAGGAAACCTCATCGCTTTGCAATGTTGATCGCTTTAAGGCTCATAGTTACCAAGACACTATTATCTTTTAGGCAAATCAGAAGTCATGAGCTTCAAGATGCCACAATCCATCTAAATGGCACAAACTATTGCTTAATAGCCTTGTGTCACATGTTTTATGGTGGAACTGTCTGGTGTGGTCAAAGCCTAATTGTTTAATCGTCAGGTGATAGAGATCTTGGTAACATTATGTCACCACAATACCTTTTCCTCAATGTCAACAAAATAAATGAGCACATTAAAGCCTTATAGAACATAGAACATAGAATAGCACAGCACAGAACAGGCCCTTTGGCCCACAATGTTGTGCCAACCCTTAAACCCTGCCTCCCATATAACCCCCCCCCCCACCTTATGTTTCTCCATATACCTGTCTAGTAGTCTCTTAAATTTCACTAGTGTACCTGCCTCCACCACTGACTCAGGCAGTGCATTCCACGCACCAACCACTCTCTGAGTAAAAAACCTTCCTCTAATATCCCCCTTGAACTTCCCACCCCTTACCTTAAAGCCATGTCCTCTTATATTAAGCAGTGGTATCCTGGGGAAGAGGCGCTGGCTGACCACTCTATCTATTCCTCTTAATATCTTGTATACCACTATCATGTCTCCACTTATCCTCCTTCTCTCCAAAGAGTAAAGCCCTAGCTCCCTTAATCTCTGATCATAATACATAGTCTCTAAACCAGGCAGCATCCTGGTAAATCTCCTCTGTACCCTTTCCAATGCTTCCATATCCTTCCTATAGTGAGGCAACCAGAACTGGACACAGTACTCCAAGTGTGGCCTAACCAGAGTTTTATAGAGCTGCATCATTACCTCGCGACTCTTAACTCTGTCCCTCGACTTATGAAAGTTAACACCCCATAAGCTTTCTTAACTACCCTATCTACCTGTGAGGCAACTTTCAGGGATCTGTGGACATGTACCCCCAGATCCCTCTGCTCCTCCACACTACCAAGTATCCTGCCATTTATTTTATACTCTGCCTTGGAGTTTGTCCTTCCAAACTATACCACCTTACACTTCTCTGGGTTGAAATCCATCTTCCACTTCTCAGCCCACTTCTTCATCCTATCAATATCTCTCTGCAATCTTTGACAATCCTCTGTACTATCCACAACACCACCAACCTTTGTGTCATCTGCAAACTTGCCAACACACCCTTCTACCCCCACATCCAGGTCGTTAATAAAAATCACAAAAAGTAGAGGTCCCAGAACAGATCCTGTGGGACACCACTAGTCACAACCCTCCAATCTGAATGTACTCCCTCCACCACAACCCTCTTCTTTCTGCAGGCAACCCAATTCTGAATTCACCTGGCCAAACTTTCCTGGATCCCATGCCTTCTGACTTTCTGAATAAGCCTACCGTGTGGAACCTTGTCAAATGCCTTACTAAAATCCATGTAGATCACATCCACTGCACTACCCTCATCTATATGCCTGGTCACCTCCTCAAAGAACTCTAACCGGCTTGTTAGACACGATCTGCCCTTCACAAAGCCATGCTGACTGTCCCTGATCAGACCATAATTCTCTAAATGCCCATAGATCTTATCTCTAAGAATCTTTTCCAACAGCTTTCCCACCACAGACGTAAGGCTCACTGGTCTATAATTACCCAGACTATCCCTTGTCTTTGAACAAGGGGACAACATTTGCCTCCCTCCAATCCTCCGGTACCATTCCTGTGGACAACGAAGATATAAAGATCCTAGCCAGAGGCTCAGCAATCTCTTCCCTCACCTCGTGGAGCAGCCTGGGGAATATTCCGTCAGGCCCCGGGGACTTATCCGTCCTAATTATTTTAACAACTCCTGCACCTCCTCTCCCTTAATATTAACGTGCTCCAGAACATCAACCTCACTCATATTGTCCTCACCATCATCAAGTTCCCTCTCAGTGGTGAATACCGAAGAGAAGTATTCATTGAGGACTTTGCTCACTTCCACAGCCTCCAGGCACATCTTCCCACCTTTATCTCTAATCGGTCCTATCTTCACTCCTGTCAACCTTTTGTTCTTCACATAATTGAAGAATGCCTTGGGGTTTTCCTTTACCCTACTCACCAAGGCCTTCTCATGCCCCTCTTCTTACTCTTCTCAGCCCCTTCTTAAGCTCCTTTCTTGCTACTCTATATTCCTCAGTAGACCCATCTGATCCTTGCTTACTAAACCTTATGTATGCTGCCTTCTTCCACCTGACTAGATTATCTACCTCACTTGTCACTCATGGTTCCTTCACCCTACCATTCTTTATCTTCCTCACCGGGACAAATTTATTCCTAACATCCTGCAAGAGATCACTAAACATTGACCACATGTCCATAGTACATTTCCCTGCAAAAACATCATCACAATTCACACCCGCAAGTTCTAGCCTTATAGCCTCATAATTTGCCCTTCCCCAATTAAGAATTTTCCTGTCCTCTCTGATTCTATCCTTTTCCATGATAATGCTAAAGGTCAGGGAGCGGTGATCACTGTCCCCCAGATACTCACCCACTAAGAGATCTGTGACCTGACCCAATTTGTTATCTAATACTAGATAATCAATATTAGGGAAGTTAAAGTCACCCATGATAACAAACCTGCTATTTTTGCACCTTTCCAAAATCTGCCTCCCAAACTGCTCCTCGGTATCTCTGCTGCTACCAGGGGGCCTATAGAATACTCCCAATAGAGTAACTGCTCCCTTCCTGTTCCTGACTTCCACCCATACTGACTCAAAAGAGGATCCTGCTACATTACCCTCCCTTTCTGTAGCTGTAATAGTATCCCTGACCAGTAAAGCCACCCCTCCTCCTCTTCCCCCCCCCCTCTCTGTCCCTTTTAAAGCACTGAAATCCAGGAATATTGAGAATCCATTCCTACCCTGATGCCAGGCAAGTCTCTGATTTGGCCACTACATTATAATTCCATTTATGTATCCAGGCTCTCAGTTCATCACCTTTGTTCCTGATGCTTCTTGCATTGAAGTACATGCACTTTAGCCCTTCTACCTTACTAACTTTACACCCTTTATTCTGCTTCTCTTTATCAAAGCCTCTCTATATGTTAGAACTGGCTTTACTCCATGCACTATACTTGCAGTTCTCACATGACCTTTATCCTCCTCTACCTCACTATCTGCTCTAACACTCTGGCTCCTCTCCACCTGCAAATCTAGTTTAACCTCCACCCCCCACCCCGGAGCAGCACTAGCCTGCAAGGATATTAGTTCCTCTCCAGTTCAGGTGCACCTGTCCCATCAGAACAGGTCCCTGGAACAAGGCCCAATTGTCCAGAAACATGAAGCCCTCCCTCCTGCACCAACTCCTTAGCCACCTTTTTAGCTGCATTATCTTCCTATTTCTAGCCTCACTAGCATGTGGCACCGGGAGCAATCCTGAGATTGCAACCCTGGAGGTCCTGTCCTTCAACTTTGCACCTAACTCCCGAACATTTCTTTGCAGGACCTCCTCCTTCTTCCTATTCATGTCATTGGTTCCTACATGGACCATGACATCTGGCTGCTCACCCTCCCTCTTGAGAATACTGAGAATTCGATCTGAGATATCGTGGACCCTGGCACCAGGGAGGAAACAGACCAACCGGTTCATGAAGGGTGGTGGTGCACAGGCTCTTGTCTACATCAACAGTGCTAAGGTTGAGGGGGTCGAGAGTTTCAAGTTTCTAGGAGCGAACATCACCAATATCCTGTCCTGGTCCAAGCACATAGATTCTATGGCCAAGAAACATCAGCAATACCATTACTTCCTCAAGAGACTACAGAAATTTGTTATGTTGCTGTCTGTCCTTGCCAATTTTTATTGATGCACCTTAGAAAACATCCTACGTGGATGTATCACAGCTTGGTATGGCAACTGCTCTGTCCGTGACCACAAGAAAATGCAGAGAGTTGTGGACAGCTCAGACCTTTTGCTGCCTCATTAAAGCAACCAACATAATCCAAGACTCCACCTACCCTGGACATATTCTCTTATTTCCTCTCATATCAGGCAGAAGATAACAAAATCACATACTACCAGGCTCAAAAACAGCATTCTCCCCATTATTATAAGATTATTGAATGGTTCTCTAATACAACAAATGGATGTTTGATCTCACAATCTACCTCATTATGAACTTGCACATTACTGTTTACCTGCACTGCACTTTCTCTGTAGATGTTGCTCTTTATTCTGCATTCTGTCATTGTTTTACCTTGCACTGTCTCGATGTACTGTATGATCTGTATGAACAAGGTGTGCAAAATGATGATGGCTATGGATAGGGTAAATGCAAGGAGGCATCTTGCACTGAGTTTGGGTGAGGCTAGACCTGGAGGTCATAAGTTAAGGGCGAAAGATGAAAAGTTTAAGGGGAACATAAGGGGAAATTTCTTCACACTGAAGGAGGTGAGAGTGTGGGACAAGCTGCCAATAGAAGTAGTGGATGCAAAGTCAATTTCAACATTTAAGAGAAATTTAGTAAGGACATGAATGGGAGGGGTATGGAGGGCTATGGTCCAGGTGTACAGTAGGATATGAGGACTAGGCATAATAATAGTTTGGCACAAATTAGATAGGCTGAAGCGCCTGTTTCAGTGTTCTACAACTCTAAGCCTCTATGAACACTGCATCAAAGATAAGTATTCAGCAAAAGTTTGCCTAGTGTGAAAACTACCTGACTAAACAGATCCCAATTCTCCCTGTTCCTTCTGTGAAATTAGAAACAAGAATATTTGAAGAAGAATCTGATAAAATGACTCCTGTGTAAAGTGCACATGAATAATTTGGAGTATGAAATGTGAATGAATATGATCAAACACAAAATTTGCTTATGGAGATGGCAGACACAAGGTAGCTATGAGCTACTAGTATAATTGCAGAATAACCAGTCTGACATGTGTAAAATAATAGGAATCCACTGAAGCAGATGTAAGAACTACATTAATATGCGACTGAAAGGGGAGGCAGGAACTGTCAAGGAAATACCCACATTCTTATTGACCTCCTCCTCAGCATTTTGATCCTCTGCATAATTGTGAACCACAGTGCAGCAGTCTCATGTTTCCCTGATGTAATTAATAAATGGTATTGTGTAAATTCCTCCCATCAATGTAAAACACTACATAAACTCTTATTTCACATAATTTCATTGAATATCATGAGAATCTTTCTCATACATTTGTTAAAAGAATAAATACAGATATAAGATAGTTCTGATCTTTAGGCTACTGTGTGGGACTGAACACTATGTGCTTTGAATCTCCTTCCAAGTGTTAATTTGAAAGGCAAGATATGAGATGTAGACAACTCTCCTACCATATAACAAATATTCACATTTACATCAAACATGGTCTATCATAAATCCCTCAGTAAAAAGAAAAGAGATTATATACTGTAGGAGTTCTACCAATAAAGATTGAGCAGTCTTTCTGTAAACTACATTTCAGGCCTAATGCTTTCTCTATAACCTTTTACTTCATAACATAACGATGTTTAATTGGCAATGTAAGTGTACCAGAAGCTCTACTTCCTCACGAGTCTGGAGATATATGGCATGTCCCCTTTAACCCTCACCAATTTTGATAAATGCACAATGGAAAACATTCTGTCCAGATGGATCATAGCTGTAGTCACAGCTCAGTACATCACAGAAAGCAACCTCCACTCCGTGAACTCTGTCTACACTTCTCGCTGCCTCAGTAAAGAATAATCCAAGACCTTACCCACCCTGGACGTTCTTCCTCCTCCCATCGGGCAGAAGATACGAAAGCCTGAAACCACAAACCACCACGTTCAAAGGCAACTTCTAAGCCACTGTTATAAGACTATGTCCTCCGCTACGATAAGCTGGAATCTTGGCCTCACAATCTACTCCCTTATGAACACAAACACGAGGAAATCTGCAGATGCTGGAAATTCAAGCAACACACACAAAATGCTGGTGGAACACAGCAGGCTGGGCAGCATCTATAGGGAGAAGTACAGTCGACGTTTTGGGCCGAGACCCTGACTGTATTTCTTCCTATAGATGCTGCCTGGCCTGCTGCGTTTCCCCAGCATTTTGTGTGTGTAACTCCCTCATGACCTTGTAACTTATTGTCAACCTGCACTGCACTTTCTCTGCAACTGTTAACACTTCATTCTACATTCTGTCATGGTTTTCCCTTGTACAACCTCAATGTGCTGGTTATAATGAAATTATCTGTAGGATGGGATGCTAAGAAGGCAGAGCTTAGGAGGATGATGGCGCCTGACAGTGACTCCTTTGCTTGCATCTTCAGAACAGCTATATTTCTATTTTTAATATCTCTTTTTTTCCCATTCAAGGTTCTTTTGGAGACCCTGACCTGGAGTTACACGCTGACTTCGGTTCTTTGCAGAAATAGGACCTGCTCTTAGGGCCTCATGACTGGTCATTTTTTGATATGACAAGAATGCGGCCTGGAAGACTAGTGTGCCTTCAGTGCTGGATTTTTGTGGGTCTGGAGGTGGCCGGATTCAAGGCCAGTGCCGCTGCCTGATGTGTCGTAGGAGAAGGAAGATGGTAAGCAGTGAGCTGGCTGCTAGCTGTGTGCACAGAGACCTGATTTCTTTGGGCACAGAGCTCAGAAAAAGCGATACAACAGACTTCTAACACCATAAGTCCATGAGTTTCTTTGTTTTATCTCCACTCTCGCTGTGAATTGGGGACACCTCTTTAACCTTATTAGGGAGAGAGAGAGCCTGTGGTATGTCAAATTACCGGGTGAACGAGTAGTGTTTAGGGTACTGCAAGTCTGTGTCTTTATTGATGCTTTGCTGCTTTGCTTTAAAAAGAGGGACGCCTCACGTCTTAATAAGCTGGTAAGGAAGGCGGGCTCTGTCGTGGGCAAAGTACTGGAGAGTTTAACATCGGTAGCTGAGCGAAGGGCGCTGAGTAGGCTACGGTCAATTATGGATAACTCTGAACATCCTCTACATAGCACCATCCAGAGACAGAGAAGCAGTTTCAGTGACAGGTTACTATCGATGCAATGCTCCTCAGACAGGATGAAGAGGTCAATACTCCCCAATGCCATTAGGCTTTACAATTCTACCGCCAGGACTTAAGAACTTTTTAAAAGCTATTATTAATGCTTTTTGAGACGGTGATTTAGATGCATATCATATTTTTTTACTGAGTTAAGTATTGTATGTAATTAGTTTTGCTACAACAAGTGTATGGGACATTGGAAAAAAAGTTGAATTTCCCCATGGGGATGAATAAAGTATCTATCTATCTATCTATCCATCTGCATGCTTGAGTGCTCGGTGGGGGGGGGGGGGGGTTTGCCGATGCTTTTTCGTAGTGGGGGAGATGGGGATCATTGCTTTGCTGCTGCTTATACATGGGAGGGGGGCTGGGGGGCTGGGGGTTCTAACATTTAACTGTCATTCATTCTTTGGGGCACTTCTACTTTCGTGGATGTTTGTGAAGAAAACATCAGGATGTTATATTCAAATATATTGTGTACATTTCTTTGACGTTAAATGTACCTATTGAAACCTACTGAAGGCAAAGTTTCTTCTCATACATATCAGTACATGTGACAATAATAAACCTATTTACCAATTTAGAAAAGTGATTTCCCTTTTAAAAATTGTTGATTCTCTTCAAAAATAATGCTTCTGCATTTATAATGGGAATTGACTGTAGCCTATCCGGTTCATGGTTGGACATGATGTACATTCAGAGACTCTCTTCTGCACACCACTGTTGTAAAACACAGTTATTTGAGTTACACTTGACTTCCTGTCAGCTTGGCCCAGTCTGGCCATTCTCCTCCTCATTAACAAGCTGATTTTGCCTAAAGAACTACTGCTCTCTGGAAGTTTTTTGTTTCTCACATCATATTCTGTAAACTCTGGAGACTGTTGTGTGTGAAAATCCCAGGAGATCAGCAGTTTCTGAGATACTCAAACCTCCCCATCTGGCACCAACAATCATTCCACAGTCAAAGTCACTTAGATCACGTTTCTTCCCCCATTTTGATGTTTGGTCTGAACAACAGCTAAACCTCTTGACCATGTCTGCATGCTTTTATTATGCATTGAGTTATTGCCACATGATCGGTTGATTAGATGTTTGCATTAATGAGCAGGTGTACAGGTGTACCTAATGAAGTGGCCTCTGAGTGTAAAAATTTTGCTTCCTCCCATTTTCTTGCGACCAAAGGAGAGGCCATGGAACTTAGATGAAACTCAGCTCTGCCCTTTTGCTGGTTACATGAAACAGTTCTTGTTTCAAGTCCACTTTGACACACTAACCACTCATACTCAATCAACTCTTTATCCACTGCTCAAGTGGATTTCTTCCATTTCTTGCATGGCTGTTCCACTCCCCCCCCCCTTCCCTGACCGACCAACTACAGATATCCTCTACCCCTCACCCCGCCAGCCTCAGCACCTGGTAAAACATCCTCCACCATTTGCAATGTAAACAGTAATATCTTCCCATTTCTACCCCCCACATTTTCTTCAGGGATATGTGCTCTGCTCACCCATCACCACCCCCATCTCCTTGTTCCCTGGCACTCTCCTCTACAATTATAGCAGACGTAAAACCTGTTCCTACACCTCCTTCTTTACCACCATCCAGGGACATAAGCAACTTCTCGAGATGAGACAGAAATTCACATGCATCTCTTCCAGCCTGGTCTTCTGCATCTAGTGTTCACAATGTGACCTCCTTTATAATGGTGAAGCCAAGGTTATATTTGGGCAATTGTTTTGTAGAGCACCTGCACAGCATTTTGGAGAGGGAGGGAAAGCAGCCAGATGTCTTGGTACATATTGCTACCAATGACATAGGAAGGAAAAGCAAAGAAGTACTGAAGAGAGAATTTAGAGAGCTAGCCAGAAAGCTGAGAAGCAGGGCCTCCAGGGTAGTCATTTCTGGATTGTTGCCTGTGACACGCGCCAGTGAGGGTAGAAACAGGATGATTTGGCAGATTAATGTGTGGCTGAGAAGCTGATGCGGGGGATCATTGAGATCTTTGGGGTCTCTTCTGGGGGACGTATGACCTGTACAGAAGTGACAGGTTGTACCTGAATCTGAGGGGGACCAATATTCTCATGGGCAGGTTTGTTAGAGCTGTTGGGGAGGGTTTAAATTAATTTTGCAGGGGGTGGGAACCGGAGTAATGGGAGTCAGGATAGGATGGATGGTAAAAAAGCAAAGATAGCGTGGAGTCAGACTGTCAGGAAAGGCAGGCAGGCGATAGGACAAAATTGCAGCCAACAGGGTGAGTATCAGTGCGTTAGGGATGCAGAATCAAAAAGGGTAGCAAAGTGTTATATCTCAATGCACAGAGTATAAGAGATAAGGTGGAGGACCTTGTTGCACTTTGCAGATGGTCAGGTATGATGTTGTGGCCATCACTGAATCATGACTGAAGTATGGTTGTAGTTGGGAGCTGGATGTCCAAGGTTATACATTGTATCGGAGGGATAGGAGGGTAGACAGAGGGCGTGGTGTGGCTCTGCCTGTAAAGAATGGCATTAAATCAGTAGAAAGATGTAACATAAGATCGGAAGATGTTGTATCCTTGTGGGTTGAGTTAAGAAACTGCAAGGGCATTAGAACACCGATGGCAGTTATATACAGGCCTCCCAACAATAGCTGGGATGTGGACGATAGATTACAATGGGAATTGAAAAGACATGTCAAAAAGGCAATGTTATGATAGTCATAGGAGATTTTACCATGCAGGTTGATTGGGAAAATCAGGTTGGAAATGGATCTCAAGAGAGTGAGTTTGTTGAATGCCGATGAGATGGCTTTTTAGAGCAGTTGTCGTTGAACCTATTTGCAGATCACCATTACTAGATTGGGAGTTACTGTATGTAATGAACTGGTGATTAGGGACCTTAAGGTATAAGAACCCTTAGGAGGCAGTAATCGCAATATGACTGAAATCAACATGAAATTTGATAGGGAGAAAGCAGCAGTATTTCAGTGGAGTAAAGGGAATAACAGTGGTATGAGAGAGGAGTTGGCCAAAGTAAATTGGAAGGAGATGCTGACAGGGATGACAGCAGAGCAGCAATAGCATGAGTTTCTGGGAAAAATGAGGAAGGTGCAGGATAGATGTATTCCAAAAACAAAGAAATACTCAAATGACAAAATGGTACAACGGTGGCTGACAGGGAAGTCAAAGCTAATGTAAAAGCAAAAGAGAGGGCATACAACAAAGCAAAAATTAGCTGGAAGACAGAGGATTGGGAAGCTTTTAAAATCCTACAGAGAACAACTAAAAGAATCATTAGGAGGGAAAAGATGAAATATGAAATCAAGATGGCAAACAGGCCAATGGATAGTAAAAGCCTTCTCAAGTATATAAAAAATAAAAGGGAGATGAGAGTGGATATAGGACTGCTAGAAAATGAGGCTGGATAAATAATAATGGCGACAAGGAGAAGGCAGATGAACTAAATGAGTATTTTGCATCAACCTTCACTGTGGAAGACACTAGCAGTATTTCAGATGTTGAAAGGTGTGAGGGAAGAGAAGTGAATGCTGTTACTATTACAGTGCTCAAGAAGCTGGAAGACCTAAGGGTACATAAGTCAGCTAGACCAGATGAACTGAATCCTCAGTTTCTGAAAGAGGTAGCAGTAGAGATTGTGGAGGCATTAGTAATGATCTTTCAAAAATTATGCCAGAAGGCTGGAATATTGCAATCAGTCCACTCTTTAAAAAAGGAGGAAAGCAGCGAGAAGGAAATTATAAACCAGCTGGCCTAACCTCAGTGGTTGGAAAGATGTTGAAGTCAATTGTTAAGGATAAGGTTATGGAGTACTTGGTGACACAAGACAAGATAGGACAAAGGATTGTTTCCTTTAAGAAATACATTGCCTGATGAACCTGTTGGAATTCTTTGAGGAGATTACAAATAGGATAGATAGAGGGGATGCAGTGGATGTTGTATATTTGGACTTCCAGAAGGCTTTTCACAATGTGCCCCACATGAGGCTGCTTACCAAGTTAAGAGCTCATGGTATTACAGAAAAGTTACTGGCATGGTTAGAACATTGGCAGACTGGTAGGGGACAGTGAGTGGGAATAAAAGGATGCTTTTCTGGTTGGCTGTCAGTGACTAGTGGTGTTCTGCAGGGGTCGGAGTTGGGACCGCTTCTTTTTAATGTTGTATATCAATGATTTAGAAGATGAAATAGACGGCTTTGTTGCCAAGTTTGCAGATGATACAAACATTGGCGGAGTGGCGGGTAGTGTGGAGGAAGCAGGTAGGCTGCAGAAGGACATGTTAGGAGAATGAGTAAGAAAATGGCAGGTGAAACACAATGTTGGAAAATACATGATCATGCACTTTGGTGGTAGAAGTAAATGTGCAGACTACTTTCTAAACAAGGAGAAAATCTAAAAATCTAAGATGCAAAGGGACTTGGGAGTCCTTGAGCAGAACACCCTAAAGGTTAACTTGCTGGTAGAGTTGGTGGTGAGGAAGGCAATACAATGTTAGCATTCATTTAAGAGGTCTAGAATACAAGAGCAGGGATGTGTTGCTGAGGCTTTATAAGGCATTGGTGAGGCTTCACCTTGAGTATTGTGAACAGTTTTTGGCTCTTTATCTAAGAATAGATGTGCTGGCATCAGAGAGGGTTCAGAGGAAGTTCATGAGGTTGGTTGTGGGAATGAAAGGGTTATCATATGAGGAACGTTTTATAGCTCTGGATCTGTACTCACTGGAATTTAGAAGGATGAGGGGGGAGATCTTTGAAACCTTTCGAACGTTGAAAGGCCTAGACAGTGTAGATGCTGAAAGGTTGTTTCCCATGGTGCGGGTGTCTAGAACAAGAGGGCACAGCTGCAGGAGTGAGGGGTATCCACTTAAAATAGAGATGTGGAGAAATTTCTTTAGCCAGAGGGTGGTGAAGTTTTGGAAAATATTACCCCAGACAGCTGTGGAGGCCAGGTTGTTGTGTACATTTAAGGCAGAGCTTGATAGATTCTTAATTGGATATGGCATCAAAGATGATGGGGAGAAGGCTGGGTAGTGGGCCTGAGGAGGGTAAGGAAAGGATCAGCCACAATGGAATGGAGGCGCCAACTCGATGGGCCAAATGGCCTGTGCCTTATGGTCTGATATAACAGACAGTTTGAGCTTCTGATTGCATATCATTTAAACTCTCTGTTTCACTCCTACACCGACTAGTCCGTCTTCAGCTTTCTCCATTACAACAGAGAGGCCAAATGCATATAGGAAGGAAATGCCATTTTCAGCCTAGGTAGCTCACAACCCATCGGTATGAACATTAAATTTTCCATTCTCAGGTAACTCACACTCCTGTGGTCTCTTCCCCCAAATATTTACCTGTCCACCTAGTGTTCCTCTGCCTTTGTTTACCTTTGCAATCCTTTCCACCATCTGGCAACTTTCCCTGGTATTCCCTCCCCACCTGGTTTTCTACTGGTCTCCACACCACCCCATCCCATCACACTGGCAATCTTTCCTCCTCCCGCTCAATCCTATCAACTTTTGCCTCTGCAGATACTGCATGACTCATTGCGTTCTTCCAATGTTTTGTTTTATGTTATATTCAAACCAACTTCTCTACTTCCCATATTTCAAAGTAAAATTATTATCGAAGTACATAATATTTCATGAACTTTCCTGCTGAATTGTGAAAACAAGCACAGAATCTGGAGCTCTGATAAGGGTTAGAAGATTATGGGCCAAATGCTGGCAAATGGGACTAACTTGATAGGATATCTTTATCAACATGGACCAGATGGGCTGAAAGGCCTCTTTCCAAGCTGTTTAACTCTATGACTCCATTATTATATATATATTTTTAATGCATTTTCTACAACATTATTATATTCTGACTTGCTGAGCATTTCCAGCATTTTCTTTTTTCCTATCTCTCACATTTAGGTAAATTATGTGTAATTTTCCTGTTGTAAATTCATGATGAAGAGATAAATTAATATTTCAAGTACATAATTCTTCATGAAAGACCTTTTTATTCCTTCACTTTGATGACCTTCTATTAGAATGTAAATTCATTGCTAATTCAAAGGTCCAGATTCTGCTCATTAATAATTTTAAATTTAAAACAATGACCTTTTTTTAATCATTCTAAGCATTAAGGAGTATACAGGCCCCTTATAAATATAGGCCAATGTAGTGCGATCACTTGAGATGAGTATGATGTTCTTCTGAGAGATTATTCCCTTAACGAAGAACATCTGTGCGTGACTTTGTTTAACACGGGGAGGCTGATGCATGCACAGCCATTCATAGCCTTTGACAGATCGGGGTCAGGGTCCAACGGCATGGAATGCAAGACAATTTGAGACCCTCCACTGCTGCAGCCTTCCGCTGTCTTCATTGCCATTGTGATATGTCAAAATCTCTCGCCAGCTCCGCTGTTGTGGTCTTGGTTGGATCACTCTCTGTCTGGAACCACTCCCTTGAACTTACCACCACGGGTGACCCTACCAGGAATTAAGCTCTGGCCAGCATCTCTCCCGTGATGTCAGAAACTCATATGTCTCTCCAACAGAACAAGGTCAGATCTTTGAAGAAGTGGCAAAATTGCAAACTGAATGATAATTCGTTAAGATGTGGAATTTACTTGAGTTCTTAATGTTACTACAACTGAGGAGGAGGTATAGGAGCCTGACAACATTTTAGGAACAATTTCTTTTCCTCCACCATCAGATTTCCGAATGGTCCATGAATCTATGAACACTACCTTAATATTTGTCTTTTGCACTATTTTGTCACTGATAGTAATTTTTACTATACTGCTGCAGCAGAAGGACACATTTCTTGACATATATCAGTGATAATGAACCTGATTCAGATTCCGACAAGGAAGAGAAGATTCTGCTGTTAGAGTTGAAGGACAAAAGACAAGGAGTGGTGCATAGACTCTGCTGTGGGCAGAGGCGGCAAGAGGCTTGTTTCGGTGAAATACATTCAGCATTATTCTATGCAAAGACCATTCTGGCCCAAATTTTCCACATGCAATTCTATGATAGACTGACCGATGTCTACCACAGCTCCTGAATAATTCTTGAAGTTTTATCCTCACTTTAAGAAACTATGAAACTATGAACTTGAGAAGTAAAAACAAATAGTTCTCAAAGTGTGGTTCAATCATGACACTATATTTCTAACAATAAGTGTAAAAGAAATAAATCACACCTTTCCCTGCCTACTGATCACAGACAAAGCCCTGTCCATCAAGGAACACATCTACAAGGAGCACTGCCACAAGAAAGCAATATCCATCGTTAAGGACATAGAAACATAAAGGACCATCGCCATCCAGGCCAGGCTCTCTTCTTGTGCCTCCATCGGGAAGTAGGCACTGGAACCAGAGGTCCCACACCACCACGTCCGGGAACAGTTATTCCTCTTCAACTCCAGCAGCAAGAATAACTACACTCACCTCAACTCTGAATCAATTTCACAACCTATGGACTCACTTTCAAGAACTCTACAAATCAAGTGCTCAATATTATTGATAGTTTGTCTTCTTTTACACATCAGTTGTCAGTCTTTGTAGTTTTTTATTGATTCTATTGTATTCCTCTGTTCTATTGTGAATACCTGCAAGAAAATGAATATCAAGGTGGTATATGGTGACATATACTTATTCTAATTATGAATTTACTTTGAACTTGACCATTCCATTGACTGCCATCCTTCAGTGCATCAACTGAGAATTCCACTTTTCCATTAGCTTGGCTCAATGCACTTTGACTATATTTGATACTGTGAGGCTTTATAAGTGACAATGGTAAATAAGTAGATTCATTTCCTTGTTTTCAATACCTCATTAGCTCATGGAATTGATTAAAAATTCCTGCCACACCTCTTTAAGAGTGATTTATCAGACATTGCTGATGCTAAATATAATTGAAGGCATGGGAAAGTTATTCGGACTTACTGATTGCCAACAGTTTTGTTTTATGTGGCATTTTCAGATTTGTAAATTTAATAAGCAGTTGCCTCAAGATGAATATAGATGATTAAATTGCAAATCAAACATCAGTTATACTTGGAAAATACATTAAATTTGACTGCTGCTCTCAATATCTGTGCAATTGGGGTCTTAGTATCTGAAACTGAATCAGAATCAGGATTATTATCACTGTCTTAAATGATGTGAAATTTGTGGTTTTGTGGCAGCAGTAAAGACATAAACAGTACTATGATTGCAATGCACACTGGAGAGCATCTTAACATACTACATCATTGTGTGATACAGAAACTGCAGCCAGCAAGGCTCTACAATAGGTAGTTAAAACTGCCCATTGCATTACTGGCATCAGCCTGTTTTCCAACAAGGATATACAGCACATACTGAAAAGTGTTGGAAAAAGGTGAGTGATATCATAAAGGATTCCACCAACCTACATGTGGATTGTTTCTCTCACTCCCATCAGGGAAGAGGCTATGCAGCATCTGCACCTGGCCCATTAGACTCAAAACTAGTTACTTCTTTCTCCCAAGCCATTTTTTAAAATTGTGTACTTATTGTGTTTTTATGCTGCATCGGATCCTGAGAAACAATTATTTCATTATACTTTACACTTGTGTAACAACAGTGAAAAATCTTGAATCTTGAAATTACAAAATAAATAGAGCTAAAGAAAGGAATAGTGAGGTAGTTTTCGTGGGTTCGTGGAACATTCAGAAATCCAATGACAGAGCGGTAAAAACCGTCCCTGCATCACTGAATGCGTCTTTCAGGATCCTGCAACTTCTCTCATGCAGATTATCTGTCAAGACAGCTATGATATAAATGTCATTAATGTCCAATGTAATTTTTCAAGGCCAATTTGAAGTACACCTGTTTGCTGCAGCAACGTATATAAGCATCACTCTTTGCCATTCCTTCCATCCTCCATTTACCAGGCTACATCTTTATATCTGTCCATACCCTTATAAGAATACACACATTTCTTTTAGTACAAAGGTTATTAAAGGGTATAGAGTGGCTGTGTGAAGCTGTGATTGCTAGTTGCATTGCCAATTCATAGGACCCAAGTTCTTTCAGATGAATGTGAAGAATGTCAAGGTACTGCTTGAATAGTGGGAGCATTAACTTCACCAACATTCATTCATGAATCAGTATCAGGAAAAATAAAGTTGTGGACATTATACATCAAGCGAGGCAGCATCATTCCAGGTGTGGTCTCACCCTATGTAATTCTAGCAGAGGGACATACCCAAGTCCTTTTCAATATTTCATTTGAGTTCCAAAGAAATAGCTATATACTGTAAATGACAGCAGTCTTGCTCTTTATTACAATAGATTCAGATTTATTTATTAAAATCAGAATCACATTTATTATCACTGACATGTCTTGAAATATGTTATTTTGCACCAGCACAGTGCAATATATAAATATATTATAAATAATAAATATGTATATACAAATTAAATAGGTTGTGCAAGGAGACCAAAACACTCATGTATATCAAAACATGCAGTGAAATCTGATCACAAACAAGAGAAAATCTGCAGATGCTGGAAATCCGAGCGACACACGCAAAATGCTGGAGGAACTCAGCAGGCCAGGCAGCATCTATGGAGAAAAGTACAGTCGACGTTTCAAGCCAAAACCCTTCGGCAGGTTTGCATTAACAATCAACACATCTAAGATTGCGCTGGGAACGGCTGGCAAGTGTTGCCACATTTTCTGCTGCCAACATTGCATGCCCACAATGTTCAGCAGGATAACAGAACCCAACAGGCAACAAAACAATAACAACAACGAAGCTAGCCCTATTCCTGCCTCCTACCCACCCTCTCATCCACAAATATGGACAGTCCTCTGGACTTCTAGGTTTCAGCCTTCGGATCTCTGACTTCTAGATTTCCGATTGATCATTGGGCTTCAGTGTTTGTTATCAACCTATGTAAACCTTGGTGAAGTTCTTGGAATGCCCAGAATGGTGCTACCTGGTGCCTCTATATTTAGGTTCTACATACTCTGTACAATAATAGATGGAGGTGATTATAGATAGACACTTGCAATCTTATCTTTTATAACTGTTAATTGTGTTAACGATAAGACATAAAAATAGAAAGTGGAGTAAGGCATTAGGGCTCCTCATACATGTCCTTTCATTGAAATCATGGCTAATCCATTGTCACAGTTCCACTTTACTCTATAAGCGCTGCTTCTCTTGATTCCACTAATACTCAAAAGTCTATCTTGCTGTATCTTTAATATACTAGTGGTTGAGTTTCCAAAGCCATTCTAGATAGAGAATTACAATTGGATAAAGACACTGCTTTTGTCTCAGTACTGCTTGGCCAATTTTTAGAGAGTGTGATCCTCAGTTCTAGACAACCCACGGGGAACATCAACCTTGCATTTACTTAGGTAGGCCTAGAAAGAATCTTAAACACGAGGGATTCTGCAGATGCTGGAAATCTAGGGTAACACACACAAAATGCTATAGGAACTCAACAGGTCAGGCAGCATCTATAGAGAGAAATAAATTTTGGCTGAGACCTTTCATCAAAACTGGACTTGACTTCATGTGTCTTGATGAAGGGTCTCAGCCCAAAACATTTTATTCCTCTTCATAGATGCTGCCTGACCTGTTGAGTTTCTCCAGCATTTTTTGTGTTACACTAGAAAGAAGCTTCCAATTTTCAGTGAGATCCCTAAACTCTAGTGAGTATAAACTAGAGTGCTTAGGGAACAAGTGCCCACTATTCTAGCATTGAAACTCAAGACCCTTCTTTGCATTTCATCCATCTCATGCAGATCCTTCCTTCAGTAGGAAGACCAGAACTGCACAATATTCAATATACATGCACACTAATATTTTGTATAAATCTAGAAAAAAAAAGACATGATCATGTCCTTTGTGCAAAAATAAAAGACCTAATACACCAGTTTTCTTCCTAATCACTTGCTGCAACTGCAGATTTACAATTAGTGGTTTGGGTACAAGATCACCCTGGTCCCTCTGAACAGTACCATTTTCATTTCTCACAATTTACAACAATGGCTTAATTTCCTATCTTTTCTACCAAAATAGCAGACCTCATGTAGTTTTCTAAATTATAGTCCATCTTCTTCATCCAGACCCACTCATTTCCCCTGTCTAAATCCTCCCCTCCAGCCCCTTGATGTCTCCCTGCAGCCTCCTCACAAAGCGCACTGTAACATAGGGAACAGCAGCAAAACTGGATTGACCACATTTGTTCTCCCTGTCCAAGTCTTTAATATAAATTGTGAACATTTGGAGCTGAAAGTTTCCCATTTTTCCTACATTTTGTTTACTGTTCCATAGATCCTTATCAAGGGGTCAGCAGTGGAAAAGGTGAGCAGCTTCAAGTTCTTGGTTGTTGACATCCCAGAGAATCGATCCTGGACCCAGCATATTGATGCAATGAAGATCAGCAGCTAATCTTCATTAGGAGTTTGGGAAGATTTGGCACGTCACTAAAGACTCTCGTAAATTTATATAGATGTAAAGTGGAGAGCATTCTGAAAGGTTGCATCATCTTCTGGTGTGGAGGAGCCAATACACAGTATCACAAGAGGCTTTGCTGGGTGTACACTCAGCCAGTTCCATCATCAGCACAAGCCTCCTCAGCTCTGAGGACAGCTTCAAATGACAATGCCTCAAGAAGGACACTCGCCAATTGGGATATGCCCACTTCTCATTACTATTATTGGAGAGAAGGTACAGGACCCTGAAGATGCATATTCAATCTTTTAGGAACAGATTCTTCCCCTCTGCCATCAGATTTCTGAATGGCCCGTGAACACTCACTATTTCACTTCTGCACTAGTTATTTGTTTTTTTTTTTTGCAACTTATTTTTGTTAAGCCAGATCTACACTGCTGCCACAAAACAACACATTTCATGACATATATCAGTTACAATAAACCTGATTCTGATTACGATCCTGTCCATCAGCCAATTCTCATCAGTGCATTTTCTCCAAGCCCATCAGTTTTGATCTTATTTGATACCCTCTTACATACACTATATCGATAGTTCTGTCAGGTCGCTGGAGCAGGGATCCAATCGCAGAATCAGTACTGTGCACACGGTGACATTAATTGAGAAACAAATCCCAAGGTGCAAAAAAAGCTGGTGTCAAAGTTCAGGCAGAGATCAAAGCATCCAGAGAAATCTAAAAACCAGAAGCAGGAAACAGGAAGAGTCAATATTCAGACAGATAGAGTACAGATTACCAATGCTGGAGAGGCTCAGGAAAATTTACTGGCACAATTTGGCAACAAACAGGTGAAAACACAGGACTGAAATACACTGAGCAATAAACAGAGAGGCAGATGATAGGTGGAGCACAATGAGACAAAGGTGGCAGCAATACAGGTAGTAATGAGAAACAGATGAGAGACTCTCATATGAGTACTCTCATCTCTCTCAGATGAGAGTACTCAGTAATACAGACGCCGGGGTAGAGCAGGAGTGGGGACAGGAGCACATGGCAATACAAAACCACAGACTGACAGCTGGGGGAAACACATAAAAAGACAGAGTTCAACTGGAGGTACTGATACTTCCTCACCTATCCTGCAGAAAGATTCCTTTTTTTAAAGTTGTATTGATGTGAACAGGGAACAGCCCTTTTATTAGTTGTACTAAACTAATTAAACTAAAAACACCTAATTAAACTGATCTCTTCTGCTTGGTCATATCTATATCATTCATTCTTTGCACAATCATGTGCCTACTACGAGCCTCTTGAAAGTCAATCATATTTGCCTCCACCACCACCCCTGGCAGTGCAGTCTAGGCACCCAATACGCTCTGTGTAAAAAAATTTTGTCCCACACATCTCTTTTGAACTTACACTCCCTCAACTCTCTTTCTTTGTTCTGCTTCAATCCTTCTCCCTTCCATCCTTTACTCATATAACACTTAATAAAATTATCATAAGCTGCAGGTTTTATGTCTCATTGTTAACTTCCAAAGAACCTTTGGATCACAAAAGCATTAGGATCCAACAAGACTAACCAGACTCTTATTAAGCGGCAGTGTAACTTCCTGACTCTTTAATTCAATGCCAAAATATACTGATGAGAACTACTAAAGCAACACAAATTTCTATCCTGATTCACAATCCCAATTCTGTCCAAAATCATTTAGTATCCCACTAAAGCAAAAGATTTCAAGATTCAAGATATCAAGATTTCATGATTGTTTAATGTTATTTCCAGTACCCAAGTGTAAAGAAGAATGAAATAATTGTTGCTCCAGATCCAATGCAGCATAAAAAAAACCGCAATAAGATAAAGAACACAATAATAATAAAAAGCCATAATAAATATAACAACATAATAATAATTGACCCTCCATTGGTCGGGGTCAACCATGGATGTTGCGTCCTAACTGTTTACATTGAAGTTGATATGCAAGTCACTATGCAAACCAGCACAGTACAATATGGAGAGCAAGCTGTTGCCCACATAGCTGGCTTCCTTTCCCCACACAGCTGATGAATCCAAAGGAATTGCAAGGACCGATACAATTTGGCACCAATAGCATTGCAAGCATTGAACTCAATGTAGGACTGCCTTTGGGACTCTAGCTCTGGATTTTTCCTTGGGGATCACTCCCAAAGCCTTACCCATGAGTGGGCCTAGATGCAAGGCAGAGGTGGTTTGAGACCAGAGCTTTCCTTCTCCTAGATGAGCTACCTGCCGTGGTTGATGAACCCCATCTGCCCACAGAGACTGGTTTTAAGGTGCCAGTAACCCACCTTTGCCCCTTCTCCTATCAATAGAAACAGTTCTGCTGGTCTTAGTAGCCAAGCCACAACTGAAGGCCAGGAGTTGGACTTGGTTGTCAGAGGCCATTTGAAACGCACAACATTTGGATCATTTAATAGGTAGTGGAAGCTTTTCCCCATGATCTCTCCCCAGCTATGACAAGCTTAAGGAACCATTTTTGGAGAAAGAAGTCTGAGAATCAGAACGGGAGTGCTGCGGGAGCCATTTTGATTTTTTCTTCTCATCAGGGTTAAGAGAGGTGGGATTTCACAGGTGTGTGATGTCCGGCAGTGAAGCACGGAAGATTTAAGAGGAACACAGCCTTATATAGCCGGCAGCGTCGTTTGTGGGCAGCAGATTGAGCCGGGAGCAGAGTGAAGGTTTAAGGGCTTTGGCTCAACAGGCTTAGGCGGAAACGGGTGAGACAAGGTAGGTTTAGTTTTCAATTTTTCCTGTTACTTGAGTAAAGGGGGAATTATGAGTGTAAGGGCAGCTTGTTGTTCTTGGTGTCGGATGTGGGAGGTCCTGGAATCTCCTAGCCTCCCGGACGTCCATATCTGCACCAGGTGCGCCGAGCTGCAGCTCCTAAGGGACCGTGTTAGGGAACTGGAGCTGCAGTTCGATGACCTTCGTCTGGTCAGGGAGAGTGAGGAGGTGATAGAGAGGAGTTACAGTGAGGTGGTCACACCAGGCCATGGGAGGCAGACAAGTGGGTCACGGTTAGGAGAGGGAAGGGGAAGAGTCAGGTACCCCTTGACAATAAGTACTCCTGTTTGAGTACTGTTGGGGGGTGGGGGACAGCCTACTTGGGGGAAGCAACAGTGGTCGTGTCTCTGGCACAGAGTCTGGCCCTGTAGCTCAGAAAGGTAGGGAAAGGAAGAGCAAGGCAGTAGTAATAGGGGACTCGATAGTTAGGGGGTCAGATAGGCGATTCTGTGGACGCGATCAGGAGACCCGGATGGTAGTTTGCCTCCCTGGTGCCAGGGTCCAGAATGTTTCTGATCGCGTCCAAGATATCCTGAAGTGGGAGGGTGAGGAGCCAGAGGTCGTGGTACATATAGGTACCAATGACATAGGTAAGAAAAGGGAAGAGGTCCTGAAAGGAGAATATAGGGAATTAGGAAGGGAGTTGAGAAGAAGAACTGCGAAGGTAGTAATCCCAGGATTACTGCCTGTGCCATGCGACAGTGAGAATAGGAATGGAATGAGGTGGAGGATAAATGAGTGGCTGAGGGATTGGAGCAAGGGGCAGGGATTCAAGTTTCTGGATCATTGGGACCTCTTTTGGGGCAGGTGTGATCTGTACAAAAAGGACGGGTTGCACTTGAATCCTAGGGGGACCAATATCTTGGCAGGGAGATTTGCTAAGGCTACTGGAGATACTTTAAACTAGAATGGTTGGGGGGTGTGAATCAAATTGACGAGTCTAGGAGAGAGGAGGTTAGTTCACAAATAGAGAAAGCTTATAGACAGTGTGTGAGGAAGGATAGGCAGGTGATAGAGAAAGGGAGCACTCAGACCGAAGATGTAGGGGAGAAGGAAGAAAAAGAAGATAGTAAAGTTGTTTGCACCATTAGGGATAAACAGAGTAAGAGGTGGAGAATTTATTTTAATGCTAGGAGCATTGTAAGAAAAGTGGATGAGCTCAGAGCATGGATTAATACATGGAAATATGATGTTGTAGCTATTAGTGAAACATGGTTGCAGGAGAGGGGTGATTGGCAACTAATTATTCCTGGATTTCATTGCTTCAGGTGTGATAAAATCAGAGGGGCAAGAGGGGGAGGTGTTACATTGATTAGAGGGCTTGTCTAGGGAGGCTATTTGGGTGGAATTGAGGAATGGGAAAGGTGTAGTGACACTTATAGGGGTGTATTATAGACCACCTAATGGGAAGCAAGAATTGGAAGAGCAAATTTGTAAGGAGATAGCAGATATTTGTAGTAAACACAAGGTTGTGATTGTGGGAGATTTTAATTTTCCACACATGGACTGGGAAGCCCATTCTGTAAAAGAGCTGGATGGTTTGGAGTTTGTAAAATATGTGCAGGATAGTTTTTTGCAGCAAAACATAGAGGTACGAACTAGAGAAGGGGCAGTGTTGGATCTCCTGTTAGGGAATGAAATAGGTCAGGTGACAGAGGTATGTGTTGGGGAGCACTTCGGGTCCTGTCATCACAATGCCATTAGTTTCAATATAATTATGGAGAAAGATAGGACTGGACCCAGGGTTGAGATTTTTGATTGGAGAAAGGCTAACTTTAAGGAGATGTGAAAGGATTTAGAAGGAGTGGATTGGGACAATTTGTTTTATGTGAAGGTTGTAATAGAGAAATAGAGGTCATTTAAAGGTGAAATTTTGAGGGTACAGAATCTTTATGTTCCTGTTAGGTTATAAGGAAAGGTTAAAAGTTTTAGAGAGCCATGGTTTTCAAGGGATATTGGAAAATTGGTTCGGAAAAAGAGAGAGATCTACAATAAATATAGGCAGCATGGAGTAAATGAGGTGCTCGAGGAATATAAAGAATGTAAAAAGAATCTTAAGAAAGAAATTAGAAAAGCTAAAAAGAAGATATGAGGTTGCTTTGGCAAGTAAGGTGAAAATAAATCCAAAGGGTTTCTAGAGTTATATTAATAGGAAAAGGATAGTGAGGGATAAAATTGGTCCCTTAGAGAATCAAAGTGGACAGCTATGTCTGGAGCTAAAAGAGATGGGGGAGATTTTGAACAATTTCTTTTCTTCGGTATTCACTAAGGAGAAGGACATTGAATTGTGTAAGGTAAGGGAAACAAGTAGGGTAGTTATGGAAACTATGATGATTAAAGAAGAGGAAGTACTGGCACTTTTAAAGAATATAAAAGTGGATAAGTCTCCAGGTCCTGACAGGATGTTCCCTAGGACCTTAAGGGAGGTTAGTGTAGAAATAGCAGGGGCTCTGACAGAAATATTTCAAATGTCATTAGAAACCGGGATGATGCCGAAGGATTGGTGTATTGCTCATGTGGTTCCATTGTTTAAAAATGGTTCTAAGAGTAAACCTAGCAATTATTGGCCTGTAAGTTTGACATCAGTGGTGGGTAAATTAATAGAAAGTATTCTTAGCGATGGTATATATAATTATCTGCATAGATAGGGTCTGATTAGGAACAGTCAACATGGATTTGTGTGTGGAAGGTCATGTTTGACAAATCTTATTGAATTTTTTGAAGAGGTTACTAGGAAAGTTGATGAGGCTAAAGCAGTGGATGTTGTCTATATGGACTTCAGTAAGGCCTTTGACAAGGTTCCACATGGAAGGTTAGTTAGGAAGGTTCAATCGTTAGGTATTAATATTGAAGTAGTAAAATGGATTCAACACCTTTACTAAGATAGGTGACATTGTGGATAATGAAGTAGGTTTTCAAAGCTTGCAGAGAAATTTAGGCCCGTTAGAAGAGTGGGCTGAAAGATGGCAGATGGAGTTTAATGCTGATAAGTGTGAGGTGCTACATTTTGGTAGGACTAATCAAAATAGGACATACATGGTAAATGGTAGGGCATTGAGGAATGCAGTAGAACAGAGTGATCTAGGAATAATGGTTCCCTGAAGGTGGAATCTCATGTGGATCGGGTGGTGAAGAAAGCGTTTGGTATGCTGGCCTTTATAAATCAGAGCATTGAGTATAAGAGCTGGGATGTAATGTTAAAATTGTACAAGGCATTGGTGAGGCCAAGTTTGGAGTATTGTGTACAGTTCTGGTCACCGAATTTTAGGAAATACTTCAACAAAATAGAGAAAGTACAGAGTAGATTTACTAGAATGTTACCTGGGTTTCAGCACCTAAGTTACAGAGAAAGGTTGAACAAGTTAGGTCTTTATTCTTTGGAGCGTAGAAGGTTGAGGGGGGTTTTGATAGAGGTATTTAAAATTATGAGGGGGATAGATAGAGTTGACGTGGATAGGCTTTTTCCATTGAGAGTAGGGAAGATTCAAACAAGAGGACATGTTGAGAGTTAGGGGGCAAAAGTTTAGGGGTAACCCGAGGGGTAACTTCTTCACTCAGAGAGTGGTAGCTGTGTGGAATGAGCTTCCAGTAGAAGTGGTAGAGGCAGGTTCGATATTGTCATTAAAAAAAAAATTGGATAGGTATATGGACAGGAAAGGAATGGAGGGTTATGGGCTGAGTGCAGGTCGGTGGGAGTAGGTGAGAGTAAACATTCGGCACGGACTAGAAGGGTCGAGATGTCCTGTTTCCATGCTGTAATTGTTATATGGTTATAAGTACTTAAGGTAACTCATATACTGTACGTAGATTGATTGTATATCCATAAAGTGATGCTAGGCACAGGAGAGTCGGTAGATAAGGTGACTGATAGTAAATGATAAAGTAGTGGCAGTAGGGGGTGTGGAGGGGTGGGTTAGTGGGTGAAGGTGTTGATCTTAGTGCTTGCGTAAAGTAACAATTTTTGATGCAATGCAGCCTCCTCCCTGATGGGAGTAGGACAGACCCGGGTGAGTGGGATCTTGCATGATGTTAATGGCTCTTTTCTGAAATTTTGTGTATATATGTCCTTGCTGGCGAGTAGGCGGGTAGGCTGGTGCCAGTCATGAATGCAGTGATGCAGCTTGTCAGGATGCCCTCCACTGTAGATCTGTAGAATGACGTGAGTGTACAGTAGATATGCGAAGTCCGGCTGTCTTCAGCATCTTCAGAAAGAAAAGGCATTCACAAGCTTTCCAGATATGTAGAATGTGTTCTGGGATGATGAGAGATATGCGCTTCCAGGAGTCTGCAACAGCTTGCAGTTTCCACTGCTGTGCGGCCAATGTAAAGGGGGGTGGGATGTGTGTTGTACGAGTTTTCCCGAAATTGGTAACCATCTCCTTTGCCATTGCTGACATTGAGGGAAGAAGTTTTTTGCCTAGAATGTCGCCTTATGCTCTTCAACACCCTTTCTGTAGGCTGTCTTATCGTTGGTGTCATCTAATTGGCGAGCTTGATAATGTGATTACTTGGGTATTGGAGCAAACCCTCAGAAACCTCCCTGTGGCCAGTGGACACCTTCTCCTCAGCTCTACACATCTGCAATTTTAGGAAAATGCAGACAATATACAAGGTACTGACCATTTTTTGAGACTTATGCAAATAAAAATATTTAATGTTTCCAACTTTTGAACAAATAGTTGATAATTTTAGAAGCATTCTTGAAATTTGAACACTTATTTGCATTTTACCACAATTTACTGATTAGGCGTTAGGAAAATTGTTACCTTTTAAGAGCGATGATTACTGCAGGTCATGCCTGAATTATATTACATTGCTGTGAAGGATTTTATCTTTGTACTAAGATAAATTTGGGAAAAATAACTAAATCTTAAAGCTCTAACACGAGGAAATCTACAGGTGCTGGAAATTCAAACAACACACACAAAATGCTGGTGGAACGCAGCAGGCCAAGCAGCATCTATAAGGAGAAGCACTGTCAACGTTTCGGGCCGAGACCCTTCGTCAGGACTCCTGAGTGGCCTCCAACCTGATGGCATGATCATTGATTCTCTCACTTCTGATAATTTCTCCCCCTCCCCTTCTCTCTTTTTCCATTCTCCATTCTTACCCCTTCACTTCTCCTCACCTGCCCATCAACTCCCTTTAGTCCTCCTCCTTCTCATTCTCTCATAGTCCACTGTCCTCTCCAATCAGATTCCTTCTTCTTCAGCCCTTTACCTTTTCCACCTATCATCTCCTAGGTTCTCACTTCATCCCTCCTGCCCTGACCCACCTTCCATCTCATCTGGTTTCACCTATGTCAAGCCAGCTTGTATTCCTTCCTCTCCCCCACCATTTTATTCTGGTTTCTTTTCCCTTCTTTTCCAGTCCTAATAAAGGGTCTTGGCCTGAAATGCTGTCTGTTTATTCCTCTCCATAGATACTGCCTGACCTTCTGAGTTCATCCAGCATTTTGTGTGTTGCTCAGGATTTTCAGCATCTGCAGAATCTCTTGCGGTTATGACTGAAGATGCAGGCATCTGGAACAGGGAAAAAGAACAATCAACCAGGGGAACTAAGTGAGACAGGCAACAAATATGAAGAGAAATGGACAGTCAACATTTTGGGTTGAGACACTTCATTTGGACTGAGAGATAAAGGGTCAACGGCTAATATAAAGAGCTAAGGGGCAGTGAAAGAGTAAGAGCTGGCAGGTGATGACAAGCTATGGGCCCGTGATATTACAGGAAAGATTCTAGCACGGATAAACAACGGCTGATTGGTTGGAGGTAAAGGGAGAATAAAGGGAACCTTTTCTGGCTGGCTGCTGGTGACCAGTGGTATTCCACAGGGATCTGTGTTGGGACCGATTCTTTTTGCATTATATGTCAATGGACTGGATGATGGAATTGATGACTTTGTGGCAAAGTTTGCTGACAAAATGAAGATAGGTGGAGGGGCAGTTAATTTTGAGGAAGCAGAGAGGCTACAGATGGATTTAGACAAATTAGAAGAATACGTGAAGAAATGGCAGATGTTGGGAAGTGCATGGAAATGCAATTTGGTAGAAGATATAAAAAGGTTGACTGTTTCCTAAATGGAGAGAACATATGAAAAAACAGGTGCAAAGGGACTTGGGACTTATGCAGGATTCCTTAAAGTTCAATTTGCAGGTACTTAAACCAGGAAAGCTTGCAGACAATCCAGCAAGCTACTTCTCAATTTCTCTTGTTACGAATGATGAACAACTCTGATGGGCAGAAGGGTACAGAATCGCCAATTGCCCCCCCCCCCCTTTGGAGAATCACAAATCGCTACTATTCCGATGCTGTTATCAAGGAAGTGAGAGAGACACAGGACTCTGCCAGGGTAGTTGTTATTGATAACAGCTGATGAAAGTTAATGAGAGAGAGACAGCTCAGAGATACACAAAGTGGAATGTCTCCTACTAACAAAAGCGGAACGGAACCATTGATTACTGCTATTGTCTTTTGGAGAAGGATTGTGTACTTGGTACTGTTCTATTCATTGAAACCCCTCGGGGGCAACCAGAGTGGGCTGGTTTGATGGGTTACATCATCTCAACCTGATTGACACCTGAGACCTCGTGAGTGGGGATAAAAGTAAGATCTGGGGAACACCCCTCAGACGCACCAGGAGAAACGCTAGTGAGCATCAGAACCCCCACGAGACAGGGTGGGAGACCGGAGGCCGAACGAAGGGTCGGTAACTTTTAACTCACAGTGTTTTGTAGCGAGACCGGTGGGGGCTTGTGTGTGTGTGTCCACCCTTGCCTGGGTGACGAGTCCACCACGGAAGAACGGTCTAGCTAAAAGGACGGAGGTGTCATAAGTGAATGGCCACAACAACAACACATCGACGGATCAAAATCGTAAAGAAAAGTTGGCAAGTCAATAGCTGTTACTGTTCTCTCTCTCTCTGTCTCCAACAATTGCAACACAGCGACCAACAACTACCTCAGCCTGCATGAACTGAACTGAACTTTATATTTCCATGTGACAATTCATTATCCCCCAGACAACGATAGAGCTTATTTCTTATTGATTATTATTATACCCACACTTTTAGGTTTAGTATTGATGATGTATATTATCTGTATATTTGCATTGATATTATTTTTGTGTATTTTTACTAATAAATACTGTTGAAAATAGTATCACCAGACTCCAACGGATACTTCTATCTTTGCTAGTAAGACACCCAGTTACGGGGTTCGTAAACCTCTCCTCTGCTGTCCCTACAAACTTCTTGAGCACTTAAAATTAATGCTAACATTGCATTTGCCTTTCTCACCATTGACTTAACCTATATGTTAACCTTCAGGGAATCCTGCGTGAGGACTCCCAAATCCCTTTGCACTTCGGATTCTTGAATTTTTTCCACCATTATAAATTAGACTATGCTTTTATTCCATCTACTAAAGTGCATGACCATATACTTCCACACATATACTTCCATATACCATCTGCCACGTCTTTGCCCATTCTCCTAACCTGTCCAAGTCCATCTGCTTCCTAAGCACTGCCTGCCCCTCCATCTACCTTCATGTCATCCACAAATTTGGTCACAAAGCCATCGATTTCATCATCCAAATCATTGGCATATAAGAAAAAGAAGCAATTGCAACATCGGCCACTGTGCAACACCACTAATGACTAGCAGCCAATCCAAAAAGGATCTCTTTATACCCACTCTTTGCCTCCTGCCAATCGGGCAATGCTCTATCCATGTTAGTAACTTTCCTGTCATATCCTGGGCTCTTACCTTGTTTAGCAGACTCATGTGAGGCACCTGTCAAAGGATTTCTGAAAATCCAAGAACACATCATTGACCAATTCTTCTTTGTCTATCCTGCTTGTTATTTCTTCATAGAATTCCAGCATATTTGACAGGCAAGATTTTCCCTTACGAAAGCCATGCTGACTTCAGCCCATTTGTCATTTGCCAAGTACCTTGAAACCACATTCTCAATAATGGACTCCATTATCTTCTCAACCACCAAGGTCGGGCTAACTGGCCTATAATTTCCTTTCTTCTGCCTCCCTCCCTTCTTGCAATCTTCCAGTCCTCCAGAACCATGCCAGAATCAATTGATTCTTGAATGATCATTACTAATGCCTCCACAATCTCTTCAGCTACCTCTTTTAGAACACTGGGGAGTTGTCCATCAGGTTCGGGTGACTTGCTGTATCTAACTTCAGACCTTTCAATTTTGCAAGCAGCATCTCCCTCGTTGTTGCAACTACATTTGTCTCTCCTCCCTGACACTCTTAAACTTCCACCATACTACGAGCATCTTCCACAGTAAAGACTGATGCAAAATGCTTATTCAGTTTGTTCGCCATTTTCTTGTCCCCCATTACTATCTCTCCAGCATTATTTTCCCATGGTTCCCTCTTCTCTTTCACTCTTTGTATATCTGAAAAAACTTCCAGCATCATTTTTGATATTATTGGATAGCTTAACTTGATATTTCATCTCCTCCCCCCCCCACCATGGGGTTTTTAAAATTGCTTTCTGTTGGATTTTGAAAAAAACCTCAATACTCTAACTTCCCACAGGATATTATATGCCATCTCTTTTGCTTTTATGTTGGCTTTGATTTCACTTGTCAGCCACCATTACATCATCCTGCCTTTAGGATGCTTCCTCTTCTTTGGGATGCATCTACCCTGTGCCTTCTGAATTGCTCTCAGAATCTCATGAACACTACCGCACTATTTTTGTGCTCTTTTTGCACTGTTTATTTATTTTTTATATATATTTCTTATTATAATTTATAGTTTATTTGATGTGTTGCTCTGTTCTGCTGCTGTAAAACGACAAATTTCACAACATGCAGTATGTCTGTGAGAATAAACCTAGTTCTGATTGTGATTCACTCACCTGAGCAGAGAAGCTATCACTTTCCCATCACTGTCACCGGCACAAACTGTTAATGACAGGGAGATTACCTTCAACACAAGGACAGCAGCAAGACAAGGTGGCATGTCATCACCAACTCAAGGTAAAATTAGTAACGGGGAATAAACGATGCCTTACTGGTGAATCTCTCATTTTATAAGAAATTAAGTAAAAAGACCGGGGATAATAGATTATGATGCCAATAGTGTTTTTACAATTAATTTACAAGTACATTGTAAATCTTTCTGAATTTATGAATATCCTGCACTTGAATTAATTGTGTATTCATGCATTTGTGCTGAAGAGAATTCTTCTAGGAAGGTAACAGTGACTGAACCCTTGTGACCTAGGTCTTAATTACATCTTTCGGATAATTTATGAGTTCAACAAATCACTGGAAGGTAGGGCTTGTTTGATTAAATCTAGATTTTATGTTGCTTATTATAACAATTGCATACTCTCAGGCAGAGCAGATCATCAGAAACAGGGAGTAAGATCATGTCCACAGAAAAAACTTAAGGGATTTCTCTTTATATATGAAGGTAAGAGAGCTTTCACTTGCATGGGACACTGCAGTAAAAGAGAGGCTTATCACCCACTACTGACATTTGAAGCATTACTTTTTCCAATTTCAGAACCAGGATCCGGTTTATTATCACAAGCATGTATCGTGAAATTTGTTAACTTACTAGAGCAGTTCAATGCAATGCATAATATAGAAGAAAAATAAATAAGTAAATTGATTACAGTATATGTATATTGGAGATTAAAAATCATGCAAAAACAGAAATAATATATATTGAAAAATTCAGGTAGTGTTTACGGTTCAATGTTCATTTAGGAATCAGATGGCAGAGGGGAAGAAACTGTTCCTGAATCGCTGAGTGTGTGCCTTCAGGCTTCTGTACCTCCTACCTGATGGTAACAGTGAGAAAAGGGCGTGCCCTGGGTGCTGGAGGTCCATAATAATGGATGCTGCCTTTCTGAGACATCATTCCTTGAAGATGTCCTGGGTACTTTGTAGGTTAGTACCCAAGATGGAGCCAACTAAATTTACAACCCTCTGCATCTTCTTTTGGTCCTGTGCTGTAGGGCCCCCCCACCCATACCAGACAGTGATGCAGCCTGTCAGAATGCTCTCCACGGTACATCTACAGAAGTTTTTGAGTGTATTTGTTGACATTCCAAATCTCTTCAAACTCCTAATAAAGTATTGCCACTGTCTTGCCTTCTTTATAACTACACCAATATGTTGGGACCAGGTTAGGTGCTCCGAGATCTTGACACCTTCCTGATTCCCCAAAGCATTTCACAGTCCACATTTTAAGTTTAGATTTATTGTCACTAATACGAAGATACAGTGAAAAGCTTGCTGTGGATACTGTTCCTGCAGATCAGATCATTACACAGTGCATTGAGATAGGAAAGTGAAATGTATAACAGAATACAGAATAAAGTGCTGCAGCTACAGACGAACTGCAGAGTAGGTAGACCATAAGGTGCAAAGTCATGACAAGGTAGATTGTAGACTCTTATCATACTCAGGAACCACTCATTAGTCTTATAATAGCAGGGTAGAAGCTGTCATTGAGCTTGATGTTATGTGTTTTCAGGCTTTTGTATCCTCTGCTCAATAGGTGAGGGTAGAAAAGGGAATATCTGGGGTGTATGGGGTCTTTGATTAGGTTGCCTGCTCTACTGAGGCAGCTAGAGGTGTAGTTGGGAATGTTTTGCAATACATTGTGTGTGCCTGGACAAGTGCAGTTCGAACCATTCTCGAGGACCCCAGGACAGGCACCCCACATGACTGACACTCCACCAGCTACCTTAAACGTCCCTTCTCTGCATCAATGCGGCCGCAGGCTGCACCAGCTGTGGAATGCACCACAGTTCCACAGCAAGGCAGCACTAAAATTACTTTCTAAACCCACAAACTCCTCCAGTAGGAAGAACAATGGTGACATGGGACCAGGTTCCTCTTCAAGTTACACACCATCCTGACAGGCAAATGTATCTGCCAAACTTCATTGCTCCATTCCTAATACCATAATTAGCATATCTTTGTGACAAAGACTGTAGTGAATTAGGGCGGTGCTCCTCCACCACGTTCCCAAGGATAGTTATGGAAGGACAATCAACACCGGCCTTGCCAGACCTGCTCAGATACCTCAGGATGGATACATAGGTAGTTTGCCATGAAGGAATTAAAACATAAACACAAGAGATTTAAATATGGAAGACAATTAAGATGTGGAAGAAAACACCTTACAGGAATGAGTCAAGGACAGTGGAAATAGACAACCCGAACGTCTTTATTCTTTCCATGTGATAAAAGGAATGGAAGCTGCTATTTTACAAAACTATTCTGCAACCTCCATTCAGTGAACTGCCTTGTTAACTGGTTTTCCTGAGGAATACTAAGATCAAAGAACTTAAAAGTGGACACAATTAGTCCCCAACTGATAATCTGCTGAGCTAGAGATAATTTCCAAACAAGAAGTAGTCTGTGAGGTGCAGTCTGAATCAGGAGGAACAAAAAAAAGAAGCATTAGTGAATTGCTTGTGAGAAGGACAATGAAATGATACTGCCTTGGACCAGAGCCAATGAAAAACTGAGGCATATTGGCCAGATAGGCCATAGCCAATGTGAGGGAACGTCATCCCAGAACTGTACTCTCTGCCGATCAGAAGAACAACGGACACAGAGACTCAGATCATCACCATTCATAACTCCCTGTCCATTGGACTTTGGACTTTGGAAGCACCTTCATCAAAAGATTAAGAAGTTTAAGGTGGAAACATAGAAACATAGGCCCTTCGAGCCTGCACCGCCATTCAGTATGAACATGAACATGGAGGTGGCTTATGATCACATTCTGAAGTTTAATTCTAGATAGGCAGTGAATTCTGCATTAGCTAATCATGCCCAGATCCATCAGATTAATTAAAATAAAAATCAACATGAAGTGTCAAAGACTTTTCACGTATCTCCTAGAGCTTTGCACATTAAGATTAGAGTTTACGTACAGTAATCATCAGTGGGAGAAGATTGAATTATTGGAATTATGTGGATCATGAAACACTGTCATTATTCTGCAGTCATGCAACTAATCCTTAATTTAAAATTTTCATTATACACTTCTATGTCACCATTTCATTTAGACCTCAAGTTGTGACTGTCAACTTGTCCCACTGTAATTATGCAATTCTAACAATGGTGATTTTGCAGTGCGATGTTTACATGGACAAATTCCACTCTCTGTGTAGAGAAAAATAACTTTACGTTCAAGTGGATGGAAAGTGAAAGATATCCAAGATCTTTCATGTTGAAAAGTGGTTCTATACTTGACAAAAACAAAACCCCTTAAAATTAACTTTCCCTGTATTGTAGTCCCTTGTGGGGTTTATTCTCAGTAGAAAACAGGGCTTGCACAAAGGGAAAACATAGTCTAAATTCATCTATTGTGGCGGCCCGCACACACGGGACTCGAACCGCCATCAGGAGCCGTGGGCAGACACGAGGTAACGCGTTTGGAACTACCCGCTCAGGGTGGACCTTCCGGGGACAGTCTGATATCACGTCCGCCCCATGGGTCGCAGGGGCCCATGGGAGGGGAGATTTAAGCGTGCAATTTTGAATCAGTAAAGGCATTCTGAGTTCAGCTCTCTCTGCCTCTGTGTGTTTCTATAGTAACACGTTGCATGCAACTGCATTGGTGACCCCAACGTTCCAGACGGCATCTGGAGCCGGCGACTCAGCGACCAGCCATGAGTTCGAGCAACTCGCACAGCGTGGTCTCTCTGAAGCTCCCGACTTTCTGGGCCACTCAGCCCCACGTTTGGTTCGAGCAGGCTGAGGTCCAGTTCAATATCAGAGACATTACAGCCGATGCCACGTGGTATTACTACGTGGTCAGCGCGCTCGACCAGGAGATGGCAGGCTGGATCATCGACTTCCTACGTCAGCCACCAATGGACGACAGGTACACTACGCTTAAGGTGCTCCTGATCCGTACCTTTGGACTCTCCTGCCGCGAACGGGCCGCGCGGCTCCTACACATGGACGGCCTGGGTGACCGCACGCCATCCGAGCTCATGAATGATATGCTGGTGCTCATGAACGGCCATAAGCCGTGCCTTTTATTTGAACAGTTGTTCCTCGAGCAAATGCCAGAGGATATTCGCCTCCTCCTCGCGAGTGAGGATTTCAGCGACCCACGCAGGGTCGCGGCTAAAGCAGACGTCCTTTGGCAGAGCAAGCAACGTGGAGCAGCCTCCATTGGCCTAGCCATAATCGCGTGCCCCAAAGCCCAGACCCCACAACCGAAGCCGTCGAGACCCACAGGGGAAAAAGACAAAAGTTTGGAACAATGGTGTTTCTATCACCAAAGATGGGGTTCAGGTGCGCGCCGCTACCGTCCACCATGTGCTTTTCTGGGAAATGCCTGGGCCAGCCGTCGCTAATGGCTACAATGGCTGACCACTGAGACAGCCTCCCGTACCTCTGGGACCGACACTCCGGGCGGTGCTTCCTGGTAAACACCAGGGCCGAAGTCAGCGTACTACCCCCCTCAAACATGGACACTCGTAACGCGGTCCCAGGCCCCGAACTAACCGCTGCAAATGGCACCAGTATTCAGATGTACGGCCCGCGAACTATCTCACTGCATTTCGGATCCAGCCATTTCACTTGGACTTTCACGTTGGCAGCGGTGTCACAGCCACTACTGGGGCACACTTCCTACGAGCCAACAGCCTCCTGGTTGACCTAAAAGGCCGGCATTTGGTCCACGCTAAGATGTTCCAGACTTTTCAGCTCAGAGAAGCCAAGCTACTGGCCCTCCACCTGGATTCTGTGACCCTCTCGGGTAATTTGGCGGAACTTCCCTCCATAGTCACCCTACAATTCTCCATGTCCGACCCCAAGCACGGCGTGTAGCACCACATCCCCACGCAAGGACTGCCGCTGTACGCCCGAGCTCGCAGACTCCCACCCGACAAGCTCCACCTCACCAAGGAGGAGTTCCGTAAGATGGAAGAGATGGGAATCGTACGCTGCTCAGACAGCCCGTGGGCATCCCCGCTGCACCTGGTGCCCAAGTCCGCAGGAGGATGGAGGCCCTGCGGAGACTACAGAAGGCTCAACGACGCCACAACCGCCGACAGATACCTAAGTCCAGGACTTCACAGCGAACCTGCATGGAGCGACCATTTTCTCGAAAATCGACCTGGTCAGGGGATACCATCAGATCCCAGTGCACCCCGACGACGTGCCCAAGACAGCCTTCATCACCCCGTTCGGCTTGTTCGAATTCCTGAGGATGCCTTTCGGTCTCAAGAATGCAGCCCAAACTTTCCAAAGGCTCATGGACTCGGTGGGACGCGGCCTGGATTTCGTTTTCATTTACTTGGACGATATCCTGGTGGCCAGCAGTTCGCACCAAGAGCACGTGGCACATTTGCGCTAGTTCTGTCAACGCCTGAGTGACCACGGGCTGGCAATCAATCTGGCAAAGTGCCAGTTCAGACTGACGGAGATCGACTTCTTGGGCCACAGAGTCAACCGACATGGCACAGTTCCCCTACCGGACAAGGTCCAGGCCATCTGCCAGTTCCCCAAGCCCAGCACGGTCAAGGGCCTGCAGGAGTTCGTAGGGGTGGTCAACTTTTATCATCGGTTCGTGCTGGCAGCACGCATCATGAGACCCTTGTTCAGCCTGATGGCCGGCAAGGCCAAAGAAGTGGCATGGGACGCAGAGTCCACAGAGGCATTCGAGCAGACCAAGGAGGTGCTGGTGAAGGCGGCCCTCCTAGTGCACCCGAGAGTCCATGTACCCACGGCACTCACAGTCGACGCTTCCGACACGGCAGTCGGCGGAGTCCTGGAGCAGCTCGTCCAGGACCAGTGGCGAGCACTCGCTTTCTTCAGCCGGCACCTATGGCCACCAGAGGTGAAATACAGCGCTTTCAACAGAGAGTTGCTAGCGCTCTACCTGGCTGTCCAGCATTTCCGGTACTTCCTCGAGGGAAGGGAGTTCACCGTGTATATGGACCACAAGCCCCTCTCCTTCGCACTGGCCAAGGTATCGGACTCATGGTCGGCTCGGCAGCAGAAGCACCTGTCCTTTATTTCAGCATTCACCACGGACACCCGCCACATCGCAGGGCAGAACAATGTCATCACCGACACACTGTCTTGCCCCTGCCTCCACTCAGTAGGCATATCGTCCTCAGGAATAGACCACGCTGCACTGGCGGAAGTACAATGGTCAGACACCGAGATCCCGGCTTACCGCACCGCCGTTTTGGGGCTCCAGTTGGAGGACGTCTCCATCGGCCCAGCAGTGGATCGACTCCTGTGCGATGTGTCTACCGGCAAACCCCGACCCGTGGTACCAGCGGCATGGAGGTGCCGGGTGTTCGACACGCTGTATGACCTGGCCCACCCGTCCATCCGGGTGTGAATCAAGCTGGTAGTGGACAGATTCATCAGGCACAGTTTGTGCAAACAGGTCAGACACTGGGCCAGGACCTGCGAACACTGCCAGACCGCCAAAGTCCAGCGGCACATGAAGGCTCCCCTCCAGCTGTTCCAGCCAACACACAGGAGGTTCCAACACATCCACGTGGACATTGTCGGCCCCCTGCCAGTCTCCTGGGGTGCCAGGTATATCTTTACCATGGTAGACAGGTTCACCAGATGGCCGGAAGCCGTACTGCTCGCAGACACGTCTACTGAGTCCTGCGCCAGGACGCTCATTGCAAACTGGATCACCAGGTTCGGCCTCCCAACAGACATCACCTCTGACAGAGGGGCACAGTTCACGTCTGGTTTGTGGACAGCACTGGCGCAGCTCCTGGGGACCCAGCTGCATCACATCACAGCGTACCATCCCCATTCCAACAGTTTGGTAGAGTGATTACACCGGCATCTCAAGTCGGCCCTGATGGCGCGTCTCAGGGGTCCCAACTGGACAGATGAGCTTTCCTGGGTCCTACTGGGGATCCGCACAGCCCCCATGGAGGACCTGGACACCTCCTTGGCGGAAATGGTCTACGGCGCCCCCCCCGACGGTCCCGGGCAAGTTCGTACCAGAGGCCCGAGGATCGGAAGAAACTCCAGCAGCGGTGCTAACGAGGCTGCAGGACGAGGTAGGGACCCTGGCACCGGTCCCTACTTCCAGGCATGGTCCCACGCTATCCTTCACCCCTAAAGACCTCCGAGACTGTGAGTATGTTTTTACTCGCAGGGGCAGGCACAGGTCACCTCTACAGCGGCCGAACGAGGGACCCTTCAGGGTGATCCAGCACAACGGAACCACGTGTGTTGTGGAGGTGGGTGGCCGGGAAGAGACTTTTACAGTGGACCGCCTCAAACCGGCGCACTTGGACATTGAGCAACCAGTGAGGGTACCCGCACCGCGCCGGCGAGGCCGGCCACCCAGGCAAGCCACACAGAGTGGGGGCTCCACTCCCCGATGGACGTTTCTGAGGGGGGGGGGGGTGGTATGGCAGCCCGCACACGCGGGATTCGAACCACTATTGGGAGCCACGGGCAGACACGCCGTAGCGCGTTTGGAACTACCTGCTCGGGGCGGACCTTCCGGAGTCAGTCTGACATCACGTCCGCCCCACTGTTCGCAGGGGCCCATGGGAGGGGAGATTTAAGCGCGCGATTTTGAATCAGTAAAGGCATTTTGAATTCAGCTCTCTCTGCCTCCGTGTGTTTCTTTAGAAGCGCGTTGCATGTGACTACACTATATTCAAATCGGTAGGCTTTAAGTAGCAATACAATATCAAGATTTGTTTAGAATCACCATCAGCACCTGCCAATTAAGTATTTGCATTCTTTCGATATTTTTAGAGATTAAAAAAAGATAAAAAGATCCTCGGTAGAAAAAGGGGTCATATTCAGATCCACCATTGAGCACTCATTTACACTATTTTCATTTAACTCTTCACACAATCCCACCATCTCCCCTTGGATTCTACAAATCACCAAACTAATGTAGCCAGTTTACAGAGGCAAATTAACCTACCAACCTATTTAGTTCAACATGTCTAGTTTGGATTGAAAAATGACCAAACAATTGTTATTGTCAGGAAATACAGAGGAAGCTTGAGCCAAATGCAGAGCAGCAGAGATGATTTAGCAGTGAGCAATAACTTTAACAATAAACTGCACAATAACAAGCCACGAGGGGCGACAAAACAAGAGAGAACCGATACCAAACACAACAAGGCAACAATGCAATTGAAGGCTAGGAGTAACTGGTTGAGGTTGGTTAATTCAAACGAGTGAATAAGGGCTGTGGGCGAGAACTGGGTTTAAATAGGCTGCATGTGATGAGTTGGAAACAACTGGCGGGTGACTCTTGTTCACTGGATGGAAACTGGGAGGTGTGTGTCTGCGCAGGGTCACCACTGGTATGTGCCAGGTTTTCAGCCAAGAAGAGAGAACAGACAGTGTACACAACAATGCAGCAAGGGTAACTGAAGGCTAGGAGCTACTGGTTGAGCTAGCTGTTTTGAATGAGTGAGCAAACACGAGAGCTGGGTTTAAATAGGTTGCAGCTGCTGAATTGGAAGCAAGTTGCAAGTAATTCATCTTAGTTGGGTGGAGACTGGGAGGTGCCTGACTGTGCAGGCCTGACAGTTATGAAAATACATTTTAAAGAAAGGGGTAAGTAAATTGATGCTTCAAATTTTCGTCTAATAAAAATGACTGTGCCTCTTGAGCAGGCAGTTGGGAGTCTTTCCAAATTGCAAGTATGAATTTCTTTCTGTTATTTTTAATGTCACTATTATCAACCTCAAACTCAGTATCAATGCAGAATGAATGATTCATTTTAGTTTTTAAACACGTCGAACAGAAAAAGTCTGTCCTACAAAAAACTCATATTGTCTGCATCCTAGCTTAAATCATTATTTCCCAGGAGAACATTTGAAGGTGAAAGGAAGTAGCTCACAAGTGAAAATAAAACTATGATTCTTTGAAGCAATTTCCCATTATGAAGCCATTTAATTTCAGTCTTCATTTCAAATTCATCACCAGTGCCAGAACTAGATTTTTTGTGCTAATTACAAAGAGGAACAGCAGGACTGATTTGAACATCATCCATTTTGCATTGATAACAGCCTCAAGTGTTTTTATGGAAGGTACAGTCAGGAAGTATGAGGGAACCAAAGCTCTGCTCTGCAGTTTACTAAAGCTGAGGCTCAAGTTTTTCTGCCAGCCCTGGGTATATGTGACTCCTAAAGAGCGTTAAAAAAAATTACTAACTTTTTTCTTTTAAAGCAACAAGCTGCAACTTCATGAAATTTCAATTCCACTGAAGTTTTGTAACAGCACTAAGATTAATTTCTGCTGAAGAGCAGTGATGTGGAGAAACCTCAAGGCGCTGCTGTCTTGCCAATGCATCTTTTCCAGATGCCCAGTGAAATCTTGTTTATATGAATAAAAATGCACCATAGCTCTCTGGGAGAGGGCAGGCAGCTGGAAGGAAACATTATCTGATGGTGGACAAAACTGAAAGGAAATCTGAGTTGGTTTTGCCCACTGACATTTAATATTCATTTGTTTTACTTTTAACAGGATTTAACCCTGTCAATCATGTCCACTGCTGAACTAACTCACTCCAGATATCTTGCTATAGAACCAAAATCAGACATACTGTACACTCAGTGATCACTTTAATAAATACACCTGCACACCTGCTCATTAATGCAAACTCTATTTATCTCTGCAGTAGAGAGATTATGGTTCTACTGCACAGTTGTTTAAATATTCTCCTGAACACCGATATCTCTAAACAGGGAAGCACACTAAATACTGGGGGAACTCAGCAGGCCAGGCTGCATCTATGGAAAAGAATTGACATTTCGGACTGAGACCCTTCATTAGGACTGGAAAGGAAGAGTAGAAGTCTCTAACCAAGGATCTATCCTGATAACATATTGGGACACATCATGCTCACGATAACTCATGCTAGTGACTGAAATGACAATGTGGTAGAATTGAGGGTCCTGAATGTCAATCTTATGGACAGCAAATGAACTGAAGAAAGTGCAGAATCTTCAACAGCACTGTGATGTCTTTATCCAGAAGCAGAGGGGTGTGGATAAGGTAGATGAGAGGGATCTGCTTCCTGTGATGGAGCTGCTAAAACTCAAGGGCTTAATTACAAGCTGAGAAGAAGGAGATTTAGAGGGGATTTTTCTCCATAGAGGAATGGTTGAAATCTGGAACGTGCTGCCGTTGGAGATGGTGAAGACAGGTGCTTTCTCAGTATCTAAGGAGCATCAAGACAAGCACTTGCATCACCAAGGCTGTAGACCTAATGCAGATAAATGGAACTAGCACTGATGTGTGTAATGGTCAGCATAACTCTGCTGGGTTGATGGGTAACTTATGTCACTATGGTCTATGAACCATATCCCCCATCCTTTCCTGTTCTTCATCCTGTATTCATCTTGTTGAATATGCTTCATGAAGTGCATCACCTCCTCTGCAATCTGTTTTCCTGTCTTTGTAGCTGGGTATGAAGGCAATTTCCTCCCGCGCCCTTTGTCTGAGTGAAGGGCAGGAATACTGCTCCTCAAAGACCACTTTTTCCTGACCCTCTAAACCCTGACATGACCCAGACCACAACTTTGCAGCCCCCGACTTGTAAGGTTGTCGCTGGGTAACTGCCCTGGTGGAATCCTGAACAGTAGAGGTTCAGTAAATTCCTGCACGCCTTGATAATCACGTCACAGCTCATGTAATCAGAAGGCCTTTTCATCACCTAAAATGTCTCTAGGAAGAGCTAAAATATAATTAAAAGTATGTTTTTAACAGTTAATATAGAAATAATATATGTATTTAAATAGTCTATAGATGTGTGGTGGAGAGTATATTGACATTCTAGTATAGAATGCCAATGCCCTTGTACAGAAAATCCTACAAGGATTACAGCTCAATCAATTATAGGTAAAGCCCTCCCCACCACTGAGCACATCTCACAGAGCAGCTGTAAACTATTCCTCATCTTAAATTAATAAAGAAAAACTATCAAAGGGAAGTTGATGGGAGAGTATGTGAGAGAGAGTAAATTCTAAGGAGGAGGAGACTGGACAGTACTGTACTGGGATCCAGCACTAACCAATGGATTATAACGACACCTGTATTGTAATAAGTAACCTATTGTCAATAATTAAAACTTAAATATATAATGAAATTAAGAAAACTAAATAGAAACCTTAATTTAACCAATAGACTTGAGTAGTGAAATTGGTTACAAAGTGTTTCAACAAAGTCTAATGGGAAATGCATCATTCCATAACCAATAGGAATTGGAATTGGTTAATTATTGCTACATATGCCGAGACACAGTGAAAAGCTTGTCTTGCATATTGTTCATACAAATAAAATCATTACAGAGTGTATTAAGATAAAACAAGGTAACACAATAGCAGAATCCAGAATAAAGTGTAACAGCTAACGAGAAAGTGCAGTGTAGGCAGACAATAAGGTGCAAGATGACAAGGAGGTGCATTGTGAGGACTTCTTCCGCACTCTACCTAGTCCACCTTTCCCCTCCCAGCTTCTTACTTCATCCCCTCTTCCTTAACAACACATGTTCCCCTTGCCTGGACTCACCTGCCACTTGCCAGCCCTTACCCTGTTCCATCCTCCCACCTTTGCATTGTGGCTCATGCCCCCTCGCTTTCCAGTTCTAATGAAGGATTTTGTCGCAAAACATAGACTGTTTATTCCCCTCCATCAACACTGCCTGACTTACTGATTTCCTCCAAGAATTTGTGTGAGTTGCTCAAGATTTTCAGCTTCTGCAGAATTTTTTGCATATGTGAGGACAGCAGTTTAACTCACTGCAGCAGCAAACTATTTAACCATCTGATAACAATTTGGTCTTGTAAAGGATGTTGATACCCAGGATTAAATCTGAGAAATCCTATATGTAAAACTGCTCACAAGGATCAGCCAACATTCTTCATAACTTCCATTTGGATAACATCATCTGATTAGAACTGATGCAAATTTGATTTGACTGCAAAAGAACCTTAGACAAAGGCTTCACTGACTTAAATACTTACAGTGCAGAAGCAGAACATTCAGTCCGATTCCACACAGTAAAGATGCACAGATGTATACTCCCCACCTCCACTACATCACCAACTGACCATATACTCCCCACCTCCACTACATCACCAACTGACCATATACTCCTCACCTCCACTACATCACCAACTGACCATATACTCCCCACCTCCACTACATCACCAACTGACCATATACTCCCCACCTCCACTACATCACCAACTGACCATATACTCCCCACCTCCACTACAACACCAACTGACCATATACTTCCCACCTCCACTACATCACCAACTGACCATATACTCCCCACCTCCACTACATCACCAATTGACCAAATACTCCCATCTCTGGCACAAGCTTCCCACTATATAACCAGTTGACAAGCATGTCAACCCAGTATGTGCACTGGTGTGAAACTCTGCCATCATACTTACCAGTGTGCTTTCTTAAGTGATAGTAGTATGTAAGTTGGTGCTGAAAGTGGGTTTAAATTCGCCAGAGCAGCTTTCAAACTGATATGTATCTCCCTGATCCCCATAATGTGCACTATTTATTTATTCCATCTATTCCATCGATTTATTTATTCAATTTATCTATCTATTGATTTACTTAGAACATAAGGGTGCAGTACAGGCCCTTTGGCCCATAATATTATGCAGCCTTATAACCTACTTTAAGATCATTCTCATCCTTCGCTCCATTGTAGCCCACAATTTTTCTATCATCTGTGAGCCTAAGAGTCTCTTAAATATCCCTAATGTATCTGCCTCTACCACCACTACAGGCAACACATTCCATAACCCATCACTGTCTGTGTAAAAAAACACACAGACCTCTGACACACCCCCACCACATACTTTCCTTTAATCACCTTAAACTTATGCCCCAGGGAAGAACTCCCTGGCTGCCCATTCAATTTATTTGTTTGTTTATTCATGTGTTCTTTCATTTGTTTATTTATCTACCTATTTATTTATTATTTGACTATCTATTTATTATAAATTTATAATGGTTACATAGTGATTTTACTGTATTGCACAGTACTGCTGCCACAAAACATCAAATTTCCCGACATAAATCAGTGATAGTTAACCTGATGTAATGAGCCGGCATTCCAATGCTGCAGGAAAGTAGATTTTTCACAGTCAACACAGCGAGTGGAGCTGCTTCCTTTCAGTTCCGGTGACCTACATACTGTCTGCGTGGGTTTTAAATCTTCTCCCTGTGACTGTGTGGACCTCCTCTGGGTGTTCCAGTTTCTTCAGGCATTCTAAAAATGGATGGGCTGGTAAGATATCTGTCCCACGTTTGTAGGTGAGTGCTGCAATCTGATGGGAACTGATGGAAAACAAGAAAATAGCAACATGCACAAAATGCTGGAGGAGCTCAGCAGGCCAGGCAGCAGCTATACAAAAAAGTACAGTCGACGTTTCAGGTCGAAATCCTTCAGCAGGAACCCATTCCTCCAGCAATTTTTATGTGTTGCTCGGATTTCAGCATCTGCAGGTTTTCTCTTGTTTGTTAACAATAAAATAGCTTTGGGTAGGGTTAATATTAAAATGGGGGCTTGCTGGTCAATGTTGATGCAATGGACCAGTTTCCTTTCCTGATTCAGATTCAGATTTATTTATCACATTGTGTTAACAGCCAACGCACCCAAGGATGTGCTGGGAGCACACGTTTCGCCACACTAACATAGCATGCCCTAAGTATTCAACACAGTACAAGACACAGAACTACTCAAGCAGTAACAACAACAGAACAAAACAAGACAACAGTAAAACAAGCCCCTTTCCCACCCTCCCACATCCTCACACACACAGGCCTCCCTCCAAGTCCAGGATAGATTACCTCTGAGCCTCCACTTCTTCGCCCGAACTCTCAAACTTGCAGACATTCGTCCTCCAACCTCCAGTCTCTAGCCCGGACTCATCCTCTACCTCCAGACTTGTTGACTTTGGTCTTTAACCTTTTGGGCTTTCTACCTGCGGATTTGCTGACATCAGTCTTCAACTTTTTGGGCTTTCGGCCTCCAGACTCACTGAACTCTGGATTTCAAACAGATTCTAAGACAGGTTGGGGGGAGGGTTATTAATATTGTGAAGTGGCTTGAAGAGGTAGTTGTGAGGAAAGTCCTTGTGTATCTGACTGAGTGTGGAACAGCGGCTTAATCATGAGATCCCATGGAGAAGTCAAATGAAAGAGATAGAAAGAATGTGTTCACACTGGGAGAGGAGAGTGTGTAATTCTTTTTTTTGCACAGAGAATTTAAAAGAGATGGTTCACTGGAAGAAAGATGACTCTTGGATGAAGGGGAAGACTGCAGGGAAATAGAGGGCAGTGGAAAAGATAATTAGTGTCAATGTGCACACATCCACACCTGCAGAGAACAATTGGATTGATTGTTCTGCTTCTACACCATAAATATTTTATAAAAATCGATGACGCCTTTGAATAAAATCCTTATGACAGCAGATCAAGTTTGTGTCAATTCTAATCTGGTGAAATTATGGAGGCTCAAAAGATAGTTCGGCTGATGCTTAAGCACAGCATTGCTGAAGTCGTTCCTTAAGACTTGAGCCATCAACACCTTTTACAAGAATTAATTGGTTAGGGGATCATTAACCTTCAAATAATCCTGGATGGTAATATTTCATACTGAGCTAGTATTACTTTAGAAATCCACTTGCTTGCTGTGGCAGGCCAGGCTCATTCCACTGATGGAGACAGACCACACTGGAAGGTCACACATGATTTGTAAAGTTCAAAAAAAAATAGAATTAACCCTTGAGGTCAGGAATTTATTTTTCCCTCTCCACAGATGCTGTCTGCCTTGTTGAGTATTCTTTATACTTTCTGTTTTTAACTCAGATTTCCAGAGTCCACAGTATTTTCCTTTGTGCTATCTTTAGGTAGGTTTCATCCTATTTGTCAAAATATTATGATAATAGTATCAGATCAATTGAGAGAATGTGCTAATTGTGCATGCGGCTGACTGATCATGCGGTGAATCGATGGGGGCTCCTATGCGCAGGCTTTTGAGTGTTCATGCTTTTTCATTTCTGCGAGTCTGGTTCATTGCTCTCGCACTGTAAATTGCCCAGCATGTACCGTGGCTAACAGGACTCAATAAAAATGTTTAATTCCACTACTCTGTTGTCGCATACATAACAAACTCACAATAATCTGTTTTATTATGCAGAATTGTGTAGCCTTGAGATTTACAGTTTGAAAATTAACAATACACAAGCAATATATGCCAAAAGTGAATAGCAAATTAATTAAAGTAGAATTGAACACTGGTTTGGCTGTTTCAGTCATTTCACAAAATGAGTTTGAATGGCATTTCAAAGATTCAGAACAGAAGTCTACAGATATCCGACTAACAGCTGGAGATAAGCGAACTCCTGTGGAACGACATTTGTAACAGTGAAATACAACAACCAACAAGTCACATTGAGCTTGTATGTAGTAAAAACAGAAGGACCAGCATTGTGGGGATGTGAATGGCTGAGACAACTACAGCTTGATTGGAGGTCCTTCCACCAATTGCATGCCACGTCCCCTGCAAAAGAGTCAACTGAAAGTGAATAAAGAAAGGTACTGGATGATGCAACAACTGTCTCCATTCTGTGCGCCATGAAGTGCTCCCCAACAGAGGGCAAACTGAGTTGGTGCCAACCTCTGGGCCTCTGGTTGGAAAGCATATTGGACCAAGGAAGGACTGTGCTGTTCACAGTGCAAATGTGACAAGAGCAGTGGTCTGACTACAACAGTAGGCAATACATCTGAGAAGGCTTCTGATATGTTAATTAGACAGTTACTTGTGAAATGTGGCTTGGCTTTAAGCTAGAAATGAGTTCCAGGAGTTTCAGGAAAGTTGCAAGCATTTGGCTTTTGTGAGTATAAACAACCAGAATCTACTCTGCACGCCTTAAAGTTAATGCATGAACTTCAAGTGGGAGACAAAAAGCTGCTTGTAAAAGTAGATGCAAAGACCAAAGTCCAGCTGGATGAATGGAAGGCAGAAAAGAAAACAGTCGCTGGAAATACAGAAAACAGAGGACTTATCAGATAATGTTGTGGATGAGGAAACCAAGAGGAGAGAGAAGAAATGTGTCCAGAGGTGTCAGAACCACGTCCTACAGTCTCAGGGTCAACTCCTACAACCACCACAGAGTAGGCCCTGGAACGTGAAATTGTTTTCACAGCCACAAGTCCCCCATGTCAAGCAGAAGGATCCCCTTTGTCAGGAAAGATGTTATCCCACAAGAGTAAGAAAGACTCCACAGCGATGAAATATTTTAGTCTGAATGGGACTATTTAAAATTTACTGTGTTGTTAATGTCAGTGTATAGTGGTTATATTATATAGTATACTGTGTATATAGTTGAGTTGTATTTTCTATTGAGTTGCAGTTTATAGTTTCTATTATGTATTGAATATTTCATCAATATTTGAGAAATGTTGTAAATATGTTATTGATGAAGCATTCTTGATCATTTAAATAATTCACTACAGGTTATATGTAAAATATGTGAAATGTATACATCATCACGCTACCATGTGATACCTGTGCATCTTGCTCAAAGTAAGCATGATGTTAGACTTACATTTTGGACTCCCATGTCTGCCTTTCAATTAGTTCAATGTTTTGAAGTTACAAAACATAATAGACACTGACTTTGTGAACACTGTCATAAATTCTGAAAAGACTGACAAAGTTTAATGAAGTTCTGATGAAGGGTCTTGACCTGAAAACTCAACTCTTTATTCCTCTCCGTAGATGCTGTGTGACTTACTGAGTTCCTCCAGCACTTTGTGTGTTTACTCCGCAAAGTTCAATGACTGAGTTTAGTATGTTCCCCCTCCCTTCAATCCTGCTTCAGATCAAAATATTACCATGTAACAGCTTTCCAAAATAATAGACGATTGAATCTCTACCAGGTCTTTAATAAACTCCTCATTACAGATATTTAGAGATGTGACAGCCTATAATTCCAATGAAATTTCCATGTCATCTATAACATGTTCCCTGGAACAATTGATTCTTCCAATACAACACATCAACTTTAATGGTGTTATTAAAACGATGAATATATCATTCAATTCTTCACCACAAATACAATATTAAAAATAACTCAGACAGCCATGTGCATTGGAATGCGAATGCTGCTCTGAAAAGTTGTGATAAGTGTTTAATAATAGATTCCATTTAAAGGTTAATTTTATCGTTGACAGCATTTTAAGTGGCAGCTGCTGGGGTTCTGCCTGTCCTGTTACTGTAAAGGATGGGTCAGGCCTTAGTGTTGTGGAGTGTTCCATTCTGCTCGATCATGCCTCTTGCAAAAAGTTTTCTCTGGGAAATTACCTTTGACTACATGTCCATTAGCCTATGTTCTACACTGTAGATCTTGTAAAATGGCTGCCTGGGTAGAATGTCAAAGCACTTGGCAGAATACCTCATCATAAAAAGTCTTCAACAAGCACCAGGACCTCTTTTGGCTGGTGGTGAGAAGGGCCCTTCCTGTCAAAGTCTTACTGTACATCCAGAGTTTCAATCCCACCATTACCCTCATCGTGGTAGTTGGTCATCCACATATGGACTGCGTGTTGCCAGGAATACAGGAAAAGGGATGCAGTTGACCTCATCAAGGTTCATCCAAAGAGGGCTCTCTGGTCCATGAATTGTCTTCAAGGATGGAAGTTGACTTTCAAGGATGCTACAACTCATCTTCTTAGTATGATAAACCCAAGAGATTCTACAGATGCTGGAAATCCAGAGTAATACACACAGAATGTTGGAGGAACTCAACAGGCCAGGCAGCATCTATGAAGAGGAATAAAGATTTGATACTATAGGCTAAGATCCTTTAGCAGTACATTGCAATACAAAATAATTTAAAAACTATAAATTCTGATAAGAAGTACATAAAATATTAAATTAAGTAAGTAGTGCAAAAAGAGAGACAAAAACATGTGAGACGGTGTTAATGGATTCATGGTCCATTCAGAAATCTGATGGTGGAGGGGTAGAAGCTGTTGCTGAAACTTTGAGTGTGTGTCTTCAGGCTCCTGTAACTTTATCTTGAGGGTAGTAATGAGAATACAGCATGTGCCAGGTGATGGGGGTCCTTAATAATGGATACTGCCTTTTTGAGCATCACCTTTTGGAGGTAACTTTGATGCTGGGGAGGCTAGTGCCAATAATGTTTACAACTTCCCACAGCTTTTTCTGATTCTGTGCAGTGAACCCGCCATACCAGATGGTGAAGCAACTAGCTAGACTGATATCCATGGTATATCTGTAGAAACGTGCAAGTATCTTTGTTGACATACCAAGTCTCCCCAAGCTCCTAACAAAGTACAGGTGCTGTCATACCTTCTTTGTAATCGCATCAATATTTTGGACTCAGGACTGCAGAGACCCAGGTTTTGAGCTTGTTGATTAAAACTGAGGGCATGATTGTCTTGAATGTTGAGCTGTTATCAATAAACTGCAGCCTGATGTACTGTAAGTATTACAACTGACTAGATGATCCAAGGCCAGTGAGACTGCATCCAGTGTAGACGTATTCTGGCATTAGGCAAATTGCAGTAGGTCCAGGTCCTTGCTTAAGCAGGATTTGATTCTAGCCATGACCAACCTCTCAAAGCACTTTGTCATAGTAGTTGAGTGTGCCACAGGTTGATAGACATTGAGCTAGCTCACCCTGCTCTTTTTGGACACTGGTATGGCTGTGGCCCTTTTGAATGAGGTGGGAACCTTCGATTGCAGCAGTGAAACCAAGTGAGGTAGAAGGTAGGTGATGGGGGGGGGGGGGTTGTGGCTGAAGTGAGAAGTTGGAAGGTGATTGGTTAAAAAGGTAAAGAGCTGAAAAAGAAGGGATCTGATAGGAGAGGAGAGTGCTCCATAGGAGAAAGGGAAGGAGGAGGGGTTCCAGAGGGAGGTGATAGGCAGGTGAGGTGATGAAATGAGGTAAGAGGGGAGCCACAACGGGAATAGGAAAAAAATGGAAGGGGAGGGGGAGAAATTACTAGAAGTTAGAAAAGGCATGTTGATGTGTCAGGTTGGAGGCTACCCAGATAGAATTTGATGTGATACTCCTCCAAACCGAGACTGGAAATGCTCAATAAAGTGATTCCCCCAATCTAGATCGGGTCTCACCAATGTAGAGGAGGCCTGACCAGGTGAGGCAACACTTCACCTGCAGGTCCATTGGGGTCACCTACTGTATCCAGTCCACCCAGTGTGGCATAATGAGGTAGACTGTGAACCCAAAAGTCTATTCTAGGGACTTTCTTCTATGGAGCACCTGCCTCTCCTATCAAATTCCTTCTTCTTCAGCCTTTCACCTTTTCCACCTATCACCATCCAGCTTCCAAAGATGTATGGGTTAGTTGTGGCCATGCTGCGGGGGAAGTGTGGTGACACATGTGGCCTGCCCACAGCATGTCCTCAAACTGTGTTGGTCGTTGACGCAAATGATGCATTTCACTGCAAGTTTTGACTCTCCAATGAACATGTGACAAATGAAGTGAATCTCCCTCTTCAATCATTCCCTCTCTGATCCATTCTGATGGCATGCTTTCTAAGGTGCATGCCAAAGGAGGACTTCACAACCAAATGCTGCCAGCTTGCGCATTCCAACGTGAGTCTGCTGAGGGGCCAGCTGAAGCTTTACGCAGCCACTGAAAATGCTCTGTGAAGAAAGCCACAGGAGAGCATCCTCCCCTTCACTGGACACCACGGCTGGACTTTGTGTAGCAGTCTCTGAAGTGTTTCACCGATGGAACGCTTGGGTTGAAACATCAGTGACGTTGCTAATTGTAAGTAAGTGTTCTCATGAAGTTCTAAAAGCGATCAGTCATTGTGAAAATACTGTGACACACAATCTTGTCAAAAACTTGATTGATGCTTTGGCAACATATTGCAACCAAAGCTGGTACAGAAGCTGAAGAAACATGGTGGGAGCACTGATTCAAAGGATATCTTCTAAATGTAATGAGGAAGAATTTTAAAAAATCAGAAGGGAAACAATTCAGATGCTGGAAGATTGAATTTAAAACATTGGCTGCACTCAGCAGGTCAACCAGTATCTCTGGGAAGAGAAACAGAGTTAATGTTTCAGTTTGAAGACCCTTCATCTGAAATATTGTTTATCGGCAAAAGTTGGGTAGACTAAAAAAAACTGAACCAGGGCAATCAGATATAATTAAATACCATTCATCTTGTTGACCAATAAAAAACAAAATTCAACTCAGTTGAGAATCAGAATCAGAATCAGATTAAGATTCACTGATATATGTCATGAAATTTGTTCTTTTGTGGCAGCAGTACAGTGCAATAATAAAATATACTACAAATTACAAAAGCTTTATACACTATATATATATATATATATAAAGTATTCAACCCCCTTGGAAGGTTTCATGTTTTATTGTTTTACAACATTGAATCACATTGAATTTAATTTGGCTTTTTTTGACGCTGGTCAACAGAAAAAGATTCTTTTGTGTCAAAAGAGATCTAAATTAATTACAAATATAAAACATAAAATAATTGATTGTATAAGTATTCACCCCCTTTAATAGGCACACCAAGTCATCACTGGTGCAGCCAATAGGTTTTAGATGTCACATACTTAGTTAAATGGAGATCACCATGTGTAGTGAAGGTGTTTCGATTGATTGTAGTAAAAATGCACCATATCTGGAAGGTCCAACTGTTAATGAGTCAGTATCCTAGCAAAAACTACACCACAAAGACAAAAGAACACTCCAAGCAACTCAGAGAAAAGGTTATTGAAAAGCATGAGTCTGGTAATGGATACAAGAAAATTTCCAAGTCACAGGTTATCCCTTGGAATACAGTTAAGTCGATCATCAAGAGATGGAAAGAAGGCCATTCTCAAAAACTGAGTAACCATGCAAGAAAGGGGACTAGTGAGGGAGGGCATCAAGAAACCTATGACAACTCTGAAGGAGTTACAAGCTTCAGTGGCTGAGATGGGAGAGACTGTGCATACAACAACTGTTGCCCGGGTGCTTCACCAGTCGCAGCTTTTAGGGTAAGTGGCAAAGAGAAAGCCAGTGTTGAAAAAAACTCACATAAAATCTCAGCTGGAGTTTGCCAGAAGGCATGTGGGAGACTTTAAAGTCAGCTGGAAGAAGGTTCCATAGTCTGATGAAACCAAAATTGAGCTTTTTGGCCATCAGACAAATCGCTATGTTTGGCGTAAGCCAAACACTGTACATTATCAAAAACATACCATCCCTACCATGAATCATGGTGGTGGCTGTATCATGCTATGGGGATGCTTCACTGCAGCAGGATCTGGAAGGCTTGTGAAGGTAGATGGTAAAATGTATGTAGTAAAATACAAGGAAATCCTGGAGGAAATCCTGATGTAGTCTGAAAGAGAACTGCAACTTGGGAGAAGATTTGTTTTCCAGCAAGACAATGACACCAGGCATAAAGCCAAAGCTACACAGGACTGGCTTTAAAAACAACAAAGTTTATGTCCCAGAGTGGCCAAGTCAGAGTCCAGACCTCAATCCAACTGGGAATTTGTGATTGGACTCAAAAAGGCCTGTTCACTCACGATCCCCATGCAATCTAACAAAGCTTGAGCAGTTTTGTGAAAAAGAATGGGTAAAAATTGTAACATTCTGATGTGCAAAGCTGATAGAGATCTATCCACACAGACTCAAGGCCATAATTACTGCCAAAGGTGCACCGACTAAATACTGACTTGAAGGGGGTGAATACTTATGCAATAAATTATCTTGTGTTTAATATATATAATAAATTTAGACCAATTTGTAGAAATTTGTTTTCACTTTGAGTCTTTCCTTTTAATCAGTGTCAAAAAAGCTGAATTAAATCCATTGTGATTCAATGTTATAAAACAGTAAAACGTGAAAACTTCCAAGGGGAGTGAATACTCTTTATGGGCACTATATGGCATTATATACACTGTATGTGTTCTTGGGCTTATGGACTGTTCAACCATTCAAGTATTGTTGGTTGGAACTAAAGTGTTTGTGTTTGACTTTGCAGGATACTCACACCACTCGTGTCATTGTTTATATTGACAGAGGATGGAAATGACACTGAGAAAATGTTAAACATTCACGGGGACGATATACAAATTCCTTACAGAGTTCCTTATGGAACTCTGAAATCCAACGCCCTTCACCGTAATAATGTTACGCTAAACACTATGCTACTGTGATGCCGTATAGGCATGACATCAAATGAAAGGATCTGTGTGTTATTTGTATAATGAGTACATTTTAATAAAATAAGTTTCACTAAGATGTATCTGGACATTTTGGGAGTCATGATGCTAATTTTGCCAATTACTTTATAATCCATCCTGAGATGACAGAGTAATTGTTCACCATTCATTACCCTCAGTCACACAATCCATGAGAATCAGTCGCAAATGCATGAGTGAAAATCAAACAGAACAAGACAGATGGTCTACTAAGTGACTGAATGTATTTACTGAACTAACCAGAGGACTAGAATGAATGTACAAATGCAAATGTTGCTTAGGGCAAACATGCAAAAGATGAAACCTTAGAGGAAATGATGCACTAAGACATCTGCCTACAATACATCAAACTCTGCTGGGTAAGCCGAAAACTAGAGTTGGAAACTCTGAAGTTGTCTGTGCTTACATTATACATTATTGTCCTAAACCACTGAAGCAATCCATTTGCCATTCCACATCATTCCTTCTATCAGAACACTGGTTTATAGAAATGTTAAAAAATTGAGATGAATGACTTTTAAACTGTCTGATTCCCTTAGAACGCATAGCCAGAAGAACTGTGCTCTGAAGGATAATGATATTGGTAATATAATAATAATGGTAATATTCCTCAACTGAAGTTAATTTACCATACAATCAAGCTGATATTTAGGGACAACTTGCAACAAAAATAGCCACTAGTACTTCAGATATATGCAAGTAATCCTTGTTTAAATAGCATTATGATGGAACATAGCTTTACAAATTGCTCTTTCTATGGAGCTGTTGCACTTTGTTCTCCACTCTATTTGTTTTACTGTGTACTACCTCAATGCACTGTGTAATGACTTGATGTATATGAACACTATGCAAGACAAGCTTTTCACTGTATCTCGGCACAGGTGACAATAATAAACCAATTCCAATTCCAATTTCAATTGTAATTCATGTTGCAAAATAATTTGTGTAAGTGATATGTGTTAAGAATTTATATAGCTGACATGAGTAATGAATTATTTACTGGTGATTTTTCTGGTTTGCTGTTCTCCAACAGAAGGCTTCAACGTATTTTCATCTAATCCTTTCATCTTTCTGCTTTGTGTTACCAGCTGTTCATCCTCACCCCAGATGTTTGTTTCCCTCAGCTATATTGTGTATTATGTCCGTTCCTGGTGTGGACCTGTCCTCTTCTCAGCTGCCTGGTGGACCACTGGACTGTACATAACTGAATTATAAATTGGATTTCCCTCATTTTGGAAAATCAGTTAACATGATAAATTCAGCTTTTAAGCTCTTATGATTGAAAGTATACACCTCCAACAATGAGTACCATGCACACATATTTGAATTCTGAAAGTAAGCCCTGCAGCACTAGTTGAGAAGTTCTTTTGCTCAGTTTTTACTTTGATTTTTTTTTTGCCTCAATTCATTCAATTGATGGATGTTAACATTCGGAAAAGCAGCTCTTACCCTCTTTCTTTGTTCACTAGAATTCAAAGTTAGGCATATTGGCAGTTGGTTGAGAAATATCACCCTAAGTGAATCACAGTCAGAATCAGGTTTATTATCACTGACATATCTCATCAAATCTGTTCTTTTGTGGCAGCAGTACAATGCAAGACATAAAAAGTTGTTAGTTACAATAAAACAATAGATAAGTAAATGATACAAAAGAGGAATGGCAAAGCTATGTTCAGGCTCTTTTCAAAAATCAGATGGCAGAGGAGAAGAAGCTGTTTCTAAACATTGAGTGTGGGTCCTCAGGCTCCATCAGGCTCCTGAAGGGAATAAGGAAAAGAGGACATGTCCCAGATGGTGAGGGTCCTTAATGATCTCCCTTCAGAGGTGATAGGTGGAAGAGGCAAAGGCTGAAGCAGAAGGAATTTGATTGGAGAGAAGAATGGGCCATGGCATAAAGGGAAAGAGAATGGGGAAACAGAGGCAAGAAGACAACTGGATTGTGAGGGTGGGGAAGGGAAAGAGAAGGGATAAGATGGGTCATAGGAATATGGGAAAACATAAAGGATGGTTACAGATGGGAAGAGCTACCAGAAGTTAGAGAAATTGATGCTGATACCATCAGGTTTCAGAATGCCAAGACGGAATATGATGCGATGCTCATCCAGCCTGCATCTTGCCTAAATGCGTCAGTAGAGGAGGCAGTGGACAGATATGTTGGTGGGGGAAAGGGAAGTGGAATGAAAATGTTTGGACACTGGCAAATCCTGGCTGATATGGCAGATGGAGCAAAGATGATCAACAAAATGGTCCACCAATCTGCATCAGGTCTCTCTACTGTAGAGAAGGCTGCACTGAGACCACTAAACATAATGAATGATATCAATAGGCTCACATGTGAAGAACTGCCTCACCTGGAAGGACTATTTAGGACCCTGAATGGCGGTGTGGGAGGAGATGTAGGAGCAGGTGTGGCACTTATCACGCTTGCAGGGATAAGTGTCAGGTGGGAGATCAGTGGGGGAGAACGAGTGGGTAAGGGAGACAGGTAGGGAGCAATCCCTGTGGAGAGTGGGAAGTTGGGGGGAGAGGGAAAGATGTGCCTGGTGGTAGGATCACATTGGAGATGGTGGAAGTTGCAGAGAATGATGTACTGGATATGAAGGCTCATGGAGTGATAGGAAAAGAGAAGGGGAATGCGATCCCTGTTAAGTCAGTAGGGGGAGGATTGGGTGAGGGCAGACGTGCAGGAAATGGAAGAGATACTAGTGAGGGCAACAGTGATAGCAGTGGTGGTGAACCCATGTTTTCTGGAAAAAAAAGAGGACATCTCAAATGTTCTGGAATGGAAAATCTCATCATGATAACAGATGCTTAGCAATGGAGGAACAGAGGGAAAGGAATAGCATCCTTGCAAATGTCAGGATTTGAAGAGATATAGTCTAGGTAATTGTGGGAGTCAGTGAGAAATGGGAATTCCACCATACGTATACAAAATTCATAAGATGCCACATCAGTTTGTTCTGAATTGCTTTACTGTTTTAATACCAGCCTGGGTTAATTTCATTTAATCAAGCCCATTAACATAGCATACAGTACAACTTAAGATTATAGCAGGTTCTCTCCCAAGCAGCGTTATTGGATAAAGCTGGATATTTTAACTATTAGATATAATACACTCGTGTAGTAAAAATCTGACTCTGTAATATCCATTTGCACACTCATGATTAGTTCTTCAATGGATGGAAGTGAGTTGATCAGGGATCAGTTTATCAACTTATGTTCTTGCACCTTATTGACAACCTGCACTGCACTTTCTGTGTATCTCCAACCTTCTCCCCTCGCCAACCTTTTATTCTGGATCTTGCCCTCATTCTTCCCAGTCCTGATGAAGAATCTCAACCTGAAACACTAACTGTTCATCGATGCTGCCTGATCTGCTGAGCTCCCCCAGCATCTGGTGCATATTGCTCCAGATTTCCAAATTCTGCAGTCTCTCTTGTGTTCCCATTCAGTCTGTTTGTATAAAAAAGGGAAAAATAGCAAAGAATCAGTGCAGATTTCCATTCCGACCCACTCAGGCTAAACAATGGAATCTAAAGGCCAATTGCACATGCAGAATATGGATTTTCTCATATACATGTTTCCACTCTGCTCTTGAAACCGCAGCCACTACTACTGCAGTGGCTTACTGACTGCTAATTCAACTAATATTAACTTTGAACTACACACTTCACAATCCAGAGATCCAGTTAATTCCCAGATAAGTTCAGTGAATGTGAAGTGATTGGTACGTTATTTCCATTGCAATGGGGAGGCCTTCCTTGAGATCTCAGTGTAATCATAAAATGCTGGAGGCACTCAGTAGACCAGGCAGCATCTAGGAAAAGAGTACAGTCGACATTTCAGACTGAAACATCATACTCCTTTCTCTTGTTTGTGATCTCACTATAATTATCAAATATTGATTCACATTTAAGGCAAATTGTCCAAAACTATCTAAAGCAAGGGAACTTTGGGTAAAACAAACTTTCTTATTTTTCTCTGTTTAAACAGGATACTATATCAGGCCAAAAATAAAGAAAATGAGTGCTTTAGTTCCACACCCAGTTTGCTGAGTATCTCATCAAGCCACATACACAGATCTGCATAGATGGAGACAGGCAATTTGGTCCATCCAATTCACAAAGGTATTTATTGTACATTTCATTCAAGTTTCCTTCTACATTTTTGCAACTAAATCTATCTGTAATCTTCCATTTATTTCTTCCTCAAATACTTTCTAGCCTCATTGTAAGTGTATCCGTATTATTCCCTTCTACCAATCCACCAATCCCTGTGATGGCATATTTCACTTTCTCACCAATCTTTGGGTTAAAACATTTAATTTGACTTTCTTACTGAATGTCCTGGTGACTATATTTTAGTGACAGCCTGTACTTATGCTCACCCACATGTGGAAACGTTCTCTCTGCATCTATTCTGTCAAAAGAGTTTTAAACACCTCTGTGAGGTCAGTACACAACTTTCTTCTGTCAAGAGAAAGAAACCCAGTCCTTTCACTTTTTCCTGACATGTGCATTTCGCATCATTCTTGTAAATTTTCCCTAGGGTGTTTCCACAACTTCTATTTATTTTCACAATTTGGTGGCCAGAACCAAGTGCAATATTTCTAACTGTGACCAGAGCAGACTTCATGGACTTAATGGCCTAACTCTGCTCCTATATCTTTATAGTTATTGCCATAAAATTGTCAAATTCCTGAACCAGAGTGGATAACTTCACTCACTTCAACACTAAACTGAATCCATTACCTCTGGAACAACACACACAAAATGCTGGTGGAACACAGCAGGCCAGGCAGCATCTATAGGGAGAAGCACTGTTGATGTTTTGGGCCGAGACCCTTCGTCAAGACTAACTGAAAGGAAAGATACTAAGAGATTTGAAAGTAGGAGGGGGAGGGGGAAATGTGAAAGGATAGCAGAAGACCGGAGGGGGTGGGATGAAGCTAAGAGCTGGAAAGGTGATTGGCAAAAGTGATACAGAGCTGGAGAAGGGAAAGGATCATGGGACGGGAGGCCTAGGAAGAAAGAAAGGGGGAGGGGAACACCAGAGGGAGATGGAGAACAGGCAGAGTGATGGGCAGAGAGAGAGAAAAAACAAACAACTAAATATGTCAGGGATGGGGTAAGAAGGGGAGGAGGGGCATTAACGGAAGTTAGAGAAGTCAATGTTTATGCCATCAGGTTGGAGGCTACCCAGCCGGTATATAAGGTGTTGTTCCTCCAACCTGAGTGTGGCTTCATCTTGACAGTAGAGGAGACAGTACCTCATTACCTCTAGACTCCTTTCAAAGACTCTACAACTCAATACAGCACAATACAGGCCCTTCAACCCACAAAGCTGTGCCGAACATGTCCTTACCTTAGAAATTACCTAAGGTTACCCATAGCTCTCAATTTTTCTAAGCTCCATGTATCTATCCAGGAGTCTTATAAAAGACCCTATCACACCCATCTCTACCATTGTCGCCGGCGGTCCATTCCACGCATTCACCACTCTCTGCGTAAAAAACTTACCCCTGATATCTCCTCTGTACCTACTTCCAAGCACCTTAAAACTGTGTTGTCTCATGCTAGCCATTTCAGCCCTGGATAAAAGCCTCTGACTATCCACATGATCAATGCCTCTCATCATCTTATACACCTCTATCAGGTCACCTCTCATCCTCCTTAGCTCCAAGGAGAAAAGGCCGAGTTCACTCAACCTTTTCTCATAAGGCATGCTCCCCAATCCAGGCAACATCCCTGTAAATCTCCTCTGCACCCTTTCTATGGTTTCCACATCCTACCTGTAGTGAGGTGACCAGAACTGAGCACAGTACTCCAAGTGGGGTCTGACCAGGATCCTATATATCTGTAACACTACCTCTCGGCTCCTAAACTCAGTCCCACAATTGATGAAGGCTAATGCTCCATATGCCTTCTTAACCACAGAGTCAACCTGTGCAGCAGCTTTGAGCATCCTTTGGACTCGGACCCCAAGATCCCTCTGATCCTCCACACTGCCAAGAGTCTTGCCATTAATACTATATTCAGCCATCATATTTGACCTACCAAAATGAACCACCTCACACTTACCTGGGTTGAACTCCATCTGCCATTTCTTAGCCCAGTTTTGCATCCTATCAATGTCCTGCTGTAACCTTTGACAGCCCTCCACACTATCCACAACACCCTCAACATTTTTGTGTCATCAGCAAATTTACTAACCCATCCCTCCACTTCCACATCCAGGTCATTTATAAAAATCATAAAGAGTAGGGGTCCCAGAACAGATCCCTGAAGCACACCACAGGTCACTTAAGTTCTCAGTATCATTTATTTTATTTTTGTTATTTATTATTAGCATGATTTGTCCCCTTTTGTACATTGGACATTTGTCAGTCTTTGTTGTGTATAATTTTTCATAAGCTCCATTGTATTTCATTCTTTTCCTGTAAAATGAATCTCAAGGTAGTATATGGTGAAATTTAACTTGAGCTTTGAGCTTTCCTGCTGTGGACTGGCCAAGGTTCTTCATTTATGGTCTTGTTAACAAATTAACCAAATTTTTATAGTTTTGTATTTTTTGTATTTGTATATAGATTTGTATTTCAGAATCTCTTAGTTCCTTTTCTCAACACAGACTTGCACTATCCAGGCTGAAAGTAAACTGCATAAGCTTCCAGCTAACTCATATGTTTCCCTACCATACCTGAAATAATTGGGGTATATTACCTCCCTGAATGAGGTCACACCTTGCAGAACTGAAGGGCTGCAGCAGCCAAGCCAGCTTCCGCTAATTCACCAATGACTTTCCTTGCAGTATAAGGTCAGAAGTAAGGGTCTTTGTTGGTAAACACACAACATTGGATTCTACTTACAGACTCTAGGGCAGCCCATGCCTGCTTGCAGTTAAACCAAGATAACATTAATATGTGGGCTGGTAAATGGCAAGTGATGTTTATTCTATGCGATTGCCTGACAATAACTATTTCCAACAAGAAGGAATCTAATCACCTCACATTGAATTTTACTGAGTTTTCCATCAGTGATATCATGGGAATTGTTATTAATCTGAAATGAATGATGCACATTAATAAATACATATCCTGCAGCATGTCACTCCTGAAGGACCTTCTGACATCCACAAGCCGAGATCCTCATTGTGATGAGATGCACATCAGTAGCCTGGTTGAGTCCTGGACCAAGAAGCACACACAAAATGCTGAGGAACCAAAAGGGTAAGTCAGCATCTATGGAGGAGAGTAAATAGCTGGCATATTGGGCTAAGACTCTTCATCAATTCTGATGAAACCTGATGAAGGGTCTCAGAACAGAGCATCAACTGTTTATTCCCCTCCATAGATGCTGCCTGACCTGCTGAGCGCCTCCACCATTGCTCTGGAGTACCACCACTGGCCCACAACTCTGGGTTTTGCAAGTTCTCCCTGTGACCCTGTGGGTTTCCTCTGGGTGCTCTGGTTTCCTCAAATTCCCAAAACATGAAGGTCAGTAGGTTAATTGACCACTTTAATTTGTCAGTAGGGTGTAGGTGAGTGGTAGAATCTGAGGAGAGGAGTAAATGAGAAATTGTGAAGGGTGCGAGATGGTCAGCATGGGTCATTGGACAGAAGAACCTGTTTTTGTGGTGCTTCACTCTTTGATGGCACAGTACTTAAGACAAATTAAGAAAAATCCGCCTGCTTAATGATCAGCCAAATCACTATACTAAACACTCACTCCCTGCAATCTGCCTGCGGAACCTACCTTCTACATAATACACTGCAACACTCCATGATGACATTTCTGCATAAATACAAAGGTTCTACAAATCCTGGAAATCCAGGGAAACTCGTATAACATGCTGAAGAAACTCAGCAGATCAGGTAACATCTGTGGAGAGGAACAAACAGTCGATGACTTGGATTGACACTTCATCAGGACTGAACAGGAAGGGGGAAGGAACTAGAATAAGAAGGCTGGGGAGAGAAGAAGGAATACAAGCTAGAAGGTGATAGGTGAAGCCACATGAGGTGGAAGGTTAGTAGGTGGATGAGGGAGAGGGATGAAGTGAGAAGCTGAAAGGTGACAGGTGGAAAAGATAAAGGGCTGAAGAAGAAGGAATCTTATAGGAGAGGAGAGTGGACTATGGGAGAAATGGAAGGAGGAGTGGCAGTAGAGTGAGGTGATAAGCAGGTGAAGAGAAGAAAAAGGGTAAGAACTACCAAATCTATGATCACCTAAGAATGAGGTCAGCTGGTACCTTGGGAATATTATGATACCTGTTTCCCTCCGAGTCACAAGTTATCTTAGACACAAGACAGCTTGGTGTAGTTAATGTTGTGGTGGAGCGAGAGGTTTTGCTTTTTGGTGAGAAGAATATAAAGAGACCTCAGAATGACAGTGCCTTAATTAATGCTAAGATTGTCACATAGGTCACATAAGTCACTCAAGGGTGAACCATGGTTCAAAACATCTGGCTGAATTCTCTGAGGCAGTGCAATTTCATGCAAAGTGAACACAAATAAATTCCACTAAAGAAAAGTTAAGTTTCAGATACATTCTGAAAGTAACATTTCTCCATGTCAATACCTTTTAATAGTAGAAACTGCAGTCAATAGTAAGTTACCTATATCAGACATTCAGCTGTAGCAAGCTATTAGGGAAGTGAATGGTAAAGGGGATAAAAGCACGAAAGTTTGTGGAGATTTGGTGAGGCCACATCCAGAGTATAGCAACGAGTTTTAGATGGCATACCAGAGAAAGATGGGAACTCTCTTATGCTTTGTGCAATATCGATCCACTAAGTGATTCCTGGAATGAGGGTGATTGAACTCCAGTGATGATGGCAGTTCAGAAGTGTATTGGATTAGTTGTAAGGTCGACTGCCAGAATGCGTCCAGTGCGCATCGATCACATAGTGAATCGATTAGACCTCCGATACATGGAAGGAAATCTCTTTTCACACAGGGTTTGAGGCGTTTATGTTTTTCATCTCAGAGGGACCAATTTGTCACTCCCACACTTTGGGTTGCACAGTGAGTACTGTAACTGACATGACTCAGTAAAAATGTTTAATCATAATTGTTTAATCATAATCATAAAATGTTTAATCATAATAATCAGTAATTATTGATAGCTAAGCACAAACTATGGACTCACTTTCAAGGACTATACAAATCATGTTCTCAGTATTATTTCTTTATTTATTTGTTCATTTCTTTATTTATTATTATTATTATTATTATAGTGCTTTTTATCAGCTCAAGGTGGTAAAACTTGAGGTACAGGCATAGCCAAGCTCACCCATTTCTCAATTGCTAGGAACTTTCAGACTATTCTAGTGGTGTGTAGTATTGTGGCTTTCTGGAGATTAACATAGATATTACTGTGTAACCCTAATCATTCAATGCTATTGGTCAGTGACTTTGGGTTCATACCAGTTGTAGATATTACTTTTGGATCAATGTATACCCTACTCATGTTCCATAATCTTTCAATTTCCTTTTTTAATTCCACATATTTTTGGTGTTTTTTTCACTTTTTGATTACTGTATATTACATGTGTTTGGAATGGCTATATCAGATTGAATTAAACATCTGCAGGATCCTACAATCTGTTGGATTATTTCTGCTTTCTCTTGTCATTTTCTGTTTACCATCTTGAATTTGTTAGTCTTTAATTATGTATTTTTGATAATTTATTGTTCTAACCACCTGGTCCTGTATTGTCACAAGGAGCCCCTCTGTCTCTAGGAAACGGTATCCAACTCTGAGCCAGGTGTCCGATGCTTCTTTGTTGACATCTAGTCTGCCCAAATTGTGGGGCTGTCTTCCATGGAGGGTCATGCTTTTCCATTGGTTAACTTTTTCTTCAATAGTGATAATGTCTTCGTTTTTCATGGTTGTGCTTTTATTTATGTTTAGTGGTGGTATATTTCTCATTGGAATTGCATATAACTGTGTAGAGTGCTGAATCCTGTTTTCACTGATGAAAATATGTCCTTAGAAATTTTATCTGACTGTTGTGTAAAGTTTTTATGTCTCTTATTCCTCTTCCTCCTCCTAGGCTGTGTAAATATAAATGCATTTGAGCGTATTTAGTGTTTTCTAAAATTTGTCATTTCAGTTCTTATTTTTTATTGTAACTTTTCCAAATCTGTTTCAGTCCAAGATATTATGCCAAAAGACTATGTTAGTATGGCATAGCAGAAATATTTTTTGGCTTTGTTATATTTTTACTATTGAGCTCTGTTTGACAGATTTTCTTAAGCCTTGAAGTAAATTCTGTCAAAAGTTTTCCCTTTATCATACTATGATCTATTTTCGTTCCTTGTTGATATCCCAGATACTTATATGATTCATATTTAACCATCGCTCTATTGCACCTTTTTTATGTTTAATGTTCTGCACCTAGCTAGTCCAAAATTCTTGTTTATGTCTTTCAAAAATAGCTCTACTACTTGAATTAAATGCTTCAGCTTTATTGATGAAGGAGCATATAATTACAAATCGTCCATGTATAGAAGGTGTCAAGGTACAATTCGTTTGGTTGTCTCTGATTTGATACCCAGTTTTCTTTGATTCAACAAGTTAGAGAACAGGTTTAATGCTAGACAAAGCCATAATTAGCTATACTTCTTTTTAGTTATGAATAAACAACAGGATTTTCAATCCAGTCTCTGAAAATCTTAGACATCTCTCTGCAAAGAGATCCCCAAATAAGCACGAGGATCTATAAACTTCTCAAAAGAATCTCAGCAAGTCTCAAAGTTCATTACATTCCTGGCCATCATTATCAGCATAGGATTTCATTGTATGACACAAATGAAAACACATTTTGATGTATTGTTTTGATGGATTTGCACTTTAGGTCACACAAAAACATTTGACGTGTGTCATGAAGTGGCAAACGTCAGTGCATAAACCTCCACACAGAAATTTCTGAATCACTCGTAATTTGAATTTCCTGCTTATCACCCTCCACCTCATATACTAGCTTCTTCTGTGAGATTCCTGAGAAAAATTGTCACTCACAGTGAGGTGATTAAATCATTTATCATCATGAACCATCTGACGTCAGTGACAGAGCTTATACAGTGCTTTGCAAGAACCACTTAGCGTGACATCAATGTGAGTCAATTTTCCTGAGTAACACACACAAAATTCTGGGGGAACTCAAGCAGGTCTGGCAGATTTATGGAGAGGAATAAAGAGTTGATGTTTTAGGCCAAGACCTTTCATCAGGACCTGACGCAAGATACCACCTGAATTATTGAGTTCCTCCAGCATTGCGTACATTACTCAAATTCCAACATCTACAATAACTCTTGTGCTTGGACCAATTTTCCTTTTTTTAAAAAATTTTAGAAGTAAAGTATCAGTAAATATTGTTTTTCAATATGATTAAGTGGCTTATTTGTTTTGAAATGTTGATAGTTTAAGTAGTAGGTTCTGTGTAACGTAAAGTATGGTTTCTCCTGCTGAAGAAACATCTTTGAATATTTAAAGATGCTCTCTGCATTTTCCTCCTTAGTGGTTTGTGTAAACTCCTCAGCTTATCCATCATGTGACTACCTTCATCTACAATGTGAACCATTGCAGATAACTACTTCCAACAGGGACCATCTGTTGTTACACTGTTATGAAACCAAGCTATAGGGAAATTATTCCCAGCTAAAATTGAAATAATCTGATAGTATCACCTCGACCCTGAATTAGATCTAACATCGCACGTAAACTGCTCCTCATTTGAACTATGGTGACATTGTATACTGTGGGATTTATTTGTTATAATATACTGTTAGATAATTAGTTGCATGTATCGCTTCAGCTGCTAACATAAAAGGCAGGAGAATTATCCAAAATAGAACAGACTGCAGATATCAGCGGCTGCTAATGCTGGGGTAAACATTTGTCTAGCACAGGGGTCGTGACAGCTCGGAGTGACATTACTGGTGGTGATCCAACTCCACCTGTCTGGCACTCTGTTGCTTTGGAACTGAGTGCAATTGACAGTCACCAAAATATTGGGCAAGGGGATTCCATCTGGTCACTGAGGAGCCAGGTGATTGGCTGGCAAGCAGCTCAGTACCACTGCCCCTCCTCCAAAAATACATTTAATTGCCCCCGACTGCATTAAAAGAGCTACAATGGTCCAAACCTCTCTGATGGTAACTGACTGGTGTGCAGCCAATCACAGAGGAGCTGCAGACTACAGCTCCTTCCGAACCCCACTGACATTGCACTGGAATGTGCCAGTCATTGGATTCATGACCATCAGCGCAGTCTGTCACTGTGTCTCAGTGTTCAGTTCAAGCAGTATGTTACTGAGTTGAGAGGCTGATTGCATTTACTCCGAAAATAGACTTAATTTAGGGTCAAAAAAATACAGAAAGTTAGAAACAGTACACAACAAATGTTTACATTGGTGGTTGGTGCATTCTGTAGTGTAAACTTTAAAGAGAGAACAAAAAGCACAAACTGTGTGAGAATAGGACCAATCAGTGGATTGGTGTGACAGTGGACTGAAAGGCTTGAGTGTATAGACGTTAAGAAAGAGGATGTGCTGGAGCTGTTGAAAGGTACCGGATGAGATATACCCAGGCTACTGTGGGATGCGAGGGAGGAGATTTCTGAGGCTCTGCCGATTATCTTTGCATCATCAATAGGGATGGGAGAAGTACCAGAGGATTGGAAGGTTGCAAATGTTGTTCCTTTGTTCAAGAAAGGGAGTAGAGATAACCCAGGAAATTATAGACCAGTGAGTCTCACTTCAGTGATGGGCAAGTTGTCGGAGGAGATCTTGAGAGGCAGGATTTATGAGCATTTGGAGAGACATAATCTGATTAGGAATAGTCAGCATGGCTTTGTCAAGCCAGATAATGCCTAATGAGCCTAATCGAATACTTTTAGGATGTAATAAAACATATTGATGAAGGTAGAGCAGTGGATGTAGTGTATATGAATATCAGTAAGGTTCCCCATGCAAAGCTTATTGATTAGATTAGATTAGATTAGATTCAACTTTATTGTCATTGTGCTGAGTACAGATACAAAGCCAAATGAAATGCAGTTAGCATCTAACCAGAAATGCAAAGAATAGTATTACTTACAAAATAACTGCAAATAAAAAGTAAGTGCTACAGCATACAAATATAAAAGTACTGAGACTGTCCAATATGGGTGCAATACTGCTTAGCGCTGTGATGTGAGGTTCAGCAGGGTCACAGCCTCAGGGAAGAAGCTCTTCCTGAGACGGCTGGTGTGGGAGTGGAGGCTCCTGTAGAGCCTACCAGATGGGAGGAGAGTAAAAAGTCCATGGTTAGGGTGAGATGAATCCTTGATAATGCTTTTCACCCAGGCAGTATTTATGGTAGATGTTCTCAATAGTGAGCAATTGGGTGCCGATAATCTGCTGGGCAGTTTTCACCACACGCTGGAGTGCTTTGCAGTCTGATACGGGAGAATGGCCATACCACACTGAGATGCAGTTGGTGGGTATGCTCTCAATGGTACAGCGGTAAAAATCCGTCAGTATCCTGGGAAAGTAAGGATCCAAGGGTACCTTGCTTTGTTGATCCAGAATTGGCATGCACCAAAGGAAAAGGGTGGTTGTTGGTTGTTTGTATTCTGCATGGAGGATGGTGACCAGTGGTGTTCCGCTGGGATCTGTTCTGGGACCCCTCCTCTTTGTGAATTTTATAAATGACCTGGATGAGGAAGTAAAAGGATGACACAGAAGTTGGGGATGTTGTGGATGGTCTGGAAGGTTGTCAGAGGTTACAGCGGGACATTGATAGGATGCAGAACTGGGCTGAAAGGTGGCAGATGGAGTTCAACACAGATAAGTGTGAAGTGGTTCATTTTGGTAGGTCAAATTTGAAGTCAGAATATAATATTAATGGTAAGAATCTTGGCAGTGTAGAGGATCAGAGAGATCTTGGGCTCTGTGCCCATAGGACATTCAAAGCTGCTGCACAGTTTGACAGTGTTGTTAAGAAGGTGCATGGTGTGATGGCCTTCATCAACCGTGGGATTGAGTTCAAGAGCCATGAGGTAATGTTACAACTACAAACTGTATATAAGACCTTAATTAAACCCCACTTGGAGTACTGTGTTCAATTCTGGTCAGCTCACTACAGGAAGGATGTGGATACTTTAGAGAGAGTGCAGAGGAGATTTACAAGGATGTTGCCTGGATTGGAGAGCATGGTTTATGAGAATAGGTTGAGTGAACTTGGCCTTTTCTCCTTGGAGCGACAGAAGATGAGGGGTGGCCTGATAGAGGTGTATAAGATGATGAGACGCATTGATCATGTGGATAGTCAGAGGCTTTTTCCCAGAGCTGAAATAGCTAACATGAGGAGGCATGGTTTTAAGTGCTTGGATGTAGGTACAAGGGGGATGTCAGAGGTAATTTTTTCACACAGAGAGTTGTGGGTGTGTGGAATGCACTGCTGGCAACAGTGGTAGAGGTGGATACAATAGGGCCTTTTAAGAGACTCTTAGATAGGTACACAGAGCTTAGAAAAATAGATGGCTATGCAGTAGGGTAATTCTAGGTAGCTTCTAGAGTAGGTTACATGGTCGGCATCTCATTGTGGTCCAAAGGGCCTGTAATGTTCTGTAGATTTCTATGTTCTATGTTCTATGTTCAAACATAGCACCATTGACACACAAGCTCCCCATCGGGTGATCCATCAGTCACAGTTCAGGGGGCTTCCCAACCCGACAGAAAGAGCCTAGACTGTGGTTCCTCCCCACAGAGTATTAGCATTGGCTGCACCGAGCACCAGTGTGTCCCTCAACACACACTCCTGCAGCCTGGACCGTGCCAGTCAGCAGCTTTCCCTCACAGACATCTCCCTGTGTTGGAAGACCAACAAAGTTTCAGACAGACCAGAGAGTGTCCTTCACACGTTGATATCTTTCTTGGTGTGTGTCCCCAGAAACAGCCCGTAGATCAGAGAGACATCTGTTACTCTGTTGCTGGGGAGGAACCAGAGCAAAGGCCTTGCATCTAAGCAAGTCTGCAGAGAGGTGGGTGATTGACTCTTCCCCATCGCAGCCATCCAGAGGTCAGTGTACATCGGGGATGATATGTCATTTGTAAAGGACACGATGCACATTTCAATTCTGTTAGCTTCGACCCTTGTTCTATTCTGTGTACACAGACACTACTGTGTGGCAGAGTACAGCTCTAATCTCTCCATTTAAAAAAATAGCTGACACACCCCTTTGTTGCACAATTCACAGGTGGCAACGAGTCAGCTTCGCAGAGCAAGATAGGACACCAGTAAAACTAACGAACTGATGGTGCTTCCGGTGTGGGCTCCTGTATATCAGTGAGATCTGACATAGATTGGGATACTGCTTCACTCAGCACCTATGCTCCATCTGCTAGAAAAAATGGGATCTCCTGTTGGCCACCCATTTCAATTCTACTTCCCATTCCGATTCGAACATGTCAGTCCGTGGCCTCCTCTGTTACCACAATGTGGCTACACTCAGGTTGGAGGAGCAACGTCTGGGTAGCCTCCAACCTGATGGCATGAACATTGATTTCTTGAACTTCTGGTAATTGCACCCCCCCCCACCATTTCCCTCTCTCACCTTATCTCCTACCTGCCCATCGACCTTCTGGTTCTCCTTCCCCTCCCCCTCCCCTTTCTTCCATGGCCTTTTGTCTTCTCCTATCAGATTTACGCTCGTCCAACTCTTTATCTTTTTCTCCAATTGACTTCTTGGGTCTTTACTTCACCACTCCTCCTCTCCCGATTTCACCTATCACCTACTATCTCGTATTTCTTCCTCCCCTCCACTACTTACTTACTCTGACTTCTCATCTCTTTTTTCCAGTCCTGTTGAAGGCTCTTGGCCTAAACTGTCCACTGTTTACTCTTTTCTATAGATTCTGCTTGGCCTGCTAAGGTCCCCCAACATTTTGTATGTATTAGCTTGAACTGATGATTGACTTTGCGAAGGGTAGTGAGTGTGAAAAAACACCAGTCTATAATGGGAAATTGGTGGTGGAGAGCATGCTGCTCTCCTTGGGTGTGAAGTCGGAAGTACGTAAATCTGCAGTAAGCCGGACTCCACTCAGCTGAACACAGGAATCAGGACACAGCATCCAAACTCCTAGTGCTTTATTGAGCAGCGCTTGCACATAGAATTGAATAAGAGGGAAATTGAGGGAAAAACAGAAAACTACCGTAAGTTCTCAATGCAGCAAATTTATGATGATTATGTCACCCATTCGTTAAGAAATTAGAAATATGTGAAGCTAGACTTACGTGTAAAATATCCAAAAATTATACACAGCATGAGTAAACAAAGTTTCAAAGTTTTCAAGAAGATTAATAACATGTAAGCATTCCTTAAGGCTGATGAAACACTATACTGATATTCAGGAATAATCCTTTGCATAACGTTAACACAAAATATTGCTCAGATAGTGTTCTCATGTATGAACTAAAACAACACTTAAAGAACTAGTGATTCCTATGGCTTGCCTGACTATACCTCTTACCACTCTGTTTCATGTAAAATGCTATTCCCTTTTCTCAGTTTCTTCATCTCCACTGCATCTGTTCCCAGGAAGAGGATTTCTCTTCCAAGACATCAGAGATGTCCTCGTTCTTCAAAAAATATGGTTTCCTTTCCTCCACCATTGATGCTGCTCTCATCCGCATCTCCTCCATTTCTCAAACATCCATGCTGGCCCCATCTTCCTGCCATCTTAACAGTGATTGAGTTCCTCTTGTCCCATCAGCCTCTATATTCAACACATCATTCTTCTGCCATCTCCAAAGGAATCCCACCACCAAACACATATTTACCTCCCCCTCTCTCTCCTCTAGCTACAGGGATTACTCACTCTGTCATTCCCTTGTACATTCATTCCTCCCCACTAATCTCCCTCCTGCAAGCAGCCAAAGTACTACGACTGCCCGTTCACCTCCTCCCTCATCTCCATTAAAATTACTTTATTATCAAAGATCATAGATGTCATCGTATGCAACCCTGAGATTCATCATAGAATAATAACAATGAAAGAGCGCACAAACGTGGGCATTCAGTCAAGGTGCAGAAGACAATAAACTGTGCAAAATATAAAAAGATAAATATAAAATATAAATATAATAAAAAATAAATATATGCAATAAATATCAAGAACATGAGATGAAGCGTCCCTGAATGTGAGCCCATAGGTTGTGAAGATATTTCAATGATGGGACAAGTGAAGTTGAGTGAAGTTCTTTTGGTTCAAGAGCCTGATGGAAGAGGGGTAATAACTGTTCCTGAAGAAAGTGACGTGAGTTCTAATGAGAAGAGAGCATGACTTGTGCGGTGGGGGGGTGGGGGGCCCCTGATTATGCTGATTTCCTATGACAGTGCTTCATGTAAGTGTGCTCAATGGTGGCGAAGGCTTTACCCTTGATGAACTAGGCTATATCCATCACTTTTAGTAGGATTCTCCATTCAAGGGCATTGGTGCTTCCATACCAGGCTGTGATGCAGCTAGTCAACATACTCAGCACCACATATTTAGAGAAGTTTGTCAAAGTTTTAGATACCATGCAAACTGCTAAGGAAGTAGAGGTGCTGCCATGTTTTCTTCGTAATTGTTCTTACACTCTAGGCCCAGGATTGGTCCTCTATGATAATAACATCAAGGAATTTAAAGCAGTCGACCCTCTCCACCTCTGATCCTCTGATGAGGACTGGCTCATTGACCTCTGGTTTCCTCCTCCTGACGTCAATAATTTGCTCTTTGGATTTGCTGACACTGAGTAAGAGGCTGTTGTTATGACACCACTCAGCCAAATGTTCATTCTCCTTCCTCCATGCTGATTTGTCACCATCTTTGAATTGGCCAACAGTGATGTTGTCGGCAAACTTGGATATGGCATTGGAGTTGTTCTTCGCCACAAAGTCATAAGTTTAAAGGGAGTAGAGCGGGGGCAAAGCACACAGCATTGTGGTGCACCTTTGCTGATGGAGATTTTGGAGGTGATGTTATTGCCACTCTGAACCAACTGGGGTCTGCAAGTGAGGAAATCGAGGACCCAATTGCATAAGGAGGTATTGAGGCCAAGGTCTTGAAGCTTTCTGATTGGTTTTGAGGAGGTGATGGTATTGAATATTGTGCTGTAGTCAATAAAGAGCATCCTGATATATGCATCTTTGCTGTCCAGAGGTTCCAGGGTTGAGTGAAGAGCTAATAAGATGGCATCTGCTGTGGACCTGTTGCTGTGGTAGGCCAATTGGAGTGGATCCAGGTCACTTTTCACGCAGGAGTTCATATGCTTCACCACCAGCCTCTCAAGACATGTCATCACTGTGGATGTAAGTGCTACTGTGTGATAGTTACCTGCTGAGTTCCTCCAGCATTTTATGTGTATTACTTACAAACGATGATTATGCTGGGACAAACAAACAAAAGACAGCACAGGATTCTGTACATGTCTTCCTGTTGTGGTCCATCTAAATTTCAAAATAAAAGTCAGCAGGGCTATTAGTGAAGAAATAAAAGCCTAGACAGAGAGAGTCAACATCTTTAAATTCCTGTCATGGGACCAGTACTGAGATAGCGCACTAGTGTCTTTACTTTCTCACTAGGTTAAGGAGGTTCAGTTTGTCACTGAACCTCCTTAAAAACGTACTTTTGAAAGTTTCTTTGACAGAGGATACCTGATGGACAATTCAAATATTCGGGAATGTAAGAAGCTGCAGAGAGTAATGGAGTTAACCCAATACAATGGTGCTCAAAAGTTTGTGAACTTTGTAGAATTTCTCTATTTCTGCACAAGTATGGCCTAAAATGTAATTGGATCTTTGTATAAGTCCTAAAAATAGATAAGGAGAACCCAATTAAAAAAAACACAAAAAACATTATACTTGTTCATTTATTTATGAAGAAAAATGATCCAATGTTAGATGCATATGCTGGAAAAGGTATGTGAACCTTTGTTTTCAGTAACCAGTGTGACCCCTGTGTACTGCAATAACTTCAGTCAAACATTTCTGGTAACTATTGATTAGTCATGCACGTTGGCTTGGAGGAACTGTAGGCTATTCCTCATTACAAAACTGCTTCAGTTCTGGGATGTTGGTGGGCTTCCTTGCATGAACTACTTGCTCCAGGTTCTTCCACATTTCTATAGGATTAAGGTCAGGACTTTGACTCGGCCATTCCAAAACATGAATTTTCTTCATTTTAAGCCATTCTGTTGTTCATTTACTCTTGTCTTTTGGTCATTGTTTTGTTGCATTATCCAACTTCTATAAAGCTTCAGGGGATAGTCTGCTACCCTGACATTCTCCTGTAAAATGTCTTGTTACAATTTTGAATTCATGCTTCCCTCAATGATTGCAAGCAGTCCAGGCCCTGAGCAGCAAAACAGCCTCAAACCAAGATGCTTCTTCCACCATGCTTCACGGTCGGGATGAGGTTTTGGTCCTGGTGTGCAATGCCCTTTTTCCTCCAAACATAGCAATGTATATTTCTGTCAAAAAGTCCAACTCTTGTCTCATCTATCCATAGAACATTGTCTCAGAAGCATTGTAAAACATCCAGGTGGTCATTTGGAAACTTGAGACATGCAGCAATGTGTTTTTTTGAGAGCAATGGTTTCCTCCATGGTGTCCTTCTGTGAACACCACTGTTGTTCAGTGATTTTCTTATAGTGGACGCATGAACAGAGACTTTAATGAGATCTAGAGATTTCTGCAGATCTTTTGCTGTTACGCTTGGGTTCTTTTTTAAAAATCTCCTTCAACATTGCACACTGTGCTCTTGGTGTGATCTTTGCAGGATGCCCACTCCTAGGGGGAGTAGCAACAGTACTGAGTTTCCTCCATTTGTAGACAATTTCTCTTACTGTGCACTGATGAACACTCAGGTCTTTAGACATGCCTTTTGTAGCTTTTTCCAGCTTCATGCATCTCAACAATTCTTCTTCTAAGGTCCTCTAAAAGTTGTTTTGATTGAGGCATGGTGCATATAAACAGATGTTCCTTGAGAAGAGCAGGCTCTGTCAGTATCTCGATATATGTGAATATGTGTGTGTGTTTATTTTTAATAAGGCAGGACACCTCTATAACCCACACCTCCAATCTCATCTCATTGGTTGGAACACCTGGCTCCAAATAGCTTTTGTAGAAGGCATTGCTCTAGAGGTACAGACTTTTTCCAATAAGTACATGTAATATTGGATCATTTTTCTCAATAAATAAATGAACAAGTATAATGTTTTTATGTTATTTATTTAATTGGGTACTCTTTATCTATTTTTAGGACTCATATGAAGATCTAATCACATTTTCATATTTTTGTAGAAATAGAGAAAATTCTACAGGGTTCACAAACTTTCTAGCACCATTGTACTTCATGGGCAAACTCTGCCCCCACATCAGTAGTACCTTCAGGAGGTGCTACCTAAAGAAGGCAGCGTTCACCATCAAAGGTCCCCACCATCTGAAAAATGCCATATTTTTGCAACTAGCCTTAGGCAGGAGGTACAGAAACCTGATGTCCCACACTACTAGGCTCAAGTATAGCAACTCCCCTACAACCATCTGGTTTTTGAACCAACTGGCACAACACTAACCCCTACAGTTTTGTAACACTATGTTCACTTTGGTCACTTCACACAAAAATGCACTTTTTTTTGTTCTAGTACAGTTTTTCTCCTATAAAATAGTTTAATTTTTTTGCTCATATATTGCTATATACCTTTGATACTGCTGCAAGTAAGATTTTTTTTGTACCTGTGCATACACGTACTTTTACATATGACAATAATACAGACTTTGATGTTGACTTTGTACCTGCCCCTGAGATTTACACCAGCCATCGCTCCCAATCCCATAGATAAACAAAATTACCAACGTTCATTGCAAAGTTAGGCTCAGGTAATTTCTAGTTCATGTTTAAAAATATATTTTAATTTTTATCGATGGTGCTAATTAACAGCAGCTTAACGTGTTTCCAAATGTACATTTTTTACTGTTAATAGTTTTAGGTTCTTTACATTATGCAACTTTTTTTCCAACTCTTTCTGATTGTTGGAGGCAGTTGGAAACAGAAGAGCCATCAGCGCAGGTCCTGCACAGGGCCTCAATTCCAATCAGAGGTTCTGTAGTTGTCCTAGGAGCAGTGTGGCCACAAAGTGTTGTTTAACCATGACACAGGGGCAATGGGATTTGGGCTGACACCAGTTGAACCAGCCCATTCACGAAGTCATCCTTATGCTACAAGTTGGGGCCAATTCCACAGATAACATGAGTTGTATTGGCGGGATAGGACAGTGGAAGTAGCGAAATCAAATGTCTTGATCTTATCCAGTGGTGGAAGGAATGGAAGCTGCCATATTGTGAGACTGTTGCTGTGGTCCCTGCTTCTTGCGCATGGAAGGTTTGATCAGAGCAGCTGAAAGTGGTCAGAATGTGGTCCTTACCGAAGATAATTTCCAAATAAAAAGCTGTTTACTTGGTTAGGTAGAATTGGCAGGTTTGTACAAAGAATAGTCTGTGACCTGAAGTGACCTGAGTCCAGTGTCTGACATTCCTGGTTGAACTGGTCTGACTTAGGGAGGGCAAAGTAAGTGACATGAGACACAAGTCCTTATCTGGTGGAAGAGAGTTTGAATAACGCTGCCACCATAGATACATCCTCTCCACATCTACCTTATCTAGCCCTTTCAACATTCCATGGGTTTCAATGAGATCCCCTCACATTCTTCTAAATTTCAGTGAGTACAGGCCCAAAGCTGTCAAGTGCTCCTCATGTGTTAACCCCTTCATTCCCGGAATCATCCTCGTGAACCTCCTCTGGACTCTCTCCAATGACAACACATCCTTTCTGAGATAGGGGGCCCAAAACTGTTGACAATACTCCAAGTGCAGCCTGACTAGTGTCTTATAAAGGCTCAACATTATCTCCTTGCTTTTATATTCTATTCCCCTTGAAATAAATGCCAAAATTGCATTTGCCTTCTTTACCACAGATTCAACTCGCAAATTAACTTTCTGGGAGTCTCGCACGAAGACTCCAAGGTCCCTCTGCAGCTCTGATGTTTGAACCTTCTCCCCATTTAGATAATAGTCCACACCATTGTTCCTTTTACCAAAATGCATTATTGTAGCGATGTACTACATACAGAGCTAGAGACGACACGCAGTCGGTAAGTCGTTTCGAGACTGGTTTATTCAAACTTTGCAGCGCTGGCATTTAATCCCTAGCGCCTGCCCTCTCCGGGCGGAAATGACGTCAGAGGTGCATTACCAAAGTCTCTCCCCGTGTGCTGGCTATTTGTGAGCGGGTTCGCCTGCGCAGAAAGTGGGTCGCCACATAACCCCACCCCCAGAACCGGCGATACACCCCCCCAATGTTCACAGTCTGGATCAACCTCTGTTTGGGAGGTCTTCCTCTGCGCCGTGGTGCCTGAACCTCGACTGGCTGCGCCAAGTCCACATGGGCTGGTTTGAGTCGGTCCACCGTGAAAACCTTCTCTTTCCCCCCAATGTCCAGAACGTACGTGGACCCATTGTTGTTGATCACCTTGAACGGCCCCTCGTACAGCCGCTGTAGCGGTGCCCGATGTCCGCCTCTTCATACAAACACAAACTTACAGTCCTGCATGTCTTTGGGTACATGGGTCGGGGTCCGTCCGTGCTGTGAAGTCGGCACGGGGGCCAGGTTGCCGAGTCTTTCGCATAGTCTGTCCAGGACTGCGGGTTCTTCCTCTTGCCCCCTTGGGGCTGGTATGAACTCTCCTGGGACGGCCATGGGTGCGACGTACACCAACTCGGCTGATGAGGCGTGCAGATCCTCTTTGGGCACTGTACGAATTCCAAGCAGGACCCAGGGAAGCTCGTCCACCCAGTTAGGTCCTCTCAGGCGGGCCATGAGAGCCAACTTCAAGTGACGGTGGAAGCGTTCCACTAGTCCGTTCGACTGTGGGTGGTAGGCAGTAGTGTGGTGTAGCTGCGTTCCCAACAGGCTGGCTACAGCCGACCACAGGCTGGAGGTGAACTGGGCGCCTCTGTCGGAGGTAATGTGGGCCGGTACCCCAAAACGTGCTACCCAGGTTGCAATCACTGCTCGGGCGCAGGAATCGGCAGATGTGTCGGTGAGCGGGACCACCTCTGGCCACCTCGTGAACTGGTCTACCATAGTTAGGAGGTACCGCGCTCCTCGGGACACTGGTAGGGGGCCCATGATATCCACATGAATGTGGTCGAACCTCCAGTGGGTGGGTTCGAACTGCTGCGGCGGGGCTTTAGTGTGCCGCTGCATCTTGGCTGTTTGGCACTGCACACATGTTCTGGCCCATTCACTGACCTGCTTGTGAAGTCTGTGCCACGCGAACTTGCTGGAGACCAGCCGGACGGATGTCCTGATCGATGGGTGCGCCAAACCGTGTATGGAGTCAAAAACTCGCCACCTCCAGGCTGCCTGGATGGGGCGAGGTTGGCCGGTAGTCATGTCGCACAGGAGGGTCCTCTCACCTGGGCCTATGAGAAAGTCCTGCAGCTGCAAACCCGAGACTGCGGTCCTGTAGCTGGGCATCTCGTCGTCTGCCTGCTGCGCCTCCGCCAGTACTGCATAGTCCACCCCCAGGGACAGGGCCTGGACAGCTGGTCTGGAGTGTGCGTCCGCCACGATGTTGTCCTTTCCCGAGACATGCTGGATGTCCGTCGTGTATTCGGATATGTAGGTCAGATGTCGCTGCTGGTGAGCCAACCAGGGATCAGACACCTTCGTGAATGCGAAGGTCAACGGTTTGTGTTCCATGAACGCGGTGAACGGCCCTGCCTTCTAAGAAGTACCTGAAATGCCGGATTGCCAGATACAGTGCCAACAGCTCCCAGTCGAAAGCACTGTACTTGAGTTCGGATGGTCGTAGGTGCTTGCTGAAGAATGCCGGGGGTTGCTAGCACCCCTCGATGAGCTGCTCCAGCACCCCACCGACTGCTGTGTCGGATGCGTCCACCGTGAGGGCGGTCGGAATGTCCGTTTTGGGGTGCACCAGCATTGCGGCATCTGCCAAGGCTTCCTTGGCTTTAACGAAAGTGGCCACGACCTCCTCGTCCCAAGTAATGTCCTTGCCTTTACCCGACATCAGGGTGTACAAAGGGTGCATGAGACGGGCTGTTGAGGGGAGGAGACGGGCTGTTGAGGGGAGGAAACGGTGGTAGAAGTTCACCATACCAACGAACTCCTGCAGGCCTTTGACCGTGTTGGGCTGGGCCAATGTAGCGATGTACTACATACAGAACTAGAGATGACACGCAGTTGGTAAGTTGCTTTGAGACTAGTTTATTCAAACTTTGCGGTGCTGGCATTTAATCCCTAGTGCCCGCCCTCGCCGGGCGGAAATGACATCAGAGGTGCATTACCAAAGTCTCTCCCCGCGTGGTGGCTATTTGTGAGCCGGTTCGCCTGTGCAGAAAGTGGGTCACCACATTATCACACATTTCCCAACACTGTATTCCATCTGCTACTTTTTTGCCCATTCTTCCAATCTGTATAAGCCCTGCTGCAATCACATTGCTTCCTCAGCACTACCTACCCCTCCACCTATCTTTGTATCATCCATAATCTTTGCTACAAAGCCATCAATTCCATTATCGAAATCATTGACAAACAATACTGAGCCCTGAGGAACACCACTAGGCCCCAGGAGCCAAACAGAAAAGGCTCCTTTTATTTCCACTCTCGGCCTCCTGCCTGTTTCTACCTAACCATACTAGAAACTTTCCTGTAACGCCATAGAATTTTACCTTGTTAAGTAGCCTCACGTGGCACCTTATCAAATACCTTCTGAAAATCCAAGTAAATTACATTCTCTGCCTGTCCTTTGTCCACCATCCTTGTTACTTCCTCAAAGATCTCTAACAGATTTGTCAGGCAAGATTTCCCTTTACAGAAACCATGCTGACTTGACTTATTTTGTCATTAGTCTCTATGTATTTCAAAACGTCATCCTTAACAATAGACTCCAACACTTTCCCAACGACTGGGGTTAGGCTAACTGCCCTTAAATTCCTTTTGTTATTGCCTTCCTCCCTTCTTAAAGAGTGGAGTGACATTTGCAATCTTCCAGTCCTCCAGAACCATGCCAGAATCAAGTGATTCTTGAAACATCATGACCAATGCATCCATAATCTCAAATAAGTTAATTACTGTCATATCGATACAATGGGATGTTGATTGGACTTGTACATATGCAGACAGATAGTTAAGTGACTGTATCCTGGTTTCTCTGGTCTATATTTAACTGTTCTGAGCTGCATTTTAGATTTAAACTTCAATACATATTCAGATCTGAATGTTGGTCACCAAATGTGTTCTAACCTGTAAAAATGTCCCAACAACTTTGTCCAAAGTTCTGATATATCACTATTGACTTTGGCAATTCTCTGCCCAAGCAGAATAAATTCAGTTCTCTGATTTATTGCAGGAAGAAAGTCCTCGATTATTGATTCTCCATCTGCAGGAGAGAAAGGAAAATGCTTGGCTGAGCCATTTGCTGGATCAAGGAAGACTGTGTCGATTAGACAGGGTAGTGGACTTCTTTCAATCAGCTGGTGCAAGGTGTTTCCCCTCCACCCGTGTTCAGTGTCCCCTTCACCGATGTTCAGTCTTTACACCGTCCTGAGATGTACCAGTTAGTGCGCTCCAAGCTTTTAGCTGTGTGAGTGGAACCTGCTCACACTATTACATACCGACTGTACCTAATCAGTACTTGAGTGCTAAACTGTTGTGGACAGAAATTGGCCTTGATTGTAATCACTAAAACACAGTATTATAATAGCTGTACAAAGAATTCTGCTTCTGAAATTCTTTTCCACTGACTACAGTCTAGCCGATGTTCAGAAATAAAGTACAACATACTTTTAAATATCAATCCCATGTAGCCCACATGAATCAGAATAAATGTATAGTTCCACTTTCTGCTTAGAATCAATAATTAAATCCATCTGGAGTAGGGCGGTTCATATTCCCATACAAGTCACTCAAACAAATTGTATTGCACAATCTAATGGAGTTTCAATATATTTTAAAATATTAGAAAATAGTAAAAATAGCTTAGCTATTTGAATAGTGGGATCCTTTCCCTTGTTAACTTTTTGTATTTACCTAGATTAGTGACATGGTGTCAGGCAATTACAAATAACTACAGTACAAATTGAATCAGAATCAGGGTTATTGTCACTGACCTGGGTTGTGAAGTTTGTTGTTTCATGACGACAGTACAGTGCAAGACATAAAAAGAATTACTGACAAGAACTCTACTGGCTGTTGAGGGAGTAGCAGTGTTTTTATAGCTGCTCCAACTCTACTTAAATTACTGCTTCAAACTTGTTTTGAAAACTTAGGTTTAAACGCAATATTGTTTTATGATGAGGGGTTCCAAAGCTACTAAAAGAGGACCCTCCTACAACTTTGGAATCTATTATGGAGGCACTTTGGAAGCATAAAAAATGAACTTTCTGAGGAGTTCCAGCAGAAATTCTGGCAACTTAGTGCTGAATTTCAACAAATGGATGTAAAATTAGATTCACAGAAAACTTTAAGTGAACATGATAAATGGACAAGAGAGAATGAAGACACTTTGACGATGTTGGATGCGAAGATTGATAACCTGGAAAAGATCTGTGATGAACAGTTAAAGATCAATGAAAAATTAAAAAAGAAAATTATCGACATAGAAAATAGAAGCAGAAGAAATAATATACAAATTCTGGGGTTTAAAGAGTTACTGGAAGGCAATCAGCCTTCGGAATTTTTTGCAAAGCTTTTGGCTAACTTATTTCTGAATATTTTAAAATCTCCACCTAAAACAGACCAAGCTATAGATTGCCAGTACCTAGACTTCCTCCAGAAGAATGACCTCCTTCAGTGATAATCTGGCTTCATGACTTTCAAACAAAGGAACTTTTAATTCATGAATCTTGTCAGAAAGGTATGATTGAGTTTGAAGGCCAGAATATCAGAAATGTGGAGGATTTTTCACCCGAGGTGTTGAATTAATGCTTCAAGTTTAAAAAGGTCATGTCCGAATTGTATAATAAAGGTTTTAAACCCTCTCTTCATTACCCCACTCGTCTTAGAATCATTTTGAAAAATGGCTCTCAGTAATGGTTCCATTCGACACAAAAGGCGCAGGAATTTTTAATTTCTGAATCAGTATCAGAAGTTCAACTGTTCAATAATTCCCTACATAATTCTATGTTGCGTCTGCCTGATTGATCCTTTTTTTAGAATCAGCAATCTGACTGTTCATTACTTTCTTTGATGAATAATTGATTTTTTTTTACTTTTGGTATACCTTCGTATCTAATTTTTTTGTACTTTTATTTCTTTGCTTTGAAAATTAAGGATTTAACATTAGTAAGTTTCATTGAGTTAATACCACGATTACTGAGGGCCTGTGCGACTGAGCTGGGAGAACCACTACAGCGCATCTTCAACATGAGCCTGGAGCAGAGAAGAGTACCCAGACAGTGGAAAACATCCTGTATTGTCCCGGTACCGAAGAAACCACAACCAAAGGAGTTGAATGACTTCAGACCTGTTGCCTTGACGTCGCACGTTATGAAGACCATGGAGCGGCTGATAATACAGAATCTGAGGCCACAAACCAGGCACGCCCAGGATCCTCTTCAGTTTGCGTATAAGGAGAAGGTGGGAGTGGAGGATGCTATCACGTATTTGCTGCACAAATCACTCTCTCACCTAGAGGGGGTCAGTTGTGCTGTGAGGATTACATTCCTTGACTTCTCTAGTGCCTTTAACACCATCCAGCCCAAGATCTTAAGGCACAAACTAACGGAGATGGGAGTAGACTCTCACGTGGTGGATTGGATAGTGGACTACTTGACAGATAGACCTCAGTATGTGCGGTTGGGAGACTGTAGGTCTGACACGGTGGTCAGCAGCACAGGGGCGCCGCAGGGAACCGTACTCTCTCCGGTCCTGTTCACCCTGTACACATCAGACTTCCAATATAACTCAGAGTCCTGCCATGTGCAGAAGTTCGCTGATGACACAGCCATAGTGGGATGTGTCAGGAATGGACAGGAGGAGGAGTATAGGAAACTGATACAGGACTTTGTGATATGGTGCAACTCAAACTACCTGCGTCTCAATATCACCAAGACCAAGGAGATGGTGGTGGACTTTAGGAGATCTAGGCCTCATATGGAGCCAGAGATCATTAATGGAGAATGTGTGGAGCAGGTTAAGACCTACAAGTATCTGGGAGTACAGTTAGATGAGAAGCTAGACTGGACTGCCAACACAGATGCCTTGTGCAGGAAGGCACAGAGTCGACTGTACTTCCTAAGAAGGTTGGCGTCATTCAATGTCTGTAGTGAGATGCTGAAGATGTTCTATAGGTCAGTTGTGGAGAGCGCCCTCTTCTTTGTGGTGGCATGTTGGGGAGGAAGCATTAAGAAGAGGGACGCCTCATGTCTTAATAAGCTGGTAAGGAAGGCGGGCTCTGTCGTGGGCAAAGTACTTGAGAGTTTAACATCGGTAGCTGAGCGAAGGGCGCTGAGTAGGCTACGGTCAATTATGGATAACTCTGAACATCCTCTACATAGCACCATCCAGAGACAGAGAAGCAGTTTCAGCGACAGGTTACTATCGATGCAATGCTCCTCAGACAGGATGAAGAGGTCAATACTCCCCAATGCCATTAGGCTTTACAATTCTACCGCCAGGACTTAAGAACTTTTTAAAAGCTATTATTAATGCTTTTTGAGATAGTGATTTAGATGCATATCATATTTTTTACTGAGTTAAGTATTGTATGTAATTAGTTTTGCTACAACAAGTGTATGGGACATTGGAAAAAAAAGTTGAATTTCCCCATGGGGATGAATAAAGTATCTATCTATCTATCTATCTATCTACTTGACAAGTTAATACGTTCTGAATTTTCTTAGATCTTTTTAATATTTTATACTATATTTTTTCATCAGTTTTTTAAATAAGTTTAAATTTGATCTGTCTTTTGTTGTGTATTGTTGGAATGCAGTTAGCCTTGAAAATTCTTTGGAGCACAGCCAGTAGATTGTTTTGGGAGGGTAATGTGGGTAGATTTAGCTGTCAACTGCCCTTTGGTAAACCTTCTCTCTTTGGGTGGGGGTCGGGGGTGGATTTCTTCTTTTTTATCAGCTGTTTGGTTCTCTTTGCTTCATTTGTTGCTTGGTTACTGTATCTTAAAGCTCATTGTTTGGATTTAATATATATTCCTGTGGTTTTTATTCTAACCTCTCTTTTAAGTAATATTTAAAATGAATCCTGTTATTAATTTACTTAGTTTTAATGTGAAAGGATTAAACCATCCTGTGAAACGTAATAAGATATTTAATTATATTAAGAAATTGAATCTCAGTTATTTTTTTACAAGAAACACATGTTCGTAAATGTGATAGTTCATGTCTTTTCAGCCATTGGAAGGGCTTATCTTTTCGTACCTCCTTTCAGGCTAAGGCCAGAGGAGTTTCGATTCTTATAGACAATTCAGTTTCTTTCATTCAACATAATGTAGTGTCCGACACCAATGATCATTTTGTTATAGTCTCAGGAAAATTAGGTAATAAATTAATGGTTTTTGCTCATTTGTATGCCCCGAATATAGATGATCCAGGTTTTTGAATGCTTTTTTTTTGCTTTTACCAGATTTAAGTCTGTATTCTCTGGTTTTAGGAGGAGAGTTTAACTGTTATTTAGATCCCATTTTAGATCATTCATCTTTTAAACTATTGACTTTTAGTAGATCTGCCTCCTTTATCCAATCTTTTCTAATGAAATATGATATTGTTGATATTTGGTGCTTTTTTCATCCAACAGATAAAGATCCAACATTTTATTCTTATGTTCATCATATGTATTCCAGGATTGATTATTTTTTGTTGATAGTCAATTGATTCCATTGGTTCAATCCTGTGAATATAAAAAAATTGCTGTTTCAGATCATGCTCCTGTGTTTTTATCTTTAAATCTTCCGGGCGTCTCCAAAATAAACAGATTTTAGCATTTTAATTCAACTCTGTTATCTGATAAGGATTTTTAAAAATGTTTGGAGAGACAAATTACTCTTTTTTTTGAAGAGCATAGGCTAGAAGAGACTTCTAGTTTTATTTTATGGGATGCTTTTAAGGCTTATATTAGAGGACAAATTATTTTCTTTACTGCAAGTGTTAAGAATAAAGCTAACAAGGAGAGAATTGAATTAGCCAATCAGTTGAAACAATTAGACCAAAATATGCTTTGCCTCCAGATCCTGTTTTATATAAAAGATGTGTTGCAATTAAAACTAAATACAATCTGCTTTTAACTTATCCAATTGAAACTCAACTTTTAAAAGATAAAAGAGTTTTATGTTCATGGAGGTAAAACAGGTAAACTATTGGCTAATCAATTAAAGACCTTTATAGTTAAATGACAAATTAAAGAAATTTGTAAAGCTAATGGGATAAAACATCTGATCATTTAGAAATAAACAATACTTTTAGAGAATTCTATTCTAAATTTATAGTTCTGATCCCCCTAAAGATAATACTGTAATGAATAACTTATTAGATCAATTAAACATTCCTACACTTTCTGAAGATAATTGAAAATTGTTAGATAAACCCATTTCTTCTGAGGAAATCGTCGAGGTTGTTCACTCTTTGCATTCGGGGAAGGCCCCAGGTCCTGATGGATTTTCTGGACAGTTAATAAGGCTTTTTCCTCTTTGCTTATACCTCACTTATATTCAGTCCTTTTGGACTCTTTTAAATTAGGTAGGTTGCAACAATCTTTTTATGAAGCCTCTATTTCACTTATTCTTAAAAAAAAAGGAACCAACTGAATGTTATCCTTATAGACCAATTTCCTTACTTAATGTTGATACTAAAATTTTATCTAAAGTTTTGGCTCATAAGATTGTAAATATTTTGCCATCTATTATTTCTGATGACCAGACTGGATTTATCAAAAATCTATACTCCAACTTCAATATTCACTGTTTATTGAATGTTAATTATTCTCCTTCTAAAGAAATATTGGAATGTGTGATATCCTTAGATGCTGAGAAAGCCTTTGATCGGGTTGAACGGAATTATTTATTTAAAACTTTAGAAAAATTTAACTTTGTGCCTGATTTTATTCAATGGATTAAATTACTTTATCTATCTCCCTCTGCTCAGGTTCTTACTAATTCTCAGAATTCTAAACCTTTTAAACTTCAACATGGAACTAGACAAGGTTGTCCTTTGAGTCCTTTGCTTTTGATTTGGTCTTAGAACCTTTAGCTATTGCTTTCCGGGAATCTAATGATATCACTGGTATTTTAAGGAGGGGTTTTAGCCACAAAGTTTCGCTTTATGCTGATGACCTTTTACTTGACATTTCTAATGTGGAGTCTTCTTTACCTTTTTTACTTTCTTTACTCTCCTGTTTTAGTCAGTTTTCAGGATATAAACTTTCATAAGAGTGAACTTCTTCCTTTGAATAATTTGGTATTAGTTAATACTAACCTTCCTTTTAAAATTGTAAGAAATCAATTTACTTATTTGGGTGTAATAATCACTAGGAATTATAAATTCCTTTTTAAAGAAAATTTTTTTACACTTCTGAATTATGGTAAGAAGGCACTATCAAATTGGTCACCCCTCTCTTTTTCGTTGATTGGCTGAATTAATTCTATTAAAATGAATATTTTGCCTAAATGTTTACATTTATTCCTAAATCTTTTTTGATTCTCTGGATTCTATTATATCTTATATATAGAAAAATAAAATTTCTTGATTAAAAAAAAGTTCTTCTTCAAAAAGCTAAAAAGAATGGATGTTTAGCCTTACCCAATTTTAGGTTTTGTTACTGGGCAGTCAACATACGGAACCTTACGTTTTGGTTATGTTATATTAATCAAGAGGACTGTGTGGTTTGGGTTTCTTTAGAAGCTAATTCTGTTAATAAATTTTCTATCATTTCTCTTCTCAGATCCTCAATTCCTTTATCTTTAAGTAATTTAACTGATAATTTTGTAATTAAACACATTTTGATGATTTGGTACAATTAGAAAATATTTTGGCTTATTGAGTTTTTCACTTTGAAGTCCCAGTTTTTCTAACTATTTTTAAACCTTCTATGACTGATGTAGTTTTTAAAAGGTGGAATAGATTGGGTATTAAATGTTTTCAGGATTTGTTTATTGGAGATAGTCTCCCTTCATTTGAACAACTGACAGATAATTATAGCCTACCCAAAACTCACTTTTTTTGTTATTTACAAATTAGAGACTTTTTGCATTCACAAGTACATACATTTCCTAAAAGTTCAGATAAGAATTTACTTGATATAATTTTTAATTCAAAACCCTTCCATAGTGGATCTATATCCAATATTTATGGTATGTTGTTGGGTATGAGAAATATTCCTTTAGACAAAATTAAAAACCTCTGGGAACAAGATTGACAGATTCCAATTTCTGAGGAAACTTGGAATGAAATTTATAAATTGGTTAATACTTCATCGTTATGTGCCCATCATTCCCTTCTACAATTTAAAGTGGTTCATAGGGCTCACATGACTAAAGATAAGCTATCTTGTTTTTATTCTGCTATATCTCCCTATTGTGATAGATGTAACAATGGAGAAGTTTCACTAATTCTTATGTTTTGGACTTGTCCAAGTCTTGAAAAATATTAGAAGGAAGTATTCCAAACTTTTTTGATGCTTTTTAAAAGTAAATTTTAAACCTAATCCTTTGACTGCCTTATTCGGTATTGTTGGAGGAAATGATAGTATTTTGGAGACCCATGATTTGCACATTTTGGCTTTTATTTCTCTTATAGCCAGGAGGGCATTGTTGCTGAAGTGGAAGGATGCCACTCAGCCTACTCATACCCATTGGTCAAATCGTGTTATGTCATGTTTATATTTAGAGAAGATTCACTGTTCAATTTCTGAACCTAGTAAGGATTTTTTTAATATAGTGGGGACCTTTTTTGAATTATTTTCAAAATTTTTGATTTGCTATTAATCACAGATGTTGGTTAATAATATGTTTATATTATTATTAATTAGTTATTAATAATATTATATGATAAGGATTTTTTCCTTTTTTTGTCTGGCAGTGGGTTTAGATGTTTTTGTATAATAAAATTATCTTTTTTCAGTATTATGTTTAAATTTAATTTATATGGATATGGGGTAATGAGACTATATTTGTGATTCCAATATATTGTAATCAATATATATTATATATCCTACTGTACTCTGTATTGTTTTATGTACGAAATCAATAGAAATATTGAAAAAAGAAAAGAAGTACTTTAAGTTATAATACATCAATAGTACAAAAGAGGAATAGTGAGGTGGTGCTCATAGATTCATTGGCCATTCAGAAATCTGATGGCAGAAGGGAATAAATTGTTCCTGAAATGTTGAGTGTGGGTCTTCAGAATCCTGTACTTCCCAGGACAAATCCTCATTAATTAAAAAGTAAAAACAAGTGTGGTAACTAAATAGAAGTGCAGAACCATGAAACAAAGTAATCCAGCCCGGATATCACTCAGCTCATTACGTCACCTTCATTTAACATACAGTTGTCAATCAGAGAATGGCAGACAGATCAGCTGCAGTTTATCTGTAAAACAGCAATATCCGCAAACATCTGAAACTTTCTGTGAGATCAGCCTGCATCGTTCTCAGCTGTCATTGTAACTGGCAGAAGCAGGGAAAAGTATAATAAACAAGATAGAGCATAACAGATTAAACCACAAACTCAAAATCTCTGCTTCTGTCAGGCTTAATTTTATTCATTGATATTGTTATTCACTGAACAATGCAGCCATCTTCATTAAAACGCAAAACTCTTAACACAGTATTTAGCTAAAAGAAAAACAGTCAAACCCGACCAAGTAGAAAGAATTAAGAGTCATTGTATTCAGATAACAAATTAAGTCTTAAGTGAGCTGGGTACTAGAGGGATTTATTGGCAAATCATTTACAGTCACGATGGATAAATGGAATTACGATGTTACCTCTTTCAATGGGCTGTTGAAGCCTTGTGAAATGAATTGGTTAGTTATTTTCTAACTCCTATTGGACTTGACTCCAAGGCAAAAGTTGTTTCACAGCTGGTGGTCCCTGAGACGGGCTGTTAAGGGAAATGGTAGCTGGCAGTGAAGGTGTAGAACAGAGTTATGTGGAGAGTATATACGTACTTCTCATAGATATTGTCAATCATCTATCTTGCTTAAAAAGATCTTCAAAGGTCGTTGTATTGAGGTGTGCTGTCAGATCATGCCTATTCACTTCAAAGTCTAATTTAGCTTAAGCCCTTTTCTAGTTACTCCATAGTTAACAGATCAGCTTGGAGCCCTAAAGATGCCCCAGTTAATTGCTTATAGATATATTGTGCCAGTGGTGTGGTGAGTAAGCCAAATATAGCCAGTTAATTTGGGGTAATCCACTTGAAGAACATTGAAGATGAGCGGAAAAGTGTACTTTATAGCAATATGAAGCATGGTTGGCTTAGGCCATGCATGCTGTCTCTCCCTTACTACCATTGGGCAGGAGGTACAAGAGCCTTAGTTCCCACACCACCGGGTTCAGGAACAATTATTACCCTTCAACCATCAGGCTCTTGAGCCAGCATTGTTAACTTCACTAACCTCAGTACCGAACTGACTCCACATCCTATAGATTCACTTTCAAGGACTCTACAACTCATGTCCTCTGGATTATTTATTTACCTTTTTGTTATTTTCATGATTTGTCTTCTTTTGGACATTGGCTGTTTGCCAGTCTTTGCTTATGTACAGTTTTTCATAAATTCTATTGTTCTTCTTTATTTTTCTGTAATGCTTGCAAGAAAATCAATCCTAATGTAATGTATGGAGATGTGTACATACTTTGATAATAAATTGACTTTGAACTTTGAGTTCCTTCCATTCCTGTCAACAATCCAAAGCTTAGGAGCTGATCACCAACAGGCCCCTATCACCACAGCTTCAGGTCAATCCTTGTGCAAGAAGAAGAACTTCAAAACCATTTACTCGAACAGACTTGTAAGAATCTAGTTTTTACTGAATTCATCACATCAAGTGAGACAAGGAAAAGCTTTGAACCAGATGACATTATGTCAAAGGACTGTTCCTATTTTTTCCTAATTACAAAACTGAGAGGATTACACATTAGAAAGCCAGAGACTTTTACAATTGTTCAATGAATGCAAGTTATTTGGGTTCTTGAATAACTTATAAGAATTGGTTTGTGTATTCCAGATTGGCATTCATTTTATTAAAAACAATTATATGGTAAAATGTATAATACTTCAACAAAACTAAGAATCATTTTTAAAGCTTGTCTTTTTTCTAAAATGTAGAGATTTTGTGACATTTAACTCATCTACCCTTTTTGAGAATGGACACATAGGCTGTCAAACTGAGAAAGCTACCATTGTCACTGAGCATATGATGAAACATCAGCGGATATAAAGGGTCTCATCTGGAAATATCAGCTGCTCCATTTCCCTTCATAGGTGCTGACCGACCTGCTGTGTTTCTCCAGCATCTTCATTGAGCTGATCCATGTTTCCTTACAGCACAGGGTAGGCCATCAAGTCTATGCCGACTCACAGAATAATCTGCTTTCCCACTACATTTCCCTGTAACATTTTGGTAGCAATTTACGGGACCGGTAGTGTCCATAATGATTTTTTTTTTACCTGCATCATTGTCTTGGACACATGCAGATTTGGGAGGCTGCTGTGGTCTTCCATCACTGCATATCTTTTCCGTTACTTTCTACTGTTAATTACCATGGTAATTACATTGAAAAGTATCAGTAAGTGGCGCTGCTTCATTTGGATCTAATGAGGCCAGATTCTCTCTCAACACTGTCATTCTGATGAATGAGTGCCATAAGGCACCAAGAGACCCACATGATGTGGCAACCCATAGATTATCGTTTTAATTGACATTCTCAATGAAGACGTATAATGATGTGCAAAGCTGAAATTCCCCAGCCTAATTTTTCAGTATTGCATTTGAATTTTGAGTTTTAAAAACTGTGTCTGTCTCTTTTGAACCTTGCAAGTTAAATGAGCAACTCAAACTTCAGTAAGGTTCATAGCATGTTCTGAGAAGATAGTGCAACGTGATTCTGGGGCTGTGATAAGCTATGCAGACTAGGTAAGTTCCATCCTTTCCCTAGGCTGAATGAGCTGATCACCTTATTGGAACTGGTGGTCAAACCAAACTGAATTGCTATTGACTAAGGAGGGATAAAGGGCAGTTTATTCTAGTTCTCAATTACCTTCCAGTCAACCTCCTGTTGTCAAATCTATTAATTAACCATGACTACAGATGACAACAATATAAAGCTCATCTCTATAAGTTTAATTACATTTTTGTGGACTGGTATCAAGGCACAAATCAGCAGAAGGACGCAGCTGCCAGCCAAAATGACGTAGAACCGACAAGACTGCCAGAAGGGCAGCGCAGTGGTGTAGCAGGTATTGTGAGGCTATCACAGCACCAGCATTCACCGATGGTGGTTTGCCTCCTACCACTGACTGTAAGGGTATTTGTACATTCTCACCATGACCGTGTGAGTTTCCACTGGGTGCTCGGGTTTCCTCCCATATTCCAAAGACATATACAGGTTTCCCCTGCTATCCGAAGGTAGAGTATTCCTATGAAACCGTTTGTAAGCCAAAATGTCGTAAAGCGAAAAAGCAATTACATTAACTTATATGGGAAAAATTTTTGAGTGTTCCCAGACCCAAAAAATAACCTACTGAATCATACAAATAACACATAAAACCTAAAAAAACACTAACATATAGTAAAAGCAGGAATGATATGATAAATATACAGCCTATATAAATTAGAAATATTGTATGTACAGTGTAGTTTCACTTATCAGAATTGGGAAGATTTAGCTAAAACTGATCTGAAGAAAAAAAATTGGCACGTACATGCCTGCGCACGTACACACATACGCACATACACACATGCGCACACAACTGCCTGCACAAGTCTTCACGATCATGGTAGTCTTTCGTGTGGGTAAACACACGTTTAAAGCGGGTGTCTTTTTTTTCGTAAAAGCAAAATTTCGCTTTGGTTAGCGAGAACAGGTACTAATGTAGGTCTTTTGTAACAGTGAGCTGTCGTAAAGTGAACGTTCGAAAAACGGGGGCCACCTGTATTGGTGCTGGAAGAGTGGTAATACTAGTGATTTGCCCAGCGTAATCCATGCTGATTTGAAGGGTGAAGAGGTATGACTGACTGCTGGGAAAATAAAGGGTCAGAGAAGTAAATTTATTATCAAAGAATTAATACCACATACAACCTTGAAATTCATCTTCTTGAATGCACCAAAAGACGAAGAAACCTGATAGAATCTACAATAAACCCCACATAACAAAGTGTGACAAACATCTAATGTGTGATTAAAAAATCAGATCATGCCAATAATGACAAAAATAAACAAATAATAGATAGAACATAAAGTGCAAAGTGTACAGGCTGCAGAGAGAGTTCAGCTCTGAGGCAAGTGAACCTGGTCCAGGAGCCCGATAGCTGCTGAGCAACAACTGTCACCGAACTGGGTGGTGTGGGAACGCAAGACTCCTGCACCTCCTGCCTGATGGGAGAGGGGGAACAGAAGGAGTAAGGTCAAACGCAAACAGATGGGGCAGGCTTAAGTAGAGGATATTGATTGGCACAGAGAAGTGGGCCGAACACTGGTTTGTTTTCCACTCTCAGGCCTTGACACTTTAATCTGGCTTGACGCTTTAATCACTGTGGCGTAGTGAGACTGAATATAGATTGGCTTTCTGCTTGGGTACCCTTAAGATGATCAGACAATTCTATATTATATATTTGTATCCTGAATTTTTCAGAGATCTTACTGGACCTTTTACTGTTGGACTCTTTTATTTCTAGCTTTCAAGAAACACTAGGGTTAATAGATATTAGAACCAAAATTTGAATTTAAGGAACAGCCAAGCCCATTGAAGATTCACTTACATAGCTTGGAAACACAGCTGGAAGATGCAAATCCAGTGACATGGGTGTAGGGTTAATGGACCAAATGAGAATCCAGATGTGCCGGGAGTGGAAAATAGGAAGGCAAAGCTCCCTGAATGACAAGCTATAGACTAAATATTGAAAGGCAGGAGTAGAAAGATAAAAGCACCAACTGCTCCAACACTTGACCTCTAGGTCAGTCCCAGGAAAGGAAATGGTCCAGACGCATTAGACAAGAGAAACAGAAGAATTAAATCCAGACTGAAAGATGGCTGTGGGTGACCAAAATAATTTTCAGAGAAGGAAGTGTGCTTTGGATTCTGATCAAACTGCAGAAATTGAGGCAAACTCAAACATCAGAAGGCAACGTGTAAATCAAAATTCAAAAGATCCAGTAAAAGCCAAAAGAAGAATAGGAATATCATGGATAAGAAATGAAATCTGAACATCCACTCCATGGAAGATGACACCAAGTTGGAGGGTACCATGCAAGGAGTGACCAGATGTGAAATTCATGCTACCATGCAGATCAACAAAGGAGCAAAACAGAAACCCACCGGCTTACTGTAGATGCAAGAGTACAGAGTAATCTCACTCAGCTCTGGTTATTCCTAAGGATTTTCTCTGAAAAACAGAAAGACGACAGGTATCTGAAGGAAAAAGCTTTGATATAATGCAGTGCCATGCTGATGAAGTCCACATCTTGATCCAAGTCAGAGAAAGGCACAAAGGGAAAGAGGTTATTGGTGTTTTCTGCTACACAGAAATGGAAGGAGCTACCATTCTGGGTCCGGGAAGGATGTGAGGAAGGTCAATGAATCTCAGTAACCGTGGGATAGAGTAACAACACTAAAAACTGAAAACCACGTGCTGAATAAAAGTCTTCTCCAATAAGAACAAAGCAGGCCTCACCCAAGGGCTTAGACACTCTGACAATTTTGACTAACACATCCCCGCTATCTCCAGTGATCTACCTGCCACATAAAATATCGATCAAGCTGAAAGGAACCTTATAGAGGTGTTAAAAGTTATTAGAAAGAGCCAGGTAGGTAGATGATGCCAACAGTCTTTCACCAACTTAGGGGAAACCACATTAAGGAGCAAATGTTTAGGGCGAGAGTGAAAATATCTAAAGGGATCTGAAGGGCAACTTTTTCCTGCAGAGGGTGGTGAGCATATGGAATGAGTTCTCAGAGGATGTGGTTGAGGCAGGTTCAACAGTATCATTGAAAAAGTACTTGAATAGGTACATGGAGGTGCTGAGCTCAATCGGTCGAACACAACACCAGCTGGGTGGGCACCATGGCCAGCATGGATTAGTTGGGCCAAAAGGCCCATATCCATGCTGTATTGCTTTATGATTCCATTAAGTGAAGCCATTTAATGTTGTCACCAAAACCACCAAAACTAGGTACTGAGTCATCTTCTTTCTGGTAAAAGAAGATTTAAGCTTGGCTAAGAAATAAGCGTGTATTCAAGATATTTGAAGCAGGTAACTAGGAGGGAATCACTACCCAGTCGAAACCTGGAAGAAGTCACACCAGCACATGGTCAAAGATGTTGATGAGCTTGGTGTTACAAACAAGACATTAAAACGTGAAGCAACAAGCAAAATGATGGAGGAACTCAGTCCATCAGGCAGCATTTATGGAGGGAAATAGACAGTCAATGTTTCAGTTCAAACCCTTCATCCAGTCTTTTGTTTGTCACTCCCGATTCCAGCATCTGTAGTCTCTTGTGTCTCCTTTAAAATTAGAATTGGAAATGGTTTGTTACTGTCACGTGTGAAAAGCTTGTCTTGCATACTGTTCATGCAGATCAATTCATTGCACATTGCGTTGAAGTAGAACAAGATAAAACAAATATAGAATGCAGAATCACAAACAAGAGAAAGTCTGCAGGTGCTGGAAGTCCGAGCAATACATAAAATGCTGGAGGAACTCAGCAGGACAGGAAGCCACTGTGGAATATAATACAGTCAAGGTTTTGAGCCGAGACCGTTCAACGACTGTACTTTTTTCCATAGATGCCACCTGGACTGCTGAGTTCCTCCAGTACAAAATGAAGACTAGAGTGTCACACCTACAAAGTGCAGTGCAAGTAGGCAATAAGGTTTAAGTTCTTAACAAGGTAGATTGTGAGGTGAAGAATGCAACTTATTGCACTAGGAAACCATTTAATAGTCTTATAATATAGGGATGGAAGTTGCCTTTGAGCCTGCTGATACGTACTTTCAGGATTTTGTATCTTCTGCCAAATGGAAAAGTGGAGGAGGGAAAATGTTTGGGGTACATGTTGCCTTTGATGAATCAGATTTACTCAGTCAATGAGAAGCATAGACAAGCTCCATGGAGGGGAGTCTTGTTTCCATGATGTGCAGTGAGTCCACAACTTGCTGCTGTATTTTGTGGTTATGTGAAGAGCAGTTGCCATACCAAGCCATTATAGCGAAGCTTGATAAGGATTCTTCGCCAGTGTTACCAAGTTTAATACACTCTTTGGATGACACGAGCTCCATTGCCTGTCTTTCAGCCTCAGAATAAGTGAGGACATGTTCCAGTGGAAAGTGATGAGACTTACAACAGATCAAAGAGAACCATTGGCAGGGTAGATTTCATCACCACCATTGACAATAAAGCCCATAACAAAGCCCCTTGAGCTGATGGGAAGAAGCAAGAAGGCAGCCTGAAGCTGAATGCTGGCAAATGCATCACAAAGGAGAAGGAGTCCTGTTCTTTGGAATGCTGTGGCACAGATGGAGTGACAAGGCATTGGTGTCACTGCACGAAAAGCAAGAAGAGGAAGGAATGATCAGCTTTCTAGAGCACATCCACTCAATGAATTCTTTCATTCCTCACATCAAAAAGTCTGAACCAGAATGAAGTTAATTATCACTGGCGTATGCTGTGAAATTTGCTGTCTCGTGGCAGTGGTACAGTGCAAGATAACAACATTTCTATAAATTACAATAAATAAATAGATAGCTAGACAGATTAACAATCTTCACCACTTGGACATGCTTTCTTCTCATTACTACCATTGGGAAGGAGGTACAGGAGCCTGAAGACCCACACTTATACATTTTAGGTACAGCTTCTTTCCCTCTGTCATCAGATTTTTTATCTGTCTCCTGATGATCTTTTTTTAATATTTGAAAACAGAAGTGGTATTATTACAGCTTACACTTCCTCGTGCATCTTTTGTTTACACATTCATGAGGTGTGAATGCCGTTGCCTGTTGTAGTTCTACATGAATGGAAGAAAGCCACATCATTAGACACGAGTATATACAATATTTCATGGCAGCATGTGGTCTGTGGTTCGAAGATAAATGTGTGTAAACTGAAGCCTCAGAGGACCAAGGCTTATCTATCTCATTGAGCCTGACATATTTTCAGGGTAATGAGACAGGCTCTCAATCTGTGGCCTTGTCTCTACTCTGAGTGTTTGTGAACTTTGGACAGAGCAATATTAAGCTCAAATGTGATTTAGGCCAGCCATCAGATAGACGACCGTATTTACTTATCTGCGTTTATACACAGAATGCACAGCACTATCACAGAGGAAACAGGCAAACTGCACACAGCAGAGGTCAGGAATGAACCCAGGCCAATGGAACTGAGAGGTAAAACTCTTCTAGCTGTGCCTCTGCACCATCCCTTGGTGAAAAATGGAGGGGGAGCAGGTGACCAAAATCTTTAGATGAGGAACACAAGAGAGTCTGCAGATGCTGAAAATCCAGAGCAACACACACAAAATGCTGACGGAACTCAGCAGGTCAGGCAGTGTCTATGGAGAGGAATAAGCAGTTAGGCCAAGACCCTTCATCAGGGCTGCAAAGGAAGAGAGAAGAAGCTAGAATAAGAAGGTGGGCAGATAGGTGGGGGGGGGGGAATGAACTGAGAAGATGGGAGGTGATTGGTGGAAGAGGTAGAGGGCTGAATAAGAGTCAATCTAATGGTAGAGGGCAGTGGATCATAGGAGATAGGGAAGGAGGAGGAGGGGCACCAGAAGGAGGTGATGGTTGGGTAAGGAGTAGAGAAGGGGTAAGACGGGAGCTAGAATGGAGAATAGAAAAAAAGAAATGAAGGAGGAGGAATTCTCAGATGTTAGAGAAGTTTATATTCATGTGGTCAGCTTCAAGGCTACCCAGATAGAATATGAGGGGTTGCTCTAACCCGAGTGGGCATCATTGTGGTAATTTTTGGTAATTTTTGGTAATTTGGTAATTTTCCCAATTTACCTACACATTGAAATCCACCATGACTATAACATTGCCCTTTTAATGTGCCTTTTCTATCTCCATTGTAGTTTGTACCCCCCATCCTGGCTACAGTTAATAAGCATGAATATAACTTCCATCAGAGTATTTTTACCCTTACAGTTTCTTAACACCACTGATAAGGATTCTGCATCTTCTGATCCTATGCCACATCTTTATAAGGGTCTGATTTTATTTTTTTACCAACCAAGCCATCCTATTCAGTCTGCCCCTGCCTGTCCTTTCCACATGATAAGTATCTTTGGATGTTAAGCTCCCAGCTGTGATCATCTTTAACCATGACCCAGTGATCCACATGTAGTCATACCTGTCAATTTCTAATGGCACTACCTTATCATCTACCTAATTGCATTGAAATATAACACCTTCAGTCTTGTACTCACCACTTTTCTTTTCAATTTTAAATCTATGTTGCCTGAAGTTAATAATTATCCTTTATTCTGGTGACTTTGGCAATCTCTCTTGCACTTTCCTTCTTTCTCACTTTATCCATAACTCAACCCCTTGCTACTTAGCTTAAAGCTCTACCCACTGCCCCGGTTATGCAATTTGCCAAGGACCCTTTGGACAACTCCCTCCTTCCTCAGTACTGGTGCCAATCTCACATGAACTCAAAGCCACTTCTCCCACACCAATCCTTGAGCCACACATTTAACTCTCTGATCTTATTAACTGTGCGACCATTTGCGCATGGCACAGGTAACAGTCCCAAGATTATTACCTTTTTAGTGCTGCATTTTACTTTAATCCCTCACTGCTTAAATCTCCCTTGAAGATCCTCTTTCCTTATTCTTCCTATGTTGTTGGAAGACCATGACAAGAGGAACTGTCCCCTCACACTTCAATTCGTCTGCAGGTCAGATGAGATGTCCTGAGCCCAGGCGCCAAGCAGACAACAGAGCCTTTGGGACGTTTGATCCTTGCCACAGAAAATTGTGTCTCGTACCCTAACTGTATAATGACCAATTCAAACTATATTTCTCTTCTCTTTCCTCCTCTTGAATGGCTCCCTAAACTACAGTGTCTCTGTTTGATTGCTCTTCCTTCCTACAGCCCCCACTCTCATCCTCAGGTGAAGCAAAAATCCCAGTCTGATCAGGCAGAACCTGCAGAAGGAGAAACAGTGAACTGTCAGACTTGAAAGGGAGATAAAAAGTGATGACAGGCAAAAATGGCCAGTACTTGTATAGACAGAAACAAAGAGTGAGCTAACTAGAGTAGGAGAACTTGGAAGTAACTCCAGAGTTTGAAACAAGCCCAGGAGGAAGGTGAGGTGATGTTCCTCAAGTTTGTGTTTGGCCATACTATAACAGAGCACGACGACAGAGGCAGGGAAGGCAGAGAGGGAATGGGATGGTGAACTTCAGTAGCAGGCAACTGGAAGCTCAAAGTCCCTCTTGCAGATGAGTACAGGTGTTCCACAACACACTTATCTGATCTGTGTTCGGTTTCTCCAGAGCAGAGTAGATCAAATTGGGAACGATTATGAAGACTACTGAGAGAATAATTGGGTTCTCTCTTCCCCCATCCCCAACCAGAATATATACCTAAAGTGCTGCATTCACAGTGTCCTCTGCATTTTCAAAAACAGTCCCCATCCATCCCACAATCTCTTTGACCTCCTATGTCAGGCAAAAGGTACTGCAATATCAGATCAAGGACTGTTAGGCTGGATAACAGCTTCTTCCCCCAGGCTCTGAGACTTCTGAACATTAATTATGACAGCACCAGTAGCAGTAATACAGTTGTATATTTAACTATATGTCATGGATGCACTTTATGTCAATGCACATGTACAGAATATTTTTTTCTTATCTGTTTATATGATTGCGTCAATATTTTTATGTGCTGCACGTGATATACGGTATGTACACTGTTTTGCTCTTTGGTCCCAGAGGAAAGTTGTTATGTTGAGCTGTATACACGCATACGATTGAAAGACAATAAACTTGAATTTGAATTTGAACACCAAATACAGTACACTAGATTGGGAAAACGTGCAAGTGAACCATCTCTTTATCGGGAAACATTGGATCTCTAGTTGGTGGGAAAAGTTGAGGTAAAAGGGCAATTTTTACATCTCCAGTGGAACTGCATCGCAGCCTGATCTGGTCAATCGATGACAGCATTGGTCGTTTGTCAGTCTTCGTGTGTAATTTTACAATGATTCTATTGTGGTTCTTTGTTCTACTGTGAATGCCCACAAAAATTGTATCTTAGGATAGTATATGGTGACATATACGTACCTTGATAATAAATTTACTTGGAACTCTGAACTTTGTTCTGTGGAGTGCTTTCTGCATTTGCTCTTTTTATTTCCTATCTCCTGTATCTGCAGTTTATTTGTTTAACCTTTAATTATTCTTAGGTGAGTGATAAATATGACAGGCAAGCAAGGAGAAAAGGGTAGTTTGTGGAGGTAGATATATTTGTATAAACTGGCCTGCAAAAGAAAATGGGGCTTTCAAAGTCAAAGTCATTCTCAAGTGCACGGGTGCATGTGTGCAGAGGTGCAATGAAAAACCCGCAGCAGCATCGCAGGCATATAGTGTCATAGAAACAGCGGTCGCAAGATAAAAACACGAACTAAGCATAAATTATATGAAGGCTTTACAAAAAATCAGACCAAAACCCATTTCAGTCCAAGGTGGTTATGGTGTTACTTAACTGTAGGGAATAGTGCTTTGCTGATTGGTTGAAGAACTGATTGGTCGAAGGGATGTAGCTGTTCTTGAACCTGGTGGTGTGGGACGTTTGGCTTCTATACCTCATGCCTGATGGTAGCTGTGAGAAGATGGCGCTGTTGGGATGGTAGGTGATGATGGTATTGCTTCTTCAGGCAGCACCTCTTATAGATTCTATTGACAGCTGGGAGGGATGTGGCTGTGATGTATGAGGTAGAATCCATTACTCTCTGCAGCTTCTCATTGCGAGAAGATATCAAAATTGGGGTGGTCTACCCACATTTGATTGAATATTTGACCACTCATTATCTTCAATATCGCTTCCAAGATCCTTCTGCCATAGTACACAGATATTATTGGACACCAACTAGACTCTACAAAATGGGGATTGTTGATAATAATTTATGCTGGAAATGTAAAAAATGAGGTGGGCACATATTTTCACATGATTTGGGAGTGTTCCATGGTTCATCCATTTTGTTGTAAAGTTTTTGATTTGTTGGGGAATTGGTCGGGTTCTACACTACCCTTGTGCCCACGGCTCTGTCTCCTGGGTGATAGGACAATGATACCTAATGTAAACAATGACAAATTTACTATTTTAAAGGTGGGTCTCATCACAGCTGCAAGAATTATATTGCAAACCTGGAAAAAATCCAGATGTCCCACTGTAAGGGAATAGACTGAGGAAATGGTTAAGATTTCATCATATGAACATATGTTGGGAAGAATTAACAGTGAGGGAAAAGTGCAAGACGCGTGGGATCAATTTTGGTTGTATGTTAATTTAAACTTAAATTAGAAGTTTTTTTCTGTTTCTTAGTTTTATATGTTTTCCTGTCATGGGATGGCTGTGTAAATATGCTGTACTGTATCTGCTCTATGATATGCTGTGCTGCTTTGTAAAATAAGAATAAGAAATAACAAAAATCTGAATTACAAAAAAAATTTGGGGTGGTTTCCTATCACTTGCAGCAAATTGCTGGAAAATCTCAAGATACAAAACTGAACAAATGCTTTATTGTGGGAGTGGGAGGGCATAATAGACAATGGAGTCACAGAGCAAGTGAACTCTGAGGAAAAGATGGCAGTGTAGTGATCAGGGCTGAACACTTTGTAAAAAAAAATCTCCAAAGTAAGTTGCCACAAAGCCAGCACATACTGTCTGCTCAGTGAGAGCAAACAGGACACCCCACTGAATTCAGATAAGAAAAATAAATGTAGCTTAGTTCTCCTTCCTCAATAATTCAATTTTTAATAATCTCGAATGTCAAGGTATTTTCTCACAGTCTGACATCTAGAAGAGACATTGTCTGCTCTGTGAGGGTAATAAATTGACAGATAGCAAGAATAACAAAACATACCTTCAAGCATCTCTACCCCATTCTAAAAATAGAAACTAGGTTGCAGTCTTAGAGCCAAGATTTATTCCGATCAAATCCACAAAGAACTGATCTGTCATTACGTGCATGACACACAAAACTCCTCTGCAGCTGCACTTGCTCACTAGCCCAGAATACCAATGAGATCTTGCTGTCTCCATGGCAACTCAGTCTCTGATAATATTGAGGCAGGCCTGGTGATAGGCTGACACACATGCCTTGTGGCTGAGATAACATCAGCATCACTGCATAGTGAGCCCAAAGGAGCACAAGCTGTTTATACACACTCTTGTAAATTAGCATATTGCTTACTCTAAAGCAGGAGTTCCCAAACTGGGGTCCACTTACTCCTTGGTTAATAGTAAGGCTCCATGGCATAAAAAAAGGTTGGGAACCCCTGCTCTATAGTGAGGCTACCAAGTTCTCAAAATGACAAGGGAGGCAAAGGGAACATTGAAATCTCTTATGCAATTAGAATGATACCATTGCATTTTATCAGCCTGAAACAGTGGGAGCCATTTTGCTCATCACAGCACCAGCACTTGGAGAATACGTTAAAATTTACTCTTAAGGACCAAGATGCAAAAAAAAATTGAATTTGTTGTTCTTGCTTTGCAGTTAACACCGGCAAGGTGTGTGATAAATTAAATAATAAAATAATCCACAAGATTTGATTATAAACATTTAAATAAGGAGGAGGAATTGGCCTCTCTGTTCCATTATTTATTAAGATCCTAGGTTATCTGAATGTAACCTCAGGTTCTGTCATACCATCTACTCATCATTACTCTTTCAGCATCTTCCTGAGCTAGAATATACATTCAGTGGTCACTTTATTAAGTACACCAGTACAGCTGCTTTTTAATGCAAAAATATAATCATCTAATCATCTGGCAGCAACTCATGCAGACATGGTCAAGAGGTTCAGTTGTTGTTCAGACCAAGCATCAAAATGGGGATGAAATGTTACCTTTTACCGTATAATGATTGTTGGTACCGGATGGGGTGGTTTGAGTATCTCAGAAACTGCTAATCTCCTGGGATTTTCATGCACAACAGTCTCCAGAGTTTACAGAGAATGGTGTGCACAACAAAACGCAGCCAGTGAGTGGCAGTTCTGTGGGTGAAAATGCCTTGTTAATGACAGACGTCAGAGGAGAATGGCCAGGCTGGTTTGAGCTGATTTGAAGAAGACATTAACTCAAATAACCACGTGTTACAACAGTGGTGTGCAGAAGAGCATTTTGAATGCACAACACAATGAAGCTTTCAGTGGAGAGGCTACAGAAGCACCACGAACATACACCTAGTAGCCACTTTATTAGGTACAGAGGGTAACTAGTAAAGTGGTCACCGATTGTATATACCTTTCCTATTCCACCACCACCCCAGGCACCCACTACTCTCTATGTTAAAAAATTTGCCCTGCACATCTCATTTGAACTTAACACTTTTCACCTTAAATGCATGCCCTCTGGTATTAGACATTTGGACTCTGGGAAAGGAGATACTAGCTGTCATCGACATAGTTAATCATTCCACTTCAGGTACCTATGCTTTCAGCTGCTATAGCTCCAAGCAATGAAATTCCCTTCCCAAACTTCTCCCATTGTTCCTCCTCTCCTTTGAGAGATCAATTAAAGCCTCTTTGACCAAACACTTGTAATTTTCCTTTGTTTTAAAGTCATCGAGTACTGCAGCACAGAAATAAGCCCTTCTGCCCACCTACTCTATGCTGACATGACCTTCTGTCTAAATCAATCTACCTGCACCATGTCCCTTCAAACTCCTCTCATCCAAACTTCTCTTAAATGTTACAATTGAACCTGCATCTACCATGTTTTGTTGGCAGCTTGCTCTACACTCAAACTACCCTATGAGTGTAGAAGTTTCCCCTCAGATTCCCCTTAAATATTTCACCTAAACCTATAATCTCTAGCTTTATTCTCACTCAGCCTACATGCATTCACCATATCTAGACTCCTCATAATGCTGTACACTTCTATAAGATCTTCTCTCATTTTCCTGTGGCCCTGGCAACATCCTTGTAAATTTTCTCTGCACTCTTTCTAGTTTATTGATTCCTTTCCTGTAGATAGGAGATCAGAATTGCACACAATACTTTAAATTTGGCCTCACCTACACCTTTTTGCAGCTTCAGCATAACTCCTGTCCTCATTGCCCTGATTTATTAAGGCCAAGGTGCCAGAAGCACTCATTTTGACCCTATCTACCTGTGATGCCACTTTCAAAAAGTTATAGATCAGTATCCCTCTTTTTTCAATGGCATAGCTAAGAGCCTTTCTGTGTAAAATCTGTGTAAAATCTTACCTTATTTTGCTACATTAGGTCATGATAAATTCACTTTGCTTTTATTGAAACAGGTATGAAGTTGGAATTTCAGGTTCACTGTGGCAAATAACTTTCAGCACTTACCCTGTCAAGCCCTCTCAGAATCTTTTCATATTGTCCTTAACTCCAGGTTATATGCAACCACTTATCATAGAACAGTTCTCCAACCCTAAGCATCAGTCTGGCGAACATCTCCTTCAGCCCCTCTGCAAGATGTTCTATTAGATAAGGCTGTACATTATGTTCCACATCCAGTCTCCCCATAACCTACCTGGGTGAAAATGACCTCATTGCCCATATTGAATCCTTACTAAATAAGTGGGCTAGTTGATAGGGAACCCGGTTGCAAAGAGATCTTGATTAATCAGGGAGATGGGCTTTGGAATGGCAAATGGATTTCAACTTAGATAAGTGTGAAGTAATGCATTTTAGACAGTCAAGCAAACTGTCCACTTATAAACCACTCCGCTGAGCTCCTGCTGCTCCAGAAAGATACAACCAGAATTTGTCCAATTTCTCCTTGTAGCACATGCTCTTCAATCCAGGTAAACCCCTTCTCCCCTCCAGGGATGCTGCCTGATCCCAAGTTCCTAAAGCAGTTTTCTTTTCCCTCCAGTTTCCAGCAGTGCAGTTTCTTGTGTCTCCACCAAGAGTTTAAATTGCTTCTCATTTTCTGCTGATGTCAACTTATCCAAAAGAAAGATCAGTTCCCTCTGTGAGAATGTGTTGTAATATTTACTGAAACATAAATGGGTCCCCCAAAAGTAGACCAACTACTGAACCCATTGTTCTTTGAAATGAAAATCACCAGAAATTTGTCCAATCCAGTGGGATGATTGTCAATGAACAAAAGCAAATTAACAGGCCCATTATTTCGTTATTGTTTGTGAATACTGGTGATATGTTGGTTTGCAGGATGATGGTTCACACTTAAAAATGAACCCTGGTTTCCTTGGGCTGTGTTGGTCTAGGGAAGACACACTCCAGTCCCTCCAAACCTGTATAACGGGATGGCTCTCCCACCCCAAACCCTGGTTAGTGTGGATGCTGTGTAATTTGCTACCTGTTACAACTCAGTGCCGAGAAACAACAGACAGCACACTGCATATGATTAAAGGAATGATATTTATGAATCTTAACTTATCTAAATGGTTAGTAAAGAAAAGAAAAAAAAAAACAAAAAGGGCCCATTATAATTAAACAGTCAAATTTGCACAAGTTGGAGATCACCGATCGTCAGTCGACCTCCGCACCTGGCCCCATTGAATCATGGGCCCTCACCGGGTCGAATCCTATGACCGGTTCTCTCCAGCATCTTCTCTCTTCACCTTCCGATTACCAAAGACCCCAGCTCACACTGGTGTCAGGCACACAAGAAGAAAATAAGCCGGTCCCATGATTGGACGGCTCACATTCCAAAGCACCCATTATCTCTAACCATAACCCAAACACTGCTGCTGCAGAAAGACCGTTATGTTAGCAGTGAAACCTTACCCAGGGCGTTACCCGAAAAGCAATATTTATCCGATATAAAACATTTAAAATGTTTAAGATATGGAAAAGTGAGAATTTCAATAAGATTGAACGTTTCTCCTTTCTACAGCTTGCTGCTAGGTGTGATAGAAAATTTCATACTCTGCTTGTGTGGAACTCAGCACCTGGTTCCATTGCTTTGCAAATAGGTTATTTATATTATTTTTATTTGAAGATATAGTGGGGTAATAGACTTTGCCATCTCAATGAGCACACCCCACCAAAGTACACCCATGTGACTAATTGTTTCTGTACATTTATTATAAAGAACAGGGTATACATTTTTATAATGCATGGAAAAAAAATTTCTTACAAAATAAAAAACATTTATCATCCAAACTGTATGAGATAAGAAAGAGGAATGATAAAAATGAAGATATTAGAAAAAAATTGCTGATCACCGAAAATCTAAAATAAAAACAGAAAATTGCTGAAAACACTCATCGGGTCAGGCAGCTTCTGTGGTGAAAGAAACAGTTAATGTTTCAGATCTGGGCTTCCTCAGCCCTGGATTTGCACAGTTACTAGAATATAAGCTTACTTCTGAAACCAGGATTTATAGATGGAACTATTATTGCATTGAATAATTGCAGACTATATGCCATTGAGTCAACTTCCAGTTCATTTTGAATAGGTTTAAAGGAGGGAATTAAACTGAGAGATATCATGGCTTTCAATTCATCTACACTAACAGATAGGCTGGCTGATGTCCACAGCAGCCAAGCAAAAACATCGCAAGCTACTGACAAAACACCCCAAAGGAAAGCTAATGCTTAATCTCAGTGGGTGCTGGGTTACTGAATTTTCTTTCAATTCAGTATCACGTCCTTTATAAAAGTGAAATAAACCAAACAGAAATAATTTCAGGGCTTGACTGAATGCTCAGATACCGATGCTCCTGCGGTCACTGCTGTGAATGTGAAGTTCAAGAGTTTAAGTACATTTGAAATTTAAGAGAATGCCTGTAATTGCTGCAATAGCTTTTCTTCTGAGTCACCTGGAAACTGCCACAAGGGCTTATATCTTAGAGTCGTGTCATCAATCCCATGGTGGTTCAATTTAATAATAGCTCCATCGTTAAACACAGAAGAGTATAGTTTCTGGTTTCAGACCCATAAGAATATAAGACAGGAGAGCAGAATTAGGTCATTCAGCCTATTGAGTATGCTTCACCATTCCATCGACTTGGTCTCCACAGCTATCTGTGGCAATGAATTCTGTCTAAAGAAATTCCTCCTCATTTATGTTCTAAAGGCATGTTCCTGTATTCTGATGCTGTGCCCTCTGGTCCCAGACTCCCTCACTGTGGAAATACACTTAAATTTAAGTCACAGTGCAAACACATCACTGAAGGATCCCAGATCTGAAACAGTAACCGTTTCTTTTACCACAGGAGCTGCCTGATCTGAAGAGTGCTTTCACCATCTTCTGCTTTTGTTTTAGATTTCCAGCAACCTGCAGTTTTGCTCTAATGAGTTCCGTTTTAATTCTAATTTTCATTTTCTCACGTAGGCTGGATGGCAAATTATATTTTTTGTGAGATAAAAGATCATTTTCCATGCATTATAAAATATATAATATTGTATATGAGAATTTTCATCAAAGTGTGGTGAAATAGTAATAACCATCAAAGGATAATTAGTTTTATTTATGTGGACTCACTTTGCAGCAGTGTGACAGAAGGCCATTACGCTCATAGTGGCTTTACAGGTCTCTTGGTAGAGGACACTTAGTTTATCCTGATAAACCCCCCAAAAAAACTTTGCAATTAAATACTTATCCCAATTCCCTTTCTCTGATGATGAATAAACATATCTGCTCATTTCATTTTTGTGTAAGATTAAACCTTTCACCATCCACTGCATTCTGAATTCTCTGCAAACATGCAGCAATTCAAGGCTAAACACAAAGTCCACTGCAGATGCTGCGGTCAGAGCAACACGTACAACAAGCTGGAGGAACTCAGCAGGTCGGGCAACAGTCCTGACAAAGGGTCTCGGCCCGAAACATTGACTGCTCGTTTCCACGGATGCTGCCCGACCTGCTGAGTTTCTCTAGCTTGTTGTATGTGTAGCAATTCAAGGCTGTTAGTGCACATGATAAAGTACAGATGTCCTAACAGATAAAGGTTCTAATAGCAACACCTCCAAAACACACTTTACTCCTGCCAGAAGAACTGTTTACTGCCCCATTTTACCTCTTGGTTTCCTTGCTTCTAATGTTCTTAGCCTTTGCCGCACGAGCAGAGCTTCACAATGCTTGAGAGAACTGTTCTGTGGTTAGTTGGGTCAGTTTCTCCAATTATTTAGTTGCTCGCCCTCTCATGGACTCTCCAAACCTCCTCCTACTTGATCCCCCAGCTTATCCTGGCCACAGCTATCACCCCAAGCTCAGTTGACCCCTTCCACCCTCCTGCTGCCTTAGGTTCTACTCTGCCGCACAATATTAGTCTTAGAAAGAATGTTTAGGTGTCTCTCTTTAAGAACAGCTTCTTCCTCTCTGCCATCAGATATCCAAACAGTCCACGAACCCATGAACACTACCTCACTAATTACTATTATCTATAGTACATTACGTATTGCCACTGTGCTACTGTTACAAAACACCAAATTTCACAACATATGTCAATGATAATAAACCAGATCTGATTCTGACTCTGAGAGTCTCACCACCTTCTCCTAGTCACACAGAACAATTATGGTCTAATCAACTGTACTTGTTCCTCAGACTGTGGGATTTTTTTTTCTATTTAATTATAGAAATTATAAAAGTGATGTGAAAATAAAAGTATTTCTTTCTCTCAGACTGAGGTCTACAGCTCAAGTCTAATGAAACAAACACAAAATATAACGAGAAATAAAGAGCTGAAGTTTTGGGCCAAGACCCTTCGTCAGAACTGGAAAGGAGGAGGGAGGAAGCCAGAAAAAGGAGATGGGAGGGTGGGGAAGGGGAAGTAGTACAAGCAAGAAAGTAAGTGAAACCAGGTGAGGGGGAAGGTAGGTGGGTAGGGGAGGAGGATGAAGTGAGAAGCTGGGAGGTGATTGGTGGAAAAGGTAAAGGGCTGAAGAAGAAAGAATCTGATAGGAGGGATAGAGCTCAGTTAGCTCAAGTCTTATTATTTCCACAAGTTCTCAGTTCACTGGAAGCACAGCTCCTATGAGCAAAATAAGTGGAAATTGATGGAAAATAATGTATACTCTGATGCACCATCAATAACTCTCGGAGACGTGAGGTGAGATAGGCTTTTATTAGCTGGAAGAAAGCACCGTCAACAGCAAGAGACCATCACACAACATCCTGGAGACTGAGGGAGGAACAGTGCCTCCAATCGCCTTTATACAGGGGTCTGTGGAAGGAGCCACAGGAGCAGTCAGCAGGGGGCGCGTGTCCAGACAAGTATATGTAGTTCACCACATACTCACATACACTTATTCACAGAAGAATAGAAGATTTGGAATTCATTCAACAAGAATTGGATCAAAACCAGCCATTGAATATGGCATAGTCAGCTTTCTTATATTAGTGGCCAGGTATCAGTCAGGTATCCGCGATGAATATTATATCAACATATTTTCAGACTTTGTCCTTCTTAAGTTCACTCATGGGATGCAGGCATCAATAACAAAACCATTGCTTAATCTGAAATGGCCCATATTAACTCAGGCCCTTCCCAACAGTGATGGAATGTGAACAGGAGTCCGGGCTGTTGGCCCAGGCTGCTGCTAACAAACTTTAGATATACGGTAAGATATGCTGTACTATTGAAGGATTTTTACTAATGCAAATAAAAGAAAAATATCAGCGCGCGCACACACACACTCACACAGACAGACAGACAGACAGACACACACACACACACACACACACACACACACACATTCACACACAAACACACATTGACGCATGCAAGATCAAAAATGCTTGTGATGCTACCGCAAGGAAGATTTTCATTGTATGTGCTCCTCCTCACTGTACTTCTGCATTCTGTCATTACTGTGACACTATATTAGAGTCACAGAGTACTATAGCAGAAAACAGGCCCTTCAGCCCATCCAATCCAAACTGATCTGACTTTTTGCAGAGTCCTATCCACCTGCTATCAAACCAGATCCCTTCAGACCCCTCTGAACCACATACCTACTTAAGTTTATCTTAAATGTAACAATTGAAACCACATCTACAACTTCTGTGGCTTTTTGTCATCATAGATTATCCCTTTGTACCAGCTCCATGTACTCCACGTTCGGAATGATCCATCCAGATGGCATGAGAAACAAAGTTTTTCACTGTGTCTTGGTACTTGTGGCAATAAGAAACCAATAACCAATTGTGTATATGACAATAAACTTTGGGTTTTGATGTTTCACAGAGTTTATACAAATATATTTGAGTCAGTTCAGCTTCACGCAGATTTGCTATCAATGATCACAGTGATACTTTCAGAGAAATGATATTGCCTTCTCAGTTAAATATTTTCAGACCTCACTAATAGTGAACCAGGGGAAGGAATATGCCCGGAAGCAATGTTTAGTAGGCCAAGTGTGTTTATAGCAGATGGTTGCAAGTTCGACTCCCAGAGATGGCTCTCACAGCTGGGGACTGTCTCAATGGATTTCAGCTGAATCTCAGTCAAATGATGAAGGATGAGAGAGTGATACTGAATCTCCCTGGTCTGTGGATAATATGGCCGATCTGAGGTCATGAAGATGTGCAACCAAGACACATACTTTTGTGGTAAGCCTTATATTGCAAGCAGAACCTAAAATCGGCTCCTTTTATCAACAATACTTACGTGTCCTGTTACAGCAGTAGTAGTGGTAGTTGCAGTAGTGCGATCTCCTGAGTTGAGAATGATATTCACCAAAGCAGTTGTCTATTGGAGGGTCCTCGGGTGATTGTTGAGGCTGATTTGAGATCTGGGATATTAGTTTGCATTCCCTTAATGGAGAACGCCTTTGTGTGACTTTGCTTAATGTGGGGAGGCTGATGCATGGACAGCCACCACATGGTCCTTGACAGATTGGGGTCAGGGATCAGTAGTAAGGAGAACAAGATGACTGAAGACCCATTATTGCTACAACCTTCCTCCATCTTCCCCACCATTGTGATATGACATCATCTTCTGCTAACTCTGCCGTTGAGGTTGTGGTAGGATCGCTCTTTGTCTAGAATCTCCCCTTGACCTTACCGCCATGGGTGACCTTGCCAGGACTTAAGTTCCAGGTGTCATTGGGATCTCAGGAACTCACAAGCCTCCGCACCACAACAAGGTAATGACCGTTGGAGAAGGATCTATTACAGGCAATTGTGAAAATCCACAACCCCTCCTGATGGTTTGGCATCTGGCTGTCCAGCTCCCTGACCACTGTGCTTCCTTTAGATCACAGCGGCTCTGGTTCCCACTACGCTCTGGGATCTCATTCCTAAATTCTGTTTACATTCAACAGGCTCATGGAAAAATGTATTGACTACAATTCACAAAAAGCAAATGAAAAGTTCATTGAGGTATTAATAATCTGAAACAGAATCAAAATGTCTGGCATGACATGAAATCTGTTGCCTTGTCCTAACAGTACAAGATACAATTTTTAATAAATTACAAAATAAATAAATAGTACATAAAATAAGGAATGATGAAGTAGCGTTAATGGACTGTTTAGAAATATGATGGTGGAGGGGAAGAAGCTGCTTCTGAAAGATTGAGTGTAGCCCTTCAGGCTCCTATACCTCCTACTTTATGGTAGTAATGAGAAAAGGGCATGTCCCCAGTGGGGAGGGTCTAACACTTTCTCTCAGACACCGTCTATTGAAGATGTCCTTGATGGCGGAGAGTTGTGCCTGTCATGGAGGGGGCTGTGTCTACAACCCTCTGCAGATTCTTGCATTCCTGTGCTTTGGAGCCTCCGTACCAGTTGGTGATGCAACTAGTCAGAATTCTCTCCATGGTACAGTTGTAGAAATTTGCAAGAGTCTTTGGTGACAAACCAAATCTCATCAAACTGACAATGAAGTATAGCTGTTGGCATGGCTTCTTCATAATCGCATCAATATGTTGGGCCTAGGTTAGATCCTCTGTGATCTTCATACTCAGGAACTCGAAGCTGCTCTCTCTTTCCATTGCTGACCCCTCAATGAGGACTGGTGTGCGTCATCCCAACTTCCCCTTCCTGAAGCCCACAATCAATTCCTTGATGTGGCTGACACTGAGTGTGAGGTAACATCCAGTGGCCTAGAATCTCCGACTGTCCAGCAACATCAAAACATGATGCTGCCAGATCATTGGAATTTCACTACACAAAAATACAACTGCACATGCTGTGGATCAAAGAATACGTACACAACGCTGGAAGAACTCAGCAGGTCAGGCAGCATCGGTGAGAAAAGAGTAGCCAACGTTTCGGGCCGAGACCCTTCATCAGGAATGGGGGTGGGGAGAGATCCAAAGCCCAGTAATAGAGATAGGGGAGGGAGTAGGGCCTAGAGGCGCCAAGTGGAAAACCAATCAGAGGAGAGATAAAGGGGGGAGGGGGAGGGGATAAGCATGAAAGAACTGTAGATATAAAAAAAACAGAAAGCTGGAAGGGGAGAGAGACAGCGAGGGACCTGGAATGGGGGAAGGGGGATGGAATTACCGGAAACTGGAGAATTCAATGTTCATACCAAAAGGCTGGAGGCTACCCAGACGGTAGATGAGGTGTTGCTCCTCCAATCTAAGTATGGCCTCATCATGGCAGTAGAGGAGGCCATGTATGGACATATCTAGATGGGAATGAGAGGCAGAGTTGAAGTGGGTGGCAACCGGGAGGTCCTGTCTATTGGGATGGATGGAGCGTAGGTGCTCGACGAAGCGGTCTCGCCGATGTAGAGGAGGCCGCACCGGGAGCACCAGATGGGGTGGTAGGTGAGGACAAGGGGAACTCTGTCCCTGTAATGGTGACGGGAGGATGGGTTAAGGGCTGAAGTGTGGGAAGTAGAGGAGATGCGGGTGAGGGCATCTTTGATGACGCCAGAAGGGAAACCATGATCCTGAAAGAAAGAGGACATTTGAGAAGTCCTGGAATGGAAAGCCTCATCCTGGGAGCAGATGCGGCGGAGACGGAAGAACTGGGAATAGGGAATGGCATTTTTGCATTGGGCAGGGTGGGAAGAGGTATAGTCAAGATAGTTATGGGAGCCAGTGGGTTTGTAGAAGATGTCAGTGGATAGACTGTCTCCAGAGATGGAGACCGAGAGATCAAGAAAGGGGTGAGAAGTGTCCAAGATGGACCAAGTGAATTTAAGGGCTGAGTGAAAGTTAGAGGCAAAGTTGATGAAATTGACAAGCTCAGCATGGGTGCAGGAAGCAGCACCAATGTAGTCATCAATGTAGCAGAGGAAAAGTTGGGGAGTGGTGCCAGTATAGATTTGGAGCATAGACTGTTCCACATAACCCACAAAGAGGCAGGCATAGCTGGGGCCCATGTGAGTGCCCATGGCTATGCCCTTGATCTGGAGAAAGTGGAAAGAACCAAAGGAGAAGTTATTGAGAGTTAGAACAAGTTCCGCCAACCGGAGCAGTGTGGTGGTGCTGGGGAACTGGTGGGGTCTGTTATCCAAAAAGTAGGGAGGGCTTTGAGGTCTTCTTGATGTGGGATGGAGGTGTATAAGGGTTGAACATCCATGGTAAAAATGAAGCGGTCGGGGAATTGGAAGTTATTGAAGAGGTGAAGGGCATGGGATGTATCCTGGATGTAGGTGGGGAGAGACTGAACAATGGGGGATAAAATGGAGTCAAGGTAGGCAGATACAAGTTCAGTGGGGCAGGAACTTGCGTCAGACACTTCACCTGCGAGTCTGTTGGAGTCGTCTATTGCATCCGGTGCTCCCGGTGCGGCCTCCTCTACATCGGCAAGACCTGACGCAGATTTGGGGTCCGCTTCGTTGAGCACCTACGCTCCGTCCATCCCAATAGACAGGACCTCCCGGATGCCACCCAATTCAACTCTGCCTCTCATTCCCATCTAGATATGTCCATACATGGCCTCCTCTACTGCCATGATGAGGCCAAACTCAGGTTGGAAGAGCAACACCTCATCTACCGTCTGGGTAGCCTCCAGCCTGGTGATATGAACATTGAATTCTCCAATTTCTGGTAATTCCCTCCCCCTCCCCCTTCCCCTATCCCAGGTCCCTCTCTGCCTCTCTCCCCTTTCAACTTTCTGCTTCTTTATCTCTACAGTTCTTTCATGCTTATCCCCTCCCCCTCCCCCCTTTATCTTTCCTCTGGTTTTCCACCTGGCACCTCTAGGCCCTACCCCCTCCCCTATTTCTATTACTGGGCTTTGGCCCTCTCTTCCCACCCCCCCCCCATTCCTAATGAAAGGTCTCGGCCCGAAACGTTGGCTACTCTTTTCTCACCGATGCTGCCTGACCTGCTGAGTTCTTCCAGCATTGTGTACGTATTCTTTGGAAGTCTACTGTGAGTAGCAGAGTTTCAAATTTACTCCAATGATATTCCTGTGAAAGTTGAAGGTTGTTTTTTATTACTGTATATTGATGATGCTGTGTAAATGCTTGGTACCTAGAGCATGGTGGTCAGGCAATAAGGTGTGTACAGTTGGGTTTTGATAGAACGAGAATTAGAAATGTTTCCTTAAAAGGAGAGGCAACTGAGGAGCAGAAGAGTATGGGTTGCCGGATGAGAGTTGGCAGAGATGAGGTAAAGCAATCCTCAAATGAGAGCCTAACTAAAAGGAGATGGATGCTTCAGATACACAGTCTAGTTGCATTGAGGGTGGTTTGGTTTATATTTTGCAAAAAACATCCCAGAAAATTCCTCAAGCTTTTTAGCAATTATTTTAAATTATGAAAATATACTAAGTGGGCACTTTATTAGGCATTGAATGTTTGAGGTCTTCTGCTGCTGTAGCCCATCCAAGTCAAGGTTTGACATGTCATGCATTTAGTGATGCTCTTCTGCATACCACTGTTGTAACACGTGGTTATTTCAGTTACAGTTGCCTTCCTGCCAGCTTGAAACAATCTCGTCACTCTCCTCTGACCTCTCTCATTAGCAAAGTGTTGTTGCCCATAGATCACTGGATGTTTTCTGTTCCTCACACCATGCTCTGTAAATGCTAGAGACTGTTGTGAGTGAAAATTCCAGGAGATCAGCAGTTTCTGAGATACTCAGACCACCCACTCTGGCACCAGCACATACATCCCATTTCTTCCTCATTCTGATTCTCCGTCTGAAAAAAAAAAATGAACATCTTGGCCATGTCTGTGTGCTTTTATGCACTGAGTTGCTGCCACATGATTGGCTGATTAGATATTTGCATTAATGAGCAGCTGTACAGGTGTACCTAATAAAGTGTCCACTGAGTGTATATTTACAAGTTTTCGCAACTCATTGCCAAAAATCAAACACCATGCTGTGTACTACCAGTTTTACGATACAATATTAACAAAAATGATAAAAACAAGTTAACAGATGGTTCATCGTGGTCATTACAAAATGAGTGCATGCCTTTTGTAACCTATATTTTGGTTAAAAAAATTATCAAAAGACCTTGGAAGATTGAAAATTTGACCGAACAGTGTCACAACAACAACTTCTCACTCAATCATCAACACCAAAGAGCTTATTATTGACTACAGGAGGAGGAAACTGCAGGTTCATGAGCCAGTTCCCTTCAGGGAATCAAAGTGGAGAGGGTCAGCAACTTTAAATTCCTCAGCTTTATCATGTCAGATTATCTGTCCAGCGTCCAGCATGTAAGTACCATTACAACGAAGGCACAGCAGCACCTCTTCTTTCTTATAATATTTGTATGTTATCTAAAACTTTAACAACTTCTATAGATGCATGGTGGAGGTTAAGCTGACTGGTTCTATCATGGCTGGTGTGGAAACAGTAGTGGGCAGTAGTGTAAAATCCTACAAAAGGTAGTGGATACAGCCCAGTCTGTCATGGGTAAACCATTCCCCACCATTGGGTACTTCTCCAAGGAGCAGTGTCCCGGGAAAGCAGCATCCATCAAGGAGCTTCATTATCCAGGCCACATCCTTTTCTCAGTGCTGCCATCAGGAAGGAGGAACAATATCCTTTGGGCTCACACCACCGGGCTCAGGAACAGTTATTACCTCTTAATCATCAGACTTACGCATCAGAGGGAATAACTTCTCCCACCCCATTACTGAACTGTTCTCACAACCTATGAAGCAACACACACAAAATGCTGGTGGAACGCAGCAGGCCAGGCAGCATCTATAGGAAGAAGTACAGTCAACGTTTCGGGCTGAGACCCTTCATCAGGACTAACTGAAAGAAAAGGTAGTAAGAGATTTGAAAGTGGGAGGGGGAGGGGAGATCCAAAATGATAGAAGTCAGGAGGGGGAGGGATGAAGCTAAGAGCAGGACCTGCAGATTTTCTCGTGTTTGCGCTTTTAAAACCACAACCTATGAACTCACTTTCAAGGACTTTTCATCTCAAGTTCTCAATATTTATTGCTTAATACTTTACTATTATTATTTTGTTTGTTTTTTTTTCTTTTTTGTGTTTCCACATTGGTTGTTTGTCCATCTTGTGTGCAGTTTTCCATTGATTCTGCTGTGTTTCTTTGTATTTGCTGGGAATGAATCGCAGGGCTGTATACGGTGTTATCTATGTATTTTGATAATAAATTTACTTTGAACTTTGGAACTTTGTCAGATTTAGTCACTCTGTGTTGCTGCTTCATAGTAAATTTAATTGCTGGTATTTGGTTACATATAGTCATGGCAAATACATGGTAAAAAGCAATCCCCTCCCCTATCTCAGAAATATTCTTCTTTTAATGTTTCTCAAGCTTCTGGTAACAGTTAATGTTACATTTATTTTTGCATTACAGTTCTTTCAAATGCATGCTGAATACAGGATGTGATCAGTTTTAATCTAATGCTCCTTAAAGTGCCCTGTTTTGCAGCCAAATTTTCTGATATAAACAGTAGGCAAGAGAACCAATTTATCAGTGATGCTCACTCAAAAACAGATTGTGACTCCAATTAATAAAATGATCAAATTAAAGTGATTGGGTAACTGCTTAGCCACAGGCGCTGCCTGACCCGCTGAGTATTTCCAGTATTTTCTGTTCTCATTTGAGTTTACACCTCCCTAAGGGCTCCTTCATTCCTTCACTTGCCCTAAATCATCATAATTTCTGTTGATTAATTGCTCTCTTGCAGTCAAGTTTCATTCTGTTATTTCTATCCCTTAATTCACTTTCATCATCTTAAAAATAGTCTTTTTCTGTGCTCTTTTTTCCCCCAGCATTGAAGATTGAACTGACCTGAGACTTGCAATTTTTATTTCCTTACAGAAGTTGGCTGAAGATTTCCAGAATGTTCTGTTTTTATTTATCATGCATTTCAAGTTCACCAGAAGTCAGCTACTTTAAAACACATCCACCAAGCATGATCAGGTTTGACAGGGCATTTAAAGTTACACGATCCTGACTAAATAAAACTTACAATTCTCATTCCACAGGGGACAGTGGTTTTTTAGTTTTAAAGTACTACTTGGAGTGCTTTGCCAGCAATGTGTGTTGGGAGGTGCAGATGAGTGGGCAGAAGGTGAAGCCAGGAATGTCCAAGGACCTTTTCGCAGTGACTCGAAACATTTGATAAAGACACACAACTGAAGTAAATTCATTGGCGATTATAGAAGAAGAAGACATTAACAAAAGCAAGATAAGTGATTGAACGCTGTACTACTGAGCCTCCCAGTGAATATGCACATTAAACATCTGTCTGTTCCCTTTCTTTCTTGAATACATTTAACCTTCATCATCATTGTTAACAAAAACATGAAATTAATTCAGTTCTAAACATCCAATCACCTCTGACACAACCTTCTCTGATAAATTCTTCATATTTTTGTTTTTGCTTTTCCCTACACTCAGGAGCAGGGTTGCTAAGCAGAATTCACTTTATGAGCTGTCCTTTTCCTACGTTCATTCCTTAAGGTTGTGCCGAGGAAATGGTCGACAAAAGAACACACACAAAATGCTGGAGGAACTCAGCAGGGTCAGGCAGCATCTATGGAGGGAAATTAACAGTTGACGTTTTGGGCCAAGACCCTTCATCAGGACTGAAGTGGAAAGGGGGCAGAAGCCAGATTAAGAAACTGGAGAGGGGGAAAGAGTAGAAATTGGCAAGAGATAGGAGAGACCAGGTGAGGAAAAAGGTGATGGGGAAGGTGATAAGTCTCAGCATATCATGGAATCCAGCCTCCCCTTCATGGAGACTGTCTGTACTTCTTGCTGCCTCAGTATAGCAGCCAGCATAATCAAAGATCCCACCCACCTATCTCTTCACCCTCTGCCATCGGGTAGAAGGTGCAAAAGCCTGAAAAAACATACTACGAGGTGAACTTCCACTCCACTGTCATAAGACTATTGTATGGCTCCCTTGTATGATAAGACAGACCATTGACCTCACAATGTACCTCATTATGATCTTGTACTTTATTGTTAACAGTTTGCGCGACACTATTACAGCTCGGGGAGCCGGAGCTTGCAGTTCATCTATAAGGCACTTGTACATCCTCCCTGCAGACTGCATGAGTTTCCTCTGGCTACTATGGTTTTATCCCACAGACCAAAGACATACCAGTTTGTCGGTTAATTGGTCATTATAAATTGTCCTGTGAATAGGCTAGGGTTAAACTGGGGGGTTCTGGGCAGTGTGGCTGTATTACAATAATTAAAATAAGTGATAAAAGCTGCTTCAACACCGAAGGGCTTCCTTTATTTCAAAGAAGAGAAATTTTTAATTTCAAAATTAAAAGGTTTCCTACATCAGATAAAGGATCCTGATAGGGGTCTCAGCACTAAATGTTGACTGTTCATTCCTCTTCATGGATGCTGCCTGACCTGCTGATTTCCACCAGCAGGTTTCCTCCAGTGTGTTTTGCTCTGAATAATAACAAAGCCAATGCAAGGGAATTTAGGAACAGCTCAATGATTGTCCTGAATGGCAACGGACATTCTGCAATTGAAAATAAATACAATGGACATTAACAAACAAAAATATCAAAGGTGTGGTATGCAATTTTCTATCTTCCAAGAAATGTTAGGATACTTTTAGAAAGGAAATTCAGGTTATTTTTTTTCCATTCAATGGATGAAAATGTTTCTCACGCCACTGTCTATCCCTGAATGAAGCTAACCACTGTCAGTACCCAATGGAAGCATCAAGAAAGCATAAGAGACAGAAGAGCTTTAGGACAGCTTGAGTTGCTGCTTTGAGGAGTGTTTGAGGCTAGACTGTCAGCTCTTCACACTGAGTTGGGATTTCAGGATACAGGTGACCACACACCCCACCACATTATAGCTGTTTAGATAACGGACTGACACCCTGGGATTTTCACTATCTGAGACACAGAATGAAATATACACTCATGTTATTTATGTGGAAAAAAAGAGTAAATAAATAAACACAAAAGTTACACTTTTTCAGCTTGCAATTCTTGATGTACGTTCAGATGATGTGGCTTAACGTTATGGACAACTGCAAAACGCATTGGTTTATAGGAACACAACCCCACCACAGACACCCGTGTCCCCCTCAACCCACCCACACAATGCTAGTAAAGGAACTACCTCAGAGATGTCCAAAATTGCAACAGAAGTGAGACTTCGTCAAATCTGAGGAAGAAGGTACAGAAAATTATAGAAAAATTGCTGAATACATGAATGAGACAAAAGAAATGCTGCTGGAAAAGAGAGTGGAGTGAGTTCCAAGCAAGAAGTCCTAGAACTGGAAAGTCAGAGCTTCTTCTGGCTCTCTACCCTTCTGCCTGCTTGCAGCCTGGATATTACCCAAGTTGCAGAGGCCAAGAATTCAATGTCTCTCCCCTCCCCTGTAATTCTTGCCTGGAGTTCAAGTCACAGATGCACAGGCAGAGGACACACTGCCTATTCAATTCTGCCAATTTTGTAGAAGTACAGAATTGTTCTTCCTTCTTCAGGAATAGTTAAAAGCATTCCCTTTAAAATATTCATTAGCCTGCTGCTCCAAAGGTGTCAGCTAAAGCAACGGCTTTTATTAACAGACAAATCAAATCATGAGCTACACCTTGTTTTCATTCCTATGGCTCTTTACAGTTTCTATGGGGCTGTCTTAGAGAGGGGAATATTTAAGCAGCAAATTTTTTTGAGTGTTCACTGTGAGTGAACTCAATTTTCTGCGTGCGTCGATTGCCCCAAAGGGTCAGGTACAGTCAATCAACATTCTGCTGTTCTGTTCCCTGAGTCCCTTCCATCTAATGTTGTCAACTTCAACAATTAGACAATGGAAAATAATCAGGTAGAGATAGGAGCGGAGCTGAGTGAGAAATAGATTTCCAATGCCTCATAGCCCATTCAGTGTTGGTGTCTATTTGAAATCTTGGATTTATCAATACTATGTGGATTTTGAAATCACAAAGGTCAAGGAGGCTGATTAGATTCAGAATTGATGTTTGAGACAAGATACTTCCTTCATTCCTGGAATTATAAAGTCAAAGTCTAAGAAAATGTATTATTAAAGTATTTATATGTCACCATATACTACACTGAGATCCATTGTCTTACAGACATTTATTGGAAAATAAGGAAATACAATAGAATTTATGAAAAACTATACATAAACAAAATCTGACCAACAACCAATGTACAAAAGAAGACAAATTGTGCAAATACTGTAAGTGTAAATAGATAGATAAAGACAGACAGATGGGTAGATAGATAATGCTGAAAACATGTTTTGTAGAATCCCTGAAAGTGAGTCGGTAGATTGTGGAATCAGTTCAGAGTTGAGGTGAATTATGCATCCTCATGAAAAACTTCCACCTCCACAGAGACATCTAGCTCCCAGTCACTTCCAGTCAAACAAATGTTTTCTTGAAATGCTATTGTTAAAAGAATCTTCCCATCTTGTGTAGCTCAATACCCAAACACAGGAATGAAATTTGTTCCAGGGATGCCAAGTGTCTTCGATCTTTTCCTCTCATGAACTGTACTGAAGCAGTTGCTCTAGTTGAAGTCCCACAACACTGAATTGCAGTGATTGCTTCCTCCATGATTCCCTTGCCCATTTGCCCAACCCACTAATCTCCCTCCTGGCACTTATCCCTGCAGGCCGCCAAAGTGCTACAACTGCCATTCACCTCCTCCCTTGCCTCCATTCAGGGCCCCAAACAGTCCTTCCACGTGAGACAGCACTTCACCCGCAAATCTGCTGGGGTCATCTATTGTGTCCGGTGCTCACAGTGTGGCCTCCTCGACGTTGCTGAGACCTGTTGTAAATTGGGGGAATGCTTCGTCGAGCAGTTCCACTCCATTCACCATAAGTGAATCTTTCCAGTGGCCAAACAGTTTAATTCCAATTCCCATTCCGGTTCTGACATGTCGATCTATGACTTCCTCCTGTGCCCCAATAAGGCCACCCTCATGATTGAAGAGCAGCACTTTATATTCTGTTTAGGTAGCCTCCAACCTGATGGCATGAATATTGATTTCTCCTTGTGGTTAAAAAAAACATTTCCCTCTCCCTTTCCTCTTCTTCTATTCCCCACTCTGGCCCCTTATCTCCTTTCATGGGCCTATCCCCTTCCCCGGTCCCCTCCTCCTTCCCTCTCTTCTATGGACTCCTCTCCTCTCCTGCCCTTTACCTTTCCTACCCACCTGGCTTCATCACCTTCTAGCTATCCTCCTTCACCTCCTCCCACCTTTTTAATCTGGCATCTTCCCCCTTCCTTTCCGGTCCTGAAGAAGGGCTCTGCTCGAAATGTTGACTGTTTATTCATTTCCATAGATGCTGCCTGACCTGCAGAATTCCTCCAGCATTTTATGTGTTTTGCACTGAATTCCAGTGTCAGCCCATAGCTGAGTCACAGATCTTGGCTCTACTATACTTGAATGATCGATGTTTAGATTGATCTCAGATGTTTATTTAAGGTTGCTATGGATACTCAGATCACATACTGTATCCATTTTGCTAATCCCTGCATGCAGACCGCTAATTAAATGAATCAAAACAATTCACATAGAGATCAGGGCCTGGCCAGAAGGTGCCTCCTCAGCGCTGCTGGACGGCTTCGAAAGCACACACTGAGCTTATTCAGGGAGGCAGCTACCTACGACCATCACATCAGTATTGATAAATATGCAGGACTGGCTACTGGCTATGTAGGAAAGTGTATTGAGGACATTACTGCGATTAAACAATGCACTGCCAGGGAAAACCAGAAGCTATGGCTGACTTCAGAGGTTCATGGACTGCTTAGGCATCAGGACACTGTCTGCAGATTGGGGGACAGGATGTCTCTCAGGTTAGCTAGAGCTGTGCTGTCTCCTGCCATCAGAAAGACACAGAAAATCCACAGATGCCTTTGTGACACCGGGGACATGTGGCACATGTGGAAAGGTATAGAAGCCATAACTGAAAACAAGCCCATCCTGTGCATCAATGCCAGCGAAATGTCACTTCCTGATAGGCTGAGTGCATAATTTGACTAATCAAAATCGAGGAAAGCCCCCTCTCATCCTGAGGAACAGGTATCCTGTCTGGCTGCAGCTGAGGTGAGCAGGACCCTAGCCAGGGTAAGCATTGCATTTGCCTGATTTACCACAGACTCAACATGCAAGTTAACCTTTATGGAATCCTGCACAAGGACTCCCAAGTCCCTTTGCATCTCTGATTTTTGAACTTTCTCCCTGTTTAGAAAATAGTCTACACTATTATTCCCTCTACCAAAGTGCATGACTGTACACTTCCTAAACTTTATTCTATCTGCCATTTCTTTGCCCATTCTCCCAATCTGTGTAAGGCCTTTTGCAGACACACTGCTTCCTGAAGACTGTCTGCCCCTCCACCTATCTTCCCGTTGTCCACAAACTTGCCCACAAAGTTATCATTGACATATAATGTGCAAAGAAGTGGTCCCAACACCGACCCCTGTGGAACACCCTTAGTCACTGGCAGACAAGGAGCAAAGACCCCATTTATTCCCATTCTTTGCCTCCTGCCAATCAGTTAATCTTCTATCCATGCTATTACCTTTTGTATAATACCATTGGCTCTTAACTTGTTAAGCAGCCTTATGTTCAGCACTTTATTAAAGGCCTTCTGAAAATCCAAGTAAACAAAATCCACTGACTTCCCCTTGTCTATCCTGTCTGTTATTTCCTGAAAGAATTCCAACAAATTTATCAAGCAGTATTTCCCCTTAGAGATGATTTTGGCCTACTGTATCATATGCCTCCAAGTACTCAGAAACCACATCCTTGATAATCAACTCCAACATCTTCCCAGCTTTTGCGGTCAGGCTAACTAGCCTAGAATTTCCTTTCTTCTGCTTCACTCCCTTCTTAAAAAGTCGAGTGGCATTTGCAATTTTCCAGTCCTCTGGAACTACTCCAGAATCCAGTGATTCTTGAATGATCACTCCCAATGCCTACACAATCTCTTCAGCTACCACTCTCCAAACCCTGGGGTGTGGTCCATCTGGTTGAGGTAATTTATTTACCTGCAGACCTTTTAGCTTCTCAAGCACCTTCTCCTTGTAATAGCAATTACACTTACTTCTGTTCCCTGACACCTTGGCATACTGCTGGGGTCTTCCACAGTGAAAAATTACGTAAAATATTTATTTAGTTTATTCTCACTTTCTTTGTCCCCCATTACTACTTCTCCAGCTTCATTTTCCAGTAAACTGATATCCACTCTTGCCTCTTTTTCACTCTTTATATATCCGAAAAAATTGTTATCCTCTTCTGTAATATTGGCCAGCTTACTTCATAGTTCAACTTTTCTCTCCTTATGGATTTTTAGTTGCCTTCTGTTGGTTTTTTAAAGCTTCCCAATCCTCTAGCTTCCTACTAATTTTTGCTATATTATATGGCCTCTGTTTTGCTTTATGCTGTCTTTGACTTCCCTTTAAGTCCAGATGAAGGGTCTCAGCCTGAAACATCGACTGTTTACTTTTTTGATAGATGCTGCCTGGCCTGCTGAGTTCTTCCAGTATTTTGTGTGTGTTGCTTTGACTTCCCCTGTCAGCCTTGCTTGCCTCAACCTCTCTTTAGAATACTTCTTCATCATTGGAATGAAGAAGTCCTACACCTTCAAAATTTCTCTCAGAAATTCCCACTGTTGCTGCCCTACTGTTAGCTCTGCTCATGTCACCTTCCAATCTGCAAATCCCTCATGCCTCTGTAATTCACTTTATTCCACTGTAATACTGATACCTTTTATTTTAGCTTCTCCCTCTCAAATTTCAGGGTAAATTCTATCATATTATAAATCACTGCCTCCTAAAGATTCCTTTACCTTAAGCTCCCTAGTGAACATCTTCTTTCCCTCCTCCATCAGATTTCTGAATGGTCCATATTCCCATGAATACTACATTGTTATTTTTTTACACTATTTGTTTTTTAAATTTTTTTAATTTTACAGGGAGTCCAGGGTTCAATACCGAAGATCGAAACCCAATGGTTGATCAGAAGTCCAGATGTCAAAGCCCAGTAGCTGAAGCCAGGAGACTGGAGGGAGGGCAGGAGGCCTGTTCTGGAGTTGGAGGACTGTCCATGAGTGTGAATGGGTGGATGGGAGGAGGAAAGGGTCTCGTTTTGCTGTTTCTGTTTGTTGCTTCCTCTGTTCTGCTTTATTGTGCTCTTAGTCATTCTGCTGACCAGTGTGGGCATGCTGTGTTGGTGGCAGAGTGTGTGGTGACACTTGAGGGCTGCCCCAAGCACATCCTTAGGTTGTTAACACAAACAACACATTTCACTGTATGTTCCGATGTAGATGTGACAAATAAATGGTTCTGATTCTGAACAGAAGTTAAAATGCCGAAGTGACATGTATCATATTTTAGTTTAATGCAAAAATAAGTACTCAAAGGGATTGCATTTAATGTTTTGTTACATAGTCACAGTAATGTACAGGGTTTCCTCTTCTCCCTACAATAAACTTTCTATTGGCTTATTGAAATGGTTGAATTCTGTTATTTATTATTGGCATCACCTCACTGAAAGCATTATCGCAATCCTGTCAGAGAAGTAGATGAGGCAGGTGAATAATAACATTTAAAAGACATGTGGGTACGTCTGTGGAGAGAAATGGGTTCAATACAGGAAAAGGGGAATAGTTTAGTGGGCACTTTGGTTGGCAGGGAGGAGTTGGGCTGCAGGGCCAGATTCTGTGCTGCATTACTCCATGACGTTATGTCAGGCTTAAGGAAAACCTGCGTCACCACTAATGAACGCTTTCTTCTCTGTCATCAGTACATTCTTCACCGAAGTGCCATCAGCTTTTCAATCATCTATTAGACCTCCATTAAGGCGGCCCGATGACAACAAGTAACTAATCTGAGACCTCAACAGAAAGGTCACTTGAGTGATCCTACAATTCTAGAAGGTCTGACCAATCTTCAGCCACTTAGTTCTTCACTTCATACCCTGATTCTAAAATAACATTATAAATCACAGAAATCCATTTGTATGGGTGGATCATTTAATCTTGAACAATCACACAGTGACAGGCACAGTGATTTTCCCAAATCCTTTCCAAGGAGAGGGAAATAAATTCATTTTATTTTGACTGTAGACAAATGATGAACTGCACGGATAGTCGCTTTATTACATCAGAAATATCACTGGACTTTGTATTCATTCACACAAAACTGGGATCTATTTTCTGGTTCCAAGAGTCAGCTCCACTCTATTTCCTGGGTCAGCCTATCTCAGTTATCCAAGGTTGTAGCAGTAGGTAAAACCTTGTCATTTTACTGACACACCAGTCTCTTAATTCTACAAAGCTATCATTTCATTTGTCTCCTTCTTCCACCTCGCGCCAATGTGCCAGCTTCCCTACTCTGCCAGCAACTACCAGGCATGAAACACCTCTTAGCTGACACTTTGCCAAGATGCTCAGACAGTGTAACACTGTAGGAGCTTTTAACATGCAGGCCGCCATTTTTCCCCATTTAGCATAGTGACTACCCTGAAAAGTTCAAATTCAGGTTTATTATCATTTCACTCAAATACATGTAAACCGCAAAAAAAGTTCCTCCAGTCCAAGGTGCATAACACAGTGTATATAACACACACAACACATAAAGTGATATTACCACTAATAGATTAACAAACGTAATGTGCATTTATGACACAAGTTAAAAAGTGAACAGTATAATGCTTCATACATGATGAGACCTAGGTGGTGGTGTTGATGGTTGTAAAATGCTTTGGAACACTTTGAAAGGGGGAGGTCTTCCTTCTATATGTCTATCTTTGAGTATTCTCTTCCCTTTATGATGCCTTGCATGGTCGCTTTTGTCCATGGAGGGTCCACTGAACTTTTAATGGCTTGTCACTTCAGTTCACCAGTCCAGTCTGACCCCACGACACTACCCTAGCATTAGCAGCAGTACTGTCTCCAAGCTGTTGCAGGCATTCACCCTCAACAGCAATTAATACCAGTCCTCTCTGTGTATGACAATGCTAGGTACAAAGAGAATCTGTATGAACTGACAATTACTGGTTGAGTTGAAAGTAAGCATGTAAGTCACACAAGACTGATTATTACACTAAGGACCCCACTAGGTTTATCCAACCCTCCTTGAACAGTCAAAGATTAGAGAAGGTAATTGCCAGGAATAACATCTTATCCTGGCCAGATGTTTCTCTTTATCTTGATGTAATCTCAACATTTCCACATGGGTCATCGAATTCTGTGATTGTTGGTCTACAGAGTTAATCTCTGCCTGTACTCCTGATTCCTTTGTTAACCTCTCTCTCATCAGGTTAAACTCTTGTCTTTCAGTTTTGTTGGCTCCAGCTCTTTTGACTAAACTGTGTTGGGTTCTTATTGCCTCTGGCCCAAGACAACAAGAAGCTTCACATCATTGCCCTTCCGCCAGCCATGTGCCTTGCCTCACACTCTTATTCTTTCTGAATCAGTCCAGTTCAAACCAGGCCAGCCAGGTCAGCCAAACACTGGGCCTGGGTTACTTCAGGTCACAGACTATGTTTTTTCAAGAAGCCTGCTACTTCTACCTAACCAAGTAGACGGCTTCTTATTTGGAGTAGCACACACAAACAGTCAGGCTGCATCTATGAGGAGGAATAAAGAGTCAAAGTTTCAGGCCAAGACCTTTCATTAGAACTGGAAAGAGATGGGGAAGAGGCCAGAGTAAAAAGGTGGGGTGAGGGAAGGAGCATAGTTGGAAAGTGAAAGATGAATCCAGGTGAGGGGGAAGGTACCGTAAGTTAGTTTGAAGCTGAATGGAGTGCAATGCTGGCTTATTATGAAGTGAGAAGCTTCTTATTTGAAAATGGTCTCAGATTTAGCAGATCATTGGCAGGGACCACACTGAATCCATTTTCAATTGTCCTGATTAAGCCATCTCTGAGCAAGAGCCAGTTCATGAAGCATTCTCATAAAGTGGTGACCATAAGAACAGTCTCACATTCCATCAACCATGTGGCAAAAACTAAGACATATGTTCCATCTGCTTGCACAGCCATGGCTCATTCCTGTTTGCTGGCCAGTGATGCACTCCAGCTGACAAAATAGCTATTGTAGCCATGTCAACAGAATGGCTATGATGGAATGTCAGGGGCTGGAAGTCCTACAACACATGATTCACCTCAGCATAATTCTGGAACGTGATTGAAAACTCCAGCAAGGAGCTCAACACCATCTAGTACATAGACATCTGCTTGACATGCACCACCCTAAATGCCCATTCCTTCTGCTGGAAATATTGAATAACCACAATGTGTGACATTTACATGTAATGGGGTTATGAAAACAGGCCTTTGCCCTCCAAGCTTAATCTATGCATCAAACACCCATTTACACTATTCCTATTCTACCCCATTATTATTCTCCCCACACACACATCAACACCTTCCTAAATTCTGTTGTTGCATGAATGAACTCACCAGAGAAAATTCCTCGTAGATACAAAGCAGCTTCTTTATTTGACAAAACAAGGCACAGCAGGCATCATATGGAGACACATTCAGTTGAAAGGTCTGCTGGCCCAACTTGGGGCTCGATATTTTATGAGCCAAACATCCACATTTACAATGTGGACAATGCTTTCTTTGATACACCCTTCACACCTTCTTATTTGCATCCGCACCACAGACATCCAAATGAATTTTTATCAGCATTTTCTGGACTAGGATTCACAGCTTTAAGGAACCCATTGTTCAGAGCTGCACTCCAAATTAAATGCACAATACATTTTCAGATGTGAAGACTGGTAGCCAAAGTCAATTGCTAAATGCATATGTCCTAAACCCAAAAATCACTCTAAAGGCTGATTTATACTTGTGCGTCACATCTATGCTGTAGGTACTGTGTACCCTATGACGTAGGGTGACGTGCACCTCCCCAAAAAAGTAACTCACACGTCACGGCGATGCAGGCCGCAACAACTGTGATTGGTCCGCTTGGTAGCATCGCATTTCCTCCTACACATTTGCAGTTGCTTCTTCTCCGCCATGCCTGTACACCAATTCAAAATAGATGAACTGAATCATCAAATCTACCTGCCGAAATGCGAAAATGTTTGAAATGCATTTCCTCGCCTATGTCTCTCACGAAGAAACTCAACACAGTGGCATAGAAACTCACCGTCAACTGGCATTTTGGCGCACACCAACACATGCTCGCTACGGCATAGAGCGACGCAGAAGTGAAAATCAGGGTTACGGTGTAGCCCGTATGCACAAGTATAAATCAGTCTTAACAGATTCTACACTCACCAACAAGCCAGAGACAAAGGCGAACAAACTTGCCCATCAAATTTACTATCTCCAAATTGTTTAGGATGTGAGTGGGAACCAGAGCACCTGGAAGAAGGCAACACAGATAACAGGGACACAAAATGCCAGAAGAACTCAACAAGTCAGGGAGCATCTATGGAGAAGAGCAAACAGTGGATGTTTCAGGCCGAAACCCTTCATCGGGACTGGAAAGGAAAAGGAGTAAGAAGGTGGGGGGAGGGGAGGAGGATGTACAAGGTGGTAGGGATAGGTGGAACTGGGAGAGGAGGAGGGGTGAAGTAAAGAGCTGGGAAGTTAATTGGTAAAAGGGATAAAAGGCAGGAGAAGGGGGAATCTGATAGGGGAGGATAGAAGACCGTGGAAGAAAGGGAGGCAATGGACAAGTAAGGATAAGGTGTTGCTCCTCCAGTCTGAGTGTTGCCTCATCATGGCAGAAGAGGAGGCTGTGGACCCTAGAAATTGCCCATCCTCCTCCTCCCCTTCACTATTCTTCATTCCTCTTTCCCTCTCATACCTTATCTCCTTACTGGTCCATCACCTCCCTCTGGTACTCCTCCCCCTTCCCTTTCTTCCATGGGTTCCTATTCTCTCCTGTCATATTCCCCCTCCTCCAGCCCTTTATCACTTCCACCAATCAATTTCCCAGCTCTTTACTTCACTCCCTCCCCCTCTCCTCGTTTCACCTATCACTTTATCACCTCATGCTTCTTCCTCCCCTCCCCCCACCTTTTTAATCTGACCTCTCTTTCTTTACAGTCCTGATGAAGGTCTTGGCCTGAAATGTCAGCTGTTTACTCTTTTCCACAGATGCTGACTAGCCTGCTGAGTTCATCCAGCGTTTTGTGTTTGTTGCTTTGGATTTCCAGCATCTGAAGATTTTTTCGTGTTTGTGAACGTTAACAGGGAGAATGTGCAAACTCTACAGAGAGAGTGGTAGAGACTGAGCTCAAACCTGTGTCACTGAATCTGTGGGGCAGCAGCTCTGCTCGTTTTACAAGTCTGGGCCCACAGTTCCTCACTAACACTATTGGAATTGGAATTGGTTTATTATTGTCACATATAACAAGCTACAGTAGAGAGCTTGTCTTCTATACACTTCAAGCAGATCAAATCCTTACATGGTGAATTGAAATATAACAAGGTAAAACAATAACAATGAAAAATAAAGTGTAAAAGCTAGAGGGTGCAAGGTCATAACGAGGTAGATTGTGAAGTCGAGTCCAATTTATTGTACTGGGGAATGATTGTTCACAAGCTTCTATTGATGTGTGGTGTACAGTATACTACCTGACTGCATCAGAGCCTGGTATGGAAACACCAATGCCCTTGAACAGAAAATTCTACAAAAGGTATTTGATACAGCCTAGTCCATCAGGGATAAGGCCCTTCCCACTACTGAGTACAGGCCGGCTGGTGGCATAGTCGCATCAGCGCCGGACTTCAGAGCGAAGGCTCCCGAGCTCGAATCCAGCCGGCTCCAAAAACCTGGAGAGGGATGGGCTCCGCCAGGTTTCAAATGCCCAAGACACACCGTACGATGAGCAATCACCAAAGAGATCGGTGCAAAAAGCTTGTCATGATGGCGCCCCGACAACTCCACCAGGAGTTAAGGGTGAACACACACACTACTGAACACATCTAGACTGAGTGTTGTCACATCATCCATCATCAGGGATACCCACCACCCTGGTCATTCTCTCTTCTCACTGTTGCCATCAGGAAGAAGGTACAGGAGCCTTGGGACTCACACCACCACGCTCAGGAACAGTTACTATCCCTCAAGCATTAGGCTCTTGAACCAAATGGGCTTATTTCACGCAACTTCACTTGCCCCATCACTGAAATGTTCCCACAACCTATGGACTCACTTTCCAGGACTCTTCATGTTCTTGATATTTATTATTTATATATTTATTATTATTTGTTCTTTATTTTTGTATTTACACAGTTTGTTGTCTTTTGCACACTGATTGAATGCCCAGTCAGTGTGGTCTTTCATTGATTCTATTATGTTTTTTATTCCACTGTGGATTTATTGAGCATGCCTGGAAGAAGTGAAGCTCAGGATTGTATATGGTGACATATATGTACTTTGATAATAAATTTACTTTGAACTTTAAAATTTTATAGTCTCACAGCAGCCTTCTACCCGACTCCTATAGTATCCAATCCCCAACCCTGGTACTGTCTGCGTGCAGTTTCTACTTTCTCCCTTGTGGTATTTGCTTTGAGGCTTTTGTATCTTCTGCCCAGTGAGGCGGGGGGAATGTCCTGGTGGGTGGGCTCTTCGATTATGCTGACTACTTTGCTGAGGCAGCAAGAAGTGAAGATAGAATACATAGAGGGGAGGCTGGTATTCATGAAAGCTGAGCTCTGTCCAAAACTCTGTGGTTTCTTGTGGTCACATGCAGAGTGCTTGCCTTTCCAGCCCATGATGCATCCATATAGGAAGCTTTCTATAGCAATAATAACTTTTAAACGCACAATGTCCCAAGACAAGGGCAGCAGATGTGTGGGAGCCTGAGCACCTCCAAGTCACACACCATGCTGGTTTTGAAATATTCTGCTGGTCTTCCATTGTTTCATTCAAACCTGGGATGCTCTCCCTAACAAACATCAGAGCTGTACTGTACATGCATTCTTTGGCAATAGAACAAACCTTTGACCCTTTGAACTGCACTGTGGAGGAATCTTCCTGAGGAGGATTTACAGTGGTTCAGTAACAGCCCGGTACCTCCTTCTCTTGAGCGAGAAACAATAGGCAGTAAGTACTGGCCTTGCAAGTGATGCTCACATCTGGAGCCAAGGTCGCAGAGAAAGGACAGGGATAGATGAGTTGGTGGGGCTGATAGGGGTGATGGGGTCCTCAGTTCTGGTCGTCTCATTATAGAAAGGATGTAGAAGCTTTAGAGAGGGTTGCAAGAGTACCCAACATGGCCAAGTGTTCCAGATTCCAACTACCCACTGGGTGAAGAAATTCTGCCATCGATCCCCTCCAAACTTGAATCCTTTATTTTAGGCATTCCCCAAATATTAGCTGCTGCTGAGAAAAAAAATAATAAATGCTGGGGAAGAAGGGGGTGAGGTACTCAGATTCCCCAGAAAATAAATCTGATGCCTTCAGCATTCTTTGTTGGTGTGAATGTATGTATTTATGTATGAGGGAAAAGATGGTGGTTATACTCATAGGCCATTTCCCATTGCATTTTCAATAAAATTACCTATTCATAGATAGTAAAACTAATGATAGTTAGGATCACTCATTGGAAGCTAGAGATCAGCTTTGACAATATTAAACAGGTGATAGATGCATTTGTGTTATTTAAATATTCTTCATTGTAAGAGGGATAAATGTCTGAACAGGCAAACTTCTCTCTCTACGATGAGCACTGTTATTTAACATCCACATGAATTTTGACTTTGAAGTCTCATCTGTAAAATTTCTATCCCCGAGAAGTTCAGGACTCCTTAATTACAAATCTGGATCAAATCTGATTAACTACTTAACCTTGTGGATGAGTCACACACTCATGGCTTTCAGATTCTGAGCCAAATAAAGTAGCAAGGTGCCAGACAGAATTCACCCAGAGAAAGTTAATCTTCAAACCTGTTGATATTCATAAACCTGCAATGTCTTCCATCAGCATTGCCACCCTCTAAATTCACTGACGGTCATTTAATATCCAATCTACGCACAGACGTAAGTTCTTTGCAGGTTTATTGTGCTGCACTTGAAAGCTCGGTGGGGACGTTTGGATAAAAAAGAGCCCAGACTGTCTAAGATCCCATCTCCTGGATGAGTAGGGACTTCACTGCACCGATTTAAACTCCTGCATCAGCCTGCAGATGCACCTCTGCCCAAAGTGGCTGCATGAAGCCACTGAACCATTTGGACAGTAGCTTTTATCCATTGGATCCCTTCACAGAGTAATCAGTATTGATCTCACTGACTGCTTTCAGAGGTCAGCCTCTGTTTGTTTTTACTGCATTGATAAGCAAGTTCAAAATAGGCCAGCTAGTCTATCACACACGTACATGAAAGCCATACCCCAGAGCTTTATTACATATCAAGACCATAAAACCATAGGACATATGAGTGGAATTAGGCTATTCGGCCCATCGAGTCTGTTCCATCATTCCATAATGACTGAACTATTATTCCTCTCAAACCCCTTCTCCTACCTTCTCACCAAAATCTTTTACATCTTTACTATTTAAGAACCCGTCAACCACCACTTTAAATAGATCAATAACTTGGCCTCTAGAGCCATCTGTGGCAATGAATTCCATAGATTTGCCACCATCTGGCCATAAGAATTCCTCCTCTTCTCCGTCTAAAGGCACATCCTTGCATTCTGATCCGAGACTGCCCCGCTATAGGAAACACCATCAGTCGGTGGAAGGGATTATGTCCGAACTACATCTTCAATGAAGCAAGTCAACTTGTCTCTGGGTTGTCTAAGGATATAGCCAAGTAAGTAAGGTGATGTAAAATCCCGATACCTGCGACATGCCACAGCCAGCATTGGCCACAGGGTTAGGCAGCAACATTATCCATCACGTACATTTACAGGATTTAGGAATATCTGTGCTGTGTTCATGCTACATGCAACAAAACAACAACAACACACTTTACAGCAATTATACAGAATATAGAATTACATAAAAATAAAGTTAGAAGTACAGATCTGGATATAAGGACATAAATGTCAACATGTATTTATTGACAATGTAAACAGCATTATTAAAAAGTGATTTAAAATGATTTCTGTGTGGTGCAGTGACCAAGGGAATAGATAGAGGGGAGTGAGGACTAACCAGAATGGTTGATCAGATATAGAATTATACATAATGGAAGCAAGCTCTTTGACTAACCCCATTTTATTCTGCCCACATTCCGATCAGCCTCTTCCCAGATTTTCCAATTTACCTGTACAGTTGGGGGGAGCGCAACTTACAGCAGTCAGTTAATCTCTTGGCTTCCACAGTTGTGGGATGTGGGAGGAAACCGCATGCAGTCATAGGGAACATGCAAACTCCACACAGACAGCATCTGTGGTCAGGATTGAACCTATGACTCTGAAGTTTTGAGCTAGCTGCTCTGGCAGTTGTGCCACATGGTTCATACACATACACACCTCTACAATCCACTCGAAATCTGTTTCCACATCATAACCTGCTGGACCAGGTTCAAACCCTACAGAATCTAATGATTAGATTTGCGATGAGGAAGAATTCTTGCCACAGATGGCTGTGGAGGCTAAGTCATTGGATAGATTTAAAGCAGAGGTTGATTGGTTCTTGATTAGTAAGAGTGTCAAAGGTTACAGACAGTAGGTGGGAGAATGGGATTGAGAGATATAATAAATCAGCCATGATGGAATGGTGGAGCAGACTCAAAGGGCGAAATGGCCTAATTCTGCTCCTATGTCTTATGGTCTTTCAATTGATTCCACCAGCATTCCTCCATCTCAGTTATTCAAATTGACCCAGCCCCACCTCAACATCTTAACCTTGACCCTTCTCACTTGATGGTGGCGCACGCACGCACGCACGCACACACACACACACACACACAGTGGATTAGTGCACCTCTGTCACTTGATGCTTGATGCTTTCAGGGATTACCCACCAACTGACCCTCTTGCACCATTTTATCTCCATGCTGACAGACTCTCTCACAGTGGTAGAGTGTCTGAAGAACAGAAGGCATTAAATACACAAGGCCTATTTCATATGGCTCTGATCTGACATTGATCATACTGCTCTGAATTTATACCTCCTTGCTTAGATCACATGTTCATTTAACAGATTCTTCCTTTCTGTCAGCCAATTTCCAACTAGTCCATGAACCCATGAATACTAGTTTATTCAAAATGCTGGTGGAACGCAGCAGGCCAGGCAGCATCTATAGAAAGAAGTATAGTCGACGTTTCAGGCTGAGACCCTTCGTCAGGTTCAATTCAGCCTGAAACGTTGACAGCGCTTCTTCCTATGGATGCTGCCTGGCCTGCTGCGTTCCACCAGCATTTTGTGTGTGTTGTTGTTTGAATTTCCAGCATCTGCTGATTTCCTCGTGTTTGCGAATACTAGCTTATTAATCAGTTTGTTCTGCACTATTTGCTCATTTGGTAATTTATAATTTTATGTCTTTGCATTATACTACCACTGTAAAATAACATATTTCACATCACGTAAGTCAAGGATGATAAACGTATTTCCGATTCTGAACTGATGTAGCCCAATGACAGATGCTCTAACCCTGTGGTACAGGAACCCTTCAATCTCACACATTCTTCATATTCTCTGGTTCACTGTGATAGTTTCAACTCTGCTCATTGGACCAAATGACTTCAAAGGATATTTTTGAATATTGCTGGCACTGGTGATAAAAATCCTTTAAACCCAATGGCAATTAGACAATACATCAAACAAATAAAGCTGCTGTGGAAGTTACAAGCCGGCAATAAAATTTGGTACATTTTATGCATATGCAGTTACTCAACATAACAAACAGAGGTCAGTATGTGCAGGAGGATTCAACGGTATGGGATGTGGGCACTCCGATAACCTGTTATTATCTCAGAAAATAATCTCAACTGCGTATTGCATTTGCTAGATGATTATGGTCGTGTTCCTGCTTTGGCTGAAGATGATAGGGAAACAATATGGGTTGTTGAAAGATTAGCTTCCTCCCCTGCCCCCACCTCTTACTCTGACTTCTCCCCTTCCTTTCCAGTCCTGATTAAGGGTCTCGACCCAAAATGTCAACTGTTCAATCTTTTCCATTGATGCTGTCTGGCCTGCTGAGCTCCTCCAATATTTTGCGTGCATTGCTGTTGAAGGAGTTACCTACTCAGACAGCTCGTGGCCCATTGCTTCAGTCAGTTTTCATACGGCATGGCTGAGATTACAGTCCTCTTGACCTAAGGTCATGTCTTACTGTTGATGCCCATCTGGGGGAAAATCTCCCCTGGGTTATACAATCTGATACACTGGGCACTGGGTTGCAAGATTAAACAATTTCCCCACAGAGGTAGAGTCCCATAAATCTGAAGCTTAATCAATTATAGAAGATGTGCTAATTCGAACAGAAAGCTCCCTCCCAGTGGGTGTATTCCTCAACCTTTTTCTATTGCTACTCTCTTGATTCTGTCATCTATGTGGCCTTGATACACTTGGTGCCTTAACCTCCTTCCCTGATTCACTCTCCATACATCATTCATTCAATCATTATCCTTCCCTCCCAACCAGACTCGTTGAAAGCTTCAGTCTCTTTGTCTCGTCTACACCTTCCCAGTCTTGGCTCTCTGCCTCATCTTCCCAGCTGATGCGACATTTCTGGAATTATCAGTCTGCTGAATCACATCCCTTTCATGCCCTGGTTCCCACCGGGCCCTTACCTCTGCTCCTTTCAGCCCAAGTGGCATGGAGAACGGTTACTGTGTGCATGTTGTTACACTTTTCACTACTCTATCTGGCCAGACCACTATACTCAGTTTGAAGTACTGCTCTTGCCTTCCAGGCTTACTCCGTGTTCAGGATCATCCCAGGTCAGGTGATGTCTGCTGGGAGAGAAATTGAGTTGATGTTTCAGGTCAGTTTTTTGATCTGAAAATTTTACTCTGCTTCTGGCTGGAGGAGCATCCATCTCCTTGGTAGCTTCCAAACTGAAGGCACGGACATCAAAATATCTAACTTCCAGCAATTTTCCTCCTCACGCTTCCCTCTTCTTCCATTCCCCTCTCTGGCTCACCTCTTCTCTTTTTTTCTCCTGGCTACCACGTCCCCCTGGTGCCCCTCTTCCTTCCTTTTCTCCCACGATTCACTCTCCTCTCCTATCAGATTCCTTCTTCTTCAGCCCTTTACCTTTTCCTCCTACCACCTCTCGACTTCTCACTTCATTCCTCCCCACACTCAACTGCCTACCTTCCCCCTTAGCTCCCTTCACCTATCACCTTGTAGCTTGTACTCCTTCCCCTCCTCCTAATTCTTATTCTGTCTTCTTCCCCCTTCCTTTCCAGTCCTGATGAAGATTCTCGGCCTGAAACATCGACTGTTTATTCCTCGTCATAGGTGTTGACTGTCCTTCGTCATTTTATATGTGTTACTCTAGATTTCCAGTATTTGCAGGATCTTTTATGTCTACAATTATGTTTCTCCAGATTCAGATGTTGTATGACTTGCCAAGTATCCTCAGTAATTCCTCTTCTTATTTGAAATATTCTATTTGTTCCTCTCAGTCTGATTTAAGAGACTCCTAGATAGCCACATGAAAGATAGGAAAGTGGAGGGCAATGTGGGAGGAAACAGTTTGATTGGTAAAGGTCAGCACAGTATTGTGGGATGAAAGGCTTGTACTGTGCATTATAACATCCTATGTTCTATTATGTTCTCCCGTGTGCATTACAGAATCCTATGGTCTATAAGGACATTTCAATTGCATTGCAGAGCATAACACATCTTGTAATGGAGTGGTGTTTTACAGCAGGGTAGCAATTTGAATGCATAATATGATGCAGCACAGGGGGGAGACATCTTAACCCAGCGTGTCTGTGTCATCTCTTTGAGAGAGCATTCCAATTAGGTTCATTCCCAACAAATTTTATGTTGAAAAGCATGACAACCCTTCTTGTTTACATAAATACAAGGCAATGAAGTGCATCATGAAGTAATTACGATTGAGGAATGCAATGAAGGGGCATTCCCAAGGCCACCACCCTACAGCATCTGATTAATTCTTCAAATACTCCTGGAGTTCTGACATCACTTCTCTTTTGAAAGATGATTTGACATGCAAGGAACGAGTTCCCAATCCTGGCTTTAAATTTACCTTTAGTCATTTCAAATCTGCTGCCCCTCACCCCACTTACTAATTCAGCTCTCGATGTAATTTTAATTAGAGTAGCTGCTTAATGATTTGCATTCCTTTAGTTTTCACAGATTGACACCAACATGCTCTGAGTTTTTTAATAATGTTGAAAATTATACCTTATAAATCTTCTTTATTGTAATCTATTTGGCAAACATTCTTTTCTCAGACATTACAGACAGAGACATAATCATCTGCTATTATTGTTGAGATAGAGATGGAGACTGAGGGAGATAGGGAGAGGGGGAGAGGAGGGAAGAGAGAGAGAGAGGGGAAGAATGGGGAGAAAGAGAGAGGGGAGGAGGGAGGGAGGGTGGGAGAGAGAGAGAGAGAGAGATAGATACAGGAACCGTTATCACCCTACAACCATCAGGATCTTGAACCAGAGCTGATAATTCAACTCTGAACTGGTTCCACAACAGTTCAAAGAGTCTCATGTTCTCAGTAGTATTTATTTACATATTCATTTATTCTTCATACTTTTAGCATTTGCACATTATCTGTTTGTCAGTGTTTCTTTTGTGCGTAGTTTTTCATTGATTTGTGTATTGCTTTGTTCTACTGTGAATGCCCGCGAGGAAATGAATCTCAGTGTAGTAATATGGTGACATATACATACTTCGATGAAAATTTTATTTTAAACTTCAAACTTTGAATGGTATTATAAATAGTATATCCATCACTGGAGCAAAAGTTTTAATCCAAATTTAATCGATAGAATTAAAGCCACCTTTCCTTTACTCTGATTCAATGAACTTGCCAAAACTCAATTGTTACTGACAGCGATTCAAACTGTAACCTTACCCATGAATTCCATTGACTGAGGCAAAGTTTGGAGAGCATGGAGGATGTCAAGTTCACAACATGATAGTGTGATGAACTCTGCTGAAACTATGATATTTGACACCGGACCCAAATAATATTTATTTGAAGATGCAGCACAGTAACAGGCCCTTCCAGCCCAATGAGCCCATACTGCCCAATTATACTCATGTAACCAATTAACCTACTAACCCGTACATCTTTGGAATATAGAAGAAAAGCAGAGCATATGGGAAATTCCATGCTGTCACAGGGAGAATGTACAAACTCCTTAAGGCAGCTGTAGGAATTTTCAGGAATATTCTGACATCAGAGCTGTTGTGGAGATGAGAATGGAAAAAAAATGAGTAATGGTCAGTTCTTAATTATTAATATAGGACTGAAAAAGTTAACAATATTCTTTTCCTCAGGTGAACATATCTCACAATTTACAATTCATATTTATATTCCACAAAAAAGTTAAGCATCTGTTGGAATCCTTTGAGCAAATAACAGGCAGGATAGACAAACAAAACTCAGTGGGTGTTGTTTATTTGGGTTTTCAGAAGGCCTTTGACAAGGTGCCAAACATGAGGCTGGTTAACAAGATGAGAGCCCATGGTTACAGAAAAGATACAAGCACTGACAGAAGATTGGCTGACTAGCAGAAGGCAGAGAGTGGGAATAAAGGATTCTTCTCTGATTGTTTACTGGTGACTAGTGATGTTCCTCAGGGGTCGGTTACTTTTCATTACTTTTCACATCATATGTTCAGAATTCAGAAGTGAAGAGTGACTTGGGACTCCCAGTGCAGGATTTTCTAAAGGTTAACTTGCCGGTTGAGTCAGTAGTAAGGAAGAAAAATGCAATGTTAGCATTCATTTTGAGAGGACTACAATATAAAAGCAAGGGTTTAATGATAAGGCTTTATAAGGCATTGATCAGAACATATTGGAGTACTGTGAACAGTTTTGGGCTCTATATCTAAGAAAGGATGTGCTGGCATTGCAGAAGGTTCAGGGGAGGTTTACGAGAATGATCCTGGGAATGAAGGGTTAACATATGAGAACTGTTTGATAGCTCTGGACCTGTACTCACTGGAGTTTAGAAGAAAAGGGGGAGCTTATTGAAAACTATCAATTATTGAAAGGCCTAGACAGAGTGGACATGGAAAGGATGTTTCTAATAATGGGAGAGCCAGGACCAGAGGGCACAGGCTCAGAATAGGGGCTTGTCCCTCTAGACAGAAATGAGAAGGAATTTATTTCCTGACGGTGGTGAATCTGTGGAATTCATTGCCACATTCAGCTGTTGAAGCCAAGATTGGGTATGTTTAAAGCAGAGATTGATATCTACTTAATGGGAAAATAAGTCAGCCCTGATCAAATGGTGGTGAAGACTCAATGGGCAAATGGCCTAATTCTGTCTTATGGTCTTACTATGGTTTAATAATTTTCAAGTTAATTGGAAATTCAAATATGTGGAATGAGTAGGAAAAAAAAGGAAAGGGTAGTTCATATAGCAAGTTTCAGGTGTATGAAGATGTACAATTATTTCGAGAAAGGTAGGCTGGTTGGAACTTTCACCCGCTAGTCTGTCCATTTGCAAACACTGCAGTAAAAGTACTGTATATCGGTTATTCATTGCTGTAAATCTACTTGAAATGTTTTTGTAATCTTGGGATACATTTAACAATTCAATCAAAAATATACACGGCTGCGTAACAGTCATCAGCTTCTTTATTAATCAGAGACAATATTGCATTAGCAGACTGCCTTTGGAAAATTTATCAGCTTGTTTTTCTATAAACAGCTGTCTAATCAGATTAGACAAAGCTTTTCTTTCAGCTTGCCTAATGAATAGTCATGAAAATGTTTTATTGTCAAGCCTTTGAACAAATGGGGGCTGAAGGGCATCCTTATTGGTGAAATTTGCCTTCTGATGCAACTGAACATGCTAATATGAAATTCCATTGGAAATTGCACAGTGGTATATATGATAATTTATTGGGTTTCATATTGAACAACTAATTTCACAGTGTTCCCTTTTTATGCCAACAAAACACAAATCTAAAAAAAACTCATTGTAAGATGGAAAGCTTCCAGGAAAATATAATTACTCAGGATAACAGCATTTCATTAAAATGAACAACAATCTGCTAGGAAGTTTTTGGAATACTAAAATCATTTTCAAGCATTACAACATTTAATGGGACACAAAGCTTTAATGAATCTTATGCCTATTGTCCATCCTTGAGTGCAAGCCCTCTTAGCTTGCTGATTTCTGGCATGATTGAACAAATGTGGTCAACTCCCTTCGATTTTCCTCACCCCAGTGGATATTGAACTGTGAGCTCAATCATAAATTTATCATTGTCTCCTGGACAACCACTCATAATGCTTGTTTACCCTGCTCTGACAATAAATATGGCCACTGCAGTGTTGGGTGAAGAGTTCAATCAAGAATTACATATTCAAACTGTAGCCATTTCACACACCTAATCTTGACAGATCTTTAGTTGGGAGAACTGTTCTCTAGGACAATATGACTTGGGAATTTTGCTGAAGAACTTAAACATCATTTCATTATCTGTCCTATATACAGTGCATTTAAATCATCACTTACAGAATGAACGTTGAACTGTGTCTTAACAATGGGTAAGGTATGTTATGTAAAATGAAAAATATAATGTTAATAGTAAAGTCAAATCTTAATGTAAAATAAAATTAATTTACGGTAAAACTTATTACTAAGTAGAAAAAAATCATCCCTTTTTCCATTAAATCCAGGTAACACCATCAATGTTTGCCTGCTAACCTCAAATCTTTCACCCTTCATAAATTTAAACTTACCCAATCGCTACTATTCATTTTCTCAACCACTGACCAATTATGTCTGTTGGACAAGCTTGGCTCTGAAGTTCTGAAATTTTCATCATTGTGATTGTAGAACGCTCCAGCCATTATTGTAATCTCATGCTGACGTCAACCATCCAAGAACTCTCCTCAAGGTGCTTGTTGAGCTCTATCTATGTGTGCATACACATTGGGCCTTCAGCTGCATTGCCCCCTAAACTCCCTCAGTCTCTCAGTCCCTTCCCCATCCCTTGCAGATCCCTTAGAATCTTGCATTCTTTGGGTCATTGTCAATTGTTCTCTTATTGGGTTTGTGGAAGCCACTTTAACGGTGGCAAGGGTGAGTCGCAAAGTGGAAAGTTTTCCAAAGTCACTCCACAAAAGCTGCCTCTCTCTTTAGAGTCATAGAGCACTGCAGTATATAAACAGGTCCTTCAGCCCATCTAGTCCATGAAGAACTGTTATTCTGCCAATTCCCATTGGCCTGCACATGGACTTGAGCTCTCTATGCCCCACCCATCCACGTACTTATCCAAACTTCTCTTAAATGTTGAAATCGAACCCTTTGCCACCAATTCCATTGGCAGGTTGTTCACCCTCTCACCACTCTTTGAGTAAAGAAGTTCCCCTAAAATATTTCACCTTTCATCCTTAACCTATTACTTCTAGTTCTAATCTCAGTGGAAAATGCCTGCTTGCATTTACCCTAATTATACCCCTCATAATTTTGTATACCTCTATCAAATCTCCCCTCATACTCCTGACTCCAGGGAATAAAGTCTGAACCTATTCAACCTTTACCTATAACTCAGGTCCTCAAGTCCTGGCAATATCCTTGTAAATTTTCTTTGCACTCTTTCAAACTTATTGATATCTTTCCTGTAGGTATGTGATCACTTCTGTATACAATACTCCAAATTAAACCTATTATTTATTTTCTCACACAGTGACTAATCACCCCCACATGTGTTGGACAAGATGGGCTCTCAGTTCTTAAATTCTCATCCTGTGATTGCCATCTTCACCAGCCATCTGCATAATCTCTTTCTGACCACAACCATCCAAATACTTTTCCTCACCATATTTTCAGATCTCTGTCTACATGTGTTGTCCTACCGGCGAGTAGGCCTTCAATTGCGTTGTTGAAATCTCCCTCCGTCTCTCAGACTCCTAACCATCCCTTGAAGGGATCCCTTTAGAGTCCTCTACACTTTGGATCATTGACAATAGTGGTGTCACTGGATTTGTGAAAACCACTATAACAGTCAGTGGCAAGGCAGAGTTCAGAAGTGGAAAGGTTTCCAAAGTCACGTCATAGAAGTTGGCCTTCTTTACCACCTCAGAGGGTCAAGCCTGAGTTACAGAGCTTAGACACTGGGGAGTGAACCATAGTTGAAGAATGTAACAGAGAAGTATCCGGCCCAGAGTTCCATCTGCCCTCTCAAGGTATTCGTAGAGCACTTCAGAGGTGGGGCACAGAACATGACACTGAAGCATTGGGCACCTCAGTTGCCTCAGTGCAACAGGAAAATAAGAGGTATCTGGCACCAGAGCCAACTCTCCGAGGGCTTAGTGTGGGCAAAATGGTGAGTACCACTCAAGACCTTACTGGAGTCAGGGTTGTCTAGGTGTTGACCCTGGAGGGGGAATTCTAGAAAAAAAGGGTTCTTGATTCTGTGCTCCCATATTTGGGGCCTTGGGAATTCTATCGAATATTGATGGCCTAGATAGAGTGAATGTTGAGAGGATGTATCTTTAGAACAGAGATGAGCAAGACTTTCTTTACCCAGAGGGTGGTAAATCGGTGGAATTCATTGCTGCAGATGGCTGTGGAGGCTAAGTCACTTGGTATATTTAAAGTGGAAGTTGATAAGTCCTTGATTAGTAAGGGTGTCAAAGGTTGCAGAAGACTGGGGAAGAGAAGGATAATAAATTCAGCCACGATGGAAAGGTGAAGCAGCCTTGATGGGCTGAATGGCCTATTTCTGCTTCTTTGGTCTCATGGTCAAGGAAAGCACCCTGAGGGAGGGGTATTTGGAGACTGGCATCCTGAGGCAAACAAAAACAACAAAGGAAATTGGAGCTCCTGGACAAAAAAAAACACATGGTCAGAGTGAAAGCATGCAAACTCCACACAGACAGTACCCAAGATCAGAACTGTGGGACAGCAGTTATAACTGTTGCACCACTGTGCCAGTGAATTTTGCAAAGCTGCACAGTGGCTACAAAATGTTGAATTCAGGCAGTCCCCGAGTTATGAACGTCCGACTTACGAACTACTCGTACTTACGAACGGAGGGAGGAGAACGCCATCCACCATTTTAAGTCGTTGCCATTAACACTGTGTTGAGTGTGTAACTTTATATTTGGCTTAAATATTTCTTAGCAAGATTCACCCTGAGCCCCCCTTTTCCAGTCAGCACTGCCCCCACTTTTCCCATTTAACCTGTCTCAGTGCGGGTGGACTTTAGGACCCGGAGCAGAACAAGACCCACCGCCCACGGATGCTGCTGTATTTTTTTTATTCAGTGCGATCGTGAACAATAGCCAGATCAGAAATGCTGTTCAAGTCAACTAGTTCCTAAAGAGCACTCTGATAGGCCAATCAGATGGTTCACTGCTGCTCAGCGATAGAACATAAAATCTGCAGTTGTCTGTTCCATTAATGGAAAACGATTGCCATTGAAAATAATGTGGAAATAATAAAGCGATTGGAAAGAGGTGAAATGCCATCAGTCATTGGAAAAGCTTTAGGCTACAGTCCGTCAATGATCAGAACAACTTTAAACGATACCGGTAAAGGATAAAGTGAGAATAATGGAGCATGTGAAAGGCCCTGCCTCAATGAAAGCTACAATTATTACTAAGCAACGCAGTGGTTTAATTATTGAAATGCATGTGTTTCTTAGTGTTTTATATGCATAGAAAGGTAAAATATATACTATATACTAAGACAAACGTTTGACTAAAATGACGTTAAATAATACCGGATGTACCTTCTCCGACTTACGTACATATCCGACAAAGACGGATTCAGGAACAGAACATGTTCGTAACCCGGGGACTGCCTGTAATATCAAAATTAAGAATGTTTGCTCCCATCACTGTTTTAACCTAACTCAGAGTTTCTGTGTCAACACTTTTCTGCTCTGTGACTTTAAGATAAATTCATTTACAGTCCTTTAATTAAAGTTTTGTTGAAATCCTTACAGTTGTAAGTGGTAAAGCAGCTTGACTACTGCAGAAAAATTCTAGAGTGCTTGGATTTTGCGAAATCCTTGGTGCCTCCTGAGAGACCCACAGCATAATCAACAACTCCAGTCTGTACTAGTGCAACAGGATTAAGCCGAGATAACTAAATCCATCTCATCATAAATGTAAAGTTAATGAAACTGCTTTAGATTTGTAAACTAGAATTATTATTAAAAAAATTTATACTGAGAAGTTCCCCCAGGACAAGGGAAAAATTCAATCCAATGAAGTGAAGCATTTATGGGCCCCTGAAGAGGTTCCATTAATGGGAAATGTATCAAACGTCTATGTGTAATTGTTTGTTATTGTCACGTGTACCTAGGTACAGGGAGCATTGCTGTGCTTGCCACTCATACAGATCATTTAGTCTCAGCAGTACAGTGCATTGAGATAGTACGAGTGAAAAGCAACCACAGAATACAGAATACAGCTACAGAGAAAGTCAGTGCAAGTTGACAGTAAGACACAAGTCCATGACAAAGTAGATTGTGAGGTCCAGAGTCCACTTTGTCGTTCAAGTGTCTTATAACAGCAGGATAGAAGTTGTCTTGAGTCTGGTGCAATTTGATTTCAGGCCATGGTATCTGAGAGTATGCACTGTCAGGCTCAAGGACAACTTCTTGTCCGCTGTTAAAAGACTATTGAATGGTTTCCTATTATGATAAGATGGACTCCTCAGAATCAAACTCATTATGATCAGTCACCTTATTGTCTACCTGCACTGCAGCTTCCTCGTGGCTGTTGCATTTTATTCTGCATTCTGTTTTTAGGTTGTACTACCTCGATGATCTGATCTGTATGAACAATATTCAGATAAACTTTTCACTGTATCCCAGTAAATGTGATAATATTAAACCAATTACAATTCCTGGTCGGGGGGGTGGGGAGAGAATGTCTGGAGCGAGGGTATATCCAGGGCATGGACAGCAATATGAGCAGATGTATGTTTGAGCACTCTGATTACAGTGGTTACTCTTCCAAGCGAGCCAACATTTGAAGAGGTGGGAGAAGCATGGGGGAGAAATTCATGACTGTTTACTTCAATATTTCCCCAGTTTCCTCTTTGATTTTGCTCACCTGATGAAGTTAGAGATGAAACATTAACAATCAGCATCTGCAGGATGCAGCATCATACTTGGAAGTCCTCACTCATTGATTAAAAGGCCCTCCCAGTCAGAGAAGTATTTGGAAGGAAGAACACCTCCCCATTATCTGTTGCCCCTGGCCAGCTAGGTCTGGAGGAGGCTCTATTAAAATGGCAGCTACAACCTGTGAAGTACTGCCAACACTAGCCCTCATTAAGGAGTCAGTGGTGGAAATGGTGAGCAGTTTTAACTTCCAACGGTTACAATGTTAGTGAGCTATTACTGAAATATTAAATACTCAACAGGTGGGAGGGAGGAACAGGGCTTGTTGTGTTCTGTGTTACTCTGCCCAGTATGGTGGGCATGCTGTGTTGGTGCCAGAATGTGTGACTTGCTTGCTGCCCTCAGCACCCCCTCAGATGTGCTGACTGTTAATGCAAATGATCATTTCACTGGATGCTTTGATGATAGATAGATAGATAGATAGATAGATAGATAGATAGATAGATAGATAGATAGATAGATAGATACTTTATTCATCCCCATGGGGAAATTCAACTTTTTTTTCCAATGTCCCATACACTTGCTGTAGTAAAACTAATTACATACAATACTTAACTCAGTAAAAAAAATATGATATGCATCTAAATCACCGTCTCAAAAAGCATTAATAGCTTTTAAAAAGTTCTTAAGTCCTGGAGGTAGAATTGTAAAGCCTAAATTGAATTTTTACCTCGCTCTTAAAGCTATCAAAAATGTATTTCACAAACTTATAGATCTCTCTTATATGTTGTACATGTCTGTATAAAAGACATATTTAAACTGTGTCTAATAAAGTGTTTCTCCCCTTTTACAGCCATGTGTCACTGTTCCATACTATTGTCATGTTGAAGGATCAAAAACCAGGGGAAAGGCAGTGGAACTGTATGCTTGTTCTGATGTGTATCTGGGACATGATACCTCTGAGCTCCTAAAATTGTGTGGTCGTAGTTTCCCACGATAGAGTTCACTTGGGTCGCAGTGTTAATCCCTTGCTCCTAACATTGCCAGCTCTCTCATTAGCAGAGATGGCAGAAAATCAGAAGAAGTGGGAGTAGTAGCATTGAATTAAGTGTTGTTTTGGAACTATTTACTGTAGATGCATTTAAATATAAACAAATATTGTGCTATAATTAGCATAGCAATACAGTGGGAAAGGTGGACATTTTTCTTAGCCTTTTTACACTGCAGCTCTGATTTGCATTTCCTCGAGCAGCATAGGAAGATATTTTAATCCCTGCTGGCTCTCAGACCAATTCCATTGCCTGCTAATTTTCCCTGTAAACTAACGTCTGCACATTCATATCAACTGCCCCCACACTCAGCTGCAACCTCAACACAACATGCAATAATCTACTAATATACCAACCAATATGCCTTTGCGATGTGAGAGGAAATTGAAGCAAGCATAGGAGACCCGTGCAATCACAGGGGGAGCATGCAAACTCCACACAGACAGCATGCGAGGACAGGATTAAACATGGGTCACTGGAGCTGTGCAGCAGCAGCAGCTCTAATAACTGCACTACTGTAACAGCCTTTGTTGTTTTGTTTAAATTAGTATGCTTTAATTTCCCTAGCTCACCTGTACTTCCTCACTTGTAGAAATATCTTCAATACATTATTACACCATCCTTTTAAGTCAAGTGAGCTTTATTCAAATTATTAGCTGATCATTTTCTTTCATAAATTAAATTGCTTCTTTTTACTTACTTCATTATATGGTTAATTCAAATGTTAGATAAACTGATATGCTTCAAACAGCTGCTCCACTACTTTTTAATAAACTAGATGGAAGTTCTGAAGCCATTTTTGCACTTTGCACAAGTGAGTTTGACCAGGCTCAGGGGTAGCTTCTACCCTACTGTCGTCAGACTCTTGAACAGACTTCTATGATAATATGGGCTCTTGATCTCACAGTCTTCTTTGTTATGATCTCGCACTTTACCTGCACTGCACTCTCTTGCTCGGTGTAGCACACTATTCTGCATTTTTACTGTTTTATCTTGTTCCACCTCAAAGCACTCTGTAATGATTTTGATCGGTATGAACAGAATGCGAGACAAGCTTTTCACTGTGTCTTCAAAGTTTCAAAGTACATTTATTATCAAAGAATATATAAATTATACATCTTTGAGACTGGTTTGCTTACTTTGTTTTCTTGCCACAAAGCAAGAAATCTGAAAGAAACCAATTAAAATAAAAGACCAACATCCGAAGCACAAGAGAAAGGGGAAAATAAAACAACAAATCATACAAGGCATGTCTTGGTACATGTGACAATAATAAACCAGCACCAATACTAAGTCCAACAGCAATACACTTCATAGGAGATGTCTTTCTCTCTTCTCTCTTTGGATGACTCTTCTTCCACCAATAAGCAGCAGCATTATTGGAACATTAAGCTTTGACAGTGGATTGTTGCAGGGACTGTTTCAGAACATTCCTAGTTTTGGGTTGGCTGCCAATAGGGAGTTATTGAGTGAGGTAAAAACAACCTGCTGGAGGAAATCTGGGAGTCAGGCAACATCTGTGGAGGGAAACGGATAGTCAGTGTTTCAGGTTGCTACCATGCGTCAGGACGGAGAGTGTAAATAATTCAAGATAATAATTCAATTCAAGATTGTTTAATGTCATTTCCAGTACACAAGTGTAAAGGAGAAAGAAGTAATTGTTACTCTGGATCTGATGCAGCACAAAAAACATAACAAGATAGAGAACATAATAATAATAATAGCAACAACAATAATAATAAATACATTAAATATAAATACTTATGTACATAGATTGATTGTATACTAATAAAGTGACAATAGGCACAGCAGAGTCTGTACGTAGGTGACTCTGACAGGAAAGGATAAATTAGTGGTGGTTGAGGATGTGGAGGGCTGGGTTAGTGGGTGGAGGTGTGAGTTAGTCTTACTAACTGGGAAAACTAACTTTTTTTGAGTCTAGTGGTCCTGGTGTGGATGTTGCATAGCCTCTTCCCTTACGGGAGTGGGACAAACAATACATGAGCAGAGTGGGTGGGATCCTTTATGATGTTACTGGCCCTTTTCCAGCACCTTTCTGTATAAGAGGAAATAAATACAGGATTAGGTTGCCATTGGGAAACTTCTTAAGGCTCCCCCTCCGTCCATGTCCAGACAAGAATCTACTGTCTCAACTTAATGCTGCTAATTATTGGTGGAAGACAAGTCATCCAAAGAGAAGAGAGAAAAGCATTTCCTATAAAGCCTATTGCTAACTGACTCTGTATTGGTCTATTATTGGCAGTGAAAAGCTGCTCTTGCATAATATTCATACAGATCAAAATCTTTTCCCAGTAAATTGAAGTCGAACGAGATGAAACAATAATAATGCAGAATAAAGTGTAAAAACTACAGAGAAAGTGCAGATCTTAACAAGATCCTAACAAAATAGATTGTCACTCCAACACAGCAACTACCACTTACAGAGCAAACTGCTCTTTGTTTTCAGTAGCAGCTTCTCCATTGGATATGGTTGTACATCAAGTTATAACTCAGTCTTTCAATCTGTCAAATCCCGGGGGCACTGGTGGGAGGGAGGAAGGAAAGTGGCTTGTTCCACTGTTGTTGCTTTGTCCCTTGGTATGTTATGTTTCGCTGTATGCTATGCTGTTCAGCTGAGCATGTGTGCATGGTATGTTGGCACCTGGAAGTGTGGTGATGCTATTGGGCTGCCCCCAGGACATCCTTGGGTGTTAACACAAATTACACATTTCACTGTATGTTTCTATGTACATGTGATAAATAAATCTCAATCTCAACATAAGAGTCAATGGACAAAATGAGACTTACTCTCTGCAGGCTGCTGCAGACATAAACAGTTGTTAAAGCTTTAGGAATCATAGGAACAACATCATATTTTATTTTCCCAACCACACACACCTTGCATAGGAGAAATTACAGGTAGAAACAATGCACCCACCTCCACATATTAACTAAATATTGGAAATACAAATGCATCCTTTTGGAACTCTTCAGAATCTTCAGTCAGCTCTGACCCTCTTGCTGGCAACTGTTCGAAACTGAACCAGACCTTTCACAATGTTGGTGTCAGATTTCAGGCAGCGACGACCCCTTTACCTTAATTCATCTGCTGCTGTGGTTCCTAACCCATCCCCCCGCCCCCATCCTGCCTTCACTATCTCTAAACTTGAATAGTCCAACCTAATCCTGGCTGATCTCCTCTCCAGAAGTTTTATTTATTTATATTATTTTATTCATAGATACACCACATTAACAGCTCTTTCTGAACCAACAAGCTTGTGATACCCAATTACACCCATGTGACCAATTAAACTACAAACCTGTACATCTTTGGAACGTGGGAGAAAACCCATATGGTCACAGGGAGACCATACCAACTTCCTACAGACGGTGGCAGAATTGAACTTGGGTTACTAGCTTACATCTACACAACTATGCTGCCCTACCCAACCGTGGGGATATTTGAAACTTTAGCATGTCTGCCGGACGATGCTGAGGATGTTCTACAAGGCTGTGGTGGCCAGTGCTATTATGTTTGCTGTTGTGTGCTGGGGCAGCAGGCTGAGGGTAGCAGACACCAACAGAATCAATAAACTCATTCGTAAGGCCAGTGATGTTGTGGGGGTGTCTGAAAAGAGGATGCTGTCCAAGTTGCATGTCATCTTGGACAATGTCTCCCATCCACTCCATAATGTACTGGTTAGGCACAGGAGTACATTCAGCCAGAGACTCATTCCACCGAGATGCAACACTGAGTGTCATAGGAAGTCATTCCTACCTGTGGCCATCAAACTTTACAACTCCTCCCTCGGAGTGTCAGACACTCTGAGCCAATAGGCTGGTCCTGGACTTAATTCCACTTGGAATAATTTACTTATTATTACTTAATTATTTATGGTTTCATATTGCTATATTTCTACACTATCCTTGGTTGGTGCGACTGTAACAAAACCCAATTTCCCTCGGGATCAATAAAGTATGTCTGTCTGTCTGTCTGATGAGTTTTGCCAACTTCTATAGATGCACAAAAGAAAGCGTTCTATCTTGGTGTGGTACCTGGTCTATTATGAACATAACTGAGTCCATCATGCAAACCTACCTCCCCTGCATTGACATTCTCTACACTTCCTACGGCCTTGGGAAAGCAGCCAATATAATCAAGAATATTCTCTCTTTTCCCATCAGGAAAAGTATACAAAAGCTCTGAAAGCACATATCACCAGTCTCAAGGACATTTTCTGTCCCACTGTCATCTCACTCCTGAGCAGACCTCTCATACACTACAAGATTAATTCAACTCTTGATCTTCCAATCTACTTCATTGTGGCCCTTGTCTACTTGCACTGCACTTTCTCTGGAACTGTAGCTCAATATTTGCATTCTGTTTCTTTTTACTACCCAGTGTAATTATATATGGCCTGATATGTCTGGATGGCACACAGAACAAAAGCTGTCCATGTATATCAGTGCATGTATCAATAATAAAGCAGTACCTCACATTCTGCTTCCTATGAATGAGCCCATTTTAAACTTGGTTCACAGTTTGTCTGGTCTATTTAACCTGTATTCATTAGATTCAGAATTCTCGTTTTCAAATCTTACCATTGTTTCAACTCCTTCCCAACTCCCTAAACACCTCCAGCATCAGAAACATCTGTGCTCCTTTATTCTGCTCTTTTGATCACATATCATTTCCCTCTCAGATCTTCCATTGTCAAGGCCATAGGCACCGGGATTCTTTCCCAAAATTCTCTGTTTCACTTTCCGCCCTTAAATTAGCTTTTGATCTAAGGTCTTGATTGTCTTATATGGCATCATTTCAAATGCTGGCTGATTAAATCAGCTTCAAAGTTCAAAGTTAATTTATTATCAAAGTACATATGTGTCACCATCTAGCACCTTGAGATAGAATGTCTTGCAGGCATTGACAGGAGAACAATGAAAAACTACACACAAACACAACCAATGTGCAAAAGACAAACTATGCAAACATCAAGATAAATAAATAATACTTAGAACATGAGTTGTAGAGTCCTTGAAAGTGACTCCATAGGTTGCGTTCAGAGTTCAGTTCAGTGCTGTGGAGAGTGAAGTTATTCAGGAGCCTGACATTTGTAGGGTATTAACTGTTCCCGAAGCTGGTGGTGAGGAACCTAAGGCTGCCCAGTGGGTGCAGTCAGAGGAAGTTTGGATTTATTCATTAAATGCACTATATAAATGCAAGGCTTTGGTAATGCTGTTGTTCATAGCTAGAAGCTAGAGTCTCTTGCTGGTACAGAACCAGTGTTCAAGTAAACATGAGAGCTAGCAACTTCACCAGTCTAAAGAGTGTAGATGGCCCACAGGTGGTGGGAGGGAGAGGGGGTGTGGGGTGATGGGGGGAAGAGGGGGGAAGAGAGTGGGGGGATAAAGGAGGGAGGAGAGGGGTTAGAGAGGAGGGTGGGGGGGGGAGGGAGAGAGAGAGAATGAATGAGACCCTTTCAGAGCAAGGACTGCCTGATCCAACTCTAAACAACATTCCATGTACTAAAGATCAAAGAAAATTCAGGATAATTCAAACAAATCCATATTTACAATGTTTCCTTTGAACTACATGTAACTGCTTCAAATGGCTGGATCTTCCCACCATCACACGATGGTAATACACACGATACCATCACAAGATAGTAAATGTTTTAAATTATTTACTATCATATCCATTCAATAGGATGTTGATTGGACTCACGCATATGTAGATAATTATTTAGAGTCTGTTTCCTGGTCTGTCTGGTCTGTATTTTTACTGTTCTGAGCTGCATTTAAAATTTAATCTTCAATGCATATTTGAATCTGAAGGTTGGTCACTGAGGTCAATATCTGAAGTCCTAAACCCAGAGTACAGCCTAACAAGAAGGAAGTGTGGATCGCTTCATGAAATGCGCTATGTCAATACAAGCTTTTATTGATGCTGTTGTCCATCGAGTTCAAAGGTGGAATCCCTCTCTGGCACTGAACCAGTATTCAAGCAAGCATGACAACCAGCAACTTTACCAGATCTGAGGTTCAAGATGGCCCATGGGTGCTTGGGCTTCATTGCAGTGAAATTACTTGGATCCAGTACATTTTGAGCTCCCACTTCACTCAATACTATGCAGGTAACACCTGGACCAGACAACACAGTGAACTGTCTGCATTGCATGTGTATGACAGCATTTTGTTTCTAAATATCGTTTAAAAACTGCTGAGTTGGAGCAATATGATCTCATTCTCAAGCAAGGTGCCGCATCTCATATCTCAGTTTATTTGACACCTTTCCCAGCTCCACTTCAGATAACAGAATAGACATTTTCTTCAGCAGCGTGTTTCCCCTACGACCTGTCGAAGTGAGGATTTGCAATATTTTGCTTTTGAGTCTCTTCTCTATGCTAGATACAGGAAGCAGAGCAGACATGCCTAAAGAGGAGCACATTAGATTTATAGACCTAAAGGCGCAGAGTTTGTCTGCAACAACTGCAGTACTGCACCAATGTAATTACTTATTATACAGATGCTGCTGACATGTAGAGGCACACAAAGCACTGTCACGGACTGTTTGTAAAGCATCAGATCAATACCCATATCTCAGATCCCTATTGTTGATCTGCTGAAACACCTTTCACCAGGATGGTAATCTTCAACAGCTACACAGATAAATCAAGATTTTCACCAAGTCATATTTGCTTTGGAGGACCATTCTTCCACTCTAATTTTAGGCAGTGATTAATAGTTTGGTGCAGGGTAGTTTTAATCAAGCTGCCTATATGAACAAAATCATCTCGGTCGTCTGCCTACACCAGTAATGAGCTTAAATCCTGAGCCATTTTATTCGGACTCTCTTCACTTTCATTTGCCTCAGTTTGCACACGTGTGGGGTTCTCAGTACCAGCAGCAGTGGTGTTAACTGTTCAGGCTAACAAAATGGCTTCTCTGTATTTTATAATGAAATGGCTTCTCTGTAATGCTGTTATGGGATCCTGTGTCTCGTATGTTTGGGTTATGGGTATTGATAAGGGGAAAACTAACCAATGGAGGATTGTTATGCTATCTTGTCTGTGTAAGGTGAGTGGGAGTTCGCGGTCTTTTTCGGGAGGAGAGCGAGGAGGACGGACGTGTGTGGAGCGGGCAGCGGTTCCAGAGCAACGGATACTGGACGTCGGTGGTTTGGACGGTGGCCAAAGGCTCGGAAGGTCGTTGTGGAAGGGAGCTGGATGCATGAGCTCCAACATATTAAAATATGTGCACAAACTGACAAACTGATTATTACTTTGGCGCCTTTAGGTTATCTGTTTCTACTAACTCATCACTAAGAAATCACTATAAAGTTGCAATTATTTACTTGCTTTTGGGTATTGCCTGGTATTTGTCTTGTGAGCGTGTACTGGGGGGGGGCATTACACCGTATTTGCACAGAAGTATTGCACTACTGGCGGGGCGGCGGCGGTTTACCCTAGACGAACAGGGGTCAACTGGGGGCACAGAGACTACACACGTCTAATCTTTGCCAGTCCTTAATTTCAATCAAACTGGAGTAACACTCCGCCAAAAAGATATTCTTGATGAAGAGTAACAATGGTATGTACTGCACGAGGGAGAAAGGCAGAGACTGAACTCCAGCTCCGTAGGGTGAGACAGAGGAATGTGACCTCTGGTCCAGCACACCGACCTCCTGTGTTCAGAACTCAACACCATCTTTTGTGGTTCATAAGAGGAGGTTTGAACTGAACATTATTTCAACATTTAGCAAAAACAACAAGGCAAGACCAATGTAAAACATCGACATACATATCGAATAACATCTGTAACTTCTATTTGCAGTTGTTGATGGAATACCATCTGGTCATTTATAATTTACACCAAACCACGTCTCTCTGAAAAGAACGTTATTCCTCCTGTGATTTGCATTCTACACTCAGTGGCTACTTTACTAAGTCCACCTGCTTATTAATGCAAATACGTAATCAGCCTATCATGGGGCAGCAACTCAATACGTACTGTAAAAGCATGCAGGCATGGCCAAGAGGTTCAGTTACTGTTCAGACCAAATACCAGAATGGGGAAGGCATGTGATCAATATGACTTTGACCGTGGAATGATTGTTGGTGCCAGATGGGGTGGTTTGAGTATCTCAGAAATTGCTGATCTGCTGGGATTTTCACACACAACAGTCTTTAGAGTTTACAGAGAATGGTGCAAAGAACAAAAAGCATTCAGTGAGCAGCAGTTCTGTGGGTGAAAATGCCTTGTTAATGAGGAAGTCAGAGGAGAATGGCTAGACTGACAGGAAGGTGAGTAACACAACTAACCATGGTGTGCAGAAGAGCATCTCTGAATGCACATGTTGAACCTTGAAGTGGATGGGCGCCAGTAGGAGAAGACCACGAACATAAACCCAGTGTCTACTTTGTTAGGTACAGGGGGTACCTAATAAAATGGCCACTGATTGGATTTTACATTGTAAGGACAGTAAAACCTCATGTTACAATTTCTACTCTCACTCCTCTTCCCTTTCCTTTCAAAACACGAATAAGACCATGCTTATCTTCACTGCTGACCGTACTACTGAAAGCTTTCCTTCTGATGATTTCAGGCAATTACTCCATTTCCCTAATTATAAGACAATAACACAAAGGAGCAGAAGTCAGCCATTCGGCCCATCGAGTCTGTTCCGCCATTTCATCATGAGCTGATCCAATCTCCCCTTTAGTCCCATTCCCCCGCCTTCTCACCATAACCTTTGATGCCCTGACTACTCAGATACCTATCAACCTCTGCCTTAAATACACCCAATGACGGCCTCCACTGTCGCCCTTGGCAACAAATTCCATAGATTCACCACCCTCTGGCTAAAAATCTTTTTTCACATCTCTGTTCTGAATGGGCGCCCTGCAATCCTCAAGTCATGTCCTCTCGTACTAGACTCCCCCACCATGGGAAACAACTTCGCCACATCCACTCTGTCCATGCCTTTCAACATTTGAAATGTTTCTATGAGGTCCCCCCTCATTCTTCGAAACTCCAAGGAGTACAGTCCAAGAGCGGTCAAACATTCCTCATATGTTAACCCTCTCATTCCCGGGATCATTCTAGTGAATCTTCTCTGAACCCTCTCCAATGTCAGCAGATCCTTTCTTAAATACAGAACCCAAAACTGCACACAATATTCCAAATGAGGTCTTACCAGTGCCTTATAGAGCCTCAACATCACATCCCTGCTCCTATACTCTATTTCTCTGGAAATGAATGACAACATCGCATTCACCTTCTTCACCACCAACTCAACCTGGAGGTTAACCTTAAGGGTATCCTGCACGAGGACTCCCAAGTCCCGTTGCATCTCAGAACTTTGAATTCTCTCCCCAATTAAATAATAGTCTGCCCATTTATTTCTTCTACCAAAGTGCATGACCGTACACTTTCCAACATTGTAATTAATTTGCCACTTCTTTGCCCATTCCTCCAATCTATCCAAGTCTCTCTGCAGACTCTCTGTTTCCTCAGCACTACTGGCCCCTCCACCTATCTTTGTATCATCAGCAAACTTAGCCACAAAGTCATTTATTCCATAATCCAAATAGCTGATATACAACGTAAAAAGAAGCGGCCCCAATACGGACCCCTGTGGAACACCACTGGTAACCAGCAGCCAACCAGAATGGGATCCCTTTATTCCCACTCTCTGTTTCCTGCCAATCAACCAACGCTCTATCCACGTATGTAACTTTCCTGTAATTCCATGGGCTCTTACCTTGTTTAGCAGCCTCATGTGCGGCACCTTGTCAAAGGCCTTCTGATAAATCCAAATACACAACATCCACTGAATCTCCCTTGTCTAGCCTACTTGTAATCTCCTCAGAAAATTGCACCAGGTTTGTCAGGCAGGATTTTCCTTTAAGGAAACCATGCTGAGTTCTGCCTATCTTGTCATATGCCTCCAGGTACTCCGTAACCTCATCCTTGACAATCAACTCCAACAACTTCCCAACCACCAATGTCAAGCTAACAGGTCTATAATTTCCTTTTTGCTTCCTTGCCCCCTTCTTAAATAGCGGAATGACATTTGCAATCCTCCGGAACCAGGCCAGGCTATCGACTTTTGAAAGATCATTGCTAATGCCTCTGCAATCTCCACTACTACTTCCTTCAGAACACGAGGGTGCATTCCATCTGGTCCAGGAGATTTATCTACCCTTAGCTATTCTGCTTCCTGAGTACTTTCTCTGTCATAATTGTGACTGTGCACATTTCTCTTCCCTGACACCCTTGAATGTCTGGTATATTGCTGATGTCTTCCTCAGTGAAGACTGATGCAAAATACTCGTCCAGTTCCTCAGCCATCTCCTTATCTCCCATTACAATTTCTCCAGCATCATTTTCTATCGGTCCTATATATACTCTCACCTGTTTTTTACTCTTTATATACTTGAAAGAGCTTTTAGTATCCTCTTTGATATTATTTGCTAGCTTCCTTTCATAGTTCATCTTTTCCCTCTTAATGACCTTCTTAGTTTCCTTTTGTAAGCTTTTAAAAACTTCCCAATCCACTGTCTTCCCACTAATTTTTGCTTCCTTGTATGCCCTCTGCTTTGCTTTTACTTTGGCTTTGACTTCTCTTGTCAGCCATGGTTGCATTCTTCTTCCATTTGAAAATTTCTTCTTCTTTGGAATATATCTGTCTTGCTCCTTCCTCACTTCTCGCATAAACTCCAGCCACTGCTGCTCTGCCGTCCTTCCCACTAGTGTCCCTTTCCAGTCAACCTTGGCCAGTTCCTCTCTCATGCCACTGTAATTTCCTTTGCTCCACTGAAATACCGACACATCGGATTTCGGCTTCTCTTTCTCAAATTTCACAGTGAACTCAATCATGTTGTGATCACTGCCTACTAAGGATTCCTTCACTTCCATCTCTCTAATCACCTCTGGTTCATTACACAATACCCAATCCAGTACAGCCGATCTCCTAGTGGGCTCAACAACAAGCTGTTCTAAAAAGCCATCTCGTAGACATTCTACAAATTCTCTTTCTCGAGATCCAGTGCCGACCTGATTTTCCTAATCCACTCGCATGTTAAAATCTCCTACAATTATCATAACACTGCCCTTCTGGCAAGCCTTTTCTATTTCCTGTTGTAATTTGTAGTCCACATCACTGCAGCTGTTTGGAGGCCTGTAGATAACTGCCACCAGGGTCCTTTTACCCCTGCAATTTCTTAGCTCAACCCATAAAGATTCTGTATCTTCCAATCCTATGTCAAGATTCTGTACTTTACAATCCTATGTCACCCCTTCACACTGACTTTCATTTCATTATCAGTTTCTTCCACCCTTAACTATCTGTCATCTCTCTGTCTTCCACCCTATCTCCTCTTTCCTCGGTCTGAAAACCAGATTTACAGGATCTCTAATTAATCCCAAATTGTTCATCTGAAACATCAACCCAATTTCTTTCTCTGATTGAAACTGAGAGCAGGATGGATATTGACGGCAAGCTTGACAAAATCTTCCTGTTCAGGATGGAAGTTGATTGGAGAGCGTCAATGGAAGGGAGAAAGTGATGAAGGAAAGATTCCAGTTGGCATTGAATACAGGAATGTTCCACAGGGATTTAACTAGGATCCACAGACAAAATATGGAGGGATTCAACGAGTCAGGCAGCATCTGTGGAGGGAAATGGACAGGTTGAGAGTGTTCATCAGGACTGGAAAGACAGAGGGGAGTTGGGGGTGGAGCAAGAGCTTGTGGGTGATAGGTGGATCCAGCTGTGAGGGAGTGATAGACAGGTGACAGTGGGAATGAAGTGAGAAACTGGGAGGTCACAGGTAGAAGTGACAAAGGTTTCCTTTCCACTTCCCATTACCACACTTTCATGTCTGCTTAGCCTCCTCCATTCCCAAGTTGAGGCTAGATACAGATTAAAGGAGCAACACCCTATATTCTGACTTGGTGGTCTCCAACATGAACATTGATTTCTCCAACTTCTGGTAACCACAGCTTTTTTTTTCTACATATTCCATAGCCCCCATTACACCATCTCTTACCCCTCCCCTCTTATGATCTCCCATCACCTACACATTCCTCCCTCCCGTTCCTCTATTCCCCTTTCCCTATATTCCATGGTTCATTGACCCTTCAATCAGAGTCTATTTTCCCCAGTCCTTTGTCATTTCCACCTGTCACTGAAGGCTGAAGATTAGTTTGCAGCTGTCTCTGATTCACAGTTTATGTGTTGCCCCTGATGACCAGACCATACTGCTCACCAACTAGCATGCAGTTGCTATTAAGTAAAGAAGTGTTATTACTTAATAAAATGATAAGATAATTTTAGTTATAATAAGAATTTAATTTTTATAAGATAATAAAATAAAGAAATTTTAAGAGAAAATAGCAGAAAGGTGGTTTCCTTACAAAAGGAATTTGTAAACTGACAAACTTGACCTCACAATCAACCTCGTTATAATCTTGCGCTTTATTTATTAGCTGCCCTGCAACTTCTTTGTAGCTGTTACACTTTATTCTGCATTTTGTTGTTGTTTTACCTTGTTCTACCTCTGTAATAATCTGATCTATATGAACAGCATGCAAGACAAGCTTTTCACTGCATCTCGGTATATGTGACAACAATAAATCAATTCCAATGCCAAAAGCACAAGATATTCTGCAGATGCTGGAAATCAGAGGCACACACAAAATGCCGGAAAATCAGCAGGTCAGGCAGCATCTAGGAGAAGAACAAACAGTCAACTTTTTGGGTCTGGAAGAGTCTCAGCCCAAATCGTCAATTGTTTATTCCTCTGCATAGATGCTGCATGCCCTGCTGAATATCAATACCAATACCCTCCACATTAACTTCCATCACTTTTCTATTTCAGTAGTCGCTGCACAAGCTATTTTCTAATTATACATTATTATCTACTCCGAGAAGTTACCTTTCAACCCTTGGCAGAAGGTAAAGTTCAAGGTATCTGACATACAGAACAATGCAGCTCAATACAGACCCTCTGGCATATGATAATATGCTGCTAACTGTCATATAGAGCAGTGGGTGGACACCAAAAACAGAGCTGAAATAATAAATGATTGCAGCCAAAAATTATTTTATCATTTAGGCAATACGGTGTCTCATTTGTTACACATGAAACATGTCCAGCTTTTTATATTCTATTATCAGGTGTTCTGGAGTCAGGAGAAACAAGTGCAGGCATAATTTTGAAGGCAAGGCTTGGAATTAGTTTTAGAAAGGATATCACATACGTGTTTGCAATCAAAGATAGCCACTGCTTCAACTGAATGACTCAGATGTTGTGATTTTTCCCATTAAAATTACTGGCGTGTGGTCACCAGTGACTGACAATCTGAGGTTGCACCTAGATGTCAATTTTCTGTGTTTCCTCTTCATTTGGTTCTTATTGGAATTCTGGACTCAGGGCATTCATAGAACACCACCTACACCCACTGACTGCTTTTCAATGCTCACTCAGGTCTGAACAGTCACACAACAGAAAACATAAAAATGATGACTATTGTAAAGAAAATCTATCGAAGACAATCCAGAAAGAAACAAAAAAGAAGCAGGAAGTCTAAAAGAAAACTATAAAATGATGGAATTGTTTATTTTCAGTGTTCTGTACAAAAGTGTAAAGGAGAATAAAATGATTGTTACTCCAGCTCTGATGCAGCATAAAAAATAAGCATGAAGAACACAATTTATAAAAAAAGCACAATAAATACAAGTAATTTACAAATACATATAAATAAAAGTAATCCTATAATGTACAAGTAATGGTTATATACATACTGTAGACTGGTTGTACGTATGGATATATGTAAAATTACTCTAGGCAGTGTGTTTGTAGTGTTGGAGGCAGGTGGTGGGGTGGATTAATGGCTGATCAATGTGGGAAGTAATAGTTTTAGAGTCTGTTTGTCCTGGTGTGGATGCTACATAGCCTCTCCCCTGATTGAGTGGGACAAGCTGTCTGTAAACAGGGTTGGTGGGATCCTTCATGATATTGCTGGCTTTTTAGCAATCATGATATTGGTGCTATTATACGAGCAGTCAGCAATTTATGATTTGGTGACTCTAATCCAGTATCTACCACTGCTAATACCAGCCAGCTCAGTTACTTAAATCATAAACACAAGGGATTCTGCACATGCTGGGAATCCAGAGAAACACGCAGAAATTGCTGGAGGAACTCAGCAGGTCAGGCAGCATCTATGGAGAGGATTAAACAATCAATGTTTCAGGTTGACAAGCTTCATCAGCACTGGAAAGGAAGTGGGGGAAGAAGCCAGAATAATAATTTCGGGGGAGGGAGAAGAGGCAGATGCCAGCAGGTGATAGGTGTAAACAGGCAAGGGGGAAAGTGGGTGGGAGAGGGGTGTTGATGTAAGAAGCTGGGAGGAAGAGATAAAGAACTAAAGAAGAATGAGTCTGACAGGAGACGAGAGGGGATCATGGGAGAGAGCAAAGGAGGAGGGGAGTCGGAAGGATGTGATAGACAAGTGAGGAGGAGATGGAGTAAGAAAGGAGCTAGATTGGGGAATGGATAAAGAGGGAAAGGGGTGGTAGTATAATTGCTAGGATAGAGAAATCGATCATCATGCCATTGGGTTGGGGGCCACCCAGACAGAATGAGGTGTTGTTTCTCTGACCTGAGTGTGGCCTCATCGTGGCAGCAGAGGAGACCATGTCAGAATGGGAATGTGAAGACAAATTGAAAAGGGTGACTGCCCATTTTTATTTCATTTTTAAATTTATTTAAAATAACTGAATTTGAATTGATGGAAAACCACTCGACACAAGAGCAGAATTAGGCCATTCAGCCCATCACATCTGTTCTGCTAATCCAGCATGGCTAATTTATTATCCCTCTCAATGCCATTCTCCTGCCCTCTCCCCATAACCTTTGATGTCATGACTAATCAAGACCCTATTAACCTCTGTTTTAATTATGTCCAATGACTTGGCTTCCACAGCCGTCTGTGGCAATGAATTCCACAGAGTCACCACCCTCTGGCTAAAGAAATTCCTCCACATCTTTGTTCTTAATGGATATCCCTTTATTCTGAGCAGTGCCTCTGGTCCTAGACTCTCCACTATGGAAAACATCCTCTCCATATCCACTTTATCTAGGCAATTAAATGTTCAGTAGGTTTCAAAGAGATCCCCCATGACCATACACTTTTCTACACTATATTCCATCTGACACTTATTTGCCCATATGTTTGTCCACTAATTCTTTGTCCCCCATTACAATATATCCAACATCATTTCCAGCAGTCCAATATCCACTCCCGCCACTCTTATGGAATCGCCTATCACTATGACACTCCTCTTCTCCCCACTTCCCCTCTGATCCACAGAGCCAGACTCAATACCAGAGACCTGGTCACTGTGGCTTCCCCCAGACAGTCATCCCCACCAACAGAACCCAAAGCGGTATACTTATTGAGGGGACTAGCACCGGCTTCATATTTCCTTTCCCTCTCCTGACAATTACTTCTGCTTCCTCCCTGTAGCTCCTATCTACCAATAGGTACATTTAATGTCAGAGAAATGTATACAACATGCATCCTGAAGTTCTTTTTCTTCTCCTTTTTATCACCTCCTCAATCTCCCATATGAGCTGAAGGTCATTGAGCTGCAGTCTCAGTTTCTTAACAGGGTCTCCAAAGAGATGCAGCTGGCTGACTGCACTCTGTGCAGATGTAGTTGTTAGGGAGACTGGAGGTCTCCACACCTCCCACAACGAACATACCATTAACCCTGCATCTATTCTCAACACACTAGCAATGTACTGCTATACAAAGAAAGAGAAAAAAATTACTAAAATCTTAATTAGACCCTCTGCCTAGTCTTGTAGAAACCTGTTGAGCCAATTCTAACCCTAGTCTGCTCACACCATGGCCAATCCCTCAATTATCACTCCACTTAATACTCATTTCTTTTTACTGGCCCTTGCTAAGTTGCTAATAACCGAAGCAATCTCCCACTCTGCAGCCAAGTCCCCAATAGGCCACACTCACTTTTGAAAACTGACATGCAAACTTCACTAAAAAACTGTCTCTAACTCTCTCTACAATCTCCCACTCTGCAGTCTCAGATCGTTAAATCAATTATGTAACTTCAACGTTTTACTCAATTATTCTGGCCTTAGGTTTACTTGTTCAACAATATTATCACTATATTACCATTTCTCATGAAACCTAATGAAGTGGCCACTGAATCTACGCTCAGTGTTCCCACACCTCCCTCCTGATGTTGTGGCCCATCCACGTCAAGGTTTGACATGTTGTGCATTCGGAGATGCTCTTCTGCACACCACTGTTGTAACATGATTATTTGAGTTACAGTCACCTTGCTGTCAGCTTGAACCTGTCTGGCCAATCTCTTTTGGACTCTTGCATTAACAGGGCAGTTTTGCCCACAGAACTGATGCTCTCTGGATTTTTTTTGTTTCTCGCACCATTCTCTGTAAAACCCTAGAGACAGTTGTAGGTTAATATCCCAGGAGAACAGCAGTTTCTGAGATACTTAAACCAGCCTATCTGGCACCATCAATCATTCCACAATCAAAGTCACTTAGATCACATTTCTTCCCCATTTGCTGCTTGCTCTGAACAACAACTGAACCTCTTGACCATTGCTACATACTTTTATACACTGAGTTCCTGCCACATGGTTGGCTGTTTAGATTTTGCATTAACAAGCAGGAGTACAGATGTAACTAATAAAGTGGCCACTGAGTGCAAAAGAGAAGCAATTAAGAATTGGAGTTGATCTGAGCTTCCGGGGTTAAGAAGGAAACCAACCAAATACCAGGGTGTACAACAGATTCCGTGGAAATACAAATGCTCCATTGTTTCAACAAAACTATGCTGCTTGCACCTTGATCACATATAATCTACTAATAACTTAAATATAGACTAAGTATTGTGGTTGTGGGTTATTAATGGCGTGAAGTAATAGTGTGTTATTAATGATGTGAGGTAATAGTGTGTTATTAATGATGTGAGGTAATAGTGTGTTATTAATGACAGATGATTTGCAACTGCAGCAGAGATTTCTGGAATCAGACAGTGGCTACACACGCACAGCTGGCAGCAAGAAAGCTTACCCCAGTTAATCCTCACTTAGAGATGCAGAATAAGACTGGAGGGGTATATCAGAATGTTTAATTCTTTGTAAAATCAGCTGCTGACAATAAAATACTGAGACTGAAAGCTGGGATTAAGTAAGAGAGGCAATTTAAAAAAATTAACAAATTAAAAGTCAATCTGTTATGTTATTCACTTATGTACTTATTTTGCATTTGCACTATGTATGTTTGCCATTTTTTGCACATTGGTTATTTGTCCATCTTTGTGTGTAGCTTTTCATTGATTCTGTTGTGTTTCTTTGTATTTACTGTGAATGCATGCAAGAAAATGAATGTCCAGGTAGTGTTTGCTGACATGCATACTGTATATGTACTTAAATAAGACATTTACTTTGAACCTTGATTGAATTCTGATGGAGCAAAAGGTTGTTTGGCTTTAGGTAAAATTTACATCGTCATTGTGCTAGACCTAATTGTCTCAGCCACGTTTAGTGAATAGCTGTTGGCCAAGTCAAAAGAACCTCCTACATTTGCATAGTTCTCAGTGCTTGATTCATCAGTCGATGGAGGACAGTTTATGAGCGTGCAGGATAAATTGGATGGCAATTGGATTTCCTTGTTTACCTGTACGTGAGGACACAGGATGCTACTGCCTCATTTAGTCTGCAAGGCTTGGTGAATACTAATAACTCAATCGCTGTTCTTTCACGGTCTCTGGGCTCATATTATTCTGTGCATTATTTATTTTATGTTACTTAGAGATACAGCAGGGTAACAGGCTCTTCAAGCCCAACAAGGCCTCGCTGCCCAATTACACCCAATGTGATTCATCTTTGGAAGAAACCAGATCACCTGGAGGAAGCCCACAGAGTCACAGGGATGGGAATTCCCATCACAGACAGTGATGGGAATTGATCCTGGATTACTGGCTCTGTAATAGCATTATACTAACCCCCACACCACCAAGCCATGCAAAACATCGAGATACAATGCACCCACTGAAACGTAAGCATATAACTTAAATGTAACACAGACTTAGACTGTTGATTTAAACTGGTTCTGCCAAAACCATTCTTAAATCACTCTTATCCTTTACGGCATTACGTCTGGCTGCTGAGGACAGTCGTGATGTCACATTATATGTGGCTGACAGCTTTGTCAACATTCAAAAGATATTCTTTTCATTCAAAGTGATAGACTATTAATTCATACAGTGACCAAAACAAAAAAAAATTCCACTGTGTACTTCAAAATCCAACTTAAAATAATCAGGCTTATCTGACTCCGGTGACTGGTATTGCATTTTACTTCCAAAACAAATGTTCCAAGAAAGTTTGAGAAAGGTTTTTCTGATATGTACCCATGGGATGTTTATTAAACGTAGTAAACACAGGTACTGGAAATCTGGTGCAACTGTGTAAATTTATAATAGCAAAGTAAGTTTTATCTACGCTCATAAAATTTTTTGTTCTTTCAAAATTTAATTTGGTAGATGTAGTATCTTGTTATCTCTCCAAGTGACATACACCCCACAAAACTGGGTTTTTCACCCCACTATATCTCCTTACTAACCTTTCAGCACATCAGTAATCTCACTTCCTTACATTAAGACAATCTTCAATTTCATCTTGCCTATTCAAGTATATGGCCAATCGTCTTCTCCATCTTTGCATTTCACTTCCCATTTCTGGTTTTACAATAAATGTAACATTCTTCTTTTACTATCGACATGCTAACATAGCAGATAGAATAACGTTAAAGCAGTTAGAGCATTGGCTGATCGGTAGGAGGCAGAGAGTGGGAATAAAAGGATACTTTTCTAGTTTGCTGCCAGACTAGTAGTGTTCCGCAGGGGTCGGTGTTGAGACCATTTCTTTTTATGCTGTGTATAAATGATTTAGATGATGGAATAGATGGCTTTGTTGCCAAGTTTGCAGATGATACGAAGATTGGTGGAGGGGCAGGTAGTGTTGAGGAAACAGGTAGGATGCAGAAGGAATTAGACAGATTAGGAGAATGGGAAAGATAATGGCAAATGAAATACAATGTTGGAAAATGCATGGTGAATGCATTTTGGTAGTAGGAATAATATGCAGACTATTTTCTAAATGGGGAGAAAATCCAGGAATCTGAGATGCAGGGGGACTTGGGAGTCCTTGTTCAGAACACCCTGAAGGTTAATTTGCAAGTTGAGTCAGTGGTGAGGAAGACAAATGCCTTGTTAGAATTCGTTTCAAGAGGCCTAGAATACAAGAGCAAGGATGTGATGCTGAGACTTTATAAGGCACTGGTGAGGCCTCACCTTGAGTATTGTGAACAGTTTTGGGCCCGTCATCTTAGAAAAGATGTGCTGGCATTGGAGAGGGTCCAGAGGAGGTTCGCAAGGGTGATTCAGGAATGAAAAGGTTATCATATGAGGAACGTTTGATGGCTCTGGGTCTGTACTTGCTGAAATTCAGAAGGATGAGAGGGGGGATCTCATTGAAACCTTTTGAATATTGAAAGGCCTAGACAGAGTAGATGTGAAAAGGATATTTCCCATAGACAAGAGGCCATTGCCTCAGGATAGAGGGGCACCCTTTCAAAACAGAGATGTGGAGAAATTTCTTTTGCCAAAGAGTGGTGAGTTTGTGGAATTTGTTGCCACATGCAGCTATGGAGGCCAAGTCGTTGGGTGCATTTAAGGCAGAGATTGATAGGTTCTTGATTGGACATGGCATCGAAGGTTACGGGGAGAAGGCCAGGAACTGGAGTTGAGGAGGCGATAGAAAAAAAATCAGCTATGATTGAATGGCAGAGCAGACTCGATGGGCCGGATGGCCTAGTTCTGCTCCTATGTCTTGTGGTCTTTATGGTGCCAGTGATCCAGGTTGGAGAGCAGCCAGTGAGTGAGTGGAGCTTTGAGGCTTTGGCTCGAGAGGCTTCAGCAAGAGGAGGTGGAAGACAAGCTTGCTCCCAGTGAGGTAAAACTGGGCAAGTTTCTTTAATTAATTTAATTAACTTAGGAGTTGGTAATGGAAGCAGTAGATAGGACAGTCCTGTGCTCTGTATGCAGTATGTGGGAAGTCAGGGACAGCACAGTTGTCCCTGATGACTACACCTGCAAAAGGTGCATCCAGCTGCAGCTCCTGACAAACTGAGTTAGGGAACTGGAGCTGGAGCTGGATGAATTTCAGATCATTTGGGAGGCAGAAACAGTAATTGATTGGAGTTTCAGGGAGACAATCACCCCTAAAAGTCAGGAGGCAAGTAACTGGGTGACTGTCAGGAGAGGGAAGAAGAATAGACAGAAGGAGCAGAGCACCACTGTGGCCGTTCCCATCAACAATAAGTATACCGTTTTGGATACTGTTGGTGGGGACGATCTACCAGGGACAAGTTGTAGTGGGTGCGTCTCTGGCACCGAGACTGGACCTTCAGCTCAGAAAGGAAGGAGGGAAAAGAGGAGAGCAGTAGTGATAGGGGATTTGATAGTTAGGACAGATAAGAGGTTCTGTGAGAGAGATCGAGAATCCTGGATGATCTGTTGCCTCCCTGGTGCCAGGGTCTGCGATATCTTGGATTGAGTTCTCGGTATTCTCAAGAGAGAGAGTGAGCAGCCAGATGCCATGGTCCACGTGGGGACCAATGACGTAGATAGGAGTAGGGATGAGGTCCTAAAGAAGGAATATAGGGAGTTAGGAAAGAAGTTAAAAAGTAGGACCTCAAGGATGGTAATCTCGGGATTGCTGCCTGTGCCACAAGACAGAGAGGGTAGGAACAGGAAGTTATGGCAGATGAATACATGGCTGAAGAGTTGGTGCAGGGGGCAGGGGTTCAGATTTCTGGATCATTGGGATCTCTTCTGGGGAAGGTCTGACCTGTACAAAAAGGACGGGCTGCACCTGAACTGGAAAGGGGCCAATATCCTGGTGGGCAGGTTTGCTAGAGCTGTTGGGGAGGGTTTAAACTTGTTTGGCAGGGGGGTGGGAATCAGAATGTGAGTGCAGAGATTAGGGTAGAAGGACAAGGGCATGATGCTATGTGTTCTGAGTTGGTGAGGAAGGAGAGGCAGGGGACAAAACACAAATGTAGCCAGTTAGAGGGGTTGTAATGTGCCTATTTCTACGCTAGGAGTATTAGGAATAAAGGGTATGAACTTATGGATCAGTACGTGGAACTATAATGTTGTGGCCGTTACTGAAACTTGGCTGGAGGAAGGGCAGGATTGGCTGATGCAGGTACTGGGGTTTAGGTGTTTTAAAAGGAATAGGATGGGAGGTAGAAAAGTGGGGGGGGGGGGGGAGTAGCATTATTGGTCAGGGATAGTGTCACAGCTATAGAAAGGGAGGACGCTGCAGAGGGAGTGTCCACTGAGTCGGTGTGGGTGGAAGTCAGAAATAGGAAGGGGTCAATCACTGTGCTGGGAGTAGTCTATAGGCTCCCAAATAGCCCTCGGGACACCGAGGAGCAGATAAGCAGGCAGATTTTATGAACGTTTGTAGAAAGGAGCAGGAAATACAGGGTGATTTCAACTTCCCTCATATTGACTGGCACCTCCTGTGCAAGGGGGATAGATGGGGCTGAATTTGTCAGGTGTGTTCAAGAAAGATTCCTGACAGTCTGTGGACCGGCCAACAAGAGGAGAAGCTATACTGGATCTAGTTCTGGATAATGAACGTGATCAGGTGGCAAACCTCTTGGTGGGGGAGCATTTTGGTGAGAGTGACTACAACTCCCTTAGCTTCAGCGTAGCAATGGAAAAGGATAAAAACAGACAAAATGGGAAAGTACTTAACTGGGGAAGGGCTAACTATGAGGGGATGAGGCAGGAACTAGCGAGAGTAAATTGGAAACAGATGTTCAAGGGTGAAAGCACAGAAGTAATCTGAAAGAGGTTTAGGGACCACTTGTGCTGGGTTCAGGATAGGTTTGTCCCACTGAGACAAGGGAAAAATGGTAGGAAAAGGGAACCATGGCTGACGAAACACGTGAGGCAACTTGTCAAGAGGACGAAGGAAGCATATAGAACCATAGAACATTACAGCACAGAAACAGGCCTTTTGGCCCTTCTTGGCTGTGCTGAACCATTTTTCTGCCTAGTCCCACTGACCTGCACCTGGCCCATATCCCTCCATACACCTCTCATCCATGTACCTGTCCAAGTTTTTCTTAAATGTTAAAAGTGAGCCTGCATTTACCACTTCATCTGGCAGCTCATTCCACACTCCCACCACTCTCTGTGTGAAGAAGCCCCCCCCCCAATGTTCCCTTTAAACTTTTCCCCCTCACCCTTAACCCATGTCCTCTGGTTTTTTTCTCCCCTAGCCTCACTAGTCTCACATCCTTGTAAACCTTCTCTGTTTCAACCTTATTAACATCCTTCCTGCAATTTGGTGACCAAAACTGCACACAATACTCCAAATTTGGCCTCACCAGTGCCTTCAACAAGCTCACCATAACATTCCAACTCTTGTACTCCATAGTAAACACGAGTGAATCTGCAGATGCGGGAAGGTTTCAGCCTGAAACGTCATCACTAACTCCTCCCATAGATGCTGTCTGGCCTGCTGAGTTCTGCCAGCATTTTGTGTTTTTACTTATACTCAATAATTTGATTTATAAAGGCCAATGTACCAAAAGCTCTCTTTACGACCCCATCTACCTGCGATACCACTTTTAGGGAATTCTGTATCTGTATTCCTAGGTCCCTCTGTTCTACTGCACTCCTCAGTGCTCTACCATTTACCTTGGTTTGTCCTTCCAAAGTGCAATACCTCACACTTGTCTGCATTAAACTCCATCTGCCATTTGTCAGCCCATTTTTCCGGCTGGCCCAAATCCCTCTACAGGCTTTGAAAACCTTCCTCACTGTCCACTACACCTCCAATCTTTGTATTACCAGCAAATTTGCTGATCCAATTTACCACATTATCATCCATATCATTATCATTGATATAGATGACAAATAACAATGGACCCAGCACTGATCCCTGTGGAACACCATTAGTCACAGGCCTCCACTCAGAGAAGCAATCCTCCACTACCACTCCCTGGCTTCTCCCATTGAGCCAATGTCTAATCCAATTTACTACTTCACCATGTATACCTAGCGACTGAATCTTCCTAACTAATCTTCCATGCAAAATCTTGTCAAAGGCCTTACTGAAGTCCATGTAGACAACATCCACTGCCTTCCCTTCATCCACTTTCCTGGTAACCTCCTCGAAAAACTCTAATAGATTTGTTAAATATGATCTACCACGCACAAAGCCATGTTGACGCTCCCTAAAAAGTCCCTGTCTATCCAAATAGTTGTAGATCCTATCTCTTAGTACTCCTTCCAATAATTTACCTCCTACCGATGTCAAACTTACCGGCCTATAATTTCCTGGATTACTTTTAGAGCCGTTTTCAAACAACGGAACAACGTGAGCTATCCTCCAATCCTCCGGCACCTCACCCGCCGATACCGACATTTTAAATATATCTGCCAGGGCCCCTGCAATTTCAACACTAGTCTCCTTCAAGATCCGAGGAATACCCAGTCAGGTCCTGGGGATTTATCTACTCTGATTTGCCTCAAGGTAGCAAGCACCTCCTCCTCTTCAATCTGTATAGGTTCTATGACCACACTACTTGTTTGCCTTATTTCCATTGACTCCATGCCAGTTTCCTTAGTAAATACAGATGCAAAAAAAAACCATTTAAGATCTCCCCCATTTCTTTTGGTTCCATACATAGCCGACCACTCTGATCTTCAAGAGGATCAATTTTATCCCTTACTATCCTTTTGCTCTTAATATACCCGTAGAAGTACTTTGGATTATCTTTCACCTTGACTGCCAAAGCAAACTCATGTCTTCTTTTAGCCCTCCTGATTTCTTTCTCAAGTATTTTTTTCAACTTTTTATAATCCTCAAGCACCTTATTTGTTCCCTGTTTCCTATACATGTCACACATCTCTCTCCTTCTTTATCAGAGTTCCATTATCCCTTGAGAACCAAGGTTCCTTATTCTTATTCACTTTGCCTTTAATCCTGACAGGAACATACAAACTATGCACTCTCAAAATTTCTCCTTTGAAGGCCTCCCACTTACCAATCACATCCTTGTCAGAGAACAAACTGTCCCAATCATTACTCATTTCTTCAAATTTGGCCTTTTTCCAGTTTAGAACCTCAACCCGAAGGGCAGATCATGTTGATCAATGATCCATGATCAAGTTGAAACTAATGGTGTTATGATCACTGGAACCAAAGTGTTCCCCTATGCACACTTCTGTCACCTGTCCTAACTCGTTTCCTAATAGGAGATCTAATATTGCATCCTCTCTAGTTGGTACGTCTATATATTGATTTAGAAAACTTTCCTGAACACATTTTACAAGCTCTAACCTGTCTAGACCTTTAACAGTATGGGAGTCCCAATCAATATGTGGAAAATTAAAATCCCCTACTATCACAACTTTATCTTTCCTGCAGTTGTCTGCTATCTCTCTGCAGATTTGTTCCTCCAATTCTCGCTGACTATTGGGTGGTCTATAATACAACCCCATTAATGTGGTCATATCTTTCCTGTTTCTCAGCTCCACCTATATGGCCTCTGTAGACAAGTCCTCTAATCTGTCCTGTCTGAGCACTGCTGTAATATTTTCCCTGACTAGCAATGCCACCCCCCCCCCCCCCCCCCACCCTTCATTCCTCTGTCTCTATCACGTCTGAAACATCGGAACCTTGGAACATTAAGCTGCCAGTCCTGCCCCTCCTGTAGCTAAGTTTCACTAATGGTTATAATGTCATAATTCCATGTGTCAATCCTTGCCCTCAGCTCATCAGCCTTCCCCACAATACTCCTTGCATTGAAATAGACACACCTCAGAAGATTATTACCAGCACACACAACCCTTCTATTTCTGACTTTGCATGAACTTTTAACATCATCTATTTTCACTCCCGCTCCACTATCTGCTCTGGCACTCTGGTTCCCATCCAATGATCCTGAAATCTGAAACCCTGCCCCCTACACCAGTTCCTCCGCCAGAGCATCCTACTCTTACCCTCACTGGCACATGGCACAGGTAGCAATCCTGAGATTACCACCCTCAAGGTCCTGCTTTTTAACTTCTTACCAAGCTCTCTATACTCACTCTTCAGGTCCTCCTCACTCTTTCTTCCTACATCATTGGTACTGATGTGTACCATGACATCTGGCTGCTCACCCTCCCACTTCAGAACGTTGTACACTCAATCAGAGACATCCCTGACCCTGGCACCTGGGAGGAAACAAACCATCCGGGAGTCTCTGTCGCGCCCACAGAAACTCCTGTCTGTACCTCTAACTATCGAGTCCCCTATCACTGCTGCTCTCCTCTTCTTCCCCCCCTCCCTTCTGCACTGCAGAACCTGATTCAGACAGATATAAGAAGCAGGAAGTAGGAGGGGCTCATGAAAAATATAGGGTAGCCAGGACGGAGCAAGAAAGGACTTAGGAGAGCTCAAAGGGGGCATGAGAAGGCCTTGGCATGTAGGATTAAGGAGAACCCAAGGTGTTCTATGCATATATGAAGAACAGAAGGATGACAAGAATGAAGGTGGGGCTGCTAAAGGATGAAGAAGGCAACATGTGCCTGGAGGCGGAGGAGGTTGGGGAGGTCCTGAATAAATACTTTGCTTCAATATTCACAGTGAAAAGGACCTTGATCAGAGTGAGGTCAAAACAGAACAAGCCTGTGTGCTGGACAATGTGGAGATTAAGGAGGAAGAAGTGTTGGATCTTCATAAAAACATCAGTATTGATAAGTCCCCAGGGCCGGACATGATATACCCCAGGTTGTTGTGGGAATTGAGAGAAGAGATCACTGGGGCAGTAACTATGATCTTTGAATCCTCTTTGGCTGCAGGGGAGGTGCCGGAGGATTGGAGAATGGCAAATGTAGTTCCCTTGTTTAAAAAAGGTAATAGGGAAAATCCTGGGAACTATAGACCGGTGAGTATTACGTCGGTGGTCTGCAAACTATTGGAAAGAATTCTTAAGAATAGGATCTAAGAGCATTTGGAGAAGTACCGTCTACTCAAGATAGTCAACATGGCTTTGTGAAGGGAAGGTTGTGTCTCACGAGCCTAATTGAATATTTTGAAGAGGTAACAAAAGAAATTGATGAGGGTAGGGTGGTAGATGTGGTCTATATGGACTTTAGCAAAGCATTTGACAAGGTCCCTCATGAGAGACTCATCCAGAAAGTTATGAGGCATGGGATCAGTGGAACCTTGGCTGCTTGGATAAAAAAATTGGCTTACAGGAAGAAAGCAGAGGGTAGTAGTGGAAGGAAAGTATTCTGCCTGGAGGTCGGTGACTATGGAGTGCCGCAAGGATCTATCCTGGGACTCCTGCTCTTTGTGACCTGGATGAAGAGGCGGAAGGATGGCTGAGTAAGTTTGCAGATGACATGAAGATTGGAGGAGTTGTGGATGGAGCTGTAGGTTGTCGAAGGTTACAAGAGGATATAGACAGAATGTAGAGTTGGGCAGAAAAGTGGCAGATGGAGTTCAATCCGGATAAGTGTGAGGTGATGCATTTTGGAAGGACAAACCAGAAGGCTGAGTACAGGGTTAATGGTCGGTTACTTAAGAGTGTGGATGAACAGAGGGACCTTGGGGTTCAAATCCATACATCCCTCAAGGTCGCTGCACAGGTTAATAGGGTAGTTAAGAAGGCCTATGGGATGCTAGGCTTTATTAATAGGGGGACTGAGTTCAAGAGTAGAGAGGTCATGTTGCAACTCTACAAATCTCTGGTGAGACCGCACTTAGAGTATTGTGTTCAATTCTGGTCACCTCATTATAGGAAGGATGTGGAAGCTATGGAGAGGGTGCAGAGGAGATTTACCAGGATGTTGCCTGGTTTGGAGAACAAGTCATATGAAGCAAGGTTAGCAGAGCTGAGACTTTTCTCTTTGGAGCATAGAAGGATGAGAGGGGACTTGATAGAGGTCTACGAGATTATTAGAGGCATAGACAGGGTGGATAGTCAGTACTTGTTTCGCAGGGCACGAATAGCAAGCATCAGAGAGCATATGTACAAAATTAAGGAAGGGAAGTTTAGGGGAAACATCAGGGGTAAGTTTTTTTAAATAAATACAGAGGGTTGTAGGTGCCTGGAATGACTTGCCAGAGATGGTGGTGGAGGCTAAAACATTAGGGGTATTTAAGAGCCTCTTGGACAGGCACATGGATGAAAAAAAATAGAGGGTTACGGGGTAGTGTGGGTTTAGTGCTTTTTTTTAGGAATATATGGGTCGGCACAACGTTGAAAGCTGAAGGGAATGTACTGTGCTGTAGTATTCTAGTGTTCTAGTAATTCCAGCCACTGTCAGTAGGGAGTTTGTATGTTCTTCTCCAGATGCTCTAGGTGCCTTCCATATTCTGAAGCTGCAAGGGTTAATAAGCTTTGGGCATGTTATATTGGCATCGGAATCATGGTGATACTTGTGGGCTGCCCCCAGCACATCCTTGAAGTTTGTTGGTCATTGATGCTAATGACACACCTCACTGTACGTTTGATATTTTGATGCGCCTGTGACAAACAACACTAATCTTCTATTTACAATTTAACTTTTTCATGTCTAAGTGAGAATTACCTCCATGTTAGTGATGCAAATATTCCTGCGGCCAGCTGTACACGCAGAGTCACTATATCATTGCAAGAATCACTGCTGCAGTTGGAGAACTAATGTCAGCTGATTTGAGGAGGTAGTATACCAAGTGAAAGAGAAAGATTTTAAGGAATTTAGTTGTGATGAGAAGGATTCAGGGGATAATTCCAGAGTTTAGGGCCCATTTAACTGTAAGCCCGGCTCCCTGTGGCGTTGAAAGAAAAAACACCTGGTTGTTTTCAAAAGGCCAGAATTGATAGAACTCAGCTGTCAGAAATGTTGACGGAGGATAGAAGAATAGGCAGGGATGATACATATAGAAACATAGAAACATAGAAACATAGAAACATAGAAAATAGGTGCAGGAGTAGGCCATTCGGCTCTTCGAGCCTGCACCACCATTCAATATGATCATGGCTGATCATCCAATTCAGAACCCTGTACCTGCTTTCTCTCCATACCCCCTGATCCCTTTAGCCACAAGGGCCATATCTAACTTCCTCTTAAATATAGCCAATGAACCGGCCTCAACTGTTTCCTGTGGCAGAGAATTCCACAGATTCACCACTCTCTGTGTGAAGAAGTTTTTCCTCATCTCGGTCCTAAAAGGCTTCCCCTTTATCCTTAAACTGTGACCCCTCGTTCTGGACTTCCCCAGCATCGGAAACAATCTTCCTGCATCTAGCCTGTCCAATCCCTTTAGAATTTTATACGTTTCAATAAGATCCCCCCCTCAATCTTCTGAATTTCAGTGAATATAAGCCTAGTCGATCCAGTCTTTCTTCATATGAAAGTCCTGCCATCCCAGGAATCAATCTGGTGAACCTTCTCTGTACTCCCTCTATGGCAAGAATGTCTTTCCTCAGATTAGGGGACCAAAACTGCACACAATATTCCAGGTGCGGTCTCACCAAGTCCTTGAACAAGGCCTTGTATAGAACAGTACGGCACAATCCCGGCCCATCAAATCACGATGTAGTGCCGTCCTAATAACCCATTCTACAATCAGTCTAACCTTTCCCTCCTATTCAGCCAATAACCCTCCATTTTTTAAAATCCAAGTGCCTATCTAAGTCTTTTAAATGCCCCTAATGTATCTACCTCTACCACAACCTTGGCAGTGTGCTCCAGACATTTACCACTCTCTGTATAAATAACCTAATATCTCTCCGAGACATTCCTCCACTCACAGAAAAGGATCTTCTCTGATATTAGCCATTGCCCCTCTGGGAATTAAGGCATTGACTGTCTATTCTATTCATGCCTTTTGTAACCTTATACACCTCCATCAAGTTCAAGATCCAAGATCCCAGGTTGTTTAATGTCATTTCTAATACACAAGTGTAAAGGAGAATGTTACTCCCGATCCGACGTGGCACAAAAAAAACCCATGAAGGTAAAGAACACAATAATAAAAAAAACTCAATAAATATAAATCCAAGGGATGGCTTATATATAGAGATTGATTGTGTGTCCATAAAGTAAAGCTGGGTACATAAGGTGACTTTGTCGGGAAATGATGAAGTAATGATGTTGCGGGGAGGTGGCGGTGTCAGTGGGTGGAGGTGTTGCTTGGGAAAGTAATTCTTTATGAGTCTGGCGGTCCTGACATGGATGCTATACAGCCTCCTCTCTGATGCGAGTGGGTCAAACAGTCCATGAACAGGGTGGGTAGGATTTTTTTAATGAAGTTATTAGCCCTTTTCTGGCATCTTTTTGTATATACTGTATGTCCTTGATGGCGGGTAGGCTGGTGTCAGTGATACATTGGCAGTTCTGACTACCTGTCTTAGAACCCTCCTGTCTGCCGCAGTGCAGTTTCCATACCAAACAGTGATGCAGCACGTTAGGATGCTTTCTACTGCGCAGATGTGCAAAGTTCTGCTCTCTTCAGAAAACAGAGTATTTCTTGCCTGAGTATGATGTGTTCTGGGACCATGAGAGGTTGCGTTTGATGTGCACTTCCAAGAGTTTGAAACGTTCCACTGCTGTGCTGCCAATGTAAAGAGGGGTGTGAATGGTGTGAGTTCTTCTGAAGTTGATAACCACCCCCTTTGTCTTGCTGACTTTCATGTCATCAGTGAACTTGAGAACATGATTACTCTGATGTTTGGCCATGTGTGAGCAGATTACAGCAGTGGGCTCAATACACAGCCCAGGGCAGCACTCGAGTTGAGGATAGTGGGGAGGCATGAGTGATTGTGTGTCCTGACTGTCTGAGGTCTGTTGCACAGTAATGTATTTAGACCAAGAAGTAGGAGTTTGTTCATCAAGGTCTATGGGACAATAGACCTTGAACTGACACTGAAATGAAATCCATAAACAGCATTTTGACATAAGTGTGCTTGCATTCCAGGTGTGTCAGGGCCTGGTGCATGACAGATGCTATGGTGTCTGCCCTAAAGAAATTCTGTCAGTAAATATATTGGCCACTGTCCAGTGTGGCAGGAATGAAGTTTTTGATAAGTGCCATTATCAGATGTTAAAAGCACTTCATGATGATTGGCATCAGTGCCAGCGGACAATAGTCATTTAGTTCTGAAGATGTAGATTATTTGGTACAGGGATGATGGTGGCTGATTTGAAGCATGTGGGGACAGCAGTCTAAATGAGTGATGTGTTGACGATGTCCATTCATTCGTCAGTGAACTGGTGTGGACACTCCCTGAGTACTCAGCCTGGGATGTTGTCTGGTCTGGCAGCCTTATGGGAGTTGACTCTCTGCAGAGTACTTTCTCATGTCTGCCGCTAATACAGATAGAGGGAGCTGACGTGGGAGGAGAATAGCTTTCATGGCCAGTGTCGTGTTGCGTACTTCAAAGCTTGCATGAAAGGTGTTTAGGGCATCAGGGATGGTGGTGCCACTGGTGCAGATGATGTTTTAGTTAGTAATGCCCCTGATGCCCAGCCACACGTTGGGGATCATTATGGGACAGGTGTTCCTGAAGTTTTGTGCAAAAGTGGCCCTTGCCCTCTTGATACCCAAGTTTCTTCTGGCTGTTCTGCCTCCAGACCTGAAGGCAGCGTCCCAGGGTTTCAGCAGGGTCTGCATTCAGCCAGGACTACTGGTTGGGCTGTGAGGTAACTGTGTCTGAGGTACTGACATTGTCTACACACTTACAGATATTGATGATGACAGATGAGGCCTATTCCTCAAGGTCTGTGTCTTCTGCATTTGTGGCTGTCTACTTGAACACCTGCCAGATAGTTAGTTCAAAACAGCCGTGAAACATAGAGGTTGCCTTATTGGGTCATAGGATGATAGTCCCTTGACTGGTTTCCCAGTTTTCAGCAGTAGTTGGTATGCTGGGACTAACATTAAGGAGATGTGGTCAGACAGGCCAAGTTGCCTCTCATCCTCCTTCGCTCCCAACAGAATATCCCCATCTCACTCAACCTTTCCTCATAAAACATACTGTATTCTGTAATCCGGGCAGCATCCCAGTAAATCTCATCTACATCTCTTCTGAAGCTTCCACATCCTTCCCACAATTGCATGACCAGAACGAAACACAATACTCCAAGTGTGGTCTAACCCCTTTATAGAGCTGCAACACTACCTCATGGCTCTTGAGCTCAATCTCCTGACTAACAAAGGCCAACATAACAGACACCTTCTTAACCACCCTATCGACTGGTGCAGCAACATTGAGGGATCTGTACACCATAACACCTCCGTCCCTCCACAGTACGAAGCATCCTGTCACTGACCTTGTACTTTGCCTTCAAGTTCAACCTTCCAAACTGCATAATTTCATCTCTCCATCTGCCACTTCTCCCAGTCCCACTCTAACCTACGGTGACCTTTTACTCTCATCACAACACCATGAATGACTGTGGCCAGGGAGGGTTATGAGGTCAGGGATGGCAGCTGTGACAGTGGCATGCACACTGCCAATCAGGAGATGCCACTGGCAATTCAGGAGGTCCAGTGCCATCCACTGAAGTTGCGCGCCCTGACAGTGTTCACATGTACTGAGGCACATGAATGGACAACTGGTTTGTGTGGCCAGTGCTTCCATCCATGATTATAGATTCACCATTTCAACAAAAAACTTGACAAACTTCTACAGATGTGTGGAGGAAAGTGTGCCGACCGGCTGCATTACAGCCTGGTATGGTGACACCAATGCCTTTGAGCGGGAAATCCTACAAGAGGTAGAGGCTTCGGTTCAGTATGTTATGGGCAAAGCCCTCCCAACTATTGAGCACCTCTGTCATTGGAAAGCAGTATTCATAAAGATCCTCACCACCCAGGCCATTCTCTTTCCTCACTGTTGCCTCAGGCCTTGCACCAGCAGGTTCAAGAAGAGTTACTGCCCCCCAACCATTAGGCTCTTGAACAACAGGGGATAACTATACTCATTCTATCTCTAGTGTTCCCACAACTGATGATCTCACATTAAGGATTCTTTATCTTGTTATTTCATGCTCTCATTATTTATTGCTATTTATTTATATCTGCATTTGCACAATTGTTTGTTGATCCTGTTTACAGTTACTCTTCTATAAATTTGCCTGCAGGAAAAAGAATCTCATGGCTGTATGTGGTGACATGTATGCACTCTAATAATAAATTTTACTTTGATTGTTGAACTTTTAGTAGCAATGCAAATGTCACTGATTTATTTATTTAGAAAGACAATATTGTAACAGGACATTCTGGTCCAATGAGCCAGTGCCACCCGATTACACCCATGTGACCAATTAATCTACTTACCCATATGGCAGGAAACTGGAGCACCTGGCAGAAACCCACACAGTCATGGGGAGAACGTAGGCGGTAATTGAACCCAGGTTGCAGGCACGTATTAACATTACACCAACTGCTACAGTGCCATGCCAACCTCTTTGATGAAAATTAATTTTCCTTTGTTGCACAATAACTTTGAGAGCCACAGTAAATATAAACACAAAACTGAAAAGCAAATGGATGCCCGATTTCCAAGTGTTATTGCCAATATTCTTCAGTTCTTGCCCATCAATGGGGTGCCTTCACTTAGTGTAAGTTACAGTAATTTTTATGCCTTTGCATTTTCTCATTGGAAGACTACAGTCAGTGTGGATTGGAAGTAGCATCTCCTCCTCCTCACTGATAGTCAACATCGGCACGCCGCAGGGATGTGCGCATTGCCCACTGCTCTACTGTCTACACCCACGACTGTGTAGCTAGGCACGGCTCAAATGCCATCTATAAAATCTGTTGGTGACACAACTTTGGCAGAATCTCAGTTAGTGATAAGGAGGTGCACAGGAGTGAGATAGATCAGCTGATTGAGTGGTGACACAGCAACAACCTTGCACTCAGCGTCAATACGACCAAGGAATTGTGGTCTTTAGGAAGGGGAGGTCGAGGGAACACACACCAGCCTTCTTCGAGGAATCAGTAGTGGAAAGGGTGAGCAGTTTCAAGTTCCTGGGTATCAACATCTCTGAAGATCTATCCAGGGTCCAACATATTGATTCAATCACATTGAAGACCTGACAGGAGCTGAATGTCATTTCGAGCTTGAGGAGACTTGGAATGTCACCAAAGACTCACAAATTTCTGCAGATGTAGCATGGAGAGCATTCTAACTGGTTGTATCACAGTCTGGTATTGAGGAGCCACCGCATGGGATCAGAAAAAACTCCAGCAAGTTGTAGGCACAGCCAGCTCCATCAAGGAAACCTTCAAAAGGCGATGCTCTGGAAGACAGCATCCAACACTAAGGACCCCATCACCCAGGACATGCCCTCTTCTCATTGCTATCATCAAGGATAAGGTATAGGAGCCTGAAGACACACACCCAACATTTCAGGAACAGCTTCTTCCCCTCGCCATCAGATTTCTGAATTGACAACGAAGCTATGAACACTTCCTCACAATTTGCTGATCTCTTTTTGCAGTACTTACTTAATTTTATGTCTATTTCTTACTGCAATTTATAGCTTTTTAAAATTATGTACTGCTGCTGCAAGACAACACATTTCATGACACAAGTCAGGGATTTTAAACTTGATCCTGAGTCTTCACCGCTGCTGCAAAACAACAAATTTCATGACATGTATCGGTGATAATACCGCTGATTCTGATGTCCTTGCCTGTTTATGGGTTTGCCTTCATTTCTTGTTTATTGTTTACACCACCGAACAGACCATTCTGGCCCAACCAGCCATGCTGTCCAGCAACCCATCTCTAACACTAATCACAGGACAGTTTACAATGACCGATATATCTCTGGACTGTAAGAGGAAACCGGAGCATCCAGAGGACAGCCAAGTAGTCACAGGGAGAACGTCAACTCCTTACAGGCAGTGACAGAATTGAAGTCCGAGCTCTGATTCCCCCTAGCTGTAATAACATCACGCTAACCGGGACACTACAGCACTGTGAAACTTACAGTAAATTTTTTAATATCTTGCACTATAATGCTGCCAGAGAACAACAAATTGCACAGCATAGGTCAGTTGTGATAAACCTGATTCTGATTTATTGCTATTGCATTCATTGTCCATTTCACGGCCTATCTAACATAATCTGCTCTACCGAAACTTCAACCACCCTATTGTTCTCAGATTTTGATCAAACTATTAGGTTCTAAAGAGGAAGATCTCAACTGAAAAAAGAAATTGTGCTGTTTTATAGTTGCAGTGCTGGTTCACTTGTGGCTATATAGCCGAGAAATGATTTTCACTCTCTATTTTCCTAAGTGATTTTAATGCCAATTGTGACAGAAACAATTCACCCATTCTATGCAGCAATAGCACCCTCTGGTGGTACTCTGAAAAATTACTCTATTAGGTTTTGTTTCATGAAATTACTATCAGGAAAAGCAACCGAGACCAGAATTAGATTCAACATTCTGGATTACTTTAGAATAAATTTATCTTATTAGTAAAACATATTAAATATTCACAAATAAAACTTCATTTTAAACATTGCTCTATTTCCACAACATTACCATGACAAACTCATATGCCACTCACCACCACCACAAATAGCTCCTTGCACCAACTCTGACCCACCTCAGTTCTAATAAAAGACTGGGGGGTGACCAGTATTCAGAGAGGTTGCCAGACCAGCCCTGCAAATACTGTGACCACCGAAGCAGTTCTGAGGCCAGTGTGGTAAAAAATGACTCAGCTCCCGAGTCTTACCACCTTCTGCAAAGGGCCATCAGGCAGAATAATTCTCTGGATGACTGTAGCCTCTTCCGTCCCCACCTCAACAAACTTGCAACCTCTATCAACACACCAGCACATACCTACAGGCATTGGATACACCACCTGCAACAGGCATTGGATACAGCACCACCTGCAACAGGCAGTGAGAACAGCGAGAAGAGTTTAAAAGGAGACGGTTATTTTTTCAATGGTTTGATTGGGGCACGACTGTGCAAGCGTGTGGACATCAGCCAGTGAGAACAGCGAGAAGAGTTTAAAAGGAGACACCTTATCTAGCAGGCGTAGGAGGAGTGGGCGACAGAGCAGAGGGAGACGGAGTAGGAAAGCTTTGGCTCAATGGGGTTTTGGCGATAACGAGTCGAGGCGAGGTGGGTTGCCTGTGTATAATAATGAGAGGAAGTATGTGTGTGAGGCTGGTGTTCTGTGCTCGATGTCAAATGTGGGAAGTCTGGGAGACTCCCAGCCTCCCGGACAGCCACATTTGCACCCAGTGCATTGAGCTGCAGTTCCTTAGGGACTGCATTAGGGAACTGGAGATGCAGCTCGATAACTTTGGTCTGGTCAGGGAAAGTGAGAAGGTGATAGATAGAAGATATTGGCAGGTAGTCACACTGGGGCCTTGGGAGACAGATAAGTGGGTAACTATCAGGAGAGGGAAGGGCAGGCTAGAGGGTGTGGCTGTACCCCTTGATAATAAGTACTCCTGCTTGAGTATTTTTGCGGTGGGGGGGACAGCCAACCTGGGGGAAGCCACAGTGGCTGTGTCTCTGGCACAGAGTCTGGTCCTGTGGCTCAGAGGGATAGGGAAAGGAAGAGGATGGCAGCAGTGATAGGGGACTCTATTAGAGGGTAAAACAGGCGATTCTGTGGATGCAGGAAAGAAACTCAGGTGGTAGTTTGCCTCCCATATGCCAGGTTCCGGGATGTTTCTGATCGCATCCATGATATCTTGAAGTGGGAAAGCGGACAGCCAGAGGTTGTGGTACATATTGGTACCAACAACATAGGCAGGAAAAGAGAGAAGGTCCCGAAAGCAGAATACAGGGAGTTAGGAAGGAAGTTGAGAAGCAGGACCACCAAGGTAGTAATCTCGGGATTACTGCCGATGGTTTGAAATGTGTCTTTTTTAATGCAAGGAGTATTATGAACAAAGCAGATGAGCTTAGAGCGTGGATCAGCATTTGGAGCTATGATGTTGTGGCCATTACAGTGACTTGGATGGCTCAGGGGCAGGAATGGCTACTTTGAGTGCCAAGCTTTAGATGTTTCAAACAGGATAGGGAGGCATGGCACTGTTGATTAGAGATACTATCATGGCTGCAGAAAAGGAGGAAGACATGGAGGGGTTGTCTACTGAGTCTCTGTGGGTGGAAGTTAGGAATAGGAAGGGTCAATAACTCTACTGGGTGTTTTTTATAGACCACCCAATAGTAACAGGGACATCGAGGAGCAGATAGGGAGACAGATTCTGGAAAGGTGTAATAATAACAGGGTTGTTGTGGTGGGAGATTTTAATTTCCCAAATATCGATTGGCATGTCCCTAGAGCGAGGGGTTTAGCTGGGGTAGAGTTTGTTAGGTGTGTTAGGAAGTTTTCCTGACACAATATGTAAACAAGCCTACAAGAGGAGAGGCTGTACTTGATCTGGTATTGGGAAATGAACCTGGTCAAGTGTCAGATCTCTCAGTGGGAGAGCATTTTGGAGATAGTGATCACAATTCTATCTCCTTTACTATAGCATTGGAGAGGGATAGGAACAGACAAGTTAGGAAAGTGTTTAATTGGAGTAAGGAGAAATATGAGTCTATTAGGCAGGAACTTGGAAGCATAAATTGGGAACAGATGTTCTCAGGGAAATGTATGGCAGAAATATGGCAAATGTTCAAGGGATATTTGCATGGGGTTCTGCATAGGTATGTTCCAATGAGACAGGGAAAGGATGGTAGGTTACAGGAACTATGTTGTACAAAGGCTGTTGTAAATCTAGTCAAGAAGAAAAGAAGAGCTTATGAAAGGTTCAAAAAACTAGATAATGATAGAGATATAGAAAATTATAAGGCTAGCAGGAAGGAGCTTAAGAAAGAAATTAGGAGAGCCAGAAGGGGCCATGAAAAGGCCTTGGTGGACAGGAATAAGGAAAACCCCAAGGTATTCTACAAGGATAAGATGTGAGAGAATAGAACCAATCAAGTGTGACAGTGGAAAAGTGTGTATAGAACTGGAGGAGATAGCAGGGGTACTTAATGAGTACTTTGCTTCAGTATTCACTATGGAAAAGGATCTTGGCAATTGTAGGGATGACTTGCAGTGGACTGAAAAGCTTGAGCATGTAGATATTAAGAAAGAGGATGTGCTGGAGCTTTTGGAAAGTATCAAGTTGGATAAGTCACCAGGACCTGATGAGATGTACCCAGGCTACTGCGGGAGGCAAGGGAGGAGATTGCTGAGCTTCTGGCGATAATCTTTGCATCATCAATGGGGATGTGAGAGGTTCCGGAGGATTGGAGGGTTGCGGATTTTGTTCCATTATTCAAGAAAGGGAGTAGAGATAGCCGAGGAAATTATAGACCAGTGAGTCTTACTTCAGTGGTTGGTAAGTTGATGGAGAAGATCCTAAGAGGCAGGATTTATGAACATTTGGAGAGGTGTAATATGATTAGGAATGGTCAGCATGGCTTTGTCAAAGGCAGGTCGTGCCTTATGAATCTGCTTCAATTTTTTGAGGATGTGACTAAACACATTGATGAAGGAAGTGCAGTAGATGTAGTGTATATGGATTTCAGCAAGGCATTTGATAAGGTACACATGCAAGGCTTATTGAGAAAGTAAGGAGGCATAGGATTCAAGGGGATATTGCTTTGTGGATTCAGAACTGGCTTGCCCACAGAAGGCAAATAGTTGTAGACGGGTCATATTCTGCATGGAGGTGGGTGACCTGTGGTGTGCCTCAGGGATCTGTTCAGGGAATTATACTATTTTTATAAATGATCTGGATGAGGAAGTGGAGGAATGGGTTAGTAAATTTGCTCATGACACAAAGGTTGGAGGTGTTGTGGATCATGTGGAGGACTGTCAAAGGTTACAGCGGGACATTGATAGGATACAAAACTATGCTGAGAGGGGCAGATGGAATTCAACCCAGATAAGTGTGATGTGGTTTATTTTGGTAGGTCAAATATAATGGCAGAAGATAGTATTAATGGTAAGACTCTTGGCAGTGTGAAAGAGCAGAGGGATCTTGGTTTTCGAGTCCATGGGACACTCAAGACTGCTGCGTAGGTTGACTATGTGGTTAAGAAAGCATACTGTGCTTTGGCTTTCATCTATCGTAGGATTGAGTTTAGGAACTGAGAGGTAATGATGCAGCTATATAGGACCCTAGTCAGACCCCACTTGGAGTACTCTGCTCAGTTGTGGTCGCCTCATTACAGGAAGGATGTGGAAGCCATAGAAAGGGTGCGGAAGAGATTTACAAGGATGTTGGCTGGATTGGGGAGCATGCCTTATGAGAATACGTTGAGTGAACTCAGCCTTTTTTCCTTGGAGTGACGGAAGATGAGAGGTGACCTGATAGAGGTGTATAAGATGATGAGAGGCATTGATCGTGTGGGTAGTCAGAGGTTTTTTCCAAGGCTGAAATGGCTAACACAAGAGCGCATAGTTTTAAGATGCAGGTAGGTATAGAGGGGATGTCATGGGTAAGTTTTTTTTTACACAGAGAGTGGTGAATGCATGGAATAGGCTGCTGACGATGGTGGCGGAGGCGAATATGAAAGGGTCTTTTAAGAGACTCCCGGATATGTACATGGAACTCAGAAAAATAGAGGGCACTTTCTAAGGTAAGGACATGTTCAGCACAGCTTTGTGGGCCGAAGGGCCCATAATGTGCTGCAGGTTTTCTATGTTTCTATACAGCACCACCTGCAACAGGCATTGGATACAGAACCACCTACAAGCTCTCTACAAAGAGAAAGTCCATCTCTTCAAAATAACATAACTTCTTCATCTCTGCATCCAAATCCTTTGTTTTTGAATTGCAACAGCCCCAAACTCTTGTCTTGAGTCAGTGAATTCTGGACAACACTGACTGACTGTGCTTACAGCACAGGATACACATGCCCAGGATACACAGGCAGGATCAGAGCTCAGACTGAGAACGCTGGCTGTTTTTCTCCTCTGCATTACTGAATGTACTCTTCCTAGCAGACCCCTTAGCCTGTGGAGAATGCTGATGGTTAAATTGAGCTATAACCTACCCTGGCCATGGGGAGGCCATGTGCACAAAAGCAGTTTTGGTTAGTACGTTAGGGCTAGTTTATTTAATTACAGAGATACAGTGCAGCATAGACCAGCTTTGGCCCAGCAAACCCCAGTTTAACCCTATCCTAATCATGGGACCATTTGGAAAGACCAAACTACTAACCCCTACGTCTTTGCACTGTGGGAGGAAACCAGAGCACCCAGAGGAAACCCACACGTTTCACGGGGCGGATGTACAGATTACCGATGATGCTGGAATTGAACTCTGAACTCCAGTGCCCCAAGCTGTAACTGTGTGATGCTAACCACTACACTACCATGGAGCCCACAGTTTAGTTAGAGTTAGTTCAAACTCAGATCGTCTTAGGTCGCTTGTATTCATTTGTCTGCACATATTATCATAAGAGGTGAGCTAGAATAATTTCTTTGGCAGTCGGGTCAGTTGAGACTAACTGAGCCATCATTTGTGTCATTACTTTATGGACGTCCATTGGTCTGCAAACAGCAGCCATGTAAAATATTATTGTAAGTAAATCCACCATCCTCTGCATGAAAAGTTACCCCTCGGGTCCCATTCAAACCTTTCACCTAATGCAACTGTGTTCTCTATATAATGAGGTGCTTTGACCTGTAACATTCTCTTGGGGTTGCAGGTCACTCCATGAAGTCACTCGGAACCAATGTGTCAGCAGGCTGCATTAAAGTTAGGAATACGATGCCCATGTCAGAGTGAATGTCACAGTGTAGTACTGCACAGATATAGACCCTTCAGCCCACATGCCTGAGCAGAACGGGAGATCTGGATGAACACCACTGTTGGCTGGTGAGTCTGGAAACAGGAAGGACATGGCTCATCTGCAGAAGAGCCTATATGTTCTCCTTAGAAGATTCAGATGACACCTGTCCCATTATCAGTGAGTCTGGAGTTCAAGGCTTGGAATTTGGGTCCTCATCAGGGATCCTCATTTTTCATCATTGCTGAGTCCTGGGTCAGTGCTGAAGATTGAAACCTCAAGGTCGATCAGAAGTCTAGATTAAATGCTGAAAATTAATTGCAAGTCCAGAAGTCGAGGCCGAATGTCTGCGAATCCACAAGTCTGCTGGAGGCCGGAGGCCGAAGGAGACAGCCTATCCTGGGATTAGTGGACATGTGGTGGAGAAATGGGACTTGTTTTGCTGTTGTTCCTTTGTCACTTGGTATGTTCTGTGTTGTTCTGCCAACCATGGCGGGCATGCTATGTTAGGTTACAGTAGTGGGCTGCCCCCAACACACCTTTGTGTGTATTGGTTGTTAACGCAAATTACACATTTCACTGTATATTTTGATGTACATGTGACAAATAAACTTGAATCTTGAATTGTAAATAAATCCAAATCTGAGAATCTGGGAATTCACAAATTACTATGAGAAAATCTGAGATGTGGAACAAAATTGTGCTTATTGGCAGTTCTTTTTCCCCAATTCACATTCTTCGGCACATATACAAACAAAATGTCTTCTTATAATGGAAAATCATGATTGCAAGCTCTTACCCCCTAACATATGGGTCACTTATACAAAGAATCCTTATAGAAAACTTAAAACTACACCAGGATTTCCAGACAGAGTCATATTATTTCTCAAACTAAATGAGGAACACAATGGATGCTGAAATTCCAGAGCAACTCACGCAAAATGCTGGAGAAATCCAGCAGGTCAGGCAGCGTCTATGGAGAGGAATAAATAATTGACATTTTGGGCCAAGACCCTTCATCTTGAAGGACTATATGAAGAGTTGCTCAACCCAAATTATGTATGTGAAATCAGTCCGTGTTTGTGAACCAGTTACAGTTGTTAGGGGTTTGAAGCTGTGACCACAGCCTCTGGTGTCAGGACCTACGGAAAGCCCATGATGCAGCTGAGAGCCAACCACTGCTTGCTAATGGCTCGATGGCAGGTGGTAAGAGGCCACAAAGAATGGCTCAGAGAGAGAAAGATTTCATTTCCATTCCTTCCTGTTGAAAAGTCTCGGCCCGAAACACCGAGTGTACTCTTTTCCATAGATGCTGCCTGCTGAGTTCCTCCAACATTGTGTGTGTGTTGCTCGGATTTCCAGCATCCACATATTTTCTCTTGTTTGTGAGAGAACAGACACGTTGTACAGCCTTCCTATGTATTGTTGTACGGATTACCTTTTATAACAATGATCTGTGAGCCACAGAGAGATCGCATTTACCGACAAGTACCTTTAATGTTTAAACAAGTATGTGAATTCATACACTAAATACCTTGTGTGCACACCTGCCAAGTGAATCTCCTGAATAGTCAAAGAATAGCAAAAGTATTACCCAGGCAACGGAGTTTATGCTGGCCAGGCATTCCTCGTTGTCCTGATTCACTCGCCACATGTTCCACACTTGTATCTGCAATGGTTATTCTTTGAAGTTACTGCTGCCAGCATACACAAAGCAACCACTTTTATATCCATTACTTATCAATTCAAAAATTGCATTCCAGTGTCGTTGGCCACGGTCCTGTGCCTGACCTTTAACACCTTGGTTTTTTTAAAAACTTTTTTTATTGTGTTTGAAAATATGTGTTACCCATCCCCCCTCCCCTTAACCCCTCCCCCCTAACATCCCTATAGAAAAAAAAGAAGAAAGAAAGAAAGAAAGAAAAAAAAGGAATGCCTGGATATTGGAGGATCCCCACATGCTCCATGTAGTTCGTAATAACTTTAGTATATATATTTATTTCTTTCCCCAAGTAACCAATTATTTCATCTTCGGAGCACCTATATATTTAATCCTATCTTTTGTAAATAAGGGCACCAAATTTTCAAAAATGTTTCATATTTATCTCTTAAATTATAAGTAATTTTTTCAAGTGGAATACAGCCATAAATTTCTTTCTTCCAACGATCTATACTTAAATATGTATCCGATTTCCAAGTAACTGCAATAGCTTTTTTGACTACTGCCAATGCAATTTTTATAAATTCTTTCTGATATTTATTCAATTTGGATATCGGTTTTATCCCTTCAATATCACCTAGTAAAAGTAATATTGGATTATGTGGAAGTTGTGTTCCAATAATTTGTTCCAATAAAACTCTTAAATTTGTCCAAAAAGGTTGAATTTTAGAACAAGACCAAGTAGAATGTAAAAAAGTACCAATTTCTTGGTTACATCGGAAACACTGATCAGATAAATTTGGGTTTAATTTATTTATTTTTTGTGGTGTAATATATAATTGATGTAAAAAATTGTATTGCACTAATCTTAATCGGACGTTTATTGTATTTGTCATACTCTCAAGACATAGTCTTGACCAATTTTTTTCTTCAATTTTAATATTCAAATCACTTTCCCATTTTTGGCTTGACTTATGGACTCCTTGTTTAATTGCCTGTTTTTGAATCAAATTATACATACAAGAGATAAATTTTTTAATCTTTCCTTTTTGAATTAAAGTTTCCATTTCATTGGATTTCGGTAATAACATTGTTTGGCCTAATTTTTCTCTTAAATAAGCCCTTAGTTGAAAGTAACAAAAAAGAGTGTTGTTTGATACTTTATATTTATTCTTTAATTGATCGAATGACATTAATATACCTCCTTCAAAACAATCTCCTATATATCTAATCCCTTTTTGAAACCAGTTATATAAAAGTTGATTGTAAAAGGAATGAGTCTATTTTGAATTAAAGATCTCTTTGCTAATAAGGATTTCTTTGTCTCATCGTCAACATTTATCTTATTCCATAAGTCAATCAAATGTTTTAATTGAGGAGATTCTTTCTTTTCCCGTATCCATTTAGATTCCCATTTATATATAAAATCTTCTGGTGTGTTTTCTCCTATTTTATCTAGTTCTATTCTAATCCATGCCGGTTTATCTTTCTCAAAAAAAGATGCAATAAATCTAAGTTGATTTGCTTTATAATAATTCTTAAAATTTGGAAGTTGTAACCCTCCTAGCTCAAATTTCCATGTCAATTTTTCCAACGATATTCTTGACATCTTACCTTTCCAAAGAAACTTCCTCACATATTTATTTAGCTCTTGAAAAAACTTCTGGGGTAATTGTATTGGTAGTGATTGAAATAAGTATTGTAATCTAGGGAATATATTCATTTTTATGGTATTTACTCTACCTACTAATGTTATTGGTAATACCATCCATTTATCAAGATCTTCTTGAATTTTTTTCAATAGTGATAAATAATTTAATTTGTATAAGTTCTTTATGTCATTATCAACTCTTATACCTAAATATTTTATACCATTTGCCAGCCATCTAAATTGGGTTATTAATCAACATTGATTATAATCTCCTTTAGTAAGAGGTAAAATTTCACTTTTATCCCAATTTATTTTATAACCTGATATTTTCCCATATTCTTCTAATCTATAGGATAATTTATGCAACGAGTGCAATGGGTTTGTTAGATAAAGCAGAACATTATCAGCAAATAAGTTAATCTTGTATTCTTCCTGATTAACTCTAAAACCCTTCATATCTGGGTCCATTCTAATCAATTCAGCTAATGGCTCTATCGCCAACACAAATAAAGCAGGTGATAATGGACAACCTTGCCTAGTTGACCTTGTTAACTGAAATGGTGTTGAAATTTGACCATTTGTCACTACTTTAGCTTTGGGATTAGTACTTAAGGTTTTAATCCATTTTATAAAAGATACTCCTAATCCATATTTTTCCAATACCTTAAATAAAAAATCCTATTCCAATCTATCAAATGCTTTTTCTGCATCTAAAGCAACTGCCGCGCTCATTTCCTCCCTCTTCTGCGCTAAATGAATTATACTAAATAAGCGAGTTACATTATCTGCCGATTGTCTATTTTTAATAAATCCTGTTTGATCCATATGTACTAATTTTGGTAAGCATTTAGATAATCTATTAGATAAGATTTTTGCTATTATTTTATAATCAGTGTTTAATAAAGAAATAGGTCTATATGATGTTGGCTTTAAAAGATCTCTATCTTTTTTTGGCAATACTATTAAAATAGCTGTCGAAAAAGATTCTGGAAGTTTATGCGTTCTTTCCGCTTGGTGTATTAACTCCATAAAAGGAGGAATTAATAAATCTTTAAACTTTTTATAGAATTCAGGCGGAAAACCATCTTCTCCTGGAGATTTATTACTTTGAAATGATCCTAGGGCTTCTTCGACCTCTTTCAATGTAAAAGGCATATCTAATCCCTTCTGTTCTTCCGTATTTAATTTTGGAAGAGTTATTTGTGATAAAAACCTTTCTATCTTGACATTGTCATTTTGTGATTCTGATTTATACAACTCAGAATAAAAATTCTTAAAAGCTTCATTAATTTCTAAAGGTTTATAAGTAATTTTATTTACTCTTGTTCGAATTGCATTTATTGTTTTAGAAGTCTGGTCTGTTTTTAACTGCCATGCAAGAACCTTATGTGATCTTTCACCTAGTTCATAATATCTTTGTATAGTTCTCATAATTGCTTTTTCTGTTTGATATGTTTGGAGTGTATTATATTGTAACTTCTTGTTAATAAGTTGTCTTCATTTTTCTTCTGTCATATTTCTTTGGGATTCTTTTTCTAATTTTGTAATCTCTTTTTCCAATTGATCTATTTCTATCAGATATTCCTTCTTAATTTTAGAAGTATAACTTATTATCTGACCTCTCAAATATGCCTTCATTGCTTCCCACACTATAAATTTATCATTAACTGAATGTGAATTTATATCTAAAAAGAACTGAATCTGTTTTTTCATAAAATCACAAAAATCTTGACGTTTTAATAATATTGAATTAAATCTCCACCTATAAATTGATTCCTCTTTATCTATCATTATCATTGTCATTATTAAAGGAGAATGATCTGACAATATTCTTGCTTTATATTCCACATTTTTCACTCTACCTTGAATATTCATTGATAATAGGAAAAAATCTATCCTTGAATATGTTTTATGTCTATTTGAATAAAATGAATAATCTCTTTCTTTTGGATTAATTCTTCTCCATACATCAATCAAATTTAAGTCTTTCATCAATGATAGAGTTAATTTTACTTCTTTTGATTTTGTAACAACCTTTGTTGATCTATCTAAAACTGGATCTAGACAAAAGTTAAAATCTCCACCTATTAATATTTTATCATGTGCGTTAGCCAAATTCAAAAAGACCTCCTGTATGAATTTTACATCATTTTCATTTGGTGCATAAATGTTCATAAGGGTCCATAGTTCTGAAAAAATTTGACAGTGTATAATTAGATATCTCCCCGCCGAATCAATAATACGTTTTGTATTTTAATTGGTAAATTTTTGTTAACCAAAATTGCAACTCCTCTTGCCTTTGAATTAAATGAAGCTGCAATAACATTTCCAACCCAGTCTCTTTTTAATTTCTGATGTTCTATGTCTGTTAAATGAGTTTCTTGTAAAAAAAGCTATATCTGTTTTCATTTTTTTAAATATATGTTAAAATTCTTTTTCTTTTTACTGGCCCATTAAGCCCATTAACATTAAAACTTAAAAAAATCAGTAGATTAGTCATTTTTAAAAAAAATTATATTACTCCAATCTATAATAATACCTAATCTTTCAACTTTCGTGGTATCCTGGGAAATCTTTATAAAATTCTCCATGTTGCTATGTGTGTCCCCACCAATCATCCAGGCAAAAAAAAGAAGAAAAATAGAATATAAAGAAAAAAACAAAATACTCCCCTACTAATGTTGTGAAAAAAAAAACACATTACCCCCCTCTGTTGTACGGGTCATGGCAATCGCCATGATTACACACGTGAATCCCGTAGTAACCGATCCAAAGCTCCCCAGCCCCCCCGCAACATAAAAAAGTGTATATATAAGAAGAAAAAAAATACTATTCTCACTTAGTATTTCTAAAATTTTGCTTTTCTCTTCTATAATATCCATAAATGTCCATCACTTCTGTTCGTTGACTCTATCTTCATCTTTAATCCATTACGTTTGGAAGCCTCTATGTGTAATTAGTCAATAGGTGAAAGTTTTTGTACGAACTCCTCCGCTTTTCGATAATCGTAAAAAAATCTTTTTCCATCCTCCAAAAAAATTATCAGTGTTGCTGGGTGACGCATTGTAAATTTATAACCCTTTTCCCATAAGGCTTTTTTCGCTGGGTTAAATTCCTTCTTTCTCTTCAAAAGGTTGTAACTTATATCAGGATAAAAAAGAACTGGATTCCCTTCTATCATCAATGGCCCGTTTCTATTTTTGGCACTTTTGGCACTTCAGCCGCCTTCAGGATCTTTTCTTTGTCTTGGTATCTTAAGCATTTTATCAAAATTGATCGTGGATTTTGATCAGCTTGAGGTCTTGACCTTAAGGATCTATGAGCCCTTTCAATCTCAATTGGAATTTCTCTTTCCATTTCCAATTTTTCAGGGATCCATTTTTGAAAAAAAATTATTGGATCTTCTCCTTCTATATCTTCTTTAAGTCCAACAATTTTAATATTATTTCGTCTACTAAAATTTTCAAGCTTATCAATTTTTTCCATAAATTGTTTTCTTTCTGATGTCCAAGCAGTATTTTCATTTTCTATTTTGTCCATTCTTTCAACCATGTCTTCTGTTTTAGTTTCCAAGTCCATAATTCTCTTTTCCATTTTTTCCTGTCTCTTTGTCATTTTATCAAGCATTATCTCCATATTTGTCATTTTTTTTTGAGTACTTTTGGATTACTTTTAATTACTTTTAATGCGTCTAATTTACACATTATTTGCCTCAAAGTCTTTTCTATATTTCCAGAAGAACTTTTATCCCCCTCTTCGTCTGATCTTTCCAGAGAATCTGACTCTCCCTCCGATTCGCTATCACTTTCAGTTGCAGTGGTAACTGGGCTTTGTAGTTCTGGTTGCTCCCATTTGCGCATGCTCCTTCCTTCGCGTTTGCGCAGTTCTCGTTGGTCTTTTCCTTTAGAAATGGCCGATGTTGCCGCAGTTTCCTGTTCTGTATTGTCGGTGGTATAATGTACCTGAGACCGCGGTTCTTTGGCAGACATGGGCCTTGCTCCTGTTCCAACTTGTGTAGTCTTCCCGGTATTAGTTTTCTTCATCTTCTGTTTTTGAGACGTAGCTTGACACAATCCGGAGTAGTTTATAAGTAACTTTTAGAAAGTATTGACTAACTTTTCTTCATTTAAACATTAATTTATTAACTTTTTACGGGAGAGCTGGGTTCTAGCGTCTCGATCCTACGTCATCACGTGACATCCCCCTTTAACACCTTGTTATTGGCTCTGCTCCAACCAGTGTCCATTTAATTGCCCTCTTCCCATGAAGTGACAGTCAATAATCTATAGATCTTTGTTCTCAATGAGCTCGAATCACTCCAGGCAGGCACCAACCCCAACATTCACAAACCTGCGTGTTATATCCAACTAAAGGACATCTCACAAATAACTTCTTATTTGGAAATGATCTCCAGTCCAGCAGATCACCTGAAGTATTGTGTCTTCCTTGAAACATTGATCAAGCCAAGCATGTCAAGTTCACAAAATGGAGAATAGACTGTCTTCACAAAATGGCAGCCTCCATCCTCAAGCACACAGCAAGAACAAAGACGATTAGTCTGTCTGCTTCCACTGTCCTTGATTCATTTGAATTCATTGATGTAGTTCTTTCTGGCCAACAGTATGGAATAAGGCAAGATGATAAGTAGACAGAGACAGCATGCAGACATCATGCAGGGAAGTAAGTCTGGTGGTCAAGTAAGATACAAGAGGAACAGGTATGATCTCTTGAAAGCCATTTCATGGGCAAAGTGGCAATTCTGGATTAAACTTGAATCATGAAGGATACTCGACAGCTGTGGCAGGGCTTGAATGCTATCATCTCTTACAAAGTGAAATCAAGCGACACAGGTTACTACAGGGCTTCACTTCCGGATGAACTCAATGCCTTCTGTTCTCGCTTTACCATCATGAGCCATCACAAACTCCCACAGTCCCAGCTGATCCGGTGAGTTCAGTCTCTGAAGCTGACGTGTCAGCATCCTTCAGGAGGGAGAACCCATGGAAAGCTTTCCCCAGGTGGTTTACCTGGCCAAGTACTAAAGACTTGTGCTGATCAACTGGCTGGAGCGTTCACCAATATCTTTAACCTCTCACTTGGGCAGTTTGAGGTATCCAGCTGCTTCAAGCAGTTTCAATTATACCGGTGCCTAAGAAGAACAGGTAATCTGCCTCAGTGACTATCGTCAGTAGCGCTTGCATCCATTCTGAGTGTCTTTTGAGAGGTTGATGATGAAACTCCTCCCTGAGAAGCATTACAATTTGCCTTTCAGCACAACAGGTCCACAGCAGATGCCTTTTCATTGGCCCTTCACTCAACCCTGATTAATCTGGACAGCAAAGTTGCATACATCAGGATGCTCTTCATCAACTTCAATTTGGTAATCAATACTACCATCCCTCAGAGCTGATCAATAAGCTTCAAGACCTAGGCTTCAATACCTCCTTGTGCAACTGGATCCTCACTTGCAGATCCCAGTCAGTTCAGATCAGCAACAACACCTCCTTCACAACAGGTGCACCACGAGGCTGGGTGCTTAGCTCCTGCGCTACTCCCTTTACACTTATGGCTGTGTAGCTTAGCACAGATCCAATGCCATATTCAAGTTTGCTGATGACACCACTGTTGTTGGCTGAATCAAAGGTGGTGATGAATCAGCATATAGAAGGGAGACTGAAAATCTGGCTGGATGGAGCCACAATAACAACCTCTCACTCAATGACAGCAAGACTAAGGAGCTAGTTATTGACTTCAGAAGGAGGAAACTGGAGGTCCGTGAGCTTGTCCTCAGAAGGGAAGCAAAGGTGGAGAGGGTCAGCAACGTTAAATTCCTTGGTGTTATCATTTCAGAGAACCCTGGCCTGACACTTAGGTGCAATTACGAAGAAAGCACAACAGCACCTCTATTTCCTTAGAGGTTTGCAAAGATTCAGCCTGACATCTAAAACTTAGACAAACTTCTATAGATGTATGATGAAGAGTATATCGACTGGCTGCAATCCAGCCTGGTATGGAAACACCAATGCCCTTGCACAGAAAATCCTACAAAAATTAGTGGACACAGCCCAGTCCATCACGTAAAGACCTCCTTTCTATTGAGTACATCTGTCACAGGAAAGCAGCATTCATCATCAAAGACTACCATCATCCGGGTCATAGTGTGTCTCACTGCTGCCATCAGGAAGAAGGTAGAGGAGCCTCAGGACTCACACCACCAGGTTCAGGGACAGTTATTACCCTTCAACCATCAGGCTGTTGAACTAGTGGGGATAACCTCACTCAACTTCATTTTCCCATCACTGAACTGTATCCTCAACCAATATTTATTTATTTATTTTTATTATTATTATTATTATTATTATTATTATTATTATTATTATTATTATTATTATTATTATTATTATTATTATTATTATTATTATTAGATTTTCTTTTGTATTTGCAGTCTGTCTTGCACATTGGTTGTCTGCCCTGTTGGATGTGGTCTTTCACTGACTCCATTACGGTTAGAAAATGAATCTCAGGGTTGTGCCTCTGTACTTCTGAAAATCAAATTTACTTTGAAATTTGAACATAGCCCTCCATTTTTCTTTTATCCAGGTACCTAGCAAAGAGTCTTTTAAATGTCCATAATGCATCTGCCTTTGCCACCACCCCGGCAGTGAATTACACACATCCATCATTCTCTGTGGAAACAAAAACTAACTCTGACATTCTGCTTATACTTTCCTCCAATCATCATAAAATTTGACCCTTGTTTTCGTCAGTTTCGCTCCGGTGCAAAGCAGTGATGAGTTGTTAAAACGAGCCAATAAAGGGCAGATGAAATTTAATCCTGAGAAGTGTGAGGTAATACATTTTGGAAGGTCTAATAAGGCAAGAATACATGCAAAGAATAACTAGATCCTCAGAAGTACTGAGGAACGGAGTAACCTTCATGTCTATATCCAAGAGTGCCTGAAGGTGGCCAAGAAGGCTTGCAAGATACTTGCCTTCACTAGCCAGGGCAGAGAATAAAAGACTGGGAGGTTATGTTACAATGCAGTTAACCATTGATTACAGTTGGTGTACCGAGTGCAGACCTGGATACCACAGCGTAGGAAGGATTTGATGGTAGTGCTTGCTTAGAACTTTAAAACTATGAGAGACTGCATAGGCTTGGTAATTTTCCTTAGACAAGAGTGAGCCTAATTGAAGTAAACAAAAGGTTGAAAGGCATAGATAGAATTGATAATAACAAGGAACTTTTCCCCTTAGGAGGGATGTCTGCAACCAAAGGGAATTGGTTTAATAGAAGAAGAGAATTAGAGGGGATTTAAGAAAGATACTTTCAACCAGGTGTGTTAGAGAGTGCAGTGTTGAAGGGGATGATGGAGCACAAACTTTTATTTCATTATATAGATGAGTCATCACTTAGAGGGAGACAGATGCAGCGTTGAGAAATGGGATTAGTGTAGATAAGTAGTTGAAGCACACGGTGGGCATAATCTATTGCCTTTGTTGTGTACAGCTTAACCCACAGAAAGTCAAACATGTTAAATTATGTCGTAAAAGCTTTTCCTGTCCATGGTAAACAGTTATAGCCATTTATTGGACTAGGTGATTTTAGCCATGGTTATAACATGAAAGACAGAGAGCCTACTGGCATGGTGTCATTAACCTGTCCTGATCCAACTATGCAGACACCATCGCCAAGAAAGCTCGCCAGTGCCTCTACTTCACCAGGAGGTTAATGGAGTTTAGCATGTCCCTCCCCACAGATCCTTACCAATTTTCACTGATTAACTCTTAAAGCATCCTATTTAATTTCATCACAACTTGGAATGCCAACTGGTCTGCCTGTGACCACAAGCAATAGGACCGAGTTCTGGGGGAACAGAATAAAAATGGGTGATTGATGGTCAGCACAATTTTTGGTGGACCCATATAAATCTATAACTATGAACAGTAGTGAAGTCATGTTAAACTTGGACTAAGCCTTGCTTAAATTGCATTTGTTCTTCTGTCGTGTTAGAAAACAGAGTCGTTGGAAGATTGAGAATGAAAGAGAAATTGATGTGTCTGATTTGGAACAGAAGAATTGTTCCTCTTTCCTTAAGCAGTATCTGACTTGAAGGACACAGAACATAAAAGAGGAATAGGCCCAGTAGCCCATGAGGTTGTGCCAAATTAAGCTGTAATTAAACATCTAACTAAACTAATTTTTTCTGTCAAGTTGTCTTGTTATCTGAACAGTCTCTACACATTAATGAGACTATACAAGTCTCTTAAATGCCTCTTCCGTATCTGCCTCCACCATGACAGGCACCCGTTACTCTGAGTAAAACAAATTCCTCACATCTCGTCTGAATTTACCCCCTCTCACTTTTAAATGTATGTCCTCTAGTAATAAGACATTTTATTCCTGGAAAAAAGGTACTGGCTCTCTCCTCTGTCTATACCTTTCATAACATTATAAATCTTTATTAGGTCTTCTATCAGATTCTGACACTCGACAAAAAATAGCCTAGGCCTGTACAATCTATCCTCAGAGCACATTCCCTCTCATTCACGTAGCATGCTGGAAAACCTCTTCTGCACCCTCTCTCATTTTCAGCATTATTTTAATTTCCAATTCCCTACCTCACAATATCTTTTTCCTAACAAAATACAAAAATAATCCCAAGAGTGTAAGTCACACCCGCCATGAAAATGGAACAATAGGCTCGGTCTCCTTACCTGGAGATCTAGTAGAGGTCTTCAGGTTCTCAATACTTTTGACAGAGTTAAAAGATGTTGACATTTGTGGAGAAGAGCAACACTAATGTTACAAATATTGTTACATTACAAGAGATGAAGATCTGGAGAAACACACAAAATGCTGGAGGAACGCAATGGGTCAGGGAGCATCTATGGAGGAAAGTGGACGGTCAATGTTTCAGGTTGCAACCTTTATCTGGAAATACATTTAATTATATAAATGACTTAGAATGCTCCAGACTAAGGCCAGTCTTGATGACCTGAAATGTTGACTATTTCCCTCTGTAGACGTTGCCTGACCTGTTGAGTTCTCCAGTGTTTTTTTCATGTTGCCTCATTCCATCCAGATACAGTGTGTTGCCCTGAAAGTTCGACCGTCCCTTTGCCTCTGGCTAAGTCCTGCTGGCAGTTTGTTTTGTGCCCCAGATTTCAGCAGCTGCAGACCTCGTCAAGAAATTGCATAGAGAGTGGAGAGACGTGGAACTCAGAATCCCAGGAGGCAGCTGAGACAACGGATTACATTGTTTCCAAACAAGGCAGCCAGACTGAGCGTTTCTTTGTCAAAAATTTAGCAGTTCTTTCTTTGTTTGCACTGGTCAGTCCTGGCAAGACTATCAACATTATGACACTTGCCTTCAACACCATTTAAGCATAGCTATTTTGGGTCTCACATCAGAACAAATCCTTTAAAACAGGGATGTCAAACTCATTTTAGGTCACGGGCCAGATTGAGCAAAATGCAGCTTCATGCGGGCCGGATCAGTCGGACGCGTGCGAACGCAGCTTTCGTTGCCTCCGTTTTTTCAGCCTGCTCTCATGTGTCTCAGTCTCTGCTATAACTACAAAGTGTTTCACTTTACAAATTCCGTTTCTTATGAAGAAGACTGCCGAATAAACACTAAAAACCCTGAAAACCTGGTACCTGAATAAACTCAGCATTAGCCATATCATACGCCATAGGCGCTTCGATTACTGGGGCCAGCTTTAATAGTAATTAGATATTATCTCGCGGGCCAAAGATAATTCCACCGCGGGCCGGATTTGGCCTGCGGGCCTTGAGTTTGACATATATGCTTTAAAAGATCTACAACAGTGTGCTACTGGAAATGAATACACTTTAAAATGAGTGTTAAAACATGTTTCACATTTCAGCCTTACATTGCACATTCCTCCACCAAGCTCTCTGCTGCACTTCATGCCTCCTCCACATGGTGGCGATAAAATTAAAATTGCCGCATAATACTACCAGAAGTTCTGAAGGAGGGTCTCGGCCTGAAATGTCAACTGTTTGTTCATTTCCATGGATGGTGCCTGACTTGCAAAGTTCCTCCAGCATTTTGCGTATATTGTTTTGGATTTCCAGCATCAGTAGAATATCTTACATATATAATATTGCAGGTTGAGTACCCCTTAACCAAAACTCCAAAATCCTATTTTTTGTTTGAGTGCTGACATGACATCATAAATGGAAAATTCCACAAGGTGCTGGGAAAGTTCCCAGACAACGCGCAGGTCTCTGAACACCACAGACAGTTCTGAGAATTGACCTCAGATATGTAATGAACAGAAGTTAATGAAAAATAGAAAAACACTGTATTAAGCAAGAAGTGAAGATCTCAATTGTGTATCACCAGTGTCTGAGTGAACATATGCTGCTTAACGGTATGTTGATCGTTAGACAAGCAAAGATCTGTCATGATGAACTGAAAATTGAAGGTAATTGGGAATATTCAGCAGGCAGGTGGCAGAAAGTTAAGAAAAGACATGACATTAAATTTTTAAACCATCTGCTGATCTCAAAAGTCTAGCACCAGAACAAGTCTACAATGCTGATTGTTCTAATACTTTACGTATAACCTAAAACGAAAGTAAAATACCAAGCAGTGCACTGCAACTTTTTGATCAAAACACACTATCGTAGGTGAGACTGAAATCCGGCCATTGTTTGCTGTTGTTCAACAGCTGATTCAGGTATTTTCCCCATGCTGCTGTGCTACATTTGGTACCCTGCACTAGTTATATTTACGGTGTGTAATATTTTTTACTGTTAAGTACATATCTGTGATGAACAAGTGTAAGACAAAGACTGCTTACTGGTAACACATAATTCAGAGTTGAAAATGATGGCGATCCCAAGCTACCTCATTATATATTGCAAAATCCAAAAAAAATCCATAACACTTCCAGCACCAAGTACTTCAGATAAGGGGGACTCAACCTATGTACAGTTCTTCAGATATCATCACAGGACAATCAGCGGGTCAGGCATTATCAATGGAGGGCAATAAACAATGGATGCTTTGGCCCAGAAAGGAAGGGGGGACAGAAGCCATAGTAAGAAGATTGGGAGGGGGTGGGAAAGGGGTACAAGCTGCAGGTGGTAAGGGAGACCAGGTGAGGGGGAAGGATGACAAGAAGTTCAACAGCACCTAGTGAAAAGAATTATTTCTTATCACTGTCTTAAGTGGTCACTGAGAGAATGTCATCAGATTCTAGGCCCTTGCATGAGAAGGGACATCCTCAACACTGATTCCATAAAATCATGTATGCTTCAATAACATTACCTCATTTTCTTCTAAACTCCAGTGACTAGATTGCTGATCTTTTTTTTTACCACTTCCGGCCAAGATCACACAAAGCCGCAGTCTCTGTTGATGTTGTGCCTCAGACTTAGTCTATCTTTAAAGTTCATGGGGATGGTTTTGGGGAGATAGAGGGGATTTAGAGGTTACATTAGGGTTTAGGGACAGGGATATGGAGGAGTTAGAGGTCAGACCCCAGTCTAGGACTTTAGTCCGTGTTCGAAAGCCATTAACACGGATGGGTGACAAAGGACATCCAGACTCTAGACCTTCGATCAGCACCTGAAGGACAGCATGGTGGATGGGTGGCAAAGAACATTTGTGGATGTTAGGCTGTCCCTGGATGATGGGTCCTGAGAGTGAATGCCCATGCAAGAAGAAGGAACATGGAGGCACAGGGGCCAGTGAGTTGGTGAGCATGGAGGCTAGGGTCCAGTCATACAAACAATCGAAGCCTGAAAGTAGATCTGAAGTCTGGAACTCGAAGGCTGATAGCCAAAGCCTGGAAACCTGAGACTGGCACGCCAGAGGCCCAGAACTGAGGGACTGTGCCTCTGTATGGATGGGTGGCAGGGACGAAAGGGCTGGTTTTGCTGCTATTGTAAGATCCCCTGACAAATCAAGAACCTATCAATATCTGCTTTAAATATACTCAATAACTTGTCCTCTGCAGACAGCTGTGGCAATGAACTCCATAAGTTCACCAGCCTCTGGCTAAAGAAATTCCTTCTAAATGGACTCCCTCTATTCTGAGGCAGTACCCTCTAGTCCTAGACTAACTCACTGTAGGAAACATCCTCTTCACTCCATTCTATCTAGGTCTTTCAATATTCAACAGGTTTCAATGAGATTTCTCCTTTTTCTTCTAAACTCCAGTGAGTACAAGCCCAGGGCCATCAAACGCTCCTCACATGTTAATGCTTATATTCCTGGGATCATTCTTGTGAATCTTCTCAGAACCCTCTCCTATGCCAGCACATCTTTTTTTAAGATAGGAGTTCCAAAGCTGCTCACAATATTTCAAGTGTGGTCTGACAAATGCCTTATAATGCCTCAGCATCATATTGTTGTTATATTCTAGTCCTCTGAAAATGAATGCTAACATTGCATTAGCCTTTCTTACCACCAACTTAAACTCTAACCTTTAGGGAATTCTACACATGTATCCCAAATTCCTTTGCACCACTGATTTTTGAATTTTCTCTCTGTTTAGAAAATAGTCTACACTTTTATTTCTTCTACCAAAGTGCATGACTTTGTACACTTCCCTGCACTATATTCAGTCTTCCACTTTGCCTATTCTCCCAATCCATCTAAGTTCTCTGCAGCCTCCCTGCTTCTTCAGTGCTACTTGCCACTCTATCTATCTTTGTATCGTCTTCAAACCAGGCCACAAAACCATCCAAATTATTGATATATAATGTGAAAAGAAACGGCCCCAATACCAGCCCCCACAGAACACCAGGAGTCACTGGCAGCCAACCAGAATAGACTCCCTTTATCCCAACTCTTTGCCCCCTGCCAGTGACCCTCTATTTATTTATTTATGTTTTGAGTTACAGTGAAGAGTAAGTCCTTCTGGCTCTATGAGCCACACTGCCCAGCAACCCCTTCATTTAATCCTAGCCAAATCACGGGACAATTTGTAATGACTAATTAACCTACCAACTGGTACACCTTTGAACTGTGGGAGGAAACCGGAGCTCCTGTAGGAAACCCACGTGGTTACAGGAAAAACGCATAAACTCCTTATGCGGTGGGGATTGAATCTGGGTCACGTACTGTAAAGTGTTATGCTAACAACTATGCCACCGTACCACAGGCTTTTACCTGGTTAAGCAGCTCATGTGTGGCACCTTGTCAAAGGCATTGTGAAAATCCAAGTAATCAACATCCACTCACGTTCCTTTGTCTATCCTGGCTGTAATTTCCTCAGAGAATTCCTAGATTTGTCAGGCAAGTTTTCCCTTAAGGAAACCATGCTGATTTTTCCCTGCTTTATCATGCACATCCGACTACCCCGAAGCCTCATCCTTAATAATGGACTCCAACATAATCCCAATCACTGAAGTCAGGCTAATTGGCTTATAACTTCCTTTCTTCTGCCTCCCATCCTTCTTAAAGAGTGGAGTGACATTTGATATTTTCCATCCTCTGGAAACATTCCAGAACCTAGGATTCTTGAAAGATCATTACCAATTTCTCGTGTTAGTCATTTCAGCTCTGGGGAAAAAGCCTCTGACTATCCACATGATCAATGTCTCTCATCATCTTATACACCATCCTGAAGTTGGGATGCTATGTTGCAGTTGTACAAGACATTAGTGTGGTCAATCGCATCTCTTCCATTTCACACATGTCTACTCTTACCCCATTCTCCCGCCATCCTATCAGGGACAGAGATCCTCTTGCCCTCACCTACCAGCCCACCAGCTTCCATGGCCTGTACATAATTCTCTGCAACTTCTGCCATCTCCAGTGGAATCCTACCACCAAGCACACCTTTCCCTCACTTTCTGCTTTCCACAGGGATCACCCTTTTGTCCATTCATCCCTCCCCACTGATCTCCCTCCTGGTTCTTTTCCTTGCAAATAGAACAAGTGCTACACCTGACTCTGTACCTCCTCCCTCACTACCATTCAGGGACTCAAACAGTCCTTCCAGGTGAGGCAATACTTCACCTGTGAGTCTGTTGGAGTCATCTACTGTGTCCAGTGCTCCTGGTGTGGCCTACTGTATATCGGCGAGACCCGACATAGATTGGGAGACAGCTTCGCCAAGCACCTATACTCTGTTCAGAAAAAATCGGCAACTCCCAGTGGCCACCCTTTTAATTCCACTTTCCACTTCCATTCTGACATGTCTATCCATGGCCTCCTCCACTGTTGTGATGAGGCTACACTTAGGTTGGAGGAACAACACCTTATATTCCATCTGGGTAGCTTCCAACCTGATGGCATGAACATCGATTTCTTAAACTTCTGGTAATGCCCCCCCAACCCTCCTTCACCATTCATCATCCCTTTTTTCCTCTCTCACTTTACCTCCTTGCCTCCTTACCCATCACCTCCATCTGGTTCTCCTCCCCACTTTTCTTTCTTCCACAGCCTTCTGTCTTCTTCTATCAGACTCCCCTTTCTGCAGCCCTATATCTCTTTCACCAATCAACTTCCCAGCTGTGATTGTATCACAGGTAATTGAATAAGTATGTAATACATTTATAAATATGCAGGGACCTTGCATATTTATAGAAAATGGATCACAGATTATTCAGACAACTGATAAGACTGGAATTTTCAATTTCCATTATGTTTGCCACAGAGTCACAGAGATGACCCTGTGCTGACCATCAACCATTTACACTAATTCCAGTTTACTATCCCATATTCTCATCAGCTCCAGCCAAATTCTACCACATCCCTACACACTAGTGATGATTTACAACAGACACTTTTGGCTGTGTAGTTTCTTCTGGTTTGATTGTTTGGAACAGAGAGGATGGCCAAGTCCTATCTACTTCAGGTCCAATTTCGTTCAGACATGTCTGCCCATCAATACTGTACAGCTTCTCCAGTTGAAGTCAAAGTTCAAAGGTTCATTTATTATCAAAGAATACAACTTGAAAGTCTTCTTCTCCAGGTAGCCATGAAAACAAGAAAGAAAGAAAGAAAGAAAGAAAGGCAGCACAGTCGTCAACCCACAAATCCCTCCTCTCACACAAAAAAAACCAAACAAAAATAGAACAGGCACATTGACCCCTAAATCCCTCCTCTCTACAAAAATAAAGAACAAAATGGATCAGGAACATTAACGCCCAAATCCCCCTCTCTGCACAAAGACACAAGAAAAATTGAGGAAAAAACACAGAATAGAAAAAACTATAAGACTGTAAAGAAGTTTTTACTCCAAGTCTACAGGCAAAATGAAGAAAGCCTGGGGATCATCCTTTGGGCACAAAGGCAGACATTTCCCTCTCTGCAGCAGAGCAATTGAAAGACAGAGAGCCAGCCGGTACTCACCCTCCACACTGCCTTGATGCTTCAATCTCCCTCGTCGATTTAATCAGCGAACAATGCGAGCTTTGATCGGGACAATGGCTTGTGTCCCATCCTGGTGTTCGAGTCCAATTCATGATCAAAACCTCTATTGTTCACCGATAAAAGTTGACTTCTCACAGCAGCATCACAGGGACACAGCATCAGATAAGAACCAGTCACAAGAGAAACAGACATAAATCATACACAACTTTTACAAAAACATACATAATTAGATCAAAAAATAAAAGTCCATTTTAGTGCAAAGAGATCATAGTGTTGCTAAATTGTTGGGATTTGGATTGAGATGGTTGGTTCAGGAACTGAATGATTGAAGGGAAGTAGCTGTTCTTAAAACTGGTGATGTGAGATTTCAGGCGTCTGTACTTTCTGCCTGATGGTGTCTGTGGGGAGATGGCATGGTCCAGATGGTAGGGACCTTTGATGATGGGTGTTGACTTCTTGAGGTAGCAGTTGCTGTAGACACTACCAATGAAGGGAGGGATGTACCTGTGAAGTATTGGGCAGAGTCCACTACCCTCTACATTTTCTTGTGCTTCTGCACCTTCAAATTGCCAAGCCAGACCATGATACAACCGGTCAACAGTGCATCTGTAGAAGTTTGTTAAAGTGGTGATAGGCCAAACCTCTTTCACCTTCTCAGAGCTAATTTCTTGAAGTCTGGCTGTTGTGAGGAATACCTGCTTGTCACTCATTCAACTGCTTCAGACAAACTGGCATCCCGTCCCCTGTGATGGAACAGCAAGTCTAAACCACTAGCCCTCCTAATAACTCTAAAATTCTGCTTCTTAACCCGTTTGCCATCCTATGATAACAGTGTGTCAGTTTCATATTCTGTTTACATTCATGCTGAATATGTGAGGGTCTTATCTCATGATGACTGTCAGCGGTTGGACATGTCACTGAGGGGGCTATGCATCTATCCAGATGTCATCATCTAGATTTGGAAGCTCACATGCACGAGCACTGGAGGCCAATGATCTGGATTTCTCTTCTGACTACTGTCCTCAGACATCCGGATTTAATATAATGCACCCAGTTTTAATGCACATTCCCACCCAGACTGAGACCACCCTTGCAGTTAGCAAAAGTACCTTGTAGAGTTCACAATATGTGGAAATAGCTATGAAGGCAACAGTAAATAGCAATTCAAATTACAACAGTGGTACACAGAAGAGCTTCTCTGAATGTATTACACATCAACCCTCAATGTGGATTGGCTATAGCAGCAGATGACCACAAACATTCACTCAGTGGCCAATTTATTAGGTACAGGAGACAGCCAATAAAGAGGGCACTGAGTGTATAAGTATTTAGTCACCCTATTGCAGACAGGAAGAACAACATCTCACATTCTGCTTGGACAATTTGTAGCCCAATAGTATGAATACTGAGTATCTCTCAGAAACAAGGGTCCCTAAACCTGATATCATTGACTTTTATTCTGACAGGAACATACAAAACCTATACTCTCAAAAATTTCACTTTTGAAGGTGTCCCACACCTTTGCCAGAAAACAACCTGTCTAAAACAACTCTTGCCAGATCCTTTCTGATACCATCAAAAATTGGCTTTTCTCCTAATTAGTATCTCAATTTGAGGACCAGGCTTATCCTTTTCTAAAATTATCTTGAAACTAATGGCATTATGATCACCAGATGCAGTGTGGACACACTTTCTACTGGTACATACACTTCTGTCATTCCCTAATACAGTGGTTCCCAACCACCGGGCCGCAGACCAGTACCGGGCCACAAAGCATGTGCTACCGGGCCGCGAGGAAACGATATGATTTGGCGATATGAAACGATACGAGTCAGCTGCACCTTTCCTCATTCCCTGTCATGCCCACTGTTGAACTTGAACGCACACAAGGTCATTACCCACGCGAGGTCATCAGTTGCCTAAACGCAGTGACACTCCCGCGCCCGGGATCACTGTTTGGCTTCGGGTAACCGGCCGCCTCATGTGAGTGGCGAGAAGTGCCGATGCTACTGCCCTGGAGTGTGGACAGATGGGCACTGCCTCTAAACCTGTTTGGCACACCAAATGTTCGTGGGGAACCCAGTGCTAAAATATTCGTGGATGACCTAATTTGGGCTCAGGGCTTCATAAGTAGTAGAGCAGCTACCTCGCTGCGATCTACTGAAAGTCATCCCTTGAGCCAAACTTTTGTCGGCTGATAGATCCTATGTACCTACAAGGAGGGTGGGCGCGTGCCCTGTTGCACTCCTCCTTGCTCTCCGGACTGTGACTGCCACGGCCCCGGTACAGGGACCTCCGGCCCTTACCTTGTCCTCTCAATGGAGTGTTGCGATGATTTTTTACGTTCATACAAGGAAAATATGTGCTGTGTGTTTAATAGCTAAACATTACTTAAAATATTATGATGCCATTGACTTATGTGAGTTATAATTGAATTATCAATATATTCAAGTGAGGAAAATATGTACTGTGTGTTTAATATTAAATTTGTTAGATAAACCCTTTTAGAAATGAAATTGAGTGTAGTAGCCACTTATAAGTGACTTATAGTTGATTGTCACCTATATTCCAGTCATGATTAACACCCCCCGTCGGCTGGTCTGCAAGAATATTGTCAATATTAAACCGGTTCGTGGTGCAAAAAAGTTGGTGACCCCTGCCCCAATAGAGGATCCAGTATTGCATTAACTCCAAGTTTGCCTGCAAAAGGAGGAGGATTGGGCATGAGGCTAGCAACTCCATCCCATAAAAACCCAGTGCTACAGGAATGTCCACAGTAGCTCTAAAGATGTCATTCCTAGGGGAGGAAGCAGAAGATGGGTTACACACAATGTGTCCTCTAAGGTGTGTGCGCACACACGCATCTTTTGCTACTAGCGCACAAAAGGAATTTAAACTGTGCACAAAAGGTTGTCACCCTTCACCTCATTGGCACCATCGTACACGATCACACTTCCTTTTCCGGTTTCTGATGCAGACAACTTTGAGTTTGCAGTGGTTTGTCTGTAGATTTTAGAACAGGCTTATTTATATTGTTTTTATTGACGAACTTATTGATTCAATACGTCAGAGCTTAGGAGGGTTAATGACACCTAACGGCAACTGCTTTGCTTGCATCTTTGGAAACAGCCCTATTTCTATCTTTGAAGACGCTGACCTGGAGTTTTATGCTGACTACGGTTCTTTGCCGGAATGGGACCTGCTCTCGGGGTTTCATGAACGGCCATTGTTCGGCATGCTAAGAGCTCCGCTCGCCTTTGGAGGATTGAGTTTTCAGGGTTCTGGAGACGGTAGGGGGGGGGGGGGGAGGGTGGTCGGAGGTCGGTGTCCAAGCAAAAGGCCAGTGTGTCATGGGAGATGAAGATCTAAGGCTGTGTGCCCAGAGACCCGAGACCTTTGGGCACAGAGCTTGGAAAAAGTGACTCAACGGACTTTTAACATCATAAACCAACAAGTTGTTTGTTATGTCTCCCCTTTCGCTGTGAAACGGAGACACCTCTTTCTCCCTTATTAGGGTGAGAGAGAGAGCCTGTGGTATGTTGAATACTGGGTGAACGTGCAGTCCCTAGAGTACTGCACGTCTGTGTCTTTGTTACCGCTTTGCTCACGTTTGAGTGCTCGGTGGCGGGAGCTGATGCTTCTTTTTTTGCTGATGGGGGGAAGGGGTGATTGTTGCTTGTTGCCGCTTACGCGAGGGAGGGAGGGGAGCTGGGGGCGTTTGGGGCTCTGACGTTTAACTGTCACTCATTCTTTGGGGCACTCCTCTGTTTTTGTTGATGGTTATGAAGAAAAAGCATTTCAGGATGTATATTGTATACATTTCTCTGACATTAAATGTACCTTTGAAACCCCAAAGAAGTAAAGGGTGTGAAGCGCAAAAGAGCTGCTAGTTCACTTGAAGCGGAATGGCTTAATAAAACAGTAGAAACTGCCACACCGGAAGCTCATGAGGTCAGGAACGTGCAGTTACGAGAAATATTTATATACAACACAGAGACTGGTGTTAACTGTGTGTATTGTCACAAAGCAAAAGTTGCTGGAAAACTTGTGGGAAGAAGAGAAGTGATATTTGGAAACTTGACTTTTTAAAGCGTTATTTAGCAAGCAAATCACATATGGACAGTGTGCAAAAGCTCCAGCAAGAAAATCCTTCAGTACCCATTACAGGCCTACTACGTATGTTTTGTCAAAGTGCAGATGCATGCAGTTCATGGGGGGAGTGTACAAACTCCTTACAGAGAGCAGCACATTTGATCTCCGAACTCTGGAACATCCTGCGCTACCTTGGCATCCAGTTACTTTGTATAACTGCACCATCATAACTTCCTAACTTCCCACTCAGTGCCCTGACTGATGAAGGCCAATGTGCCAAATGCCTTCTTCACCACCCTGTCTGCCTCCAACACTACTTTCAGCAAACCATGCACTCGTATTCCTAGGTTCCTCTGTTCCAAGACACTCACCAGGACCCGAACATTCACTGCACGTCTTTATCCAGTTTGATCTCTCAAAATGCAAATCCTCACATTTATCTGGACTGAAAATAGTTTGCCAATTCTCAGCCCACATACCAAGCTGACAACATATAGTTCTCTGCACCACAGAGAATGCCTAGTTTTTTTTAAAATTTTGATGATCAGGCAAGCTCGACTTTTGGAGAGCTGTACAGAACATGAGATTCAGGGACAGGAGGAGGTCGATGTCTGCTCTGCTTTTCAAAAAGGTTACACTTAATCTTCCCTTCGTGCCACGTTCCTGTACTATCTTTACACCTGTTGATCCCATGAGAATTCAGAATGTCACCAATCTTGTTGTCGGATACACTTAACAACTGACCCTCCACTGTTTTCTTAAGGAGAGAATTCACTAGAAGAAGTGATTTTTGTCACCTCTGCACTAACGGCTGATTTCTTAACTTGATTCTGACTCTCTAACCCAGGAGAATCCAAATGTTGAGAATGAATAGAAAATTTTTAAAAATCATTAATGTAGATTGAGTATAAATCATTGAGTATAAATGACTGGTTGATGGTTGGTGTGAGTGGAGAGCCTGTTTCCATGCTGTATCTCTTCAAAAGTGAACTTCAAAAGGTATCTCATCATCTCAGCTGTCTCCTACATCTCCAGCCTATGCTTTGGAGTCATGTTCAAACTGGTGTAGAAATCAAGATGCACTTCCTCAGTGTAAAGACAGGAATCCCAGCAAGGCCAGGTTCCACCACTAGGTAACATGCCGAGCCGGACAGAGGAGTGAACTGATGGATTTGGCTTACAGATCCATCAGCAAGTCCTGGTCTGCTGTGCTTCACAGTGCACAAGTGGGGATCCAAGTCAAACCATCTCCACAGGGTAAACATGGGTGATAACCATCGGAACCACTGGCAAAAGTCAACACAGCTCAACCTGTTGGAAATCCTGTTAAAGGAAAGTCATCTCCAAATGCAGTTGAGTAACTTAGATGACGTACTTTAAATGTAACATCCATCGTAAGGTGGCTGAAAGATGCAGTATGCAACGAAGTATAACACTGGCCCAGAGAAGGAAAGATTAAAGAAAAAAGGCAAAAGTTTGAACTAAGACTAATTATGATGACAGATAGAAAAGCAGAAAAGTCTAGTAGAGAATTCCAGCTGTCATAACTTAAGGAATTGAAGGCTAGGCACAGGTACTGGTCAATTCTGAGTTTGTACAAAAATAATGGAGAATACAAGTTCTTGAAGAGTGTAGAGAGAATTTTCAAAGATGCTGCCAGGATTTGAGGACCTGAGTTATAGGGAAAGATTGAATAGGTTAGGATTTTACACCCTAGAATGTGGGGAGATTTGATAGAAGTTTACAAAATTATGAGGGGAATAGATTGGGTAAATGCAATGAAGCTTTCTCCATTGAGGTTGGGTTATGGTTTAAGGGTGAAAGGTGAAATGTTTGAGAGGAAAGCGATGGGAAACCTCTTCACTCAGAGGGTGGTGAGAATCCATCAGAAGTGGTGGTTTCAGGTTTGATTTCAACACTTAAGGAAAGTTAGGGACGTAGAAACATAGAAAACCTACAGCACAATGCAAGCCCTTCGGCCCACAAAGTGGTGCTGAACTTGTCCCTACCTTAGAACTACCTAGGCTTACCCATAGCCCTCTATTTTGATAAGCTCCACATACCTATCCAGGAATCTCTTAAAAGACCCTATCATATCCAGTTCCACCACTGGCAGCCCATTCTACACCCTCACCACTCTTTGCATAAAAAAACTCACCTCTGACATCTCCTTTGTATCTGCTTCCAAGCACCTTAAAACTATGCCCTCTCATACTAGCCATTTCAGCCCTGGGAGAAAGCCTCTGACTATCCACACAATTAATGCCTCTTAACATCTTATACACCTCTATCAGGTCACCTCTCATCCTACATTGCTCCAAGGAGAAAAGGACGAGTTCACTCAACCTATTCTCATAAGGCATGCTCCCCAAACCAGGCAACATCCTTGAAACCCTTCACGTCCTGATGAAGGGCTCCGGCCCGAGACATCGTTACTACCTCCTCCCATAGATGCTGTCTGGCCTGCTGAGTTCTGCCAGCATTTTGTGTTTTTATTTATTTCCAGCATCTGCAGATTCACTCGTGTTGCAATTGGAAACAAATGTTCTCAGGGAAACATATGGAAGAAATGTGGCAAATGTTCAGGGGATATTTCCGTGGGGTTCTGAGTAGGAACGTTCCAATGAGACAGGGAAAGGATGATAAGGTACAGGGACCGTGGTGTACAAAGGCTGTTGTAAATCTAGTCAGGAAGAAAAGAAGAGCTTGTGAAAGGTTCAAAAATTCGGTAATGATAGGAATCCAGAAGATTATGAGGCTAGCAGGAAGGAGTTTAAGAATGAAATTAGGAGAGCCAGAAGAGCATTGAGAAGGCCTTAGTGAACAGGATTAAAGAAAACCCCAAGGCATTGTACAAGTATGTGAAGAGCAAGAGGATAAGATGCGAGAGAATAGGACCAATCAAGTGTGACTGTGAAAAAGTGTGTATGGAACCAGAGGAAATAACGGAGGTACTCAATGAATACTTTGCTTCAGTATTCACTATGGAAAAGGATCTTGACGATTGTAGGGATGACTTGTAGTGGACTGAAAAGCTTGAGCATGTAGATATTAAGGAAGAAGATGTGCTGGAGCTTTTGGAAAGCATCAAATTGGATAAGTCACTGGGACCAGATGAGATGTACCCCAGGCTACTGTGGGAAGCGAGGGAGGAGATTGCTGAGCCTCTGGCAATGATCTTTGCATCATCAATGGGGATGGGAGAGGTTCCGGAGGATTGGAGGGTTGTGGATATTGTTCTCTTATTCAAGAAGGGGAGTAGAGATAGGCCAGGAAATTATAGACCAGTGAGTCTTCAGTGTTTGATAAGTTGATAGAGAAAATCCTGAGAGGCAGGATTTATGAACATTTGGAGAGGTATAATATGATTAGGAATATTCAGCATGGCTTTGTCAAAGGCAGGTCGTGCCTTACGAGCCTGATTGAATTTTTTGAGGATGTGACTAAACACATTAATGAAGGTAGAGCCGTAGATGTAGTGTATATGTATTTTAGTAAGGCATTTGTTAAGGCACCCCATGAAAGGCTTATTGAGAAAGTAAAGAGGCATGGGATCCAAGGGGACATTGCTTTATGGATCCAGAACTGGCTCGCCCACAGAAGGTCAAGAGTGGTTGTAGACAGGTGATATTCTGCATGGAGGTCGGTCACCAGTGGAGTGCCTCAGGGATCTGTTCTGGGACCCTTACTCTTCGTGATTTTTAGAAATGACCTGGATGAGGAAGTGGAGGAATGGGTTAGTAAATTTGCTGATGTCACAAAGGTTGGGGGTGTTGTGGATCATGTAGAGGGCTGTCAGAGGTTACAACGGAACATTGATAGGATACAAAACTGGGCTAAGAAGTGGCAGATGGAGTTCAACCCAAATAAGTGTGAGGTGGTTCGTCTTGGTAGGTCAAATATAATGGCAGAATATAGCATTAATGGTAAGACTCTTGGCAGTGTAGAGGATCAGAGGGATCTTGGGGTCCGAGTCCATAGCTGCTGTGCAGGTTGACTCTGTGGTTAAGAAGGCATACGGTGCATTGGCCTTTATCAATCATGGAACTGAGTTTAAGAGCCAAGAGATAATGTTGCAGCTATGTAGGACCCTGGTCAGACCCCACTTGGAGTACTGTGCTTAGTGCTCAGTTCTGGTCACCTCGCTACAGGAAGGATGTGGAAACCATAAGAGAGGGTGCAGAGGAGATTTACAAGGATGTTGCCTGGTTTGGGGAGTATGCCTTATGAGAATAGGTTGAGTGAACTCAGTGAATGACAGTTCTGTGGGTGAAAGTGTCTTGTTAATGAGAGAGGTCAGAGGAGAATGGCCAGACTGGTTCAAGCTGACAGGAAGGCGACAGTAACTCAGATAACTACATGTAAAAACAGCGGTGTGCCGGAAAGCATCTCTGAGCGCATGGCATGTCGAACCTTGAAGTGAATGGGCTACAGCAGCAGCAGATCACAAACATACACTCAGTGCCCACTTTATTTGGTACAGGGGGTATCTAATAAAGTGGCCACTGAGTGTACATCTGTAACATTCAGTCAATAACAGTACTGAATAAATGAGAAAGTGAAAATTTGTCTAAAAATAGCAGCTGTTGAAAAATATAACACATTAGCATAGCAAATATCTGTACAGGAACCACAGAAGCACAAATAACAAGGGGTAAAATTTATATTAAGTGTCTTTGATAGCAGGAAAAAAGCTCTACTTAATTCATAACTCAAGAGCAGACTGACAAATTGAGCAATTTAAGTTGGACACTAACTGGGAGAGGAAATTCTGACCAGAATATTAAGTTCCTCTTGGATTCAGTCCAACAGATCTATTCAGCCACTGGCAATTAACATCAATAATTATTCATAAAACAGTATGGTTGAACTAAAGCTAAAAATTTAACTGAATAAATTGGAAATGGGAGTATAAATCTAGTATTTATGAATGAAGGATTAAATCTAAACCCTCCCCACCCACCATTTTTTGCTTTCCCACATTCAGGTGACACTCTCACATGTTCTCTGCTTCTCCCCTGCCCTCAGGACCTGCTCATCAACTCCCTCTTATTCCCCTCCTTTCTTCTCCTTTTCAGCCCTTTGCCTCTCTATCTATCTCCTCCCAATCTTTTACATCATTTTCTGTCATTCCCCTTCCCCTGGACTCACCTACAGACCCCAAATTGAACTCCGTGCCATTACATCGACTGTACCTAAGACCAGAAGACTCAGGAGCAGAATTAAGCCATTTGGCCCATTGAATCTGATCCATCATGGCTGATTTATTGTCCCTCTCAACCCCATTCTTGAACCTTCTCCCGTAACATTTGACACCCTTACCAATCAACTTCCGATTTAAATATCACCAATGACTTGGCCTTCACAGCTATCTGAATTCTATTGATTCACCACCCTCTGGTTAATGTAATTGCTCCTTATCTCTGTTCTAAAAGGTGTTCTGATTCTGCCTTCTTGTCCTACACTCACACACTATTGAACCATTCTCTCAACGTCAGCATGCTGCCTGATCTGCTGAATTCCTCAAGCATTTTGTTTATGTTGTTCAAGGTTTCTAGCATCTGCAGAAACTCCTCTGTTTATGATTCTGCACAGCTTGCTTCCACCAGAGGAGAAAATGTTAGGCACACATTAAGTTGCAGTTCATCACCATCACAATAAATAACTTTCTTTCAAAATCTGATTACTGAAAAAGCAAAAGGTTCATTAAGAACCATGTGGTGCCACAATTGGTAATTTATTCACAGATTAACCTCAATTAGTTTCATCAATGCTTGGCTCCGTGCACAAATTGCTCCATAGAAGAAACAACCGGCAGAGTTTGAATCCAAAGAAACAAACATCTTTAAGCAGAGATTCGGATTCAGAACAGCCAGGGTGACTCAAAGTTGGAGCTATTTAGCAGGCTGATATATGTTATCATTATCTACAAAATTATTTTATAAGCAGCGTAAAAAAGGAACAATTTACTCCCCTCCTCTACAAAAGGAAACAACAAGATAGGGTTACCAGAAACAAGAGAGCTCAGTTTTAAGGTGAGAGGTAGGAAATTTTAAGGGTATCTTAGGGATATTTGTTTCCCCATCTTCCTTACAGAGAGTGGTTCATATCTGGAACTGCCAGAGGGGGAGTTGTTGACGGACTTGAAGCAGACATCTTCCTACAAGAAAGAATTCTTTCACACCTTACCCACCCTACCAGCTTTTCACCCTCCATGACTGATTTTTTTACTTTTGCCTTTATTCTCTCCTCCCTGCACCTAGGAGGTTTGTAGCCTATAATAATAGGCAAGGCATTGAAAGATACAAATGGAGGAGATTCTGCAGATGCTGGAAATCCAGAACAACACAAAGAAAGGTGGAGGAACTCAATGGGTCAGGCAGCATGTACGGAGGAGAATAAGCATCAGTATTTGATTCCCCTCTATAGAAGGATATAAGGGGGGATAAGGACCATGAGTAATGTGGAGCAGAGAGAAGAGAATCCGTTCAGCAGAGAGACAGTCCCAAGCTCAGGACTGGGTAGTTGTCACTCAGGCAGGGAGTGGGGAGTCAAGGCAAAGAAAAAAGAAATGCAAAGCCAGTGGGAGGAAGAATATCGTAAGGGTTTTTTTTTTCTGGAAGAAGATAGGTCCACTTCAGCAGCTCAGTAAGGACAGGAGCCCCTTTAGATATTGTTGAAGGAGGACTCAGCCCTCCAGCTAAAGTTTGCTTCAGCAGGCAAAGCTAATCGTGGCTGTGTGCAGCAATTTCATGTAAGTGGAATAAAAAATATCAGAATGCGCATTTAACAGCACAGCACAGGCCCATCAGACTCTCTATGTGGGCACAATACACATCCATATACCAAGTACCCCAGCATACTCCCCAACCCATCCTGTAATAGTGTTCCACCATGTGGAAATTACAATATTCTACCTCCCACTGGTTTTCTACTCCATGACTGAGATTTCTTTACTCTTTGCCTCAGTTCCCTCCACCTCCCCTGAGTGACAGCCTTCCCTCCCACCCTGAGCTTGGGCAACAGCTTGCACAACATATCGTACTGCCCTGGCTTGTGTATCTAGACGGCTAGGATGCAACATTCAGGGTTGACCCTGACCGTTGGAGGCCTCAATGTAGCAAACGATGATGTTGCAGAATCAACAGAATTCTTGGACAGTGATAAATTTTGACAAACATCCACCACCCATTCCTCTATGTAGATCTAACGCAACAATATACTGTACACCAAACCATAGTGGCTCTACGAGACAACAATGTCCATACAGAGGAAGATAGGCCATGGCAGTATAAATGCCAAGAAAATGAAAAAATGTACGTGCTGGAAATCATTAACACAGAAAATGACGGAAATGCTCAGCAGGTCAGGCAGCATCTGTGGAAAGCGAAGCTGTGTAAATGGTTCTGTTCAAAGACCTTCCTTTCCTGTTGGAAGTGGGAAAGAGTGAAAGCAAGTTTGTTTTCAGCTGCAGAGAAGGAGCGGGAGGAATGAGTAGGGCAAAGGGATCTTCTGTGAAAGGGTGATGCCAGGGTTGCCGTGGGGATAATTTGTGGAGGTTGAAGGAAAGTAGCTGTTCCTGAACATAGTTCCTGTGTGGAACTTCAATCTGCAGAAAGTTGTCAAGGTCTGGAAGGTGAGGATCTTCACATAATGAATATTGCCTTCATGAGGCAGCACATCATATGGGTGGTGGAGAGCCATGTTGGGTTCTGCAGTCCAGGTTGTAGAAATGCTTCTGGAGCCAGGCAGTTTGGGATTTAAATGTGAAATCTTCTTGTGCATAAAATTAAAATCTTTAGGCATTCCAACCCAACCCAGACACGGGCAATGATTCTGTACCTGACATAACCACTGCCATTGATAAAAACAATGTGAACCACACTTTTCGAGGATGAAACAGGACACTTTGATCACAATCAGAGGACATATACAATGACTCTAAGCAAATCATTCTAAACAGGAGAGAGCACTGAGCTGGGCTTAGATGGACCTACCATGACCTGACCCACTATGACCCCAACACATCTGGTTGAGATCTATTGAGACCAAGTGCTTCTCCAAATCATCCACACACACATAGATTCAGGTCTGTACGTTTCTAACAGAGGTGGTGTGAGGTGATGACCTCACTGAGCACATTGCTTCACAGAGCATCATTGTGCTCCCCAGGACTACGAATGAAACACACCCAGCTTAACACAGATTTATGATCAACTCTGAGCAAAATCTGGTGTTCCACATTCCTGATAAAATGCATACTAACCCCCCCAACTTAGGCTACACTATTACCGGGTGTGATACTTCAACAAACAAAAATCAGAGAGGCTCACTTTATTTTTTGAGGTGATTAAGGAGGATTGGCTTGTCACCAAACATTCTAGCAAACCTCTACAGAGGTACTGTTGAAAGTATCCTGATCATGGCCTCATGCGGCAATTTGAATGCACAGGAACATGAAACAGAGAGTCATGGACTCTGACCGATACATCATGGCCACATCCCTCTTCACCATTACTCGTATCTACAAGAGGTGCTACCTCAAGAAGGAAACATCCACTGTCAAAGGTCCGCACCATCTCAGACGTACCATCTTCTCATAGCTTCCATCAAGCAGGAGATACAGAAGCCCGATGTCCCGCACCACTAGGTTCAAAAAGAGCTACGTAATTCACTTCTATTATTCAAATGGGCAAACCCCTAATCACTGCAGTTTAGCAACAGTATAACCACTTTGATCGCCTTGTATTAAAATGGACTTCTTTTGTTCTAATTGAGTGCGTTCATGTGAAAATTTATATGTAATCAACTTTTTTCTTGTGAATGCTACTCATTTGTTGTTTTGTGTCTGTGATCTCACTGCAATATTTTCATTGCATCTGTATACGAATGTACTTGTGCATATGACCATAAATTCAATTTTGACCTTGTCCTTCAGAGAGTTTATTGGTTTTCTGCAAACACAATCCTTACTCTGACTAACCAAACTTGTATCTGGCAAAGATCAAACAGTGACACTGGATAAGCTCCCCAAAGCACCAAGAGCCCTCCTGGCTTGGAGGAAAACAATTATCAACTATAAACACATTCAATTATATACATTATTGCATAAATTCTATACATTATCACAGCATGGATTTCTGGAGAAATAATATGTCACTGATTGCCAACTTGCTCTTGTCACCAGAGGATTTAAATACATGGGAATCCAACATTCAGTTTTCTGGAAAATGATTTCAGTATTTGCAAGGTTCATCTCACAGTGCCCTTCAACATTGGTCTATTTTCACCCTGTTAATCAATATTAGAGGACTGTGCCAGATCATGAACGGAAACTGCATGAGGCCCTCAGTCCCTATTCATTTCTAATCTCAGTACAGTCACATCCTGGATAGAGACTTGATCAGTCAGAGAAGATTAAATCAGATTCTTTCCATGATCCAGAGTTGTTACTTCTAACATTTTTTCCACCTGCCTCTGCCAGGTGGTGTTAATGGAGTGCAATTACAGGCAATGAATTATCGTGTGTGTTCGAAATATTTTACAGGGACTGCTATGAAGAAACAACAATGCTTCTCATTCAAAGACCGAAACTATATCACTAGCCTCCAAATTCTCCCAAGTTTATTTTTCTGAAATTAAAATAGTAATTTTCTAACTTCATTTTTCACAATACTGGTTTTTAACTACCTTACTTTTCTTCAAATCTACTTGAGATGCAAGGAAATTGGAGCAACAATTTGGAGCAACTGGAAATTTGGAGCAACACACACAAAATGCTGAAGGAACACAGCACGTTAGGCAGCATCTATGGATAGTCGGTGTTTTGAAACGAGACCCTGCATTAGGAGAAGAAAGAAGGAGAAAAGACTGTATCAAAAGTTGGGGGAAGAGGTGGAGCAAGAGCTAGTGGGTAATATAGATAGATAGATAGATAGATAGATAGATAGATAGATAGATACTTTATTCATCCCCATGGGGAAATTCAACTTTTTTCCAATGTCCCATACACTTGTTGTAGCAAAACTAATTACATACAATACTTAACTCAGTAAAAAAATATGATATGCATCTAAATCACTATCTCAAAAAGCATTAATAATAGCTTTTAAAAAGTTCTTAAGTCCTGGCGGTAGAATTGTAAAGCCTAATGGCATTGGGGAGTATTGACCTCTTCATCCTGTCTGAGGAGCATGTGGATCTAGGTGGTGGGAGAGAGTGGTAGGCAGGTGAGGGAGAGGGAGCAGCTGGGAGGTGAAAAGTGCGAGTGACAAAGGGCTGAAAAAGATGGAATCTGATAAGAAAAGACAGTGGACTAGGGAAGGAGATGAGGAGGGGAACCGGCGGGAGGGTGTGTGGATGATGGGCTGGAATAAGAGAAAAAGGGGGGACAGAGAGGAGTGGCTGCCAGAACGTAGAGAAATTGATGCTGATGCCATGAGGTTGAAGACTACCGAGATGGAATGTGCAGTATTGATCCTTTAATCTGCATCTAACTTCAAACTGGCAGAAGAGGAGGCTGTGGACAGACACGTTGGTGTGGGAATGGGAAGTGGTGATGTGTTTAATTGAAGAGAAGCTCAATATTCCCTTTTACAGAAAAAGTTGGCATCTATGGCTGTCACGTTATACCTTCACTAATCTATTTGCTATTGCTTGTTTCTGGCAGCTCATTTAACAGGGTAAAGGTCACAAATTCAATAGATCGGTGCAGAACTGGGAACTGCATGCCAATATTAGACTAAATAAGGCAGAGAAGGCAGTTAATGTTGATAGGAACAGACTAGACCCACTAAGGTTAGATAAAATACACAAATAAGGTCTTGATTTAAGTCAGTTAACACCATATCAAGCCAATATCTATTGTGAAAGTGGACAGACTGAAGTCCCATGATCTTCCTTAAGCTAGAACAAATATCCACATAGCTAAGGATAGAACGTGGGACATGGGGAAAGAGGATAGCATCTAGAAAGGAGAGAAGGCATTCATTGTCACATATGGATTTATAGGCCAAATCGCTGGGTATATTTAAAATGGAGGTTTATAGGTTCTTGATTAGCAAGATTGCTAAAGGTTACAGGGAGAAGGCAGGAGAATGAGGTTAAGAGGAAAATTAAATCAGCTATGATCGAATGGCACAGCAGTCTCGATAAGACAAATTGCCTAATTCAGCTCCCATGTTTTATGGTCTTATAATCTAAGAGGTCTGGGCCCCGGACATGTAGCACATAGGCCCACTGGTGTATGGGCATGCCCTGGTGCTCGGGAACTGGATCCCCAGCTATGGGTAAATAGCACCAACACCTTGTGGGCAGCCACGGGAGAGAGGAAGGCCACGGAAGTAAACCCAGACAGCAAATCTGGAGTGGAGCCCCTGAGGCGGCTGGACGACATTGAACATCCTTCTCGCAGCTCCTGCAGCCAAGCTGGTGTTTCATCAGCTTTCCTCTGGACGACACTGGTGAGACCGAGATGGGGATCTTGATGACTGGGCATCTCAGGATCTCCATATCTTCTGCCCAACCAATAGATGTCAACCAATCTAATTAAAACTGCCAATTTACCTTCTTCTTGGATGCAATGGTATGAATATATTTTCACTGGAAAGTGGAATAAATAGCTACTTTCTTCAGATGTGGCAGTATAAAGAAACACAGCAGATGTTTACAATCTTCTAATGAAACCATAGAGTTCCATCAGTCCATGCTGATCTGATCTTCTGTCTAGTCCCCTGAGCCTGCACCCAGACCATGTTTGTCCAAACTCCTCCAGAATCTGTACTGATACAAGATTATGCCTACAGCTGCTTGTACCTGACGCATGCCAGGGCCTCGATATCTCTCATCATTCAAAGTTCCCTGCTCCTTGCAGCCTTTCTCTCCTTTCTGAATAGCACTAAACCAGAAAATATATTCAAGCAAATAGAATTTACCTCTTACATCTCCAGCTTGCACCTGTAATTTTGAGGAACAACATAACCACCATTTAGGTTAAAGTTCTGACAGTTTTTTCCTACCTTGCTCAGACTAGATATAATGTTTAATTTGTGCATTGATAGAACATGGTCAGGGCTAATAATTCTGACAACTTTTGTCCATAAAATCATAAGAGCATAGGACATAGGAGCACAATTAGGTCATTTGGCCCAATGAGTCTGCTCCGCCATTCCATCATAGCTGATGTATTATCCCTCTGAACCCCACTCTCCTGCCTTCTCCATAATCTTTCACACCCTGACAGATCAAGAACCTATCAACTTCTGCTTTAAGTATACCCAATGACTTGGCCGCCTGTGGGAATGAACTATGCAGATTCTCCACCCTCTGGCTAGAAGAATTCCCACTCATCTCTGTCTTAAAGGGGGGCATTCTTCTATTGTGAGGCTGTCCAGAATGGGTTGTTAAGGTGGCATTTGACAGGATTGCCTTCAAGGAGTGAGAGCACTGAGTCTAAGAGCTGAGATGCCATAGAACATAAAATATAGAACATTCCAGCAGAGTACAGGCCTTTCGTCCCATGACGTTATGCTGATGTTTCAATGTACTCGAAGATCTAACCCATCCCTCCCACATCACCTTCCACTTTTCTGTCATCTTCATACCTATCTAAGATTATCTTAAATTATCTTAAATGCCCCTAATATATCTACCTCTACAACCACCCCTGGCAGGGCATTCCAAGCATTTTCCAATCTCAATGTTAAGAACTTACCTCGCTGATACCCCCTATAGTTTCCTCATCAGCTTAAAATTATGCCTCCATGTATTAGGCATACGCAGCTGTACAAAACTGTATAGCTGTATTTGGAGGATATGTCAGAAATAACACAGGAAGGATGTAGTAACAAATGAGGAAGTGCAGAAGGCATTCACCTGGAGAGGTTGCCTCAACTGCTGGGCTGTAGTAATGAAGAGGTTGGGCTTATTCTCATTGGAATACAGAAGGCCGAGAAGTGACCATAAAGAGCTTATAAATTATCAGGGCATAGATAGGATAGTGTTCTAGAGAAGGGGAGTCCAGGATAAGAGGGCACAGATTTATGATGAAAGGGGAGAAATTTAAAGGTGATCTAAGGGATAAGTTATTCACAAAGAAGATGGTGAAAATCAGGAATCTGCCACCAGAGGGAGGAATTGAGACGGATACAATGTCATGTTTGAAAGTTATTTGGACAATTACCTAGAAGGTGTGAGCTCAAGAGATTCTGCAGGATGAACCACACACACAAAATACTGGAGGAACTCAGCAGGTCAGGCAGCATCAATGGAGGAAATCAGCACAGGAAGGGAAGGAAGCTTCTGATGAAGGGTCTTGATTTGAATTTAAGATCCCTTGCTGCTGTGGTGGGATCTGTACTCTTGCTTCTGGATTGACAGCCATGATGCCTGTCCAATCACTCATATGCAGAGAAAGCCTACGTGGAGTTTCCATCACAGGTATCACAACTTCAAGCACACGTCTCTCTTCATGTACTCAGTACAGTGGCTTTGATTGCACATGACAGGACAAATGTGAAAATTAATTCTGTATTTCAGCATGAATGACATTCTGAAAGCAAATTCTGTGAGACTGGTTTAGCATTTGAAATGAGGGAGACACTGCAAAGACAGCTGTCAGGAAGATTTACTAAAAAAATGTCCTTTAATATGTTGAAATGCAGTTGGCATTCTCATGTTAAAAATTTGTCATCAAAAGAGTAAACTTCCTCTTATGGTTTTGGTTTATTATTGTTACACTGTGAAAAGTTAGTCTTGCATATGGTTCATACAGATCAGATCATTACACTGAGGTAAAGAAGGTAAAACTACAAGAATAAAATGTAGCAGCTACAGAGAAAGTGCAGTGCAGGAAACAATAAAGTGCATAATTATGACAAGGTGGATTGTGAGGTCAAGAGTCTATCTAGGGAACCATTAATAGTCTTATTACAGCTATCCTTGAGCCTGGTGGGGCGTGCTTTCAGGCTTTTGTATCTCCTGCCTGATGGAAGGGGGGAAGAACAGAGGATATCTGGGGTGGGTTGAGTCATTTATTGCACTTGCTGCTTTACTGAGGCAGCGAGGAGTATAGACAGAATCCATAGAGGGGGCACAAGTACATACTGTATGTACACAGGAGCAATGAAATACTTGCAACAGCATCACAGACACATAGCATGTTAAGCAGCATTCACAAGAAGAAAAACATAAACTATACAAAAGTTTTACAAGAAAGAACACAATCAGATGAAAAAAATGAAGTTCATCATCACACAAATTGGTCACAGTCTTGCTACACTAATGCACATAAACAAGTTCGGGAGTTTAGCACAAGAGGCCACAGCTTTAGAATACAGAAATGAGGAGGAACTCCTTTAGCCAGAGGATGGTGAATCTGTGCAATTCATTGCCATGGATGGCTATGGAGGTCAAGTCACTGTGTATACTTAAAGCAGTGGTTGATATGTTCTTGAGTTGCAAGGGCATCAAAGTTTACGGGGAGAGGAAAAAGAATGGGATTGAGAGTGATGATAAATAGGCCATGATGAAATGGAAGAGCAGACGCCCTGGGCCGAATGACTCCTATGTCATATGGTGTTATAGTAACACAGTATTTGACTCAAGCATCATCACCAACCATTAATATGACTATCCAGCAATAACCCATTAATTTCCCCAGCTTATCAGTAAATTAGAATCCATAGCCTGAGTTTCTGTTTGTATTACTTCTTTCTCAGTGTAATTTTGACAAAATTAGTGCAACAGAGCCAAAGTCAGTGACACTTTTTAGCAGAATTTCTATTCAGCACCATACAAGTTTCGACACACTTTTGCAATCATTTTAAAACAAACTTGCTAATGAAAGGCTCACTGACAAGCTAGCAACACCTTAAGGAGAATTTGTCATCCCTGGGAATACTAATGTACTCAGTGGCAGGAAGCTTGAAAAATGAAGGCAGTGTTTTCAGTCACAAGAATAGAATAGGCAACATCTTTAAAGATTATCAAGGTAACTGCTAAATAATACTGTAAACTCATTATAATAGGGACAATAATTGGGAGTTGGTTGCATGCAGTTTTATAAAGATATTTTCTGCAAAATTTGAAATTAGTTCACTCACAACTGCTGAATTAACAATCTGATTAAAAGTACTTACTGTTAGAGACATATCAATAGACCCATTTTAATCTTATTTTAGTTTAAGTACATTGAGGGGTACAATTCTTTTTCAAAACAAGCAGAATTTAAAAAAAATTTAAAGAGTCATTAATTATTTGTCTACAGGTCAATTGGTGAGCAAATGGACAAAGAGGATGACATGGATGTGGTAAGGCGGAGGGTCCATTTTCTATGATTCTAATATTGACGAGGTTTATTCTTATCTATAGCTTGGTATCTGAGGCAAATCCTGTCCAATTTTTTCATGCACAAAAAACAAAAGAGGTCAACGGAAAAGGCCAAGAAATTTAAAAAGGAAACATCCTCATATTTTTGGCCCCAATGGTTATTGTTATCAACACATACTCCCATTTGGGATGCTCCCCATCCACTGTGTATTAATGCAGGCCACTCTCCATTCCATGAAAGTAAATAACATCTAACAGCACTAAGTAGAAAATCACACCCACAGGAAAATCCAAGCTGTTTATACTCAAGGCAAACCTCAGTGACACATTCTCCAATAATTTGTCTTCCACATTTATACAGTAACAAGATGATGAAATTAGAATGCAAATTTTGAAGCTTCAGAAACAAGCTTCTCTCCGTGCCTGCCTCAGACACGATCAACTTGCCAAGTGGGAAAAGAAATGATCAGATCATTAGACATATAATATCATGTTTCAGATCAATAATACAGAGTGCCAGTTGACAGGATGGCATTTTGTTTAGAAAGAGGTTTTGTTTAGAAAAACTATTGTGCTTGTGTTAAATAAGCAGTGGTATATTGAAAATTATTTTCTGGTGTGTTCCTGAAAAATCTGTGTCAGCTTATTCCACCAGTTAAAACACTCTGACCATGAAATAGGATAAGTTGTAATTTTCTTGCCATCCAGGTACCTGCCTTGCATTAATGGTGCATAACTATCAATATTGTGCTGTCATGGTAACATGTCAAGTGGAATCTTCCTTAATGCCACAGTGAGTGGGTGATCAAAGGCTGTTCTTTGACTGTGCTTATAGATGTCAGCAATGCTGAGATTTTAGGTGCAAACAAAAAAGTTTTTTTTAAATTCCGAAAGACTTAGAGCAAAACAGACAAGGAATATTTCAATAATTTAATCGTTCCACTTAGTATCAGTGAATGTATATGATATACAACCTGAAATTCTTGTTCTTCAGACATCCATGAAAACAGAAGCGTGCCCAAAGAATGAGTGATGGTAAAAACGTTAGAACCCCAAAGCCTCCCTTACTCCCCCTCCCACACACAAGCTGCAACAAGGTATTGACCCTCCCCTCCCCCACTTACTTCAGCAAATAAAAAGCATCAGCACCCTCTGATGCACCGTCAATAACTCTCGGAGACGTGAGGCGAGAGATAGGCTTTTATTAGCTGGAAGAGAGCACTATCAGCAGCAAGAGACCATCACACGACATCCTGGAGACTGAGGGAGGAGCAGTGCCTCCAATCGCCTTTATACAGGGGTCTGTGGGAGGAGCCACCATAGCAGTCAGCGGGGGGGGGGGGGGGGGCGTGTCCAGACAGGTATATGTAGTTCACCACACCCTCCACCCACCCACCAGCAAGCAATTGGAAAATCCCTCAGGAAGACCATGGTCTGAAATACAACAAAGACAAATCATTCACCTGACAACTCAACATACCACAGGCTGTCTGTCTCCTTAACAAAGGGACAGAGAGGTATCATTCAGCCAGAGGGGAAACATAAGGAAAAAACTCACTGATTTATAGTGTTAAATTCTGCTGCTTCTGAGTGAGAGAGAGGAGGGAGGAGAGAGAGAGCCAAGTACAAAGCCCCCACCAGTTGACACAATTTTCCCGATATTCTGTCTTCTCCCGTGACACTTCATTTGGTGACACCAGCCAGGAATCGGCCCGTCCCCAGGGCTGCAAAGCCTCGGAACCCTAAAGGCACGCTTGTCTTCTAAGCCAAGTCCTTGGGATATCAAAAAATGGCCAGTCGGTGAACCAACATTGTAAAAGAACTAAAGTTTCAGTGCTCTCTAGGTCAGGGTCTTTTACAGAACCCCATCCATCTTAAAACAAAAATCTTTCAGCCCCACGTGTGTCTGGATAGTCACTGCACTTCACTTTCTCTGTGGTGTTTGAAACAGCTCATTATGTTATATGCTTATTTTCTCCCTTTTTCCATTATGCCTAGACATAAATATGCTTAGAATTCCTTGGCTGATGTGTCAAGTAATAAAATAAAAGTGGCAATTCACACATTAACTTGAAGAATATCCTTAGAAAATATCAAAAATTGTGACCCTTATAAGAAATTATTTTGCAGCATAATACAGTGATGAAAGCTCAACATAAATATTTTATCAAAGTACATATACACTCAGTGGACACTTTATTAGGTATATCTGTACCCCTGCATGTTAATACAAATACCTCAACAGTCAATCATGCAGCAGCAACTCAATGCATAAAAGCATGCAGACATGGTCAAGAGCTTCAGTTATTATTCAGCCCAAATATCAGAATGGGAAATAAATATTATCTAAGTGACATTGACTGTGGAATAATTGTTGGTGCCAGATGGGGTGGTTTGAGTATCTCAGAAACAGCTAATCTGGGGTTTTCATGCACAACAGTCTCAGGAGTTTACAGACTATGCTGCAAAAATAAAAAAAATCCAGTGAGTGACAGTTCTGTACTGTATCCATAAATGCCTTGTTAATGAGAAAGGTCAGAAGAGAATGGTCAGACCAGTTCGAGGTGACAGCTACTAAAATAAGGACACATTACAATAATGGTGTGCAGAAGAGCATCTCTGAATGCACAACTCATCAAATTTGAATTGTATGGGCTACAGCAGCAGAAGACCATGAATGTTCACTCAGTGGCCATTTCATATGGTACAGGAGTTACCCAATAAAGTGGACACTGAGTGTATGGATGTCACCATATACTATCTTGAGATTCATTTTCTTGCTGGCATTTACAGGAAAATAAATGAATCCAGTAGAATTTATGAAAAACTATGCATAAACAAAAACTAACAAACAACCAATGTGCAAAGAAGACAAATCATGCAAGCAATAAAAAAAGTTAATAAAGATAATACTGAGAACATGAGTTGTAGAGTTCTTAAAAGTGAGACTGTTGGAGGTGGAGTTAGTTCACGGTTGAGTTGAGAGATGTTATCCATGCTGGCTCAGAAGCCTGATGCTTGTAGGATTATAAATGTTCCTGAAAATGATGGTGTGGGGCCTAAGGCTCCTGTTCCTCCTGCCCAACGGTAGTAGCGAGAAGAGAGCATCTATCACCCACTCCCATTTTAAGATCAACATTTCCTTAGCAGTGGAGTTTAAAATCAAACAACGTTGCACTTGAAGGGCTTCAACAGGCAAAGTGAAGGAAAATCTGCACTGGTCTCCACATGTAGTGACAATGGGGCAGATCTCCCCATCTGTAGCGAGCAGTTCCATAAAAGTATATTTTATATTTCTTCCAAAGTAGGAGGACATACATTCTGTTGAGCCCATGCTGGCTCTCAAAGCAATTCTACTCATCCTGCTCTCTCTCACATGCCTATGACGTATGACCTGGCCTCATGGGGGGTAAATTACAGAGGCTAATTCAGTATTTAACCGGCTGTGGAGGAGTCACAGGCAATCAGAGGGAGAACATACAAAGTTCCATCTCATAGAATCAAAATCAGCTTTATAACTGATATGTCATGAAATTTGTTGCTTTGAGCCAGCAGTACACTGCAAGGACACAAAAATTTACTATAAGTTACAAAAAAATAAACAGTACGAAAGAGGAATAGTGAGAAAGTGTTTGTGAGTTCATGGACCATTTAGATATCTAAGGCAAAGGGGGAGAAGCTATTTCCAAAATATTGAGTGTGGGTCTTCAGGCTCCTGTACCTCCTCCCCAACTGTAATAACAAGGCAGCACGTCTTGAATGAAGAGGATCCTTAGTGATGGATGCTGACTGAGACATCACCCCTTGACTATGTCCTTGATGTTGGGGAGGGTTGTGCTCATGATGGAGCTGACTGAGTCTATAACCCTGTGCAGCCATCTTTGATCCTCTGCATTGGAGCCTCTATACATGACGTTGTAGAGAACACTCTATGTATCTCCACCGTACACAGAGTCACAGAGCATCACAGCAAAGAAACAAGCCCCTTTACTCATTTGATCCAGGTTAAACAATTAATCTGCCTAGTTCCATTGACCTGCACCTGGACCACAGTCCTCCATATCCCTCCATCCATGTATCTATTCACATTTCTCTTAAGTTTTCAAATCGAACAAGCATCCACCACTTACATTGGCAGGATCAAAATGTTGACAGCACTTTTTTCCATAGATGCTGCCTGGCAGCTGAGTTCCCCCAGCATTTTGTGTGTGTTGCATTATTTACCCTATCTATACCTGTATAATTTTTTTATACCACTATCAGATTTCCCCTCGTTCTTCTACATTCTAGGAAAAAAAGCCCTAACCTACTCAATCTTGCACTACAACTCTACACTCTTTCAATCATATTTATGTCTTCCCTGTAGGTAGGTGACTAAAACTGCAAACAATACTCCAAATTATGCCTCACCAACATCTTATACAATTTCAACATAACATCCCAACTCATGTACTCAAAATTTATGATTTATGAAGTGAATGTGCCAAAAGCTTTCTCTACGACCCTATCTATCTGTGATGCCGCTTTCAATGAATTATGGATCTCTGTTCCCAGATACAGTATATCTGTTCTACTGCTATGCACTCGTCAGTGCATTGCTACCCCCTGTGTAAGACCGACCCTAGTTGGTCCTTCCCAAAGTATAATGTAACACTTGTGTAGCACCGGTCTTATTGCTTGTGACTAGTCACCGCACTCTTTGATAAAATCAAATTACACTAGGTGCTAATAGGCCATCAGAAGGTTCTAGGTATCAGAACGAGGCAGTGAAGAGAAACCATACACTTTTGGAAATAAGGTTTGTTTATAAGAAAAAAAACATGTACAAAATATTTACGTGAGCAAGAACAGTTCAAAACTCCAACTTTTTGTTTAGGTTCCCAATCTTAGATATCAAACCAAAACAGATTCCTTTTTAATTAGAATCAGTGAGATTCCTTTACTACTCCAATCCCTCTAACTAATTAGATCTAGTGTTATTCCCTATTTAAATGTTTACAGACTAAACTTTCCTTTTTACTTATCCCTAGCTAGTTAGAAAACCAAATATAATTACTATTCTTAAGTATCATAGTTAACTTCAGTATCAGTTCCAGGCAGAATATCTACAAGTTTAAATTCAAATTCAAAAATTATATATACACAGTTTAACTCCTTTCATGATAATTCTTCAACATCACAACTTTTAAACAAAGTAAATGTAATTTAGTAACTTATCAAAGTCATTGCAAAAATAATCAGTTCTTGCAGAAAATCAAATTCAGATTCTTCGAATGAAAATAAACTTATACATCCAGCCGTATTAAATCCTCTGTGTCATTACACATTTTGTTCCCACGCTCGTTCTTCATCTTGGGTGGCCCGCCATCTTGTCTCTTCGTTCTTTGGATGAAATAGTTGATCATCCATGGAAAGGCAGTTCACAAACTTGTATCAAAACTTGACCAAATCTCATGGTAGATTTTACAGAACTAATTCGTGACTATACAGTAGGGATCTTGGACACTTGTCTCTGTCGATATTGTCTGGTTATAGCTGCTGCATGTAATAACCATAGCTTCAATAAATCTTTTATCACTATTGTCTCTCCTCCAGGGGTTTCACCCTGAGGTTTTCAAGTTAGTAGGGTAAAGATACTCACCACTAATTCCACTCTTAACAGTTCATGTCTTCAGCTTCTAATCGTTGCTGCATTTCTCTCCTTGTCCGTGGCTGTGTCCAGCTCATTCTACCCTCACAGAGCCTTCTTTTTCAAATTCATTTTTAAAAAAAATTGTTTTCATCCCTCCACAGGTAGAACTTTGTAACATTACATCTTTGGATTCAATTAACCTGGGTTACAATAACATCTCACACCTGTCTGCATTAAATTCCATCTGGTGCTTTTCAGCCCAGTTTTCCAGCTGGTCCAGATTCCACTGCAAACTTTCATAGTTTTCCTTGCTGTCCACTACAGCCCAAGACTTGGTGTCATCCACATATTTGCTGATACAGGTTACAGCATTATCATCCAGATCATTGATATAGATGACAAACAACAATAGACCCAGCACCTTACTCATCACAGGCCTCCAGTTAGGGAGGCAGCCATCTACTACCACCCGCTGTCTTCTCCCACAAAGCCAATGTCTAATCCAAGCCTAGAGACTGAATCTTCTTGTCCAAACTAGTCATGTGAGACCTTGTCAAAGGCCATGTTAAAGTCGATGTAGACAACATCCATTACCTTGCCTTCATCAACTTCCCTGGTGACTTTCTCAAAAAGTTCTTTAAGATTGGTTGGACGTGACCTTCCATGCAAGAAGCCATGCTGACAAACCCTAATCAGTCCCTATCTATCCAAATAGCTATATATCCGGTCCCTTAGAATAGCTTCAAATAACTTTCCATCTGCTGATGTCAAGTTCACCAGCCTACAATTTCCTGGCTTATTCTTAGAGCCTTTCTTAAACAACGGAACTACATTAGCTACATTAGGTACCTCCGGCACCTCGTACATGGCTAAGAAAGTCTGAAATTTCTCTGCATGGGCCCCTGCAATTTCTGCACTGGCATCCCACCGGATCTAAGGGACACCTTGTCCACCCTAATTTTCCTCAATACAGCAAACACCTCCTCCTCTATAATTCGTGTATGGTCCATGACATTGCTGCTGTTTTGCCTCACTTCTATAGACTTAGTGTCCGTCTCCCAAATAAACGCAGATGGAAAATATCCATTTAAGATCTCCCTCACCACTCTTAGCTCCATGCATAGATTAGAACTCTGACCTCTCAAAGGAACAATTGTGTCCCTTACAATCCTTTCTACTGTATATCCTTTCTCTCCTTATCTGTAGAAGCCCTTAGGAATCTCCTTCAACTTGTCTGCTAGTCAACTTGTCAACCTCATGCCTTTTTTACCCTCCTGATTTTCTTCATCAGCGTTCTCTTGCATTTCTTATACTTCTCAAAGTAAAGGGTTTCTTCTTTTATGTTACTGCGTATGTTAATCAAAATGCTTCTTTGTTGCGCTAACTGGTGAGAGAGTGCTTTCTCTCGCAGCTTGTTTGGGTTATAATTACTGATAACGAGAATTGTATTTGGTTGTTAACCAATTGGGATAGATGTAATTGTTTCTTGTGGGTCTGTACGCTAGTGTTGCACAGACTTTTGGGGAGACGGTGCAAGGGGGTTAGTAGGGTGAAGACGCGATGTTGTAAACTGGGCGATGGAACGGCCCCTGAGCGGGAGTCCGAGGCCCAGGGTTTTCGGTGAGGAGAGAAGACGAGGACAGATTTGTGTGGAGCGTCTGGTCGACCACCGTTGTTGATCCCAGGCGGCGGCTCGAGGAGGTCGGAGGGGATCAAATGGTGGCAAGAAGACTTCGTTAACTGAGCTCCAATGGTTGTGCATGAAGTGGTTGAACTTTGATAAGTTTGGCGCCTTTTACTTTTCCTTTTATATTGTATCTCTATTAAGTACATAGTTCCAGTAAGATCTATAAATTGTACTCATTTAATCGCATATGGTGTACTGTCTGTTTTTGGGCGAGGCGGGGACATCACACAGCATCCACACTAGCTGATTACCCAGTCTGGCGGGGCCGAAGGCTGATCCCCCTAGACGGAAGTGAGCTGAGCGAGCCTGAGGCTTACCAGGGGGCTACATCAAGTACCTCATTTGTTCCCATGGGTGCCACAGTGGTGTAACGGTTAGTGCGACGTTATTATAGCTTGGGGCATTCTGGAGATTAGGGTTCATTTCCGGCAATGTCCGTACATCATCAACGTGGAATGCATGGGTTTTCCTGGTTTCCTCCCACATTCCAAAGGTGCACTGGTTAGGTTGACTGATCATTGTAAGTTGTCACATGATTCGGTTAAGGTAAATCAGGTTTGTCGGGGGTTGCTAGTGCGGTATAGCCTGAAGATGCAGAAGGGCCAGCTTCACTGTGTACCACTAAATCTATAAAAAAAGACTTCCATATACATTCACTGGAGACTTCGGTGACATACCAAATCTCTGCAAATTTCTAACGAAAAAGAGCTGGGTGATGTGCTTTCTTTGCAGCATGTTGGACTCAGTGTGGAGGTGCTCTGAGATGTTGATGTTGAATTTATTATGTAGAAGCTGAAGATAAGATCAAACGCAGGTCCCTGGAGCTGGGTGACAGCTGCAGGAACCCCTGAACCGCTGCACTGCCCTGAAACAAACTATCCTTTCAGCCATTCCAGACGAATGGTCAGTCTGAAGCTCAGTAAGTGAGGCAAGGTCACTACAGCCTTAGCCCCCACATGGAGGAGAAGAGTCACACCAACAGCCTGCATACTGAGTATTGGCACTGATCTCAAGAAAAGCTTTCTTATGATTGGTTGTATTTTCAGGGAGCGACTGTCCTTGGGATTTATGCAGCATTACTGTGTTCTCACCGGGATCCGCGGAGTGCCACATCTATGTACTCAAAAGCTCATGAACCTGACCAACTGCTTCCTCAACCAGAGAGCATCCTGTTGAGTGGTGTGTGGGTACACAAAGCTCTGTGGGCATCAACATTTCTGTATCTAATGTAATTGAATTCTTATATTTATGTATAAGTAAGGCAAGCACCTTCACTTGCACATGTCACACGATTCCTGAAATATTGGAATTGGGTTATTATTGTCGCATACACTGAGCCACAGTGAATACTGTTCGTACAGATCAATTCATTACACAGAACACTGAGGTAGAACAAGGTAAAACAATAAAAATGCAGAATAAAGTGTTACAGTTACAGAGAAAGTGCAGACAGGTAAACAGAAAGGTTCATGGTCACAAGTCAGACTGTGAGTTCAAGAGTCAATCTTATCATACTAGGGAACCATTCAATGGTCCTATAACAACCGGTAGAAGCTGTCCTTGAGCCTGGCAGTATGTGCTGGCAGGTTTCTGTGTCTTCTGCCCAGTAGGAGAGGGGAGTAGAGAGAATGTCCAGGGTGAGTGGGTGATTATGCTGGCTACCTTGCTGAGGCAGCGAGAAGTATAGTCCAGCAAAATGACATGAAACCCCTGAGCACAAATTGTGATTCTACATCACCTCACACTGCTCAAGGTGATCTAATGACATGCTTACTTATTTCCATTCTAAAGACATGCAGGCCAACAGAGCAATATTAATAAAACATCCAGAGTAATTTTACAGCAGTGGTTTAAATCTGTTTCCACTTTCAAACAAAATGCCTTTCGGGAATTGCAATAAGATTGTGTAAGCGTTTGTACACCATCAGAAACTTAACTATGTTAACTGCAAAAACAGGTCAAGGGCTGGAGGACACAGTGAGTGACTCAGCTCCCGTAAGCCCATAGATCTTCCATCATCTATAATGTCTCTGTACAAACAACAGGAGTGTGATGAAAAACTCTCCTCTTGGCACCAACACCTATAGGATCCCTCCAAGATCGACATCATTCCAGCCTGGAAGTGTGACACCTTCATTGCTGGAAGAACTGAGGGATCTTGTGGTTCAAGTCCATAGGTCCCTCAAAATACCCACACAATTTGATAGGGCTGTTGAGAAGGTGTATAGATGAGCTTCATTAATCGGGGAATTGACTTCAAGAGCCACAAGAGTTGCATCTCTATAAAATGTTGAATAGACCACATATGGAGTATTTTGTTCAGTTTTGATTGCCTCGTTGTAAGATGTGGAAAGCAGAGAGGAGATTTAGTAGGATGTTGCCTGGATTAGAGAACATGTCTTATGAGGAAAAGTTGAGTGAACTAGGGCTTTTCCCTTTGGAGCAAAGAAGTATGAGAAGCAACTTGTATAAGATGTAAAGAGGCATAGATAGAGTGCACAGCATCTTTTTCCCCAGTGTAGTAATAGCTAACACCAGGGGACATACGTTGTGAAGTTATTATTTTAATAATATTTGACTAATATTGTAATTACATTGTTTGATTAAGCATCCTTTTGTTGTTTACATAACTCATTACAGATTTTATGTAAAAGTATGTGAATGGCATACGTCATCATGCCAACGTGCCATAGATGCGGTCCTCACTAAAGTAAAAATGAAGAGTAGACATTATCCGTAGCTCTCCCTTGTTTTGCTTTCGATCAATCTTTGGAGTTAAGAAAACATTACAGTGGCGATATGTACATTTAAAAATGAACCTAAGACAACTACCTACTTGCTGAAGTGCAGTGAGATGGTCAAGTTAAAAAAGAGTGCAGCATGTTTTTTACTCAAATCAGCAAGTGTTCTTCGCAAGGGGAGAGAGATGGTCGAGTTAAACAACGGCAAAAAGCAGATGAAATTCACGGGTTCATAAACAATGAGTACTGGGTGATAATAACGATAAATTGGCATATGTCATCACTCAACCACATTGTAAGTGCGCACCTCACTAAAGTGAAACTGAGGAGTACTCATTATCCCCGGCTCTTCTCTGTTTTCCTTTTGATTTGTTTTCGGAGTTACAGAACGTAACAACACCCTTTTCTGGTGAGTGGAATAGAAGTTTAAGGGAGGTGGCAAAGGCAGGTGTTTTTTTTACACAGTAAGTGGTAAACGCCTGATATACACTGCTGAGGATGGTGGTCGAAGCTGATGTAACAAGGACACTTTTTAAGAGGCTCTTTGATAGGCACATAGATGAAAGAAAAGGTGGGGGTCAGGATTACGGGCTGTGTAGGAGGGAAGGGTTAGAATGATTATGGAGTATGGCACAACATAATGGGCCAAAGGGCCCTTTCTGTGCTCTACTGTTCTAAGTTTTATGTTCTAAATATCAGAACCCTCACCAGTGGAATTTTGGAACTACCAGAACCCTCTTCAGGCCAGGTTAGGATAGGCAGTAGCTGCTGGCATCATTGTGATCTCTAAACTATATCCAAATTAGTGAAGAAATAGACCTTCCTTTGATAGCGTGCCATGGGGAGACATGGTAGTATAATGGTTAGCACAATGCCTTACAGCACAGGTGACGAGGGTTCAATTCCCACCGCTCCCTGTAAGAAGTTTGTGTGTTCTCCCCATGACCCTGTGGGTTTCCTCCGGGTGCTCCGGTTTCCTCGCTCCATCCAAAGAAGTATCGGTTGGTAGGTTGATTGGTCATTGTAAATTGTCCCGTGATTAGGCTAGCAGTAAATGGGGAGATTGCTGGGTAGTGTGGCTCGAACGGCTGGAAAAGCTTACTCTGCACTGTATCTCAATAAGTAGTAATAATAATGACAATAAATATTCACAGATCATCATCAAGGAAAATGAGTTATTAGAGACCACTCGGCTCGAAGGTCGACAGAAATAACAACTGCCAATAACCTCCAGGGGGTTGGATTAGTGCTGCCCTCACAAATTGCCAAACAATTGTCTTTCTGATTCTCTGCTTGCTAGCAACATGGGCCATTTGATAAAATCATAGAGTAATACAGCACAAATGCAGGCCATTCAGCCCAATTGGTTGATGCCAACCATAGTACCATCCCTGCTAGCCCAGTTGCCCATATTCAGCACATTTTCCTCCAATCCCTTCCCTTCTGTGTGCTCATCAAAATGCCTCTTAAATGTTGCAATTGTATCCAGCTTGACCAGTTCCTCTGGCAGCTCATTCCAGGTACTCCCTATCCTCTGTGTAAAGAAGTCACCTCTCAGGTCTCCTTTATATCTTTCCCCTCTATTCTTGTATATGTGCTCTCTACTTTTTGATTCCCCAACCCTGAAGGGAAGGGTGTGACCTTCCACCTAATCCATACCCCACATGATCTTATAAACTTCTATGAGGCCAGCTCTCATTCTCCTATTCTCCAGGGCACAGAGATCCAGCATGACCAACTCCTCCTTATAACTGAAAGCTGATGGCTTTTCTCAAGAATGCAGGTAAGCTTAGCCTCCTGCCCTGTGTCACATCAGCCGCTCTCCCAGTCCCGCTTCCAAGCACCGCTGTGAGTTTTTAGCATCATCGAACCATCAGGCAGCCAGAAGGATTCAGAGGAACAGAGTTGTGGGCTCTGTCTGGGACAAGAATAGAAGCTATGGGTAGGAAAACATGGTGAGCTTTGGTTTTATGTTGGTTTGATCCTGAAGCATGTTACAAGAGGATCGTACCTCTTTCCCCCAGATAACTGCAACGTCCCATGTCCTATAACTGACATGAAACTCTGTGATGATAACCAGCTCTGGCCCAAGCTGTAGATGGTGGGGGGGCGGGGGGGCTGGGTGAGTGGGGTTGGGCATGAAGGTGAGGCCAATTCTGACCAGAGGAAAGGGTACCGTTGGCCAATCAGGACCAACAAGATGAAGCATTACAGCTTACTTATGCCCTGGTTGCAGGTGGGGAAGAGAGGGGAGAGTCACATGTTCCTCCACCCCAGAATTAAGAAAAAGAAACTACAAATACTGGATGCCTACAATAAAGAAAAAATCCTGGTGATGTGAGATTTCTGGCTTTTGTGCCCCATGCTTGTTGGTATCTGTGAGGAGATTGCAAGGCCTGTATGGTGGGGAACTTTGATGGTGGATGTGCCCTTCTTGAGCAGCATTTCAACAAGTCAGGTTGAAGACCCTTTGTCAGAACTTCCTCAGAAAACTCATTTTCTCCTCCCACAGATGCAGTCTGACCTGTTGAGTATTTCTGGCATTTTCTGATTTTATTTAGGCATGTACTGCATGTGACTCCCATCTCACAGCAATACCATTGCCTTGTAAAATTACCTTTGTGTATGGAAGCAAAAGATAACCTCCTAAGATGTCTTTAAGACGGTTAGATATATTTGGGTTATGGGAAAAAGCAGGTAGGTGAAGCTGAGGCCAGATCAGCCATGATCTTATCAAATGATGGAGCAGGCTCAACAGGCCAGATGGCCTACTCTTGCTCCTATTTGTCGTGTTCTTATGAACGTTCTGGATGATATTTTATACATCTTTTTACAAAACACAGGAGGCATTGAACCAATTGGAATTCAGGTGGAAGAACACCCACAAAATGCAACACCTTGGCATAAACCAGCATCACTTCCACTGTGATATTTGTCAATGTTTTGTCTTACAGTGAGTTTTAAAGATAGCAATGCCTCAAGTCTGCATGAAAATTATCCACAAGCTCCTCAGCCAGTTCAGAAAAGAAATAGCAGCTCAAAAATTATGTCTCAATAAGTGTCCAAGTAGAATAACACATGGGCAACACCATCTCTGCACTGCAGAAAATCAGTCACCTGACACAATTTGGAGTCTCATAAAGGGGACATAGTGATAATGAAGGTGTAAGCCTTACTTCCAATGAACTTAAGATTTTACCTCCCACCCTTCACAGATATTTAGAAAAAATCTTTTGATACCCTATTTATATGACCCTGATTATGAATCTCGGTCATTAACTCAAATGCTACACTCTAATTTGTTTTAACCTTATTTTGCAAATATAGTGATCAAAATTATAAATAAAATGATGAGGACCACACACGTCAGGAAACTAATCTCAAATATTGGAAACCAGTATTAAAGAACCAGCTTCACTTGGAGCAGCAGGTGGAGAAAAGACTGGTTTAATGGAAAGATTTTTAAAAGCTGCAGCTTAACTTCTTTTTTGTCAGATGTGTTGTATGGGAAGGCTTAGCTTGTTAAGAGCAGATGCATAGAACTGTGGTTCACAGAACTGCAGCACAGAAGGAGTTCCTTTGTGTACACTCAGGCCGAGAGCTACTTGAAGTGCATGTTGGATTAAGCAGGATAATTTTCAAGGCTGTGGAAAAGAGAATAACTGGTAGTTCTACCTGAAAGCCGATGTACTCATAACCAGTGAAATGGCCTCTTACTGATTTTATGACACACCAAATGGACACATCCATCTCATGATAAGATCTGCACAGGGTCTTGTCAGCAATAAAAATCTATTGCGACTCCAGTGGGATGTGGTTACCATGCTATATTGTAGTTGAAACTCAACAAACTCCTTTTGTTTGTATTCTACAATGAAGCAATCTCTACATCAGATTTACACGGAATGATGCAGATTCCTGTCCAAGTTTCCTTTGGAACTTTACATTAGAGCTCAGGAAACATCATTAGGAGATGGCACCCTCATTTTCAATGTGCTGTTCCCTGAACAAAACCAAAATGGAGGACACACTCAGATATGACCCATACCTACCTCCCCTTCTTGGATCCCCTTCCCACAAGGTAAGAGCGTAATCCTGGACTCCCCAGGCACACTCTAACCCAGTGTTCTTACACCCTCGTAATTCTCCATCCATGACAACCTGATTACCTCTGATTCTTTGATCACCATAAGTACCTCAGAGACACAAGAGATTCTGGAGGTGCTGGAGATCTTGAGAGGCATACACAAAATGCTGGAGGAGCTCAGTGGGTCAGGCAGCATCTATGGAGAGAAATGGACAGTCAACATTTCGGATCTAATGATATGAATCCTGATGGAGCATCTCAACCCCAAATGTTGACTGTTTACTTCCCTATGTGGATGTGGCCTGACCTGCTGAGTTCCTCAGTATTGTGTGTGTGTTGCTCCATGGGTACATCCCTCAGCCTCTGGCCTGATCTTCCACTTCCCTGATCTGACTCAAAGCTTTCCCCCAAAAGCTTTAAACCACAGATGATTCGTGACACATGATCACTTGCACCAATCTCCACTGTGACCCATAGACCCAGCTCTGGCCCTAGACTCTCCTGATATTTCCTACTGTACAATGCAATGGGACACCAGGTTAGGGCAGCAAGGTTAGAGTAATGCTATTACAGTGGCAGCTTTAAGATGCTGGTTCAATTCCCACCACTGTCTGTAAGGAGTTTGTATACTCTCTCCGTTGTCGTGTCGATTTCCTCTGGATATTCTGGTTTCCTAGCACATTCCAAAGATGTACGGCTGGAATTAGTGATTTGTAGGCATGCTATGTAAGCGCTGGAAGATTAACGATACTTGCGAGATGCTCAGCACAGTGCTTGCTGATTTGATGCAAATGATGCGTTTTGCTGTATGTTTCAATGTCCATGCGACAAATAAAGCTAACTTTCTTTTCTTTTAGTTGGGAGCCCCTAGCACTGGGTTGGACTGTACCCAGTCCAGACCAGAATGCAGTGACCAATGACTACGTTTCTCTAGTCTCTGTGAATCCCTAGATCATCATCTGGAATTCCTGGAGCCATGGAGAATTACAGCACAGAAACAGACCCTATGGCCCGCCAAGTTCATACTGACCATTAACCACCCATGTTACTTTAATCCCCGATTCTCAGCAGCTCCCCACAGACTCCATCACTTATCTACATACTGGTGGCTATTTATAGCAGCTAATTAACCCGTCAGTCTGCAGATCTTTGGGATGAGGGAAGAAAACAGAGCCCCAGCGGGAATCCATGCAATCACAGGGAGAATGTCCGGCTCCATGCAGAGTCCACCAAAGCCCATGATGGGACCTGTATCTCTAGTGCCATGAGGTGGTAGAGCTGGCAGCTTCTCCACTGCATTGCCCTGATTATCCTTGTATGCAATTGAGTAAATTAAGTCTTATTGTTCAGATAATAACTGGAACAACATGGCATGAATGCTATGTCTTTATGTCTGAGGTTCACATCCAGAGGCTGACAAAGTCCGTGTCCAGAGCTCGGTGAGCAGGAAGCCTGAAAGACCAAAGAACAAAGTTGGCGAGTATGGAACTAGAGGCCCAAATGTCATGTCTGCGTGTCTGGGCCAGAAACTGGAGCTTGAAAGCCTGGTGTCTCCAGAGGTCGGAAACCTGGAGCTGTCCTGTCCTGTGGTTGGAGGGCTGTGTGCGTGAAGGTGTGGGACGGTGGGAAGGGGCATGCCTTGCTGCTGTAGATGCTGCTTGCATTCTGCGTTGTGTTGCTGTTGAACATTGTGCACATACCATGTTGGTGCCGGAATGTGCTTATGGGCTGACACCAGCACATCCTAAAGGTGCTAACACAAACAAAACATTTCACTGTATGTTTCAATGTACATGTGATAAATAAATCTGAATCTGAATGGCCTGATTGGTTGACACTGCCTATCTTCAAAAACCATGAACAAGATCTTATTAACCAATGTGAACGGCTCAGGTTAGATGCTGAAGGTTGGAATCACTTCTAAAAATATCGAATAAACTTGATTTCAGACATCGTTACAGCCAAGTTGAAATACATTGTGACACCATCCTCTGAAGCTGCAGAACCAGAATCCAAGGGGGAGAGTCATGTCAGAGTGTACAAAGCCTTGTAGGACCATTCCAGTTCGGTGTAACAGTCCTGGAAGGCACTACCAGATTGGGGGAAGATACTCACATAATATTTAAGAGGTATCTGGACATGCACTTAAATTCCCAACACACCAGAGTCCTCTGACCGAGTGCTATTCAATGGGATCAGTCTTGATAGGTTTATAATGGTTGGCATGGGCACAATGGGCCAAGTGGCCATTTTCTGTGCAGTATGTCTCTGGGGTTCTATTGGTAAAAATATCAGACAAGGTTTCATGGACTGGTGGGAGAGAATAGTTAATTCCTGCCTCTGTTTCTAGTGTTCTAATTTCTTTCTGCAATCACAGCAAAAGTAGGAGATAAAATGTATTGTTCTTCAACAAAGAAAATGACTCCGCCAGTTAGTTAACTTTAGCCCACAAAGTAGCAACTATTAAAATCAAATTATAATATTTACAGAGTGCACAATATTGCTTTGTTACAAGATACCATTTCAATGATGGGTTAAAAGGGTAAATCCTTTATTGAAACAAAGATATTTAATATGAGTGATAATTATCAATAGCAAATACTGTACATTGGAATTTCAATCTATTGTAAAAGATATGGCAAGACCATTTTATTTTTTTTTTAAGACAGGGCACGGAGCGACCACTCCCTGCTGAACATCGACGGCTCCTCAGTAGAAATCGTAAAGAGCACAAAATTTCTTGGTATTCACCTGACGGAGAATCTCACCTGGTCCCTCAACACCAGCTCCATAGCGAAGAAAGCCCAGCAGCGTCTCTACTTTCTGCAAAGGCTGAGGAAAGTCCATCTCCTACCCCACATCCTCATCACATTCTACAGGGGTTGTATTGAGAGCATCCTGAGCAGCTGCATCACTGCCTGGTTCGGAAATTGTACCATCTCGGATCACAAGACCCTGCAGCGGATAGTAGGTCAGCTGAGATGATCATCAGGGTCTCTCTTCCTGCCATCACTGACATTTACACTACATGCTGCATCCGCAAAGGAAACAGCATTATGAAGGACCCCATGCACCCATCATACAATCTCTTCTTCCTCTTACCGTCTGGGAAAAGGCTCCGAAGCATTCGGGCTCTCACGACCAGACTATGTAACAGTTTCTTCTCCCAAGCTATCAAACTCCTCAATACCCGAAGCCTGGACTGACACTTTGCCCTACTGTCTTGTTTATTATTTATTACAATGCCTGCACTGTTTTTGTGCACTTTATGTAGTCCAGTGTAGGTCTGTAGTCTAGTGTAGCTTTCTCTGTGTTGTTTTTTTTATTATGTAGTTCAGTCTAGTTTTTGTACTGTGTCATGTAACACCACGGTCCTGAAGAACATTGTCTCATTTTTACTATGCACTGTACCAGCAGTTATGGTCGAAATGACAATAAAAGTTGACTTGACTTGAAATAATTACTGGCAACCAACAAAATTGATTTCATAGAATTAATTATTACTAATTTAATTTCTGTTTTCTTACTATGCATTGCATGTTGTACTTAATTTGCAATAACGTGCACGCACTTAGGTTAATTTTATTAATATGAAAGTGGAACAAATAAGAATAACAAATTAGTCCCACAACTAAGTAGGCAAAAAAGACAGCATTGCAAATCATTGGAAATGAATAGCAACACACACAAAATGCTGGAGGAACTCAGCAGGTCAGGTAGCATCTGTGGAGATAATGACAGCAGCTCTGGTAGGTTCTATGGAAGTTAATGACTCAGCAACTCAGGTAGGTTCTACGGAGGTTAATGACTCAACAGCCAGGTAGCGTCTATGGAGGATAATGACTCAGCAGGTCTGGGAGTATCGATGGAGGAAATGACTCAGCAGGTTAGGTAGCATCTATGGAGGATAATGACTCAGCAGGTCAGGGAGAATCTATGGAGGACAATGACTCAACAGCTCAAGTAGCATCTATGGAGGATAATGATCAGTCAACATTCAGTTGGACTGTTGAACATTTTTGAGCATTTTGTGTATGTTGGCAAGGCGATGTTTCTTGGGAATCTAAAGTAAGCGAGGCATAAGACCGGCAGGTGAAAGGGCAAGTTTAAACCATCCGCATGTTGCTAAGCAGCAGAGCTGGAGAAATGGATGCAATGAGGAATATTGAATGCCAAAGATTTCCAATTCTTTGATTGCAAAGCACATAAGCACCTGAGGATGCCAGTCCTCACTGGTGCATTTCTGCCGTAGAACTTGAGCCTCTCCAATCAAGGATGAGACATGTTTTGGAATGCGAGTAAGGTGTGAGTGTCGGAATGGTGGTGTGTGAGTCACTTGATTGTTGATACACAGAACCTGCTTCTGTTTTCAGTAACAGACAGTAGCCTTTTCCAGCCTCCTAATGATTTTCATGCCTCCTCAGTAAAACAGGACCTCCCTCTACATACACTACTGTCTGTGTGGCCAGTGATCCCCAAGCTCCACACCCATTTCTGGCAATAGCTAGATTCAGACCTCACTTCCACATTAGGAAGAACAGCCACAATTTGAAACAGATAAAGTAGTATTTAGCTCTTAGGCGTGATTCATGAAATCTGGGAATTACTGTGGAGAGCTTCAATGTAAGTGCAATCTGTGTGCTCAGGTCCTTGTTTGAGGTTTATACACTGACGTTTCACAACAGAGAAAATTGCTCCATGTCCGAATCAGAATCAGAATCAGGTTTAATCACTAAAATGTGTCAGGAAGTTTGTAATTTTGTAGCAGCAAATCAGCGCCATACATAAAATATACTATAAATGATAAAAAATATATAATATTGTAGCGATGTGCTACACACAGCGCTGAAATAACGACACACGCAATGTCCAGAACGTACATGGACCCGTTGTTGTTGATCACCTTGAACGGCCCCTCGTACGGCCGCTGTAGCAGTGCCTGGTGTCCACCCCTTCGTACAAACACAAACTTACAGTTCTGCAGGTATTTGGGTACATGGGTCGGGGTTCGTCCATGCTGTGAAGTCGGCACGGGGGCCAGGTTGCCGAGCCTTTCGCGTAGTCTGTCCAGGACTGCTGCAGGTTCTTCCTCTTGCCCCCTTGGGGCTGGTATGAACTCTCCTGGGATGGCCAGGGGTGCGCCATACACCAACTCGGCCGACAAGGCGTGCAGATCCTCTTTGGGCACTGTGTGAATTCCAAGCAGGACCCAGGGAAGCTCGTCCACCCAGTTAGGTCCTCTCAGGCGGGCCATGAGAGCCGACTTCAAGTGACGGTGGAAGCATTCCACTAGTCCGTTCGACTGTGGGTGGTAGGCAGTTGTGTGGTGCAGCTGCGTTCCCAATAGGCTGGCCACAGCTGACCACAGGCTGGAGGTGAACTGGGTGCCTCTGTCGGAGGTAATGTGGGCCGGTACCCCGAAGCGTGCTACCCAGGTTGCAATCAGTGCTCGGGCGCAGGAATCTGCAGATGTGTCGGTGAGCGGGACCGCCTCTGGCCACCTCATGAACCGGTCTACCATAGTTAGGAGGTACCGTGCTCCTCGGGACACTGGTAGGGGGCCCACGATATCCACATGAATGTGGTCGAATCTCTGGTGGGTGGGTTCGAACTGCTGCGGCGGGGCTTTAGTGTGCCGCTGCACCTTGGCTGTTTGGCACTGCGTGCACGTTCTGGCCCATTCACTGACCTGCTTGCGAAGTCCGTGCCACGCGAACTTGCTGGAGACCAGCCGGATGGTTGTCCTGATAGATGGGTGCCCCAAACCGTGTATGGAGTTGAAAACTCGCCGCCTCCAGGCTGCCGGGACGATGGGGCGAGGTTGGCCGGTAGCCACGTCGCACAGGAGGTTCCTCTCACCTGGGCCTACAAGGAAGTCCTGCAGTTGCAAACCCGAGACTGTGGTCCTGTAGCTGGGCATCTCTTCGTCTGCCTGCTGTGCCTCCGCCAGTGCTGCATAGTCCACCCCCAGGGACAGGGCCTGGACAGCTGGTCTGGAGAGTGTGTCCGCCACGACATTGTCCTTTCCCGAGACATGCTGGATGTCCGTCGTGTACTCGGAGATGTAGGACAGATGTCGCTGCTGGCAAGCCGACCAGGGATCGGACACCTTTGTGAACGCGAAGGTCAACGGTTTGTGGTCCATGAACGCGGTGAACGGCCCTGCCTTCCAAGAAGTACCTGAAATGCTGGATTGCTAGATACAGTGCCAACAGCTAACGGTCGAAAGCACTGTACCTGAGTTCGGGTGGTCATAGGTGCTTGCTGAAGAATGCCAGGGGTTGCCAGCGCCCCTCGATGAGCTGCTCCAGCACCCCACCGACTGCTGTGTCAGATGCGTCCACCGTGAGTGCGGTCAGAACGTCCATTCTGGGGTGCACCAGCATCGCCCCATCTGCCAAGGCTTCCTTGGCTTTAACGAAAGCGGCCGCGGCCTCCTCATCCCAAGTAATGTCCTTGCCTTTACCCGACATCAGGGTGTACAAAGGGCGCATGATACGGGCTGCTGAGTGGAGGAAACGGTGGTAGAAGTTCACCATACCAACGAACTCCTGTAGGCCTTTGATCGTGTTGGGCCGGGCAAAGTGGCGGATCGCGTCTACCTTGGCGGGCAGAGGTGTTGCCCCGTCTTTGGTAATCCTGTGGCCCAGGAAGTCGATGGTATCGAGACCAAACTGGCATTTGGCCGGGTTGATCTTGAGGCCAAAATCACTCAGGTGGGAGTAGAGCTGGCGGAGGTGGGACAGATGTTCCTGGCGACTACTGCTGGCTATAAGGATGTCGTCCAAATAGATGAACACAAAGTCCAGGTCGCGTCCCACCGTATCCATTTGCCGCTGGAACATCTGTGCGGCATTCTTCAGGCTGAACGGCATTCGGAGGAACTCAAACAGGCCGAATGGGGTGATGAGTGCTGTTTTGGGGATGTCTTCAGGGTGCACCGGGATTTGATGGTATCCCCGGACAAGGTCTACTTTGGAAAATATTCTTGCCCCGTGCAGGTTTGCTGCAAAGTCCTGTATGTGCGGCACAGGGTAGCGGTCTGGAGTGGTAGCCTCGTTCAGTCTGCGGTAGTCGCCGCATGGTCTCCAACCCCCGGCTGTTTTGGGCACCATGTGGAGGGGGAGGCCCATGAGCTGTCGGACCTCCGTACGATCCCCAATTCCTCCATCCTCTTGAACTCTTCCTTCGCCAGGCGGAGCTTTTCCGGGGGGAGCCTTCGTGCACGGGTGTGGAGGGGTGGTCCCTTGGTCGGGATATGGTGCTGTACCCTGTGTCTGTGCATGGCTGCTGTGAACTGCGGTGCCAGAATCGATGGAAAGTCCGCCAGGATTCTGGTGAATTCGTTGTCCGACAGCGTGATGGAGTCCAGGTGTGGGGCCGGCAACTTGGCTTCACCCAGGGAGAACGTCTGGAAAGTCTCGGCATGTACCAGTCTTTTCCCTTGCAAGTCGACCAGCAGGCTGTGAGCTCGCAAGAAGTCCAGCCCCAGGAGTGGTTGGGCCACGGCGGCCAGTGTGAAGTCCCACGTGAACCGGCTGGCGCCGAACTGCAGCTGCACTGTGCAGGTGCCGTAGGTCCATATCGTGCTGCCGTTTACGGCCCTCAGGGTGGCTTCCTGTTGTGGGTGTCGTATCCCGTTGGGGGCAAGATGCTGATTTCCGTTCCGGTGTCGACCAAAAAGTGGCGTCCCGACTGTTTGTCCCAGACGTACAAGAGGCTGTCCTGGTGGCCAGCCGCCATAGTCATTAGTGGCAGCTGGCCCTGGCCCTTGCAGGGCGGGCGATAACGGCGGGCTTTTGTGCCCTACCGCTGGTGGTAGAAACACCACTGTTCGCTGGCCTCCTCACTCCTGCCTCTGTGTTGTGTGTTGGTCTGGTCTGCTGTTGGGCACGTGGCCTGGTAATCTGACCGACGGACGCCACGCTCTCCCTCTTGGCTTTCCACAGCACGTCTGCCTGGGCCGCCACCTTCCAGGGGTCGCTGAAATCTGCGTCGGCCAGCAGCAGATGCATGTCCTCGGGCAGTTGCTCCAGGAACGCTTGCTCGAACATGAGGGAGGGCTTGTGTCCGTCAGCCAGGGCCAACATCTCGTTCATCAATGCTGATGGCAGTCTGTCTCCCAAACCGTCCAGGTGAAGCAGGCAGGCACCCCGCTCACGCCGCGAGAGGCCAAAGGTCCCAATGAGCAGCGCTTTGAATGCTTCATATTTGCGTTCTTCCAGGGGCGACTGTATGAAATCCGCAACCTGGGCGGCCGTCTCCTGGTCAAGGGCGCTCACCACGTGGTAGTAACGCGTGGAATCAGAGGATATCTGCCGAATCTGGAACTGGGCTTCTGCTTGGCTAAACCACACGCGTGGTCGCAGCATCCAGAAAGTCGGCAGTTTCAGCGAAACTGTGTGAACAGATGAAGAGTCGGTCATCTTTGGTCCAAATCCCGTTTGGACCGTTGGGGTCACCAACGTAGCGATGTGCTACACACAGCACTGAAATAACGACACGCAGTCAGTAAGTCATTTCGAGACTGGCATTTAATCCCTAGCGCCCGCCCTCTCCGGGCGGAAGTGACGTCAGAGGTGCATTACCAAAGTCTCTCCCCAGGCGCTGGCTATTTGTGAGCCAGTTCTCCTGCGCAGAAAGTGGGTCACCACAATATATTAAAAAGCAACAAGGCTGCGAGTGAACGGCTGATTTTTCAGAGTGAAGGGAGTTTTTTACTACTCGGGGTAAAAGAGAGACGAGACTGCGCAGATGTGTGACGTCAGCCAGTAGTGCATGAAGACTGCCATATCCAGCGGGCAGCGGAGAGAGAGGCAGCAGAGTGACAAGGCTTTGGCTCAATGGGCTTAGGCAGTAACGGGACGAGGCGAGGTAGGTTTACCGGTGTTATTTGCAGAAAGGAGGAACTATGTGTGTGAGGCTCGGTGTCAGGTGTGGAGGGTCCTGGAGTCTCCTAGAGTCTCCTAGCCTCCTGGAAGGCCATATCTACACCCAGTGTGTCAAACTGCAGCTCCTGAGGGACCGAGTTAGGGAACTGGAGATGCAGCTCGATGATCTTCACCTAGTCAGGGAGAGCAAGGAGGTGATAGAGAGGAGTTGCAGGCAGGTGGTCACACCAGGGCCACGGGAGACAGACAAGTAGGTCACAGTCAGGAGGGGGAAGGGGAAAAGTCAGGTACTACAGAGTACCCTTGTGGCTGTACCTCTTGACAATAAGTACTCCTGTTTGAGTACTGTTGGGGGGACAGCCTACCTGGGGGAAGTGGCAGTGACCCTGTGGCTCAGAAGTGTAGGGAAAGGAAGAGGAAGGCAGTAGTGATAGGGGACTCTATAGTCAGGGGTTCAGACAGGTGATTCTGTGGATGCAGGAAAGAAACTCGGATGGTAGTTTGCCATCCAGGTCCCAGGATGTTTCAGATCGCGTCCAAGATATCCTGCAGTGGAAGGGAGAACAGCCAGAGGTCGAGGTACATATTGGTAACAATGACATAGGTAGGAAAAGGGAAGAGGTCCTGAAAAAAGACTACAGAGAGTTAGGAAGCAAGTTGAGAAGCAGGACCCCAAAGGTAATAATCTCGGGATTACTGCCTGTGCCACGCAACAGTGAAAATAGGAATAGAATAAGGTGGAGGATAAATACGTGGCTGAGGGATTGGAGCAGGGGGCAGGGATTCAGATTTCTGGATCATTGGGACCTCTTTTGAGGCAGGTATGACCTGTACGAAAAGGACGGGTTGCACTTGAATCCCAGGGGGTCCAAAATCCTGGCGGGGAGATTTGCTAAGGCTACTGGGGACAGTTTAAACTAGAATTGTTGGGGGTGGGAACCAAACTGAAGAGACTGGGGAAGAGGTTGGTTTACAAATAGTGAAAGCTTTTAGACAGTGTGAGAGGGAGGATAGGCAGGTGATAGAGAAGGGACGTGCTCAGATCAAAGGTTTGAGATGTGTCTATTTTAACGCAAGGAGTGTTGTAAACAAAGCAGATGAGCTTAGTGCATGGATCAGTACTTGGAGATATGATGTGGTGGCCATTACAGAGACTTGGATGGCTCAAGGACAGGAATGGTAACTTCAAGTGCCGGGGTATTTGATGTTTCAGGAAGGACAGGAAGGGAGGCAAAAGAGGTGGGAGCATGGCACTGTTGATCAGAGATAGTGTCACGGCTGCAGAAAAGGTGGACGCCATGGAGGGATTGTCTACGGAGTCTCTGTGGGTGGAGGTTAGGAACAGGAAAGGGTCAATAACTCTACTGGGTGTTTTTTATAGGCTGCCCAATAGTACATACATACAGACAGACATACTTTATTGATCCCGAGGGAAATTGCGTGTTGTTACAGTTGCACCAACCAAGAATAGAGTAGAAATATAGCAAAATAAAACCAGAAATAATTCAATAATAATAAGTAAATTATGCCAAGTGGAAATAAGTCCAGGACCAGCCTATTGGCTCAGAGTGTCTGACACTCCGAGGGAGGAGTTGTAAAGTTTGATGGCCACAGGCAGGAATGACTTCCTATGACGCTCAGTGTTGCATCTCAGTGGAATGAGTCTCTGGCTGAATGTACTCCTGTGCCTAACCAGTACATTATGGAGTGAATGGGAGTCATTGTCCAAGATGGCATGCAACTTGGAAAGCATCCTCTTTTCAGACACCACCGTCAGAGAGTTCAGTTCCACCCCACCACATCACCGGCCTTGCAAATGAGTTTGTTAATTCTGTTGGTGTCTGCTACTGTCAGGGATATCGAGGAGCAGATAGGGTAACAGATCCTGGAAAGGTGTAATAATAACAGAGTTGTCATGATGAGAGATTTTAATTTCCCAAATATCAATTGGCATCTCCCTAGAGCAAGGGGTTTAGATGGATTGGAGTTTGTTAGGTGTGTTCAGGAAGGTTTCTTGACACAATATATAGATAAGCCTACAAGAGGAGAGGCTGTACTTGATTTGGTATTGGGAAATGAACCTGGCCAGGTGTCAGATCTCTCAGTGGGAGAGCATTTTGGAGATACTGATCATAATTCTGTCTCCTTTACAATAGCATTGGAGAGAGATGGGAACAGACAAGTTAGAAAAGCGTTTAATTGGAGTAAGGGGAATTATGAGGCTATCAGGCAGGAAATTGGAGGCTTAAATTGGAAACAGATTTCTCAGGGAAAAGTATGGAAGAGATGTTGCAAATATTCAGAGGATAGTTATGTAGAGCTCTGTATAGGTACGTTCCAGTGAGACAGGGAAATTAAGGTAGGGTACAGAAGTCATGGTGTACAAAGGCTATAATAAATCTAGTCAAGAAGAAAAGAAAGCTTACAAAAGGTTCAGAGAGCTAGGTAATGTTAGAGATCTAGAGGCCAACAGGAAGGAGCTTAAGAAGGAAATTAGGAGAGCCAGAAGGGACCATGCGAAGGCCTTGGCGGGCAGAATTAAGGAAAACCCCAAGGCATTCTACAAGTACGTGAAGAGCAAGAGGATAGGACGTGAAAGAATAGTACCTATCAAGTGTGACGGTGGAAAGTGTGTATGGAACCAGACGAAATAGCAGAGGTACTTTACTTCAGTATTCACTAAGGGAAAGGATCTTAGTGACTATAGTGATGACTTGCAGCAGACTGAAAAGCTTGAGCATATAGATATTAAGAATGAGGATGTGCTGGAGCTTTTGGAAAACATCAAGTTGGACAAGTTGCCAGGACAAGATGAGATGTACCCCAGGCTACTGTGGGAGGCGAGGGAGGAGATTGCTGAGCCTCTGTTGATGATCTTTGCATCATCAATGGGGACAGGAGAGGTTCCGGAGGATTGGAGAGTTGTGGATGTTGTTCCTTTATTCAAGAAAGGGAGTAGAGAAAGCCCGGGAAATTATAGACTAGTGAGTCTTACCTCAGTGGTTGGTATGTTGATGGAGAAAATCCTGAGAGGCAGGATCTATGTACATTTGGAGAGGTATAATATGATCAGGAGTAGTCAGCATGGCTTTGTGAAGGGCAGGTTGTGTCTTACGAGCCTGATTGAATTTTTTGAGGATGTGACTAAACACATTGATGAAGGAAGAGCAGTAGATGTAGTGTAGATAGATTTCAGAAGGGCATTTGATATGGTACCCCATGCAAGGCTTGTTGAGAAAGTAAGGAGGCATGGGATCCAAGGGGACATTGCTTTGTGGATCCAGAACTGGCTTGCCCACAGAAGGCAAAGAGTGATGGTAGACAGGTCATATTCTGCATGGAGGTCGGTGACCAGTGGAGTGCCTCAGAGATCTGTTCTGGGCCCCTTACTCTTTGTGATTTTTATAAGTGACCTGGATGAGGAAGTGGAGGGATGGATAAATAAGTTTGCTGATGACAGAAAGGTTGGAGGTGTTGTGGATAGTGTGGAGAACTGTCAGAGGTTAGAGTGGGACATTGATAAGATGCAAAACTGGTCTGACAAGTGGCAGATGGAGTTCAACCCAGCTAAGTGTGAAGTGGTTCATTTTGGTAGGTCAAATATGATGGCAGAATATAGTATTAATAGTGTGGAGGATCAGAGGGATCTTGGGGTCTGAGTCCATAGGATGCTCAAAGCAGCTGCGCTGGTTGACACTGTGGTTAAGAAGGTGTATGGTGTATTGGCCTTCATCAATTGTGGAATTCAATTTAGGAGCCGAGAGGTAATGTTGCAGCTGTATAGGAGCCTGGTCAGACCCCACTTGGAGTACTGTGCTCAGTTGTGGTCACCTCTCTACAGGAAGGATGTGGAAGCCATAGAAAGGGTGCAGAGGAGATTTACAAGGATGTTGCCTGGATTGGGGAGCATGCCTTATGAGAATAGGTTGAGTGAACTCGGTCTTTTCTTCTTGGAGTGAAGGAGGATGGGAGGTGACCTGATAGAGGTATATAAGATGATGAGAGGCATTGATCGTGTGAATAGTCAGAGGCTTTTTCCCAGGGCTGAAATGGTTGATGCAGGAGGACACAGGTTTAAGGTGGTGGGGAATAGGTACAGAGGCGATGTCAGGGGTAAGTTTCTTACTCAGAGATTGGTGATTGATTGGAATGGGCTGCCAGCAACGGTGGTGGAGGTGGATACGATGGGGTCTTTTAAGAGACTTTTAGATAGGTACATGGAACTTAATAATATAGAGGGCTATAGGTAAGCCTAGTAATTTCTAAGGGTAGGGACATTTTCGGTAAAACTTTGTGGGCCAAAAGGCCTGTACTGTGCTGTAGGTTTTCTATGTTTCTAGTCGTGCAAAAAGAGAACAAAAATTAGTGAGGAACTGTTCAGAAATCTGACAACAGAGGGGAAGAAGTTGTTCCTAAATGTTGACTGTGTTCTTACACAATTTCTTTGCCCACATCAGCTTGAGAAAAATCTGGAAATATTTTATCATAATTTTGTGAAGAAATCGATGAAATTGAAGAAATTTAAGATACCCAATGTCTGGAACTCCTGCTATAAGCAAATTATTTAAAAGCCTGTTCCACTAGCATTGGTATGAACACTGAATTTCTAACTTCAGTTAAGTTATACTCCTTTGACCTCCTTTGTCTCCTCCTTCCTGGTCTCATCCTCACTTTGGTTCCCCAACCCTGTGTGATTCCATCTGCCCATCCTTTCCTTATGTAGTTTCGCTTCATCACACCCTTGCTATCAAATTGCAGCAGTGGAGTTGGTGTTGCCTCTATATGCCTCCTCTTTCACCCCCCACCTTTTCTTATGTCTCTTATCTATCACCTACCAGCCACTGTCACCCTCTCTACTTTCCCCCTCTGAGGTCTATCTGCCCACCAATTTGGGTTCAAATCTTTTGGTCAAGATAGCCCTAAGCTGTGGTCTCTGTCAAGATCACAGATCTGACCCTGTTGTTTTTCTGGGTTTCTTTTAGGTTTACAAGGATGGTTTTGAGGGCAGAGAGGGGAGTTCGGGGTCAGGTTAGAGTTTAATGACAGAGATGTGGGTGAGTTAGAGGACAGGCCAGAAACTAAGGCTGTTCTCAGCAGTCGAAGTTAAACGACGTGAATGTGTTTGGGCATCAGGCTGGCAGACCAGTGAGCACAAGGGCTTGTGGCCCCTCCCAGGCTGGCCTGGTCCAGAATCTGATTTCTGTGCAAGTATGCAAGTCAGTGAGACTGGAGTTTGGGGTCCCTTCACCGGTGAGTGTAGAGCTCGAGGCCTGGAGTTCCATGTCCTCATCCAGGGTTCTTCTTCATTGTCATTGGCGAGTTCTGGGTTGATACCAAAGGTGAAAACCCGAAGGCTGATTGGAAAGCCAGTAGCTGAGGTCTGATGCCTAGAGACACGGGTCTGCGATTCTCTGCAAAGCTGCCGGGGAAGTGGAAGGCCCTGTATCTGTGGATCCATGACTCTACTGGAGGCTGGAGGCCAAAGTCAGCCTGTGCTGGGGTTGGAGGATTAAGTATGTACAATGGTGGGAGGACAGGACTTGTTTTGCTGCTTTTGGTTTGTTGCTGGTATGTTCTGTTTTGTTCAGCCGAGCAAGGTGGACATGCTAGGTTGGCGCTGGAATGTGTGGTGACAGATGCGGCTGCCCCCAGTAAATCCTTGGGTGTGTTGATTGTTAATGCATGTGATGCATTTTACTGTATTTTTCAATGTTTTGTTGTGTTCTGTGTTGTTCTTGGTTGTGGATTTTAGTGTCACCTTCAAGACTATTGTTCTGAAGTTGCTCTACAACAAGCTAACCCAGCTGGCTGGATCTTCCAGTATCTGTCAGTGTTGGCAATGATAGTCCCCAGGATTTTGAATGCCTTGACCACAGACACAGCCTGACCATTAATTTCGAGGGGTGACGGTGCACAGATAGGGGGTTATCGGCAGAAGTCAATTCTCATTTCCACTGCCTTGATAGCGTTAAGCTTTCAAGCTGTTATGAGCTCTCTGCCTCTCTCTGATAGCAGGTCACATCATGATTAGAGATGAGACCAACTACAGCCATGTCATCCGTGAACTTTAATGGATTTGTCTGTGGAGGTAGTCATTTGTATAAGGTGAGAGAACACACCCTGGGGAGAGCCTGTGCTTATAGACATTGGATTGCACAAGCAGGAGCCCAGCCTTACATATTGCTTCCTTCCTGTGAGAAAGTTTGTAACCTACTGACAGATACCGTAGGGTACAGCTTGCTGTGGAGCAACTTTAGAACAATAGAGTTGTGCTGAAGGCATCACTAAAATCCACAAACAAGATTACTACCTTTCCTTTCGGTTAGTCCTGACGAAGGGTCTCGGCCCGAAATGTCGACAGCGCTTCTCCCTATAGATGCTGCCTGGCCTGCTGTGTTCCACCAGCATTTTGTGTGTGTTGTTGTTTGAATTTCCAGCATCTGCAGATTTCCTCCTGTTTCCTCACATGTAGGTGTTTGGGGGAGTCCAAACGTTGAGGGATGTAATGAAGGTGCAAGTTAACTGAATGATTTGCTCTTTAAGAAAACTGTAGTGGGTCAAGATGAGGATCAGTGATGGACTTAAGGTAGGCCGACATCAGTTGTTCAAAGGTTTTCATAACTACTGAAGTCAGAGTTCCACCCATCCCCTGCTAGCTCCTGCCTCACCCCTCTCTTTCATTGGCTATCCTTCCTGGAAACAAGGTCTGTATGTGAAACATTGACAATGCATCTGCCTCCACAGATGCTGCTCAACCCTCCAAGATGCTCCCATGGTTTATTTTTGGTCCAGGTACAGCCTCTGCTATCTCTTATGTATTTACTTAAAGGCTCTGGTGCTGATGACTGAATTATGTGGTTAAAGATTAATAGCTAAAGTGGATGAATTAATTCTGGGAGGTATCCTGATCTCAGATATTGCACTCAGTGCAAGCAGAAGAACATGTTAAAAGTGTAATAGACTTTATATTCTTCTCCAAGATATCAATATGCAGATACAATCATGAAGTGTTGTCAGAAATGATATGCCTGATTAAGATTATCCTGAGATACTGCAACGTTTGATTGAGTTTCCTGTCCAGTTCTTTATCTGATAGGAAAATAGCCCTGAAATTGTGAGTTGTTCAGATCTTTTTCAGATATTTTCTCCTGATATTTTCTCTTAAACGTGTTGCCATTCAATAGACAGAAGAGATTCTGCAGGTGCTGCAAACTCATCTACTCACTCACCTTCCCCTTCACCTGGTCTCACATATAACCTGCTAGCTCGTACTAGTATTCCTCTCTCCACCTGCTTGCCCCCTGTTTTTCCAGTCCTGATGAAGGGTCTCAGCATAAAATGTTTATTCCTCTCTCTAGATGCTGCCTGACATGCTGAGTCGCTCCAGCATTCTGTGTCAATTACTCCATTATTAGTTGGTTTTAAATGCCTGTTAAGTTTCTTGCTTATGATATAATGAATTGCTTTGCTTCATCTCTCTCAGCCGGCAAACTCTGCCAGGTGAGGTTGGCTCTGTCAAAATTTAACTCCTGTGTCACTTAGATTGACCAAAGCTCCAGGAAAGCTTCAGACAAACAAATCCTGTTTGAATGGGAAGCTTGGCAGTGAGAAGCAGTGCACTGATTAGATGTGCAAGCTGGCGGAATAATTGAAACCAAATCTTTGCACAGACCAACATTTATATAGCTTTTACCATTTCTGAATTATCCAAAGATAAAGTGAAACATAGTTTATTTTGCTGAACGAGTCATGATTTACTTTAACCTTTGGCCATGTCTCCTTCAATGTCTCAAAGGCCATTTTGCTTTCCTTGTTCATGTGATCTTCAGTATTTCTGTTCGCCTGATTCTCTTTGCGTCTCAATTGAACTGAGGGACAGTGAAAGTTTTTGAGATTAAATCAGTGCAACTGAACAGAATACCGAACAGGCATGGAGGAAATGGGCAAAGAAGTATTGTTATGGGAAAGAGAGAAGAGAGAGAGAAGAGAAGAGAGAGGAGGGAGGGAGAGAGAGAGAGAGAAGAGAAGAGAGAGGAGGGAGGGAGAGAGAGAGAGAGAGAAGAAATGGCAATAGGGGACAGGGATCACTGGAAGCTTTAAATAGGTTTTGGTAAGTTTCTGTATTTTTTTCTCTCTCTACCGCTCTATCTCTGTCTCTCTCTCCACTGTTTTCTCTCTCTTTCTCCCTTCTTTCTAACTCTACTTCTCTCAGTCCATGAGCGTGTCTCTCCCTTTTTCTTGGCCTAGAATGCATAATAGGATCTCTGTGATATGTCTGTCTCTCTGCCAGTTGTCTGTCTGTCTGCCCCTCTCTCTGCATGTAGCTTTCTTTTCCTTGTTTCTGCCTGATCATTTTTTTTCTCTGCTTCCCTATATTTTCCTCTGCTATTGAGAATTATTTTCTCCTTCCTCACTTTTAATTCCTCTAGCTTCTTTACTCCTATCATCACAAATAACTTCCCCATTCTCTCTCCTTCTATATCCCAATCTCCTTTATGTTGCTTCTCTCTGTCACGCTGTATTATTTTGTGCTCTGGTTACCTGAATAAGCATCAGCACAGTTCCTAACCATTGTACATTGCTTTGGAAAGAAACACGTGGGATACACAATGCAACCATGGCCAACTAAACCAAACCTGGTACCGAATAAAAATGGTATTGGAAAATTGGGAGGATTTTGGAAGTTAAGTCTGAAACTGGTGGAAAAATGAACTACAAAATGTAAGATGGAAATAGATTGTCAAAGCGTCTGAAGGCCAAACCAGTGAAGTTTGGGGAATACTAAAACAGAGGCCCACATCTGAGAATAAAATATAAAAAGAGAGCTAGTGGTCCTATTGGTTTTAACATTCCACAGATTGTAGAATGTGCTCATTGGATTGAAAGATGACTAACTCACTGCTGCCCTTCAAGGAGGTTGTAGGAGTAGAAGGGAAAGAAACTGATACACCAGTTAGTCCTGAGGGAAAATATTGGAGTCTGTCATTATTGACCTGTGCATTTAGAAAATCAATCTACTGTTTGGAACAATCAATGCAGATTTAAGCAAGGGAAACTGAGTTTGACAAATCTGTTAGAGAACTGAGAGGATGTTACAAGAGATACATCCTCATGTGGTGATGAAAGTTTACCAGTGCGTTCATAAACAGGATTCTATGCATCATTTGCTATTTTGAAAATGGATCATTTTCAGGATAGTAGTCTGTGTGACTATTTCAGTCTACTGAGTCTGTGGTTCACAAAGTAATCACATATGCCACATACTTTCCGAATAAACTGTCCTCCCCCTATTCCCAACAACTCCACCCAGATTCCAGTACTCGCTGACACACTGGGAACAATTTGTAACATTCAATTAACTTCCAATTTTCATGTGCTTCAGATGTGGCAAGAATGGAATATCTGGATGAAACTCGCTGGGTCCCAGGGAGAATGTGCATACTCCGCACAGACAGCATCCAAGGTCAGGATTGAACCTGGCTCACTGGAGGTGTGAGGGAGCAGGCCCGCTAGATGCTCCTCACCTCACTAGCCAAACACTGGGCACCTTACCTGTTTATTTGCTATGCCCTTTCAGTGATCTATCAGATCATCAATACTGTCAATACTAAACCTGCAGAGACATCAATACTTTGAACATATTCCGGAGGTACAACTGGATGGAAAGGATAATTTAGCTTATGGGTGTGCACTTTTATCATTAGCTAAACATCGTCTAGTATACAAAATGTTCTGTGTAGAAAAGACAAACCCTTTGGTTCTAAAATCAACATGCAGGCAAATCCACAGCACTGGATACAGATTCAGTTTGTTTATCACATCGAGACATAGTGTGAACTGCAACGTTTGAACTAACAACCAACACATCCAAGGATGTACTGGGAGCAGTGTGCAAATGTTGCTACACATTCTGATGCCAGCATAACAGGCCCACCGTGTTCAGCCGAACAACAGAGAACACAACAAATGACAAAGCAACAATCGCAAAACAAGACCCGTTCCTCCCTCCCAAACACCCACCTACGCACATCTGTTGTCCTCTAACCCCAGGACAGACCGTCTTTGGCCTCTAGCCTCCAGAGGGCTCACAGATTCTCAGTGCAGCTCACAAATCCCCTTTCTTTTCATAGTGTGTAATCACTATTAAATTTGGTCCTTGACTTTCCATTTCTTACAGCGTGGTCAGCGTGGAGTTTTGGAGTGGGAACCCACGTCCTAAAATGTTGGTCTGACTTAGTGCAGCATAATATAGAGAGGGAGAGGAAACTCCCAGGGCAGGGGAGCCTAAACTAGGGCAAGAGGGTAAAGATTGGGAAGTGTGCTGAGGGGCAACTTTTTTGTACAGAGGCTGGTGAATATATGGAATGAGCTGTCAAAGGAACTGGTTGAGGCAGATGCAATAATATCATTAAGGAAACACTTGGATAGGTACTTGGTTGGATGTAGGCCAGCCTCAGGAAATTGGGACGAGCTGGGTGGGTACCCTGGTTAACCTGGACTAGTTGGGCCAAAGGATCTGAGTTGTGTTGTATTGCTCTATGACTCAGTGAAGATGTCAGCATTTACAGAATGATGTTGACATATGTTGTCGATGTCTTCAATAGTCACGAATATTCAAAAACATTTAGGAACAATCAAGAACCAAAATAGTATGATGATGATCACATTTATTAAAAGTCCAATAAAAATCAGCCCTGTATATATAGAAGCAAACAAATACATGCAAATAAACATCCAATAGGACTGCATACAGCCAACCCAAGATCAAAACTTATAAAGCTATAAGACACTGGAATAGGATTAGGCCATTCAGCCCATCGAATTTCATCTGCCATTCAATTATCTATTCAGGCCTTTCAATATATGGTAGATTTCAATGAAATATCCCCCTCTTCCTTATATACTCCAGCAAGTACGGGCCCAGAGCCATAAGATGCTTCTCATACATTAACCCTTTCATCCCCAGATCATTCTCATAAACCTCCTTCGGACCCTCTCCAACAACAGCGAGTCCTTCCATAGATATGGGATCCGAAACTGTTCACAAATCCCCAAATGTGGTCTGACTAATACCTTACAAAGCCTCATCTTTTATATTCCATTCTTCTTGAAATGAATGCTAACCCCTATATTTGCTTTCCTTACTCTTGAATCTATCTGCATGTTAACTTTTGGAAACATGCAGTAGGACTCCCAAGTCCCCTGCACCTCCAATTTCTGAATTCTCTCCCCATTTATAAAATACATAGAAACATAGAAAGCCTACAGCACAATACAGGTCCTTTGGCCCACAAATCTGTGCCGAACATATACTTACTTTAGAAATTACCTAGGATTACCCAAATCCCTCTTTTTTCTAAGCTCCATGTACCTATCCAGGAGTCTCTTAAAAGACCCTATCACATCCACCTCCACCACCATTGCCAGCAGCCCATTCCACACACTCACCACTCTCTGCGTAAAAAAACTTACCCCTGACATCTCCTCTGTATTTACTTCCAAGCACCTTAAAACTGTGCCCTCTCATGTTAGCCATTTCAGCCTGGGAAAAAGCCTCTGACTATCCACATGATCAATGCCTCTCGTCAACTCATACATCTCTATCAGATCATCTCTCATTCTCCATCACTCCAAGGAGAAAAGGCCAAGTTCACACAATCTATTCTCATAAGACATGCTCCCCAAACCAGACAACATCCTTGTAAATCTCCTTTGCACCCTTTCTATGGTTTCCACATCCAGCGAGGCGACGAGAACTGAGCACAGTACTCCAAGTGGGGTTTGACCAGGGTCCTTTATAGCTGTGACATTGCCTCTCGGCTCTTAACTTCAATCCCACGGTTGATGAAGGCCAATACACTGTACGCCTTCTTAATTACAGAGTCAACCTGTGAAGCAACTTTGAGTGTCCTATGGACTCCGACCCCAAGATCCCTCTGATCCTCCACACTGTCAAGAGTCTTACCATTAATATAATATTTTGCCATCATATTTGACCTACCAAAATGAACCACCTCACACTTATCTGTGTTGAACTCCATTTGCCACTACTCAGCCCAGTTTTGCATCCTATCCATGTCCCGCTGTAACCTCTGACAGGTCTCCACACAAAGAGTCTATGCCTTTACTCCTTCTGCCAAAGTGCATGACCATACAGTTTCCTACACTGTATTCCACCTGCCACTTCTTTGCCCTATCTTTATATCATTCACAAACCTATCCACAAAGTCTTCTATTCTATCATTCATATGATTAACAGAAAATGTAAAGAGCAGTGGACCTAACATTGACTCCTGCGGAACACCACCAGTCCAGTAGAAAAGATCCCATTTATTCCCACTCCTTATCTTCTGTCAGGCCTAAGCTCATGTCAGTGCTGGGCATCACGCCTTTGATCAGGAAAGGTAGGAATGACTGACAATAGTGGTACCCAACAAGAATACCTGCCTCAATATACTTTTGCATTATCTAGATGCATCTGAGGATGTTATTTGTCTATTGTTCGGTATGATGCCAATTTAACTGTTGCTAGGGAAACTAAATTTCAAATGCTGTGGTTATTATTTGCTATTTTTAATAGCCTACCTCTCACACTCTGCTGTGCATGACAAGTTGAACATACAGTATATGGCGAACTGATGAACGAGGTCACATGGTTATCCAAACATTTGCTTGGCTATGATGGTGAAGAAAAATTAAAATGTTGAAGGCTTAAACCTTTCCATCAAAAGTCTGTTTGCATTGCATCTCAGATATGCACAAGGTTAACCTTATTAGAGATGACAGAAATCTGCACCCAATATTAAACACAGGAGATTCTAAAGAATTCGGGGGGGCGGGGACGTGGTAGAGTAGCAGTTAGCGTAACACTATTACAGCACCAGTGACTTGTGTTCAATTGGTATTTGGAATATTGTGTTCAGTTCTGGTTGCTTTATTACACAAAAGATTTGTAATCTTTAGAGAGGTTGTAGAGGAGATTTACCTGGATACTGCCTGGATTAGAAAACATGCCTTAAGAGCTTAGGAGGAGCAGGCTAGGGCTTTTCCCTTGGAGCAAAGGAAGATGAGAGGTGACTTGATAGTAGTGTGCAAGTTGATAAGAGGCATAGATTGAGTGGATAGACAGGGACTTTTTCCCAAGATGGAAATGGATAATATGAGGGGACATAATTTTAATGTGATTAGAGGAAAGTTTAGTGAGGATATCTGAGGTAAGTATTTTACACAATGGGTGGTAAGTGCATGGATTGTTCTGCCAGGGGTGGTTGTAGGGACAGATAGTTTAGGGGTATTTAAGAAAATTTTAAATAGGCACAAAATAGAGGGTTATGTAGGAGAGAACAGTTACATTGATCTTAAAGTAGGTTAAAAGGTTGCCAAAATACCTTGTGCGAAAGGGTTGGTACTACACTATAGTATTCCGTGTTCTATGATCCTCCTCTGTTCACTGGGAACATTTACAATGTTCTAGTTCAATAATTTCAGGTGAGAATCTGTTTTGTCACTATTTCTTTGGGCAGCCTTCACAGGAAGGGAATGATTCCAGTCAAATGGAATGCTGTTGCAGTCTGGCTGACTGACTGCTACCTTGTTGAGGCCAGGTGGTAACTCAGTCTCCTCCTCTTATTGAAACTCACTGCTCTCCACTCCCTCCTCACCAATGCCAACCTTACCATCAAATCGCAGATAAAGGGATGCTATTGCAGTGTGGCGGACTGAACTCTATCTTTCTGACACCAGGCAGCGACTCTCAGCCATCCCCTCTCACTTACCTCTTAAAAAGGATCCCACTCCGGACCATTAGAAAACTCACTCCGACACCATCACGAGTCTCATCAACTTTGAAGAACTCTCATGCACTCCCACTAAACTCATAGTTCCCTTAAAGCTCTCAGCTTCTTTCTCAACAAAATACCTAACCTGTTCCCCTACACTATCTGGCAGAACTGGTCCTCACCCTCGACAATTACTCCTTCAACACCTCCTACTTCCTCTAAGCTCAAGCAGTAGCCATGGGCGCCCATATGGACTCCAGTTATGCCTGCCTTTTCATTGGCTACGTAAAGCAGTCCATGTTCCAAGCTTTCCAAGGTAATGCTCCCCAACTCTTCCTGTGCTACATTGGCACTGCTTCATGCATCCACGCAGAGCTTGTCAAATTCATCAACCTTGCCTCTAATTTCCACCCTGCCCTTAAATTCTCTTGGTCCATTTCTGACACCTCCCTCCCCTTTCTTGATCTATTGTCTCCCTCTCTGGAGATAAACCAGCCAATGACTTCTTTTATAAATCTACTGATTCCCACAGCTATCTTGACTATACCGCTTCCCACCCTCGTCTCCTGTAAAAATGCCATTCCCTTTTCTCATTTCCTTCATTCCGCTACATCTGCTCCCAGGAAGAGATTTTCATTTCTAGGATATCAGAGATATCTTCCTTTTTTCAAAAAAAGGGGTTTCCTTTCCTCCACTTTTGATGCTGTCCTCACCAGCATCTCCTGTATTTCCCAGACATCATGCTCACCCATTTTCCCACAACCTTAACAGGGATAGAGTTTCTCTTGTCCTGTCCTACCGCCCCATGAGCCTCTGCATCCAACAAATCATCCTCTGCAACTAAGGCCACCTTCAATGGGATCCTACCATCCTTACTTCTTCCCCACTCTGCACTTCCTGCAGGGACTGCTCCCTCCGCGATTCTCTTGCCCATTCATCCCTCCCCACTAATTTCCCTTCTGGCACATATCCCGGCAAATGACGGAGATGTTACACCTGCCCAGTCACCTGCTTCCTTGCCTCCATTCAGGGTCCCAAAAAGTTCTTTTAGGTGAGGCAACTCTTCACCTGTGAATTTGTTGGGGTTGTCTACTCTGTTCAGTGCTCCCAATGTGACCCCCTCAGCATTGATGAGACCCGACATAAATTGGTTGACCACTTTGTTGAACATCTCTACTCCATCTGCCAAAAGTGGAGCCAAACATTTTAATTTCTATTCCCATTCTGATTCTGACACGTCAGTCCATGGCCTCCTCTTTTGCCACAAAGTGGCCACTCTCAGGGTGGAGGAGCAATACCTCATGTTCCATCTGGGTAGCCTCCAACCTGATGGCATGAACTTTGATTTCTCCTTCCAGTAATTTTTTCTTTCTCCTTCCTTCCTCCCCTTTCCCCACTCTGGCCTCTTACCTCTTCTCCTCACCTGCCTATCACCTCCCCCGGTGTCTCTCCTTCTTTTCCTCGACACTTCACTCTCCTCTCGGGTTCTTACTTCTCCAGCCCATTGCCTTTCCTACTCACCTGGATTCACCATTCACCTTCTAGCTATTCTCCTTCCCTTCTCTTCCCTCCCCCTTTTAACTCTTCATTTTTTTCCTTTCCTTTCCAGTCCTGAAGAAGCCCAAAAAGCTGACTGTTTATTCATTTCTATTGATACTACCTGACCTACTGAGTCCTTCTGGCATTTTGTGTGTGTTGCTCTGGATTTCCAGCATCTGAAGAATCTCTAGTGTTTAAGATTCAAGTATTGCCTTACACATCAGATTGATCATTTGTTTCTCTGTGCTATTTGTATACAATTCCAGTTCCTCCTATCCCTGCATCCTATTTCCACAGGTCTTTACCACAAGATCCAACGTTTCCCTGATCTAATCTAAGGTTGCCAACCTGACATTTGACTCACTTTCTCTCTTCAAAAACAGTGCCTGATCTACTGAACATTTTTTCTGTTTTTATTTTGATTTCCAAATTACAGGCCATTCCTGCATTATGAATGCCCGACTAGTGTGAACCCATACAGGTAAATGTGCTGTCATAATATTATTAAATTCAGAGATCTGATGTACAAATGAACGTTTGTTCCTATAAAGAGCAGAACTAGTTTCCTCTCACTTTCCACTTTTATTAACTATTCTCTCTTAGTCTTATGTGTTTTTGATTCTATTTATTACAACACTGTGAAGTTATGGCTACCATATGGAAAGGAATAAGGAGTCAATATCTTAACCGAACATTGGCTCTTTATTCATTTTCATAGATGCTGCCTGATCTGCTGAGAACCTCTGGCAGTTTATGTGTGTTGTTCTGGATGTCCAGCATCTGTAGAATCTTTTGTGTTTATGCCTACTGTTGTTTATTTTCTGACTTGTGGACAAAATTGACTTATGGACCTCAGTAAAACCAATACCTGTTCATTATCTGGGGATGACCTGCACCAGGTTTACAGTAAAGAAGGTTAATAGGTCCAGTCAGAAGGCACTGATTCCTTGCAAAACCAGTTATGTTTAGTCACCTCCTATAAGAACTTTATCCGAATTATTGCCCCCAAGCTCATTTTTAAATTATTCATGTAATTATCTTTTCCCATTTTGAAGAAGAGCATTTCAGTTTCTCAAGAATAAAAAAACTCTTTGTTTCATTTCACTTGAGACATAAGAGATTCTTTTGTAAATCTTGAGCAACATACACAAACTGGTGGAGGAATTCAGCAAATCAGACAGTGTCTATGGAGAGGAATAAACAGTCAAAGTTTTGGGCTGAGACCCTTCATCAGGAGGATTGTAAAGGAAGGGGGAAGAAGCCAGAATAGGAAGACGGGGGTTGGGGGAAGAAGTACAAGCTGGCAGGTGATAGGTGAAGCCAGGGGAGGGGAAATAAGGGTGGGTGGGGTAGGAGTGATGAAGAGAGAAGCTGATGGGGGGATGATAGGTGGAAGAGGTAAAGGTCTGAATAAGAAGGAATCTGATAGGAGAGGAGAGTGAATTATGGGAGAAGGAATGAAGGAGGGACATCAGAGGGAGGTGAGAAGAAGAGAATGGGAAGGAGGAAAGCCAGAATGGGGAATGGATATAGAGAAAGGGGGAGGGAGGAGAAATCACTGTAAGTTAGAAAAATCAATGCTCATGCTCTCAGGTTGAAGGTCACTCTAAATTAGAAGGAGTTGCTAGATTCATCCCATCCAGAAAGAAGTCACCTCAGATTCTGACAGGGCAGTAACACTGAAGGAAGGGGTCACCATTGCTCTTCCACAGTCACTCTGAGTGGGCTGCAGATAGGTGTGCTTGCAACTCAACTCCCTGGAGAATGAGTGCCGCAAGAACAAAATAGCTGTGATGGGACAGAATATAGAAGGTGGTTGATGGATGACAACATAAGGGTGCCTGGGGTATTGACTGACTTGCAGCCAAGTTAGGACAAGATGACATGTAAGTTCTGAGCAAGTCCCTGATTTTCAGAAAGAAGAGAAAATCTGCTGATGCTGAAAATGCAAGCAATGTGCACAAAATGCTGGAGGAACTCTGCAGACCAGGCTGCATCAATGGAAAAGAGTAGTCGACCTTTCGGGCCAAGACCTTTCTCTGCAGGACTGCTGAAGGGTCTCGGCGCAAAACGTCGACTGTACTTTTTTCCACAGATGCTGCCTGGCCTGCTGAGTTCCTCCAGCATTTTGTGTGTGTTTCCTGATTTCCCGTGTATGGTATGGTCCACAGTGAGAATTAATAGCTTTCTGTGACTCGGTCCAGATTTCTGAGATCATCCTAGTTGATGCTTTACATGCATAGAACTTCAGGATTGAGAGTTCTCCACAGTAAGATAATTTTCACAATAAGATAGTACAGGGTGAGCTCCTTGAATCCAGCAATCGGTAATCTGTTTCCTCTGCTGCTTCAAACACAACTTTTGCCAGCTAATTTCAAATTTCTCATGTCGCTGCGCCAACACGTTGCCACTGTTTTAGTGACACCATCAGCAGAACTGGCTATTGGCACAGTCTTTAAAAGAAGCAAATCATTCCTCTGTGTTATTCTGCATTTATTTTTATAACCTGTGCTTGTCTCACCACAGTCATGTCTTTATTGAATAAAGGAAGTGCTTCTCGTGGTGTAAAGCTCAAACACCATACATTATCTACAAAAGATAAGATGGAAGTTCAGAAAACACTCGACAGTGGTGTGTCTGTGTAAAGCATATGTGACTTGTATAACATTGGCTCTTCCATGGACTATGATATAAGAAATTTTTTAAAACTTTCTCCGGCTCTTTGCTAACAGAAAATCAAAAAAACAGATATGCATAAGGAAAGCAATGAAAGAGGGAAGATGTTCACAACTAGATAAATTCTCATCATGTGGTCTAAACTCTGTGTGTAGAACTGTCAGGAGAGATAATGAAGGAACAAGCTAAATTCAACTGTCTGTCAAGATGAAACACAAGACGATCCTTATGATTCCCACTTTCAGACATATAACTCTGCTTAGTTGTACAATCCTTTACTTTGGAAGCGACAATAACCAACCTTCTGATGTAAGTAAATACAGATACCTTGGAAGGTATTTTGCCTGTACTGTATTTCAATAAATTCCACTTGCTTTTCATTTGTCGTTTCTTTTGTCTTTATTATCCAAGTGTGAGGTGATCATCAAGTGGGTTAGGGATGTTTAGTTATTTAATCATAACCCAGCCACCCATAATTTGGTAAAATCACTAATCCTGCACTGCATATGTCCCAATCATTCCAGATATGTAGTGGTCAACCTGTACCAGTAATGTTATACTCTCTTACATAAACATGCACCACACACTTGTCAACCCGGCACTATTCAGGCTTGGCCACTCAGGGACTATGCTCAAATTATTTTGTGAACGTGTGTGCTGGATCGTAACTATGTGTTGTATGTGATATATGTACTGCATTTTGCACTGCACCTTGGCCTCGGAAGAATGATGTTTCATTTAGCTGTATACAATACTTTGCAAAAGTCTAACACACATATATACTATATATATAGCTAGAGTGCATAAGACTTTTGTACGGTACTAAATCAATTTTATGCATTGTACTGTACTGTGCTGCAAAAAAATCCAAATTTCATGGCATATGTGAATGGTGATAAGCTTGATTCTGATTTGGTTCTCTGCTGTGGACTGGGAGTGGGAAGGGGGCAGGGAGAGGGGAATCAAAGGTTCATTTATTATCAAAGTATACAACTCTGAAATTCTTTAATTATCCAGGTAGTCATGAAATCAAGAAAGAAGAGAAAGGCAGCACAATCATCAACCCCCAAACCCCCCCCCACCCCACAAAAACAAACCAAACAAAAACAGAATAGGCATATCAACCCCCAAACCCCACCTCCCCACAAAAACAAACCAAACAAAAACAGAACAGGCATATCAACCCCCGAACCCCCCCACCCCACAAAAACAAACCAAACAAAAACAGAACAGGCATATCAACCCCCGAACCCCCCTCCCCACAAAAACAAACCAAACAAAAACGGAACAGGCATATCAACCCCCGAACCCCCCTCCCCACAAAAACAAACCAAACAAAAACGGAACAGGCATATCAACCCCCGAACCCCCCTCCCCACAAAAACAAACCAAACAAAAACGGAACAGGCATATCAACCCCCGAACCCCACCTCCCCACAAAAACAAACCAAACAAAAATGGAATAGGCATATCAACCCCCAAACCCCACCTCCCACATAAAAAAAGAACAAAAATGGATCAGGCACATTGACACCCGCCCCCCCCACCCCCCCAGTCCCTATTCCTACACAAAAAAAACAAGTAAAACCGATCAGGCACATAACCCTCTCCCTCCCCTCCCCAAATCCTTCTTCTAGCACAAAAATGAACCAAATAGATCATTCACATTGACCCCCCCCCACCAAATCCTCCTGATTGGGAAAAGTGGAAATGGGGGGAGGGAGCGGGAAACACCCGAGAGACATTCTGTAATGAACTATAACCCAATTGCTTGCAATCAAATGACCTTGCCTGGTGACTCAGGGATGAATGTGTCTACGTCCACGCCAGATCTCCTTCTACCTGGCATTCCTTCTCTGCCATCTGTCCAACACCCTCCCCAGAGCTCTCCATGCTCACCATTCCCACAATCCTTTGCTCCCACCGGATTTACAAACCCACTCTCCACTCCACGTTGACAAATACAGTACTGTGCGGAAGTCTTAGGCACCCTAGCTATACAAATATGTGCCTAAGAATCATGCACAGTACTCTACATGCGTATGCTTGAATGACATTAAACCTGAACTTGGACATGAACTTGATTGCACTTCAAGCTTGATTTGATGCATTTGGCGACATCACTAAAAACAAGAATTTTGTAAAATTCTGGGCCTTTATTTATTACAAATGAACAAGGGAAATAATTAGAGAGTATTAAAGAGGAGGCACATGTAAATTATGTTAGAGGAAGATTAAATAGAGTGAAATCTTAGAAAGTGCAATTGAGAAAACTGACTAAATTTGAATTACGTTCTGTAATTCTGACTACATAGAAATTTAATAACTATATTGTTTTAACTAATAAACAGACCATCAGGTTGACAGATGCATGAAATGGAATATTGCATTCTGTGTGGGAGAGGCTTTACTCTGATTGTTAAATTTAACAGTTAGACTCAGTTTGTGTTCTCCTCACAGGATTTTACGAAATATATACATAGAAGTGATCTGAAAAGGCCAAACTTTCCTTCCATTGAGAATCATGGAAGCAGTGCACACTACATATTTAACAGAATCCTTCCTGACCCCATCCTCACCGGCAAGGTCCTACACAGCCGTGTTCACATGAAAGTGCCATCACGCAGAGGAAACAGAGCAAATCACATCCTCAATTTCGCAAAATAAAAATCCTGATGATTTGCAAAACATAACTCTTGGGTTAATCACTTGTTAAAGCTATCGACGGCTTTCTGACTTCTAGACAAATTCTGAGGACAACATAAAATAATCACTTTTTAGATTGTTAGGCAGTCTAATAGAAACTCAACCAATTAAGAATGTTTAGAAACAAGTAAAAATAATTAAACTCAATTGAAAATAATTTATATAGTCTTTACACTTGATTCGTCCAGCTATCCTCCCCCTCAAATGAATGGAGACATTATTTCACATTGAATTTGAAATGACAGACGATTTTCCAAATGAATTCACCAAAGAGCTAGGGAATTGTTACAACTTTGCACACTACCATTGAACTCCATGACAAACACTGTATTTAGGAAAACTAATCCACACATTTTGGAACACAACATTGCATTCACATACACAGGAGTTCTTCAAGACCTTTTATTAGGGAACTCCTGGCAGTTCTACACACAGAGCTTCCTGCACTTTCCCAGAAAACACATTAAAAATTAAGATGAATTCCTCTTCACGGTCTGTGAATGACCAGGATGGGAAAAATGTCATCATACATGAGACTATGACTTTTGAGGCTTTAATATCCAGCTTATAAAAACTATTGGCAGGAAAAGGCAAACTGGCCTATTACACCCAAAATGATATTCATGAAGGCTGAAGCAGGCAGGATTCTCTCAAGATCATCTCGCAGGTTGAGTTGGTGATGAGGAACGCAAATACAATGTTAGCATTCATTTCACGAGGACTAGAATATAAAAGCAAGAATGTAATATTGAGGCTTTATAAGACATTGGTCAGGCCATACTTGGCGTAATATGAGAACGTTTGGGCCCCTCTAAGAAATGATGTGCTGGCAGAGGAGAGGGTCCAGAGGAGGTTCACAAAAGTGATTCTGGGAATAAAAGGGTTAATGAATGAAGAGTATTTGATGGCTGTAAGCCTGTACATACTGGAATTTAGAAGAATGGGGGAGCAGTATCTCATTGAAACTTACCGAATATTGAAAGGCCTAGTGGACATGGAGAAGATGTTTTTTTTTTATAGTGGGGGAGTCTAGCGCCAGAGAGCACAGCCTCATTAATATGAGGACATCATTTTAGAACAGGGATGATGTGGAATTTCTTTAGCTAGAAGATGGTGAATCTGTGGAATTCATTGCCATAAGCAGCATTGTCATTGGGTACATTTGAAACGGATGTTCCTAGATTCTTGATTAGTGAGGGTGTAAGAATATAAGACCATAAGATCCAAAGACCATAAGGTATAAGCTAATCCAATTTTCCTCTCAGCTACAATCTCTTGCCTTCTCCCTGTATCCCTTCACACCCTAACCAGCCAACAATCTATCAACCTCTGCCTTCAATATACTTAAAGACATGGCCCCCACAGCTGCCTGTGGCAACAAATTCCACAGATTCACCACTCTCTGGATTCCTCCACATTTCCATTCTAAAAGAACGCCCCTCTATTCCGAGGCTGTGTCCTCTGGTCTTAGACTCTCCCACTATAGAAAACATATTCTCCACTTCCACTCTATGAAGGCCATTCACAATTTGTTCATTTTCAATGAGGTCACCCCTCATCCTTCTGAATTACAGTGAATGTAGGCCCTGAACCATCAGACAATCTTTATATGACAAGCTATTCAATTCTGCAATTATTTTCATGAACCTCCTTTGAACCCTCTCCAATGTCAGCACATCCTTTCTAAGAGAAGGGGCCCAAACCTGCTCACAATACTCCAAATAAAGTTTTAACATTATATACTTGTTTTTATATTCTAGTCCTCTTGAAATGAATGCTAACATTGCATTTGCTTTCCTCACCATGGACTCAACCTGCAAATTAACCTTTAGGGAATCCTGAACAAGGACTCCCAAGTCCCTTTGCATGTCAGTTTTTGTATTTTCTCTCCATTTAGAAAATTGTTAGCCCTCTCATTTCTTTTACCAAAGTGCATGACCATACATTTCCCGACACAGTATTCCATCTTTGCTCATTCTTCTAATCTGTCTAAGTCCTTTTGTAGCCTCTCTACTTCCTCTAAACTACCTGCCCCTTTTCTTTGTATCATCTGTGAACTTTGCAACAAAACCGTCAATTCCATCATCCAAATCATTGACATACAACATAAAAAAAGATCGGTCCCAACACCGACCCCTGTGGAGCACCACTAGTCACCAGCAGACAGAGAGAAAATGTTCCCTTTATTTCCACTCTTAGCATTCTGCCAATCAGCTATTGCTTTATCCATGCTAGAATCTTTCCTATAACACCATGGACACGTAGCTTGTTAAGCAGCCTCATGTATGGCACTTTGTCAAAGGTCTTCTGAAAATCCAAGTACACAACATAAACCATTCTCCTTTTGTCTATCCTGCTTATAATTTCTTCAAAGGATTCCAACAGATGTTTCAGGCAAGATTTTTCCTTGAGGAAACCATGTTGACTATGACCTATTTAATCATGTGCCTCCAAGTAACCAGAGACCTCATCGTTAATAATTGACTCCAACATCTTCCCAACCATTGAGGTCAGGCTAACTGGCCTATAATTTCTTTTCATTGCCTCTCTCCCTTCTTAAAGAGTGGAGTGTTATTTGCAATTTTCTGTCTTCCAGGCCCATTCCAGAATCTAGTGATTCTTGAAAGATCATTACTAATGTCTCCATGATCTGTTCAGCCACCTCATTCAGAATTCTGGGGTGTACACCATCTGGTCTAGCTGACTTATTTACCTTCTACACCTTTCAGTTTCCCAAGAGCCTTCTCTCTAGTTATGGTAACTTCACACACTTCATGCCCTCTGACACCTGGAACTTCCACCATACTGCTAGTGTCTTCCGTACAGAAGACTGATGCCGAATACTTCTTTAGTTCATCCATTATTTCATTGTTCTCCATTACTACCTCTCCAGGATCATTTTCCAGTGGTCTAATATCCACTCTCACCTCTCTGTGACATTTTATTTATCTGAAGAAGCTTTTTGTATCCTCTTTAATATCATTGGCTAGCTTACTTTAATATTCCGTCTTTACCTTCTTAATGACTTTTTAATTGCCTTCTGTTTGTTTTTAAAAGCTTCCTAATCCTTTATCTTCCTGCGAATCTTTGCTCTATTATATGTCCTCTCTTTGGCTTTTATGTTGGCTTTGACTTCTCTTGTCAGCTATGGTTGTCTTACTTTTCTTTTAGAATACTTCATCCTCTTTGGGATGCATACATCCTGTGCCTTCTGAATTGCTTCCAGAAAATCCAGCCATTGCTTCTCTGCTGTCATCCCTGCCAGTGTTCTTTTCAGATCAATTCTGGCCAAATCCTCTCTCATGCCTCTGTAATTCCCTTTACTCCACTGTAATACTGATACATCTGACTAACTTTTCCTTCTCAAATTTCAGCATGATTTTGATCATATTATGATCACTTTCCCCTAAGGGTTCTATTACCTTAATCAATTCCAGTTCATTGCACCTCACCCAATCCAGAATGGCTGATCCCGTAGTGGGCTCAACCATCTTGTAGGTACTCTAAAAAGCTATCTCATAACCATTTTAGAAATGTCCCCTCCTGTAATCCAGCACCAACTTGAGTTTCCCAATCTACTTGCATATTGAAGTCCCCTATGACTATTGTAACATTGTCTTTTTGGCTTGCATTTTCTCTCTCCCATTGGAATTGTAGGCAACATCCTTACCACTGTTTGGAGATCTGTATGCAACTCCCATCTGGATCTTTTTAACCTTGCAGTTCCCTACCTCTATCCACAATGATTCAACACCTTCAGATCCTAAGTCACCTCTTTCTAATATTTTGATTTAATTTTCTACCACAGAGCAGTGCCACCCCAACTGCTTTCCTGCTTATCTTTCGATACAAAGTGTATCCTTGGAAATTAAACTCCCAGCTATAATCTTTCAGCCATGATTCAGTGATGCTTAGAACATCTTACCTGCCAATCTGCAACTATGTATTCTGTATACTGCACGCATTCAAATATAAAACCTTCAGTGCTGTATTCACCCTTTTCGATTTTGTCCCACCATACTCAATCTTTTGATTCCTAACTTTGTCCGAGGTCTTACCAACATCTGCCTCCACAACCTCTCCACCTACTGTTCTGGCATTCTGGTTCCCATCCCCCTGCAACTCTAGTTTAAACCCCACCGTGCAGCATTAAAAAACCTTCCCGCTAGGATATTAGTCCCGTCAAGTTCAGGTGCAAGCCGTTCCTTCTGTACAGGTCCCACCTTCCCTAAGATAGTCCAATGATCTGAAAATCTTATGCCATCCCTCCTACACCAACTCCATAACCACATGTTAAACTGTATAATCTTCCTATTTTGGCTTCACTATCTCAAAGCACGGGTAGCAATCCTGAGATCACAACCCTAGAGTTTCTGCCCTTTAACTTAGCACCTAACTCCCTGTTCTCCACATGCAGAACCTCATCACTTGTCCTACCCATGTCATTGGGACCTGCATGGACCACAACTTCTGGCTGTTTATCCTCTCACTGAAGAATGTTGAGGGCTCAGTCTGAGCTATACCGGACGCTGGCACCCACCGAGGAAGCAAACTACTATCTGGGATTCTCGTTCTCGTTCACAGAACCTCCTGTCCATTCCCCTAACTAGCAAATCCCCTCTCAACACAGCGTGCCTTTTCTTTGCCCCCTCCCTTCTGAGTCACAGAGGGAGACTCAGTGCCAGAGACTTTCCTCTGTTAGGTCATCCCCCCGCAAAGTGGTATACCTGTTGTTGAGGGGGATGGCCACAGGGGTACTTTACACTGGCTCCTTAACCACTCTCCCCTTCCTGTCACCCAGTTTCCTGTGTCCTGCATTTTGGGTGTAACTACCTCCCTATATGTCCTATCTATCACCTCTGCAGTCTCCCAAATGATCCGGAGTTTGTCCTTGGGGAGGAGGCAGGAGAATGGGGCTGAGAGGAAAAATAAATCAGCCATGATGGAAAGGTGGCGGACTCCATGGGCTGAATAGCCTACCTCTGCTCCTATGTCTTATGGTCCTATGGTTATAGCGAGATGGCACTTGGAGACAGCGCATCATGACAAGAAAGACGAGGCACTGGATTACTTCAAGAAGCTATGTGATCATTTTCTATCAAGGCTCTATGATAGACAAAGGTATACTTGCATCCTATGAGATTTCAAACTTAATTGCAAAAGCTGGCAAGCTATGTAATATAGGTGAATCAATGACTCAGCTTGCCATTTCTGTTGTAATTTCTACTGTTATGAATCACAGCACATATGGAACTATTCAAGCCATCCGCTTCAGTAGCTCACCAGTATCAAGGCATATTGATGAAATGTCAGATGATGTGGAAAGGCAACCTGTTGAACAACTGAAAATTAAGTTTGCCCTGCAAATCAATGACATTAAGTGATAATGAAGCCCTTCTGATGTCATGTTAGGTTTTTGAATGATAATTAGGTCAGTGGGGAAATGCTTTCTGACCAAACTGCTTTCGTTGGAAAAGTCAAACTTTTCAGCAGCAATGTTTGATGTCGCGAGTTTATGCAATTTCCTTCCCTGGCCACACACAAGGTAGGATTGCAAGATAATGATCTGATTATATATCTTGATCATTTGAAACAACTGCACGCTGATAGGGGATTTTGGTTCAGAGACCGGCTGGAGATGCATATTCTAGACTGGGTGGTGGATCCAGCTGGGGTGAATATGAATGATGTTGACCTGTTACATACCCCGTAACTGGGTGTCTTACCAGCAAAGATAGAAGTGTCCATTGGAGTCTGGTACTATTTTCAAAACAGTGTTTATTAGTAAAATATACAAATCAATATCAACAATGCAAATATACAGATAATACACGTTAGCAATACTAAACCTAAAAGTGTGGGTATAATAATAGTCAATAATAAACAAGCTCTATCGTTGTCTAGGGGATAATGAATTGTCATACGTGAGTATAAAGTTCAGTTCATACAGGTTGAGATAGTTGTTGGTCGATGTGTTGTAATTGTTGGGGAGGGGGTGAGGGAGAGGGAGAGGGAGAGGGAGAGGGAGAGGGAGAGGGAGAGGGAGAGGGAGAGGGAGAGGGAGAGGGAGAGGGAGAGGGAGAGGGAGAGGGAGAGGGAGAGGGAGAGGGAGAGGGAGAGGGAGAGGGAGAGGGAGAGGGAGAGGGAGAGGGAGAGGGAGAGGGAGAGGGAGAGGGAGAGGGAGAGGGAGAGGGAGAGAAAAAACAGTGACAGCTATTGTCTTGCAAACCTTCCTTTACAATCCTGATCCGTCGATGTGTTGTTGTGGCCATTCAGGTATGACCCCTCTGTCCTTTAGCTAGACCGTTCTTCTATGGTGTACTCATCACCCAGGCAAGGGTGGACACACACACAAGCCCCCACCAGCCTCGCTATAAACACTGAGTTAAAATTGACCGATCCTTCGTTCGGTCTCTGATGCCCCCCACTTTTCTCGTGGGTTCCAATACTTAAACAGTGCTCACTAGTGTGTCTCTTGGTGCGTCAGCTGGTGTGTCTGAGGGGTGTCTCCCCAGACCTCACTTTTATCCCCACTCACGGGGTCTCAGATGTCAATCAGTTTTGAATGGCTTAGCCCATCAAACCAGCCCACTCCGGCTGTCAACTGAGGAATTTTAATGAACAGAATAGTACCAAGTAAACAGCCCTCTCCAGAGCCGTGAGTCTTACAGGAGTCATAATATGGTCTCTCTCCCCCAGTGTTATCTCTCCCTAATCTGAAGCAAATGTTCCAGTCCCAGTATGTTTTCCTCTTATCTGTGTCTCTCTCTCATTCTCTCTCATGAGCAGCGTGTTAACAGTAACAGTTTGTGATTCTCCCAGGGGAGGGGGACATGGGCAACCTTGCACCCTTCTGCCCATCAGAGCTGTTCATACTTCGTAACAGACCCCACATCTCAAGAATTGCAGAGTGATATAACAGCTCGAGCAAAATTCAAACGCAGCAGCAAAATTTCTGGATAATGACTGATATTCAAAATTAGTTTCCACAGCTCATAGAGAAAGCAGAATTGATTTTAACTGGATTTCCCAACTTTTATCTTTAGTTGAGAGTGGTTTTAGTCAAGTTTTTTTACTTGCTATTCAAAGCTCGTAACCGTCTGATGTTGTGATAAGAGGTGATCTTCAATTATCTTTAACCAAGGTGCAATCAGGTATTCAAAAATTAACTAGTTTCACAAAATACCCAATGTAACAATATAAAGTGCTTTCTTCGGTCAGAAGAATATTATATATCTTTTAAAATTAAGTATCCTATTCAGAGCTGTGAAATAGTTTTACCTTTCATTTATACCTGTAACATTATAGTTAACATATAATAAAACCTTTAACCAGTTAAAACATAAATATTGACTATATGAATAATTAAGTACAGTTGACTAAAAACAAACTTTAGCAACTAACAGAGACTATGCATGGTGGAGGTAAGTGAAAGTCACAGGTGGGCCACGACCAGAGAAAGGTTGAGCACTGCTATTATAGACTATACCAGCAGTCACAGATTAAGGGCATTCTTTGTCACAATTGATAGGAATACCTAATAACCAAATTCATCACATTTGCTACATTTGTACATTTGCTATTCAACATGAGAATATTTAGGATATTCTTGATAATTTCAAGTTCAATTTGTATAATGATGCAACCCTTTTTTTTGGGAAAGTATAAGTTTTTCCAGACCAATCCAAGTGTTACTTGGAGATATATTTTTCACTTGGGGCGACTTCTCCCATCTTATGATCAAAAACAAACTATACAGCATAACCTTACAAAAATATGAACCTACTCACTTCCCCACTAACACCGGTGCAATGACATGGGGTATTTGTAGCACCAGTCACAGCAGCCACATTAACTTTAAGTACAGTCACATGAACAGTGAACATGAAGAGACACAATTATTCAAAAGCACCTTTGCTTCCATTGCATCACCTTCCTGAAACTGGACTATAAAGCTCTAACTTGAATTACTTCATTCTAATGTCAGAGGAAAAGTGAAGGCACATAACTGCTGCAGGTCACAGAAAACAGCAGGTCCATATTTGTCACTCATTTACACAAATAAAATAATTTCTTATTCCATAGAATCTCTCCCAGTTTCTTGAGACATGCACACAGTGGCCACTTTATTAGATACACCTGCTCATTATTGCAAATATCTAATCAGCTAATCAATTGGCAGCATGCAGACTTGGTCAAGACATTCAGCTGTTGTTTAGACTAAAGATTAAAATGGGAAAGAAATGTGATCTAACTGACTTTGACCATCAAATAATTGTTTATGTCAGACAGGCTGGTTTAAGTATCTCAGAAACTGCTAATCTCCTGGGACATCCATACACAACAGTCTCCAGAATTTACAGGGAAGTGCAAAAAGCAAACAAAAACATCCAGTGAGCGGCAGTTCTGTGAGCAAAATGCCTCATTAATGAGAGAGGTTAGAGGAGATTGGCCAGGCTGGTTCAAGCAGACAGGAAGACAACAGTAACTCAAATAACCATGCATTACAATGGTGGTTTGCAGAAGGACATCTCTGAATGCACAACACGTCAAACCTCGAAGTGGGTGGGCTATAGCAGTAGAAAATCACGAACATACACACAGTGGCCACTTTATTAAGTACGGGATTTACCTCATAAAGTGGCCACTGAATGTACACTGAAATTTATCAACCATTTAGTTTCAGCCAAGGACAAAATTTCATTTTGTATTTAAACTGTAGCTAAGTGTAAACTGAATATCATTTAGACAGTGTATTGCCTGGAGAGTTTCATATTCCAGCCATGCTGAGAGAATCCAACATTCCTTTTAATACCACTCAACTCAATCAATAAATCCTTTTCATGCTCTTTGTCACTGCATTGAATATTTCAGTTATTTTCCTAATGGCTGCTTGAGATTGCAGTTTCAGTTAAGTCAGCTCAGAGATTTAGGCACACACTGTTGACATCTTTCCTACCTGGTTTGGGAACTTGCTTTGCAGACAGCGGAGTGTGGTCTCTGCCCTCAGCCGGTTCTGTTGCTTCATTTCCATTAGAAACGCTGCCTTCTTTCCTTGGCCCTGATAGATTAGTTTGAGTCCAGGTAGCTTCATCTTCTCTGTGAATTGAGGTAACGGTAAACCTCTTGCTCATCTTGCCGGGAAAAGAATGAACAATTTGCAGCTAATTAAGAGAAATGTCTTTAAAATACTCTCAAACCAGACCACTGTACCCTGTTACCTTCCTCAGCATCTCAACACCAAATGAACTGAGAGCTGCTGTGCTTTCTGTCCTCTCTGGGTCTTAGTGCCCAACCTGTTCGCTTGAAGCAGAGTAGATTTTTAAAAAGTCAACAGAAAAGAAAGCGATGCTCTGGATTTACTTTGTTCCAGCATCTTATTGGTATCTATTACATTGTTGGTTTTGTCCAATTTTCTGAAAATTGTGTGCAAAAATAATTAAATCAAACACTTCTCCGCTGTAATCCAATGATGAAGTATTTTATATTTATGCGTGTTCTCTGGATGTAGCAAAACACCCACATAATGCTGCAGGAGCTCAGCAAGTTGGACATTTTCTGTGGAGGGGAATAAAGAATTGATGTTTCAGGGTGAAACCCTTCATCAGGACTGGAAAGGCAGGGGGCAGAAGCCATATGAAGCAGTTTGGGTGGGGGGGTGTACAAGCTGGCAGGTGATAGATGATGAGAAATGAAGGTGAATGGGAGGGGGAGATGATGCAAGAGGTTGGGCAGTAATAGGAAGGGTCTCTGCCCAAAACATTCACTCTTCGTTTCCCTCCATACATGCTGCCTGACCTGTTGAGTTCCTCCAGGATTTTGTGTGTGTTCCTCAAGATTTCACCATCTACAAAACCTCTTTTCTCACCAGATGTAGGCATTGCTAGCAAATGGTAAACTTTTCAGGCTATTCTCAATTAGTCTATATTGCAGTTCAGAGTCAAGTCCATTGGTTAGTCATATATAGAGTCACAGAACACTACTGTTCAGAGTAAGTCCCTTTTCCCCATCCAGTCATACCGACCTGATCTTCTGCAACTGGAACAGAGCCCTCCAAATCTTCCCATCCATGTACCTATCCACACTTCTCTGAAATGTTACAATTAAACCACATCTACCACATCTGGCGATGATTCGTTCCACACTCATACTGCCCACCAAATGAAGAAGTTTCAGCTCCATTTCCCCTTAAATATTTCACCTTTCACCCTGAGCCTATTACCTCTAGTTCTAGTTTCACCAAAACTGAGGGGAAAAGGCCTACATGCATTCACCCTATCAAAACCCCTTATAATTTAGTATCCATCTACAACATCTCCTCTTATTTTCTTGCAGTCCAAGGAATAAAGTTCAAACTTATTCAACTTTTCTTTGTAACTCGGGTACTCAAACCCCAGCAACATCCTTGTAAATTTTCTCTGCACTTTTCCAAGCTTAGTGATAACTTTTCTGTTGATAGGTGACCAGAACAGCACACAGTACGCCAAATTTGGCCTCACCAATGTCTTGTCCGACCTCAACATAACATGCCAACGTCTCCGAAAGAGATGGTTGTTGACTTCAGGAGAGCAAAGAGCGACCTCTCTCCGCTGAACATTGAAGGCTCCTCCGTTGAGATCATTAAGAGCACCAAATTTTTTGGTGTTCACCTGGCAGAGAATTTCACCTGGTCCCTCAAAACTAGCTTCATAGCCAAGAAAGCCCAGTAGCGTCTCTACTTTCTGCGAAGGCTGAGGAAATTCCATCTCCCACCCCCCATCCTCACCACATTCTACAGAGGATGTATCGAGAGCATCCTGAGCAGCTGCATCACTGCCTGGTTCGGAAATTGCACCATCTCGGATCGCAGGACTCTGCAGCGGATAGTGAGGTCAGTGGGGTCTCTCTTCCCGCTATTACAGACATTTACACCACGCTGCACCCATGAAGCTAACAGTATTGTGAAGGACCCCACACGCCCCTCACACAAACCCTTCTTCCTCCTGCCATCTGGCAAAAGGTACCAAAGCATTTGGGCTCTGACAACTAGACTATGTAACAGTTTCTTCCCCCAAGCCATCAGACTCCTCAACACTCAGAGTCCAGATTGACATCTATATCATTTATTTTTATATTGTAATTTGTCCTGTACTGTGCCTATTGTCTTGTTTATTAATTATTGTACTGACCTGCACTGTTTTGTGCACTTTATGTAGTCCTGTGCAGGTCTGTAGTCTAGTGCAGTTTTTTATGTTGTTTTATGTAGTCTAGTGTAGCCTTGTGCTGTCTCGTGTAGTTCTGTGTTTCATGTAGCACCAGGGTCCTGGAGGAATGTTGTTTCATATTTACTGTGTACTGTACCAGCAGTTTATGGTCAAAATGACAATAAACTTGACTTGAAAATGTGCGAATGTAACAGGTTTCCAACAGGGACAGAGATAAATATCAGAAAAATGGAAAAGAGAGAACAGGAAGTCTATGACAGAAACAGAAACAGCCGTTGGGTGTAGAGGTGGCATCAATGGGAGCACGTGAAGCATTCCTTAGGACTACCAACCAAAGTAAAAGTGACTTGTGGCCTGAAGCTCTTGTAACAGTGATGAGCCTAGTGTTGAGGAGGGGCTGTTCACTGCCTTTCATCGATGTTCTTTGGAGCAGTGCAGAAGGTGGAAGTGCAAGTGGGAAGGAGGCTCACAGCACACAGAATCTTGCTGACGTGGTGGAGCTGTTCCACCACAGTGTCTAATCATGATTTGCCTATCGCTATTTGGTCACAGTCTAGCTGTGCTGAAACAGGCTCTTCAGCACAACAGGCCTGTGCTAAATATCAAGTACCTGCTCGCACATTCCATTTACCCATTGACCATCACCTCTACCCCCCAAAACTCATCTCTGAGCAATGAAGGAGGGGTAATTTATATGGGGCATTTTGCAATATTATTACACCTCACAGAGATGATCATACAACATGGAAACAGTTCTTTTGACCCACCACATCCACGCCAACTATTATGCCCATTTACACTTTTCCCTTTTGTCCTCACTAGTCTGCATCCTTGCCTATTCAATTGCCTATCTAAATCCCTCTTAAATATAATACCGGTATATCTGACCCCACCTCCTCGGGAGTGCCTTATCAACTGCTCGTTAGCTAAAAGCCTTCCCACAAATCCCCTCTAAAACTTCTTTTCTCTCATCTTAAACACATTGCTGTTGTGCCTTTCCACACCTTGTGGCATGTCGGGCTGCAACCTTGCTCTTTCTTTAGCCTTTTGTCTGTTTTTACAAGGCTGAGTTGCTAGCTCGATGGTCAAACCAGCACGGATGGAAGGAGCTGCCCAGACTCAAACCTGGGACCTCTCACCTCGAAGCCCAGCGTGGATGCCACTACACCACCAGCCAGCTATCTTATACCCATACCCACTTATTTTCAAAACCCCAAGTATGTGAAAAGACAATTTGGACTGTCTAGACAGTCTATGGTCCTCATGATTTTACATACCTCTGTCAGGCCACCTCTCAACCTCCATCGCTCCTCACAGCTTTCTTATTGCTCAAAATCCTGTTGTAAACTTTGCCAATCTTCATTGTTCTCCATCAGTTTTTATACCATCTGCAAACTTGCTAATTATATCTCTTACATTCACTTCCAAATCATTAATAGATAACACAAATAGAAGAGGGCCTAGCACCAGTTCTTGTGGTACACCATTGGTTACAGATTTGCAACCAGGAAATCAACCTTCACCACTATGTCCAGTCTCTTTTCACCAAGCTGCTCCCAGATCCATTAGCCAATTCACATTGGATCCCATATGCCTTAATCTTCTGGACCAGACTACCATACCTAGATAAAGTCCATACAGACAACAGGGGCCTCAAATAATCCTTTCAGATGATGTGACATTTCACCTACAAGTCCTTTTGGGTTATCTAATGTATCTGCTGCTCCCAGTGTGGTCTCCTCTACGTTGTTGAGACCCGGCACAGACTGTGGGACCACTTCATTGAGTACCTTCACTCTGCCAGCCACAGAAGGCAGGATTTTCTGTTGGCCACTATGAGGCCAATCTTAGTTTGGAGGGAAAACAACCTATATTCCAAATAGGTAGCCGCCAACCTGATAGCATGAATATCAATTTCTCTAACTTTGGCAATTTCTCCCCCACTCCTTTCTATCTTTTTCCATTCTCCATTCTCGTTCCCCTCTCAACCCTTCCCTTCTCCTCACTTGCCCATCACATCCCTCTGGTTCTCCTGCTCCTTCCCTTTTTCCCATAGTCCACTCTCCTCTCCTATCAGATTCCTTCTTCTTCAGTGCCTGCCTCTTCCACCTATCACCTCCCAGATTCTCACATTATGCCCTCTCCTCCTCCCACCCACATTCCCCATCACCTGGTCAACTGCCAACTAGTGCTCCTCCACTCCCCCACCTTCTTATTCTAGCTTCTCCTCTCTTCCTTTCCAGTACTGAGGAATGGCTGACAGCCCAAAACTTCGGCTGTTTGTTTCTCACTATAGATGTTGCTTGACCAGCTGAGATCCTCCAGCATTTTGCGTGTGTTGTGTAGACAGCATCCATTGGTCTGTCTTCATGAGTCTTCTCTTTAGTAAACTCAGTCAAATTTGTAACTCAGGTCTTCCCCCACACAAAGCCTTCACTGGTCCATTCTTCTCCCCAGTGTTGCCCATTTTATTGTCTTCATCCATTTACCATTTCATCTTCATGTTTCATCTCCATCACTGTCACTTTTCAGGTTAAAAGCAGAGTAGAAACCGTCCACCTTTGGTTAGTAACTTTCACAGAACATTTAATGCATTACGGGACTCACAAGGATGCAGATGCTCAACAAAGGGATTCACATCTGACAACCTCCTGACTTAACGGTACCAACGCAAGGGATTCTTCAGAAGCTGGAAGTCTTGAGTAATACACACAAAATGCTGAAGGAATTCAGCAGGTCAGGCAGTATCTATGGAGAGGAATAAACAGTTGACATTTTGTACAAAGGCATTTCATCGAGACTGGGAAGGAAGGGGGCAGAATCCAGAATGAGACGGTGAGAGAAGGAGAGAAGCATACATGGGTAGTTCAGTAAAAGTTCAGAAGTTCAAAAAGTAACATTTATTATCAGAATACATTCATGTCACCACACATAACCCTGAGATTCTTTTTCTGTGGGCATACTCAGCAAATCTATAGAACAGTAACTGTAAACAGGATCAATGAACAGCAAACTATGCAAATACAAATATAAAGTGAAACCATTGGTTGTGAGAACACCAGAAGTAGAATGAGTGTGGTTATCCCCTTTTGTTCAAGAGCCTGATGGCTGAGGGGTGGTAACTGGTGGTGTGAGTCCTGAGTCACCTGTGCCTTCTACTTGAAGCAGCAGTGAGAAGAGAGCATGGCCTGCATGGTGAGGATCGCGATGATGGATGCTGCTTTTATGAAATCAGGTGAGGGGGAAGATGGGTGCGAGGAGAAGGGGTGGGGGGTGATGATGTGAAAAGCAGGAAGGTTATAGGTAGAAGAAGTAAAGGAGTGAAGAACATGGAGTCTTACAGAAGTGGATTGTGGATCATGAGAGACAGAGGAGGAGAGGAACCAGAAGGTAACAATATTCCATATGGGTAGCAACATATGAGCAACTCCTCATATTCTGACCGTGTAGCCACAAACCTGATGGTATGGACATCGATTTATCTAACTTCCAGTAATTCCCTTCCCCATTCCTCATTCAGATTACCCTCTCACTCCTATTCTCTTTCTCCACCCTCATGACCTGCTCACCACCTCTCTGTGGTGCCCCTCCTCCTTCCCTTTATCACATGGCCGTCAGTCCTCTCCTATCAGATTCCTTCTTCTCGTCCCTTTAGCTCTTCCACCTATTGCCTGCCAGCTTCTCACATCCGAGTATCAGAAGGACTGTGAGGAAGAATTGTGCTGTGAATGTTGTGCACTGCACCCTGGGGTCAGAGCTGAGAAGTGTGCAGAACATATATTCTCTACGAGAAGGGAGAAAGGGAACTAAATGCACTTCTTGAATGTTAATGTGGGAGGGAGAAGGATTAATATAGATTTTGTGTCATTTAATTCTGTACGATTTTATATTATGTGATTCACACTCAGTTTATCTGAATCATTCTCTGCCCTTATCTAATTCAGACCTATATACAAATCAAATTACACATTTAAAAACACAGAACTATTTATAGCAGGTCCATTACAGAAAGGTATTTAGTTTCTTGCTTAATGCTGATTGTTCCTCATTAGATGCTGACTGAGGTATTGTGGATTTCTAGCTCTGTTTCTGATTTCTGACATTGCTGCTTAATGCTAAGTGTGCAGGCCACTCCATGGTCAATCCTACAATTCCCAAATGGTTTACCTTCCTGATGAAGGGTATCAGGCTGAAACTGCTTCCCTGTAACTGATCAATTATCTCCTCACTCTCCTGAATAAACCAAAGTGCATCCAGCTGCAGCTCCTTGAGGATTGTGTCAGGGATCTGGAGCAGCAGCTGGATGACCTTCGGCTTTTTCAGGAGAGTGAGGAGATAGTTGATCAGAGTTACAGGGATGTAGTCATCCCTAAGTTGCAGGAGCTGGGTGCCTGTCAGGAGATATGGAAATGTGAATAGGCAGTTAGTGCAGAGCATCCCTGTGGCCACTTCACAATAACCGTTTTGGATACTGTTGTGGGAACAAGCAGGAGATTTTGTGGACGTGAATAGGACATGTGAATGGAATGTTGCATCCAGGTACCAGAGTCAGGGATGTCTCAGGTTGTGTCCACAGTATTTTGGAGGGGGGGGGGAGGACCACATCCAGATGTCTTGGTACATATTGGTACCAATAACATAGGAAGGAGAAGCAAAGGGGTCCTGAAAAGAGAATTTAGAGAGCTAGGTAGAAAGCTGAGAAGCAGGAGCTCCAGGGTAGTAATTTCTGGATTGCTGCCTGTGCCACGTGCCAGTGAGGGTAGAAACAGGAGGATATGGCAGATGAACGCATAGCTGAGCAGCTGGTAAAAAGGACAGGGCTTCAGGTTCCTGGACCATTGGGATCTCCTCCAGGGTAGGTATGATCTGTTCAGAAGAGACCAGTTGTAACTGAACCTGGGGTGGGGGGGGTGGGGAACCAATATTCTCGCAGGCAGGTTTGTAGAGCAGTTGGGGAGTGTTTAAGCTAATCTGGCAGGGGTTTGGGAATCTGAGTGAAGGGACTTAAGATAGGATAGATGGTAAAAGAGCAAAGATAGCATGCAATCAGACTGTCAGAAAGGGGAGGCAGATGATGGAACCAAATTGCAGCCAGGGTGAGAATGAGTGCATTAGGAATGCGGAATCAAAAAGGGAGTACTCCAAGTGTTATATCTCAATGCATGGAGCATAAGAAATAAGGTGGGTGATCTTGTGCACTTTTACAGATTGTCTGGTATCATGTTGTGGCCATCACTGAATCATGACTGAAGGGTGGTTGTAGTTGGGAGCTGAATATCCACGGTTACATGTTGTATTGGAGGGATAGGAAGGTAGGCAGAGGGGGTGGCATGGCTCTGCTGGTAAATAATGGCATCAAATCATTAGAAAGATGTGACATAGGATTGAAAGATGTTGAATCCTTGTGGGTTGAGTTAAGAAACTGCAAGGGTAACAAGACCCTGATGGTAGTTATACACAGGCCGCCCAACAAGAGCTGGGATATGGACTACAGATTACAATGGGAGACAGAAAAGTCATGTCAAAAAGGCAATGTTATGATAGCCACAGGAGACTTTAACATGCAGGTCGATTGGGAAAATTAGGCTGGCAATGGATCTCAATACAGTGATTGTTGAATACCTATGCAATGGGTTTTTAGAGCAGTTTGTCGTTGAGCCTATTGGGGATCAGTTATACTGCATTGGGTGTCATGTAATAAACAGGAGGTGATTAGGGAGCTTAAAAGAACCATTAGGAGGCAGTAATCATAATATGATTGAGTTCAACTTGAAATTTGATGGGGAGAAAGTGAAATCTGCTGTAGCAGTATTTCAGTGGAATAAATGAAATTACAGTGATATGAGAGAGGAGTTGGCCAAAGTAAATTGGAAGGAGATGCTGGCAGAGATGACAGTAGAGCAGCAATGGTGTGAGTTTCTGGGAAAAATGAGGAAACTTCAAGATAGATGTATTCCAAAAATGAAGAAATACTCAAATGGCAAAATAGTACAACCGTGACTGACAAGAGAAGTCAAAGCTAATGTAAAAGCAAAAGAGAGGGCATTCGACAAAGCAATTATTAGTGGGAAGATAGAGGATTGGGAAGCTTTTAAAGCTTTTAACAACCTACAGAGAGCAACTAAAAGAATCATTAGGAAGGAAAAGGCATTGTGATGGACCCCATGCACCCTTCATACAAACTCTTCTCCCTCCTGCCATCTGGCAAACGGTACTGAAGCATAAGTACCAATGGTACCAACATATATATATATATATATATATATATGTATATATACACACACACACACACACACACACACACACACACACACACACACACACACACACACACACACACACACACACACACACACACACACACACACACACACACACACCACTCCTTTTGCAATTTTTGCTCATTTCTTTCTTAATTCCTTGCTTAAATATTGTTTACATTTACATTTACGTCATTTACTATTATATTGTAATTTGCCCTTTACTGTGCCTATTGTCTTGTTTATTAATTATTGTACTGCCTTGCACTGTTTTGTGCACTTTATGTAGTCCCGTGAAGGTCTGAAGTCTTAATGTATTTTTGTGTTGTTTCGTGTTGCACCATGGTCCTGGAGGAATATTGTTTCATTTTTACTGTGTACTGTACCAGCAGTTATGGTTGAAATGACAATAAAAGCGACTTGACTTGACTTGACTTGGTTTGAAATACAATGTTGGAAAATGCATGCTCATGCACTTTGGTAGGAGAAATAAATGTGCAGACTAGTTTCTGAATGAGGGGAAAACCCAAAAATCTGAGATGCAAAGAGACTTGGGAATCCTTGTGCAGAACACCCTAAAGTAGGGTGTTGGTGATTTGGTGGTGAGGAAGGCAAGTGGCATATTAGCATTCATTTGAAGAGGGCTAGAATACACGAGCAGGGATGTGATGCTGAGGCACTGGTGAGGCCTCATCTTGAGTATTGCGACCAGTTTTGGGCTTCTCATCTCAGAAAAGATCTGTTGGCATTGGAGAGGATTCAGACAAGGTTCACAAGGATGATCCCAAGAATGAAAGGGTTATCATACGAGGAACGTTTGATAGCTCTGGGTCTGTACTTGCTGAAATTTAGAAGGATGAAGGGGAACTCAGTGAAACCTTTCAAATGTTGAAAGACTTAGACAGAGTAGTTGTGGAAAGGATATTTCTCATTCTGGGGGAGTCTAGGACAAGAGGGCACAGCCTCAGGGCAGAGGGGCGTCCATTTAAAACAGAGATGCGGAGAAATTTCTTCAGCCAGAGGGTGGTGAATTTGTGGAATTTGTTACCACAGGCAGCTGTGGAGGCAAGGTCATTGGGTGCATTTAAGGCAGAGCTTGATAAGTTTTTAATTGTACACAGCATCAAAGGTTATGGGGAGAAGACTGGGAGTGAGGCAAAGGAGGGAAAAAAAGGATCAGCCATGATTGAATGGTGGAGCAGACTTGATGAGCAAAATGGCCTAATTCTGTTCCTTTGACTTATGGTCTTATGCGAACATCAAATATTTATTCACTTCCATAGATGATGCCTGACCTGCCGAGTTGCTTTTGCATTTGTCTGCGTTGCTTGGGATTTCTAGCATCTGCAGAATCTCCTGTGTATATTCCCAAATAGTTAAAGCTGCTGTGGACAGAAATTTCAGCAAAAAATTATTCAGTAAATGCTCTTGGTATCAAGTACCAAGATACAGTGAAAAGCTTGTTTTGCATACTGTTCAAACAGATCAAAATCTTTACAAAAGTGCATTGATGTAGGACAAGATAAAACAATAACAGAATGCAGAATAAAGTGTAACAGTGACAGAGAAAGTGCAATGCAGGTAAGAAATAAAATGCAAGAGCCTACCAAGGTATATTGTGAAGTCAAGAGTCCACCTTTTTGTACAAGAGGTCTGTTCGAGTGCTGTCCTTGAGCCTGGTGGTACATGCTTTCAGGCTTTTGTATCTTTTGACCAATGGAAGAAGAGAAAAGGGAGCAAGTCCAGGGTAGGTGGGGACTTAGGTAGGTAGTTCCTGTCCGGGGAACGTGCTAAGACGGTAGCGCGATATTGATATGCAGCAGCCTCTCCGGACTCTGGATTGGGGATTACCAAACATTATGTGGTTTTTCTTGTGTAGTCAGTTTTGTGCTCTTTCGTGATATCATTCCGGAGAACGTTGTCTCATTTTTTAACTGCATTGTATTTGTGGTTTATAAATGACAATAAACTGAATCTGAATCTGAGTATGGAGGCTGCATTACCGAGGCAGTGGGAAGTAAAGACAGCATCCATAGAGGTTCTCGTGATGTGCTGAGCTGTGTCTACAACTCTCTGCAGTTACTTACGGTCATGGGAAGAGCAGTTGCTGTACTAGGCTGTGATGTACCTGTATAGGATGCTTTCTATTGTGCTTCAATGAAAACTGCAGAAGGTCAAAGGATACATGCCAAATTTCTTCAGAGTCATGAGGAAGTAGATGTGTTGTGAACTTTCTTGCCCTGAATTAAGAGGAAAAACTGTCAGAAAGAATGCAGAAATTGGACTGCCCTCTGCACAATTCACAGCCTATTTTTAGACCAGAATTATACACACATGGTGCAAACAATCACCAGGTATAGGTGGGAGTCTCCAGTCAACTGCATAAGAAAGAAAACTGATATTATCCAGTATAATATTAAGGGAAATGTAGGTAGAGTGAATAAGAATAGATTATTTCCCTCCTGCAGGGAGAGCAAAACGGGAACCATAGAATTAAGAGATTTCTTTTGATTGGTGTGGGTGTATTGAGGATTTTTTAATTCACCCATAGGAGGGTACAGATCTTCAACTCTCTGACTGAAAAAGAGGTGATGACAGAAATGTCACTGTATTTAGAAATTAATTAGATGTTTCCTTTGCCAACTAGGAGTTTACTGACCTTCCTTCAACTGAGAGTAAAGGATCTGTTTGGGGAGACGTGAGTTTGGCATCTGGATGACATGACCTATCCATTGGAGTTGGTAGTGCTTTATCATGGTGGAAATGTGGTTCATGTTTGGCTCCTCTGTATGCTGGTGTTACTGATCCTCAAAATCTTTTGCAAGGATCTATGGTGGTATTGTTCCAGGGATTTCAGGTGCCTACTGTATGTGGTTCTTGACAAGGTATTTTCACTCACTCAAAAACACTTTATTTTTCACACCATTCTCTGTAAACTCTGTTGTGTGTGAGACTGGTATTCAGTAAGACCCTCTAGCACTGCTCTCCCTCTTTGATCTCTGCTACTCTCTGAGTCTTTGACCAAGTGTACCACCTGTTTAGTGATTAATGTACATTAATTTCTTTACACACTTACCCTCTTAAACTTGCACCTTCTAATTAAGTAAACTGCCCATTCTCCCTACCTTCTATCTCACTGTACTTCACTGGCCAGTTATTTGCCCATTCTGTAAGATATTGTGCCCCAAATTGTAATTCTTTACTGTTCTCAAAATTGACTACCCTACATGCCCAATTTCAGATAATACACAAATTTAGAAATTATGTTTTTATGCCTAAGTCCAAACCATTGATGCAAATTGTGAACCAATCGTCACAGCCCTGAGTCTTGTCGGATACTCAGTACCCACCCTCTACTTTGAATAATGACCCTTTACTTCCACTCTCTTCCTGAAACTAACTTGCAATATTTTCTATTTCTTGTTCATGACTGTATCATTTGACATTATTCTAGGGCCTTTTAGCCAAAGCCTTTTATGAATCTAAATAAATTGCATCCATTACCTTTATAAATAAAATCATTAAGATTGAACAAACAACATTTTTCTTTTGAAATGCTTGCTATTTATCGTATCTTTATTCTCAATATTTGTCTATTTACTCCAGTAATAAAGGTTTCATTACTTTACTTAGCACTGACTCTGAGCTGAAATTAGTTGCCATGGGAGACAGTACTTTCAATTACGTACTTTTAAACATTCATCATCTCTTCTACAGAGATTTGAAATATTTGAAAATTGTCAATAAAGTAGTTGTTTGAAATATGCACTCAGTGGTCACTAGGTACACCTGCTTGTTAATACAAATACCTGATCAACCAATCATGTGGCAGCAACTCAATGTATAAACGCATGCAGATGTTGTCAAGAGGTTCAGTTGTTATTCAGTCCAAACATCAGAATGGGAAAAAAAAATGTTATCTAAGTTACTTTGAACGTGGAATCATTGTTGGTGCCAGATGGTGTGGTTTAAGTATTTCAAAAATTGCTGATCCCTGGGATTTTCATGCACAACTGTCTCCAGAATTTACAGCGAGTGGTGCAAGAAACAGAAAAAACATCCGGTGAACAGCAGTTCCATGTGTGAAAATGCCTTGTTAATGAGAGCAGTTAGAGGAGAATGGCCAAACTGTTTCAAGCTGAAAGGAAGGCAACAATAACTCAAATGACACCGGACAGCAAATTTTTTAGAAAGTGTTGCTTCCTCTCAATTTTATTTGTTTCTGATGGACCTCTTGTAGCTGAAGACAAATATAATTTCAGACTACTTGGTATCATGTAAGTATTAGGAGAAACAAGAAATAGAATTTTAATAAATACAATATGTTTAATTGCCTAACAGTGCTGGCACTTTGCAGTAGATCAACTAAGCTAAAAATGTTTTCTTGATGATTTTTGTTTGTATTCAGTGTCTGAGGTTTCCGGCTTAAGTGTCTAACAATAATCAGCCAGCATTAATGGATTCCAGTTGCCCTGATACAGTTTCTCCATGACCGCAATGTTCTGGTGAAACCTTTCACTGTGCTCATCACTAACAGCACCAAGATTTGCAGGGAAGAACCCTCAATGGGAATACAGAAACTGAATCTTTAGTCACATGCTGCTCTTCATGGCTTTGTATGATTGAAACATGATGTCAACCATTTACATGAAATTTGGTGCTTTGTAGTTGCCATGAAATATTTTAACAACGTCCTTGAATGCCTTCCTTGCAATTTTCTCCGGTCGCAAGAGAAGAACTTTCGAATTGCCTGTCATTGATGACCTGTTTGATTTATGAACCAATAAAAATGCTTTCCTTAATCTTGGCATCAGTAATTCCGAGAAACATCTGTCTCAAATATTGAAACTGTTCACGGAAATTACTGTGCCTAGTGGGAGCCGATTCCATCATTGCAAGCTTGAACCTAATAATCTTGTTTTTGTCTTTGACAAACCCAAGTCTCTGACCAGGTCATTTAACTCAGCTTGTGTTATCAGTGGAGTTTCACTTAACCTAAAGGGTTCAAAATCCGTATCAATACTAGTGTCAGTTTCCAATCCTGTCTTGTTCACCTGCCTCCTCTAGTCTTCATTTCTCAGGTGGCTTCAGTTCTGGAAGACTATTGTCATGCAGCACAGGTCTCATGACTGAAGGGAGATTGGGATATTCAATGGATTTCTTGTTTTTAGCAGAAACCAGATACACTGGTCAGACTGAAGTAGCAGTCTGTCACATGACCCTTCTGCTCTTGCCATATCATCGGGGCAGCAAATAGCATTGACTTCTGAGTTGATCTGTCTCACTCTTGTACTTCTCATCACCATCTGAAATTCCGCCAACAATAGTTGTGTTATTGGCAAATTTATAAATGCTGTTTGAGCTATGCCTAAGAACACAATTGTGTGTATAGAGAGCAGAGCAGTGGGCTAAGCATGCATCCTATGACGCACTAGCGTTACTATTGTCTGGGTGGTCCAGGGGTGAGTGGAGAGGCAGTGAGATTGCATTGGCTGTAGACTGATTTGGTAAATGACAAATTGGAGTGTCCATTCTTAGGCAGGAGTAGATTCTAGCCATGACCAACTTTTCAAAGCACATCTTCACAGTAGATGTGAGAACAATTGGGCAGTAATTGTTGAGGCAGCTCATCCTGCTCTTTATGGGTATTGGTATCAATGTGGCCCTTTTGGAGCAAGTGGGAAGCACTGACTGCAGGACGGAGAGGTTGAAGATGTCCTTGATCACTCCTGTCGCTTGGTTGGCAAAGGTTTTCAGTGCCCTATCAGGTACACCATTGGGGCCTGACTCTTTGTAAAGGTTCTCCCTCTGGAAAGATGTTCAGACAATGGCCTCTGAGACAGAGATCACAGGGTTACGAGATGCTGCAGGGATTCGCACTTGCGTAGTTTTATACTCCCTTTCAAATCGTACGTAAAAGGCTTTGAGTTCATCTGGGAATGAAGCATCACACCCATTCATGATGTTAGGCTTTGCCTCATAGGAAGTAATGGCCTACAAGCCCTGCCAGAGCTGACATGCATCTGATTTGGCCTCTAACTTCAATCGGAATTGTTTTTGTCACTCTTAAAATTGTCTTCTATTTATTGTACCTGGAGTTCTTGTGCAATTCTGGATCACTGGTTTTGAATGCCTCAGATCTAGCCCTCAGCAGACTGTGAAGCTCTTGGTTCATCCACGTTTTTGGTTTGGGTATGTCGTGTATGTTTTTGAAGGCACACACTCATCCACAGTAAATGAGGTCAACAACTTTGGCATATTCGTTCATATTTGAAGGTGAATCCCCGAGCATTGTCAAGCCCACCAATTCAAAGTGTCTTTCACCTCACTTGACCATACTTTTGTGGTCCTCACCATTAGTGCTGCAGTCTTCAGAGTCTGCCTGTACGTCAGAAGTAGAAGTACAACCAGGTGATTGGACTATCCAAAGTGCAGACGTAGGATGATACTTGATAGCGGTGTAATAGTGGTCAAGTGCGTTGGCTCCTTTAGTTCCACAGATGACATGTCGGTAGTAGTTGCTCAGAGCTCTTCAAGCGGGCCTGGTTGAATTCCCAGCAATGATGGGAAGGCAACAGGCTGCGCTGTTTTGAGACAGTTGATTATGGTGTTCAGCTCCTCCGCTGCCTGCTTGACATTGGCCAGGGGTGGAACATACTCTGCTACCAGGATGACTTCCTTAGCAGATAAAATGGACTACACATGACTGCTAGATGTTCCAGGTTGAGATAAAGCTGCCACATCTGTGCACCGCAATGAGTTCATCTTGAAACACAGTCTGCCTCTTCTGCCTTCATAACACCCGGCTGTTCTGTCTTTACAGTGCAAGGTGAAGCACTCGGGCTGCAGCGCTGCATCCAAAATGACAGGGTTGAGCCATGTTTCTGTGCAGCAAAGCACACAGCAGTCCCTGATGTCTTTCTGATATTGCAATCTCACTCTGAGGTCTTTATTTTAATTACCAGAGACTCTACATTCGACAGCAGGATTGTAGGGAGGGGAAGTCTAAGGCCTTTGTGTTTCAATCATAATTCCACACCAGTATGCTGTCCACACTTCCTGCTTCTTAAAGGGATACTGGACTCGCGATTCAAGTCTGCAGTCCCACAGTTCCCAGATTTTGATGATCAGCAGATTTTTTAAACATCTTATAAGAATGCTGCTTACTGAAGTACACATGGCTGTGACTGTAGATTTCAGCTGTAATAGTCCAAAATGTAAATATTTGATGATTCCCTTCGGAGCTGAATGCAAAGAGACTCTACTACCAGGCAGAACCTTGGTGAAATCAGAATACTTTTTGTACACACTTCTGCAAGTCCTTAGCCAGTTGAGGAGAAGAATGGGAATATGGGTAAGGTACCATTTAGACTATAAGACAATAAGACATAGGAGCAGAATTATGCCATTTGGCCCATCAAGCCTGCTCTGACATTCCATCATGGCTGATTTATTATCCCTCTCAGCCCCATTCTCCTGCCTTCTCCCCATACCCTTTGACACCATTACTTTTATAAATGTACCATAGAAAGTATTCTAAGTATTCTGTCTGGATCTAGCACGGCTTGGCAACTGTTTTGCCTGAGACTGCAAAAAATCTTAGAAAGGTAATGACTCAGGAAGGCTGCATCCATCATTGAGGTCCCCCATCAGCCAAGACATGACCTCTTCCCGTTTTTACCATTGAGGAGGAGGTACAAGAGACTGAAAACCCACACTCAACATTTTAGGAACAGCTTCTACCCTCCACCATCAGATTTCTGAATGAACAATGAACCCATGAATTCTACCTCACTATTTATTTTCTCATTTTGCCCTCTTTCTGCACTACTTATTTAATTTGCTCTTGGACTTTGTACTTCATAATCACTGTTCTGATGGTGCAAACCAACAAATGTCACAACATACGCCAATGATATTGAACCTGATTCTGATTCTGAAGCTGCAGAGAGCTGTGGATACTGCTCAGACTAGTACAAACACCAGCCTTCCTTCTCTGAGCTCTGTCTTCATTTATTCCTGCTTCAGTAAAGCAGCCAGCGTAACAAAATACCCCATCAACCCCAAACATTCTCTCATATCTCCTCTTCCATCGAGCAGAAGGTACAAAAGCCTCAAAGTAGGTACCAACAGGCTCAAGGACAGCTTCCATACTTTTGTTATAAGAACACTGGACATTCTCCTAGTATGATAAGATGGTCTATTGACCTTACAATCTACCTTGTTATGGTGTTGCACCTCATGTCACCCTGCATCTCACTTTTTCTGTAACTCTAACACTTTATTCTGGATTCTGTTGCTAGTTTCCCTTGCACCACCTTAATCCACCACTGTAATGAATTGATCTGTATGGATGACATTTAAAACAAAGCTTTTCCCTGTACTTTGGTACAAGTGACAATAACAAACCAGTATATAAATTACAATGAGATAGGCCTCCTCCCTCCCATTATCAAATTGAAGACATATCTTTGATGAGATCGGAATCCCTCTGGAAGGTCCTCCCGAATGCTGAGCACATACGGCATGAAATGCCTGCGTTTCCTGAAGCCACTCACATGCGGGACATATGAGACGCATAGCCATGACAGAAACCTGCAGGAGGTTAAACAAATGAAGATCTTCTTTAAGTTGGTGAGAAGGTGGCCAGTGGGGCAGTGAAGAGAGCATGCAAGGTGTTTGCCTTCATTGGCCAGGTTACAGAGTATAAGAGCATGAAGGCCTTAGTGCACATTTAGTAAAAAGCTGGTTTGGTAACATGTGAACTACTCTGTTCATTTCTGCTGACCACACTATGGCAATACGCTAGAGAGGGCTCGGTGGTGGAACACGTCAGCAGCTTCCGCTTCCTGGGCATCAATATCTCAGAGGATCGACATTGATGCCTTCAGAAAGAAGACATGCCAGCAGCTCTATTTCATTCGGAGTTTGAGGAGATTTGATACATCACCAAAGGTATTTGCAAATTACTTCAGATATACAGTGGGGAGCATTCTGACAGGTTGCATTGCCATCTGGTTTGGAGCTTCCAAAGCACGTGATTAAAGTGGCTGTGGAGAGTTGTGGACAGGCACAAGCATCCCTTGTAAAAGGCAAATTCAAAAGATGATGTCTCAAGAAGGTGGCATTTGTCATTAAAGCCCCTCATCATCAGGGACATGTCCTCTTCTTATTACTACCATTGGGAAAGAGGTATAGGAGCCAGAAGACCCACACTCAATGATTCAAGAACAGCTTCCTTGTCTCCACCAGTAAATTTCAGAGTGGTCCATGAACCCATGAACACCACCTCATTGCTGGTGTTTTTCACTATTTATAGATTTTGTAACGGTGACCTTCCCTTCCTGAGCAAGTGAGAAGGGTTCTGGGGAAACACAGACATGGCAGAGCATTGGGACCAGATGATGTGAATGCCAGTGTCCTGAAGGAGTGTGCTGAGCAGCTGTGTGGAGCTCTCCAGCACGTTTTCAATCTGAGTCTCAGCCAGTGTGGTCCCAGTACCCAAGAAGGGCCAACTAAAAGTCTTGAATGACTGCCATCCAGTGGCCCTGACCTCACACATCATGAAGACCCTAGAGAGGCTGGTCCTAGCTCACCTCTAACTCCTGGTCAGAGCTGCCCTCAATCCTCTGCTGTTTGTTTACCAAGAGAACATTGGAGTTGACGATGCTGTCATCTACCTGCTGAACAGAGCCTACTCCCATTTGGATAAGCAGTGCAACAGTGAGGATCCTGTTTTTGATTTCTCAAGTGCCTTAAGTACCATACAGCCCTCATTGCTGCGGAGAAACTTCCATTCAATGCAGGTTGGCACTTCCATTGTGTCCTGGATAATGGACGACCTGACTGACAGACCACAGTTTGTACAGCTTTCAGAGCTGTGTGTCAAACATGGCTTTTAAAACTGTAAACAGTAGACCTGTGGATGTTCCCTAAACACATTTCACCAACAAGGATCCACCCTAATTCCAGCTTCTGTGCAAAGAGTACCTTACCAGAACTGTTGATATGCTTCCTGACCTTATGTGCTGTGAGGTTATCTCTCCCACGCAGAATTAGGATTTCTATTTTATCATTTAGAGATGGGATCTGTTTGGCAAGATACTTGACGTGTGTGTGAAAGAGAGCAACCTCATGAGTCAATATCTCTTCATGATTGTCTGGCATGTCATTACACTCCATTAGTGTTGGAAGTGTAAGTGTAAGAGTAATGTCACCATTCCATGCTTCAATCTGATAACCTGCTGCTCTTCAACCTGACCTCTCCATTATACCAGCACAAGTCTCCATGATGTAGCATGATGAATCGCCACAGATGTCAAAAGGGCCAAAGAGCTCTGACAAGGCTAAGTACCTGTTGCTCTGGTCATAGAGCATGCCATACATCTTGAAAGTAATCTCTCATTGTCCTTTAGGATTCTCTTTAACTGAGCATATCTTGGAACAGGATTTAGTGGTTAGACTGCTGTTACAAACTTCTGTGCATAAGGAGTATACAGACAACAAAGTTCCATCCTCTTCCTCTTTGCCATGCTGTGAAATATGATTTAAAACCTTGGAGGCCCACAGAGGAGGACCAGGATGTAGAGCTGCAACATGACTTGTCATTGCATTCATCTCACTTTAATGTGGCTTTGCAGCTACGTGTAAGATGTGATGAAGAACAGCATCTGAACCCAATCTTTTGCTCTTTCAGGTAAGCCTTTAATTCTCCAATCGTTTTTAATGCTGTGGCACTTTCACACCGCGTGGTTTATTATGGATGGAGCAATGTTTTGCTGGGTCAACTCTAAGTACAGTTTCATTCTGAGCTGTAGGTTAGGAGACATTGGTCATATGGACTGACACTGGAGTCCTAATGCTTGTGTGCATACAGGAATGAGGTAGATCAGCTGGTGGGGTGGTGTCACAAAAACAACATCAGTATGACCAAGAAATTGATTGTGGACCTCAGGAAGGGGAAGTCAGGAGAACAGTGGAAAGGGGAAGCAGCTTCAAGTTCTTGGGTGTCAACATCTCTGAAGATCTATCCTAATCTCAAAATAGTGATGCAATTAAAAAGAAGGCATGACAGTAGTTATGTTTCATTAGGAGTTTGAGGAGACTTGGATAATTTACCTGATAATTCACATTAGAGGTTTTGAACTTCTAATTATCAGCACTCCCTGTTTAAGCTCTGAAAAGTTGACAGTGCATGAACTGTAGCTGAAGAAACCAGTGCACACAATATTGTAAAATACTTCCAGTATTCTGTGCAGGAGAACTCATTATAAATCAATCAGACTGACTGATGGAAATGGCTCCAATAATCATATGAGTAGAGTTCATTCAGGGATTATTGATGTGCATCTACAAGATATATTATAGGACTGAGTTTTTTTTAAATGGTGCGTACTTTATCATCTGGTTGACTGCTTGACGTGGGGAACCTCTGGCACCACCTAAAGACAAAACCATGTTCTCAATTTAATGTATGATTTTTTTTATATAAAAATATATTTTATTCGTAAATACAAAAGTTATCTTCAAGAATAAACCACGCAATGCCATTTCATTCTTACATTCATAAACAATGTGTCAAGTACTGTTGTTTTATATTTTACCATTAATTTAGTAAAATATAACAGTGCGTGCTATGATCCGCACATGTTATCAGGAATCATTTTGAGAGTCTATTCGCATTATGATTTTTAACCAATCATAACTGCAGAAACAAAGAGCTAATTATTGACCAAAGACAAATAAGCCAGGTGTCCAGGTGCCAGTCCTCATTAGGGGATTAGAGGAGGAGAGGCACAGTAACTTTAAATTCTTTGGTGTTATCATATCAGCAGATTTGTCCTGGGACCACCATGTATATGACATTACAAAGAAAGCATGGCAGTGCCTTAGGATCCACACCACCAGGTTTAGGAACAGTTATTACCCTTCAACCATCGGGCTCCTGAACCACCGTGGACAATTGATTCCACAACCTATTGACTAACTCATGTTCATAGTATTATTTAGATAGTTATCTATTAATCAACTTATTTATTTATTATGTTGTTCTTGCACGGTTTATCTTCTTTTGCATATTGGTTGTTTGTCAGTCTTTGCAATTTTTTCATTGATTCTTTGTTCTACTGTGAATACCTACAAGAAAATGTATCTCAGGTAGTATATGGTGGCATATATGAGCTTAGATAATACATTTCCTTTAAACTTTGAATTGGAATTGGAATTAAAGATTAGCTTTATTTGTCACATGTACATTGAAATATTGAAGATAACGGTGAAATGCTTCATTTTGTGCCAACATCCGATGCAGACCAAGTATCATGCTCGGAGCAGCCAGCTCGTGTTGCCACACTTACAGCAACAACAGAACTCACTAAACTTAACTATACATCTTCGGACTGTGGGAGAAAGCCAGAGAACCCAAAGGAAACACACATGGGTATAGGGAAAATGTACAAATTTCTTATTGACAGCAGCAGAAATTGTACCTTGATTGATGAACACCGGCTTTGTAAAGTGATTGCGCTAAGTGATACGTTACCATATTGGAATTGGTTTATTATTGTCATATGAACTGAAATACAGTGAAAAGTTTTTCTGTATGAAGTTCATACAGATCAGAATCAGAATCAGAAATTTGTTGTTTTTCAGCAGGACAACATTGCAATATAAAATAATAAAAAATAAATAAATTGTAATAAGAATTATATATAAAAATTAAATTAAGTAAGTAGTACCATGATTCAAGACATTTACAAAGATAGGCGTGAAAAAGGGCCCAAAGGATCAGTGGGGACCCGAGTCACCCCAGCCACAATCTATTCCACCTGCTACCATCCAGGAAATGGTACCACAGCATAAAAGCCAGGACCAACAGGCTCCGGGACAGCTTCTTCCACCAGGCCATCAGACTGATGAACTCATGCTGATATAATAGTATTTCTATGTTACATTGACTGTTGTATTTATTATAAATCATTATAAATTACTATGATTGCACATTTAGATGGAGACATAACGCTAAGAATTTTACTCCTCATGTATGTGAAGGATGTAAGAAATAAAGTCAATTCAATTCAATACAAAAAAGAGGGGAAATATAGAACTCCTGTGGATTTAAATGCAGGTAGCAGATCATCTCAATAGGGAACTCCTGGGGAAAATCCAGTACCTGCAGTGGCTAAAATGATGCCAAAGCACTCTCAGAAATCTACTCCAGGTAAAGTCCTCAGGCATCTTTTCTAAACCCTTACCATCTTTATGGCATCCTTCCTGTCACATTTCACTGTATTTGTCAGGGTCCAGGAATGAGTGCCCACTCACCATCTACTTCCACTGGAAAATATTGTCCAACCTCCTTAGTGAGGTTTCAGAAGGAGAACTGCACAGGAAGGGAAGCCACCTCATGCACTCCAATATAGAATTCCTATTAGAACTGTTACAGTGAATCAGGACAGACTGGGATTAGCTCTACTTCAGGTGGAATGAAAAATGAGTAATAAATGATCATGTCCACAGTTTACTTCCCACAAACATCAACTTTCATTGACATCATTGTAGGAAAAGGACAGTCATGTCACTGAATTCTGCTAGTTAAGTGCCACAACTGGGTTATCTCCTCACCTTGAGTTATCCTTCATCAGTAATCACTAGACTGTCACCGAGAGGACTCTCCTCACAGGGCTGAGGCTGTACAGCTTGAACTTTTCCCCATTGACTGAGGCTTCAGGAAGAGAGTGTGACTGGGGAGCACTGTAAGGACGTTAGAAACAGAACCAGGGATCAGACCCTCGTGCCATGCGCTGTCATTAAATTAAGTAGCAGATAACCTTGCACCTCAGCAACACTTCCCTACTTGATCCAAAAATCTATCAATTCTCTGCAATTCAATCCTCTAATATATTTTCTCCTGTCTCAGTACATAAAGGATGCCTGTAACCTTGACTTAGCCTATTCCATTTATCTATGAAGGCTTTTAGAACAAGGCTCAAGGATCAACTTTATTCATTATATATGTGTTAGAAATTTGCTGTGTTGTTTCCATGATATACAACATTCAGCAATTATAAAGAATAAAAATTATATGAAATATAAAGCTAGAGTTTAAAGTACAGGTCTGGAATAAAATTTGCATAAATACATCTATTACATGTATTTATAATGTAAACAACATCATAAAAACTGATTTAAAGTGTTTATGGTGCAGTACAGAGTCAGGGGTAATAAATAGAGGGGGTTGAGGCGCTAACTGGAATGTTTGATGGGATTATCTGCCTGGTGGAAGAATCTTTAGGCGTGGTTTTTGTCTAAATAGCCCTATAGCACCTCCCAAAAGGGAGCTTTTGGAAAAGGCAGTTTGCAGGGATGGTAGTGTGGCAATGATTTATCCTGCCTGCATCTTGGTCCTGGACACCTACGTGTCCTGCAGTGATGGGAGACTGCAGCCAATGACTTTTCCTGCTGACCTAAGGCCAGCATTACTGAGTATCACCATCAACAAACAAGAAACAGCCTACCCCAAATGACTTTAATATTAATGTCAGTCTTGTTGGAAAAAAAGATCTCGGCCCAATTATCTTCAACATGTCCCCTGTAGCACCTGGGGCCCCTAATACAGTCGACCACTGCTATACCACCATTAGGAATGCTGAAGTGAGATGTTAAAGATGTCAGTAAACACTCCAGCCAGCTGATTAGTACAGATCTTCAGTACTCAACTAGGAAAACCATCTGGGCCAGATGCTTTCCATAAGTTCACCCTGTCTCAGAGACAGAAATCACAGCATCATCAGGGGACTGTGGGAGTTTATAAAGGTATCTCCATGTTCTGTTGGACAAAGCAAGCATAACAGGTATTGAGCTCACCTGGGAGTGAAACCTTGTTGTCACATACTGTAGGTTGCTTAGTTTTGCTTTGCAGAGGTCCTGCCACAGCTGTTCAGCATCCTCTGCGATTCCAGTTTGGTCCAGAATAACCACTTTGCATGTGAGATGTCTTCAAGTTTAAATTCAAGTTTATTGTCATCTGACAGTACGTAGATACTGTACAACCAAATGAAACAATGTTCCTCCTGACTATGGTGCACCCACAAAACATATCACACACAGCACATAAAACAAAATATTAACACAGATAAGTTGATACATTGCCCATTCAGAAATCTGATGGTGGAGGGGAAGTTGCGGTTCTAAGATGTTGAGTGTGTGTCTTTGGGCTCCTGTGCCACCTCTGATGGCAGCAACGAAAAGAGGGCATGTTCTGTGTGATGGGAGGCCATAATGATGGATGCCATCTTTTTGAAACATTGCCTTTTGACGATGTCCACAATGCTGGGGAGGCTAGAGCAAAGGGCATATTGTGATAAATGCTTAGGGAGATTGCTCAGGCAAGACAGCAGATGGATTCATCTCATCAATAGGAAATGGTTCAGTGGCAACAGCAGGGACCATCCTGTGCTGAGCAACACAAGACACACAGCCCCAGAATAAGTCGAACAGCAACTCGAAACTGGAGAAGCAGGAGTGCATAGCCCACATGCAAATTTAGTCTTGCTGTATTATGAGTTATAGATTGTTTGCAGACATTTCATGCCAAAGCCTCATTAAGATTCCAGAGCACATGAAACATTTATTATATCAGCACCTGCCTAAATTTCTCATCTTCTGTGCCAGGACTGGGCCATTGTGTTCAGAATTCATTATAAATGAATGTCTGGGAAGTCCCAAGTCTGGACAAGCTCCATGTGAAAGACTGGTTGGTAAATATATTAGTCCCAACAAAATGAAAGGCAGAAAGCAATTTTATCAAACCGTTGACAGGAATCAGCGATATTCCCCAGAGGGGAATCTTTGCCATATGTGAATGCAAATGGATATGCAGGATAAAATCTACAAATCTGTGGGTATAACAAAGCTTGTAGCCTGGTAAACAGTTAACAGAACACCAGGACTACAAAAGATATGGATAGCCTGATATCCCACTGACCTGATCACCCCAACAATATGGTCCTACAGATTTACACTACCCGAATAGAACAAAAGATGGAGATGTCCAGGAAAGATAAGGAAAAGAGAATGTCCAGGGTGGGTGGAGCAAAACCAAAGACCCCACCTAACCCTCTTTCCCATTTACAAAAATCCTGAAAGCATCCCACAGACCTACCTTGTTGACCCTCAGTACCTTTAGACCTTATGGTATGATCCAGTCAACAATAGACCCAGTAAGGTTCCTGCCCAACTATATTTCTGCAACAGCTCTTAGCCAGGCCTGGAGCCTATCATCAAATTAATAGCTTTTATCCTACTGTTATCAAACTCTTGAATAAACCCCTCATTGATGAGATGGACTCTTGGCCTAACAATCTACCTTGTTATGATATTATCTTTTATCGTTTACCTGCACTGCACTTTTCAGTAGATTTTACACTTTATTCTGCATTGTTATTGATTTTTACCTTTTTATAGCTATATGCACTGTGTAATTATTTGATCTGTATAAATAGCACTGTGGTGAACTACATATACCTGTCTGGACTGCTGACTGCTCCTGTGGCTCCTCCCACAGACCCCTGTATAAAGGTGATGGAGGTCTGAGCCCGGCCTCTCAGTCTCCAGGATGTAGTATGGTGGTCACTCACTGCTCGTTCCTTCTTCCAGTCAATAAAAGCCAATACCTCGCTTTTACGTCTCAGAGTGAGTTATTGATGGTGCATCAAGCACGCAAGACATTTTTTCCACAATATTTGTGTGAAGCCACAGTAACACCATTCAGAACCCCAGTGAGTTTGTGTCAATGTGGGCAGCCACTCAACAAGGATGGAATGTGTAGGCTGTCCGTAAGCATAGCAGGTGTGGGTTTGTTCTCAACTACAGAGATCCAGAAGCCTGCCTTTACGGATCTGACATTGGGCTGGATTTTACTTACAGGTCCCAGCCGTGGTCCCTGCACATCAATGCTTATGTGGCTGGTTTCAGATTTCGACTCAGGTTCAGATTTATCAATCACATGTACATCAAAACATACAGTGAAATGGATTATTTGCATTAGCAGCCAACACATCCACAGCTGTGCTGGGGGTTACAAGCAAGTGTCACCAACATAGTATGCCCACCATGCTCGGCAGAACAAGACAGAACACGACGAGTGACAAAACAACAGGAAAACAAGCTTCATTCCTCCTCTGACCCACCCACCCATGCACACACATACTGTCCTCCAACCCCAGGTTGGTCGCCGGCCTCTAGTGGACTCAGACCCACAGACTTACCTTGTTGACCCTCGGTACCTTTATACCTTGTGGTATGATCCAGTCAGCAATGGGCCCCAGTAAGGTTCCTGCCCAACTATATCTCGGCAAAAGTTCTTAGCCAGACCTGGAGCCTATCATCAAGTTAATAGTCTTTAAAGGTTTCTTTAATAAGTATTAACATGGAAATTAATACTTCAAAAATATTTAAAGTTAACTATAATTTATATGTATATTTGCAAATCTCTAAAAATGCTGGATTAAAGTAATTCCCTTCTTTGATCTGTGATGCTTTGCCCTACAAATCTGTATTGAGTTCAGCAGCTTGCCAGGCTCTACACACACACTCTCATCTTCTGTAGCAAATGGAAGCAATTACCGAATCTCTGCAGGCTAAATCTGTCAGTGATTCCTGAACCTTTGTGCCTCACAGTGCCTGAGTAGAACTGCAAGGCCTATTGGTTTCAATTGCTACGTGCCAAGTATTCTTACTGGAAATAACAACATCTGCATGTAGAAATGTTATCCATTGTAAACCTTTGGGAAAGGCAATGATTAAAAGTTTAAATTTTCACCCAGAACCTTCAATTTAAACTACTGGCAAATTTTACACTGTTATACTCCTGACCTTTTCAATTATTAATCTCACCGTCAGCTGTAGAGTACTGCTCTCACAGTCCCTTTCAACATCCATAGAACATAAAACCTTATAACACAGTACACGCCTTTTGGCCTACAAGGTTATGCCGACCTTATAATCTACTCCAAGATCAATCTCTTTTCTCTTACATTACCCTCCATTTTTCTATAATCTATGTCAGTGGTCCCCAACCACCGGGCCGCAAAGCATGTGCTACTGGGCCGCGAGGAAACAATATGAGTCAGCTGCAACTTACCTCATTCCATGTCACGCCCACTGTTGAACTTGAATGCACACGAGGCCATTACTCACTCGAAGTCATTACCCACGCGAAGTCATTACTCACGCGAAGTCATTACCCACGCGAGGTCATTACCCACGCGAAGTCATTACTCACGCGAAGTCATTACCCACACGAGGTCATCAGTCGCCTAAACGCAGTGATACCCTCGCGCCAGGGATCACTGGTTCGCCTCGGGTAACCGGTCGCCTCGCTTGGCCGGCGGGAAGTGCCGTTGCTACTGACCTGGAGCGTGGACAGATGGGTGCCGCCTCTAAACAAGCTTAGCACACTGAATGTTCATGGGGAACCCGGTGCTAAAATATTCGCAGACGACCTAATTCAGGCTCAGGGTTTCGTAAGTAACAGAGTAGCTACCTCGCTGCAATCTACTGAAAATCATCCCTCAAGCCAAACTTTTGTCGGCTGATAGATCCTACCTACCTACAAGGGGGACGGGCACACGTGCCCTGTCACACTCCTCCTCGCTCTCCAGACTGTGACCACTGCAGTCCCAGTACGGGGACCTCCAGCCCTCACCTTGTACTCTCACTGGTGTGTTGCAATCATTTTATATGTTCATACAAGGAGAATATGTGCTGTGTGTTTAATATCCAAACGTTATTTAAAATGTTATGATGCTATTGACTTATAAGTGAGTTATAATTGACTTCTCAATGTTTATGCGAGGAAAATATGCGTTGTGTTTAATATTAAATTTGTTAGATAAACCCTTTTAGAAATGAAATTGAGTGTATTAGCCATTTATAAGTGACTTATAATTGACTTATCACCTATATTCCCATCGTGATTAACACCCACACCGCGCCCACCCGCCCCCACCGCATCGGCTGGTCCGCAAGAATATTGTCAATATTAAACCGGTCCGCGGTGTAAAAAAGTTTGGTGACCCCCTGATCTATGTGCCTATCTTAAATGCCCCGAATGGATCTTCCTCTACTACCGCCCCTAGCAGAGTGTTCCATGCATTCAACGCCCTCTGTGTAAAGAATTTATCTGTGGCACTGCACTCCCCCCCATACTTTTCTCCAATCCCCTTGTATTAGCCATCTCCACTCTGGGAAAAAGTCTCTGTCTATGCCTCTTATTATCTTCTAACCTCTATCAGGTCACCTCTCATTCTGCCTGTGGAACACCACTAAACCCTGATCTCCAGGCAGAATACTCTCCATCTACTACCATTCTTTGCCTTTTGGACAGGAATGTCCAATTGGACAGGAATGGACAGGAGGAGGAGTATAGGAAACTGATACAGGACTTTGTGATATGGTGCAACTCAAACTACCTGCGTCTCAATATCACCAAGACCAAGGAGATGGTGGTGGACTTTAGGAGATCTAGGCCTCATATGGAGCCAGTGATCATTAATGGAGAATGTGTGGAGCAGGTTAAGACCTACAAGTATCTGGGAGTACAGTTAGACGAGAAGCTAGACTGGACTGCCAACACAGATGCCTTGTGCAGGAAGGCACAGAGTCGACTGTACTTCCTAAGAAGGTTGGCGTCATTCAATGTCTGTAGTGAGATGCTGAAGATGTTCTATAGGTCAGTTGTGGAGAGCGTCCTCTTCTTTGTGGTGGCGTGTTGGGGAGGAAGCATTAAGAAGAGGGACGCCTCACGTCTTAATAAGCTGGTAAGGAAGGTGGGCTCTGTCGTGGGCAAAGTACTGGAGAGTTTAACATCGGTAGCTGAGCGAAGGGTGCTGAGTAGGCTACGGTCAATTATGGATAACTCTGAACATCCTCTACATAGCACCATCCAGAGACAGAGAAGCAGTTTCAGCGACAGGTTACTATCGATGCAATGCTCCTCAGACAGGATGAAGAGGTCAATACTCCCCAATGCCATTAGGCTTTACAATTCTACCGCCAGGACTTAGAACTTTTTAAAAGCTATTATTAATGCTTTTTGAGATAGTGATTTAGATGCATATCATATTTTTTTTACTGAGTTAAGTATTGTATGTAATTAGTTTTGCTACAACAAGTGTATGGGACATTGGAAAAAAGTTGAATTTCCCCATCGGGATGAATAAAGTATCTATCTATCTATCTATCTATCTATCTATCTATCTATCTATCTATCTATCTATCTATCTATCTTTTATGGGCAAGCCAATTTTCCATCTCCACAGTCAGGTTTCCCTGGACCCCATGCTTCCTAACTTTTTAAATAAGTCTGCCATGGGAAACTTTATTCAATGCCTTATTTAAACCCATATGCACCATATCCACTACTCCACCCTCATCAATGTGCTTTGTCATATCCTCAAAGAATTCAGTCAGAATTCTTTGAGGCATGACCTGCCCCTCACAAAGCCATGCTGACTACCCCTAATCAGACTATGCTTCTCCAAATACTCATAAATCTTTCCTCTAAGAAACGTCTCCAATAATTTGCCCACCACCAAAGTAAGACTCACATGTCTATAATTCACAGGGTTATCTCCATTCCAAAGGAATAACATTTGGCACCCTCCAGTCATTTGGTACTACTGCTGTGGCCAAAGATAATGCAAAGTTCATTGCCAAAGGCACTGAAGGATCCTATAGAACCTTTTACTACAAAAGACCACTTCAATGTTTCCCTCCATTTTCTATCCTCAGAAATGTGCCTCCAACGTGAAATAATAGTTCAGAGGTTTCTCAGAAATCTCAGATCACATGCTTTGTTAAAGTACAACAGTCTGCCACTACACACTGGCAAAAAAATAAATCTTGCTTTGTTTTTGCTCAGTCCTTTCAAACACACTTCTACCAATGTCTGCACCTTGTGGGCTTGCACTGAGCAGCTCTAATTATAGGAGAATGTGAACAACTACAGTATGACCCTGCTTATTAAAAGGTTCGAAGTTCAAAGTAAGTTTATTAACAAAGTATGTATATATCACCATACTCTAACCTGAGATTCATTTTCTTGCAGGCATTCACAGTAGAACAAAGAAATACAATTGAGTCAATGAGAAACTACACACAAAAACAAGCAATGTGCAAAAGAAGACAAACTGTGCAATTAAAAAATCATAGATAAATAAGAAAATGAATAATACTGAGAAAATGAGTTGTAAAGTCCTTGAAAATGATTCCATGTGTTGTGCAATCGTTCCAGAGTTGAAGTGAGTGAAGTTATCCGTAATGATTTGGAAGCCTGATGGTTGAACTGTTCTTGGTGGTGTGGGTCCTAAGTCTCCTATTTCTCCTTCCCAGTGGAAGCGGCAAAAAGAGAGCACAGCCCCTATATGTTGACGGTCCTTGATGATGGATGCTGCTTTCTTGTGACGGCATTCCTTACAAAGGAGCTCAGTGGTGGGGAGGGCATTGCTAGTGATGGAACAGGCTATATCCAGTACTTTCTGTAGGCTTTTCCATCCTTGACCATTGGTATTCCACACCAGACCATGCAAGCATCAATGCTCAAGAAAAGAAACTCCTACAAAAACCACCCAGACAGCAAAGGAGGATATTAGTGCATTCTGAGCTGATGTAAGGCATGAAATATTATCAATGTCCTCAAAAAGCTATTTCATTCTTTCCCAAACTATTTTCTTGGGGAACAAAGGTTGTTTGTGTATGTGAAATCAACTCTAATTTGAGCAATTCAAATCAATCATTAACCTACTTATAAACAGCTAAGAACGCCGTCATTAGTGACAGATGAAAGAGCTTGTCTCCACACAAGGCTACTGTAGTTTGAATAGACAGGGATTCAAACCGGAGAGTGAATGGGAGCCGATGAGAGCAGTACTTATCTCCTTCTTGGTTCTAAACAATTCCATGTCATCAGCAGCTAAATAGGACCATGAAATACAATTTGTACCAAATATTTAATGCAATAATGTGGCACTTCAGTACTTTAAAGAGAAATTAACTTGAGGTAATTTCCATTAACTTGGAATATGATTTATTACCCCTGGATTGTATGGTGTGTGTGATCTGAGAGAGATCTGTACTGCGTAAAGACATAAAATTACTATAAATTACAAAAATACATAGTACAAAGAAAGGAATAAAAGGACAGTGTTCAGAGGTTCGTGGATCATTCAGAAATTTGATGATGGACGGGAAGTAGCTGTTCTGAATCAATGAGTGTGAGTCTTCAGCCTCCTGTATCTATTCCCTGATGGTAGTAATGAGAAGAGGACATGATCAAAACAGTGAGTGATCTTAGTGACTGATGCTGCCTTCCTGGAGCAACGCCTCTTGAAGATGTCCTCGATGGTGGGGAAGCTTGTGCTGGTGATGGAACTGGCTGAGTTTCCAACTTCCTGGAGTCCCTTGCAATCCTGTGCATCGGAGCCTCCATATTAGACCATGAAGTGGCCCATCAGACTATCCTTCATAGAACATCTGTAAAAATTTGTAAGCAACACACACACGCACACACACACACACACACACTCACACAGAGTCAACATTCACTGATGTGGCTTTGATCAGGGAATTGGGACGAGCTGGGTGGGCAGCATGGTTGGCATGAACTGTCTGAGCTAAAAAGCCTGTATCCATTCTCTATTGCTCTGTGACATTACAACATCCAGAGTGGTGTTGTCACTCCTTGGGCTTGCTGATAGGAATTAGTTACACCCCTGCGGTGACCTTGCAGAAACTCTCTCAGTGTGACCACTCAGAAGGTGAGATGAGAGTGTCAACACCTGTCTCTCAAAGGATCATGAATCTGAGGGAACCATTGAATGAGTTGTCAGTTTAGATTTGCAACAACATCTACACCACCATCTCCATCAGCACAGGTGCACACAAGGCTGGGTGCATAGTCCCCTGCTCTACTTACACTTATGTCTGTGTGGCTAAGCACAGCTCCACTGCCATATTCAAGTTTGCTGTTGACACCACTGTGACAGGCCAAACCAAAGGCAGTGATAAATCAGCATATAGGAGGGAGATTAAAAATCTGGCTGAGTGGTGCCAGAACAACAATCTCTTATTCAACCTCAGCAAGACCAGGGAGCTGATTATTGACTTCAGGAGGAGGAAACCAGAGGTCTGTGAGCCAGTCGTCATTGGAAAACCAGAGGTGGAGAGGGTCAGCAACATTAAGTTCCAAAGTGTTATTATTTTGGAGGATCTGTCTTGGGCCGAGTTCGCAACTGCAATTATGAAGAAAGCATGGCAGTGTCTCTACTTCCTTGGGAGTTTGCAAAGACATCTAAAACTTTGACAAATGTCTATAGACATGTAGTGGAGAGTATATTGACTGGTTGCATCATAGCCTGGTATAGAAACACCAATGCCCTTGAATGGAAAATCCTACAAAATGTAGTGGATTCAGCTCAGTCCATCATGAGCGGAGCCCTTCCCACCTTCGATCACAACTACACAAAATAAAGGAACAATTGTTTTATTTTTGAAAAACTATACATAAAATGTCTAAAAAAACAACACATTGTGCAAAAGAAGACGAAGAGCTTTGTGTGTAACTAGCAATAAAATGCTTTAGGATTTCCTGAGGTCCTGAAATGCTGATCCTCTGTGAATGGAAGAAACAAGAAAATCCCAAAATTGTATAGAATGATCATGCTTTATTCCCCTTAAGAAGTAGTAATTCTCAACCTGCACGTTTCATAAACTGCTATTTGCTGGGCTCACAAGATTAATGAGATTTCTGAGGGAAATGGATCAGTGCTGTTTAATGCATCTTACCATGGTGACCTGAGGGGAAACCAATTACTGGTGTGGTTTTGACTTTGATGCGATCCTACTCTTGCCTGATTGGTTGAGGAAGGTGACTGTCATGCTGAGTCAGGGAGAAGATGAGGTAATTAGTTTGAGAATAATGGCAGTGATAGGGCCGGGGGTCGTCCAGGGAATTTGATTGATTGTGATCAGGCTGGAAATAGGCCAGGATCATCAGTGGCTGTGAATGGACCTTGAGTTTAGGATTGGCCATTATCAGGCAGAGCAAGGGCTAGGGATGAGCCAGGGTCTGCAGATGTTGGAAATCCAAAGCAACACACACAAAATGCTGGAGGAACTCAGTAGGTCAGGCAGCATCTAGGGATGGAAAAGAACAGTCTATGTTTCAAGCTCTTCAAGTCAAGTCAAGTCAAGACACTTTTATTGTCATTTCGACCATAACTGCTGGTACAGTACACAGTAAAAATGAGATAATGTTTATCAGGACCATGGTGTTACATAACACAGTACAAAAACTAGACTGAACTACATAAAAAACAACACAGAAAAAAACTACACTAGACTACAGACCTACCCAGGACTGCATAAAGAGCACAAAACAATGCACGCATTACAATAAGTAATAAACAAGACAATAGGGCAGTTAGCTGGTGTCAGTCCAGGCTCTGTGTATTGAGGAGTCTGATAGCTTGGGGGAAGAAACTGTTACATAGTCTGGTCGTGAAAGCCTGAATGTTTTGGTGCCTCTTCCCGGACAGCAGGAGGGAGAAGAGATTGTATGAGGGGTACATGGGGTCCTTCATAATGCTGTCTCCTTTGCAGATGCAGCGTGTAGAGTAAATGTCCGTAATGGCGGGAAGAGAGACCCCGATGATCTTCTCAGCTGACCTCACTATCCACTGCAGGGTCTTGCAATCCGAGATGGTGCAATTTCCGAACCAGGCAGTGATGCAGCTGCTCAGGATGCTCTCAATACAACCCCAGTAGAATGTGATGAGGATGGGGCGTGGGATATGGACTTTCCTCAGCCTTCACAGAAAGTAGAGATGCTGCTGGGTTTCCTTGTTATGGAGCTGTTGTTGAAGGACCAGGTGAGATTCTCCGCCAGGAAAATACCAAGAAATTTGGTGTTCTTAATAATCTCTACTGAGGAGCCGTCGGTGTTCAGTGGGGAGTGGTCGCTCCGTGCTCTCCTGAAGTCAACTACCATCTCTTTTGTTTTGTTCACATTCAGAGACAGGTTGTTGGCTCTGCACCAGTCTGTTAGCCGCTGCACCTCCTCTCTGTATGCTGACTTGTCGTTCTTGCTGATGAGACCCACTACGGTCGTGTCATCGGCGAACTTGATGATGTGGTTCGAGCTGTGTGTTGCAGCACAGTCATGGGTCAGCAGAGTGAACAGCAGTGGACTGAGCACACAGCCCTGGGGAGCCCCCGTGCTCAGTGTGATGGTGTTGGAGATGCTGCCTCTGATCTGGACTGACTGAGGTCTCCAGAAGGTCTCCCTTCATCATGTGATGGATATTCACTGTCCTAAGTCTCTTCTCATGTTTTGCTAATCTCAGCTTTCAAAACACAGCAGCTGCCACTTGTAAGATCAAGCAGATGTAAGTAAACTTCCAACTAATTTTGCCTTTTTTACTTTCTAGTTGTAAATGGGAGTCAGTCTTCAGTTACTAAAATGTAAATTGAAAGCAATAAACATCTTGAAATTAAAAACACAGCTTTGCAAACAAATTAATCAAATCAAATTAGATCTAGTTTAATTATAAATCAAACCATACATAGATACAGCTGAATTAAACTATGTTCCTCTGGGGCCAAGGTGCAAAACATTCAGAAAAGCAAACAAACATTCGAAGTAGCGAGTACCATAATTCAAGATAGCAAGCAAAGAAAATATTCACACAAAGAAGACATATATATAGTCCAAGACCCTGAGCAATAATGTTCGGCAATCAATAGTATAGTGTCTCAGCAGTGTGCAGACATATGCAATCCAGCCTGTCATTCCACTTCTCGAACATGGGAGGGCAGCACTGATGGGAGAGGCCAGGCTCCAGTCTAGTGCAGACACCACATTGAAAATGCTTCCACATCTGTTCACCTGGTGTGCAACTGTAGGCAAGCCTAAGGCTTGAGGCCTGGTCCTTGCTACAGCCAAGACGATACTGCTCCATGTCATCTGTTCCTCCACCAGACAAGGGTATCATGCCTGCAGCAACTGACATTATTACTGTCCAATAGAGTCTCGTGATTGGAAGTGAAATGTCCAAGACAATCTTCCACTGTTATACTGCACCGACTCTGATGCTTCTGAGTTCCCTCACAGGAAACCCCGTCTCTACAAATGAGAGATACCACCTAGTGGAGTGGTCATCATGGGAGCGGTCGTCATTGGAGAAGTTTGAGGCAGAGTAGGATGGCTTTGGCTCAAGAGGGCTTCAGCAAGAACAGACAGAGTCTAGGTAAGTTGATTGCTTATTTCTTATTCAACTCTAGAGAGAATAGGGGGTATGTCTACAGAGCCAATGTTCGGTTCAGGGTGTCAGATGTGGTATTTCAAGGAGATTCCTAGCCTCCCCGATGGCCACATCTGTGCCAGTTACATTGGGATGCAGCTCCTTAGAGATTGCGTTAGGGAACTTGAGCTGTAGGTCGATGACCTACGGCTTGTTAGGGAAAGTGAGGCAGTCACTACAGGAGCTACCGGGAGGTAGTCACCCCAAGGCTACAGGAGACAGATAAATGGGTGAATGTCAGGAGAGCGAAAAGGGAACGTCAGATAGTAGAGAGCACCCCTGTGGCTGTCCCCTCAACTATACGTACTCCATTTTGAGTACTGTTTGGGGGGGGGGGGTGTTTGATGTACCTGGAGGAAGCAACAGCGGCCGTGCCTCTGGCACTGAGTCTGGTCCTGTGGTTCAGAAGGGTAGGGAACTGAAGAAGAGGGCAGCAGTTATAGGGGACTCTATAGTCAGGGGGACAGATAGACAATTCTGTGGATGCAAAAAGGACACATGGATGGTGGTTTGCCTCCAAAGTGCCGGGGTCTGAGATGTTTCTGGATACGTCCACAATATCCTGAAAAGGGAAGGTGAGCAGCCAAAGTCATGGTACATACTGATACCAGCAACATGGGAAGAAAAAGGCAGGAGGTCCTGAAAAAAGAATATAGGGAGTTAGGAAGGAGGCTGAGAAGCAGGACCTCATGGGTAGTAATCTCGGGATTACTGCCTGTGCCACGCGACTGTGAGGAGAGGAATAGAACGAGGTGGTAGATAAATGCATGGCTGAAGATTTGGAGTGGGGACAGAGATTCAGATTTCTGGATAAATGGGATCTCTTCTGGAGCAGTTGGGACCTGTACAAAAGGGATGGGTTGCACTCCGAGGGGTTCAATATTCTTGTGGGCAGATTGACCAGAGCTGTTGGGAGTGGTTTAAATTAATATGGCGGGGGTGAGAACCAGGATCATAGAGCTGAGGATGAGCCAGCAGGTTAACAAGTAGATAATGGGTGTAACATGAAAGTAAGGAAGGACAAGCCAATGATTGGTTACAAATGCATACAGAGCAAAGAGTTAAGTTGTACCACAGAGGCAAAATTCAAAAAGGCGAAGAATACAGGACTGGAGGTACCGTATTTAAATGTGTGTAGAAATTGGAATAAGGTGGACGAAGTTGTGGTGCAATTAGAGTTTGGTTGGTATTACGTTGTGGGCAACACTGAGACATAATGAAAGAAGGCCATAGTTGGAAGCTTAACAACAAAGGATATTCTTTGTATCAAAAGGACAGATGGGAAGACATAGGCAGAAATACATCTTTAAAAAGAGGTTACAAAGGGTCAGAGAATGTTGAATCTTTGTGGGCGGAGTTAAGAAATTGCAAGGGTAAAAATAAATTATGGGAATCGTATATAGCCTTCCAAATAGCAGCCAACATCTGGCGTTGAGATTGCAAAGGGAGCTGGAATAGGGTAATGACACAATTGTCATGGAGGACTTCAATATGCAAAGGGATTGGGAAAATCAGGTTGGTGTCCGATTGTAAGAGTGGGAATCTGTTGAATGCCTACAAGATGGCTTTTTAGAGCAGCTTGTGCTTGAGCCTACTCAGGGAAAGACTATCTTAGATTGGATGTTGTGTAATAACCCAGATATTATGAGGGAACTTAATGTAAAGGAACCCTTAGGAGGCTAAACACACTGATGAAAGAAGAGCAGTAGATTTAGTGTATATGGATTTCAGCAAGGCATTTGATAAGGTATCCCATGCAAGGCTTATTGAGAAAGTAAGGAGGCATGGAATCCAAGGGGACATTGCTCTGTGGATCCAGAACTGGCTCGCCCACAGAAGGCAAAGAGTGGTTGCAGATGGGTCATATTCTGCATGGAGGCCGGTGACCAGTGGTGTGCCTCAGGGATCTGTTCTGGGACCCTTACTCTTCGTGATTTTTATAAATGACCTGGATGAGGATGTGGAGGGATGGATTAGTAAGTTTGCTGATGACAGAAAGGTTGGAGGTGTTGTGGATAGTGTGGAGGGCTGTCAGAGGTTACAGCGGGACATTGATAAGATGCAAAACTGGGCTGAGAAGTGGCAGATGGAGTTCAACCCAGATAAGTGTGAGGTGGTTCATTTTGGTAGGTCAAATATGATGGCAGAATATAGTATTAACAGTAAGACTCTTGGCAGTGTGGAGGATCAGAGGGATCTTGGGGTCCGAGTCCATAGGACGCTCAAAGCAGCTATGCAGGTTGACGCTGTGGTTAAGAAGGCATATGGTATATTGGCCTTCATTAATTTCGGAGCCAAGAGGAAATGTTGCAGCTATATAGGATCCTGGTCAGACCCCACTTGGAGTACTGTGCTCAGTTGTGGTCGCCTCATTACAGGAAGGATGTGAAAGCCATAGAAAGGGTGCGGAGGAGATTTACAAGGATGTTGCCTGGATTGGGGAGCATGCCTTATCAAAACAGGTTGAGTGAACTGGACCTTTTCTCCTAGGAGTGATGGAGGATGAGAGGTGACCTGAAAGAGGTGTGTAAGATGTTGAGAGTCATTGATCGTGTGGATAATCAGAGGCTTTTTCCCAAGGATGAAATGCTGCCACAAGAGGACACAGGTTTAAGGTGCTGGGGAGTAGGTACAGAGGTGATATCAGGGGTAAGTTTTTTTACTCAGAGAGTGGTGTGTACGTGGAATGGGCTGCTGGCAATGGTGGTAGAGGTGGATATGATAGGGTCTTTTAGGAGACTTTTGGATAGGTATATGGAGCTTAGAAAAATAGAGGGCTGGGGGAAGTCTAGTAATTTCTAAGGTAGGGACATATTTGGCACAACTTTGTGGGCCGAAGGGCCTGTATTGTGCTGGAGGTTTTCTATGTTTCTAGGCAGTGATCATAATATGATTGAATTCATACTGCAATTTGTGAGGGAGAAACATAACCCATATGTATCTATATCACAATGTAATAAGGGAATTGCAGAAGCATGAGAGAGGAGTTTGCCTGGTTGGATTGGAGAAGGATACTAGCAGGAATGACAGCAGAGCAGAGATGGCTGAAGTTTCTGGGAATAGTTCATAAGGTGCAGGATAGATATGTCCCACAGAGGAAGAAGTTCTCAAATGGCAGGGGTAGGTAACTGTGGCTGACAAAGGAAGTTAAGGACTGCATAAAATCCAAGGAAAGAACATATAAGGTAGTTAAAGTAAGAGGGATGTTGGATGATTGGGAAGCTTTCATAATTCCAACACAAGACAACTAAAAAAGTTATGAGAAGGGAAAAGATGAAATATGAGGACAGACTAGCCAATAATATAAAACAGAATATCAAAAGCTTTTTTCAGTTATATAAAGAGTAAAAGGGAGGTGAGAGTTGATATTAGACCACTGGAAATGATGCTGGTAAGGTAGTAATGGGGGACAAAGAAATCGCAGATGAACTTATTGGGTATTTGCATCTGTCTTCACTGTGAAAGACACTAGCAGTGTACCAGATATATGTGAGTGTCAGGGAGCAGGAGTGAGTGCCATTCCTATTACAAAGGAAAAAGTGCTAGGCAAACTCAAAGGTCTTAAGGTGGATAAGTCACCTGGGCCAGATGGACTACATCCCAGAGTCCTGAGAGAGGTTGCTAAAGAGATAATGGATGCATAGGTCATGATCTTTCAAGAATCACTTGATTCTGATATGGTCCCAGAGGACTGGAATATGGTTAATGTTACTCCACCCTTTAAGAAGGGAGGAAGTGAAAAGAAAGGAAATTATAGGCCTTTCCCTAACCACCTTAGTGGTTGGGAAAGTATTGGAGTCTATTATTAAGGATGTGATTTTGAGGTACTTGGAAACTAATGAGAAAATACGTCAAAGTCAGCATGGTTTCTGTAAAGGGAAATCTTGCCTGAAAAATCTGTTAAAATTCTTTAAGGAAGTAACAAGTAGGATGGACAAAGGAGAGGCAGTGGATGTCAATAACTTGGATTTTCAGAAGGCACTTGATAGGTGCTACACATGAGACTGCTTAACAAGATAAAATCTTATGGCATTACAGAAAAGATACTGGCATGGATAGCAGAATGTCTGACAGGTAGGAGGCAATGAGTGGGAATAAGAGGGACCTTTTCTGGTTGGCTGCCAGTGACAGTGTTCCTCAGGGGTCAGTACTGGGACCACTGCTTTTCACATTGCTTCTCAATGACTTGGATAATGGAATTGGTGGCTTTGTGGCAAAATTTGTGGATGATACGAAGATAGATGGATGGGTAGGTGGTACTAAGGAGCAATGCCATTGCAGCAGGACTTAGAAAAATTGGAAGAATTGGTAAAAATGTGGCAGTGTTGGGAAATGTATGATAATGCATTTTGTTAAAAGGAATTATAGTGCAGACTATTATCTAAATATGGAGAAGGTTCAAACATCAGAGGTGCAGAGGAACTTAGGAATCATTGTGCAGGACTCCCAGAATGTTAATTTATAGGTTGAGTCTGTGGTAAAGAAGGCAAATGCAATGTTGGCATTTATTTCAAGGGGAGTAGAATTTAAAGCAAGGAGATAATGCTGAGCCTTTATAAGACACTAGTCAGGCCACACTTGGAGTATTGTCAACAGTTTTGGGCTCTATATCTCAGAAAGGATGTGTTGTCATTGGAGAGAGTCAAGAGGAGGTTCACAGGGACAATTCTGGGAATGAAGAGATTAACATATGAGGAGAGTTTGGCAGCTTTGGGCCTGCACTTGAAACCTACTCAATGTTGAAAGAACTAGGTAAGGTGGATGTGGAGAGGATGTTTCTTATAGTGGGGGTATCCAGAACTAAAGGGCACAGCCTCAAAACTGAAAGGTGACCATTTAGAACAGAGGTAAGGAGGATTTTTTTTTTAGCTAGGGAGTAGTGAATCTGTGGAATGCTCTGCCACAGACTGCAGTGGAGGCCAAGTTGTGGATATACTTAAGGCAGAAGTTGATTGTTTTCTGGTTGGTCAGGGCATCAGAGAATAAGATGTGAAGGCAGATGTATGGGATTTGGGATTAGCCATGGTGGAATGGCAGAGAAGTCTCAATGGGCCAAATGGCCTAATTCTGCTCCTATGCCTTATGGTCTTGACTAACTCCTTCGAAACCCCAGCTGGCCCCTCAACAGCTCAGCTGGCTCTTTCAAGTTCTCTTCATAGCACAGATGCTCTGTCTATGAGAAGTAAGATGTCGCTCACTATACTTGCTTTATTACTGTTCAAGAGTAGAGTATAAGACAATAGGTTATTTAAGACGGCTCTATTCAAGTTGACTCTAAGTTGCTTAGTTTAAAGAAGCTTGCAGACCAGATTGATAATATCACTCAGAATATCAATAACTGATGTGTTTATAGTTGGAAGGTTTTATGTACTCAAGGAATTGTGAACTATGAATATTAGCAAGGTTTGAGTTTCAAAGATGCTTTTAGACCTTTTGTGTTAAAAGGGTATCTGAGGAAATATCATATGTGTGCAGTCACTCAAGTGGTGGAAAAAAGGAATAATTGTAGAGAGCAGTTCAGGCTTATTAGGAATGTGGTAAAGGACAACAAAAAGCATAGATGAAACACAGGGTGAATTAGAATCCATTCCTTTAGTTTTGCTTTCTGTGACAGACGAATTGTTCATCTGCAATTTGTTGGTATGTCTTTAGTTTATAAGAATTTGCTTTGTGTTTTGGAAATGGTTTGTGATCTGCAAATGTTAAGATAGAAAACCTCTGTGAGATTTACGTAAATGTTTTTTTAAGATTGTTGTTTGGATTTATTACTGAAAATAAGTGAATTGTATTTTATCATCACCAACCTTATTAGCTCTGGGGATCTCCCATCCACTGCCACAAACCTCATAGTTCCCACACCCCACACTTCCCGTTTCTACCTCCTACCCAAGATTCACAAACCTGCCTGTCCAGGTAGACCTATTGTCTCAGCTTGCTCCTGCCCCACTGAACTCATTTCTGCATACCTTGACATTGTCTTATCCCCCCTTGTTCAATCTCGTCCCACCTATGTTCATGACACTTCTCATGCTTTGAATTTTTTCAATGATTTTAAGTTCCCTGGCCCCCTCTATCTTATTTTCACCATGGACATCCAGTCCCTATATACCTCCATCCCCCACCGAGATGGTCTCGAAGCTCTTCAGTTTTTTTTGGATTCCAGACCTAACCAAATCCCCTCTACCACCACTCTCCTCTGTCTAGCGGAATTAGTTCTTACTCTCAATAATTTCTCCTTTGGCTCCTCCCACTTCCTCCAAACCAAGGGTGTAGCCATGGGCACCTGTATGGGTCCCAGTTATGCCTGCCTTTTTGTTGGCTTTGTGGAACAGTCCATGTTCCAAGTCCATACGGGTATCCATCCCCCTCTTTTCCTTCGCTACATCGACAACTGCATTGGCGCTGCTTCTTGCACGCGTGCTGAGCTCGTCGACTTCATTAACTTTGCCTCCAACTTTCACCCTGCCCTCAAATTTACCTGGTCCATTTCCGACACCTCCCTCCCCTTTCTTGATCTTTCTGTCTCCATCTCTGGAGACAGCCTATCTACTGATACCTACTATAAGCCTACAGACTCTCACAGCTACCTGGACTATTCCTCTTCCCACCCTGTCTCTTGCAAAAAGGCTATCCCCTTCTCACAATTCCTCCATCTCCACCGCATCTGCTCTCAGGATGAGGCTTTTCTTTCCAGGATGAAGGAGATGTCTTCCTTTTTTAAGCAAAGGGGTTTCCCTTCGTCCACCATCAACTCTGCTCTCAAACGCATCTCTCCCATTTCCCGCACATCTGCCCTCACCCCATCCACCTGCCACCCCACTCGGGATAGGGTTCCCTTTGTCCTTACCTACCACCCCACCAGCCTCCAGGTCCAACATATAATTCTCCGTAACTTCCGCCACCTCCAATGGGATCCCACTACCAAACACATTTTTCCCTCCCCCCCCTTTCTGCTTTTCGCAGGGATCGCTCCCTACGCGACTCCCTTGTCCACTCGTCCTCCCCATCCCTTCCCACTGATCTCCCTCCTGGCACTAATCCTTGTAAATGGAACAAGTGCTACACCTGCCCTTACACTTCCTCCCTCACCACCATTCAGGGCCCCAGACAGTCCTTCCAGGTGAGGCAACACTTCACCTGTGAGTCAGCTGGTGTGGTATACTGTGTTCGGTGCTCCCAGTGTGGCCTTTTATATATTGGCAAAACCCGACGCAGACTGGGAGACCGTTTCGTGGAACACCTACGCTCGGTCCGCCAGAAAAAGCAGGATCTCCCAGTGGCCACACATTTTAATTCCACGTCCCATTCCCATTCTGATATGTCTATCCATGGCCTCCTCTACTGTCAAAATGAATCCAAACTCAGGTTGTAGGAACAACACCTTATATACTGGCTGGGTAGCCTCCAACCTGATGGCATGAACATTGACTTCTCTAACTTCCGTTAATGCCCCTTCTCCCCTTCTTACCCCATCCCTGACATATTTAGCTGTTTGCCTGTTCTCCATCTCCCTCTGCTGCTCCCTCCCCCCTTTCTTTCTCCTGAGGCCTCCCGTCCCATGATCCTTTCCCTTCTCCAGCTTTGTATCACTTTCGCCAATCACCTTTCCAGCTCTTAGCTTCATCCCACCCCCTCCGGTCTACTCCTATCATTTCGCATTTCCCCCTCCCCCCTCTACTTTCAAATCTCTTACTATCTTTCCTTTCGGTTAGTCCTGACGAAGGGTCTCGGCCAGAAACGTCGACATCGCTTCTCCCTATAGATGCTGCCTAGCCTGCTGTGTTCTACCAGCATTTTGTGTGTGGAATTGTATTTTAAACTACTTTGTTTGCTCACGGTATCTTTTCCTTGGTAGGGCATCACTCTAATAGTAGACATTGGCAACTAAACTCACCAAAGAGAATCAACAGGGAAGGAAACTAGGTTTTGAAGATGGGGTAATGACTGTGTAATCTCTCTTTAGTGAGAGTACATGTGGCTACTTACCATATATCCAATAGGGTATAAAGTCTTTGTTTGAATTTAGAATATTGTGGTCAGCAACAGAACACTATGTCAACTCAGACTGGGATTGGCCATCATGCTGCAGAGCAAAGACTAGGGATAAGGCGGAGTCTGTGATCAGCCATTGACAAGCAGAGCAAAGGTTGTTGATGAGCCAGGTTCTGTGATTGGTCATCATCAGGCAAAACATGGTTAGAAATAAACCAAGGCCTGTGATTGGACATTATTAGATAGAGCATAGGCTAAGGGTGAACAAGGGTCTATGATTGGCCAATGTCAGGTGTGTGTAATAATTGTGAGTTATCATCTAACTAATTCCATTAAATCTTTTTTATTTGAGCTTTTGAAATAAGCTGTATATTTTTTACTTGGCAGTTTTTTTCCCTATGCATTAGTTTTAACACAAAAAAAATCAGGTATTAAATTGGCCACTAGAATCTAGCTTCTTGATCTCAAATTATTACATTACCTGAACTTCAGATCTGATCATTTCATTTTAGTTTTTGAATTATCAGAGCAACAGGACAAGAAGCTTTTGGCCCTGTTTAATCAAATTCATATGCTACTCAATCCATGTACTCAAGTGAACAGTTATAAATAAATCATGCAAATCCAATTTGTGCTTTGCACTGCTCAAAGACCGTAGTGGAGTAGACTGTAAGAAAGTCCTGGTAAATAGACATCCAAACAGGTCTTATTGGTGATGGCTGCATTCTAATTCATTAGGGCAACCCAACTTCATCTGTGGAGACAAGACATCAATTTATTAATTCTGAATTTGTGGCAATAATTAACTGAGCGAATATAATCTGTAATTATAATATTACTCAATTAGCCTAGGGATTATACAACATAAAGCACTGGCACAGGAATCTCCTGGAGGCTGGAAAATAATCACTTCAGAGAAGATAGGTTATCTAATGCTCATTTGTAAGATATTGTTGTTTAAAAGTGGGCTGCATTAGGGATTATTCAGGAATTCTGGAATAATGTGAATACAGCAGATATTAAGTCAAATGAGAACTAGTCTTTGATGCATAAAACCCATACACAATTTAACTTCCAACTGATAATCTGAATAAGATCCTCTTGGATTCTCCTGGACTTCCTCACCTGAAGGTTTGCTGTGTGAATAAAGACTTTTATATTTCCAGTTCCAGCTTCCATGTTGGTCAAGTTTGGTCAGTTCCAAAAGCCTGATGACTGAAATTAGCACAAACATCAAACAAGCTATTAATTATAGTTTTTAGTTGTTTGAGAACACATTTATGCCTTCTGAGGCACAGAAGAAAAGTGTAACTGCTGGAGTCGCTATCTCACATCTCTGAAAAGGAGCATTGCTGCAAGAAAGTAGCATCCTTCATCAAGGACCCTGACCATCCAGGCCATACTCCCTTCTCGCTGCTGCTTTTGGGAAGGAGGTAGAGTGGCTTTAGGTCCCACACCACCAGAATCAACAGTTATTACCTATCAACCATCAGTCTCCTGAACCAGCGTGGACAGCTTCACTCATCTCAACTCTGAACTAATTCCACAACCTATGGACTCACTTTCAAGGAATCTACAACTCGTTCTCATTATTATTTATTTACTTATTTATTATTATTTTAAAAATTATTATTATTATTTATCAGCTCAAGCTGGTAAAACCTGAGGTGCAGGCATAGCCAAGAATGCTCATTTCTCAATTGCTAGCAACTTTTAGACTGCTCTAGTGGTGTTTAGAATTATGGATTTCTGAAGATTTACATAGATATTGCTGAGTAGCACTAATTGTTTAATGCTATTATGTAGTGACTTTGGGATAACTATTATTATTGGGACAATGTACACCCTGTTCATGTTCCAAAGTTTTTCAATTTTGTCTTTTAATTCCGCTTATTTCAAGTATTTTTCACTTATTAGGAAACACAAAGCACACTGCAGATGCTGTGGTCAAATCAACAGGTACAAACAAGCTGGATGAACTCAGCAGGTCGGGCAGCATCCGTTGAAATGAGCAGTCAACGTTTCGGGCTGAGAACCTTCATCAAGACTTGCAGTCAACGGATGCTGTCCGGCCTGCTGAGTTCATCCAGCTTGTTTGTATGTGTTGATTTTTCACTTATTGATTTCTGTAAGTTATGTATGTTTGGAATGGCGATATCTATTAAGTTAGTTGTTCTTCCTTGTTCTGTATTATTATATCTGGATTGTCCTATCTGTAATAATGAATTGGTCATAATATATAGTTTGTAGGGCTCTGACTCTAAAACTGGATCAGGCTTGTATTTATAGTAAGGCACGATTTAGTTTATGAGTTTGTATTTTAAAGCAAGATTTTGGTGAATGATGTTTGCCACTTAAATGTGTAAGTAATCAGATTGTGTTAAACTGCTACAGGATCATGTAATGTGTTGGATTGTTTCAGATTTTCCTTGGCATTTCATCTATGTTGGTCTTTTGTTATGTATTTCTTTGATAATTTTCTGTGATAACCACCTGACCCTGTATCGCCACAAGGAACTCCTCTGTTTCTGGGAAGAGGTCTCTAACTCTGAGCCAGGCGTTCGACGCTTCTTTGTCGACATCTAGTCTATTCAGATCATGGGGATGTCTTCCATGGAAGGTCATGCTCTTCCATTAGTTAACTCTTTCTTCAATGGTGATAATTTCTTAGTTTTTCTGGGCCGTGCTCTCATTTAAGTTTATTGGTGTATACTTCTTATTAGAATTGCATATGCTTGCAAGGAGCGCTGATTCCTTTTTTTTTTGATGAAAATATATCCTCGGAAATTTTATCTGGCTGTTGTGTAGATTTTTAATGTCTGCTATTGCTCTTCCCCCTTCTGTCCTAGGTAGTGTTAATCTAATCACATTTGAGTGTGTATAATGTTATCTAAAAGTTGTAATTTCAGTTCTTATTTTTCTTTGTAAATTTTCCAGATTCGTTTCAGACCAGGAATACATTAATATTGATATAGTGAAACTGTTAGTTGCCTTTGTTATATTTTTACTGTTGAACTCAACTCATCATGCAGCATTCACACAGATCAGATTACTCAGTTGGTTGGGCCAGAGGCTGTCTTCCCCTAGATAAGCACGTGCTGGCTGAACCTAAGGATACAATTGTGGGGGTATCGTTCGGGATTGGTTCCATTGGATGCTGTGTGATTGTCCTAAGCATTGAACCAGTGGATTGTGTGTTTAAGTCTATGCTGGTATGAATGCTGCCAGGGTAGAGTGGTGGTGTGCCTCCATGGGGTTACTGGTAACTAAAGCGTGTGTGTTGAGTGGGGCAGATATTTATACCCCGGATGAATTGTTAATTAGATTTTTGAGTACTGTTAAAGCTGTTGGCAAAATTGAGACTGAGACTGTGCATACAACAACTTTTGCCCAGGTGTTTCACCAGTCACAGCTTTATGGGAGAGTGGCAAAGGGAAGCCACCATTGGGGGAAAAAAAACTCATGAAATCTCAGCTAGAGTTTGCTAGAAGACATGTAGGAGACTCTGAAGTCAGCTGGAAGAAGGTTCTATGGTCTGATGAAACCAAAATTGAGCTTTTTGACCATCAGACTAAACGCAATGTGTGGTATAAGCCAAACATAGCACATCATCAAAAACACACCATCCCTACCATGAAGCATGGTGGTGGCTACAACATGCTTTGGGGATGTTTCATTACAGGAGGTCCTGGAAGGCTTGTGAAGGTAGAGGGTAAAATGAATGCAGTAAAATACAGGCAAATCCTGGAGGAAAAGCTGAATCTGAAGAAAACTGTGACTTGGGAGAAGATTTGCTTTCCAGCAAGACAATGACTCCAAATAAAAAGCTAAAGCTACAAAGGAACGGCTTAAAAACAACAAAGCTAATGTCCTGGAGTGGCCAAGTCGGAGTCCAAACATCTATCCAAATGAGAGTTTGTGGCTGGACTTGAAAAGGGCTGTTCACTCACGAACACCATGCAATCTGAGAGAGCTTGAGCAGGTTTAGAATGGAGAAAAAAACTGCAGTGTCCAGATATGCAAAGCTGATGGAGATCTATCCACACAGACTCAAGGCTGTCATTGCTGCCAAAGGTGCATCTATTGAATACTGACTTGAACGGGGTGAATACTTTTGCAATCAATTATTTTGTGGTTTTTATATTATAACTGATTTAAAACATTTGGAGAGATCTGTTTTCATTTTGACTCAAACGAGTCTTTTTCTGTTGATCACTGTCAAAATAAGCCAAATTTATTCCACTGTGATTCAAACATGAAAACTTCCAAGGGGGGGTGAATACTTTTTATAGGCATTGTATATTAAGAACTTCTATTAACCATACACGTGGGACAGAGTGAAATGCCGTTTGGTCATCAATATAGCTACATGAAAGATTTCTGCTTTTCCGCCGGGCTTGATTTAGAAGTACCGAATCTATTATCATTTGTTCTTTACATCCTTTCATACCCCGATGCACCCTTTCTGCTCTTCTGTAAGTATATTGTGGTTATTTAAGTGAGTGGTGATTAGTTGTGAGATGGATGATGTTACAATTTTATATATAGTTTGTAAACAAGTCATAGCATGATATTTTGATGGATCATTTGTGATTTCCCCTTTTGATAAGAGGTATGTTTTAACTTCTGTCAAAAATTCAGGCACTTTTACAGGATTTTTAAGAAAATTGTTAATATGCATTAGTAGGTATGGATGAAGGTAAGTGAATTTTTATATCAATAAATATTTTTATTATTATTAGTTTTATTATTTGCACAGTTTGTCTTCTGTTGCACATTGGTTGTTTGCCTTCATTAGTTTGTAGTTTTCAATTGATTCTATTGTATTCCTTTGTCTACTATGAATGCCTGAAAGAAAATTAGTCTCAGGGAGATTTACAGTATACGTACTTCGATAATACATTTGCTTTGAACTTTGATCAATGAGCCAGGTTCAATCCTGACTTCTGGAATGGTCTTTGAAGATATTTACATGATCTCTCCATTTCCTCCCACATCCCAAACAGTGTGTACATTGGTAAACTACTCAGTCATAGTAACTTAGATTATAAGACCATAAGATACAGAAGCAGAAGTAGGCCATTCAGCCCATTGAATCTGCTCTGCCTTTCAATCATGGGCTGATCCAATTCTTCCAGTCATTTCCATTCCCCTGCCTTCTCCCCATACCTTTTGATACCCTGGCTAATCAAGAACCTATCTATCTCTGCCTTAAATACACCTGATGACTTGGCCTCCACAGCTGCTCGTGGCAACAAATTCCACAGATTTACCACCCTCTGACTGAAGTAATTTCTCTGCATCTCAGTTCTAAATGGACATCCGTCAATCCTGAAGACGTGCCCTCTTGTCTTAGACTCCCCTACCATGGGAAATAGCTTTGCCATATCTAATCTGTTCAGGCCTTTTAACATTCAGAATGTTTCTATGAGATCCCCCCTCATTCTCCTGAACTCCCAGGAATACAGCCCAAGAGCTGCCCAGACCTTCCTCATATGGTAACCCTTTCATTCCTGGAATCATTCTCGTGAACCTTCTCTGAAGCCTCTCCAATGTCAGTATATCCTTTCTAAAATGAGGAGCCCAAAACTGCACACAGTTTTAAGTTCTCCTTCTCAAACTTACCCTGAGTGTATGGCTGAGTGGACTAATCTGGGAAAACTTGAGGGGAATGTTGGCAGATTAAAATGGAATTAGAGTGGCATATGTTTTAGCGGGTACTTGATAGTCGACAAGAACTCGATGTGCCTAGGGTTCTATTTATGAGCTGTATGACCTATGTCTCTAATATTGTTCATGTTCTTTTGAAACAAGCTCCCTTATTACTATGACTTTCTTCTGGTGAACACTCAATGAACTGTAAGTACAAATGTTCTTCAGATACAAAGAAAATTATTTATGAGTCTCATTAGGACAATGTACTTATGCCTGATGATAAAGGAAGTCACCAAATAACTACCTGGTTAATGGCAGGATTCTTAGCCGTATGAGTCCATAGATACCTCAAAGCTGCCAAGTAAGTTGATAGGGCAGCTAAGACATATACAGTATGGTGTGTTGGACCTCATTGGTTGGGAGATTGAGCTTAAGAGCCATGAGGTAATGTGGTAGCTCTATAACTCTGTTAGATCACACTTGGAATTTTGTTTATTATTATAGGAATTATGTGAAACCTTTAGAGAGGATGCAGAGGAATTTTACCAAGATGTTGCCTGGATTAGAGCGTATATCTTTTAAAGAATGGTTGTGCAAACCAGGACTTTTCTCTTTGGAGCAAAGGAGGATGAAAGATGACCTGACAGAGGTGTATAAGATTATGAGAGCATAGATAGAATGGACAGCCAGTGTCTTTTTCCCAGGGTGGCAGTAGCCAATATCAGAAAACATCAGTTTAAGCTGACTGAAGGAAATTTTATGGGAGATGTCAGAGGTCATTCTTTTTAAAACAGAGAGATTGGTGGATACCTGGATATTGGTCAGTTATTTACAAATTCTGAAGTATTATTGGCCTTCAACATGGAGATTCTATTGGCTATTAGTAACTGTATTTTTGTAGTGTGATTGGGGATTGATTATGCAAATAAGGAATTTGTGTATACACATGATCTGGGTGGTGAGTGTCCCTGATGATCAATGCTGCTTTCTTGTGACAGAGCTTCCTGCAGATATGCTCAATGGTGGGCGGGCTTTACCTGTGATGGGCTGGGCCATATCCATTACTTTTTGTAGGCTTTTCCATTCAAATGGACTGGTGTTTTCATACCAGGCCACAATACATCCAGTCACTATACTGTCCCTTACACTTCTATAGATGTTTGTCAAAGTTTTAGATGGCATGCCGAATCTTTACAAACTTCTAAGAAAGTAGAGGTACTGCTGTGCTTTTCTCATAATTGCACACATGCTAGACCCAGGACAGATCCTCTGAAATGTTAACACCAAGAAACGTAAAGTTGCTGACCCTCTCCACCTCTGATCCCCTGATGAGGACTGGCTGATGGACCTCTAGTTTCCTCCTCCTGAAGTCAATAATCATCTCCTTGGTCTTGCCGACATTGAGTGAGAGGGTATTGTTGTGGCATCACTTGCTCACTCGGCCAGATTTTCTGTCTCCCTCCTGTATGTTGATTCGTCACCACATTCGATTCAACCAATGACAGTAGTGTCATCAGCAAACTTAAATATGACATCGGAGCTGTACTTAGACTCACATTTTTAAGAATAAAGCGTGTAGAGCAAGGGGCTAATTGGCGCCTATCCAAGTTGCTTCTCAAGCAGGAGTTGATATGTTCTATCACTATCTTCTCAAAGCACCTTCATTACAGTGGATGGAAGTGCTCCTGGACAATACGCATTGAGGCAGGCTATCACATTCTTCTTAGGCAATGTCAGCTGCTGAAATGAGAGGTTAAAGTTATCTGTGAATGCTCCAGCCAGTTGATCATCACAGGTCTTTAGTATTTGATCAGCTGCCCCATCCGGGCAGAAAAATGCTTTCTGTGAGTTTACCTCCTGGAAGGATGCTCTCACATCGGCCTTTGAGACTGAAATCACAGGGTCATTGGGGGCTGTGGGAGTTCATGGAGGTGCTTCCACATTTTGATGGTCAAAGTGAGCATAAAAAGCATTGAACTCATCTGACAGCGAAGCCTTGTTGTCACCTATGTCACTCGGTTTCACTTTCACTTTCAAGCCCTGTCACAGCTATCGAGCATTCTTCAGTGATTAAAGTTTGCTCTGGAATTGGCGTTTCATGCGTGAGATGGCTTTCTGGAGGTCGTACCTAGACTTCACGTATTCTACTTTGTCGCCGGACCAGAATGCCATTCATCTAACTCTCAGCAGGTTACGGGATTCATTGTTCATCCAGGGCTTCTGGTTGGGGAAGACTGAAAGATTTTTGGGGACATGCTCATCTACGACTGTTTTTCTAAAGTCCATGACAACCATGGTGCATTTATTCATATCCACTGTGTCCTTGAACAAAACCCAGTCCACCGACTTGAAGCAATCTCATAGCTGCCCCTCTGCGTCCAGTGACCACATCTTTGTTGTCCTTGCCTTCTGACCCTTGCTCTTCAGCCTCTGCCTATACGCAGGAGGACAGCCAAGTGATCCGTTTTCCTGAAATGCCGTTTTGGCATGGAAGGGTAGGCATTCCTAATCGTGTGTTGAGTGTGTTGGGACCCCCCTGGTGCTGCAGGTAATATGTTGATGATAATTGGGAAGAGATTTCTTTAAGGAAGACTGACTGAAGTCCCCAACAATGATTTGTTTCTTGTCTGCTGATGATGGCACTCAATACTTCGAGTGCCTGTTTAACATTTGCCTTTGGCAGTTTGTAAACAGCAGTCAGGATCATGGAATAGAACTCTCTTGATAAGCAGAGCAGTCAGCACTTAATCATCAGGTGTTCCAGGTTGGGGGAACAAGAGAATGACAAGATCATTACATCAGAGCAGCACAATGTGTTTTTCATAAAACATAGCCCCTCCTCCACCTTTTGCCTTTTCTTAATCAGCAGACAGTCTGTACTCTGTATCAAGAAGATCTTGAGTCTTACCAAGTATCTGGCTTCTCCAGATGTCTCTATGAAGCAGAGAACCCAGCAATCCTTCATTTCCCTCTGATTCAGCAATCTTGCCTCAATATTGTTCTGCAGAAACTGTACTGTATATTTACTAACAAGATACTGGATCAAGGAAGTTTCATGCCTTGACATTTTAGTCTGGCTTGGTGTCCTTCCTTCCTCCCTCTCCACAGCCATGGAGATGTATTTTAGTCCACTTAAAAGTGCTGTACCTTTCAGAATGTCTGCGTTAAGAGAACAGGAGAGAAGGAAAATTATCCACATTCAGAGGAGGGAGGACAAAAAAATCCACAATAAAATGCCAGATCAAGAATGTGATTGAACAAAAAAAAAATCCGACCAGTTTAAAGTAATCAGCATGGTATATAACACTAATACCACTGGAGGTCCCTACAGTTCTATCAGAACAGTAAACAATATTGCCATTTGGAGATCTCTCCTGCCATTATGGAAGGCATGGTGTGTCTGGATGCCATAAAGTGCAACGTAAACAGCTGCCCCTATAGTCTAATAAATGTATGCTGGAAGGTCCCAGGGCATTGCACCACAAACATAGTCAGAAAGGTGTAATTTCTGATTTTGATGAAGGGCTACTTTATGCTGAAGGACTTTGACCACCTTTTGTTACTTACAGATTTGATCACTGTACTTTTTTTCTCTTCATTCTCCCCAAAGTCAAGAAGTTGCAATAACAGTGAAGAAGAAATACAGGAGGCATTCTCAAGGTGGAGGGGAAACATCTCGTATTACATCTGGGTAGCTCCAACCTGATGGCTTGAACATCAATTCCTCTAACTTACAGTAATTTATCTCCCTCCCCCCCTTTTTATAATTCTCCATTTTGGCTCCCCTCTTGCCCCTTCTCTTCTCCTCACCTGTCCAACACCTCCCTTTGGGGCTCCTCCTTTCCTTTCTCCTTTGGTCCTCTCCAATCAGATTCCTCCTTATTCAGCTCTTCACTTTCTCATTCTATCAACTAAAGCTTCTCACTTAATTCTCATTTTCAATGTGCCAACTTCCTGCTTACCTGGTCTCACCAATCACCTGCCAGCCTGTACTCCTTTCCCTCCCCCTTCTTTCTTATTCTGGAGTCTTCCTTTCCTGACCTGACGAAGGCTCTCAGACTGACGTGTCATCTGCTTCTTCACCTCCATAGATGCTGCCTGATCTGTTGACTTCCTCCAGCATTTTGTATGTGTTACTCTGGATTTTCAGCAACTGCAGATTCTCTTCTGCTTAAAATAAAGGTGGTGTTTATGTTGGTGAAGTTCTGATGAAGCATGAAATGTTAGAAGACATATGACCATAAGACATAGGAGCAGAATTAGGCCATTTTGTCCATCGAGTCTGCTCCACCGTTTAATCATGGCTGCTCCCTTTTTGTTCCCTCTTTGTGGTGTCTGAGAGTACAAATACACTACCACAGGCTCCCCAACATCTAATCTTCCAAATATGTGCTCAATGAGCTCCAGTAAGCTAGTGAAACATAATTTTCCTTTAATGTTGACTCTACTGAAGGATCAAGGATCTACAATTAACTTTATTCACCATATACACTCAGTAGCCATTTTATTAGGTATATCTGCTTGTTAATACAAATATCTAATCAACCAATCATGTGGCAGCAACTCAATGCATAAAAACATGCAGATATGGTTAAGAGTTTCAGTTGTTTTTCAGACTAAACATCAGAATAGAAAATCAAATATAATCTAAGTGACTTTGACCACTGAATGCTTGTTGGTGCCAGATGGGGTGGTTTGAGTATCTCAGAAACTGTTGAGCTTCTGAGACTTTCACACAGTAGGTTACAGAGAATGGTGTAAGAGACAAAAACACCCAGTGAGTGGCAGTTCAGAGGATGAAAATGCCTCGTTCATGAGAGAGTTCAGTGGAGAAGAGCCAGACTGGTTTAAGCTGACAAGGAGGTGACAGTAACCCAAATAAATATGCGTTACAACAGTGGTGCACAGGAGAGAATTCCTGAAAGCATAACACATTGAGCCTTGAAGTGAATGGCCTTCGGCAGCTAAAAGCCATAAACATATTCTGAATGGCCACTTTATTAGGTACAAGAGGTACCTAATTTACATATATTAGGAACTTGATGTGGTGTGTTGGTCCGGGTGCAACATCCAACAAAAAAAAACAACTTTAATTAATTATAAAGAACAAATAATTATATAAAAATTAAAAACAAATACTGTTGGGCTTAAATGAGTTTAGAATATAGGAATAAAATGTGTATAAATAACAATGACCACCATGTATTCACAATGGAAACATCTGTAACACGTTGTAAGGTTTCACTGCTAATGTAATGGCCTCTCTGTAATGTTTCACTGCTAAGGCAATGGTTTCTCTGTAGCAGCAATGTTTGGATTATGACTGGAGATAACGGGGCTTTGGAATGTGTGCTATTCAATGAGAGGTATGTTGTTCTTTCTTGTGGGTCAGGGAGAAGGGATTTTGCAGTCTCTTATTGGCAGGAGAGGAAGAGAGAGGAGGTGAGGGGTGAAAGTTTGGTAGACCGCCAGATGGAGTGGACTAGGAGCAAAGGTCTGAAAGTGAACGACGCTTGGAGGAGGTCGATGGGGGATCGAATGGACGAATCTCTGAGCTCCAATGTGCACATTAGACTCTTTCATTAAAATGGGTCCTTTTTATTTTCTTTACTAACCCTATAGTCGGATTAAGATTTATAAAGTTGTCGTATAATTGGTGTACCGTGTGATATTTTGCGGTTCAGATTTGTAATCGGGCAACACATCACACAACAACCACACAAATGAGATTTCTCAGTTTGGTTGGGCCAGAGGCTGTCTTCCTCTAGACAAACACCTGCTGGCCGAGCCTGAGGGTTACAATTGTGTGGTGTTGTTCGTGATTAATTCCATTGGATGCTGTGTGATTGCCCTGATCATTGAACCGGTAGGTTGTGTGTTTAAGTCTGTGCTGGTATGGATGCTGCTGGGGTGGAGTGGTGGTGTGCCTCTGTGAGGTTACTGGTAATTAATGCATGTGTGTTGAGTGGGGTGGATATTCGTACCCCAGACGAATTGTTAATTCAATTTTTGAGTACTGTTGAAGTTGTTGGCAAAGTTGAGGTTGTAGCGTGGAGGTTTGATAAAATGGCAGGCTCAGACCTTGTTTTAGTTCAGACTAGCGCTGATGTAACAGCGGTGGAACTGCCCGCTTCTATCGGTGCCTCTGGTGAGGCAGGACCATGGCCTGTCCATACCGTCAGGGAGGAGGAGAAGGTAGCAGAGTGGGCTGAGTCAGAAGTCAAACTTCCCGTAACTGCGGGCGGAGTTCAAAGACAGGGTTCTATCATTTCTGAGGAGTGAGGGGACGGAGTGGTCAGATTTGAAATATCTGATTAGTCCTTGTCCCCCAGTGAAGTGTGAGAGTTCTGATTTACCATCAGCCCTTACCTCTCTGGTGAATAAGTGGCCCAGTGCACAGGCAGAGCATCCCCGCCGGAAGCTAAGAATATTCTCCAGAATAACACCCACCCCTGAGGGGGAAGAAGAGTATGAGACTTGGGGGGAGCAGACCTCTCAGTTGTTAGATGAGTGGCAGTGCTCTGATGATGTAAGGCAACAGAGATTGGTTGAAAGTTTGAGTGGGTGGGCTGCTGATGCGGTGAGAGCTGTGAAAACATGCCAACCCTTATTGCCGATTATCTGGGCACAGGGAGCCCACTGGACCTCATGGCGGGATTTCAGAACCTGCATCAGGAGAAGGGGGAGAAGCTTTTGGCTACATTTTTCGGCTAGAGAAGCAGCGAACTTGTTTGTGGCGCCGGTGGGGGTGGGGTGGGGGGGGGGGGGGTGGGAGTCATTCAGGCAGCTGAGGTGCGTAAGTTAAAGATGGACCAGATAGCCAAGGGCACCTAGTCCTGGGACCTGATCACTTGGGGTCCCCAACAGACTCATAAGCCAAGCCCATCTCCCTCCTTTGTTGAACCGATCAGAGAGGTATGGGAGGAGGATAATGTGTCAGAGGTGTGGGAGGGCTGCGTCAGCAGGATACAGTCCTCGGTAGTAGCCCCTTGTGGTGAAGAGACCGGGGCCAGTCCAGCCCAGGGGATGGTAAAGGAGATTGTGACAGAGCTGAGAACTGAGGTGTCCCGGTGTTAACAGCGGATGTGGACTCCCCGTATGATAGGACTGGTAGAGAGGGGGACTGCCTTAGGGGATGGACAATGCAGAGGGCTGTGGATGGCCGGGGTTCCCCAGGAAAGGGGCTGTGGCCGGTATCGTCTGCTATAACTGTGGTGAAGAGGGACACTTCCAGCGGGAATGTGAGCAGTGGAAAGCCCCTCGGAGAGTGAGCACCCGGGTATCTAAGCAGGGAGAGGTGTTGGGAAACATGAGGGAGTGGCCTGGTGTCTCTGGGGAAACACCTTCCCAGCAATATATCAAGGAACCCCAGAAAGCAAAAGACCCTATTCCTGAAGGCTTAGTGGGACCATGCCCCAAATTTCCTGGAGTGCCTGAAGGTGAGGCCCTCTTTGTGGATGCTCTGGAAGTCCACGAGTGGGAATTGGGATTTCCTGCTGGGTTACTGGTGAGGCCCTGGCTGCAGGAGCCCTCCGTTGTACAGGCGAGCAGGATGGCAGTGATTATCAGGAACACTACGAAGAGGGGAGATCTCCTTCAAGCGGCGAATACCCCTGGTGCATCTGTTCCTGGTGACGGTAAATTCTAGTGTCCCTGTAAGACATGCCAAGGAGAAACTTTTGGGAAAAGGGAAAAGTTGACAGCTGAGTCATTCAATTGGGGCCTCCCCAGTGCCCGCATGTTAGAAGAGGAGGTTGGTAGAGAAGATGTTGAAGCTGGAAGGTATCTTTTCCACTGATGTGTGTTGTTCCAAGAGCACTCGTCACACTATTCGGGTGACCGAGGACACCCCACTTAGAGAGAGGTCGCGGAGACTGGTCCCTGGAGACTGGAAGATGTTCAGCAGCATTTGTGTGAGTTAAAGGAAGCTGAGACCACACAGAGTCCCAAAGCCCCTATGTGTCCCCAAGAGTAGCGGCAAGAAAGAAGAACGGGAAGGTATGAATGCATGTGGATTATAAAACACTGAACAGGCACACCGTCCCCGACCAGTATACAGTCCTGAGGATTGTAGATGTGCTGGCCTGTCTGACTGATGTGAAGATTTGAGTGAGGATGACAAAGAGAAGATGGCATTTATATGTCTCCTGGGATTCTTCCAGTTCAAAAGGATGCCTCAAGGCATATCGGGAGCCCCTGCAACCTTCCAGTGAGTCATGGAGAAGACGGTGGGGGATATGAGCTTGCTTGAGGTATTGGTGCAAGCATTGGTGTATCTGGATGACCTCATAGTGTTTGGGAACATGAAGCGAGGCTACTGAAGGTGCTCAGCCCCCTGAATGCTGAAGGGTTAAACCTCTCCCAGACAAATGCCAGTTCTGCAAAATGTCTGTTAACTGTGTTGGGCACATAGTCTCATAGGATGGACTAGCTACAGATCCGGCTAAGATAGAGACTTTGACTTGGCCAAGACCCAAGACTGTGAGCGATCTGCACTCTTTCCTCAGTTTCTGTGGTTACTATTGGAGGCTCATGAAGGGCTACGCAAAAGTGAGTCACCCATTGAATCAGCTTCTGTGCGGTTACCCTCCCTTGGGGAAGAAAGGGAGGAGGAATAAAGGACAGGAGGGTGGAGAGTATCTTAGCCTGTCAGAGCCCTTTGGACCGAGGTGGGATGTAAAATGTGAGGAGGCCTTTCAGTCGCTGAAGGAGCTGCTGACCCAGGTGCCGGTGCTGGTATAGGTACTGCACACGGACGCCAGCCAAGAGGGCTTGGAGGTGTCCTGTGTCAGGATCAGGGTACCGAGTTGAGACTCGTTGTGTTTGTCGGCCAGAGCCTGTTGCCCTCCGAGGAAAACTCCCACACACAAGTTGGAATTTCTGGCATCGAAATGGGTGGTAGTGGTTAAGCTGAATGACTACCTCTGCGGTTCAAATTTGAGACGAGGATGAACAACAACCCCTTAACTTGTATCCTGACTTCGGCGAAACTGGATGCCACAGGCCATCGGTGGTTGGTAGCGTGGACTGCCTATGATTTCAGTCTGAAGTACTGGCCGGGAAGCAGGAAAATTGATGTTAATGCTTTGTTCCGACAGGTGCATGAGCGACTGGACAGGGACGAGGAGTGGGAGAGAGTTCCTGCCCCAGGAGTGAAGACCATGTGTCAGTTTGCCATCACCTTGAATGCAGAGGAAAAGGAGGGGCAGGATCAAACAGTGGATCAAACGGGGGCTTCTGATGGTGCCATTCCACAAGTTTATTGTAACCTGACTGCTCTGAAGACAAATCAGCTGCCAGAATTGAGTTCTGGGGAAGTGGCTGATGCTCAGCAAAATGATCCGGGCATCAGTATCATTTGGTCAGCGGTAGAAAAGAGAGACGTGGCTCAGGTGGAGAAGACAAAATACAAGTCGGTGCCTCCATTACTGAGAGAATGGCCTTGGCTGGAGTTGCGGAACCTGATCTTACACCGGGTCACGTCACTCCCGGACCGACCTTGCCGTTGCCAGCTGGTTCTGCCGGAGAAGCATCGGAGGATTGCGTTGAAGTTACTTCATGATGATTCCAGACATTTGGGGGTGGAAAAGACCTATGGATTGCTCAGAGACCGGTTTTACTGGCCCCAGATGAACTCAGAGGTCGAAGAATACTGCAAGTCATGCATTCACTACATACGGCAGAAGACACCGCCAACTCGAGCAGCTCCCTTGTCCCATTTGCAGAGTATGGGGCCTCTGGACCTGGTGTGTTTGGTTTTTCTGTCCAAAGAACTCGATGCCAGAAACATGGCGAATGTCTTAGTCATCGTGGACCACTACGCCAGATATGCTCAGACTTTTCCTACCAAGGGCCAGAGGGCATTGACAGTGGCAAAAATGTTATGGGAGAAGTATTTTATTTATTGTGGCCTTCCCAGGTGGATACATAGTGACCAGGGACGGGACTTTGAGAGCAGACTCATCCATGAGATACTGGGCATGGTTGAAGCTGAGAAGCCAAGGACCGCACCCTATCACCCACAGGCTGATCCCCAGCCTAAGAGGTTTAATCAGGGCCTTGCTCAGGATTCTGGAAATCAGCAAGAAGAGCAGGTGGAGTCAACATATTGGACATCTGGTTCACAGTTACATCTGTACACAAGATGAAGCTACAGAGTACTGTATTCATCATATTATCTGGTGTCTGGGTATGAGGCAAGGTCACACATTGACCTTTGGTTTGGGACTGATGAGGGTGACTTCCCACCGAAGACTTCTCTGAAATATGTGGCTAACATGAGAAGAGAGCTGAAGAGCGCTTATGAATTAGCTGGGGTCGCGGCTGCCAAGCAGAATCGAGGAAATAAAAGGAGGCATGATCAAAAGGTGAGGTTCTCCCAACTCCTGCTGGGAGACCGGGTCCTCATAAGGAATTTGGGGCTACCTGGAAAACCTAAATGGGCAGTTAAGCCCTATGCGGTGGAGAGTCAAATGCAAATCTACCAGTTTTCCGGGTGAAACCAGAGGATGGGAATGGACCTGTCAAGATTCTCCATCGGAACCACCTGTTTCCCCTGGGACAAGAGGTGAAGGTAGACCCGGAGCCCGACTTGGAGCCTACACCTAGTAAGAGGACACTGCAGAAGCGCAGGGTGACGCAGGGCCCCCAACAGGCGAGGTTAGGCCAGTCCCCACCCCTGAGAGGGATATTGATTTGGAGGATGAGGACATAGAAACATAGAAAATAGGTGCAGGAGTAGGCCATTCAGCCCTTCGAGCCTGCACCGTCATTCAGTATGATCATGACTGATCATCCAATTCAGAACCCTGTACCTGCTTTCTCTCCATACCCCCTGATCCCTTTAGCCACAAGGGCCATATCTAACTTCCTCTTAAATATAGTCAATGAACCGGCCTCAACTGTTTCCTGTGGCAGAGAATTCCACAGATTTACCACTCTCTGTGTGAAGAAGTTTTTCCTCATCTCGGTCCTAAAAGGCTTCCCCTTTATCCTTAAACTGTGTCCCCTCGTTCTGGACTTTCCCAACATCGGAAACAATCTTCCTTCATCTAGCCTGTCCAATCCCTTTAGAATTTTATACGTTTCAATAAGATCCCCCCTCAATCTTCTAAATTCCTGTGAGTATAAGCCTAGTCGATCCAGTCTTTCTTCATATGAAAGTCCTACCATCCCAGGAATCAATCTGGTGAACCTTCTCTGTACTCCCTCTATGGCAAGAATGTCTTTCCTCAGATTAGGGGACCAAAACTGCACACAGTATTCTAGGTGTGGTCTCACCAAGACCTTGTACAACTGCAGTAGAACCTCCCTGCTCCTGTACTCAAATCCTTTTGCTATGAATGCCAACATACCATTTGCCTTTTTCACTGCCTGCTGTACCTGTATGCCCACCTTCAATGACTGGTGTACAATGACACCCAGGTCTCGTTGCATCTCCCCTTTTCCTAATCGGCCACCGTTCAGATAATAATCTGTTTTCCTGTTCTTGCAACCAAAGTGGATAACCTCACATTTATCCACATTAAATTGCATCTGCCATGAATTTGCCCACTCACCTAACCTATCCAAGTCACCCTGCATCCTCCTCACAGCTAACACCGCCATCCAGCTTCGTGTCATCCGCAAACTTGGAGATGCTGCATTTAATTCCCTCGTCTAAATCATTAATATATATTGTAAACAACTGGGGTCCCAGCACTGAGCCTTGCGGTACCCCACTAGTCACTGCCTGCCATTCTGAAAAGGTCCCGTTTACTCCCACTCTTTGCTTCCTATCTGCCAACCAATTCTCTATCCACATCAATACCATACCCCCAATACCGTGTGCTTTAAGTTTGCACACTAATCTCCTGTGTGGGACCTTGTCAAAAGCCTTTTGAAAATCTAAATATACCACATCCACTGGCTCTCCCCTATCCATTCTACTAGATACATCTTCAAAAAATTCTATAAGATTGGTCAGACATGATTTTCCTTTCACAAATCCATGCTGACTTTGTCCGATGATTTCACCTCTTTCCAAATGTGCTGTTATCACATTTTTGATAACTGACTCTAGCATTTTCCCCACCACTGATGTCAGACTAACCGGTCTATAATTCCCCCGTTTCTCTCTCCCTCCTTTTTATAAAAAAAAAGGACATGGATGTGTGGTTAGCCTTTTGCTAACTCCCCATTGACTGAGGAAGAAACTCCCATCCCTCTCCCGCTGAGTGAGGTGAAGTGAGGGGGTTGCTATCTGTGGACTGCCTGGGACCCTGTAAGGGATGAAGCGGGGCTTGGCCATGGGACGGGAGGTGGGAAATGAGTGATAGGTCAGGGGAGACCTCGACAGGAAGACCAGGAGTATCCCCAGTAGTGTCTTAACCTGAAGAGTTAGGTGAGGGGGTAGAGAGGTCTCAGAGAATTAGAACACCACTGGATAGGCTGGTCTATGTAGCACCAGGGGAACTGATTGTGACCCTTACTGTTTTGGGGAGCTATGTCACTGCCTTTTACACCTGGATTGGACTTTGTGTTTTGCAGGAAGGTTGGTGAATTATCTCAACATCATGAGGACATGACTAAATTCCATGTTGTAAGGTTTCACTGCTAATGTAATGGTTTCTGTAATGTTTCACTGCTGAGGTAATGGTTCCTCTGTAGCAGCAATATTTGGGCTATGACTAGAGACAATGGGGACTTTGGAATGTGTGCTATCCAATGGGAGGCGTGTTGTTCCTTCTTGTGGGTCTGGGAGCAGAGATTTTGTAGTCTTTTGTCAGCAAGAGATGAAGAGAGAAGACGCAAGAGAAACAGTTGGTAGACTGCCGGACGGAGTGGACTAGGAGCGAGGGTCTGAAGGTCAGCAACGTTCAGAGGTTGGTGGGGAATGAGTGGAGAAATCTGTAAGCTCCAACGTGCACATTGGACTCTTTCATTAAAATGGGCCCTTTTTTCTTTTTATTTTCTTTACTAACCCTACAGTCAGATTAGGATTTATCAAGTTCAATCGTTTAATTGCATATGGTGTACTGTCTGATATTTTGTGGTTCGGATTTGTAACCAACACCTTCCCAATAAGTACAAGATAGAGAAGTTGATGTTTCCTCTCCAATGTTGTGTTAAGAATATTGCATCATTTATTTATTGCACAACCTGAGCTTGAGCTGTCAGGAAAAGCAGTGAGATTCAGCACCCATCTACTCAGCATCACAGACCAGGTATGCTGAGTGTCAATTGTTTTGTAAGCCAAAATTCTGGACAGATACCACCTCTTATAATGGCAAAGGAAAATAAGCAGTACTCCTTCATATTCAGATAAAAATTCAGTTTACAGTGCCTGTAGAAAGTATTCACCCTTCCCCTTTTAGAAGTTTACAGGTTTTATTGTTTTACACATTGAATCACAGTGAATTTAATTTGGCTTATTTTGACACTGATCAACAGAAAAAGACTTTTTTGTCAAAGTGAAAACAGATCTCTACTTACAAAGTGATCTAAATTAAATCCAAATATAAAACACTAAATATCTGATTGCATAAGTATTCACCCTTTCATGTCAGTATTCAGTTGATGCACCTTTGGCAGCAATTACAGCCTTGAGTCTGTGTGGATAGGTCTCTATCAGCTTTGCACATCTGGACACTGCAATTTTTCCTCATTCTGCTTTACAAAACTACTCAAGCTATGTCAGATTGCATGGGATCATAAGTCAACAACCGTTTTCAAATCCAGCCACAAATTGAGATCTGGATGTTGATTTGGCCACTCCAGGATATTGTTTTTAAGCCATTCCTGTGTAGCTTTGGCTTTATGCTTGGGGGCAATGTCTTGTTGGAAAACAAATCTTTTCCCAAGTCACAGTAAGTCACAGAGCGGGCTGCATCAGGTTTTCCTCCAGGATTTCCCTGTATTTTACTGCATTCATTTTACCCTCTACCTGTACAAGCCTTCTAGCTGCACAAGCTGCCACCATGCTTCACGGTGGGGATGGTGTGTTTTTGATGATGTGTGGTGTTTGGCTTATGCCAAAAATAGCATTTAGTCTGACGGCCAAAAAGCTGACCATAGAACCTTCTTCCATCTGACTTCAGAGTCTCCCACATGCCTTCTGGCAAACTCTAGCCAAGATTTCATGTGAGTATTTTTCAACAGCGGCTTTCCCTTTGCCACACTCCCATAATGCTGAAGCTGATGAAGCACCCAGGCAACAGTCGTTGTATGCGTAGTCTCTCCGATCTCAGCCACTGAAGCTTGTAACTCCTCCAGAGCTGTCATAGGTCTCTTGGTGGCCTCCCTCACTAGTCCTGTTCTTGCATGGTCACTCAGTTTTTGAGGATGGCCTGCTCTAGGCAGGTTTTCAGCTGAGCCATATTCTTTTAATCTCTTGATGATTGACTCAATAGTATTTCAAGGGACATTCAGTGACTTGGAAATTCTCCTGACTTGTGCTTTTCAATAACCTCTTCACAGAGTTGCTTGGAGTGTATTTTTGTCTTCATGGTGTGGTTATTGCCAGGATACTGTCTCACCAGCAGCTGGACCTTCCAGATGTATTTTCACTACTATCATTTGAAACAGCTTCACTGCAGACAGTGATCTCCATTTAACTAATTATGTGGCTACTAAAACCAATTGACTGCACCAGTGATGATTTGGTGTGTCATATTAAAGGGGGTGAATACTTACGCAATTAATTATTTTGCGTTTTATGTCTGTAATTAATTTAGATCACTTTGTAGAGATTTGTCTTCAGTTTGATACAGCAGAGTATTTTTTTTCTGTTGATCAGTGTCAAAAAAAAGCCAAGTTAAATCCACTGTGACTCAATGTTGTAAAACAATTTTAAAAAATGAAAACTTCCGAAGGTGGTGATTCTTTTTATAGCTGGAGTATTTCTGTGCTACATTGATGACTGCATTGGTGCTGCTTCTAGCATCCATGCTGAGCTTGTCAAGTTCATCAACTTTACCTCCAAATTCCACCCTGCCTTCAAATTTGCCAGGTCCATCTCTGACACTTCTCTCCTCTTGCTTCATTTCTGCCTCCATCTATGGAGACAGTGTATCCACTGAAATATTATCTGTCAATGTAAGGGAGGACACAGCCTCAGAATAGAAGGACATCCTTTTAGAACAGAGATGAGGAGGAATTTCTTTTGCCTGACCATGATGAATCTGTGGAATTCATGGTCATAGACAGCTGTAGAAGCCAAGTCATTGGGTATATTTAAAGTGGAGTTGGATATGTTCTTGACTAGTAAGGGCATCATAGGTTACAGGGAGAAGGCAGAAGAATGGGGATTCAAGAGATAAAACATCAGTCATGATCAAATAGTGAGGTACACTTAATGGGCTGAGTGGCCTAATTTGGTTCCTATGTCTGATGGCCTTATGGACTTACTTATCACGTGTACATTGAAACACGAAGTGTAAAATTCATGATTTGCATTAACATCCTACACACCCATGGACGTGCTGGGGTCAGCCGTGCGTGTCGCCACACAGATCCCGGCGCTAACACAGCACGCTCGCCATGCTTGGCCAAACAACGCTGAACATACCAAATGACTAAGCAACAATAGCTAATATGCACACACGTACACAATCCTCTAACTCCAGGACAGGCCATCCTCTTTGACCTCCAGCTCCCCGCAGGATGTGGATTCCCAGATGTTTGGTCTTTGGCCAAACACAATGAAGGAACTCATGAATAACAACATAGTCCGCAGAAATGCATAATATGGTGTGCACACAGCGGCAGTCTAAACAATTTATATTATTAGGTTTTTGGTCATTTTGTGGATTTTACAGTCTAACAAGTGACGAAGCCCATATGTCCGGAAATAATTTTACGGGCATTACTGTGACTGCACACAGCTTTAAAGATCGTTCACAGTCCATAGTTGAATTTCTGAAAATTAATCTTCATATTTATTTCTACTTTATACAAAATTTATCATCATTTCATCACCTGTCAGTCTCCTCCTGTAATGCTCTATGATCTGCCTCACTGTTTATCTTCTCTTCCAAGTGTTGTAGTGTTAGGACATTTCAGAACTGATAATATTTCACTCCAGCCCAAACCATGTAAGCTGATACATTTACATCCAATATATTAATGAAGATCACCAACAAGGGACCAGCATTGATCCCTGAAGTACACCACTGGTCACTGACTTCCATCCAGAAGACCATCCTTCCATTACCACCTTCTGCCTTTGTCTCCATTGCACTTTTTGAGCCAGTTATCCAACTTGCTTTGCACAAACATTCTGAGCCAGTTTGTGGGACTTCATCTTTGAAGTATTGGTGCTGAAATGCACCAGGAGAGTTGGCTGTTCACCCTCCACCTCTGGGATGCCTTGTTGCCACTCCGAAGCATCCTCGACCCTCAAACTACAAAGGCAACAAACCATCCTGGCTGCAAAACTCAGCAGCCACAGATGTCCTTGTCCACCCCACTAAATACTAAATACTCAGTTCCTGATCACTGAGTGATTCCATGGTGCCATGGTCCCTGTTCCAGCTGCTCCCCCCTCAGGATTCATCACCATCTCCAGTACCCAGAACAAATAATCTATCCATGACTGAGAGAGTTTCTCTCTGGCCAGTTCAATTCTGGCCTTCATGCCTTATAGTTTACCAATCCCCTTTTCAAACATCTCATTAATGTTACAGTCTTACCATTTGGCTTTTGTTTCCTGTTGATGTCACACTGAGAGCTTTGACTGATTTTGACAGTCTAGTTAGATTTTTCTCAATCATTCATGCCCAAAAAGTGATGACCCTCCACTTTCCAATACATAAAGAATACAAGAGCAAGGATGTGATGCTGAGGCTTTATAAGGCACTGGTGAGGCCTCACTTTGAATATTGTGAACATTTTTGGGCCCCTCATCTTAGAAAAGATGTGCTGGCATTGGAGAGGGTCCAGAGGAAGTTCACAAGGATGATTCTAGGAATGAAAGGGTTATCATACGAGGAACATTTGATGGCTCTGGGTCTGTACTCGCCAGAATTCAGAAGGATGAGGGGAGATCTCATTGAAACCTTTTGAATGTTGAAAGGCGTAGACAGAGTAGATTTGGAAAGGATGTTTCCCGTGGTGGGAAAGTCTAGGAAAAGAGGGCACAGCCTCAGGATAAAGGGGTGCCCGTTCAAAACAGAGATGTGGAGAAATTTTAGCCAAAGGTGGTGAACTTGTGGAGTTTGTTACCACATGCAGCTGTGGAGGCCAGGTCATTGAGTGTATTTAAGGCAGAGATTGATAGGTTCTTGATTGGACACGGCAAAAAGGTTATGGGGAGAAGGCCAAGAACTGGGGTTGAGGAGGGGAGAAAAGGATCAGCCATGATTGAATGGCAGAGCAGACTTGATGGGCCAGATGGCCTAGTTCTGCTCTTATATCTTATGGTCTTGTGTTTGGCCTCCATACATCACATTTGCTTTCAGTTTGCATTTGGAAGACACTTTTTCGCCCATGTAAGTCTTGAGCATCACTGAGCTCTTCTCTAATGGTATCTTAGAAAACAGTCTGTTGTAGTCAGCTTCTAGAATAGCTGACCCTGTATCCAGCTCCATTCTCAGTTTTACACTGGACACATTTATTGTGATCCAGATGATTTGGTGATCTGCTTCAATTTTTCTATGCACTTCTAGGGATGACAGTGTACCTCTCGCAGACTCTACTTTGTCCAATTCTGTTTTATATTCAGTAACTTCATGCATTTGCTTAGTTTTGTGTTTGAGACTTTTCTCTCAGTTGTACTTTTTGTCTGCCTTGCACACTCTCTCTGTGACCTGGTCTGTGACACTCTCCGCAGACCTTTTCTTTCAACCAACAGTCATTTGCATCATGGGAGGATTTGCCACATCGATAACATCTTTGGCTTTTCGCACCATTCAGGGACACTTTGTGCATTTCACATTCTAACCTTCTTTTCTGTAGTTCTGCTGCATCCTTTGCTGCAGACTCTAATGATTTTGTGATGGTCAATGCCTGTTCTAAGGTTAGGTCTCTTTCTGACAGTAACCTCATTTGAGTGCTTTCACTATACATACCATATACAAACCGAACCCTCAATGCGTCAGAAAGTCCATCTTTAAAGTCACAGTACTGGGAAATTTGTTCAGTTCTGCAATGTATTCAGAAACACTTTCATCTTTCGACTGGTTCCTTTTGTAAAATCTAAATTTCTCAGCTACTACCAGCAGTTTAGGGCCTTTCACTGTGCCTCACAGATTCTTCAGCCTTCTCCTGCTCTTTAAGTGTCGCTGTTTCATCCCATAACTGTTGGTGTAGTTTGTAATTTTTCTCTGAATTTCAGGTTCATACTCATTCACCAATTTGTTGTGTCTGTTCACAACTACATATATATTACATAAAAGCACACACAGGGGAGATGGCTTTAACTGATGTATTCACATTGCAACGAGAGAGGGGACAACAGTGCATGCGCTGACAGCAGATCAATACGTAATGCTAAGGGTGGGGGTGTCATTGCTCTAAAAGAAATAGATCCATACATTACATCAACCTAAATTTATCGATGAAAGCTGCCAAGCAACAAGGATGACACTTTAAACCCAGCAGAAACAGGAATTTATCATCAGTTGTGCTCTTTCCCAGTTTCTTCTGAATTATAGACCAGGAAGGTCAGCACAGAGGAGGCCATTTGGCCCATCAGACCTCGGGTAGGTCTTTGGTGAAACTATTAGACGTACAACATAGAATAGTACAACACAGGAACATGCCCAGCCTGTTGTGCCAAACCAAATAAATTAGTAACATAATGGCCAACTAAACTATCTCTAATGCCTACACAACGTCCATATCTCTCAATTTTCATCATATTCATGTGCCTGTCTAAATGTCTCCTAAAAGTCCCTAATATATCTGCCACTCCACCACACTAGGCAATCTATTCCAGGCACCCAACACTCTCTATGTAAAAAAGAACAAACAAAAAGAATTACCTCTCCCATCTTCTTTAAAATTGCCCTTCCTCACCTTAAATGCATGCCACCTGGTATTAGACATTTCAATCCTGGGAAAAAGATACTATCTGCCAACTCTATCTATGCTTTTCATAATCTTATAAACCTCTTTTAGATTCTCTCCCCAGCCTCTGCTGCTCCAGATAAAACATGACAAGTTTGACCAACCTCTTGTTATAATATATGCCATCTAATTCAGGGAGCAACCTAGTAGACCTCTTCTTTGCCCTCCTCAAAGCCTCAACATCCTTCCCTTTGTGGGCAACTAGAATTGTACACAATACTCCAGATGTGGTCTAACAACCAGGGTTTGATAAATCTGCAACGTAACCTCCTGACTTTTGAACTCAATGCCTCAACTAATAAAAGCAAGCATTCCATGTGCCACCTCAACCACCCTATTAACCTATGTAGCCACATACAGAGAGCTGGACCTGGGCTGTGCTCATTAGCACTGTTAAGTACCTTGCTCTGTCTCAATCAAAGTGCACTGTTTCTTTACATTTGACCAACCGAGGTGTAACACTTCACATTTGGCTGGGTTAAGTTGTATCTGCCCTTTATCCACCAATATTTGCAAATGATTTATATCCCACTGTATTCCTTGCCAGTCATCTATGCTATCCACAATGCCACTAATCTCCATTTCATCTGGAAACTTACTAACCCACCCATCTACACTTTCATCCAGAAATTCAGTTAGATTACTCTCCTCCTTTCACTCCTTACATTTACTGCATCTCCCCTGTCCATCAACATTCTTGACCTACAGATTTCACCTGTTTCATCCCTGATACCATTCTGGAGAACATTACCTGCACTTGACCTTAGATCTCCACATCTTCCCGAAAATGTTGCCTTTGCATCTGAACGCTATGCTCTAACTGAAAATCAAACTTGGGGTTTCAGCAAAACTCACCTGTTTTGCATTCTATCCCATTTTTACTATCCTGCTTAAAGCAGCCTTCATTTTCTCAAGCTTTCGAGCATTTGAGGACAATCACAGAAGTCTCATTGTCCTGCTCACTCTAGAACATTGTACAATTTAGTTCAGGTAGGCTTTCCCACCCTGCATGCTGAAATACAAAGCCTCACCTTTTCCCTATTAAAATTATCTACCAGTGTTGGCTTACTTCCATAATCCATGTCCACGTCCTGCTGAAGTCTGCAGTTTCTGGTTGTTTATTCCACTTCCTATCTCAGGCCATCTGCAGTCACCTTAAATTCAGTTCATGATGAAAACAAATTGTTTTGAGGTCTCAACACTGAACCACAGGAATTATTACTGAACATTTGCCTCCTCTCTGTCAAATGCCTTTCATCCCCAGTCCCTGCTTCCTGCTCTTTATTCAGTTTTATATCTGTGGAAAGACTCTTGTCCTTTAATCCCTTGAGACATAATTTTGCAACCATCTGCTCCATGGTATATTGTAAAACTCCTTTTGATTATCTGCTATTATTTCCTGAATGCTTGATATTAGTCCAAAAACCTTTCTAGCTCTGAACCTGCTGTGGGGTCCACTGTTCCCTCTTTCTGGTTGAGATAGCTTCAACACATCAAGGCTTATGATGGATTTAAACCCTTGTGGTAGGGCTGGCATGTATTGTAGACAGACCCTATATATATTCAGGAACACTTAATTCTGCAGGGATTGGAATTGTTTCTCGTTTGGCTCTGGTTATGAATGTAAAATTCCCAAAATCCAGCATCCTTGGGAAAGCGATGGTGATACTGGCTGAGAAGGCATTCTTGACCATGAGATACTAGAAAATGTATTAAAATCTATTAAAGTACTGCATGGGAACAGATGGTTCAGCTCACAATATCTGTGAGGACCATGTTACCAATCTAACTAATTGTACCTGGCTGTCCCTAGTCCAGATCCCTCCACTCCCTGCCTGTTCATGTGCCCTCACATGTTACTTTTGCATCTGTTTCCACCAACTCCCCTGGCAGCACTACCCAGGCAACCACCACTCTGTGTGAAAAGATTTGCTCCACACATCTTATTTAAATTTCCACCCTCTCACCTTAAAGCGGTGCCCTCTAATATTTGACAATTCCAGCCTGGGAGAAAGATTATGACAACTATACTTACACTCCTCATAATTTTATATACTTCTGTCTGGTTGCCCATCAGAGAGAACAATCCAATTTGTCCAATTGCTTCTCAGCCAGGCAACATCCTCTTCATACCCATTTAAAGAATACTTTACAGTAAATCAGGTGAGTGCAGAGGGAGCAGGAAGAACCCCAGTATCCCCTGCTCTGGCTTCAAACGCCTGGAGATGCAGACCCTGACCTCAGCTCTCACTACAAACCCAGCACACTGTCCAGACCCCAGCCACATTCCAGACTACAGCTTTGGGCACACATCCCACTCCCACTTTAAACCCCCCAGCTCACATAATGAGTGAGCAAAGCTTTCAGGATCTCTGCACAAGTAGAATTTGGATTATCAGAATGTCACTGTGTTGGAGTACTCTGAGCCAGATACACGGAGTTTAGGACGTTCAGAGGTACTAAGCTGTTTGGATTTAGTTGGCTGAACACTACAGGGGTTCATCCCTACACATATGGGTGCAGACTTGCACCTGGGTTTCTTTGCAATGGTTCAATGGCTGGGAGGAAGCACATCAACCTAACACAACACAAAGGCTGGGCACGGAAGTTGCAGTCATTCAATGTGAAAATTATTACCGCAGGGTCGTGAATTCCTGCTTCTACCCAGAATCAGTTCATCAAGAACAAAATAAACAAAATTGAAGCATTCTTGTGGGTATTTTTTCATCATTTAACACTGTAAACATTCTTCAAATGAAGTAGATTACAATGTGATAAAATAGCTGTCTGTGGTGTCTTAATGAGTACACTATGTTGTGATGTAAATAAATGTGTGGATGGAATGGTAAATGAAGGACATTTTTTCCAAAAAAAGGAAGTGAGGTTTCCAGGGATATATTGTGCGTGTATATTTTAATGCTAGGGGTATCATGGGTAAGGGTGATGAATTAGAGCATGGGTCACATATGGAACTATGATGCTGTAGCCATTACTGAAACTTGGTTGAGAGAGGGACACGAATTGGTAATTATCGTGTCAAGTTTTCAAAGATAGAGGAGGAGGTAAAGGAGAGGGTGGAGTTGTATTACTGATCTGGGATAATATCACAGGTGCAGTCAGAGGAGACGTGGAGGGGTTAGACACTGGGTCCATTTGGATGGAACTCATGAATACGAAGGGTGCAGTCACACTGATGGGATTGTATTACAGACCCCACAGTAGCCACCGGGACATTGAGGAGCAGATATGTAATCAGATTAGGGAAATGTGTAAAAATAATAGGGTTGTTGCCATGGGGGGTTTCAACTTCCCTGATATATATCCTGGGACCTTCTTAGTGTAAGGGGTTTAGATGGGGCAGAATTTGTTAAGTGTATCCAAGAAGGTTTCTTGAATCAGTATGTGGACAGTCCAACAAGCTGAGAGGCCATACTGGATCTTATGCTGGGGGAATGAGTTTGGCCAGGTGACTGACCTTTCAGTAGACAACAGTGACCACAACTCTATCTTTCAAGATAGCTATAGATAAAAATAGGATGAATTTAGTCAAGGAGAGAAAGGAAAAGTAAGGAAAGCTTTGGAAGTCAGGATCAAATGAAGCACATAAGGAGTATAAAGAAGCCGGAAAAGAACTAAAGAAGGGAATTAGGAAAGCCAGGGGGTCCTTGGAAAGTAGGATTAAGATGAATCTCAAGGCATTCTATACGTACATCAAAGTAAGAGGATAATTGGGGAGAGGGTGGGACCATTAAAGGATAAAGGGTGTAACATTTGCTTAGATACAGATACTTTGCTTCAGTATTTACCAAGGAAAAGGATATGGAGGACAGAGAGATAAGTGCTGAGTGCAGAAATACATTAGGGCATTTACAGGTCAAGGTGGAGAAAGTGTTGGGCCTCCTAAGGAGTATTAAAGTGGCTAAGTCCCCAGGACCTGATGAGATTTACCTCAGGTTATTGAAGGAGGTAAGAGATGAGATTGCTGGGCCCTTGAACAGTATCTTTTTGTCCTCTTTAGCCACAGGTAAGATCCCGGGGGACTGGCGAGTAGCTGATGTTATACCTCTATTTAAGAAAGAACAAAGGAATATCCTGGGACCTATAGACTGGTGAGTTTCACATCAGCTGTAAGGAAATTGCTGGAGAAAACTCTTAGGATGTATGAGCATTAGGAATGCCATGGCCTAATTAGGAAGAGCCAGGATTTTCTTGTGCATAGCAAGTCCTGTCTTACCAACTTGATTGAGTTTTTTGACAAGGTGAAGAGAGAGATTGATGAGGGAAGGGTTGTGGATGTTATCTATATGGATTTTGGTAAGGCATTTGACAAAGTCCCTCATGGGAGGCTAATCCACAAAATTAAGATGCATGGGATCTGCAGCAAATTTTGCTGTTTGGATTCAGAACTGGTTTACACATGGAGGACAGAAGGCAGTGGTTGAAGGGGCTTATTTGAGCTGGAGGTCTGTAATTAGTTAAGTTATGAAGGGATCTGTGCTGGACCCCTGCTGTTTGTGATGTATATAAATCATCTGGATGAAAATTTAAATGGGTAGGTTAGTAAATTTTTACATGGTACCAAGATTGATGGAGTTGTGGATAGTGGAGAAGACTAGCAAAGAATACAGTATGATATAAATCAGTTGAAAATATTGGTAGATAAATGGAAGATGGAGTTTAACCTAGATAACTGTGAGGTGTTGCACCTCGGTAGGGAAAATGCAAGATCCTTAACAGTTTTGCTGAACAGAGAGATCTCGAGATCCAAGCTCATTGCTCCTTGAAAATGGTTACTCAAGTCAGTAAGATGGTTAAGGAGGCATATGGCTGCTTGATTTTATTAGTTGAGGCACTGAGTTCAAAAGTCAGGAGGTTATGTTGCAACTTTTTTTTGTAATTCACATTATTATTATTATTTATTCTTATTTTACAAAGCAGCACAGCATATCATAGAGCAGATACAGTACAGCATATTTACACAGCCATCCCATGACAGGAAGACATATAAAACTAGGAAACAGAAAAAAACCTTTTAATTCAAGTTTAAATTAACACACAACCAAAATTGATCCCACGCATCTTGCACTTTTCCCTCACTGTTAATTCTGCCCAACATGTGTTCATATGATGAAATCTTAACCATTTCCTCAGTCTATTCTCTCACAGTCAGACATCTGGGTTTTTTCCAGGATTGCAATATAATTCTTGCAGCTGTGATGAGACCCACCTTTAAAATAGTAAATTTGTCATTGTTTACACTGGTCGTCCCACTATTGGAAGAATCTTGAGGCTTTGAGGTGGGTCCAGAAGAGGTTTACCAGGATGCTGCCTGGTTTAGAGGGCATGTGCTATCACAAGAGGCTGGATAATCTTGGGATGTTTTCGCTGGAGTGTCAGAGGCTGAGGAGAAATCTGATAGAGGTTTAGAAGATTATGAGAGGCATAGATAGAGTGGACAGGGAGTATGGGTTTCCCCGGGTTGAAATGTCTAACACTTGAGGGCATGCATTGAAGGTGAGAGGTTCAAAGGGATGTGAGGGGGGGGGGGGTAAGTTTTTTACTGAAAGACTCATGAATGCCTGGAATGTGCTGCTTGGTATGGTGGTAGAGGCAAATAGATCAGAAACTTTTAAGAGATGTTTAGATAGGCATATGGATATATGGAAAATAGAGGGATATGGACATGGTGTAGGTCAGAGGGATTAATGTTCGGGTGTGTCACACCGTGGTTCATCTTTCTACTGTTATGCTGCATGTATTTCATTTTGGCAGCTCTTTATGAGCAGTCTACTCTGTTTTCATGTTTGTTTGGGTTACTGTTGGAGATAAGAGAGAGGAGAAATATGTGGCATCCAATTAGGATGGTCGGATTAAGCGGAGGTTTCTCTGGTGAGGGACACTAAGATGGGGCTTGGAGAGAAGACACTGGGGAGAACCGGTCGTAGCAGATGACCTGGCGGGAGACCTAACACGAGGAAATCTGCAGATGCTGGAAATTCAAGCAACACACGCAAAATGCTGGTGGAACACAGCAGGTCAGGCAGCATCTATAAGGAGAAGCACTGTCGACGTTTCAGGCCGAGACCCTTCGTCAGGACTAACTGAAAGGAAAGATAGTAAGAGATTTGAAAGTAGTTGGGGGAGGGGGAAATGGGAAATGATAGGAGAAGACCGGAGGGGGTGGGATGAAGCTAAGAGCTGGAAAGGTGATTGGCGAAAGTGATACAGAAGCACCAGAGGGAGATGGAGAGCAGGCAGAGTGATGGGCAGAGAGAGAGAAAAAAAACAAACAACTAAATATGTCAGGGATAGGGTAAGAAGGGGAGGAGGGGCATTAACAGAAGTTAGAGAAGTCAATGTTCATGCCATCAGGTTGGAGGCTACCCAGCCGGTATATAAGGTGTTGTTCCTCCAACCTGAGTTTGGATTCATTTTGACAGTAGAGGAGGCCATGGATAGACATATCAGAATGGGAATGGGACATGGAATTAAAATGTGTGGCCACTGGGAGATCCTGCTTTTTCTGGTGGACCGAGCGTAGGTGTTCAGCAAAACGGTCTCCCAGTCTGCGTCGGGTCTCACCAATATATGAAAAGCCACACCGGGAGCACCGGATGCAGTATACCACACCAGCCGACTCACAGGTGAAGTGTCGCCTCACCTGGAAGGACTGTCTGGGGCCCTGAATGGTGGTGAGGGAGGAAGTGTAAGGGCAGGTGTAGCACTTGTTCCGCTTACAAGGATAAGTGCCAGGAGGGAGATCGGTGGGAAGGGATGGGGGGGACGAGTAGACAAGGGAGTCACGTAGGGAGCGATCCCTGCGGAAAGCAGAAAGGTGGGGGAGGGAAAGATGTGCTTGGTAGTGGGATCCCGTTGGAGGTGGCGGAAGTTATGGAGAATTATACGTTGGACCCAGAGGCTGGTGGGGTGGTAGGTGAGGACAAGGGGAACCCTATCCCGAGTGGGGTGGCAGGCAGATGTGCGGGAAATGGGAGAGATGCATTTGAGAGCAGAGTTGATAGTGGAAGAAGGGAAGCCCCTTTGTTTAAAAAAAGGAAGACATTTCCTTCGTCCTGGAATAAAAAGCCTCATTCTGAGAGCAGATGCAGTGGAGATGGAGGAATTGTGAGAAGGGGGATAGCATTTTTGCAAGAGACAGGGTGGGAAGAGGAATAGTCCAGGTAACTGTGGGAGTCTGTAGGCTTATAGTAGATATCAGTAGATAGGCCGTCTCCAGAGATGGAGACAGAAAGATCAAAAAAGGGGAGGGAGGTGTCAGAAATGGACCAGGTAAATTTGAAGGCAGGGTGAAAGTTGGAGGCAAAGTTAATGAAGTCAACGAGCTCAGCATGTGTGCAGGAGGCAGCGCCAATGCAGTTGTCGATGTAGCGAAGGAAAAGAGGGGGACGGATACCCGTATAGACTTGGAACATGGACTGTTCCACAAAGCCAACAAAAAGGCAGGCATAACTGGGACCCATACAGGTGCCCATGGCTACACCCTTGGTTTGGAGGAAGTGGGAGGAGTCAAAGGAGAAATTATTGAGAGTAAGAACTAATTCTGCTAGACGGAGGAGAGTGGTGGTAGAGGCGAATTGGTTAGGTCTGGAATCCAAAAAGAAGTGAAGAGTTTTGAGACCGTCTGGGTGGGGGATGGAGGTATATAGGGATTGGACGTCCATGGTGAAAATAAGATGGTGGGGGCCAGGGAACTTAAAATCATTGAAAAAATTCAAAGTGTGAGAAGAATCACGAACATAGGTGGGGAGGGATTGAACGGGGGGGGGATAAGACAGTGTCAAGGTATGCAGAAATGAGTTCAGTGGGGCAGGAGCAAGCTGAGACAATAGGTCTACCTGGACAGGTAGGTTTGTGGATCTTGGGTAGGAGGTAGAAACTTTCGGTGGGGCAGGAGCAAGCTGAGAATCTCTCACTATCTTTCCTTTCAGTTAGTCCTGACAAAGGGTCTTGGCCTGAAACATCGACTGTGCTTCTCCCTATAGATGCTGCTTGGCCTGCTGTGTTCCACCAGCATTTTGTGTGTGTTGGTGGGAGACCTGTTTGTTTGAGATGCATTGCGAGCGACGTTCGCAAGATGTGTGGGCTTTCACGTTGACCGAGGGCCAACGTGTGAGTGACAGAGAAGTTCAAGATGAGCTCCAACTTGTGCACATTTGACTGTTTAGTTAGAATGGGCCCTTTTCTTTATGTTAGTAACCCTTTAGTTAAGATTCATAAATATAATTCCTTTAATCATATACAATGACCTGTCTGTTATTTCATGGCATTAATTTGCAACAGGGTAGCACATGACAAAGCATCCACACAAACCAGGGTTTGGAGTGGGATCGAGCGCACTTCAGTCTCACAAGTTTGGCAGGGCCAGAGGTTGTCTTCTCTAGACTTAAGCAGCCAAGGAAATCAGGGTGTTTCTGGTGTCTTTGATATGCTTTTTAGCTGTTTCAGCACAGCATTGTGGGCCAAATGGCGTCTTCTGTGTTCTATGTTCTTTGAAAAGTGTACCTAGTGACAGAAAGATCATGGATAACTTGTGTATGTATGGGATTTTCCATTGCTGCAAATTTGTTATCGAGGCACTATCCAAAATAATATTGGAATCTGGCTCAACAATAAAAAAAACATTCTAAAGGTGTTACAAATGCGTGGGACAAGAACTATAATGGAGTTGTCTGATTAAACATTTTTACTTAATCATGTTAGTAATGGTACATACTAGGCAACTTACTGTGTGGGGGCAATGAATCGTGCTCACTGAGATGAAAACATGCCCACTCGAAAGCCTGCACTCAGAAGAGAGTGACTCCCACACGTGAAGGCCCAATTGATTCTCTGCATGATGAATCAGCCATTCACCACATTCCCACAATCAATCTGATGTGGATGTCCCTCTCCTGATAGATGGGGACCGCAAATGAAAGCAATATGTAAGGCATACTGAGCAAAATGATGCAAAGTCTAACCCGCTTGGTAGTGGTCGACTGGCTGGCACACCCTTCTGGACCACTAGAGAGGGGCAGTTTGTCCCTCTGTGCCTTCCTGATTAACTAATGTCAAGGGCAGTGGTCTGTAAATCTCCTTGATGAAACATCCTTCTCCTGATGGCTCATTTGCTGGGTCCCTGGCTTCAACAGCAGAGATTGCCTGGGTCTGCCATTATGTCACTGGTACATATGATCCAAATGTTGTTGGACAATTCATTTGTCTGTCGCTTCAGGTTCTGCTACTTGACTGTGACAATTGTGGATGATAGGTGGTGGTCGGTTTTCTTCCTGCAAAACACGCTGCAGACTTTGTCTCTGGCACCAAATGTCTGCAGCCTGGAGTACGTAACCCGTATTTGTTTTGTGTTACAAGTTCGCTCCTGGATGGCCAGCTGTAGGAGATGTGCTCTCTGTAAACAACTAAATTCTTCTTCTACCTCTGGCCCCGCTGCACCCAGCACTGGGTGAGGCTTCGGCAGGCAGTTCTCCTTAAACTTCAGCTTCCTCTGAACCACTGTGTTGACCCAAAGCATCCGATTAGAAAACCCACTGGTGTTTTTGTAATAGAGAATTCCTTTCAAAGCAGTTGATACAGAACAGCTCCGATGGCATTTTTAAAATTCAATTTCTGTCCAATAAGTTATGCCAATGGCGTCCCCTGACCACATGCATGGGTAAGTGGAACAGGTCTCCCTGGTGTACACCTCTGCTGTAAAGACATCATGCATGTCCACGCTATCCCCAGTGTCACCACGGAATACTGAGTTCATCAGCCATAATTCTGGAATCTGATGTTAGGATAATTCACTTACCAAGATGGTGGCTGACCCTGTATCCAGCTCATATTCCAGAAACTGGTTGTCCACTGTCAGTGTAACCAAGCAAGGAGGCTGGTTTCATTGGCCCATGTCATGGCCTTGGAAAGTAGTGCCCACTTCTTCACTCCAGCTGTCTCCTTGCATGGAGTTGAAAGTTGAATTCTGCTGTTTTCTCATGGCACATTTTTTAGTGAGGCGCACCTTCTGGAGGTGCCTTACTTCTGACAGATGTCAGCGTGCATGACTTTCACCACAGTGAAGGCATATTTGCGGAGGCCTATATGATCTCTGTAGAGACCACAGGCCGTGGGTCAGAATCCATTGGCAAACATTGACAATTTTGGGAGGGGACTCTTGCTCCAGTACTGACTGAATTGGTGGTAACAGGGGTAGCTGAATCTGCGTAAAGCCCTTCTTGACTGCCTCCTAGTGGAGGAAACTGTGTCTCTACTTCCTTAGAAGTTTGTGATGATGCAGCTTGACATCTAAAACTTTGACAAAATTCTATAGATGTGTGATGGAGAGTATATTGACTGGCTGCATCACAGCCTGGTATGAAAACACTAGTGCCTTTGTGATGCACCATCAATAACTCTCGGAGACGGGAGGTGAACGATAGGCTTTTATTAGCAGCGAAAGGGAGCACGGCATCTCGGAGACTGAGGGAGGAGCAGTACCTCCAATCGCCTTTATACAGGGGTCTGTGGAAGGAGCCACAGGAGCAGTCAGTAGAAGGGCGTGTCCAGACAGGTATACATAGTTTACCACACCTTGAATGAAAAATCCTATAAAAAGTAGTGGATCCACTGTGATATGTGGATCTATTTCTTTTAGAGCAATGACTTTCCTTCGAACTACACATTGATCTCTCTCTCTCTCTGCCTCTGTCTCTGTCTCTCTCTCTCTCTCCCCTCCCTCAATCCCCTCTCCCAATGTGAATGCACCAGTTAAAGCCGTCTCCCGCATGCATGTCTTTATTTAATTGATGCGTAGTTGTACAGACACAACAAATTGGCAATGAGTACAAAGTTGAATGTCAGAGAATATCACCAACTGTGCCAACAGTTATGGGAGAGTTAAACAGTATTAAGGCCATCATAGACACTAACAAGGTGGTACTGAGTAACTGCATGCATAGTACAGTTGAAAATGCAACTAGCAAAATTAAAGTGAAAATAACATGGCAATGGCTTCAGTTGGAAAAGCTGATGAATTTGATAGTGCTGATGTAAGCTGGGAATTCTATACCAAAGAGGGTGGAACTGCATGGTAACGCAAACAACATGGAGAAACAAAAGAAAGCCCCCATGCTTTTTAGCTTAATCGGTCCTAGGACATACAGTCTCTCATACAACCTAGTGACCCCTGAAAAGCCAGCAAGCAAGACATTTGACAAATTTTTTAGAGTTTTACAAAATCACTTGAGCCCTAAACTGCTGGTAATAGCTGAAAAATTTAGGACCAGTCAAAAGATGAAAGCATTACTGAATACATTTCAGAACTGCACAAACTTTCCCAGTACTGTGACTTCAGAGATGGACTTTCTGATGCATTAAGGGTCGGGTGCGTGTGTGGCATGCTTAGTCAAAGCACTCAAATGAGGCTACTGACAGAAAGAGACTTAACCTTAGAATAGGCACTGACATTTGCAATATCATCAGAGACTGTAGCAAACGATGCAGCAGAAAAGGAGGTTAGAATGTGAAGTGCACAAAATGTCCCTGAATGGCATAAAAAGCCAAAAATGTTTTCATTGTGGCAAATCCTCCCATGATGCAAATGACTGTTGGTTCAAAGAAAAAGTTTGCAGAAGGTCACATAGAGAGAGTGCGCAAGGCAGACACTAAGCAAATGAATAAAGTGACTAAATGCAAAACAGAATCAGACAACATAGAGTCTGACAAAGGAGAGCCGTCATGCCTAGAACTGTATAGTATTACTCAAGCAGATCACAAAATTATCTAGATCACAAAAGACATGTCTGTTGGAAAACTGAAAATGGAGCTGGATACAGGGAGAGCTTTGTCTATAATTTCAGAGGCTGACTATAACAAACTGTTTTCTAAGATACCATTAGAGAATACCTGAATGATGCTTAAGATCTACACAGGTGAAAAGTGTCTCACAAGGCAAACAGAAAGTGAATGTGACGTATGGAGGCCAAACACAGCAGTTAGAGCTTTATGTGTTGAAAAGTGAAGGGCCTGCATTTCTCAGACATACATTGTTGAGAATAATCCAACTTGGCTGGCATACAAACAATGCTTTCAGTGTGACATTAGCAGGCAACTGTATCCCAAATGGTAGCACTAATCAGACACTGGCACAGCTGCTTATTGCTAATGAGAACGTGTTTGAGAAGGGGATTTGTAAACTCAAAGGCATGAAGTCCAGAATTACAAACATGTAGATTGAATGAGAAAGCAACACCAAGATTCCATAAAGCACTGCCAGTGCCTACACATTACATCTTGAAGTGGATGCCGAACTTCTGAACTTGGAAGCATCTGGAATTCTCTCCAAGGTTGAGTGGAGCAATTGGGTTTTGCCCATTGTCCTGGCGATGAAGAAAGGGACGGCTGGAACCATTAGCATATATTTCAAAGTGAGCATCATTCTGGTGCTGCATACTGTCCAGTATCTCTAGCCATGAATAGAAGACGTCTTTGCATCTTTGGCAGGCAGGGAGAGGTTTTCAAAGATTGGCATGTCACAAGCCTATCCGTAAATGGAGATTGAGGAGTCAAGCAGAAAGTTCCTCACAATCAACACTCACAAGGGACTGTGCCAGTATAATTGTCTCATCTTTGGCATCGCATTAGCTCCAGCATTTTAGCAAAGAGCAATGGATCAAGTGCTCCAAGATATCATAGGAACAGAAAGTTACATTGATGACATCATTGTGATGGGCAAAAAATGATGACGAGCACCTCCAGAAGCTCAGTAAAGTGTTTACCAGGCTGAGTGAGTATGGTCTGTGCACAAAGAGAGAGAAATGTGAGTTTTTCAAGAATGAAATCTCATATTGTGCACATGTCAATGACAAACATGGCTTACGTAAGTCACAAGAGAAGATTGAAGCAGTGCTACAGGCACCTAGACCGGAAAATGTGTCACAACTCAGGCCATACTTGGACCTTGTAAACTAGAAACCACCTGTTTCTGCTACAGTGCTGCATCCATTGAATGAATTGTTGCAGACAGGAGCTAAGTGGGAGTGGTCAGAAAGATGTGAAAGAGCATTCAATGAAACAAAGAGGCTAATAACATCTGATGAACTGCTCACCTATTTTGACCCATCTTTGCCCATCAGACTGACATGCAATGCATCCCCTTATGGCATTGGAGTTGTTTTGTCACACATTATGAAAAATGGATCTGTACATCTGATTGTATTTGCTTCAAGATCACTGATGAGCTCAATACATAACTATGCACAGGTTGAGCAAGAGGCCTTACACTAGTATGGGCATTAAATAAATTCCACGACAACCTCTATGAACAAAAGTTTATGCTAATGACAGATCACCAGCCACTTGTGTCTATTTTCAGTCCTAGGAAGTGAATTCCAATGATGACTGCCACCTGGTTACAATGTTGGGCACTGTTCCCAGGAGCCCACTCTTTTGACACAGAGTTCAAAGGTACCAAATAACACAGCAACACTGATGGCTTGTCATGTCTTCCACTATTGGCAACTAAAAAAGAAAACAATTCATACTGTGACCCAACAGAGGTGTTCCACACAGCACTGGAGGACCATTTACCTATAACAAATGCTGAAGTACAAAGAGAAACAAGGAAACTTTGTCAAAAGACTAAGAAATCACCATGCAAGGATGATCACCTCATGGTAACCCTATGATTCCAAAGTCCTCAGTGAGGCGAGACCAACTGTCGGTACGTTGAAGAATGCAGATATGTGGATCTCATATTGTGGTTCTTTCTAAACTGCGCACCAGAGTGTTAGAGAATCAGAAGGACACTTGGGTACAGTCAAGGTGAAGAGTCTTGCCCAGAGCTATGAGTAGTGGCTGGAAATAGATAAACAGATTGAAGGCTTAGCCAAAACCTGTTTGAGATGCCAAAAATTCAAAATGCTCCCCTACAGGCACAGTTACACATGTGGGAATGGCTGTTGTTACCATGGCAAAGAGTACATATTAACTTTGCTGGGCCATTCATGTTTCTGATTGTTGTGAATGTTCATTCAAAGTGGCTAGAGGTTATACCGATGAAGTCAGCCACCTCAGCAAAGACTCTCTCCGCTCAGAGGACAACCTTCACCAGAACTGGCTTACCAGAACAAATTGCAAGTGACAATGGACCACGATACACGTCAGAAGAATTCCAACTGTTCATGAAGAAAAATGGCATTAGACATTTCAAGTCAGCTCCTCACCCACCCAGGAATGAATGGGTTAGCTCAAAGGTTTATCCAAACCTTCAAGAAATCTATTAAAACTATGTACTATGAGGAAATTTCTCTACAGCACAAGGTGGATAATTTCCTTTCTTTTTTTTTGTATCAGAACTCTGTTCACGTGATGACAAATCAAACACCTACAGTGCTGTTCATGAGTAGACCTCCTGAAACCAGACCTGCGGAGGGAAGTGCAGAATAAATAGTTCAACCAGTTGCCGAATGAATCAGCAAGGAGCTTCGAGATTGGACAGGAAGTCCTAGTGCGTGATTACTGAAAAGACAAGTGGGTACCTGGTAGATAGCTACAAGAATTGGATCACTAATGTACTCAATGGATGTTGGAGATCAGACTTGCAGATGTCATGTAGTCTAGATACTGAATGCTCAACTGAAGTACACACCTGAGTTGAGTGTATCCAACAAGATGGACACATAACAGCCACTGGACCTACCTGTCAGTGATAATCATATCACTGACAGCAACAGGACACCGGAAACTGAGAACGTTGTCCTTAGACAAGACAACTACCAAACTGGATACCACTCCACAGGTACGGAGCTGATATCCTGAAAGTAACAGGGCACCACCCAAAAGACTGAATCTTTAGTATAGTGAAGTTAGTTATGGACTTTCATTGTAAAAGCATGTTTATTTGGAATATGGGTTTATGAAAGGGAAATTGAATGTTTTGTACCTATACAGCTTTATGTTGCATTAATCTAAAGGGGGAGGAGGTGTAATGTATGGATCTATTTCCTTTAGAACAATGATTCCCCTTTTCACTATATATTGATTTGTTGCTTATTCATACATATTGTTCTCCTTCTCTCTCTCATGTTGCAATTTGAATACACCAGTTAAAGCCACCTCCTGGGTGTGTGCCTTATTTAATTTATATGCGACCCACTATTGAGCAAATCTCCATGAAGCGTTGTTACAGGGAAGCAGCATCCATCATCACGGCCCCATCCATCCAGGCTCTCTTCGCACTGTTAGGAGATTCAGGACTTGCACCACAAGGCTCAGGAACAGTTATTAACACTCAACCATCAGGTTCTCGAACCAAAAGGCTAACTCAACCATCAGGTTCTTGGATCAAAGTGGATAACGTTGCTCAAATTCACTTATCCCATCATTGTAATGTTCCCACAACCAAGAACTCACTTTCAAGGACTCTTCATCTCATGTTCTCAATATTTATTGTTTATTTATTTGTTACTATTGTTTCTTTTTTGTACAAACGTTTGTATTTGCAGAGTTTGTTGTCTTTTGCAGATTGGTTGAATGCCCAGGTTGATGCAGTTTTTCATTGATTCTATTATGGTTATTATTCTATAATAGATTTATTGAGTATGCCAACAAGAAAATGAATCTCAGGGTTGCACATGGTGACATATACAGCATGTACTTTGATAATAAATTTACTTTGAACTTTAAGTGTCACATGTACATCAAAACAAGAGTGAAATGTGTCATATGTGTCAACCACCAACAATCTCTGATGATGTCCTGGGGTCAGCTTACAAATGTCACCATGCTTCCAGCGCCAACACAACATAACCACAACTTAGGTCTTCCGAGTCTTGGAGGGCAGCAGAGCACCTGGAGGAAATCCACGTGGTCCCAGGGAGTATGTTCTGACTCCTTAGAGAACCCTGATCAATGACACTTTAAAGCACTACGCTGGCCACTATATTGCCCTTAAAATGTTGTTTGTGGTTAGTTTTGGCAGATAGTGATACTTCCAGTGCTACGTGTCTACTGACTCAAGAGTGGTGACTTACCACACACCATGTCTCTGACATATATGCACTGTGATAATAAAATTTACTTTATACTTTGAATTGAACTCCAAACTCCAATGGCCTGAGCTTTTATAGCATACTAAATGATACTGTCTGCCCTTTTTTCTCAAAGGATTAGTTTTATCTGTCACATGTACATCGAAACCTACAGTGAAATGTGTTGCTTTGTGTCATTAACCAATGCAGTCCAAGGATATGCTAGATGCAGCCCACAAGTGTCAGCATGGTTGTAGCATCAACATAGCATGCTCACAATTTACCAACCCTGACCCATGTGCCTTTGGATTGTGGGAGGAAACTGGAGCACCTGGAGGAAACACATCTGATCAGAGGGAGAACGTATAACCTCCTTACAGATAACAGTGGGAATTGAACCCGGGTACTGGCACAGTATAATGTTATGCTAATCACTATGGTACCACCTTACCCATTGTATCTCAATGCACTGTATAATGCTGTGATTTATATGAACAGTATACAAGACAAGCTTATCTCTTTATCTCAATATTTGTGACAATAATACACCAATATTTAAATCAAATCCAATAACTTTTCTTTCCTCTGAGATCAATCCATCCTAAGTGGAAGTTGATCTGTGCTCAACCATCTCATCCATTCTAATTAGTCATTCTTTCTATGATGTCTCCCATCCCAGTCCCTTCCTACTGAAAACTCCATTGCCAGTAATTTCTTTGAATGCTGTAATGGGTCTATTCAATTGCATAAGTTCAACAGTGATACAGGCAAACAACAAAAAACTGAACACTGCAAAATGGAGAAGTATCCCAGAGAAAGCTTTTGTGTTATAGATATCAATATCTCTCAACTAGAAGCAAAAATATTTTACCACCAAATAAACAATTCTCATCTTATGTTATCAAACCTCCCTGGTCAAGGGGTTCACATGGCTTTTGGTAATCCAAAACTGGCCATTGTAAAAGTGGATAGACAGGGAGGAGAGCCTAGTCCCGTGAGTATTAGGATTCAAATGAACACCAGACGAGATGCTGAGATATAGCTGGCTGAAGCACAGTCTTTTCTGTGTTTATTTCTCATCACGTCATCACAGGAAGAGAGAGTGCAAAGGAGATTTACAAGGATGTAGCCTGGATTGGAGGGCGTACCTTATGAAAATAAGTTGAGTGTTCTTGGCCTTTTCTCCTTGAAGCGACGGAGGGTGAGAGGTGACCTGATAGAGGTGTATAAGATGATGAGGGGCATTTATCGTGTGGGTGGCCAGAGGGTTTTTACCAGGGCTGAAATGGCTAACAAGAGGGGGCATTGTTTTAAGGTGTTTGGGGCCTCATTTATCATCATAAGCGAGTCCTGGGTCGGTGAATGAAGTCCAAAGGTTGATTAGAAATCAAAGACGTCCAGAGGTTGAGGCCCAATGGCCAGAGGCCTGAACTGCGAATATCTGTGAATTCGCTGAGGGAGTCGAAGGACAAATGTCTCGGAATCCCTGATTCCACTGGAGGCTGGAAGCTGAAGATGGCCTGGCCTTAGCTTCATGGACTGCTTATCTACATGGATAGGAAGAGAGCTTGTTTTGCTGCTGTTGCTTTGTTGCTTAGGTATTGTTCAACCAAGCATGGTAGGCGTGCAATGTTGGCGCCAGAATGTGCAGCGACACTTGTGGGCATGCTTGGGTGTGTTGATTGCTATAACAAATGACGCATTTTACTGTATATGTCAATGTACCTGTAATAAATAAATAAATCTGAATCTGAATTGGCCCAGCACTGGAACAATTTCTCTGTGATGCTAACTAACAAGGTGGCTTCATGTTACATGTCTTTATCATCCAGTGACATGTTGTGAATTATTATCCACACTATATGACTTAATAGAGATTGGCCTATCCACTTTATCATTCAGAGTCACATTTTTTAGTCAAACTAAATTAAATTAAAACATCTGAAGCCTTTTAATGGCCTGCAGGCATAAAAAATAGAAAGAAGATTATGTCAGCAGAGTAGGTAGTAGCTGCACTGGAGAAGTGCCATGTGGTTTCAAAAGCTGCTTCTGTAGCAGAATCTTTATTATGCAATTGGCCACATTGTCCTTGCTTCCATTATGTTGTAACCTAATTCTTCTATTGTAAGAAAACCACTGTATCTTTCCTGTTCTGTTATGTTGAAGTGATCTTCCATGTCATTCATCCGAGCCCACATCCTCTCAGCCAACCACCATGAGTAGACTTTCGGATGCTGCTAGATTGAATGATTCGCAAAATTTCCATTGAAGTATTGACTAAGACTGCACTTTTTCTTTGTGCATATAGACTGGCCAACTTTTAAACAATTTCATCCATGTAAGTGCCAGTAAAAGATTGTTTTATCAGGAATTTACTCTTCGTGTCACATGAGTTATTTTGCGTTCCTCTGAGTGAAAGTGGAAGTTACTGACAAATCCACTGCATCAAACAGTTGTTATCACAGTGGAAAAGATGTGATTTTGCCAGTCTTGAGGTGACCCTTTTAACTAATCTGGGTTGCGGAGGAGTAAGGGATCAGTACTAACTGCTGCATCACTGCACTGCCCTTCCTTTTCGCCATTGAAAACAGTCCCAAACAGTTCCAATTTAAATTGGAAATTTGGGAATATTGAAGATTAAATTGTTTTACTCTTTACAATGTGAATTAAAGAACAGACAAAATCACCTTCCTAGCTTAATAATCGCTAACATTGTTGAACCCTGTAAAAGCACATATCCATGTAACACAGGAGATTCTGCAGATGCTGAAAGCCCAGAGTAACTCACAGAAAATGCTAGAGGAACTCAGCAGGTCAGGCAGTGGTATCCATTGAAAGGAATAAACAGGCTACGGTTCGGGCCGAGGCCTTTCATCAGGACTGGAAATATAACAGTACTCTCCTTGTGCAGGACTCCCTAAAGGTTAACTTACAGGTTGAGTCAGTGGTAAGGTAGGGAAATGCTATTTTACATTCACTTCAAGAGGACTAGATTATGAAAGCAATGATTAATGTTGAGGCTTTATATGGCATTAGTCAGACTGCACTTGGTGTAGTGTGAGCAGTTTTAGGCCCTTATCCAAGAAAGGTTGTGTTGGCATTGAAGAGGGTCCAGAGGAGGCTCCCAAGAATGATTCCAGGAATGAAAGGGCTAACATATGAGGCGTGTTTGATGGCTCTGGGTTGGTGCTTGCTGAAGGTTAGTAGAATGAGGATAAGCTTATTGAAATCTATCAAATATTGAAAGGCCAAGATAGAGTAGATGTGGGGTATTTCCGATAGTGTGGATGTCTAGGGCCAGAGGGTACAGCCTTACAAGAGAGGGACAACCATTTAGAACAGAGATGATGAGGAGTTTCTCTCACCAGAGGGTAATAAATCTGTGGAATACATGGCCACAGGTGGCTGTGGAGGTCAAGTCATTGGGTATATTTAAAGCAGAGGTTGATAGGTTCTTGATTCGTCAGGGTGTCAAAGGTTACAGAGACAAGGCAGGAAAATGGGGTTGAGAGAGATAATACATCAGCCATGATAGAATGACAGAGCAAACTCAATGGGCCATATCACCTAATTCTGCTCCTATGGCATATTCTATCTACATCTATAATACCATGATAAATATCATCATTGAACTATTAAAAGAAATATAGATTTGATAGTTAGTTTTGGGGATCTTTTTGGAGTTATGACATTATGGATCAGTAAATATTAATTAGCGATTAACTGAAATTAAAAGCAACCTTCAGGAAATAAAACCTGCACAGAATTTAATTTCCAATTTATACTTTAAAGCTCCTGAAACCAAACATTGGATGTGAGACATTATGATTCTGCCCTACTTAAACTACCAGGGAAGACAATAAATAAATGTTTTTACTATTAGCACACAGTTTTATTATTATTATTAGATCTGTTTTAGTTATAGAATCATAGACTCATAGAACACTACCACATACAAACAGGCTCTCTGGCTCATCTATTCCTTACTGAACCATTAATCTGCCTAGTCCCATTGACATGCACCCAGACCATAACCTTTCAAACACCTCCCATTCATGTACCTATCCAAATTACTCCAACATTTTGAAGTAGATTCTGCTGGCAGCTGGTTCCATACTTTCACCACACTTTGACTGGTGAAATTTCCCCTCATGTTTCCCTTAAACATTTCACCTTTCACATTTAATCCATGACCTCTAATTGTAGACTCAGACAAACTCAGTGGAGAAAGCCTGTTTGCATTTACCCTATCTATACTCCTCATAATTCTGTATACCTCTATCAAATCTCCCCTTGATTTTCTATGTTCTATTGAATAATGTCCTAACCTATTCAACCTTTCATAGTCCTAACCTAACCCCACTCTTCAAGAAGAGAGAGAGACAGAAGGAAGGAAACTATAGGCCAGTTAGTCTGACCTCAGTGGTTGGGAAGATGTTGGGATCGATTATCGAGGATGAGGACTCAAGGTACTTGGAGGTACATGATAAAGTAGACCATAGTCAGGATGGATTCCTCAGGGAAAAATCTTGCCTGACAAATCTGCTGGAATTCTTCGAAGAAATAACAAGCAAGATAGACAAAGGAGAATCAGTTGCTGTTGTGTACTGGGATTTTCAGAAGGCCTTTGACAAGATGCTACATATGAGGCTGCTTAACAAGCTACGAGCCCATGGTATCACAGGAAAGATTCCAGCATGGATAAAGCAGTAGCTGACTGGCAGGAGGCAAAGAGTGGGAATAAAGAATGCCTTTTCTGGGTGGCTGCTGGTGACTAATGGTGCACCACAGTGGTCTGTGTTGGCCCTAAATCTTCTTGCAATATATGTCAGTGATTTGGATGGTGGAATTGATGGCTTCATTGCAAAGTTTGCAGATGATGGGTGGAGGGGCAGGTAGTTTTGAGGAAGTAGAGAGGCTACAGAGGACTTAGATTTGGAGAATGGGCAAAGAAATAGTAGATGGAATACAGTGTTGGGTAGTGTATGGTCATGCACTTTGGTAGAAGAAATGAAAGGGTTGATGATTTTTTAAATGGAGAGAAAATATGAATACCCGATACACAAAGGGTCTTGGGAGTCTTTGTGCATGATTCCCTAAAGGTTATAAATTTTTAAAAGCATTATCCTCCAATCCTCTGGTACCTCACCTGTTGCTAAGGATGTTTCAAATATCTCTGCTAGGACCCCTGCAATTTCTGCACTGGCTTTCCTCAAGGTCTGAGGGAACACCTTGTCAGGCCCTGTGGATTTAAACCTTAGTTTGCCTCAAGACAGCTAACACCTCCTCTTCTGTAATCTGTATAGGGCCCATGACCTTACTGCTGCTTTGCCTCACATCTGTAGACTCTGTTCCATGTCCTGAATAAATTCAAATGCAAAAAATCCTTTTACGATCTCCTCTATCGTCTCCAAGCATAGATTACTGCTGTGATCTTCCAGAGCACCAGTTTTGATCCTTGCTTACCTTTTGCACGTAATTTATCTGTAGAAGCCCTTGGGATTCTTCTCCACCTTGTCTGCTAGAGCAAACTCATGCCTTCTTTTAGCCCTCCTGATTTATTTCTTAAGAGTTCTCTTGCATTCCTTACACTCCTCAAGTCCCACATTTGAACCTTCCTACCTATTTCTGCTCTGCAGTCCTTCTTTTTCTCTAAAACTAAGGTTCCCTTCTTCTAGCCCTCCTGATTTGACACTTAATCTTCTGGTTCATTGTATATTCAAAAGGAGTATCTTGTTGGTGTACTCAGAAGCTTTTGAAACAAACATCAGAATATTCACACGGGTTCAACTAGCTGGGATTTGCTACCATTGCAAATATGTACTTCCGAAATTTTACCTGACTATAACTCAACCTGAGAGGAAAAAGCCTGCTTGAATTTACCTTATCTTCACGTCATGATTCTGTATACCTAATATCACGTAACATCATTTTGTATATTCAAAATGTTAAAATTACATCATTGCTGATAAGAAAATAGCATGATTTAAATAAATGAGCCCATTTATCCCCTCCTATATGTCAATTCAGTACTATCTTTGATTCGGCCAGCAGTAGTGTTGTCATCAAACTAAAGTAGTCTAGTTTGAACCTGCTGAATATTGGGTCAATTTCCAGACGTTAAGAAGGATGTTTGAACTTGGTGAGGGTGCAGTGGAGATTACGAAGGAATTAGAGGTGTGGGCCTTCTATTCTGTGCCGATAATTGACCCAGATGTAGGAAAGATAAAACTCTTACCACACACACTATTTATATTCTCTAAAAATATACCAAATGATGCTGTTGCTGAGTGAAATGGTGATTGTTTTTCTTGGAGCAGAGGTGATTAAGTGGATATTTGTACAAATGTTGAAGATTTTAAAGGATTTTGTGTGATTGAATGACACTGGGGGGACAAAAAGATTGATAATTGGAGATCTCAAATATAAGACAAATTGAACCAAAAAAATCACTTTGTAGAATTAATATGTGCAATTTGGAATGATCAGACTGATAAAGTGATGGAAAAAGATGCAAAGAATACTTTATATTTATTTGAAAAGGATCACTGTGATGGAGTGGAAATGGGCAGTCTGATCTCTCAGTTATCCAGAACAGGCACAACAGAGAAAGTTACAGTGCCTATAAGAGATATTCACCCCCCCCCCCCCCAGAAGTTTTCATGTTTTATTGTTTTACAACATTGAATTACAGTGGATTTAATTTGCTGAAGGGTCTCGGCCCGAAACGTCGACTGTACTTTTCTCCATAGATGCTGCCTGGCCTGCTGAGTTCCTCCAGCATGTTGTGTGTGTTGCTCGGAATTTCCAGCATCTGCAGATTTCTTGTGTTTGGGATTTAATTTGGCTTTTTGACATGATCTACAGAAAAATACTTTTGTTCCAAAGTGAAAACTGATCTCTACAAAGTGATCTAAATGATTTACAAATATAAAACACAAAATAATTAATTGCATGAGTACTCACACCATTCAATTCAATATTTAGTAGATGCACCTTTGGCAGCAATTACAGCCATGAGTCTGTGTGGATAGGTCTCTAACAGCTTTGCACATCTGGACACTGCAATATCGCTCCTTTCTTCTTAACAAAACTCCAAGTCCAGCCACAAATTCTCAATTGGATTGAGGTCTGGACTCTGACTTGGCCACTTCAGGGCATTAACTTTGTTGTTTTAAGCTATTCCTGCAAAGCTTTGGCTTCAGGCTTGTGGTCATTGTCTTGCTGGAAAAGAAATCTTCTCCCAAGTCGCGGTTCTCTTGCAGACTGCGTCAGTTTTTCCTCCAGGATTTCCCTGTATTTTACTGCATTCATTTTACCTTCTACCTTCATAAGCCTTCCAGGGTCTGCTGCAGTGAAACATCCCAAACCATGATGCAGCCACCACCATGCTTCACAGTAGGGAAGGTATGCTTTTGATGAAGTGTGCTGTTTGGCTTATGCCAAACATAGTGTTTATTCTGATGGCCAAAAAAAACCCTAATTTTGGCATCATCAGACCATAGAACCTTCTTCCAGCTGACTTCAGAATCTCCCACATGCCTTCTGGGAAACTCTAATGGAGATTTTATGAGAGTTTTTTTTTCAACACTGGCTTTTGCTTTGCCACCATCACATAGAGCTGTGACTGGTGAAGCACCCGGGCAACAGTTGTTCCATGTGCAGTCTTTCTCATCTCAGCCACTGAGGCTTTTAACTCCTCCAGAGTTGTCATACGTCTCTAGGTGGCCTCCCTCACTAGGCCCCTTCTTGCACAGTCGCTCAATTTTTCTGGATGGCCTGCTCTAGGCAGATTTACAGCTGTGGCATATTCTTTCCATTTCATAATGATTGATTTAACTGTTCTCCAAGGGATATGCAGTGCCTTGGAAATGTTTTTGTATCCGTCTCCTGACATGCGCTTTTCAAAATCCTTTTTGTGGAGTTGCTTGGAGTGTTCTTTTGTCTTCATGGTGTACTTTTTACCAGGATACTGACTCACCAGCAGTTGGACTTTCCAGATGCAGGTATATTTTTACTACCATCAATTGAAGTACTTTCACTGGACTCCAAAAACAAATCTCCATTTAACTAATTATGTGACTTCTAAAACCAATTGTCTGCACCATTAATAATTTGGTGCTTCATATTAAAGGGGGGGGGGGGGGGTAAATATTTATGCAATCAATTATTTGTGTTTTATATTTGTAATTAATTTAGATCACTTTGTAGAGATCTGTTTTTACTTTGACACAAAATAGTATTTTCCTGTTTGTGCCAAGAAAGCCAAATTAAATTACCGTTAATCAATGTTGTAAAACAAGAAAACATGAAAACTTCCAAGGAGGGTGAACACTTTTTATAGGCACTGTACCTCCTTCAGGTTATCAAAGTTTCACATGTGTGTCTGTAAGCAAAATAGAAGCAGAAACTATCAAAGTTTCCCTCATGGAGTTTGTCATTTGTATATAGGTACTGGAAAAAGGCCTGCAATATCATGAAGGATCCCACCCATCCTGCACATGGACTGTTTGTCCCACTCCTGCAGAAGAAACTATGCAGCATCACATCAGGATCACTGCAGTTACTTCCTCCAAGCCATCAAGCTGATCAACACCTCCACAAGTTAATCGGCCCTACTACCACTACATACACATCACCTAGCGTTACTTTACGTACATGCAATCAGTCCATGTATTTCACAGTTAGTTGTACATTGTTTTATGGGATTGCTCCTATATTTTTTTATATATTTTATTTGTTATTGTGTTCTTCATGCTTATAGGTTTTTTATTGCTGCATCGGATCTGAAGTAACAATCATTTCCTTCTCTTTTGCACTTGTGGACTGAAGAATGACAATGAACAATCTTGATTCTTGGCCCATTTCTCTGTGTTGAGAATGACGAATGATTCAGATCTAGTTGAAGTCAATTACCTCTTTGAGTTGAGCAATATGAATAAGGCACAGATACGTAAAATGGACTAGCTTATACAAAGCCTAAAGAATGGCATTTTCCCCTTTCTGCACACCTCCCTCCTACCTTCCACTAGCAGATGTGCAGAGCAAATTGTCACAGAAGGAAGGTTTGAGGATGAACAATACCTTTTGGAAAGTATCTGTGCCAGTATTTGCAGGATAGGATGTTGGAATGTTTCTCAGTAAGTGCACCGGTCACTAATGTCAGCAGGTTCTGGTGCTTCTCTCTTGGATAACTTGAACTGAGCTCTCAGACAAAAGTCACTGGAATCTGCCACCAACACATGATCAGTACAATGTGTGGCAAGAAGGACAAATCATTCTGCTCTCTGCTTTTGTGTTTTAGGGAGAATATCGGAATATTTGTAAGATTTTCACATCATCACAGCACTGTTTCAAATTGCTTCAATAAGGTTCCTTTGAGTCTACCTGGTTCATCTCAGTGAAATAACTGGTTCATTCTCACTGTTCCCTCCATAGGAATCCTGTGCTACCACATACAGCATGCATGTACAATTCACAAATTGATTACCTCTGTTAAATTATGCATTTACTTAGAGTTTACTCTGGGCATCACGTCAAAGCAAAAACTATCTTATAAACAATGACCAACATTCTTCTGACGAACCCTACCTCATCTTCAGACAGGGCACATCACAGTAATTGAGACTTAACTCTGAGTTTAACAATTTCAGGTAAACTCCCATTTCTACTACAGATGTGCTGTATCTTTGTTTTAATTCATGGTGTTTCAGTTTGTCTCTGTAAAATTTTTCTCCAACTGTCAGCATTTAAAGTAATTGTTACTTTGATAGCAGCTCCCTATCATAACCTTCTCTCTGTTCTCTCTACCCTCTCCATCCCTGCAGTTTGTCTTCCCACATTCCCAGTTCTATGAAGTGTCCATGTCCCAAATGATAACTCTGTTTCTCTTCCTGCAGATGCTGCCTGACCTGATGTATCTTTCCTGCACTCAGAATCAGGTTTATTACTGACATATCTTATGAAATTTGTTGTTTTGTGGCCACAGTACATTGCAACACACAAAAATTTGATACAAGTTACAATTAAAACTAAAATAAATATTAATGCAAAAGAGGAATAGTGTTAACAAGCAGTAGCAAATCAAGGCAACTGGACTTGCTGTGTTGTCTAGAAGACATTTCATCACTCATCTGAGAGGCTTCTTCAGTTCTTGTGGGTAGTTTTCCAGCTTATAAACTCTGTGAGTTGTTTAAAGGTACAGCAATCACATGAAGGTTGTTAAGAATTGTGGAGGTAATGAGAAGGTCATTAGTGTTTTGAAAGAGGTGTTAAAGAAGCCATCTTTGTCAAACTGGAAAACCCATCCCTGAACAGAGGAGGTGGGGTATGACACCACCACTGTTCATAAATCTGATGGTAAAGGGGAAGAAGCTATTCCTAAAATACTGTGTGTAGTCTTCAAGCTCTTATATCTCCTCCCTGATGGTAATAATGAAAAGAAGGCATCCCCTGTGTGATGTGGATCCTTAATGATAGATGCCACTCCTTAGAACCATAGAACCATAGAACATTACAGAACAGAAACAGGCCTTTTGTCCCTTCTTGGCTAAGCCGAACTTTTTCTCTGCCTAGTCCCACTGACCGTTACCCAGCCCATATCCCTCCATACTCCTCACATCCATGTAGCTGTCCAAGTTTTTCATAAATGTTAAAAGTGAGCCTGCATTCACCACTTCAACTGGCAGCTCATTCCACACTCCCACTACTCTCTGTGTGAAGAAGCTCCCTCTAATGTTCCCTTTAAACTTCTCTCTTTTCACCCTTAACCCATGTCCTCTTGTTTTTTTTTCTCCCCTAGTCTCAGTGGAAAAAGCCTGCTTGCATTCACTCTATCTATACCCATCATAATTTTATACACCTCTATCAAATCTTCCCTCATTCTTCTACACTCCAGGGAATAAAGTCCTAACCTATTCAGCCTTTCTCTGTAACTCAGTTTCTCAAGTCCTGGCAACAACCTTGTAAACCTTCTCTGCACTCTTTCAAACTTATTAATATCCAACCTGTTATTAGGTGACCAAAACTGCACGCAATACTCCAAAATTCGGCCTTATCAGTGTCTTACACAACCTCACCATAACATTCCAACTCTTGTACTCAATACTTTGATTTATAACGGCCAATGTGTCAAAAGCTCTCTTTACGACCCTATCTACCTGTGACACCACATTTAGGGAATTATGTATCTGTATTCCCAGATCCCTCTGTTCTACTGCACTCCTCAGTGTCCTACCATTTACCTTGTATGTTCTACCTTGGTTTGTCTTTCCGAAGTGCAACACCTCACACTTGTCTGCATTAAACTCCATCTGCTATTTGTTAGCCCATTTTTCCAGCTGGTCCAAATCCCTCTGCAAGTTTTGAAAACCTTCCTCACTGTCCACTGCACCTCCAATCTTTGTATCATCAGCAAATTTGCTGATCCAATTTACCACATTATCATCCAGATCATTGATATAGATGACAAATAACAATGGACCCAGCACTGATCCCTGTGGCGCACCACTAGTCACTGGCCTCCACTCAGAGAAGCAATCCTCCTCTACCACTCTCTGACTTCTCCCATTGAGCCAATGTCTAACCCAATTTACTACCTCACCATGTACACCTAGCGACTGGATCTTCCTAACTAACCTCCCATGTGGCTTCAACTTAAGAAGATGTCCTCAATGCTGGGGCAGCTAAAATGAAATACATATGCTTAGAGAGTTTGCTAATACAGGACACTAGATGGGTTATTTTAAAAATGCTGAAATTATTTTTGTTAAAGTGTGTTATATTTTCACTGCCTTTTCATGACTTCCGACTTGGGACTAACAATGACACAAACAATATCTGCTGTCCAGTTCCTTTGCTTGTGACATTTTACGCTTATGAACACTGATCTTCTTTCCAAGAGTATTTTACCACTAGGATTATGGGAAAGGCCCAGAAGAGTTTTGCTCAGCTTGGCCCAGCAACAGCAATGCCCATAATAACTCGTAACTCAACGTGCAATTACAAGTGAGTGATTAACCTTATCCAGAGTATTGAGGAGAACTGCCTGAATTGCCTTGAAATGGGATCATGGCATTCACCTAAGAATGAAGAAAGGACCTTCCTAACAGCTCACAAAGACATGAGGAACTGCAGATGCTGGAATCTGGTGCAAAATTTAAAAACAAAACTGCTGGAGGAATTCAGCAGTTCAGGCTACATCTGTAGAGGGAAGTCGGCTCTTCACCTTTTGAGTCAAGACCTTTCATCTGGTCTTCATCCAGATGAGATTGAACTTTTCACTATGTGCGTACTTTACATATTAAAACTTTGAATGCTTACTTCTGTGCCATTATTTTATGATGTTGAACATCAGTGGAAGTTTACAATCAAAATCCAAATTTTCTAGCTGGAGGACTGTTATCAAAAGTCAACTCCTCTGAAGATTTTCTAAATTTACCACTAAAACAATTGTGTTAATTGTCCTTTTACAATACTGATCATGTATTTTAATTATGGATAACCTTATTTCCCATCAAAATCTCACAGAGATTATTTACACTGATCACAAATGTTTGGGATTTTTGTGGTTTTATACATGACCATACTTGATGACTGTGATTGTAGAGTAGAACAAGATCACTGATAGTCGATCCTATAATGGATTTCTAATAGACAGGTTATTTTGGCAGATAGGATGATGGTTGTAACTCGACCCTATCGCTGTGTATAAAACATGAGTTGCATAGGTATGGTGAATACTCAGGTCTATTTACGCCCCCACCCCCAGTGAAAGAGAACCAATAACTAGAGGACATAGGTTTAAGCTGAGAGTTGACGAGAATGGGAACATCTTCACCTGACGGTGAGCAGTATATGGAATGAAGTGCTAGAGGAAGTGGCTGAGGCAGGTGTCATAACAAGATTTAAAAGATATTTGGATAGGTAAATGGATACAAACGGTCTAGATGGATGTGGGTGAAATGCAGACAGATGGAGATCGCATAGACTGGCATCTTAGTCAGTATGCATGAGTTGGGCCAAAGGGCCTGTTTCCGTGCTGTGTGACTCAATGTGCTTAAGATGCTAGAAAGGACATCACTCCCTGCATGAATTGGTCTAAGTTGAATAATGATTTGCAAAACACAACTACTGTTAACCATGAGTATAAGTTGCTGAATTAAAGAAATCGTTTATTTAGTTTATTTTAGATTTAAGTTATTATTGTCACATACAGTGATACAGTGAGCAGATTCCCTTACATACTATTCACACAGATCTGATCATTACACAGTGCATTGAGGCAGAAGAAGGTAAAACAATAACAATGCAGAATAAAGTGTAAAAACTACAGAGAAAGTGCAGTGCAGGTAAACAATTAAGTGCAAGATCATACCGAGGTAGATTGTCAGGTCAAGAAAACGTCTTATCTTACAGAAGCCTGATAACGGAAGGTTAGAAGCTGTCTTAAAGCCTTGTGGTACATGCTTTCAGCCTTTGGTATTTTCTGCCCAATAGGAAGCAAAAAAGTGAGAATTTCTGGGAAGGGAGGGGTCTCTTTGATTATGCTGGCTGTCTGATGGAGGTAATGAGAAGTATTGACAGAGGCTATAGAAGGGAGACTTGTTTCTGTGATGTCCCAAGCTGTGATCATAACTCTGCAATTTCTTGTGGTCATGCACAGCGGATATTTTCTGTGGTACATTGATTAAAAATTGGTAAAGGTTGACAAGGCCATGCCGTATTTCTTTATCCTGATGATGAAGTAGAGGTATTGGTGGGCTTCCTTGACCTTGATGTCTACATGGTTGGACCTTATGATGTTCACACCTAGGGACTTGAAACTCTCAATCCTCTCAACCTCAACACCATTGACGTTGACAGGAGCATGTGCACCACTTCACCTTCCTGAAGTCAATGACCAGCACTTTTCTTTGGATGATGTGGAGTGAAAGGTGCATTATTTTATTTGCAAACGTCTAATGCAGAAAGGCAAGTGACTTACAAGATAAGAAACAATAAAATAATTTAAGTAAGGGAGATGGGGCCTCAGGTTAAGAGTATGGTTGGAAGCTGAAGCTCAAAAGGAATTATAGTGTTGTTGATAGCGCTTGGGTCTAATAGGACCAGTAATGCTTCTATAAGCAGCTTGCTTATGTGGAGGTGAGTCCACCTTTGGGAGAGTCATTGCAATCAATGGAACAAGCAGGAAAGATCTGCATGAATTTGCAATGACGTAGCCCATAGGTGACGACTGCAGACAAGGAGCTGCTGCTCAATCCCTTTCATCACAGCGTACAGGCAAATGGACATTTCCAGTGTGATGTTTGATTTCTCATGAGCTGCTGCGGGAACCTAAAACATAGAACAGTGTAGCAAAGGTTCTGACCCTGTGACCCCACAATCAGCTGAACTAATTCTATCTGTCTACACAATGTCAATACTTCCCACTTCCTGCACAACCGTGTGCCTGTCTAGTAGCCTCTTGAATGCCTCTGTCTTATTTTCCTCTGCCACCACCCCTTTCAAAGTCAATTTATTATCGAAGGATGTATATGTCACTACATACTACCTTGAGATTCATCTTCTTGCAAGCAGCGCATTTCAGATCTTCTGATTTTAAACTGGGAGATTCAGATGCTGAAGCTGTACCAGGTTAACTGAGAGTGTTAATGTGTACCTGTCTACAGAAATGAATAAGAAAAATAATAAAATGTTGTATGTACATGTGTGCAATTTTAGATCCTGAATATCACAATATAATTTGGATTTTTTTTGCCTAGACCTTAAGACCATTGGACATAGGACCAGAAATAGGCCACTCAGTCCTCTGAGTCAGCTCTGCCATTCCATTATGGCTGATTTACCATCTCTCTCAATCTCTTCTTCTGCTTGCTCCCCGTAACTTTTGACATCCTTACTAATCAAGAACCTATCAAACTGCACTTTAAATACGCCCAATTACTTGGCTTCCACAGATGTCTGGCGGCAATGAGTTACACAGGTTTACCATCCTCTGACTAATGAAGTTCATCCTCATCTCTGTTCTTCTATTCTGAGACTGTGCTTTCTGGTCCTAGACTCCTCCACTGTAGAAAGTAATTTCATCTTCATTTTATCTAGCCCTTCCAATATTCGATAGGTTGCAATGAGATCCCCACCCCCCACCATGCTTCTAAACTCCAATGAGTACAGGCCCAGAGCCACCAGATGCTCTTCATATGCTAACTTTTTCATTCTTGGGATCAATCTAATGAATCTCCTCTGGATCTTCTCTAATGGCAGTACATAATTTCTTAGATCAGGAGCTCAAAACTGCTCACAATACTCCAAGTGTGACCTGACAAATATCTTGTCAGGTCTCAGCTTTTACTTTAATTCTATTTTCTTGAGTGATCTTCCTACTATGTGTATTTGACTCTTCAGTAGCCTGTGAGCTGAAGTGAGGACATAGCTACTGGGACATTGGGTAGGTGCAGCTGACCTCTGGCACTGGCCCTGGATTTTGTGGATTAACTAGGAACCAGCACATCTTTGGAAATGGCAGGATACACCCTTAGCCCCTCTGGAAGAAATTGTATAATTAAGAGCATATGCTAAAAGTGAGCTCGGGGAAACAGACTACGGCATCAGCACATTTATTTCATATTTTGAAGAAACATTTAATTCTCAATTGTACAGTACCTGGGAAACTTACCAGCATTTTATTTAACTGATTGATGTGAATAAGGTCTCTGTGATTAAAACTTCCTCCTGGCTTCCCTCTTGACAAACATATGCATAGGTAGGCTAGGTTTGGTTTGTGACCTACAAGAAAGAATTTAATGTAAAACCCATGTAATCTAACCCCCATCACCCAGGCCATGATCTTTTCTCACTGCTGCCATTGGGCAGGAGGTACAAGAGCCTTGGGTCTATCATCACCTGGTTCAGGAACAACTACTTCTCTTCGACTATCAGACTCCTGAATCAGGGTGGATAACTTCACCATCCTCAACACTGAACTGAATGTACACCTATGGATTCACTTCTAAAGACTCTACAACTCGTATTCTCAGGATTATTTATTCAAATTATTTATTTATTAACATGATTTGTCCTTTTTTGCACATTGGATGTTTGTCAGTCTTTGTTATTTATAGTTTTTCATATATTCTATTGTATTTCTTCTTATTCCAAATAGAAAATGAATCTCAAGATAGTATATGTTAACATGTATGTACTTTGATAATAAATAAATTTACTTTATTTAACGCCATCTTTTCTGATGCTTATAAACACAGTAAATGCAGGCAGGCATCATGATCTGCAGTCCCTTGTATGAGTTCATTTATGCATCTGAGGCTTGCCAATGGTATTGGCTGCTTGCCATGAAGCAGGCCTTCACTGCAGAACTATCAGCATTGTCATCAGGAATTGAATTCAATTGACCATGGTGACAAAGAGACGAAGAAATACTTGTCTTACATACCATTCATACAGATCAAATCATTACACAATGCATCGGGGCAGAACAAGGTAAATCAAAAGCAGGAGGAGTCAAAGTTCAAAGTCCTTTTACTATTAAACTATATATATCAAGTTGAAGTTCCAATTCAAGCTTATTGTCATCTGCATTCATATATACAACCAAACGAAACAATGTTCCTCTGGATCACAGTGCGCCCACACAGCATGTAAACCAAAATATTATACTATAAATACATTAATAAAATATAATTCTAAATGCTTGTAGTAAAGTGCAGCATGGGTAAACAGTAAACAGGTCGCTGTCCTTGTAGAAAGACCTCAGTGGTGCTAGTGTATTCATTAGTCTCACAGCCTGCGGGAAGAAGCCATCTCCCAGTCTGGCAGTCCTAGTCCTGATGTTTCTGTACCTTCTTCTGGACAGTAGTGAGTCAAAGAGATTGTCGGATGGGCGGTAGGGATCCTTCAACAATTCTTCAGTCCTTCATCAACAGTACTCCCAGTCAAAATCACCAACTGGAGGGGCAGGAGACCCCAGTAATCCCCTCGATAGCCTTTACTGTCCTCTATATGACGATAAATACACTGTCACCACATACTATCCTGAGATTCATTTACAGTCAGTATGGGTTTGATTTTTTTTGAGGTGTTAATAAGAAAACTGCTGAGGGCTAGTGGTAAATACTGTTCACATGGGCTTCACTACAGCTTTAGTCAAGCTAATCTAGAAAGTTAATGTGGTAAATATGGCTTACGTGGTGAAGGCTTTAGATGAGCTAATCCAGAAAGTTAAAACACAAGCGACCCTAGACATATTGGCAAACTGGATGCAAAATTGCTTTGCTGATGGGACATAAATAAACTGCAATGGCTGTAGAGATGTTGCAGTACAGATAAACAACAGGGTGCAGGATTTAAATATTGTTGATTGTGAGGTCAATAGTACTTCTTATCACACTGGGGAACCATTATAACAGTCTTATACCAGTGGGGTCGAAGCTTTCCTTGAGTCTGATGCTATGAGCTTTCAAGCTTTTGTATCTTCTGCCCGATGAGAGGGGGAGAAGAGAAAATGCCCGAGGTGGCTGGGGTTTTTGATTATGCTGGCTTTTTCTCAGTCTGTCAAGAGCTCAGTTTTCACTCTATTAGGTTCAGATGGTAGATCATCACAAGTACCTGCAGTCCATTCAGTGAAGAGCTGCTCCCTGCACCTTCTTAGCAGATTATGTATGTACTAGAGAGTGTATGGAGAATCAGGTTTATTAGCATTGACATATGTCATGAAATCTGTTGTTCTACAGCAACAGCCTTGTGCAAAGTCATAAATTACTAAAGGTTACCAAAATAATAAATAGTGCAAAAGGGATGTAAAAAAGTTGAGTGCGTGAGTTTATGGAACATTCAGAAATCCGATGGTGGAGGAGAAGAAGGTGTTTCTAAAACATCAGTGTTGATTTATATGTTCCTACAGTATACCTCCTCCCTGATGGTAGTAAAGAGAAGTGGACATGTCCCAGGTGGTGAGAGTCCTGAATGATGGGTGCTGCTTTACTTAAGGCATTATATCCTGAAGATGGCAGGGAGGGTTATGCCCGTAATGATGCCGGCTGAGTCTCTAATCTTCAGTGGCCCTTTGTGATCCTGTGTATTGGAAGCTCCATTCCAAGTTGTGATGCAACCAATCAGAATGCTGTCTGCTGGATATCTGTAGAAAATTGGAAGACTTCTTGGTGACATACCAAATCTTTTCAAATACCTAATGAAGCATAGCCGTTGGCCTGCCTGCTTCATAATTGCATCAAAACGTTTGACCCAGGAAAAATTTTCTGAGATGTTGACACCCAGAAACTTGAACTTGAAGCTGCTCACTCTTTCCACAGCTGACCCCCTCCCCACCCACTGATGACTGGTGTGTGTTTTCCTAACTTCCCCTTCCTGAAGTCCACAATCACTTCCTTGGTCTTACTGATGCTGAGTGAGAATTATTGTGACACTACTCAGACAGCTCATTTAATGTTAACTAATTAACCTACCAACCTGAATACCTTTGGGATGTTCAAGGATACCCAGGTTAAACCCATATGGTCAGTGGGAGATTGTGCAAGTTGAGGATTAGGATAGAGCTGGATCAGTGTAACTATGAGGCAGCAGTTCTGCTGGCTATGAAACAGTGCCACCTACTACCTAGCTACCTTTCCAGCACGGAAACAAGGGAGGCCAGCACTGCTTGTGTATGGTCTCGAACTGAATCATTGATAGGTCCTTTCCATCTACAGATTCTGCTTGACCGGTTGAATTCCTCCAGTAGACTGCTTGTTGTTCCAGGGATGTGTTGCGATAGTGTCAGAAGTTTCATTTCTCCTCTGGCTCTCTCATTGAGCTGAAAATTATTTCCAATCACTTCAGGCCAATCAGTATATTGCAAGGTTTAGGGTCAAAAATGAAGGGTCATCCTTACTTATTCCATACATATATAAGTATTAGGAAATTACTGTGGTATGTAGGCATTGCATGCAACAAAAATGACAATATTCAATGATTATGCAGAACGTACTGTAGAATTATATAATAATAAAGTTAGAAGTACAGATGTGGAATAAAGTATGTATACATACATAAATACCACCATGCATTTACAATATAAACTGCATTATTAAATGTGGTTTAAAATGTTAATGGTGAAGTGCAGTGACTGAGGTAATAGATAGAGGGAGGGAGGGTAACTGGAATGGTTGATCATATTAACTGCCTGGGATTATCATGGTCCATGAAATTGGGCAAGCATATCAGGTCATTAAAACATCTTAGAGGTATGACTGTGTCCAAGGAAAATCAAATATACATGCCAAATTCTGACTTGTTTCTTCTTCTCAGCCTTTGAGAATGGTTTCCACTCCAATTCTACAAGTTCTGAAATGGTTTCTGAGGCCAGTGCAGGATCCACATAATCTTGGCTGGTTCTGATAGGGAATGTTTAGTGGGATGAATGACTGGGTAGTTTGGAGGAGGGTGGAATTGGTAAGCAAACTTTCACCTTATTACTGATCAGCATCCATGCACTCCCAAAGAAGTCTTGAGGTTCTCAGCACCAACCTGGATAGTCTTCCATTCTGATTTGTCAGTCACCAGGGAATCCTACTAATTCCTGAGGATGTTTATTTGTCGAAGGGAGATTTTAGAGACCTTTCGCTCATTGTGTTCTGTATCCCAATTAGAACAGAGCATTTGCATTGGGACTCCAGGTTTGGAGATGCAATGAGTGTAGCCTGCCCACTCCACTGGGGCTGGCCAAGTGTTATGAGAAGCTCAGTGTTAGCACAGAAGACAACACTGATATTAGTGCAGTTATGATTTTGTTAAGTTGGCATTGGAGGCATCTCCCTAGTACCCCTAAGTGCCTGCTCCCATTTCCCTGAAAGAAATAGGAGGACAGACACCACTGCTACCTTGGAAATAAAGGCAGAAAAACTTTGTGTTGCATTTCAGATCTTCATCTTTGAGCCCTCTTGCTCAGGGCACCAAAACCTGTGCTGAAACACTGGATTCATTGCTGAAATTTATCACAGATCCCTGGTTCTACTGAGATGCCATGGTACCCTGCACAAGAGCTGGGATGTCATATTTCAGCTATACAAAGCAATGAAGATAACCAAGTGCAGCAGCTGGAAGTAGAAACAGTTTGGAGATACTAAGGATAAAGATGTAGACATAGGAGGTGGAGAAGGGCTTCCTCACTCACCTAACCCTATCCCTAATGCATGAGTCACTGGAAAGGATTTACTGTAAGAGAATGCATCCTGGTTCTCAACGGCTGAAGTCACAGGTACAGACACAAAAGAGGACAAGAAGGATCTGTGGTGATTTTAAGGTCACTATCAACCCAATACTGAAAGTAGGTCAATACCTTCTGCCCAGGATAGAGGATATCTTTGCAAAACTTTCTGGATAAAAACACTTCAGCAAAGTGAACCTAGCTGAAGCCTACTTACAAATGAAAGAGTCCAAAGTGTTTCCCACCATAAACACTCACAAAGGGCTTTATCACTATAAAGGCTTTTTTGGAGAAGCTTCTGCATCTGTACTCTGTCAGAAACCTGTGGACCTGTGACCGCAAGGCTGCCCAGGTGCTCAGTTTTGCCTGGATGACATCATTGTTACTGGTGAAGATGACAAGGAACATCTCCAAAATGTCAAGACTGTGTTAAAATGATTAGAAGATTATGGGCTTAGAGCACGTCACAAGTGTGAACTCTTTAAACCAAGCATTACTCGCCGTGGTCACACCATTCACGCACAAGAATTACAAAAGTGTGCCTAGAAAATACAAAATTGGTGGATGCCCCAAGAACAAAGGACATGCCATAGTTGTGGTCCTTTTGTGTGATTTGTCAATTACTATAACAGGTTCCTGCCAAACTTGGCTACTGTGCTCCAGTCTTGAACTGATTACTACAGATTGGGAAGAAATGGCAATGGAAAAAGCACTGTGATGTGGCTTTTCAAAAGACAAAGGGAATGGTGATGTCAGAAACTCTTCTCACCCATTTGATAAACATCATCCAGTGAAGCTTGCCTGTGATGCCTTGCCTTATGCTACAGGAGCTGTTGTGTCTCAGGTTATGAGTGATGGAAGTGAACGCTGCCAGCCTTTGCATCACATTCCCTTACCGCTGCAGAGAAAAATTAGGCACGGATTGACAGAGAGGCCTTGAGTCTGGTTCAGGGTGTAAAACATTTTAACCAGTACTTGTATGGGAGGGAGTTTTCTCTTGTAACTGATCATCAACCACTCATGTCCATTTTCAATCCACATAACCACACACTCCTCTAACAGCAGCAGCATGAATGCAGAGAAGAGCTCTGTTTTTCAGAGGACACGGTTAAAAGATCAAATTAAAGAGGATAATTAACGTGGAAATGCCGATGGATTGTCCTGTTTGTCCTTGACAAAGGAAGTACTTGAAATATTTACAAAAGAGGACACTCCTCTTGATGTATTTTCTCTAATGTAAATCAAAAATCTCCCCATTACAGCAGAGATGATCCAAAGAGAAACCAGAAAAGACCCCACACTGTCTCATGTTTACATTGCAACCAAAAATGGCTGGAAAGTGCAGCAGAAATTCCAATTTCCTCATTTTTGCCAAACTGAACTTGCCCTTGACAAAGGTTGTCTTGTGTAGGGACTGAGAGTTGTACCATCCGAGCTGAAAGCTAAAATGTTGGCGGAACTCCATGACAGTCAACTAATGAAAGCTTTGGCTTGAACCTTTGTCTGGTGGCTTGGGATCGAGCAGCTTGCCATGCAGTATTTGGAATTCTAACACATCCAGCAGATGCTAAGAGTAGTGCCTCTTCATCCCAGGGAATGGCCTGCATTGACCTGGCAGTTCATTCACATGGACTTTGCTGGACCATTCATGGGCATAAATTTCTTGATAGTAGTAGATGCAGCTATAAAGTGCCAGAAGCGTTCCCAATAACTTGCACCATAGCCTCGTACACGGTTGATGTGTTGAGAAGACTCTTCTCAGGGATTGGTGTTCTAGAACATAATCTGCATCATAGCACCCAGCTACAAATGGTTTGACAGAAAGTTCTGGCCAGAGTCTAAAGAATAAACTGCGAGTTATGTCCGCAGAGCACACCACTGAATCAGAAGCTCATCAACTTCCCCCTTGCATATCACAATGCAGCACATTCCACAACCAACAGTTCACCAGTTATGCTGTTCCTGGGTCATCCCTTGCATTCACACTTGGATCTTTTCAAACCCAATGCAGGACAAACAGCTGAGGTAGATTGAGGGCTCCTCAATTAAGGAGGTTTGTTGCTTCATTGCTGGACAAACAATCCTAGCGAGGAACTACAGAGGCGATCAAACTTGGGTACTTGGAAAGATTAACGACAGATTGGGCCACTCTCCTACACAGTAGAAACTGGACCTGAAGTCATCTGGAGCTAACATATGAATCACTGGAGGAGAGCAGAGTTAATTGTAAGAGAAGAAAGGTGTCGAGAACCACTTCCTGCAGTCCCAGAGTCAACTACTACAACCACCACGGAGGAGGCCCCGGAACCTCAGATTGCTTCACAGCCACAAGTCTCACCTGTCAAGCAGAGTGACACCCCACTCCCCACCCCTTGTCAGGAAAGGCAAGAAAGAGGAAGAAATATGTGCATGTAAGTTGAGATGTATTCTATAATGAGTTGGAGTCTATAGCTAAGCAGGGAGAAGTGCTGTGTATTTAATATTCATAATAGTCAAAATAATATTGTAAATATATTATTTGATTAAGCATTCTTTGTTATTTACATAATTCATTATGGGTTATATGTAAAAGTATGAGAATAGCATACATCTTTAATCCACCATGTCATATGTGCACACCCTACTAAAGGGAAAACTGAGCATACACACTATCCCAGGCTCCCATTCTTTCCTTTCTAATTTTTGTAATTACAAAACATAACGCCTCCCGGATGCTTACCATGCATCGACACATACATATAAAGAGATAAGTCAAATTATGATAACGAAGTAGGGAGAGTTCTGTAAGAGGGAATGATAAAATGCCAATGCATGATAAAAAGGAGAACATTTTTTCCAGGAAATTTAAAATGTCTTGCTGAGAAACGTGTAGCCCCTCCAGTCAATAAATATTGCATATAGGATATATGATATATTTAGAATGCCTGAATTATTGTGACTATATGGATCAGAGTAATGTGGTAGTGTGCTCATGATTGCTGGAATTGGGATAAGTTACTTAATACAACTCAGCGCTTTAGCAGTTTTCTTGGTGTAATGATTTGTGGCTGAAAACATCTGGTGCATTACAGTAAAAACATAAAATGATCCTTTCAGTGGAAATTAGATTCAGATCTATGCACTAAAGGGATTTTTTCAGGGACTCTTCATCTGTGTACTGACCACAGGATGCACATTAAAAGACTGAGTTATGCTGTTTGTCCTCAATGTAATCACAACAATGATCATAGTTCAGTATCTCAACATTCTTTCCCCCCTTCCCCTTTATGGTGGTGGCAACTTTGATCTAGATTTTTGCCAAGTTCTTCTAATTTCCTGTCAGTGGAAAAGCACAAATACACATGTTACCATGTTCTGAGAACACGCACAATTCCTGGTGCTCATTTTGAAGCGGAAACCAAAACTGTTGACATGTATGGGAAAACAGAGCTAAGTCTTTTGATCTTTCTCACAACTCTTGTGGCAACCAACTTTTCCTGATCTAGAGAAGCTAGATCATTTTAAAGAAGTGGTAAAAAATGGGAATACTCAGCAGATTAGGGAGCACGTAACCTATTATCTCACCTTCTGTTAAGATGGTGGCATGCTCAGATGCAATGGCTTCTATAGCATCAACCAAAGGTGTTATTGTCTTTTCTTAAACATGTTTTTTATGATCACAAGGTCCTGTTGGACATTAAGAAGTTAAAGTCCTGCAGGTCTTGCTCTTTGCTGGAGAAACTGTTGAAGCTAGACTTGGTGCGGAACATGATGCTGCGACAGAGGCATTGGTGCACAAAGGAGGTGTGCAATCTAACAGCAAGTGATAATCTTTTCCGGTAATCATAAGAAAACGTGAATATCGGTGGTGTGCGATGTTACAGTCCAATTCAGTGGTTTATTGGTGAATAGCAGGGGCAGACAGAAGGGGAGTTGTGTGGCCTTGGTCGTGGCAAAGACAAGGCCTCAAACTACAGCGTCACCTGTTTCTAGCTACTCTGGAGAAGGTGGTGGAGTCGGGCGCTCCACTGCAATGCCGGAAGTGGTGTGACGCAGCATCCATGCTGGAGTCAGAGCTGCCCCCGGGTTTTCGCACGGCAGAAAACAAGCTGTGATGATTCAACTGCAGACTGCTGGTACATCGATGAACTCAGGGACTTGGACTATATATTTCCTTGTGACTGTATTTCATTGCTTCCTTATATATGCTTATTACATTATATTTGCTTTCATTAATAAGAATAATGGGGTGCTCCCTCTCTCACTCCGAATCCTGGTTTCAGACATAATGCATGCTGACATTACTCTTTCATCTGTAATATTAAACCCTGAGGGGATAAGGAGTGGAGGAGAGTGAAGTTACAGAGCAGAGAGTGACTGTGGATTCTCTCAGGACTACGTGATCAGCAGCAGTCATTTTACTGAGTGTTGTTGAGCTATATTTCTCAACTCACAGTCGTCTGGACCTTTACCAAGGGCTGGCCGAAGCAGGAGTTGTGCATGAATGTAAATTACTAGGTGATGCACCATCAATAACTCTTGGAGACGGGAGGCAAATGATAGGCTTTTATTAGCTGCAAGAAACCACCACACAACATCCTGGAGACTGAGGGGGAAGCAGTGCCTCCAACCGCCTTTATCCAGGGGTCTGTGGGAGGAGCCACAGGAGCAGTCAGCAGGGGGTCTGTGGGAGGAGCCACAGGAGCAGTCAGCAGGGGTCTGTGGGAGGAGCCACAGGAGCAGTCAGCAGGGGTCTGTGGGAGGAGTCAGCAGGGGTCTGTGGGAGGAGTCAGCAGGGGTCTGTGGGAGGAGCCACAGGAGCAGTCAGCAGGGGTCTGTGGGAGGAGTCAGCAGGGGTCTGTGGGAGGAGTCACAGGAGCAGTCAGCAGGGGTCTGTGGGAGGAGCCACAGGAGCAGTCAGCAGGGGTCTGTGGGAGGAGTCAGCAGGGGTCTGTGGGAGGAGTCACAGGAGCAGTCAGCAGGGGTCTGTGGGAGGAGTCAGCAGGGGTCTGTGGGAGGAGTCAGCAGGGGTCTGTGGGAGGAGCCACAGGAGCAGTCAGCAGGGGTCTGTGGGAGGAGTCAGCAGGGGTCTGTGGGAGGAGTCACAGGAGCAGTCAGCAGGGGTCTGTGGGAGGAGCCACAGGAGCAGTCAGCAGGGGTCTGTGGGAGGAGTCAGCAGGGGTCTGTGGGAGGAGTCACAGGAGCAGTCAGCAGGGGTCTGTGGGAGGAGTCAGCAGGGGTCTGTGGGAGGAGTCAGCAGGAGCAGTCAGCAGGGGTCTGTGGGAGGAGCCACAGGAGCAGTCAGCAGGGGTCTGTGGGAGGAGTCAGCAGGGGTCTGTGGGAGGAGCCACAGGAGCAGTCAGCAGGGGTCTGTGGGAGGAGCCACAGGAGCAGTCAGCAGGGGTCTGTGGGAGGAGCCACAGGAGCAGTCAGCGGGGCGGGGGGGGGGGGGGGGCATGTCCAGACAGGTATATGTAGTTCACCACACTAGGAAACATTTCCAGCTACAGAAACAGCATCCCAGAGGGATAGATTGAGACTGGGCTGGTCTCACTGGAAATTCCTGTCAGGCTGTCACTCAAGTGAAGTATGATATTTTCCCGAGGGTTGTGTATTGGTGGGTCCTCAGGAAGCTGTAGAGGCCGATCTGGGATCCACATGTTTTGCTCTGGGCTGGATTGCCCCTTGTCTGTAAACTCTCCCTTGGCCCATACCACCATGGGCGACCTTACCTGGAGTTAAACTCTAGACAGTATCGCTTTTGGGATCCCAGGAACTCCCAAACCTCTCTATCATGACAAGGTGATGATCCTCAGAGAAGTTGTCAAGCAAAGGATCAGTCTTTTTATCCAATTTTGCCATTGTGTTTAAAATATATTGGGAGATGACGACAACGAGATAGTAAATTGAAGTCTAATTCATCTAACCTTGTTTTCCAAGGGGTGGGACTTTTCCCGGAGGTGTAATCCATATCAATACAGCAAAACTTGCCCATATTATGTGCAATTTTTCACACTGAAAAAGCTTTATCTCTTCCTATTTCCAGCTGTAATTACACTCAAGACCAACACATAGAGGCTAGCGCAGCACCTTACAGTACAAGATACGTAGGTTCAATCCCCACTGCTGCCTGAAAGGAGTTTGTACGTTCTCCCCGTGACCATATGTGTTTCCTCTGGGTGCTCTGCTTTCCTCCCACAATCCAAAAATGTACCGGTTGGTAGTCTAATTGGTGATCGTAAACTGACCCATGATAAGGCTAGGATTAAATTCATGTGGTGTGGCTCAAAGGGCAGGAAGGGTCTACTCTACGCTGTATCTCAATCAATCAATCAATAAACGACAAGCTAGGTCGTATTTATCTGGAGGGATTCTTGGACAACATAGTGGGTTCCATTAATCCACTCTCTGGGGAAATCTTGGTGTTCCCAGACAGTCTGCCTCCAAGTATGAACCAAACAGAGACACTTAGTATCTGAAGTCATCTAGGATTAGGCATTCCAGGCCAACATTAACAGGAGGCTGCAGAAGAAGTCTAATGTAAATTCAAGGTTCAAAGTTCAAAGATATCTTTCATCAAAGTATCTATACCATACATAACCTTGAGAAAGAAGCACAATAGTATCCACAAAAGACACATACTACAAAAACTGGCAAACACCCAATATGGACAAATTGTGCAAATACTCAATAAAAAATAAACAAATAATACACAGAACATGAGCTGCAGATTCCCCGAAAGTGAGTCCACAGCTGTGGGGTCACTTCAACAACATCCTCACTAAGATAGGTGCCTACTCATTTGGGAAAAGAGGTAAGTTTTTAGCTGCATTTTCAACAAGGCAGAAAAATAATGATGGTAGGAATTTCCAATGTAGGACCTGAAGCAAAGCAAGTATTACCTGAACAACACCACTTCAATCCTGGAGTTAAATGAGAAGATTTTTATGTACAAGTTGACAATGACTGGGAGGGGTGGGGGTTGAAATTTCTTGAAATGGTGGCAAAATTGTGTGAATGGGGAAACTTAATGCAAACTTGGAATGGAGTAATACACAAGGCTGTGGGGAAGCAGAATGGTAGTAAACATCGAAACACAGAAAATAGCAGCGGTCAGGAATTTGACTCTTTAGGTCTCTCTGCCACTCAATACTACACCAGCCAATCCTCTATATCAGTACTATTGTTATATGGGGACTATTTGGATAGCCAATGCAAAGAGATGCTGAACATTATTTGGAGTATTGTGTGAAGTTCTAGACACTTACCCACAATAAAGATATCAAAAAGATTGAATGAATACAGGGAGAAATTAAAAGGATGCTCCCAGGACTTGGGAGAAATGTTGAATAGGTTAGGATATAATTTCCTGCATAGGAGAATGAGAGGAGATTTGATAGAGTTATAAAAAATTATGAGGTGAATAGATAGGGTAAATGTAAGTAGACATTTTTCACTGAGGTTAAGTGAGACTAGAGGTCATATTGGTTAAGGCTGAAAGGTAAAGTGTTTAAGGGGAACATGAGGGGGATCTTTTTCACTCGGAGAGTGGGGAGAATGTGGAATGAACTACCAGCATAAATGGTTGATGTAGGTTTGATTTCAGCTTTTAAGAGAAGTTTGAATAAATACATGGGTGACCGGGATACGAAGACCTATGATCCCAGTGCAAGTGATGGGACTAAGCAAGATAATAGCTCACAATGGACTAGGTAGGCAGATACATCCATTTCTGTGCTGTAGTGCTCTATGACTCTATGACTTCTGAATCTGAAGATATGGGCATGGAGGTGAACGATTTCCATTTATGTCTGTGCTGTGGGATTCTCAGTCCCAGGACGAAACAGTGATCGCCAATATTTTGTCTTATGTCACACTGTTCAGTTACCATTTAATTCATTGGTCATTCTCTTCCAGCAATGGTTCACTTGAACAGGTTCGGCTCCTCAGTCCATAGAATTCAATTTGTTTCATTTACTTTGTGCACCCTCAGTGGTTTATATGTCCCATCTTGTTTTTGATAAGGTGCTGGCCAAAATTACTTCACAGCCACATCCCTCTCCTTTATAAGTATCTCCTACTGTGTTTTTACAACATGCATTTCAAAAGAGTTTCCACCTTCAAGCATCAGATCTACCCAAGTATACAGACGTGTTCAAACGGTCCAGCATTTCCTGACTTACTGCCTGTTACAGTTCTGAAGCTGTGTCATTGGCCTGAAAAATATTATCTGTGTCCTTCTCTCTCTACTGTTTTTATTTCACACCTCATTCTGCTTCCCTGCCACTAGATGGGGCTATCCCCACTGATCTCAGCTGTGGGAGCAACGTCGGACTTATAGAAACAAATGATCTACCTGAGGAACTCAAAGGGTCGGGCAGCATCTGCTGATGGAAAGGAACTGTCAATGTTTCGAGTCAAGACCTTCCATCAAGTTTTTTGGTGTTTCAGGTCGAAATCTTACATGCCCTTTGCGTACTGGATTGTGAGAAGTGGCAATCTGAAGTAGAGACACTTACAGCAGCATAGGGAACGAATGGTTAAAGAAGATGACTCCCTTGCACAAAAACAAGAGTTTTTATCAAGGGCAAGGACAAGAGTTCATGATAGTCATTTATAGGTAGTAGTATCTGCTCATTAATCTTCATTTTAATATATGGACAAACCCAAGATGAAAACATTCTTCTCAGGCTTCCAGCCGGGTGCAGATACTGATTATAATCAATGTTTCAATGACAAACACTACCATCTTTGTCAGAGTTTGTCATCGAAACATCAGTTATAGTGGATACTTGTTCTGGCTGGAAGCCTGAAAAGAGTTTATTTGTCGTGTACGTCGGGAGAGCACCTGATCCTTTTTCAAACCTGAGTTGCTTCCTTTCCAGTCCTGATGAAGGGTCTCAGACCAAAAGGCCACCTGTTTGTTCCCCTCCACAGTTGCTGCCAGACTTGCTGAGTTGCAGCATTTTGTGCCAATTGCCCAAGCTGCTTTACCTTCTGCTGCTAGAAACAAAATACCAATTCTTTGAGGTGAATTATATCTAGCTACGTGTACTCAAGGGGGATTTAGTCAAAATAATAATAATCCTCAGAGCAAAAAGTAAACAAGCTGGAATTCAGAAACAAGATCAAGAGTGCTAGAAACATCCATAAGGTCAGGCAACATCCGTAGGGAGAGAAACAGAGTCATCACTTAGGGCACGGACATTTGTTTGGAACTGGGAATGGTGGGAGACAAACTACCTGGAGGGCAAGGGTGGAGAAGACACAGAAAAGGATTGTGATGAGATGCTGTTATCAAGGCAACAATTGCTTTAAATATTGACAGTTGAAACAAAATGGTACTGAGATAAGCTGAAATGCCATGCATTGAAACGATGATACAGCCACAGAAAAGGGAGTTTACCTCAAATTGATCAGCTCAGTGCAAGTCTCAAGACCATGATGTGCCCAGTCAGAAGAGAGGTGGCGTTGTGTTGGTTTTTAAGGTACTCTTTACATTAGTATGATGCCCAGAGTAACTTTAAGTAAATGCATAATTGAACAGAACTAATGGATTCAGAATTTTATATGTATTATCTATGAGATAACGTAATATTCCTATGGAAGGTGAGGGAGAGAAATGAACTGTGAATTTAAGACACAATGAAAACCCAGCTCTCAAAGGAACTTTATTGAAATTATTTGAAACAGGGCTCTAAAGATGAGAAAAACAATTCAGTTGATGATATTCTTTGAAAAACACAAAGGAAGAGAGCAGGTGAGAATCATCTGAGAGGTCAAATCAAATCGTTCAAGAGGGAAGCAGCAGAACCTGCTGACATTACAGTAAATGGTGCATTTACTGAGAAACATTGATCATCCTATCCTGCAAATATTGGCACAGATCCTTTCCAAAAAGTGTTGTTCAACCTCAAAACTTCCTTCCGTGATAAGCTGCTCTGCACATCTGTTGGTGGGGTTGGGGGAGGGGTGCAGAAAGTGCTATTCTCTCAGCTTTGTACAAACTTGTCCGTTTATGTATCTGAATCCTAGACTTATTCATGTTGCTAAACTCAAAGAAGTTACTTACATCTAAATCATTCGTCATTCTCAACGCGTAGAATTGTGTCAAGATTCAAGATTGTTTATTGTCATTCTTCAGTACACGAGTGTAAAAGAGAACAAGCTGGTTGTTACTCCAGATCTGATGTAGCATAAATGCACACTAAGTATAAAGAACATAACACAATGAACATATTATATATATATATAAAAACCATTTTTCTGTTAGTCCCACTGACCTCTTGGGGGAGTAACTGGTTTTGAGTCTAGTGGTCCTGACGTGGATGCAATATAGCCTCCTCCCTGATGGGAGTGGGACATACAGTCCAACCACAGGTGGGATATTTTATGATATTGCTGGACCTTTTTCAGGCACAGACATACAAATGACACCATTGAGCAAATGTCAATAGTTTCTCTTTCTCTTTTCCATTGTCACACATTCAATTCAAAGCAATTCAATTCAAGGTTAATTATCATTCAACCATACGTGAATACTCATGAATACAGCCAAATGAAACAGCGTTACTCTGAGGTCAAGGAGCAAAACACAGCACCAACAGTCACACACAGCATAAAGCACACACAAGATAGTAAGTACAAATGGTATCACAATCATGCAATGAAAGAGACCGAAATTCACGCTATCACGCTATCAATCCACAGTCGACACAATAGCTCCGTCTCCAGCCAAGTGAACACAGGGTGGGGGGGGGGGGGGGTGGTCAGCACCAAGTCCAGTCTGGATGCTGAGCCAATCCGCCTGAGATGACATCCCCCCCCCCCCTCAGGAAACACCGCAGCCTGAGGCCCAGTCCTTGCACATACATGTCAACAAACCCATTTAGAATAGCAGTAAAAAGCAACCACACAAATATACATGCATATAGTCTAGGCCCATCAGCCCACCGAAATCTTTGGTCGACCACAATAGAGCCCATCTCCTGCCCAGTAAACACTGAGGGGGGAGCACCGACTCCCGCCTGCACGCTGCGCCACACCGCCCACATTGGAGCGCATCGGCCTCGACAAGCCCCGCTCCCCGGGCAACATGGCAGCATGTGGAACTTTAATGTTCTAGTGGAGTTTATTTGTTCCATTGTGTCTGTTCCGCATAATTGAAAGATATATCTGCCCAGTTCCACTTAATTATAATGTTCTTTTTCAAATAAATATCCAATTTTCTTTACATTTTCTTCAATCACCCTGCCTGGCAAATTATTCCAAATCACACATTTCTCTCTGCAATTAATTTTTTTTTTATTCAGTTATTACCTATTTTAGATATGTGGTCTCCAGTCACTGGCCTTCTTTCCTGAGGAAACTGTTCCTTTTTATTTGATCTCTCCAAATCTTTTAATGTATGCATCATTTCTACAAATCTTAACTTCTCTGCTCCAAGGAGAACAATCCCACCCTTTCTCATGACCAGCATCTTTTGAATCTTTTCAGAGAATCTAAAAGGTGTAGTCTCAGTTTTATCTTTTCTCAGTCTAGGTCAATTATTCTCACACAGCAGAAATCCCTCACCTTAAATGCATTTCCAATCTTCCCTGCATCCTCACTGAGTCCAAACATCTTTCTTAAGGCCTGGAACTATACTTAGTATTCAGGAAGGTCTAGCCTGATGCTTAAAAGGTTTTTTATCCTCTACTTTAGTTTTGTTCTCTTATGCCCCTGTTTATAAACCAGAAGCCCCTAAGTTTTTAACAGCAAACTTATCAACAGGTCCAAGCATCTCCATAGATTTATGAAAGAGCACACATAGGTTTTGCTGTTCTTGTAGCATTCTTAATACTCCACCTTTTTGTTTAGCATGACTGTTGTCTGATTTTCCATATTTTAGTGGAAATTAAAGAACAAGATGGATTCTCAAAAGCCTTTGATGCTTATGGAATCCAAATTCCAATTTAAGTACTGGAATCATATACATCAGGAAAGTGTCTGTGGATGTCAGAGGTCAATCTTTCCAGCTTCGTGGAGTAACTGAAAGTGTTCCTCATACAGTGTCCTGGGCCCAAACATATTCAGCTACTTCAACAATGATCTTCCTTCCACCATAATTCAGAAATGGTCATGTTTGCAAATGATGTCACATCATTCAATTCTATTCACAATTCCACAACAAAGTCAATGTCTGGCTGCAGCATAGCCTAATCAATATCAAGGCCTTGGTTGATACATGCCTAATAACATTAGTTCAAAACTCTAAGTACCGTAGATGTCGGATTATAAGCCGCTACTTTTTTCCCACATTTTGAACAGCTTTGAACACTGCGGCCTTTACTACGGTGCGGCTAATGCATGATTTTTTTTCATGCCGCCAAAAACATTTTGCCTCGTAACAGTAGACCAATAAAATTGATGAGTAGTTCACAGAGGTCCAATGAAATTGTACGATAAATCAAGTGCACTTTCACAATTAAATTATTGTAAATCAGTCATTTGTACTCAACCTCATCAACATGGAAAACACTCGAAGAAAAGCATTGTGCTGCCTTTATGGCAGTTATTTAGTTTATAATATTTTCGCTTAGTAATTCATTTGTTAGTATTTTCTAGTTAAAGTTAGAAGTGTTTTAAGTATATTTGTTTTCTGTACTACATCCCGGGATGCTATGACGTCACATCCGGTTTCGCCGCGTCTTGTGGGAAATACCGGTTTGCGATAAACGGGAAGGTGGGGGGCGAGCGGCATTAGACCCGAGCGAACGCTGCTTTTAAGTTAAAGGCGATCAATAACTTTTCCTGGTAGGCTGCAGTATATATATATTTTTACCAGTCGTTAGGAGATATTGGAATGTTGTTCAGTAAAAAAGTATACCCAACGTAATTTGTGTGTTACCGATACGTATGTATATTTAAAAGTAGTCGCGTTACAGGCACGGTTCGAAAAAAAGCATTTGCAATATGTATTTGTTTATGTTACCATATGGATTTAATTAAAAGTTAAAAAATCCTCACGTGTAATATCTTTCTGTGTAAATATCTCATATTACAACGTGGGACACCTGCGGCCGAAAATCCGGTGCGGCCTAAAATCCGGTGCGGCTTGTACAAGTACAAAATTGATTTTCTTTCTAAAATTAGAGCCAGCAGCTTTTAATCAGGTGCGCTCTGTAGTGCGAAATCTACGGTAAATTTACTAACAAAATACTTATGTGTCACCATATACTACCACAAGCTTTTCTTCCAGGCATTCAGGGTGGAAAGGGAAATACAATAGTATCAATGAGCAGCAATACACAAAGATTAACAAACAACCAATGTGCAAAAAGACAACAAACTGTGCAAACAAAAAAAAGAAAATAAATAATATTGAGAACATTAATTGTTGAGTGCTTGAAAGTGATTATGGTTTGTGGAATCAATTCAGAGTTGAGAAGAGTGACATTCGTGGCAATCTCTCGAGGTCGAGAATGATGGTCTTCGTTCTGTTGATCTATTTATGGGCTTTCAAGTGGCTTATGAGTCCAATCTTGAAAGTTCTTCGGCATTCAGGACAGGTAGTTCCAGATGGCAGATCGGGCTTCGTTTGTTGCTGCCTCTCTTTCCATTTTCTTCTCTTTTCTTCTAATTCTAATTGGCTTTGAAAGTTGCTGTTCCTTCTCGGATGATGGCTTGCCAGAGATTCCTGTCCTTGGCATTGGTTTCCCAATTGTTGATGTCAATGTTACATTTCTTCATGTTGGCTTTTAAGATGTCTTTGAATCTCTTCTGTTGTCCGCCTCTTTTACGTTTGCCTTCTTTAAGCTGGGAGTAGAAGATTTGTTTTGTTCGTCTTTCATCTGAACAACGTGACTGCTCCATCTTAGTTGGTTCTTGATATAGGCTTCAATGCTCGTTGTTTTTGCTCATTTAGCATGTTGACGTTGGTTCTTCTATCTTCCCAGCTGATATTTAAGATGTTTCGAAGACAGCATTGATGGAGCTTTTCAAGTGCCTTCAGATGTCGTTGGGATATTGTCCAGGTTTCTGTTGCACACAGGAGCATTGGGATTACCACTGCTTTGTACACTAACATTTTGATGTCTGTTCGGATGTCATGATCATGAAAGACTCTCAGTTGGAGACATCCAAAAGCTGTTCCAGCACATTTAAGACAATGTTGGATCTCGTCATTAAGGTCAACATTAGAGGAGAGGTGACTTCCAAGGTATGGAAAGTGGTCAACGTTTTCCAGAGTTATTTTGCCAAGTTGAATTGATAGTTCTATCTGATTTGCCTCAGTTGGTGATGGTTGGTAGATGATCTGAGTCTCTTGGAATTGATGGTAAGTCCAAGTTTTGTGTATGCATGGTTGAAGGCAGTCAGAATCTGTTGTAGGTATTTTTTTTTGAAAGAGCTGCAACACTGTTGTTATCAGCGTAGTGGAACTCGATGAGGGAGTTCGTGGATGTCTTGTTTTTGGACTTGTTCAAGGTGGAAATTGAAAAAGGGTAATAACTGCTCCTGAACCTGGTGGTGAAGGACTGACGACTCCTGTACCACATATAAGTGCCATTCAATGACTATCTCCAACCAGAGGAGGTCTAACCACCTTCTCTTGAATTTCCCTCACATAGTCCCCCACCATGAACATCCCAACATTGACCAGCTCAGGTTGGCCAGCTATGTAAAAAATCAGAGGTTGGATCTCCTGCAGTGAGTACCTTACTTCTTTACCCGCCATGGTCAGTTCAGTATCTGCAAGGCTCAAGTCAGGGCCATGAAGGAATATTTCCACCTGCCCAGATGAGAGAAGCATCAATAAGTTGCAAGCAACTTGACAACTACGCTCCTCCGAAGAACGCTATATGAGGTTATTATTACCCTCAGCAATAAGGCTCTATAATGAGTCAACTTTACCAGGGAAGTGATGACCCCTCCTCTTTAGACTGTTCATGGTAACTTACTTTTTTTTATTTATTCTTCTTACTTCTCTTCTAATATTGTATATTTGTGGGCTTGTAATGGTACTGTGACACTGTAATTTCCCTTGGGATCAATAAAGTATGTATCTATCTATCCAGGATATTTAGTTGACTAACTTGACTGAAAGCCCATCAGCCACCCTGACTATTCATCCAGTCCACTGTGGCTTCAGTGTGTGTCATCGACAAAATGTACTGGAATTACTCATCCAATTGACTCAGCATGTTTACCGCCAAGAGTGTATTAGAATACCACTAACCATTGGCTCCAACCAGCTTACACAGAGTCTTAATCCTTCAACATCCTAGAATTGACATTCCAAAACTGCTGTGAAGATTGAAGAGGATTTTGGCCCTGTAGCAGCTGAAGCAGGTATCTCACCACTAACTCTTCAAGGACAACCATGAATAGGTAATAAAAGCTGGCCTTGCCAATGACTCCCTGAATCCACGAATGAATTAAGACAAAATTGGGAGGAGATCAATTAGACAGTTTGCAAAGAGTGTCATTATGGTGGCTCAGTGAATTAAATGTGTAAAAACTGAGGCACGGTTTGATAGTTGTACAAATTCTGAAGTTTATTCCCATGATAGGGAAAAGATTAGGTTGGACTGATCAAGGAGCCTCAGGACTCACACCACTAGTTTCAGGAACATTTATTACTCCTCAATCATCAGACTTTGGTACCAGAGGGAATAGCTCCACTTAACTTCACTCACCTCAACGCCTGAGCTGTTCCACAACCTTGGACGGACCTGCTGTCAAGGACACTTCATCCCAAGTTCTTGATGTTTATTTATTCACTATTATTATATTGCTTGGGTTTTTTTTTTCTTTCCCTGTATTTGCTGTGAATGCCTACAAGAAAATAAATCTCAGGGTTGTAAATGGTGACATACATGTGCTGTGCAAAGGTCCTAAGCACCCCAGCTATACATAGCTAATAATACAGTCCTGTCCAAAAGTCTTAGGCACCCTCGATTTTGTATATGGTTGAGGATGGTATGGCCTCCACAGAGCCTGATCTCAACATCATCGAGGCTGTCCAGGTTTACCTGGAGAGACAGAAGCAAGGAAGATAGCCAAGGTCTGCAGAAGAACAGTGGTATGTTCTCCAAGGTGCTCGGAACACCCTAGCAGTCGATTTTCTTATAAAACTACACATCAGTGTACCTAAGCGAATTGATGCAGTTTTAAAGACAAATGGTGATCACACCAAATATTGATTTGATTTAGTTATTTTTTACTGTTTACTGCTCATTATAGTAATATTTTTGAAAAGTAGAAACTTTTCATATCATTATTTCTGAAAACATCTTCGCTTTACAGAATATTTTTACACATACCTATGATTTTTGCACAGTACTGTATGAACTTTGATAATAAATTTATGTTGAACATTGAACCTTGATGAAAGTGAGTGGAGCTTCCACTTGATGCTTTTGTGACTCAATAATGGACTGGTGAAGAACAGAAATCCTCTATCTGCACACTCTCCAGAATGCATTGGTGCTTGCTGTTTGCCACAGTGGTGTTTCCATCACTATACCTCTCCTTTCTCTTTTCTCCTTTGTTTGAACTCCTGCTTCACTCTCTCTATTAAACTCATCCTCTTCACAAACCTCACTGTTTTGCTCTCTCCACTTTGACCTTTGACTCTCAATGTGACACCACTTCTCAGGGAGCTGTTGGAATCCGTAGCTCCAATTCATGTCAATGTGACCCTTCCTCCTGCATATCCTTGGCTGTAGATGCATACCAAATCTAATGAATGTCTGACAATCTCATGGAAATGTTCAGAAGAGAAGGATGGATGACAGAAATCAGAGATTGGGAGAAATTGTCAATAAATTGCATACTACATCTAGGAAACCGGATGTCCATGAGTCAATCTTCATTGATTGAAGTGAGGAGGAGCTGGGTGATCGAAGGAGATGAGGGTCAGTAACTTTAAATTCCTTGGCATTATCATTTCAAAGAGTCTGTCCTGGGACTAGCACACAAGTGTCATTTCAAAGAAGACACAGCAGCACCTCTACTTTCTTAGAAGTTTGTGCAGATATGGCATGTCATCCAAAACATCGAAACACTTCCATAGATTCACAGTGGAGAGTATCCTCAGTGGTTGTATCACAGCCTGGTATGGAAACACCAATACCCATGACTGGAAAAGCCAACAAAATTAGTGGGTACAGCCCAGTCCATCACAAGAAAAGTCCTTCCCACTATTGAGCATATCCATAAGGAGCACTGCCAAAATAAAGCATTTGTCATCAAAGACCCTCTCTTTCCAGTCCATGCTCCATTCTCACTGCTGCAATTGAGAAGATGATACACAAGCCCTAGGTCCTACACCACCAGATTGAGGAACAGTTATTATTCTACAAGCATCAGGCTCGTGAACCAACATGGATGACTTCACTTACCTCAACATTGAACTAATCACACAACCTATGGACTCACTTTCAAGGACTCTACAAGTCATTCTCAATATTTATTTATTTATCTATTTGTTTATTTATGTATCTCTCTATTTATTATTATTATTTTGTATTTACACAGTTCATTTTCTTTTGCACATTTGTGCGTGGTTTTTCATTGATCCTATTATATTTCTTTGTATCTACTCTGAACGCCCTTAAGAAAACAATTCACAGAGTAGTATGTGGTGAGATATATACACTTTGATAATCGATTTACTTTAAATTTTGAACAAACAATGTGTGGTGAAGAGAGAAGGGACCTGAGAAACTAACAGTGTGTCAAAAGATTAGACTCCTGGCAGGGGTATTTACTGGATAGGAAGTAATTATCACCTCTATACACAGTGTAATGAAAGATCACATATGTTAGAACACATTATACAGGCTGTTATAACACTCCTGTTGTGAAATAGATGACATAGCTTCACTGGTGATTAGCTCTGAAAATAATTTTTCACACATGAACATGGAATTATGCTCCAAATCAGAAATAAATGAAATACATACTGACATGTTTCATAAAAAATGACCCAGGAATTAAACACACTCTCTATGTGACCTAACAATGATTTTATCTATTAAAAATAATGTTATTTTAAAGGACTTACCGCTTCAGAGATGCCTTCTCTGAAGAAGTGAAATGCATCTTGCTTAATATGGTGCAATTATTCTCTACTTACAACAGCATTTGTTCTCAATAATTTTCTAGGACATGTGGTAGGAATGTAATTATTTCGCAAATTGTCATGAAATTGCAGCCATACCCATAGGAAGAACAGGTCTCTGTACCTACGTTACACGGGGCTGGGTAACTGTACTGGAAGATGTAGAGAAGACAGTTATTCACCAGCTATTTCTAACGTATCTTTATGTATTTAGCTGAATCCTGATATGTTACTTTCATAGGACTGTGGACTTCCCCGCTTAGCAACCTTTATAAAGGTCAGTGATAGGTGTGTGAAAATCCTGACAAGGGACTTTTAATAAATGATGTAAGACAAAAATTGTCTATTTGGTGATGAAATATCTTTAATTGAAACTGAGAGATGATTACATATATAATTTTTCTGTATTCAGTATATATCCCATTGAGTTCTGTCCTTCTAGGTACCTCTCCAAGGTCTTTGTAAATGATGCTATTACACCTGCCATTGCTTTTGGCAGCACATTCGCTCTACTTACTGCCCTCTGTGTGAAAGAAGTTATCCCTCAGGGCCTTTTTAAATCTTTCCCCTCTCACCCTAAGTCAACGCCTCTTGGTTTTGGACTCCCCTACCATGGGAACAGACCACTACCGTCCAGCTTATCTACACCTCAGGCCTTCTAGTCCAGGCAACATCCACTTAAACAAAATAATTTTTACTCCAGATCCAATTCAATGTAAAAATATAAATAAGTAGATAGATTGATTGTACGTCACACTGTATACTAGGTGACTGACAGGGATTAAAGTAGTGGCAGAGTTAGTGGGTAAAGGAGTTGATCAGCCTTTCTGTTTGAGGAAAGTAAATGTTTTTGAGTTCTGTGGCCTTGGCATAGATACTACATAGCCTCCTCCCTAATGGGGGTGAGACAAACAGCTGATTAGCAGAGTGTGTGGGATTGTTCATGATGTTACTGTCTCTTTTCTGGCACCTTTCCATATGTATGTCCTTGATGGAGGGCAGGCTGGTACCGGTGACGTGTTGGCCTTCCTGTCTACTGTAGTGCAGTTTCCATACCAAGCAGTGACACATCTTCTCAGGACGCTCTCTACTGTAGAATGACAGGAGTGTGGATGTGCCAACACCAGCTCACTGCAGCCTGCTTAGAAAGTTGGTGAGCTTTCTTGACTGTGTAATATGCGTTCTGGGACCATGAAAGATGTGCCCTCCCAGGAGTTTAAAACTGCTCGCAGTTTCCACGGCGCTGCCACCAATGTAAATGGGGGGATGGGAGTGGTGAGAGTTCTCCTGCAGTCAACAAGCATCTCCTTTGTCTTGTTGACATTAAGGAAGAGGTTATTTACTCTTTCATCTCCTCACTAGACTGCCTCATTGTTGTTGCTGATGAGCCCCAACACTGCCTTGTTATCGGTGAACTTGACAATGTGATTGTTCAGCTGGCAGCTATGAGTGAGTAACGCGTACAGCAATGGGCTCAGCTCACAGCCCTGGGGGACACCTGTGTTGGGGAGGGAGGAGCAGGTGTACATCCTGACTCTCTGAGGTCTGCTCATCGGAAAGTCCAACACTCAGTTGCAAAGTGGTGTATCTAGACTGAATACACCACTTTGTTCACTAACATCTGTGGGAAATTGCAGCATAATATCACAGCGCCTATACCAGTGATCTGACTGATGAAGGCCAGCATATTAAACATTTTTTCACCTCCCTGTCTACGTGTGACACCACTTTCATTTATATAGCTCATTGGAAGACAACATCTAAGTAAGTCATCCACTTTCAGATGTTGTTTATGTCCATTTTGTTTCAATACACTTTCATGTCGTGACCCAGAATGCTGAAAATAATAAAGAGTATTAACCAGGCATGTGAACAATGTGGTCAAAATGAAATCTGCTTTCAGACAGGGTTTCTTGCCACCTGGGGTCAAGATAAACGGCTGTTGTGGACATTGTGGATTTCCAAATGTTGCGACGACCATGAATTGCACAAGTAAAAATCATGGACAAGGAAGTCCATCTATTCCTGGTGGGATTCCTGATCCCTGGAGTCAGAGGGCAGGTTACTTCCAATCCTGCATCTCCTATTCCTTTATAAAAAAATATGCAGGGACAGAAAGGAAAAGACTCTGGGAAATTTGTTGTTGATCATTTAAAGCAGTAGAAACCAATTCCTATCCTCGTCTAAAAAAACTGAGCATAGAAAGGAAAAGGCCCTGGGAAACTTGTACTCACCTTTCAGACAATTAAAACCACTGAAGGACATCACACTCACATGGATGTGGGGCTAACTGCTGACGGTTACTAACAGTTAGTCCAAACTTGGACAACAGACTGTAGATGCCTTTCAACAAAATATATACAGTAAGTGAATATTTCATTGAAAGTGGTGTGACATGGTGGTGAAAAATGTTTAGCATACTGTGTAAGTTACCCAGCATGCACTGTTACTAGAATGACTCAATAAAAAACATTTAATTGTATTGCTCCGTTGTAGCTCTTGCTCTGCGCATACAGTACATAACATTAACCAGTGACCTTACCTGCCAGACCAGCTAAAAACTTGCTAAAAACCCTGACTGTAAGTCGGGGTTACTTCCAAGATGAAATCACTACTAATTTGCTATCAGATTGCTGGGATCGTGAGTGCAATTTGTTAGTTCATAAGATTCTTTTCTGTTGGTTTTATATGTTGTCTTGGTGATACTCATATTTATTTTGCAGAATATTAACTTGTTGAGTAACTGCAATTCAGGGAACAGTGTATGCCGAGAGATATGCCAGGATGAGAAACTGTGATTATTAATTCAGAGATATAGTGTTGAGAGCTAATCATTCTTGCACACAGTTACTGATTAAACTAATCATAAACACTTTCAAAGGAGTACTTGGTTTTGATTCCTTATTCCCTCTTAATCACATCCTTGTTGCAAAGTAACAATTCTGAGAAATACTTCTCTCCTTTCTGTTTTGCAAACTGCTTGGCAAAAGCTGACCTCAGGCAATTGCTTTAAATGCTCAGAGATTTCCAGGGTGTGATGACACTGAAGAACAATAGGGGGCAGCATGGTGGAGCTGTGGTTAGCATAACGTTATTACAGCACCAGTGTCCCGTCTTCAATCCTGCAATTGTCTGTAACAAATTTATACATTCACCCTGTGGGTTTCCTCTGGGTGATCCGGTTACCTCTGTTACGTTCCCCAGTAACCGGGTAATCTTCCAGCAAAGATAGATGGGTCCACCGAAGCCTGATGCTACTATTTTCAAACGTTTTTATTTATAAAGGGGCACAAACGTATGGTTAATACGAAATATTCAGATCATATACGTCGTCACAACTCAATCTAAAGCACAGGTATAGTAATAATCAATCAGAAATAAGCTCTATCGTTGTCTAGGGGTAATGTAGATATATATTGTTTACTGGATATTTAAAAGTCTTTTTGCGGTCACTGCAGTTCCACCCGCTGCCGTCATTGTGGTGTCGCGTTGGTGCACTTTTGTTAGACAGAGAGAGAGAGGAAAATTGAATGAAACAGTTACCCGACAGGTTTTCCAACCTGTAGGAGTTCGTCGGAAGTCTCGTTGGGGAATGGACTCTCATCTGTGGCCTCCCCTGTAACTAAGCCGTTCTTCCGTTGTGGGGTCACCAATCCCAGGCAAGGAAAAGACGCACACGAACCCCACCACCGGCTGTCACAGGATTTCTAGCGTGTCTCCTGGTCCGTCTCTGGCCCCGCCTCGGCAGCCCACCTTTTATCTGGACTGGCAGGGTTGTAGATGTCCACCAGGGTGCGTCGCTGGAGTACCACCTCCAGCAGTCTCCTTTTTATCATGGCTGGCAGATTTGTAAATGTCAATCAAGGTAGGGTGAGGCCATCCCCACACCACATTGCCCAAGGGTGTCCATGTCCCTGATATCTGGCACGTACTATAGAGTTGCAATTCACACAGGTGCCTCTAAGAACAATGGTCAACTCCGTGGCATTGTCTCTCATTTCCTGGGTCCAAGACCCGAATTAATAGCGATCTTGCAATTCTCTTGAAGGAGGGGGCTGAGGACATGACACCTCCCACATTCCAAAATTGTATGGGTAGGTAGGTTACTTACCAAGTCAACAAATTTCATGACACATGCCGGTGATAATAAACCTGATTCTGATTCTGACGTGGGTGTAATTGGGTGGTATGGACTCATCGGGCCAGAAAGGCCTGTTACTGTGCTGTAAATCTATCAAAATTAATGGGAATATAACATTTCATATATTCTTGTGCAGTGGTGAAGAAATCATTCATCTTTTTATGCCTATACTGGTTTGTTGATATGGTTATTCACGTGACCTCCCTCCATATGTTTCACTGTATCCTTAATTATAATTAGAATGTATTTTTTTTTAATCAAACCTGCTTTCACTTCCCTTTTGGGTCGTGTGTTCATAACAGACTTGCTGCAAAGGGAAATCCAGTATCGACACAGCTTCATCTGCCAGTTATACAAGATCTTTCTGTCACATTGTACACTTTCAAAGTAAATTTATTATCGAAGTACTTACTGTACACATATGTCACCATGTACTATCCTGAGATTCATTTACTTGCAGGCATTCCCAGCAGAACAGGGAACTACAATAGAATAAATGAGAAAAAACACACAAAGACCGACGAACACCCAATGTGCAAAAGAAGACAAATTGTAAATAGTTTCCAGGGAACTTCAATCCTCCAGTGCATCAAACATTCCTAGATCTGATACACTTTAAAAATGTTATTCAATATTTTCCCTCAGACCACCATCTGTTATTATCTCCCTGACATTTAGTTCCCAAATCTGAGTCAAGGTCTCACAATATTCTGCCTGTGCCCAGCAACAGGCCCTCATGCTCCCAACAATATTTGCTCCAGTTTGCTCAAACAACAAAACTGTGGGCAAGTTAGTTAAGGTTGTGCTACTGACACATGAACTAGAGGAGCAGGATACACTAGAGGGAAACAAGGACAATTGGGATTACAGCAGCAGTAAGATGAAGAAATCTTTGAACATGTAACATCAGTCAATAAATTCACAGCTGAACATTTAGCTCAGAAATATTTTCCGGCCTTGTAGCCAAATTGCTTCATTTTCTTCATAAATAAAAGTCAGTCATGTTAGTCATACTGTTTTAGAACATCACATTTAACATGGTGTAATTACAAGAAACACATTGGTTATCAAACATTTTATCCACCTTCTGAACAGACAATGAACTCATGAAGAATACCTCACTATTTTTGCTCTCTTTTTGCACTACTTACTATATATATATATATATATATATATATATACGTGTGTGTGTGTGTGTGTGTGTGTGTGTGTGTGTGTGTGTGTGTGTGTGTGTGTGTGTGTGAGTGTGTGTGTGTGTGTGTATGTATATTCCCTCAGTTTTAAATGGCTGCCATCTTGTCCCCTTGCTCAAGACTCTCCCACACATTGGAGCACATAGGGAAAAACCCAAAAGGGAATGTTGGCAATTAAAAGCCGCAAAGATTTCTGCTTCGAATGCAGAATTATTCCCTTCTAATGTAATAAGGCAATAGGAGCATAATTAGGCCATTTGGCCCATCGAGTCTACTCCACCTTTTCATCATGGTTGATCCAATTTTCCTCAGGCCCAATCTCCAGCCTTCTCCCTGTATCCCTCTGTGCCCTGTCCAGTCAAGAGCCTATTAACCTCTGCCTTAAAGGTACATAAAGTCTTGGCCTCCACAGCTGCCTATGGCAAAGATTCACCACTCTCAGACTAAAGAAATTCCTCCTCATCTCCATTCTAAAAGGATGCCCTTCTGTTCTGAGGCTCTGGTTTTAGAACCTCTCACCATAGTAAACATCCTCTTCACATCCACTTTATCAAGGCATGATTACTCCCAAGACCCTTTGTGCCTCAGTTTTTTTTTTGTATTTCTTCTGCATTTAGAAAATAGTCAACCCCTTAATTTCTTTTACCAATGTGCATGACCATACACTTCCTGACACTATATTTCATTTGTCATTTCTTTGCTCATTCTCCTAATCTTCCTCAGTCCTTCTGCAACATCTCTACTTTCTCAAAACTATCTGCTCCTCCACCTACCTTCATATCATCTGCAAACTTTGCAACAAAGCCATCAATTCCATCATCAAAATTGTTGACATATAGTGTAAAAAGACTCAGTCCCAACACAGACCCTCGTGGATCATCACTAGTTACTGGTAGCCAACCAGAAAAGGCTCTCTTTATTCCCATTCTTTGATTCCTGCCAGCCAGCCTCTGCTTTATCCATGTTAGAGTCTTTCCTGTAATACTATGGGCTCGTAGCTTGTTAAACAGCCTCATGTACGGCATTTTTCAAAATCCTTCTGAGAATTCCAGAACACGACATCAACTGATTCTCCTTTATCATTCCTGCTTGTTATTTCTTCAAAGATTTCCAACAGATTACTCTGGCAAGATTTTCCATTGAGGAAACTAAGCTGATTATGGCTTATTTTATCATCTGCCTCCAAGTACCTTGAAACCTCATCCTTAATAATCGACTCCAACATCTTTCCAACTACTGGGGTCAGACTAACAGGCCTATAATATCCTTTCTTCTGCCTCTATCCCTTCTTGAAGAGTGGAGTGACATTTGCAATTTTCCAGTCTTCAGGAACCATTCCAGAATCCAAAGATACATAAAAGATGAATCACAAATGTGATGCACTATCAATTACTCCAAAAGACTGGAAGTAGAGTAAATACTGAAAGTCTTTTATTAATGGATCCACATCCATGCTGCACGACTCTCCTGGACAGTGGGAGGAGCAGTGACACAATCGCCTTTATACAGGGGTCTGTGGGAGGAGTCACAGGAGCAGTCAGCAGGGGGCGTGTCCAGGCAAGTCCAGACAGATATACATGGTTTAACACATTCACCCCTCCTTTTTAAAAAGAGAGTCCCGCGGGGTGAGGTGACTGACAATATTTAAGACAAGTATATTTACAGGTCAAGTCTATCAGGCAGCCGAGTCCATCGCTGTGATCTACATAGCACCAGTGATGATTGCCCTGGCGATGGTGGTTGTGCTGGCTCTGGCCTGACTTGAGGTGCCAGCACATTAGGCATTGGTAATCCCTGCTGTGTGTGCATCACACCCAGTATGGGAGTGTCATGAGGCGTCTGTATAGGGCTTGGAGTGCGTGGTGTCTCGTGGGTATATACATCGGTGGATACGGGGTTCATAGTCACCATGGAGTGTTCAGGGTAGGGGTCTGGTGCTCCTGCGGATGGAGACCATGTCCTCACGCCCAACAGGTAAGAGCATGTAGGCATACTGGGGGTTCACATGAAGCATGTGAATCCTCTCGACCATCAGGGAGTATTTATTGCTCCTCACATGTTTCCGGAGCAGCACTGGCCCTGGGGACGTCAGCCAAGCCGGTAGGGTGGTTGACTTCCGGGGAAAAGAAAAAAGTCGCTCATGAGGGGTGGCATTGGTGGATGTGCATAACAGGGAGCGGATGGAGTGGAGCGCCTCGGGAAGGACCTCCTGCCAGTGAAAGACCAGCGGTCACTTTGACCTAAGGGCTAAGAGTGTGGCCTTCCACATAGTGGCATTCTCCCTCTCCACCTGTCCATTTCCCCAGGGATTATAGCTCGTGGTCCTACTAGTAGCAATACCCCTAGCCAGCAGGTACTGGCGTAGCTCGTCACTCATAAACGAGGACCCTCTGTCACTGTGGATATAGCATGGATATCCAAACAGAGTGAGGAGCTTGCGCAGGGCTTTTATGACTGACGTGGTAGTGGTATGGGGGCAAGGGATGGTGAAGGGGAACCGCGAGTACTCATAGATCATGTTGAGAAAGTACACATTGCAGTCGGTGGAGGGAAGGGGGCCCTTAAAGTCAACACTCAGTCGCTCAAAGGGGCGGGTGGCCTTGATTAGTTTTGTCTTTTTGGGTCTGTAAAAGTGCAGTTTGCACTCTGCGCAGACTGGCAGTCCCTGATCATCGTCCTGATTTCCTCAAGGGAGTATTGGAGTATAAAAGTATAAATTTTGCTGTGTAACCAAAACTATGTAGTCAGTTTTGAAACTTGCTATTTGCTATACATGTACCCAATTTAGTAGGAGAATGAAATCCTAAGAATGTAGAAGACAATGGTGTGTTAATGAGAGGTAGCTAAGAGATGTAGATTAGAACATGATTAAGTCAATGGGTAGAAACAATAGTGGCAGGATGTACGTGTGATAGGCAACTATAGACCGATTGCATATGTTAATGCAACCGGACCAGGAGATTGCTATAAAGAATGCTGTGTCCGTGGATCGGTGGGCAATCAGCGACTGTCTCAGCTTTGATTTGCAAATTAAAGTTTAACCCTTCTTGAAGAATCTTCTGCGTCTCCTGGTCATTTGTGGGGCACGAGAAACCACGACAGGAATAAGGCAGGTTCCGGGCTTTCACGAAATGGAAAAGCCGGGTGACCCCCGGGTGGCAAAGATCTGCATGGAGGGCGTATAGCTGGTCGATCTGCGCGCTGGCACACGTTTCCCGGGATAGGGCATCGGGGGGCTCATTGAGCCTTCCAGGCCGGTACAGGATATCATAGTTGTAGGTGAAGAGTTTGATTCTCCACCTCAAAATGTTATCATTTTCGATTTTGCTCCACTGTTGGTTGCTAAACATGAACGCAACTGAGCGCTGGTTGGTCAGCAGGGTGAACTTTTTGCCAGCGAGATAATGCCTCCAGTGCCTAATAGCTTCCACTATGGCCTGGGCTTCTTTCTCCACCGCGGAGTGCTGAATTTCAGGACCTTGAAGGGTATGAGAGAAGAATGCTACTGGCCTGCCTGCCTGATTGAGGGTAGCAGCCAGCGCGAAGTTGGAGGCTTCACTCTATACTTGGAAGGAAATGGTCTCGTCCACTGCATGCATCGTTGCTTTGGCAATGTCCCCTTTAATGCGGTTGAAGACCGCACAGGCCTCGGCAGAGAGGGGAAAAGTGGTGGACTTGACCAGGGGGCGGACCTTGTCTGCATAGTTAGGGGCCCATTGGGTGTAATAGGAAAAGAAGCCCAGGCACCGTTTGAGGGCTCTGAGGGTGTTGGGAAGAGGGAGTTCCAACAGCGGGCGCATAACGATCGGGGTTAGGACCAATGACTCCGTTCTCCACAACACACCCAAGGATAGCAAGTCGGGTGGTTCCAAACACACACTTGTCCTTGTTATAGGTAAGATGAAAAGCTCTGGCTGCTTGGAAAATTTTTTGGAGGTTGTTGTCGTGATCCTGCCAGTCATAACCGCAGATGGTGATGTTATCCAGATATGGGAATGTGGCCTTCAGTTGGCACTGGTCCACCATCCGGTCCATTTCCTGCTGGAAGACACAGACGCCATTCCTGACACCAAAGGGGATGTGCAGGAAGTGATAGAGCCTGCTGCCTGCCTTGAAGGTGGTGTAGGGGTTGTCCTCCGGGTGGATGGAGAGCTGATGGTAAGCAGATTTTAGGTCTATGGTCGAGTACACCTTGTACTGAGCTATCTGATTGACCATATCCGTGATTCGGGGTAGGGGGTACACGTCAAGCTGCGTGAACTTATTGATGGTCTGGCTATAGTCCACGACCATCCTATTTTTCTCCCCGTTCCAAACAACGACCACCTGGGTCCGCCAAGGACTTGTGCTTGGCTCAATGATCCCCTCCCTGAGCAGCCGCTGCACCTCCGACTTAATGAAGACCCTGTCCCCCGTGCTGTACCTCCTGCTTTTAGTCGCCACCGGTTTACAGTCGGGGGTCAGGTTGGCGAACAGCGGTGGGGGAGGAATCTTGAGGGTGGAGAGGCCGCAAGTGGTGTCTGTAGTGCGGCTGTTGGCATGGTGCTGGGTGGGATGTGAGGGTTGGTGTGTGTGTGTGGTTAGTAGTGGGGTATATGACAAAGCCTCACAAAACTGAGGATTTCTGACAGTGATTGGTGGGAGGGGCCCGTCATACTCCATTGTCACACTTTTCAGGTGGCTCTGGAAGTCGAGCCCCAATAGCACAGGCGCACACAGTTGAGGCATGACCAGTAATGTAAAGTCTTGACATTCTTTGCCCTGCAACACTAGTGTCGCTACACAACCCCCCCCCCCCCCCGGATGTCTGTTGTATATGACCCAGAAGCCATGGCAACCCTTTGGCTTACCAGCCGTGTCACGAGTCCGCAATACCGCATGGTGTCCGGGTGGATAAAATTCTCCATGTTGCCTGTGTGAAACAGGCAGCTTGTCCTGTGCCCCTCCACCAGGATGTCCATCATTGACCTTGTGAGCTGGTGTGGAGCGTTTTGGTCGAGGGTTACGGAGGCCAGAGTTGAATCGCTGTCTTGGTCCGGCGCGGTGGGGTGCCCGGTAAGCACCCGTGGGTCGTAGGCGGTGCGAGGTGGCACCGACCAAGATGGCCGCCTCCATGTCTCGCACAGGCAAGGTGGTGATGGCCAAGATGGCGACCCCATGTCTTGAACGCAGCGCTGCTCAATCCTGCTCGCAGTTTGAACCTACAGGCCTTGGCAAAGTGGCCCTTCTTTCCGCAGCTGGAGCAGGTATCTTCTCAGGCCAAACAGCATTTCTGGGGGTGCTTCTCGAGTCCGTGGAAGTAACACTTGGTGGACCCACGACTGGCAGCAGCCGTGGTCGATTCGCTGGCGGGTTGCGAGGTCTGCGGCATCCACGAGGCCATCGGAAGATCGCGTGCTTGGAGAGTGTCAGAGTTGTGCAGAACGGTTTCCAGTGTGTCAGCCAGCTCAATCGCTGACTGTAAGGTAAGATCAGTGTGTTCCAACAGCCGCTGGTGCACGTAGACTGACCTGATCCCTGTGACAAAGGCATCTCTTACTCGGAGCTCTGCATGCTGTTCAGCTGTCAGCCCTCGGCAATCGCAGGCCCACACGAGTGTCTGTAGGGCCCGGACAAACTCAGCGCTCGACTCTCCTGCCCGCTGCTGCTGCGTCGCTGAGCGATGTCGTGCACAGACGATATTGTCTTCTGAGGGCGCTCATCGCGCCGTCGTAACTTGGCTGGTCTCTAATCATTGAGTAGATCCGTGGACTGACCATGGAGAGGAGAACTCCTCGCTTCGCGGCAGACTCAGTCACTTCAATCTCCTCCAGGTATGATTTGAATCAGGCTAGCCAGAGTTCAAAAGTGTTGCCGGCCTCAGGTGTTTGCGGGTCGAGGTCCAACTTGTCGGGTCTCAGGATATGTTCCATGCCTTAAAATTGTTGTTAATAAAATTGAAACACTATCAATTACTCTAAAAGACTGGAAGTAGAGTAAATACTGAAAGGCTTTTATTAACAAAAAAAATGGATCCACGTCCATGCTGCACGACTCTCCTGGATAGTGGGAGGAGCAGTGACTTTATTCAGGGGTTTGTGGGGGGAGCCACAGAAGCAGTCAGCAGGGGGACGTGTCCAGGCATGTCCTGACAGATATACATGGTTTACCCCGTAATGCCTCCATGATCTCTGTAGCTATGACAGAGCCTGGGCTGTGCACCATCCAGTCCAGGTGACTTACCTTCAGACCCTTCTGTTTTGCAAGAACCTTCTCTCTGGTTATGGTAACTTCACACACTTCATGCCCTCTGACACCTGGAACTTCCACCATACTGCTAGTGTCTTTCACAGAAAAGACTGATGCAAAATACTTATTCAGTTTGTCCGCCATTTCGTTGTCCCCCAAGACTACCTGTCTAGCATCGTTTTCCAGCAGCCTGATATCCACTCTCACCTCTCTTTTGCACTTTATGTATCTGAAGAAACTTTTGGTATCCTTTTTAATATTACTGGCTAATTTACTTTTTTCTTCTTAGTGAGTTTTTAGGTGTCTTCTGTTGGTTTTTAAAAGGTTTGGAATTCTCTAACTTCCCACTAATTTTTGCTTTATTACATGCCCTCTCTTTAGATTTTATGTTGGCTTTGACTAATCTTTTTTGCCACAGTTGTATCAACTTGCCTTTAGAATACTTCTTAATCTTTGGGATGCATATATATCCTGTGCCTTCCGAATTGCTTCCAGAAATTCCAGCAGTTGCTGCTCTGCCATCATCTCTGCCAGTGTCCTTTCCAATCAATTCTGGCCAACTCCTCTCTCATGCTTCTGTAATTCCTTTTACTCCACTGGAATACTGATATATCTGATTTCTGCTTCCCCTTCTCAAAATTCAGAGTGAATTTGAGCATATTATCAAACACAAGGAAATCTGCAGATGCTGGAAATTCAAACAACACACACAAAATGCTGGTGGAACACAGCAGGCCAGGCAGCATCTATAAGGAGAAGCACTGTTGACGTTTCGGGCCAAGACCCTTCGTTAGGACTCCTGACGAAGGGTCTCGGCCCAAAACGTCGACAGTGCTTCTCCTTATAGACGCTGCCTGGACTGCTGTGTTCCACCAGCATTTTGTGTTTGTTGAGCATATTATGATCACTTATTCCTAAGCTCTCTAATCAATTCTGGTTCATTATACAACACCCAGTTCCAGAAAAGGTGATCCCCTAGTGGGCTCACCCACGAGCTGCTCTAAAAAGGCATCTTGTAGGCACTCCCCCTCCCGGAATTCAGCACCAACCTGATTTTTCCAGTCTACCTTCGTATTGAAGTCCCCCATGACCTGCTCTTTTGGCGTGCATTTTCTATCTCCCATTGTAGTGTAGGCCACATCCTTACTACTGTTTAGGGATCTGTATATAATTCCCTTCAGAGTCTTTTTACCCTTGCATTTCCTTAGCTCTATCCACAATGATTCAACACCTTCTGACCCTATGTCATCTCCTTCTAACAAATTGATTTCATTTTTTACCAACCGAGCAATGCTGCCCACTCTGCCTTACTGCCTGTCCTTGCAAAACAATTGTATCCTTGGACATTAAGCTCCCAGCTAAATTCAGCTTTCAGCCATGATTCAGTGATGCCTATAACATCATTCCTGCCAATCTACAACTGTGCTACAAGTTCATTACCTTATTCCATATACTACATACATTCAAATATAACGTCCTCAGTCCTGTGTTCGCCCTTTCCAAATTTCTCCACCTTCTACTTTGCGACTCTTCCTGTTAACTGTAATTTCACCCTATCAACAGCCTCTCCTCGTGACCCATTGCCTCTGTTTGTAAACCAGCTACCTCATCTTCAGCACTATTATCTGCCTTTCCTACGATACTTCTTGCATTGAAATATAATGGAGAAGTAAATCAAATACAGTTATCTAGTTGCAAGTGAGGTGAAGAGCACCTTACAAAAGATCAATGGTCAAGTGTAGCAATCAAAATGTTGATGCCCAAAACAACTCATAGTTTCAGTTATACTTTGTTTTCCAGATATTTCTGTTCTTTTTAATATATTTTTTTGCTCAGCATAACAAAACTTTCAATTTCCAGATACATTTACATTTCTTCCCCTCACAGATATCAGCTATCAGAATGCTTCCATCAAAGTATAGGCATCACCACAGCATCCTATACAAACACCCTTATTAGTAGAGCAGACAGATTTACATCTACATACTGCAGAAAAGGTTGCCATGTTTTATGAAAACTTTGTTATTGAGTGTACCACACATGTCAAAAAGTCCAAAGGAATGGACTTTTTGGTTTTGATATTTTAATCATTGCAAATGATATTTTGTAATATGATCTGGGAAAACCCTGTAACAGCCACAATGAAGGCAGGAAACAGAGTCAGAAATGAATGATTCAGCCCTCTGCTTCTCCACATTGTCTCAGATAAGGAGTCAGACAGCAGGAGGATAGTGATGAGAAACTGCTCCTGTAGAAACCCCACGCATTGGATGAGAATGTGCCATTGTTGAACAAAGGAAGGTACCAGTGGTGCCAATCAGTAAAGACTGGGTACAGCTTTACCCCGGTTGTTGATTGGTCCAGAGCCCACCTAGCTTGTTCCTTGCTAAATGACAAGGATTCCTGCCATTGCTCTTTGCAAAGAGTTGATCCAGAGGGTACTTTATTGATTCAGGGCCTCTACAAATAAGACAGAAAAAGACAGAAAATTTGACCAATGGAATGAAAAGAAAACTTTAAAAATACAGTGGATTCTGGTTAATTGGCACAAATTGGGGCCAGTATATTTTGGCCCAATTAAACGGCTGCCCCAATTACCTGAAGTTTCATGGAAATAGTTAAAAAGGTATAAAAAAGACAAAGACAAACTGAGTAAAAAATTAGGTACTTAAATGAAATATAGAACAAATTAGAGCACTACCAATAGTACTACAGTACTACAAAGCTGTTGTTATCGACAGAGGAATTCACATAGTGTATGCAATGAACAAAGTCATTGCAGACTGCTAGTGCAATAATGAACTGTGTTCATACAAAGCTTTCGACGATTGCTTCCTCCAAATCTTCATTTTCATTGTAACACTCAAAAGGATTGTTGATACCTGTAAATCCTTTGTAGATCTTGCTGAAGTAGTGAAACCATTTCAATTTCACTCACGTCCATTTCTGGCATCTTTAAGCCTGAATGCTTGAAACCACAGTGAGGAAAATAGTTCTGAATTGTCTTACCGCTTACTCCTCACCAACTGTCAGTGATAAAAGTTATTGCTTTTTGAACACAAACGCATGCAACTGACCCTATTTGCTCAAAGCACAGTGTAGTATTTAACTGCCATACAAGTGCGCGCAACTAATGCTAGTTGGAACAACAGTGGGGCAACAGTCTCCTGCTCCAATTAAGTAGCATAGTGTTCTAAACAAGCAAAGGGAATCACAGTAATTTTCTCAATTCTTTTTTGTTCCTTAAGAGCTGTCCCAAATAAGCAGCTGTCCCAATTAACTGGAATCTGCTCTATCTTCAGAATGCTGCAGCTTCCGTCAGTCAGAGTTCACCATGGATGTTGCACCCTAGCTGTCTAGATACTCAAGCCAGAGCAGTATGATATGAAGAGCAAGCTGTTGCTCATGTAGCAAGCTCCCCCTCCCCACACATCTGATGAACCCAAAGGAACAGCAGAGACTGATACAGTTTGGTACCCGCAGCATCGCAGGAGTTGCCAGTCAACATTGAACTCAATGTAGGACTGCCTTATGGACTCCAGCTCTGGATTTTTCCCCTCGGTGTTTACTCCCATTGAGTGGGTGTAGCTGCACGGCTGCGGAGGTTTGAGATCAGAGATTTCCTTCTCCTAGATGAACTTCCAATCGTGGCTGGTGAGCCCCATCTGCCCAAAGTGACTGGTTTTAAGGCACCAGTAACCCACCTTTTCCCATTCTCCCATCATTAGAAAAGGCTCTGCAGGGCTTAGTAGCTAAGCTGCACATGAAGACCAGGAGCTGGACTTGATTGTCAGCAGCTACTTGAGGCACGTGCCGTTGGGGGCATTTAATAGGTAGTGGGAGCTTGTCTCCATTACCTCCGACAGCTATAACAACCTTAAGAAACCATCTTCAGAATACTTCAAATGAAAGAAAAAAATGATAACATCTACTTCATGACATGTAAAACAGTAGCAAGAGCATGTGTCTCTCAGCTCCTGAGACATCCCAGCCCATACATCTGTATGTGTATGCATCTGCGATGGACTGGTCTGTATACCATCTGATACAGCCCACTTTGCTACAGGAAATGCTCTCCCACCATTCAGCGCATCTACAAGGAGCACTACCACAAGAAAGCAATGTCCATCATCAGAAGCCTCCCACCATCCAGGCCATGCACTCTTCTCACTGCCATTGGGAAGGAGCTACAAGACCATTAGGTCCTACACCATCAGGCTCAGGAACAGTTATTACCCTTCAACCACCAGGCTCCTGAAGTGACGTGGACAACTTCACTCACATCAAGACTGATTTCACAACTTACATTCTCATTTTTATTTTCAGTATTTTTTTGTATTTGCAGAACTTACCTTCTTTTACACATTGCTTGTTTGTCAGTCTTTGTGTATTTTTTTTATTGATTCTATGGTATTTCCTTGTTCTACTGTGAACACCTGCAATAAATTCACTTTGAACTTTAAACTGCTGTTGAATACAATTTACCTCAGGCCAGTACATCCTTTACACAGGGGCAATGGAGGAGAATCCAAATACAGGACACTGGAACGTCGACTCAGTTGGGCAGGCTGGCATAGACCTGAACATAGAGCAGGAAACCAGAAGGATTTTGACAAGGAGATGGGATTCACAGGGACTCCCCAGAAACTAGAGTGGGACTTAGATCTAATGGTTCTAATCGGAACAGGGAACAAAGTATCACACAAGAATTGACCAACGAACTGGCAACCTGTGATAGAGTCGTCTTTGTATTTATTTCCCAGTCTCTGATGAAAGCCAGGTGTACGATTATTGGGTAACTAGCAGCAAATGACTGAAATTGGGGCATGATCAGGGAGAAAGAAGTGTTAAAGGGGAACGGCCAACCGAAACCATGACACATCCCTGTGCCAGCTCCTTATAGCTCTCACAATCTTCCTTTAAAAGTACACCTAGTGATCTAACCTCACTACCTTCCTGGGTAGAGGATCCCATAGTCCATCAAAAGAAATTCCTGTGCACCTCAGTTATAAATGACTACCCCTTTCTCTTTCCACTGTGACCCTTTGTTTGATGTTCTCACATTCGTGGGAATACCTTGTCATTTACCATGTCTGCCCCTTGGGATGTTTATGTTTCAATATGATCAGGACCTTTATAACTTCATGGATCATTCAATCACCTTTACAAACACAGAACTGTGAAACTGATTACATAAAATACTTTAGATCTCATTTGAGAGCTGGATTTTGTCTGGGACACTGAACAGAATTCACAGCTCCTCCTTGGACAGTGCTAAAGACATATTGAAGATGGAGGATGCAGCTTCTAACATTCACCATAGAGGTAATGTTCAGGACATGCATTTCCAGCTTAAGATGTTGTTTTACCCAATGTTGGAAACCACTGTCTTTTTTAATAATACTTTTTATAAGATTTGTACTTTTTAATAAACTCATGTAGTTTTCACACTCTGGCAGTAAGCAGTACAGCAGTGAAACTAACAGTTTATCACTGTTCTCATCTTGTTTTAATTATGTAGCCTATTAACTAATAGAACACTAAGGATCGGAAATCAAAGAGAGATCCAACAATTTGGCTGCCAAACATGGAACAATTGAAGGAAAAACTGGACTAACAAAGGAAGTAATGCAGTTGGGAGGTTGAACATTCCTCTGCTCCTTAATTGTCCGAGATTGTCTTCAGTACATCGGTTAAAGGAAGGTTAAGAGTGAATGGAATATGTATTTTATTTGTGATGGAGTTATTGTGGTTATATAACCTGTAGAGAACTGGTATAAATGATCAGACACCCAGAGTCTGATACTAATTTCACAATGGAGTTGGGTGAGTTGTTGAACAAGATGTTGAGAGAATTTTTAAGGTATCAGATAGATGTTTGTTTGGTTATTACTTGATATTATAGTCACAACAGAGTTGTGAGTTTTGTGAGATTTTTTAACATTTAAAAGCGAACAGTACTCCTTAAAATCAAAACTAATACAATAACCAAAGCTTTGAATCAGAACAGTGGGTCCCTCAAATTCTCAGCTGAGAGAGAAAAGAAAATTGAAGTCATAATCAGTTAAGTGATGCATATAAACTTGATACAATTGGTAAAGAAATACGCAAGAAATGTGCTATTGATGCTAAGTCTAGTGAGGACTAGCTTATATGTGATGTTGAAGCAATATGCCAGAAGATCAAAAAGATGTGGTCAGGAACTGAAAAAAAAAACAGCTTGGATGCTAGCAACCTCAATGGAGCTGTCAAGGCACAAGAATATTGAGTTGCAAGTTCATATTGGTACTTTAAAACACAAATACACTGATTTAGAAAAAATGCCTGCTGAAAAAGCAGCAGAAAAACAGATCTTTGTATTAATGGCAAAGTTTGTCCATAGTCAAGAGCTCTGTTCAGAGTTGTAAAGTGAAATGAGGCAAATCTGCACGGCATCGAGAAGTCCTTCACTGGACGATTTGGCCAACCCAGTGAGTGGTGTTAGTAGTGATGTTAATTATGTTGAAGGGCAGCCAGCACTGATTAGTCCCTCTGCAACTCCAAGGAATTGCAAAGTGATGATGACTGTAATGAGGTAATTGGCCTGGCAGCCATGGCAAGACTTGCCCCAGTAAAAACTAAGAGAGTGAAAATGCACAAGACTGATGATGGAGATTATGAAAGGAAACAGGAGGTTTGTCATCAACCGCCAGATCTGGAAAAAAATTGACAAATGATCTAGGGAAATTCCAATTCCTAAAAAAGGAAGCTTAAAGACTTGGGCTGAACTCCAACTAATTAAAAATACATACAAATTATATCCATATCGTTGCATTCAAATTATAGCTACCATGTTAACAACTCAGCAAATAAACCAGTTGACACGGCAAGTTAAAGATAATTAAGGGGAGGAACAAACAGGGTTTGCCAGCTAGTTAGGAAGCAATTAAGGCATGGTTGGAGGGACAAGCCCAAAACCAGGTTGATTGGAAGGAAGTGAACAATTGTAAACAAAAGCCATCAGAGAATGATTCTGAAGATGAAAACTGCTCTGAGACAGCTTAGCTCAGTTACTCGGGAGTCCCAGGAATAAAGAAGGATAATATCGAAGAAGCTATATATGGTCCTCTTAAGTCAAATTTCAAGGATGGTTTGAAACCAGATGTTGCAAAAACGGTGAAGTTAACAAGGGCAAATTGGAGTGAAACTGCTGTTTCCTACAGTGAACAGATACAAACTACCAAACAAGTGGAGTGTAATATTGATATCTGAATGAGATTGGCAGAGACAGGTCAATGGTCTCCATCTGCTAAGCAACAGAACAAGTGGAATCGGATATGCAAATTATGTAGTAGAAGAGGACATTGTGCTAGATCTTGTTGGCATAAGGAATCAGCTTCAGCAGAAGTACAACAACAACCTCAACAGCAAGGGAAGGAAACATTGATTGGACGGCTCAACTTCAGGCTACAAGTGCAGATGTAATGGAGATGTAGTCAAAGTTGCAAAAATGACTAGGTCCAGTCCTGCAGCCTTCATCTGTAGTGGTAGAGAAAAAACTGGACAGCTTAACTACACTGTTGCCAATGGATTTGGAAGACCATGACTGTGTAAGAAGAATAGCATGGCAAGAAGATGTAAATTAGCATTAAGAAGAGTCCTCGTTGAACCTACATCTGGTTCTGTACACTGACAGAGGAGTTCAAATGGTTGTTTGGGTTGTTGTTACAGAAATGAAGTGAGAACCTCAGGAATCATGGCTCCTGGTACCTCGGCACAACAGGCAGAACATAAACCTTTAATTGAGACATGTAACCGAACACAAGGAAATTCAATTAATATCTATAGGGATTCGTCATCTGCTTTCAGAGTCATTCAGGACTTTGGAAATTAATGGAGACAGAGGATTTTTTACAGCCATGGGAAACTCAATCAAGAATGGTGAACTAGTTCAAGAACTTATGGAAGTTATGCAGCTACCATCAGAAGCTGCAGTACTAAAATGTAAAGGTTCCTCAAAAATGACCACAAAGAGAAGCCACAGAAATGCATTTGGAGACAAAACTGCAAAAATGGCAGCAAAAGAAGGAATATAGAAAATAGCAGAAATGAAGGAAGACCAGATAACTGAAATCGTAAAAACACTGTGTCACAGACAAGCATGCATAATAGTCAAGAAATACAAGATCAGTGCTTGAATGAAGAAAGTGGTACTGGATGGAAAATGGTGGGTTATTAAACGATGATGGAGTATGGAGATATGATACTAGCCATAGGCCGGTAATACCAGCTGAGCTGCTTCCTTGCCTGGCACAGCAGATACACTCATTAGGACACATTGGAGTACAATAGGTGGTTGACAGATTCTCCCAGTTCAGGAGGCAAGCTTGACAAACAGTTGGGAAATGCATGACATGTCAGAAAACAAACCCCTGATCAACAGAGAAGCTACCTCAACTAAGTATGCCTGCTCCACGTGGTCTACTTTTACATTTCCAAGTGGATTATATTACTTTAAAAAGTACCAAAGATATTCAGATGAGTTAGTAATAGTGGACAAGTTTGCAGAATGTGTGGAAGCCATTCCAGTAAGAAAAGCTACTGTCTCACACACAGCCTAAACTCCGATTAACTCTGATTCCTATACTGGGTTTTTCATCCACACTGACTCCGACCAAGGAACACATTTCACTGGAAAAGTTTGTCAGGTTATGTCGTACTGATGAATAGTCTTTTCTTTGCCCACATCATCCAAAGTCATCAGGATAAGTTGAAAGAATGAATGACATCAAGCAAAGGCTGAGTAAGCATCACGAGGAAGGTCTACCATGGCCTACAGCTCTTCCTTTGGTTTTATGCAGCAATAGGGCAACCCCAACCAAGACAACAAAATTGTGTCTATTTGAAGTGGTGATGGGGTGACCTATGTATCTGGAGCTCTTGATCTCAGAGAGGCTGATGTGCATGTTATGTCAGATAGTTTGGTTGATTATTGTGTAAAGCTATCACAAGCTGTTCAGTCTGCTTCTCAACAGGTTTCTGCTGCTTGGAGTGGTCCATCAGAAGACAACACACCTTGATTCCTAGTGTAACTCTCGTTTCAGCTAGTGGCTTAATATAGGGAATGATAGCCCCCTGGCCCAGCCGAACTTAAGAAATCTCGTTTGGGTAGATGCTGCACGATGTGTCCCCTGTAACATATCAGTACCACAAAATAACTAACAATACACAGTATGTGATTAAATGATTAAGCTTTATATTGTAATTCTTAATTTGACTATATGGTTAGTAAAGAAAACAAAAAAAAGATAAATGGCCCATTCTCATGAAACAGTCTAATGCGCAACATTGGAGCTCACTGATAAGGCCATTCGTTCACCATCGACCTCCTCTGATCGTCACTGACCTTTGGACCCTCACTCCAAGTCCACTCCATCCGAGGTCTACCAGCTCTTTCCATTTGCGTCTTCTCTCCTCATCTCTCCCCGGCAAAAGACCGAATTCCCGGCTCCCAGACACACAAGGAAGAACAACATCCTGCTCATTGGTTAGCATGCCTCGTTATCTCTAGTCATAACCTAAACTTTGCTGCTATAGAGAAACCATTACCTCGACAGTGACTCATCAAGAAAAGCCGTTACATTAGCAGTGAAACCTTACAGCGTGTTGCACTAGTAAGTTGGTTCTGGTCAAGAAACTGCACAAGGAGCCCTTGGGAGCTCGGTGGGAACGTCCTTACCAAGTACTATCAACAACCAATTCAGCAGTTAAGGTAGAATGAAAAAGCAAGTGGATAAGCACCAGCCACTGCTATTGAGCTAAAGTGACTCCAGATCAAGACCAGGACTGTGGAAGACTTCAAACACAAATATAATTATTGGGCATTTTTATTGGACATTATTATTATAATATACAATTTTGTGTTTGTTTAAAAGCAATTACTTTGAATTTTCAGATAGGATTCTGCCAGGGTCCCTTATAGAATCAAAAGGGGAAACTGTTGGAAACCAGTGCATTTTTAATAGTACTTTTTATAAGATTTGTACTTTTCAACAAACTTATGTATTTTTCACACTCACTGGCAGAAAGCAGTACAGTAGGTAAACAAATAACTTTTCACGTTTCTCATCTTTCATTGGCTAAGTATTAGCACATTGCCCATGTGAGGTAATTGCTTAAATTATGTGGCCTATAAACTAATTAATTCCTCACTAAGGAACTTCTTTATCATTTCTATTAAAAAGAGATAGATTTTTCAGAAGTGTCATTTTTATTCCTTTTGTCGTTCAATTCTTAGTATTGTTTCTCATCTCTTAGAATTAAGACTACTCGTCATTCTTGATGCCTGGAAGAACATTCAGAATCAGAAATTAAACAACCATGTTGTTACTTGGAATTCTTCAGGTCTGACTGGAGTGTAAAGCAGTTTGAATTGTTGCTTTGAAAAGGATAGTTGAGGGAGAAAAATATTGTTGTGTAATGGGGAAGAAGTTAACGAATGGGAGTAAATGGTCTACTCTTGCAGAGAGATAGACGTGGCCAATAGCTGTGGCCTCTTCTTAAGCAATAATCATCCCTTTATTCTCTTATTCTATAACTTATTCATCTTTCGCACATAATTAAGGTTACAATGCCAAAACAAGAAGTAAAATTGTAGAGGGAAAGATTTTTCTAATTCATTGGAAACATAAATTGGGAACATATGTTCTCAGGGAAATGTACGGAAGAAATATGGCAAATGTTTAGGGGATACTTGTGTGAAGTTCTGCAGGGAAAGGATGGTAGAGTACAGGAACTGTGGTGTACAAAAGGAACTGTGGTATAAATCTAGCCAAGAAGAAAAAAAGAGCTTACAAAAGGTCCAAAAAACTAGGTAATCATAAAGATCTAGAAGATCATTAGGCTTGCAGGAAGGAGCTTAAGAAAAAAATTAGGAGAACCAGAAGGGACCATGCTAAGGCCTTGGTGGACAGGATTAACAAAAACCCCAAGGCATTCTACAAGTATGTGAAGAGCAAAAGGATAAAACATGAGAAAATAGGATCAATAACATGTGACAGTGGAACAGTGTGTATGGAACTGAAGGAGATAGCAAAGGTACTTAATGAGTACTTTGCTTCAGTATTCACTACGGAAAAGGATATTGGTGATTGTAGGGATGACTTACAGTGGACTGAAAAGCTTGAGCATGTAGATATTAAGAAAGAGGATGTGCTAGAGTTTCTGGAAAGCATCAAGCTGGATAAGTCACCGGGACTGGACGAGTGTACCCCAGGCTACTGTGGGAGGCAAGGGAGGAAATTGCTGAGCTTCTGGCAATGATCTTTGCATCATCAATGGCAACGGGAGCAGTTCCAGAGGATCAGAGGGTTGCGAATGTTGCTCCATTATTCAAGAAAGTCAGTAAACATAGACCAGGAAATGGTAGACCAGTGAGTCAGTGGTTGGTAAGTTGATGGAAAAGATCCTGAGAGGCAAGATTTATGAACATTTGGACAAGCATAATATGGTTAGGAATAGTCAGCATGGTTTTGTGAAGAGCAGGTCATACCTTACGAGCCTGATTGAATTTTTGAGGATGTGACTAAACACATTGATGAAGGTAGAGCAGTAGATATAGTGTATGATTTCAGCAAGGCATTTGACAAGGGACCTCATGCAAGGCTTATTGAGAAAGTAAGGAGACATGGGATCCAAGCAGACATTGTTTTGTGGATTCAGAACTGGCTTGCCTACAGAAGGCAAAGAGTGGTTGTAGACAGGTCATATTCTGCATGGAGGCCAGTGACCAGTGGTGTGCCTCAGGGATCTGTTCTGGGACCCCTACTCTTTGAGATTTTTATTAATGACCTGAATGAAGAAGTGGAGGGATGGTTTAGTAAACTTGCTGATGACACAAAGGTTGGAGGTGTTGTGGATAGTGTGGGTGGCTGACAGAAGTTACAGCGGGACATTGATAAGATGCAAAACTGGGCTGAGAAGTGGCAGATGGAGTTCAACCCAGATAAGTGTGAGGTGGTCCATTTTGGTAGGTCAAATAAGATGACAGAATATAGTACTAATGGTAAGACTCATAGCAGTGTGGAGGATCAGAGTGATCTTGGGGTCCAAGTCCATAGGACACTCAAAGCTGCTGCACAGATTGACTCTGTGGTTAAGAAAGCGTACAGTGGATTGACCTTCATCAATTGTGGGATTGAGTTTAGTAGCTGAGAGGTAAGATAGGACCCTAGTCAGACCCCACTTGGAGTACTATGCTCAGTTCTGGTCACCTCACTATAGGAAGGATGTAAAAACCATAGAAAGGGTGCAGAAGAGTTTTACAAGGTTGTTGCCTGGACTGGGGAGCATGCGTTATGAGAACAGGTTGAGTAAACTCGGTCTTTCTTCCTTGGCGTGGCAGAGGATGAGAGGTGACCTGATAGAGGTGTATAAGATGAAGTGAGGCATTGATCATGTGGGTAGTCAGAAACTTTTTACCAGGGCTTAAATGGCTAGCACAAGAGCGTACAGTTTTAATGTGCTTGGAAGTAGGCACAGAGGAGATGTCAGGGGTAAGTCTTTTACTCAGAGAGTGGAGAGTGCGTAGAATGGGCTGCCGCCGATATTGGTGGAGGCGGATATGATAGGGTCTTTTAAGCAACTTCTGGACGTACACGGAGTTCAGATAAATAGAGGGCTATGGGTAATCTAGGTAATTTCTAAGGTAAGTACACATTCGGCACAGCTTTATGGGCCAAAAGGCCTGTACAGTGTTGTAAGTTTTCTATGCTTCTATGTTTCTATGTTTTGATTAAGGAGGTTTGTCTAGACTCTGAACACTCTGACAAGCTTCTGCAGATAAGACAATAAGACATAAGGGCAGAATTAGGCAATCTGGCCCATCGAGTCTGTTCTTCCATTCAATCATGGCTGGTTTATTTTTCCTCTCAACCCCATTCTCCTGTCTTTTCCCCTTTACCTCCCTTACTAACTAGGAACCTATCTACCTCTGCTTTAATGACTTGACCTCCATGACCATCTGTTGCAATAAATTCCTCAGATTCACCACCCTATGGCTCGAGAAGTTTCTCCTCATCTTAGTTCTAAAGGGATATCCTTCCATTCTGAGACTGTGCCCTCTGGTCCTAGACTGCCCCTTTATTGAAGAGATCCTCTCCACGACCACTGCATCTAGGCCTTTCACTGTTGAGTATGTGTCAATGAGATGCCCCAGATCAACAGATTTGCTGTTGAAAATATCCTGTCTGGTTTCATCATGGTCTAGTTGGCAAATTTGAATGCACAAAATATGTAAGAAGCTGCAGGGAGCCATGCACTCTGCTCAATGCATCAGCGGTGAATCCCTCTCCACTATAGGTAGTATCTACACAAGGTGTTATTTCAAGATGGCATGGCCCACCATAGGGCCATGCCATCTTCTCACAGCTATTATCAGGAAGAAGATACAGAAGCCTGAAGTCCCACATCACCAGATTCAAGAACAGCTACTTCCCTTCAAATATTTGATTCTTGAACCAACAGACACAACCCTAAAAAGTACAGTTTAGCAATATTAAAACCACTTTGATAATGATGCACTAAAATGGACATTTTTATTCTGATTGTGTTCTTTCTTGAAAAATGTGTGTATAGTGTGTACAAATTCAGTTTGTATTTTTCTTGTGAATGTTTCTTACCTGATGCTGCTGCTACAAGTGAAGTTTTTCACTGACCCTGTGCACTCGTACTTGCGCCTATGACAATTAACCTTGACCTTGACTTTGATTCCTGGCCCAGTAAGCAATGCTCCTGATGCTCCATTTACCGCCTTTTCCAGCATTGCAAAATATCTAATATTCATCAAGATTGCCAGTTTTAATCAGTTGTGAGGCTATTTAGTCAATTTTACTGAAAACTACTTCTTCTTAGCCATTTGGAAATCAATACTTTCCTCTATATTACTCCATATAAACTATTCAGTGAAATGAAATGTTAACAGAAAGTGATACAAGGTGGCAAAAGAGGACGTTGAGCTTTATGGTTCACAGTGGTCTCAAAGCATGAGGGATAAAAATTGTTGAAGTGGTTGAAAAAGCCAGCTGGTTTGTGGATGAAGAACAGACATTTCTCTCCCTGTGTCTGATCTGGTCAAAAGATCTTTTATGTGGTTGGCAATTAATGTCTCTGGAAGCAGCTGCACCCAGCTGTACCAACAAGGCATGACAATGTATCAGGCCTTGAAATTATTCCTGAATTGACAGAAAAAAAAATCAGAGTGAATTGACCTTGTTCAGTTTTTGAGAATCTTGGCAGCACTGATGAGGCCAGCATTATCACCCACCCTTAATTACCTTTGGACTGAGTCAGAGCCAACTACATTGGCTGGTCTGGATTCACACATACAGTAGGACATACCAGGTAAGGGTAACTGATATCCTTCCCCAAAGGACTTCAGTGGGATGAGGATTGTAACGAGGAAATTTTGAAAGCTGATAGACAATGATGGGTGTAGAGAAGATAAACCATGATTAAGATTGAGACAGTGTTGTGTCTGAAGGAATAGGAAAAGTTAGACATTGGAGAGATAGCAGATGCTGGAAATCTGAAACAACCTACAAAGGTACTGGAAAAACTTAACCGGTCAGATAGCATCTACTTCCCTCCATAGATGATGCCTGGCCTGCTAACTCTGAACATCCTCTACATAGCACCATCCAGAGACAGAGAAGCAGTTTCAGCGACAGGTTACTATCGATGCAATGCTCCTCAGACAGGATGAAGAGGTCAATACTCCCCAATGCCATTAGGCTTTACAATTCTACCGCCAGGACTTAAGAACTTTTTAAAAGCTATTATTAATGCTTTTTGAGATAGTGATTTAGATGCATATCATATTCTTTACTGAGTTAAGTATTGTATGTAATTAATTTTGCAATTAATTACAATTAATACAAGTGTATGGGACATTGGAAAAAAGTTGAATTTCCCCATGGGGATGAATAAAGTATCTATCTATCTATCTATCTATCTATCTATCTATCTATCTATCTATCTATCTATCTATCTATCTATCTAAGTTCCTCAAATACATTGCGCAAGAGAAGTTACGACCATTTCCCTAAGCACAGAAGGTTAAGGGGAGATTCAGCAGTGATGTTCCAATTGGATGACGTAATTACGAAGATTAGATGGGAGCCTGTTTTCACTGCCAGAATGTTCTGAAATAACCAGGGGAGACAGAACAAAATGACTGAAAGAAAAGTAAATGAATTAGGGGATTTATTTCATAACAAATCGCATTGTATCAAAATGTTTCCATGGAAAGCCAGTGGAAGCAGATTGAACTACAATTTTCAAAAGAGGATTGGATGTTTACTAAAAGAGGAAACATTTTCAGGGAAGTTGGGCAAGAGTTAGATTGGAATTAATTGGCAGATCTTCCTGAGCAGCAAAATTCAATGTGAATGCACTGTTCACTCACTCTGCAGCAGAAGGCATTCCTAGGCTTATTCACACTCTACAAACGACAGTGCTGGTGAAACTGGACAAAAGCAAAGAGGATAATTTTGGATTCATAACATAATACAAATATTTAGATCTTTAAGTATTTTGGAAAGGTTTAACCACATCACCCTTCTGTTGTGTATTTAATATTTTAATAATATTTGAATAATCGTGTGTGTGTGTATATAGGTTGATTAAGCATTCTTGCCCACTTAAACAATTAATTACAGGCTATATGCAAAAGTAAGTTAATTACATATGTCATCACACAACCATGTGATAAGTAGGTGCCTCACCTTCAATAAATATGTAGTTAGACTCACCTTTTGGACTCTTATGACTTCAATGCCTGCAATGAAGCCATACAAAAGCAAATTAAGAAAGAAACTGGATGATGCCACAACTGTCCCCATGCCAACACCATGAACTGTTGCCCAACAGAGGACAAACAGATATCGGTGCCAACCTCTGGGCCTCTGGGCCTCTGGTTGGGAAGTATATTGGACCAAGGAAGGACCATGCTCCTCAGAGGAATCATGAAAGTGATAGGTGCGACTACAGCAGTTTTTGTAGGCAACATATCTGAGAAAGATTCTGTTATGTTGATCAGACAGTTACTTGTTTTTAAGCTGGAAGAGAGTTCAAGGAGCTTCAGGAAAATTGAAAGCATCTGGAGTTAATGGAGATACAAAGAACAGAGGGTTCATCAGATGATGTTGTGGTTGAGAAAAACCAAGAGGAGAGATCAGATCTTAAAGGGAGCAATAGAAGGATTAATAGAATACTCCCATAAACCAAATACACCTCTCAATGATAAAGATTCACAAACTAGAAGTAAAAGGAGGGAAGAGCTGGAGAGAATAATTGTGAACAAGGAAAGAATGATATGGAAGTAAGAGAGAAAAGAAGAACAAAGGCATTCAGAGCTGTCAGAACCACTTCCTGCAGTCCCAGGGTCAACTCCTACAGCCACCATGGAGCAGGCCTCAGAAACGGAGATTGTTTTCACAGCCACAAGTCTCATTCATCAAGAAAAGATGTTATTCCACAAGAGTAAGAACGCCTCCACTGGGATGAAATCTTTCAGACTAAATGGGGCAATTTAAAATTTACTATGCTGTGGATGTCTGAATATAGTAGTTGTCCACACATTTATTTACATCACAATATACTGCACACATTAAGACATCTCAGACAGTTATTTTATCTCATTGTAATCTACTTCACTTGAAGAATGTTTACAGTGTTGAATGATGAGAAAATTAAAAACAAAAATGTTTCAATATTGTTTATTTTGGTTTTGATGAACTGATTTTGGTTAGGAGCAGGAATTCATGACCCTGTGGTAATAATTTCCACACTGAATGACTGCATCGTCCATGCCCAGCCTTTGTGTTGTGTTAGGTTGGTGTGTTTCCTCCCAGCCATGTTTTACATTGAACCATGGCAAAGAAACCCAGGTGCAAGTCTGCACCCGTATGTGTAGGGATGAACCCCTGTTGGTGTTCGGCCAACTAAATCCAAACAGATTTGTGATTCTAAACGTCCTGTTGTGCACCTGGCTCAGAGTATTCCAATACAACGACATTCCAATAATTCGACTTCTGCTTGTTCAGACATCCTGAATGTTTCGATACTTGGAAACTTTCTGCTCCCTTTGCACTCACCTGATTTACTGTAAAATATTCTTTAAAAGGTGAAGGAGAGTATGTCTGGAATGTACAAAGAAAATCATGTTGCCTCAAATGCAGTGTACCAGAAGTAAGAAGATATTGAACAAACTTGGATTATTTTCCCTGATGCACTGGAGACTGACAGGTGATTTGATAGAAGTACATAAAATTATAAGGGTCACAGGAGGAGTTGATACTACCATTTTTACAGCGTGAAAATATCAAATACTAGGGCACACAGCACTGAGCTGCAGTGGGGTTTAGAGGATGTTTAGAAAGGATATGTGGGGTAAATCTTTCTGCACAGTGATTAGTGGTGCCTGGGTGGTGCTGCCAGGGGAGCTGGTGCAAACAGATGCAACGATAACATGTAACAGGCACATGAACAGGCAGGGAATGAGGGATCTGGGCCAGGGGAAGCCAGGTACAATTAGTTAGATTGGTCATCACAGATATTGTGGGCTGAAACACCTGTTCCTATGCTGTACTTTAATAGGTTCAACTATCACATGGTCAAGAATATCTCATCAGTCGCCATCACCACAGCTATCCCAAGGGAATTTCACATCATACCTGGAGTCAAATGAAAATTAAGTGTTCCTGAATATATATAGGGTCTGTCTGCAGTACATGCCAGCCCTACCACAAGGGTTTAAATCCATCATAAGCCTTGATGTGTTGAAGTTATCTCAACCAGAAAGAGGGAACAGTGATCCCCACAGCAGGTTCAGAGCTAGAAAGGTATTTGAACTAATATCAAGCATTCAGGAAATAATAGCAGATAATCAAAAGGAGTTTTACAATATACCATGGAGCAGATGGTTGCAAAATTATCTCTCAAGGGATTAAAGGACCAGAGTGTTTCCACAGATACTAAACTGAATAAAGAGCAGAAGGCAGTGACTGGGGATGGAGGGCACTTTTCAGAGAGGAGGCAAGTGTGCAATAATAATTCCTGTGGCTCAGTGTTGGGATCTTGAATCTTTTTGTTTTCATAATGAACTGAATTCATGGTGACTGCAGATGACCTGAGATAAAAAGTGTACAAACAATCAGAAATTGCAGATTTTAGCAGGACATGGGCATGGATTATGGAAATAGGCTGACACTGGCACATAAAGATTAATAGGGAAAAGGTGAAGCTTTGCATTTCAGCATGCAGAGTGGGAAAGGCTAACTGAATTGTACAATATTCTAAAGTGAATATTCTAAAGTGTACAATAAGACTTTCCTGATTGTCCTCAAATGTTTAAAAGCTTGAGAAAATGAGGGCAACTTTAAGCAGAATAGTAATAACACTAGACAACAATTTTTTTTCAGAAGTGTTGTTCCTCAGAATATTTTTTTGGTTTATGGTAGACCACATGAAGCTGAACACAAATATAATTTCAGACTTCTTGTATCACATAGGAATTTGGAGAAGCAAGAAATTAACTTTTATTGAATATAATGCATTTAGCTGCATAATGGTGCTGACACTTTGCAACAGTTCAACTGTGCTAACAATGTTTTGCTGATGATTTTCACTTGCACTTAGTGTCTGAGATCTCTTGCTTAAGTGTCGAACAATAATCAGCCAACATTGATGGATTTCAGTTGTCCTGATACCATTTCTCCATGACCACAATGTCCTGGTGAAACCTTCCACCATGCTCATCACTGACAGCACCAAGATTTGGAAGGATGAAGTCTAAATGGGAATACAGAAAGTGAATGTTTAGTGACATGTTTCATTTCATGGTTTTGTATGCTCGAAGCGTGTTGTCAACCAGTGGTACATAGATTGGTGCTCTGTGGATGCCAAGAATATTTTCAACAACATCCTTGGATGCCTTCCATGTGATTTTCTCCATTCCCACTAGAAGTTCTTTGAATTGCCTATCATTGATGACCTGTTTGATTTGCAAACCAAGAAATATGCCTTCCTTAATCTTGGCATCAGCTTTTCTGGGAAACGTCTGTCTCAAGTATCAAAATCCTTCACAGAAATTGATAGCCTTTCTAAAACCTGTGCTGCCATGCGGCATCTGCCCTGCCAAAGCATGCCCAGGCCTGCTTGGAGAAGATATAAAACTTCTCAGCTTACATTGTGGGCAACATTTGAATTGACTTGACTTATGAATTGAAATTGGTGATTTTCATGATCTACAGCCTCAAATCTATGAGATACACCCAAAAGTATTCAGGAAGCAAAATATATTTTGTCCAGTGTAATGGAATAGTGGAACAGAATATAAGAAAGGGGAGTTTTGCCGAAGCTCAACAAACCGAAGCCTGTTTTTCAGATGAAGCATTACGTTCGGTTCTGAGGACCACACTTCAGGAAAAATGTGAAGATCTAAGGTTGGATGCAGAAGAGATTCTCCAGAATGATACCAGGGATGAAAAAGGTGAAATCTGTAGATTACAAAAGGTTGGTGACCAGGGGAGGTGCATTGAAGGTAGAGAGTAAAATAAGGAAGAGACTAATCTGGCTGATTCATTTCACCAAAGACCTGCCTGAAGCCTGATGGGCTCCTCTGTGTTGATAAATTCCACATCTCCAGCAGGGTTTAAAGCTTTTTCCTCATTGCTTTGCAGCTTTCATCGATAACTTTTGGCAGAGACGGTTAAACAAAAATAAACCACGTCAACAGGAGGAGAAGTTATTTGTCATGTAGTGAAGTGACGTCACCATGAGAGGGACAGGGGTGGCAGAGCTGGGGTCTGTGAAGCACAGGGGGCCTCTGAATGCACGGTCCTCAAGGTCTGGCTTCTGGTGACCGGGGCAGAGGTGACAGTAAACAAGATCATTAGGAGTAACTCAACAGTGACATTGATTTTGAATGTCTGATACTGCAGTTCAAACGTGACAGCAGCTGAAAGCAGACAGCTGATTGATGAGGACACAGCAAAAACCTTCTGACAATATTGTCCTTAAACAATGTTGTGGCGGGGAGGACACCTTGGCGGAAAATCAGCTGAGACACACAGAAGTCATAGACTCTTCCAATACATGAACAGGAAGTGGCTGCAGGTTTTGGAGCTGGAGCAGTGTCCGGAGTCTTTGTATCTCATCCGTGAGGATGAGAGCTTGGAACATGCAGTTAGGGAGATGGATGCACTACAGCCAAAGTGTGTGGAGGCAAACAGGGAAGACTGGGCAAGTTAAAGGGCTGGTGGCCCAGGTGACCTGAGAACATCTCTCTCACTCATGGACAGACATCCATTCTGGATTTTGATGAGGGTAACATTTCCTCAGGGGCAGGGACCACAGCATGACGGAGGGACTCATCTGTCCATCAGTAGGATGGACAGGGACATCTATTGCTGCAGAGTTGTCTCCAGGATGGTTTGTTATCTCCCAGGTGTGAGCAGCAAAGACACCTCAGAGCAATTGCAAGGCCATCCTGGAGGGGAAGGGTGAACAGTCCACTATCCCAGTGCTTTTCAGCAATGAGAATTTGGTAAAGGTAAAAATGAATGATATAAACCTATTCAGAAAGTTGAGGCAAATGGGATCCAAGGCAAACAAAATAATTAAATCCAGAGGTGTACCTCAGGGATATATCATAGAATCCCTCTTGCTGTTGCTAGACTCTCAGTGGCCACTTTATTAGATACACCTGTACACTTGCTCATTAATGCAAATACCTAATCAGCCAATCACGTGGCAGCAGCTCAACACAAAAGGTTCACTTGTTGTTCAGACCAAACAGAAAAATGGGAAAGACATGTGATTTAAGTGACTTTGACCATGGAATGTTTGCTGGTGACAGATGGGGAGGTTTGCGTATGTCAGAAACTGCTGATCTCCAGGGATGATCATGTATAACAGTCGGTAGAGTGTACAGAGAATGGTAAAGAAAGCAAAAAAACATCCAGTGGGTGACAGTTCTGTGGGGAAAAACACCTTGATAATGAGGAGGAGAATGGCCAGGCTGGTTCAAGCTGACAGGAACCACGCATTACAACAGTGGTGTGCAGAAGAGCATTTCTGAACAAAAAACACATCAAACCTTGAAGTAGATGGGCTACAGCAGCAGAAGATCACAAACACTCAGTAGCTGTTTTAGTAGGCACAGAACATATCAAACAATGTGTCCACTGAGCTTCGATTAATCACTCAGATGTTTAGCTCGGGTGTGTCTGTTGATAACTTAGAGGTTGGTGATATTGTGTATAGAGTGTAAGGTTTGCCAAGGCTACAGCTAGATGGAGATGAGGAGGAAGGTTAGGAGAATAATCCTGGCAAATACGTTGCATTTCGAGAAGTCAAATCGGTCTGAGACATATGCAAATGACATCCACAAAATGGCCATTTTAGCGACTGATCCTTGCAAAATTCATAAATCAGCACCCAAAAAAGGAAGCATGAAATAGAATTCACTCTCATAAATTAATGTGAGAAGAGTATATCAATTTTTTTTTCAAGTGGTATGTACACAACGCTGGAAGAACTCAGCAGGTCAGGCAGCATCTGTGAGAAAAGAGTAGCCAATGTTTCGAGGGGAGAGAGAGAGAGAGAGAGAGTTAGTTAGTTATTGCCTGTACAGTATTTGGCAGTGTGTTAAGGAGTGTTAATTGACAGAGGGACAGAGATCAGTACGTTGTTCTCTGAAAGAGGTAACACAGACAAGTTGATGCTGAATGATCACATCTATACATTGCTGCATAGAACAAAAAAATAGGGACTTTATGTTCCAACACTGGTATGACGCCACATAGAGTCATGGGTGCTATACCAGTTACCACAGGTCAGAAAGGATGTGGTTGTGCTGGTGCAAGAGCAGAGAAATTTCGCCAGAAAGTCATCTGAATTGCAGGACCTTTGTCATGGGGAATAGATTGGACAGATTAAGTGTGTTTTCCTTGAATGGAACAAGAGTGACCTGATAGATGCATGTAAAATTATAAGAGGCACAAATAAGGTAGATAGTCAGAACCTTTTTTCCCCGTAGTGGAGTCAGGTAGGATACCGTAGATTTCGCACTACAGAGCGCACCTGATTAAAAGCCGCTGGCTCTAATTTTAGAAAGAAAATCAATTTTGTACTTGTACAAGCCGCACCGGATTTTAGGCCGCACCGGATTTTAGGCCGCAGGTGTCCCACGTTGTAATATGAGATATTTACACAGAAAGATATTACACGTGAGGATTTTTTAACTTTTAATTAAATCCATATGGTAACATAAACAAATACTATTGCAAATGCTTTTTTTCGAACCTTGCCTGTAACGCGGCTACTTTTAAATATACATACGTATCGGTAACACACAAATTACGTTGGGTATACTTTTTTACTGAACAACATTCCAATATCTCCTAACGACTGGTAAAAATATATATATACTGCAGCCTACCAGGAAATGTTATTGATCGCCTTTAACTTAAAAGCAGCGTTCGCTCAGATCTAATGCCGCTCGCCCCCACCTTCCCGTTTATCGCAAACCGGTATTTCCCACAAGACGCGGCGAAACCGGGTGTGATGTCATAGCATCCCGGGATGTAGTACAGAAAACAAATATAGTTAAAACACTTATAACTTTAACTAGAAATTATTAACAAATGAATTACTAAGCGAAAATATTATAAACTAAATAACTGCCATAAAGGCAGCACAATGCTTTTCTTCGAGTGTTTTCCATGTTGATGAGGGTGAGTACAAATGACTGATTTACAATAATTTAATTGTGAAAGTGCGCTTGATTTATCGTACAATTTCATTGGACCTCTGTGAACTACTCATCAATTTTATTGGTCTACTGTTACGAGGCAGAATGTTTTTGGCGGCATGAAAAAAAATCATGCATTAGCCGCACCGTAGTAAAGGCCGCAGTGTTCAAAGCTGTTCAAAATGTGGGAAAAAAGTAGCGGCTTATAATCCGACATCTACGGTAATTACAACTGAGACTTCAGACAGGCACTGAAATTGGCAGGGCTAGAAAGGTAGGATCTAAAATCGGCAAATGGGATTAGTGTAGATGAGCAAAGCGGTTAGTGTGGACATGATGGGCTGAAGGGCCTGTTTCAGTGCTGTATAATTCTATGACTTTAAACCAAATGTACATCATCTTAACTAATTGCCATTGAACGAATGTGACTGCAGGGTGATCAAAGGTGGAACTGAATACTTCAGGGTAAATATTTCAGAGCATCGATATCCATGAACAAGGGGAATAAATAAAAAGAATTAGGTTAGTACAGTAGTTAGAAAATATCTTGACAAAGCAGATGGTGATATAGAATTAGATTCAATATGAATGAAGCTTAGGAGTGTTCAGGTACGAACACATTAGTGTGAATTATTTGTATTAAGATTATAGACCTGCTATAATTAGAGACGCATGCAAGAAGGTTATTGCAGGTATTCCAGCTTCCTCCCACATTCCAAACACGTACAGTTAGGGTTGGCAAGTTGCGGCCATGTTATGTTGGTGCCAGGAGTATGGTGACACTTGTGGGTTGCTCACAGCACAGTCCTCGGCTTGTGTTAGTTGTTGTCGCAAAGCAATGCATTTCATTGTACGTTTCAATGTTTCGATGCACATGTGACAAATAAAGATCATCTCTAAAGCATTTGTAAGATCCTGATACTTCTGTGATCCAAAGGTTCTTCGGAAGAAAAGAATCAGGCATAAACTTATTGCTTACGAATATTTATTAAGTGTTACAAGGAAGAGGAGCCAAGAGGGAAGAGAAAAAAAGTAGTGTGTTCTTCTCGTACTCAGACCAGGGATAACAAAACTTACATTGATATCTATTAAAACTATAAAATAGCCAGTTTCAAATGGCATGACATCTGCGACAGAAAAATAAAGAAGCAACTCTGCCATAATTAATGGAAAATTCACTGAAGAATTACATGTTAACACTGTGGCCACTTTATTAGGTACACGTAATATTTGCTTGTTAATGCAAATATCTAAGCCAATCACGTGGCAGCAACTCAATGCATAAAAGGTCAAGAGGTTCAGCTGTTGTTCTGACCAAACATCCGAATGGAGAAGAAATATGATCTAAGTGACTCTGACCGTGGAATGATTGTTGGTGCTCGGCAAAGTGCTTTGAATATTTTAGAAAATGCTGATCTCCTGGGATTTACATGCACAACAGTCTCTAGATTTACAGACAATGATTCAAAAAAAAATCAAATAACCGTGCATTACAACAATGGTACGCAGAAGAGCATCTCTGAATGACAGTATGTCAAACGTTGAAGTGGAAGGGCTGTAGCAGCAGTAGAGCACAACCTTACACTCAGTGGCCACTTTATTATGTTCAGGGTTAATAATGTGGCTGCTGAGTGTAAATAAGTGATTGTAACTACTATAAAGTTATACTCAGGAGAAGTAACACCCAAATCCAGCAGTCTCTAAGGGCCAAGTGGTCATCCACACATCCTAGTCTTTGGGGTCTTCTATACCTTTGTAGCAGTTCAGTAACCTTCTTATGAAAGATAAGAAATTTAGTTCCTTAAGGTTGTTATAGCTGGGGGTGGTAATGGGGACAAGCTCCCAATAGTGCACACCTCAAAAAGCCTCTGACAACGAAGTCCTGCTCCTGGCCTTCACATGTGGCTCAGCTACTAAGCCCAGGGAACTATTTCTACTGACAGGAGAAGGGGCGAAGGTGGGTTACTGGCACTTTAAAACCAGTCACTTCGGGCAGATGGGGCTCATCAGTCATGGTTGGCAGCTCGCCTAGGAGAAAGAAAATTCTGATCTCAAAGCTCCGCTGCCTTGTGGCTATACCCGCTCATGGGGAAAGCTTCAGGTATAAACCCCATGGGGATATCCGGAGCTGGAGTCCCTAAGGCAGTCCTACATTGAGTTCAATGCTGACTGGCAACTCCTGTGACGCTGGTGGTACCAAACTGTATCGGTCTCTGCCGTTCCTTTGGGTTCATCGGATGTGTAGAGAGGGGGAGCATTCTACATGAGCAGCAGCTTGCTCTCCATATCGTCCTGCCCAGGTTTGCATATCTAGACAGCTAGGATGCAATATCCATGGTCAACTCTGACCAATGGAGGCCTCAGAAATGCACTTTGAAAGATGAATTCAAAGCCTTAGAAAATGTACAGGGTACTACAAAATTGATTCCAAACTGAACTAACTGAAGATAATGAGATCTCAAAGGCTGGAGTGTTTCTTCTAGAACATCCTGAATTTTGAGGTGATTGAGTACAATGTAATATAAAAAATTCCAGACTGCATGGCCAGTTTGGTGAGAGGGCAAGAAATGGAGGTTAAGCAGGATCCCAAAAGAAACAGACTCAATGTTAGGCATCTCTGCTGGTCAGAGCCACCAGCATGTATTGCTAATTGGTACGGTGGATGTTATCTTCAAAGATGAGCTGGACTGGTTCCTTCAGTAACAGAAATTGTCTTATATAGCTAAACTGTGAGATGTCATTCATTGGTTTTAGCTGTTTAAAAAGGACAGGACTATTTTCCAAGAGTCTTTACCTTTCCATCCCTGTTTATTTCAAATGAGAATAGGAATCAGAATCAGGTTTATTAACACTGAAATGTGTCATGTAATTTGTTTTTTGGCAGCAGTATAATGCAATACAAAAATTGCTAAAATTTACATAGAGAAATATGTACTAAAATTAACACAAATTGCAAAAAGAGCGCAAAAAAATTGAAGTAGTGTTCACAGAATGTTCAGAACTCCAATGGTAGAGGGGAAGAAGCTGTTCCTAAAATGTTGAGTGTGTGTCTCCAGATTCTTGTACCTCCTCATTGATGGTAATAATAAGAAGGCATGTCCCAGATTGTGAGTGTCCTTAACAATGGATACTGCCTTCTTGAGCCACCATGTTTTGAAAGTGTCCTTGATGGTGGAGTGATGCAGGATTGGTATTAACTGCTTAAAAAGATCAAGGACAAATTTCTCAGAGTCTTTTACTTTTTATCCCTAGGTAACTTTCTATATAGGAATAGGAGATGCAGGATTGAGTCAGGAAATAACTAGTTCCCCAACACCAGGGATCAGAAATCTCATCAGCAACAGATGGACTTCCTTGTCCATGTTATTTACTTGTGCTATTCATGGTCATTGTTGCATTTGGAAAACAACAGTGTCCACAACAGCCATTTATCCTGACTCAGATGGCAATAACCCCTGTCCGAAAGCACATTCCCTTTCTTGGCCACATTGTCTACATGCCTGGTTAATATTCTTTATTATTTTCAGTACTCTGCGGAATGGAAATAAACAAACAAGTGGATATCTTAGATGATATCTTTCAATTAGTGTATCAGTATTCCAGGTTGATCGGGTTGTGAAAAAATAATTTAGTCTGCAGGCCTTCATCAATCAGGGCAAGGAGTATAGCAGTGAAACATTATGTTGCAGCTGTGTAAGTCATTACCTAGAGTACTGTGTACAGTTTTGGTCGCATTGTTATAGGAAAGATATAGCTAAATTGTAAAGAGTGCTGAACTGATTTACGAGGATGTTTCCAGGACTAGAGAGCCTGAGTTATAGGGAGAGGTCGACCAGGCTAGGTCTTTATTTCTTGGAATGTAGGAGATCAAGGGGCAACTTTATGGAAATGATTAAAATTATGAGAGATGGGTGGTAAAAGATTTTCCACCAGGGTAGGGAAATCCAAAACTAAGAGGCACAGGTTTAGGGTGAGAGGGTAAAGATTTAAAAGGGACCTGAGGGTTAACTTTTCCACACAGAGAGTGGTGAGTTTATTGAAAGAGCTGTCAGAGAAAGTGGTTGAGGCTGGTACAATAATATAATTGAAGATGTACGAGGACAGGCACATAGAGGGGCAGGGCTTAAAGGAATATGGTCCAACCCCAGGAAGTTGGATCTAACTGGATGGACACAACGGTCGGCATGAACGAATTGGGTTGAAGGGCCTGTTAAATTGCTCTATGACTCCATGATTTCTGTACAAGGCATGAAAATACTTCAAGGTTAAAGACAAAAATACTCCAAATTTAATTCAGGCCACAAAGATTAGATATTCATTTCTCAGAAGCACAACACTCCTGCAACAACCATACCAGATGATGAATGAAAGGACTATCTGGAGCTGGAAGAACATCTCAGATAAGCAGTCAATTATTTAGAATTAAAGCACAGACTGTTCACTTGCGTCAGCTTAAAGCCACACTGAGTACATTGCTCTCACCACTGAACTTGAGTTACCAAAATATATAGAATTTAAAAAACAGAATTATTTCAAATAATTGCTCTAAAACACTGAGAACAGTCAATGAATAGCAGCAACTATGCTGACATCTAGAATAAATTTAACTTTCCCTTTAATTTCTCCAACTATAGTCACTATGACACGAACTGATAATTGGCTGCAGTTCCACAGGAATGCATTTTGTTACCTGGAGGCGGGAAGTCTTTGCCATGGTATCTGGTATGGATAGTTAGTTCAAGTTCCACTCCAGGAAAAATAGTTCAGACTGACACTTTAGTATTGCACTAACAGGAGTTCCTTTGTTTGGATGAGATGTTGGTCTAAGGACCTGCAACTAAACAGTTGAGGCCGGTTCATTGACTATATTTAAGAGGAAGTTAGATATGGCCCTTGTGGCTAAAGGGATCAGGGGGTATGGAGAGAAAGCAAGTACAGGGGTACTGATTGTGTATGATCAGCCATGATCATACTGAATGGCGGTGCAGGCTCGAAGGGCTGAATGGCCTACTCCTGCACCTATTTTCTATGTTTCTATGTTTCTAATTCACTGATCATAAAGATTTTGAAGCAATATTTTTATAGAGGAGTTTCTGGCCATTGTTTGACCAGCAATCTTTCTACCACTGTTTACCAGCTCATTCTGAAATTGTCTTTTACGGGAGTTCAATGATGTATGGGGTGTCCAGGGAGGAGTAATGCCTCTGCTGCAGCGGCTTGTTGTGACTATTCTTGGGCAGCTCACTCACCTTTAGTCTCCATCAGACCCTCAGGTCTTATCTGTGGCTCCAAATAGCTGGTTACATGTGACAGTGGCCACACCCCAACACACTGCTTCAACAGACAGGCTGAACCAGGGAAGAGTAGTTGGCAGGCCTCATACCCTCGTGAAAAAGGGACTCACTTGTCCTAGTATGCAAAGACAGCTCTGGGTGAATGAGATCAACAGGTAGTTTGAAAACACTTTGTGGAGAGTGAAGACCATGACAAAGCACAGATGTCATTGTCACCACATCTACCAAGGAAGCTCCTCTTGTGACAACTACTCATACTACGGGACACAGACTTCTGAGGTCAAGAGAGTGGAAGTGCCCCAGTGAAATGACTTTTCCACTTTAATAATTCTCTCACACACGTTCCTTTGTGTAGTTCACAATGAACTGAACAAATCTAACTGTCATCATCAGAGTAAAGGGCAACTAATCAACCAATTGGAGCGCACGCAAACACAAAAATGCTGGAGGAACTCAGCAGGCTAGGCAATATCTACAAAGAGGAATAAAGAGTTGACATTTTTGGCTGAGACGCTTCATCTTCATTCCTCTCAATAGATATTGCTTGACCTGAGTTCGTCCAACATTTCCGGCATCTGCAGATTCTCTTGTGTTTAATCAATTGGACAAATTGGAAGCTGGGTTTCCAACACTACAACAGTTACTACACTTCAGAACTGTTTCACCTAGCTGCAATGGGAACTTTGAAAGATGTTTAGTACGTTCAGACCATTCTTCCTTTTTGAAACTACTGGGAGATTCAAGGGCCGCCTTGAACATCAGATGAATAATCCTGCTCCAGTTGTGTTTGCTTCAACAGCTTGTCTATTTTAAACAGATGAGTAAACATTCAGCTGTTTTATTTCATCTATTTTAAATAGATGAATTCTGGACTGTTCACCTCACCAGGTTCAACTCCAAGTCTTGTCCTAGCAAGAGGGATGGGTGGAAGAGTAGGTCATGGATAGTGCTACTTGGTGGTCTCTGTAGCTCATGCTAAAATAGAAAGAGAGTTAGTTTCATATTAATGGATTTAAAAATAAATGATTAGCATCACTGCTTCAGCCTCAGACTCCAGTACTGGGTTTGAGAACTTTAAAGTGACCTTCAGCTACCAGACATTAAATTCTCTAGAAATGGACGTTCTCTAGAATTGGTCTTGAGTTCAAAACATGAGCAACGAGGTCAGAATTCAACCCTGGGGTTGTAAACCAATGTCAGATCTGACTCACGCAATATATATGTGCAGTACAGTTCTGATAAGACAGCATCCAAATGTTCAGAAATCCTGATGGTCTGTCATCTGCCTCACTCACTGTCTAGGAGTCCACAACGCTGGTGCATGGGTACTTACTGTCCACTTGAACGTACTGGCTGCACTGGAAAGTTTGTTATGTTTCTGTGTTCTATTTTTTTAAATAGTGAAATAATGGTTTGATTAATAAAAACCCTAATAACCTTGCTTCTGAAATCACAAGGACTTAGCATCTGTTTCATCAGTCCCACATGTTCCTGCACTCGGTGGGACTCCAGTTCTCACACTTCCTTCTGCTTCCCAGAGCCCCAGTTCCAGCACTGCCCTCTGCTGTCTGATGCTCTAATGCTTGTACTCTGTTGCACTGTCTGGAATTTGATCCCTGCTTTCCTATTCTATCATTGGACCTTGGTTCTTGTGCTCCCTTCCACTCTCTGGAACCTCAGTTTCCCACTCCCAATATAAACTTAACAGATAATTTTAACTTAAACCTTAAGACATAGGAGCAGAATTAGCCCATCAAGCTTGCTCCATCATTCAATCATGGCTGATCCTTTTTTTACCTCGTCCTCCAGTTCCCGGCCTTCGCCCCGTAACCTTTGATGCCATATCCAATCAAGAACCTATCAATCTTTACCTTAAATATATCCAACGACCTGGCCTTCACAGCTGCATGTGGCAACAAATTCCACAAATTCACCACCCTTTTGCTAAAAAAATTCATCTACATCACTGTTTGAAAGGGCACCCCTCATTCCTGAGGCTGTGTCCTTTTGTTCTAGACTCTCCCATGTTTCCACATCTACTTTGTCTAAGCCTTTCAACATTTGAAAGGTTTCAATGAGAGCCGCCCTCATCTTTCTGAATTCCAGCGAGCAAAGACCCAGAGCCATCAAATGTTCCTCATATGATAATCCTTTCATTCCTGGAATCAATCTTATGAACCTCCTCTGGACTCTCTCCAATGCCAGCACATCTTTTGTAAGGTGTGGGACACAAAAATGTTCACAATATTCAAGGTGAGGCCTCACCGGTGTCACATAAAGCCTCAGCATCACATCCTTGCTCTTGTATTCTAGACCTCTTGAAATGAATGCTAACATGGCATTTGCCTTCCTCACCACTGACTCAACCTGTAAGTTAACCTTCAAGTATTCTGCACAAGGACTCCCAAGTCCCTCTGCATCTCAGACTCCTGGATTTTCTCCCCGTTTAGAAAATAGTCCGCACATTTATTTCTACTACCAAAGTGCATGAACATACATTTTCAAATATTGTATTTCATTTACCACTTTCTTGCCCATTCTCTCGATCTGTCTAGGTCCTTCTGCATCTCTTATTGTATTGCTCTTTATATTTTCATTATATTGTTCTTCTGTGTAACATCTTTAAAAGCAAGAACTAATTTGTGTTTTAAAGAATACCAATTCTTATCAATGTTATCAATGCACCATAGAATGCATTTTGTGTGGAAGCATGGTATGGGAACTGCTCTCACTGTGACTGCAAGAATCTGCAGAGAGTGGTGGACATAGTTCAGCACATCACAGATAGTTGTCTCCCTTCTATGGTTCCTGTTTGTATTTCCTACTGCCTCAGTAAAGCGGGCAGCATAATTAAAGTCTCCTCCAGGCTGAAGGACAGCTTCTATCCCATTGTTATCAGACTGATGAATGTCCATTAAGATGCACTCCTGACCTCACAATCTACCTCATTGTGATCATGCACTTTACCTGCACTGCACTTTTTGGTTACACTTTATCTTGCATTGTTATTGTTTTACCTTGTTCTATGACAATACACTGTGTGATGATATGATCTGTATCAATGGTATACAAGCTTTACACTGTTTCTTGGTAGATGTGACAAAAATAAACCAATACCGATCCAACAGTCCAGAAAATGCATTAGTTCCATGCTACCAAAATGTGCACAATCAATAATTCTGATATTCGCATAGTGCATGTTAGGGTTAAACAGGGTCAGTTATTAATCATTCTGATACAAAAACAGGAATCCAATCCACGATACAGCCCACGCCAACATACTTGGCTATTCAGATATGTTCATTGTTACTTCTTGTTGAGACGGCTCCTGTTTGTACAGGGTTTAAGGGAGTTTCCAAGTAAAGGATGGGCAAAAAGCATTCTGCAATCCCAGACAAGGGGACAAACTTGATTGTGACTGCAGCTGCTTCACACTCTATAACCCTGGAACACATACCCACCTTTCACTAAAGCGGGAAAGAGAAGGAGGAGAAGGGAATGACTCGAGTTGTTTTTAATCTACCTCATGCAGTAAGAAAGCTCTCAGCAGCATAACAAAGCAGCTTCAGCTGACTGTTAAAGCACACAGCTTGTTATTAATGGCTGGCAGCTTGTTTTCAGCATCCTGCTGTTTATTAATGTTTCATAAGAAAGAAAACTTTGTTCACTCTGACTTAAGTAGTAAATTAATTTATTATTGTCACATGCACTGAGGTAGAATGAAAAAAGTTGTTGTTTTGCATGCCGTCCAAACAGATCATTTCATCACATCAGTACAGAGAGGTTGTACAAGGGAAATCAATACCAGAAGGCAAAATAACGAGTTACAGTTACAGAGGAAGTGCAGTGCAGGCAAACAATGTGATGCAAAGTGACAACCTGGTAGACTGTGAGGTCAAAGGTCCACCTTATTGTACCAGAGAACCATCAATAGTCTTATAACAGCAGGATAGATGCTGATCTCGAACCTGGTAGTAAATGCTTTCAAGTTTTTGTATCTTCTACCCAATGGGAGGGAACGAAGAATGCCTGGAGTGAGAGGAGTCTTGCACCCACCTCAATGCTGAATTGACCACAACTTATAGACTCAGACAAGAATTCTATAACCCAATATTAGACCATAAGACCAAAAGATATAAAAGTAGAATTAGGTCATTCAGTCCACTGTGTCTGCTCCACCATTCCATCATAGCTGATTTATCATCTCTCTCAACCTAATTCTCCTACCTTCTCCCCGTAAGCCTTGATGTTCTGACAAATCAGGAACCTATTAACATCTGCTTTAAATATACCCAGTGAATTGGCCTCCACAACCATCTGTGGCAATGAAATCCACAGATTCAACACCCTCTGGCTAAAAAAATTCTCCTCATCTCTGTTCTAAATGGACAACCCTCTATTCTGAGGCTGTGACTTTTGGTCCATTTCTCCCCCACTCTAGGAAACATTCTTTCCACATCCACTGTATCTAAACCCTTAAATATTTGATAGGTTTCAATGAGATCCCCACTCTTTCTGTAAACTCCAGCAAGTAAAGATCCAGAGCCATCAAAACCATCAAGCTTTCATTCTCAAAATCATACTCGTGAACCTTCAATTCCAGCACACCCTTTCAGCTTTATAGGCCTCAGTGTTATTTATGTACTATTTTATTATCTGCATTTGCTTCGCATTGGTTGTCAGTCTTTGTTATGTATAGTTTACCATAAATTCTATTGCATTTTCTTATTTTCCTGTAAGTGGCTGCAAGAAAATAAATCTGAAGATTGTATATGGTGACAGACAATTTACTTTGAACTTTGAACCTCATGTATGCAAGGAAGGTGGTGGTTGTCTGTTGCATCCAATGATGACAGGAAACTGGTATGAGAAAGTTTTTAAGGTGGAAAAAACCATTGCACTGGGGAAGTCCCACTGTCTCAATCTTGGAAGGCTGGTTCCAGTGGTATGAGTCATCATTACAACTGAGGTATTCCTTGGTTGAAGTAGATCAGGAGTGTCAAACTCATTTTAGGTCACGGGCCGGATTGAGCAAAATGCAGCTTCATGCGGGCCGGATCAGTCGGACGCGTGCGAACGCAGCTTTCGTTGCCTCTGTTTTTTCAGCCTGCTCTCATGTGTCTCAGTCTCTGCTATAACTACAAAGTGTTCCACTTTACAAATTCCGTTTCTTATGAAGAAGACTGCCAAACAAGACTGCCGAATAAACACTAAGAACCCTGAAAACCTGGTACCTGAATAAACTCAGCATTAGCCATATCATACGCCATAGGCGCTTTGATTACTGGGCCAGCTTTAATAGTAATTAGATATTATCTCGCGGGCCAAAGATAATTCCACCGCGGGCCGGATTTGGCCCGCGGGCCTTGAGTTTGACATATATGAAGTAGATGATCTTGACTTATTCTGGGCCTCATCATTCCCTTCATGCTCCAATGGAGCATTGCAGAACCGCCTTCCTGGCTATTGTATCTCACTCTAGGTCTCATCTGCACAGTCCACCGGAGCTGACCTTGCACGGTTGGACTGTCGAAGTGGTGTACCGGGTTCTGGCTGCTGTTGCATGCAAACAGCCACTTGGAGTCACAACTGAAAACTGAATGTCTGGTGAGGGTCAAAGGTGAGTGAGCTGCCCCTGAATGAACACAACAGGCCCCTTCGCCAGAGGTGTTACCCCTCCCTGGAAATCCCATACACTGCCTACAAGGAAGATACAGGAGGCACCATTCCCTGCAGTTAACCTGGTAACCAGATACATTGATGCTGCAGTAATGCTCCATACTTTGTAGCACAGCCAGGTCCAAATGATTTCATTTCTGGAATGTGAGGGAGTGGAATATAGAAATTGCAACACATCTCTTCCCCAAGCCGTGAGCTTTTCTAGAAACTGCAGGCTTGCCTCTGTTTCATAACAGCCTCACCAAGTGTCAATCACAAGCCTGGCATTATATGAGGATTCTTTTAATCATTGACATTCTCCTGAAGGCAGCTATGCAAATGCCTAAGATGGCATGCTGTGGTTGATCTGGGGTGGAATTTACGAGCAGGAGGAATTTAATCAGGGCTGTCCATAATTTGACCACTCAGTTCAAATATCTCGCTATCCTTCTTTTCTTGCGTGCCAGTCATTACCAGTAGACTTTAGTTCTCATCAAACCAGATTGCAACAGCAGGCATAAACCTGATCCCATGGAGAACTGGATTCATGATAAAACCTCCATATCTCCTATATCTACGTCAGCTCTCTTGCCTTCTGGATCGGAGTAAAACCTTCTTCTTCAGTCTTCCAGCTAGCAAGTACCTAATGTTAATTAATTATTGAGAAGCTTTTTACAGGCACGTGCGTAGACGGAATGGAGGGATATTGGCCACATGCATATAGATGGGATTAATTTCAATTCACATCCTGGTCAGCCGAGGTGTCCACGATCTGTTCATATGAGAGAAGTTATTTTGCTGTTGCAAAGCCATTGGTTTTTTTTTGGCTTTATTTCATCCCAACCAAACATTGAAAATTCAAAGTAACTTTATTATCAAAGTATGTATATCACCATATACAACCTTGGGATTCATTGTGTTGCAGGCATACTCGATAAATGCCTTTTAATTTATAATGACTGGCCAGCCAATATAATTCAGAGGCTGATCTTTTGGGCCCCTTATCTAAGAAAAGGTATGCTGGCATTAGAAAGAATCCAGAGAAAGTTGACCAGAATGATCCCGGGAATGGCTGGGTTAATGTTTGAGGAGCATTTGATGACTCTGGGCCTGTACTCACTGGAGTTAGAAGAATGAGGTGAGATCTCACTGAAACCTACCGAGTATTAAAAGGCCTAGATGAAGTGGATGTGGAGAGGATGTTTCCAATGGAGGAAGGGTCTAGGACCAGAGGAAACAGCCTCAGAATACAAGGATGTCCCTTTAAAGAGGGATGAGGAGGAAGTTTTTTACCCAGAGGGTGTGAATCAGTAAAATTGCCATAGATGGCTGTGGAGGTCAAGACATTGGATATATTTGGTAAGTTCTTGATTAGTAAGGTTGTCAAAGGTTACAGGAAGACGGCAGGAGAATGGGGTTGAGAGAGATAATAAACCAGCCATGATGGAATGGCAGAGCAGGCCTGATGGGCCAAATGGTGTAATTCTGCTCCTATTTCTAAATAGTCTTATGGCCTTTTATTATAGTGCACAAATTCCGACAATTCTGGCACTGCAAATCAAATCATCCAGCTTTAATGCATTGAGTCACCGGTGTTATGCAATTGGGAATAAAACCCCTAGTCGTTTAGAAATCATACATAACAAAAGGAGAGTAAGCTTGAATTTCTATATTTACTACTCAAAACACACGTTACTACATGATTAATGAGAGTTTGCATAAAATGCTGGAGGCAGTGAAAAACACCAGATTCTGATGACTAGCTCCTTCACATTAACCAAGGCTGGGATGGGACTGCTGGATGAGGCGTGGAGGCAGCGGCACGTGGAGCTGAGACAGGCTACACACCGAGCTATGTGGCACCACCTCAAGAAAATCTAAACAAACATTAAGGAGAGCTAGGGTACTGGAGGTGGGGTGGGGGCTGGATGAAGATCAGTGTGAAGAGGGAAAAGGAAGAGCTGGTGCTTCATATTAGCTTTGAACCGATTTTGGGTGAGTGACAGAGGGAGACTGGTGTGTGCTAAATTGAATTGGCCTCAGGTTCCCAGCTATTGAAACCAGTGTATCATGAATCAGCTGTCCATCTGCAATCTTTGATTTCTTCGTCAAGAGACCAAAGTCAGCGTGATCGGTAATAATGTCCCTTCCTTATTGACAAACAACACAGGAGCCCCTCAAGAATGTGTGTTCTGCTTACTCTACACTCATGACTGTGCAGGCTTCTCACACAAATGCCATTTATGAATTCAATGATGACATAACTGTTGTTGTCGGAATCTCAGATGGTGACGAGGAGGCATAAGGAGTGAGATTGGTTAAGTAGTGTCATAACAACCTTGCACTCAATGTCAGTAGGACTAAGGAATTGATTATGAACTTCTGGAAAGGTAAGTTGAAGGAGCTCATACCAGACCTCAATGAGGGATCAGCAATGGAAAGTGTGAGCAGTTTCAAGCTCTAACTTCTAGTAATTCCCCCCTCCCCTCGCCGTTCCCATTCTTGTTTCCCTCTCTCACCTTATCTCCATACCAGCCCATCACCTCCCTCTAGTGCTCCTCCCCATTCCCTTTCTTCCATGGTCTCCTATTCTCTCCTAACTGATTCTCTCTTCTCCTGCTCTTCATCTCTTTCACCTATCAACTTCCCAGCTCTTTACCTCACCCTTCCCTCTCTCCTGCTTTCACCTATCACCTACCACCTTGTACTTCCTCCTCCTCTCCCCCCACCTTCTTGCTCTAACTTCTCATCTTTTTTTTTCCAGTTCCGATGGAGACTCTCGGACCGAAACGTCAGCTGTTCACTCTTTTCCATAGATGTTCTGTGGCCTGCTGAACTCCTCCAGCATTTAATGTATTTAACTAGGATTTCCTGCATCTGCAGATTTACTCATCTATTTTCAATGATAATGAACCCAATTTTCATTCTACAGAGCCACCAACACTGAGGAAGTGCTCACAGTAATCAATTATGCTACAAGGAGAGTTCCTTCACACGTCTCATGTGGTCTTGGGAGTAAAGTCAGTACTTTGTCCTAGGCACTGTATCCGGTTTGAGAAAAGTCAGCTGGTTGAAAGGTTTCACAACAACAACCTTGCACTCAATGTCAGTAAGACCAAAGAATTGATTGCGAATTTCAGGAAGGGAAATTTGAGGGAACACACACAGCAGTCCTCATTGAGCAATCAGCAGAGGAAAGGGTGAGCAGCTTCAAGTTCACTAAGGAGAGGAGTGGATTCCAACTGGCATTAATTTCTACATTTACAGCTGCATCGCTACCTAGCTTCTCCAGGTAGTGTCTATGAAAATTAACCCTACGAAAATAAAATGCCTCCTCTGTGGCTAAAACAACAACACCACCATCACAGTAATTAGAGGATTTTATTTTTGCCACAATGGATGACTTACATCTAACATAATAACAACATACTGCTTCCCATGTAGTTATAATCATAACTCTGTCAACTCCTGCAAGGTTTAAAATGTATGCTTAGGTAACAGGCAGACCATTGTGCAATCACACTTTGTAAGTACCGTCCTTAAAGCCTCAGCTTCTTTGCTTTTACATTCTAGTCCTCTTGAAATGCCTGCTGAACACTGCAATTGCCACTGTATGCCCATGGGGGTGGGAATGAATATGGAGAAGTTGGACAAACATGGGTTGGTTTCTCAGGAACTGAGGCTGCCAGGAGACCTGATAGAAGCTTATAAAGTTATGAGATGCAGAGACAGGGTAGGTAGAGTCTTTTACTCCAGGGTAGAATGTCAGGTACTAGAGGACATTTATTTAAGGTGAGACGGGGAAAGTTTAAGGAAGATAAGCAGGGCAAATATATTTTACACAGAGTGGTGGGTGCCAAGAATGGGGTGCCAGGGTTAGTGGTGCAAGAAGAAATGAGTGTGATGTTGAAGAAGCTTTTAGACACATAACCATGCAGAGACTAGAGGAATATGGATCATGTACAGGCTGAAGGGGTTTAATTTATGTTCAGCGCTGACATTGTGAGCCAAAGGGCTTCTCTATGTTCTATGCAGGGTAGTTGATGGATAGCCAAACAAGTGGGCTGCGTTGTCTGGGGTGGTGTTAATGTTCCTTGAGTGCTGTTGGCACTGCATGCATCTCAGGCAAAAGGATAGTGATCTGCTAATGAGTTATGACTCCCCAGGGATATTAATTAAAACATAGACCCAGATTTGCTGTGAATGCCAGCAGTTATGCCTGCATCCCAGGACTCAAGGGTTTGAAAACAGCCAACGTTTGTCTTCACCCCCAAGCAATTTAGTGGGAAGGGCTTGATTTATTAATGTTGCTGAAAACTTTGTCACCATGAGAACCAATTTGGTTATGCTCCCTGCAGAGGCACAGCAGCCTCAGGCAGGTCACAGCTAGTCACAAATACCTGGTCATTAAACACACACCTGGACTTAATCCCTCAATTCATCCATCCACTTGGCTACACTCTACAAACAATCGGGCAGATTAGAGTCCGACTCTATTGCTCGCAAAGAAACAACACTAGTTTTCGACTTCCAGTCTGGTGCCCCAGCACATTACATCCACCATGACATCTAACTTTGTCAAGAGAGGTTTTCTCTTCCCCTCCATTCTAACAGAATCCAGTGAAGTAGGCTGTTTAAATCTCCAGAATTATTCAGGCTTCGGTAATCCCTTCAATTACATCCTTCCTGCGCAGTAATCATAAAATTATATGAATCAGAATCAAAATCAAGTTTAATATCACTGATATATTGTATCTCATGAAATTTGCCATTTTTGCAGCAGCAGTATGTGCAATACATAAAAACACTATCAATTTTGATAAGAAATACTGTATATATAATAAAAGTATTAAATTAAATAAGCAGTGCAAAAAGAGAGCAAAGATAGTGAGAGTGTATACATGGCTTAGTTCATTGTCCATTCAGAAATTTGATGGCAGGGGGGATGAAGCTATTCCTAAAATGTTGAGTGTGTGTCTTCAGGCTCCTGTATCTCCTCTCTGATGGCATTAATAAGAAAAGAGCATGTTCTGGATGATGGGGTCCTTAACGATGGGTGTTGCCTTTTTGAGGGCTTGCCTTTTGCAGATGTCCTTGATGCTGGGGAGGCAAACTCCAATGATGGAGCTGGCTAAGTTTGCAACCCTCCACAGCTGTTTTCTGATCTGTGCAGAGGCCCCCCAACATCCAACAGTGATGCAACCATCTGGAATGCTCCCTTTGGTACATCTGTAGAAATTTATGGTAAAAATGTACATACGATAAAAAAAATCATCACTTGTGTCGGAGGAAGTGGCCAGTGACACCAGTTGCACTTGTCTCACCATAAAAAAGGCCTGAACTCCTCTCTTCTCCTCGTCTTAAAGTACGGTAATTGCTTATTGTAGCAGTAAGGAGAATATACACACACATAAATAATTCCCTCCTCCTTAATTAATATAATTGGGAACTAGATGCATTTTATCACATACTACACTTTTGATCATCACTTTTGTCAGAGGGAAGTAGCCAGCGGCCACTTGTTTCAGAGGAAGTGGCCAGAGACAACAGTCGCACTTGTCTCACCATAAAAGGCATAAACTCCTCTCTTCTCCTCAATTCTTAAAATAATTGTTTACTGTAGCAGTAAGGAGAATGTACACACACATAAATAGTTCCCTCCACTTTAATTAATATCATATATAAATGGGAACTATTTCTGACCACATACTACACAATTGCGACAGATCTTAGTCCCTAATGGTTTCTCAGAATGTGAACACATCATTAGATCAGTACTGCAGTTTTAATCTAGCATGAGCAAAGACTGATTTTAGAGTCACCTAGTACTACAGCACAGAAACAGACACCGACTCCCCCCCCCCCCCCACCTAGTCCACGCCAAATGAATATTCTTCCCAGTCCCATCAGCATGCACCTGGACCATAGTCCTCCACACTCCTCCCATCGCGTGTTTATCCAAACTTCTCTTAAATTTTGAAATCAAATCTGCACCACTACTTCCTCTGGCAACTCGCTTCACACCGTATCATTCCACATGATTTGCCTGTATTTGAATACAGGGCAGCGCGGTTGAGCAGTGGTGAGCACAACTCTTTACAGTACCAGCGACCTGGGTTCATTTCCTGCTGCTGCCTGTTAGGAGATTGCACATTCTTCCCGTGACCGCAAGGGTTTCCTCTGAGTGCTCCGGTTTCCACCCACAGTCCAGAGACGTACCAGTTGGTAGGTTAATCGATCATTGTAAGTTGTCCCGTGATTAGGCTAGAGTTAAATCGGGAGATAGCTGGGCAGAGTGGCTCGAAGGGTATGTCAATAAAAATAAATAAATAAATACATACATGCATACAAACATAAATAAATAACCCATGTTTAGTTCTTTGAATGGCAAATTGTACCAGCAAAGTCTTATTTCTAACAGACACAGAAAACTAAATTAGAAGCTGGAGCATATCACAGACTAGCCATTCATTTGTTGATGGAAATGGTCAGAAGAGGCTTGGTGCAGAGGATCTGAGCCAGTTTGAGTTGACATCAGAAAAATCTGATTTCCATGGGATATTTTTTCGAGATGCAATTCAAATGGGATAAGTCTAGGAGTCACATGTAGCATCCAAAGTTACCTGGTGAAGGGGCAGCCGGGCGGAACTATGGAGAGGAAGAAAGAGCCGACATTTTAAGCCAATGCCCCTCAATAGAACTGTGTCTCAGTCTGAAACATGAGCTCTTTATTCTCCATAGATGCTGCCTGACCTGCTGAGTTCGTCCAGCAGTTTGTGTGTTTCCAGCATCTGCAAAATCATTTGTGTTAGAACAGAACCATAGAACACTACAGCACAGAAAACAGGCCATTCGGCCCTTCTAGTCTGTGCCAAAACTTTATTCCACTAGTCCCATTGACCTGCACCCAGTCCAGACCCCTCCGGACCTCTCCCATCCATATATCTATCCAATTTATTCTTAAAACTTAAGAGTGAGTACACATTTACCACATCAGATGGCAGCTTGTTCCACACTCCCACCACTCTCTGAGTGAAGAAGTTCCTCTTAATGTTCCCCCTAAACCTTTCCCCTTTCACCCTAAGGTCATGTCCTCTCATATTTATCTAAGTGGAAAGAGCCTACTCGCACTTACTCTGTCTATACCCCTCATAATTTTGTAAACCTCTATCAAATCTCCCCTCATTCCTCTATGCTCCAAGGAATAAAGTCCTAACCTGTTCAATCTTTCCCTGTAACTCAACTCCTGAAGACCCAGCAACATCCTAGTAAATCTTCTCTGCACTCTTTCAATCTTACTGATATACTTCCTAGAGTTAGGTGACCAGAACTGTACACAATACTCCAAATTTGACCTCACCAATGTCTTATACAACCTTACCATAACATACCAACTCCTATACTCAATACTTTGATTTATGAATGCCAGGATGCCAAAAGCCTTCTTTACAACCCTGTCTACCTGTGAATCCACTTTCAGGGAATTATGTATCTGAATTCCCAGGTCCCTTTGTTCCTCCGCACTCCTCAGTGCCCTACCATTTACTGTGTATGTCCTACCTTGATTTGTCCTTCCAAAATGCAAAAATTCACACTTAGAACCATTGAACACTACAGCACAGTACAGGCCCTTCAGCCCTCCATGTAGTGCTGACCCATATAATCCTTTAAAAAAGTACTAAACCCACACTATCCCATAACCCTCCATTTTTCTTTTATCCATGTGCCTGTCCAAGAGGCTCTTAAATACCCCTAATGTTTTAGCCTCCACCACCATCCCTGGCAAGTCATTCCAGGCACTCAATCTTCTGCGTAAAAAACTTACCCCTGATGTCTCCCCTAAACTTCCCTCTGGTGTTTGCTATTGGTGCCCTGGGAAACAGGTACTGACTATCCATCCTATCTATACCTCTCATAATCTTGTAGACCTCTATCAAGGCCCCTCTCATTCTTCTATGCTCCAAAGAGAAAAGTCCCAGCTCTGCTAACCTTGCTTCATATGATTTGTTCTCCAATCCAGGCAACATCCTGGTAAATCTCCTCTGCACCCTCTCCATAGCTTCCACATCCTTCCTATAATGAGGTGACCAGACTTGAACACAATACTCTAAGTGCGGTCTCACCAGAGATTTGTAGAGTTGCAACATGACCTCTCTATTCTTGAACTCAATCCCCCTGTTAATGAAGCCTAGCATCCCATAGGCCTTCTTAACTACCCTATCAACCTGTGCAGCGACCTTGAGGGATGTATGGATTTGAACCCCAAGGTCCCTTTGTTCATCCACACTCTTAAGTAACTGACCATTAATCCTGTATTCAGTCTTCTGGTTTGTCCTTCCAAAATGCATCACCTCACACTTGTCCATATTGAACTCCATCTGCCATTTTTCTGCCCAACTCTGCAGCCTGTCTATATCCTCTTGTAACTTTCAACCTCCTATAGCTCCATCCACAACTCCTCCAATCTTTGTGTCATCCACAGACTTACTCACCCATCCTTCCACCTCTACATCCAGGTCATTTATAAAAATCACAAATAGCAGGGGTCCCAGGACAGATCCCTGTGGCACTCCACTAGTTACCGACCTCCAGGCAGAATACTTTCCTTCCACAACTACCCTCTGCTTTCTTCTTTAAAGCCATTTTTTTATCCAAACAGCCAAGATTCCACTTATCCCATGCCTCAAGACTTTCTGGATGAGTCTCTCATGAGGGACTTTGTCAAATGCTTTGCTAAAGTCCATGTAGACCACATCCACTGCCCTACCCTCATCAATTTCTTTTGTTACCTCTTCAATAAACTCAATCAGGCTCGTGAGGCACGGTCTTCCCTTCACATGTTGACTATCCATGAGTAGACTGTACTTCTCCAAATGCTCATATATCCTATCCTTAAGAATCCTTTCCAGTAGTTTGCATACCACTGACGTAAGACTCACTGGTCTATAGTTCCCAAGTTTCTCCCTATTGCCTTTTTTAAACAAGGGAACTACATTTGCCATTATCCAATCCTCCAGCACTTCCCCTGCAGCCAAAGAGGATTCAAAGATCATGGCTAATGCTCCTGCGATCTCTTCTCTCAATTCTCACAACAACCTGGGGTGTATCATATCCGGCCCTGGGGATTTATCAATCTTAATGTTTTTAAGAAGATCCAGAACCTCTTCCCTAATCTCCACATTGTCCAGCACAGAGGCCCGCTCTACTTCGACCTCATCCTGATCAAGATCCTTTTCACTTGTGAATACTGATGCAAAGTATTCATTTAGGACCTCCCCAACCTCCTCCGCCTCCAGGCACATGTTGCCCTCTTTATCCTTTAGCAGTCCCACCTTTGTTCTCATCATCCTCCTATTCTTCACATATGCATAGGATGCTTTGGGACTCTCCTAAATCCTACATGCCAAGGCTTTCTCATGCCCCCTTCGAGCTCTCCTGAGTCCTTTCTTTAGCTCCTTCCTGGCTACCCTATATTTCTCATAAGCCCCTCCTACTTCCTGCTTCTTATATCTAACATATGCTTCCTAAACTTCTCCCACATTACTTCTGTGCTTCCCCCTTTAAACATCTGTTTCCAATTTACTCTTGCTAGTTTCTGCCTCATCCCTTCAAAGTTAGCCCTTCCCCAGTTAAGCACTTTACCATTTCGTCTGACTTTATCCCTTTCCATAGCTATGCTGAAGCTAAGGGAGTTGTGGTCACTCTCACCAAAATGCTCCCCCACCAAGAGGTCTGTCACCTGACCAGGTTCATTACCCAGAGCTAGATCCAGTATAGCCTCTCCTCTCGTTGGCCAGTCCACATACTGTGTCAGGAATCCTTCTTGAACACACCTGACAAATTCAGTCCCATCTATCCCCCTTGCACTCAGGAGGTGCCAGTCAATATGAGGGAAGTTGAAATCACCCATAACTACTACCCTATATTTCCTGCTCCATTCTAAAATCTGCCTGCTTATCTGCTCCTCGGTGTCCCGAGGGCTATTTGGGGGCCTATAGACTACTCCCAGCACAGTGATTGATCCCTTCCTATTTCTGACTTCCACCCAGACTGACTCCGTGGACACTCCTTCTGCAGCATCCTCCCTTTCTATAGCTATGATACTATCCCTGACCAGCAATGCCACTCCCCCCCTTTTCTACCTCCCATCCTATTCCTTTTAAAACACCTGAACCCCGGGACCTACATCATCCAATCCTGCCCTTCCTCCAACCAAGTTTCAGTAACAGCCACAACATCATAGTTCCACGTACTAATCCATGCTTTAAGTTCATCCTCCTTGTTCCTAATACTCCTAGCATTGAAATAGACACATTTCAACCCCTTTAACTGGCTACAATTATGTTCTGTCCACTGTCTGTCCTTCCTCATCAACTCAGAACTCTTAGCATCATGCCCTTGTCCTTCTACCTTAATCCCTGCACTCACATGCTGATTCCCACCCTCCCTGCCAAACTAGTTTAAACCCTACCCAACTGCTCTATCAAACCTGCCCGCCAGGATATCGGTCCCCCTGGGATTCAGGTGCAACCCGTCCTTTTTGTACAGGTCACACTCGCCACAAAAGAGGTCCCAATGATCCAGAAATCTGAATCCCTGCCCCCTGCTCCAACCCCTCAGCCATGCATTTATCCTCCACCTCATTCTATTCCTATTCTCACTGTTGCGAGGCACCGGAAGTAATCCCGAGATTACTACCTTTGAGGTCCTGCTTTTCAATTTCCTTCCTAAGTCCTTGTAGTCTTCTTTCAGGACCTCTTCCCTTTTCCTACCTATGTCATTGGTACCAATATGTACCACGACCTCTGGCTGTTCTCCCTCCCACCGCAGGATATCTTGGACGTGATCAGAAACGTCCCAGATCCTGGCACCTGGGAGGCAAACTACCATCCGAGTTTCTTTCCTGCGTCCGCAGAATCGCCTGCCTGACCCCCTGACTATAGAGTCCTTTATCACTACTGCCTTCCTCTTCCTTTCCCTACCCTTCTGAGCCATAAGGCCAGACTCTGTGCCAGAGACACAGCCACTGTCGCTTCCCCCAGGTAGGCTGTCCCCCCCCAACAGTACTCAAACAGGAGTACTTATTGTCAAGGGGTACAGCCCTCTCTAGTACCTGACTCTTCCCCTTCCCTCTCCTGACTGTGACCCATTTCTCTGCCCCCTGTGGCCCCGGAGTGACCACCTGCCTGTAACTCCTCTCTGTCACCTCCTCACTCTCCCTGACCAGACAAAGGTTATCGAGCTGCAGCTCCAGTTCCCTAACACGGTCCCTTAGGAGTTGCATCTTAATGCACCGGGTGCAGATGTGGCCGTCTGGGATGCCGGGAGACTCCAGGATCTCCCACATCTGACACCGACCACAAAAAACTGGCCTCACACACATACTACCTCCTTTTGCAATCAACAACTGCCTCACCTCGTCCCATTACCGCTAAAGCTCATTGAGCCAAAGCCCTTTCACTCTGCTGCCTTTCACTCAGCTGCCCGCTGGATATGGCTGCCTTCTTTTTAAACTGTTCGCGCTCAACTGGCCTCTCTCTTCTCCCGAGGACTCAAAATGTCTTCCCACTGGAAATCCTTATGTGCTCTCCTGCTGCCTTCTTGTTCTGAATCTGCATTAAATTGTCTGTATTAAATTCCATCTGCCATTTTCTGGCCATTTTTCCATTTGGTCCAGATCCCTCTGCAAGCTTTGAAAGCCTTCGTCGCTGTCCACAACACCTCCAGTCTTAGTGTCATCAGCAAACTTGCTGATCCAATTTACCACACTATCATCTGGGTCATTGATATAGACTAAAAACAACAATGGTCCCAGCACAGATCCCTGAGGCACACCACTAGTTACAGGCCTCCAGTCTGAGAAACAATCATCCACTACCACTCTCTGTCTTTTCCCACACAGCCAATTTCAAATCCAGTTTACAACCTCGCCATGGATACCTAGTGTCTGAACCTTCTGAACTAACCTCCCATGTGAGACCTTGTCAAAGGTCTTCCATGTAGACAACATCCACAGCCTTTCTTTCATCTACTTTCTTGGTAACCTCCTCAAAAATCTCTACAAGATTCATTAAACACAATCTACCATGCACAAAGCCATGCTGACTATCCTTAATCAGCCCTTTGCTGTCCAAATACTTGTATATCCGATCTCTCAGAACACCTTCCAATAATTGACCTACTACTGATGTCAGGCTCACTGGCCTGTAGTTATCTGGTTTACTTTTGGAGCCCTTTTTAAACAACAGAACAACATGAGCTACCCTCCAATCCTCCAGCACCGCACCCATGGCTAAGGACTTTTAAAATATTTCTGCCAGGGCCCCTGCAATTTCTACACTAGCCTCTCTCAAGGTCCAAGGAAATATCATGTCAGGTCCGGGGGATTTATCTACCTTTATTCGCTGTAAGGGAGCAAGCACCTCCTCCTCGTTAATCTCCATATATTCCAAGACACTACTGCTTGTTTCCCTTCCTTCCATATACGTTATGCTCGTCTCCTGAGTAAATGCTGATGCAAAAAACTGTTTAAGATCTTGCCCATCTCCTGAGGCTCCACATATAGACGATCACTCTGATCTTCTAGGGGACCAATTTTGACCCTTACTATTCTTTTACTCTTTTTTTTGTAATTTATTTTTTTATTGAAGTTCATCATCAAACAAACATTTCCATAAGATGTATTTCAGACATTGTACATATATATCATATAATCATATGATACGGGTTTACCTTCGCATTATCTGCCAAAACAACCTCATGTCTTCTTTTTGCCTTCCTGATTTCCTTCTTTGGTATTTCCTTATATTTTCTATACTCTTCAAGTACCTCATTTGTTCCTTGTTGCCTATACCTGCTGTACACCTCTCTCTTTTTCTTAACCAGATTGCCAATATCCCTTGAAAACCAAGGTTCCCTATGCCTGTTAACTTTGTCTTTAATCCTGGCAGGAACATGTAAACTCTGCACTCTCAAAATTCCCCCTTTGAAGGCCTTCCACTTACTGAACACATCCTTGCCAGAAAACAACTTAACCCAATCCACCCTTCCAAGATCCTTTCTCATTTCCACAAAATCAGCCTTTCTCCAATTTAGAACCTCAACTCGAGGACCAGACCTATCCTTATCCATAATTAACTTGAAACTAATGATATTATGGTCACTGGACCCAAAATGTTCGCCTACACATACTTCTGTCACCTGACCTGTCTGGTTCCCTAATAGGAGATCAAGTATTGCATCCTCTCTCGTTGGTACCTCTATATATTGATTCAGAAAACTTTCCTGGAATCATTTGACAAACTCCAAGCCATCCAGCCCTTTCACAGTGTGGGAGTCCAGGTCAATATGTGGAAAGTTAAAATCCCCTACTATTACAACTTTCTGTTTCTTACATCGGTCTACTATCTCTCTACAGATTTGCTCCTCCAATTCTCTCTGAGTATTGGGCAGTCCATAATACAACCCCACTAGTGTGGTCACACCCTTCCCGTTCCTCAGCTCCACCCATATGGCCTCTGTAGATGAGCCCTCCGGGCTGTCCTGTCTAATCCTCCCCCTTTCATCCCTCCCCCTCTATCACATATGAAACATAGAACATAGAACATAGAATAGTACAGCACATTACAGGCCCTTTGGCCCACAATGTTGTGACGACTCTCAAACCTTGCCTCCCATATAACCCCCCACCTTAAATTCCTCCATATACCTGTCTAGTAGTCTCTTAAACTTCACTAGTGTACCTGCCTCCACCACTGACTCAGGCAGTGCATTCCACGCACCAACCACTCTCTGAGTAAAAAACCTTCCTCTAATATCCCCTTGAACTTCCCTCCCCTTACCTTAAAGCCACGTCCTTTTGTACTGAGCAGTGGTGCCCTGGGAAGAGGCGCTGGCTGTCCACTCTATCTATTCCTCTTAATATCTTGTACACCTCTATCATGTCTCCTCTCATCCTCCTTCTCTCCAAAGAGTAAAGCCCTAACTCCCTTAATCTCTGATCATAATCCATACAACAGAACCCCGGAACATTAAGCTGCCAGTCCTGCCCCTCCTGCAACCAAGCCTCACTAATAGCAATAATGTCATAATTCCACGTGCCAATCCATGTCCTTAGCTCATCTGCCCTACCTACAATACTCCTTGCATTGAAGTAGATGCACCTGAAACATTTCTGTCATGTATAAACCTTTGATTTCTGTCTATACATGCAGTCCTCGCATGACCTTTATCCTCCTCCACCTCACTATCTGCTCTAACGCTCTGGTTCCCCTCCCCTGCAAGTCTAGTTTAATCCTCCCTACTGTTGTATGATTCAGCTTGTTTTGGTGTTATTTCCACTTGATTTTGTTATCCACCCGAAACCCATGACTCTAACTCTTGCAAATGAGGAGATCTTAGTATATGCAGTGCAATATACTCACTGACTTTCTCTTTCCTTGCTTTCTCTCCAGAAGGTACTGCCATCAGGACAACAGGACTGTCCCTCAGTCCAAGAGGTTCAGAAGAATACTGACCTCAGCCGATAGACAACATGGTCTCTGGGTGGCCTCCACACATCTTTCTGTACCCTCTGAACTGTACTAGTACTAATCTGCACATCTTTGAAATGAAGGAGGAAACTGGAGCACCCAGAGGAAATCCACGTGTTCACGTAACAACACTTTACAGGAAATAACGGTAATTGAACCCAGCTGCTGCTGCTGTCAAGCATTATGCTGGCCACTACGACACTATAAAATTTAGCAATCAATTTTCGCCAGGAATCACATAGAATGTAAAAAGCATGTGCTATATGGTTGAATTTAATATATCAGGTCAAGCTGTCAGTGACTGATTGGAGGCACAGTTAGATGGCAAAGAGTTATTTTGTAAAACTGAGCTTGTCTACGAAGTCGATGTGCAAATATGCTCCCATTTAAGTAAAAGAAGCCTCCTCTTCAAAACTGAAGTCTTAGCTGTCTGGTTAGATGAAGGAACAAAGCCATGGTGATGTTAAGGCATTTCATTCAGATCAAAATCATTCCATCAAGCGCTTCTAATTTATTTAAATGATTTAATTAGTGTAACGGGTATTAAAAAGTGGAAACAAAATGTTAGCTTTCTGGCAGTAGATAAGCAATAATAATTGGTTAACAACAAGTGATTGATTCAAAAAGACATACTTGTGGGCATTTACCAATGTCATGCGCTGGTATGGAAATCCTACAACCCTTACGATCATTTGATGCTACAATTCACTGTTTATTACTCACAGGGTATTGAAACCTAGACAGTTTATAAATCACATCACACGCAAATTAGTTTCTCTTACATTTTTTATTCTACCCAAACAGTATGCATCATTGCCGCCTTACAAAAGCAGGTTTGTTTCCTTCTATGCGAACTATTCCTGTTGAAGACAGTGGAATGTGAGTGTTTCACACAACAATTTGCTGTCCCAGGATTGGAATCCACAGCTGCTCATCTTGTGGAATTCGACAGGCAATTGTGAGGTGTGCCCGCTGGAAATGAAGCAAGCTTCCAGTGTTTGTTCAACATGTGCAGAGTAATTTTTTTGTATAATTGTAAAGATGTCTAATTTTTTAATTAATTCTAATTAAACTTCTTCAACAGGTTCAACAGCTCAATCTCATCCTCACCGCAGAAATCCACACCAGGCTTACTTCCTTCACAGGAAAATAGCCACTCACAGGAGACCTTGCCCACGCCCAGGATTACGGCTGCACAGGTGGAAGGTCAACTGAGGAAGATCTGTACCAGCAAGGCGGCTGGACCGGATGGAGTTTCCCCACGATTACTGAGGGCCTGTGCGACTGAGCTGGGAGAACCACTACAGCGCATCTTCAACATGAGCCTGGAGCAGAGAAGAGTACCCAGACAGTGGAAAACATCCTGTATTGTCCCGGTACCGAAGAAACCACAACCAAAGGAGTTGAATGACTTCAGACCTGTTGCCTTGACGTCGCACGTGATGAAGACCATGGAGCGGCTGATAATACAGAATCTGAGGCCACAAACCAGGCACGCCCAGGATCCTCTTCAGTTTGCCTATAAGGAGAAGGTGGGAGTGGAGGATGCTATCACGTATTTGCTGCACAAATCACTCTCTCACCTAGATGGGGTCAGTTGTGCTGTGAGGATTACATTCCTTGACTTCTCTAGTGCCTTTAACACCATCCAGCCCAAGATCTTAAGGCACAAACTAACGGAGATGGGAGTAGACTCTCACATGGTGGATTGGATAGTGGACTACTTGACAGATAGACCTCAGTATGTGCGGTTGGGAGACTGTAGGTCTGACACGGTGGTCAGCAGCACAGGGGCGCCGCAGGGAACCGTACTCTCTCCGGTCCTGTTCACCCTGTACACATCAGACTTCCAATATAACTCAGAGTTCTGCCATGTGCAGAAGTTCGCTGATGACACGGCCATAGTGGGGTGTGTCAGGAATGGACAGGAGGAGGAGTATAGGAAACTGATACAGGGCTTTGTGATATGGTGCAACTCAAACTACCTGCGTCACAATATCACCAAGACCAAGGACATGGTGGTGGACTTTAGGAGATCTAGGCCTCATATGGAGCCAGTGATCATTAATGGAGAATGTATGGAGCAGGTTAAGACCTACAAGTATCTGGGAGTACAGTTAGACGAGAAGCTAGACTGGACTGCCAACACAGATGCCTTGTGCAGGAAGGCACAGAGTCGACTGTACTTCCTAAGAAGGTTGGCGTCATTCAATGTCTGTAGTGAGATGCTGAAGATGTTCTATAGGTCAGTTGTGGAGAGCGCCCTCTTCTTTGTGGTGGCGTGTTGGGGAGGAAGCATTAAGAAGAGGGACGCCTCACGTCTTAATAAGCTGGTAAGGAAGGCGGGCTCTGTCGTGGGCAAAGTACTGGAGAGTTTAACATCGGTAGCTGAGCGAAGGGCGCTGAGTAGGCTACGGTCAATTATGGATAACTCTGAACATCCTCTACATAGCACCATCCAGAGACAGAGAAGCAGTTTCAGCGACAGGTTACTATCGATGCAATGCTCCTCAGACAGGATGAAGAGGTCAATACTCCCCAATGCCATTAGGCTTTACAATTCTACCGCCAGGACTTAAGATCTTTTTAAAAGCTATTATTAATGCTTTTTGAGATAGTGATTTAGATGCATATCATATTTTTTACTGAGTTAAGTATTGTATGTAATTAGTTTTGCTACAACAAGTGTATGGGACATTGGAAAAAAAGTTGAATTTCCCCATGGGGATGAATAAAGTATCTATCTATCTATCTATCTATCTATCTATCTATCTATCTATCTATCTATCTATCTATCTATCTATCTATCTATCTATCTATCTATCTATCTATCTATCTATCTAATACAAATGGACACCTAATATTAAACAAGATAAAATCTGAAGATGCTGGAAATCCAAACAACACACACAAAATGCTGGAGGAAGTCAGCAAGCCAGGTAGCATCAATGGAAAAAGAGTACAGTCAACATTTTGGGCTGAAACCCTTTGGCAGAACTGGAGAAATAAAGTCGAGGAGTAGATTTAAATGTGGGGGGGGGGAGGGGGAGAAAGAAACACAAGGTGATAAGTGAAATCTGAAGGAGAGGAATGAAGTAAAGAGCTGGGCGACTGCCTCGCCAAGCACCTATGCTCCGGTCACTAGAAAAAGCAGATTTCCCAGTGGCCACCCATTTAATTCTACTCCCATTCCCCTCTAATAAGTCTATCCATGGCCTCCTCTGCTGTTGGGATGAGGCCACATTTAGGTTGGAGAAACAACACCTTATATTCCCTCTGGGTAGCCTCTAACCTGATGGCATGAACATCAGTTTCTCAAACTTCTGGTAATGGCCCCCTCCCTTCACCATTCCGCATCCCCTTTTCCTTCTCTCACCTTATCTCCTATTCACCCATCTCCTCCCCTTTTTTCTTTCTTCCAAGGCCTTCTGTCCTCTTCTATCAGACTTCCCCCTCTCCAGCCCTGTATCTCTTTCACTAATCAACTTTACAGCTCTTTACTTCATTCCTCCCCCTCCCAGTTTCACTTATCACCTAGTTTTTCCCTCTCCCCTCCCTCCACCTTTTAAATCCTCAGCTTTTCTTCTCCAGTCCTGCTGAAGGATCTCAGCCCAAAACGTTGACTGTACTCTTTTCCATAGATGCTGCCTGGCCTGTTGAGTTCCTTCAGCATTTTGTCTGAACATCTAATATAAATGTTTGTCAGATGGATGTCAAAGACCTCTGAACTCAGGACCTCCTGACTGCACCACTCTATAGGCTGTGGCCACCCAGGCCATGCTGATCTCAGGGGTGTAGAGACACAGCAAGACAAGTCCTTATCATCTAAACAAGGCAAGGATAGGTGTGAAGGAGCCACCACAGAGTGATTCCAGATGAGCGATTTGATCAATAAGAACTTGCCTGATATGTTCTTTTTGCAAAAATATCAGCAGACAAGTATAATCAGCAAAGAAAATTTATAAGGATGTTGCCCGGGCATGAGGTTGTGATTTACAGGGAAAGGATGTCCCTTTAGAAGAGAGATGGAGAGGAATTTCTTTAGCTAGAGAGTGATGAATTTGTTGAATTCATTGCCACAAATGGCTTTGGAGGCCAAGTCATTGAGTAGGTTTAAACAGAGCTTGATTGGTAAGGGTGTCAAAGGTTATGAGGAGAAAGCAAGGGAATGGGGTTGAGAGGGATATTAAATCAGTCATGATGGAAAGGTGAGGTTATGAGGTTATGCTGCAACTAGTGAGACCACACCTGGAGTACTGTGTGCAGTTCTGGTCTCCTTACTTGTGGATGGATATACTGGCTTTGGAGGCGTTGCAGAGGAGGTTCACCAGGTTGAGTCCAGAGATGAGGGGTTTAGCCTGTGAGAAGAGATTGAGTCACCTGGGACTGTACTTGCTGGAATTCAGAAGAATGAGAGGAGATCTTATAGTAAAGTATAGAATTATGACAGAGATAGATGAGATAGAGGCAGGAAAGTTGTTTCCACTGATAGGTGAGATTAGTCTAGGGGACGAGGCTTCAAAAATCATGGGAGTAGATTTAGGATGGAGAAGAAGAGACACTGCTTTTCCCAGAGAGCGGTGAATCTGTGGAATTCTCTGGCCAATGCAGCAGTGGAGAATTCCTCAGTAGATATATTCAAAACAAGGTTGGATAGACTTTTACACAGTGGGTGAATTAAGGATTATGGGCAAAAGGCAGGAAGGTGGAGATGAGTCCATGAGCAGATCAGCCACAATCTTATTGAAAGGTGGAGCAGTCTCGACAGGCCCGATAGCCTACTCCTGTCCCTATTTCTTATGTTCTTATGTAGTGGTGGAGAAGACTCAATGGGCTGAATGGCCTAATTTTGCTCTTATTATTAGGAGCTTGAATAGGTTAGGAATTTATTCCCTGGAGCGCAGGAGAATGAGGGGAGATCTTCCAGAGGTATATAAAATTATGAGGGATATAGATAGCGTGAGAACTGGCAGGCTCTTTCTCCTCATTTTGGATGGGATTGGAACTAGAGGTCATAGATTTAGAGTGAAAGGTGAAATACTTCAGGAGGATCTGTGGTGACACTTCTTCACTCAGTGTAGAATGAGCTGCCAATGGAAGTAATAGATAGGACTTAAAATGTAACATATAAAGGAAGTTTGGAAAGGTACATAGAAGAGGGCTATGGTTTGGGTGTACGTATTTGGAACTAGGCAGGTTAACATAGACTGGATGGGCTAAAGGGCCTGTTTCTGTGTTATTGTGCTCCAAGACCCTAAGTATGGTCAGTGATTTATTGAAAAACTCACAGATTTGTACACTTAGTCTTCTGTTGAAAGATTGACAAGTACCATCCAGTATAGATTAAGGGACCATTTTGTTGTGCATCTTCGCTCCATCAACTGCAGCAGATGAAATTTCCTGGTGGTCACCCATTTTAATTCTACTTGGCATTCCCATTCCAACATTTCGGACAATGGCCTTCTCTACTGCTCACCCTCAGACTGCAGGAGTAACACCTCATATTCTGTCTAGGGAGCCTCCAACTTGATGGCATGAACATTGATTTCTCCAACTTCTGGCAACTTCTCCCACTTCCCACTTCTCTCTTTTTCCAGTCCTCATCCTGATTCACCTTTTACCCTTTCTCTTCTTTTCATCTGCCCACAACCTCACTCTGGTGCCCGTCCTCCTACCTTTCTCCCATGGTCCACTCTCCTCTCCTATCAATTTTTTTTCTTCTTCAGCTCTTTACCATTTACATCTATCGCCTCCCAGCTTCTCACTTTATCTCCCCCTTCCCCCATGCACACAACTTCCCCTCACCTGCTAGCCGGTACTCCTTCCCCTTCCTCCTGCCTTCTTTTTATAGCTTCTTCCCAATTCTTTTCCTTTCCTGATACAGGCTCTTGGGTCAAATTGTTGACTGTTTATTCCCCTCCAGAGATGCCGCCTGACCTGCCGAGTTCCTCCTACATATTGTGTGTGTGCCATCCATTTTGTTCACCATTGCATGATGGTGCTTCCAGAAGATCTCAGATTACTACTTAGACAAACCACTGATTCCTAGTTCTAATCCATGTTGAGACTGTTGTAAACATCAGTGGTGTGTTGGCAAAGGGAATTTTAGATGGGAAGTGAGTAATTCGGAATCTCACCTCTTCCATTGCTTGTTCTGCCAAATGGAACTTCCCTATCTATTGTTATCCTTCTAGCTGGTTTAGAGGAACACCAGTACTTATATTTCCAGCACTTCTTGTTATTTCAGCTTGTTCTGCTATCTAGGTTTTTCTTTGAATTGGCATTCAGTCTTAGAATTTATAAATGATGTTCCAGAAATTCTTTGGCTCCTTGAAGCACATGTTAAACAGGATTGGAAATTACCCCAGCAGCAATATTCATGAAGAGCATAGAGAAGAAATTGGACTAGTCATGAATAAGCAGGTGGTTTGAGTTGGAAATGTTGAGAGAAGACATAGGGTGGGAGATTGTTAGAAGAAATTAGACTGATCATGAGTAATGAGGTGGCTTGGGGTGGAGAGACTGAGAGAAGACATGGGGAGGGAGATTGTTAGAAGAGAGACTTACAGAATCTTACAATGACGTGAGAAGTAGTTTACCGTGTTTTTAGATTGCTGATTAAAGGTGAACCTGAAGCGATACTGGGGAGGGAGTGGGGTGAGGAAGGGGCACAAAATGCTTCTGGTAAGTGCTATTTTGTCTTAATTTACAATGTCGTTTTGCAAATGATATAAAAGGAGAAAATTGTAAATATTCAGCAAGTCAATCAGCATTTGTGGACAGAAACAATACCCATGGAACAATCCCACATCTGAACATCATGCCCCTAATGCATCTGCCTCTACCACCACTCCTGGTAGCACATTCTACACACCTACCACTCATTGTGAAAAAAAAACCTACCTCTGATAACCCCCCGCCCCCAATATTTTCCTCCACTCTCCTTAGAACTATGCCCTCCTGGTGTTAGCCATTTCTGCCCTGGGAAGAAGTCTCTCAGCAACTCGCCATCTCTATCACATTACCTTTCATATTGTTTTGTTTTCCACAGCCTGACCTGCTGAGTGTTCCAGAATTTTCTGCTTTTATCTTAGATTTCAAATATCTAAATTTTTAAAAATATTTTGATCTTTGATTACAAAGGGAGCTGATTAAAACTGCATTAGATTCATTTTCTTGAGAAAAGATCCAAGTGAAACATTGCCAACACATGGGAAGCAAAATTATTTTGCAAAGCATATAAAGCAGGAATTACACATGTAAGAAGGTCTGCAGATGCTGGAAATCCATAGCAACACACACAAAATGCTGCAGGAACTCAACAGGTCAGGCAGCATCTATGGAAATGAATAAACAGTCGATGTTTCAGGCTAAGACCCTTCAGGATTGAGAAGGAATAAAATGATGAGAAAAAGGCTAGCTGGAAGGTGATAGGTGAAAGGTCAAGAGCTAGAGAAGGAAGAATCTGATAAGGGAAGATAGTGGACAATAGGAGGAAGAAAAGGATTAGGGGACCCAGGGAGAAGTAATAGGCAGGTGAGAAGAAGTGAAAAGTCAGAGTGGGGAATGGAGGAAGGGGCGGGGGGTGGGGTTGTTCACCGGAAAGGGAAATCGATATTCATGCCTATGGAATATAAGATGTTGCTCCTCCACCCTGAGGGCCTCATGTTGACTCAAGAGGAATCAGAATTAAAATGTTTAGCCATCAGGAAGTCCCACTTGTGGCAGATGGTGCGTGGGTGCACAATGAAGCAGTCCCCCAATATACGACGGGTCTCACCAATGTAGAGGAGGCCGGATCGTGAGCACTGGACACAATAGATGACCCCACAGGTGAGGGGTTGCCTCACTTGTTTGGGGCCCTGAATGGAGGTAAGGGAGGAGGTGGAAGAGCAGATGTAGCACTTAGACCACATGTAGGGATAGTGCCTGGAGGGTGATTAATGGGGAGGGACGATTGGATGAGGGAATAGCAGAGGGAGCGATCCCTGCAGCATGTATAAAGGGATGGGGCAGAAGCCAAGATATGCTTAGTGGTAGGATCCCTTTGGAGATGGTGGAAGCTATAGAAGTTAAGGTGTTGGAAGCGGAAGCTGATGGGGTGGTACATAAGGACAGAAGAACACCATCACTATTATGGCAGCCAGATGATGGGGTGAGTGCAGATGTACAGGAAATGGAGGAGATGTGGATGAGAGCTGCATCAATGGTAGAGGGAGGTTAAACCCATTCCTTAAAGAAAGAGGACATCTCTGATGTCCTGGAAATGGAAAGCTGCATCCTGGAAACAGAAACACAAGAAAATCTGCAGATGATGGATATCCGGAGTAACACACACACAGAACACTGGAGGAACTCAGCAGGGCAGGCAGCATCTATAGAAAAGAGTAAACAGCTGGCGTTTTGGGCCAGGACCTTTCATTAGGTCCTCAATTCCCCTTTCCCATCTTTTGCCCTTTGATCCTTGTACAATTCAAATCTTTGCCAAATTTGACCTTACATCATTTGTCCCACCTCTCTGACTAATGAAATTCCTCCTCATCCCAGTTCTACAAGGATGCCCAACTATTCCGAAGTTGTGTCCTCTGGTCCTAGACCCTCCCACCATAGGAAACATCCTCTCCACATCCAGCCTATCAAGGCCTTTCACCATTCGATAGGCTTCAATTAGGTCAGCCCTCATTCTTCGGAATTCCAGTGAATACAGGCCCAGAGCCTCCAAACAGTCTGCATAAGACAAACTGTTTAATCCTGGAACCTCTTTGAACCCTCTCCAGTTTCAGCACATCCTTTCTTTTCTTTTTCTTTTTCAATATTTTTATTGATTTCTTAAAAAAAGAATACAGAATACAGGAGGATATATATCATATATCAATTACAATATATTTGAATCACACTTATAGTCTCATTACCTCATATGCAAGTGAGTTAAACTGAATTGTAATATTGAAAAGTAATAATTTTATTATACAAAAATCTCTAAACCCACTACCAAGAAAAGCTGTTTGGTAAAGAAAGAAAAAAGGAAAAAAATCCTTATCATATAGTAAAACATATTATTAGCCAACATCTGAAATTGATAACAAATCAAGGATTTTGAAAATAATTCAGAAAAGGTCCCCACAATGTTAGAAAGTCTTGTCTTGATTCAGAAATTGAACAACAAATCTTCTCTGAATTTAAGCATGACATAACATCGCTTAGCCATTGAGCATGAGTAGGCAGAGCAACATCCTTCCACCAAAGCAACAATGCCCTCCTAGCTATAAGAGAAATAAAAGCCAAAATGTGTAAATCAGGTGTCTCCAAGATAATATCTTTTCCTCCAACAATACCAAATAAGGCAGTGAAAGGGTTTGGTTTAAAATTTACTTTAAAAAGTACAGAAAAAGTTTGAAATACTTCCTTCCAGTATTTTTCAAGATTCAGACATGTCCAGAACATATGAATTAATGAAACTTCTCCATTGTTACAATAGGGAGATATATCCGAAGAAAAATGAGACAGCTTATCTTTAGTCATGTGTGCCCTATGGTCCACTTTAAATTATAATAGGGAGTGACAGGCACACAACGATGAGGTATTAACCAATTTAAAATTTTCATTCCAAGTTTTCTCAGAAATTGAAGTCTGTAAATCTTGTTCCCAAAGATTTTTAATGTTGTCTAAAGGAACTTTTCTCGTTCCCAACAACAAACTGTAAATGTTAGATGTTGATCCATTATGAAAAGGTTTCAAATTAAATATTACATCTAATAAATTCTTATCAGGACTTTTAGGAAGTGTATGTAATTGTGATCACAGAAAGTCTCTAATTTGTAAATATCAAAAAAAGTGAGTTTTTGGTAAGCTATATTTAGCTGACAACTGCTCAAATGAAAAGAGACTTCCTCCAACAAATAAATCCTGGAAGCATTTAATTCCCAGTCTATCCCAATCTTTAAAAATAACAACAGTCATAGAAGGTTTAAAAAATAGTTATAAAAAATGGGACATGAAGGAGAAAATTTCAATAAACCAAAATATTTTCCAAATTGTATCCAAATCCTCAAAGTATGTTTAACTACAAAACTATCAGTTAGTTTACTTAAAAATAAAGGAATTGAGGATCTGAGAATAGAGATGATAGAAAATTTATTAACAGAGTTAGCTTCTGAAGAAACCAAAACCAGACAGTCCTCTCGATTAATATAATATAACCAAAACGTAAGATTCCATATATTGACTGCCCAGTAATAAAACCTAAACTTTGGTAAAGCTAAACCTCCATTCTTTTTAGATTTTTGAAGATGAACTTTATTTAGTCGAGAGTGTTTATTTTTCCATATATATGAAGATATGATAGAATCAAGAGTATCAAAAAAAGATTTAGGAATAGAAACAGGTAAGGCCTGAAAAAGGTATAAAAATTTAGGCAAGATATTCATTTTAATAGAATTAATTTGGCCAATCTATGATAATGAAAGGGGTGACCATTTTGATAGTGTCCTTTTTATATAATTCAGCAGGGTAAAAAAATATTCTCTAAATAAGTATTTATAATTCTTAGTAATTGTTAACCCAAATAAGTAAATTGATTTCTTCCAATTTTAAAAGGAAGGTTAGTATTAATTGATACCAAATAATTCAAAGGGAAAAGTTCACTCTTATGAAAATTTAGCTTATATCCTGAAAACTGACTAAAACAGGAGAGTAAGGAAAGTACGGAAGGTAATGAGGTCTCAACATTAGAAATATGAAGCAAAAAGGTCATCAGCATAAAGGGAAACTTTATGAGTAATACCTCTCCTTAAAATACCAGTGATATCATTAGATTCTCGGAAAGCAATAGCTAATGGTTCTAAAGCCAGGTCAAAAAGCAAAGGGCTCAAGGGACAAGCTTGTGTAGTTCCATGTTGAAGTTTAAATGGTTTGGAATTCTGAGAGTTAGTAAGAACCCGAGCAGAGGGAGATAAATAAAGTAATTTAATCCATTGAATAAAATCAGGCCCAAAATTAAATGTTTCTAAGGTATTAAATAAATAATTCCATTCAACCAGATTGAAGGCTTTCTCAGCATCTAAGGATATCACATATTCTGATAGCTCTTTTGAAGGAGAATAAATAACATTTAATAAATGACATTTATTAAAATGGGAATATTGATTTTTAATAAATCCAGTCTGATCATCAAAAATAATACATGACAAAGTGTTTTCAATACTACGAACACATCCTTTCTAAGACAAGTGCTCACAATACTACAATTTAGGCCTTACCGATGCTTTATAAAGTCTCAACGTTACATGCTTGCTTTTATATTTTTGAAATGAATCAAGCATCACATTTGCCTTCCTCCCCAACCTGCAAATTAGGGAATCCTGCACAAGGACTCCCAATTAGCTTTGTGCCTCAGTTTTTTGTAGTTTCTTTCCATTTAGAAAATAATCAACCCTTTCATTTCTTCTACCAAAGTGCATGACCATACACTTTCCGACACTGTATTCCATCTGCCACTTCTTTGCCCATTCTCCTCATCTGTCTAAGTCCTTCTGTAGCTTCTCTACTTCCTCAAAGCTACCTGCCCTTCCACCTATCTTTGTATTATCTGCAAACTTTGTAATAAGGCTATCGATTCCATCATCCAAATCACTGACATATAACATAAAAAGAATCGATCCCAACCCAGACCCATGTGCAACACCACTAGTTACTGGCAGCCAACCAGAAAAGGCTCCCTTTATTCCCACGCTTTGCCTCCTGTCAATCAGTCACTGCTTTAAGCATGCAAGAATCTTTCCTGTAATACCATGGAGTCATAACTTGTTAAGCAGCCTCAAGTACCTTCTGAAAATCCAAGTACACATCATTCATACCTCCTTTGTCTATCCTGCTTGTTATTTCTTCAGATAATTCTAACAAATTTGCGAGGCAAGACTCCAAATACCCTCAAACCACATCCCTAATAATTAACTCCAATATCTTCCCAACCATTGAGGTCAGACTAACTGGTCGATAACTTCCTTTCTTCTGATGCTCTCCCTTCTTGAAGAGTGGAGTAACATTTGCAATTTTCCAGTCTTCTGGAATCATCCCACAATCTATTGACTTTCGAAAGATCATTACTAATGCCTGCACAATCTCTTTAGCCACCTCTTTCAGAACCCTGTGGTGTACACCATCTGGTCTTTTCAGACCTTTCAGTTTCCCAAGAACCTTCTCTCTAGTTATGGTAACCACACACTTCATGACTCCTGAAATCTGGAACTTCCACCATCCTGGTGGTGTCTTCCACGGTAAAAACTGACGCAAAATACTTATTCAGTTTGTCTGCAATTTCCTTGTCCCTCTTTACTACCTCTCCATATTGTTTTCCAGCAGTCCAATATCCATTCTCACCTCTCTTTTACACTTCACGTATCTGAAGAAATCAGGATTGTGGGAATGATGGTATTAAGTGCTGAGCTATAGTCGATGAACAGCATCCTGACATCTGCACTAATAAATGAGGAACAAACAAATAAGAACACAGAGAGAGTAACTTCTAAGACAAACTACAACCCAAGCCTGATGAGTCAAAGCAAGTCTAAAGACTGGCACACTCCAAATGAATGGCCGCTCCATTTGAACTTGAATTATTCTTATTGGCCCTTTCTAATGAATCACTCTTGCTGATTGGTCGCTCCTCAAATCAGAAAGAAACGTCGCTAAACTCTGCTTCTGAAATCACATTTGCATCCCTGATTTAAAAGTTCTTCTTGTCAGCACCCCTGGTTGGATTGTCCAACTCAGAGAAAGCTCAAAATCATTTAGAAATTCAAGCATCTTACACTAGCCAGTTCCCCCTTATCTGCTCTATTTATTACGTACGTAAAGAAATCTAGTAAATCTTCACACATGATTACCCTTTCATAAAAGTATGTTGATTGCCTTATGATTTTCCAAATATCCTGCTTTGTCAACTTAATTGGCCTTTTCCACAGCTGTAGACACTTTTGACTGATTGGCCTTTGTTACATATGCCCAGAGCAGGAACAGTAACAGCAACAAAGCAGCAGGATAAATATTTTTACTGAGTCAATCGAGCCACTGCATACGCTGATCAATTTACAGTACAGGGGTGAGAAATCAGGCCCACAGAATCGAAAAACATGTACATTCCAAAGCCTGCACAAAAGATAGAGGGGCCCTCTGCATGTAGAAGGTCAAATCGATTGACAGCGTGATTAATCAGCCATATGTGCTCTTGCCAAATTCTTGCTTTTGATCCAATATGGTTTAACCTTGACTTTCTGCATTCTGTCTCTTCCTTCTCATAAATTACCAAGTTACCTGTGTGCTTTTCCAATCTTCTAGAACCTCAGCAGCATCCAGGGAATTTTGGTAGATTACAACCAACACATTCACGATCCCAGCAGCAACTTCCCTTAAGTCTCTAAAAAGCGTATCAACAGATCTGGACATTTGCTGGCATTCACCAGCATCTGAATGGTCCAAGAACACATGAATGCTACCTCATTGTTCTTTTTTTGGTTTTACATTATTTATTTATTTTTGTAATTTTTGGTAATTTTATGTCTTTGCACTGTACTGTTGCTGCATAACAGCATATTCCAAGTCATAAGTCAGTGATAATAAATCTGATTCTGGTTATTCTCTGATAGTGGAGATCTTGTCATGATGGATCTTTTTAATTCCTCCCTGCTAATAGTCCTTTGATTATCTATCATTATTGTGTTGTTTAAGCAATATCTGTTGTGAAAATTGTCCTAGAGCAACTATTTAGAACCTCTGACATTTCTCTTTCACATTATAAATTCCTCACGGCAGCAAAACTATTCTCTTTTGTCAAAATAAAACTGTTGAAACTCTTATTTGCTGAAGAATCTATATTCTCGTTATGATTATTTCTGTCATTCATAGAGACATAGAGCATGACAGCACAGAAAGAGGCCCTTGAACCCAGTGGTCCATGCTAAACTGTTGTTCTGTTTTTTTTTTCCATGGACCCACACTGGACCATAACCCCCTATACCCCTCCTGTCCAAATACCTATCCAAACTTCTCTTAAATGTCAAAATCAAACCTGCATCTTGTGGTGAACTACATATACCTGTCTGAACACGCCCCCCCTGCTGACGGCTCCTGTGGCTCCTCCCACTGACCGTGGCTCCTCCCATGGACCCCGGTATAAAGGCGATTGGAGACACAGCCCCGGTCTCAGTTTCCAGGATGTAGCGTAGTGGTCAATTGCTGCTTGTTCTTTCTTCCAGCCAATAAAAGCCTATATCTCGTCTCACGTCTCCGAGAGTTATTGATGGTGCATCACATCTACTACTTCCCCTGTCAGCTTGTTCCACTTTCACACCGCCTTCTGAGTGAAGAAATTCCCCCTCAGATTCCCATGAAGTATTTCAGCTTTCATTCTTAACCTATGACCTCTAGCTCTAGTCTCATCAGACATCAATGGAAAATGCCCCTTATCTACCCCTTATAATTTTGTATCTCTGTATCAAATCTCCTCTCATTCTCCTACAATCCAGAGAATAAATTCATAACCTACTCAACTTTTTCTTATAATTCAGGTCCTCCAGTCCTTGCAACATTCTTGTAAATTTCCTCTGTACTCTTTCAATCTTATTGATATCTTTCCTGTAGGTCTTGTATCTATTCTTTGCTAGACTCTACACATTTCACAATCCTCTAGTCCCGTTAAACCTTCACAATTTTGGATACATTTCCTTGCTGTTTGATACCATCCTCAACATGTCTGATTAGCCTTACATAGCAGATCCTAGTACTGCCAACTTTCTCAAAGACATATACCTTGGTGAGACTTTTGAAATGACTTCTTATAAATACATCCTAACAAATTTTTCTTCCTGTAAAAGATCTAAAGGAAATAAAATTTCTGTAACTTACTGGAATGAGTTGCTTGCCAACAGGACAATTGCTGCAATTTCCCAGCAAATTATCGAAGCCAAAGAAAGAATGTTTTTGATTTATATGTGGTTTACATAGTCTCATATTTCTGGTCAATGAAGTAGTGAATGGTGCCACTGGAACAGAAACACCAGCATTTGCCGTGAATTTAGCTTTGCCACACTGAAAGCATACAGTAGCTGGAATTCCAGACGGACTCCTGCTCCTCAGTCTAAATACAATGCTGTGAACTGGATGTTGGACTTCCTAACCAACAGACCTCAAACAGTCAGGATGCACAATCACTTATCCTTCCTCATCAACCTCAACATGCGCTCAGCCCACTGCAGTACACTCTGCTCACACACAACTGCAGAGCCAAACATCCGAGCAAACACTTTGACAAGTTCACCAATGACATGACAGTGGTGGCCCACAAAAAACGGTTACTTCCACAAAACCGTCAGACTGAGCAAATCCCACCACTATTACTTTGCTGTTTCCTGTCCAAATCACCTTTTGAACAGACACTCCTGTACCGAGCATCACTTTATGTACATATAACTAGTCTATGTACATAAGTTAATCTTAGGTAATTTTACTTAATGTTCTTTATTGAGTTCTTTGTGCTTATTGTGTCTTTTTCTGCTGCATCAGATCAGAGTAACAATCATTTTGTTCTCCTTCTCACTTGTGTAACGATGGATGACAAGAAACAATCTTGATCCTTAAAGCTTGAACATTTCTATTCAGTGAAGCAGTGAATTGTGCCGCTGAAACTGAAATGCCCACATTTGCTGATAATTTAGCTCTGCCCCACTGAAAGTACAAGGATAGTTCTGGATGGACTGTATTTGTCTACCTCTTTGACAGCTGGGGTCCACTTAGGGACCAAATGGTTCAGTTTTACTGTGGTCTGTGGAATTTCCAGCTAAGAGAAGTTCAGTAGGGCTGGACTCAATAAATCTAATTAGACTGGAGCACTCTACGCACAGTAATAAAATGATTTTGTTGCAAAGATGTGCAACTAATGATTCATAGTATAGCACATATGAAAAACACATTAGAGTAAATGAAACAATGTACACAAGATGAACAATCAACCAATGTACAAAAGATAAAAACTGTGCAAGTATAAAAAGATTAAAAAACAATCAAAATAATAATAATAATAAATAAATAAGCAATATATAAGACCATGAAATGAAGAGTATTTGAAAGCAGATCCACAATGTGTGGAAACAGCTCAGTGTTGGGCTGAGTGGAGTGAAGTTTCCCATTTTGGTTCCAGAACTTGATGGTTGAGGGGTAACCTGATGGTGTGGGTCCTGAGGCTCCTGTACCTCTTTCCTGATGGCAACAATGAGAAGACAGCATGGCCTGGATGGTGGGGATTCTTTGTGGTGGATGCTGCTTTCCAGAGACTGTGCTCCTTATAGATGCGCTCAAAGGTGGGGAGGCTTTACCGTGGTGGATTGGGCTGTATCAACTTCTTTTCATAGGCTTGTCCATTCTTGGGCGTTGACATTTCCATACCCGGCTGTGATGCAACCTGTCAATATACTCTTCATCGCACATCTATGGAAGTTTGTCAAAGTTTTTGATGACATACCAAATTTTTGTAAACTTCTAAGAAAGTAGAGACCCTGCTGTGCTTTCTTCATAATTGCACATACATGCTGGACTAGGACAGATCCACTGAAATGATAACACCAAGGAATTTAAAGCTACTGACTCTCTCTTCCTCTGATCCTCTGATGAGGACTGGCTCATGGACCTCCAGTTTCCTCTTTCTGTTGTCAGTAAACAGCTCTTTGGTTTTGCTGACCTTGAGTGAGAGATTGTTGTTGTGGTACCATTCAGTCAGATTTTCAATCTCCCTCCTATATTTTAATTTGTCACCACATTTGATTCAGGCAATGACTAATATACCTCACTTCTCACATGACTGTGGTTTTTCTCGTCACTATTAATCCAATTTCCTTGTGAAACCTTTCACTAAACCTGTTTCTGTTGGCCTTTTAACCAATTACAACTTCCTGCATTAAAAGACATCAAGGTCAAGTTCATTGTTGTCATGTACACAAAATATAATAAAATTAGCTTTTTGCAACAGCACTGTACATTACAACACATTGATCAACATAAGCATATCTCCTCCAACTACTTACTATTCTTCAGTAAAATATTGAGGTTTCAACCATCTTGTTTCTTTATGGAACAAAAGGGCCTGTTTTAATGAAACGCTCTAATGTGCTCAAATGGGAGCTCACGGTTTCCTTTCGCCAATCCTCCTTTGATCTCCCTGGGCTTCACTGAATCATGGACCCCCTCTGGGTTGACTCCTATGGCCTCTTCTCTCTGGCATCTTCTCTCTTCTCACCTAACAAAAGCCCCAAGCCCAACCTTAGTGTCCCTCACTAGAGAAACCTCCCCTGAATCCAGCCATCCTAATTGGATGGCACACAATTCTCCTAACTCTTATCTTCAACAGTAACCCAAACAATCAGCTTACATAGAAGCAGAGAAAAAATGTGAACCATATGAACCAGGACATTACATTTGTTATTTGCCAGTGTGTCTTTGTCATCTTTTATAATCACTTCAGTCATCCCTTAGTGTTTAGAATATAAACACTGCAGTACAACTCATGCCCTTCAGCCCACAATGTTGTGACAACCTTTCAACCTGTTCTCAGATCAAACTAATCCTTCCCTCCCACATAGCCCTTCATTTTTCTATTGCCCATACGCCTATATAAGAGTTTCTTAAATGTCCCTAATGCATCTGCCTCCCACACCACCCTCTGGTAGGGTATTTCTCATATGCACTACTCTCTGTGTTAAAAAAAACATACCTCTGACATCCATTCTACCCATCTGCACTATATTTTCCTCCAAACACCTTAGAGACCGGGTCGCTCTTCCTGTTATTACAGACGTTTACAACACACGCTGCACCCGCAAAGCTAACAGCATTGTGAAGGACCCCACACATCCCTCATACCAATTCTTCTCCCTTCTGCCATCTGGCAAAAGGTACTGAAGCATTCGGGCTCTCACGACCAGACTGTGCAACAGTTTCTTCTCCCAAGCCATCAGACTCCTCAATACTCAGAGTCTAGATTGACATTGTAATTTGTCTTCTACTGTGCCTATTGTCTTGTTTATTAATTATTGTACTGCCCTGCACTGTTTTGTGCACTTTATGTAGTCCTGTGCAGGTCTGTAGTCTTGTGCAGTTTTTATGTTGTTTTATGTAGTCTAGTGTAGTTTTGTGTTGTTTCATGTAGCACCAGGGTCCTGGAGGAACCTTGTTTCATTTTTACTGTGTACTCTACCAGCAGTTTATGGCTGAAATGGCAATAAAAGCAACTTGAACTTGAACTTGAACTTGAAATTTATGCACCCTAGTATTAGCCATTTCCACCCTGCAAAAAACTCTCTGGTTATCCACTCGACTTATGCCTCTTACTATCTTGTATACCTCAATCAAGTCACCTCTCACCCACCTTTGGTCCAAAAAGAAAAGCCCTAGCTTGCTCAACCTATCTTCATAAACTACGCTCGCAAATCCAGGCAGCATCAGAGAGCATCCTTTGCTAGATTTGACACTAGATTCTGCTAGGTTCTTCTTATCCATTTCATTCAAAGCATTCATCAAACTCCTATGAGATCCAATGGGCACCAGGTCATTTTCTCAACGGGGCTGAGGTCCTTTATTTCTGACACCATTCCAGATTAAACACAAGAGATTCTGCAGATGCTGGAAATCCTGAGCAACACATACAAAATGCTGGAGGAACTCAGCAGGTCAGGCAGCATCTCTGGGCAGTGGTGGGGGAGTGTGGGGGAGGTGAGGAGTTAACAGTCAATGTTTCAGGCTCAGACCCCTCCTCAGAACTAGGTTTATAAAGTATATCCTCTGCACTGTCTCTGAGGCTTTGATTTCTTTTATGAAACCTGTTGGCTGAAATTGAATTGAGGCTAACTTGTTTCTGCAAAATGGTTAAACTTCCTTCTATAACCCTCAGGCTGGCAATTTGTCCACGTAGCTGCAAAAAAATATTGATCATCTCAAAAATGCAAGTGAAATAAAAACAGAAAATGCTGGAGAAACTCAACAAGTCAGACAACATCGGTGGAATGCAAACTAGGGTTAATGAATTGGGTTAAAGATCCTGCATCAAAAGTAATGCTATGTCATTGCAAGCTCACCCAACTGGAGGTAAAGCAATTTCCTTCACATTTCTGGGTACCCCAGCATTCGTTATAAAAGTCATCTCACATTTAGGTGGAATTTTTTTTCTCACTATCATTTTCTGATGTAAAATTTCTCCAACGTCAGTGTGCACTTTCAAACCCTGTTGTAAATTATCTTTAATATGATTTTCTACCTCAATAGTAATACAAACAACAGTGTTTATTTACTCTTTCTTTCTTTTTTTCAATCTTTTTATTGATTTTAAAATTTACTCATAGACCTAATAGATTTCACAACCACCTACTCAGATAACTTCTGTTTAAAGGACGAAAGTAACATCACATTCTTTGTCTGCCTCAGGGTGTGACCTCGCATATGGTCTCAAACACACGCTTGGGCTGCTTCACCACAGAGGTCAGGGTCAATGTCATTCTCAACTCTGTGGCCTTAGAACTATTCCAAGCTGCAACCCATTGTCCTTAACCACTTCCTGCAGCTTCTGCTGATGGCTGCATTAAGAAGGTCATGCAGGCTTCATTCTCAAGGCAAGGAGACGTCGCCTCCTTTCTAACCTCCCCATAGGATCTCAAGGCTGCAAATCTTTGCGAACCTACCGAGGAAGTCGAAGGCCCAGTATCTGTGAACCTGAAGAAGATGACGATTAGAGGTCTCTGTATGGGAACTGGAAGAGGAATGGGGCTTGTTTCACTGTTTAATTTGTCACATGGTTTGTTGTGTTCTGTGTTGTTCTACTGAACATCGCGGGCACACTATGCTAGCACCAGAATGTGTGGCAACACTTGTGGGCTGCCCCCAGCACATCCTTGGATATGTTTGTTGTTAATGCAAATGACACGTTTCACTACACATTTTGATGTCCATTTGACAAATAAATCAGAATCTGAATCTGAAGATTTATATTCACATCCTTCTTAGCTGTAGTCCCAGTAATACACAAAAACCGTGCCTTCTATGTGCTCTGTTCTTGACCAACCTGTCCAGGTTGGACAGGTTCTTTGACCATTACGATATTCTCCTCCTCTCCCCACGGATGTTCACCTTACCCTTTTACCCAGCTATCAGTACAATATCCATTCTTGCAGTGAAAACAGTCCTCTGTAACTGGAACTGTTGTTCATCCCTTCTGGGCATCATGCTGACGAGTGTGTTGACCTGCAACTCATCAGTAGAGAATGCATTGCTGTTACTAACCACACTAGTGTCAGGGTAATTCAGGGAAACCTGACAAGGCTGTTCTGTCAGCCTTACCACAGAGGCTTTTGGACTTCTGCCACCTTTTTCAGGCAGAATCAGAATGCCCTACAACAATGCTTGAATACAAGATATAGTGTACTTTCTTTGGAGTTTAAGGAGGTTTGACATGTCAGTGATCAGTCTATCAAATTTCCTATTGATGTCCTGTTCAAAGTATCCTGAGGGGTTGCATCATGGTCGGCATGGCAACTTGAACATGTAGGAATGCAAGAAGCTTCAGAGAGAAGTGAACTCTGCCCATTACATCATGGATGCCCCCTTCCTCAGCATTGGTGGTAACTACAGGAGGAGCCACCTCAATAAGGTATCATCCATCATTAAAGACCCCCACCATCCAGGAAATGCCACCTTCTCGCAGCTACCGTCGTGCAAGAGGTACAGAAGCTTGAGGTCCCACACCACCAGGTTCAAAAACAGCAGCTTCCCTTCAATCATTTAGTTCTTGTGTCAATAGGCACAACACTAATCACTACAGTTTAACAACGCCATGATTATTTCAATCACTTTGAATTAAAATGGATGTTTTCAGTCTTATCGTGTATAACTTGCATTTAATTTTATGGCAATGAAATCGTCATTGACTTTGACTTTAGCATTGTCCTTCTATCCTTTGAGCCCCAGTTCCTTTTGTTTCTGCACCCATCTTAAAATTGTCATATGATTTCAGTTCACATCAATGCTTCCTTCCCTTTTACAAGCAATGTCAGCGTGATCACAGATGACACGGAGGTTGGTGGTGTTGTGGATAGTGCAGATGGTGTCGTGGGTTACAGTACAACATTGATAGTGTGCAGAGGTGGGTCAAGAACTGGCAGTCGAAGTTCCATCCAGAGGAAAGGTTGAAGTGATACATTTTGGAACATCAGACCTGAAGTTAATGGCAGGATTCTTAGTAGTGTGGAGGAACAGAGGGATCTTGGGGTCCACGTCCATAAATTCTCCCAAAGTTGCCATGCAAGTTGATAGGGTGGTTAAGAAGACATATAGTACGAGTTCTTCATTAGTTGGGGGGTTGATTTCAAGAGCTGTGACGCAATGTTGCAGATCTTTAAAACCCTAGTTAGACTGCATTTGGAATAATGTGTTCAGTTCGGATCGAAAGGGTGCAGAGGGGATTTACCAGGGTGCTGCCTGGATTAGAGAGCAGGCCTTATGAGAATAGGTTTGCATGACCTAGGGCTTTTCTTTGTGGAGTGGAGGAGGATGACAGGAAACTTGATAGAAGTGCATAAGATAATAAGAGGCCGAAATAGGGTCGACAGCCAATGACACCCATGAAGAAATGGCTAATACAAGAGGGCAAACACGAGGAAATCTGCAGATGCTGGAAATTCAAACAACAACACACACAAAATGCTGGTGGAACACAGCAGGACAGGCAGCACCTATAGGGAGAAGCGCTGTCGACGTTTCGGGCCGAGATCCTTCGTCAGGACAAGAGGGCATCATTTTTCGGTGATTGGAGGAAAAGTATAGGGGGTGATGTCAGAGGCAGGTTTTATACACAAACAGTGAAGGGTGATTGGAATGCCCTGCCAGAGGTGGTGTTAAAGGCAGGTACATTGATGATTAAGAAAAAAAATGAGGATTATATAGGAGAGAAAGGTTATACTGACATTAGAGTAGGTTTAAAGATCAGCAGAAGGACTGTGCTGTACTGTTCCCTGTCCTTTGTTCTATGAATATTGTATGGTCCACTCGTCTCACCAAATCCATCTAATGCAGCTATCTGCTCCAGCTCAGAGTGAAAACAACAGGACAACATTTCTTGAGCCATCATTGCTATCTCTACTGGGCAAGATACAATTTGTCCACACATTCTAGATGTTGATCTATGTCGAAGGTCATGGTGCACTGAGGCAAGGAATGTTGCGATTTTTTTGGACCATCAATGATAGTCCATATACTGCTACCTCCAGAACGATGTATCAAGAGGGATTCTTCTTGTAATTCAAATTTTTATTATTATTTACTCTTATTTGACAAAGCAGCACAGCATATCATAGAGCAGATACAGTACAGCATAGTTACACAGCCATCCCATGACAGGAAAACATATAAAACTAAGAAACAGAAAAAAAACTTCTAATTTAAGTTTAAATTAACATACAACCAAAATTGATCCCACGCGTCTTGCACTTTTCCTTCACTGTTAATTCTTCCCAACATGTGCTCATATGATGAAATCTTAACCATTTCCTGATTCCATTCCCTCACAGTGTGAACAATGTCAACTCCAATGTGGAAATGAAATGTGTACGCTCAGACAACCCAGATCTTAGACCTTGGCTTCTGCAGAACAGTAGCACAGCGTAATGCTATTACAGTGCCAGTCATCACTGATCACGGTTCAATTCCCGTCACCAGTCATCACTGATCACGGTTCAATTCCCGTCACCAGTCATCATTGATCACGGTTCAATTCCCGTCACCAGTCATCACTGATCATGGTTCAATTCCTGTCACCAGTGATCACTGATCACTTTTCAATTCCCGCTGCTGCCTGTAAGGATTTTGTAGATTCTCTCCGTGTCCACGTGGGTTCTTCTGAGTGCTCTGGTTTCCTCACACGTTTCAAAGACGTACGATTAGAGCCGGTGAGAGTGAGTATGCTTTGGTGACGACATTTGTGGGTTGCCCCCAGTACATCATCTCTGATTTAATTTGATGCAAGATGATTCATTTCACTCTATTGATGTTTTGAAGAACATGTGACAGATAAATCTAATCTTCTCTTAATCTTAAGTGGCATTATGTCCAGTGAGGGAGGAACACCTGAACCCCTCTTGACATTATGATTGATATCAGTCAGTGATGTAAGCTAAAAGAAGCCTTTCACAATGGCTGCCACTGCATAAGATATTATAAACAGTCACAGGCTTCTGCTATAACTCAAAACTGTGCAAGATATTTCTCCTTCCATCACAATATCTCACAATCCACAGACTTAAAACTCAAGCTGCATACATAACCTATCTCTTTGACCAACAGACCATAAGATCCACTGAGTCCAACTCTGCCATTCAATCACAAGCAAGAGAGAATCTGCAGATGCTGGAAATCTAAGCAAGGCACACAGAATGCTGAAGGAATTCAGCAGGCCAGGCAGCATCTATGGAAAAGAGTACAGTCAATGTTTCGGGAAAATCCACTCTATCTAGGCTTTTCAGTCATTTTGCTGACTTTGAACATTGTCATGAACTAAGGAAAAAGAAGCATCTTCTGACAGGAAAAAATGACTGCTCTAAATACCAATGCCATTACTTTTCAAATTAACCAGGCCTAAAATTAAAGTGGTTACAGCAAATATAAAAGAAAAGACCTGTACTGTAACATAGCACATTCCAATATATAAAAAAAAACTTTTAAACACTTGTTTTATCACTCTACACCTGGCTCTTTACCATAAGGAAATTAATATACAGTCTCGGCAGCAATAAACAGTCTGGATAAGATGCTGGAGACTTAGAACATCTTTAAGCAGGGTATACTGACTCACCCAGTGTAGGGCTGTGTGCAGCTTAGTCATAATTGGAGCCCTCTGTTGCAAGAATGTGAATGAGGCCATGGGCGGTGGTGGTGAGCAGGGAATATTGAGACTGATTGGGTCCACGTACAGTGGAATTTCTGTGCAAAGGGCCTGTAGGTTTAAGAAGCTCCATTGCACCATTTCACCAATGGTGGTAACTTGCTTAAATATTCTGGTGGATGCCAAGATGGAACTGGCTGATACATTTTCCCATACGGGGAAATGCATACTTAGAATTTGGATTGCAGAACACTTTTATTTAGCGGTCTTGGGCTGAAAGTCAATTAAACCAAGGAATAATTGCATTTGTATTTTCACAAATTGTATGTGTGACCGTTTTCAGGTTGAATCACGTCATGTCACGAAACCTAGCAAGTACTTCATACCATAAGTCGATAATATTATCAGGTAGGGATGATATTCTTCATGTGGTACTCTATTTGCTTGATATTCTCCTAGAAAGTGTCCAGTGATGCAGCGCCTGACAACACAGTCCACGCTCCCCTGTGCTGCTTGGAAGATAATCAGCATTACGCAGTTGCAGAGGAACACGGCAGCAATCCCTCAGCTGCAGGAAATGCTTTTCCAACTCCTGAGGCTACCCAGTGGTACCTACTGAACCGTCCGATTTCAAGCTGAACTGAGCTCACTCTGCACATTTGTTTTACAGCAGGGAAGGCCCACTTTGCATACAGTGAAAGTCCCACTCTATCCAGGCCAAGACCTCCACATCTCTCTAGAAACATTGCCAGACCATGTTTGCACTTCATTTAAATACATAATTCCACTTACTTAAACATACAAAGACAGAAAGAACATAGAACAGTACTGTACAGGCCCTTCATCCCACAATGTTCTGCCGACTTTTTAACCTACCCCAAGATCAATCTAACTCTTCCCTCCTACATAACCCTCCATTTTTCTTTCATCTATATGCCTCTCTTGGAGTCTCTAAAAGTCACATATATATCTATCTCTACCATTACCCCTGGCAGCATGTTTCACATACCCACCACTCTGTGTAGAAAACTTACCTCTGACAACCCCTCTCCACTTTTCTCCAGTCACTTTAAAATTGTTCCCTCTTGTATTAGCCAGTTCTTCACTGGGAAAAGGTGCTAACTATTCTCACTATAATGTCTCTTACCATCTTCCACACCTCTATCGACCTGCATCCTGGGGTTGGAGGACTGTCAGTGTGTGTGAGTGGGTGGCTGGGAAGAAAGAAAGGGGCTTGTTTTGCTTTTGTTGTTTTGTTGCTGGGTACGACACTGGGACTGACCCCCCTCACATCCTTAGGTTGTGTTGGTTGGTAACACAAACAGCATCTTTCCCTCTATGTTTTGATGTTCATATGATAAATAAATGGATCTTAATCTGATCTGAATCAATCAAGTCACCTCTCAATGTCTTTCACTCCAAAGACAAAAGCCAGAGATTGCTTTACCTTTCCTCATAAATTATGCTCTCTAATTTAGATGGCATCCTGGGAATTCTCCTAGAAAGATCTTATCTGCAGCTTAAAACATAATCAGGGTGCTGTGGTGGCGGGGGTGGGGGGGTGTTGGTGGGAAACAATAGCACTGTTTGTCCTGAACTGGAGGAGGGTAGGCTTCTGTAAGCTTGAGAGTGGTGGCTATACTTGGAATGAAGAGCAGGCCAATCATTATCCCCACTTTCACACTGAACGGACACCCAAATACAGTTTGTGGGTTCAAAAAAGTTAGCCCAGTCATCTTGAGGTTGGATATTTTGAAATCACATGTTTCATATACAAAGTCATCTCTGGAGCTGTGAAACAAGTACAGTAAATCTCTTTTGGTCATTGGAGCCATCTGAAGGTTCAGCTTTGCGCAATCCTGGACTCCAGTAACTGAACTAGAATGACAGACACCAAGTGCCCATCACCAACATTGCAGATGTCAAGGTGGAGAAACTGGACAGGTCCTAGGGTCGGGGTCAGTGACAGAGATGCGGACCTGGAGTCAGGGTGAGGAGCAGGGACATTCAGGATGGTCTTCACATGTACAAAAAACTTCCACAGAAGATCTTCTCACTTGCTGACGGCTCCTGGCACTTCAACAGCTGATTCCAAATGTGGTGGATAGCAGCTGGCAATCCCTAGTACAGCACCAGCGATCACTGATTGGGGTGTGATTCCCGCTGCTGTCTGTAATGATCTCCCCGTGACTGAGTGGGTTTCTGCTGGATGCTCTGGTTCCTTGCCACATTTCAAAGATGCATGGTTGGGGTTAGTGGGTTATGGGAATGTTATGTTGGCGGCAGAAGGGTGGCAATACTTGTGGGCTGCCCCCACCACAAATGAAGCATTTCACTATATGTTTTAAGGTCCATGTGACTAAATAAAGCTAGTCTTTCAAAGGGCTCCGATACTTAGTTTAGGCTTGGATACAGGATACATCCACTGTGCCTTTGCTGACAAATGAGGTCTGCACAATACAATTTCCAGACTAATGTGTTGAAAATGTACTGGGAAAGACACAGATAATTTAAATTCTAGAGTCACAGAATATGGGAATTCCCTAGACTGTTTTGTCCCGCTGTACTTCTCTGTTCTATCGTCTACTTGCCGGTGGATATACAATAAAAAAAAACCAAGAGATTATAACAGTATGGGGGAATTTTAACAGGGAGATTTTGTCAAAACTCATTTTTGCATCATTTTAGATGATCAACCTGATAGGATTAAGGATAAACTTAGTTGCCATATTAGGAATTTACTGTGGTGTGCTGTTCAGAGTGCAACATGCAACGTTCAACAATTACAACGAATAAAGTAATGCATAAAACATAAAGTTAGAGGTTAAAGGGCAGATATGGAATAAATTGTGCTCAAACACGGGCATGCTTCTACAATGTGAACAGCATTTTAAAAAGTAGTTTGATCAGAATCAGAATCAGTTTTATTATCAAAGCGGTGGAAGAACCCAAAGTGACAATGATAAATCATTGAGGATCAAACGTATTTAGACATCCAGAGGATGGCTGTCTATTATAGTATTTTTTTAAAAAGAAACCTTAAAGGTACTTTGATGGAAACATCTAATACAATCTTGTACGAGAGAGTAAAATGTAGATCTATGTCTGGGCAAACTTTGAAAGTGACGATATCAGTGTCTGTGGTGGGGAAACTACAAGATGGTCTGGTTAATGTTTGAAAAACTGGTTCTTGCTTGTGCAGTCTGACTGGAAAAATGTTAAGAGACAAACACAGAAATATGAGTATGGTGTTGGAAAGCCAAATATGAATGATGAATGACAAAGTACAAAGGAAAACACCTGGTGATTAAAAGGAGATAATGGGAAAATGATCTATCAATCTATTTATTAGCCTGCAGTTGTCTGCACAGCATTCATGTCTAAAAATACATTTATATACTTACAACTTTACTGTTGGTGGTGCCTTGCAGTGCACAATTGATGACTGCCCAACGCATATACTTGTCTAAAATTCAAAGCTCAGAGTAAATTTATTATCAAAGTAAGTATACCTCACCATATACTACCCTGAGATTCATTTTCTCACAGGCATTCACACTTGAACAGAAGAAAACAACAGAATCAAAGAAAAACTACACACAAAGACTGACAAGAAACCAATGCGTAAAAGAAGACAAACGGTGCAGGTACAAAAAAAGTAATAAATAAATAATACTGAGAACATGAGTGTAGAGTCCTTGAAAGGCCATAGGCTACTTTGCAATATTAAATACATGCCACTGGTTATAAAACATGTAGAATATCTCAAAAGTCGATCAGGAGAATAGTGCTGGCAACTATCCAGGGCTTCCCCATCTGTCATTCGAATGTCTCAGAGTTTTTACACATGCACGGCCAAAACTAGAATCCAAGAATTTCCCGAATGTGAGGGACCAGAAACATATAGTTGTCCACTCTGTGCCATGGCACTACATCAAGCAGTGAGCAATAACTTCCTGAGAATGCTCAGCCTTTCCATGTACATCAGAGAGGGAGGGATTCCAGGGGATGCCAATTATTCCACGTGTTTAATTGCATGTTCAAATTGTTTTAATTGCATTTATTCTATTTCTCTAAATTATAATCACTTAATTTTAAAAACAGTGATGAGGAGGAATTTCTTTAGTCAGAGGGTGAACCTTGGAATTCATTGCCACAGATGGCTGTGGAGGAAAATTCACTGAGTATATTTAAAGCGGAGGTTGATAGCTTCTTGAATAGCAAGGGTATCAAAGGTTACAGGGAGAAGGCAGGAGAATGGGGTTGAGAAGGATAATAAATCAGACATATTGAAATGGTGGAGAAAACTCGATGGGCCAAATTCTGGTCCTATGTCTTATGTAACCTATGAGGGGTGATTGATAAGTTTGTGGCCTAATGTAGAAAGAGTCAATTTTAGAAAACCTAGCACATCTATTTTTCAACATAGTCCCCTCCTACATTTACACACTTAGTCCAGCGGTTGTGGAGCATACAGATCTTGGACCTCCAGAAAGGGTCCACAGATGGGTGATTGATAAGTTTGTGGCCTAAGGTAGAATGTGTGTGTGTGTGTGTGTGTGTGTGTGTGTGTGTGTGTGTGTGTGTGTGTGTGTGTGTGTGTGTGTGTGTGTGTGTGTGTGTGTGTGTGTGTGTGTGTGTTTGTGTGTGTGTGTGTGTGTGTATATATATATATATACCTTTCTGTTTTTGTACAGCTTGCTGTTTTTACTGCACACTGGCTGTTTGCTCATCCTGTTGGGTGTAGTCTTTCATTGATTTCATTTTTTCCTTCTTCTATTTACTGTGATTGCCCACAAGAAAACGAATCTCAGGTTCTATATGGTGACATACTTTATATGCACTTTGATAATAAATTTACTTTGAAATTTGAATTGTTAACAACACTAAAAAGACGCTTGGACAGGTACTCAGGTAAGGAAGGTTTTGAGGGATATGGAACAAACACCAGCTAATAAGACTAGCTCTGATGTCACCAGGGTTGGCAGAGTCAATGGGCCAAATGGTAGTATGATTCCATGTGACTTTTTAGATCCATTCCTGATTTAAAGGAACTTCACTGACATTTGAAGGGCTAACGGCAGAATTCCAGTTAGATCACTGGAACATTATACAAAGCCCATTGATCTGATCAAAGTAAATGACTTTAACACCTGAAATCTTTGTGCATTGGGTATTATCCATTATGAGAGGTGATGATTGATTACAGTGAGTGCCTTGGGGACCTCATCACAGGAGGTAAATCTGTGTCTGTCCATTAAACCAGAGCACATCACACTAAATGGAGCACTTCTCCAACCACCCCATCCAAGTTCTTAACCATGAAATATTCAGAGCAAATAGTCACACATCTTTCCAGCTGAGAGGGAGAAATGCATGTCCATGAAAAGGACTTTCACCATTCGATAAGTTTTAAATAAATCACCCCTCATTTTTCTGAATTTTAGTGAATTCAGGCCCAGAGCCATCGAAGACTGTTTGTATGACAAGCCATTCAATCCTAGAATCATTTTTGTGAACTCCTTTGAACCCTCTCCAATTCAATCTTTTCTCAGTCAACAGCCACAGAATTGCTCACAATACTTCAAGTGAGGTTTCACCAGTGCTTTATAAAGTCTCAGTATTACACCTTTGCTTTTATATTGTAGTGCTCTTGAACTGAATGCTAACATTGCATTGGCTTCCTGCAAATTAACCTTCAGGGAATCCTGCACAAGGACTCCCAAGTCACTTTGCACCGCAGTTTTTCATATTTTCTCTCCATTTAGAAAATTGTCAACCCTTTCATTTCTTCTACCAAAGTGCTTGACCATACGCATCCCAGCATTGTATTCCATCTGCCACTTCTTTGGCCATTCTCCTGATCTGCTAAGTCCTTCTGTAGCCTCTCTTCTTCCACAAAATTACCTGTCCCTCTACCTATCTTCATATCATCTGCAAACTTTGCAACAAAGCCATCAATTCCCCGACCCAAGTCATTGACATATAGAGTAAAAATAGTTGGTCCCAGCGCAGACCACTAGTCATCAGAACCCAACAAGAAAAGGTTTGCTTTACTCCCACTGTTAGCTCCCTGCCGATCACCCACTGCTTTATCCATGCTAGAACATGTCCTATATTTCCATGGGCTTGTAGCTTGTTAAGCAGTCTCATGTGTGGTACCTTTTGAAAGGAGTTCTTAAAATCCAAATACACAACATCGACCTATGTCTATCCAGCGTGTATTTTCTTCAAAGAATTCCAACAAATTTGTCAGGCAAGATTTCCCCTTGAGGAAACCATGCTGATTATGATCTATTTTATCATGTGCCTCCAAAGTACCTTGACACCTCATCCTTAATGATCAACTCCAACATCTTCTCAACCAGTGATGTCAGACTACCTGGCCTATAGTTTCCTTTCTCTGCCTCCCTCCCTTCTAGAAGAGTGAAGTGACATTGCAATTTTCCTGTCTTCCAGAATAATTCCAAAATCTAGTGATTGTTGGAAGGTCATTACTAATATGTCCACGATCTCTTCAGCCACTCTTTAAGAACCCTGGGGTGTACACCATCTGTTCCAGGTGACGTATTTACTTTCAGAACTTTCAGTGCCCAAAGTACCTTCTTCCTAGTTATGGTAACTTCTCACACTTCATAACCCTGACACCTGAAACTTCCATCATACTGCTAGTGTCTTCCACATTGAAGACTGAAGCAAAATACGTTTCCAGTTCATCTGCCATTTCATTGCCCCTCATTACTACCTCTCCAGCATTGTTTACCACCAGTTTGATATCCACTCTCTCTTCTCTTTTGCACTTTATGCAACTGAAGAAGCTTTAGGTATCCTCTTTTATATTATTGGCGAGTTTACTTTCATATTCCATCTTTATCTTTTTTTCTGGTTGCCTTCTATTGGCACTTAAACGCTTACCAATCCTCTACCTTCCCACTAATTTTGGTTCTATTATATGCCCTCTCTTTGGCTTCTATGTTGTTTTGACTTCTCTTGTTAGCTATGGTTGTGTCATCTTGCCTTTAGAATGCTTCATCCTTTTTGGGATGTATATATCCTGTGCCTTCTGAATTGCTTCCACAAATTCCAGCCATTGCTGCTCTGCTGTCATCCCTATGTTCTTTTCCAATCAATTCTGGTGAACTCCTCTCTCATGCCTCTGTAATTCCCTTTACTCCACGGTAATACCGATTCAAGTAACTTTAGACCATAGGGTCATAAGACCATAAGACGCAGGAGCAGAACTAGGCCATTTGGCCCATCGAGTCTGCTCCACAATTCAGTCATGGCTGGTCCTTTTTTTTCTCCTCATCAGCCCCAGTCACTGGCCTTGTCCCTGTAACCTTTGATGCTGTGGGCTTTCTTTTAGTTTCTCATTCTCAAATTTCAAAGGTTTGAAAGGTTGAATGGTTCGCTAATTAACAAAGCATGTATCTATATTCAACTCTGAAATATGGCTTCATCAGATAGCCATGAAACAAGAAAAGAACATGAATGCTGTTCAAAGAGAAACATCAAACCCACACTCTCCCACACAAAATGGAACAGGAACACTGACCCTGCAATAAAACATACCATCCACCTACAAAAAAATCTAACAGAACACAACAAAATTTCAAACTCCAAATACCCTCCACTCGCATAACAAAACAGAAAAGGAGCGGGTGATGAAACACACAGAATATGAAAATCATAAGTCTGAAAGAATCCACAATCCATGAACGCAATAGTCCAATCTATAAACACAGAACACTATACCTTCCTACGATATCACTGACATTCATCGAGTGACACCACGTGAGGCAGAGACCTACCAAGCTGACACAGCGAAAGGCCGCTCACAGACTGTTTATTCGGTAGTGATTTAAAGGAAGGCAGTTGGCACTGAAACTCTTGCTTACCTTCCATATTTGCACTGATGTCTCAATCTTAATGGGTGATTAATGGACACTTTAATCGATGAAATGGAGTCGAACGTCAGCTCAAGCCATGTCCCAAAGTTGCTTCGTATCGAGGCTGCCTAAGTATGTGCTCACTTCCTAGTATCTTCTCGGAGATATTAAAGCACAGGATCACTCAAATGATCTCCAAACTGTAAATTGCAGGCTCTAATAGTCCCAGAAACACATTTGAAGTGAAAAACAGACGTAAAAGAAGTAAAAAAGACATTTTTATGAGCTTTTTGAAGATGTTCACTGAAGGAGCATTGTACGCTGACATCATTTGACCAGAAAACAATATCAGGGTGAATTCAGGGTAAATTCAATCATATTATGATCACAAGCTCCTAAGGGTTATGACAATAGACAGTGGACAATAGACAATAGGTGCAGACGTAGACCATTTGGCCCTTCAAACCTGCACCGCCATTTTGAGATCATGGCTGATCAATTCCTATCAATACCCAGTTCCTGCCTTGTCCCCATATCCCTTGATTCCCCTATCCATAAGATACCTATCTAGCTCCTTCTTGAAAGCATCCAGAGAATTGGCCTCCACTACCTTCCGAGGCAGTGCATTCCAGACCCCCACAACTCTCTGGGAGAAGAAGTTTTTCCTTAACTCTGTCCTAAATGACCTACCCCTTATTCTCAAACCATGCCCTCTGGTACTGGACTCTCCCAGCATCTGGAACATATTTCCTGCCTCTATCTTGTCCAATCCCTTAATAATCTTATATGTTTCAATCAGATCCCCTCTCAATCTCCTTAATTCCAGCGTGTACAAGCCCAGTCTCTCTAACCTCTCTGCGTAAGACAGTCCAGACATCCCAGGAATTAACCTCGTGAATCTACGCTGCACTTCCTCTACAGCCAGGATGTCCTTCCTTAACCCTGGAGACCAAAACTGTACACAATACTCCAGGTGTGGTCTCACCAGGGCTCTGTACAAATGCAAGAGAATTTCCTTGCTCTTGTACTCAATTCCCTTTGTAATAAAGGCCAACATTCCATTAGCCTTCTTCACTGCCTGCTGCACTTGCTCATTCACCTTCAGTGACTGATGAACAAGGACTCCGAGATCTCTTTGTATTACTCCCTTACCCAACTCTATACCGTTCAGATAATAATCTGCCAGATAATATCCCAAAGTGGATAACCTCACACTTATTCACATTAAACGTCATCTGCCAAGTATCTGCCCACTCACCCAGCCTATCCAAGTCACCCTGAATTCTCCTAACATCCTCATCACATGTCACACTGCCACCCAGCTTAGTATCATCAGCAAATTTGCTGATGTTATTTTCTATGCCTTCATCCAAATCGTTAACGTAAATGGTAAACAGCTGTGGTCCCAATACCGAGCCCTGTGGCACCCTACTAGTCACCACCTGCCATTCCGAGAAACACCCATTCACCGCTACCCTTTGCTTTCTATCTGCCAACCAGTTTTCTATCCATGTCAATGCCTTCCCCCCGATGCCCTGAGCTTTGAATTTACCCACCAATCTTCTATGTGGGACCTTATCAAATGCCTTCTGAAAATCGAGGTACACTACATCCACTGGATCTCCCCCATCTAACTTCCTGGTTACATCCTCGAAAAACTCCAACAGATTAGTCAAGCATGATTTACCCTTGGTAAATCCATGCTGGCTCGGCCCAATCCTATCACTGCTATCTAGATATGCCACTATTTCATCCTTAATAATGGACTCTAGCATCTTCCCCACCACCGATGTCAGGCTGACAGGTCGATAGTTCTCTGTTTTCTCCCTCCCTCCTTTCTTAAAAAGTGGGATAACATTAGCCATTCTCCAATCCTCAGGGACTGATCCTGAATCTAAGGAACATTGGAAAATGATTACCAATGCATCCACAATTTCCAGGGCCACCTCCTTTAGTACCCTAGGGTGCAGACCATCTGGACCTGGGGATTTGTCAGCCTTCAGTCCTATCAGTCTTCTCATCACTGTTTCCTTCCGAATGTCAATCTGTTTCATTTCCTCTGTTACCCTATGTCCTTGGCCCATCCATACATCTGGGAGATTGCTTGTGTCTTCCTTAGTGAAAACAGATCTAAAGTACTCATTAAATTCTTCTGCCATTTCTCTGTTTCCCATAACAATTTCACCCAATTCATTCTTCAAGGGCCCAACGTTGTTCTTAACTATCTTCTTTCTCTTCACCTACCTAAAAAAGCTTTTGCTATCTTCCTTTATATTCCTGGCTAGCTTGCATTCGTACCTCATTTTTTCTCCCCGTATTGTCTTTTTAGTTAAGTTCTGTTGTTCCTTAAACACTTCCCAATCATCTGTCCTCCCACTCACCTTAGCTCTGTCATATTTCCTTTTTTTTAATGCTATGCAATCTCTGACTTCCTTTGTCAACCACTGTGGCCCCTTTCCCCCCTTTGAATCCTTCCTTCTCTGGGGGATGAACTGATTTTGCACCTTATGCATTATTCCCAAGAATACCTGCCATTGCTGTTCCACTGTCTTTTCTGCTAGGCTATCTGTCCAGTGAACTTTGGCCAGCTCCTCCCTCATGGCTCCATAGTTTCCCCTGTTCATCTGCCACACTGACACCTCCGAGCTGCCCTTATCCTTCTCAAATTGCAGATAAACGCTTATCATATTGTGATCACTACCTCCTAATGGCTCCTTTACTGCGAGATCGCTTATCAAATCCTGTCCATTACATAACACTAAATCCAGAATAGTCTTGTCCCTGGTCAGCTCTCGTACAAGCTGTTCCAAGAACGCATCCCGTAGGCACTCTACAAACTCCCTATCCTGTGGTCCAGCACCAACCTGATTCTCCCAGTTCACCTGCATGTTGAAATCCCCCATAACTACTGCGACATTGCCTTTGCCACATGCCAATGTTAACTCCCTATTCAACTTGCACCCAATATCCATGCTACTGTTTGGTGGCCTGTAGACAACACCCATTTGGGTCCTTTTGCCCTTACTGTTCCTCAGTTCTATCCACACAGACTCTACTTCTCCTGACCCTATGTCCCCCCTTGCAAAGGACTGAATCTCGTTCCTCACCAACAGGGCCACCCCACCCCCTCTGCCCACATTTCTGTCCCTACGATAGCACGTATACCCTTGTACATTCATTTCCCAGGTCTGATTTCCCTGCAGCCATGTCTCCGTTATCCCAACAACGTCATAGTTACCCATTCGCATTTAAGGTTCTTTTACCTTAAGCTCTTAAGGTCAATCTAACCCTTCCCTCCACATAGTCCTCCATTTTTCTATCATCCATGTGCCTATCTAAAAGTTTCTTAAATTCCACTAATGTATCTTTCTCTACCACCACCCCAGGTGGGGCATTCAACCACTCTCTGTATAAACCTTACCTCTAACATCCCCTATACTTTCTTCCAATCACCTTAAAATTACCGCCCTGGCTCACTCAACCTATCGTCATAAAGCATTCTCTCTCAACCAAGCAGCATCCTTCTCTGCACCCACTGTGGTGGAATTCTGGAGAATATACTTGGAAGTGTGAGGAGAAGGTTAGGGTGCAGGCAAGAGAAGGGCAGTCTCCAACCTGAAAGCATGAACATAGATAACCACTCCCCTCTGTTTCCCCCGCCACACCTTTTCTTTAGGTTTGTCCCCATTCTGTTGGTTCGCTCATCTCTTTTCTTCTTCTCTGTCCTCAAGACCTGCCCATCACCTCCGCAGTTTTTACCTGCCAATCTCTTTCTCTTGAATTTACTCTCGTCTCCAATCAGATTCCTTCTTCTTCAGCCCTTTGCCTCTTCCATTTATCACCTTCCAGCTTCTCACACCCTGGCTCAACAGGCTTCAGCAGGAACAGGCTAGAACAAGTGTGAATGCCAAAAGAGAGAGGCACAGGTAAAAACAGGCAAGCTTTTTAAAAAAAGTTTCTATAAATCCTTAGTCTTTAATTCAGTATAGGCAGGATGGCTGATGCGGAGGAATGCTCCTCCTGTGATGTGTTCGATTGCAGGGTACCTGAGTGTCTCCCCGATGGGTATATCTGCAGGAACTTAAGCTCCTGACTGATAAAGTAAAGGGTCTGGAAATGGAGCTGGACGGACTTTGGACCATTCTGGAGGCTGAAAGCCTCATGGATTAAACTTTTACTGAGGTCGTCACACCCAAAGTGCATGCTTCAAATAGCAGAGGGATGATCAGCAGGAGAAGAAAGCAGAAGATCATTCAGTGTAGGGTTTCCTTGTGGCTATTCTGCTCAACAGCAAATATACCTTGATGGGGGGATACCCTTTTAGTATGCAGCAGTAGCAGCCAAGCCCTGAGGCTTAGCAGGGAAGAGTAAGGTCAGGCCGAGCATTAGTGATAGGAGGCTCAATAGTTAAGGGACAGACAGGAGATTCTGTGGCCAAGAGAATTGATGATATGTTGCCTATCAGGTGCTGAAGTCCAAGATGAATCAGACGGATTGAAGAATATTCTCAAGAAGGAGGGTGATCAGCCAGACATCGTGGTACACATTGGCACTAATAACATAGGTAGAAAGGGGGAAGAGGTTTTACGCATAAAGTATAGAGTTAGGAAAGAGGATGAAGAGCAGGACCTCCAAGGAAGTAATCTCTCTATTACTCCCTATACCAGGTGCTCATCAAGGCTGGAATAGATTGATAGTACAGATGAATGAGTGGCTGAGAAACTGGTGCAGGGGCAGGTTTTCAGGTTCTTGGAACATTGGAACCTCTTCTGGAGCAGAGGAGACCTGTACAAAAGGGATAGGTTGCACCTAAACTGAAGGAGAACCAATATCCTGGCTGGGAGGTTTACTAGTGCTACTTGAGAGGGCTTAACATAGTTTGGTAGGGGGATGGGAACTTGAGCATCAGGTTAGAAAATGAAGATAGGTAGGTGTCAATAAAGAACTGGTGGACAAACTTAACAGGGATTTTTCATCAGTCTTCACTGTGGAAGACACTAGCAGTATGCTTGAAGTTCAAAAGTGACAGGGGCAGGTAAGAGAAGTTGTTATTATGAAGGAGAAACCACTTGGGAAGCTGAAAGGTCTGAATGTAGGAAAGTCACCTGGACCAGATGGACTACACCCAAGGGTTCTGAAAGAGGTAGCTGAAGGGATTGTGGAGACATGAGTAATTATCTTCCAAGAATCACTAGATTCTGGAATGGTTCCATTGGACTAAAAAAAAGCAAATGATACTCCACTTTAGGAATAACATTGCAGAGGGAGGTAGAAGAAGGTAAATTATAGGTCAGTTAGTCTGACCTCAGTGGTTGGGAAGATATTGGAGTCCATTATTAACAATGAGATTTGAGGTACTTGGAGGCACATGATAAAAATAGGCCAAAGTCATCACTGTTTCCTTAAGGGGAAATCTTGCCTGACAGATCTGTTGGAATTCTTTGAGGAAATAACAGGTAGTGGATGTTGATTACTTTGATTTTCAGAAGGCCTTTGAGAAGATGCCGAACATGAGGCTGCTTAAAAAGATAAGAGCCCGTGGTATTGCAGGAAAGAAACTAACATGGATAGAATTTTGGCTGACTGGCAGGAGGGGAAGAGTGGGAATAAAGGATGCTTTTCCTGGTTGGGTGCCAATGACTAGTGGTGTTCAGCAGGGGTCAGTGTTGAGACCGTTTCTTTTCATATTATATGTCAATGATTTGGATAATTGAATTGATGGCTTTGTGGTTGAGTTTGTGGATGACACAAAGATTGGTGGATGGGCATGTAGTGTTGTGGAGGCAGGAAGTCTACAGAAGGACTTAGACAGATTGGGAGAATGGGCAAAGAAGTGGCAGATGGAATATCATGTAGGGAAGTGTATGGTCATGCACATTGGTTTAAAGAATACAAGTGTAGACTATTCTATACACAGGGAGAAAATTCAAAAATCAGTGGTGCCAAGTCACTTGGGAGCCCTCATGCAGGATTCCCTAAAGGTTCCTGATGAAGGGTCTCGGCCCGAAACGTCAACAGTGCTTCTCCTTATAGATGCTGCCTGGCCTGCTGTGTTCCACCAGCATTTTATGTGTGTTGTTTAAATTTCCAGCATATGCAGATTTCCTCGTGTTTGTTCCCTAAAGGTTATCTTGCAGATTAAATCAGTGGTAAGGAAGGCAAATGTAATGTTAGCATTCATTTTGAGAGGACTAGAATATAAGAGCAAGCTTGAAATGCTGAGGGTTTATAAGTCATTGGTGATACTACACCTCGAGTATGTTATTGAAGAAAAGATGTGCTGGCATTGGAAAAGGTCCAGAGGAGGTTCAGGAGAATGATACTGGTAATAAAAGGGATAATGTATGAGGGGGTTTGCTGGCTCTGGGCCTGTACTCGCTGAAGCTTAAAAGAACATGGCGGGATCTCATTGAAACCTATCAGATGTCCATTTAGAACAGAGATGAGGAGGAATTTCATCAGGCAGAGAGCTGTGAAACTATGTTATTCATTGACATAGATGGCCAAGTCATTAAGTATATTTAAAGTGATAATTCATAGGTTCTTGATTAGTAATCACTTCAAAGGCTATGGAGAGAAGGCAGGAAAATGGGTTGAGAGTGATAATAAATCAGCTTTGATGGAATGGCGGAGAAGACTCAATGGGCTGAAGGGTCTAATTCTGTTCCTATATTGTATGTCTTATGGTGTGTTGCTAGGCTGGTCACTAGCATGAGTATACTATAGTTCAGCAGAACGTTCTTCATTTGGCACAACATTGTCGGCCAAAAGGCGTGTTTCTGTATGTACTGTTCAGTGTTCTAACTCAGAATACAACAGTCTACAATGTTATTTCTACAATGTTCTACAGTCTACAATGTTGACAACATAAGAGTTAGGATGACAAGATGTTGTACAATTATTGGCAAGACCACATTGGGAGTATTGTGCATAGTCTGAATTGAAAATGGTTAAAAATAAGATTTATGTAGATATTACTGAGGCTGTAGGCTTTGCGCTACAGGTGGAAGTTGGTTAGGATATGACTATTTACACTTGAGTGTAGGAGACTGAGGGGTGACTTTATAGAGATCTATAAAATCACAAGGGGCAGAGATAAGGTGAATAGCAACAGTCTTTTCCCTAGGACAGGGGAGTCAAAAACTAGATGGCGTAAGTCTCATGTGAGAGGGGAAAGATTTAAAAGCGATATGAAGGGAACCTTTTGGAAGAGGTGGAAGAGGGGGTGGTACAATTATGATGCTTAAATAGTCATTTGGACGGGTCCATGGTGAGGAAAAATTTAGAGGTTTCTGGGCCAGACACAAGCCAATGGGATGAGCTCAATTAGGCAACTTGGTTGACATGGCTGAGTTGGGACAAAAGGCTTGATTCCATCCAGTATGGCACTCAAGCTCCGTGACTCATTTGAAAAGTTAAATACAGTACCTTTGTTTTGATGTGCACAGGGAGAAGAGGAAAGGAGAGTGGACAGTGGGAAAAAGGGAAGGAGGAGGCAAACCAGAGGGAGGTGATGAGCATGTGAGGAGAAGGGAAGAGGTTTGAGGGTAGCCAGAATGGAGAATGGAAAAAGAAAGAAGTCTTTCTTACCAGAAGTTAGAGAAATTGATGTTCATGCCATCGGTGTGTTTTGTGTGTGTGTGTGTGTTGCAGAGAAATGAATTGTTTTATATATTTTCTGCCCATTAGGAACCTATAAATGTGATTGAGATCCAAGCAAAGAGCACTGAAACTACCATGGTCCTCAAGAGGAAAACTTTGAAGAATGGGCTTATTGTAAGTTATTCGGACAATGAATGCCAGAGTATTGTGTTGGGTTTGACACTATTCAATGGAAGGGCAAGAAGTTGCAGTTTTTTAAAATCTCAGAATGGCCCCCTGCCCTCGAAATATCTCTGCCTCATGGGTTATTGTGATGTCTGAATGTTCTTGGTTAAATTGCAGACTTATTAGTCATTCCAAATAGTTGAGATACTATGCTGTTTTCCAGTAGTCTGCAGTGGCTTAGGTTTTATTTTTGTTGCTGTAGAGACACACCAAGAACTTGTTGAAGCTTGGTGGTATCTAATTAAGAATTAGATTGGCATAACTGTGGTTATGGAGGAATGCAGGCATGATTAACATTAAGAATTTTGCACACAAAAGCTCCTTGTCAATATCCAACAAAACAATGAAAACAGTGAAGAAGCGAAGGCAGTTCTCCCTCATGCTTTGGGAACTGGACTGCAACATGGCTCTCTCTGCATTTTCACTGTGGGGAAAAAATATTGTGCATCCACCAGTATTGATAGAGATGTACTTTTTCTTTTAAAAGGCCTGGGAGCACAGACACTCAGTGTCCACTTTATTAGGTATACCTCTTCACCTGCCCATTGAGGCAAATATCAAATCAACCAACCATGTAGCAGCAATTCACTGCATATCTGCATGCAAACATAGTCGAGAAGTTCAGTTGCTGTTTAGAGCACACATCAGAATTGGGAAGAAAAGTGATCTAAGTGACTTTGACTGTGGGATAATTGTTGTTGCCAGAAGGGGTGGTTGGAATATCTCAGAAGCTACAGAAACTGCTGATCTCCTGCAATTTTCGTACACAACATAGTCTGCAGGGAATAGTGTGAAAAGCAAATAAAAAGCATCCAGTGAGTGGTAATTCTGCAGGCAAAAAAAAAACTCCTTGTTAAGAAGAGAGGTTCAAGCTGACAGGAAGGTAACTTAAATAGCCGCATGTTACAACACTGGTGTGTAGAAAAGCATTTCCGAGTGCATAACACATCAAACCTTGAAGTGCATGGGCTACAGCAGCAGAAGACCACGAATGTACACTCATTGGCCACTTTATTAGGTATGTGAAGTATCGAGTAAAGTGGCCACTGAGTGTAAACTACAGCTCTTGAGTTTGGTGAAACGAGAATTCACGAATGTCCTGAGAAGTACGATAGTTGTCATCTGATTGCAAGAACTTAGCTCAGAGTGTTGACTGGAGGGAGGAGTTGGTCAAATGAAGAGTCAGATTCAGATTTATTTAGCGCATGTACATGGAGACATACAGTGAAGGGCATTGTTTGGACAAACAACCAGCACAATCTTAGGATTGCCATACACTGCACCACTACATAGAATGAGCCCTATGCTCAGGAGAACAACACGGAACACAACAAGCAACAGAACAACAACGGCAAAGCAAATCCCTTTCTTCCCTCCCACCCACCTGGATGCCATCAAACTGAATGGTAGAATTCCTAAGGAAATTGAGAAGCTAGATTAATAAAAGTCAAAGTATCTGCAGTTGTGTTAAAAGTGGTGAGATCCCAATCATGTAGAGGTATAGGAAGTGAACAAATAGTACAAGGGTGGATGTTACACTTAAAAGCTAACAACACCACTGGGAGCAGTTGACCTTTGAGATGTAAATGTGGGAAATTCAGCACACCAGAGTAGGGTAAAGATCCTGAACTTCCATTCAGCCCATCAGACATGTTCCTGAACTACAGATCACACAGAATGCAGAGGGATGAAAGAATGCCCAGTGAATCGGCGTCCAGTAATGTTAGTAGAAATAAACAGCCGCAGTAGAAAGATATCCGGGTAATTTCTGTGTTACATGATTTAACTCAGCTACTAAGTTTAGATATTTTCAATTGCACTCTAGTTTGTTAAAGTGTTTTGATTGTTTTAAACAATATTTTACATGTTTGGAGAAACATTTTGAATACTTGAGAATGACAGGTGATGAACCATTCCCAACTGTGAGGGAAATTTTGCATCAGAGGGCCTGTGCACTCAAGGACAGCTGATTCTTGAGCTCAGGCCCAGTGTTACTGTGTATCTACCTTATACTGTATGAATATACCTGTGCACTGTTCTGCACGGAACATCAACACTAGAGATACTGCAGATGCTAGAAATCTTAAGCAACACACACAAAATGCTGGAAGATCTCAGCAGGTCAGGTAGCATCTGTGGAGAGGAGACAACAATCAACATTTCGGACTGAGACCCCTCAGGACGGAAAAGGAAGGAGGGCCAGAATTCAGAATGAGGAAGTAGAGGAGGGGAAGGAATACAAAGTGGCAGGCAATAAGTAAGTCCGCAGGTAGGGAAGGGGTGGGGCGGATGATGTCCCCAGAACATCAACTGTTTAATATTCCCATCCATAGATGCTGCCGGATTTGCTGAGTTCCTCCAGCAGTTTGTGTGTGTGGAAGAGTACTAAAGATATGATCTACTCGCAGAAATTTAGAAAGAGAGATTAGGATGACTAGTGTGGATGTTTGCTGTCTTCAGTTAGATTCCAAACTAATTTTGGGGAATGAGTTTATAAATGTTTACACCAATAAATGGATCCAACAATGATGATTACAAATTCAGAAAAGCAGTCATGTTGAAAAGGTGATTTTGTAACAAAACCATCTCTGAGGCAACGATGTAGGAAGCAGAAAACAGATGGCGAGCAACAGCCAGCGGAGAAGGAAGTACAAGTATTTTTCCTCTCTTGTGTAAGATTAAAACAAGGTTGCTTTTGTACCAAGCAGTAAAAGTAGAGCAGGTAAAACATCAGAAATTATGTTTGAGATTCTGATCAATTTATTGTTATCAATAGTAATGGGAGCTGGGTCCTTTCTCAACAATGTATGTCAGTCCTCCTTGGCTTTAAATTACTTTTACTGTAAGTACCCCGGCAGGCACAACGTGGAATCTCATCAGCATACACAGCTATTGTGAGTTCTATCACATGAAAAGACTACCATACAAAGTATCATGGTACCATACGCGTCATAACCATGGACTTGACAGCACAGCGGATTCGCCAATTGCGCTCATGAATATGCACGTGTCAGCTAATTATTATTTCGTTATGGCTGCATTTAACTCCTTTCTTTTTGTTGGTGTTCTTGTTAAGACTTGAGCAAAACACAGCAACATTACACTGCGTGCTTGCATTTGGCCTTGCCTGAGAAAGTGGACTTTTGAGTTGACTGGTGCTAAGGACCAGTGGTACTCATCTTATATTTAGATATTTAGATATTTCTCTCAGCCATGGTGTTGGCATCTAGTTTTCCATTTGAGAGTTTTAGTTAATGGCCCTGTTTGACCTAACAGTTATTATTTTCCTTTCCCTTAAAACCCTGCTCACATTAAAATCTGTGAACTATCAACCTGCTTCCGTGTGGCTTCTTTGTACTTGGGCCATATCTGAACAAACTGACAATATGACCATAGGACATTAGTGTAGAATTAGGCCATGCAGTCTATCAAGTCTGCTCCACCATTCCACCATTATCACCCTCAACCCCATTCTCCTGCCTTCTCTCCATAACCACTGAGGCTCTAATTAATCAAGAACCTATCAACCCCTGCCTTAAGTATATCCAATGGCTTGGCCTGCACAGCCATCTGTCGTAATGAATTCCATAGATTCACCAGCCAACCCCCCCAACCCCGCTAAAGAAACTTTTCCTCAACTCTAAATGGATATCCGTCTATTTTGAGGCTATGCCTGCCACTCCTAGATTCTCCCACTATAGAAAGTACTCTTTCTCATTCCCTCTCCACATCCACTCCCTATCCACATGCTGACACTGATCTGGCTCTCAAGGACCATCAACATGCTGGAGACTGCAGATCCAGAGGCTGCCTTTCATCATCGTTGGTGACCTTAATCGATCATCACTGATGAAAGTCTCTCTGACGTTTTGTCAGCACATCTAGGTGAGCACTCGGGAGATAAGATACTTGACCATTGCTACACTCCCTTCCACAACGCTGACAAAGCTCTCCTTCGCCCAACTTTTGGAGAATCAGTTCATTCTTCGACTCTGCTTTTGCCGAGGTACAGGCAGAAGCTGAAACAAGAGGCAGCAATAGATAAAACCTTCCACTGTTGGTCTGGCCAATCGGCCTGCATGCTTCAATGATGTCGACCGGAATGTCTTCCATGATGAGATTGTCTCTAAGTTCACTGATGGAGTCACGTCCTTCATCCAGAAGTACATTGAAGATGTTATCTTCCAGAAGTCAGTCAGGGTCTTCCTGATCCCGAAATCCTGGATCAATAGTTCTGTGCGAGCAGCATAGAGCTTTACATCTCTGGCAATCAGCTGGAGCTCAGGAAAAGCAGCTGTGATCTGCGCAAAGTAATCAAAGCTGTGAAACAACAATACAGAGACAAATTTGAGTCAAATTTCACAATGAATAGAACATGTGACTTGTGGCGAGGGCTGCACACCAGCACAGACTTCAAAGTCAAACGTTATGGCGCTGCCAACATCGCAGCCTCTCTCCCAGATGAGCTCAATCGCTTTTATACTCGGTTCGATGTTGCAATCTCTGAGCCTCCGAGGAAAGCCACCACTACAGCCTGCTATCTGGTCATCTCTGAGGCTGGAGGACCGGATGGCATCACAGGGCGAGTACTCAGGATGTGCGAGCACAACTGGCAGGTGTGTTTACTGACAATTTTAATCTCTCCCTCTCCCAGTGTAGAGCCCTCCTGTTTCAAATTATCCACCATTGTCCCTGTACCAAAAAAGGCCAAAATAACTTGCCTGAATGACTAGCATTCTGTTGCACTTACCTCAATAATAAGCAAATGCTTTGAGAGGCTGGTCAAGGATTACATTTGCAGCTTTCTACCACCCAAGCTGGAACGCCTACAATTCACCTACTGACACAACTGATCGACAGATGTAGAGCCACTGCTCTACATACCGTCCTTACACATCTGGAGAAGAAGGATGCTTATGTGAGAATGTTGTTCTTGGACTATAGTTCAGCATTCAACACCGTAATTCCATCCGGGCTTGACAAGAAGTTCAGAGACCGCAGCCTTGACCCTCCTTTGTGCAGCTGGATACTGGACTTCCTGTCAGATTGCTAGCAGGTGGTAAGAGTGGGCTCCCTCACCATCACCCCTCTGAGTCTCAATGCAGGAGCCCCTCAGGGGTGTGTACTAAGTCCCCTCCTTTACTCCCTGCATACCCATGACAGTGTCACCACCCACAGCTGTAATCTGCTAATTTAATTTCCTGACAACACTGCATTGATTGGCTTAATCTTAAACAATAACGAGGTGGGCTACAGGGAAGAAGTCATCTCTCTGACACGGTAGTGTCAAGCAAACAACCTTTCTCTCAATGACTCAAAAACAAAGGGGTTGGTTGTGGATTACAGGAGGAATGGAGATGGGCTAACTCCTATTGACATCAGTGGATCTGGTGTTGAGAGGGTAAACAGCTTTAAGTTCCTCGGCATCCACATCACTGAGGAACTCAGGTGGTCTGTACACACCAACTGTAGGGTGAAAAAGGCACAACTGCACCTCTTTCACATCAGATGGTCCCCAAATCCTAAGAACTTTCTACAGGGGCACAATTGAGAGCATCCTGACTGGTTGTATCACTGTCTGGTATGGGAACTGTACCTCTTTTAATCGCAGGATTCTGCAGAGAGTGGTGCGGACAGCCCAGCACATCTGTAATTGTGAACTTCCCATGATTCAGGACATTTACAAAGACAGGTGTGTAAAAAGGGCCCGAAGGATCATTGGGGACCTGAGTAACCCCCAACCACAATCTATTCAAGTTGCTACCATCTGGGAAGTGGTACCACAGCATAAAAGCCAGGACCAACAGCCTCTAGGACAGCCTCTTCCACCAGGTCATCAGACTGATTAACTCATGCTAATTTGAGTGTATCTCTATGTTACATTGTTCTATTTATTATAAATTACTATGATTTCACATTGCTTATTTAAATGGAGACGTAACAAAGATTTTTACTCCTCATGTATGTGAAGGATGTAAGAAATAAAGTCAATTCAATTCAGTTCAATTCAATACATGTGTCTTTCAATATTCAAATAGTTTCAATGAGATTCCCCCTCATTCTTCTAATCTTCAGGGAGTATAGGCCCAAAGACTTCAAAGACTCCTCATATGTTAACCTTTTCATTCCTGGGATCATTCTCATGAACCTCCTCTGGACCCTCTTCAATGCCAATGTACATCATTTCTTAGAAAGGTTGCCAAAAGCTGCACACAATACTCCAGGTGTGGTCTGACCTATGCCTTATAAAGCATCAGCCTGACAACCATGATTTTGTAATCTAGTCCTCTTGAAATGAATTCTAACGTTGCATTTGGGTTCGTGAACACCAGCTCAATCTGCAAGGTAACGTTTAGTAAATCCTGCCTAAGGACACTCAAGTTCCTTTGCACCTCTGAATTTTGAATTTTCTCCCCATTTAGAAAATATTCTATGCCTTTATTCTTTCTACCAAAGTGCATGACTATAAAGTTCTCTACACTATATTCCATCCACCACTTCTTTCTCCATTCTCTCAGTATGCCTGTCCTACTGCAACATCATGCTTCCTCAACACTACCTGCTTCTACACCTACTGTAAACCTGGCCATCAACTTCTTCAACTAAATCATTGACGTATAACATGAAAAGCAGTGGTCCCAACACAAACTACTGCGGAACACCATTAGTCATCAGTGAACAATCAGATAAAGACCCCTTTATTCCCACTCTTTTCTTCTGCAAGTCAGCCAATCTTCTATCCATACTAATATATTTCCTGTAATATCATGGGTGCTTATCTTGTTAAGCAGCCGCATGTACAGCACCTTGTCAAAGCCTTCACAAAATCTAAATAAATATCATCCACTGACTCTCCTTTTTCTATCATGTCTGTTATATCCTTAAAGAATTCCAACAGATTTGACAGGTAATATTCCCTTAAAGGAAACCATGCTGACTTTGGCTTAGTTTATCATATGCTTCCAAGTACCCTGAAACATCATCCTTAGCAACAGTCTCCAAGACTTTTTCAACCACTGAGATTAGGCTAACCTGCCTGTAATTTCCTTTCTTTTGCACCCCCCCCCCCCACCTTCTTGAAGAGTGAAGTGACATTTGCTATATTACAGTCCTCTGGGACGATGTCAGAATCTATTAATTTTTGAAAGATTCTTACTAATAGCTCCACAATTTCTTTGGCTACCTCTTTCATAACGCTGGGAGTAGTTCATCTGGCCCTGGTGATTTCAAACCTTTCAGTTTCCCAAGAATCTTCTCCCTACTAATAGTAACTGCTCTCACTCCTGCCCCCTGACAATCTCAAACTTCTGGCATTTTCCAAGTGAAGACTGATGCAAGGTATTTATTCAGTTTGTCTGCCATTTCCTAGTCCTACATTATAACCTCTCCAGCTTAATTTTCCAGTAGTCCAATATCTACTCTTGTCTCTCTTTCACTCCTTACCTATCTGAAAAAAAACCTTGGATATTCTCTTTGCTATTATGGGCTAGCTTACCTTCATATTTCATCTTTAACCTCCTTATGGCTTTGTTAGTTGCCTTCTGTTGGTTTCTGAAAGCTTCCCAATCTTTTACCTTCCCAGTAATTTTTGCTGTATTATACGCCTCTTCTTTTGCTTTTTTGTTGGCTTTGACTTCCCTTGTCAGCCATAGTTGTGTAACATTGCCTTTAGAATACCTCATCTTCTTTGGGATGTATCTACCCTGCACCTTTCAAGTTTCTCTTAGAAACTTCAGCCACTGTTGTTCTACTGTCATCCCTCCTAGTGTCCCCTTCCGATGAATTTTGGTCAGCTCCTCTCTCATGCTTCTGTAATTACCTTTACTCCCCTGTAGTACTGATTCACTTGACTTCTCCCTTTTAAATTGCAGGATGAAGTCTATCATGTTATGATCACTGTTTACTAAGGGTTCCTTTACCTTAAGCTCCCTAATCCAATCCAGTTCATTGCATACCACCCAATCTAGAGTAACTGATCCCTTAGAGGGCTCAAGCACAAGCTGCTCTAAAAAGCCACCTCTTCAGCAGTCTACCAATTCTCTCTCTTGAGATCCAGCAGCAACCTAATTTTCCCAGTCCACCTGCATCTTTAAATCCTCAAAGACTAACATAACATTGTCCTTTTGACATGCCTTTTCCATCTCTCATTGTAATGAGCCCACATCCTGGTTACTGTTCAGAAGCCTGTATATAACTCCCATTAGGGTCTTTTTTACCCCAGCACTTTCTTAACTCTATTCGTAAGGATTCTGCAATCTATGTCACCTCTTTCTAAGGATTTGATTTCATTTTTTACCAACAGAGCCACAAACCTCCTCTGTCAACCTGCTTGTCCTTTCTATATAACGTGTATCCTTCAATGTTAAGCTCCCAACTATAATCTTCTTTCGGCTACGACTCACTGATGCCCACAATGTCAAAGCTGCCAATCTTTAACTGCGCTACAGATCATCTACTTTATTTTGTATACGGCATGAATTCAAATGTAACACCTTCAGTCCTGTATTCATCACCCTTTTTGAATTTGTTCCCCTGTTATACTGCAACTCATGCCACTGCCTGAAATTTTGCCCTGTCAACTACCTGTTCTTTCTGACATGCATGATGTATGTCCCTTGCTATCAGGCCATAAGACAAAGCAGCCTCTGGTCTACCACATCTACTTTGCTATTTCATCATGCCTGATTTAATACCTTCTCAACCCCATTCTCCTGTCTTTTCCCCATAATATTTGATGCCATTACTAATCAAAAAACTATTAACTTCAACTAAACATACCCAATGACTTGGCCTGTACAGCTGTCTGTGGCAATGAATTTCATAGGTTCATGACTAATGGGCAAAAGAGTTCCTCCTCATCTCTGTTCTAAAGGTTCATCCTTGTATTCTGAGGTTGTTCCCTCTGGTGTTAGACTACCTCACTGTAGGAATCTTGAGGTCACTATATGATCCAAAGGTCCTTTAATTGCTCAATCCAACGGGAAGGCACGGAGTGACCACTCTCCGCTGAACATCAACGGCTCCTTGGTAGAGATTGTTAAGAGCACCAAATTTCTTGGTGTTCACTTGGCGGAGAATCTCACCTGGTCCCTCAACACCAGCTCCATAGCAAAAAAAGCCCAGCAGCGTCTCTACTTTCTGCGAAGGCTGAGGAAAGTCCATCTCCCACTCCTCATCCTCATCACATTCTACAGGGGTTGTATAAAGAGCATCCTGAGCAGCTGCATTACTGCCTGGTTCGGAAATTGCACCATCTCGGATTGCAAGACCCTGCAGCGGATAGTGAGGTCAGCTGAGAAGATCATCGGGGTCTCTCTTCCCGCCATCATGGACATTTACACTACACCCTGCATCCGCAAAGCAAACAGCATTATGAAGGACTCCACGCACCCATCATACAATCTCTTCTCCCTCCTGCCATCTGGGAAAAGGCACCAAAGCATTCGGGCTCTCACGACCAGACTATGTAACAGTTTTTTCCCTCAAGCCATCAGATTCCTCAATACCCAGAGCCTGGACTGACACCAACCTACTGCTCTCTACTGTGCTTATTGTCTTCTTTATTATTTATTGTAATGCCTGCACTGTTTTGTGCACTTTATATCTTGGGTAGTTCTGTAGTGTAGTGTAGTTTTTTTCTGTGTTGATTTTACGTAGTTCAGTGTGGTTTTTGTACTGTTTCATGTAGCATCGTGGTCCTGTAAAACATCTTGTTTTTACTGTGTACTGTACCAGCAGTTACGGTCGAAATAACAATAAAAAAAAGATTTGACTTGACTTGAAGGTGGGAAGGACAAGTTCTCAACATCTGTAAGCATTATAGGTCCAGGCTCAAAAGGCTTTCATCATTTAGTCTAGATTTTTTTGGCCCAGCTCAGCCTTATGACTTGTTATTGCTGCATTAATCCTAATGCCCAAATGAGTAAAGTTATAGAGTCATAGAATCACAGAGCACTACAGCACAGAAACAGGATCTTTGGCCATTAGTCTGTGCTGAAATATTATTCTGCCCAGTCCTGATTAAAGACCTTTGTTTTCTCACAGTAGAGGTGTTGGATTTGTTGTTAAGGAAAATATACAAACAGTTTGGGCCTAACTACACGAAACATTGAGCAATAACAGAAGATACAAAATCTATCTGCCCATGCAAGTGATCAACATGTTTAAAAGTGTGCCAAAGCTTGGCATATAGCCTATTCTCGTTACTTTGAAATCAGTTCAAAAGGCAGCTTGTCATCTTCTGTTGCCAGCTCAGGTGATACATAACAGACAGATATCATGGCAGGTAGTTCCATCACCACTATACCTTAATGTCGGCCAGACATTGTAGAAGACATGTGTGGTGTCTTTCTTGTTTAAATGTTTATTGTTAGACATGAGCCCTGTTATGAACTTCACTGCAGAAAACCATGAAAAAGGTGTAATATCATTGAAGCTTTGAAATTCCATTGCAGTTTTTACAGTTTTTACTTTGATCACCGATCCATGTTTTTTCACTTTCTTATCTTGTCATGAGGGTCAATTAGCAGATTTTAGGCCAAATCAACGAAGTCTGCCTTGTTTCTCAGCCACCATAATTTCAGACAGTTAACCCATGCTGCTCTACATTTATATGCCACACATGATTTTTAAAAAGAAGAGTTTATTCCCCAAGGATGTGGGTTGTTTTTGCTCTTGGAAATCACTTTTCCACACAGCTCTAATTTTGTTTTAAGCTTTCGCATAAGTATTGCTTCTCCAAAGATCATCACATTGTTGCGGTGGAGAAGCAAAAACTGAGAGCGATGCCGTCTGGGGTTTAGCCATCTGGTGCTTAACTGGTAGGATCACCAATGGTGGGAGTCAAGGGGAAGGTTCAAGACAAAGATTGATCCAACGAAGGCCTCAGCTGGCAGAAGTTGATGACATATCACAATGGCAATGAAGGCAGAGCAAGCCAGCAGCAGTGAAGCATCCCTGTCATCTTCCTCTCCATATTACTGGGCTCTAACCCTGATATGTTAATAGCGGCTGCCCATGCAAAAAACTCCCCACATCAAACAATGTCACGCACAGGTGTTCTCCATTAATAGAATCCACCCTTTCACCCCGGATAAGATCCTGGATCGGCCTCTATACCCACCTGAGGACCCACCAATAGACAGCCCTTTAGGAATACATCATACTCGACTCAAGCAACTGCCCCATTACTGCATAAAAATCCATACAAGTATGATCATCAGTGGACTAATGCATCAGAACTTGAACACCGAGTGTTGAAAGGATATCCTAGTCCGTCTTGGATGGCAGATTGTTGAAAAGAGCCAAGAATTTGGGAAGAAGTAACAACTCAGAATTCTCTCACTTTGCTCTCCAGCAGCCTTCGCTAATGGTGGCACCTCTCCAATATTTCATTGTCCTTCCTCCCACAAAGGAGTAGAGAGGAAACCTAACTCTGCTATCCTTTATACCCAGACAAAATTACAATTCTAACAGCCTTAAGAATAATCCCTTGTCGGTATACCAGTTCTTACAAACTGGATGAATACTGTATTACTGAGTTGTGGTGACAGCTCAGCACATCATCGAAACCAGCCTCTCTCCATGGACTCTGTTTATACTGCTCACTGCCTCTGTACAGCAGTTAATATGATCAAAGACCCCATCTACCCCAGACATTTTCTCTTTTCCACCCCTTCCACTGGACAGAAGATACAAAAGTCTGAAAATACAGACCTCCAATCTCAAGAGTGGCTTCTATCCTTCTATTTTAGGACACTTGAATGGATTTCTTGAATGCTAAAGATGAAGTCTTGACCTCACACTCTACTTCATCACAACCCTTGCACCTCATTGTCTGCCAGTCCTGCACTTTCTCTGTAACTGTAACAGAATAGTTTGTATTCTGTTATTTCTTTTCCATTGTACTACTTCGATGTATTTATGTTTTGAAATTACCTGCAAGGATGGATTGCAAAACTATATTTTTCACCATGCCTCAGTATACCTGACAATAATGGACCAATTTGAATTCATTCTACAAAGTTCTGCACTGAGAAGTAAACATAAATTGAAACATATGAAAAAATGATACACACATCTGTGTGACACACACACAATGCTGGAGGAACTCAGCAGGTCTAGCTGCCTCTATGGAGGGGAATAAACAGTCGCAATTTTTGTAACCAACAAGAGAAAATCTGCAGATGCTGGGAATACAAGCAACATACACAAGATGCTGGAGGAACTCAGTAGGTCAGGCAGCATCTATGGAAAAGAGTACAGTTGATGTTCTGGACCAAGATCAGGTCCTACTGAAGAGGACATTAACATCATTAGATTTCTCCAAGTGCAGTCTAGGCATGGAACAGTAGCATTCCTAATCAGAGTATAGCAATAGTAGAGAGTGTTGGAGCCATTGGTGCTGCAGATGATATGTTGATAATAATTGGGCAGAGTTTTCTTCAGACAAACCTGATTGAAGTCCCTGACCATGATTTGAAAGGATTCGAGGCATGCTGTTTCCTATTTGCTGATGGTTGCACTCAGTACCTCAAGTGGCTGATTAGCATCAATCTTTGCTGAAATGTAAACAGCAGTCAGGATCACGGAGGAGAACTCTTGGTCATTAGATGTTCCAGGTTGGAGAAACAACAATACAATAAGACCACTGCATCTGAACACCACAGAGGTTTGGAACACATGGAAAACCTACAGTACAATACACGCCCTTCGGCCCACAATGCTGTGACAAACATGTACTTACTTTAGAAATTACCTAGACTTACCCATAGCCCTCTAATTTTCTAAGCTCCATGTGCCGATCCAGTAATCCCTCATAAGACCCTATCCTATCGTATGCCACCTCCACCACCATCGCTGGCATCCCATCCAGGCACTCACCACTCTCTGTGTAAAAAAACTTAACCCTGGCATCTCCTCTGTACCGACTTCCAAGCACCTTAAAACTGTGCCCTCTCGTGTTAGCTGTTTCAGCCCTGGGAAAAAGCCTCTGACTATCCACACTATCAATGCCTCTCATCATCTTATACACCTCTATCAGGTCACCTCTCATCCTCCATCGCTCCAAGGAAAAAAGGCCAAGTTCACGCAACCTGTTTTCATAAGGCATATTCCCCAATTGAGGCACCATCCTTGTAAATCTCCTTTGTACCCTTTCTATGGATTCCACATTCTTCCTGGAGTGAGGCAATCAGAATTGAGCACAGTACCCCAAGTGGGGTCTGACCAAGGTCTTATGTAGCTGCAACATTACCTGTCGACTCCTAAACTCAATCTCATGGTTGATGAAGGCCAATGCACCGTATGCCTTCTTAACCACAGAGTCAACCTGCGTAGGGAACGCGAAGCGCAGGAACAAATATCACTGTGATGATTGTATGCTCTAGTATCAATTGTTTGGTGACAATAAAGTATTTGTATTTGTATTTGTAGCAGCTTTGATTGTCCTATGGAGTCGGACCCCAAGATCCCTCTGATCCCCATGCTGCCAAGAGGGTTACTATTAATACTATATTCTGCCATTATATTTGACCTACTGGAATAAGCCACCTCACACTTATCTGGGTTGAACTTCATCTGCCACTTCTCAGCCCAGTTTTGGATCCTATCAATGTCCCGCTGTAACCTCTGACAGCCCTCCACACTATCCACAACACCCCCAACCTTTGTGTCATCAGCAAATTTACTAACACATCCCTCCACATCCTCATCCAGGTCATTTATAAAAATCACGAATAGAAGGGTCCCAGAACAGATCCCTGAGGCACACCACTGGTCACCGACCTCCATGCAGAATATCACCTGTCTACAACCATACTTTGCCTTCTGTGGGCAAGCCAATTCTGGATGCAGAAAGCAATGTCCCCTTGGATCTCATGCCTCCTTACTTTCTCAATCCACCTTGCATGGGATACTTTATCAAATGCCTTGCTGAAATCCATATACACTACATCTACTGCTCTGCCTTCATCAACGTGCTTAGTCACATCCTCAAAAAATTCAACCAGGCTCGTAAGGCACAACCTGCCTTTGACAAAGCCATGCTGACTATTCCTGGTCATATTATGCCACTCCAAATGTTCATAAATACTGCCTCTCAGGATCTTTTCCACCAACTTACCAACCACTGAAGTAAGACTCACTGGTCTATAATTTCCTGGGCTCTCTCTGTTCCCTTTCTTGAATAAGGGAACAACATCTGCAACCCTCTGTATCGTGAAACACAGACCCCGACCTTTTGTCTTCTCCACATCAGCTAGTATGGTCCACCCTGGGTATAGATCAGTCTTCCTTTCTTACCAAAGTATCCAGCATGTCCAGAGTTAGCCACGGCTCTGTGAAATATAGAATGCAGCAATTCCTCATTTCTCTTCAATACAGCAATCTTGCCCTTAAGTCCTCAGTCTTGTTCTCCAAAGACTGTACATTGCTAACAAGAAGCTAGGTAGAGGAAGATTCATGTGCAGATGCTTCAGTCTGGTTTCGCATCCTCACTTTCTCACACTGTTTTGGACATGGCACTGTTACTTCATCATACCTGCATGCTTGAAAGATAAGTCTACTGAGTCCTTCCAAAGATTGTAAAATTGCTAGTTCAATAAGATGTTTCAAAATTATGTTACTTAAAGGGAAATTGTAGGCTGTGGAATGCAGTGAGAGTTCTTCAGAAGCTGTATATTTACAAGTTTTGTAAGCTGCCATGGTTCACCAGCACCATCTCATGGGTATTAGTATCTGATAGGGTTTAACTTCTTCGTTGGAGTTTTGAACTTCATGGTCAGCAAACCCAAAGCCATCAGAATGCTATTAGAGCACCATCAGTAAGATCAAAGATCCTGGCACTGCCTATAAGGAGTTTGTTCAATTTCCTTATGGCTGCATGTGTTTCCTTCCACAATCCAAAGATGTTCAGGTAAGTGTTAGTGAATTGTGGGCATGCTCTGTTGGCGTCATAAGTGTGGCAACACTTGTGGGCTGCCCAACCCAATCTTCGCTAATCTGCTTTGACTCAACAATGCTTTTCACTGCATGTTCTGATGTATGTTTGTACATCCGACAATCTTTATCTCTTCATAATGATATGTTATTGATAACTGGTTCATTTTTTACTGCTGCAAATGTGGATACTTATTCCTTCAGGTTTTAATTGTTGTTAGAGATTACCATAAAAATTAGAGCTTTGTGGATCAGTTTAAGAAATGTTGAAACCATTGCTGTTAACATTCACAGTGGCTCACACTCCTAAATTGCCTTTCCCCGACTTTTCTTCTGTTGTTGCTGGAACTAATTACAAGCTCAATTTCATTCTGTACTACCTGTCTTAGAAGAGTAAGGAACACATTTTAAATAACTGATTAGCATTACATAGAATCTAAACCATAGTACATTGCAGCACAGTTCCGATCCTTCAGCTCAGGATGTTGTGCTGACTTTTTAATCTACTCTAAGATCAATCTAACTCATAACTCCTACATACCATTCCATTTTTATATAATTTATGTGCCTATTTAAAAGTTTCTTAAATGGCATATGATAGGATAGGGTCTTATAAGGGATTACTGGATAGGCACATGGAGCTTAGAAAAATAGAGGGCTATGGGTAATCCTAGGCAAGTTCTACAGTAAGTACATGTTTGTCACAGCATTGTGGGCCAAAGGGCATGTATTGTGCTGTAGGTTTTCTATGTGTTCTAAACCTCTGTGGTGCTCAGATGCAGTGGTCTTGTTTCTATTGTTGATTCCCCAACTTGGAATGTCTAATGATCAAGAGTTCTCCTCCGTGATCCTGACTGCTGTTTACATTTCAGCAAAGGTTGATGCTAATCAGCCACTTGAGGTACTGAGTGTCGTCATCAGCAATGGTAAATAGCCTGCCTTGAGTCCTTTCAAATCATTGTCAGTGACTTCAATCAGGCTTGTCTGAAGAAACCTCTGCTCAACTATTATCAACATATCATCTGCAGCACCAATGGCTCCAACACACTCTACCATTGCTATACTCTGATTAGGAATGCCTACTGTCCATGCCTAGACTGCATTTGGAGAAATCCATTGATGTTAATGTCCTCTTCCTACCTGTATACTGATAGAGTAATGCTCCAGAGAAGGCTCCAGACAAGAAAGAGTTAGTCCTAAAAATGGCACCAGAGGGTGACTTCCCTCAACTCATCAGCAAAACTGTTAAATTCTTCTTATTCTACCATCTCTATTTTCCTTTCAGGGGTTGTTGGGTCCTATCAGGATCTTTGATCTACAGCAGTATTTAAAGACTGTGGTTCTCACAATGGCTTGTTGCCATTCTTGGAGCTCACCGATTGGCCATGTTTCAACATGACCAGGTTCTGCCTGCATGGCCCTGTAGACACAAATTCTCACTGGTGTTGCATACTGAAGTGTAGTAGGAGCTGGAACATCAAAGACAGCAAGAGTGGCTGTTGGAGTGCTGTGCACTTTGCCTATTCTTAAGTTGGGAAAACCGAAATTGAAAAGCGAAGCTTCAGACAGACTTTAACATTGAAATAGCAACTGTTGTCTCCCCTGTCGCTGTGGAAGGAGCAATATCTGTATCTCCCTTGTCTGTGAGAGAGACAGCCTGTAGGATGTCAAAATTCTGGAGTGAACAGTTAGTTTTTGATGGACTGTAGACCATGGTCCCTCTTTGGGGAGTTGCATTTGCTTGCATGGTGGGTGGTGGGAATGTTGATGCTTTATGCTAGAACAAGTTGGGGACTGTTGATGCAGCTTGCTGTGCATGAGAGGGGAGCAGGAGCCTTTGATGTTTTTATGTTTTTTCTGTCATTCATTTTTTGGGGGGTTTTCTTCTGTTTTAAGGATGTCTTCAGAGTAAGAATTTCAGGTTGTATATTGTAAACATTCTGTGATATTAAATAGAACCTTTGAACTATATTCAATTGGCCGTGGAAGGCAGAGGAGCTGCTACAGGATTGCTTCGAGTCAGTGGACTGGGCCATGTTCAGGGACTCATCAGAGGATTTGAACCAACGCACCATTGTTGCAACGGTCTTTATAAAAACCATTGTAGATGAGTGTGTTCCCACAACATCATTCACAGTCTTCCCCATTCAGAAGCTTTGGATGAACCATGAGATCCTCTAACTGCTGAAGTCCAGATCAGTGGCATTCAGGACTGGCAACCACGTAAAATACAAGAGGTCCAGGTACCATCTCTGGAAAGCCATCTCAGAAGTGAGTGGCAATTCTGGATCAAACGAATTATAATAGGATGTTCGACAGCTGTTGCAGCGCTCGAATGCTACCACCTCCTACAAAATGAAAGCAAGCAACATAGCGACAATAAGGCTCCACTCATTTCAATGTCTTCTCTGTTTGCTTTCACTGTCAAATCTTGGAGGCACCTTCAACACTCGCACAATTCCCAATGATCCTGTGATTTCAGTCTCTCAGGCCAATGTAGGAGTATTCTTCAGGAGGGTGAACAGGCAGAGCCCACAGCCCAGATGGGGTAGTTGGCCAAATACTAAAGACCTGTGCTCAGCAATGAATTGGAATATTCACCAATATCTTTAGCCTCTTGCTTCAGCCGTCTGAGGTAGCCACCTGCTTCAAGCAGGATTCAATTATACCAGTGCCTAAAAAGAACATGGTAACCTGCCTCAATGACTATCATCCAGTAGCACTTACATTCATTTTGATGAGTGCTTTGGAGGTTGGTGAAGAAACATCAGCTCCTCCCTGAGAATCAACTTGGATTTGCTCCAATTTGCCTACTGTCATAACAGGTCCTCAACAAATACTATCAGGATACTCTTCTTTGACAACAGCTCAGCATTCAATACTATCATCCCCTCAAAATGAATCTATAAGCTTCAGGACCTTGGCCTCAATACCACCCTTTTGAATCAGATCCTCAATTTCCTCACTTACAGACTCCAGTCAGCTCAGATTAACAACAGCATCTCCTCAACAATCTCCAGCAGCACAGTTGCACCACAAGGCTGTGTGCTTCGGCCCCTGTTCTACTCGCTTTATACATATGACTGCGTGGATAAGCACAGGTCCAATGCCATACTTAAGTTTGCTGATGCCCCCATTATCATTGGCCTAATTAAAAGTGGTGACAAATCAACATATCAGAGGTAGATTGAAAATCGGACTGAGTGGTGCCACAACAACAATCTCTTACTCAATGTCAGCAAGACCAAGGAGATGATTAACGACTTCAAGAGGAGAAAACTGGAGGTTAATGAGCCAGTCCTCATTGGATGATCAGAGGTGGAGAGTCAGCAAATTTAAATTCCTTGGTGTTATCTTCTGTCAAGGTGGCGCCTTTGAAACATGGCAATGAGTTGCGGGCTGCTTGCAAAACTACTAAGTATATGTGTTCTGCAATCTGCAGTTTGTTATCTTCCTTTACGCAATGTACTTTTGAACATTCTTACGGAAGTACTGATTTCTAAATCTTCTAAAGGACTCAGCGGATGTAACCCACAAGCATGCAAGTACGTCACCTTTAAGCAGATTAAGGTACTTTGTAATAGCCCAAAGAGAAGGAGGAGGGGAGGACTCCAAGCCAGAATGAATTACCAAGAATTGCAAGTTGAACTACCCAGCATCTTGTTAGCAAATGGACAGTTGCTGGAGAACAAGGTTGAAGACCTAAGGAATTATTGCTGTTTTGGAGGGAAATGAAGAATTGCTGTGTTCTGTGTTTCATGGAGACATGGCTCACTTCAGACGTGCCGAATACATTGGGAAGACCCAAAGACCCAAAGGCTTCTCAATACATAGGGTGGACTGGACTGCTGATTTGGAAAAGGCAAAAGGTCGGGGTCTGTGTTTCATGATAAAACTCTTCATGGTGCTCGGACTTCGTCATCTCGTCACACTCCTATTTGCCTGACCTGCATATATAACAATTCAGTGCTGACTATTCTACTTACTGAGAGAGTTCTCTTCCATAGTTTACATACTGCCAATAGCCAACACTAATCAGGCACTTGAGGCACTGAATGCTGCCATCAGCAAACACGAAACAGCTGAACTCAACGCCCTTCAATTTATTGCCGGAACCTCCAATCAAGCTTGCTTGAAGAATATTCTACCTAATTATCATCAACATATCACCTCAATCACCAAGAGTCCCAACACACTCGACCAATGCTATACTACGAATGGAAATGCCGACCTCGTTTTTGGGAAAAATGATCTGTTGGCTGACCAATGGAAACCATTTTAGTGAGAGGTTTCACAAGGAAGTTGGATAAATACTGACCAGGAAGGAACACAGTCATGTGAGGAATGAGGCAAGTTGGTCATTGGCCGAATCAACCATGCTGGCAAATCAGCATATAGGGAGGGATTTGAAAATCTGGCTGAACGATGCCACAACAACAATCTCTCACCTAATGTCAGCAAACCAAAGAGCTGTTTATTGACTACAGGAAGAGGAAACTGGAGGCCCATGTGCCAGTTCTCATTAGAAGATCTGAGAAAGAGAGGGTCAGTAACTTCAAATGCCTTGGTGTTATCATTTCAGAGGATCCGCCTTGGATGCAGCACATAAGTACTATTACAAAGAAAACACAACAGTGTTTCTACATCCTTTGAAGCTTGCCTAGATTTGGCAAGATATCTAAATCTTTGACAAACTTCTTTGTTTTGTGGTGGAGGATATGTTGTCTGGCTGCACCATGGGCCTGATATTGAAAATCCTACAAAATATAGTGGATACAGTCCAGTCCATCTTGAGTAAAGCCCTCCCCACAATTGAGCACATCGATATGGACAAGCATCCATTATCAAGGACACCCATTGCACAGGCCATGCTCTCTTCTTGCTGCTCCTATCAGGGAGGACATATAGGAGCCTCAGGTCTCACACAACCAGGTTCTGGAACAGTTATTATCCCCTAATCATCAGGCTCTTGAACCAGAGGGAATAACTTCACTCAACTTCACTTGCCCTATCACTGAACTGTTCCCTCAACCTGTGGACTCACCTTTAAGGACTCTTCAACTCACGTTCTCAATATTTTTTGCTTGTTGATTTATTATTATTATTTCTTTTGTTTCTTCTTCCCTGTCTTTCTGTATTTTCAGTTTGTTGTTTTTGGTTTGCGCATTGGTCGCTTGTCCGTCCTTTTAGGTGTGTTCTTTCACTGACTCAATTGAGTTTCTTACATTTGCTGTGAATGCCCACAAGATAATGAATCTCAGGGTTGTATATGATGACACATACCATATGTACTTCGGTAATACATTTACTGTACTTTGAACTTCGAACTTTGAACACTGAACTTTGAACTTTGAACTTTGAGTACTCTCACTGAAAGATGATTATGCTATAACTACCCGATCTGCTTATTCTGCACAGTGAGTTTATCTGAAAATACATACTATTTGAATGATAGTTCTCCTCACCCTACCAAGGAGAAAATATTTCCAGTAACCGAAAAACATTTATTTCACTGATACACATTTAAATCCATACAACTCCCTTAATTCACTTTCAAAACTCACAGAGTATTTCTGTCTTCAGCATTTCCAAATTACAAACTATTTCCTAAGCACAAGGCATTTTTTTCAGCATAAAGGATGTCCAAAACACAGGTACAATTCTTACAAGTTCAAAAGACATACTCACTTTGCAGATGAACAAGTTATCTGTCACAGAAATGGAAACCAGAGGAATGGATACTAGTTCACCCTGTGTTTCTTCATGTTTTATCTTGATGTTCCTAACCACATTCCTAATACACCTAAACTTCTCTATGCATTTATATCCACCTGTTTATATCCACTTGGGTGACTTCACATTGTTATGACCCCAGCCCCCTCCTTTGTGAGAATCGCAAGAGAGAGAGAGCAACGTGCTGAAATTGGACTCAGGAAAATAAGAGAGAAGCCTTAAGGTTTGGAATGTGGTCTGGCCTCTCAGCCAGACAAAAGCCATGGACATAGCCATTGTCTCTTGGAGACACCTTTGTGAAATGGGGACTGGACTACGTGCAAACCCTCAGGGCAACGTGGGCTGGGTGATGGGGAAAGATTGCCACACCCCACCCTGATTGACAGCTACAACCCTGCAAGTCCCGATAAAAAGGTGGGCTGCCTCAGACGCACCAAGGAGACATACTAAGAAGACACGATAGCGTTTCCCGTCAGAGCGGGAAGCCATTTTGATGGAAGCCACGTGCGTTAGATTCCGGATCGGGAGTCTGTGGCTGAAACCAAAAGGAAAAACTGTTTTTAACTAACAACAGGGATTTGCTTCGCAAAGACAACGGGCAAGTGTTCCTTTCTCTCACAAATCCTCTCTCTCCAACATGTGAAATGCCAGCGGTTCCGAAACGGAAAAGCCTGCAGATTTCTGAGTGACTTTTATATTCCATTGGACTCAGTATTATCCCTTAGACAACGATAGAGCTTATTTCTGATTGATTATTACTATACCTATGCTTTAGATTGAGTATTGACGACGTATATGATCTAAATGCTTTGTATTAACCATACGTTTGTGCCCCTTTATAAATAAAAAACGTTTGAAAATAGTACCATCAGACTTCAGCGGACCTCTCTATCTTTGCTGGTAAGCCACCCAGTTATGGGGAACGTAACAAGATGCATTTGATACTTCCTCAGGTATCCTTTTAACACAAATGGTTTAAAAGCATCTTGGAGACATAGACCTCAGCTTAATGTTCACAGTTCACAATTAATGTTGTAAAGCTAACTTCTGAGTACATAAACTCTCCAACTTTTAATACATCAATTATTGATCTGGTAAATTAGTGGTCACCAACCCGTCAATCACGATCGACTGGTCGATATTGGAGACTTTCCCAGTAGATCCCAAAAAAAATGAAAAATAAATACACAAATACTGTTGAGAGATTGTTTCTGGGTTGCGGGGTTTTAGTTCCGTTCTTTCTGCCTAGTGCGCATACGCATAGCTCCCCCGCACTACACAGTGTACTTCAGTGGTCCCCAACCACCAGGATGAAACAATATGAGTCATTTGCACCTTTCCTCATTCCCTGTCACGGCCACTGTTGAACTTGAACCCACGCAAGGTCATCAGTCACCTAAACGCACGGCCAATAGGAACCGCCGATACTACTGGCCCAGAGTGCAGCCGGCAGGATCCGCCGATGCTACTGGCCTGGAGCGCGGCCGGCAGGAAAACCCAGTGCTAAAATATTCACAGACGTCCTAATTCGGGCTCAGTGATTCATAAGTATCAGAGCAGCTACCTCGCTGCGATAGATAGATAGATAGATAGATAGATACTTTATTCATCCCCATGGGGAAATTCAACTTTTTTTCCAATGTCCCATACACTTGTTGTAGCAAAACTAATTACATACAATACTTAACTCAGTAAAAAATATGATATGCATCTAAATCACTATCTCAAAAAGCATTAATAATAGCTTTTAAAAAGTTCTTAAGTCCTGGCGGTAGAATTGTAAAGCCTAATGGCATTGGGGAGTATTGACCTCTTCATCCTGTCTGAGGAGCATTGCATCGATAGTAACCTGTCGCTGAAACTGCTTCTCTGTCTCTGGATGGTGCTATGTAGAGGATGTTCAGAGTTATCCATAATTGACCGTAGCCTACTCAGCGCCCTTCGCTCAGCTACCGATGTTAAACTCTCGAGTACTTTGCCCACGACAGAGCCCGCCTTCCTTACCAGCTTATTAAGACGTGAGGCGTCCCTCTTCTTAATGCGATCTGCTGAAACAAACTTTTGTCGGCCTATAGATCCTACAAGGGGGGCGGGCGCATCCTGTCACTCTCCTCGCTCGGTCGGTCGCTCTCTCCGGACTGCGACCACTGCGGCCCCGGCATGGGGACCTCCGGCCCTGACCTTGTCCTTTCAACCGACACACGACTAACCACACCTGGCCAAGGCATCTGGCGGCGGGCGGGTGGGAGGCTGGTGTTCGGACCTGGAGGCTGTCTAATGAGGCAATGAAGCCCTCAAAACTGCTTCGGCACCTTGAGTCCAAGCACCCTGCACTTAAAGATGAACCTGTTGAGTTTTTTCAGCGGAAAAAATGTGAGCAGCGCAGGACAGCAGCTAAGTGCCGAGAGCAGCGGAAACTAAATTGTGGAATAGACGGGCCATAAGGAACCTGCTTTGAGTATCGCTGTATTCCCGTCGTGTTTAACACCCCCTCACCCCCGTCGGCCAGTCCGCAAGAATATTATCAATATTAAACTGGTCTGCGGTGCAAAAAAGGGTGGGTACCCCTGTTTATGTTTATGCATTATTTCAACTTCCAGGTTGCTGGGTTTTACTTCCGGTCTTTTCTGCCCGGTGCACATGCGTGTGACTAATCAATTTAGTAGGTCAATCTTGCCTTTCACTAAGGCTGAGGTAGGGGATCTTGGGCTTAAAAAGGTTGGTGACCACTATGGTAAATGATATCCATCTTTTTGCAAGTTTCCTTGAATTAAGTATCTTATCATTAGTTTGTCTGTTTGAATCAAGCCAAATTAAGCAGCCCATTGTCTTACACTGCATCTTGCACAAATATATAGCAGGTGCTGTGACATTTTACAGACAGAGTATCTTCTAACCACAGAGCATGTTTGCAAAACTGTTCTATAGACAGTACTTGTTTTAATTTCAAACTGATTACTGCTTTCCATTTCCATTTTAAGAACTGAAAACTGATTTCCATTTATGACCAGAAGTTAAACAAACTGTTCATTGGTAGTTTATTTACATCTGTTTGTGATCTTACAAGTGGCAACTGCTGTGTCCTTAGAAAGCTGAAATTAGAAACAATCAAGGAGTCACTGGCCAAGGAGTGAATATCCATCACAACATTACACTAATCACTCACTACTGTGTCATTAGGAGTACTTATGTTATCATGAAATTTCATCTTTCTATTTTGAGATTACTGGGAATCTACAGGAGTACCTTACTGGGAAATACAGGAGTGTTATCTTCCCCAGAAAATATGAATGAGGCACCAGACAGTAAGATTCCTATCTCATAAGTAGTAGATAAATTAATGTCAGCAGTGTGGTTCTGTATCACAGTATGCATAAACCTGACTGATGTTCACAATCTTCTAAACCAGTCATGTAACATAATTGGAAGAAACTTCCTTATTTAACAGTGCAAGCCAAAAAAATGATAATTCTCTTAATATATTCAGTGTTTTGTTTCATATACACATTCTAACAGTTGTTGGACAACGCTCTTCATTTAATCTGTCTGTTCACTCTATACTTGCTGGAGAAATGTTGACTCCCCATATAAGGAATGTTAACCTTCCATATGATAGTAGATCTACTAAGTCAAAAATGAGCTTTGAACAGGAGGCTGACTTCTCTGTTCTGCATTACTACTCAAACCTGTATGGACAAGTTACATGAGATGTGAACATGGTTTTATTATCAGTGAATGATTCAGTAGCAGTTATCTCAGGATCGAGTTGTTGAATTATAAATGAATAACATTGCATATAAATTTAAAGAGATGAAATAAAGCAAAGGCTATACTTTGATAAATGTGCACTAAATATTTGAGATGATGCTTAGGAAGAGGGGAGAACTAAACTCTTTGCTTGTATACTTGTACTGATGAAAGGACCACTACTCTAAATCATTGAAACCAGCACCACAACCTCACTTGGCTGGTGCTGAGTGGGGCTCTCATAATCATATCCTTCCTTACAGACAACACGTCCTCTCCAATGTAGGCTGCCCTCGGTGAAGGGGAGATCATCACCCACCCCACCTCTTTGCAAACTAAATTTGTTAAGCGGGTGTAGAGACAGATGTCCTGGTTTCAATTCATCCCCAGGAGCTGTGAATCGGAGGTCTCGATGATCTCCAAGCTGTTCCCAGGGACACACTTAGACAGACAACAACTGCTGCTAGAAGTTCATCAGCTCAGTGAAGGACACCCTTTGGTCTGTCCTTTACCTGTTGTTCTTCCAGCACATTGAGGTGTCCATACGCTAATGCTGCTAACTGGCAGACTCCGGCTTGCAGAAGTACATGCTGAGGGACACACTGAAGCTTATGGCAGCCAATGCCAAGCCTCTGAGGTGAAGGACCATAGTTGGGCATCTTGCACCACTACACACAGAGAGTCTGTCAGGAGGGAAAGCCCCACAAACATGGATCCCTCCTAGCATGGTGCTGTGATTTTGAACAAACATGATACAAATGAATATATTGTCCACCAGTGTCATAGTTTTGCACCATTTCTTCCTTTATATATATTTGTCATGATGAATGAAGTTAATTTTTGAAAGAAAAATACTTAAATGGGCATGCCGTCTTCTCAAGTCACCATTGGACAGGAAGTACATAAATCCCACATCGTCATCAAGAACAACTGCTTCTCTTTAAGCATTTGGTCTCGAACCAATTGGCACATGGTTGATCACTTTGCAATAAGGTGGACTTTGTTATATTTATGTACTAATTGTGTTCTTTCTGGTAAAAATTGTGTATGATTTATGTTTTTCTTGTGAATGCTGCTTATCTGATGCTGTGTGCCCATGATGCTGTTGCATGTAAGTTTCTCCTTGTGCCTGTGCACACATGCATGCGACAATAAATTTTGCTTTGCCTTTGACATAGCCGCTGCACTCTATCAGTTCCCTAAGCTAGTACCATCATTCAATCAGAGAGTGTTTGTGATCTTGCCACATAATTTGGGAGCATGTCCTAATCTAAAAAAGAGTTCTGACTCTTTCTCTTTTTCACTGTTTTTGTTGTTTCCATTGGAATTGGCTTCAACACTTTTTCCAGTGTGAAAGGTTCACAATTCAGAAGAGAATCTGAATCCTTTCCACATAAGGGTTTGTGCTAATTTTTCAATTTGAGAATATGTTGTAAGCAATTGAAAAACTCATGTTTGTGGTATAAAAGTAATGATCGCAGATTTGGTTGATTACAAAGACTAATTTCTTCTGGAAAACCTGAGTCATTCTGAAATATTACTTCAGTAACCCCACCCTATCAAAATTATTTCTCTATTTTGAAATAATTACTTTGACTAATGCTATATTGTCCTGCCCATATTTGCTTACATTAGCACATGCAGTGAAAGCCCAGACTGTTACCTCTACCATATTCTTCGCTGTAACATCTCCTAAGTATGTGTCACAGTTATAGTCATAGAACAATACAGGTCAGAAATAGGTCATTTGGCCCATCTAATTTGTGCTAGATGATTTCTCTGCCTAGTCCTGTTCCATGTGGTGCAGAGCTAACTGGCATTTGGGAGATCTGTATTATTCATGGGCTTTGTTATGTGCCTGCACTCTGCTCATTCCAGGAGGTACAAAGAGAATCAGCTGTTTATGAATGTAAAATTCCATTCAGAATAGAGACGTTGAGTAAAGTTATACAGACAGGACCTACTATAAGCAGTGGCCATTAGTGAGGCTTGGTTGCAGCTTGATGTTCTGGAGCTCTGCAGTTTGACATAGTTGATCAGAAAGCATTAATTAATTAAATTATTTATTTACTTTATTGTGGTCCCTCAAGCCACGCCACCCAGCAATTCCCCAATTTAATGTTAGCTCAATTGCGGGACATTTACAATGACCAATTAACCTACTAACCAGTATGTCTTTAGCCTGTTGATGAAACCGGCGAACCTATTGGAAACACATGTGGTCACAGGGAGAATAATCAAACTCCTTACAGGCAGCGGTGGGACATAAACCCAGGTCGCCTGTACTTTAAAGCATTGTGCTAACTAATATGTTACCATGCCGTATTAAAAGGGGAAGGGTGGCATTACTAGACAGGGAAAATATCACAGCAGTGCTCAGACAGGACAGATTTCAGGACTCAACTACTGAGGCTGTATGGGTGGAACTGAGGAATAAGAAAGGGAATTATATTATAGACCACTTAATAGTCAGTGGGATTTAGAGGAGAAAATTTGTAGAGAGTTAGCAAACAGTTGCAAGAAAAATAAGTTTGTGATAGTAGGTGATTTTAACTTTCCACATATTGACTGGATCACATACTGTAAAAGTGCTGGATGAAATAAACTTTGTCAAATGTTTTCAGGAAAGTTTCCTTAATCAAAATATACAGATCACAACTAGAGAGAGAGCAATATTGAATCACTTAGGGAATGAGGCAGGGCAACTGGCGGAAGTATGTGTTGGAGAACACTTCGGGTCCATTAGTTTCAAGATAATTATGGAGAAGGATATAACTGGTTGTCGGGTCAGATTCTAAACTGGAGGAAGGCCAATTTTGATGGCATCAGAAGGAATCTGGCAGATGTGGTTTGAACTAGGTTAACAGTTAACAGGGAAAGGGCAAGTAACATCATGAAGGATCCCATTTTCTCTGCTCACGGACTGTTTGTCTCTCTCTCATCGGGGGGAATCTATGTAGTATCCATTCTAGGACCAGCAGACTCAAAAACTGTTACTTTCCCCTAGCAATAATGCTGATTAACACCTCCATCCCCACCATCACAGCTTTATCATTTCCTGTCAGAGACACAGATACACTCCTACACCCACTGTCACTTTATGGACATACAATCAACCTATGAGTATAATCTAGCATATGTATTTATATTTGTTGTGTTTTTTATTATTGTGTTCTTTATCTTACTGTGATTTTTTTGCGCTGCATTGGATCTGGAGTAACAATTATTTTGTTCTCCTTTACACTTGTGTAGTGGAAATTACGCAAGATAATCTTCATTCTTGAATCTTGGTAAGTGGGATGCCTTCAGAAGTAAAATATTGGGAGTACAGAATCTGTATGTTCATATTAGAATAAAAGGCAAAGCTAACATTTTTGGTTATTGAGGGGATATTGATACTCTGAAAAAGATGTGTATCAGGCAGAGGCAGTTGGGATCAAATGAGGTGCTGGATGAGTATAAGAGATGCAATAGGACACTTACAAGAGAAATCAGGAAGGCTATAAGAAGATGCCCTGGTGAACAAGGTGAAAGAGAATCCTGAGGGTTCTTATAGACATATTAAGGACCAAAGGTTAGTATAGAGACAACTTTGGTCCATTTGAAGATCAATTTGTTCATCCATGTATAGGGCTGAAAGAGATGGGGTAAATATTTTTTGCATCTATGTTTACTCCAGAGAATTAGAATCAAATGAGATTTAATATCACTAGCATATGTCATGAAATGAGTTGCTTTATGACAACAGCACACTGCAATTGAAAATAAAATACAAAAATTGCAAGAAGAAGAATATATAAACAAAGATTATTGTAAATAAGTAGTGTAAAAAGAGAGCAGAAAAATCGTGAGTTATTGCTCGTGGGTTCATTGTCCATTCAGAAATCTGATGGCGGATGGGAAAAAGCTGTTCCTGAAACACTGAATGTATGTCTTCAGGCTCCTGCACTTCCTCCCTGAAGATACTAATGAAAAGAGAGCACATCCTGTAAGATGGGGCTCCTCAATGATGGATGACAAATATTTGAGTCATCGTCTTTTGAAGGTTTCCTCAGTGCTGGGGAGGTTAGTGTCTATGCTGGAATTCACTGGGTTTACAATGTTCTGAACCCATGCAGTGGCCCCACGATACCAGATAGTGATGCAACCAATTAGCTCTCTATGGTAATTTGGTAAAAATTTGCTAGAGTCTTTGATGACACATTAAGTCTCTTTAAACTCTGAATGAAATATAGCCACTGTCACACCTCATTTGTAATTGCATCAATATGTTGGACACAGGATAGATCTTCAGAGATGTTGACACCCAGGTACTTGAAACTGCTCTCCTTTTCCACTGATGATCCCTCAATGAGGACTGGTGTGTGTTCTCTTGACTTCCCCTTCCTAAAGTCCACTATCAACTCCTAGGTCTGACTAATATTGAGTGTGTGGTTGTTGTTGCAACATCACTCAACCAGCTGATCTGTCTCACTCCTGTACGCCTCCTCGTCACCATCTGAACTATTGCCAAAAATAGATACGTCGTCAGCAAATTTATAGATGGAGTTTGAGCTGTGCCTAGTGTTGTGATCCAGCAACAATGAATATATGATTGAGACAGGTTTTTATAACAAATAAAACATTTACTAAACACTGCTAAAAAAGCCCAAAAGTAAACAAGCGACTAACTTAACCGGAAGTCGGCTGCTGTGCGGCAGCTTGAACAGTTCTTAAAGCGAGAATGTGAAAACAGTTCTTAAAGTGATAACAGTTCTTAGAAGTAGTAATGCGAAAGTCCAAAGTTTACACAGTCACTTGGGAGAGACTTTCCTTGAAATAATTTAAGTTCTCCTTTGTGGCATTACTGCTGATCCCAGATGAAGTATGCTTTGATCAAAGGATTTACAATGAAGAAAATGAAACGGCTTAAAGGCACTGACCTTTCCTTGGTGAAGTTCTGCATCCAACTCTATCTGCCCCTTTTAGCAGGAGTTATCTCGGCTTGCAGGTTACTAATTCCTTGTATGAAGATTAAATAAGGTCATACCGGTGTCACCGTCAACACCAACTTTCCCAATCCTTTGGGATTTCCGAACTTCGATGAATCTTCACTCTCCACTGTTGAACTGGCAGTATTGTAGCAAAACTGTCAGCAACAACCTTTGAGACTTAAGACAGAAAGTAAAACTCCACTTTTAAACGTAACTGCATCATAACATCGAAATACGCAGTGAAACGGGAGCGCCTGGTGAATTCAACCACGGACTGCCCCCATCACAGGGCAGGGTTCTCCTTTTATACCCTGTTGAAAAAAGACTATCACATGACCTCTCACTGGTGGGAAAATGACGTCACTCCACCATCACAAGACCATTACCTTATGTCCAGCATAGCCTCAATTACATCATGGTCACGTGACAGGTACAAGATACCCACGGGTACATAACACCTCCCTCAAAAAAAACTTTGGTCTGTCATGAACAAAATTTTAACAATTAACTATTTACAAGAGAAGAAATACAAATGTATAAAATTTACGATAACAACAGTATACATAGTATTATCATACAGCACCTTACAAATTATTACACAAGAGTGTTACAAATATTAAAAAGTAACTCCATAAAAAAATTACATTGTACATTCAACATTGAGATAGACAATCAGCAATTACATTATCTTTGCCTTTAATATGAGTTATTAAAATATTGTACTCTTGTAACATTAAATTCCAATTTAATAATCTTCTATTTTTGTTTTTCATCTTACTCAGGAACACTAACAGATTATGGTCAGTGTAGACTATAAGTGGCTTTTGAGTTGTACTAACATATACATCAAAATGTTCTAAGGCCAAAACAAGAGATAACAATTCCTTTTCTATTGTCAAATAGTTTCTTTGATGCTTATTACATTTCTTAGAAAAGTAAGTTACTGGATGATCAACCTCATCACCCTCATTCTTTTGCAGTAATACTGCTCCTGCAGCCTCATCGCTAGCATCTACAGCTAATGAAAAAGGTTTTTCAAAGTCAGGTGCCTTGAGCACAGGATGTTGACATATCATAGTTTTCAGTTTCTCAAGTGCTTCTTGACAAGGCACTGTCCACACAAACTTCTCATTCTTCTTCAAGAGGTTAGTTAATGGAAGGGCAATATGAGCAAAATTCTTACAAAATTTTCAATAATACCCTACCATTCCCAGAAATCTTCTGAGAGTTTTTTTTTCCCAGTTGGAGTGGGGATCTCTAAAATTGCCCGAACTTTTGCCTAAACAGGAGCTACCTTACCTTGACCCACAGCATAACCAAGGTAAATTACAGTGGCATGTCCAAATTCACTTTTAGCTAATTTCTCTCTTTATTAATCCATTCTTCTTTTAATAAAGCTAAAGGTCCTCTAACTCTATGCCCAAATACAAGTTCAAATGGACTGAAACCTAAGGATTCCTGTACTGATTCCCTCACTGCAAATAGAAGTAAGTATATACCCTCATCCCAATCATTTTCATTTTCCACACAATACATCCTAATCATAGTCTTGAGGGTAGAATGAAACCTCTCCAAGCCACTTTGTGATTCTGGATGGTATGCAGACAAAGTGATTTGCTTAGCTCCCAATTTGAAACAATCCAGACATAAGGTTACTGCCTTGATCAGATTGTATTTCCTTAGGCAACCCAAAATAAGTAAAGAATTTTATAAGAGCCTTTGTTACAGTTTTAGCTATTATATTCCTAAGTGGTACTGCCTCTGGAAACCTGGACGCAGTGCACATGATAGTCAACAAGTGCTGATAACCAGTTTTTGTTTTTGGTAATGGACCTACACAATCTATAATAATTTTAGAAAACGGTTCACCAAATGCTGGAATAGGTTGCAATGGAGCCACTGGTGTAACTTAATTTGGTTTATCCACAATTTGGCAAGTATGGCACATTCTCCAAAACATCACCACATCTTTTCTTAAACCAGGCCAGTAAAAATGTTTTAAAATCTTGTCCACAGTTTTCCTTACGCCTTGATGTCCACCCAAGGGCACACTATGGGCTAAAGTTAAAATCTCATTTCGATAAACTTTAGGAACAACTACCTGGTAAACAACATTCCATTCATCACTTGCAGGAATTGTAGGTGATCTCCATTTCCTCATCAATACTCCTTTCTCATTAACTTCTGATTTAATTTCTGATTTACCTTGAGTCTCTGTGTTATTTTTCCTTTTAAAAGTTCTGCCCTGAGGAAATTTATTCTTATGGATTAAAGCATACTTATCAGCTAATTTAGCAGAGTCCTGCAATGTAGCAGTGTCTCACTCATTTAACTATGTCCTTACTTCAACAGAAATGCTTCTTTTAAATTCCTCCATTAAAATCAATTCTTTCAATTTATTATAGTCCCCATTTACATTTTTAGAGGAAACCCATCTCTCAAAACACATAGCTTTATCGTAGGCAAATTCCACATAAGTTTTTTCCACAGATTTCTTCAAATTTCTGAATCTTTCTCTATAAGCTTCTAGGACTAACTCATATGCCTTCAATATGTGTATTTCACAGTATCATAATCAAGTGCTTGCTCAGCGGTTAAAGCTGTATAAACCTGATGTGCTTTGCCTTTAATTACATTCCGCAACAACACTGACCATTTCTCTTTTGGCCACTGTGAAATCAGAGCAAAAGTTTCAAAATGTTGAAAATATTTTTCTACTTCTGTTTCACTAAATGGAGGGACCAATTTAATTTCCTGACTAACAACAAACGCTTTTCTAGAACCAGGAGACTGATTCTCGGATCTTAATTCCACCATTTTAAGTTCAAATTCCCTCTTTTTATTTTCAGCTTCTAATCGACTTAGTTCCAAGTTAGCTTGCAATTCCTTCTGTTTTAATTCAGCTTCTATTCTAAGCTTTTCTAAGACTACTTGTTCCAAATGTAATTGAATTGCTGCTTTACTCACAGGAAACCGATCTAAAACCGATACATCAAACACATCCGCCTCTATATAATGTTCCGCGATTTTTCTCTGAATTACAGGCCTTGTTGTATCTTTTGAAATACCTTTAAGTTCCAACCTGCTAGCAATCTCAAATACATCTTTTTTTTTCGCCTTCGCTAAAACTCCCGAATCTGGCGATTCCAGGAATTCTTCAATATTCATTGTTGCCGAATACCACTCACAAGCCAATCAAACAAAAGAATCGAGTATTCCCCTTTTCCAAAACACCAATCAAAAATTAAACAAGCATTTAAACTCAAAAATGGTTCATTTCACGAGCTCCCAAATGTAATGATTCAGCCACAATGAATACATGATTGAGATAGGTTTTTATAACAAATAAAACATTTATTAAACACTACTAAAAAAAACCCCAAAAGTAAACAAGTGACTAACTTAACCGGAAGTTGGCTGCTGTGCGGCAGCTTGAACAGTTCTTAAAGCGAGAATGCGAAAACAGTTCTTAAAGTGATAACAGTTCTTAGAAATGGTAATACGAAAGTCCAAATTTTACACAGTCACTTGGGAGAGACTTTCCTTGAAATAATCTAAGTTCTCCTTCGTGGCGTTACTGCTGATCCCAGATGGTATGCTTTGATCAAAGGATTTACGATGAAGAAAATGAAACGGCTTAAAGGCACTGACCTTTCCTTGGTGAAACTCTGCATCCAACTCTGTCTGCCTCTTTTAGCAGGCATTATCTCGGTTTGCAGGTTACTAATTCCTTGTACGAAGATTAAATAAGGTCGTACCGGTTTCACCGTCAACACCAACTTTGCCGATCCTTCGGGATTTCCGAACTTCGATGAATCTTCACTCTCCACTGTTGAACTGGCAGTATTGTAGCAAAACTGCTGGCAACAACCTTTGAGACAGAAAGTAAAACTCCACTTTTAAACAAAATTGTGTCATAACATCGGAATACGCAGCGAAATGGGAGCGCCTGGCGAATTTGACCACGGACTGCCCCCATCACAGGTCGGGGTTCTCCTTTTATACCCTGTTGAAAAAAGACTATCACATGACCTCTCACTGGCGGGAAAATGACGTCACTCCACCATCACAAGACCATTACCTTACGTCCAGCATAGCCTCAATTACATCATGGTCACGTGACAGGTACAAGATACCCACAGGTACGTAACACTAGCCATGCAGTCATTAGTGTAGAGATAGCAGAGCTGTGGGCTAAGCATGCATCTTAGCGGTGTGCCAGTGTTGTTTGTGAATGAAGAAAAGAATGAGAGAAACTCAATCTATAAAACATCAGCGAGTTCATGGATAATATCCAGATTATTGTAGAGGAGGTGTTTGTTGTCTTGAAGCAAATTAGTGTGGATAAATCCCCAGGGCTTATGAGAGAATAGTGTAGAAACTGTGGGAGCCCTGGCAGAGATATTCAAAATGTCCTTCACCACAGGTGAGGTGCCAGAGGACTGGAGGATAGCTAAAGTTATTCTATTCTTTAAGAGTAAACTGGAAAATTATAGGCCAGTGAGCCTGATGTCAGTAATGGGTAAATTATTGGATGGTATTCTAGGGACAGGATATATAAGTATTTGGAAAAACTGGGCCTGATTAGAGATGATAAGCATGACTTTGAGCATGGTGGTCAAGCATAACAGTCTTAAATTTTTTCCAGGAGACTTACAGGAGAGTTAATGAAGGAAAAGCTATAGCTGTTGTCTACAAGGATCTTACCAAAGCCTTTAATGAAATCCAGCATGGGAGGCTAGTCCAGCAGGATAAGTCACTTGGCGTTCAGAATGAAGTTGCCATTTGGATTCAACATTGGCTTAGCAGGGGAAACCAGAAAGGAGTAGTAGATGTTGTCTCTCTGACTGTGATTAATTCTGTGCTGCAGGGATCAGTGCTGGGCCCATTGTTATTTGTCATCTCTATCTATGATTTGAATGCTAATGTGGTAAACTCTATTTGCAAATTTGCAAATGACACCAGGGTTGGAAGTGTAATGGACAGCATGGAAGACTATCAAAGCTTACACAATGATCTGGACCTGTTAGGAAAATGGGCTGAAAAAGAGCAGATGGAACTTAATGCAGGCAAGTGGAAGGTGTTGCACATTGGGAGGGCAAACCAGAGTAAGGCTTATACAGTGAAAAGTAGGGCAGTCTGTTGTGCTGTAGAGCAAGGGGACTTGAGAGTACATATCCATAATTCCTTGAAAGCGGCATCACAGGGAGATAGGATGTGAAATGAGCTTTTGGCACATTAGGCATAATCAATCAGGGCATTGTTTCCAGGAGTTGGGTTGTTATGTTCACATTGTACAAGATGTTAGAAGGGCTGAATACTGTGTGCAGTTCTGGTCACCTGACTATAGGAAAGCTATCAATAAGCATAGAAGAGTGAAGAGAAAATTTACAAGGATTTTCCCTGGAGCAGAGAGAATGAATGATGTCAAAGGTATTAAAAATTATGAGGAGTATCGATAGGGTGAATGCATGTACACTTTTCCCCTCAGGTTGGGTGAGACTAGAACTAGAGGTCATGGGTTTAGGGTGAAAGGTGAATTACTTAAAAGGAATCTGAGGAGAATTTTCTTCACACAGAGGGTGGTGCACAGGTGACATGAGTTGCCTGTAGATGTGGTGGAAATGAGTTCAGTTGTAATATTTAAGAGAAATTTAGATAGGTACATGGATGTGAGGGATCTGGAGAGTTCTGGGTTGGCTGCAGGTAGATGGGACTAGGCAGAAGATTAGGTTGGCACACACTATTTGGGCCAAAAGGTCTGTTTCTGTGCTGGAGCCCCTTTTGCCTGCAGTTCTGATAACAATGATGGGGATGGAGTTAAGAAGATGCAGAGGAGGGAGTAAATCAGAGTGAGTGAGAAGGACAGAAACCTGACTGCAGACAGAGGCACAAGACAGTTCGCAGTGTGTAGATCAAGAAAGCATAAGAGCTGGGTCATCTGGATGAGAAACTTGCAAGAATCTTTGGTGACAAACCAAATGTCAAATTCCTAATGAAGTACAGCTACTGGCATACCTTCTCTGTTATTGCAACAATGTGTTGGACGCAGGACATTAAATGTCATTAAGAAGGTAAAGATTAAATATGAAATAAGCTAGCCAATAACATTAAAGAGGACACCGAAAGTTTCTTCAGATATATAAAGTGAAGAAGAGAGGTGAGAGTGGATATCAGACTATTGGGAAACAATGTGGGAGATGCTGTAAAGTGGGACAATTAAATAACAGAAGAACTGAATAAGTATTTTGTATCTGTCTTCACTGTGGAAGACACTAGCAGAAGTTCCAGGTGTCGGGGTCATGAAGTGTGTGAAGTTACCATAACTAAAGAGAAGGTTCTTGGGAAACTGAAAGGTCTGAAAGTAAATAACACACCCGGGCCAGATGGTGCACACCCCAGAGATCTAAAAGAGGTGGTTGAAGTGATCATGGAGGCATTATTTATAATCTTTCAAGAATCACTAGATTCTGGAATTGTTCTGAAAGACAGGAAAATTGCAAATGTCACTCCATTCTTTGACAAGGCAGCAGAAAGGAAACTATAGGCCTGTCAGTCTGACCTCAGTGATTGGGAAGATATTGGAGTCGACTATTAATGATGAGGTCTCAGGGAGGCACATGATAAAATAGGCTGTAATCAGCATGGCTTCATCAAGGCAAACTCTTGCATGACTAATTTGTTGGAATTTTTTTAAAGAAATAACTAGCAGGACAGACAGAGGAAAATCAGTTGATGTTGTGTACTTGGATTTTCAGAATGTGTTTGACAAGGTGCCACACATAAGGCTGCTTAACAAGCTATGAGCCCATGGGGGTCTGTATTGGGACCAAATCTTTATACATTATATATGTCAATGATTTGGATGATGGAATCGATGACTTTGCTGCAAAATTTGCAGACAATACAAAGGTAGGAGGAGGGCAGGTTGTATTGAGGAGGTAGAGAATCTACAGAAGGACAGATTAGGAGAATGGGCAAAGAAAAGGTAGATGTACAACAGTGTCGGGAAACGTATGGTCTAGCAACTTGATGGAAAACAAATGAGAGGGTTGATTGTTTCCTAAATGGAGAGAAACTACAAAAATCTGAGGCACACAGGGTCTTGGGAGCCCTTGTGCAGGATTCTCCAAAGGTTAATTTGCAGGTTGAGTCTGTGATGAGGAAGCCAAATGTTAAGCTAGCATTCATTTCTAGAGAGCTAGAATATAAAAGCAAGGATGTAATGTTGAGATTTTATAAAGCACTGGTGAGGCCTCACTTGGAGTATTGTGAGCAGTTTTGGACCCCTTATCTTAGAAAGGATGTGTTGAAACTGCAAAAGGTTCAAAAGATGTTCACGAAAATTATTCCAGTATTGAATGGCTTGTCATATGAGGAGTGTTTGATGGCTCTGGGCCTGCATTCACCAGAATTCAGAAGAATGAGGAGTGATCTCATTGAAATATATCGAATGGTGAAAAGCCTTAATACAGTGGATGTGGAGAGGATGTTTCCTATGGTGGGCGAGTCCAAACCAGAGAGGACAGTCTCAGAATAGAGGAGTGCCCTTTTAGAATGGAGATGAGGAGAAGTATCTTTAGCCAGAGAGTGGTGAATCTGTAGAATTCTTTGTCACAGGCAGCTGTGAAGGCCAAGACTTGATGTATGTTTAAGGCTGAGGTTGATAGATTCTTGGTTGGTCAGGGCATGAAGAGATACAGGGAGAAGGCAGGAGACTAACTTTGAGAGGGAAATGGATCAGCCACGATGAAATGGCAAAGCAGACTCGATCGGCCAAATGGCCTGATTCTGCTTCTCTTCCTTATGGTCTAATGGTTTTAAAAAGCAATCTTATTGAAGTCACTCAGTGTATCAGAATCATTCCAGGACATGGCAGTATACAGGTTTCAGTTAGTTAAGGCTTGAACACAGAATTCTGCAATTATTTTAGCTTCTCACATTGTCATGTGCACATCACAAAGGAAAATGCAGATTCTCTGACTGCATCTACATTCCTTGACAATGATGAATTCGGTTGGGGAACAGTGGGTGACACTCAGATTGAGAAATATTCATCTGTGGTCAAGTGTTTGATTACTTTCTGTATAATAAACAAGATTCCAGCAGAATAAAGCAAGAACGATTCCAAAGTTGATAAAGTCATCACATTTTCGTCCAGTGGTTATTTATAACAAATGCTTTGATAATGATTTCCAAGTGACCAGACTGTAAACACATCCCAGAGTAACTTCTTAAATAGCAAGCATAGAAAATTGTCCTAGACAATCTGCCAACACAAATATTGCATCAGAGGACAAAGAGAAATTAAACTCTGTTAAGTAAGTGTATACTGGGAAAGATTTGCTATAATCTAGATTTATATGAAGACTCATTGAAGTGGGTGGTGTCAATAAGATATGATTTTGCCTAGTGCTCTGAATGTCAAAGTGATGAAATTCAATCAAGTGCAGGTAAACAGTGGGATTAACTATGACTCTCCAGTGGGTAATCCCAATGACATTATCACTATGTGAATATCCTGGGAGAGTTACCAGTTGCTGTGGTTTCTCTTCCTGTTTCTGAGGCTTGTCTCCTCACAGGTCCCACTCGATTCCACTGGTCTGTGTGGTAACCTAAAGTAACTTCAACATCAATATAAACTGGGGGCATAGATGAATGTGTGACATTCTGGATAATGAATGTCATAAGCTCTCATATAGAATGAGAATTTGCACTACCAGACAGATCATATCCAATAATGATGGCCCCACAGTGGTATTGGAATTTGTTTATTATCGTCACATGTACCAAGGTACAGTAAAAAGCTTATCTTCCATGTTGGTCATACAGATCAAATCATTCCACACGCTAACGTAGCAGTTAATGTAACATTAGTACAGACCCAGCAACACAAATCCAATTCCTGTCACTGTCAGTAAGGAATTTATGCGTTCTCCTCATGACCGTGTCAGTTTCCTCCGGGTGCTCTGGTTTCCTCCCACATTCCAATGACATGCAGATTAGTAGGTTAATTGATCGCAGGGATGTAATTGGCCAGTGTGGGCTCATTGACCTGGAAGGGCTTGTATATCTAAATAAAATTAAAATAACAGTGCTGTATAAAGTGTAACAGCGGCAGAAAAAGTGCAGTGCAGGTAAAAATTAAAGTGCACGATCATATCGAGGTAGAGTGTGAAGTCAAGAGACAATCTTATTCTACAAGAGTCTGATAAAAGTGGGATAGAAGCTGTCCTTGATCCTGATACTACGGTAGCTGTCTGTCCCTACTAAATGATCTGTTCCAAAGCTGGTCAGAGTTCCATGGTCCACAAGATGTTTTCCAGGCAGTGTTCATTAGAGGTATCAAAAAGGGTGTCCACTACTGGAAGAGAGCTGTAGGGACAAGAGAGCTGCAGCCATTATTGAAGATGGTGTTTCAGCTCCACTAGATGTATTACGGCTGCCCATGTTATCATGGGTTTAATATATTCGTATGAAGTTGTCAGCGACCCAACAACTTGAAACAAATGTCACCATACGTGGCTGACCTGACACGGTGCCCCAGTCCTGAGCTCTGATGTTATTAGCCTCACACTGCTTTGTAACCACACCATCGGCCTTAAACTGCTTCACTGCCTGTGTCAAGCTCACCCTTTCACTGACATGTTGCCTCCTCGTGGAGGGGCTCGCGTGATCGACAGTGTCATGTGATGCAGCATAAACAGTAGAGTGCTTTACAACACGGAATAGTCAGTTATCCATGAGCAGCGTTAATCACGGGGGATAGACTGAGCAGGTGCACAGTCCAGGGTTAGGAGGGGAGGGGATAGTGGTCAGAGGCACAAGGTTATCAATGCCCAGGTGTTAACTGCTATTTACGTTGCTCTTTGTCTAGTAGTTTTACTTTTTTATGGTTAAGTTTGTAACTTTTTTAGATTTTTAAGTTTCTTTGTCTGTAAGCTTGAGATGTCATGACAGATCTCATGTAAGCTGTCCTTGTTGTTTGCAGACTGGTCTATCAGAGAAGACTCCCTTATGTAACCAGCTTCAACCAGTTTGGAGTACGAAGGGAGAACACAAGATCTCCAGTCTTTTGTTATCTCTTACTGGCCTTGCTGGCACAGTCTGACCCTGTACAATGATGACCACCTAATTTTATGATTGTAAGCATCATCCTTCATTTCCAAAGAACCTTCGGGATAACATCTCCAGATCCAATGCAGGGATAGGGTAAGCATTGAAACATTGATCTAAAACTTAGTTAAGGCCACATCCATTCTACAGTAAGGTACCTGGACAGCTGAGTAGTCCCATCAATGGACCAGGTATCCACCAGCTGGAATAGTGGTGTAGCAGCTTCAGGAGTATATTTCCTAAACACCCGATTAAAAACAAAATTTGTAGGGTTTTGTGGAAAGATGCAAAAAATCTAATTAGATTTTTCTCAAACCTGGCACAGGAGCAATGAGTCGCATGAGCTTCTTCTTGGTCTATGACTATCAGAAACGCAGAAGTGAGACAAAGTGATCCCTTGCCATTCCTGGAAAAGTATCAGACGATAGCACATGTTCCATCTCGCTTTCAGCATCATGTGGGCCAAGGCACTGGGCCGTGTTATTTTCAATTGGCTGCACTGAAAAAAAAAACACATGAGCAACGTTAAAGCATTAGTTCGGGAAAGCTGGATGCAGGCCACACGTTCAGTCTCCCACTGTGTGTGTGCATGTGGTTACAAAAGGAATGCTTCTCCCCAGAATTTCAGTAAGTGGTGACTTCAGGCACTCAGATTCCTAGATGTGGCCCCTGCAAGTGAGCAGTAACCTTCTCTAAAGCAGGCCTGTATGTTGTCACGTTAACGTGGGTATGATTCTGGAGACATGATTTAAGCTATCTAAATGCTAAGCTGAAGTCAATGAAGAGCATCCTGGCATGTGAGCACCATTTTTCAGGTGGGACAGGATGGAGTGGAATGCAGAGGCTGTGGCGTCATCAGTGGGCCTATCTGAGCGAAAGGGTCCACTGTTGCAGGAAATGGGATTTGATGGGATCTATAACCAGCCACCCAAAGTACAGCATTATTGTTAAGATCACTGTCACTGGTCAGTAGTTGTTGATGCAGGATACTGTCACCTTCTCGGGCACTAGGACGGATGGCAGCTGCTTTGAAGCATGAACGGACAGAGAACTGTTCCAGAGAGATGTTGAAGATGTCTGTTAGAACCTCAGTTAAATGGGCTGTACAGTCCCTTGGCACCTGACCACGTGCGTGATCAGGCCCCGCAGCTTGATATGAGTTGACCCTGGCTAGGGTCTTTGTCACATCCACTCTGACCAACAGAGTGTCTGCTCCTTGCAGGGCGATGATAGATTCTCTGTGAGTAATCCCATTTGCCTTCCTGAGGAGAGCTGTCTTATCCCCTGATCTGATGAAGGGGACCAAAACATCAACTGTTTACTCTTCTCCATAGGTGCTGCCTGGCTGATGAGTTCCTCCAACATTTTGAGTTTGTTGCTTTAGAATTTAGACAGGACTGATTTTAAGTTGGCATGGTTGAAATCACCAGCAACAATAAAGAAACCATGGGGGTAATAGGTTTGTAAGTCACTGATGGTGCTGTTGAGCTCACACAGCGCTTCCCCAGCATTAGCGCGGGGTGGGGAGGGCTTGTATACAGCCACAATCACAATAGCAGTGCTCTCCCTTGGTAAATAGAATGACCTGCACTTCACCATTTAAAACTCTACCATCAGCAAACAGCTGGTCATCATGACTGAAATGTCCACACACCAGTTCTTATTAAAGTAGATACAGTACATATACCTCTATTGCGGGAAGCCTGTTGACCTGAACCCTCCCCCAGTTGGATAGACACTTCAGGGGTGGTACCTTGGATCCACGTTTCAGTCAAAGTGAGTGCACAGCTGTTCTTTCATTGCATGCTGATTCAGTCTCAGACTCAGGTAATCTAGTTTATTTTCTTGTGATGGAACATTCGAAAGCGGAATTGATGGGAGAGCTGGCCTGAAGGGTTTCACCTTTCATCCTGCACGAATACCAGTGTGATTTCTGCACTTCTGTTTCCTTGCGCCCCATTCTGATGGTGTCTCCCTTGAGCGGCTGCAGCTGGCGAATACACGGTATGCAATCAGCCCATGTTGCGAAGCTCAGCTGCTATCCAACAACTTGCTAGTGAGATCAGCTTGCAGTACTTGGCGGTCTTAATATTTAGCAGTATCTTGTGATCATAACAGAGATGTAAAGGATGAACATTTACACCATTAATTAGAGCCAGAGTGGGCGCTGTGCCTGGATGTGCTGCCATCTTAGGTGGGAGAGCGAGTCATACAGCTTGGAAACAGGCCTCTTCCGTTTTAGGAACAGCTTCTTCCCCTCTGCCATCAGAATTTTGAACAGACAACAAACCAACCCATGAATATCACCTCATTACTTTATTCTACTTATTTCATTTATAAATTTGCTTATAAATTTGCCGATGATACAACTATGGTTGACAGAATTTCAGATGGTTATGAGGAGGCGTACAGGAGCAAGGTAGATCAGCTGGTTGAGTGGTGTTGCAACAATCACCTTGTACTCAATATCAGTAAGACTAAAGAATTGATCGTGGACTTCAGGAAGGGGAAGTCAAGGGAACACACAGCAGTCCTCATTGAGGGATCAGCAGTGGAAAGGGTGAGCAGTTGAAGTTCCTGGTTGTCAACATCTCTGAAGATCTATCCTAGGCCCAACATATTGATGTGATTCCAAAAGAGGCACAACAGTGACTAAGTTTCATTGGAAATTTGAGGAGACTTGGTAAGCCACGAAACACAATCTCAAATTTCTGAAGTTGTACCATGGAGAGCATTCTAACTGGTTGTATCACCATCTGTTATGGAAGGGCCTCCACCAGGGTTATGAAAAAGCTGCAGGAAGCTGTAAACTCAGTGAGCTCATCATGGGTACTAGCTTCCCCATCACTGAGGACACCTTCAAAAGATGATGCCTCATTAATAAGGCAGCATCTGACATTAAGGACCCCCATCACCCAGGACCTGCCCTCTTCTCATTGCTACAATTAAGAAGGATGTACAAGAACCTAAGGACACGCTCAATGCTTCGGGACCAGCTTCTTCCCCTCCACCATCAGACTCCTGAATGGAAAATGAATCTATGAACACTGCCTCACTCTTTTATCCTCTCTTTTTGCACAATATTTAATTTACTATTTTTATATATTTTTCTTATTGTAATTTATAGCAAAGCACAACATATGCCAATGATTTTAAACCTGATTCTGAGTCTGATTCAGATTCTGAATTTATTTTTAATATATATTTCTTATTCTAATTTATATTTTTTATGTTTTCCACGGTACTGCTGGCTCAAATCAACACATTTCACAATGTACTGTATGTCAGTGAGAGTAAATCCAATCCTGAATCTGAAACAGGCCCTTTGATCCATGCCGACCCTCAACAAACCACTTGCACTATCAACTGACTCAACGTCAGTAAGACGAAAGAGCTGATTGTGGACTTTCGGAAGGGGAAGATGAAGGAACACATACTAATCCTCATAGAGGGATCAGAAGTGGAGAGAGTGAGCAGTTTCAAGCTTCTGGGTGTCAAGATCTCTGAGGACCTAACCTGGTCCCAAAATATTGATGTAGTTATAAAGAAGGCAAGACAGTGACTATACTTCATTAACCCTTACATACTGTTCAGGTCAAATTTAACCTGTATTGTCAGCAGTAAAAACACCCTAAATGTCATTCTTTTAGGTGAAATTTGATGACCTAAAATGTGCAAAAATGAAAATATTTAAAAATTTTATACTTTTGTACAGGTGCTACAATTTTTTGTACATTGAGGCTGTTCTGGGTCAAATTTGACCCGTGTCTATAGAAATGGATTTTAGATCTCTGAAACATTAATTAAGGATTAATCACCCATTTATTAATGTCAGATAGGTTATTTTTACATTCTAAATAGATCTGTGGTTCAAAATTTGGTATAGACATTTGTTATGAGGGGATTCTTGGGCCGGGTCAAAATTGACCCACACCATACTGTGAAGGTATAGAATATGAACAGGTTGCCTGGGTTAGGAGTCTGAGGAGATTTGGTATGTCAACAAAAATTTGGATTTGGTATGTCCTTTTCTCACTGTTACCATCAGGTAGGAGGTACTGAAGCCTGAAGGCACACCTTCAGCGATTCAGGAACAGCTTCTTCCCCTCTGCTATTCAATTTCTAAATGGACATTGAACCCATGAACACTACCTCACATTTTTAATACATATTATTTCTGTTTTTTGCATGATTTTGACCTATTCAGTATATGTATATTGTCATTGATTTACTTAGTTTTTAATATTTTTTTTTCTTCTTCAATATTATGTATTGCATTGATCTGCTGCTGCTAAGTTAACAAATTTCAAAACACATGCCGGTGATAATAAATCTGAATGAATACTATGGATATACCTTAATACTAAATTTACTTTGGACCTTGAACTTTTAACTTTGGATCAAATGGTCTGCTGTGTCATAAATTTGTCATGGTTTGGTAAATGTCTTTGGCCGTTGATAATCTGATAACCTTTCTTTAATAGTTACTCTACTGTTTTTGTCTGACATGATTTCAACAACAGTGGCAATGATTGTTTAAATTACCAATCCTGATCCTTCTGGAAATAACATGTAAACATCTCCAATGTAACTTGCAGAACATGAAGCTCGTACTTTAGTAATATGAATGTGTGTACCATATGTACTGTGTGTATACAGAGTAATATACTGTGTATTTTTAATTTATATTTGTATACATTTATATATACTGTATATATGAAATAAACTGAATATTTCAATATCTAGCATCTCTATTTTGCCTCTGTCAGAGAAAAAGAAACAAATGCTTGTTTTGGGTGTTTTACATTGCTCAGAAAAGTCACCTATAGGAGACTTTAATAATCAGAGATTTGACCTTGTGTCTTTATTGCTAACTTAACTGAGAGCAAGCTGGGAAAATTGAATTCGGACTCAGATTCCAATCTATTTATTACATATACACGGAAGCGCAGTGGAATGTATTGTTTGAACATAGAACATAGAAATCTACAGCACATTACAGGCCCTTCAGCCCACAATGTTGTGCCACCATGTAACCTACTCTACAGACTGCCTAGAATTTCCCTATCGCATAGCCCTCTATTTCTCTAAACTCCTTTGCATTTGCATTAACAAGTACACAATCTAAGGATGTGCTGGGGCAGCCTGCAAGTATCACCACATCTTCTGGCACTAACATAGTATGCCACAACCCCCCTCCCAACCCGTGTCCACAGAAGACCACAAATAATAACAGCAACAACAACATAACAACAGCAAAAAAAAAGTCCCATTCCTCTTTCCCAGCCACTCATGCACAGTGCTCCAATCCCAAGGCAGACTCTAGCCTGCAGCGGACTCGTGGTCTCACAGACACCGAGCCTTCAGCTTCCCCACTGAGCACACAGACTCGCAGATCCTGCATTCAGACCTTCAGCATTCTGATCAACCATCAGGGTTCGATCTTCGAAATAGATCTAGGACTTGTCAAATAAGATCTCTAGAGGATGGCACAAACTCTAGGCCTCGAATACTGAATTCTCCGATGCCTGGGGCCCTAAACACCAGGCTTCAACCTTTTGTCTTCACCAACTCTCGTACCATTACTCGAGAGGCTTGCACACATGGAACTCCAGCGGCAGAACCTGCTGATGGCTTACTTTTTGAAGAATAAGTACTGAAAAAATAGTCTTCTTATGGGAAATAGAGGTTAATCCTTCAGATAGTACAATAACAGGAATGTGATAATGATTTTGAGATAACCTAGGATACTGCACAGGACTGAAATAAGCTACAGAAAGTTGTAAAATTAGTCAGCTGCATCATGGGTACTAGCCTCCGTAGTATCTAAGGCATCTTCAAGGAGTGGTGGCTCAGAAAGGCGGGCATTAAGGACCCTCATTGTCTTGGAAATGCTCTCTTTTCACTGTTACCATCAAGCAGGAGGTACAGAAGCCAGAAGGCACACAATCAGCGATTCAAGAACAGCTTCTTCCCCTCTGTCATTTAATTCCTAAATGGACATTGAAATCATGAACACTACTTCACTTTATTTTATATTATTTCTGTTTTGCACTATATTTACTCTAACTATTTAATATACATATATATATATAGACTGCAATTGATTTACTTACTTATTTTACTTCTTTGTATATTATCATGTATTGCTTTGAACTGCTGCTGCTAAGTTAACACATTTCACAGCACACGCCAGTGATAATAAACTTGATTCTGATTCTGATAAATCTGCAGTCGCACAGGCAATGCTGAAAGCCTTCGATAGTGTGGCATGATACACTCTGTGGCCACTTCATTAGGTCTACCTGTACACTTGCTTAATAATGCAGATATCTATATTCAGCTGTTACCTGTTAACTGATAACCCTGCTGACTTGTATTTTGAAATTGCGTTGGAGAACAGGAAGGCAGCTATTTTTGTTTTCAGTCAAGTTTTTCAGTCAGAGCAATCCTGTGCCATCTTTCTTTCATTTCTGCAATTGAAATCATCACCTGCAAGTGTTGTTTTCCTTCATTAAGGACAACACTGTCTGACCAATATTTGGTGTTAATATTATGTATAGGTTTATTCCTGATTATCAGTATAGTGTTTGACCAGCCTTGGTAATTTAAGGAATGGCTACATGTTATTAATCTTCTTACAAACTTTAAAACCTTGGATATTTTACACGTAAGCCTAGCTTCCTAGTTTCTTAGGAATGTGTGATGTCCTCATCATAAATTCGCTGCATTAAGCACTTATAATATTTTTCTCTTTTTCTCTCAGTTTCCCTCTTATTCAATTCTATGTGCAAGCACTGCTCAATAAAGCACCAGGATTTTGGATGCTATATCCTGACTCCTGTGTTCAGCTGAGTGGAGTTTGGCTTACTGCAGATTTGTGTACTTCCTATTTCTCACACAAGGAGAGCAGTACAATCTCAACAGCCAATCATGTGGCAGCAACTCCATGCATAAAAGCATGCTGACATGGTCATGAGTTTCAGTTTTTGTTCAGACAAAAGCATTAGAATAGAGAAAATATGTGACCGTGGAATGATTGTTGGTGCCAGACAGGGTGATTGGAGTAACTCAGAAACTGCTGATCTCCTTAGACTCTAGAGTTTACAAAGAATAGAGTGAAAACAAAAAAAAACACTTTGTTAATGAAAGAGCTCAGAGGAGAATAGCTAGATCAATTCAAGCTGATACGAAAGTGACAAATCACTCAAATGACCACACATTCTAACAGAAGGCCATTTCTAAATGCACAAAACATTGAGCCTTGAAGTGGATGGGCTACAGCAACAGAAGACCATGTACATACAATCAATGATCACTTTATTAGGAACATGATGTACCAAATAAAGTGCCACTGTGTGTATTTCTTACTGAAAATAGCACTATCCAGCTGAATAACTTGATCTTCTTTGATTGCTGGTTCCATTCCGGCATGTGAGAGAGCTTATAAGCAGCAGCTACAAACACCGCTGTGCTCTCAAACTCCTCCTCACACTGAAGATAAATATCTTCCAAATCAGCAAGCCAACCAATCCGAACCTCCATCTCTTTTATAATGCTTCTCAGATCAGATCAGATCATTCCCAAGCAGGCATCATTTTTGGAAATGAGAGCGGAGTGGAAAGGCACTGAGAATCTTCTGATATACCCGTGGAAATCCATCCCACACAAAACAAAAATATTTACAAGGATAGGAAATTTTCTATCATTCCAGGCACCCACCACTCTCTGAGTGCAACTTACCTCTCACATCCTCTTTGAACCTACCCGCTCTCACCTTCAATGCTTACCCTCTGGGATTAGATATTTCTACCCTGGGAAAAAAGATACTCCTTATCTACTCTATCTATGCCTTTCAAGATCTTATAAACCTCCATCAGATCTCCTCTCGGTCTCTGCCACTCCAGGGAGAACAACATATGTTTATCCAGCTTCTCATGATAGAACGTGCCCTGTAAACCAGGCAGCATCCTTGTAAACCTCTTCTGAATCCTCTCCAAAGCCTCAACATCCTTCCTATAGTGGGGCAACCAGAACTGTACGCAATACTCCAGATGTGGCCTAACCAGAGTTTTATAAACTTGCAACATAACCACTTGACTTTTGAAAGCAATGCCTCAACTAATAAAAACAAGCATTCCATAAGCCTTGTTACCCACCCTATTGACCTATGTAGGCACTTTTAAGGAGCTTTGAACCTGGATCCCAAGATGTCTTTATTCAGCAACACTGTTAAGGATCTTGTCAAACACCTTACTAAAATCCACGTAGACAACATCCATTGCCCTATCCTCATCAATCTCTCTTGTCACCTTGTCAAAAACTTAATCAGGTTGGTAAGCCACGACCTGCCACACACAAAACCATTCTGGTTCTCCCTAATTAGACCATAGGTTTCCATTGTCATATATATGCTCATGTATCCTATCCCTTAGAATTTTCTCCAGCAGTTTCCATACAACTGATGTCAGACTTAAGGCTGATTTATACTTGTGCGTATGGGCTATGGGATTTTCACTTTCACGTAGGCTCTATGCCGTAGCAAGCATATGTTGATGTGCGCCAAAGCGCTAGTTGTTGGGGGGGTTTCTATGCCACTGTGTTGAGTTTCTTCGTGAGAGACATAGACAAGGAAATGCATTTCAAACATTTTTGCATGTCGGCAGGTAGATTTGACAATTTGGTTCATCTATTTCACATCGGTGTACAGACATGGCGGAGAAGAAGCAACCGGAAATGCGTAGGAGGAAATGCGATGCCACCAAGTGGACCAATCACAGTTGTTGCAGTCTGTGTCACTGCGATGAATGGGTTACTTTTTTGTGGAGGTGCACGTCACCCTATGGCATAGGGTACGTGGTACCTACGGCGTAGATGTGACGCACAAGTATATATCAGCCTTTACCGATTTATAGTTCCCAGGATTTTCCCTTTTTCCATTATTAAATAGAGGTACAACATTAGTCACTCGCTAGTCCTCCAAGACCTTACCTGTGGCTAGAGAGGACATGAAGTTACTGGTCAAGGGCCCAGTAATCTCATCTCTTGCCTCCTTCAATAACCTGGGGTAAATCCCATCAGGGAACTTATTCACCATAATACTCACTAGGAGGCCCAACACTTCCACCTCTTTGACCTCTATGTGCCCTAACGTATTTATACACTCCATATGTTCCTCCATATCTTTTTCCTTGTTAAATACTGTCCTTTGATAGATCCTTACCTTATTAATATTCACTTGACTTTCCAATATGAAATAAACATAAGCAAAAGAAGTCTGCATAACATTGCATCATTTCCAAAAACAGGATACAACTCCAGACACTGCAAAAAATACTTTGTGGTTCCTCTTCCCCTTCTCTCTTGTTCCAATCCCCATTCTGACTCCCAATTCTTCTTCTCACCTGACCATCACATCCTTCTGGTGCCCCTGCTTCTTACCCTATGGTCTGTTCTCCTATCAGATTTGTTCTCCTTCAGCCCTTTACCTGTTCCACCTATCACCTCCCAGCATCCTATTCCATCCCCCCTCACTCACCCATCCACCTTCCCCCTCATCTGGACTCGCCTAACACCCGCCACTTGTAGTCATTTCACTCCCCCCCCATCTTCTTATTTTGACTTCTTCCCCCTTCCTTTCCAATCCTGATGAAGGGTCTCGGCCCGAAATGTCAGTGCTATCTATGGAGTTTTATTCCACTCCATAGATAGCACCTGATCTGTTGAGTACCTCGTATATTTTGTGTTTGTTGTTTAAGAAAAATAAATATTTTGGTGGTTATTTTCTGTTTTTCAAAATTTCTTTTACTTGATAAAGAAGGCAAAACCAGGATAAAGGAGACAGAGAGTGAGGTAGCTTCCCATGCTGTGACTTGTTCATGATTAAGTGCTCCTTTATTGGTGCAATAGAACGGAGAGAACATCCTTGTGGTGGCGTGTTGGGGAGGAAGCATTAAGAAGAGGGATGCCTCACGTCTTAATAAGCTGGTAAGGAAGGCGGGCTCTGTCGTGGGCAAAGTACTGGAGGGTTTAACATCGGTAGCTGAGCGAAGGGCGCTGAGTAGGCTACGGTCAATTATGGATAACTCTGAACATCCTCTACATAGCACCATCCAGAGACAGAGAAGCAGTTTCAGCGACAGGTTACTATCGATGCAATGCTCCTCAGACAGGATGAAGAGGTCAATACTCCCCAATGCCATTAGGCTTTACAATTCTACCGCCAGGACTTAAGAACTTTTTAAAAGCTATTATTAATGCTTTTTGAGATAGTGATTTAGATGCATATCATATTTTTTACTGAGTTAAGTATTGTATGTAATTAGTTTTGCTACAACAAGTGTATGGGACATTGGAAAAAAAGTTGAATTTCCCCATGGGGATGAATAAAGTATCTATCTATCTATTTATCTATCTATCCTTGTGACATCAGTTGTTATGATTTAGTTCTACTATGTCACAAAACCCCGTGGAACAGTCATTTTAAACTAAAACACATAGCAAAGAGATGACCTTAGGCTTAAGCCAACAAACTATGATGCATATTATCTACAAATAGTCACCCGCTTTCTCTCTTTATAGACTACCCAACTCATTTGGATATAGTCTCATGCCAATTTTCAGTTCTGACTAAGTTTAAACATTTTCCACTGGGGATTGACTCACACTGCTGGGGTTAAGCTTACTCACTGGCTCGTCTAATAAAGAGGGCCATCAACAGTGTGATTGTACACAGTGTTTTTCCCACAGATTGGGAATCAGGAACTATAGGACTTACGCTCAGTGGCTGCTGTATTAGGTACACTTGTACTTGGTTATTAATGCAAATATTTCATCAGCCAATCATAAAATCAAGCAGACATGGTCAAGAGGTTCAGTTGTTGTTTAGACCAAGCATCATATTGGGGAAGAAATGTGATCTCAGTGACTTTGACCATGGAATGACTGTTGGTGCCAGACGGGGTGGTTTGCACATCTTTGAAACCGCTTATCTCCTGGGATTTTCAGTCTCTAGAATTCACAGAGGATGGTGTGAAAAACAAAAGAAAAAACAATCAGCAGTAGTTCTGTGGGTGAAAATATCTTGTTAGTGAGAGAGGTCAGAGGTTTATGGCCAGACAGGTTCACACTGATAAGAATGTGACATTAACTTAAGTAATTGCACGTTACAACAGTGGTTTGCAGAAGAGCATCTCTGAACGCATAACACATTGAACCTTAAAGCAGCAGAAGATCATGAACGTACAAACATTGGCCACTTTATTATGTACAGGAGGTACCGAGTGAAGTTGCCAGTGAATGTAGGTTTAGGATGAGATGGAGAAACATAAAAGGAACCTGAGAAGCAATTTATAAACCCGGAGGGTAATCCATATCTAGAATGAGCTGCCAGAGGAATTGGGCAAGACAGGCATATTAACATTTAAACGGCACTTGAACAGGCACACAGAGAGGAAAGATTTGGCCAAGTATGAGCAGATGGGACTAGCTTTAATGTTGTTTTGTTTGATAAAAACAGTTGGAACGAAATACCTTTTCTCGCTGTGGTATGATTCATGACTGTAGCTCTAATACACTAAACCTCACTGTGAGGAGATGACAGGTAAAATTTACTCCCTGTGAGTCACCAGAAAATGATTGACCAATATGACTACATCTATAATTTTTCTTACACTTTTTTCTTACACTTACAAATTTTACAATTTGTAAAATATTAAAATTGAATTCTTTATTTGAAGTGTTTCAGAAATATTATTCTCTTTGTCTGGTTACAGAAGGAAGTCTGATTTAGACTTATTTTAGTGCAAAGTGAATATAGATTCTATTGCATCTCACAACTGCAGTACATAAAAATTACAATTGAAAATATTGAATCTGCTTTCACATACCTTTAAGGAAGTTCATTCTTGATTCATAATGATTCAATGTGAAGGAAAATTCCTTTTCATGTTCGTTTTGTACATTGAGAACCTTGAAGCCATGCGCCAGAACACAGGGTTGATGTGTCCATAAAGCCATAAAATCATAAGACATTATTATTGTTATTATTATTATTATTATTATTATTATTATTATTATTATTATTATTATTATTATTATTATTATTATTATTATTATTATTATTATTTTCTCTCTTATATATTTGCGTAGTTTGTTGTATTTTGCATGTTGGTTGTTTGTCCGCCCTGTTGGGTGTGATCTTTCATTGATTCTATTATGTTTCTTGTATTTACAGAGTATGCCCACAAGAAAACAGATTTCAGGGTTATATAAAATAATGATATATATGTATTTTGATAGTAAACATATTGAACTTTGAACTTTGATCCCTCTCTATCTCACTCTCCCCATAACCTTTGACACCCTAACAAGAACTTATTAACCTCCACTTTAAATGTACTCGGTGTCTGTGAATTCTACAATTCACTATCCTCTGGCTATAGAAATTCTATTGTATTTCTAACTGGGCATCCCTCTATTCTGAGGCTGTGCCTTCTGATCTTGATTCACCCGCTGTAGGAAACAGCCTCCCTACACCGCTCCATCTAAGCTATTAAATATTCAACCTGCAAGTTAACCTTTAGGGAATCCCACATGAGGACTCACAAGTCTCTTTCCAACTTGGCCACAAAGCCATCAATTCCATCATCCAAATCATTGACCAATAATGTCAAAAGAAGTGGCGGTCTCAACACTGACCTCGGTGGAACAACACTATGCACTAGCAGCCAATCAGAAAAGGCCCCCTGTAATCCCATTTTTTACCTTCTGCCAGTCAGCCAGTCTTCTATCCATGCTAGTATCTTGCCTGTATACTGTAGGCTCTTATCTTGTTAAGCAACCTCATGAACGACACCTTGTCAAAGGCCTTCTGAAATCCAAGTAAATGACATCCACTAACTCTTCTTCGTCTACCCTGCCTGTAATTCCTTCATAAAATTCCAACAGATTTGTCAGTCAACATTTCGTCTGAAGGAAACCAAGCTGACTTGTGCCTATTTTATCATGTGTCTCCAATTATCCCCAAACCTCATCCTTAAAAATGGACTCCAGCATCTTCCCAAACACCAAAGTCAGGCTAACTGTCTGATAATTTCTTTTCTTCTGCCCCCCTCCCTTTGTAAAGAGTGAGTCACATTTGCAATTTTCCAGTCTGCCTAGTCCAATTGACTTATCTACCATCAGACCTTTCAGCTTCCCAAGCACCTTCTCCTTAGTAATAGCAACTGCACTCAATTCTGTCCCTGATATGCTTGAATTTCTGGGATACTGCTAGTGTCTTTTACAATGAAGTCTCACACAAAATACTTATTAAGTTTGTCTGCTAGTTCTTTGTCCCCCATTTCTACCTCTCCAGCGTAATTTTACTACAATCCAATATCCACGTTCATCTCTCTTTTACTCCTTATATATCTGAAAATGCTTTTCATATCCTCTTTCATATTATTGGCTAGCTTGCTTCATATTTCATCTTTTCTCTCCTCATGATTTCATTAGTTGCCTTCAGCTGATTTTTAAACTTTCCAATCCTCTAACTTCCCACTAATTTTTTGCTGTATTATTTGCACTCTTTTTTGCTTTTCTGCTGTCTTTGACTTCCCTTGTCAGCCGTGGTTACCTCATTCTTCCATTGGGTTACAAGGCCCATGGGGTGCATATAATCTGGTCTATATTAGGAAAGGTGATGAGTAGAAGACAGCATTTATTACATCGTCAGGGCACAAATATCTGCTTATGCCCTTCAGCCTTGCAAACAGTGTAACTATATTCAAAGCCTTTTTTAAATGACATACTCCAATATACACTCCATAAGTATGCCTTTGACTGCCTGGATGATCTCCTAATCTTCTCAAAGTCCATGGAGGAACACATCGCTCACATCAGGGACATTTTAAAGAGGCTTCTAGACCATGGACTTTATGTCAAGTTGGAGAATTCCGAGTTTCGCGTGACAGCTGTTTCACTTTTGGGTTTCATCATCTCCAGTGGCAATCTCAAGATGGACCCTACCAAGACCCAGGCAACCAGAAACTGGCCACCACCATCTAGTATCAAACAAGTCCAGCAATTCCTGGAGTTTGCTAACTTTTACCAGAAGTTCATCAGGAACTTCAGCTTGGTGGCAGCTCCACTGACGGCACTAACTAAGAAATCCATGTGTCCTTTCATCTGGATGATTGGAGTGGAGGCTGCTTTTGCAGAGCTTAAATAGTGGTTCATAACAGCTCCCATCTTAGTTTCTTCTAACCCAGATCTTCCTTTCATCATGGAAGTGGACACCTCAGACATTGGAGTGGGCTCCATCTTGTCCCAACAACCACCTTCAGATGGTAAACTACACCATTTGCATTCTTCTCTAGGCAGTTATACCCAGCAGAGAGGAACAATAAAAGTCAAGAATTGGGAGCTTCTTGTAGTTTAGTTAGCTTTGGACGAATTGCATCATTGGCGAGAAGACCAAGAACCCTTTCAACATTTGGACTGACCACTAGATCCTGGCTTATATTCAGGAAGCCAAGAGGCTGAATTCCAGGCAGGCCCGGTGGGCCTTGTTCTTTATCCACTTTGAATTCATCCTGACCTACCAACCAGGATTGAAAAACCAGAAGCCAGATGACCTGTCCCATCAGTTTGATGAACAGGAACAAAAGGAGCAGCCTACCACCATTTTGCTCAAGCCAAGGTGAAAGTGCCAACTCATAGAGAGATCGACACACTTGTTCTGAAGGTCCAGGTGCAAGGGGAGATTCCCCAGAACTGTCCTCCAGGTCAGCTGTTCATTCCTAGTTCAGACCGTTCTCAGGTTCTTCAACGGGACATGCATTGAGAGTAACATCTCACCCAGGGATGGACAGGAACCTGAGTTCATTGAGAAGATATTGGTGGCCTGAAATGGTGAGGGAGATCCGTCAATGCGTGCTGGCATGCGAGGTGTGTGCCCAAAACAAGGAGCCCTGCACTCAACCTCAAGGGCTCCTTCACCTTATGCCTATTCTGGAAAGAACATTGGCTTACATCTTCATGGACTTTGTCACGGGTCTTCCTCCTTCCAAGGGGAAGGCCATTATCATGGTAATTATGGATGTTTTTTTAAAGGCCTGCAAATTCATCACCTCTAACACACAATGTCTTGGAGACGGCTGAGGTTGTCCTGTAGCAGGTCTTCAGGATCCACAGCTTGCCAGTGGAAAATGTATCAGATTATAGTCTGTAATTTGCATCATATTTCAGGAGTGTGTTTTCCAAATTGATTGGGGGAACGGCAAGTCTTTCCTCTAGGTTTCACCCGCAGTCCAATAGACAGATGGAGCAGCTGAACCAAAATATGGAATGTACCCTAAGATGCCTGGCCTCTGAAAGATCAAACGACTGGGCAGAATGAGTGCCCACAACATTTTTGGACTTTCAGTACATGAAATGTCTACTTTCAAATGCAAATTTAGGTATTCTCTGCTACTCTTTCCTGAACAGGATAAAGATTGGGGTTCCTGTGGCTAAAGATCGGAGAGATTGGAGTGATTTTGTTAACTTCTACCCAGAAGGCTGAAGAAAAGGCTAACCACAAGAGAGAACAGGGATCAGTTTTAGGCAACAGGCCTGACTGTCAAACTCAGGATTTGCCTCTTGTAAGTGGAATCCAGGAAACTGGCGCCCAAGTACAATGGACTCTTCAAGATTCTCAGGAACGTAAACCTGGTGGCCTACAGCTTGCTGCTTCCCAAGACCCTCAAGACCACTTTCCATGTTTCCAAGTTAAGCCCTGTGAACACCAGCCTGTTAGACCCCATCAGCCCCGCTGCACCTAAGTTTGTTGAAGGGGCGCAGGTTTTCACCATGAGAAGAATTTTGGACTCACATGCTGTTCAAAGTGTTGGGCAATACCTCATGGACTGGGTAGGATTTGGAATGGAGGAGAGGTGCTGGGTGCTTGAAAGAGACATCTTGGCTCTGGCTCTCCTCCAGGACTACAGTCATCATCTGTCCAAGCAGCCCGGGCCATCATGAGTCAGTCACTGGGGAGGCGATCCTGTTACAACACATACTCACCTGCCTCAGTTTCTGAGGTTTAGACATCTGATTCTCCAGAGTATGGATAGTTGGTGCAGCTCCTTTAAAGATTCAGGACTGTCCTGCTAATTGGCAATCATTTTTCGGCACCAAGGATTGAACATTTCAGGAGCACCTGAACTAAGTTCAGTCATAAGCCACTGGTGATATCGTCTGTCATTTGCTTTGAGCTCAGATCCAATTTGATACCGTGTCTCAAACCTTGCTTCAGATACCTCAGCGTTTGGGTCCAAATCATTCTCATCAATACCTGATATCACACCCTCTCTTCAGATTCAGCACCAACCTGAATTTCCCAACCAACACACACAAAGTGCTGGAGGAACTCAGCAAGACAGGGAAAATCTATGGAAAAGAATATAGTCGGCGTTTCAAGCCAAGACGTTTCATCACGACTGGAAAAAAAAAGATGAGGAATCAGAGCTAGAGGATGGGGAGAGAGGAGAGAGAAACCACGAGGGGCGAGGAGTGGTGTAAAGAGCTGGGAAGTTGATTAGTGAAAGAGATACAGGGCTAGAGAAGAGTGAATCTGATAGGAGAGGACAGAAGACCATGGAGTAATTTGTATCTCACATTGTGGCTACTGTTTGGAGGCCTATGTATTCAGTAACTCACATCAAGGCCTTTTTACCCTTGCATTTTCTTAACGCTACCCACAGGATGTTGATCGCAATCTCTTGATTTAGTTCAGAGAAAAGGAAGGCCTTTTTCACAATGGTCTTCAGCTTCTTGATCCAACCTAGAAAAACTCTAATTCTACCTCAGACAATATTTTCCTCAACATGCATTAATATCATTCTGTTATTTTTGTCTGTTATGCATAATTTATATTCAGTTGAGTGTCTGTAATTTATATTTTTCATGTTTTTAATATGCTGTGCTGCTAATTTTTTGGCATTTATACCCTAGGCATGTGTGCCCACGACAACAAACTTCAGTTGGAGGTCAGAGTTACTTCGATGATGCTGTTGTATACAGAGGCCTCCAGTTAATGAAGGTAAACTCAGAGAGAGAAAAGCAGTGTGGAAAGCATTCAGATGCAGGTTAGAGTTGTTAGTGAAAGCTGAATCCACAATGCAGAGTCTCCTGCACCTCTGTAAGTGTCTGTATAGAGAGTAAAACTGAGATAGTTACAGATAGATAACCTTGTTGCTGAACTGCACTGACCTCAACAAACCAATAAAGCAAGTTGCCTGATATTTTGGATTCCGTATTGTATCTTGAAAACTGCAGCATTCCAAGACAGAAGATGAAGTGATTATTCACAAACTTATGTTGGGTCTAACTGAAATCCAGGAGACAGACAAGCAGATAGTTCAGAGTGGGAGAAGAATGGAGAATGAAAATGATCCTCCGCAAAGCAGACTTTCAAACTGCATTTGATTTTCAGTTACCGGGGGGTCTTAACCATGTGGGTGTAGAAGTCCTTTCACACACTACGTGAAGGAATTTTATCAGTGTTCTGATTCAATTATCTGTTTTTTGTAAATCACCCCTGGGTTTCCAAAGCACACTATAGCAACTGAACAATCAGTAGAGTGGTGTACAATGCCCACCTGCATTCAACTTCCAAGAAATTAACTCATGTATATATGCCCCATGTAGGAGCAGTCACTTGCAGGCCCATTTGAATTTCAGATTTACTTATCAGATGTACATGGAAAGATGTAGTGAAATGTGTTGTTGGCATTAATAAAGCAAATTGGATCCACTCCAAATTGACTACCAGCACAACAGGTTCACAGTAAATGCTATCTCACTGGCTCTTCACTCAGCCGTGGAACATCAGGACAGCAAAGATGCATAAAACAGGATGATCTTTACTGACTACATTGCAGCATTTATTATCATCACCCTCTTATTGAGATCTTTCCTGCAGGTAGGAGATCAGAACTGCACACAAGACTCTAAATTTGGCCTCCCCAACACCTTTTTACAGCTTAAGCATAACTCCTGTTTTCAAAGCACTGCTGCCGTCAGGAAGAAGGTACAGGGGCCTCAGGACTCATACCACCAGGTTCAAGAACAGTTACTGTATTACCCCTCAACCATCAGGCTCTTGATGGGGAACTTCACTCAACTTCACTTGTCCTGTTACTAAAATGTACCCATAACCTATAGACTCACTTTCAAGGACTCTTCATCTCTTGTTCTCGATATCTATTATAATAGGCATCCATTTGTCTCGAGAGACCATGGATTTCCAGGGCAGGGTTGTATGGAAGACCAGCAGTTGCCCATGCTGCAAGTCTCCCCTCTCCATGCCACTAATGTTGTCAAAGGGAAGGGCAAGGGCTGATACAGCTTGCCGTCGCAGAGCATTGTGTGGTTAAGTGCCTTGCTTAAGGACACAACACGCTTCCTTAGCTGAGGCTAGAACTAGCGACCTTCAAGTCACTAGACCAACGCCTTAACCACTTGGCCACGCCAACTCGATATCCATTGCTTATTTATTTATTAGCTAGAGATTGATAGATAGATACTTTATTGATCCCAAAGGAAATTACAGTGTCACGGTAGCACTACAAGTGCACAAATATAGAAATGTACAAATATTGGAAGTAAGAAAGAATAAAAAATAAGTTACCTCAAACAGTCTAACAGGAGAGTGTCATCACTTCCCCAGTTATAGGTTGACTCATTATTGAGCCTAATGGCCGAGGGTAAGAATGACCTCATATAGCACTCTTTGGAGCAGCACAGTTATTGTTATTTCTTTTTGTATTTATGCAGTTTGTTTTCTTGTGCATATTGGTTGAATGCCCAAGTTGGTGTGACCTATCATTGATTCTATAATGGTTGTTATTCTATTATGGTTATATTGAGTATGCCCACAAGAAAATTTATCTCAGGGTTATATATGGTGACATATAAGTACTTTGAACATAGGAATGTGCTGGGGGCAGCCTGCAAGTGTTGCCACACATTCTGGAGCCAATATAGCATGCCCAGAATGCTTGGCGGAACAACACAGAATACAACAAAATAGAAAACACCAAGTATTAAAGCAACAATAGCAAAACAAGCCCGTGTCCTCCTTCCCATCCACCCATGCACACAGACAATCATCCAGCTCTGGTCTCCAGGCTGTGGCCATCAGTCTTCAACTTCCAGACTTCTGATCAACCTTTGGATTCTGATCTTCAGTATCAAACCCTGGACTAACGGATGAAGGGACCCCCAACTCCAGGCTTACTGACTAACTGGCCCTCATTCCTCCTGCTCGTATGGCCTTTTTGTGTGTAGAATGTAGGGCTGGATGTCAGCAGTAATGATGTTTGGAAAGGTCCTGGCTAATGGGGTCCAGAACTTGGAATCGGATGGTCATGTCCCTTTAACCCCTCCATAATACTTCTGGCCAATGCCAATTACTCTCTGTAAGTGCACTAGGGTTGGCTCAGTGGTAGAGCTAGTAGAGTGGCTGCCTCATCAAACCAGAGATCTAGGTTTAATCTTGACCTTGGCTGTTTTCAGTGTGGAGTGTGAACATTTTCTGTGATCAATGTGGGTTCCACCAGGTTCACTGTTTTTATCAAAATGTTGGCATTTGCCAGTTAATTCACCACTGTAAATTGTCCCTAGTGTGGAGGTGAGTGTTAGAATGTGGGGGAGAAAAAAATGGGGTTAATTAAGTATTAGTATAACTCGATGTTTGATGGCCAGTAGATCTTTGTGGGCTAAAGGGCCAGGCTCTGTATGAATGGAATCTCTAACACTGCTGCTAGCTCCTTACAAGATCATTGGCTCAAAGTTCAATCACTCCTACAGAAGTCTGAAAGTTTCAGGTTGGAGTGCGGTGCCTTGCAGATCCCTGGTATCCCTCACCTACCCTGTACCTCTCAGTTATTCAGCAAACTCAGAGGGACCACCACAAAAACACCAGAGCGAAAGAAAAATGGAGCAAGAGTGAACAGCTAGCCAATCAAATCCATCCCTTCGTTCAACATGATCAAAGCTGATCTCTTCCTGGCCTCGGTTCCTCATCCATACCAGTTCTTCTTAGCCCTCAGTTCCTCCATCTTGTAAAAAATTATCTACCTGGATGGGTGAGACTGGAATTTGACGTCATAGGTTTAGAGTGAAAAGTGAAATATTTAAGATGAGTTCGGGTGACGTCATCGTCGAGAATGGCAGCTTAAGTCACTAGTTCCTCCAGAAAAATGCTTATTAAGCCCCATTAACCCATCAAATATAGTTTTTTTTTAAATACTATATTTGAACTAATAAGAGAGGCAAGAATGGGGAAAAAGAATGGAAATAAAAAAAGCGACACTGCGGAGCCTGCAGCCGAAAGGAGTGCAGCGAGCGACTCTCCTACCCGATCGTGTGCTAGCGAGGCAGATGCTGGGCCTTGTTCAGGCGAAGCAGCAAATATGATCAAAATTTGAAAGAGATAATGGAGTTCCAGAAAGATATAAAACAGGAGCTACATGATTTTAAGTCAGAGCTCGCCAACGTTAATCAAAAAATAGCGGTGGCAGAGATTCGAATTGACAAGGTGGAAGATCACGTTCAAAATGTGGAATGGACACTAAGTAAGACGATAAAAATATTAAATCAACAAGAAGGTAAACTGCTTGACCTGGAGGGAAGATCACGGCAGAAAAATATCAGAATATACAACGTTCCCAAAGGAGCGCAGGGCTTGTCTATGACGGAGTTTGTCGGAAAGTTGCTGCGGGACTCGTTGGAGCTTCTCTCGACTATGGAACTGGAAATTGAGAGAGCGCATCATGCACTTGTCCCGAAGTCTACCCGAGATAGAGCAGATAAGCCACGCTCAATAATAATTAAATTCCTTTGATACAGTATCAAGGCGGAGATTCTATGAAGGGCCTGGGGTAAGAAGAGGGTGTTTTTAGACAATAAAGTAATATATTTTGACCAAGATTACTCCCCCATAGTCCTGCAGAAACGTAAAGAATACTCTGAAGTAAAGCGAATATTAAACCAAGGAAAGATTAGATTTCAAACTCTGTACCCTGCTAAACTTCGATTGTTTTATGAAGACGGGACACAGTTGTACCAGACAGCGGAAGAGCTGACTACAGACATGAAGGCCAGAGGGTTGCCCGTCAGCGTGATCAAACCAAGGGAAAGCCTGGCAGAGGAATCATCCCACTCCGCTTGGGAAATAGTGCGAGAATCGAGAAGGTAGGAGACGGGAGGAGACTGAGAGAAGTATATCAGGAAGAGACTGGGAGTTTTCCAAAGACAGCCCTCACCCCCTTCAGAAGAACCATAAAGTTTGGCTAACTTTAAAAATGTTAAGAAGCTAAACAGAAACAAAACTAAACGGTGATATACCTATCTCGAGAAATACCTATTATAATGTGGATTTTATATTACTTAGTTGTTATTCTTCATTCACTCACTTACTCCTTTTTCCCCACCAAAATGAGAATATATATATGTGTGCAGGTTTGTAATATATATGTATGTATATATATATATATACATATGTGTGTGTGTGTGTGTGTGTGTGTGTGTGTGTGTGTGTGTGGGTGTGTGTGTATATATATATAGATATATATACAGGAGGAGTACACAGGGAAATCTTTTCTGTGTAATGGATTTGTTCACTGACTTTTATGAATACTGCAATGGGGGCCCTCAACTCACAAGTAGGAGGGGTTATCCCCCATAGCTAGACATTTCATCTAGCTCAACGCAGGGTCATCTACTTGAGACCTCAGCCTTGGAATCACACGTTTGTTGCCGTTTTTGCTATTATTTGCATTTCTTGGTTCTTATTTGTTCAGGGAGTAGATTGATTAAGTTTTATTCTGCTAATTTCAATGATACATTGACAGATAAATACAGATGGCTAAGGACAAATTAAAATTCATTTCTTTTAATGTCAATGGGCTATTAAATCAAATCAAACGTAATAGAATTTTATCCAAAATGAAAAAAAGAACAAGCCCATGTAGTATATTTACAAGAAACTCATTTAAGTGATAATGAGTATAGAAAACTAAAAAGAATGGGCTTCACTAATTTGTTTTTCTCCTCATATAAATCAGAGCATAGGAGAGGAGTTGCTATTCTTATCTCAAGTAAGCTAAATTTTGAAAAAGTATTCAAAATTAGAGATAAAGAGGGCAGATTTATTCTGGTAAGGGGGAATATAGATGGAAATTCAGTTACTCTATTGAATATACATGCATCCCTGGGAAGTGATACTGGTTTCTTTCAGAAAATTACTGATATTATGGTAGTAGAAACAAAAGGTTTCCTCATATGTGGGGGAGACTTAAATTTACAATTACAACCAAACTTAGACTCTTCCAATAGAAAAACTTATGAAACAAAATCTTTACATAAGAAGGTTAATATACTTTTTGAGGATGTTGGTTTAATTGATATATGGATGGACCTTTTCCCCGACAGAAGGGATTACATTCATTATTCTGCTCCCCATTCTGTATATACAAGAATAGACTATTTCATAACATTTGGAAAAGACAAAGACAAAATAAACACCTGTGGAATTGGGACAATAGATGTAAGTGACCATACATCTATGTATTTATCTGTTGATTTTCACCTACAACCAAATAATACTATCGGGAAACTAAATTCAAGCCTACTCAATGATCTGTATTTTAAGGAACAAATTAAAAAAGAAATTGGTCTCTACTTAGAATTTAATGATAATGGAGAGGTTTCATGTTCCATTTTATGGGATACTCTGAAGGCTGTCTTAAGAGGGAAAATTATAGCGATATCTTCATATAAGAATAAAATAAGGAATAAAACATTAGAGGAATTACAAAATAGGCTGAAGGAACTAGAGAAAAAACACAAATTGAATTTGGCACAGGATACATTAGGGGAAATTAAAAAAAAGGAATGAAATTATCGTTTGGCTACGCAAGAAATCAGGAAAAATTTAAAGTTTCTGAAACAGAGACATTATGAAAGTGGATCAAAGTCTATGAAAATATTGGTGTGGAAACTGAAAACAAAAGATAGCAGAAAATACAATTCATAGAATTAGGGACCCAAGAACGAAAATGATTAAAAATAAGCTAAGTGAAATTCAAGAAGCTTTTGAAGTGTTTTACAAAACTCTATATTCCAAAGTTCCAGGGGAAAGCATAACCCAAATTGACACCTTCTTGAATTCTCTAGCGTTACCCACTTTAAGCGAAGAACAAAATAGAACGATGACTGCTGACATTAACTGAAGTTGAATTAAAAGCTACAATTAGTAGGCTTAAATTAAGCAAGTCACCAGGATCAGATGGGTATATGGCAGAGTGGTACAAATAATTTAAAAATGAGTTAATTCCTGTTTTACTCCCCACACTGAACTGGGCTCTAAAAAAGGCACAAATGCCACCCAGTTGGAAAGAAGTGATAATCTCAGCTATACCGAAAGAAGGCAAGGATAAAATGGAATGCGGGTCATTTAGACCAATATCTGTTCTTAATGTAGATTACAGGTTATTTACCTCCATCATGGCCAAATGATTAGAGGAGTTTCTACCCATATTGATACGTAACGATCAGACAGGTTTTATATGACAACGCCAGACACACAACAATATACAAAGGACACTTCACATTATGGATCATATACAAAAAAATAAAATCGAAGCAATAGTGATAAGCGTAGACGCTGAAAAAGCATTTGATTCGGTTAATTGGAATTTTCTTTACAGAGTTTTACATAGATTTGATTTCCAAGACACAATTATTAAAACAATACAGACACTATATGACAACCCTACTGCTAAGATTAAAATCAATACATATTTATCAAATAGTCTTACCCTAGAAAGGGGCACGAGATGGGGTTGTACATGGTTACTGCTACTCTTTGCATTATATTTGGAACTATTAGCTCAATACATCAGACAAAATGAAGGTATCAGGGGAATTACTATTAAAGGGACAGAGCATAAATTGGCTTGTTACACGGATGACATTTTGATCTATCTAGGGCAACCAACATACTCAATACCTAAATTGATGCAATCCTTTGAACAATATGTTCAATTATCAGGATACAAGATCAACATAGATAAAACCCAATTACTTTCATATTACTATAGCCTACCTGGAGAAATTGAAATTAGATATCCCTGGGCATGGCAAACAGAGTCTTTCAAATATTTGGGCATCATTATACCAAACGATTTGGCAAAATTATCAGAATGTAATTATCAGCCTTTATATAAAATAATTAAGGAAGATATGGCAAGATGGAACCTGACTCCATTTTTCAGTCTCAGTTCAAGGATTGAGTCTATTAAAATGAATATACTGCCCAGACTGTTATATCTCTTTCAGACCCTACCAATAGAGATTAATTAAAATCAATTCAATGAATGGAGCAAGATGTTATCAAGGTATATTTGGCAGGGTAAAAGGCCTAGAGTTCGTCTCAAAACTTTGCAATTAGCAAAAGAAAAGTGGGGATGGGGCCTACCTTCTCTTAGAGATTATTATTTTGCAGCACAGTTGAGAGCTGTGATATGTTGGTGTAACCCATCATATGACGCTTAATGGAAAAACATTGAGGAGCGTGTACATCCCATCCCCATACATGCAATTTTGGCTGATAACAACCTGCAAAGGTACATAAATACTATTGATATCCCATGGGTGAAATTGACTCTTAAAATATGGAAAACTACTATAAAAGAATATAATCTAGAGGGAGATATTGCAATTCTTAAATGGTGTGCATTTGACTCGGATTTTACATATAAATTAGATGCTAGATTTAAGGGCTGGACAGCTAAAGGAATAACAGTTCTTTGCAACATAATGAAAGAAGGAACACTGTTCAGTTTTGAAATGCTTAAAGAGAAACACTTATTAGAAAAACAAGATTTTTAATGATATTTACAGATGCAACAATATGTTAATAAAACACTTAAAAATGTAACCAAGGCAAGTACAGGCAAGTATTTAGAAAAGCATATAATTCAGATAATGGTAGTAGAATCATTTTAAGCATGTATAAGGGGTTGTCAAATCTTAAAACACATTCGACTTCATATATTAAAACAAAATGGGAGAAGGAAGGGGGGATAATTATATCTGAGGAAGAATGGACAACAATATGGAGATATCAATGGAAGTGTACCAGTTCACAGAAATGGAGGGAGTTTGGATGGAAAAACTTGATAAGATATTTTATTACACCCTCTCAGAAATCCCATTATGATAGTAACCTCCCTGTTTGCTGGAGAAATTGTGGAAATCAAAATGCAAATTATTATCATATTTTTTAGGACTGCCCTGTTATCAAAAACTATTGGAGGGGGATACACAATGCCCTACAAGACATCTTTAAATGTGAAATACCCTTAGAGAGTAAGACAATATATTTTGGATATATACCTCAAGAATGGTTGAAAAGAGATAAATATTTAATGAATATACTGTTGGTGGCTGGTAAAAAGACTCTTACTTCAGTAAAAGTAAAGTAGACTAAAGTTTATCAACCCTTTAGATGTCAAGCAGTACCTACGCAAACTTTAAGCACTGCCGTGATTTCTTTGTAATTGCACTTGCATGCTGGGCCCAGGACGTGTTCTCTGAAATTATGACACTGAAGAATTTAAGGTTGCTGAATCTCTCAAACTCTGCTCCCACAATGAGGACTGGCTCATTGGACTTCCAGTTTCCTCCTCCTGAAGTCAATAACTAACTCTTTGGTCTTGCTTACATTGAGTAAGAGATTATTGTTGTGGTACCATTCTGTCAGATTTTAAATCCCCCTCCTGTATATTGATTCATTACCACCTTTGATTTGGCCAATGACAGTGGTATTGTGAGCAAACTTTAATATGGCATTGAGGCTGTGCTTAGCCACACTGTCCTAAGTGTAAAGCAAGGAGAGCGGGGGGCTGAGCACACAGCTGTATCTAGATGGCTTTTAAACGTTATTAATGTGCCAACCATAACCACTATTTCTGGTAGCTCATTTCAAATACATGCTGTCCTTTGTGTGAAAAAGGTGGGTGAAGAGAAGTAGTTGATATCGAAGCTAGTGGTGTGGGACTTCAGGCTTCTGTAGGCCCAGACGAACCATAGCTGTGAGAAGTGGTATGATAAAAGCTTGGAAAAGCAATTTCTGTTGGCAACTTTTCAGGAAATATGGATTTCAAAGTCCGTAATAAATTGAATAGAAAGACTTACAGACTTAACTTTCTCATCCACTGAGGAAATGGTGCTTTAATAACAGATGTTAACACTGCGCTCTCTTGAGTCAAATATGATGATCTCCTAAGGAGCTGAGTAGATTTCCTTAATGGAGAATGCCAGTGCATGACTTCAACATGGGGAGGCTGATGCACAGGGACCACCACATGGTCCTTCACAGGTCTGGGTCAGGGCCCAGTGGCATGGAATGCAAGATTACTGGGGACCCTTCACAGCTACAGCTTCCTCCACCTTCACTACGGTGCTGTGGCTTTCGCCAACTCTGCCAGTGAGGTCTCAATAGTTAACAACAGGAAACCTGAGCTAGTGCTAGCAAAGAAGGATTATTTTCCAAACAAATTACATTTGTTAAAGTCCACCTTAACTTTGTCTTACATTGAGGTTGCAGGATTTGTGAGCCAGTGCATGGTGCTGAACACACTTGAAAGCATGTTTGATCTCGTGAGTTCTGCAAGTCCCTGCGGAGTTTTAGTGACGGGCTGAAACCTAGGACAGGATCTAAGGCTGCTGCACATTTTAGTGTTTATGTAATTTGCCTGAATTTGCAAGAACTAACTTGGGAAAGAATAAACTTAAAATGTTGGCAAGGTCAAAGTTCTTATTTTAGCTCTGTTATGCCAGCTGCGTTTGAACTGTTTACTTAGCAGGATGTATGTTAAACATGCTACAAAAATTCTGGTGCAGTTGCATAAAGAGCAACTCGCAAGATGTTCTGGTTTTGGCCTTGTATTGTGGCAATTATATAACTTGATATAGTAAGTGATATCTGCTAGGACATATCCTAGGCAGATTTTGAAGTTGTTACATGCCCCATTTTTCTGGTAATAAATGCTCAGAGTCACTCTCCTGCCCTTTGGCTATTCTTTAGAAGCAGAGAGCTGCTGAGACGTTCACATCTGCCAAGCATTTGATGGTGGCAACAGTTAAATTCTCTACAACTACTGCACACACTCAGTGGCCACTTTAATAGATTCCTCCTGTATCTAATAAAGTGGCCACTGCGTGTGTGTGGGCTTCTGCTGTTGTAGCCCATCCACTTCAAGGTTTGATGTGTTGTGCATTCAGAGATGCTCCTCTGCACTCCGTTGTTGTAACACGTGATTAGTTGAGTTACAGTTACCTTCCTGTCAGCTTGAGCCAGTCTGGCCATTCTCCTCTGACCTCCATTATGAATAAGGCATTCCCGCCCACAGAACTGCCGCTCTCGGGATTTTTTTTTGTTTTTTTTACCATTCTATGTGAACTCCAGAGACTGTTATACATGAAAATCCCAGGAGATTAGCAGTTTCTGAGATACTCAAACCGCCCGGTGTGTCCCCAACAACCATTCCACAGATCAAGTCACTTAGATCACATTTCTTCCCCATTCTGATGTTTGGACTGAAGAATAACTGAACCTCTTGACCGTGTCTGCATGCTTGTATACATTGCCTTACTGCCACATGATTGGCTAATTAGATATTTGCATTAACAAGCCGGTATACTGGTGTACCTAGTAAAGGAAAAAGACCATCAATATCATGAAGGATCCTTCCCATCCAGCTTAGGAACTGTTTGTCCCACTTCCATCAGGGAAGAGGCTACATAGCATCCACATCAGGATCATCTGACTCAAAAACAGTTACTTTCCCCAAGCCATCGGGCTGGTCACTACCTGGACACATTAACCCTTCCCATCCCGGCCCCACCACCAATACATATGCGTCACCTAGCATCAGTTTAAGTACATACAATCAATCAATGTATATAACAGTTATTGTGCATTGTATTTTATAGGATTGCTTTTAAGTAACTGTTTCTATTTCTACTGTTTGTTTTTTAATTGTGTTCTAAATACTTATTGTATTTTTTTTATACTACATCAGATTTGGAGTAACAAGCACTTTGTTCTACTTTACTGAAGAATGATAACAAACAATCCTAAAGCTTGACTCCTGAACCACGGGTTAAGCGCTGATGGATGGTGCAGTAATCAGAGTAATAAATTGCATCCAGATGAAAATGAAAAAGCATTATGTAAACATATCCTTCTCTCTGCAGATCAGCAGTTAGACATACCCTTGTGACTGTAAACACTGGGTGTTTTCTCTGGAGCAGAGGAGGTTCAGAGAGGACATGACTAAGGTATACAAAATCACAAGTGGTCTAACTGGGTAGACAGCAAGAAACCTTTCCCTGTATCAAAAGTAAACTATTGGATGTAGATTTAAGGTATAAGGAGTAATAGATGTAGATTAGATTAGCTTTATTTGTCACATATACATCGAAACATTGAAATGTACAGTGAATTGTGTCAACGACTAGCCCAGTCTGAGAATACACTGGTGACAGCCTGCAAGGGTCGCCATGCTTCCAGCCAAAATAGCATACCCACAACTTGCTAACCCTAACCCATATATGTCATTGGAATGCGGGCAGGGAACAGTGCCTGGAGGAGACCCACACGGTCATGGGGGAGAATGTATAAACTACTTACAGACAGAGACAGAAATTGAACCCTGGTTGCTAATCACTGACCACTGGCACTGCTAGGGTACTAAGGTCATCCTTGGATGTGATGGTTGTTACTGTATATGACATATTTCACTATATGTTTTGATGTACATGTGACAAATAAATAAATAAGTCTGAGTTGGTCTAACTGGGGATTTGAGTTGGGCTATGTTAACCTGGAGACTGGTGAGTGTCCTATAGGAGAGATTGGTGGAAGTGGACAACCTGACAGAGTGTAAGAGTGTCTAAACAAGCTCTAGAATCACCCAAACTTTGAAGGCTCTGGGCTAAGTGCCAAAGATGGCGTTGACAGAGGTGGATCTCTAACGGTTAGCATGTGCATGGTGCGTCAACTGGACCACTTCCAAGCTGAATGAGTCGATGACTAATTCCCCTACCCACAAGAGAAGGATAATGGGCTTTGTTGTGCAGGGTTAGCAGTCATCAGAGCTGTTTCTTTTTCCTCACTTTCTTTTTTCATGGAAGGGTCTACTGGGGATAAAGTATATGGAAGTTAGAACGGTTGTATATCCCCTGCCCCAACAGGATGTGGGAGATCAGAGACTTTTCTGAAGTCCCCGATGACTGTTTGTATCAGAAGTGCTTCCAGCTGATGAAGAGAGAACAAAAGTTGAACCAAAATTGGGGCGGTACAATAGGGTAACATTTAGTGTAATAACTACTACAGTGAAGTGCTATTACTGTATCGGAAACCTGGCTTCAATGCTGTCGATATTTGTAAGGAGTTAGTACTTCTCCCCATGGCCTCATAGGTTGCCCCCAGGTGCTCTTGTTTCCTCCCACATTTCAGACATACAGGTTAGTAGGTTAACTGGCTACATGGGTATAATTGCACTGCACAGGTTCATTTGGCTGGAAACCTGTTACCATGCTATATTTTAATTAAAATGTAAAATAAAGTAAAATATTACAGACGGATGACTCGGCAAAAACAAATACAAGCAAATAAAGCAGAGGTTCAAAATCAAATTTTACAACCTTCTCAGATAATTTCAAACTTTTATTCCAAGGCCTAGCGTTCATTCTTGCTCTGAAGTTAGCAAAAGTTCCCAGTCTGCATCTAACTGTCCAAATCCTTTTCAATTATGTAGACGGTAACTTAGACTTTTATCATCAATCAAAGCTGAGGAGAATTTGTAACATTGGTAAATTGGTTTATTAGAGTCATATTAGTGACTGACAGTGAGAAAATTGCCTTGTACACCAAGGCAATTTATATTTTCTGCCCGACGAGAGGGGGAGAAGTATGTCCAGAGAGAAAACTGTTATGGTCCGGTCCGGAGACCGCATTCCGGGTCTTGATCCGGTCCGCATGCTCCGGACTCCGGGTCCTGTAGCCGTCCCTCCTTTCACCCTTAAACCCAAATAGTATCAACTTGGCTTAAGGAGGCGCACCTGATGCCTATTGGCTGGCAGATGTATATAAGGGGCTCTGGGACCGAGTTTAGTTGGGGTGTCCTGTTAGTCTTGTATCTGCTTGGCTAGCCTGTTTCAACCCTGGCTTGGAGTACCCACTGTTAATCATCTAGTTCTGCAAGTCTGTTCTTGTAGTCACCCTGGACTGAGCTCCCTTCTGATCCCTTGCCTCTGTTGGGTAAGCAGGCTGGACTGCTGTTGCCTGGTGAGGGGACTCTGACCCTTTCCTACCCCTCTCTTCTGATGGGTTGTGCCCTGTCACCTGCCCAGGCCCCTGTGTTCCTGCCTGGGAGGCTGGGTCCTGCCCAGTAGTAATGTGGCCTGCCCAGGGGGCTATCCTCCCAGCATTCCTTGTCCCATAAACCCATCTTTTAGCCTAGCCAAGGACCTGCCTTTGCCATTAACTCTCTGAACCCCAGGATCACCCTTGCATGCCATGGTCTCCCCATCTTGTTCTATCCTTTAGTTGTTCCTGTCCTGTCCCTAGTACTTCAGTGCCTGTGTCCTGCATTTGGGTCCAGTCTCCATGTCCCCATGTGACAAAAACATAGAAACATAGAAAACCTACATCACAATACAGGCCCTTCAGCCCACAAAGCTGTGCTGAACATGTCCTTACCTTAGAACTACCTAGGCTTTACCCATAGCTGTCTACTTTTCTAACCTCCAAGTACCTATCCAGGAGCCACTTAAAATACCCTGTTGTATCTGCCTCTGCCACCATTGCTATCAGCCCGTTCAGGTGCTCATCACACTCTTTGTTTTTAAATTTGCCCCTGACATTGCCTCTGTACCTATTTCCAAGCACTTTAAAACTGACCTCTTGTGTTAGCCATTTCAGCCCTGGGATAAAGCTTCTGACTATCCACATGATCAATGCCTCATCTTGTATACTTCTATCAGGTTACCTCTCAACCTGTTCTCATAAGGCATGCTCCCCAATCCAGGGAACACCCTTGTAAATCTCCTCTGCGCCCTTTCTATAGTTTCCACATCCTTCCTGTAGTGAGGTGACCAGAACTGAGCACAGCTCTGCAAGTGGGGTCTGACCAGGGTCCTAGGGTGGTCCTTCCTATTTTGCTCTAGTTTTGCACTAGTTATCTACTTTCATATATTCTTATTTTAATATACCATTTATGCAGTGCACTGTGCTGCTGCAAAACCACAAATTTCATGACATATGTCAGTGTTAATAAACCTCAGTCTGCTTTGGTTGTTATCAGTTCATGCTAACTACCTGCATTATAACTAGATGGAAATGCTGGTGAAATTTACTAAGAGCTGGTGGATGCAGGTTCAATTTCAATTAGAAATTTGAATAAGTACATGGATGGAAAGGGTATAGAGAGCTACAGTGTGGGTCGAAGGGACTAGACAGAATAATGGTTTGGCACAGACTAGGTGGGCCAGTGGGCCTGTTTCTGTACTGCAGCACTCTATGACCCTATGGCTCTATAGCTGTATAATACCTTAGTTAGATCCCATTTGGAGTACTGTGTTCACCTCATTACAGGAAGAATGTGGATGCTATAGAGATAGTACAGAGGAGATTTACAAGGATGATGCCTGGTTTAGAGAGCATGCCTTATATGCGTAGGTTGAATGAACTCGGCCTTTTCGCCTTGGAATGATGGAGCATAGATCATATGGATAGCCAAAGGCTTTTTCCCAGGGCTAGAATGGCTAACGTGAGGGGGCATTATTTCAAGGCTCTTGGAAGTAGGTACAAGGGAGATGTCAGGGGTAAGCTTTTCACACAGAGAGTAGTAGGTGTGTGGAATGCACTGCCAACGAAGGTGATAGAGGTGAATACCATAGGGTCTTACATGGTTGGCACAGCATAATGGGCCAAAGGGCTTGCAATGTGGTGTAGACTTTCTATGTTTCTATGCACCTACGATTCCTAAAACTCTCCAATATATTTGTTTGCCTTGGGGTAGTGAGCTTGCTGGTGAATGCTACCAAGCAATTGTTAGGGATTTGAGTGTGACAGAAGATGTAATTAGTTGAATACTGATGATGCCAGAGTATTTGAGAGGTCTGTGATTTCTGATGTATAAATGATAACAGCTGTGAAAGTGCACTGAAAAGGGGCTCTTGACTCCAATAGTCTTTTATCCAGTCCTGAGCCTTCAGTTAAAAGGAGTAAGTGGATTCCATATAAATCTTCTCCATATAATCAGTTAAGAGAAGTTTTAATAGGCATGTGGATGAGAGGGGTATGGGCGTAGATAGATGGGACTAGGCAGAAGATCAGGTCAATACAGGCTGGGGAGGCCAAAAGTGCTGCAGTACTCGATGACTCAATCTCCTTAATGAGAAAAAAGAAATTCACAGCCACAAATCAATGTTCTGAGAATGCCGAAGAAAAACACTGGAACACTCACACTGTGCTTTCTGTTAACATATTTTTTTGCCCAAACTGTTTGCACAGTTTAGAAATTAACTGCGTTCACAACAACCATACTGCCTAGGAACTGTATACACCCCAAATATGAGGCAGAATGCTGACCTCAACATAGATAATGATTGTTTTGGTTGGTGCGCATCATGTCAGAGCTCAGTTGCAGATGAGGCCAGAGACTACAGCTGTAAGATATCATGCTTACCTGATCCGCTCTCCTGGGTGAGCATCGAGGCTTTGTTCCGGTTGCCAACTGGCATCTTGATATCCTTACGGAAGTCTGTGGGTTGGGAGTCTGTGGACAACAGACAACAGACCTTCATGAGCACTGGAGAGGGAGCAGGAGGAAGAGTTGGGGAAGGAGGCAATCGATGTGTGCCATGAAACAGTTGAGTGGCCAAGGGAATTGTAAGGCCAATTGTAGGTTCAGAATGGACTAAGTTTGGGAGGAATTGGAGAATCACTTTGAATGTGGGGGATGGTGATGGGTGGGAGGAGTGTAGAGTAATTCAAAAATCTGATGACTAAGGGGAAGTTGTTCCTAAAACATTGAGCATGTATCTTCAGACTCCTGTACCTCCCACCAAATGGTTCAGGTTTATTTATCACAAGTAAATGTTAACATACAGTTAAATGCACTGTTTATGTTAACAAACTGCTTGTGGACACAGTCCGGAAGTGTCACAACATATTCTGGCGCCAACACAGCATGCCCACGATGTTCAGCAGAACAACACATCAAACAACAAAATGACAAAAGCTAAACAAGCCCTTTCCTCTCTCCCACCCACCCACACGACTAGTCAGTCATCCAACCCCAGTACAGGTATCTGGGTCTCCAGTCTCCATCTCCAGGCTTCAGTTTCTGGACTTCCAATTGACCTTCAGGCCTCAGTCTTCAGTACTGACCACCAGACTAACCGATGACATAAGCTCCAAACTCCAGCTTCAAATTGGTGGCTTGCCAACTCACCAGCCCTCATGCCTCCTATTCACAGATGTTCATCACCCGTCAATGTCACTGCCCTTTGAGTGCAGAGAAGAGACCTGGACCGCAGATGTCCTTTGTTTTCTGTTTACATCACTGGACTTCAAACACAGAGCAGGGAGTGGAGGCCTGACCTCTAACTCTTCCACATCCTGTTCCCTAAACCCTTACCTGACCTCTAACTTCCTTCGCTGTCCCCAAAACCATCCCTTTGAACATAAAAATCAACTTAAGTCTCACACACGATCTAGACGGAGACTACAGTTCAGCGCCATCTTGACCAGAATGAGTTGGCAGAAGTGAGAAGAGGGCATGCCCAGGAGGATCAAATCTTGGTCACTGGCTATGATCCCCTGCTGCCTTCTGAAGAATACCTCTGAAGCATTGTAACACGTAATACTGGATCATGATACACCCTCAATTCCCAGACTCTAATGTGACATAATTGCCAAAAACCTTCTAAATAATGATGTGGCTTTTACTGGGAAAAATTCTAAAGCCAACTTACGTAATACAAATTCTACAAAGTATTCTTGATCCTTTAACATGGACGTACCCAGAAATCAGATTCATCTGTAAATTAAAAAATAAAATTTGATGCGTGCTGTTGGATCTGGACATGATGTTTTTTAGAAGGCTCTTTGGAAATCAAGGATCAGGCTTGAATCTTGTGGTTACAGCCATTTGACTGGATGTTCATCACAAAGAAACAACAGAAAATCATTGTAAGCAGAAAACACAGCAGCGTGTAATGAAGCCTAACTGTAACCAACCCCTCTAATAAAGAATCTGCCTCCTGGTCCTTCTTTAAACTAAATACTGGTTCAAGATGGACAGATAAGGGAATCTCTCCTGATAAGAAAGGTCAATTTTGATGGTATCAGAAAGGATCTGGCAAGTGTGGATTGGAACAGGCTGTTTTCTGGCAAAGGTGTACATGATAATGGGAGGTCTTCAAAAGTGAGATTTTGAGAGTGCAAAGCTTGAATGTGACTGTCAGAATGAAAGGTAAAGATAACAAGTTTAGGGAATTTTGGTTTTCAAGAGATATTGAGGCCATGGTTAAGAAAAAAAGGAGGTACATCGCAGGTATTGACAGGTAGGAAATAATAAGGTACTTATGCAGTATAAGAAATGCAAGAGAACACTTTAGGATAAAATCAGGAGGACTAAAAGAAGGCATGAGTTTTCCCCAAAAGACAAAGTGATGGAGAATCCTAAATGATTCTACCGATATGTTAAGTGCAAAGGGATTACAAGAGGCAAAATTGGTTCTCTGGAAGATCAGTATAGTAATCCATACATGGAGCCAGAAGACACACAAAATGCTGGAGGAACTCAGAAGGCCAGGCAGCATCTATGGAAAAGAGTACAGTCGATGTTTCAGGCCGAGACCCTTCGGCTGAGCTCCTGCAGCTTTTTGTGTTTGTGTTACTTGGATTTCCAGCATCTGCAGATTTTCTCCTGTTAGTGATGGAGCCAAAGGAGATGGGGGAGATCTTCAATGGATTTTTTTGCATCTATATTTTCTCAGGAGATGGATACAGAGTCTGCAGAAGTGAAGAAAACTTAACAGACCCCATTCAAATTACAGAGGAGGAGGTCTTTGCTATCTTGAGGTGAATTAGGGTGGATAAATCCCCAGAGCCTGACAAGATGCTCCCTGGGACTCCATAGGAGCCAAGTGCAGAAATTCCAGAGACCCTAGCAGAGATATTTAAATCCTCCTTCAGGACAGGTGAGGTACCAGAGGATTGAAGGATAGCCAATGTGGTTCCACTGTTTAAGAAAGGCTCTAATAAAAACCCAGGAAATTATAGGCCGGTGAGCCTGACATCAGTAGCGAAAACTATTGGAAGATATTCTAAGGGACTGGATATATGAGTATTTGGATAGACATGGACTGATTAGAGATAGTCAGCATGGTTTTGTGCATGGTAGGTCATCTCTAACCAATCTTAATATTAATGAAGGCAAAGCAGTGATTGTTGTCTACATGGACTTTAGCAAAGCATTTGACAAAGCCCACAAGGGAGGTTGGTCAAGAGGGTTAAGTCGGTCAGCCAGAGTGGTAGTAGATAGTTCCCTCTCTGACTGGAGTCCTGTGACTAGTGAATTGCCGCAGGGATTGGTGCTGGGTCTGTTGTTGTTTGCCATCTATACCAATGATCTGGATAATAATGTGGTTAACTGGATTAGCAAATTTGCGGATAACACCAAGATCGAGGATGCAGTGCACAGCAGGGAAAATTAACAAAGCTTGCAGTGCAATCTGGATCATCTGAACAAAATGGGCTGAAAAATGGCAGATGGAATTTAATGCAGACAAGTGCAAGGTGTTGCACTTTGATAGGACTAACCAGGGTAGGTCTTCCACAGTGAACAGTAGGACACTAATGAGTGCTGTAAAACAAAGGGATCTGGGATTACGGGTCTATAATTCATTGAAAGTGACGTCAAGTGTAGATACGGTTGTAACAAAAGCCTTTGGCACATTGGCCATCATAAATCAATGTTTTGAGTACTGGAGATGGGATGTAAGTTGTAGTTGTAGAAGTCATTGATAAGGCCTACTTTGGAGTATTGTGTGCAGTTTTAGTCACCTACCTGAAGGAAAGATGTAAGTAAGGTTGAAATAGTACAGAGAAACTTTACAAGGCTGTTGCCGGGACTGGAAGACCTGAGTTATAAGGAAAGATTGAATAGGTCAGGAATTTATTCCTTGGAATGTAGAAGATTGAGGGGAGATATGATAGAGATATACAAAGTTCTGAGGGATATTGTTAGGGTAAATGCAAGCAGGTTTTTTCCATTGACATTGGGTAGCACTACAACTAAAGGTCATGGGTCAAGGGTGAAAGATGAAATGTTTAAGGGGAACGTGAGGGGAAACTTCTTCACTCAGAAGGTCATGATTATGTGGAATGAGCTGTCAGTGCAAGTGGTGCATGCAAGCTCAATTTCAACATTTAAGAGAAGTTTTGGATGGTTGGGGTATGGAGGGCTATGGTCCTTGTGAAGATTGAAGGGACTAGGCAGTTTAAGTGGCTTGGCACAGTCTAGAAGGACAGTCTTGGTTAACATTGCCATGGCATCCCATGCTCACAGAGAGAGGAACGACAGAGTATGTAGCCACTAGTCTAATTGCTGAAAATCTACTGAATCTCTACAGACAACCGTAAAGGGAAGAATAAAAGTTAAACTATGAGAATAGTAATTTAAAGAGCAGTTTAGATCCTAATTCAACATGCCTTTACAATGAACACCAGCACCACCACCCCCATATACCTGCTCATAACAAACCTACTAGTGAACATCAGGACCCTGCCTCATACACCTCCTCACACCTGGAGATCTGGAGACAATGTTGTTCAGAAGGTTCTTTGGAAGTCAAGGATGAGGTGTGGGCCTTTTGTTTATAGCTGTTTATTAGACATTCATCGCAGTACAGGTCAGACTCACGTTCTCAGTATTATTTAATTATTTGTGTGTTTGTTTATTTATTGACTGTTTGTCAGTCTGTGTGTAAAGTTTTTAACACATTTCATTAACATATTGTCACATAATGCAGCTGAGAAACTAATTCATGCCTTTGTATCGACAGACTAGATTACTGCAATTCGCTTTTCAGTGGCCTTCCAAAGCAGCCTATTGACAAATTTCAACAAATTCAGAATGCCACTGATTTTTAACCAAAGCCAGAATGAGGGAACATATCACTCCCATCCTAGCTACTCTGCATTGGCTTCCTATAACTTCTGGAATTGATTTTGAAGTTGTAACCATATAACCATATAACAATTACAGCACGGAAACAGGCCATCTCACCCCTTCTAGTCCGTGCCGAACGCTTACTCTCACCTAGTCCCACTGACCTGCACTCAGCCCATAACCCTCCATTCCTTTCCTATCCATATACTTATCTGATTTTACTTTAAATGACAATACCGAACCTGCCTCTTCCACTTCTACTGGAAGCTCGTTCCACACAGCTACCACTCTCTGAGTAAAGAAATTCCCCCTCGTGTTACCCTTAAACTTTTGCCCCCTAACCCTCAACTCATGTCCTCTTGTTTGAATCTCTCCTACTCTCAATGGAAAAAGCCTATCTACGTCAACTCTATCTATCTCCCTCATAATTTTAAATACCTCTATCAAGTCTCCCCTCAACCTTTTACGCTCCAAAGAATAAAGACCTAACTTCTTCAACCTTTCCCTGTAACTTAGGTCCTGAAACCCAGGTAACATTCTAGTAAATCTTCTCTGTACTCTCTCTGTTTTGTTGACATCTTTCCTATAATTCGGTGACCAAAACTGTACACAATACTCCAAATTCGGCCTTACCAATGCCTTGTACGATTTTAACTTTACATCCCAACTCCTATACTCAGTGCTCTGATTTATAAAAGCCAGCATATCAAAAGCTTTCTTCACCACCCTATCCACATGAGATTCCACCTTCAGGGAACTATGCACCATTATTCCTAGATCAATCTGTTCTACTGCATTCTTCAATGCCCTACCATTTACCAGGGGTGTATGGGGTGTCAGGGAGAGGTAGCACCTCTGACGGGGAACACGTCGTACTCTTCTGAGTAGTTCGTCCGCATTGGTTCCTCGTAGCTGTTTGCATGCAACAGCGGCCACACCCTGGGCAACAGCTTCGATTGGCCGGCAGAACCTGGTGAGGGTAGCCGATAGGCCTCAAACCCTCGGTGAGTTAGGGCTTGTCTACCTACGCATGCGAAGAATGAATTCGGCGGACTACACGGAGGAGACCACCACTTGGTGGTCCAACAAGTAGAAAGGTGGACCCAGCAAAGCATTGTGGAGCACAATCAGGGCACGGTGAGATACGTAGGACACTGCTGGCCATCCACTGCATCCCGACTTATCTCCAGCCGTCTCAACTCTGTCTTGCAACTGGATACAGATAGGTTGAGACGAGAGAGTGAGGCTGACGATTTGCGCAACTCTCCCTCACTTTAATCCAAGTCAAGCACAAGTCACAAGTCAAGCAGGTGTGGATACACTGGAAGCTGTAGTCACAAACCTGCACACAGGCGGCCCAGGGCATTGGGTCGTTCTCTGCTGGAATGAAGCAGCAGTGGAGCTCGGCAGCCCCCTGGGTGTCTGAGCAGTCCTCTTTAGGAATTGCTCTGCTCACCTCCATGAAGGAAGGAGCTAGAAAAGCTGCCTCAAACATAGCCTGCTTCATCTTACCCTGGCCAGCACACTGTGGCTGGCGGGGATCCCACTCAGCGGTCGAACTACAAAGAAGACGAAAGTGAAGGTGCTCAACCCTAGCACGTGGATCATGCGAACGATGCTTGACATCACCAAGGCTGTCAGACCAGAAAGAAGAACAGCACTGGTCGCCAAAGAACTAGCCCGCTATAACGTGGACATTGCAGCACTCAGCGAAACACGCCTAGCAGGGCCAGCTTACAGAACGTGGTGGTGGGTACACCTTCTTCTGGAGTGGTCGCAGCAGCACTGAACGACGAGAGGCTGGCGTTGGATTTGACATCCGATCCCACCTCACTCGTAAACTTGCCAAGCTTCCAGAGGGCATCAACGATCGCCTGATGACACTTCGGCTCCCACTTGGCAATAAGAGGAGTGCAACGGTGATCAGCGTATATGCCCCAACAATGACCAACCCAGATGACATCAAAGATAAGTTCTATGAAGAACTTAACGCCCTCATAGCAGCAGTCCCACAGTCAGAGAAGCTTATTGTCGTCAGGGACTTTAACGCCAGAGTGGGGACAGATTACCAGACCCGGGAAGGGATTCTTGGAAGACATGGTATTGGCAAGTGTAACAGCAATGGCCTGCTGCTCCTCAAGACATGTGCTACGCATGACCTTGTCATCACCAACACCCTATTTCACCTCCCTACCCGTAACAAGACATCTTGGATGCATCCACGCTCTAGGCACTGGCATCTGATCGACTATGTCATCACCAGAAAGAGGGACTGGCAAGACGTGAGAGTGACAAAGGCCATGTGTGATGCTGACTGCTGGACGGATCATCGACTCATAGTGTCCAAGTTTAAACTTTGCATCCTGCCTGTGAGAAGACCCCAAGGTCAGAAGACTGCAAAGAGGCTCAATGTCTCCAAGCTGAAGTGCAGCATAGTTGCAGAAGAATTTCATGAAGACCTAGATAGCAGGCTGCTTGACACACCCCAGGATGACCACACCAGCATTGCAGAGCAGTGGACGGCTTTCAGAGATGCAGTCTACTCTACCGCTCTCGAATACCTCGGACCAGCAATCCGTAGACATCAAGACTGGTTCGATGAGAACAAAGAGGAGATACAGGCACTGTTGTCAGAGAAACACCAACGGTTCAGAGCACGCCAGAACGATCCCACTTCACAAGCAAAGATAGATGCCTTCACCAGTGCAAGACAGAAAGCGCAGAAGAAACTCCGTGAGATGCAGGATGTCTGGTTCAGCAATAAGGCCGATGAGATCCAGGGCTACGCAGACAGTCATGACACCAAGTGTTTCTATGACACTTTGAAGGCTGTGTATGGACCTCATTCCTTTGGCTCCTTCCCCCTCCTCAGTGCAGATGGGACTCGGCTGCTGACAGAGAGAAAGCAGATTTTGGAAAGATGGGCTGAACACTTCAACCAGGTCCTCAACCGCCCTGCCAAAATCAGTGATGAGGCCATTGCTCGCCTACCTCAGGTGGAGATCAACCTGGACCTTGACAACCTCCCCACAGAAGAAGAAGACAGAAAAGCCATCAGGCAACTTTCTTGTAGCAAAGCACCAGGATCAGATGCAATCCCTGCTGAAGTCTACAAAGCAGGAGGCCCATTCATGATGCAGAAGCTGACTGAGCTCTTCCAGTCTATGTGGAACGAAGGAAAGGTCCCGCAACAGTTGAAAGATGCCAGCATAGTCCACATCTACAAGAGGAAAGGCAACCACCAGTCTTGTGACAATCACTGAGGCATCTCCCTCCTGTCCATAGCTGGGAAGATCTTGGCTCGCGTCCTGCTTAATCGCCTTCTCCAACACCTTGAGCAAGTTCTCCTTCCAGAAAGCCAGTGTGGCTTCCGTGCAGAGCGTGGAACAGTCGACATGATATTTGCTGCACACCAACTCCAGGAAAAATGTCAAGAGCAGCACAGCGACCTCTTTATGACCTTCGTCAATCTGACCAAGGCATTTGATATGGTCAGCAGAGATGGCTTATGGAAGATAATGGAGAAGTTTGGCTGCTCTAGCAGGTTCATCACGATTGTTCGGCAGTTCCACGATGGCATGATGGTGAAAGTTTTGGATGATGGTGATGAGTCAGAAGCCTTTCCAGTGACGAACGGTGTGAATCAAGGATGCGTTCTCGCCCCTACACTCTTTAGCATGGTCTTCTCTGCTATGCTGAATGATGCCTTCCGCGATTGTCAGGATGGTATACACGTCAGATACAGGACTGGCAGTGGGCTATTCAACCTCTGGCGTCTACAGGCTGTTACAAAGGTAAAGGAGACCGTCGTCAGAGATCTCTTAATCGCTGATGATTGCGCCTTCAACGCCAGCACAGAGCAGAAGAAGCAGTGAAAAATGGACTGCTTCTCACGAGCCTGTGACAACTTCGGACTTACAATCAGCACCAAAGAGACTGAAGTTATGTACCAGCCCGCACCCAGAAAGCCCTACCAGGAACCACACATCACAGTAAAGGGGCAGAAGCTACTGGCAGTCGACAGCTTTACTTATCTGGGCAGTACTCTATCACGAGCGGTGAACATAGATGCAGAGATCAGCAACAGAATTGCTAAAGCCAGTGCCGCCTTTGGGAGACTCTGTGAGAATGTATGGGAGCGGAGAGGACTCGGCCTTACCACCAAGCTGAAGGTCTACCGAGCAGTGGTTCTCACCACCCTCCTCTATGCCAGCGAGACCTGGACTGTCTACAGCAGACACACTAAACAGCTCAACCATTTCCACTTGAGATGCCTCCACAGACTTCCCCACGTACAATGGCAGGACAGAGTCCCAGACACGGAGGTCCTGGAGTGGGCTAGCACCCACAGTGACTACACCCTCCTACAGAAAGCCCAAGCCAGATGGGCTGGCTATGTCGTCAGGATGTCTGACAGTCAACTACCAAAACAGCTGCTGTATGGAGAGCTGAGCCAGGGCAAGCGCTCAGTTGGAGGGCAGAAGAAACATTTCAAAGACTGCCTCAAAGTGTCCCTCAAAGACCTCAACATCAATCCCAGTAGCTGGGAATCGCTTGCTCTGGACCGCCCAACCTGGTGGAGCAGGACCACTAAGGGAGCATATGCAGCAGAAATCAGACGCACCGCAAAGGCTCAGAGGAAACGCGCTGCGCGCAAGGCTCGAGCTACCTCCACTTCCACTGCAGCACCTACCCTCATGTGTCCCACATGTGGGCGAGCTTTCAGGGCCCGGATTGGCCTCACCAGTCACCTCCGGACCCACAGTCACAAACTCTCCACCTGACTGAAGTTGTGGTTGTCTTCAACTCTGAAGGACAGACAACAACAACCATTTACCATGTATGTCCTATTTGGATTACTCCTACCAAAATGTAGTACCTCACACTTATCAGCATTAAACTCCATCTGCCATCGTTCAGCCCACTCTTCTAACTGGCCTAAATCCCTCTGCAAGCTTTGAAAACCTACTTCATTATCTACAACACCACCTACCTTAGTATCATCTGCATACTTACTAATCCAATTTACCACCCCATCATCCAGATCATTAATGTATATGACAAACAACATTGGACCCTGTACAGATCCCTGAGGCACACCACTAGTCACTGGCCTCCAACCTGACCAACAGTTATCCACCACTACTCTCTGGCATCTCCCATCCAGCCACTGTTGAATCCATTTTACTACTTCAATATTAATACCTAACGATTGAACCTTCCTAACTAACCTTCCATGCGGAACTTTGTCAAAGGCCTTACTGAAGTCCATATAGACAACATCCACTGCTTTACCCTCATCAACTTTCCTCGTCACCTCTTCAAAAAATTCAATAAGATTTGTCAAACATGACCTTCCACGCACAAATCCATGCTGACTGTTCCTAATCAGACCCTGTCTATCCAGATGATTATATATACCATATCTAAGAATGCTTACCATTAATTTACCCACCACTAACATCAAACTGACAGGCCGATAATTGCTAGGTTTATTCTTAGAACACTTTTTAAACAATGGAACCACATGAGCAATATGCCAATCCTCCGGCACCATCCCCATTTCTAATGACATTTGAAATACTTCTGTCAGAGCCCCTGCTGTTTCTACACTAACTTCCTGCAAGATCCTAGGGAATATCCCGTCAGGATCTGAAGACTTATCCACTTTTATATTCTTTAAAAGTTCTCTTTCTTGTTTCTATAGCTGTCAGCGTACTGGGACCAGAGTACATCACAGAATTGTTTTTGTTTTATAACCCAGCTCAAGCTCTCAGGTCTTTCTCGCTGGTCTCTTAAACTTGAACAATCTCCCTCAAAAGATGATCAGCAGGTCAGCTTTTCTGACCTACACTCTTAAACTGTGGAACTCAATAAGAGAGGCAGACTCAGTTGTGGCTTTCAAATGCCAGCTCAAAACCTATTCATTTAATTTTGCTTTTATTTAATTTTTTCTTTTATTTTCATGTTTGCACTTCATCCTACTGTAAATCACTTTGAATTACATCATTGGTAATGAAAAGTGCTCTATAAATAATTTATTATTGTTATTGTTATTGCTATTATTTATATTGCATTGCTTTGTTCTATTGTGAATGCCTGCAAGAAAATGAATCTCATGGTAGTATATGGCAATATACATGTTCTTTGATCGTAAATTTACTTTGACTTTGATAGGGTCAGCTCGTACCAGCAAGACAAGTAACACAACAGCAAATAAGTAAAGAGCAATGGTAAGTAAAAGTTCTCCATTTAAACTGCAAACTGGTTGAGGCTGATTAGATAAGGGAGATTTAAAACCATAATATCATAAGGCATAGGAGCAGAATTGGGCCATTTGGCCCATCGAGTCTGCTCCACCATTTCATCTTGACTTCCCTCTCAATGCCATTCTCCGCCTTCTCCCCAAAGCCTTTCATCCTCTGTCTAATAGGAACTTATCAACCTCCACCTTAAATACACCCAGCGACCTGGATTCTGCAGCCACCTGTGGCAATGAATTCCACAGTGTCATTACTCTCTGGCTAAAGAAATTCCTCTTCATCTTTGTTCTACATTAAATGGATGACCCCCTATTTTGTGGTTGTATCCTTTGGTCCCAGACTCCCTCACCAAAGGAAACATCCTCTTCACATCCACTCTTTCCAGTCCTTTCAACATTTGAGAGGTTTCAATGAGATCCTGCCTCACTCTTCTAAATCTCAGTGAGTACAGGCCCAGAGCCTTCAATTGGGACTCATATTTCATTCTCGGAATCATTCTCGTAAATATGCTCCAAACTCTCTCCAATATGCTTCCTTAAATAAGGGGTCCAAAACTGCTCACAATACTCCAAGTGCAGTCCCACCAGTGTTTTATAAAGCCTCATCCTCACATCCTTGCTTTTATATTTTAGTCCTCTTGAAATGAATGCTAATTTTGCATTTGCCATCATCAAAACCAATCCAAACTGTAAATTAACCTTTAGGAAAACCTGCACAAGAACTCCCAATCCCTTTGCACCTCAGATTTTTGAATTTTCTCCCCTTTTAGAAAATAGGTTATGCTTTTATTCCTTCTACCAAAGTGCATGACCATACACTTCCCTGTACTGTTTTACATCTGCAGCTTCTTTACCCATTCTCCTAATCGGTCTAAGTCCTTCTGCAGCCTCTCTGCTCCCTCAACACTACCTGCCCATCTACCTACCTACACAAACTTGGCCACAAAGCCACCAATTTCATCACTCAAATCATTGATACATATTGTAAACAGAATCGGTCCCAACACAGACCCTAGTGGAACACCACTAGTCACTAGCAGCCAATCCAGAAAGGATTCTTTATTCATACTCTTTCTCTGCTGCCATACTGCCAATGATCTATCTATGCTAGAACCTTTCCTGGAATGCAATGGGTTCTTAACTTCACAGCCTCATGTGCGGCACCTTGTCAAAGACCTTCTGTGTATCCCACTATGCAACATCCACCAATTCCCCTTTGTCTTTCCTGCTTGCTGTTTCTTCATAGAATTCCAACAGATTTGTCAGGCAAGATTTTCCCATAAGGAAACATTGCTGACCAGCCTATTTTGTCATGTTCCTTCAAGTATCCCAAAGCCACAACATTAACAATTGATTCCAACATTTCCCAACCACTAAGGTCAGCCTAACTGGCCTATAATTTCTTTACTTCTGCATCCCTCCCTTCTTGAAGAGTGGAGTGACATTTGCAATTTTCCAGTCCTCCTGAACCATGCCAGAAATTAGTGATTCTTGAAAGATCATTTCTAATACCTCCACAGTCTCTTCAGCTGCCTCTTTCATAACCCTGAGGTGTAGTCCACCTGGTCCAGGTGATTTATCTATCTTCAGACCTTTGAGTCTCCCAAGGACCTTCTCCCTAGTAATAGCAACTGTGCTCACTTCTGCCCTTTGACACTCTTATACTTCCAGCACACTACTAGTGTCTTCCACAGTGATGATTGATGCAAAATATTTATTGTTTATCTACCATTTCCTTATGCCCTCATTACTATCTCTCCAGTGTCATTTTCCAGCAGTTCAATATCTACTCTCGCCTCTCTTTTACTCGTTATATTTCTGAAAAAAAGTATTGGTATCATTTTTGATATCATTTGCTAGCTCACCTTCATATTTCATTCCCACCATGTTTTTTTAGTTGCCTTTTGTTGATTTTTAAGAATTTCTGAATCCTCTCACTTCCTAATAACTTTTGGTCTATTATATGCTCTCTCTTTTGCATTTTCCTTGGCTTTGACTTCCCTTGTCAAGCAGAGTTGCATCATCCTGCCTTTAGAATACTTCCTCTTATTTGGGATGTATCTCTCCCACACCTTCCAAATTGCTCCATAGAAACTCCTGCAGCAATTGCTGTTCTGCCAGTGTCCCTTTCCAATCAACTTTGGCCAGCTCCTCTCTCATGCCTCTGTAATTCCCTTTACTCCACTGTAATGCGGATACATTTGACTTTATTCTCAAATTGCAAGATGAATTCTATCATATTATGTTACCTCAGGATTCCATTACCGTAAGCTTCCTAATCATATCCCATTCATTACACAAAACTCAATCCAGAATTGTTGACTTCCTAGTGTGCTCAACCACAAGCTGCTCCAAAAGGCCATCTTGGAAGCGTTCCACAAATGCTCTTTTTGGATGCAGCATCTGCTTGAATTTCCCAATCTATCTGCATATTGAAATCCCCCATGACTAACGTAATATTCCTTTTTGACATGCTTTTCCTATCTCCCACTGTAATTTGTAGACCACATCCTGACTACTGCTTCGAGGCCTGTAAATGATTCCTATCAGGGACTTCTTACCCTTGCAGATTTTTAATTCTACTCACAAGGATTCTACATCTTCTGATCCTATGTCACCTCTTTTTAAATATTTGATTTCATTTTTTACCAGCAGAGCCACTCCTCCTCCTTTGTCTACCTGCCTGTCCTTTTGATAAATTGTGCATCCTTGGATATTGAGCTCCCAGCTACAGTTTTCTTTCAGCTATGAGTCCGTGATTCTGACAATGCCAGCCTGCCAATCTTTAACTGCACTAAAAGATCATCAAACTAATTTTATATACTGCGTGCATTCAAATATAACACCTTTTACACTGTAATCCATCCCTCTGACTGCAGTTTTGTCCTAGCATTTGCCTGTCCTTCCTGACGGTCTCACTAAGCACACATCTGCCTGTAATCCAAGATCCCTATCCTCAGACCTATCTTTCTGGTTCCTATGCCACTGCCAAATTAGCTGAAACCCTCTCCCACAGTGCTAGCAAACCTGCCCACAAGGATACTGGTCCCCCTCGGGTTCAGGTGCAGCCCGTCTGCTTGTACAGGCCATACCTTCCCCAGAAGAGATCTCAATGATCCATAAATCTGAACCCCTGCCCCCACCACCAGTTCCTCAGCCATCCGTTCACATGCCAAGTCATCCTATTCTTGCCTTTATTGGTGTGTAGCGCAGGCAGCAATCCAGAGATTCTTATAATGGACACCCTGCTTTTTAGCTTTCTACCTATAAGAACAGTTTGTGAGACAGCAAGAGCAGTCTTGATTTATGCTGACATGACATCTCAGGCTCACAAATATAGAAAGCTACAACTACAGAAGCACAAAACCAGCTATACTACGAATCACTGAAAATCCATTGAATATTGACAGAGAAACAAGTGATTATACAAACATATACACTCAGAGGCCCTTTTATTAGGTACACTGCTCGTTAATGCAAATATCTAATGCAGTGGCAGCAACTCAATATATAAAAGCATGTAGACATGGTCAAGAAGTTCAGTGTTATTCAGACCAAACATCAGAATAGGGAAAGAATTGTGTTCTAAGTGACTTCCACCAGGGAATGATTGTTGGTGCCAGACAGGGTGGTTAGAGTAGCTTAGAAGTTGCTGACCTCCTGGGATTTTCATGTCTCTAGAATTTACAGAGACTAGTGCAAAAACATCCAGTGAGCAGCAGGTCTGTGGGTAAAAGTGCCTTGTTAATGAGAGAGGTCAGAGGAGAATGGTTCCAGCTGACAAAAAGGCGACAGTAACTCAAATAACCACTACTGTGCAGAAGAGCATCTCTGAACACACAACACACCAGACCTTGAAGTAAATGGGCTACAGTAGCAGAAGACCATATACTAATTGATTTTTTTTTGTATTTATGCTTGCTTACACTCTATGGCTACTTTATTAGGTACAGGAGGAATCCAATAAAGTGACCGCTAAGTGGTACCTAGTAACCAATGAGTTTAAGAAGCATAAATAAAATTTAACTATATGAAAAGACCCTAATAGAACATGACTAAAATTGAAGGGTTGTAGAGCTGACCAGGAAAGTGAACTTTATTTTCATGTGCTATAATGAACCAGCCAAACGTCTACCTTCTATGCAACTTGAATAAGAGCTCAATGTTTAAAGCTTGACTTTGAACACTGGACGATTGAAATTTGTAAAGAGAGCTTTCGGCTCCTGTCGATTATAAAGTGATTTTTCAGGTGTAGGCATGTTATATAGAGCTTGTGTAACAAAGCAATTTGCTTTACGTTGGCTGATCTGCTCTTGTTGAACTCAGGCAATTCAAGAGAACTCAGCCCAGCTTTGAGTGTCTAAGGGTAAGGAAGAATTGCAAGCTCAGACACAACTCCCCTGCTGTCTGCATCGTGGTTACTGGAAGATATTGAGAAGGAAGTTATGATGCGTTTTTGTGAATGCTGACTGGAATTGTATCCTTTGGTAAATTTTTAAAAAAGGTGAGTTAATTGCTAACTTAACACTAAAGAAGGACAAGGGTCAACAGATATGTATTGTTCCCACCATAAGCAACTAATTTTTATGAATTTTATGAATCCTAAAGCCTCAGATCATCTCCAGAACAGCACCCTGATTATGAAACATTCTTTTGTGATTCAATCCACAGTTCTCAGGCAAATTTTTGATTACATACTAATTTTGAGCATTGAGATAAACAATTTAATTGGCTGATATTAAGTGGTTGATCCATCTGAATTAACATGAAATTTGAATAGTAAGGTACTGTAGTAACACACAAAATGCTGGAAGAACTCAACAGGTCAGACAGCATCTATGGAGAGTAATAGAGTCAATATTTTGGCCTGAAACATCAACTCTTTATTCCTGATGAAGGGTTTTGGCCCAAACATTGACACTTTATTCCTCTCCTGACCTGCCGAGTTCCTCCAGCATTTTATGTGTGTTACAATGGATTTCCAGCATCTGCAGAATCTCTTGTGTTTAAGGTACTGGAGTAAAATAGGGTGGATGGAATTTCCACTCTGCCATCATTGAAAAACCATGTCTTGAATATCCTGGTGAAATTACTCTCCACATTTTTGCTGAAATTATTTGAATATAAAATCCTTCATGATGTTGTGTAATAGTATGTTAATATTTCTTTCATATCGATGGTAGGGCTCTGAAGCATGTTATGGAACAGGAGGATTTAAGAGTGCAAGAGCAGACATGTAGTTTGCTGAAAGCTGTGGCATAGGTAGATACCATGGTGAAGAAGACATTTGGCATGCTAGCCTTGATCAGTCAGTCGACTGAGTCCAGGAGTTGGGAAGTGATGATGCAGATCGACAAAACATCGGTGAGGCCGCACTTGGAAAATTGCAGAGTTGTGGGCACCCTGTAATAGGAAAAATGTTATTAAGATCATAAGACCACAAGATATAGGCACAGAACACAGCATTATCCTCCACCATTTCATCATGGCTACTCCAATTTTCCTCTCAGCCCCAATCTCCTGCTTGCTTCCTGTATCCCTTCATGCCATGACGAGTCAAGAATCTATCAACCTCTGTCTTAAACGTATATAAAAAGTTGGCCTCCACAGCTGCTTGTGACAAAGAATTCCACAGATTAATTTCTGCATTCTCTGGCTGAAGAAATTCCTCCTCATCTCCATTTTAAAAGGACGCCCCTCTATTCTGAGACTGTGTCATCTGGTCTTAGACTCTTCCACCATAGGAAACATTCTTTCCACATCCACTCTATCGAGGCATTTCACTATTTGATTGGTTTCAATGAGGTCACCACTCATTCTTCTGAACTCTGGTGAATACAGACCCTAGAGCCATCAAATGCTCTTCATATGACAAGCCATTCAAACCTAGAATCAATTTCATGAAGCTCCTTTGAACCCTCTCCAGTTTCAGCACTTCCTTTCTAAGCTAAGGGGCCCAAAGCTGCTCAGAACACTCCAAGTGAGGCCTCACCAGTGCTTTATAAAGTCTCAACATTACATCCTTGCTTTTATATTCTAGTCTTTTTGAAATCAATGCCAATATCACATTTGCCTTCCTACCACAAACTCAATCTACAAAGTAACCTTTAGGAAATCCTGCACAAGGACTCTTAAGCCCCTTTGTGCCTCATTCCTTTGTATTTTCTCTCCATTTAGAAAATATTCAACTCTTTCATTTCTTCTACCAAAGTGCATGACCATAAACTTCCTGACACTGTACTCCGTCTTCCACTTCCTTGCCCATTCTCCTAATCTGTCTAAGTCCTTCTGTAGCCTTACTACTTGCCCCTCCACCTATCTTCACATCATTTGTTAACTTTGCAACAAAGCCATCAGTTCCATCACCCAAATCATTGACATATAATGTAAAAAGAATTGGTCCCAACACAGACCCTGGCAGAACACCACTAGTCACCGACAACCAGACAGAAAAGGCTTCATTTATTCCCACTCTTTGCCTCCAACAAATCAGCCTCTGCTTTAGTCATTAGACTGGAAAGAGTTTGAAACGATTTAAAGACTTAAGTTATAAGGAGAAGTTACAACCACTCAGACTTTATCCCCTGGAATGAAGAAGGTTGAGGGATGACCTGATGTGAGGTATATAAGATAATGAGGGATGGAGATGGAGAAAAAGCACAAGATCTTCTTCCCCAGGGAAGAGCTAATAAAAACAAAAGGGCATGGTTTAAAATCAGAGGCAAGTGATTTCAAAGGGACATCAGGGACAAGTTGCTTATGAAAATGGTGTTGCACATTTGGAATGAGCTGCCAGAAACAGTGATTGAGACAGATATTAAATTTTTAAAATATTTTTATATTAAAAATATATAATTTTTAATTTTATATTAAATATATAATTTTTAATATTAGCAAAATTTAAAAGCCATCCAGATATGGACCAAATGCAGGCAGATGAAACTAGCTTGCTTGGCAACACAATCAGCATAGAGGAGTTGGGTTGAAGGGCCAGTTTTCATGCTGTATCACTCTGACCCAATAACATTAAAATTATTCATTGAAGTATAAACTCAGTGGTCACTTTATTGGGTACTGGAGTGGATCCCAGTATGGCCTCCTGCTGAGGTAGCCCATGCATTTTCAGGTTCACTGGATGTTTTTCTGTTTTCCATGCCATTCTCTGTAAACTCTAGAGACTGTTGCACGTGAAGGTCCCAAGAGATCGGCACTTTCTGAGGTATTCTAACCACCTCATATGGCACCAACAATCAAAGTCACTTAGATCACATTTCTTCCCCATTCTGATGTTTGGTCTGAATCTGAACAAGAACTGAACTTGTTAATCATGCTTTTAACCGCATGCTTTTATGCATTGAGTTGCTGCCTTATGATTGGCTGATTAGATATTTGCATTAACAGACTTCATTCATTAGAAGTCATGGCTTCAACTGCCAAGGATAAAGCTCTCACATTCTGTCCTTAACTCCTTCCCAACCTACATCCATTTCAGCAAACAGGAAGGGTGGAGGGGAGTTTGATTTAACATCTAAACAACAAAAATCCCACGTTAAGAGTGAGGACTCCATCATAACTAAGGGAATTACAGGCAGCATTTCAGGTCAGTGACATTTGAGTAGACTGTGTGTTCAAGTTCTATTACACGATAGAAAACAACAGGAGAGTGGTCATTTGTTTTGAGATGCATCATATCTCATGGTCCATTTATTAGGACACAGACTTGTGTCAGTCCGTACTTTAACCAAACAGAGAACTTCAGAAAGTAAAAGAACCGCCAATAATGTGAGAGCTGGTAATAAAACAGCAGATACTTTAAGTGCCCATGACAGTCAACCTTAGAAGTTAAAGGCACATCTTAGAAGATGGTGACACCTGGCAGCCCAAACACAATCATGTGAGGCAGTACGATAGTGTAGCAGTTAGCATAACACTATTCGAGTGCCAGCTTTAAGATTGGGGTTCAGTTCTCAGTGTTGTCTGCAATAAGTTTGTATGTTCTTCCCATGACCATGTGGATGTTCCAGTTTCCTCCCACATTCCAAAGATGTACGGTTAGTGTTCCTGAGTGTGGTGACACTTGTGGGCTGCCTAGCACAAACCTGACTGGCTTGATCTGGTGCAAATGCCACATTATGCTGTATGTTTCCCAGTACATGATAAAGTTAACCTGACTTGCCCACAGGCACATATCCCATGCTGATCCGATGTTATGGAGAAGGATAGGATGCAGTTTGTCTTCAGCATATGGTCCAGGATGAAGCAATGCATTAGGATGTAGAAAATCTAATTGCACTGCCGACTATGATCTGGCAATGTTGTTGAATTCCTCCAAAACTTTGGTCAATCCTTCACATCACAATATGCTTCACAAGTAACACTGTTACCTTTTCAGACCTTTTACTTTTTCCATTTATCACCTCCCAGCTTCTCACTTCATCCCTTCTCCCCTCACCTGGCTTCACCTATCACCCGCCAGCTTGTACTCATTCCCCTGCTCCCACCGTCCTGTTCTGGCTTCTTCCTCTTTCCTTTCCAGTGCCGGTGAAGGGTCTCAGCTCAAAATGTCAACTGCCCCTCCATAGATGCTACTTGACCTCCAACACTTTGTGTGTGTTCCTCTGGATTTCCAGCATCTGCAGGATCTCCTGTGGTAACAATGCTTCACGAGTAGAGATTGGACGTTACAGTTTATGATGGTGCTCATTTGTAGGAAAATATATTTCCTGAGCACAACCTATGAATGGATAAGATTCCAGTCAGATACTGTGTTTCCTTACAACCTGAACAAGACTTTGCTGAAAACGGTTCATTTACAGTGACTTTTACAGTAAACTGCCTCCTGCCTTCTTTGTTAATAAAGCTCTGTGCATTGTTTCTCAAACTCTCATGTTAACCTCTGTTATCAGGAAGAAGCACAATGCATCCTGATGTAAATACATATTCCATGTTAATCTTTTAATAACATTTAACCAGTAATTTATTGCTCTGGAAGATTTGTAACAGATTCCTTTACTATGCAACCAACAGAGTCTAAACATGTCTCTCTTGGCACACCCATTCTCACATTAAACCACCCTGAACAGCTTCAGAACTTCTCATGTCAAAAATCAGGGAGAACAGCCAGAAAACTTTTTCCATGATTCTCCCTTTCACTAGCACATAAACCAAAATTTCTCTGTTTATAAGCCAGGTTCGATTCTTGGCTTTATGATGTGGTTTTAAGTTAAAGTTATGAGAAGTCCTTATAAGACGTAAATCAGACCTCAGATGTGGAACCATGTTCCTGGCATTTTAGAAAGGACATCAAGGTATTGAAAATGGTACAAGAAAGAGTTCATAAGATGATTCAAGATTCAAAGATTCAGGTTTGTTTATTGTCACTGAGTGTAAAGGAGAATGAAGTGATTGGATCTCCAGAACCAATGCAGCAGAAAAAATACAAATAGCATAAAAATCACAATAAATATGTAGCATCCATGCCCCCAGTTGGCCCCCATTTGCCCAAGGTGAACCGCCGTCGCCCCACCAACAGCGCAATGCTTCGGTGTAAATACGGTGTAATTCCCCCCCCAGTTCACGCTCATAACACAAATATCAGACAATACATCACAGGCGAATAAATAAATGCAACTTCATTATTAAGTTATTTCTTAGTGATGGGTTAGTAGAAACAGATAACCTAAAGGCGCCAAATCAGTAAGTTTATCAGTTTGTGCACATAATATTTTAATACATTGGAGCTCACGCCTCTGGTTTTATCCACAACGACTTTCCAAGCCACCGACCACTGTCCAAACCACTGACGTTCAGTATCCACAGTCCTGGAACAGCTGTCTGCTCCTCACACGTCCGTCCTCCTCGCTTGCCTCCTGAAAAAGTCCGTGAACTCCCGCTCAGCTCACACATACAAGATAGCATAATAATTCTCCATTGGTTAGTTCCCCCCTTATCTGCAGTTATAACCCAAACACCAAACATTCCAGACACAGAAACCCATTACAGCATTAAGTAACTGATGCACCATCAATAACTCTTGGAGACTGGAAGTGAATGATAGGTTTTTATTAACTGCAAAAGGGAGCACAACGTCTTGAAGACTGAGGGAGGAGCAGTGCCCCAATCGCCTTTATACAGGGGTCTGTGGGAGGAGCCACAGGAGCAGTCAGCAGGGGTCTGTGGGAGGAGCCACAGGAGGAGTCAGCAGGGGTCTGTGGGAGGAGCCACAGGAGCAGTCAGCAGGGGTTTGTGGGAGGAGCCACAGGAGCAGTCAGCAGGGGTCTGTGGGAGGAGCCACAGGAGCAGTCAGCAGGGGGTCTGTGGGAGGAGCCACAGGAGCAGTCAGCAGGGGGTCTGTGGGAGGAGCCACAGGAGCAGTCAGCAGGGGTTTGTGGGAGGAGCCACAGGAGCAGTCAGCAGGGGTCTGTGGGAGGAGCCACAGGAACAGTCAGCAGGGGTCTGTGGGAGGAGCCACAGGAGCAGTCAGCAGGGGTCTGTGGGAGGAGCCACAGGAGCAGTCAGCAGGGGTCTGTGGGAGGAGCCACAGGAGCAGTCAGCGGGGGTCTGTGGGAGGAGCCACAGGAGCAGTCAGCGGGGGGGGGGGGGTCTGTGGGAGGAGTCAGCAGGGGTCTGTGGGAGGAGTCAGCAGGGGTCTGTGGGAGGAGCCACAGGAGCTGTCAGCAGGGGTCTGTGGGAGGAGCCACAGGAGCAGTCAGCAGGGGTCTGTGGGAGGGGCCACAGGAGCAGTCAGCGGGGGTCTGTGGGAGGAGCCACAGGAGCAGTCAGCGGGGGTCTGTGGGAGGAGCCACAGGAGCAGTCAGCAGGGGTCTGTGGGAGGAGCCACAGGAGCAGTCAGCGGGGGGGGGGGTCTGTGGGAGGAGCCACAGGAGGAGTCAGCAGGGGTCTGTGGGAGGAGCCACAGGAGCAGTCAGCGGGGGGGGGGGGGGGCGTGTCCAGACAGGTATACATAGTTTACCACATTCACCCCTCCTGTGTTTTAAAAGAGAGTCCCCATTGGGCGAAGTTTCTGACAGGTATATTTACAGGTCAAGTCTATCAGGCAGTCGAGTCTGTCGCTGCGATCTACGTAGCACCAGCTGTGATTGCACAGGTGCCGGTGGTGGTGATTGCACAGGTGCCGGTGGTGATTGCACCGGAGACGGTGGTTGTGCTGGCTCCGGCCTGACTTGAGGTGCCAGCCCATTAGGTGTCAGTAATCCCTCATGCGTGTGCGAGGCGCCCGGTATAGGAGTGTCGTGAGGAGTCTGTGTAAGGCTTGGTGTGCGCGGTGTCTCGTGGGTATACACCTCGGTGGGTATGGGGTTCATAGTCACCGTGGAGTGTTCAGGGTAGTGGTCTGGTGCTCCTGCAGGCGCCAGGTCGCGGACGGAGACCGTGTCCTCCCGCCCATCAGGTAAGACCAGGTAGGCATACTGAGTGTTCGCATGAAGTAGGTGAACCCTCTCGACCATCGGGGAGTATTTATTGCTCCTCACATGTTTCCGGAGCAGCACTGGCCCTGGGGACGTCAGCCAAGCTGGTAGGGTAGTCCCAGTGACAGACTTCCTGGGAAAAGAAAAGAGTTGCTCATGAGGGGTGGTATTGGTGGACGTGCATAACAGGGAGCGGATGGAATGGAGTGCCTCGAGGAGGACCTCCTGCCAGCGAGAGACCGGCAGTCCCTTTGACCTAAGGGCTAAGAGTGTGGCCTTCCACATTGTGGCATTTTCCCTCTCCACCTGTCCTTTCCCCCGGGGATTATAGCTTGTGGTCCTACTAGTAGCAATACCCCTAGCCAGCAGGTATTGGCACAGCTCGTCACTCATAAACGAGGATATCACTGTGGATATAGCAGGGATATCCGAACAGAGTGAAGAGTTGGCGCAGGGCTTTTATGACAGACGTGGCAGTGGTATCGGGGCAGGGAATGGCAAAGGGGAACCGCGAGTAATCGTCGATTATGTTAGGAAAGTACACATTGCGGTCGGTGAAGGGAAGGGAGCCCTTAAAGTCGACACTCAGTTGCTCAAAGGGGCGGGTGGCCTTGATAAGTTGCGCCTTTTCAGGACGGTAGAAGTGCGGTTTGCACTCAGCACAGACTTGACAGTCCCTGGTCATCGTCCTGATTTCCTCAAGGGAGTACGGCAGGTTTCGGGCTTTCACGAAATGAAAAAGCCGGGTGACCCCCGGGTGGCAAAGATGTGCATGGAGGGGGTATAGCTGGTCGAGCTGCGCGCTGGCACATGTTCCCCGGGATAGGGCATCAGGGGGCTCATTGAGCCTTCCAGGCCGGTACAGGATGTCACAGTTGTAGGTGGAGAGCTCGATTCTCCAGCTCAAAATTTTATCATTTTTGATTTTGCCCCGCTGTTGGTTGCTAAACATGAATGCAACTGAGCGCTGGTTGGTCAGCAAGGTAAACCTTTTGCCGGTGAGATAGTGCCTCCAGTGCCTAATAGCTTCCACTATGGCCTGGACTTCTTTCTCCACCGCGGAGTGCCGAATTTCAGGGCCTTGAAGGGTACGAGAGAAGAATGCTACCGGCCTTCCTGCCTGATTGAGGGTAGCAGCCAGCGCAAAGTCGGAGGCGTCTCTCTCTACTTGGAAGGGAATGGTCTCGTCCACCGCATGCATCGTTGCTTTGGCAATGTCCCCTTTAATGCTGCTGAAGGCCGCACGGGCCTCGGCAGAGAGGGGAAATGCAGTGGACTTGACCGGGAGCGGGCCTTGTCTGCATAATGAGGAACCTATTGGGCGTAATAGGAAAAGAAGTCCAGGCACTGTTTGAGGGCTCTGAGGGTGGTGGGAAGAGGGAGTTCCAACAGGGGGTGCATACGGCTGGGGTCAGGGCCAACGACTCCGTTCTCCACGACTTACCCAAGGATAGCAAGTTGGGTGGTTCCGAACACACACTTGTCCCTGTTATAGGTAAGGTTCAGAGCTTCGGCCACTTGGAAAAATCGTTGGAGGTTGGTGTCATGATCCTGCCAGTCGTGACCACAGATGGTGATGTTATCCAGATATGGGAACGTGGCCTTCAGTTGGCACTGGTCCACCATCCCGTCCATTTCCCTCTGGAAGACAGAGACACCATTCGTGACACCGAAGGGGACACGCAGGAAGTGATAGAGCCTGCCGCCTGCCTCGAAGGCGGTGTAGGGCCGGTCCTCTGGGCGGATGGGGAGCTGGTGATAAGCGGATTTCAGATCTATTGTCGAGTACACCTTGTACTGAGCTATCTGGTTGACCATATCCGCGATGCGGGGTAGGGGATACGCGTCAAGCTGCGTGAACCTATTGATGGTCTGGCTATAGTCCACAACCATCCTATTTTTCTGCCCGGTCTGAACAACAACCACCTGGGCCCTCCAAGGGCTTGTGCTTGGCTCAGTGATCCCCTCCCTGAGCAGCCGCTGCACCTCTGACTGAATGAAGGCCCTGTCCCCCACGCTGTACCTCCTGCTTTTAGTTGCCACAGGTTTACAGTCGGGGGTCAGGTTGGCGAACAGCGGTGGGGGAGGGATCTTGAGGGTGGAGAGGCTGCAAGTGGTGTCAGTAGCGCGGCTGTTGGCATGGTGCTGGGTGGGATGTGAGGGTCGGTGTGTGTGTGTGGTCAGTAGCAGGGTATGTGACGAAGCCCCACAAAACTGAGGATTCCTGACAATGATTGGTGGGAGGGGCCCATCATACTCTATTGTCATGCTTTTCAGGTGGCTCTGGAAGTTGAGCCCCAATAGCACAGGGGCACACAGTTGAGGCATGACCAGTAACGCAAAGTCTCAATATTCTGTGCCCTGCACCACCAATGTCGCTACACAACCCCCCCGGATGTCTGTGGAATGCGACCCAGAAGCCATGGTGACCTTCTGGCTTACCGGCCGTGTCACGAGTCCACGGCATTGCACCATGTCCGGGTGAATAAAACTCTCAGTGCTGCCCATGTCAAACAGGCAGCTAGTCCTGTGCCCCTCCACCAGGATGTCCATCATTGACCTTGCGAGCTGGTGTGGAGCGCTTTGGTCGAGGGTCACGGAGGCCAAAGTTGAATCGCCATCTTGGTGCCCGGTAAGCGCCCATGGGTCGGAGGCGGTGCGAGGTGATGCTGACCAAGATGGCCGCCCCCATGCCTCGCATGCGGCGCTGCTTGACCCCGCTCGCGGTTTAGACTTACAGGCCTTGGCGAAGTGGCCCTTCTTTCCGCAGCTGGAGCAGGTAGCTTCTTGGACCGGGCAGCGTTTTCCGGGGTGCTTCTCGAGTCCGCAGAAGTAACACTTCGCTGACTCGCGAGTGGCAGCAGCCATGGTCGATTCGCCAGCGGGTTGCGGGGTCTGCAGTGTTCACGAGGCCGGCGGGAGATCACGTGGAGCTCCGCATGCTGTTCCGCCGTCAGTCCCCTGCAGTCGCAGGCCCGCATGAGTGTCTCAGCGCTCGACTCTCCGGCCCGCTGCTGCTGTGTCGCTAAACTATGTCTTGCGTAGACGGTGTTCACCGGCTGCAGGTATTGTCTTTTGAGGGCATCCATCATGCTCTGGTAGTTCGTTTGGTCCCTCATCATGGAGTAGACTCTTGGACTGACCCTGGAGAGGAGAACACTGTGCATCGTGGCAGGCTCAGTCATTTAAATTTCCTCCAGGTACGATTCGAAGCATGCTAGCCAGAGTTCGAAAGCGTCACCAGCTTCCTGGGATTGAGGGTCGAGATCCAATCTGTCGGGTCATAAAATGCTCTCCATGTTTTAAAATTGCTGTTAATAAAATTGATGCACCATCAATAACTCTCAGAGACTGGAAGTGAACGATAGGCTTTTATTAACAGCAAAAGGGAGCACGACATCTCGGAGACTGAGGGAGGAGCAGTGCCCCAATCGCCTTTATACAGGGGTCTGTGGGAGGAGCCACAGGAGCAGTCAGCAGGGGGTCTGTGGGAGGAGCCACAGGAGCAGTCAGCAGGGGTTTGTGGGAGGAGCCACAGGAGCAGTCAGCAGGGGTTTGTGGGAGGAGCCACAGGAGCAGTCAGCAGGGGTTTGTGGGAGGAGCCACAGGAGCAGTCAGCAGGGGTCTGTGGGAGGAGCCACAGGAGCAGTCAGCAGGGGGTCTGTGGGAGGAGCCACAGGAGCAGTCAGCAGGGGTTTGTGGGAGGAGCCACAGGAGGAGTCAGCGGGGGTCTGTGGGAGGAGCCACAGGAGCAGTCAGCAGGGGTCTGTGGGAGGAGCCACAGGAGCAGTCAGCAGGGGGTCTGTGGGAGGAGTCAGCAGGGGGTCTGTGGGAGGAGTCAGCAGGGGTCTGTGGGAGGAGCCACAGAAGCAGTCAGACAGGGGTCTGTGGGAGGAGCCACAGGAGCAGTCAGCAGGGGTCTGTGGGAGGAGCCACAGGAACAGTCAGCAGGGGTCTGTGGGAGGAGCCACAGGAGCAGTCAGCAGGGGTCTGTGGGAGGAGCCACAGGAGCAGTCAGCAGGGGGTCTGTGGGAGGAGTCAGCAGGGGGTCTGTGGGAGGAGTCAGCAGGGGTCTGTGGGAGGAGCCACAGGAGCAGTCAGACAGGGGTCTGTGGGAGGAGCCACAGGAGCAGTCAGCAGGGGTCTGTGGGAGGATCCATAGGAGCAGTCAGCAGGGGTCTGTGGGAGGAGTCAGCAGGGGTCTGTGGGAGGAGCCACAGGAGCAGTCAGCAGGGGGTCTGTGGGAGGAGCCACAGGAGCAGTCAGCAGGGGTTTGTGGGAGGAGCCACAGGAGGAGTCAGCGGGGGTCTGTGGGAGGAGCCACAGGAGCAGTCAGCAGGGGTCTGTGGGAGGAGCCACAGGAGCAGTCAGCGGGGGTCTGTGGGCGGAGCCACAGGAGCAGTCAGCAGGGGTCTGTGGGAGGAGCCACAGGAGGAGTCAGCAGGGGTCTGTGGGAGGAGCCACAGGAGCAGTCAGCAGGGGTCTGTGGGAGGAGCCACAGGAGGAGTCAGCAGGGGTCTGTGGGAGGAGCCACAGGAGCAGTCAGCAGAGGGGTGTGTCCAGACAGGTATACACAGTTTACCAAGTAACATTACAGAGAAGCCATTTCATTATAACAATACCGAGAAGCCATTTTGTTAGCCTGAACAGTTAACATCACAGTACTGAGAGCCCTACAAGTATAAAGTATAAAAACAATCCTATAAAATTCAATGTACAAGCAACTGTTGATTTTGGCTATATACGTACATACATACATAAGATTAGCTTATATCTATTGACTGTATGTTCATACATAAAGTGAGGCTAGGTACAGGAGAATCTATGAAGGGAAATTATAAAGTGACAAAGTGACTCTTGGTGACAGGAGCTCTTCTAGGTAGCAGCAGAACATATGAAAATGTAGTAGGACAGTGACTGTCAGTGTGGATAGAGGTGTGGAGTGTAAGCATAAGATGGCAGTGTGGGGGAGGGGGCTGAAAGCTACTGAGCAATTGTGGAGAGGAGTGGCTGGTGTGGCTGTTCTGCTGGTGATACTCAGTGTCGGGGGATTTGGTTATCCTGAAGCAGAGGCAATTAGATAGAAGTTTACAGTGGTGAACAAAATGATGAGGGCTTGTTGTGAGGGTCAATGAGGCAGATTGCAGTACATACAAAATGGTGGAAGAACTCAGCAGGTCAGGCAGCATTGGTAAGGTTTCTCCAACATTTTGGGTGTGTGCTCAAGCATCTGAGGTATCGGTTTTGTTTTTGATTTGCTGCAATTCTTGACCTTATCCCCATGCCAACCAGTTAGGAATACAGTTACACAACATGAATGAATTATGTTGGCACCCACTGAAAGCGGCATGTCCTAATTGCCTGATCTTTAACCAGGGACGTCATTATTGGCTTCTTGCTATTGGAAGATAATGTGAACTGAAACTGCAAACACAAGAGATAGCAAATGTGAGAACCTGAGCAAAAACATTGCCTGTCCATTTCCTTGACTACCAAGTCCCTCCAACAGCTTATATTTTGAACTTAATTTGGGCTGTTAACCTCTTGAAAGAGTATCTTTGTGACTGCTTAGGTCTGTAAGAATAAAAGAAAATGTGTGAGTTGCCTTTGAAATTAACTCAGATTGCCAGTCCGACCCTCCCCCTAAAGACTGGGCACCACTGACTTCGATCACAGTGCGATGCCGCAATGCTCTGCTGTCAATGCTGCCCTCAGCTGGAACGAGTGTGTAACTACAGAAAACTCAGAGCCACAAAAGTAGAAAGAAACCATCACATTTGCCAACACAGCATGTCTGTAATGTGAATTCTCGCTTTCCATTTCAAATAACGAGCAGCAGTGTAATCTTTACATTGCTTCAGCCTGTCTTCCTGCTGGCAGCTTTTCTTTTACCTATCCAATGGCTTTTGGGTCCTCAGTTCAGATCACATTAATTCTAAACAGAGGAAAGCCCTTATTGTTGAAAATATTGTCCTTTGGCATGGGTTATCACATTTAGGCATAATGCTTCCTTTCAAAATTCAGGCATTTTCAAACTGGCAGAAGCTTAAATAGTTCCTACATGGTCAGGTGATTTTTTTTTTGCAGGACGAATATACCATTAGCAGGATAACAAAGCAAGTCTGAGTTCAGATACAAAGGGTGGCTTCCACGGAAGGACAAGCAGTGTTCCTTTGATATAGAGCTTCTATTTTTTTAAAAATTTAGAGCTACAGAACAGAATCTCATTCAATTACACCCTTGTGAATAATTAACCAACTAAGAATGTGAGGGGGAACCAGAGCACCCTGAGGAAACCCACACGATAACAAGGAGAATGTACAAACTCTTTAGAGGCAGCAGTGGGAACTGAACCCTCTTCACTGGTACTCTAATAGTGTTACGCTAACCATTATACCACTGTGCTGCTTCTAAAAAATGCAGTTCCAATTGAATTCTTATCAACCTCCTCCGCATAGAAGAGACTATTTACAGCAGCCAATTAACCTACAGGAGCACCAGGAGAAATGCCACACGTGCAAACTCCACACAGACAGCAGCCAAGGACAGGATTGAGTTGCGAGGCAGTTTGCCACTCTGTCGGCGCAGACACAATATCAGGACATTTAAAAGGACCAGTGTAGTAAAGCTAAATGCTGATGAGAAAATCAAAGGAGAACCAGAAGTTAACATATATGAAATCTAAAGGAACGTAGGGGCGCAGTTCCAAGATGCACTCAGCGACTGCTTTAATCGGCACACTTGTACACCTACTCATGAATGCAATTATCTACTCGGCCAATCAGATGTCAGCAACTCAATGCATAAAAACATGCAGACATGGATTTATTGTTCAGACCAAACAACAGAGAGGGGAAGAAGTGTGATCTAAATGACATTGACCCGTGGAATGATCGTTGGTGCCAGACAGGGTGGTTTGAGTATCTCGGAAACTTCTGATCTCCTGGGATTTACATGCACAATAGTTTCTGGAGTTTAGAGACAACGTGCATGAAACAGTCAGTGAGCGGCAGTTCTGTGGGCAAAAGCAGCTTGATAATGAGAGGGGTCAGAGGAGAATGGTCACTCTGGTTCAAGCTGACAGGAAGGCAACAGTAAGTTGAATAACCGCATGTTACAACAGTAGTGCGCAGAAGAGCATCTCTGAATGCTCAACACATTGAACCTTGAAGCAGATAGCTACCACAGCTTTAGAAGACCACAAACATACATTCAGTGCCCATTTTATTAGGTACAGGGTGTCCCTAATAAAGTGGCCACTGAGTGTGTAGGACTACGTGGTTCTGGGGCTTGTTTCCATTGCTTTCACCTGGGGTCAACACATTGACATCGACGACTGTGATATCAGCTCTCTCTGCACCCACACAGCCAATCCTGCAGATTCAATGAGTGATATTGTTGAGAATGAAAACTTTCACCCAGGTTGAGAAAACATTAAGTATTTGATGCTTGTTGATAAAGCTGGATTAGGAATCTCTCTTTGATGTAACATTCACCATATCATTATGATAAGCTGAATCACATTGCAACGAAACACGAGTTTGATACTGGGCTCAGTGTCATTAAACAGTTATTGTCATACTTGCTTCTGTTAACTATTCGAGGAATGTCCATCTAAATTCTTTCTGTGGTGTTAACTGAAAGGAGAATATTGCTGAGATTGTTAATAAAAAATAATTGTTAACTAATAATTGAAACTAATCTTTCAATCCACCTACCCAAGTAGGTGTGATCTTTTCTCTATAAATTTAACTACTGTTATTTTATAGGAACCTTCAACACTGTGGTGTCTAACTGGAAAAATGCATATGGCAGATTATGCATTAAAATCCTGAGTTGAAACTTGAACCAAAATTTTGTGTTTGAGCAGCGAAAGTGCTGCCAATTGAACACTGCTGGTACGGCCTTCCCTGTGCTGTAAAGCATCCCTGATTTTCTGACAGCCAAATGTACTGAACAATCACAACATAAAACAGTATCAGAGTGAGTGCAGAGCCACAACTCAATCCGACTTGAGCAGTTTATGAGATTGTCCAATCACTTCAACTAAGTTTGCAATTCAATTAGTATACTTATGGATTCAGCGTCAGTTAGATGCACCAATGTTGCCAGGACTTGAGTAGCTGAGTTAAAGGGAAAGGGCTTTCTTCCCTGGAGCATAGGAGAATGAGGGGAGGTTTACTAGAAGTATACAAAACTTTGAGAGGTATGGATAGGGTAAATGCGAACAGGCTTTTTCCCCCGAGGTTGAGTGAGACTAGAACTGGAGGTCATGGGCTAAGGGTGAAAGGTGAAATTGTTTAGGGGAACATGAGGGATAACCTCTTCACTCAGATGGTGGTGAGAGTGTGGAATGAGCTTCCAGTGAAAGTGGTGAATACGGGTTCAATTTCAACATTTAGTTAATTATGTAGATAGGAGTGTGGGGGAATATAGTCTGGATGCTTGTAGATCGGACTTGGATAGTAGTTCAGCATGGACTAGATGGGCAGAAAGGCCTTTTCTGTGCTGTAGTGTCCTATGACTCTATTTTGAGTTGCTGCTCACCTATCCAAAGTCTGTCCTGGAGTAACTTAATGTTGTATCACCTGCTTGGAAAGCAGGGTTCAATATCTTGTGCAGTTGAAGGGCATTCATCTGGGGAAATTTAGATGAGTAACTAGTCAACAATGAGCAGAGCAGCAACAAAATATCTCATCGCTTAAATCTGGATCATAGATCAAGGATCAACTTTATTTGCCATATCCATTTACATGGGTGAGGAAGTTGCTGTGGTGTTGGTCAGGGCATGACATGCAACAGAAAACAGCAATCAACAATTATAAAGAAAAAGAATTATATAACATGTAAAGTTAGAGGGTCAAGTACGGATATGGATAAAATGTGCACAAGTACACAAATACCAACATGTGTAAACAGCATCAAAAAAAGTAGTTTAAAGTATCTAATGCTTGATCAGATTAAATGCTTGGGAGAAGAACCTGTATTAACTTTGTCAACCGTTGTTTAAGCAGTTTCCTCCTGAAAGGGTTTGGGTTCTTTAAATCAGATTCTGCTGAATCCTCAGATTGAAGACCTTTCAAACAGCAGAGTATTAATACTGGGAGCCTCAATAGCGTACTTGTTCACATGGTGCTATTACAGCTCGGAGTGTTGGAGTTCAGAGTTCAACCCGTGTCCTTTGTACGTCCATCCTATGTTTGGGTTTACTCCGGGTGCACCGGTTTCCACCCACAATCCAAAGATGTACACATTAGTAGGTAATTGGTCATTGTAAATTATCCGGTGATTAGGCTGGGAGGTTGCTGGTGACGTGCCCTGAAGTCGGAAGGGTGCATTCCATATTGTATCCTGTATATAAATAAATAAGCTCTGCTTCCTTTTTCACAGCTTTTGTCTGACCTGCTGCTGATTCTTATCTATAAGTCCACATCACAAACACCGTGCAGTGCAAGTGCACCATAGACACAAGAGATTCTGCAGATCCAGGACATCCAGGGCAGCACTGGAGAAAATCCATGGATACTGACTGACCTGCTGAGTACCTCCAGCATTCTGTGCGTTGTAATATAAGTGCAGTTTTTTATTTATCAAGAAAAGATTAGCTTTATTCGTCGTATGAACATCAACATGCATCATCTTGCCTCAACGACCAAGGATTGTGCCAAGGGCAGCTTGGAAGGGTCACCAGGCTTCCAGTGTCAACATAGCAAGCCCACATTCACTAACCCTTTGGAATGTGGCAGAAAACCAAAGCACCTAAAGGAATCCACACAGTCAAGGGAGTACGTACAAACTCCTTACAGGCAGCAGCAGGAATTGAACCTTGAATGGTGACCACTGGTGCTGTAAGACGATTGCTACCATGCATCCCACAAAAATTAGATCAGATAAAGATTATTTTTGGTTTGCCAGCAATTAATATTTTCTTTAATATTTGTTCACTTTTTTGTTCCCTTAATTAATCTAGCATCCATCATAGGTTCCTGGATACTATTCACAAGTTGAATTTGATCCTCTGTGAGACAGACACTGTAACCCCAATTGTGTCTAGTAATCCAACCATCCAGCCTGTATAACAAATTATTGTATGATGTACTCCTTAAAGTGATTAGATCATTGCTGAGGCAGAGGGGAAATCTTGAACATAAAAATAGCTGTATCAACCATTCACAGAACCAGGTCATTTGAAGCCTTCCTTACTATGTCTTTCAGTTTGTTCATCTGAAGCTTCAGCAATGGTAGAAGGCGAAGGAGGCTGTCAAACTGAGATCCAGCTGCCCCTTCACCCAAATGCACATGTCATTTGGAGCACAAACCAATTACAAAGCTCAAAAGGTGGCAGCATTTGGGGCTCATGCGTGTTATACATTCAGCTATAATATCGAATTCTCCTCAGCCACTTGCAAACCTTCATTAGGCTTACTATTCAACTGAATTTCTATCAAGCCTGCTCTGCCATGGCTGATTTATTGTCCCCCATTCTCCTCCTTCTCCCAATGCCCTTTGACACCCAGACTAATCTAGAATCTCCACTTCAAACATACCCAATGTCTTGGCCTCCACAGATATCATATCTGTGGCAATGAATTCCATAGATTCACAATCCTCTGGCTAAAGAAATTCCACATCCTTGTTCTAAAGGGATGTCCTTGTAATCTGAGGCTGTGCCATATGGTCCTAGATTCTGCCACTATGGGAAACATCCTCTCCATGTCCACTTTATTTAGACCTTTCAATGTTCAATAGTTTTCAATGCTTAGTGTTTCCATGGCTTCTGATTCATTACATTTTTAACTTCAAGCACGTTTTAATAAAACTAGAGATACAAACATCTTCAGATTCTGGGATCTGAGCCAAAATGAGCTGCTGGAGGAAACCAGCCCATCAGGCAGCATCCGTGGAAGCATTAAAACTTGATAGTAACTCTGGGCTCTTTATCAAGGTGGTAAAACAACGTAGCATTCTGGAGAGGGTTGCTGCAAGCATAATGCAATGTCTTATAGAATGCAACAATTTTACAATGTTCAGATCCATTACCACATTTATTCATGTCATTTCCTTCCCTACCAATGCAGAGATGATGCAAAATAAACATTGATCAACTATTCAGTTCTATTGGCAATTAAAGAATTGTGCTCAAGAGACAAGTGGTTGGCATGCCTTTTTTGTATTTGGTTCGAAGACTGTTGTTAGATAAAACATAAACCAATGATAAACCAGATAATTTTCAGCATATCTACATACACGGCTATACCCTTTAATCAGAATAAATAGTAACATTTCCATTGCAAATAAGAGCTCAGTTTGGATAGAATACAGAACATGGCATTCTTTCAACAAAATTTTGCATTTGTATTATTTCCTTTAATATAACAGAGCTGTGATGAGCATCTCCAGGAACCTGAAACAGTAAGTGAACATTATTACTGTGACCCCTTGTACCAGTCAACCTTTGAATAGGCTGCTAGATCAGTATGCAATCTGTGAAGACGGGGAAAAAAAACCAACTACAGATACCGGAAATCTGAAATAAGAACAGAGACTGCTGGAAATATTCAGCTGGTCAAGCAGCATCCATGAAAAGAGAAACAGATTTTTTTTGATGTCCTGATCTAGGTACTTGGTTTGTTGAGATCAGAGGTTACCCGCAGCTTTTGATTTAAATAAACCAAACTACTTCAGCTGAACTACTTTTAAAGAATGTTCAAACTCATTATCATGGCATTAGATTTCAGCTGACATTATTTTGTGAAGTATTCAAATATTTTCAGGGAACAGGCACCAGTTTCTCACATATACCACCAAACAAATCTGTAGGTTAGTAAGTTTTATGCTTTATGTTGAAATATATGAAACAGTTAAAACATTACAGCAATTAATTTTAAAATTGTGAATGATTGAAATGAAACTGTGGTCAGCTTTCAATTGACATAAATGAGAGTCAGTTTGAATTGTAGATCCTTTGAACAGTGAGGATTGAAATAATAAACGTAAGAGATTCTGAAGATGCTGGAAATCTTGAGCAACACACATAAAATGCTGGAGAAACTCCGCAGTCCTCAGTCCAGATGAAGGTTCTTGGCCCAAAATGCTGACTGTTTATTCCCCTCCATTGACGCTGCCTGCCCTGTTGAGTTACTCCAGCATTGTGTGTGCATAGCTGAGAATTGAAATGATTGACAATATTGCAAGAATGATGCTGACATCCATTTCTTACCCCGGCACAGAGCAGAGTTTCCTCATCAAAGGTATGAGTCATACTGTTTTGACTTACTGAGCAACAGGCTTCTGATGTCAGTAGCTCAGTGTGTATATATACAACTGATTCGCCAGGCTGGAGGAACAGAAGCACCCAAAGAGCCACGGACTCCAGCTGATCGTCCTCCTGCTCTCAAAATGACGCTGACAGAGGTGGTGTTGACCTTCGCTCTGTTTGCACACATTTCCTTCTGCTCACCGACAACTCCCCTGCATTTTACGTTCCCTGGGGAGCAGAAAACGCTTGATATTGACACGGCAATGGTAAGATAAAAAGCAATTTGTGATTCTATCTTTGGGCAAGACTTTTGGTTGTACTTTGTTAAGGTAAAATGTTTAAATACTGGAAGTTCTGCAACGAACTGTGGGTTCATATTCCATTTAACTTGATCAGTTATACTGGTTGAGGTTCATAGGAAGTAAACACAGAGGAAGGGAAATAAGGCAGTTAGTGGCTGCAGTTGCTGCTTGTGGATTTTTAAAATGCTAGATGTGCCGTGAGGTTCCTTAAGATTGTCATAGCCGGGAGTGGTAGTGGAGATAAGTGTCCACTACTTATAAAATGCTCCCAATGGTGCAAATAGTCCAGCTCCTGACCTTCACGTGTGGCTTAACTACTAAGCCCAGTGGAACCGTTTCTACTGATAGGGAAAGGGGCAAAGGTGGATTACTGTCGCCTTAAAGCCAGTCACTTTGGGCTGATGGGGTTTACCACCTGTGGTTGGCAGTTCATCCAGGGGAAGGAAAACTCTGATCTCAGACCTCCACTGCCTTGTAGATATACCCACACGGGGAAGGCTTTCAGGAGTAAACCCCGAGGAAAATTCTGGAGTTGGAGTTCCTATGTTGAATTTAATGCTCTCTCCCAACTCTTGCGATGCTGCAGGTGCCAAACTGTATCGGTCTCTGCCGTTCTTTTTGGATTCATCAGTTGCATGGAGAAGGGAAGTCTGCAGCGTGGGCAACAGTTTGCTCTCCATACTGTACTGCTCTGGCTTGCTCATAGACAGCTAGGACATGTTATCCATGGCCAACAAATGTGCTGTGCACTGTGCAAAGGTCAATTCTACCTGGCATGTCAAAAGGCAGTGGATTGGCAAAGGGAGGGTGAGGTATTGCTCCAAAATGGAACGAGAACATGAAGAACTTGTATGGGAAACCCTACAGAAAAACTGCATGCTCGACAAGTAGATGAAGTTATGGGAGTCAATTTACCATCAAGAAACCTGAAGATCAATGTGAAATGGTTATAAAGTTATGCATTAAGACCATAAGACATAGGAGCAGAATTAAGCCATTCTGCTCATCGAGTCTGCTCCATCTTTCCATCATGGCTGATTTTTTTTATCCCCCCCGACCCCATTCTCCTGTCTTCTCCCCATTACCTTCGACAAACTTACGAATCACGAACTTATCAACATCCACTTTAAATATACCCAATTACCTGGCCTTCACAGTCGTCCCAACTGTGGCAATGAATTTCACAGATACACCACCTTGTGGCTAAAAAAAATCAGTGAAATTCCCCCTCATTCTTCAAAGCTTGGGTGAATTGGAAAAATATGACTTTCAGGTCTCTAAGTTGTAGGATATTTTTGTATTCACTTCACAGTTACCTAAAAGCTACAATCCATAAATGCTGACTATTAGTTCTGGTGCTCCCTGTCAGTGTTTATACTCGATTCAAGCCCGCTCCCTCCTCAATGCACCCACTGCTATCAGCATTCCATTCACAAGCCAGGTGACAGTAAACATGAACGTTGTGAAGATGGCTTCGGAGAGATAAGTCATATGAATAAAGTCAAAGCCCAGCTCAAAGTAAAGTTATTATAAATATGTTCATTCATATGTCACCATATGCTACCCCAAGATTCATGTTCTGAATCAGAATCAGGTTTAATATCACAGGCATATATCATGAAATTTGTTGTTATGCAGCAGCAGTACATTGGAATACATAATAATAGAAGCTGTAAATTACAATGTATATATATCTATATGTATAAAAAATTTCAATTTAATAAGTAGAGCAAAAATAGAAAAGAAGTAGTGAGATAGAGTCCATTTCAAAATCTACAAATTCTTGTAGGCACTTACAGGGAATACAATAGAATTTATGAAGAACTCTACATAAACAAATACTGACAAACTGCCAATGATCAAAAGAAGACAAACCATTTGAATAATAATAAAAAAATTATATAAGTAAATAAATAACACTGAGAACATGAGTTGTGGAATCATTGAAAATGAGTCTATAGTTGTGGAGTCAGTCAGTGTTGAGGTGAGAAGTCATCCTGGTTCAGGAACTGTTGGTTGTAGGGTAACAACTGTTCGTGAACCTGGAGTAAAGAGGCCTAAGGCTCCGGTACATCCTGCCCAATTGTAATAGTGAGAAGAGAGCATGGTGGGGGTACCTTGATGATGGATGCTGCTTTTTGTGGCAGCACTTGTTGCAAATATGCTCAATAATGGGGAGGACTCTGTTGTATCCTGCAGCTGGTCAGCCCAAATGCTCTTGGAGTTGATTCATGTCCCTGGCCTCAGCTGCGTAACAATTTTAGGACCTTCAATGGGCGGCTGTTCCAGCTTCTGACTGTTTGCAATTTGGATTTTGGATATGATCGCAATTGGAGTTATTGTTTAATGTATAAGGAGCTTGTAGAAAGGAAGGGGAATGCTGAAAGAAACATACATCAATCTAGACTTTCATGAAGAATGCAGTTTGGATATTTGAGCATATTTGGATGCAGTTATTGGCTACGTTTGGTAAAGCAACAAAAATCCAGTTATTCAAATGTGGTTTCCCAACATAGAATTTCATAAACCCCAGGAATTATAATGTGCATGGACTTGCCAGGACCCTTTTATAAAATCAGTAAACACTGGCAAGTATTAATTTTTACTCCCATGCCTCAATTGCCAAGAAGGTATTTCTGTTGATCATAATAAGTTCATTAAAGTGTGTAAGATACAATAATTTGGAAAGGTATTTGCTTCTCTGGATAGAATTTATTACCGCAAGGCAAAACTATGAATTACTTATCTCATACTTTTTTCAAGACTTCAATAGTTGGAGTTCAATGTAAGAAAGTTCTATGCTACATAATTGCATTAAACAGCAGACAAAAAAAAATATTCAACAGATCAGGCAGCATCTATGGAGAAAGAAATGATTTTTTTTCGAATGGAAGAAAATGTTTTGGCATAAATGTATCATAGCAAAAATGTAATGCTCAGTTTTCATTTCAGATTTGCAAATCTCTGCAGGTGTTTCTTTTCAATAAGCTACAGTTTTTTATTGTTCCAATTACTGAGCAATTTTGAAAATTCAAACCGAAGATAAATCAAAATAAATATTTCAATAGGTCAATAGGTTTCAAAAGGTACATTTAATGTCAGAAATGTATACAATATACATCCTGAAATTCCATTTCTTCACAAATATCCACGAAAACAGCGCAGTGCCCCAAAGAATGAATGACAATTAAACATTAGAACCCCAAAGCCCCCCCATCTCTCCCCCCGCCACGTACAAGCAGCAGAAAGAGCAATGACCCCCCCAGACAAAAAGCATCAGCACCCCCCACTAAGCACTCAAGCATGTAACAAAGCATCAATAAAGACACAGCCATGCAGTACCCCAAAGACTACTCATTCACCTGGTATTCAACATTCCATAGGCTCTCTCTCCCTAATAAGGGAAAAAGAGGTGTCCCTGTTTCACAGCGAGAGGGGAGACATAACAAACAACTCGCTAATGTATGATGTTAAAAGTCCATTGCGTCGCTTTTTTCAAGCTCTGCGCCCAGAGAGTTGGTCCTAAAATGGTTCAGATCTCTAGACACACAGCCAGCAGCTAGCCCACTGCTCCCGAAGTTCTGTGTTCTCCCACAATGCCTCAGTTAGGGGCACCGGCCTAGAATCAGCCTGCCTCTGGAGCCATGAAAATCCAGCACCCTGATGACACGTTAGTATTTGTAACTTGAATAATTTTTAAAAATGAACTCTTGTAACCTAACTATGGAGCATAACTTATTATAGTTGCATTCATTATTTTATTTTTCATGTCAATATTTAGATTCCAGAGAGCATATTTTCCTAGCTGTTTGAATGGCTTCATCCCTAACTCTGTAGAACAATACAGCACGAATGCAGGCTCTTCTGCCAAGCCAGTTGTGGCTCTTCCTGTGCCTGCCCTTGGGTTTCAATGCTAACCTGTTTCAGATGCAGTTAGGCACAGTGCACAGGACAGTGACAGCAGCGAAACACTTTGAGCACGGAAGCTTTGTTCAAACTGTAGCTGAGGGGTCATGTCAAATGTATGAGAATGTAGGTTGTGTAAGCAGTAGGGTTTTCACACTCACGGATCCAGCACGGCCAGCTGAAACATGGAGGCTAACCTTCCCGGATTAGCAGTGGCCAGCTTTTGTTTTGTGCCAGCTCCCACAAGTCTCAACATGATATAGAAGGAGACTGTGTGCAGGCTCCTCCAGTAGCTGTGCTCAATGTTATCTAATTTGAAATAGATTGTATCTGGTGTGTACACACGCGTGTCTGCAGATATGCATTTGTGTGTGTGTGTGTGTGTGTGTGTGTGTGTGTGTGTGTGTGTGTGTGTGTGTGTGTGTGTGTGTGTGTGTGTGTGTGTGTGTGTGTGTGTGTGTGTGTGTGTGTGTGTGTGTGTGTGTGTGTGTGTGTGTGTGGAATACTGTTCATTGCCAAGTGCGCTGTTACCCTGGAAAACACATCAAGCATGCTCTCTGGAAATGAACAGGTAAGTCAACTTGAAGCAGGGTCTCAGCCTGGAACATTGACTGTTTATTCATTCCCACAGGTGCTTCCTGACCTGTTGAGTGCTTCCAGCATTTTGTGTGTGTTGCTTTGGTTTTCCAGATCTGCAGACTTTCTTGCGTTTAAAACATACTCTCTGAATCTTGTCCACAGAACTACCTGCAGAGATTTGGCTATGTGAATTTAAAAGGGACGAGCAATTCCTTGTTTAGTCTAAAATCTTCCATCAAAGCTATGCAAAAGAAATTAAGTTTGCCTGAAACAGGAGTATTTGATAAGGAAACGCTCAATGCCATGAAACAGCCACGCTGTGGAGTCCCTGATGTCCTTAGTTACAAGACATTCGATGATGAAAAGTGGGATCACACTGATTTAACCTACAGGTGAGTACATGAAGAAAATGGCTTAGATTCAAGAAAAATTGAGGAGAGGCATAAAGGTGTTCCATTTTCAGTGGAAAACCATGAAAGCTGTCAACAAGTGCAGCAGAGGAAGAATTCAAAGTTCAAATTTATTATCAAAGTTTGTATATCCTATAAAACCTTAAGATTCATCTTCTTGCATGCACTCACAAAACAAAGAAATGCAATAGAATTCACTGAAAACACAAGACTACTACATATGCAATTTGTAAAAGAGAACAAATTGGGCAAAAAGTAAACAAACCCACTTGGAAGATGGACTGCGAACCCCCAAAAGCAAGTCCACAGGTGAGGAGACTGCTCAGCACTGAGGTGAGTGAAGCCCGTCAAGAGGCCGAATGGTTGCAGGGCACCAACTGCTCCCGAACCTGGCGGCGTGAAATCCAAGACTCCCGCTTCTCCTCCCCAACAGCAGTTGTGAGAAGAGAGGGAGACTGATCAACTGCAGGCAGATGGCGCCGAATACCCGTTTGTTTTCTGCTTTCATCCTTGACGCTTCAGACAGCATGTAGTAATGGAGCCAACCATGGGATCATCTATCACTATCAGGCCTTGATGCAGCGTCCACCCCCAACAATGGCCGCCCCCACCGTACCTGCACTCTCAAACGTCCAGCCAATTCCTACAAAGTAATTCCTCAGCATTAAATTTGGCTTGTGATTTGTTTCACTTCTTGAGTGCCCAACTGAACAGGATGAAAGTCATGTGTGAAAGTCAAATTTATTGCCATATCAAAGTTCAAAGTAAAATTTATAATCAGAGTGCATACATGTCATCACCTACAACCCCGAGATTCTTTTTCACAAGTACATATATGACCAACGTCACAGGCATATAGCATCTTATAAACAGCATTCACAAGAAAAATACCGTAGATGTAAATTATTCTCAATTTTTAAAGGAAAGTACACAATTAGACCAAAAAGAGACCATTTTAGTGTAAAGTAATCATAACATTCATAGCGTTGCTCACTGTGGTGATATGGGTTGTGCTGGATGGTTCAAGGACCCAGTTGCTGAAGGTCAATAGGTGTTCTTGAACCCGGGGATGTGGGACTTCAGGCTTCTCTACCTCCATTACTTTTAAATTAAGCAATTGGCAGTCAAAATATTGAGTTAAGTGTAGGTTATTAATTGTTCAGCAAGGCAGCAGTAAGATAAAGAGCCTTACAAGGGAGATGAGACCCAGTGGATCGCGACAGCTATAACAGAAATGCAATGGGTGCACGAGGGAAGTTTAGCAACTACAGTTTAAAAAGCCACAACCATTTAGCCTGGGCTGTACCAACCACAATGATATTGCTGAATTGTCTTAATTATAGCATTTAACACTTCAACCTGTACCAACAGGAATCCCATCTCAAAACAAAATTACTGAGCAAAGCTAACAGTGCTTCGGTGACTTAACAGAACAAGATCAACATCCTCCATGACATTGAAAAGAAGTGACCTGAAATAATCTGGACACACACACACACACACACACACACACACACACACACACACACACACACACACACACACACACACACACACACACACACACACACACACACACACACACACACACACACACACACACACACACACACACACACACACTCTGCAGAATCTCTTTTGTACCTGAATTCTGTAATATTGTTGTAACGATTTTATTTTCTTTAAACAGAATAGTATCCTATACACCTGACCTGGATCCAGCAGTCGTTGACGATGCAGTCGCCCGTGCTTTTAAACTATGGAGTGATATCACCCCATTGAAGTTCACTAGAATTTATAGTGAAGAAGCAGACATCATGATTTCATTCGGCAGAAAATGTGAGTAGTCAGGCTCCATTTTTCTCAAAAATTCCACAAGCTTTCTCTTCTCTATTTAGTCAATTTGTACAGCATTTTTTTTTTAAATAAACAAACTAAATTGTGAGTTTTCTACTTCAGACTAAATATAAAAGGTGCATTTTACTGGTGACAAGCTGAAAATATTTGGCAGCTTCTCATAAATGAATTCTTAAACATAGCTGGGTTAACCTAAGTGATCAGCAGAATCAGAATTAGAATCAGAGTCAAGTTTATTATCACTGACACACATAATGAAATTTATTGTTTTGCGACAGCAGTACAGTACAAGACATAAAACGATACTACAATTGACAAAAGATAATTAGGTAAATAAATAAATAGTTAGATAAATGGAGTGAAACTAGCATATCAGCTAATACAACACTATTACAGCTTGGCACGTCAGAGTTCAGCGTTCAATACTGGGGCTGTCTGTAAGGAGTATGGACATCCTCCTCATGAACACATGGGTTTTCTCCAGTTTCCTTGCACATTCCAACAATGTACTGATTGGTAGGTTAATTGGTCATTGTAAATTGTCCTGTGATTAGGCTCGGGTTAACTAGGTGGGTTGCTGCATGGTGCAGATTGTTGGATAGGAAGGGCCTGTTCTGCACTGTATCTATAAATAAAAGATTTTAATTAATTAGACAAAAATAAATAAGTGGACAGTGCAAAAAGGAATATTAAGGTAGTTCATGAGTTCATGGGCCACTGAAATCTGATGGTGATAAGTATTACAGTTATCCGTGATAACAGAGAACAAAATGATCCATTGCTAATCCCATGTTGATTCAGAATTTAGGACAAAGAAGGACTTAGTTACTTCTAAGATCTTACCCCAGCTTTGCCTTCCACCAACATTCGCTAGCTGGGCTCTTATATTGTCCTTGTATGCCTGTTATGAGGATTTGTAGATTTCTAGATCTGTATTGTTAATAAGTTTCCATTATATCTTCTGAAGGGCATGGAGACCAATATCCATTTGATGGAAAAGATGGTCTATTGGCACACGCCTACCCACCTGGAAAGGACTTATACGGCAATCTGCATGGTGATGCCCATTTTGATGATGATGAGTTTTGGACCTTGGGAACAGGAGCAGGTAACTAATCTTAAACACAATGACCTTTTCACTGTTTTGCCAAAGATTTATGTTAATTACCATAATACCATAAGATAGAGGAACAGAACTAGGCCATTTGGCCCACCATTTCATCATGGCTGATCCAATTTTCCCGTCAGAACCAATCTCCTGCCTTCTCCCCATATCCCTTCATGCCCTGACCAATCAAGAATCTATCAACCTCTGCCTTAAATATACATAAAGACATGGCCCCACAGATGCTTGTGACAAAGGGTTCCAAAGATTCACCACTCTCTGGCTAAATTCTTCATCATCTCTGTTCTAAAAAGATCCTCTTATATTCTGAGGATCTGGTCTTACAATCTCCCACCATCCTCTCCACATCCACTCTATCAAGGCCTTTAACCATTTGATAAGTTAAAATGAGGCCACCCTCATTCTTCTGAATTCCAGTGAATACAGGCCCAGAGCCATCAAACACTCTTCATATGACAAGCCATTCAATCCTGGAATTATTCAGAAGACTAAGCGGTAGAATACTTGAAAACGTAAGAGCAGGTGTTGCCCCAGTTCCCATAGCTCATCTATATCCATTGTCTTTTAAAAAGTTATGATTTCTTCAATGCCTTAATGATCTGGCCTGCATAACTCTTGGGGGGGGGGGTAGGGAATTCCAGAGATTCGTATGAAAAAGTTCTCATGTGATGCCCTCCAAATGCTGTAACCCCTCGGCCAAGTTTCTCCCATTTGTGAAAACATCTCAACATCTGCCTCATCAAACAGCATATGTCCTCTGTCCTTCAACCTTGCATCCCCCAGAAATAATACGTACCTTACCGGGAGCACTTCCAATGCTAACGCCTTCCTTAACTTCTGGCAGCGGTTAAAACTCGTTTCGGAAATGCCAATGGGGATTTCTGCCACTTCCCATTCATGTTTGATGGTAAGACATACAAGGCCTGCACTACAGAAGGAAGATCGGACGGGTATCTTTGGTGCGCCACAACCCCGGACTACGACAGAGACCAGAAGTATGGATTCTGCCCACAAGGATGTAAGTTGTTAACTCTAACACCCCATGTTAAAGCCAACAGTCTTACTATGGCTCTTCTCTATTTTCAGTCCAGTGGCTGACAATCTACAACTCCAAACTTATGTCTTCAATATTATCTATCTATTTTAAATTACTTAATTATTTGTCTTTTTTACATCTTATTTTGCACTTTGATTGCTTGTTGATCTTTGTGTGTAGTTTTTCATTGATTCAAATCTATTTCTTTGTATCTACTGAAACTGCCCACAAAAAAATCTCAGTATATGGTAACATACACATACTTCGATAATAAATTTCCCTTGAGATTTGAATCTAATATGATGTGCAGCAGTTTGATCTGGTATCATCCTAGAGTTCTGCTTCAATTTTCTGCATTGTTAATCATCATGGTTGAACTGTTGCAAATATTATAAAAGATTAAAAACATATACTGATTCAATCGCGTGGATTTTAACTGTTTCACCCTCATAATAACCAATCTTTATTACATGCAATTATATCAATAATATCTAAATCATCTTGAATGATCCATCACAGAGAATATAAATGCTTATGACTTTCAGGTTCTATGGAGTTGATGACATCCCTGAGCCCCTTTTTTAATACCCAATGACTTTGAACACATATTATAAGCCAGACAAACTGTAACATAGTTGAGTGTTCTTTGAACAGCTTTAGAATCGTAGAAATGATAAGATGGTAACCAAAGAACTGTCAGTAATTGCCACCATATGGTATGTGCTGTAGTACCCATGGGGTGGGATATAGAATGTGAAGATATGATCGAACTTGGTTATTTTATCAACACTTAGCCAAGCAACAAATGGCCAATAAATGGTCAGTAAATGCTGGCTGTTGGATTGGGGAATAGAATTGTTACTTTCCTTGTAATTTAATTTTCCTATGCTTGCTTGTATTTTTATATAATCACATATACATGTAATTGTTTAATGGATTTTCCTGTAATTATAGAGGAATTGCTTTTGTATTTGTCTGGAGACATCTCAGCTTTCAGTAGCAGGTGTCAAACCACTTGAATCTGGCTACCCTATAGGCTAATTGCTATCACGGAAACTTGTATATCTCCAGTCTGAGTATGACTGCTTTTCCCTTTGATTTTTCTTCGTCCTTTTGGTTCTCTCTTGTTGCTTTTCATTCTTGTAACATTTAATTAAATGGCTGTAAGAAACAAGTTTAATGCTTCATTCTTGATTTCTGAAGAACCTTTGGATGACAAAATATCAGGATCCAACACTATCATGTGTGCTATAGGTTTCAAAAGTGAACAAGATAGACTTGAAGTCCGTGACCATCTCAGAATTGGATCATTATTTAATCAGTTGAAGTAACATCACCCTTACATAAAGGAGCTTCTAGTACTATTTCAGCTGAGAGTTCCAGAAAGTCTCTTGACTAACGACTAATTTAATTATCTTATTTCCCATTCATTTTTTTATTTAGTGCTCTACACCTTTGGTGGAAATAGTGACAGGGTACCTTGTGTGTTCCCCTTTGTATTTGATGGCAAGAGTTATGATCAGTGCACATCGGATGGTCGCAGTGACAGCCTCAAATGGTGCTCAACCACCAGCAACTATGATGTGGATAAAATGTATGGCTTCTGTCCCAATCCAGGTAATTCTTCATATTTAGAAAAAAAGCACATTAGCAATTGCATCATGATTTGCCAAATGTTGGATCTTAAGAAGCATGCTTCACTGCATTATTGATGAGAAGTTGGACTCCTGACATCACAGTCCACCTCATTAAGATCTGAATTATTATTGTTTCTCTCTCTTCATTATTTTCCCTAATATAAATGCATATGGCTATGGTCCTTTGAGGAAAGAATTGGTTTCTCTAGCCAGTTTTTAAATTCATGCTTCAATCATTTCACACATGCTGTACTGGCTTGGCAGACCTTGAAACCTTAGATTGAGCTCTTGATACCTCTCTTTCCTCTAATCCCACCTCACCACCTGTCACATTTTTTCTTGCAGCTGATGCCGTGGTTGGTGGAAATTCTGATGGCGATAGGTGTGTATTTCCATTCACATTCTTTGGGAAAAAGTACAATGAGTGCACCACGGACGGCCGATCAGATGGGAAGCTCTGGTGTGCAACCACCAGCAACTTCAACGAAGACAAAAAGTGGGGCTTCTGCCCAGATGCCGGCAAGTATCAATTCAACTCTCCGCTGTTGCTCACTTTCTGATACCACTCTGCAAAGATAATAAAATCTCAGCCGGGTGAACTATGCCTTGCAACAAGCTGGTAAAATCACATGGAGACTGAAGAGACTGCAGATGCTGGAACCCAGAGCAACACACAATCTGTTGGAGAAACTCAGTGAGTCAAACAGCATCTGCTGGGGGAAGAGAAAAGAATTTTCAATGTTTCATGTCAAAACCTGATCAGGGTTTTAACCCAAAATATCGACAATTCCTTTCCAATTCCCCCCATCACCCACCAACAGATGCTGTTCGACCGACTCAGCTCAGATTCCGATTTATTTGTCACAAGTACTTCAAAACATACAGTGAAATGTGTCATTTGTATTTACAGCAAACACACGTGAGGATGGGCTGAGGCAACCCGCAAGTGTTGCTGTACATTCCAGCTACATACTCCCACTAAAAGTTTCTTTGTTTCAGTTAAAATTACTTGACTTAAATTTGTACAATGTTGAACTTTCCACTGAAAATTGGAGCATTTTGAACTCTCGGGCGATGCACTAGAATTGGACCACGACAAGAGAACCGATGTGCAAGTTAACTAAAATTGGACATCTACAATAGAGTTATCCTTTCTAAAAGGAACCCTGATGCAGGGTCTCAAGCCAAATGTTAACCATCCCTTTGCCTCCACTGATGCTGCTCGTCCCACTGGGTTCCTCCAACAGTCTGTCTGAGTCCCTTGTGTTAGTCTTTTGAAAATATTCATGTCCACTCACCTGAGTAATGAGAGGTAGCTCTAGGCAGCAGGAGTCCAAATGTGGAGCAAGAAATTTAAGAATAAGTAATTGTCTCTTTCTCTTTCTCACACACTCACTTTCTCTCTTTCTTGCTCACTCACTATTTCTCTCCCTCTTTCCCTCTCTTTCTCTCTCCTCTTTCCTTCTCTCTCTCCCTTGCTTTCTCAGCCCCCTCATTTGCTCTTTGTTTCCCTCTCTCTCTCTCTCTCTCTCTCTCAACAACCAAAAGACCCAACCGCTAACCTCAGCCACCACCTACTCTTGCACTAGAATATGTGTATCCTGGATTGGCCTCTGCAGCCACCAATAGACAAACCCCTCAGGAGAAGATCATACTCCACTCGAGTCATCGCACTACCACTATTCTGTCAGATGTTGAGACAAGTGTATCTCTGTGAGAAAAAGAAATGTCTTCAAATCCCTTCCATACTTTCCTGAGTTGTGTAAATTTGAAGTTAAATGCTGTTTAATTTCAACTATAAACTTGTGCAATATCCCAAAATATTTTGCTTTGCAGCTCATTGCTCAATAAGGTATTCAGAGATTAAAAAGGTGTTAGTTTCAAGTCCCAGAGTCAGCCAAGTTAGTTGAAGCTGCAGTGGACTTCATTTGCCTTGCCAAAGGAAGCAGGGAAATTACTTTGGGTTTAGTTTCCGACGACTGAAAAGAGTGCACAGGATAATCAGTTTTACAACTTCTGGCAAAACTAAATGTTCTGCTTTTGATGCCTGTTGTGCTCTGTGTTCTTGTGTTGCTCCTCCGAGTGTGGTGATGTATAAATCGGAATTGGAATCGGAAATGTGTGTTTAAGCTAAGTATTGTAAATTGATCATTTGGATGAAATACTCAAAACATGGTCAAATCCTATGAGTCATGAGCCTAACGTTGATTACTTTCACTTTGACCAGCAAGTTTTTGGGCTTTTTTTTTGTTGCGGGGGGATGCTGACTGGAAGACAGGGGTAGTACAGGCTGAAGAATGACAAGTAATGAATAAACAACTAAAATCTATCTGCTTGATTTGGTGTAAGATACAGTCCCAAGAATGACAAGTAACAGATAAGCAGCTGAAATCTATCTGCCTTTTTTTTGTCTAGGGTACAGCCTGTTTTTGGTGGCAGCTCATGAGTTTGGACATTCTCTCGGATTGGATCATTCATCTGTCAAAGATGCCCTGATGTACCCAATGTACAAGTACATAGAGAACTTCGAGTTGTCCAAGGATGATGTTGCAGGAATACAGCATCTATATGGTATGGTTAATTCTATAGAGCAAATAAACAAAAGCACAGTCTTTTATCTGAATATTAAGCCAGGTATGTTAGACACTTTTGCATTCTTCTGTTTTGATCACAGGAGCTAAAGAAGATTCTACAACTACCTCTACAATGGCACCAAGTCCAACAAAAGAAGAACCAAGTCCAACAAAAGAAGAACCAAGTCCAACAACAGTCGCACCAGTTTCCACAGATGTGCCCCCCACAACTACAGCTCGGCCTTCCATAGACATCTGTAGCATTAATATATATGATGCCATTGCAAGTATAAAGGATACACTCCATTTCTTCAAGAATGGGTAAGCAATCATTGCTTTTATCTATTGATTACTTAAGTCTGAAAGATTACTTTCAGCTGGGGAAACACAGGGAACTATAAAAGTGATTCTTGGCTTTATAAATATAAGAGGAAACCAAGGTATTCAGGCTGTGGGACAACAGTAGTGCATTGAGTACACTGGTTCAATTACTGAATTAGGATCTAGAGGACCAGGAAGTAAACAGACTGGTGTCCTAGTGCAATCACAACTTGGAACTGATGCCCTCAAAACTGTGGAGATATATATTGACTTCAAGAGAAATACATCCCCTCTCCACCCACTCATAATTAACAACTCTACAGTCAGCATGATTTCAACATTCAGCTTCCTGGGCATCATTATTTCACAGGACCTCAGGTGGAAGAACCATTTCTCTCCTTCAGTAACAAAAAAGCTTGGCAGAAGTTGTACTTCTTGTGTCAGATGGTAAAATTCCATCTTCCCTAGAACATACTAGCGCAATTCTACACTGACAACTTAGAGAGCATCCTCACATCAACCATTACTGTCTGGTTTGGTGCAGCACCCTCTCACAATAGACAGAAACTACAGCTAATGTTTAGGACAGCAGAAAAGGTCATTGGCTGCAGTCCACCATCACTGCAGGACTTGTACATGTCTGGGACGAAGAAGCATCAGGTAAAATCATTGCAGACACTGCCCATCCAGCAAACTGCCTTCTCCAAAAGCTCCTTCTGGAATGCACTATAGGAATATCAAAACAAAAACTTCATGCCATCTTAAAAGATTTTTCCCTCTGGCAGTTAATCTGATCAACCATTCTAGTTTTTCCACCCAAGCCCCTCTGTTCCCTCAGTCACTGCACTGCTCTGTAAATATGTTAACCCACTTTTTATAATACTGTTACATTGTAAACACATGCTGGTATTTATGTATTCACAGTATGCACATTTATTTGGGATCCATTCTTTAACCTCTAACTTATTTTTATATAATTATTTATTCTTTATAATGGTTGAATGTTGCATTTTGTTGCTTGCACACCACAGCAAATTCCTAATGCTTGTAAATGTAAATGGTGAATAAAGTTGTCCTCGATCCCAGTGGCTTTGACCATTGATCCAGGGAATTGGGTTTAAGTTTCACCTCAAAAGATATTCAAGATTGTTTAATGCCATTTCCACTTCACAAGTGTAAAGGAGAACAAAATAGCTGTTGTTCCATATTGAATGTTGTACAAAAAGATAAAGAACACACTAATGTAAAAAACACAATAAATATCAACATATTAGATAGATTATATACTGTACACAGATTAATTGTATGTCAATAATGTGATGCTAGGCACAAGAGTGTCTGTACAAAAGGTGACTGACAGGAATTGACACAATAGTATTGGTGAGGGGTGGGTTAGTGGGTGGAAGTGTTGATCAGCCTTACTGCTTGGGGTAAGTAATTGTTTTTGAGCATGGTGGTCCTGATGGAATGGGTGAAACATTCCATGAGCGGAGTGAGAGGAATCCTTAATGATGTTACTGGGCCTTTTCCAGCACCTTTCTGTATCTATGTCCTTGGTGGCAGATAGGCTTGTACTGGTTATGCATTGGACAGTTTAGACTACCTGTTGCAGAGCTTTCCTGCCCGCCACAGAGTAGTTTCCATACCATGCAGTGATGCAGCCTACTCGAAAGTTCTCTACTTCACATCTATACAATGATGTTGAGTATAGATGTGAACACAGCAGCTCTGTTCATCCTCCTCAGAAAGTATAGGGGCTGTTGAACTTTCCTGATTGTGTAGGGAATTCAAAATCGTCATTAAGTAAATTTGGAATTTACAGTAAAAGACAAATCTCAGTAATGAAGATTATGAAATTACACAAGCATTATCAAAATATGGTTCATACTGCCTTTTAGGGGGAAAAATCTGCTAAACTACTTGTTATGAACCCCATAACTGGGTCACTTACCAGCAAAGATAGAGAGGTCCGCTGAAGTCTGATGGTAATATTTTTAAACCTTTTTATTTATAAAGGGGCACAAAAGTAAGGTTAATACAAACATTCAGATAATATACATCGTCAATCCTCAATCTAAAGCGCGGGTATAGTAATAATCAACAATAAGAAGTAGCTCTATCGTTTGTCTAGGGGTAAAACGATTGTCCGATGGAAATATAAAAGTCTTGCCAGTTCATGAAGGCTTTTAGCCACTTTAGGGACCGCTGGGTGTTCACGGGTTGGAGAGAGAAAATAAACTTGCCAGCCTTTTGGACTCAAATCGTTGAGTCGGGAACGGGAGTTCCCCGTTGTCAGTTCGGAATCCTTTTCAGGGTTATCAGCCACGCGTTTCCCAAGCTAGGGGAACCGAATCACATGTGGCTCCCGAACAGCTTCCCGTCCTTACGGGAGCGATGAGCGATGGTGTCTCCGTCCGGTGTGTCGCTGGCGTACTGCCTCCTGCTATCCCCTTTTATCGTGATTGGCAGATTTGTGGATGTCACTCAAGGTAGGGTGATACAATCCCCACCCCACATTCCCGGGGGGGGTCCATGTCCCTGATAGCTGGTACGTACTATAGAGTTGCAATTCACACAGGTGTCTCTAAGAACAATGGTCAAATCCATTGCATTGTCTCTCATTTCCTGGGTCCAAGACCCGAATTAATAGCGATCTTGTGATTCTCCGGAAGGAGGGGGCTGGTCCCGCACCCTTCGGCCCCTCAGAGCTGTGGTACATTCATAACATACTCCAGACTTATCTGGTACTGTAGTAAACTCTTTACTGCCCTCTCCTGTCTGGGATGGAGAAATGCAGCTCTTGCTGGTCATATCCATGGTGCCTTGAATAAATATCAGGATCTTATTTTTCATTTATTTTAGGTATGTCTGGAAACTTGCAACAAAAAAGAAAGTTATCAAAGGACCAATTCCAATTGCAAAGTTGTGGCCAAAAGCTCCTTCCAAAATCGATGCTGCTTTTGAAGATCCATACAGCCAGGAAGTTTATGTTTTCTCAGGTTTGCTTGAATTATTGTTAAACAACTGTATTATAAAGTAGTTGGGCCACACTAATGGTAAATTAAGATAATGGTGAGATGCTGAAGATGTTCTATAGGTCAGTTGTGGAGAGCGCCCTCTTCTTTGTGGTGGCATGTTGGGGAGGAAGCATTAAGAAGAGGGACGCCTCACGTCTTAATAAGCTGGTAAGGAAGGCGGGCTCTGTCGTGGGCAAAGTACTGGAGAGTTTAACATCGGTAGCTGAGCGAAGGGCGCTGAGTAGGCTACGGTCAATTATGGATAACTCTGAACATCCTCTACATAGCACCATCCAGAGACAGAGAAGCAGTTTCAGTGACAGGTTATTATCGATGCAATGCTCCTCAGACAGGATGAAGAGGTCAATACTCCCCAATGCCATTAGGCTTTACAATTCTACCGCCAGGACTTAAGAACTTTTTAAAAGCTATTATTAATGCTTTTGAGATAGTGATTTAGATGCATATCATATTTTTTTACTGAGTTAAGTATTGTATGTAATTAGTTTTGCTACAACAAGTGTATGGGACATTGGAAAAAAGTTGGAATTTCCCCATGGGGATGAATAAAGTATCTATCTATCTATCTATCTATCTATCTATCTATCTATCTATCTATCTATCTATATATACTCAGTGGCCACTTTATTAGGTACACCTGCATATTAACATATCTAATCAATTAAACATGTACAGTGACTCAATGCATAAAAGTATGCAGACATGGTCTAGACATTCAGTTTTGTTCAGACCAAGCATCAGAATGGGGAAGAAATGAGATCTAAGTGACTTTGACCGTGGAATAATTATAGTGCCAGATGGGGAGTTTCTACTCTTGTACCTAATAACGAGGCCGCTGAGTGAACATTAAGAGCTTCGAAAAATTTATCTTCTGTTAGAAAAATACTTTTAAAATATTAGTTTAACCTGTGGAATGGATCTGTTTTGTTTCTCATAAATCAATCTGAATGTTGATATGGAAACAGGGAATCACCGACAACTATTGATCAGGAAATATTCTAAAAGGCAGACAACCTCTGAGTCAGACAGAAATAACAGCAAGCTACTTACTTATTGTCAGACAATATATCCCAAACAATTATGCTTCATTTTAGGTTCACCACTCTTTACTTTGAGCGTAAGTTGTTTTCTTCATAGCTGGGAATAAAAGTCTTGCTCAGCCATGGCAAAACTTCTTAGGTGTAACCCTGAGCTCCGCCACTCAACTCAATGATCACCATTTTAAATTTAAAGAGAATTCACTTGAAAATACACATGCCTATATTTTGTTGTTTATTTTTCTACCAAATAAATACTTAATGTATCACAACACTTTGCATTGTGAGATTTTAACTTAGATTAAGCTCTCTTTTTACTTATTGTACAGGGAGAATGTACTGGGTATTTTCTGACACCCGGCTGCTGCAGGGTTATCCCAAAGATATCAGCAAACTGGGCATCGATGAGCAAGTGGACATAGTCGGTGGCCTCATGATAAACCGAAGGAATGTGCAGCTGATCGGTGGGCAGAAAGTTTGGAGGTGAGCATTATGTGTAGAAGCTTAAAAACTGAGAAATTCTTTCAGAGTAATGCTCTTACATGCTATGGGAGTGAATTTCAACAACAAACTAACTACTCTATGTGACTGGATATTTCCTAACCCACGTCCTCAATTTCAACACAAGTTCTCAGTGTGTCTGATGTGAATAAACCCTAATTATCCAAGCAGTTCTTGATTAGTAAGGGCATCAAAGGTTGTGGGGAGAAGACAGGAGAATTGGGCTGAGAGGGATGATAAATCAGCCATGATGGAATGGTAGAGCAGACTCGGAGGGCCAAATGGCCTGATTCTGCAAAACCCATGTATCCATGCAAGAGTCACTTTGGCTACTCACAATGCAGCAGCTCTTAACCATAAAGGTGAAATTTACATCAGCATAAAGGGGGCCCCAGGCATTTGATGCCTCATGAGTAAATTTCCTTTAAGTAGCTATCTTGGCATGTACGGTATCATTGGATTGGAATGTAGAATTGTTATTTTTCTTGTATAACTTTCTTATACTTGTTCATATTTTTATATAATTAGCCTTTATGCATGTAATGGTACAGTGAATTTTCCAGTGGTTCCAATTGCCTCTGTAGTTTTCTGGAAACTTCCTGTTTTCTGTGGCAGGTGCACATTGCTTCAATCTGGCTATTTCATTGGTTAACTGTTATCAATGGAATTTTTGTTGGAGTTTTGGTGATCAGTAGTTTACATGAGAAGATCACATTATTTTTAGTCTTTCCCATCTCTCTTTTTCCTTTGTGTCTCACTATGCCTCTTTTCCTTTCCTCATCTTTACTCTTGTAACACAATAAAATTACAGTAAGCAACAAGTTTTCTGCCTCAGTCTTAACTTCTGAAGAACATTTAGGTCACCAATGCATTGGAGTCCAACATATTGTTCCTTCAACCCCTCAACGTACTCCATTCATGTGTCTTGACCGGTCCTTCTCCCAACCAAACCTCCAATAGCCTGTCAGGTGGGCCAGCCCCTGAACTCAACATTCAGGTGTGTCCAACGCCTCCCACAAACCTAGTGAGAACCTCACAAAAACTGACAAGTGCTGTAAGACAGTGTATCATGAACACTTTATTCTATCCATCACCACAACATGCACTTGAGGTGCTCACCCTAGCTACTGTAAGGGCAGCTCGCAGCCTAGGACCTCTGCCACCAGCAAAGACAAGGCCATTCAGAATGTGGGACTATGTATCTTGACTTGGAAATACACTGACTATGTTGTATTATCTCGGAGTCTAAATCCTTGTATATTCTACTCAACAATACTGAGGGAGAATCTTCACCAGAGGATTGGAGAATTCCAAGATGGCAATTCACTTCAACCAATTAAGAATGGACAATAAATTTCGTCCACCTTAGACTCCGAAAATAAATTTAAAACATACAATATACCATTTCCTCTGTCTGTTATATTCACCACTTTCCTCAGATTGGACCACGAATGTCTACAATGAATAGTGAAGCTAACATTGGTCATGGTAATCTTGGAAGAAACTTCTGTGTTGCAGGGAGGGTTCACAGTTGTACACTATGGTCATGTGTGCTTTCAGTAAGACATATGCAGAATAATGCAATTTAAACTAATACCAGTATTTCTGGAATTGTTTCTTAAGTATAACTATAATCAATTAAGTGACCTTGTCAATGGAAGAGTTACATCTACATTGAACTTGACTGTGTGTTTTATTTCTAATATCCAGATTCAACATGGAGACACGGACTGTGGACAGGATCCGACATATTTATGATGATTTCCGACATGTGCCTGTTGATTCCAATATTGTATTCATGCACCAAAGTAAGTTTATCAGAAAGATCACAGTTTCATCTATCAAACCACTACGCCAACATTGTTTCATAAAACAGAAGACACATTCAGTGGCCACTTTAATAGATACATCCTTTGCCTAATAAACTGGGTACTAAATATATGTATGTGGTCTTTTGCTACTGTGGCCGATCCACTTCAAGGTTCAAAATGTGCATTCAGAGATGCTCTTCTGCACACCACTGTTGTGATGCGTGGTTATTTGAGTTACTGACAGCTTCCTGTCAGCTTGAACCAATCTAGCCATTCTCCTCTAATCTCTCAAGGCATTTTCACCTACTGAATTGCCATTCATTGGATTTTTTTTTTGTTTCTCACACCATTCTCTGTAAATTCTGGAGACTGTTGTGTGTGAAAGCCTCGGGAAATGCCTCCTATCTAGCAAAAACAATTATTCCAAGGACAATATCATTTAGATCACATTTCTTCCTCATTCTGATGTCTGGTCTGAACAACAACTGAACCTCTTGACAATATCTACATTCTTTTATGCATTGAGCTGCTGCCACATGACTGGCTGAATGGATACTTGTATTAATGAGCATATGTACAGGCGTAACTAATAGAGTGGCCACTGAGTGTACTTACAATACATAGAGTAAAATGGGGTGTGATAGATGATGGTTAAATTACTACACCAGTAATTAATGTCACTGAACATTATAATCTGTTCCCTTTCAGTGAACTTCTATTTCCTCCGTGATCAATACTTCTGGAAAATGGACAGGTACTATCGTGTTACCAGTGTGGGATATATTCATCATCAACTACTGAACTGCAAGCAAAATGCTTGAACTTTGAGACAAGCATTCCCCGGAGGGAGATTTCTTCTGTAATTTATTCTGTTATACTTGTGCCTCAAAGCAAAATCCTTGGTTTTTGTTTTGTTTCAATTTTACTGAGCTTTTGTAAGTCAAAGCAATTCATGCAACTACTTATGAGAAACGAGTAAAACTGAAATACCATTTGAAACAAAGGATAAAATCATTACCTAAATTAATTTACCCTATTTATTCAGGCTGAATCAGCGTGCTGGCTGGACAGCCTAAATTCTTTCTTTTTGGAAAATGGGGAAAAGTGTATCCTTCTAATAACCATGATGTGTATATTTTACACAAAGGCAGATTGTTCTAGGTTAGTTATACTTATTTCAGTTTTTTTTTCTGCTGGGGAGCAATTTTGAGAAATTTCCCACGGATGTTTGGCAATGCGAACGTCCAGCCATTGATCGATAGTGCAATGCACAGGTTGCATTGCAGTTACAGACAAGTTCTTTGTGTTTAATTTACTAAGCTAGGAACCAAAGTCACTGGACATTGTAATCCATTCACATTCAGTGCACTTTGACTTCCTCCAATATCAGTACTTCTGAAAAATGGATAGTTACTATTAATTACCCATGTGGTATTTATTAACCCTTTCCTACTGAACTGCAAAGCAAATGTTTAAGCTTTGAGACAAACATTCCCTGGAGGAAAAGTTTTTTTCTATAACTTATAGTGTTTATATTCCTCTGTTATATTTTTGCAACGCAGCACAATCCTTATGTTTTCATTTGGTTTCAATTTTACTGGGTTGCCATTGAAGTGTAAGAAATTTCTGCAAATGCTTTATCAAGGGCAAAAGATGACAATATGAGTAAAGTTAAAATGTCATTTGAAACAAAGGATTAAATCATCTGTAAAAGATAAATTAATTTACCCTGCTTATTCAGGTTGAGTCAGTCTGCTGAATTGGCAGCATAAATCTAAAGTTAGGTTTGTAGCTTTATGTCACAGAGATTAGATTTATTATTTGTCATCTATATCAAACATCAAAACAAGCAGTGAAATGTGTCATTTTGTGTCCGAGGATGCGCTGGGAGCAGCCCATAAGGGTTAACATGCTTCCAGTGCCAATGTAGCATCATCTTGAACTGTAGGTCTTCAGAATGTGGGAGGAGATGGGAGCACCCTGAGGAAACCCACACAGTCACAGGGAGAACATACAAACTCTTTACAGACGGCGGTGGGAATCCAACCCCAGTTGATCATCGCTAGTTCTGTAAAGCGAATGTGCTAACCACTACACTACTGTGCCACACAACTTAATTGTGAAGCAGATGTAACCTCAAAAAGACTGTGCAGGATAGAATATAAAGAATGATACATGTGATTATTAGTGGAATATACTACTAACACCTAGTATGCAATGTATCATGAATTCAAATATGCCTTCCTTTATAGATGGTGGGGAAAATAGATTCTGCTAGCAACCATGATGAGTATGTTTCACACAAAGGCAGATCGTTGCATATTATTTGTTCTTATTTTGTGTTCTCTTCTACTGGGGACCAGTTTTGAGAGATTTCCCTTGGAGTACTGGCGATGTGAACGTCCAGCCGTTGATCAATATTACAATGCACAGGGTGCATTGCAGTGACAGACAAGCTCTTTGTGCACCTCAGTGATGTTACTCATCATCAATCTATTCCCACTAATGAGACCATCAAATAGCAGGTCATCTAATAAAGTGAGTCAGTATTATACAAAACTTAAATCTCCATCACAGGGAACATAGAACACCACAGCATAGGACAGGTCCTTCAGCCCAAGATGTTGTATCAACCTATATTAACCTGCTCCATGATCCATCTAACCCTTCCCTCCTACACTGCCCATAACACTCCAGTTTTCTTTTATCCATTTCCCTATCTAATAATCCTTTAAGTAACCCCAATCTGTCAAGTTTATCATCACCCCTGGCTGTGCATTCCAAGCAACTACACACTGTAGGAAAAAAAAACTACCTCTGACATCTCTCCTAAATATCCCTCCAATCTCATCTCAATCGTTTCAATGTCCTTTTCTTCATTCACGTTTCAGTCATTCTAACATCTCTTCAACGACATCTTTGGGCTCTTGGATTGTAAAATATGAAATTTTATTTGCATTGTTGATTCTCAGCTTAGCACACAGGTGACTGTATGTGGACAGGGTCATCTGCCTCTGAGCTCCTGAGCAAATCCTGAGTCCGAGGACCTTGCAAAGCAACTCGCCGTTGCCGAAATATCTAATTCAAATTCTCATGACTACAAAGATGATTCATCTGTCATGCTGGTTATTTTATCTGTTGACTGAATTTGGATTTTATTTTATACAGAATTACCAGTATTTTAAAGAAAACTCATTTTTAATACTAGTTAATTTAAAGTTTAAACAATGTAACTGAAGTTAAATTATTCTAATGTTGAATGCTTTTTTACATAAATAAACAGCTTGTTGAACCTTGGAACGCATTTTTCTTGATGTCTGAGCATGTGAAAGAGTCAGAAAGCTGAGCTTTTGATGAAGGAGTCAGTAAGCTGAGCACTTAATGCACAACCCCAGCCCTGCCAGTACTAGGCATCACTTGGTGCCTCAGCTTCCCTGTCAACAGGCCTTGCTGAAGTCACATGACTGGAAATAAGCACACAGCCCAATCCTGTGGGGACTTCATCATCTTCAGTAGCTAAATAATCATGGCTTATATGGTCTCTTCAGCACTGCTGTTGTCTTCCCTTTGTCTTCTGTTACAAGGAGCATTATAAGTTCTCTCCTCCTATTTTAAAATACATTTAGTGGCCTCTTTATTAGGTATACCTATACACCTGCTCATTAATGTCCAATCATGTGGCAGCAACTGAAAGCATAAAAGCATGCAGAAATGGCTAAAAGGTTCAGTTGTTGTTCAGACCAAACACCAGAATGGGGTTGAAATGTGATCGAAGTGACTGACCATGGAATAATTTTTGGTGCCAGATGGGGAGGTTTGAGTTTCTCAGAAACTACTGATCCTCTGGAGTTTTCATGCACCACAGTCTCTAGAGTTTACAGAGAATGGTGCAAAAAAAACCCCAAAAAACATATTTTGTGAGTAGCAGTTCTGTGGGCAAAAACGCATTGTTAGAGGTCAGTGGAGAATGGCCAGTCTGGTTTAAGCTGACAGGAAGGTAACAGTAACTCAAATAACCACATGTTACAACAGTGTTCGATGATTGAACAAAGACTGTGGATGAGAACTGGGGATAAATAGGCTGCCCTCCCTCCCATCACATTACCCTCTCCACCTACCCCCTTCACCTCAGGAGCAAATGTTATGCAATCCTACCCCTCTCCCCAGAAGTAATGCGGGAGGAGAATGGGAGTGGGAGTGGGAGGGCTCTCCACTACTGCATTCCATCCCAGAAGTGATTAGAGAGAAGGAGTGGGCTGGAATTGAGTCAGCAGGGATGCCCCATGATTAGCAGCATTGCAATGAAAACCAATCTGTGTCTGGAAACAAAATCAGGTCCGCGCCTAGTGCCACACGGACAAGTGTCGGCTTGGCTGGGTATTCCCAATGGACAGAAAAGATGCTGATGGGACAATGGATGGAGACTCAGGGTGACGTGACTAAGTGCAAGCATCGGCAGGTTTAAAGTTCATTAGGTACTTGGTCAGGGCTTATAAAAAGAAGTGTTGTTAAAGGAGAGTGGCCATACTGTGAGAGGATAGAGTTAGAGTGAGGAGCTTGAGGCTTTGGCAAGATGAAGTGGAGGCTAAGGTACATTTCTTTCTTTCCTTGTCTACTAGGTTTAGCTGGAGTAGTGAGAATGGATTCAGGGTCAGTGATGTGTTCTTCATCTCAGATGTGGGAGTTTTGGGAGACTTCCAGTCTCCCTCATTAACTACATCTGCATGAAGATCATCAGGCTGCAGTTCCTTACAGACCATGTTAGGGAACTGTGACTGCAGCTGGATGTCCTTCAGCACACCTGATAGGTAAGAGCTACAGGGAAGTGATCTCCCCTAGGTTGCACAAGGCAGGTAACTGGGTGACTATCAGAATGAAAGGGTGTAGACAGTGCAGAATACCCCTGTGACTATTCCCATCAAATACAGGTACTGTACACCACTTTGGATACTGTTGAAAATCTGTCTCTACTGCTACCCTTTGGCAATGCATTCTAACATTTACCATGCACCGTGTAACAAAACCTATCTTTGACAGGGCCTCTATACTTTTCTCCAAACACCTTAAAATTATGCTCTCTCATGTTAGTTATTGCAACCCTGGGAAAAAGACACTCGTTGCCCTCTCTACTGTTGCCTCTTCTACACCTCTTTCAAACCACCTCTCATCCTCTTCCACTCCAAAGAGAAAAGTCCTATAAGATGTGACCATAAATCCAAGCAGCATCCTGGTAAGTCTCCTCTCTGAAGCTTCCATGTTCTTCCTGTTGTGACTGAACTAAAACTGTGCCTCTACAAAGCTTCAATTTGGAAATATAAGTTTTATTCATACATTAAACCTCCAAGAGAGAGTCCAGGAGAATCCATTAGAATTTCACTCTCCTGACAGGATGTTTTATACTTCTTAGTTGCTTATTCACTTCAGCTTAATACCCCTATTGGGGCACAGGATGACAGCAGCAGCTGGACAGACTCTTCTGTCCCAGGCCAATCTTTCAAATTGTCCCCATGTGTAGCCCATCTTCTTGCACCACATGTCTTATCCTTCCTCTCCCAAAGATGAGGTCTTTGGAGCTTCTTTCGGAGTTTCTGTAGCTCTGGATTTTTACCGGATGGGATTGCTAGTCCCATCCCAACCCTTCACCTTTTACAGTCGGACTTGGGCCCGACCATAATGGGGTTGTGTTATATCCCTCCACATTTTGAAGCAGGGCTTGGGACAGACCATGGTAGAAACATAGAAACGTAGAAAACCTACAGCACAATATAGGCCCTTTGCCTACAAAGCTGTGCCGAACACGTTCTTACCTTAGAAATTACCTAGGGTTATCCAAAGCCCTTTGTTTTTCTATGCACCATGTACCTACCCAGGAGTCGCTTAAAAGACCATATTGTATCCGCCTCCACCACCGTCGCCAGTAGCCCATTCCACACACACACCACTCTTCACATAAAAATCTTACCCCTGACATCTCCTCTGTAATAACTTCCAAGCACCTTAAAACTGCCCTCTTGTGGAGTTGTTTTACACCCCTCTGCTTTCACGATTGGACTTGGGACTGATCATGACAACGTTGTGTTATACCCCTCCGCCTTTCGCAGCCAGGCTTGGGACCGACCATGACTGAATTGTGTTATGCTCCTCCTCATTTCAAAGTGGAGCTAGGGATTGACCATGACTGAGTTGTTTTACACTTCTTTCACACAATAAATGATTAACTTCAATTTCTATTACTATAATCACCATTATAGTTAACTTTAACATGTAGAATATAGTCAGGTAATTTACAGAATTACATATTAACAATTACAGTACATACAAACTTTGAACTGCTTTGAATATCCTATACCTGTGTCTGTTCCAAAAGCCATACACCCAAATCATACTCCCTTTGTTACAGCTTTGAAGTTGGTTGATGAATATACAGCCAACACGAAGATTAGGTAACAAAACAGACCTGTCCTAAACTGTGCACTAAGTGACAGGGTCACACTTCTATTAATGTGCTAAAAACAGGAACATTCATCTAATGTCATTCCCTCAGTAGTTTCAATAGGATACAATTAGAACGATTGGTTTCACGAGCCGCAAAGTATGAGTTGGAAACTAAATTGTCTTCAGGTTTCATTTCCTGAAAACGGGTTCTCATTTTAGTAAATCCATAATCATGTGATGATTAATGTGTGATCATGTTTAACCAATCTATTGGAGTTTTTTGAGGAGGTTACCAGGAAAGTGGATGAAGGGAAGGTAGTGGATATTGTCGACATGGACTTCAGTAAGGCCTTTGACAAAGTCCCGCATGGGAGGTTAGTTAGGAAGATTCAGTCGCTAGGTATACATGGAGAGATAGTAAATTGGATTAGACATTGGCTCAATGGGAGAAGTCAGAGAGTGGTAGTGAAGGTTTGTTTCTCTTAGTGGAGGCCTGTGTCTAGTGGTGTGCCACAGGGATCAGTGCTGGGTCCATTGTTATTTGTCATCTATATCAATGATCTGGATGATAATGTGGTAAATTGGATCAGCAAATTTGTTGATGATACAAAGATTGGAGGTGTAGTGGACAGTGAGGAAGGTTTTCAAAGCTTGCAGAGGGATTTGGACCAGCTGGAAAAATGGGCTGAAAAATGGCAGATGGAGTTTAATACAGACAAGTGTGAGGTATTGCACTTTGGAAGTTCAAACCAAAGTAGAACATACTAGGTAAATGGTAGGACACTGAGGAGTGCAGTAGAACAGAGGGATCTGGGAATACAGATACATAATTCCCTAAAAGTGGCATCACAGGTAGATAGAGTCGTAAAGAGAGCTTTTGGTATGTTGGCCTTTATATTGAGTATTGAGTATAAGAGTTGGAATGTTATGGTGAGGTTGTAAAAGACATTGGTGAGGTCAAATTTGGAGCATTGTGTGCAGTTTTGGTCACTTAATTACAGGAAGGATATTAATAAGGTTAAAAGAGTGCAGAGAAAGTTTACAAGGATGCTGCTGGGACTTGAGAAACTGAGTTACAGAGAAAGGTTGAATAGGTTAGGACTTTATTCCCTGGAGCATAGAAGAATGATGGGAGATTTGATAGAGGTGTATAAAATTATGATGGGTATAGATAGTGTGAATGCAAGCAAGCTTTTTTCACTGAGCCTAGGGGAGAAAAAAACCAGAGGACATGGGTTAAGGGTAAAGAGGGAAAAGTTTAAAGGGAACATTAGAGGGGGGGCTTCTTCACACAGAGAGTGGTGGGAGTGTGGAATGAGCTGCCAGGTAAAGTGGTAAATGCGGGCTCACTTTTAACATTTAAGAAAAACTTGGACAGGTACATGGATGAGAGGTGTACGGAGGGATATGGGGCCAGGTGCAGGTCAGTGGAACTAGGCAGAAAAATGGTTCGGCACAGCCAAGAAGGACCAAAGGACATGTTTCTGTGCTGTAATGTTCTATGGTTCTATTAAGGAATGATGCTTAACATACCCTCCTCTAGGCTCCTGGACAGAAATTAACATATAATGTGAAAAGTAGCGAATCCAACACAAACCCCTGCAGAACACCACTAGCCAAAGGCAGTGTACTAGACAAAGCCCCCTTCATTCCCACCCTTTGCCTTCTGCCAGTCAGATAATCATCTGTCTATGCTAATAGCTTTCCTTCAATACCATGGGCTCTTGTTTAGCAGCCATTTTGTCTAAGGCCTTCTGAAAATCCAGGTAAAAATAACAACAGGCTCCCCTTCGTCTACCCTGCCTATTACTTCCTATAGGAATTCCAAACAGATTTGTCAGGCAAGATTTCACCTTAACAAAGCCATGCTGATTTCAGCCCATTTTATCTTGTGCCTCCAAGTACCCTGAAACCTCATCCTTACTAATGGAAGTCAGGTTAATTGGCCTGTAATTGCTTGTCTTTTGCTTCTTTCTCTTTGGAAAGTGAGGTGCGACATTTGCAGTTTTCCAGTCCTCTGGAACCATTCAGGACTCCATTGATTCTTGAAAAATTATTACTAATGCCTCCATAATCTCTTAAACTACCTCCTTCAGATCCCTGGGGTGTACGCTATTTGGTCCAGGTGACTTACCTACCTTCAGACCTTTAAGTTTTTCAAGTACCTTCTCTTTAGTAATAGTGGCTACACTCACTTCTGTCCCCTGACATTCAACATTTTTGCATGCTGCTACTGTCTTCCACAAGGAAACTGATGTAAAATACTTATTCAGTTCATCTATCATTTCTTTGTTCCCCAATACCACCTCACCAGCTTCATTTTCCAATGGTTTTTTGCTTCTCTTTTACTCCTAATATATCTCAAGTTTAAGTTTAAATTTATCATTATCTGACCGCACATATATACACACAAACAAAATAAAGTAAATAGTAACTTCAAAACATTAAACTAATTCAAAGGAAACACGGGATTTTGAAGATGTGGATCTAACTTTGAGTTTATTTTTAGCGCAGTGAAAATAAACTGTGGCAGCATGGTGACACGTGCGATTAACATATTTTGCATATAATCTGTAATTAATTATTTAAACAGACAAGTGACGAAACCTTGATGGTAGCAGGGTATTCATTAGCCTCACAACCTGAGGGAGGAAGCCATTACTCCATTTGGCAGTCCTAGTCCTGATGCTTCTGAACCTCCTTCTAGTGTGATAAATGTTAGGGATCTTCAACAATGCTTTAGGACCTTTGTCTGCAATGCTCCTGGTAAATGTCACAAATAGGGAGGAGAGAGACTCCTATGATCTTCTCAGTGGTTTTAACTGTCCTCTGTCGAGTCTTGTGACTTGATGCCTTGCTGCTTTCAAACCGCACAATGATGGAGCCAAAATACAAAGCAGAATTTGAAAATAACTTATGGCATCCTCCAAGAATTTATATTATTGGCTGGCTTACTTCATATTTCATCTTTTCTCTCCTTAGTGATTTTTTAGTTCTTTTTAGTTGGTTTCCAAAAGCTGCCCAATCCTTCAGGTTCCTGCTATATTGTATGCCCTTCCTTTTGCTTTTATGCAGTTTTTGACTTCCCTTGTCAGCAACCGTTGCCTCATCCTCTTTTTAGAATGATGTTCTTTCTTTAGGAAGAATCAATCCTGTGCCTTCTGAATTACACCCAGGGACCGCAGCCATTGCTGTTCTATCATCCTCCTTTCTAGTGTCCTCTTTCAGTCTACTGTACTTTGACCAGCTACTCTCTCATGCCTCTGTAGTCCCCTTTTCTCAACTGTAGTACCAATACATTGAATTTTAGCTTCACCTTCGCAAACTGCTGGGTGCAGACTATCATTTTATGATCAGTGCCTCCTAATAGTTCCTTGAGCTTAAGTTTCCTAAACAAATCTGATGCATTACACAAATACCCAACCCAGAATTGCCTTTTCTCAAGTGGGTTCTAGAAAAAAACATCTCATAGGCATTTTCATGTTATGTTTTGTAACTTCAAAATATTAAACTAATTCAAAGGAAGACACTGAGTCAGAAATACAGGTGTAACTTCAAGTTTGCATTAAATGCGATGCACGAGTATTACGTATCACGTGGGAGAGTGATGGCATATGTAATTAATATAGTTTACATATGAAGTAAACAGGAATACTTAATCAACCTATATATATACATGATTACTCAAATATTAAATACACAACACTCTTCCCTGTTTAGCTATAAACTCCATCTTAATAGAGAATGCAATTCAACTATATAAACAGTATACTATATAATACAACTACTATGCAAAGAAATGCACAGCACAGTAAATTGCTGTGGAGGATTTCTTACACTTGTGGGATAACATCTTTCTTGACAAGTGAGATCTGTAGTTGTGTAAACAATCTCAGGTTCTGGGGCTCATCTGTGGTGGGTTTAGGAGTTGACTTTGAGGCTACAGGATGTGGTTCTGACAGCTGTAGCTATCTTTCTTCTCTTTTTCTCTCTCTGGGTCTACTCCATCCCTTTCTTTTTCCTTCTCATGTTCCTTCTCTCTTTTACACCTTTCTCTTTCTCATTCACATCCTTTCTCTCCATGTCTTTCCTCCTTTTTCTTCTTCTAGTTTGTGCATCTCAACTTTGGGAAGGTACATTTAGTTCACTGGAGTATTCTCATACTTTCTACTTGTCCCTTCATGATCTGATCTCCTGTCTTGTTGCTTCATCCATAACATCATCTGATGAATCCTGTGTTTTGATATATTCATAGATTCCTATCCTTTTGGTATTGCATTCATCCAGCTGGGCTTTGGTCTTTGCATTTACTTTTACAAGCAGCTTTTTCTCTCCCCCCTGAGGCTCATGCAATAACCTTAAAGCATACAGAGTAGAGTCTGGTTCTTTATACTCACAAAAGCTGAATGTTTGCAACTTTCCTGAAGCTCCTTGAACTCTTCCAGCTTAAAACCAAGCCATATTTTGCAAGTAACTAACTGATTAACATATTAGAAGCTTTCTCAGATATGACGCCTGCAAAAACTGTTGTAGATGGACCAAACATTTTGTCACTGCCACGCTTCACTTCCTCTGAGCAGCATGGTCCTTTTTTGGTCTTTTTCGTTCCAATCAGAGTTGTGGAGCTTGACGCCAACACCTGTTGCCTCTCTGTTGGGCAATGGTGTTTGTCATGAGGCAGTCGTGGCATCTTCCAGTATCTTTCCTAATTCACTTTCAGTTGGCTTCATTGCAGGGATTCTGGAAGGTAAATGGAGGGTGAATCTCCAATCAGGTTGTAGTTGTTTCAGTCAGTCATGTCCCTACAATGCTGAACCTCCTGTTTTTACTACATGCAAAATCAAAGTGTCTTGTTAATTATTGTACGAGGGGTGATTGATAAGTTTGTGGTCTAGGTAGAAGGAGTCAGTTTTAGAAAACCTAGCACATTTATTTTTCAACATAGTCCCCTCCTACATTTACACACTTAGTCCAGCGGTCGTGGAGCATACGGATCTTGGAGCTCCAGAAAGTGTCCACAGCAGGGTGATTGATAAGTTTGTGGCCTAAGGTAGAAGGAGATGAGTGATACAGCTCTCGTTACATGCACGTGCAGTTCAACTCGTTGAGTGATTATGCAGAAAGTTTGAAGTTAATAATTCATTTCCTACCTTAGGCCACAAACTTATCAATCACCCTGTTGTGTACCACTTCTGGAGGTCCAAGACGCCGACTTCTACAAAGAAGGGATCCGTATGCTCCATGACTGCTGGACTAAGTGTGTAAATGTAGGAAAAATAAATGTGCTAGGTTTTCTAAGATTGACTCCTTCTACCTTAGGCCACCAACTTATCAATCACCTTTCGTATTTCACAGTTACGGATGTCTTTCCCACAGTATAAGTTCTTTCTCTAGTATAAATTCCTAGTTGAATATCTGCAGGCTTCAGTTTGGTATGTTTAAAATGCCGCTTAAACTCATTTTGCGGTATGATTGAATCAGCTGAACCAGTATCTAATCCCGTTTTAATTAATTTACCATTCACTTCTGGTGTAAGCTATACTGCTTGTCTATTGCTAGTTTTCTATTTGTAAATCTCAAGTGTACACATTCCTGTGTCACTCTCATCATTTTCAGACTTTTCATCAACAGCAGGCAGATTAGTGCTCCTTTTGAAACTGCAACTTGAAGTTTTATCATTTTATCTTCTCTGTGCAGTCCACTTATTTTTAACTGCCCAACATTCTCTTGGTGTCTGTCCTACTTTATTGCATTTCCTGCAAGTTTCACCTTTAAACCTGCATTGGTCTGGTGTATGTGAGCCCCTGCCACAAAGGTAACACAATTTGCTCAGCCAAGATGGTGTATGTTTAGATGACTTTCTGTTCACACTCACTTTCATTCCTGACTGCAGCTCAATTGCGTCGCTGTCTGCAGTTTTCATTAAAGCAGCGATTTCCACTGTTCTTTTAAATTTAAGCTGTGCTTCAGTTAGGAGCTGTTTTTGAATGCTTTCTTGTAAGATTCAACAAACTAAACAATCTCTCAGTGCATCATTTAGCCTATCACTGAACTGGCAGTGATGACAGACAATCTCTGCAATTCAGCCACGTACACTGAAGCCCTGCCCTTTTGATTCCACTTGTGAAAAGAAAAGTGTTTTGCAGTCAACAACAGCTTCAATTCTAAGTATTCCTGCATCAACATTACATCCTTGTTTTTATATTCTAGTCCTCTTGAAATGAATGCTATCATTACATTTGCCTTCCTCACCACAGACTTAACCTACAAATTAACCTTCGGGGAATCCTGCACAAGGACTCCCAAGTTCCTTTGCATCTCAATTTTTTCATGTTTTCTCTCCATTTAGAAAATAGTCAACCCTTTCATTTCTTCTACCAAAGTGCATAACCATACACTTCACAACTCTGTATTCCATCTGCCACTTCTTTGCTCATTTTGCTAGTCTAAGTTCTTCATTATCTTTCTACTTCCTCAAAGCTACCTGCCCCTCCACCTATCTTCATATCATCCGCAATCTTTGCAACAAAACCATCAATACCATCATCCAAATAATGGACATATAATGTAAAAGGAATTGGTCCCAATACAGACCCCTGTGGAAAACCACTAGTCACTGGAAGCCGATCAGAAAAGGCTCCTTTTATTCCCATTCTTTGCCCCCTGCCAATGAGCCACTGTTTTATCCATGCTAGAATCTTTCCTGTAATATCATAGGCTTGTACGTGTTCAGCAGCTTCATGTGTGGCACCTTGTCAAAGGCCTTCTGAAAATCCCAGTTCACAACATCAACTAATTCTCCTTTATTCTTATTTCTTCAAAAAGTTCCAACATATTTGTCAGGCATGATTTTCTATTGAGGAAACCATGCTGGCTGCGGCCAATTTTATCATGTGCCTCCAAGTACCCTGAGACTTAATAATTGATTTCAACATCTTCCCTACCATTAAGGTCAGACTAACTGGCCTACAGTTTCCCTTCTTCTGCTGCTCTCCCTTCTTGAAGAGTGGAGTGACATTTGCAATTTTCCAATCTTTTGGAACTCTTCAAGAATCTAGTGATTTTTGAAAAATCATTACTAACACCTCCACAAGCTCTTCAGTCACCTCTTAAAGAACCCTAGTATGTATACCATCTGGTCCAGGTGATTTATCTACCTTCAGATCTTTCAATTTTGCAAGAACCTTCTCCCAAGTAAAGGTAACTTCACATACTTCATGACACCTGACACCTGGAATTTCCACCATACTGCTAGTGTCTTTCACAGGAAAGACTGATTAAAAATACTTATTCAGTCCATGCACTATTTCCCTGTTCCCCATTACTACTTCTCCAGCATCATTTTCCAGCAGTCTGATATCCACTGTCACCTCTCTTTTACATTTTATGTATATGAAGAAACTTTTGGTATCCTCTTTAAATTTACAGTCTAGCTTACTTTGGTATTCCATCTTTACTTTTTAATTACTTTTTTAGTTGCCTTCTGTTGATTTTTATAAGCTTCTCAATCCTCTAACTGTTGCTCTATTATATGCCCTATCTTTGGTTCTTATGTTGGCTTTGACTTCTCTTATTAGCCACGACTGTGTCATTTTTCTTCTAGAATACTTTTTCCTCTTTGGGATGTATATATCTTGTGCCTTCCGAATTGCTTCCTGAAATTCCAGCCATTGCTGCTCTGCCATCAACCCTGCCAGTGTTCTTTTCCAATCAGTTCTGTGGCAACTCCTCTTTTATGTTCTAAAAACCCATCTTGTAGGCATTCTAGAAATTCCCCCTCCTGGAATCCAGTGCCAACCTGATTTTCTCAGTTTACCTGTACAGTATATTAAAATCCTACATGACTATTGTAACATTGTTCTTTTGTCATATATTTTCAATCTCCCATTGTAATTTGTAGGCCACATCCTTACTACTGTTTAGGGGTCTGTATATAACTCCCATCAGGGTCTTTTTACTCTTGCAGTTCCTTAGCTCTATTCACAAAGATTCAACACCATCCGACCCTACGGCATCTAGTTCTAATGATTTGATTTCATTTTTTACCAACAGAGCAACACCCCCTCTGCATTCCTGCCTGTCCTGTTGAGATCATGTGTATCCTTGAACATTAAACTCCCAGCTATAATCTCCCCAGCAATCCTTGGATCACAACCCTGGAGGTCCTGCCCTTTAACTTAGCACCTAACTCCCCGAACTCCCTTTGCAGAACCTCGTCACTTGTCCTACGCATGTCATAGGTACCTACATGGACCATGACCTTCTGGCTGTTCACACTCCCACCTAAGAATGCTATAAGGACTCGATCTGAGATGATCTGGACTCTGGCACCTGGAAGGCAATATACGTACCATCTGCGAAGCTGGTTCTCACTCACAGAACGTCCTGTCCATTCTAACTAATGAATCCATATATCTCCCTCTTCCCTTCTGACTCACAGAGGCTGACTCTGTGACAGTATACCTCAATATATGTCCTATCTATCACCCCCCTCAAACTCCTGAATGATCCGGAGATCATCCAGTTCCAGCTCCAGCTCCTTAACAAAGATTGATAGAAGCTACAAGAGGAACATTCAACTAACCTGCCTGGCATCTCCACTGTCCTAGCTGAGCAGATATAAAGAAGGGAAGGAAAAATGAACCTAACCTTGAGCTTTCCTTTACTTTCTCTGACTGAAGCCTCGAAGAGCTAAAGCCTCAAGATCACCACTCTGACTCTGCCCAATCAGACAATGGTCACTGCACTTGCCCCGACCTTCCTTTAATTTGCATTGCTAATGAATCCCAAATACTGATTGATCACTGGTCAAAGTTCTTTATTGCTGTAACAACCTGCTACTCTCTTTTCTACTCAGGTAGTAGACCTGAGTGAAATCCCCACCCTCTGACGTCAGATTGGTCGCTGGTCAAAACTCTTTAAATATACAACAGAAGGGTGATTGGGTTAAACCTTTCCAAAATATTTAAGGATCTAAATATTTTTATTGTGTTATGAATCCAAAATTATCCTCTTTGTTATTTGTTCAGTTTCACCAGGATTGTTTGTTTGTAGTATTTTCAGGATGAAAGAGATTGTAAAATTCTAGATGGTCCTCAGAGAAAGAATGTGAATAAGCCTAGGAATTCCTTCTGGTGCAGAGTGAGTGAACAGTGCATTCACATTGAATGTTGCTACTCAGGAAGATCTACCAATTAATCCCAATATAACTCTCACCCAACTTCCCTGAAAATGTTTTCTTTATTAGCAAACATCCAATACTCTTGAACATTGCAAATCAATCTGCTTTCACTAACTTTCCATTGAAGCATTCTAGTTTATAGCGACTTCTACTAAATAAATCCCATAATTCATTTATTGCTCCTTCAATCATTTAGTTCTGTCTCCACTGGTTATTTCAGAACATTCTAGCAGTAAAAACAGGCTCCCATCTAATCTTTGTAATTACATCATCCAATTGGGACATCACTGTTGAATCTCCCCTTAACCTTCTGTGCTGTTAGGGAAACAGTCGTAACTTTTCCTGCATAAAGTGTTTGAGGAACTTAGCAGGTCAGGCATCATCTATGGAGAGAAATGGATGCTGTCTGACCTGCTTAGTTCCTCCAGCACCTTTGAAGGTTGTTCCAGATTTCCAGCATCTGCTGTCTCTCCTCTGTATAATTTTCCTATTCCTTCAAACACAATAACACCTCAGTCCTGTCACCCAATGCGGATATGGCCCAAGTGCAGAGTGAGAGACACTGAAGCTGGTCGATAGTTCACAGACTTTAATGCGGACAGAGTTAAAGGGAAAAGAAAACAAACGCTAGGCCAAACAGGGCCGTTAACTAAAACTCTCAAATGGAAAATGAGGCCTACTCTGTTAGCTGAAAAAAACAAATTATAAAATGGATACCCCTAGTCGTCAGAGTCAGTTGACTCAACAGTCCAATCTCTCAGGCAAGGCTGAAATCAAACAGGCAGCGAAGCATCGGCTGTGTCCAAGTCTCGACAAACACTACGACGGAATGAATGAGTTAAATACTATCACAATGATATAATAATTAGCTGACATGTGCATATTCATGAGCGCAATTGCTGAAACTGCCACACTGCTAATCCGTGGTTGTGACAGGGCCCCCCTCTCTAGGTGCAGCCCCTGAGGTGCCACAGACCTGTGTCTGCTGGAAATCCCGAATGAGGGACCTGTCCAAGATGTCCATCAGTGATGCTGGTAGATAGTGCCACAGCGTGAACTGCCAATATCAGAGTCAGAAACTTCCATGTAGTGACAGAAACAAGATCTTATACAGAGGTAGCTTGACCAAGTGACACCGTAAGACATTCTATTCTCAAAGTGAGGAACCTCTGATTGGAGCTAATTGGGCATCTATTTCAAGATTAAAAGTAATACAGAATCTCTGAGCCTATCAAAATAAACTTTACAGACTTAAACAGAAATAACCAGGAAACCGCATTACAAAGAGGGAGTCACTCAAGGAACACAAGGTGTTCAAGGAAAAACACAAGGAACTCTTAAGCCATTAATAACTGTTGTTAAGCAACAATTAACCAATTCAGGTGCTCTAAAAACCTCAGAGCCCAATGCTCTTTGATGTCCTGCACAGGCCTGAAGTCACTACAGAAAACCCTCCCAACAGCTAGCACCTGATGGCCCAGGGAGACCTGAAAACTCGAGACCCAGGGATGATGACTCGAGAGACCTGGGGAACTCAAGAGGCAGGGAGACTTCAGGATCCAGAGGGGCTAAGAGACATGAGAACCCCAAAAGACTGAGAATCCAGGGAACCTCGAGTGAGATCAACAAACCTCGGGTGAGGCCAAGAGGGAGGATTGGGAGACCTCGAGATGTGGAGGAACCCTAAACACATTGAATAAGCCTTGGAAACAATCAGAAAAATCAAAACCTTGGGAACACAGAGAAAAGTCCGTGGGAAACCTTGAAAACATGGAACTTGAAACCTAGAGAAGGAACCCTTTCAAATATTGTTCACATGTTTTATCTTTCACAATTTTCCAGAGACAATTAGGATATACTGTCAATTTTACAAATCAAGACAGAATAGACAGGATTCTTTCATCGCTAAGCTAAGTGGTTCTCTGTAGATCTGTTTAATTTGCTACATGAAAGTTCAATTTTCCCAGTCTGTACCATGACTTTCATCAAGAGGTTAAAAATACTCTTGATAGTTACCTTACCTGTATTTTGCACACTCCAGCCAGGGATCAGCTTTTGGAGTCGGGCTCTTCCAGAATTTACGCTATTGACTTGAATGATGATTTGTTGAATCAAATGATAAGCTTGCTTGAAGTTCTTATTTGTTATGCAGACCTGAGTCACGGGACCACAAAGCTGGGAGCCTGAGTACTTGTGACTTGAAAAGCTCAGAATGGATTCCAGAGAAACTCAATGAAGACCAGAGAAGCTCGGTATGTAGACTCGGGACTCTCAGAATGTAGGGCCAGGATATGCTCTGACAATAAAGGCACCCTCTCATCAAGACACCGAAGTCAAAATGTCACTATTCAACCTTTCCTGCGTCCATTACTCGGCAAGATCCTTCTGTCATGACGGAGACAGAAACAAGAGTTCATACATCGGAATTCCAACAGGACATTGTTGTCTCGACGAATCACTTTGACAATGAATCTCATGGCCAGGGTCAGCTGCTCTTTCCCTGCTGGGTCCATCTTAGTGTGGTCGAGACTTTCTGTCATCCGGTGCGGATATGACCCAAGTGAGGAGTGAGAGACACTGAAACGGGTCCATACTTCAGACTTTAATGCGAACAGTGTTAAAGAGAAACAAAAACTATAAACGCTAGGCCAAACAGGTCTGGTGGAGATGCCAGGCAGGTTAGTTGAATGCTCCTCTTGTAGCTTCTATCGATCTGTGTTAAGGAGCTGGAGCTCAAATGGAAAACAAAGCCTACACTGTGGCTGAAAAGAAAAGTTAAGAATAAAACAAATACCCCTTGTCTTCAGAGTCAGTTGACTCAACAGTCCAATTTCTCAGGCAAGGCAGGATGCAAAACAGGCAGCAAAACGATGGCTGTGTCCAAGTGTCGACAAATACGACGGAATGAATGAAGTTAAATGCTATCACAATGAAATAATAATTAGCTGACATGTGGATATTCCCGAGGGCAATTACCATATCTGTTGTGTTGCTGAATCCATGGTTGTGACAAATTCTAATCCCAGTTTACCTTCTCTACACCTAGTATTGTCTATCAGCTTTCAACATTTCTTTGGTACAACCTTCTTTCCACTGAAGTCCTTTGGGGAAGGATATCAGTTACTCTTACCTGGTATGACCTACTGTATGTGTGAATCCAGACCAGCCAATGTAGTTGGCCCTGACTCAGTCCAAAGGTAATTAAGGGTGGGTGATAATGCTGGCCTCATCAGTGCTGCCAAGATTCTCAAAAACTGAACAAGGTCAATTCTCTCTGATTTTTTTCTGTCAATTCAGGAATAATTTCAAGGCCTGATACATTGTCATGCCTTGTTGGTACAGCTGGGTGCAGCTGCTTCCAGAGACATTAATTGCCAACCACATAAAAGATCTTTTGACAAGATCAGACATAGGGAGAAAAATGTCTGTTCATCATCCATAAACCAGATGGCTTTTTCAACCACTTCATCCCCTTTAATCTCTCATGCTTTAAGCCCACTGTGAACCATAAAGCTCACCTCCTCTTTTGCCACCTTGTACCACTTTTTATTAACACTTCATTTGCCTGAATAGCTTATAGAGAGAAACATGAAGGAAAATATTGATTTCCAAATGGCCAAGTTCAAACATCACGCTCTGCTTTAACAGGTCTGTAGCCATTTCATTTTAAAAAATACCTCATCGCCAATATTATGTTTTGTAGCTTTAAAACATTAAACTAATTCAAAGGATGACACAGAGTCCAAAGTACGGGTGTAACTTTGAGTTTACTTTAAATGAGCGCACAGATATTATGAGATAGTGTGATAAGGGATACAATTAATTTATTTTACAAATAACCCATAATTAATTATTTAAATGAAAAAGAATGTTTAATCAACCAATATATATAGTTTGGAGATTTGAGCAGTACCCACTCAGAGATCGGAAGCCTGAGAAAACGTACTTCACTCAGGTTTGCTGAATGAGTAGAAAAAGCAGCGACTCACAGCATCATGGAGACTAATTGAAAAGAAAGGGGTGAATACAGGACAGGGGTATTTTAATTAAATGCACGCAGTTTACAAAATAAAGTAATCATCTTGTGGTGTAATTAGAAATTGGCATATAGGTTGTGTCTAACTAACCAATCTTATAGAGTGTTTCCTGGAAGTTACCATGAAAGTTGAGGAAGGCAAGGCAGTGGAACTGTATAGACTGGACCTGCCCCTTGCTCCCCAACCACCTCCCCAATCCACCTTTTATCATGGCTGCTCCTCCCAGGGCTGATCTGGGCATTTTATTCTCTCTTCTCCTTCCACCAGCCAGGTAGGAGATCCAAAAGCCTGGAAGCATGCATCACCAGGATCAAGGACAGTTCCCATCTCACTGTTATAAGACTATTCAATGGTTCCTTAGTGAGAAAGATGGACACATGTCCCCACAATCTAGCTCGTAATGACCTTGCTCTTCATACCCACTTGTACTGCCTTTTCTCTGTAACTGTAACACTGTATTCTGCACTCCCTCGGTGTAATGATGTGCTGAAATGATCTGTATAAATGGAATGCAAAACAACTTATCAGAGGACCCTTGTTAAAGAAGGAATATCACCCCATCAGGAAATACTGGAAAAAAGGGAGACTCTCTCCCATCAGAGACCTTATTTAAATTGGGAGATTATCCCCCAATCAGGGACCTCTGTGAAAGGGGATTCTCTCCCCCATGAGTGGCCCCTATTAAATAGGGAGTCTCTGGCCCATCTGGGACCCCTGTTATAGAAAGAATCTCACTCCAATCAGGGACCCTTGTAAAGAGTAAAGAAGTAAAATCTTCAGATGCCAGAAGTCTGAGTAACACACACAAAGTTCTGGAGGAACTCAACAGGCCAGGCAGCATCTATGGGAAAAAGTACAGTCCTCCAGCATTTTGTGTGTGTTATCCTTGCAAAGAGGGAGTCTCTCGCCTTCATAAATATTGGATTAGGGTCCAGACTTTTTACTGTTCAAATTCAAGTTTATTGTCAATCAAACATACACATGTATACAGCTAAGCGAAACAAAGTTTCTCAGGGGCCAAAGTGCAAAACACAGCACATTATCACTTGCAGCACATAAAATAATATTAACAGGTAGAAATCGTATTCTGCTGATATAAAGTGCATATTAGCCATTTAGCTAAACATACAACTGTGTTGCTGCTACTGGCGCTATCATAAATAATGTGTACTGTACCGGGTGGGAGCCGGTGTTCAGAAGTCTCACAGCCTGGCAGTTCTCGTTCTTATACTGCTGTACCTGTCAGTAGCACGTCAAAGAGATTGTAGGACAGATGGGAGGAGGCCATGACAATGCTGAGGGTTCTGTAAATGCAGCACTTCTAGTACATATCCTGGATGTGGGGGGAGAGACCCTAATGATTCTCTCAGTCCTCACAATCCACTGCAGGGTCTTGCCTTATAGTTCCCATATCAGACATCAATACAGTTGGTCAGGACACTCAATGGTATTCCGGTAGAATGCAGTCAAAATAGGGGTAGGGAGCCCCACTCGTCTCAATCTCCTCATGAAGTGGAGGTCCTAACTAGAGAGATGACGTTGAGGGACCAGGTGAGATAATCCGTGATGAGTACTCCAAGAAACTTGGTGCTCCTAACTCTCTCCACAGAGAAGCCATTGATGTGTAACTGGGAGTGGTCAGCCTGTACTTTACTGAAGTCTGCAATCATCTCCTTAAGTCTTGTTCACATTAAGATTCAAGTTGTGTTCGCACCAGTCCACAAGCTGCTCTACCTCCTCTCTGTATGCCCAAATGTGATTTTGTTTAGAGATTTAACTTACTTTATGTTTGTATATAATCACCCAATTTAGCTGTAAAGTTTTAGTAAATTATGTTGCATTTCATTTGATTCCTCTGTCCTACCTTTATTTACCAAGCTAAAGTGTGATTGGATCCATACCTGTTCACAAGTTGTTTATTGAAATTGGTCCAAACCAGTTCATCGCACAAAAGGGAACCATGTGTTCGGGTTCCTCTGTAACTTGGTGACACTTGCTGGCACGGGCTGATCCTGTCTGACCATGATGAACATATAAGTGACTCTACAATTAGATTTGTGCCTCATTCTTGAGTTCAATGATCCTTCTGGACAACATCATCTTCAGGTCCAATAACTTGACATAGTGTACAGGATGGCGGAGAGGATAAAGGATGGGAAGATTCTCGGAGAAGACAGAAAGCTTCAGTATGTACATACAGCAGGAAGTAACACCTTCCTCCTTTCCTCAGCATCCCAGAAACAACTCATTTTTGCCTCGGTCCACAACTTAAAAAAAGTTCAAGAGTGAACTGGAGGTCCTCTTCTCTGCTATGTATTAAGTGTGTTACGTACTCATGACACGTGACAGTGGTACCCTTGTCACGTGACTGGGGTTGAAGCTATATTGGACTTGAGGTAATGGTCTTGTGATGGTGGAGTGACGTCATTTTCCCACCAGTAGAGGTCATGTGACAGGTTTTTTTTACAGGGTATAAAAGGAGGACCCCTCCCTGTGAGGAGGGGCAGTTCGTGGCTGGATTTGCCATGTTGACTTCATGCCACTGCGTGATTTAATGTTATGAAGCAGTTTAGTTGAAAGATGAAGTTTTATCTAATGCCTAAAGTTTAAAAGGTCATTGCCAGCAGTTTCTTACAATACTGCTAGTTGAGAATCAGTGGAGAGTGAAGATTGGAGTTTGGGAGTTAAAGATCGAGGAGAATCGATTTCGACGGTGAAACGGGTTCGACCTTGTTTGATCCTTATTCGGAAGGATTTCGTTGACTGTTCTCGTGTTAATCCCTGGGAAATACCAGAAAGGATTGAGAATGGTGGTAAAGGAAAGGTCAGTGTCTTTAAGCCGTTTTGTTCCGTAAATTCTTCGTGGGAAAAGTTCGACTTTGGGGAACCGAAACAAAACGACGTGAAAGAGAATTTAAATCGTCTTAAAAAGTCTCTCCTTTTAAATGGACTGTGAGCATTTTGAACTTTTGGCAATACTACTTTAAAGAACTGTTCTTGCAACATCGCTTTAAGGACTGTAAGCTTCATTGCTTTAAGGACTGTTTAAGCTGCCGCACGGCAGCTGATTTTCGGTTACGTTAGTGATTTGTTTACTTTTGGGGGGTTTGTTTTCAGTGTTTAATAAACGTGTTATTTGTTATAAAAACCCCTGCCTAACTCATATATTTATTGTTGCCTGAATCCGTAACATAAATATGGGGCCTGCGTCCGGATTGGATCATTTGAGTTTAAATGCTTGTTAACTTTTGAATCGGTGTTTTGGAAACAGGGAATGCTCGATTCTTTTGTTTGATTGGCTTGTGAGTGGTATTCGGCAACGATGGATATTGATGAGTTTCTGGCTTCACCAGGCACGGCATTGTTAGCGAAGGCAAAAAAAACTGAGGTGACTGAGATAGCTAGTAAATTGCAACTTAAAGGTATTTTGCAGACTACATCAAAGGCTGTAATACAGAGAAAAATCGCATCATACTATGTGGATTCGGGTGTTTTTGATGAATCGATTTTAGAGTCATTTCCAACAAGTAATCTGGAGATGCAGTTGCAAATCGAACAAATGAAGTTGGAACAAAGTAAAGCAGAATTGGAGCGTTGTAAGTTAGAAGCTGTTCAGAAAAAGAGGGAATTTGATTATGCAATGGAGGAATTAAGGTCTGGGAATCAGTCTTCTGGTTCTAGAAAGCCATTTGTTGCTAGTCAAGAAATTAAATTGGTCCCTCCATTTAGTGAAACAGAAGTGGAAAGATATTTCCAACATTTTGAAACTATTGCTCGGATGTCAGAGTGGCCGAGAGATAAATGGTCAGTGTTGTTACAGAGTGTAATTAAAGAAAAAGCACAACAAGTTTATACAGCTTTAACTGCTGTGCAAGCACTTGATTATGATATTGTGAAAATGCATAATCTAAAAGCATACGAATTGGTCCCAGAAGTGTATAGAGAAAGATTCAGAAGTTTGAAGAAGTCTGTGGAAAAAACTTATGTGGAATTTGCCTATGATAAAGCTATGTGTTTTGAGAGATGGGTTTCTTCTAAAAATGTAAATGGGGACTATGATACATTGAGAGAGCTGATTTTAATGGAGGAATTTAAAAGAAGCATTCCTGTTGAAGTAAGGACTTACTTAAATGAAAGGGATACTGATAAATTGCAGGACTGTGCTAGATTAGCTGATGAGTATGTTTTAATCCATAAGAATAAATTTCCTCAGGGCAGAATTTTTAAGAGGAAAAATAACACGGAGACTCAAGGTAAATCAGAAATTAAATCAGAGGTTAATGAGAAAGGTAAGGAGGAAGGAAAACCTGTGAAGGAAAGACAGTTTGGTCTTATTTGTAACTATTGTAGGAAACCTGGCCATGTAATAGCTAACTGTTTCAGATTGAAAAAGAAAGAGAAGGAAGCAGTTGCAGATGCTTGTGTGCAACATACTGAAGCACCTGTAAAATTACAGGGTTTGATAAACACAAATGAGGTTTTGTTAGAGTCTGACCAAGTTAAAAAGGGATATGATCATTTTATAACTGAAGGGTTTGTATCCTTGAAAGAAGGATCTACTCTGGTGCCAATAAAAATCCTTAGAGATACTGGAGCTTCTCAATCACTGATGTTAGACAGTGTATTGAAGTTTAATGAGGAGTCTGATACTGGTGAGGTAAATTACATAAGAGGTGTTGGGAGTGATTTTACGCCTGTACATTTACATAAAGTAAATTTAAAATCAGGGTTAGTTACAGGATTTGTTAAAGTAGGATTACAGCATAGCTTACCTGTCAAGGGTATTTCTTTATTGTTAGGTAATGACTTGGCAGGTGGACAAGTTTTTCCTGAAGTGCATTTGACAATGGAGTCAGAGGAACCAGAGATGAATTCTAACACAAATTCTTCCTGTGTTGTGACTAGAGCTATGGCTAAAAAGATTGATGTGCAGAATGAGGTTGTTACTCATGACTGTTCAACTCAGGATTCGAGTTTTGAGGATGTGTCAGAGACTTTCTTACCTTCGTTGTTTGAACAAGATTCTTGGAGTAAGTCTGACTATGAAGATTTATCTCTGTCTCAGAAGGAGATGATAGCAGAGCAGAATAGAGACCCTGAGATTATAAAATTAATGGAACAAGCTTTACTAGATAGCGAAATTGAGAAGGTGCCAGTAGGATATTACTTGGAAAAAGGAGTGTTGATGAGGAAGTGGAGGTCACCTACAATTCCTGCAAGTGAGGAATGGAATGTTGTTTACCAGGTAGTTGTCCCTAATGTTTATCGAAATGAGATTTTGACTTTAGCTCATAGTGTGCCTTTAGGTGGACATCAAGGGGTAAGGAAAACTGTGGACAAGATTTTAAAACATTTTTATTGGCCTGGTCTAAGAAAAGATGTGGCGATGTTTTGTAAAATGTACCATACTTGTCAAATTGTGGGTAAACCAAATCAAGTTACACCAGTGGCTCCATTACAACCTATTCCAGCATTTGGTGAACCATTTTCTAAAGTTATTGTCGATTGTGTTGGTTCATTACCAAAGACAAAAACTGGTTATCAGTATTTGTTGACTATCATGTGTACTTCGTCTAGGTTTCCAGAGGCAATACCACTTAGGAATATAAAAGCTAAAACTGTGACAAAGGCTCTTATAAAATTCTTTACTTATTTTGGATTGCCTAAGGAAATACAAACTGATCAAGGCAGTAACTTTATGTCTGGATTGTTTCAACAGATAGTTTATAAATTGGGAGCTAAGCAAATCACTTCATCTGCATACCATCCAGAATCCAAAGGTGCCTTGGAGAGGTTTCATTCTACCCTCAAGAATATGATTAGGACATATTGTGTGGAAAATGAAAGTGACTGGGATGAGGGTATAAACTTACTTTTATTTGCAGTAAGGGAATCGGTACAGAAATCTTTAGGTTTCAGTCCATTTGAACTTGTGTTTGGGCATAGAGTTAGAGGACCTTTAGCTTTATTAAAAGAACAGTGGATTAGTAAGGAAATACACACTAATTTGTTGGACTATGTTTTGAAATTTAAGGACAGGTTACATAAAGCTTGTAGCTTAGCCAAGGAAAATTTAAAGTTGGCTCAGGAGAAAATGAAAACTTGGTATGATAAGGAAGCTAGGATGAGGATGTTTAAGCCTGGAGATAAGGTGTTGGTTCTTTCTCCAGTGCAGACAAATCCTTTACAAGCTAGATTTCATGGTCCTTATGAAATTGCGTCTAAAATCAATGATGTGGATTACGTAATAAAAACTCCAGATCGTAGAAGGTCAACACAACTTTGCCATATAAATATGATAAAACCATATTTTGAGAAACAATCTGATACAGTGACTGTTGTGGTTAGTGAGAATGAGTTTGATTTAACTAGGAACATGATAGATGATTCATCTGACTTTCATTCTAAATCCAACATTGTTTCTGTTAGGTTACCAAATTCAACCATTCTGGAAAATATTGATGAGAAATTAGCACATTTACAGCTAGAGCAGAAACAACAGATGAAGGAATTAGTTTTTAAATATAAGGATTTGTTTCTAGATGTTCCTAGAAGGACTACTATGGCTTCGCATGATGTAGATGTTGGAGATGCCAATCCTATTAAACAACACCCATATAGGATGAACATTGAAAAATGTGAACTTGCTGAGAAAGAAATTGAATATATGTTAGAGAATAATATTATTAGACATTCTAACTCGAATTGGAGTTCGCCATGTGTTATGGTGCCAAAACCAGATGGTAGTATTAAGTTTTGTACGGACTATAGGAAGGTGAATTCTGTAACGAAAACAGATGCATATCCAATTCCTAGAGTAGATGATTGTGTAGATAAAGTTGGAAAAGCAAAGTTCCTTACAAAGATTGATTTATTGAAAGGGTATTGGTGTGTTCCATTAACGGACAGAGGTAGAGAGATTTCTGCATTTGTAACTCCATCTGGGTTATATGAGTATAATGTTCTTCCATTTGGGATGAAGAATACCCCAGGTGCTTTCCAGAGGATGATTAACTCTGTGATTCAGGGATTGAAAGATACTGATGCTTATATTGATGATTTAGTGACAGGAAATGATACTTGGGAAGCACACATTATTGCGGTGGAGAAATTGTTTGAAAGGCTTTCAAAAGCTAACTTAACTATTAATTTAGCTAAGAGTGAATTTGGACATGCCACTGTGACTTACCTTGGTTATGTTGTGGGTCAAGGTGAAGTAGCTCCTGTTCAGGCAAAAGTTCAGGCAATTTTAGAGATTCCCACTCCAACGGGGAAAAAAACTCTCAGAAGATTCTTGGGAATGGTAAGATATTATCGAAAATTTTGTAAGAATTTTGCTAATGTTGCCCTTCCATTAACTAACCTTTTGGAGAAGAATGTGAAGTTTGTGTGGACAGTGCCTTGTCAAGAAGCATTTGAAAAATTGAAAACAATGATATGTCAACAACCTGTGCTTAAGGCACCTGACTTTGAAAAACCTTTTTCATTAGCTGTAGATGCTAGTGATGAGGCTGCGGGAGCAGTATTGATGCAAAGGAATGAGGGTGATGAGGTTGATCATCCAGTAGCTTATTTTTCTAAGAAATTTAATAAGCATCAAAGAAACTATTCGACAATAGAGAAAGAATTGTTATCTCTTGTTTTAGCTTTAGAATATTTTGAGGTATATGTTGGTACAACTCAAAAACCACTTATTGTTTACACTGATCATAATCCGTTAGTTTTTCTGAGTAAGATGAAAAACAAAAACAGAAGATTATTAAATTGGAGTTTGATGTCACAAGAGTACAATATTGTGATAACTCATATTAAAGGTAAAGATAATGTGGTTGCTGATTGTCTATCTCGATGTTGAATGTACAATGTAATTTTTTTTATGGAGTGGTTTTTGTTTTCTAATTGTAACACTCCTACTGTATTGTGAGTTGTAAGATGTTATATGATGGTATTGTATATTGTGTATGTTATAAAATTTATACATTTGTTTTTCTGGTAAATAATTGTTAAAATTTTTGTTCTTGACAGACCAAAAATGTTTTTTTTTGGAGGGAGGTGTTACGTATTCGTGACACGTGACAGTGGTACCCTTGTCCCGTGACTGGGGTTGAAGCTATATTGGACTTGAGGTAATGGTCTTGTGATGGTGGAGTGACGTCATTTTCCCACCAGTAGAGATCATGTGACAGGTTTTTTTTACAGGGTATAAGAGGAGGACCCCTCCCTGTGAGGAGGGGCAGTTCGTGGCTGGATTTGCCATGTTGACTTCATGCCACTGCGTGATTTAATGTTATGACGCAGTTTAGTTGAAAGATGAAGTTTTATCTAATGCCTAAAGTTTAAAAGGTCATTGCCAGCAGTTTCTTACAATACTGCTAGTTGAGAATCAGTGGAGAGTGAAGATTGGAGTTCGGGAGTTAAAGGTCAAGGAGAATCGATTTCGACGGTGAAACGGGTTCGACCTTGTTTGATCCTTATTTGGAAGGATTTCGTTGACTGTTCTCATGTTAATCCCTGGGAAATACCAGAAAGGATTGAGAATGGTGGTAAAGGAAAGGTCAGTGCCTTTAAGCCGTTTTGTTCCGTAAATTCTTCGTGGGAAAAGTTCGACTTTGGGGAACCGAAGCAAAACGACATGAAAGAGAATTTAAATCGTCTTAAAAAGTCTCTCCTTTTAAATGGACTGTGAGCATTTTGAACTTTTGGCAATATTACTTTAAAGAACTGTTCTTGCAACATCGCTTTAAGGACTGTGAGCTTCATTGCTTTAAGGACTGTTTAAGCTGCCGCACAGCAGCTGATTTTCGGTTACGTTAGTGATTTGTTTACTTTTGGGGGGTTTGTTTTCAGTGTTTAATAAACGTGTTATTTGTTATAAAAACCCTTGCCTAACTCATATATTTATTGTTGCCTGAATCCGTAACAAGTGAAATTAAACAGTCCTTTTCAGCTATGCATGGTCTATTAACTTAAACATTTGGTGTAATTTATTCGGCTGTGTACAGTCCATTTGAATTTCTATTGCACATTCTATTGATTTGGGCTGTAGGTGTCCTCTAAGTGATAAATTGTTCTACGTATAGCTACATGTGCAGTAAGAGGTGAATCAAAGCCAAGGCCAAATCAAAGAGGAAATCTCCTTCAGGAAAAGAGAGAACTGAACCTCCAGGAGTTATATGTGATCAGATAACTGAGGATTTGCATTCTTATTGATGCACTATCAATAACTCCAAAAGACTGGAAGTAGAGTAAATACTGAAAGGCTTTTATTAGCAGTGAAATGGAGCACGTCCATGTTGGATGACTATGGGAGGAGCAGAGACACAATCACCTTTATCCAGGGGTCTGTGGGAGGAGCCACAGAAGCAGTCAGCAGAGGAGCGTGTCCAGACAGATATACATAGTTTACCACACTTACATAAATAAAGTATCCAATTGAATAAGACTAGTGATGACATCAGAACTAAACATACCGTCAGTGCCGAGTCTGATGGAATGGCTCCTTGCACAACTGGATCCTTGATTTCCTTACTTGCAGACCTCTGTCAGTATGGACTGACAACAACATCTCCACAATCACCATCTGACTAGGTGCACCACAAGGTTGTGTGCTTACACCTCTGATCTACTTGTGTTATGCTTATGACTGTGAGGCTAAGTACAGCTCATATGCCATATGTAAGTTTGATTACCACACCAATGTTGTTGGCCAAATCAAATGTGATGACGAATCAGCATACAATATAGGAAAGAGATTGATAATCTGGTTGAATGGTGCCACAACAATAACCTCTCACTGAATATTAGCAGAACCAAAGAGCTGGTTATTGACTATAGGAGGAAGAAACTGTAGGGTCATAAACCAGTCCTCATAAGGAGATAGGAGGTGGAGAGGCTCAGTAACTTTAAATTCTTTGGTATCATCATATCAGAGGATCTGTGCCGGGACCAGCACATAAATGCCATTCCAGAGAAGATAAAACAGTGCCTCTACTTTCTTAGAAGTTTGCACAGACTCCAGATATAATCTAAAATCTTGACAACAGCAGAGAATATCCTGACTAGTTGCTTCATGGCCTGGTATGGAAACACAAATGCAGAATAGAAAGCTCCGTAAAAAGTGATAAATACAGCCCAGACCATCATAAGAACACAAGAAAATAAAAAATAGGAACAGGAGTGGGCTATTCAATAAGATCATGTCTGATCTGTCCATGGACTCATCTCCACTTACCTGCCTTTTCCCCATAACCCTTAATTCCCCTAACATGCAAGAATCTATCCAACCCCACCATCACAGAAAATGCCTTCTTCACCACCCCAAGACTGAACACCTCTATAAAGACTGTTGCCACAAGAGAGTGATATCTATCATCAAGGACCCCCATCATCCAGGCCATATTCTCTTCTCACTGCTGTCATCAAGAAGCAGGTACAGGAGCCTTAGGTCCCACATGACTAGGTTCAGGAACAGTTATAACTCTTTAACCATCAGGCTCCTGAATCAGTGTGGATAACCTTTCTCACCTGACACTGAACTGATTCCACAACCTATGGATTTACTTTCAAGGACTCTATGACTAATGTTCTCAGGATTATATCTTTCTTATTGTTAATATTATTACTACTACTATTGCAATTTATTTTTCTCATCTCAAGCTGGTGAAACCTGAGGTACAGTCATAGCCAAGCACATTCGTTTCTCAATTTCTGGGAGCTTTCAGACTATTCTAGTGGTGTTTAGTATTGTGGCTTTCTGAAGATTTACATAGATATTGTTGTGTGACCCTAATTGTTTAATGCTATTGCGTAGAGACTTTGGAATGAAACCAGTTGTAGATATTACTCTCAGGAAAATGTATGCCCTGTTCATGTTCCAAAGTCTTTCAATTTCCTCTTTTAATTCAGCATGTTTCTGGTGTTTTTCACTTATTTAAGTTGTGTGTGGTTGGAATGGCTACATCTATTAAATTGGTTTGTTCTCACTTCTTTATCCTGTATTATTATATATGGACAGTTATTATGAATTGTCTTATCTGTGATAACTGATTTGTCATAATTTAACTTGTGGAACTCTGACTCTAAGACTGAAAGGCTTGTAAAGTGTAGTTTCTTGTATGAGTAGCAACATTTTGGTGAATGATGTTTACCACCTGATTGTGCCAGAGTAAGTAATCAGATTGAGTTATACTGCTGCAGGATCCTGTAATGTGTTGGATTGTTTCTGGTTAGTCTTGGCATTTTCTGCATTTATCATCTTGAATTTGTTGTTTTTTTATTATGAATTTTTGATATTTTTGTGTTAACCATCTGGTCCTGTATTGCCACAAGGAAACCCTCTGTTTCTGAGAAGAGATCTCCAGCTCTGAGCAAGGCAACAACAAACAGGACACTGAATTGAATTGAACTGAATTGAATTGACTCTTACATCCTTCAGATACAGGAGGATAACATTAATCTCTGTCTAAATGTGCAATGTGCAATTTATAGTAAATTATAATAAATAGTACGTACATCAGGGCAGTCAATATAACATAGAAATACAATTGTATCAGCGTGTATTAATCAGTCTGATAGCCTGGTGGAAGAAGCTGTCCCAGAGACTGTTGGTCCTGGCTTTTATGCTGCATGCTCTTTCTCAGATGGTGGCAGCTGGAAAAGTTTGTAGTTGGAGTGACTCGGGTTCCCAATGATTCTACGCATCTATCTCTGTAAACGTGCTGAATAGTGGGAAGTTCACATCTACAGATGCACTGGACTGTCTGCACCACTCTCTGCAGAGTCCTGCGATTGAGGGAAGTACAGTTCCCATACCAGGCAGTGATGCAGCCAGTCAGGATGCTCTCAATTGTATCCATGTAGAAAGTCATTAGGATTTGGGGACTCATGCCAAACTTCTTCAACAGTCTGAGATGAAAGAGGTACTGTGGTGCTTTTTTCACCACACAGCCAGTATGTAGAGATACCATGTGAGATCCTTGGTGATGTGTATGCCAAGAAACTTAAAGCTGTTCACCCTCTTAGCCCCAGATCCATTGATGTATATAGGGGCTTGCCTGTCTCCATTCCTCCCGTAGTCCAACATGTCAAAGAATGCCACTGTCCTGGAGAGTGCAAGTGTCCATGCTGCACGTTGGCCTAGTGTGTGCACCTGATAAGCGTAACCTCAGCACTGCCAGACAGGGATAATGTGGAATAATGTGAAAAACTCATGTCAATGAGACTTCTTCATCTGAAGAACTCCTGCAATATCAGGACTTTCTGCTACAGTGGAATACTCCTGTACATTGTTTCACCCATTCCCTGAAGTAGCCCTTCTCTATCCGAGATTCACATTGCAGTATGGATACTGTTAAAACAGCGCTGGTTTGACTGACCCTGAATAATTGGAGGCTCCCTCTGCCCTCCAGTGGTTGTGAGTTATTACTGCAAGTTATCAAATCATTTCCATCAATTCGCTTCAGTCCACATTGGCACCCGAGCTACGAAGGCCAGAATGAAATCAACACCAGAGCTAAAAATAAAAGCCGTACATGTTGCAAATAAAGATGGAAAGTACAGTATCTGAGGAGACAGAAGTGAACTGATACCTTCCGTCAAAGCTGTTCCCGAGAGCTGAGGAATTTAGGAAGTTGAAAAGCAAGTACAGTGACAGTAAATATCCCCTCACATTGTGACCTCCAGTGTTTATGGTGACCAGGGGCCCATGTGAGTAAATTCAAGCAGGCACTGTTGGCCTATCTCCCTTGAGAACATGTGCCTGGCAAAACTAAACAATTTCCTTGACCGGAGACACTGGTTACATTCTCTGTAACTGGGACAAAGTTTATCCACAAATCTTTCACTAATCAGTAAAGTTTGTCCAGACCGGTGTTTTCTGATGCCTCTCTACTCTCATTCAATGAAGAGGGGCACAATCTTCTGCTAGTTAGAAAAGAATAGGCACGTGTTGTCTGCAGAGATTAAGTCAGTACAGGACAGAAACAGACATTGAGAACGTGCCAATAAGCAACACCCGTTCATAGTAATCCTACATTAATCCCGTTAGTTTAGTCTTCCGCATATTATCACACTCGCACTCACCACCCCCCAACCCTGTTATTCCCGCAGAGCTCACCACTTACACGTAGGTGGTGACTACAGTGCACAGTTGACATATCAGCAGCTTATCTTTGAGATATGAGAGAAAAGCAGAGCTCATGGGGAAGTCTCACACAATGATGGGGAGAACCTGAAACTCCATGCAGACTGTACCTCTTTGTTTTGAGGCCCAAACAAAAAACTCATCAGAACAAGCAATCAGTGTGTTGGAACCAGGTTAGATCCTTGGAGATGTTGATGCCCGGGAACTTGAAGTTACTCATCCTTTCCAATGCTGACTCTCAATGAGAACTGGTGTGTGTTCTCCAGGCTCCCCTTCTCGAAGTCCATAATCAATTCCTTGCTCATGCTGATGTTGATTGTGTGGTTATTGTTGCAACATCACATGACCAGCTGATCTATCTCGCTCCAGCATGCCTTCTTGTTGCCATCTGAGATTCTGCCAACAACAGTTGAGTGATAGGCAAATTTGTAGATGGCGTTTCAGCAGTACCTAACCACACAGTCATGAGTCCAGAGAGCATTGAGTACTGAGCTAAGCCCCTGTGTTGATTGTCAGCAAGGAGGCAATGCTATTACCAATCTCCACAGACTGTGGTCTTCTGATGATGAAGTTAAAGAAGCATAATTAGGCCATTTAGCCCTTCTATCTGCCCTGCTTCTTGATTATGAATCACTCAACTAGTTGATCTATCTCATTCCTAGGCAATCCTTTGCAAGAATCGTCAGATTCTGGTAGACAACTGGGGCAAGTAGGTAAGAAGGGAAATGGCATGTGGCCTTAATTGTAAAAGGGTTGGAGTTTTAAAAAAGGGAAGATTTGTTACTATTGAACCGTATGTTAGTGAGGCTGCAGCTGGAAGACTGCACTGTTTGATCCTCTGGGACAGGGGTTCCCAACCTGGGGTCCATGAACCCCTTGCTTAATGGTATTGATCCATGCCATACAAAGATCTGGGAACCCCTGATCTAGGGACAGATAATATAGGAATCAGTCCAAATGAGATCCACCAAGCTAATTCATGGGTTGAAAGGACTGTCCTATCAGAAGAGTTTGGTCTGTATTCCATGGAATTTAGAAGAACAAGGGGTGATCTTATTCAAACATGTCCATTCATAATAAGGCATGATAGGGAAGACGTGGAAATGTTTTCAGCAGTAAGTGAGCCACAGGCAAGAGGGCGTAGTTCAATATTAGGGGAATAGAAAGTTCTTGCAGTGGGGCATGAAATCCTGGACTGATCTACTCACGAGGGAGAAATCAGGGCCTTGGTGCAGAAGAGGAGCTGAGGCCTGGTGTGCATCATATTGAATGGTGGGGCAGGCTTGGGGTGGTGGGGTTGGGAGGGGTGGTGCAGGTGTTCCTGTTCCTGCTTTCTTGTGTTTTGCACCCCTTATTCAATGTTCATATGTCAGTAACACGATGGCACATTGAACATGGCCCAGGGAGAAGCTAAGTGATTATTGATCTATTACTCACTGAACCATTTGCAAAGTGGAATAGGGTAAACAGGCTAAGAACATTATATAAGGTGGTGATTATTAACTTAATTGTTCTGCTTTATAACTTGAACGTGAGGTAACCAGTAATCTTAAAGCAGAACCTTTGGTTCTATCATCTGATATTGGACCATTTTTACTGTGCCCATGGTCTGTTTTTTTTATCAATTATGCTATTGTTTGTACTGTTGTAACTATATGTTGCAACTACGTGGTTTTGTGCAGGTCTTGTAGCTTTAGTTTTTGGTCTTGTTTTGTCTGGTGGATTTGGAGCTCCTTTCCGGGAAACGCGCTAAGACAGTAGCGCGATATTAATACGCAGCAGCCTCTCCGGACTCCGAATTGGGGATTGCCAAACGTTATGTGGATTTTCTGGTGTAGTCTGTTTTGTCATGTGCTTTTGTGATATCATTCTGGAGGAACGTTGTCTCATTTTTTAACTGCATTGCATTTATGGTTTCTAAATGACAATAAACTGAATCTGAATCTGAATCTGATGGACCACAGCAACAGAATCGCCACAACTGCCCACACCCCCTCAACCAAAAATCCCTTCTCAGAACTGAGCTCTGTATCAGGTAGTAAAACTGCCCAAAGCATCTCGGGCACCAGCATGCCTGCCATATATACAGAAGGTTGCTGGAAAAAGCCCAGCAATATCATGAAGGATCCTACTCTGTTCATGAACTGTTTGTCCCACTCCCTCTAGGCAATGCAGCATCCATGCCAGGACCAGTAGACTCAGAAACAATTACTCCCCCCAAGCCATTAACCCTCCCCACCACCACTGCATACACATCACCTAGCAACACTTTATGCACATACAGTCAGTCTGTGGATATAAGTCTTACTTGGACATTGTGTTTTATAGGACAGATTACAAATTTATTGTGTTTCATTTTGTTTTTTAGTGTATTCTTAATGCTTGTATTTTTTTATACTGCATCAGATCTGGAGTAACAATAATATTGTTCTCAGTTACACTTTTGTACTGAAGAATGACAATAAACAATCCTGAATTCTGAATCTTGAATCTTGAATGTTAACTCTGTAACAGATTTTGGGATTCACGTTAATGTCTGCTGTGAACTGTTGCACGTTCCTTTTCACTCCTCCAACATACGTAAATAGTCCCTGTATCTTGCTGCTGGGCCCAGCTTGCCCATTATAAGACCATAAAACCATAAGACGTAGGAGCAGAACTTGGCCATTTGGCCCATTGAGTTTTCTCCGCCACTTGATGGCCCTCTGGTCCTGGACTCTCCTGCTACATGAAACATCTTCTCCACATCTACTCCATCCAGGCCTTTCAATGAGATCCACCCTCATCCTTCTGAACTCCAGCATATACTGGCCCAAAGCATTCAATGTTAACCCGTTCATTCCTGAGATCATTCTCATGAATCTTCTCTGTCAGCACCTCCAATATCAGCACATTTTTTCATAGATAAGGGGTCCAAAAGTGCTCGTAGTATTCCAAATGCAGTCTGACTAATGCCGTATAAAGCTTTAGCATTACATCCTTGCTTTTGTATTCTAGTCCCCTCAAAATGAATGCTAAAATTGCATTTGCTTCCTTACCATGACCTCAACCAGTAAATTAACTATTAGGGAATCCTGCACAAGGACTTACAAGTCCTCTTGCAACCTGCCATATCTGTCTTTAAAATACTGTTATTTTCATCAACATACATATTTCATCAAACTAATCTAGCTGATCTATGGACACCAATTCTCATGACCTTCTACGGATGAGCACCCTAACATCCTGCGTCACAGTGTGGTACTGAAACAGCTCTGCAACAGTCTGCAAGGCTCTACAAAGGGCAGACAAACTACTCAGAGCATCACCATAGCCAGCCTGCCTGAGATTAAAGACACACCTGTATACAGAAAGGTATTGGAGAAAGGCCGGCAATATCATGAAAGATCTCACCCACTCTGCTTATGGAGTGTTTGTCTCCTCCCATCAGGTAAAGACGCTATGGAAGATGCCTGCCAGGGACACTAGACCAAAAACCAGTTACTTCCCCCAAGACATCAGGGTGGTCAACCTCCACTCATTAACCCAGCCCACCCCCAGTACATACTGTACACATCACCCAGCATCTTTTTATGCACATACAGTACAATCAGCCTATGTATATATCAGTTAGTTGTACATTGTGTTTTGTAGGATTGCTTGGATGTTAATATTTACTTTTGAATCTCCTCCCATCCGGTAGGTGCTACAGGAGCCTCCACTCCTGCACCAGCCATCCCAGGAAGAGCTTCTCCCCTGAGGCTGTGACCCCACTGAACCTCACATCACAGCACTAAGCAGTATTGCACCCATATTGGACAGTCTCAGTACTTTTATATTTGTGTGCTGTAGCACTTAGTTTTTATTCACAGTTATTTTGTAAATAACACTATTCTTAAATTTCTGGTTAGATGCTAACTGCATTTTATTTGGTTTGGTATCTGTACTCGGCACAATGACAATAAAGTTGAATCTAATCTAATCTAATATTTATTATGTTTCTTTGGGTGTTTTTGGGGGGGGGGTGTTCTTTATCTTTATTGTGTTTTTGTATGTTGCATCGGATCCAGAGTAACAATCACTTTGATCTGCTCTACTCATGCACTGATAAATAACAATAAATAATTTCAAAGCTTGAAGCTTATTGAATTCTATCACCTTCACTTTTGGTTCAACTGCATCCTTTACACTACAGAGTCCATTTTCAGTGGATACTGGACCTAGAGGTGTGTTACAATTGGATCTGAGCTAACCAGGTCCAGTCCTGGGTGTGACTGCCTTTGTGTCAGTTGATTTCCAATTCATCTGGTAACTCAGTTAATTGTCTCCCGAGAGGGTGGTGAATCAGTGGAATTCATTGCACTGACAACTGTGAAGGCCAAGTCACTAAGTATATTTAAGGCGGATGTTGATAGGTTCTTGATTAGTAAGGGCATCAAGAGGGTGAAGGAAGGAGAATGGGTTTGAGAGAGAGAACAATTTAGCAATGATCGAATGGGTGAGCAGACTCGGTATCCCAAATGGCCTAATTCTGCTTCTATGTCTTATGGTCTTTATCCTTTTATATCACTGCAGTTTTTAACTACAAGTTTAAGAGCATTAGAAAGAGAATTTCAGACTAAATTAAACAAATAAGAAATCAGAATCACAAACAGAATTAGGTTTAATATCACCGGCATATGTCGTGAAATTTGTGAACTTTGTGGCAGCAATACGATGCGATTCATACAGAAAAACAACTTAATTAAAGTAAATATATATATATATGTATGTGTGTGTGTGTGTGTGTGTGTTAAAATAAGTAGTGGGAGAAAGAAATAAACAAATAAAGTAGTGAGGTAGTGTTCAGGGACTCAATCTCCATTTAGAAATGGGAAGGCAGAGGGGAATAAGCTGTTCCTGAATCACTGAGTGTGTGCCTTCAGGCTTCTGTACCTCCTACCTGATGGTAACAATGAGAGAGGACATGTCCTGGGTTGTGGGAGTCCTTAAAGATGGACGCCAGCTTCCTTGGACATTGCTCCTTGAAGACATCTTTGACACTATGGAGTCAATACCCACGATGGAGGTGATGAACTTTACAACTTTCTGCAACTTGCTTCAATCCTGTGCAGTAGTCACACCCTCTCCCCCCATACTAGACGGTGATGTAGCTGGTGAGGAAGCCCTCCATGGTATGTTTGGGGAAGTTTTCAAGTGTTTAAAGTGACAAGCCAAATCCTCACACTCCAAATGAAACATAGCTGCGGCCTTGCCTTCTTTATAGCTGCATCAATATGTTACAACTAGGTTAGGTCCTCACCCAGGAGCTTGAAATTGCTCACTCTCTCTACTTCTGATCCCTCTATGAGGATTGGTTTGTGTTCCCTTGTTCTACCCTTTCTTAAGTCCACAATCAACACTTTAGTCTTACTAACTTTGAATGCAAAGTTGTTGCTATGACATCACTCAACTAGCTAGTAAGACAAAGGAATGCAAACCAGGTGAGTCCTAGATTATTGGATGTATTATATTGACTCTGGAAGTTTGGGAACTGAATGCAAAGTACACTGAGCATTCTGATTCTGTTCTACTGAAAATATGCAGGGGAAGACACTGCATGAATGTTCATGATACTTCATGGTCATTGAAATCTTCAGGATGAGATCAGGGTAAGGCATTAAGTGCCCATCTCCTGTATTAACACATTGTTAAAGGCATATCCCTGCAACATAATGCACACTTCTGGACAGGTCTGTGTTGTCACCTAATATTCTGGCCAGGTGTACATTGAGGGAACCATCCCTCAATACTGGAACGGCAGAGGGATAATGTGTGTGTTTGGAGTGTGTGCTCAGAAGATCTCAGTCCAGCCTCCAGTATGAAATATTCAAAACGGCTCTGCTCATTGGATGAACTCCCATAGTTAATAGGTAATTCTGCAAAGTTACCCATCTACACTCAGAAAGTTAAAGGAGGTTATTACAGCTAATGAAAATGTTGGTAATCACTTATTGTTGTCTTTGTATTTAATAACTAGAGTATATTGTGTCAGAAGAAGTAATGGAGATTCTCCCTAAAAGATCTGCTGTGTTAAGTAAGACTTCTATATCTCTAGCTTCAGAATCTCTCTGACTCAGTCAGTGACTGACTGAGTCAGGTATCAGAGAAACAATGAGTCTTCAATGATCTCCTCAGTTTTGTTGCCACCTCATGTCTTTGTTGTCTTCTGAGGAAAATGACAAAAGAAGATATCCTGAGGCTTGTGTTCATCAGGTTGAGGTGTAGAATTGTTGGGGAGGAACGTATTAGTTCCAGAAGTGATCTCATTCAGAAGGTTCCTTGGAAGTCAAGAATGAGATACAAATCTAAAGTTACAGCTATTTTATTGGATGTTTATCATAGTACGGGTCAAACAAGGTCAGCCTCCACTCAAAAGCAAAGCAGAGGGGAACTGTACCTGTGACTGTTACAGGTCCTGAAGGCTAAGGTCTGTGATCAGCGAATCCTGGTGCCAACACCCAGAGGTGGCCGAGTCTAGAGGTTGAGGATTGATGGTCGGCTAGTCTGCAAATCTGGAGGTCAAAGTCCTTAAGTTGAGGCCCATAGGTTGATGGCTCTGGGTTGGCGAGTCCAGGGATTGGAGGCCCAATGTCTGCGAGTCCAGAGTTTGGAGGCCCATCGTTGTATGCGTGTGGACGGGTGGAGTGTGGCAAAGGAGCTTGTTTTGCTGTTGTTTTGTTGTTGTTTTTGCTTGAGTTGTTCTGCTGAACATTGTGGCCATGCTATGGAGGCACTGGAATGTGTGGTGCCACTTGCAGGCTGTCCCCAGCATATCCTTAAATTGTGCTGGTTGTTAATGCAATTGACACATTTCACTGTATGTTTCAATGTACATGGCATAACTAAAATGAATCTGAATATGTATCTGTAGTAAGCTGTAAGAAAGGAATCCAAGCACATGGCTTGCTTTTGTAACGTTTTGGTCCAGTTTAGATATGAAACCTGTGAACAGGTACTGACTGAGTCACTCTTTAACTTTACCGAGTAACTACACGAGCTGTATAAGTCACTAGAAGTTTACAGACTAATAAGTGATTGCAAAGATATAAGCAAGCACAAAGAAAGCTAAGCAAGGAAAACAACATTCTGGAGCCTAATCCAACAAATGGAATTTGGGACATCAAAGGGTTCTGGATACAAGCCAGCTTTTCACGTCCACCTCTATTCAAGAAATAAACAACAAAATAATCAGTGTGGAAATGTTGTTCTGCTTGGATCTGCTTGGCTCTTCAATCAAAAATACCCTATTTCTGGATAATAACTTCTATTTTCTATACGATGCCGGAAGAAAGGGTGTCTAAATTAATCATTTGCCAATAATGAAAATTTCACTGTTGATCTTGAAGATTATCTTTGGTTTCTTTCCAATAAACTGTTAAACTGTTAAATTACATTCCACAAAACATACAAATGTTAGATGATAATATACATCCATTGGCCACTTTATTAGGTACAAGAGATACGGTCTTCTGCTGTTGTAGCGTATTCGCTTCAAGGATTGACATGTTGCGCATTCAGGAATGTTCTTCTGTATGAGACTGTTGCAATGTGTGGTTAGAATCAGACTCAGGTTTAATACCACTGGCATGGATCATGAAATTTGTTCATTTTCGCCAGCAGTACATTGCTATACAAAATATTTTTTAAAATAACTATAAAAATTAAATTAAATGAGTAGAGCGCAAAATGAGCAAAATAAGAAAATAAATTGAGATAGTGTTCATGGGTTCATCAAGCATTCAGTAATCTGACGGTGGACACGAAGAAGCTGTTCCTAAAAAGTTGAGTGAGTGTCTTCCGGTTCCTGTACTCCCTCCTTGATGGTCGCAATGAGAAGAGGGCATGTCCTGGGTGATAGGGGTTGTTAATGGTAGATGCTGCCTTTTTGAGGCATTGCCATTTGAGGATGTTCTCGATGCCGGGGATGCTAGTGACCATGATGGAGCGGGCTGAGTTCACCACTTTCTGTAGCCTTTTTGATCCTGTGCAGTCGCCTTTCCATATCATAAAAGAACATAAGAACTAGGAGAAGGAGTAGGCCCATTGAGCCTGCTCCGCCATTCAATAAAATCATGGCTGATCTGGCCATGGACTCACCTCCACCTACCAGTCTTTTAGCAACAGCAGACTGCAATGGGTCCAGGTCCTTGCTCAGGCAGGAGTTGACTCTGGCCTTGACCAACCTCATAAAGCCCTCAATTACAGTAGATGTGAGTGCCACTGGGTGATAGTCATTGAGGCAGCTCTCCCTGCTCTTCTTGGGCACTGATATGATTGTTGTCCTTTTGAAGCAGGTGAGAACCTCTGACTGTTCCAGTGAGAGATTGAACACACCTGCCAGTTGGTTGGCTCAGGTTTTCAGTGTTCTACCAGGTACACCATCAAGGACTGAGGCCTTGCAAAGTTTTACTCTCTCAAAATATGTTCTGACTTCAGTCTCTGAGACAGAGATCACTGGGTCACCAGATGCTGCAGAAATTCACACAGCTGTAGTTTCATTCTCCCTTTTGAAAGCTTGCATAAAAGGCGTAGAGCTCATCTGGGAATGAAGCATGACAACCACTCATGATCTTAGATTTCACCTTGTAGGAAGTTATGGCCTGCAAACACTGCAAGAGCTGACGTGCATCCGATTCCAGCTCTAACTTCAATTTGATTTTTTTCTCACTCTTAAAATGGCCTCCCATAGGTCATATCTGGGCTTCTTATTTGGTTTGGTACCTCTGATCTTGAATGCCACAGATGCTGCCCTCAGCAGACGACAAATTTCCTGGTTCATTCATGGCCTTTGGTTTGGGTATGTCCAGTATGTTCTCGAAGGCACACATTCATCCACACAGGTCTTGATGAAGTTGGTGACAACTAAGATGCATTCACTGAATTCAATGATGAATCCCTGAATATTGTCCAATCCACTGACTCAGATCAGTCCTGTAAACACTCGTCTACCTCCCTTGACCATGCTTCTTGGTCCTTACCACTGTTGCTCTGGTCTTTAGACTCTGTCTGTTTGCTGAGAGAAGAAGTGCTGCCAGGATTCAAAAGTGTGCCTGTGGGATGGCACAGCAGGAATTCTTTTTTTTATTGAGTTTTCAAATGATTACAGAAAGAAAAAAAAAATTATCTACCCTTCCCCCTCCCCTTAACCCCTCCCCCCTAACATCCCTATAGAAGAAAAGAAAAAGAAAAAGAAGAAAAAAGAAAGAAAGAAAGAAAGAAAGAAAGAAAGAAAGAAAGAATGCCTGGATATCGGAAGATCCCCACATGCTCCACGGAGTTCATAATAACTTTAGTACATATATTTATTTATTTCCCCAAATAACCAATTATTTTATCTTCGGAGCACCTATATATTCAATCCTGTCTTTTGTAAATAAGGGCGTCAAATTTTCAAAAATCTGTCATATTTATCTCTTAAATTATAAGTAATTTTTTCAAGTGGAATACAGCTGGAAATTTCATTCTTCCAACGATCTATACTTAAGTATGAATCCAATTTCCAAGTAACTGCAATAGCCTTTTTGGCTACTGCCAGTGCAATTTTTATGAATTCTTTCTGATATTTATTCAATTTGGGTTTCGGTTTTGTCCCTTCAATATTGCCTAATAAAAATAATATTGGGTTATGTGGAAGTTGTGTTCCATTAATTTGTTCCAGTAAAATTCTTAAATTTGTCCAAAAAGGTTGAATTTTAGAACAAGACCAAGTAGAATGTAAAAAAGTACCAATTTCTTGGTTACATCGGAAACACTGATCAGATAAATTTGGGTTTAATTTATTTATTTTTTGTGGTGTAATATATAATTGATGTAAAAAATTATATTGCACTAATCTTAACCAGACATTTATTGTATTTGTCATACTATCAAGACATAGTCTTGACCAATTTGTTTCTTCAATTTTAATATTCAAGTCAATTTCCCATTTTTGTCTTGACTACAGCAGGAATTCTTGATGGTGGTGCATTGGTGGTTATAACAGTGGTTATTTGAGTTACTGTCACTTCCCTGTCAGCTTGAGCCAGTCAGGCCATTCTCCTCTGAACTTGCTCATTAATTAGGTATTTTCGCCCACAGAACTGTGGCCCACTGTTGCTTTTTTTTTTGTTTTTTGAACCATTCTCTGTAAGCTCTGGAGACTATTGTGTGTGAAAACCCCAAGAGATCAGCAGTTTTTGAGATCCTCAAGCTACTTTGTCCGGCAGCAGCAATCATTCCGTGGTCAAAGTCACTTAGATCACCTTTCTTCTCTGCTTTGATATTTGGTCTGAACAACAACTGAACCTCTTGGCTATGTTTGCATACTATTCTGCACTGAGTTGCTGCCACATGATTGGCTGAGTAGTTCTTTGCGTTAATGGGCAGGTGTACAGGTGTACCGAATGAAGTCGCTACTGAGTGTAAGTTGCATCCATTCCTAATCATAGTAATGTAGATAGAAAGGATAATCATTTTTACTTCCAGAAGTTTGCCTTTAAGAATGAGCCATTCACCTTCTTATTTAGAACAGAACAGCGCAGTCAGCCCATAATATTAAACCTACTCCATGATCAATATAACTCTTCCATCCTACCCAGCTTATGAGCCTCCATTTTTCTTACATCCGTGTACCTATCAAAGAGCCTCTTAAATGACCCTGTTGTTTCAGCCATTCCACCACCCCGGCAGTATGTTCCAAACACCTACAACTCTGTGTAAAAAAAAACTATCTCTGACATTTCCCCTAAAATATCCTCTACTCACCTCAAACATATGTCCTCTGGTATTGGCCATGCTGCCCTGAGAAATAGGTGTTGGCTGTCCACTCTCTCTATGCCTCTCATAATCTGACACAGCTCTATCAAGTTACCTCTCATCCTTCATCACTCCAAAGATAAAACCCCTAAATCACTAAAGCTCTCCTCACAAGGCACACTCTCTAATCCTGGGAGCATCCCAGTAATTCTCCACTGCATCCTCTCTGAAAGTTTCCACATCCTTCCTATAATAGGTTGTTAGATATGTGTATTGAGAAATTGACCAATGTTTGACCAGCCCATGCATGCACCATTCATTGTTCCAAAACTACATTTTATTGGTTCATTTGTTTCATTTCATTTCATCGGTTCAGGGGGAGCAATATCCTTGCAGGTACATTTGCTAGCATGGTTCGGGAGGGTTTAAACTAATTTGCAAGGGGGATGGTACCCGGAGCGATAGAGCAGTGAAAGAAGTGCATGGAGTAAAGCCAGATCTAACATGGAGAGGCTTTGAGGAAAGAGCAGCAGAATAAAGGGTGTAAAGTAGTAAGGTAGAAGGGCTAAAGTGCATGTACTTCAATGCAAGAAGCATCAGGAACAAAGGTGATGAACTGAGAGCTTGGATACATACATGGAATTATGATGTAGTAGCCATTACAGAGACTTGGCTGGCACCAGGGCAGGAATGGATTCTCAATATTCCTGGATTTCAGTGCTTTAAAAGGGATAGAGAGGTGGGGAAAGGGGAGGAGGGGTGGCATTACTGGTCAGGGATACTATTACAGCTACAGAAAGGGTGGGTAATGTAGCAGGATCCTCTTTTGAGTCAGTATGGGTGGAAGTCAGGAACAGGAAGGGAGCAGTTACTCTACTGGGGGTATTCTATAGGCCCCCTGGTAGCAGCAGAGATTCTGAGGAGCAGATTGGGAGGCAGATTTTGGAAAGGTGCAAAAATAACAGGGTTGTTATCATGGGTGACTTTAACTTCCCTAATATTGATTGGCACCGGATTATTTCCAAGTGTTTGGATGGGGCAGAGTTTGTTAAGTGTGTCCAGGACGGATTCCTGCCACAGTATGCTGCCCTTGCGCGCGGCGCATTTCCTCTGAGCCTCTGCGGTGCGTCTGATTTCTGCTGCATACGCTCCTTTAGTGGTCCTGCTCCACCAGGTTGGGCGGTCCAGAGCAAGCGATTCCCAGCTACTGGGATTCATGTTGAGGTCTTTGAGGGACACTTTGAGGCAGTCTTTGAAACGTTTCTTCTGCCCTCCAGCTGAGCGCTTGCCCTGGCTCAGCTCTCCATACAGTAGCTGTTTTGGTAGTCGACTGTCAGACATCCTGACGACATGGCCAGCCCATCTGGCTTGGGCTTTCTGTAGGAGGGTGTAGACACTGTGGGTGCTAGCCCGATCCAGGACCTCCGTGTCTGGGACTTTGTCCTGCCATTGTACGTGGAGAAGTCTGCGGAGGCAGCTCAAGTGGAAGTGGTTGAGCTGTTTAGCGTGTCTGCTGTAGACAGTCCGGGTCTCGCTGGCATAGAGGAGGGTGGTGAGAACAACTGCTCGGTAGACCTTCAGCTTGGTGGTAAGGCTGAGTCCTCTCTGCTCCCATACATTCTCACGGAGTCTCCCAAAGGCGGCACTGGCTTTGGCAATTCTCTTGCTGATCTCTGCATCTATGTTCACCGCTCGTGATAGAGTACTGCCCAGATAAGTAAAGCTGTCGACTGCCAGTAGCTTCTGCCCCTTTACTGTGATGTGTGTCACATCACATCACAGTAAAGGGGCAGAAGAATGAATTTTAGTAAGGCATTTGACAAGGTTCCACATGGTAAGCTTATTCAGAAAGTCAGAAGGCATGGGATCCAGGGAAGTTTGGCCAGGTGGATTCAGAATTGGCATACCTGCAGAAGGCAGAGGGTCATGGTGGAGGGAGTACATTCAGATTGGAGGGTTGTGATTTGTGGTGTCCCACAAGGATCTGTTCTAGGACCTCTACTTTTCGTGATTTTTATTAACAACCTGGATGTGAGGGTAGAAGGGTGGGTTGGCAAGTTTGCAGATGACACAAAGGTTGGTGGTGTTGTAGATAGTGTAGAGGATTGTTGAAAATTGCAGAGAGACATTGATAGGATGCAGAAGTGGGCTGAGAAGTGGCAGATGGAGTTCAACCCAGAGAAGTGTGAGGTGGTACACTTTGGAAGGACAAACTCCAAGGCAAAGTACAAAGTAAATGGCAGGATACTTGGTAGTGTGGAGGAGCAGAGGGATCTGGGGGTACATGTCCACAGATCCCTGTAAGTTGCCTTACAGGTAGATAGGGTAGATAAGAAAGTTTATGGGGTGTTAGCCTTCATAAGTCGAGGGACAGAGTTTAAGAGATGCGATGTAATGATGCAGCTCTATAAAACTCTGGTTAGGCCACACTTGTACTGTGTCCAGTTCTGGTCGCCTCACTATAGGAAGGATGTGGAAGCATTGGAAAGGGTACAGAGGAGATTTACCAGGATGCTGCCTGGTTTAGAGAGTATGGATTATGATCAGAGATTAAGGGAGCTAGGGCTTTACTCTTTGGAGAGAAGAAGGATGAGAGGAGACATGATAGAGGTGTACAAGATATTAAGAGGAATAGACAGAGTGGACAGCCAGCGCCTCTTCCCCAGGGCACCACTGCTCGGTACAAGAGGACATGGCTTTAAGGTAAGGGGAGGGAAGTTCAAGGGGGATATTAGAGGAAGGTTTTTTACTCAGAGAGTGGTTGGTGCGTGGAATGCACTGCCTGAGTCAGTGGTGGAGGCAGATACACTAGTGATGTTTAAGAGACTACTAGACATGTATATGGAGGAATTTAAGGTGGAGGGGGGGTTTATATGGGAGGCAGGGTTTGAGGGTCAGCACAACATTGTGGGCTGAAGGGCCTGTAATGTGCTGTATTATTCTATGTTCTATCAACTTAATTGCACTAGATTTTGTAAGCAGAAAAAGCACATGCTTGGTTAATGTTACCGCCAACTGGCAAACATCTGGTGAGCCTGTTTTCACATGACTGAAACCACAAAGGTTAAATTTCAAAGTAAATTATTATCAAAGTATGTATCTATACATCACTAAATACTACAATGAGATTCATTTTCTTGCGGGTATTCACAGTAGAACAAAGAAATACAATAGAATGAATGAAAAACTACACACAATCAAAGACAGACAAACAAACAATGTGCAAAAGACAAACTGTGCAAATACAAAAAACAAGTAATAATGATAATAATAAATAAACAAGTAATAAATAATATTGAGAACATAACTTGCTGAGTTCTTGAATGTGGTCGGGTTGTGGAATCAGCTCAGTGTTGAGGTGCGTCTAGTTACCTACGCTGGTTCAGGAGCCTGATGGTTGAGGGGTAATAACTGTTCCTGAACCTGGTGGTGTGGGTCCTGAGGCTCATTGTGGTGAGTGAAATTATCCACGCTGGTTCAGGAGCCTGATGGTTGAGGGGTAATAACTGCTCCTGAACCTGGTGGTTGTGCTTCCTTCACGATGCAGCAGAGAGAAGAGAGCATGGCCTGAACGGTGGGGGTCTTTGATGATGGATGCTGTTTACTTGTGGTAGAGCACCTTGCAGACATGCTCAGTGGTGGGGAGGACATTTCCTGCGATGGACCAGCTATATCTATTAGCTTTTATAGGCTTTTCCGCTCATGGGCATTGGTGTTTCTGTACCAGCCGTGATGCAACCAGCTAGGATCCTCTCCACTCTGCATCTATAGAAGCGTGTCAACGTTTTAGATGACATGCTGAACCTGTACACGATACTAAGAAGGTAGATACGCTGCCATGCCTTCTTTGTAATGGCATTTACGTTCCGCTCCGCACATGCTTGGTTAATGTTACTGCCTGCTGACAAGCACCTAGGTAACCTGACTGAAACCATAAAGTTCAAAGTTCAAAGTTGAAAATAAATTTATTATCAAAGTATCTAAATGTCACGAAATACTACCCTGAGATTCATTTTCTTGCAGGCATTCACAGTAGAACAAAGAAATACAATAGAGTCAATGAAAAACTACAAAGACTGACAAACAACCAATGTGTAAAAGAAAAATGGTGCAAATACAAAACTATTAATATTAATATTGTAAACAAACAAACATAAATAAATAATTATTACTGAGGACATGAGTTGTAGAGTAAAATCGCTCATTTGTTTATACGTTTCAGAAGTATGTTCATAAAAGGATATTACAGATGGCCGGTTGCAGTGATAGTAGCTTAGAAATACATCTCATAGCTTCATGAGGTGTCTGCAAAGCATGGCCATATATTGTCACTGTCATCTTGTCCCCAAGAACACATAACATCACTGTATATCATCACTGTCATCTTGTCTGCAAAGACACATAACATCACTGTGTATCATCACTGTCATCTTGTCCCCAAGAACACAAAACATCACTGTATATCGTCACAGTAATTTTGTCCCCAAAAACACAAAACATCACTGTATATCATCACCGAAATCTTGTCCCAAAGAACACAAAACATCACTGTGTATCATCACTGTCATCCTGTCCCCAGACAGACATAACATCGTCTTATATCGCCATTCTCATCTTGTTTAAAAATAAGTTGGCAAACTTAAACCTTCAAAGTGCAGGAAATGGAAACGGCTATAATCATTTTGTGATCTTCAGGATAAACACAAATGCAGATGTGCACTTTTGCTGAATAGATGTTATTTCAACAAATTGACCAGAAACATTTTCAGTTCAGACGTTCCTCTTTCCATTTGAAAATGCTCACATGTTTCCCTTAGTATTTGTTATTATTTAAATACATTTTAACCATTAATTATCTAGTTTATTCTTTTCAATAAGTACTCAAGTCAATTATTCTCTACTGTGGTGTTCGCCAACCCGTTGATCGTGATCGACTAGTCGATCTTAGAGACTTTCCCAGTAGATCCCGAAAAAAAAGAAAAATAAATACACAAATACTGTTGAGAGACTGTTTCTGGGTTGCGGGGTTTTAGTTTTGTTCTTTCTGCCCAGTGCGCATGTGTGTAGCTCCCCCCTCCCCCCAGACTACACAGTGTAATTCAGTAGTCCCCAACCGCCGGGCCGGAGGAAACAATATGAGTCAGCTGCACCTTTCCTCATTCCCTGTCACGCCCACTGTTGAACTTGAATACACGCGAGGTCATTACCCAAGTGCACCAGGGATCACTGGTTGGCCTCGGGTAACCGGCCGGCGGCAAGTGCTGTTGCTATCGGCCCGGAGCGCGGACAGACGGGCACCGCCTTTGAACCTGTTTAGCACTCCGAATATTTGTGGGGAACCCAGTGCTAAAATATTCACAAACCTCATTCAGGCTCAGGGTTTCATAAGCAGCAGAGCAGCTACCTCGCTGCGATCTACTGAAACAAACTTTTGTTGGCCGATAGATCCTACAAGGGGGGCGGGCGCGCGTCCTAATGCACTTCTCGCTCGGTCGCTCTCTCTCCGGGCTGCGACCGCTGCGGCCGCAGTACGGGAACAGACGCACCTGGCCAAGATGTCTGGTGGCAGGTGGGTGGGAGGCTGGAGCTCGGGCCCGGAGGCTGTCTAATGAGGCAATGAAGCCCTCAAAATTGCTTTGGTACCCTGAGTCCAAGCACCCTGCACTGAAAGACAAACCCGTTGAGTTTTGTGGCTGGTCCGCAAAAATATTGTCAATATTAAACCAGTCTGCAGTGCAAAAACGTTATTTCTACTTCCGGGTTACGGGGTTTTACTTCCTGTCTTTTCTGCCCCGCTGGGCATGTATGTAACAAATAGATTTGGAGTCGATCTCGCCTTTCACTAGAGCTGAGGTAGGGGATCTTGGGCTTAAAAAGGTTGGTGACCACTGTTCTACTGCAATATATTTTCCTCATACTTACTGGGATGGACTGTTTGCACTCGGTGCTCTCTGCTTCTGTGACATAGAGCTTCCATCACAGTTTTGATAATCTCCTGCCACAGATCAGAAATCTTAGGTGGCCCGGTGTGCAGCAGATAGCATATCGCTACTACAGTGCCAACTGTAAGATCGGGGTTCTATTCCTGCCTCTCTCTGTAAAGGGTTTGCACATTATCCCGTTTCCTCCGGGTGCTCCGGTACCCACCCCACCCCCACATTCCAAAGGTGTATAGTTATACGGTAGTTATAGAGATGCGGGCATGTTCTAAAACATCTTTTCCCTGAGATCATACGATATCGGAGCTGAGTTAGGCCATTCAGCCCATTGAGTCTGCTTCACCATTCCATCATGGCTGATTTATAATCCCTCTCAACCCCATTCTCCTGCCTTCTCCCCTGCAGTCTTAGACTTTTTGACTATTCAAGAACCTATCACCCTCCACTTTTAAAGGCCAATGATATGGCCTCCACAGTCGTCTGTGGCAATGAATTCCATAGGTTCACCACCCTCTCTCTAAAGAATTTCTCCTCATCTCTGTTCTAAAGGGATGTCCTTGTATTCTGAGGCTGTGGACTCCAGTACTAGGCTCTGTCACTATTGGAAACATTCTTTCCACATTCACTCTATCTAGGCCTTTCAATGTTCAATAGGTTCTAATGAGATCCTCCCTTGTTCTTCTAAGCTCTAGCAAATACGGGCCCAGGGCCAACAATCATTCCTCATACATTAACCTTTTTGTTAACATACATTAATATGCCATGTATGTCCTTCCTAGAGCTACACCTATGTAAGTACTTTTTCAAGTGCACTCTCTAATGGAACAGATAAAACTGTGAAAGGTGGGTGGGGGAGGCTGAGGGTGAGGGGTAGGAGGTGGACAAACAATTATTTTTCCAAATAAAATTGTCTGAGGTTCTGTAAATTGGTACAAAACATCTAGACAATCCATGGTTTCAGTTATTTACCCATATGGGTGTGATATAGCCACGATTTACAGATGGTATCAGCCATTTTCTCACCACTACAATGCTAACCCCATCCTCATTACCCACTTACAGTGAGTTCCACTGTTAGTAATCTGGGAGAAATAGAAATGTTTGCACCAGGTCAAATAAGGTCACATGAAAAACAAGAGCTCAGAATCACAATCAGAACCAGAATTACAACCAGAATCAGAATCAGAATCAAAATCAGAACCAGAACCAGAATCAGAAACAGACTTACAAACAAAATCAGAAACAGAATCAAAATCAGAGCCAGAACCAGAATCAGAAACAGACTTACAAACAAAATCAAAATCAGAATGAGAATCAGAACCAGAACAAGAACCAGAAGCAGAAGCAGAAGCAGAACCAGAACCAGAATCAGAACCAGAATCAGAATCAGAATCAGAATCAGAATCAGAATCAGAAGCAGAAGCAGAAGCAGAAGCAGAACCAGAAACAGAATCAGTACCAGAACCAGAACCAGAATCAGAATCAGAAGCAGAACCAGAATCAGAACCAGAAACAGAATCAGTACCAGAACCAGAATCAGAACCAGAAGCAGAAGCAGAATCAGAATCAGAATCAGTACCAGAACCAGAATCAGTACCAGAACCAAAATCAGAATCAGTACCAGAACCAGAATCAGAACCAGAACCAAAATCAGAATCAGTACCAGAACCAGAATCAGAACCAGAACCAGAACCAGAAGCAGAAGCAGAACCAGAAGCAGAAGCAGAAGCAGAACCAAAATCAGAATCAGTACCAGAACCAGAATCAGAACCAGAACCAAAATCAGAATCAGTACCAGAACCAGAATCAGAACCAGAATCAGAATCAGAAGCAGAATCAGAATCAGAAGCAGAATCAGAATCAGAAGCAGAATCAGAATCAGAAGCAGAATCAGAATCAGGTTTATTACCACTGTCTTAGTTGATGTGAAATTCATTGTTTTGGCAGTAATACAGTGCAAAGACAGAGAACTACCTACAAATTACAAAATAAATAAATGAATAGTGCAATTAAATGAGGCAGTGTTCACAGGCTCATGGAATATTCACAAATTTGTCAGCGGAGGGGAAGAATGTGTTCCTGAATCATTGAATGTGGGTCTTCAGGATCCTGTACTTCAATGCTGATGATAGGAATGAGAAGTGGACATAGCCCAGAAGGTGAGGATCCTTAATGCTGGATGCTGTCTTCTTGAGGTACTGTCCATTGAAGATGTCATCAGTGGTGGGAAGGATTGTGCCCCTAATGGAGTTAGTTAGATCTACATCTCTTGCAAATCTGTGCATTGGAATCCCCTTACCAGGCTGTGATGCGACTAGTTAGAATGCTCTCCACCATATATCATTAGAAATTTGCTAGAGTCTTTGGTCACATAGCAAATACTAAACACTCATCACTGCTGATCAAACTACCTTCTCTCTGCGAATAGCTTGTTCTCTTCTAACCATGACTGGACTGCCCCTCCGTCCCCAGATCCGCAAATAGTATCCTATTTCACCTGACCTTCATATACCCAGCTAACCTGCCAGAGATACACAGCACTGCCCAGCTTATCACAGTCATCTATCAGTCCTGCTACAATTCATCATACTACAATCACCACATCCGGAATCCAATTCCACTGCCATCTGCTGCCTGCTTCTCATCCCAACCTGCATCAGGTCCCTCCATGGCTACCACCCCACTGCACCTTGTACTTTATCTCAGGATCTTCCTCGGGCACCGAGCTGCTCTTATAGGCTTTAGCTTCGTGAAGAAGGCTTTCCACTCGAAATACCTGCATCCTGTCACAAGTTACCTCTGGTCACTGTATGATAATCAGAACGGGCAGGATACGAGGGAGCTTTCTCAACACAAGGTTGAAAGTTGCATGGGGAACCTGCCCCCAGAATGAAATGCAGGCTGACATATCCTTTATAGCTTGCCACAGAATCTTCCAGCACAGTAAGCCTAAGGAGGGAATAGGGATAAAGTTTGTTAAGTGGGGAGGAGGCCAATGACACTAATTTAACACTGGACTTGTACGAAGCAGACTAACAGCAAACACGTGGCAGGGAAATCTACCTCTGCAGCATGGGAAGAACTGAAAGGAGAAATAGCTCAAGTTCAGATAAGAACAGAGATGTGGAGGGAGATGGAGGGCTGCTGAAAAGAAAGAAAAAGGAAGAACACAGCAGGTGCAGGGGATTAAGATGGGTAAGGAGATGTTTTAAAAGGAAATTGACAAGAAAAAGAGGGGTCACAAAACATCACTCTCAGACAGGAATGAGGTAAATCTGAGGGAGTTTTGTAAGTATTTCAATATAAAATGAACTTTATGTGTTGGTGAAAAGGGCAGTGAAACAGTAGATGGTGTTTAATCTTAATAAACGTGAGATGATGAATTTTGGGAGTTCAAAGGAGGCAAGGACATTAACCATGTACTTAGGGTATATTGAGGAAAATAGGACTTGCTGGACATGTCCTAAGATCCTTGAAGGTGGCATGAAGTAACAGGGTTAAGAAGTCGTACGTGAACTGGCCTTCATTCATCAGGACACTGAGTACAGGAGAGGGAGATTATGTGCTAATGTGGTTGGCATGGTAGTGCAGTGGTTTGCACAATACATTACAGTGCCAGCTGTAAGATGGAGGCTAAATTCCGATCACTGACTGTAAGGAGTTCGCACATACTCCCCGTGACAGTGTGGCTTTCCTCCGGGTGCTCCCGCTTCCTCTCACATTTCAAAGTCTTATGGTTAGGTTCATGAGTTGTGGACATGCTATGCCACTGCCAGAAGTGATTTACATTTGAAAAATAAAAGCTGAATTTTATCTTTATCCTTAAAATTTTTTAAACCATTGGCTAGACCTCAACTGAAGTGCTGTATGCAGTCCTGGTCCATAGGAAAGACATGATACCAAAAGGGAAGGTGCAGAGGAGATGGACATCGTGAATGGCAGTGATGTTTCACTCCCAGATGAACTCAATGTCTTCTATGCGTGCTTAGAAAGGGAAAATGAAACTACAGTGATAAGGATCTCTGCAGCACCCAGTGACCCTGTGATCTCTGTCTCGGAGGCCAATGTTAGACTGTCTTTCAGAAAGGTGAACCCTCACAAGGTGGCAGGCACGACAGATTACCTGGTAGGGCTCTGAAAACCTGTCTTATCAGGGACCTGGACCCATTGCATTTTACCTATCACTTCAATAATTCTACAAAGTGCGATCTCATTGGTTTTTCACAGGGCCTTTGTTCATTTGGACCATACAAATACCTACATCAGGATGCTGTATATTGACTACAGCTCAATGTTCAGCACCATCACTCCTACAGTTGTGATCAAAAAGCCCCAAAGCCTGGGCTTCTGAAAACCCCCTCTGCAACTCGATTTTTGACTTCCTAACCAGAAGACCACAATCTGTGTGGATTAGAAAAAGCATCTCCACCTCGCTGACAGTTAACACTGTCCCACCTCAGGGATGTGTGCTTAGTCCACTGCTCTACTCTCTCTACACCCATGACTGTGTGGCTAGGCGAGCCCAAATGCCATCTATAAATTTGCTGATGTCACAACCATTGTTGGCAGAATTTCAGATGGTGACAACAGGGCATACAGGAGTGAACTACATCAGCTAATTGAATGGTGACACAGCAACAACCTCGCACTCAACGTCAGTAAGACCAGATTGTGGACTTCATAAAGGGTAAAATGAGGGAACATACGCCAGTCCTCATAGAGGGATGTAAAGTGGAAAGTGTGAGCAATTTCAAATTCCTGTGTGCTGGAACGCCTGTTGGTGCTGCCATCCAGTGGTGGGTCCGTGGAATTGCAGGCTGGTAAACCTAGGTAATTTCTCAGGTAAGGACATGTTCGGCACAGCTTTGTGGGCTGAAGGGCCTGTATTGTGCTGTAGGTTTTCTATGCTTCTATGTCTCTATTATGTATTGCATTGTACTGCTGCCACAAAGACAAATTTCATAACATATGCCAGGGAAATTAAACTTGATTCTGACTCTGTTCCCAGGCTGGAACAGTTCAGTTGTGAGCAGATACCAGAGAGGCTAGTTCTATTTTCTCTGGAGTGGAGTATTGGGGATTCAGGAGTTATGGTGTTTTGTGAACATAGCAGGAATTAATTCAACAAGAACCAGTTCTTAGTGCAAATTGCAAGCAGTAATCAGTTTGAAGTTAAATGGACAGCTTTGTAAACAATCATTACCATCTACAGAGCACAGGCTGCTTGCCCATAGCAGAGGACTGGCTGGCTGTTCAAAAGATCAGCTTTTTAAGGTGAGGTGACCCTGAGATGTTCTCGCCTACATCAGCCAAAAGTAATTCAATGGAAGTATATTAATTAGCCCACAACAAATGAGGCATCACTGGCTCTGATTAACAGATACAAAAAGGCTGGAGGAATTCAATGGGTCAGACAACATCTGTAGAGGGAAATAAACAGTCGACATTTTGGCCAAGACTCTTCATCAGGACTGGAAAGGAAGAAGCCAAAATAAAAGCTGGCAGGTGATCAGAGAGTCCAGGTGGTGGGGGAAGGCAGGAAAGTGGGGGAGGGGTGAAAAAGGGGGTATGTTATAGGAAACTGACGGTGATAAGTGGAAGAGGTAAAGGGCTGAAGAAGAGGACAGTAGACCATGGAAGGAGGTGTGGAACCGGAGGGACAAAGGTGTGAATGGTGGGCAGTTCATGAGGGAGGAGAAAGGGAAAGAAAAATGGTAAAGGAGCTATATGATTAAGGGAAAAACAAAAGGTGGGGGGTTGGGGAAGAAGGGGGTGAGTACCAGACATTAGAGAAGCCAATGTTGATGCCATCAGGCTGGATACCACTAAGATGGCATGAGCTATTACTCTGCATTCTAAACTGGTGTAATCTGTATCCGGCCTACAGATGGCAGTAGAGGCAGCAATAAATCACTGGCTCATGTATTTTGCACCATTTTGAATGAGTTCAGGGGAGTTTCCAGACCAGACTGATGCTGTCAGTTAGCACAACAAACATGGCCACAGGCAGAATTGAGTAATCAAGAGTTGGAATATTGGTGTACTCAGGGAGTCAGCCTGTCGCAGCACTGATTGTCTCAGAACTCTGTCCTTAAAAAGTTTGAAATCATCCTCATAAATAACTTAGTCCCAGCAAAAGTGTTTGAGTATTCAGAGGAATCCCTCATTACAGGTACGTAACTCAATTGAAATAGCGTCAGATTTGAAGTATTGAAGTATATGATGTAATTGTAACTACTGAAATTGTATGAATCATCTGCTGTTACCATTGGCCTCGAGGGTATACAAACTTGAGTTTGGGAGACTCTAAAGAGAGTGTGTCCAAGAGAACTGATATCATCAGTTGTTTTGTGTACAGTTTTTCATAAATTCTATTGTATTTCTTTATTTTCCTGTAAATACCTGGAAGAAAAGTAATCTCAAGGTGGTATATGGTAACACATATGTACTTAGATAACTATTTTACTTTGACTTTTGAATTTGAGCTTCAGTGTTCCTGTGGTGTCTCAGTTCATAGGTACTACGTAGAGGAGGTTAAAAGAGACATGATTGTGATATAATGAAGAGATCAATTCAGGGAGACTGCAGGAAACTTTTCCCCATATCTGCGGGGAGATAGACTCAAACAAGAAGACAGGTTCAGGGTAAAGGGGTAAGAGATTTATAGGGGATCTGAGTGGAAACTTCTTCACGCAGAGATCAAGATTCAAGGTTCGTTTATTTGTCACATGTACATCAAAACAGGTAACGAGATGCGTCACTTTAAGCTGGCAGCCGGCACAGCCGATGGTGTGCTGGAGCAGCCCACAAGTGTCACCACACATTCTGGCGCTAACAGAGCACCGTCACAGTGCTTGGCAGAGAGGTGATCCCCAGGAAAAAACTGCCTAAGAGTATGGTAGAAACAGAGAAACTGACTGCTTGTAAATTGGTACTCTGTGTTTATTTTTGTCACATGTACATTGATATGCTTGTTTTGCATTCGGTCCATCCAGATCATGTCATCACATCTTTGCACTGAGATCGCACAAAGGAAAGCAATAACTGAATGCAGAATAAAGTGTACATTTATAGAGAAAGTGTAGTTCAGGCAGACAGGCATACAAGGGCCTTGATGAGGTAGACTATGGGGCCCTAAGTCCGTTTTATTATACTAGGGGAGTATTCAATAGTCTTATAACAGTAGAGGAGAGGCTGTCCTTGTCCGGTGATATGTGCTTTCAGACCCTTGTATCTTCTGCCTGATGGGTAGGGCAAGAAGAAGGTATGTCCAGGGTGGGTGGGCTCTTTGATTTTGCTGGTTGCTTTACTGAGGCAGTGGGAAGTGTAGACAGAGTTCCTGGTGAGGAGGCTGCTTTCCATGCTGTGCTGAGCTGTGTCCACAACCCTCTGCCATTTCCTATCGTCCCAGGCAGTGCAATTGCTATACCAAGTCATGGTGCAGTCAGGTAGGATGCTTTCAACCTTTTTCAACCTCTCACTGCTACGGTCAAAAGTTCCCACCTGCTTCAAAAAGGCAACAATTATACCAGTATGTAAAAAGAGTAGTGTGAGCTGCCTTAATGACTATCACTCAGAGGCATTCACATCTATGGCTTTGAGAGATTGGCCTTAGCTAGAATGAATTCCTGCTTCAGCAAGGACCTGAACCCAATTTGCAATTTGTCTATCACCACCAAATTGCCTTTGGCAGATGCAATTTCAATGGCTCTTTGCATGGCCTTAGATCACTTGGACAATACATCAGGATGCTGTTCTTTGACTTCAGCTCAGCATTTAACACCATCATTTCCACAGTCCTGTTTGATATGTTACAGAACCTGGGCCTCTGTACCTCCTTCTACAATTGGGTCCTTGACTCCCAAAGCAGCAGGCCACAACCTGTCTGGATTGGTGATAATATCTCCTCTTCTCTGACAATCACCGTTGGCACATCTCAGAGATGTGTGCTTAGCTCACTGCTCTGCTCTCTGTATACCCATGCCTGTGTGGTTAGGTATAGCTCAAACACCATCTATAAATTTGCTTATAATACAACCATTGCTGGTAGAATCACAAATGGAGACGAGAGCACGTACAGGAGTGAGATATACCAGCTAGTTGAGTTGTATTGCAGCAACAATCTTGCACTCAATGTCCATAAGTAAAAAGAGCTGATTGTGGACATGCCCTCTTCTCACTTTTACTGTCAGGAAGGAAGGCACACACTCAGTGATACAGGAACAGCTTCTTCCCCTCTGCCATCTGATTCCTGAATGAACATTGAACCCATGGACACTACCTCACCTTTTTAAAATATGTATTATTTCTGTTTTGGCATGATTTTGAACCTACTCAATATACATCTACATACTTACTGTAATTGAGTTATTTACTTATTCATTTATTCTTTCCAGATTAAATATTGCATTGAACTGCTGCTGCTGTTAACTAATTTCATGACACATGCCAGTGATAGTAACCCTGATTCTGATTCAATGGTGGTGGTATTTAAGAAGTGTCTAGACGAGCAGTTGAGTCATAATGTACAGGAGGGAATCAGCCAAGCATTGAAATTGAGATTAATTGTGCTCACTGATTGCTGTGAATGTGGTGGGCTGCATGGCCTGTTTATATGCTATATGATAACTCTGACTCCAACTGATTTGCTTTGAAATGCCCAGTGTCATCAGGCTACAAAAAATATGCTTTTACATTTTTTGCAACTGTTTTGTATCCAGATAATTTAAAAAAAAATCTAAACAGTAAGTCCAGTTTTCAATGGACCTTGCCCTTCAATTTTTCCTTTAAACTAATTAAAGGTCATACTTGTTCAGTGGAAAACCAAATTTATTTTCAACACATCTGTGAAACAAGATGGATTCAATTCAGGAACCATTATAATGTTGTACTATTATTTCATCTCAGCACAAAGGATTATCACTTGTGCTTAGTTTATTTACCACAGTTGGATTCTGATGTTTTAATCCAAGGTTCTTTCTGAAACCAGGAAATAGACACAACTCCTTTTGCTTCACCATCATTTTATTCAGCATTGATAGAACAAATGAAATTGAAGCAAACAGTGGTAGAAGCCTACTAAGTGAAGGGAGAAATAAAGTGCTAAGGTCTAAGATGACAGTGACCTTGTGGTGCAGCTCTTTTGCACCCATGATGAAAGGTCTTGGCCCGAAACATTGACTGCTCCTTTCAACGGATGCTGCCCGACCTGCTGAGTTCATCCAGCTTGTTTGTACAGGATCATACCAAGATAGCCACTAAAGGAGACTGCCACGTATACAGATTGTAGCCACTAGGATGCACAGTAAGCAATTACTTGATATAAGCAATTGCTTATTTATTTTTTATATTTTTGTTGAAATGCATTATGTAATGAGCCTTTCCAGCCCTTTGATCCACACCAGCCAGCAGCTCCCAGTTTAAATCTAGCCTACTCATGGGACAACTTACAATGATCAATTAACTTACCAACTGGTACTTTGTGGGAGGAAACCAGAACACCTGGAGGAAACCCACATGGTCACGGGGAGAACGTACAAACTTCTTACACTCAGTGGTGGGAATTGAACCCAAGATCACTGGTACTGTAAAGTGTTGTGCGAACCACTAAGCTACTGTGCAAGCAAGTAATTAATTGTTAAACTGTAAAGAAAATTATAATTAAGCAGTCTAATCTAAGAACTAACAGTCAGATCCAAGGCAAAATATTCCAAAATATCTATCACTATGCTTTACCATGTTTTATTATCCATTTTATATCACACTTCTCTACCCTGCAGTCACTTTTTAAAATTTTGCAAAAATATTCTGTCCCAGTTTTTTTAATGGTTTAAAATGTGCTATCCAATCTTGCTGATTTAGCACTGAATCAGAAACAGAATGAGATTCAAGTTTATTATAACTGGCATACTGTATGCCATGAAATCTGTTGTTTTGTAGCAGCAGTACAGTGCGAGACATAAAAACCACTATGAATTACAATAAGAAATATATATTAATATTTAAGTTACTGGTGCAAAGGGAATAATAAAAAGTGAGGTAGTGTTCATGGGTTGGCTCATTGTTCATTCAGATTTTTGATGGCAGAGGGAAAGAAGCTGTTCATAACTCCACGAGGTTTATTCATTTTGGTGCTGAATTGATTCTGCAGCTATGGCCTGTAACCATCAGCACTCCCCGCGGCAGTGAACTGGCTCTGCGGCTGTGGCCTGTAACCATCGGCACTCGCCGCGGCAGTGAACTGGCTCCGCGGCTGTGGCCTGTAACCATCGGCACACGCCGCGGCAGTGAACTGGCTCCGCGGCTGCGGCCTGTAACCATCGGCACTCGCCACGGCAGTGAACTGGCTCCGCGGCTGCGGCCTGTCACCATCGGCACTCGCCGCGGCAGTGAACTGGCTCCGCGGCTGTGGCCTGTAACCATCGGCACTCACCGCGGCTGTGGCCTGTAACCATCGGCACTCACCGCGGCAGTGAACTGGCTCCGCGGCTGTGGCCTGCAGACATCGAGCTCCTGGGCTGACTTCACTCACCTCAGCACTGAAATGGCTTCGTGGCTCTGGACCCACTTTCAGGAACTCTGTGGTTAATATTCTGTGTTATTCGTTTACTTTTTTATTATATGTACAACTTGTTCTTTTTTTGCACACTGGGTGTGAAAGCCCGATTCTTTTTGGCATTTGATGGTCTTTGTTGTGTTTTTTTTAATGGGTTCTGCTGTATTTCTTTCTTTTGTGGCTTCCTGCAAGAAGAAGAATCTCAAGTATACAGTATGCATACTTTAATAATAGCTGTGCTTTGAACTTGAACTTTGAAAGTAGCTGTTCCAAAAATGTTAACTGTATGCCTCTAGGTTCAGAATCAGGTTTATTATCACTGACATATGTAAAAAAATTCTTGTTTTGTGGCAGTAGCATAGTACCAGACATAAAAATTACTGTCACTTATAAAATAAGCAAATAGTGTAAAAGATGAATAACAAGTTAGTGTTCATGAGTTCAGAACACTGTCCCTCCTCCCAAATGGTAGTACTGAGAAGAGGGCATGTTCTGGATTGTGAGGGATTTAATGATGGATGCCGCCTTCCTGAGCCAGTGCCTTTGAAGATGCTTTTAAGTTTAATGTTTCCTTTCTATTATTATTCTATTGTGAGATGGCTTGTAGTGTAACATTTTGGGTGACACTATTACAGCAGCTACAAACCGGGTTCAATTCGGCGGCTGTGTGTGAGGAGATTGAATATATGGTATGTTCTCCCCACCGTGTGAGTTTCCGCTTGGGTTTGCAGCTTCCTCCCACATTCTAAAGGCGTACAGGTTTGTAGTTGATTGGTCATATGGATGTAAATAGATGGCATGGAAGGACCCATTACCATGTTGCATCTCTAAATAAGTACATAACTAAGTATGCTTCAGTAAGTATCGAAACAACGATATCGGAGCTGAGACCTGCTCCTGCACTCCAGAACAACTCAGAGGAGAGGGTTGTGGGCTGGTGTTCGAGCTGATTCCTTCTCTCTAGAACACATGCAGTTTGATTGCTCAGATTCACATCCCAAGTGATCGCCAACCACTTCCCCCACCAGCACTTAACTCCTTGGGCCTTTTATTTTGTCACATGACCAGCTTTGAACTGCTGAGTGTTACCAGCATTTACTCTTTCTATTTCCCATGTTGGTATCACTTTCCGTTTCCCTTAATATTGGAGAAGCGCCAAACATTTTGTACAATAGCTTCTTTCAGTGAGTAAATGCCACAGCACAGCCTGCAGCAGACTTGCAGGTTCCCTTCGATCTGAACTCCTTCACAAAACTATTTCTGTCAGCAAGCTCTCTCTTTCATGCCTTTTTAACCCTCTCTCCCGCTACTTGCCTAAGAATACTTCACGACCCGGTTCAATTTAAAGACTCCTAAAAAAATACAAGTGTCAGAGACGATGTTCTCTCAACATGCCACCTGAAAGATTGTGTGAAAACTATGTTTGGAATGAGAGATAATGCTGAGAGACAGAGCATTCGACAAAACACAATGTTGGGTTTTGCCTATAACATGGTAGAATTCAAAACAGAGCCACAATCAAGTTGTATCGTGAGCCCATAAGTCTGTATCAATGAGTTTTGAGTCTTCTTTTGGTGAGTGAGGACCTGGCAGGCTTTTGAAGGCAGCAAGGAATACAAAGAAAGCCTCATAAATAGTTATTCAATACAATGTTCTTAAGTATGAGGATGGATGGGAGGAGCTTGGACTCTTCAAACAAGAATGAGGAAATTTAGCAGCCATATTTATATTGAATTTTGATGATATTAAAAAAAAGTCACTAACATTTTTGAATGAAATAAGACCATAAGATATAGGAGCAGAAGTTGTCCAATCAGCCCATCAAGTCTGCTCCGCCATTCAATCATGGGCTGATCCAATTCTTCCAGTCATCCCCACTCCCCTGCCTTCTCCCCATACCCTTTGATGCCCTGGCTAATCAAGAACCTATTTCTCTGCCTTAAATACACCCAATGACTTGGCCTCCACAGCCACTCATGGCAACAAATTCCACAGATTTACTACCTTCTGACTAAAGTAATCTCTCCACATCTCTGTTCTAAAAGGACGTCCTTCAAATGCTGAAGTTGTGCCCTCTTGTCCTAGACTCCACTACCATTGGAAATAACTTTGCCATATCTAATCTGTTCAGGCCTTTTATCATTCAGAATGTTTCTATGAGATCCCCCCTCATTCTCCTGAACTCCAGGGAATGCAGCCCAAGAGCTGCCAGACATTCCTCATATGGTAACCATTTCATTCCTGGAATCATTCTCATGAATCTTCTCTGAATAATCTCCAATGTCAGTATATTCTTTCTAAAATAAGGAGCCCAAAACTGCACATAATACTCCGTGTGGTCTCACGAGTGCCTTATAGAGCCTCAACATCACATCCCCACTCATACACTATGCCTCTAGAAATGAATGCCAACATTGCATTCACCTTCTTCGCCATCGACTCAACCTGGAGGTTAACCTTAGGGTATCTTGCACAAGGACTCCCAAGTCCCTTTGCATCTGTGCCTTTTGGATTACCTCCCCATCTAAATAATAGTCTGCCCATTTATTTCTTCCACCAAAGTGCATGACCATATGCTTTCCAACATTGTATTTCATTTGCCATTTATTTGCCTATTCTGCTAAGCTATCTAAGTCTCTCTGCAGCCTCTCTGTTTCCTCAACACTACCCACTCCTCCACCTATCTTTGTATCATTGGCAAATTTAGCCACAGTTCCATTAATCCAATAGTCCAAATCGTCGACATACATTGTAGAAAGCAGCGATCCCAGCACTGACCCCTGTGGAACTCCATTGGTAACTGGCAGCCAGCCAGAATAGGAACCCTTTATTCCCACTCTCTGTTTTCTACTGATCAACCAATGTTTCACCCATGCTAGTAACTCCCCTGAAATTCCATGGACTCTTATCTTGCTATGCTGCCTCATGTGCGGCACCTTGTCAAAGGCCTTCTGAAAATCCAAGTACACCACATCTACTGCATCTCCTTTGTCTACCCTGCTTGTAATTTCCTCAAAATATTGCAGTAGGTTTGTCAGGCAGGACTTTCCTTTCAGGAAACCATGCTGGATTTGGCCTATCCTGTCATGTGCCTCCAGGTACTTCGTAATTTCATCCTTGACAATGGACTCCAACAACTTCCCAATCACTGATATCAGACTAAGAGGTCTATAGTTTCCTTTCTGCTGCCTCCCACCCTTCTTAAATAGCGGAGTAACATTTACAATTTTCCAGTCATCTGGTATAATGCCAGAATCTATCAATACTTGAAAGATCATTGTTAATGCATCCACAATCTCTCCAGCTACTTCTTTCAGAACCCGAGTGTACATTCCAACAGGTCTAGGAGATGTATCTACCCTCAGACCATTAAGCTTCACAAACACCTTCTCAGTCGTAATTTTCACTGCACGTACTTCTTTTCCCTGACACTCTTGAATGTCCAGTATACTGCAGATGTCTTCCACTGTGAATACTGATGCAAAATACACATTCAGTTCCTTTGCCATTTCTGCATCTCTCATTACAATATTTCCAACATCATTTTCTATTGGTCTTATATCTACCCTCAACTTTCTTTTATCTTTATATACTTAAAAAAGCTTTTAGTATCTCCTTTGATATTAGTTGCTAGCTTTCTTTCATAATTCCTCTTTTCCTTCCTAATGACCTTTTTAATTTCCTTCTGCAAGTTTTTAAAAGCTTCCCAATCCTCTGTCTTCCCACTAGCCCTATATGCCCTCTCTTTTGCATTTAATTTTGGTTCTGACTTCACTTATCAGCCATGGTAGTGTCCTTCTATTCAAAAATTTCTTCTTATTTGGAATATATCTGCCTTGAACTTCTCTCATTTTTTGCAGAAAACTTCAGCCACTGCTGCTCTGCTGTCCTTCCTGCTAGTGTCCCTTTCCATTCACCTTTTGCCAGCTCTCCTCGCATGCCATTGTAATTTCCTTTTTTTCCACTGAAATACCAACATATTGGATTTTAATTTCTTCTTCTCAAATTTCAAAGTGAACTCGATCATATTGTGATCATAGATCCCTAAGGGTTCCTTAACCTTAAGCTCTCTTATCATCTCTGGATCATTGCACAATACCCAATCCAGCACAGCTGATCATCTAGTGGGCTCAACAACAAGCTGTTCTAAAAAGCCATCCCTTAGACATTCTACAAATTCTGTCTCTTATGGTCCAGTACTGACTTGGTTTTCCCAAACAAGAGGCCAAAAGTTCAAAATTTTCTTTCCTTTGGGCAAGCACATAAAATACAGAAAGTTGTCAACAACTGTCAAACATTTGCTAATTGTTTATTAGGAGATATAAACTTTGAATCTCTTGAAAATCAGTAAGTTACAACAGTATGCCTTGATCAATAAACACAAGAAATTCTGCAGATGCTGGAAATCCAAAGCAACACACACAAAATGCTGGGGGAATTTAGCAGGTCAGGCAACATTTATAGAAATGAATAACCAATCAATGTTTTGGGCCAAAACCCTTCTTCAGTTCTCCATCATTAGTTACTTGATGATATTGAAAGACATTTAGTTAGTTCTTTAGAGAATGGAATCATTTTCATAGATGGCATTTGATTCCTCTATTGGTTTTTAATTCGATGTCAGCAGAGATATATAAATCCTAAATCGGTCCCTCACCTATGTTGAAACAATAAGAGCTGTTTTGTAACATGTTAGCAGGAAAAATTTAACCATAACTCATAAGATTTATCAAAAAATGTTATTATTATTCAGAAAAACCTTCAGATGGTTATATCTGTTTCTTGTGAGAAGCCAACACATAACAAATAGATCAAATTGATATGACAGTTAACCAGAAATTATGTAAGTGGTTCTTGTTTACAGTGCCACCAGGTTTAGATATGGCCCAAGTGTGGAGTGAGAGATACTGAAGCCGGTTTCATAGTTCACAGAATTTAATCTGAACAGAGTCAGAAGGAAAAGAAAACAATAAACGCTAGGCCAAACAGGGCTGTTAACTATAACTCTCAGATGGAAAACGAAGCCTACACTGTGGCTGAAAGAAATAACTAAATATAAAGTGAATACCCCTTGTTTTCAGAGTCAGTTGACTTGACGGTCCAATTTCTCAGGCAAGGCTGAATGCAAGCAGGCAGCGAAACATTGCTGTGCTGGGTTCAAGTCTTGACATGCACTATGACAGAATGAATGGAGTTTAGTACTATCAAAATGAAATAATAATTAGCTGACATGTGCATACCCATGAGCGCAATTGGCGTATCTGCTGTGCTGCTGAATCCATCGTTGTGACAACTGACCTTGTAACTTTAATGTTTTGTTCTGATAAGTTACATACAGTCATAACATGCACAGCGGAATCAGCTGTTGTAAATACATGGATTCATTTAGGTTCTGAGTTTGCTGCCATAAACTGACTCAAGCTGAATGTTTCTTGTCAGATCAATGCTATTGTTTAGCAGTGAGCATTCTCAATGAAAGATACAGTTTCAAATGTTGATTCAACATATCCTTGTGGCTATCTACCTGACAGCTCAGAATCAAATTCCGTTTACTACTACTGACTTGTATGAAGTGAAATTTATTGTTTGTGGCAGCAGTAAAGTGCAAAGACATAAATTTACTGTAAATTACTAAATAAGTAAGTAGTGCAAAACAAAGGAATAATAATGTTCATGAGCTCATGGAAGATTCAGAAATCCAGTGGCCGAGGGTAAGAAATTGTTTCTGAGTCATTAAATGTGGGTTCACTCTCCTGCACCTCATCCCTGATGCTAATAAAGAGAAGAGGGACCTTCTGTGAAAGTGAGAGTCCTTAGTATTGGATGCTGCCTTCCTGATGCACAATCTCTTGAAGATACCCTCGGTAGTGGTGAAGGTTGCACCTGTGATGGAGGCTGGCTGAATCTACAACCCTCTGCAGTCTCTTTCGATGCTTTGCATCAGAGCCTCCATTCCAGGAGGTGATGCAATCAGTCTGTTTAGCATCTTAATGGGGGAGGCTGTTATTATTTTATGGGGCACGTTCCACTCTCTGTCCCTATTGATATTGAGTGCTGCTAAGGTTTGGTTGCTTGAGCAATAACTAGAAGCAAGTCTTCAATGGACCTATGGGTGTTCCTAAGAATGATCTCAAGGAAGAGGTGACAGGGCTGCCAAAGAAGAGATTTATTTCTGGGGTTGTTTTGTCCTAGACTGACCCGGCAAACTTCCCACCAGACTCACTGAAGAGCAACTAGACCATTGCATGACTCTTCCTTTCTCCAATCCGAGGCTGACACCAGTTGAAGTAATTTTACTGAAATTGGACAGTCCATCCTATTGCGAGAAATAACTGAGATCTTCCTTCACTCATTATTGATTTAGAGAGATGAATCACTGGGAGTTTCAGTCAAGTACTCAGTGTAAAAAGGGAAGCAAAACTGGAAAGTTAAGTAGCAATTGTTAGCCTTCATCTGGACCCAGCTATCCTGAATAAACCACTACTCACAAAACTACAAGATGTACATCTTCTGAATTGGTATTGCCGCAATCTGCAGCACCAGGAGCCTGATCAACCACAACCCACTCCAGTGGGTAGGCAAGTTGTCTGTATGTCTAAAATCTGGCTCACAAGACATATGTTACTCTTTCTTTTATAGTTTTGTTTTCATGGACTTATTTGATGTGAAGTTTATGGCTTTGCAGCAGCAGTACAGTGCAAAGACATAGAATTGCCTAAAATTACAATATCATCTTGTGGCCACACGCAGAGCATTTGCCATACATAGCAGTGATGCATCCAGATAGGATGCTGTTTATGGTGCATTGATAAGCGTGGTAGAGGAACGATGGGGACATGCCACTTGGTGGATCTGGGAAAGCAAGGAAGTTGCTAATCATATGATAAATAAGACTTTGTGCAGCCTGTTAACCAGGTGCACCAAGTCACTCAGTCCTTGATTTTCCTGCCACTCTAAGTCTCTGAGAAAGCACTCAGCATTTTTCCCAGGGTCAGGAGATCAAGAACTAGAGGACATGGGTCTAAGGTGAGAAGAGAAAGATTTAATAGGAATTTTTTTACATAAATGGTGTTATCTTTGAACTAATAAATGAGCAACTGGTCGAAGTGATTGAGGCAAGTGCAACAAAAGACAGTTGGACAGGTATGTAAAATGGAAATGTTTAGGGGGATATGGGCCAAAAGCAGCCAAAGAGGACTAGATTGAATAGCGCATCTTGGTCAGCATGGATCAGTTGGGCTGAAGGGCCTGTATCAGGGCCCTATGACTCTCTGAAGTACTGTCAAATTAACATTATTTGCACAAATTAAATGATCACAATACCAGTCAATTAACTACAAGACTAACATATTAGCAACGTTCAGTGTCGAAACAGGTCCCACCATTGCCTACTTAAATAAAACAACCATCTACTTCTCTCACTTAGATCTGTTGTACTGTAAATATCTAGAATTTTCTAGCCATGGCATCCTGTGAACATTTCAATGCTCTGTGCAATCCATTTTTTATGAATAGATATTTCTTCAAGAAAATCAGGAGTTTAGCATTTGTGTTGCGAAGTCTACTTGCATTCTCTGTTTGTGTCAACAGAGGGAGCTACAGCTAGTGGTTCATCCAAATGGCTGCAACCTTCAAAGAAGGATTGGATTGCTCTCCAGAAAAAAACAATGTAACATTACTTTCTAGATGATGTAAGCCTTAGTGTTTTAGGTACACCCCTTTTGTCTTGCTTGGACTCAACCAAATGATGAGACTCAATGGAGAACCACACTGAGGTTTTCAACTCTGGGGTCATAAACACAGTTGAAGATATACTGCATGGCCATTCTGCTGAAATTACAGGCATTAATGGGAGCCTAAGGTCATTTTCCCCAGCTATATCCATGAATGTTGAGATTAAAGCAACTGCTGGTGCTTTACATGTTATCAACCAGAAAAAGGCAATGCGGGTTTGGTTGATAAAGGGACAAATGTATCAGGAGAGCATGCAGGAGTAAATGTCTGAAATGAATCCATGTGACATTTTGCAGTTCATGTGCCAGCCACAGCTATTCCAGATAACAGAAATATTCGGGGTCAAACCATGTTCTGAGGGTCACAGGCATTTATTACACAAATCCACACAATTATATTCTTTGCCTTAATTTTAGTCATTTGCTAAAGCTGTTAAGCATCTGTGCTTTTATAGCAATGACTTTGAGCTTTAAATTCCTTGGCAGTGACTTATCAGAGGATCTGTTCTGAGGCCAGCACATAAGATTCATCACAAAGATGGCACAACAGTGCCTCTGCTTCCTTAAATGTTTGCATAGATTGGGCATGTCACCAAAAACTTTGACAAACTTCCATAGATGCACAGTGGAGATTATCTCGAGTGGTTGCACCATAGCCTGGTATGGAAACATCATTACCCTGGAATGGAAGAGTCCTCAGACAGTGGTGGATATAGCCCTGTCCATCACAGGCAACGTCGTCCACACCATTTGGATGCATCACTACATCAAGAAAGTGGCATACATCATCAAGGAGCTCCATCATCCAGGTCATGCCCGCTTCTCACTCGTACCATCAGCCAGGAGATATAGAAGGCTTAGGTCCCATACTGCTATGTTCAGGAGCATTTATTACCCTGCAGCTATCAGGCTCCTGAACCAGTGTGGACAACTTCACTCACCTCAACTCTGAACTGTCCCTATGATTTACAGACTCACTTTTAAGGATTCTTGTACTCAACTTAAGGATTTAAGTTCTCAGTGTTACTTTCTTTTGCCCAGTTTGCATGTTTTTACACATTGGTTCTTTGTCAGTCTTTGCCTGTATATGTATAGCTTTTCATTCATTTCTGTTGTGATTTTTCCTTTTAATACCTGTAGGAAAATGAAACTCAGTGTAGTGTAAGGTAACATATACATACTTTGATAATAAAGTTACTTCCAACTATAAACTTTGAACCATTGAGCGTGCTTCACTTCACCTTGGGTCTTTAGGAAGCACAAATGGAAAAGCAGTTCAATTCTATTCTCTCTTCACCCACCCCCTCCCCCCACCCACATCAGGCAGAAGATACAAAAGACCGGGCTCAAGGACACCTTCCATCCCACTGTTACAATAGTATTGAATTACAGCAGCAACATGTACAACAACATGGTGTTTTGATCTGACAGTATATCTCACTTTGATCTTACAACTGATTGTCTGGCTGCACTGCACTTTCACTGTAATGGTAACATTTTATCCTGCATTCTGTTATTGGTTTCCCTTGTATTATTTCAATGACCAGTTGTAATGAAATGGCCTGTATGGATGGCTTACAAAACAAAGTTTTCACTGTATTTTGGCATATATAACAATAGCACCAATTTACCAATGTAATTTTTCACCGTAGTGGGCACATTGGACTTAATTCACTTTGCACAGAGCAGCTGGGGGGATCCAACTGCCTTAGGAGGTCATGGAGCTTGTGGGCAATCTGCAGAAAACTGTCCATCTTCGCTCATCACTAGAAACCACCACGTGGCAGAACCAGGATCTCGGCAAGATAAACGGATGGGTGTAACACTGCAGGAATGGGGCCAGAGAGAAGAATCAGTTTAGGCAGCTAACACAGATTCCATTGACATCTGTTAGGAGGCCACAGAATAAACAATTTTAGCACTGGTGTTCGAACATGATCCAATCTTTAAAAATAAAACCTGTTAAAATGTAAACTACAAGCAAGAATCAGTTTTTAAATTTAAAAAGGTTTCTACAGAGCATAAGCTCTGGCTCAGAACAGGGACTGGCTGCTCAAGATATTTAGTATTGTAGTGAGATGCAGCAAAACAGCTCGGTAGCCTAGGGTATGGTATGGTAGCATAGTTGTTAGCATAACCACCAGTGACCCATGCTCATTTACCATCATTGCCTGTAACAAATTTGTATGTTCTCCCTGTGACTGTGAGGGTTTCCTCTGGGTGCTTTGGTTTCATCCCACATTCCAAAAAAATGTACGGGTTAGTAAGTTAGTTGGTCACATGGGTGTAATTGGATGGTTTGGGCTCATTGGGCTAGAAGGACTTGATACTGAGCTGTATCTTTAAATTTAAAAAACTAAACTAAAAAACTGTATGTCGCAAATGCCTTTTCACCATTCTACCCTACCAGAAAGCAGCATCCAATCTACCATCAAGGATCTTTAAAACCCAGACCATGCTCTCTTATTGCAATGAGGAGCCTTAGGTCCCACACAGTGGGTACAGGAACAGTTATTACTACCAGACTCCTGAATCGGCGTGGATAACTTCACTCACCTCAACACTGAATTGATTCCACAATCTACAGATTCGCTATCAAGGACTCTACAACTCAAGTTCTCAATATTATTTATTTATTGTTTTATTATGTTGTATTTATTGGATTTATTTATTTCACAGTTTGTTTCCTTTTTTTCCTTGGATTTTTATCAGTCTTTGTTTTTGCATAGATGTTCATATATTCTACTGTATTTCTTTATTTTCCTGTAAATGCCAACAAGAAAATGAATCTCAAGGTAGTATATGGTGATGTTCATGTGCTTTGATAAAAAAATTTACTTTGACTTTGAAGATCTTGGTACTCACCCTACACGACTTTCAGATGTTCTCATCTGCATTAGCGTGTGTGTGTGTGTGTGTGTGTGTGTGTGTGTGTGTGTGTGTGTGTGTGTGTGTGTGTGTGTGTGTGTGTGTGTGTGTGTGTGTGTGTGTGTGCGTGCGTGCGCGCGGTCCCTTAACTCCTGGTGGAGTCCATTACGGCGTGTACAACATGCAGGGGTATATGTCTAAAATAAAGCCATGTTATACTTTGCTGTTAATGTGCCAATCACAGTTATCCCAGATAACACATACATTAAGAGTCAAACCATGTTCTGAAGGCCTCAGTCATTTATTACATAAATCCGTGCAAATATATTCTTGGCCTTATTTTTGTTAGTGTTTTGTTACTTTGCTGACTATAGAACATTTGTGCTTTTATGGTATCCATCATAAATTCCTTGGGATTAATGTATCAGTGGATCTGTCCTGGGACCAGCAATTGTATCATCACAAAGAAAGCTCTTCTACTTTCTTAAGGGTTTGCATAGATTCAACATGTCACTAAACTCACAGTGAGAGTATCTTACTCCCAACGACATGTGCTGTGAGCTGTTGGGAGATGCTGCAGCTGGCAAGATGGCACAGGTTTCTCTTTCAGCTACCACAGTTTCAAGGAAAATCGATGACGTAGCGGAGGACATCATAGCAGAGCTGTTGGAACGGCTTAACGAGTCACCGTGATATGCTATCCAGGTTGACGAGTCTACCGATGTTGATAACAATGCAATACTGCTGGTTTATGTGCGATATATATTTCAAGACGATGTGCACGAGGACATGTTGTGTGCACTGCCACTGCCAACTAACACAACTGGGGCAGAACTATTCAAATCTTTGAATGACTACACGTCAGGCAAACTGGACTGGCCATTCTGTGTTGGAATATGCACAGATGGGGCTGCAGCTATGACTGGACGGCTGTCTGGTTTCACTATCCGAGTCAAAGAGGTTGCTCCTGAATGCCAGTCTACACACTGTGTCATACACAGGGAAATGCTGGCTAGCCGAAAAAGTCACCTGATCTTAACAGCGTATTGAGTGACGTTGTTGAAGTTATCAATCACATCGCAGCAAAAGCCCTTAACTCACGTCTGTTTGAGCAGCTTTGCGAGGAAATGGATGCAGAGCACAAACACCTTCTCTTACACACTGAGGTCAGGTGGCTATCAAGGGGGAGAGCCCTGGCCAGGGTTTGAGTTAAAAGAGCTGCTACAGAGATTTATTTCAGGAAAGAAGTCACCACTGGCAGCACACTTCAGTGACGAGGAGTGGATAGCAAAACTCACTTACCTCTGTGACATTTTGAACCTGCTCAATGAACTCAATTTGTCACTGCTGTGGAGAATGACAACTGTCTTCAAGTTGGCAGATAAAGTGTCTGCCAAACTGGAACTGTGGGGACAGCGAGTGGACAGGGGCATATTTGACATGTTCCCAACATTAGCTGGGACTTTCGGAGAGACTGAGGCTGCACCGTCCTTCTCATAGCTGGTACGCGATCACCTATCTTCGCTGTCGACAGAATTCAAGCGTTACTTCCCAACCACATATGACCCAAGACGTGCAAAGGAATGGGTTCATGATCCATTTGTGAATGTCCCCGGTGAATCATCTATGTCAGCACGGGAAGAAGATCAACTCCTCGAGCTTGCAAATGCCGGTGGGCTGAAAAGTATGTTTGACATTACATCCCTGCCGGCATTCTGGATCAAAGTCAAGGCTGAATATCCTGAGATAGCCATGAAAGCACTGAAAGCGTTGCTTCCATTTCCAACATCATATCTCTGCAAAGCGGGGTTTTCTGCAATGAAGGCAACAAAAACTAAACTGCAGAATAGACTGGACATAAGGAACCCCCTTCGAATATCGCTGTCTCCCATCACCCCTTGATGGGACCATCGTGTTGCAGGAAAACAAGCCCAGGGCTCCCTCTGATTCAGCGATATTGGTGTGTTGCAATGATTTTATGAGGAAAATATGCGCTGTATATTTAATATAGAGAGGTGGTTACACACAAGGTGAGAGTTAGGAAAGGGGAAAGGGTTAACGAACCAGCACAGAATACCCCAGTGGTCATTCCCTTCAAGAACAGGTATATCACTCTGGATACTGTTGTGGGGGGGGGTGAGGGGGAGGGTATGACCTAACAGAGGAAAGTCACGATGGTCGGGTGTCTGGCACCGAGTCTGCCTCTGTGACTCAGACGGGAAGGGGGAAGAAAAGGAATGCTGTGGTGATAGCGGAATTGTTAGTTATGGGAATGGACGGGAGATTCTGTGATTCCTGGATCTGAGAACGAGATTCCTAGTTGGTATGTTGCCTCCTGAGTGCCAGGGTCCGGGATATCTCGGGTCGAGTCCTCAGCGTTCTTAAGTGGGAGGGTGGTCAATATAAGTACCAATGACGTAGGTAGGGCAAATGACGTGGTTCTGCATTGAGAATTCAGGAAATTAGGTGCTAAGTTAAAGGGTAGGACCTCCTGGGTTGTGAACTCAGGATTGCTATCCATGCCACATGCTAGTGAGGCCATAAATAGGAAGATTATACAGTTTAATATGAGGCTAAGGAGTTGGTGTAGGAGGGAGGCAATAAGATTTTAACATAAGAACTTAAGAAATAGGAACAGGAGTCGGCCATCCAGCCCATCGAGCCTGCCCCGCCATTCAATATGATCATGGCTAATCTGTCCTTAAACTCAGCTCCAGCTACCTACCTTTTTCCCACAACCCTTAATTCCCTTACTATGGAAAAACCTGTAACTGTATCTTAAATATATTTAGTGAAGAAGCCTCAACTGCTTCCCTGGGCAGAGAATTCCACAGATACACCACTCTTTTGGAAAAACAGTTTCTCCTCATCTCCATCCTAAATCTTCTCCCCTGAATCTTGAGGCAATGTCCCCTAGTTCTAGTCTCACCTACCAAAGGAAACAACTTTCCTACTTCTATTTTATCTCTTCCTTTCAAAATTTTGTATGTTTCTATAAGATCCCCTCTCATTCTTCTGAACTCCAGAGAGTATAGTCCAGGTGACTCAATTTCTCCTCATAGGTTGACCCCTTCATCCCTGGAATAAACCTGGAATAAACCTCCTCTGCACTGGCTCCATGGCCAGTATATCCTTCCTCAGGTATGGAGACCAGAACTGCACACAGTACTCCAGGTGCAGCCTCACCAGTACCCTGTGTAATTGCAGCATGACCTCCCTGCACTTGAATTCAATCCCTCTAGCAATGAAGGCCAACATTCTGTTTACCTTCTTAATAACCTGTTGTACCTGCAAGCCAATTTTTCGTGATTCATGAACAAGCACTCCAAGTCTGTCTGCACAACAGCATGCTGTAATCTTTCACCATTTAAATAATAATCTGCTCTTCTATTATTCCATCCAAAGTGGATGATCTTGCATTTACCAATGTTGTATTCCATCTGCTGGATGTTGGCCCACTCACTTAACCTATCTATATCCCTCTGCAGACTCTCCACATCCTCTGTACAATTTGCTTTTCCACTCAGTTTAGTGTCATCAGCAAATTTTGCTATGCTACACTCAGTCCCCTCTTCCAAAATTTTAGATCATTGGTCTCTCTTCCAAGGATGGTGGGACATGTACAGAAGGAATGGTTTGTATCTGAACTGGAAGGGTCTAATATTCTAGCGAGAAAGTTTGTTAATGCTGCACAGTGGGATTTAAACTGCTGGGGAACAGGAATCAGTTTGCCAGAAGAGTTACTGGAGAGGTTGTGGAGGCAGATATTGGTAAGACCTCAGACTAATTTAGGAATCAAAAGGTTGAGCATGGTGTGACAAAATTGAAAAGGGTGAATACAGGACTGAAGGTGTTGTATCTGAATGCTCACAGTGTATGAATAAGGTAGATGGACTTTCAGCACAGTTGCAGATTGGCAAGTATGATGTTGTAGGCATCACGGAATCATGGCTGAAAGAAGATCAGAGCTGAGCACTTAATGTTGAAGGATACATGTTGAACCGAAAGGATAGGCAGGAAGGCAGACACAGTGGTGTTGCTTTGTTGGTAAAAAATGAATTCAAAGAGTGACATAGTGTTAGAAGGTGTTGAATCATTGTGGATAGAGCTAAGCAACGGCAAGGGTATAAAATACCCTGATGGGAGTTGTACATTGACCCCCAAATAGTAGTAAGGATGTTGCCTACAAGTTACAATGGGAAATAGAAAATGCATGACAAAAGGACAATGGTATAATAGTCCTGGGGGACTTCAATATGCAGGTAGATTGGGAAAATCAGGTAGGTACTGGATTCCAGCACCAATTCCTTTTACGCTGAGTCAATGATTTGAATGGTGGAATTGTTGGCTTTGTTGCAAAGATTGTGAATGATATGAAGATAGGTGGAGGGGCATGTAGTTCTGAGGGAGTAGAGAGGTACTGAAGAATTTAGACAGATTCAGAGAATGGGCAAAGAAATGGTAGATGGAATGCAGAGTTGTTAAGTGTATGGTTATGTACTTTGGTAGAAGAAATGAAAGTGCTGACTATTTTCTAAATTGAGATAAAATGTGAAAAACTGAGACACAAAGGGACTTGGGAGTCCTTGTGCAGGATTTCTTGAAGGTTAATTTGTAGGTTAAGTCTATAGTGAGGAAGGCAAATGTAATGTTAGCATTCATTTCAAGAGGACTAGAATATAAAAGCAAGGATGTAATGTTGAGACTTTATAAAGCATTGGTGAGGTTTCAGTTGGAGAATTGTGAGCAGGTTGTGCTGAAATTGGAGAAGTTTCAAAGGAGGTTCATGAAAATGATTCCAGGTTTGAATGGCTTGTCTTATGAAGAGCATTTGATGGCACTAGATTTCAGAAGAATGAGGGGTGACCTCATTGAAACCTATTGGATGGTGAAAGGCTTGATAGACTGCATGTGGAGAGGATGTTTGCAATGAAGGGAGAGTCTAAGACCAGAGAACACAGCCTCAGAATGGAGGCGTGCCCTTTTAAAATGGAGATGAGGAGGAATTTCCTTAGCCAGAGAGTAATGAATCTGCGAAATTCTTTGCCACAGGCAGCCATGGAGGCCAAGTCTTTGTATATATTTAAGGCAGAGGTTGACAGATTTTTGATTGGTCAGGGTATGAAGGGATATGAGGAGAAGGTGGAAGATTGTAGCTGACAAGAAAATTGGATCGGCCATAATGAAATGGTGGAGCAGATTCGATGGGCCAAATGCCCTAATTCTGCTCCTATATCTTATGGTCTTATGGTCTAAGGTGCAGAGAGCAATAATAATAAAATAACATTTTACAAGTCACGTGAGGCTTAAGACTGAGGTTCATCATTGTGCTGTGTTTCATTAACTTGTAATGAGTACAGCATAAGAAGGCCAACTTGGACGAAGCTAAGACAATAATCAGAACCAGATGTTGGAACATCAACTGAAGACAAACAGATGTCACCACTGCATTCACTGAGAGTGAGGATCAGCTGGAGGTCTGTGGTGAAAGGCAAGGTTCAAAAATGCAATACCTGAATTGTAGTGGAAAAGAAGACCGTGACTATGACATTTCTAGATGAGAAGAATTGAAAACCAGTACTGAATTGGTAGAAGTAACAGAAAACATCAGTTTCCTCCAAACCAGAATGGGCAGAAATGGGGGTATACTCAAGGGAACAAAAGGTAAGTGAGAGTGAGAACAGAAAAGGTAGATTTGATCAAGTGAATTTAAGGGAAAGCTGCTGCTTGGCCTAAGATAAGAACAATAATAACATTGGATTTTGCTGTAGCATTATACAGTTCTGCAGGCTGGAGTTTGAGGAAGAACTGGAGAAAGAGGATCAACCTATTTGAAATGCAGCAGCCAAGAACATTGCTCAGCATCCTGTGGTCAGCAGGGCCAACGAGGACTCTGGTCAAATAAAGCCAGCATTCTCTTAGAGTCATGATGCAGAAGCAAGATCTGATCCACCTGTGACATGAGGTGAGAGTGTAAAGTTGGTAATCACAGAGGTAAGTACAGGAGAGGAGGATGAAATATATAAACCATATAACAACTACAGCATGGAAACAGGCCATCTCGGCCCTTCTAGTCCGTGCTGAATGCTTACTCTCACCTAGGCCCACCGACCTGCAATCAGCCCGTAACCCCCCCCCCCCCCCAATTCCTTTCCTGTCCATATACCTTCCAATTTTTCTTTAAATGACAATATCAAACCTGCCTCTACCACTTCTACTGGAAGCTCATTCCTCACAGCTACCATGCTCTGAGTAAAGAAGTTCCCCCTCATGTTATCCCTAAACTTTTGCACCTAACTCTCAACTCATGTCCTCTTGTTTGAATCTCCCCTACTCTCAATGGAAAAAACCCTATCCATGTCAACTCTATCTATCCCCCTCATAATTTTAAATACCAGCTGGCTTCTGGATCCAGTCATCGACTGTACTGTTTTCCATAGATGCTGCCTGGTCTGCTAAGTTCCTCCAGCATGTTGTGTGTGATCCTACATCCAATGAGTGCAGAGACCAAGGAACAATGGTGCTTCTACTGTTACAGATTCAGCAACAATACATATATAAGTGAGGCAGGGTTTTTATAACAAATAAAACATTTATTAAACACTGAAAAACAAACTCCAAAAGTAAACAAACAACTAACGCAACCGGAAATCAGCTGCTGTGCAGCAGCTTGAACAGTTCTTAAAGCAACGAAGCTTAAACAGTTCTTAAAGCGATGTTGCAAAAACAGTTCTTCAAAGTAGTACTGCAAAAGTTCAGAATGCTTACAGTCCATTAAAGGAGAGACTTTTTAGATGATTTAAATTCTCCTTCACGTCGTGTTGTTGTGGTTCCCAGTCGAGCTATACTTTTCCCGGAGAATTTATGAAGATGAAAATGAAACGGCTTAAAGGCACTGACCTTTCCTTGACAAAACTGTACCCAACCCTTTCTGCTATTATTTGCAGGGGTTACCAAGGGCACAGCCAACGAATTCCTTCCGAATGAGGATCAAACAAGGTCGAACCTGTTTCACCGTCGAAATCGACTTTCCTCGATCTTTTAGCTCTCGAACTCCGATCTTCACTCTCCACTGATTTTTAACTGGCAATATTATAAAGAAACTGCCAGCAATTACCTTTTAAACTTTAGGCATTAAATAAAACTCCACCTTTCAACCAAACTGTATCATAATATTGGACCACGCAGTGGCATGGAGTCAAAATGGCAAATCCAGCCACGAACTACCCCTCCTCAGAGGGAGGGATCCTCCTTTTATACCCTGTGGAAAAAAAACTGTCACATGACCTCTACTGGCGGGAAAATGACGTCACTTCACCATCACAAGACCACTACCTTAGTCCAGTATAGCTTCAACACCACTGTCACGTGACAAGTACAAGATACCCACGGGTACGTAACACTATATCCAATGATTGGTTTCAATATCATTAATATATTAGTTGATATTGAATTGGGAACAAGTTTTATTTCCTGTCGTATACTCCAGAATAATTTATCTACCCTTAGACTATTCCCCTTCGTGTTACCCTTAAACTTTTGCCCCCTAACTCTCAACTCATGTCCTCTTGTTTAAATCGCCCCTACTCTCAATGGAAAAAACCTATCTATGTCAACTCTACCTATCCTCCTCATAATTTTAAATACCTCTATCAAGTCCCGCTCAACCTTCTACGCTCCAAAGAATAAAGTCCTAAGTTGTTCAACCTTTCTCTGTAACTTAGGTGCTGAAACTCAGGTAACATTCTAGTAAATCCTCTCTGTACTCTCTCTATTTTGTTGACATCTTTCATATAATTCGATGACCAGAACTGTACACAATACTCCTAATTCAGCCTCACCAATGCCTTGTACAATTTTAACATTACATCCCAACTCCTATACTCAGTGCTCTGAATTATAAAGGTCAGCATACCAAAAGCTTTCTTCACCACTCTATCCACATGAGATTCCACTTTCAGGGAACTATGCACCATTATTCCTAGATCACTCTGTTCTACTGTATTCTTCAATGCCTTACCATTTACCATGTATATCCTATTTTGATTAGTCTTACCAAAATGTAGCACCTCACACTTACCAGCATTAAATTCCATCTGCCATCTTTTAGCCCACTCTTCTAACTGGCCTAAATCTCTCTGTAAGCTTTGAAAAGCTACTTCATTATCCACAACACCACCTATCTTAGTATCATCTGCATATTTACTAATCCAATTTACTACCCCATCATCCAGATCATTAATGTATATGACAAACAATACTGGACCCAATACAGATCCCTGAGGCACACCACTACTCTCTGGCATCTCCCATCCAGCCACTGTTGAATCCATTTTACTACTTCAATATTAATACCTAATGATTGAACCTTCCTAATTAACCTTCCATGTGGAACTTTGTCAAAGGCCTTACTGAAGTCCATATAGATAACATCCATTGCTTTACCCTCATCAACTTTCCTAGTAATCTCTTCAAAAAATTCAAAAAGTTTCGTCAAACATGACCTTCCACGCATAATTCCATGTTGACTGTTCCAAATCAGACCCTGTCTATCCAGATAATTATATATACCATTTCTAAGAATACTTTCCATTAATTTACTCACCACTGATGTCAAATTACAGGCCGATAATTGCTAGGTTTACTCTTAGAACCCTTTTTAAACAATGGAAACACATGAGAAATACACCAATCCTCCGGCACCATCCCCATTTCTAATGACATTTGAAATATTTCTGTCAGAGCCCCTGCTATTTCTACACTAACTTCCCTCAAGGTCCTAGGGAATATCCTGTCAGGATCTGGAGACTTATCCACTTTTGTATTATTTAAAAGCGCCAGTACTTCCTCTTCTTTAATCATCATAGTTTCCATAACTACCCTACTTGTTTTCCTTACCTTACACAATTCAATATCCTTCTCCTTAGTGAATACTGAAGAAAAGAAATTGTTCAAAATCTCCCCCATCTCTTTTGGCTCCACATATAGCTGTCCACTCTGATTCCCTAAGGGACCAATTTTATCCCTCGCTATCCTTTTGCTATTAATATAACTGTAGAAACCCTTTGGATTTATTTTCACCTTACTTGCCAAAGCAACCTCATATCTTCTTATAGCTTTTCTAATTTCTTTCTTAAGATTCCTTTTACATTCTTTATATTCCTCGAGCACCTCATTTACTCCATGCTGCCTATATTTATTGTAGATATCCCTCTTTAAAGGGAGTGAATGTATGCAATCATTGTTTTGTCTTCACATCTCCTTCCAGAGGTAACCTGTGGCGCCTGCTCAGAGAATGAAGAGGTTTGTTTGTTCTGGGTAGGTTGATAGAGTGGGCAAATATATGGCAGATCAATGTCAAAGTTAAGTCCATTGTCATATGCATAAGTACATGTCTGCACAGGTCCAATGAGAAACTTAACTGCAGCAGCATCACAGGCAGAGAGTATCAGATAAAAGCATTCACAAAAAAAAAACAATTTTAACAAGAAAAAATCATTATTAGAATAAAAAGTCGACTTCAGTGCAAAGTGCTCAAAGAAATTTTGCTGATTGGTTGAAGAACCGGATGATTGAAGTGAAGTAACTGTTCTTGAAGCTGGTGACATGGGATTTCAGGGCTTCTGTACCTCCTGGTGATGGTTGCTGTGAGAAGGTGGCATGTTCTGGATGCTGGGGGTTTTTGATGATGGATGTTGCCTTTTAGAGGCAGTGCTTCCTATTGATACTACCGATGGTGGTGAGCGGAGCGATGTGCCTATATTGTATTGGACAGAGTGCAAATCTCCCTGCAGCTTCTTGCATTCAGTACCAGATCATGATGCAACCAGTCAGGATAATTCAAACAGTACATTTGTGGAAGTTTTCTGTCCTCTGGCATCATTCCAGAATCTTGTGATTCTTGAAAGATCATGATTAATATCTCCACAATCACTTCTGCTACCTCTTTCAGAACTCTGGGGTATAGTCTATCTGCTCCAATTGACTTACAGTATCTACCTTCAGACCTTTCAGCATCCCAACCATCTTTTCCTTAGTAATAGCAACTAAACTCATTTCTGCCTCTTACCACTCTTGAACTTCTGACATACTGTCAGTGCCTTTCACAGTGAAGGCTGACACAAAATACTGTTAATTTCATCCATTATTTCTTTGTTCCCTTTAGAACTTCTCCAGCTTCATTTTCCAGTAATCCGATATGCACTCTTGCCTCTTTATACTATAAATCTTCTAGCTTTATACTCTATATCTGGGAAAAAAAACTTTTGATAGAGCAAACACGAGGAAATCTGCAGATGCTGGAAATTCAAACAACAACACACACAAAATGCTGGTGGAACCTTCTTATTTCATTTTTCTCACCTTATTGCTTTCTTTTCATTTTAAAAGACTTCCAAATGCTCTAACCTCACTATTTTTTCTATATTATTTGCCCTCTTGTTTTTATGCTGTCTTTGATTTCTCTTTCCAGTCACAGTTGCTTCATCCTCTCTTTAGAATGCTTCTACTTTGGAATGTATCTATCCTGCACCTTCTCAATTTCTCTCAGACTAGCCATTGCTGTTCTGCCGTTATCCTTGCTAGTGTTCCCTTCCAATCAACTTTTCCAGCTCCTCTCTCATGCCGCTATAAAGATCTTTATTCCACAGTAACTCTGGTACTTCTGAATTTAGCTTCTCCCTCTCATTCCGCATTCTCTACTTGAAGCATCATGGAGACCAAAACTGAACTTCTCAAAATGAGGTTTTATTGTAATGCACGGCTTTGTTAATTCTTCACTCTAGTAAGCAGCTGGGCTGTTGTCCTTTGTTGTAGTCTAGTCTACTCTCCATGATGTAATGGTTACAAGATTGCACACACTTTACAAAGGTGCTGGTCCTTCAGAATGTTCATGCTTGATAGAAAAAATCATCTGAAAGCCTTCTTAATGCAAGGAAGCAAGTCTATGAAGGGATGAACCAAGGTCAAGTACAAACAGTGGAATTGGAGGAAGGATAAAGAATTGGAAATAGTGGTATTTATTACACATCTAAAGAAAGTGATTGAAAAAAAAACGTTGTCCATGCTAATAGAGTGAGCTGTCAGGAATTCTTTTGGAGTCATGAAATCATGGATAGCAGATATTAATTAAAATCAGAACCAGGAAATAAAACCTGTCCACAAGTTAACCTAAACTGATGTGTTAATGTTGTTCAACCCAATCATTGGGTGTGGGACATTCTGATTTGGTCCCATTAAAACTGCACAGGTGAAGACAATAGATGTGTATTCATGTTGATTTGTGATCATTAAAAACGTCGGAATGAGATCAGTGAAGGTGTAAGTGGCCATCTTCCATTTAACATATTGTTAAAGGTGTACCCATGACACTTAATGCACAGTTCAGAACTGGTCTGTGTTGTCACATAATATTCTGGCTAGTTGTATATTCAGGGAGCCATTCCACAATACCACAACCACAGAGGGTGTCTAGCGTTAGTGCTCAGAAACTCTTAGACCAACCACCATCCTGTGTGGTGGCCTCCCTCACTTGGGAGATTGAGTCTATTGTAAAAGAGACCCAACGGGATGACCCTGACCCTGGCACCGGAGCAGCCGAAAAAACTCGCCCCTCGCTTCCTGGGACCTCTCAAGATCGGAAGGATCATCAACCCTACAGCAGTCCAACTTAAATTACCAAGATCTATGCACATCCACCCCATATTTCACGTTTCCCAATTAAAACCAGTTTCTGTCAGCTCCTTGTGTCCTCTGACCAAAGCCTCTACACCCGCCCGACTCATCGACGACTACACGGCATACACAGTCTGGCAGCTACAGGACGTGTGCTGTCGGGGCAGGGGCCTCCAATACCTGGTAGACCAGAGGAGCGTTCCTGGGTTCCCCGCTCCTCCATCCTGGACCCTTCCCTCATCCGTGACTTCCATCGGGACCATCCAGACAAGCGTGGAGGATCGCCTGGAGCCTCCCGTTGAGGTGGGGTGGTACTCTCATGGTCCCGCCTGGAAATTCCACATCTTGCTATTATCTCACTGATTGCGCCTAAATTCCTGTTGGCTGATTCCCAATTATTGCTAGTTCCATTAATTACCGCACACCTGGTTCCCATTAGCGAACATAGGATAAAACTCAGGCGTCACAGCCATGCTTTGTTGGTTGCTTCTAGTGTGTGTAAACCTTGTTTCCTGATTCCTTAGGACTGTTAGTTCTAAGCTGTGAATCATTTCCTGGATATTCTATGCAAACCTTGTCTCTGAGTCAAGACTCACCTGGTTATCAGCTCCACGTTCGTGACTGTGCTAACACCCATCGACCCTGTCTCTGGTCCTGTGACCAGCACTTGGGTTTGTCCTCGGTCACATCCTTGCAAAATCTTGATCATATTTGTTTATACTAAACACTTCAAAGATTGAAATAACATTAAATTATTTATGCAAAAAGTATCAGTACAGGCAAACATCCAAGTGTTTCAACTGTGGCTTAAAGAAAACCAAATGTCATGGAGTGTTGTTGCATCTGCTGGTATTCAGGCTCTGTTATGATCTGTCTGTGGTGACTGAGAGCAAGTGAGTTAAATTTGATTGTTATATCATCACCCGCTTGTTTTCACTCATTAAGAAGCTGTTTAATTTTGTGTTTAGATTAGCAAGCTTTAGAACATTTCTCAGGAGCTGAGCCCTAACGTAACCCAGGGATTGTTATCCATCCATCTAGGTGTTGATCTCACAAACAGCGTATTACTTCGGTTGATTTGGGACTTCAGAAGGACAGCGGCAGCAATAGATTTGTTGAGGCATTGAGATCAAGAGTCAGGAAGTTACAATCCCGTGACTGAAGCAGTTAATGTCTGAGGAGTGCTTGATGCCCCGTCCCTGTACTTGTTGGATTTTGGAAGAATGAGGGGGGAACCTCATTGAAATCTGTTGAATGTTGAAAGGCCGAGGTAGAGCGGAGATGGACGTGGAGAGGATGTTTTCTTTAGTGGGGAGGGTGAGCTTCAAGCTCAAAGTACAAGTTCAAAATAAATTTATTATCAATGTATGTATATGTCACCTTATGCTACCTTGAAATTTGTTTTCTTGCAGGAATTCACAGTGGAACAAATATATGCAATAGAATCAATTAAAAACTACACACAAAGACTGACAAATGACCAGTGTGCGAAAGAAGAGAAAACGAGCAAATACAAATAATAAGTAAATAAATAACTAGCCAGATAGATAGATAGATAAAAAAAACAAATGAATTTAAAAAAAAAATCCATAGAACAAGAGTTGTTGCACTCTGTCTGGGGGTGTTTATGCAGCTCCCTCTGACTCTGTTTTGCTTTTGTAACCCGTTTATGGCTGAAGAAACTCTTGTTGTTCTCTTTGGTGGCTTCCCACCAGTGAACAGGTACATCAAAAGAAGGATTTCAATATTCTCCAACCTGCGTAAACTCTCTCTAGTTCCTTACTGTTCTACAGGGTCAGCTGCTTAATGATCTGCTTTGATGTCCCTCTACCTGCATCTGGTCCTCCCGGAGGTGAGAAGAGGCCCAGAGGGGGCAGAAGTCAGAGAAGAATACCGGCATGATGTTGGGGATCTGACCATGATGAGCTCTGATATGAAGAGGAAGTTGATCTGGGAGCAGGCTGAGTCATCCGATCATGACCAGGTACGTTGTGGCTCCAGAGCTGCTGAAGGCGTTGAGAGTTTGGGTATTTTAACCATTTCCAACAAGAACCTGGAGGTGCTGTCCAGCATGCAGTCGGCACTATCGGACCATCCAACTAAACCAATGATGTAGTTGAAGCCACCGGCCGGAACAATATAACAATTACAGCACGGAAACAGACCATCTCAGCCCTTCTAGTCCATGCCGAACACTTACTCTCACCTAGTCCCACCGACCTGCACTCAACCCATAACCCTCCATTCCTTTCCTGTCCATATACCTATCCAGGAATGACTGGCTGTGACGTTGCCAGTAGGAGTTGCTATTGGGAATTGTTTGAGGACAGCAACCCGCTTCCTCCACATGGGTCAGGTATACACATTCATTAGCCACAGTGAACTGTTTTCATACATTATGTCTGTCATGAGGAGGTGTCACCCCTCCAACACCCTGTCTGACTTGGGTGACTGAGAAGTTGCCTCCCTGTAGCAGAATTCCCAAGCCCCCTCCGTGACAAACAATGCAACCCCAACCACTCAGTCAAGCCATGGGCTACCATCACGACCACCTCCAGGAGTTGCAGACGTGTGGTAGCCCACAGTCATGTAAGAAAGTCACATCAGCCTTAACTTTGGCCAGATGTTGTAAGGCTTTAACATATCACACATTTCTTCATACTGCATGCTTTCAAAGATTCCAGCTTTATGCCCTTGATTGAATTCTTGAGTCACAATTATGAATCGCATGTTACTGAATCTGAGCCGTTATGCCCACAGCTTTGGTAAACTGCTGCACTGTTTGGGAGCTCAGGAACTGGGAGTGATCCTTCTCGGGTGTGGTGATTCTGGTGGAGTGCCTTGATCAACCTCCTTCTCCAATATCCTGCACCCTCCCACTCCCTGATGCTGTCTCACTCATGAACTCCCAGGACTGGGGTTTGATGGTTCCTGTGCTGCTCCCGGTCTCCCGGAGCTGATATTGACTGGATTAAATACTACTCCCAGTCTCCTACAGCCAGGAGCTTGTGGCTTCTGTGCTGCCTCCAGTTTCCCGGGACTGAGGAAGGTCAGCAGAACTCTCTCCCCAGCTATACTTCCCCTTCCCGCCTTTTCCTCTCCTGTTTGGTGCTTCCTCTGTCTGCACTGCTGGCTTCCCGCATTTGCTGCTATTTTTTTGCTGGCTACCCTTTTCTTCCCATTCCCTTTATTCTCAGCAGCCCATTGTCTCTTGGATATTGCCTTCTGAGATTTCTTCCTCTTCACCACCCTCCTTTCTTCTTCTTGTCCGTCTGCCCTCCCGTCTTCGTTCTGTGGTTGGGCCTGGGGCTTTTTGGCTGGTGGTTGGGAGCTCAGGTTGTTGGCCTTTCCTCTGACACAGTCTCTGTTTCACTGCTGGTTGTGGCTTTGGTGCAGCTGGTGGGCACATCTGCATTTGTCTGGGCTTTTTCAGAGCTATCTCCCCCTTTTATATCCTGTGCGTAGATGCCAGCATGCTTTGGGTAGGATCTGCAAAGGTGGCCTGCACTTGCTTTCCCGGCCGTTCTTTGGTTGGTGACCTTCCTGGTTGCAGTTCTTGCGGATAATGGTACTGCATTGGGCTGCTCTGTGACCAAACTCATTGCAGTTCAACACAGCCTGGATTGACCAGCATACACCCTGCAACCACGGTTCCCTCCAACGGCAAAGACCGAGGGTGGGTGGATGATGGAGTCATTCAAATCTACCTTCACCTGGTGCTTGCTTGCCCAGATCCTGAAAATATCCTTGATGTTCATACAATTTCCTGCTCCCTTGGTGTCACAATAAAATGACGAGTCTACAATTGGTACATGGGGGTTGACCACGTGCACAGCAATCACTCGCTCCTTCTGGGTTGGATGGTGAAAAGTAGCTGCACCTTTTGAATGGCAGCGGTGCCTCTTTTCCCATCTCTCGAAAATCCTGCAGGAACATCTGCCATTCCACCCAATATTTGATTGTGACATCAAAAAAGCCATTACCAGCAAACACTTGGAAATAGTAATTAACCTTCAACTTGAATTTGCAGGACTCGAGCAGAATCTTCCAAATGAAAAGGTCTCTGTTCAAGGGGTTTCCCTCTCTACCATTCCAATGATGTTTCAGATCCTAGGTCCTTCAGACAATGATGCAGCCATTGTAATTGGGCATTGATTGCTGGAAAGGCATGTTAAAAATGGTTTCCCCGTCAACATGAAGATCCGCTCTAAAGTCAGCTGGTTAAGCTCCTATCGGCCTCTTGAGCATGACGAACCCCTTTTGTATCCTCAGTTTCAGCATCTTTAGAGATCGAACATGACACTACACTTGATCGTAGCCAAAAAGCTGAGAAGCTTGTTATGTTGGCACCGGAATTTGTAGCGGCACTTGTGGGCAGCCCCCAGCACATATTTGGCTAGTGTCGGTTGTTAACTCAAGCAACTAATTTCATTGTGCATGTGATATAACATCTGAATCTAAATGTGAATCTCAAGCAGGAATATGCTCAGCTCCCAGGGTTTTTGTGACATCCAATACAGGGGCTCCATGGGTGACGGAAGATTGACCAACTGGAATCTGACTTTATGCAAATTCTCCAACAGGTCATTAAATACATATAATCAAACAATATCTCTGAAAACAAACTCATTAATTTCACTTGATAATATTTGTTTATACTTGTGCTGCCTTTATGGCAATTATTTAGTTTATAAGATTTTCGCTTAGTAATTCGTTTGTTAGCATTTTTAGTTAAAGTTAGGATTGTTTAAGTAAATTCATTTGTAATATATCACGGCTGCGATGACGTCAAATCCGGGTTTGCCGCGTCTTGTGGGAAAATACCGGTTTGGGATAAACACAAGGGTGGGGGGCGCTCACATGTGGCACCACAGCGCGAGCAGTTTGTTCTCTACGCACCAAAGACACAGTGAAAGCAACACTGTGTCATGAGATAATCGATATGTTGAATTAAAATGTTAATGCCGATTCTGTTAAAAGTAACGACGGTCGATAAGGTTTATGTTTTCGTTAGTTAAAGAGTCGGGATAGTTTGTACTGAAGTGTATTTAAAGCAGTCAATGGAGCAGGTAGATTCTGACTGTATGCTGCACTTTAATGTAATGTAGTTATTGTAGTTTTACCTTTGCAAGTATTCACGATGTAAATGTGATATTTAGAAGGAAACAAACACTGTACCAATCTTGTATTGTTTTATCAACAGTTTTCACCATACGTTAATGTGAAGAGTGAACAGTAAATGGTTAATCTTATTGCGACCTTGTTTTCATTGACTACGGTTTAACTTGACATTTAGTTCGGCGTTCCGTTACACCCGAGCGAGAACGTTACAATACTAAAGACTTGAAAGATTGAAATACCATTAAATTATTTATGCAAAACATATCAGTACGGGCAAACATCCAAATGTTTCAACTGTAGCTTAAAGAAAAACAAATGTCATGAAGTGTTGTTGCCTCTGCTGGTATTCAGGCTCTGTTATGATCTGTCTGTGGTGAGCGAGAGCAAATTAGTGAAATTTTTTTGTTATATCATCACTCGCTTGTTTTCCATCATGAAGAAGCTGTTTAATTTTTTGTTTAGATAGTAATCTTCTGAGAATTTCTCAGGAAGAGAGCCCTAACGTAACCTAGGGATTGTTATCCGTCCATCCAGGTATTGATCTCACAAACAGTGTATTCCTTTGGCTGAAGGTGTGTTTCTTGGTTGGTTTGGGACTTCAGAAGGACAGTGGCACCAATAGATTTGTTGAGGCATTGAGATCAAGAGTCAGGAAGTTACAATCCTGTGACTGAAGCAGTTAATGTCTGAGGAGTGCTTGATGCCCTGTCCCTGTACTTGTTGGATTTTGGAAGAATGAGGGGGGAACCTCATTGAAATCTGTCGAATGTTAAAAGGCCGAGATAGAGTGGAGAAGGACGTGGAGAAGATGTTTCCTTTAGGGGGGACAGGGAGCTTCAAGCTCAAAGTACAAGTTCCAAATAAATTTATTATTAATATATGTATATGTCACCTTATACTACCTTGAGATTCGGTTTTTGCAGGCATTCACGGTAGAACAAAGATATGCAATAGAATCAATTAAAAACTACACACGAAGACTGACAAATGGCCAGTGTGCAAAAGAAGAGAAAATGTGCAAATACAAATAATAAATAAATGAATAACCAGATAGATAGATAGATAGATAGATAAACAATAGAAACAAACAAATAAAAAAAATTCCATAGAACGTGAGTTGTAGAGACCTTGAAAGTGAGTCCATAGTTTGTAGAATTAGTTCAGTGTTGTGGTGAAGTGAAATGGTTCACGATAGTTCATGAGCCTGATATTTGAAGTATAATCACTATTCCTGAACCCAGTGGTGCACACCTTATGGCTCCTGTACTTCCCTCCTTATCACAACAGCCAGAAGAGAGCATGGCCTGAATGGTGGGGGACCTTGAGGTTGTATACTGCTTTCTTACGGCAGTGGTCTGATCCTCATAGATGTAGCTATGCTCAAAGGCGGGAAGGGCTTTGTATGTGATTGTGGTGAAATGCAAGCTAAAGGATTGTGAGCAAGGTAAGAGCAAGTATGTGGCACAAGAATACAATCATTGAGCCTTTTCTATATCTTTTGCTAATGAGTAGGAAGAGATTGATAGGCAGTAGTCAGGTTTTCCCTGCTACTCATGTACAAGGTGATATGTGGAAAGTTTCAGAGCTGTGTTGAAGCATCTTGGCTACCTCTGAAGTGGCTACCACTCATTTTGCAACTCCATCGACGCTTCAGCTGTCTGGAAATGTAGCTGAAAATTGGAAAAGATTTAAACAGCGTTTTGAAATTTATTTATCGGCCACCGGAACAGATAATAAAACGGAGAAAACAAAAGCTGCAATTCTACTTCATGTGATTGGGGACGACAGAATTGAGGTATATAACCATTTTACTTTTGAGAATGAAGATAATTTGAATCTACAAGCGAGAATCGACAAATTTGACGCATTTTGTATACCAAAGCGCAATGTGATGTATGAATGTTACAAATTCTTTACATGCAAGCAGAAAACTGGTCAAACAATTCATCAATTTGTTATGGAATTGAGAAATCACAGTAAAGCATGCGAGTTTCCAGAGTTTACAGTCTCTCTCATTAAAGACAGAATTGTTTGTGGCATTCTGGATAATGGTCAGCGAGAAAGACGGTTAGAACAAAATTTGAATTTGGAAAAAGCTGTGGCACTCTGCAAAGCTTCGGAGGTCATGATGTCACAGGCTAAAGAGCTTTTTATCAAGAACGGCAGCGTAGACGTTGTAAAGCGCAAACATTTTAGAAAGAATAATGAAGCGACAACGAAACTGATGGAGAGCAAGATGTCATCTGAAAGAGAAAAACTTTGTGATTGCTGTGGGCGGCAGTGCTGAACTAAAATGTGTCCAGCGTATCGGAAAGGGTGCAACAAATGTAGAAGGATTAGTCATATTTCACACTGAAGTAGAAAGAAAACGTAAATGCAGTGCTTGAAAATGAACGTGAGGACTTTTATATTGATGTGCTTCATGAAAACAAAGTAAGAATGATTGGACTATGCCATTGCAAGTGAACCAAAACATTATTCTGTTTAAATTGGATACTGGAGCACAAGTAAATATTCTTGCAGAATCTGAGTTTAATTCATTAAAGCCAAGACCAAAATTACATAAGACAAATATAAAAGTGACTGGGTATTCAGTTGCAGACATTCCAGTTAAAGGAACAAGTGTGGCAAAAGTATCACACAAAAATATTGAGCACATGTTTTCATTTGTGGTAGTGTCTAAGAATGTACAGTCAATACTGGTTTTATCTGCCTGTGAGAGACTGAATTTGGTGAAAAGTGTATTAGTCCTGGATAGTGACACAGAGTCAAAATACAGTGACTTGTTGAAAGAGCAAGATAGAACAGAGTTTGATTCCAATGCAGCAAAACTAAAAGAAGTCATAAAGAAAAATCCCAGACCCATCCCTTGTAAATCACAAGTGAAGGAATTGAGAAGTTTTATTGAAATGGAGAAGTCTCAGCGTAAAAAAGAGACTACACAGTTAATGAATGAATTGCGATTTCTTCGCAAAGACCTCAAGAAAGCCAACTTCAGAGTTTCCATTAACTGATGCAGACCAGACAAAACATGAAAATAATATCGAAACATAAGAACTGTGTGAACCACACTCGTGTTCATAAACCCCCAGAGAGACTGATAGAGACATGTTAAATTATGCATTTGTTTTGATTAATGTTGCTAATTGGTTTTCTTTTTAAGCGAAGGAAGATGTGGTGATATCACGTGTCACGTGACAGAACGTGATTAGACAGAGTTCGGAGCATACACAGTAATGACAGAATAATAGAGAACATTGTATGGTAAAACGTGGTTGCTCTTTGCTGTTAAATAAATGTTCTAGTTATGTTCTTCCAGAATATGTTTCTTTATGAGTAACCCACAGTACGTATAAAGAACACAACTGTAATTGTTGCTACCTGCGTTGTGTGTTGTGGTGTATTGTTCTGTTGTGGGCATGCTATGATTTTTTTAGCAAAATAAACTTTATTTATAATAAAAAATATTTACAAGAATAAACCGTTCAATGACTTTTCACTCTTTACATGCATAGTCAATACTTTCTGTTCTGTTCTATTGCATTTGTACGCGTCACTAACACTGCTGCCACTTGTAGCTCTCTAGGGTGTTATACTGCTACAGTAATAAATGAGGGACTTCCTCCCCCAACACAGACCCTCCCTCTCCAATAGGAGAAGAACCCAACACTCTGGTCTTTCCCCATTGAGCCCTTATGATGGCTGCACCAAGCCTCAGAGCATCTCTCATTACGTACTCCTGCAGCCTGGAATGTGCCAGTCAGCAGTATTTCTCTTTGATCATCTCAGTGTGCTGACAGACCAACAGGTTTTGGGCCATCCTTTACCAAGTTGTTGACCTGCCAGCGGTAACTGATGTCCATCTACGTGTGTGTCCCTGTGAACAGCTCCCAGATCCGAGAGCCCTCCGTCACGCAGATGCTCAGAACGAACCGCGACACAGGCTCTTTCATCTTTTGCAACTTCGGTCCACAAAGAGGTGAGCTACTCTGTCTTTTCCACCGCAGTCGTCCCGCAGGCAGAGCACTGTGAGAGTGATCCAGACTCTCCCACTTGCTGTCATCAAACACCTCTGTGATAGACAACAGGAAGGTCTGGGTGGCTGTGGTGTCATATCCCTCCTACCTTTCTGTCATACATACTGGTATCGAAGGATCTGCAGATCCTTAATATGTCCAACCTGTGAGGCTGCTACTGAGACATCCTCTTACTTAAGGTTGTGGATTACAGCAGTCCTCCTGTGAAGCAAAAGCACATCTCACCCTCTTCCATGGTGCCGAGTCTGGATCAGAAGATGATCTTGGGGGACTCAGCAGTGAAGTGCTGGGCTCGACAGCCTTTCACTTCTCGTAACTCCACCCCCTTGGACAGCAGTAGGAGAAGTAGTTGCATTCTCGCTGGGGGATGTTTACACAGTTTCCTCCGAGTCTGACTTGTTTTCTTAACCCGGTTATGGCTGAAGAAACTCTTGACGTTCCCTTTGGTGGCTTGCCACCAGAGAACAGGGACATCAAAGAAGGGTTTCAAAATTTTCCAACCTGCGTTCTCCCTCTCTAGTTCCTTACTGTTCTTTAGGGTCAGCAGCATAATGATCTGCTTTGATATCCCTCTCGCTCTTCATGTCCTCCCGGAGGTGAGAAGAGGCCCAGAGGGGACAGAGGTCAGAGAAGAACACCGGCATGATGTTGGGGATCTGACCACGATGAGCTCTGATATGAAGAGGAAGTCGATCTGGGAGCAGGCTGAGTCATCCGATCATGACCAGGTACGTTGTGGCTCCAGAGCTGCTGAAGGCATTGAGAGTTTGGGTATTTTAACCATTTCCAACAAGAACCTGGAGGTGCTGTCCAGCCTGCAGTCGGCACTATCGGACCATCCAACTGAACCAATGATGTAGTTGAAGCCACCGGCCAGAACCATATAACAATTACAGCACGGAAACAGACCATCTCAGCCCTTCTAGTCCGTGCCGAACACTTACTCTCACCTAGTCCCACCGACCTGCACTCAACCCATAACCCTCCATTCCTTTCCTGTCCATATACCTATCCAGGAATGACTGGCTGTGACGTTGCCAGCAGGAGTTGCTATTGGGAATTGTTTGAGGACAGCAACCCGCTTCCTCCACATGGGTCAGGTATACACATTCATTTGCTGCAGTGAACTGTTTTCATACATTATGTCTGTCATGAGGAGGCGTCACCCCTCCAACACCCTGTCTGACTTGGGTGACTGAGAAGTTGCCTCCCTGTAGCAGAATTCCCAAGCCAGAAGCATGACGAACACTGACTCCCCCCCAACCACTCAGTCAAGCCATGGGCTACCATCACGACCACCTCCAGGAGTTGCAGACGTGTGGTAGCCCACAGTCATGTAAGAAAGTCACATCAGCCTTAACTTTGGCCAGATGTTGTAAGGCTTTAACATATCACACATTTCTTCATACTGCATGCTTTCAAAGATTCCAGCTTTATGCCCTTGATTGAATTCTTGAGTCACAATTATGAATCGCATGTTACTGAATCTGAGCCGTTATGCCCACAGCTTTGGTAAACTGCTGCACTGTTTGGGAGCTCAGGAACTGGGAGTGATCCTTCCCGGGTGTGGTGATTCTGGTGGAGTGCCTTGATCAACCTCCTTCTCCAATATCCTGCACCCTCCCACTCTCTGATGCTGTCTCACTCATGAACTCCCAGGACTGGGGTTTGATGGTTCCTGTGCTGCTCCCGGTCTCCCGGAGCTGATATTGACTGGATGCAATGCTACTCCCAGTCTCCTACAGCCAGGAGCTTGTGGCTTCTGTGCTGCCCCCAGTTTCCCGGGACTGGGGAAGGTCAGCAGAACTCTCTCCTCAACTATACTTCCCCTTCCCGCCTTTTCCTCTCCTGTTTGGTGCTTCCTCTGCCTGCACTGCTGATTTCCCACATTTGCTGCTATTTTTTTGCTGGCTGCCCATTTCTTCCCATTCTCTTTATTCTCAGCAGCCCATTGTCTCTTGGATATTGCCTTCTGAGATTTCTTCCTCTTCACCACCCTCCTTTCTTCTTCTTGTCCGTCTGCCCTCCCGTCTTCGTTTTGTGGTTGGGCCTGGGGCTTTTCGGCTGGTGGTTGGGAGCTCATGTTGTTGGCCTTTCCTCTGACACAGTCTCTGTTTCACTGCTGGTTGTGGCTTTGGTGCAGCTGGTGGGCACATCTGCATTTGTCTGGGCTTTTTCAGAGCTATCTCCCCCTTTTATATCCTGTGCGTAGATGCCAGCATGCTTTGGGTAGGATCTGCAAAGGTGGCCTGCACTTGCTTTCCCGGCCGTTCTTTGGTTGGTGACCTTCCTGGTTGCAGTTCTTGCGGATAATGGTACTGCATTGGGCTGCTCTGTGACCAAACTCATTGCAGTTCAACACAGCCTGGATTGACCAGCATACACCCTGCAACCACGGTTCCCTCCAACGGCAAAGACCGAGGGTGGGTGGATGATGGAGTCATTCAAATCTACCTTCACCTGGTGCTTGCTTGCCCAGATCCTGAAAATATCCTTGATGTTCATACAATTTCCTGCTCCCTTGGTGTCACAATAAAATGATGAGTCTACAATTGGTACTTGGGGGTTGACCACGTGCACAGCGATCACTCGCTCCTTCTGGGTTGGATGGTGAAAAGTAGCTGCACCTTTAGAATGGCAGTGGTGCCTCTTTTCCCATCTCTCGAAAATCCTGCAGGAACATTTGCCATTCCACCCAATATTTGATTGTGACATCAAAAAAGCCATTACCAGCAAACACTTGGAAATAGTAGATCGCCTCAGACTTGAACTTACAGCACTCAATCAGAATCTTCCAAATGAAAGGGTCCTTGTTCAAGGGGTTCCCTCACTACCATTCTAAAGGTGTTTCAGATCCCAGGTCCTCCAGACAATGAGCTGGTAGATGCAAACATTGTAATTGGGCATTGATTGCTATAAAGGCATGTTAAAATGGTTTTCCTGTCAACACGAAGATCCACTCTAAAGTCAGCTGGTTATGACAAGCCCCTTTTCTATCCTCAGTTTCAGTGTCTTCAGAGATCGAACATGACACGACACTTGATCATAGCCAAAAAGCTGAGAAGCATGTTATGTTGGCACTGGAATTTATAGTGACACTTGTGGGCTGCCCCCAGCACATATTTAGCTCGTGTTGGTTGTTAACACAAGCAGCTTATTTCACTGTACATGTGATATAACATCTGAATCTAAATGTGAATCTCAAGCAGGAATATGCTCAGCTCCCAGGGTTTTTGCGACATCCAATACAGGGGCTCCATGGGTGACGGAAGATTGACCGACTGGAATCTGACTTTATGCAAATTCTCCAACAGGTCATTAAATACATAAAATCAAACAATGTCTCTGTGAAAACAGCTCATTGATTTCATTAGCTAATATTTGTTTATACAAAAGACTTAAAAATTTGAATTAACATTAAATAATTTAGACAAAAAATATCAGTACGGGCAAACATCCAAGTGTTTCAACTGTGGCTTAAAGAAAAACAAATGTCATGGAGTGTTGTTGCCTCTGCTGGTATTCAGGCTCTGTTATGATCTGTCTGTGGTGACTGAGAGCAAATTAGTGAATTTTTTTAAAATTTCTGTCACCCGCTTGTTTTCCCTCACTAAGAAACTGTTTAGTTTTTTGTTTAGATTAGTGAGTTTTAGAATATTTCTCAGGAAAAGAGCCCTTACGTAACCCAGGGTTTGTTATCCATCCATCTATGTGCTGATCTCACAGTGTATTACTTTGGTTGAAGGTATGTTTCTTGGTTGGTTTGGGACAGTGGCACCAATAGATTTGTTGAGGCATTGAGATCAAAAGTCGGGAAGTTAGGATCCCGTGAATGAAACAGTTTATGTATGAGGGGTGTTTGATGCCTCTGTCCCTGTACTTGTTGGATTTTGGAAGAATGAGGGGGGAGCCTCATTGAAATCTGTCGAATGTGAAAAGGTTGAGATAGTGTGGAGACGGATGTGGAAAGAATGTTTCCTTTAGTGGGGAGGGGGAGTGTGTCTAGGACCAGAGGGCACAGCCTCAGAATAAAAGGATGTACTTTTCCAACAGAGATGAGAAGGAATTTCTTTAGACAGGGGCTAATGAATCAGTGGATTTCATTGCCACAGATGACTGTGGAAGCCAAGTCGCTGGGGATATTTAAAGTTAACATTGATAGATTCTTGATTAGTAATAACATCAAAATTTATGGGGAGATGGCAGAAGAATGGCCTTGAGAGGGTTAATAAATCAGCCGTCATAGAATGGCAGAGCAGACTCAATACGTCGAATAGCCTAATGCTGCTCTTATGTCTTATTGTCTTCTGGTTATGTTGCAGCTTTATAACACTCTAGTAATGCCACTCAGGAGTATTGCATGCAAATCTGGTCATGCAGTTAGGGGAAGGATGTGGTGGCTTTTGAGGGGTACAGATGTGGGTTTACCGAGATGCTCTCTCAATTTTTGGCATGTCAATGAGGAGAGTTTTGAATAAACTTGGACTGATTTCTCTAGAGCAGTGAAGGATGAGGGGAGACTTGACAGAGGATGAGAAGGAACTGAGATCATGCAGCATCTGAAGGGAAATGAACAGCTGAAATTTCGGATTGAGACTGTGCGCAGTTTACATCCCACCAAAGGCCAACATTAAGCAAGTACTCAAGTACCGATATCAGCAGACAGGAATTACCCTACCCCAATGCCTTTCAAATCAAATGCTCTAGGCCTGGACCCCACCACCACATCCAAACTTTCCAAATCTGCCTAGCACTTAGATCAATGAAATCCCACATGCAATTTAGGTGATTGAGCTCTGATATACTCTGCTTCATATGCCACAACTCCGTCTCAACCATGAGTCAACCTCACTCTAACCACTTCTCCTCGAATATGCCGCGACCTCACTCCTTCTTCTTCATTGTACCTCGGCCCTTGAGTCAACCTTGCATTTGCTTGCTTCTTCATTGTTTGCAGTGATCGTTTACTGCAGTTTTCCACTAAAAAAACACAGCGTTCACTCTCTCCTGTTGAGATGCAGCAGGAGCCAGGCCTGGAGTTACCCCACAGTGCCCAGAAACTCCCACTCCAGGCAAAGTAGCAGATCACCAGGAGGGTTAAGTTGCCTCCAGCAGGCCTTCGGAGGGAATTACTGCAGTCTGAAGAGGACATAATCCATATCATGGAGGCAATAGCCAAGGGAGATGTCAATGGATGACTCTAGACCATGTTAACTATCATTGTCAGCTTTGCTACAGAGATTTGGTCTAATGGAGAAGAATGCCAGCAAAGCTCCTTACCTGATGAACCGTAGAATGACAAAATCCACTTGCTGAGCTCTGTAACATCCACAGAAGCACGCTATGACCCTGCAAAATGGCTTAGAAGATGGAGGAGAAAAAGCCAGCAAATAAGTTGCCCCTATGCCTCATCGAGAAGGGTGGAGTTAAGGAGGCGCCAAATAGCTGCCTCATAAAGCTCATCTGCGAAAGCAGCTGGGATTCCTCTCTTTCATGTCACTTGTTCCCTTTTCAAGGGGGCTGAGGTTCTTTCGAAGTCCCTGACCTGGAACAACATGCAAACTGTGGTTTTGTCCTGGCGATAAGTCCCCATTCTTGAAGCTCACTGGCCGACTGGCTGTTTTCCGACATTCTCCGGGTGTGGCATGGTAGACAACGGATTTCAGGCCAGTGCCGCGGACTGAGTCATCACAGGAGAAGGAAGATCAGGATTTCATGGCAGTGGACATGGGGACGGAGTACTCTGTGGTCGAGCAACCATCCTCTCTCTCTTTCTCTGGATGGTAGAGAGAGTTTGCTGCCAATTCTCAAGTCCGAAAATCTCCAAATAAAAAGTGATGCAGCAGACTGTAACAACATAACAGCAACTGTTGATCTTCTCTTTTGCTATGAAATGGGTGACATCTCTCTCTCCCCTGTTAGTGGGAGAGAGTTTTGGTTGACTGTAGATCATTGCCTCTCTTTTGCCTGACTCCTTCTGGGACGTGGAACCGTCACAGCAGTACATGAACAGCTACCAGTCCTGTCTTTACCAAAAGAATGAATGACAGAATAACATTAGAACCCCAAAGCCCCTCTTCCCCTCCCCCACACCAAGCAACAGCAAAGCCCCCAAAGAGAGACCATACTCTTTATGCAGTTTGATAGAGAAATTACTACTGTGTGGGCACCCAGTTCTGAGCTTGATCTACAGATATCACTGTCGGTGCATCAGAACTCGTAATTTGCATGGCTTAAATAGTGTATGTCAAATAGTGTATTGGATGTCTGATTTGGAGTCAGCAGTTTGCTCCCTTTGGGGTGTACAGTTGTTACCCATATGAATAAAGTCATTGGCAGATGCACACGTGACAGGTAGCCAAGTGAGGAGCAGTTCCTTAATGTAAAGGATTGTCAACAGCACAGTAATCATTAGACCATAAGACCATAAGAGATAGAAGCAGAATTAGGCCTTTTGGCCCACTGAATCTACTTGACCTTTCATCATGGCTGATCCATTTTCCCTCTCAATTCCATTCTCCTGCCTTCTCCTCATAACCTTTAACACCACAATTAATCAAGAATCTATCGGCCTCTGCCTTAAATACACCCAATGATCTGGCCTGCACAGCCACCGGTGGAAACAAATTCACACAGATACACCATCCTCTGGCTACAGAAATTCCTCTTCAGATCTGTTTTAACTGGACATCCCTCTACTCTGAAGCTATGCCCTCTCAACCTAGACTTGCCCACTAAAAGAAACATCCTCTCCACATCCATCTACAAATTTCAACATTCGATAGGTTTCAATGAGATTATCCCCTCATTCTTCTAAATTCCAGGGAGTACAATCCCAGAGCCAATAAATGACCCTCATACATTAACCCTTTCATTCCTGGAATAATTCTTGTGAACCTCCTATGAACCCTCTCCAGTGTCAGCACATCCTTTCTAAGGTAAGGGGCCCAAAACTGCTCACAGTACTCCAAGTGAAGCCTCACCAGTGTCCTATAGAGCCTCAGCATTACATCCTTGATTTTATATTCTAGTCTTTTTGAAATAAATTACAACATTGCATTTGCCTTCCTTACCACTGCCGCAACCTGCAAGTTAGCCTTAAGGGAATCCTGCACATGGACTCAAAATTCCCTTTGCACCTTGGATTTTTGAATTTTCTGCCTTTTTAGAAAAGGTCTAGTTTTGTTCCTTCTATCAAAGTGCATATCCATACACTTCCTAACACTATTCCATATGCCACTTCTTTGCCCATTCTACTAAGTCCTTTTAGAACATCCCTACATCCTCAACACTACCTGCCCCTCCATCTGTCTTAGTATCATCCTCAAGATTGACCACAAAGCCATCAATTCCATCATCCAAACCGTTGTTACATGACATAAAAAGAAGCAGTTCTAACAATGACTCCTGTGGAACACAGCCAACCAGTAAAGGTTCCCGAAATTCCCATTCTGTCCTTGACAATCAGCCAATCTTCTATCCATGCTAATACTTTTCCTGTGAAACCATAAGCTCTTATCTTGTTAAGCAGCCTCATGTGTGGCACCTTGTCAAAGGCCTTCTGAAAATCCAAGTACACACATCCATCAATGCTCCATTGTCTATCCTGTTTGTTATTTCCTCAAAAAATTCCAACAGATTTGTCAGCTAAGATTTCACTTCAGGAAACCTTGCTGACTTTTGCCTACTTATCATGTGCCTCCAAGTACATGTCCTAGTCCTCATCCTTCACAATCAACTCGAACATCTTCCCTACCACTGCGATCAGGCTAAGTGGCCTATAATTTCCTTTCCTCTGCCTCCCTCCCTCTTAACATTTTCAATTTCCAGTCCTCTGGCATTTTGCCAGCCAGAATCTACTGATTCTTGAAAGATAATTACTAATGCCTGCACTATCTTTTCAGCTACCTCTTTCAGAACCCTGGCATGTAGTCTATCTGGTCCAGGTGGCTTATCTACATTCAGACTTTTCAACTTTCTAAGCACCTTCTCCCAAGTAATAGTAATCACACTCATTTCTGACCTGATGCTCTCAAACTTCAGCATATTGTTAGTGTCTTCCACTGTGAAGACTGATGCAAAATACTCATTCAATTCGTCCACCATTTCTTTGTCCCCCAATACTACTTCAACATAATTTTCCAGCATACAATATCTACTCTTGTCTCTCTTTTACTCTTTATATATCTGAAAAAATATATATCTGATTTGGTATCCTCTTTAATGTTATTAGCTAGCTTACATACTTATCCTTTTCTCTCCTTATAGCTTTTTAGTTGCCTTCTGTTGATTTTTAAAGATTCCCCAATCCTTCAACTTCCCACTAAATTTTGCTATATTATATTCCCTCTCTTTTGATTTATGTTCTATTTGGCATCCTTTGTCAGCCACAGTTACATTATCTGCCTTTAGAGTACTTCAGCTTCTCAGAAATATTTCTATCCCGCACCTTCCAAATTTTTCTCAGAAACTCCAGCCATTGCTGTTCTACCATCATCCCTAACAGTATTGCCTTCCAATCAATTTTGGTCAGCTCCTCTCTCATGCTTCTATAGTTCTGCTTATTCCACTGTAATACTGATACATCTGACTTTAGCTTCTCCTCCTCAAATTGCAGGGTGACATCTATCGTATTATGATCACTGGCTCCTAAGGGTTCCTTTACCTTAACTTCCCTAATCAAATCTCGTTTGTTACACCAACAACAGAATAAACTTTCCCCTATTGTATTCAACCACAAATTGCTCTGAAATGTCAATCGCATATGCTTACTACAAATTCTCTTGGGATCCAGCACCAACCTAATTTTCCCAATTTACCTGTATATTGAAATTTCTCCATGGCTATCATAACATTTCCCTTTTGACATGCGTTTTCGATTCACATTTGTAGCTAACTTCCTGGCAACTGCTTGGTGTCCCAAATATAACCCCCATCAGGGTCTTTTTACCTTGTAGTTTCTTAACTCTACCCACGAGGATTCTACATCTTCCAATCCTATGTCACCTCTTTTGAAGTATTTGATTTCATTTGAAGCTCCTCATAAAGAAACTTGGCTCGTTGCCAGCCCTGCTAACAACTATGGGTCTCAGCTTCATAAATTGAATTGAATTTATTTATACCTTACATCCATCCCACAACATGAGGGAGTAAAAATCTTTGTGTTATGACTCCGTCACAATGTACAGACATGTGAATTTGTAAGTCTAATGGCTTTTAGAAAGAAGCTGTCCCGTAGCCTGTACGTCCTGGCTTTAATGCTGCAGTACCTTTGCAGATGAAAACAGCTGAAACATTTAGGTATCGAGGGTCAGTATGATTTGGAGTTCAACTAAATATGAATACTGTGATGTTTCAATTAAAGGAACCTTATTTTGAGCGAATGCTGCATAAATACTGCCTTTACACAACTGACGGTCGGCAAGAAATAACAAATCATACACCACATAAAATTATAAAGAAAATATATTTGCAAATTTCAGCTATCTCAAATGGTTATTTGGAAAAAGGTAAGAGAAAAAAATGAAAGGCCCCATTACAGCTAACCCAGTCCAAATGTGACATAAATTTGGAGTTCATCCTGGAGTTGTCTTTAACTCACCTGCCGGACCCACCATCACACACCACGTTCTGAATTTTGCTTGAAATCTATCTCAAACAAGCGGTGCTCTCTCGGGAGTATTCCTCCTTGGAGCCAGTCTTCTGCAAAAAGCACCTTGTGTAACAGGGATGGCATCCTCAGCCAATTTCCCTTCTGTCCTCTCCAGAACTCCAACCAAAAAGACCCCCAAACAAGATATCGTCCTTCGGAAAACTCTCCCCAAAAATCCTGATTGGCTGACTCACATTCCTAAGTTGGACAACATGTGTCCTTATCTTGGCCAAAGCCAAAACACACTTTCCAGCATGGCACACTGTTTTTACCGAAAACTGCTAATAATAAAATGCCTACAGCATAGCAGTAAAAATCTTAACCATTCTCACCCCCATCAAAAATAGTCATGTCCTCATGTCTTTGTAACTTATTGAATCATTACACTAACACAGAATTTCAATGAATTTCATGATTTCAGGACCGCCAATCCATTTGAAAAATGGAAGTAGCATATCTTACCTTGGGAATGGACATAACACTGTTTCCCAGATGCACCGTCTGCCAGCTGAGCTATGGGTTTCCTGACTCTGAGACTTCCTCATCTCATCTTCAGCTTCTCCAATGTCAACCACTGCTTATAACGCGACCTGTCTACTAAAGGGTGCCTACTCCTGTTTATCACTCCTATCTTCTGACGGTTCAGGTCTCCCTGCTCCATGACTGAACTTAGCTTCCTTCAGTTTAAGCAGGTGTTGCTAAACATCTTCAGCCTCTGCTGGTACTAATCTGTGAGACCTTTATCAGCAAGGGGTGTCCTCGGTCGCTCTAACAGTATATCATGTACTCGTTGAGCAACCAACATTAGACTCATCGGTAGAAAAGGCATCTTTGCATTCAAATATCTTCTCATTTAATCTTCTTTTCCATTCCTCAGGCATCGGTGAGTCACCAAAGTTGTATGACCTCGATGTTGCCTTCCTCGATCCAGGAGACTGTTGCTCTTCCATTTCCCCAGGAAAGCTAAACATTAGCACCACAAGAAAACAAGGTGCAGTTGGTATCCCATGTCTGAGGGTACCTTCTCTCCATGACATGTTCCTGATAATCACTGTCATCCTGTTTGCGTAGACAGCTGAAGATTTCTGCATTTCAGGTCTCACCAGCACTCCTGCAGCTAAGCATGACTCTTCACCCGAATCATCAAGATCATCCACCTGGATGGCCGAGATGTTGGGCATTCCGGCAAATATGGGGGTTCTTGTTACTCTAGCTACTCCTCCAGGACATAACATGACAGGTTTAAACTGGGTGCGCTACACTGTTCCTCATTTCTGCTCATCATCCTACTCAAGAGGAACTTGTACCTTCTCAAAAGCTGCTCTGAACACAGGATGAATAGACAAGGTTTCCGAAAAGCTGTCTCTATTTCTCTCCTTGCATGCTCCCACAAGTCTTCTCATGATGGAAGTACTTGTTCCCTCAATAAAGGAAGATAAGCCCACAAGAGGAGAGACTGTACTTGATTTGGTATTGGGAAATGAACCTGGTCAGATCTCTCAGTGGGAGAGCATTTTGGAGAGAGTGATCATGTGATTTTGGAGAGAGTGATTCTGTCTCCTTTACAATAGCATTGGAGAGAGATAGGAACAGACAAGTTAGAAAAGTGTTTAATTGGAGTAAGGGGAATTATGTGGCTATCAGGCAGGAACTTGGAAGTTTAAATTGGGAACAGATGTTCTCAGGCAAAGGTATGGAAGAAATGTAGCAAGTGTTCAGGGGATATTTGTTTGGAGTTCTGCATAGGAACATTCCAATGAGAAAGGGAAGTTATGGTAGGGTACAGGAACCATAGTGTACAAAGGCTGTATTAAATCTAGATAAGAAGAAAAGAAAAGCTTACAAAAGGTTCAGAGAGCTAGGTAATGTTAGAAATCTAGAAGATTATAAGGGAAGACTACCAGGAAAAACCTTAAGAAGGAAATTAGGAGAGCCAGAAGGGGCCATGAGAAGGCCTTGACAGACAGGATTAAGGAAAACGCTAAGGCATTCTACAAGTATGTGAAGAGCAAGAGGATAAGATGTGAAAGAATTGGACCTATCGAGTGTGACGATAGGAAAGTGTGTATGGAACCAGAAGAAATAGTGGAGGTACTTAATGAATACTTTACTTCACTTTTCACCATGGAAAAGGATCTTGGTGAATGTAGTAATGACTTGCAGTGGACTGAGAAGTTTGCAATGGATTTTAAGAAAGAGGATGTGCCGGGACCAGACGAGATGTACCCCAGGCTACTGTGGGAAGCAAGGGAGGAGATTGCTGAGCCTCTGGTGATGATCTTTGCATCATCAATGTGAACAGGAGAGGTTTTGGAAGATTGGAGGGTTGAAATGTTGTTCCCTTATTCAAGAAAGGGAGTAAAGATAGCCCAGGAAATTATAGACCAGTGAGTCTTACTTCAGTGGTTGGTAAGTTGATGGAGAAGATCCTGAGAGGCAGGATTTATGAATATTTGGAGAGGTATAATATGAATGGAATAGTCAGTAATGCTTTGTCAAGGGCAGATCATGCTTTACGAGCTTGATTGAATTTTTTGAGGATGTGACTAAACACATTGATGAAGGTGGAGCAGTAGATGTTGTATATATGGAATTCAGCAAGGCATTTGATAAGATACCCCATGCAAGGCTTGTTGAGAAAGTAAGGAGTCATGGGATCCAAGGGGACATTGCTTTGTGGATCCAGAACTGGCTTGCCCACAGAAGGCAAAGAGTGGTTGTAGACAGGTCATATTCTGCATGGAGGTTGGAGACCAGTGATGTGCCTCAGGAATCTGTTTTGGGACTCTTACTCTTCGTGGTTTTTTATAAATGACCTAGATGAGGAAGTGGAGGGATGGATTAGTAAGTTTGCTGATGACACAAAGGTTGGGGGTGCTGTGGATAGTGTGGATGGCTGTCAGAGGTTACAGCGGGACATTGATAGGATGCAAAACTGGGCTGAGAAGAGGCAGATGGAGTTCAACCCAGATAAATGTGAAGTGGTTCATTTTGGTAGGTCAAATATGTTGGCAGAATATAGTATTAATAAGACTCTTGGGAGTGTGGAGGATCAGAGGGGTCTTGGGGTCCGAGTTCATATGACACTCAAAGCAGCTGCGCAAGTTGACTCTGTGGTTATGTAGGCATAAAGTGTATTGGCCTTCATCAATCGTGGGATTGAGTTTAGGAGCCGAGAGGTAATGTTGCAGCTATGTAGGACCCTGGTCAGACCCCAATTGGAGTACTGTGCTCATTTCTGGTTGCCTCACTACAGGAAGGATGTGGAAACCATAGACAGGGTGCAGAGGAGATTTACAAGGATGTTGCCTGGATTGGGGAGCATGCCTTTTGAGAATAGGTTGAGTGAACTCAGCCTTCTCCTTGGAGCGAGGAGGATGAGAGGTGACCTGATAGAGATGTATAAGATGATGAGAGGCATTGAGTGTGTGAATAGTCAGAGGCTTTTTCCCAGGGCTGAAATGGCTGCTACAAGGAGGCACAGTTTTAAGATGGTTGGAAGTAGGTACAGAGGAGATGTCAGGGGTAAGTGTTTTCTGCAGAAAGTGGGAAGTGCGTGGAGTGGGCTGCCAGCAACAGTAGTAGAGGCGGAAATGATAGGGTCTTTTTAGAGACTCTTGGATAGGTACATGGAGCTTAGAAAAATACAGAGCTATGGGTAACCATAGTAATTTCTAAGGGACATGTTCAGCACAAATTTGTGGGCCGAAGGGACTGTATTGTGCTGTAGGTTTTTTATGTTTCTATGTTTCTAATGGAAACCCCACCCTTTTTAACCAAATCTGGGCAGACCAGCACTGGTGTGTCAATAGTCTCAGTTACATCAACATCTGTTTTTGAAATCTCCAGTTTCAACAACAAGTAACTATTGTATGGGTACTCATCAGTACTAAGCCCCGGAATCTCAAGGGCACTGAGGTCAATGGTAAATGTGTCAAATACCAGTTGTTACAGGATCTATAAAGCAAAATAACTTGAGAACCCATAGCGGTATGGCTCTAGAATAAATACCTTCAATCCATTTGGTTACATTAGAGCTTGCTCCCACTAAACCTTCAGGAATAATGTTTTGCTCTTTAGCATTTTCCTTGATGCACTGATAGAAACATATCTTCTCTGAAACACCAGTCCATTCCTTTACTGGGTCCTCCATAATTCTGCCTCTTTTCTTCTTTGTTTGATTAACTGCTGACTTAGTTTTTGAAGATTTTCCTCTCCCTTACAGTCTCGCTTGAAAGATCTATCTTCTCCATCGTTGTAACAGAAATTACCAGTTGCCTGTCTAGTCAAGAGACCCTTCTCAGCAGCAATCCTCTGCATCGTAAGTCCTACAGGTGGGTCAAGTTTCCCAACGGATGTAATACGTTTCGCTGAAACATTAGCAGACATTCATCAAATCAGCTTGGCTCAAAGGTTTTCCTCAAAAGCTCTGTCTCTGTGGAATCAGGGGCAACTTTAGCAACAAAGGCTACCACTGAAGACACTTCTCGGCTTTTGGTAATATCCCGCTTCTCAATCATGTTTTCCTCCTCTCTAACTTCTCTGAGTGACTTGATAAAACAAGGAGGAGGGTGCATCTCGCAGGTCATTCAAGTACATAGAGCAATTACATCACGTGACAGAGCACCCTTCATAGCTTGCTCCACCCTCAAGCAATTTCTCCCAGACAGTTGAATGCCCCCTTTGTGGCACAAACAGTGCAGCAGTTTCTCCAACCTGAAAATATGGGCAGACGACTTCTTTCCTTCCTCCTGGAATGTGTGCCTAAGATCAGCTGCTCTTTCAACAGTGCCAAAAGCATCTTCCTGAGCTTGCAGGTGATTAGCTGGCATGGCTAATGGATTTTCTGCTTTTAGGAACCTCACTCTATCAGCCATCAGCCCCTTTAAGCTCAATACCAGTCTGATTATTTTCATGTTATCTGAGCACTGCCATTCATCCAGTAACTGAGATGTCTGCTCAGCCCGACTCATATTCCTCTTCCCCAGACACCAGAGAACACTCCCAGCCTACTCTGGCTCTCTGCATTTATCAACCGGTCATGAAGAGGCCAAAACCAGCTCAGAATTGAAATCAACCACTGAAGGACACATTGGACTTTTTACATCAGACGATTCTACCCTCACTTCGCAGAAACAACAACTTGTCTTTAAAGTCTTTGTCCTCAATTACGTACCCCTTCTGCCCATGGCCCTGCATCTCCAGGGTCTCCCAACCTATCAGTCATGTCACTGTTAATCTGGATTAACACGACATCCTTACTGGCTGATTGGTCAAAACACTGTTCAATGAGCATAACTTTGCCTTACACTTTCATAGAACTTAACACTCTGAACACCCATTCATCAAAAGTTCGGGCATTCAGCCCACTCAAAATACAAGCATTATTTGTGAATAATTTCTTTGAATCACACTAACCCTTAATCCCTGAAATGTCCATAATAAAATATTTACTTACTTTAAATCTAAGGAAAAATAATAATCAAACTAAAGATATATTATCAGTATTTGCTAATTCTTCATCAATGCCTCAAAAAGGACAAATGCAGTGAATCAGAGTTGGAATCAGAATCAAGTTTATTATCACAAACATATGTTGCAAAATTTGTGGTAGCGTGCAAGACCAAAAAAAAAATTGTTAAATTAAAATAAGAAATAAAATTTTTAAAATATTACAAACGAGGAAGTGTGAGGTACCTCCTCCCTGATCATGGTAATGAGAAGAAGTCATGTCCCAGAAGGTGAGGGTCCTTAATAATGGGTGTCACCTTCTTGAGGCACCATTTTTTGAGGACCCGAGGGAAGCTTGTGCCTGTGATGGAGTTGGCTGGATCTACAACCCTTTGAGCCTCTTTCAATCCTGTGCATTGGAGCCTCCATACTAGACAGTGAAACAAGTAGTCAGCATGCCTACCACAAGGTATCTATAGAAATTTGTAAAAGTCTTTGGTTACATATCAAATCTCTTCAAACACTTAATTGTGTATATTCATTGGCGAGCCTTCTTCATGGTTGCATCAATATTTTGGGCCCAGGATAGTTCCTCCAGGATGTTGACATCCAGGAACTTGAAGCTGTTCACCATTTCCACTGCTGACACTCAATGAGGACTGTTATGTGTTCTCCCGATTTCCCCTTCCTGAAGTCCACAATCAATTCTTGGTCTTACTGACTGAGGGCAAGGTTGTCACTCAACCAGCCAATCTACCTCACTCCTGTACACCTTCTCATCATTCTCATCACCATCTGTAATTCTGCCAGCATCAGTGGTTTCATTGGAAAATTTATGGCTGGTGTTTGAGCAGTGCCTATCCACACAGACATGAGTGTAGTGAGTTAAGTACACACCCTTGAAGTGCAACAGTGTTGATTGGGGTAGACACAATTTAGATGTTTTGTTTCCAGTGAAACATAAAATAGATCTCAGAAGTACAGAATAAATTGTGAGGTACATTACAGTACAGCTGCTTATCCCTAATATATAAAAAAATCAAAGGAAATTTATTACAAAGTATTTATATGTTACCACTGTTACAGTTTCAGCAACAATAAATATATAAGTGAGGCAGGGTTTTTTATAACAAATAAAACATTTATTAAACACTGAAAAACAAACTCCAAAAGTAAACAAACAACTAACGCAACCGGAAATCAGCTGCTGTGCGGCAGCTTAAACAGTTCTTAAAGTGATGTTGCAAAAACAGTTCTTCAAAGTAGTACTGCAAAAGTTCAAAATGCTTACAGTCCATTAAAGGAGATACATTTTAGACAATTTAAATTCTCTTTCACATCATGCTGTTGTGGTTCCCAGTCGAACTATACTTTTATGGGAGAATTTACGAAGATGAAAAAGAAACGGCTTAAAGGCACTGACCTTTCCTTTACAAAACTGTACCCAACCCTTTCTGCTATTATTCACAGGGGTTACCACAGGGACAGCCAACGAATTCCTTCCGAATGAGGATCAAACAAGGTCGAACCTGTTTCACCGTCGAAATCGACTTTCCTCGATCTTTTAGCTCCTGAACTCCGATCTTCACTCTCCACTGATTTTTAACTGACAGTATTATAAAGAAACTGCCAGCAATGACCTTTTAAACTTTAGGCATTAAATAAAACTCCACCTTTCAACCAAACTGCATCATAATATTGGACCACGCAGTAGCATGGAGTCAAAATGGCAAATCCAGCCATGAACTGCCCCCCCTCACAGGGAGGGGTCCTCCTTTTATACCCTGTAAAAAAAACTGTCATATGACCTCTACTGGTGGGAAAATGACGTCACTCCACCATCACAAGACCATTACCTTAGTCCAGTATAGCTTCAACACCACTGTCACGTGACAAGTACAAGATACCCACGGGTACGTAACACCACATACTACCCTGTGTTTCATTTTCTTGCAGGCATTCACAGTAGAACAAAGAAATGCAATAGAATTAATGAAAAACTACACACAAAAGCTGACAAGCAACCAATGTGTAAAAGAAGACAAACTGTGTAAATACAAAAAAAGTACAAATAATAACTAATAAACAAACAAATAAATAATACTGAAAACATGACTTAAAGATATCTTGAAAGAGAGTCCACAGTTTATGGAATCAGTTCTGTATTGAGTTGAATGAAATTATCCACACTGGTCCTGGAGCCTGACTGCTGCAAGGTAATAAATGTTTCTGAACTTGGTGGTGTGGGATCTAGGGCTCCTGTACCTCCTTCCTGTCGGTAGCACGAGAAGACCGCATGCCCTGGATGGTGGAGGTCCTTGATGATGGATGCTGCCTCCTTGTGATGGTGCTTCTTGTAGATGTGCTCAGTGGTGGGGCGAGCTTTGCCTGTGATGGTCTGGGCTGTGTCCATTACATTTTGTAGGTCTTTCTATTCTTGGCCATTACTGTTTCCATACATGGCCATGATGCAATTTATTACTTGTTTTTGGATGGATTCAGGATTTGAACAACAACTGAGGTTTGTAACTTCCTGGATTACAACTTCACAGTTTCCAGAAGTTAAAAATATCATATAATCCGTTTAATTTCAGTGTGGAAACATCACAATAATAGAACAGAACTATCAGTGGAGACCACCCAAAGAAGTCCTTGACCCATAAACAGCAATTATAAACATCTACTGACTTATGCATTCAAAAGTAAACAAAAACACTAAACTACAGAAAATATGGCTTAGAAAGAAGAATTTTTAAATAACAGACTAAATTTTTGGGAAGCATTTTTCATACTCTTACCTTCCAATCCTCTAGTTTTAATGTAGATATTATTTGTAAATATGATGGTGACGAGGAGGTGTACAGGAGTGAGATGAATCAGCTGGTTGAGTGGTGGTGTAGCAACAACCTCACACTCAGCGTCAGTAAGAGCAGGGAATTGATTGTTCACTAGAGGAAGGAAATGTCAAGGGAACAGACTCCTATCCTCACCAAGGGATCAAATGACGGGTCTCACCGATACACAGGAGGACACACCAGGAGCATCGGATACAGTAGATGACCCAAACACACTCACAGCTGGAGTGTCACCTCACCTGGAAGGATTGTTTGGAGCCCTGAATGATAGTGAGGGTGTCATGGTCTGGATTGGTTCCCCTTTAAATTTAGTTAGGTTGTGATCCGGACCATTGACGCCTTGTTCCCTTCTAATTCGGTTTCACACATCAGTTGAGCTTGGCAATCAAGGTAATCTACCCTCAACGCGAACCGGCAGTTTATAAGCCCCCGGCTTTAGCCGTTCGGGGTGAGAGTGTTAAGAAGCCTTCGCAAGTCGCCGCCACGACAAACCAGAGTGATCCAGCCCGCATCGGAGTTCCAGCAATTCCCCTTCCGTTGCCAGAGTGACCCAGCTCGCATCGGAGTACCAGCAATTCCCCTTCCGTCGCCAGAGTGATCCAGCCCGCATCGGAGTACCAGCAATTCCCCTTCCGTCACCAGAGTGATCCAGCCCGCATCGGAGTTCCAGCAATTCACCTTCCATCACCAGAGTGATCCAGCCCGCATCGAAGTACCAGCAATTCACCTTCCGTCACCAGAGTGATCCAGCCCGCATCGGAGTTCCAGCAATTCCCCTTCCGTCGCCAGAGTGATCCAGCCCGCATCGGAGTTCCAGCAATTCGCCTTCCTTCACCAGAGTGATCCAGCCCACATCGGAGTACCAGCAATTCCCCTTCCGTCGCCAGAGTGATCCAGCCCGCATCGGAGTACCAGCAATTCCCCTTCCGTCACCAGAGTGATCCAGCCCGCATCGGAGTTCCAGCAATTCACCTTCCATCACCAGAGTGATCCAGCCCGCATCGGAGTATCAGCAATTCACCTTCCGTCACCAGAGTGATCCAGCCCACATCGGAGTTCCAGCAATTCCCCTTCCGTCGCCAGAGTGATCCAGCCCGCATCGGAGTTCCAGCAATTCGCCTTCCTTCACCAGAGTGATCCAGCCCACATCGGAGTACCAGCAATTCACCTTCCGTCGCCAGAGTGATCCAGCCCGCATCGGAGTACCAGCAATTCACCTTCCGTCGCCAGAGTGATCCAGCCCGCATCGCTGTACCAGCAATTCCCCTTCCATCGCCAGAGTGACCCAGCCCGCATCGGAGTACCAGCAATTCCCCTACCGTCGCCAGAGTGATCCAGCCCGCATCGGAGTACCAGCAATTCCCCTTCCGTCGCCAGAGTGACCCAGCCCGCATCGGAGTACCAGCAATTCACCTTCCGTCGCCAGAGTGATCCAGCCCGCATCGGAGTACCAGCAATTCACCTTCCGTCGCCAGAGTGATCCAGCCCGCATCGGAGTACCAGCAATTCACCTTCCGTCGCCAGAGTGATCCAGCCCGCATCGGAGTACCAGCAATTCACCTTCCGTCGCCAGAGTGATCCAGCCCGCATCAGAGTTCCAGCAATTCACCTTCCGTCACCAGAGTGATCCAGCCCGCATCGGAGTACCAGCAATTCACCTTCCGTCGCCTGAGTGATCCAGCCCGCATTGCAGTACCAGCAATTCCCCTTCCGTCGCCAGAGTGATCCAGCCCGCATCGGAGTTCCAGCAATTCACCTTCCGTCACCAGAGTGATCCAGCCCGCATCGGAGTACCAGCAATTCGCCTTCCATCACCAGAGTGATCCAGCCCGCATCGGAGTACCAGCAATTCACCTTCCGTCGCCAGAGTGATCCAGCCCGCATCGGAGTACCAGCAATTCACCTTCCGTCGCCTGAGTGATCCAGCCCGCATCAGAGTTCCAGCAATTCACCTTCCGTCACCAGAGTGATCCAGCCCGCATCGGAGTACCAGCAATTCACCTTCCGTCACCAGAGTGATCCAGCCCGCATCGCAGTACCAGCAATTCACCTTCCGTCACCAGAGTGATCCAGCCCGCATCGGAGTACCAGCAATTCACCTTCCGTCACCAGAGTGATCCAGCCCGTATCAGAGTACCAGCAATTCCCCTTCCGTCACCAGAGTGATCCAGCCCGCATCGGAGTACCAATAATTCACCTTCCGTCACCAGAGTGATCCAGCCCGCATCGCTGTACCAGCAATTCCCCTTCCGTCGCCAGAGTGACCCAGCCCGCATCGGAGTACCAGCAATTCCCCTACCGTCGCCAGAGTGATCCAGCCCGCATCGGAGTACCAGCAATTCCCCTTCCATCACCAGAGTGATCCAGCCCGCATCGGAGTTCCAGCAATTCACCTTCCGTCACCAGAGTGATCCAGCCCGCATCGGAGTTCCAGCAATTCCCCTTCCGTCGCCAGAGTGATCCAGCCCGCATCGGAGTACCAGCAATTCCCCTTCCGTCACCAGAGTGATCCAGCCCGCATCGGAGTACCAGCAATTCACCTTCCGTCACCAGAGTGATACAGCCCGCATCGGAGTACCAGCAATTCACCTTCCGTCGCCAGAGTGATCCAGCCCGCATCGGAGTACCAGCAATTCCCCTTCCGTCACCAGAGTGATCCAGCCCGCATCGGAGTTCCAGCAATTCATCTTCCGTCGCCAGAGTGACCCAGCCCGCATCGGAGTACCAGCAATTCACCTTCCGTCGCCAGAGTGATCCAGCCCGCATCGGAGTACCAGCAATTCACCTTCCTTCGCCAGAGTGATCCAGCCTGCATCGGAGAACCAGCAATTCACCTTCCGTCACCAGAGTGATCCAGCCCGCATCGGAGTACCAGCAATTCCCCTTCCGTCACCAGAGTGATCCAGCCCGCATCGGAGTTCCAGCAATTCCCCTTCCGTCACCAGAGTGATCCAGCCCGCATCGGAGAGCCAGCAATTCACCTTCCGTCGTCAAAGTGGGTCCGGGCAAGGTCAATCTACCAGGGGTGAGTTGAAGGCAGAGTCCTGACTCGACGTTTATGCCCCTTGTCCATGGCTACCCCTCCAAGAGTCCTGGCTCGGTGCCTGGGCTGAAGGCAGAGTCCTGACTCGACGTTCATGTTCCTTGTCCGTGTCTACCCCCTGAAGAAGAGTCCCGGCTCGATTCCTGATCTGAAGGAGGAGTCCTGGTTCAAGATTCCTTGTCCTGTGTTTTGGTGTCCACGTTTCTGGCTGCAGCGATCCATGGTATCCAAGTGTCTGGCGACGGTGAATCAAGGTCCCAGTCTCCACGTCCAAGGGCCGTGGCGGTCCCAGTCCCCAGGGTCCAAGTCCAAGGTTCACGGCTCTCCATGTTCCCCCTGTCCAAGTCCAAGGTCCGTGGCAATCCCAGTTCCCTGTTTCCAAGTCGCAGGTCCGTGGCGATCCAAGTCCCTAGTCCCCTAGTCCGAGGTTCATGTTCCTCTTTTTGTCCCCGATTTCCCGATCTTCTGTGTAGCAAGTAATAAATGCTATTTTATTGTACCTAAGAAAGATGTGTTTGTGTCCTGCATGTGGGTCCTCTCCCAGGACCCTTGTCCCCACCTCGTGACAGAGGGAGGAGGTGTAGGGGCAGGTGTAGTACTTGTTCAGCTTGTAAGGATAAATTTGCTGATGATACAAAGATTGAAGGTGTAGTGGACAGTGAAGAAGGTTTTCAAAGCTTGCAGAGGGATCTGGACCAGCTGGAAAAATTGGCTGACAAATGGCAGATGGAGTTTAATACAGACAAGTGTGAGGTATTGCACTTTGGAAGGAAAAACCAAGGTAGAACATACAAGGTAAATGTTAGGGCACTGAGGAGTGCAGTAGAACAGCAGGATCTAGGAATACAGATACAAAATTCCCTAAAAGTAGCATCACAGGTAGATAGGGTAGTAAAGAGAGATTTTGGTACATTGGTCTTTATAAATCAAAGTATTGAGTATAAGAGTTGGAATGTTATGGTGAGGTTGTATAAGGCATTGGTGAGGCCGAATTTGGAGTATTATGTGCAGTTTTGGTCTCCGAATTACAGGAAGGATATTAATAAGGTTGAAAGAGTGCAGAGAAGGTTTACAAGGATGTTGCTGGGACTTGAGAAACTGAGTTACAGAGAAAGGTTGAATAGGTTAGGACCTTATTCCCTGGAGCATAGAAGAATGAGGGGAGACTTGATAGAGGTATATAAAATTATGATGGGTATAGATATACTGAATGCAAGCAGGCTTTTTCCACAGAAGCTAGGGGATAAATAAACCAGAGGACATGGGTTAAGGGTGAAGGGGGAAAAGCTTAAAGGGAACATTAGGAGGGACTTCTTCACACAGAGAGTAGTGGGAGTGTGGAATGAGCTGCCAGATGAAGTGGTAAATGCGCGCTCACTTTTAACATTTAAGAAAAACTTGAATAGGTACATGGGTGAGAGGTGTATGGAAGGATAAGGGCCAGGTGCAGATCAGTGGGACTAGGCATAAAAATGGTTCAGCACAGCCAAGAAGGGCGAAAAGGCCTGTTTCTGTGCTGTAATGTTCTATGGTTCTATGGTTTTATTATCTGGGTTGAGCCCAATCTGCCGCTATTCAGCCCAGTTTCGCATCCTATCGATGTCCCACTTTAACCTACACAGCCCTCCACACTATCCATAACACCCCAACCTTTGTGTCATCAGCAAATTTACTAACCCATCCCTCTACTTCCTCATCCAGGTCATTTATAAATATCACGAAGAGAAGGGGTCCCAGAGCAGATCCCTGAGGCACACTACTGGTCACCGACCTCCATGCAGAATATGACTCATCGACAACCACACTTTGCCTTCTGTGAACAAGCTAGGATTCTGGATCCACAAAGCAAGGACCCCTTGGATCCCATGCCTCCTTACTTTCTCAATAAGCCTTGCGTGGGGTACCTTATCAAATGCCTTGCTGAAATCCATATACACTACATCTACTGTTCTACCTTCATCAATGTGCTTAGTCACATCCTCAAAAAATTCAATTAGGCTCGTAAGGTATGACCTGCCTTTGACAATTTCTAATCATATTATACCTGTCCAAATGTTCATAAATCCTTTCTTGAATAACAGAACAACATCTACAACCCTCCAATCCTATGGCATCTCTCCCGTCCCCATTGATGATGCAAAGATCATTGCCAGAGGCTCAGCAATCTCCTCCATTGCCTCCCACGGTAGTCTGGGGTACATCTCATCTGGTCATGGAGACTTATCCAATTTGATGCTTTCCAAAAGCTCCACACATCCTCTTTCTTAATGTCTATATGCTCAAGCTTTTCAATTCACTGTAAGTCATCCCTACAATCGCCAAGATCCTTTTCCATAGTGAATACTGAATACTGTATTCATTACAAATCTCTGCTATCTCCTCCAGTTTCATACACACATTTCACTGTAACACTTGATTGGTCCTATTCTCTCACGTCTTATCCATTTACTCTTCACATACTTGTAGAATGCCTTGGTAGATTCCTTAATCCTACTCACCAAGGCCTTCTCACGACCCCTTCTGGCTCTCCTAATTTCATTCTTAAACTCCTTCCTGCTAGCCTTATAATCTTCAAGATCTCTATCATTACCTAGGTTTTTGAAACTTTCATAAACTTTTCTTCTTGGCTAGATTTTTAACAGCCTTTGTACACCATGGTTCCTGTACCCTACCATCCTTTCCCTGTCTCATTGGAACATACCTACGCAGAATGCCACACAAATATCCCCAGAACAGTTGCCACATTTCTGCCGTACAATGAAAAAAATAGCAGTGGCAGAGACTCAAATTGAGAAGGTGGAAGATCGCGTTCAAAATGTGGAATGGACGCTAAGTAAGATGATAAAAATATTAAATCAACAAGAAGGTAAACTGCTTGACCTGGAGGGAAGATCACGGTGGAAAAATATCAGAATATACAACGTTCCCGAAGGAGCGGAGGACTTGTCTATGATGGAGTTTGTCGGAAAGTTGCTGTGGGACGCGCTGGAGCTTTCCTCAACTATGGAACTGGAAATTGAGAGAGGGCATCATGCGCTCGTCCTGAAACCTACCCGAGATAGAGCAGATAAGCCACGCTCAATAATAATTAAATTCCTTCGATACAGTATCAAGGCGGAGATTCTACAAAGGGCCTGGGGTAAGAAGAGGGTGTTTTTAGACGATAAATTAATATACTTCGACCAAGATTATTCCCCCACGGTCCTGCAGAAATGTAAAGAATACTCTGAAGTAAAGCAAATATTAAAGCAAGGAAAGATTAGATTTCAAACTCCGTACCCTGCTAAACTTTGAGTGTTTTATGAAGACGGGACGTGGCTGTACCAGACAGTGGAAGAGGCGACTACAGACATGAAGGCCAGAGGGTTGCCCGTCAGCGTGACCAAACTGAGGGAAAGCCTGGCAGAGGAATCATCCCGCTCCGCTTGGGAAATAGTGCGAGAATCGAGAAGGCAGGAGACGGGAGGAGGCCGAGAGAAATATATCAGCAAGAGACTGGGAGTTTTCCAAAGACAGCCCTCACCCCCTTCAGAAGAGCCATAAGGTTTGGCTAACTTTAAAAATGTTGAGAAGCTAAACAGAAGCAAAAGTAGACGGTGATATACCTATCTCAAGAAATACTTATTATAATGTGGATTTTATATTACTTAGTTGTTATTCTTTATTCACTCACTTACTCCTTTTTCCCCACCAAAATGAGAATGTATATATATGTGTGTGTGTGTGTGTGTGTGTGTGTGTGTGTGTGTGTGTGTGTGTGTGTGTGTGTGTGTGTGTGTGTGTGTGTGCATGTATGTAATATATATGTATATATGTGTGTGTGTGCATATATGTGTGTGTATATATACAGGAGGAGTATAAAGGGAAATCTTTTCTGTGTAATAGATTTCTTCACTGACTTTTATGAATACTGCAATGGGGGCCCTCAACTCACAAGTAGGAGGGGTTATCCCCCACAGCTAGACATTTCCTCTAGCTCAACGCAGGGTCATCTATCAGTCATGGCTGCGGCTGTCCATGTTCCCATTCTCCAAGTCCAAGGTCCGCAGCTGTCCATGTTCCCCCTGTCCAAGGCATGGCCGCGGTGATCCCAGTTCCCTGTTTCCAAGTCACAGGTCCGCGGCGATCCAAGTCCCTAGTCCCCTAGTCCTAGGTTCATGTTCCTCTTTGTCCTCCTAGATTTCCCGATTTTCTGTGTAGCAAGTAATAAATGCTATTTTACTGTACCTAAAAGATGTGTTTGTGTCCTGCATGTGGGTCCTCTCCCAGCACCCTTGCCCCCACCTCGTGACATACACAGGGAAATCTTTTCTGTGTAATGGATTTGTTCACTGACTTTTATGAATACTGCAATGGGGGCCCTCAACTCACAAGTAGGAGGGGTTATCCCCCATAGCTAGACATTTCCTCTAGCTCAACGCAGGGTCATCTACTAGAGACCTCAGCCTTGGAATCACATATTTGTTTCCGTTTTTGTTATTATTTGCATTTCCTGGTTCTTATTTGTTCAGGGAGGAGATCGATTAAGTTCTATTCTGCTAATTTCAATGATACATTGACAGATAAATGCAGATGGCTAAGGACAAAGTAAAATTCATTTCTTTTAATGTCAATGGGCTATTAAATCAAATCAAATGTAATAGAATTTTATCCAAAATGAAAAAAGAACAAGCCCATGTAGTACATTTACAAGAAACTCGTTTAAGTGATAATGAGCATAGAAAACTAAAAAGAATGGGCTTCACTAATTTGTTTTTCTCCTCATATAAATTCGAACATAGGAGAGGAGTTGCTATTCTTATCTCAAGTAAGCTAAATTTTGAAAAAGTATTCAAAATGGGAGATAAAGAGGGCAGATATATTCTGGTAAGGGGGAAATATAGATGGCAATTCAGTTACTCTATTGAATATATGTGCACCCCCAGGAAGTGATATTGGTTTCTTTCAGAAAATTGCTGATATTATGGTAGCGGAAACAAAAGGTCTCCTGATATGTGGGGGAGACTTAAATTTACAATTACAACCAAACTTAGACTCTTCCAATAGAAAAACCTATGAAACAAAATCCTTACATAAGAAAGTTAATACACTTTTTGAGGATGTTGGTTTAATTGATATATGGATGGACCTTTTCCCCGACAGAAGGGATTACATTCATTATTCTGCTCCCCATTCTGTATATACAAGAATAGACTATTTCATAACATTTGGAAAAGACAAAGACAAAATAAACACCTGTGGAATTGGGACAATATCTCGTGACCATGCACCTACATATTTATCTGTTGGTTTTGACCTACAACCAAAGAATACTACTTGGAAACTAAATTCAAGTCTACTCAATGATTCGTACTTTAAGGAACAAATTAAAAAAAGAAATTGGTCTCTACTTAGAATTTAATGATAATGGAGAGGTTTCACCTCCCATTTTATGGGATACTCTGAAGGCTGTCTTAAGAGGGAAAATTATAGCGATATCTTCATATTAAAAAAAAAGAAATAAAACATTAGAGGAATTACAAACCAGGCTGAAGGAACTAGAGAAAAAAACTGCAAATTGAATTTGGCACAGGATATATTAGGGGAAATTAAAAGAATTAGGAATGAAATAAATAATTTGGCTACACAAGAAATCAGGAAAAACTTAATGTTTCTGAAACAGAGACATTATGAAAGTGGATCGAAATCTATGAAAATACTGGCGTGGAAACTGAAAAAAAAGATAGCAGAAAATACAATTCATAGAATTAGGGACCCAAGAATGAAAATGATTAAAAATAAGCTAAGTGAAATTCAAGAAGCTTTTGAAGTGTTTTACAAAACTCTATATTCCAAAGATCCAGGGGGAAGCATAACCCAAATTGACACCTTCTTGAATTCTCTAGAGTTACCCACTTTAAGCGAAGAACAGAATAGAATGATGACTACTGACATAACTGAAGTTGAATTAAAAGCTGCAATTAGTAGGCTTAAGTTACGCAAGTCACCAGGATTAGATGGGTATACGGCAGAGTGGTACAAAGAATTTAAAAATGAGCTACTCCCCACACTGAACTGGACTCTAAAAAAGGCACAAATGCCACCCAGTTGGAAGGAAGCGATAATCTCAGCTATACCGAAAGAAGGCAAGGATAAAATGGAATGCGGGTCATTTAGACCAATATCCGTTCTTAATGTAGATTATAGGTTATTTACCTCCATCATGACCAAATGATTAGAGGAGTTTTTACCCATATTGATACATAACGATCAGACAGGTTTTATACGACAATGCCAGACACAAGACAATATACGAAGGACACTTCACATTATGGATCATATACAAAAAAAAATAAAATCAAAGCAATAGTGATAAGCGTGGACACTGAAAAAGCATTTGATTCGGTTATTTGGAATTTTCTTTACAGAGTTTTATATAGATTTGGTTTCCAAGACACAATTATTAAAACTATACAGACACTATATGACAATCCTACTGCTAGGATTAAAATTAATGGATGTTTATCAAATAGTCTTACCTTAGAAAGGGGCACGAGACAGGGTTGTGCATGGTCACCACTACTCTTTGTGTTATATCTGGAACCATTAGCTCAATACATCAGACAAAATGAAGATATCAGGGGAATTACTATTAAAGGGACAGAGCATAAATTGGCTTGTTATGTGGATGACATTTTGATCTATCTAAGGCAACCAACATACTCTTTACCTAAATTGATGCAATCCTTTGAACAATATGGTCAATTATCAGGATACAAGATCAACATAGATAAAACCCAATTACTTTCATATTACTATAGCCCACCAAGAGAAATTGAAAGTCGATGCCCCTGGGCATGGCACACAGAATCTTTCAAATATTTGGGCATCATTATGCCAAAAGATTTGGCAAAATTATCAGAATGTAATTATCAGCCTTTATATAAAATAATTAAGGAAGATGTGGCAAGATGGAACCTGATTCCTTTTTTCAGTTTCAGTTCAAGGATTGAGTCTATTAAAATGAATATACTGCCCAGACTGTTATATCTCTTTCAGACCCTACCAATAGAGATTAATCAATATCAATTCAATGAATGGAACAAGATGCTATCAAGGTATATTTGGCAGGGTAAAAGGCCTAGAGTTCATCTCAAAACTTTGCAATTAGCAAAGGAAAAGGGGGGATGGGGCTTGCCTTCCCTTAGAGATTATTATTTTGCAGCACAGTTGAGAGCTGTGATATCTTGGTGCAACCCATCATATGACACTCAATGGAAAAACATTGAGGAGCGGGTACTTCCCATCCCCATACAAGCAATTTTGGCTGATAACAACCTGCAAAGGCACATAAATACTACTGATAACCCATGGGTGAAATTGACTCATAAAATATGGAAAACTACTATAAAAGAATATAACCTAGAAGGAGATATTGCAATTCTTAAATGGTGTGCATATGACTCGGATCTTACACCAAATAAATTGGATGCTAGATTTAAGGACTGGACAGCTAAAGGAATAACAGTTCTTTGCAACATAATGAAAGAAGGAACACTGTTCAGTTTTGAAATGCTTAAAGAGAAACACTTATTAGAAAAACAAGATTTTTATCAGTATTTACAGATGCAACAATATGTTAATAAGATGCTTAAAAATGTAACCAAGGCAAATACATGCTTGATAGAGCTCTTTAGAAAAGCATATAATTCAGATAATGGTAGTAGAATCATTTCAAGCATGTATAAGGGGTTGTCAAATCTTAAAAACACATTTGACTTCACACATTAAAACAAAATGGGAGAAGGAAGGAGGGATAATTATATCTGAGGAAGAATGGACAACAATATGGAGATATCAATGGAAGTGTACCAGTTTACAGAAATAGAGGGAGTTTGGATGGAAAAACTTGATAAGATATTTTAGTACACCCTCTCAGAAATCCCATTATGATAGTAACCTGCCTGTTTGCTGGAGAAATTGTGGAAATCAAAATGCAAATCATTATCATATTTTTTGTGACTGCCCTGTTATCAAAAACTATTGGAGGGGGATACACAATGCCCTACAAGACATCTTTAAATGTGAAACACCCTTGGAGAGTAAGACCATATATTTTGGATATATACCTCAAGAATGGTTGAAAAGAGATAAATAATGAATATACTGTTGGTGGCTGGTAAAAAGACTCTTACTAGGAAATGGTTATCACAGGAGAGCCCAACTTTAAATACATGGATGGAAATTACAATGGACATATACAAAATGGAGAAGATAATAACATCTGTTAGCTGGAACAATTTGATTCATACTGGGAAAATGTTTTAACTATATAATGTCTCATAGGCCTGATTTTATTCTCACAAATCAATGAATCTGTTGTAAAAAAAAAGATCACTCCCTACTTGTACATAGTTCTTTCCTTTTGCTTGTTTTTTTCTTTTCACTCTTTTCTATAAGTGTATAACTCAGAAAAACACTTTGTGGAGATTTGTGATATATATGATTATATGATATATATGTACAATGTCTGAAATACATCTTATGGAAACGTTTGTTTGATGAACTTCAATAAAAAAATAAATTACAAAAAAAAGAAATGATATTAAATCATTAGAAAAAGGTGACGTAGGATCGGAAGGTGCAGAATCTTCAAGGGTTGAGCTAAGAAATCACAGAGGTAAAAGGACTCTGATGGCAGTTATCTACAGGCCTCCTAATAGCCGCAGTGATGTGGACTACAAATTACTACAAGAAATAGGAAAGGCTTGCCAGAAGGGCAGTGTTATGATAATTGTGGGGGATTTTAACATGCGAGTGGATTGGGAAAATTTGGTTGGCAATGGATCTCAAGAGAGAGAATTTGTAGAATGTCTACGAGATGGCTTTTTAGAACAGCTTGTTGTTGAGCCCACTAGGGGATCGGCTGTACTAGATTGGGTATTGTGTAATGAACCAGAGGTGATTAGAGGGATTGAGGTGAAGGAACCCTTAGGAGGCAGTGATCATAACATGATTGAGTTCACTGTGAAATTTGAGAAAGAGAAACCAAAATCTGATGTGTCGGTATTTCAGTGGAGTAAAGGAAATTACAGTGGCATGAGAGAGGAACTGGCCAAGGTTGACTGAAAAGGGACACTAGCGGGAAGGATGGCAGAGCAGCAGTGGCTGGAGTTTATGCGAGAAGTGAGGAAGGTGCAAGACAGATATATTCCAAAAAAGAAGACATTTTCGAATGGAAAAAGGATGCAACGGTGGCTGACAAGAGAAGTCAAAGCCAAAGTAAAAGCAAAGCAGAGGGCATACAAGGAAGCAAAATTAGTGGGAATACAGAGGATTGAGAAGTTTTTGAAAGCTTACAAAAGGAAACTAAGAAAGTCATTAAGAGGGAAAAGATGAACTATGAAAGGAAGCTAGCAAATAATATCAAAGAGGATACTAAAAGCTTTTTTAAGTATATAAAGAGTAAAAGACAGGTGAGAATTGATTTAGGACTGATAGAAAATGATGCTGGAGAAATTGTAATGGGAGATAAGGAGATGGCGGATTAACTGAACGAATATTTTGCATCAATCTTCACTGAGGGAGACATCAGCAGTTTACCGGACACTCAAGGGTGTCAGGGAAGAGAAGTGTGCGCAGTCACAATTACGACAGAGAGAGTACTCAGGAAGCTAAATAGTCTAAGGGTAGATAAATTATTCTGGAGTATATGACAGGAAATAAAATTTGTTCTCAATTCAATATCAACTAATAAATTAACGATATTGAAACCAATCATTGGATGTAGGATCACACACAACATGTTGGAGGAACTTAGCAGACTAGGCAGCATTTATGGAAAACAGTACAGTCGATGACCGGATCCAGAAGCCAGCTGGTACAAACTGGTGGCAAAGATGTAAGATATGTTCCCAGGAAAGGATATGTGGCTGTGATAGTGGATGTGGGTGAGCACATGGTCAAAGAGTCAGAGAGCAGCAGAGATCACCGATAGGGAGCAGTGAGAGAGGGCTTCACTGAACTGCCGTTGAAAGGAAGATTTTGATTCTGTCCCATTGAAAGTATGCAGGGGAAAACAATGAATGAATGTTCATAACTAGTGGCCATTGAAAATTCTGGGATGAGTTAAGTGAAGGCATTAAGTGGGCATCTTCTGTATGATTAAATGCATCGTTAAAGCCATATCCCTGTCACTTAATGTACAGTTCAAGACAGGTCTGTGTTGTCACTTAATATTCTGGCTAGTTATATATTCAGAGAGCTGATCCTCAACACTGGGACAACAGGGATATCTTGGGTGTGTAGAGCTTGTGCTCAGAAGTTCTCGGACCAGGCACCAGTACTAAATATGCAAAGGAGTTCTGCCAGTTGGAATGTATTCCCATTCAAATCATTCATTGTTGTCTTTGTTTTTAGAAAGTATAAAACTTTGTGTCTGATGAGGTGAAAGAGTTCTGTCCAGAAGATTTGCTATGTTGTGTAAAACCTTTTCTACCTCTCAGTTACAGCTTTTGTCTGGAATAGTTTAGCCAGACACAAGAAGCAGAACAAGATTGGCTATTTCTGATAACTTCACTGGAGAGTAGCCTGTACCTGAAACATTGAGGGGACCTTGCGTAACTTTGTTTGATGTGCCTGGCTGGATTGCACTTTGTTGGATAGATGGTTCTGAGATACTACCATAGAGTTGTGGAAGTTGGCCTCACGAGAGAAGCGCAGTTGACACATTCTATCACAAGAAGAATTTAAATTGAATCCCCTTTCCCGGTTAAGTTCTGTTTCTAACTCTGCTTCAAAACTTAATGCTAAAACAATCATCAACCTGAGGAATATGTTTCTCCTGTAGAGGTTGCCTGACATTTTGAGTATTTCTAGTACAGGTCTGCAATCCCTTATCCAAAATCCTTGGGGCCAGTTACATTTTGGAATTTAGAATTTTTCGGATTTCAGAATCCTTCCTTATTGGTTCCGGGACCCCCCCACGGAAACCAAAACAAACGTATGCTCAAGTCCCTTATTTAACCTGTCTCAGTGTGGGTGGACTTTAGGACCAGGCAGAGCTCCAGACCTACGCACACCCTCCCGTATACTTTAAATCATCTCTATATTACTTATAAAACCTAATACAATGTAAATGCTATGTAAATAGTTGTTATACTGTATTGTTTAGGGAATAATGACAAGAAAACTATATTATTTCCAAAAAAACATTCAATAAAACATAAAAATATACAGCTTCAAACGGACCGAATCAAACACGTGGTAAATAACTTATTGGAATAAATGTAGAACGTCACTGTCACTATAAAACTTCAGTAACTTGTCTTTCTGTTTCTTTAAATCATATACAGTGGTAGGTCCGATACCATATTCTTCAGTAAGATGCTGCACAGACACACCACGATCAAGCTTCTGCAATAACTCTATTGATAATGATAGATGCTTCCTTCTCTTTCTCATTGTTACCCATAGGGGTATCTGCAGCTCTTCTGACATTTTCACAGAGAAATTAAACACAAAGTCAACAGTGAACTCAAAATATCAGTGAACAGCAAATGCACGTGTAACCAGTACGAGCGCTGAGCCACAACTGACGTCTGGTGGCTTCTGCTAGTGCTGCCACATCACACCTGAGTAACGTCAGCTGTTGGCAAAAAAAACTTTGGTTTTCGGAGCTTTTTGGATTTCAGAATTTCGGATAAGGGATTGTGGACCTGTACATATTTTCTGTTTCTGTATGTTTCCAGTATCTTCAATTCTGCAGCTTTATCATTAAAAAGCACAGCAATAGCAATGGTGAATGCGGGCTCACTTTTGGCATTTAAGAAAAACTTGGACAGGTACATGGATGAGAGGGGTTTGGACGGATATGGCCCAGGTGCAGGTCAGTAGGACTAGGCAGAAAAATGGTTCAGCACAACCAAGAAGGGCCAAAAGGCCTGTTTCTGTGCTGTAATGTTCTATGGTTCTATGGTTCTAATAGTCTTTGCCTCAAGTACTCCCTGAGGCAAAGTATCCGACAGACCAACAATCCTCTGCAAACATAATTTCTTTTGATATTTTTCATTATCAATTGTATATTTTAAATGGACAACCTCTATCACTGATTTCCTAAAAGACATTGATTTTGCTAATTCCCCATTGCATAAAGCATTATTCATTCTTTTCTTAGTTTTTCTTGTTTTTTCTACAATACTTCTATTGTTTAAGAGTCAAAATTCATCCTTGGCTGCAGAAAATAATTGCAACATATCATGGTTATGTACATTAACTACAATTGACCAAAGTTCAAAAGCTGCGGAAGATCTGATTAAAGTTTTTATATTGTGTAGCCTAGGGAATATACACACTCAGGACAACAAATGTTTTTCAGGTCTTTAATTCCTTGATCTGTTTTAGATATTTTAATACAGAAAGAGGGTATCAAAATAAAAAACAACAAAATGAATTTTAAAAAAATGCAGTTCCTGCTGTTACAATCTCAGCTTAATTTCAGTCCATACACTTGTGTATCGACCAGTTATGTATGGAGTATGAAAATAAATAAAATGGAATTCACAGAACCAATGTTAGTGGCAGTTCTAAGGTACAATAGAAACAACATTAGAAACTCACTAACCTTGTACTTCATGCGCAACATCAAAAATATGAGTAATTACATCTCATCTTAACTAAGAGTTATACTCACTTTGTCACACACATGCTTAATTTCCAAATGCGAATTTTCCTCACTCATGCTACATGAAGAGCGATTAACACATTCACATTATTCTGTTACCATCATATTTGGTCAAGAAACAATAAAAAATAAACCTTTACAAAAACTTTTATGATATATTGCCTTGTAGTTAAATTACTAGAAAGACTAACATACTGAGTAGATAGGAACTTCACATGACCATGCTATCCAGCGCCCATACCTTACTCATGAAAATCTAAAGCATCCACATGTCCAGTACTCGACATTCATTCTAGAAAATTCTTCTTTCCATCCACACATGCATAATGATGTCAATGTTTTCTCTTAAAGGCACAGACAGCTAGTTTAGCATTACCAGGGTGAATACATAAGTGCACTTTAACAATAAAAAATAGTGTTCAACAGTCACCTGGATTTTATATATACCGGTATATATAAATGGAGGAATATGAACCTTGTGCCTGTAAAAGGGATTACGTTAATCTCTAGTTTAATTAATTTTGCACATTTTCCTATGCTGTATTGTTTTATGCTCTATCTTCTAAAATGCATATGGTGGAAAATGTTATGTTTGACAAAGATACCTGCAATCAGAATGCTCTCTACTGTGTATCTGGAGAAATTTGCACAAAACATTGGTGACATACCAAATCTTCTCCACTTCCTAATTTAGCAGAGTCACTGGAGTGATTATCTTTGTGAAGGCAGCAAGGTGCTGGGCCCAGGATAGATCCTCTGAGATGTTGACACCCAGGAACTTAAATCTACTCACCATTTCTACCGATGACCCCTCGAAGTTCAGTTTATTGTCTGAAACTCTGTTTCCAACAAAGTGCTAATGAATGTCCTCTATGTTCTTCCAGTTGTAATGGCTGGCATTTTCCGCCTGTAACATGGCTTGTGCTGTTAAGGCTTTGCTTTGCACATTCCCAAATCAGGGAGCTATGTGGAACATGTTAAAGTGATTAAACTGTAAAATGTTTGTAATTGCTCGGAAATGCTTAGCTGTAGGTCAAATATCCCCACTGTGAAACAAGCAAAGTGTTTTTGAGAGGAATGAAGTGGATTATTTAGTAGAATGCATACTAAGTAACTGGAACTTTTGAGTAGGAGGTAAATAATGACAAATGGCAGGGTTAACTGTGTTCCTTGGCCCTGTGCCCAACACCAGAAATAGCAAAATGCCTATGAGTATATTACTATGTTTAGAATCTGGTACTTAAACTGGGGCCATGTATTTGGATATCAGCTGAAAAATTAATCAGTGATATAAAGTGGCCATTTTATTAGGTACACCTGTACACTTGTTCAATAATATAAATACTTGTATCTAATCAGCTAATCATGTGGCAGCAACTCAATACATCAAAGTATGCAGACATGGAAAAGAGATTCGGTTGTTTTTCAGACCAAATATCAGCAGAAGGAAGAAATGTGATCTAAGTGACTTTATCTGTGGAATGATTGTCGGTACCAGATGGGGTGGTTTGAGTATCTCAGAAACTGCTGATCTCTTGTGGTTTTCATGCACAACAGTCTCTAGAGTTCACAGGGAATGGTGCAAAAACAAAAAAGCATCCAGTGAGTCGCAGTTCTGTTGGTAAAAATGCCTTGTTGATGAGAGAGGTCAGAGGAGAATGGCCAGACTGGTTCAAGCTGACGCGAAGGCAACACTAACTCGAGTAACCACGTGTTACAACAGTGGTGTTCAGAAGAGCATCTGTGAATGCAGGTCACATTGAAATGGACGGGCCACAGCAGCAGACCACACTAGGTTCTATTCCTGTGCTTTTGTTCTTTCACCAGTTATAAACTTTGAGGACAATTTCTTTTGGTTTTCTATATGACTGTAAATCACTCTTAGATTTTTCAATGACTGGTACCATCATCATGGAGAAACTACAAAGGTAGGACATAGAATATAGAACATATAACCTAGAGCAGTATAGCACTGTACAGATTGAGAAAAATTTTTAAAGATGAGAGGCTAGCATTCTTGGTCATGTACATTGAAACATATAGTAAAATTTGATTTGCATCAAATCGAATCAGTGAGGATTGTGTTGGGCACTGGGCAAGTGTCACCACACTTGCAATTCCATCACTAACCCTAACCTGTACGTGAGAGGAAAGCAGAGCATCTGGTGGAAACCCACATGGAGAGAAGGAGAATGTGCAAACTCCTTACAGATTGCAGTGCAAATCTAACCCAATTATTGATTGCTTGTCCCCAACATTAGCCCCCTCCCCATACCAGACAGTAATGCAGTCTGTCAGAATATTCTCCAAAGTACATCTATAGAAGTCTTTGAGTGTATTTGTTGACATGCCAAATCTCTTCAAATTCCTAATAAGGTATAGCTGCTGTCTTGCCTTCTTTATAACTGCATCAATATGTCGTGACCAGGTTAGATCCTCAGAGACCTTGACACCCAGAAACTTGAAGCTGCTCACTCTCTCCACTTCTGATCCCTCTATGAGGATTGGTATGTGTTCCTTCGTCTTACCCTTCCTGAAGTCCACAATTAGCTCTTCCGTCTTACTGACACTGAGTGCCAGGTTGTTGCTGCAGCAACATTCCACTAGTTGGCATATCTTGCCTCTGTACACCCTCTCATCACCAAATGAGATTCTACCAACAATGGTTGTATCGTCAGCAAATTTATAGATCATGTTTAAGCTATGCCTAGCCACACAGTCATGTGCATATAGAGAGTAGAGCAGTGGGCTAAGCACACACCCCTGAGGTTTGCCAATTTTGATCGTCAGCGAAGATATGTTATCACTAATCTGCACAGAATGTGGTCTTCCAGTTAGTAAATTGAGGATCCAATTGCAGAGGGAGGTACAGAGGCCCAGGTTCTGCAACTTCTCAATCTGGATTATGGAATGATGGTATTAAATGCTGAGATATAGTTAATGAACAGCATCCTGACATAGGTGTTTGTGTTGTCCAGGTGGTTTAAAGCCACATGGAGAACCATTAAGATTGCTTCTGCCATTGACCTATTGTGGCAATAGGCAAATTGCAATGGGTCCAGGTCCTTGCTGAGTTCTATCAAAGCTTGCACCAGGATCAGGACTAGATAGAAAAATGGTTGGAAAAATGGCAGATGGAATTCTTCATCAAAGCCCATTGTGCATGCATTATCTGCTATAGGAAAAACCCCCTGTCAATGACCACAGTGGTGTGCTGACACGCCAATGTATCCCCTTGATGAGGGACATAATTGCCTCTATTGAACATTGTTCAAAAATCTCACTTTGAATAAGCACCAACTCAGTTATTTTGCTGAGTTGCCTGATCCCACAAGCCACCATAACCACAATGTCAAAGCAGAAAGCAATTAAAGCTGGATGGAGCATCTTCCAATAACCCAGGCATCAAACCTGGACATATCACTCCCAGGCAACCTTTAATATAACAATTTTTATCTCCTGAAGACTGGCTCTCAGTTTAGTTAATCCACAATTATGCTGCCGATATTTCATAATTCCAGAATCATTCCTACAATATGCCCAGACAGAATGCTTTCTATGGTGCATCGAAAACATTTGTCAGAGTCAATAGGGACATGCCAAATTTCTTCAGTTTCTTGAGGAAATAGAGGTGTTGGCGCGCTTTCTTGGCCACGACATCAACGTGGTTGGACCAGGACAGGATATTTTGCACCAAAGAATACGAAGTCCTCAGCCCTCTCAACCTCAATGTAGATAGGTGCATTTGCACTATCCTCCTTCCTGGAGTCAGTGACCATCGCTTTTGTTGTGCTGACAATGAGGGAAAGCTTGTCGTCATGTCAACCTTTGCCCTGAGTATAGCAGTAAACTCAAGGTGAGTTAATGGCAAGTGAAAGTGAATAGATTACAAGGAAACAATGGGATTGCACTGTTAGCTGGTTTATAATTAATTGAGGGGTTGCATGATCTTCTGTTATATCATATATCATCCTATTAGGGAATGAGACAGGGCAGGTGACAGAAGTTTGTGTAGGGGAACACATTACATCTAGTGATCCATTAGTTTCAAGGTACACAGAAGAGTACAGCACAGGAACAGGCCCTTCAGCCCACAATGTTGTGCCAAACCAGCTAAACAGTAAATCAAAAGTTCACTTCCTCACAATTGAAGTAAAACTTCATTAAACTTTGCGAATAAATCTGACAGATAAACTATGTCATGCTAATATCCTTGAGATGATTACTGAAAGAAGCATTTGACTCTTCAAAGAATTTTATCATTGTTTCAAAGAGCGCAACAGCAAGCAACCAAGCTGTTCATTATTCTCAACTCAAAGCTCATGAAAAAGTCAAGCATGCGACTTGTTTTTATTTACCGTTGTGATAGCAGCATTTAATCAATTGTGCAGCCGATCATTTAGGTCTGTTAATTGCACAATGAACAGTAAATATTTTAGGTACAGCTTTATTGAAGAAAGTAATAACCACACGGTAGTGTCCTGTCATTAATTGTGCCCCATATGTTGCACAAGTATGATTGTTGGTGAGCAGAATGTCCTTCTGTGAAAAATTGCTATCCCTACCTATTTGTTTCTAGAGCCTTTGCAAATCATGATTGTTGAACTATGCTTTCAACTTTTAAGAGAAGAACATAAGCAAGAAGCAAAGATTTGTTGCCTAGCAAAGTTGATTCATTCCAAAGATATACAAGTTACAGTTAGTAAGTTATGGCCATGCTATCTTGGTGTCAGAAGTGTGGTGCCACTTGCAGGCTGCTCTGCACAGATTTCACTGATTTGATTCGACACAAACAACACATTTCACTGTACTTTTTGATGTTTCAATGTACATGTGACAAATAAAGCTAATTTTTAACTTTGGATCTACTAATGCATTTGAAGCTGATGATCCTACTAAATTAAACAATATTTGCATCAGTCAACGTGGCAAAAGTTGAGATCAAAAAGAGTGCTTGCATTTCTCATTGGGCGTGAATTAAACTGGAGAATATAGATTTTGGATATGGGGTAAGAGATGGGGTTCTGAGAGGGATTTTCCGTCATACGGAGAGTGGTGAGTATCTGGAATGCATTGTGAGAGAGTGGTAGAAGCAGATTCAAAGTTCAAAGCAAATATATATATATCTGCATTATAGCTGATGCAACAGGTTCTAACGCCTTTCATAATATATGAGCTTGATACTACAAAATCATATTCATCTCAATGGTAAAATAGCGGCTGACACTACGCTATTACAGCTCGGGGTGTCAGAAGGCAGAGTTCAGTTCCAGTGCCATCTGTAAGGAGTTTAATGCCCTCTCCTTGGAATGCACAGGTTTCCTCAGGGTGCTCCAGTTGCCTCTCACAGTCCAAAGGTGAACAGGTTAATGGGTTAATTGGTCATTATAAATTTCCCCTTAATTAGTCTAGGATTAATTCGGGGGTTGCTGGGGTGTGAATTGAAAGGCTGGAAGGGCCTATTCCATGCTGTATTTTCAAATAAAATAAATAACAGTAAGTAATAATTTTTACAGCTTGTACTGTACTGCTGCCACAAAACAACAAATTTCATATCATGAAAGTCGCTGATAATAAATCTGATTCTGATCTTTCTGGTGACTGTTATCCCTTCAGGACAGTTGCAAGCCTGCAGCTCAGAGTCCAGGCTTTTACAGCCAAACCCTGCCGACCATTCTCAGCTGTTTCCACAACTGCACATTGTTCCCCACTTGTTTCTTTTTTTCTGCGAGCCTGCGACTAAAGTTCCAACAATACACACAAAATGCTGGAGGAACTCAGCAGGCCAGACAGCATCTGTAGAAAAGAGTGGACAGTCAACGGCTCGAAATATCAGCTAGTTCCTCTTTTCTGTTGATGTTGCCTGGCCTGCCGAGTTCCTGCAGCACTGTGTGTGTATCTTGCTTCAATTACCAGCACCTGCAGATTTTCTCTTGTTTGTGATCTAAAATTCCACTTCCCTTGGGCCACAAACTGGATATGTTGCTTATCAAGTCTCTGAGGATATCCAGCCCTGAAGAAGCAAACATTCAGCTCTCTCTGTGTCACCTTATCGATGTTGGCCTCGCATTGCGAGCAAAAAAGGCTAGCAGAGGCTAGCAGGATGATAAAAGATCCCAGACACTTTGCTTACGGACTGCTTATCCCACTGCCACCAGAGAAGAGGCTGCACAGCATCCACGCCAGGATGAACAGGCTCAGATACAGGTACACACAAAATGCTGGAGGAACTCAGCAGGCCACTTACACTCTACACTTTGTAGAGTCTGATCACCTGGCTGCTCTTCTACTCCCTGCGTGTAGGCAGAGACTGAAGACCGCAGCACCAATAGTGAGGACCAAGAAAGTGTGGATAAGGGAGGCTCTGGAGTGCTTACTGCTTTGAATCAATAGACTGGACTGTATTCAGGGGTTCATCTTCGAGCCTCCACAGCCGTCACTGACTTCATTAAAACCTATGTGGATGAGTGTGCGTTTACTAGAACTTACCGTAAATCAAAAGCCATGAATGAACCAAGAGGTTCATAGTCTGCTGAGGGCTAGATCTGTGGCATTCAGGTCGAGCGACCCAGGTTTGTACAAGAAAGCCAGGCTTGACTTGCAGGGGGCTATTTCAAGAGCTAAGGAACAACTCCAAGAGAGCTTGGAGGTGAAATCAGATTCATGTCAACTCTGGCAGGGTTTGCAGTCCGTAACTTCTTACAAAGCAAAACCCAACATCATGAATGACAGCTATGCTTCACTCCCAAATGAGCTCAATGCCTTTTATGCTCTGTTTGAGAAGAAGAGTAGAACTACTGCTAAAAGGGTCCCTGCAACACCTGGTGCCCCTGTGCTCCCTGTCTCTGAGGCCAACGTCAGACTGTTTTACAAGAGGCTGAACCTTCTCAAGGTGACAGGCCCTGATCGAGTACCCAGTAAGGCTCTAAAAACCTGTGCCAACCAACTGGGAGGGAGTTCAAAGACATTCTCAATCCTTCATTGCACAGTCGGAAGTTCCATCGTGCTTCAAAAGGGCAACAGTTATGTTCATCACCAAAGAATAATGTGAGCTGCCTTAATGACTATCGCCCGGTAGCACTCACATCGACAGTGAGGAAATGCTTTGAGAGGTTGGTCATGGCTAGACTGAATTCCTGTCTCAGCAAGAACCTGGACCCACTGCAATTTGCCTATTGCCAAAATAGGTCTAGGACAGATGAAACCTCATTGGCTTTCAACGTGGCCTTGGATCACCTGGACCATATAAATATCAGGATGCTGTTTATTGACTACAGCTCAGAGTTTAACATAATCAAAAATGGAACACAATCTGATCGAAAAACTGCAGAACCTGGGCCTCTATACCTTCCTCTGCACCTGGATCCTCAACTTTGTAACCAGAAGACCACAATCTGTGCAGATTGGAAATAACATCTCCACCTTGCTAACAATCAATAGTGGCACACTTCAAGGATGTGTACTTAGCCCACTGCTCTACTGTCTCTACACCTAAGACCTTGTGGCTAGGCACAGTCCAAATAGCATCTACAAATTTGCTGACGATACAACCATTGTTGGTAGTATCTCAGATGGTGACGAAAGGGTGTACAGGAGTAAGGTACACTGGCTAGTTGAGTGGTGTTACAGCAGCAACCTTGCACTCAATGTCAGCAAGACAGAAGGACAGATCCTGGACTTCAGAAAGGATAAGACTAAGTAACAGTCCTCATAGCAGGATCAGAGTGAGCAATTTCAACTTCCTAGGTGTCAATATCTCTGAGGGACCCACCTGGACCCAACACGTCAACGCAGCTATAAAGAAAACAGGACAGCGGCTATTTTTCAGCCAGAGTTTGAGCAGATTTGGTATGTCACCAATAACTTTCTGCAGATATAGCATGACTGCATCACTGTCTGGTATGGGGAGGTGGTTTGGTGAGCCTACCGCTCAGGATCGAAGTAAGCAGGAATTCATAGAGTTAGTCAGCTCCATTATGGGTACTAGCCTTAGAGCATCCAGGACATCTTCAAGGAGTGGTGCCTCAAAAAAGCAGCATCTATCATTAAGGCCCCCCCATCCCCCATCATGCCATCTTCTCATTGCTATCATTAGGAAGAAGGTACAGAAGCCTGAAGGCACACACTCAATGATTTGGGAATTGTTATAGTCCGGTCCGGAGCCTGCATTGCGGGTCTTGATCCGGTCTGCGGACTCTGGACTCCGGGTTTTGTAGTCATCCCTCCTTTCACCCTTAAGCCCAAATAGGATCAACTTGGCTTAAGGAGGGGCATCTGATGCCTATCGGCTGGCAGGTGTATATAAGGGGCTCTGGGACTGAGTCTAGTTGGGTGTTGTCCTGTCTAGACCCTGGCTTGGAATACCCACTGTTAATCATCTAATTCTGTAAGTCTGTTCTTGTAGTCACCCTGGACTGAGCTCCCTTCTGATCCCTTGCCTCTGTTGGGTAAGCAGACCAGACTGCTGTTGCCTGGTGGGGGACTCTTTCCCTTTCCTACCCCTTGCTTCTGATGGGTTGTGCCCTGCAACCTGCTCAGGTGCTCTGTGGCTTGCCCAGGCCCCTGTGTTCCTGCCTGGGAGGTGGCCCTGCCCAGGGGGCTATCCTCCCAGCATTCCTTGTCCCAAAGACCCATCCTCTAGCCTAGCCAAGATCCTGCCTTTGCCATGAACTCTCTGAACCCCAGGATCACCTTTGCATGCCACAGTCTCCCCATCTTGTTCTATCCTTTAGTTGTTCCTGTCCTGTCCCTAGTACTTCAGTGCCTGTGTCCTGCATTTGGGTCCAGTCTCCACGTCCCCTTGTGACAGAAACAGCCTCTTCCCCATTCAGAAAGTGCACGTTAAATCCATGATTACTACTTCAGATTTTTAATTTCCAGACTTGCCCTTAAAAAATACTCACCCCACCCCCACTGGAAGTTTTCAAGTTTGATTGTTTTACGACATTGAATCATAATGGATTTCATTTGGCTTTTTTGATACTGATCAACAGAAAAGTCTCTTTTGTGTCAAAGTGAAAACAAGTTTCTACAAATTGGTCTAAATTTATTAGTTATTAAACACAAAATGATTGATTGCATAATTACCCCCTTCAAATCAGAATTTAGGAGATGTACCTTTGGTAGCAATTACAGTCTTGTGTCTGTGTGGATAGGTCTCTATGAGCTTTGTATATCTGGATGCTACAATTCTTCCCCGATCTTTACAAAACTGCTCAAGCTCTGTGAGATTGCATGGTGATCACAACTGAACAGTCCTTTTCAAGTCCAGTCATAATTTCTCAATTGGATTGAGATCTGGACTCTGACTTGGCCAGTCCAGGATATTAACCTTTTTTTTTAAGGCATTCCTGTGTAGCTTTGGCTTGTGCTTGGGGTCATTGTCTTGCTGGAAAACAAAGCATCTCGCAAGTCACAGTTCTCTTGCAGATGGCATTAGCTTTTCCTCTAGGATTTCCCTGTGTTTTGTTGCATTCATTTTACCCTCTACCTTCACAGGCCTTCCAGGGCCTGTTGCAGTGAAACGTCCCCACAGCATGATGTAGCCACCACCATGCTTCACGGTAGGGATGGTGTGTTTTTGGTTATGTGTGGCATTTGGCCTACACCAAACATGGCATTTACTCTGATGGCCAAAAAGCTCAATTTTGGTTTCAACAAACCATAGAACCTTCTTCCAACTGACTTCAGAGTCTCCCACATGCCAGCCAAGATTTCATGTGAGATTTTTTCAACAGTGGCTTTTTCCCTGCCACTCTCCAATAAAGCAGTGAGTGGTGAAGCACCTGGGCAGCAGTTGTATGTGCAGTGTTGTGGGGAAAAAATCTCAGGAGCAGCAGACAGAATAGACCAGGCCAACTCAGAGAATTGTTTCAGACTAAAGGGTTTTATGACATGATATCATAGGGAGCCCAGACTCCTAAAGCGGAGCTCCTCAGCACTGCTCAATAATGCTCAACACCCTTATTTATACCCCAGGTGTACGTGACAAGGAGCAACTGCAACTCGTTAGAATAGCGAAGTTGTGTTATATGTCCTTGAGTGGTTATACATCTTCTGTTAGTGTTAGTTCTCAGGACAGTGTATCAGGCTTTCCCAAGTCAGACATGTGATGAATCTTAGAAGAAGGAAGCACAGACATAGTTATTTTCCCATCCCATCTACAAAGCACATTTCAGTCACACAGTGTTCATTAGTCGCAGGTAAGTGATTAAAGACTTTGAATTCACATACTAGAAGAAGGTCATTAACCCCTTAACGTTTGTCACAATGTCTTACTATTTTTCTTCCACAGTTCCCTCCTTGTTAATCTTCTAGATTAACATTTGTTACTGTGGTATTTCCGCTCTTCCTCATAAGGGGGCTCATATCCATAGGGGAAGGGTCTTTCCTTCCCCGGCTACACCTCTTCACCCCACCAGTGCTCCTTGCTAGCTTTATCTTTTACCATCTGGGGTATCATCGGGACACCCTCAGGGCCAGACAAAGTCCTCTTTATCAACTGATAACAGCACAACCTCAGTGCTCCACATACACAGCACCCTAAAACACATATTACCACTACAATTATTCCATGCGTTATCCAGCTTTCCCAGCAAGAAAACCATCCCCGTATTCTTTCCCACCAAGATCCTCCACTGTTAAAGTTTGAGCTGCTCTCCAACCTTAATCTCCTTAACCTTCCGCATAATGTGTTGACCTAAGTCAGTTATGTTTTCTATGGCATCGGGAATATAAATACAACATTCCTCTTCTTTGTAACTTTCCTATTGTTTCCCGTCTCCCAGGATGTGTGATTGCGCATAGATTAATGCTACTGTCTCCCCTGACTTTGACTTTGTACGGCACAGACCCAGCAAATGCATAATTGTATGATGCAATGAACTTCTACCGCTAAGCAGACCGGGGCAATGAGGCCGTAAAAGAGGGGCTGTAGACAGGAAAACATTCCCTCTCCTAACACTGGTTTAACCCACCTAAAGAAATCCCAGCCTTCCTGTGGTGAACTACATATACCTGTCTGGACATACCCCCTGCTGACTGCTCCTGTGGCTTCTCCCACAGACCCCTGTATAAAGACGATTGGAGGCACTGCTCCTCCCTCAGTCTCCAGGATATTGTGTGATGGTCTCTTGCTGCTGATAGTGCTTTCTTCCAGCTAATAAAAGCCTATCTTGCCTCACGTCTCCAAGAGTTATTGATGATGCATCACTTCCAGAGGGGCTTCACAGTTCAGTCTATGCATTCCATCTCGCAACTGGGTCATATGTTCTAATACATGGGTCATATTTTCTGAAGCATCGGGTATGTAGGTGCAACATTCTTTCCCGACTAATGCACAGACTCCTCCTTCCCAGGCTAATACTTCTCCCCTTTCCTGTTTCTTTGGATTTGCCCTCCGATGCTGTTAGGTAATCAATCAATCCCACCTCCAATATGATTATTACCACTACTTCCTTCATGTTAGTCCTCTACTGAGTATTTATTTTGTTAATAATCAAGTCGTCACTTTTTATTGTCATTTTGAACATAACTGCTGGTCCAGTACACTGTAAAAATGAGACAACATTTTTCAGGACCAAGGTACTACATGAAACAATACAAAATCTACACTGAACTATGTAAAAACAACACAGAAAAAAACTACACTGGACTACAGACCTACCCAGGACTGCATAAAGTGCACAAAACAATTCAGGCATTACAATAAATAATAAACAAGACACAGTAGACACAGTAGAGGGCAGTAAGTCAGTCCAGGCTCTGGGTATTGAGGAGTCTGATGGCATGGGGGAAGAAACTGTTACATAGTCTGGTCGTGAGAGCCCAAATGTTCGGTGCCTTTTCCCAAATGGCAGGAGGGAGAAGAGTTTGTATGAGGGCTGTGTGGAGTCTGTCATAATGCTGTTTGTTTTGCTGCTGCAGCGTGTAGTGTAAATGTCTGTAATGGCGGGAAGAGAGACCCGGATGATCTTCTCAGCTGACCTCATTATCCGCTGCAGAGTCTTGCGATCCAAAACGGTGCAACTTCCAAACCAGGCAGTGATGCAGCTGCTCAGGATGCTCTCAATACAACCCCTGTAGAATGTGATGAGGATGGGGCATGGGAGATGGACTTTCCTCAGCCTTCACAGAAAGTAGAGATGCTGCTGGGCTTTCTTTGCTATGGAGCTGGTGTTGAAGGACCAGGTGAGATGCTCCGCCAGGAAAACACTAAGAAATTTGGTGCTCTGAACGATCTCTACTGAGGAGCCGTCGATATTCAGTGGAGTGTGTCACTCGGTGCCCTCCTGAAGTCAACAACCATCTCTTTTGTTTCGTTCATATTCAGAGACAGGTTGTTGGCTCTGCACCAGTCTGTTAGCCGCTGCACCTCCTCACTGTAAGCTGACTCGTTGTTCTTGCTGATGAGACCCACCGCGGTCGTGTCATCGGCAAACTTGATGTGATTCGAGCTGTGTGTTGCAGCACAGTCATGGGTCAGCAGAGTGAACAGCAGTGGACTGAGCACACAACCCTGGGGAGCCCCCGTGCTCAGTGTGATGGTGTTGGAGATGCTGCTCCCGATCCGGACTGACTGGGGTCTTCCAGTCAGGAAGTCTAGGATCCAGTTGCAGAGGGAGGTGTTCAGGCCCAGTAGGCTCAGTTTTCCAATCAGTTTCTGAGGGATGATTGTGTTGAATGTTGAACTGAAGTCTATGAACAGCATTCGAATGTACATGTCTTTTTTGTCCAGATGGGTTAGGGCCAGGTGGAGGGTGATGGCAATGGTATCGTCTGTTGAACGGTTGGGATGGTACGTGAACTGCAGGGGGTCCAGTGAGAGGGGCAGCAGGGTCTTGATATGCCTCTTGACGAGCCTCTCGAAACACTTCATGATGATGGATGTAAGTGAAATGGGACGGTAATCATTGAGGCAAGACACTGAAGACTTCTTCGGCACGGGGACGATGGTGGCAGCCTTGAAGCACATTGGAACAACAGCGCTACTCAGGGAGATGCTGAAGATGTCAGTGAGAACATCTGCTAGCTGGTCTGCACATCCTCTAAGCACTCTACCGGGAATATTGTCTGGTCCAACAGCCTTCCGTGGATTGACCCTGCACATGGTTCTCCTCACATCGGCCATGGTGAGACACAGCACATGGTCATTTGGAGGAGGGGTGGACTTCCTCGCTGCCATGTCATTTTCCACCTCAAAATGAGCGTAGAAGTTGTTCAGCGCATCTGGGATGGAGGCATCACCCGCACAGTCAGGTGATGTTGTCCTGTAGTTGGTGATGTCCTGGATGCCCTTCCACATGCGCTGCGTGTCGCCGCTGTCCTGGAAATGGCTGTGGATTCGCTGGGCGTGTGCACACTTTGCCTCTCTGATGGCCAGGGACAGTTTGGCCCTTGCTGTTGTTATGGTTGCCTTGTTGCCTGCTCTGAAGGCGGAGTCACGAGTCCTCAGCAGTGCACATACCTCCGCGGTCATCCATGGTTTCTGGTGTAGTGATGGTCTTGGACACAGTGATGTCGTCGATGCACTTGCCGATGTAGCTGGTCACTGATGCTGTGTACTGCTCTAAGTTGGTTGAGTCGCCATCGGTTGCAGCCTCCCTGAACATGTACCAGTATGTATATAACATGAGGTGCAGGTTAAAATAGATTTATGTTCCAGTCTCTCAATAACACTTGGTTCTCAGCGCTGTTCCTCTCTCGCTCAGGGAAGATGTCACTTGTTCAGTGTTTTATCTCGTCCTCATCATGTAGCAACTTACATCTGGTGGCATTGATCCAATGAGATTTCTCCTTCACCTTAACGGCTGTACAGGTCCTCAGCAGCCTGGGAGAGAAAGAATCTTTATTTATTGATCTCACATATATTCTATCTGGCAGCTTAACAGATGCATGTTACCTTCAGTTAAAGGTGCCTGGGCTTGCCGGACCCTCTCATACAATTTCCCTGCCTCCTGACACAATGCTTGTGTGTATTTCAGTGTCCTCCCATCACATCATATTAGCGCTACCTTTTCTGGGGTCATGGGAGGCTTAGTTCCTGTTGTCATAGGCCGCCCCATCAAAATTTCATGAGGGGTAAGTCCTGTGTTTCTATTCTTCTGATTTCGCAGAGTGTACGTTACTAAGGGCAATGCCTCTGGCCATCCGAGACCGTTTTGCTGACAAACTTTTGTCAAAGCCACTTTTATTTCCCCGTTTGCTCTTTCCACCATACCTGAGGACTGAGGCTGGTAGGGGATATGCAATTTCTGCTGGAACCCCAAGGCTTCCTTCAGTCCCTGTACTAACTTATTTGTAAAATGGGTTCCCCTGTCACTATATATCCCAGGGGAATTCCAAACGTAGGTATAATTTCTTTCATCAATAATATTCACCACCATTATTACATCATTCCTCCTAGTTGGATAGGCCTCTGCCCATCTGAAAAACATGTCTACTATTACCAATATATACTTAAACCTCCTTTCAACAGGCATACGTACAAAGTCAATTTGCAGATGCGTACTGTTGTTGAGTGATGGCATGCTGCATCCCTCCTTTGCCGATGTGAGCCTGACCAAAACTATGCGGGCACAATACTCGGCCGTCTGGGTGAAGCCATAGCCCTGTATTCTGGTAACATGCAGATTTGCTCCGGGCACATTTCTCTTGCTGTGAGGCAAGATTTTGGGCTTCCTGAACTGCTGGACGTGAATACACACAGGGAGCTGCTTATCTCCCGATTCAGCCCGAGGGGTCTGTGGCACAGGTTGTCGCTGAAGGGCCACCTGTTTTGCTACCATGTCTGCAAACCGATTTCCCTTGGAGACCTCATTCTCGGCTGAGGTGTGTGCCTCGCACTTAATTATTACTAAAGCCTGTGGCAACTGTATAGCTTCTAAAAGGTTCAGCACGAAGGAGGCGTGTTCAATCGCTTTCCCCAATGAGGTGATAAATCCTCCGTTTTTCCACAATTGCCCAAAGTCATGTGCTATCCCAAACACATAATGTGAGCCAGAATAAACATTGGCAGCTTTTCCTTAGGCCAAAACGCAAGCAAGCTCGTGTAACGGCATAGAGTTCTGCCTCCTGCGCTGATGTTCCTATTGTCAAGGCGTAAGCTCCTACTACCTCATGGATCGTTACTATAACATACTCTGCCCGCAACAGATCATCTCTTGGGCAGTGCAAAGAGCCATCTGTGAAAAGAATTAAGTCAGGGTAATCAATAGGTTCGCTTCTCCGATCTGGTCGGGGAGTAGTAGAGGCTTCCACTGTGAGCAGACAGTCATGGTCATCCCCATCCTGCTGTGCAGATGGTAATGGAACAAAAGTAGCTGCATTAATAGCCGGAGATCTTTTGTACGTACAGTTGGATCGAGAGAGAAGAATCACCTCATAACCTGTCCTTCTGGCCATGGTAAAATGCTGAGTAGCAGCTGAATTCAACAGCATTACGGCATGGGGTACTATCACAGTACACGGGTGATCCAATACAACAGGAATAGATTTTTCTACCATTACCTTTAGGTCATGGAAAGCTTTCTCCCTTTCGGGTATCTATTCCACAACGAGGGGCATCATTTTCAATGTAGCAGAACACATTACTGCATCCCTCTCCCGGTATTCAGGAATCCACTGTCGACAGTAGAATGTCATTTTTTGTTTTGGGGACTGGGATCTCCTTTATTGCTTTTATTGGATCCCTTCCCAAACTTCGCCAACCTTTACTGAGCTGGAATCCAAGGTACTGGACAGTCTCTTGGCAAAACTGCATTTTCTCCACAGGCACCCTGTGGCCTCTTCTCGCTAAAAGTTCAAGGAGTGTTAAAGAATCTGTCAGACATTGTGGCCCTGCAGCAGAAGCTATCAGGATGTTGTCTGCATACTGAATCAGCGTGGAATATTCAGACAGCTGGCATTCAAAATAATTTTTAACTGCTGCAGCATAAACTGCGGGGCTTTCGGTATATCCCTGGGACAGATGTGTCCACGTATATTGCTCATTCTTATAAGTAAGGCAAATAAACACTGGCTATCCTCATGCAAAGGTATGGAGAAAAATGCTGAGCACTGATCGACTACAGTAAAGGTACTAGCTCCCGCAGGTATAGAAGTAAGCATAATGTTGGCAACTGGCACCAGCGGGGCAATAGGGATGACTATCTTATTATTGGCTTTTAGGTCCTGTGCAAAATGCAACTCATTTCTACAGCCCATTTTTGGGATAGGTAATATAGGAGTGTTACATTGGCTTTATGTCTTCACCAGCACACCTTGCTGCAATGAGTCAATTACTGGAATGATACCTTCTTCAGCTTCAGTAGCCATACAGTACTGTATAATACAGGGCAGTGGCACATTCTTTTTTAGAGTAACTTAATGCTCCAGAGCTGTTTGGGCCTTTCCCACATGATTTTTATGTTGGGCCCAAAGGTTCCCTGTACCTGCTCTAAGGCTCTAGGGGGAAGTAGAGGGTCTTCTGCTGGTGGTTGTTGCTTTTCAAAGGATGTTTCCCAGCTCTCGGACTTTAAACATATTTTTCCCCTCCTTTTTGTTAAAGAATTCTATTCGGGCTTCTTACCCCAGTACCTGCAGAGATATAGTATGGACAGCTTTGGTTTCTTTTGCCAATTGTTTTATCATCGTCCCAATATCTTTAGGCTTTGCTGGTGGTTTTATGGCCACTGTCAAATGAGGCATTGAGGAGCCCCCTTGTCGGAATCCTTTTTTTTTGATCTTCCACTTAGGTAGATAGATTTGACGATTTAGTTCATCGTCTCCAACCATTTATTTTGCATCAGTGTACGCACAGTATGCCTATAGCCAGGAGGCAATGCGACGCTACCAAGTGGATCAATCACAGTTGTTGTGGTTTTTGTTGCTGCGACATATAGTTACATTTTTGGAGAGGAGCACGTCAGGCTATGGCATAGGGTAGGGCGTAGGGTACAGCGTACGTTACGCGGCTACGCCGTACCTACGGTGATCATTTGACGCAGAGCTATAAATCAGCCTTAAGTCTACCAGGAGCCCTAATCCCTCGGGACCAAAATACACATATAGTGTTGCCTTTAGCATTACCGTTTAAATAAGGGTGTACAGCCTATCAAAGTGCCGGTCAGTTTGTAAAGCGTAACAGACTGTGCTGCTTCTTTTCTCGGCTGCTGTTGATCAAGTATTGCAGATTTTGCATGTAGAGGTTGGCTTGTCCTATCAGTGTGTCATACAGTCTCTGAACCTGCCAAGCATAGAGATTACTATCCAGCTGCCAACAGTATAGTATGGATTGTGAACTGTCCTTTTCTCGTCCATTCATTAATTTTAGCATGTATGTGAGGAATCCTAATTTGAGGAAGCTCCATGTATATACCTACAGCTGCACAGAGCAGTGTTGCCCCTAATTTACAAAGAGTCTGCAAACCCAGCAGGGGAAGCAGGGCTGTTTTAGATATAATGAAGATCTCTGTTATAAGCTTATCCTCCATTCTCTTTTTCTCTTTTCCTGCCTCTTTTTTTTCCTTTTTGGGCGTATTTTTTTTAAATCATCTCTAGTACTGCTAACACTTACTTCAGCTCCCTCAGCTTCAATTCCTCTTTCCTGAGATCTGAGATCCTGTGATGTCTGCTCCTCTGGGGGTATCAGATGCTTGAACTTCTGGCATGGGGGGTTGTAAGGAGTGGATGCCGGTTGTCCCAAGGCAGTCGTCATCATTATTAAATCGTCTGTTTTACTATTGGGTGCGAATGGGGCACTGGCCAGTATGGGAAGTTGTGGATAAAGTCCTGTGGTAGGTTTCGTTTCAACCCCAGCCTTCTCTGCTTCAGGTTGCTTAATCTCCTTTTTCTTTGGAGGTTGGTGTCTTTTAGCCACCTCCTTACATCATTTAAAATGTCTTTACATGTAATCAGCCTCCTAATTTGGGTCGCCGTCCCCATTTTGGGTGGCGTCCTCTCAGTCTCAAATTAAAACTTCCCCCATATGGCCAATCCCCTTGCGACCACTCATGCAAATCACTGCTGAATGTTACTGCATAATGATAATCTCCAGTCCCTCTGATTACCACATCCGCCGGGGATCCAGGCGGGACTAAGGGGTCTCCTATTTGCTGGTCGTGCTGTTTTATCTTTTTTATCATTTTTTTGTGTTTATTTCCTACTTGTAGTTGAGTGTTCAAAGCCTTCATCTTACCTCCGGAACTCTTCAGTTTATTAGCAGGGTCAGCGCTAGCCAATCGGCTGCTTGCTCTTCCCATTTTTCCTGTTTAGGATTTCAATTTCAGTTAAGACAGCACGGTTACTTTATTCACACTATGTACACAATGAGCACTCACTAGTGCGTTTCCGGAATAAATCAGTAGCTACATCGGTACTCCCACGAGCACCCCCTGCCGTCCCCTTTTCAGCCGCAGGCCACCGGTCTGCCCATTTCAGCTAAGAGACCGATTTTCCTACAGGCCCCCCCACCCCCTGCCGTTCCCCTTTCAGCTAGGAGACAGGCCACCAGCCTCCCCCTTTCAGCTAGGAGACTGATTATCCTTCCCAACTTGGAAGGCCCGAAAACCCCCCTGCTGTTCCCCCTTTCAGCTCGGCCGCAAGCCACCGGTCTGCCCATTTCAGCTAGGAGACAGGCCACCAGTCTACTGTCCTGAGAACGAACACTTAAGAAAATGTATAACCACTCAAGGACATATAGTGCAACTTGGCTATTCTAATGAGTTGTAGTTGAAGTTCCCTCCTTTTTCAGATTTAAGTGCTTCTTGTCACGTACGCCTGTGGTATAAATAAGAGTGTAATCTATTGTTCAGCAGTGCTGCAGAGCTCCGCTTTAGGAGTCTGGGCTCTCCATGATATCATGTCATAAAACCCTTTAGTCTGAAACAATTCTCTGAGTCGGCCTGATCTATTCTGTCTGCTGCTCCTGAGAATTTTTTTCCACACACAGTCCCTCTCATCTCAGCTACTGAAGCTTGTAAGTCCTCCGGAGTTGTCATAGGTCTCTCTGTGTCCTCCCTCACCAGTCCCCTTGCATGCTCACTCAGTTTTGAGGACAGCCTGCTCTAGGCAGACTTACAGCTGTGCCGTATTCTTTCCATTTCTTGATGATTGACTTAACTGTACTACAAGGGATATTCAATGACTTGGAAATTTTCTTGAATCCCTCTCCTGACGTGCTTTTCAATAACCTTTTTGCATCAATTATTTTATGTTTTATATTTGTAATTAATTTAGATCACTTTGTAGAGATCTGCTTTCCCTTTAGCATGAAAGAGTCTTTTCTGTTGATTCAAATTGAATCCTCTGTGGTCGATAGAAACGTAGAAAATCCTCCATGAAGAATATGATCCGTTTATAACCACTCTTTGCTTTCTGTGAGCAAGCCAATACTGGATCCACAAAGCAAGGTCCCTTAGGATTCCATGCCTCCTTACTTTTTCAATAAGCTTTGTATGGGGTACCTTGTCAAATGCCTTGCTGAAATCCATAGACACTACATTGACTGCTCTACCTTCATCAATGTGTTTAGTCACATCCTCAAAAAATTCAATCAGACTCGTAAAGCACGACCTGCCTTTGACAAAGCCATGCTGACTATGTCTAATCATATTACACCTCTCCAAATGTCATAAATCCTGCCTCTCAGGATCTTCTCCATCAACTTACCAACCACTGAAGTAAGACTCACTGGCCTATAATTTCCTGGGCTATCTCTACTCCCTTTCTTGAATAAAGGAACAACATCCACAACCCTCCAATCCTCTGGAACCTCTCCTGTCCCCATTGATGATGCAAAGATCATTGCCAGAGACTCAGCAATCTCCTCCCTCGTCTCCCACAGTAGCCTGTGGTACATTTCATCCGGTCCCAGAGACTTATCCAACTTGTTGCTTTCCAAAAGCTTCAGCGCATCCTCTTTCTTAGTGTCTAAATGCTCAAGCTTTTCAATCAGCTGTAAGTCATCCCTACAATTGCCAAGATCCTTTTCGGTAGTGAATACTGAAGCAAAGTACTCATTAAGTACCTCTGCTATCTCCTCCAGTTCTATACACACTTTTCCTCTGTCACACTTGATTGGTCCTATTCTCTCACATCCTGTCCTCTTGCTCTTCACATACTTGTAGAATGCCTTGGTTCAATGTTATAAAACAATAAAACATGAAAACTTCTGGGGGGGAGGGTTAATGTTTTTATAGGCACTGTATAGTTTTTGCACTACTTATTTAACTATTTAATGTATGTATTCATACTGTAATTTGGTTTTTCTCTCTATTACTATCTATTGCATTGTAGTACTGCCACAAAGTTAACAAATTTCACAACACCCGCAGTGATATCTAACCTGGCTCTGATTCTTTTCACTTGTGTGCTAAAGAATGACAATCAACAAACCTGAATCTTGTGATATTATTTGTCATTGTTTCTTTCGTGTGGAACTGCAGCCTTTATCATTGATTGTATTATTTTGTTTGTTATACGTTAACCATGAGTTAACCAGTCTGATGCTATGAAGGGAATGTTACTTGCTCATATTGTAAAACACTTGACAAGCTGAGAAATGAGCTTCGTCCCAGTAATGATTTTTAGTTGAAATGTTTCAAAATGCGTTTTGAGTTGAAGCCGTACTTGCAGGAGCCAAAGCTTCTATTTCCCTGAACACGAGTGTTCAAAATAGGAAATGGAATGCTCAGAATTTCCTTCTGTGCACATCCTGTTCTAAAATTGCTGTAAAAATCCCCTTAGTTTGCTGATATTGAAAAACTCATTAACAACAAATGCTAAACTTTATAGAAGCACCTTTCCTGTATAACTGGCAAGGCCCAGTTAGAGTGGACATGGAGAGGATGTTTCCTGTAGTGGGAGAGTCTGGGACCAGAGGGCACAGCCTCATAGTAAAAGAAAGTCCCTTTAGAGCAGAAATGAGGAGGAATTGTTTTAGCCAGAGTGTGGTGAATCTGTAGAATTAATTGCTGAGGGAAACTGTGGTAGCCAAGTCATTGTGTATATTTAAAGTAGAAGTTAATAGGCTCATGATTAGTAAGTGTGTCGAAGGTGTTATGGTCCGGTCCAGAGCCCGCATTCCAGGTCTTGATCCGGTCCGCGGACTCTGGACTCTGGGTCTTGTAGCCGTCCCTCCTTTCACCCTTAAGCCCAAATACGATCATCTTGGCTTAAGGAGGTGCACCTGATGCCTATCGGCTGGCAGGTGTATATAAGGGGTTCTGGGACTGAGTCTAGTTGGGGGTTGTTCTGTACCTGCTGTTCTGCCTGGCTATCCTGTTTTGACCCTGGCTTGGAGTACCCACTGTTAATCATTTAGTTCTGTAAGTCTGTTCTTGTAGTCACCCTGGATGGAGCTCCCTTCTGATCTCTTGCCTCTGTTGGGTAAGCAAGCTGGACTGCTGTAGCCCAGTGGGGGTCTCTGACCCTTTCCTACCCCTTGCTTCTGATGGGTTGTGCCCTGCATCCTGCCCAGGCCCCTGTGTTCCTGCTTGGGAGGCTGGGCCCTGCCCTGGAGTTATGTGGCCTGCCCAGGGGGCTATTCTCCCAGAATTCCTTGTTCCATAGACCCATCCTTTAGCCTAGCCAGGGTCCTGCCTTTGCCATGAACTCTCTGAACCCCAGGATCACCTTTACATGCCACAGTCTCCCCATCTTGTTCCATCCTTTAGTTGTTCCTGTCCTGCCCCTAGTACTTCAGTGCCTGCATCCTGCATTTGGGTCCAGTCTTCATGTCCCCCTGTGACAGAAGGTTACATCAAGAAGGCAGGAGAATGAGGTTGAGAGGGATAATAAAGCAGCCATGATTGAATGGCAGAGCAGACTCAATAGTTCAAATGGCCTAGTTCTGCTCCTATGTTTTATGGTCTTATGTTCTAAACTCATGAAATGTTGTGTTGAGTTCATTGCATTTTTGCTGCTGGTATTCTACACTTGAGAGCTCAATTTCCACTGCCCTCCATTGTTGCCTATCTACCATGAGTGGATACAGAAATCTCTATGGAAACCTTATAAAAGTGGTTACAGGACATCTGATGATAAAGTAGAGAAATACCAGGAAATTGTTTGAATTATTAACAAATAACTAATGTTATAAATGGGGGAAGTCTTGTCAGGATAATTCTATTTTATTCAATTGAACATTTGATGCTGATAAAGAAGGGGTACCATTGTGTTCAAGTGAAGAAAAATGGTTCAGATGAAGATAAAATTGATACAAGATCAGGAATTGGACTGAAGGGCGTAAATGCAAGCATTGGAAAGAAAATACATTCACTAACATCACCCGATAACTTGTGGCAATTTTGCACCAATAACACATCAGCAACTGACCTCCTGGAGCTCAAGGACAAACATGAATCAAGACAGTGATGAGAAGGTGTACAGAAGTGAAATAGATCAGCTGGATGAATGGTATTTCAACAAAAACCTTGCACTCAATTGCATTAAGATGAAGGAACTGATTGTTGACATCAGGCAGAAGGGCACAACATTCCCTTGTATATGAGGAGTCAACAGTGGAAAAGGTGAGCAGTTTCAATGTTTCTGGGTGTCAACGTCTCTGAAGTTTGATTTTGGGCCAAACATATCAATGCCATTATGAAGAGGGCATGCTAGCAATTATATTTCATTAAAAATTTGAGGATATTTGGTATGTCACCAAAGACTCTAGCAAATTTCTACAAATGTACCATGGAGAACATTCTACCTGGTTGTATCAACACCTGAAATGGAGGAGCCACTACACAGCACTGGAAAAAGGCTGCAGAGGCTTGAAACTCAGCCCGCTCCATTAAGGGCACTAGCCTCCTCTAGAAACATAGAAAACCTACAGTACAATATAGGCCCTTTGGCCCATGAAGCTGTGCCAGACATGTCCTTATCTTAGAAATTATCTATGGTTACCCCTCCATTTTTCTAAACTCCATGTACCTATCCAGGAGTCTTTCAAAAGACCTGATCGTATCTGCCTCCACCACCGTTGCTGGCAGCCCATTCCACGCCCTCACCACTCTTGACATAAAAAACTTACCCCTGACATCTCCTCTGTACCTACCTCCAAGCACCTTAAAACTGTGCCATCTCGTGCTAGTCATTTCAGCCCTGGGAAAAAGCCTCTGATTATCCACACGATCAATGCCTTTTGTCATCTTATACACCTCTATCAGGTCACCACTCATCCTCTGTCACACCAAGGAGAAAAGGCCGAGTTCCCTCAACCTATTCTCATAAGGCATGCTCCCCAATCCAGGCAACATCCTTGTAAATCTCCTCTGCACCCTTTCTATGATTTCCATATCATTCCTGTAGTGAGGTGACCAGAACTGAGCATAGTACTCCAAGTGGGGTCTGACCAGGGTCCTATATAGCTGCAACATTACCTCTCGGCTCCTAAACTCAATCCCATGATTGATGAAAGCCTATGCACCGTATACTTTCTTAGCCACAGAGTCAACCTGTGCAGCAGCTTTGAGTGTCCTATAGACTCGGACCCTAAGATCCCTCTGATCCTCCACACTGCCAAGAGTCTTACCATTAATGCTATATTCTGCCATCATATTTGACCTACCAAAATGAACCACCTCACAATTTTCTGGTTGAGCTCCATCGGCCACTTCTTAGCCTACTTTTGCATCCTATCAATGTCCCGCTGCAAACTCTGACAGGCTTCCAAATGATCCACAACACCCCAAGCCTTCGTGTCATCAGCAAAATTACTAACCCCCCCACTTCCTCATCCAGGTCATTTATAAAAATCATGAAGAGAAGAGGTCCCGGAACAGATCCCTGAGGCACACGACTGGTCACCAACATCCATGCAGAATATGACCTGTCTACAACCACTCTTTGCCTTCTGTGGGCAACACAGTTCTGGATCCACAAAGCAAGTTCTCCTTGGATCCCATGCCTCCTTACTTTCTCAATAAGCCTTGCGTGGGGTACCTTATCAAATGCCTTGCTGAAATCCATATACACTACATCTACTGTTCCACCTTCATCAATGTGTTTAGTCACATCCTCAAAAAATTCAATTAGGCTCGTAAGGCACGACCTGCCTTTGACAAAGCCATGCTGACTATTCTTAATCATATTATGCCTCTCCAAATGTTCATATATCCTGCCTCTCAGGATCTTCTCCATCAAATTACCAACCACTGAAATAAGACTCACTGGTGTATAATTTCCTGGGCCCAATGTCTGCAACCCCCTAATCCTCCAGAAACCTCTCCTGTCCCCATCGACAGAGGCTCAGCAATCTCCTCCCTCACCTCCAACAGTAGCCTGGGGTACATCTCATCCAGTCCTGGTGACTTATCCAACTTGATGTTTTCCAAAAGCTCCAGCACATCCCTTTCTTAATATCTACATGCTCAAGCTTTTCAGTCTGCTGTAAGTCATCCCTACAAGATCCTTTTCTGTTGTGAATACTGAAGCAAAGTATTCATTAAGTACCCCTGCTGTCTCCTCCAGTTCAATACGCACTTATTCACTGTCACACTTGATTGGTCCTACTCACCCACATCTTATCCTCTTGCTCTTCACATACTTGTAGAATGCCTTGGGGTTTTCCTTAATCCTGCTCATCAAGGCCTTCTCATGGCCCCTTCTGGCTCTCCTAATTACATTCTTAAGGCCCTTCCTGCTAGCCTTATAATCTTCTAGATCTCTATCATTACCTAGTTTTTGAACCTTTTGTAAGCTCCTCTTGTCCTTGACTAGATTTACAACAGCCTTTGTACACCACGGTTCCTGTACCTTACCATCCTTTCTACGTCTCATTGGAACGTACCAATGCAGAACTCCACGCAAATATCCCCTGAATGTTCACCACATTTCTTCTGTATGTAAGGGGTTTCTTCTTTTATGTTACTGCTAAGGCTAATAAAATGGCTTCTTTGTTATGTTAACTGCTGAGAAAGTGCTTCTCTCTCGCAGCTTGTTTGGGTTATAATTACTGATAGAGAGAATTGTATTCATTTGCTAACCAATTAGGATAGATGTTATTCTTTCTTGTGTATCTGTAAGCTATTGTTTTTGCAGGCTTTGGGAAGAAGGCATGATGGGGACAGAGAGAGGAGACACGATGTTGTAAGCTGAGCGAGGATCGGACCTGAGTGGGAGTCCGAGGCCCAGGGTCTTTAGCAAGGAGAGGAGACACGGACAGACTCAAGTAGGGTGTTTGGTCGATCACTGAGGGTGGTCCCATTCATGGGTTGGCGGAGTTCGGAGGACATCGACTGAAGGAAGGGGGACCCGGTTCTGTAAGAGCTCTATGATGTGTGCACAAACTGGTTAATAATAATGGTGCCTTTTTCTTTTTTTTTAAACAGTTTTATTTTGTACCTTTACTATCTACATAGTAAAAGTAACAGTTATAAAGTGTAATCATTTAATCACATATGGTGTACTGTCTGTTATTTGGTGGGGTGGGGTATATCACACAGCATGCACACAAACTTGATTACTCAGTTTGGCGGGGCTTAAGGCTGCTCCCCCTAGATGAAAGCGAGCTGAGCGAGCCTGGGGATTACCAGGGGGCTACATTGTGGGGTTACTCATCCAGGATATGGATTTTTGTAGGAAGCTGTGTGATCGCCCTCTTTAAATCATGCATGCTGCAGGGACGGAAAGCTGGTGTGCCTCTGTGGGGTTGCTGGTTATTACTGCATGCATGTTAGGTGGCTGGCTATTGGTACCGCGGAGGTCGTTGTTTGAGTTCAGACTAGCGCTGACGAGATGGTGGTGGGACTGCCAATGTCTATTGGTGCCCCAGGTGAGGCAGGACCATGGGCTGTCCATACTGTTAGGAGAGAGAGGAAAGACTGTTGGGAATGTTCCAGCTATGGCAGGCTCCGCCCGGTTTTTGGAATAATGTCCAGCCCTAAAGGGACAGAGGCATGGGCGGAGCGGACCTCTCAGTTGTTGGGTGAGTGGCAGTGCTCGGCTGAGGGAAAGCGACAGGGATTGGTTGAAAGTTTGAGTAGGCGGGCTGGTGACGTTGTCAGAACCGTCAGGTGCAATTACCCCGTAGTGACAGCTGCCAGTTAATCTGAAAGCAGGGGAAAATGCGTTTGGTTCGACTGGAAGTAAAATGCAGCAGCTGGAGGGTTTTCCATATCTGTGTCAGGAGACTGGTGGGAAGTTTTCAAGGTATCTTTTCTGGCTGGGGGGGCAGATAAATTGCTTGCGGTGCCAGGGGGATCAGTTAAGGGATCAGCCCCTCCCTCAGTTGTTCAGCTGATCAGAGAGGTGTCAGGAAACTTAGTGGAGGCCCAGTGGGGGAACGGCTTGGGGTCTCTGGGGGAGCACGTTCCCAGCAGTGTACCAAGGAACTCCCGAAAGGAACAGACCCTGTTCCTGAAGGCTTAGAGGGACCACGCACTCGGGTGTCGTTACAGATGGATGGAAGACACGCTAAAGCCATCCTCGACACCAGGGCGCAGGTCAAGTTGCTGTACAATTCGTTTTACAACCGGTAGTTGAAGCATTTACCCTTGACAACATTAAGGGCACTTGAGATTTGGGGTACCAGTGCCGGTGATTATCCAGACAACGGTTATTGGTCAGTGAAACTGGAGTTCTTAGAGGCCAATGTGTGGGTGTCAGAAGGTCGTGAATTGTTAATGCTGATGTGTCCGGATCCTGGTGCGACGGGCAGTGTTTCAATTCTGGACGGGACCAACACCCCGCTGGTGAGGAGGCGCATGGGAGCCTGCCAGGGGGAGGTGGGTGAGAGCTGTTTGGGAGCATTATCTGTGCACCCAGTGATTTGAGCTGCTTGTGAGGACGTGTGTAGCAGCTTTGGGCCGGTACCAAATTTAAACGAGATCTGGTGGCGGTACGGCCCAGGGGAAGTATCTGAGGGTGAGACCCTCTTAGTAGACACTTGGAAATACCATGAGGGAGGGGAGTTGACCGCTGAAGACACCTCGGTGAGAGAGAGGTCGCGGCGACTGGCCCCTGTAGATGTGGAAGACGCAGGCAGCTTGTGCATGGATTATAGGGCCCTGAACAGGTGCAATATCATTAACCAGAATACGATCCTGAGGACTGAAGACCCAATGGTCTGTCTGAGTGGTTTAATGTGCTGGATCTGAGGAGCGGATGTTGCCAGATCCCGATGAGTGAGGCTGACAATGGGAAGACAGCTGTTATAGGTCCTCTAGGATTCTTCCAGTCTGAAAAGATGCCACAGGGCATATCCAGAGCCCCTGCAACCTTCCTGCGGGGCATGAGGAAGACCATGGGGGATGTGGAGTTGTTTGGAGTTTTGGCTTATGTGGATGATCGCCTAGGGTTTGGATTCGCCTTGGGGGACCATGATGTGAGACGAGTGCAGGAGCCCGGGCGACAAAGGATTCACGAAGTAAAGCTTACTTTGGATGAGTGCCAGGTCTGGAGAAAGACGCAGATCCTGAGTGTTTGGCTGGGAGAGGAGATTTGCACCACTGAATTGAACGCTCAGAAATGCAGGCTGAAGACGGAGTGCTGCAATTTTGGGACAACCATTGAAGAATTGGAGTTCACGCTCATCAAAGTGGAGACGGGGAAACGGAATTCCGAGCCAAAACTGCGGTCATTTACTGATGAATTAATCCGGAGAGGCGAAACAATGATCAACCCTCGAAAAGATCAGCAGAAACTCAAGAAATCAATCCAGAACAGATTGGAAGAAGCTGCTGGTTTAATTGCGTCCCTGATGGAGATGAACATGAAGCGTGAGTCAGAACTGCTGAGATTGGGGCGAGAGTTGGAAGAGTCAGAGAAGAAGCTGACGTCTCGATTGCAGGAGGCTGAAGAGGCTGCAGAGGCAGCCCAGGCAAAGTGCTTCAGTTTGGAGAAAATCAAACAGCAGCTACTGATTGAGGAAATGAGGAAGAGTACGGATTCGAAGGATGATGTGCTGGATGTGTGGTACATGCTGATTTTCGTTAACTTCCCCTTGATTGAGGAAGGGACCATTGGCCCTTCTCCCACTGAGTCAGTTGTAGTGGGGAGGGCTAGCTGTGGGCAGCCTGGGTTACTGCAGGACCCTGAAGGAGAAGAAGCGGGCCCCTGGACACGGGACAGGGGGCTCCGAGTTGCAGTGGGGGGTATGAGTGAGAGATTGAAAGAGGAGTTGGCAAGCAGACCCGAGGTATCCCCAGTGTGTCCAGGCCTGGAGGGTTTAGGTGAGGGGGTACAGACATCTCGGAGGGTTAACAAACTCCCAGATAGGTTGGCCTACATAGCGCCTGAGGAACAGGGCGTAAAGTCTACTGTTTGGGGAGCAATGTCACTGTTTGTACCTGGAATGGGATTTTGTGTCTGCGGGAAGGGTTGGTGAGTTATTTTGAAGTCTTGAGGACGTGACTAAATTTGATGGGGGGACAGTGTAAGTGGTTTCTTATTTTATGTTACTGCTAAGGCTAATAAAATGGCTTCTTTGTTATGTTAAAAATAAAAATGACTTCTTTGTTATGTTAGAAACACAAAATGCTGGGAGAACTCAGCAGGGTTTCGGCCTGAAACGTCGTCACTACCTGCTCCCATAGATGCTGTCTGGCCTGCTGAGTTCTGCCAGCATTTTGTGTTTTTATTTATTTTCAGCATCTGCAGATTCACTCGTGTTGTCTTTGTTATGTTAACTGCTGAGAAAGTGCTTCTCTCTCGCAGCTTGTTTGAGTTATAATTACTGATAGAGAGAATTGTATTCATTTGCTAACCAATTTGGATAGATGTTATTCTTTCTTGTGTGTCTGTAAGCTATTGTTTTCACGGGCTTTGGAGAGAAGGCACGATGGGGACAGAGAGAGGAGACGCGATGCTGTAAGCTGGGCAACGGAATGGACCCTGAGCGGGAGTCCGAGGCCCAGGGTCTTTAGCAAGGAGAGGAGACACGGACAGACTCAAGTAGGGTGTTTGGTCGATCACCGAGGGTGGTCCCATTCATGGGTCGGCGGAGTTCGGAGGACATCAACTGGAGGAAGGGGGACCTCGTTCTGTAAGAGCTCCAATGATGTGTGCACAAACTGGTTAATAATAATGGTGCCTTTTTCTTTTTTTAAAAATAGTTCTTATTTTGTTCCTTTACTATCTACATAGTAAAAGTAACAGTTATAAAGTGTAATCATTTAATCACATATGGTGTACTGTCTGTTATTTGGTGGGGTGGGGTATATCACACAGCATGCACACAAACTTGATTTCTCAGTTTGGCGGGGCTGAAGGCTGCTCCCCCTAGACGAAGGCGAGCTGAGCGAGCCTGGGGCTTACCAAGGGGCTACATGTATGTTTCGCTGAGAATATCTGTTTTCAATCTTGTTCCAAGTTCCTGTCTGATAGCCTCATATTTCCCCTTACTCCAATTAAACGCTTTCCTAATTTGTCTGTTTTTATCCCTCTCCAATGCTATGGTAAAGCAGATAGAATGGTGATCACTATCTTCAAAATGCCCTCCCACTGAGAGACCTGACACCTGATCAGTTTCATTTCTCAATACCAGATCAAGAACAGCCTCTCCTCTTGTAGGCTTACCTACATACTGTGTCAAGAAGCCTTCCTGGACACCCCTAACAAACTCCACCCCATCTCCCCTTACTCTAGCGAAATGCCAATCAATTTTTGGGAAATTAAGATCTCAAACCACAACAACCCTGTTATTATTACACCTTTGCGGAATCTGTCTCCCTGTCTGCTCCTTGATGTCCCTGTTACTAATAGGTGGTCTATAAAAAACACCCAGTAGAGCTATTGACTCGTTCCTGTTTCTAACTTCCACCCACAGAGACTCAGTTGACAATCTCTCCATGACTTCCTCCTTTTCTGCAACCCTGACACTATCTCTGATCTACAGTGCCACACCCCCACCTCTTGCCTCCCTCCCTGTCCTTTCTGAAACATCTAAAGCCTGGCACTCGAAGTAACCATTCCAGCCCCTGCGTCATTCAATTCTCTCTAATGGCCACAACATCATAGCTCCAAGTACCTGATCCATGCTCTAAGCTCATCTGCTTTGTTCACAACACTCCTTGCATTAAAATAGACACATCTCAAACCATCAGTCTGAGTGCATCCCTTCTCTATCACCTGCCTATCCTCCCTGTCACATTGTCTCCAAGCTTTCTCTATTTGTGAGCCAATCAACTCTTCCTCCATCTCTTCAGTTCGGTTCCCACTTCCCAGCAATTCTAGTTTAAACCTCTTCGCCAGGATATTAGTCCCTCTGGGATTCAAGTGCAACCCGTCCTTTTTGTACAAGGCACACCTGCCCCAAAAGAGGTCCCAATGATCTAGAAATATGAATCCCTGCCCCCTGCTTCAATCCCTCAGCCACGCATTTATCCTCCACCTCATTCTATTCCTATACTCACTGTCACACGGCTCAGGCAGTAATCCTGAGATTATTATCTTTGAGGTCCTGCTTCTCAATTTCCTTCCCAACTCCCTGTAGTCTGTTTTCAGGACTTCCTCCCTTTTCCTACCAATATGTACCACAACTTCTGGCTGTTCTCCTTCCCACTTCGGGATATCATGGACATGATCAGTAACATCCCAGACCCTGGCACCTGGGAGGCAAACTACCATCTGTGTTTCTTTCCTGCGTCCATAGAATCGCCTGTCTGACTCCCTAACTATAGAGTCCCCTATCACTGCTACCATCCTCTTCTTTTCCCTACCCTTCTGAGCCACAGGGCCAGACTCTGTGCCAGAGACACAGACACTGTTGCTTCCCCCAGGTAGGGCATTCCCCCCTACAGTACTCAAACAGGAGTACTTATTGTTAAGGGGGACAGCTACGGGAGTACTCTCTAACATCTGACTCTTGCTCTTCCCTCTCCTGACTGTTACCTACTTATCTGTCTCCCTAGGCTTTTCTTATCCCTAGTGACTACCTGTCTATAGCTCCTCGCTGTCACCTCCTCACTCTCCCTGACCAGACCATCTCCATCTTGGCATCTCCAGTTCCCTAACATGGTTGCTAAGGAGCTGCAGCTTGATGCACCTGGCGCAGATGTGGCCATCCGGGAGGCTGGGAGTCTCCAGGTCTTCCCACATCTGACACTGAGCACAGAACACCGGTCTCACACACATACTTCCTGTCTGTATTCTACATAGGCAACCTACCTCGCCTTGACCCGTTATCGCTGAAGCCCCGCTGAGCCAAAGCCTTCCTACTCCGTCCCCCTCTACTCTGTCGCCCGCCCCTCAGATGCCTGTTCTATAAGGTGTCTCCTTTTAAACTCTTCTCGCTGTTCTAACTGGCTGACGTCCACGCGCTTGCACAGTCATACCCCTAGCACTGAGGACATTTTCAAAAGGCGATATCACAGAAAGGTGGAATATATTATTAAGGACCTCCTACCAGCTAGAACTTGCCCTTCTCTGATTACTGCTATCAGTGAGGAAATGCAGGAGAATGAAGGCCCAATCTAAAGACTTTAGGAACAGCTTCTTTCCCTCTGCTATTAGATTTCTGAATGGACAATGAACCCATGAACATTGCCTCTTTTTTTACGCTATTTATTTAATTTTACATATATTTTTCTTATTAATATCTATAGTATAACGCTACTGCAAAACAACAAATTTCACGTCATATGTCAGGGATAATAAACCTCATTCTGATTCTGATTCAACATTCTTAACTGAGCTCTTAATCTTCTGCCACCAAGTTGTTGGCCAGCTGTTGAAGGCAGAGTTTACCATTCCTTCCGGATGACAGATAAACCTGAAGACAGCAGCCAAAGATCCCAAACTGAAAGAAAGATCAGCTTAAAACTGGAAACCCCACAACAGTGCAGTATAAAAAAACATAATACTCCTCTGTACTCTTTGTAAGAGACTTTATTGATTGCAAAATTAGCGAAACTCCATTATGATGTTTTATAAAATGTTTATGTTGAAGAAGACAGAAGAGCATCTAATAAGCAGAATGGCTTACAAAGACTTTGCCAAGTTAAAACTTAGATTTACATCAGATATAGAAATTGCTATTCCCATTAACACATATAGAAACATAATTCTTGTCCTTAATTAACGTTCCAAAGGTGGATATCGGGCAGTTTCTGAAACTGATTTAAAGAAGGGATTTGTACTTGTACCTCAACTTCTACAAACTCAGGACACCTTAACACACTTCACAGCCCAAAAATACACACCTAATGAACAGTGACTGATATAAAGTGAGGAACCGCAGCATTCTTTGAACGCACTACTGTTATATAAACAAAAACGTAAGAAATGACCAAGGTTTAATGACAACATTTCCAAATAGTGCCCCAGTTTTTTTTTGCATTGAACTAATGTGCCAAATTTCACTGTATGCTCAGGTCAATGGATTAGACTTGGAATGAAATTCCATAAGACATGGGAGCAAAATTAGGCCATTCGACCCACTGAGTCTGTTCTGCTAAAGTAAGATGATTGCTACTGATTTAATTCTGAACAATTGGTTCAGTGTTAGCATTCCTAAATTGGTATTAGTGCTATGAATTGCCTTGACCCTGTCCTTGATTGTTCTAACTTTTTAAGTGATAATTTGAAGAGATGTTGATCAATAACTGTTGCCTCATGTGCAAAAAGATCTGTACACACAGGGCAGTGGTAGACAATGAAGTCTGGGACTTCATCCTCTCCATGAGTTATGTGTTAAATGGAATACAAAGGGGGAAACACAGGACAAAGATACAGAGACCACAGGTTTGACGTCTTTGGTCAGAAGGCAGGTGAATATTACTGGGCTGCAATCAAGCTCAGCTTGTGGCTTAGGGTGAGCAGAAACGCATTCCACACACTATCAAAAGAACAAAAATCCCATTCCCACTCCCAGACCACATTCATCCTTCCCGAGATAAAGGCAAACAGCTCACAATATGCTATGGCTTTGTTTAAAGGCATCAAAGCAGAGATAAGTAAAGAACAGAAGATTATGTGGACATGATTAATGGGGAAAATGGAAACGCCATGTGAACGAGAAAGCTCAAGTGCTCTGCATAATTCTTGTGTGTACGTTCTACAAAACTCTCCTGACCATAAAATGATAAAACTGCAGATACTGGGAATTCCAAATAAAATGATGGAAATACAATGTCAGATCTGACCCCGTTCTGTGGATTTCTCCACTGCACTACTTGACCACAGCTCAACCCGCCCTTGCTGCAGTCTCTCTCACTTCCCAACAAGCTTTTGCCTTTTCTTGGGGTCCTTGTGTGGCAGGTCTTTCTATCTGACAGGAAGTCACAGCTGACCAAAAGGGAGCTAACCTTGGGAGAAAAAGCACTTAACAGGCGTTCTGAGGTTTCATTGGGTTTCCTTCTCGCACCGCACCCCGTCACCCCACAAATCACTACACTAAAAGCATCAAGTCTTGTTCCTTCTTCAGATCAGAAGAATGCTGGAACAAGACGGCACAGCAGTGGTTCATTTTATCATTCAAAGATCATTCTTTATTGCAGTATTTTTCTAAGGAGACAACACTTCTGCTTATTTTTAAAGGCACAGTGTCAGACATTTCACTCCTTTCAGTCCGAGTGCCAGGCTGTTACTGATTGGGTATAATGATGACGTTTTTGCACCCCTTCACATTACTCAGCCTGTCACAGTTGAACTGTGCAAGCAGTTTCCGCTGGCCTGCTTTATGAGGGGAGAATTTAGCCCTTAACTTCACCTCCTGTTGTGGCTTAATGGTCTGAACCCTGAAACAAAAAAGAGGGAAGCATCAGTGTTTTTTGTCCATTAGACGCCGTGAATGAGTCTGTTGCTTTTTTAAAATTCTGGTTCACATCAGGCAAACGAATGATCAACCATCCAATCACATTTTGTGTTCTACATAATAAGTCACAAGTTTCACAGCCACACAAGACCAAAAGACCCAGTAAGTATTCATACTGAATTTTCTAACTACTTTCTCAGGAGAATTGATTATGAATATTAAATTATGAATACTTAACAGACATACCTTGTCTATGCTGCATTCATGTTTGTAATGATACTGGGCTGAAAAGTCTCCAGTACAGACTTAGACAGATTAGGAGAATGGGCAAGAAAGTTGCAAATGAAATACAATGTTGGAAAATGCATGGTCATGCACTTCGGTAGTAGAAATAAATGTGCGATATTTTCTAAACGGGGAGAAAATCCAAACATCTGAGAAGCAAAGGGACTTAGGAGTCCTTGTTCAGAACACCCTAAAGGTTAACTTGCAGGTTGAGTCAGTGGTGAGGAAGGCAAATGCAATGTTAGCATTTATTTCAAGAGGTCTGGAATGCAAGAGCAGGGATGTGATGCTAAGGGTTTATAAGGAACTGGTGAGGCCTCGCCTTGAGTGTTGTGAACAGTTTTGGGTCCCTCATCTTAGAAGAGACGTGTTGGCATTGGAAATGGTCCAGAGCAGGATCACAAGGATGACTTCAAGAATGAAAGTGTTATCATACAAGGAACGTTTGATGGCTCTGGGTCAGTACTCACTGGAATTTAGAAGGATGAGGGAGGATCTCATTGAAACCTTTCGAACGTTGAAAGGACTAGACAGAGTAGATGTGGAAAGGATGTTTCCTATGGTTTGAGGGTCTAGGACAAGAGGGCACAGCCTCAATATAGAGGGGTATCCATTCAAAACAGAGATGCGGAGAAATTTCTTTTGCCAGAGGGTGGTGAATTTGTGGAATTTGTTACCACGTGCAGCTGTGGAGGCCAGGTTGTTGGGTGTATTTAAGGCAGAAATTGATAGGTTTTTGATTGGACACGGCATCAAAAGTTACAGGGAGAAGGCTGGGAAATGGGGTTGAGGAGGAGAAAAAATATATCAGCCATGATTGAATGGCGGAGCAGACTTGATGGGTCAAATGGCCTAATTCTGCTCCTATGTCTTATGGACTTATAAGATCATAAGGACATAAAACATGGAATCAAGATTAGGCAATTTGACCCATCAAGCCTGCTTCAACATTTCATCATGCCTCTGTATATAAAGCATATCTAATATGCCCAGCATTTGTGTAATTGACAGACTCAGCCAAAGGCAACGGTCTTAAGGACATTTTAGAGGAGATGGAGAGGTAGAGATGTTTATGCAAGGAAAAGGCAATTGGGATAAGGAACTGAACAGTTTTATTCTTGATCATTAAAAGTAAACTTGCTATATAGTACTGGCCATAACTTGACACAAAAGTTCAGTTCCACATAAGTCAGTAGATTGAATTTCAGAGGCATAGTACAGTGCACTGGGGTTATTAAAACAATGCACAGTTAATTAATTTCTAGGCTGATCTATTTTAATGAACTGCTTGAGGGATGGACCTCAGCCAGAATTCGGAGAGATTTTAGGAAGGGGAAGTGAAGTGAACACACACAATTCCTTATTGAGGAGTCAACAGTGGAAAGGATGAGCAGTCTGAACTTCCTGGGCACTAACATCCTGAAGGACCTGTCCTGTGCCCAGCACAATGATGCAATGAAGAATGCCTGCTGGTAGCTTCAGCAGATTCAGCATGCCATCAACTGTACAAAGCTCTACAAATGTACAGGGAAAAGCTTTGCATGACTCCAACACAAGGACTTGCAGAGAGTAGTGGGACTCAGCTGCTTTCACTATGGGTACAGCCCCCTCCACCAACGAGGACGTCTACGAGAGTCGATGACTCAGGAAGGCAGCATCCATCATTAAAGACCACCACCAGCCAAGTCAGGGAATTAGCTGGGCTTTGAGTTTACACTTTCAAAGCAAAGATTATACACTCAGCAGCCACTTTATTAGATGCACCTCTATTCCTGCTCGTTAATGCAAATGCCTAATCTGCCAATCATGTGGCAGCAACTCAATGCATAACAACATTGTCAAAAGGTTCAGTTGTTGTTCAGTCCAAACATTAGAATGGGGATGAAATGTGATCTAGGTGACTTTGACCATGGAACGTTTGTTGCTGCCAGATGGGGTGGCTTATGTATCTCAGAAATTGCTTATCTCCTGGGATTTTTATATATGTCAGTCGGTAGAGTTTATTGAGAATGGTGCAAGAAAGATAAAAATATCTAGTGAACGACAGTTCTGTAGGTCTTGTTAATATGAGGGATCAGAGGAGATTAGCCAGACTACTTCAAGCTGACAGGAACGTGACAGTAATTCAAATACAACAGTAGGTACATGAGGTAAATATTACAGTGGCCAGTGAGTGTAATTCCAATATTGCTTGAGGACTGTAGCTGAGCAAGCTCCAGCCTGAGCCAAAACCGCACCTTACACAAACCATCTCTGCCATATCTTCTACTTACGGGCACGGAAGTCTCTGTTCATCAGTGAGGCCTGCTCCCTCGACCAGGAAGATACCATTACACAGATCGTTTGGCAACGGGTTGGTCAAGGAAATTTCTGCCACCAGTTCCCGGTACTGCACTGGCTCTCCAATGATCTGAAAGAATAAACATGTTTAAGTAACAAAGGGTGCATTTTGTTCTGTGCAAGATGTTAAATAATTGATTTAAATTAAACTATTATAAAGTACCGAAATCAACAAAATATTTCATTTTGATTTTCAAGAGCAAAATATGGGCTTCATGCGCATCAGTTTTTCAAATTTTATCTGCTGTGTCCTTACGTTCTTCCACATGGAATAATTATCTTAGACTGTGCTATATCAGTTGTATTTGATGAAAGAATATTTACATCTGGGACGCTGGAGGTACAAAAGGCTGGGAATGACAGAAAGCAGTAGGAGCAATGTTAGAGACACAGAGAAAAGGAAAGGTAGAACGTGTGGAAACAGTCTTGATGAAGGGTCTCAGCCTGAAATGTTGACTGATTTCTGATTTCCATAGATGCTGCCTGATCTGCTGAGCTCTTCCAGCACTTTGTGTGCTGCTGTGGAAACAGTAATGTGACGGTAAGGATATTCCTGGCCTGTAGAATGGGCTCAGTCTCTCCAGGAACATAAATGGTAGCATTAAAAGAATAAAGGACTAAGCATTGGTCAAATAATATTACCAGAGGAGCTGGTGGGCTTGGAAATTAGTAAGTCCATAGAACCCAATACCGTACATCCCAAAACATCAGATAAAAATGTTTTCAAGAGTTTTGAAGGAGGTTGCTACAGTGGGAGTAGAAACTGGAGCATAGGGTTGAGGGGGGTTGAGGGGGGTTGTGGGAAACACACATACCGGCAGGAAGACCATGCAAACACCACACTCACAGTCAGGATTGAACCTGTCTCTGTGGAACTGTGAGGTGGCAGCTCTACCTGCACTGTGCCATCCAGTCACGTTTGGTGTGTTTGACCATAATTGGCAGAGCAAACAATGGCTCTTATTAGTAAGAAAGAATCCAGAACAATAGGCCCCTGTGCTATCAGTATGCTGTCTAAGGTTTGACAAGCCAGTCTCTGTTCTGAATCACTGGCACATGCATTAAATTTGTTGTTTTGCAGCAGCAGTACAGTACAAGACATAAAAATTACTGTAAGTCACAAAATCAACTAAAAATAATGTGAGAGACGCATACTGTTTGGGGATTGATTGTCCATTCGTAAATATGATGGTGGTGGGGAAGAAACTGCTCCTAAAACTTGAGCGACACGGGGAGAAGCGAGCTTTCACAGGACTACGCCACAGTGTTTTCAGACTTGGTTTGGTATTGTCACATGTACCAAGATAGAGTGAAAGGCCTGTCTTGCATACTATTCATACAGAGCAGGTTATTTCACAGTGCATTGAGAAAGTACAAGATCACATAATAGAATGCAGAATAATGTGCAGTGCGGCCAGACAATCAGGTGCAAGATCATAACAAAGTAGACTGTGATGTCAAGAATCCATTGTACCATATTAGGGAACCATTCATTACTCTTATAACAGGGGGACAGAAGACGTGCTTGAGCCTGGTTGTACGAACTTCTGCTGAATGGGAGAGGGGAGAAGCGAGAACGTCTGGGGTGGGTGGGGTCTTTGATTATGCTGGCTGCTTTACTGAGGCAGCAGGAATTGTAGGCAGTCAATGGAGAACAGGCTGGTATCCTCAATGTGCTGATCTGTGTCCACAGTTCAAATATACAGTATCTGATGCATGAAAGCTATTACAACGAAACGCAAATTCCTACCAGATTTCCTGGCAATCCTTACCTTAATTTGCAGTTCTGGATTCTGTATTGTGATCACCTTTTTGGCAACCAGTACTTCGTTAGTGTCGTACTCAATCACGAGGGCTGTGACGCATATCTGGTTGTGATCTACTAGGGACTTGGTGTAGTCTGCGTAATGCACCTGAAGGGTCTCAGTCTTTGCTGAAGGAAGAAAGCAATATTGAATAAAACTTTAAATATTTTTTACAGTAAGTTATTCTTGATTTTGCTGCTTTTTCTCTTTGGTCTTCTGTTCTGTGGTATTACAGGGATATACAGCGTGTAGTTCTCTGGTGTTTGCGATGTTGAACAGTGGTGTGTAGAAGAACATCTCTAAACACACAGCACATTGAACCTTGAAGTAGATAAGCTACAGCAGCAGAAGACCATCAACTAACACTCAGTGGCTACTTTTTAAGGTACAGGACGTGCATAATAAAGTGGCCTCTGAGTGTATATTAAGTGAATGCCCCCACGTACGAAAACCGACCCCGCTCCTCTAATTTCAGTGGAGCCTCCTGGTCTGAGCTATACCTGAGCAGGCAGTTATTCAATCAGTTCTGTAGCTATCTGTGACTGCACATCATGCATCTACCTGCTTTGTTTCTTTTTTTGTGCATTAATGATTCTTTTATTGCGTTGTAGGAATCAAAAAATTATTGTGAAGGTAAAAGTTGTTTTATTTCCTGGCCCCTTTCTTGATTATCTTCACACTAACTTGCATTTGAGCCATCTCCACAATCACAGAATTACCTTCTTGAGGTCCAATTATGAAGTGCTCCTGATCCTTCCAACCACATTCTTCATGCGGTTTCCCATTGTATGTAGTGGTCTGGGCACAGAGCAAGAGCCTGCAGTCCTTCTTCACTGAGGATCCATTTGTGACAACCACAGAGGCTTCAAAATCACTCCCGTTCATACAGGACCTCTTGGCATTCAGTTTTATAGTGAATGGTTTGTTCTCCTCGCGGGGCATGTTGGCCGTCATGTTTGCTTTCCTGTAAACATTCCTTTCTTCCTCAGAACCTTTTTAAAATTGAACAATTGTTGAATTTATTAGAACAGTTAAGTACATACTTTTACTTCCATTTATGTGTAGATCATCCCAGTATGAACATAACCAGTGGACCAGTGGCAGGCTAGGCTAATGGAGAATGAGATAAAAAAATATTTTCAGACTCCTTCCCCCTACCAAATTTTTTAAAAATTTTGTATGTGTGTGTGTGTGTGTGTGTGTGTGTGTGTGTGTGTGTGTGTGTGTGTGTGTGTGTGTGTGTGTGTGTGTGTGTGTGTGTGTGTGTGTGTGTGTGTGTGTGTGTGTGTGTGTTGGTTGGTTTAAACAATCAGTAGTTAGGGGAATAAGTGGACTCACTGTGACGTGAGCATCTGCATTTATGCGTATGCTATAGAGGAACAGGTTCTGGAGAATGGTTAACTATACTGTTGAGTAGGGAGAAGAGCTGAGAGCTTGTAGGAGAACAAATGTTAATCAGTCCATTAGGATCAGCCTATTTCAACCCAAGCACTGGATGTGGGGATCGTTAGGGAGCATCCTTAAGGATACGGTGCTGCAGAGGAAACGGCATTATTGAAGTGTGATTGAGATGAAGATGTCAAACGATGGGAGCTGTAGAAGGGAATAAGGAGAAGCAGGAAACACCAGAACCAATAGTTTGACTGGAGGGTTGAGCGTGGAAGTGGAAGTGATTGCTACTTGTTGTTGGCTACCTTGGAGCATATTGTGCTGGGGTATAAAGGGATGATTGCAAAACTCTTTGTTAATTAAACCAATTGTGTCTCTGAAAACCATTATGGTATATTCCATGAAATATTGTAAAACTAATCTCATTAACAATGAACAACACATACAAAATGCTGGAGGCGTTCAGCAGACCAGGCAGCATCTATGGAAAAAGTACAGTCAACATATAGGGCTGGAACCCTTCAGAAGCACTGGAGACAAAAAAGCTGAGGAATAGACTTAAAAGGTGGGGGAGGGGTGTAGGGGAGAGGGGACCACCAGGTGATAGGTGAAACCTGGAGGGGGAAGGATGAAGTAAAGAGCTGGGAAGTTGATTGGTGAAAGAGACAGAAGGTCATGGAAGAATGAAAAAGGAGGGAGGAGCACCAGAGGGAGGCAATGGGCAGTCAAGGTGAGGGAGGAAAAAGGGGATGGGAAATGATGACCTTGCAATTATAACAAAGGCATGTTGGGGTTAATTCGAGACTGCCATTACAGGTCAGGAGTGGCTCACGTAACACACATAATGTTAGGAGGCCGGGATGCGAGGGAGGGGGGAGCGAAACTGGGGACCCCGCTACACCGATACTATTAGTGTCACGCGATTCAGTAAACAAAAGAAACAGGTAACTCGTGAGCATATGGCTGCGGGCCAATAAGATGGACACAAGTGCCCGATATTACCTAATATGTAGCGGGGTTGTGCTGGGGGGAAAAGGGGTATAAATAAGAGCAGATTGTAAGGGGAAAACAGAACGCCTTCTCCAGCGACTCCGTCGATTCGCTGTACCAGTTACGAATTCTGCAATAAAGCCACGTTTTGTAATATTCCGGTGTTAGTTGTCTCTCTTCCTAAACGAACACAGGGCAGAATTTCAAGCCCAACATTTGGTGACCCCGACGTGGGGAGGGAGAGACAACACAGGCTGGCGGGTCCGACGGCAGACAACTTGCGGCCGCAAGCTCGACTAAGGTCAGGAAGTGCCTGTTATATCAAAGACTTCCACTAGATAGTTAAATCACTGAGTTAGATCTTGTCTGCTGACGGATCCTCACCAACCCCAAATTACCCTGGGAGAGATCATTCCCGGTGCAGAATCGTGACTGGTAAGTACTAACTCTTATCTGTTTTTAGGAAGATTCTCCGCCCGTGGAAAAGTCTTCTGAGTGAGGGTACCCGCCGCCCACGATGGGCATAAAAGTCTCAGGAGTGAGGAGAATTAAGTCGCGGTACACCGTAGTACACAGGGATACTGACGGCGCCTACCTTAGACTGGTTGTTAAGAGGAGAAATCTCCCACGCGAAGGTCAGGTTTTGAAAGGCGACCGTCCCACATTTGATCCTCTCTGTGTACTAGGGAGCCATGGAGCACTTCAATTTCGAGTTACCAAAACTCAGACATTGGTGTGTGTTGAGTAACAGAGTATATGAGAGTTTTTAGAAATATGGTAAAATTGATAACTCTGCGAGTTCAATAATCTAACAGTGAGCAGCCGCAGGGGTCGGACACCATCAAGGTAGGAGTGGAAGTGTTCCTCCGAGGCCCAGGGAAGCTCACCTGGAACGGAAAACGGTGGCATGGTCCATACCCTGTCGCTGAGGTCAACAACAGGGCATTAAAAGGTAAGAAGGGAGGGGGACAATAACTGGCATCATTTTCTACTGGCTAAATAAGATCTCTGGCAAGTGGGGAGCGTTTCTGGGACAGTCGGCTCTAGGACTGTCTATTTAAATTGCTATCTTTATCACGTGTGGTTGTTGTTGCATACCCTGTATTAGGACCCTAGTCATCCGGACTATAGATCGAGCCTTGACTGGAAAGAATGGACCTCCACCGGCGTACCAGGCACCCTTGTTCCCGGTGGAAGGGGAGGACACGGCCCTCCCGGAAAGCGGACGCGCTATGTGAGGACACGGACTGAAATGGACCATGGCAAGGGGGGGATTGTGAATTTGTTATTGATTAAGTTTTCTGAAATGTTGCATGCTACTTGTAAAAATTGCGGATGTTTAGGGAACCCCTACCCATATTTTGTGACCCTAGGTCGGACAAATCAGGATAAGCAAATAGGGAGGACACGCCAAAGAGTGCCGGGGGACGCTCACCTCTCTGCCTGATCCCGGCAGCCGCGGAAAAGATTGTAAGGGATGTGGGGATGTGGCCTCTGGGAGGCCAAGGGAGGGAGTGTTGGGGTTAATTCGAGACTGCCATTACAGGTCAGGAGTGGCTCACGTAACACACATAATGTTAGGAGGCCGGGATGCGAGGGAGGGGGGAGCGAAACTGGGGACCCCGCTACACCGATACTATTAGTGTCACGCGATTCAGTAAACAAAAGAAACAGGTAACTCGTGAGCATATGGCTGCGGGCCAATAAGATGGACACAAGTGCCCGATATTACCTAATATGTAGCGGGGTTGTGCTGGGGGGAAAAGGGGTATAAATAAGAGCAGATTGTAAGGGGAAAACAGAACGCCTTCTCCAGCGACTCCGTCGATTCGCTGTACCAGTTACGAATTCTGCAATAAAGCCACGTTTTGTAATATTCCGGTGTTAGTTGTCTCTCTTCCTAAACGAACACAGGGCAGAATTTCAAGCCCAACAGGCAGGATGAGATGATCAGTTGACATGACAGAGAAAGCAGAACAGAAACAGTAATACCTCTGAAGTAAAGTTACGAGGAAGTTGATTGACTAACCAAAAAATAGCTTTTTGCTCAATCATTAAAGTATGTAAATGGAGGGAACTTTTCTCAGACAGAACAGTCTGGGAGACTTTCTAGCAAACCACACAAAATGCTGGAGGAACTCAGCAGGCCAGGCAGCATCTATGGAAAAGAGTACAATCAGTGCTTCAGGCTGAGACCCTTCGCCTGGACTGGAGAAAAAAAAATGAAGAGTCGATTTAAAAGATGGGGGGGAGGGGAGGGGGAAGCACAAGGGAAACACAAGGTGATAGGTGAAACATCTGGGAGGGAGAAAATTAAAACAAATAACTGGGAAGTTGACTGCTGAAAGAGATGCAGGGCTGGAGAAGGGGAAATCTAATAGGATAGGACAGATGGCCATGGAAGAAAGAAAAGAGGGAAGAAGCACCAGAGGGAAGCGATTGGCAGGTAAGGAAATAAAGTGAGAGAGGGAAAAGGAGATGGGGAATGGTGAAGGGGTGGGAGACATTGCCAGAAGTTTGAGAAATCAATATTCATGCCATCAGGTTGGAGACTATCCAGACAGAATATAAGATGTTGTTCCTTCAACCTAAGTATGGCTTCATTGTGACAGTAGGGGAGGCCACATCAGAATGGGAATGGAAAGAGGAATTGAAATGAGTGGCCACTGGGAAATCCCACTTCTTCTGGCAGACAGAGAGTAGGTACTCGGCGACGTGGTCTCCAAATCCAATCTGCAGAGATCGCTCCCTCGCAACTCCCTTGATCATTCGTCCCTCCCCACTGATCTCCCTCCTGGCAAGCAGAACAAGAGCTACACCTCCTCCCTACAGGGCCCTAAACAGTCCTTCCAGGTGAGGCGACGCTTCACCTGTGAGTCTGTAGGGGGTCATTTACTGTGTTCGGTGCTTCCGTTGTGGCTCCCTGTATATAGGTGAGACCCAGTATAGATTGGGAGACCGCTTGGGGTTTCCTCTAAATGCTCCGGTTTCATCCCACTTTCGAAGATATACAGGTTAGTAGGAATATTGTTCCCAAGGGTGTAATTGGACCTGTGAGCTCATTGATCCAGATGGGCCTGTTACCATGCTGTATCTCTAAAGAAAAATAAAATAATATCAATTCTTTCACTGCTTACCTTCTGGATACTTGTAATTGTGTGTAACATCTTCACGCTCATCACGTCCCACAGCCTTTGTGCTGATATACTGACCAACCAGATTAGAGTTAACGCCAATCTGTTTCCTTGTGCTGTCGTCATAGACCAGCCATGACACGACGTCTGCATTGACTTCGGCAAAGACAAATGGGGTATCAAATTTCATATCAACGTCTCCATTCTTAATAGCTTTGAGCGAGGAAGGACCACAGCAGTAGATCCCTGAGGAGAACAACGCTTAATGTCACTGCATTGATAACAGTTCACCAACTGAACAATGTGCCCAGTTCATGTACCCACAATACTGTTTACGTGTTGGCCTTCCTTATTTAAGCATGGATACCATCACTGCAGGACTTGTATGTGTCCAGGACAAAGAAGTGGGCAGCAAACTTCAATTTGAGTATTACCCATGTTGCAAATTACTTTTCTCAAAAGCTGCCTTCTAGACAGTGCTATAGGACTATTAAAACAAAAACTTCACAACAGCTTAAAAGTTTCTTTCCACCGCCTCCCCCCTCCAGCAGTTAATCAGATCGACCATTCTCGTTAACCCTCCGCGCCCCCTCTGTCAATTACCTCAGTCACCGCACTGCATTGTAAACACTTTAAAGACAGACAGACAGACATACTTTATTGATCCCGAGGGAAATTGGGTTTCGTTACAGTCGCACCAACCAAGAATAAGTAAATATAAACCACTTTTTATAATGCTGCTACATTGTAAATATTTATATAATTCCTTTATTCTGTATAATTGTTGAATGCTGTTGTTTTCTGTTGCATATTGCGTCAGCACAACACAGCAATTTTCTAATACATTTAAATTCATATGCTGAATAAAGTTAATTTTTGATAAATCTGGTGACACAGAATTCAATCCACTGTGTGTGGATTCAATCCTCCACTAGTTCATAGCTGTTGATTCATTAGGTATCAATCTGGACTCGCTGACAGGGACATGAAAAATATTTTTTCAGAAGAACGGATGTTTTTACACTCACTGGCCCATTATGTTTATACTGTACCTCACAGAAAAAGGAATCTTAATGTTGTTAAAAGACATGCTGTATACAGCACATTACCGTCACTCCGCTCCTGTGGAGTGGGGTCCAGGACTTGCCAACCTTCAAAGCCTTGCTTCAGATCAGGGCGCTTCATCCAACACTCCACCCAGCAATGGAAGTTCCTTCAAGGTCACAAGAGAACAGCTATCGTTAACAACAGATTGTACAGCTGAGGAAGAGAACATTCTCTTCTCAAAGCGGAAGTTCACAGATGATAAAACTGTGAAATCTAGAGAATTGATATGATGATATTTATTTAAAAATTTAATATTTTGAAAGAAGAGTTTGCTCTTCCTATTCTGCCCTGAGGAGAGCCCACAAACCATTCTGCCCTCCAAGCCTCTCATTTCACAGGTCACATGTTTTAAACTCTACAAAAAAAACCTATCCATATAAATTCTGAAGGAAACCTTCCCAGAATTGATTAAAGATTATTTTTATTTGTCACATTTACATCAAAACGTACAGTAAAATGCATTGTTTGCATGAGATCAAATCAGCGAGTATTGTGCTGTGTTACAGCAGTCGGAATTGAATCTCGAAAGGCAATCACTGCCACCGTAAAGCAATATGCTAACTGCTACACTAAATAATCTTCCCTCACAAGGTACTCAGTAACTTGATTCTGACCTGCTATGTGTGCTCCATGTTGAACTGCACCTGAGTTAGCTTGCTAAGGATTATTTGAATTTGGGTTCAAATTCATCAAAGGTAAACTCCGTGATCCATTCACATGTTGAATCACAGATAAAATATATAGGCTGGATGTTTCTTTATAGTTCATAATATATGTGGATGAAGAATTTGCAGTACTTTGACCCTTAAGAGGACTGGGATATATCCACCTGGAATGCCCATGCAGACTCTGGCTCAGTGGGAGTTTGCTTAGTGTATGAGGCTGGTAGAGCTGCTGTTCACTCCTCATCCCAGAAAACTAACTACCCCAAGATGAAGAATCTCAAAGCAAGACCATCTTGATATTCTTCCTTTCCTCCTTGCACCAAATTGCTTTCACCAACTTTTAAGTGGAATGAAGTGAACTGTTACCTACAGCCAGTATGTTCAGTGTAATTGATCTTCACATCACTGAATAACCAGGTTGTGAGAATCCTCTACATAGCCAGGCATGAATACCCCTCTATCCAGAATGCTTCCTTTAGCCAAAAGAAAATGGAGCTCTAACCCTTGGAAGTTACTTGGACAGTTAACTGAGGGACAGCCTAGAGTTCGGGGTCCCATCATCAGTGAGTAGAGTTCAAGGCCTACTGTTTGGTGACCGGTATGTCCTGGGATCAATGTTTCAGATCGAGGTCCGAATGTTGAATCAGAAGACTGGGAGTTGAGGCCCGATGCCTGCAGGCCTGAATCTGCTGAAGACTGGAGGTCAGAGAAGGCGGCCTGTCCTGGTGTTAAAGGACTGTGTATGAGGGTGGGTGGCAGGGAGGAATTGGACTTGCTTTGCTGTTGACATTTTGCTGCTTGTTGTGTTCTGTGTTGTTTTGCCGAGCATTGTTGGCATGCTCCATTGGTGCTAGAACGTGTGGCAACACCTGCAGCTGCCCCTAGCACGCCATCGATGCACTGGTTGTTAATGCAAACCATGCATTTCACTGTGTGTTTTGATGTACATGTGAAAAATAAACTTGAATCTTGATCTTGAGGTTCATTTTCTGCATTGTTTTCCAGCTGAAATAACGTCTGGAAACCACTGAGGCAGCTATATAATTGTTTCCAGAAAAGGACGATTTAATAAGTACCGTTTGTAATTACATCTACAACATGCTGAAGAGATTCCCTGGCCTTCCTGTGAATACAGCAAATGGAAGCACACTCTGTCTGTACAGTGTATGGATTGGTATTGGTTTATTATTGTCACCTGTACCAAGTTACCGTGAAAAGCTTGTCTTGCATGCTGTTCATATAGATCAGATCATTACACAGTGCATTGACATAAAACAAAAACAATGCAGAATAAAGTGTATAAGCTACAGAGAAAGCACAGTACAGATAACCAATAAGGTGCAAGGTTATAAGGAGGTAGGTTGTGGGGTCAAGAATCCATTTTATCATATTAGGGAATCATTTAATAGCAATGAAACAGCAGGTTAAAAGCTGTCCTTGAGCCTAGAGGTACATGCTTTCAGGATTTTGTGTCTTCTATCCTCTGGAAAGGGGAGATTGAAAAGGCAGATAAATCCCCAGGGCCAGATGGTCTGCATCCCAGATTGCTTAAGGAAGTAGCCCAAGAAATAGTGGATGCATTAGTGATAATTTTTCAAAACTCCTTAGACTCTGGATTAGTTCTTGAGGATTGGAGGGTGGCTAATGTAACCCCACTTTTTAAAAAAGGAGGGAGAGAGAAAGTGGGTAATTATAGACCGGTTAGTCTGACATTGGTGGTGGGGAAAATGCTAGAGTCGGTTATCAAAGATGTGATAACGGCACATTTGGAAAGAGGTGAAATCATCGAACAAAGTCAGCATAGATTTGTGAAAGGAAAATCATGTCTGACTAATCTTATAGAATTTTTTGAAGATGTAACTAATAGAGTGGATAGGGGAGAGCCAGTGGATGTGGTATATTTAGATTTTCAAAAGGCTTTTGGCAAGGTCCCACACAGGAGATTAGTGTGCAAACTTAAAGCACACGGTATTGGGGGTATGGTATTGATGTGGATAGAGAATTGGTTGGCAGACAGGAAGCAAAGAGTGGGAGTAAACGGGACCTTTTCAGAATGGCAGGCAGTGACTAGTGGGGTACCGCAAGGCTCAGTGCTGGGACCCCAGTTTTTTACAATATATATTAATGATTTAGACAAAGGAATTAAATGCAGCATCTCCAAGTTTGTGGATGACACGAAGCTGGGCGGCGGTGTTAGCTGTGAGGAGGATGCTAAGAGGATGCAGGGTGACTTGGATACATTAGGTGAGTGGGCAAATTCATGGCAGATGCAATTTAATGTGGATAAATATGAGGTTATCCACTTTGGTTGCAAGAACAGGAAAATAGATTATTATCTGAATGGTGGCCGATTAGGAAAAGGGCAGATGCAACGAGACCTGGGTGTCATTGTACACCAATCATTGAAGGTGGGCATGCAGGTACAGCAGGCAGTGAAAAAGGCATATGGTATGTTGGCATTCATAGCAAAAGGATTTGAGTACAGGAGCAGGGAGGTTCTACTGCAGTTGTACAAGGCCTTGGTGACACCGCACCTAGAATATTGTGGACAGTTTTGGTCCCCTAATCTGAGGAAAGACATTCTTGCCATAGAGGGAGTACAGAGAAGGTTCACCAAATTGATTCCTGGGATGGCTGGACTTTCATATGAAGAAAGACTGGATCAACTAGGCTTATACTCACTGGAATTTAGAAGATTGAGAGGGGATCTTATTGAAATGTATAAAATTCTAAAGGGATTGGACAGGCTAGATGCAGGAAGATTGTTTCTGATGTTGGGGAAGTCCAGAATGAGGGGTCACAGTTTAAGGATAAAGGGGAAGCATTTTAGGACCGAGATGAGGAAAAACTTCTTCACACAGAGAGTGGTGAATCTGTGGAATTCTCTGCCACAGGAAACAGTTGAGGCCGGTTCATTAGCTATATTTAAGAGGAAGTTAGATATGGCCCTTGTGGCTAAAGGGATCAGGGGGTATGGAGAGAAAGCAAGTACAGGGTTCTGAGTTGGATGATCAGCCATGATCGTACTGAATGGCGGTGCAGGCTCGAAGGGCCGAATGGCCTACTCCTGCACCTATTTTCTGTGTTTCTATGTTTCTATGTATGGGGTGGGTGCAGTCTTTGATTATGCTGCCTGCTTTCCTGAGGCAAAGAGAGGTGTAGACAGAGTCCATGGAGTGCAGGATAGCTTGCAGGATGCACTGAGCTGTGTCCAAACTCCCTGCAGTTTCTCACAGTCAGGGACAGACCTAGTGTCATACCAAGCTGTGATGTATTGTGGTAGGCTGTTTTCCACGATTCATCAATAAAAATGGGTGAAACTTGAAGGGACATGCCAAATTTCTTTAGCTTCCCGGGGAAACAGAGACATTGATGAGCATTCTTGGCTGTTCCATCATACTTAATACATATTAAGTCAAGACACTTGTAGTGATATATCGTCTGTCACTTGTTTTGGCAATAATGAAAGCTTAATCCAGACAGTTTTGACCTTAGGAGCAAAAAGATATTCATGCGCATATTTTGTCATCGCAAACCTTGGTAATAGCAAACAAAAGATAGGAGGAAATGTGAACAATATTCTTTTTGAAAGCCTGGCAGGCTCTCGAGGTGTTCATAGCCTAGAAATAATGACTATCTCCAGAGGCTGAATAACTGGTCATACAGTAAGAGGGCCAAACGTTTTGGTGATAAATTTTTCTGAGATGGAGGAAGCAGCAGACGTTTCCTGGGAACAGGACAGGATGACAGGGCGAATGGACAGCCCGTTGGATAATTGGAGCCTGGAGTTTGGGGAGGTCAGTGACCAGAGCTTACAGGTCTGGAACTACCATCGTCAGTACCGGAAGCCGCTGAGTTGGATTCTGGGAGAAGAAGTGGTCTAGGTGATTTGACAGTCGGTCAGGTTGGGCGGCTGCATATGTTGTGACTAGCTGAGTAACTAAATTAAGGAGTTTGAGGAGATTTGGCATGTCAGCAAAAACTCTTACAAATTTCTACAGATGCATGATGGAGAACATTCTGACTGGTTGCATCACTGCCTGGTATGGAGACTCCAAAGCACAGAGTGTTGAAGACTCAGCCAGTTTCATCACAGGCACAACCCTCCCCAACATCAAGGACATCGTTAAGATGACGTGCCTCAAGAAGATGGCATTCATCATTTGGACCTTCCGGGACATGTCCTCTTCTCATTACTGCTACCCGGGAGGGAGGAGGTACAGGAGCCTGAAGATCCACACAAAATTTTAGGAACAGCTTCTTCCCCTCAGCCGTCAGGTTTCTGAATGGCCCATGAACCCATGAACTCAACTTTGTTATTCTTTTCCTTGTATTATATATTTATTTATTTGTTTACATTGTAACTTATAGTAATTTTTTATGCCCTGTATTGTACTGCAGTCACAAGACATCATTTTTCATGACATACAGTATGTCAGCGATAATAAACAGGCCTGAGGGTGCAATCTCTGCCCTGCAGGTCGGCTTTGATAATACAAACTGGAGAATGTTCAGGGAGGCTGCTACCTATGGCAACCACTGAGGACAAAACACATCCAGGTGAGGGCAAATCAGAAGGCATGGCTTATTGAAGAGGTCTGTCTGGACCAGGCTGAGGAATTGTGATCAGGGCGTGTGACAGCTCTCAAGGAAGCAAGAGCTGTGCTTTCCTGTTCCATCAAGAAGGTGAAATGAGAACATCCTCAGAGAATTTACAGCCCCTTCTGCAGTACCAGGGACAGGAGGCACAAGTGGCAAGGAATTCAGAGGATTAAGTCTACCCTGCGCATCAGTGACCAGGATGCTTCACTCCTCGAGAGGCTGAATGTCCTCTATGCCTGTTTTGATGCGCAGAGCAAAGTGTTGGCTGAGGTAAGGAAGACCCTGGCCAGAGTCAACTCACTCAAAGCTGCGGGGCCCGATACCATACCAGGTCGTGTTCAGAAAGATTGTGCAGCCCAGTTGATGGAGATGTTGACAGATATATTCAACATCTCTCTGGAATCCATTGTCCCCTGAGTTTTCAAGGTGGCAACCATCATTCCAGTGCCAAAGAAGGCGCCAGTAACCCGCCTAAATGACTATCGACTGGCGGCATTAACATCACCCATTATGAAATGCTTTGAGCGGCTAGTCATGGAGCATATTAAAGCTTTTCTCACGGCTACACTGGACCCTTTCCAGTTCGCTTATTGCGCAAATCGATGCACTGATGATGCAATAGCCTATGCTCTCCACTCTGTCCCGTCCCACCTGGAAAATAGGGTCTCATATGCCAGGCTGCTGTTTATAGACTTCAGTTCGGCCTTCAGCACCATCATACCCCAGAAACTAGTGGGAAAACTGTCCTCGCTGAGTCTCAACACCTTCCTCTGCAAATTGATACTGGAATTCTCAACAGTAAGGCCACAGTCAGTCCGTGTGGGCAGCAATGTCTCTCGTCACGTTATGCTGAGCACTGGCACACCCCAGGGCTGTGTGACCAGCCCACTGCTGTTCACACTGCTGACACAAGAATGTGTCACAGGGTTCAGCTTAAACCATGTCATCAGGTTTGTGGATAACACAACGGTGGCCGGCCTTATCATGGATGATGATGAGGAAGAGTACAGAGAGGAAATGAAGCAACTGGTGGATTGGTGTGAGGAGAGCAACCTAAGACTGAATGTGGAGAAGACAAATGAATTCATTGTGGACCAGGTAGGTGCAGAACAACCATCCTCTCTGTGAACACATGGCTCCTCTGTAGAAAGAGTTTACAAAGTTAAGTGCACCACTTTCTTGGGAGTTCACATCACGTATGACCTCACCTGGCCGCTTAATATCCATCTCCCTGCAGAAGAAGGAACCGCAGCGCCTCCACTTCCTAAGAAAATTGAGGCAAGCAAGGATCCCACACCACCCCCTCCCCATCTTAACTATGTTTTACAGGAGCACCATTGAGAGCATCCTGACAAGTTGCATCTCCATCTGGTACGGGAGCAGTCCAGCATCAGAGCTGAAGCCTCTGCAAGGGACTGTGAGAACAGCCAAGGGAATCATAGGCGTCTTCCCATTATCCACTGGGGTCATTTATCAGGAGCACTGCATATGCTGAGGCCTTAGTATCCATCCTGCATCCTCTTTGACTTTCTACCATCGGGCAGGAGACTACAATGCATAAAAACAAGAGCGGTCAGGATGTGAAACAGTTTCTTCCCCCAGGCCATTAGGCTACTGAACTCCCTGCCACATCTATTTGAAGTATCACTGGTTAATCTGTCTGTACTTAACAATATTTAACATTAATGCCCTTTACTTTGTTACGTATGTGTGATTCATCCGTAGACTTTATCCTTACCTTGGTAACTTATTGAGTGCTATGTGTGTACTACTGTGCTTTACACCCTGGTTCAGAGAAACATCCCATTTCTATAAACATTATATGGTTACATACATGTATGTAGTTAAATGACAATAAACCTGACTTGACTATTATGATCCACCCATGTCCGATTTACCCTTCTAGACTGGGTTGTGATCATATCCCCTCTATCTGTTACAGGGAAAAAAATCACCAGTAACCTCCGGTTGCAAAGGAAGGTGCAACATGATATAAAGTTATTGCTCCACCAATGTTCTAATAGAATTCCATTTTCACAGAGAAATGGCCTCATTTAGTATGAATCCAATGCAGAAACAAGTCAGCCACGCCAGCACAATTTGTCATAGAGTTAGACAGCAAATTTGTTTAAGATTTCTTTAACATTTAGGATAATAATGAAAGTCACCATCAGGTCAGAGATTAAAAATGTATGAGGGGTGATTGGTAAGTTTGTGGCCTAAGGTAGAAGGAGTCAATGTTAAAAAACCTAGCACATTTATTTTTCAACATAGTCCCCTCCTACATTTACACACTTAGTCCAGCGGTCGGGGAGCATACGGATCTTGGACCTCCAGAAAGTGTCCAAAGATGGGTGATAAGTTTGTGGCCTACAGTAGAAGGAGATGTGTTATACAGCTCTCATTGCGTGCACATGCAGTTCAACTCTTTGAGTGATTATGCAGAAAGTTTGAGGTTAATAGCTTAAGTTAATAACTCATCAGGAGTGAGTGATAAGTTCGTGGCCTAAGGTAGAAGGAGATGAGTTATTAACTTCAAACTTTCTGCATAATCACTCAAAGAGTTAAACTGCATGTGCATGTAACGAGAGCTGTATCACTCATCTCCTTCTACCTTAGACCACGAACTTATCAATCACCCCGCTGTGGACACTTTCTGGAGGTCCAAGATCCGTATGCTCCCCGACCGCTGGACTAAGTGTGTAAATGTAGGAGGGGACTATGTTGAAAAATAAATGTGCTAGGTTTTTTAAAATTGACTCCTTCTACCTTGAGCCACAAACTTATCAATCACCCCTTGTATATTAAGCTGTTAATCTCAGCCTTAACAGTGTTGCGTCTCTTTTCCAATGTATTAATTAATGTAACTGCAGAGATGAAACTTACCAGATGCTATCCTTTGATATGTTCAGAGTTCTTCCCCTCACATCACTAAAACTGTCAATTCTTAAATCTTTCTCCTTATCATGTGCTGAGTTGAAATTCGTGATGTGTCGAGTTGGAATTCCTAAACTTCTTAAAACTGGATAAGAGCAACAGGTTAGCAAAAGTTCTGTCTGTGTATATTATCTTAGAGTCTATGTACTGTACATTAGTGGCTGGAAAAATGATTCTGCACATTTAGGAAAACACACCTTGTTGGAGCATTCACATCACAATATGATTCCCTTTTTGTTTTTTTATCCCTGACCCGCTTCTCGTGCTCTGTTATTTAAAAAAATTTTATTCAGAGATACAGCACGAAATAGGCCCTTCTGGCCCAACTACCCCTGATTTTAATTCTCAGCCTCTGACTTTAATTCCTCTTCCCATTCCTGCACCGACATGTCTGTCGAAACTCTCCTTCACTGCCACATTGAGGTCAGTTATGGATTAGGAGAGCAGAATGTCTTATTCCACCTTGCTAGTTTCCAATCTGATCGCATGAATATCAATTTCTTTAACTTCTGGCAGCCACTCCCCTCTGACCTTTTGTTTTCCCTTATTCCACCAGCCCCATCACCCCTCCTTTTTTCCTCCCCTTCCTTCTCCATCTGCCCATCAACCACACATATCTTCCTCTGGTTCCCCTCCTCATCTCCCTTCCTTTATTCCACGATCCACCACCCTCTCCTATCAGATTCCATCTTCTTCAGACCTTTACTACTTCTACCTATCACCTCCCTGCCTCTCACATCATTCACAAGTGCCTCGCCCCCACCCACTTCTCCCTCGTCTCTGCTCTGCTAGTTTCTTCCCTGTAATACAGGAGTTCTTATCTTGTTTTAGCCACCTCATGTGTGGCACTTTGTCAAAGACCTACTGAAAATCTGAGTAAACATCCACTCTCTCTTCTTTGTCTAACCTGTCTGTAATTATTCAAAGAATTCCAACAGATTTGTCAGACAAGATTTCCCCGTAAGAGAACCTTGCTGGTTTTGGCCCATCTTACTATGCACCTCCTAGTACACTGAGTTTATCAGACAGATTGTGTGTTCCTCAAGGTTCCAGCACTGTTGTCTCTTGTGTCCCCAGAAGGGCCCACTCCACACTGTAGTTCAACAAACAAACAAACAAACAAATAAATAAGGGCAGTAGTGTGGTTTACCTTTTTTCATTTGTGACTTGTGTATATTTAAGATTGACATGCCACAGCCAATTTAAGCAGCTGTAATTGGTTGGCCACTACAACAGCTTTGGTATTGTGGAAGTTCCGGAAAGGCAGGGGTTAAGAAATGTCTTTTAAGAAAGGTCTTTGAAGAGCATCACTACCCTTTGCATAGCAGGGGACTGGAGCCAATTGGCTTGCAGAGACAAAATAAGGATGTAAAGCCCACACACCAACTAAAGGACAATTACTAACTTCAAAGTACTGTTGTTTGACTTTTCACACTTTTAACACTACGATTGATCTTGCAACTAAGGAATTTGAATGTACAACAAGGTTGCCAATTAGTCAAAATCTGAAGCTATCTCTGTATAAAAATAGCATTTCTCCGTTCAGACTTCAGAATAGTGTGGTGACAGGGCCAGGCTGTTCTCCTTCTGCACACATAAATAAAGTGTGATTTAGGAATGAGAGTGAGTTTTCAAAGTCCAGTTAATCGGTGACGACAGTACCAGGCTTCAGTTTAGCCAAGAATCAAATGCTGTAATAAATAGTTGATTTTCCTTAATGTTATTCATCTAATGTTATGCCCATTCTGGAGTACATATACTCTGCTCATTCCAGAGTACAAAATACCCTGCCTATTCCGGAGTACAGTATACCCTGCCTATTCAGGAGTACAGTATGAGCATTCTGACTGGCCTCATTCCCAATGGCAGAGGGCACCGTAAGAGTCTGTGTTGTTAGAACAGAGACAAGTGAACTTTGAACCTGCAGTTTAAGTGTAGTAGGTACCAGAACCTGCCACGTGGATTCAGAATTTTATTGATTGGATCCTATTGCTGAAACAAAAGAGATTATGATCTTGCTGTTCTAGTGGAAGATCACCACAAACTGGTAGCTAATAATGGAAATATCCATGAGGAATTTGTCATTGAATCATAGAACTCTACAGTGTACAAAGAGACCGATGGCCCATCTAGTATCTGCAAACCGTTACTCTGCCTAGCTCCATCAATCTGAACCAGAATCATGGACACCATACCCAACTACACTATCCAAACTTCTCTTAAATGTTGAAATCAAACCTGCATCCACTACTTCCTCTGGTCAATTTTCCATACTGGCACCAGCTCTGAGCTGAGAAGTTTCCCTTTGGGTTTCCCTTAAATATTTCACATTTCATCCTGAACCTATGACCTTTAGTTCTTGTTTCACCCAGCCTCAGTTGAAAAAGCCTGCTTGTGTTTACCCTCTCTATTCCCGTCATCATTTTGCATACCGTTATCAAATCTCTCTTCATTCTTCCACACTCCAGGGAATAAAGTACTAACCTATTTAACCTTTCCCTGTACCTCTGATTCTCAAGTTCCCCACAACATCCTTGTAAATTTTCTCTGTACTTTTACAATCTTATTGATATCTTTCCTTTAAGTAGGTGACCAGAACTGCCTGCAATACTCCGTATTTGGTCTCACCAAGATCTGATACAACCTCAACATTAAAATACAACTCTGGTACTCACTATTTTAATTTAAGAAAGCCAATATGCCAAAATTTCTCTGTACAGGCCACTTTATCTGTGAAAGCACTTTCAATAAACTATGGATAGTTTGTTCCCAGATCACTCTGTTCTACCACACTCCTCAGTGTTCTAACACAATCTCACAATCCTCAATGTAAGTCTTACCCTGGTTTGTCCTCCCAAGTGCAATGCCTCACACCTGTCTGCATTAAATTCCACCTGTCATAGTGTCACTGAAGTTCCAGCTTTCTACAAGGAATTGCAGATGGAAGGTTCAAATGGAATTATAAAAATGTGTGAGAATCCACCAGAGATAATGAGTGTCTTATTGGTATGGAATCACAATCAGTTCAGCAGTTCCTTGGTAATCAATGTTAATTCTTATCTCTTACAATATTTGTAGTCAAAACCCATGGTGCAGAGAAATACATACCTGTGACGGCCACAGCAGCATACACCCAACATTGGCCATAGCGGACAGCATTAAACCCTGAATCATTCCATCGGCGAAGGATCGAAACACTTCCATTCCATGATGTTGGAGGTACTCCATCTGAAAAGTTACTACCCCAATTACCCACCAGTATTCCCTTATCATCATTGGAATTCACCTGGAAAGAAGAGAGGAATTTTACATCATTACATAGATAATAAACATTGATGAAGGATTTGAAGTGTATCTTTGAAGATTAAGTTCTATACATGGGTTATCTGGTGGGCAGTCCACTTAGTCTGTGAGGTGTTCTGTTGGTTGAATTCCACTCTGGTCAATTGCATCACTAAATAAAAGGACAAATCCTTCCTTGCCTGGTTCAGGAAATGTTCCTTTGAAATGAATTTCTCTAGTTTATGTAGAAGGTCAACAGGAAACAGTGGCAATGGTGGTGAGGATAATTGACAGGCATCTTGAGCTTCTGCCTGCTCACTTTAGAGCCAGTGGTTTGCATGCAAATCCTTGACTTGATTTGTGAAATTGTTATCTTTATTCAATTAAAATTAGAGTGCCAAAGCATTCATCATAGCAGTAGGGTTCCTGCCATGGATACGTAAGCAATAAACAGTGCGTAGACAATGAGAAAAGAACAGGAATGGGCATCACTTTCCTTTGACACACAAGCTTATTGCCTCAAGTAGTGAAGTTTAGCTCTCTTGCCAGCTTCACTTCATGATACTGTTACAAAGGATGAACAACTCTGATGGGCAGAAGGGTGCAGAGCTGTCCCTGCCCCCTTTTGGAGAATCGCAAACCGTTACTATTTTGGTGCTGCTAACAAGGAAGTAGGAGAGACAAAAGAAAAACATGTCAGGACAGCTGTTACTGATAACAGCTCATGAGAGAGAATGAGAGAGACACAGATAAGAGGTAAACAAGTTGGAACATCTGCTATTGATAAGAGAGGAGAGGAGCCATTGATTTAATGTTATTGTCTTTTGGAGAAGGATTGTTTACTTGGTACTATTCTATTCATTGAAATTCCTCAGTGGACAGCTGGAGTGGGCTGGTTTGATGGGCTAAGCCATTCAAAACTGATTGACACTTGAAACCCCGTGAGTGGGGATAAAAGTGAGGTCTGGGGTGACACCCCTTAGACGCACCAGGAGACACACCAGTGAGCATCAGACACCCACGAGAAAGTGTGGGGTATCGGAGACCGAACGAAGGATTGGTAAATTTTAACTCACAGTGTTTATAGCGAGGCCGGTGGGAGCTTGTGTGTGTGTCCACCCTTGCCTGGGTGACGAGTCCACCACAGAAGAACAGTCTAGATAAAGGACGGAGGGGTCATACTTGAATGGCCACAGCAACAACACATCGACGGATCAAGATCGTAAAGGAAGGTTGGCAAGACAATAGCTGTTACTGTTTGCGCGTTCTCGTTCTCTCTCTCTCTCTCTCTCCAACAATTACAACACATCGACCAACAACTACCTCAGCCTGCATGAACTGAACTGAACTTTATATTTCCATGTGACAATTCATTATCCCCCAGACAACGATAGAGCTTGTTTATTATTGATTATTATTATACCCACACTTTTAGGTTTAGTATTGCTAACGTATATTATCTGTAAATTTGCATTAATATTGTTTTGTATATTTTTACTAATAAACACTGTTGAAAATAGTACCTGCAGACTCCAACAGACACTTCTATCTTTGCTGGTAAGACACCCAGTTACGGGGTACGTAACAATACAAACACGATGCACCTTCCTCAGGCTCGGTGGCAAGTGGGAAAGGAATGTTAAAGACCAGAACTCAGTAGGGAGCTTGAAACCTTTGTCATCAATGAGGAAACACTGGGAAATTAATCTCACAGAAGCTGTGGTTTGCGAAATTGCCTGATAAGCTCCTCTACCAAACACACACACACACACACACACACACACACACACACACACACACACACACACACACACACACACACACACACACACACACACACACACACACACACACACACACACACACAGTTGGCACAATGCCCAACCAGCCACCATGGTGTTATTTCTTATACACCCTCAACTACCTTCCACTGTAAAAATGGACAAGTCTCAGCAGCAACATTCAGGACCCAGGAACACATATAAACAAACTCCAAACATGATTCCATTCTTTGCTCTGCCACAGTTGTTTTTTTTTCAGATTTCTGAGGCGTTTGCAACAGGGGAAGAGAGAAGCGGGGAAGTCTGATGCTGTCATATACTCAATCTCTAGATATACAACCATCTTTCATCTTATTTACCACTTTGCTCTTTCCTCCACATGCTGGGTGAGGCTTCTGAGGAAGCAGGTGCATGGGTTATTTTGGTTTACTATATTTTTCAATATTTGCATTTAGCACCAACCACATTTGTTCTCTTTTCAAACTGAAGAAAGATTGTGAACACAGCAAATTGACTCTCAACATGAACAGGACTAAAGGGGATGATTGTGGACTTGAAGACCACTCCCGATTGCACATCAATGGCTGCTCCTCAGGAGAGGGTCAGCAACACCACCTTTCTTGCAACGTACCTCACGGATCATCTCACCTGCATCCTCAATGCCACCTCTTTAGTGCCTTCAACTCCTGAGGTGACTGAGGTGAGCAAGGCTCCCCACTGCTCTTCAGACCACATTCTACCAGAATGTCATCGAGAGTGTCCTGACCAGCTCGATCACTGTCCGGTACGGGAATTGCAAGGCCCTGTAACATTTTGTGGGGCTACCGAGTGAATCATCAGGGTTTCTCTTCACCCCTCCCCACCGTCCCTATCCAGGATATATATGAAGTGCTGCATATGCAGACCCCTCCTATCTATCCTACAATCTCTTTGCCCTTCTACTGTCAGTCAAAAGTACTGCAGTATAAGAACAAGGACTGTTAGGCTGGGCAACCGCTCCTTCCCTCCCTCCAGTAGTTTTATGAAGGCAAGGAGAAGAATAGCGAGAGTCCATGGCTCCTGTGATGTGCTTAGTTGCGTCCATGAGTCTGCATTTTCTTGAGGCTAAGGATGGAGCAGCTGCCACAGATACCCAGAAAGTGTGAAAAACAGCTTTAAACAATCAAGTCTTGCTGCTTATGTTGGCAATGGAGCCAAATAAAATCATAGGAGAATCCCACCTACTGAGTGTGGAGAGGAATAAACCAACTCCCTCCAACTCTCAGCTCCATGCACTGATGCCTTTCTGGCTAACCAGTTGCTTAGTTGGTTTCCATAACCAATCTTGTCAACTGTTACTCCCACTCCCATTTTATTCTGAAATCTGACTAGCCTGGGAATAATAGACCCACTGTAAGTCTTTTCACTGTACTTTGGTACACATGACAGCCAGTAATAATCTTTTCATAATCCTTCTTGTAAATTTAATTACTGCAGTGGTAGTTTAAACATATGACCAGAGTCATACAACAATAGTCAAAGTCCTTTCAAAGTTTAAAGTTCAAATTAACTTGAAAGCCCATCTTCTTGTTATAGGGAGTCACTCAACTTATAACAGTGTCCTTGAAGAAGCTGTCCTTGAGCTTCTGGTTCAGGGTTTGGTACCTTCTACCCAATGGGAGAGGAGAGAAGAGAGAATGCCCAGGGTCAGTGGGGCCTTTGATTATGCTGACTGTTTTACCAAGAAGATGGACTTTAAGTAATGAATTCCCAAGTTCATTTGAGGACATCTGTGGCATACTCTTGGTCTCTTCCCTGTGGAGTTTAAATTACTAACAGCAGAGGTAGAGGTGAGTTGCTGGTGCTTACCATCGCAGACACGATTCTACTGACGTAAGTGGGATCACATCGTTTGGAGCAGTCTTCCTTTGGGTTTTCCAGGCAGTTGTTGCTGTTGTCCAAGACTTTCAGGCAAATATCCAAAATACGATCTTCAAACTGAAAGTAAAATTCAATAATAAAATACATGGCGCCTGTCTATTTTACATGGTGAAGTCTGGCTGATGAGCCTGACCTATCTTCCAATAAAAGTACAGTTCATATTCTTGACTGAGACTCCACACCGATGTTGGGGAGTGGATTCCATACAGAATGGCCTCAATCTTTGATCATATGTCATATCCTTGTCCATTTATTAGCAGAAATATATCCCTCTGCATTCGACTCAGTGCCATGTTGTTGCTCAGCTTCGTGTCAACAGCACACTGAAATATATTACACTTGGTCTTCTCAACCAAATCATTGACAGAGATTCCGAACAGTTGGGCCCCAGCACTGATTCCAACTGACCTTACTCTTGACACCTGGTGACCCAGTGATCCCACTGGCCCCCTTCACTGATTCCCAGCAGACCACACTGGCTTCTGCACTGATTTCCAACAGATCCTACTGGAACCTTGGCACTCAGCCCAGTAAAACCCACTGACCCTCTACACTGATTATCAGCAGACCCTACTGGTCACAGCTGGGGACTGCAATGCTGATCCCAGCAGACCCCACTAGCTCCTGCACTGATTTCCAGCATACTCTACTGGTCAGAGCTGGAGAGTCCCACTCCGATCTCAGCAGATCCCTGGTCACTGATGTCCAATCTGCTCTTCCCATGTATTCTTATTGCTGATGTTCTGGGTGGGACCTAATCCTTATTCCACAATCTGTCATGCCTTCTACCATGCACTTTTCTTCTTTAATGTATCTTTGGTTGGTATTTTACAGAAGGCCATTTGAAATTTTGAATAGATAACTCCTGATGGTCTACTTTCATCTGCTAATTATTCCCTTAAAGAACTTCACACAGATTTGTGTGTGCTCAGAAAACTCTTATAAATGGACATTGTCTCCCCACATTTCTCGACTTATTTTCAAGGTCCTTGAAAAATAGATTATTTCCTCTCTCATAGTCCTTTCTCTCTCATTGTTGTCAGGCTAGTGGTCTACAATTCCCTATTGTATTCCTACCCTTTTACATAGAACATAGAAATCTACAGCACATTATAGTCCCTTCAGCCCACAATGTTCTGCCGCCCACGTAACCTACTCTAGAAACCGTCTAGAATTTCCCAACGCACAGCTCTCTATATTTCTAAGCTCCATGTACCAATCTAAGGGTCTCATAAAATATCTGATTGTATCTGCCTCTACCACCATCACTGGCAGTGCATTCCATGCACCCACCAATCTCTGTGTGAAAAACTTACCTCTGACATTCCCCTTGTATCTACTTCCACGCACCTTAAAACTGTGCCCTCTCCTGTTAGCCAGTTCAGCTCTGGAAAAAGCCTCTGGCTATCCACACAATCAATGTCACTCATCATCTTATGCTCCTCAGTCAAGTCACCTCTCATCCTCTGTTGCTCCAAGGAGAAAAGGCTAAGTTCACTCAACTTCTTCTCATAAGGTACGCTCCCCCATCCAGGCAGCATCCTCGTAAATCTCCTCTGCACTCTGTCTATGGTATCCACATTCTTCCTGTAGTGAGGTGACCCAGAACTAAACACAGTATTCCAAGTCTGGTCTAACTAAGGTTTTATATAACTTTAACGTTACCTCACAGCTCTTGAACTCAATCCCATGGTTGATGAAGGCCATCACAGAATACACCTTCGTAACACTGTCAACCTGCACAGCAGTTTTGAGTGTATTATGGACATGGACCTCAAGGTCTCGCTGATCCTCCACACTACCAAGAGTCTTATCATTAATACTATATTCTGTCTTCAAATTTGACATACTGAAATGAACCACTTCACACTTACCTGGGTTGAAATCTGTCTGCCACTTCTCAGCCCAGTTCTACATCCTATTGATGTTCTATTGTAAACTCTGACAATCTTCCAGACTATCCACAAAACCTGCAACTGTTGTGTCATCAGCAAACTTACTAACTCACTCTTCTACTTCCTCATCCAGGTCATTTATAAAAAATCATAAAGAGGAGGAGTCCCAGAATAGATCCCTGTGGAACACTACTGGTCACCGACCTCCATGCAGAATACAAACCATCTACAATCACCCTTTGCCTTCTGTGGGCAAGTCAATTCTGGATCCACAAAGCAACGTCTCTTTGGATCCCATGCCTTCTTACTTTCTGAATCAGCCTTGCATGGCGAACCTTATCAAATGCCTTGCTGAAATCCATATACACTACATCTACTGCTCTTCCTTCATCAATGTGTTTAGTCACATCCTCAAAGAATTCAATCAGGCTTGTAAGGCACAACTTGCCCTTGACAAAGCCGTGCTGACTACACTTAATCAGATTATGTCTCTCCAAATGTTCATAAATCCTGCCTCTCAGGATCTTCTCCAATAACTTGCCCACCACTGAAGTCAGACTCATTGGTCTATAGCTTCCTGGGTTATCTCTACTCCTTTTCTTGAACAAGGGAACAACATTTGCAAACTTCCAATCCTCTGATACTTCTCCCATCCCTATTGATGATGCTAAGATCATTGCCAGAGGCTCAGCAATCTCCTCCCTCACTTCCCATCATAGCCTAGGGTATATCCCGGCAACTTATCTAACTTAATATCTTTCAAAAACTCCATCACATCCTCTTTTATAACATTTATACGCTCAATCATTTCAGTCTGCAGTAAGTCATCCCCACAATTGCCAAGGTCCTTTTCACTGGAGAATACTGAAGCAAAGTATCCATTAAGTATCCCTGCTACCTCCTCCAGCTCCATGCACATGTTTCTGCTCTCACTCCTGATTGGTCCTATTCCCACACGGCTCATCCTCTTGCTCTTCACATACTTGTAGAATTTCTTGGGGATTTCATCAGCAGTGGAGCTATGTTTGATATTTTCTAATACAGAATACAGCATGGAAACAGACTCTTCAGCCTAACTCATCTATGCTGACTGTGTTGATCAGCGAGCTAGTCCCACCTGCCCACATTTAGCCCAGACCTCTTCTATCCATATACATAGCTGATGGCTTAAGAAAGCCATTTGGTGTTTTGTGCAGCAGGCAATCAGCAGTCTGAAGTGTGAGAAGCTGTATAGTAGCTCACTCAGGTTCACCAACTGAGTACATAGGCCTTGATTCGTGGCAGTTTGGTGCTTTGCACAATGGCCAATCAATGATCAGGACTGGTTGACGAGAACAATCTAAAATGGCAAGCGGAGTGCCTTTGTTAGAGTGGACAGTGTTAGAGAGCGAATTTTGAGGCTTTAGGTCTTCAAGGCATTACCGAGGAGACACTTGAATGAGAGAAGGTGAAAAAGCTGGAGGTAGATTTTATTTTCCAGTTTATTTATTGCTTCCTTCTTTATATTTGTACATTTAGAACAGCAGAGATGCCAGACTGGATAGCTGAATATTCCTCTTGTGAGATGTGGAAAGGCAGGGAGACAGCTAATGTCACTGACGACTACAACTTATGAGAAGTGCATCCAGCTGCAGCTTCTAATAATCTGCGTTATGGAGTTGGAGCTGGAACTGGATGAACTCTGGATCATTCAGGACATATAGAGAGGTAGTTACACACAAGATGCAGGACACAGAAAATTGGGTGGCAGTCAGGAAAGGGAAAGGTAGAATAACCTTGTGGCCATCTCCCTGAACAATAAGTTTACTACTTTGGATACTGTTGGGGAGGATGACCCAGCAGAAGAGATTTGCAGCAGACAGGGTTTTAGCAGAGAGTCTGGCTCGGTGACTCAGAAGGGAAGGGGGGAGAACAGGCAAGAAGTGGTGACAGGAAAATCATTATTTAGAGAAACAGCAAAGAGGCTCTGTGGACAAAAACAAGATTTCCTGATGGGATGTTGCCTCCCGGGTGCCAGGGCCCAGGACATCTCGATCGACTCTACATCATTCTTAAGTGGGAGGGTGAGCATGGATAGGATGTGTGATGAGGTGAGCTCAGGGAGTTAGGTGCTAAGTTAAAGGGCAGGACCTCCAGAGTTGTGATCTCAGAAATGCTACCCTTGCCATGTGCTAGTAAGGCTAGAAACAGGCAGATCATACAGTTTAACATGTGGCTTAGGAGTTGATGTAGGAAGGAATGCATCAGCTTTTTGGACCATTGAGCTCTCTTATAGGGAATATAGGACCTGTACAGAAGGGACAGTTTGCACCTGAACTGGAAGGGTACTAATATTCTAGCAGAAAGGTTTGCTTGCGATGTACGGTGAAATTTAAACTAGAGTTGTAGAGGGGTGTTAACCAGAGTGTCAGAACAGGTAGTTGTGAGTTGGGAAAACAGATGTTGTTAAGACCTCAAATGAAGTCAGGAATTAAAAGGTTGAGCGTGGTGTGACTTATGTCCTCAGCTATGTATCTTTCTATGCAAGAAGTATAGTAGAAGAGGCAGATGAGCTCAGGGCATGGATCGACATTGTGAATTATAATATTGTCGCCACTAGTGCGATTTAATTTCAGGAGAGGCAGGACTAACAGCACAATATTCTGGTGTTCTGTTGATTTAGATGCAAAAGAGCAGGAGAGATTAAATGAGGAGGGTGGCATTATTAATGAGGAAAAACTCACAGCAATGCTCAGTCAGGACAGACTGAAGAACTCACCTAGTGAGGCATTATGGGTGGAATTGAGGAATATGAAAGGTATGACCATGTTAATAGGACTATATTATAGACCACCCAACTGTCCATGGGATTTAGAAGGACTAATTTGGAGAGAGATCACAGAATATTGCAACAAAACTTAAGGGTGTGATAGTAGATGATTTTATCTATTGGCTGGGAATCCCATACGGTAAAAGGACAAGATGGGATAGGGTTTGTCAAATGTGTTCAGGAAGGTCTCCTTAATCAGTACAAAGAAGTTCCAACAAGAGAGTGTGTGATACTGGACCTGCTATTAGGCACGGTCCAGTATGACAGTGCAGGTGAAAGAAGTTTGTGTGGGGGAACACCTTGCATCTTTTTGATCACATTGCCATTAATATCAATGTAAATATGGAAAAAAGATAGGTCTGGTCCACGGGTTGAGATTCTAAATTGGAGAAAGGCTAATTTTGATGGTATCAAAGAGGATCTGGCAAGTATGGATTGGGATAGGTTCTTTTCTGGCAAAGGCTTGCTTCATAACTGGAAGCCTTCACAAGTGCAATTTTGAGAGTACAAGGCTTGTATATGCCTGTCAGAATAAAGGGTAAAGATTTTACTCTTTCTGTGCATTGGGTGTTTGATGGTCTTTTTTTAAACGCTTCTTTCATTTTTTTTTGTTTTCTGGTAGCCTGTGAGGTGAAAAGTCTTAAGTCTGTACAGTCAGCCCTCCTTATCTGCAAGGGATTGGTTCCGGGACCCCTCGCGGATACCAAAATTCGCAGATGCTTAAGTCCCTTATTCAACCTGTCTCAATGCTGTGGATCTTAGGACCCAGCCGAACCCCAGACCTTATTTAACCTGTCTCAGTACGGTGAACATTAGGACCCGGTGGTAGAGCTCTGAATCCGCAGTATTTCTGTTCACGGGAATAGTCACGATCATGATTGAAAATAAAGTGGAAATAATAAAGCGATCGGAAAGAGGGTGAAATGCCATTGGTCACTGGAAAAGTGTTAGGCGACGTTGGTCAACCATCGGAACAATTTTAAAAGATAAAGTGAGACAGGCTCTGCCCCCATGAAAGCTACAATTATTACTAAGCAATGCAGTGGTTTAATTATTGGGTTTTGGGGTTTTGGGTTTTTGATCCTCCACATCAATCCAGCACGGATGGAGAGCACACTCAGGAGTGGTCTGTCCCGAGTCCCGGGAACTTCCGTTCCTGAGCCCAGCGCTGAAACATATGTTTTTAAGTGTTTTATATGCATTGAAAGGTAAAATATATACTATACACCAAGACAAACGTTTGACTAACCGACGCTAAATAATACCAGATGTATCTGTTCCGACTTACTTAGTAAGAGAACTTCCAATTTTTTTCGATCCCAATCCACAATAACCCATATACATCCTCCCGTATACTTTAAATCATCTTTAGATTACTTATAATACCTAATACAATGTAAATGCTATGTAAAATAGTTGTTATACTGTATTGTTTAGGGAATAATGACAAGAAAAAAAAAGTCTGTACATGTTCGAACAACAAGTGCTGGAAGAGCACTTCCGGGTTTTCGCGATTCATGGTTGGTTGAATACGCGCATGCGGAATTCACGGATAAAGAGGGCCAACTAATGTATACATACTTAGACAATAAATGTAGATTGAATTTTGAACTTTGATTGCAGGGGATAAAATTGGTCCTCTGGAAGATCAGAATGATAATCCATGTGTGGAGCCAAAAAAGATGGGGGAGAGTTTACAAGGGGTGATTGATAAGTTCGTGGCCTAAGGTAGACGGATTTTAGAAGACCTATTTTAGAAAACCTAGCACATTTATTTTTCAACATTGTCCCCTCCTACATTTACACAACTTAGTTCAGCGGTCGTGGAGCATACGGATCTTGGACCTCCAGTAAGTGTCCACAGCAGGAGTGATTGATAAGTTTGTGGCATTAGGTAGAAGGAGATGAATGATACAGCTCTCGTTACATGCACATGCAGTTCAACACTTTGAGTGATTACGCAGAAAGTTTGAAGTTAATAACTAATCTTCTTCCACCTTAGGCCATGAACTTATCAATCACCCCGATGAGTTATTAACTTCAAACTTTCTGCATAACCACTCAAAGAGTTGAACTGTATATGTACTTGCTGGAATTCAGAAGGATGAGGGGTGATTTCATTGAAATCTTTTGAATGTTGAAAGGCCTAGACAGAGTAGATGTAGAATAGATGTTTCCCATGGTGGGAGAGTCTAGGACAAAAGGCCACAGTCTCGAGATAGAGGGGCATCCATTTAAAGCAGAGATGCGGAGAAATTTCTTTAGCCAGAGGGTGGTGGATTTGTGGAATTTTTTACCACAGGCAGCTATGGAGGCCTGTTTGTTGGGTGTATTTAAGGCAGAGATTGATAAATTCTTGATTGGCGAAGGCTTCAAAGGTTACGAGGAGAAGGCTGAAGAGTGGGCCTGAGGAAGACAAAAAAATGATCAGCCATGATTGAATGGTGGAACTGACTCAATGGGCCAAATGGCCTAATTCTGCACCTATGTTTTATGGTCTTATGGTAGGGGTATGGAGGGCTATGGTCTGGGTGCAGGTCAATGGGACTAGACCATTTGAATGATTCAGCACAGACTAGATGGGGCAAAGAGCCTGTATTTTTCTATGATTCTATGACTCTAAATGTTGCTAATGTGTCCTGGTAAACCAATATTTCTGGCAGCTAATTCCAAATTCACACCATCCTTTGCATGAAGAAGCTGCCTCAGGGACCCTTTTAAATTACTCACCTCTAATCTTAGACATCTTATCTTAAACAATTTAAACATCTAATCTTAATGATCTTTTGTTTTTAGCACCCCCTCCTTGAGAAAAAGACTTTCACCATGGCTATGCTCCTCATGATCTCATATGCTTCTATCAGGTCACCATTTGATCTCATAGATACCAGGAAATAAGGCCTGTGTCTACGCAACCTCTCCTTGTGACTCAAGCTCCCCAAATCCAGAGAACATGCTAATAAATCTTTTCTGTATGCTTTCTAGAAAGGTGTGGGGGGGGGGGGGGGTAATGCAGTGACAAGCTGGAAGGTGATAAGTAGAAGAGGTAAAGGGATCTGATTGGAGAGGGCAGTGGACCATGGGAGAAAGGGAAGGAGGAGGGAAACCACAGGGTGGTGATGGACAGGTGAGGAGAAGAGCAGGGAAAACCAGAATGGGGAATGGAAAAAGAGAGGGGGGGGGGGGAGAAATTACTGGAAGTTAGAGAAATCGATTTTCATGCTGTTTGGTTGAAGGCTACCCAGATGGAAAATGAGGAGTTGCTCCTCCAACTTGAGTGTGGCCTCATCATAGCAGCAGAGGAAGCCATAGAGTGACATGTCTGAATGGGAATGGGAAGTAGAATTAAAATGAGTGGCCGCCAGGAAAGCCTGCCTTTTCTGGCAGTCAAAGCGTAGGTGCTCAGTGAGGTGGTCCCCCAATCTATGTTGGGTCTCATTAATGTCGAGGATTCATTTCCACTCATCTATGTACCAATTGTTGAAATATTAGATTTGCTGATGTCATCTAATCTGTCCCAGCAGGTTCAACCTCATGCCCTCATAGCTTCCTCTATTACTGTATGAGTCTGCTCCCAAATGGAACTGCATTATTGTCAATCATCCAAAGAGTCAGGATATGACAAACAGTTACAGTAGCAGACCACAGGAGCCCATACACCTCCTTGATATTGCAGCTATTATCTCTGAATATAATCATACCGTACCCTCCCTAAAGAAACTTCTCCTATAGACCATCCTAACTGACAGGCCTCTAATCCTAAGACTATTTAAGTGTTGTGTTCTGCATGTCACAGATCCAGCATTGTTCATTTTATTTCACTTTCCTTTCCTGATTCATCTCTCTCTATTCACACCACTTCCAGCCAGTTCAGTTGTGTTCTACAAGAATTCATCATCGTCTCTTGGATGGCCCCAACATTATTTTTAGGCAGGCATTTTCAGGTCCTAACTCATCATCTCATCAGTACCCTCCCTCTGTTTTCTTCAAAGCTACCCCTCTCCTTTGTACTTTAAACCTCATATCTTTCCTTTCTTGGTTCTGATGAAGGATGGTTGGCCTGAATTATTTCTGTCACCGCAGACCCTGCCCAACCTGCTAAGTATTCCCAAAACTTTCATTTGTTCTCTTTTCAGATATTGAAAACCTGAAAATATAAATGGCAATGCCTCCATTTTCTATTTTTATTTCAGGTTTCCAGCATCTGCAGTTTTTTCCCCAGCTTTTTTGATTTCCAAAGCTTGTTCTAAATCATTAAATGAGAGGATACAGCCTCATAGCAGTTACTGCATCAACTTCTCTTGGAGACTCAATATGATCACCTCCCATCCTAAACTTGTCTTGTTCAAAAGACATCACCCCTTATCAAAATGCTCACCTGGCGAGCCTACACTTTATAAACTCTGAGACGTGTACCCCAGACGAAACCTACACAAAGTACCACAGAAATGGTCTCATCTAAATACTATATTTCAGTTACCTTTATTAATTCTATTCTTCATCTCTTTTCCAGTGAAAGTTCAATTTCCATTTGTGTTCTTAATTGCCTGCCATAGTTGTCCATTGCCTTTCTACTTCTCATGAATCAATTCACCAACATCCATCAGAAAGTCAGATTTATTACTGTTCCTCTCTATTTTTCTCCCAAAATTAATAACCTGACTCATCGCACAATTTACACATTAACCATCTTTCTTCTTTATCTATTGTTTTCATGCCATTGTCCAAAACCTACACCCTCAGTATATTCCAAGATTTTCTGCAAGCTGTTCCTTTTTAATGTTAAATCCTTTCTTGATATTGAGCACATACACTTTTAACATTAATCTTTTGTTTTTTTTTCAATGGTATAATGATGAAAAAATTCACAGGATAAATAAGAAATAATTCAAAGTGTGAAGTGATGAATTATTATAATAGGGACATCTTTGTGTGTGTACATGGATGCATCTGTTTTTATGCGCATCTGCATGTGCATATGTGCATGTGCATGCATGTAGCCAAGTGCATGCATTTAGTAGTGTGTATGTGTCTGCATCAATGTGTTTAAGTGTGTGTGTGTCAAAGTCAAAGTTGAGTATTTGCCATCTGCACAAGTACCTGTGTGGACAGGTGCAGTGAAAGATATACTTGCAGCAGCACCACAGTCACATGGCATCAAATAAGCAGCATTCACTAGAAAATCATCAATTAAACATAAATTATACACAGTTTTTATAAGAAAGAACACAAGTAGGACAAAAAATAACAAAGCCATTTTAGAGCAAAGTGATCAAAACAGTCATAGTGTTGTTAACTGGTGATTAGGATTGTGTCGGGTGGTTCAACAACTGAATGGTTGATGGGAAGAGGTATAATTGTACCTGTTCATCTGCAGGTGTGTGTGTGTGTGTGTGTGTGTGTGTGTGTGTGTGTGTGTGTGTGTGTGTGTGTGTGTGTGTGTGTGTGTGTGTGTGTGTGTGTGTGTGTGTGTGTGTGTGTGTGTGTGTGTGTGTGTGTGTGTGTGTGTGTGTGTTCACATTTATTTGTGTCTGCACACTGTGTCAGTGCAACCCCTTCTTCTGCTTCTTCACTCAGCACCTTCCATTCATACTGGTAAAGCCTCCATTACCTGTCCAAAATTCCAGCCTCTTGATTCAATGTTTTTATTCGTTCCCAGAAATATCAGCCCCAGATCATTCAGCACATATTCCTTCCGCTGATCCTCAGAAGGCAGGAAGACAGAGTCATCTGCAATATGAATAAAACCAGAGGGATTAACCACTTAACACATACAGAATGTCCACACACCTCCTTCCATCTATGCCTGTGTAACATGGTTGTTTATTACTGAAGGTTGAGCCCCAGTCTCAGCCCCCTACTTTACTGCTTATAAACTCACGACTGCATGGCCAGATTTGGATCTAACTCCACCTACAAGTTTGCAGCTACCACCACAGTAGTGGGCTGTATCTCAAATAATGATGTGTCAGAGTACAGGAAGGAGTTAGAGAGTGTAGTGCAACAACCTTTCCCTTAATGTCAATAAGAGAGCTTCTGTAAGAAGCTATTGAGCACATAAATCTTTAGTATAAATCTTTAGTCTTTTCAACTGTAGAATGATCAAGAAAATCATGAGAGAAGGTGTATTTGTGTGTTTCTGTGTCTGTGTGGGCTTACATGCATGTGTGCCTGTGCTTGTGCACATCTGCACATCTGGTAGTGTATGTGTACGTGCATGTTTGTATGTGTGTTATTTGTGTGCACCTGCATCTGCAGGTGTGTACTTGTGGATGTGGGTGTGTTTGCATATGCATACACTCTGTGGCCACTTTATTATGTACAGTATTCCTGTTCCCAATAAAATGACTACAGAATGTATGTTTGTGGTCTTCTGCTGCTGAAGCCTATCTACTTTATGCTCTTCCACACACTACCAATGTAATGTGTGGTTATTTGAGTTACTGTCGCCTTCCTGTCAGCGTGAACCAGTTTGGCCATTCTCCTCTGGCCTCTCTCATTAACAAGGTTTTCACCCACAGAACTGCCCCTCACTGGATGTTTTTTGATTCTTGCACCATTCTCTGTAAACAGAGGGACTTCGTAGTGCAAGTGCAAAGATCACTGTAGGCAGCATCACAGGTAGACAGGGAGGTGAAGAAGGCATTTAGCGTGCTGATCTTCATCAGTCAGAGCACTAAGCATACGAGTTGTAAAGTTATCTTGTAGTTATAAAAGATGTTGCTGGGTCCACACCTAGAGTATTATGTACAGGTTTGGTCACCCTGTTATAAGAAAAATATTAGTGAACTAGAAAGAGTGCAGAAAATATTTACCAGGGTGTTGACTGGACTGGGAAAGCTGAGTCACAAAGAGAGGTTGTGTAGGCTGGAACCCTATACCTTTGAGTGCAGGAGATTGAAAGAGGTATAGATACGGTGAATGCACAGAGCCCTTTTTTTCCCAGGGAGTTGGTGCAAGAGGACATAGGTTTAAAATCTGAGGTGGGATATGTAAATGGGGCATCGGGGCAGATGAGACTAGCTCACTAGGCTACTCAGTCAGCACGGACAAGATAGACAGATGGCCCTGCTTCCCTGTTATACGACTGATACCTTTGGAAGGTATTGACATAGCTCCACTGTTGAAGAAAGGTGGAAGGAACACAACAAGGGCAGCTTCTTCACGCAAACGGTGGTGCATATCCAGAAGGAGCAGCTAGAAGTAGTGGTGAAGGAAAGCACATTAGCAACATCTAAAAGCCATCCAGATGGTACATGGACAGAATTGGTTCAGAGGGAGATGCAGGCAGATGGGACTCATTCACTCGACAACACTATGTTCACTTTATCCTACACTCAATACCTTGACTGAGAGTACAATTGTTTCAGATTGATTGATCTTTCAGATTATTGTTTTGATACATTTTACCCATGTTTGTACCTGAGCACCAGGGGTTGAAGAGGAGGATGAATTCTCCCAGTTGAAACTGTTTGGAATGACCCTGTGTCGTGCACACCATCTTCAGGGAGAAGCATCCAATCTTACTGGTGGGCGGTGAACACATGGACAAGGTTAGCTGGCTTCCAACATTTTTTTCTGGGACAGCATTCCACGAATTTGAAGACAATGAACTTGAAAGTTGAAACTCAACTTTATCGGATGTCCCCAAAGCCTCCAAAACTGGAATAAAAAAGAATTACCGAAAACCAAAGATGAATTAGACTGTTACTCCAAATTACAGTAAGAAAGCTCATCAATTAATTGTTCAAAATTAATAACCAAGCTAGTCCATCTACCAATTAATTACAGGCACAAGACATACTGCAGATGCTAGTACAGAAATGAGAGCTATGAGAGTCCTGATGAAGGATCTCGGCCCGAAACGTCAACTACAGATTCCTATCCATCGATGCTGTCTAACCTGCCGATCTCCTCCAGCATATTGTGTGTATTGCTCCCAACTAATTACAGTAAATATTAAACATATGTCATCATTTTGTATGCTTGTTGTTCTCCTGGAATTGTGTGAGTGTCATGGTACTACAGTGGTTAGTGTGGCACTATATTATAGTACCAGCTACCCAGGTTCATCTCTGCCACTATCCATAAGGATACATTCTTCCCGTGACCATGTAGGTTTCCTTCCACATTCAAAAGATGTATGTGTTAGTAGGTTAATTGGTCACATGGCTGTAATTGGGTAGCGCGGAATTTTTAACTCTAAATAAAAATATATAATATTTTTTCTTTCTTTCTCATACTTCTTTTTTTTCACTCCATTTCTTAACTTTTATCCAATTGCTCAGCAACCACGGTTTTGGTGCATTGCCACAGTGATGGAGTTCACATTCACATTCAGTTTATTGTCATTTAAAAACCACAAATGCAACGCAGTTAAAAAATGAGACAACATTCCTCCAGAATGATATCAACAAAGCATATGACAAAATAGACTACACCAGAAAATCCACATAACGTTTAGCAATCCCCAATTCAGAGTCCGGAGAGGCTGCTGTGTATTAATATGGGGCTACCATCTTAGCGCGTTCCCCAGAAAGAAGCTCCAAATCCACCAGACAAAACAAGACCAAAAACTAAAGCTACAAGACCTGCACAAAACCACATAGTTACAACATATAGTTACAACAGTGCAAACAATACCATAATTTGATTAAAAAAAACAGACCATGGGCACGGTAAAAATAGTCCAAGGATGTTAAAAGACTATAAGTTTGAAAGAAACCACAACATAGTTTCCACAAGTTCTTTGCTATGTGAGAAAGGACAGCCCATCTAATCAAAATCTCAGCTATTCAGTTATTGGTGAAACATCTTTACCATGTACAGTATCTGTAAAGTTTCCCCTGGTATACCAATATGGCTCATGTTCTCACCCCTTGTAGTAGCCACTGTAAATTCAGTGGCCACTTTATAAGCAACCTCCTATACCTAAGAAAGAGGCAATTGAGTTCATGCTCGTTGTCTTCTACTGCTGTAGCCCATCCACTTCAAGGATCAACTTGTGTGTTCATCGATGCTCTTCCACACACCACTATTGTAATGCGTGGTTATTTGAGTTACTGTCAACTTGAACCGGTCTTGCCATTCTCCTGCAACCTCTTTCATTAACAAGCTGTTTTCACCTACAGAATTGCTGCTCACGGAATGGTTTTTTTGATTTTCGCATCATTCTCTGTAAACTCTAGAGACTGTTGTGTGTGAAAGCCCCAGGAGATCAGCAGTTTCTGTAATACTCAAAACACCCTGTCTGGCACCAACTATCACTCCATGGTTAAAGTCACTTAGAACGCATTTCTTCCCCATTCTGATGTTTGGTCTGAACAACAACTGGTTTTCTTGACCATGTCTGCTTGCTTCTATGTATTGAGTTGTTGCCACATGTTTAGTTGATTAGATATTTGCATTAATAAGCAAGTGTACCCAATAAAGTGGGCACTGAGTGTATATCATAGAACCTCTCTTAGTAGAGAAGGTGGATTGACACAGTGCTGGTGCACCAAGTTTGACTGTTTTCAATGTAGAACCAATGCATTATCATGTACTTCATACAGAGTGGTCCAGTCAGAGGTCAGTTTCGACTCATTGAGTGCACTTCTGTCAAATCAAAGAGCAGCTTTAAGCACCATAAAATTGTTTGTATAAAGCTTTAGGGGACTGCTCCAACATCTCTTGGAGTTACAACCAAAGGTATCTCTATACTCTCAGGAAGATCAGCATGACTGAAGTATCTGCTGGGGAGCAATTTGCCAGCAGATTCTAGGCAGTAGAGATCTGTCTGCTGATCCTGCACTGGTTTTGACCTTGTACCTGATCTGGAGCTCATTCATCTGAATGGAGAGGAAGGATTGCAAGGCAGAAGGGCAGTTCACTGTTTTCTTTTAAGCACAATTGAGTTTGCTTTAAAATTTCTAACTATTGAAATATGTTCTGCATACGTTCTGTATTCTGTAATGGAGACAAGCATGGATTTGCCATCCATGATCATACCTCGACATAGCATCCATGCCCAGCAATGGCCATGCCAGTATTCTCTCTGCAAGCTGGTGCTAGCAACCAGTGGCAATGCTTTGCAGGTAACTCACAAAACTACTAGGTACTCTAATAGATTTACTTCTTCTGAACTGCGATCGCTGCAGACCGCAGCCTATAATTTCCCTTTAAGGGAAATATTTTTGAATTGACTAAACTAACTGCCGTTTTTACAATTTCCTGGGGGACTCAGCAAAATTAATCTCTCGAGAGTGCCAGTACAGCCATCTCTGGGGGTGGACACTGTATCAAAGCCTGATAGTGGAAGATAAACCCAAGTTTGGTTCCATTACTCCCTGCTGATTAAAGCGTTGAGCAAGATTAACTTGTCAACACTGAAAGCAGAAAACAAGGAGTTGTTCAGTGATATCTGCCTGTGTTTGACTGGCCTACCTCTATTCTTGCTACCGCTGTTGGGATAGAAGTGCAGGAATCTTGAGTCCCATGCCACCAGGTTTGAGAGCAGTTGTTGCTCTGCGCCATTGGGCTCCTGGATGGGCTTCATTTGCCTCAGCGCTGAACTGTCTTCACAGCTGCGAGCTCTGCAGTTCCTGCTCCATGTGTTCTTTGTTTACTTTTTTTTAACTATTTGTGTGATTTGTCCTCTTTAGCACTCTGGACATGTGGCAGTCTTTGTTGTGTGTGCTGTTTTCGTGAATTATATTGTGTTTCCTTGTTTTGTGGCTGCCTGCAAGAAGATTAATCTCAAGGTTGTGTATGATATACATATTTGATAATAAATCTGAACTTTGTTTGTAACAAAAGAATATGACACACGTTTTTTTTTTAAACTGCAAGCATTTTTGGGCCAGTTAACATAAGAAACCTGTGAACACGCACTGATTGAGTCATACTTCTGGTTTGCAGACATAGAAACTACTAAAATATAAAACTAAATGTACTACAAGGTGCTAGAAGTTACAGACTAACATGTGATTTTACACATACACATAAGCAAGCATAAAGAAAGGTTAAACCACATGGAAAAAACACATAAAAACAAAAATCTAGACTCTAATCCAGCAGGTCCAGAAGTGACTGTTTAGTGTGGGAATGCATAACACCCTATGTAGGGCTTAATGTTGTTAGATCCAGGGGTGTTAATGGGTATAAGCTCCCATTATCAATTAAATGGTTCCAATGGTGTGCAGCTCAAATAGTCTTGGACAACCAAGTCCAGCTCCTAGCCTTCACATGTGGCTTAGCTACTAAGCCCAGTGGAACTATTTCTACTAACAGGAGAAGGGGAAAAGATGAGTTACTGGTGCCTTAAAACCCGTCACTTCAGCCATATGGGGCTTGTCAGCTATAGTTGGCATCTCATCTAGGAGAACGGAAACTCTGATCTCAAACCTCCGCTGCCTTGCGACAAGACCCACTTATGAGGAAGGCTTCGGTGTAAACCCTGAGGGATTAATTTGGAGCTTGAGTCCCGAAGGCACTTCTACGTTGAGTTCAAAGCTGACTGGCAACTCCAGTGATGCTTCTAGTATCAAACTATATCAGTCTCTGCCATTCCTTTGGGTTCATCAGATGTGTGGGGAGGGGGAGCTTGCTACATGGGCAACAGCTTGCTCTCCATATTGTACTGCCCAGGCTTGTGTACCTAGACAGCTAGGATGCAATATCCATGGTCATCTCTGACCAACGAAGGCCTCCACTCCACTTTAACAGAAATACTAATCGATGAAATCGAATGGGCCAAATGTTCAGTATGTTCTGAGGCAGGTAACCTGGACCCAAGGCCCATGCTTTATACTGAAGCTCAAGAAGAAATCCAAGGATTTCACCAAGCATTAGTACACCTGAACATTAGCAGCATTTATTTAGATGAAGTTGACTTGATCCATAGGCAGCTCTGAAAATTAAAACCACTTATTTAGTCAATAAAAATATTTAACCACAGGGATTCCAGTAAAGAACTTAATGAACTTTTCAAGATGAAGGATGTTGTTTATACCACTGACTGAGATGCTAAGAGTTTAATGCTTCTGCATAATCACAGACAGGGTGTTTTATTTGAAGACTGCCCACACAGGAACCTTTGGGTGTAGATTTGATGCTTTATATATTTTTATATTCTAACATCATGCAGAATTTACAGTACTGAACAGGTCACTTCAATTACCCCCTTTCAAGTAACAAACACCTACCCCAAGTGAGTGCTAATGTCCTGCGTAACAAGGGATGACCTGATAACAGTACGTTTTTAAGATCAAGAGGGCATAGACAGGGCGAAAGCACAGTCTTTTTCCCAGGGAGGGGGTGCTGAATTCAAGAGAGCACAGGTTTAAGTTCAGAGGTGAGAGATTTAAAATGATTGGAACTGGTTTTGGTTTATTACTGCCACGTGTAATGAGGTGCAGTGAAGAACAGTTCTCTTATACTGTTCATACAGATCAATTCATTACACAGTTCAAGGTAAAACAATAACAGAATGCAGAATAAAGTGCACCGGCTACAGAGAACGTCTAGTGCAGGGAGACAGAAGGTTGCGAGATCATAACGAGGTAGACTGCGAGGTCAGGAGTCCATCGGATAGGACAGTTTTCTCACGCACAGGGTGGTCTGTATTTGGAATGAGCTGCCAGAAATAGTGGTTGAGGCAGGCACATTGGCAGCATTTAAAAGCTTTGAAGGTAAGTATTTGATAAACACAAGAGATTCTGCAAATGCTGGAAATCTTGAGTAACACACACAAAATGCTGGAGGAACTTTGAAGGTCAAAGCAGCATCAGTCCTGATGAAGGATCTCAGCCCAAAACATTGACTGTTTACACCCCTCCATAATGCTGCTTCATCTGCTGAGTTCCTTCAAAATTTGTGTATGTGTAGTTAAGTACATGGATAGAAGAGGGTTAGAGGTCCAAGGGCCAAACAGGGGCAGATGAAACTAACCACTGGGAAATGCATTTAGCATGGAGAAGTTAGGCAGAACGTCCTGTTTCCCTGGCGAATAACTCAATAACTCCACGACAACTGATCCTTCTGTCTCCCACGTCACTAAAATTCTTCCGTAACACTTGTTCTTCTTTCCTTCCCTCTGTTCTCTTTTCCACTTAGTGACATCTGTATCATTCCCTGCATTCTCCATGTGGGAATAAGTTTCCAAAACTTTCCACTGATCTCTCTGGATAAAGAAGTTTCTGTTGAATTCTCTGTTAATGATTTCCTTATAAATGGCTCCTACTTTTGGACTCACAGAATCATCTCCTCCACAGCTACCCAGTGAATACCTCTGTAACGTTAAGAAATACCATCACAGCTTTTGCTTTTTCCCTTTGTAAAGAGCATCAGAAGGCTCTAATGGACACAACATCCCATTTCTTTTGCTCCAGATTCCTGTGTCTCTCACTTCTGAAATTGTTCTTGGAAACCTTTCAAAGTTCAAATATTTTTTTTAATCCAAGTATGCGCATGCTACCATATACGACACTGAGATTAATTTTCTTGCAGGCATTCACAGTAGAACAAAAAATTACAATGAAGTAAATGAAAAACTACTCATGAACAAAGAGTGACAAGCAGCCATTGTGCAAAAGAGACAAACCGTGCAAATACAGAAATGATAATAATAAATAGATTGATAGATCATGGTGAGAACTTGAGTTGTGAGTCCTTGAAGGGGAGTCCATAGGTTATGAAATCAGCTCAGTGTTGAGGTGAATGAAGCTGTCTATGCCCTCCATAGCTCCTGTCTACAGAAGTTCATTCATCCTCTGATCACTCTTGTTTAAAATTGGCCCTTGACCATGGAGATGAACTACAGTTTTCAAAAGCTTTTATCACCAGTTTATGACAGTTTTGTAAGTCTCAACTTTTCAACTGAATACCGTGAAATGAAAACCAAACCAAGACAGCTGAAATTCTGAAATAAAAACTGAAAATACTGAAAGCAGGCTTTATCTATGGAAAGAGAAACAGAAAGTATGCTTCAAGTAAAAGATCCTGAGTCAGAACTAGGAAAGAGATGATAAAAAGTTATTTTTAAGGTGCAGAGAAGTTGTCTGGGGGCATGGGGGCAAATAGGATGCTTGTGAGAGGGTGAATTTGGATTTGCCAGTGGGATGAGCTGTAGGAATCACCTGGACAGATAACACTCAACTATTGGGGAGAAATACACGTAATCACAAATCTTAAAAGGAACAGAATTAATCCTCATCTCAGACTGAAGTGGTCAACCTCTTATCTGGAGACAACTCCCTCAATTCCTGACTCTCCAATATGAAACAATACAAAGCACCTACCCTGACAAAGCAGCATTTTATTTACTCTGAACATCCACATTTAGGTAGATAGATAAAGGTAGATTAGCTTTATTTGTCACATGTACATCAGAATATAGAAACACACAGTGAAATGTGTCATTTGTGTCAATGATCAACACAGTCCAAGTATTGTGCTGGGGCAGCCCGCAAGTGTCACCATGCTTCTAGGCACCAACATAGCATGCCCATAACCTTATAACCCTAGCCTTTACAACTTTTGAATGTGTAAATGTACTGGGAGCACCAGATAGAGTAGATGACACCAGTGGGTTCACAGGTGAAGAGTCGCCTCACCTGCGAGTACTGTTTGGGGCCATGAATGGTAGTGAGGGAGAAGGTGTATGGGCAGAAGTAGCACTTGTTCCAGTTCCAAGGATCAGTACCAGGAGGGAGATCAGTGGGGAGGGATGAGCGGATAAGTCCACCTTGTATTACCCACAGCCTTTCATATGGCACATGTTGAAGTGTCTTATATCTATGCTCATGACGAACATAATTTCTCTTTCAACAAAGCATGTTGCTTCTGCCTACTTATGCTACACTTTTTCAATGACATTTCTTCTGTGGTAATAATAATGTGACAATAATGTATTTTAAGATTAGTACATCAGAGTGGATTGGGACATGTGAATGAGGTCAATGCATTCTTGAAAGCAATTCTGAAATAAACATGAATCAGAGAAAAATAAACCACAACCTACAGACAAACTTCCAAAGATTCTACAATTCATGTTCTCTGTACTATTCACTTATTTAATTATTTATCTGTAAAAAAAAAAAAAATTCTTTTCATCTTGGTTGTTTGTCAGTGTTTATGAATAGTTTGTTTCACAAGTTCTATTGTATTTCTTTATTTTCCTGTAAATGTCTCAAGAAAATGACTCTCAGTGTAGTGTATGGTGACATATAAGTACTTTGACAATAAGTTTACTCTGACTTTGACTTGAAATAAATGGTGACACACAGGCAGACCGGAGGTACAAGTCCAGAACAACTTATTTATTGCACTCCAAACACTGAACACAAAGTGCGCTAAAAGTACTTTATGTAATTACATCATTACGTCAGACCAGCCTCTTATTGAACCCCAACTCAATGTCGCTGGCTGTGAATTTCCACCAATTATATTACCCTACAGGCTAAGTGACCACTGTAAACTGCCCCTAGTGGGTGGGTGAGTGGTATAATCTGGGGGGCATTGAGGAGAATAAAATTGAAATCAGCAACAGGATGAGTGTCACTCTGTTTGCTGGTTGACATGGTTTCTTGAGTCAAAGAGCCTCTTTTTCGTTCCAGGTGCTCCAGTTTCCTCCCACATATCAAAGATGTCTGCTTAGGGTTGGTGAGTTGTGAGCATGCTATGTTGGTCCCAGAAGTGTGGTGACACTTGCAGGCTGCCCCATACAATCCTTGCTGATTATTGGAATCAGGTTTACTATCACTATTTAATATAGTGAAATTCATTGTTTTGGGGCAGGAGTACATTCAATACATAACAGTAAAAACTGTAAATTACAACAATAAGTATATACAGTGCCTATAAAAAGTATTCACCCCCCTTGGAAGTTTTCATGTTTTACTGCTTTACAACATTGAATCCCAGTGGATTTAATTTGGCTTTTTTGACACTCATCAACAGAAAAGAATCATTCACATCAAAGTGAAAACAAATTTCTACAAATGGGTCCAAATGTTTTACAATTATTAAACACAAAATAATTGATTGCATAATTACTCACCCCCACCAAGTCAGTATTTAGTAGATGCAGTTTTGGCTGCAATTACAGCCTTGAGTCGGTGTGGATAGCTTTCTATCAGCTTTTCACATCTGGGTACTACAATTCGTCTTTACCAAACTGCTCAAGCTCTTTTAGTTTGCATGGGGATCATGAGTGAACAGCCCTTTTCAAGTCCAGTCATAAATTCTCAATTGAATTGAGATCTGGAATCTGACTTGGCCACTCCAAGACATTAACCTTGTTGTTTTTAAACTATTCCTATGTAGCTTTGGCTTTATGTTTGGGGTCATTGTCTTGCTGGAAAACAAATCTTCTCCCAAGTCACAGTTCTCTTGCAGACTGCATCAGGTTTTCCTCCAGGATTTCAATGTATTTTGCTGCATTCATTTTACTCTCTATTTTCACAAGCTTTCCAGGGTCTGTAATAGTGAAGCGTGATGCAGCCACTACCATGCTTCATGGTAGGGTTAGTGTGTTTTTGATGATGTGCAGTGTTTACCTAATGCCAAACAGTGTTTAGTCTGATGGCCAAAAAGTTCAATTTTGGTTTCATCAGATCATAGAACTTTCTTCTAGCTGACTTCAGAGTCTTCCACATACATCCAGCAAACTGTAGCCAAGATTTCATGTGAGTTTTTTTCAACAGTGGCTTTCTCTTTACAACTGGCGAAGCACCTGGGCAACAGTTGATGTAAGCTCAGTCTCTCCCATCTCAGCCACTGAAGCTTGTAGCATCAGTTGTCATAGGTCCCTTGGTGGTCTCCCTCACTGGTCCCCTTCTTGCACGGTCACTCAGTTTTTGACGATGACCTGCTCTAAGCAGCTGTACATATTCTTTCTATTACTTGATGACTGACTTAAATGTACTCCAAGGGATATTAAGTGACTTGGAAATTTTCTTCTATCCATCTCCTGACTTGTGCTTTTCAATAACCTTTTCACGGAGTTGCTCGGAGTGTTCTTTTGTCTTAATGGTGCAACTTTTTGCCAAGATTCTGACTCACCAACAGTTGGGCATTCCAAATACAGGTGTCTATTTACTACAATCAATTGAAACACCTTGACAACACACAGGTCTCCAAGAACAGATCTCCATATAACTAATTAATGTGACTTCTAAAACCAACTGGCTGCACCAATAATGATTTGGTGTGTTATATTAAAGCGGACTTTTTAACATCGTAAACCAGTAGGTTGTTGTTATGTCTCCCACTCGCTGTGAAAATGGGGGGACACCTCCATCTCCCTTACTAGGGAGAGAGAGAACCTGTGGTTTGTCGAATGCCAAATGAATTGCAATAGTCTTTGGGGTAACTGCAAGGTCTGTGTCTTTGCTATCACTTAGCTCATGCTTGTGCTCAGCAGTGGGTGTGCTTATTTTTGCTGGAGGGGAGAGGATATCATTGCCTTGCTGCCGCTTATGCGCAGGAGGGGGGAGTTGGGGTGGGGGACTTTGGAGTTCTCACGTTTAACTGTTGTTCATTTTTTGGGGCACTTCTCTGTTTTCGTGGATGTTTTGTGAAGAAAAGGCATTTCAGGATGTACATTGTATACATTTCTCTGACATTGAATTGTACCCTTGAACTTTGGAACCTTTGAAATACTTATACTGTTACGTACCCCGTAACTGGGTGTCTGACCAGCAGAGAAAGGAGAATCCGTTGGAGTCTGATGTTACCAAACTAAAGGTGTTTATTAGTAAACTACACAATACAATATCAAAAACACAAATATACATATAAAACAAGTTAGCAGTAATAAACCTAAAAGTGTAGGAATAATAATAATCAATAATGAACAAGCTCTAGTGATGTCTGGGGGTAAATGAATTGTCATAGGAAAGTATAGAGTTCAGTTCATAAATGCTGAAGTAGTTATGGTTGTGTTGAAATCGTTGGAGAGAGAGAGAGAGAGAGAGAGAGAGAGAGAGAGAGAGAGATGTAACAGCAACAACTGCGGCAGGCAAACCTTTTGTGGCTTTCTTAATCCGTCGTGTCGTTGTGGCCATTCAGTTATGACCCCTCTGGTCTTCAGCTAGACCATTCTTCTGTGGTGGACTCGTCACTCTGGCATGAGTGGACACACACACAAGTCCCCACCGGCCCTGCTATAACATTGTGAGTTTAACTGACCGATCTCCTGGTTCGGTCTCCGAAGCCCCTACCTTTCTGTGGGTTCCCAACACTCAGTCAGTGTCCACTGGTGTGTCTGAAGGGTGTCTCTCCAGACCTGTCTTTTATCCCCACTCACGGGGTCTCAGCTATCCATCAACTCTGAATGACTGTGTCCATCAAATCAGGCCACTCCTGCTATCTCCTGAGGAATGTTAACGAGCAAAGTCCTTGTAGTGGAAGGTAAATAATCCAGGAAGAGACAAAATACAGTAAATCAACAGTCTCTCTCCCCCCTCTTATCTGTAGCAAATGTTCTTGCCTGTGTTTTATCTCTCTCTCATGCGCAGCATACCAGCAGTAATAGTTCGTGGTTCTCAGGAGGGGGGTTGGGAATGGTTAACTCTGCACCCCATTGACCATCAGGTCTGTTCATCACTCATGACAATACAATCAATTATTTTGAGTTTTATATTTGTAATTAATTTAGACCACTTTGTAGAGATCTGTTTCCACTTTGACATAAAAGAATCATTTCCATTGATCAGTGTCAAAAAAGCCAACATAAATCCTCTGTGATTACATTCGGCTCTCCTTATTCACAGGGGATTGGTTCCGGGATACCAAAATTTGCGGATGCTCAAGTCCCTTATTTAACCTGGCTCAGTGCAGTGGTCTTTAGGACCCAGCGGAACCCCAGACTCTATTTAACAAGCTCAGTGTGGTGGACATTAGGACCTGGCGGCGTTGCTCTGAAAGCGCAGTGTTTCTGTTCATGAAAATAATCACGATCACAATTGAAAAGAAGGTGGAAGTAATAAAGCGATCGGAAAGATGTGAAACGCCATCGCTCATCGGAAAAGCATTAGGGTACAGTCGGTCAACGATCGGAACAATTTTAATGGAGCATGTGAAAGGCCCTGCCCTGATGAAAGCTACAATTATTACTAAGCAACACAGTGGTTTAATTATTGAAATACATATGTTTCTTAAGTGTTTTATATGCATAGAAAGGTAACATAAGGAGGGTGAATAAATTTTATAGGCACTGTACAAAGAAATACATAAGTTAAGTAAACAGTGCAAAAAGAGAGAGAAATAAGTAGTGAAGTAGTGCTCATGGGTTCTTTGCCCATTCAGAAATCTGATGGCAGAGGGGAAGTAGATGTTCCTGAAATGACTTGTATGTTTTGATGTACATGTGACAAATAAAGTTTAGGTTTTTCTTATCTTTCTGTGCTGTACATCTCCATAACTCTAAGAAATATCTGACATATTTAAGATGGACTGTTAACTTAATTTTTTCTCCTGATTTTAAACTTGCAAACAGAGAACTATCAGCTCCATATTTCATAAACAAATAGGGATCATTTGTGAAACATACCTCTATAATAAATAGCTTTCCTATATCTCAAATAGTTTGAAGTATTATGCCTTATCACTAGGGGAATAGATTGTTTTTGTTGCTTTAGAAGAATAAACTTACTCTAGTCTTCCATCGGGAATTATTTTCAAGTACAAAGATGGCTTTAACATTAAAGAAAGAGGAAGTAACACTTGTCCATATCACTTTTCCCGTCACTATTATCCCCACCACTGGACTGCAACTTCAGTCCTCTACACTACGCACTGTACACTCATAACTTTGTGACCAGATTCTGCTCTAGCTCCATCTGCAGGTCTGCAGATGACACCACTTACAGTCGGCTGAATCTCAGGTAGCAATGAGTTGGAGTACAGGAAGGGGATCAGACAGCCTAGTGTCATAACAACAGCCTTTCCTTCAATGTCAGCAAACAAAAGAACTGGTCATTGATACCAGGAAGGGGATATTACACAGGCCCATGTTTATATCAACAGAGTTGAAGTCGAAAGGGTTGAATGCTAAAGGTTCCTTAGGATGAACATCAGCAGTAGCATGTCCTGATCCAACTACGTCTATGTCATCAGCTACTCTACTTCCTCAGGAATTCAACCCTCACCAATTTTTATCAATGCACCATTAAAAGCATCCTATCCAGATTCATCATAGCTTGGTATAGCAACTGTCCTGTCCATGCCAGCAAGTAATTGCGGAGAGTTATGGACACTGCTCAGCACATTGTGGAAACCAGCCTCCTCTCCATGGATTCTGTCTACACTTCTCACTGCCTTGATAAATCAGACAACATAATCAAGGATCGACCCAGCAGGGTGTTCTCTCTTTGTCTCTCTTCCATCAGGTGGAAGATACAAACACTTGAACACACATACCACCAGCCTCAAGGACAACTTCTCTCCCACTATTATAAGTATATTCCCTTTGTACAGTAAGATGCTCTCTTGGCCTCAGAAACTTGTTCTCACCATGGCCTTGCACTTTATTGTCTGCTTGCACTGCATTTTCACTGCAACTGTAACATTTTACTCTACACTTTGATTTTGTTTCCCTTGTAATACCTCAAAGCATAGTTGTAATGGAATTACCTGTATGACCATTTTAATACAATCGTAATGAATATTAATTACAAACATAATGATCATTATGAACAATTTTTTCACTGCACCTTGGTACATGTGACAGTATTAAACCAATTCCAAATCATGGGATGACATTAAATTCCTGACATCTAATGGATTTTTCTGAAGTTCAGGTACAGTTGTCTTACTGCAGCTCTCTCACTGTGTTCCAAGCATTCTGATCTTTCGAACTTTCTCTATATTAGATAGATAGATAGATAGATAGATAGATAGATAGATAGATAGATAGATAGATAGATAGATAGATAGATACTTTATTCATCCCCATGGGGAAATTCAACATTTTTTCCAATGTCCCATACACTTATTGTAGCAAAACTAATTACATACAATACTTAACTCAGTAAAAATATGATATGCATCTAAAACCACCGTCTCAAAAAGCATTAATAAATAGCTTTTAAAAAGTTCTTAAGTAGTTTACTTAAATACATTGAGTCCTAACCCCGACACTTTAACATATCTTACTCCTGGCGGTTGAATTGTAAAGCCGAATGGCATTGGGGAGTATTGATCTCTTCATCCTGTCTAAGGAGCATTGCATCGATAATGATGAACCCTCCTGATGAAAGGTTTTGGCCCGAAACATCATTATTACCTCCTCCCATAGATGCTGTCTGGCCTGCTGAGTTCTGCTAGCATTTTGTGTTTTTATTTATTTCCAGCAACTGCAGATTCACTCGTGTTGCCTAATAATGATATTTCTCTTTTTCATAGAAAACTAAAAGTAAGTTAAGTAAGAGTAATTGTAAAATGCCTTGAGAGTACCAAAAACAATTTCAATGTGTGAAGTACTGTTCTACAGATTATCAGACTGGTCTAAGATGCAGAATTATGCAATTTAACATCAGGATCGGCTTTCATGTCAAAGATAAGCATTCTCGAATTTCAAAGCTATAAAACTTAATAATATTTTTCATTGCTAAAATGACTTTATTATAAAGGGAAGTGTGCATAATAACTTCAGCAGCAATTCACATTTATTTAAAATTGAAACTGAGGAGATAATGAAAGCATCCTTTCTTCACCAGGCCTTTACCTTCCCACCAACCTGGCTTCACCAGTCCTCCTCCTCCTCCCACCCCCCCCCCCCCCCCCCACCATCACTTTTTCATTCTGGCATCTCTCCCTGTCCTTTCCAGTGCTGAAGAAGGGTCCTAGCCCAAAATGTTGGCTGTTCATTCATTTCCATAGATGCTGACTGACCTGCTGAGCTCCTCCAGCATTTTATGTGTTATGCATGTGAGCAAAAGCTTTGTCAGGAAAGTAGGCTTTAAGATGCTTCTTAAAATGGGAAAGAAAGATAGAGATGGAGAAAATTCTAGAGTTTAGGGTCAAGAATGAAGTAAGGCCAAAACTGGTAGAGTGCTTCATTTCTGGGAATTAAAGTCACATTATCGTTATGGTGTTGGAGCAGAATGGGGCCAAGACCAAGAGATACTTTAATAGTGGGGATACAGTGGGAGAGTCTTGGACAAGAGGGCACAACTGCAGAATAGAAGGATGTCCATTCAGAGCAGTGATGAGGAAGAATTTCTTTAACCAGAGGATGGTGAATTTGTGGAATTCATTTCCAGACAGCTGTGGAGACCAAGTCACTAGGTATATTTAAAGTGGAGGTTGATAGCTTCTTGGTTAGTAAAGGTGTCAAAAGTTACAGGGAAAGGAGAAGAATGGGGTTGAGATGGATAATAAATTGGTCATGATGGAATGGCAGAACAGACTTGATGGGCCAAATGGTCTAATTCTGCTCCTATGGCTTATAGAAAACAATTATTCTCCATATCCCAGCCAATTTTACCCCTTGACCCTTGTGATAACGTAGAAATAATTTAGTTCATAGCTGTCAGTGTGTACTCACACGGGTTGGTCAGGAAGCATCTGCTGACAGAGGAAAAGAGTGCTTCAGATTAATGTTCTGCCATCAAAACCTAAGGAGACTTGAGGACTGCTCCCAGCAGATTCAGCTTTTCCCCTTTGCGAGGTGGACTACCCTCCTACCTATTCTGTTTCCAGTTCAGTCAAGGGCATAGCCTAGTCAGCATTTCACTGCGTTCCCATCATTACAACAGTGACCTTCTCACAAACACTTCATTCTGTAAAATGCTCTGGGATGTCTCCTGAAAGCCTCTGTAAAAATGCAAGTTCTTTAATTCCCAGCCTTACCAAGACGCATCTGAATCGCATCTTGCCCCCTTTACCTGTTTCCACGATGAAGGAGATCTGGTCACTTTGTGGCTTGTACCCCCGCGAGGTGAAGTTCACAATGATAGTAAAGCGACTGCCCCGTCTGAGAATCAGTTTCTTGAAGCCGAAATCGGCCGTATTGTGAGCCGTGTTATTCACCTGAAACTGCAGATCTGTGCTAGCCACCTCGAGTGCTGTGAAAAGACAAATACAAGAGCGTGTTGTTGAATAAACAAACCCAAACCGTTATCTCTTTGAATTCTGCAAACCACAGAGCGATGACTATCTCAGTCTCTTCATTCACTGGCAATTTCTAGTAAAGCATCGTGAAATATGTGCAATAATCCAACAATTATTTCAAACTCAACATGTTTTTAACTTTCCCTTTCTAAGCCCAAATAACTTACAGCACGGTTATTATTTGTAAGTGGAAAGCAATATTTTGCCCACAAGTTTTATTTTCTGCTTAAAAAATAACTCCGCTGCTGTCTTTTCCATGGTCCTGAAGCGCACTCACCTTGTGCCATCACTCCTGCAGGCTGCTCTCACGCCGAGTTCCTTTCAGTCTCAGTCTGAGTGCTCCCTGTCAGGACTGCAAACTTTTATAGCCAAACCTGCCCGACCCAACCACAACTTCCGCTGAATCCAACGCAACGGACCCATATACGGGTGACTCTGAAGCGTGTTAATCAGATTTGAAGCTGGGAACATTTCACAATTTCGAGTAAACTGTTTAAAACTCTCCCCCTGCTGGTAGAGTCCCCAGTTCCTCGGGGAGAGACGCAACGATTTTCGGCGCACCCGTCGACCACATTTCCCTGCCCTTATATATCCATCTTCAAAGCGGCAAAACTAACCAACGGGGCTCAGGGAGAGACAGATCTAGCAGACTCAGAGACGTTACCCCGGCCAGGGAGCCGAGGTGATTTTTTTTTAACTGCGAATTTTGGTGAATCTCGGGGTTCTCAGCTTCAGCCGGCTTTGGAGAGTCAGTTGTGTTCTTTGAAAACAAATTGAGATGAATTTCTGGATACTAAAAAGTTCATGCGCTATATTGCTGCTGGTAGACCTCATCAAGGTCCTTGATGGATGAGTGATCGGGTTTCAAAGCCTGGATCTGCGTGGATTATTCCTGCCCCGATCATTGGGACACAGTTAAAATACTAGGCTAGATGATGAACAAGGTGGCTAAAATGGCAGGTTTAAGGGGTCACTATGGGAAATAAAAGTAAGCGGCATCGACAGTATGTGGGTACAAAGACAAACACTTCAAGTTGCAAGGGATTCAGATTTCTGGATCATTGGGACCTCTTTTGGGGCAGGAGTGATCTGTACAAACAGAACAGGTTGCACTTGAATCTGAGTGGGACCAATTTCCTGGCAGGGAGGTTCGCTGAGGCTGTTGGGGAGAGTTTAAACTAGAATTGCTGGGGGCAGAGGTGGGAACAGAACTAAAGAGACAGGAAAGAGCTGTCGGCTCACAGATAGAGAAAGCTTGGAGATAGTGCGAGAGTGAGGATAGGCAGCTGATAGAGAAGGGATGCGCTCAGACCAATGGTTTGAGATGTGTCTATTTTAATGCAAGAAGCATCATGAACAAAACAGATGAGCTTACAGCATGGATCAGTACTTGGAGCTATGATGTTGTGACCATTACAGAGACTTGGATGGCTCAGGGGCAGGAGTGGTTACTAAGAGTGCCAGACTTTAGATGTTTCAGAAAGGACAGGGAGGGAGGCAAAAGAGGTGGGGTGTGGCATTGTTGACCAGAGTGTCGTGGATTGGCTACTGAATCTCTGTGGGTGAAAGTTAGAAAAAGGAAGTGGTCAATAACTCTCACAAGGAAATCTGCAGGTGCTGGAACTTCAAACAACACACACAAAATGCTGGTGGAACACAGCAGGCCAGGCAGCATCTATAAGGAGAAGCACTGTCGACGTTTCGGGCCGAGACCCCTCGTCAGGACTAACTCTACTGGGTCAATAACTGGTCAATAATAATAATAACAATAACAAATACTGGTCAATAACTCTACTGGGTGATTTTTATAGACCACCCAATAGTAACAGGGACATTGAGGAGCAGATAGGGAGACAGATTCTGGAAAGGTGTAATAATAACAGGGATTGACAACCCTGTTATTATTACACCTTTCAAGAATCTGTCTCCCTATCTGCTCCTCGATGACTCTGGTGGGAGATTCTAATTTCCCAAATATTGATTGGCATCTCCCTAGTGCGAGGGGTTTAGATGGGGTCGAGTTTATGTGTGTTCAAGAAGGTTTCCTGACACAATATGTAGATAAGTCGACAAGAGGAGAGGCTGTACTTGATCTGGTATTGGGAAATGAAGCTGATCAGATGTCAGGTCTCTCAGTGGGAGAGCATTTTGGAGATAGTGATTCACAATTCTATCTCCTTTACCATAGCATTGGAGAGGGATAGGAACAAACAAGTTAGGAAAGCATTTAATTGGAATAAGGGGAAATATGAAGCTATCAGGCAGGAACTTGGAAGCATAAATTGAGAGCAGATGTTCTCAGGGAAATGTACGGCAGAAATGTGGCAAATGTTCAGGCGATATTTGTGTGGTGTTCTGCGTAGGGACGTTACAATGAGACAGGGAAAGGATGGTAGGGTACAGGAACTGTGGTGTACAAAGGCTGTTGAAAATCTAGTCAAGAAGAAAAGAAAAGGTTCAAAAAACTAGGTAATGATGGGAATCTAGAAAATCATAAGGCTGGCAGGAAGGAGCTTAAGAAAGAACTTAGGAGAGCCAGAAGGGGTCATGAGAAGGCCTTGGTGAGCAAGATTAAGGAAAACCCCAAGGCATCCTACAAGTATGTGAAGAGCAAGAGGATAAAACACAAGAGAATAGGATCAATAACGTGTGACAGTGAAAAACGGTGTATGGAACTGGATGAGATAGCAGAGATACAGGTTTCCCCTGCTATTCAAAGGTAGAACATTCCTATGAAATGGTTTGTAAGCCGAAATGTCGTAAAGTGAAGAAGCAATTATCATTTATTTATATGGGAAAAATTTGTGAGCGTTCCCTGACCCAAAAAATAACCTACCAAATCATGCCAAATAACACATAAAACCTAAAATAACAGTAACATATAGTAAAAACAGGAATGATCTGATAAATACACAGCCTATATAATGTAGGAATACTTCTCTACAGTTATTGCAGAACTGTCCACCGCAGTGAAAATCTCACGCAAGCGCTCTCGGCAGAAACACGGCGCAAATGCTCCTGGCAGGAGCACTCTTTCAGTAACCTTTAAACTATGAAGCTACCGAATAACACATAAAAATACACAGCCTATATAAAGTAGAAATAATGTACGCCCAGTGAAGTTTCACTTACCGGAATTGGAAGACAGTGAGGACACTGATGATGGTGTGTTAGGCTGAGTTGACAGAGGTTGGGGTGGTGGGAGGTAGAGGAGACGGGGATGTCATCTCATCGTTGTCTGCTTCCATCAGGGCAGGCAGGTCACCTTCTTCTATGTCTGCCTGCCCCGATGTCGAAGGTCGAGTTTCGTCTTCTGCTGTGGCTGATATGGAAGGCTTGAAAAACAACAGTACGCTTTACTGCTTAGCCTCGTGCATTTTTCTATCATACAGTTCTTTGTAAGCACTCAAACCATCCTGCCAATATGCCCTAAACCTATGTACCCTTTTAAAATTAAAGTCATACTTTTCTGCAATCATTGCAGCGTTATCAATCGCAGCAAAAATCTCACGCAATTGCTTTCTGTTCAGTTCCTGGATGACTTCACTTTTGGGCCACTCGCTACTGCGTTTGGTTTCAATTGTTATCCTTTCCTCTTTATCAGCTCTTCATCTCTCAGTTCTTGGTCATGGGATGCCAAAACATTTTCAACATCATCTTCGTCAACTTCCACAAACTCTTAGCCAAACTCATTATATCCTTACTTTGTTCACCACGATCGAAACGGTTTATTATGTCCAGTTTTACGCTAAGTGTAACACCCTTAGGTGCTCTTTTAGGCTTCTCTGATACCTTAGAACTCATCTTGCTAACGGCTGCACAAAAAAAATCGACATAAAGCACAGATGCTCACAGGCACGTGTTTAAGCAATGGCGGCTAGAATGCAGTTCCGGGGGAGGAGCTCGGCTGCTTGGCACGCGCTGCCTTTTTTCATAACAGTGATAACACCTTCTGTTAGCGAAAACAGGTAACGAACTAGGTCTTTTGTAACAGCGAGTTGACGTAAAGTGAACGTTTGAAAAATGGGGGACACCTGTACTTAATGAATACTTCGCTTCAGTATTCACTACAGAAAAGGATCTTGGCGATTGTAGGGATAACTTACAGCAGATTGAAAAGTTTGAGCATATAATCATTAAGAAAGAGGATGTGCTGGAGCTTTTGGAAAGCATCAAGTTGGATAAGACTCCAGGACTGGATGAGATGTACCACAGGCTACTGTGGGAGGGGAGGGAGGAGATTGTTGAGCCTCTGGTAATGATCTTTGCATCATCAATGGGGATAGGAGAGGTTCCAGAGGATTGAAGGGATGCAGATGTTGTTCCATTATTCAAGAAATGGAGCAAAGATAGCCCAGGAGATTATAGACCAGTGAGTCTTACTTCAGTGGTTGGTAAGTTCATGAAGAAGATCCTGAGGGGCAGGATCTATGAACATTTGGAGAGGCAAAATATGATTAGGAATAGTCAATATGACTTTGTAAAAGGCAGGTCATGCCTTATAAGCCTGATTGAATTTTTTGAGGATGTGACTAAACACATTGATGAAGGTAGAGCAGTAGATGTAGTGTATATGGATTTCAGCAAGGCATTTGACAAGGTACCCCATGCAAGGCTTATTGAGAATGTAAGGAGGCAAGTAATCCAAGGGGACATTGCTTTGTGGATCCAGAACTGCCTCACTCACAGAAGGCAAAGAGTAGTTGTAGATGGGTCATATTCTGCATGGAGGTTGGTGACCAGTGGTGTGCCTCAGTGATCTGTTCTGGGACCCCTTCTCTTCGTGATTTTTATAAGTGATCTGGATGAGGAAGTGGAGGGATGGGTTAGTAAATTTGCTGATGACACAAAGGTTGGAGGTGTTGTGGACTGTGTGGGGCTGAGAAGTGGCAGATGGAGTTCAACCCAGAGAAGTGTGAGGTGGTTCATTTTGGTAGGTCAAATATGATGGCAGAATATAGTATTATTGGTAGGACTCTTGGCAGTTTGGAGGATCAGAGGGATCTTGGGGTCCAAGTCCATAGGATGCTCAAAGCAGCTGCGCAGGTTGACTCTGTGGTTAAGAAGGCATACGGAGCATTGGCCTTCATCAACCATGGGATTAACTTCAAGAGCCGAGAGGTAATGTTACAGCTATATGGGACCCTGGTCAGACCCCCCTTGGAGTACTGCATTCAGTTCTGGTCACCTCACTACAGGAAGGATGTGGAAACCATTGAAGGGGTGCAGAGGAGATTTACAAGGATGTTGCCTGAATTGGGGAGCATGCCTTATGAGAATAGGTTGAGTGAATTTGGCCTTTTCTCCTTGGTGCGACGGAGTATGAGAGGTGACCTGATAGAGGTTTATAAGGTGATAAGAGGCATTGATCATGTAGATAGCCAAAGGCTTTTTCCCAGGGCTGAACTGGCTAATACAAGAGGGCACAGTTTTAAGGTGCTTGGAAGTAGTTACAGAGAAGATGTCAGGGTAAGTTTTTTTTTTGCAGAGTGGTGAGTGTGTGGAATGGGGTGCTAGCAATGGTGGTGGAGGCAGATACAGTAGGGTCTTTTAAGAGACTCCTGGATAGGTACATGGAGCTTAGAAAAATAGAGGTCTTTGGGTAACCCTAGGTAATTTCTAATATAAGTATATGTTCAGCACAGCATTGTGTACCGAAAGGCTTGTATTGTGCTGTAGGTTTTCTATGTATCTATGTTTCTATGCTTTGTGGGTTTCCAGTCCCGGCATTCAACAAAGCAAGTTTACGTCATGGTGTGTGCTGACAAACAACTGTACTCGGGTGCCGAGGAATGAGAGACTCCCCCGCAGAGACAGAAACAAGAGATTATACTTATGAATTCCAACACTACATCAGTGCTTGACCGAGGACCACCGCGATACCAATCATTATCGAAACACAATGACCCCGTGATAAGCACTGTAGCAGGAATCCACTTTAAATAATCACAGTACATGGAAAACTCGTACCACTCAAAATAAACTCAACAAGATTAAACAGAAAACACAAGGACTTAACGACTCCTGGTAAGACAATTAACAAAATACAGGTGCGCAGGGCTCATAGTAGTAAGATAGATTTATAGCAACATAGAAAATATGTGCAGTAGAGGACCTTTCAATCTTTTCAACTGACTCCCCATTCAATATGTTGATAGCTGATGGTAGACTTTGTGATATGGTGCAACTCAAACTACCTGTGTCTCAATATCACCAAGACCAAGGAGATGGTGGTGGACTTTAGGAGATCTAGGCCTCATATGGAGCCAGTGATCATTAATGGAGAATGTGTGGAGCAGGTTAAGACCTACAAGTATCTGGGAGTACAGTTAGACGAGAAGCTAGACTGGACTGCCAACACAGATGCCTTGTGCAGGAAGGCACAGAGTCGACTGTACTTCCTAAGAAGGTTGGCGTCATTCAATGTCTGTAGTGAGATGCTGAAGATGTTCTATAGGTCAGTTGTGGAGAGCGCCCTCTTCTTTGTGGTGGCGTGTTGGGGAGGAAGCATTAAGAAGAGGGACGCCTCACGTCTTAATAAGCTGGTAAGGAAGGCGGGCTCTGTCGTGGGCAAAGTACTGGAGAGTTTAACATCGGTAGCTGAGCGAAGGGCGCTGAGTAGGCTACAGTCAATTATGGAAAACTCTGAACATCCTCTACATAGCACCATCCAGAGACAGAGAAGCAGTTTCAGCGACAGGTTACTATCGATGCAATGCTCCTCAGACAGGATGAAGAGGTCAATACTCCCCAATGCCATTAGGCTTTACAATTCTACCGCCAGGACTTAAGAACTTTTTAAAAGCTGTTATTAATGCTTTTTGAGATAGTGATTTAGATGCATATCATATTTTTTTACTGAGTTAAGTATTGTATGTAATTAGTTTTGCTACAACAAGTGTATGGGACATTGGAAAAAAGTTGAATTTCCCCATGGGGATGAATAAAGTATCTATCTATCTATCTATCTATCTAGTGAGAAGAGAGCATGGTGCCTGGATCGTAAAGGTCTTTGATGGTAGATGCTGTTTTCTTGTGACAACAGTCTATGTCAATGTGCCCAAAAGTTGGGATGGCTTTGCCTGTGATAAACTGGGCTGTGTTCACCAGTTTCTGTAGACTTTTCCATTCCTGATCATTGATGTTTGCACTCTGCACCATGATGCAACCAGTTAGGATACTATCCACTGTGTACCTACAAATAGTTTATCAAAGTTGTTATCCTTGGATCTGTTCTGTTATTCAGCAAGAGCATTTCCCTCAAATATGGCTTCCTACTTGCTCCCCCACTTCCCCACTTGAAGGATTGATCACAGAACCTTCTAAGAAAATAAAGATAACATTATTCCTTCTTAGCGATGGCACTTGTATGCTGGTCCCGGGACAGATCTTCTGACATGTTAACACCAAGGACTTTAAAGTTACTGATCCTATCCACCTCTGATCCCCTAATGAAGACTTCAGCTTCTTCCTACTGTAGTCAATCATCAGTTCTGTGGTTTTGCTGACAAGTTGACATGTAACAGTGATGGGGATAGCAAGCCATTGTGCTTTTCAGCATTTCACTTTCCATTAGAAACTTCATGACCAGTAATGATGCATATAAGGCATCTTGCCACACTCCTGTTGAAATTCAGGAAATGAATCACTTGCAGCTCTATGCCCTTCAGTTGGTCTGCTCAGTGGATGGTAATTTCTCATTTTCTAGAAGGAGAATCAATTCCTGAATGCCTGACACAGATTGCAAAACATGTGGGGGCAGGATGATCAAGGTCATTAGGTCATAAGCTGCATTTCAACCCACATGTTATGCTACATCCACAGACCTTTGCATTATGATGTGAAGCTTCAACCCCTTGAGGAAAAGATAGCCAATATGGTGACTATTCAAAAAATGCTACAATGAATAGGTGTTATCATTAGGCACAATCGTCCAATGCAAGTTTAAAACTACGCTTATGATTTTATCGAGGTTTCCAAGTGGAACGGACTCCACAATTATGGGCTCACTTTCAAGGACTCTATAACTCATGCTCTCATTATTTATTTATTTATTTATTTATCTTTTTGGTATCTATTATTTGTAAACTTTACACATTGGATGTTTGTCTGTCTTCGTAGGTATAGTTTTTTCATAAATTCTATTGTGTTCTCTTTATTTTCCTGCAAGTGCCTGTAAGGAAATTAATCTGGTGATACATACATACTTTGATAATAAATCTACTTTGAACTTTGAAGCAGAAGTGGTTTCATGATCTGGAGTGCACTTCAAAGAACGTTGGAGTCACTGTCAAAAGTGACCTGGAATAAATTCATGATAAAGTCAAGGTGTTATATCTGAACTGGTGATATATGGACAGAAACTGATTTGCAGAGGGATCTGGGATGTGGAAGTGCATCAATCACTGACAGCAGGCAATTGTGAATTGGCATTCACTTGAGTACAGCAACAAGAATTTATTGTTAAAAATATGCAGAATCTTGCTGAAACTGCATGTGGACCTTTAAGTGGAGCTGTAGTCCCCTAACTTGAGAAAGGATTTATTTACCATAGGAGTGCAGCCAGAGTTCATAAAACTAATTTCTGTGTTATCGGGTTTGTTAAATTTGGAAAGATTGGAACAAGCAGACCTCTTTTCACTGGAATTTAGATAAGTTTAATGGGATGTTTTTGAAACTGCGCAATATTTTGTCAGCAGACTGGATGAAAGAAGGATATTTCCTTACCTGAGGGTAACTAAGGGATTACAGTGTCAGGATTTGGGGCAAGAGTTTGTGGACTGAGTTGAGGGGAAGTTACTTTATTATTATTAGCTTTATTTGTCACATGTACATTGAAACATCAAAACTGGGAGTAGTGTGCTGGATGGCCAAACAGATGGGAAGACTGACTCCATTCCAACACTCTGGGGTGCACAGTTGCAGGGACAAACAGTTGCTTGGGAAGTTCCACATCTGAGCCTGGATATTCCTGTTGGACAGCTCTTACCTCTGCCCATATTCTCCAGATCACTGGAGCAGCAACATACCAGAGAGGAAGGATGGGCTCTGGATTGGCATCGTCCTCAGAGATGACAAGCTGGTGGGAGACAGCATCGGCCTTGGTATTCTTGCTGCCAGTGCGGCAGGTGATGGTGAAATTAAATCGGGTGAAGAAGAGAGCCCAAGGGGCTTAACGAGAGTTCAGTCTCTTAGTGTCACGAATGTAGGAGAGGTTTTTGTGATCTGTCCATACCAGAAAGGGGTTCTCTGCCCCTTCCAGTCAGTATTGCCATGCTTGCAGGGCCTCCTTGACAACCAGAAGTTCTCAGTTCCCTATATCATATTTACACGTGCAGCAGACAAGCAACAGGAACAAGAAAAAGGGGTACAGCTGATTATCCACAGAAGAGCGTTTGGAGAGCACAGATTCAGTGCCAACATCTGATGCATCAACCTCAACAATGAATAGACAGGATGGCCTGACTGTTGTGGGACCAGGACAGTGGTGAAGCATTGCTTTATTTTTGAAAAGGCTTGGTCTGCTTCACTTCTCCATAGGAATCCTGCAGAGGACTTCTTGGTGAGTGTACTTATGGGGGCTATGATGGAACTGAAGTTTCTGATAAAGCGGTGATAAAAGTATTCCAGCCTTATGAAGCTCCTCACCTGTTTGATAAGATGGATTGGGCCACTCTGTGACAGCCTGAGCTTCTCATGGGTCTATTTGAACACTGGAATGGGTGGATGTATAGTCTCGAAATGACACCTGCTCTTTATGGAGCTCACCCTTCTCTGGTTGTCATCAAGGTTGTTCTTGAGGAGCCAGCTGAGAACCCTCCGGACATGCTAGACATGTTCCTGACACTCCACAATTTTCCTATGCCACATCGACGACTGCATCGGTGCTGCATCCTACACCCATGCAGAGCTCGTCGATTTTGCTTCCAACTTCCACCCTGCCCTCGAAATTATCTCCTCCATTACTGACACCTCCCCCCTTTTCTCAATCTCTCTGTCTCTGTCTCTGGAGACAGCTTATCTACTGATGTCTATTATAAACCCATTGACTCTTGGCCCGAAATGTCAACTGTATTCATTTCCATAGATGCTGCCTGACCCTGTACCAGATGATCAAAAATTCTTTTGAGTTCAACTACAAGTTGTTCGAATGACTTGGCTTCAGGGAAACCTTGTTCCCTAGAGGGCTGAACAGGTTGAGTGGGGGTCTATTGACGAGATTCACCATGTAAGCCAGTTTACACCCAGCATCCTGGCTGAAGCAACCTGCCTGGGCTTGGAGAGTCAGCTCACACTGAATAATAAAGTTCCTGTAGACGTCGGGGTCATGCTGGAAAGTCAGGGTCACACTTGGAGAGTCAGCTCACACTGGATAATAAAATTCCTGCAGCCTTCAGTTTCCCCTCAGATTTTGCTTGGTGGAGGAACACTTGGTTCTGAGCCAGTCAAAGAAGTCAGGGCATTAGTGGCCGAGGTTGATGAGGCTGTTAAAGAAGACAATGTGGGAGAAGCTAGGAGAGAGATTGACCTAGCTGAAGGCTGCCGAATTGTATTAGCATGAGAGGTAATAGCTGTAACCTGATGCTGGGTGTCAGTAGTAAACTCATGAACCATGGCCATGAGAGCAGTAATCACTGCCTATTCTCTGGGGTGAGTTGCTAAACTGTCACTGCAAGGGCTGACATCTGTTCTTCCTGCTTGGACTGGGTTTGCCACTCTGAAAGTAATTGTCAGACTGTGTGAGATGCCCTGATCAACCCAGACCTTACTGACTTTAGTTTCCCATCCACGAACTTCAGTTCAGGCTGGGCTAGTCATTGTACGAGTAGTTGTCGCAATGCATGAGTCACCCCGTCAACACAGCCTCAACGGACTGTAACGTCTCTCCTCTGTGAGCCGTTAATGTCAGGGCCATGGACAGCTGTTCTCTCTCCACATGATCCACTTTCTCAGTGGTCGAGCATTGCCAACATGGATGTGCAGTGATAGCCCAAGTGTAGAGGGGGAGACATTGATATGGATGAACAGTTCACTGATTTTTAATAGGAACTATGCAGTATTAAAAGGAAAACAATAAATGCTAGGCCAACAGGACCTTAATTAAAACTCTCAAATCAATATAAGCTAATGGCAACTCTATGGCTCAGAAGCAGAAACTTAATACTAATCAAATACTACTTCTTTACAACATCAGTCTAAGCAATAGTCTTCCTCCCCAGAACAAGGACGAAAGTAAGTAGGGAGCATTGACATTGCAGTGCTTTTGGTCAAGATTTGACAAGACTGAAACAAGAGGAAGGGAGTTAAATACCACCACAATAAAGCACTAATTGGGTGGGATGTTCATACTCTCAGGCACGATTGCTGATCCTGTTCTGCAGCTCACCTGTGAAGTGACACAGACCCAGCGGCAGAGTCCATGGCTGTGACATTTATACCACCATTTAGAATGCTTACCATGCCATCACAGTTTGGAAGGTCCAATCAGCTGACTGTACTTCTGCTTCCAGTGTATAGACAGAGACCAAAGACCACAGTGCCAGTGGTGAGGACCAAGGAGGCATTATCAAGGGAGGTGGAGAAGCACTTACTGAACTGGTTTGATTGGGTGGACTGGACAATATTTAGCGATTCATCTTTCAATCTGAATGAATACACTACAGCTGTCACTGACTTCATTACAACCTGTGTGGATGAGTGTGTGCCTTTGAGAACATATCTGACTTATCCAAACCCAAAGCTGCAGATGAACCAGGAGATTCGGAAGTCTGTGGCATTCAAGACCAGTGATCCAGAACTATGCAAGGAGTCCAAGTACGACCTACTGAAGACTTTTTTAAGAGAGAAAAAATAATTCTGATTGAAATTGGAGATGGAATTGGATGCATGTCAGCTCTGGTCATTACTTCCTATGAAGCGAAACCTAAAATAATGAATGGTTGTGATGCCTCACTCCCGGATGAGCTCAATGCTTTTCATGCAGTTTGAAAGGGAGAATAAAATCACACCAATGCAAATCCCTGCAGTATCTGGTAAACCTGTGATCTTCATCCCAGAGGCCAATGTTAGAACATCTTTCAAGAGGGTGAACCCTCAAAAGACACCAGACACTGATGGTGCAACTGGCAGAAAACTGACAACCTGTGCCAACCAACTGGTGGGAGTGTTCAGACATCTTCAACCTCTCACTGCTGCAGCCGAAGGTTCCCACCTGCTTCGAAAGAGTGACAATCATACCAGTGCCCAAGAAGAGCATGGTAAGCTAGCTTAATGACTATTGCCCAGTTAAACTCACATTTAGTACGATGAAGTACTTTGAGAGGTTGGTCATGGCCAGAATCAACTCCAGTCTAAGCAAGGACTTTGATCAGTTGCATTTTGCCATTTGCCACAATAGGTCTACAGCAGATGCAATCTCACTGGATCTCCATTAGCCCTTGGATCCCCTGGACAATAGTAACACCTATGTTATACTGTTCTTGATTACAGCTCAGCATTCAACACAAATATACCTTTGGTTCTGATCAACAAACTCCAAAACCTGGGCCTCTGTACCTTTCTCTGAAACTGGGTCCTTGACTATCCAATTGAGGGACGCCAGTCAGTATGAAACTAACATCTCCTCCTCACTAACAATCGACACTGGTGCACCTCAAGGATGCTTGCTTAGTCCACTGCTCTACTCTCTCTCTACACTCATGACTGTGTGGCTAAACATAGCTCAAATGCCATCTATAAATTTGTCGATGACACAACTATGGTTGGCAGAATTTCAGATGGTGTCAAGGAGGCACACAGGAGTGAAATAGATCAGCTGGTTGAGTGGTGTTGAATAACAACCTTGCAACATCAACATCAGTAAAATCAAGGAACTGATTGTGGTTTTCAGGAAGGGGAATTCAAAGAAACCCACGGCAGTTTTCATCGAGGGATCAGCAGTGAAAAGGGAAAGCAGTTTTAGTTTCCTGGGTGTTAACATCCCTGAAGATCTCTGGTGTGCCCAACATATCGATGCAATTGCAAAGAGGGCACAACAGCGACTATATTTCATTAGGAGTTTGAGGAGATTTGGGATGTCACCAAAGGCTCTCCGAATTTTCTATCAATGTACCACACAGAGTATTCTAACAGGTTGCATCACCATCGGGAATGGAGGGGCGACTGCACATGGCCAAAAAGAGCTGCAGAAATTTTCATACTCACCCAGCTCCATTCTGGGCATTGGTCTCCTCGGCATCAAAGACACCATCAAGAGGCAATGCCTCAATAAGGTGGCATCCATCATTATGGACCCACATCACCCAGGACATGCCATCTTCTCATTGCTACCATCAAGGAAGAGGCACAGGAGCCTGAAGATAAACACTCAATGTTTCAGGAACAACTTCTTTCTAAATGCACAACGAACCCCACATGCACTACTCACTATTTTTGATCTCTTTTTGCACTACTCAATTCATTCTATTTTATAAAGCTATTTCTTATTGTGATTTATAAATTTTTATTGTTATTATGAATTGCAATGTACTGCTGTCACAAAACAACAAATTTCATGATATATGCCAGTGATATTAAACCTGATTCTGATTCTGAAAGCTCTATGCTGTACTGTTCTAGTTTACAGCAGGCTATTAACACTGTAGCCATGTCTCTGGGATGTGGGTGGAAGATGGACACTCCAGAAGGAACACAACCAGCCATAGAGAGAAGTTGGGGCCTCCACACCGGCAGGGCCAGAGGCCTGATTGAAACCCAGTTCTAGGGACTGAGAGGAAGCAGTTCTTCTCCATGTGCCACTGTGTTGCTTGCAAAGTGTTAAGTATAAATACATCAAATTAAATCAAGCTACTTTATCGTTCCCATTACCAAGCAGAAACACTGAGGGTGTGGAAAATCTAGCAAAGAGGAAAAGACCAGTGAAGAACATATCTAAGCTAGCAGAATTAGAAAAATAATTCACCACAGGGAAATGTGGAGCATTGGCTTTTGACAAATTACACTGGAGGGGGGGGGGGGAATTAATCTCTAAAGTGGTCATAGCATTTTGAGAGAATGGTTTGTAAAACATCTGGGAGCAAAATCCAGACTGATGGAGGAAGCCCTGATGAAGGGTCTCAACATGAAATGTCAACAACTCAACTCTGAACTGATTCCACAGCCTACAGACTCAGCTTCAAGGACACGACAATCTTCCTTTTTCAATCTTTTTATTGAATCTTTCAAAAATAGATACATAACAGTCAGTCATAATAGTACATTTCATTTTTCAATCTATTTATTGATTTTCAAATAAAGAATATACAAATCGGAGGAGGAGTTTAGCAAATAGTAATATAAAAGACATATAAACAGCAATAATAAAAACAGAAAGTATATAATGTCAAAATCAAATAGGTAAAATATTATGCTGTTATATATACAATGGTTAAAAAAACCTACAACTCCTCATAGCAATCATAAAAGAAAGATTGGAAATTTTATTGATAAAGAAAAAAAAAACCCACTAACTAAACTGAAACAAAAAAAAGAGAAAGAAAAAAAAAGGAAGGAAAAAGAAAGATTGGGCAGTCCAATTGAGGATAAAATTAGAAAAAAAAGAGAGGGAAAAAAACACATCCTTCCAGTCATCTCCGAACCTTCATGGATAAGGATTTTCCCCAAAGAGAATAAAGAAAAATAAATAAATAAAAATAAATTAAATCAAAATTTTTATATATATTTCAAGCAGTTCCCTCTTTTGTTCCAAAAACATTTTTTGATAAAATAGATTCTCTGATTTTGTCTTACGTTTGGAAGAATAAAAGCTCTAGAGTGAATAAACTTTCATTGCAAAAATCAAAAAAAGATGGAGGACTGGCTTTACCAAACTTTAGATTTTATTATTGGGCAATTAATATTCATTATATTACTTTTTGGATTTATGATATAGACAACCAAGATCGCCCTTCATGATTACAGCTGGAGGAAAATTCAGTAATGGGGTTTTCGTTAGCTTCTTTATTAGGAGCTCCTCTTCCGTTTTCGCTCTCCAGAATAGGTAGACAAGCTCTTAACCCTATCGTTAAACATACTTTACACATTTGGTTTCAATTTCATAGATTTTTTTAATTAAATGATTTTCTACTTTCTAGTAATATTTATTCTAATTTCTTTTTTAAACCATCAACTTTGAATAAGGCTTTTTTAACATGAAAATTTAAGGGAATAAAAACTTTTTTAGATTTGCTTTTACAAGACTGTTTAAAGTCTTTTTCACAGTTAATGGATAAATATGATATCTCTAATATACATTTTTTCAGATATTTACAGGTTAGGAATTTTTTACATGATTTTTTATCGAGTTACCCCTTGGCCTGCTCTTTAAATTTGGCTTATGTTATTTTTCAGTTTAAACCTTTTCAAAAACGACTAATAGCTATCATTTATAAACAGTTAATGAATGCTCGCATGTCGCCTAATGATAGGGTTCAACGCACCTGGAAAGTAGAACTTCAACATTCACTTTCAGATAATCAATGGAGTAAAATTTATTATTTAGTCAATAATTCATCTATCTGTGCACACCATATCTTAATTCAGTTTAAGATAGTACACAGGACCCATATGTCCAAAGATAAATTGGCACATATTTTTCCTAATATAAGCCCTATCTGTGACAGATGTAACGCAGCAGTGGCTACTCTAACTCATATGTTTTGGTCATGTGTAAGTTTAAATAATTTTTGCAGGGGTATGTTTGGAATATTATCTAAATTTTCTAGATATGGATGTTCAACCTAATCCACTTACAGCAATTTTTGGGATTATTCCAGAGGAAGCAAGCAAAGTGTCTGCTTCCGCTCAACATGTGATAGCTTTTTCAACTTTACTGGCTAGGAGAGCTATTTTGCTACACTGGAAAGAATCTAACCCACCTGCCATTTTCTATTGGCTCTCCTCCATTATGTCATGTCTAAGCTTGGAGAAAATTAGAAGCCGGACATTTGATACATCCTTTAATTTTGAACAAGTCTGGCGACCCTTTAGTCATAATAGTACAAAGGGAGTGAGATTATGTTGTTAGCAGTTAACATGTGAGTAATATCACGTACCCTGTGACCGGGTTACCAAACCAGCAGAAATTGAATAATACGTTGGAGTCTGGTATTACTGTAACTAATAGTGTTTATTAGTAAACTAAGTAATACAGTACCATAAAATGCAAATATATATAAAACAGGTTAGCAATGATATATACAGAAGTGTGAAAATAGGAATCAAAACCAAGCTCTATCGAAGTCTAGGGGTAAGTGAATACTCTTATGATGGTGCAGAGTTCAGTTCAGTTCAGTTTAGTTTAGGTTGAGGTAGTTGCTGTTGTACCATTGGAGAGAGAGAGGGACAGAGCGAGAGGTGATGCAGTTGCAGGCAAACCTTCCATTCTCTTCTCGTCCTGTTGTGGTCACCAACTGTGCCCCCTCTGTACCAAGCCAGACCATTCTTCAGTGGTGGACTTGTCACCCAGGCGAGGGTGGACACACACACAAGCCCCCACTGGTCTGCCTTCACACACTGTGAGCCTCTGGTTGATTTACCCTGAATCGATCCTCCAAACCCCCATCTTCCTGTGGGTGCACAACGCTCTTTCAGTTTCCCGTGGCGTGTCTGTCTGTGTCTCAGCAGACTTGCTTTTTATCTCCCCTGACAGGGTACCAGCCATTCATCAGCTGTCCATCACCTGGTACCGCCTTGCTGTCTCAGCAGGAATCCACACGAGCAGGCAAAGAAGGCGTCCTTGGAGCAAAGGAAACAATTAGCGAAGAAGCCATAATACTAAATCATCCCTCTCTCTCTCATTATCAGTATCTGCAGCAGGATGCCTCCCCCCTCTTCTTCTCTCTCTCTCATTAGCAGCATAGTTCACAGGGGGGTCAACTCTGGACCTCTCAGCCTGGTTTGCTCATCACACATCTCACCTCCACCCTTAAAATAATTTTTACGGGGGGAAATTTCAATATTGATGCATGTTACAGAGACTAATATAATATATAAGTAGTCATTAACCAACAGAGTAACACAGATATAATTTCAAATCTAACACCTAGATAAACAATCAGCAATTACATTGTCAATCCCTTTTACATGTTGTGTCTTTATATCAAATTCTTGTAACATCAGACTCCAACTCAGCAGTCGCCTATTCTTATCCTTCTTGTTAGTCAAAAATACCAATGGATTGTGATCAGTATAAACTATTAAGGGCTTCTGTGCCAGACAAATATAAACCTCAAAATTCTGTAACACCAGAATAGGTGACAGTAATTCTTTTTCTACAGTGGAATAGTTTTTAACTTAAGTGTATATTACAGAGTTTAAACTAATACATGTGTGATTATCATGTAGTACATTACAGAAGCATATACAAATACTAATCTCTATTTCACTTTTAAACTTAACATTCAACCAGTCAGTCTACCATGATATTGTCTTTATCTTTCACATGCTTTGTCACAAAAAAAGTCAAATTCCTGCAGAACCAAATCCTGTTATTCAAAGTGGCGTTTGGTCAACCATTGCCCCTTTTCCACTTCGACACAGAACACTTAACCATCACATGATCAGCTTGCTTACCAGCTTGGATAAGGCCTTCACAGACCCCCTGCACAGGTGCTAGCTTATCACTAATGTTTTCCAAACTAAGCCCATTTGCTGAACTTCCAAACAACTCATTAATTTTAAGCAAGTCATTAATTTTATCTTCAAGATCTTTAAGTCTATTAGTTTCCAGTTTAACACCTGCAGGTGATCCCTCTTGGTCAAAACAACACTTCAAGTTTTGCCTCTCCAAATCACATACTTGAACAACATCACTAAGTTGCTTATCTTTAAATTCCAAAACAAACTGTAACGGCTTAGCAGGCACCTTGTTACCAGACCACTGTCTCTTCATATAACCATATATACCAATTACAGCATGGAAACGGGACATCTCAGCCCTTCTAGTCCGTGCCAATGCTTACACTCACCTAGTCCCACTGGCCTGCACTCAGCCTATAACCCCCCATTCCTTTCCTATCCATATACCTATCCAATTTTACTTTAAATGACAATACCGAACCTGCCTCTACCACTTCTACTGGAAGCTCATTCCACACAGCTACGAATCTCTGAGTAAAGAAATTCCCCCTCGTGTTACCCTTAAACTTTTGCCCCCTAACTCTCAAATCATGTCCTCTTGTTTGAATCTCCCCTACTCTCAATGGAAAAAGCCTATCCACGTCAACTTGATCTATCCCCCTCATTATATCATCCCGCCTCAACCTTCTATGCTCCAAAGAATAAAGACCTAACTTGTTCAACCTTTCCCTGTAACTTAGGTGCTGAAACCCAGGTAACATTCTAGTAAATCTTCTCTGTACTCTCTCTATTTTGTTGATATCTTTCCTATAATTTGGTGACCAGAACTGTACACAATACTCCAAATTTGGCCTTACCAATGCCTTGTACAATTTTAACATTACACCCCAATTCCTATACTCACCATGGTCAATGCTTCTAAAACCAATCCAGATTTTAACATTACCTTATTCAAAAGTCCAGTAACACTTTTCTCAATATCTTCAATAATATTCCCATCACCAGCTTTCTTCTCATCACTAACTTTTAGAACACCTTCTAACACAAGTGACTGAGAATCCTCACTTTCCACCGGTGCCAGGGTTAATCCCTTACTCACTGAACCAAGTCCACCTGACACAAAAGGACTGCATTCCTTTTTAATCAAGTCAGATACCTCAGACCTTTCCTGAGTCTCAACAGAAGGTTCAGTACCCTGTGAATCCACAGGTACCTCAACAACCTGAATACAGGCAAACGGGACTTCTGCCTCTTCTAGGCTTCCAATACCATTCCCTGTTTCAAATTCCAAGTTCTCCTGATTCTCCCAGCTCCTCTCTGGGCAACTCCCATCCGGAGTAAACTCAACCTTGCGGGTTAAAACAACATTGTCTGCTAACCCAGCAGACTCCCTCAAGGTAACGGCATCCTTTTCATCTCAGAGTGCCCTTATATCATCGGGAACACTCTCCTTAAATTCTTCAACTGCAAACAGCTCATTCAAGCTACATAAATCATCAGTGTCCAACACTGGACCTTCCATCTGCCACATCTGTGTCTCATCTTTGCTCTGTTCCTTCACAATGTCTTTCTTTGACAACGATAAATCTGCTTTGGCCCCCTTACTCTCCTTAGCTTCACTGTTCTCTAACCCCTTCTGATACAGGGACGGTAAAAACATCTCAGCTAAATCTACGTCCGTCTCAGCTACATCAGGGTTTGTTTCAGCAACCCTTTTCACCATGCTTCTGGTTACTGCACAGTTGGGATAAACTTCAGAATCTGTAGGCGGGTCCTCAGCACCTACAGGCTTACTTGTAAGCTGAATGGTTGTGAACATGTCCCCCCTTGCCAGGTCATTCCCGAGTAAGACATCCACATCACATATCAGGAGTGCAGACCGCACCCCGATTGTGACTGGTCTGGTTACCAAATCACACTTCAAAAAGATTTTATGCAACGGTACTGCCTCAGTCCCTTTTCCAACCCCTTCTATCACCATGTCACCAGTCTCAGTCTCAGCACTAAAGTCCAACACACTACTTAGGATTAAGGATTGAAAAGCCCCAGTGTCTCTCCAGATTCTCACTGGCACTGGGGCTGACCCCTCCTTCACAGATATCAACCTGGTCAAAAGAAATTTCTCCCATTCCTCCTGAACTTGGTTCAGCTTCTCCTCCTTTAGTGGCATTTCAGCTGGCTTAATGCAGGCATTTGGGGCTGGTGCCTTTCCCTTTCCTGTCTCTTTCTTTGGAGCTAGACACTTAAATGCTATGTGACCAGCTTTCCCACAATTATAACACGTAAAGCTGGGAAACTTCCTTCCAGACTGCTTTTCCTCCTCCTTATCTTTTCCACTAGTCCCTGGCTTATTCTCTGACTTCACCGGTGGGCTCTCTTGACCATCCCTACTACCCCTCTGGTAACTCTTACACGGAGAGAATTTTACCTTGCGAGTTAAAGCGTACTCATCTGCTAATTTGGCAGTCACGGCCAGGGTTTCTGACTCCTTCTCATCTAGATAGGTCCTCATACCCTCAGGGACACAGCTTTTAAACTGCTCAATCAGCAGCAGCTGTTTCAATTTGTCAAAATCCCCATTGACCCCTTTCGAGGCACACCAGCGATCACAGTACATTTGCATCTCACAGGCAAACTCTAGATATGTGCGGTCCCACGGCTTCCTCAAATTCTGGAACCTTTGTCGGTAAGCCTCCAGAACCAACTTGTAAGTCCTCAGTATAGCCCCTTTTACTTCATCATAATTCTTTGCCTCATCTGCGGACAATGCTGAATAGGCTTGCTGGGCCTTCCTTTTAAGTACACTCAGCAGTAAAACAGCCCACTTCTCCTTCGCCCAGTCCTGATTCATGGCAAATTTTTCAAAATGTAGGAAATACCTATCGACATCCATTTCCTCAAATGGGGGAACCAACTTAACCTCCTGACTAACCTTGAACCCCCTGACTGGGTCTACCACCTGTCCCCCTTCCTGCAATGCCTTAATCCTTGCCAGCTCAAACTGCCTCTCTTTTTCCCTTTTGTCTCTCTGTCTCTATGCATCCTCTCTATGCCTTTTGGCCTCTTCAGCCTCCAGCTTCTTTACTTGGAACTCATCCTCCCTTTTCCTCTCCTCGGACTCTATTCTTATTTTCTCCATCTGAACCTGAATCTCAAACCCACCAGGTTTACTTTCAGGAAACAGCTCTAACTCCTCTACCTAAAACAACTCCTTGGATACATAATACTCGGCTATGGCTCTCTGCATCTCCAACCTCCTCATTGTCTGTTTCACCTTTGAAAGTTTCAACCATCTCGCAATACTCAGCAATTCCAAATTCCTGGCATCCTCTAATGCCTCCGAGGTTGGTTCCGCCAAAAACTTACCAATGTCCATTTCTGCTGTCTTTCCACACCAGATTGAATAAGGGAATTTACCCGAATCAATTCAAACAGCCCCCAATTATAATGTTCATATCCCGGACGAGCCCCCAATTTGTTATGTACCCCGTGACCGGGTTTCCAAACCAGCAGAAATGGAATAATACGTTGGAGTCTGGTATTACTGTAACTAATAGAGTTTATTAGTAATACTAAGTAATACAGTACTATAAAATGCAAATATATATAAAACAGGTTAGCAATAATATATACAGAAGTGTGGAAATAGGAATCAAAACCAAGCTCTATCGAAGTCTAGGGGTAACTGAATAGTCTTATAATGGTGCAGAGTTCAGTTCAGTTCAGTTTAGTCCTGTTGTGGTCACCGACTGTGACCCCTCCATACCAAGCCAGACCGTTCTTCAGAGGTAAGCCTGTCACCCAGGCTAGGGTGAACACACCAGTCTGCCTTCACACACTGAGAACCTCTGATTGATTTCCCCTGAATTAATCCTCCAAACCCCCACCTTCCTGTGGGTGCACAGTGCTCTTTCAGTTTCCCGTGACGTGTCTGTCTGTGTCTCAGCAGACTTGCTTTATATCTCCCCTGATGGGGTACCAGCCATCCATCAGCTGTCCATCACCTTGTACCACCTTGCTGTCTCAGCAGGAATCAACACGAGCAGGCAAAGAAAGCGTCCTTGGAGCAAAGTAAACAATTAGCGAAGAAGCCATAATACTAAATCATCCCTCTCTCTCTCATTATCAGTACCTGCAGCAGGATGCCTCCCCCTCTTCTTCTTCTCTCTCTCATTAGCAGCATAGTTCACAGGGGGGGGGGTCAGCTCTGGACCCCATCTCAGCCTGGTTTGCTCATCACACGTCACAGTAAAAACTATAGGTAACAGCATATAATAGACCTCCCAAACACTAAATATAAACAGGGTACCAGAAAAAAAATAAGAAGATGGGCAAAAAAACCCAAATTTAAAAAAAAACAATAACAGAATATACTAAACTAAATACAACTAAACCTAAACTTAAAAAAAAAGCAAACTGGGCTATTCTATTACATCAAAACAAAATTATTAGTGTTGTCAACTCCACTCTTCTACTCAAATTAATAAATAATATAAAGGAATCGGAAAAGGTCACATTACATTCTGTGAAAGTATTGAATAATAGGCCTCCAAATTTCTTCAAATTTAACTGAGGAGTCAAAGGTACCACTTCTAATTTTTTCTAAATTTAAACAGGATATGGATTGAGAAGTCCATTGAGATGTAGTTGGAGGATTTTTCAGTTAGTTAATTTTACTTCTATGTGTGCTAGACATATGTTAATTCAATTTAAAGTAGTATATAGGGCTCGTATGTCTAAAGATAAATTAGCTCATTTTTACTCACATGTAAATCCGATTTGAGATAGATGTCAATCTGAGGAAGCCTCTCTGACTCATATGTTTTGGTCTTGTCCTCTCTTGGAAAAAATTTTGGAAAGGTATTTTTTATATATTCTCTACAGTTTTGTATACTGATGTACAACCTCACCTTGTTACTGCAATTTTTGGCTTACCAGTGATTGATCTGCCCTCTTCAGCTCGGCAGATGATTGCATTTGCTACTTTAATGGCTAGAAGGACATGACAATATATGTTCTCAGTATTTTTTTTAGGATGCCAAGCAAGTATTCTCAGTATCTGTCCATATATTTTTACTACAATCTACTAAATTTATGGAGTGAAACCCAACACAAAAGCTTAGAGACTCACTGTCTTTATCCAATGTCTAACTAGATCATAACTAATGCTTCTGCATAAATTTGTACCCAAGATTCACATGTACTCTTGTAGTCGTTGTGTTGCCTTTATGGCGTTTGTTTAGTTTATAATATTTTTTGCTTTAGTAATTCATTTGTTAGCATTTTTTAGTTAAAGTTAGGATTGTTTAAAGTAAATTCGTTGTCTGTGATATATCGCGGCATGCGATGACGTCACATCCGGTTTCGCCGTGTCTTGTAGGAAAATACCGGTTTGGAGAAACGGGAAGGAGGGGGCTCACATGTGCGAGATCAGCACAAGAAAAGTTGTCTTCTACGCATTAGAAACATAGTGAAGCAACGCCGTATGTTCATGAGATAATCGATATGTTGAATTAAAATGATAACGCTGATTCTGTTAAAAGTAACGATGGTCGATAAGGTTTATGTTTTCATTAGTTAAAGAGTTGCGGATAGTTTGTGTTGAAGTGTATTTAAAGCAGTCAATGGCGTAAGTAGATTCTGACTGTATGTTGCATTTTAATGTAATTTAGTTGTTGTAGTTTACTTTTGCAAGTATTTACGATGTAAATGTGATATCAAGAAGGAAACAAATACTGTACAAATCTTGTATTGTTTTATCAACAGTTTTCACCATACGTTAATGTGGAAGAGTGAACAATAAACAGTTAATCTTACTGCGGTCCTGTTTTCATTGATGACGGTTTACCTCGGTGTTTAGTTCAGCGTTCTCTTACACCTGAGCGAGAACACTACAGTGAAAAGGTGGCATTATCAGGTGTTTCAAGTGCTGCAATGACAACTCAATCCAGCATCAAGTCGTTGCCATCCAGCGACAGGGGCAGTAGGGCATCATTAAGTAAGGACGCCCATGCAAGAGTTAAAGCAGAATCCTCCAGGGTGCAAGCGCTCTACGCCAAACAAGAAGCAAAATTGAAAATGAAAGCGGCTGCCAGAGAAGCTGAAAACCAGAAGGAAGCGGCTGCCAGAGAAACGGAAGTGGCTGCCAAGCCGAAAACCAGAAGGAAGCAGCTGCCAGAGAAATGGAAAAGGCTGCCAGAGAAGCCAAAAACCAGTTGGAAAGGGCAAGGATAGTGTCAGAGTTAGAAGTGCTGACGTTAGAATGAGAAGCAGAAGCTGCCAGGGTGGAAGCAGAGTTCATAGAAGATGCTGAAGAAATGCATGATCTGGTTGACGTAAAATCTACTTCAGAAAAGATCAGATTGGAACGCACAAGCAACTATGTCCAATCTCAAATAGACTGGAAGATTTGTTCTTCCTCCCCATACTTATTTGATAATGTCCCATGTCATGAGGAGTCTCAGAGAGGCCCAATTGCATCACATCCATCCGAGGAAGACAATTTACTCTTGCAACTCCGCGATGAATTCAAGAATGAAAGGGCTCATAACAAGTACTTCTCGACACCAAACTTACCAGATTTGGCGAGAAGAGAGGCAAAGACCGAATTCAGAACAGCAAATTCCATAACAGATGTACGCCTTCAGTCATAAACCCACCGACATATTTCCCCAGCCCGCATGCCACTTGCGGTTGAACCCATGACACGGTATTTAGCATGACGGGATCTCGTCACTTCAGGACTATACCAGTTTGACGATAAACCTGAAAATTACCATGCATGGTACTCCACATTCACCAACGCTATCGACGGAGTCCAGCTCAGAGCAACCCAAGAGTTGGATCTTATGGCGAAATGGCTGTGAAAAGAATCATGCGAACAGGTGAGACGCATACGCTCAGTGTACATCAACAACCCCAAGCTAGCCTTAAGCAAAGCATGGGAGAGACTTCGGGAGGGCTATGCGGCCCCCGAAATTATTGAAGCGGCGCTATACTGACGTCTGGAAAATTTTCCTAAGGTGTCAGCCAAGGACCACACTAAGTTAAGAGAGCTCGGAGATTTACTCATGAAGATTCAAGGCACCAAAGAAGATGGCTACTCAACTGGTCTAGTATACCTAGATACTCCACACGGGATTAGACCAATCGTGGACAAACTTCCATTTGGGCTGCAGGAAAGGTGGGTGTCTGTTGCCTCAGAGTACAAGGAAGACCACAAAGGTCGATTTCCTCCCTTTGAGTATTTCACTAGGTTTGTGTGCAAGGAGGCGAAGAAACAAAACGACCCTAGCCTCATGGGTCCAGGAAGCAGTACAATTTACACCAAGCCAGATAAATCCTCTTCGAATAATTTCAACATTAATAAACCTGTCTCAGTGCTTAAGACTGAAGCCTTTACCACTAACAACGACCCTAGCAGGAATTGTCCATTGCATAACAAACCCCACCCGCTCAAAAAATGCAGAACGTTTAGGGAAAAACCCCTTGAAGAGAGTTTGGCCCTTCTCAAGGAGAAAAGAATATGTTTTAAATGCTGCTCCTCTACCTCTCACCTTGCTAGAGAGTGTACAATCGCCGTGAAGTGCCCGGAATGTGATAGCACTAATCACGATGGGGCCATGCATCCTGGCCCGTTGCCGCAAACCGACAACGCTCCTTCACCCCCACAACAGGATGGCGGGGAGGGAGAGGCTCACTCCAGGACAACTGTTGTTAGCTCAAGCTGCACAGAAGTTTGCAGTCAAGCTCAGTCAAGCCGTTCTTGTTCAAAGATCTGTCTCACTAAGGTGTACCCTAAGGGAGCCAAAGACAAGGCTATCAAAGCCTACGTAATTCTGGACGATCAGAGCAATCGCTCACTAGTCAGTCCAGAGTTCTTTAACTTGTTCCACATCGAGAGTAATCAGTTCCCATACTACCTTAGAACTTGCTCAGGCAGCGTGGAAACTTATGGAAGGATTTTTTAGTTAAAGTTAGGATTGTTTAAAGTAAATTCGTTGTCTGTGATATATCGCGGCATGTGATGATGTCACATCCGGTTTCGCCGCGTCTTGTGGGAAAATACCAGTTTGGAGAAATGGGAAGGAGGGGGCTCACATGTGCGAGATAGCGCAAGAAAAGTTGTCTTCTACGCATTAGAAACATAGTGAAGCAAGGCCGTAAGTTCATGAGATAATCGATATGTTGAATTAAAATGTTAACGCTGATTCTGTTAAAAGTAACGACGGTCGATAAGGTTTATGTTTTCGTTAGTTAAAGAGTTGCGGATATTTTATGTTGAAGTGTATTTAAAGCAGTCAATGGCATAAGTAGATTCTGACTGTATGTTGCATTTTAATGTAATGTAGTTGTTGTAGTTTACTTTTGCAAGTATTTACGATGTAAATGTGATATCAAGAAGGAAACAAATACTGTACAAATCTTGTATTGTTTTATCAACAGTTTTCACCATACGTTATTGTGGAAGAGTGAACAGTAAATGGTTAATCTTAATGCCGTCCTGTTTTCATTGACGACGGTTTACCTCGGTGTTTAGTTCAGCGTTCTCTTACACCTGAGCGAGAACACTACAGTCATAATCCTCCATCAGATCAGAATAAATGAGCAACATCCAATCCCTGTCAATTGACCATTTGAGGATTGTTTCAGGCCAACCATTTTCTACAATGAGCATGTCTTAGAAATCTACAGATTATTTGTAGGTAATACAAGCAAAGGTTCTTTGGAGGTCAGAAGTGAGGCATATAACTTGTGCTTACAATCATTTTATTAAGTGTTATTATAGCAAAGAAGAAGAAGTGTCGAAAGAGAAAATTGAAAAAAAAAGACAAAAAAGTAGTTGTGGTTTTCCCAGACCAGACTGAGAGACCAGAAATTCCACTGATAACAGTTACCCGATAATATAGCCAGATTCAAGCAAAGTGAGGCCCACCAATGAAAACAGGAAGTTTCCAGTGAAATACAGAGGCGACTGTAACCACTGGAAAATTCACTGAACAATTACATGTATATAGGTGATTATACAAAAATACAAACAAGCATAAGGAAGTTAAGTTACAACAAAAATAGCAATTCAGTACTCCAATCCAACAAGTCTCATGTAGTCCATCTGAGGAATCGTAACATTTTGTTGAATAAGACGTAGATGGTTAGTTGCTTTGGGAACGTGCATGCAGTCTGGTGAAATAGAATGATTAAAAACTTATCAGGGAAATATCTTGATCAAAAGAAAATTTACCACAGAGGAAAGTAATCTCCTCCCAAACAACATGATCATGCAGATAAACCTTGAATGTTTCAAGCACCACAGTGGCCAAACCTTTCATCACTAGTTATTCTGCTTCTAATCCTTTCTGAATAATGAGTTGAATTGGGCATAACAAGGGTCTACAATATCAAGGATCAGTTCCTCTCTGAAGAGAACACAGCAAGGATTAAGAATGTCAAGGACCATTGCCTCTCTGGATCTATCAAGAAAGACATATCATATTGAACTCCTCTAGTTCTCACAATAGTAGTCAAACGTTATGACCTTTTCTGAAGGAGTTGTCTTTTGGTGGATCCTCAGGTGGCTCTAGAGGTCATTCTGGGAGCCACCTATCCAGGAGGTTAGCGGGGAATTCCCTTAATGGAGAACGCCTGTGATACGTCATCATCTTCCACCGGCTCTTGATTGAATTGCTCTTTGGCTGGAACCTTCTTCTTGACTTTAGCGCCAGGAGTTAAGTGCCAGGTGGCTAAACTCCAGGTGTCATCACTCTGGGGATCTCAGGGAATCACAAACCTCTTCACCATGACAAGGTGAAAAGTTCTCTCCAAGACTCTTCGTTGAATGTGACTCATTTCATCATTGAGGATATTTCTTACTGAGATCCATGGTAGCATAGCAGATAGCACAACACTATTACAGCTTGGGACATCGGGCTTAGAGTTCAGAGATCAATTCTGGCACCATCTGTCAGGAGTTTGTACATTCGCCCCATGAGTGCGTGGATTTCCTCTGGGTGCTCTGGTTTCCTCCCAAAGTCCAAAGACATTCCTGTTAGTAGACTAATTGGTTGTTGTAAATCGTCTTGTGATTAGGCTGGGTTTAAGTCAGTGGGTTGCTGGGCAACACAGTCAAAGGCCGGAAGGGCCTGTTCCATGCTGTATCTCTCAATAAATAAATAATCATAACAGTTGCACCTCCTTCTTAAGAAATCTCCTGTATGAAATGGATCTAAAGTCTCATTAAAATGAAGGACAGTTTGGCATTAAGACAAATTTACACTAAGAATCCTTTTCTTTGTTGAATGGGCTGATCGGAGATTATGAGTAATTATTGCCACATTGCTGCTGGTCCCAGAAGGTTCAACTTTCTGGGGAGTTCATTCTATTGCAATAATGAAATCCAGCATGTTCACAGTAGGGACTCAGAGCGAGAAGTCCCTTCTGTGTTATGGACAATGCAGCAACGTCAGGAGACCAACCTCACTTTCATGCTTTACAGTTTTTCAGTATCCCAACTGATGTCATCAAGGATATACAGAAAGTTGCTGGAAAAAGGCCTACAATATCATGAAGGATCACACCCCCCTCGACCTGCTTACCGACTGTTTGTCCCACTCCCATCAGGAGAGAGGCTACACAATATCCATGCCAGGACCACTAGACTCAAAAACAGTTACTTCCCCCAACCAGTCAGGTGATCAACACCTCCAACCATTTATGTGCTCCACTATCCCCCACCGATATTACATAATTAGTTTCACTCTATGTTCTTACAATTAGTTTTGTATATAACAGTTACTTGTACCTCATATTTTATAGGACTGCTCTTATATTTGTATTTATTGATTTTTATTGTGTTCTTTATGTTTATTGTGTTTTTATGCTGAATCAGATACGGAGTAACAATCATTTTGTTCTCGTTTACACTTGTACTGAAGAATGACAATCAACAGTTTTGAATCTTGTGCAATATCTGTGTTGCAAAGTTGGGACACGTTTCAAAAAGCTGCAATTTCATATTTTCTGAAGGGGCCTGACCATCCTGAATGTCTCTTTATGTATCCACCTGCTACCATGATTACCAGAGACTAGAACTGCAATTGGTTTATTATTGTCAAATGTACCGAGATACAGTGAAAAGTGTTTCTTGTATACCGTTCATAATATTCAGATCAATCCTTACACGGTAAATTGAGGTAAAACAAAGTAGAACTTGCATTGGAAAAGACACTACAATGAAGAGACATTTACAGCTCTTCACAGTTCTGCAGAACCTTCTCAGTTGTGAAACCAAAGATCTTTACCACAGTTAACAGAAGTACCAGCACACATATAGTTTATCTACTAACTAAACAATTATTTAACCCTTAATTTTCTTACCTAGTTTCCCACCATGCTTAACAATTAGAATTTGAATCAAAATTATTTTCACATGTACTGAGATAGTGAAAAGCTCGTCTTGCATACTGTTCATTATACATTACATCGAAGTAGGACAAGGTAAAATAACAGCAAACTGTCACAGCTGCAGTGAAAGTGCAGATCAAGTCAACAATACTATGCAAGATCATACAATGCAAGCTGCTTGTCCCTTTGTCCATTTAGCAACTCTTCCAGCCTTTTCCCCACAAGCTCACAGCAGCATCACAAACACGAGAATCTGCTGATGCTGGAAATGGAAAATGCCTGATGATGAGTATCAGCCAACTGTTTACTCTTTTCCATAGATGCTGCCTGGCCTTCTGAGTTCCTCCAGCATTTTGTGTTTGTTGTTTTAGCTCACAGCAGTGGTTGTTGTGGTTAAACTGCCTCTTTGATAGGGTCAAACATGGTTCTAACTAGAAACTCAAGAGATGCTGCAGATACTGGAAATCTGGAGGAACACTAAAAACACTGAAGGAACTATGTGGGCCAGGCAGCACCTGTGAGGCTAAACACAACTCCAATGTCATTTTTTAATATTGCTGATGACACCGTTGTTGTTGGCTGAATCAAAGGGTGGTGATGCATCAGCATATAGAAGGGTGACTGAAAATCTGTCACAACAAAATCTGTCACAAAAGTGGTGCCACAACAACGACCTCACACTCAATGTCAGTAAAACCAAGGAGCTGATTATTTACCACAGGAAGAGAAAATGGAAGTCCATAAGCCAGTATTCATTGGGGAAATCGGAGGTGGAGAGGGTTAGTAATTTTAATTATTTGGTGTTATCATTTCAGAGGATCTGTTCTAGGCCCAGCATGTAATTGCCATTACAAAGAAGGAATGGCTGCACCTCTACCTTCTTACTGTAGAAGCTTGTGAGGATTCAGCTGTACTGTGTGGTTTTGCCAAGGATTGTGAGCATGCTATGTTGGTGCCAGAATGTGTGCTGCCCTCAGCTCATCCTCAGGTTGTGCTGGTTGTTAATACACTTCACTGTATTGTGACGCTCTGGGATGGGGGAGGTGGAGCACGCATGGTCGACAGTCCGACCCTGCATTTCTAATGACCGGTGCTGTTTATTGTTCTTGTGTTAAACTGCTTTCGTGGGATTATGGTGGGAAGTTCCAGTTCATTTATTGTTACATTTTAGTTTGGATTTTACAGTTATTTCTTGTATATTTGTGGGTCACCCTAACTGTAGCCGGGGTGTGTAATGGTCACCTCCTCTGTCTGTAGGAGACTGAGTGGGTTCTTTCTCCAGTCACAGTGCCTGGTCTGTTTTTGTGCTTACCACCATAAAATGGTTGTTCAGTTTAACGAGCCTCCTCGTCAGTCATTATGGACCAAATGCTTGACACAATATGTTTCAATGTACATGTAATTACTAAATTAATCTGAGCGCATTGGCAGAGTTAGTTGGGTTGCCATGCCACAGCTTCTATGGCCAGGGTTCAATTTTGACTACTGAAGCTGTAAGTGCACAGTTTACCTGCTCTTCCTGTGAGCATGTGGGTTTCCTCTGGGTGCTCAGATATCCCACCACATCTTAAAGCCATGCAGGATGGTAGGCTAACTGACCACCTTGTGCAGAGATGAATGGTGGAATCTCAGGAGCTGGTGGAAATGAAGGGAAAATAAGATGGGATTTCCACGCAGTTAGTGACAAGAGACAGACAGGAAACAGCTGGATAACAATGTTAGGGAGAAACTCAGTGGGTTGAGCAGCATCTGAGGAATGAAACCATTGACATTCATCAGGCCCTGTATTAGTGTGAAAGAGTGCTTGGTATTCAACGTGACCTGAAGTATCTGTTCCCCTTTTATAAAACAGTAGAGATTGTATCTTTAACTTCATATGTACAGTTCAATAAAGATTTTGCCTCATTTAGCTGGCCTCACATTCTGTCCAAAGGAAACAACTGCTTGTTGAATGATAGGATCTGTCATATAGTGCTAATGTACTCCAAGATTTCCTCTCAAGTTCCCATTATTTCCCTTGTAATGTTTCCCAGAAACAAGTTTAAGCAAATTCATTTGAGTAGATTTCCTATCCTGGGTACTTTCAACATGAATAACAGCTGGATAGGAAATGCTGTGCAAACACTCAAGTCTATTGATACTGGAAATCTAACATAAAGAGCGGCCATGCTGGAAACACTCAGCAGGTCAGACAGCAGAGCTAACATTGAATGTTAGTCATCTGAGACTTTCGGAGAGGTGCTCACACCCAGAGTGCAGGCTTCAGACAGTAGATGGCTGACCACCAGGAGAGGTAAGTGGAGTAAGCAGTCAATGCAGGGTTCCTCTGTGGCCATTCCCCTCAGCAACAAGTAAACCTCTTTGGATACAGCTGGGGAATGACCCATCAGGGAACAGCAGCTGCAGCCAGGCTGGTGGCACTGTAGCCGGCTCTGAGACTCAACAGGGAAGGGTAAAGTCAGGCAGTACCGGACTTCCAGTGGACTCGATAGTTAGGGGACAGAAAGGACACTCTCTGGCCACAAAAGAGACACCAGGATGATGTGTTGCCTTTCAGGAACTAGGGCCTAGGATGTATCAGAGCAATTTCATGTTTGTCACAGCATTGTGGGCTGAAGGGCCTGTATTGTGCTGTAGTTTTTCTATGCTTCTGTATTCCCAAGGGTGAGGGTGAATAGCCAGAGGTTGTGGTGCATATTGGCACAAATGACATAGGCAGAAAAGGGCAAGAGGTCCTACACAGTGAGTATATAGAGTTAGGAAAGAGGCAGGAGAGAAGGACCTCCAAAGTAGTAATCTCCAGATTACTCCCATTGTCACAGGCTAATGCAGATAGGAATGGGGTCATAGTATGGATGAATGAGTGGCTGAGGAGGTGGTGCAGGGAACAGGGTTCAAGTTCTTGGATCATTGGAACCTTTTCAGGGGAATGTTTAGGAGAGTTTGCATCTGAATGGTATCCTGGCTGGAAGATTTGCTAATGTAACTTGGGAGAGTTTAAACTAGTTTTGCAGGGGGCTGGGAACTGGAGCACCAGTGCAGTAAGGGAAGGATGGGACTGGAAGGCAGATGTCAATCAAAATGAAAGATGTGATTGGTTGGATAGTTTTAATTGTGTATTTTTTAATGCTAGGTGCATTATGGCTAAAGGAGATGAACTTAGAGCATAGATTAGTACATAGATCTATGATGTTGTGGCCATTACTGAAGTTCAGAGAGGGGCAGGAATGGGTGATTAATGTACCAAGTTTTTCAAAGATTTAGAAAAGATAGAGAAGGATATGGTGGGGGGTGCAAGAGTTACACTACAAATCAGAGACAATATCACAGCTGCATTCAGGGAAGATGTAATGAAAGGGTCAGAAACTAAGTCCATTTGGGTAGAACTCAGGAATATGAAGGGTGCAGTCACACTAATGGGATTGTATTACAGACACCCCAGTAGCCACCGGGACATTGAGGAGCAGATATGTAATCAGATTAGGGAAATGTGTAAAAATAATGGGGTTAATCATGGGGGATTTCAATTTCCCTAATATAAAATGGGGCCATCTTAGTGCAAGGGGTTTAGGTATGACAACATTTGTTAAGTATATTCATAAGGGTTTCTTACATCAATATATGGATTGTCCAACAAGAAGAGGGGCTGTACTGGACCTGGTGTTGAGTTTGGCCAGGTGACTGAACTTTCAGTCAGTGAGCAGTTAGAGAACAATGACCACAACTCCTTATCTTTCAGGATAGCTATAGATAAGGATAGGTATGGTCATTGTGGGACAGTCTTAAATTGGAGTAGAGCAAGTTATGAGGGCATTAGGCAGGAACTAATTGGGAACACCTTTTTTCTGGCAAGTCCACATCAGACATGTGGAGGGTGTTTAAAGATCAATATCACCGAGTGCACGTAAGGTATGTTCCTGTTAGAAGGAAGGACAGGGATAGAAAGAGAAGAGAGCCTTGGATGTCCAGAGAATGATTAATTTAGTCAAGAAGGAAAAAGGAAAATATTCAAAGCTTCAGAAATTAAACATAGAAATCTACAGCACATTACAGGCTCTTTGGCCCACAATGTTGTGCCAACCATGTAACCTACTCTATTTCTTCCTAGAATTCCCCCACTGCATAGCCCTCTATTTTTTTAAGTTCCTTGTACCTATCTAAGGGACTCTTTAAAAACCCTATTGTATCCACCTCTACCATCGTCACTGGCAATGCCTTCCATGCATCCAACACTCTGTGTGAAAAGATTACTTCTGACATTCCCCTTGAACCTACTTCCAAGCACTTTAAAACTATGCCCCCTTGTGTTATCCATTTCAGCCCTGGGAAAAACCCTCTGACTATCCACACAATCAATGCCTCTCATCATCTTATACACCTCTATCAGGTCACCTCTCATCCTCTGTCACTCCAAGGAGAAAAGGCCAAGTTCACTCAACCTAGTCTCATAAGGCAAGCTCTCCAATCCAGGCAGCATCCTTGTAAATCTCCTCTGCACTCTCTATAGAATCCACATCCTTCTTGTAGTGAGGTGACCAGAACTGAATGTAGTACTCCAAATGGGGTCTAACTAAGGTTTTATATAGCTATAACATCACCTTATGGCTCTTGAACTCAATCTCATGATTGATGAAGGCCAACACACCATAACCCTTCTTAACAACACTGTCAACCTGTGCAGCAGCTTTGAGTGTCCTATAGACATGGACTCCAAGATCTCACTGATCCTCCACACTGCCAAGAGTCTGACCATTAATATTATATTCTGTCTTCAAATTTGACCTACTGAAATGAACCGCTTCACACTTATCTGGGTTGAACTCCATCTGCCACTTCTCAGCCCAATTCTGCATCCTATCAATGTTGCACTGTAACCTCTGATAACCTTCCAGACTATCCACAACACCCCCAACTGTTATGTCATTAACAAACTTACTAACCCACCCTTCTACTTCCTCATCCAGGTCATTTATAAAAATCACAGAATGGAGGGGTCTCAGAACAGATCCCTGCAGAACACCACTGGTCACGGACCTCCATGCAGAATTTGAGCCATCTGCAACCACTCTTTGTCTTCTGTGGGCAGGCCAATTCTGGATCCACAAAGCAAGGTCTCCTCAAATCCCATGCCTCCTTACTTTCTGAATGGACTTTGCATGGGGAACCTTATCAAGTGCCTTACTGAAATCCATAAATGCTGCTCTCCTTCATCAAGTTAGGATCAAACAACATTCATGAAGAATATAAACAAGCTAGAAGAGAACTTGAGAGGGAATCAGTAAAGCCAGGAGGGGCCATGAAAAGTCATTGGCAAGTAGGATTAAGGTGAATCCCAAGGCATTCTATACATACTGTACGTCAAGAGCAAGAGGATAACTAGTTAGTGGGGGGAACTACTCAAGGATAAAGGTGAAAACATTTGCTTGGATGCAGGGAATGTGAGAGAGGTACTTAAGTATTTTGCTTCAGTATTTACCAAGGAACGTGTTATGGAGGACCAGGAGATCAGTGCTGAGTGTACAAATATGCTAGCACATTTAGAGATCAAGGAGGAGGAAGTGTTGGTCCACCTAATGAGTATTAAAGTAGATAAGTCCACAGGGCCTGATGGGATTTACCCCCGGTTATTGAAGGAGGCAAGAGACGAGATTGTTGGGCCTTGATTGGTATCTTCAAGTCCTCTCTAGGTACAGATGAGGTCCCAGAAGACTGGCGAATGTTTGATGCTGTACAAACACAAGAAAATCTGTAGATGCTGGAAATACAGGTAACACACACAAAATGCTGGAGGAACTCAACAGGCCAGGCAGCATCTATTGAAAAGAGTAAACAGTCGAAGTTTCAGGCCGAGATCCTGATGAAGCTTTGTGCGGGACAGGTCATGCCTTACCAACCTGATTGAGTTTTCTGACAAAGTGATGAGAGAGATTGATGGAAGTAGGGCAGTGGATGTTGTCTACATAGATTTTAGTAAGGCCTTCATGGGAGCCCCTCAATGTCCCTCATGGAAGGCTAATCCAGAAGATTAAGATTCATGGGGTCTGTGGCAAATTGACTGTTTGGATTCAGAATTAACTTGCACGTAGAAGACAAAGAGTAGTGCTTGAAGGAACTTATTCAAGCTGGAGGTCTATAATTAGTGGTGTTCTGCAGGGATCTATAATGGGGCCTCTGCAGTTTGTGAGGTGTATAAATGACCTGGATGAAAATGTAGATGGGTGGGTTAGTTTGTGGATGATATCATGATTGGTGGAATTGTGGATATTGTAGAAGACTGGCAAAAAATACAGCACGATATAGATCAGTTGCAGATAGGGCAGAGAAATGGTAGTTGGAGTTTAACCCAGATAAAAGTGAGATGTTGTACCTTGGTAGTGCAAATGCAAGGAGACAGTACACTGTTAAAGGCAAGATCCTTAACCGTGTTGCTGAGCAGAGACATCTTGGGATGTTGAGGTGTCGTAGAGGTACCAGAATCCTTCCTGGTTTAGACAGCATAAGCTATAATGAGGGGCTGGATAAATTTGAGCTGTTTTCTCTGGAGTGGTAAGGGCGAGGGGAGACCTAATAGCTTATAAGATTATGGGAGTGTCTGTTACTCAGGGTTGAAATATCTAATACCAGACAACATGCATTGGAGGTGAAAGGGTGTAGGCTCAAAGGAGATTTGAGGGATAAGTTTTTTTGCTCAGAGTGGTGAAAGCCTAGAATGCACTGCCTGGTATGGTCATAGAGGCAAATACATTAGAGGCTTCTAAAAGGTATTTGGATAGGCACATGGATGTAAGGAAGATGGAAGAATATGGGCATTGTGTAGGTAGGAGGGTTAGTATTTGGGTGTTTTTGATTTACTTTTCAGCTGGTTAATCACAACATTGTGAGTCAAAGGCCTGTTGCTGTGATGTACTGTTCTATGTTGTATGATTAAGGATCCATGACCTAAAGCATTAACTCTGTTCCTCTTCTCATATTTGCGGCTCAACCTGCTAAGTATTTCCAGCGTTTTTGAGTTACACATTTAACAATAAAAGCAAGCTGTGTAAAAAACCACAAAGCTTAGCAAAAATAAAATGGACTTAATCTCTAATGAAAGCCATATTCAAAGCAGATTTAAAATTGTACTCTGTAGCAATTTCTATGAAGCAAATGCTAAATATTAAGGTAAAATTCAATGAAAAAAGTGAACAAATCCATTGGTTTGAAATTTCCAGACATTTTTCAGTGTAAAAGTTCAAGTTTATCATAACTGTACTCATGTATACAGCTAAACAAAACATCGTTCCTCAGAGACCAAAGTGTAAAACACTGTACATATATCACATACAGCATATAAAATAATATTAACATAATAACATAGATAAAAACAGGTTTGACATAAATTAATACTGTCATAGAGTCATAGAATCATAGAAATGTACATCACAGAAACAGGCCCTTACTATCCATGTACCTATCCAAACTTCTCTTAAACATAGAACTTGAGATTGTGTGCTGGCAGGTCATTCCACACTCCCTCAACCCTCTGTTCCCCTTAAACTTTTCACCTTTCATCCTTAACCCAGGACCTCTGGTTTCAACTTCAGTGGGAAAAGCCTGCTTGCATTTACCCGATCTATACACCTCATACTTTTGTACACCTCCATCAAATCTCCTCCCAATCTTCTATGTTCTATGGAATAAAGTCCTGAACTATTTAATCTTTCTTTATAACTCAACATTCCAGTGAAGTTTGGATAGGTACATGGATAGTAGGGGTATGGAGGGCTATGGTCTCAATGTAGTTCAATGAGAGTAGGCAGTTTAAATGGTTTCGGCATGACCAGATGCGCCAAAGATTTTGTTTCCGTGCTATACTTTTCTATGATGCTGTGACTCTATGAAGGATCCTAGCACAACATTTACCATTGGACTATTAGTTTACCAATTCTCAATTATTATTGTCCTTTAACACATAGATTTAGTTATTAATAACCTGAAACATGTATTATAACTAGCAAATAAATATGCAAATGATGCAATTCATAAGTAAACAAAGTTTCTATTGGATCAATATCTGTATGTAACTAGTCAAGGCATTTCTTTGTTCAGAATTCAGAACGGTTTGCTGACAGGGCTGAACAGTTCTCCTCGTGCTCAAGTATATACTGTGGTTGAGGATCAAGTGCAAGTTTTCAGAGTCCAGTTAATCGACAGTAACAGTTTCTTGGAGGCCCCACACCTAAATAGCTAAATCTTAACTTCATTTTACAGGAGAACAGAGTTGGGCCTAAGGAGCTGATCAGTCCTAAATCCTAGGCAGCTCATATTTGAGTGAAGGATTGAGTCTGCTACTGGAATGCAGGTTTCCTCCAGTGCAGAGTAGTCAAGGTTTGCCATCACATCAGTCACCAAAAGGGATTGCAAATGGAGCAGCAATTGAGACTGGAGGGTCTGGAAAAGAGCAATTGCAAGAGGTTATGATGACTTACTTTGAAATTTACTTTGAACCTTGAACTTTGAGGTTGAATCCCTCCGCTCAAACATGAGGAGAGTAAAGAGAGCTGCAGCCAAGAGAGGTCTGATTCCCCAACTAAAAAAAACTAAAAAGAGAAGTATGGATTTAAGATAAGGATCGTTGTGGGTAACGGGTTTTTTTTCCTTTCCTGGGTGTAAGTGTGTGTAAGAAAAGAAATTCCAAAGTGTGAATTACTGTGAATGGGTGAGAGACAGAGAGTTCCCAGTTACTGACCCCCTACAGGCACTCCAGCAGAGTGCCAGTTTTGTAGGTTATGAACTAGAAAGTATTAAGAATGTTGAGAAGTAAGTGGAATGGATTAACGGAGTTGATAGGGATTGCCTCCTATAAATATATTTAATGTACGTGATCTGCAGCGTGTTTGAAGTGTTGATAGAAAAGAAAAAAAACTACAAGCAAACTTTAGGGTGGTGACTGGAGAAATGATTAAATGAGTCCCACAGGTAAAACAAGTGAAACGGGGTGGGGGGAGCTGGGTGGCAGAAAGATTTGTCAAGGATAAGACTGTCTACCTCTGTGAGGATGAATGATATGGTGATTTAAGTACATTCTAAACAAATCTAGCAGAATCTGTAAGAAAACGTTTCTTTCACACAGTAGATTAGCATATACAGAGCGTTGCACAAAAGACAGACAATCATATTAATGAATACACAGTGCTCATGTGCACTGTATTTCAAAAGTATTCCAGGTTAACCCTAGAGGTGAGGATATTAAATATTATTGTAAATGGGTTGCATCCAGGTTAAAAAAAAGTGTATACTGTTAGTTGAGTGGGATGAGAAGAGTTAAGTAGAATTGTGGGAGTTTTGCACCATTGCCTGAGCCAATTGAAACATTAGAGAGTTGAACCTGCCAAGGAACCAAGGACAAAATTTTATCCACATAGTTTAAAGAATATTGCAACAGCTGTCCTATGCAATTGGAATGTTATTTTAACTTATAGTTCTGCTTTACATTTAACTTAAATGACAGTGACCAAGTTTTGGCTAATCATTACCAGATAAACTTCTGCTTGTAATATCACTGTAAACTTGGTTTTAATATCCACAAAGCACTGGGGTAAGGCAGTGTAGATGGTAGGAGTTAAAGAGGGGAATGTCCGATTAGGGTGTGTTTTGTTTTATGGTCAGCCTGGCCACAGAGCTCGAAGATGTCCTCAGCGGCAAAGCAACTTTGATAAGACAGCTTCAGCCTTCACTACTACCAACATCACAGACTATGCTGTTCACTTTAAATAATGCTCTCCCGAACTGTACTGAAGAAACTGTAGATTATATTTCTACCCATTGTAAAGATTTCCGAGATTGTCATTCCCCTGAGTGTACTGGACAATGACTAGATTTCCTGGTTGATACTAGAGCCACGTTTTCCACAACTTGTTCTTCCGATTGACCTTGAGCATCCTTGAGCAATGAATTGATAGGCGTTATAGAATTTACAGGACAGCCAGTCTCTTTACACATTCCTCACACGGTCACTTATCAGCTTTACAGATATGAAGGAGAGAATCATTTTCTTATAGGACAAGACTTGTGATTAATTTGTGAGGATGGGATTTCCTTTGTAAACCTGGATGTACACTGGCATGCTACCCTGAAAGGATACAACTTGATGTATCAGAAATGGTACACCTAATGGTTTGAGCATTGTTAGAGGTCTCTGCTTGAAATAACTGGTGGTAGAAGTTTACCAATAATTCTTTTTCTGACAAAGCATTGATTATGATTGAACAAATACTACAATGCTCAGAAGTTCATACAGTGTTAGAGAAATGCCCATGCCTGACATCCAAGTAACATGCGACCATCCACTTTATCACACATTCCTCTGCAGAAGGTCCAGCTCATTGATGAATAAGCTGTAAAGCAATTACTGCAAGACTATCATAGCAAATCCTTCTTTCTTGCTCTTTTTACTCTGTGCCTGGGCCACGAAGGTATTGTTGTCACCTGATGCTGAACCGCTTTATAAAATGTCACCTGATGTCATCCTGCATGTCATTCTTCGTGTCATACTGCTTCACTGTTTAAGGGACTTGAGGCCCATGGCCAACCACCTCTGGAAGAAAGCTGTGCCTTTTCGGAGTGAACTCTTTTAGCATTTCCCCAGGTAATTGCCTTGACATACAGCGACCTTACATCCTATTCCACTAACTTTGAATATTAAGTCCTGAGCCTTTCCCAGACAAAGAATAATGAGATAACCAAATGTTTGCTTACTCACGTACCAGAGCTCCAATGGGTGAAAGGAGGTAATGTTGTGAGGCAAATAATATCTGCTGAATCCTTTTAAGGAACAATTAGATTGTACAAAACCCTTCCATGCTGCTTCAGTATGTGAATACTGTGCTTCAATGTTTTCCAAACCATAAAGCTTCTGAATAATCTATCAGAGTTCTCTGGCTGACTGTGGTGAACTACATATACCTGTCTGACTGCTCCTGTGGCTCCTCCCACAGACCCCTGTATAAAGGCGACTGAGGCCTGTTGCCCAGCCTCATTCCCCAGGATGTAGTGTTGTTCATTCTTCCAGTCAATAAAAGCTGATACCTCGCTTCTTACATCTCAGAGTGAGTTATTGATGGTGCATCACTGACAAAGATCACAAGGTGTCAAAAAAGGCTCTAGAAATCATGGACGCATTGGTAATCATTTTCCAATGTTCTATAGATTCAGGAACAGTTCCTGCTGATTGGAGGGTGGCTAATGTTGTCCCACTTTTCAAGAAAGGAGGGAGAGAGAAAACAGGGAATTATAGACTGGTTAGCCTGACGTCAGTGGTAGGAAAGATGCTGGAGTCAATTATAAAAGAGGAAATTACGACACATTTGGATAGCAGTAGAAGGATCAGTCCGAGTCAGCATGGACTTATGAAGGGAAAATCATGCTTGACTAATCTTCTGGAGTTTTTTGAGGATGTAACTATGAAAATGGACAAGGCAGAGCCAGTGGATGTAGTGTACCTGGACTTCCAGAAAGCTTTTGATAAAGTCCCACATAAGAGATTAGTGGGCAAAATTAGGGCACATGGTATTGGGGGCAGAGTACTGACATGGATTGAAAATTGGCTGGCTGACAGGAAACAAAGAGTAGTGATTAACGGGTCCCTTTTGGAATGGCAGGCTGTGACCAGTGGGCTACCACAAGGTTCGGTGCTGGGACCGCAGCTGTTTACAATATACATTAATGATTTAGATGAAGGGATTAAAAGTAACATTAGCAGATTTGCTGACGACACAAAGCTGGGTGGCAGTGTGAAATGTCAGGAGGATGTTATGAGAATGTAGGGTGACTTGGACAGGTTGGGTAAGTGGGCAAATGTATGGCAGATGCAGTTTAATGTGGATAAATGTGAGGTTATCCACTTTGGTGGCAAGAACAGGAAGACAGATTACTATCTAAATGGAGTCAAGTTAGGAAAAGGGGAAGTACAACGAGATCTAGGTGTTCTTGTACATCAGTCAATGAAAGCAAGCATGCAGGTACAGCAGGCAGTGAAGAAAGCTAATGGCATGCTGACTTTTATAACAAGAGGAATTGAGTATAGGAGTAAAGAGGTCCTTCTGCAGCTGCACAGGGCCCTGGTGAGACCCCACCTGGAGTATTGTGTGCAGTTTTGGTCTCCAAATTTGAGGAAGGACATTCTTGCTATTGAGGGAGTGCAGCGTAGGTTCACAAGATTAATTCTCGGAATGGCGGGACTGTCATATGTTAAAAGATTGGAGCGACTGGGCTTGTATACACTCGAATTTAGAAGGATGAGAGGGGATCTGATTGAAACATATAAGATTATTAAGGGATTGGACACACTGGAGGCAGGAAGCATGTTCCCGCTGATGGGTGAGTCCAGAACTAGAGGCCACAGTTTAAGAATAAGGGGTAGGCCATTTAGAACAGAGATGCGGAAAAACTTTTTCACTCAGAGAGTGGTGGATATGTGGAATGCTCTGCCCCAGAAGGCAGTGGAGGCCAAGTCTCTGGATGCATTCAAGAGAGAGTTAGATAGAGCTCTTATAGATAGCGGGGTCAAGGGATATGGGGAGAGGGCAGGAACGGGGTACTGATTGTGTACGATCAGCCATGATCACGGTGAATGGCGGTGCTGGCTAGAAGGGCCGAATGGCCTACTCCTGCACCTACTGTCTATTGTCTTTGTCTATAAAGGGAGATGCTGCAGCTTTGGTCAACCACAGTGCATTAATTTGGTCTTGCCCTCAACAGGACCTATCACCTACTGAACTTTTAGCCTTAACAAGAGCCTACATCCTTGCAGTTGATGCTGTTGTAAACATTTACACTGACTCTTGTTATGTCTTTGCAGTAGCACATGACAATGGACTATTATGGAAACTTCAATTACCTTCTGCTATTACTGTTATCAAGTATGGCTCACACTAATGGGAAAGATGAAATATCTACAGGTAACAAACAGGGTGACTCTCCTGTCAGGCAACAACAGCAGATCTCTACGGCCATGTGATAACCCAGTGTACTCACAGAACATTACAGCACTGGACAGGCCTTTCAGCCTATGATGTTGCGTCAACTGTTTAACCTACTCTAAGATTAATCTAATCCTTTCCTCCTATATAACCCTCCATGTTCTATCACCCCTCTAAGACAAATGTATCTGCCTCTACCCCTACCCCTGGCAGGGCATTGAGAATGCCAACTTTTTCTCAGGTTTTATTGATGAACTTGTACAATTAAAGTGTGAAGCATCTGAGGTCAAAAAGACCTTTAGGACTGAAGCACACTCAAACAATAATGCACACACAGATAAACCACTATTTCAAATAATAACAAGGCAGCTTACGGAGAAGAAGTTATCACCCTGACACAGTGGTGTCAAGAAAACAACATTCCCTTCAATGTTGCAAAAACAAAGGAGCTGGTTGTGGACTACGGGAGGAATGGAGATGGCATCATTGACATCAATGGATCTGGGATTGAGCGTGTGAACAGCTTTAAGTTCCTCAGTATAACCATCACTGAGGGTCTCACGTGATCTGTATATACCTGCTATGTGGTGAAAAGAGTACATCGGTTCCACTGCCACGGGCCTGAATGACTTCCGCCCAGTTGCACTCACCCCCATTATTGCAAAGTGCTTTGAGAGACAGGTTCTATCACATCTGAAATCCTGTCTGCCCACTACCCTGGACCCCCATCAATTTGCCTGTCGCACCAACAGGTCAACAGAGGATGCCATCTCCATGGCACTTCACTCCTCCCTGACCCACCTGGACAGCCCCAACTCTTACATCAGAATGCTGTTCATTGACTTTAGTTCGGCATTCAATACTGGGACCCCCTCCAAGCTGATCGCCAAGCTTCGCAAGCTTGGTATCAGCTCATCCCTCTGCAATTGGACCTTGGATTTTCTGACTAACAGACCCCAATCTGTTAAGTTAGACAATCTCACCTCCTCCACTCTCACCCTGAACACCAGCGTGCCTCAAGGCTGTGTGCTGAGCCCTCTTCTGTACTCCCTTTTCACCTATGACTGCGTTCCTGTACATGGTTCTAACTCCATAATCAAGTTTGCAGATGACACCACGGTGATTGGCCCGATCAGAGGGGATGACAAGACAGCCTACAGGGACAAGGTCCAACACCTGGCCGCGTGGTGTGCCGGCAACAACCTGGCCCTTAACACCCAGAAGACCAAGGAGATCATTGTGAACTTCAGGCATGCTAGGAGCCACACTCACATCCCCATCTACATCACTGGAGCTGTAGTGGAGTGTGTATCAAGCTTCAAATTCCTTAGTGTCCACATTTTCAAGGATCTCACCTGGTCCCTGAACTCCTCCATCCTGATCAAAAAAGCGCAACAGCACCTTTATTTCCTGAGGAGCATCAAGAAAGCTCACCTCTGTCCCAGGATACTGACGGACTTTTACCACTGTACCACTGAGAGCATACTCACCAACTGCATCTCAGTGTGGTATGGCAATTGTCCCGTATCGGACTGCAAAGCTCTCCAGTGTGTGGTGAAAACTGTCCAGCGGATGATCAACACCCAATTGCCCACCATTGAGAACATCTACCATAAATACTGCCTGGGCAGTTCGAAAAGCATTATCAAGGATGCATCTCACCCTAACCATGGACTCTCCTCCCATCCGGTAGGCACTACAGGAGCCTCCGCTCCCACACCAGCAGATACAGGAAGAGCTTCTCCCCTGAGGCTGTGACCCTGCTGAACCTCACATCACAGCGCTAAGCAGTATTGCACCCATATTGTACTGTCTCAGTACGTTTATATTTGTGTGCTGTAGCACTTACTTTTTATTCACAGTTATTTTGTAAATAACACTATGTAGCAATGTGCTACACACAGCGCTGAAATAACGACACGCAGTCGGTAAGTCGTTTGGAGACTAGTTTATTCAAACTTCGCAGCGCTGGCATTTAATCCCTAGCGCCCGCCCTCTCCGGGCGGAAATGATGTCAGAGGTGCATTACCAAAGTCTCTCCCCGTGCACTGGCTATTTGTGAGCCGGTTCGCCTGCGCAGAAAGTGGGTCGCCACATAACCCCCCTCCCCCGAACCAGCGATACACCCCCCCCCCCCCCCCCCGATGTCCACAGTCTGGATCAGCCTCTGTTTGGGAGGTCTGCCTCTGTGCCGTGGTGCCTGAACCTCGACCAGCTGCGCCAAGTCCACATCGGCTGGTTTGAGTTGGTCCAGCGTGAAAACCTCCTCCTTCCCCCCAATTTCCAGAACGTACGTGGACCCGTTGTTGTTGATCACCTTGAATGGCCCGTCGTACGGCCGCTGTAGTGGTGCCCGGTGTCCGCCCCTTCGTACAAACACAAACTTACAGTTCTGCAGGTCTTTGGGTACATGGGTCGGGGCCTGACCATGCTGTGAAGTCGGTACGGGGGCCAGGTTGCCAAGCCTTTCATGTAGTCTGTCCAGGACTGCTATGGGTTCTTCCTCTTGCCCCCTTGGGGCTGGTATGAACTCTCCTGGGACGGCCAGGGGTGCGCCTTACACCAACTCGGCCAACGAGGTGTGCAGATCCTCTTTGGGCACTGTGTGAATTCCAAGCAGGACCCAGGAAAGCTCGTCTACCCAGTTAGGTCCTCTCAGGCGGGCCATGAGAGCCGACTTCAAGTGACGGTGGAAGCATTCCACTAGTCCGTTCGACTGTGGGTGGTAGGCAGTAGTGTGGTGTAGCTGCGTTCCCAACAGGCTGGCCACAGCCAACCACAGGGTGGAGGTGAACTGGGCACCTCTGTCGGAGGTAATGTGGGCCGGTACCCTGAAGCGTGCTACCCAGGTTGCAATCAGTGCTCGGGCGCAGGAATCGGCTGATGTGTCGGTGAGTGGGACCGCCTCTGGCCACCTCATGAACTGGTCTACCATAGTTAGGAGGTACCGCGCTCCTCGGGACACTGGTAGGGGGCCCACTATATCCACATGAATGTGGTCGAACCTCCGGTGGGTGAGTTTGAACTGCTGCGGCGGGGCTTTAGTGTGCCGCTGCACCTTGGCTGTTTGGCACTGCGTGCACGTTCTGGCCCATTCACTGACCTGCTTGCAAAGTCCGTGCCACGCGAACTTGCTGTAGACCAGCCGGATGGATGTCCTGATAGATGGGTGCGCCAAACCGTGTATGGAATCGAAAACTCACCGCCTCCAGGCTGCCGGGACAATGGGGTGAGGTTGGCCGGTAGCCACGTCGCACAGGAGGGTCCTATCACCTGGGCCTATGAGAAAGTCCTGCAGCTGCAAACCCGAGACTGCGGTCCTGTAGCTGGGCATCTCGTCGTCTGCCTGCTGCGCCTCCGCCAGTGCTGCATAGTCCACCCCCAGGGACAGGGCCTGGACAGCTGGCCTGGAGAGTGCGGCCGCCACAACGTTGTCCTTTCCCGAGACATGCTGGATGTCCGTCGTGTATTCGGATATGTAGGACAGATGTCACTGCTGGCGAACCGACCAGGGATTGGACACCTTTGTGAACGCAAAGGTCAACGGTTTGTGGTCCGTGAACAGGGTGAACAGCCTGCCTTCTAAGAAGTACCTGAAATGCTGGATTGCCAGATACAGTCCCAACAGCTCCCGGTTGAAAACACTGTACATGAGTTTGGGTGGTTGTGGGTGCTTGCTGAAGAATGCCAGGGGTTGCCAGCGCCCCTCGATGAGCTGCTCTGGCACCCCACCAACTGCTGTGTCGGATGCGTCCACAGTGAGTGCGGTCGGAACGTCCGTTCTGGGGTGCACCAGCATCGTGGCATCTGCCAAGGCTTCCTTGGCTTTAACGAAAGCGGCCGCGGCCTCCTCATCCCAAGTAATGTCCTTGCCTTTACCCGACATCAGGGTGTACAAAGGGCGCATGATATGGGCTGCTGAGGGGAGGAAACGGTGGTAGAAGTTCACCATACCAATGAACTCCTGCAAGCCTTTGACTGTGTTGGGCTGGGCCAAATGGCGGATCGCATCGACCTTGGCGGGCAGAGGTGTTGCCCCGTCTTTGGTAATCCTGTGGCCCAGGAAGTCAATGGTATCGAGACCGAACTGGCATTTGGCTGGGTTGATCGTGAGGCCGAAATCACTCAGGCAGGAGTAGAGCTGGCGGAGGTGGGACAGATGCTCCTGGCGACTACTGCTGGCTATAAGGATGTCGTCCAAATAGATGAACGCAAAGTCCAGGTCGCGTCCCACCGCATCCATTTGCCGCTGGAACATCTGTGCGGCATTCTTCAGGCCGAACGGCATTCGGAGGAACTCGAACAGGCCAAACGGGGTGTTAAGTGCCTTTTTGGGGATGTCTTCAGGGTGCACCGGGATTTGATGGTATCCCTGGACGAGGTCTACTTTGGAAAATATTCTTGCCCCATGCTGGTTTGCTGCAAAGTCCTGTATGTGCGGCACAGGGTAGCGGTCTGGAGTTGTAGCCTCGTTCAGTCTGCGATAGTCGCTGCATTGTCTCCAACCCCCAGCTGCTTTGGGCACCATGTGCAAGGGGGAGGCCCATGGGCTGACGGACCTCCGTACGATCTCCAATTCCTCCATCCTCCTGAACTCCTCCTTCGCCAGGCGGAGCTTTTCCAGGGGGAGCCTTCATGCGCGGGTGTGGAGGGGTGGTCCCTTGGTCGGGATGTGGTGCTGTACTCCGTGTCTGGGCATGGCTGCCGTGAACTGCGGTGCCAGAATCAATGGAAAGTCCGCCAGGATTCTGGTGAATTTGTTGTCCGACAGCGTGATGGAGTCCAGGTGTGGGGCCGGCAACTTGGCTTCACCCAGGGAGAACGTCTGGAAAGTCTCGGCATGTACCAGTCTTTTCCCTTGCAAGTCGACCAGCAGGCTGTGAGCTTGCAAGAAGTCCGCCCCCAGGAGTGGTTGGGCCACGGCAGCCAGTGTGAAGTCCCACGTGAACCGGCTGGCGCCGAACTGCAGCTGCACTGTGCAGGTGCCGTAGGTCCTTATCATGCTGCCGTTTGCGGCCCTCAGGGTGGGTCCTCGCTTCCTGTTGTAGGTGTCGTAACCCGTCGGGGGCAAGACGCTGATTTCCGCTCCGGTGTCGACCAAGAAGCGGCGTCCCGACTGTTTGTCCCAGACGTACAAGAGGCTGTCCTGGTGGTCAGCCGCCATAATCATTAGCGGCAGCTGGCCCTGGCCCTTGCAGGGCGGGCGATAACGGCGGGCGGTAACGGCAGGCTTTTGTGCCCCACCGCTAGTGGTAGAAACACCACTGTTCGCTGGCCTCCTCACTCCTGCCTCTGTGTTGTGTGTTGGTCTGGTCTGCTGTTGGGCGCGTGGCCTGGTAATCTGACCGATGGATGCCACGCTCTCCCTCTTGGCTTTCCACAGCACGTCTGCCCGGGCCGCCACCTTCCGGGGTTTGCTGAAATCGGCGTCGGCCAGCAGCAGATGCATGTCCTCGGGCAGTTGCTCTAGGAACGCTTGCTCGAACATGAGGCAGGGCTTGTGTCCGTCAGCCAGGGCCAGCATCTCGTTCATCAATGCTGATGGCAGTCTGTCTCCCAAACCGTCCAGGTGAAGCAGGCGGGCACCCCGCTCACGCCGTGAGAGGCCAAAGGTCTCAATGAGCAGCGCTTTGAATGCTTCATATTTGCCTTCTTCCGGGGGCGACTGTATGAAATCCGCAACCTGGGCGGCCGTCTCCTGGTCAAGGGCGCTCACCACGTGGTAGTAACGCGTGGAATCAGACGACATCTGCTGAACCTGGAACTGGGCTTCTGCTTGGCTAAACCACACGCGTGGTCGCAGCGTCCAGAAAGTCGGCAGTTTTAGCGAAACTGCGTGAACAGATGAAGAGCCAGTCATCTTTGGTCCAAATCCTGTTTGGACCGTCGGGGTCACCAATGTAGCGATGTGCTACACACAGCTGAAATAACAACACGCAGTCGGTAAGTCATCTCGAGACTAGTTTATTCAAACTTCGAGGCGCTGGCATTTAATTCCTAGCGCCCGCCCTCTCTGGGCGAAAATGTTGTCAGAGGTGCATTACCAAAGTCTCTCCCCACGCGCTGACTAATTGTGAGCCGGTTCGCCTGCGCAGAAAGTGGGTCACCACAACTATGCATTTCTGGTTAGATGCTAACTGCATTTCATTTGGCTTTGTATCTGTACTCAGCACAATGACAATAAAGTTGAATGTAATCTAATCTTTCACCTCAGACGGTTGAAGAAGTTTGGCATGAGTCTCCAAATCCTAAGAACTTGCTACAGGGACACAACTGGGAGCATCCTGACTGGCTGCATCACTGCTTAGTATGGAAACTGTATTTCCATCAGTTGCAGGACTCTGCAGAGAGTGGTGCGGACAGCCCAGTGCATCTGTAGATGTGAACTTCCCATTATTCAGGACAGTTACAGAGACAAGTGAGTAAAAAGGGCCCGAAGGATCATTGGACACCCGAGTCACCTCAACCACAACCTGTTCCAGCTGCTACCATCCAGGAAACAGTACCACAGCATAAAAGCCAGGACCAACAGGCTCTGGGACAGCTTCTTCCACCAGGCCATCAGACTGATTAATTCATGCTGACACAACTGTATTTCTATGCTTTACTGACTGTCTTGTTGTATATACTATTTATTTATTTATTACAAATTATTATAAATTACACATTGCACACTTAGATGGAGATGTAACGTAAAGATTTCTACTCACGTATGTGAAGGATGTAAGTAATAAAGTCAATTCAGTTCAATTCACTGAGTACAAGACTCTCAGGGGCTCTGTCATGACCCCGATGGTTGTCCAATAGCACCCTCCCCTCTTGTCCCATGACTTGCCTGTGTGGTAAATAAGTTATCACATGAGAGAAGGGAGGCAATGATGGGTGTGATCGAAAATGAGTGGAATGCACCAGGTTTTCCAGTTATAGCAGGAAATATGTGGCAAACTGTATAATTTGCCAATGACATAACCCTTGAAAGACACTGTTGGTATCTGCTGCTGCTGGGCCCTCCCTGTAGGGGCCATTTCTATGTGAATAGAAAAAGTCCCTTTCGAACAGAGATGAGGAGGAATTTCTTTAGCCAGAGGGTGGTGAATCTGTGGAATTCATTGCCACAGACAGCTGTGGAGGCCAATTCATTGGGTATATTTAAAGCTAAGACTGATAGACTCTTGATGAGTCAGGACATCAAAGGGCACAAAGAGAAGGTAGGAAAATGGGGGTGCGAGGGATAATAAATCAGCTATGATTGAATGACGGAGCAGACTCTACATGCTGAATGGCTTAATTCTGCTCCTATTCTTTATAGTCTTATCTCCAAGTGGACTCTTTGCAATTACCTGAGTAGATGTATGAATTATAACCATTTATTGTTATCGTGTGTTTGTTTTCTCAATGGACAGAAGCTTATCTAACTCATAGAAATGATACTACAACTGTTGCTAGGTTCTCACAGACTGGCAGAGTGGATGGGAGTCTTCTTCATGGAACCCACCATCTATTCGCAACCAGCCAGGGGACACCGTGCTCTCAGGGGTGGATTCACTGATGGTCACCGACATACATGCTTGTTGGGAATCATCCTGAAATTACAAAATTATCAATATATTATGCTGCTTCGGGAGGGTGGACTTTGTCAACAGCCCACCCTTGGCATTCCTAGTGGCCGGTTGTATTTATTGTTCTTGTTTGAAAATGCTTTTGTGGGATTACAATGAGGTGTTCAAGCTCATTTATTGTTACATTTTAGCTTGGGTTATTCACCTGTGTTTGTGGGTCACCCTGACTGTAACCAGGATATGCAATAATCACGTCCCCTGTCTGTCTATGACTGAGTGAGTTCTCTCCCTGGGTCTTAGCACTCGGTTACATTGGCCAGCTGGAGAGCAGCAAAACCCACAGTGGCCCAATGCAGTTTAGCGGATCCAGGGGCAATTGGTGGTGCTGGTGCTTCAGGGGAAGACAATTGATAAATACCCATGTTGATTGGTGGTCAGAATGAGATCAGGGAGGGCATTAAGTGACCATCTCTTCCAACCTAACGTACTGGTATAGGTGCTGATAGCGTGGAATGCTGTACTTGGTAAAATGAAATATAGACCAGTTGACCCTCAAGCAGAATATTCACATCCTGTCAGCAAAGGGCTTCTAGTCACACATCACCTCATCGAAGCTTCCAACTCCCACATCAATCTGTGTGCCCTTGACCTTCTCCATTTCTACTGTGACCAATCACAAATTGGAGGAATGATAACTCACATTCCACTTGGGCAGTTTACAAGCCATTGGGTTGAAGATTGTCGAGCACCTTCATTCCATCTGCAACAAGCGGGTTTTCCTGATGGCCAACCATTTTATTTCCAATCCCTATTCCCAATTTTTGGGTCCATGGCCTTCTCTACTGCCATGATGAAGCCACTTTCAGGAGCATAACTTCAACACCTCTGGGAAACCTCCAACCTGATGGGATAAACAGTGATTCCTCTAACAAACAGTAATTTACCCCCTCCCCCTTTCCTGTTCTTCTATTTATCACTCGGGCACCCCTGATAACTTCTCTCTTCTCCTCACCTGCCTATCACTTCCCTCTGGTGTCCCTCATCTTTCCCTTTCTTCCATGGTCTATTCTCTTCTCCTATCATATTCCTTCTTCATCCCTATACCTTTCCACCTATCACCTCCCAACTTCTTACTTCTCCCCCTCCCCCATCAGCCTACCTCCCTCCTCACCTGACTTCACCTGTCAACTACTTTGTACTCCTTTTCTCCTCCCACCACCTCATTATGGCTTCTTCCCTCTTTCTTTCCAGTCCTGATGAAGGGTCTCAGCCTGAAATGAGTACTGTTTATTCTTTTTCATAGATGCTGTCTGACCAGTTGAGCTCCCCCAGCACTTTGTATGTGTTATATTGAAGATAAATTCTCGACTTTCAGGTAACTGGCACCCTTAATGATCCTATGCCACACACACTCACCTGCCATTTACAGTAATTTCCTTCTTTGTTCACTTTTTTCATCCCTTTCCCACCCGGTTGGTTCCATCTGTTCATCATCTCTTCCATTTGTCTCCACCTATCATCTACCTGCCTCCATATCAGCTCCCTACAGAACGACAATCTTTCCTACTCCTCTCAGTCCTGATGCCAGGTCTTGGTTCTGTAAACGTCAACCCACACCTTCAGCCTCGAAGATGCTGGTTGACCCACAGAGTTCATCCAACATTCAGATATTGTAACAAATCTAAAGGCTGTTGTATCAAACAGGCTCTATTTGACCTTTACAGACATTCTCTCCTCTTCCCTCTTTCATTGGGCAGGAAGTACAAAGAGCTCACGGCACAGACTAGCAGTGGTAGCTTCTACCAACCACTATAAAGCTAATAAATATTTCCTTCGTACAATAGATGGACTCTTGACTTCACTGTCTACCTTATTATAGAATGCTGAGTATGGAACATTAAGGCACAGTACAGGCCCTTTGGCCCATGATGCGTGCTGACCTTTTAACCTTCTCTAAGATCAGACTAGCCTTCCTTGTAACTTTCCCAAGCTCTTCACTGTAACTTGGTACATGTGACAATAACAAAACAATTTTCAATTCCAATAGTTCCTCAAACCATGGTGTCACCTATTACAGCCACCCAGGGGAGGAGGCACCAGAAGCGGTGTGAGAGAAGGCACTGGGATCTGTGGTAGATGAGGAGGCTAGTCCCAGCAGGCTGGCTCTTCCATCAATTTTGCTCTCCAGTGTTTGGTCCCAGGAAAACAAACTGAATTCTCTTCGACTGACCCAGCACGAGGTGAGGAACTGCCATGTGCTGCTTCTTACAGAAAAGTGGCTCCAGGACAACACTTGATGTGTCATCAGTCTTCAGGCCATGCTGCACAAGGGCCTGTACTGAATGTGACTGTATGTGCTGGATCACAACTATATATGCAATGTGTGACTATATGTACTGTGTTTTGCACCTTGGCCCCAGAGGAACAATGGTTCATTTAGCTGTATACTGTAGGCTGTATATATTGTTCAATGACAAATAAAAACTTGAACTTGAAACATGCAGGGGAAACTTGGCAAGAAAGATAAGGGTTAAAGAATTGTGCAAGTAGTAGATAAACTATATGTATGCTGGGGCTTCTGTTAACTATGCTAAAGATCTCTGGTCTTGAAGCTGAGGAGGTTCTGCAGAACCAAGAAGAACTAAAAATATCTCTTCCTTATAGGGTTTTCTTCAAAGCAAGAAGCTCCTTATGAAATCTGTTATCTAAAGTTTCTGATGTAAGTTTCTTGCTGAAACCTCTGAGTTCCTCCAGTAGATTGGTTGTTGCATCTGAAATTTATCTGTTAGAGTATAAGATTATTACACATAGGAGGATAATTATGCAATTTGGCCCATCAAGCCTGCTCTGCCATTGTGTCATGGCTGATTTATTACCCCTTTTAACCCCATTCTTCCACCTTCTCCCCATAACCTTTGACGTCCTTACTAATCAAGAACCTATCAACGTCCAGTTTAATTATACCCAGTGACTTGGCCTTCACAGGTATTTGTGGCAACAACTTCCACAGATTCACCAACCTCTGGCTAAAGAAATCCTTCTATTCTGAGGCTGTGCCTCCGTTCCTAGATACCCCCACTATAGGAAACATCGTCTCCACGTCCATTCTATCTAGGCCTTTTGATATTTTATCAGTTTCAATGAGATCCCTCCTCATTGTTTTAAACCCCAGTGAGTACAGGCCCAGAGCCTTCATTCATTCCTCACACATTAACCCTTTCATTCTGGGATCATTCTCGTGACCCTCCTTTGGTCCATCTCTAATGCCAGCACATCTTAGATAAGGAGGCCAAAGCTGCTCACAGGATTCCAAGTGCAGTCTGACAAATACCTCATAAAGCCTCAGCATTAAACCCTTGCTTTCATATTCTCATCCCCTTGAAATTAATGTTAATATTGCATTTGGCTTCCTTACCACTGACTCAACCGGCAAGTTAGGCTATCCTACATGAGGATCCTAAGACCATTTGTAACTCTAACTTCTGAAATTGTTTCCTGTTTAGAAAACAATCTATGCCTTTATTCCTTCTGCCAAACTGTATGAGCATACACTCCCCTACACTATATTTCATCTACCACTTCTTTTCTCATTCTCCCAATCTAAGTTCTTCAGCAGACTCTCTGCTTTTTCAAAATTACCTGCCCCTCTACCTATCTTTGTATCATCCCCAAATGTGGCCACAAAGCCATCAATGGTGTTATACAATGCATTGACAAAAAATGAAAAGAAGTGGTCCCCACACTAAGCCCTGTGGAACACCACTATTACCCACAGCAAACCAGAACAAGCCCCCTTTATTCCCATTCTTTTCCTCCTGCCAGTCAGCCAATCTTCCATCCATGCTAATATCTTTCCTCTAATACCACGGACTCTTACCTTGTTTTGGGGTTATCAAATGTGGCACCATCTCAAATGCCTTTTGAAAATCTGAGTAAGCAACATTCACCAACTCACCTTTGTCTATCCTGCCTGTTACTTCTTCAAAGAATTCCAAAAGATTTGTGAGGCAAGATTTCCCTTTAAGGAAGTCATGTTGAACTTGACCTACCTTATCATGTGCCTTCATGTTTCTCAAAACCATTCCAGAACCTAGTGGTTCTTGAAATGCCTCCACTAGTAATGCTTCCACAATCTCTTCAACTACCTCTTTCAGGGCCCTGAGGTGTAATCCATCTGATTCAGGTGATCTATCTACCTTCCGACCTTTCAGCTTCCCAAGCACCTTCTCCAGAACTAAGCTCACTTCTGCCCCTGACACTCTTGAATTTCTGGTATACTACTTGTGTCTTCCACAATGAAGACTGACACCAAATGCTCATTATGTTTGTCCACCATTTCTTTGTCCCACATTACTACCTCTCCAGCGTTATTTTCCAATGTCTGATATCCACTCTTGCCTCTCTTTTACTCTTCATATATCTGAAAACACTTCTGGTATCCTCTTTATGTTATTGGCTAGCTTACCTTCATAATTCAATTCTTCTCTCCTTACATTTTTTAAAAAATTTGCTTTCAGTTGGCTTGTAAAAGCTTCCCATCCTCTAGCGTTCTATTTTTGCTATATTACATATATGACCTGTCTTGGTCTAACCAAGCAGAGTCCACTGCCAAGAAGGCCCACCAGCGCCTTTACTTCCTGAGAAAGCTGAAGAAATTTGGCCTGTCCCCTAAAACCCTCACTAATTTTTATAGATGCACCGTAGAAAGCATTCTTCTAGGGTGCATCACAACCTGGTATGGAAGTTATCCTGTCCAAGACCGGAAGAAGCTGCAGAAGATCGTGAACCTAGCCCAGCACATCACACAAACCAATCTTCCATCCTTGGACTCACTTTACACCACACGCTGTCGGAGCAGTGCTGCCAGGATAATCAAGGACAAGACCCATCCAGCCAACACACTTTTTGTCCCACTTCCCTCTGGGAGAAGGTACAGTAACATGAAGATTCATACGGCCAGATTTGTGAACAGCTTCTTTCCAACTGTGATAAGACTGCTGAACAGATCCTGACCCGGATCTGGGCTGTACCTTACAAATATCTGAACCTGACTTGCACTACTTTAGTTTCCCTTTTCTATTTTCTAATTATGATATATAATTTAAATTTTTATTATATTTACTTCGATTTGTACTTCAGGGAGTGCGAAGCGCAGAAACAAATATCACTGTGATGATAGTACGCTCTAGTATCAATTGTTTGGTGACAATAAAGTAAAGTACATGCCTTCTCTTTTCCTTTTATGATGTCTTTGACTTTCCTTGTCAGCCATGGTTGCCTTATCCTCCCTTTAGAATACTTCTTCTTTGGGATGTAGCTATCTTGCACTTTCCAAATGGTTCCCAGAAACTCCAGCCATTGCTATTCTGCCGACATTCCTGCTAGTGTCCCCTTCCAATCAACTTTGGTCTGCTCCTCTCTCATGCCTTTGTGGTTCCCTTTATTCCACTCTAATACAGGATACATCTGTATTTAGCTTCTCCCTTGCATGCTGTGTTGTTGCTGGAGTCATGCTGGCATTTGCAATCTGACTCCAGCACATTCTCAAACTGTATTGGGCATTGACACAAACTCAGCATTTCACTGCATGTTTTGGTGTACATGTGACAAATAAACTTAATCTTTACTCTTAAACTTCTGACATCAGGGAAATATTTGATGAGATTTCTTAAAGAGGATTAAATACCTTCCCAAAAAGTTTTATGCTCCCAAGCAGAGTCACAATGGATTCAGTTTGCTTTCAAAGCAGGTAGCATTAATGTCTTGGAGTTTCAAGAGGTGAAACGAGATGGCTTATTTCAATCATACAGGAATTTATCTGCCCACATTGAATGACAGGGCATGATTATAGCTTGCATTTGAGAACTTGCCTTCAAGGGGCTCAGACCAAATCCCTAAAATTGGCCTGAAGGTTAGTTGAATACATATATTTCAGAGATTACTGTACACAAAGGAAGAAAGTTTCAGCAGGAGAGACAAAAGGAAATGTTTTGCTGAAGAAAACAGAAACTGCTTCTTCACCATTTTTGATAAATTATGCAGTAAAATCTCAATCAGCTGAATGGTGTAGTTCTGCTCCTGTGTCCTATAGCTCTGTAGAGGGGGGTTGAGAGGGATAATAAATCAGCCATGATGGAATGGTGGAGCAGACTTGATGGGCTGAAAGGCCTATTTCTGCTCCAATCTATGACTTTCTCATAACCTTTGTTCATCTTGATGAGTTCAGCTCCAACAATGTTCAGGAGGCTTCACATAATCCAGTTCAAAGTAGCCTGCTGGATTCATAGCCTATCCACTTCCTAAATATTCAATTTCCTCAACATAGCATGGACCATCTGCAAACTGTGCTGCAGTTAGTCTCCTAGGTTACCCCCAAATCCTTGACCTTTACAACCAAGAAGGACGACTGAGTTGCAGGTGAATGTGATCACCACCTTTTCCAGGCTTCCATCAAATTTATAGACTTGGAAGTATATCTCTGTTTCTTCATTACTGCAGGGACTAAATCCTGAAACTTCTTAATTCATGCTAGTCACCTTCACCATGAAGAATGCAACGGTTACAGAAAGCAATGGGTGGCATTGTAGTGTAGCAGTTAGCATTATGCTTTCCAGCTCCAGTGACCCGGGTTCAATTCTGCTGCTGTCTGTAAGGAGTTTGTATGTTCTCCCCTGTAACAACGTGGATTTCCTCTGGGGTTCCGTTCTCCTCCCACGTTCCAAAGACATACGAGAGTAGTAGGTTAACTGGCCACATGAAAATAATTGGGCAGCATGCCCTCATTAAGCCAGAAGAATCAGTTACCATGCTGTATCTCTAAATAATAAAAATATAATAACTCATCACCTCACTCTCAAGAAATAGCAGTTCAGGGGGCACATTAACAACGTTTAAAAACCATCTAGGTCAGTAGACAGATAGGAGAGGCTTCGCAGACTATGGACCAAGCGTAAGTAGGTAGATCTAGGTCTCTGGGTAACACAGCTGAACCTAGTAACACACACAAAATGCTGGAGGAATGCAACAACCAGACGATATCCATGGAAAAGTGTAAATAGATGATGTTTCGGGCTGAGACTCTTCATGAGGACTGGGGAGAAAAGATGAGAAGTCAGAGTAAGAAGGTGGGGGAGGGGAGGAAGAAATACAAGGTAGGTTAAACCAGGGGGACGGGGGGTTAGGGCGAATGGTGAAGTAAAGAGCTGAGTAGTTGATTGGTGAAAGAGGTAAAGGGCAGGAGAAGGAGGAATCTGATAGGAGAGGACAGAAGGCCATGGAAGAAAGGGAAGGGGGAGGAGCACTAGAGAGATGTGATGGGCAGGCAAGGAGATAAGGTGAAAAAGGGAAATGAGAATTGGGAATGGTGGAGGGGAGGTGGTGCCCATTTCCAGAAATTCAAGAAATCAATATTTATACTATCGGGTTGGAGGCTACCCAGACGGAATATAAACTGTTGACCTGTCAACCTGAATGTGGCCTCTTCAGGATAATAGAGGAACCCGCGCACTGACGGAATGGGAATGGGAAGTAGAATTAAAATGGGTAGCCACTGGGAGATCCTGCTTGTTCTGACAGATGGAGGATTGGTGCTTGGTGAAGCGGTCTCCCAATTTACGTCAGGTCTCACCAACACACAGGACGCCACACCAGGAGCACTGGGTACCGTAGATGACCCCAACAGACTCACAGGTGAAGTGTCACCTCACCTGGAAGGTAGTGAGGGAAGAGGTGTGGGGGCAAATGTAGCACTTGTTCCTCTTGTAAGGATAAGTACCAGGAGGGACGAATGGACAAGGGAGTTGCATAGGGAGAGATCCCTATGGAAAGCAAAAAGTGGGGGGGGGGGAAGGATTTGATTGCTGGAGAAATCCCATTGGAGGCAACCTAATCTGGAACTCTTCCTGAGACATAAATGAATCATAAAGCTAAAAAAAAAACTAACTGCTGGAGGAATTCAGGGGTTTGAGCAACATCAATGTGTGTTAGACCTTAAAGTACAGGAGCAGAATTAGGCCATTTGGCCCACCAAGTCTACTCCACCATTCAATCTCCGCTGATCCTTTTTTTTCCCTCCTCAGCCCCACCCCACGTCCTTCTCCCGTAACCATTCTCAAGAACCTTTCAATCTGCCTTAAATACACCCAATGACCTGGCCTCCACAGCTGCCTGTGGTAACAAATTCCACAAATTCACCACCCTCTGGCTAAAGAAAAATTCTCCACAGCTCTTTTTTAAATTGACGCCCCTCTACCCTGAGGCCGTGTCCTCTTATTCTAGACTCTCTCACCATGGGAAACATCTTTTCCACATCTACTCTGTCTAGGCCTTTCAACATTCAAAAGGTTTCAAAGAGATCCTTCCCCCCCCCCCCCCCCCCCCCATCCTAAATTTCAGCAAGTACAGACCCAGAGCTATCAAATGTCCCTCGTATGATATCTCTTTCATTCCTGGAATCATCCTTGTGAACCTCCTCTGGACCCTCTCCAATGCCAGCACATCTTTTCTTAGATGAAGAGTTTAATGCTGTTCACAATACTCAAGGTGAAGCTTTACTGTTGCTTATAAAGCCTCAGCATCATATCCTTACGCTTGTATTCTGGACCTCTTGAAATGAATGCTAGCATTGCATTTGCCTTCCTGACCATCGAATCTACCTGTAAGTTAACCTTTAGGGTGTTCTGCACAAGGACTCCTGAGTCCCCTTTGCATCTCAGTTTTTTGGGTTTTCGCCACATTTCAGAAATAGTCTACACATTTATTTCTTACTACCAAGTGTGTGACCATGCATTTTCCAACCACAAACAAATGAGAGAATTTACAGATGCTGGAAATACAAGCAACACACACAAAATGCTAGAGAAACTCATAGATGCTGCCTGATCTGCTGAGCTCCCCCAGCATTTTTTGTGTGTTGCTTGGATTTCTAACATCATGTTTCATTTGCCACTTTCTTGCCCATTCTCCTGATCTGTCTAAGTCCTTCTGCAGCCTACCCATTTCTTCAACTTACCTGGCCCTTCACCAAACTTCGTGTCATCTGCAAACTTGGAAATAAAGCCAATTATTGCTGTACAGCATAAAAAGCAGTCCCAACACCAACCCACTTATTTGGGAGTTGCAGAAATGCTGATACTTTGAATGTAAAATCAGGATTGAATTTTTTTTTCCAGAATCTCTCTTCATTTATTCTACGTAGTCTCAAACCCAGCTTGTCTCTGCAACCCTAATGACCAAATATCTGTGGTTGTCACTGACAAACTTGCAAAAGAAGAAGCAGATAAGTGGTAGCACCCATTGCACAGAAAAGGTCACTTCAAGAAAAGGACATGTGCTGCAATATTTTCTCAGGGTTACAAAACCAAAGATTCTTATCATAGTGCAGCTGAAGAAAGTAGTAAGTTTTTCAGTTCTGCTTTTGAACTACATCCATCACATATAGACAAACCCAGCAAAGACTTCCCACTCTTAACTTTCAAATTGACATTGATTTTCATTTGTTTCAAAGGTGCCCATGTGTTTTAATGCCAGACTTGTCTGCTTTCCAAATCAGCTTCTCCATGGAATATTTATCTGTACTGATTATCTGACTATTTGATTTAATACTCTCTATCTCGCTCTCCCCTAACATTCATAAGCAAACCTTTTCACGATATCATTTTATCGAGTAACACCATCTCAGAGATGTGCTTCATCCGAATTGCTTTACTTGCAACCAGCCACATCTACAAACTTACTGTAATGTCTCAGTGTCATTCCATATTCAACTGAGGATCATTAATTTGTCCCAGTGGAGAGCCTTATGAATTCCTGAGATGCTGAGAGCAGTGTTGTCTGGAGCTTAGCCATATGACACTTAGCACCTGGTAGGATCACCCATGGCAGTAAGGTTAAGGGGAACTTTCGGATAAATAGTAATCTGATCAAAACTTCAACGATGGAGCTGAAAGAAAATAACACATCACACCGGCAGTGAAGGCAGAGAAAGGCTGAGGCAGAGAAGGGTTCCCAGTCAGTTTACATTCCATGCCACTGGACTTTGATCCTAATCTGTCAAAGACCACATAGTGGATGCCTGTCATCAAACTCTAAACATTAAACAAAGTCATGCACAAGCGTTCTCCGTTAAGAGAGTCCACTCTAACACCCTGGATCAAGTCCTGTAATGAACAGAAAGTGGTAAAGGGATGGGATTCTGAGGTCAGGAAACCCATAATGCACCAGAATATGTGAATCCCAGGTTGGTTTCTACAGCCACCTGAAGACCCACCAACAGATAACCACTTGGGAGAACATCATAGTCAACTTGACTGATTGCATGACCACACTATATACCCTATCCTTTTGGATTTCCACAAATCTTCAAAGGAGTAAGAATGGTCCAGGGATCTAGATTGGTTTCTCCACCTCTCAGGCTGTGGTCAGCTTATCAATTATTTTCACATTCATTTCCAGGGGAAAACTGCTCTTATGCACACCTTTCCTAACCTCAACTTCAGAATCATAATACCCATTGGTGAATTATACCCAAGTAATTTAATCTGATTCAAAAAGTATTTTGGAAATTGTTTTGTTTCGTATATAGAATATTGAAAGTATCATTCCATCCGATTCAAGAGCTCTTATTGTCAGCTCTTATTACAGTAAATCCATTACCTTTTTTAAACTTTAAGGCAATATTCACATGAGGTCCAAGAAAAGTGTGGTGTGATTCATTTTGGAAGGTCACACTTAAAGACAGAATACGGAGTTAATAGCAGTATTCTTAACAGTGTTGAGGAACAGAGGGATCCTGGAGTCCACGTCCATAAAAGTAGGAGCACAAGTTAATAGGGTGGTTAAGAAGGCATACAGTATGTTGGCTTTCATTTTGGGGGACTGAGTTCAAGAGCTGCAAGGTGAAGTTGCAGCTTTGTAAAACTCTGCTTAGATCACACTTGGAATATTGTGTTCAGTTCTGGTCAACACTTTATAGGAAGGATGTGGAAGCTTTAGAGGAGCTGCGGAGCAGTTTTGCCCAGATGCTGGATGGACTAGAGGGCAAATCTTATGTAGATAGGCTGAGCAAGACAAGGCTTATCTCTTTGCAGAGGAGGAGCATGAGAGGTGACTCGATAGAGCTGATAAGAGCCAGAGATTGAGTGAACAGCCAGAAACTTTTCTCCCAGGGTGCCACAGTAGCATAGCAGTTGGCGCGGTACCATTACAGTTCAGGATGTCAGAGTTCAGAGTTCAACCTCAGCATCCTCTGTGTGGAGTTTGTATGTCCTCCACATGTAATGCATAGGTTCTCTCCAGGTGCTCTGGTTTCCTCCCACAGTCTAAAGATGTACCAGTTGGGAGGTTAATTATCCTATCATTAGACTAGGGTTGTTAGGCAGTCCTGCTCAAAGGGTTGGAAGAACCTATTCCACATTGTATCTCTAAATCAAAAAAAAAATGCCTAGTACAAGGGGGCATACTTTTAAGGTGTTTGCAGGCAAGTATAAGGGAGATGTCAGATGTAGCTTTTTTTATAGACACTTGTGGGAAGAGCTGGCAGGGGTGATGGTAGTTAGGAACAATTAAGAGACTCTTGGACAGGCACATGGATGAATGAAAATGGAGAACTATGTAGGAGGGAAGGGTTAGATTGATCTTAGAGTGGGTTAAAGGGTTGGCAGCACATTGTGGGCCATAAGGCCTGTACTGTACTGTACTGTTCTATGTTCTATAAGCACTTCGTAGAGACACAATGCACTGCAGATGCTGGCAACTAGAGCAAACAACAAGCAAGCTGCTAGAAAACTCAGCAGGTCAAGCAGCATCTGTGGGGAAGATAAAGGAATTGTTGATATTTTGGTTCAAGGCTCTGCATCAGGACAAAATGTCATACATTGTGGTGAAGCAAGTCATTAACTTTGTTCACGTTAAGACTCTGACAACCTAGGGAAAACTCGTAATGTCAGGTTAGAACTTTTCATCATTCAGGATGGGTCATAATATTGAACAAACATCTCTTGCTCTTATATTTGTGAATAGTATATCTTCTTATTACTACCATCAGGGAAGAATTACAGAAGCCTAAGGACACACATTCAGTGTTTTAGGAACAAATTCTTCCCTTCTGCTATCAGACTTCTGAGCAGCCAGTGAACCTATGAACACTACCTCATTAACAAGCAAAAATCTGCAGATGTTGGAAATCCAAGCAACACACACAAAATGCTGCAGGAATTCAGTAGGACAGGCAGCACCTATGGAAAAGAGTACAGTCGATGTTGCAGACCGAGACCTTCCATCAGGACTGGAGGGGAAAAGATGAGGTGTCAGGGTTAGAAGGTGGAGGGGGGGGGGGGGGGAGAGGAAGAAACACAAAGCGATAGGTAAAACCAGGAGAGGTGGAGGGGAGAAGTGAAGTCCTGTAAAGCTGAGTCTGAAAGAGATACAGGGCTGGAGAAGGGGAGTCTGATAGGAGAGGACAGAAGGCCATGGAAGAAAGAAAAAGGGGAGGAGCACCAGAGGGAGGTGATGGGTAGGTAAGAAGATAAGGTGAGAGAGTGAAAAGGGAATGGAGATATGGTGAAGTGGAGGGGGGGCATTATCCAAAGTTAGAGAATTCAGTGTTCATGCCATCAGGTTGGAGGCCACCCAGATGGAATGTAAGGTGTTGTTCCTCCAATCTAAGTGTGGCATCATCGCACAGTAGAGGAGGCCATGGACTGACATGTCAGAATGGGCATGGAAAGCAGAACTAAAATGGGTGGCCGTTAGGAGATCCTGCTTTTCTGGTGGTCAGTGAAGCAGTCTCCCAGTCTATGTCAGGTCTCACTGATATACAGGAGGCCACACTGGGAGCACCAGATACAGTAGATGATCCCAACAGACTCACAGGTGAAGTGTCATCTCACCTTGAAGGGCTGTTCATGTCCCTGAAAGGCAGTGAGGCAGGAGGTGTAGCATTTGTTCCACTTGCAAGGATAAGTGCCAGGAGGGAGATCAGTGAGGAAGGTTGAAAGAACAAGGGAGTCACGTAGGGAGTGATTCCTGTGGAAAGGAACAAGTGGGGGGAAGGGGAAAGATGTGCTTTGTGGTGGGATCCCACTGGAGATGAAGGAAGTTCCAGAGAATTATGTGCTGGATGTGGAGGTGGTGGGTGAGGACAAGAGGAACCCTATCCCTGGTGGGGAGCTGGGAGGACAGGGTGAGGGCAGACATGCGTGAAATGGAAGTGACGTGGTTGAGGGCAACATTGATGGTGGAGGAAGGGAAGCCTCATACTGTGAAGAAGGACAACATCTCCTTAGTTCTGGAATGAAAAGCCTCATCCTGAGAGCAGATGGAGGAATTGAGAGAAGGGGATGGCATTTTTACAAGTAACAATGGGGAGAGGTATAGTCCAGGTAGCTATGAGAGTCTTCTATGACTTCTCTAACTTCCGTTAATGCCTCTCTTCACCTTCTTACCCCATCCCTGACAATACTTAGTTGTTTGTTTTTTTTCTCTCTCTCTGTCCATCACTCTGCCTGTTCTCCATCTCCCTCTGGTGCTTCCCCCTCCCCCTTTCTTTCTCCTGAGATCTCCCGTCCCATGATCCTTTCCTTTCTCCAGCTCTGTATCACTTTCGCCAATCACCTTTCCAGCGCTTAGCTTCATCCCACCCCCTCCGGTCTTCTCCTATCATTTCGCATTTCACCTTCCCCCCACTACTTTCAAATCTCTTAGTATGTTTCCTTTCCGTTACTCCTGATGAAGGGTCTCGGTCCGAAACGTCGACAGTGCTTCTCCTTATAGATGCTGCCTGGCCCGTTGTGCTCCACCAGCATTTCGTGTGAGCTGTGAGAATCAGTGGGTTTATAAAAGATATCAGTAGATAAGCAATCTCCAGAGATAGAGACAGAGAGATCGAGAAAGGGGAGGGAGGTGTTGGAAATGGATCAGGTAAATTTAAGGGCAGGGTGGAAGCTGGAGGCAAAGTTGATGAAGTCGACAAGCTCTGCATGGGTGCTGAAAGTAACACCAATGTAGTCGTCGATGTAGCGTAGGAAATGTGGGGAAGTGATACTGGCGTAGGCTTGGAACATAGCCTGCTCCACGTAGCCTACATGAAAGCAGGCATAGCTGGGACTCTTGGCTACAGCTTTTGTTTGAAGGAAGTGCACTACCTCACTGTTTTGTTCTCTTTTATTATGGTAACTTATAGTTTTATTGTGTATTGTACTTTCCTGCTGCTGAAAAACAACGTAGTTCAAATGTCAGTGACAATAAACCTGATTTTCATCCTGACTCTATTTATTACATTATTATCATAAATCATAATGAAAACTTGACAAAGTAAGTTGACAATTAAAGAATTATGAGATTAATGTGTAATAGATATATATTTTGGTGTCTCTGTGATAGGGATCTTCATTTTCTCAGCTCCAAGGAAATGCTGCAGGACATGTGCCTTCCTTAAAGCATCTATTTTTGTGCAAACCACTTGTCTGTTAGTTACTTTGGAAGTTTGTTAACAAAGACAATAGCTGTTTGGTCATTGGGTTGACAGAGGCAATCGGTCTGGGAATGGACACTGCAAGAACAAAGTGCTGGGAGCATCTGCAGGAAGATCTTGTCCTTATTTCACCCCAGCAATACATGGATGGATGGATAGACTTATGCAGTTGGCAAGAACCTGAGGGTAATCTGAAGGTGCTCTGGTTGCTGTCATATTGGATGCAGTCACTCTTGTCATGCACTTGAGTGAAGCTCACCAGCATCATATGTTTGAGCAACTGGTTATTTTACAGGATTGGTCTGCCTCACTGATGTATATCCAACTGCAAGATCTCTGGGAGACCTTAAGAAAGGTCCAGAGGCAGAGGCAATGAGGGAGGTTATTCAGACTGAAAGGGAAATGAGATAGATGATCTTGTTAAAGAAGTATTTTGAGGTTAAGAGTCCATCTTACCATACTAGGGTAGTGGGATAGAAGCTGTCCTTGGACCTGTTGATACGAGCTGTCTGGGGTTTGTATTTTCTGCCAGATGGGAGAAGGGTGAAGAGAGAATGTCCATGGATGAGGTCTTTTATTATGCTGGCTGTTTTACTGAGGTAGTGAGGAGAGTCTATGGAGGGGAGATGGGTTTCCGTGTTGATTATGCTGGCTGTTTTACTGAGGTAGTGAGGAGAGTCTATGGAGGGGAGATGGGTTTCCGTGTTGATTATGCTGGCTGTTTTACTGAGGTAGTGAGGAGAGTCTATGGAGGGGAGATGGGTTTCCGTGTTGATTATGCTGGCTGTTTTACTGAGGTAGTGAGGTGTAGAGAGATTCCATGGAGAGGAGGCTGGATTCATTTACATTGATTTTGAATAGTTGAAGTTTCAACACCATTCTCGGTATCATGATGCTAATCACAGCCTGCCAATATAGAAATTATCATTTATCTTAAGTGTCTTATTTCAGTTAGTCACCTTTCCATGCTAATGTATTGCCATCAATATCAAGAGTTCTTACCTCAAGCCTTTCATGTTCCGCCTTTCAAGTACCTTCTGGGAACTGAAATACACAACATCCAGACTCCCCTTTGCACATCCTGTTTGCTACATCTTCAAAGAACATTAATAAATGTGCTAGACAATGATTTTGTTTCATAAAATCAAGTCAATTTCGCTCAACTACACTCAATGACCACTTTATTACACCTGTTCATTTAATGCAAATATCTAGTCAGCCAATCATGTGGCAGCAACTCAATGCTTAAAAGTATTCAGACATGGTCAAGATGTTCAGTAATTGCTCAGAGCAAACATCAGAATGAGGAATAAGTGTGATCTAAGTAATTTTGACTGTGGAATGATAGTTGGTGCCATATGGGGTGCTTCGAGTACCTCTGAAACTACTGATCTCTTGAGATGTTCACGCACAGCAGTCTCTAGAGTTTACAGAGAATGGTGAAAAATCAAAAACATCTAGTGAGCAGCAGTTCTGTGGGTGCAAATGCTTTGTTAATGAGAGAGGTCATAGGAGAATGGCCAAACTGGTTCAAACCGACAGGAAGACAACAGTAACTCAACTAACCACGTGTTACAACAGTGGTATACAGAAGAGCATCTCTGAATGCACAACACATTAAACTTTGAAGTGGATGGGCAACAGCAGCAGAACTCAGTGTCCACTTTATTAGGTACAGGAGCTACCTAATAAAGTGGCCACTGAATGTATATTATATCCTTAGGGTCATAGAGCACTACAGCACAAAACAGGACCTTTGGCCCATCTAGTCTGTGCCTAGTCCCATCGATTCACACCAGGATCATCGCCCTGTGTACCCTTTCCATCCATGTACTTATCCAAACTTCTGTTAAACATCCATCCACCACTTCCACTGGCAGCTCATTCTACACTCTCTCCCCCTCTGAGTAAAACAGTTTCTCCTCAGGATCCCCTTCAATATTTCAACTTTCGCCCCTAAGCTATCACTTCTAGTTCTCGGCTCAGCCAATCGCAACTAGCATTTCTTTGCATACCTCTATCAAATCTCGCCTCATTCTCCAAGACTTCAAGTCTCGACATGTTCAGTCTTTCTCTCTAACTCAAGTCCCAGCAGCATTTTCTCGGTACTCTTTCAATCATATTGACATCTTTCTTGCAGGGAAGATGTCAGGTAAGTTACCGCAACTGCTCACGGTACTCAAAATTAGGCCTCAACAATGCCTTTTACAACTTCAACATAAAATCCCAACTTCAGTAATCAATACTTTGATTTATGAAGGCCAGTATGCCAAAGGCTCTCTTTATGGCCCTATATACTTGTGATGTCACTTTCAAGGAATTATGGATCTCAATTTCCCAGAATTCTTCTTCAGGTACTGCTGCTACTTCCTTAATAACATTCTATTATTCACCAAAGACAAATTTTAGGATAATTGGCCCAGTGTTTTCTGCTTTCTGACTCTGTCCATTGATCAAGGACTTTCCTCTCACAGTTTTTAGATCCACCAGGGCTTTTCCAGAAAAGAGAGATTTTTGGAAAGAACAGGACCAATGCATTGACTATGTTTGCAGCCACTTCACTTTGTATCTGAGATGCTTCATATTCCAGAGACCTAACAAGTTTAGTCACACTCATTTGCCTGATATCTTTTCCGTAGTGAAAATGATAGTGATTGTGAAGTTCTATTCACACCCTTATGCTCCACACTCACTCAAGTACAGCATTGGGAAATGATTGTGACTCAGAACTGCAGTGGAAATAAGAAACAACCCAGTCACGGGCGAAATGATTCTATAAGGACTTTAAAACTAGCTACATGTTAATGCAGACCACAGAATAAGGGGGCCTTGCAAAGAAGAGTTGCTCAGACATCAGTGAAGCCTGACTACCAATCATGAGGAAGAAACACCAGCTGCTCTATATCATCAGGAGTTTGAGGAGCTCTGGTTGCCAATACCTCTTGCAAATTTCAGCAGCTGCACCATGGAGAGCATTCAGACTGATTACATCACTGCCTGGTTAGGAGACACCAATGCACAGGATTGCGAGAGGTTGGAGAGGGGTAATTCCATTTCTGATTTCTGAATCTGTAAAGGAATGGTCAAATGAATATATCACTGTCATAATGGGGACAGGAGGCTGGACCCGTGCAGGATGCAAGCACTGAAGTACTAGGAGCAGGACAGGAACAAGTAAACGATGGACAAGATGTGGTGACCGTGGTATGCGTGAGGGACATGACGTTCGGGGTGATTCTGGGGTTCTGGGAGAGGCTTGGAGTTCAGGCAAGGCAGGAGCTTGGAGTTCACTGGGCAGGCCACATAACTCCTGGGCAGGGCCCAGACCTCCCAGGCAGGAACACAGGGGCCTGGGCACAACCCATCAACAACAGGAGATAGGTAGGGGCAGAGACCTCTGGGCAGGCTGCATAACTCCTAGGCAGGTCATGGGGCATCTGGGTAGGTTGCAGGGCACATGCCATCAGCAGCAAGGGATGGAAAGGGGCAGACTCCCCCACCAGGCAACAGCAGTCCAGCCAGGCTTGCCCAACAGAGGCAAGGGATAGGAAGGGAACCAGGTCCACAGTGACTGCCAGACTTACTCAAAGAACTCATCTTTAACAAGGGGGATCTCCAAACCAGAAGACCATAGTAAGCAAAATAGTCATGACAACCCCCAACTCCACTCAGCCCCAGAGCCCCCTATATACACCGCCAGCTGATGGGCAACAGGTGCACCTCCTTGAGTCCAAACAAGCCACGAGGATCCACAGGTGTGACTAATTGGGCTCAAGGGTAAAAGGAGGGACGGCTACAAGACCCGGAGTCCAGAATCCGTGGACCGGATCAAGACCCGGAATGCGGGCTCCAGACCGGACCATAACAATCTCTCTATGACTCTATAACTAGAAATGGTGAGAATGAGCTTGTCATAAAAGATTACACTCATGCTGTTTGTGCAAAATAATGCTGAATGGAAATGACAAAACTTACCTTCCACAACAGTAAATGAGACATAAAAACCCCTGCAGATGTTGGAAATTTGATATAAAATCAAAAAAATTAATGCTGTAATCTTTCAGCAGGTCAGGTAGCAGCTGTGCAAAGGAAAAAAATAGAGTTCATATTTTTGTCCCCATTTGATGGAACTAAGACAGATTGAAAACAAGATAGTTTTAAGTTGCAGTGAAAATGAGGTAGGGATGGAAAGGTTGAAGGGAATGTGGGAATATTTATTGATTTATTTAGCAATACATTGGGGGAGTAGGCCCTTCTGGTCCATCGAGCCATGCCACCTCAGCAAAGCCACACCCCCGATTAACCCTAACCTAATCACAGGACAATTTACAATGGCCATTTAACCTACCTGGTATATCTTTGGTCTGTGGGAGGAAACCAGAGCATCTGGGGAGAAACCATACATTCCACTGAGAGGACATACAGAGACGCCTTACAGAATGGCACCAGAATTGAACTCCAAAGTCCGGAATGCTCTGAGCAGTAATAGCATTGCATCAACTGCTACACTACTGTGGCACCTATCTGTAAAAGAGGGAGACCAACTGGGTTAATATATCTGTTGCAGCTAATGGGAGATCAGCCATCTTTAAAGAAACATAATCTGTATCTAATTACAACACCATTTCCACGGTTGTACTTGGATATTCTTTCCAACATTTTTCAGTGTGCTTCAATCAAATAACTTCCAATCGACTGAGAACACTTAATTGCAGTTGTTTGGCGTTCAGTCAATGGAGTGGGAGGATCTGAGCTACTAGTTAATTAACAAATTCCTTAAGCTTCAAATCATTGCAGTTATTTAAAATCACATCCCTGGCCAGTCTCATCGCTTGTAATGAAAACTCAATCTCAGCCAAAAACACAAACATTCACATGAAACACGATAACATTCTAATAATCAGTTCTGCTATCTCTATGGAAAAGTATTTAAGCACTACAGCACTCAATATGGTCACATCTAAATGTGTTATTTGACAAAACAATACACTGTAAAAAATCAATACTCAACTAAGTATTTGGAAATCTCAATAGTTCAGCAATTGTCTCAGCAAGTTCTGTTTCCCACCCTGCTTTTAAGTTTATAGTGCCTGTTTGACCTTATTTCCCAAACTCCTTTTAAACTCCCCAGGGCCCCATTTCCCAGATTCCTTTTAAGCTTCCCAGGGCCTCGTTTCCTAGATTCTTTTTAAACTCACCATGCTCCATTTTGCAACTGCATTATAAATTCACCTTACTCCTTTCTTATATTCATCTGAACTCATTTCCAATGTTCCACCTGAATTCACCAGGGCTCCATTCCCATGCTTCTTTTATGGGTGGATTTGGTCCACCTGGTTTACTGGAGAATTTCAATACACTATCTTAACATCTAGATAAAAGGTAAGTTAAGAGTGTACTTGTGTGTTGCAAGGACTAAAATCCAACAGGACTGAGAATCTGCCAAATTGACACCATCAAGTTCCTAAAGGTACTGGATTATTGGAGTTGTACTGAATATTTTACTTACTGAGTACTTTGCTTCAGTATTCACTACGGAAAAGAATCTTGGTGATTGTAGGGATGACTTGCAGCGGACTGAAAAGCTTGAGCATGTAGATATTAAGAAAGAGGATGTGCTGGAGCTTTGGGAAAGCATCAAGTTGGATAAGTCACCGGGACCGGATGAGATGTACCCCAGACTACTGTGGGAGGTGAGGGAGGAGATTGCTGAGCCTCTGGTGATAATCATCAATGGGGACAGGAGAGGTTCCGGAGGACTGGAGGGTTGCAGATTTTGTTCCATTATTCAAGAAGTGGAGCAGAGATAGCCCAGGAAATTATACACCAGTGAGTTTTACTTCAGTGGTTGGTAAGTTCATAAAGAAGATCCTGAGGGGCAGGATCTATGAACATTTGGAGAGGCATAATATGATTAGGAATAGTCAGCATGACTTTGTGAAAGTCAGGTCATGCCTAATAAGCCTGATTGAATTTTTTGAGGATGTGACTAAACACATTGATGAAGGTAGAGCAATAGATGTAGTGTATATGGATTTCAGCAAGGCATTTGACAAGATACCCCATGCAAGGTGAATTGAGAAAGTAAGGAGGCATGGGATCCAAGGGGACATTGCTTTGTGGATCCAGAACTGGCTTGCCCACAGAAGGCAAAGAGTGGTTGTAGACAGGTCACATTCTGCATGGAGGTCGGTGACCAGTGGAGTGCCTCAGGGATCTGTTCTGGGACTCCTGCTCTTTGTGATTTTTATAAATGACCTGGAGGAGGAAGTGGAGGAATGGGTTAGTAAGTTTACTGATGACAGAAGGGTTGGGGGTGTTGTGGATAGTGTGGAGGGCTGTCAGAGGTTACAGCGGGACATCGATAGGATACAAAACTGTGCAGATGGAGTTCAACCCAGATAAGTGTGAGGTCCTGACGAAGGGTCTCAGCCCAAAACATCAACAGTGCTTCTTCCTATAGATGTCGTCTGGCCTGCTGTGTCCCACCAGCATTTTGTGTGTGTTGCTTGTATTTCCAGCATCTGCAGATTTCCTCGTGTTTGCTTTTTAAGTATGAGGTGATTCATTTTGGTAGGTCAAGTATGATGGCAGAATATAGTATTAATGGTAAGACACTTGGCAGTGTGGAGAATCAGAGGGATCTTGGGGTCTGAGTCCATAGGACACTCAAAGCAGCTGCACAGGTTGACTCTGTGGTTAAGAAGGCGTACGGTGTATTGACCTTCATCAATCGTGGAATTGAATTTAGGAGCCAAGATGTAATGTTGCAGCTATATAGGACCCTGCTCAGACCCCACTTGGAATACTGTGCTCAGTTCTGGTCACCTCACTATAAGAAGGATGTGGAAACCATAGAAAGGGTGAAGAGGAGATTTACAAGGACGTTGCCTGGATTGGGGAGCATGCCTTCTGAGAATAGGTTGAGCGAACTCAGCCTTTTCTCCTTTGACTGGAGGAGGATAAGAGGTGACCTGATAGAGGTGTATAAGATGATGAGAGGCATCGATTGGATGGATAGTCAGAGGCCTTTTCCCAGGGCTGAAATAGCTAGCACAAGAGGAAACAGTTTTAAGGTGCTTGGAAGTAGGTACAGTGGAGATATCATGGGTAAGTTTTTTACACAGAGAGTGGTGAGTTCGTGGAATGGGCTGCCGGCCACGGTGCTGGAGGCAGATATGATAGGGTCTTTTAAGAGACTCCTGGACATGTACACGAAGCTCAGAAAAATAGAGTGCTACGGGTAACCTTAGGTAATTTCTAAGGTAAGGACATGTTCAGCACGGCTTTGTGGGCCGAAGGACTTGTATTGAGCTGTAGGTTTTCTATGTTTCTATGTTTCTAATACAGAATGGTAAGTATTGTAGATACACCCCTGATGGTATGAGTCAGCTCAAAACTTTTGAGAATATACATTTCAATTCAAGTTTCAAAATTACTGATAAAAAATCAGAAACGCTGCCAAGTTACACAATAATATAGAAAAACACAGAAAGGGTGCGTTGCTGTTTCTGCTAGGCTTAGGCATATGTGAGCAAATGCAGATGGCTTCTCCAGCCAACTCATAGGTTTACTTGAAGTTAAAGTGTCTGGAAATTCATGGGCATAGATTCTTAAGCAGTGCAAGCTAGCTGGACGGGATGTTTGGATCAGTACTTGGTTCTAAAGGGTTTTTCTTGCAAACAATAACCAATTCAGGTAGTTGATGGTGTTCAGAAGAATGCTGTGGTGAGGGGGGATCTCACTGAAACCCACTAGAAACTAAAAGGCCTGATATTCTCCTAGTAATAGAAATGAGGACATTTCCATTATTAAGAGAACCTCACATCCAAAGGCACAGCCTCAGAATAAAAAGGTGTCCCTTTTAGAACTGAAATGAGGATGAATTTATTCAGCAAGAGGTTTTTGAGTGTTTGGAATACATTGCCACAAATGGTGGTGGAGATCAGGTCACTGGGTGCATTTAAGGCAGAGATTGATAGTTTCTTGATTGGTAAACAGATAAAGGTTAGGGGGAGAAGGCAGGAAAATGGGGTTGAAAAAAAATCAACAATGATTAAATAGCAGAACAAACTTGATGGGCAGAGTGGCCACACTCTGCTCCTTTATCTTATGTTCTCATGGTCCTATGCAAGTAGTGGAATAGGCACCTTGTTTACTAAGGGTGTGAATAGGAGGAGGAGGAGGGAGAAATGCTGACACATCTTTGCGCACCAATTTCCAGCTTGCTCCTTAGGAAACTAGTTGAATAGTGCTGACGTCTACACAAGAAAACTGGAGTTGAAATAGGCCACTTGACCCCTCCAGCCAGCCCACAGTTCCACCAACTGTGCAAACACTCTCTTCCCTGCTCTGTTCAAACCCATACAAACTCAAATGCCAAGAGATCAGCAGCAAATAATATTTGAATTTATCACAAGATTAAAGATCAGCCAAAGTTTGGCTGCACTTTTCCCAGTGTGGAACTTTCCTGACCCCTGACTCCAAGTACTGTGTTACCAGCACTTTATAAAGACATTGTCATTGAAGAGTTTTTAATGACTGCAGGGGTGTTGGACAGCAGAAAGCTGTTTATATCTCTTTCACTTCCTCCTTCCCTCTGATGGTTCTAACTACTCCCTCTACCACTGCCAAACCTGAGTCTCACTGTAACCCTTTGAATAGCCTCATTGTAGCCAACTCCCTGAAAGAAGGAATTTCCACTAAAATTAGCTGAGTAACTGGTGAGATGTTGAGGGTGCTGGCTGCAATGAGACTGACACTAATTCTGCACTAAATTACTTTATTCTTCCCACATGCCCATTAACTTTCCACCCAGCCCCACCACCCCAACTCCGTTTTGGCCACTCAGTTACACACTGGGAGCAACTTATAGTGATAGAATAACCTACCAATCCACACTTCTCCAAAGTTAAAGTCTAAATAAAATTTATCCAGAGTACATATACAGTACCACATATGGTATTACCTTGAGATTAATTTTCTTCCAGGAATTGATGAGAAAGTGAAGAAAGTCGACAGCAGGCCGGTGGTGTAGTGGCATCAGCACCGGACTTCGAGGTGAATGACCCTGAGTTCGAATCTGGCTGACTCCTTGCACACTCTCCATCTGTACTGGGTTCAGCGTTGAGCCTCTAAAGAAACCAGTCAAATGCTATGAAAGAGGCAAAAAATAGCCACAAGGTGTGGAAAGGAACAATAAAAGTAGAATCTATAATTGTACTATCTTGTATCAGAAATAGAATATAATCCAATTTATGAAATTCTATGCATAAGACTGACAAAGTGCAAAAGAAGGCAAATTATGTGCATACATTTATATAAATGCTGAGAATATGTAGGGTCCTTGAAATTGAGACTGACTATAGAGGAATCAGTTCAGGGTTGTGGTGACTGAAGTAATTCACACTAGTTCAGTAGTCTGGTGGTTATAGGGTAATACAACCATGGTGGGATTCAGGTGATCGCAGGCAGAACGTGCAGACTTCACACAGACAGCACCCATGGTCAGTATTGAAACCTTGCCTCTGGTGCTCTGAGGCACAGTATTGTTAGCTCAGACACTGGGCTGCCTGAGGTTGAATGGGTCAGATTCAGTATCAGGTTTAGTATCATCGACATATGTCTTGAAAGATGTTGCTCTGCAGCAGCAGTACAGTGCTAAGTTACAAAAATAACTACTGCAGAAGAGGAATAGCAAGGCTGTGATCATGGGTTCATGGACCATTCAGAAATCTAATGACGGAGGTGAAGAAGCTGTTCCTAAAATATTGAGTGTGGGCTAACAGGCTCCTGTACTTCCTCCATGATGGTAGTAACAAGAAGCGGGCATGTCCTGGGATGGTGAGAGTCCTTAATGATGGATGCCACCTTTTTGAGGCACTGCCATTTGAAGATGTCCTTGGTGGTGTTTTGATGGCTGTTGTATTTTGTGAACTTTGTTGTTTTGTGACAGCTGTGCAGTGTGAAACATCAAAAATTACTATATGTTACAATAATAAATAAATAATGCAAAAGGAGAATAGCAAATTAGTATTCATGAACCATACAGAAGTGTGATGGTTGAGGGGAAGAAACTGCTCCTAAAACTTTGAGTGTGGGTTGGGTATTCAGGCTTCTGAGCCTGGTGAGATAACTTAGTGATGGACGCTGCCTCCTTGAGGTACTACTTTTGAAGTCGTCCTCGATGGTAGGGAAGATTGTGCTTGTGATGGAGCTGGCTGAGTCTACAATCCTCAGCAACCTCTTTCCCGAAGCTGCACAGTGGAGCCCCTGTACCAGGCTGTATTGCAACCAATGAGGATGCGCGCGACTGTACATCTGTAAAAAAAATTTGCAAGTGTTCTTTGACGACATACCAAATCTCCTCAAACTCCTAATGAGCAGAGTTGCTGGTGTGCCTTCTTCAGAACTGTATCAATATGTTGGGCCCAGGGAAGATCCTCTGAGATGCTGATGCACAGGAACTTAAAGCTGCTTTACCTTTCCACCACTGAACTCTCTTTGAGGACTGGTGTGTGTTCTGCCAACCTTCTCATCCTAATGTGATGGCATTGAAGGTGAAAGGCCTGATGAAGTATCATTAGATCCTCTGTGGTACATGTGGATCTACACATGTAGCCCAGATGGGTGCTGATTCCCTGATTAGTGGGACTTGGAAGTTAGTTCAAACACTGGAAACTGGGGATCTTCCCATGTAAATAAAGACATGCCACTTGCAAGTGGAACACAGAACGTAGAACAGTACAGCACCGGTCCTTCAGCCTGCACTCCAAGATCAATCTAACACTTCCCTTCCACATAGCCTTCCATTTTTGTTTCATCCATGTGCCTATCGAAGAGTCTCCAAGTGTCACTAATTTATCTGGCCCTACCACCACCCTGAGCAGCATATTCCACATACTTACCACTCTCAGTGTGAAAAAACAGTTACCTCTGACACCTTCCCCCCTCTATATTTTCCTCTATTGCCTTAAAATTATGTCCTCTGTATTAGCTGTTTCCACCCTGGGAAAAGGGGCTGTCTGTCCACACTACCTATGCCTTATCTATACCCTATCTATCTGTGCCCTTATGACCTAAGCCTTACCTCTCTCTCTTCTACTGTATCTATCTATGCCTTATCTCTCTCTGCTATATTTTTCCATGCCTTTTTTAGCTATTCCATATCTGTCCCATGCCTTGCCTATCTTCGCTTTATCTAAGTCTCTTATCATCTTATGTACTTCTATAGAGTCATGTCTCATCCTCCTTCACTCCAAAGTGAAGACCCCCTACATGGCCCTACTCAGAGTACTTGGCCTCGGAATCACTAGATTTCTCTCCCGCCACTTTCTGCTGCCGCTGTAGATTTTCCTCCTCACTCTTGAGATGGTGACCAGGGCAGCTGCATGCTCATACCTCAGAGCACTCATAGCTCAACAGCTGGCTGTCAGGACCAATGCATTTATGTTTAAGGCAGTCCTAGCTGAAAAGAGAATATGAAATTTTCCATTAAATGAACATTTTTTGTAGTGTATCTAAGAGCTTATGACACTAGGGATACAGTTTATAAGTGTGAGGTGATGCATTTTGGAAAGTCAATCCAGTGTATGACTTACACAAAGAATGGTAGGACACTTAGGGAGTGTAATGGAACAGAGGGACCTTGCACCACAGGTATGCATTTTATTGATAGCAGTGTCACAGGATGACAGGATGGTGAAGAAAGCTTTCAGTTTGCTGACCTTCATCAGTCAGGGCATCGATTATGGGAGTTGGGATATTATGCTGCAGTTGTATAAGTTGTTGGTGAGGCCAATTTTGGAGTACTGTGTACTGTTTTGGTCACCGTGTTATAAGAAAGAGTGTGATTAAAGTGGAAAGAGTGCAGAACAGGTTTACAAAGTTGTCGCCAGGACATGAGAGCCTGAGTTATAGGGAAAGGATGGCTGGGCTGGGTCTTTATTCCTTGGAATGTAGGGGAAAGAGAGGAAAAGTTAATGGAAGCTCACATTATTGTATTTTCTGCATTGTGTTCTGCTTCTCTTTTACTGCTAAAGTTAGATATTTTTGGTTAAAATTAGGTACCCCTGTATAGGAACCTGGGGGGTGGTCAGACCCCACTTGGAGTACTGTGCTCAGTTCTGGTCATCTCACTACAGGAAGAATGTAGAAGCCATAGAAAGGGTGCAGAGGAGATTTACAAGGATGTTACCTGGATTGGGGAGCATGCCTTATGAGAATAGGTTGAGTGAACACGGCCTTTTTCCTTTGGAGCGACGGAGGATAGAGGTGTATAAGATGATGAGAGGCATTGATCATGTGGATAGTCAGAGGCTTTTTCCCAGGGTGGAAATGGCTAGCATGAGAGGGCACAGCTTTAAGGTGTTTGGAAGTAAGTACAGAGGAGATGTCAGGGTTAAGTTTTTTACACAGAGATTGGTAAGTGTGTGGAAGGGGCTACTGGCGATGGTGGTGGAGGCGGATGCGTTGGGGTCTTTTAAGAGACTCCTGAACAGGTATATGGAGCTCAGAAGAACAGAGGGCTATGGGTAACCTTAGGTAATTTCTCAGGTAAGGACATGTTTGGCACAGCTTTGTGGGCTGTAGGGCCTGTATTGTGCTGTGGGTTTTCTATGTTTCTGTGTTATAGAAATGTTAAAATTATGAGAGGTATAGATAAGGTGGATGGTTTGAGATTTTTCCCCAGGGTAGGGGAATCCAAAACTAGAGGGTAAACGTTTAGAGTGAGAGGGGAAAGATTTAAAAGAAACCATAGGGCAACCTTTTCATGTGGAGGATGGTGAGTACATGGAACGAGTTGCCAGAGGAGTGGTCGAGGCAGGTATTATTATTTAAGAAGCACTTGATAAATACAGGGAGGGGCAGGGCTTACAGGTATCTGGGCTGGATGCAAGAAAGTGGTCTCGACCCAGAACGTCGACTGGTTATTCATTTTCATAGATGCTGCCTGACCTGCGAATTTCCTCCAGCATTTTGTGTAGCTAGGTAGATAACATTGCCAGCATGGACTGGTTGGGCCAAAGGGGCTGTATCCATGCCATATTGCTCTACCATTCTATGACTCTGGAGAATAAGTGATGCGTTCTACCAAGAACATCGTATTAAATGAAAAAGGATCATTTGCTGAATTCTGAGCTATAAGTAGAAAGGATTTCCAAATTTGCCTGAACAAAGAAAAGCTTTTCCTTTTTATATCCTTTCCAGTCGATAGGGATACCTTTTACTGAAGGCCAAACAATCTGGAGCAGACACACTCCAGTCACTGACAGCATTCAGGGGTTGAATTAACTAGCGGCACACACACCTTTTGTTCTGCCTTGTGCTCACCCAGCCTTGCCTTGGAACTGAGCTCCATGCCTCCTCCCAGCCAGTTTCCCCGATGATATCACTGTTCAAACAAAGAATAAATCTAATAAATAAAGTGAAACAGAAAGCTCCTATACCCTGGAGCTTCATGTTGTGTCAAAAGTGTAAGCTGCCAGTTGCTCAATCAATAGTCATTAAGGGAACTTTTAAATATATTATTCAACACAATGCAAACACAGTAATCACAATTGGCATTACTCCTAAGTGCATTAACTAGTTGTTAATCCATTACGAAAGGAAGATGTAGCACTTTTCGCAATGTCCCAGTGCACTTTAAAGACAGTGAATCACTTTTGGTCTACATTGCTATGAGGAAACAGCAGACCCTCAGTACTCTCCACTTCCCCACTGCAGCAAAGGGGATTCCAGGAATCACAAGAATAAACTGCAGTGGCAAAGAATATGCTGTCACCTTCTGTTTTTGTTTCTGTTTTCAAATGAGGAAACAAGTTGCAGGGAGAGTGATGGAGGGGTGGAAAGGACACTCTCCTTGGCCTGAGTTCTGTGGTGGTCAGTTATTGAAGTCATCTGATGGACAGGTTAATGAAGAAAATGAGAGAGAGAGATAAGTGAGTGTTTAAAAGATGTTAAATGTACATCAGCGGTGTAGGAAAGGTCTGGCAATCCCAAAGTGGTAGTGAAGACTTATTGAAGCTGAGGCATTAGTCAGACTGGACTTAAAGTATCGTGAGCAGTTTTGGGCCTCTTGTCTAAGAAAGGATGTGCTGACACTGGAAAGGGACTAGAGGAGGTTCGCATGAATGGGCCCAGCAATGAAAGAGTTGACTTAAGAGGAGCGTTTGATGACTCTGGGCCTGTATTTACTGGAGTTTAGAAGAACAAGGGTCAATCTCATTGAAACCTATCGAATATTGAAAGGCCTAGATCAAGTGGATGTGGAAAGGATATTTCTTATAGTGTGAAGTCTAGGACCAGAAGGTATGATCCCAGAATAGAAGGATGTCCCTTTAGATCAGAGTTCAGGAGGAATTTCTTTAACAAGAAGGTAGTGTTAAATGTATGGAATTCTTTCCCACAGATGGCTGTGGAAGCAAAGTCATTGGGTACACTTAAAGCATAGGTTGATAGGTCCTTGATCAGGAAGGGCATCAAAGGTTACAGGGAGAAGGTAGGAGAATGGGATTGAGAGGGATAATAATTCAGCCATTATGGAATGGCAGAGCGTGCTTGATGGCTAGAATGGCCTAACTCTGCTTCTATGTCTTATGGTCTTATTAATATACAGATGGATATCCTTACATCAAAAAAGATTCAGTGTTGATACAAAGAGAATGGTGAGGGTTACTTACTCCCCTCTTTACATCAGCACTGGATATTAAGTAACCACAATCGATATTTGTCTGCTTATGCATAGTTTTTGTAAAACTCTTTTGTATTCCTGTTTTCACTGTGAATACCTGCAAGAAAATGAATCTCTGGGCAGTAAATAGTAACGTATATGTACTTTGATAATAAATTTACTTTGAACTTTGCAAAATGGCTATCACAGGAGAGCCCAACTTTAAACGTATGGATGGAAATTACAATGGACATTTACAAAATGAAGAAGATAGCAGCATCTGTTAATCATAAGTTGGAACAATTTGATTCATACTGGGAAAAATTGTTTAACTATGTAACACCTCATAGGCCTGATTTTATTCTCACAAATCAATGAAGATGTTAAAAAAAAGATCACTCCCTACTTGTACATAGTTTTCTCCTTTTGCTTGTTCTATTTTTCCTCTCTTTTCTGTAAGTGTATACCTCTAATAAATATTATGTGGAGATTTGTGGCAAATATGACTATATGATATATATGTTCAATATCTGAAATACATCTTATGGAAATGTTTGTTTGATGATGAACTTCAATAAAAAATATATTACGAAAAAAAAGAACTTTGCAAAACCACCTGTGCCCATGGCTCCCCTCTTTTGCTGATCTGGAGACAAAATCCTGGTGGTGGTACAGGCCATGTCTTCAAGGATCATGAAGAAGATGTCCTGTGTCCTGACAGCTCACCTGGTGTGAAGTGCAAGAACCTTGCTGACCACCCCACCCCCTTCCTCACCTCACCAGGTCAGTAATGTTCTTCCCAGCTTGTTTTCTCTGGCAGCAAACTCACCATTTATTTTTTTCCTGCTCTCCTAGACAAGGAAGGGCAACACTTACAACCGCTTGTGCTTGACATCGGCCAGAGATCAGAGTCAGCAGGAGCAGCCAAACTACTGTGATGAAGGGAGCATTATGAACCGGCTGTGGCCAGCAAAACACACACACATGGGTGCACAAGGGTGTTTGATTTGAGAATCAGTATCAACATCAGGATTATAATCACTGAGAAAGTTTGTGAAACTATTTATTTTCTTGCTGCAGCAGTACAATGAAAAGACATAAAGATTACTAGAAGTTGTTAAACGCATGAACAAACAGACAAATAAATAGATAGGTAGATAGATAGATAGATAGCACAAGACTCTAATGTGAAATTGACAGAAATTAGATGGCAGATGGGAAGAAGCTATTCCTGAATCAGCGAGTGTGGGTCTTCAGTCTCTGTGCCTCCTCTCCAATGGTAGTAATCTGAAGAAGGCATGTCACAGGTGACGAGGGTCCTTGGTATTGGATGCCGCATTCTTGAGGCACTACCTCTTGACAATGGGGAGGGTTATGTCCGTGATGGACCTGGCTGAGACTGCAACCTTCTGCAGCCTCTTGCAATCCTGCTCATTGAAGCCTCCACACTAGGCTGTGATGCAACCATCAGAATGCTGTGCCTCTGTAGAAAGTTGCAAGATTCCTTGGTGATGTACTAAATCTCTCCAAACTCCTAATGATTTAGAGCCATTGATGTGTTTTCTTCATGCTTGCATCAATGTTTTGGGCCCTGGATGGATCCTCTGAGATGTTGACATCCATGATCTAGAAGTTGCTCACCCTTCCCACTACTGGATCAGATGGAGGAAGTTTCTGCTGACTTAGTCTTTCATTTCACTTTCCTATAAATAACATCTAATTCACAAGTATAGTTTGGCATTTTTTCCTGGTCAGTCTACATCAGCATTAGTGTGTTGAAAGTAGAGATCATCATCTAGCAGCTGCTGGGATTGTCACATATGCAGTGATGCCTTACGTAGTGGAAGAGCCAAAAGAACATGCAGATCAGTTCAAATGAGCTAAGGTTATTCAGGGTTGCTGCTGGCCACTAAGAGACAGTTTTCACACAATAAGGTAAGGCTCACGAATCCCTGTCCTATCTGCAATGTAATTTAGGTGATGAATGAAAATGATTTCTGAATTTGTTAATTATTCTTTGCAGATTGTTCTTCCCTGCCTGCTGTGCTCTTCAAAGATGTCGGAAGACATTCTCTAGAGTGTTGCATGATATGGAAATCAAGCAAAGTAGCTTGGTGAATTCCTCCAGCAGATTGTTTATTGCAGCATGAATTCCATAGATTCACTACTCTCCGGCTAAAGAAGTACCTCCTCATCTTCATTAAAAAAGGATTTCCCTCTATTCTGAGGTTTTTTTCCTATAGTCTTATACTCTCCCGTCCTCTCCACATCCACCTATCAACATTCGATAGGTTTCAACGAAGTCAATTCTCATTCTTCAGAATTCTCGTGAATATTGGTTTAGAGCCATCAAATGCTGTCCTTGTGACAAACTGATCGATCCTGGAATCATTTTTGTGAATCTCCTTTGAATCCTCTCCAGTATTATCACATTCTTTTCAGGATAAAGTGTCCAAAGCTGCTCACAATACTCCAAGTGAGGGTTCAGCTGTTCATTATAAAGTCTCAACATTGCCTCCTTCCTTTTACGTCCTAGTCCTTTTGGAATGAATGCCAACATCACATTTGCCTTCTACTCCAGAGACTCAACCTTCAAATGTACCTTTATGGAATCCTCCCAAGTCCCTCTGCACCTCAGATTTTTGTATTTTCTCTGCATTTTGAAAATATTCAACACTTTCATTTCTTCCACCAAAGTTCAAAACCCTACACTCCCTGACACTGTATTACACCTTCCACTTCTTTACCAATTCTCCAAATCTCTTTGAGACCTTCTGTAGCCTCCCTATTTCCTCAAAACTTCCTGCCCCTCTACATCCTTAACAATCAAATCCAACATCTTCCCAACTTCTGAGGTCAGACTAACTGGCCTATATTTCCTACCTTCTGCCTCTCTCCCTTCTTGAAGAGTGGAGAGACATTTGCAATTTTCCAGTATTCCAGAACTATTCCAGCATCTAGTGATTCCTGAAAGGTCATTACTCCACAACCTCTTCACCTATCTCTTTCAAAACCCTGGAGTGTACACCATTTGGTTCAGGTGGCTTATCTACTTTCAGACCTTTCAGTTACCTAAGATCCTTCTCCCTATTAATGGCAATTCCACACATCTCATGACCCCTAACACCTGGAACTTACTGTTGATTTTTTCCACAGTGCAGACTAATGTAAAATGCTTATTCAGTTTGTTCTCAATTTCTTACCTCCCCGGTATCGTTTTCCAGCAGTTTGATATCCACTCTTGCCTCTTTTTTACACTTCATGTATCTGAAGAAACTTTTGGTATCCTCTTTAATATTATTGGCTAGTTTACTTTCATATTCCATCTTTGCCTTCTTAATGACTTTTTTAGTTGCCTTCTGTTGATTTTTAAAAGTTTCCCAATCTTCTAACTTCCCACTAATTTTTGCTCTATTATATGCGCTCCCTTTGGCTTTTATGTTGGCTTTCAGCCACGACTCAGAAATGCCTACAACATCATACCTGCCAATCTGTACTTGTGCTACAAGTTCATCTACCTTATTCTATATACAACGCACATTCAAAAATAACATCTTCAGTCCTACATTCGCTCTTTTTGATTTTGTCCATTTTTTACATTGCAACTCATCCTGTTGACTGCAATTTTATCATTAACTTCTCCTTGCCAGCAGTCTCATTGCACACTGCCTCTGTTTGTAAACCACCTACCTCATGTTCAGCACTATCACTCGAGTTCACAACCCCCTGCCAAATTAGATAAGCCTTCTTCAACAACTCTAGCCAACTTGCTGGCAAGGGTATTAGACCCTCTCGGAAACAGGTGTAACACTTTCTTTTTCTACAGCTCACACTTTCCCCAGAAGAGATCCCAATGATCTACAAATCTGAACCCCTGCCCCCTGCACCAGGTCCTCAACCCCGCATTCACCTGCCAAATCATCCTAGTCTTACCCTCATTGGCACATGGCACAGACAGCAATTGAGTGATTACTACCCTGGAGGTCCTGTTTCTCAATGTTTTACCTCGGTCCCTAAAATCTCTCTTCAGGACCTCCTCACCTTGTCTACCTCTGTCATCGGTGCCAGGCTTCTGACTGCTCACCCTTGCCCTTGAGAATGCCACAGACCCGATCTGAGTCATCCCTGATCCAGGCACCAGGGAGGCAACATACCATCTGGGTGTCTCTATCATGCCCACAGATCCTCATCTTTGTTCCTCTGACTATGCAATCTGCTATCAACACTGCACTCCTCTTCATTACTCAGCATTTTTGAGCCATAGCTCCAAACTCAGTGCCAGAGATCCAGTCACTGTGACCACCCCCTCCCCAGTAGGTTGGCCCCCTCAGTGGTATCTAAAGTTGTATACTTATTATTGAGGGGAATGGCCACAGGTACACTCTGCACTAGCTGTGCATTTCCCCTACTTCTTATAGTCACCCAGCTATTTGTCTCCTGCAAATCTAGGGGAGACTACCAGCCTGCAGCTCCTGTCTATCACCTCCCCATTCTCCCCTACGAGTTGAAGGTCATCGAGCTGCAGCTGCAGTTCCTTAATACGTTCTCTCAGGAGCAGCAACTCAATGTACCTAGTGCAGATGAGTTTATCAGGGAGACTGGACTCTCCCAGACTTCCCACATCCCACAAGCAGTACAAAACACTGCCCCTGGAGCCATTCTCACTACACTACTATGCCCAGCAGATGAAGAATGAACAATATGAACAGAAAGAGAGTAACTTACAAGATACTTTACCTCATCCAAACCTGATGAGCCAAAGTCACTCTAAACACGGGCACATTCAAAAGATCTGCTGCTCAAAAAATAAATTCACTTTGAACCTGGAATTTTATATAATAATTTAATTTCCTTTCTGAAGCAGCTTCTGTCATTCTGGAACAACACACACAAAATGCTGGAGGAACTCAGCAAGTCAGACAGCATGTACAGAAATGAATAAACAGCTGATGTTTTGCACTGAGACATCAGCTGTTTATTTACTTGCCTGACCTGCTTAGATCCTTCAGCATTTTGTGTGTGATGCTTTGGACTTCCAGTATCTGTAGAGTCTTTCATGCTTCTGTCATTCCATGTGGATCAAGGCAACCTGCGCTGAAGAGTTCTCAAACTTCTCTTGTCCTTATACAAACTCCTGCTTCGAGTCACTTCAATCTGGGTAGTACTAGAATTTCCATCATAGGAGCTGGTCTATCATTTAACTGCACATCCCATCTTTATGTCACCGGAGATGGAAAATGCATCCCAGACTTTCATCAGATTCTCTCATCTCATTTCTATTTGATAATCTTCGCAATTAGGAAGTTAACATGAAAACACAGTGCTTGTACAAACAAGACTTCTGGTTTTTTTTCCATATTGCGACAGTGCATCAAAGTACTGAGGTAATCAACTGAAGGAGTAGCTGAATAAAATGCCCAATTTGTCTGCCTATGGCTGCTGTGTTGAGGGTCTGGTTCAGGAAAATAATCTCTCACATCTACTGCTGATTGGAGTCAGGCCAGAGCAAACAGTCACTTCTTAACCCAACCAAACCTTCCCAGTATTGGGGCTTCTGCCTGTTGAGTGCAGCTAGTGTTTTCACTAAATGGAGAACTGTTATCTTGCAGACAAGGTTTAACCAGTTAGTAATCACAAAATCATGTGCAGAAATAAACTTGTCTTTGAAGGCTTGTAAAAAGCCTGAATTGATTCTGCTAAGCACCCTTGATGTTAGGCTTAATTCTTCCCAGTGAGTGTGAGTGGGTTGGTTGGGTTGACTTCAAAGTCATTTCACCTTTCAGTACTGCTCTTATGATGTCAGTATAGCACACAGTGACTTTAGGAAAATGATACCATACCACAGACTTCAGAAGTATGTCAATTTGGGGATAACAGGGGCTTCTACAATCAGAACAGATTGTACAAGAAGAACAGAGAGAGTGTGTGCTGCAAGAACTAACTCCCTGTCGCATCCCCCCCCCCCCACCCCTCCACCATCCATATCCAACCATCACTTCCACACCACATTCTTCCTGCCACAACCAACAGCAAGAAATTCTGTGCTGAGGTCACTGAGACAAATCTATTTATTATCCTTTCACCCAATATGTTGTGCTCAGTGGTGTAAGGGAAGATTTAGAGCTAAAGATGCATTCATTGCAGAATACTGGCTTTTGAAATATGAGATAAACTTTGGTATTTGCTTTAATATTGCCAGAAGAACTGAACACTGATCGTGCAAGTCAAATCATTGCAAAGCGAAGAGCATCAAATTAGAGCACAGCAGAACGATAATAGAGTGCAGAATAAAATGTTACAGTTCCAGAGAAAGTGCAGTGCAGGTAGACAGTAAAGTGAAATGTCACAATAAGGTCGATTGTGAGGTCAAGAGTCCTTCGTAAAGCACGAGGGAAACATTCAATAGTCTTATGACAGCGGGATAGAAGTTGTCCTTCAGCTGGGTGGTACCTGCTTTCAGGCTTTTCTAATCTTCTGCCCAATGGGAGGGGAGAGAAGAGAGAATGCCCAGGGTGGGCGATCTTTTATTATCTTGACTGCTCTACAGAGGCAGCGGGAAGTGTAACCAGTCCATAAAGGGGAGGCTGGTTTCTGTGATTTGTTGAGTTGCGCCCACAACTCTCTCCATTTTCTTATGGCCACGGGCAGAGCGGTTTCCATTATCGATATGGGTAGCTTGCTTTCTATGACACATTGATAAAAATTAGTGAGGGTGAAAGGCTCTACTTGCCTTGGCGCTGAACTGGCCGCGTGGCTGTAGCTCGCAGGCATCAGGCTCCTGGACCAGCCGCACTGCTGAGCTTGCTCAGTGGCTGTGGACCTAATCTTCATGCTGTATGGATTGTTTGTTTGCTTTTCTATTGCTTGCCTGATTTGTTCTTTCTTTTGTACGTTGGATGTATGGTGTGGGGTTTGCTGTGAATTCTATTGTGTTTCCTTGTTTTGTGGCTCTCAGTGAGAATGTGGAGAGGGTAAGGGGTACATGTAAAAGGGGGGACAAGGGGTAAGTGTAGCAAAATATGTAGACAGGACCAGGGAGAGAATACGTCATCGGGGAAGTGTAGCAGGACAGAGAACAGGTAACTAAAATAGAATGCCAAGACAGGATAGGGGAAAGGGGAACCTTGCCACCACAAGACAATGTGTTTGGCAAAGTATCTGAGCTATATACCTGTTTCGAGTACTTCGCTTGCGTCTATGCTCATTCCGAGTATTTTGCATGCTTAGCTATGCAATAGCCAATCAATCGATGAATTTGAATCAGTAACCATATTTGCGAATATAGTACCCTGCTTTTGGGTATAAGTATGACCTTTGTAAACCGACCAATTGGGAGTTGGCTACCTTACGCCCGAAGTGCATGTGGCTGAGAACTCCTCTCTGAATAAAAACCGCTTCAGAGGTAATTTTGTGTCTCTGGTGTTTTTCCTCAACTGAGCAGGTTGATAATTTCAATTGAACATCAAGGTTGTACACTGTATACAGACTTTGATAATAAATTAACTTTGAACTTTGAACATGTCAAATTTCATTAGCTTCCTGACAAAGTAGAGGCACTGGTGACCTTTCTTGGCTGTCGGGTCGATGTAGTTGGGCCAGGAAATGCTATTGGTGATGTTCACTCCTCAGAGTTTGAAGCTTTCAACTGTTGCTGCAAATGGGAGAACGTGCACAATCTCACCTCCTGAAGTCAATAACAAGGTCTTCTGTTCTATTAACACTGTGGGAAATATTGTCATGACACTATGTCACTAAGCTCTTTATACCCTTCTTGCACACTAGCTCATAATTATTTGAGTTACAGCCCACTATAGTAGCATCATCTTCGAACGTAGAGTTAGGACAGAATCTGGCCATGCAGTCGTGAGTGCACAGGGAGTCGAATAGGGGGCTGAGGATGTAGCCTTGTGGAGCACTAGTGTTGAGAATAATCACAATGGAGGCATTGTTGCTGGTCTATTGGTGAAACAGTCAAGGACCCCATTGCAGAGGATGGTATTGACTCCCAAGGACCCATACTTGGTGATGAGTTTTCTTGGAATTATAGCACTGAAAATAAACCAGAGTTTAATGCTGGTGCCTTTACTGAGCAGATATGTCAGATATGTGGAGTGCCAGTGAGATGGTGTCGGTCATAGACCTGCTTTGGTTGTAGGTGAATTGCAGGGGGTAGAGGTTAATATATGTCATGACCAGCCTCTTGAAACACTCCATGATGGTAGATGTCAAATCCACTGGGCACATTATCTTACATCTCTTTGGCACTGGGATGATAATGGTTCAATTTGTTTTCCCAGGATATGAATAAAGCTGCCAAGGACACGTTTCCTGTCCACCTTTAGTTGCGTTGAAGAACTGTTGTCTCTGCTCTGAAATTCCAGATCCTAGCCCTGTGCCAATGAAGGAATTGTAGAATATTTTCAAGTGGCAGTGATGGTGTCCCTGTGATCTGTCCTGGTGGAGGAGATCACCAAGTTCAGTGAGACAAATTAATATTTAGCATACACTCACCTTATTAGGTACATCTGTACATGGGCTCAATAATGCAAATATCTAATCAGCCAATCATGTGGCAGCAACTTAATGCATAAAAGCATGCAGACATGGTCAAGAGATTCAGTTGTTGTTCAGACCAAACATCAGAATGGAGAATATGATGTAAAAATTGACTTTGACCATGGAATGATTGTTTGTGCCAAAAGGATGGTTTGGATATCTCAGAAACTGATCTCCTATGATTTTCATATACAACACAGCCTTTTTTGTGGAATCAGTTCAGAGCTGAGGTTGTTGAAGTTATCCACGCTGGTTCAGGAGCCTGATGGTTGAAGGGTCATAACTGCTCTTGAACCTGGTGCTGTGTGACCTAAGGCTCATCTCATCTGCAAGGGAATACCTCCAAAAGCCAAAAAAACCCACATTGAATGACTTTGAAGTATGGGTTCTTCAAATGAGCTAAGGCTCACAACCAAGCCTGAAGAATAGAGGAATTTATAACTACCCCTCTTCCAGCTTACACTCCATCCACTTTTTAATGGTTGTTAAACTATCATTCAATTTGCCACTAGAGGGAATTATGTCACCCGATATTCCTTATGTGAAGGATAAGAACATTCTCATAGGTCCAAATTCACAGTAAATCTCTTCTGCTAAAGCCTGTATGAAAGAAATATTTGCTGAGGAATAATTACTTGCCTGAAAGTAAATATTGAGGCTGACTTCCGAGTTGAGCATGGAGTGAGTAGGTGCGTGTAAGTGTGGCTCCCGATATTTATTGAAAATCTACCTGTTTATCGTTGCTGTATGCTCGAGATAACTGAATATTTAACATTGTGAACAACCCGGGACGTTGCTGGACACTGACATGGCAAATAAAATGCACCTTCGAAGTAAAATTGGGGAAAAAGATAGCGAAGCCTCGAGCAAGAAAGCTGATGTTACGGTAATGGCGCCATTGCACGATGCTGGACCTGCGCTACCCGATGACTTGGAGAGGTTTCGTTTACTACTTCTTTCTGACATGACCCAAGCAGTACATTCTGCCCTAAAGAGAGAACTTGAAGATGCTTTGTCACCAGTGAATGCTACCATGGAATGAATTATGTCTTATTACAAGTCACACGATGAACGCATTTGTGAGGTTGAAGATGTCCTGAATGATTACAGTGACCCACGGGCGAGCACCGAAGCCGCCATTGCAGTGTTGCAGAGTGAAACCGCATTTCTGAAGGGGAAACTAGATGACCTCGAAAATCAGTCATGGAGATCCAATTTGAGAGTGGTTGGCATTCCTGAAAATATGGAAGGTTCGGACCCTGTTAAATTTATGACCGAGTTTTTTGAAGAAGTGCTGGAGACAAATTTCTTCCCGAGGCCTCTTGTGCTTTTGCGTGCTCACTGAGTTGGGCCTAAACCATCTGGTGTCTCTGAAGCCAAGCAAACGAGGCCAAAAACGTTCCTGGTCCTCTTTCCCTTCTTTCAAGATAAGCAACGCATCATCAGTAGACGGAAGCAGGAGCCGTATTTCCGCGGACATCGCGTGTTTTTTCATGAAGATCTTAGTGCGTAGCTGGGGAAAAAACTAGCAGTGTTCAAGGAGGTGAAATTCCTGCTTTACGGGAAAGGGGTCAGGTTCGACCTGTTGTATCCTGCCCGGCTCCGGGTCATCCATGAAGGTAAAAAGCATTATTTCGATACACCAGAAGTGGCCAGGGTTTTACCATTCACGCTGGGGAGAAGAAGAATGAGAAGAGCAATGACTTTTTTTTAGGTTATTCATGCAGCATTGAAGGGACCTCCTGCCGAGGCAAACTGTTAATTTTCGCAATTCACTTCTTTGTTCATTTTTCCAGTTTAGTTTGTGGAACGCTATGGGGTCGAACTGCTATGCTGTGTAATCTAATTAACAAATACTTTCAACCAGCAAAATGTAAATATTTGGGATTTATATCTCTAGCATTTAGTTTCCTAGTTTTTTTTGTTTTTAATGCTTTGCTTGACCTGTATTACCATTAACCTATATATATTAAAGGTAGAATAAGTGTTGGGATAAATTTTAAGGAGGAAAGCCACCCTAGATTAGATTGAAAGTTTTGGTTGTATGGGGAATACTTTGGAAGTTTTTTATTTGGTAATGCCTGCGATCATCCTCAGTTGGGGAGGTAGATCTAGGTTTTGGAGATTAATTGGGTTTTTTTTTGTTTGTGTAAAGGGGTGGGGGGAGTGTTTTGGGGGATTACCATGGCAGTTTATTCTTTTGTGTGTTACGGATTGGTCAATGGTCCTGTTAAAAGAGCTAAAGTTTTCTCTCATTTGAAACAATTAAAAGCAGATATACTATTTCTACAAGAGACACATTTAAGAGTGGAAGACGATAATAGACTCCGTAAAGAATGGATTAGTCAGGTTTTTCATTCCAGATTTAATAGTAAGTCCAGGGAGGGTGGCAATATTAATCACATAAAGAATGCAGTTTACACCATCTGATGTAATCACTGACCCTAATGGTCGCCTCATTATTGTTTCTGGATCTCTCTTTCAGATACCTGTCATTTTGGTAAATGTTTATGCCCCTAATTGGGATGACATCCACTTTGCAACTAAGGTTTTGTCATTAATACCCAACCTGAATACACACCAGTTAATCTTTTCAGGAGATCTGAACTGTGCTATTGGCCTACTGCTTGATAGGTCTAGCTCTAGGAGAACATCTTCTGGTATGGCAAAGGCCTTCTCCGTGTTTATGCAACAAAATGATTATACAGATCCTTGGAGATATTTGTATCCATCAGTTAGGCAATTCTCTTTCTTTTCTCATGTACACCGCTCCAATTCCAGGCTAGACTATTTCTTTATAGATAGCTCTTTGATATCAATGATTAAACAAATTGAGTACATTGCTATAGTTATATCTGATCACTCGCCCGTGAAACTGGAACTATGTTTTCCTTTAAACATTAGAGAATGGCTTTCGAATGAGAAATGTTGTCGTTATATATCAGCTAACATTGACACATTCTTCGAGACTAACAAAACTGAGTCGGTATCATACTCTTTACTTAGGGAAACTTTAAAAGCTTACTTAAGGGGTCAAATAATATTTTATACTTTACATGCCAATAAAGAGCGTAGGAAAGAAATGCAAGTGTTATTGCAATCTATTTTGGACCTGGATAGGCAATATTCTGAGGCACCCACTGTGGAATTATATAAAAGCCGGGCTGATTTGCAAGCAAAATTTAATCTTCTATCTACAAACCTATCAGAACAATTAATTCTTAAGACACGTGGCCTCTATTATGAATATGGTGACAAGGCAAGCCGGCTTATGGCTCATCAGTTGAAGCGTCAAGCTGCATCACGACTTATTCCCCAGATAAGAGACATGCACCAAAACTTGACAAGCAATCCAAAAGAGATTAATAACATCTCTTCAACTTTCTATTCCTCTCTGTATACCTCAGAGTTTCCCTCAGATATAACAAATATGGAAAGTTTTTTAGATAATTTGGAAATACCAACTCTTGAACCAGAGGAAGTGGAGAATTTAGATCGGGCTCCTGGGCAGGAAGAGATTAATAATGCCATTATGGCTATGCAGAGTGGTAAGTCCCCAGGCCCTGATGGTTATCCGATAGAATTTTATAAGGAATTTAAGGATAAGCTCATACCGGTTCTTCTAGAAGTGTTTCAGGAATCTTTGGAGAACGGTTCCTTACATCCTACTCTTTCACAGGCATCTATTTTGCTTCTTCATAAAAAAGGACAAGGACCCGACTCAATGTGGCTCATATCACCCCATCTCACTTTTGAATGTGGCTGTAAAAATTACGGCTGAAGTGCTTGCGTGCCCTTTAGAACACCCCCTTCCCAAGATAATCTCAGATGATCAAACAAGCTTTATTAAAAATCGCCACTCTTTTTTTAATATCCATCGACTGGCTGATGTGGTTTATTCACCCAGTGATTCTCCGAGTCCGGACATTGTTGTCTCCTTGGACACGGAGAAGGTGTTTGATAGAGTGGAGTGGGTACACTTGTTTAGTGATTTGGAGAAATTTGGATTTGGCAGAATATTTGTAGCCTGGGTTAAGCTATTATATCACTCGCCTTTAGCGTGTATTCAGACGAATTATTTTCGATCTGACTATTTCCCATTAACATGTGGCAATCGCCAAGGCTGCCCATTGTCCCCTCTTCTTTTTGCAATTGCAATAGAGCCTCTTTCTATGTAAATGCAACGATATCTGACTGGTTTGCATATAAACCCAAAGCATCACCCGCCACACCAAATACAGCTATAAGTGGGCAAGGTTTCTGTGTCACCCCCAAAACCTCACTGATAATTTTAAAAACTGGTGCCCAGTAGCCATCAAGCCGAGGGCAAGACCAAAATGTATGCACTAAACCAGCCGGAGAGAAGGAACACCTGTCACAGCCAGCGTCTGTCCCAGGATATATGTCAGCAAGCCTGGCTTTACTTAAATGTACTCTGTGTAAAACTTTAAATTGTAGGAGCCCCAGTCTAGCACATGATGATGAGGAATGAACCCTATTCAATGCTTTTGCCCAATATTCCTCAGTCAGATACATTCCAAGGTCACCCTCCCACCTAGTCTTAGTTTTGCTTAAATCTTGAACTCCCAAAGGCATCAGCTGAGAGTATAGTACAGAGATCAGCCCTTTATCATTAAAGCTAAGAGTGAGTTGCATTTACATCACTTTTGGCCCATAGCAGAATCTCGCTGGTCTGGAAATCTGCCACTTCCCCATCTGCTGCTGCTTGGTTAGAGGACATAATGTTTTTTTCTGAAATTAGAAAAGATTAAATTCACTTTGAAGGGGTCTGTGAAAAAGTTCTATTCAAAATGGGGACCTTTCTTGTCATATTTTGGGAGTCTTAAGGAATTACCTACTAGTTGAGGGCACTTCATTGTACTTGGGAAATTACCCCCCTTTAACATGCATCTGGTTTACCTCACAGGGTGGTTGATGAATTGTAATATGAGTGTATTCTGGATCATCTGACATGTTGTGGATGTGTGTGGGCCTTTGTCTTGAAGTAATGTGGGGGTATGGCTGTGAAATGTCCGTACTTGTATTTGTGAATTGTTTTCTTGTAAATACTTTGGCTGCCATGGTATGTTCGGGGAGAGAGGGTGAGGGGAGGTTTGTTTAGGGGTAAGATATAAAAGCAAAATGAAGGAAAATGTAATCCATTATGTATTCTGTATTTTGTCATTTCTTCAATAAAAATATATAAAAAAAGAAGAAAGTAAATACTGAAAGCCTAGATAGAGTGGGCATGGAGAGGAGGTTTCTAAAGTGGGGGAGGGAGTCTAGGATTAGAGGGTACAGCCTCAGAATACAAGGTCATCCCTTTAGAACAGAGAAGAGGAGGGATTTGTTTTAGTCCAGGGCTGCTAAATCTGAAAAAAAAACATGTTCACAGATGACTGTGGAGCGAGGTGATTTGATATATTTAAAGCGGAGCTTGATAGGTTCTTAATTTGTAAGGGTGTCAATAGTTACTGAGAGAAGGCAGGAGAATGGAGTTGAGAAGGATAATAAATCAGCCATGGCGTAATTCTGCTCCTATGTCTTATGGTCTAATGGAAACATCCCTTACCTCTTCCTGGAAGATAGTGCTCATTCAAGTCTGCTTATCATTGCCATTTACACTCTAGCAAGAGGTGTAATCAATACCTAGATGGACTAATAGGGACCAAAGCCATGTATCATTCTCATTATATGGTAAATTAAGTAAACTTTCTCTCAGTTATACACATCCACTTTACCAGGTATGTGAACTTCCTCTGGGCACTTTCTCACCATAGTTAAGTACATTATAGAGTAGGAGATTCCCTTTCCAGGGGACAACATACATTACCCTGACACCTTAGAACAGAATTCAGCCAACTTGATTGTTTTATGCCTTATCATATAAGAGCTATAAAAGAGAATAAAGCTTAAAGAATTAAATTGGTATCCGGGGATCTAAAACGATTATCCAGAGATAAGAGTTTGAATTGTATTAAATTAAATTCATGTCTTAAGTAAACCTGAACAAAAAGCTAGTAACCACAATGATGAATATAAAACTACAGGACAGTTGTCAAAGCTCCCTTGGGAATTCCAATTTATTGACATAAATCCCCCATCCTTATCTATGCTGGCTTAGTCCTACCAATGTGCTCATTTTTTAACCACCCTCTGACACACCTGGGGACCTTTCAGCTCAGGGAGATAATTTCGAGACAATCATGATGGTCACTTGCCATAAATGTTACATTCAAAATAAATTGGTTTCACTTGAACCTCCCATTTAACGACTTCTTTGAGTAAACTTCTGCCAATACAAGCTGACTCTCCAGCCAGGTGTAATTAGGATGCATGCCTTCCAATCTATTCTTCTGATCACTGCAGGCACCACTGACTATACCTCCCTCATTAAAACAACAGTGATTTTCTAACAATAGAAAGAGCATAATTGCCAAATTCCTTCTTTAAAACCTGCACAGTTGTGAACTCAGTCAAGCACCTCCACTCACAGTCTCTGAGGGTGACTTGCTTTTCACTGCCAAATAATTTGATTAACTTGAGCTCTCTGTTGGAGTCTGTCGCAGGTTTTCTTAGGCTAGTCTTTGTACTTCAAATGTATTTTATTGTAATGATCAATTGTTATAAGGAGATGAAATGCAAAATATTAATACAGGATACATTCTTAGTGCCTTGGATACAGCATTTTTCCTCCTTGTGCTAATGTGGTTATAGTGTCAACATTACAGCACAGTATAGGTGCTTGGGACCACAATGTTGTGTCAACCTTTCAACCTACTCTAGCCCTGTCCTCCCACTTAAGCATCCATTTCTCTTTCATCTATGTGCCTATCTGGGTCTATTAGATGTCCCTAATGTATCTGCCTCCACCATCACCCCTGGCAGTGCATTCCACGCACCCACCACTCTCTGTGTAAAAATACTACCTCTGACAATTGCCATAAAATTTCCTCCAATCATCTTAAAAATATGTCCCCTTGTATTGGGGATTTTCATCTTTGGAAAAAGGGTCTGTCTGTCCACTCAATCTATACCTCTTATCATCTCATTTTGAAACATTTCAAATCAAACCATCTATTCTACATTTCTAATATATACTCAGTGCCACTTTATTAGCTATGAGATCTGCCTAATAAAGTGGCTACTGAGTGTACACTATGTTCATGGTCTTCTAGTGCAGTAGTCCATCCACTTCAAGGTTCGACATGTACAGATGCTCTTCTGCACACCATTGTTGTAACGTATGGTTATTTGAGTTACTGTCATCTTCCTGTCAGCTTGAACCAGTCTGGTCATTTTTCCCTGAACTCTCTCACACACAGTTCATTTTCACCCACAGAACTGCCACTCACTAGATGTTTTTTTTTTGTTTTTCACACCATTCTCTATAAACTCTAGAGAATGTTGTGTGTGAAAATCCCAGGAGAGCACCTGCATCTGAGATACTCAAACCACCCCATCTGGCACCAACAATCATTCCACAATCAAAGTCACTGAGGTCACATTTCTTCCCGATTCTGACAACTGAACCTCTTGACCATGTCTGCATGTTTTTCATGCATTGAGTTGCTGCAGCATGATTGGCCGATTAGGTATTTGCATTCGTGAGCAGGCATACAGGTGTACTTAGTAAGGTGGCCCCTGAGTGTACATACATTTATATTTCCTCAAATAATATGACAGTAAGAAACGCAGACATTGGTTGCTGAACTGTAACATTTAAAGTAAAGTACGAAGTAAAGTCACATTAGGGAAAACCTAGGATTTCCCTGCGGACAAATTGTACAAATATTTATCTGGTAAAACTTGCTAAATGTGGGGGTGCTCTGGTAGTGTGAGGGCTAGCGTAACGTTTTACAGCACCAGTGACCAAGGTTCATTTCCCCCTCGTCTGTAAGTAGCTTGTATGTTCTCTCACTGACTGGGTCGCTCTCCACTTGGTGCTCCCATTTCCTTCCACACCCCAGAAACATATGGATTGGTAGGTCAATTGGTCATTTGGATGTATTTAGGTGGCACAAGATTTTTAGCTGGAAGGACCAGTTACTGTGCTGAGTCTCTAAAGAAATCAGTAAATAAATCTGAATCTCAATCTGAATCAATGGGAGCCTCTTGCTCCATTTGGTTTGTCTGTCAATGTTAACCATTCCTCAGCTGGCAATTAACCCAGGGTCTTTAACTTCAATCTCTGAGCTTTGTCTGTTGTAAGAACAAAGAGGTCACTGTGACCAGCAAGTTCTTGATAGATCTGATTAATTAAGCAAGTTCATTGGTGCCCATAGTAGAATGGAATGGTGCATTATCAGATCTATGGTACTGCTAGTCTTAAGAAAAGTGCACACAATCTTGTTAAACATTGAATATATCTATATAGCTTAACAAGAACATTGCAGAGTGTTTTCCCAAATTTCTTCCTTTGTCCTACTGTGAAAGCCTGCAAGAAAATTACTCTCAGGGCAGTATATGGCGACGTATGTACTTCAATAATAAGTTTACTTTGAACTTTGAATTTCACAGTGACAGTGCTTGGCATCTTCTAAGTCTCCATTCCCTGATGAAGCAAACATTGCAGTATCCATTTCTCGCTGTCATTTCTTTTGAAAAAACAAGGATGTTTTTGGAGCATGGCTGAGTCAGGGTGTGGGCTTTGGTGAGGGAGGGATAATGTAACCCATGTTCTACTAATCAGAACTACTGTTGTTAATTCCATGCAGGCCAGAAGGTCTGAGCTGGTGCTCACAAACAAGGGGCTCCCTTTTGTAATTGTCACCTATTGAAGTGAACCTACTGGCCTCTTGCTATTTGAGTGTGTAAAACTATAAAGAAAGCAATGTGACACCTTTAGAACAAAAGAGAAACCATTGGTCTGGATGCTGGAAATCTTGTGCAACACTCACATAATGCTGGATGAACTCAGCAAGTCAGTCAGTATCTACACGGGAATAAACAAACAATGCTTCGAGCCAAAACCCTTCATCGACACCTGATGAACGGCCTCGACCCAAAGCATAGACCATTTCCCTTCATAGATGCTTTCAATCAGAGTTCCTTCAGCAATTTTATGTGGGTTGCTGTAATATCAGTCTACATTTTGCACTCTGGACTGTGATATGAACCTCAGGTTGTTTACAGAAAGCTACAACTGGCAGTGCAAGTTAGTAGCCCACCTGTGTTGGTAGTGCTAACGAACTGTTTTAGTTATGTATCTCACTGATTACATAACACTAGACTAGGGAGAAGTCTTGCTCAGTGCATCAAACAGTTACCAAGTTAAATATGCTCCGTGAAGTTTACTCCATCACTCATATGTTGAAAGTTATGTTATGGAATAATGGGTTAAAAAGGTTGCGATGTCATTGCAAAATAATATCTCAATATTGCAATACCAATAGTCAAGGTAGTGTGAGTGATCAGAAAGGAAATCATCCAAGTGAAAGGAAAGAACATTACGATACAGACAGTTTTCTTTAAGTTAGAAGCTTCGCAGATGTTGTTTAGCAGTGTTCTAAAACCAGCAGTCTGTACCACCAGTTTTGAAGCAAGGTCTGGCCACATTACTTCAGTGGAAACAAGATGAGCACACAGTGATAACCAGAATAGACTGTAGATCAAGAGACCATGATGTGAGATAGAACACCCAATTTAAGCAATACCAGAGTGGACTTATGCAAAATAGATTCCAGGACAAACCATAGCTTCCTAAGTGAAGCCAAAGTGGGGGAAGGGGGACACTATGTAACTGGAGGAGGATTTGATTGAGGTATCTGTTCATTTGTGACATGGCGATGGTTAAGATACGGTACATTTGTCCAGTCCTTAAAATGAGTATGTTTGTGATACAGAAAAGCACAGCTAATCAAGAACTCTGAGATGAAACTAATGCTACAATTTGCTGAACATCCTAATTAACTCAGGTAATTAAAGACCAAGAATGAAAGACGACAGACAATGCAGCTCAAGACAGTGATTACGTATTACTGGACTGTGAGGCAGCCTTCACAAGAGTGACAGGTCATTTGTTTTACAATTTCTTTATGAAGCAATCACACCCAAATTCATCTCTCTGGGAACTCCATTCCTTAACCCTTTGGGCAGCCTATGATCCTTGGAGGAAGTTAAAATCCTAAACCAGTTAGAAAGAAAAATTAAACATGAAGCCAGCGCGGTAGGCTTGCACTTTGTTTCTCTAGAAGAGAAAGAGGCAAGAATTCAGAAATTTGCATCTGAAAAGTTTCTTATTGATCCTATTGATTGATCAGCTTTATTTGTCATATACATTTACATACATTAGGAATTTACTGTGGTGTGATGGTCAGGGCACAACATGCAGCAAATAAAAAGTTCAACAAATCTCAAAGTAAAGAAGATGAGCTCTTAAGATAAGCATCTCTTATCTTTTAAGATAAACATTATCTGTAAATTTAAAAAGCTAATGAAGTTAGAGATTAAAGGATGGATGCGGAAGAAATGTGCGTGAATAAACACCAGCATGTATTTACAATGTAAACAGCCATATAATAAGTGTCTTCAGTGCAATGCAGAGACTTGGGGGAGGGGTTAATAAAACAGAGCTAACTAGAAAGGTTGGCCAGATTAACTGTCTGGGGAAAGAAACTTTTAGAACATAGAACATAGAATAGTACAGCACATTACAGGCCCTTTGGCCCACAATGTTGTGCCGGCCTTCAAACCCTGCCTCCCATATAACCCCCCCTCCACCTTAAATTCCTCCGTATACCTGTCTAGTAGTCCCTTAAACTTCACTAGTGTATCTGCCTCCACCACTGACTCAGGCAGTGCATTCCACACACCAACCACTCTGAGTGAAAAACCATCCTCTAATATCCCCCTTGAACTTCCCTCCCCTTACCTTAAATCCATGTCCCCTTGTATTGAGCAGTGGTGCCCTGGGGAAGAGGTGCTGGCTGTCCACTCTATCTATTCCCCTTAATATCTTGTATACCTTGATCAAGTCTCCTCTCATCCTCCTTCTCTCCAAAGAGTAAAGTCCTAGCTCCCTTAATCTCTGATCATAATCCATACTCTCTAAACCAGGCAGCATCCTGGTAAATCTCCTCTGTACCCTTACCAATGCTTTAACATCCTTCCTATAGTGAGGCGACCAGAACTGGACACAGTACTCCAAGTGTGGCCTAACCAGAGTTTTATACAGCTGCATCATTACATCGCGTCTCTTAAACTCTATCCCTCGACTTATGAAGGCTAACACCCCATAAGCTTTATTAACTACCCTATCTACCTGTGAGGCAACTTTTAGGGATCTGCAGACATGTACCCCCAGATCCCTCTGCTCCTCCACACTACCAAGTATCCTGCCATCAACCATCAACTCTGCTCTCAAATGCATCTCTCCCATTTCCCGCACATCTGCCCTCACCCCATCCGCCCGCCACCCCACTCGGGATAGGGTTCCCCTTGTCCTCACCTACCACCCCACCAGCCTCCAGGTCCAACGTATAATTCTCCGTAACTTCTGCCACCTCCACCGGGATCCCACTACCAAGCACATCTTTCCCTCCTCCCCTTTTTGCTTTCCGCAGGGATCGCTCCCTACGCGACTCCCTTGTCCACTCGTCCCCCCCATCCCTTCCCACCGATCTCCCTCCTGGCACTTATCCTTGTAAGCGGAACAAGTGCTACACCTGCCCTTACACTTCCTCCCTCACCACCATTCAGGGCCCCAGACAGTCCTTCCAGGTGAGGCGACACTTCACCTGTGAGTCGGCTGGTGTGGTATACTGCGTCCGGTGCTCCCAGTTTGGCCTTTTATATATTGGTGAGACCCGACGCAGACTGGGAAACCGTTTCGCTGAACACCTACGCTCTGTCCACCAGAGAAAGCAGGATCTCCCAGTGGCCACACATTTTAATTCCACATCCCTTTCCCATTCTGATATGTCTATCCATGACCTCCTCTACTGTCAAAATGAATCCAAACTCAGGTTGGAGGAACAACACCTTATATACCGGCTGGGTAGCCTCCAACCTGATGGCATGAACATTGACTTCTCTAACTTCTGTTAATGCCCCTCCTCCCCTTCTTACCCCATCCCTGACATATTTAGTTGTTTGTTTTTTTCTCTCTATCTCTGCCCATCACTCTGCCTGTTCTCCATCTCCCTCTGGTGCTCCACCACCCCCCCGCCTTTCTCCCGAGGCCTCTTGTCCCATGATCCTTTCCCTCCTCCAGCTCTGTATCACTTTCGCCAATCACCTTTCCAGCTCTTAGCTTCGTCCCACCCCCTCTGATCTTCTCCTATCATTTTGCATTTCACCCTCCCCCTCCTACTTTCAAATCTCTTACTATCTTTCCTTTCAGTTAGTCCTGACGAAGGGTCTCGGCCCAAAACGTCGACAGTGCTTCTCCTTATAGATGCTGCCTGACCTGCTGTGCTCCACCAGCATTTTGTGTGTGTTGTTTGAATTTCCAACATTTGCAGATTTCCTCGCGTTTGCTCAAGTATCCTGACATTTACTTTGTACTCTGCCTTGGAGTTTGTCCTTCCAAAATGTACCACCTCACACTTCTCCGGGTTAAACTCCATCTGCCACTTCTCAGCCCACTTCTGCATCCTATCAATGTCTCTCTGCAATCTTCAACAATCCTCTACACTATCTACAACACCAGCAACCTTTGTGTCATCTGCAAACTTGCCAACCCACCCTTCTACCCCCACATCCAGGTCGTTAATAAAAATAATCACAAAAAGTAGAGGTCCCAGAACAGATCCTTGTGGGACACCACTAGTCAACACCCTCCAATCTGAATGTACTCCCTCCACCACGACCCTCTGCCTTCTGTAGGCAAGCCAATTCTGAATCCACCTGGCCAAACTTCCCTGGATCCCATGCTTTCTGACTTTCTGAATAAGCCTACCATGTGGAACCTTGTCAAATGCCTTACTAAAATCCATGTAGATCACATCCACTGCACTACCCTCATCTATATGCCTGGTCACCTCCTCAAAGAACTCTATCAGGCTTGTTAGACATGATCTGCCCTTCACAAAGCCATGCTGACTGTCTCTGATCAGACCATGATTCTCTAAATGCACATAGATCCTATCTCTAAGAATATTTTTCTGCAAAAACATGATCCCAATTCACACCCGCAAGTTCTAGCCTTATAGCCTCAATTTGCCCTTCCCAATTAAAAATGTTCCTGTCCTCTCTGATTCTATCCTTTTCCATAATAATGCTAAAGGGCAGGGAGCAGTGGTCACTGTTCCCCAGATGCTCACCCACTGAGAGATCTGTGACCTGACCCAGTTCGTTACCTAATACTAGATCTAGTATGTCATTCCCCCTAGTCGGCCTGTCAACATACTGTGACAGGAATCTGTCCTGGACACACTTAACAAACTCTGCCCCATCTAAACCCTTGGAACTAATCAGGTGCCAATCAATATTAGGGAAGTTAAAGTCACCCATGATAACAACCCTATTATTTTTGCACCTTTCCAAAATCTGCCTCCCAATCTGCTCCTTGGTATCTCTGCTGCTACCAGGGGGCCTATAGAATACCCCCAGTAGAGTAACTGTTCCCTTCCTGTTCCTGACTTCCACCCATACTGACTCAAAAGAGGATACTGCTACATTACCCACCCTTTCTGTAGCTGTAATAGTATCCCTGACCAGTAATGCCACCCCTCCTCTCCTTCCCCCCCTCTCTATCCCTTTTAAAGCACTGAAATCCAGGAATATTGAGAATCCATTCCTGCCCTGGTGCCAGCCAAGTCTCCGTAATGGCCGCTACATCATAATTCCATGTATGTATCCAAGCTCTCAGTTCATCACCTTTGTTCCTAATGCTTCTTGCATTGAAATACACACACTTTAGCCCTTCTACCTTATTACCTTTACACCCTTTATTCTGCTTCTCTTTCCTCAAAGCCTCTCCATGTTAGATCTGGCTTTACTCCATGTACTTCTTTCACTGCTCTGTCACTCCAGGTCCCACCCCCCTTGCAAATTAGTTTAAACCCTCCCGAACCATGCTAGCAAACCTACCTGCAAGGATATTGCTCCCCCTCAAGTTCAGGAGCAACCCATCCAATCTGTACTGGTACCACCTTCCCCAGAAGAGATCCCAATGATCCAAAAATCTAAAACCCTGCCCCCTGCACCAACTCCTCAGCCACACATTCAATTGCCATCTCCTCCAGTTCTTACCATCACTATCACGTAGCACTGGCAGCAATCCTGAGAACGCCACCCTTGAGGTCCTGTTCTTTAGCCTTCTGCCCTGCCACCGTTGCTCACACCTGGTTGGTCGTCTTCGTCAACAGTATCCAGGACAGTAAACTTATTATTCAGGGGAATGGCTACAGGGGTTCTCTGCACTACCTGTCTACTCACAATTGCTTCTCCCCCTCTGACTGTCACCCAATGACCTGCTTCCAGCAGCCTAGGTGTGACTACCTCCCTGTAGCTCTCATCTATGACTGCCTCATTTTCCCTTATGAGTCAAAGGTCATCCAGCTGCTGCTCCAGATTCCTCAGATGGTCCTCCAGATCGCCCAGCCGCAAGCACTTCTGGCAGATGTGACTCTGCAGGAGAGGGGAGTTCCCCCAAGACTGCCACATCTCACAGGAGAGGCACATCACTATCTCTGGAGGCATTGTAAAGACTAACTGGGAACAAACTCATCCTCCGCCTCTTCTCATCAAAGCCTCAAATCTTCACTGGTCACTTTCCACAGGCCACTCTGCTTGAGCTACCCCTCCACTTATTTGTTTGAGCTTTTCAAACTGCTTGGTCACCTGACCTCGATTGCCCAATCAGCTGCTTTCTGCTGAGTCTGAGCTATTCAAATCTTGATTGTCTAATCAATGGCTTTCTGCTGAGCTATTCAAATCTTGATCGACTTGATTGCACAGTCCAACTGCCAAAACTGCCAGAATCTCTTCAGTCAAAGCCTCAGATCAGATCTCCACTCCTTCACTGGCTGCTTTTTTAAGATGCCTTGATTCCTTTTGTGTTTTAATAGTCCTATAGACCCTCACAGCAGAGCTACAGAGGAAGATACAGGCATTGGAAATGAGATGCTGTCTCATACTTGGACCACATCACAAACGAGCAGGTCCACAAGACCCTCCAGCACCGCATTGGCCCCCATGAAGACCTTCTCACAATGGTGAAGAAATGAAAACTGAGATGGCACGGCCACGTAACAAGATCCAGTGGCCTTGCAAACACTGTTCTACAAGGAACTGTGGAGGGGAAAAGAAGGAGAGGCAGACAGAGGAAAAGATGGACATTAAAGAATGGACAGGAAAACAGGGATGGACGAGGAGAAGAAGTGTAGAAAAACTTGCCCCTCAGGTCCCTTTTAAATCTTCACCCTCTGACCTTCAAACTATGCCATCTAGTTTCAGCCCCACTCTGGAGAAAAAGACTGACCATCCAACTTACCTGTGACCCACATGAATTTATTCACCCCTGTAAAGGTCAAAGTAAATTTATTATCAAAATACATGTCGCCATATACTACCCTGAGATTCATTTTCTTGTGGCATTCACTGTAAAATGGAAATACCACACACAAGTTGGAAAAACAACCAATGTGTAAAGGTAACAAACTGTGCAAATCTAAAAAGAAAAATAATAATAAATAAGCAGTAAATATCAAAAACATAAAAAAGTCCTTGAAAGTGAGTCCATAGGTTGTGAGAACAATTCAGAGATGGGCAACTGAAATTGAATGAAGTTAACCTTCTGGTTCAAGAGCCCGATGGTTGAGGGGTAATAACTGTTCCTGAACCTGGTGGTGTGGGTCCTGAGGGTCCTGTACATTCTTTTTGATAGCAGCAGCAAAAAGAGAGCAATTTGAAGCTTTTCCATTCTTGGGCACTGGCATTTCCAAACCAAGCTGTAGTAAGGTACCCTGTCAGCCTTCTTCACTCTGGCGAAAGTAGCCCAGACTGTCCAGTCTCTCCTCATCACTTAAGCTGCTCAGTCCCAGCAACATCATCCTTGAGCTTTGCTGCACCCTTTCCAGGTTAATCATGTCTTCCTTATAGCATGGCGACCAGAACTCTACACGGTGCTCCCAGTGAAGCCACATGAATGCCTTGTAACATAACGGCCTCTTATACTCCATTCCCTAACTAAAGGCAAGCACACCAGACAGCACCATCACCTGCATCGCTCTGATCATTTTAAATGCAATTTACATAAACAAGGCAGGATCAAACAAGAACTGGTACGTAACCTCTCAACAATCAAAAGCTGATTACTTACTGAAGAACAAAAAGTAAAAGAATGCTGCTGTCAGTCAAAGAAACTACCAATAGCTGTATCAAATATGATGGCAGAATATAGTATTAATGGTAAGACTCTTGGCAGTGTGGAGGATCGGAGGGACCTTGGGGTCCGAGTCCATAGGACACTCAAAGCAGCTGTGCAGGTTGACTCTGTGGTTAAGAAGGCGTATGGTGTATTGGTCTTCATTAATCATGGAATTGAATTTAAGAGCCAAGAGGTAATGTTGCAGCTATATAGGAGCCTGGTCAGACCCCACTTGGAGTACTGTGCTCAGTCCTGGTTGCCTCAATACGGGAAGGATGTGGAAGCCATAGAAAGGGTGCAGAGAAGATTTACAAGGACGTTGCCTGGATTGGGGAGCATACCTTATGAGAATAGATTGAGTGAACTCGACCTTTTCTCCTTGGAGCGAAGGAGGATGAGAGGTGACCTGATAGAGGTGTGTAAGATGATGAGAGGCATTGATCGTGTGGATAGTCAAAGGCTTTTTCCCAGGGCTGAAATGGTTGCCACAAGAGGACACAGGTTTAAGGTGCTGGGGAGTAGGTACAGAGGAGATGTCAGGGTTAAGTTTTTTTACTCAGAGAATGGTGAGTGTGTGGAATGGGCTTTTGGATAGGTACATGGAGCTTAGAAAAATAGAGGGCTATAGGAAAGCCTAGTAATTTCTAAAGTAGGGACATGTTCAGCACAAGTTTGTGGGTCGAAGGGTCTGTATTGTGCTGTCAGTTTCTATGTAGGGGAAGAGCAACGTCTGGTGTGGATTTAAACTTCTTTGACCTGAAAGCCCTCAGGTCAAATTGTTGCTCCATGTGAAATTACTTAATTGTGTACAAGATAGTAAATGGCACTGGGAATTTTTTAAACATGGGGAGGGAAATGGAGGGTGGGGGAAGGGTTGTGGATGAAAGGGAAAATCATGCCTTCCTGATTATCCAGTGCAACCCTATTACAAGGCCCTGTAGTTTTTATGCTTGGCTGCAAATTGCAATCACATTAAGTGATGTGCTCCATCATCAAGTGTCCCATCAACACCACCCAATCCAGGATCACACAGCAAGAATAAATGCTTCAGCAAAGCATCAGAGAACTGACCCAACAAAGTCAGAAACTTCAGCTGTAATAAGTACTTGAAAAACATTATAGATTTCCTTGATACTAGTGTCTTTAAAAGGAAAAGGAAAAACAGATTAGAACTGTTGGTATTGAGGAAACTTTAGAAATGGAATAAAAATATCAGCAAGTGTTGTAGAACTTAAAGTGATGCAGGGAAGAGACAAAACACCAAATCAGGAACAGAATATGTGAAGAAGGAGAGCTAAGGGCGCACAGCCACAATAGAGTTCACTGTCAAGAAGGAGATTTTAAAACCTCACTGGGATGGGAAGAGGAAATTAAAACTTCCTCTTGCAAGTTTATTCTTTGGGATGTGGGACAACACAAGACTAGTCTCTAACCGCCTGCTGGAGGATAATCTGCCTGCAGGTTTTCTGGCAAAGGAGCCTCTACAGTGATGTGTGGAAAGTGTCCCAGCATTCAGATGCACTGGGAATTCAGTCACTGTAAAATCTGTTGATGCTCTACAGCTTGCAAAGGGATGGCAAGTCCCACATTTCTCAAGCCCTGGCCCAAGGTGGTAGATATCAGAATATGTGGAGATGCCATCAGAACAGGATCCTCTCTATTTGTGGTTAGTGGTCTGATCAATTAAGATACACTTGCAATTCCAGAGGTCAGAGCTGCAAGAACTATAATGCACAGAGATCCTCTTGTTCCAGACAATCACTACCCAAGACAATGTCAAGCGCTAATATCATCTATCAGGTCCAGTTCAATCAATACCAGGCCTCACTTGAAATTGCTTAATATCAGAGCATAAACAAAGAGATTCTGCAGATTCGGGAAATCTTGAGCAACACCCAAAAAATGCTGGAGGAACTAAGCAAGTGAGGCATCATCTGTGGAGGGGAATAATCCCCCCAGGACAAAGGGTCTCAGTCTGAAATGCTGGCTGTTTACTCCCCTCCATAGATGCTGCCCGACTTGCAGAGAACCTCGAGCCTTTTGTGCTTAATATCAGAGCAGTTGCACTTGGGAATTAATAATTTGCATAACAGCATTATCTCAAGGGGTTTTGGTATTACAATAGACAATAGACAGTAGGTGCAGGAGTAGGCCATTTGGCCCTTCTAGCCAGCAACGCCATTCACTGTGATCATGGCTGATCGTACACAATCAGTACCCCGTTCCTGCCCTCTCCCCATATCCCTTGACCCCGCTATCTATAAGAGCTCTATCTAACTCTCTCTTGAATGCATCCAGAGACTTGGCCTCCACTGCCTTCTGGGGCAGAGCATTCCACATATCTACCACTCTCTGGGTGAAAAAGTTTTTCTGCATCTCTGTTCTAAATGGCCTACCCCTTATTCTTAAACTGTGGCCTTTAGTTCTGGACTCACCCATCAGCGGGAACATGCTTCCTGCCTCCAGTGTGTCCAATCCCTTAATAATCTTATATGTTTCAATCAGATCCCCTCTCATCCTTCTAAATTCCAGTGTATACAAGCCCAGTCGCTCCAATCTTTCAACATATGACAGTCCCGCCATTCCAGGAATTAACCTTGTGAACCTACGCTGCACTCCCTCAACAGCAAGAATGTCCTTCCTCAAATTTGGAGACCAAAACTGCACACAATACTCCAGGTGGGGTCTCACCAGGGCCCTGTACAGCTGCAGAAGGACCTCTTTACTCCTATACTAAATTCCTCTTGTTATAAAAGCCAGCATGCCATTAGCTTTCTTCACTGCCTGCTGTACCTGCATGCTTGCTTTCATTGACTGATGTACAAGAACACCTAGATTACCACATAAGTTTGCTCCCTCTGATCCATCCAACTATCACTTTGACCGCCTACCATCAGGCAGGAGGTACCAGAGTTAGTACAAGAACTGTTAGGATGGGAAATAGCTCCTTTCCCCAGGTCATAAGACTACTGAACTCCCTGACACCACTCAGGATTCACCACATATGATGTGCCATCAGCATCGTGCTGCTTACTTTTAAACTTGTATTGTAAATACATATTATTTGTTCATCTACTTGTGGTAATATTACTTTGTGTAGAGTATGCAAGTTATATGTACTTGTTATGATCCCAGCCCCCTCCTTCTTGAGAATCGCAAGATCGCTGTTAATTCGGGTCTTGGACCCAGGAAATGAGAGAGAATCCTCAGCAGGACAAAGCAACGGATTTGGCCATTGTTTCTTGGAGACACCTTTGTGGATTGCGATCCTATACTACGTGCCAGCTATCAGGGCAACGTGGACTGGGCTACGTGTACACCCTCGGGCAATGTGGGCTGGGGATTGCCTCACCCCACCTTGATTGACATCTACAACCCTGCAAGTCAAGATAAAAGAGGGGCTGCAGGGGGCAGTCCCCTAGCGACGCACCAGAAGGAGACACCATCACTCATCGCTCCCGTGATAACGGGAAGCTATTCGGAAGCCACGTGTGGTCCGTTTCCCCTGGCCTGGAGAACAGGTGGCTGATAACACCGAAAAGCACTTTGAACTAACAACGGGGAACCCACATTCCCGATTCAACGGTTTACGTCCTAAAGATTGGGCAAGTTTCTTTTCTCACCAAAAATCTCTCTCTCTCTCTCCAACAAGTGAAACCCAGCGGTCCCCAAAAGGCTAAAGCCTGCATGAACTGGCGAGACTTTTATATTTCCATCGGACAATATTTTTACCCCTAGACAAAACGATAGAGCCACTTCTTATTGATGATTATTACTATACCCGCGCTTTAGATTGAGTATTGATGACGTAGATTATCTGAATGTTTGTATTAACCTTACTTTTGTGCCCCTTTATAAATAAAAACGTTTAAAAATAATACCATCAGACTTCAGCGGACCTCTCTATCTTTGCTGGTAAGTGACCCAGTTACAGGGTTCGTAACAACGTGGGGGCTCTCGTCTCAGGATTTGACACCAAATTGGGAGGCCAGTGAATCAGGATTGTAAGTCCAAATTTGGATCTGGTACGTGGGTAGCCAGACGGGAAACCAGCAAAGATGGACGTGGAGGAATTTATGGGAAACCCAACTCTGGTGGCGCTAGAGACGGCCACCAAATCAGACTTGGTAAATTTGGCGAAGGGGTTAAGCCTCACAGAGGTGAGGTCGTCAATGAAAAAGCGGGAGGTGCGAAGGGCCATAACTCAGTATTACATTGAGAAGAAGGTGTTTACAGCGGAGGAGTTGGAAAATATCCCTGAAAAAGTACTAGCAAGTGGGACGGATCAGTTAGAGTTGGAGAAATTAAGGTTGGAACATGAAATCAAAGTAAAGCAGCTGGAAGCAGCTGAAAAAAGAGAAAGAAAGGGCTGAGAGAGAAAGGGAGCAGGCGTTCCAACTAAAGGAGTTAGAGGTGAAACGGGATCATGAGCTCCAGCTAAAGGGGCTGGAAGCAGCTGAAAAAGAAAAACAAAGGAAACATGACTTGGAGATGGAGAAGTTAAGGCAAGAGCGAAGAGATCAAGGGTCAGACCGAGAGGAGTGGTTTAATGTTAGTCGGGAGTTAAGGTTAGTACCTCCGTTCGAGGAGACGGATGTTAATAGTTATTTCTTGCTTTTTGAAAAGGTGGCAGTGAATCAGAAGTGGCCCAAAGAGCAGTGGGTGGCGTTGTTACAAAGTGTGTTAAAAGGGAAGGCACAACGAGCATATGCAGCGTTGTCCATGGAGGAAGGGGAAGCGGAGAATTATACGAAAGTAAAGGAGGCCATTCTCCGGAGTTACGAGCTAGTACCTGAAGCATATAGACAAAGGTTCAGAAATTTACGGAAAGGGTGGAATCAGACGTATACCGAGTTTGCCCATGAGAAGGGGGTGCTCTTGGACCATTGGTGCACCGCAGAAACGGTGGGCGAGGATCATGGGCGTCTCAGGGAGTTATTTTTGATTGAGGAATTTAAAGGTTGTGTTCCGGAGGAGATCCGGATGTATTTGAATGAGAAGCCGAATAAGCCCATCTCAGAAATTGCTAGGTTCGCAGATGAATATGCCCTAACCCACAAGACAAAGTTTCCCTCGAATAAAAGTACCCCGAAAGACCGTGGGAACGATCGAGAAAGTCCGCTGGCTGAGGCAGAGGTCCCGCCGGGAGCTAGTGGTAAGGTTGAGGGGGAAAGGCCAGGCAGCCAGAGATTTCCGGGCTTGACCTGTTTTAATTGCGGGAAGAGCGGGCATGTTGCGTCTCGGTGCTTTGCTCCGAGAAAGGAGCCAGAAAAAGGGAAAGCAGCGGTCCCTATCGGGTGTGCAGTGGTAATCAGAAAATCGACAAGAGAGCCCCGGGTAGGCAGAGTACGAGAAGGGTCTGAGATTTGTCTGTCACACGGAACCGTGTCTTTGAGGGAGGGGGACCCGCCAATTCCCGTACGGATCTGGAGAGATACAGGGGCTGAGCTATCATTGATCCGCCGTAAGGTACTCAAGGGTAGTCGAAAAACAGGCATGATAGCGGTGGAGGGGATAAATAAAAGGATAAAAATGGTGTCCTTACATAAGGTCATTATGGATTGTGAGCTGGTATATGGATCAGTTGAAATAGGGGTGCCATCAGAATTCCCGAGAACTGACGTGGACGTCCTTCTTGGGAACGATTTAGCAGGGGGTAAGGTTTGGTCAGCCATGACGATGACCCGCCGACCGGTGCATGTTGAGGCCCCGCCCCTAGCGTCCAAGAGCTATCCCGCATGCGCGGTCACTCGCAGCCTGTCGAGAGCGGCAGCTGAGACCGAGAGCAGTTTAAATCTGAGCAGTTTTGATTTGGCCAAGACATCTTTACCAACCCTGTGCCACGAGGGTTTAGAGGGTGGTAAAACGAAGAGTAGTAAAGTGAAAGGGGGTAAGGGAGAGGAGACAGATCTTCCCTTAGCGAAGAGAAAGGTCCTAGAGGTAGGAAATAAAGATGAGAAACAGATAAAGCTGTTAAAAGGTCCAGAGTTGGACATGGATGATCTGTCTGGTTTGGCAGACCTGTTTGAAGAAGTTGAGAGTTCTAAAGGTGTTCCCGATAATGAGATGAGGGCAGTCCTAGATGAAAAGGATGCCATTACCTTGGAGAGGTCTGCTGGGTTGGCAGATGAGGTTGTTTCAACCCGCGGGGTTGAGTTTACTCCGGAAGGGAGTTGCCCAGAGAGTAGCTGGGAGGAGCAAGGGAATTTGGAATTTGAAAAAGGTACGGGTATTGAAAGCCTGGAAGAGGTCAATGTCCCGTTGGAGTGTGTCCAAGATGGGGATGCATGTGGCCCTGAACCTAGTCACGGAGCTCAGAAAAAGTCTGAGGTATTTGATTCAGCTGGATGAGACAGCCGTCCTTTTGGGTCAGATAGACTGGGTTCAGTGAAGAAAGGGTTAACCTTGGTAATAGGGGGAGGTGGAAGTTCCCCCAGGGTCTGAGCTCGAAGGTGTGGTAAAGCTTAAAGCAGAACTCGAAAATGGGAAGATAAATATGATTATTGAAGGAACTGGAGAATTTGTAGTTCCCAAATCGAATGAAGAAATTTTAAACCCTGCAGATCGCTTACAGATTTAGCCGGGAGATGCCGGGGCCCCCCACCCTATTGTTATTCCAGAATGGGGTGTGACAAGGCAGAATCTGAAATGCTGCTTGTACAAAGAGTTCGAATTCAAAACTGATAGCCTGAAGGGTCCTGAAGAGAAAACTAGCAACTTGAGTAAAATTAAAGAATGGGGTGGAAATTCAGAAGATGGTCTAAGTTTGGGACATGGTGTTGATAAAATAACCCCTATGAACGAGGCGGGCGGGAGTTTACCTCGCCAAACTACCCAAGTTCCTTTCGTAGGAACTCACCAGAAAAGAGACGACGGTTAATGAAGGGCGCCATTTTTAAATAGCCCAGCCGGTTGTACGGGATTTCAGCAAGGCATGTGAATAATAAAGACAAACCCCTTGGAAGTCTGTCTGGCTCCCCATCGGGGATCACAACTCATTAGATTTGTTAAAAAAATATATATAGGCGGTTATTAAGTTGAAGTCTGATGCTATAAGACTTTAGTAAGGCACAGGATGTTAAGCTAGTAAAGGAAGGGACACTGTAATCGCTAACTGTTTAGATGCTGAATTAAATGTATAACTGTATGGCTCTGTAGTTAAAAGAAAAGCTTTTGTATTATGGTAGATTCTAAAATCCTGTAAGACTCTGTACCACTGCGTTTTTAACCACTGGTAAAAATATTTTTAAGAGGGGAGGTGTTATGATCGCAGCCCCCTCCTTCTTGAGAATCACAAGATCGCTATTAATTCAGGTCTTGGACCCAGGAAATGAGAGAGAGAATCCTCAGCAGGACAAAGCAACGGATTTGGCCATTGTTTCTTGGAGACACCTTTGTGGATTGCGATCCTATACTACGTGCCAGCTATCAGGGCAACATGGACTGGGCTACGTGTACACCCTCAGGCAATGTGGGCTGGGTATTGCCTCACCCCACCTTGATTGACATCTACAACCCTGCAAGTCAAGATAAAAGAGGGGCTGCAGGGGCAGTCCCCTAGCGACGCACCAGAAGGAGACACCATCGCTCATCGCTCCCGTGATAATGGGAAGCTATTCGGAAGCCACGTGTGGTCCGTTTCTCCTGGCCTGGGGAACAGGTGCACTGAAAAGGACTTTGAACTAACAATGGGGAACCCACGTTCCCGATTCAACGGTTTGCGTCCTAAAGATTGGGCAAGTTTCTTTTCTCACCAAAAATCTCTCTCTCTCTCCAACAAGTGAAACCCAGCGGTCCCCAAAAGGCTAAAGCCTGCATGAACTTGCGAGACTTTTATATTTCCATCGGACAATATTTTTACCCCTAGACAAAATGATAGAGCCACTTCTTATTGATGATTATTACTATACCTGCGCTTTAGATTGAGTATTGACGACGTAGATTATCTGAATGTTTGTATTAACCTTACTTTTGTGCCCCTTTATAAATAAAAACGTTTAAAAATAGTACCATCAGACTTCAGCGGACCTCTCTATCTTTGCTGGTAAGTGACCCAGTTACGGGGTTCGTAACATACTGTATAGTGTAGCTTGGTCTGGTGTAACATTGTTTTGTTTGGTAGTATACATGTGTATGGCTGAATGACAATAAACTAAACTTGTTCACAGAATGCACATTCTATGGATGCCTTAAGAAAAAAATAGAAACCAGAGGGGTTTTTATGAAGGCACATCCACCATGTTTGGAGCACTGGAACAAACAAAAAGAGAGGATGACAATGCTGTCGGGGTTGAAACTGAGGGTCGTTAGCCTGAGGAACATCAGAGATAGACAGGGGGAGAAGACGAGGAAGTGATAAAAAAACTAGGCTGAGAATGATTATGTAGAAACTTAACTGGAACCAAACATACAATAGGTCACTAAACTAAGGGAAGGGTGATGTTTTAAACAGTCCAGAGATTACAAAGGTATATATAAACATCATCAGATGAGGCTTGACTTAAGAGAGGGGAATATTTGTAAAAGACCTACATGCTATGCCTTGGCTAATCAGCATTAAGTTTATTGTCACTGACGCAAGTCATGAAATTTGTTGTTTAAACAAATTACTAGAAATTACAGTAAACATAATTAAATATTGCAAAAGAGGAATAGAACCGGGTTCATGGGCCACTCAGAAATCTGATGGCAGAGGGGACGAAGCAGTTCCTAAAACATTAAGTGTGTCTTCAGGCTCCTGTATCTCCTCCCTAATGAAGCATGTCCTGGATGGTGAGGTCCTTGATAATGGATGTTGCCTTTTTGAGACACCACCCTTGGAAGATGATGTTGGCAGTTTAAAACTCACGTTAGTGCCCAGTACAATACAAAGGCTGCCGGAAAAAGTGACAATATCATTGGCTGGTTAATGAAGGCTTCTAAAGTTTCTTTCAGATCTTAGTTTGAAAGAAACTTTCTAGTGCTCCTGAAACAAAGACCTGACTAGCATCCTGTCAACTTGGAGGCAAAGCAGAGCTAACTGAGTAGAGTTTGCCACATCACATGCTGCGTTTCAGTAAAGAATACAAGATTAGCTTTAGTTGTCACATGTCCATTAAAACACAATGTTGGCGCGTGGCCAAGTGGTTAAGGTGTTGGTCTAGAGATCTGAAGGTCACTAGCTCAAGCCTCAGTGTGTTGTGTCCTTGAGCAAGTCACTTAACCACACATTGCTCTGTGATGACACCAGTGCCAATCTGTATCAGCCCTTGCTCTTCCCTTGGACAACATCGGTGAGAGGTGAGCATGGAGAGGGGAGACTTGCAGCATGGGCAACTGCCGGTCTCCCATACAACATTGCCCAGTCCTGCGCCCTGGAAACTTTCCAAGGCAAAAATCCATGGTCTCTCGAGACTAACGGATGCCTACAGTGAAACATACAGTGAAATGGGTTGCTTGCATCAATGAACAACACAGTCCGAGGATTGTGCTGGGGGTAGCCTGCAAGTATCACCACACTTCCAGTACCAACATAGTATGCCCTCAACTCACTAACTCTACTCATACATCTCTGGAACATGGGAGGAAACCAGAGCACCCAGGGGAAACCCATGCAGTCACAGGGAGAATGTGCAAACTTATTATAGACAGCAAAGGAGATTGAACTCCGACATTCTGATCATCGGCACTGTAAAGCATTATGTTAACTGCTACACTACCGTGCCACTCTTGCCACATTGAGATCAGCATCCCATTCCTGCACTAACATCAAATCCTTTGATCTCCTTAATATCCAAGGGGGTATTAGGATCCAATAACGCTTCTGGGAATACTGATGCAACACAAGTTATCTGAGCAGACTGCAAAAACTGTACTTAGATTACATCAGGGACACCTTAGTTGAAATCAAAACCAAGAGGCCTCATTCTTGGAGACTGAGATTAGGTAGGTATGCTTGCCAAAAAAAAACAGATAATGAAGTAACCATCCTGTGAATTGATCCATGCATTCTTTATATTAAAAGGAAATTTAAAATATTTGCCCAACTTAATGGAACTAGTAGAGGAGAATCAAATTTCACTAAATTTGACCGGCTTAGTGACCTGCATAAGCTCTCCTACTTAAAACAAATTGACTCTTAGCAACTACCCAGTATCTGATATTTACCCTCTGGGAAAAGCTGCTAATTAAACACAAGCAAAAGATTTATGAAAATAAAGAGCAATTGATTCACATGGTTTTGCAATGTCCATAAAAACTATTCATTTTTTGTCTGATAGGGGAATGGAACAGGTCTGGAAAGTACTTTTAATTGTAAAACTTCACACAAAAGATCCATTATTTCAAACTTTTCTGCAGATTATGTTTTCTCCTATAGAATATGACAACAATTTCAAACAGAAAATCCATAATATCAAAAATGTAACATCTGTGCTGAGTTAAGAACAAGAATTAAGCCACAACTTCCTGATGCCTATTCCCCATTCAATTAGAAAACAACTTCAGAGAATTGCAAATCTTTGAAATTCACTCCCTCCCCCCCCCCCCCCCCCAAAGTGACCATATCACTGAATATGTTCAAGTCAGGTGAATTGCACCAAGAGCTAAATGGAACCAATAGGAAAGTGAGAACAAGATTAAGTTCATATTTAATGGTATTGCTGGCTTAAGGGGCATTCTCCTACTTCCATTTCTCATGGACAAAGATGACCTTGACATGGGTAGCAGTGTCAAAATCTTGACTTCATTGAAAATGCCCTTCATTATATAGTAGACACAAAAAAAAGACCACGTATGCTGAACATCTGAACACACAAAACATCTGGAGGAACCTTTGAGTCTTGAAAAGTCTCAAACCCAAGTGTCGACTGTCTATTTACCTCAATAGATGCTGCCTGACCTGCTGAGTTCCTCCAGCATTTTGTTTTGCCTCATTGTATTGTGACATTTGCAGGCTGCCCCCAGGTTATACTGTACTCGAAAAGTGTTGATCATTGGCACAAGTGACACATTTCATTATATGTTTCAATGTACATGTGACAAATAAAACTAATTATATTTAAATGTAATCTAATTTACCTGCTAAATGGAGCAGACTATGAACTCACAAGTCGCTGTGGGCTATGGAAAAAAGCAGAACTGTACTCACACACAATTAGCAACCTCATTGCCAGAAGAGTGGACACAGGAGTAGTAGCAAGATGTGGGTATTTCTATCTTTCTTTATTGTTTTAATACATTAAATGAAGAGAGAGACTTCAGGTTGTTATATGGTTTACTTCGAGTGGAACAAGATCAACTTCATTTGCCATATAGACCATAAAACCACAAGACATAGGAGCAAAATTAGGCTATTCGGCCCATTAAGTCTGCTCCACCATTCCATTATGGCTGATTTATTATCCCTCTCAATCGAATTCTCCTGTCTTCTCCCCAAAACCTTTGTTGCTCTTACATATCAAAAACCTATTAACCTCTTTAAATATACCCGTTTACTTGACCGCTACAGCTGTTTGTGGCAATGAATTCCACAGATTTACCACCATCTGGCTAAAGAAATTCCTCCTCATCTCTGTTATAAATGGACATACTATTATTCTGAGGCTGTGCCCTCTGGTCCTAGATACCCCTATTATAGGAAACATTCTCTCCATGTCCACTCTATCGAGGTCTTTCAACGTTTGATAGTTTTCAGTGAGATTCTCCTCTCATTCTTCTGAGCCTCAGTGAGTACAGGTCAGTGCTATCAAATGCTATTCATACATTAACTCCTTCATTCCTGGGATCATTTACCTGTAACAAAAATAAACAACATTGAACAATTATATCGAATAAAAATTCTTTCTCGTTCTACCTATGTGGAAAACAGGGGTTGGTTCCAGTGTCCTTGGCAACATTGTGCGCAGGAGATGTCTCCACAGGCAACCCCTGAAAATTAAGTTGGATTCACTCTTGTAAACATGTGATGCTGAGGACCGTTGTGGACATGTTTATGTGTGTTTTGGGAGGTGGTTTACTCCAGTTATTTACTGCACATGCAGAAAAGCAACGAGAAGGCAAGGTAAGAGTCCCTCTCTGACAGTTGTAGGACCCAGTTGGTGGGTGGGTGGGAGAGGGTGTTAGAGTCATAGAACACTACAGCACTTTGGCCCATCCACTCCATGACCTATTAATCTGCATTGTCTCATCAACCTTCTCCTGGAACATAGCCCTCCATACCCCTCCCGTCCATGTACCTATTGAAATGTTGAAATTAAACCTGCATCCACCATTTCTGCTGGCAGTTCATTCCACACTCTCACCCTCTGAGTGAACAAATTCTCCCTCATGTTCCTCTTAAACATTTCACTTTTCACGCTTAACCTATGACCTCTAGTTGTGGTCTCACCCTACCTCAGTGGAAAAACTTGCTTGAATTTACCCTATCTATAATTCTCACAATTTTGTATAACTCTATCAAATCTCCTCCCAATCTTTTATACTCTGGGTTCAAAAGTTCATTTATTGTCAAAGTGTGTGTGCGCCCTTAATTCCTAGGTGGAGTCGTCGGGGCACCGTCATGACAGGCTTTTTGCACTGATCTTTTTAGTGTACTCATCTAACGGTGTGTCCTGGTCATCTGAAACCTGGCGGAGCCCATCCCTCTCCAGGGTTTTTTTTATGAGGTCAAGTTGCTAACTGGACACTCAATCCAGGCACGGATGGAGAGCATACAAGGGAGCTGACCGGATTCGAACTCGGGACCTCTCGCCCCAAAGTCCAGCGCTGATGCCACTACAAAGTATGCATATACAATGCAACTCTGATATTCATCTTCTCCAGATAGCCAAGAAATACAGAGAGACTATGAGAGTTGTTGAAAGAAAATACATTAACTCTCCCCATTACAAAAAAGAAACAAATCTCACAACCCCAAAATGCCCCACCTCTTCCGTTGAAGCAAAAAACTGCTACAAAAGCAATTAATCCCCAACCCCTTCCCCACAGAAAAGAACTGCGACAATAATACTGGTAATCTCCCACCCCCTCACTCACAGAACAGAACAGAGACAATAGCATCAAAATCCCAACCCCCAACACACAAAAAATTAACAGATCAGTCACCTCCCAAATGGCCACAAGAAAGAAAACACCAAAATACTGAACGAGACCAGTCTGAAGTACATAGATCTCTGAATATCAAAAACATCTTTCCATCAGCATGTGAGGAGAGCAGCACATGAACTCAGTCCTTTCATGAAGTGTAGCTGCCACACCAGGTCCAAACGCCACCAACCCGACTGTAGACCGTTGTCTACACTGATGGCCTCCACTGGGGTCAATCACTGACCCACTCTGTTAGGAGTGATCACTGGCCTCCTCCGCGTTCACCTCGATGCTTCAATCTTGATCGCCGATTCGAGATGGAGTCATTCATGCCCCCCCGCGTGCCATGTCTCTGGTCTTTTCCACAAGTCAGCTCATGTTCCCTGTGGCCCAATTTTGGCGTCATCCACAAATTTGTTGGTCCAGTTTACCATATTATAATCCAGGTTGCTGACATAGACGGTAACAATAGACCCAGCACTGATCCCTGCGGCACACTGCTAGTCACAAGCCTCCAGTCAGGGAGGCAACCATCTACTACCACTCTCTGGCTTCTCCTACAAAGCCAATGTCCAACTCAATTTACTACCTCTTCGAAAAGGCCAAGTGACTGAGCCTTCTTGACCAACCTCCCATGCAGAGCATTGTCAAAACCCTTGCTAAAGTATATGTAGATAACATCCACAGCTTTGCCTTCATTAACTTTCTTGAAAAACTCCATGAGATTGGTTTGACATAACCTACCAAATATCATATATCCAGTCCCTTAGCGTACCTTCCGATAGGGTCTCCACTAGTGATGTCAGGTTATCCGATTATAATTTCCTGGCTCATCCTGAGAGTCCTTCTCAAACAACGGAAGAACATTAGCTATTCTTCAATGCTCTAGCACCTCACCCATGGGTAGTGGCATTTTAAGTATCTCTGCCAGGGTCTCTGCAGTTTCTGCACTAGCCTATCGCAGAGTCTGAAGGAACAACTTGACAGGCTCTGGGGGATTATCCACTGTAATTTGCCTGAAGACAACAAACACCTCCTCTGTAATCTGTATACAGTCCGATCTCACTGCTGTTCTGCCTCATTTCTATATACTCTGTATCCATCTTCTCTGTAAATACAGGTGCGAAAAATCCATTTAAGATCTCCCCCTTTCATTTGGCTCAATGAATACATGGCCACTCCAATCTTCCAGAGGACCAATTTTGTCACTTGATATCTTTTTGGTCTTATTAGATTCTCCTTCACCTTGCCTGCTAAATCAATCTCATGTTTTCTTTTAGCTTTCCTGATTTTCTTTTTTAGTATTCTCTCGCAATTTTTGTACTCTTCAAGTATCTCATTTGCTCTGGTCTGCCTATACCCGTAATGCACCTCCTTTTTCTTAACCAGGGCTTCAGTATTGCTCAAAAACCATGGTTCCTTAAGCCTGTTATCTTTGTCTTTTATTCTGACAGGAATATACAGTCTCTGTGTTCTCAGCATTTCACTTTTGAAGGGCTCCCACTTACCAAGGAAACTCCTACAAAGAGTAGTAGGTACAGCCTAGTCCATCACAGATAAACGCCTCCATGCTTTTCAGTATATCTACATGGAATGCTGTCACAGGAATGCAGCATCCATCATCAGGGACTAGTTCCACTCAGTTCATGCTCTCTTCTCACTGCTGCCAACAGGAAGAAGGTACAGGAGCCTCTGGACTCTCACCACCTGTTTCTGGAACAGTTATTACCCCTCTAGCATCAGGCTCGAGAAACAGAAGGGGTAACTTCACTTAACTTCATTCAGTCCATCACTGAACTGTTCCCACAATCTATGCACTCACTTTCAAGGATTCTTTCTTCCATTGTTCTTGAAATCTATTTATTTATTTAGTCATTCATTTATTATTTCACATTTGCACAGTTTGATGTATTTTTAACACAGGTTTTTTTTTGTCTGCCTGTTGGGTGTGGACTTTCATTGATTCTATTATGATTCTTGGATTTACTGAGTATGTCTGCAAGAAAACGATTCTCAGGGTTGTATATGCTGACATATATGTACTCTGAAAATAAATCTACTTTTAATTTTGAATTTTGAAGTATCCTTTTGCCAGAAAACAACCTGTCTGAATTCATACTTGCTAGATCTTTTCTGATAACATTCACCTTTCTCCAAGTTTGAATCTCAACTCGAGGACCAGACCTATCATTCTCCATAATTATCTTGAAACTAATGGCATTATGATCACTAAATCAAAAACGTGTTCTCCTACACAAAATTTGGTCTCTTTCCCAATCTAATTCCCTAATAGGAGTATCACACTCTCTCTAATTGGAACCTCTGTTTATTGATTAAGGAAGCTTTCCTGAACACATTTGACAAACTCCCATCCAGTCTTTTTTACAGTATAGGAGTCCCAGTCTATATGTGGAAACATAGAAACATAGAAAACCTACAGCATAATACAAGCCATTCAGCCCACAAAGCTGTGCGGAATATGTCCTTAACTTAGAAATTACCTAGGGTTACACATAGCCCTCTATTTTTCTGAGCTCCATGTACCTGTCCAGGAGTCTTTTAAAGGATCCCATTGCCGGCAGCCCATTCCACGCACTCACCACTCTCTGCAAAAAAAAACTTACCCCTGACATCTCCTCTGTACCTACTTCCAAGCACCTTAAAACTGTGACCTCTCGTGCTAGCCGTTTCCGCCCTGGGAAAAAACCTCTCACTATCCACACAATCAATGCCTCTCATCATCTTATACACATCTATCAGGACACTTCTCATCCTCCATCGCTCCAAGGAGAAAAGGCCGTGCTCACTCAACCTATTCTCATAAGGCATGCTCCCCAATCCAGGCAACATTCCTGTAAATCTCCTCTGCACCCTTTCTATGGTTTCCACATCCTTCCTATAGCAGGGCAACCAGAACTGAGAACAGTACTCAAAGTGGGGTCTGACCAGGGTCCTATATAGCTGCAATATTACTTCTCAGCTCCTAATTTCAGTCCCACAATTAATGAAGGCCAATGCACTGTACACTTTCTTAACCACAGGGTCAATCTGCACAGCAGATTTGAGTGTCCTATGGACTCGGATCCCAAGATCCCTCTGATCCTCCACACTGCCAAGAATCTTACCATTAATACTATATTCTGCCATCATATTTGACCTACCAAAATTCCAGGATGGATTCCTGTCACGATATGTTGACAGGCCAACTAGGGGGAATGCCATACTAGATCTAGTATTAGGTAACAAACCGGGTCAGGTCACAGATCTCTCAGTGGGTGAGCATCTGGGGGACAGTGACCACTGCTCCCTGGCCTTTAGCATTATCATGGAAAAGGATAGAATCAGAGAGGTCAGGAAAATTTTTAATTGGAGGAAGGCAAATTATGAGGTTATAAGGCTAGAACTTGCGGGTGTGAATTGGGATGATATTTTTGCACTATGGACATGTGGTCGATGTTTAGGGATCTCTTGCAGGATGTTAGGGATAAATTTGTCCCAGTGAGGGAGATAAAGAATGGTAGGGTGAAGGAACTATGGATGACAAGTGAGGTGGAGAATCTAGTCAGATGGAAGAAGGCAGCATACATAAGGTTTAGGAAGCAAGGATCAGATGAGTCTATTGAGGAATACAGGGTAGCAAGAAAGGAGTTTAAGAAGATGCTGAGGAGAGCAAGAAGGGGGCATGAGAAGGCTTTGGTGAGTAGGGTAAAGGAAAACCCCAAGGCATTCTTCAATTAAGTGAAGAACAAAAGGTTGACAGGAGTGAAGATAGGACCGATTAGAGATAAAGGTGGGAAGTGGGAAGATGTGCCTGGAGGCTGTGGAAGTGACCAAAGTCCTCAATGAATACTTCTCTTCGGTATTCACCAATGAGAGGAAACTTTATGACAGTGAGGACAATATGAGTGAGGTTGAAGTTCTGGAGCATGTTGATATTAAGGGAGAAGAGGTGTTGGAGTTGTTAAAATACATTAGGACGGATAAGTCCCCGGGGCCTGACGGAATATTCCCCAGGCTGCTCCACGAGGCAAAGGAAGAGATTGCTGAGCCTCTGGCTAGGATCTTTATGACCTCGTTGTCCATGGGAATGGTACAGGAGGATTGGAGGGAGGCAAATGTTGTCCTCTTGTTCAAAAAAGGTAGTAGAGATAGTCCAGGTAATTATAGACCAGTGAGCTTTACATCTGTGGTGGGAAAGCTGTTGGAAAAGATTCTTAGAGTTAGAATCTATGGGCATTTAGAGAGTCATGGTCTGATCAGGGACAGTCAGTATGGCTTTGTGAAGGGAAGATCATGTCTAACAAGCCTGATAGAGTTCTTTGAGGAGGTCACCAGACATATAAATGAGGGTAGTGCAGTGGATGTGATCTACATGGAATTTAGTAAGGCATTTGACAAGGTACCACACAGTAGGCTTATTCAGAAAGTCAGAAGGCATGGGATCCAGGGAAGTTTGGCCAGATGGATTCAGAATGGGCTTGCCTGCAGAAAGCAGAGGGTCATGGTGGAGGGTGTACCTTCGGACTGGAGGGTTGTGATTTGTGGTGTCCTACAAGGATCAGTTCTGGGACCTCTACTTTTCATGATTTTTTTATTAATGACCTGGATGTGGGGTTAGAAGGGTGGGTTGGCAAGTTTGCAGACAACACAAAGGTTGCTGATGTTGTGGACAGTGTAGAGGATTGTCAAAGATTGCCGAGAGACATTGATAGGATGCAGAAGTGGGCTGAGAAGTGGCAGATGGAGTTCAACTTAAAGAAGTGTGAGGTGGTACACTTTGGAAGGACAAACTCCAAGGCACGGATCTGGGGGTACATGTCCACAGATCCCTGAAAGTTGCTTCACAGGAAGATAGGGTAGTTAAGAAAGCTTATGAGGTGTTAGCTTTCATAAGTTGAGGGATAGAGTTTAAGAGACGTGATGTAATGATGCAGCTCTATAAAACTCTGGTTAGGCCACACTTGGAGTACTGTGTCCAGTTCTGGTCGCCTCACTATACGAAGGATGTAGAAGCATTAGAAAAGGTACAGAGGAAATTTACCAGGATGCTGCCTGGTTTAGAGAGTATGCATTATGATCAGAGATTAAGGGAGCTAGGGCTTTACTCTCTGGAGAGAAGGAGGATGAGAGGACACATGATAGAGTTATACAAGATATTAAGAGGAATAGATAGAGTGGACAGCCAGTGCCTCTTCCCCAGGGCACCTCTGCTCAATACAAGAGGACATGGCTTTAAGGTAAGGGGTGGAAAGTTCAAGGGGGATATTAGAGGAAAGTTTTTTACTCAGAGAGTGGTTGGTGTGTGGAATGCACTGCCTGAGTCAATGGTGGTGGCAGATACACTAGTGAAATTTAAGAGACTACTAGACAGGTATATGGAGGAATTTAAGGTGGGGGGTTATTTGGGAGGCAGGGTTTAAGGGTCAGCACAACAGTATGGGCCGATGGACCTGTACTGTGCTGTGTTGTTCTATGTTCTATGTTCTAAAATGAACCACCTCACACTTAACTGGATTTGAACTCCATCTGCCATTTCTTAGCCCAGTTTTGCATCCTATCAATGTCCCACTTTAACCTCTGACAGCTCTCCACACTATCTACAACACCCCCAACCTTTGTGTCATCAGCAAATTTACTAACCCATCCCTCCAATTCTTCATCCAGGACATTTATAAAAATCACGAAGAGCAGGGGTCCCAGAACAGATCCCTGAGGCACACTACTGGTAACCGACCTCCATGTAGAATATGACCCATCTACAGCCACTCTTTGCCTTCTGCGGGCAAGCTAGTTCTGGATCCAAAAAGCAATATCCCCTTGAATCCCATGTTTCCTTACTTTCGCAGTAAGCCTTGCATGGAGTGCCTTATCAAATGCCTTGCTAAAATCCAAAGACACTACATCTACTGCGCTACTTTCATTAATGTGTCATTAATGTTTCATTAATTAAGTCACAACCTCAAAAAATTCAATCGGGCTCGTAAGGCACTGTCAACCTGAAATTATTAACCTGCTCAGTTGAGGAAAAACACCAGAGACACAAAATTACCTTTGAAACGGTTGTTATTCAGAGAGGAGTTCGCAGCCCTACGCACTTCGGGCGTAAGGTAGCCAACTCCCAGTTTGTCGGTTTACAAAGGTCATACTTATACCCAAAAGCAGGGTACTACATTCACAAATATGGTTACTGATTCAAATCCATCAATTGATTGGCTATTGCATAGCTAAGCACGCGAAATACTTGGAATAAACATAGGCACAAGCGTAATACTCGGAATGGGTATGGACGTGAGCAAAACACTTGAAATAGGTATATAGCTCAAAATACTTTGCCGAACACATTGTCTTGTGGTCGCAAGGTTCCTCTTCTTTGTGGTTGCCACATGCTGTCTGGTATCTTATTTTAGCTACCTCTTCCCTGTCCTCCTAAATTTCCCCAATGACGTATCCTCTCCCTGGTCCTGTCTACATATTTTGCTACACTTACCTCTCGCCTACCCCTTCTACACGTACCCCTTACTTTCTTCACATTCTCAGCACAACCTGCCTTTGTCAAATCCGTGCTAACTATTCTTAATAATTTTATGCATCTCTAAATGTTCATAAATCCTGCCTCGCAGGATCTTCTTCATCAACTTACCAACCACGAAGTAAGACTCACCGGTCTATAATTTCCTGGGCTATCTCTGCTCCATTTCTTGAATAGTGGAACAACATCTGCAACCCTCCAATCCTCTGGAAACTCTCCCGTCCCCATTGATGATACAAAGATCATTCCCAGAGGATCAGCAATATCCCCCCTCACCTCTCACTGCAGTCTAGGATACATCTCGTCCAGTCCCGGTGACTTATCCAACTTGATGCTTTCCAGCACATCCTCTTTCTTAATATCTACATGCTCAAGCTTTTCAGTCTACTGTAATCGAGTCCTTTTCTGTAATGAATACTGAAGCAAAATACTCATTAAGTACCTCTGTTATCTCTTCTGTTCCATACACACTTTCCCACTATCATACTTGATTGGTCCTATTCTCCCACATCTTATCCTCTTGCTCTTCACATACTTGTAGAATGTCTTGGCGTTTTCCTCAGCCCTGTCCGCCAAGGCCTTCTCATGGCCCCTTCTGGCGCTCCTAATTTCTTTCTTAAGCGCCTTCCTGCTAGCCTTATAATCTTTTAGATCTCTATCACTACCTAGTTTTTTGAACCTTTTGTAAGCTCTTCTTTTCTTCTTGACTAGATTTACAACAACCTTTGTACTCCACGGTTACTGTATCCTACCATCTTTTCCCTGTCTCATTGGATCGTACCTCTGCAGAACTCCACGTAATTATCCCCTGAACATTTGCCACATTTCTTCTGTACATTTCCCTGAAAACATCCGTTCCCAATTTATGCTTCCAAGTTCCTGCCTGACAGCCTCATATTTCCCCTTACTCCAATTAAACATTTTCCTAACTTGTCTGTTCCTGACCCTCTCCAATGCTATGGTAAAAGAGATAGAATTATGATCACTATCTCCAAAATGCTCTCTCACTGAAAGATCTGACACTGACCAAGTTCATTTCCCAATACCAGATCAAGTACAGCCTCTCCTCTTGTAGGCTTATCTACATATTTTGTCAAGAAACCTTCTTGAACACATCTAACAAACTCCACCACGTCTAAACCTCTCGCTCTAGGGACATACCAATTGATATTTGGGAAATTAAAATCTCCCACCATGATGACCCTGTTATTATTACACCTTTCCAGAATCTGTCTCCCTATCTGCTCCTTGATATCCCTGTTACTATTGGGTGGTCTATTAAAAACACCCAGTAGAGTTATTGACCCCCCTTCCTGTTTCTAAGTTCCACCCACAGAGACTCTGTAGACAATCCTCCCATGTCTTCCTCCTTTTCTGCAGCCGTGACACTATCTCTGATCAACATTGTCTCACCCCCACCTCTTTTGCCTCCTTCCCTGTCCTTTCTGAAACATCTAAAGCCTGGCACTCTAAATAGCCATTCCTGCCCTTGAGCCATCCAAGCCTCTGTAATGGATGCAACATCATAGCTCCAAGTACTGATCCATGCTCTGAGCTCATCTGCTTTGTTCATAGTATTCTTTGCATTAAAATAGATACATCTCAAACCATCATTCTGAGCGTATCCCTTTTCTATCACCTGCCTATCCTCCCTCTCGCACTGTCTCCAAGGTATCTCTATTTGTGAGCCAACCGCCTCTTCCTCCTTCTCTTCAGTTTAGTTCCCACCCTCCAGCAATTCTAGTTTAAACTCTCCCCAACAACTTTAGCAAACCTCCCCACCAGGATATTGGTCCCCCTAGGATTCAAGTGCAACCCGTCCTTTTTGTACAGATGACACCTGCCCCAAATGTGATCACAATGATCCAGAAATCTGAATCCCTGCCCCCTGCTCCAATCCCTCAGCCACGCATCTCATATAACGGGGAAAGTTAACATCACCTATTATCACAACTGTATGTTTCTTGCAACAGTCTGCAATCTCCCTGTAAATTTGGTCCTTTTATTTATTTATTAAATTTTAGAAAATTACAAAGAATAAATGTGATGATAAAACAGTAAGAAAAATAATATTAGCCCTCCCCCCTCCCCTTAATGCTCCCCGCTTAACCCTTATCTAAAGAAATAAAAAAAGGAAAGAAGAGAAAGATTGCCTGGATATCGGAGGATCCCCACATGCTCCATGGAGTTCAAAATAATTTTAATATTTATTTTTACTTTCCTCAATTACTTCATAATTTTATCTTCAAAGGACTTATGTATTTAATCCTATCTTTTGTAAGTATGGGAACCAAATTTTCAAAAATATATCATATTCATTTCTTAAATTGTATGTAATTTTTTCAAGTGGAATACAACTATGTATTTCATTATTCCAACGATCCATAGTTAAATATAAATCAGATTTCCAAGTAACTGCAATAACTTTTTTGGCTACTGCCAATGCAATTTTTATAATTTTTTTCTGATACTTATTCAATTTAAGTTTCGGTATTGTCCCTTCAATGTCTCCTAATAAAAATAATACTGATTTATGTGGGAGTTGTACTCCAGTAATTTGTTCCAATAAAAGTCTTAGATTTATTCAAAATGGTTGAATTTTAAAACAAGACCAAGTAGAATGTAAAAAAGTACCAATTTCTTGATTACATCGAAAACATTGGTCAGACATATTTGAATTTAATCTATTTATTTTCTGTAGTGTTATATATAATTGATGTAAAAAATTATATTGTATTAATCTAAGTCGAACATTTATTGTATTTCTCATACTATCAGAACATAATCTTGACCAGTTTTTTCCATCAATTTTAACATTCAAATCAGATTCCCATTTTTGTCTTGATTTAAGAATTCCTGATTCAATTGTCTGTTTTTGAATCAAATTATACATACAAGATGTAAATTTTTTAATTTTTCCTTTCTGAATTAATATTTCTATTTCACTAGGTTTTGGCATCAACATTGTTTGACCCAGCTTTTCTCGTAAATAAGCTTTTAATTGAAAATAACAGAAAAGAGTGTTATTTGATATTTTATATTTATTTTTTAATTGATCAAATGACATCAATATACCACCTTCAAAACAATCACCTATATATTTAATCCCCTTTTGGAACCAATTATGTAAAAGTTTATTATCCATTGTAAAAGGAATAAGCCTATTTTGAATTAAAGTTCTTTTTGCTAATAAAGATTTCTTTATCTCATCGTCCATATTTACCTTATTCCATAAATCAATTAAGTGTCTTAAACTAGGAGATTCTTTTTTTTCCCATATCCATTTGGATTCCCATTTATATATAAAATCTTCTGGTATGTTTTCTCCTATCTTATCTAATTCTATTCTAATCCATGCCGGTTTTTCTTCATCAAAAAAAGATGCAATAAATCTAAGTTGATTTGCTTTATAATAATTCTTAAAATTTGGAAGTTGTAACCCTCCTAAATCAAATTTACATGTCAATTTTTCCAATGATATTCTTGCCATCTTTCCTTTCCAAAGAAATTTCCTTACTTATTTATTCAGTTCTTGAAAAAGCTTCTGAGGTAATTGTATTGGTAAAGTTTGAAATAAATATTGCAATCTAGGAAATATATTCATTTTTACAACATTAACTCTACCTATTAATGTTATTGGTAACATCATCCATTTATCAAGATCCTCTTTTTTTTTTAATAATGGCAAATAATTTTGTTTATATAAATTTTTTACATCATTATCAACTCTAATACCTAAATATTTTATCCCATTTATTGACCATCGAAGTTGAGTTACTAATCGACATTGATTATAATTTCCTTTGGTAAGGGGTAAAATTTCACTTTTATCCCAATTTACTTTATAGCCTGATACTTTCCCATATTCTTCCAATCTAAAAGATAATCTTTGCAAAGATTGCAATGGGTTTGTTAAATAAATCAAAACATCATCAGCAAATAAATTAATCTTATATTCTTCTTGATTAACTCTAAAGCCCCCAATGTCTGAATCTGTTCTAATTAATTCAGCTAATGGTTCTATTGCCAATACAAATAAAGCAGGTGATAATGGGCAGCCTTGTCTAGTTGACCTCATTAAGCAAAATGGTGTTGAAATCTGACCATTTGTAACTACTTTAGCTTGAGGATTAGTATTTAAAGTTTTAATCCATTGTATAAAAGATTTTCCTAACTCATATTTTTCCAATACCTTAAATAAAAAATCCCATTCCAATCTATCAAATGCTTTTTCTGCATCCAAAGCAACTGCCACACTCATTTCCTCTCTATTTTGTGCCAAATGAATTATACTAAGTAACCGGGTTATATTATCCATTGATTGTCTGTTTTTAATAAAACCTGTTTGATCCATATGTATTAATTTTGGTAAATATTTAGATATTCTATTAGATAAAAATTTTGCTAGTATTTTATAATCTGTATTCAACAAAGAAATAGGCCTATATGATGTTGGTTTTAAAGGATCTCTATCTTTTTTTGGCAATACAGTTATGATCGCTGTTAAAAAAGATTGTGGGAGTTTATGCATTCTTTCCACTTGGTATATTAATTCCATAAAAGGAGGAATTAATAAATCTTTACATTTTTTATAAAATTCAGGAGGAAAACCATCTTCTCCTGGGGATTTATTACTCTGAAGTGATCCTAAAGCTTCTTCAACCTCTTTTAATGTAAAGGGCATATCTAATCCTTTCTGTTCTTCCAAATTTAATTTTGGAAGGGTTATTTGTGATAAAAATTTATCTATCTCAGCAATCTTATTTTGTGATTCTGATTGATATAGTTCAGTATAAATTTTTTTAAAAGTTTCATTAATTTCTAAAGGTTTATAAGTAACCTTATTTACACTTGTTCTAATTGCATTTATTGTTTTAGAAGCCTGTTCTGTTTTCAACTGCCAAGCAAGAATTTTATGTGATCTTTCACCTAATTCATAATATTTCTGTTTAGTTCTCATAATTACTTTTTCTGTACGATATGTCTGGAGTGTATTATATTGTAGTTTTTTATTAACAAGTTGTCTTCATTTTTCTTCTGTCATATATCTTTGAGATTCTTTTTCTAACTTTATGATATCTTTTTCCAATTGATCTATTTCTGCTGTGTATTCCTTCTTAATTTTAGATGTATAACTTATAATCTGACCCCTTAAATATGCTTTCATCGCTTCCCATAATACAATTTTATCCTCAACTGAATGTAAATTTGTATCCAAAAAAATTGAATCTATTTTTTCATAAAATCACAAAAATCTTGATGTTTTAATAAAATTGAATTAAATCTCCATCTATAGATTGATTCCTCCTTATCCATCATTATCATTGTCATTATCAAGGGGGAATGATCTGACAGTATTCTTGCTTTATATTCCACACTTTTCACTCTATCTTGAATATTTTTTGATAATAAAAAAAAATCAATCCTTGAGTAAGTTTTATGTCTATTTGAATAAAATGAATAATCTCTTTCTCTTGGATTATTTTTTCTCCATATATCAATCAGATTTAAATCTTTCATTAATGATAAAGTTAGTTTTATTACGTTTGATTTTGTAGCAACTTTAGTTGACCTATCCAAAACTGGATCTAAACAAAAATTAAAATCTCCACCTACTAATATTTTATCATGTGCATCAGCCAAGTTCAAAAAAACTTCTTGTATGAATTTTGCGTCATTTTCATTTGGTGAATAAATGTTCATAAAAGTCCATAATTCTGAAAAAATTTGACAATGTATAATCACATATCTCCCCACAGAATCAATTATTACATTTTGTATTTTAATTGGTAAAGATTTATTAACCAAAATTGCAACTCCTCTCGATTTTGAATTAAATGAAGCTGCAATAACATTTCCAACCCAATCTCTCTTTAATTTCTTATGTTCTGTTTCTGTTAAATGTGTTTCTTGTAAAAAAGCTATATCTCCTTTCATTTTCTTAATATATGTTAAAACTCTTTTTCTTTTCACAGGTCCATTAATTCCATTAACATTAAAACTTAAAAAATTAAGTAAATTAATCATTCATAATACCTTGGGAACTCTTTAAAATTCTCCATGTTGCTATGAGTCTCTCCCCAACCATCCAGGCAAAAAAGAAGAAAAATAGAAGAAAGATAACTAATATATAAGAAAAAAAAACAAAATACCCCCCCACTAATGTTGCGAATAAAAAGAACACAACATTACCCCCCCCCCATTTTACGGGTCATGGCAATCGCCATGATTGTACACGTGAAACTCGCAGCCATCAATCAGGAGCTCCTCCAGCTCCCCTGCAAAAAAAAAAATTAGTGAAGAAAAAAAAAGAAAATAATTAATGTCTCTACTCCCAATTAATACTCATCAACTATTTTTTTTCTTATAAATGTCCATCAAGTCCAACCTTGTTTCAGTCTTCATCATTAGTCCATTTCATTTCTATAATTCTTTACTCCTCTTCGTGGACATCAGGTAATTCTTGTACAAATTTCTCCGCTTTCCGGTAGTCAACAAAAAATCTTCTTTCTCCGTTATCCAGGAAAATTATCAATTTTGCTGGGTAGCTCAATAAAAATTTATAGCCTTTTTCCCATAAAGATTTTTTCACTGGATTAAATTCCTTCCGCCTCTTCAGAAGATCATAACTTATGTCTGGATTTTAAAAAAACTCTTTTCCTTTCTATTATCAATGGCCAATTTCTCTTTTTAGCACCTTGAGTAGCTGCCTTCAAGATCATTTCTTTATCTTGGTACCTTAAACATTTTATCAAAATTGATCTTAGATTTTGATCTTGTTGAGGTCTTGGTCTTAATGCTCTGTGTGCTCTTTCAATTTCAATTATTTGACTTCCTTCTTTCATTTCCAAAATTTTCGGAATCCATTCTTGAAAGAATTTTATTGGATTTTCTCCCTCTGTACCTTCCATAAGACCAACAATTTTGATATTATTTTGTCTACTAGAGTTTTCAATCGCATCTATTTTTTCCAACATCCGTTTTCTTTCTATTGTCCAGGCAAGATTATTGTCTTCTATCTTATCTATTCTTTCAGTGTTTTCTTCCACTTTTACTTCCATCTCTTTAACTTTATTATCCATCTTCTTTTGTTTTTCCACCACATTATCGAGTGTATTCTGCATTCTTCTTTTATCTGTTCTTATAGCTTTTAATTCATTCGTCATATATATCAGGATATCTTTTATGTCTCCTTTAATCTCCTCTTTCTTTTCCTCTTCTTCTTTCTCTGAATTTCCCAAAGAGTCTGGTTCTACTTCCGATTCACTTCCAGCCATAGTTGGAATTTGTAGTTTTGTTAATATCTATTCATGCATACTTGTTTCTTCGCGCATGCGTTGTTCTTGCCTTTTCTTCTTAGAGACCGCCGACATTACTGCAACTTCCTGTCCCGCATCATCAGAAGTACCATGCACTTCACCGGGAGGAGATCCAACTTGAGTCCGAGGCTTCGCCGAGATGGTTAGGCCTTTTTCCCCGCCGATTTGCGCAGTCTTCGAAGTAGTAGCTTTCTTCTGTTTCAGTTTAGGAGCCATATCAAAAGATAATCCTGAGTTACTTATAAATAGTTTCTAGTAGGTATTTGTTAACTCTTCTTCATTTAAACCCTATTTCATTACTTTTTACGAGGGAGCTGGATTCCCAATGTCTCGATCCTACGTCATCACGTGACGCCCCCCCCCCCCCAATTTGGTCCTTTATATCCCACGGACAATTCGGTGGTCTATAATATAATCCCATTAATGTGGTCATCCTTTCTTATTCCTCGTTGCTACCCATATATCCTCAATAGACAAGCTCTCCAGCCTGTCCTGTCTGAGTAGTGACATTTTCTCTGACTGAAAATATCACCCCTCCCACTTTAATCCATCCTGCACTATTTTGTCTAAAACAAAGGAACCCTGGAACATTCAACTGCTCCTCCTGCAGCCAGGTCTCACTAATGGTTACAATGACATAATTCCATACCCTGAGCCCATCCGCCTTTCCAACAATACTCCCTGCACTGAAGTATACACAGCTCAGAACTTTAGTCCCACCATGCTCAACCTTTTGATTCCTGACTTTGTATGAACAACATCATTCCCCACAACCATTTCACTATCTACTCTGGTGCTCCCCCTGCAACTCTGGTTTAAACCCCTCCCAATTTCCCCACCCCCCACCCATGCTGCACCAGCAAACCTTCCCATAGGGATGTTCGTCCCTGGATCTTCCTATTTCTGATCTCATTGGCATGTGCCATGGGTATCAATCTTGAGATTACAACCCTAGAGGTCCTCTCCTTTAACGCAGCACTTAACTCCCTGAAATCACTTTGCAGGACCTCCTCACTCTTCCTACCCATGTCATTGGTGCCTACAGCCACCACCACCTCTGGCTGCCCTTCCATAAGAGCGCTGTTGACTTGATCTGAGATGTCAATGAACCTAGCACCTAGGAGGCAACATATCATCCTGTCTGTTTCCCAAGCTAATGAATCCCCTATCACTACAGCTCATCTCTTCTCTCCCATTCCCTTCTAAGCCTGAGCCAGAGCAGACACCTGACAGCAAAACTCAAGCTTTCCTGTAACTGGTCATTACCTTCCCCCTCCACCCCCCACCCCCATGAGATAACAATGGCAAACATTATCCTCATCTACTCTGTAAACTTTGTTGTTTCTGACAAAGTTAATGAGATTCAATTAAAGATAAGTTCAACAGGTTTCTAAATTGGAATTTGTCATCAGCCTGGTCAGGATGTGTCACAGACCATGGTTCAGTGCAGGTAGACAAGACCTATGCCTGACATGGGCAAGACACTCATTGAACAGGAGGACCCTTACCCTGACTTCAACCAGCTCTCATGGTCAACCTGGTTTACACACAAGTTTACCTACAAAGATGTGTTTTTTTTCTGGGAGGGTTGGGAGATCTGAGAAGGCCAGCATTTATTCCTCATCCTTGATCACCGTTGGGAAACAGGTGGTGAGTTCCAGGAGCAGCACACAGCAACGGGAAGAGGGTTTGCAGTATTGGTGATGCACTTCCTAGTCAGGATGGCATGTGTTACTTGGGGAAACTGTGGGTGGTGGCGGTTTCCAGATGCTGCACTTATCCTTGGTGTCTTGTGAGTTGCTGATGGAGTAACCAAGGTGAGTAACTTCAGGGCTGTAAATGAAGTGAATGTATAGGGGTAGGTGAACAATCAAGTGGGAGGTGTGGTGTCAAGTTCCCTGAGCTTCCTTGGAGATGAACCCTTCCAGGCAGGCCCAACTTCCAGTTTTCTATTATTTCCATGGTATTCATGTGAGGAAGAGATGTTCTCACAACCACAAGTTCTTTGAGTCAGAATATCAGGGAATCAAAAATGGGATAAAGACTGGACAAAAATGTGTGCATAAATTAGTTTGAACTGCCCCATCTCAGTTACCCTGTCATTGACTCCACAGTTCCAACCCGCTGCTGTTTCCTCAGCTAAGAAGCTTCAGAAACCTGTGCCCTCTTAGAGCAGCTGTAAAATAAAAAGCTGCTGTTTAGCAGCCTAGCCAAAGACGGGCCTATTTATTCAGAGCAGTGGAGTCGGATGTTCCATGAGGGTTTGACGCTAACCTGCATCATCTCGTCTTGAATACAGCACTCATGTATAAACAGAGTGGGAAATGTGAAACAGTAGCTGGTTGTCAGTGGGCCAAAGTGGGAATGAATGTCCTCTTGTTACTGGGCTGGTGGACTAATTTGTTTCCTCAGTAAATGGTGAAGAGGAAAAGGGAAACGTGTTCAAAAATAAATTTAATGAAAAGCCAAGCACTTGTGAATTTTGGGATATTGGTGAGGTTTTGAGCACTGTGCTTGGGAGTTTGCTGCTTTCCTCTTTGCTCTGAGATGCTCCCAAACAGAGTATACTCCAGCTGTGGGTGGATCCCTGACTGGGACACTGATGATTCACTCTTTCACTTCACCTTCCCACCAGCATCCTTAAGTCCATGCTTGCATCCCGCACCTTGCCAAATACAACATTAGTCAGAGGGAGAAGTAATGCAATCAACTGAGTCGAGTAAGATGTTCTCCTAGGGGGTTGTCTGTTAGTGGGTTACCTCAGATAAATACTATGTGGAGATTTGTGATATATATGTACAATGTCTGAAATACATCTTATGGAAATGTTTGTTTGATGATGAACTTCAATAAAAAAATAAATTACAAAAAAAAATGTAATGAACACACACAAAATGCTGGAAGGGTCGCGGCCCTAAATGTCGACTGCTTATTCTTTTCCATAGATGCTGTCTGGCCTGCTGAGTTCCTCCAGCATTTTGTGTGTGTTGCTTGGATTGCCAGCATCTGCAGATTTTCTCTTGCTTTAAATTATGTAATGAGATGTGAGCGTGTTATCTTGACACCTCAGCACATTCCTCAACAACTTGATTTGATAAAAAGGATGCATTTCACTGGATGCTTTAATGTACATGTGACAAATAAAGCTAATATCTAATCTTTAAAAACAGAATTGGTTAGAGAGTTGAAGGCAAAGGAAACCTTATGGGTCACTAATCACAATATGAAAGAATTTACCCTGCAGTTTGAGAAGAAGAAACTAAAGTCAGTTGTATCAATATTACAGTGGAGTGAAGGGTAATCCAGAGGCACTAGAGAGGAGCTGCCCAAAGTTAATTGGACGGGGACTCTAGCAGAAATGACAGTAGAAATCAATGGATTGAATATCTGGGAGTAACTGGGAAGGTGCAGGATTAGTTCATCCCAAAGAAGAAGTATTCTAAAGGGAGAGTGAGGCAACTGTAGCTGACGAGTAAAATCAAAGACAGCATAAAAATAAAAGAGAGGGCATACAATATGGTGAAAATAAGTATAAAGCTAAGAGGATTGGGAAGGTTTAATAAACCAACAAAAGGCAACTAAAAAAGCCATAAGGACAAAAAAGAGAATATGAAGATAAGCTAGCCAATAAGATCAAAGAGGATACCAAAAGATTTTTCCAGAGAAATAAGGAGTAAAAGAGATGTAAAAAGTGGACACTGGATCACTGGAAAATTATGCTGGAGAGGTAGCTTTGGGGAACAAAGAAATGGCAGAGAAACTTAAAAAGTATTTTCAGTCAGTCTTCACTGTGGAAGACACCAACAGCATGCCAGAAATTCTAGAGTGTCAAAGGCAGAAATAAGTATAATTATTATTACTAAGGAGAAGGCACTTCTGAAGCTGAAAGGTCGGAATGTCACGGTCCGGTCCGTGGACTCCACATTCCAGTTCATGGTCCAATCCATGGATTCCACAGTCCGGTTGTTTCTGTTTTCCCTTGTTCTGTTGGGCTCCTTAATTGACCCTGCTTCTCATTTCGGGCTGGCTACATAAAGAGCACCAGGGTCCAGCTATTCCTTCACTGGACCATCCCGTCAGAAACCCACACCAAGAAGCTCGGTATCCGAAACCCATACCAAGAAGCTCGTTACCAGAAACCAGTTGCCAGAAACATGTGGCCTCAGCCAGTGTGGGAAGTCTGGACCATTGTCAGAGCTACCGAGTATCGTGGCCTCTAGGTTGCTTCTGTACCTGTGGCTGCTTAGCAAATTCAGTTGTTTTCGTGTCCAGTTGAGTTGCTGGCTGTCTGCCGCTACTCTGAGTGAGGTACGAATTCTGACACTTTAGTGGCCAGCTGGAAATTGCTGGCAGTTTGCAGTAAGAAGAGTCCCGGCTCTGCGTCCACGAAGAGTCCCGGCTCTGCGTCCAAGAGGAGTCCCGGCTCTGCGTCCACAAATAGTCCCGGCTCTGCGTCCACAAATAGTCCCGGCTCTGCGTCCACGAGGAGTCCCGGCTCTGCGTCCAAGAGGAGTCCCGGCTCTGCGTCCACGAGGAGTCCCGGCTCTGCGTCCACAAATAGTCCCGGCTCTGCGTCCACGAAGAGTCCCGGCTCTGCGTCCACGAAGAGTCCCGGCTCTGCGTCCACGAAGAGTCCCGGCTCTGCGTCCACAAATAGTCCCGGCTCTGCGTCCACGAAGAGTCCCGGCTCTGCGTCCACGAAGAGTCCCGGCTCTGCGTCCACGAAGAGTCCCGGCTCTGCGTCCACGAATAGTCCCGGCTCTGCGTCCAAGAGGAGTCCCGGCTCTGCGTCCACAAATAGTCCCGGCTCTGCGTCCACGAAGAGTCCCGGCTCTGCGTCCAAGAGGAGTCCCGGCTCTGCGTCCACAAATAGTCCCGGCTCTGCGTCCACGAGGAGTCCCGGCTCTGCGTCCACAAATAGTCCCGGCTCTGCGTCCACGAAGAGTCCCGGCTCTGCGTCCAAGAGGAGTCCCGGCTCTGCGTCCACAAATAGTCCCGGCTCTGCGTCCACGAAGAGTCCCGGCTCTGCGTCCAAGAGGAGTCCCGGCTCTGCGTCCACAAATAGTCCCGGCTCTGCGTCCACAAATAGTCCCGGCTCTGCGTCCACGAATAGTCCCGGCTCTGCGTCCAAGAGGAGTCCCGGCTCTGCGTCCACAAATAGTCCCGGCTCTGCGTCCACAAATAGTCCCGGCTCTGCGTCCACGAGGAGTCCCGGCTCTGCGTCCAAGAGGAGTCCCGGCTCTGCGTCCACGAGGAGTCCCGGCTCTGCGTCCACAAATAGTCCCGGCTCTGCGTCCACGAAGAGTCCCGGCTCTGCGTCCAAGAGGAGTCCCGGCTCTGCGTCCACAAATAGTCCCGGCTCTGCGTCCACGAAGAGTCCCGGCTCTGCGTCCAAGAGGAGTCCCGGCTCTGCGTCCACGAGGAGTCCCGGCTCTGCGTCCACGAAGAGTCCAAGTTTAGTCAAGTCTGAGTCTGAGCCAGAGTCCGAGCTCCAGGTCAAGCCAAGCCCGAGCTCCTGGTCAAGTCAAGCCTGTGCTCCAGGTCAAGCCAAGCCCGAGCTCCTGGTCAAGTCAAGCCTGCGCTCCAGGTCAAGCCAAGCCCGAGCTCCTGGTCAAGTCAAATCAAAACCCAGGTACCAAGTCCCTGCCAAGATCCAAGTTCCCAGTCAAGTGCAAGTCCCAAGTCCTACCCATTTTATATCCTACGTCTATGTCCATATTGTCATCTTGTCCTTGCTCCTTGGCTTCCCTGGTATTCTTAATAAACATTGTCCTGTTCATCCTACTTCAGTCTCTGTGTCTTGCATTTGGGTTCACTCCCAATGCCCCACTTGTGACACTGAAGGTATACAAGTCATATGGACCAGATGGACTACATCCTAGGGTTCTGGAAAAGGTATCTGAATAGCTTCTGAAGCATTAGTAGTGATCTTTCAAGAGTCAATAGATTGTGGAATGGTTTCGGAGGACTGGAAAATCACAAAAGTTGCTTCACCCTTTAAGAAGGGAAGAAGACAAAAGACAGGTATTATAGGCCTATTAGCCTGACTTCCATGGTTGGCAAAATGTCAGAATCCATTATTAAGGATTATGTTACGGGGTACTTGGAGGCACATGAAAATAATCGGGCAAAGGCAGCTTACTTTCCTCGTCTGACCAACCTGTTGGAATTCTTTGAGGAGATAACAGGCAGGATAGCCTAAGCAGAGTCAGACAATTGATAATTTAGAGAGGATTGATAACTTTAGATTCTTTGGCATTATCATATCAGAGGATCTGTCCATCAACCAGTACGTAAGTGCCATCGCAAAGAAGGCATGACAGCACATCATTTCATCTAAAACTTTGACAGACTTCTATAGATACACAGTGGAGAGTGCCTGGACGGGTTGCAGCATGGCTTGGTAGCGAAACACCAATGGCAAAGATGGAAAATCTTACAAAAAGTGCTGGACACAACCCCGTGCATCACAGGCAAGGTTCTCCCCACCATTGAACACATCCACAAGGAGTGTTACCACAAGAATGCAGCATTCATCACCAAAGACCTCCAACATCCAGGCCATGTTCTCTTCTAGCTGCTGCTATCGGGAAAGAGGGACATTTGCCTTAGGTCTCATACCATCAGGTTTAAATGTCAGGCTCCTGATCTGCCATGGATATCTTAGCTCACCATAACTCTGAACTGATTCCACAACTTTTGGATTCACTTACAAGGACTTTAAAACTCATCTTCTCAGTATGATTCATTTACTTTTTTTTATTTGCACAGTTTGTCTTCTTTTGCACATGGGTTGCTTGTCTGTCTTTGTAAGTAGTTTTTATTGATTCTATTGTATTTCTCTGCTCTACTGGGAAATGCCTGCAAGGAAACATATCTCAGAGTAGTATATGGTGACATATATATACTTGGATAATAAATTTAATTTGAACTGTGAATAAATCAGCTATGATCAAATAGTGGAGCAGACTTAATGGGCTGAATGATCTAATACTCCTCCTATGACTTATCATTACCCCGAGATATGCTTGATATTTCATATCTTCTCCACTTCGACTTTGCTTTAAGTAATCAGATGACCCCATTTCCTGATCCTCCGAAGCCACACCAGCACCTATATGGCAGTATGATGAAACTCCCTCCACTTCCTTCGATAATTTTATTTTTTAAATTTTAGCAAGACAGCAAGGAATACACCATTTCAGCCCTTTGAGTCGCACAGCCCCAGCAACCCCTGATGAACCCGATTAAGCCTATCCTAATCACATGACAATGTACAATGACCGTTTAACCTACCCGTTACGCTGTAGGAGGAAATTGGAGCACCCTAGGAAAACCTATGCCTTCCTGCATTCCACGGGGAGGGCATGCAGGGATACCTTACAGAATGGCACCAGAATTGAACTCCAAACGCTGGAATGCCCCAGGTTGCAACAGCATCACGTTAACCGCTATGTTAAGGGAGCTGCAACTGCTCCCAAAAAGCTCCTCACCATCTGGAACAATGTGATTAGTCTGGGTAATGCTACACTCCCCACCATAAACCTTTGTTCCCTTCCCCACTTGCTGCAGTCTGGACTGTTCTCCAAATGCACTCAGATACATTCATCCAGGCTGTTCCAATGGAACTTTACTTATTATGTTTGTATTTATATATTTATAGAGATACAGCATGGAACCAGCCCTTTCAGCTTAACGAATCGCGCCGCCCAGCAACCCACCTATTTATCCCTAGCCTACCCACAAAACAGTTTACAAGGACCAATTAACCTACAAACTGGCATGTCTTTGGATTGTGGGAGGAAACCGGAGCACCCAGAGGAAATCCACGTGGCCACGGGTAGGACGTACAAAGTCCTTACAGACAACATCGCAGCTGAACTCTGAACTGCAACACCCCGATCGGCAATAGCATTGTGCTAACCATTATGTTATCCTACATAGTGCTAACCACTGTGGCATCACAAGCTCTAATGGTATTGCTGATGATACAACCATTGTTGGAGATGAGAGGGCGTACAGGAACGAGATATACTAATTAGTTGAGTAGTGTTGCGGCAATAACCTTGCACTCAATGTCAGTAAGACATCATCACAACAGTCCTGATGGATAAGCTACAGAATCTGGACCTCTGTACCTCTCTCTGCAACTGGATCCTTGACTTCCTAATCATAGACCACAATCTGTATGGATTAGAAATAACATCTCCCTCTCCCTGACAATCAACGCTGGCACACCTCAGGGATGTGTGCTATCCCACTGCTCTACTCTCTCTGCACCCATGATTATGTGGCTAAGCATAGCTCAAACGCCATCTATAAGTTTGCTGACAATGCAACCAATGTTGGCAGAATCTCAGATGGTGATGAGAGGCCGTACAGGAGTGAGGTATACCAGCTAGTTGAGTGGTGTTGTAGCAACAACCTTTGGTCACCGTCAGCTGTACTTCGCTACTTTTTTGTAAATACCTGCAAGAAAATGAATCTTGAAGTACTACATAGTAAGGTAATAATATTACTTTGACTACTGAGCATGGGAAAATCCTTTTGAGTATATCGGTCACCTAGGGTTTATACTACTGTTCACAGTATATTGGTCAGTGTATTCTTAGTGCCATTTCTGGTGGTGAACCTTGGAAGCAAGAAGTGTTGGTCTACTGAGCATCAAACATCTCTCCATGTGTTCAGGTAATGTTGAATCCAATAGAGTTTAAAATACTGTACTGCTACTGGATACTAAAAGTTTATTTCGGCTTTTGCAACTTCCATCTTAATCATACACATATTTCCCAGACTTCACACTTGATCCAATATTTTATAAGTTGATTTTGAGATTTTGTTGCCTGATCCTATGCCTGCTAAAACAGGAAAGGCAGCATGCTACAGAAAAGGGCTGTGTGATCTTACTTATCTCCCACACCAAGTCACTGAGCACATCTACAAGGAGTGTTTCCAAGATAAAGCAGCATCCATCATCAAGGTCCCTCACCATCCAGCCATGCTCTCTTCTCACCACTATCATTGGGAAGGAGATACAGAGAGGCCTTAGGTCCCATACCACCAGCTTCAGGAACAGTTATTACCCTTCAACCATCAGGCTCCTGAACTAGTGTGGATAACTTCACTCACCTCAACTCTAAACTGATTTCACAACCTATGGACCCATTTTAAGGACACTACATCTCATATTGTCAGTGTTATTTATTTGTATTTGTACAGATTGTCTTCTTTTGTCCATTGGTTGTCATTCTTTGTTTGGCCGACTGGTGGCACAATGGCATCAGCGCCAGACTCCGGAGCGAAGGGCCTCGAGTTCGAATCCAAGTCAGGCCACCCCTGAGCACGCTTTCCATCCGTGCCGGGTTGAGCGTCGAGCTAGCCACTCGACCTCGTGGAAAAAAAAAGGGTTGAGTCAAGAATGTTCATATAATGACCTGGTTAATCCGAAAGGAGACCAATCCTGACACCACACGCTAGACAAGAATGGCTGACTGTCTGGTGCGACACGCTAAAAAAAGTCTTTGTTTTATGTAGTTTTTCATTGATTGTGTTGTATTTCTTTGATCTACTGTAAATGCCTGCAAGCAAATTAATCTCAGTTTCGTACCTGGTGACATATTTGTACTTCAAGAATAATATTACTTAATTAAGAGAATTTAATTTAAGAGAAAAATTAGGTCAAACAATGTTATTGCCGAAATCTAATGAAATAGAAACTTTAATTCAAAAAGGAAAGATTAAAAAAATTATTTCTTGTATGTATAGCTTGATTCAAAAACAAGCAATTAAACAAGGAGTCCATAAGTCAAGACAAAAATAGGAAAGTGACTTGAATATTAAAATTGAAGAAACAAATTGGTCAAGACTATGTCTTGATAGTATGACAAATACAATAAATGTCTGGTTAAGATTAGTGCAATATAATTTTTTACATCAATTATATATTACACCACAAAAAATAAATAAATTAAACCCAAATTTATCCAATCAGTGTTTCCGATGTAACCAAGAAATCGGTACTTTTTTACATTCTACTTGGTCTTGTTCTAAAATTCAACCTTTTTGGACAAATTTAAGAGTTTTATTGGAACAAATTATTGGAACACAACTTCCACATAATCCAATATTATTTTTACTAGGCGATATTGAAGGGATAAAACCGAAACCCAAATTGAATAAATATCAGAAAGAATTTATAAAAATTGCTCTGGCAGTAGCCAAAAAGGCTATTGCAGTTACTTGGAAATCGGATGCATACTTAAGTATAGATCGTTGGAAGAATGAAATTTATAGCTGTATTCCACTTGAAAAAATTACTTATAATTTAAGAGAAAAATATGAAACATTTTTGAAAATTTGGTGCCCTTATTTACAAAAGACAGGATTAAATATATAGGTGCTCTGAAGATGAAATAATTGGTTATTTGGGGAAAGAAATAAATATATATACTAAAGTTATTACGAACTCCATGGAGCATGTGGGGATCTTCCGATATCCAGGCACTCTTTCTTTTTTTCTTTCTTTCTTTTTTTTTCTATAAGGATGTTAGGGGGGAGGGGTTAAGGGGAGGGGGGAAGGGTATATATTTTTTTACATATTTTCTTTTCTTTCTGTAATTATTTGAAAACTCAATAAAGAAGTTTTTTTAAAAAAAAAGAATAATATTACTTAGAACTTCGAAGTCGGAACCATGGTTGCGAATTGGTGTGCTGAAGTAGTCACAGCCACATTCAGCCAGGTGCTAAATTTCTCTTTGTCCTGAGATCCCCGCCATCACAGCAGCTATTCTCCAGCCAGTTCCACTTGCTCTGCTTCATTATTGAGAGCCCAAGATGTGGGCAAAGGCTCTGGAACAGAAACATCCGTGGCTGTAGTACCAAAGGTTGAGCCACACCTCTAGCCAGGCTCCTCCAGTACAGTTACAACAAGGAGACTTTCACAATGAGGAAGAAAACTACCCACATGTGTCTGTTCATCAAATGAACACATCTATTCTAACTAATCATAGTCCAGTTAGTCTCCTCCCAATCGTTAGCAAAGTGCTGGAAGCTTTCACTGACAATATCACTCAGTAGCATTCATAAGACCATAAGATATAGAAACTGAATTAGGCCATTTGGCCCATCAAGTCTGCTCCGTTAATTCATTATGCCTGATCCAATTTTCCTCTATCAACCTCTGCCTTGAGTATTCATAAGGTCCTGGCCCCCATAGCTGCTAAAAATTCCACAAATTCACTACACTCTGGCTAAAGAAATTCTTCCTCTTCTCTGTTCTAAAAGGATACCCCTCTATTCTGAGGCTGTGTCCACTGGTCTTAGGCTCTCCCACCATAGGAAACGTACTCTCCACATCCACTCTATTACAGCCTTTCACCATTCAATATGTTTCAATGAGGTCACCCCTCGTTCATCTGAATTTTCGTGAATATGGGCCCAGAGCCATCAAATGCTCTTCATTTGACTGGTTATTCAATCCTGGAATCATTTTCAAGAACCTCTTTTGACTCTCCTCCAGTTTCCACACATCCATTCTAAGATAAGGGGCCAAAAACTGCTCACAGTACTCCAAGTGAGGCCTCAGCTGTGTTTCATAAATTCTCAACATTCAATCCTTGCTTTTATATTCGAGCCCTCTTGAAATGAATACTAACATTCCATTTGCCTTCCTCACCACACTCAACCTGCAAGTTAACCTTTGGGGAATCCTGCACAAGTTCCTTTGTTCCTCAGTTTTTTTGTATTTTCTCTGCATTTAGAAAATAGTCATCCCTTTCATTTCTCCAACCAAAGTGTATGACCATACACTTCCCTATACTGTATGCCATCTGCAATTTCTTTGCCCATTCTCCTAATCTGACTAAGTCCTTCTGTAGCTTCTCTGCTTCCTGAAAACTACCTGCCCTTCCACCTGTCTTCATATTGTCTGTTAACTTTGCAACAAAGCCATCAATTCCATCATCCAAATCACTGACATATAACGTAAGAAGATGCAGTCCCAACACAAACCCCTATTCACCACTAGCCAATGAAAAGACTCCCTTTATTCCCATTCTTTGTCTCCTGCCTATAGTTTCCTTCATCCCTTCTTGAAGAGTGGAGTTACATTTGCAATTTTCCAGTCTTCCAGAACTATTCCAGTATCCAGTGATTCTTCAAAAATCATTACTAATGCTGCTACAATCTCTTCAGCCACCTCTTTCGGAACTCTAGGATGTACACCATCGGGTCCTGATTACTTATCTACCTTCAGTTTCCCAAGAACCTTCTCTCTAGTAGTGGTAACTTCACACATTTCAATACCCCTGACACCTGGTCCTTCCACCATACTGCTACTGTCTCCCATAGTGAAGACTGACACAAAATACTTATTCAGTTCATTCACCATTTCCTTGTTACCCATTGTTATCTCTCCAACATCATTTTCCAACTTCCCACTGCTTTTTGCTATGTCTTTGGCTATTATGTTCGCTTTGACTTCTCTTGTTAACCACATTTGTGTCATCTTGCCTTGAGAATACATCTTCCTCATTGGGACGTATATATCCTGAACCTACCAAATCACTTCCAGAAATCTGAGCCATTGCTGCTCTGTTGTCATCCCTGCCAGTGTTCTTTTCCAATCAATTCTGGCCAACAGCTCTTTCATGCCTCTGTAATTCGCTTTACTCCACTGTAATACTGATACATCTGTCTTTAGCTTTTCCTATTCAAATTTCAAGGTGAATTTGATCATATTATGAATACTGCCTTCTAGGGTTCTTTTACTTTCAGTTCTTCAATCAATTCCATTTCATTGCACAACATCCAATCCCGAACAGTTGATTCCCTAGTGGGCTCAACTACAAGCTGCTCTGAAAAGCCATCTCATAGGCGTTCTAGAAACTCCCCCTCTTGGAATCCAGCACAAACCTGATTTCCCCAATCTACCTGCATACTGAAATCTCCCACGACTATTTTAACATTGCCCTTTGGCATGCATTTTCTATCTCCTGCTGTAATTTGTAGACCATACCCTTTCTACTGTTTGAGGGTCTGCATACAACTCCCATAAGGTTCATTTTATTCTTGCAGTTACTTAGCTCTATCCACAATTATTCAACTCATTCTGACCCTATGTCACCTCTTTCTAATGATTTGATTTCATTTTTTGGTACCAGAGCGCCCCCTACACCTTCCTGCCTGTCCTTGAACATTAAGCTCCCAGCTGTAATCTTCTTTGAGCCATAATTTGCCTACCGATCATTTGCTCACTATTGGGCAGTTTGGGTTTTGCCAGGACCACTTGGCTTCAGAACTCATCATGGCCACTCGTCCAACCATGGACCAAGGAGCTGGACACCAGACGTGGGGAGTGGTGACTGCCTGTGACCTCAACCAGCATATAACTAAGGACATCACAAAACTACGGCTCCTTTATTAATTCTTTCAAGGGTTGTGGGTTTCATGAACTGAGTGAGCATTTAATTGCCTGTCCCTAGTTACACTTGAGAAGATGCCCTTCCTGAACCCTGAAGCATGAGCTATACTCACAATGTGTCAGAGGAGGAGTTCTGGGATTAAGTGTGGCATGATGAGCAACTTACAATTGTGCTGTTCACCAGACTTTTGCTGTCTTTGGCCTCCTATCTGGTAGAGGTGATAGGTTCCATCATTAAGGACCCCACCTCTCTGGACATTCCGCCTTCTCATTGCTGCCATCAGGGAAATGTTACAGGAGACTGAAGACGCACACTCAATGTTTCAGGAACAGCTTCTTCCCCTTCAGCATCAGATTCCTGCATGGACAATGAACTCAACCTCACTGATTGGCACTGTTATATATTTCTTATTGTATCTTTTGGTAATTTTATGTATTTCTTTGTACTGCTACCAAAAATTAAAAAAGAAAAACAAGTTTCATGACATATGGACCAAAGCCACACACACAAAATGCTGGAGAAACTCAGCAAGCCAGCCAGCATCTATGGAAATAAATAAACAGTTGACTTTGGTCCAAAACCTGATGAGTTCCACCAGCAATTTGTTGGTGTTGCTTTAGATTTCAAGCATCAGCAATTTTTTTTTTGTGTGTTTTCGTGACATATGTCGTTGAGGACAAACATGGTTCTGATTTTATGTTTGGAAAGTGCTTTCTGATTCTGTAGATGGTACAAATGGTGTTGGAACGAGTGAGGGATGTCTGCCAAGTGCAATGCAAGAAGGCCATTGATAGACGTCAATAGAAGAATCAGACCAAGTTATTAAGACCAGAATCACTTAAGCACTGACAGATGGGTGCTGATGAATTTAGTGGGTGGCAGGACATGGACTAGACTGCTTATGGTGAGCTGAGTTTTACAAAGGGTAATGGATCAGAGTCTTTCCATGGGGATATTGAAGCCTTTGGATGGGCAATGTGGAGGTTCTTTCTATTCTGGTATACTCAGGTCAGGTGTTTGTGTACAACTGTTGTGTTTAAGGGAGAATGCCTTTAACCTAACATAAGCGATACTTTGCTGGCATCCTCTGATTAATTCTGAATGTTAACACTTATTGCAGCACACAAAATACTGAAAGAACACAACATAATATCAGGCAGCATCTGTGGAGGGAAATGGACAGCTGGTGTTTTAAATCAAGACCCTTTATCAGGACCTCCAGTATCTGCAATCCTTTTGGCGTCTTCTGTTAACACTCGTGAACATTTTCCCTGTCAGTTTCTAGATTGCTTTTCTTGTTCCCTATTTGCCTTTCTGTTAATGGTTTATTTCTTACATTTTGTGCTTAAGGTTGTTATAGTCAGGGGTGGTAATGGGAACAACCTCCCACTGCCTGTTACATGCTTCCAATGGCATGTGCGTCAAAAGGCCTCTGACAACCAAGTCCAGCTCCTGGTCTTTATGTGTGGCTTAGCTGCTAAGTCCAGCGGAACCATTTCTACTGACAGGAGAAGGGGCAAAGGTGGGTAACTGGCACCTTAAAACCAGTCACTTCGGGCAGATGGGGCTCGTCAGCCGTGCTTGGCAGCTTATGTAGGAGAAGGAAAACTCAGATATCAAACCTCCACTGCCTTGCAGCTAGATCCACCCATTAGGAAGGCTTTGGGAGAAAACCCTGAGGGAAAAATGCACAGCTGGAGTCGATAAGGCAGTCCTATGTTGAGTTGAATGCTGACTGGCAACTCTTGCGATGCTGCTGGTACTGGACTGTATCGATCTCTGCCATTCCTTTGGGTTCATCAGCTGTGTGGGGAGGGGGAGCTTGCTACATGGGCAACAGCTTGCTCTCCGTATCGTCCTGCCCAGGCTTGTGTACCTAGACAGCTAGGGTGCAACATCCATGGTGAACTCTGACTGACGGAGGCCCTCACTCACTCGCTTATCATAATCTGCTGTTAATAACTTCTGAATGTTAAACCGTTTAAACTTTCAATGACCTGCCGTGTTCAACACTTCACTCCCAGACAATTACAGTGATAAATTGGACCAAATATCGAACAACCTGCAGAAACAGAATCAGAATCAGATTTATTATTACTGACAAATGTGCAATTTGCTATTTTGCAGCAGCAGCAGCAGCACAATACAATACATAATTCTAAAAGTTACATTGAGAAATACATAAAAATAAGTGAGTACTACAAAAAGAGAGCAAAATAATGAGGTCCTGTTCTTGGGTTCGTGGGCTATTCAGAAATCTGATGATGGAATGGATAAAACTGTTCCTAAAACATTGAGTGTGGGTCTTCAAGCTCCTGTATCTTCTCCCTGATGGCAGCAATGAGAAGGGGCTAAGGCCTGGGTGGCAGGAGTCCTTAATGATGAAAGCCATCTTTTTGAGGCATTGCTGTTTGATGATTTCATCGATGGGAGAGTCATAAATTGAACACTATTAAAGTTGTTGATTGCCAGCAAAATCTGCACACAGTGAGATCCTACAAACAACAAAGGAATGTGTGTGTTCTGTTGAAATGTTTTTGGGGTGCTGGTTAAATGCAGGTCAAACCACTGTTCAAGTCGGGAGCAATCTTTGGAGCAATATCAGTGCCATCACTGTGGTACCAAGCTACCTAGTCCGGTTAATTCCAAAACCTTGTAATTCAATGAGCATGGTCAAAACACTTTTATGTGAATGAATATAAAGAGTAAGTAGCAAACCAGCCAGCGTGTTGTTACAGATTCCAGCATCTGCAGTCTCTTGTATCTCTGTATATACCACGGTGTTGGCCCAGGGAACTGCATCTGGGTGAACTACATCTTTGATTGGAGTATGGCACAGATGCAGTACAAGCATTCCCACGCAAGTCCGGCGAAGAGCTTTAAAAAGCCCGTCTCCATAATAGAGGGGTACCGTGTACCAGAACGATCATCATGGGAGTGGTCGTCAGAATGGTCAGAGTCAGCGCGCTTTGGCCAAACAGGGCTTCGGCGAGAACAGGCGGAGGCAAGATAAGTAGGTAAGTTCACTCCTTATTCGTAGTTTCTGTTTTCTTATTTAACGCTTGAGAGAATGGGAGTATGTCTACAGGGTCAGTGTTCTGTTCCGGGTGCCAGGTGTGAAATTTCCAGGAGACCACCAGCCTCCCGATGTCCACATCTGCAGCAGGTGCATCGAGCTGCAGCCCTGAGAGACCATGTTGGGGAACTGGAGCTGCAGCTCGATGACCTTCGGCTTGTTAGGGAAAGTGAGGAGCTGATAGACAGGAGCTACCGGGAGATAGTCACTCTAAGATTACAGGAGACAGATAAATGGGTGACTGTGAGGAGAGGGAAAGGGGAGCATCAGATAGTGGAGAGCACCTCTGTGGCCATCTCCCTCAACAATAAGTACTCCATTTTGATTACGGTAGACGGTGGGGGGGGGGGGGGGACTTACCTGGAGGAAGCAACAGAGGCCGTGTCTCTGGCACTGAGTCTGGCCCTGTGGCTCAGAAGATGGGGAAGTGAAGAGGGGATTCTATAGTTAGGGGGCAGATAGGCAATTCTGTGGATGTTATAAAGAAACACGAATGGTAGTTTGCCTCCCAGGTGCTAGGGTGTGTGATGTTTCTGAACACATCCACAATATCCTGAAAAGGGAGGTGGTGAGTTGCCAGAAGCCGTGGTACGTATCTATACCAATGGCATAGGGAGTAGGTCCTGAAAACAAAATACAGGCAGTTAGGAAGGAAGCTGAGAAACAGGACCTCAAGAGTAGTAATCTCGGGATTGCTGCCTGTGTACACGGCAGTGAGGATAGGAATAGAATGAGGTGGCAGATAAATGCATGGCTGAAGAATTGGAGCGGGGGCAGGGATTCAGATTTCTGGATAATTGGAACCTCTTCTGGAGCAGGTGTGACCTGTACAAAAGCGAGAAGTAAGAGGGACAAATTCTTTTGTGGGCAGGTTTATTACAGCTGTTGGGAGTGGTTTAAACTGATATGGCAGGGGGGTGGGAACCAGTATGATAGAGCTGAGGATGAACCAACAGACTCACAAGTAGATGATGGTTGTAACATGAATATAAGGAAAGACAAGCTAATGATTGGGTACAAATGCAGACAAAGCAAAGACTTAAGGCTGATTTATACTTGTGCATATGGGCTATGCCGCAGCCTACGCCGTAACCCTGATTTTCACTTCTGCGTTGCTCTACGCCATAGCGAGAATGCATTGATGTGTGCCAAAACGCTAGTTGGCAGTGGGGTTTCTTTGCCACTGTGTTGAGTTTCTTCGTGAGAGACATGGACAAAGAAATGCATTTCAAACATTTTCCCATGATGGCAGGTAGATTTGACGATTTGGTTCATCTATTTCGTATCGGTGTACGCACGGCCTACAAACATGGCGGAGAAGAAGCAACCGGAAATGCATAGGAGGAAATGCAATGCTACCAAGCGGACCAATCACAGTTGTTGCGGTTTGCATCACCGTGACGTGTGAGTAACTTTTATGGAGAGGTGCACGTCACCCTACGGCTTAGGGTACAGCGTAGGTACGGCGTAGGGTACGCGATACCTATGGCATAGATGTGACATACAAGTATAAATCAGCCTTTAAATTGTACCACAGAGCCAAAATTCAAAAGGGCAAAGAGTGCAGGACTGAAGGTGCTGTATTTAAATATGCATAGCATTCAGAATAAGGTGAACAAACTTATGGTACAATTAGAGAATGGTCAGTATGTCATTGTAGGCATCACTGAGTTGTGGCTGAAAGAAGGCCATAGTTAGGATCTTAACATCAAAGGATATACTTTGTATTGAAAGGACAGGCAGTAAAGCATAGCTGGTGGAGTGGTTCTGTTGGTAGGAAATGGAATTACATCTTTAGAAAGAGGTAACTTTGGGCCAGAGAATGTTGAATCTTGTGAGTGGAGTTAAGAAATTGCAAAGGTGAAAAAAACCATTATGGGAATCGTATATAGACCTCCACATAGTAGGTATGAGATTGCAAAGGAAGCTGAAAAAGGCATGTAGTAAGGGTAATGTCACAATTGTAATGGGAACTTCAATATACAAGGGGATTGGGAAAATTGGGTTGGTGTCAGATCACAAGAGAGGGAATTTGTTGTATGTCTATGAGATGGTTTTTTAGAGCAGCTTGTGCTTGAGCCTACTCAGGGAAAGACTATCTTAGATGGGGTGTTGTGTAATAACCCAGATCTTATTAGGGAGCTTAGGAGGAACGTAAAGGAACCCTTAGGAGGCAGTGATCATCATGTGACTGAATTCATACTGCAAATTGAGAGGGAGAAGCATAAATCCTGTGTGTCAACATCAGGTTTGGCTAGCGGCTTAACCTAGGGGAAGACAGCCTTTGGTCCAGCCAAAATAAAGAAAACTTGTCTGAGTGGATGCTGTCTGATGAATTCCCCTGTTACAAATCCGTACCACAAAATAACAAACAGTACACAATATGCAATTAAACAATTGAAACATAGAAACATAGAAAACCTACAGCACAATACAGGCCCACAAAGCTGTGCCAAACATGTCCTTACCTTAGAAATTACCTAGGGTTACCCATGGGCCTCTATTTTCTGAGCTCCATGTACCTATCCAGGACTCTCTTAAAAGACCCTATCATATCCGCCTCCACCACCGTCGCCAGCAGCCCATTCCATGCATTCACCACATTCTGCGTAAAAAACTTACCCGATATCTCTTCTGTAGCTACTTCCAAGCACCTTAAAACTGCCCTCTCATGCTAGTCATTCTGATAGAGGCGAAAAAGCCTCTGACTAATCACACGATCAATTCCTCTCATCATCTTATACACCTCTATCAGGTCACCTCTCATCCTCCGTCACTCCAAGGAGAAAAGGGAAATCTTGCCTGACAAATCTGTTAAGAGTTCTTCAAAGAAGTAACAAGCAGAGTGAACCAGGGAGAGGCAGTGGATGTTATTTACTTGGATTTTCAGAAGACATTTGATAAGTGGCACACGTGGGGCTGCTGAAATTCTATGGTGTTACAGGAAAGATTCTGGTATGGACAGCAGAATGGCTGACAGGGAGGAGGGAGGGGATGGGAGTAAAGTGGGCTTTTCTGATTGGCTGCCAGTGATAAGTGATGTTCCTCTTGGGTCAGTATAAGGACTGCTACTTTTCACATGGTTTGTCAATGATCTGGATAATGGAATTGATGGCTTTGTGGAAAAGCTTGTGGATGATATGAAGATAGGCAAAGAGGTAGGCAGTCCTGAGGAAGCAATGCAGTTGCAGCAAGATTTAAACAAATTGGAAGAATGGGCAAACAAAAATGGCAGATAGAATAGTAAACACGAGGAAATCTGCAGATGCTGGAAATTCAAGCAATACACACAAAATGCTGGTGGAATACAGCAGGCCGGGCAGCATCTATAGGAAGAAGCACTGTTGACGTTTCGGGCTGAGACCCTTCATCAGGGCTAACTGAAAAGAAAGGTAGTAAGAGATTTGAAATCTCTCACAAGCAAATATAATGCTGAGCAATTCTTTTTCAATTTGGGCATACCTTGTTTCTGGATCAGATAATGAACAAGATGTATATGCCACTGGTAGCCATTCCTGATCATGTTTTTGGAGTAATACTGCCCCTAAGCCCACTTGAGATGCATCACATGAGGTTCTGATGGGTCTCTCAACATCATGAAATTTCAACACAGGCTCCTTTGTGAGTACTTTCTTGAGATTTTACCATACCTTCTCCTGTTCATGATTCCAGATCCATTCATTTCTATTTTCTGTTAGCTGCCTCAATGGAGCAAGCTGTTCCAAGGGATTGGCTATAAGTTTTCCGATATAGTTAACCATTCCCATAAACCTCTGAACATCCTTTTTACCTTGTGGTCTTGGCATGTTCTCAATAGCAGAAACCTTCAATGGATCAGGAAGCACACTCTCATTGCTGATGATATCACCCACAAATGTAAGTTCAGTCACTCCGAGCTGACATTTCTCTTTATTCAATTTCAGGTTAGCCTTGCATGTTGCCTCAAAGACTTGTCTGAGCCTGACGTCATGCTCTTGTTTAGTCAATCCCCAAATAATAATATCATCCATGGATGTATCTACGCCCTCAATGCGCTCATATAACATGTGAATAGTTTTATGGTACACTTCAGGAGCTGATGCATTTCCAAAAGGAAGCCTAAGAAAACAGTATCTGGCAAAAGGAGTGTTAAAGGTACACAATTTTGAACTCTGTTCATCAAATTTGAGTTGCTAGAATCCGGAGGATGCATCTAATTGACTAAAATACTTTGCATTAGCAAACTGTGATATAATTTCTTCATGAGTGGGCAGTTTGAAATGCTCTCTTTTAATACACGATTCAAGTCTCTTAGATCTAAACAAATCCTCAGTTTTCCATTTTTCTTATCAACAATGACATGTGAATTGACCCATTCAGTTGGTTCATCAATTTTCATATAACTCCTAGCCTTTCCATTCTGTCTAGCTCTGTTTTCAGTTGATGACGTAATGCAAGAGGTACTTTTCTGCATGGATGTATTACGGGTTGCACTGTGTTGTCAATTTTAATCGAGTGCTCTCCTGGAAGACAAACAAGCCCTTTAAACAAATCTTCATACTCTTCCATCAAGTCACTGTATTCTGACTCTGTGTCGCTATCCAGGACTAACATTCTTTTCACCAAATTAATTCTTTCACAGGCAGATAAGCCCAGAATTGACTACATTTTTTGGCACAACCAGAAATGAAAGCTTCTGAACAATATTTTTGTGTGATACATTTGCCACGCATGTTCCTCTAACTGGAATGTCTACACCCAGTCACTTCTATTTGTCTGATGTAACTTCGGTCTTGGCTTTAAAGCATTAAACACAGATTCTGCAAGAACATTTACTTACACTCCAGTATCAAGTTTAAGCAGAATATTGTTTTGATTCACTTGCAATGGAATAGTACAGTCATTCTTGTTTTGTTTATTTTCACAAAGCACATTTATATAAAATTCCTCACATTCATCTTCAAGCACAGAATTTACTTATTTCATTTTTTTTTCTTTCTTTCTACTTTTACAACAGCGTGAAAAATGATTGATCTTACTGCAGCCATTGCAAATTTTGCCATATGCGGTACACTGATTTGGACGATGTTCCCATGCACAGCAATCACATGACTTTTTTCTTTCCAATGTCGTCTTGCTCTCATTCCGTTTTGTCAACGTATTATTATATTTCCTGATGTATTTGCGCTTTTTTACAGCATTTACATTGCAGTTTTCAACAAAAAGCTCTTCAGCCTGCACCGTCACAGTCTCAGAAACTTTGCAAAGCATCAAAGCTTTTCAAGACTTAAATCTTGCTCTCTCAGAGCATTATCTCGAATGCCACAAACAGTTCTATCTTTAATGAGTGAGTCCGTGAGCAATCAAAACTCACATGTTCTACTATGCTTTCTTAACTCAGTAACATACTGATCAATTGTTCCAGCAGCTGTCTGCGCACATGTGAAGAATTTATATCACTCATACGTTAAATTACGCTTAGGTATATAAAATACTTCAAATCTGTCCATTATCGACTTTAAATTGAAATTATCTCCATCTTCAAAGACAAAATTATTATATACCTCTACTGCATCATTCCCGATTACATGGAGCAAAAGCGCAGGTTTGGTTTTTTCCGATTTTTTCTTCATAATCGATCACTGATAAGTAGGGTTCAAATTGTTGCTTGAATATCCTCCAATTCTCAGCTACATTGCCAATCAGCTGAAGTTTTAATGGGTTGTAAACCTTCCATTTCACCGTTTACAGTTCGAACTTTTTTCTTCTCTTTTTTTGATTATCTTCAATTCTCGATTCTTCCAGAACCACTTCTGAAACCATGTTACTTCTGTTTAAACATCTGTGGGTTAACAGTGAAGAATCATATTCTGGAAGAACTAGAGAATTTTTATTTACAGTAGTAAACAAACACGTCTTAACCCAGCCACGTGCTGGAACATTCTGGCAAACCCGCGCATGCTCAGTGCTCTGTCCAATCATGTACTGGCACATCACTGCACGTGATATCACTACAGACAGATTCCTGCAGCGCCCAGAAAAAGTATTATGATTATCCTAGTCTTTTGTCATAGAAATATGTTTTCTTTGTGGTCACTGTCGTTGAGATGTTAAAGCTTTTCTGGGGGGGAATCTTTTCAAGGTTAGGTTTAATTTTGAATCCTTCAATATGCTTAAACCAAATTGGATTCATCTCTCATTAATTAGCAAATTCATAATACCAGTTGTAAGTATATATATAATATGCTAAAATCCCAAACAATTATGATATTTATAAGCTGGGGAAATTTCTAGTGCTATTCTTTTTTGTGCTTCTTAATTTAGGATGGGTTGGGCAGGAGCTCAACCTGATTTAGCTCAGAAGGCACTTAAGTAAACACTTAATATGTGGATATGGTAATAAAGGGTTTTGGCTTTACCGTGTTTGTATAGATGATGGGGGTAGGGATATTGCCAGACTATTTCTTTTTGCTTCATACTTAGGCCTATCGTTGTTTCTGTCTATGTATATTAGGAGACACGTATATGATATTCTACTTCCTTCAGTTCCATATGGTTAATAATAATATTTCATCTCAGGCAAATGGTTGCTCTGTTAAATTAGTGAGTTGGGATGTTAAATCTCTTAATCACCCTGTAAAACATAAAAAGGTATTTACTGATTTGAAACACCTTAAGACTAATATAGCATTCCTACAGGAGACCCGCCCGTATCTCTGATCATTGTCGACTAAGAGAGGGATGGGTTGGTCAAGTATTTCACTCTAATTTTAACTCAAAGGCCAGAGGAGCAGCTAAAATAATTAGTAAAAATATGCAGTTTGTACAACAAGTGTTGAATCTGATCCAGCTGGATGGTATTTAATTGTAACAGGGCGGCTATATGGGCTGCCCGTTATTCTTTTCTATACTCTCCAAAATTTTGGTTTTGTTTCTACATTCATCTCATGGATTAGAGTACTTTACTCGTCCCCACTGGCAGCAGTGCGTACTAGTGATTGTACATCGTCCTTTTTTGAACTGCAACGTGGCATAAGACAGGGATGCTCTTTATCTCCACTCCTTTTTGCTGCGGCAATTGAGCCACTCGCCGTTGCCCTGAGAACATCAGTTGATATCAAAGGCATCTTGAGGGCAGCTTTGGAATATAAAGTGTCACTGTACGTGGATGACATGCTATTGTATATCTCAGATCCAACTCCAAGTCTCCCAAATCTATCAATATTGCTCACTAAATTCAGTCAAATACCTGGTTATAAAGTTATCTTCCAAAACTTTCAAACATAAGGATATTATTTTGGAGTCATCTGACTTGCACACTTTGGCTTTTATTTCCCTTATGGCCAGAAGGACACTCTTGCTTAAATGGAAAGATGCGGCCCTTCCTATCCACGCCCAATGGGTACGTGATATGATGTCATGTTTAAATTTGGAGAAGATTTGGTGTTCAATCTCTGAATCTAGTGAAGACTTTCAAACATTGTGGGCACCTTTTCTGAATTTTTTCAAAACCTTTGATTTGCTGTTAAAGCAGAGATGATGACTAATAATTTTTTTTTCCTTTTTTTTCTTTACTGATCAGCTTTGGTCTTGGTAGTGGGTTAGATTTTTTTTAAATAATAAAATTACTATATTTCAATGTTATGAATTAATTAACCTGTATGAGTATAGGGCAAGGAGTCTTTATATGAGATTTAGTATAAAGAATTGATATATATATATTTTCCTTGTAGTCTGTATTCTTATATGTAAATTAATTAATAAAAATATTGTAAAAGAAAAGAGTGAACTAATGCCATGTTTGGATATTTCTGTTTCCGTGACCCCCTTTAGAATCAGCTATAGGAAATTCAAATACTTGGGGGTCTGGATAACACATAATTACAGGGACCTTTATAAAACCAACTATCAACATCTCCTTTCCAATCTTAAACTGGATTTTGAACATTAGAATTCTTTATCTCTTTCCCTTAGCGGGAGGATTAATATAATTAAAATCATGTCCTGCCCAGATTCTTATACATGTTCCAAAGCCTCACAATTTTTCTAACAAAGACTTTCTTCAATAACCTAAAGAGTCCAATTTCAAGTTTTATTGGGAATACAAAAAAAAACAGCCTAGAGTAAAGAAAAAAATACTACAAAGGCTTCGTAAGATTGATGGGGGTGCGGGGGTGGTGGCTTGGCACTTCCAAATTTTCTATATTATTACTGGTCTGCTAATATAAGAGCAATTTTATATTGAACAAAAGATGATATAGCTGCTCCTAACTGGGTGATTATGGAGAAATCATCCTTACAATTTATCTCTTTGTCGGTAATATATGCTAAACTACCACTGTCACAACTTGTATCTAGTTTCACAATGAATACAGTTGCGATGGACTCCATTAAAATTTGGGTCCAATTTAAATGTCATTTTACACTTAATAACCTCTCACTCACTGCACCAATAGCAAAAAATTACATGTTCGCCCTATCAATAATGGATGTAGCATTTGATATTTGATCTAAACACGGTATCACTTCATTGTATAATCTCTACATTGACAGCTATTTTGCTTCTTTTGAACAGCTAGTTAAGAAATTTGATATACCTAGGACACACCTCTATAGATATTTACAACTCAGGAGCTTTATGGCCTCGCATCTCGAGTGTTTTTCCTACTGCCCTTCTTCATCGCTCTTAGATTCAGTCCTTAAGTGCAAAATCGATGTGAAATTATCTGTAAGCAAAATCTATGAGCTACTTAATGTAGTTAATCCTGACAATTTGGATTTATTCAAACATAAATGGGAAGAGGATATTGAGGAACAAATTCCAGATGACATGTGGCAAAAAACAATTCATGGAATTTATTCATCCTCTGTGTGTCTTAGACATGCTGTTGTTCAGTTTAAAATTGTGCACCGTTGTCATTGGTCTAAAGTTAGATTGGCCAAGCTTAATAAAGATCTTGACCAAATGTGTGACAGATGTAAACAATTCCCGGCTACACACTGCCATATGTTTTGGTTATGTCCAAAATCAGTAGATTTCTAGGGTTTGATTTTTGAAACTTTTTCAAAAAATTTTGGACAATTAATTACACCATTTTGATCAAAAGCACTATTTGGAGTGGCTTCTCAGAATGTTAACCTCAGCAAATTCCAAACTGATCTCATCACTTTTTGTTCACTTCTTGCCAGAAGGCTCATCTTGTGCAAATAGAAAGACTCTTCCCCTCCAACATATGGACATTGGATCAAAGATATCATGTACTTTATAAATTTTAATAAGATCCACTATTCGGTCAGGGGGCAGTTTGCAAGATTTAACATCACTTGGCAACCTTTTTTAAGTTTTATCAAAAATATGGATGCTGAAAAAATTATTTGAATGTGTAAGATGCTCTATCTTTATGGGTACACTAGGCCTTTGTATCTTTTGACTGGTCTGCCTGGTTCTACTTGTTCTTGTTTATTGAGGGGTGGGGGAGGTTCTTTTTGTAACTGTTATAAAGTGGTTGGTTGCATTATAACATAAGTCTTGCTATTTTTCGTTGTTAATAAAAATACTTTGAGAAAAAAAAGCTTGCCCCTGACATCTCTTCTGTACCTACTTCCAAGCACCTTAAAACTGTGCCCACTCATGCTAGCCATTTCAGCCCTGGGAAAAAGCCTCTAACTATCCACACAATCAATGCCTCTCAACAGCTTATACACCTCTATCAGGTCACCTCTCATCCTCTGTCATTCTAAGGAGAAAAAGCCAAGTTCACTCAGCCTATTCTCATAAGGCATGCTTGCCAATCCAAGCAACATCCTGGTAAATCTCCTCTGCACTTTTTCTATAGTTTCCACATCCTTCCTATAGTGAGGTGATCAGAATTGGGCACAGTACTCCAAGTGGGATCTAGCCAGGGTCCTACATAGCTGTGACATTACCTTTCGGCTCTTGAACTCAATCCCATGATTGATGAAGGCCAATGCATCATATGTCTTCTTAGCCACACAGTCAAACTGTGCAGCAGCTTTGACTGTCCTATGGACTCGGACCCCAAGATCCTTCTGATCCTCCACACTGCCAAGAGTCTTATCATTAATACAATATTCTGCCATCATATTTGACCTACCAAAATAAACCACCTCACACTTATCTGGGTTGAACTCCATCTGCCACTTCTCAGCCCAGTTTTACATCCTATCAATGTCCCACTATAACCTCTGACAGCCCTCCACCCTATCCACAACAGCTCCAACCTGTGTGTAATTAGCAAATTTACTAACCCATTTCTCCATTTCCTCATCCAGGTCATTTATAAAAATCATGAATAGAATGGATTGACCACTCTAATTTCCATTAATGCCCCTCCTCCCCTTCTTACCCCATCCCTGATATATTTAGTTTTTCTCCCCCTCCTCTTTTTTTTCTCTCTCTCTCTTTGCCCATCACTCTTTGTCTGTTCTCCATCTCCCTCCGGTGCTCCCTTCCCCCTTTCTTTATCCCTAGGCCTCCCGTCCCATGATCCTTTCCCTTCTCTAGCTCTGTATCCCTTTTGCCAATCACCTTTTTGGCTCTCAGCTTCACCCCACCCCCTCCGGCCTTCTCCTATCATTTTGCATTTCCCCTTCCCCCTCCTACTTTCAAATCTCTTATTATCTTTCCTTTCAGTTAGTCCTGACGAAGGGTCTCAGCCCAAAACGTTGACAGTACTTCTTCCTATAGATGCTGCCTGACCTGCTGCATAATTGTATAAGGGCTAAGAGTGTTGTAAAAACAAGCCTGAAGGCTTTGTGTGTAAATGCGAGGAGCATTCGTAACAAGGTGGATGAATTCAATGTGCAGATAGTTATTAATGAATATGATTTAGTTGGGATCACAGAGACATGGCTCCAGGGTGACCAAGGATGGGAGCTCAACATCCAGGGATATTCAATATACAGGATGGATAGACAGGAAAGAAAAGGAGGTGGGGTAGCATTGCTGGTTAGAGAGATTAACGCAATAGAAAGGAAGGAATGGAGGATTTGGTATCGATATGGGTAGAGCTGCATAACACTAAGGGGCAGTAAACGCTGGTGGGAGTTCTGTACAGGCCACCTAACAGTAGTAGTAAGGTTGGGGATGACATTAAACAGGAAATTAGAAATGCGTGCAATAAAGGAACAGTAGTTATAATGGGTGACTTCAATCTACATATAGATTGGGTGACCAAATTGGTAAGGGTGCTGAGGAAGAGGATTTCTTGGAATGTATGCGGGATAGTTTTCTGAACCAACATGTCGAGGAACCAACTAGAGAGCAGGCCATTCTAGATTGGGTATTGAGCAATGAGGTTAGTTAGTAATCTTGTCGTGCGAGGCCCCTTGGGTAAGAGTGACCATAATATGGTGGAATTCTTCATTAAGATGGAGAGTGACATAGTTAATTCAGAAACAAAGGTTCTGAACTTAAAGAAGGGTAACTTTGAAGGTATGAGACGTGAATTAGCTAAGATAGACTGGCAAATGATACATAAAGGGTTGACGGTGGATATGCAATGGCAAGCATTTAAAGATTGCATGGATGAACTACAACAATTGTTCATCCCAGTTTGGCAAAAGAATAAACCAGGGAAGGTAGTGCACCCGTGGCTGACAGGGGAAATTAGGGATAGTATCCAGTCCAAAGAAGAAACATATAAATTAGCAAAAAAAAGTGGCACACCTGAGGACTGGGAGAAATTCAGAGACCAGCAGAGGAGGACAAAGGGCTTAATTAGGAAAGGGAAAAAAGATTATGAGAGAAAGCTGGCAGGGAACATAAAAACTGACTGTAAAAGCTTTTATAGATACTTGAAAAGAAAAAGATTGGTCAAGACAAATGTAGGTCCTTTACAGTCAGAAACAGGTGAATTGATCATAGGGAACAAAGACATGGCAGACGAATTGAATAACTACTTTGGTTCTGTCTTCACTAAGGAGGACATAAATAATCTTCCGGAAATAGTAAGGGACCGAGGGTCTAGTGAGATGGAGGAACTGAGGGAAATACATGTTAGTAGGGAAGTGGTGTTAGGTAAATTGAAGGGATTAAAGGCAGATAAATCTCCAGGGCCAGATGGTCTGTATCCCACAGTGCTTAAGGAAGTAGCCCAAGAAATAGTGGATGCATTAATGATAATTTTTCAAAACTCCTTAGATTCTGGATTAGTTCCTGAGGATTGGAGGGTGGCTAATGTAACCCCACTTTTTAAAAAAGGAGGGAGAGAGAAACCAGGGAATTACAGCCCGGTTAGTCTGACATCGGTGGTGGGAAAATACTAGAGTCGGTTATCAAAGATGTGATAACAGCACATTTGGAAAGAGGTGAAATCATCGGACAAAGTCAGCATGGATTTGTGAAAGGAAAATCATGTCTGACGAATCTTATAGAATTTTTTGAAGATGTAACTAGTAGAGTGGATAGGGGAGAGCCAGTGGATGTGGTATATTTAGATTTTCAAAAGGCTTTTGACAAGGTCCCACACAGGAGATTAGTGTGCAAACTTAAAGCACACGGTATTAGGGGTATGGTATTGATGTGGATAGAGAATTGGTTGGCAGACAGGAAGCAAAGAGTGGGAGTAAACGGGATCTTTTCAGAATGGCAGGCAGTGACTAGTGGGGTACCGCAAGGCTCAGTGCTGGGACTCCAGTTGTTTACAATCTATATTAATGATTTAGACGAGGGAATTAAATGCAGCATCTCCAAGTTTGCAGATGACACGAAGCTGGGTGGCGGTGTTAGCTGTGAGGAGGATGCTAAGAGGATGCAGGGTGATTTGGATAGGTTAGGTGAGTGGACAAATTCATGGCAGATGCAATTTAATGTGGATAAATGTGAGGTTATCCACTTTGGTTGCAAGATCAGGAAAACAGATTATTATTTGAACGGTGGCCGATTAGGAAAAGGGGAGATGCAACGAGACCTGGGTGTTATTGTACACCAGTCATTGAAGGTGGGCATGCAGGTACTGCAGGCGGTGAAAAAGGCAAATGGTATGTTGACATTCATAGCAAAAGGATTTGAGTACAGGAGCAGGGAGGTTCTACTGCAGTTGTACAAGGCCTTGGTGAGACCACACCTAGAATATTGTGTGCAGTTTTGGTCCCCTAATCTAAGGAAAGATTTCGTGCCGTAGAGGGAGTACAGAGAAGGTTCACCAGATTGATTCCTGGGATGGCAGAACTTTCATATGAAGAAAGACTGGATCGACTAGGCTTATACTCACTGGAATTTAGAAGATTGAGGGGGGATCTTATTGAAACATATAAAATTCTAAAGGGATTGGACAGGCTAGATGCAGGAAGATTGTTTCCGATGTTGGGGAAGTCCAGAATGAGGGGTCACAGTTTAAGGATAAAGGGGAAGCCTTTTAGGACCGAGATGAGGAAAAACTTCTTCACACAATGAGTGGTGAATCTGTGGAATTCTCTGCCACAGGAAACAGTTGAGGCCGGTTCATTGGCTATATTTAAGAGGAAGTTAGATATGGCCCTTGTGGCTAAAGGGATCAGAGGGTATGGAGAGAAAGCAAGTACAGGGTTCTGAGTTGGATGATCAGCCATGATCATACTGAATGGCGGTGCAGGCTCGAAGGGCCGAATGGCCTACTCCTGCACCTATTTTCTATGTTTCTATGTTCCACCAGCATTTTGTGTGTGTAGATAGAATAGTGTTTGGAAATGTATGATAATAGATTTTGGTAAAAGGAACAATAGTGCAGACTATTATCTAAATGGGGAGAAAATTCAAGCATCAGCAATGCAAAGAAACTCAGTAGGCCTCATGCTAGAGTCATCCCAGAAGGTTAACTTACAGCATGAGTCTGTAGTAAAGAAGGCATATGCAATGTTGGCATTTTTTAAATCGCAGCAAGAGGCGGAGAGGGAAGAGGTAAAAGAAGCTCAGAGAAAAGCTGGTTTTTTTCAACTGATTGCAGCAAAGAGGCTAGACTGCGCAAGCACGTGAAAGTCGGCCTGTGAGGCAGCGGGACAATTTAAAAAGCGAGCAGAGGCTGAGTACGAGCTTCACTCCAGGTGAGGTAAGGCTGGGTAAGCTCCTTTAATTAATCTAATTAGATTAGGAATAGGTAATAGAGACAGCAGTTAGGGCAGTTGAGTGCTCCGTTTGCAGTATGTGGGAAGTCAGGGCCAACACTGTTGTCCCTGATGACTACACCTGCAAAAAGTGCATCCAGCTGCAGCTGCTGACAAACCATGTTAGGGAACTGGAACTGGAGCTGGATGAACTTCGGATCATTCGGGAGGCAGAGGCAGAAATAGACAGGAGTTTCAGGAAGATAGTCACCCCTAGGAGTCAGGAGACAGGTAGCTGGGTGACTGTCAGGAGAGGGAAGGGGAATAGACAGGAAGAGCAGAGCACCCCTGTGGCCATTCCCATCAACAATAAGTATACCGTTTTGGATACTGTTGGTGGGGACAACCTACCAGGGACAAGTTGCAGTGGTTGCGTTTCTGGCACCGAGACTGGACCCTCAGCTCAGAAGGGAAGGAGGGAAAAGAGGAGAGCAGTAGTGATAGGGGATTCTATAGTTAGGGGGACAGATAGGAGGTTCTGTGGAAGAGATCGTGAATCCCGGATGGTCTGTTGCCTCCCTGGTGCCAGGGTCCGTGATATCTCGGATCGAGTTCTCAGTATTCTCAAGAAGGAGGGTGAGCAGCCGGATGTCGTGGTCCATGTAGGGACCAATAACATGGGTAGGAAGAGTGAGGAGGTCCTGAAAGGTGAGTTTAGTGAGCTAGGTGCCAAGTTAAAGGACATGACCTCCAGGATAGCAATCTCTGGATTGCTACCAGTGCCACGTGCAAGTGGGTTTAGAAATAGTAAGATAGTGCAGATCAACACGTGGCTGAAGACATGGTGCAGCAGGGAGGGCTTCAGATTTATAGATAATTGGGCAGTTCAGGGAAGGTGGGACCTGTTCCAGTGGGATGGTTTACATCTGAACTGGAGAGGGACAAATATTCTTGCAGGTAGGTTTTCTAGAGAGGCTGCAGTGGATTTAAACTAGATATGGTAGGGGGGGGGGGGAGGGAAACCAGAGTGCAGGAACAGATGTATGGGAGAAGGAAGAAAAAGAAGACAGTAAAGTTTTTTGTACTGTTAGAGATAAACAGAGAGAAAGAGGTAGAAAATTTCTTAAATGCATTTATTTTAATGCTAGGAGCATTGTAAGAAAGGTGGATGAGCTTAGAGCATGGGTTGATACCTGGAAATGCTGTTGTAACTATTAGTGAAACATGGTTGCAGGAAGAGTATGATTGGCAACTAAATATTCCTGGATTTTGTTACTTCAGGTGTGATAGAATCAGAGGGATGAGAGGGGGAGGTGTTGCATTGCTTGTCAGAAATTTCAACGGTGCTCTGGCAGGATAGATTAGAGGGTTCGTCTAGGGAGACTATTTGGGTAGAATTGAGGAATGGGAAAGGTGTAGTAACACTTATAGGGGTGTATTATAGACCACCTAATGGGGAGCGAGAATTGGAGGAGCAAATTTACAAGGAGATAGCAGATATTTGTAGTAAGCACAGGGTTGTGATTGTGGGAGATTTTAATTTTCCACACATAGACTGGGAAGCCCATACTGTAAAAGGGATGGATGGTTTGGAGTTTGTAAAATGTGTGCAGGATAGTTTTTTGGCAGCAATACATTGAGGTACCATCTACAGAAGGGGCAGTGTTGGATCTTCTGTTAGGAAATAAAATAGGTCAGGTGACAGAGGTATGTGTTGGGGAGCACTTTGGGTCCAGTGATCACAATGCCATTAGTTTCAATATAATTATGGAGAAGGATAGGACTGGACCCAGGGTTGAGATTTTTGATTGGAGAAAGACTAACTTTGAGGAGATGCGAAAGGTTTTAGAAAGAGTGGATTGGGACAATTTGTTTTGTGGGAAGGATGTAATAGAGAAATGGAGGTCATTTAAAGGTGAAATTTTAATTTAAAGGGTACAGAATCTTTATGTTCCGGTTAGGTTGAAAGGAAAGGTTAAAAGTTTGAGAGAGCCATGGTTTTCAAGGGATATTGGAAACTTGGTTAGGAAAAAGAGAGTTATCTACAATAAATATAGGCAACATGGAGTAAATGAGGTGCTTGAGGAATATAAAGAGCCAAAAGAGATGGGGGAGATTTTGAACAATTTCTTTTCTTCGGTATTCACTAAGGAGCAGGATATTGAATTGTGTAAGGTAAGGGAAACAAGTAGGGAAGTTAGGGAAACTATGACGATTAAAGAAGAGGAACTACTGGTGTTTTTAAGGAATATAAAAGTGGATAAATCTCCAGATCCAGACAGGATATTCCCTAGGACCTTAAGGGAGGTTAGTGTAGAAATAGCAGGGGCTCTGACAGAAATATTTCAAACGTCATTAGAAACGGGGATGGTGCCGGAGGATTGGCGTATTGCTCATGTGGTTCCATTGTTTAAAAAGGGTTCTAAGAGTAAACCTAGCAATTATAGGCCTGTCAGTTTGATGTCAGTGGTGGGTAAATTAATGGAAAGTATTCTTGGAGATGGTATATATAATTATCTGGATAGACAGGGTCTGATTAGGAACAGTCAACATGAATTTGTGCATGGAAAATCATGTTTGACAAATCTTATTGAATTTTTTGAAGAGGTTACGAGGAAAGTTGATGAGGGTAAAGCAGTGGATGTTGTCTATATGGACTTCAGTAAGGCCTTTGACAAGGTTCCACACGTAAGGTTAGTCAGGAAGGTTCAATCATTAGGTATTAATATTGAAGTAGTAAAATGGATTCAACAGTGGCTGGATGGGAGATGCCAGAGAGTAGTGGTGGATAACTGTTTGTCAGTTTGGAGGCCGGTGACTAGTGGTGTGCCTCAGGGATCTGTACTGGGTCCAATGTTGTTTTTTTATATACATTAATGATCTGGATGATGGGGTGGTAAATTGGATTAGTAAGTATGCAGATTATACTAAGGTAGATGGTGTTGTGGATAATGAAGTAGGTTTTCAAAGTTTGCAGAGAGGTTTAGGCCGGTTAGAAGAGTGGGCTGAATGATAACAGATGGAGTTTAATGCTGATAAGTGTGAGGTGCTACATTTTGGTAGGAATAATCCAAATAGGACATACATGGTAAATGGTAGGGCATTGAAGAACGCAGTAGAACAGAGTGATCTAGGAATAATGGTGCATCGTTCCCTGAAGGTGGAATCTCATGTGGATAGGGTGGTGAAGAAAGCTTTTGGTATGCTGGCCTTTATAAATCAGAGCATTCAGTATAGGAGTTGGGATGTAGTGTTAAAATTGTACAAGGCATTGGTAAGGCCGAATTTGGAGTATTGTGTACAGTTCTGGTCACCGAATTATAGGAAAGATGTCAACAAAATAGAGAGAGTACAGAGAAGATTTACTAGAATGTTACCTGGGTTTCAGCACATAAGTTACAGGGAAAGGTTGAACAAGTTAGGTCTTTATTCTTTGGAGTGTAGAAGGTTGAGAGGGGACTTGATAGAGGTATTTAAAATAATGAGGGGGATAGACAGAGTTGACATGGATAGGCTTTTTCCATTGAGAGTAGGGGAGATTCAAACAAGAGCACATGAGTTGAGAGTTAGGGGGCAAAAGTTTAAGGGTAACACGAGGGGGAATTTCTTTCCTCAGAGAGTGGTAGCTGTGCGGAACGAGCTTCCAGTAGAAGTGGTAGAGGCCGGTCTGGTATTGTCATTTAAAGTAAAATCGGATAGGTATATGGACAGGAAAGGAATGGAGGGTTATGGACTGAGTGTGGGTCAGTGGGACTAGGTGAGAGTAAGCGTTCGGCACGGACTAGAAGGGCCGAGATGGCCTGTTTCCATGCTGTAATTGTTATATCGTTATATTTCAAAGGGAATAGAATATAAAAACAAGGAGATAATGCTGAGGCTTTATAAAACACTGGTCAGGCTGCACTTGGAGTACTTCCGACAGTTTTGGACCCCATATGTCAGAAGGGATGTGCTCTCATTGGTGGAAGTCCAGATGAGGTTTGCGAGGATGTTTCCAGGAATGAAGGGGTTAACATATGAGGAGCATTTGACAGCCTTTTACCTGTACTCATTGGAATGTAGAAGAACGTGGGAGGATCTCAATGGAACCTACGAATGTTGAAAGGGCTAGATAAGGTGGATGTGGATGGGTGTTTCCCATGGTGGCAGTTGCCAGAACGAAGGGGCACAGCCTCAAAATTGTGGGGCGACCTTTCAGAACAGAGGTAAGAAGGAATTTATTTTAGCTGGGGAGTAGTGAATCTGTGGAATGCTCTGCCACAGACTGTGGTGGGAGATTTTAATTTCCCAAATATTGATTGGCATCTCCCTAGATCGAGGTGTTTAGATGGGGTGAAGTTTGTTAGGTGTGTTCAGGAAGGTTTCCTGACACAATATGTAGTTAAGCCTGCAAGAGGAGAGGCTGTACTTGATCTGATATTGGGAAATGAATCTGGTCAGGTGTCAGGTCTCTCAGAGAACATTTTGGAGATAGTGATCACAATTCTATCTCCTTTATCATAGCATTACAGAAGGATAGGAGCAGACAAGTTAGGAAAGCGTTTAATTGGATTAAGGGGAAATATGAAACTATCAGGCACAAACTTGGAAGCATAAATTGGGAATAGATGATCTCAGGGAAATATACGGCAGAAATATAGCAAATGTTCAGGGGATATTTGTGTGGCGGTCTGTATAGGTATGTTCCAATCGGAGAGGGAAAGGATGGTAGGGTACAGGAACCATGGTATACAAAGGCTGTTGAAAATCTAGTCAAGAAGAAAAGAAAAAGCTTACAAAAAGTTCAAAAATCTAGGTAGTGATAGAGATCTAAAAAATTATAAGGCCAGCAGGAAGGAGCTTAGGAATGAAATTAGAAGAGCCAGAAGGGGCTATGAGAAGGCCTTGGTGAGCAGGATTAAGGAAAACCCCAAGGTATTCTAAAAGCATGTGAAGAGCAAGAGGATAAGACGTGATAGAATAGGACCAATCAAGTAGGACAGTGGAAAAGTGTGTATGAATCTGGAGGAGATAGCGAATGTACTTAATGAATGCGTTACTTCAGTATTCACTACGGAAAAGGATCTTGGCAATTGTATGGCTGACTTGCAGTGGACTGAAAAGCTTGAGCATGTAGATATTAAGGAAGAGGATGTGCTGGAGCTTTTGGAAAGCATCAGGTTGGATCAGTCACCGGGACTAGAAGAGATATACCCCAGGCTACTGTGGGAGATGAGGGTGGAGATTGCTGAGCCTCTAGCAATGATCTTTGCATCATCAAGGGGAGCGGGAGAGATTCCGGAGGATTGGAGGGTTGCAAATGTTATTTCCTTATTCAAGAAAAGGAGTAGAGATAGCCCCAGTAATTATAAACCAATGAGTCTTACTTCAGTGGTTGGTAAGTTGATGGAAAAGATCCTGAGAGGCAGGATTTATGAACATTTGGAAAGGCATAATATGATTAGGAATAGTCAGCATAGCTTTGTCAAAGGGACGTCGTGCCTTACAAGCCTGATTGAATTTTTTGAGGATATGACTAAACACATTGATGAAGGTAGAGCCGTAGATGTAGTGTACATGGATTTCAGCAAGGCATTTGATAAGGTCCCCCATGCAAGGCTTATTGAGAAAGTAAGGAGGCACAGAATCCAAGGGGACCTTGCTTTGTGGATCCAGAATTGACTTGCCCACAGGAAGCAAAGAGTGGTTGTAGATGGGTTATATTCTGCATGGAGTTCAGTGATCAGTAGTGTGCCTCAGAGATCTGTTCTGGGACACCTTCTCTTCATGATTTTTATAAATGACCTGGATGAGATAATGGTGGGATGGGTTAGTAAATTTGCTAATTACACACAGGATGGAGCTGTTGTGGATAGTGTGGAGGGCTGTCAGAGGTTACAGTGAGACATTGATAGCATGTAAAACTGGGCTGAGAAGTGGCAGATGGAGTTCAACCCAGATAAGTGTGAAGTGGTTCATTTTGGTAGGTCAAATATGATGGCAGAATATAGTATTAATGATAAGACTCTTGGCAGTGTGGAGGATCAGAGGGATCTTGGAGTCCATAGGACACTCAAAGCAGCTGTGCAGGTTGACTGTGTGGCTAAGAAGGCATACGGTGCATTGGCCTTCATCAATCATGGGATTGAGTTCAAGAGCCGAAAGGTAATTTTACAGATATGTAGGACCCTGGCTAGATCCCACTTGGAGCACTGTGCTCAGTTCTGGTCACCTCACTACAGGAAGGATGTGGAAACTATAGAAAGGGTGCAGAGGAGATTTACCAGGATGTTGCTTGGATTGGCGAGCATGCCTTATGAGAATAGGCTGAGTGAACTTGGCTTTTTCTCCTTGGAATGACAGAGGATGAGAAGTGGCCTGATAGAGGTGTATAAGCTGATGAGAGGCATTGATCATGTGGATAGTTAGAGGCTTTTTCCCAGGGCTGAAATGGCTAGCATGAGTGGGCACAGTTTTAAGGTGCTTGGAAGTAGGTACAGAAGAGATGTCAGGGGCAAGCTTTTTTTTCTCAAAGTATTTTTATTAACAAAGAAAAATAGCAAAGCTTATGTTATAATACAACCAACCACTTTATAACAGTTACAAAAAGAACCTCCCCCACCCCCTCAATAAACAAGAACAAGTAGAACCAGGCAGACCAGTCAAAAACAGATACAAAGGCCTAGTGTACCCATAAAGATAGAGCACCTTACACATTCAAATAAATTTTTCAGCATCCATATTTTTGACAAAACTTAAAAAAGGTTGCCAAGTGGTGTTAAATCTTGCAAACTGCCCCCTGACCGAATAGTGGATCTTATTAAAATTTATAAAGTACGTGATATCTTTGATCCAATGTCCATATGTTGGAGGGGAAGAGTCTTTCTATTTGCACAAGATGAGCATTCTGGCAAGAAGTGAACAAAAAGTGATGAGATCAGTTTGGAATTTGCTGAGGTTAACATTCTGAGAAGCCACTCCAAATAGTGCTATTGATCAAAATGGTGTAATTAATAGTCCAAAATATTTTGAAAAAGTTTCAAAAATCAAACCCTAGAAATTTACTGATTTTGGACATGACCAAAACATATGGCAGTGTGTAGCCCGGAATTGTTTACATCTGTCACACATTTGGTCAAGATCTTTATTAAGCTTGGCCAATCTAACTTTAGACCAATGACAACGGTGCACAATTTTAAACTGAACAACAGCATGTCTATGACACACAGAGAATGAATAAATTCCATGAATTGTTTTTTGCCACATGTCATCTGGAATTTGTTCCTCAATATCCTCTTCCCATTTATGTTTGAATAAATCCAAATTGTCAGGATTAACTACATTAAGTAGCTCATAGATTTTGCTTACAGATAATTTCACATCGATTTTGCACTTAAGGACTGAATCTAAGAGCGATGAAGAAGGGCAGTAGGGAAAGCTCTCAAGATGCGAGGCCATAAAGCTCCTGAGTTGTAAATATCTATAGAGGTGTGTCCTAGGTATATCAAATTTCTTAACTAGCTGTTCAAAAGAAGCATAATTGCTGTCAATGTAGAGATTATACAATGAAGTGATACCGTGTTTAGATCAAATATCAAATGCTACATCCATTATTGATGGGGCGAACATGTAATTATTTGCTATTGGTGCAGTGAGTGAGAGGTTATTAAGTGTAAAGTGACATCTAAATTGGAACCAAATTTTAATGGAGTCCATCACAACTGGATTCAGTGTGAAACTAGATACAGATTGTGACAGTGGTAGTTTAGCATATATTACTGACAAAGAGATAAATTGTAAGGATGATGTCTCCATAATCACCCAGCTAGGAGCAGCTATATCATCTTTTGTCCAATATAAAATTGCTCTTATATTAGCAGATCAGTAATAATATAGAAAATTTGGAAGTGCCAAACCACCCCCACCCCATCTTACGAGGCCTTTGTAGTATTTTTTCCTTTACTCCAGGCTGTTTTTTTATATTCCCAGTAAAACTTGAAATTTGACTATTGAAGAAAGTCTTTGTTAGAAAAATTGTGAGGCTTTGGAGCATGTATAAGAATCTGGGCAGGACAGTCATTTTAATTATATTAATCCTCCCACTAAGGGAAAGAGATAAAGAATTCCAATGTTCAAAATCCAGTTTAAGATTGGAAAGGAGATGTTGATAGTCAGTTTTATAAAGGTCCCTGTAATTATGTGTTATCCAGACCCCCAAGTATTTGAATTTCCTATAGCTGATTCTAAAGGGGGTCATGGAAACAGAAATATCCAAATATGGCATTAGTTCACTCTTTTCTTTTACAATATTTTTATTAATTAATTTACATATAAGAATACAGAGTACAGGGAAAATATATATATATATATATATATCAATTCTTTATACTAAATCACATATAAAGACTCCTTACACTATATTCATACAGGTTAATTAATTCATAACATTGAAATATAGTAATTTTATTATATAAAAAAAATCTAACCCACTACTAAGACCAAAGCTGACCAGTAAAGAAAAAAAAGGAAAAAAAATATTAGTCATCATTTGTGTTTTAACAGCAAATCAAAGGTATTGAAAATAATTCAGAAAGGGTCCCCACAATGTTTGAAAGTCTTCACTAGATTAAGAGATTGAACACCGAATCTTCTCCAAATTTAAACATGACATCACATCACGTACCCATTGGGCGTGGATAGGAAGGGCCGCATCTTTCCATTTAAGCAAGAGTGTCCTTCTGGCCATAAGGGAAATAAAAGCCAAAGTGTGCAAGTCAGATGACTCCAAAATAATATCCTTATGTTTGAAAGTTTTGGAAGTTAACTTTATAACCAGATATTTGACTGAATTTAGTGAGCAATATTGATAGATTTGGGAGACTTGGAGTTGGATCTGAGATATACAATAGCATGTCATCCACGTACAGTGACATTTTATATTCCAAAGCTGCCCTCAAGATGCCTTTGATATCAACTGATGTTCTCAGGGCAACGGCGAGTGGCTCAATTGCCGCAGCAAAAAGGAGTGGAGATAAAGAGCATCCCTGTCTTGTGCCACGTTGCAGTTCAAAAAAGGACGATGTACAATCACTAGTACGCACTGCTGCCAGTGGGGACGAGTAAAGTACTCTAATCCATGAGATGAATGTAGAAACAAAACCAAAATTTTGGAGAGTATAGAAAAGAATAACGGGCAGCCCATATAGCCGCACTGTTACATTTAAATACCATCCAGCTGGATCAGATTCAACACTTTTTGCACAAACTGCATATTTTTACTAATTATTATAGCTGCTCCTCTGGCCTTTGAGTTAAAACCAGTGTGAAATACTTGACCAACCCATCCCTCTCTTAGTCGACAATGATCAGAGATACGCGCGGGTCTCCTGTAGGAATGCTATATTAGTCTTAAGGTGTTTCAAATCAGTAAATACCTTTTTATGTTTTACAGGGTGATTAAGAGATTTAACATTCCAACTCACTGATTTAACAGAGCAACCATTTGCCTGAGATGAAATATTATTATTAACCATATGGAACTGAAGGAAGTAAAATATCATATACGTGTCTCCTAATATACATAGATAGAAACTACGATAGGCCTAAGTATGAAGCAAAAAGAAATAGTCTGGCAATATCCCTACCCCCATCACCTATACAAACACGGTAAAGCCAAAACCCTTTATTACCATAACCACACATTAAGTGTTTACTTGACTGCCTTCTGAGCTAAATCAGGTTGAGCTCCTGCCCAACCCACCCTAAATTAAGAAGCAAAAAAAACCACTAGAAATTTCCCCAGCTTATAAATATCAACATTGTTTGGGATTGTAGCATATTATATATATACTTACAACTGGTATTATGAATTTGCCAATTAATGAGAGATGAATCCAATTTGGTTTAAACATATTGAAGGATTCAAAATTAAACTTAACCTTGAAAATACTCCCCCCCAGAAAAGCTTTAACATCTCAATGACAGTGACCACAAAGAAAACATATTTCCATGACAAAAGACTAGGATAATCATAATACTTTTTCTGGGCGCTGCAGGAAACTGTCTGTAGTGATATCACATGCAGTGATGTGCCAGTACATGATTGGACAGAGCACTGAGCATGCGCGGAATTGCCAGAATGTTCCAGCACGTTGCTGGGTTAAGACGTGTTTGTTTATTACTGTAAATAAAAATTCTCTAATTCTTCCAGAACATGATCCTTCACTGTTAACCCACGATACGTTTAAACAGAAGTAACATCAGAGTCCGCTGCAGTCGGGGCGCTTTGACTGTGTGCTGCGTCTGTGAGGCTGAGTCCAGCAGCGCCTTGGAAGTCCATAGCAGGGGTATTCCCTTCTGCCACCTGCATGGAATGACGAGTCTATCGGGACCCTGAGGACTTGTGGAAATCGTGTGGTGGTTTCTTTCAAACTTACAGTCTTTTAACATCTTTGGACTATTTTTACTGTGCCCATGGTCTGTTTTTTATCAATTGTGGTATTGTCTGCACTGTTGTAACTATATGTTAGCTATAACTGTATGTAACTATGTGGTTTTGTGTCGGTCTTGTAGCTTTAGTTTTTGGTTTGTTGGTTTGTAGATTTGGTCTGCTGACTTGTTGTGTCTGGGTAGTCTCATTTTGTCTGGTGGGTTTGGAGCTCTTTTCCGGGGAACGCGCTAAGATGGTAGCGCGATATTAATACGCAGCAGCCTCTCCGGAGTCTGGATTTGGGGATTGCCAAACTTTCCGTGCATTTTCTGGTGTAGTCTGTTTTGTCATGTGCTTTTGTGATATCATTCTGGAGGAATGTTATCTCATTTTTTACCTGCATGGCATTTGTGGTTTCTAAATGACAATAAACTGAAACTGAACTGACCTGAATATGGGAAAATTTATACCCAATCCCTTGGAACAGCTTGCTCCGTTGAGGCAGCTAACAGAAAATAGAAATGAATGGATCTGGAATCATGAACAGGAGAAGGCATGGCAAAATCTTAAGAAAGTACTCACAAAAGAGCTTGTGTTGAAATTTTATGATGCTGAGAGACCCATCAAAATCTCATGTGATGCATCTCAAGCGGGCTTAGGGGCAGTATTACTCCAAAAACATGATCAGGAATGGTTACCATATGCATCTTGTTCATTATCTGATCCAGAAACAAGGTATGCCTAAATTGAAAAAGAATTGCTCAGCATTATGCTTGCTTGTGAGAGATTTCATCAGTTTGTGTCAGGGCAATCTATTGATGTTGAAACCAATCATAGGCCATTGGTTGGATTGTTTAACAATCCTTTAAGCGACTGTCCTTTGTGAATTCAGCGAATAATGATCAAATTGCAAAGATATGCGTTAAATGTGTCATACACACCTGGAAAATTCATGTACATGGCTGACACACTTTCCAGAGCTGTGGATCCAACAACAAAAGACAGTCACAGGGACGTTATTGATGTTCAGGTATTCATTGATATGGTCATAGAAACTGTACCTGTTGCTCCCAAAAAGTTGGTACTGCTGTGTTTTGAGACAGAGAAGGACAAAATTCTCGATCAGGTAATACAAGTGGTGTTGGATGGATGGCCAGGTAATAGGCATGACTGTACCTCTGTAGTACAAGATTATTGGAACCACAAGTCTGTTGTGGTTGGGATATTGTACAAAGGTTGTAGAATTGTTATACCTAAAAGTCTCCGTAAAGATATGCTTGATAAAATTCATGAAAGCCACTAGGCATTGAAAAATGTAAGAGAAGGGCATGGGAAGTGATGTTTTGGCCTGGGATAAATCAAGAAATTGCAGAATTGGTGCCTTCTTGTCAAATATGCCTCAAATACCAACCTAGCAACCCTAAGGGAGCCACTGCATCCACATCCGAATCCTCATTGAATGTATAATGAATGTACAAGGGTATACGTGCTATCATAGGGACAGAAATGTGGGCAGAGGGGGTGCCCTGTTGGTGATGAATGAGATTCTGTCCTTTGCAAGGGGGGACATAGGGTCAGGAGAAGTAGAGTCTGTGTGGATAGAACTGAGGAACAGTAAGGGCAAAAGGACCCAAATGGGTGTTGTCTACAGGCCACCAAACAGTAGCATGGATATTGGGTGCAAGTTGAATAGGGAGTTAACATTGGCATGTGACAGAGGTAATGTCACAGTAGTTATGGGGGATTTCAACATGCAGGTGAACTGGGTGAATCAGGTTGGTGCTGGACCACAGGATAGGGAGTTTGTAGAGTGCCTACGGGATGCATTCTTGGAACAGCTTGTACGAGAGCCAACCAGGGACAAGACTATTCTGGATTTAGTGTTATGTAATGAACAGGATTTGATAAGCGATCTTGCAGTAAAGGAGCCATTAGGAGGTAGTGATCATAATATGATAAGTTTTTATCTGCAATTTGAGAAGGATAAGGGCAGCTCAGAGGTATCAGTGTTGCAGTTGAACAGGGGAAACTATGGAGCCATGAGGGAGGAGCTGGCCAAAGTTCACTGGACAGATAGCCTAGCAGAAAAGACAGTGGAACAGCAATGGCAGGTATTCTTGAGAATAATGCACAGGGTGCAAAATCAGTTCATCCCCCGGAGAAGGAAGGATTCAAAGGGGGGAAAGGGGCCACATTGGTTGACAAAGGAAGTCAGAGATTGCATAGCATTAAAAAAAAGGAAGTATGACAGAGCTAAGGTGAGTGGGAGAACAGATGATTGGGAAATTTTTAAGGAACAATAGAACTTAACTAAAAAGGCAATACGGGGAGAAAAAATGAGGTACGAACACAAGCTAGCCAGGAATATAAAGGAGGATGGCAAAAGCTTTTTTAGGTATGTGAAGAGAAAGAAGATAGTTAAGAACAATGTTGGGCCCTTGAAGAATGAATTGGGTGAAATTGTTATGGGAAACAGAGAAATGTCAGAAGAATTTAATGAGTACTTTAGATCTGTCTTCACTAAGGAAGACACAAGCAATCTCCCAGATGTATGGATGGGCCAAGGACATAGGGTAACAGAGGAAATGAAACAGATTGACATTAGGAAGGAAACGGTGATGAGTAGACTGATGGGACTGAAGGCTGACAAATCCCCAGGTCCAGATGGTCTGCATCCTAGGGTACTAAAGGAGGTGGCCCTGGAAATTGCGGAAGCATTGGTAATCATTTTCCAATGTTTCTTAGATTCAGGATCAGTTCCTGAGGATTGGAGAATGGCTAATGTTATACCACTTTTTAAGAAAGGAGGGAGGGAGAAAACAATCGACCTGTCAGCCTGACATCGGTGGTGGGAAGATGCTGGAGTCCATTATTAAAGATGAAATAGTGGCATATCTAGATAGCAGTGATAGGATTGGGCCGAGCCAGCATGGATTTACCAAGGGTAAATCATGCTTGACTAATCTATTGGAGTTTTTCGAGGATGTAACCAGGAAGTTAGACGGGGGGAGATCCAGTGGATGTAGTGTACCTCGATTTTCAGAAGGCATTTGATAAGGTCCCACATAGGAGATTGGTGGGTAAAATCAAAGCTCAGGGCATCGGGGGGAAGACATTGACATGGATAGAAAACTGGTTGGCAGATAGAAAGCAAAGGGTAGCGGTGAATGGGTGTTTCTCGGAATGGCAGGTGGTGACTAGTAGGGTGCCACAGGGCTCGGTATTGGGACCACAGCTGTTTACAATTTACGTCAACGATTTAGATGAAGGCATTGAGATGAAAGCATTGAAGGCAAATTTGCTGATGATACTAAGCTGGGTGGCAGTGTGACATGTGATGAGGATGTTAGGAGAATTCAGGGTGACTTGGATAGGCTGGGTGAGTGGGCAGATACTTGGCAGATGGCGTTTAATGTGAATAAGTGTGAGGTTATCCACTTTGGGAGTAAGAACAGGAAGGCAGATTATTATCTGAATGGTATAGAGTTAGGTAAGGGAGAAATACAAAGAGATCTAGGAGTCCTTGTTCATCAGTCACTGAAGGTGAATGAGCAAGTGTAGCAGGCAGTGAAGAAGGCTAATGGGATGTTGTCCTTTATTACAAAGGGAATTGAGTACAAGAGCAAGGAAATCCTCTTGCATTTGTACAGAGCCCTGGTGAGACCACACCTGGAGTATTGTGTACAGTTTTGGTCTCCAGGGTTAAGGAAGGACATCCTGGCTGTAGAGGAAGTGCAGCGTAGATTCACGAGGTTAATTCCTGGGATGTCTGGACTGTCTTACGCAAAGAGGTTAGAGAGACTGGGCTTGTACACGCTGGAATTAAGGAGATTGAGAGGGGATCTGATTGAAACATATAAGATTATTAAGGGATTGGACAAGATAGAGGCAGGAAATATGTTCCAGATGTTGGGAGAGTCCAGTACCAGAGGGCATGGTTTGAAAATAAGGGGTAGGTCATTTAGGACAGAGTTAAGGAAAAACTTCTTCTCCCAGAGAGTTGTGGGGGTCTGGAATGCACTGCCTCGGAAGGTAGTGGAGGCCAGTTCTCTGGATGCTTTCAAGAAGGAGCTAGATAGGTATCTTATGGATAGGGGAATCAAGGGATATGGGGACAAGGCAGGAACCGGGTATTGATAGTAGATGATCAGCCATGATCTCAAAATGGCAGTGCAGGCTTGAAGGGCCGAATGGTCTACTTCTGCACCTATTGTCTATTGTCTATTGTCTCATAGACCTTATCAGAAAATAGGCGTTGATCTTTTTATAACTAACAACAAAGACTATCTATTAATAAAGATTACTACTCATTGTATTCTGAAGTGTGTTGTCTGAGCAGAAAATGTAATTACATGCATGAAATCAGTTTTTCAAGACATGATGTACCTGATGAAGTTTTCACAGACAATGGTCCACAATTCAACGGTGAATGCATGAAACATTTTGCTTGTGAATGGGGCTTTGTTCATACAACAGCTAGTCCACTTTTCCCTCAGTCTAATGGATTAGTTGAGAAATCAGTAGGAGTTGTCAAGGAACTGATGTACAAAGCAAAAGATAGTGTAAGTGATTTTTATAAAGCCTTGTTAGCCTACTGAAGTACTCCACTTGAATGTGGATTTTCGCCTGCTCAGCTCTTGATGGGACGATGTTTGAGATCTAATCTGCCAATGGATGAGAGCCTTCTGAGAACAGAGGGAGGTGAACAAGTGAAAAGATGGAAAGATGAACACGAAGCAAAGTAGAAAATATACTTTGATAGACATTCTCGTCCATTACCTGAACTGCATCAGGGAGATGAAGTGAGGATACAGGACAAAATGAACACATGGACACAGAAAGCTACAGTACTTGAAGAAATACAACCCAGATCATACATGGTCCAAACAGAGGAGGGAGCAGTGCTAAGAAGAATTCGCAATTACCTCAAGAGAAAGCCTACTTCAGAGATTCAATTAATGGATGCAGACGTGACAAAACATATTAACAATAACAAGGAAACACAAGATCTGTGTGTACCATTTAGGAGGTCTACCCGTGTTCATAAACCCACAGAGATAGAGACTTGGTGAATTATGTATTTGCTTTGATTAATGTTGTTAATTGCTTTTCTTTTTAAGGTAAAGAAGATGTGGTGACATCACACGCAATGATGTGCCAGTACATGATTGGACAGAGCACTGAGCACGCATGGGATTGCCAGAATGTTCCAGCACGTGGCTGGGTTAAGACACGTTTGTTTATTACTGTAAATAAAAGTTCTCTAATTCTTCCAAAATATGATTCTTCACTGCTAACCCACTGTACGTCTAAACAGAAGTAACATAACACTATCGATTCTGCAACTGTTTCTGAATAGCCCACCAGAGTTCCACATGTGAAAAATGCATTACTGGTCCGTGACCATGTTCTGCATTTTGCTGCCATGACGATATGCTCTGTTACGTAGGCCATGGCTTTCTCCGGGTCCAGAAATTCTTTCTCTGTCCCATTGTGTGTAATGTGGAGTCAAGCAGGGAACAGTATATCATATCAGCTATCCAGCTGGTCACGCAGCCGTTTCCTGACGTCCGTGAATGCAGCTCGAGCTTTGGTGACCCTTGCGGTGTAGTCTGGAAAAATAGCCATGGGTTTCCCATTGTAGTTAAGCGGGGTCTGGTTTCGAGCTGGATGTAAAACATCGACACAGTCCTGATAATAATGTAGTTTAACTAGAATTGCATGTGGTTTACCGTTGTTTCTTTTGGTGTGAGACTCCGATGTGAGCGGTCGATAAGAATGTCTTTGTTCGGTTTAAGCACCTCTGACAGTAATCTAGAAATGGACTCCGTGGAACTTGACCCAGGCCCCTCAGCAACCCCCAAAATAAGGATATTGCACCTCCACATTCTTCCCTCCATGTCTTCACATTCATCACTTAAGTCCTTCAGCTCCGATTTCAGGGCATTTACGATGGTTTGAAGTGATACCATTTCATCTGACCAAGATGATAAGACATCTTCCATGTCTAACATTAGCCTTTACTTGGTCAATCTCAACTTGGGTACATGCTGCGTTGTTTGCTAACTTGGTTCTTACTACCTACAGCTCATTTTTCAGGTAGTTTAAATTTTCGGCTAGGGCATTCTTCATCTTGTTTTTCAGGTAGTTGAATTCTTCAGTGAGGGCGTATTTTAGTTCATTTTTCATGTAGTTGAGATCTTTGGCGAGAGCGTTTTTCAGCTCTGCTCTTATTACCATGGAGATGTCCATTTTTAGCTCCAAGAGGAGCCGAATCTTTAGGTCTTTCGTGTCCATTTCGCCTGACTTCATGCGGGGTAGAGTATCTGCGCATGCACAGTCAGCACTTAAACTTTGCGCCATGGAGTCGGTCGTCTTGGTGTTAGTGGGCCCAGTGTATTTATATTTTTGAAACTTAGACGCCATTACCACATGTCAGAGAACAAAGTAACTCTCGCTATATGTACTTAGATGACTTATTTACTTACTTTGATAAGATTTGAAAGAAAGCGCTATTCTAAATATACAATAAAGCTAAGGTTAGGCAGGAGCCCAGCCAAACATGCCTTACTCCATTGTTTGCTCACGTGGTCCCCCAGGGACAAGCTTTTTACGCAGAGAATGAGGAGTGCGTGGAATGGGCTGCCGATGATGGTGGTGGGGGCGGATATGTTAGGGTCTTTTAAGAGACTCCAGGCTAGGTACATGGAGCTTAGAAAATTAGAGGGCTATAGGTAACCCTAGATAATTTCTCAAGTAAGTACATGTTCGGCACAGCATTGTGGGCCGAAGGGCCTGTATTGTGCTGTAAGTTTTCTATGTTTTATGTTCAATGAGTAAGTGGCATGGCTCTGCTGGTAAAAAATGGCACCAAATCATTAGAAAGATGTGACATAGGATCAAAAGATGTTGAGTCCTTCTGGGTTAAATTAAGAAACTGCAAGGGTAAAAAGCCCCTGATGGCAGTTATACACAGGCCTCCAAACAGTAGCTGGGATGTGGACTACAGATTACAACGGGAAATAAAAAAGTGTGTCAAAAGGGCAATGGGAGATTTTAACATGCAGGTAGATTGGGAAAAATCATGTTGGTGTTGGATCTGAAGACAGTAAATTTGTTAAATGCTTCCAAGATGGCTTTTTAGAGCAGTTTGTCTTTGGTCCTTCTAGGTGATCAGCTGTACTGGGTTAGGTGTTATATGATGAACTGGAGGCAATTAGGGAGCTAAAAGTCAAGGGGCCCTTAAGAGGCAGTGATCACAACATGATTGGGTTCAACTTGAAATTTGATAGGGAGAAAGTAAAGTCTGATGCAACAGTAGTTCAGTGGAGTAAAGGAAATTACAGTGGTATGAAAGAGGAGTTGGCCAATTTAGGAGACAATGGCACCTAACAGCAACTGCTTTGCTTGCATCTTCATAACCAAATCTATTTCCATCTTTAATATCTCTATTTTTCCCTTTCAGGGTTCATTTGAAGACCCTGATTTGGAGTTACGTACTGATTTCGATTCTTTGCAAGAATGAGACTCGCTCTCGGGGTTTCACAACTAGCTGTTTTTCGATATTCCAAGGATGTGGCCTAAGAGATCAGCTCGCCTTCGGAGTTCCAGGATCTCATGGCTCTGGAGATGGCTGGATCAAAGCTCAGTGTCTCTGCAGGAATCTGGTGTGTCGTGGAACACGGAAGATCGAAAGCAGTGAGCTGGTTGCTGGTTGTGTGCCTAGAGACCCGAGTTCTTTGGGCAAAGAGCTCTGAAAAAGTGACACAACAGACTTATAGCATCGTAAATCAGCAAGTTGTTTTCTATGTCTCCCCTCTCGCTGTGAAATTCTTCCTTATTAGGGAGAGAAGAGAGCCTGTGGTATGTCGAATACCAGAGAGCCTGTGGGGTACTGCCAGTCTCTGTCTTTGCTGCATGTTTGAGTGCTCGGTGGTGGGTGCTGATGCAGTTTCTTTGCTGGTGCGGGAGGGGGAATTGTTGCTTTGCTGCTGCATACTCATGCTGGGGGGAGCTGGAGGGACTTTGGGGTTCTAACATTTATCTGTCGTTCATTCTTTGGGGCACTCCTCTGTTTTCATGGGTGGTTTTTCAGGATATATATTTTATACATTTCTCTGACTTTAAATGGACCTTTGAAACCTTTAAAGCGGATGCTGGCAGGATGACAGCAGAACAGCAGTGGTGTGAGTTTCTGGGAAAAATGAGGAAGGTGCAGGATAGATGTATTCCAAAAATGAAGAAATAGTCAAATGGCAAAATAGTACAACCATGGCTGACAAGAGAAGTCAAAGCTAATGTAAAAACAAAAGAGGTCATAAAAGGCAGCAAAAATTAGTGGGAAGTTTGAGGATTGGGAACCTTTTAAAAACCTACAGAAAGCAACTAAAAGGGAAAAAATGAAATATGAAAGCAAGCTGGCAAACAATATCAAGGTAGATAGAAAAAAAACTTATTAATATAAAAGAGAGAGAGAGCAGAGTGGACATAGGACCACTAGAAAATGAGGCTGGAGAAATAATAATGAGGAACAAGGAGACGACAGATGAACTAAATGAGTATTTTGCATCAGTCTTCACTGTGGAAGACACTGGCGGTGTGCCAGATGTTGAAGAATGTGTGGAAAAAGAGTGACTGCAGTTACTACTACAAGGGAGAAGGTGCTCAAAGGCTGAAAGACCTAAGAGTACATAAGTCGCCAGGACGAGATAAATTGCACCTTAGGGTTCTGAAAGAGGTAGCAGTAGAGATTGAGGGGGCATTAGTATTGATCTTTCAAAAATTATTAGACTCTCGCATGGTGCCAGAGGACTGGAAAATTGCAATGTCATTCCACTCTTTAAGAATAGAGGGAGGCAGCAGGAAGGAAATTATAGACTAGTTAGTCTGACCTCAGAGGTTGGGAAGGTGTTGGAGTCCATTGTTAAGGATGAGGTTATGGAGTACTTGGTGACAAAGGACAAGATAGTACAAAGTTTGCATGGTTTCCTTAAGGGAAAATCTTGTCTGACATACCTGTTGGAATTCCTTGAGGAGACTACAAGAAGGATAGATAAAGGGGATGTAGTGGAGGCTGTATATTTGGATTTTCAGAAGGCCTTTGACAAGGTGCCACATATGAGGCTGCTTACCAAGCTAAGAGCCCATGGTATTACAGGAAAGTTGCTAACCTGGTTAGAGTGTTGGCTGATTTGTAGGAGGCAGCGCATGGGAAAAAAAGAATCCTTTTCTGGTTGTCTGCCATTGACTAATGTTGTTCCACAAGGTTCAGTGTTGGTACAGCTTCTTTTTATGCTGTTTATCATTATTTAGATGATGGAATAGATGGCTTTGTTGTCAAGTTTGCAAATGATATGAAGATTGATGGAGGGGCAAATAGTGTTGAGGAAACAACAAGGCTGAGAAGGACTTAAAACAGATTAGGAGGATGAGCAAGAAAGTGGCAAATTAAATACAATGTTGGAAAATACTTGGTGATGAAGAAATAAAGGTTCAGACTATTTTCTAAACAGGGAGAAATTCCAACAGTCTGAGATGCAAATGGACTTTGGAGTCCTTGGGCAGAACATCCTAAAGGTTAACTTGCAGGCAGAGTCAGTGGTGAGGAAGGCGAATGCAATGTTAGCATTCATTTCAAGAGGTCTATAAAGTAAGAGCAGGGATGTGATGCTGAGATTTCATAAGGCACTGGTGAGGTCTCACCTTGAGTATTGTGAACAATTTTGGGGTTCTCGTCTTAGAAAAGATGTGTTGGCATTGGAGAGGGTTCAGAGGAGGTTCACAAAGATGATTCTGGGAATGAAAGGGTTATAATGTGAGGAATATTTGATGGCTCTGGACCTGTTCTCACTTGAATTTAGAAGGCTGAAGAGAATCTCATTGAAACCTTTTGAATGTTGAAAGGCCTAGACAGAGTAGAAGTGGAAAGGATATTTCCCATGTTGGGAGGAGTCTAGGACAAGAGGGCACTGGCTCAGGATTGAGGGGGTCCTTTTAAAACAGAGATGCAGAGACATTTCTTTAGCCAGAGAGTAGTGAATTTGTGGAATTTGTTACCACATGCAGCTGTGGAGGGCAGGTTATTAGTGTATTTAAGGCAGAGATTGATACGTTCTTAATTGGCCATGGCATCAAAGGTTACAGGGAGAAGGCAGGGGAGTGAGGCTGAGGAATGGAAAAAATAAAGGATCAGCTATGATGATTGGCGGTGCAGACTCGATGGGCCAAATGGCCTAATTCTGCTCCTGTGTCTTGTAGTCTTATAATTATTGAAATTACTGAACAATTGCATGTTTGATGATTGTTTCATGTAGTTCTTAGCTGGACCTCACCATGATTGTATATGTAACTAGTGGAAGTACTCAAACATTGTAGAATTAAAATTCCTGATCTAATTCTCTTGTTATTTAGTATATTATAAATTTGTGAAATTCTGTACCTCAGAAGCTGTTGGTATTTTGTAAAGGTTAAGGTGAAGGGATTGTTGAAAACAATGCTAATGAGGCACATTCAAGGAGTTGGTGTTGATAACGGTGATTGTTCATAATCTTCTCGTCTTGGTTTTGCAGTTAGCGAGGTGCTGATCCTCCATCAGTGGTCAGCCCCAGCAGAGCACAAAACTGACAGCAGCTGCAAGATTTCAGCCCATCGCAGTCCTGAGTCCAACATCCTCTGGGGAGCAAGGTTTCCTCATTATAAACACAAGAGATTCTGCAGATGCTGGAAATCCAGAGCAACCCACAAAATGTGGAACAACTCAACAAGTCAGGCAACATCTATAGAAAGGAAAAAGCTGTCAACATCTTGGGCCAAGTCTTTGACAGTTTCAATTACTATAATCATCTACTGAGGAACAAATAAATGGCAGGCAAACTTACTAAGTAATTTACACCAGTTTTCACTGTGGAACATTCCAGCAGTGTTCTGGAAATTCGAGAACGTCAGGGGCAGAAGTGAGTGCAGTTGCTATTATTAAGGAGAAGATGCTTGGAGGCTGACAGACCTGAAGGTAGATAACTCATCTGGACCAGATGGACTACACTACAAGGTTCTGAAGGAGTTTGCTGAAGAGATTGTGGAGGAATTAGTTGTGATAAGATAATAAGATAGTGATAAGACCTCGTAATGGTTAAGGCTGTACAAGGCATAGGTTCAGCCACACTTGGAGTATTGTCAGCTGTTTCAGGTCCCTTATGTGACAAAAGATGTGTTGCCATTCGAGAGGGTGCAGAGGAGTTTCATGAGAAAGATCCAGGAATGAAAGTGTTAACATATTAAAAGCTATTTGATGACTTTGGGCCTGTACACACTGGCACTTAGAATATTGAGGGGAGATCTCATTGAAACCTATTGAATATTGAAAGGCCTAAATAGTGTGGATGTGGAGGGTATATTCCCTATAGTCAGGGAGTCTAGAACAGAAAGCACAGTCTCAAAAGAATAGGACATCCATTTCGAAGAGAGATGAGGATGAATTTCTTTAGCCCAAGGGTGGTGAATCTGTGGAATTTATTACCATAGATGGCAGTGCAGAACAAATCATTGAGTATATTTAATGTGGAGATTGATAGCTTCTTATATAGGTAGGCCATCAAAGGTTATGGGGAGAAGGCAAGTAAAACTATGAAGACTGACAAACAACCAATGGGCAAAAGAAGACAAACTGTACAAACAAACAATTAATTAATTAATACTGAGGACATGAGTTGAAGAGTCCTTGAAAGTGAGTTCAAAGGTTGTGTTCGTTGATCAGTTCAGAGTCGAGGCAGGTGAAGTTATCTATACTGCTTCAGGAGCCTGGTGGTTGAAGGGTAATAACTGCTCCTAAACCTGATTGTTTGGGACCTAAGGCTCCTGTACTTTCTTCTTGATGGCAGCAGTGAGAAGAAAGCATGGTCTGAATGGTGGGGACCATACAGAAGGATGGTATAAAGAGAGTGTTGAGACAGGATACTCCAGTGAGTAATCTGGCCACCCCCTTTCAACATCATACCACAATTCAATGGGTTACCTTTAAAATGGATTAGGATTTCCTGAAGTCCTGTAGCTATTTAAAGCGGTAGAAATGGGAGCCTTTTTGTTAAGCAGCATTTTTAGTAAATGCTTCCTTGCTCAGTCTGTTAATGATGTCCCATTGAATTTTTAAAATAATCAATGAGATCAGAGAAAATTTCAGAGTAAGAAGGACACTGTTCACTCAATTCATTTACTTGTCAGAAATGAGGTAATGTGCACAAATTACAAACAATGGACTGTGTCCTTGACTGTCCTGGCTTCTCGTGTACACGTGCTGGGACAGTTTGTATCTAGTGAGCATTCTGTATTTACTTCCTTCCTGCCAGTGGAATCCAAACTCTCCATTTCCTCTGTGCATAAATCTCTTTTCATCTCTATATTATTCATTTACAAATCTACATCCTCATACAAATAGAGTCTAAAAGGTTAAGGGAGCATATGTAAGGAAGCTGAAATGGGACAGTGCCTTTGAGAAAAATAAAAGGAGAAGAGATAAAAACAAACAAAGAATCATGAGAGATAAAAGGGGCCATGGAATGTCCCTTGTGAGAAGGACCAAGGAGAATCCAAAGGCATTTTAAGCACTCATTAAAAAACAAGAAAGAAGGACCAATAATTATCAGGAATGGAATAATAATAATAATAATAATAACAACAACAACAATATAACAAAGGCAATAAACACTTTTGTGATATCTATATTAATGTATTCTTTTGGCATAATATCTTAGTTCCATACAAAGCCAGTGCCGCCTTTGGGAGACTCTGTGAGAATGTATGGGAGCGGAGAGGACTCAGCCTTACCACCAAGCTGAAGGTCTACCGAGCAGTGGTTCTCACCACCCTCCTCTATGCCAGATGACCTGGACTGTCTACAGCAGACACGCTAAACAGCTCAACCACTTCCACTTGAGCTGCCTCCGCAGACTTCTCCACGTACGATGGCAGGACAAAGTCCCAGACACGGAGGTCCTGGAGCGAGCTAGCACCCACAGCGTCTACACCCTCCTACAGAAAGCCCAAGCCAGATGGACTGGCCATGTCATCAGGATGTCTGACAGTCGACTACCAAAACAGCTGATGTATGGAGAGCTGAGCCAGGGCAAGCACTCAGTTGGAGGGCAGAAGAAACGATTCAAAGACTGCCTCAAAGTGTCCCTCAAAGACCTCAACATCAATCCCAGTAGCTGGGAATCGCTTGCTCTGGACCGCCCAACCTGGTGGAGCAGGACCACTAAAGGAGCGTATGCAGCAGAAATCAGAACCGCCGCAGAGGCTCAGAGGAAACGCGCCGCGCGCAAGGCTCGAGCTACCTCCACTTCCACTGCAGCACCTACCCTCATGTGTCCCACATGTGGGCGAGCTTTCAGGGCCCAGATTGGCCTCACCAGTCACCCCCAGACCCACAGTCACAAACCCTCCACCTGACTAAAGTCGTGGTCGTCTTCAACTCCAAAGGACGAACAACAACAATCTTAGTCCAAAACTGCTCTGGAAAATTTTCAAAGAGAAATAAGAAATGAAGTGACAGATTTCAGAAAATGTTATATAGATTTGGATGTGCTTAGGTTAACACTACCAAGGACAGAAGGGGGAAGAGGAATAAATGACATTAAAAATCTACCAACAGTCAGATAAAACTTCTAAGGTTATACTTTCATCAACGAAATCAGGAATTTGAACTCCACACAAACGTATACAATTTCAATAAGAAGTATACACCACTGATCTGAAATAGGAGCACAACCCAGAAAAATGAAGATATTATCACTATTGAAGAAAAAGTTAACCAATGGAAGAGCAGACCCTCCATGGAGGATATCCCTGTGATGTGAGCAGACTACATGTCAACAAGGAAGCGTCGAACACTTGACTCAGAGTTGGACACCTTTTCCCTTTAACAGAGGAGTTCCTTTAGCAACACAGGACCAAGTGGTTAACAAAAATCAAGATTAACAAGATGATAAATGTAGAAAATGCCAACTAAAAACAGAAACAATCCAACCCATTACAGGATCCTTTAGCAGCTTGACACAATCTGATTACATACACAGGCACGGTCAAGTGGAAGACATCATTCACTGAAATCGTGCTTTAAAATAGAAACTCATAAAATAAATCACAAACAAGAAAATATCTGCAGGTGCTGGAAATCCAAGCCACACACATAAAATGCTGGAGGAACTCAGCAGGCCAAGCAGCATCCTGATGAAGGATCTTGGCCCGAAACATCGACTTTACTCTTTTCCACAGAAGCTGCCCGGCCTGCTGAATTCCCCTAGCATTTCATAAAAGAAATCATACCTTACTGTAAGTACAAGCCTGATCCAGTTTTAGAGTCAGAGACCCACAAATTATATTATGACCAGTCCATTGTCACAGATAGGACAATCCATAATAATATCAGGGATATAATAATACAGGATGAACAAGCAAGAACAGATATAGCCTTTCCAAACACACATAACTTACAGAAGTGAAAAACACCAGAAATATGCTGAATTAAAAGAGGAAATTGAAAGACTTTGAAACCTGAACAAGATGTACATTGTCTCAGTAGTAATATCTACAACTGGTATCATCCCAAAGTCACTACACAATAGCATTAAAAAATTTGGGCTACACAGCAATATCTATGTAAATCGTCAGAAAGCCACAATACTAAACACCACTAGAATAGTCTGAAAGTTCCCAGCAATTGAGAAATGAATGTGCTTGGCTATGCTGGTACCTCAGGTTTTACCAGCTTGAGTTGAGAAAAAATAATGATAATAACAAAAAACAGCAAGTAAATAATACTGTGAATGAGTTTGAATCCTGAAAATTAGTCCATAGGTTATGGAATCATTTCGGTGTTGAGGTGAGTAAAGTTACCCATACTGGTTCAAGAGCCTGATGGTTGAAGGGTAATAACTGTTCCTGAATCTTGTGGTGTGGGACCTAAGGCTCCTGTACCTCCTTTCCGATGGCAGCAGTGAGAAGAGAGCATAGCCTGGCAGGCAGGGCCATTGATGATGAATGCTGCTTTCTTGTGGCAGCACTCCTTGTAGATGTGCTCAATGGTGGGGAGGGCTGGTATTCCTGCAAACTCCAAAAGAAGTTTGACTTCTTTTGCATATTGGTGGTTTGTTAAAATTTGTGTGTAGCTTTTCATTGATTATATTGTATTTCTTTGTTCTACTGTGAATACCCTCAGGGGTCTCAGGGTAGTATATGGTGATATATAAGTACTTCGATAATAAATTTACTTTGAACGTTGAAGTTTAGTGCCAGAGGCACTACTAAATGCTTTCCATCAGCATTCTAGGGATCCAAGTCCATAACTCCCTGAAAGTGGCAATACATCTCGATAGGGTGGTAAAGAAAGCATGTGACATCTTTGCCTTTGTCATTTAAAGCACTGAGTATAAAAATTGGCAAGTCATGTTGCAGTTGTATAACTCTTCAGTTGGGATTCTTGTGAAGTATTGTGTTCTGTTCTGGTTGCCTCATTATAAGAAGAGTGCAGAGGCTTTGGAGAAAGTACAGAGGGATTAGCTGTAAGGAGAGGTTGGACAAGCCCGGTTTATTTTCTCTGGAGAGCTGGAAGTTGAGGGTAATATGATTGAAGTGTATACAGTTATGAGAGGTATAGACAGGGTAGATAGTTTTTTTTCCTAGGATGGAAGTGTCAAATACTATTAAAGAGGGCATAGCTTTAAGGTGAGAGAGGAAAATGGAACATAGAACAGTACTGCACAGTACAGGTCTTTTGGACAATATTATGCCAACCTTTAATCTATTCTCACAACTTACTCTAAGAATAAACTAACCCTTCCCTCCTATATAGCCCTCCTTTTCCTATCATCTATGTGCTTACTTAAGAGCTTCTTCAATATCCCTTGTGTATCAACCACTACCACCACCATTGGAAGTCCATTCTACACACCCATCACTCTCTGTAATAAAAACTTACCTTTGACATTCCCCGTACACTTGCCCCCAATCACCTTAAAATAATGTTCCCTCGCATTAGCCATTTCTGCCCTGGCCAGACGTGTCCAGCTATCTACTCAATCATGTTACAATTTATAGGAGAGGTGTGAGGCGAGTTTCTTGTTGGGTGCCTTGGGGATTGGTGGAAATGGAGGCATTTAGAAAGGCAGGTGAACGGACAGAGAATTGAAGGATGCACACCATGTGCAGACGGGGGAGTAAACTGATATCATGGTTAGCACAGATATGATGGGTTGAATGCCCTGCTCCTGGGCTGTAATATAATGCTCTGTCTACCCACCTCACACATGCACATACCCAGACACAGCGCATTGCACACATCAAACACTGCGCACTCACATACCCCTAGGGGAAATAGCGACAGCCTGTGCACTGTGGCTCGTCATAACCTGAAGTACGTCAGGAAAGACCCTGAGACAGACAGCATAGAAATAGGTCCTTCAGCTCACCATACCCATCTTGGACATTAAGTTAACAAAATGTATTAATCCCATTTTCCCATTATCTCTGGGCTCTCTGACCACATCTCCCTAATGCTAATCTCAGCCCTGACTGAATGCAGAGGCGTGTGCCATTTTTTGTAACTCACCAATATGCATACTGGGAGCTGGGAATAATGTGTCTACTCTTTGTTTTTACTTAACTGAAGTGTGCATATATGACGTATGCCATTCACGTACTTTTACATTTAACCAGTAATGAATAATGTAAATAACAAAATGCTTTATCAACAGTATATTACAGCATTACTGAAATATTAAATACACAACAGTGTGCTTCCTACTTAAACCTGTGATGCTGCCTTTACGTCTGAAGACAGAACAGGTCTCAGAAACACCAGGAAAAATCTCATTTTAGCCATCAAGATGGCAAAGACTGCCTGCATACAAAAAATTCAGGAACACCTGTCTGATAACAATCCCTCACTTATGTAACTGGGCATCAAGGACATTGCTGAGTATGGAAGGAAAATTGGCACCAACTGGACCAGTGACATCTCCCTCCCTGACACTCCCAACAACTTCTAATGTAATCATTGAGGCATGGAGCACAATGCCGGCCATAAAAATTACCCTCTTCCCAGGTGAGCAGCCACTGTCTGTAACAGCAGCAGATGTGAGAATACTCTGCAGAGAGTCAACCCCTGTAATACTGCTGGTCCAGAAAACATCCTAGTGTGAATACTCAGTGTGTGTGCACACCTGCTCTCTGCCATCTTCAACACTTCACTTATCCAAGCTGCTGTTCCCACATGCTTCAAATCGCTCTGTCTGCACCTTCAGAACTAAATGACTATGACACAGTGGCATTGATGCCAATCATCATGAAGTATTTTGAATACCAAGCAATGGCACATGTCAAAGACTCCATTCCTGCCACACTGGACACTCACTAATTATGCTTACCAACAGAACAGCTCTACAACAGATATTTTTATTGCTCACAAATGACTGCATGACCAAATACCCAAGCAATCACATTGTCAAGTTCGTCAATGACAAAACAGTGGTGGGACTCAACCCTGACAATGATGAGTTAGCCTACGGAGAGGAAATGGAAGAGCTCAGGGCCTGGTGCCAATCAAATAACCTCTTCCTCAATGTCAAAAAGCCAACAGAGATGGTTATTGACTTCAGGAGATCTCGCATCACTCATACCCCTGTTAACATTTTATGGCACAGTGGTGGAAATGGCAAGTGGTTTCAAACTCCTGGGGGAGCACATCATACACAACATCTTCTGATTCCAGAACATATTCTGCTCAATCAGGAAAGCTCACCAACATCTCTGCTTTCTGAGGAGACAGAAAAGAACTGGACTATGATAATCTATACTCACATCCTTTTACAGATGCATCCTGCCAGGGACTGTAGAGGAGGCTTGACCCAAGCACTGGGTAGTTTGGTGGTGAGCAAAAACTTTAATAAAAAATGCAAATTTAAAAAAAAGCTTCAGGGACCTCAAAGCAGGAGAGAACAGGTAACTCAACATGGAAACAAGGTAACTGAAAGCTAGGAGCAACTGGTTGAGGCTGGCTGGTTAGTATGAGTGAACAAGGACTAAGGATAAGAGCTGGGTTTAAATAGGCTGCAGGTGATGAGTTGGAAACATGTGACAAGTAACTCCTAATAGCTGGATGGAGACAGGAAGCAGCTTGACAGGACCCACACACCTCATCCCCTAAGTGGGCAGCACCCAGGACAAGCTGGATGGGTCCAGTAGAACACTTCAATAAACAATGGATCCATATGTAACTAGCTGGAACCCAAGATCTCTCCCGCTGGCCATACCCTTCCCGGTCAACCAGGTAATGCACACCCTATCCACGTTGACAAGAATCCATCAACCAGTGAACCCTGTGCATTGCACCACCTTCCACCATCCTTGGTTCTGAAGATGCAGGGTCAGATGGGCTGAATGCTGTGAGGAAGGAAATGTGGAAGGTACGTGTGATCCTGAGGGACGATGGCAGCTGGAGGTGGCAAGTAAAAGGATTGATGTGATGGGCAATCTTAAAGGGACCAATAACTAAAGCGAGAGCTTGTGGGAGTCAGTGTGCACAGGCAGATCTCGGGTAGACAGTCAAACATCATCTCTAGATTGGAGTAGACTGCCTGGACACCAACCTGGTGGCAGAAGATGCAGTTGGCAGCTAGGATGGCACTCTGTGCCCTCTTCCAAGCATTCTGGCATTGGCAAACCAGGCACCTGGGGGACTTCCACTGTTGACTCCTCTGCAGAGAACAATGGAGATTGGTAGCCATGAAGCACTTCAAGGTTGACATACGTGTGGAAGGGGAGGTGCTCAGATTGTAGGACAGCTCGGCTCAGAGCAGCTACTTCTTCCACATGGAAGAGTTAGAGGCTGTGGAGCATCACAGAAACTTCTCCACTTGCTGATTGGCTCTTTCCAACTGTCCGTTGGTCTGCGGATGATAGACAGAGGACAGAGTCACTGAGGTGTAGAGGAGGGAGCAGAAGTCTCATCAGAGTTGTGTGTGCCAGTCCAATACAATGTTCTAAGGGAAGCCGTGGAGGTGAACTACATGTTGGGGAATCAGGTCTGCTGTCTCAGCAGCTGATGGAAGTTTAGGGAGAGCAATGAATTGGTCCACTTTGGAGAACAAGTCCACTACTGTAATGATCACCGTGGCCCCATTGGAAGGTGGCCAACCTGTGATAAAATCCATGATGATCTGGTATAAGGGGCATCAAAGGACCAGCAGGGGTCACAGGAGCCCAGAGGGCTGCTAGTTGCAGGAATTGGACTAGGCACCTTAAGGGCAGACAGCAATCATGGCGGGTCATCAGAACCAGTATCACAGAAAATCCAGAGTCTGTCGTGCACCTGGGTGGCCAGAAGGGAGTGAGGAGTGGGCCCACTGGAATGCCTCAGAGTGCACAGCCACCGGTACGTACATGCCGCTTTCAGGTGTGTCGGCTGGAGCAGGCTCATACTGTAGGGCCTGGCCGATTTGGTTCTCAAGGCCCTAGATGATCGAGGTGAGGATCATGGCTGAGGGTCAATCTCCATTTTAGCTGGGTCAAAATGTTGTGACAGGATGTCTGCCTTAATATTCTTGGAGCTGGGTCAGTAGGAGATAGTGAAGTTGAAATGCTTGAGGAAGAGGGCCCAGTGAGCCTGATGTAGGTTGAGTTGGTGGGTCTGTTGTATGGATATAAGGTCCTGGTGGTCAGTCCAGATCAGGAAGGGCTCGGTGTTTCCCATCAGCAAAGGTCTCCATTGCTCCAAGGCCCAATTGATGGCAAGTAGCTCCCTACCTCCTACTCCATAACAGTGCTGTGCAGAGTTGAACTTGTGTGAGCATAAAGCACAAGGGTATGACTTCTCGTCTGGTCCTCACTGGAAGAGGATGGCCCCAGTGCCAACGTCAGATGCGTCTTCTTTAACAATGAAAGTTCTGGGCCCTTGGATGGCAGAGAATGCAAGCAATGGTGAAGCATCTCTTGAATGCCTCGAAAGTGCGGTCCATGGCAGCAGAGCAGGATATCCGTGTGGTAAGTTACTTGGTGAGGGAGGTGAGAGGAGTGGCAATTTGGCTGTAGTTTCAGAAGAGCCAATGGTAAAATTTGGAGAAGCCCAAGAGGCACTGTGGCTGTTTGAGGGAGTGCAGTCAGGGACATCCTCTGGGTCTATGGTTATGCCCTGGAGTGAAAGGATGTAACCCAGTGAGGTAAACACTTCAGTGAGGATCTGGCACTTTTCTAACTAGCAGTGCAGTTAGTTTTTGAGGAGATGCTGAAGGATTGATTGGACATGACAGATGTGGTCTTAGGAGTCCCTGGAGAAGTGGAGAAGATGAGGATGTCACCAAATTAGATGAACACATACTTGGGTAGCATGTCTCAGAGGATCTCGTTGATGAAAGCTTGGAACATGGCTGGAGTGTTGGAATGTCCGAAAGGCATCACCAAGTATTCGCAGTAGCCAGTGGGTATTATGAATGCCGTCTTCCACTTATTCCCCGATAGACGCAGAGTGCATATGTTCCGCAGATCCAGTTTGATAAACATCTGGGGCCCACGGAATGTTTCAGATCTGCTATCCATCAAGGGGAGAGGGTAGCGGTTCGTATTGCTGATCTTGTTGAGTCAACACAGGGATGAAAACCCCCATCTTCCACCGATTTACAGGGTCAGGTCAACTGAGGTCGCAGGCAGGTGGCCAGATAGTTGTGTCCATAACTCAGTAATGAACCAGACAACCAGGCTAAGAGAGGGTTATTAATGGAGATAAAAGATGAGAGGATTGTTGGACAAGTTGATTAGGAGGAACTGGGTGGACTTGTGGTGATCTCCGATATTTATGTGCACAGACCCTGTGACCACGCCGGACCCCAAGGAATGCTGGTCAATGGCTGTGAAGCAGAAAGGGTAAGAGATAGGTTTGGTAGGGAATCCAAGCTGCGCATGCAGAGTCCGGTCCAGAAAGTTACCTGCTATGCCAGAATCCGCCAAAGCCTCCTGTGTGCGTAATAGTCTTAGTGTGGAGGGGAACAGAAAGAGTGAGTCGGGCTATGGTGCTGGAGCAAGAGGCTGGGGAGAGTTTACCAGATAGAAAGCCACTCATCTCTACTTGATGGTGCACTTCTCCTGGACACAGTGGGCTTTTGATGTGTGGGTGACTGGCGGCTCTGCAGTGAACAGTCAAGCTCTTCCTCCTTGACCCTTACACTCTTGGGAAGTTAAGGGATCTCTCCCTAAATACATGGGCTCTGGAGATGTCGATGATGAGGGTCCCGTAGCCTGAAATGATTCTGCGAACTGAACTGGGGCTCTGGCTGATGATCTGGAGGATAATTCCATAAGATGGTTGTTAATTCGGTGGGCCAAAGTGTTCAGACTTTCGAAGTCCATGGACAGCTCGTCTTTTAAGTGCTCCGAGAGGCCATGATGATAATGGGCTATCTGTGCTTCTGCATTCCAGCTGCACGCTGCCAGGTGTATCCAGCACCAAGCGTGAGTATCTGATCCGCTGCCCCGTTTCCATTTCCCGGTTGGTCATAAACCCGGCAAATATCAGCAGTACAACCTTCATATTGGTTACACGTGGGAGTTTTATTGTCTCAGTCAGTGGCAGCCCGGGTCAGAGTTCACCCAATTCAAGAGAGAAATGATGAAGGCAATCTTGGCTCAGTCCATAACTTACAGAGATGGCTGGAGCTTGAGGTGTAAGACACACTGGGACGGGAAGTCGCAACATCGGGTTGGGGATCTATCAAAGCCCTCAGGCACCAAAATCGAGGACTCCATGGGAGGGGATTGACTGGCGCGGGGTTGCTGTATCAAGGTGGAGGATTGGTTGAGAGTGGCCAGCAGATGGTGAATGCTTTCTGGGTCGTGTGCTTATGCTGACAAATGACTTGTTTTAGGCAAGCAAACCCCATTAGGTTAATCGCTGGATCACTCACCCACTAAGTAAAAGCAGAGATGTCTTGACCCAAACGCAGAGCAGCTGAGATTATTTAGCGTTGAACTATCACTTTATAATAATAAACTGCAAAATAACAAGCAGTGAGAGGCCACAAGACAAGAGAGAACAGATACTTAACTCGACAAGGGAACAAGGTAACTGAAGGCTAGGAGCAACTGGTTGAGGCTGGCTGATTTGTATGAGTGAACAAGAACTGTGAATGATACTGTGAAATCTAATCTAATTTTTAGTTTAATCTCTTCTCACAGCTATTTCATCAAGAATGCTGAAGGAACCAGACAGTTCTGGGACCATTTGATGCTCCAGTTCCTTTAACTAATATTAGCAATCCTCTCTTTATTGATTACAGGAGCTGGGATGTAATTTTGCATTTGTATATTTCATTGCTGAGGCCACACTTGTTTCTAGGGTTGGTTACAATGTTATGGAAAAGACAAGGGTAAAGTGGAAAGAATGCAGAGGAGATCATTTATTTATGTATCTAATTATACAGAGATTCAGTATGGTAACAGGCCAGTAGTACATCTATGTGACCAATTAACCTACTAACGCATACATTTTTGGACTGTAAGAGGAAACCAGAGCACCTGGAGGAAATCCACGCAGTCACAGGGAGAACGTGCAAACTCCCTACAGGCAGCAGTGGAGCTGAACCCAGGTGTAACAACTACACTGCTGAGAATGTTGCCAGGTCTAAAGGGCCTGAGTTAGAGAGATTGGCCAGGCTTGGAACACGGTAGATTGAGGGAAATGGGATTTCTTTTGTCTGAATTATGAGAGGCATAGATAAGGAGGGTGCTAACTGTCTTTTCCCCAGGATCGGGTCAGCCAAAACTAGGGGGATTAGTTTAAAATAAGAGTGGAAAGGTTTAATAGGCATTTTTTTTCATGCAGAGGGTGGTGGGTATATGCAGTGAACTGCAGAAGTGGTTGAGATAGGTACAATGTTAACATTTAAGAAGTTTGTATAGGTACCTGGAGGAGAAGAGCTTGGCAGGATATGGCCAAACAGAGGAACTTGGGACTAGCTGGGTGGGCAGCATGGTTGGCATAGACTTGTCAGGCCAAAGGGCCTGTACCTGCACTCTATGACTGTATCTTGTCATGGAGGAATACAGTATGGAAACAGGCCTTTCACCCACAGAGTCCATGCTGGCCACCCCTTTACAGTAATCCTTCATTAATCCCATTTCATATTTACCTCATTTCCCTCACTTCCCACTGAGGAACCTGTGCAGTCACAGAGAAAAGGTACAAACTGCACACAGACATGACCTCTGGCCTGGAAGCTGGATAATGAGCTAAGCTGTGGTGCTATTCCTTCCCCCATTTAGACCACCCTCCAGTTTCCTGACAATCGAAACAAAAGTGAGGGTGCGTTACTTCCAAAGGATGTCAGACTCATCTGCCAAGCAAGCAGCTGAACCACTACATTTTTACAAACACTCAGTGGCCACTTTATTAGATACCCCTGCTCATTAATGCAAATATCTAATCAGTCTATCATGTGGCAGCAACCAGTGCATAACAGCCTGCAGACATGCTCAACAGGTTCAGCTGTTAGTCAGAACAAACATCAGAATGGAGAATAAAAGTGATTGAAGTGACTTTGATTGTGGAATGATTGTTGGTGCCAGATGAGGTGGTTTGAGCATTTCAGAAACTCCTGGATCTTCTGGAATTTTCTCACACAACAGACACAAGAATTTACAGAGAATGGTGTGAGAAGCAAAAAATATCCAGTGAGCAGCAGTTCTGTGAGCAAAAAGTGCTGTGTTAATAAGAGAGGTCAGAGGAGAATGGTCAGACTGGTTCCAGCTGACAGGAAATACCCACACATTACATCAGTGGTGTGCAGAAGAGCATCTCAGAATGTACAATACAATGAAGTGCATGGGCTTCAGCAGCAGAAGACCACAAACATACAGAGTACAATTTATTAGGTACAGGAGGCATCTAATAAAGTGGCCACTGGGTGTATTTGTGTGTTCCTGGGGCACCTGCTTTAACACAGGAATTTAGGATACTCAATTTAATTCAGATACAGTTTCATCAAATATTCTGAAGGAACCAGACAGTTCTGGGACCATTGGATGCTCCAGTTCCATTAATCTCAAGGAATACCTCTAATGTTTCCTGTCTTAGTCTGCACCAATGTTCCCTGTAAGATGTGTGTGCACACACATCTTTTGCTACTAGTGCACAAAGGTATTTAAACTGCGCACTAAAGGTTGTCACCCTCTACCTCATTGGCATGTTAAGTATATTTCACCACCGTACACAATCTCATTTCCTTTCCCAGTTTCTGATGCGGACAATGTTGACAACATGGAGTTTACGATGATTTGTCTGCAAATTTTGGAACTGGCTTATTTATACTGTTTTTATTGAAGGAATTAATGATTCAGTATGTCGAATTCCAAATAAGCAAAAGAACTGCTAGTTCATTTAAAATCGAATGGCTTAATGGCCATTTCAAACAACTTTAATAACATGTGAAACGATTGATATTATATGCTGTCCTATAGCATATGAGAAATAATGATGTGTATTATTTTATTTCTTTTAAGCAACAAACTGGACTTGGTAGTTTACTTCACATAAAAAAAATTCAGTGTGCACATGTTGACACCGGGCAAAAATTGCACAACACAAGAATTTTGTGCACACTGGTCAGTACAAATTAAACAGAATATTGTCTACAACTGAATGATGCACTTTAGAAAAGAAATACAAATGGGACACATTGTCTCATATCAAATGGTTCAAATCAAACCTTTAATATATGTTCAGTTGCGTAGCAACAATGTTACAGTCGCTAGATGGAAATTACTCAGTAACTCCAGGAAATTCAGCAGTTATTACATGTGATTCTAATTTACACAGGAAGGGTACATAGAGAGACTAAGGAGTGTATTTTCTTTTACTTTGTTCAGGACAACATCATATATTTCACACCACCTTAGTGGTAAATCAGAGAACATGGAAAGATATACTGAAAGAGATAAGTCAATACTTCACAATATTTTATTTCTAACACCTCCAGGGCAAGAAGATCTATGTGGAGCTGTGAGATAATGGAATGAGGGTCGTAGGGGAATTACGTCACACAGTTTGCTTTACTCTGATCTAGGGACTGCTCACAGCTTTATGTGGAGTGAGTGCCCGGCTGCCAGAATGGTTACTCCACCAGCACTACTGATCTATTGCCAGGTGATTTGCTAAGTCCTATCAGCTCAGTAAGGCCTTTATCAGCTTGGTCTAGGCAGCAAACTATGAGGATCAGCATGATAATCTTTAAAAGCCCTCTCATTTCTAATATTGTTGCCTTAGCTGAAGCCCTGATTATTAGACAAATATCCAGCTCTTTACAGATCCTAAGTAGGCTCTTTCTGTCACTTTTAACTTCAGCGAGGATTGCTCCATTGTTTCTCCAAAGCTAAAAGAATACCCATTAGATGTGTCTAATTTGAAGATTCCTGCTCATTTTAGGAAGGAGAGGTAATCAGAACAACGCCAAAGACAAATCCAATGTCCAAGATGTTAGAGGGCTACATAAGAACTACTTTTGTCCATGCTGCACCAGAATATGTGGATCCTGGATCAGCCTCTACTGCCAGCTGAGAGCCCACCAATAGACAACTCCGCTTAGGAGAACATCATACTTGAGTTGAGCATTCATACTACTACTGCTACGGCATGAATGCACTCCAAGCCTTGTCATGTAACTCAAAGCTAATCACCTCATGAAACAGCCAGAGAGATCACCCTGACAACACATCTACCGGATTTCAGACACAACCAGTTTCAGGCAAGTTCTCAAATTCCAAGGCAATTAATTAGATCACCTTGGAAAGTTTTGAAACAGTTTGGAAAATAAAGTTATTTGTCAGTGCTGAGCGATTGGCTCTACTGATACTTTTGGTAGGGTGTGCAGTGCTTATTCTTAGGAGCAGAATTAGGCCTGCCCATTGAGTCTGCTCCGCATTCATAGATATATGTGGTGCTTTGACTTTTCTGCCCTGTGAGTACCTGGAGGCAACAGTTTGACTTTAGATTCATTATTTCTGTGTCACCTGGTGAAGGCACTCACAGAGACAGGACATAAGTTTGATAGAAGTATCTAGTACAAGGTGAGTGTTATTGTAGACTTATATGAAAGTACAGAAGTAGGGTCAAAAGATCATTAGCATCAAGAAAAGCAATGTTTTTAATATTGTAAAAATATAAAAGTAGTATAATTGACTTTGCATTTTATAACAGCATTGTAATTAAAGCTAATATGTGTGCAAAAGAAGACAGCACTACAATATACAATGTTATATCAATAGGTTTTATGATACATATTAAAATATACTTAAGGATTTTAATAATTAGATGAAAAGGTTATACTTATATTGCCTTTTCCCTTTCAACCTTGGCTATATGCCATTTTCTCCAAAAATCAAATTTGTTTGCTTAGTTTTTCCATCTTGCAATAAGTGGAATTTTCTTTTCTCATCTATTTTTGTTGGAGCCTGTCATACCAAACCTTAGAGATCTGAAGTGAAAAATTAGGCTGGATATTACTGGTCAATGAACCTGGAGTAGGCACTAAACCACAGGCTCACCGAGAAATTCTCGTTCCGTGGCAGTGACCTCAGAACGTACCATGGGTTGGGTCATGGCCCATCACCTGAATCATGTGGCCAGTTCCGAGAATTAGGTCATTTTTTCTTCGAAGTCTGCTGCATTATTGCATCAGTTTCTCTGAATATGAAAAGCATGATCTGTTGGGACACATCCCAGGTGGCGAAGTAAATTCCCACAAATCTGTTTGCTTTGCAACACTTAACTAGAATTAAATCTTAGAACTCAGCAGCAGCTGGGGTTCTGATCTTCCGCCAACTCTTCATTGAATCTCAGGCCCTGGTAAGCAAAGAAACCACAGAATTAGAATAAAATGTTGCAGCTTTATCTCATGAATCACACTATGTGGTGCAGACTTCATCACCAACCTCCTGTTAAAAGGAGCAACACACACATAATGGTGAAGGGTCTCAACCGAAACACTGACTATCTGTTTCTCTCCATAGATGCTGCCTGAACTGCTGAGTTCCTCCAGCATTTTGTGTGTGTTGCTCCATATTTCCACCATCTGCAGAATATCTTGTGCCTCCTGTTAAAGGAACTGAGTATTCTTAAAATAATGTGGTGCATTGCCTCCTCTTAAACAGACAGATGACAATCAATGAACGAGGGGTGTTTGATGGCTCTGGGTTTAGAGGAGTGGGTGGGGATGTCTTATTGAATCCTACTGAACATTGAAAGGCCTAGATAGAGTGGAAATGGAGAGGGTATTTCCAATAGTGTAAGAGTCTAGGACTAGGGGGTGCAATCTCTGAATATAAGAACGTTCCTTTAGAACACAGTTGGGAAGGAATTCCTTGAGCCAGATGATGGTGAATCTGTGGAATTCTTTGCCACATATAGCTGTGGAGGCCAAGTCATTGCATATATTTAAAGAGAGGTTCATAAGTATTTTATTAGTAAGAGTGGCAAAGGCTATGGGGGAAGGCAGAAGAATGGGGTTGAGAGGGTTAATCAGCCTAATCAAATGGTGCAGTAGACTCAATGGGCTGAATGGCCTAATTCAGCTGCTATATCTTATGGTTTTGTGTTCTAATTTTCCATTCTACAGATACTTAGCTAAACATAAGGCTCCTTCTCTACAGCCAGAATGCCTGAAAACTGCACAAGTAGGAGAACCAGTGTTACAGTTATGTGTGCTGTGATGGATATTTACTGTCCAGGGCCAGTGGGCTTTTTTGCCAAGCTCAGCTTTCCAACACAGTAGCTGACATGTCTGGAGATCAAAGACTGGTTTTTGAGTAAGTTAACTAATATTCTTCGTTCAGGTTTTTGTCATAAATGGGAGCCAGTTTTCATTTCTTAATGCAAATGGCAAGCAATAATTAGTCTAATGTTGAAAGGGCAACTTTGTAAACAAACAACACTATCCCTCCAGGCTAAGACTAATAGGCATTGGAGAAGTTTTTTCCCTACTGCGGTCACTTTGCTGAACAGTTAACTGCCGGTAAACTGTCGGCTAACTATTACTTGGATTGCACTATCTGTATGTATAATCTATATTTTCATTTATATTTATCATTATTATTGTTATGAGCAGAGAGACAACATCTGCCGGAAGTAAATTCCTTGTATGTGCATAGGTACTTGGCGATTAAAGTCTGATTCTGATTCTGATCTATACAGCATAGGATGTTGTCCCACAGCACGAGGCTGAATGCTCAAGAAATGCAGTTAAAAACAATAGAATTATGTCATTGTCTTTAATATAAATTAAAACTGGAAAAGTTATTTAATTCAAGAAAACTTGCAAACCAGGTTGATACTATCATTTAGCATAGTAAATAGCTGATCTATAAATAGTGGAAGATTTATGTGCTCATGAGAGTCACCTCTCACTGCATTAGTTGTAGGTACCTGGGAACTCTACTCCAGAAACTTATAGACAATCTGTGTGAAAAGGAATCTGAAAAAAAATCACATGTGTGCAGTCACCCAAGTGGCAAAAGAATAGTATCAATGCAAGAGCGCAGTCAGGCTTGTTAGGAATGGCCAAGAACAACAAGTAGAATGACAGAAATGTGGGGTGAACTAGAATTCATTCCTCTTCCTTTGATTTCTACAATGGACAATTTGTTCATCTGCAATTCATTGGTATGTATTTCTAGCTTATAGGAAGTGTACCTGTGCTTTGAGAATCTTTTATAAGACAGAATTCCTCTGTGAGTTTTAAATGTGTTTTAAGAATTTTATCTAAATTTAAGTTTGTGAATGAATTGTGTTTAAAGTACTTAGTTAGCTGGAAGTATCACCTCCCTGGTGGGGGCGTCAGGGACCCATCACTCAAATGGTGAGTATTGGCAGCTAAACTCACCATGGAGGATAAACAGGGAAGTCAACTAGTCTTTGAACAGCAGGTAAGCTATTGTATAACCTCCCGTACCGATCTATAGTGAACAGGACTTAAGATCTTCATTTGAGTTTAGAACTTTGCAGTCATCAAACCAAATACCCTCACAGTGCATGCCTCATTCTGGTTCAGGCCACACACTGGGCTGCATTGGGATATGCCAATGGAATTATTTGCTTTGAATACAGGTGTAAAGTTAGGCAGCAAAGAGGCAAAAGTAAAACTTGAGTTCATTGTCTTGTGCACAAGTATATGTATGGACAGGGGCATTGAAAATCTTACAGAGGCATCACAAACACATAGCATTAGATAAGCAGCATTCTCAAGAAAAACCTAAACAAAAATTATACAAGAAAGAACAAAAAATAAAACAAAACATAAGTCCTCTTAAGTGCAAAGTGATCAAAGTAGCAACAGTGTTGCGAAACCATAGTGATTAGGGTTTTGCCAGTTGGTTCAAGAACCACTTTTGCCGTGGTTGCTCTTTAAAAGAACTGCCAGTTATTCTCATTTCCCCATTGGCTCCTCTTAGCCCTGAACATATTGCTTTTGCAAATTTCCATCCAATTCTCTTGTGAAAATTTTGAGAGAACCTGTGATAGGCATATGGATGATAAAAAACATGGAGGGTTATGTCGGAGTATTAGATTGATAGGTTAAAAATTTGGCACAACGTTGTAAGCTGAAGGTACTGTGCTGTAATATTCCATTTTCTATAATAGATCACTGACCGGTGTACTGTTGCTGATCACTGACCTGAGCAATGATTATTTACACTGTACTGAAAGCTATTCCCTTTAAATGACTGCTATGTCACAGTTTGGCTCTGAAATAATACTAGAGGCCTTCAAGTGCTCCATTATCACAGAGGATTGTAGACAAATGCAGTGACATCTAGTGGAGTTCACTAGTCACGGATTGATGCTGCATCTCCAGTATCCTCCAGTGAATGTGGAACCCAGGAGAGGACTGGATCTCTTTAGGCAGAACCAGAGCTTCGCTCTGAATACAGAAGCTGTTTTATTCAGACTTGGGCCACCAGACTGATTGGGTCCATGGGAGATAGGCTACTCCGACCTACCCTTTCATGTCCTCTGCAAATACCCCAACACCTGATCTCAGCCTGACTGTGACCCCAACCCTCTCCAGCACAATGCTGCAACCTCCTGAACCCACCTCCCCAACCCTACAACCCAGTTTCCTAACTTGGTCTCTAACAAGTGAGCTTCCAAGTCCCAGGAGGAGAGATCCTCAGTGAACATGCATCTGGTAGCAGATGTAAGTACGTACCAAAGTGGTGTTCCAGATGGTCAGACGGCTGTTGATCGTTTCACAGGTACATCAGGTGATTTTTCCTGCAACAGAGCAGTACATTGTAAATAAAATGAAACCAAACAACAATTAGTTGCAGAAGGTTTAGAAAGGGGTCAGAGGAGATTACCAGGATGCTGCCTAGACTAGAGGGCATTTATAACGAAGATAGGTTGAATGAGCTCGGGCTTTTCTTTTTGGGCAAAGTTGGATTAAACTTGATGGAGATGTAAAAGGTGATAAGAGGCATAAATACAGTGGATAGCCAGAGACATTTACCCAGAGCATAATGGTGATTATAAGACAAAATACCATAAGACATAGGAGCAGACTTTTCAGCCATTTGGCCCATTGAGTCTGCTCCACCATTCAATCATGGCTGGTCTTCTTTTCCGCTCCCTCAGCCCCATTCCCCATCCTTCTCCACATAAACTTTGATGCTGTGGCCAATCAAGAACCTATCAATCTCTGCCTTCGTACACTCAACGAACTGGCCTCCACAGCTATCAGTGGTAACAAATTCTACAAGATCACCACCCTCTGGCTAAAGAAATTTCTCCACAAATCTGCTTTAAATGGATGTCCCTCTATTCTGAGGCTGTGCTCTTTGGTTTTAAACTCCTTCACAATGGAAAACATTTACTGTGTCTAGGCCTTTTAACATTTAAAAGGTTTCAATGAGATTCCACACCCCCCATCCTAAATTCCAGTGAATACAGGCCTAGAGCCATCAAGCGTTCCTCATATGAAAACCCTTTCCATGAGACCATATGACATAGGAGCAGAATTAATTCCCTTCATTCCCGGAATCATCTTGTAAACCTCCTCTGAACCCTCTCCAATGCCAGCACACTTTTCGTTGACAAAGACCAAAACTGTTTACAATACTCATGGTGAGGCCTTACTAGTGCCTTATAAAGTCTCTGTGTTGGCGCGTGGCCTAGTGGGCAAGGCATCAGACTAGTAACCTGAAGGTCACTGGTTCCAGCCTCAGCTGAGGCAGCGTGTTTGTGTCCTTGAGCAAGGCACTTAACAACACATTCCTCTGCGACGTCACCGGTGTCAAGCTGCATGGGTCCTAGTGCCCTTCTCTTGGACAACATCGGTGGCGTGGAGAGGGGAAGGTCGGTCTCCAGCAACTGCCAGTCTCCCATACAACCCTGCCCAGGTCTGCGCCCTGGAAACTCCAGGCGCAGATCCATGGTCTCTCGAGACCAATGGATGCCACACACAAAGTCTCAGCAACATATCACTGCTCTTATATTCTAGACCTCTTGGGCTCCTGAGTACCTTTGCATTTCAGACTTCTGGATTTTCTCCCCATTTTAAAAAATAGTCTGCACTTCCTTCCACCAAAGTGCATGACCATGCATTTTCCAACATTGTATTTCATTTGCCACCCTCTTGTCATTCTACTCAGTCACAAAAATGCATCTGCAGATGCTGTGGATCAAAGAATACGTACACAACGCTGGAAGAACTCAGCAGGTCAGGCAGCATCCGTGAGAAAAGAGTAGCCAACGTTTTGGGCTGAGACCCTTCATCTACTTAGTCAGTCTGCAGCCTTCCTGTTTTGTCAACACTACCTGTCTCTCCACCAATCTTCATATCATCTGCAAACTTTGCAACAAAGCCATCTATTCCATCATCTATATCATTGATATACAGCATAAAAAGAAGTGGTCCCAACAACAATCACTGTGGAACATCAATAGTCACTGGCAGCCAACTGGAAAGGGGTCCTTTTATTCCCACTTGCTGCCTCCAACCAATCAGCCAATGCTCTAACCATGCTAGTAACTGTCCTGTAATACCATGGGCTCTTAACTTGGAAAGCAGCCTCATGTGTGGCACCTTGTCAAAGGTCTTCTAAAAATCCAAATATACAACATCCACTACATCCTCTTTATCTATCCTTCTTGTAATCTCCTCAAAGAATTCCATCCAGTTCGTCAAGCAAGATATGCCCTTAAGAAAACCATATTGACTTTGTCCTATTTATACTGCGTCGCCAAGTACTCCATAACCTGATCCTTAACAATTGACTACAAAATCTTCCCAACCACTGTGGTCAGGCTAGCTGGTCTATAATTTCCTTTCTGCTGCCTCCCTCCTTTCTTAAAGAGTGGAGTAACATTTGCAAGTTTTCAGTCCTCTGACATCATGCCATCAGTGAACTCATCAGGGATTATTGATAAGTTCATGGCCTAAGGTAGAAGGAGATATTAACTTCAAACTTTCTGCATAATCACTCAAAGAGTTGATGTGCATGTAACGAGAGCTGTATAACTCATCTCATTCTGCCTTAGGTGGCAAACTTAGCAATCACCCATCTGTGGACACTTTCTGGAGGTCCAAGATCCGTATTCTCCACGACCGCTGGACTAAGAGTGTAAATGTAAGAGGAGACTATGTTGAAAAATAAATGTGCTAGGTTTTATAAAAGCGAGAGTGAGTGTGTGTGTGTGTGTGTGTGTGTGTGTGTGTGTGTGTGTGTGTGTGTGTGTGTGTGTGTGTGTGTGTGTGTGTGTGTGTGTGTGTGTGTGTGTGTGTGTGTGTGTGTGTGTGTAGATAGACAGACATATATATACACACACACACATACACAGTATACATGATAGGTGTGATTCAGTATGTAGAGCTGAAGTAATTTGTGGTGTTAATGAAAGACAGTGCAAATATTGTAATGATTTCTCAGTTTTGTACATCCCCAAGGACATTATTATTCATCATTGTGAGTCAGCAACACATGAGGATCTCCAAGGTTGGTGTCCTTCACAAGTTACCTCAGAATGGGACATTTTATATAGGACACTGTCTGTGGGATTTATCTTTTGCTTAACTTCACTCCATAGAAACAAAGAACATTGCAGCACAGAAACAGGCCTTTTGGCCCTTCTTAGCTGTGCTGAACCATTTTACTGCCTAATCCCACTGACCTGCACCTGGACCATATCCCTCCATACACCCCTCATCCATGTACCTGTCCAAGTTTTTCTTAAATGTTAAAAGTGAGCCTACATTTACCACTTCATCTGGCAGCTCATTCCACATTCTTACCACTCTGTGTGAAGAAGCCCCCCACTAATGTTCCCTTTAAACTTTTCCCCCTTCACCCTTAACCCATGTCCTCTGGTTTTTTTCTCCCTTAACCTCAGTGGAAAAAGCCTGCTTGCATTCACTTTATCTCTACTCATCATAATTTTATATACCTCTATCAAATCTCCCCTCAGTAATCTACGCTCCAGGGAGTAAAGTCCTAACCTATTCAACCTTTCTCTGTAACTCAGTTTCTCAAGTCCCGGCAACATCCTTGTAAACCTTCTCTGCACTCTTTCAACCTTATTAATATCCTTCCTGTAATTCGGTGACCAAAACTGCACACAATACTCCAAATTCGGCCTCACCAATGCCTTATACAACCTCACCATAACATTCCAACTGTTCAACTCAATACTTTGATTTATAAAGGCCAATGTACCAAAAGCTCTCTTTACGACCCTATCTACCTGTGACGCCACTTTTAGGAAATTTTGTATCTGCATTCCCAGATCCTTCTTTTCTACTGCACTCCTCAGTGACCTACCATTTATCTTGTATGTTCTACCTTGGTTTTTCCTTCCAAAGTGCAATACCTCACACTTGTCTGTGTTAAACTCCATCTGCCATTTTTCAGCTCATTTTTCCAGCTGGTCCAGCTCTTCTAAAGGTTAATAATGGCAATGTAGTGAAAATAGATTTTGCAAGAAAATATACCATATTTTGTGTATTTTTGTATTTGGTCAGTTTTTGTCAACATTGTGCGACACAGAGCTGTCTGAAACCTTATGCAAAGCAATGCAACTGCTTCAGTTAAGGGAAAAAGGTTAAATATTTCTATATTTAAAGAATCAAATTATGAAAAAAAAATTAATGTGAAAAGAATTACTGTAACTTTAGATTGAAATTGAACTACTGTGTGCAGGTTTCATCACCCTGTTACAGGAAAGATGTGTCGAACTGGAAAGAATGCAGAGAAGATTCAGATGAATGTTGACAGGACTAGTAGGCCTGAGTCATAGGGGGGAGTTTACCAGGGAAGACACAGCCTAACAGAAATGTTTAAAATTATGAGAGGCATAAATAAGCTGGATGGCAACGGTCTTTTGCCTTGGGTAGGGGAGACTATAACTAGTTTAGAATGAGAGGGGGAAGGACCTGATGGACTCGACAATTCATGTTCTCTAATCAGTATCCATTCAGACCCTGGAGGAGTATGTAAGCTGGCATTCTGAGGAGACAATACCTTCAAGTGCGCTCTGCTGCTAGCTTCTCAAATGGAGATTAAACGTCTGCAAACGTTTTGCCAAACTCGGTGATGTACCAAGTCTCTCCAAATAGCCAACCCAAGCTACGATTTATATATTTATTTTTCCATGTTTCTATCTGTCTGATTGATTTTTTTTGTATTTGCACATTAGTTGTTTATCCAACATTGTGTGTAGTTCTTCATTCACTCCATTATATTTAGCACAGTACAGCACAGAAACAGGCCCTTCACCCATAATGTTATGCTGAACTTTTTAAATTAACAATCGAGTGCCAACTAATCTAATCCCCTCTGTCCACACAATGCCCATATCTCTCAATTTTCCTCACATTCATGTGCTTACCTAAACGTCTCTTTGGAGTCCCTCATGTATCTGCCTCTACCACCTACCCAGGCAATGCATTCTAGACACCCACCACGCTCTGTGTACAAAAAAACTTGCCCCTCACATCTTCTTAAATGCATGCCCTCTTAGATATTTCAACACTGGGAAAATGGTATTATCTGTCTACTCTATCTATGCCTTGTCTTATAAACTTCAACTCAACAGATCTCCCCTCAGCCTCCACCACTCCAGAGAAAACAATCCAAGTTGACCCAGCCTCTCATGAAAGCTTATGCACTCTAAAGTGCAGCATCCTGGTAAACCTCTTTTACATCCCCTCCAAAGCCTTGACATTCTTTCTATAATGGGGTGACCAGAACTGTATGCAATACTAAAAATGTGGCCTAACCACAGTTTTATAAAGTAAAGCGGCAACATAACTTCCTGACTTTTGGACTCAATGTCTCACCTAATAAAGACAAGCATGCGATGTTCCTTATCTCCTCTAAACCAACCTATTAATTTATGTAGCCACTTTCAGGAAGCTACGAACTTGGACCCCAAAATCCCTCTGCTCTCTTGCCCTTACCAGTATACTACCTCTTTCTCTTTGACCCTTTAAGGGGCACACTTCACAATTGGCAGTGTTAAACTCCATCTGCCATTTTCCCACCCATATCTGCAACTGCTGTATTCTTTGCCAGTCTTCTAAGCTATCTCCAACACCACTAGCCTTTGTATCATCTGCAAACTTACTAACCCACCCATCCACACAAAATGCTGGAGAATACTTGGATTCCCAGCATTTGCAGATTTTCTCGTGTTTATATTTTCAGCTGGGTCATTTATATACATCACAAATAGCAGAGGTCCTAGTACAGATCTTTATAGAGCGCCACTAATCACAGACCTCCAGCTACAATAAGTCCCTTCAACCACTACCCTCTGTTTTTGATGGGCAAGGCATTCCGAATCCAAACAACCAATTCACCTTCTAATCTTCTGGATGAGACTTTCATGAGGGACCATGTCGAACACTTTACTAAATCCATGTAGGCTACATCCACAACAATCACCGTCATTACCTCATCAAAAAACTCGATCACTTTAGTAACACACAACTTCTTTGCAAAGTCATGCTAGCTCTCGCTAATTAGGCCATGGTGTTCCAAGTGCTCATCAATCCTATTCCTAAGAATTCTCTCCAGTAGCTTCCCTACCACTGACTCAGGACTCACAAATTTCTTTGTTCTATTGTGAATGCCCTTAAGAAAATGAATCGCAGGATAGTATATGTTGATATATATGTACTTTGATAATGAATTTACTTTAAACTTTTTCAAGCAGAAGGTGGTGAGCATATGGAATGAGCTGCCATGGGATGTGTTCAAAATTCAAAATTCGAAGTAAGTCTATTATCAAAGTACATATATGTCACCATATACTACCCTAAGATCCATTTTCTAGAAGGCATTCAAAGTAGACCAAAGAAATGCAATAGAATCAATGAAACACCACACAGTAAGACAGACAACTATTGTAAAAAAAGGCACCAAACTGTGCAAATATGAAAAGAAATGATACAAACTAAATAACAATAAATAAATAAACAATACATATCAAGAACATGAGATGGAAGTGAGTCCATAGGTTGATGGAAAAGTTTAGTAATGGGGTGACTAATGGTGTGCCTCAGGGATCTGTACTGGGTCCAACGTTGTTTGTCATATACATTAATGATCTGGATGATGGGGTGGTAAATTGGATTAGTAAGTATGCAGATGATACTAAGGTAGGAAGCGTTGTGGATAATGAAGTAGGTTTTCAAAGCTTGCAGAGAGACTTAGGCCAGTTAGAAGGGTGGGCTGAACAATGGCAGATGGAGTTTAATGCTGATAAGTGCGAGGTACCACATATTGGTAGGAATAATCCAAATAGGACATACATGGTAAATGGTAGGGCATTGAAGAATGCAGTAGAACAGAGTGATCTAGGAATAATGGTGCAAGGTTCTCTGAAGGTGGAATCTCATGTGGATAGGGTAGAGAAGAAAGCTTTTGGTATGTTGGCCTTTATAAATCAGAGCATTGAGTATAGGAGTTGGGATGTAATGTTAAAATTGTACAAGGCATTGGTAAGGCCGAATTTGGAGTATTGTGTACAGTTCTGATCACTGAATTATAGGAAATTATAGGAAAGATAACAACAAAATAGAGAGAGTACAGAAAAGACTTACTAGAATGTTACCTGGTTTTCAGCACCTAAGTTACAGGGAAAGGTTGAACAAGTTAGGTATTTATTCTTTGGAGCGTAGAAGGTTGAGGGGGGACTTGATAGAGGTATTTAAAATAATGAGGGGGATAGATCGAGTTGACGTGGATAGGCTTTTTCCATTGAGAGTAGGGGAGATTCAAACAAGAGGACATGATTTGAGAGTTAGGGGGCAAAAGTTTAAGGGTAACATGAGGGGAATTTCTTTACTCAGAGAGTGGTAGCTGTGTGGAATGAGCTTCCAGTAGAAGTGGTAGAGGCAGGTTCGGTATTGTCATTTAAAGTAAAATTGGATAGGTATATGGATTGGAAAGGAATGGAGGGTTATGGGCTGGCTGAGTGCGGGCCAGTGGGACTAGGTGAGTGTAAGCGTCGGCACGGACGAGAAGGGCCAAGATGGCCTGTTTCCGTGCTGTAATTGTTATATGGTTGTATGGTTGAGTGAAGTTATCCCCTCTGGTTCAAGAGCCTGATGGTTGAGGGGTAATAACAGTTCCAGAACCTGGTGGTGTGGCTCCTGAGACTCCTATACCTTCTTCCTAATAGCAGACGCAAGAAAAGAACATGGCCTAGATGGTGGGGCTACTTGATGATGGATGCTGTTTTCCTGTGACACCACTCCTTGTAGATGTGTTCAATTGAAACATAGAAACAGAAAACTGACAGCACAATACAGGCCCTTCAGCCCACAAAGCTGTGCCGAACATGTACTTACCTAAGAAATTACCTAAGGTTACCCATAGCCCTCTATTATTCTAAACTCCATGATCCTGTCCAGGAGTCTTTTAAAACACCCTATTGTATCCACCTCCACCACTGTCACCAGCAGCCCATTCCACACACTCACCACTCTCTGCATAAAAAAACTTACCCCTGACATCTCCTCTGTACCTACTTCCAAGCACCTTAAAACTGTGGCTCTTGGGCTAGCCACTTCAGCCCTGGGAAAAAGCCTTTTGCTATCACATGATTAATGTCTCTCATCATCTTATACAACTCTATCAGGTCATTTCTCATTCTCCGTCGCTCCAAGGAGAAAAGGCCAAGTTCACTCAACTGATTCTCATAAGGCAACATCCTTGTTAATCTATGCACCCTTTCTATGATTTCCACATCCTTCCTGTAGTGAGGCAAACAGAACTGAGCACAGTACTCCAAGTGGGTACTGACCAGGGTCCTGTATAGCTGCAACATTACCTTTCAGCTCCTAAACTCAATCCCATGATTGATGAAGGCCAATACACCATATGCCTTCTTAACCACAGAGCCAACCTGCGTTAACTTTGGAACACAAAGTTTATAAAGAAAACACGGCAATGCCTCTACTTTCTTAGATGTTTATGAAGATTTGGCATCACAGTCTACTGTGGAAACTCTAATGCCTTGAAGGGGAAAGCCTCTAAAAATAGTGGATACAGCCCAGTTCATCACGGGTAAAGCTCTTCCCACCACTGAGTACATCTACATCAAACATTGTCAAAGGAAAGCGGCGTCTATTGTCAGAGACACCCACCATCCGGGTCATGCTCTCTTCTTGTTGCTGCCGTCAGGAAGCAGGTACAAGAGCCTCGAGACTCACACCACCAGGTTCAGGAATAGTTATTACCCCTCCACCATCAGGCTCTTGAACCAAGGGGATAACTTCACTCAACTTCACTTGTCCCATCATTGAAATGTTCCCACAACCTATGGACTCACTTTGGAGGACTCTTCATCTGATGTTCTTGATATTTATTGCTTACTCATTTATTATTATTAATTCTTTCTCTTTGTATTTGAACAATTTTTTTGTCTTTTGCACACATTGAATGCCCAAGTTGATGCAGTCTTTCATTAATTCTGTTACAGTTATTATTCTATTATGGACTTATTGAATATGCCTGCAAGAAAATACATCTCAGGGTTGTAATATATGTAGTTTGATAATAAATTTACTTTAAACTTTTAAAAAAAACCTCCACTGGACCCTTGCCTATGCCAGAACATACTTCCTTAGATAAGGGGCCCAAACACTGCTCACAATACTCCAATGTCTTACAAAGCCTTAGCATTACATCCTTGCTTTTCTAATGTAGTCTTCTATAATAATTTCATCGTACCCTTTCATTTATAAAATTCTGCTTAACAGAATATGCACCAGGAATATATCTCCTTTGTTAATCAAGAAATGACTGTATTGGCTCTCAAACACAGAATGGCCTTGTTCTCACAATCTCCAGGTCATCACAGTCAAAACAAAATGAATATGAACAGTCTGGCCTGAAACGTTGACTGCTTATTCCCCTCCAAAGAAGCTTCCCAAGCTGCTGAGTTCCTGTTTTGTATGTGTTATTCTGGATTTCCAGCATCTGTAGAATTTCTTGTGTTTATGAATTCACTTATCAACTAATTACAGGCTGATACTTCATATTCAAAATAGATCTGTCAGTGTAATGGACAGAATCCAGATCAATTTACACTAATCTGTTAATGCACCTCAGAAATAACACTTCCCTCAAAACAAACAAACAAATTGTTCCATTGTAGGGTTCAGGAAACCTCCTACACCTAATAAAGTGGCCATTGAGTGAATGTTAGTGTGTTATGCTTTCAGAAATGTTCTTCTGCATACCACTGTTGTAAAGTCTGATTATTTGAGTTACTCTCACCTTCCTGTACAATTGAACCAGTCTAGCCATTCTCCAGTGACCTCTTTTCATTAACAAAGCATTTTTGCCCACAGAACTGTCGCTCAATGGCGAATTTATTTTTTTGTTTTTCATACCATTCTCTGTAAAATCTAAAGACTGTTGTGCATGAAAATTCCAGGAGATTGGCAGTTTCTGAGATACTCAAACCACCCCATCTGGCACCAACAATCATTCCAGGATTAAAGTCATTTAGATCACATTTCTTTCCATTTTGATGTTTGCTCTGAACAAGTGAACCTCTTGATCATGCCTGCATGCTTTTATACATTGTTTCACATAATTAGCTGATTAGATATTTGCATTACCAAGCAAGTGTATGGGTGTACCTAATAAACTGGCCTCTGAGTGTATGTTAATTCCATCTGTTGGGAATAATGGTGCCTGATAAACCACTGATAGGAACAATTGGGTAGAGTCTGGAGACAGCTGAAACCCGTGGAATAGAACAACTTGTCCCAAAATCCCTTAAATAATAACTTCAAAAAGGAAGATGCTTGCCTTGCTTTGAAATATTACTGGCTCCAGTGGAGAGGAGAGAATAAGGGCATTCCCAATAAATGACTTTATCTTGAATGGGAGTTCACCGGTGTTTTTGAATCCATTGAAAAGGAATGGGCAGAAGGTAGTACAGAAACCATATTGGCACTGGGATACATACCTTGTTGATCATATTTCCAAATGGAAGTTCTGCCTTTGGCAGTAATGTGGGCAGGCAGAGCAAGGATTGATGGGAACTGGGCTTGCATGGTCTAGATGAGGTAGACAGCGCTTCCTCGGTCTCCCCTCCGGTCAGGGAGAGGCTGCTCTGGTCGGAACTGCTGAAGCCGCTGACACTCTCTGTGGAGTTACACTGGGAAGAGGTTTCTGAAGTCTCAACTGTGGACGAAGCAAACACCTGTCGTCAGTTCAGCCCATCCTCATTGCACATGGAGCAGCCTGTAACATTTTGAAACAAAGCAAGCATTTCCCAATGGGCTAGCCAGGAAAAGCAACAATAAAACAAACATTCCTCATACACTTCCCTAGATGTCACCCCATCTAGTTTTGCTTCCACTGACATTCAGAGGAATTACAGGACAAAATTCTCCTTCACCTGGTGTAGCCTTGGTATAAGAGCAGAGGGAATCTCACAAACATGTGCAATCGAATCTAGTGCTACATTGTTCAATAGTTCTTACACCAAGGTTAAGATAAATAACCAATGAGACCCACCTCTAAAAATTTGCCCCTATCTGAGTAGATACAATAGACAACTAATCACATCCACCACATAAAATGTTTAGACAATGTACAATCCAAAGCATTCACAATGGAAAGTTGTAATGGCACCATTGACAGGCTGCACTAAACTGAATCATTTGTCCACAGAGAGACTGAATGCCAACATGGATTATTTGTTCGAGAAGATCTGAATCTGTGGATATAGCTGGTACTTAACCTGCTCTTCAGCTTTAGATATCTGTGAGAGAGAGAAGCACAGTGGGGGAAGAAAGCTTCTCAAGCCTATAAGACCATAAGACATGAGAGCAGAATCCATCGAGTCTGCTCCACCATACCGTCATGGCTGAGTTATTGTCCCTCTCAACCCCAGTGTGTCAAAAGGTTGTTGTGGCACATCTAGTGTGGTAGTGTAGTGGGTAGTGCTTGTTGCTCTCTCCATCTTCTACTGCTGGCTACCAGCCTCGTGAAAAGAAGAGCTGAATGTATAAGTCTCTCCCTGCCAGTACACAGCCTCTTCAACAGCAAGCCTCATGCAGTGCCTCCTTGCTGGTGACACACGGAAACTGAACTCCTCTTGGACACAGGTTGAACAACAGAGGACAGGGAGGACACACCCTGGTGCTCGTGAACCAAATCCCCAGCTATTGGTAAATGCCACCACTGCCTTGTGGGCAGCATCAGGAGAGACGAAGACTACGGGAGTAAACCCAGACAGAAAATCCGGAGTGGAGCCACTATGATGCCTGGATATCGTTGACAATCCTTCCGGCAGCTCCTGCAGCCAAGCTGGTGCCAAATGTGTTGCTTCACTTTCCTTTGGACGCCACCGGTGAGGCCGAGTGGCGGATCTTGACAGCTGGCATCCCAGGATCTCCATACCTTCCGCCTAGGCTCATGCCCTGGAGGGAACTCTCCTGTGCCACTTTCCATTGTCTTTCGAGACAGATGCATGCCATCATCATCAGCATCAACCCCAGTCTAGGTGCCTGCCAATCCTTTGCTTCCTCAGTTCTGCCCTCTTCCTGATGTGGATTTACACCAGTCAGTGATACTAAACCTACTAACATATTATCAGCAGCACTGTTATAAAATTGCAAGTGGTTTGTTTTTTTTTCTTTTTTCTGCCAACATTTGACCTGCCAAGACCGGACAATCCCATCCTCTTGTAAACTCAACACTGGTCTAACTTAACAACTGCCAGTACTTCTATTCATTCTCCCTCTTTTGCGCTCTGGCAAAAGGAAAGGTATTGCAACAGGACAAAGTGATAGACTGCTAAATTAATTTGTACTTCATAACAAGCTCGGCTTATAGGAAACAGATTGAAAATCTGGTTGAATGGTGCCACAACAACAACCTCTCACTTAACGTGAGCAAAACCAAGCAGCTAAGTATTGACCACAGGAGAAAGAAACCAGAGGTCCATAAGCCAGTCCTCATTACAGGATCAGAAGTGTGGAAAGCCAGTAACTTTAAGTTCCTTGACATTATCATTTTGGAGTTTCTATCCTGCAACCAGCACATACTGTAAGTGCCATTACAGAAATAGAACAGCTGTCCCTCTATTTTCATAGAAACTTGCACAGATTTGGCATGTCAACTAAAACTTTGGCAATTTTTTATAGATGCACAGTATAGACTATCCTGACTGGTTTTATCATGGTCTGATATGGAAACAGCAATGCCTAAGAATGGAAAACACGACAAGAAGCGATGGATACAGCCCAGCCTACTACCAGGAAAAACCCTCCCCCCCCCATTGAGAACATCCACAAGGCGCATCCACAAGGCGCACTACCACAAACAAGTAGCATCCATCATCAGGGACCCCCATCATCCAGGCCATGCTCTCTTCTGGGTGCTACCACCGGGAAGGTGGTATAGGAGTCTTAGGTTCCACGCCAACAGGTTCAGGAGAAGTCACTACATTTCAACAATCAGATTCTTGAACCAGTATGGATAACTTCACTCACCTCAACAGTGAACTAATTCCACAACCTATGGGCTCTACAACTCATGTTTTCTGTATTATTTATTTGTTTGTTTGCTTGTTTGTTTATTATATGTTTTTTTCTTTGCATTTGCACAGTTTGTCTTCTTTTGCACATTGGTTGTTTGTCAGTCTTTGTGTGTAGTGTGTCTTTGACTCTATTGTATTTCTTTATTTTACTGTGAATGCCTGAATGTTAGTGTAATATATCGTAACATATACGTACTTTGGTAATCAATTTACTTTGAATTTTGAGCTCCCTTATTCTCCATGTTCTAGTGACAATGGCCATCAAATCACATTATGTATCAGAGATGAAGCTTTTTGTTCCATCAGCATGGTACCTTGGTCTCTTTCAGTGTTCCACCCAACATGGGTCAACATAGGTCAGAGCTGTTGCCTTACAGCCTCCATGACCTGGGTTCAGTCTTGACCTCTGGTGCTTCCTGTGACAGTATGGTCATCCCCCAGCTGCTCCAGAACCCTCTCACAGTCCAGAGATGTGGGAATTGTTTTGATAACATTCAAAGTCAATGTAAATTTATTATCAAAGTACATATACTAACTTGAGATTTGTTTTCTTGCAGGCATTTACAGGAAAATAAATACAGTAGTGTTTTTGAATAATGTGTATACATAAACAAAGACTGACAAACAATCAATGTGCAAAAGAAGATAAATTGTTCAAGTAAAGAACATTGATAACAGGAGTTGTGGAGTCTGTCGTGGAAGCAGTTCAGAGTTGGTGAGTGAAGTTATCCACGCAGATTCAGGAGCCTGATGGTTGAAGGGTAATAACCGTTCCTGAATCTGGTGTGTGAGGCCTAGGGCTCCTGTGCCTCCTAGCCAATGGTAGTAATGAGAAGAGAGCATGGCCTGGTGGTTGTCCTTGATGCTGCGTTCCTGTGGTAGCATTTCATGTAAATATGCTCAATGGTGGAGAGGGACTTCCTGTGATGGCCTGCACTTTCTGTTGACTACTCCATTCCTGGGCACCGGTGTTTCCACAATAGCCTGTGATGAGGCCAGTTAGGATACTCTGCACTGTGCATCTGTAGAGGTTTGTCAAAGTTTTAGGTGACATGCCAAATCTACTCAAACCTTTATGAAACTAGAGGCACCGTGCCTTCTTTGTGAGGTCACTGATGTGCTGGTCCCAGGACAGATCCTGAGTTATAATAACGCCAAGAAGGTTGAAGTTACTAACCCTCACCACCTTCGATCCTAATAAATCACTGTAAGATGCCCCTAGTGTGTGGGTGAACGGCAGAATCTGAGGGGAGTTGGGGATGACTAGATTGGAATTAGGACCAACCCATACAAAATGGTGGAGGAACTCAGCAGGTCAGGCAGCATCTATGGACTGGAATAAATTGTTGATGTATTGGGCTGAGACCCTTTATCGGGACTGGAATGAAAGGGGCAGAAGCTGGAATAAAAGGGTGGGGCTGGGGGACGACGACAAGTTGATGAGTGATCCAGGTGAGGGGGTGGGAGGTAGCTAGTGGGGGATGGAGAAAGTAGGAATGGTATTTGAAGTTCCAAGGTGATAGATATCAGGAAATCAGGACTGAACCCAGGTCATGGAGGCTGAAGAAGGAACGTGAAAGGACAGAACAGTACAACATGGGATAAAGGAAAGGAGGTGGGAAACAGAAGCAGGAAGGCCATGAGTGTGGAAGAGGGGAAAGAGAAGTGGTAAAGGGGCTGGAGAGATAAGGGAAAAGAAAAGAGGGAGCACAGAGGAGAGAGGTTACTGGAACTTAGAGAAATTGATGTGGAAACCATCAGGCAGGAGAATACCAAGACAGAATATGAGGTGTCGTTTATCCAGTCTGCATCAGGCTTCAATGTAACAGCAGAGGCATGAACATGTCAATACGGGAATGGGAATTGGAACTGAAATGCTGGCCACTGAGAGACCCTGGGTGTTGCTGTGGACGGAGCAAAGGTGCTCGATGAAGTGGTCCTCCAGTCTAGCTGGGTCTTACTGATATAGAGGAGGCTATAGCGGGAGCACCACATACAACAATTAGCACTAAGTGCGAAGTGCTGCCTCAGCTGGAAGGACTGTTTTGGGCCATGAATGGTGAATGGGGTGAGTGCAGGATCGGTGCCAATGGGTATTTGATGGTCATCTTGGACTCAGTGTGCACTGATGGGCCTGTTTCCTTTCTGTGTAACCCTATGGTTCTATCTGTCCTTTTGAAGATTGCTTCAATGTCATTGAATGCCTTGGTTCACTTATACAGATCTTGTCACTCACTCGTAAAAGGTCTCCCACTGGAGTCATTCCCCAGGTCATCTTCTTCCACGCCCGCCTGTGTGTTGTACAAGCCATTGTTGATTCCAGTGTTGCTTCTGGAAGTTGAAGGTGAAGAGGAGCAACTGGGCATGTTCAGGGAGCCGATGCCAGAAGATGAAGAAGAGTGGCTTGCTGAGGAGGCGGCGCTGCTGTTTGATCCTATGGAATTTGGTCTCTTGGTCTGCTCTGTAACAGACATAACTAATGTCGTTAGCAGGGTGAAAGCGAAAAACCATCTTGATCAACACAAATCTACCTTCTCGGATTCGATCAATGTGATGTACCTTCTGTTCAGCGTATGAGTGAATCCAGCTCTGAACAGACTCTGAGAAAATGATGCAGTTTGACAAAACACCATTTTAACATTAGGTGCTTTGGTTCCAAGACATATGGCCAGCTTCTGCTTTGCCTTGAGCCTAAACTTAATTAAGGAACTTATTAATTTGCCTTGACAGTCAGTCAAAATTCCCTATGAGAACATCTGCTCAGCAGGAAGCCTGAGACATAGGATAGATTTTTATCCAGGAGGAAATACAACTTCCTAAATTTCCTTCAGGCAAGATTTTATTTTCCACGGAGGGTGGTGGGTGCCTGGAATGAACTGCCTGGGGTGGTGCTGAAGGCAAATACGATGGAGATGTTCAAGAGGGTCTTAGTTAAGCACACAAATGTGCAGGAACTGGAAGAATATGGACATTTGGTAGGTGGAAGGGGTTAGTTTGGTACTTGACAATTAATTTAATTACCTCGGTACAACATCATGAGCCAAAGGGCCAATTCCCGTGTTGTACTATGTTGTAAGTTTTAAGGCTGTGCATTACTCAGAGAAAGTTACTGCTTTAGTGAAAAAAGGAAGAGCAGGATGGATGCATACATGGAGAAATGGAACAGGAGGAAGAGTTGTGGACTCTTGGAGCTTTGGGACCAGCCTGAGTAAGGTTGGTCCCAAAACCCCACATCCTGTGTGTCCTTTGTAGTTGCACGCTAGAATCTGATTTTCCAAAATCATTTAGCAAGCACACATAGGATATTGGTCCAGGTTGGAATTAACTGTTTTAATGCATGTAGTAGCTGGATATCAATGTATATTATATTTTATGTAAACACAGGGAACGTGCAGTCACTTTTCCTTCTGGATCACAAGTACTTTTTTTGCTAGCATTGCAGAATAACAAAGAAAAATTAAAAATGAAATGATCATCAAAACAGCTTCCACTTTTATAAACACGTGCATCAATGACTTGCATTTAGAGTACACAAGATACTTCGTGAAAGGAAAGTTAGCCATTGAGTAATAGCATCAAGGTACTGAGATTTCACAGCATCAAAATGCTGTAGTCTCTCCATTATGAATGAAGTCAGGTGCCTTTACGCTTTAAGAAACTGCAGTTACTTTTTCAAAATGAATAAACAGCAAAGAATAAAATAGTTTTCTATTATGTCCCTAGCGATTGTTAAATCATATGAACAGGTTAGCTGTGGTAATGATCAATCTTTTTTCAATATTCCAATTGTTTAAGACCTTGGTTAAAACCAGAATGGAATGGGATAGTTAAATCTCTGATGTTTCAATTTCTAAGCATTCGGTTCTTGTGCCCTTGAAGGTGATTGTGAGATTGGTGCTGATTAGTGTTTAACTGAAGTTGTTCCTTTAGATTTTTTACAAGATGACCAAAACTCCTTCTATTCAAAGTTGATGGAGAGAAGGTTTTGAACTCAGCCTCCATGGCACAGAACACGCCTCTGACATGCTGCAGAATCGAGCCCCTTGTCTAGTTAAGCTCATACCTTTCCCTTTTGTGATGCAGTCAACCGATCTGTCACTGATGGCAGCTTCGCTAGGTTTGATGTCCATAAATGGCTTATTGCCAATGCCCATAAACACCCTCTCCTGCGTCTGGAGTTCTAAAGAAGGAATTTCAATATTGACAGGGGCTGTTTTGCATTTAGTTCAAACAAGAAGCTTAAACAAAAGTGAGGAACAATTTCCAAACTTTTGGGTAATGTTGAGTTGATTGTAAATAGCAACACAATTCATGCCAGTTAGTGGGGACTCTAGGAATTACACAAGATGGCAAGTTCCTTCTTGTTCTAATATAAAACCAGATACTTCAATGCAGAAGTTCAGGTTGTGGTTTCAGCCCATAGTAACCAATGGCTTCAACGACCAGTGACTAGAATAGTAAGTGGAAATATTTCTTGAGAAATTAAAATGTTAGTGAACATAAAGCAACCATGCCAATCTCCAACCAATATTAGCAGACAGAAGCAAAATATTTTCCATTCTCCAATTAGTACCATTTAAGCATTAAGACTATAGGACCTGCCTGGTTACACTGACAGACAGAACTAAGCAGGACTAAGTGATGAAAGATGTGAAGCTGGCTTGTGGTGAGGTGGGGGGAGAGTGAGGTGGGTAAAGCTTTGTTAATGGCAACTCTTAAGTCTAGGGAGGAATAAACAGCGGGAGATAAATGAGAACAGGAGACAGAAAAAAGGTGCAGGAACTGAGAGACATGGAAAACAGTCACTGCCTTAACGGCTATCATTCAGTAGCACTCACATCTAAGGTGATGAAGTGAATTGAAATGTTGGTTATAGCTGGAACCAACTCCAACCTAGCAAGGTCCTGAATCTACTGCGATTTGCCGATCACCCAATAGGTCTACAACAGATGTGATCTCAATGGTTCTTCACGTGGCCTTGGATCACCTGGACAATACTAATTACGTCTGGTTGCTATTTATTGACTACAGCTCAGCATTTAATAGAGTCAAAGGATCAGAAGTGGTAAGCAATTTTAAGTTCTTGGTGTCAACATTTCTGAGGATCTATCCTGGACCCAATATATTGATGCTGTAATAATGAAGGCACATTATGAAGGTAATAATGAAAGCAGGAACTGTGTACTTAATCAGGAATTTGAGGAGATTTAGTATGTCACCAAAGACACTCGCAAATTTTTACAGATGGAACATAGAGAGCATTCTAATTGGCTGCATCACCATCTGGTATGGGGGGGGGACACTGCACAGGGTCAAAATAAGCTGTAGAAAGTTGTAAACCTATTTAACTCCATCATGGGCACTTGTCTCCCCAACATCCAGGATATCTTCAAGGAGAGATGCCACAAAAAGATGGCATCCATCATTAAGGACCCCCATCACTCAAGACATACTCAGGTCATGGCTAGAATCAAATCATGTCTCAGTAAAGACCTGGACCCCCTGTAATATGCCTATGGCCACAATAGGCCTACAGCAGATGCAATCTCTAAGGCTCCCCACATGGCCTTGCATCACCTGGACAATACCTATATCAGGATGCTGTTCATTGATAACAGCCCAGCGTTCAATACCATCATCACAACAGCCCTGATTAAAAATCTACAGAATCTGGGCCTCTGTACCTCCCTCTGCAACTAGAACCTTGGCTTTCTAACCAGAAGACCACAATCTGTGCGGATTGGAAATAACATTTCTATCTTGCTGACAATCAACACTGGTACACCATAGGAACGTGTCCGTAGCCCACTACTCTACTCTTTCTGCACCCACGACTGTGTGGCTAAGCACAACTCAAATTCCACCTATAAGTTTGCTGATGATATAACCATTGGTGACAGAATCTCAGATGGTGATGGGAGGCCATACAGTTATACCAGCTAGTTGAGTGGTATTGTAGCAACAACCTTTGGTCAACATCAGTAAGACCAAAGAGCTGATTGTGGACTTCAAAAAGGGCAAGATGAGGGAACACAAACTAATCCTCATAGACGGATCAGAAGTGGAGAGAGTAAGCTACTTCAAGTTCCTGTCAATATCTCTGAGGACTTAACCTGTTCACGACATATTGATGCAGCTATAAAGAAATCAAGACAACAGCTATTTCATTAGGAGATTGAGGAGTTTTGATTTGTCAACTAAAACACTCAAAAACTTTTAAAGATGTACTGTGGAGAGCAATCTGACTGACTGCATCACTGCTTGGTATGTAGGGGCTGCTGCACATGATTGAAGTTACAGAAAGTTGCAAAATTAGGCAGCTCCATCATGGGTACTATTGTATCCAAGACATCTTCAAGGACCGGTGCCTCAGGAAGGCAACATCCATTATTAAGTACCTCCACCACCCAGGACATGCCCTCTTCTCATTGTTACCAAGAGGAAGGAGGTACAGGAGCCTGAAGGCAAACACTCAGCAATTCATGAACCTCTCCTTCCCATCTGCCATCCTATTTCTAAATGGACACTGAACCCATGAACACTACTTCATTACTTTATTTTTAATTTCTGTTTTTATACCTTACTTTAACTTCATTTAAGACACATAATTACTGTTTTAATACATTTATCATGTACTGCATTGTACTGTTGCTGCAAATTTAACAGATTTCATGACATATGACATATTAAACCCGATTCTGATTTTGATTCATTGTTACCATCAAGGAGGAGGTACAGGAGCCTGAAGGCACACAGACAATGATTCAGGAATAGCTTTTTCCTCTCTGCCAACAGATTTTTGAATGGACATTGAACACATGACACTACCTCACTATCTTTTTTCCTCTTTTTACACTACTTATTTAACTTTCTTTACATATACTTCTTACTGGCTTGCCCACAGAAGGCAAAGAGTGATTGTAGACTGGTCATATTCTGCATGGAGGCCAGTGACCAGTGGAGTGTCTCGGGGATCTGTTCTGGGATTTTTATAAATGACCTGGATGAGGAAGTGGAGGGATGGGTTAGTAAATTTGTTAATTACACAAAGGTTGGGGGTGTTGTGAATAGTGTGGAGGGCTGTCAGAGATTGCAGCGGGACATTGATAGGATACAAAACTGGGCTAAGAAGTGACAGATGGAGTTCAACCCAGATAAGTGTGAGGTGGTTCATTTTGGTAGGTCAAATATGATGGAAGAATATAGCATTAATGGCAAGACTCTTGGCAGTGTGGAGGATCAGAGGGATCTTGGGGTCTGAGTCCATAGGACACTCAAAGCTGCTATGCAGGTTGACTCTGTGGTTAAGAAGGTATACGGTGCATTGGCCTTCATCAATCGTGGGACCGAGTTTGAGCTGAGAGGTAATGTTGCAGCTATATAGGACCCTGGTCAGAACCCACTTGGAATATTGTGTTCAATTCTGGTCGCCTCACTACAGGAAGGACGTGGAGACCATAGAAAGTGTACAGAGGAGATTTACAAGGATGATTCCTGGATCAGGGAGCACGCCTTATGAGAATAGGTTGAGTGAACTTGGCCTTTTCTCCTTGGAGCGACGGAGGATGAGAGGTGACCTGATAGAGGTGTACAAGATGATGAGAGGCATTGATCGTGTGGATAGTCAGAGGCTTTTTCCCAGGGTTGAAATCGCAAGCACGAGAGGGCATAGTTTTAAGGTGCTTGGAAGTAGGTACAGAGGAGATATCGGGGTAAGTTTTTTTATGCAGAGAGTGGTAAGTGTGCGTAATGGGCTGCCATCAGCGGTAGTGGAGGCAGAAATGATGGGGTCTTTTCAGAGACTCTGGATGGATACTTGGAGCTTAGAAAAATAGATGGCTATGGGTAAGTTAGGTAGATCTAAGGTAAGGACATGCCCAGTACAGCTTTGTGGGCTGAAGCGACTGTATTGTGCTGCAGGTTTTCTATGTTTCTACTGTAATTTGCGGTTTTTATCATTAGGTATTGCAATGTACTGCTGCTGCATAACAACAATTTCACGACATGTGCCAGTGGTATTAAACCTGATTCTGAATCTGGGAATCTGAAATCATCTGGGGTTGGGGGTGTAGTCCTGACCTTACAGTTAGTTGCCACTCTGATCTCAATACCTTTGGTTTCTTTCACTGATAAGGTCCAACGTCAACTCAAAGAACATAATTTTCTCTTCTTGCTTGACAGGTTTCAGCCTTTGGGACTCAACAATGAATTTCATTGGCAAATTGGAAAGGTTGGCTTTCTGAATCAGATCAGTTACAGCTAACTAACATTCCCAGTTCACTGGATGCTGCCTGATCCAGCAGTCCCTTTTATTTCAGATTTCTAGCAATTGCAATATCTGGTGCCTCACAGTTCCAGCATGCTGTATGTTCGTATAATCCCCCCGCCCCTGTTTCCATCCACATTTTTCTATGTACACCACCTTCAGGCAGATGTACAATTGCCACCCTCCCTCAGCAATTACCACTACCAGATGTGTCACCCAGTCTCTGTCAGTACGCCCCTGTAACCCTCGTTCCCTCTATCTCCGCCACACCTCTCCCTTCTCGGCAAATTAAAACACGGTCGATTTATAACTTTACCGGTTCTCGTGGAAGTTCAAAGTAAATTAATTATCAAAGTACGTATATGTCACCATATACAACCCTGAGATCCATTTTCTTGCAGGCATCACGCAGTAGAACAAGGAAATACAATAGAATCAATGAAAAGCTGCACACGAAAATTGACAACCAATGTGCAGAAGTAGACTACCTGTCCAAATAAATTAAATAACTAAGTACAAGGTGAGCACAGAAGTTGTAGAGTCGTTGAAAATGAGTCCATAGGTTCTGTTGAAAGGTACTGACTCTCTTTCTCCCTTTACAGTTAATCCCTGACCTGCTAAGTATTTCCAGTTTATTCTTCTAAACAGAGTTAACTAAGTCAGCAGTGAGGCTACATGAAGCACATTCCAGTCTATATCACAGCAACACTTTGTCTTTCCTTAATTCCTTTACTATTGCAAGAAGAACATAAACTACTGGAGGATTACCAAATAAAGTAACTTCAAGAGATCTATTTATTTATTTATTTATTTAGAGACATAACGCAGAAAGGCAGCGTCCATTATCAAGGACCTCCAGCACCCAGGGCACGCCCTTTTCTCACTGTTACCATCAGGTAGGAGGTACAGAAGCCTGAAATCAAACACACAGCGATTCAGGAACAGCTTCTTCCCCTCTGCCATCCAATTCCTAAATGGACATTGAACTCCTGGACACTACCTCACTTATTTAATATACAGTATTTCAGCTTTTGCACATTTTTTAATCTATTCAATGTACATATACTGTAATTGATTTATCTATTTGTTATTACTTTCTTCTTCTATATTATGTATTGCATTGAACTGCTGCTGCTAAGTTCACAAATTTCACGACACATGCCGGTAATAATAAACCTGATTCTGATTCTGAATAGGCCCCTCTGGCCCTCTGAGCCATGCCACCAGCAAACCCCAACAACCCCCGATTCAATGCTAACCTAATCATGCGACAATTTACAATGACCAATTAACCTACTAACTGGTACGTCCTTGGACTGTGGAGGGAACCCAGGACAGCCAGAGAAAACCCACTCATTCCACCAGGCTGATGTACAGACTCCTTACAGAGGGCACCAGGGTTGAACTCAGCACACTGATTGAGGCCCAGCTGCTATAGCGTTGTGCTAACTGCTATACCACCAAGGCCCCATAATCAGACACGTGTAATAACAGTGCTGTAAGGATAAATTTTGTTGTGTAGAGATGGAGAACAGATCATCTCTGGGGGAATTGCAAAGCTCAGGGCCGAGGTAGTCGAACTGATGATGGTTATCAGGTATAACATCCCCTTACAGCCCTTTAGCAGTCCCCAAATTAATCCCCGAGCCCCACTTCTCCCCACAGCACTGTGTCAGTCTTCAAAGTAATTCCACTGCCCATTCACTCCCCATATCCTCTGCTTCAGTCCCCAAACTAATCCCATTGCCTACTCTCTCCCCACAGCCGTGTTTATGCGCAAATGAATCCTCTAGCCTTGCTCTCTCCCCACGGCCCTGCGTCAGTCCCCAAACTAATCCCCTAACCCTGCTCTCTCCCCACGGCTTTTTGTCAGTCCCCAAAATAATTCCACAGTCCTCTCTTCCCAAAGCCCACTCAGTCCCAAACTAATCCCTCTGTCCCATTCTCTACACAGCCCTGTGTCAGTCTTCAAAATAATCTCACTGCCCCACTCACTCTCCACAGACACCGTGTCAGTCCCCAAACTAATCCCACATCCCTGCTCTCTTCCTAGAGTTTATCTCAGTCCCCAATCTAATCTCACAACCCAATGCCAGTCCCCAAACTAATTCCATTCCTCCACTCTCTTCCAAACAAATGTCACAGCTCTGCTCTCTTCCCAGAGCCTTGTCTCAGTCCCCAAACTAATCCCACTGCTCTACTAACTCCACAGAGCCTGCATTGGTACCCAAACTATCCCACTGCCCCCGTCTCGTTCCACAGCCCCACAGCAGTCCCTCAACTAGGAGCGAAAATATGGAGATTGGATAAAGAGATTGAATTAAATATTAAGATGGGAACTGACACAGGGCTGTCAAGAGAGATTGGGGCAGCGGGATTACCTTGGGGACTGAAACAGGGCCATGGGAAATTAAGACTGGGCAGATGGACAACAGGCTATGGGATCCATTTCATGAGATTAAAGGGTTAATTTTTCTTTTTTTATAGCAGAACATTATTACACTTGATTTTGCACTTGATTATTATGAGAACTCGATGTATTGTTAGGATAATTGATCACCTTGTTAACATAAAGACAATCAGGTTCCCACTGTAAAAGACATTTACAATGGTGTTGCCTTAACATAACACCAACTGGATAGATGCAGAGCAGTGTATTGATTCTTTGCCTCCAAGCAATGAGAACAAGCTTGATTTAATAAAACTACATTCAATGCTCGAGTATACAAACTTCACAGCCAATGAGATGGCTACTCTGATCACATATTTGCAATCCATGCTTTTTTGAATGTAACTTAGCAGTGGTAACAGTAAATAGGTTGCACATCTTAGCAAGGGATTAAATTATCTATTCACCACAAATAGATTTTCTTTTCTGCTATTTCTCTTCAGACACTTTACTATCGCTAATACACAAAGCATGCATGTTATGTTCGATACCACGACGTCAAAATGCATTAAAATAATTACATTCGTTGTTAGAGAAACAAAAGTGTACAACCTTTTGAACTGAAATTAATATAAGTATGGAGAATTTGAGCTTGAGAACAAGATCATTAAAAACTTCATGGCATTTTTCAAACTAGCTGTTAATTTGTGTTGATTTACTGACCCCTATTCCTCAGTGCTTGGTTCCATAAAATCTTCTCCAAGTCACCTATCCATGCCTGTTTCACTTCTGCAGTTGGAGCATGCAAGACGTATGTATCCTGGGATTTCTGTCTTCTGAACCAAATTTCGAAACGCTGTCCGCTTTCACCAGAGTTATGTGTCATTCCAATTTCGGAAGTCTGTATTGCAAAATAATGAAACAAAAGCCACAATGATTAAAGTAAACGGACTCAATCACACAGCAGTAGACTTATTCCTTGGAGCTTACGATAATCATTAGAAAGAGATGAAAGTGTAGAGTCTCTATGCGTTGCGCTAAGAAATGGCAAGGGTAAAAGGACCCTGATGGCAGTTGTATACAGGCCTCCAAACAGCAGCTGGGATGTGGATTTCAAATTACTGCAGGAGATAGAAAAGACCTGTCAGAAAGGTGATGTCATGATAATCACTGAGGATTTAAACATGAAAGTTGATTGGGAAAATCAGGTCAGTACTGGACCTCAATGGAGAGAAGTTGTAGAATGTCTAAGGGATGGCTTTTTAGAACAGCTTGTTGTTGAGCCCACTAGGGAAGACTGAGTGGAAGACGTCTGCAGTATACCAGACATTCAACAGTGTCAGAGAAGTGAAGTATGTGCAGTGAAAATTATGGCTGAGAAGGTGCTCAGGAAGCTTAGTGGTCTGAGGGTGGATAAATCTCCTGTACCTGATGGAATACACCCTCGGATTGTGAAGGAAGTAGCTGGACAGATTGTGGAGGCATTAATGATGATCTTTCAAGAATTGATAGATTCTAGCATTGTACCGGATGACTGGAAAATTGCAAATGTTACTCCGCTATTTAAGAAGGGTGGGAGGCAGCAGAAAGGAAACTATAGACCTGTTAGCCTGACATCAGTGGTTGGGAAGTTGTTGGAATCAATTGTTAGGGATGAGATTATGGAATACCTGGAGGCACATGACAGGATAGGCCAAAGCCAACATGGTTTCCTGAAAGGAAAATCCTGCCTGACAAACCTACTACAATTCCTTGAGGAAATTACAAGCAGGGTAGACAATGGAGATGCAGTAAATGTGGTGTGCTTGGATTTTCAGAAGGTCTTTGACAAGGTGCTGCACATGAGGCTGATTAGCAAGATAAGAGCCCATGGAATTACAGGGAAGTTATGAGCATGGTGGAGCAGAAAGCAGAGAGTGGGAATAAAGGAATCCTATTCTAGCTGGCTGCAGGTTACCAGTGGAGTTCCACATGGTCAGTATTGGGACCAATACTTTTTATGATGTATTTCAATTATTTGGACTATGGTATTAATGAATTTGAGGTTAACTTTGCCGATGATACAAAGATATGTGGAGGAGCAGGTAGTGTTGAGCAAACAGAGAGTCTGCAGAGAGACTTAGATAGTTTAGGGGAATGGGCAAAGAAGTGGCAAATGAAATACAATGTTGGAAAATGTATGGTTTGGTGGAAGAAATAAATGGGCAGACTATTATTTAGGTGGAGAGAGAATTCAAAATGCAGAGATGCAAAGGGACTTGGGAGTCCTATTGCAAGATACCCTGAAGGTTAACCTCCAGGTCGAGAAGAAGGCAAGTGCAATGTTGGCATTAATTTATAGAAGTATAGAATATAAGAGCAGGGATGTAATGTTGAGGCTTTATAAAATACTTGTGAGACTACACGGAGTATTGTGTGCAGTTTTGGGCCCCATATTTTAGAAAGATTATACTGACATTGGAGAGGGTTCAGAAAAGATTCACAAGAATGATGTCAGGAATGAGAGGGTTACCGTATGAGGAATGTCTGGCAGCTCTTGGGCTGTATTCCCTGGCGTTCAGGAGAATGAGGGGGGATCTCACAGAATCATTCTGAACGTTAAAAGGCCTGAACAGATTAGATATGGCAAAGCTATTTCCCAGGGTAGGGGATTCTAGGTTAAGAGGGCAAGACTTCAGAATTGAAGGACGTCCTTTTAGAACGGAGATGTGAAGAAATTACTTTAGTCAGAGGGTGGTAAATCTGTGGAATTTGTTGACACAAGCGGCATGGAGAGCAAGTCATTGGGTGTATTTAAGGCAGAGATAGATAGGTTCTTGATTAGCCAGGGCAGCAAAGGGTATGGGGAGAAGGTAGGGGAGTGGGAATGACTGGAAGAATTGGATCAGCCCAGGATTGAATGGTGGAACAGACTCGATGGGCCAAATGGCCTAATTCTGCTGCTATATCTTATTATCTTATGGTCTTATCTATTTTTCTTCTCAACAGCAAATCAAAGTAACCCAAGGAAAAATAAAATCCAATTTCTCAGCTACCCAGCTATAGAATTTTGACAACAGTTTTGAATTCTCAGTTTTCAATGTGTCTATGTGGTAATCTCATGGTAATCCCAAAACTACTGATGTCAATACAGGCTAGCATGATCTCAAAACCACTTGAGTGTTATTCTGAGTATGTGTGTAGAAACTCTTGATATGTGATAGTTCCATTCAGTAGAGTATCAGTTTGCTGATGGCATATACTGGTTCTTTTAAATTGATGTGAAACAATTTTTAAACATGGCGTTTGTCTTTGTCACTCCCTTCTTCAAAGGGCAGTGGGGCAGTGTTTGGGTTTGCTTTTTAAGACCAAAGTAAATAGATAATTGATAAGCAAGGGGTTGAAAGGCTACTGTGGTTGGGCGGGGATGCAGAGTTGAAGTTAACAGCCATGGTGCTGTAATGTGAGAGTACAGGGTCAAAAGGCCAGTTGGCCTACTTGTGCTCAAATATGTATACTTATATCTCCAAATGGAAACAAATAATTGAGCCAAAGTCTGCTGAAACCATCTAATGGATCCCATTCTATATTAACTAACTCATAACAAAATGTAAAATTTTCCCCCTCACTATAATCTCCCCCCAGCCCTACCTTTCTTTCTCTTTTATTTCCCATAATTCTCCACCTTCCCCCAGCCCATTTCCTTCCAGCCTATCACTTCCCAGCTCTCTACTTCATCCCTCCCCTCACTTCTTATCCCCCCTCAACCATCCCATGTTACTTCACTCCTGATAAAGGGTTTCGGCCCGAAACGTCATCACTACCTCCTTCCATAGATGCTGTTTGGCCTGCTGAGTTCTGCCAGCATTTTGTGTTTTTATTTTTTTGTAAATAGCTTTGGTTCCATTTTAACAGAATGATCACATAATCTATAAAACCTGCTATAAAACATTTAATTTAACTTCTTAATAATATCTTTCCAATATTATTGTGTTAGATTTTTGTCACTCTAAATGCAATTTAATCGATTTCACTATTAATTCCTTAGTCATAATTGCATTACTTCAACTTAAGGTTCTTCATGCAAACTTTAAAGTCTCTCCAGGAAGAATAAAGCATGTGTACAGAAATGTATAAGCATGAAGTTAGTATTAATATTCTTCTAATTGTTAATGCAATTCTATTGGTCTATTGTTAATATTCTCCATAGTTTGCAGGTATTAATGCCAAAATAATAATCGCTTCCTTTATGTTCTAAATAATTTAAATGAATAACTTTACAAGGTTTTGGAAGTGCTTGTGTGGAGACACTGAAAGTTGTACACATGCACTTCATCTTGTCAGGTTCAAAGAGGGGACTCCAAGTCCATTTCAAAGATACAACACAGATACAGGAGGAGGTTGTCTAACAAGAATATGCTTGTTGTACCTTGAAGGATTGTTTATAAATGTAGATGTCATTGCTTCCTTCTATTTTTTTCGTCTTGCTGAAGAGTATGAGATCTTCAAATAGGAAGATGTGTCGGTAACATTTCTTCCTCCCGTACCATACCACAAACTCATCTCGACGTAACAACTGACCCTGTTCTTTCAGATTCACCTGCAAACAATATGCTTAAAATGATGGATATGGCATGATGGCAACATTTCACTAAATTTATGTTTTAAAAAAGTCATTGGAAACTCCCATGAATCAATGACTGTGTACAGTCTTAGGTATGGTATAAAAATATTTAGATTACTGAATTCTTAGGTCTATACTCTGGTTGATATGACAGAGAAATGAACAGAGAATAAACAGCAAAAAAAGTAAGCCGTTTGGCCCAACAGGTCTTGGCCAGTCTTTGTGTTCTATTCAAGCCTCCTCCCACTTTTCCTCACCTGATGTTATCAGCAGAGTTTTCCTCTGTCACTAACATCCCAGTAAATGCACCTATACAATTAACCTAAATTAATTTTCTACTCCTTTGAGTAAAAAACATTTCTTCTGAATTAATAGCTTTATTTATTGTTGTTTAATATATATCTGCACCATTTAATGCTGTTCTTTTTTGCATATCTACACCATCCAAACACTTCATAACTGTAAAGGAAATCCCTTGGCTTTCTCTTTCAAGAGCAAGGAAATGTATTGTTAATATTCTTTCTGGGTTCATTTTTCCTAGTCTGGGAACACCTCTGGCATTCAGAACTATTTAAAAATACAATAAATGCACACATTTTATACTTAAATAAGAAAACATAAAGTAGCTAAAACATTTAAAAACACAATTAAAATAATTTAACATTTCCTACCTAAATACAATTGAAACATTAGTATTAATTCCTTATGTTCTTTCTTTAAGAAGCTATCCACAATTGTATCTCTTGAGAAGATTCATTAAAAATCCACAAACAAGATCTATCATAGCAGGATGTATTATGCTTACATAGTAAGATTAATTCATTTTTACTATGTAATTTTAAATGTAAATATGTAATTTCTAATTCCATTTTCCAGTCAGTGAGGATTTGGTAAGGAGGAGTTGACTGCAGTTCTTGCTCTTTACCAAGACTCTCAGTTGCAAAGGAATTACTGGATGAGGATAACACTGCAATTTATTCTAAATGCTCTCATGTGAAGAATGGGTACAATGTCATGTCTGTTTGAATGCATTAATATCTTCACTATATTGCAGAAAAGCGGGGGGAAATATAAAATTATGACACAAATATACCATGCCTTTGAGATTGCACTGTATCTTCTCTTCACTTTGTGCGACCTCAGTAAAACAACCAGCGTAATCTAAGACCTATCCCATACTTCCTCTCTTCTCCTCCCTCCCGTCCATCAGATAGAAGATGCAAAAGCCTGAATCAATCTCACTGTTATAAGACCACTAAACAGTCCCCTAGGATGATAAGATGGACTCTTAACCTCATGATATACCTCATTCTGATTTTGTACTTTATTCTTTACCTGCACTGCACTTTCTCTGTAGCTGCTGCACTTCACCCTGCTTTGTTTTTGGTTTACCTTCTACTACCTCAGTGTACTGTGTAATGACTTGATCTGTATGAGCAGTAACCAAGGCAACACACAAAATGCTGAAGGAACTCAGCATTTCAGATCAAATCAGATAGCATCTATGGAGGGGAATAAATAGACTGCCGATGAGTCTTGGTCTGAGACGTTGACTGTTTATTCCCTTCCATAAATGCTGAGTTCCTCCAGAATTGTGTGTGTGTGTGTTACTCTGGATTTCTAGCATCTGCAGAATTTCTTGTGTTTATAGTATGCAAGACAAGCTTGTCATTGTATTTTGGCACGAGTGATAATAACAAAACAATTCCAATTCTGAGTTTACAAGATATTCAACCTGACATTATAATTAAATCCGACATTTTATAATTTCAAAGTTTGAAGAACTCAAGCTTGCCATAAACTTGCAGATACTACGCTAATACTGGTGCAATTTTCATGATACCCAATTCTTTATTTCATTGAAAATGTGATAATGAAAATGGAAGTCTGAATACAAAATAATAAAAAGAACTGTATCTAAACTTACATCACACTCCTGTATATCATCCATAGCAATAAGATCATTGCCATAGCGGAGCTGGAAGCACACAATATCGTGGGCTGCCTGAAGTTCCTTGCACTCCTTCTCCTGGGCTGGACTGCATTCCTTGAACATGTCCCTCAGAAGCAGGTTGTATTTGCTGATCCTCTGAATAGGTTTCAAAAGATAGGATGCCAAGTCCATTTTGTCACCTAGTTCCAGCTGCTTGGCCTTTGACAAGAGAAAAGGAATATTTGAGATGGTCCCAAGCCCAGCTGCAAAACAAGCAGGGTTGAGCATGCGGCTAGCAAACCAATCCCATAAAAACCCAGTGCTATAGAAGTTCCATAAGAAGCTCCAAAGACCTCATCCCTGGGAGAGGAAGGATCTTTGCCGGGAAGTAAAAGACTGGCGCTGGACAGAGAACTCTGCAAACTGCTGTTGGCAGATATGCTCCAGTAGGGATATTGGGCTTAGTAAGCAATTGAAAATCCATCCCATCTTAACTCCATTTTTTCCCTTTTAAAAAAGTGTTTTAGGCCTGTGATATGGATAAAGCTCATGCTTGACACCTGGACCTAAATTCTCCATGTTGCTGAAAGGATGCAAAATATAATCTCCTTTGTCTCTACATGACCATGTTCACCTTTCTAACTCTCACATGACGTGGGCTGCAAATTCAAGTGTTGATAATATTAATACAGTGACTTGTTCTTTAGAAGACATTTTGCTACCAAATCAAATATCCACTGAGGAATCAAGCCTTAGAGTTGTGTTCTCAGTTACATAAGAATCAGCAACCACGATCAACATTATTTTCACAGAGAAAAGGAGAATATCCAGAGTGAACGAGAAACCTTGTGAGGTTTCTCAAGGGGTACCTGGTCATAGAACAGTACAGGCCCTTCAGCCCATAATGTTGTGCCAATCTTTTACCCTACTCTAAGATCAATCTCATCTTTCCCTCCTACAATGCCCTCTAGTTTTTCTACCATCCATGTGCTTCTCTAAGAGTTTCGTAAATGTTCCTAATGTATCTGCCTCTACCACCACCCTTGGCAGGATATTACATACATCTATCATTCTCTGCATTAAAAAACGAATCCCTGATACCCCCCTCATACTTTCCTCCATTCATCTTACGTAAGAACATAAAGAAATAGGAGCAGGAGGTGGTCATCTGGCCCATCAAACCTACTTCTCCATTCAGCAAGATCATGGCTGATCTGACCATGAACTCATCTCCACCTACCTGCTTTCCCCCATAACCCTTAATTTCCCTACTATGCAAAAATATATCCAACCTTGTCTTAAATATATTTAATGAGGTAGCCTCCACTGCTTCATTGGGCAGGGAATTCCACAGATTCACCACTCTCTGAGAAAAGCAGTTCCTGCTCATCTCAGTCCTAAATTTACTCCCCTGAATCTTGAGGCTATGTCCGATAGTTCTAGTCTCACCCACCAGAGTAAACAACTTTCCTGCCTCTATCTCATCTATCCCTTTCATTATTTTATATATTTCTATGAGATCTCCTCGCGTTGTTCTGAATTCCAGTGAGTACAGCTCCAAGTGACTCAATCTCTCCCCAGGGTCTAACCCTCTCATCTCTGGAATCAACCTGGTGAGCCTCCTCTGCAGCACCTCCAAAGCCAGTGAAGTGACATTTTTAATTTTCCAGTTTTCTGGAACCATTCCAGAATCGGGTGATCCTTGAAAGGTCGTTACTAATGCCTCCCCGATCTCCTCAACCCTGGGGTGTACACCATCTGATCCAGGTGACTTACCTGCCTTCAGACTTTTCGGTTTCCCAAGAACCTCTCTAGTTATGGTAAATTCACACACTTCATGCCCTCTGACACCTGGAACTACCACCATACTGCTAGTGTCTCCCACAATGAGGACTGATGCAAAAACATTACTCAGTTTGTCCGCTATTTCATTGTCCCTCCCCCCCCCATTACTACCCCAGGGAGGAGATACAGGAGCCTGAAGTCCCACAATCAATGATTCAGGAACAGCTACTTCCCTTCCATCAGATTTCTTAACTCTATCTCATTATTGCTCTTTTGGCACTAATTATGTATTTTTCTGGAATTTGTAGGTTTTTATGTGTTTGCACTGCACCAGTACTGGAAAACAACACACTTCATGTCGAATGTCAGCGATAGTAAATGTGATTCTGAAAAACTGACATAAATGAAGCAGACCATTCCAAATGTAAGTCTGGTTTTGGTACAGTATCCAAGGTTACAGACACACGCTTTGAAAGTATAACATCCACCCTATTGGTTAATCCAGTCTGGAAGCAATAGGTGTCAGTGCAATCATTTTGCATCTGTATTAGATAATCTGAAATACGTACCCTGAAAAATGTGTTTCCATGGCTGCTGAGCAGCAAGTCAGACCGGGGCTTGTTCTTGCTGTATAATGCATAAAGTCCAAATTGTTTTTCCTGTGATAAAAGAATGAAAGAGCAAATATATTTTATTAATGATGAAGGAATCATTTTTGATACATTTCTCAATTTATTTCTCACTTGAGTTTCCTCAAATTCAATTTTTGTCGTCTTTCCAAGCATCCAGTAGGATTAGTCGCTCAAGACAAAAGTCATGCAAATGGACCAGATTGTTCAGTATGTCATTTTTTGTGCAATTTATTATCCATAATCTGCCATTCTCCATTCTGGCTCCCTTCTTACCGCTTTTCTTGTACTCACCTGCCCATCACTTCCCTTTGATACCCCTGCTCCCTGCCATTCGTCCATGGTCCACGCTCCTCTCCTATCAGATTCCTTCTAAGGCCCTTTACTTCTTCCACCTATTACCTCCCAGGTTCTCACTTCATTCCTCCCTCCTCCATCCAGCCACCTTTCCCCTCACCTGGTTTCACTTATCACTTGCAACCTTGCCCTCCTTCCTCTCCCCTTTTTATTATGGCTTCTTCCCCCTTTCTTTCCAGTCCGATGAAGGATCTCAGCCCAAAAGTCGACTGTTACTCTTCAACATAGATGCTACTTGACCTGCTGAGCTCCTCCAGCATTCTGTGTGCGTGTGTTGTTCGGGATTTCCAGCATCTGTAGAATCTCTTGTGTTCATGAAGCATTTGTGATAACAGATTTAAAAGAAGATCTAATACATGTATAAAGGAGAAGAAATTAGAGAGATAAAAACACAAAATGCTGGCAGAACTCAGCAGGCCAGACAGCATCTATGGGAGGAGGTAGTGACGATGTTTCGGGATGAAACCCTTCATCAGGAGTGAAGTAACATGGGATGGTTGAGGGGGGATAAGAAGTGGGGGGAGGGATGAAGTAGAGAGCTGGGAAGTGATAGGCTGGAGGGAAATGGGCTAGGGGGAAGGTGGAGAATTATGGGAAATAAAAGAGAAAGAAAGGTAGGGCTGGGGGGAGATTATAGTGAGGGGGAGAAGAGAGAGAGAAAGAGAACCAGACTAAAATAATAGATAGGGATGGGGGTAAGTGGGGGGCAGGGGTATCAATGGAGGTCAGTGAGTTGGATGTTCATGCTGGCAGGAAGGAGGCTACCTAGGCGAGAGATAAGGTAATGCTCCATCGACCTGCGTGTGGCCTCATCTTGACGGTAGAGGAGGCCATGGACAGACATGTCGGAGTGGGAGTGGCCTGTGGAATTGAAATGTGTGGCCACAGGGAGATTCCACCACTGCTAGAGGACTGAGCGCCGGTGTTTGGCGAAATGGTCTCCCAGTCTGCGATCTGTGGAATTGAAGTGTGTGGCCACAGGGAGATCCCGCCACTGCTGGAGGACTGAGTGTCGATGTTCGGCGAAACGGTCTCCCAGTCTGCGTCTAGACCTCCGTTGATAGCCCTACCCCCCCCCCTTACCCCCACCCCTATCTATTATTTTAGTCTGGTTCTCTTTCTCTCTCATTTCCCCCCCTCACTATAATCTCCCCCCAGCACTACTTTTCTTTCTCTTTTATTTCCCATAATCCTCCACCTTCCCCCAGCCCATTTCTCTTCAGCCTATCACTTCCCAGCTCTCTGCTTCATCCCTCCCCCCACTTCTTATCCCCTCTCCACCATCCCATGTTACTTCACTCCTGATGAAGGGTTTCATCCCGAAAAGTCGTGACTACCTCCTCCCATAGATGCTGTCTGGCCTGCTGAGTTCTGCCAGCATTTTGTGTTTTTATTCATTTCCAGCATCTGCAGATTCACCCATGTGCCTAGAAATTACAGAGATATTGGTATGGATGTTGAAAGACAGATGGAATTCAAAGGAACTGAATAACCTAAGAGACAAACAACTTTCATGGAGGTAAAGAAGGCCCAGGAGATCAGTGTCTCACGTGTCTAAGGAAGCAGCGTCCAACTCTGATGGGGTCCCTTGCACAGGTTTCCAGCTCCTTCAGGAAGTACTGGCTATGGAAATCATAGAGCTTCTCTAGATTCCCAAAGATAGTTCCTCGCTGTCCCCGCAAATCCTGAGGCAGGTCCATGCGATCCATCTCAGGGAAGTAATGTGAGAAGACGTATCCAAGCGAACGGACATACTCCCTCTCAGTGATCAATATCTCCTCCATAATGTGTTGAAGTTTATTACTGTGAAAGGCAAGAAGCAAATAGAAGTAGACATATTATTAAAATCTTTTCTTTCAACAATCTGATCAAACCACAGTAAATAAAAAGACAATATCCTAAAATTGACAATTGGAACACTAATTGGAATTTCAGTGTTGTAAGTATGTTTTAAAATATTAAAAATAAAATAAGTTCAATTTTGAAAATCTTACGTTTGCGTCTCTAATCTCATTTTGGCTACCCAAATAAGGATTTATCATGGGAAACTGGTCGAAAAGCAGAGTTTTGAAAAGAAAGGCGAGGAGGAAAATAGATTGAGAAACTCAAAGAGAAAGTATGTGTCTTGGGTAGTAGAGGTCAAAGTAATGATATGTGATGAGAGGTGCCGAGGAAGATCTGAGGAAGAGCTGTATCACCCTGAGGATGGATGAAATCTAAAAGGCACTGCTTTAAGAGGGAGGGTGGTGATAGATATTTTCACAATATCTGAATAGTATTTAGATGCGTATTTGAATGGTCAAAGCATAGAAGGCTACAGGCCATTGGTCTGATGGTTGGCATAGATATGATGGAGCATAGGGCTTATTACCTTGCTGTGTGGCTCTAACTTTATAACCAGTCTTATATCAAGTACAATTGAACATGCACATCTAGAGCAAAGTTTACTTAATTCCCAGTGCCCCCAGCTTTGCATTACATTGCCACTTTGATCTAATAGAATCTTTCAAACCAAATAGCTACCCAACCTTACTTTCTTACAATTATACCATAGCTTAGACTAAAGATAGCCTTAACATAGATGTGGAAACTCATATCAACTTCAATATTTATCACTTTTAAATACTGGTTATGGGAACAGCCAACAAAAAGAAAGTTTACTCGGCCAGATGTCTTCTAAAGCAAAGACACGGTAACATGCCCATCCTAACCACTTATTAAAATTTGGCAACATTTAGACCACAAGACATAAGAGCAGAATTAGGTCATTTGGCCTATCAAGTCTTCTCCACCATTACATTTAATTTCCCACTCAGCCCCATTCTCCTGCATTCTCCCATAACCTTTGACACTCTTATCAAATTACTTCTAATCTTTAAACTTGTAACCTTTATCAATTGACTTCATAGCAAGGCTCTTAAAGGGCAAAAATCTGTTGTCTTGAACAGCTTAAACTCAAAGATATTACCTGAGGCAATGATGTTATACAGGTCAGAGACACTTGTTGTAGGAAGGAAAACAGATGCTGCAGGGAGTATAGTTCTTCCAACATAGGATACAACTTCCATAGTAGTAATTTGTGTGAGGATGTTGCCAGGATTTGAGGGCCTGCGTTATACAGAGAGGTTGGCCAGCCGAGGCCTTTATTCCTTGGAATATATGAGAATGAGGACTGATGACATAGAAATGTGTAAAATTATGAGTGGCAGTGAGATGGTGGATGGTAACAGTCTCGCTGGGCTTGATTCTGGTTAGACGCCCTTTCCGCAGTGGCGTGCTTTTTACACGTACAGCGCAGACTGTAACACAGACCACTTGCTGGTGTGCTGCAAGATCAGTTTGTAGTCAAAGAAATTCATTGTGCTAAGCAAGAAGGGAGCTGTCACGTTGATGTCAGCAAGGTATCTCACCCTGACCTACCGGAGCAGTTGGTAAGTCAGTCGAGAAAGAACTGAGCACCCAGCAGCCTGGAAATTCTGTCACAAAGAAATGGAAACTTCTGCAGAATACCATCTACAGCACAATTTTAGCTACCTTTGGGAAGAGGACCGCTTAACAACTGAACAGTTCAACGCCAAATCTAATAAGGTGGCTCCCGTCATTGAAGCAAAATGTTTTGTCCTAGCTGAGTATAAGCGTTTGGCAGCTGAGAGGAGCCTCAGGGAAGGCACTGGTCAATGATGGAACTCCCCCAGACCTGATCAAGCACAGCATAACTATCCTGCTGCACCCACTACATGAAGTCCTCTGTCAGTGCTGGCAGGAAGGAGCTGTATCACAGGATAAGAGGGATGCCAAGATTATTACACTCTACTAAAAGGTGAGAAAAGCGATTAACAACTACAAGGGCATCTCCGGCTTGAATGTTGTTTACAAAGACTTTGCCCGAGTCTTCCTGGTCTGCCTACAAAAGTTGGCCTAACATGTCTACCTGGAGTCACAGTGTGGCTTCTGCGCTGGAAGATCATCTATGGACGTGATTTTCTCTCTCTGCCAGAACTGCAGAGAACAAAAGAAGCCCCTGTACATTGCGTTTATTGATCTCACCAAGGTATTTGACTTGGTCAGCAGTGATGGGCCCTTTCAGATCCTCTCTAAGGTAGGCCAGGAACGCAGAGTATGATCAAATCCTTCCACAACGACAGGAAGGGGAATGTGCAGTACGATAGCTCATCAAGCAAGGTTGTGTTCTTGTCCCATCGCTCTTTGGGATCTTCCTTGCCCTTCTCCTAAGGAACAAATTTGGCACAGCAACAGAGGGGATCTACCTCCACACTAAATCAGACGGTAGGCTGCTCGTCTAAAAGCCAGAACCTAAGTCCGTGAGGCAATGAACAGAGACGTGCCATTTGTTGATGATTCAGCAGTCACAACCCACACTCCACTGCACCTCCAGAGCCTGATGAATTGCTTCTCCCAGGCCTGCAAGAAATTCAGTCTGACTATCAGCCTGAAAAAGACAAACATCTTGGGACAAGGTGTGGAGGCACCACCAGTTATTACTTCTGATAACTACAAATTGGATGCTGTTCATCAGTTCACATACCTGTGTCCACCATCAGTGACAACCTCTCGCTGGATGCAGAAATAGACAAGTGCATCGGGACGGCTGCAACAAATCTTGTCTGCCTCACCAGTTGAGTCTGAGAGAACTCCAAACTCCCAGTCAAAACAAAGACGGCAGTGTACAATGCTTGTGTCACCAGCACACTGCTGTACAGCAGTAGGACCTGGGCAACATACACTAAGCAGGAGAGAAGGTTCAACACCTTCCATTTAAGATACCTTCACCTTGGGCATCGCCTGGAGAAACAAAGTACCTATTGCCGAGTTTCTCTTTTGTACACAATGCTCAGGCAGTGTAGGCTGTGCTAGCTGAGCCAGCTCTGCTACGTCCAAAAAGGCATCCTCTATGGCGAGCTGGCTTCAGGCAAGAGACAGCTGGCCACACGTATCTGTGCTAAAGGATGTCTGCAAGCAGGACATGAAGGCGCTGGATATCAACACTGAGTCCTGAAAGAAAGTGCAGCCAACTACACGAGATGAAGAAGCACCCTGAAACAACACCTTAAGTCAGGTGAGGAAAAATTCCTGTAAGATGAAGACGACAAGCGGGCCGATAGAAAGGAATGCTGCAGCTCCATTAGAGCTGAGACCATTTATAGATACGAGCTTTGCAACAGAGACTGCCACTCTCACATTGGTCTTGTCAGCCACAGATGGCACTGCACCAACATAGATAGCTACGACACAACATCTATAATCAACCATGACCACTAGAGGGCCACAAACTGTCTCTTCCGCAGGGCTGGTGAGTCCAAACCTAGGGAGCAAAGTTTAGCGTGAGAGAGGAAAGGTTAGAAAGAGACCTGAGGGGAAACAGATTTTATGAGAGAGTGGTGAGTATATGGAATGAGCTGCCAGAGGAAGTAGTTGAGGCAAGTACATTGGTATCAGCTTAGAAGCACTGGGACAGGTACATGGCAACACTTTGAGGAAAATGGGCCGAACACAGGAGATTGGTGCTGGTTGGGCAACAGGATCTGTATATGTGTTTTATTGCTCTATAACTCAAAGTTGAATTGGATGAAAGATTAGGCTAGGATGACAAACCTGCGAGTTCCTGCATTCTAATTATGGTAAGCCTGACAGATGTTAGCAAAAATACACCTGCCAAGATTAAGACTACCATCATACCCCCAGGAAATATTAGGTCCAGCTGGCACATCCTGGCTGCTGTCATGACCTGTACTTCTGAAGAAATGCAGCGACAAACTTTTGCAACAGGACAATAGACACAATCCTCCAAAACTGATGTCAGAATTCCAGGACACTATGAATGGATCCACTGTACTTTAGAGAATCTCTGCCAAATGTTGTGAACTTGTGCTGGATTCTGTGGCTCAGTTCTAATGGGGCAGTGTACTACATTTGAATCAGGAACCCCTTCAACCTTTCCTTATTACAGGTGAGAGGTTTTCCTGGCTCCTGGTGATGTGAGTCCGTCGTTTATTAGTCACGCAGTAGAAAATCTTGCATCCACTTTATATTGAGACTTTGTCTCTTCTGTCACTCTAGGTATGAGTGGAGGCAGGGGATAGTTTGGCCATGAGGTAAGGGTTAAGACTATAAGGCAAAAGATCAGAATTAGGCCACTCAGCCCATCAAATCTACTCTGTCATTCAGCCAATTAAGTATGCTTGGACATTCTTTAATGGCTGATTTATTATCCTTCTCAATGCCATTTCCCTGCCTTCTTGCCTAACCTTTAACAACCTGACTAATTAAGAACCTACCAGCCTCTGCTTTAAATATAAGGCCATAAAACCATTAGGCATAGGAGACCAATTAGGCCATTCAGCACAGTAAATCTGCTCTGCCTTTTCATCATAATTGATTTATTATCCCTTACAACCCCATTCTCCTTCTTTGTTCCTGTAACGAATGATTTCCTGACTAATCCAAGAACCTATCAACCTCCACTTTAAATACAATTGTCTGTGGCAATGAATTCCACAGATTCACCAGCTGAAGAAATTCATCCTCATCTCTGTTCTAAATGGACATCCCTCTATTCTGAAGCTGTACCCTCTGGTCCTAGACTCTCCTACTATATGAAACATCCTCTCCATATCCACTCTATCTAAGCCTTTCAATATTAGGTAGGTTTCAGTAAGATTCACCTCCTTATTCTCCTAAACTCCAGTGAGTATAGGCTCAAACTATCAAACACTCCTCATACTTTCATTCCTGAAATCATTCTAATGAATCTCCCTGGACCTTCTCTGATGTCAACACATCCTTTATTAGATAAGGGGCCCAAAACTGTTCACAATACTCCAAATGTAGTCTGAATAATGCATTAAAAAGGCATTTTTATATTCTAGTCCTCTCAAACTGAATGCTAACATTATATTTGCCTTCTTTACCACCAACTCAACTTTCAAATTAAACTTTAGTGAATCCTGCATGGGGACTCCCAAGCCCCTTTGCACCTTAGATTTTTGAATTTTTTCCCCATTTAGAAAATAATGTGAGCCTTTATTTCTTCTACAAAAGTGCCCGAAAAAGTACACTACAGTTTATTCCATCTGCCACTTCTTTGCTCGTTCTCCCAATCTGTCTAAGTCATCTGTAGACTCCCTGTTTCCTCAACACTACCCGTTCCTCCACCTATCTTTGTATCACAATCTTGGCCACAAAACCATAAATTCCATTCTCCAAATCATTGACATATAATGTGAAAAGAAGTGGCCACAATACCGACCCTTGGTGAACACCAGTAGTCACTGGCAGTCAATCAGACAAAGCCCCCTTTACTCCCACTCTTTTGTCTCCTGCCAATCAGCTCATCTTCTATCCATGCGAGTATCTTGTTTGGGCTCTGATCTTGTTAAGCAGCCTCATGTGTGGCGCCTTGAAAAAGGCCTTCTGAAAAGCCATTAAACAGCACCCACTGATTCCTTATTTGTCCATTCTGCTTTTTATTTCCTCAAAGAATTCCAACAGATTTGTCAGGCAAGATTTCCCCTTAAGGAAGGCGTGCTGATTTTAGCCCAGCATGTACCTTCAAGTACCTCAAAACCTCATATTTAGTAATGGACTCTAACATCTTCTCAACCCTTTAAATCAGGCTAACTAGCATCTAATTTCCTTTATTCTGCCTCTGTCTCTTCTTAAAGAGTGGGGTAACATTTGCAATTTTTCCGACCTCCGGAATCATTCCAGAATTTAGTGATGCTTGATAGATCATTACTAATGCCTCCACTAACTCTTCAGCTACTTCTTTCAGAAACCTAGGGTGTACCTATCAGGTCCAGATGATGCATCTACCTTCAAATCTTTCAACTTTCTTAGCACCTTCTCCTTAGTAATAGCAACTGACTGCAATTTTACCCCATCATCAGCCTGTCCTTTCTCACAGTGTCAGTACATGCTGCATCTACTTGTATACCAACCATTCCACCCTCAGCCTTATCACACTGGTTCCTATCCCTCTGTAAAATTAGCTTAAACCCTCCCCAAAAGCTCTTGTAAACTTCCCCTCAAAGGTATTGGTGCCCCTCGAATTCGGGTGTAAGCAGTCCTTTTTGTACAGGTCATATCTTCCCCAGAAGAGAACCCAATGATTCACAAATCTGAAACCCTGCCCATTGCACCAGTTCCTCTGCCACACTTCCATCTGCCAAGTCATCCTATTCTTACCCTTACTGACACATGGCACAGGCAGCAATCCAGAGATTACTACACTTGAGGTCTTGTTTTTCAGCTTTCTACCAAACTTCTTATATTTTCTCTTCAGGACTTGATCCCTTTTCCCACCTGAGTTGTTGGTACCAATATATACCACGACTTCCCATTGTTCACCCTCCCCCTTTAGAATGCTGTGGACCCAACCTGAGGCTATGTCCACACTAGACTGGATAATTTTGAAAACACCGGTTTCACGTTAAAAACGATAGGTGTCCACACTATGCATTTTAAAAAATATCTCTGTCCACATTGAAATGGAGATTTCGGTGAATCTCCTCCTACTGCACATGCACAGGACACATCTACCGAAAACAAGCGACGTGTTTGGTGTCGAATCTCACTGTGAAAGATTTGCTGCGCGTTTGTCCAGTTACAGACTAGAAAAGCTTAAACGACAGACAGCTGCTGGCTCTCACGCAGGAGGACTTAAAAGTAAAAAAAAAACAAATACGGGAGCGTATGGAGGCAACCAAAAGGGAGTTCACGGACAGTATGACCCAGCTGACGTCAAACATTGAAAAACTGATGAACTCTTGTATTAATAAAGCACCTTGTTAAATGTATAAAACATGTCTGCATCAGTGTTACCTTGTATTTCCATACAATGTTACACTAGGCTGTTACACATCTATTGTCAGAGAAGTACTTGCATAATTAGGTAAATATTTCTAACTCTACTGGCATCAGTCTCGTTGCCGCCTGTTCTGAAATTGTTAGGTTGCGTTCAAGAAAACAATGAAATTCCACGCTGCTGCCACCATCTGTTCCGGCACGTCATGACAGCATTTTTAAATTTCTCCAATTACCCCATCCACACTGCTGTGGCCAAGCAGCGTTTTCAAAATTACACACCCTGGACAACGTTTCTGAAATTCTTCGGTTTTGGGGGACGAAAACACCGTTTTAGTGTGGACGGAGGGTAAGAACGAAGAGAAAAAGCTTCGGTTACAGATTTATCCAGCGTAGTGTGGACGTAGCCTAAGGCCTCCCTGACCCTGGCACCTGGAAGGCAAAATACCATCCGGGTTTCTTTTTCAGAACCACAGAATCTCCCGTCTGATCCTCTAACTATGGAATCCCCAATCACTACTGCACTCCACTTCCTCTTCTGAGCCACAGAGCCAGACTCAGTGTCAGAGACCAGGTCCCTGGTCGCTGTGGCTCCCTCCCCCACCCCACCCCCACAACAGTATCCTAAACAGTATACTTACTAGATAGATAGATAGATAGATAGATACTTTATTCATCCCCATGGGGAAATTCAACATTTTTTCCAATGTCCCATACACTTGTTGTAGCAAAAACTCATTACATACAATACTTAACTCAGTAATAATATGATATGCATCTAAATCACTAACTCAAAAAGCATTAATAATAGCTTTAAAAAAAAGTTCTTAAGTCCTGGCAGTTGAATTGTAAAGCCTAATGGCATTGGGGAGTATTGACCTCTTCATCCTGTCTGAGGAGCATTGCATCGACAGTAACCTGTCGCTGAAACTGCTTCTCTGTCTCTGGATGGTGCTATGTAGAGGATGTTCAGGGTTTTCCATAATTGACCGTAGCCTACTCAGCGCCCTTCGCTCAGCTACCGATGTTAAACTCTCCAGTACATTGCCCACGACAGAGCCCGCCTTCCTTATCAGCTTATTAAGACGTGAGGCGTCCTTCTTCTTAATGCTTCCTCCCCAACACGCCACCACAAAGAAGAGGGCGCTCTCAACAACTGACCTATAGAACATCATCAGCATCTCACTGCAGACATTGAATGACGCCAACCTTCTAAGGAAGTACAGTCGACTCTGTGCCTTCCTGCACAAGGCATCTGTGTTGGCAGTCCAGTCTAGCTTCTCGTCCAACTGTACTCCCAGATACTTGTAGGTCTTAACCTGCTCCACACATTCTCCATTAATGATCACTGGCTCCATATGAGGCCTAGATCTCCTAAAGTCCACCACCATCTCCTTGGTCTTGGTGACATTGAGACGCAGGTAGTTTGAGTTGCACCATATCACAAAGTCCTGTATCAGTTTCCTATACTCCTCCTCCTGTCCATTCCTGACACACCCCACTATGGCCGTGTCATCAGCGAACTTCTGCACATGGCAGGACTCCGAGTTATATTGGAAGTCAGATGTGTACAGGGTGAACAGGACCGGAGAGAGTACGGTTCCCTGTGGCGCTCCTGTGCTGCTGACCACTGTGTCAGACCTACAGTCTCCTATTAAAGGGGACAGTGCCATAGGTATTTTGTACTGGCTGTCTATTCTCTTTCCCTCTGCTGACAGTCACCCAGGTACCTGCTTCCTGTGAATTAGGGGTGACTACCTCCCTGTAGCTCTTATCTGGCACCCCCTCATTCTCCAGTACAAGCTGAAGGCCATCGAGCTACTTTAACGTGGTCTCTAAGTGGCTGAAGCTTGATGCACTTCATTTAGACTGGAGGTCTCCCTGAGATCCCACATCTCACATGAAGAATGTACCATTAAACTTGGGCCCATTCTCATTGCACTAGCTATATGCTAATAGACAAATAAGAGAAAAAAAATGCTAGAACTTGCTTAGAGCCTCCACCTGTTCTTGCCCAAGTCTGTTGTGCCAAAGTCTGACCACTAACAGCTAACAGCTGCAGTGATGTGGACTACAGATTACAACAGGAACTAGAAAAGGCTTGTCAGAAGGGCAATGTTATGATAATTGTGGGGGATTTCAATGTGCGAGTGGATTGGGAAAATTAGGTCGGCACTGGATCTCAAGAGAGAGAATTTATAGAATGTCTACGAGATGGCTTTTTAGAACAGCTTGTTGTTGAGCCCCTAGGGGATCGGCTGTACTGGATTGGGTATTGTGTAATGAACCAAAGGTGATTAGAGAGATTGAGGTGAAGGAACCCTTAGGAGGCAGTGATCATAACATGATTGAATTCACTGTGAAATTTGAGAAAGAGAAGCCAAAATTCGATATGTTGGTACTTCAGTGAAGTAAAGGAAATTACAGTGGCATGAGAGAGGAACTGGCCAAGGTTGACTGGAAAGGGACACTAGTGGGAAGTACGGCAGAGCAGCAGTGGCTGGAATTTATGCGAGAAGTGAGGAAGGTGCAAGACAGATATATTCCAAAAAAGAAGAAATTTTCGAATGGAAAAAGGATGCAACCGTGACTGAGAAGAGAAGTCAAAGTCAAAGTAAAAGCAAAGGAAAGGGCATACAAAGAAGCAAAAATTAGTGGGAAGACAGAGGATTGGGAAGAAAACTAAGAAGGTCATTAAGAGGGAAAAGATGAACTATGAAAGGAAGCTAGCAAATAATATCAAAAAGGACACTAAAAGCTTTTTCAAGTATATAAAGAGTAAAAGACAGGTGAGAGTAGACATGGGACCGATAGAAAATGATGCTGGATAAATTGTAATGGGAGATAAGGAGGTGACGGAGGAACTGAATGTGTATTTTGAGGAAGACATCAGCACTATACCAGACACTCAAGAGTGTCAGGGAAGAGAAGTGTGCACAGTCACAATCATGAGAGAGAAAGTACTCAGGAAGCTGAATAGTCTAAGGGTAGATAATTCTTCCAGACCAGATGGAATGCACCCTCATGTTCTGAAGGAAGTAGCTGTGGAGATTGCGGAGGCATTAGCAATGATCTGGAGAATGGTTCTGGAGGACTGGAAGGTTGCAAATGTCACTCCGCTATTTAAAAAGGGGGCAAGGAAACAAAAAGGAAATTATAGACCTGTTAGCTTGACATCAGTGATTGGGAAGTTGTTGGAGTTGATTGTCAAGGATGAGGTTACGGAGTACCTGGAGGCATATGACAAGATAGGCAGAACTCAGTATGGTTTCCTTAAAGGAAAACCCTGCCTAACAAACCTATTGAAATTTTTTGAGGAAATTACAAGTAGGCTAGACAAGGGAGATGCAGTGGATGTTGTGTATTTGGATTTTCAGAAGGCCTTTGACAAGGTGCCGCACATGAGGCTGCTAAACAAGATAAGAGCCCATGGAATTACAGGAAAGTTACATACGTGGATACAGCGTTGGCTGATTGGCAGGAAACAGAGAGTGGGAATAAAGGGATCCCATTCTGGTTGGCTGCCACTTACCAGTGGTATTCCACAGGCGTCTGTGCTGGGGCCGCTTCTTTTTATGTTGTATATCAACGACTTGGATTATGGAATAGATGACTTTGTGGCTAAGTTTGCTGATGATACAAAGACAGGTAGAGGGGCTGTAGTGCTGTGGAAACAGACAGTCTGCAGAGAGACTTGGATAGATTGGGAAAATGGACAAAGAAGTGGCAAATGAAATACAATGTTGGAAAGTGTATGGCTGTGCACTTTGGCAGAAGAAATAAATGGGCAGACTATTATTTAAGTGGGGAGAGAATTCAAAGTTCTGAGATGCAACGGGACTTGGGAGTCCTCGTGCAGGATACCCTTAAGGTTAACCTCCAGGTTGAGTCGGTGGTGAAGAAGGCGAATGTAATGTTGGCATTTATTTCTAGAGGAATAGAGTATAGGAGCAGGGATGTGATGTTGAGGCTCTATAAGGCACTGGTAAGACTGCACTTGGAGTACTGTGTGCAGTTTTGGGTTCCTTATTTAAGAAAGGATCTGCTGACATTGGAGAGGGTTCAGAGAAGATTCACTAGAATGATTCTGGGAATGAGAGGGTTAACATATGAGGAACGTTTGACCGCTCTTGGACTGTACTCCTTGGAGTTTAGAAGAACAAGGGGGGACCGCATAGAAACATTTTGAATGTTGAAAGGCATGGACAGAGTGGATGTGGCAAAGTTGTTTCCCATGGTGGGGGAGTCTAGTACGAGAGGGCATGACTTGAGGATTTAAGGGCGTTCACTCTGAACAGAGATGCAAAGAATTTTTTTTAGCCAGAGGATGGTGAATCTGTGGAATTTGTTGCTACGGGTGGCAGTGGAGGTCAAGTCATTGGGTGTATTTAAGGCAGAGATTGATAGGTATCCGAGTAGCCAGGGCAACAAAGGTTATGGTGAGAAGGCGGGAGAGTGGGACTAAATGGGAGAATGGATCAGCTCATGATAAAATGGCGGAGCAGACACAATGGGCTGAATGGCCGACTTCTGCTCCTTTGTCTTACGGTCACTCTAACTCTGTCTACTCTACCAATGGCCGTTCCACTTACAGCTCACTTCTTTTCATTTCCCACTAGATCATTATGATTGCAGCCCACCAAAAAGTCCTGAAAGGCCCCCAATTCTTTTTAAACCTCACACTGCCTCAGCCAAACAAGTTACTGCTTGTTTTTACCAATGACTTGCCCTAGGGCAATGAATTCCACAGATTCACTACCTTCTTATTAATGAAATTCCTCCTCATCAATGTTGTGAAGAGACATCTTTGTAGACTACTTTGTAAAGTAGACTACCCTGTCCATTGAACTCTTTTAGTGCCACTGCAGGAAGAAATACCCAGGCAAGCAGAGTGCAGTCATGGCTGTCCTGGCTTGGGTCTTGTAGTGCCATAAGGGGACATGGACTGGACCCAAGCTGAGGACACAGGCACTGAAGTACTAGGGGTAGGACGGGAACAACTAAATGAGAGACAAGACGTGCAGACCGTGGTGTGTGTGGGGGACATGACGTTCAAGGTGATGCTGGGGTTCCAAGAGAGTCTTAGAGTTTGGGCAGGCAGGAGGATCCGGGAGTTCAGGTGGGGCGGGGCAGGATCCCGGAGTTCAGGCGGGGCAGGGCAGGATCCTGGAGTTCAGGCGGGGCGGGGCAGGATCCCGGAGTTCAGGCAAGGCAGGATCCCGGAGTTCAGGTGGGGCGGGGCAGGATCCCAGAGTTCAGGCAGGGTCCAGGAGTTCACTGGGTGGGCCGCAAAACTCCTGGGCAGGGCCCGGACCTCCCAGGCAGGAACACGGGGGCCTGGGCAGATCACAGGACACCTGGGTAGGTAGCGGGGTACAACCCATCAACAACAAGAGATAGGTAGGGGCAGAGACCTCTGGGCAGACCACATAACTCCTAGGCAGGGCCCAGACCTCCCAGGCAGGAACACGGGGGCCTGAGCAGGTCGCAGGGCACCTGGGTAGGTTGTGGGGCACAACCCATCAGCAGCAAGGGATGGAAAGGGGCAGAGTCCCCCACCAGGCAACAGCAGTCCGGCCAGGCTTGCCCAACGGAGGCAAGGGATAGGAAGGGAACTAGATCCAGGGTGACTGCCAGACTTACTCAAAGAACTCGTCTTTAATGAGGGGAACTCCAACCCAGGGCAACCAGAGGAACAAGGTGAGCAGGACAACAACCCCCCCCAAACTCCACTCAGTCCCAGAACCCCCATATACACCGCCAGCCGATGGGCATCAGGTGTGCCTCCTTGAGCCCCAACAAGCCACGATGATCCACAGGTGTGACTAATTGGGCTCAAGGGCGAAAGGAGGGACGGCTACAAGACCCAGAATCCGGAGTACACAGACCAGATCAAGACCCGGAATGCGGGTTCCAGACCAGACCATAACATATAGGTGACAGAGAATTTGGGGAATGAAATTAGAACAACACAGCAATGGATAGATCATTTGGCCCATGATGTTGTACCGTTCTTGATGCCAATTTATACTAAATATCCTCCTGAGTGTATCCATATCCCTCCATTCCCTTCAAATTTATATGTCCATTTAAACGCCTCAACTTCCTGCTTCCATGACTACCCTGGTAAGCCATTCCAAGCACCTATCACTCAATGCATAAAAATCGTGCCCCATATTACCTTTGGACTTTGCTCTCTCCAAACTTAAAAGCTTCATACAAGAAATACTGGAGGAACTCAGCAGGTCAGGCAGCATCTAGAGAGGGAAATAAGTAGTCAACATTTTGGGCTAAGACCTTTCATTTGCGCTCTTATGAAGGTCTCGGTCTAAAACGTGTCTGTTCGGTTCCTTGCATAGATGGTTCCTGGTCTGAGTTCCTCAGGCATTTTGTGTGTGTGTTGTTCCAGAGATCTAACATCTGCAGTCTCCCTTACAAAGTTAGAAGTATGTTCTCTGGTATCTGACATTTCTACCCTGTGGAAAAGATTCTGACTGCCTACCTCTCTGTGCTTCACATAATTTTAGTTTTTAGTCAAGATGATATTACATTAAAATACACTGAGGAAAACAGAAGACTGATAGGCAGGTTTCTGCCCACATGTTAAACCTGTAATCTTACCAGGAATTCTCCTTCGTTGGTTCCTGTGTCAGACTGGATCCTGCAGGTTCACTAAGGGCAGAAATGATCACTGGAGCAACACTGCTGATATTACTTCGGATTCCAGCTCTGCAAGAATGCTTGTCTTCAGAGCAGAAGCTGGCGTGCCGTGAGAGCTGGAAGCCCTGTGCTGCCTGCATAATCTTCTTGGAGGGATAACTTCTGTGCCGAGCAGAAGGAGAAAACAAAGGATCTGAGTAAGAAGGGAGGGAAGAGATCTGAGGGCTTGTCTCACCACTTGACACATCCGTTGAATTCAGACACATCGGCCACTCAAATACGGAAGACTTCGCTTGTACTCTGTTTGGCTTGTTGGTTACATTTTCCTTGTGACTTTGAATAGTCCTCATAGGCGAATGTTTATGCTTTTCCTTTCTCTGCCAGGTTATTCCTTCTTCAGACCAAAAGTTTCCACTCAGGTGAGAGGTCCTTGTGATCAGATCCTTACCACTCTTTTGTTCTGTGCTCTTGGACTCTCCCTTGGTTTCTGACATAGGGCTTCCGGCAGTTTTTAATGCCTTCCTGCATAACTCCAAGGTCTCTTCGAGATGTTGCCTTGTCTCTTCACAGTTCAGCAAAGTTACATTCCACATCTTCATGCCTTTAGCATTACTTAGGCTGTGGAGCTGACTCTTCACCTGCTGAAATCTTTCAATGGAAAATTCTAAAAGTCTTTGATGGTAATTCTCAAGAAGCTTCAGCGTTTCTTCACTGAGGTCTGTCGAGCTACTCGCCCCCAGCTGGGACAAGCAATGTTTACAGTCTTCGGTCAACTTCACAGCCTGACAAAAGAGACCATGCATTAATGACCAGCATTGAAAAGGAAAGCACTACAGACGTTGGAAATCCAAAACAAAAGTGCTGGAAATAGACAGCAGACTGGGGAAAACAAATGATTTTAAAGAAATGTTCATCTGTCTGCTTACTTCATTGGAGGTGTTTCCTATATTAGGCATAAAGAGAACATTGAAAAATTACAATATCTATTTCAGAGAGTCACAGAGTGCTACAGCATGGAAATGAGCCCTTCTGCCTAACTCATTCAGGTGCTCACCTGAGCTGGTCCCAATTGCCTGCATTTGGCCAGTATCCGTCTTTAAACTTCCTTATCCTTATACTTATCCAACTCTCTCTTAAATATCATTATTTCAGAGCTATAGCATCATAAGGCTACACAGCACAGAAACAGGCCCTTCATCCCAACCAGTCCATGCCAACCACGTTGCCATCCAGCTCATCACAATTTTCTGCATTCAGCCCTCATCCCTCCATGTACCTGTCCAAGTGCTTCTTAAATGATACTATTGTACCTTCCTCAACCACTCCATCTGGCAGCTCAATCCATATACACAACCCCCACATGACAACATTGTCTCTCAAATCTTCCCCCTCTCACCCTAAACCCATGCCCTCTAGTTTTCGGTTCTCTTTCCCTGGGGGAAAGACTGTGTGCACTCATCCTTTCTATGCCCTTTATGATTTTATACACCTCTGTAAAATCATCCCTCAGCTTTCCACACCCAAGAATAAAGTCCTACCCTGTCTGTCCTCTCCCTATAACCTGGGTCCTGCAGTCCTGACAACATTCCGCTAAATTTCCTTTGCAGCTGGCTCTATGCTTCCTCTCATTGGTGTGTACTTACATTCTTAAATCTGAGGAGCATCGATTTGATCTTTTGATGGGTGAAGTGGGCTTGTCAGCTGCTTTACCCACACATTAAGTGCCAAAATAACACGTGCATTCTTAAAAATGCCCGTGGCCTACTCTGTACTTCCACTGGGATTTTCCCAGTTATCCACAGTACCAACAAGGCTTGGAGAAACACCAACGAAGCAAGCAGAATCAGAATGTTGGAGGAACTCAGCAGGTCAGGCAGCATCTATGGAGAGGAATAAAGAATTGACATTTCAGGCTGAGACCCTTCATCAGGACTCGGCTTGAAACGTTGGACTCTTTATTCCTTTCCATAGATGCTGCCTGATTTGCTGAGTTCCTCCAGAATTTTTTGTGTATTACTCTGGATTTCCAGCTTCTGCAGAATTGGTTGTGTTTAAGAAGTGAGGAGAAGACGTCGGCCTTGTTTTCCTATAAATGTTGCAACAAAATTACAGCAAACAGACAGGAAAGGCTATTGTTGTAAAACACAGTAAGAACAAAGGACAGAATAGATACAAAAATAAAAGCAAATTACAAGTATAAACACAGTGCACAATTTACTATTTGAGTGTGGCCGTATTATTTAGCTTCTACTAATTTGCCTTGTTCCCCTAAAGATTAGCATAGACTGATCATATGTGCATACATAAAGTGATGCTGGGTACAAGGGTATCCGTATATCAGGTGACTCTGACAGGAAATGATAAATTGACAAAGTGACTCTTGGCAAAATGGTAGCAGAAGACCCATACAAAAACACAGTAGGGCAGTGTAGGTACGAGGGTAGAGTGTATTCTTAAAGTGGCAGTGCATGGGGGATAAAGGGAGCTGAGAGGCTGTGCAGAGAGTGACTGATGAATATGTCGTGTTGGTGGCGGTTGATGGGATAGGTTTATAGGTGGAGCTGTTAACCTGATGGCTTGGGGGAAGGAATTGTTGCAAGTCTAGTGGTCCTGGTGTGGGTGCTGCCCTAAGGTTATCAAGGTTTGTTAAAATATTGCTCACCCACTATTATCCTTCCTAGCTTATTATTTAAATGGAAATAATATGACTTTCAGTCAATTGGAACTTGTTTGGGCCTTTATATAAATATTAACTAAGAACTTCCTAAAGACAACTACCCTTGCTAACTCTACACGTCAGTTACACTTATAAATGTTTCACTTGATAGGTTTCCTTCATGTACCAAATAGCCCTGTTGAAGAAAATTGGGGAAAGTTCCATTATTTTTACCTCAGCTTATCCTATCTGTGACATTGGGGAGCAAGACACAGTTATCTTACATTGCACGGAGTTTTACAGACCTGATCACAGTAGTTGTACAGGTTGACAAGAGCTTCCAGTTCTGCCTGATGTTTCTTGGCATTAACGTGAAAATTGTCGAGTCGCGTTTTGAACTCTTGCATCATATCTTTGAACTCTGAGAACTCAGGATATGAGAAGCCATCCAGAGTGTCTGCCTCCTGCAACAGCTCCAGACTCTTTTCGTATTCCTGCTACAAGGTGTAACCATGAGAAGGTTGTAAGGTGGAGCAGTATTAATTTCTAAACTCAGCAATAAACACAGTCATATCACCCTCTCAAACTGAGGTGCTTTACAAAAGCGTAAGCAGACATGATACAATGTCACATGGAATACTTGGCCAAGAGGGCAAGAGGTATCAAAATTAGGGAGTATATACTACAAAAGAAATGATCAGAATGTGTAGTTCAGTACCCTTGTGTTAAAGTGGGAGGAGTCAATATTCATCCACATATTGTCTGGATGATCTGATCCGGCCATTCAGCAGAGTCTTTGAATGGGTTTCTAGTTGCATCTTAATCAGAGTGTCTGCCCCTGCAACAGCTCCAGACTCTTTTTGTATTCCTGCTACAAGGTGTAACTGTGAAAAAAGCTGTAAGGTGGAGCAGTATTAATTTCTAAACTCAACAATACACTTACACTCTTATCACCTTTGTAACACCTGTCTCGTGTGTGACTAGTCGCCACACTTTTTGAGAAAATCACATTACAGTAGGTGCTAATAGGCCATCAGAAGATTCTGGTATCGGAAGGAGGCAGTGAATAGAAACCCTCACTTCTGGAAATAAGGTTTGTTTATAAGGGAAAAAAAATGTACAAAATAGATACATGAGCAAGAACAATTCCAAACCTCCAGCATTCTGATTAGGTTCCAAATCTTAGATATCAAACCAAAACAAATTCCTTTTAATTAGAATCAACGAGATTCCTTTACTGTTACAATCTCGTTAACTAATTAGACCTAGTGTTATTCTCTATTTAAAAGTTTACAGAATAAACTTCCCTTTTTACTTAACCCTAGTTAAAAAACCAAATATAGTTCCTATTCTTAAATACTATAGTTAATTTCAGTTTCAGTTCCGGGCAGTAGATCTACAAATCTAAATTCAAATTCAAAAAAATTATATATACACAGTTTAACTGCTTTCAAGACAATTCTCCAAAATCACAACTTTTAAACCAAGTAAATCTCATTCAGTAATTTATCAAGATCTTTACAAAAATAATCAGTTCTTGCAGAAAATCAAATTCAGATTCTTCGAATGAAAACAAACTTTTACATCCAACCGTATTAAATCCTCTGTGTCATTACACATTTTGTTCCCACGCTCATTCTTCATCTTGGGTGGCTCGCCATCTTGTCTCTTCGTTCTTTGGATGAAATAGTTGATCATCCACGGAAAGGCAGTTCACAAACTTGTACCAAAACTTGACCAAATCTCTTGGTAGATTTTACAGAACTAATTCCTGACTACACAGTAGGGATCTTCGACACTTGTATCTGTCGATATTGTCTCATTATAGCTGCTGCGTGATATAGCCGTAGCTTCAATAAATCTTTTTATTGCTATTGTCTCTCCTCCAGGGTTTCACCCTGAGGTTTTCAAGTTAGTGGGGTAAAGATACTCACCACTAATTCCACTCTTAACAGTTCATGCCTTCAGCTTCTAATTGTTGCTGCGTTTTTCTCCTCATCAGCCCTGCATCAGCCCTGCCCTCACATAGAGCTTTATTCTTCAAGTTCTATTTTTTTTAAATCGGTAATCCTCGTTTTCATCCCTCTGCAGGTGGAACCTTCTAATATTACTTTTTGGGTTCAGTTAACCTGGCTTACGCCTTCTTAACCAAGGTGCTTTACCATGATAAATGTCACGTGGAATATTTGACCAAGAGGTATCAAATGTAATCATGTTTAGTGCCGTGGTTACATTTTTATCTATCTTCTCAATACCCTTCATGCAAATAACAATAATTTACCCACCCATCGTAATCAGACTGCCTGTGATTAAGATGCAACTAGAAACCCATTCAAAGACTCTGCTGAATGGCCGGATCAGATCATCCAGACAATATGTGGATGAATATTGACTCCTCCCACTTTAACACAAGGGTACTAAACTGCACATTCTGATCATTTCTTTTGTTCTGTTGATATTTTTGATGTCATACACAGGAAGGGTGTGGGGTGACCAGGGAAGGGTAGCACCTCTGGTGAAGGGGCTTGTCGTATCCATTCTGGGGCAGCCCACTGGCTTTTGGTCCCCACTCAGCTCTGACCTGTGGCTTGTAGATTCGGTTCGGAGTTGTGCTGAGTGAAGCTATCCATGCAGGTTCAAGAGTCTGGTATTTGTAGGGTAATAGCTGTTCCTGAACCTGGTAGTGTGGGAGTTAAGGGTCCTTCCTGTACTTTCTGTCTGACGATAGCAGTGAGAAGAGAGCACGCCCTGGATGGTGGTGGGTCTTTGATGATGGATGCTGCTTTCTTGCGGCAGCACTCTATGTAAGTATGGTCAATTGTGAGGAAGGCTTTGTCTGTTATGGACTGGGATGTATCCACCACTTTCATGTAAAATTCTTCATTCCCATGCACTGGTATTCCATACCAGACCATGATGCGACCCCTTAAGATACTCTCCAATGGGTATCTATAGAAGTTTGTCAAAGCTTTTGGTGACCTGCTGAATCTACAGAAACTACTAGGAAATTGGAGGTACTGTTGCTCCTCCTTTGTGATGGCATGACTAATTACAGTGTGGTAGCACCAACCACACCACAATACTGGCAGCCACCCGCTCACATGGGGGCTGGTTTTGTTTTCCACACAGAGAGTGGTGGGTGTCTGGAACAGGCTGCTGGGGGGTGGTGGTAGAAGCAGGTATAATGGCTTTTAGATTGATGCATAGATGTGTGGTGAATGGAAGTATATGGGTCACGTGTATGGCAGAAGGGATTCACAGTTGAAGTCAGAAGTTTACCATTGCCATTTCACATTCTTAAAATAAAGTAGTGATCCTAACTGACCTAAGACAGGGGATGTTTTCTAGGATTAAATGTCAGGAATTGTGAAAAACTGAGTTTAAATGTATTTGGCTATGGTGTATGTAAACTTCTGACTTCAACTGTATTTCCGATTGGCATTGTATTCAGCGCAGACTTTGTGGGCTAATTACCGAATTAAAACATACAGGTGGAATGAACATGACTTACTGTGGCCAGTACAAAGAATTCACTGAACTTCTTCTGCTCCTGTTGTATCACTTTGAGTGAATCTGCATTTGTGGCTGAGTTCTGCAGGTACGGTTCACCGGTGCAAAGCAGCCAGTTGTTTTGCTGAAGAAGGAATAAAGAGAAAGTGATAAACCAATTCTCCAACAAAGCAAGATCAGACTGAATATGCATCTTAAGTCAACATCAGGTCAATGTTACTGGAATTATAAATGTAAGTCACAGAAGTACCTTTAGCATCCGAAAGAGAGCTGTCGCAATTTTCTGTTTCATGTTACAGTTCCAGCAATTACACACTTACTTTTGAAAATTAACTCTGCAACTTGATTCATGGAAAAAGGCTGTAAATGATCTCTGAACTTGAGTCTACATAAACATTATGCAATGGCAGTTTAGACACGCCAGCTGATATAAATAGGTTGTGTGTGCATAGTCTACGTTTCCCAATTTGTGATGTATAATTACATTTGGAGTTCTATGTACCGTAATTATAAGATGCCAGCGATTCCAGGAAAAATCCACTGGAGTCAGTTGTACTCCAGTTCCCTCTCACATATGGTTATGGTTTGTGGGTTATGAGTATGCTACATTGGTGTCAGAAGCATGGTGACACTTGCAGCCTGCTCCACACAATCCTCGCTGATTTGATCTAATGCCAACAACACATCCCACTGTATAATTTTGATGTATGTCATGACAAATAAAGCTATTCTTTATCATTATCTGGACCTTTGTAAACTCCTGAGCAATAGTCTGGGTGGGATTAGAACTGGAGAAGTGCTACAAGTTTTAGGACTATGGTTGCCCTGTTCCTCTACATTCATTATTTTTTACCCCCAGGATCCATTGCTTCATGTTTCACCACCCTCCCGCTCCCCACCTCCATTAAAGTGAACTAAAGTCCCCTCTCTTGCTGGCTGAAACATGAGACACTTAAAAACAACCAATAAAATGAGAATTCCTTACTCATCATCCATTGTCTATCTTCTTCAAAGAGGTGGCAGGGAGTAGTGAACTATGCCCAATACATCATGGGTATATACCTCCCCACCAGCAGTCATATTTACAGGAGGTACTATCACAAGAAAGTCAAATCCACCATCAAAAATCTGCACCATACAGACCATGCCACCTTCTGACAGGTACTATTGGGCAAGATCTTACACCACCAGATTCATGAATAGATACTTCCCTTCAGCCATTGTTTCTTGAACCAACTATCCCAAACCTAATCAACATAATTTAGCAACACTATGACCACTTTGATCAACTCATATAAAAGTATTGTTTGTTCTAATTGTGTTTGCTAATTTTGTTTAATAATTTGTTTTTCTTGTGAATACTGCTTATATGGTGCTATGTGCCTGAAATGCTGCTGCAAGTAAGTTTTTCATGCATGAGACAATAAACTCGACTTTGATTTTAATGCTGGTAAACTTAACAAACCTGACTGAGTGACAAACAAGAAACATGTTCTCACTCATTGCTGCTGAATGGCCAAAAACCAACTTAAAACAGAAAATGCTGGAAACACTCATCAAGGCAGGCAGCCTCCTTGCAAAGAGAAACATAGTTAACATTTCAGATTGAAAGTGTTTCAGTTTATCTTCAACCTGTTTAATTTTGTCCTCGAGTGTCCTCAGATTCTTCAAGAACTCCAAATGTTGCAGACACTGATTGGACCTCATCACCAGAGTGTGGACACTTTCTTCCACCATGTTGTAGAGAGGTGTTACCAAATCAATGGCGTCTCTGCAAATACAAAAGTTTTTAAAAGGTCACCAGTCATAATTATCCACCATGCCATTATATACATGACCAATAAGCTGCAACAAAAGGGTACAAATACCAAAGGATGTCCACAGTTGAGGAAATTCAGCTGCAAAGTTCGAATGTAGAGTTGGCGTTGCTCATCGTAAAGCAAAAGAATTTGACAGGACACCTGATACTGCTGCTTCAAGACTCAGTTGATGTGATAAATGGAGGGAAGCCAGTTGAATATAATAAATTGAACAATATAGCAAGGTTTCGACCCAACCGGTCCAAGCTGATCCACATTTGTCATTGATTCAGAGACCAGGCACAGCTCAAACTCCATCTATGAATTCGCTGATGACCACTTGAATCTAAGATGGCAATGAGGTGGCATTGCAGGAGTGAGATAGAATGTCTGCTTGAGTGGTGTTACAACAAAAGGCTTGCCCTCAGTGTCAATGAGGCCAATGAAAATTGATTGGGGTCTTCAGGAAGGGGAAGTCAGGAGAATACATACTAATCCTCACTGAGTTGTCAGCGGTGGAAAGGGAGAGTTCCTGAATGTCAGCATTTCAGAAGATCTAATCTGGGCCCAACACTTGGATGCAATCATGAAGCAGACATATCCATAGCTCTACTTTGTTAGGAGTTTGAAGGGATTTGGTATGCCAACAAATACTCTTGCAGATTTCTACAGATGTATGAAGATATCATTCTGACTGGGTGCGTCACCACCTGGGATGGAGCCTCCAATGCACTGGATTGAAAGAAGCTGCAGAGGGTGTAATTAAATTCATCATGGGCAAAAACCTTCCCACCATTGAGAACATCTTGAAGAGGTGGTGCCTCAATATGGAGGCATCCATTATTAAAGACCCTTACCATCCAGGTCATGCCTCTTTTTGTTACTGCCCTCACAGAGGAGTCACAGGAACCTGAAGACCCACACATAAAGCTTTAGGAACAATTTCTTCCCCTCCGTCATCAGGTTTCTCAATGGTCTATGAACACTATCTCATGATTCGTCTTTTTGTTTGTGTAAAGTAGCAATTTTTTAATGTCTTGCACTCTACTGCTGCTGCAAAACAACACATTTTATGATATACGTCAATGATAATAAACCAAATTCTGATGCCAATGTAAGAGAGAAGTGAGGGGGAAATGGAGGATTTGGAATGTAATGGCGCAGTATCAATCAAGCCTCAAATGGAAGTTTGATGGCCACTTGAGGGAACAAACTGCAGGGTCTGGGGAAAGAATGGTGGTATGGGACATTAGATCACTGTACTATGGACACAGTGAGTGGAGTTGTCTCTTTTTATGCTATACACTCAGTGGCCACTTTATTTGGTAAACTTGTGTACCTGCTTGTTTAATTCAAATATCTAATCAGCCAATCAAGTGGCAGCAACTCAATGCATAAAAGATATGGTCAAGAGGTTCAGTTATTGCTCAGACCAAACATCATAATGGGGATAAATGTGATCTAAGTGACTTTGACCGTGGAAGGTTATTGGTGCCAGATGGGGAGGTTTGAGTATCTCAGAGACTGCTGATCTCCTGGGATTTTAATGCACAACAGACTATACAGTTACACAGAATGGTGCAAAACCAAAAGCTATCCAGTGCGGAGCAGTTCTGTGGATGAAAGCACCTTGCTAATGAGAGAGGTCAGAGGAGAATGGCCAGACTGGTCCAAGCTGACAGGAAGGCAACAGTAACCTCAAATAACCACATATTACTAAAGTGGTGTGCAGAAGTGCACCGCTGAATGTACAACACATCAAACCATGAAATGGATGGGTTACAGCAGCAGAAGACCACGAACATACACTCTGGCTATTTTATTAGATACAGGTAGTATCTAATAAAATGGCCACAGAGTGTAGTCCTTACTGAAGAACTGATGTGAAGAGCACAGAGAAGCCACTATTCTTGGATTTCTGTGACTGGGATACCTCACCTTCTTATATGTTCTGATGGTGTCTGAACCCTCTGCAGGTCACAGACTGGCATGAGTCCGTCACCTTTCCAGCATTCCTTTCTGGTGAGCCTCCTCGATCAATCTTTCTGAGCTGGACTTCAAAACTAAAATCCTCATGTCCCCGTACTGTAATGCTCAGTCATGGCTTACTAAAACTGCAAGCTCAACTCCTCCTCCTGGGAAGCCCAGGCAGTTCTTCTTATGTCCAGGAAAGGCCAGGAAATCTGTCCCATATAACACCAGCAATCCCAGCCAAAGGTCAGAACATTTGGAAAGAGGGAGATGCAAAGTGACATGCAGTAACACTAATAACATTTTCAAACCAAACAGATTTGTATCCCCACCTGTAGTCCTCAGAAGAACTGAATCGAGTTTCCTCTTTCTTGAGCCTGGCAAGAATTGCTCCACCTTCCAGTTGCAAATTGACCAGTCGGGCATCTTGCAAAACTCTCTGCATGGTCAGCTTGTGGTTGTGGATGCAGTTAGTGACTTCCTTCAGGTAAAGGCAAAAACAAAATAGTCAATATAGGAAGGAAGCAGCTCCAAATATTAAAGACTTTGACACATGAAATTTACATCCAGACTAGCTAATCCCAGAGATACCCCTTTCTGTGAGCTGCTAAGAATGTTTGGATTTCCAGAAGGCTTTCAATAAAGTGTAGTATAAAAGATTACTCTATAAGGTAGGAGTGCATGGGTTCAGGATAATGTGTCGGCTGGAAGAGCAATGACAAGCAATCAGAGAGCCGAGGGACAGGATCAATCAGGCAGTTTTGGATTGGCATCAGTGGTCATTGTGCTATCTGGTGCAACAGAGGTTCACAATATTAAAAACTTGGATGAAACTGTAAGTGATTCCCATCATTCATGCATACTTCATTCTCACCCCACCCACACTCCTTCCACAATCCCACCTCACACAGCCCCTCCCAACACACATCTCCCACACACCTTATACCACCATATTCATCCCTTCATACACACATACGGGACCATCTCCCACACACACAACCACCATATCCCCACACCCCATCCCACACACCCATTGTCCCACCACACATTATCCCCTATATAGATTCCTTTCCCAAAACCCCTCCTCCCATCTACCCCACCACATCACCCAGGCAAATTATGGAAAAGTGTAGAAGCAATAGATGTTTTGTCATAGGTGACTTCAGCTTCCCCGATCTAGACTAGTTCTTCCTTCTTGCAAATAGAATTAGATGTAGCAGAATTAGTTAGGAGTAACCTGGAAGATTTCTTAATTAGTGTATAGAGAGGAGGGGCATTCTGTTCCTGGTGATTTGTAATGAGCCTGGCCAAGTGAATGACCATTCATTGGGAGAAAAGTAGGGAATGGTGACCAGAACTTCATAAATTTTAAGATAGCTATAGATAACAATAAAAATGGACCTTGTGGTCAAGTATTAAATTGGGGCAGGTATTAGGCAGGAACAATGAAGAGTTAATTGGGAACAGATGTTTCTGGGCAAGTCCACATCTGACATGCAGAAGGAGCTTAAAGACCAACTGCACAGGTATGTTCTAGTAAGAATGGAGAACAAGGACAGCAAGGTAAGGGAACCTTGGATATGGAGAGAGGTGATGAACTTAGTCAAGAAGGAAAAAGGCATGCATATTTCGGAAGCTGAAATCAAACAGAGCCCTTGAAGATTATAACAAAGGTGGAAAAGAACTCAAGAAGAGAATTGCAAGAGGCATGAGGAACATGAAAAGTCCTTTGGATATAGGATTAAAGAGAATCCCAAGGCTTTCTATACATAATCAAGGGCAAGAGGATAATCAGGGTAGAGATAAGGAGCACTTAAGGATAAAGAAGGCTGCATGTGCTTAGAGGTCCTAAATTATGTGAATGAGGTCCTAAAAGAGTACTTTACATCGGTACTTTGTAGAGGGTGGAGAATAGGTTTACTGAGTTGCTGTCTGGATTAGAGGGCAAGCTAAAATCATAACAATTTAACTGCACAAAGGAACAAAGAGAACAGAGAAGAAAAAAAGTATATAGGTTTTCTAGCCAAAACTTCAACAGCAAAAAGCTACTGTGCCATGCCCATGGCTTTTGGGTCTGCCTGGTGAAGGAAGCCATTGAAATAAAATGAGAGGAAAAGAATTTTAACAAATAAGAAGGTTTCACTCTAAGTAAGAACTGGAATTAGATTGTAAGAACTGATTAGATGAAGACTAAACACTGAGGAGGGATGGACAATGGGGGTGTAAATACCTAGACATGCCCAGACATCATCCCTGAAGAAGATGGCAGAGCTTGTCATTGAAACATCAGTTAAAATTGATACCTGTACCTGGCTGGAAGCCTGAAAAGTGTTTATTCATTTTGTGAATTTTTCGGCCAACACCATCTAAGTAATTGATGCAGATAATTTTCATCTATAATCTATTCCCCAACAAGTCTGCCTTTTGTACTTTGCATTTATATCACCGACGTATTCTCTCTCTCCTTACTGCTGCAGGAAAGTGTGTTTTATTTTACTATTTGGCCACTTACCTGTGCGCTGTGGGTGGGTTTATTAAATTCGAACATTCTGATGGTGTCAAGTAATAGATTGGAAGCCTCCCTGCAGTTTGCAATAAATGACTCAAGTTTCTGAAACATCAAAAATAATTACAGTCAATGAAGAGAAGACGATTTCAGATGTTGCAAGTTTGCAGTGGATGTAGCAAATGAAGACAAACTTCGGGTGGCATCTGCAGGGAAAGAAACAGAGTCAACATTTGGAGACAATGTTCTTTCATCAGAACTCATGGGGAGGGTCCTTAAGGGTGTTATAGCTGGGGGTGGTAGTGGGGATTAGCTCCCGTTACCTGTTAAATGCTCCCAATCTCGTGCAGCTCAAATAGGCGCTCATGACCAAATCCAGCTCCTGGCCTTCATGTGCGGCTAAGCTATTAAACTCGGCAGAACCATTTCTACTGATAGGAGAAAGGGCAAAGGCAGGTTACTGGTGCCTTAAAACCAGCTGCTTTGGACAGATGAGGCTCATCAGCCGTGCTTGGCAGCTCATCAAGGAGAAGAAAAAGTTTGATCTCAAGCTTCGCTGCTTTGCGGCTACACCCACTCAGGGGGAAACGCTTCAGGAGTAAACCCCAAGGAAAACTCCAGAGCTTGAGTCCCTAAGACCAGCCTATGTCGAGTTCAATGCTGATGAACAACTCCTACAACACAGCTGGTGTCAAGCTGTATCGGTCTCTGCCATTTCTTTGGATTCATCAGCTGTGTGGAAGGGGGAGGGTGGTAGGAGCTTGCTACATGGGCAACAGCTTGGACTCCATATCGTACTGCCCTGGCTTGCGTACCAGCTTGCTTAACACGTATGCAGCTGGGACGCAACAACCATGGTCAACCCTGACCAACCGAGGGCCCCAAGAATGGGGAGGTCAGAAATTCCTTCTCATATTTCAAAAGTAAAAGTTATTCATAATAAAAATTATATACAAGAGAAGAAACGTGCAAAACATTTACATTCATGCTCATTACATTCAGTAGTGTTTTTTAAAACCACAATACCATTACCCCTCATGAGGCCCCCTGGGATGATCCATCTTTTCAGTGTACGAGGTATTTCCCCATCTGACTCACCATGCAGACCCACCCCACTCCACAATAGGTAGTGGAAGGAGCCCAGACAGTTGTCCTTCCCACAAAGTATTAGCATTGGCTACACTGAGCTTCAGTGCATCCCTCAGCACGCACTCTTGCGGCCTGGACCACGCCAGCTTTCCCTCACGGACATCTCACTGTGCTGGAAGATCAACAAGCTTCGGGCAGACCAAAGAGCGTGCTTCACCAAGCCGATGATTTTCCAGCAGCACTAGATGCCTGTCTCGGTGTGTGCCCCCACATCGGAGTTCTCTGTTACTCAGCCGCTGGGAGTGAACCGGGACCTGGACCCTTGCATCTGTCCTCACAGCCTCTTAGCAAAACCACGGTTGTTATGGAGGTGGGTGACCGTCAATGCAGATGTCCTGAGGGCAGCGAGTTTTGTGATGAGTTGGTCACCCAGAAAGGATCTGAGTGCCAGGTGCTTACCACCACTAGCAAAGCAATGTCTTGGTGCTTGTTGGTGAGATCTGGTGATGAGGCATTCTGCCAGATGATTTGGACTGTTTGCTCAGGGAACAAACCCACATTCTCCGTAGTGCCCCTGTCCCGTGGTGTCTGCAGGACATTCTGCACCGAGCACTGCCTGATAGATCTGTGATTAAAAGTAGTTGCTTGGAAGAATGCTGACAGGTAGTGCATCAATGTCTAGCTGACTGGTATGTTGTGCAATAGACGGGCCAGACCTATCCTCTACAACACCAGAGAGAACAGAAATCAAACGTGGTTGAAACTGCAGGAAGGGAGAGCGATAGAAAGAGTGAAATGATGGGGTGGAGACCAGGAGAGAATGAGCGACGCTGGTGTTTGCGCAGGGGAATGAGTGGTGAAGGCTTGCTCATCACAGCTGATCCAAGGAACAGTGAAGAAAGGGGAGGGACAGAAAAGTTTGCTAGGGATACAGAACACCACAGTTGCAGCAAAGTCCCATAGGGCAAAGCAAAAAGATGAATCCCGCAGCACAGTGAGTCCACAGGTAGAAGCCAGAAGGTCAAAGATCAAAACTAGATAGATAGATAGATAGATACTTTATTCATCCCCATGGGGAAATTCAACATTTTTTCCAATGTCCCATACACTTGTTGTAGCAAAAACTCATTACATACTATACTTAACTCAGTAATAATATGATATGCATCTAAATCACTAACTCAAAAAGCATTAATAATAGCTTTAAAAAAAAAGTTCTTAGGTCCTGGCAGTTGAATTGTAAAGCCTAATGGCATTGGGGAGTATTGACCTCTTCATCCTGTCTGAGGAGCATTGCATCGACAGTAACCTGTCGCTGAAACTGCTTCTCTGTCTCTGGATGGTGCTATGTAGAGGATGTTCAGGGTTTTCCATAATTGACCGTAGCCTACTCAGCGCCCTTCGCTCAGCTACCGATGTTAAACTCTCCAGTACTTTGCCCACGACAGAGCCCGCCTTCCTTATCAGCTTATTAAGACGTGAGGCGTCCTTCTTCTTAATGCTTCCTCCCCAACACGCCACCACAAAGAAGAGGGCGCTCTCAACAACTGACCTATAGAACATCTTCAGCATCTCACTGCAGACATTGAATGACGCCAACCTTCTAAGGAAGTACAGTCGACTAGAGGGCCAAAGGCATCATGGGGGTCCAATGGAGTCACGAGGGCCCAAGTCATTGGGGTTGGAAATCTGGAAGTTGAGAATAAAGGCTCCATGGTGAAGTCGAGGGTGAAGTCCAAAATTGGAGACCTGATGTCAGCGAGTCTGAGAGCCCGGGGGCAAGGATTGGAGGCCCATAAGTAGCCTGTCTGGGTGTATGCTGGGTGGATGGCTGGAAGAGCGAGAAGGATTGGAAAGGGGCATGTCTTTGTCCTGTTTACTGTTGGTGTTATTGTTGAAGCTTGTGTCGTTCTAGGAACACTGTGGGCATGCCATGCTGGCACAGGAATGTGTGGTGACACTTGCAGGTTGCCTCCAGCACATCCTTGGGTGTGTTGGTTGTTAACACTGTATGTCTCAATGTACAAACATGTACATGTGCTAAGTAAATCTGAATCTAATGAACTCTTTCTGCACTACTTATTTTATTTTAGATATATATGATTATAATTTATAGTTTATGTTATGTATTGCACTGTACTTCTGCTGCAAATCAGCAAATTTCACAACTTATGCCAGTGTCAATAAACCAAATTGTAATCCTAATTCTGACGTTCTACCTTTGATTGCAATAAAGGATCAGTTTTTGAATTCCAGTCCCTTACCATGGGATTTTGTTTATTTTTGAGTCCACAGTATGAATTTGAGCCAAGATTTCAGCAGAATATCTTGTAAGTTATTTCCCTTGCAGCATTTTAGTGAGCTTGTGAGGTAAATCTGCAGCAAATAAACTTAGCTGACGTTAGCCAAAGTTAATGAACTTGCAATGATACACTAGAAGCACTCACTCTTGTTTGCTGCCTCACTGCTCTGTGATACCCACTTGGACTGGATCAGAGTTTGGTTAGTATTAAGGGAGTGTGTGTCTCAGGATAGGGGCAATGTCGCAGACAAGGGAGAATTACTAAGCAAGATTCCAAGAGTGCTCTTGGAATTTTATTGTGCTGATCTATGTTGAAAGTAAACTCTCAGATAGCAAGAGAGCTTGGGTGAATGATTGCCTCATTGTGGGACACTTAAATGCATTGCTCACATCACCATGGGGATACTGAGTTAAAACTTGGTTGCTTACCAAACAATTGCAATAAATTGTTTTTGGAGAGAAAAACTATTGAAATGGAAAAGCTTAACTTGTGAAGGTCAAAGGTTTGTAGTTGAATGGGAAAATAATTAAGGAAGTGTAATTATTCAACTATTCCAACAGTACCAACCTACAGGATCACTGTGTTTAATTGGGAGTGAAGAAAATGAAATTGGACCAAACTATTTGAAGGCAGATGTTAGAGAAGCTGTTATTTTTTTTTAAATTGCTAATTGTTGAAGATTTTCTATTTAGAAAAACTAAAATAATCAAGTAATCAACATTTGGGACAATCTTTCACTGTGGCAACCATAATACAACAAACACCAGGGAAGATCAAAAAGACGTTGATGCCACATGATGGGTCTTGGAGGTTCAGTGGATTCAGCTTCAGTTCCTCAAACAACAATTTAATGCTAACTTTTCTTCTGAATACATGAATATGAAAAAAGGTAGATGTTTCATCATTTCTGTCTTTCTGAGTGAGGTTAACTACTGCTAGCAGTAAAGTAAAATAAAAATAAATAGCTAACACTAGAAAAATTGGAAAAGCTGTTGTTAACACACAGAAAATGCTGGAGGAGCTCAGCAGGCCAGGCAGTATCTATGGAAAAGAGTGCAGTCAATGTTTCGGGCTGAGGTCCTACGGCAGGACTGCATAGATGCTGCCTGGCCTGCTGAGTTCCTCCAGAATTTTGTGTGTTGCTTGGATTTCCAGCATCTGCAGATTTTCACTTTTAGTGAAAAGCTGTTGTCAAGCTGTCATCAACAGTATAAACAGGAGATGAATATCCTGTAGTTCTGCAAACTCATTTAAAACTACTTCCCACACTAATAATTTATGCATTAAATCCATGCACGTCTTTGCTTCCATCCCTAACCTTCACCTTTACTTCCTGTTCCACATCGTTTGACTCCTTTCTGCAAAAAAAAACTTAAAAGATTTTCAGTATGATTTATGGTGGAAAAACCCATGGTGATGTATTTTCTGGGAAATGTTTACTCAAACTGATTGTTGAGAGCTCAACATGATGGGACGGTGACATGGGCCACTGATGTCCTGAAGATTTTGGCACTAGGGTACGTTACTGAGCATTTGTACTGGTATTAATCAAAAAGAGGTCCATTAAACCATTGCCCTGCAGTTAGTTTATTCAATAAATATTTATTCATGCACACTGTTGCATTTAGTGCAGTGTAATTGGAACACTTGGCAGTATCATAGTTTAGTCTCAATACCGTAAAGTTATAGTTCACCTTGTGATGCAAAAGATTGCTGAATTTCCATTTGTTATTAAAGGCCTTATGAGAATGAGCAGTCAGTATGTTGATTAAATAATAGCTTTTAGATCAACATATTACATTTGGATTTTTCATGAGGACACAGGACTCAAGTGACAGGAGTGGCAAAAGTGACAATTATTGGGGAAAGTAGATTTGAATGGATGGTTTAATGCAAGAACGCATCTTTCAGCACAATTACATTCAATTTATTTTTGTCCTGAGAATGTTGCTTATATGATGCTATGTGCCTGTGATGCTGCTGAGAATCTTCAGAGCACCTGCGCATACACTTACTTGTGCATATGTCAATGAACTTGACTTTGAACTTTAAAACTTCAGACCTTCCTAATGAAGCTAAACTGGAGGTTTGGCAAACTGTGAAAGTGATTTAGTGACTTTAACAAAACATGGATACACTGACTGAATGGGTAGTTAAATGGCAGATTGAATTTAATGCAGAGAAATGTGAAATGACATATTTTGGTAGAATTGGAATTGGAGTTGTCACCAGTATCAAGGTAGAGTGAAAAGCTTATTTTGCAGACCCATCTATTACATAGTGTTTTGAGGTCTCAATGGAAACCAATACAGAATGCAGAGTAAGGAACAGCAACTACAGAGAAAGTGCAGTACAGGTAGACAACATGGTGCAAGGCCATAATAATGTAGATGGTGAGGTCAAGAGTCCATTTTATTGTACGGGGGAACGATTCAATAATCTTATAACAGCAGAGTGGCTGTCCGTAAGCATGGTGGTACATTCTTTCAGGCTTTTATACCTTCTGCCTGATGAGGGGTGGGTAAGAGAGGTGGGAGATAACATAGGTTTAATGACATAGTCATTAGCAGGGCACAGGAACAAGACACTTAATGATGCAAGCACAATAATATTTGAAAGCTGAAGCTAAAGCATTGCAGACTGCAGGCTTCATAAATAGAGATGAAAGTAATGTGGAATCTCCAGTGAGGCAAGACCTGGAATATTATAAACATGACAAAATCTGCAAATGCTGGAAATCCAAGCAACACACATAAAATGCCGGAGGATCTTAGCAGGCAGATGCTGCCTGGCTTGCTGAGTTCCTTTAGCACTTTGTGTATGTTATCTGGAATATTATGCTTAGCTGTGGCCATCTACCAGAATAGTTATGTGTTTGGAAGGTTTTAGCTGCAGTGTCAGGTAGGAGAGACTGAGGTTGTTCACTTTGTAGGCAAGGAGGTTTTGACAGGCAGACAAGACTATGACAAGCCTTAAATAAAGGACTTTAAAAGAAGGCCATTGCCTGATAGTGGAGGAATTTAGGAAGGCAGGTAGGTAGTTTTGGAATAAAAATATGGAGAGAACATGAAGTAGTTTGAAAACTACAAGTGGTAAAATTTATTTCACATTCAGCTTTATTTATTTATCATATGTAGATTGAAACATACAGTGAAATATATTGTTTGTGTTAACACAAACTAAGGATGTACTGGGGGCAGCCTGCACACACCACCAGCCATTCTGGCACCAACACAGCCTGTCCACCATATTCAACAGATAAGTTCCGGGTAATGACCTGGAAATGGAGTGGTGAAAGCAAAGATGGAAAGGAAGCTGGAAATTGAGGGACTTAATTTCAAGGTGTGAGGAAAGGAAGAGGGAAATGGACCGACTAGATTGTTGTACAGAGAGCCACACATAACTCACAAAACCTTAGTGGAGGTAACAATGATGTCAGTTGATGCCCTTCTTATCCTCGGTGACTATGTGAGGACCTAGCTTCCAGAGAATTCTTAAATATAGCTGAATTACATTGTATAGCCTCTTCATGCCACCTGTGTAATCCATGCCTGTTAACCCTATATGGAAGATCAATTTAAAAAAACTGCAGATGCTAGAAACCTGAGATTAAACCTGGAACGCACTGCCTGGGGAGGTGGTGGAGGCGAATATGATAGCTGCTCTTAGATAGGCACGTGGATGCGCAGGAAATGGAAGGAGATGAACATTGTGTAGGCAGAGAGAATTGATTTAGTTGCACATTTGATCACTACTGTAATTGGCTCGGCACAAGACTGAGGCCAAAGGGTCTGGTCATGTGCTGTATGTTCGGTCTTAAAAAACAAAAATGCTGGAAATGCTCAGGAAGTCTGGCAGCATCCATAGAAGGAGAAAGACAGTAGAAGCTTGAGGCTGAAGATTCTTCTTGAGGACTCCCCTAATGGAGGAGTGAAAGGATAGGAAGAGCTGATCAGAGTATCAAGAGAACTCCCCAAGCTCTCATGACTAACTGCCCAGTCACAGCATGGAAACAAGCCTTTTGGCCCAACTCATCTATGCTGACTGTATTGCCCAGTGAGCTGGTCCCATTGGTCTGTGGTTGGCCCATAGCCCTCTAAATATCTCCAATCCATGGACACATCTTCTTCTTGTGATGCATTGGGTGTCATTTTTTGATATTTCCTTTGCATTTGTCTGATTTTTTTTACGAGGTCAAGTTACTAGCTCAATGCTCAACCCAGCATGGATGGAAAGTGTGCAAGGGCCTGGCTGGATTTGAACCCGGGACCATTTGCCTCAAAGACTGGTGCTGATACCTTTATACCACATGGACATATTTAGCGTGCTTTTAAATGTTGTTTATATACACACCTCAATCTCTATTTCTGGCAGTTCATTCCAAATCACTGAGTGAAGAAGCTGCTCCTGATGTCCCTTATAAATCTCTAGCTCACCGTTCTAAAATAATACAAGCTTGGATGCAGGCTCTTCAGCCCAACTCACCCATGCTAACCATGATGTTCACCAAGCTAGTCTCATTCTCCAGTCTTTTTCCATAATTCTCAAAACACCTCTTATCTGTCTACTTGCCTAAATGTCTTTTACATGTTAATTTTGACATTCAATAAATTTAATTTATTAGGGGCTGCTCGGTAATGTACTGGCTAGTCTAATGCTGCTACTGCACCAGCAGTATGGGTTCAATTCCATGGCTGTCTATAAGGAGTTTGTATGTTTTCCCCATGGCTGTGTGGGTTTCCTCTGGGTGCTCCGGTTTCCTCCCATATTCCAATGACATATGGGTTAATAGGTCACATGGGTGTAATTGGGCTGGAAGAGCCCATTATCATGATGTATATCTAAATAAAATATTGTCTCCCTTTACATTCTGTCGAAAAGTCATCAGCTTAATCTCTCATTTGTTTGAGTGTTCAATTTAATCTCTGGCTGAGTGGCAACTCTCAGATATTACATGTCTTCATCAATCTGAATGGTGTACCAAGTTCAGATCATCTGACTCACATCCACAAGATCTACTGCTAGGTTGAGCTGAATGAGATTTAGGTGGGAGCAAGGACATGGTGTTCTGCAATGGTTGTTGAAAACAACAAGGCTGTACTTCTAAATAATATAATAAAGGTTAAATGTGCACTCTGTCCAGAGGGAAACTCCCTGCCCAAGAATCAAACCATAGTCACCTCTGATGGAAACATTGCTGTGGCTTTTGAAGGTCAGTTATCACAACTTCCATGTATCATTCCAAAAGCTCTTCAGAGATGCCACCAGGGTCCAAACACTTTCAACTGTGTCATTACAGGCCATCCTTCTTTCATACACTTGACTCATTTCCACACTAATAATAAAGCAGCCTGTGCATCATTCAGACTGGACAACTTCTGAACATGCACAGACCAACACCAGGTAAGGGCTTTGCCTCAATAAATGCCAGATAACACACTTGAACAAGAGCAAACACAAATACCTCCTGTGCAATTCACTGTTGTCTGTCCAATTTCCATTGGAAGAAAAGGTGTTTACAGTATTAATGTGCGTCTATGAGGCTTTGAGCTGAAATGCAGCCCAATGTATATTGCTGTTTTCAGTGATCTTTCTCAAAGATGTGAGACCCATTACTCACCATACGAAACTGAATCCATTCCGAGTGACTGTAAGGGAAAGTCCCCTCTAGGCTTTCCGTCAGTTGATGGCTGTCAATGAACTTATGGAGTGTTTTCAAGGATGTCAAAATTTCCAGCTGTTTAAAGAAAAAAGACAACATGCATTTTACAATTTGTTATGCATTCAACAGCTGGCATAGTATTGCAGAACACAACTGCCTTATATTTGAAATGATTTCTTTAATCTATCAGACTGATACCATTGCACAGATCCATGAAGAGAAGGTAGGAAAATAGTTTTCACCATTTTTCAGTTAGCAGCAGTTTTCTCCAACAGATGCTAGACAGACTTGAGTGGGCTTAATGGCCTTCTTCTGTACCATAATAATTCAATGATTCTTTAAGATCCATTTACTTGACACTTTCAAATTTCAGTGAAAAGTCACACCAGTATCCGTTCCCTTTCCTGCTGAGTTTGAGATCTCATTTGTCGCAAGTAGAGACAGATTTAACAAGAAAGCAAAATCTGTAGGACTTCCTACTGGGTTTGAGATTGAGGGTGCCATTATTTGTCAAGAGTAGCTCCAGATTTAACAAGCAAGGGTGAATAAAAATTAGTTAGGCTTAAGTAGAGCATCCATTCTGAGACTGGGCCAGTGTAGGAGTCTGGGATCTGAGGTCTAAAACTTTAGCTTGAGTGGTTTTTGGCAAAGGGGCACAGGTGAATAGCAGGTAAAAAAAAAAAAGCTTTTTTAAAAATATGTAATAGATAACTAAAAGGATGTTAAGTTACAACAAAATAAATAAAATAGGGATGCTGGATCAGGTGATGATTTGTACCTGCACAATGTAGGAGCTGTTTAGGATCCCATTGTGGTTCCTGGTAACCACATCCGCTGCAAGCCTTGGTTGCTTGAGGAACTCAGGTTCAAAACTAATGACCTGAAGTTAAAGCTTCAAATACAGTGCTGCATCAGGGAGGGGGACAGTTACCGGGACGCTGTGTTTCAGGAGGGAGTCACGCCCATTAGATTAACTACTTTAAATTTAGTCTGTGGTCAAGGAAGAAAAGGGTGTAACTGCAAGTGATACAGGCAGGGGGCGTCCAAGAGTTGGTGGTGGAGGAGCCTCAGCCCTCGAGCTTGCACAGCAATTCTCAGATTATTCCCCCCCTGTGAAGATGAGAGAGGGGAATGTGGGAAGCATCAGCAATTCAATCATGGCACCGTGGTCCAGGAAGTCATTCAAGAGGGTGAGAGATGAAATAATTAGTTGTAATTGGAATAGTATAGTCAGGGGAATAGAAACAGCTCTCTGTCACAAGGATCGAGAGCCCCAAAAGTTGTGTTACATGCTCGCAACATCTCATCTGATCTGCAGAGGAATTTGGAGTGGGAGGGGAAAGATCCAGTTGTTATGGTCCATGTGCGTACCAACGATGTAGGAAGAACAAGGAAGAGGTTTTGCAGAGGGAATTTAAGTAAGGAGGGACTAAATTAAAATGCAAAGGAAAGAGCTCTGGATTCTTGCCCGACAATGTTAGTCTCTAGTAAGGTTAGAGTTAAATGTATAGCTGAAAGACTGGTGTGGGAGAAGTGGCTTTGAATTTGTGGAACATCAGCACTAGTATTGGGGAAGTAGGGAGCTGTTCCAATGGAACCATTTTGGGACAAGGGCACTGGCAAATCACAAAACTATGGCTGTGAAATAGGGTTTTTAACTAAATAATGGGGGGGATTCAACTGCTTAGAAAAGTATGAACAAAGTAAAAGGAAAGAAAAGTGAAGGAGAACTCTATGGAATAAAGAACATGACAAGAACTTCAGAAAGGGATAAGAAATTAACTTCAGTTAACAGGGACACAAAATTGAAAAGAGGTAGTGAATAAAGGACTGAAAGAGTTATATTTGAATGCATGCAGGATATGAAACAAGGTACATAATCTTGTAGCAGAAATTGTCAAGTGTGATGTTGTGGGCATTGCAGATTAGTGGTTGAAAGAGCATAAGTGGGAGATTAACATCCGAAGACACACATTGTGTTGAAAGGACAGGCAAGAGGGCAAAAGGGGTGGGGTGGCTTTGCTGGTAAAAATTAAATCAAATCCTTAGATGTAAAATACTTATGGGTAGAGTTGAGAAAGATAAAAAGGCCCTGTTATGAGTTATATACAGGTTTTGAACAGTTGCCAATATGTGGGGTACAAATTGCAATAGGAGATAGAAAAGACATGTAAAAGGGGCAATGTTGTGATAATCATGGGGGATATCAATATGTAGGTAGATTGGGAAAATCAGGTTGGTGCTGCATCCAAAGAGAGGGAATTCGTAGAATGCCTATGAGATGGCTTTTTGCAGCAGCTTGTGGTTCAACCCATTACGGATAAGACAATCAACACACACAAAATGCTAGTGTTCAGGACCAGAGAACCCTTCAGGACGAAGGGTCTAGGCCCGAAACATCGACAGTGCTTCTCCTTATAGATGCTGCCTGGCCTGCTGTTTTCCACCAGCATTTTGTGTGTGTTGTTTGAATTTCCAGCATCTGCAGATTTCCTCGTGTTGACAGATAAGACAATTCTGGATTTGGTATTGTATATTAAACCAGATTTGATTTGAAAGCTCTAGGTAAAGGAACCCTTAGGAGGCAGTAATTATATATAATAGCCTTCACCCTGCAATTTGAGATGGAGCAGCTAAAATGGATGTAACAGTATTAAAGGTAACTACAAAGGCATGAGAAAGGAGCTGGAAAAGTTGATTGGAAAGGGACACCAGCAGGGATGACAGTAGAGCCACAATGGCTGGAGTTTCTTGGAATAGTTTAGAAAATTCAGAATTGGTTCATCCCAAACAAGAAGAATTCTATAGGGTGGATGAGGCAACCATGGCTGACAGTGGAAGTTAAAGAGAGTATAAAAGTAAAAGAAAGGGCATATAATATAGAAAAATGAATGGGAAATTAGAGCATTGGGAAACTTTTAAAAAGCTACACAAGGCAACTAACAAAGCAATAAGGAGAGAAAAGATGAAATATGAAAATTAGCTAGCCAATAATATAAAAGATAGCAAAAGTTTTTTTCAGATGTATAAAGAGTAAAAAAGAGACAAGATCATTGGCTGGAGGTGAAGAAGAGCAGATTTGTAAATGAGGAGGGGTGGATCTACCTGAAATAAGTTGTCAGTGGAACACTGGGATCTTCCTCTTTAAATAAATCAGGCAGCACTACTAAAACCTGGTGAGGTACAACTTTCCGGGTAACAGAAACATTTCGCAGCTACGTTATCTATCGCCTCACAGCAACATGTCTTTGTGGGAAATGATTGAGCCCAATAAGCTCATGATTACCTATTTTAGTTTCTAGCTTAGTGCAAAATAACCCAGAAATATCATTATCACTTTGCTACGAAATGTCTAGGCCTTTATCTCCTATAGAATATAACCCCTAGACCTGCCCTGCAGTGCTTGTCTAGGAGTTTTGTGTTTAGGACCCTGGAGTGGAACTTGATCCCAAAAACAGAATCAGAATCAGGTTTATTATCATTGTTATATGCCATGAAATCTGTTGTTTTGCAGCAGCATTACAGTGTAATACATAAAAATACTGTGAATTACAAGAAAAAATATGCACACATATACGTGCACACATGGATATATGCAAAATGTTATATGCACATACGGGTGTCATCTTGTTGATGCATTGTCTTTTGAAAATGTTCTCAATGTTGGGGAGGTGGTGCCCATGACGGAACTAGCTGAGTTTACTACCCTCGAGAGCATTTTCCAACCCTGTGCAGTGGATTGGAAAAAGCTGGAGCTGAAGAGCTCATGCTACCAACTCAGCCTTGTTTTGAATAAAATGGGAGAATTTTCCCCTCTGACAAAAATGCCTTGCCAACCAATACACAGTGAGACCAATAGCATCTATTGCATGAGTAAAGGCCAGCACGCGTTTGACATGGAAGTGTGAAAGCATAACATACTGATAGAACAAATCTAACTAGAATAAATCAGTATCATTTTAATTAAGAGTCTTCTTCTAGAGAACACTTACTGATATTCCTGGATATTTCTCCAGCTTGTGAGTTGCTTCTTTATCTGTCAATATCAGTACACAGTGAATGGAGTGGGGGGCACGTTCCTACAGAATAAACCACCAATGTCATTAAAACAGTGAAAACATCAGCAATCTGCATATAAAATTAACCATTTATATTAGATCCCACAGTTCAGGTGGCAACCAGACTCAAAAGTAGCCACAATTACTTTCTAAATGGAGTGGAGATCTTTGTTAAGGTTAAATAAAGCAGTCAGCATAATTGAAGACCCCATTCATCCCTTTTCCATTGTGAGAAGATACAAAAGCCTGAAAGCACATACCACCAAGCTCAGGGAAAACTTCTGTTGTAAGGTTATTGAATGGTTCCCTGGTACAATATGATGGACTTTTGACTTCACAACCCACCTCATTATGATCTTACACCTTATTGTTTACCTGCACTGCACTTTTTCTGAATGCTTTATTCTGCATTCGGTAATTGTTTTACTTTACTCTTTCTCAATGCACTGTGTTATGATTTGATCTGTATGAATAGCATGCAGGACTATAGTATGGTGGACCTAAAACTTTATTTATCCTGAATGAAATTACTGTTACAAGGCTGTCAAATCAGAAATATATACTTTAAAATGCAAAATTTAAGCATTGAGGTATGAAAAAATACAAAATATGCATTTAAAAAGTAATAGTGCAATATACAGATGTATGAATAGTATATCCTCCTTATTCCTTGTGGCTCTCTCTCTGGAATGAGGCCCTCACACACCTCTCCACTTCCTGCATGCCTCACCTCCCTTCAGACAGAACAGGGATGAAACTCCCCTGGTCCTCACCTTCCACCCCACCATACTGAGCTTCTTACTGGATCTCAGTACATGTGACAATAATAAACCAATTCCAGTTCCAAGGTTTAAATATAGATCAACATGTCCATGGAGCACAGGGATATCAGCCATCAAGAATCTACACTCTTAATTGAACCTACTTTATTTAGCATCTGGGAGGTAACTATATAAACATGCATGTCATCCAAGATTCATGTAGTCATTATAGCAGAACTATCACGCTGGGCTGATAAAAGGAATAGATTATCTCAGCATTCATCAGCACCATCCGCACCTTTACTGCCAGCTTCCATCCTGTCCTCTACTTCACTTGGTCTATTTCTGGTACTTCTCTTCTGAATCGCTGTCTTCATCTCAGGAGACAAATTAAACACAAATGTCTGCCATAAACCTACAGACTCCTTCAATGACACTGACCATAGCTCCTCCCACCCTGTGTCCTCTAAGGACGCCAACTCCTTCCTTGAGGTCCTCTGATTCCTCCATAACTCTTCTCAAGAGGAGGCTTTGCTCTACCAAACTTCTAAAATGTCCACCTTCTTCCTCATTGTTTCCTCTCTGCCCCAAGGAATGGGGATCTCACACGTATCTTCTCCACTTCCTGAATGTTCCCACTTCCTCCAAACAGAACAGAAATATAGCTTTCCTGGTCCTCAGTTTTCATCTACCAGCACCTGCATCCAACATATCAACCTTCGCCACCTCCGCTAGCACCAACAGGATTTCATCACCAGCTGCCTCTTGCCTTCCCCCATTTCAGCTTTCCACAGGACTCATTCTAACCAGCAGCCTCTGGTCTGCTGCTTTCTCCCCACCCATCCCTTCCTAGTCCCTGGTATTTTCCCCTTCAAACATGGGAAGTGCAAAACCTTTCTCTATACCTCCTCCCTCACCACCATGGAGGGACCTTGATAGCCCATTGAGGTGAGGCAGAGATTCAATGCACACCTTCCAGCTGATCAATGGCACTCGACGCTCACAATGAGGGTCCTCTATACTGGTGAAACTAAACATGGACAAAACAACTGTTTAGTAGGGCGCCTCCATGTTGAGCCAGTGGTCTTGATCTAATGGCTTTGTGGCCAAGTTTTCAGATGATACAATGATCAGGGCGGGGGTGGCAGGTACTGTCAAGGAAGCAGGGAGTCTGAAGAAGGAATTGGTTAGAAGGAGAATGAGCAAAGAAGCATCAGATAGAATAGATTGTAGGGAAAGTGTATGGTCATGCACTTTGGGAGAAGGAATAAAGTCATAGCCTGTTTGCAAAATGGGAAGAGAGTTCATAAGTCAGAGGTGCAGGGATCCCTCAAGGTTAGCTAGCACGTTGAGTTAGTCATAAGGAAGGTAAACACAATGTTAGCATTTATTTTGAGATGACTAGAAGGAACATTACTGAGGTTTTATAATGCATTGGTCAGACTATGTTTGGAATATTGTGATTAGTTTTGAGGCCTGTATCTCAGCAAGGATGCGATGGCATTGGAGAGAATGATTAATGAATAAAACAGTTAACATATGAGGAGTGTTTGATGACTCTGGGTCCGTACTTGATGGAGTTGAAAACATCTCACTGAGACCTACGGGTGCTGAAAGGCCTGAATTGTGTCGACGTGGAGATGATGTTTCCAGTAGTGGGAGAGTCCAGGACCATAGGAATAAAACAATGTCCCTTTACAACAGAGGTGAGGAGGAACTTCTTCAGCCAGAGGTAGTGAATCTGTGGAATTCACTGCCACAGATGGCTACGGAGGCCAAGTCAATTGGTACATTTAAAGTGAAGGTTGATAACTCCCTGATTTTTAAGGGCATCAACAGTTAGGGGAAGAAGGCATGAGAATGGGGACAACAGGGAGTAACAAAAGAACTATGATTGAATGTGCTGAATGGCCCAATTCTGCTCCTATGCCTTCTGGTCTTAAGCTTCCAAGTGCATGTCATTTCAATTCCCATACTGACCTGTCTGTTCTCAACCTTCTCCGGTGCTGCATTGAGACCAAACACAAACTAGAACAGGGTTCCCAATCTGGGATCCACGATCCCCTCAGTTAATGAGTAAGGGCCCATGGCATAAAAAAGGTTGGGAACTTGGGTAGTTTACAGCTTAATGATATTGACATTGACGGTTCCGTTTTTACCTTCTCACCCATTCTCTGTTCCTTTCTTACTCCCCCCTGCCCACCCAAAGTCTCCCTTTTTTCATCTTTTCCATCCCTCTCACCACTTCATCATCCATACACATCACCATCTTCAACATGGCTCCATCTGCTAGCACACCATGTAACTATCAACCTGGGTTTCTTTGGTCTTGGCTCTGCACTCTTAGCCCTTCTCCCACCTGGCTCAATCTACCTCCCACCATTCCTTTAGCTGCTGCAGCTGTTACCAGCCAGTCTCCCTCTCACTCCTATATACTGGCAATCATCTCTCAGTCTAACACAGGAGCTCAGTTCAAAATGTTGAGCATCATCAGAGATGCTCTACCCATACCTTGTGTCACACCTTGGTCAGTCTCTATTAATCTGAAATAAAACTGTTGCCATAGTTTAAATGTTGGAGCAAGTCCAACCCTTCTCTATCATTCCAGAGATACTGGATCTAGCCTTTAGCCTGTTTTTGCTGTGCAATATAGACATTTCCTCTGGCTGGTGCAGCAAGATATGCATGTGTACTCTACTTCTGCAACCCAGTTGAGAGAGAGGATAACATTTAATCAAAGGACTTTTCTCACCTCCTTCACACCACTCAGTGGAACCCAGACGACAAGAGGGCCTAGTACACCTTTTACTTTATGTACATTATAATTGTGTTTTAGTTCAGGGTTGAGGATCAACTTTATTCACTATATATTTACATGTTTTAGGAATACATTGTTGTCACATGGGGACATGAGACTGGACCCAAATGCAGGACATAGGCACTGAAGTACTAGGGGCAGGACAGGAACAACTAAAGGATAGAACAAGATGGGGAAGACCGTGGCATGTGTGAGGGACATGGCATTCAAAGGTGATCCTGGGGTTCAGAGATAGTTCATGGCAAGGCAGGATCTTGGCTAAGCTAGACAATGGGTCTATGGGACAAGAAATGCTGGGAGGATAGCCCCCTGGGCAGGCCCAGCCTCCCAGGCAGGAGCACAGGGGTCTGGGCTGGTCACAGGGCACCTGGGCAGGATGCAGGGCATAACCCATCAGAAGCAAGAGGTAGGAAAGTGTCAGAGACCCCCCCACCAGGCAATGGCAGTCCAGCCTGCTTACCCAACAGAGGCAAAGGATAGGATGGGAGGTTAGTCCAGGGTGACTCCAAGACTGACTCACAGAACTAGTTGATTAACAGTGGGGACTCCAAGACTGACTCACAGAACTAGTTGATTAACAGTGGGTACTCCAAGCCAGAACAACCCCCAACTAGACTTAGTCCCAGAGCCTCTTATATACACCTGCCAGCCGATAGGCATCAGGTGCACCTCCTTAATCCAAGATGATGCTATTTGAGCTTAAGGGTGAAAGAAGGGACGGCTACAAGACCCGGAGTCCGAAGTCTGCGGACCGGATCAAGACCCGGAATGCGGGCTCCGGACCGGACCATAACAGTTGTGGTATGTTGGTGTGACATTCAATGATGATAGAGGACAAAGAATTATATAAAAATAGTTAGCAGTTAAAGCATAAATATGGGATAAAATTTAGATAAATACACATGTACTATCATGTATTTACAATGTAAACAGCATTATAAAAAGTGTTTTGAAGTGTTTACAGTGCAGTGCAGCTGGAGTAACACACAGATGGGGGCTAACTAGAATGGTTATTTTAATACTGTTAATGTGGTAAGCTTATAGAAAAGATCATTTGGTGATAACCATAACATGGAAATGTTCAAGCTGAATTGACCACAGAATCCATGATTGAGGAATCATTGATTTGGATCCCATTTTCAACTCAGAAACGTTCCTTATTGTTTAGGCTTTAGAAGCCAAAGAAGAGGTAAGACACTACTTGGGTAAAGAGCATGTGTCAATAAATGGATAAAGGGCGCAGTGCCATGATTACAGATATGTAAGGGCAGTAGGTAGATGTTAAGAACACAGTCCTTTTCCTAGACAAAACTGAATTTATCAAGCAGGCTTGTGAAGGGCTTTGAATTCCTTCAAGTGAGAGTGGGACTGTTTTCTGGTTGCTGTGTTGACTTCTTTGTACAAGAATTGGGAGCTCTGTAGCAGAAGTCAAAGTATATGCATAACAACAAGCAATACATCATTTTTGGGTGGACATGCTGAGCGGACCAGTGTGCCTTCCCACATGTGGAGATTTAGTACGTTTATCAGAACGAGGCACAAATCATTAAAAATATCAATATGGCATAGGGATGTCTACTCATGCTCACCTGCATTAATCCAAAAGCCTTAAATAGCACAGGATGTGGTGGCCGTTTTCTGGCATCCACAACAATTGCCAGACCCAGATCTCCAACCTCCTTCCTGCAATGAAAAGAAGTTTAGAGTAAAGCTTCCTTTTAACTTACCATGGGTGTCCATGAGATGGATAAGAACAAGATACAAAATGCATGTATACACTTGTGGCTACTTTATTAGGTATACCTGTACACCTTGTTGTAAATGCAAATATATAGTCAGTCAATCATTTGGTAGAAATTCAATGTATAAAAGCATGCAGACACAGTCAAGAGGTTCTGTTTTTGTTCAGACCAAACATCAGAATGGGGAAGAAACGTGATCTAAGTGACTATAACTGTGGAATAATTGTTGATGCCATCAGGGTAGTAAACACTGCTGATCTCCTGGGATTTTCACGCACAGCAGTCACTAGAGTTTACAGAGAATTGAGCGATAAACAAAAAAAAACCTTGTTAATGAGAGAGGTCTGAGGAGAATGGCCAGACTGCTTCAATTGAAGCACCAGTAACTCAAATAACTTTGTGTTATAACAGTGGGGTGCAGAAGAGCATCTCTGAACATACAACACATTGAACCTTGAAGTATCGGGCTACAGCAGCAGAAGACCATGAGCATACACTCAGTGGTCACTTTATGAGGTACATAATGCCACTGAATATATACTAGCTTACATTTTAGTTAACTGTGGATGACCAAAGGATGGAAGTGCTTTATAAGAATAGGATACAAAATGTGAATAGACCATTGCTGGAAGTTGTCCCGCTCAAACTCTATAGCAGAGATTTTGAGCCCTTGCTTTTCAGTCACAGATCTGTATGCAGAAACTGAGTGACTGCACTTAGATGCAGCAAGCTATCTGCATCCAGAGACCTGGCAAGCGATCTGTTCAATGAGGGTCAGGCTGGGTGAACAATTGGGGTGTCTGACTGGGAGATCAGAGCTGCAGGGGTGTCAGCTGGAGATGAGCAGATATTAAGCGGAGGATGGTGCTTGTGCGAGGACTATGAGATGGGGTCTCAAGGAATAGGCAGGAAAGCACCTGCTTGAGAAGCCCCAGATGAATCCAGTGAGCAGTGCAGACTCACAAAGTCCTGTTTCAGTCATGTTAAATGCTCTGAAGCGATGATCCCACATGGCAGTCCTTATATGTTTGATCAAAGGTCCTATCCTTCGCAGTATTAGGAGCAATTTTGGGCTCTTTATCTAAGAAAGGATGAGATGGCATTGGAGAGGGTCTAGAGGAGGTTCACGAGAATGACCCTGGGAATGAAAGAGTTAATGTATCAGGCGGCTCCGGGCCTGTAACTGCCGGAGTTTAGAAGAATGAAGGGGGATCTCTTTGAAACCTATTGAACATTGAAAGACCTAGATAGAGTGGAGATGGAGAAAATGTTCCGTATAATGGGGGAGTCTAGGACGAGAGGGTACAGTCCAGGAATAAAAGGACATCCCTTTAGAACAGAGAAGATGAGAAATTTCTTTGGGCAGACAGTAGTGAATTTGTGGAATCCATTGCCACAAATGCTTGTGGAAACCAAGTCACTGGTTTAAAGCAGAGCTTGATTGGGATAATAAATCAGCCATGATACAATTTGATAGGCTGTTTGGCCTAATGCTGCTCCTACGTCTTGTGGTCTTATCAGCAGTGTCTAAGGGAACAGACCCCACTGTCTGCTAAAAACTGGTGGATCTGGCAATCTGGGCATCGCCAAGTTTTCTTTACATAGAACACAGTACAGTGCAGTACTGAACAGGCCCTTTGGACCACAGTGCTGTGCCGACTTTTTAACTTACTCCATGGCCAATCTAACTCTTCCCTCCTACATAGCCCATAACCCTTCAGTTTACATCTGACTTTTTAATAAAATTGAATCACCTAATACATAAAACATGGTGTCACTCAACCCTATAACTAAACAAAGGGTCTTTAAAAACATTTAGTCACTAGATGAAGGAAAGCTATTAATTATCAAGGATTCTTAAATTCCATATAATTTTGTTGGGAATATAACAGGGGACTATCCCTAAAAATTGTTTTTGAAATTGAATGCCCACTCAAGCAACTTACCCAAAAATAAAACCAAGGGTGACAATTTAGTGCAGTACTGATAGACAACTGTCAAGCATTGTGGCCATGTTATGTTGGCACCAGAAAGTGTGGCAACACTTGCAGGCTGCCCCCAGGACATTGTTGGGTGTGCTGGTTGTTAATGCAAAAGACACAGGTCACTGTGCGTTTCAGTGTACATGCGATAAATAAATCGGAATCTGAAACAGTCTTTAAAGTGTCCCAATGTGGGTTTAAACCATCTGACCACACGGTGAATAGTTTTACAGAAGTTTGAAGAAGTTTTCCCCCTTGCCAGTTATTGTGGGGATTTTGCAATGGTCTGTTTGGCTGCTGTAAGTCCTTGTATAATAATCATGACTATAATTGATAAATCAAGTGCTGTTAAAGGGCCTGAGTGAGCTGTATAAATGTAAGCCAGAGTTCTCCTCACAATGCAACATTACACATGGTGTCTTTTTAAATGTCCAGTAGATGGCAACACCAAACCATTAAAAAATATCTATTCCTGTAAACAATGGAACAGCCACCAGATAAACACTGGATACTTCAAACATTTACACTCAGTGGGTACTTTATCAGATGCCTCCTACCTACCTACCTACTTACATATCAATCTATCTGTCTCTCTAGCTAGGTACCTACTGTATCTAGTAAAGTGGCCAATAAGTGTATGCTCGTGGTATTCTGCCTCTGTAGCCCATCCACTGCAAGGTTTGATGTGTTGTGTTTTGAGATAATCTTCTGCACACGACTGTGGTAACCCATGATTATTTGAGTTGCTATCAGCTTCCTGTCATCTTGAACCAGCCCAGCCATTCTATTCACAAACATGAGAAAATCTTCAGATGCCGGAAATCCAAAGCAACACACACAAAATGCTGGAGGAACTCAGCGGGCAAGGCAGCATCCATGGAAGAAAGTAAACAGTCAACATTTCGGTCCGAAAACCCCTTCCTTTCCAATCCTGATGAAGGGTCTCAGCCCAAAACGTCAATTGTTTACTCTTTTCCATAGATGCTGCCTGGCCTCCTGAGTTCCACCAGCATTTTGTGTGTGTGGTTATTCACCTCTGACCTCCCTCATTAACAAAGCACTTTCGCCAACAGAACTGCTGCTCATTGGATGTTTTTTTTGTTTTTTTTCACCATTCTCTGCAAACTCTGGAGACTACTGTGTCTGAAAATCCCAGGAGATCAGCAGTTTCTGTGATACTTAAACATCCCTGTCTGGTACCAACAAATCACGATACAGTCAAAGTCACTTAGGTCACATATCTTCCCAATTCTGATGTTTGGTCTGAACAAGTGACCATGTCTTAATGTTTTTATGCATTGAGTTGCTGCCACGTGATTGGTTGATCAGATACTTGCATTAACGAGCAGGTGTACAGGTGTACCTAACAAAGTCAGCACTGAGTACATGCTCTTTATCACTAAAGCACTCTGCTTGTCACTTAATGAAGTAAACAAAAATATACTCGCTGCGTGAAACAATTCCATTTTTAAATTGACACGCTCGAAAGAATTCATGCCCACCGCTTCTTAGAAAAAAATATTTAATGCACAAATATGCGAGGGGGGTTGGGAAGGGAGTTTAGAATTAAGTTATTTACAGAAAGAGCAGTGGTTGCACAGAACATTCAGTCTGTGATAGAAGGATGGCGATAGAGGCCGATACATTAGGGGCATTTAAGAAACTCTTGGGTAGGCACGTGGATGATAGAAAATGGAGGGGTATGTAGATGGATAGGGTTAGATTGATTTTAGAGTAGACATAAGGTAGACATATAATTGTGATCCGAATGTCCTGTATTGTTCTGTGTTGTTAAACTGATTGACTTTCCTAACTTGGAGGAAGGCGGCTACCATTCAGTCTATTGGGGGTCCCTGCCAGTCCCAGCAGACCAGCCCCAATGGTCACACTTATTCCCCTGTATCCCTGTATTTTATTCTCTCACAGACATCTATCAACTCTGCTTTGATCCTCCTGCTGCTTTCTACACTAAGCAGCAAGTTACGGCTGCACGCCTTGGGACATAGCAGGTGAGGGAAGCCCTGATGGACAGGGGGAGAATGTGCAAAGACCACACTGTGAGTACTTAAAGTCAGGCTCAAACCCATGTCCCTGCAGCGGAGGACAGCAGCACTACCCGCTGCACCACTGTGCCACCCACCATGTTGCAAGAAACATAGAAACATAGAAAATACGGTAGGTGCAGGAGTAGGCCATTCGGCCCTTCGAGCCTGCACCACCATTCAGTATGATCATGGCTGATCATCCAACTCAGAACCCTGTACCTGCTTTCTCTCCATACCCCCGATCCCTTTAGCCACAAGGGTCATATCTAACTTCTTCTTAAATATAGCCAATGAACCGGCCTCAACTGTTTCCTGTGGCAGAGAATTCCACAGATTCACCACTCTCAGTGTGAAGAAGTTTTTCCTCATCTCGGTCCTAAAAGGCTTCCCCTTTATCCTTAAACTGTGACCCCTCGTTCTGGACTCCCCTAACATCGGAAACAATCTTCCTGCATCTAGCCTGTCCAAACCCTTTAGAATTTTATATGTTTCAATAAGATCCCCCCTCAATCTTCTAAATTCCAGTGAGTATAAGCCTAGTCGATCCAGTCTTTCTTCATATGAAAGTCCTGCCATCCCAGGAATCAATCTGGTAAACCTTCTCTGTACTCCCTCTATGACAAGAATGTCTTTCCTCAGATTAGGGGACCAAAACTGCACACAATATTCTAGGTGCGGTCTCACCAAGGCCTTGTACAACTACAGTAGAACCTCCCTGCTCCTGTACTCAAATCCTTTTGCTATGAATGCCAACATACCATTTGCCTTTTTCACCGCCTGCTGTACCTGCATGCCCACCTTCAATGACTGGTGTACAGTGACACCCAGGTCTCGTTGCATCTCCCCTTTTCCTAATCGGCCACCGTTCAGATAATAATCTGTTTTCCTGTTCTTGCAACCAAAGTGGATAACCTCACATTTATCCACATTAAATTGCATCTGCCATGAATTTGTCCACTCACCTAACCTATCCAAATCACCCTGCATCCTCTTAGCATCCTCCTCACAGCTAACACCGCCGCCCAGCTTCGTGTCATCCGCAAACTTGGAGATGCTGCATTTAATTCCCTCGTCTAAATCATTAATATATATTGTAAACAACTGGGGTCCCAGCATTGAGCCTTGCGGTATCCCACTAGTCACTGCCTGCCATTCTGTAAAGGTCCCATTTACTCCCACTCTTTGCTTCCTGTCTGCCAAACAATTCTCTATCCATGTCAATACCATACCCCCAATACCGTGTGCTTTAAGTTTGCACACTAATCTCCTGTGTGGGACCTTGTCAAAAGCCTTTTGAAAATCTAAATATACCACATCCACTGGCTCTCCCCTATCCACTCTACTAGTTACATCTTCAAAAAATTCTATAAGATTCGTCAGACAGACAAGACAACCTCACTTTTTTGACCCTCACACATGCAGGGAAATTGCCAATTTCTAGGTCAATTTCACAAGTGAGACCAGGCATCAGCTTTGAGTTTTTCATCAGTGCCTCAACAAGATTTCAACTCCATCTGATCCACTCTGTTTCCAGCATAGTCTTGACAGATCTGATTGGGGTTGTGTTTTGCTGGTTGGTCAGTGCCTTGGCACTGTCATAACTAACTGTAGCTTCTACACTGTTAACTGCATCAATCAATCGAATGTTGATGCCACAGTCAAGAGAGCTTGCCAGTGCCCGTATTTCTTCAGGAGTCTAAAGAAATATGTCATGTCCAGGCCTTGGCCTGAAACATTCCACTGTACTCTTTGCACCTCATTGTCTACACTTCATTCTGCACTTCGTTATTTTTCCCATGTTCCACCTGAACGCACTGTTGTAATGAATGCATCTGTATGATGTTATGTAAGACATGTTTTTCACACTGGCATGTCTTAGAATAACAAGCCAGTTTACCAACTTAAAAGTGAAAATCAAAGTTTGAATGTCTTCCAGTAATGAAACAACATTAACAAGAAAGATCTCACCTGGGAATGTTGGAGAGGTACAGTAGGAGCCTGGCGAGGTCATTGCTGGTACATGACTGCCCATGCAAGAGGCTATTGTCAGTGCAGATTTGTAACACGGCTCTCCCTGCCTTATCCCTGTTTCCTAGAACAATTAGAAAAGAACATTCAGTTCTGCAGTCATACAGCTTGCTTATTAACTCATTCTGACTCTTGCTGAAAATCATAGATGTGTATCTGGCAATGCATGGATGACAAGGCACATACCAGTCAGAGTGAGAGGCATACTCCTCGTCTGCAGTGTGCACAGAGGAGGAAACCCCTTCAGGCATGATGAAGGTACACACCTTGCTGAATGAGCACCCTGACCACATTCATTGCATGGACATCCAGCTTCCTGGGTTTGCCCCTGAACAACCAAGCTTCCCGAACCAGTTAGCAAGGCTCTGCATGGTGCCCAGCCTGGTCTTGCAGAAGGGCCAGAGAAACAGGCACGAAAACACTAGACAGGGAGCAAGGCCAGGCTCACATGTTATAGTTTATGAAAACTGTCCAGCTTCCAGGATGCCTTCAACAACCACCTTTAAACAGAGTAATGTGACATATATCTAGGTCTCTCTGTTCCAGAGTCCTCTCCGGTATTGTACCACTCATTTCATTGTTGCCTTTCTTCACCCGCCCTAGCAAATTTTACTACTCTGTTTCAAGTATCAATTGCTGTGTATCTGCTCGTTCTGCAACCCAGTTATACTTCGAATCAACAACTCTCCATTTCACTGCTCAATGCACCTCCAAGCTTCAAGTCACCCACTCTTCCCAGAGATTTGCCACACACACACACAATCCCGTAAATCAAAATGGCAGTGGTTGCCATGGAAAATCTATGAGAAACTACTAACTGCCAGTCTAACCAAAAAGTCAACACGAATCCCTAATTTTTGTCCAATTCCACATCCGTGCCACCAAAAACCCTTTCACTCAAATGCCTTCAACTTTTCCAACCTGCCTTCCATGGATAGCAGTGTCAAACTTCTTTTAAAAGTCTGTGGAAAGGGACCCCCTGTTATTTCTCTGGTTAGTCAATCACGACTTTCCTTAGATATATTGGTACTATCTCTCCTTTATTGGATCAAACATCTCCAAGCAGCTATGAGTATTTACTCTCATCATCCTATTGATCTTGAATTGCGCAAAATAATCAGGTTAACCTTACATTTTTTACAGGACCATTACATTTGCTATTCTTCAGTGTTCTAACACAACCCTAACCCTATCTCTTTCAGCACCACATGTACACCCCCAACCCTACCCTTAACCATAATCCTAACATCCAAAAGCCCATTCACCCAAACTAACCCTAACTGCACCCTGACAAACCCTGGCCACACACCCCATAAACCAGCTGATTACTACAAGGAGGAGGAAGATCCAATAAAGGCAAGTGTTGGACCTAGTTAATGAAGGATTGGGGCAGATCAAAGTGGTAGGGTTATATGACATTGAATCTTGAGTGGCATATCAGGAAACACAAGAGGGTTGATTTTCCCACCGTCTACATAATCTCAACCCAACCTATGGAAGGTGAAAAGTGGAAGAGGTAAAGGGCTGAAGAAAGGAGAAGTCAGAAGAAGTTGACTTGTTTTTTTTGGCATGAGTTTATTTGACAGTTTTCAGGTCTTGTCCCACATGGCTACAGATCACTTCATTGTTTGAGGAGCTGCAAGTGGAGCTGAGTAGTGAGTAATCCCCAGATGTTCCTACGATGATGCCATGCTGCCTGCTGAAACTCGTGGCGATGAATGGGCTGAACACACCCTTCAGACGATCCCAGGGTGCTGAGACTGAAGTAAATAGCCATCCAAACCACAACCACCTCACCTGGTGCTGGGTATGACTCCATTGTGCTCTTTCCCTTGTCTTCAGTTCCTACACCACCTCCACACTGGCTTCAGTTTTGTTTGGGCCCTCAGGTGCATTGATGCCTGTCTCAGCTCACCCCTGGAGTTCTGTAATCTGACATTATGGTGTTAGGGCTGAAAAGTGGGGCTTGGCAAACTCCAACCTGAGCATCAGCAAGCAGATGGTGTAATGTGATCCCATTGGTTCAAAATGGAGGGAAATGGGGGCAGGAGGAATAGTACAAACCAATCTACTAACATCCCTTCTTGTCAAAACACTGGAATCAGACACTGAATATCTTAATAAGAGTCAACTGAAGGCTTTATGTAGGGATTGAATTTCTATCAAATCCATTTTTGGGGGGTGATATTGGTAAATCAGAGAGTAGTGGTTATCACTTATCTTGACTTTTCAAATGACATTTGATAAATTCCACAAAAAGTATGTCAGAATATAAGAACTCAGTGTACAGAAGATATCATATTAGCATGAATAGAACACTGGTTAAAGGACAAAATGAATTGCTTTCAGGTTGGCAGGCTACTGGGGTATTAGCCCTGAAGCCACAGTTGAAATTAATAACAATCATGAAAAGACAGAGTGTTGCAAATGATACAAACCTGTGTAAGAAGCTCAGCTATGGAGAGAATGCAAAGTGTCTTCCAGTTAATTGTGTGGGCAAGAAGGTGACTGACATACGGGAAATGTGGGAATATTCATTTTAATAGAATAGAGTCATAGGACAATGCAGCATAGATACAGGCCCTTTGGCCCTACCAGTCCATGCCGACCTGGATTAGTAAATGATTAGCCAACCTTGGTCAGGCTTACCATAATTAGAATGCAGGAACTCCAGTTTTGTCATCCTTACCTAACCTTTCATCTAATTCAACATACAGTCATAAAGCAATACCCTTTGGCCCATTCAGTTCATGCTGACCCAGCTAGTCCTAATTTCCTGTGTTTGACCCAGATCCTTCCAAGCCCAAATTCTCCATGTACCTATTCAATTGCGGCTTAAATGATACTATTGTACCTGCCTCAACCACTTCCTCTGGTAACTTGTTCTATGTACTCAGCACACCCTGTGTGAAAACTTTGCCCTTCAGATCATTTTTAAATCTTCCCCCTCACACTTCCTGATTTTAGACTTTCGTACCCTGAAGAAGAGACTGTTACCATCCATCTTATCTATGCCTCTCATCATTTGAAACATTTCTAGTCTTCTGGATTCCAAGGAATATTGACCTAGTCTGGCCAACTTCTCCCCATAACCCGGGCTAGCTAGACCTGGGAACATCCTCATAAATCATGAGGACCGAATAAATCAGACTGATATGCTCGAATAAGTTGGCGTTTGGAAAGAGAATGTGCTGGAACTTCAGAAAACCATTGGTAGAGGTAAGATCCTTGGCCAGACAGCACCCTAGGTTCCTATTGGAGGAAAGAGAAGAAATTATTGTACCTTTGGGGATGATCTTTGCATCTTCCTGGCCACAGGAATAATACCAAAAGATTGAAGGGTGGCAAATATTATTATTTTGTTCAAGAAAGGTAATAGGGATAAACCTGGGAATTATAGACCAGTGAGTCTTACATCAGCAGTGGGCAAACTATTGGAGGGGATTCTTAGAGATAGCAATTAAGAGCATTTAGAAAAGCATAGTCTGATTAGAGTTAGTCAGAATGGCTTTGAGAGGGGTAGGTCATGCCTCACGATCCAGATGGACTTTTTTGAGGAAGTGACAAAACAAGTTAATGAAGATAGAGCAGTGGATGTGGTGTATATAGATTTTAGTAAGTTGTTTGATAAGGTTCCCCTTGGTAGGCTCATTCATAAAGTCAAGAGGCATGGATCCAGGTAAAATGGGTTCTGTGGAGCTTTATAAAGCTCTGGTTAGATCACAGTTAGAGTATTGAGTTCAGTTCTGATTGCTTCATTATAGGAAGAATTTGGAAGATTTACAGAGGGTGCAGAGGAGATTGACCATGTTGCTGCATGAATTAAAGAACATTGGCTATGAGAATAGGTTGAGCAAACTTGGGCTTTTCTCTTTAAAGCAAAGGAAAATGAGAGGTAACTTGACAGAGGCATACAAGAGACATAGAAAGTAAAGACATCCAGAGACCTTTCCAGGGTGGAAATGGCAAAGACAAGGGGGGCATAATGTTAAGGTGATTGAAGGAAAACATAAGGGATGTCAGAGTTACAGTAAATTTTTTTACAGAGAGTTGTGGGTGCATGGAATGTGGTGATAGAGGCAGATACATTAGGGACATTAAAGTGACTCTGAGATAGGCACATGGGTGGTAGAATAAATAGAGGACAACGTGGGAGGCAAGTTGATTAAAAGGTCATCACAACATTGGGCCTAAGGGCCTGTATGTGCTGTACTATTCTATGCTATAAATCTGCATCTTTCACAGAAAACAATGTCTCCAACTTATTCATTAGAAGATATCCTGTGTATGTGATTCTTTTTAGCTTAATGCTAATAACTGAGATTACCTGGTAGACAAGCAACGCCCGAGTTCAGAAGATCACTGTTCAAGTCCACAGCTTGTGTAGGAAACCTCTTCTGGATCCGTTCTGATAAAGAAAGGTCATTGGTTAGTAGCTGATGCGGTTTCCTCAGCTTTTTCTCTCTGTGCCGGGGAGCTTTTCACTGTGTCCTGATCTCTGCACTGAAATTTGCCAGAGAAAATAAATGTGAAGTGGTTACTCCACCAGGATTGGATTCAACTGCAGTGGCAAACTAACTCTCTGAAGAACAATAATGTAGGAAAAAATGTTATCTTCCACAAGGCGTGCTGTCAATTTCATTAACTAAATATAGGATCAGAATCAAGTTTATTATCACTGACATACATTGGAAACATGTTGAGGGTGCAGCAGTGGAATGGGTGAGCAGTTTCAAACTCCTGGGTGGCAACATCTCAGAAGATCTATCCTGGACCCAACATACTGATGCAATTACAAGGAAACTATACCAGTGGCTATATTTCATACGGAGTTTGATGAGATTTGGTATGTCACTAAAAGACTCCAGCAAATTTCTACAGATGTTCTGTGGTGAGCATTCTAACTGGCTACATGGGACTGGTATGCATGGGACACGGCACAAGACTGGAAAAAGATGTAGAGGGTTGTATTCAGCCAGTTTCATCAGGGCATTAGCCTCCCCACCACAGAAGACATCTTCAAAAGGTGATGCCTTGAAAAGGTGACATCCATCCACACCCATGCCCTCTTCTCATTAGTACCATCAAGGAGGAGGTACTGCAGTCTGAAGACACACTTTTAATATTTTAGGAACAGCTCCTTTCTCTCTACCATCAGATTTCTGAATGGTCAATAAGCCCATGAACACTTTCTCACTATTTTTGCTCTCTTTTTCATCCAAAATATATATACACACAGTGGATTCCAGTCAACTGGGACACATTGGAAACAGTACATTATGGCCCAATTAAGCAGCTGTCCCAATTAGCTGAAGTTTCAAAGTTTCAAGGAAGAAGTTAAGAAGACATAAGGAAGGAAAACTACTAATTAACTGAGTAACAAATTTTGTATTCAAATGAAATACAAACTATATTAGAACACTATCAATACTACTACAATTCTATAAAACTGCATATTGGTTCCTAATAGTTATCAAAGCAGGAATGTGTCTAGTGTGCGTTACCATGCTCTTTTGATTAACTGTAAATGAACAAGATCAATGCAGACACCTAGTGCAGATAATAGACTGCTTTCATACAATGTTTTTGATAATTGCATCTTCTGAATCTTCATTTTCAATCTTCAATCTGAATCTTCATTGTAACATTCAAAATGATTGTCGATTCCTTCAAATTATTTAGTTTCTAAAGTTGAAGTAGTGAAATTGTTTCATATTCACTCCCATGTTTCTAGCATCTCCAAGCCTGAATGCTTGAAACCTCAGTGAGCAAAATAGTTCCGAACTGTTTTACTGTTTATTTCTCATCAACTAACAGTGACAAAAATGACTGATTTTGAACACAAACACATGCAACTGATGCCACTCAAAAACTATTTGCTGTAAGAATGGTGTAGCGTCTAACAGCCAAGTAAGTGCTTGTAACTATTACTAATTAGGAACTATTTGGCAACAGTTCCTGTCCCGATTAAGTGGCATATAAATATAGATATTTCTTATTGTAATTTATAGTAGTTTTTATTGCTGCTGCAAAACAACAAATTTCACAACGTATGTCAGTGATAACAAACCTGATTCTGATTGTTGCTTTGTGGCAGCAGTACAATGCAAGACATAAGAATTTCTATAAATTCCAATAATGTAGAAACTAATAGCAGAAAAGAACTATAGAAAGGTAGTGTTGTTGAGTTCATGGATTCTTCATAAATCTAATGGCAGAGAGGAAGAAGCTGCTCCTGAGTCGCTGAGCGTGGGTCTTGAAGCTCCTGTGGCTCCTCCCCAGCGGTAGTGACAAAAAGAGGGCATGTTCCAAATGGTGAGATGGATGCTGATTTCTTGAATACACACTTAAAATTTCCTAAGGTTTATTTGCCCATTGCAGGTCTCCCTGCTTACTGAGACAGTTCAAACCACATGGTGTGGAAATTAATTAAACCCATCCAGACTGTTCCTACAGCGACAGTGAACGTGTAGGGTCCAAAGGCAAGGGGCAGACTAGCTCATGTATGATGCTGCCTGTTGGCAATAGGCATGTTAATATCTTCATTAGGTGTATGGCACAGCTGTTTGGGGTAATAAATTCTAATATTCTTAGGCAGTATGTCTGAATTGTAATGTTTTAGGGAGGAGAATAGTTGTGGAATTACCACAATGGGATGAGACCTTTTCAGAATAATGAGTGACTACAGATTGGCAGGAGACTTCAATGCACAATCACAGGAGGCTGCAGACTCCACCAGCTCCGTCACAGGCACAACCCTCCCTATCATCAAGGAAATCTTCATAAAGAAGGTGGCATTCATCATTAAGGACCCTCACTATCCAGGACATGCCCTCTTAATGGTACTGCCATCGGGGAGAAGGTACAGGAGCCTGAACACCCACACTCAGTCTTTTAGGAACAGCTTCTTCCCTTCCACTATCAAATCTCTCAATGGTTCATGAACCCACGAACACTATCTCATTATTTATCTTCTGCACTATTTATTTATTTTTGTAACAACATATTTAAGCCTTCTGCTGCCACAAAATAACAAATTTTAATATGTATACTAGTGACAATAAACAATTTTAATTATGTAAATCTATAATGGAATAAGATGTAAGCTTTCAACAGCTTCAAATACATGACCTGAAATCAGAGCTGAAAGAGATAAGGAAATTCACCAAGAAATTTGAATGGAGCATGTCAGCTGGGTGGCGCAAAGCAGAACACAATCTAAAAGAGAACATGAAGGAAGTGTGTTGATTAAAGCAAAAAGAAAACTCAGTAAATAAAAGGAAAGATGGGGCCAATTATTGTTCAAGCTTGAGATTTATACAGAGGCACTGAGCACAGCTGGAACATTAGCACATATTTTGTATTCTCAATTCTCTATTTTGTCAAATTCTCAATAGAAGGAAAGATAATAGAGACATAGGATGAAAGGACATGACAATGCAGAGACAGGCCAGAGAGTAAATATTTAGTTCAAACTGCAGATGTTGAAATCTGAAGCAACACACAATCAGCTGGAAGACTTCAGTGGGTTGAGCATCAGAGAAGAAAGAAACTATTGCTGTTTTAGGCCAAGATGCAGCCACAGGACACCAGAAAAGTTCAGCTGGTGTGGACAGAACGAATTCAATGAGGCGGACCAGAAATTTTGGGAAACTTGCCATCACCTTCTAATCCTCCAATTCTTCACCTGCTGGAAAGTGCCAAATCACTGGAACCTGAAGAGAGATCCTCATTCACAGAGGTGGAAGGAAAACAATGGTAACTGCAGGCTGTCCTCTTCAACATTGTGGTGGGGAACTATTTAGAATCAACGGTCAAAGATAAAAGTGTTAGGCACTTGGAGGAGTTTCAGTTAACAGAGAAGGGCCAGGACAGATTTGTTAAAGGCAAATTATGTTTGGCTGACTCCCTGACTGATTTTGTTTGATGGTGTGTCAGAGAAGATTAATGGAAAGAATGCAGTTAATACCATCCGCATGAATTTTCAGAAGCTGTTAGGCAAAGTCCCACATTAAAGACTAGTTAATAAAACTAAGGCTTTGCGGAATAAAGCTGTCTATGCCAGCATGAAGAAGTTGCCCTAAGGTCACAAAGTATTCTACTAGAAGGTTGTTTCTTTCACACTAGAGGACGGAGACTGTGGGGCTTTCCAGAGCTCAGCACTGGGTCCGTTACCTTGTGATGCAAACTTTGTATGGATTGGCAGAATAAAATTTCAAAACTGTGGCTGACGCAAGTGTTGTACACTCTGAAGAGATTATAAACAGATTATAAGTGGACCTAGATAGACAGGGTGGCAGGTAGAACATAACACAAATAAATACAATGTGGTATATGTTAGCAGGAGGCATGATGGGAGATAATGGGGCAGATCATACTGATAGACAGCCGCTTGTTCTGTGGGAGAAAGGTGCCCGAATGCATGGTGTACACCATAATTATTTGGACTTGCCCACCTGGGCATTGTTGAAGAGAGGTATGGCACATGCTGGAGGTCAAATGCATCAGGGGCGTGCTTCATTCCTAGAATCAATAGGTGTACAAGAGGAGGATAAGGTTATGAGAGATACAGATAAGAGTGGTGAGCCAGCACCTTTTTTCAAAAGTAGCAATGGGGCTAGTACCAGAGGGCAACTGTCTAAAGTGAGTGGATTAAAGTTTGGGAGGATGCCGTTTTTTTTTACAGAGATTGATGGATGCCTGGAATGCTTTGTCAGGGATGGTGGTAGAGGCTGATACAACAGGGACGTTTAAGAGGCTTTTATTAGGCACACAAATGTAGGAAAATGGAGGGTTATGGGCTGTGTAGGAGGGAGAGGTAGAATTATATAGGCCAGCATAACATCATGCGCTGAATTTCAAAGTTCAAAGCAAATTTATTATTAAATTAAATTATGACTATGTTACCATATACCACTTTAGAGATTCATTTTCTTGCAGGCATTTACAGGGAAATAAAGAAATGCAACAGTATTTATGAAAAGCTATAAATAGCAAAGACTGACAAACATCCAATGGTCAAAACATCCAAACATCAAAAGAAGGCAAATCAAGCAAATAGTAAATGAATAAATAATACTGAAGACATGCGTTGTAGAGTCCTTTCAAAGCAAGTTATAGGTTTTGGGATCAATTCAGCATTGAGGTGAGTGAAGTTGTCCATGCTGGTTCACAAAGCTGAAGCTGAAACTGGTGCTGTGTCAGACCTAAGACCCCCGTACCTCCTGCTCAGTGGTGGTAGTAAAAAAGGAGCATGGCCTTGATAGTGGGGGTCCTTGATGATGGATGCTGCTTTCTTGTGCCAGCACTCCGTGTAAATGTGCTCATGGAATAGAAATTTTGAGTCTTTTCTTTTATGAATTGTTAAGAGGAGTTGTGGTTCCTTTTATATATTAGCTCAATATTATTCTATATATGATTTTGACCATGTATATTCCTTTCTTTGTACTTTTATTGTAATATGTATTTGATATAACTTCTCCTCTGATTTGTATCTATCCTTATATATTTTTTTCAATCAATAAAAAAAATTGAAAATGAAATGTGCTCATGGGGAGGGCTTTGCCTGTGTTGGGCTGGGCTTGCACTGTGCTCGGCTTTACTACAGTGTGCTCATTGTTCTACTAATTGCGAGTCCAGGGGCATTCCACAACATCTTGAGTGAACATCACTTCACATCCAGCCACATAGCTTTTTAACATCTGATCTGGCACATCCAACGTAACCTCAATCATTTCAATGGAGTGTGGTCTTACAGAGACAAATAAGCGAGGGTAAGTGGTGAAGTCACTTTACATCACTTTAAATAACACTAATGTTTTAGTGAATTTAGATAGGTGGAGACAAAATGACACACTCTGAAGGGAGTGCACCCAAGATCTTCTATCTATTGGATGCATCTTTGGGAAAATCATGTCAAGCAAGTGATAAAAGAGATGAGATCCTGGGCATCAAAAATAGAAGTGTAGAAATAGAAAGAGATTATGTTTTTTTATATATAAAACACAGACTTGGCCTCAACTGGAATATTGCTTTCAATTCTGGCTATCACACAAGGAAGAAATGATTGCAGAAAAGATTTATTGATTTAGTTCCAGGGAGATTCAGTCTTCTACTAGAGGAAGTTGAAGGTTTTTTCCTTGAAGCAAAGAAAACTGAAAAGAAATTTGAATGAAGTGTGAAAGATCAAGACCACTTAAGGTAAAGAGACGGGTGTTCCTCCCATAGGTGGATAGTTCAAGGATCAAGTAACAAAGATTCAAAGTATGCATGGGAACAGTAAAAGGTAATATTTTTACAAGAATCTTGTTAGGGTCCTAAGGCTCCTGTAAATGGCTGTTTGGGGTTTTCAAAAAGGAATGGGACAGACTGATGAGGAAAAAAAATAATTTGAAGAGGTTCAAGGACAAAGCAGGGAGCAGGAATAAAATAAAATGCTTTACAAGGAGCTGACATAGATTTGGAGTTCTGAATGGTTTTCTTCTACGCTGCAATAGTTATGTGATTCATAATTCTAAATAGGAGCAGGAGCAGGCCATTCAGCCCTGCAAACTTGCTCTTCCATTCAATAAGATGTAATGGCCAATTCAATCTTTGGCTGTGAACCCAAATGACTTTATCACTGACTGCCCCAAAGAATTGGAACTGGAGCTGGAATTGGTTTATTATTGCCACATATACTTATTTGGCGTTTGTTTCATGCTGATCAAACCATTGCACAGTGCATTGAGCTCATACAAGGGAAAACAAGAGCAGAATGCAGAATACAGTGCAACGGCTCCAGAGAAAGAGCAGTGCAGTAGATAACGAGGTGAAACATCACAATGAGCTTTCAGACTTTTGTATCTCCCACCCAATGGGAAGGAGAATAGAGAATTTCTGGGGTGATATGGAAGAGAAAATTCCAAATTATTTGCAGCCTTCAAAGAGCAGAAATTCTTATTATTATTCCTAACTGGTGGAGGAGGGAAATCATTCCTTCAGACCACATGCTCTCAATTCTAGACTTCCCTAACCTGTTAAGCCCCATCAAAATCTTACATGTTTCCAAGAGATCATCTCATTCTTCTAAATTTGAGAAAATACCTTGTCAGCCATTCTAGTTAAGGCCCTCTCATCTCAGGAATTACTTTAAACTTAGCCAATAATTCCTGAGGAAAAGGACAGGAGTATGAGTAGGTGAGAGCAACGGGAAAACTGGCAGCAGCAGTGAAGAGACCTCTGAGTTCCATATGAGAGCAGGAAGCAGCATCTGCAATTTGTATTGGAAAAATAGGGGAAAGGCCATCGAACATGGAACACAGAACATAGAAAATCCGCAGCACATTACAGGCCCTTCGGCCCATAATGTTGTGCTGACCATGCAACCTACTCTAGAAACTGCCCAGAATTTCCCTCCGGCATAGCCCTCTAAATTTGTAAGCTCCATGTACCTAAGAGTCTCTTAAAAGAGCGTATCGTATCTGCCTCTACCACCTTTGCTGCAGTGCAATCCACACACCCACCACTCTGTATGTGAAAAACTTACCTGATATCCCCTTGTACTTACTTCTAAGCACCTTAAAATTGTGCCCCCTCATGTTAGCCATTTCAGCCTTGGGAAAAAGTCTCTGGCTATCCACACGATCAATTCCTCGCATCATCCTATACACCTCCAATGAGAAAAGGCCAAGTTCACTCAACCTATTCTCATAAGTTGCGCTCTCTAAACTAGGCAACATCCTTGTAAATTTCCTCTGCACTCTCTCTATAGGATCCACATCCTTCCTGTAACGAGGTGACCAGAACTAAACACGGCAATCCAAATGGGGTTTCATTAAGGTCTTATATGGTTATTACACTACCTCATGGCTCTTGAACTCAATCCCACGATTAATGAAGGCCAACAACCATACACATTCTTAACAACACTGTCAAACTGCACAGCAGCTTTGAGTGTCCTATAGACATGGACCCCATGAATTTGCTGATCCTCCACACTGCCAGGAGTCTTACTGTTAATAATATATTCTGCCTTCAAACTTGACCTACCAAAATGAACCACTTCACATTTATCTGGGTTGAACTCCATCTGCCACTCCTCAGCCCAGTTCGACATCCTATCAATGTCCCACTGTAACCTCTGACGACCCTCCAGACTATCCACAACACCCCCAACTTTTGTATCATCAGCAAACTTATTAGCCCATCCTTCTACTTCCTCATCCAGGTCACTTATAAAAATCACAAAGAGGAGGGCAGATCCCTGCTGAATACTAGTCACCATCCTCCATGCAGAATATGAACCATGTGCTCAATCACCCTTACTTTACACTCAGTGCCTGCTTTATTAGGTACCTCCTGTACCTAATCGATTCTTTAAGGATGCCACAACCGTAGAGTAATGGGGATAAGCTCCCACTACTATTAAATGCTTTCAATGGCGTGTTTCTCAAATAAACTCTGACAACCACGTCCAACTCTTGGTCTTCACATGTGGCTTAGCTACTAAGCCCAGTGGAACCATTTCTACTGACAGGAGAAGAGGTAATGCAAATTACTGGCATCTTAAAGCCAGTCACTTTGGGCAAATAGGGTTCATCAACTGTGGTTGGCAGCTCATCTAGGAGAAGGAAACCCCAGGAAAGATACAGATCTAGAGTCCCTAAGGCAGTCCTACCTTGAGTTCAATGTTGACTGGTAACTCCTGCAATGCCGCTAGTGTCACTGAATCAATCTCTGCCGTTCTTTTGAACTCAGCAGCTATGTGGAGGAGGGAAAGGGGGAGAGCCTGATGAATGGGCAACAGCTTGCTCTCCCTATCATATTGACAGCTAGGATGCAACATCCATGATTGATCCAGACCACTGGAGGACCTCATAGTTCCTAAAAATGTGGACACTCACTAGATGCTTTCTGTTTCTCATGCCATTTACTGTAAACTCTAGAGACTGTTTGGCATGAAAATCCCAGAGATAAGCAATTTCTGAGATGCACAAAGCACCCCATCCAGCATCAACAATTATTTCATACACAAAGTCACTTACTTCACACTTGTCCCCTAATCTGATGTTTGGTGTAAACAACTGAACCTCTTGACCATGTCAGATGCTTTTATGCATTGATTAGCTATTTGTGTGAATGAGCAAGTGTACCTAATAAAATGGCCACCACGTGTAGTTCTCCATTCTGTCCCCACCCTGACCTTTCTGTCTGTGGACCAAAGCATTGCCCAAGCTTCAGGAAGGATATTCTGTTCTTCCAACATTTAGCATTGCAGCCATTAGGAATTCAATCATTTCAGATATCCATCCTTTCCAGTTAATGTTTAAACCAGTCACTTTTGAAGAAAAGCTCATCAGCCCACATCATTACCTCAGCTATTTTTCTCTCCACAGCTGCTTCTTGGCCTTTCCATTTCCATTGGCCACAGTATGTTATACTCCATAGTCCTCTGTTCTCAGTCATCTTCCATTTGCACTCAGTCCAGGCAGATCCGTTGTAATTAACAAGTTATTGTTACCTCTTCTCTCTGCCAGCGCTAAGACCACTTATACCATCAGTCCACCCAGGTCCTCATCCTGCCATATGTGACCTTTGCTGCTTCCCCACCCCACCCATGCCCCACCCTCTCGGCAAGTTTATTTTCAATATGGAGAGCTTGTCTGATGAGGAAAGGTTGAGCAAGCTAAGGCCTTTCCTTTTAGAGCGACGGATATTGAGAGTTGACTTGACGGAGGTGTACGAGATTATGAGAGACGTTGTAGAATACACAGCCCACACCCATTTCCCAGGGCAGCAATGGCCAACACCAGAGAACATCCTTTTTGGTGATTAGAGGAAAATACACAGTAAGAGAGATGTTTAAGGGTATGTAAGGGTAGGTTTTTTGCACAAAATGTCATGGGTGCCAAAAATGCACTGCCAGGGTGGATCGTGGAAGCGGTTACATCAGGGATATTTAAGAAACCCTTACATAAGAATATAGATGATATAAAAATGAAGGTTTAGGGGCTGTGATGGAGGGAGGGGTTAGACTGATTATGGAGTAAATTTATCTAATTCAGCACAACATCATGGGTCGAAAGGCCTGTACTGTTCCGTACTATTCAAAATTCTGTGTTCTGTGTTCCAGTTCTGATACAACGTACACTTAGTGACTGCATTATTAGGTACTGTGAGGTCCTCCATTGGTCAGGATCGACTATGGATGTTGCATCCTTTTCTCCCACCAACAAGGTGAGTGTTCCCAGCATTTCCTACTTTTTCTCCTGGTATAAATTCAGTAACTTAATCAAAAGTCTCACTAACCAATAACCAAGTCGTACCCTTTTCAGTCACGGAGTTGTGAGGTAGGAACTTTAATCTCTGCACGTAGTTCTGCATATTAAAGTGAGGAAGCTCCCCAGATGTCACTGCATACAAAACTGATTCTCACAGGAATGGTAAAGCTAACATATGAATGATGATATCAAGCTAAATCACAGACACAAATGAATACCACAGATTTATGGGCACATGAATATTCAGTATTCTGTGCTGGAGTGAAACCCATTAATCATTTGGAATTACTGCTTATATGACTCTAAACTTTTAGCACCTCAGTAAGTATGTGATTAGATCCTGATTCATTTTGTACAGTAACACATGAAATTCATAGATTTTGACAACAGGAGGAAAACATGTGCATTAATTTATCACAAAAGATTCTTTTAAGAGCAAGAAGAGGATTTTCCCCAGTCTATTCCTCAGGGTAGGAGAGTCCAAAACTAGGGGTCATAGGTTTAGGGTGAGAGAGGAAAGATTTAAAAGAGACCTGAGGGACAACATTTTCCACGCAGAGGATAGTGAGTCCATGGAACAAGCTGCCAGAGGAAGTGGTTGAGACAGGTGCCCCTTGTATCATTTAAGAAGCACTTGGATAGGGATAGGGAGAGATAATGGATGAAAACAGGAAATCGGGACTAGCTGAATGGGCACCATGGTCAGCATTCACTGGCTGGGCCGAAGGGCCTGTACTCATGCTTTATGTCTCTATGTGTACAAACTGTGACGTGGTCAATTACTCCACCCACTGAGAATATGCAAACATACACGGATATCAGACCTTCAGGCATGCTTGGGAATAAAAGCATTACAAAACTACAACTGCCAGAACATAGGACTGGTGAGTGGGAAAAATTATTAGCTACATTTTCAAACTGTAATAAAGAGCTGCGGTTTGCTCTCACCGCATGTGTTTGTTGACTCAATGGCAATAAATGAATCTGAAGAGAATAATATGAGTTATTCTTCAAGGTATTACAGATCCATTCTCCTGCGCAAGGAGACCATTTGACTCATTGAATCCCTGCCAGCTCCGTGCAAAGCCAATCCAGCTGGTCAGACAATCCATCCTCCTCCCACTGCGGTGTGTCCCTTCCAATTCCTCAAACAGTCTCCTTTTGAATTGATGTCCACTAACTCCCTGATGGAACCCTGAGCATTTGTAGCACAGTAAAGATTTTCCTCATTTCACTTTCAGTTCTTTTACTCGTCATCTTCATTCTGTGTCATTTGTTTCTCTGTAAAAGTGCTCCTTTTGGTATCTCCTACTGGCTGTCAGTCTATAGACCACTTCCAGCCATGTAACATTGTCTCTATTGTTTCTGAACTTCAGCAAAACAGATTTGTCCCTTGACCTTACGATTACATCTTCTATCTCTCGCACTGTGTTATATTCTGAAACAGATGCTCTATTCTGAGTCAGATCATGGGGAAAGATTACTCAGTAAACAGCAAAAGATCCAAAGAAATGCTCAAAGCCTCCTCGATGAAATCCTCCTTAGATTCCACCACTCAGCAGTGCTGGGGCTCAGTTTATAATGGCCGATTAACCTAAAAACCTACCCCCCTTTGGGATGTGGGACGAAACCAGAACCAAGAGAAACCCTTGGGAGATTGTCCAACCTCCACACAGGTACTACCAGAGGTCAGGGTTGAAACCAGGTTACTGGAGATATGAGGCAGTACTTTGTGTGTCCTATGCTTATTATTAACTTACTACCCAGACTGAACTATCCCTACAAACTTGTGTGTGTTTGCCTTAGCTTCACATTTCATGTTATGTTAAATTAGTTATTAAACAATTATTAATCAACTGTATTTTAAATACCAGGCAGCACCTCTCCCCTCTATACCAAATCCCTCTTCTCTGTACTTGATAGAAGCTACACTTTATCAAGGGTGCCATGGTGGCATAGTGCTTAGTGCAACACTTCATAGAATTGGCTATAAGATTACTGCAATGTGGCCTGGTATGGGAACACCAATGCCTTTAAGCACAAAATCCTACAAAAGGTAGTGGATTCGGCCAAATACATCATGAGAAAGCCCTCCCAACCATTGAACACATCTACATGAAACGTTGCTGTAGAAAAGCAACATCCATCATCAAAGATCCTCACCACCCAGGCCATGGTCTTTTCTCACTGCTGTCATCAGGTAGAATGCACAAGTGCCTCAGGGCTCGCACCACCGGGTTCCAGAACAACTACTACCCCTCAACCATCAGGCCTTGAACAGAAGGGGATTCTATTTCAAATGTTCCCACAACCGATTGTCTCATTTTAACAACACTTTATCTTGTTATTTCATGCTCTCGTTATTTATATTTGCATTTGCACAAGTTTGTTGTTCATTGATCCTACTTACAGTTACTGTTCTATAGATTTGCTGAGTATGCCAAGGGAAAAATTATTTCAGGGTTGTTTGTGGTGACGTGTATGTACTCTGATAATAATTTCTGTTGCTTTTTACTTTTTTTTACTTTTTTAAACTTTTTTTAAAGGTATTTGTATGTTCTCCCTGCAACTGCTTGAGTTTCCTCTGAATGGTCTGGTTTCCTCACACCTTCCAAGGATTTAAGGTTAGTAAGTTGTGGGCGAGCTATGTTGGCACTGGAAGTGTGGCGACACTTGCAGACTCTCGCTGATCGGATTTGATGCAAAAGACGTACTTCACTGTATAGTTCAATGTAAATGTGACAAATAAAACTAATCTCTCCATGAGAATTGCCGATAAATTAAACTGATCTTTACACTCATCTTTACAGTGATTTCATCAAGATACATAAAATCATGAACAGTCTTTTTCTCCAGAGTTAGAAGCCAAAAATTAAAGGAAACTGTAAACTCAAGGACATTGTTTTAAGATTAGAGGTTAAAGGTTTAATAAGAACCTGATCAGCATTTTTTTACAGAGCAAATGTGAGATATAGGGACACATCTGCCAGAGGAAGTGGTTTTGTAGGTACCTTAGATAGCATTAAGAAATATGTGAACAGGTAAATGTCCAACATGAGGTTAGAGGGATCTGGGCCAAATGCTGGGAAATGGGATTAGCTTGAGTAAACACTAAGTGGCCATTTTATTAGGTACCCTGTATACTTAAAGAAGAGGCCACTGAGTGGCGTAGCCCATTCACTTCAAAGTTTGATGTGTTGTGCATTCAGAGATGTTCTCTTGCAAGCCACTGTTGTAATGTGTGGTCATTTGAGTTACTGTCACCTTCCTGTCACCTTGAACCAGTTTGTACATTCTCTTCTGATCTCACTCAATAAAAAGACTTTTTTCCCACAGAACTGCCGCTCACTGGATGTTTTCTGATTTTCGCACCATTCCCTTTAAATCTAGAAACTGTTGTGCATGAAAATCCCAGAAGATCAGCAGTTTCTGAGATACTGAAACCACCATGTCTGCCACCAATAATAATTGAACAGTCGAATTCACTTAGATCACATTTCTTTTCCATTCTGATGTTTAATCCAAGAAGGCGCCAATGAATAATGTGACCACTGCCAATCTCCTGCAGTTCACAAAAGTACTTATGTTCCTTCTTTTACTTCAAATCTGATTCTACTACCAAACTGCATGCGATTGGAACCTGTGATTTACCTTGTGATGGTGTGTTTTTGGGATGATTAAGTGCTTTGCTGCATCCGAGAGAGTTCAGTGAGGTTGGGAGCAGAATGTGCGGCCTGCTGGCCTAGAAGCCTGGAGACAAGATACGAGCCCACGATCAACTCCATTGCTTCCCTTTGATTGAGATGTTGAGCAAGATTGAAGTCGACAAAGATGAGAGCAAAGGGCAGGCAGGTGCTTGGTGCCGTCTTTCTGACAGGTCTTTCTCTCTCTCTCACTATCTACTGACAGAGGTAAGAACTCTTGGGATTCACATTGCAAGGAGAGATCACTGAGGCTGTGGACCTGTTTTGGGGGTACTTTGAGGTTCATGTTGTTTGTGCTTCTGGATTCTGGTTACTTTCTTTTTGCTGCTTTTGAGCAGTTCATTAGGACGATGAGTGTGGACTGGGGTGCTTTGGCAAAGACTGACTCTGCAGACTGCAGTCAGATGATGGAACTGAAATGGACTCCTAGTTTGATGTTGATATTCTGAGGCTACCTCCACACTAGACCGGATAATTATGAAGACGCCAGTTTCGCGTAAAAATGATAAGCGTCCACACTAAGCGTTTTTGAAAATACTTCTGTCCACATTAAAACGGATCTTCGGCAAATCTCCTCCTACTGCGCATGTGCAGGACACATCTACCGAAAACAAGTGACATGTTTGGTGTTGAATCTCACCGTGAAAGACTTGGTGCGCGTTTGTGCAGTTATAGACTAGAAAAACTTAAATGACGAACAGCTGTTGGCTCTCGCGCAGGAGGACTTAAAACTAAAAAACAAATACTGGAGCGTATGGAGGCAACTGACAGGGAGTTCACGGACAGTACGACCCGGCTGATGACGAACATTGAAAAACTGACTAACTGTTGCATTAATAAAGCCCCTTGTTAAATGTATAAAACGTGTCAGCATCAGTATTATTTTGTATTTCCATACAATGTTACATTAGGCTGTTACACATCTATTGTCAGAGAAGTACTTGCATAAATAGGTAAACCACCTTCATACAAGCAAGGACAGAAAACAGGGCAAAGTGAGTATACTTATTTATTCAGTAAGTTATGGGTCAAAGTATTTGGTGAGTACATTTCTAACTCTGCTGGCTTCAGTCTCGTTGCTGCCTGTTCTGAAGTTGTTAGGTTGCGTTCAAGAAAACAATGTAACGGCGCGCTGCCGTCACCACCTGTTCCGGCACGTCATGACAGCATTTTTAGATTTCTCCGGTGACCCCATCCACACTGCTCCAGCCAAGCAGCGTTTTCAAAATTACACACTCTGGAGGGCGTTTTAGAAAAGCTTCATTTTTGCAGCAGGAAAACGCCATTTTAGTGTGGACGGAGGGTCAAAATGAAGAGAAAAAGCTTGGTTGTGGATTTACCCGGTCTAACGTGGATGTAGCCTAAATGTTGTTCACACATATTTTGCAATTTGTGTTATTTGTTCTTTTTTCACATGTTGGTTGTTTGATGTTTTCTTTAAACGGGTTCCATTGTGTTTCTTTGTTTCACAGGTGGGAGGCAGAATCGCAGAGTTGCATTCTGTATACAGACTTCAACAATAAATGTACTTCCAGTCTTTGGTCTGATCAACAACAATGCCTGCATACCTTTGTGCATTAAGGTGCTGCCATATAATTGGCTGATTTGACATTTGCATTAACTAGCAGGTGTGCAGCTGTACAGCTGTACCTAATAAAGTGGCCATTGAGTATACAGCTAGATTGCTGGTGTTAAAAAGCTAACCTGTGGCTGGAACATAAACTAGAAAAGTTAAAACTTTATCAAAGAAACAAAGTGAAAAATCAAAATTTTCGAACAACACACACAAAATGCTGGTGGAACACAGCAGGCCAGGCAGCATCTATAGGGAGAAGCGCTGTCGACGTTTCGGGTCGAGACCCTTCGTTAGGACAAACCGAAAGGAAAGATAGTAAGAGATTTGAAAGTAGTGGTGGGAGGGGGAAATGCGAAATGATAGGAGAAGACCGGAGGGGGTGGGATGAAGCTAAGAGCTGGAAAGGTGATTGGCGGAAGTGATAGAGTTGGAGAAGGGAAAGGATCATGGGACGGGAGGCCTCAGGAGAAAGAAAGGGGGTGGCATCAGAGGGAGATGGAGAACAGGCAAACAACTAAATATGTTGGGGGTGGGCTAAGAAGGGGAGGAGGGGCATTAACGGAAATTAGAGAAGTCAATGTTCCTGCCATCAGGTTGGAAGCTACCCAACCAGTATATAAGGTGTTGTTCCTCCAACCTGAGTTTGGATTCATTTTGGCAGTAGAGGAGGCCATGGATAGACATATCAGAATGGGAATGGGACGTGGAATTAAAATGTGTGGTCACTGGGAGATCCTGCTTTCTCTGGCGGACCGAGCATAGGTGTTCAGCGAAACGGTCTCCCAGTCTGCATCGGGTCTCACCAATATATAAAAGGCCACACCGGGAGTACTGGACGCAGTATACCACACCAGCCGACTCACAGGTGAAGTGTCGCCTCACCTGGAAGGACTGTCTGGGGCCCTGAATGGTGGTGAGGGAGGAAGTGTAAGGGCAGGTGTAGCACTTGTTTCGCTTACAAGGATAAGTGCCAGGAGGGAGATCAGTGGGAAGGGATGGGGGGGGACGAGTGGACAAGGGAGTCACGAAGGGAGTGATCCCCGTGAAAAGCAGAAAGGGGGGGGAGGGAAAAATGTGTTTGGTAGTGAGATCCCGTTGGAGGTGGCGGAAGTTATGGAGAATTATACGTTGGACCTGGAGGCTGGTGGGGTGGTAGGTAAGGACAAGGGGAACCCTATCCCGAGTGGGGTGGTGGGTGGATGGGGTGAGGACAGATATGCGGGAAATGGGAGAGATGCGTTTGAGAGCAGAGTTGATGGTGGACGAAGGGAAGCCCCTTTGTTTAAAAAAGGAAGACATCTCCCTCGTCCTGGAATGAAAAGCCTCATCCTGAGAGCGGCAGAGACGGAGGAATTGTGAGAAGGGGATAGCATTTTTGCAAGAGACAGGGTGGGAAGAGGAATAGACCAGGTAATTGTGAGAGTCTGTAGGCTTATAGTAGATATCAGTAGATAGGCCGTCTCCAGAGATGGAGACAGAAAGATCAAGAAAGGGGAGGGAGGTGTCGGAAATGGACCAGGTAAATTTGAGGACAGGGTGAAAGTTGGAGGCAAAGTTAATGAAGTCAACGAGCTCTGCATGCGTGCAGGAGGCAGCGCCAATGCAGTCGTCGATGTAGCGAAGGAAAAGAGGGGGACGGATACCCGTTTAGAAGGATGAGAGGGGATCTGATTGAAACATATAAGATTATTAAGGGATTGGACACGCTGGAGGCAGGAAGCATGTTCCCGCTGATGGGTGAGTCCAGAACTGGAGGCCACAGTTTAAGAATAAGGGGTAGGCCATTTAGAACAGAGATGCGGAAAAACTTTTTCACCCAGAGAGTGCTGGATATGTGGAATGCTCTGCCCCAGAAGGCAGTGGAGGCCAAGTCTTTAGATGCATTCAAGAGAGAGTTAGATAGAGCTCTTATAGATAGCGGGGTCAAGGGATATGGGGAGAGGGCAGAAACAGGGTACTGATTGTGTATGATCAGCCATGATCACAGTGAATGGTGGTGCTGGCTAGAAGGGCTGAATGGCCTACTCCTGCACCTACTGTCTATTGTCTACTGTATAGCCTTGGAACATGGACTGTTCCACAAAGCCAACAAAAAGGCAGGCATAACTGGGACCCATACAGGTGCCCATGGCTACACCCTTGGTTGGAGGAAGTGGGAGGAGCCAAAGGAGAAATTATTGAGAGTAAGAACTAATTCCGCTAGACAGAGGAGAGTGGTGGTAGAGGGGATTTGGTTAGGTCTGGAATCCAAAAAGAAGTGAAGAGCTTCGAGACCATCTCGGTGGGGGATGGAGGTATATAGGGACTGGATGTCCATGGTGAAAATAAGACGGTGGGGGCCAGGGAACTTAAAATCATTGAAAAAATTCAAAGCATGAGAAGTGTCACGAACATAGGTGGGAAGAGATTGAACAAGGGGGGATAAGACAATGTCAAGGTATGCAGAAATGAGTTGAGTGGGGCAGGAGCAAGCTGAGACAATAGGTCTACCTGGACAGGTAGGTTTGTGGATCTTGAGAAGGAGGTAGAAACGGGAAGTGCGGGGTGTGGGAATATGAGGTTGGTGGCAGTGGATGGGAGATCCCCAGAGCTGATAAGGTTGGTGATGGTATAGGAGACAATGGCCTGGTGTTCCTTAGTGTGGTCATGATCAAGGGGTAAATAATAGGAGGTATCAGAGAGTTGTCACTGTGCCTCGGCCAGGTAGAGGTCAGTACACCAGACAACAACAGCTCCCCCCCTTATCAGCAGGTTTTATAGTGAGGTTGAGATTGGGAGCGGAGAGCAGAGCGTTTGGAAGGAGTGAGTTTGGAATTGGAACAGGGTGTGGTGAAGTCGAGGCAGTTGATGTCCTATCGGCAATTAGCAATGAAGAGATCCAGAGCAGGCAGAAGACCAGAGCGGGGTGTCCATGAAGAGGAGGAGGGTTGAAGACTGGAGAAGGGGTCATTGGTGGGTGTAGGAGAGTCCTTGCCAAAGAAGTAAGCTCGGAGATGGAGCCGGTGGAAGAAGAGTTCAGCGTCATGGCGTACGCGGAACTCGCTGAGGTGTGGGCGAAGGGGGACAAAGCTGAGGCCCTTACTGAGGACAGAGCGCTCTGCCTCAGAGAGTTGAAGGTCGGAGGGAATGGTAAAGACCCGGCACGGATGAGAGATGGAATCAGAGGGGGGAGGGAGGCTGGTAGTGTCAGTGGAGAGGGAAGGGTTGGGGTGAGAGGAAGATGGAGCCTCTGAGGGCCCAGGAGCTAACAATGGGATCTGAGGGAGAGGGGATGGCAGAGTGGTGGTGGGGGAAGGGGAGACGGGAGTCACAATCGCAGCATGTGAAGACCCGGCCTGGAGTTCAAGGCTGGAGTCGCAGTCGGTGGTTGTGCAATCGCTTTGAAGCTGTCCATGGTCATTGGAACCCGCGTTGATGGTGCTGGAGTCCGGATTTTCAATATGCCCTGGGTTGCTGGTCCGGATTTTCCTTTCTTTCTCCCGAGTCCTCCTGTCCCATGATCCATTCCCTTCTCCAGCTCTGTATCACTTTCGCCAATCACCTTTCCAGCTCTTAGCTTCATCCCACCCCCTCCGGCCTTCTCCTATCATTTTGCATTTCCCCCTCCCCCACTACTTTCAAATCTCTTACTATCTTTCCTTTCAGTTAGTCCTGACAAATGGTCTCGGCCCGAAACATTGACAGTGCTTCTCCTTATAGTTGCTGCCTGGCCCGCTGTGTTCCACCAGCATTTTGTGTGTGTTGTTGTTTGAATTTCCAGCATCTGCAGATTTCCTCGTGTTTGCTAATCAAAGTTTTTGATTTAGTTTGGCTCCGTGAATGACTGTCACTGGTGTATAGAGCCAGGCAAACAAAACTATTATGTTATTTCTCTGCAGTACTTGTTCAGAAGTACCCCTCATGTTACACTTTGATAACTACTCAGCATTCATGATTTGAAACTTCTGGAATATGTGCAGAAGTAATTGCTTATAAAAAAGTTAGAGCTGGATAAATAGATGAAGGAGAAAATGAAGAGAATGAATTCTGATTAGGGTTGATGAAGGGAAATGGATTAACTTTATGTAGAGAATACATACCAGTTGGTATCAGTGCATTGCTTCTATTTCGTACTTCTCTAAATATTCATACTGCATGTTCTGAATTGGCATAGCTGGTATAACCATTAGGCAGAATGTACAGAGGCCTTAGGTCCCGTAGCTCCAGGTTCAGGAATAGTTATTACCTTTCAACCATCAGGCTTCTGAACCAGTGTGGAGAACTTCACTCACTCAACACTGCACGGAATCCACAACCTACAGATTTACTTTCAAGGACTCTACAATTCATGCTCTCAGTATTATTTATTAACATTTTTAATATTTGCATGATTTGCCTTCTTTTGCACTTTGGCTGTTTGTCAGTCTTTGTTATTTATAATTTTTCATAAATTCAATTATATTTCTTTATTTTCTTGCCAATGAGAGAAAATGGACCTCAAGATAGTATACAATGTGGTGACATATATATACTTCATAATAAATTTACTTTGTGGAACTTTGAACTCAAATATCCTTTTGAATTTGGCTATATATGGAGCATTGATTTCATTGCTGGATACAACCTTGCAGATACAGTAAGTGTTTCGCTCTAGTGCAAAAAACTTCAGTGGTATGCATAATTTTAAAACTTCATCCAACAAAACAAAAACAATTGGCAGCCCCTTAACTGTTGGCCTTTTGCAAGAGAATATAAAACTGACTCACCAAGATTTGGATATTTGCAAACTGTTGGACATGAATCTAGGTGCACAGAGAGTTTGGCCATCCTTAAACTGAAAGCAAAGTGACTACCTTTGCCACATTTCACTGCACCATGAATGGTTTTGTCATGATACCAGAGACCAGAGGGCACAGCCTCAGAATACAAGGACTTCCCTTTCGAACAGAGATGAGGAGGAATAGTTTGAGCCAGAGGGCGGTGGATTTGTGGAATTCATTGCCCATGACAGATGTGGAGGCCAAGTAACTGGGTGTATTTAAAGTAGGATTTGATAGGTTCTCGATTAGTAAGGGCACCAAAGGTTCAGGGAAAAGGCAGGAGTATAGGATTGAGAGGGATAATACATGAGCCAGGAGCAGACTTGATGGGCTGAATGCTGTAATTCTTACAGCCTTTTGGTACCAGTGTCAAAATGAATAACTAGGGCACAGGTCACTTACTAGCAGTATGTCTTGTTCTAGATTTAGTATCATACAGTTTACTGTCCTAAAGATAATCAGGAAACTATATTTGGAACTGTATCCAGAGATCCTACATACCTCTCATTCCACACTGCTTGAAGCTTAGAAGCATCTGCAATGGGTTTAAAATTACCGAACTATCATCAAAAATAACCATGGTCAGTTGGTTCACTTTCTTAGTCCCTTTGTACAAATGTATTGTTTGAATTTGGATACTTGCTGTTTTGAATGGCATTTGTGTGGCCTGACAGATAGATGCACTGCAAAACTTAGTAATGAATCACACTGACCATGAGCTTTAGTGACTTAGTCGAGATTAAGGTAGCTATGTGGCATTTGGTTAATGTCTCTCGGGCAGCTGAGCACCATTAGCTAGATTTCTCTTCCTTCTACTATTGGATGACAATTGGGAGAGTGCTTGGCATTAAACCTGAAAACAAACATGAAGAGGTATAAATCGCTTTAAAAATTCAATAGTCTGTTAGGACTCGTTGTCTGGTTTCTACAGAGATATTGGCCAAGAAGTATGTCAACATCGAATTGATACTCAGGGCCACAGTTACTCAGTTCAAAGGATGCAGGCTGCTTCTTACAGAACCACAAATATGTAAGTGTGAAGGCTTTCTGCAGAAAGGAAATTTTAGCAAGAAAATATACAGAGAATCAAATGTCCTCTTGATACAGCCCTTTCATTTGTGAATTTAAAAATGGGAGAGGAAAGCCAGCTGGATAATTCAGCAACATTTCAGTTAAATGTATAATAATATTTTGATAGTCTTAACTTTTACAGCCCTGGAATATTTATAAGTTTGCTTCTATATTTCAAACTTCTAGCATGTGGAAAGAGAAGGATGCCAGGAAATGGTCTCTCAAGGAACATTTCTACTTTGGCATCTTACAGTGGAGATATAGGGCTGAATTACAAACAGCTGAGAATAGTTTAACATTGAAATGCAGAAGGAATCTCGTACATTTGTGGTTCTAAACCAAACTCTATTCAGGTAACAGCCTGAAGCATTTATACGAAGGAACTGGAATATAATCAGAAAGGAAAAACATTTGAGTGTTGGCTGGATGGTCTGTTGTAAGTTATGTTACTTAAGCCTTGGAGAATGTGTGTGAGTCTAAATGGACAGCCTCAGGCATGGGTGTCTGGTATCAAAATGGATGTTGCAATATCTTCCTTTACTCCTCGTTGTTGCCTTGTTATGATTTTGGAAGGAGCTTCGTACAGGATGATGGTATCAGTTAATCTCATCAGTCTTTAGCTTTAAGTCAAAGTATTTGATTGAAATCTTTGAACCAGGGGAGGTTAATTGATTCATGAATGACTGTACCAAGGAATAGAATAGGTGAACTACTCATCCAAAAAATAAAATATTGGTAATCCCTGCAAGAAAGCTGATGCCATACCACGCATCATTCTATCATTTACAACATAGTTATGATCCATATTCAAAACTTAAAAGCACAGCTTAACTTAAAATCACATAGATGACTTCTGTATTTTATCCCCAGAACCTTGCACTACTAAACAAAGTGATCTGACATTTTAATTCTGAGCTTGTTTTATTCAACACGTATGACTAGAGTTTATTAGCAGAAATAGGCCACTCATCCCCTTTAGACCTGTTCCAAATCTCAATAAAGGTATGGCTAACCTGATTTTAAACTCAACCCATGGTAACCTTTCACACCTTTGTTAATTACGTATCTTCCTACCGTCATCTTAAAGATTGCTTTCTTAAAGAGAGTTTGAGATTTCTAAGCAAGATTCATTTTATCTCTTTCTTAATTGGGTGCCCTTTATTTTAAACAGTAACCCCTATTTCTGTATCCTTCCACAAGAGGAAACATATATTCCATATCTGCCCTGTCAAGATTGCTTAGAATTATACCTCAGAAACTTCTCATTTGTTCTTCAAAATTCCAGTGGCCTAGGCTATCCAACTTTTCCTCATAAGGCATCCCTTCCATTCCAGACATTGATTAAGTAAACTGTCTTTGAACTACTTGCAATGGATTAACCAAGGAGATTAAACTTGTCCAACGCACTCCAGTTAAGGGCTCAAAACACTTGACCTCTCTATCTGCTTCATCATGGCCACTCACCTTACTGTCTGCCTGCACTGCACGTTCTCTGTAACTCTTGCCCTTTATTCTGCATCCTGTTACTGTTTTCCCTTGTACTCACTCAGTGCATGGTTGTAATAAAATGATTTACATGTGAAACAGCATTTTTCACTATACCTCGGTACTTGTGATAATAATAAACCAATCTTGCCAGTTTAACTGAAACAAGACTGCCTTACTTTTATATTTAATTCCTTTAGAAGTAAATACTGATATGAGGTTTTTAAATTATTTACCCACCTGTATATTACCCTGTACACATTACCACTACCACAAAACAACAAATTTCACAATATATGCCAGTGATAATAAACCTGATTCTGATTCTTTTGCAAACCAGGCACCAAGACACCCAGATCCCTTTCCATCTCAGAACCCTGCAATCTGTCAAATTTAGATGATATGTTTCTCCTTATTTTTCCCACTCTGCCTCTGCGTTCCTGGGTGTCCACATCTCAGATGATTTTGTGGAGATGTCAACACATTGACACAGTCATGAAGAAAGCTCGACCTCATTAGGATTTTGAGGAGATTTTGTCTGTCACCAAAGACTCTAATGAATTTCTACAGATCTGCAGTGGGGAGCTTTCTGACTGGTTGCATCACTGCCTGGTACGGAGGTTCCAATACACAAGACTGCAAAGGACTGAGAGGATTGTGCACTCAGCCAGTTTCATCAGTGGCCTCCACACCATCAAGGACGTCTTCGAAAGGCGGTTCTTCAAGAAGGTGACATCATTCACTCAGATCCTTTACTATCAAAGGTGTGTCCTCTTCTCATTACTCACATTGGGAGGAGCTACAGAAGCCTGAAGATCTACACTCAATAATCCAGGAAGAGCTTGTTCCCTCAGATTTCAGTACGGCCCATTAAGACTACATCATTATTCTTCTCTTCTGCATTATTTATTTATGTAATTTATGGTCTTTACACTCTACTGCTGCCGCAAAACAACAATTAATGTCATATAAATTGGTAAAAATAAACCTGATTCTGATTGAAAATGGACCAATTTTACATTTTGTCACACACACTCTCCCTTTGCCAAATCTTGCTCATTTGCTCTACCTATCTAATGCCTCCTAATGACCTCTTCACAATTTACATTTCTATCTATTTTAGTGTTATTAATTAATTTTGCAGCTATTATGTCAGTGCATCCATCCAAGTCATTTCATCCATCCAGAAAAAGTTGAATTTTCTGTCAAGTGCAATATGATTTCCAGTGATATGCATTGCCTGGGTGAGCACAGCATCAAAGACGTTGAAGAAGATTGTTACCATCTACAGGAGGCACTACAGTAAGGTTTCTGAGACTGCACCTTCTAATCTCACCACCTCTACCAGCAAGAAGGATGAGACCAGCAAACGCACGGGAGCCAACACCACACGAAAGTCGCCCTCCAAGCTACACACCATCCTAGCTTGTAAATATATCACCTTTGCTTCCTCCAGAACCCTGGAATTCCCTCCTAAACAGCTCCGTGGGTACACGCACACCTCAAAAACTGCAGAAGTTCAGAGAGGCATCTCTCCACCACCTTCTCAAGGGCAACTATGGATGGGCAATTAATTGTTGGCTCAGTCCACATCCCTTTGATGATTAAAACAAGTGTGTAGTTTAAGAATCTAAGAGGTTACTTTTAATGCTTACTGAAGCTTCTCCCCTAACCAGACTATGTTTGGTTTGCATTCAGTATTTTCCTCTCAGAGGTATGATTTAAATAACTGTTAGGATGAAATATGGAACAATATATTGGACAATGCTGGGTAACAAATTAAATGCACACTCACTTCCCACAGCTCGGCTTTAATAGACCCCTGGGAAAGATATAGCTTCCAACATTCCCTAATAAACTACAGAGTAGAAAAGCAGAAATATGGATCCTGGTTTTAGCTCCCACCACCTAACAGACAATGAGCCGTATTGTAGTTATAAGGATGCCAGCAGTCTCCCTCTTCAAAATCATGTACCACTCGTGCTTCAGAACAAAAGATTTCAACATAAACAAAATAGTAGATGAATGTTCATGTTAATCGGTGTTCATTGAAAACTTCAGAATGAGATCAGGGAAGGCATTAACTGGCCATCTCTTGTATTAATGTATTGTTAAAGGTGTATTCCTGCCACTTTATGCATGGTTGAGGACATTTCTGTGCCATCACTTAATATCCTAACCTTCTGTCACTTAATATTCAGTAGTACATTCAGGGAGCCATCCCTCAACACCGGAACAACAGAGTTTTGGACGTCTGGAGTTCGTGTTCGGAATAGCCGGCAGTAATATTTAAAAGGGTTCTGCCAGTCGGGATGTGTTCCCAGTATAAACACATAATTCTGCACAGTTACCCCACATTCGAATGTAAACACATAATTCTGCACCGCTGCCTGTCTACATTCAAATATTAAAGTTAGTTAGGTGATTATAACCATTGAAATTGTAGTTAATTGTTTAAAAAGTTTGAAACATTGTGTGAGGAGAGGAGAACTAAACTTTCTCTAGGAGATCTGATGAGCAGAATAAAAACTTCTGAATCTCCCAGTTACAGACTCCGTGTGGCTCAGTTCATGGCCTTACGGCCTCAGAGACTTGAGATTGTTTACAACCTAAAGTACTGGCTAGGTAGAGTTTTCAGTTTCTCTATTCTATCTTTCAAGATCTGAGGTTAGAGTTAATACAAATTCTCAATTGCTACAGAACAGCCAAAAACTTCTGTAGGGGTGCACATCCTAATTCTGACCCAAACACAAAGTACATTGCAGATGCCGAGGTCAAAGCAACACGTACAACACGCTGGAGGAACTCAGCAGGTCGGGCAGCATCCGTGGAAACGAGCAGTCAATGTTTTGGGCCAAGACCTGATGAAGGGTCTCGGCCCAAAGCGTTGACTGCTCGTTTCCACAGATGCTGCCCGACCTGTTGAGTTCTTCCAGCATGTTGTACTGATTCTGACCCAGTCAGCTAGCTCTGAAATACTACCTGAATTCCAATATATTTTACAGTCAGCCTCTTCTTTTACTTATTCTGCCATCTGTTCACTTGGTATCAATGATCCACAATTCTTTCAAGTCTGCATTAAGTTCAGAAGGAATAATCTCATTGTTATAAAGTGTGAAATTTCTGAAAACACAGGAAAGTATTACTTGCAGTGCAACATCATGATCCTGAGAACATTTTGCTTTGTTTCTTTGTTTCTGTTAAAGACAAAGTAATCCTGTTTTTACCTTTTCCTTGGTATTTATGTCGACGATTTCTTGGAGATATGTAACCAGCTGAAAACCTCTTTGCAGTTTCTGCACTCTTCCTGCCGAGCTGGGGTTCAGAGGATGCTGTATCACCAGCAGACAGGCCTGATCTTGTGCCGTCGGGAACTGCAGGTTTGGGGAGAGAGTCTGGAGATGCTGATCCTGTATGAGGATCAAGTTTAGCTACAGGTTGACAGGGCACCTTAGCAGAATTGAACGATGGAACCGAGTGCACCACGGATTTGTCCTTATTTGTAGTACTGCATGAAGGTGCATTGGCAGATCTGGCAGAACTTTTGGGTTCCTGGCTTTTCCTGTAACAGACTGGGCTCTTTGAATCACTGCTGAGCTTGTGGTTAGTCAAGAAATCTTTCCTGTCCTCAGCGGAAGCTTCTGCCTCCTGAAAGCTGAACCCAAAGTTCAAAGGGTTTTGCAGGGCTTCAATGTAAGACTCACGATAACGACACTTTATCCCTTGGTTTTCAAAGTCTCTGTTCGACCTTCTGCTTAGGCATGGTGTGCAAGGTTCAGTTGCAAACCTGATGGTCCCTCCACATGCCCATGTTCCATTGACAGGAACCACCGAAGATTCACCTTTCTTCGCTGGAAGCAGTGCAGTCCTGTTATCAGAGCATTTTTCCTTAGAAAACATCATTAAGTCCACATAATCTCCTTCAAGGTTTTCATTGGAGAGTTCATATTGATTTGGGGACATCACTCCCAATTTCGTGGGCTGGTGACTTAAACATTTCACACCTTCTTTTTGTCCCAGATTAGGCAAAGGATTTTTGTTTTTTTTGGTATCGGAGTCCGGCTCAGAAGCCCAAAGTGAATGATCATTCTCCATACCTGTCTGCAAAGTCATCTCAGCAGAACCACCGCTGTACTCTGTTTCCTGAACAGAATGAGTCCTGTGCCCAGATGGGTCTGTAACTTTGCTTTTGTTTACAAATTCGGGGTTGACTATTTTAGACCAAAGCTCTTTCACAACGCCATTATCCGTGGCTAGTAGGCAAGTGTGCAACGGTATTCCAGAATGTTCACTGTTTATCGTTTCCAGCCACTCAGCTGTAAAGATATTGGTGTAAGTTACTTCTGGTATCAGCTTCTCGTCCACACTGCGGAGGTCCCTGCCCAAGCATTTCAACACAATCCGAGCAGCCTGCTTCCCGACAGGTACGATCTGCAGATAGAAATCCCCGGGTCGCAGGAGAAAGATGTTGAATGATGACAGCTGCACCACTACCTTCTCATGGAGACAAAGAGGCCAGCCTTCGTGACGGAACAAGAGATTTGAATATTCAGCCTGAGGGAGAAAGACATTGAAATCTAATTAGTAGGAAACTCACTGTAACAAAATATTTACAGGAAAGCAACCTACTGTGGGTAGCCACTAAGCCACTTCAGCAGATTCTTAACATGGAGAAGTGCTATTACTTGTGCACTTGCACAGGCAGTCTCTTTGGGAATTGCCCCTTTCCCACCTCTTGTGATCCTAACCTGCAGAGTCCTGCAGCATGAAGACACCAATCACACTTGCACAGTTATATCACTTGTGCTGATTTTGTCAAATTGTACTGTTTGTGTCTTGAGAGATAAAGGACAGTAACAGACCCTTCCAGGCAAACAAGGGGGGGTTTGCACCGTCCAGTTGCATCCATGTAACTACGGTAATTAATCTACTGATCTGCCTGTTTTGCAATGTGGGAGGGAAGTGGAGCACCCAGAGGAAACTGTGTCATGGGGAAAATGTATAAACTCCTTACAGACAATGGCAGGAATTGGACAAAGATTGATGGACAACTGCTGTGCTACTGTGCTGCCCCTTATTGTACCCAAGTGTTTGGATGTTCTTAGCTGGCTCAGATCTATCAAATAAGTTCACAGTGCCAGACCTGAATACGCAATCTATACTAAGGGTAATTTCAAAGCCTTTAAGTGCTTGTGGGTGTGTGCATTATTGCTTTTAGACTGAAAGGAGCAGTGGACTCACCGAAGATACAGGCATTTTCATTAATCACATAACCAGCAAGCATGCACCATTACTGATTATTGCAAATGAAGTTTTAAACTCGGACTTTTGATCATGGAATAAGGACTGTTTAGGCCATGGCATAACTATCAAAGTACTTTTTGTTCCCTTTTTCTACTCATATCTAATAATCACAATAGATTAAACAATAATGGAAGTTTACAACCTTCTCTTAACTCATAGACTCCTCTTGAATCCTGCAAAATTCTCAAAGGGACTTGACGGGAGAGATGCGAGAGTACATTTCCCCTGGCTGAGGAGTCTAAAACTAGGGGTAAGGTCTTATATTAAGGGTGGACTACTTAGGTCTGAGACGAGAGGACAGTTCTTGGCCCAGAGCGTGAATCTTTGGGATTCTCCACCTTGGATGCTGTGCAGCACAATTTTCTGAGTTCTTTCTAAATGGTATTGGGATAGATTTCTGAAAAGTAAGGGAATCAAGAGATGTGGAAGCAATACAGGTACAGGATTAACAATAGCCTTGATGAATAACAAAGAAGGCTCAAAGGTGAGCTGAGCTGCCAGCTCTTATGTCCTTATCTAGGAGCCAAGAGCTTCTGTTCCTGTTTGCTGAGTCACTTCCTGAAGTCTGCCCTGGACCTAACCCAGACGCATTGAAAGATGAAATGCTAGAAACACTCAGGAAGTCAAGCCCCATATGAGAAACAGCCTCAATAATTCAGGTCAGAGATCCTCCATCAGAGTGACCCAGCATTTTCTGTTTATGCGTCACCTTTCTGTAACTTTGTGTGGATTTTAATTTAAATCATTACAGCACAGAAACAAATCCTTTAGCCCATCTAGTCTGTGTTGATCAGTTATTCTCCGTAGTCCCATCAACTCGCACCTTGACCATCGTCTTCCATACATCTCCCAACCATCGAAACATCTCTTCAATGTTGCAATCAAACCCACATCCACCACTTCCTCTGGCAGCTCACTCCACACTCACTTCACTCCCTGAGTGAAGAAGTTCCCTCGAATATTTCACCTTTCACCCATAACCCCTGACCACTAGTTCTAGTCTCACCTAACCTCAACGGGAACAAAGCTCGCTTGCATTTACTCTGTCTATACCCACCATAATTTTGTATACGTCTTTCAAATCTCCCCCTCATTTTCCTACGCTCCAGGAAATAAACTTCTAACTTATTCAACTTTTCCCCGTAACGCAGATCTTCAAGTCCTAGCAACATCCTTGTAAATTTTATCTGTACTCTTTCAATCTTGGTGAAATCTTTCCTTAGGCAGGTGACCAGAACTGCATGCAATACTCCAAGGATGGTCTCACCAGCATCTCATACAACGTCAACATAACATCACAACTCCTGTACTCAGTATTTTGATTTATGGGCCAATGTGCCGAAAGCTTTGTTTATTACCCTATTTACCTGGGACACCATTTTCAAGGAATTATAAATCGCTTCCCCAGATTCTTGTCTTATCACACTCCACAGTGGCAAACATTTGCTGTGTAAGTTCTGCCCTGGTTTGTCCTTCCAAAGTGCAACATCTCACATGTCTGTATTAACTATCATCTGTGTCTGAATTAAATTTATTTTGTGCGACAGAGCAGTGGAAGAAGTTTGAGGGGGAAAACGTCCTGTTTCTGCTCTTATTCCAATACTCCTCTGTTTTTTTGTTCTCGAAGGCTGGTCCTTCCTGTAGCTTATCTTAATATGCACCAGAAGTAATATTGTTAAGAGTTTCCATTAGTCTGTGGCAGCAGAATGCTCCAGAAACTGTCCCCACCAGGGGCAGCTGAGAGTACTTAAACACCCCCCCCCCCCCCACCTACCACTGGACTCACCCCTATGGCTACACTCAGGTCTGAGTAAGTTGGGACCTTCCTCCTAGGAGCTGCCCCAGAACTGGGGCTAACCCTGAGGTGCAACAGGCTATCAGGAAAGTGGTTCCTGAGGCCAGAGCCCCACTCAATCCCCAACACGATTCTAACAATTTGCTGCTGTCAAAGGCTACAGATCACATGCATTAATATAAAAAAACACAATTTGATTTAAATAATCATGCAATCTTAAAAGTTTCTTCCCCCAAGCAATTAATCTGATTATTTTATGGTTTGCCCCCCACCCACCCCTCTATTTCTCCCATCATTGCTGCACTGAAAATACTTTAAATATACAAGGCTGGTAACTGACACAAAATGCTGGAGGAACTTCATCAGCATTGATAAAGGGTCTCAGCCTGAAATATCGACTGTTTACTCTTTTTCACAGATGCTGCCTGGATCTCGGCCCAAAATATCGACTGTTTACTTTTTTCCATAGATGCTGCCTGGCTTGCTGAGTTCCTCCAGCATTTTGTGTGTATTACTTTGATTTCCAGCATCTGCAGATTTTCTCTTGTTTGAAATATATAAGGCTTACTTTGTAAATACATGCTGGTATTTATTTATTTAAGCATATTTAATTCCTTATACATACTTTAACATCTAACTTAATTTTATATAACTCTTTAGTCTTTATAGTTGTTGAATGGTGTTTTTTTTTGTTGCATGTTGTGCCCTGACCAACACACCACTGCAAATTCTTCGTACTTGTGTAAATGTATACGGTGAATAAAGTTGATCCTTTATCTTTGATCCTGAAGTATTAAATATATATAACTGCAGAATTGCTTACTCAAACTTAGTATAAGGCATTAAATTAAATAAACAAGCCATTCATCAAATGAGGCCACGTGCAAATATTAGTCAAATCTGGTACAAAGCTGAGGGGCCAGATGAAAAGGCAGCTAGTTCATCAGTCATGAGTGTACAGTGCAAAGCATTGAAAAGTTAAAATGAATTACAATAAGTAAACCAACAAACAAATAAAAAAATGGATGGGTTAATTAATTAATTAACAGTGCCAAAGAGGAAGAGTGAGCTCGTGTTCATGGGTTCACTGACCATTCAGAAACATGATGGCAGAGAGGGTGAAGCTGTTCCTAAAACATTGATGGGAGGACTTCAAGCTCCTGTATCACATCCCTGATGGTAGTAATGATAAGAAGGCATGTCCTGAATGGACAGAGTCCTTACTGAAGGATGCCACCTTCTTGACCCACTGCTTTTGAAGATGTCTTTGATGGTGGAGAGTCTTGTGCCCATGATTGAGCTGAATGAGTCTACAACCCTCTGGAGTCTCTTGCGATCCTATGCATCGATGTGTACCATACCCAGAAATTCCCAGAGAACTGATTCCATTAAAAGACAGGGGGATATCCATGAATGTTATTGATATGGATTTCCAGGATAGATTTGAAAAAATCGTTCATGAAAGACTATTTGCTGAAGTTATTAATGATAGAATCAAGAGCAAATTATTGATCTGGATAAGAAATTTTCCAAACCACAGGAAGAAATATGGACAATGGGCAAGGATTTAAACAGTCATGAGGCACCTCACTGTGTATATGGGTGATAGGGATAGAATTATTCACTAGAACATATTTGTTGTGGTACAGAAAGACAAGTATTCCACATGCTAATGATGCAAAACTGAACATTGTTGCAAGAAATGAAGATGAAATATTAAATCACTAAAAATAATAATAGTAAGGTAAATTAGTGAAAATGTGGCAAATGGATTTGAATGCAAACAAATGTGAGGTCATCCATGTTGAAGGTAAAATAGAGGACTTGCTAAATAGTGAAAAGCAATTGAAATGCCAAAGAGACTGAAGGTTCCATGTGCACATATGATCTATCATTCATGCATGGTTATAGAATCAGAGAGAAAGTTAGATGCTTGGCTTTGTATCTGCAGATTTTCATTCAAAGAGGCAGAAATTAAGATGCTAGTTGGAACACATCTTCAGCACTGGAACCAGTTCTATATATCACATTTGAAGAAGATATCATTGACTGCACAACACATACAAAATGCTGGAGGAACTCAGCAGGCCAGGCAGCATCCATGGCAAAAAGTATAGTCAACGTTTCGGCCCAAAAAGTCATTTGTACTCTTTGCCATAGATGCTGCCTGGCCTGCTGAGTTCCTCCAGCATTTTGTCTGTGTTGCTCAGATTTCCAGCATCGCGGATTTTCTCTTGTGTGAGGTAGAATTAACTTGAAGTCCAGCATTGATTTTGTCTCCAAGGGTGAAATTAAAGATATTCAATTCAATTTTTTTTAAAGAAAGTTAGATGTGCTTCCTGGAATTTGGATGATTAGGTGGTGATTTGATTGAAGTTTTCAAGATGTAAAGGGAATAATAGAAGAGATAAAGTTAAACCAATCATAGAAGAGGGGATTATAGTCTCAAAATTAGAGTCAAGCTTTTCACAAAAATTTGTTAAGAAACACTTCTATTTTCAAAGAGTGGATAAATTTGGAGAACATTTTGGAATTAGCAATTAGCGAACTACAGTAATTAGCAATTATAGTAACTTCTAATAACATATGTGTGACTGACAAAGATGGGCAGACAGTTTGCTTATGAATCAGTCATCTTGCCTGAAGTGATAGAGCAGCTCTGTGCCTAGATTACTGCAGCAGAGGGAATACATAACAGTCAAGTCTTGTGGCAGTTCTAGCCAGTTTGCTTACGGTAGTTGGCGAGCTGAACGGGAATCTCTTTGAATTTGCGAAGAATATTGGGAAGGTTGTCCATAAACAGAACAGCAGCTGAAACTGCTCAATCTGCATTGATACAAGTGTTGGCTTAATTTATCTGTTGTTGTGTTTCCCTCTTACTTAACTGGCATATTTCTGACTCACAAAATACTTCCACTGGCACAGTTAAACAGAGAACAGATTTGTGAATTGGTGAAAAATTGTGTTCCAGCTAGCTTAGAAGACCACTTGGTTTATATTAGGGATAGCTTTGTAAACCATAAAATTGAGAGCATAAAAATACCAATGATCCCCTGATCATTTTCACTGGCTGGCAGCTGGCGCACACTCCCGCAGAATAATTTCCTCTCAAGCTGTTCCAGTGAGGAGTGTGCATGGGTTTTAGAAGGCAGAGTGAACCACGGGGGGAAAAAAATTACAATTTCATCTGCAGGAAAACTCTCATCCAGCAATAAAAGCACATGAGAAATAGTTTATTTATTTTTGATATGTGGGTTTGTCTTGTTCAAACCTAACTTTCATTTATCAGAATCAGACTCTATTCTTGCCCACCATATTTTCAGCTTCTAAGCCCCAGGAGGAAATTCTGCCCCTGAATTTCTTGCAGTTCAGTCTCATTTTTATCCCCTTTATGTCTGGTTCACAAAATATTTTTTCAGTAAACTTTTGCTTTCCTTATCCTCCTGAAGTTATTCAGAGAAAATCAATACACTAAAGAAGCTATATAGAGTCACAGAGCAATACCACAGTTACAGGCCATTCGGCCCGACCACTCCGTGCCAGCTAGTTCCAATTTCTTGCATTCAGCCCAAATCCCTCCAAAGCCCATTCCTATCCAAGTGCTTATTAAATTATTGTACCTGCCTCAACCACTTCCTCTGGAAACTCATTCCATAGACTCACTACACTCTTCATGAATATGTTGCCCTTCATGTCTCTTTTAAGTCTTTCTCCTCTCACCTTAAACATGCCCATTAGTTATGTACTCCCCTACCCTGGGAGGAAGATTGATACCATCCACCTTGTTTATGCCTCTCATAATTTTACATGTTTCTGTAAGGTAACACCTCATTCTTCTACATTCCAAAGAATAAAAACTTAGCCTGGCCAAACTCTCCTTATAACTCAGGCCCTCTAGTCCTAGCAGCATCCTCGCAAATCTTTTCTGCACTCTTTCTAATTTAACAGCCTCTTTCCTACAACAAGATGTCCAAAACTGCCTATAGTACTCCAAGTGCAGACTCACCAATGACTTGTACAACTGCCATAATGTTCTAGCTTCTGTGCTGAGATACAAGTTAATATTGTTGGAATTAAAGTCAAATTTTTAACCTGTGTTGCTAACTTTTCAGTAGTAATGGCTTGAAAACAAGAATTGGGATATTATTTAAGATTATAATGAGTAATTGTAAGCAGGGGCTATTCACAAGAGAAAGAAAAGCACCAGACAACTAATGGAGCTAAAAGTTGCTCATCTTTGGCCCTGAACTCATTGGAGTTTAGAAAGTTGAGGCTGGCCTTCTTGAAGTATAGATTCTGAAGAAGATCGATGGCGCTGACGCCAAGAGGACACTTTACCTGGTAGTGGTATCCGACGCTCGTCGGCATAGTTTTAAGAATCAGGGGTAATTTATTTAAGACGAGGATGAGGTGGAGTTTTTATTCTCTTTCTGAGGACTGTGAATCCTCTTCCCCAGGCAACTGTGGAGCTGCATATTTGAACCTATTCAGGTTAGAGTCTGACAGAGTATTGAACAAAAAGCAAGAAATTGAGGATGGGGAGAGACTGGAAAAGTGATGCTGAGGACAAGGATGAAGCAGGCAAGGAAGATTCTGCAGATGCTGGAAATCAAGAGAGAGCAACACCTACAAAATACTGGAGGAGCCTAGCCAGTCAGGCGGCAGCACCCAAGGAAAGAAATAAATAGCCGAAGTTTTGAGCTGAGGCCCTTCATCAGGACCGTACTTTGGTCTTCAGTTCTCATGAAGGGTTTCATGGGGAGATTTGGCGTGGTGGTAATCACTACTGGATCAGTAATCCAGAGACCCAGTTACACACTGGGGACATGAGTTCAAATCCCACCATGGCAGATGGTGAACTTGAAGTTAAAAAAATATCTGATTGCCATGAAACCATGTTGATTGTTGTAAAAACCCATCTGGAATGTCCTTTAGGGGAGGAATCCTGCCATCCTTACCTGGTCTGGCCTGTATGTGACTCCAGACCCACAGCAATGTGACTGACTCTTAAAAAATAGGGATGGGCAATAAATGCTGGCATAGCTGGCAACGCCCACATCCCGTAAATAAGTAAGTTAAAGAAAAACATGAGACATTGACCCTTTATTTCTCTCCACTGATATTGCCTGACCTGATGAGACCCTCCAGCATCTCGTGGATGAAACAGATACAACCTTACTGACACACACACAAAATGTTGGAGGAACTCAGTAGGTCAGGAAGCATTAATGGAAATGAAGAAACAGTCACTGTTACGGGCCGAGATCCTTCATCAGGACTGGAAAGCAAGGGGTAAGATGCCAGGATAAGAAGATGTGGGGGACGGGAAGGAGTAAAAGCTACATGGTGATAGGTGAAGCCATGTGGGTGGGGAGGTAGGGTGAAGTAAGATGCTGGGCAGTGATAGATAAAGAGCTGGAGGAAAAAGAACCTGATAGGAGTGGAGAGTAGACTATAGGAGAAATGAAAGGTGGAGGGGTGCCAGGAGGAGGTGATAGGCAGGTGAGGAGAAGAGGGGGGTCAGAAGGAGAAAGTGAAGAAGAGGAAAGGGGAGGGGGAAAATTACCAGAAGCTGGAGAAATCGATGTTCATGCCAATAGGTTGGAGGCTACCTAGACAGAATATAATGTGCTTCTCCTCCAACCTTATTTAACAGCAAAGGGGATTTGAGGTGCTGAGTGATGTACTGCTGCCCCTATTTCTTTGGTTAAAGTCAGTAGCCACTTTATTAGGTACACCTGTACACCTGTATGTTAACGCAAATATTTAATCAGCCAATCATGTGGCATCAACTCAGTGCACAATGACATGCAGATATAGTCAAGTCAGAGGGGCGTAAGAAAGTGTAGGAAAGGGAGTTTAAGGGAGAGGGAGAGAATTGGACCTGGGTTGTGGCAGCGAAGTTTAGAGGTGTCAGAGATGTCAGGAAGTGGTAAAGAAGACAGAGGTAGTGCATGGGAGATGATATTAGGTGATAGGAGCTGTATAGAGGAAGGTGAATGTCAGGTTTCTGCGAAACAGAAAAATGACCAGTGAATTGAGGATTATAGTGGCTTATTGTCTAGTGATGAAGGATTTAAACAAAATAAGAAAGAAAGAGTTTAAGGTATTACTAAGTTTTGAATGTAGATCTGTTTCTGATATCAATCTGATTGGATTAACTAGAATTTGAAAGAAGTATTAGGAGATATTGCGAGTGTAAGACCTTTAAGAGATGGGTGTTCATAGTGTTTTGTAAAGATAATAAGCAAAGTGAGAAAGCTTTAGGATTAAAAACTTTGGGTGGAAGGAAAGTTACATCAAAGATTTATATTGAACAACAATGGCTTTGGGGAGTAACCATGGAGATGTCTCCAGATGTATCCCTGGACCAAGTAAAAAATAATTTAGTTGGGAGGGAAAGCTGTAGATACTAATGTTTAAAAGGTTTTTGTGGAAGAGTAAGAATAGATAGCTTATTGGTGTTGACTAAATTTGATGGAAAAAAGTTGCTGGATAGGGTTAATTTAGGTTATATGAGTTTTATGGATCAAGTCTATGTGCTGCCCCCTCTGCAATGTTTTCAATGCCGGAGGTTCCGATCATGCAGCAGCTGTGTGCAGGGGTAAAAAGCAAAGTGGTAGATATGGTGGAGAACATGATTGTGGTAATTGTGGAGAAGGCATAAGGCCAAAATGTAGCAATTGTGAAGGGGAACACAGCTCTGCTTATGCAGGGTGTTTAGTATATAAGAAAGCTATGGAAGTGCAGCATGTTCAGGTAGCAATGACATACCATATGCAGTGGTTCTTCAGTAAGTACAGAAGACTGGACCAAATGAACCGATCAATTTTCAGAATACAGATAGATTAAAGTCAGTGTGTAAAGTGCATATTTAAATAAAGGATGCATTGATTGCTAATAAACTAAAGTTTCTTACTTTCATGGTAGATGTGCTAAATTGTACAGCACAAGCTAAAAGTAGGACAGAAAAAAATAATTTATATTAAAAGCTACAGGAAAAAAACATCTAGAGATAAAAGACTTAACTCTAGAAGTTATTAATGGTGCTTGACAAGGAAGGATAAGTAATACTTAGACTTCAAAGAATGATTGTTTATATTTTTTCTTTTTTCTTTTCTTTTTTACACTGGAATGCTGGAAGTTTGTTAGCTAATGGTCAGAGGAGGGATGTTCATGTTTTTATTTCTAATTTTTCCTTTTTTCCCCTTTTTTTAAAATCCTACAATGGAATGCTAGAAATTTGTTACCTAATGGTCAGGGGATTTTAATTTTCATAGTACTATGTGCGGTTGTAATGGCACAAATGTGAAAGGGATGGTGGAGGAAGACTTTCTGGAAGAAAATATTTGGTGAGCTTGAATGATACATGATAGGTAACAGTAATGCATCTTATATTGGTCTGACAACTGCCAACAAACACTGCTAGAAGAAGAACAAGATGTTCAATTGTTGTTCAGACCAAACATCAGAATGGGGAAGAAACATGATCTAAACAACTTTGACCATGGAGTGATTGTTGGTGCCAGACGAGGTGGTTTGAGTATCTTAGAAATTGCTGACCTTCTGGGATTTTCATGCTCAACTGTCTCTGGAGTTTACAGAGAATGGTGCAAAAAAACAGAAAAAAAACATCCAGTGAGCAGCAGTTCTGCAGTTGAAAATGCTTTGTTAAGGGAGGTCAGTGGAGAATGGCCAGACTGACAGGAAGGCTGCAGTAACTCAAATATCGACACGTTACTATAGTGGTGTGCAGAAGTGCATCTCAGAATGCATATTGAACCTTGAATGGATGGACCACAGCAGCAGAAGGTTTCCCTCCTGTACCTAATAAAGTGGACACTGAGTGTATGTGATCAAAACATAACGTGCCAGGACTACAGAGCAGGTTCAGCTACGACTGATAAAGGGAAGAAATGAATTAGCATTTTGAATGAAGACCTCAGCAAATGCCAATTGATTTGAAAAGAGCTTGAGCCAATGCAGGATCTTGAGACAGTTTGGCAGACTGCAGAGTTTAATGCATCAAACAGCTGAGGGCAGAATTAGCACCCACATGCAATGCTTGCTCGCTGCTGAACAAAAATAGAAATATGCTGCTAATCAGTGAGAATTAGGTAAAGAAGAAATGCTTCTTGTTGAAATGCGTTCCATTCTGTAGAGGCAGACATAATATTCAGCTAGTGGGAATCACTGGGGACTCTGTGCGGAGTAATAGTTTTCAGATTGCTATTTTTGAAATTCTGGCAACATTACTGTTCACAGTAGTTAATTAATGTTCTCCAAAAGGAAGCTTCTTTCCAACATAAACAGAAAATAAACTTTCACCTTCAATAAATTTGGAACTGATTTGGACTGCATGTTCAAGCTGAATCATTGTATTTCTGTGGTGTATCCGCCAAACAACAAATAAATCATCTGGATTTGATATAGTTATTTTCCTCTTGTTGGCTAGGAAGAGTGTAAAAGCTGGTTCCAAGTGTCCAGCTGCATATCCCACTAACAATGTCTGCATTCAACATTCCTCTGGTCATGGGCCAGAGTGCTGGAGTTTTACTAGCACACCCGCCTCTCATGTACAGTGAAGTGTAAGGATTGTGTGGAGCATGGTTCAGGAGATGATGTTGAAACTGGTAATGTTTCCCCTCTTGTCTTAATGCAGCAATTAGTATGGATTATTCTCAAACTAATCAGGTCGCAGCCATGCAAAAGTTAAACCAGTTTGAAATCAGACAACAATTCGACAATTATGCTAAAACAGGTCACAAGGCAGAGTCTGTGGGAAAAGGAAACAGGCAATTGTACGGTGAGGACTGCTAGTATGAGGTTAAACTACTTTGTAGCACAAAAGCCAGAGTGTATTCCATCACAAACAACCTGTACACTTACTGTGGGAATAAGAAGTTAAATTAAAACATTCCATTTGCTCAATCCAGTTACAAATAAAAGAGTGAAACCTGTGAATACTGCCCTCTCGATAATGGTGCACTACATCTTCTGGAGTTGGCATATTCCTATGGTGCAACATTCTCCTTGCAATGGAATTCAGTAAACAATCAGGAGAGCTTGCCAAGTACTCTTTTGCTCCAAGACCCTAAACTCCTTTATAGGGAAACACAGTGAGTATTGTTAAAGTCAACTCAAATTAATTTGCGTCAACTTTTAACAAACCCCACAGTGTCACTTATGTGGAGGATTTCTGTGGTGTATCCACAGTTTGCATTTCACTTTTATTAGAATAAATGTCTCTCAGCCCTCATTTTCAAAAGTGATCTGCATTGATGATCAGCATTAACTAATGCAGATCTAAACATCTTCAAACTGATCACATCATCCAAATAGGATTCATGAAGTAAGTTCTTCCAGCTTTCTGATTTCATAGACCTATTTGAGAGGAATTATTGTCTGCAAACATGTTAAGACTTATTTTGGGAAAATAATGGCTTCAAGCCCTAATTTCTTTATTCACAAAGACAATTAAACTCAGTATAAAATCCAAAGGATATTGCTTAGGTTCAAGTATCAGTTCACCTACACCTTGATCAGAGCTACTGGGAAGAATGTTTTGCATTTTTATAGCTATGTTACTTGGAAAATTATGAACAAATGCCTTAATTAAGACTTTAGAAGCTTCCAAGTAAATCTTTGCATAAATCATTAATAATCTGCTTGCTTGTACTCATCCAGGTGAATCCATGTGCAGCCAGTGTAATCAAAGACCCCACCCACCCTGCACCTTCTCCCTTCTCCCCTCTCCCACTAAGCAGAAGATACAAATCCTCAAAGCCTGTATCAGAATAAGTTTAAATAGTTCTCCAGGACCATGAGTTGGACTTTTGACCTCACAATCTACCTTGTTATGATCTTGCAGCTTGTTACTTATCGGCACTGGACTTTTTCTTTTCTTTTTAAATCTTTTTATTGATTTTTAGAACATAACATAAGTAAAATATAGTACAAAAAAACATTTGAGAGTACACAATAGATTCATTAATAATCAATTATATATTATCAATGTAAAAAAGTCTCCCAAACTTATAATATTAATATGAAGAATTTAAGACAAAAAGCACAAAAAAAAACCCCAAAAAGAAGAAGAAAAAAAAACAATATATAAAAAAAAACTAACATGGGCAATTGTATAATGTTAAGTACACACAGCAGTGCCAATGACTCCGAACCTCCATTTATACAATTCAGGATGGTAGCAATAAGGTTCAGGATCAGACCATTTAACTCACATGAAAATGTTGAATAAATGGTCTCCAAGTTTCCTCAAATTTAACTGAGGAGTTAAAGACCACACTTCTAATTTTTTCTAAACTCAAACAGGAAATGGTTTGAGAGAGCCACTGAAATACAGTTGGAGGATTAATTTCTTTCCAGTTCAATAAAATAGATCTTCTAGCCAATAGTGTAGCAAATGCAATCATTCGCTGAGAAGAAGCAGATAAACACATATTATCTATCATAGGTAGACCAAAAATTGCAGTAAAAGGATGTGGTTGAAGATTAATATTTAAAACTCTTGAAATGATATTAAAAATATCCTTCCAATAGCTTTGTAAACAAGGACAAGACCAAAACATATGAGTCAATGTAGCAATATCAGAATGACATCTATCACAGGTTGGATTAACATAAGAATAAAATCGAGCAATTTTATTTTTAGACATATGGGCTCTATGTACAACCTTAAATTGTATTAGAGCATGTTTAGCACAAATAGAGGATGAGTTTACCAATAATAAAAATTTTTCCCATTGCTCAGTAGATATAGGGCAATGCAATTCTTCCTGCCATTCCTTCTTAATTTTTTCTGATATATCCGGCTGTATCTTCATAATCATATTGTAAATGATAGCTACTAAACCCTTTTGATAAGGATTAAGAGTTAGAATTCTCTCTGTAATGTCCAGTGGACATTCTTTCGAAAAAGACTTTAATTCATTATATAAAAAATTTCTAATTTGTAAGTATCTAAAAAAATGGGTTTTAGGTAAATTGTATTTGTTAGATAGCTGTTCAAAGGACATAATGTTATCATCCAAATACAGGTCACGAAAACATTTTATACCTTTTGTTTTCCATAGGAAAAAAGCCTGATCTATAAATGATGGCCGAAAGAAATAATTAGATGTTATAGGACTTGACAGTATAAACTTATTCAAGCCAAAAGATTTACGAAATTGAAACCAGATTCGTAATGTATACTTAACTATGGGATTAGTTATCTGTTTATTAATTTTGAGTAACGAAAAAGGAAGTGAAGATCCTAAGATTGAGATCAATGAGAAATCTTGCACAGATTTACATTCCAAATTTACCCATTGTGGGCCAGCTACTGTAGTCAATTCTTGTGTCCAAAATATCAAATACCGTATATTAACTGCCCAGTAGTAAAATCTTAGGTTTGGTAAAGCCAAGCCGCCCTCTTTCTTTGACTTCTGTAAATATTTTTTACCTAATCTAGGATTTTTGTTCTGCCACAAATAGGAAGATATTTTAGAGTCAACCATATCAAAAAAAGATTTAGGAATAAAAATTGGTAATGCTTGAAATAAATATAGAAATTTAGGTAATATCATCATCTTAATGGCGTTAATTCTGCCTACCAAAGACAAAGAAAGTGGGGACCATCTATTAGCAAGTTGCTTAATTTGGTCTATTAAGGGGAAAAAATTAGTTTTAAACAAATCTTTATGTTTTTTAGTAATTTTAATACCTAAATAGGTAAAATAATCTGTAACGATTCTATATGGTACATGATTATAAATTGGAATATACATATTTAATGGAAAAAGTTCACTCTTATTAAAATTCAATTTATAACCAGAAAAATTACTAAATTGAGCAAGTAAAGAAGAAATAGCAGGAATAGATTTTTCAGGATCAGATATATATAATAATAAATCGTCCGCATATAATGATACCTTATACATCGCCTCTCCACGGGTAATGCCTAAAATATTGGGTGATTCACGAATAGCTATAGCCAAAGGTTCTAAAGCAATATCAAATAATAAAGGGCTCAAAGGACAACCTTGTCTTGTACCGCGAAATAATTGAAAGAAAGGGGATTTTTGATTATTGGTAAAAACCGAAGCTAAAGGTTTATGATATATTAACTTAATCCATGATATAAATTTTGATCCAAAATTGAAATGTTGCAATGTATTGAATAAATATGACCATTCGACTCTATCAAATGCTTTTTCGGCATCCAAAGAGATAATACATTCAGGAATTTTAGATGTAGAGGTATAAGCAATATTAATTAATTTTCTAATGTTAAAAGATGAATAGCGATTTTTAATAAATCCGGTCTGATCCTCAGAAATAATCCGAGGTAATATATTTTCTAATCTAATAGCTAAAATTTTACTAAAAATCTTAAAATCCGTATTCAGCAAAGATATAGGACGATAGGATGCACATTCAGTCGGGTCTTTGTCTTTTTTAAGAATTAAAGAAATAGAAGCTTCATAAAAAGATTGTGGTAATTTACCTATACTTAATGCATCTTTAAAAATTTTACAAAGCCAAGGAGAAAGTATAGAAGAAAAGGATTTAAAAAATTCTGCGGAAAAACCATCTGGACCTGAAGCTTTACCCGAGTTCATTGAAAAAATAGCCTTTTCTATTTCAGACTCGGTAATAGGTGTATCCAAAAATACGTTATCTTCAACAGTTACTTTTGGAATATTCAATTTCCCTAAAAATTCATTCATAATAGAAGAGTCCTTAGTACATTCTGATTGATATAAAGAATTATAAAAATCTTGAAAGGCTTTATTTATCTCTTTATGGTCAATCGTCAAAGTACCATCTTGTTTACGAATCCTAGTAATTTGTCGCTTATCTGAAGCAATTTTCAATTGATTAGCTAGTAGTTTACCTGACTTATCTCCATATGTATAAAATTGAGCCTTCGATTTAATTAACTGACTTTCAATCGAGGAGGTTAATAGTAAACTATGTTCCATTTGGAGTTCCACTCTTTCTTTATAAAGTTCTTTACTAGGAGTTGATGAGTAGATCTTATCAATTGCCTTAATTTTATCAACTAATGTTGATATTTTGGAATTAGTTCGTTTCCTAACTCCAGCAGAATATGAAATAATCTGTCCACGAATATATGCCTTAAAAGTATCCCATAAAATTCCACTAGAGATCTCTGCTGTAGAATTTATTGAGAAAAACAAATCAATTTGCTGTTTAATAAAGCTAATAAAGTCAGAGTCCTGCAAAAGAACAGGATTAAGCCTCCAACTTTTCGTACTAATATATGAATCCGTCACCTTAATAGATAACTTCAAAGGTGCATGATCAGATATGGTAATTGAGTCATATTTACAATCCATGACATCTGTAAGTAAATGCTGATCAATGAAAAAGTAATCAATTCTTGAATAACTATGATAAACATGGGAAAAATATGAAAACTCTTTGTCATTAGGGTGTAAAAAACGCCAAATCTCACAAATAGCTGAATCAACCATAAAGGAATTAATAAGAGAAGCCGATTTGTTCGGCAAAATTTGAATGGGCTTGGACCTATCCATCACAGGGTTTAAACAACAATTAAAATCTCCGCCCATTATCAATCTATATTGATTCAAATTGGGAAAGGATGTAAATAAACATTTAAAAAATTCAGGACAATCAGTATTTGGAGCATAAACATTAACTAGAAGAACTTTTTGATTACAAAGTAAACCAGTAATAAGCAAAAATCTACCGTGCGGATCTGAAATTGTTTCATGATGTATAAAAGCAGTAGATGAGTCTATAAAAATAGACACACCTCTCACTTTAGCTTGCACATTTGAGTGGTATTGTTGGCCCTTCCAGAACCTAAACAAGCGCTGACTATCCATCTTCCTTACATGAGTCTCTTGTATAAAGATAACATTAGCATTCATTCTATGGAATACATTGAATACTTTTTTCCGTTTGATCGGATGATTTAAACCATTAGTATTCCAAGAAACGAAATTAATAGTCTTAACCATCATGACAGTATATATTATAGTTAATACATAAGTTCGAAAGAAAAGTGAACTCATGAACCCGGAAGAAGGAAGTAAGTTCAAAAGGAAACCGGAAGTCATAGCACTGCAGCCATTTTTGTAGTTTCATATGCGCCCAAAAAATAAAACTAAGCAAAAAGCAAGCAAAAAACAAAAAAAGAAAGAAAAATCCCCCTCCCACCACCCTTGAAACCCCAAGAAAAAAGCCAAAAAAGGCAAGCGAGCAAGCTAATACTAAAACTACCCCCATGTCTCAAGACGGCAACTCAAACGTAATAGAGTTAAGAAAATACACACAACCCACATTATAAAAAGGGTAATACTACAAAAGTTAAAATATAAAATTAGTGTTATAAATGTATATAAACAAAAAAGTTAAAAGAAAAGAATTAAAACAATAAATAAAAGTTTCAAACTTTCAAATACATCAAAACAGTTATGACGCTCCAAACACTGGAGTCAGTCGGAAAGAAGAAACGCCATTTTTTTTTTCTCTCTCTCAGTTTTAATATTCAGATGTTAAAAGTATAAAGGAAAGCGTATATCGTTTTTTATTTAAAAAAAAAGAAAAACAAAAGAGAAACCCTAATCGGTCATTTTCAACGCAAATAGATTAATAATATGAAAAACTATAAAATCGGCATAAACCTAGCAGAGAAAAAAAGCTTTAATCGTATATAAAAAGTATATGCAAGCCATATAAAAAAAAAAGGACCCATATATCAAACCATAATAGATCCAAATTTATAGGCTAAATTACACTGATCAGCCCAATAGAATGTCATTGATCCAGGAAACCTTGAGCATCCGCAGGCGATTTAAACAGCCGAACAGTTCCATCATCCAGGGCGACTCTCAGATGTGCTGGGAATAACAGCGCTTGCTTGTAGCCTTTCTGGTGGAAATTCGACATAACCGATCTGAAAGCCAGCCTAGCCCGTAATACTTCTGGGCTATAGTCTTCCAAGATACGAAACTTGAAATTTTGATGGATAATCATACCTTTTTTACGAGCCAGACGGATCAAGCGATCTTTGATATGAGGATAGTGAATCCTCAAAATTATGTGCCGCGGTTTCGAAGTTGAACTTGCATAAAATCTTGTTACCCGATGTGCTCGATCGATTATTGGGGAGGGATCCAGGACCTCTTTGCCCAGGACATCCACTAGAAATTTAGAGAAGAAAACGGTAAGATCACCGCTTTCAAATCCTTCCGGGATCCCAATTAACCGGAGATTTTGCCTTCGAGAGCGATTTTCCAAATCCGTAATTTTAACTTTATGACGATCCATCTGTTGAGAAGTCGAGGTTTGCTCTTCTTGTATCTTTTCAATCATACGATCTTTCTTACGAGCGGCTTCTTCAAGAGCCAAAATGCTTGCCTGTTGTTTTTGTGATTCCAGTGAAAGTTCCAAAAACTTTTCTTCGAGTGATTTCAAACGATCGTCATACTTCGAAAGCCTTAGGAATAATTTTTCCTGCATCTCTTCAAATTTAGTTTCCACAATCTTCGCAACTGCTTCTAAAGGTACCAAGTCTTTCGACTGTTTCGATTCTTTTGCTTTAGACATTTCAGCAAGTTGAGAATAATTCAAATAGTTTAGAAAGAAGAATTCAGCATATTTAACCCCTTTAGAATAAGTTTAAGGGGTGTTTATAGGCTAAAAAAAACGTAAAAGTTTTGGAGCAAAGCCTAAGTGCGGTTTACTCCATGAGCGCCATCTTGAGAATCCACTGGACTTTTTCTGTAGCCGCTACACATGATTCTGTAGTATTAGTGTTTTATCTTGTGTCTACCTCTCTGATCTGTGTGATAAATTAATTTATATGAAAGCTGTATACATCTGTGCCTTTCATCTGAGTACATGTGACAATAATAAATCAATTTCAATTCCAATTCCAATTCCAATAAGGAAGCAGTATTAGTCAAAGAAACATGGTGTAAAATGAAGCTTATGTTATTGACTGAAGCTAACTTTGGACTCTTGTTAGTTGTTCCTTCTGATGATTTGCACCCAGTTTAATTATGCATTCTAATCCTTCTATATCTGAGTGCAACAGTATTCCTAAGTCTCCATCTAGGACTAGCATGACTGACAGTAGTGAAAACTGACGGGGAAGCTACTGACATGATGAAGGAAGCCTGAACACTGCCAAAGTTGGAGGATCTTCATTGCTGCCCTAAACGTCAGTGGAGTAACAGCAGTAAATTTAGGATAATGCATTCTGGCTGAACTCTAGGTTCCACATTGCCTGCTGCTTGCAAGATTCAGCTTGTTCCCTACTACCAACCCCACTGCAACCCACCCCTTCCCCCCAGACAGGGCACCAGAAAGCTCACTCTTACTTCTGTATTACAAGGCCAATTTTGAGTTCTCTTTTTGTGAGGAGTCATCAGATGGAGCGAACCACAGGAGTCACAGGAAGGGTTAACTTTCTGCTGTTCTTGTGATAGAGGATGCACAGCATAGTTCCTGTAGATTGATTCCTGGGAGAGGGGATGACAGGAAATTAAGCAAACTGCTTGAGTCCTGGTGAAGGGTCTCAGCCCGAAACGACGACCGTTTATTCCTCTCCATATGTGACTTGCTGAGTTCTTCCAGCACTTTGTGTATGTTGCTTAAGCAAACTGCACCTTGAATATTCTCTTGTATTTGACAGGAGTGATGTCATTTAAAATGCTTATGTGGTTTAGAACAAGGAATTATATTCTCAAAATAAGGCACCATCCAGGTAGGAGATGAGAAGATACTTCTTCATCCAGAGTAATATGACACAAGACACAAGATGCAAAGAATAGGAGCAGGAATAGACCTCTTTGAGATAAGAAGAATTCATTTTATCACCCACAAAGTGCTGGAGGAACTCAGATGAAGGGTCTCAAACTTGAACAGAAATCCTACAAAAAGTAGTGGATACAGCCCAGTCCATCAAGAATAAAGCCCTCTTCATCATTGAGCACATCTACATGAAGCATTGTCACAGGAAAACATCATCCATCGTCAGGGACTCCCACCACCCAGGTCATGCTCTCTTCTTGCTGCTGCCATCAGGAAGAAGGCGCAGAAGCCTCAGGACTCACACCTCCAGGTTCAGGAACAGTTATTACCCCTCAGCCAACAGGCTCTTGAATCAAAGGGGATAACTTCACTCAACTTCACTTGCCCCATCACTAAACTGTTCTCACAACCTATGGACTGACTTTCAAGGACTCTTCATCTCATGTTCTTGGTATTTATTGCTTACTTATGCTGTTATTATTACTATTTTTTCTTTCTTTTTGTATTCACACAGTTTGTTGTATTTTGCACACTGGTTGTCTGCCCTTTGGTGTGGTCTTTCATTGACTCTGTTTGGTTATTGGATTCATTGAGCATGCCTGCAAGAAAATCAATATCAGGGTAGTATATGGTGACATATATGTACTTTGATAATAAATTTACTTTGAACTTTGGCCTCCTCAGCCCTTTACCTTTCCACCTATCACTTCCCAGTTTCTCACTTCATCCTTCTGCCCCACCCACCCACCTTCCCCAATATTGTGTGTGTTACTCTGGATTTCCAGCATCTGCACAGTCTCTTCTGTTTATAAATATTTTTCATTTTGTCACCATTGTACCAACAACGTCTGGTGAAAATCCACCAGCTAAGCAATGCTCCAGATTGTACGTTCTAAGAACATGCATACTAAACATTGTGGGATACCAAGCAGGAGATATGGTTTCTTAGCATAAAGAGCTAAAGGGCTTCAGTGCTGGCCTGGCTCATGCTGATGTCCGTCTTCCTGATCCATTCTTGTGATTTTTTTTCAGGACAGGTTTACAGTTATTCACCATACTTACACAAGCATCTTGTTGCACAGTCTCTAGGATGCGCTTTGCTGGAACCAAGAAATCCAATAGGCAGCGGAGTCCATCCCCCTTATACGTGGTGTCAATCACCCTGAAGATCTGACTGAGCACTGTGGGAGCTGTGGCGTTGAACGGAGGATACAAAGCAGAGAGAATGCTTTGAATACAGGTGTCCAGCGACTCTGAATTCTAAGTGAGAGAAATACATGTCATCAGTTCTCCAAGGTGATGAAAAATTATAACGACTTGATTTCAAATGTTAATTATCAATTTTAGACAAAAAAAAAGCAAGAGTATAAAAGGAAGTCACATACACTTAGTGGCCACTTTATTAGGTACAGAAGTAGAGCCTACCGTGGACTTCTGCTGCTGTGGAGCAGCCGCTTCAAGGTTTGACATGTTGTGCATTCAGATCTGCTCATGCACACCACTGTTATAATGCAAGGTTATTTGAGTTACTGTCACTTTCTTGTCAGCTTGAGCCAGTCTGGCCATTCTCTTCTGACCTTACTCATTAACAAGGCATGCTCGCCCACAGAACTGCCACTCACTGGATATTTTTATTTCTCGCACCATTTTCTGTAAACTCTAGAGACTGCTGTGTGTAAAGATCCTTGGAATCAGTAGTTTTTGAGATATCCAAACCATCTCGTCTGGCACCAACAAGCATTCTATGATCAAAGTCACTTACATCACATTTCTTCCCCATTCAGATGTCTGGTCTGAACAACAATTGAACCCCTTGACCGTGCCTGCATGCATTCATGCATTGAGTTGCTTCCATATTTTTGGCTGATAAGATATTTGCAATTAACAAGCAGGTGTACAGGTGTACTGAATAAAATGGCTACTGTGTGTATATTATGAAGTTTTATATAAGAAAACTTGTTTATAAATAAACATGTTTATATATTGCTCTTCAACCACATCTTCACCCATGGTCCTTTTGATGTGTAGACTTTACAGATTTTGAAGTACGTTGGAAACTGCTGGAAATTTATTCCTTTTACCTCAGGGGTGAAAAATCTGTGCACGGCTTTCATTAGGCTGGGACTTTTAAAATAAAATTTAGATTAGCCTTATTTGTCATGTGTACAACAAAACATCGAAATGTACATTGAAATGAGTCATTTGCATCAACAACAAACACAGTCCAAGGATGTGCTGGGGGCAGCCAGCAAGTGTCACCATGGTTCCAACACCATACATCAAGCCCACAACTTACCTACCCATGTGGCTTTGTGGAAGGAAACTGGAGAACCCTATGGAAACCCACATGATCACAGGGAGAACGTACATACTCCTTATAGACAGCAGCAGAAATTAAACCCCAATCGCTGGTGCTGCAAAGCATTACACTAAGTGCTTCTGTGGTTTATAAAGAACTCGGTTGTCTATTAGAATGAAACTCTTAGAAACATTTATGCTGTGCATCTGCTCTGTATAAATAGCCTACGTAGATTCACAAGCAAGCTAGCTAGCACAGCATATTGTGCGCCATGCATACAGGGGAAACTGAAACACATACAGCGATGTGGCATGGAGTCCATCTGGTGAGTGCACAATGTTCCTTAACAACAAGATTTTCATTGAAATTAATGGTGCAGGTAAATGACAGATCCTATGCTACTACAATATCTAGACCATAGAAGTGTAAGTTCAAAGTTCAAATATGCCAAATGCAAAATAAAGTTAGCTTTAAATGGGCTAAGTTTAAATCATACTTGGCTCCCTGCATTCAGTTCTATTGATCTCAATGCTGATCACAAGCATGGTTGAATTACTAGGAAGCAACCTTCAGGCAGTGAAGCTCAAGGTAACCTTTAACAATTCTCTTGTAAACTTATGTTTGAGCATGGAATTTACAGCTGGAGGTGACTACCGAAGGGTATCAATAAGATCACAGAATAACAGTTGTGTAACTCACTTTTCCTGATAATTACTTCCCAGAAACTCATTCCAAATTAATATTGGGATGAGATCTGGTAACGTGGGATCCGGGGCGATATAAAGGGCTGACTTGGTTTATAGCTGGCAAATCTATAACCTGCACACCTTCAGTAACTTCAGCGTGGAAGGTAGCTATGAGATAGATTTGGTGGGCCTACATTCCACTTTGCTCATTTGACTAATAAGCTGGAAGACAGCTATTTTGATTTTGTTGATGTGAGCACAATTGACCTGAATAGATCATTTTTTTCCTTTGTCATCACTGAGAATGAAGTACTGCCTTGGACCATAACATTAAAAGCATTTTGTGGTATTTGCATTGCCTTCTTTTCAAGTTTGCTTCCTCAGTTTTGGAAATTCACCTCTTTTCAAAGACTGTAGTTCCAACATACATGAGACTTCACCAAATGGAGGGATCATGAGCAGGTTCCTCCCAAGATTCTGGAAGAATCATGTATGGGACATTGGAAAAAATGTTGAATTTCCCCATGGGGATGAATAAAGTATCTATCTATCTATCTATCTATCTATCTATCTATCTATCTATCTATCTATCTATCTATCTATCTATCTATCTATCTATCTATCTATCTATCTATCTAGAGTTACAGAATGATACAGGACAGAAACCAGGCCTGTTGGCCCACCTTGTCCATGACTGAAACATATAAGATTATTAAGGGATTGGACACACTAGAGGCAGGAAACATGTTCCCGATGTTAGTGGAGTCCAGAACCAGAGGCCACAGTTTAAGAATAAGGGGTAGGCCATTTAGAATGGAGTTGAGGAAAAACTTTTTCACCCAGTGAGTTGTGGATCTGTGGAATGTTCTGCCTCAGAAGGTAGTGGAGGCCAATTCTCTGGATGCTTTCAAGAAAGAGTTAGATAGAGCTCTTAAAGACAGCGCAGTCAAGGGATGTGGGGAGAAGGCAGGAACGGGGTACTGATTGTGGATGATCAGCCATGATCACAGTAAATGGCGGTGCTGGCTCGAAGGGCCGAATGACCTACTCCTGCACCTATTGTCTATTGTCATGACCTCTATGCTAATCACATTTGCTGTGCTAGGCCAGAAACCCTCCACCCCCTTCACATCGAACTACCTGTCCAAATCCTTCAATGTTGTAATTGTAACTGCCTTTGCCACCTCCTCTGGCATCAAATTACAAGTAGTCACAGCTCTCTGGCTGAAAAACCTATCTTTAACTTTAACTAGTTCTAGACTCTCATGCCCTAGGACCATCTATACTGTCTATGCCATTTATGTTATGAAGTCAGGGCTCAGTCCTCTACATCCTGGTGAGAATAAACCCAGAGGAACTCACAGATTGCTGGAGGAGCTCAGCAGGTCAGAAAGCATGGAGGGATAAAAACAGTTGCTGTTTCCTCATCAGACCAGAAACATCGACTGCTTATTCTTCTCTACAGATGCTGCCTGTTCCTCCAGCATCCTGTGTCTGGATTTTCAGCATCTGCAGAATCTCTTGGGAGAATAAACCCAGCCTATCACATCTCTAAGCACAAGAGATTCTGCAGATACAGGAAACCCACATGTAAAATGCTGGAGGAACGCAGCAGGTCAGTAAACAGTGGATGCTTTGGGAAGAGATTCTTCATCAGGTCTGGAAAGGAAGGGGGAAGAAGCCACAATAAGAAGGCGTGGGGAGAGGAAGGAGTACAAGATAAAATGTGATGGGTGAAGCCAGGTGGGAGTGGGCGAGGGAGATGAAGTAAGAAGCTGGGAGATGATAGATGGAGAAAGGAAAGGGCAAAAGAAGAAAGAATCTGATAGGAGATGAGAGTAGACCAAGGGGCGAAAGGAAAGGAGGATATCTGACCTCTCCTTATAACCATGGCTTGGAGCACCCTCGTGTATCTATTCTGCATTCCCTTTAAGACTACCTCTGAACTCCTTTAGTGTGATGAACAGAACTTACACAACACTCTCAAGTGCAGCCCGACCAATATTTCGTACAGGTGCAACCTGTTAAAATGCTTCAAGTTTGACAAGAAGGAATTCTTGAAATTTGCCGCTGACCTCCATGGGAGTGTTTTTGCTTGTTCAGCTGGAGGCAGCATATCTGCTTTCCTATCTGCTTATCCAGCATTCCGGTGATGCACCCTAACCACCACGTTTCCATCATCAAAGTGCAGATGCTTGGAATCCCATCAACATAAAATTCAAAATTCAAAGCAAATTTATTATCAAAGTACATAGATGTCATCAAATACTACCCTGAGTTTCATTTTCTCGCAGGCATTTACAGTAGAACAAAGAAATACAATGGAAACAGTGAAAAACTGCACACAGAGACTGACAAGCAATTGTGCAAGGGAGGAAGACAAACTATGCAAATGCAAAAGAATTATAATAATAAACAATGAATAAATAAATACTTAAATAATACAGAGACCTTGAGTTGTGGAGTCCTTGAAAGTCAGAATCAGAACCAAGTTTAGTATCACCGGCATACATCATGAAACATGTTGTCCTGCAGCAGCAGTACAATGCAATTCATAATGTTAAAAAACAACTGTAAATTACATTAAGTACAGTAAGAAATATATATATATATATAAATTTAAAAAGCAGTGCAAAAAGAGAGCAAAAAAAAATGACATAGTGTACATGGATTCATTGTCCATTTAGAAATTAGATGGTGGAGGGGAAGAAGCTGTTCCTAACATATTGAGTGTGTGTCTTTATGCTCCTGTACATCCTCCCTGATGTTAGCAATGAGAAGAGGACATGTCCTGAGTGTTTGGGATCCTTAAGGAAGGATGTCACCATTATGAGGCATCGCCTTTTGAAAATGTCCTAGAAGCTGTGCCCATGATGGAGCTGGCTCAGTTTGCAACTTCCTGCAACTTTTTCTGATCCTGCGCATTGATGCCTCCATACCAGATGGTAATGCAACCATGGTGCATCTGTAGAAATTTGCAGAAGTTGTGGTAACAAACCAAATCTCCTTAGAGTCCTAATGAAATATAGCTGCTGCCATCCCTCTTTGTAATTGCATTAAAATGTTGGTCCGGCAGAGATCCTTGAAGATGTTGACACCCAGGAACTTGAAACAGCTCACCCTTTCCACTGCTGATCCCTCGATGAGGACTGATGTGTGTTCGCTCGCCTTTGCCTTCCCGAAGTCCACAATCAATTGTTTGGTCTTAATGAAGTTGAAACCACTCGACCAACCGATCCATCTCACTCCTGTACACCTCTTTGTCACTATCTGAAATTCTGCAGTTGTGTCATCAGCAAATTTCTACATGGCATTTGTGTGCTGTAGAGAGAGTAGGGCAGTGGGCTAAGCACACATCCTGGAGCTGCAGCAGTGTTGACTGTCAGAGAGGAGTCCATATGTTGTGCAATCAGTTCAATGTTGAAGGAAGTGAAGTTATCCACTCTGGTTCAGGAGACTGATAGTCGACGGGTAATAACTGTCCCTGAACTTGGTGGTATGGGAGCTAAGGCTCCTGCAGCCCCTTCCCATTTGCAGCAGCAAGAAGAGATCATGGCTTGGATGGAGGGGCCCTTGGTAATGGATGCTACTTTTTTATGGCAAATCTCCTTACAGATGTGTTCAATGGCAGTGGGGGTGGGGTGGGGGGGGGGTAGGGTTTGTAGGTTTTTCCATTCTTGGGCATTGGTGTTTCAATACCAGGCCATGATGCAAACAGTCAGTCAGGCACCAGTCGGTGCAGCTGACCAGACAATTATATATGTCTGGCAACTTATCTTGCCATCTTATCCTTCTGAGATCCTTCAGACAGCCCATATGAAAACAGTTCAGACCGACAACAAAGCACAACCGTGTTTTCTCCAGAAATGCCACAAATCTAAAACAGACTCATTGATCAGCACTGAGTGGTCTGCAGGGCTGACGGAGAATTTGATTTAAGACATTGTGGTGATCACACTGCAAATCTGTTGCAGCCTTACTGTTGTTACGATAGCTGTGAACTGCTTCAGTCTTTGCCTGGCAGCTGCAATGCTCCTCCTAAGCAAAAGTCCCAAAGGTTGTGTCCTGAAGTGTTTCAGGCTAAATTGTCAACTGCTTATTCCGCTCCATAGATGCTGCCTGACCTGCTAAGCTCCTCCAGCATTTTGTGTGTGTTGCTCAATATTTCCAGCATCTCCAAAATCTCTTTCTTTATAGTGTTCACAATTTCACTTCCAATGATACATCTGTGGCTATTGAAACCAAATCACTGGGTGTGTGACATTCTGATTCTGTCCCATTGAAACTACATAGGGGAAGACAATAGGTGAATGTTTCTAATGTGCCGGAGAAGCTTAGCAGGTCAGGCAGCTTCTATGGATGGGAATAAACAGTCGACGTTTCGGGTCAAGATTCTTCATCAGGACTGGTGAAGGCTCTTGGCCCGACATGTCGACTATCGATTCCCCTGAGCTCTTCCAGCACACTGTGACTATTGCTCTAGATTTCCCGCATCTACAGTACTTCTTATGTGCAAATGTACAAAGTACACAGGACATCTTCAGGGAGTGGTGTCTCAGAAAGGCAGCATCCATTATTAAGGACCTCCAGCACCCAGGACATGCCCTTTTCTCACTGTTACCATCAGGTAGGAGATACAAAAGCCTGAAGGCACACTCTCAACAATTCAGGGACAGCTTCTTCCCCTTTGCCATCCAATTCCTAAATGGACATTGAAGCTTTGGACATTACCTCACTTTTTTAATATACAGTATTTCTGTTTTTTGGCATATTTAAAAAATATATTCAATAAACAAAATTGATTTACTTTTTTCTCTATTATTATGTTTAATTAATTTATTATTATTTTTCTCTCTCTGCTAGATTATGTATTACAATGAACTGCTGCTGCTAAGTTAACAAATTTCACATCACATGCCAGTGATAATAAACATAATATTCATTATTATGAATGCTCATAATAATTGGTGGTCATTGAAAACTTCAGGATGAGAATCAGAGATTAGAGAAAGTACGAGGAGGCCATTCCCTCTATTAATGCATCATTAAAGGTGTAACATATCAAATGCTGGAGGAACTCAGCAGCTATGGAGAAATTATCTCTCCATCGATGCTTCCTGACCTACTGAGTTTCTTCAGCATTTTGTGTGTGTTACTCTGGATTTCCAGCATATGCAGAATCACTTGTGACATTAAAGGTGCACCCCTGCTACTTAATACACAATTCAGGACAGGTCTGTGTTGGCTCTTAATATTCTGACCTGTTTTATATTCAGGAAGCCATTCCACAACACTGGAACAACAGAGGGATGTTTGGGGTATCTGGAGTTTGTGCTTAAAAGCTCTCAGACCAAGAGGTATAGAGATGGAATTTCAATTGAAGTAGTGGTAGGAATTTTCAAATTGGATAAATTCCATCCAACCATGGGGTGACAGTGAACTCGGCATCAAATATCTGGTGTTTTAGACTGAGCTTTAAACTAATGGCAGGAAGGAAGAGTCCAGGAGAGGGAAAAATTAGAAACCTACAGAGCAGAGTCAAGGTAGAACTAAAAGTCATGGGTTAGGAGTGTTTGAGGGGAGCATGAGGAGGAACTTCTTCACTCAGAGGATGGTGAGAGTGTGGAACGAGCTGCCAGCGCAAGTGGTGGATGCAGGTTTTATTTCAAGATTTTTAAGAGGACTATTAATAGGTACATGGATGAGAAGCGTATAGAGGACTATGGTTTGGGAGCAGGTTGATAGGACTAAGCAGTTTAATAGTTCAGCATGGACTAGATGGGCCAAAGGGCCTGTTTCTGTGCTGTAGTGTTCTATGAGTCTATGACTCTCTTAGGCACTTGGTGTTGAGAAAATGCAGACAACATAGAATTAGGTTGCATCAACTTGTTTGAGGCATGAATCAATACCCAGGAATGTCTAAACCACATGGTGCAGGTAGGAGGGTACGTCTGTCCTTGTGCAGCACTGACTTAACGCTGTGTATCCCCAATTCAACAAATTTGTCATTTCAGTTACACCTGAGAAGCACACAACATGCTGGAGGAACTCAGCAGGTCAGGCAGGGGAATAAACTGTCAATGTTTCATTCTGAGACATTTCATCTGTGATGGTACTGGGTTCACTTACAGTAAAGCTTGAACCTCAAAAGGAGATTTTAAGCCCCATTCAATACAGCTATACGATATACAGGTACCCCCACTATTGGGATACTATACTGTGTCTACCTGCTCTTCAAAGACTAGCTTACTTCCCTTACTAGTCTCTGTGGTGAGTTTAGCTGCCAATACCCTCTGCCTGAGTGGTGGGACCCCCTCCCTACCAAGGAGGAGATGCTTCCAGCTATTTTATTTTTAATGATGTATGTTTAGTACTCACACAGATTTCTAATTTATAAATGTTTTCCGAATTACAGAAGATTTACAGACTACAAAGGATTTCCAAACACAGATACAATTCTTATCAATTAGAAGAGCATACCAACGAGTTGTAGATGATGAGTCAAAGAAACAGAACTTTAATCAATGAATTCTAGGTCTTCTTTCAATAACCCCATCTTTCTCCTTGTCAGTCCTAACAATCCCCAATGCTTGTGATATTTAGGCTGTTTTCTACTAAGTTTTCTATTATAAAGGGTATGTTTTCCAGATACCCTTGCTGAGAGAGAGTAACTTACACAGATGTCTATCAAGCTTCTGGCAACAGAGATCCCAAACATTCACAATGAATCTTGCGAGGCCAGTCCTCTGAGTACACAGATTTCCCAACTTATAACCATGGTTAATGTTCTAAATGACATAACCTAATTGTCTTACATTTGGCTGATACAGAGACAAAGTCTCTAGGTCATTTCACTTTGCAAAGCAGACCTCAATAGACAATCACCTGCTGAGGACTAACAGTCTGTATTCTGTAACACTGTTTACAAAGCTGTGAGTCCAACTTCAAACTGATTGCTGCTTCAATTTACGTTAAGAACTAGACACTGGTTCCTGCTTAGTACAAAAAGCCGAGCAATGAATATTTGTCAAAAGTTTAACTTCATCACCAACAACTCTGACCCTTTGGAAAGGTCATGTCACTGTGCTCGAAAACTGAGTTTAACAATAAACCCCTTGGGCCCTGGAAAGTAAATATCCATTACGCTTCAGTTGATACAGTCTTCATATCCTTTTCTAAAATGGAGCAAGCAGAACCGAAAGCAAAACTCCATATGCACCTAACTGGAGTTATATAAAGCTGTAATATAACTTCCTGACTCTTGAACTCAATTCCTTGAGTGATAAAGGTCACAGTCCTTCATTAGAACCTGTGTAACTGCTTTCATGGAGTTACGGACGTGGACTGCTAGAACCCCCTACACTTCAACACTGTTAAGGGTCTTTACATTTGAGTAGTCAAGAACTCAATACAATTACTCTGGTTGCTGAGATTGTAAATGTTTTTGCATTTAAGGACATCCAGTCACGGTGTTATAAAAGGTATGCAGACCCACCTCTTCTATTGCATAGTTTGGTGTCTGATCAATGAGCCTCCTCTGTTGTAATATTTGACAGGCCAGATGGCATTGCCTGTTTTGAACAGAATTGACAATGTTCAGCTATGTTAAACTGAACAAGACCCAGACTGGCACACATACACCATGACTTACTGGCATAGTGTTAGGCCTTATTGCTAGACATTCAATGAAATCTAATACTGAGGGCCTGTTTTGCACAGATTTAAGAGCCAAATTAAAACATAATGATCTTTTAGTCAGAAGCATTAATATTAATAACAGCTGCAACAGAAAGGAAAAGTTTTAGCCTAGCTTTACTATCTATTAACTCAGTCACGCCACTGCACTGTGAACAATTTAAACACTTTTTATAATGCTTTTTAAATTGTAAATACATACTGATATTTATGTACTTATGCATGTGTTATTCCATATCTGTACTTTTAACTCTATTTATATAATCCCTGCATAATCTGTATAATTATTGAATATTGCTGTTCTTGCTGCATGTCATGCCAACTGCTCCACAGCAATGTAAATATAAATGTATATGTGAATGCAAGTGTATTTGATAAATAAAATTGATCCTTGATCCCTGCAGAGGATTCTGAGACCGAGACTTTACAATTAGGGGCTTCCTTTACACTGACCATATGCAGATCCAGTAAGCTATCCAACCAGGTATGTGCATACATAGGAGAAAACACTGTTTAGCTGGAAGCAGCCTGGCACTAAAATGTTGACAATCTTCCATCAGATTTGTAAATTCTATTTTCACATGTATATTTACATTTTTAATGTTGGATGCTAATCTCTGAAAACTGCAAGCATGAGGAGATGAATGGTGAACTTGGTGATGGGAAATGAAGGAAGAATACCGGAAATATAGCATGATATTTTGTGTTGGAATCAATACTGGTTCTTCAGTTTTCCACCATAGATACTGATACTGTGGATAAGGGTCCTCATAGGTTGATCATTAAGGATCCCCACCACCCAGCCTTCTTCTCACTGTTACCGTCAGGGTAGAGGTACAGAAGTCTGAAGGCACACACTCAGCTATTCAGAAACAGTTTCTTCCTCTTTGCCATCTGATTTCTAAATGGACATTGAACCCATGAACACTCCCTCACTACTTTATTTATTTATCTTTTAGCACTATTTAGAGAGTCACAGAAAGCTACAGCACAGAATTTATTTTAATTTAACTATTTAATAGACATATATACTCTTACTGTAATTCAATTTTTCTCTATATTTATTTATCATGTATTTCAATGTACTACTGCCATAAAATTAGCAAATTACATCAGTGATATTAAACCTCATTCTGAACATAACATTATAATTAGAAGTATTTCTAATTTCCTTCTTTCAAGATTGGGCATATTGACGCAGAGAAGGGGGCTGAGATTGGGGCTGACACTGAGGTTATGTAAAAGGTTGGGCAAGAGGTAGGTTCTCAGTGAGGTCAGGGATTGGGGAAGGTACTGCAATGCCAACGAGAGATGTTCTGTATGACTGCTGCATGAAACAGTGGAATGGCTTTTGGATAATTTCATCTGGAGATCTGCAGAATGATAGAAGGGTCCAGGAGTTTCTTGGCATCAAGACTTGAGCACCTGATAATGCTTTTAAGTGGAATTTCTAAGGGCTGGCAGGACCTCAGCATGGATATGAGTTTGGGCAGTTGCCCCAGGTGAGAGTCTGCCCACACCAGGAGACATCAGCAGCTGGGCGAGGGAGAAAACAAAAAGAATGGAAGGAAGGAAGTTCACAATGGATTCCAAAGAGATTTGGCAATTACTGCTCAGGCAGAGGTAGTTTGAAGGAAATATGTACAACAGGAATAATCAATCGTGTGGTTGTACCTTCAAAGAAATTTTCAATGGTTGCCTTTCAGTAACGGGAAGGATGGCAATATGTTAAAAGGAGTCATGGTGTAATAAATCATTTATTGAAATGACTCATACTTGTATGCATAAACACACCTTTAACTTCCAGTGTCATGACAATGATTACTGTATTTTGACTCACTTGTCTGAGGCAGTATTATAACAATTTGCAGGAGAGATTTGCATAGATCCTTAGGATTTTTACAACATGAAATGCCTTTAGAAACCTCAGCGAACAGCTGCTCTGTAGCTGGGATTATACAGTGCCTATAAAACGTATTCACCCCACTTGGAGGATTTTGTGTTTTATTGTTTCATAACATTGAATCACAACGGATTTAATTTGGCTTTTTTTGACACTGATTAACTGAAAAAGATCACTCTTTTGTATCAAAGTGAAAACTGATCTCTACAAAATGATCTAAATGAATTACAAATATAAAACACAAAGTAATTATTTTCATAAGTCTACTCCCCTTTCAAGTTAGTCTTTACTAGGTGCACCTTTTGGCTGCAATTGCAGCCTTGCAACCTTGAGTCTGTGTGGATAGGTCTCTATCAGCTTTGCACATCTGGACACTGCAATAACTTCCCATTCGCCTTTACCAAACTGCTGAAGCTCTGTCGGATTGCATGGGGATCGTGAGTGAACAGCATTTTTCAAGTCCAGCCACAAATCCTCAATGGGATTGAGGTCTGGACTCTGACTTGGCCACCCAGGACATGAATTTTGCGGTTTTTAAGCCATTCCTGTGTAGTTTTGGCTTTATGCTTGGAGTCATTATTTTGCTGAAAAACAAATCTTCTTCCAAGTTGCTGTTCTCTTGCAGACTCTATAAGGTTTTCCTCCAGGATTTCCCTGTATTTTGCTGCATTCATTTTACCCTCTACCTTCACAAACATTGCAGGGCCCGATGCACTGAAGCATCCTTACAGCATGATGCAGTCATCACCATGCTTCACGGTAGGGATGGTGTGTTTTTGATGATGTGCGGTGTTTGACTCACACCAAGCATAGCGTTTTAGTCTGATGGCCAAAAAGCTCAACTTTGGTTTCATCAGACCATTTTACCAGCTGCCTTCAGAGTCTCCTACATGCCTCGGGCAACTCTAGCTGAAATTTCATGTGAATTTTTTTCCACAATGGCTTTCTCTTTGCCACTCTCTTATAAAGTTGTGACTGGTGAAGCACCTGGGCAACAGTTTTTCTATGTGCAGTCTCTCCAGTCTCAGCCATTGAACCTTTTAACTCCTCCAGAGTTGTCATAGGTTTCTTGATGGCCTCCCTCACTAGTCCCCTTCTTGCGCAGTCACTCAGTTTTTGAGAATGGCCTGCCCTAGGCAGATTTACAGCAGTGCCATATTCTTCCCATTTTTTGATGATTGACTTAACTGTATTCCAAGGGATATTCAATGACTTGGAAATTTACTTGTATCCGTCTCCTGACTCGTACTTTTCAATAATTTTTTAGCAAAGTAATTTGAAGCATTCTTTTGTCTTCATGGTGTGGTTATTGCCAGGATACTGTCTCACCAGCAGCTGGACCTTCCAGATACAGGTGTATTTTTATTATAATCAATTGAAACACCTTGACTGCACACGGTGATCTCTATTTAACTAATTATGTGACTTCCAAAACCAACTGGCTGCACCAGTGGTGATTTGGTCTATCGTATTATCTGACAGAGCTTCAGCAGTTTGGTAAAGACGAATGGGGAACACTTATGCAATCAATTATTTTGTGTTTTACATTTGTAATTAATCTAGATCATTTATAGAGATCTGTTTTCATTTTGACACAAAGAATCTTTTTTTCTGTCCATCGGTGTCAAAAAAGCCAAACTAAATCCACTGTGATTCAATGTTGTAAAACAATAAAACATGAAAACTTCAGGGGAGGGGATAAATACTCTCTAAGGCACTGTACCTCATATAAAATCCTACATTAATGTAAACGTTAATTGCAATTGCAATTCTTTATATATATATTATTTATTTTAATTATGCAATAAGTCTCAGGGAGATAAATTATTAATTTCTAACAAAAATGTGTAGTGTAGAGAAAATTGGGTGGAGATTGTATCATTTGGCCTGATTGGTCCAAATCAATTATAGGTTGTGGCTCACAATTGCTTTATCTAGCCCTGTTAGTTTATATGACATCAGTTAATGCCTACAGCCAATTATTATTAAATGTGTTTGAAGTGGGGTTGATCATGTTTAACAGAGTGTTACACTTTCCTTCAAATCCCTCATATCCCTCATCCAGTCCTCTTGTCCCAGGGAACTGTCAAAATAACTGTCTGGGATGGATTAGAATTCTCAACCTTGGTTTATTTTATGATGTATTTTGACAGATTCTCATTTTGAAGAAACACCAGCGGCAATACCTTTCTCATGGAGAAACAGGCTTAATATCGAGGATTGTATTCCAAGATAAAAGTGAGAAATCCATGCAAAAAAATCAAGAAACATTAGAAATATGTTTATCTACCCAAGGAAAAAGGATTCTGCTGGGGATTTCTTCTCCTTCCACAAGGCTGTATAATCTAAATGACCCTAGCTTCAATTATATTTACTTAATCTCCTGAGGAGGAATAGTGTAAATGCTTTGATCCTAACAGTAATCAGACAACAATTCCAAATACCCTGCCTCTCCAAAACAACTGAGATCATCTGGCCCCGTGAAATATTTGCCTAGGTCTTATGATGAGTGGTGGACTAACAGTACTGGCCACCAACCTCAAAGGAACTATCTACAAAGAAATAGAAAAGACGATTGTATGGATTTCATTGTTCCTGACATTATTTGCTGAAGGGCTTCAATTTTGCACGATTCCTGCCAGTTGTAGACGTAACTGCCAATTCACTGCTGGTTTCACATAGGGAGTAAATCAAATAAAGCCAAAAGAAAAAACTTCCAATTAACCAGAGCAAAATAAAGAATGCAATATGCTTGTGTGACTATGATAGACACTGAAACATTGTAAGTTAATAATTAAACTTAAAATTACCGGTACTTTGTCTTTTAAAATCCATTAGATTTTGTAATATTTATTTGCAGGATAACAAACTGCACACAATTTTTTTTGAAAGTGTAGAGGCTGATAAATATTCAGAGGAGCTCAGTAAAATATCATACACCAAAACAGAATGTTTTTAGGTTGCCTTGGAGTGAGGATGAACTACAGAGGCTTAGTGTTCCACTGATTAGAAGATGGAACATCACAGCACTGGAATAGGCCCTTTGGCCCACAATGTGTGTGCTGAACATGGAAAATTTCACACTGGAGAAGCCTCTACTAAGTTGGGAGCAGCAAATCTCTAAAAGCAGCTTCCTCTAGTTGTTAACTCTGCAGGTGTAAGACTCAGAAGCTAATGCTGGATTTCCTCCATGATACTACAGCTAATTCACATTCGAAGAGCGAACAGTGGTAAAATTGCTTAATTTTCTACTTATATATTGGAGCTAATAAACTTTTAACATTCAGCACTTTATAAACTGAAGCAAAAATGTAATGCCACAAGGAATGATATTTCATCTGTGAGTCATCTAATCCCTGTATGAGGTGCTAAAGGCTGACGGTGAGCTGTCAGCAGTGGGATGGGCAAAAGTCACGAACAGACAGTTCCGTGGGGCTTGGCTTTGTGACTGGCACAGTCGGTGAATCAGAAAGCTGTAGGTTCAAATTGCGCTTCAGAAGGAGTTATGCAACTCGGCTTAAAACAGATTGTACTAATGGACATCTCATCTTCCACAAGATATGTTCAGTCAAGTCCTTACTGCTTAAAAATGTATAAATTGGTTAAGGGAGCTCTACTTGATGTCAAGGGCAGTATTCATTCCACAACCACATGATCTCATGCTCTTCGCAGATGAAGTCATACCTTTAAAGAATCACTTTCTGCAGAAAAGTAATTCTGTGGCTAAACGCATGATTGAGAAGTATTGAGGATAATTTCTCCAGGGTACATTCGCATGTAACTAAGGCAATCACCAATTCAAAGTTCAAAGTAAATTTATCATCAAGGTACAGATATGTCACTGTATACTTCCGTGAGATTCATTTTCTTGCAGGCATTCACAAGAGAACAAAGAGGAACAGCAGAATCAATGAAAAACTACTCAAGTGATCTCTAGAATTTTACCTTGTGTGTTTAAACTAGATTGCATAGCTGAAACGTTTACTGCAGCTTTAGTGGTAGCAAAGTTCTACAGAATTCTGCCTGCTCTCTGTTATGACTGTACCTGGAGACTGATTAAACAATTGCTGTCCAATTAAAATCAAAGGAACTGCAGCTGCTTTACCTGAAAGTAACTATTCCTCCTTTCATGGATGCTGCCTGACCTGCTGAGTGTTTTTAGCGTGTTTTCCCTGCTTTCATTTCTGATATTCGGTTATAGTATTCAGGCTCTCACGACCAGACTATGTAACAGTTTCTTCCCCCAAGCCATCAGACTCCTCAATACCCAGAGCCCGGACTGACACCAACTTACTGCCCTCTACCTGTGCCAATTGTCTTGTCTATTATTTATTGTAATGCCTGCACTGTTTTGTGCACTTTATGCAGTCCTGGGTAGGTCTGTAGTCTAGTGTAGTTTTTTTCTGTGTTGTTTTTACATAGTTCAGTGTAGTTTTTGTACTGTTTCATGTAGCACCATGGTCCTGAAAAAACGTTGTTTCATTTTTACTGTGTACTGTACCAGCAGTTATGGTTGAAATAACAATAAAAAGTGACTTGACTTGACTTGACAATTTCTGAGAATGTTTGAGAGATCCTCAAAAAGTCAAAGTTATTACATTTCAATCATCATAAACTATTATGAGACTCAGATTCTTGCAGGCATTTACAGGAAAATAAAGAAATACAATAGACTTTATGTTAGTGTATACACAAAGACTGACAAACTACTAATACGTAAAAGAAGACAAATTGTGCAAAAAGTATATGAACAAGACTGAGAATGTGAGTTGTAGAGTCCTTGACAGTGAGTCTGTAAGTAGTGGAATCAGTTCAGTGTGGAGGTAAGTGAAGTTATCCACTCTATTTCAGGAGCCTGGTGTCTGAAGGGCAATAACTGTTCCTGAACCTGGTGGTGCAGAACTTCAGGCACCTGTACCTCCTGCCCAGTGGTAGTAGTGAGATGGCCTGGATGGTGGGGTCCTTGATGATGGATGCTGCTTTCCTGCATCAAACGTTCCTTGTAAATATGCTCAATGATGTATTCTCTTCGTACAACAAATGACTGCACAAGGGTGATAGAACAGGAGGTAGAGAATTGAGGCTCAGAGGACTCTCTACCAGCATAATAATAGTCAGAGGTCCAATTGGAGTAATTTGTGCCTCACTAATGGGGATCTAAGCAGAGAAACAGCCTAAACACTCACTAAATGGAAGATTGAACCTTTTGTGCAGTGGGCAATGTAGTCTATTGCCAAAATCAATGAGAGGGCCTGGGGAAATCAACCCATCAACCTCTCATGATTCAGCAGGAATACTAGGATTTCAATCCATGGATCCACGGCTCCAATATAACTTTAAGATGAGAGCTTTGCTTCATTTAAGTGTTACATTATAGACACAACAAAGTGATTATACAAATCCTGCAGAGAGTTAGCTCAAAGTATAATTCACGGTATTTTAATTAGTAACAAATGTGCATTCTTAGAGCATTGGGTAAAGTATCAGTGATAAACTTCATGTGCTGCAGATCAATAGTGTATTCAGCAAAGGCCTGGATCGAGCAGTAATTTACAATTTCACCATGCTGAAAAGCCCACTGTTAACCTGGGAGTCATGCAAACGACTGATTTATATACACAAGAGTTTCTGCAGATGCTGGAAGTCCAGCGCAACACACACAAAATGCTGGAGGAACACAGCAGGTCAGGCAGCATCTGTAGAAATGAATAAACATTCGACGTTGTGAACAGAGACCCTTCATCAGGAAAGGGGGAAGATTGCAGAATAAAAAGGGGGAGGAGGGGAAGGAGAACTAGCGAGAAGACTGACAGAATAAGAAGGTGGGGCAGAGTAAAGAGCACCAGCTATTCCTCCTTTACCTTGCCCCTCACCTTTTTATTCTGTCACCTCCCCCCTTCCTTTCCAGTCCTGTAGACGACTCTTAGCCGAAAACATCAACTGGTGCTTCATCTCCATAGATGCTGCCTGACTTGCTGTTCCTCCAACATTTTGTGTGTTTTGACTGATTTATATTTCAGCCTGCGTTAAGTGATGTAATTTCTTCAATAAGATGTTTATGTTGACAAGTTTGTAACAATTGTCTGCTGTTCTTTGATAACCATTATGGTTCACTAATCTTTCAATAAAATACAACTAAATAGGGTCAATTTTCATACTTCTTTGGATTTAGAATTATTATGACTGCACTTGAATTGGAAGCATTTCTGAAATAAGCAGTAAACAAAACAAAAAATAGCTTTCCACTTACTCAAATAGGAACCACATGTTCTTCAATACATTTTTCTGTTGTGCACTTGTTCATCTGCCTTAAAGTTTAAGTGTTTTGGGCATGAAGTGGGAATAGTAACATTAATGTAATATTTATTCTGTTAGATTCCATCATGTCAAAATCAGCATCAGAAGTCGGTTTATTATCGCTGAATTATATGTCATGAACTTTGGAGGTTTGTAGACATAAAAATACTTATAAAACAAATAAATAGCACAGAAATATGATGAGGTCATGTTCATGGACCATTCAGAAATCTAATGGCAGAGGAGAAGAATCATTGAGTGTGGCTCTTCAAGCTCCTGTTCCTCCTCCTTGTGAGCAAAATGCAATTTCTTATGGATCAAATGCTAAATGTTCTGCTTCTTATTTTGGAGGGAGGATGTATGCTGGATTTCTGGAATATTCAGTATCAATAATCACTCATAATATCAATGTTTAACAGTGGGACCCCAATGAACATTGTGGACAGAATTATAATAATGAATAACAGTTCCATTGCAAAGTACTGACAATTATTCAGGTACATGAAAGCAGATCCAAGGCTTTGGCAGATATGAACCCTAACACAGAGTTCTCGAACTTGTTGACAGATACAAATATCCTGGCTGCTAAGTTCTACACAGGATCCATCAATGCAGCTAGATCTGCTGAGGAATCTGCCTTCAGATCCTTCATCATATTGGGCCTGCCCAAAATCTACAAGCATTTCATAATTACTTATGAATGATTTTAGGATACTTGTCAATGTAAAAACATTCTAAAAGCTATCCAGCATTAACAAGAGAAAATCTGCAGAAGCTGGAAATCTGAGCAACACACACAAAATGCTGGAGGAACTAAGCAGGCCAGGCAGCATCTATGGAAAAAAGTACAGTCACCAAAGGGTTTTGTTCCAAAATGTCGACTGTGCTTTTTTCCATAGATGCTGCCTGGCCTGCTGAGTTCCTCCAGCATTTTGTGTGTGTTGCCAGCATTGACAACACAGCTAGAGGTGTGGCTTCACCATCTGTCAAAAGTATGCCCAGCTGCTCTGTGACCCATGTGAACTAGGTACACAAAGCCCTGGGATGATGCAGGCCAAGCTGACTGGCTATTGTACATGGAAGGCAGCAAGTTTGATCTTCCACAATAAGTAAGTGTGGGGGCAGAGGAATAGTAAGTTCTAGGCAATGAAAAACTAGAGTTTCTATGATGCAGGAAGAACATGTGAAACTAGCATAACCTATATCCAATCCCTGACCATCTGATAAGTGAAATATATTTACTCCCATTATCACACACAGTCTCAGAATAGAAGTATGTCCTTTTCAAACTGAGAAGAGGAGGAATTGCCTTAGCCAGAGCTTGGTGAATCTGTGGAATTCAATGCCACAAATGGCTATGGAGACCAAATCATTGGGTATAATTAAAGCAGAGGTTGATAGGTTCTTGATTAGCAGGACATCAGAGGTTACAGAAAGAAGGCAGGGGAATGGGGTTAAGAGGAATAATATATCAGCCATGATAGAATGACAGAGCAGACTTGATGGGCCAAATGGCTTAATATCTGCCCCCATGTCTTATTGTCTTCTCTGAGGTGGAAGACTGATAGATGAGATATCACTCAGCTCTAGTTAAATGAAACACATCTACAAACATGGGTGTACACAATATTATGTAAATTTTGTTTACTCATTGGCCAAACGTTTTTTGGCTGCTGGCCAACTTGACAGACGCCTCACCCACAAACATTCATTCACCACCACCGAGACACAGTAGCTGTAGTTAGTGCCATCAACAGGATGCACTCAGCAAGTCACCAAAGCGCTTGAGATAGCAGCTTCCAAGCCCAAGAAGGACAAGGGCAGCAAAAACATGGGGACACCACTTTCTGTTAGCTGCCTTCCAAGCCACTTAGCATCCTGGCTTGTATGTATAACCACTGTTCCTTCATCAGCACTATGTCAACATCCGATTCTCCCCTCTGTAGACGTACCCACGCATCGAGGACTGGAGCAGTTCCAGGAGGCATCTCACCACCACTTCTGCAGGGTATCTAGGGGTGGGCAATTAAATGCTCACTCAGCCAGCAAAGCCCACATTTTTGAATGAATAAAAAATGCTGCATTTGTTCTGAACTATCAGTCACATTTTGACTAATTACATGTTATTTTTCTTTGCAGCTGTATTAACATCAGTTCTGTTGGTGAACAGCATTTACAGTGGGAACAAAGTGAAGAGAGACCATAATATTTTTGTACACGTGTAGCAGCTAGCTTTCTTAATTAGCCTTAGTAGCTTAAAGTCCACAGCTGACTTTAATACCCAGTGCTATATTCAGCACCTCATGCTCACTTGAATTTCAGGAGAGGAGATGAAAGTCTAATTCTATTCTTTCATAATGAAGCAAATGTGGACATTAATCACAAACCATGGAGATAACTGAGAGGGACAAAATGGACTCTGAGTAGAGCTAACAACATTTTCTTCTTTTCCCACGGATGAACCGTGTCTCATTCAATGTTGAATGAGGGAGGTGAATAACTAATTCCAAATATAATTCTGTAACCATGTCTTAATCAGTGGGATCCACCTCCGATATTTGTAGGAGTTCACAACTAAATCTGGAATGTGGGGGATAATTGTTTTTAATGCTTATCGTCTTAAATAAAAACCATGCATTTATTTAGCATTTTTAAACATTGCAAAACATCCTAAGCAGTTTCCCACAAGAATCAAGACTGTAAAATCATAAGACATAGGAGAAGATTTAGGCCATTGAGTCTGTACGACCATTCCATTATAGTTGATTTATTTTCCCTCGCAACACCATTCCTTTGTCTTCCTCCAAAAACCTTTGATACCCTGACTAATCAAGAACCTATCAAACTGCATTTTAAATATACTCAAAGGCTTGACTTCCACAGCTGATTGTGGTAACAAATTCCACAGACTCACCATGCTCTGACTAAAGAAATTCCTCTTTAACTCTGTTCCAGCAGGATATCCTTCTATTCTGAAGCTCTGCCCTTTGTCAGTAAAATATGTAACAAATCTGATTCTGAGCAACTCAGTAATATTAGGATAGTAGACTTAAGCAAGTTTTTGGAAGAGCTTCAAAGATCAGGCAGGTATGGAGAGTGTATCAGGAAAATGCAGAGATCAGGGTCTCTGCTGCAGAAAGTACAGTGACCAGGAATGAGTGAAGAAGCTGAGAGATACAGAAATTGCCATAATTGCAGAAATGCAATGATATGGGACAGTTGCAACATCACAGGACGCTACAAAGAACAACAATACAGAGACACTATTTCTTAGTCCCTGAACCATCTGTGCAGAATTTTCCCTTGGACGATTTTGTCTCAGTATGTTGGTATGAAACTAATATATATATATATATATATATGCTTCAGCCTTGAGATTTATTTTACCTTTCCCACTCCTGATTGAGGAAGAAGGATTTTCACACACATCGAAAAATTAAGCCAAACTTACAGCATTGATTAAATATTTAATAATATCTATCCATGTAATCAATTTATTTCTATTTATTAAAGTACATAAATTCTACTTATTTGCATAAAGATAATCACGCATGTAAAATATTGACTTCCAGTGACACAAATTGAAGTTTATCCTTTGGCTTACGCCCTGTGGACTTCACATTAGCTTCTGGTCAATGAAATAGCACTTACAAAGAGGAATATGTTAAAAAATCAAGAGCTTTTGATTCCAAGATAGTCTCCATGCAGGCTTGCACAAGTATACTTTCAGTAAGATACATCAAAAGGATTGTAATTCCCTCAAGGAGAATACGATCCTGACCAGCTAGATCAAACTTTCAGTCAGATCCTCTGAATTAAAAATTACTGTCAGACTCTCAAGTCTGTGTTTACAAACTCAAATTTGTTTAAAGTATGAAACTAATACGACATTTACATGATTAAATAGCTTGGGGAATTAGTTGGAATATACAAGTGTTCAGAAACAATTTGGTTTGAAGAAACCAAGTTCAGGAATATACTTTCAAGATTGTGAAAATGAAGTTTCAAGTCACATCAGGACAAATATATGGGTTTACCTTAAAGCATTGTTACCTTAAAACATTTAATATGAAACAACTCTTGTATGTGCCAGACTGATAGATACAATAAATACAAGCAGTGATACGTTTTATTGTTATAATGTTTCCGACAAGCTTCATCTTATCTCAACACTAACTCAGTTTCCAAAGACTAAGTACATAAATGAAAAAAATATAAATGGAAGGGGAGGTGAAACAAAATAATCTTTATAAACTCTCAAAAAAGGCATTACACAAAAGTAAAGCTCGATACTTACATGAATATTTTTCCTCTTCAGATAAGTAATCAAAACATTCGGCTGCACAGTCTACACTTTTGGGACATTAGCTGATACGTTTCTTTTGACTCATAAAAAAAATTGGCCACACCCCACACCCACACAGTCCTGATTCAGATTGGTAAACACACCTGATAATGCAGCAAATATATATTGGCTAAGATCATACAAAGCATGATGACAACTTGTAGTGTAGTACTGCCTAGATCTGTCTGAAGTCACTCTGCCTTATTGGGCAAATCCTAAATTAGTGTTCTTTCTAGAGACTTCCGTTAAAGGTTTCAGTTAGTAGCCTGAGTGAAACAGTAATCCAACATTCACTGAACAATACCTAGGAAAGCCTTATCATCCCACTACCAAGCACATCTTTCCCTCCCCCCCCCCCTTTCTGCTTTCTGCAGGGATCACTCCCTATGCGACTCCCTTGTCCACTTGTCCCCCCCATCCCTTCCCACCGATCTCCCTCCTGGCACTTATCCTTGTAAGCGGAACAAGTGCTACACCTGCCCTTACACTTCCTCCCTCACCACCATTCAGGGCCCCAGACAGTCCTTCCAGGTGAGGCAACACTTCACCTGTGAGTCAGCTGGTGTGGTATACTGCGTCCGGTGCTCCCGGTGTGGCCTTTTATATATTGGTGAGACCCGACGCAGACTGGGAGACCCGACACAGACTGGGAGACCGTTTCGCTGAACACCTACGCTCGGTCCGCCAGAGAAAGCAGGATCTCCCAGTGGCCACACATTTTAATTCCACATCCCATTCCCATTCTGATATGTCTATCCATAGCCTCCTCTACTGTCAAAATGAATCCAAACTCAGGTTGGAGGAACAACACCTTATATACCGGCTGGGTAGCCTCCAACCTGATGGGATGAACATTGACTTCTCTAACTTCCGTTAATGCCCCTCCTCCCCTTCTCACCCCATCCCTGACATATTTAGTTGTTTGCCTGTTCTCCATCTCCCTCTGGTGCTTCCCCCCCCCCTCTTTTCTTTCTCCTGAGGCCCCCCATCCCATGATCCTTTCCCTTCTCCAGCTCTGTATCACTTTCACCAATCACCTTTCCAGCTCTTAGCTTCATCCCACCCCCTCCGGTCTTCTCCTATCATTTTGCATTTCTCCCTCCCTCCACTACTTTCAAATCTCTTACTATCTTTCCTTTCAGTTAGTCCTGACGAAGGGTCTCAGCCCGAAACGTCAACAGTGCTTCTCCTTATAGATGCTGCCTGACCTGCTGTGTTCCACCAGCATTTTGTGTGTGTTGTGTAAAGCCTTATCATTGCAGTCTAGTGTGATAAGAATGGTGAAGCTGTTTCAGTTTGAACAACAAAACACAAAGCCATATAAGGGCATTGTTGGATAACTGAGGAACTGTGTCAAAAGAGATGTTAAATAGTAAGTATACAGGTGGAGAGTTTTAAAGAGGGAAATCTAGATCTTAGAGTTTAGGTATCTGAGTTCATAAAGTTAAGAAAGTATGAAAATATCTTACAGGGTAGACAATGTCCATGCAGAAAGAAACAGACATAACGAGAACTGGGTATGTTAGAGATACTTTAAGTTGTAAAGCCTTGTAGATTGAGTGAAGATGCTTCAAGAGGTTGTAACTCAGGAAGTATCTGATCACAATGCCATAGAGTCTTACAGAATAAAAGCAAACCACATAGCTGTTACCATACCAGTAATTATCAATACAAATCACACTTCCCAAAAGTCATTCTGTGGCCTTCCATATCCTAGTGCTTCAAGTGCTAATTGAAATACTGCTTTATTGTCCCTTACCATCTTCCTCTCATTTCTAGGTTTCAGTTGGGTGAGAAACCAAAAATCTACCTCCAGTCCTCTCGAAATCTCTCTGTCAGGGCAGCTCACCCAGACCGCATCTTGACAACAAACTGAAGGGTTTTATTGGAAATAGAGTTTAGCCTTGGACTGAGGAAGCAGCAGTGAAGGGTCCCCAGTTGTCTTGCATTCCACACCACTGGACCCCGACCCCAATCTATCAAAGACCGTGCTGTGTCTGCCTGTGCACCAGCCTCCCCACGTTAAACAAAGTCACACACAGGCGTATCCCCGTTAAGGGAATAACCTCTTGAGAGAACATCATACTGGGCTCGAGTGATTGACTGTTAAAGTGGGTTCTAACTAAGCATTGTTAGGCCTTTTGTTTCATTCATTAAGTGTGAGGTTTGGTACCGTAACGAAGGCAAGGACAGAAGGATCATATTGTGATTTTGGAAGGAAGGATGGAAGCAGAGGTGCTGAGATGCCTGGCTGCCAGCAGTGGCATGTTGCAGACTGGGAATAAGAGTGAGGAGGAAGAGGCCGGAACTGAAGAGACCAAACAATGCCTTTGTTTATTAACTGCCGCTACTTATCAGATATCACTGTGTAAGTTCTTTTCTCTCTATGGAGCATTGCCAGAACAAAGCTGCTTAAAGACACAAAATGTGAACTTGAACCACTTCCCTTGTCTGATGTACACTGGACAGAGCAAAACCTATAAAAATTAGCTAACCAACATCTGACACACAATGTGAGTAGGACAAGCCAAGAATGGAACTCGATGCAAAAGGCTATTGTTGCAAAGCTCCTTTTTCTTATCTCTTCCTGGCTTCACTCTTTGTAAATTGGAAAAAGGGCACTACCGCAGCAAGAAGTCACTAAGCTTCATTAAGGTAATGAGTCCTATCCGATCAAACTGCTTATATGTAAAAAAAAATTGGCAAGCATCTTAGGTAAGTTTTCACCATCAGATTCCAGAACAGCTACTTCCCTTCTACCCTTCTGTTCTTGAACCAACCAGCAAAACCCTAATTTAGCAAAGCTTTGACTGTCTTGCACTAAGATGGACTTATTTTTGTTCTAATTGTGTTTTATTGTAAAAAAATTGTGTATAATTTATGATTAATTTGGTTTTCTTGTGAATGCTGCCTTTCTGATACAATGTTCCTGTGATGCTACAGCAATTACATTTTTCTTTGCATTTGCTTGTGCTGATGACAATAAACTTGACCGACAGATAAATGTTAAATTTGCATAAATAAACAAGTATAGAGATCAATAGTTTTATGATTTTGATGTTTATTGTATTTTGAAATATTTTAAAGAATAAGGTAGATAAAACTCATTTAGCTGGCACAAGGAGTCTGCTGAGCAGTAATTATAAATTAACAAGCCTCATGAAGTGTAACAAATGGAGTATTTTTCAAATGCTGAATTGTGAATAATTAAAATTATTGTCAATTTAAAATAATCCTTACTTATGTAAGGATTGCCTAAAGATCCTTAATTGTCTGTACGAGAAAACCAGGTATGATTTGCGGAAGGCTATTTCAAGAGCGAAGAGACAATTTGGAACGAGGTTGGAGGCAACATCGGATGAACGACAACTCTGTCAGGGCTTGCAATACATTATTTCCTACAAAGCAATACCCAATAGCATGAATGGCAGCGATGCTTCACTACCAGCTGGACTCAATGCCTTCTATGCCCGGTTTGAAAGGGAGAATATGACTACAGCTGTGAAGATCCCTGCTGCACCCAGTGACCCTGTGATCTCTGTCTTAGAGGTTGATGTTAGGCTGTCTTTTAAGAGGGTGAACCCTCACAAGGCGGAAGGTCCTGATGGAGTACCTGGTAAGGTTCTGAAAACCTGTGCAACCAATAGGTGGGAGTATTCAATGTTATTTTCAACCTTTCACTACTACGGATGGAAATTCTAAGAAGAATTATGGGAGCCACCTTAATGGCTATCGCCCAGTAACACTCACATCTACAGTGATGAAATGCTTTGAGAGGTTGGTCATGACTAGACTGAACTCCTGCTTCAACAAGGACCTGGACCCACTGCAATTTGCCCATTACCACAATAGGTCAATGGCAAACACAATCTCAATGGCTCTTCACATGGCAGACCACCTGGACAACACAAACACCTATGTCAGGATGCTGTTCATCAGCTATAGCTCAGCATTTAATACCATCATTCCCACAATCCTGATTGAGAAGTTGCAGAATCAGGACCTCTGTACCTCCCTCTACAACTGGATTATCGACTTCCTAACAGGAAGACCGCAATCTGTGCAGTTTGGTGATAACATATTCTCCTTGCTGACGATCAACACTGGTGCACCTCAGGGGTGTGTGCTTAGCCCACTGCTCTACTCTCTCTATACCCATGACTGTGTGGCTAGGCATAGCTTAAATACCATCTATAAATTTTCTGATGATTGTTGGTATAATCTCAGATGAAGATGAGAGGGTGTACAGGAGCGAGATATGCCAACTAGTGGAGTGGTGTCACAGCAACAAACTTGCACTCAGCGTCAGTAAGACGAAAGAGCTGATTGTGGACTTCAGGAAGGGTAAGACTAAGGAACACATACAAATCCTCACAGAGGGATCAGAAGTGGAGAGAGTGAGCAGTTTCAAGTTCCTGGGTATCAAGATCTCTGAGAACCTAACCTAGTCCCAACATATCGATGCAGTTATAAAGAAGACAAGTTAACAACTATACTTTATTAGGAGTTTAAAAAGATTTGATATGTCAACAAATACACTCAAAATCTTCTATAGATGTACTGTGGAGAGCATTCTGACAGGCTGCATCACTGACTGGTATGGAGGGGCTACTGCACAGGACTGAAAGAAGCTGCAGAAGGTTGTAAATTTAGTTGGCTCCATCTTGGGTACTAACCTACAAAGTACCCAGGACATCTTCAGGGAGTGGTGTCTCAGAAAGACAGCCTTCATTATTAAGGGCATCCAGCACCCAGGGCATGCCATTTCCTCGCTGTTACCATTAAGTAGGAGGTACAGAATCCTGAAGGCACACACTCAGCGATTCAGGAACAGCTTCTTCCTCTCTGCCATCCAGTTCCTAAATGGACATTGAACCCACAAACACTACCTTTTTTTAAAATATATATTTTGTTTTTTGCACAATTTTTAATCTATTCAATATATATATACTGTAATTGATTTACTTAATTAATTATTATTATTATTCCTTCCTAATCTCTATTATGTATTGCATTGAGCTGCTGCAGCTAATTTCACAAATTTCATGACACATGCCGGTGATAATAAACCTGATCCTGATTCTGATTTTGATTCTGATTCTGTCATGAGGAAAGTTGCAAAAAAAAATACTGCAGGGGAAAAGGACTGAATTACTGACAGCAGGTCAGCAATTTCCACGTTAAATGATGTGCGTATGAGCATCCCAAAGTTGTTTTAAATTTCACAGAGTAATAGTGGCAATCATTGATAGCTTTACCTATATTATAAATGCTACATCTGACCCAAGCATAACTGTTGAGCTGATTAACCCTATGTGGTACAGAACAGTAACACTGAAGTCGCATTGTACAAGTCAATCCTCAGAAACAAAGTCTGACTGAAGGATTGATTATACAGTGTATCATCAAGAACTATTGGCTAACATTTATGTACCCACGCCCTCGTACACAAGGTTTATTTACATTCAAACCTTTCAGTCTGAGTTTAGAAATCTTCAATTAAAATAATGTTGAGGTGTGTTCCAGACTTCCATTACTCACTGTATAACATCATCCTAAACCGTCCAGCCCCAACTTCAAGGCTTTTGTTCGGAAAGAGCCAAGAGTTTCTCCAAAAGCTACTTTGATTATTTTAAACACAATTCTATCTGATGTCAAATTTCTGGACTCCTTGAGTATAAACACTGCCAGTGCAGCCTATAGCAACATGCCTGGACCAGCACTCTGGTGGATCTGCCTGATACTCCTGCCAAGATCCATTTGAGATGCGCTGGCCAGAATTAAAGACACTCATTTAGACTTGAGGTCTAGCCAGAGGTTTTGTACAACCGTTAGAATTCCATCCTTTCAGGAGATATAGACCAACAAAGAGGGAGGTGAATCTGTGGAATTTGCTATCACAGAGGGCGTGGAGGCCAAGACACAGAGTGTAATTAAAGCAGAGATTGACAGGCTTTTGATTGGTAGTGGGGTGGGGGGGGGGGGTTACTGGTAACAGGAAAAAGGCAGGAGAATGGTGTTGAAAAATCCCATGATCAAATGGCAGACTAGACTTGATGGGATGAATAGCAAAATTCTGCTCCTATATCTTATGGTCTAATATTCCAACATTAGATCAAATTTCTGCTTATAGCTGTCCACAAGATTTCTGTTCTTACATTCACAAATCTCTATATTTTTCCACAGCTCATAGATTTCACTATTAACATTGCAATTGATTATTGTCACATGAACCTAGGTATAGTAAAATGCCTTTGTTTGCATTCTATCCAAACAAACTATTTCATTGATTTAGTACAAAAGGAAAAACAATAAAATACAGAACATTGTATTACAGCCACAGAGAAAGTGCATTTCAGGTAGACTAATAATGTGCAGGGATCATAACCAGATAGAATGAGAGATTCAGAGCTTATTTTTATAACATACTGTACATAATCCATTCAAGAATCCTACAATTGTGGAACAGAAGCTGTCTTATACATGTTCTCAAGACTTCTGTCATTTTGAAAGGCAAATGTAATGTTAGCATTCATTTCAAGAGGAGTAAAATATAAAAGTAAGGGATGTAATGCTGAGACTTTATAATGTATTGGTCAGATCATACTTGGAGTATTGTGAGCAGTTTTGGGTTCCCTATCTAAGAAAGGGTGTGCTAGCATTGGAAAGGGCCCAGAGGAGGTTCACAAGAATTATCCCAGGAATGAAAGGGTTAATGATGCTGGGCCTATACTCGCTGGAGTTTGGAAGAATGAGGGGGAATCATATTGAAACCTATTGAAGATTGAAAGCCCCAGACAGAATGGATGTGGAGAGTATGTTTCCTCCAGTAGGGGAGACTAGGGCTTGAGGGCACAGGCTCAGAATTGAAGGCTGGCCCTTTAGGAGCGAGAGAAGGAGGAATTTCTAAAGACAGAAGGTGGTAAATCTGTGGAATTCATTGCCACAGAAAGCTGTGGAGGCCAAGTTATTGGGTATATTTAAAACAGAAGTAAATAGGTTCTTGATTAGTAAGGGCATCAAAGGTAAAGGGGAGAACATAGGAGAATGGGGTTGAAAGGGATAATATGGAATGGTGTAGTAGACTCAATGGGCTGAATGGCCTAATTTTGCTCCTATGCTGTATTGTCTCATGGTCTTATTTAGAAGATATATGACTCTTCGGTCCATACAGATGATCTCACATATTTTTGCATTGAACCTGATTTACCCGGTTTTCATCAGTCGCTTATTTAGTAAATATGCCTTTGCAATTTTCAACTTCTCTCTTTGCCAGCTAACTTAACAAACACGCACCTCTATTCCTTCATCCAAATGATGCAACTATATTGTAACACACACAAAATGCTGGAGGAACTCAGCAGGCTAGGCAGCATCTACTGAAAAGAGTACAGTCAATGTATCAGGCCGAGACCTTTCACCAGTCTTGGTGAAGGGTCTCGGCCTGAAACGTCGACACGTTTGCTCTTTTCCATAGATGCTGCCTGGCCTGCTAAGTTCCTCCAGCACTTTGTGTGTGCTGCTTGGATTTGCAGCATCTGCAGATTTTCTCATTTGCAAATACACTGTACATTGAACTGCTGAGATCCCACTACAGCTCCGAGGGAGGTAACCCCAGTCGGACTAAACCACATTCCGAGCACATAACCATTCATCTTATTCTCTGCTTCCTACCTCATTGCCAATTCTTCATTCAGGAGGTCAAGTCCATTCTAACACACTCTCAACTTTACTGACAACCTGGGGCTTCGGCGTTTATCTTCAGGAAGTCCACATTAATAACATCTATAGGTGCAATCCTTATGAATTTCCTATTATAAAGCACACAAACAAAAATCCTTCTTGCCACATTCGATTTAGTTTCGAAAACTTTAAGCAAGTTTATTTAACTAGACTGAGCTGTAATGCCTCAGTCTGTCGAGTTACTTGAGCACAAGTCAATGGGATCCGCAATGTAACTGCTAAATATAGCTCAAAAATTATCTGTAGACTGGGGCGGAGTAGCAGCAGTATCAGCTGTAACCGGATCTTGCCTGTGCGCCACAATTAATACACCAGCTGATCCGAGCACTCATCTTGGAGCTTGCCATGCTTCGATGTCACTTCTGTCCCACAAATGAACCCAAAATTTATTTGCAGTGAACGTCACTGTGCACCTTCTGAGTGAACAGGGCAGTTTTTTAAGAGGGAGAGTCAGGAATAAGGTTACTATACAAATTACACATAAAAATTAAGATTCACTTGAGGTGTAAAAATTGTGGAACGTCACCCACGTTCAAACTGCATCTTTAGCTCGAAAAAAATATAACCTCAGAGCTGAAGTAAACTAGATTTGCACTCGAATTATGACATAATCTTTATACCATAAACACCTCAGGTAAAGAAAATAACTTATCAGTGTCCAACCTGCCCCTCCTTCTTCTCACAATAATCTGTGGAATTCATTGCCACAGACAGTTGTGGAAGCCAAGTCAGTGGATGTACCTAAAGAGGAGTTAGATAGGTTATTGATCAGTAAGGGCATCAAAGGTTACCGAGAGAAGGCGAGAAAATGGGTTTAGATGGAAAATGAATCAGCCATGATTAAATGGCTGAGAGGATTAAATAGGTCAAGGGACTTAATCCAGCTCCTGTGTTTTATGATCTAATATCCTCTCATCTTCCTTTTGGCTCGCTTTGACTGTCAAAACATGGAAGCATCTTTACAAACTCCCATACCCTCTGATGACCCTGTGATATCAGTCTCTGAGACCTGATGTGAAAGTATTCTTCAAGGTGAACCCACAGAAACCATCTGGCCCAGAATAGGTACATCACCAAGTATACAGACTTGTGCTAATCAACTAGCTGGAGTGTTTACCGAACCTGTATCTTTAACCTCTTGCTTCGACAGTCTGTGGTACCCACCTGCTTCAAGCAGGCTTCAATTATACCGGTGCCTAATAAGAATGTGGTAATCTGCCTCAATGACTATCATCCAGTAGCACTTACATCCACAGTGATGAAGTGCTTTGAGATGTTAGTGATGAAACGTATCAACCCCTTCCTGAGAAATGGCTTGGATCCATTCCATTTTGCGTATCTTCACAACCGGTGAACAGCAGATGCCATTTCATTGGCTCTTCATTCAACCCTGAAACATCTGGACAGTGAAGATACATATATCAGGATGCTCTTCATTGTCTACAGTTCAGCTTTCAATACCATCTTCCCCTCATAACTAATCAACAGGCTTCAGGACCTCGGCCTCAAGTACCTCCTGTGCAATTGGATCCTCGATTTCCTCACTTGCAGACCCCAACCAGTTTGGATTGGCAACAACATCTTCTCCACAATCTCCCTCAGCACAGGTGCACCACAAAGCTTGGTGCTCAGCCCCCTGTTCTACTCGCTTTACACTTATGATCGTGAGGCCTAAGCACAGCTCCAATGCCATATTTAAGTTTGCTGATAACACCACTGTCACTGGCTGAATCAAAGTAGAAACAAATCAGCTTATAGAAGGGAAATTGAAAATCTGGTTGAGTGGTGCCATAACAACAACCCTCTCACTCAATGTTAGCAAGACCAGGGAGCTCATTATTGACTTCAAGAACAGGAAACCAGAAGTCAATGACCAAGTCCTCATTGGGACTGCTAAAGAGAGTCAGCAACTTTAAATTCCTCAGCATTATCATTTCAGAGAATCTGTTCTGGGCCCAACACATAAGTGCCATGATGAAGAAAGCACAGCAGCATCTCTACTTTCCTAGAAGATTGCAAAGATTTGGCATGCTATATAAAACTTCAACAAACTTCTATAAATGTGCAGTATATTGACTGGTTGCATCACAGCCTGGTATGGAAACACCAATGCCCTTGAACAGAAAGTCCTACAAAAAGAATTGGATATAACACAGTCTATCACGGGTAAAGCCCTCCCCACAATTAAGACCATCTATACAGAGCACTGTCACAGGAAAACAGCATCCATCAGCAAGGACCCCCACCAACCAGGCCATGGTCTCTTTTTGCTGCTGCTGAAGAAGGTGCAGGAGCCTCAGGACCCACCCCACCTGGTTCAGGAACAGTTATTACTCCTCAACCAGTAGGCTCCTGAACCAAAGGGGATAACTTCACTCGCCCATCACTGAACTGCTTCCACAATCAATGGACTCACTTTCAATGACTCTTCATCTCATGCTCTCAATATTTATTGCTTATTTATTTATAGTTTTTATTTATTTGTTTATTTGTTTGTTTATTCATTTATTAATATTATTATCATTTTTTCTTTCTCTTTCTATTTGTAGTTTGTTGTCTTTTGTACATTGGTTGTTTTTCAGTCCTGTTGGGTGTGGTCTTTCATTGAGTCTATTGTGTTTTTTGTATTTACTGTCAATGCCCGTGGGGGAGCATGGTAGCATAGTGGTTAGCACTTTACAGTACCAGCGACCTGTTCAATTCCCATTGCTATCTGTAAGGAGTTTGTACATTCTCCCCAGGTCCACATGAGATTCCTTCGGGTGCTCTAGTTTCCAGAGGTGTACCAGTTGGTAGGTTAACTGGCCATTGTAAATTGTCCCTTGATTAGGTTAAATCGGGGGTTTCTGGATGGCACAGCTCAAAGGACCAGAAAGGCCTACTCCGTGCTGTATTTCCATAATAAAAAATGAATCTGGGTTGTATATGGTGATATACAGTATATGTACTTTGAAAATAAAGGTGGACCTTGGAACTTTTGAACAATTCTCCTCAAATTTGGTGAGAAAAGGCCATTTATACTCATTCTTCTTCTTCTCGCCTCACTTTAGGAACCAGCCTGGTAAATAGATAGATAGATAGATAGATAGATAGATACTTTATTCATCCCCATGGGGAAATTCAACTTTTTTTCCAATGTCCCATACACTTGTTGTAGCAAAACTAATTACATACAATACTTAACTCAGTAAAAAATATGATATGCATCTAAATCACTATCTCAAAAAGCATTAATATGACTTAAGATAGAAATTCATAGGTTCTTGATTGGTAAATGGTTAAGAGTTACTGAAAAAAGGAGGGAGAATGGCTTTTAAAAAGATCAGCCATGATTGACTGATGGAGAACACTTGATGGGCTGAATAGCCTAATTCTGCTGCTGTATCCTATGGTTTGAAGACTAAAACTGCATATTGTAAAAATATGATCTCACCAGAAATCATAAGAAACTACAGAGAGTTGTGGATACTGCTCAGCACGTCACAGGACCCAGCCTCTCCTCCACCGACTCTGTCTATTCTTCTCGTTACTTCAGTAATGCAGCTAGCTTAATCAAATTCCCCACCGACCCCAGACATTCTCTCTCCTCACCCTCCCATCAGGCAGAAGATACGAAAGCCTCTTTGGACTTTGTCTATATCGCGCACTGCCTCAGTCAAGCAGTAAGCATAATCGCCAACCACACCCACTCTGGAAATTCTCTTTTCTCACTTGTCCCATCAAACAGTAGATACAAAAGTCTGAAAACATGTACCACCAGGCTCAAAGTCAGCTTCTATCCCACTACTTTCAGACTCTTAAACAGACTTCTTGAATGATAAAGAAGGGCTTGGGGACTCATATCATTATAATCTTGTACTTTATCATTTACCCGCACTGCACTTTTTCAGTAGCTTTTACACTTTATTCAGCATTTTTATTGTTTTACCTTGTTCTAGCTCAGTGCACTGTGTAATGATCTGATCTGTATGAACAGTATGCAAGACAAGCTTTTCATTGCATCTTGGGTGCAGGTCACAACAATAAAGCAATTCCAATCCAATCCTTACTAAAGCTCCTTTCAAGAAGGACCAAGGTACGATTTACTATTCTAGTTGTTTGCTGTATCTGTTATTTCTGTATCCTTTGAAACATGACCACCTTCTGCAGATTAAAAAGCATGAGATTTCCCACTGTGTACTAAACAGCTTCTTTCCTAACACAGAAATAATGTCACGTCCTACACATTATAGCAGACCATATACATCTTACCCATTCCCTTAAGCAGTTTGCAATCTGTTTGTAAGTTGTATAAATTGCAGACAGCAGAGAGCCATGGAGTGAATCCAGTTTTTGATTTGAATTGCTCATTACTTAATCAACTTTCCACACATTAATATTACTCCCTTGCCCATCTGCCCTCACTTGATGCAATGTAATATCATTAGAGAGTCACACATCCCAGAAACAGGCCCTCTGCTGCCATGGACTATCCATACTAATCCAGCTTTCCAGCTTGTTCTCCTTCATCCAGCACTGTTCACATTTTACAGACCACCTCCGATCAACTTGTTAGTGTCATAGAACACTACAGTACAGAAACATCCCTTTGGCCCATCTATTCTGTGCCACACTGTTATTTTGCCTAATCCCATCAACCTGCACTTGGACAGGAACCCTCCATACCCCTCCCATCCATGTACCTAGCCAGACTTCTCTTAAATGTTAAAATCAAAATCACATCCAGCACTTGTACTGGCAGCTTGTTCCACACTCTCACTATCCTTTGAGTGAACAAGTTCCCCTTAAATATTCCACCTTTCACCCTTAACCTCTGACCTCTAGTCTAGCTTTACCCAACCTCAGTGCAAAAAGTCTGCTTGTGTTTACCCTTTTTATACCCCTTATAATCGTGTATACCTCTATCAATTTTCCCAGGCAATAAACTCCTGACCTATTCAACCTTGCAGGCTGCCACCAACACCTCCTTGGACAGTATTGGTCAATGACAAGGGGGCGTTTCACTGTATACTTCAATGTAAATCTGACAAATAAAGCTTATCTTTAATCTCTAAATCTTTTAGCAAGGAAAGAGCTTACTCGGCATGCAATAATGCCCAATATCATAACCAATAACATCAGAGTGCATCAGTTACTTCTGCACGGATATCAAGGAAGAGAAGCCAAAGGGTGCAATACAGCATGGGCTCTTAAGCCCACAATGTTGTGCCAACCTAAAGTAATCTATTTCTCAATCAATCCAACACTGTCCTCCTATAACCCTCCTTTTTTCTTACATATATTATTTAAATTCTATTTCCATTTCCCATCTTTCCCATCATTTACATTGTGTACAGGTGCACCTGCATGGTAAACGATGCTGGTCCCAGACAGCTAAGGGAAGACCTAAGTTCTTTCCTTTCAGAAGTTTAATGATGTAGAATTAGAAGAAGTCACAGCAGAAGATGATCAGCACAACCCCAGACACTACTGCAATCTGAGAATTTCTATTGTATCACCCTCTACAAATATCCCTGAAGTGTGTTCCATGTACCTACCACTCTCTGTGGGAAAAAATGACCTCTGAATTATCCCATAATTTAAAATTATGCCCTCTTGTAATGAACCATTTCCATCTTTAAAAAAATTCGTAGGCCGTCCTTTCATAATCTTATACAACTCTACCAAATCACCTCGTTCTCTGTCACTCCAAAGAGAAAAGCCCTAGCTTGCTCAACTTTTCTTCAAAAGTTATGCTGTCCAATCTAGGTTGCATCATGGTAAACCATCTCTGCATCTTCTCTAAAGCTTCTACATCCTTCCTATAATGAGGCAACCAGAACTAAACACAAGATTCCAAGTGTGTGGCCGGACAAGAGATTGAGAGAGCTGCAACATCATGGCTCTTAAACTCAAATGTCTGACTAATAAATGCCAACATACCGTAAGCCTTCATATTGACCCTATCAACTTGTGCGGCAACTTTGAGTGGACTTGGATCCAAGATTCTCTTCTTCCTTCACTTTGCTGAGAATTCGGCATTAATCTTGTACACCACCTTCAAGTTTGATCTTCCATAAAGTGTATGACTTCACACTTTCCTGCATTAAACTCTATCTGCTGATACTATGCCCAACTCTGCATTCTATCTCTATCTTATTGTAACTTATGACAAGATTCTACACCATTTACAACACCTCCCGCCTTCATGTCATCTACAAACTTACTTTCCCACCTCTCCATTTCCCCATCCAAATCATTATAAAACTTATGATGCTTAACGTTTAATTCCTTTGTTATTGCAAATAAATTGGTACCAAGGTCTTTGGAAACCAGATGTTGATGCTAAATACGAACCACTGCATTCCTTTAGTAGAGATGAAGTGAGTTTGCTGTTGTGTGCTGAGTATGTACAGTCACACATCATGATAATTCACCGTTGAGCTGTCTGCAGTTCTGTCACTAACATGGGTCATTAACATAACAGGCCATCCACATACACAAAAAAACGTGGTGTTAATCCCAGCCAAAAAGATCAAATAGTAACAGCTGAATGATAGAAAAAAGTCTGGCTTCATCTTTCCATTTACATTTTTGTGGCAGACACAGAAAGTTTATTGGATTTAAATTTTGGTTTGTGGTCAAAACTTTCATCTTACTATTAAGATTAAAAACAAAGTTAAATATTCCAAAGGCCACTAATTTAAATAAATATGTTCCACTCAATACAGTGAACTTTATGTAAGTGTATAAAAATAAATTTGGATCAAACATTGTTTATCAAGATTCTTATATTCATGTTTTTAAAATGAATCACCAGCAAACGTATTCATCAATGTATTCCCATAGAACAAAAAGATTTCCTTCACTGTTGTTGAGGCTTTTTTTCTCATTTCGAATAAGTTGTCATTAAATTGTAGCCATGACCATAATCAAATATCACATCAAAATAATATTTTATAAAGTAAATTCAGAATAAGTGCACATTCATTAAATGTTAGCATTATTATCGCAGGGAATTGCACCCGGATATGTCTCCCTTCCCCCAGGTTTTTTTTACCCATGTTCAGTCAGCATTCTGAATTGAGACGGCTCTTTTATCCTGAGCCATCAGTGATTACCCGATTTCTGAATGATTAACCGTCAGCAATCAATTTCAGGTCGGCAGCTGCTAAGCCTTTCCAAGGTTCAAAATTCATTAAGAAAAACAGAGCTAATCTAATCATGCGACTCCTCCCTACTGCTCACAGAAGCTCAGCGGTTCCACTGAAAATAAGGTTTGTTTTGAAATGTGTCCATTAAGGTTAAAAATAATATTACACAAACACAATGATGAAAATTAAAATGCTACATTTGCATTGGACAGGAACTCCCTGCTTGATTATAGCCCCACTCATCAAAATTTTCCTCATGTACCAACATGTTACCTCACAATTCCACTCAATGTCTCCCCGACATGCCAGAGTTGAAGGACTGCTAAAAGGTTTGGAAGACACGCACAACAGAGGATCTGTCTGTTATTTCTGGCAAATCAAACTGTCCTGTAATACTACCTCAGATGAGACCTACCTTACATGCCATTAGCTGTACAACTGTTTCTGACAGGTTTTGATGTAGTTCATTCGCAGAGTTAGATGATGTAATGGCAGAAAGGAGAGTTAATCATTATCACTAATCCAAACTGGGGGTTTGCTCTCAGAAAGCTGTTAACAGCCTGACAAACTGAAGGTTCAGACACCGTAAACCGAAAGTGTGTGATCTCGACCTCTGCCTTGGAATGCAGAGATAACCTGATTACTTCCTAGAAGCTGTTAAATTGGAGATGGCTTTGTTGAGTTATAGTTTAAGTGAATGGTCATCGGTCTCACAGTTGATCCTTCCTGCAGTCAGCAACAGACAACTGGTTTTATAGGCTGATTCTCAAAATTGCCACTCAGCCATTCTCCAAGGGATAAAGTGAACTGAGTTAATGTCATGCACAGTCACACCAATCCACCAATTAATTGCCGCATGGGCGCTAATCAGTTTATACAATAGCCCTATTGGACCTTTGGCTGCTTACCTTCTCTGATGCCACCATGAAGAAGAGTATCAGGGAGCACATAGTACCGCACCCTGTCAACCGTGACCAAAGCTTTGGGAATCAGGTGCAAATTCAGTTTTCAATTGTAGTCTCTCTTACACACACTCACAGACACACAGATAAATGCACAAATATGTGAATAGACACACACAGTCTCAAACTCTCACAAATGCATATATTCACACCTTCATGAATTAATCACACACACACTCTCTCTCTCTCACACACACTCACAAACACATATATTCACACCTTCATGCACTCAATCACACACACATGCATGTATGCATGCTTAAACATGCAAACACAGACATGCACACTCAGACACACACGCACACTCTCTCAGACACATGCACACAGATCTGTGCTGCAGACACACACACATACACACGTGCACTCATGCAAACTCACAAACACTGTCACAGACACACGCACAGACATAAGTTACTGACTCTCCACTCCTACATCCATCAAGGGCGGAGGAATATTTGGTAAAATTTATCTGCCACTATCTTCTACTTGGGTGGAAAGTTGACCGCTGAGATACTCTCCTCTCTTGTACGTGTTTCTCAGGTATAGTTTGTAGATAAAATCCATCGTACAGATGATGAATTGCACTAACGATCATTGTCCAGGTAGATTAACAACCTTTAGGTCTGGCATCGTCCAGCGGCAATTTACTGCAACAAGTCTGACACCTGACCCGGGTAAAAGTAGACCTAATGATGTCACCTGCGGTATAGAGCCCATTTATCTGTTTACCTGATTGATAAGGATGTGACCTCCAACCTGCGTTTATAACAGAAAGCAAACTAAAAAGTAAATCCCACAGAAAGTTGGAGGAGAGTCAATGGGTCTGCAGAGGGAAATCAACGATGTGTCCACTACCCCTGCCAGCCTCGCTCTTCTGTACTCAGGCATCACTGATAATGATTTCAACACCTCTGCTGTGTACACCTTAGTACACTATCCCTTTGAGGAGCCATAATTTGCAGTTTGGGGCAACTTCACAGAGAGGGGTAGCTGTCCATACAGACCTACCCCAGATCAGAATTGGAATCAGTTTTCTTATCACTGACAAATGTCATGATTTTTTTGTTTGTTTTGCAGCAATAATATAGTGGAGTACAAAAAATTAAAAGTTGCAATAAGAAATATATTTTTAAAATATAGAACCATAGAATATTACAGCACAGAAACAGGCCTTTTGGCCCTTCTTGGCTGTGCTAAACCATTTTTCTGCCTAGTCCCACTGACCTGCACCTGGCCCCATATCCCTCCATACACCTCTCATCCATGTACCTGTCCAAGCTTTTCTTAAATGTTTAAAGTGCGCCCGCATTTACCACTTCATCTGGCAGCTCATTCCACACTCCCACCACTCTCTGTGTGAAGAAGCCCCCCCCCCCCAATGTTCCCTTTAAACTTTTCCCTCTTCACCCTTAACCCATGTCCTCTGGTTTTTTTTCTCCCCTAGCCTCAGTGGAAAAAACCTGCTTGCATTCACTCTATCTAAACCCTTCATAATTTTATATACTTCTATCAAATCTTTCCTCATTCTTATATGCTCCAGGGAATAAAGTCCTAACCTATTCAACCTTCCTCTGTAACTCAGTTTCTCAAGTCCAGGCAACATCCTTGTAAACTTTCTCTGCACTCTTTCAACCTTATTAATATCCTTCCTGTAATTTGGTGACCAAAACTGCACACAATACTCCAAATACAGCCTCAACAATGCCTTGTACAACCTCACCATAACATTCCAACACTTATACTCAATACCTTGATTTATAAGATATTATTAGAGGAATATTAGATATTAGAGGAAGGATTTTCACTCAGAGAGTGGTTGGTGTGTGGAATGCACTGCCTGAGTCAGTGGTGGAGGCAGATACACTAGTGAAGTTTAAGAGACTACTAGACAGGTATATGGAGGAATTTAAGGCGGGGGGTTATATAGGAGGCTGGGTTTGAGCGTCAGCACAACATTGTGGGCTGAAGAGCCTGTAATGTGCTGTACTATTCTATGTTCTATGTTCTATATAAAGGCCAATGTACCAAAAGCTCTCTTTACTACCATATCTACCTGTGACGCCACTTTTAGGAAATTTTGTATCTGTATTCCCAGATCCCCCTGTTCTACTGCACTCCTCAGTGCCCTACCATTTACCTTGTATGTTCTACCTTGGTTTGTCCTTCCTTCCTTCCTACCTCACACTTGTCTGTATTAAACTCTGTCTGCCATTTTTCAGCCCATTTTTCCAGCTGGTCCAAATCCCTCTGCAAGCTTTGAAAACCTTCCTCACTGTCCATTACACCCCCAATCTTAGTATCATCAGCAAATTTGCTGATCCAATTTACCACATTATCATCCAGATCATTGATATAGATGACAAATAACAATACACCCAGCACTGATCCCTGTGGCACACCACTAGTCACAGGCCTCCACTCAGAGAAGCAATCTTCCACTACCACTCTCTGGTTTCTCCCATTGAGCCAATGTCTAATCCAATTTAATCCAATCCATGTATACCTAGCGACTGAATCTTCCTAACTAACCTCCCATGCGGGACCTTGTCAAAGGCCTTACTGAAGTCCATGTAGACAACATCCACTGCCTTCCCTTCATCCACTTTCCTGGTAACCTCCTCGAAAATCTCTAATAGATTTGTTAAACAGAAAGCCGTGTTGACTCTTCCTAGTAAGTCCCTGTCTATCCAAATACTTGTAGATCCTATCTCTTAGTACTCCTTCCAATAATTTACCTACTACCAACATCAAATTTACCGGCCTACAATTTCCCAGATTACTTTTAGAGTCTTTTTTAAACAACGGAACAACATGAGCTATCCTCCAATCCTCCGGCACCTCACCCGCCGATACCGACATTCTAAATATATCTACCAGGGCCCCTGCAATTTCAACACTAGTCTCCTTCAAGGTCCAAGGGAATACCCTGTCAGGTCCTGGGGATTTATCTACTCTGATTTGCCTCAAGGTAGCAAGCACCTCCTCCACTTCAATTTGCATAGGTTCCATGACCTCATTACTTGTTTGCCTTATTTCCATTGACTCCATGCCAGTTTTCTTAGTAAATACAGATGCAAAAACCCCATTTAATATCTCCCCCATTTCTTTTGATTCCATTCGTAGCCAACCACTCTGATCTTCAACAGGACCAATTTTATCCCTTACTATCCATTTGCTCTTAATATACTTGCAGAAGCTCTTTGGATTATCCTTCACCTTAACTGCCAAAGCTACCTCACGTCTTCTTTTAGCCCTCCTGATTTCTTTCCTAAGTTTTTTTTTGCACTTTTTATAATCCTCAAGCTCCTTATTTGCTCCTTGTTTCCTATACATGTCATACATCTCTCTCTTCTTCTTTATCAGAGTTCCAATATCCCTAGAGAACCAAGGTTCCTTATTCTTATTCACTTTGCCTTTAATCCTGACAGGAACATACACACTCTGCACTCTCAAAATTTCTCCTTTGAAGGGCTCCCACTTACTAATGACATCCTTGCACGAGAACAACCTGTCCCAATCAAAGCTTTTTAGATCCTTTCTCATTTCTTCAAATTTGGCCTTTTTCCAGTTTAGAACCTCAACCCAAGGACCAGATCTATCTTTATCCATGATCAAGTTGAAACTAATGGTGTTATGATCAGTGAAACCAAAATGTTCCCCTACACACACTTCCGTCACCTGTCCTAACTCGTTTCCTAATAGGAGATCTAATATTGCATCTTCTCTAGTTGGTACTTCTGTATATTGATTTAGAAAACTTTCTTGAACACATTTTACAAACTCTAACCCGTCTAGGTCTTTAACAGTATGGGAGTCCAAATCAATATGTGGAAAATTAAAATCCCCTACTATCACAACTTTATGTTTCCTGAAGTTGTCTGCTGTCTCTCTGCAGATTGGCTCCTCCAATTCTTGCTGACCATTGGGTGATCTATAATACAACCCCATTAATGTGGTCATACCTTTCCTGTTTCTCAGCTCCACCCATATGGCCTCGGTAGACAAGCCCTCTAATCTGTCCTGCCTGAACATTGCTGTAACATTTTCCCTGACTAGCAACCCCACCACCCTTCATCCCTCTGCCTCTATCACGTCTGAAACATCGGAACCTTGAAACATTAAGCTGCCAGTCCTGCCCCTCCTGTAGCCAAGTTTCACTAATGGCTACAGTCATAATTCCACGTGTCAATCCATGCCCTCAGCTCGTCAGCCTTCTCCACAATACTCCTCGCATTGAAATAGACACACCTCAGAAGATTATTACCACCACACACAACCCTATTTGTGACTTTGCATGAACCTTTAACATCATTTATTCTCAGCCCTACTCCACTATCTGCTCTGGCACTCTGGTTCCCATCCCCCTGCAAATCTAGTTTAAACCCCCCCCCCCCCCCCCAATAGCACTAACAAACCTCCCTGCAAGGATATTGGACCCCTTGTAGTTCAGGTGTAATCTGTCTCTCTTGTACAGGTCCCACCTGCCCCAGAAGAGGTCCCAAAGATCCTGAAATCTAAAACCCTGCCCCGTACACCAGTTCCTCAGCCACATGTTCATCCTCCAGAGCATCCTACTCTTACCCTCACTGGCACGTGGCACAGGTAGCAATCCTGAGATTACCACCCTCAAGGTCCTGTTTTTAAACTTTCTACCAAGCTCTCTATACTCACTCTTCAGGTCCTCCTCACTCTTTCTTCCTACATCATTGGTACTGATGTGTACCATTACATCCGGCTGCTCACTCTCCCATTTCAGAACGTTGTGCACACGATCAGAGACATCCCTGACCCTGGCACCTGGGAGGCAACAAACCATCTGGGAGTCTCTGTCGCGACCACAGAACCTCCTGTCTGTACCTCTAACTATCGAGTCCCCTATCACTACCGCTCTCCTCTTCTTCCCCCCTCCCTTCTGCACTGCAGAACCAGACTCAGTGCCAGAGATCCAGCTGTCGCAGCTTCTCCCAGGTAAGTCATTCCCCCCAACAGTATCCAAATCGGTATACTTGTTGTTGAGGGGAATGGCCACAGGGGAGCCCTGCTCTGCCTGCCCTTTCCCCTTCCCTCGTCTGACGGTAACCCAATTACCTGTGCGCTGCTCCTTTGGAGTAACTGCTTCCCTGAAACTACTATCTATAAACTCCTCATTCTCCCGAATGATCCGGAGGTCATCCAGCTCCTGCTCCAGTTCCCTAATGTGGTTTGTTAGGAGCTGCAGCTGGATGCACTTTCTGCAGGCGTCGGTGTCAGGGACACCGGAGGTCTCCCCGACATCCCACATCCTGCAAGAGGAGCATTCCAACATTCTGCCTGGCATTCTCTCTACTTTAAACAAAACAAAACTTACCGGAACCTACCCTCGCCTCTGCCTGTTCACGCCAAAGCCTGGTGAGCCAAAGCCATCCCACTCTGACTCAGTCCAGAGATGGCTGCTGTATACGGTGGTCTTTTTTTAAACCTTTGTCGCGCTACGTCACATGCCTGCGCAGTCTAGCCTCTTTTCCACAAGCAGTAAAAAGATGACTTCTCACCGAGATGTCTTTATTCCTTCACTCTCAGCTTCTTACTTCGATTTAAAAAGACTGTTGAAAAATTCCTCTCCTTTTTAAACCTTTGGCGCACTACGTCACTTGCCTGCGCAGTCTAGCCTCTTTTCCCCGAGCAGTAAAAAAAATGACTTCTCTCCGAGATTCCTTTAGTCCTTCACTCTCAGCCTCTTGCTTCGATTTGAAAATACGTAGTGCAAAAAGAGAGCAAAATAGTGAGGTAGTGTTTATGGGTCTATGGACCTTCCATAAATCTGACGTCAGAGGGGAAGAAGCTGTTCATAAAACATTGAGTGTGTGTTTTCAAGCTCCTGTGCCCTTCCCTGATGGTAGCAATGAGAAGGAGGCATGCTCTTTAGGTGGCAGAGGTCCTTAATGATAAACACTACCTTTTTGACACAGCACCTTTTGAAGATTTCCTCGATGGTGGATGAGGCCAGCTCAGTTTACAACCCTCTGCAGCTATTTTTCAGATTGGCTCCTCCATACCAGTTGATGATGCAACCAGATAGAATTCTCTCTACAGAACATCTGTAGAAATTTGCTAGAGTATTGTTAACATATCAAATCATCTCAAACTGCTAATGAAATATAGCCGCTGTCGTGCCTTCTTTGTAATTACATCGATACGGGCCCAGGATAGATCTTCAGAGATATTGACCTTGAAACCATTCATCCATTCCAATGTGACCCCTTGATGAGGTCTGGTGTTTGTTCTCCTGCTCTCCCCTTTCTGAAGCCCACAATCTTCAAGGCTGAGTGAAGTGCATGGGAAGGTTGCCATATCACTCAACCAGCCAATCCATCTCACCTCCTGTACGTCACATTAGCCCCCACCCTCCTTGTACATGGATCAACTGTGTCTGCCGTGACCTGTGTCTTTTGCGATCTTCTTGCCAATCAGCACAGCAATGAACGGTGACAAGGACTTCTGACAACAGTTGATGTGTGGAACCGTGCAGGTGAAGTTCCGTCAATGCGAGAACAGCACGGTGTAATACAGGGAAAGCCAGCAGTGTGTGTCTGTCTCAGCGTCACAGTGGAAGCTCTTGCCCTCTGCCGTGACAGCTCAAAGATGAGCCACAATGCTGCTTCAGGGGAAAATGGAATTGAGCAATTTCTGTCTGCTGAGAATAAGGCTGTAAACCTCACTCACCCGCAATTCACTGAGCGGCACAGTGAAAATTACTGACTGTACAATGGTGCACCTAACATGGCAACACTACCTTCTGAAAGTTGCCCTCCAAAGCCCACACCATCCTGGCGTGCAAATATATCACTGATCCTTCACTATTGCTGTGTCATTGTCCAGGAAGAGGATAAGATGTGAGAAAATAGAAACAATCAAGTGTGACAGTGGAAAAGTGTGAATGGAACCGGAGGAGATAGCAGAGGTACTTACTGAGTACTTTGCTTCAGTATTCACTACGGAAAAGGATCTTGGTAATTGCACGGATGACTTACAGCGGACTAAAAAGCTTGAGCATGTAGATATTAAGAAAGAGGATGTGCTGGAACTTTTAGAAAGCATCAAATTGGGTAAGTCTCTGGGACCGGTTGAGTTGTACCCCACCTACTGTAGGAGGTGAGGGAGGAAATTGCTGAGCTTCTGGCGATGATCTTTGCATCATCAATGGGGATAGGAGAGGTTCCGGAGGATTGGAGGGTTGCAGATGTTGTTCCATTATCCAAGAAGGGGAGTAGAGATAGCAAAGGAAATTATAGACCAGTGAGTCTTGCTTCAGTGGTTGGTAAGTTGATGGAGAACATCCTGAGAGGCAGGATTTATGAATATTTGGAGAGGTGTAATATAATTAGACATAGTCAGCATGGCTTTGTGGAAGGCACTTTGTGCTTTACAAGCCTGATTGAATTTTTTGAGGATGTGACTAAACACATTGATGAGGGTAGAGCATTAGATGCAGTGTATATGGATTTCAGCAAGACATTTGACAAGGAACCCCATGCAAGGCTTATTGAGAAATTAAGGAGATTTGGGATCCAAGGGGACATTGCTTTGTGGATCCAGAACTAGCCTGCCCACAGAAGGCAAAGACTGGTTGTAGACAGGTCATATTCTGCATGGAATTCGGTCACCAGTGGTGTGCCTCAGGGATCTGTTCTGCGACCCCTACTCTTCATAATTTTTATAAATAACCTGGATGAGGGAGTGGAGGGATGGGTTAGTAAATTTGCTGATGACACAAAGCTTAGGGGAATTGTGGATAGTGTGGAGGGCTGTCAATGGTTACAATGGGTCATTGACAGGATGCAAAAATGGGCTGAGAAGAGGCAGATGGAGTTCAACCCAGATAAGTGTGAGTTGGTTCATTTTGGTAGGTCAAACGTGATGGCAGAATATAGTATTAATGGTAAGATTCTTGGCAGTGTGGAGGATCAGAGGGATCTTGGGGTCAGAGTTCATAGGACACTCAAAGCTGCTGTGCAGGTTGACTCTCTGGTTAACACAGCATACAGTGCATTGGCCTTCATCAATCATGGGATTGAGCTTAGGAGCCGAGAGGTAATGTTGCAGCTATATAGGACCATGGTCAGACCCCACTTGGAGTATTGTGCTCATTTCTGGTCACCTCACTACAGGAAGGACGTGGAAACCATAGAAAGGGTGCAGAGGAGATTTACGAGGATGATGCCTGGATTGGGGAGCATTCCTTATAAGAATAGGTTGAGTGAACTTGGACTTTTCTTCTTGAAGAGGCAGAGGATGAGAGGTGACCTGACAGAGGTGTATAAGATGATGAGAGGCATTGATCATGTGGATAGTCAGAGGCTTTTTCCCAGGACTGAAATGGCTAGCACAAGAGGGCACAGTTTTAAGGTGCTTGGAAGTAGGTACAGAGGAGATATCAGGGGTAAGTTTTTTTACGCAGAGAGTGGTGAGTGCGTGGAATGGGCTGCCGGTGACGGTGGTGGAGGCGGATAGGATAGGGTCTTTTAAGAGACTCCTGGACAGGTACATGGAGCTCAGAAAAATAGAGGGCCATGGGTAACACTAGATAATTTCTAAGATAAGGACTTGTTCGGCACAGCTTTATGGGTTGAAGGGCCTGTATTGTGATGTAGGTTTTCTATGTTTCTATGAATTTCCTAACAGCATTGTGAGTCTACCCACACCTCGAGGACCTGAGCCGCTCAAGAAGCAGCTCACTACCTCCTTCTCCAGACCAATTATAGGTGAGCAATCAGCCTGTGAGGACATTATACCTTGAATGAGTGGAAGTAATTACTAACAGAGCTGTTACTTCACAATCCCAGTGACCCAGGTTAAATCCTGACCCCTGGGCGCTCTCTATGTGGAGTTTGCACTTCTCTCTGGGAATAAGTGCATTTTCCATTTTCCCCGCATCCCAAAGATAAGTGAGTGGACAGATTAATCTACTCCTACATCAGAGGTAGTGCTGGGCAGAGTTGTTGGGAATCTGGAAAGCGCAGACTGGAATTAGTGTAAATGGGTTAGTACAGATTTAGCAGGCTGAAAGGCCTGGTTCTGTGCTGTGTGATCCTTGTAACTGGTGTCAATAGAATCTTCACAATGTCAGTGACAAAACGGCAGCCTGTGAAGTCATAGATCATAGAGTCAAGGGGAACGAAAACCTCTCATTTTGTCTTTACTCCACCCCAATAAAAGTTGGATTCCGGCATGTTGTTAAGCGTAGTATCGCCAAGCCCTTACAGATCTGTAACTGCGCTTTGCCAGCCCCCTCACCATGAAACTGCAGCCTGTAGCGTAAACCGGAAATAAATTGAATTATAGAGCCTGTTTGAATTAACCTGGTGAGCCTGAGCCTTGATGTGAATAAGTTCATTCAGCATGCGGAAGCAAGCCCCGAGATCTTGTTTAAAGTCTATGAGCGCAGCGGCAAAAGCCCACGTTATAATTGGTGACACTGCCCAGTGCATCCAGCTACAGATCTCAAGGGACAACAATATACTAAGTACATAAAAATTCTACTCACAGAATTGTTGGAAACTATTAGGCTTTTCTTGTTAAAAATGTTGCTGGTGGTACAAACACTGACAGCTTTGTTTAAAGAAGACACTCAATTCAGGGCTGACATAAGCTTTTCCCCCAGTCCCTGATTTACTGGTCATTACTGCGTTGCCAGCTCCCATCACAAATGATGAAGCAAATGGTGGGACCACCATCACTGCAGGACCTGTATGTTTCCAGGACAAAGCAGTGGACGGGGAAGATCATTGAAGCCATTACCCACCCTGCAAACTGCCTTTTCCAAAAGCTCCCTCTTGGAAAGTGCTACAGGGCTACTAAAATAAAACAACTTCACAACATCTTAAAAGTTTCTTTCCCCCATGCAGTTAGTCTGGTCAATCGTTCTAGTGAGCCCTCCCCACCCCATCAATGCGCTGCACTGTAAACACTATAAACCACTTTTTATAATTCTGCTTGTATTGTAAATACATGCTGATAGTTAAGTATTTATGCACATTTTATTCCATATCCATCCACTAACTTCTAACTTTATGTTTTATATAAATCTTTTCTATTGGTTGATTTTTTTGTTACATGCCATGCCCTGAATAACACACCATAGCAAATTCTGAATCCATGTAAGTGTACTGTAAATAGTGAATAATCATTATTATTATTAGTGAATGTTTTTATTTTTCAAGAGAAGAAAATAGTTTTCTAACTGGGATCCTGAATATAACATTGTTGTGGACATACTGTGAATCCAATTGGTAGCAACTGTAGTGAGCTCATAAGCAAAGTTGTGTCCAGCACATCCTTCTAATATTCTTCTCTCATCAATAGGAGCATTCTTCTTTCCTCACTCATTTCCAGTCATCTTCACCTATCATACAGCTTTTTTTTACCGACGACAGCTGTGACAATTTTCAACACCGGTAAATTGGTTTATTATTGTCGCATGTACCATGGAAAACGTGGGTCTTGCGTGCTGCACATTCACATAATTTCATTATGTTGAGGTAGTAAGAGAGAGAAGCAATAGCAGAACAAAGAATAAAATGCCACAGTTACAGGGAAAGTGCAGTGCTGGCAGACAGTAATGTACAAGGCCATAACAAGGAAGATTGTGAGGTCAAAAGCCTACCTTATCATATTAGAGAACTTTTCAATGGTCTCTATGCATTTGGCTATACAAGGCCATAATACATAGGAGCAGAATTAGGCCATTCAGACCATCGAGTCTATACCACCATTTAATCATGGCTGATTTATTATCCCTCACAATTGCATTCCCCTAACTTCTTCCTGTAACCTTTGACACCTTTGCTTATCAAAAACCTATCAGCGTCCGCTTTAAATATACCTAATGACTTGGCCTCCACAACCAGCTGTGGCAATTAATTCCTTAGACTTACCACCCTCTGGCTAAAGAAATTCCTCCTCTTCTCTGTTCTAAAGGAATGTCCTTCTATTCTGAGACTGTGCCCTCTGGTACTAATCTCCCCCACTATAGGAAACATTCTCTCCACATCCACTCTATCTAGTCCTTTCAATATTAAATAGGTTTCAATGAGGTCCGCTCTCATTACAGTGAGTACAGACCCAGAGCCATCAAATGCTTTGTCACGGCATAGCTTCCCTTACCCCATAGGTCTGTAATTGCCTCTAGTCCTGGAACCTACAGAAATCTTCACCTTCCATTTTGGCTCCCAGTGCGTCTGTTACTTCAGTTGCTTAAAACACTGGCTGCTGTCTCTCAGATGCTTTGCCATTTGGCCTGGAATTCCTTCCCTAAACCTTTCTGCTACTCTTTGCTACTTTAAAATGCTCCCAAAACTTAGCATCAATAGAATTTTTAATCATCTATGCTAATTCAAAATTCAAGATTCAAGTTTATTGTCATTTTTCAGCATATGACTTGTAAGAGAGAATGAAATGATTGTTCTCCGGATCCAAAGCAGCATAAAAACACAATAAGCACAAAGAACATAATAAAAAATAATAGATGTAAATAGAAAAGCAATTCTATAAAGCACAGTGTACAAATATCTCATAAACACAAGAGATTTAGCAAATACTTAAAATCCAGAGTAACACACATAAAATGCTGGAGACACTCAGTGAGTCAGGCAGCATCTATGGAGAGGAATAAAGAGCTGACATTTTGAGCCGGGACCTTTCATCAGGACTGGAAAGGAAAGGGGAAGATGCCAGAATAAGAAATTGGGGAAAGACCATAAGACCATTAGATATAGGAGTAGAATTAGGCCATTCGGCCCATTGAGTCTGCTCCACCATTCAACCATGGGCTGACCAATTCTTCCGGTCATCCCCACTCCCCTGCCTTCTCCCCATACCCTTTGATGCCCTGGCTAATCAAGAACCTATCTATCTCTGCCTTAAATACACCCAATGACTTGGCCTCCACAGCCACTCGTGGCAACAAATTCCACAAATTTACCACCTTCTGACTAAAGTAATTTCTCCATATCTCAGTTTTAAAAGAACACTGTTCAATCCTGAAGTTGTGCTCTCTTGTCCTAGAATCCCCTACCATGGGAAATAGCTTTGCCATATCTAATCTGTTCAGGTCTTTTAACACTCAGAAGGTTTCTATGAGATCCCTCCTCATTCTCCTGAACTCCAGGGAATACAGCCCAAGAGCTGCCAGATGTTCCTCATACTGTAACTCTTTCATTCCTGGAATCATTCTTGTGAATCTTCTCTGAACCCTCTCCAAGGTCAGTATATCCTTTCTCAAATAAGGAGCTCAAAACTGCGCACAATACTCCAAGTAACACCTTGAGTGTGGCCGTATATAAATAATAACCTTATATATAGTGCATAGACTGATTGTTTGTCCATAAAGTGGCACCAGGTGCAGGGGCATCCATACATAGGGTGACTCTGACAGGAAGCAATAAAGCGATAAAGTGACTCCTGGCAAGGGGAAGGGGAACTCTTCTAGGGCGATATCCACTTGTGTCTCAGTATCAACTATATTTCATTCGTTAGCCCCGTGAGAAGTCAGGCCTTTAATTGGTATATTAAGTGAAGATTGTTGTTGTGAAGTACACTCAAAATCAAAGAGTAACAAATTCCTACAGACAATGCCATGTTGTTTATTCCATGCTAATGGATTTCATCTCCTTTGTCTGCACTTCCACCAATTCAGCTGAGGCCAGCCAGATGCACTGATGTCAAGTATGTGTAACACATATTTTAGCACACATTATGCAGAATAAAGTGCAAATTCTTTGGTTCGTTCACACTAACAGGCCTTAGCTGCACTCAGCTTCCATGTTAGCTAAAAGAGAGTGAGCTCACTTGGTTTCCTCCTGTGGGTTTAACCTGCTATTTTCATGCAGTTTAACTTTCTTTATGCTTGCCTATATGCTTGTACAATCATCTGTCTGTCTGTAAATGTTCAGTGGAATTTCAATCATTTGTAGTATAGTTGGTTCTGTGCTTTTGTAGTTTCTTAGTTTGTGAGCCTGAGATGTTGTGGCAGTATAAATCAAGTCTGGCCTTGTTTTATGGGCTCTTTTAATCAGAAAAGATTCCCTTATCTGCCCAGCTCAAACCAATATTCAAGATGAAGAAAGACCAGGAGGTAGGGTCTTTGTTAGAGTGAATTGGTTACTGTTAGATTTTCTTACCTGTTGCCATGTTACTTGTTCACCATGATTTACTGTCATCTAATAAAAAGACTGTATGAACAAGGTTTACACCTCATTCTTTTTTTAATATTATTTATTTATTGAATTTTAGAAATTACAAGAATAAATGTAATAATAAAATAGTAAGAAAAGTGATACTAACCCTCCCCCCCTTAGCCCTTATCTAAAGAAAAAGAAAAAAAAGGAAAAAAAAGAGAAGATAGATTGCCTGGATATCGGAGGATCCCCACATGTTCCATGGAGTTCAAAATAATTTTGATATTTATTTTCACTTTCCCCAATTACTATAATTTTATCTTCAAATCTTTTATCTTACACCTCATTCTTGACTTCCAAACAACCTTCTACACAACATCTTCTCCAGGTCCAGCACTGTGGTAAACTATGTATACCTGTCTGGACACGCCCCTCTGCTGACTGCTCCTGTGGCTCCTCCCACAGACCCCTGTATAAGGGCGATTGGGGCACTGCTCGTCCCTCAGTCTTCGAGATGTCGTGCTCCCTTTTGCTGTTAATGAAAGCCTATCATTCACTTCCAGTCTCCGAGAGTTATTGATGGTGCATCAATTTTATTAACAGCAATTTTAAAACATGGAGAGCATTTTACGACCCGACAGATTGGATCTCGACCCTCAATCCCAGGAAGCCGGCAACACTTTCGAACTCTGGCGAGCATGCTTCAAATCGTACCTGGAGGAGATTCGAGTGACCGAGCCTGTCAAGATGTGCAGAGTTCTCCTCTCCAGGGTCAGTCCGCGGGTCTACTCCATGATCAGGGACCAAACGAACTACCAGGGCGCGATGGATGCCCTCAAAAGACAATACCGACGGCCGGTGAACACCGTCTACGCAAGACATCGCTTAGCGACGCGGCGGCAGCGGGCCGGAGAGTCGAGCGCTGAGTTTGTCCGGGCCCTACAGACACCCATGCGGGTCTGCGACTGCAGGGGGCTGACAGCGGAACAGCATGCAGAGCTCCTGGTAAGAGATCCTCCCACAGACCCCTGTATAAAGGCGATTGGGGCACTGCTCCTCCCTCAGTCTTCGATATGTCATGCTCCATTTTCGCTGTTAATAAAAGCCTACCGTTCACTTCCAGTCTCCGAGAGTTATTGATGGTGCATCACAAAGGAAGCCTCTGCCTTTGTCCAGTGCTGATTTTATCATCACTCAGCTAAATTACAATGTGCAAATGCACCCATCACACATTATGAGCCAAGTGCAGGAAATCAGATCAGAACAGCTGGAGGGACCATCCTCCATGACTACAGTATTTGTGGGTTTTCTTCTCTGTTCTTTGTCGAGGGTGGATTGAAGAGATCTTGTTGCATTTGATAGGGTTAACTAAAGTTTGTTGTTAAAAATCTCAGTCAAATTCCTGTGGACGTTAATGCCAAGTTTCATTTCTATTGAAGGCGTGGTGGACTTCCAGTTAACACAAATCTTGGGAGGAAAGCATCATGTACTCCCTAGAGGATGAGACAGATTCAACTAGGAGGACACACGTACCATAAATCTTCCTGCAGCAACTCTGTTATCTTCATCTGTCAGAGAAACTATGTATGCTGTGTCTAAGGTTTAAAAGACAATTAAACCTTTGTTTTAAAAGAGAGTCCCCACGGGGCGAAGTTTCTGACAAGTATATTTACAGGTCAAGTCTATCAGGCGGTCGAGTCTGACACTACGATCTACGTAGCATCGGTGGTGATTGCACCGGAGACGGTGGTTGTGCTGGCTCCGGCCTGACTTGAGGTCCCAGCCCATTAGGCATCAGTAACCCCTCATGCGTGTGTGTGGCGCCCGGTATGGGAGTGTCGTGAGGAGTCTGTGTAGGGCTTGGCGTGCACGGTGTATTGTGGGTATATACATTGGTGGGTACGGGGTTCATAGTCACCGTGAAGTGTTCGGGGTAGGGGTCTGGTGCTCCTGCGGGCGTCAGGTCGCGGACGGAGACCGTGTCCTCCCGCCCATCAGGTAAGAACACGTAGGCATAATGGGGGTTCGCATGTAGTAGGTAAACCCTCTCAACCATCGGGGAGTATTTATTGCTCCTCGCATGTTTCCGGAGCAGCACTGGCCCTGGGGACGTCAGCCAAGCAGGTAGGGTGGTCCAGGTGGCCGACTTCCTATGAAAAGAAAAGAGTTGCTCATGAGGGGTGGCATTGGTGGATGTGCATAACAGGGAGCGGATAGAGTGGAGTGCCTCGGGGAGGACCTCCTGCCATCGAGAGACCGGCAATCCCTTTGACCTAAGGGCTAAGAGTGTGGCCTTCCACACAGTGGCATTCTCCCTCTCCACCTGTCCATTTTCCTGGGGATTATAGCTCCTGGTCCTACTAGTAGCAATACCCCTAGCCAGCAGGTACTGGTGCAGCTCGTCACTCATAAACGAGGACCCTCTATCACTTGGATATAGCAGGGATATCCGAACAGAGTGAAGAACTGGCGCAGGGCTTTTATGACACACGTGGCAGTGGTATCGGGGCAGGGGATGGCAAAGGGGAACCGCGAGTACTTGTCAATTATGTTGAGAAAGTAGACATCGCAGTTGGTGGAGGGAAGGGGGCCCTTAAAGTCGGCACTCAGTCGCTCAAAGGGGCAGGTGGCCTTGATAAGTTGTGCCTTTTCAGGACGGTAGAAGTGCGGTTTGCACTCAGCACAGACTTGGCAGTCCCTGGTCATCGTCCTGATTTCCTCAAGGGAGTAAGGCAGGTTCTGGGCTTTCACGAAATGGAAAAGCCGGGTGACCCCCGGGTGGCAAAGATCTGCATGGAGGGCGTATAGCCGGTCGAGCTGCGCGCTGGCACATGTTCCCCAGGATAGGGCATCAGGGGGCTCATTGAGCCTTCCAGGCCGGTACAGGATGTCACAGTTGTAGGTGGAGAGTTTGATTCTCCACCTCAAAATGTTATCACTTTTGATTTTGCCCCGCTGTTGGTTGCTGAACATGAATGCAACTGAGCGCTGGTTGGTCAGCAAGATGAACTTTTGCCGGCGAGATAATGCCTCCAGTGCCTAATAGCTTCCACTATGGCCTGGGCTTCTTTCTCCACCGCGGAGTGCTGAATTTCAGGGCCTTGAAGGGTACAAGAAAAGAATGCTACTGGCCTGCCTTCCTGATTGAGGGTAGTGGCAAGCGCGAAATCGGAGGCGTCACTCTCTACTTGGAAGGGAATGGTCTCGTCCACCGCATGCATCGTTGCTTTGGCAATGTCCCCTTTAATGCAGCTGAAGGCCGCGCAGGCCTCGGCTGAGAGGGGAAATGTGGTGGACTTGACCAGGGGGTGGGCCTTGTCTGCATAGTTAGGGACCCATTGGGCGTAATAGGAAAAGAAGCCCAGGCACCGTTTGAGGGCTCTGAGGGTGTTGGGAAGAGGGAGTTCCAACAGGGGGCATATACAGTTGGGGTCAGGGTCAATGACTCAGTTCTCCACAACGCACCCAAGGATAGCAAGTCGGGTGGTTCCAAACACACACTTGTCCCTGTTATAGGTAAGGTTAAGAGCTTTGGCCGCTTGGAAAAATTGTTGGAGGTTGGTGTCGTGATCCTGCCAGTCGTGACCACAGATGGTGATGTTATCCAGATATGGGAACGTGGCCTTCAGTTGGCACTGGTCCACCATCCAGTCCATTTCCCTCTGGAAGACAGAGACACCATTCGTGACACCGAAGGGGACGCGCAGGAAGTGATAAACGCCTGCCGCCCGCCTCGAAGGCGGTGTAGGGGCGGTCCTCTGGGCGGATAGGGAGCTGATGGTAAGCGGATTTTAGGTCTATGGTCGAGTACAGCTTGTACTGAGCTATCTGATTGACCATATCCGCGATGCGGGGTAGCGGGTACGTGTCAAGCTGCGTGAACCTATTGATAGTCTGGCTATAGTCCACGACCATCCTATTTTTCTGCCCGGTCCGAACAACGACCACCTGGGCCTTCCAAGGGCTTGTGCTTGGCTCAATGATCCCCTTACTGAGCAGCCGCTGCACCTCAGAATTAATGCAGGCCCTGTCCCCCATGCTGTACCTCCTGCTTTTAGTTGCCACAGGTTTACAGTCGGGGGTCAGGTTGGCGAACATCGGTGGGGGAGGGATCTTGAGGGCGGAGAGGCCGCAAGTGGTGTCCGTAGCGCGGCTGTTGGCATGCTGTTGGGTGGGATGTACGGGTTGGTGTGTGTGTGTGTGGTCAGTAGAGGGGTATGTGACAAAGTCCCACAAAACTGAGGATTTCTGACAGTGATGGTGGGAGGGGCCCACCATACTCCATTGTCACACTTTTCAGGTGGCTCTGGAAGTCGAGCCCCAATAGCACAGGCGCACACAGTTGAGGCATGACCAGTAATGCAAAGTCTCGATATTCTGTGCCCTGCACCACTAGTGTCGCTACACAACCCCCCGGATGTCTGTTGTATGTGACCCAGAAGCCATGGTGACCCTCTGGCTTTACCGGCCATGTCACGAGTCCACAGCGTTGCACCGTGTCCGGGTGAATAAAACTCTCAGTGCTGCTCGTGCAGCTAGTCCTGTGCCCCTCCACCAGGATGTCCATCATTGACCTTGCAAGCTGGTGTGGAGCGCTTTGGTCGAAGGTCACGGAGGCCAGAGTTGAATCGCCGTCTTGGTCCGGTGTGGTGGGGTACCCGGTAAGCACCTGTGGGCCGTAGGTGGTGCAAGGTGGTGCCGACCAAGATGGCCACCCCCATGCCTCGCACGCGGCGCTGCTCGACCCTGCTCGTGGTTTAGACTTACAGACCTTGGCGAAGTGGCCCTTCTTTCCGCAGCTGGAGCAGGTAGCTTCTCGGACCGGGCAGCGTTTTCAGGGGTGCTTCTCGAGTCCACAGAAGTAACTCTTCGCCGACTCGCATGTGGCAGCAGCCGTGGTCAATTCACGGCGGGTTGCGGGGTCTGCGGCGTCCACGAGGCCGGTGGGAGATTGCATGCCTGGTAGCTCGGTTGGTCCCTGATCATGGAGTAGACCCAAGACCGACCCTGGAGAGGAGAACTCTGCACATCATGGCAGGCTCGGTCACTTCAATCTCCTCCAGGTACGATTCGAAGCATGCTAGCCAGAGTTCGAAAGTGTCGCCGGCTTCCTGGGATTGAGGGTCGAGATCCAATCTGTCGGGTCGTAAAATGCTCTCCATGTTTTAAAAATGCTGTTAATAAAATTGATGTACCATCAATAACCCTAGGAGACCGGAAGTGAATGATAGGCTTTTATTAACAGCGAAAAGGGAGCACAACATATCGGAGACTGAGGGAGGAGCAGTGCCCCAATCGCCTTTATACAGGGGTCTGTGGGAGGAGCCACAGGAGCAGTCAGCAGAGGGGTGTGTCCAGACAGGTATACACAGTTTACCACACTCTGCCTTTAAGTAGCTTGCCATTAGTTCAATTTGCCAAGTTGTGCCAAGCACACTCAAAAACACACAATTAGTTTAATTTATCACGTGTACCTCGGTGCAGTGAAATGCATTGTTTGCAATAAATCAAATCGACAAAGTTTCGCGCTGAGCAGCCCACAGGTGTCGCCATGCGTCTGGTGCCTACACAGCTTGCCTACAAGTCACTTACCCTAACCGTATACTTCTGAATGTGGGAGAAAGGCGTACCACCCAAAGGAAGCCTACAGGTTCTTAGGGAGAATGCACAGAATCCTTAGAGCAGCAGTGGGAGTTGAACCCGGATCGTACAGCTGGTGATGTCACCCACACTGGACATTCTTTCTTCTCCTCTCTCCCATCAAGCAGAAGATACAAAAGCCTGAAAGCATAAACTACCAAGCTCAAGGCAGCTTCTGTCCCACTGTTATAAGATTACAGAATGGTCCCATAATATGATAAAATGGACTCTTAACCTCACAGTCTACAGGGTTGTGGCCTTGCATTTTATTGTCTGCCTGCACTGCACTTTCTCTGTAACTGTAACACTTTATTCTGCATTCTGTTATTTGCACTACCTCAATGCACTGATGTGGTGAAATGATCTGTCTGTATTGCATGCAGTTTCTAACACTGCCTAGTTTAATGCTGGGTGGATTATTTTACATAGTTAACATGAACCTGCACACACAGTTTTAATGCCGCCTCTTTTGAGCTGTCCCTTCATCACCACTGGTTTATCCCGAATTTATTCTCCCAGTGCATCTGACCTTATCCCCTGCCAAAGGGAATTGACGTCTTTGGACAACAGTGTCAATTAGATCACGTGGAAGCTAGAGAAAACGCAGCATTTATCAGGGTTTGTACATAACAAGAAGCTGGGTTCAGCCTTTGACACTTGATTCAACAAACACCAGGGGAAGAGCAGCCCTGTAAGGGGGTGGGGGTGGGGACGGGGTCTTCATTACCAGACAAATATTGCATGAGAGATTTGGTGTGTTACTAGGATTGGATCTTTTAAAATACATATTTCAAAAAGATGTTAATTTTCGTTACATTAATATCGTGCAGTTAATAATTCCAATTATTTGACACCCCTACATATAAACAATGTCTTGGCAATTGAATCATGTGGCGCCTTCCCCTTTAGATGCATTGTGTAATTACGAGCATTTACCTTAATTAATTATCAGTCCTGGTCACAAGGGACAGATTTGATTAAGGATAAGAGGAGCTGATGGATAGACAGGAAAAGAGCAGTTTAGACTGTTTTTGAACAAAGTTGCACTTGGCAACGGACACTGAATTTACAGGGAGTGCGTGTTGAGAAAATGTTGGCCTAGCCAGTTTTAAACCCTGCTCATACACTTGTTAACCCTTTTATGTCCTTGTGTGCTAATCAATTATTTAGTTTTTCTTTTAAGTCAATATGCTACTGTAGTTTATTTGTTATAGATTACATTGATAAACAGCAATAACCTGGGGGAGAGAATTAAAAAGGTGACTGGATATAATAAATCTGGAGAAAAACATCTTTCAAAACAGCAAAATAACATTGTAAACATAAGAGATTCTGCAGATGCTGGAAATCCAGAGTCAGGTCAGCAGGTCAGGCAGCAACTATGGAGAGGAAGAAAGAGTTGATGTTTTGGGCTGAGATTCTTCATCAGGATGGATCAGAAATAACATCAATTGCTTTACTGGTAAAGAGAGAAAGACTAGAAACAGCAATGGAAATGAACACAAAGAAAGATAATCCATGGGGAGTGAAGGCGGTCAGAGAAACAAAGTCTTTAAATTGATTCTCTGGACTCAGAAATGTAAATGTCTGGGTAGAAAAGCAGTGGCAGGATGAGTCAGCGTAAAATGAGTTTGAGCAAATGCCATATATGCAAAGGGAACAGTATAAAATTAGATAGAGAAAGAAGATCGGGGGAAACCACCAGAATTTGGCTGCTTTCCTTTGTCCATTATCAGAGTTTACAAAGTAGAGAAAAAGATATTTACATCAAAGAGTAATGATCCTACAATCTAGCAGGCAATAAAGAATGTTTTCTGGCAGGACAAAGCCTCAAGCTTCCATTGCTCCTAAATGTCAGTAGCTTTCAATAGCAGACCATTGTAATTTTCTACCAGCTGAAGAGATTTTCAAAATGTGTACAAAAAACATATATTAAACTCCTATGGTGACAAATTCAATAAATCAAATTACAACAAAAATATTTGTAAGGATTCAGGGTTTGCATTTTCAGACTTTTGTCCACCTGAGAAGAGAATGAAATTTTGTCCAATGTAGAAATATGGAAATATTTGGTCACCTTTACAAGGACCAGTACATCCTTTTTCCTCATGCACTGGTTTTCAGATTCTACACAATAACAGAAGATTCCATTGAACAAATCACCTCCACCCTTGAAGCCATGTATCAGCTTAGATAATAGAACTTCTGCAAGATACGTTCTTTATTGTGAGCAGTTTTGGTCTCTTATCTAAAAACGGATGTGTTGATACTGGACAGAGTTCCAAGCGGTTTTAGAAGAATGCTTTTGGGAATTAAAGGGTTGATGTATGAGAAGTGTATTTTGATGGTTCTGGGCCTGTAATTGTTTGTTTTAGAACGATGAAAGGGGATCGCGTTAAAACCTTCCAAATATTGAAAAGCCTGGATAGAGCAGACATGGAGAGGATGTGTCCAGTAGTGGGAGGGTCTTGGACCAGACAACACAGTCTCAGAATGGAAGAGCATCCCTTTAGACAGAGATGAGAAGGGCCTTCTTTAGTCAGAGGGCGACAAGTCTATGGAATTGCCACAAACAACTGTGGAGGCTAAATCACTGGGTGTCTTTAAAGTGGAGGTAGGTAGGTTCTTGATTAGTAAGGGGGTCAAAGTTTATAGGAAGGAGGCAGGAGAATGGGGTTGAGAGGGAAATGGGTCAGTCATGATTGAAAGGTGGAGCAGCTCAATAGGTTGATTTCTGCTCTTATATAGCAAATTATGATGTTTAGTAGGGCAGATAAGCAGGCGAGACTGAACTTGTACTATGCACCTGCTAAATATAAAAGAAGCTGAAATCCTCACCTTATTACGAATACAGCTGCACACAGTGCATACATCTAATGTCGTACAGTCAAACATATTACCTGCTTACCATATGTGACTTACTGACTACACATGATTCAGAGGGGTCCTGATTAATAAATAAAGGTGAAACAGTCTCATTATCTGGGCATGTGATTTTGGATACTTATTGAATATTCAACATAATTTAAGTACTTTTGTGCTTGTTGTTAAGACAGTGAGGTAAAAATCAGAAGGTGTGAGGTTTTCACGTGATTCTTATGAATGCATTACTGTCTTCACCACGGAAGAGTGTTAGATGCTTGTCAAACAAAGACATGTGCACAGTGCATTTGCTATAGGAAGTGAGTGCATGCTGGGTGATTTCATCCACAGGTGGTGACTGATGTTTTGTTCTTGCCACCCTGGCAGGTACTCAATGATTTCATCTGGGCAAGAGTAGCGGTGGGCTGTGTGTTCTGTTCAACTGAAAGTGCTGGACACTGGTAAAGGACCTAACTCACTCAGCTACTTCAGCTAAATATTCAGCTTTCCCTTAAAAAATAGGGACCTCGAGGAAGCATTACTTGCTGTCTAGTTGTAGATTATCCCCAGATGTGGGCAATACATTTGTCATCTCCTAGATCAAAGGATTTTATTCACAAATTTTGAGGAAGGATCAGATTAGGTGATGAGATTGGAATCATATTACAGTAGTGTGAACTTGCCATTCAGAGAAATGCAAATACATTGAGATTGGGAATGTAATATTCTGAGTTTAAGACAAAACAAAACCCAGCCAGCGTGACACCAGGGGCTGTTCTTTTGTTGGTAGAACTATCTTTAAAACCTGTCTGTCCTGGTGCTTCTGAGATATTGGCTAATGAATAAGATTCCTAGGAATGCATCCACAGTGATATTAGATACACGCTAAATACGTTGAATGGTGACAACAGTGCATGGCACTCTGTTACTGAAATTCTTTCAAAATTGGACAAGAGGATGTCCAGTTTTGTGGCCAACCAGTGCCAACTTAGAGGTGCCTAAAACTAGTCAATTAAACAACTCTGTGCATCATGCCTAAACTGAAGAAAGTGTTGGTAGGTGCTCCTGAAACCATGCTGAACTGGGTATTATTCAGGACTGGCACAGTGCCAAGGGGATGGAGAGAAGGGGTTACAGTGCCATTTCACACCTTTGGCATCAATATAACGGGTGTTACAGGGTTAAAGTTTCTAGACTATGTGCTTTATTGATCTCTACTATCTACACCCTAACAGCCTGCAAAATGTCAGATTTGGACTCAAACTACTGTGGCACATAATACAGAAAACTCCTAATTTAAACAGATAGAATTAGAATTAAATTTTAAAAATTACTCTCACAGAGTGGCAGAGCAAGTTGAACCACTGCTTCATCAGTACAGCAACTCAATTTTGATCGTAACCTCTGGTAGTGTTTGTGTGGAGTTCTAGCAAATTTCTACAGATGATTCTACAATTTTCTTCAAAGTTCTAAGTAAATTTATTATCAAAGCTCATATGTGTTACCATATACAAACCTGAGATTAATTTTCTTGCAGGCACATTCAATAAATCCACTATGGAATAATCACGAGGAAATCTGCAGATGCTGGAAATTCAAACAACACACACAAAATGCTGGTGGAACACAGCAGACCAGGCAGCATCTATAAGGAGAAGCACTGTCGATGTTTCGGGCCGAGACCCTTCGTCAGGACTAATACTATGGAATAATAACCATAATCCGGGTACAATCTCCAGAAAGCCATCCCACAAATGAAATGGCAATTCTGGACTAAACTTAAATCACCGAAGGATGCTCGACAGTTGTGGCAGGGCTTGAATACTATAGCTCTTGCAAAGTTAGATCAAGCAATTTATTTAAAATTTATTGAGTCTTCTATAGAAGGCTCGAGCAAATTTTGACAGATGTATTGTAGAGAGCATTCTAACTGGTTGCATCAGTGTCTGGTATGGAGGGGCCATTACACAGAATTGGAAAAAAGCTGGTAAGAGTTACAAATTCAGTCAGCTCCATCATGAGCACTAGTCTCACCAGCATCGAGGACATCTTCAAAAGGTAATGCCTCAGGAAGGCAGCAGCTATCATTAAGGGACTTCAAGATATGGGACATGCCCTCCTCTCATTACTACCATCAGAGGAGAAGATACCCAATCAATGTTGTAGGAACAGCTTCTTCCCCTCCACCATCAGATTTCTGACCAGTTCATGAACCCATGAACACTTCCTCACTATTATTCCTCTCTTTTTGTACTACTAATTTTTAATATATTTTTAAATTGTGATTTATAGTATAGATTACATATTGCACTGTACTGCTGCCACACAGCAACAAATTTTATGACGTCCATCAATGATAATAAACCTGATTCTGATTCACGCCTTCTCCCTAGAATCATGTGGATTTCCACCAGATGCTCCAGTTTCCTCCCACATCCCAAATGCCTGCTGGTAGAGTAATTAGAATAATTGTAGGTGAGTGATAGCATTGGTAAACTGGTTTATTATTGTCCCATGTACAGTGGAAAACTTTATTTTGCATGCAATCCACACAGATCATTTCATTTCATCAGTGCATCAAGATAGTAGAAAAACAGAATGCAGAATAAAGTGTTACAGAAAAAGGGCCATGCAGGTCGTCTATAATGTGCAAGGCCATATCGAGTCAGGAGTCCATCGAATTGTACTAGGGGACTGATCAACAGTCTGAGAAATGCAGCATATAAGCTGCCCTAGAGCCAGGTGGTGAGTGCTTTCAGGCTTCTGCATCTTCTGCCCGATGGAAAGGGGACAGAAGAGAGCATGTTGGGGTGGACGGGGTTTTTGATTATACTGGCTGCTTTACTGAGGCTGTGAGAAGTGTAGACAGCGTCCACAGAGGGGAGTCTGGTTTCCATAATCTGCTGAGATGTGTTCACAACTCTCAGCTGTTTCTGGGCAGAGCAGTTGCTATATACCTTATGAATTGATGTTAATGTAGAAAGACTAGGTACAGAGATAATTAGTGGATGGATGGGAGGGATGATAAGCTGGTGTAGATTTTATGACCTGCTTCTACGTCATAAGAGAATGTGGAAATATGTTGCTGAGCAAAAGTTTCCTGTCAAATTCGAGTTTTATGGTCATATGTACACATCAGTACATGTACTCACAGGCACAACGATAAACTTTCTTGCTGCAGCATCGCAGGCAAATAAGCGATATTCACAAGAAAAACATACACTAAACATAAATTAAACAACTTTTGCAGGAAAGAACATAATCTGAACAAAACAGAGACCATTTTAATACAAGGTAATCAAAGTGGTCATAGTTTTGCTAAACTCTAGTGGTTCCAGAGCCAGATGGTTGAAGGGAAGTAGCAGAAGTACCTCCTGCACAATACTAACTGTGAGAAGATGGCTTCACCTGGATTGTGGGGATATTTGATGATGGATGTTGCTTTCTTGAGGCAGCCTGGAGGGATGCGTCCGTGATGTTTTGGACAGAATTCTACAGCTTCTTTTGTTCCTGACTTGCCATACGAGACCAGGATGCAACTAGTCAGGATACTTTCAACAATACATTTGTCAAAGTTTGTTTGAGTGTTTGGTGACAAGTCAAATCTTCTTAACCTCCAAAGAAAGTATAGACACTGGCATGCTTTCCTCGTGATTGCATCTATTTGTTTGATTTTCAAGGAGCCGAGAATTTCCAGAGAACAAATACTGTACAGAAACACCAAACCAAACATAACTTTTCAATAATTATTTTAGAAAAGCATTTTGGCTGCCCGGTGTTTCCAGGTGATGAATAAATCACCTCCCAGAACACAAATAGTGGGGTCATGGATACAGAGAGGAAGCTGAAGGCAAGTGAGGGTGGCGTAATGTTTTAGACAAGCACTTACACAAAGGGCAAGCTTTGAAATGTACATAAACTTGCCAAAGTCTGATTCCAGTGTGATAAATCCATAATCTGGTTGCCACAGTGTCAGTTAGTCAACAGCCCTATCAGTTCTTATCACAAATTTCCTGTATACTATCTTTAGGCTATGATTGGATTGAGAAAAAAGCTTCCCCTACTGCTGTTTAGTTTTAAACATGAGAAAGTCCACAGATCCTGAAAATCCAAAGCAACGCACAAAATGCTGGAGGAACTCAGCAGGCCAGGCAGCATTTATGGAAATGAATAAACAGTCAACATTTCAGACCAAGACCCTGCTACAGGGCTGCAAAGGAAGAGAGGAAGATGCCAGAATAAAAAGACGGGGGGGGGTGGGGAGGAGCCTAGATGGAAGGTGAAGCCAGTTGGGTGGGGATGGTAGAGGGCTGGAGAAGAAAGGATCTGATAAGAGAGTAGAGTGAACCATAGGAGAAAGGGAAGGAGGAGGGGACCTGAGAGAAATGATGGGCAGATAAAATGAGATGAAAGGCTGGAGTGGGGAATAGAAGAAGAGGGGAGGGGAGAGATTTAAAAAAATACCAGAAGAAGAAATCGATATTCATGCCATCAGGTTGGAGGCTACCCAGACAGAATATAAAACATTGCTCCTCCAACCTGAGGGTGGCCTCATCTTGGCTATAGTCCATCATATCGGAATGGGAATGGGAATCAGAATCAAAATGCTTAGCCATAGGGAAGTTCCATTTATGGCAGATTGAAGAATGGAGCAGAGGTGCTCAATGAAGCAGTGAATGGGCAGGTGTAGCACTCAGGCCACTTGCAGGGGTAAGTGCTGAGAGGGAGATTAGTGCGGAGGGATGGATCGCAGAAGGAGCAATCCCTGTGGGAAGTGGAGAGGGGAGAGGTATGCCCAATAATAGGATCCCTTTCCAGAGGGCAGAATTTGCAAAAGATCATGTGTTGGATGCAGAGGCTCATGAGGTGGTAGGTAAGGACAAGAGGGACCCTATCACTGTTAAGGCGACGGGAAGGTGGGGTGAGCATGGATGTTTGGGAAATGGAGGAGATGTGGGTACGCAACAACTTAGCATCTGCTTAGTTTTTTTACTTTTCATCTCCTCCGCTACCTGGTGCTCAGAATGTACGTAAGTGAGACCACGTCAAGTGTGGTCTGGAGCTACAGTAAATGAGCACAATATGGAGTTTGGTCAGTTTTTAAACTCACAGACAGACAGACAGACAGACATACTTTATTGACCCCGAGGGAAATTGGGTTTCATTACAGTCGCACCAACCAAGAATAGTGTAGAAATATAGCAATATAAAACCATAAATAATTAAATAATAATAAGTAAATTATGCCAAGTGGAAATAAGTCCAGGACCAGCCTATTGGCTCAGGGTGTCTGACACTCTGAGGGAGGAGCTGTAAAGTTTGATGGCCACAGGCAGGAATGACTTCCTATGAAGCTCAGTGTTGCATCTCGGTGGAATGAGTCTCTGGCTGAATGTACTCCTGTGCCTAACCAGTACATTATGGAGTGGATGGGAGACATTGTCCAAGATGGCATGCAACTTGGGCAGCATCCTCTTTTCAGACACCACCATCAGAGAGTCCAGTTCCACCCCCACAACATGACTGGTCTACTTCTCCGCTCCCTCATTTTAACATAGAACGCTACAGCACAGTATAGGCCCTTCAGCCCTCAATGTTCTGCTGACTGATCAATCAAACCTTTCCCTCCCACACAGCCCTCCATTTTTCCATTGTCCATGAGCCTATCTAAGAAGTTTTTAAATACCCGTAATGTATGCTCTACTGTCAGCCCTGGCGGGTGTTCCATGCACACCACTCTCAGTGTAAAGAACTTACCTCTGACATCCCTCCTATACTTTCCTCCAATCACCTTAAAATTATGTCCCCCGGTATTAGTCATTTCCGCCCTGGGAAAAGGTATCTGGCTGTCTACTGGATCAATGCCCCTTATCATCATGTATGCCTCTTTCATGTTGTCTCTCATCTTCCTTCGTTGTAAAGAGAAGAGCCTTAGCTCACTCAACTTATCATCATAATGCACGCTCTCTAATCTGGGCAGCAATCTGGTTAATTTCTTCAGCACCCTCTCTAAAGCATCCACATGCTTCCTACAATAAGGTGACCAGAACTGAACACACTACTCCAAGTGTGGTCTAACCAAGGTTTTATAGAACCGGATGAAGGTAAATAGTAAGGAAAATTGTGTTTTATTCCAGTGCTCTTGAAACCAAGATGAATTAATGTATTTTTACTGCTAGGTACTTTGACTTGCTCTCAAGGAAAGTTAAGAAGTTCTTCACCTATTTATAATAGACCTGTTGGAATGACCAGATGGGAGGTTGCATTCCGCAGTTCTGGCAGGCTTTGCATCTTTATAAAAGTCAGACCATTTGGCAACTTCTCTAGACATTATCTTTCATCTAAATGGAATGCTTCCACAATCTTCTGATTAGTCCACTGATTCTCCAATACACATAACCCTTGTCATAGACAATACATTTTATCTGTGATAAAAGTGTTGTGACTTTGTTTAACAATGGATAGGCTGTGCACAGCATTCAGCATGTTTTTCTTCTTGAAAAAAGGTTTATATTCTGGTGTTAACAGTCACAGTGGAAGAAAATTTCTAGATACTTAAAGAAGGGTTAGAAATTGGAATTTATGTATTATTGTCACATGTACTGAGATACATTGAAAAGCTTAGCTTGCATACTGTTCATACAGATCAATCCATTACAAGAATAAGGTAAAATAATTGCAATGCAGATTAAAGTGCAACAATTCCAGAATACAGAAAAATGCGTAGTGTACATACACAATAAGGTGCAAGATCATAACAAGGTAGATCATGAGATCAGAAGTCGATTGTATCATACCAGAGAGCCATTTAAAAGTTCTTATAACAGCGGGGTAGAAGATGTCCTTGAATTTATGTTTTCAGAGTTTTCTTTCTGGTGCAACACACACAAGATGCTGTGGAACTCAGTAGGTCAGGTAGCACTTACTGAAATGAATAAACAGTCAATGTTTTGAGGCAAGTCCCTCCTACAGGACTGGAAGGGAAGGGAAGGGGGGAAATGCCGGAATAAAAAGGTTGGGGGAAGGGACGGAGAACAAGCTAGAAGGTGATAGGTGCAAAAGGAAAACTGCTGGAGAAGAAGGAATCTGATTAGAAAGGAGAGTGGACATGAGAGAAAGGGAAGGATGCAAGGCACCAGGGGGAGATGATGGGCAGGAGAGCAGAAGATGTAAGAGGCCATAGTGGGGAATAGAAGAAGAGGGAAGAAGGAAGGGAAAATTATTGGAAGGAGAAACCAATGTTCATGCTATCAGGTTGGAGGCTATATGAGGTGTTGCTGCTCTACCCTGAGAGTTGTTTTATCATGGCAGAAGAGGAGCCAGAATGGAGATAGGAATTAAAATGGTTAGACACTGGGAAATTCCAATTTAGCAGAAGGAGTGGGAGGTGCTCGACAAAGCAGACCCCAATTTACGTTGGGTCTCACCAGTGTAAAGGAGGCTGCATCAGAAGTACCAGATACAATAGATGACTCCAACAGATTTGCAGGTGAGGCCCCAAACAGTCCTCACTTGGAAGGACTGTTTGGGACCCTAAATGGAGGTGAGGGAGGAGATGAATCAGCAAGTGTAGCATTTTTGCACCTTGCAAGCATACGTGCCAGTAAGGAGATTAGTAGAGAGGGACAAATGGACAAGGGTATCACAGAGGAAACAACCCTGTTGAAAGCAGAGAGTGTGGGGAGGTAAAGATGAGTTTGGTGGTACGATCCCATTGAAGATGCTGGAAGTTGCAGAGAATGAAGTATTGGTTGCAGAGGCTCATGGGATGGTAGGTGAAGACAACAGGAATTCTATCTTAGTTAAGGCAGTAGGAACATGGGGTGAGCGCAGATGTCTGGGAAATGGAGGAGATGCAGGTGAGGGGAGCATCAATGGTGGAGGAAGGAAAACCCAATTCTTTGAAGAGACAAAGGAATTGAGAAAAGGAAATAGCATTTTAACAGGAGACAGGGTGGGAAGAGGTAGTCAAGATAGCTGTAGGAATGGGCAGGTGTATGGAAGATATCAGTAAACAGTTTGTCCTCAGAGATACAGACAAAGAGACAGAGAAAAGATAGAGAGGTGTCAGAAATGGACCAAGTAAATTTAAGGGCAGCTAGGAAAGTTGGAGGCAAAGTTGCTGAAATTGATGCGTTCAGCATGGGTGAGCACCAATGTAGTCATCAATGCAGAAAGAGTTGCGGAAGATTTCCGGGGAAGGCTTGGAGCATGACCTGTTCCATATAGACAACAAAAAGGAGAAGCTGTTGAGGGTCAGGAGCAGTTCCAACCAGACAGAAGAGGCTGATAGTGGAGGGGAACTGGTTGAGTCTGTTGTAGAGAAAGAAGCAGAGAGTTTTAAGGCATTCTTGATGGGAGATAGAAGTGGATAGGGGCTAGACATCCATGGTGAAAATGAGGTGGTCAGGGTCAGGAAGTTGTTGAGGAGACCAAGAGCGTATAAAGTGTTGTGGATATAGGTGAGAAGTATTTGGTGCCCTATGGGAAGGGGGAGATGAGAGAATGCCCAAGTGGGTAGGGTCTTTGATAATGCTAGCTGCAAATGGTCTAGACAGAGTCCATGGAGGTGAGACCTGTTTTCGTTATATGATGAACTGTGCTGGTGAGGGTCAAAAGAGATATGGCAACTTCCACAGCCTCCTCTGGAAGAAAATGTATAGAGGAAAAACTTCATTAACATGCAGCCAAACTTAAAACAATACTTTTGTGCAATAGGAAGTAGCAACCAATCAAAGATAGTCATGCACTTTGGCAGATGGGATAAAGGTGTAGATTAGTTTCTAAATGGAGAGAAAATTCAGATGTGCAAAGGGCCTTGGGAGTATTCATGTAGGATTCCCTAAAAGGTTAACTTGCAGGTTGAGTCAGTGGTAAGGACGGCAAATACAATGTTAGCATTCATTTCGAGAGGACTAGAATATAAGAGCAAGGATATAATGCTGAAGGTTTTAAAGGCATTGGTCAGACCAAACTTGGAGAATTGTGAGCAGGTTTGAATCTCTTACCTAGGAAAGGATATGCCAGCTTTGCAAAGGGTCCAGTGGAGGTTCATGAGAATCATCCCAGGAATGAAAGGGTTAATGTAGGAGAAATGTTTGATAACTCTCGGCATGTACTCACTGGAGTTTGGAAAAGGCTAGAATCTCATTGAAACTTCTAGAATATTGAAAGGCCTAAACTGACTGGACGTGGAGAGGATATTTCCAAAAGTGGGGAAGTCTAGGATCAGAGGACACAGCCTCAGAATACAAAGCCATCCCTTTAGAACAAAGATTAAAAGAAAATTCTTTAGCCAGAAGGTGGTGAATTTGTGGAATTAATTGCCAGAGACAGCTGTGGAGGCCAAGTCATTGGGTACATTTACAGCAGAAGTTGATGTGTTATTGATTAGTAAGTTCATCAAAGGCTACCAGGAGAAAACAGTAGCATGGGGTTGAGAGAGATAATAAATCAGCCAAGATAGAAGAGCGCAGCAGACTCAATGGGCCGAATGGCCTAATTATACTCCTATGTCTTATGGTCTTAAGAGACAGACCATCATCATTCCCAAAAACCCCAAAATTTAACTAAGTTCTAGTGATATCTTGGACTGATCCAATATACACTAGATCTCTACCAGACTTTATCACAGTTGACACTGCCTAACACTACAGTGATTGAAGAAGGTCGAGCTGTGGGGTAAAGTTTAGCAAAGACCAAGTGAAGTCTCAGAGTGAATGTTTCTTTTTGTGCAGTATGAGAGTGTCAATGGCTAAACCTCGCTGGAAATATTTCCAAATAAGGAATGAGAGAGCGCAGATCATGTCATGTCGAGCAGTCATAATAATCCTTTCCCTTACACGTCACACACACACCAACTAAAAGAGAAAAATGAATGACACGAAGAAGGGTCTTTGACCTGAAAAATTACTTCTGTTTCTTTCCAGAGATGCTGCTGAACTATTGACATTTTCAACGCTTTCTGGTGTTATTTTCGTACCGTTATTGCTTGAAGTATATGAGGGGAGAATTCTACAGCTTAATATACAAGCACAATCCTTATGGGAGTTAAAGTAAAGTAAATTTATTATCAAAATATGTATATGTCATGATAGGCTACCCTGAGATTCATTTTCTTGCAGGCATTCACAGCGGAACAAAGAAATACAATGGAATCAATGAAAAACTGCACCCAGAGACTGACAAGCAAGCAATGTGCTCATGTGTGCAAAAACAACAATAAATAAATGGGTAATACTGAGAACATGAGTTGTACTGTCCTTGGAAGTGAGTCTATAGGTTGTGGAATCAGTTCAATGTTGAAGTGAGTGAAGTTATCCACATTGGTTCACTAGCCCAATTGTTGAAGGGTAATAACTGTGTTGAGTTTTTCCATTAAACTTACGGAAGGGACAGAGGAAGCTGAATGAAGACTCTTGCTTCTGCCAGGTTAATATATCAATCTACAGATGTGGGTAGAGATCACTGATCACTGTCACCCACTATTATAATTTCTTGCAACTGCCATTGGATGAACATTAGCTGGTGATGAGTCAGCATACACATTCGTGCCAACACTCATCACTGGTTGAGTGGTGCCACAGCAACCTTTCACTAAACATCAGTAAAACTAAAGAGCTGATTGTCAACCTCAGGAAGGGGGTGAACATGTGCCGGTCATTGCTGGAAGATCAGCATAGGAACCGATTAAATTCTTCGACGCTAACACATTGATGACTTGCCCTGGCTCACCAGCATCTTTACTTTCTCAAGAGCTTAAAGAGGTTCAGCTTGTCAAAGAACACTGTAACAATTTTCTACAGGTACTGTTGAAAGTATCCCAACTGGTTGCACTTGTCTGGGAGAGCAATTTCAAAGAGCAGGAAAATAAGAAGCTGCAGAGAATCGTGTATTTTATCCAGTACATCACAGGCACATCTCTTCCCACCATTCAAAGTATCTACATGAGTGCTGCCTCAAAAAGGCAATGTCCATCATCAAAGATCTCCACGATCTGGGCAATGACATCTTCTCACAGCCACCATCTGGCAGGAGCTCCAGGTTTAAGAATGCCTGCTTCCTTTCAGTCTGCGTAACCCTAAGAGCGACCCCAGTATAGCAACACTCTGATCACTTTGATCACCTTGCACTACAATGGACTTTGGGTTTTCTTGTTCTAATTATATTTTTTCTTGTAAATGGACTCAAAATTGTGTAAAATTTGTTTGATTATTGTTTTTCTTCTGAATGCTGCTTAACTGATAAACTGCCCCGTGAAGCAAGTAAGATTTTCATCGCACCTGTACACACATGTATTTGTGCATCTGACAATAAACTTGACTTTGACTTATCAGCTTTAAGTCCTACCATCACAGGAGTTGCTCAATCTCTCTATACCACTCTCACAAATATCTCATACCACTGAAGTTTGTTTATCTCTTTATGTCCCCAAGCATTCAGCACGAATGGTATACGGCTGCATTTACAAAAGATCAGTTTTGCATTCAGTTCTACAGGTATATGCTCTGTGATATTAGAACATAGAACAATACAGCACACTACAGGCCCTTCGGCCCACAATGTTGTGCTTACCCTTAAAGCCTGCCCCCCATATAACCCCCCACCTTTAATTCCTCCATATACCTGTCTAGTAGTCTCCTAAATTAGACTACGCTTTGATGTAGCAGAGTTTTGGTTGAGTTCAAGTGTGATGACTGGGTCACCAGAAATCAACTTGGAGATGGAGTTGCTGCAGTGTATCTGCCTCCACCACTGACTCAGGCAGTGCATTCCACGCACCAACCACTCTCTGAGTAAAAAACCTTCCTCTAATATTCCCTTTAAACTTTCCACCCCTTACCTTAAACCAATGTCCTCTTCTATTGAGCAGTGGTGCCCTGGGGAAGAGGTGCTGGCTGTCCACTCTATCTATTCCTCTTAATATCTTGTATAACTCTATCATGACTCCTCTCATTCTTCTTCTCTCCAGAGAGTAAAGCCCTAGCTCCCTTAATCTCTGATCATAATGCATACTCTCTAAACCAGGCAGCATCCTGGTAAATCTCCTCTGTACCCTTTCCAATGCTTTCACATCCTTCCTATAGTGAGGTGACCAGAACTGGACACAGTACTCCAAGTGTGGCCTAACCAGAGTTTTATAGAGCTGCATAAAACTCTATTTTATATTGCTACTCTATATTACTACATGAATCCTTGGAGATCCCCTGTCATTGCCTCTGAAGCTTGTTTAACATAGTTGTAATACATTCACAATGAATACATTTTTCTAATCCATTCTCAGCTGCTTTAGCTGACCTCTGCCCAGTAGATTCACTTGGTGACAATATCAGGGTCTTGTTTTTTGCCCATTGTAGACAGTCACACAGTCCATCTGCCCTAACATCCTTAAGGTCTCTTTTGTGTCTACAGTGTGTACCTTGGACTAATAACACTTTACAAAACTTATGGTTACATGTGCTGCTTTCTACATAGAAGCAGCCTGTGCTTGCGTCAATAATCAATGTCTTTGTTATTCATATTTGCTCTAATTTTAAGATCTACTTTACAAAATTCAAGATTCAAGTTTATTTATCATGTTGTCATAGAGACACACACAGAAATGCATTATTTGCATTCACAACTAACATATCTAAGAATGTGCTGGGGACTGCCCACAAATTTCACCACACGTTCTGGCGCCATTTTAATATGCCCACAATGTTCGGCAGAACAATACAGAGCACAACAAAACGGAACACAACAAGCAACAAAACAAGTCTTTTTCCTGTCTTCCGCCCTCCGTCCCATCCACACACTTGATCAGTTCTCCAGCTCTGGGCTTCCAACGGTGTGCTGGGCGGCCTGCAAGTGTTACCACACATTCCACTCACAGAGATTCATAAAGCAGGGGCTCCAGCCTACAGGCCTTGACTTCCGGACCTCCAAATTGACCTTCAGGCCTCCATCCTTGGCGTCGACCCCAGGATCTGCCGATCACTGAACAGTAAGCCTCAAACTCCAGTCTGATTCACAAACCCAGTGGGTCATTGAATCCCATTCTTCATTCCTCTTTTATAGTTTTTTTCCTTTTACCATTGAAATCACTTGCTGCTGTGAACTAAAACGCCAGCACTGAATGACTTCCATCTCAATGACAACACAGCTTGATCCCAGAACCGTCTTTTGCGCCATTCCTCCTCTGACCCGACCTTTATATCTTGCCATTTCTCCTGATGTACAGTAATGCAGGCTTGATGTAGGGAAGTTAAACAAAATATATGCAGTGTATTCAAGAGCTCTTCACAAAGGAGTTCCTGAAAAATCTTGTGACAGCCTTGAAGTAAAAGTCATTGTTCAGAATGGAAATGTGAACATGTTATAAGGATTACTTCTATGTTTCCTTAGGAGAAAGAAAAAACTAACAACGACTCCTTGACCTTATGTAGCATTCTTCTCTCAGTAAGCCTTCTGTTGGATTATGTTGTAGAATTGCTATTTGTTTGAGGTGACCACACTGGTTTTTTTTCCTTTGTCTCTGGCTCTTACTTCTTTGTTCTTTCTTCATTCTTGGATCATTTAATAAAATGGTCACAAGAACACTTTAGAAGTTAGGACAAGTGAGCAAAGTTTTGACCACAGTTGTTATTTTATGCATTATTCTTGACTTCCAATGAACCTTTGGATCACAAAAGCATCAGGATCCATCATTTCCCAAGATACGTCATAGAACCAGCAAAAAAAATGTTGACACCAAATAGATTAGAAGTTAGCGCATGCGAGCAAAGTTTTGACCACAGCTGAAATTTTAAGGGAGGTATTTGTTATTTGTCCTTTGTACTATTTATTTACTTTTGTTACCTATAGTGTGCTAATTTTTGAGGTGCACTGTACTGCTTCTGCAAATCAACCAATTTCATGACATACAGTATGCGAGTGATAATAAACTTGATTCTGATTCTAAAGGAGGTGAAGGTAAGTCTGCCAATATTAAAAGGGATAACGTACAGGGCACAAAGTGGGAACCGGGGGATGGAAGGGAACCTCAATGACTTGCGATGCTGGAAGAGGTTACAAAGGGAAAAAGTACTTGGCTGGGAGACAATGCAACTTAGAAGACACGGGGGATGTGACTGCAGACTACGCTTTGATGTAGCGGAGTTTTGGTTGACTTCAAGTGTGATGACTGGGTCACCAGAAATCAACTTGGAGAAGGAGTTGCTGCAGTCTATCATGTGAACAGTGTTAGGATAATCATCTGAAATGTCACTGAAAAGTGAAAAAGCAGAGCAAAGGCAAGCAATGAAAGTTGAAACAAATTCCAAGAAAGATCTGTCAAATGATTTAGCAACCTCTGTGGCTGTGATGTCATTCAGCTGGCTAAGTAACCTATGATTTGAAAGGATTCTCATAAACAGCAAAGCCAGGAAGGAAAAAAAATGCAACCTTTAATTAACCTTTCAAATACTTTCGGCTGCTAAACAATTGGAAAATATGTACATCTATGATTAAGATGGAAATTGAAATAACCAAATGTTTTTTAAAAAATAGTTGTTTTCAAATATTTGCAACCAAATTGCAAACACATCCATGAAGTATTTGTTAGGGTCTATGATATTGAAAGGAAGTACTTATGATAGTGTTTACAATCACTTAGACCTCATGCAACGAAGTGCAAAAATATTGTAGTCATATATAGAGGGATACAGCTCATGAATAGGCCCTCTGCCCACTGTGTCCATGGCAACCATCTACCACCAACTTATACTAGCCCTACATTAATTTGTTTATTCGCCCTACATTCTTGGCTGACCCCACCACAAATTCCAACAGCCATTCATGGTACAAGTAGCACTATACAGCAGCCAACTAACTTCCCAAACCACATGTCTTTGGGATGTGGGAGGAATCCAAGGCATCTGGACGAAACCCACAGGCGAAACAAGAAAACTCCACACAGGTAGTATCCAAGGTCAAACCTGAACCAGGGTCACTGGTGCATTGAGGCAGCAGCTCCTTGTTACAATATTGTGCTGCACTGCGGTCTTTTCATGAGGTAAGTTGATAAGCACCTTAATTCCACATCAATGCAGGTAATTTCCTCCATAGTTGTCCTGGTGTCTGCAAACAATGCTGCCAATCACTGATCACAGCTTAACCTGACAGCAATTTCAGTTCATTGACCGCACACAGCAAAAGCTTCAACATCACTACTGCCACAAAATCTAAGACGCTAGGCTGAATCTAACTCCACTCATCATTACTACCATTGGGGAGGCATTACTAACACATTCAACAATTCAGGAACAGCCTCTTCCCTCTGCCCTCAGATTTCAGAATGGTCCATGATGTAACCTCATTATTCCTTGATCTTTGCTTGCTCTTCTGATATTTTCTCATTTAAGATGAGAGGGAGTAAGTTCAAAGGAGATGTGAGGGGCAAATTTCCTACACAGGAATGTCCTGCCTGTGGACATAGTAAAGGCAGCCACATTAGAAACTTTTACGAAATGTTTAGATAGGCACATGAATGTGAGGGAAATTGAAGCATATGGACGTTGTGCAGGCAGAAGGGGTTACTTGGCTAATTTAATTGATTGAGCTCAATGTTGTAAGCTGAAGGGCCTGTTCCTGTGTTGTATTGTTCTGTATTCTATGTTCTATCTTCATAACTTCATCTCTGTTTCTTACTGAACGTTGTTCATGAAGAAGGCATGGCAGTAATTCTACTTTGTTAGGAATTTGAGAAGATTTGGTAGGCCACCAAAGATTCCTGTAAGTTTCTACAGATGTACTGTGGAAGGCCTTTCTGGCTGGTTGAGTCACCACCTGAAAAGGAGGTTCCAATGTGTAGGATTACCAGAAGCTGCAGAGGGTTGTAGACTCTGCCAGCTCCATCACGAGCACAATCCTCCTCACCATCGACAACATCTTCAAGAGGCAGTGCCTGAACTTAGCACTAAGGATCCTCACCATCCCTCTTCTCATCAGGACTTAAGGGAACGTGTACAGGAGCCAGTCAATGATTCAGGAACAGCTTCTTCCCTCCACCATCAGATTCCTGAACATAAACCCATGAACACTACCTTATTATCCTTATTCTGCTTCATTTACTTATTTGTTTTTTAATTATAACTTATACAGTATTAATTTGTATGTTTTTACCCTATGCAGCTGTCACGAACAACATATTTCACAACAGAAAATAACCCAGATTCTGACACCGTTACAACAGGGTTACATCCCAGAGCTGCTCGTAGCCCGAACAACCACGATATTGGAAATGCAGCCACAGAACAATTTGCCAGGCAGCAGAAGGTGGCCACCGCCCCACAGCAGCTGACTAATTGATTGCAAACACGTGCTACCCATAAGTCGGGTATTCATAACCTGGGGCAAATCTGCTCTGGTCTGAAAAAACAAATTGCTCTCTACTAGATGTAATTGAACTTATTGATTGATGTTCAGGCCCAGCCAACCAAACCGTAGATAAATCAGTGATGCAGAAGACATTATTGAAGACAACAGGGATAGCAAGGTTCATGATAAGGAGTTCACTGGCACTCCCTTCCCCTGCAGAATGAAGACTATTGGCTTTCTATGGATGGAATAGAAATTGTTTTGTTTTGATAAGGGACTGAGGAATTTAATTCTCCCTAAATGGATTACAGATCTCACATTGGTCTGTAAATTTAGAGATGAGGTGAGTGAAGCTATCCACACTGGTTCAGGAGCCTGATGGCTGAAGGGTATCTGTTCCTTAGGTTCCACACCACCAGATTCAGGAACATTTATTACCCTTCATCTATGAGGACCCTGATCCAGCATGGATAACTTCACACCCTACAACTCTAAACTGACTCCGCAATTTATGGACTCACTCTCATGTACGCTACAACTCGTGTTCTCAGGATTGATTTATTTATTGTATTTGCACTATTTGTCTTCTTTTGCACATTGGTTGCTTGTCAGTCTTTGTCTTTGTAGTTCTTCGCTGATTCTATTGTATTTTTTGTTCTACTGTGAATGCCCGAAAGAAAATGAAAGTATATGTATTTTGATAATAAAATTACTTTGAACTTTGAAACACTGTGCTAGACATTATGGAAAGGACTGGAACCAATTGTTTACAAACTAGGATCTTTTTGTCTCCAGAAGACAAACAACATCTTTGCAAATTGTGTGACATACTGTAAGTGAGACAGTGGTCATTTTGTACAAGTGACTCATCTGGACTGGGCAAGGATTTTCTTTGTACAAATCAAATGAATACTGCAGAACAAGCGCTGAGCGTGAGCAAAAAAGTAACTGAGTTCCTGAATGAATTTTTGTTCTCAACAAGAGATAGTGGACCAAAAATTATCAGCAAACATGATCATGCATACTTGTTCCAGGACTATCCTTCTGCTTTGGAACTCAGATTAACAAAGAATAAAGCAGACAGATGAAAGAAAAAGATAGAATATAATCAGTGCAGGGTGTAGCAGTGGATACAAACCAGTCAATTGTTTTAAGTTCTTTTTGTTTAAAGCCCACCCAAAGTACAGCATGCATCCCACTAAGTTAAACAGGACAAGCTCCAATTGTTTAGAAGGTAACTGCAAATACCTGTATATTTTGCACCAGAGAAGCTTAACCCTTCCTGATGCCAGTCCCCTATTTAACATCAGCATGCTAACATGTTGTCCAGTTTCTTTACAGAAAGCAAAGCTCAGAAATGACTGTTGTCAAAACTGGCAGACATGGCTCAATGTTTTCTCTTTAATGTAATGGTTTACAACTCCTACCGGTATTTCTGAATACAACCAGTAGTGACTTGCAAGTAACAGGAGATGAATGTCACCACAATGTTATATCAACCCAAACAAAATATCCTTAGAAACCAAGAGGTAACAGTTCAATTAAGTGTTCTTGCACTCCCGTAAAAAAATCCGTAAATAATTAAATTGAACATTATTTGGTAACAGTTATCTCTTTTCCATACTTCAAAAATGAGGAAAGGTTATCCCAGGAAAATCCTTCCCACCAATGGGCACATCTACAAGGAGTTCTGCCACAATGAAAGCAGCCTCCATCATCAAGGACCCCCACCATCCAGGTCATGCTCTCTTCTCGTTGCCGCTATCAGGAAGGAGGTACAAGATTTTCTATATTTTTCTTCTTCCTTCTGTCCAAGGTAGCAGAATATAACTTTATTTTCATTGCAGAAGCCAATGAGATTGCAGTTCTGCTCCAGTTTATGCAAATTTACAATGCCCGTGGTATGGCTAAATTGATAAAAACCTCTATTTACATGCAGTAAGTGACTTTGATAGTCCATCACACTGAAAGGCCATTGGCAAGCCAGGGTGTAGCATTATTCAGCTGCACATCAGCCCTTGGGAAGAAGTTGTTTTTCAGTCTTATTGTCTTGGCTGAGATGTTTCTGTATCTTCTACCAGATGGCAGGAGATTGAACAGATAGCGGATGGGTCTTTAATGATGTTACGAGCGTGCCATAGGCATTGAGATTTGTAGATTGTCTCCAGTCCGGTAGTTGATTCCCAGTGATGTGCTGAACCATCCTAATCACCTGTTGGTGTGCTTTGTGATCTGTTTTGCTGCAGCTAGAGTACCACACTATCATTCCGTATATCAGTATAGTCTCTATCGCACATCGTTAAAAATTGGCCAGCAATTGTTGGGGCAGATTACCTCTCCCTAAGCCCTTCAGGTAGTATAGTCACTGTTGTGCCTTCCCTACTAGCAAGATTGTGTTGACAGACCAAGACAGCTCCTCGGTGACGTTCACCTGCAAAAGCCTGAAACTGGAGACCCTTTCCACTACCTCACCATTTATGAATCGTGGAGCTTGTTTGGGATCTCTTGTTGTCCTGAAGTCAATTATCATTTCTTTAGTCTTCTGCAAGTTCCTTCTACCTTGTTTTGGCCTTGCACTTTATTGTTTACCTGCACTGCACTTTCTCTGTGTCTGTTACATTTTATTCTACATTGTTATTGCTTTACTTTGTTTTACCTCAATGCACTGTACAATAAATTAATCAGAATGAACAGTATGTAAGACGAGCTTTTCACTGTATCTCACAGTGACAATAACCAATTCCAATTCTAATTCCAGTTCTTCTTTAATATGGAGATGCCAGTACATTTGATTATGTTAATTCTGGGGAAATGGATGTGCAAAACATGAGAACATTGGTTGATGAAGCCTTGTTGTCATAAAAAATTCACCCTCGACAGCCCATGAAGCTTTTCCTTGATGCTACTGTTAGTCCAGATCTAGCAGTCCAGAGATAGAGTCTGACAGTCCAGAATCAGCACATTGATATGGGAATTGTCAAACATAAGCTAGACTTCATTCCTGACAATCGGATTCAGATTCATATTCTGAATCTGAATCTGGCTGCACAGGGTCACTTACAATGATACTGCCTGAACTTTCAAAGAAATGTTTATTACTATAAACAAATCTCAGTATTCACAAACTGGCATGATAAGCTCTGTTTTTTGAACCCAGGTAAATAAACACTAAATCCTTACACCATACTGATGCTTTGCTAGTTCTTTTTTTCAGCTTGTTAAAGAACATATTAATTGTTTTCATTCAAGATATAAATGGAAACCACTTCTGAGCAACTATACATTTCAAGCAGCTGGCCCAACACATTCATGTAATCACGAAGAAGGCACATGAGTAATTCTTTTTCATTAGGAACCTGAGGAGATTTGATATGGCACCGAAGACTTGAGCAAATTTCTATAGATTTACTGTAGAGAGCCTTTCTGGCTGGTTGCATCAGCACCTGGTATGAAGGCTTCAATGCACAGGACTGCAAGAGGCTGCAGAGTGTGGTTGACTCAGCTCCATCACACACACAATACTCCCCATTACTATGGGCATCTTCAAGAGGCAGTGCCTGAAGAAGTACTAAGGATCCTCACCATCTAGGACATGTCCTCTTCTCATTACTATCTTCAGCGAGAACGTACAGGAGCCTGAAGGCACATAATCAACAATTCAGGAGCAGCTTCTTCCCCCTGTCATCAGATTTCCTCTGAGCAGTCTATGAACCTATAAACATTACCTCATTATTCCTATTTTTGCACTATTTATTTAAGACTGTAATTTATAGAAATTTTATGTCTTTGCACTGTATTGTCATATAAGTCAGCGATAATAAATTTGATTCTGATTACTTTTGAGAAGTCCTGTTGGATACTGCACAGTGGTGATGACAGTTTCTGCTGCAAAAATTACATTCAGTTCATAAATACAAATATTTCATCAGTGGTACAGGAGTCATCTGTGTGAGAAATGTCTATCTTTGACTATGATACAAATCTGCTCTCAAATTCCATGTTGGCATTGGGCTGAAATATCACACAACAGGGGTCTCTGTGCCTGAAGATTAGAAGAACCCCACTCATATTGATGTGGAATTTCCAGATAACCATAATATATAGGAGCAGAGTTATACCATTCAGCCCATTGAGTCTTAATTTGTTAGGACGTCAAAGGTTATGGGGAGAAAGCAGGAGAGTGGGGTTAAGAGGGATAATATATCAGCCATGATAGAATGGCAGAGCAGACTTGATGGGCCAAATGACCTAATTTTACTCTTTTGTCTTATGGTCTAAAAAGGAATAATGAGATAGTGTTTAGGGATCCATGGACCATTCAGAAGTCTGATCTTAGAGGCGAAGAAACTGTTTCTGAATCATTGAGTGTGGGCCTTTGAGCTCCTGTATAACCACCCTGATGGTAGTAATGTGAAGAGAGCACGTCTTAGATGCTGAGGGCCCTTAGTGCTAGATGCTGTCTTCTTGAAACACTGCCTCTTGAAGATATCCTTGATAGTGGAGAGGAATCAAACCTCCTGCTCATTCAATCCAAAAAGAGCTAAGGTTGTATTTCAAACACTATAGGCTCAAAGTGCAACCTGGTTCTACCTCACTGAGACCAGGTTTGGAATATCCTGAGCCACAGGCCCAATCACTAGAGCACACCGCGTAAATAGAGTAGCTGGTACCGGGTATAGCAAGGGTGCCAGACTCTCAGGGGTGGTGGGGGTGAAATGGAAAGAGCATGTCACTGGGTATGCTTGGTTACTGGTACTGGAACCAACCAGGGTTAGGGGAAGATTCTGATGCAGAAGATTCCTGGAGTATGGGGTGAAATAGGAATCAGAACAGTAGATATGATGAGACAGAGTCCAGCGGGAATACATGGATCCTGAAGGCCTGGTCCAAGACAATCTTGTCCGCAGCTGGTATCCTGTCCAAGGCACTGAATTGTAGGCCTTCAAAAATTGCCGGACAATTACATAATGACAGTCTTCCCCTTGGATGGCGGAAGACCCGTGACAAAGTCTATGGAGGTGTGTGCTCATAGTCTGTCTTGAACCAGTAGAGGATGAAAGAATCCTTGAAGATGGGTACGGGGCTCCTTGTTCCAAGCGCACACTTCACATACCTGCACGAATTGCCGAACCACTTTCACCATTCCAGGCCACCAGTACCTCCTCCTGATGAACTCAAGGGCTCTGGCAATATCCAGGAGGGCGGCCATTCTTGATGAATACCCCCTATTGGAGTACATGTGGCCTGATGGAACCTGAGACACCAGGCACCATTCTCATGAACCTTCCCTTGCACTTGGGCCTGGCGAACAAGTTTGTCAATTCCCCAGTGGACTGGCACTATCACCCTAACCTGGAGCAAAATAATGGTAGGCTGCTCCCCTCTTTAGGGTTCGTTGAACTGATGAGATAAGGCATTGAGTTTCTGGTTCTTTGACCCCAATCTATAAGTCAGGACAAATTTAAGATGGTTAAAGAAAAGAGACCATCTAGTCTGTTGGGAATCCAGCCTCCTCAAACTAGAGACGCCATTCCTCCAGGCCAACTTAACCATGAGTAATTCCCAGTTCCCAATGTCATAGTTTCTCTCTGCCAGGGAAAACCGCCTGGAGAAAAACACACACAGGTAGCGTTTACTGTCTGAAGGTGACTGTTGAGTGAGCACTGCCCTCACTCCGATGTCTGAGGTATCCACCTCCATGATGAAGGGAAGATCTGGATTAGTGAAACCAGATAGGAGCTGATATGAATCGTTGGTTGAGCTCTGCAAAAGCAGCCTCCACTTCGGCAGTCCAGACAAAAAGGCCTGTGGATTTCTTAGTTAGAGCCATCAGTGGAGCTACATTGAGCTGAAGTTCCTGATGAACTTCCGGTAAAAGTTAGCAACTCCCAGGAATCGTTGGACTTGTTTGACACTGGATGATTGTGGCCACTCTCTGACTGTCTGCATCTTGGTAGGGTCCATCTTGAGATTGCTACTGGAGATGATGAACCCCAAAAATGAAATGGTTGTCATGGGAAATTCAGACTCCTCCAGCTTAACATAAAGTCCATGATTTAGAAGAATCTTTAAAATGTCCTTGATGTGAGAAACATGCTCCTCCGTGGACTTAGAGAAGACTGGGATACCATCCAAGTAGACAAAGGCGTATTATTTATGGAGAGTATCCCAAAGACCGTTGATTATAAGGCCTGACACACTAATGGAGCATTTGCATAACCAGATACTTATTGTGCCCTGTCAGGGCTTTGAATGTGGTTTTCTGCTCATCACCCTTCTTTATGCCGACCAGATGGTATTCACTCTGCAAGTCTAGCTTCATGAGTATTCTTGCCCTTGTAAAATCTCAAAGGCAGTATTCATGAGTGGAAGGGGACAATGAATCTTAACCATTATGTGGTTTAACCCTCCACAGTCAATCCATGGCCATAGGCTCCGGAGGGCCAAATGAAACCCATGGCAAGTGCCTCCTTTACATTCTCTTCCATTCCACTTCTCTCTGGGCCTGAGAGTGCATATAATCGACCCAGCAGAGGGCAGGTACCAGGTAGTAGGTCTATAGCATGGTCATAGGGTCGGTGTGGTGGAAGAGTCAAGGCCTTTCCATTGCTGAAGACCTCTTCCATATCCTTGTAGACGGAAGGGATCTCAGCTGGTTTGAGTACAGGTTTCCCCTGCTATCCGAAGGTAGAACGTTCCTACGAAAACTGTTTGTAAGCCGAAATGTCATAAAGCAAAGAAGCAATTACCATTACCAATTAGCCCCAAAAAATAACCTACCAAATCATACCAAATAACATATAAAACCTAAAATAATACAAAATATAGTAAAAGCAGGAATGGTATGATAAATATACAGCCTATATAAAGTAGAAATATTGTATTTAGGGTGTAGTTTCACTTATCAAAATTGGGAAGACAGCGAGCCAAAATCGATTTGGAGAAAAAAAATTGGCACATACACGCCTATGCACGTACACGCATACATAGGTACATGCGTATGCACATACATGCATGCGCACACAACCACCCGCACAAGGCTTCACAGTCATGGCAGTCTTTTCAGGGTGAACACGTATAAAGCGGGTGTCTTTTTTTGTAAAAGTGAAAATCCTCTTTGGTTAGCGAAAACAGGTACTAATGTAGGTCCTTCGTAACAGTGAGCTGTCATAAAGCGAACATTCGAAAACCGGGCACCACCTGTACTGCAATTTCTTCGGGACTTTCCTTTGAGGACAACACCTGGGGCTTCTTAGGTGGCAGTTTGTTTCAATAGATCTCAAAGTCTCTTCCCTAGATTTGCTAGACTCTTTTATTGAAACAGCGGCCAAATCAGAGTCTAAATCCTCGTCCATGTCCTCAGGTGTCAGCAATGACATGTAACCAATAGTCCTTGTGCTCCCGGAAATAGGCTCCAAGAGTCTGAGCTTAGGAGTCTCTCCTGTAGTCGGGATCAGGCAGCTAGATCCCTTAGGCTTAGTGAAGTGTTCCAGTTGGCTCAGGCACTTCCTTGGTTTTCTCCTGCGATCTCCCCTCTCTCTAGTTCCAGCGTGCCTCCAGCTATACAGGATTGGGACTCACACAGTCCCATTGGCCAGGACCGGCTTGTCTGTCCTTGTGGGCAAGACTAGATCTCCAGAAGGCTTCAGGTTACCTTGCACTGAAGACCACCTCCTTGTTGATCATTGATGTCAGGAGTGTCTGGGGGTCAGAACACCACACTGCAAGCATACCCTCTCACAACGACTGGACCAAGCAATCACTCTGCCCTCTCTCCAGTCCAAAGGTGGGTTGTGCTGGGACAGCCATGGGTACCCAAGGATCAGGGGTATGAGTGGTGAGTCAATGATGTAGAAACTAACATCTCCCACATGATCCTCTATCCTCATCTGCAAGACCACAGTCTGTTACTGGATCTGCCTGGAACCTAGCAGACAGCTGTCCAAGACAGTTACGGGCAGGGCCTGGCTCAACTCGCGCAGCGGTATGTCAAGCTGACAGACAGTTCCTAAGTCCAGAAAATTACCTGCTGCCCCAGAGCCCATAAAAGCCTTCGCCTGCTTCCTGTTCTGACCCCAAGAGATCTTCACCATCAGCGTGAAACCAGAATCCATGGGATTGGGAACAGCGGCTGCTATCATCACAGTCCTCCAGATACTGGATGGTCTTAGTAGTTTCCTGATGGTTTCAGCCTCGAACATTTGGCCCGCAGTAACAGCAGCGCCCACAACTCTGACACCAGGACCTCTCATTAGCTGAGAATCCAGTGCAGCTGACTTACATGGGCAATGACAAGATCTTGAGCAGAAGATGGGCTGGTCATGGTTCAAGGTCAGGGAGTGGAACTCCAATGCGTTGAGGTCAGGCTTGGTCGGGCTAGCCCTCTTCGACCTCCTGAAGTAGTCCCACTTTCGCTCTGCCAGACCATTATTGAAATGAATGGACTGGCCAATCAGAACCTCCAAGTCCTCTGCTGGATCTTCCAAGGCAAGTGGTCTGTGGTGGTATAAAGTGGCCAAGGCTTCCCCATTCGAGCCACTCTTTTGGGACAAGGTCCGAAACTCGGTAGTGTAGTCGACTGCTGACCATTGGCCCTATCAACTAGACGGTCATCAGACGGTCCAAGGCTCGGCTGGCTCCAGCAGGGTGATGAAACACCTTCCTCATGGTAGCCATAAATTCCTCCAATCCAAACAAATCTCCGACCTTTGTTCCCAAAGCGCGTTGGCCCAGGCAGAAGAGAAATAATGAAGGCCACCTTTTCACGCTCCAAAGGGAACCAGGATGGCTGAAGTTCAAACACCAATGAACATTGAGTGAGAAAGTCGCGGCAAAAACCTGGTTCATTGTTGAATGTCTCTGGGGTTGGAAGATATGCTGGCTCCACAGAGCAACCGACAGGCTCTCCTGAACAACTCTGGCTTCCTCCTTGCAAAAGTTGATAAACAGCGAATGGAGGTCACGTAGCTTCAGCCTCGGTCTGGAAATCCTCTCACTGTGGCTGGTCACAGCGGCCCAAGAGACTCTGATACCCTGCTGGATCCATGTTGGCTCAATTGTACTGTGATGAGAGACCTTTACGAGGATGGTTGGGACCCGAATGCTGGAGTATTCGAGGCAAGGATTGAGACACGGTATGAAACTGCAACGAGAACTGAGCACTAAACAAGACACGACAATATCTCTAGTTGAGCTTATGATTGAGCCCTGAATCTCCATTCAGGTACTCTTTACACACTGAAATCCTGGCACCATACATGGTAGGCAATTAGCAGGATGTTCCTGAATCCATTAAGGGGCCGTACCAGCTATCCATACTGTGGAGCGTTATTGTTGAGATTCTAGTTGGGCGCAGTTGGGTGTTTATCGTAATGTAGATTGCTGGGAGAGAACTAGAGCCATCAGATAGTAGGTGAATGGCAGGAATCAGATCTATTATGAAAGCATAAACACAAGAGATTCTGCAGATGCTGGGAATACAGAGCAGCTCCCGCAGTGTTGGAGGGACTCAGCAGGTCATGCAGTATCTGTGGAAGGGAATAGACAGTCGATGTTTCAGGACTGATGAAGTGTCTTGGCCCATAATATCGACTCTGCCTATTCCTCTCTGTAGATGCCACTCTGACCTGCTGATTTCCTCCAGCATTTTGTGTGGATCGCTCTAGTTATGAAAGGAATAGATAGATAGATACTTTATTCATCCCCATGGGGAAATTCAACTTTTTTCCAATGTCCCATACACTTGTTGTAGCAAAACTAATTACATACAATACTTAACTCAGTAAAAAATATGATATGCATCTAAATCACTATCTCAAAAAGCATTAATAATAGCTTTTAAAAAGTTCTTAAGTCCTGGCGGTAGAATTGTAAAGCCTAATGGCATTGGGGAGTATTGACCTCTTCATCCTGAATGGGTATGTTATGAACGCAGTTCAGAAAGTTTGCAGGGATGCCAGGGGGAGGATCTTCTGGAGGAAGGGGTGGCATGGTAGCGTAATGGCTAGCACAACGCTTTACAGTTCGGGCAACACGGGTTCGATTCCTGCCACTGCCTGTAAGGAGTTTGTATGTTCTCTCCATGACCGTGTGGTTTTCCTCTCACAGTCCAAAGACATATCGGTTGGTAGGTTAATTGCTCCTTATAAATTGTCCTGTGATTAGGCTAGGATTAAATCAGGTGGTTGTAGGGTGGCATGGGTCGAAGGCTTGGGGCCTGTTCCATGCTGTATCAAATAAATAAATAAAAATAAAAGGGAGATGGCCTGGTGTTAGGAGGAGTCGAGGACATTGCTAGGAACTGTGCTGAAGTTGTGTATGTTGTGAAGGGTGGAGCCATGAGGGATGGGGGGGGGAGTATTAGATCAGAAGAAACAAAGGTCCTTGGATGGTTGTGTGGAGGTGGGGGTGCGATGGACAAGAGAGAATTTGAAACTCCTGCAAAGCAGGATTGAGGAATTTGGGAACTAGGCAATGGAGAGAGAGAGGGGAGAGGAGATAAAGAGGGTGAAAGAGGTAGTTCGACGGAGGTGGAGAGATTGGCTGAGAAAGAATGAGAGAGGGAGAGGAGAGTTGGTGAGGGAGAGGTTTAGGACAAGGAGAGGGAGAGGGAAATGAAAGGGTGTGAGAAATAGTAAGAGAACGAAAGCTCAGGGAGAGACGGTGAAAGAGGGGACAGGAAGAAGGAAAGAGAGGATGAGAGAGTGAAGATAAGGAAGAGGTATAAAGAGGAAGGAGAAAGTGGAGGAAGAAGGAAGTAAGTTGAGAAAGGGGAAGAGTGCAGCTTGGAATACAAAGATGGTGGTGGTTTTCTTTTTCTTATTTAAAGCATTAGCTGAGGTAGACTGCTGCCAATGAGTTAATGACCTGTCAGAATAGGGTGGACTGTGGCAATGAGGGAGAGGTGGAGGGAGCAGGTTGGGTGCTGTCAGGGGAGTATTGCAAGGAGATCCCATTATAAAGAATCCACAGACTGGAAGCCCAGAGGGTGGCTTTCCACGTGGAGAGGGCTGGCAGTTATGGGCTGGTACTGAAAAAGTTCTGAGGGTATCGGAGACTCGGCAGTGAAGTGTAATGGGCTGTTATTTCTGGCAGGTGCATATTCCCTGGACAGTAAGCTCCAGGTTTCCCTGCAATGAGATGCACAAGGAATGAAGTCAGCACACATTCACCCAATATAAAAATCATGTTGGTGCTGGTGTAGCTAGCCTACGCTGCCCGTACAAAGTGAAGCAACCTGGAGGTGGTCAATGGTGTATTTTTCTCCAGAAAAGAAAAACAGCAGAATGAAATAGAACTTCTAGGCTTTTACAACTTCTGATGCCTACCGGTCAGCATTCCCCGTTGTAGTTCTGCTCATGGGTACAGAATCCACAATTCCCTCTAGCTTAGTAGTGGAGACCAAGCGAGGTTATGGGGCTGCACCTTCTGCATCTTACAGAAGGTCTTATGTGTTAATAGTAACAATATCATTGAGGGCCTGAATCCCCACTGTTAATATTTCAGACACTAGGAACGTCAGAACTTTTGAAGTCAAGAAAAATCAAAATAAAGATTTTGATTTTATCGCGTAAATGGAAGGAGGGTGTGGGTTCGAAAACTTGGCCTGTGGTCAGGCAATACAGCATCTCATGGAGGTTATTGATCTACTTCATCAGATGTAACATTTTATTTACTTAAGATGTACAACCCTTCCCCAAAGATGCTTTAATCAATTCCAATTCAAGATTAAGTTTATTTATCACGTGAACATTGAAACATACAGTGAAGTACTTTGTTTGAGTTAACCGGCAGTATCAATCAACTCTTCTGCTAATCTTGAAACTTCTCAACATTATTCATTTAAATGTCTATCGGAAACCATCATGTTTTAGTTATGTCTAATTTCTTGCAAAAAGAATAGAAATAAGAATTTCTCTGTGATCAATGCAGAACTGATTAAACATTTTGTCTTTAGACTTAATACACAAACACACAGATAACATTTCAAATAGTATTTCTTAATGTAATTACTTCTTACAATCTTGCTTTGATTTTCAAGTAGGTTTTGAACTGTTACTGGGGCTCCAGCACCTTTAATGCAGACTAAGTTTAGAGCTATTTTAGAAGGTGAATAGAAAGACATTTACCATCTTCCTCAGTGTATCGCTGTTATCCCATTGAACAACTGCATTGCTTCAGGATGTATGGTCCGCCCACACTGTCTGCATTCAGAAGAACGAGCCTGTAGTAAGGGTCAGCACTCCCCACTCATAATGATCAAAGTCCTGCATTCAGCCACACTGTCGGGTCTCATCGGAGTCGCAAGCTTGAAGAATGCAGCGTGACGCGAGATGAATTCAGAGTTCTGTTGAGCTCAGAAAAGTGATTTGCAGTGGGAGAAGCGATGCATGAATGTGCCTCCTTCAGTGGACAAGTAGGCTGATAAAAAGGGGAGGGAGAGGAGGAGGTCTGCAAAAATAAATCAGTCTTCAGAAATTCCAAAAGCTCGAACCAGCTGAAATAAAGCTTCAGTTGAACATTTCACTCAAGAGTTGTGTTTGCGAATTCATGATTCTTTAAAGACTGCAAAGGTTTCCAAGATAGGTTTTGCCTGTCCAGGTGAATTAACACGACCCCTCACTTTATTACGCAGAAGTCCACTATTTTCACAGGATACATTAATCTTGCGGCAAATATTTGCACTTGTCATCGAGAGCCCCTGCTCCTCTCAGTTTTGTGGTGCTAGCGTGGTCAGGAAAATGTGTTAAATTCTCCCTTCCACATTGTAAATAGGCACGCAGCTTGTCTAAACACAAAGCCCCTTTCATATAGCACGGCTGGCTTTTGTTTTGCACCTCACAGCTGTAAAAAGCCCTGGATAATTCTGTAATATCTAACACTCTCTTTAGAAGTGCAGCTCTGTCTGAGCTACTGCAGCTCATTAATGCCACTGTACAAACCGGCGCTCCTCTTTTCCACTCATTAAACCAGTAAACCCCACCCTCTTCCCCCCCCCCCCCCCCCCCCCGTCTCCTTGCTAACATTTCCTGGCAAGGGAGCAGCCTCCCTTTCTGTGATACAGCATGAAACTGTTAAGTGCAGCTCCAAAGGATTTGTACTCGAAGAGTTTTTTATGGAAACTTGCCATCTTCTTTGAGGCAACAGCATGAGATAGAGAAACTGGGAGCCGCATGGGCTGTTTACTTTACGGCAGGATTGCAGGACTGTCCCCGGCAGCCTCTGACTGAGTTGGCAATTTGATCTGTTCAGTGTTTGCACTCTTGGAAGATGCTCAGCTGAGCCTGGTAGTGATGTTATGGTGATGTGTACCCAAGCCCAGATTTCTTGTTCAAGATCCTGAAAATCAGCATTAGCACCCTAAATTCCACCTCATCAGCCTCCAACCTGTTAACTTAAACCATAAGACATAGGAGCACCATTAGGCCATTCAGCCCATCAAATCTGCACCACCATTCCATTATGACTGAATTATTATCCCTGTCAAGCCCTTTCTCCTACTTTCTTCTGTCACTTTTGACACCCTTACTAATCAAGAACCTATCAACTTCCACTTTTAGTATACCAAATGACTTAGCCTCTACAGTCATCTGTGCCAATGAATTCCACAGGTGCACTACCACCACAGAATTCACCTTCACTCCGTCCACTGTACAAGCCGGGATCTCCCAGTGGCCAGCCATTCTAATTCCAATTCCTATTCCAAAACCAACATGTCTGCTCTTGGCCTCCTCGACCTCCAAGTGGAGTTAGATTGGAGGAGCAGAACCTCAGTTTCCATCGTGGCAGCCTCCAACCTGACAACATAAACATTGATTTCTCTAACTCCTGGTAACCAGTCCTCACTTTTTCCCTCATCCCACTGGCCCTCATCACTCCTTCTCTTTCTCCTCTCCTGCCCACTCCAGCTGCCCCTCACCCACACATTCCTTCCTACAGTTCTCCTCATCTCCTTCCCTTTGTTCCATGGTTCATTGTCTTCTCCAATCAGATTCTACCTCCTTCAGTTCTTTGTCACTTCCACCAATCACCCCCTGGCATCTGACATCATTCCTACTCTCCCCTCCCTCACTCGCTTTTCAGTCACTTCACTGGGATCCATCCACCACCCATGTGCTCCTCCTCCTCTCCCTTACCCCCACCTTTTCATACTGGTACTTCCCCTCTTGCTTTGCAATCCTGATGAAGTGTCTTGAGCCATCAACTGTCCATTTCGCTCCACAGAGGATATCTGACCTGCTGAGTTCTTCCAGTGTTTTGAGCACTGCTACAAAAAGTTTATAACTTTTAATAACATGAACTTTTGGCCTACAATGTACAGTAAAATGCTTGCCAAATTTACATAACTATTTCATTTTCTTCTAAATCTGTTTTCTAGTCTGTCTCTTAGCTCTATTTTTACATTCTTCTTGCATTGCCCTGACACTTATTGGAGTTCAATTCCATTGGCACTATTTCCATCAGTTATGGATCTTCATGTGTGAGGTCCAAATGATCTTGTGCTATTTGCCGCAAGAAAGCAGCATCCATCATCAAGTATCTCTTGCCTTCAGGGCATGCTCTCTTCTCACTACAACCATCGGGTAGGTGGTACAGGAGCCTTAGTTCCCACAATACCAGGTTCAGAAAAACCCTCAACCATCAAGTTCCTGAACTGGCACAAATAACTTCACTCACCACAACTTGGAACTAATTCCATAATCTACAAGCCAAGCTCAATTTTCAGGACACTAAACCTCAGTATGTTTTTTTTTTGATTTGCTCTTTGTCTTCTTTTGCACATTGGTTGGTTGTCTTTATTCAGGTGTAGTTTTTCAAAAATTCTTCTGTATTTCTTTTTTTCCTGTAAATGCCTGCAAGAAAATGTACATATTTTGATGATAAAGTTATTTTGACTTTGACTTTGTTTGGTTTACTATCACTGAGTTTCACCACAGTAACCATGCAGGAACTGGCTGAGGGAGGATTTTACTACATCCCAGCAAGTTTACACGGTTTGGAGTTCATGTTGGAAAGTATTGTGTACGATATGAAGTACTGTGTATCTCTGGTTGCCACAGAAAGTGGAGGTTGTGGAGAGAGTGCAGAAGAGGTTCACCAGGATGCTGCCTGGATAAGAGAGTAGGAGCTATAAAGAAAGGTTGGATAAACTTGGGTTTGCTTTAGAATGATGGAAGCTGAGAATAGATATGATAGAGGTTTTTTAAATTATGAGAAGCATAGATGAAATAAACAGTCAGAATCTTTTGCCCAGGGTAGAAATATCAAACACTAATTTAAGGGGCAGAATCAGGGGCAAGTCTTTATTTACACAGAGAAGTAGGTGCCTGGAATAGGTTTCCAAGAGAAGCAGTGGAAACTGACAGTCTGGTGGAATTTAAAAGGTTTTTAGATAGATGAGGGGAATAGAAGGATATCAACGATGCAGAGACAGACATACTTTATTGATCCCAAAGAAAATTCGGTTTTGTTACAGTCACACCAACCAAGAATAGTGTAGACAATATAGCAATATAAAACCATAAATAATTCAATAATAATAGGTAAATTATTCCAAGTGGAAATAACTCCAGGACCATCCTATTGGCTCAGGGTGTCTGACACTCCGAGGGAGGAGTTGTAAAGTTTGACGGCCACAAGCAGGAATGACTTCCTATGATGCTCAGTGTCACATCTCGGTGGAATGAGCCTCTGGCTGAATGTACTCCTGTGCCTAACCAGTACGTTATGGAGTGGATGGGAGACATTGTCCAAGAGATTTAGTATAAATTGCTGCCAACTTTGGCACAACTTTGTGCACTGAATGACCTCTCCAGTGCTGTGCTGTTCAATGTTCTGAAGCAGTCCAATAAACCACCCACAAATGGGTGAGGGTAAAACAATCCTATTCAAATAGTGGGGCTGCCAATAACCAGACGATCAAGGAAATGAACATCAAGAAAAAGCTGCAGATGCTGAAAATTCAAAATAAAACAGAAAAAGCTGGAAAAGCTCATCAATTCAGACAGAAAGAATTGTTTCCTGGCCTGCTGAGTATTTCCAATTTTTTTTTTGTTTTTTTTTATTCTCACAGAGGACACAGGCTTAGCTAAAAGGTTGAAGAGGAGGCGAGAAGAATTTCCCTTGGTCAATGAAAATTTGACAACATATTCAATATTATAACTGTAAATACAATGAGGTCTGTGCATAGGATGTCTCATTTGCTCAGCCAGTTGAGCACCTCACAACTGCACCGACCTGAGTTCAGTCCTGACCTCTGGTACTGCCTGAGTGTAGTTGGCACGTTCTCCCTGTGAATGTGTCTTGAGTCATCATCTGCCCTCAGTAACTCAGAGTCAGACTCTGGGTGGCTGTGATGCCTAAAGTGTTGCTGCTTGGGATTTGGCAATGCCAACGCATTCAAATTTCAAGGATAAATGGTTAAGGTGTTCAGCGACACAGTGCATGGAGTGATCATAAGGTATTGATTTCTCAGTCTGAAGCAAATGTTCAGATCTTGGACATAGGAGGATGGAGTACAGCATTCTCTGAGGCAAGACAGCATTGGCTTTGCTTCTCAGCTGCATAAATAGTGAATAATCCCAACCTTATAACATATTCAGAAAGATCCTTTTCCAAACCTTCCCTTTTCTCTTCCCCTTTCTTCTTTCATTCAATGATTTCTAAACATTCTAAATTTTCTGCAGGTGCTCAGAATACTTGAAACTTTGGGAAAAAAGCTATGTTTTCAAAAGCATAGCTGTTTTCCAAAATAAAGTGCAGAGAGTAGTGGACTCTGCCCAATATATCAAGGGTACATCCCTCCCCACCATCAGTAGTGTCTGCAGGAGGAGCTGCCTCAGGAGGGCAACGTCCATCATCAAAGATTCCCACCATCTGGGCCACGCCTTCTTCTTATATTTATCATCAGCCAGGAGGTACAGAAGCCTGAAGTCCCACATTTCAACCATTCAGTTCTTGAACCAACTAACACAATCCTAATCACTACAGTTTGGCAATATGATAACTACTTTGCACAGAAGAAGCATTTTTTGGATCTAATTGTGCTCTTCCTTGTAAATATTGTATAATTTATGTTTAATTGTTTTTCTTGTGGATACTACTTATTTGATGCTATGTGCCTGTGATACTGTGGCAAGTAAGTTTTTCATTGCACTTGTGTATATGAAAGTAAACTTGACTTTGAATTTGCCTCTGCTCTAATTTAGAAGAAGGAGATAAATTCCTCTCTTTTTGAAAGTCTCTGTCATCTATCACATGCAGAGGACTATAAGCTACAACACGCAATGTCAGCCAACACAGCCGTACTGCAAATCACCCCCCTCTGCCACCTCAACCACCATTTGATCGGAGCCAGGCGTCAGGGGCCATAGTTTGATTTGCAGAGAGGTGGGTCCAGATTAAATATGGAAAGGCACAGTCTCTGGAGTAGATGGTGAATCTCAGTGGCCACCTTGCTGAATTCCCAGCCTCCACATGCCGTGCTCTTTGATCATATGTTATAAAGATATCCTGGGGGTAGAACTTCCCAGCCAGAGGCCTACTCTCTCCTCTCTCAGCCTCTACACTCTATATACCATAAGCTGCGGACCCTCTCCTCATCTTGCATCAGCCTGGAAGTGAAACTGGGGTACAGGTGTCATAATTCAGTGATCATTGAAAAGCAGTGGCTCACAGGAGTTTCAGCATTTGAAGAGTAGTAAACCACAGATCGAGAGTGAGAGAAGGGGAAAATCACTTAGGTCAGAGATTGTCCATAAAAAGCAGTGCTTTGCGGGAATTTTGGCATTTGAACAACCGCCAATTAGAGATTAGATTTATTAGCAAGTGCAAAATAAAATTAGGCACAGGCAAGTGGATTGGCCACGAGGACATACCCGACCAAAATGTTTCCATAGAGGGCTTCCAGACCGTTCGGGCTGATCGGAATTGCACTGAGAGCGGTAAGCGTAAAGGAGGGGGGCTTGCTGTTCTGGTTAACAACAGATGGTGCAATCCTGGTCATATTACGATCAAGGAACGTGTTTGTAGCCCGGATATTAACTTTTTGCTGTTGGACTCCGGCCATATTATTTGCCAAGGGAAATCTCACATGCAATTGTGGTTGTTGTGTACATCCCTCCCTCTGCCAACCCGACGTCAGCGTGTAACATCATTCACATCGTCATAGCCAGACTACAAACCCAGCACCTGAGTGCCCTCTTTACCATCTCTGGTGACTTCAACCATGTTACCATGGCTAGAACACTGCCCAATTTCATGCAGTACGTGAACTGTACAACCAGAGGGGAGAGGACCCTGGACTTGATGTATGCTAACGTTAAGGATGCTTACAGCTCCTCTCCCCTCCCCCCACTGTGAAGGTCAGATCACAATCTGCTGCATCTCAAACCCTGCTACGTGCCTCTGGTGAAGAGTAAACCCTCAACCTTGAGGTCAGTGAGGAAATAGTCGGGGGAGGCTTATGAGGCACTCCAGGATTGTTTTGAGGCGACAGACTGGCAGGCCCTCTGTGAGCCACATGGAGAGGACATTGATGGGCTCACAGAGTGCATCACTGGTTACATCAACTTCTGTGTGGACTGCAATGTTCCGGCAAGAACTGTACTTTGTTATTCAAATAACAAGCCATGGGTAACAAAGGACATCCTGAATGCTAAAAAGAGGGCGTTTAGAGATGGAAATAGGGAGGAGCTGAGGACTATACAGAGGGACCTGAAAGCCAAGATCAGGGAGGCTAAAGACAGGTACAGGACGAAGCTTGAGTGGAAACTCCAGCAGAACAACATGAGAGAGGTCTGGAATGGGATGAGGACCATCACTGTGTTCCGGCAAACCAGCAGCAGAGGAGCTGAAGGCAGTGTGGACAGGGCCAACGAACTTAACCTGTTCTTCAATAGATTTGACACTGTGGCCCCTGCCCATCCCTCACATGATTCATCTGTTGTCGGCCCCCAATCAACACATACTCCACTGTCCCCTACTACCCCTCCTCACAGCCCCCAAACCCTGCTCTCAAGACTACACCCCTCCCTCACCTGAAACCACCACAGTGGGCTTCACAGCTGAACAGGTGAGAAGACAGCTGAAACGTCTCCACCCAAGCAAGGCTGCAGGCCCGGATGGTGTCAGCCCCAGGGTGCTCAAAGCCTGTGTCCCCCAGCTATGTGGAGTACTTCACCATGTCTTCAACCTGAGCCTGAGTCTCCAGAGGGTTCCTGTGCTGTGGAAGAAGTCCTGCCTCGTCCCTGTACCAAAGACGCCGTGCCCCAGTGGCTACAATGACTACAGACCGGTGGCATTGACCACCCACATCATGAAGACCCTGGAGAGACTTGTTCTAGAGCAGCTCCGGCCTATGGTTAGGCCACACTTAGACCCCCTCCAGTTCACCTATCAGCCCCGACTAGGAGTTGAGGATGCCATCATCTACCTGCTGAACCGTGTCTACACCCACCTGGACAAGCCGGCGAGCACTGTGAGGGTCATGTTTTTTGACTTCTCCAGTGAATTCAACACCATCCACCCTGCTCTGCTGGGTGAGAAGCTGACAGTGATGCAGGTGGATGCTTCCCTACTGTCATGGCTTATTGATTACCTGACTGGCAGACCACAGTACGTTCGCTTGCAACACTGTGTGTCAGACAGAGTGGTCAGCAGCACTGGGGCTCCACAGGGGACTGTCCTGTCTCCCTTTCTCTTCACCATCTACACCTTGGACTTCAACTACAACACAGAGTCTTGCAATCTTCAGAAGTTTTCTGATGATTCTGCCATAGTTGGATGCATCAGCAAGGGAGATGAGGCGTAGTACAGGGCTACGGTGGAAAACTTTGTCACATGGTGTGAGCAGAATCATCTACAGCTTAATGTGAAAAAGACTAAGGAGCTGGTGGTGGACCTGAGGAGGGCTAAGGCACCGGTAACCCCTGTTTCCATCCAAGGGGTCAGTGTGGACATAGCGGAGGATTACAAATACCAGGGGATACGAACGGACAATAAACTGGTCTGGTCAAAGAACACTGAGGCTGTCTACAAGAAGGGTCAGAGCCGCCTCTATTTCCTGAGGAGACTGAGGTCCTTTAACATCTGCCGGACGATGCTGAGTATGTTCTACGAGGCTGTGGTGGCCAGTGCTATCATGTTTGCTGTTGTGTGCTGGGGCAGCAGGCTGAGAGTAGCAGACACCAACAGAATCAACAAACTCATTCGTAAGGCCAGTGATGTTGTGGGGGTGGAACTGGACTCTCTGACGGTGGTGTCTGAAAAGAGGATGCTGTCCAAGTTGCATGCCATCTTGGACAATGTCTCCCATCCACTCCATAATGTACTGGTTAGGCACAGGAGTACATCCAGCCAGAGACTTATTCCACCGAGATGTAACACTGAGCATCATAGGAAGTCATTCCTGCCTGTGGCCATCAAACTTTACAACTCCTCCCTCGGAGTGTCAGACACCCTGAGCCAATAGGCTGGTCCTGGACTTATTTCCACTTGGCATGATTAACTTATTATTATTTAATTATTTATGGTTTTATATTGCTATATTTCTTCACTATTCTTGGTTGGTGCAGCTGTAACGAGACCCAGTTTCCCGCGGGATCAATAAAGTATGTCTGTCTGTTAGAGTGGGGCTTTGAGGCTTTAGCTCTTCATGGCTTCAGCAAGGACAGGCTTGAGTGAGAGAAGGAAAAAAGCGATAGCTAGGTTTTTTTGGTTTATTTATTGTTTTCTTCTTTACAATTCGACAGTTAAAACAGTTGGGATGCCAGACATGATAGATGAATGCTCCACTTGCAGGATATGGGAAGGTGGAGACCTCCAGTGTCCCTGATGACTTCAACTGCATTTAGTGAATCCAGCTGCAGCTTCTAACAATCCACATCAAGGAGTTGGAGATGGATCTGGATGAACTTCAGATCATTTGTGAGGCTGAGGAGGTGATAGACAGGGTATATAGAGAAGTAGTTGCACCCAAGGTGCAGGCCACAGGAAAGTCAGGAGGGTGAAAGGGGGTTAAGCAACCAGTGTAGAGTACCGTAGATTTCGCACTACAGAGCGCACCTGATTAAAAGCCGCTGGCTCTAATTTTAGAAAGAAAATCAATTTTGTACTTGTACAAGCCGCACCGGATTTTAGGCCACACCGGATTTTCAGCCGCAGGTGTCCCACGTTGTAATATGAGATATTTACACAGAAAGATATTACACGTGAGGATTTTTTAACTTTTAATTAAATCCATATGGTAACATAAACAAATACATATTGCAAATGCTTTTTTTCGAACCGTGCCTGTAACGCGGCTACTTTTAAATATACATACGTATCGGTAACACACAAATTACGTTGCGTATACTTTTTTACTGAACAACATTCCAATATCTCCTAACGACTGGTAAAAAATATATATACTGCAGCCTACCAGGAAAAGTTATTGATCGCCTTTAACTTAAAAGCAGCGTTCGCTCAGATCTAATGCCGCTCGCCCCCACCTTCCCGTTTATCGCAAACCGGTATTTCCCACAAGACGCGGCGAAACCGGATGTGACGTCATAGCATCCCGGGATGTAGTACAGAAAACAAATATAGTTAAAACACTTCTAACTTTAACTAGAAATTACTAACAAATGAATTACTAAGCGAAAATATTATAAACTAAATAACTGCCATAAAGGCAGCACAATGCTTTTCTTCGAGTGTTTTCCATGTTGATGAGGGTGAGTACAAATGACTGATTTACAATAATTTAATTGTGAAAGTGCGCTTGATTTATCGTACAATTTCATTGGACCTCTGTGAACTACTCATCAATTTTATTGGTCTACTGTTACGAGGCAAAATGTTTTTGGCGGCATGAAAAAAAATCATGCATTAGCCGCACCATAGTAAAGGCCGCAGTGTTCAAAGCTGTTCAAAATGTGGGAAAAAAGTAGCGGCTTATAATCCGACATCTACGGTATTTCTGTGGCCATTCTCAACAACAGGTATACCGCTTTGTATACTATTGGGGAAGGGGGGGATCTGACCATCCAGCGGAAAATCACAGCAGTCAGGTCTTTGTCACTGAGTCAGAAGTGAAAAGCAGAAAAGAGGCATGCTGTGGTGATAGTGGATTTGGAAGTTAGAGGAATAGAAAGGAAGCTCTAGGTTCCCGGATGGTATGTTGTCTCATGGGTGCCAGGGTCTGGGACATCTTGGACCAAGTCATCAATATTCTTAAGTGGGAAGGTGAGCAGTCAGATGTTGTGGTCTATATATATATACCAATGATATAGGTAGAAAGAGTAACGAGGTTCTGCAAAGTGAGTTCAGAGAGTTATGTGCTAAGTTAAATGGCAGGACCTCTAGGGTTGCGATATCAGGACTGTGTCACATGCTAGTGAGACCAGAAATAAGAAGTTCATACAGTTTACACATGGCTAAGGAGTTGGTGTAGGAGGAAGGGCTTCAGATTTTTGGGCTCCCTTCCAGGGAAGGTGGGACATGTACAGATGGAGGGTTTGCACCTAAACTGGAGGAGGAGGTCTAATATCCTAGTAGGAAGGTGTGGGGGGGGGGGGGGGGAAATTAAACTAGAGTTGTGGGGGGTTGGGAACCAGAGTGCCAGAACAGATAGTGGAGTGGTTGTGGAGATAGATGTTATTAAGACCCAGACAAAGTCAGGAATCAAAATGTTGATCATGGTGGAGCTAATGTTCTGATTTGTTGCTTATATTTAATTGCAAGTAAAGGCAGATGAGCTCAGGGCATGGATTAACACATGGAATTATGACATTGTAGTCATTAGTGAGCCTTGGTTACAGGAGAGGCAGGACTGCCAGCTCAATATTCTGGGATTCCATTGACTGAGTTGGAAAGATTAAAGGAGGAGAAGTGGCCATACTAGTCAGAGAAAATGTTACAGCAGTGCTCGGTCAAGATAGACTGGAGAACTCATCTAGTGAGGTTTAATGGGTGGAACTGAGGAAGAAGAAAGGTATGACCATGTTAATGGGGCTGTATTATAAACGAGCTAACAGTCTATAGGATTGGAGGAACAAATTTGTAGAGACATTGCAGACTGTTCTAAAAAGATAAGGTTGTGATGGTAGGTGATTTTAAATGTACACATTTTGACTGGGATTCCCATACTGTAAAAGGGCTAGATGGGACAGAGCTTGTCAAATGTGTTCAGGAAAGTTTCCTTAATCAGTAGTGCCAATGAAAGAGTGCGCAATACTTGTTCTTCTGTTAGGGAATGAGACCGGGCAGGTGACAGAGGTTTGTATAGGGGAACACTTTGCATTTAGTGATCATAATGCTATTAGTTTCAAGGTAATAATGGAAAAGGATAGGTCTGGTCTGTGTTGAGATTCTAAATTGGAGAAATACCAATTTTGAGGATGTCAAAATGGATCTGGCAAGTTTCGATTGGGACAGGCTGTTTTCTCACAAAGGTGTACTTGGTAAGTGTGAGGCCTTCAAACATGAAATTTTGATAGTACAAAGCTTGTATGTACCTATCAGAATAAAAGGCAAAGATAACAGATTTAAGGAACCTTGGTTTTCAAGAGATATTGAGTCCTTGATTACAAATAAAAAGGAGAAGCATAGCAGATATAGGCAGGTAGGAACAAATGAGGTACTTGAGGAGTATAAGAAATGTGAGAGAACACTTAAGAAACAAATCAGGAGAGCTAAAAGAAAACATGAGGTTGCTCTAGCAAACAAGGTGAAGGAGAATTCCAAAGACTTCAACAGATATGTTAAGAGCAAAAGGATTGAAGTGGACAAAATTGGTCCTCTGGAAAATCAGAATGGCAATCTATGCATGGAGCCAAAAGAGATGGAGAGATCTTAAATGTTTGTTTTTGCATCTGTATTTACTCGGGAGGTGGACACAGAGTCTATACAAGTATGGCAAAGCAGCAGCAAGATCATGGACCCTATGCACATTACAGAGGAGGAGGTGTTTGCTGTCTTGAGGCAAATAAGAGTGGACAAATCCCCAGAGCCTGACCATATGTTCCCTCGGATCCTGTGGGAGGCAAGAACAGAAATTGCAGGGGCCGTAGCATGCACATTTAAATCATCCTTAGCAACAGTGATGTATCGGAGGATTGGAGGATGGCAAATCTTGTCAAGCTGTTTAAGCAAGGTACTAAGAATAAACCAGGAAATTATAGGCGGGTGAGCCTGACATCAGTGGTGGGAAAGTTATTGGAAGGCATTGTAATAGATGGGATATATGAGTATTTGGGTGTGGTTAAATGGATCAGCAAATTTGTGGATGATACCAAGATGTAGGTGTAATGGACAGGGAGATAGCGTATCAAAGGTTGCAGTGGGATTTGGACCAGCTGGAAAAATGGACTGAAAAATGGTGGGTGGAATTTAATACAAATAAGTGTGAGGTGTTGCACTTTGGAAAGAGCAACCAGAGTAGGTTTTACAAGTGAGCGGTCATGTGCTGAGGAGTGTGGTAGAACAGAGGGCGCTGGAAATACAGGTCCACAATTCTTGAAAGTGGTGTCACAGGTAGATAGGGTCACTAAGAAGCCTTTTGCCACATTGGCCTTCAGAGATCAAAATATTGAGTGTAGGAGTTGGGATGTTGTGTTAAAGTTGTATAAGACCTTAGTGAGATCTAAATTGGAGTATTGTGTGCAGTTTTGGTCACCTATCTACAGGAAAGATGTGAATAGGATTGAAAGAGTACAGAGAAAATTTACAAAGATCTTGCCAGGTCTGGAGGACTTGAGTTATACGGAAAGATCGAATAGGTTAGACCTTTAATTCTTAAAATGTAGAAGATTGAGGGGAGATTTGATGGAGGTATGAGGAGTATGAATTTGATAAAATTATGAGGGGTATAGATAAATGCAAACAGGCTTTTTCCAATGAGGTTGGGTGGGTGCGACTACAACTAGAGGTCATGTTTTAAGGGTGAAAGGTGAAAAGTTTAAAGGGTGTTGAGATTATGGAATGAACTGCATCGAAATTGGATGCAATTTTGATTTCAACGCTTAAAAGAAACCTGAACAGGTACATGGATGGGAGGGGTTTGGAGCGATGTGGTCTGGGAGTAGTTCAGTGGGACTTGGCACCTTAAATAGTTTCGGAATGGAGTAGAAGGGCTGAAGGGCCTGTTTCTGTGCTGTAGTTTTCTGTGACTCTATGACATGGGTATGGTTATTTTTAGTTAAACTGCTGTTGGTTCCTCAAAAGTTCCAAACTTCAAGAATCAGAATCCTGGTAAATGGTGTCTATGCATTAAACCTTGCAGTGAATGGCAAGTACTGGTAAAACATATATCATGGTGGATCCTACCCGTCCTGCTAATGGACTGCTTGTCCCACTCCCATCAGGGAAGAGGCTATGCAGTACCCTCACCAGGAGCACTAGATACAAAAACAGTTACTTTCCCCAAGCTGATCAAAGCCTCAACCACTTAACCCACCCCACCACCCACACCTTCACTATATCCACATCAGCCACTCCTCTCCTTTGCCCCGCAGCACCTTCCATCCTCCAAGCATCTAGCATCACTGCACTGTACGTACATGGTCAGTCTATGCACATCAGCTAAACTTTTGTTTTTACAGCCACGCTCAAACAATCACATGTACATTGTGTTTTATAGCATTGCTTTTATGTTTATATTTATTATGTTTTTCTTTGTTTTTTATACTGTTCTTTATGCTTATAGTATTTTATTTTATGCTGCATCAGATCCAGAGTAACAATCATTTCATCTTCCTTTACACTCATGTACTGAAGAATGATAATAAACAATCTTAAATCTTGAATATTTCTACACTTTGGTTAGATTTAGATGCAAAATCAGCTGATGAGAGTTCCACTGGTACACAGTTGTGTAGGATGAGACCAGTGAGGAACATCAGTTTGACAAATATCTACAAGAAATAAAACAGGTTGAACTGCTACCATGGTTACTCACTGACCTAAATTCTCCCTCAAAGTACCTGAACTAGTATCCCAGAGAAACATGAATTCTGATTCCATCCTAAGATCTGGCAAAATAACTTAGATAAATTCTTTCTTGAGAACAAAACTGTAACCACAAAATCATCAGATAGTCATTAAAAGCATTAATGTTCTGCTAATGTCCTTCATAAAGTGAGTCCAGCATTTTAGCCTACCTGTGACTTGAATAACATGGTTAATTCTTGGAGCAACACACACAAAATGTTGGAGGAATGCAGCAGGTCAGGCAACATTTATGAAGAGGAATGAACAGTTGATGTTTATGGCCGAGACCCGTCACATAATCCTGATGAAGGGTCTCGGCTTGAAACATCAACTGTTTAATCCTCTTCATAGATGCTGCCTGACCTGCTGAGTTCCTCCACTGTGTTACTCTGGATTTCCAGCATCTACAGAATCTCTTGTGCTTATGGTTAACTCTTAAATATCCTCTCCAACAACTACTCTGTTCAAAGACCAAAGAGGATGGACAAACAACACCAAGCTTGCTAATGGTGCTTACTCTTACCAAATTAGTGAAAAAAGAGACTAAAGTTAATCGTCTAGCTCTAATGCAACAGAATAGCATCATACTAATTCAAGGGAAGTGCAGATGATAACAGATAGAACCAGAAATAGTAATGATTACTCAGATATGGTTACAGAAAACTCAGGAATGTGAGAGATATCATACATTTAGAAAAGGCAGAGATGATAAAAATGACAGACTCAATAGGAAAGAAAGAGAAAAAATTGCTTTGTATCCATCTGAAGAAAACAGAATCCAGTGAAAAATAAAAGGAAAATAGACAAATGAAATGCAAACCAAGTGAGTTGGAAGGGAAAGGTAGGGGGAATAAGATAAAGGAAGATGTGTGCGAGATGACCTCCTAGCCTCATATATATATAACAGCAACAAAGAAGGATTTATTGCAGTATCTCATGTTGATGTTTGAATCATAAAAACAGAAATATAAGTCGGGAAACAGTTAAGTAATAGAATGTATGAATTAAGAAAGACAATTTTGATGAAGATTAGTACTGAATTGGAGAAAGGCCAATCCTAGAACATGGGAAAATATAATGGACAAAATTTATTGGCAAACAATAATATAAAACTGCAATTTAAATATGAACCTTTGAATTTGATGTGCAAAAGAATTCAGGAAAAATATATTCCATGAATAAACTAAACAAATTAAACCATAATGAGACACCATGGATAAACAATGACATAAGAGAAAGATTAAACATTACAAAGTATCTTATGCTAAGATACACTATCAACAGTGTATGTTAAAAGAACAAAATTGGGAAATGAGTCAAACACAACTGAAAGGGCAAAAAGGAACTATGATAATAAGGAACATAGAGCAAAATGAGAAAATACTTCACATTCATATAAATGTAAATGGCAGTAAAGCCATTAAAGGATGGTCACAATAATATCATTGGCATGGCTGGCAAAATGGTAAGACATTTTGAATTGACATTTAACAGAAAGCTAGGGAACATAGACATGGTGCTGGTAGATATGATAATCAATAATTTGAAATAGAATAAAGACTAATCAAAATAGTCACACATCAGATGAGATGGATAAATGGTTATATTTTAAGGGTTTCTAGAAAAACAGCTAACGGCATCTTTACACACATTTAATAATTTGTTAGCTAAGAGGGTGATGTCAAAGGGCAGGCATGTATCCAAAGTAATACTTAGGTTTAAGGAGTGGGCGAAAAAAATCCAGGAATTGAAGGTCAGTGAATTTAAGAATATTAAGAGTGAAAATAATAGAATAACCACCCACAATGATAAAAACAAGAATCTGAAAGTACAATATTGATTTTCAGTCTGGATTTTAAAATGAAAAAACTTGCTTGATGGACATCATAAACTTTTGAAATAATAAAAACGGCCAAGTAGGGTTTTCAATTTATCCAAATTTTCAAGTGACTCAATAATAGATTAATGAATATTGTCAAAGATGAGGACATCAATGGGCGAATAAGTAAGTAGATAGCTTGTTGGCTAAGAAAGCAGAGTAGAAGGAAAGTGTAACTTTCCAACTTAACAACAGATGGGGAGTCAAGTCCCATGAGGATCAGTGTTGGAGACATTTGAGTTCACAATGGCTTATGCATGTATCAAAAATATGTTTTCTAAATTTGTAGAAAGCATAACATTGGGAGGGATAGTCAACACTAAAGAGCATAGCAGCTAGTAAGATGTAGACATTAATAAACTTGGAAAATGTGAATATAATTAGGAATAAACTTTAAAATAAATAAATTTGGCGCATTGCATTCAATAATTTAAATAAGCTGTTGGCAGTTTAGTAGGAAAATACTGTATATCTAAATGTAGTAACGAGCAAAGGTTCCCAGAATAAATATACCAATATCTGAAGGTAACAATGCAGATTGGTAGACAATGCAAGAAGTATGCCAACTATTGGGATCTAGAATGACAGAATTTAAAAATTAAAAAAAACCTTCTTACAAACCTTGGTCAGAGCACATGTGGAGTGCTGTGCTTAATTTGTTTGGAAACAACATTCATATTATGGAAAAGGACACAGAAGTGGCAATAAAAAATCCCAAAGTATGGTGTTAGATGGTATAAAATCATGAGAGATTTTTACAGGGTGGATGTGGAAAGAACATTTCCCCTTGAGGGAGAGTCTAGAACAAGGGGTTACTGCTTAGAACTAAGTGGTTAGCCATTTAAGGTGGAGATGAGCCAATTTATTTTCTGTCAGAGTCGTGAGTCATTAAAATCTTCTTCCTTGAAATGAGGTAGAAGCAGAGGTTATGAATATTTTTAAGTTAGATTTAAATAAGTGCCAGATAATCAGGGGGTGAAAGGTTACCACAAGTAAACTGGAATGTGGATTGATGATGGAATTAGATCAGCCATGAGCTAAGTGAAGAACGAAGCAGGCACTGGGGCCAGGAGACTGAACTGTTTCTAATTTGTGTTTTCATAAAATACCAAGTTATGCATGTCAGGAAATGATAAACACACTTGAAAATTGAAAACTTGGAGGATATGTAAAAACGATCTTTAAACTTTGAAGATGTTATGATAAAGGCCCTGATATTGAAGGTGTGCTGCAAAGGTAGTGTTAGAACATAGAACAGTACAGAACAGGCCCTTCTGCCCACAATGTCGTGCTGACTCAATTAAATTAGTAATCAAATAGCCAACTAAATAAATCCCTTATGCCCACACAATGTCCATATCCTTCCAATCTCTTCACATTCATGTGCCTATCTAACGTCTCTTAAAAATCCCTAATGTATCAGCCTCTACCACCATTTAAGGCAGCACATTCCAGACACCCACCAGCCCCTGTGTAATAAACTTGCCCCTCACAGCTCATGTGAACTTAACCTCTCACACTTTAAGTGCATGGCATCTGGTATTAGACCATAAGACCAAAAGATGCAGAAGCAGAATTAGGCCATTTGGCCCAGCTGATTGATTTTCCCACTCTCCCTCAGTTTCCCACCCCATATCCATCAATACCCTGACCAATCAAGAATCTGTCAACCTCTGCCTTAAATACACATAAAGACTTGACCTCCCTAGCTGCCTGTGGGAAAGAATTCCACAGACTCACCATTCTCTGATGAAAGAAATTCCTCCTCATCTCCGTTCTAAAACAATACCCCTCTATTCTGAGGCTGTGTCCTCTACTCTTAGATTCCCCCACCTTGGGAAACATCCTCTTCACATCCACTCCATCAGGGCTTTTCACCATTCAACAGGTTTCAAAGAGGTCACCCCTCATTCTTCTGAATTCCAGTAAATACAGGCCCAGAGCTATCAAACACTCCTCATATGACAAACCACTCAATCCTGGAATCACATTCGTGAACCTCCTTTGATCCTTCTCGAGTTTCAGCACTTCCTTTCTAAGGTAAGGGGCCAAAAGCTGCTCACAATACTCCAACTGAGGGCTTACCAGTGCTTTATAAAGACTCAACATTAAATACTTGGTTTCATATTCTAGTCCTCTTGAAATGAATGCGAACATAGCATTTGGTTCCCTCACCACAGACTCAACCTGCAAATTAACCCTTAGAGAATCCTGTACAAGGACTCCTAAATTGCTTTGCACCTCAGATTTTTGTATTTTATCTCCATTTAGAAAATATTCAACCCTTTCATTTCCTCTATCAAAGTGCATGACCATATACTTCCTGACACTGTATTCCATTTTCTACTTCTTTGCCATTTTCCAAATCTATTTAAGTACTCCTGAGGCCTCACTACTTCCTCAAAACTACCTGCCACTCCACCTATCTTCATATTGTCTGCAAAGTTTGCAACAAAGCCTTCAATTCCATTATCCAACTCATTGACGTGTAACGTAAAAGAATCGGTCTCCAAACAGACCCCCATGGAACACCGTTAGTCACCGACAGCCAACCAGAAAATGCTCCCTTTATTCACACTCTTTGCCTCGCATCTATTGGCCACTGCTTTATCCATGCTAGAGTCTTTCCTGTAATACCATGGCTTACAGTTTGCTAAGCAAGTTTCCACTTGCTTCAAAAAGGCAACAATTATACCAGTGACTAAGAAGAATAATGTGGGCTGCCTTAATGACTATCGCACAATAGCACTCACATTGACAGTGAGGAAATGCTTTGAGAGGTTGGTCATGACTAGGCTGAACTCTTGTCTCAACAAGAGCCTGGACCCTTTGCAATTTGCCTATTGCCACAATAGGTCAATGGCAAACGCAATCTCAATGGCTCTCCACATGGCTTTAGACCACCTGGACAACACAAACCCCTATGTCAGGATGCTGTTCTTTGACTATAGCTCAGCATTCATACCATCATTCCCACAATCCTGATTGAGAAGTTGCAAAACCTGTGCCTCTGTACCTCCCTCTGCAATTGGATCCTCGACTTCCTAACCGGAAGACCACAATCTGTGCGGATTCGTGAAAACATATCTTCCTCGCTGACGATCAACATTGGCGCACCTCAGGGGTGTGTGTTTAGCCCACTGCTCTACTCTGTATATAGACATGACTGTGTGGTTAGGCATAGCTCAAATACCATCTATAAATTTGCTGATGATACAGCCATTGTTGGTAGAATCTCAGGTGGTGACGAGAGGGTGTACAGGAGTGAGATACGCCAATTAGTGGAGTGGTGTCACAGCAACAACCTGGCACTCAGCGACAATAAGACAAAAGAGATGATTGTGGACTTCAGGAAGGGTAAGATGAAAGAACACATACCAATCCTCATAGTGGGATCAGAAGTGGAGAGAGTGAGCAGCTTCAAGTTTTTGGGTGTCAAGATCTCTGAAGATCTAACCTGGTCCCAACATATCAATGTAGTTATAAAGAAGGCAAGACAGCAGCTATACTTTATCAGGAAATACACTCAAAAGCTTCTATATTTGTACCATGGAGAACATTCTGACAGGCTGCATCACTGTCTGGTATGGAAGGGCTACTGCACAGCACCAAAAGAAGCTGCAGAAGATTGTAAGTCTAGTCAGCTCCATTTTGGGTACTAGCCTACAAAGTACCCAGTACATCTTTAGGGAGCGGCATCTCATAAAGGCAGCGTCCGTTATTAAGGACTTCCTGCACACAGGGCATGCCCTTTTTTCACTGTTACCATCAGGTAGGAGATACAGAAGCTTGAAGACACACACTCAGTGATTCAGGAACAGCTTCTTCCCCTCTGCCATCTGATTCCTAAATGGACATTGAACCTGTGAAGACTACCTCACTTCTTTAAAAAATATACTGTATTACTGTTTTGCATGTTTTTTAAATCTATTCAATATATGTAATTGATTTACTTGTTTATTTATTTATTATCTTTTTGATTTTATTAACTATTATTATTATTTCTCTGCTGGATTATGTATTGCATTGAACTGCTGCTGCTAAGTTAACAAATTTCACATCACATGTTGGTGATAATAAACCTGATTCTAATTCTGATGTATGGCACCTTGTCAAAGGCCTTCTGAAAACCCCAGTACACAACATCAAATGATTCTCCTTTGTCTATCCTGTTTGTTACTTCTTCAAAGAATTCTAACGGATTTGTCAGGCAAGATTTTCCCTTGATGAAACCAAGCTGACTATTGCCTATTTATTACATGCCTCCAAGTAGCCCGAAACCACATCCTTAACAATTACCTCCAACATCTTCCCAACCACTGGTCTAGACTTTCCTTTCTTCTGCCTCTCTCCCTTCTTGAAGAGTGGAGTGACTTTTGCAATTTTCCAGTCTTCCGGAACCATTCCAGAATCTAGTGATTCTTGAAAGATCATTACTAATGCCTCTACAATGTCTTCAGCCAACTCTTTCAGATCCCTGGTGTGTACACAATCTGGTTCAGGTGACTTATCTACCTTCAGACCTTTCACCCAAGAACCTCCTCCCAAGTAATGGTAACTTCACACATTTCATGACCTCTGACACCTGGAACTTCCACCATACAGCTAGTGTCTTCCACAGTGAATACTGATGCAAAATGTTTGATCAGTTCGTCCTCCATTTCCTCGTCCCCTATTACTACCTCTCCAGCATCATTTTCCAACAGTCCGATATCCATTCTTGCCTCTTTTTTACATTTTAAGTATCTGAAGAAACCTTTGGTATCCTCTTTAATATTAATTGGCTAGCTTACGTTCATATTTTATCTTTATCTTCTTAATCACAAACAAGAGAAAATCTGCAGATGCTAGAAATCCAAGCAACACACACAAAATTATGAAGATCTCGACCTGAAACATCAACTGTACTCTTTTCCATAAATGCTGCCTGGCCTGCTCTTTGCCATCTTAATGACTTTTTTAGTTGCTTTCAGTTGGTTTTTAAAAGCTTCCCAATCCTCTTACTTCCCACTAATTTTTGCCCTATTATATGCCCTCTCTTTGGCTTTTATGTTGGCTTTGGCTTTTCTTGTTAGCCACGATGGTGTCATCTTGCCTTTAGAATACTTCTTCTTTGGGGTGTATCTATCCTGTGCATTCCAAATTGCATTATAATTTCAGAAATTCCAGCTATTGCTGCTCTGTCATCATCCTTGCCAGTGTTCTTTTCCAATCAGCTCTGGCCAGCTCCTCTCTCATGCCTCTGTAATTCCCTTTACTCCACTGTAATACTGATACATCTGACTTCAGCTTCTCCGTCACAAATTTCAGACTGAATTCAATCATATTATGATCACTTTCCACTAAGGATTCTTTTACTTTAAGCTCTCTTTTCAATTCTGGTTCACTGCACAACACCCAACGCAGCATAGTTGATCCACTAGTGGACTCAACCACAAGCTGCTCTAAAAAGCTATCTTCTAGGCATTCTAGAAATTCGCCCTCTTGGAATCCAGCACCAATCAGACTTTCCCAATATGCCTGCGTATTGAAACCCTCATGATTATTGTAACATAGACCTTTTGGCATGCATTTTCTATCTCTTGTTGTATCTTGTAGATGGGGATGTCAACCCTGGGAAAAAGATACTGTCTGTCTATTCTATCTATGCCTCTCATAATCTTATAATCCTCTATCATATCTCCCCTCAGCCTTTGGTGTTCCAGAGAAAACAGCCCAAGTTTGTCCAAACTCTCGTTACAGCACATGCCCACTAATCCAGGCAGCATCCTGGCAAACCTCCTCTACACCCTCTCTAAATTCTCAACATCCTTCCTATAATGGAGCAAGCAGAAGTGTACGCAATACCCCAGATGCAGCCTAACTGGAATTTTGTAAAGCTGCATCAAAACTTCCTGACTTTTGAACTCAATGCCTCAACTAATAAAGGCAAGCATGCCATATGCCTCCTTAACTACCCTATCAACCTGTGTAACCATTTCAGGGAGCTATGAACTTGGGCCCTCTGCTCAAAAGCACTGTAAAGAGTTTTGTCTCTGCTCATTACTCCTGATGCTTCACTGACTACGTGAGAATATTTGGAATATTGGTAAACTGGTTTGTTAATCTCACGAGCAGTGATATACAGCAGAAAACTTTGATTTGCATGTTATCCATACAAATTATTTCATGACAACAGTACATTAAGGTAGTATAAGGGAGGACAATAACAATGTAGAATAGAGTGCAACAGTAATAGAGAAAGAGCAGTGCAGGCAAACAATAAGGTGCAGGGCAATGACGAGGTAGATTGTGAGGTCAAGAGTCCATTTTATCATATTTGATGACCATTCAATAGTCTTATAACAGTGGAATAGAAGTTGTCCTTGAGCCTGGTGGTACATGCTTTCAGTATTTGTATCTTCTGTCCAGAGAGAGGGAATATCCTGCCTTTAATAGGAAAACAAATCCAATGTGGCCAGTTACTGCCTCAACATCTTACTCTCAATCACCATCACGCTGCTGGGAGATGTAATGGACACACACGTATCAAGAGGCACTTATGAATAATGTTGTCACAAATGCCACTTTGACCTCTACTGGAACTACTGAGTCTGAACTTCATTCAAACATGCACAAAAAGCAACAGATTCCAAGGGTGAGGTGACATCAAGGCATTGTTGTTGGAGAGTTGCATTAAGTAGCAGGAGTAAAAAACAGTCAGTAGGGTTAACCCGACAAAACTCTTCCCTAGCTGGAGTCATAACAAGCAAACAAGAAAATGGCTGTAATTGCAGAAGGACAAATATCTCATCTTGAGGACTTCTCTGTTGGAATTCCTCAGATCCTAGGACTGACCACCTTTAGAAGCTTCATTAATGGCATTCATTTCATCACAAGGTCAAAATTGGGAACAGTTGCAGATAACTGTGTAATGTTCAGAACTATACACAACCTCACATCATAAAAGATCTCAGGCTTCATAGAAGGAAGACATGGAAAGCAATCATGCTTGGACCTAAAAGTGAAAGGTAGTGTTCATGCAACATAAGATTCAGACAATGGCCATCTCTAATAAGGAAGAGTCTAACCACCTCATTTTGAGATTAACTCTTATTATAGTCTCTAAAACCCCTATTGGTTTCAACATATTGGTGTTCACCATTGAACAGGAATTAAATTGATCAGCCATGTAAATGTTGTGGCTATAAGGTTGGAGGTTGTGCATTTGTAAATCATCGTGAGGTCCTGGAGAAGGGCAAGCAAGAGCCATCCTGGCTATTCCATATCAAGGTTATACGTGAATTGGAGTTGGTGGCATACCCACTAACGTATACTCTTTATTTTTTAAGTGGTGGAGAATACAGATACAGAAAGAATAGTCATTGAATCTTTAATGAGTGCATGTTGTAAAACATGCAGCAACTCAGCATCTATGGTGGGGAACACAGTTAATATTTCAGGCTGAGACCCTTCATCAGGTTTGGAAAGGAATGGGGCAAGAAGCCAGAATAAAAAGGTGAGGGGAGGGACAGGTGATAGGTGAGGGGGAAGGTGGGTGGATGATGTGAGAAACTGGGAGGTGAAAGGTGAAGGAGGTAAAGAGCAGTCACAGCACATCAGTGGTGAAAGTAGTTAATATTGAAGGAGGGTTAAGTAAAGCTCAAGAAAGTTGTTTTGTTTGAGGGGTTTTGAGATTCTTGACTGTTTCTGGAGCATTCCAAACAAAAGCTTGACTGTTACTTTCTTACCACCAATTCATTGTGGATGCAATGTGTACTGTGTAGAACATGCAACAAAGCAGCACATCAGGGATTTGTACCTTCTAAATTCATAACATGTACAATCTAAAAGGACAATGGTACATTGGTTTACTATTGTCACATGTAAAAAGATACAAACCTCTTGCATACTGTCCATACAGATCATTTCTTTACATTGAGGTAGCTCAAAGGAAAACAGTAACAGAATGCAGAATAAAGCGTTAAAGTTACAGAGAGAATGCAGTGCAGACAGGCAAGAAGATGCAAGGCCACAATGAGGTAGGTTGTGAGGTCAAGATCATTTTAATGTGATAGGACCTCATACCATTCAATAATTGTATAGCAGCAGAATTGAAGTTGTCCTGGAGCCTGGAGGTACTGGCTTTGAGGCTTTTGTATCTTCTGCCCGATGGGAAGTGGGGAGAAGAGAGAATGTTGGGGTGGGTGGTGTCTTTGATTATGCTGACTGCTTTACCGAGAAGTAACACAATCCTGTCTTGGAAATATCTGACCCCTGCTTCATCATAATTGGCTAATGATTATTCTCTCTCAGTCCTCACTAACTAACAGGAGCATTTTCACCATGACGACTACAGTCAGGTGATTCCCTGCCACTCCACATGGTTATCTATGGAAAGGCATCAAATTCTAACCTTGTCAGCAACATGTACATCTCTGGAGAGAATGTGATAAAGAAGTCACAGGATCTTTCCAGTAGATAACAGGGTCATCAGAACAAATCACTTTACCCAGAGGGAAGTGAGAACACAGAACTTGTGACCCCAGGCAGTGACCAAAGAGGATAACATTGATGCATTTGAAGAGAGGTTATATAAACATTTGAGACAGAAAAGAATATATAGTGTTAAATACTAGGAATATGAAAAAATACTTAAGGAAAACATAAATGTTAGCTTCAAGTATTTGGCTCAGACAGTCTATTTCTGTGTTGTATTTCATTTATATAGATTTTGTTGCTTCCAGCAACGTTCCATCCAGTCAGGCTGAGTGACTGGAAAAAGCTCTGCAGAAGTTGTTGAGGGCCCTGCACGGTCAGCCTATGAGTGACTCATGTTTACATGAGGGGTGTAACCGATGCGAGTAAAAGCGCAAAATGAGTGTAAGTGACCTGGGTGTAATTCTTTTGATATGTTGAGCTCATGGACCCATGCAAAATCCCAATCTCAAGGAGGGGATATAACATAATAATCAATAAAACAAACTCTGAGTCCTTCTCTGTCCTGGAGAGGTTTGCCAACTGGTGCCATTGTCAATTTCAGTTAACACAGTATGAATTGAGTTTAAGCATGGCATATTCAACAGGGGCTCCACACTCTACGATCCACTGTTGTAATAAGGTATCAACCCACAAGTCAGATGCTATTTCACAGCTTTTACTTTTTACTTCATTTAACCCAATTTTCCTTGCTTTATTTTAAACTCAGTTTTACTTACTGTCCTTTCTTTGGATCTCATCTCCTTATTTAATTGCTGCTTTTCTCTTGATTAAACTGAGAAAATGAGATCATGCTTTACTTAGTTCTTTCCCACAATCTCTTCCTGCCTTTACAGTTACCTTGTTTAATTTTAATGTTTTGATATCAATTTTTCTGAACTCCTCTTTGTCCCTATATTTTAGTTAGATTTCCTCTTCCACTTCACTCTTCTCAGAAATCCACTTAGGACATGCAAATTTGACTGAGGAGCACTCTATCATAGAGAAAGCAACAGTGTGGGGGAAAGAAAATAAATGACAGAGGAAAGTAGATTGCCAAGGAAGCCAATCAAATTCCGATGAGTTTTTTGCAAAGGCAGCAAGACGAATGAACTATATGCAGAGACAAATGGAAACAATTATATAGAGGAAACAGCAGGGAAGTTTACCAGCTTGGTGAATATGAATGTATTCTAAAATTTTAAAGTTTAACTTTTTGTTATATTTTCAGAAAGATTTGCGTTTAGAAGCAGCCTTTCATTTTTGTAGTAAACTGATATTCATTGGAAGTCTTTCCCCCAAACAATTTCCACTTTTAACAAGTGATTTGCATCCTTTATTTATCCAAGGAATTCAGACATATTGAACACATTCATCCCCTCTGCTTTTCCTCTCTCTGTCTACTCCTCACTATCCTTAATCTATCAGTGAGGGTGCCAACACTCCATCCCTCTGAGGGACATTTGCAATCCAATGTCACTTAACAAATAACTATCAATTTAATATTCAGTATATGGCAGAAGGGATAATGTTCACATGCTCAACAAAGTGGTACTAACATAAATCTGCAAAACAGTCAAAATAAATTGGGAAAAATAATGGTTACAGCATCGAATTTGCATGGAATGGGATTTAATGCTCCTGGTTATAACATTGAATGGAAGGAAAACAAGGAGTTGGATGGACAATGTTAGTTAGTGATTTTATCAGAGCACTGGAACGTAAAGATTGTACTTAACCAAACTCCATATGGATAGAATTAAGAAATCGGAAGGGAAATAGTTCAATTCGCCTCTCCATTGCAGACCACCAAACATGGAAATGAATCAGAGGGCAGTTTCTTCAGGGCACTCAGAGGTATGCAAGTGAAAAAGCTTATGAACATTAGGTGATGTGAATCACTCCCAAACTAGGCCATGAATAAAAGAAATTGTCTGTCAAGGGGGGAAATATGATTTAAGAATGTTTCGATAACCATTCATTAGTTTGGCCAAAATAATTGTTTCACTACTCACATGAATATTTCAAGACTGCTAACTGTAAGCCCATGGATATTATTTGCCTATTATCCCACCTCAAAATCAGAATCTGGTTTAATACTATTGGCATATGTCAGAAGATTTGTTGTAATTCGGCAGCAGTACATTGCGATATGTATTAATAAACAAGCTTTAAATAAGTGTAGATAAACAAATTAATTTAAATAAGTAATGCAAAATGAGAGGAAAAAATAATGAGGTAGTGTTCATGGGTTCATTGTCCATTCAGAAATCTGCTGGCAGAAGGGAAGAAGCTCTTTCTGAAATGTTGACTGCTCCTCCTAGATGGCATCAATGAGAAGAGGGCATGTCCTGCGTAATGAAGATCCTTAATGATGGATGCTGCCTCTTCAGGGCATCAACTTTTCAAGGTGTCCTCGATACTGGGGAGACTAGTGCCCATTAGTTTACAACTTTCTGCAGCTTTTTCTGATTACGAACAGCTGCCAGACCGTAGCAGTACATCGGTAGAAATTTGAAAGTGTCTTTGGTGACATATCAAGTCTCCTCAACTTCCTAATGAAATAAAGTCGCTGTTGTGCCTTCTTTGTAATTGCATCAATAGATAGATCTTCAAAGATGTTGACACCCAATGACACTCAATGAGGACTGGTGTGTGTTCCCTTCTCCTTTCTGAAGTCCGCAGTCAATTCCTTGGTCTTACTGATGCTGAGTGCAAGGTTGCTGTTATGACACATTTGAACCAGCTGATCTATTTTGCTCCTGTATGCCTCCCTGTCACCATCTGAAATTCTTCCAACAACGGCAAATTCATTGATAGCATTTGAGTTGTGCCTAGACACACCGTCATGGGAGTAAAGAGAGTAGAGCAGTGAGCTAATCGCATATCCTTGAGGTGCGCCAGTGTTGATTGTCAGCGAGGAGGAGGTGTTTTTTCTGATCTACGCAGACTGCAGTCTCCAGGTGAGGAAGTCAAGGATCCAGTTACAGAGGGAGATACAGAGACCCAGGTCTTGGAGCTTGTTGATTAGAATTAGCAGGTATGATCGTGTTGCATACTGATCTGTGATCAATGAACTGCAGCCTGATGTAGGTATTAATGTTGTGTGGTGATCCAAAGCTGAGCAGAGAGCCAATGAGATTGCATCTACTGTAGACCTATTGTGGTGATGGGTAAATTTGAGTGGGTCCATGCCATTGGCAGGAGTTGAGTTTTGCCATGACCAACCTCTCAAAGTATTTCATCAAAGTAGATGATGACAATAAACTGCACTCTGGTGTATGGCCCCTACCTCCAAGTACCTCAAAATCCCACCCTTAATAACAGATTCCTACATCATCCCAACTACTGAAGTCAAGCTAACTGGCCTATGAATTTTTTTTCTGGCTCCCTCTTTTCTTAAAGAGTGGAGTGACATTTGTAATTTTCCAGTCCTCCGGAACCATTCCAGAATCTAGTGATTCATGAAAAATCATTACTAATACTTCTACAATCTCTTCTGCTATCTCTTTCAGAACCCTGGGGTGTAGTCCACCTAGTGGCTTATCCAATTTCAGACCCCTTCCAACCAACTTTGGCTAGCTTCCCGCTCATGCCTCTATAGTTGCCTTTTCTCCACTGTAATAATAATACATCTGACTTCAGCTTCTCTATCTCAAACTGGAGAAGAATAATTCTATCATTTTATGTTCACTGCACCCAAAAGGCTCCTGTGTCTTAAATTCCGTGATCAAATCTGGTTTATTACACAATACCCTAACCGAATTACTTTTCCCCAGTGGGCTCAAACACAAACTGTTCTAAAAACCCATCATGTAGGCATTATAGAAATTCCCTCTCTTGGGATCCAACACCAACCTGATTTTTCCAGTCTACCTGCACGTTGAAATTCCCTATGACTATTGCAACATTGGTGCTTGTACATGCCCTTTCTATCTCCCTTTGCAATTTGTACCCCACATCCTGGCTACTGTTCAGAGGCCTATAGATATAGATACCCTTTGAGTTTCTTAAATCTACCACAAGGATTCTAAATCTTCCCATCCTATGTCACCTCTTTCTAAGGTACCCTACCCCTCTGCCTACCTGCCTGTCCTTTCAATATAATGTGTATCCTTGAATGTTAAGCTCCCAACTATGACCTTCTTTAAGACACAACTCTGTGATGCCCACAACATCACACCTGCCAATCTCTAACTGCGCTTCATGATCATCTGCTTTATTCCATATACTGCATGCATTCAAATATAACACCTTCAGCCTTGTATTCATCACCCATTTTGGTTTTCCCTCCATGTTATACTTCAACTTATCTCACTGACGGTAATTTTTCCCTATCATCTGCCTGTCCTTCACAGTTCACTACACACTGCATCTAGTTGTATACCAACTGCCCCATCCTCTGTCCTATCACTCTGGTCCCCATCCCTCTGTCAAATTAATTTAGACCCTCCTTATCAGCTCTAGCAAACCTACCTGCAAAAATATTGGTTTCCCTGAGGTTCGGGTGTAACCCGACCTTTGTGTACAGGTCAAACCTTCTACAGCCATGCATTCATCTGCCAAATCATCCTATTCTTACCCTCAGTAGTGTGTGGCACAAGTAGCAATCCAGAGTTTACAACCCTGGTGGTCCTGCTTTTCAGATTTCCAACTAATTCCTTATATTCTCTCCTCAGGACCTTCTTCCTTTCCCTACTTATGCCCCCTTTAGAGTGCTGAGAATGTGATCTGTGACATCCCTGATCCTCGCACCTGGGAAGCAACATACCATCCAGGTGTCTCTTTCACATCCACAGAAGCTCCAGTCTACTCCTCTAACTATGGAATCCCCAATCAATAATACTGGACTCCTCTTATAAGCCACAAAGCCAGACTCAGTGCCAGAGACCTGGTCACAGTCGTTTCCGCTGGTAGGTCATTTCCCCCCACTCCCCCAATAGTATCCAAAGCAATATACTTATTATTGTGGGAAACAGCTATATGGGTACTCTGCACTGGGTGCCTATTCCCTTTACTCTCCTGACATCACCCAGGTACCTGCCCCTTGAAACTTAGGTGTGACTACCTCCCTGTAGCTCCTGTCTATCATTTCCTCACTCTCCTCTATGAGCCAAAGGTTATCAACCTCCAGCTCCAGTTCCTAAACATGGGGTGGATATTTATAATTTCATTGTCAGCTACAGTTTAGAAGAAAGAGGAGGGAATTGCATAGAAATCTAACGAAGATTGAAAGGCCTAAATAGAGTGAACGTGGAGAGGATGTTTCTAATAGTGGGTGAGTCTAGGACCAGAGGTCACAGCTCAGAATAGAGGGACATCCATTTAAAACAGAGATAAGGAGGAATTTCTTTAGGCAGAGGTGCTGAGTCTGTGGAAATCATTGCCACAGATGGCTGTAGAGGCCAAGTCATTGGATATATTTAAAGAGGAAGTTGATGGGTTCTTAAGGGTGTTAAGGGGAGAAGGTAGGAGGACAGGGTTCAGAAGAATAATGAATCAACCATGATGGAATGGTGGAGTAGACTCAATGGACCAAATGGTCTAATTCTTCTCATATGGCTTATGGACTTATGGTCTTAATATTGTACATTTAATACCTGTCTCGAAACAACCCTCAGTATATAGTAACTTGTGACAACTCTGAAGCCAGCCTTGCTGAGTCCCCTATTACCTTTGTTTCGACTACTAACCCCAAGGATAAAGACTAAAATGCAGCATGTGAGTACACTCCTCAGCCATATCTAAAATTTAATAATTTGCTTAATGTGCCATGAAACCTGCCTCTTTGATTTCTAAAATGTTACCATTTCCAAACCCTCTTTTGTATTCCCTCCCATCATTTCTGATCCATGTGGTTTCAACTTCTTAAAATGGATTCCAGCTGTCATGTTAATTTTATGTATTTAGAGATAGTAATATTAGTGCAATATTACTATTGAGTCAAATATGATGTTCTCCAAAGGGATTGTCAATTGGTGGTCCTCTGGTGGCTGTAGAGGCCAATCCAGGATTCACATACCCAGGATGTTAGGGCAGGGATTTCTTTAATAGAGAAGGCCTGTGCACTACTTTGTTTAAGGTGGGGCCGCCTCCCCACCACACTATGTTCTGAGGTCAGGGTCCAGTGGCATGGAATGCAAGATGATTGGGTACCCCTCACTACCACAGCCTTCCACCACCTTCACCGCCATTGTGATGTGTCTTCATCTTCTGTCAGCTTTACTGCTGAGGTCTTGGTTGGATCACTATTTGTCCGGAACATCTGTGGAATTTTGCACGAGTCTTCGGTGTTGTACCAAGTCTCCTCATATGCCTGATGAAATATAGCTGCTGTCGTGCCTTCCTTGAAATTGCATCAATATGTTGGGCCCATCTCCAGAGATGTTGTCTGCTCACTCCTTCCACTGCAGATCCCTTGATGAGGACTGTGAAGGACCAGGGTAAAACTGGGAGAGCAGGTAAAGGTGAAAAAAATAGGGGTTTTATTTACCCAAAACTTAAATCAGCTAAACAGAACTTGGTTACAACAGCAAAGTAAATACTCCTCAAACCAAGTGACACCACTCATCGCCTGACTGCGGGTTTATATTCAATGCTGGCCAGTCCATAGTAAATTGCAGGGGAGAGAAAACGTTCCTCTCCTTAAAAAGATACGGCATAAATGAAGCAGCTCCAGAGAACACCCCTCTGGCTGTAGCAGAATGGCACAAACCAATTATCCAGCCCCATCTACTTAGGCTGGTGTAATGCAACAGCTCAATCGCTTACCAGATTATCAGGAGGATGGTTGGCTACAGGACACTTTAATATGCCTGGTTGATGGTGCAGCTGGTAAATGCAGCCGCCACAAGGACGAATGTGCATTCTTTCGACATCCCCTTCCAGAAATCCACAGTCGATTCCTTTGTCTCAACAACTTTGAATGCAAGGTTGTTGTTACGACACCACTCAACCAGTTAAGCTATCTCACTCCTGCCCATCTCCTCGTTACCACCTGCAATTCTGCTAAATATAGTTGTGTCATTAGCAAACTTATAGATGGCATTTGAGCTGTGCCAACCCACACAATCACAGGCATAGAGAGAGTAGAGCAGGAAACTAAACACGCATCCTTGAGCTGTGCCAATGATGATTGTCAGTGAGGAGAAGATGTTATTTCTGATCTACACTGACTGTGGTCTCCTGATGAGGAAGTCAACAATACAGTTGCAGAGGGAGGTACAGAGACCTAGGAGTTAGAGCTTGTTGATTAGTATTGAGGGTATGATGGTGCTGAACTCTGACCTGCGATCAACAAACAGCAGCCTGACGTAGGTACCGCTGTTATCCAGGTGATCCAAGGGCAAGAGGAGAGCCAATGAGATCGCATCCACTATAGACTTATTATGGTGGTAGGCAAATTGCAGTAGGTCCAGGTTAGGCAGGAGTTGATTCTGGCCATGACCAACCTCTCAAAGAATTTCTTCATACTAGATCTGAGTGTTACTGGTCAATAGTCATTGAGGCAGCTCACCCTGCTCTGCTTGGGCACTAGTATGATTGTTACCCTTTTGACCCAGGAACAGTACCTCATTTTATTTGCGCTGCTTATTTAGTTTTATAATTTATACTAATTTTATGCCTTTGCACTATGCTGCTGCTGCTGCCAGACAACAAATTTTACACCTTAAAAGTTAGTGACAATAAATCTGATTCTGAGTCGGTTTCTAATTGCTAATTGCCTTCTATTTCCATTGAACCAGGAGCTCCCAACCTTTTTCTCTGTCATGGACCAATACCATTAAGAAAGGGGTCCGTGGAACCCTGCACTGAAGTCATGATAAGATTGAGAAAAAAAGCTGATGATTTCCTATTGCCAACATCACACTATTAAAAAATGATTTATCATCAAGTTAAAAGCCACCTTTCTCCTGTCAAGAAATGAAATGTGACTGATAGCATTCCCTAAGAGATAATGATGCAATAAATGAAAAAGTGGCAATGAGTCTGTAATTGTAGCAATAAACAGAGGAACACATGAAAAGCATTTTTGAACACCTACGTAAACTTAGTCTCAGTCACATTTCCTCAATACTCCTACCTGTGACCATACCATATCCTGAACAACTAATGCATCTATTGATTTAATCTAACTAAATAAAGTAATTACACAACAAGGCTATGGCATTACTTGTAGAAGGTCAGCCATCAGAAAAGGCTTTGCTGAAATGTCATTAATGATTTACAGATAAAAGAGGTATTTCTGCTTTCCTTGATGTTATAAATCATAATTCACATACACCTGGAGTTATCGAAATAAGATCCTGAAAGTGAAGTCAGATGGATTTCAAAGTTTACCTTGGGGTACATTATGGGTGAAGTGGTTTCTTTACTCTGCCGGAGTCACCGTCACTCTTGGTGATCAAACCTTATTTAAATAAAATCAGTAGACTTTCAAGAACTAAACCTCTGGCTGACAGATAGATAATGAGAAATATTTCACTGTTCCTGTGGACAGAATCGGCACGGAGATTTTGGAAGATGAGAGGTTGGGGGAAACTGGGAACTTGCGGGAGTTCCAGCAGCCAATTGTGTCAGGTTTAGAAGCGGAATCAGGGTTACTATCATTGCAGTATGTCATGAAAATTGCTGTTTTCTGGCAGCAGTACAGTGCAAGACTTAAAACAAATGATTACACTAAGTTACAATTATAAATAGATAAATAAATAGATAGTGCATAAGAGGAATGGTGAGGTGGTGTTCACACTTTCATAAACTATTCAGAAATCTGATATCAGAGGGGAAGAAGCTGTCCCTGAAATACTGAGTGTGGGTCGTCAGGTACCTGATTGTACTAATGAGAGAATCGCACGTTGCAGGTGATGAGGGTCCATAATGATGGATGCTGCCTTCTTGAAGCACTTTCTTATGAAGATGTCCTTGATGCTGGGGACGCCTGTGCCCATGGTGGAGCTGTCTGTGTTTACAATATTCCCCAGCTTTTCCTGAACCTGTGGCCACTCCATACCAGATGGTGATGCAACCGGTTAGAATGGTCTTCACGGTATATCTGTAGAAATTTGTGAGTGCCTTTGGTGACAGACTAAATTTCATCAAATTCCTGATGAAGTATAACTGCTGGCTTGTCTTAGTGATGGCATCAATGTGTTAGGCCCAGGATAGATCCTTCAAGATGTTGGCACCCAGGAACTTGAAGCTGCTCAGCCTTTCCGCCACTGACCCCTCAATAAGGACTGTATACTCTGCTGACTTCCCCTTCCTTAAGTACAGAATCAACTCTGTGGTCTTGCTGATGTTGAGAGCAAGGTTGTTGCTGTGACACCAGTTCACTGACACACTGTCTCTTCACTGACACTCTCTCCTCACTAACACATTTTCCCCCTCACTGACACACTCTCTCTTCACTGACACACTCTCTCCTCACTGACACATTCTCTTCCTCACTAACACACTCTCTCCCTCGCTGACACACTCTCTCTTCACTGACACACTCTCTCCTCACTGACACATTCTCTTCCTCACTAACACACTCTCTCCCTCGCTAACATACCCTCTCTTCACTGACACATTTTCCCCCTCACTGACACACTTTATCCCATCACACTTGCTGTTGATATCAGCCAATCTATCTTGCTCCTGTAAGCCTCATCATCGCCATCTAAGATTCTGCCAATAATAATGGCATCATCAGTGAATTTATATAGAAATGTTATCAGCAATCCACACTGACTGTAGTCTCCTGGTAAGGAAATCAAGGAACACACACAAAATGCTGGAGGAACTCAGCAGGCCAGGCAGCATCGCTGGAGAAAAGTATAGTCAACGTTTTGAGCTGAAATCCTTCGGTCCAGTTGCAAAGCGGGGTTCAGAGGGCCAGGTTTTGAAAATTGGTGACTAGAACTATGTGAATGATGGTGCTGAACATTAGGGTGTAATTGATAAACAGCAGCCTAATCTATGGTTGCTGTTCATTGTTTACAGCTCAGGTGGAGATCCAGTATCATTGTGTCCACTGCAGACCTGTTGTAGTGGGCTCTTTAAGGAAAACATTAGTCCATCTATCATAAGACCATATCACTATAAGATATAGGAGCAGAATTAGGCTATTTGGCCCATCGAGTCTGCTCTGCCATTTCATCTTGGCTGATCCAATTTTCCTCTCAGCCCCAAACTCCTGCCTTCTCCCTGTATCTGTTCATACCCTGACCAATGAAGAATCTATCAACCTCCGCCTTAAATACACATAAAGATGTGGCCTCCACAGCTGCCTGGGGTAAAGAATTCCACAGATTCACCACCCATCATGTGCTGGGATCACAGAAAGACCCTGAATAAGAGACCAGAAGTGCAACATCTCACTCACCTATCCCAGCAAGAAACAGTTGCCCTATCCATGAATGAGTCTAAAGTCCCCACAGAATCTGAGTAGAAGCAGAGTCATCCTCAATCCTGGGAGGGACCATCGAAGAGGAAGAAAGGGACACAAATCAAGGTCCATTCGAAAAATTGGAATAGATTAGTTCAGATGAAAATATTTTAGTGCGCTTTTTAGATTTGAGATGTTCAAAGTTCAAAGTAAATTTATTAACAAAGAACATATATGTCACCATATACAACCCGGAGATTCATTTCTTGTGGGCATACTCAATAAATCCATAACAGAGTAATTACCATTCAGAATCAATGAAACACTGCACCAACCAATGTTCAACCAGTGTGCAAAAGGTAACAAATTGTGCAAATACATATAGAAAGAAATAATAAAAATAAGTAAGTAAATAAATAAATAAACAATAAACTTCAAGAACATGAGATGAAGAGTCCTTAAAAGTGAGTCCAAAGGTTGTGGGAACATTCCAATGATGAGGCAAGTGAAGTTATCCCCTTTGGTTCAAGATCCTGATGGTTGAGGGGTAATAAGTGTTCCCGAAATTGATGGTGTGAGTCCTGACGCTCCTGTACCTTCTTCCTGATGGCAGTAGTGAGAAGGGAGCATGACCTGGGTGGAGGGGATCCTTGAAGACAGATGCAACAATGTCAATTATAATTTTTTATTTAAAATGTTGTAACTCTTCAAAGAACTATGCCAAATTAGCAAGAAATCATTTGGCCATTTAAAATCCATGTGGACATCATTGTTGGTAGGAAACTGTGGAGAGAAGCAACTCATTTTGACTCAACTTTGAACTGAAAAATTAAGCAAAAGAGATGAACAACACCTCCCAGTTCTGTAAGAGATGTAGATGCAATCATAAACTTGTCACTGGAACTGCAAAATGAAATGTAAGATAACACTTTAAAAGAATTTTTAGATGATAATGCTTCATTTATAGTACAGCTTAGTGTTAAATGTGGTCTTTTCCATGATCTCCACAAATCTGGAGATTAAATCTTTAACATAAGCCTCAATCGCCCATCACTCTGGTTTCATTGAGTCTGGTCCAGCCTTAACATAAAATTCTCATTCTTGAGATAAATTTCCCCAGTTTTCTCTTCTACTCAGCAGCAGAACTTAGGTTCCTCCAAACCTGACCTCTTGCACATTCCTCATTTTCTTCGTCTACATGTGCTTTATATGTGTAGCCTCCATTGATCGTGGTCGACCATGGGTACTGCACCTCTGGTAGTCACTGGGAGTGGCTCCTCCAGGGCACAAGCCAGGGCAGAGTTGATATGGAGATCCGCTGTTGCCCATGCAGTGGGACACCCCCCCCCCCCCCATGTTGATGACAGGTCCAAAGGAATGACAAAAGTCGATACAATTTGGTGCCAGCAGTATCGCAGGAGTTACCGTACCGGTGCTGGGTACAGCAGTCAGCCGCCTTCGGGACTCTGACTCTGGATTTTTCCTCGGGGTTTACTCACAAAGCCTTTTCCAATGAGTGGGTATAGCCGCAAGGCAGCGGAGGTTTGTAATCGGAGTTTTCCCTCTCCTAGATGAGCTACCATCCGTGGTTAATGAGCCCCATCTGCCCGGAGCAACTGGTTTTAAGTTGCCAGTGGCCCGCCTTTGCACCTTCTCCTGTCAGTGAGAACAGCTCCGCTGGACATAAGAACTATGCCACACGTGAAAGCCAGGACTTGGTTGTCAGAGGCTGTTTGAGACGCACGCCATGAAGAGCATTTGTTTAGCAGTGGGAGCTCGTCCCCACTACCACCCTTCGGCTGTGACTACCCTTGTGCTTTATATGCTCAGCAAAGTGTGTAACTGCTAGAGATTCTCAAGCAGGAATTAGGAAAAGTAAAGTTAGGTTTTAATTGTTTGCTGTTAATTTTAAAAAAACATTTTCTTTACAACATACAGATATATAGGTTTTATCTGTTAATACTAGAGATTGTGCAGATGCTGGAAATCTTGTACAACACCCATATCAGGGACAGTCTGGGCCCAAAACATCGACTGTTCATTTCCTCCATAGATGCTACCTGACCTGCCAAGCTCCTCCAGCATTTAGTGTGTGTTGCTTCAGTTTTATCTGCTACCTAGTTAGAGAAAGAGAGATAGGTTTTAGATGTCTTGCTGTATCGGGACATTTGAAAATGCTTGACAACTTTGGAGGAAACGTACCTTTCCCCCCGTTTGTCTTCAGAGTGTCAGTCTGTTGTATGAGCCTTGGTGATACGCTGACCATGGCCTGCTTATCACAGGCATCAGAAGCTCCAAGCCAATTGGACCCACAAATGAGCACACATGCTTGAGGACACACAGATTTCTCCTATGAGTGGGAATGTGCCATTTTGGTTTTTGCTTGTCCTACTCCACAGCACCACACACCAGGTCACATGACTGACTTTCGAATACACTGACAAGATAAAGTTCATAGTTTTACGTTGTCCCTCTTTGGGATGTGGTATGGATTCACATCCGCACACCCTCTCCCATTCTAGTAAGAACACATTAAAAACATACGGCCAGTTTCTGTCATGATTAAATTGTTTTCCCAAAATATATCTCTTTTTTTTTAAGCTGGTATTTTGAGCAGACAATTACATGCCTGCAAAAATGTTGATAACATTTATGCCCATTTGCCACTCAGTTCACCCCTCTCCTAACTCCAGGTCCCAGACCAAGAGCCTGAGAGCCTGAATGCTTTGGTGCCTTTTCCTAGATGGCAGGAGGGAGAAGAGTTCGTATGAGGAGTGCGTGGGATCCTTCATAATGCTGTTTGCTTTGCGGATGCAGTGTGTAGTGTAAATGTCTGTAATGGCAGAAAGAGAGACCCCAATGATCTTCTCAACTGACCTCATTATCCGCTGTAGGGTCTTGCGATCTGAAATGGTGCAATTTCCGAACAAGGCAGTGATGCAGCTGCTCAGGATGCTCTCAGTACAACCCCTGTAGAATGTGATGAGAATGGGGGGTGGGAGATGGACTTCCCACAGCCTTCACAGAAAATAGAGACCCTGCTGGGCTTTCTTTGCTCAGATCCCACACTCAGGCTACCTTCACCTGTTGAAGGACATCTGGGCTATTCTCTCCACAGTTCCCTTTTTAACTATTAATCATTTTAAAACAGTCCCCTTGGATTCTAAGTAGCTCAATGACGCTTGGTTAATTTGATAGAATTCTTCAAAGAGGCAACAAAAGTTTAGAAAGTGACTCTTCTCAGCTGTCCACTTTCCATAGTTAAGAAGTCTCAGCCTGTTCAACCTTTGCCAGTCATTATCATCTATCAATTCCTATCCACCCTTAACAAAATTCACCAGTTTTTCTTACATCTTTTATGGTACAGAGATAAGAACCATGCATAGTACTTACTGTAGGTGCAGTCTAATACATCCTATATGCTTAGTGCAGCTTTAGTTGTTTTTTTATCACTGGAAATAAATCCAAATATTTTATTAACATTTTACTTGCATGGATGACTTGCATTGTTTCTTTTTGATTCGCTTACCTTTGCTCTTCAACCCGTTTGATCAATAATCACCGAAGTGTGATATGATTTTATTTCTTTCCAAGGTGTGGAGGCTCGTGATAAGCATTGCCCTCACACCTTACTCAATCTTTCTGAATGCAACACTGCAACAATCTTTCAGCGAGAGTGGAGCTAACCTTCAGAAATAATGGAAAACTGTTCAATCTGTCCACCTATACTCCAGAACTAATGACACCATATCTTCAGTAGCCAAGTAGCAGCAAGAAGCCATCATTGACTCTCTCACTGAAGAATACAAGAGGATGGGGATTACACTAAACATCCACAAGACAAAGGTCCTCCACTAACTTGCCCCTACTGTACAATACCATCCATGACAATAAAGGGTATGGTAAGTCCCTGAAAAAAGGTAGAAATTTTCTGAGTTCCGTGGCATGGATAAATTCATTCTCCACAACTCTGAACAGATTCCACAACCTACAGATTCACATTCAAGGACTCTTTTTTTCAAACTCATTTTTTTGCTTTTTATTTGCATAATTTGTCTTCTTTTGCACATCAGCTGTTTGTCAGTCATTGTTTATGTATAGGCTTTCATAAATTCTATAGTATTTCTTTATTTTCCTGTAAGTTCCTGCAAGAAAACATATAAATGCTTTGATAATAAATTTACTTGACCCGAAACACTGTTTGTTCATTTTCATAGAGGCTGCCTGACCTGCTGAGTTCCTCCAGCATTTTGTGTGAGTTAGTCTAGATTTCAAGCATCTACAGATTTTCTCCTGTGCTTATAAATTTACTTTGACTTTGACTTTGATATCCCAGGAGTCATCTCTCAGTAAAGCAGACGTCAATAATGATGGAACCAGAGAGAAAAAAAATCAAAAGTATCTCCACACAATCCACCAAATTTCCTAGAGAAGCTAGAGAATCAACCTTGGTATCATCTGCCAGGCTAATATCCCCAGCCTAATAAGCCCCAGTTTCCCTCAGCCAGCAACACTGGGCAGACCACATTGTTCACTTGTCTGATACCTACTTCCCACAGTAGACATTCTGTTCATGGAAAGAGATTACCAAGTGGAGGGAAGAAAAAATTCAAGTATATTCTCAAAGTTTCTTCAATAAAATTAATCTACTATGGGCAGTCTTGGTCCACAGTAGGTTAAGAGAGCATTTATGAAAGGATTGAGAACCTCAAGTCGATGTATTGGATAAAAGCAGATTCTCAAGGAAAGCTGTGCAAGAAGCGGAACTACCTGTCTGTCCTCATCATCAAAAACGTCCCCACTGTGAAAGATCCTGCTCTCAACACATTTGTACCTTCAAATCCACAGAACCTGCATGGAAACAAGTCCTCCTCAATTCCAAAGGAGTGGGAAGACTAATTCAAATTAGAAAATGTTAAAATGTTAAATTCACCTCTTAAAGTTTTCTCATGACATCTTGCACATTTTGTGGCATTCTTCCTTGGTATTAGTTGCACTCACCACATTATGAAATAGAATTACTAATTTGTCAAGATGGCGCTGGAAAGTGGTGACTCTTTGCGTGCAGCCTGCATCAAAGGGAATATTCCCGTTTAGGACTACTACACATTGCATTTTAATGCTGCTGCAAAACAACAAATGTCATGACATATGTCAGTGATATTAAACCTGATTCTGATTTTGATTCAAAAGCATGAATCACTGGTGTAGTTCATTAGTTGAGTCACAAAGACATACAGCATGGAAACTTTCCTACTTTTTAATGCACTTATGTTATAGAAAATGAGGACTTATTTTCCATAAATTCTTTGCCAGACGTCTGTCTTTAATTTTATTGTTTATGGTGTCATATTTTCAGTCTGACTTCAATCTAGCCTTTCTGTCAGATGCAGAAATCGCTATACCCTTTGGAAATGGCTTGGCACATTGGTCAGCAGAAGCTCATGAATCTCTTCTGCTTTGATTGTTTTATAACTGGGGCACTTCAGAGGCAATTCAAAATCTACCATAGGTAAGATGAGATCTTGCAGAGTGCTGCATAATAAACTGCTGACTGAAGAGTTGGTAAACATTGTAAATCTATTGCAAAAGTATATTGTGCAGTCCTCTCAGCACAAGGCCACACTCAGAGGTAGTGTGGGTTCAGAAATATGCCATACATTCCTCAGTCATAGCTTCCTGATGTTTATAAATTTACTCATAATCTGACATTTACTACTTTTATATATCAATATCTAAAGTAATCTTATATGCTTTATACTATGAAGCATTGCACACAACTGAAAACAACCTGATAAAAGCCACAGAATTGGCTCTGAAAGGTTGTTTCCTGAAGAATGTTTTATTTCAGATCCATCTCTTCTATATTTAGCAGCAATTTTCTTGTGTTGACAACAGGGAGATTCTGGGCTGCAATCGGACAGTGGTGTCGATGGTATGAGAAGAAGATGAAGCTATTGTTCAGGAATGTATGCTTTCACTGCTCTGGCTTCAATTATCTCTTGAATACTTGAAGCCAGAAGGTCAAAATTTCATAATAGCCTGGCGGAATGGTGCTCTCAGAAGATAAGCTGTAGCGTTTCAAAAGTAATATTCAATGCCTGATGTATGAAATGCTTTCTGCTCCCTCTACATGGCCATTAAGTACACAGACTTTAATTGCTAAGAGACAGGAGAGAACAGGATTCCTTTCCACTGTTTGGAATTCTAGTTATCCTTATTTTTTTTCTTCAGGTAGTCTTTTAAATGCTATGCCCCCATTGCAAGAAAAAATATGTAAATCTTATAAGCAAATGTGATACAGTGATGCAGTGTTAAACACAGAATGTGGAACACTACAGCACTGTACAAGCCCTTTAGCCAACAATGTTGTTCTGACATTTTAACCTACTCAAAGATCAACCTAACCCTTTCCTCCAACACAGCCTTCCATTTTGCTATCATTAATATGCCTATATCAGAAAATGTAGAGGAGGCTTGACCCAAAAGCTGACCAGCGGAGATGATTTAGCGATGAGTGATAACTTTAATAATCAGCTGCAAAATAACAAGCCATGAGGGGCTACAGAACAAGAGAGAACAGATAGTACACTCACAGGCAACAAGGTAACTGAAGGCTAAGAGCAACCGGTTGAGGGTGGCTGGATCACTGAGTGAACAAGGATTGTGGATGAGAGCTGAGTTTAAATAGGCTGCAGGTGATGAGTTGGAAACGAGTGAGAGGAACCTGCATATGTAGGCCTGACAGCCTACCCAGGGGTTTCTGAAATTCCCTACAGTGTCAGCCTGTACCACTGCATCTGCCAGGGTGCTCCATGCACTCATCAGTCTCTGCACAAACGTCTTAGCCTGCCATCCCCCTATACTTTCTCCAATCAGCTTAAGTGTTCGGAGAATGGGCAAGAAAGTGGTAAATGAAATACAATGTTGGAAAATGCATGGTCATGCATTTTGGTAAAAGAAACAAATGTGCAAACTATTTGCTAAATGGAGAGAAAATTCAAAACTCTGAGATGCAAAGGGGCTTGGGAGTCCTTGTGCAGAACCCCTAAAGGTTAACTTACATGTAAAATCGATGGTGAGGAAGGAAAAAGCATTGTTAGCATTTGTTTCAAGAGGTCTAGGATACAAGAGAAGGGATGTGATGCTGAGGCTTTATAAGGCACTGGTGAGGCCTCACCTGGAGTATTGTGAACAGTTTTGGGCTCTTCATCTAAGAAAAGATGTGCTGCCATTGGAGAGGGTCCAGAGGAGGTTCACACAGATGATTCCAGAAATGAAAGGGTTATCATATGAGGAAAATTTCATGGCTCTGGGTCTGTTCTCACTGGAATTTATAAGGATGAGGGAGGATCTCATTGATACCTTTTGAACATTTAAAGGCCTGGTCAGAGTAAATGTGGAACGGATGTTCTCCATGGTGGGGGAGTTTAGGACAAGAGGGCACAGCCTCAGGATTGAGGGGCGTACATTTAAAACAGAGATGCGGAAAAATTTCTTTAGCTAGACCATGGTGAATTTGTGAAATTCATTGCCACAGGCAGCTGTGGAGGCCGGGTTGTTGAGTGTATTTAAGGCAGAGCTTGATAGATTCTTGATTGAACACAACGTTAAAGGTTACAGGGAGAAGGCTAGGGAGTGGTGTTGAGAGGGGAAAAAGGATCAGCCATGATTGAATGGTGGAGCAGACTTGATGGGCTAAATGGCCTAATTCTGCTCCTATGTCTTAAGGTCTTATGGTCTTAAAATTATGCCATCTGGAATTAGTCATTTCCAGCCTGTGAAAAAGTCTCTGGCTATCCATTTGATCTGTGCCTCTTATCATTTCGTATCTCTCTATCAAGTCATCTCTCATCCTCCTTCACTCCAATGAGAACAGTCTTACTTTGCTCAACCTATCCTCATAAGACACGCTCCCTAATCCAGGCAACATCCTGGTTAAATCTCTTCTGCATCTTCTCTAAAGATTCTACATCCTTCTTATAATGATGCAACAAGAACTGAACCAATATTCCAAGTGTGGCCTAAACAGGGTTTTATAAAATTGCGACATTAACTGGCGGCACCTGAACGTAAACCCCTGACTAATGATGGCCAACACACCATACACCTTCTTAACCACCATATCAACTTGCATGACACCTTTGAGGATCTATGAACATGGAACCCAAGATCCCACTATTCCACTGCACTGATGAGAATCATGTCATTAACCATGCATTCTGTCTTCAAAGTTGACCTTCCAAAGTGAATCACTTCACACTTTTCCGGGTTGAAGTCTATCCGCCGCTTCTCAGCCCAGCTCTGCATCCTGTTAGTGTCCCACTGTAATCTATGACTACTTTCTACACCATCCACAGCCAATGTAGGCTTCTTGTGAGCAATTTAAAATAAATTGTCAAGTTCACATTTAATTGTCATTCAACCACACATGAATATCCATGAATACAGACAAACAAAACAGCGTTATTCTGGGGCCAAGGTGCAAAACAAAGTTTAGGTTGAGTACCCCTTGTATGTAATTCCAAAATCTGAAAACATTCGAAATCATTTGAAAACATTTTGCACACTGACATGGTGTCACAAATAGAAAAGTCCACAAGGCATTGGGAAGGTTCCCACGTGAAGCACAAGTCTCTGCAAATCACAGACAGATCTGAAAAGCGACCTCACATATGTAATGATCAGAAGTTAATGAAAATGAGAAAAACACTGCATTAAGTGAAAAATGAAGATCTCAATTGTGTATCGTCAGTGTCAGAGTGAACATATGCCGCTTAACGATATGCTGATCATGAAACAAGCAAAGATCTGTCACGACAAATAACAAATTGCCCACTTACTGATCCAACTGGTCTTAGCTCACTGGTGCAAAATCCGCTGTGCAACAGTGATATCCCCTGCTAGTGAGTGCTAATATCCGTTACCAGTTTTCAAATCCCAAATTGACCCCACTGCTTCTGACCAATGGATCGCCTTCACTGAAGGAGCTTGAATCATGTCCGGTACACTCCTCCCTGGGATCTCTGCAGGCTTCTGCAGGAAATACATAGATCCTTCACTCACAACGCTCCTCAACCCCTTAAAGCTTTCTCATTCATTACCTTTAATCCTGGCTTCAGAACACCAGTGAGTTCATCACCTTTCCTTCTTTGGTCTCGTGTGAAGTGCTTTCTCACTGGGTGCTGCTCATCCTGAAACAAACCAAAATCTTGCTGTAACCTTACTGTAAACAGAATCATACAATTTACACAGCTGACTTGGTTTTATTTAAGGGTGCACTGAATAGACACCTATTTAGCATTGCAACATAGGCTTTATGTAGATAGATGAGATGCATAAATCTCATTGTCAGTGGCCAACTTTGATTTTGCGAAGTAGATATTTATAAAACATAGAACACTACAGGGCATTACAGGTCCTTTGGGCAACAACATTGTGCTGATCTTTTAACCCACTCTAAGATCAATGTAACCCTTCCCTCCTACATAGCCCGCTATTTTTCTATCATCCATGTGCCTATTTAAGAGTTTCGTAAATGTCCCTTGATGTATCTGCATCCACCAACAGCCCTGGCAGGGCGTTCCATGCACCCACCACTCTTTGTAAAAAACTTACCTCTCACATCCTCCAATTACTTAAAATTATAGCCCCTGATATTATCCATTTCTGCCCTGGGCATAAAGTATATCCCTACATACTCACAACTCTAACTTCATCAAAAAGTTTACAGATGATCCCACCATAGTGGTCTAAATCACAATGATAAATAGCCAGAGTACAGGAAGGAGACAGCTGATGACATGCATCATGATAACAACCTTTCCCTCAACATTAGCAAAATGAAGGAGTGAGTCACTGACTGCAGGGAGGGGGATCGGGAGCATCAGACACACACCTGTTCACATCCATCGTCCTGAGGTCGAGAGGGTTGAAAATATCAAGTTCCTAGGAATGAACATCACCAATAGCCTGTCCTGGTCCAACCACATTGATGCCACTGCCCAAAGAATGCTTGGCTGTTCCTTTATTTCCTCGGGAGGCTAAAAGTGTCCACATGTCCCCTTTGACCCCACCCCCACCATTACCAATACTGCACAGAACGCATCCTATCCATGCACCAAGGCTTGGTATGGAAACTGCTCTGCCTATGACTGTAAGAAACTGCAGGGAGTTGTGGACAGAGTTCTGCACATCATGGAAACCAGCCTCCCTTCCATGGACTCTCCCTGCACTTCTCACTGCCATGGTAAAGTCCCAAGTAATCTCTCTTCTCTTTCTCCATCAGTTAAAAGATGCAAAAAAAAAGATGCACTTAGCACCAGGCTCAAAGACAGCTTATATTTTACTGTTAAAAGTCTATTGAATGGTACCCTAGTATGATAAGATGGACTCTCAACCTCATGGTCTGCCTTGTTGTGTCTTTGCCTGCCTGCACTGCACTTTCTCCATATTGTAACACGATATGCTGAACACAACCTCACGAAGGGATCTGCAGTGGGAAGGGGTGAACAGTTGCAACATCCTGGGTGTAACATCTCTGAGGATCTATCCTGGAGCAAACATATTGGTACATTTACGAAGAAGGCATGAAAACAGCTATATTTCATAAAGAGGTTGAGGAGACTTGGCATATCACCAAAAACTCTCGCAAAGTTCTACAGATGTACTATAGAGAGCATTCTAACTGGTTGCTTCACCATCTGGTATGGAGGGGCCACTGCACAAGATCGGAAAAAGCTGCAGAATGTTGCAAATTCAGCCAGCTCCATCATGAGCACTTGCCCTCCCAGCAGTGATGACATTTTCAAAAGGAAATTCCTCAGAAAGGTGCTATCTGTCTTTAAGGACCACCATCACACAGGACATGCCCTCTACTCATTACCAACATCAAGGAGGAGGTATAGGAGCCTGAGGACACACACTTAACATTTTAGGAACAAATTATTCCCCTCTGCCATCAGATTTCTGAATGGATAATTAACCCATGTACACTAAATCACTTTTTTTGCTCTTGTTTTGGACTGCAATATTATGCATTGCAATGAAATTGTTGCCACAGAACAACAAATATCACCACATGTGCCAATGATATTAAACCTGATTCTGATTCTGCTTTGCTTTATAATACCTTAATGCACTGTTGCAATGAAATGATCCGTGAGGACAGTATGCCAGTATGCATGATGTTTTTCACTGTACCTCATACATGTGATAATATTAAACCAATTCACTGATTTACCAATATTCATGACCTTTATTTATCCTGCAAGGCACTTAACCACACATTGCTCTGCGATGACACTGGTGCCAAGCTGTATCAGCCCTTGCCCTTCCTTTGGACAACATCGGTGGCATGGAGAGCAGAGACTTGCAGCATGGGCAACTGCCGGTCTCCCATACAACCCTGCCCAGGCCTGCACCCTGGAAACTTTCCAAGGCACAAATCCATGGTCTCTCAAGACTAATGGATGCTTATTTATTTATCCTTTAACTGATTAATCAATTAAATCGAAATGGTTAGTTGTACCAACGAGTAAAGCAAATAAAATCTCACATTGAGGCTATCTACTTGCAGAAAATTTTTAAATGAACAATAATGTAACAGGAATAATTTCCCAACTTTATTCTTAAAGAGAAGTCAACCTTCTCATCATTATATAATTTTACCCTAGTGATAGTGCAAAAAAGATTGTAAGATTCAGCCTTCACTCATGGTGTTTTGATTAGTTTATAATGTTACACAATGCAGGACATAAAAAGTCTGATTAATAAATAATAGTGCAGAATGACACTGGCACAATAAGAGTAAGGTTTCCTGGTAATGATGTTTGCTCTGCCAATATATTACTGTTAACAACACTGAATAGGTCATACTGAATTTGGATCCGTCAATAGGAGAGGAGATTAGGCAAGATCTTACTCCTTCCAGCCCACTGGGTATCCATTCCCTGGGGTGTCAAACCTCCAAGCCTCAGGCATTAGTTCTAATCCTGTGTCTTATGGTCTAGCCCATATGTTTTTGCAATCTGGGAAGTAAACCAAAGCAACCGGAGGAAACTCATGTGGTATGGGATAACATACAAATTCCTTACAGACAGCAGCCGAATCGAGCCCAGGTCACTGGCGCTGTGACAGCATTACGCTAAGTGTTATGCTACAGTGCCACCCAAGATGTCTGATGAACAGAAAAAAAGACATTTTAAAAACCTCATAAAAATATTTAAACACATAGAAAAAATGCAAAAGCAAAATTCAAAGTAGGGTTGTTTAAGAACACATTTAAGTGATATAAATTCATTTAATAAGGGCGGTATGGAATTGGCACAAAACAGAAGTTGAAGCCTGAGGCTGATTAACCATGACCATCCTGAATGTCAGTGCAGGCTTGAGGAGCTCAGTGCCCAACCCTCAGCTCCTGCTTTCTTCTGCTCTTCATGTGTAAATTATTAAGCAAAATAAAGAGAAAGATTAAACCACTTATCTGCATTTAATTACAAGAGATTCTGCAGATGCTAGAAATTCAGACCAACACATGTCAAATGGTAGAGCGGGTCAGGCAGCACCAAACAGTCAGTTTTTCAGACCAAGACCTTTCATCGGGATTTGTGTTCCATGTGTTGATCCGCATTTAGTTTTTCAGGTAAGGTTGCTGATCTTATATAGATGAACAGAGCTGAGACACATACACCAATCAGCCTTGAGGTAAAAGTGAAGTGAATCTGCCTCCTCAGCCTGCGTGCTTCTGTGTGGTCTTGGGTATCTGCACTGGGATGTACGTGTGGAAGTCAGAATTGAGATGCACACTGACAATGGTTCTCTAGGGAGCGAAGAGTGAAAGGGAAGGTTGTAACAGGCTGTGATGCATGGGTGTCTTGTGCAATAGAATATTATCGTAAGGTCCAACCTTTAAAAAAAATGCATTATCCTGCATGCATTGGCAGGCAAATTTATACAATTTCTTGGCAATAATCTTCTACAAACTAGTGTTAACATGCTGGTATTTAATAGTTAAGCACATTTTATACCATATCTGTACTTTAATCTCTAACTTTATTTTTTTAAATATTTATTTTAGTTTGTATAATTGTTGAATGGCATTCATTTTTGTTGTGTGTCACATCCAGACCAACACACCACAGCACAATCCTAATACATGTACTGTCAATGTATATAGTGAATAAAGTTAATCCTTGAACCTTAATAGACTGCATAATGGACTGAGATCATTTGTTTTTATTTAACTAGCAATTAAAAATTCCTTAATATATTTAAGACATTTATTAATTTATATTAAAAGGAAAATAATAATTTTTACAAAGAGAATTAAAATTAAAACAACTCCTTTTGGGATATCACAAAATGTTTCATGATACAGAAAGTACTGCTGGTGACTGTTGTAATGAAACCAATGCCACAGTGAACTGGTCTCCCACAAATTGCAGTAAGATAAACAGGGGATAAACCACTTCAATAAAGATAAGTGAGAAATAGATACAGTACTGACCAAGACAGCAGGAATATCTCTTTCACTCTCCTTCATGAATATTTCACATTCACCAGAGAGAACAGGCCAATCTTTGCATTTATTGTAAATTTCTCCGGATGTACCATGGAGAGCATTCTAACTGGGTGCATCACCATCTGGTATGGGGGTACAGAATAGAAATAAGCTGCTGATAGTTGTAAACCTAGTTAGTTTCATCATGGATACTAGCCTCCATTGTATCCAGGACATCTTCAATGACCGATGCCTCAGAAATGCAGCGTCCATCATTGAGGACCCTGATCACCCAGGACATGCCCGCTTCTCTTTGCTACCATCAAGGAAGAGGTACAGAAGCCTGAAGGCACACACTCAGTGATTCAGCAACAGCTTCTTCCCCTCTACCGTCCGATTTGTGAATGGACATTGAACCCATGAACACTACCTCACTACTTTTTTATTTCCTATTTTTTGCACTTACTGTAATTCGTTTTTTCTCTCTATTACCCTGTGTCACATTGTATTGCTGCTGCCAAGTTAACAAATTTCACGACATATGCCAGTATTAAAACTGATTCTGATTCTGATTATTGCCTCATCCTCAAGACTAGGATTACTGTTTCAAACACCAACTGTGAATAACCTGCTGTACAGGATGCTATACTATCCATATTTGGTAAACATCAATCAGTTTATAAAAGTTAGAAACTTTAAAATGTGACTACTAGATAATTTGCACCTGAAAATAAGTTGATTTTGAATGCTTGCAGAAAGATGCAGGTGATGGAAACTCAACACCCTTATTACTTCAGCTTGTGAGTATGATCATGTTTATTGGAGGGAGCTACCTTCAACAGGAGCACTTATAAACCAATGTTAAAATACATGGCAATGCAATTCATTAGTAATGCAATTTGTAATTCCTCACATGGGCTGGGCTGACTTCCAGCAAATGGAAATCCAATTGCCTTGTGAGATGGTGATGCTCTGGTCCTCTTTCAGTAGTACATGCACGAAGTTCAATGGTTCCTAGAGTATGTTTTGACTGCATGGATTTTAAAGTCAAATCTTGGTCATTTTCCAACATGAAAGTGATCTCACTGACTGAATCATGGTCTGGTACAGCAACTCAAGTGTGCAGGAAGGTTAGAAGCTGCAGAGAGTAGTGGACTCGGTCCAATACATCACACAAAACCCTAGTCATTAACATTTAACAACCCTCTGACCACTATGAACTATATGAGTCTGGTCAACTTGCACTAAAATAGACTCTTTTCTTCTGTTTTTCTTTTTTCTTCTTAATTCTGTTCTTTCTGGTAAAAATTATGTATAAATGTTGTAGCCTGGGGAAAAGTACACACTCGGGACAACAACTTCTTTTTCGGGTTTTAATTCCTTTATCTGTTTTAGATGTTTAAGTGCCAGAAGAGGGTCTTAAAACAAAACGAATGACTTTACAATCAGATGCTGCCATTACAATCTCCATTTAACCTTCGATCCACACACTTGTGTGTCCACCAATTGCATATGCAGTGTAAAAATACAAAGAAAATCGCACAAAACTAATACAGTACTAATACGGTAGTGGTAATTCTGAAGAAACACAATACAAACAACATTAGAATTCCCCCAACCTTGTATCTTATACATCGCAGCAAATACATCTCATCTAAGAAGTCTACTACTTTTTAGTACACTCATGCTAAACCTCCGAACAGTGACTAAACATTCACGTTACACGGTTACATGCACAATCAGTCATGATACAATAAAATTAGACAAAAGGTACACTTCAGCACAACTTTTACAAGATATTGCCTGGTAGTTAAGTTACAGGAAGACTGACCTACTTGGCCGGTGAGGAACTTTGCAAGCCACGCTATCCAGCGTCAAGTTCTTTACTCGTGAAAATCTAAAGCATCCACATGTAAAACATGTCAAATTACTGATATTCTTGAGTCACCAACAAGCATAAACAAATTCACATGGGTATTGTAAATTAATGCTCACCTTTCCTCACCAAGTTCAGTACCTCTGGGGGAACTTGATTCCAACTCTCTATCAGCTTCGGCAGCCGAAAGCAAAATGGTCTCCCCACTATCATGACGTTGCCGTCTCCACTTAAAGGCACGGACAACTATTCTAGTATTACCCAGATGAATGCCTGAGTACACTTTTTAACGATAATGAATAGCATTCGATGGTCACCCGGTTACATAAGTTTAATTTATGCTTTTCTTGTGAATGTTGTTTAGCTGATGCTATGTGCCTGTGATACTGTTGCAAGTATATTTTTTGATGCACCTGTATGTAAGTGTACATGTTAGTATAGCACTAAAGTCCACCTTGACTTTGACTTTAAAGCCACCATCATCTCTACTTACAGGAGGTTGAAGAAAATCAGTATGTGCCCATTGATCCTTTCCAATTTTTTACTGACACATCATAGAAAGCATTCTATCTGGATGAGTAACAGCTTGGTACGGGTGCTGCTTTTCACCGTATGTGACAATAATAAACCAATGCCAATACCAATATCAATCCAGTAACATCTCATGTTTTGGATCCTGGGCTTCCTTTAAATTGCAAGTGGCAGATTCACACTGGCAAGCTATGTGGCTAACACCAAGAATGCGTTTTTCAGAAGCTCTAGACAAATTAGCCATATTTGCACATAAAAGATACAATTTTACTGACTATATAGCCCCTTAGATCCTGAGATAATGCTAGCATGGTATAGGATCCAAGGTGATATCAATAGGAATTGTAGGATGCTGGATACAGTACTGTGCAAAGGTCTTGGGCACATGTAAAAAAAATCCTGTGAAGCAAAGACGTCTTCCAGTATATTGAAATGGAAAGTCTCTAAATATAAAAAAATGATGGTAAAGAGCAGTAAACAGACCAAATCAGTATTTGGTGTGACCACCCTTTGCCTTTAAAACTGCATCAATTCTCTCTGACATACTGTTGCGCAGTTTTATAAGAAAATCAGCTGGTAGGTTTTTCCAAGAGTCTTGGAGAACTTGCCGCAGTTCTTAACGTAGAACATCAAACTTAGAACATAGAAATTTACGGCACATTACAGGCCCCTTGGCCCACAACGTTGTGTCGACCGGGTAACCTACACTAGAAACTGCCTAGAATTTCGCTAGCACATAGCCCTCTATTTTTCTAAGCTGCATGTACCTATCTAAGAGGCTCTTAAAAGACCCTCTTGTATTATTCTGCAGACTTTGGCTATCACGCTTCCTTCTGTCTCTCCAGGTGTTCCCAGAAAGCCTTGTTGATCATAAGACCATACAATATAGGAGAAGAATTAGGCCATTTGGCCTATCAAGTATGCTGCGCCATTTCTTCTTAATGTTAAGAACAGGGTTCTGTGTAGGCCATACCATCTGAAACTATAAAACATTCTAGTGTGCCTAAGACTTTTGCATGGTACTGTACATACCAAAGTTAATGGTAAACTTTCTTAATTTTGAAGATTCTGCATATAATTTTATAGCAATATAAAAATAATTCATTAAATGTCTGTGACATATGAACTTTATGAGGCAGCAATTAATAAAGCATTTCTGTTTTGATAAAGATAGATCTGTCAGAGGAAGTGGTTGAGGTAGGTACAACAGTAGCATTTAAGAAGCACTTGGATAGGTACCCGTCTAAGAGGACCACTACCTTGGCGTGGTTTGGAGGTTTGCATATCTCAACAACCCAGAGAGCTATGTTGGTTGGAGTCAGGGCTTTATGCTTTGGCTTTTGGTCAAGTCACTCATGCTGAACAGGTTAAAAAGTAGAGTTGTCTACTGGTCCTTCAGCTCAGAGCTAACAACCCTGATTGGTAACAACAAAACTGTTACAGGAACAATTGTTACAGAGAATCCTTCTGCATCTGAGTGTGATGGTATTCCTGAGTCTGCAGCCAGGATGTACATGACTGACAGAAGTGAAAACTGAGCTGCTGACAAGATGAAGAGAACTCTGAACACCACCAGAGTTGGAGGACATTTATTGCTGCCCTAAACGCCAGCGGCATAATGGGCATTTGGTAAATCAGTAAGTAGGTAGGTACCAGGATGTGGTGAACTACATATACCTGTCTGGACACGCCCCCCCCCCCCCCCCCCCCGCTGACTGCTCCTGTGGCTCCTCCCACAGACCCCGGTATAAAGGCGATTGGGGACTCCGCCCCGGTCTCAGTCTCCAGGATGCAGTGTGGTGGTCAATTGCTGCGTGTTCTTTCTTTCAGCCAATAAAAGCTGATATCTCGCCTCACGTCTCAGAGAGTTATTGATGGTGCATCACAGGAGAAGTGGGCTTCAAAGGATATGAGCCAAATGCAGAGAAATAGGACAAGATGGTGGACACCGCGGTCAGTAAAGACTGACTGGGCAAAGAGCCTGTATCAGTGTTGTATTGCTCTATGACTCTATGCCTCAACAACAAAAGATCTCTCACTAAATGCTTCCTGGGTCACAGGGTCAGAATTCCAGTTTTTTTCCCTTAAGTTGAAGGTTAAAACCTAAGATAGGCTTTTTCTCTTACGCATCAATCACTACAGACCACACACAAACACACTCACACAAAACTCTCTTTAGCATTAAGACTAAGACCATTCTCTGTGCAAATCTATTTCAGCATACACCCTCTGTAGAGTTTGGCCTAAAATACAGTCATCACCTCTTATGCTAGATATCATTTAACTTTTCAGTGGATAAAGTTATTTATCAATTAGTCCTGCATTAGTCCAGCCAGTAAAACAACAGAAGCCAAGCTCCCTCAATCAACATGTGTGATCTTTTTTTTTATAAAAACTGGTGCAGGAACAAAAGGACAGAAATTCTTCCGTTGATTAATTTTAGTAAAAAAAGATGATAGATGAAAACACAAGGCAGTGAAACCTGCTTTTTTTCCATGTCTTCTTTGTTTTGCCAAAAACAGTGAAGGACGAAATTTAAGCTGCAGTTGGGCTACGGGATTGTTTATGTTCACCTGGAAAGGCAATTAGGGCCTCTTTTTAAAGACCACAAACTCAGATTCAATTCCAGTTAATTATGATCCCTGGTTTTAATAGCAAGCGATCAAGGAATGTCTTGAAATTTTATGATGTGCTGCTCCAATTAATGTTCCTTGCCAATAAAAAGGTTGGAAACTCAGTTTGCTGTGTAAATCTTTGAGGTTCAAATTGCTTAGATTTATAAGGTACATGCTAAGTCAGGGTCAGATAACTATCGTATACTTCTGCATTTAAAACATTTGCATGAATTAACACTATCATCAATACATTTGGAATATAACTCCATCTGCTGAAAAATTTGCAGTCAATGTTGAAGCCATTGATTACTCTAAACAAGAAACTGCGGGGAGTTGTGGACACAGCTCAGCACATCATGGATATCAATTTTCAATCTATGGACTCTATCCATACTTGGTGCAGCCTCAGTAAAGCAGCCAGCATAATCAAAGATGCCACCCACCCGGACGTTCTCTCTTCTCACCCCTTCCATTCACCAGAAGATACAAAAGCCTGAAAGCACCCACCATGAGCCTATTGAAAAGCCCCAGAGTATAACGAGGTGGATTCGTGACCTCACAGCCTACCTCGCTATGATCTTGCACTTTATTGTCTATCTGCACTGCATTTTCTCTGTAGATATTACACTTTATTCTCCATTGTTGTTGTTTTACCTTGATCTACCTCATTGCACAGTGTAATGAAGTGATCTCTATGAACAGCATGCAAGACACGAAACAAGAAGGCACAGGCTTAAGATCAGAGGCAAGAGATTTAGAAGGGACAGCAAGGAACTTCTTCATGCAAAGGGTGGTGCATGTTTTGGAAAGAGCTGCCAGAAATAGCGGATGTGTTGGGCACATTAGCAACAGTTAAAAACCATCTAGATAAGTAAATAGATTGGGGAGGCTCAGAGGGTGTGGGCCAGATGTGGGCACAGGGATTAGCTAGCTCGCCAACAGTTGGCATTGACCAGTTGGGCTGTTTACATGCTATAAGATCTGACACTCTATAATTCTAAATGACTTTACGTGAGTTTGAGAGATCATAATTTGAGGTGGCACAGATGCATAGCAATCAGGGTAACCCTATTACAGCGCCAGTGACTTTTGTTCAATTCCGCTGCTGTCTGTAAGGTGTTTATACATTTTCCCCATGAATGCTAAGTTTCATCCAGGTGCTCCAGTTTCCTCCCACTTTCCAACAATGTACGGGTTAGTAGGCTAATTGGTTACATGGGTGTAACTGGGTGTCATGGGCTCATTGGGCCAGAAAGGCCTGTTACTGTGCTGTACATCTGAATAGAGAAAAAAAAAAATATTATTTGTGAAACAGTTCCCATTAAGATACCCTTGCCTTTCTCTCTACTTGTTCTTGCTGTGAGATGGGCACTGCATACACACATATTCATCTCAGGGGTCAAGTTGCTGACCGCCCAGTGGGGTAAGCTATCAATGACTGACCTAGTCACCCTTACTTAACAGGAGGACCATTACAGCTGAGAGGTCATTCCTCTGAGGTAGAACTCCACCATCTGTGAACAGTGATGGCTGGAGTTTCTGATTGATCTAACACCATATTCTGTACCCCTCCCTCATTCTGAACTGAGCAAACAGTATCTCAGTTCTCACCCCTCTCCAGACGCTGGAATCTGGAGCAACAAACAAAGCGATGGAGGAACTCGGAGGGCTGAGCAGCATCACTGGGGGTGGGGGGGGGGGGGGTGGGAGGAATTCTCAGCTTTGCAGGTGAAAATCTGAGGTAATGTTAAATGTTGGCAATTGCATTCCCCACACAGATGCTACTCAGCCTGCCGAGTGACACCTGCAGATTGTTTGTTTTCCCTTTCCTCCTGTCTCGTACCTATGACAACGAATGATACAACTTTTAATATTGTAATAGGATCATTTTGAATGACATTGTGTAATGACATACACAATTTCAGTTGTTCAAATGGTGTACGTTTTACCTCATTAAGATCTTGTGCAGGAGCTAGTTCAAAGATTTGAGAATTCATAACAGGATCCATTCCAGTAGAGGAAAAATAACTAAAAATGTCTTTCCCAGCAACTGCTGTATCAAGCTAACCTCTTGATTCAAGATTAAAGATTAGCTTTATTTATCACATGTACTGTATATTGAAACATTGAAACATACATTGAAATGCGTCGTTTTGCATCAGGTCAAATTAAATCAACCAGGATTGCGTTGGGTAGCCCGCAAGCGTCGCCACGCTTCCAATGCCAATGTAGCATGCCCACAACTCACTAATCTTAACCATTGTCTTTGGAACGTAGGAGAAAACTGGAACACCTGGTGGAAACCCACGCAATCATGGGGAGAATGTATAAACTCCTACAGACAGTGTGGAAATCAGACTCCGATCTGGAGCTGAACACGCTCAAGACAAAGGAGATGACAGTGGATTTCAGGAGACATCCCCCCGCTATGTCTCCCCTCACAGTCCTCAGCAGCCCTGTGTCCACCGTGGAGAACTTCAGGTTCCTGGGAATCACCATCTCTCAGGATCTGAAGTGGGAGCAGAACATCAGCTCCATCCTGAAGAAGGCCCAGCAGCGGATGTATTTCCTGCGGCTCTTGAGGAAATACGGTCTGCCTCAGGAATTGCTGCTGCAGTTCTACACTGCAGTCATTGAGTCTGTCCTGTGCACCTCCATCATTGTGTGGTTTGGAGCCGCCACCAAGCAGGATAGAACCAGACTACAGCGCACAGTGAGGACTGCCGAGCGCATTATTGGAGCCGCCCTGCCCTCTATTGTGGACCTGTACTCTTCCAGGTTGAAGAAGAGGGCAGGGAACATCAAAAAGGACTCCTCCCATCCTGCGCACGGACTGTTTGATCTGCTTCCGTCTGGTAGGCGCTTCAGATCCCTCCAGACTAAGACTAATAGGCATTGGGGAAGTTTTTTCCCTACTGCGGTCACTTTGCTGAACAGTTAACTGCCGGTTAACTGTCGGCTAACTATTACTTGGATTGCACTACCTGTATGTATAATCTATATTTTCAATTATATTTATCATTATTATTGTTATGAGCAGAGAGACAACATCTGCCGGAAGTAAATTCCTTGTATGTGCATAGGTACTTGGCGATTAAAGTCTGATTCTGATTCTGATCTTATATCTGTCATTGTGCTGACTGCTATGCTACCCTGCCTTCTCAAGTTCCTCGGCATCAACCTCTCAGTGGATCTATCCAGGATCCAACACATTGAAGCAACTACAGAGAAGGCACTCTACCAGCTCTACTTTGTTTCACTTTGAGGAGATTCTGTATGTCACCAAAGATTCTTAAAACTTTTTGTACAGTAGATTAATGATGGAGAATATTCTGATGGTTGCATCACAGCTTGGTATGGAGGCTCCAAAGCACAGATACACAAGGGGCTGCAGAGGATTACAGCAGGCTTCAAGAGCTGGGGCCTCAAGAAGGACCCTCACCATCTGGGACATGTAATCTTCTTGTTACCACCGTTGGAGAGAGGTATAGGAGCTTGAAAACCCAGACTCCTCCGTTTCTTCCCCTCTGCTAACAGATTCCTGAATGGTCCATGAACATTATCTTGTTATTCCTTTTTGCACTATGTATTTATTTTAGAAGTTACAGTAATGTTATTTATTTGTACTGCCCTGTTGTAACATCTAAGCAACCATATTTTATGCCTGGAAGCTTGCTTTGGAGAAAAAAAAGTTGATTGGACATTTCTGTGCATCACGTGTAGCATCCATGCCCCCAATTTACCCCCGTTCACCTAGGGTGAACCGCCGTCGCCCCGCCAATAGTGCAATGCTTCGGTGTAAATACGGTGTGTTGCCCCCCCAGTACACACTTGCAACTCAAATATCAGACAATACGCCAAAGGTGAGTAAATAATTGCAACTTTATAGTTATTTTTTAGGGATGGGTTAGTAGAAATAGATAACCTAAAGGAAGTTGATCAGTTGGTGCACATAATATTTTAATACATTGAAGCTCATGCCTCTGGTTCCTTCCACAACGACCTTCTGAGCCTTCAGCCACCATCCAAACCGCCAACATCCAGTATCTGCCGCCCTGGAACCGCTGTCCGCTCCTCACACGTCTGTCCTCCTCGCTCGCCTCCCGGAAAAAAGACCGCAAACTCCCGCTCAGCTCACACATACAAGATAGCATAACAATTCTCCATTGGTTAGCACCCCCTTATCTGCAGTTAAAACCCAAACATTCCAGGTACAGAAATCCATTACAGCATTAAGTAACATAGCAGAGAAGCCATTTTGTACCCTGAACAGTTAACACCACAGTAAATGGTACTGAGAGCCCTACACATGTAATTTGACAACTTGACTAGACATCACTGTTTCGCACAGTTTAGACGTAGATATATATTATTTTATATACATAAAACATGCATAACTTACTAGTTTACATAGCTTGTGTAGATTCAGCATGTCACTAAAACCTTTAACAAGTTTCTATTAATGCACAGTGGAGAATATCCTAACTAATTGCAATATAGTCTGTGAATGGAAGCACCAATGCACAGAAACAGAAAAGCCGACAGAAAGTAACGGATACAGACCAGTCCTTCACAGGCAAAGCAAAGCCGTCCCCACCGTTGAGCAGTCACATGGAGCACTACCACAAAAAGCAACATCCATCATTAAAGACCCCCAGCATCCAGACAATGCCCTCTTCTTGCTACTACTACTGGGCAGGAGGTACAGTAGCCTTAGATTCCACACCACCAGGTTCAGGAAAAGATTTATCCTGCAACCTTCAGGCTCATGAACTGGCATGGATAACGTCCATCACCACAACTCTGAACTGATTCTATAATTTACAGACTAATTTTCAGGGATTCTTTACGACACGTTTTCATTAACTTTTATTTACGTGCTTTGTTACATCTGGTCAATCTTGCTGTATGCTTCCGGAAGATGGACTATAACACCAGAACTCCAAAGAAACTTAGAAGCAACAGAAATGGGGTTTCTTAGAAGAATGCTGAAAAATCATATAGAGATAGGGTAACTAATGGGATAGTCCTTCAACGTGCCCATACAGAAAGATCTTTAATGAGAACATTAAATGAGAGGAATCTTAAGTTTCTGGGCCATGTCATCAGAAAGGAAGAAACAGAATGCCTAACATTGCAAGGCTGTATGCCTGGGAAACACAGAAGAGGAAAGCAAAGAAGAAAATATACGGACACTGTGAAAGAACTAACAGACCTAAGTGTGCAAGATATCATTGACGCTGCGAGGGATCATGCAATGTGGAGAGCCACGATCGCCCAAGCGTGTAATACGTAAGGCACACGAAGAAGAAGAAGAGGTTTTCTTTGGCACTTTGGTTGTCTGTCATTCTATGATTATATACAGGTTTTTTTTTTATAAATTGTCTTGTATTACTTATTCTTTTTCTTGAGAATGCCTGCAAGAAAAGGATTACAAATACATGGGGATACGAATTGACAATAAACTGGACTGGTCAAAGAACACTGAGACTGTCTACAAGAAGGGTCAGAGCCGTCTCTACTTCCTGAGGAGACTGAGGTCCTTTAACATCTGCTGGATGATGCTGAGGATGTTCTACGAGTCTGTGGTGGCCAGTGCTATCATGTTTGCTGTTGTGTGCTGGGGCAGCAGGCTGAGGGTAGCAGACACCAACAGGATCAATAAACTCATTCGTAAGGCTGGTGATGTTGTGGGGGTGGAACTGGACTCTCTGACGATGGTGTCTGAAAAGAGGATGCTGTCCAAGTTGCATGCCATCTTGGACAATGTCTCCCATCCACTCCATAATGTACTGGTTAGGCACAGGAGTACATTCAGCCAGAGACTCATTCTACCGAGATGTAACAGTGAGCGTCATAGGAAGTCATTCCTACCTGTGGCCATCAAACTTTACAACTCCTCCCTCGGAGTGTCAGACACCCTGAGCCAATAGGCTGGTCCTGGACTTATTTCCGCTTGGAATAATTTACTTATTATTACTTAAATATTTATGGTTTTATATTGCTATATTTCTACACTATTCTTGGTTGGTGCGGGATCAATAATGTATGTCTGTCTGTCTGTCAATCTCAAACTAGATTATGGTAACGTACAGCATAAGTACTTTGATAATAAAATGACTTTGAACACACTCTCTCTCTCTCTTATGCTGTGTACAGTATATTATACAGATTCATATAGTACAGAAACAGAACACTTAGTCCCAACAGGTCCATGCCAAACAAAATGCCCCATCTGAGCTTGTCCCATTTACCCGAGTTTAGTCAATATCCCTCTAAATCTTTCCTTTAAAGTAGTTCAGTAGGTATTCTTTTAGATTAGTGAGCGGCCATCATGGAAGAGCTCATGGGCTAGTTGGAAGTCAAACACCCACCGAAGCCAGCCTGGTCACCTCACAACTGCCAGGAACCTGGTTGCACGTGTTTATTGTACAACTGCAATAGTCTCCGTAGTTTTGGTGTCTGAGTAATAAGCCTGCATTTGGACAACACAATTAAGCCTGGACCATGAGAAATTATTTAACTAAGTTTAAAGAGAATTCTTTGCACAAAACTAGACCCACATCCAAAGAACTAATCACTGTCTTGAGTTTCTGTTAACAGTTTGCAAGCTTCTTGGCAGGTTTAGCAGAAAGCTGATCCTTTTATGCACCAGAACACTGGTGGGAACATTTATTTTACTGATATCCTAGAACTGCTGTGTACAACATCAGTCCTGTGTGTCATGTACCACGGGGTCTGGACATCCTCAGTAGCGTCCATCTCGCTGCTACCTTTGTAAACTTATTTGATTGCTTGAACAGTTCGCAATCCTTGGAGCCCAATACTGAAACCTGATTTAAGGTAAAACAATCTGAGAAAAATCCTGCTGAGAGAGAGAAGAGAGAGGATGCCTCATATTATGCCTGACCGATCTACAACCCAATGGCATGAAAACTGAGGTTTCCGATTTTAGGTAGCCATTCACTCCAGTGGGCTGTTTCTCCCACACCACCTTCATCTCTCCCCTTCTGGCCTTTCCCCAGTCCTGTGATTTTTGATTCTTTTCCCTCAAACCCATCCCCAGCCCCTCATCTTTATTCCTCCTCTTCTTTCTGATTCCATCTGCCCAATACACTCACCGCTCACCCATAGGCTCCCTTCCCCTCCCATCTGATTCTGGTTCTACTTGCCATGTACCACTCCCCAAACGATTGCCCATTTTCACACCCTGCATTTATCTACGTCTGGCAGTGCTGCATGCTCCTGCTTATCTCCTGACAGCAGTGGTCGGTCTCCCATTTTCACACCTTGCTCCATCTGCCTTTGATTTCTCTCTCTCTGTCATCTGTCATTCACCTGCCACTGTCCCTATGTCCAGGTCCATTCCCCTCCCCTACCAGATACCTCCTGCCTTCACCTTACACTCTTCTTCAGTCCATTAATTACCTCAAGGTCCTATCTGACCACTTCTCTTCCCCTCTTGACGATGTCCATCACCCCCCTCACTCTCAACCCTTATGCCAATCACAACCTATCCTATCTACTCAACTCCATGATCTGATTGTCATGATTTTAACCCTCAACCAACTAAAGCCTAGATACTATCTATTACTTTTCCTTTCTCCCCTACTCACTTCTTCTCTACTTTGGAAAGCCATAAGGCAAATTTGATGAAAGAACTTTAAAAGCATTAAATGTGTGAGACTGATTTATACTTGTGCATCGCATCTACGCCGTAGGTACCGCATACCCTATGCCAAACCTTCGCAATACCCTATGCCATAGGGTGACATGCACCTCCCCAAAAAACTCATTCACGCATCGTGGTGGCGCAGACTGCAACAACTGTGATTGGTCCGCTTGGTAGCATTGCATTTCCTCCTATGCATTTCCCGTTGCTTCTTCTCCACCATGTCTGTACACCGATGCAAAATAGATGAACCAAATCGTCAAATCTACCTGCTGACATGCGAAAATGTTTGAAATGCATTTCCTTGTCCATGTCTTTCACAAAGAAATTCAACACAGTGGCAAAGAAACCCCACCGCCAACTAGCATTTTGGTGCACACCAATGCATGCTCACTTCGGCGTAGAGCGACGCAGAAGTGAAAATCAGGGTTACGGCACAGGCTGCAGCATAGCCCGTACGCACAAGTATTAATCAGCCTTTAGAATTCTCTTTGTGCAGGATTTGCATTGTATAAATTTTTGAAGAATACATCGGATGACGCACTGAACGCATCATCAGTGATGTAACCTGGGGTCATTGAGTGTTCCAGATCTTTCAACATCAGACCCCTCACCCAGGTGACCAAGTCACGGCTGATTGAGCCACGACTTGTGGTCAGGTAGCACGTGCTGCAGATCCCCATGGACTTGCTCTCTTCATCCAGAGCCACCATGAGGCTTTCTCTGCTGCCTCAGTGATGTTGCCGATGGCTCTCTGCCATGGTACCAGCAATGCCCAATGCGCCAAGAGCTCTGTGAAGAGACTGTAGAGCGAAGCTTGAGAATATGTACCAGCAAGTGATATGTATCCCCTGAAGAAACTCAGGAGTAGGAGTATTTTTTTAAATAACTACTTTACATATAACACACCACTGAGCTTAATTAGGATGCCTAAATTTCCAGAAAATTCACAAAAAAGTGGGGAAATAAGTAATAAACCACTTGTATTTCGAGGAAGTTCATCTTCCCCATTTTTAGTGCCTTACATGCAGATGGACAAATTGACAATGCCTTGCTGACTATCAGCAAAGTAGTCATCTCAGAGGATGCATTAACACGCACTCCCATCACCCTCTCTGCTGCTGCAAACAATCTGCTCTTCCCTCTTTACCAGTTCCAACCAAGGATCCTGGACTTGACACATTAACTGTTTCCTCTCCACACTGGTTGGCCCCTATGCCTCCACGTATAACTTGGAAGCATTCCACAGTGCCTCAAGTATCTGGATTGGCAAACAGTAATTGGTTTATTGCTATCACATGTATTGAGACCTAGTGAAAAGCTTTTGTTCTTCTGCCATCCAGACAGATTGTTCCATCTGCAAGTCCATTGAAGTATTTTGAAAAGGAAAACAATAGTAGAATTCAGAATAAAGAGAAAAAGCAGCACGGGTAAGAAAATAAGATGCAAAGGCCATGGTGAGGTAGGTTGTGAAATGAAGAGTTCATCGTTATTGTACAAGAGGTCCATTTAAGAATCTGCTAACAGTGGGGTAGAAGCAGTCCTTAAGCCTGGTGGTCCATATTCCGAAGTGTTTGTAAATTTGACCCAATGGGAGGGGGTAGATTAGAGAATGTGCAGGGTGGTAAAGCCTCGGATTATGCTGGCTGCTTGCTTCAGCAGCAGGAAGTGTACACAGAGTCCATGGAGGGAAGGCTAGTTTCCTTGATATGCTGAGCTGTGCCCACAACTCTCTGCAGTTTCCTGTGGTCACAGGCCAGAGCAACTGCCATACAAAGCCATGCTGTGTCTGGGTAAGGCGCATTCTATAGCACTCTCATCAGCTTTCCGCTGCTGCTCGACCAGCTGAGTATTCCAGTTATGGTCATCTACCTGTAGGGTGGATGTGATTGAGCTGGAGAAGATGCGGGGAAGATTCACAAGGATGCTGCCAGTACTGGAGGACTTGAATTGTAGAGCGAGACTGGGGCAGGCTGGAGCTGTTTTCCCTGGGGTGTTGGGAGCTGACTTTAGAGAGGTTTATAAAATCGTGAGGAGCATAGAGGGAAAAGGTTTCAAGAGGACCTGAAGGGCAAATTTTTTACACAGAGAATGGTGGGTAGATGGAAACATCTGTCAGAGGAAGTGGTAGAGGCAGATATAACTGCAATATCTGAGAGTCATTTAGGAAATTGCATGGATAGGAAAAATTCGGAGAGATATAAATACCGGCAAATAGGACTAGCACAGTTAAGTATGTTAGTCAACATGGATGAATTAGGCCAAAGAGCATTTGCTGTGCCATAAGATTCCATTTTATTTCCAATATTTTATGTTTTTATTTCCAGCATTTGCAGTCTTATGACTTTCATACAGTAAGACATACCTACTTATGGTTAACATTTTTGAAAGAATTATGTGAGGATTACTTAAATCTCTAAACTTACATTATTTATAAAGGTGGCTTTTGAAATCAAATTTCTTCTACAAATATTGGCAGTAGTTAATCAGAGACTCTTTAGTTTCCATTTACTGATTACCAGTTAAAAAATTAATAGAAGTATTTTTCTCAGAGATGAAAAATCCTGTTTGTTTCTAAGGGACCACCCAAGCATCAAACTCCCTGGATAGAGGCTCATTTTTGTTTAAAAATGATTGTGACTGCATTTATAAATTGAATTATTAATTTATGTATTTGATGTCAGGAAGAAAGGAACCACCAACTCAGCTTTTGGCGAAAGAAGAGCTGCATTTGGAAGACAAATGGACAAAATGCTCTGCCAAGGGTGAACAACAATGATGAAAGCACTTTGTAGCATACACAAAACGTTGGAGGAATTCAGTAGATCAGGCAGCACCTACGGAGGGGAATAAACAGCCAACTTTTCAGGCCAAGACGTTTCATCAGGTCTGGAAAGGAAGAGGGGTAGCCAGAATAGGAAGGTGGGGAGGGAGGGGAAGGATTACAACTGGAGGGTGATAGGTGAAGCGAGGTGACCTTCTATTACACTTCTGATTTGCTGCTTCACTGCAAATTCTTTTCAAGGCATGCATACCTCGAAAAAGTTTCAGCCTTCTCTTTGATGAGAGTTTAGTGAGACGTTCTCTCACTGCTCCCTCTCTGTTATCTCTGCTGCTCTCCAATTCTTGCACCCTCCCCCCTTACCTGGCTTCACTTATCACCTTCCAGTTTGCACTTTTTCCCCTCTCCCCACCTTCTTATTCTGGCTTCTTCTCCCTACCTTTCCAGTCCTGATGAAGGGTCTCAGCCTGAAACGACAGCTCTTTATTCCTCTCCATAGATGCTGCCTGACCTGCTGAATCCTTCCAGCATTTTGTGTGTAATACTCTGGACATCCAGCATCCATAGAACTGCCTGTGTTTATAACGTTTTGTAGAATGTGTTAGGTGGTTTTAACAACAATCACAGCAGAGCAGTAGTGAAGTGGTCTAAAAGGCATCCCTGTGTTGTAACAACGTTTGTAAATTTTACTCATTGGTGAACAGCTATCTTTCATAAATTGAGCAAAGAGTAATCTTGGCTCCTGCTTCTGTCAGTCTTCTACCAGTTGACTTCACTTGCAAGAACATTCGGCAGATGCGCTGTTCTTTGCACCAAAATAAATTAAACTGTTATCACAACCAAACGTCTTTTGTGTGGTAAAACAATTCCGAGTTAGGAATTACACAGTGCCCCTTGTTCCAGCCTTACAATCCTAAAACCTACAGCTCTGTTTTACAACATGTATCTGCCAGTGCTCGCAGAAACCGTGTCTCAATGTTAACCTTTCGTTGGGACATTAAATGGGCTCTTAGGGAGGCACATGAATGAAAGAAAAAAATGGAAAGAAGGGTCAGATTGATCTTTATCCAAAAATCGCTTGCTCCTCTCCTGACTCCCCTCACCCATGTCGTTGCCACTCACATTCATCAGGTTGATCAATAACTTGATTTTAAAATGTTCATCATTTTTAAGTCACTCCAAGGACTTATATTTCCCTGTTACATTCCCCAGAGCTTTAACACTGAATCCTCTCCGTGAATGTCTCCACCTCCCTCATCATTCACAAGTCATTTAAAATGTATATCTCTTAACTAAACATTAGATTATCCATGCTAATACTCCTTTCCATGATTTGGCATAATTGATTTGTGCTATAATGTTCCTGTGAAGTACTTTGGCATTTTTGGCCTGTATTAGAGAGACGTTAAGAATCAAGTTCTTGTCCTTGTGACCTTAATGTGTAAACATGAGCCACAGAGAAATTAATGGCAATGGTTTGCATATGTTTAAAATGTAACAGAGCTGATCTAAAATTTGATTCATTTAACCGTGATCACTTTCTGTGAATGGAATGTTCCAAATGTAAGCAAAACTCTCTTGCAGGAGTTCAAGTGAAGAAAAAAATAAGCCAGCACAATATTAAACCAAAATATACACTCAGTGGCCAGTTTATTAGATACAGGAGTGAAACCCAGTGTAGTCTTCTGCTGCTGTAGTTTATCCACTTCAAGGTTTGATGTGTTGTGCATTCTGAAATACTCGTCTGCCCACTGCTGTTGCAATACCATGGTTATTTAAGTTAATGTTGCCTTCCTGTCAGCTTGAGCCATTCTGACCATTCTCCTCTGATCTCTCTCATTAAGAAGGCATTTTGCCCACAGAGCTCCTGCTCTCTGGACATAATTTTGGTTTTTTTTTTGTGCCAGTCTCTGTAAACTGTTGTTTAGTCTACTGTAAACTCTGTAGAGTGTTGTGCATGGAAATCCCAGGAGGTCAGCAGTTTCTGAGGTACTCAAACCACCCCGTCTGGCACCAATAATCATTCCACGGTCAAAGTCAGATAGGTCACACTTTTTTCTCATTCTGATGTTTAGCCTGATCAATAACTGAACCTCTTGGCCACACCTGCATGCTTTTATGAAATGGTTCTCAACGTGGTCCATATGTGGCAGAGGATATGGAAATAAAAAAACAAGAAACTGAGGGTCACATGAGTTTCTGAATGGGCCATGATAAGTTTACTGTTTTAATGAAATACTACTAAAATATATAAATAAAGAAGAAATTAATGTATGTAATTTAATTGGAATCCTGAATGAAACGAATGGGGAAAATAGGCAAGTTGATGCAAAACAGCTTAGCTTGTGTGTATTGGGGGGGTGTATGGCACATCAATCATTACCACTGCTCCTGCTTGATCACACATAAATCATTGTTCACACCCTGCAGGGCGGCCCACTGAGCCCAGATCCACATCCACACCCTCCCTCCCAAACACAAACCGCAGACAGGGCGAGGCCGTCTGCAGCCAGGCCAGTCCGCCAGCATGCAACGGGAGACCGGTTCCGTTTGCCTTCCACTGACCTATGCGTGTTACAATACTTATAAAATGTGACATGAGGGCTGAAGTTACTGCAGCGGGGTCGCCTGCCAGAAATGGATAAACTGCAGAGAGGCAAGATCGTGTGACATCTACCACTCCATCACTTTCTACCACTACAGCTGATACTTAACATATTTCGCAATGAAGTTTACTTTTCTGCATAGTATTGCAGCATTTGCAAGTGATAAACAGTTTGGAGAGCAAATTGTCACTGCTAAGTCTGACATATTTTACCTGTCAGATATACTTGAAGAACTAAATTTATTAAACAACAGTTACAAGGATAAAACTGTAATCTCATATTAAGTCAAGAGGTTTCTACCACTTTCCTTGGAAGATTCAAACTTTTCAGAAGCAATATTGGACGTTGTGAGATTATGCAACTTCCTTCACTAGCCACTCTTAAAATAGAATTGCAAGATGATGATCTGATCATTTGAAACAACTGCACACTGATAGGGGATTTCGGTTCACAGACCGGCTGGAGATGTATGCTCCAGATTGGGTGGTGGATCCATTTAGGATGAACGTGAATGACGTTGACACCACATTGCAAGGATGTCTCATTGAGCTACAGTGATATAACAGCTCGAGCAAAATTCAAATGCAGCAAGTAAAATTTCTGGCTAACTAGCAATATTTTTTAAAAAAGGTTCTAAGAGAAAGCAAAGTCATTTTTAAATTGGATTTTCCACCTCTCATCTAGTTGAAAGTGGTTTTATTCAAGTTCTTCACCCGCTATCAAAGGCTCGTAACTGTCTCTATGTTGTGAAAAGAGGTGATCTTCAATTATCTTTAACCAAGTTGCAACCAGATACTCAAAAACTCACTGGTTTGTATCAGTTGCAAGGATCTCACTAAATATCCAAAAAATAAACACTTTTAACATTGCTGGCTGGAAGAATATTATATATCTTTTAAATAAAGTATCCCATTCAGAGCTTTGAAATGGCTTTACTTTTATTTACACCTGTAACATTATAGTTCACATATGATAAAACCTATAACTTGTTAAAACATAAATATTGACTGTATATTAGAATAATTAGTACAGTTGACAAAAAAAAACGTTAGCAACTAACGGAGACTATGGAGTGCGGCGGGGGTGGGGGCAGGGTGTTGACCACAGTGGTAAATGGAAGTCACATGCTGGCCACAAGCAAAAAAAGATTGAGAACTATTGTGTGTATATATTGAGTTGCTGCCACATGATTGGCTGATCAGATATTGCATTAACAAGCAGGTGTACTGAAGTACTGAGTGTGTAATGGAAGACTCTCTGGGCAGCCTGGTTAATGTGATTGTGAAAGAATTTGGCAACTAGATTGAAAAAAATAAAGGCATAAATGATTCAACAGATCTTAGATTAATAATATAGAAATCCCGTATCTATTTAATCCCACTACTTATTTGAATACATTCAGTTATGGCATACAGTGCGGATTGTTGTTTAACAAACAACTACCAATGGATCACACAATCAGGAAATTCTGGAAAATGAAGTTATACAATCAGAAAACACAGAATTTGGCCCTTCAGCCCATTAAGTCCATACCCATCACTTACCCACTTATACACACTAATCCTAACCCAATTCACTCTCCCCCCCAAGATTCTTCCACTTCCACTTTAATGGAGAAATTTACAGTGGCCAGTTAGCCAACTAACTCACAAATCATTTGCACAAAGGACCCAGGAGGAACCCATGGAGTCACATGGAGAACTTGCCAACTCTCCACAGACACTTGGTGGTGCGAACTGAACACAGGTCACTGGGGCCACGAGGCAGCACCTGCACTGGCTCTCTCATTGTTGCCCTCTGGGGCAGATCTATTCTCAAAAGAACAAGCAAACATAAAGTACCTAAGAGCTACACTGGTCTATTAGTTATTCATTTCCCATTATTTTCCCTCTAATTCAGAGGCTAGAGAGAATACAAAATTGCGTGAGATTAATCATCAATGTACAGATCTACACCTGAAAACCAGCAAAGATTGACTGCTGAAAGAGTCACATCACTGATTTGCAAATCTCAGTCACATCTGAAAAAAAACAATCTTGCACTTCGGTAAGTATGACACATCCAAAGATCCCCAAGGTAAAAAAGAACTCTGATTTAGCATAAATGGTATGAATATGCTGGATTTACGCTAGATTCAGAATAAGCAATTGCAAAAACTTGACTACTCGATTTCTTACCTCAGTATGCACAATATATCACATACAGATGAAATAGAAACCACATTTCCTGAATGACCACCCTGAGTGGGAATTGCTTGAGCCACTTACGTAAAATCTGCACAATTCGGAATGATTTAATGAGCGAATAACAAAGTTAGCTGATTTTGCTCAGACTAGTGATAATTGCTGGGACCACTAGGTTTGGACTTGTCTCCATACAATAAAAGGACAAATCCCAATTCCTTGGCTATTCCTTATTTCTCACGATAACATAGTTTACTTAAGTATCACAATTGAAGTCCACCTTTTATCGTGTTATATCATAACACTAATGTCTACTTACAAACTTACTTGACCTCCCAATCGGCCTCATTATGGCTATCCGCCATATTGTCTACCCACACTGCACTTTCTCTGTAGGTGCTGCATTTTATTCTGCATTCTGGTATTTTTCCTTGTGCTACCTTAAAACACTGATGCAATGAATTGATCCGTATGAACAGTATGCAAGTCAAGCTTTTCATTATACCTTAGTACATAGGACAAAAGTAAACCAACTCTAATTCCATTTCCAAAAATACATTGCATGTAGTGGTCTGGATGGTGCCTAGTTATAGAAATCCATGGGCTATAATGGAACACTCACTGTTGCCTCTTTGTAAAGTTCACAGCCACCTTTCCTTTGCCACACCAGGAGTTGGCTCAGTGATCATCCCACAGCATCCATGGAAAACAATCCCCATGCAGTGAAGGAAAACATGAAAGAGGGGGAAGTACAGTGTGTCTGGACACCCCTTATCTCAGTGATGAACTGGCTACATCTACTACTATGGCATAAGTGGACCCCGAGCCACTGCAAGCTGATCAAAAGTGCGAGGTCACCTCAGGCCACGTGTGCTTGGAGATGAAAGGCTGCCATCAGTGAAGGGAGCCTGAGTGAATTCAATGCTGCCCATTGAAAACTGTGGCTAGGAGATGCTGAGTGCTGGACATCAAAGCAACTACACAGATCTCATTCCAAATCTACTTCTCTGTCAACGAGGACTATAAAAATACTTCGTATTAGCCGTAAAGACTATTGGTCTTGATGCTCATATCCAGGGCTGCTTGGTCTTGATGCTAAATTAAGGTAATTTTATTTGGGCCAGAATACTTGCAATGAACCAACACACAAAGACAACAGTTAAAACGGAGTATAATTTGATAAAGATGTAGATAATGGTGAAGGGTCCCAATAAGCAATGCTTTATAAACATCCCCTTCTTCGATGGGTTTAAAACAAGTGTGGACAATAGAAAGGGAAGTGTTTAAGACAGCATCCTTTGGCATGTATATTGAAAATTTCTGGCTCTTCTTAACTTGTTCTTCAGGCATGAAAAGGAAACATCTTTCCCCTGTGCAACACAGTAAAATATTAGAGAAATTCAGCAGGTCAGGCAGCATCTATGGAGGAAAATAAACAATCGATGTTTCAGGCTGAGACCTTTCATCAAGACTGGAAAGGAAGGGGCAGATCCCGGAATAAGAAGGTGGGTGGAGGTGATAGGTGAAACATGGTGAGTGGGAAGATGGTGGGATGGAGAAGATCATGTGAGAAACTGGAAAGTTTATAGGATCCCTAAACCTCCTTCTCTTTATTCCATTGTCCACAGTCCTTTCCTATCCCCTTTACCTTTTCCACGTATCACCCCACAGCTTCTTGCTTCAACTGCACTCCTCCACCCACCCACCTACCCTTCAGCCGGTCTGTCTTTTCACCAGCCCAGCTTGTACTTCCTCCCCTTCCCCCACTCTTTTAGCCCCTTTCTTTCCAGTCCTCCTGAAGGGTCTTGGCCAGAAACATTGAGTGTTCATATCCTTTCAGAGATACTGCCTAACCTGCTGAGTTCCACCAGCATCTTTTGCATGTTTCCCAGGATTCCAGCATCTGCAGAGTCTTTTGTCTTTCAACTTCCCTTGACTGCTGATTAGGAGAACTTCCTGCATACAGATTGGCTACTGTAATCACCCACATGACCAAAGTGTCTGTAATATCTTTTTGGAAGGTAATTAATTAGATGTGAAATGCTTTGGAATGTAATTGTAAATTACAATTGTAAGCTGTAATTTGGTATCATAAATTCTTCAAAGCTTTAGGTTCTGAATTATCATCACCATAACTTGTTAATTAACAGTAGCTGTTCCTGGTTTAAACATGTTAAATAAAAGTGAAACCCGAATTGGTGAGCTGCCTGTGGGCTTACTGTGGTTTCTAGCCACAGTCTTCCTTCAAGAGACATGCTCCCAGCAGACCGGTGGAGCCTAGGGTAATGCAACAGCTTTCCAATTAAAGTGGACAGGTTCTGTCTCTATCACCCTGCTTCAAGAGCAAGTTGAATTCTGCTCTAGCATGCTGACTATTAAAGTCTTTATTGTGAATAAAGCATCCATAAATTATACTGTTAAAAACCAAAGCACTTAAAATCGTCAGGAAACAATTCAATAAATCTAAAGCAACATGAATATAATAAAGTAGAATAATTAAATTGTTCGTCGGGCTTCAAGAAACAGGTCTATTAACCATTCCTTATTAGGAAATTGGAGGTGGAGAGGGTCAGTAACTTTAAATTTCTTGGCCTTTTCATATCAGAAGATCTGTCCTCAGTCCAGCACATAAGTGCCATTACAAGGAAATCATGGCAGTGCCTCTATTTTCTTACAAGGTTTTGCAGATTCGGCATGTTATCTAAAGCCTTGACAAACTTCTATGGATGCACAGTGGAGAGTATCCTGACTGGTTGCAGCCAGGGAAGGAAACACAAATGCTCAGGAATGGAAAAGTCTACCAAAAGGAGTGGATTCAGCCCAGTCCATCATAGGAACAGCCCGCTCCACCACTGAGCACACCTACAAGGAGCACTGCTGCAAGAAAGCAGTACCATCATCAAGGGCCCTGAACAACACAACATCCTGGAGAATGAGGGCCGGCCTCAGGCCTCATTCGCCTTTATACAGGGGTCTGTGGGAGGAGCCACAGGAGCAGTCAGCAGGGGTCTGTGGGAGGAGCCACAGGAGCAGTCAGCAGGGGTCTGTGGGAGGAGCCACAGGAGCAGTCAGCAGGGGTCTGATGGGAGCAAACCACACTGGTATATGTAGTTCACCACACGCCCCCACCGTCCAGGCCATGCACTCTTCTCATTGCTGCCATTGGAAAGGACATACAGGAGCCTTAGGTCCCACAGCACCAGGTTCAGGAATAGTTATTATCCTTCAACCATCAGGCTCCTAAACCAGCACAGGTAACTTTACTCACCTCAACTCTGAATTGATTCCACAACTTATGGATTTACTTTCAAGGATTATACAACTCATTCTCGGTATTTTCTATTTTTTTTAATACAGTTTATCTTCTTTTGAACATTGATCGTCAGTCTTGTTTATATGTGGTTTTTCATTGATTCTATTGCAGTTCTTTGTTCTACTGTGAACGCCTGCAAGAAAATGAATCTCAGGGTAGCACATGGCAATATATACTTTGAACTTTGAACCTTGAACAAAAGCTTAGCCCAGGATCACCAGTTGCCTGGGTGAAGTTCGCTGAGAGGAACTCTTAATCTGAAGTTCCAGCTCCTGATGCATCACAGACTGCCATTTCTCGACTCTTCATCACACAGATTATAATAATGCATATATTCTAAGTAGTAATGTAGGTAATTGGGTCACCTACTTGTTATTTCTCCTCTGTAATATTATGGGGGTCCATAATATCCATAATAGATCCCTAATGCTCTGGGGGACTAGACAGAGTGTACATGGACAGGATGTTTCCTATAGTAAAGGAGTCAAGAACTAAAGTCTGCAACCTCAAAATAGAAGGATGTCCCTTTAGAACAGAGATGAGGAGGATCTTCTTTAGCCAGAGGATGGTGAATCTGTGGAATTCACTGCTACAGACAGCTGTGGTGGCCAAATCATTGGGAATATTTATTTATTTATAAAACAGTGCAGCGTAGGCCTTTCCAGACCTTTGAGCCATGCAGCCCAGCAACCCCTCAAACCTGATTAACCCTAACCTTATCACAGGGCAATTTACTTGAGGACCCAGGGAAAACCCATGCACACCACAGGGGGGATGTAGAGAGACCCTTTACAGAATGATGCTGGAATTGAACTCAGAACTCTAGGACACCCTGAGCTATATAACATCATGCTATCTGCTACACTATCATGGCGCCTCTTAAAACAAATGTTGATAGGTTCTTGATCAGTAAGGGTGTCAAAGATTAAGGGGAGAAGGAAGGAGAATGAGTTGAGAGGTATAATAAATCAGCCATGATGGAAGGGTGGAGCAGAATTGGCCTAATTCTATTCCTTTTGAATAGAATTCAATTCAATAGAAGGGACACCTTTTGACAGTGTTTTCTCTTTGGCTCTTGTCAGTTTTGTATCTCTCTATGTTTGCAGACGTGCACAAGCAGCAAGCTGGAAGAAAATTATTAAATTATCCAAACTCCAAAACTCAATATCCATGTGTTTTGTGGGATGAAATATAACACATCGGCAACATGGAAATTTGCTTCCAAGTTCAGGGAGGACTGAGGAGAATCTTCTCTTCATGACAGGAGAATCAGGAGGAGGAAGAAGGAAAGTCTAATAACAATCTTCTATAAAACAAATGAAATAACAAGAAAAATATCCGCAACATAGAGGATATGCTGATTCTCAAAGCCAGACAGGCGGCAGACACTATAAAATGTTACTGCATTTTTTTGCTGCAAACAATATTAATGATTTAAAGAAAAAGAGGTCAGTTCAAGTGAGTGTGGTGGAAGACACACTCTATATAAATAAATAAATAAACAAACAAATAAATAGTGCAAAACTTAGAACAGTTTGCAGATGTTGGAAATCGGGAGCAACAAAGTGCTGTCGGAGCTCAGGTCAGCAGCATCTATGAAGGGAAATAGACAGTTGATGTTCTGGGACAAGATCTTTTATCAGGACTGGAAAGAAAGTGAAGAGATAGCCAGTATAAAAGGGTGCTCAGACCGTAGGTTTGAGATGTGTTTATTTTAATGCAAGGAGTATTATGAACAAAGTGGATAAGCTTAGAGCATGGATCAGTACTTAGATCTATAATGTTATGGCCATTACAGAGACTTGGATGGCTCAGGGGCAGGAATGGTTACTTCAAGTGCTGGGCTTTAGATGTTTCAGAAAGGACAGGGAGGGAGGCAAAAGAGGTGGGGGCATGGCACTGTTGATCAGAGATAGTGTCAAGGCTACAGAAAAAGAGGAAGACATGGAGGGATTGTCTACGGAGTCTCTGTGCGTGGAAGTTAGGAACAGGAAGGCTTCAATAACTATACTGGGTGTTTTTTATAGACCACCCAATAGTAACAGAGACATCGAGGAGCAGATAGGTAGACAGATTCTGGAAAGGTGTCATAATAACAGGGTTGTCATGGTGGGAAATTTTGATTTCCCAAATATCGATTGGCATGTCCCTAGAACAAGGGGTTTAGATGGGGTGGAGTTTGTTAGGTGTGTTCAGGAAGGTTTCTCGACACAATATGTAAATAAGCCTACAAGAGGAGAGGCTGTACTTAATTTGGTATTGGGAAATGAACCTGGTCAGGTGTTAGATCTCTCAGTGGGAGAGCATTTTGGAGATAGTGAACACAATTCTATCTCCTTTACTATAGCATTGGAGAGAGATAGGAACAGACAAGTTAGGAAAGCGTTTAATTAGAGTAAGCAGAAATATAAGGCTATTAGGCAGGAATTTGGAAGAATAAATTGGGAATAGATGTTCTCAGGGAAATGTACGGAAGAAATGTGGCAAATGTTCAGGGGATGTTTGTGTGGAATTCTGTATAGGTTCATTACAATGAGACAGGAAAAGGTTGGTAGGGTACAGGAACCGTAGTGTGCGAAGACTGGTGTAAACCTAGTCAAGAAGAAAAGAAGAGCTAACGAAAGGTTAAAAGAAACTAGGTAATGATAGAGATCTGGAAGATTATAAGGCTAACAGGAAGGAGATTAAGAAAGAAATTAGGGGAGCCAGAAGGGGCCATGAGAAGGCCTTGGCGAGCAGGATTAAAGAAAGCCCCAAGGCATTCTACGAGTATGTGAAGAGCAAGTGGATAAGATGTGAGAGAATAGGACCTATCAAGTGTGACAGTGGAAAAGTGTGTATGGAACCGGAGGAGATAGATAATGAATACTTTGCTTCAGTATTCACTATGGAAAAGGATTTTGGCGATTGTAGGGATGACTTACAGTGGATTGAAAAGCTTGAGCATGTAGATATTAAGAAAGATGTGCAGGAGTTTTTGGAAAGCATCAAGTTGGATAAGTCACTGGGACCACACAAAAGGTATCCCAGGCTACTGTGGGAGGCAAGGGAGGAGATTGCTGAGCCTCTAGCGATGACCTTTGAATCATCAATGGGGACAGGAGATGTACCGGAGGATTGGACGGTTGCGAATGTTGTTCCATTATTTAAGAAAGGGAGTAGAGATAGCCCAGGAAATTATAGACCAGTGAGTCTTACTCCAGTGGTTGGTAAGTTGATGGAGAAAATCCTGAGAGGCAGGATTTATGAATATTTGGAGAGGCATAATATGATTAGGAATAGTCAGCATGGCTTTGTGAAAGGCAGCTTGCGCCTTACGAGCCTGATTGAATTTTTTGAGGATCTGACTAAACACATTGATGAAGGTAGAGCAGTAGATGTAGTGTATATGGATTTCAGCAAGGCATTTGATAAGGTACCCCATGCAAGGCTTATTGAGAAAGTAAGGAGGCATGGGATCCAAGGGGACATTGTTTTGTGGATCCAGAATTGGCTTGCCCACAGAAGGCAAAGAGTGGTTGCAGATGGGTCATATTTTGCATGTAGGTCAGTCACCAGTGGTGTGCCTCAGGGATCTCTTCTGGGACCCCTACTCTTTGTGATTTTTATAAATGACCTGGATGAGAATGTGGAGGCATGAGTTAGTAAATTTGCTGATGACACAAGGGTTGAGGGTGTTGTGGATAGTGTGGATGGCTGTCAGAGGTTACAGCGGGACATCGATAGGATGCAAAACTGGGCTGAGAAGTGGCAGATGGAGCTCAACCCAGGTAAGTGTGAGGTGGTTTATTTTGGTAGGTCAAATATGATGGCAGGATATAGCATTAATGGTAAGATTCTTGGCAGTGTGGATGATCAGAGGAATCTTGTGGTCCGAGTCCATAGGAGACTCTATGCTGCTTGACAATTTGACTGTGTGGTTAAGAAGGCATACGGTGCATTGGCCTTTATCAATCATGGGACTGAGTTTAAGAGCCAAGAGATAATGTTGCAGCTATGTAGGACCCTGGTCAGACCCCACTTGGAGTACTGTGCTTAGTGCTCAGTTCTGGTCACCTCACTACAGGAAGGATGTGGAAACCATAGAAAAGGTGCAGAGGAGATTTACAAGGACATTGCCTGGATTGGGGAACATGTCTTATGAGAACAGGTTGAGTGAACTCCGCCTTTTTTCCTTGGAGTGACGGAGGATGAGAGGTGACCTGATAGAGGTGTATAAGATAATGAGAGGCATTGATTGTGTAGATAATCAGAGGCTTTTTCCCAGGGCTGAAATGGCTAGCACAAGAGGGCATAGTTTTAAGGTGTTTGGAAGATAGATATGTTAGATATGGCCCTCGTGGCTAAAGGGATCAGGGGGTATGGAGAGAAAGCAGGTACAGGATTCTGAGTTGGATGATCAGCTATGATCATACTGAATGGCGGTGCAGGCTCGAAGGGCCGAAGGGCCTACTCCTGCACCTATTTTCTATGTTTCTATGAAGTAGGTACAGAGGAGATGTCAGGGATAAGTTTTTTTATGCAGAGAGTGGTGAGTGTGTGGAATGGGCTGCAAGTGGTGGAACTGGATATGATAGGGTCTTCTAAGAGTCTCCTGGACAGGTACATGGAGCTCAGAAAAATAGAGGGCTGTGGGTAACCCTAGGTAGTTTCTAAGGTAAGGATGTTGTGAAGGACCAGGGTAAGCATAAAACTGGGAGACCAGGTAAAGGTGAGAAAAATAGGGGTTTTATTACACGGAACAACAACATAGTAAATACTCCTCAAACCAAGAGACACCACTCATCTCCTGACTGTGGGTTTATATTCAATGCTGGGCAGTCCATAGTAAATTGCAGGGGAGAGAAAACATTCCTCTCCTTAAAAAGATACGGCATAAATGAAGCAGCTCCAGACAACACCCCTCTAGCTGTAGCAGAATGGCACAAACCAATTATCCAGCCCCATCTACCTAGGCTGGTGTAATGCAACAGCTCAGTCGTTTACCAGATTATCAGGAGGATGGTTGGCTACAGGACACATTAATATGCCCGGTTGATGGTGCGGCTGGTAATTGCAGCCGCCACAGATGTGTTCAGCACAGCTTTGTGGGCCAAAGGGCCTGTATTGTGTTGTATGTTTTCTATGTTTCTATGTAAAAGAAGGAAGAGGAAGAACAAATATTAGCTTTAGTTGACGCATGTATATTCAAATATACAGTGAAACGTGTCGTTTGCAACAAATCAAATTAGCAAGGATTGTGCTGAAGTGTTGCCAAGCTTCCCAGTATGTCCAGAAATCACTAAACCTAACTGTACATCTTTGGCATATGGGAGGAACTCGGAGTGCCCAGAGGAAACCCATGCAGACATGAGGACAATGTACAAACTCCTTACAAAACACAAACAAGAGAAATCTGCAGATGCTGGAAATCCAAGTAACACGCACAAAATGCCGGAGGAACTTAGCAGGTCAGGCAGCGTGTACGGAAAAGAATACAGTCAACGTTTCGGGTCAAGCCCCTTTAGCTGAAGGGTGTCGGCCCGAGACATCGACTGTACTCTTTTCTTTAGATGCTGCCTGGCTTGCTGAGTTCCTCCAGCATTTTGTCAGTGTTCCTTACAAAAATCAGCAGGAATCAAACCCCAATCTTACAGCTGCCACTGGAAAACACTGCACTAATCGCTATTCTAATGTGGCGGGTAAGAGGAAGGACAAGGACAGGAGATGGCAGGTGATAGACTGATCCATGTTTGGGGGGCGGGAGGCTGGTAGGCATGTGAGAGTGGGAAGATGTAAGAAGGTGGGAGGTGATAGGTGAAAGTGACAAATGGCTGAAGAAGATGAAATCTGATAGGAAAGGAGAGTGGGCCATGGAATAAAGGGAGGTAAGTGAGGAGAGGAACTGGAAAGAGGAATGTGAGGGTGTGTGTATTTTGGGAGGGTGGGGGATGGGAAAGGGAAGTGATGGGAGCTGGGGGGGGTTAAGGGAAAACAAAGTGGGACAGTGGGGAGTGGTTACCGGAGCTTAAAGAAATTGATGTTGATGTCACCAGGTTGGAGACTACCAGGACGAAAAATGAGATACTGCTCCTCTACTCTGCATATAAACTCAACTTGGTAATAGAGGAGGCTGTAGAGGCAATGGGAAGTAGCATAAAATAGATGACAACTGGGAGATCCCAGCTGTTACAGCGAACAGAATGAAGCTGCTCAACAAAGTGATCTCCCAATCTGTGTCGGGTCTCACCAATGTTTCATTTCATAATTAACAAACATTGCCTGAGTAAGTAGCTGGACTGTGGAATTTGTCTTAAAGCTGTATTTACAACAACCCTCACTCTTGGGTATTAAGGGACAGATTGGCATTTGGAAACATTGTCAGTGGAATTCAGCGGCAGTTGTTATCGGAGTTGAATCGGACCCTTGAGAATACAGTGGAAGTGGCCTAAGCAGTGGAATCATTGAGGGAAAACATGCAAGGTTTCCAAGTTTGACTGGCTGTTCTGTGTAGCCGCAGGCACATGAGACAGGCCTGAAAGCACACTGCTTTGAGGTAAGCGGAACATTATTTTAACAAAGGTAAGCAAAGCCTCTTATGGCTGTGGATGGAAACATATAATGCCTAATTGCTCAGTCAGGCAAATAAACATGTCACACAAGGGTTATAAAAACTACATCACCAGAACTTACTGGAAAATGATTGAGGTAAAGCTGAGCAAACAAATGGAAAGAACGAAATTAAAGGAAGACACTCAGAATTTCCACAGCTTCCAGCAGGCACAAGGGAAGTAACCAAACTGAGACTGCAATACAGAGGAAGAGTTCACAACGTTTTATGAAAAAAAAATGATGACTTGATTTTACAAAAAACTGATTGTGGTTACAGAAATAAATGGCTGAGATGTGATACTTGAGCCTGACATTGGGTGCAGTGTTACCAATAGAATCGACAGCTGGGTGGTCAGAAAACACGATACCTTAACTTAAAAAAAAAACATGGATTAATTTTGAAAAACCTGAATAGCTGAAAGTATTAAAGTAGTTGAAGTTGTCATAATTCCAGTGAAATGCCAAAAACATGTTATCTCAAGGGATTGTTGCAGACTCTGCGCCCAACCTGTTGGGAAAAGGCTAGCTGACAGGAGCCCCCTCAGATTGTAGAAACATTCAACATGTTGAGATAGTGAGGTTAGAATTTTACAAGAGTGACAGAGAGATGTGAGGAAGTTTTCAAAGATGAGCTGGACACACTAAAGGCCATCACAGCCAATGTTCATGTTGGTCCCACATAGTTAGCAAAAAGAAACAAAAGAACAAAAGAAACTGCAGATGCTGGAAACCTGAAATAAAAACACAAAATGCTGGACATATTCAACAGGTCGTGCAGCATCTGTGGAGGAAGAAAAAGAGTTAAAACCTCATCAGGACAGTATAAGTAGCACTGGCTAAGCAATGCAGGTTCTTTGCATGGGTGTGTAGAAGTTAGTATAATGCTATTATATCGCCAGTGATCCAAGTTCCATTCTGCCGCTGTCTGTACGGAGTTTGTACATTATCCCCATTTCCTCTGAGGTGCTCCAGTTTCTTCACACACTCCAAAGAACATAAGATATAGGAGCAGAATTAGGCCATTTGGCCCATCAAGTCTGCTGCATCATTTCATCATAGTTGATCCATTTTTCCTCTCATCCCCAATCTCCTACCTTCCCTCCGTATCCCTTCATGATCTGACCAATCAAGAATCTATCAACCTCTGCCTTAAATATACATAAAGACTTGGCCTCCATAGACGCATGGGTTAGTAGTTTAAATGGCCAGTGGGTGTAACTGTGTGGTGTGAGCTTGTTGAGCTGGGAAAACCTGTTACTATGCTTTATGTCTAAATAAAATATAGAATAAATAAAATTAAATTTGCCGACCGCATCTTCATTATATGCCATTATCAGCAATGGTGGATTCAGCACAATGGTGGATCCTTGTGCTGGAGAACGCAGCAGATCAGGCAGCATCAGTGGGTGGGTGAGGGAAGGAATTGTCAATATTCGAGTCAAGACTGCTCCTTGTGTTCCTTGTGTCCATTATGGGACTACTGAATTTAACCTCTTTCAATTGTAAAGGTTAGAGAAAAGCAGGAGAAAGCACTTGGTGATAATAGTAACGTGGTTTCTGCTGAAAGATTAGAATTACTGAACACTGATATATCCTGGTCTGTATAAAATTCATGGAACTTGCAAAAGTAAAACAAATAGAGATATTTGTCACAGTTTTTTTTGGTTCGCATTGGGTACAGTAGACTGGAATGTTAAATAAGTTCCACTATTCAACAGAAAGGCATATAGAGAAGTACAGCCCTTCGGTCCATCTAATACATGTCAAAACCAATCAGTTGGTCAGCCGACTGTCTACAGTGGAGAAGTTACTGTCAACCATTACCACAGAAAGAACACAGTAATTCAATAACTGGTAGGAAAGTACAAGAAAAACTATTTAAATTTGCTGAGGTCAGTGTATGCCTAGCAGCATTGAATGTACTGCCAACCAATACCCCTCATACTAAAAATAGGTCCTTAATTTTGCAATATCAAACTTTAAATTCTTAATACAAATTGAGGACAACGGTGAACCTGGTACAGCTCCTATAGGTCCCAGTTTTCCAGCACTGAATTCTTACAGTGCTCTGCCCTTCTTGTCAGCTATTCCATCTGGTATGATTAGGAATGCCTCTCATTTCATAGCTAAACTCCATTTCAGGAGATCTGCTCATCTGGCCATCCTCCTCCTACCTGCATACAGGAAAAGGCTGCAGAGCAAGGCTCCAAAGGTAAGCACAACAACGAGGTGGTCGCTGGAAGCAAGGAGCAGCTACAGTATTGTTTCGAGTTAGTGGACTGGGCCATGTTCAGGGCTCCGAACAGTAGCCAGGATGTGGTCTACAAATTACAGTGGGAGCTAGAAAAACATGTCAAAAAAGGTATGTTTTCAATATGCAGCTAGATCAGGAAAATCAAGTTGATGCTGGATCCCAAGACAGGGAGTTTGTCGAATGCTTCCAAGATGGCTTTGTGTAGTAACTTGTTTCTGAGCCCTCTAGAGGATCAGCAATGATGGATTGGGTGTTGTGTAATGAATCAGATATGATTAGAGAGCTTAAGGTAAAGGAACCTCTGGGAAATAGTGATGGTAATATGATAGAATTCACCCTGCAATTTGATAGATTAGGAGAATGGAATAGTGTCAGGAAGTGTATGGTCATACACATTGACAGAAGGAATAAAAGCACTGACTATTTTCTAGACAGAGAGAAAATCCAAGGTGCAAGGGGACTTGGGAGTCATCATGCATTATTCCCTAAAGGTTAATTTGCAGGTTGAATCAGAGGTGAGGAAGGTAAAAGCAAGATTAACATTCATTTCAAGAGGACTAGAATATAAAAGCAAGAATGTAATGCTGAGGTTGCTGGTGAGGCCTCACATGGAGTATTGAGAGCAGTTTTGGGCCCCTTATTTAAGAAAAGATGTGCTGACATTGGAAAGAATTCAGATGAGGTTCATGAGAATAATTCCAGAATGAAAGGGTGAGCAGTGATTGAAGGTTCTAGGCCTGCTCTTGTGGGAACTCAGATGAAAAAGGAGGAATCTCAGTGAAAGCTACCGAATGTTGAAAGGCCTAGACAGAATGGATGTGAGGAGCATGTTTCCTAGTGTGGGGCGGCCTAGAATCAGAGGACATAGCCTCAAAATAAAGGAACATCTGTTTAGAACAGAGATGGTGAGAAGTTCCTTTAGTCAGAGGGTGATTAATCTGTGGAATTCCTTGCCACAGATGGCTGTGTCACTGGGTGCATTTAAGACAAGGTTGGTAAATTATAGATTAGTCAGGATTAATGGTTATGGGGTCAATGGGCCAAATGGCCTAATTCTGTTCCAATGTCTTAAGGTCTTATAAAGTCATCAGAGGATCTAAATGAATAAGCCACGGTTGTCATGGACTTTATAAGGTCAGTGGTGGATGAGTGTGTCCCCACAAACTCAATCAGAGTTTTCTCCAACTGGAAGACCTGGATGAACTATAAGATCAGCGATCTGCTCCAAGACCGAGGCGTCAATACCTCCTTGTTCAATTGGATCCTCAATTTTTTCACTTGTAGACCCCAGTCAGTTCAGAATGGCAACAACAACTCATCCACAATCTCCATCAGCACAGTGTGCTTAGCCCCAGCTCTGCTCATTTTATATTTGCGACTGTAAGGTTAAGTTCAGCTCCAATGCTGTACTTAAGTTTGTTGAGACAGCACTGTTGTTGGCTGAACCAAACACAGTGACAAATCACCACGTAGGAGGGAGATTGAAAGTCTGGCTGAGTGGTGCCACAACAGCAATCTCTCACTCAAAGTCAGCAAAAAAAAAAGCTCATTATTGACTACAGGAGGAAGAAATGGGAGGTCCATGAGCCAGTCCTCATCAGGAGATCAGAGGTGGAGAGGGATAATAACATTAAAATCTGCAGCATTATCATTTTGGAGGATCTGCCCTGGGTCCAGCATATAAGAGCCATTACAAAGAAAGCACAGCAGTGCTTCTACTTTCATAGAAGTTTGCAAAGATTTGGCATGTCATCTAAAATTATGATAAACATCTATAGATGCAAAGTGAAGGGTGTACTGACTGGTTGCATTATTGCCTGGTATGGAAACACAAATGCCTTTACATAAATGGAAAAGCCTAAAAATAAAGTAATGGATACAGCCCAATCCATCATGGCTAAAGCCCTCCCCACCATTGAGCCCAAATACAAGGATTACTTCCCAGGAAAACAGAATCCGTTAACTAGATCCTCACTGTCTAAGCCATGCTCTCTTCTCACTGTTACCATCAGAAGGAGCAACAGGAGCCTTAGGTCCCACACCCCCAAGTTCAGTAAGTTAATTCCCCTCAACCATCACACTCTTGAACCAGAGGGGTTAACTTACTCACCCCACATTGAAATAGTTCCACAACCTATGGATTCACTTTCAAGGACTCTACAACTTATGTTCTTGATCATTATTGTTCATTTATTTATTATTATTATTATTATTTGTTTTTTCTCTTTGTGTATTTGCAGTTTGTTGTCTTTTGCATGTTGATTCTTTCTCTATCTTTGTTGTGCACAGTTCTTCATTAATTCTATTGTGTTTCTTTATAGATACTGTGAAAATGAATTTCAGGATATTATATAGTGACATATATGTGCTTTGATAATAAATTTGCTTTTAACTTTGTTTCTTGTCTCGGACTCCATAGGCGCTGACATATTTGGGATCTTACCAAAGGCCAATTGGAAATTTGCACTGTTACCCTACACTGAATTCAGTAAGATTGGCAAAGCAAGACATTCATTTCTCTTTGAATTCCATGAACTCTTCGTTGTTATTTATTTCAGTCTCTAGATGATATTTCTTTTTTTAAATTATGGATCTATTATATTTTCTACAATGTCTGTGAGGTTGACTAGCCCATCGCCACCTGTACTTGTTGGCCTGGAAACTCAATTGTAGCACTGAAGTATTTAATTAAGGGGTAAAATTAACTGCTGAATGAAATTCAGGTGCCAAAAAATGCAAACCTTTAAAAAATTGGATTGAATACTTTGTAGATCTATGTAGGTGAGAGAGAAAAGACTTAATAGGAATTTGAGAGGCAATTTTTTCATATAAAGGGTGACCTATGCAGAATGACCTGCTGGAGGAAGCGATTGATGCAGGAACCATAACAAATTTTAAAAGACAGTTGGACAGATACATGGAAAGGATTAGATGGTTTTGTTCAAACACTGGCAAACTGGACTAGCTTGGATGGGACATCCTGGTCAGCACAGCCCTGTTGGCCAGAAGGGCCTATTTCTGTGCTGTATGTCTCTAGATTCTATGATGCAATGAATATTATGTTTCCAGTAACAGCATTATCATCATGCAATGCACCACTGCCACTTCACAATGTCCACATATCGTAAAGGCCAAACACAGGAAAAATAACCATAACAGGAGAAGTCAAACATAACTACTCCATGTCTCTGCTGGTTTGCCTTTGGGGCCAACTCAACTACTACATTGAATCAGAACTTCAATTGCATTTCAGGCAAGAGTTTCTATACTTTCTACTCTGAGTGAGAGACAGATTCTAAACAGAGGTTAGAGATTTCCAGCATCTGAATTTTTTTGCTCCTGAAAAATAATACCGATTTTATCCTTCCTCTACAAAGTCCAGAAGTGTCTTCAGATTTTCTAACCTTACAATTGTGTTTGTTTTTCCAAATAAAGGCAATTTTAATTGGAAAAAAACGCTAATTATGACCATGACATCATCAGTTGAAAATAAACAAGCCAAGATAGTCTGTTAAGTTAGTTTCCTGAGTCAGATCAGGAAAAACTGATAGGAAGACAATTTTACATTCCAAACAGCTGAGAATGAACGTTTCATAATAATTTACTTGCAAAAGTTAAATTGATGGGAACCAATGGAAAATCTCCACCTGTTGCAATCAAACAGAAAATAGCTGCAACTATAGTCAATTATTTATATCTATCCCTGAATGCAGGAGTCCCATAGGGCTGGATCCAAGACCCAGTCACCTTCAGCTATTCGGAGTCATAGATCCTTACAGCATTGTAACAGACCCTTCAGCCCAACTCATCGATGCCGACACGTTGCTCAGTGAGCTCGTTCTGTCTGCCCGTGTTTGGCTCCCAGCCCTCTAAACCTCTCTTATCCATGCCCTGATCTACATAACTTTTAAAATAATGCCCTTGTTCCCACCTCAACCTCTATTTCTGGCAGCCATTCCAAGTCTACAGCATCCTTAGCATGAATAACTTGCCCCTGATGACCCTTTTACAATTTATTGATAGATTTCTCTCCACAAAGGGGTTTGCTGATGATTGCGAGAAACAGCTACCAGTTTCATGGTCATTTGCAGCTAAGTCTCAACGATCAATGAGATTACATGAGAACACAGGAGCAGGAGCAGGCCATCTAGCTCTTAACACTTGCTCTGCCATTTATTAAGATCATGGCTGATCTGGCTGTGGGCTCAGCTCTACCTGCCTGCCTTTTCTCCATAATCATTAATCCCCCTGCTATGCAAAAATCTATCTAACTGTACAGTATTTAATGAGGTAACTTCTACTGCTTCCCTGGGCAGAGAATTCCACAAGTTCACCACCCTCTAGGGAATACAGCTTCTCCTCGTCTCTATCCTAAATCTACTCCCCTGGTTTAAAGATTTGTGTCAAATCAAATCAGCAAGGGTTATGCTAGGCAATGCACAGTTGTCACCATGCTTCTCGCGCCAACACAGTATGCCCACAACTCAGTAACCTGAGCCACACGTCTTTAGAATGTGGAAGGAAAGTGGAGCCCATGTCGTCTCAGAGAGAATGCACAAACTCCTTTCAGGCAGTGGTGGGAATCGACTTACCAGGGGAAATAACTTCCCTGCCGCTATCTTATCTATCCCTTTCATAATTTTATACTGTATGTTTCTCTAAGATCCCCTCTCATTCTTTTGAATTACATCAGGTATGGTCCAAAGTGACTCAATCTCTCCTCATAGGTAAATTCTTTCGTCTCCAGAGTCGGCTTGGTGAACGTCCACTGAATTGCCTTCAAAGCCAGTATAACCTACTCCAAGAGATCTTGTTCATATTTTTATGACTATATTGATTTATTTTTACAATCTATGTAAAGCATTTTGAGCCTGCATCTTAATGTATGAAAGATGCTTTAAAATAAAGTTATTATTATTATTAAGTAAGAAGATCAGAACAGCACACAGCACTGCAGGTGCAGCCTCATTAGTACCCTGTACAGTTGCAGCATAACCTCCCTGTTCTTAAATTCCAACAATGATGTCCAACATTCCACTTTCCTTTTCTTTAACCTGCTGCACCTGCAAGCCAACCTATTGCGGATTTTCAAGGAGCTGATTTGCCTTGTGAATTGGCTTAGGAGTCTTCAGTGATCACAAAATCCTTGTCGTTTTTAACAATTATTTTTGATCTTGCTTCTCATTCCACAATTTGCAATCTCTTCAGGCTTCAGTTAATAAGTAAAATACAATAGGTGCATAGGGAAAAGATAATCGAACTACTCCATTGACATCCAATTGAATCACTACAATATTATCACATCACAATGGACAATCAACACTAAGCAGAAGCTGAACGGAACTGGTCGTATTCTATGCTTATAGGAGCAGGGTTTGCTGTATTGGAGGTCTGGCTGTTCTGCAGGGAGCTGTTCCTTTCTGATTCTCGCTGCCTGAGTAAAATAACCAACATAATCAAATGCCCCATCCACCCTACATATTCTGTCTTCATACCCCCTCCCATCATGCACAAGATAAAAGAATATGAAAGCATGTACCACCAGGCTCATGGACAGCATCTATCCCATGTTAGAAGACTATTGAATGGTCCCCTAGTACAATAAGGTCGACTCTTGACCTCACAATCTACCTCATTTTGGCCTTGCACCTTATTGCTTGCCTGTACTGCGCATTCTCTTTAACGGTTATATCCAATTATTGAGTTACCTTGTTCTACCTCAATGTATTCCATAATAATTCGTGTACAGGCTTTTCACCATAAGTTCAAGATTCAATATTCAAGTTACTTATCATGTGTACATCAAATCATGCATAGAAATGCTTCATTTACGTTAAAACCCAATTCATCCGAGGATGTGTTGGGGACAACTTGTAAGTGTCGCCACACGTTCAGGCGCCAACATACCTTAGTACATACAGTATGAAAAAAATTAATTACTTACAATTCCAGTTGCAATTCCCTAGCTTTCTCATCATATACAAGGCACGGCAGGTGTGTAATGGAATTATCTGTGGATGACAAAGAAAATGCATCCCATACGCATCCTTAAGCTATCACTGCCAGTACATCTAAAGCAGAATGAGCAGCACCTAGATGCATCAAGCCAAATATTCATGAATATCACTTCCTAAATCTACAAACCTAGCCATTCATCTACAAATTCTTCATCAAGTCACACATCACCCCAACTTAGAAATATACACTCTGCTGTAATATGCACCTTCTCTACCTAATAAAGTGGTCACTGGGTGCCTGTTCGTGATCTTCTGCGGCTGTAGCCCTTTCACTTTATGGTTTGATGTATTATCCATTCAAGGTGCTCTTCTGCAACACCGCTGTTGTAACACCTGGTTACTTGAGCTTCTCTCGTCTTCCTGAAAGCTTGAACCAGTCTGGCCATTCTCCACTGACCTCTCTCATTAACAAGGTCTTTTCACTCACAGGACTGCCATTCACTGGATGTGATTTTTGTTTTTTGTTCCATTCTCATAAACTCTACAGACTGTGAAAATCCCAGGAGTTCAGCACTTTCTGAGGTACTCAAACCACCCTATCTGGCACCAACAATCATTCCACGGTCAAAGTCACTTAAATCACATTTCTTCCCTATTTTGTTATTTGGTCTGAACAACAACTGAATCATCAGACTGCTTAATTCATGCTGATACAACTGTATTTCTATGTTATATTGACTATCCTGTTGTTCATAATATTTATTATAAATTACTATAATTGCACATTGCATATTTGAACGGAGATGTAAAGTAAAGATTTTTACTCCTCATGTATATGAAGGCTGTAAGTAATAAATTCAATTCTTAACCACGTTGCCATGCTTTTATACATTGAGTTGATGCCACGTGATTGGCTGATTGGATATTTGCATTAATGACCGGATGTACAGCTGTACCTAATAAAGTGGCTACTGATTGCATGACTTTTCTTTCTTCGCTGGGTCTAAAACTTGAAACAACCTTCCCAGTTGCACTGTGGGGGCATCTTTACACAAGAACAGCTGCAGTTCATGAACATAGTTCACATCACCATGTCTAAGGTCACTGGGAACAGGCATTAAATGCAGAGTTTTCCAGCTGCTCCCAGGCACCTTGAATGCTGGAGGAACTCAGCAGGTCAGGTTGCATCTAGCGACTGATGAAGGGCCTCAGCCCAAAATACGAACTGTTCTTTTCCCCCCATAGATGCCGCCTAACCTGTTGCTTTCTACACTGTTGTGTGCGTGTTGATCTGGATTTCTAGTATCTGCGGTCTCTCTTGTGTCCCAGATACCTTGGTTTATTAAAGACAGCAACTGCAAAATGTTTATCAATAAATAATACTTGAAGTGCAGTCACATTTTTAGGAAGCTCAGTCATTAATTTACACACCGAAAGCTTCCTCAGGCAACAATGTGATAATGACTTGTTAATCTGGTTTTCTGAGGCTTGCTAATAGATACCAGGGAAAATTTCTCCCTGGTTCAGAAATAGTGTCCTGGGATCTTTCAATCAACTCAAAGGAAAAGAAAGCTTATTTTCTTCTGCTCTTCAAGATCTTCATCATCAAGAGGCAGTGCCTCAAGAAGGCAGCATCCACCATTAAGGACCCTCACCATCCATGACACGCCCTCTACTAGTGGGGAGCAGGTAAAGAGCCCGAAGACCCTCACTCAACCATGCCTTCTCCTTCGCACATCAGATTTCTGAATGCTCCATGACTATCTCATTATTCTCTTCTGTTTGCAGTGTATGAACTCATGAGTACATTATTAGGTACACAGGTGGAACCTAGTATGGTCTTCTGCTGCTGTAGCCCATCCACTTCAAGGTTCAATGTGTTGTACATTCAAAGATGCACTTCTGCACACCACTGCTGTAACGCATGGTTATTTAAGTTACACTCACCTTCCTGTTAACTTGAACCAGTTTGGCCATTCTCCCCTGAGCTCCCTCATTAACAAGAACTACAGTTTACTGGGTGTTTATTCATTTATCGCACCATTCTCTGTAAACTTTAGAAACTGTTGTGTGTGAAAATCCCAGGAGATCAGCAGTTCCTTAGATACTATTCAAACCACCCTGTCTTGCATCAATAACCATTCCACGATCAAAGTCACTTAAATCATATTTCTTTCCCATTCTGATGCTTGGTCTGAATAACATGTCTGCATGCTTTTATGCATTTGAGTTGCTGCCACATGACTGGCGGATTAGATATTTGCATTAACATGCAGTTGTATGGATGTACCTAACACAGTGGCCACGGTGTGCAATTTATAGTAAGTTTATGTCTGTGTACTGTACTGCTGCCACAAATGACACAGTTAGTTCATGTCATTTCAATCAGTAAAAAAGAATCAGATTCTGATTCCTCTGTAATTTGCACATCTGACTATGCTGTCTTCTCTTAGTGACACTCCCAAGTTTCAATCCTGAATTCAACCTCCAGATTCAGATTTATTTATTGAACTCTGATCATTCTGGACTAGGGAATCCGATCCTCACTGGTCTGCTGATCTGATATCCGACCACGTCCACATCACTAGCCTTCGAATGCAGATCAGAGGCTTAGAGTCTGGCTTGTCCTCTGATACCCCCACATCTCCACCCCTAAACCCTAATCTGATCCCTAACTCCCCTCTCTTTCCCCCAAAACATCCCTCTGAACCTAATTAGACATACAGTAGATGCAAGAGTTCATTAGTGTGCCTCGTTAACCAGAGAGAGCATGACTAACTATATGATGACAGAAAGAATAGCAAATTGCTCAGTTACATCAACATCATAACAGAGAATGGTTTAAAAAAAAAAGATAACTTACCAAAACAGCAATGGATCAGATTAAAAACGGAAGCACTGAGCCTGCCAGTTCCCACATAGACAATGCCATAAGCAGGAGAGATTGAGAAAACACCAACTCCTTGCTGTGAAAAGCAAGGGAAAAAGAGTTTGCCAGCAGTTGTCCTCTGAAGGTCACTGGTAAGAGTCCAGAAACAGGTCACCTGACCCTGCTTAAAGTAGGGAGTAAAGTGGGCACCAAGAGAAAGGAAAGAGAAATGGTTTGAAAAATGCCAGTAGGGAAACAGAAACACTTTGAAATTAAAGAGTTAAATGTGGTTTTCTGTAGACTGTTTCTTTGGACCTTTTGAACTTCAAGGCACACAAGACAACAGAGCACCACAGAACTTTGAAAGTGGTTTCTGCTCAGTAATGCAGATAAATCAACCAGCGGACCTCAAAGGCCATGCAGCTGGGAAAACAATAGCAGGATTTAATGCCAATGGAGTACATCCTGTATTTTTAGTCAGGGTGTATTTGATCATATTAATGGAAGGACTACAGCAGCTGAAGAAAGATTGAAATGTCTACAGGCAAAGACTTGTCTGCAGTTCACTGGCACTAAATCAGCAGCGTTAATGACACAAAAACTGTGTGAACCCATTCATAGCAACATTCCAGTACTTCCATAGAAACTTCCTAGTTTAGTACAAAATCCCGAGATCTGTATGCAGTCATTATGATGAAGGAAAATTCTTTCTTCTTTTCCACTGCACACCATCGTGCTTTAAACATTCTGGAAGAAAATTTCTGTGGTATTGATAAAATAGTTGTTCTTTTACCTACTGAGAAAACCTGGGGAGTTTAATGTCCTGTATCCTAATTCAGACAAGGTCACACTTGAATTTAACTGCCTTCAATAGCAATAGTTTTTTCTATGCATCATCCATTTGAATTTCAACAGGGAAAAGATCAGCTGGATTACATCCATGTTGTTATGGTTGCAATATGCACATCTTAAAGATACATTCGCACTTCAAGATTTGAATATTGTAGCAATATTGTATGTTTCATATGTAACAAACATAGCAATGCTATTCATTTTGAACCATAGAGCACTACAGCACAGAAACAGGCTCTTCAGCCCATCTAGTCTTTGCAAATTTTTATTCTGCCTAGTCCCATCAACCCACACCTGGCCCATAGCCTTCCATACCCCTCCCATCCAAATTTCTCATAAATGTTGAACCTTGACCCCACATCTAACACTTCTGCTGATAGCTCAGTCAATTTTAAACATCCAGTTTTATTTTCTCCATGTGCCTATCTTGGATTTTTTTTTATGAGTCTCTTAGATATATTTTGCAACTTTTTTATATGTATTTAGGACGTGAATTATAACTCTGCTCAACTCTTAAGCAATCATGATATGGGGAATAGAAATACAGCTGGATTGGAGATGTCCCTCTGCAACAGAGTTAAAGGTACAGCTATAGAACAGGATGGATATAATATATCCTGTGAATGTGGGACTTCAGAACCAGAAGCAGATTTATTATCAGTGACATTTGGCCTGAAAGCTGTATGTTGACTCATTATAGAACCTAATGGCTGAGGGTAAGAATGACCTCATTTAGTGCTCTTTGAAACAGCGCACTTGTAATAGTCCATTACTAAAAGTGCCCCTCTGTTCAGACAAGGTGGCATGCGGAGGGTGAGAAACATTGTCCAGAATTGCCACGATTTTCCGTAGGGTCCTTTGTTCTAACACAGCCTCCGGTGTGCCTAGTTTGACTCCTACAACAGAGCCAGACTTTCTAATCAGCTTATTGAGCCTGCTGGCATTGCCTATGTTGCTGCCATTGCCCCAACACATCATCGCACAGGAGATTGTAGTCATGACAACAGACTGGTAGAACATGTGAAGGAGAGGCCTGCATACTCCAAAGGACTTCAGTCTCCTCAGAAAGTAGTGTTCATGGACAGCTCAGAAATCTGATGATGGAGCGGAACAAGCTGTTCCTAAAATGTTGAGTGTGTGTCGTTAGGTTTCTGTAACTCCTACCTGATGGTAGCAATGAGAAGAGGGCATGCCCTGGCTAATGGGGGTCCTTAATGATAGTACCGCCTTTTGGAGGCATCACCTCAAAACTTCAATAGTGTATGCCACCCTATGCCTCATTAAGTATAAAATTCACAAAAAGAAGCATACGCTCTCTGAGGGCAATCACTTCAGGTATAGTTCTTTTAAAAGTTCTGTTACGTAAAAATGGAGACTATCCCAAATTGAACCAAGTCAAGTTAGCACAGGCAAATCAGGAAGCAACCATATTGCATATACCTCCCAGCAGCAGGGTCTAAAAACAATCTGCAAAGTATTCTGATAAATGAGTTATAGATTGCATTTGCTGTGAGGATAACATAAAATCATTCAGCCAGGATAAAGGAGTCCGCAGTCTCTGTGCAATGTTCCTCACAAAAACTCTCAATGTAGCAACTCCTATCACCTCTGGTGAACTATGTATTTTTTGAAAAGACAGTGAATAATTTACCAAGCCACCTTCCAACCTTCTTCCTCAGCATAAATACTGCCTGATTCAGCTTCGGTCCACATGACTTCGCTGTCTCTAAACCATGATCCTTTGATGGCCTGATAGCCCTTACGCTAGGAGATGAGTCAAGAAACCTTCTCTAAATAGCACCACCCAGTCAGAAGCTGGCAGAAACAAAATTAGGCTGATGTTTTTAATAGAAGTTATTTAATACTTTGCAGAAACTACAAGTAGAAGTCTTCAGGCTCACAGACTTTTCCTGCTTCTCCTTTCCTGTGAATCCTAGCAACAGAGAAGTCAAATTTGCTCCAACTACAGTGTAAGTACATCTCAGAGCCTCATCAATGTCAGTCCTTAGTACAGCATGTTGGAAATTAGTGGTGGAAGCTGGAAGATTTTATTCATGATAAAAAAATATATAAACAAAGCTAAGAACAGTGCAATAAAAGCTTTTACATTCTTAGTATACTACACAGTGTAAACAGTGAACAGAAAGAATAAAAACACAAACAAACATAGCACCATTGCCACTCATATGGCCCCCTGAGATGATAATCCTTACAATGTTCAAGGGGCTTCCCCACCTGACTTCACCCCTCAATGTACAGTACAGGAAAGAGCCCAGACTATAGTTTTTTCCCCACAGAATCTTCACATTGTCTGCACCGTGCTTCAGTGCATCATTAATGCATACAACTGCAGCCAGAACTGAGCCGGTCTGCTGCATTCCCTTATGGGCATCTCACAGGGAAAAAAAAAGCAAATTGTTAGATCACTGTATCCTACTTCATGTGTAATCAATATGCCATAATTTTGCCAACACTTCTTTAAAAGGAGGGTAAGGAGAGATCCCTGTGTTGAGAAGAGAAAACCCAGTTTCCTGTCTTTTTTCCGGGTGTGATTGGATTTTATTGATGTGTGTAATCCAAAATGTCGAATGTTATTTAAAAAAAAACACTGAAGTATCTTCAGAGTAATTTAATCCACGTCTAGAATAAAGATTATTGGGGCCAATTCAATCTTGCCCTCCACTGCAGCGATGAGTCTCCCAAAACTACTTTTAGATTCTCTCCAACAGTTTGTTTTATCACAATTGAAAATTTCTTTCATTTCTCTTTCATTGAAAGAACGTTGAAAAGAAGCACTTGGTTTAATCGAGAAATCAACAATTTATGCAAAGTTCAGTTCAAAGTTCAAAGTAAATTTATTATCAAAGTTCGTATATGTCACCATACACTACCCAGAGATTCATTTTCTTGCAGGTATTCACAGCAGAACAAAAAAGTACAGGAGAATCATTGAAAAAATCACTGAGAACATGGGTAGTAGAGACCTTGAAAGTGACAAAGCAGGCCAATTCTCTTTTAGAGCAGAATCATCCACGTGTTTCAGAAAATATAATTAGTGCAATCATATTACACATTCAACTCACAAGCGGTAAAAGCTCAATTAACAGATACATAGCAGAAATACTTAGGAGCAAGTTAATTTCACTGAAGGTCTTAACAAGCTACTGAGAGATTTCACAATGTTGGCTAGGAATCACAAACAATTCGTTCTGAACTTGCTGAAATTATAAGCAGCTTCTTTTGAACATGACATTTCATTATAAATTATTTTACAGAATGCTATACCTTTCATCCTGATTTTGTTTTACTCTGTACATTTTTAAAACCATTGTACAGAACCAAAAAACTTAGTTGGTATGGTCTATTCTATATTGTGTCTGCGCCAGTGGTGCAGTGGTGGTCCCGGGTTCGAATCTAGCCGACTCCTTGCACAAGTTCCACCCGTGCTGGGTTGAGTGTCCAGCTAGCAACTTGGCTCATAAAACTGACAAATGCTAAAGAAATGGCAAAGTTGCAGCCTGATTTGCCAAACAGGATGGGGAGAAATTATTCTATATTGTGATCTATGCAACTCAAATTTAACAAGTATTTTGAGATTTAATTACCATCTGTATTCATTTTCTAGGCTCTTCTTCCATGACATTCACAGTTGTTTAGCTGGGGATGGTGTTGTGGAAAATAGGAGATTGCTGCTTTGCAGCTCATTGTCTTTATGGCCCTGGTGTGAGGATAATAATGGTGTTGCTATGAAATGTCTGTTCTATTCATTGTTTTCACTGTGATAACATTGATTGAAAGTTGCTGGAGTTAACTGGTCTTTTAGTCAACCTTCCCCCTGCGAGCTAATGTTGAGTTATTGACTTGTGTTTTTATTGAGCCACAACACCACCCCTCACTTATCTGGCAAAAAAATTAAGTAACTGGTTGATCACATCTGAGATTTCAGTATTTCTGCAAATATTATGTTGAAGCTTAAATACAGGTGCTAACTCAATAATATACTATATCTTGAATCGGTTTTAACATAGGTAGTTTTTTTTGATACAGTACTGAAAACAATCTTCAAAAGAAAATTTCTAATGTCTTTTTAGTTCTGTGTATATTTATGTTTCTCTCCAACGTTCTGTTTTGATATTTTCCACCAAATGAACTCATATTGCAGTTGCACTTCACAGCCAGATTGTGGGATGCTTTCAATTACTATTTCAAAAGGCATGCGTACTGATTTAAATATAACCAGCTCCTCAGCCACATAGAAAACTATCTGGAAAGCTTATTGATATACTATATTCCAGATTTAAACATTGCTTTACCTCATGCTACACTTAGCATTCAGATCATGCCCTAAAAGATGTTCAGTGTAAATTTGCTTTTCACTAATACGCAAGTATAAATCATAAACAGGTGTGGTGGAAATTTTCTTTACCCTGATGTTTGAGTGCACCAGATCCTTGGATTCCTACTGCACAAAAAACATCCTTGGAAAAGTAATCAGTATAGGAGCTCTAACAGCCTTCAGCAGACTCCCATCATTATCGCAACACGTTCACATTGAGTTCTTCCTGGCTCCACTGAAACAGCCACAAACTTGGTCCAAGACCAGACTATGCATGCAATCCTCATGCTCAGTTTTCTCTCCCCAGGACACACTATCTGATATACACAATAGCAAGGAGATTCCACCACATTATCCGCCCATGTGCACTTTATTGCAGCTAACAGTGTCACATCCATCAATCTGTCTTCACTCATTCATCTAACGCTTTGGTTTAAGAACTTAAATAAGGCCATGAGACATTGGAGCAAAATTAGGCTATTCGGCCCATTGAGTCTGCTTCACAATTCCATCATAGCTGATTTACTATCCCTACCCTATTTTCCTACCTTCTCCCCATAAGTTTTGACACCCTTACTAATCAAGGACCTAACAATCCCTGCTTTAAATATACCCGATGTCTTGAATGACTTGGCCTCTACAGTTGCCTGTGGCAATGAATTCCAGATTCACCACGCTTTAGCTAAGGAAATTCCCCCTCAACTCTTTTTCAAGGGACATCCTTGTATTCTGGCGTCGTGCCCTCTGATCCTAGACTTTCCCACTATTGGAAACATCTTCCATGTTCACTCAATAGTTGATAGGTTTCAATGAGATTCCATCCTGCCTCCTCCCCAATTCTTCAATTAGTAAATGTATAAAGTGCCACTAATATAGAAAAATCTCCCCAAAGGGCTTCATTGAAGTATAATGTATAGTAAACCAGGGAGTTAAGACTGATGAGAAACTTGGCTGAAGATGAGCGTTTTAGAAAGGTGCAGAAAATAAGGAACTACAGAGATGTAATGAAATTTGTCATCTATAGCATTGGACTTGGACGAGGATAGTCAAGGTAGGAGAAGGAGAATTCTGATGGTATTAAAGGTTATAGCATAGAGAATAATAGACAGATGGAGAGATGTCGTTATGAAACTGAATGCACTGGAACATTCAATTGGAAGCTTTGGAAATTTGACAACCAATACAAGTTAGCAAGGGCAGGCTAAATTGCAATTTATTGGCCAGTGCAATGAGACTAGAGTGAATGAAGTTTATGGAAGGCTAATCAGAATTGCATCAGAGGTGACATGAAAAATTGAAATCAGAATTAGATTTTGTTTATCATTTGTTAGATGTACCATGATACAGTGAAAAGCTTAACTTCCATCCGCATCATACAGATCAGTACATTACACAGTGCATTGAGGTAGAACAAGACAATTACAAAAATATGAAATAAACTGTAACTGCGACAGAGGAAGTTACAATAAGGTACATTAACATAGTGAGGTATATATCAAGAGTGAAATTAAGAAACATTTTCAAGTGCATGGATTAAAAATTTGAATTTATCTGCCACAAATAGTCATTGTTGCCAGTTTGGGAGTTAATTTTAAATCAGAGGTATTAAAGGCAGCATGGAAATGATGCATATATTGAATTACATTTGTAACTGGCATTAAATATCAGTGCATCTTTGATCTACTATAAAAACAGAAAATGTCAGAAACACTCATATGGTCAGGTGGAATCAGTGGAGGGAAAACCAGATCTCCGGAGAACAGGCACCATGAAAGATCATCAGCCTGAATCTACAGATCGGCCCCCATCCCAGAGCCTAACCCTCGACTCATTAACCATTCCCAGTACTTCTTACTCCAACTCCAAACCAAGTCAGCTCAGACACAAACTGCGAAGACTGGTGATCTGAAATTGTCAATTCAGTGTTGAGCCATGAGGATTGTGGCATGCCTGGATGGAAATTAACTGTTCTTTTAACTTACAAATGTTTGTACATTGTCTTTTGTAGGGCTGCATGAAAGCGGAGGCTGCCAGAGAGGCCCTATAGATTGTGTGGAGTCTGCAGGAAGGGGAGCACTTCCTGATAATCTTCCATGCTGGGTTTGCCATCAAAAGGCCAACATTCCTGCTGGAGGAACTCAGTGAGTCAGGGGAGGGAAAGGAATGGTCGATGTTTTGGGTCAAGACCCGCATCAGCGCTGAAGGAGAATAGCCACTATAAAGGAGAGAGGGGCAGGGCTGGTAGGTAAACCTGCATGGAGTGAGGGATGATGGCCCAAGAGCGATAAGTTGGGAGGGAGAAAGGTGGAGTGGGAGTGTAGAGGCTGAGAGCAATAGGTAGAAACAGACAGGGAAGAGAATGGGGAGGAGCCAGTTATGGGGGGGGGGGGGGGTTGTCAAAAATAAAGAGAGGGAGGCCTGAGGGTGATTAAGTGAAGGTACAAGAGATACAAAAACTAAACTGTATCAAGTAAGGAAGGTAATAAATGGAGCTAGCTAAGAGAGTGATGATGGGCAGCTGTAATGGATGGGGGTGGGGACTGGGAAAACCTGTGAGAAATTGTGAGAGATAGGAGGATGAAACCAGGTTGGGACTGGGGAATGGACAAAACTGGGACTTGGGGAGCTGGTAACAGGCATGGAAGAAAGTGGGTGGGAGAATCCAAGTGGATCAGATGATAGAGGGAGGAAACACAGGGGAAAGAGTTAACTGAAACTGGAATATCTGATGTTCTGTTTGGCAGGTTCACACCACCCAGGCAGAACATGAGCAGCTGTTCCTCCTGCTTGTGTTTGGCTTACCCTGGTTGAGGATGGACAGATCAGCGTGGAGGTGAGAAAGGAAGTTCAAGTGGCAGGCAACTGCGAGCTGTCACCTAAGGATTTTGTATTATCTGCTCCCCCTTCATCTCAAACCCAGGAATAGTGCAGTGGCATAGCTGGTATCTCTCAGCTCCATTGAACTGAGTTTGATCCTGATGTCAGGAGTGAGGAGTTTGCCTGTTCTCTGTAACAATGCAGATTTTTGCCAGAGTGAGGGGTTAATTGGATACTGTATTTTGTCCTTCATGAGTGGATGAGTGGTGGGATCTGCTGGAGTCAGGGGGAAAGAGGTTCAAATGAGCTGAAATTGGATAAGGATTTTTTAAAAAAAGTGTGCTTGATCACCAGCAGAGCCCTCAATGTGTCAGGATCTGTTTCAATGTAATATCTGTGACTTCAAAAATCACAATTATGAAATATCTTGACTAAACAAAGATAGACTGAGAATTTATATTTATTAATACATATGTAACTCTCTCACCGGGACTTGGATACAAGCTTGGTCCATTAACTAACTCTGCTAACAGCCCTGTGACTCAGCAGTGAGTAGGTCACTTTCCATAAGCAACACATGTCTACCATCAGTTGACTTGGGTTCAATCAAACAGGAAAGTTGGAATGTCCCGGGGAAGGTGTGAATCTTGTGTAACTACTGCCCCTTGTAAAGTTATCATTCGCCAGATAAATAACAGATCATACATTGACATAAAATTACAAAGGAAATATATTTACCAAATTTTCAACTTTAACAAGCAATTAACAGAAAAATAAAAATAAAAGGGCCCATTACAGTTAAACAAGTCCAAATGTGCGCATGAACATTGGAGCTCATTTCTGAAGTAGTTGGGTGCTTGGCTTTGATTACTCAGGCAGTGAACCCAAATTCTGCATGAAGGACACCAGCAACAATTCTAATTTCTCTCAAAGACCATTTTAAAAGAACTGGCTAACTCAGAGTACTGGCACTGCCTCCTTGGAACCATTCGTCTGCACCAAGCACTTCTTACAAAGGGGTCTGCTCTTCAGGTGCTATCTTCCAAGCCTCTTCCCTTGTGTTCCTCTCTGCACCTCCTCACAGAAGTCCCCAAACCAGAGTACTGGCCTTCAGAAATCTGATCCAACCCATCTCTCTCAAATGTTCCATAACAAATGCTCCTTATCTTTAGCCAAAGCCAAAACAATAGTCTATGAAGCTTTTAACAGGACACGCTATGTTTGCAGAAAACTACTAAAATAAAAATACCTTACAGCATAGCAGTAAAAATCTTAACAAGGACATCACACATTAAACTGCTAAGCAGGCAAACGTTTCATTGCTGTACTAAGTAACTTCTCTTTCTGTCAATCCTTCCCATAATTTCCTGCTACTTAAGATACCTTTTCTCTCATTTGTAACAGGCGGCATTCTCTTAGTTTGCAAGACTGCAGTTTTTAAACTTCATCAACTTTATGTTGATTCCCTGAAAGAGCTTTTCAATCCTTTGATGTGTCTCCAATAGCTTGTGTTTACTGTGAACATGATTTTTTTCTCATAGCCTCCATGTAACATATTTTGAAATAAAGTATTTTGTTATGGATTATTCTGATTATTTTTCCATACTGACTGCACAAAGAATATAACATTATTTTATAATTTATTATATAATAAAATTATAAGTGCCACAAAGCCAGGTATCCATCAGTAAAATAAATGAATGCAGGAATACATTGAAACATTAAAATGCAGGAAAGTTCAAATGTACTATTTGAAAAGTCTGCCCTACCATTTTCAAATTATTTTTTGATGATAGGTAATAAGTGCAGTGAGAAAAACACCCGGCAGTGGACAACTACAGAGATTTAGTGCATTTGCTTCAAGCTCAGGGAAACAAAGGGAACAATTTGAACTGTGATTACACATTCAAAAGAAAATCTCCAAATGTTTGAAATTCAAAGCAACACACACAAAATACTGGAGGAAACTCAGCAGGTCAGGCAGCATCTATGGCAAAGAGTAAACGGTCGATGTTTCGGGCTGAAGCCATTCATCAGTTCATAACCCAACTACAGAGATGAGATAGACTGTTAAGAAGTTGGAAAAGACAGATTTATTAAAAGCATTTAATAAGGAGGAAAGTGAATATGGATTCACTCCTCAAGAAGGAGCAGCTGCAAAGTTAAACAAAATGAAAACAGCACTGGAGATGCAAAATGACACTCGGACCCCAAGATCTAACTTTCAACAATAGAAGAATGGTCTTTTTTCCTATTCATACTTGATAGGCAGACAACAGTGGTAAATACAGTCTTTACTGTCCTTTTCTGACTACTCTTGAGAAAATGGCAGCAAGCAGACCAGATAATCTGCTACATCCCAGTACTGTCTGGTACGGAATTCCAAAACTTACATTCAAAAGGAATCAGAAGTCAAGAGGAAGGGTCAACGCACAAAGGAGCTGGAAAAACTCACGGGGCCAGGCAGCATCTATGAAGGGAAATCGGTAGTCGACTATTCGGGTCAGGAAAGGTCCATATCCAGAACGCTCACTGTCAATTTCACTCCACAGATGCAGCCTGAACTGGTGAGTTCTTCCTGCATTGTGTTTTGTGTTGCTCCGGATTTCCAGTATCTGCACTGTCTCTTGAAAGACATTCTTGCCATAGAGGGAGTACAGAGAAGGTTCACTAGATTGATTCCTGGGATGGCAGGACTTTCATATGAAGAAAGACTGGATCGATTAGGCTTATATTCACTGGAATTTAGAAGATTGAGGGGGGATCTTATTGAAACATATAAAATTCTAAAGGGATTGGACAGGCTAGATGCAGGAAGATTGTTTCCGATGTTGGGGAAGTCCAGAATGAGGGGTCATAGTTTAAGGATAAAGGGGAAGCCTTTTAGGACCGAGATGAGGAAAAATTTCTTCACACAAAGAGTGGTGAACCTGTGGAATTCTCTGCCACAGGAAACAGTTGAGGCCGGTTCATTGGCTATATTTAAGAGGAAGTTAGATATGGCCCTTGTGGCTAAAGGGATCAGGGGGTATGGAGAGAAAGCAGGCACAGAGTTCTGAGTTGGATGATCAGCCATGATCATACTGAATGGTGGTGCAGGCTCGAAGGGCCAAATGGCCTACTCCTGCACCTATTTTCTGTTTCTATGTTTCTTGTGCCCCAGCTGTGAAAGTTGGGTGACTTGAAGGAACACAGCGATAGATGCTGTTCCCATGTGCCTGCCGTTCATCTCTTTCTGGATGGTTAAGGCCACAGGTTTGGAAGATGCTTTCAAACTTACCATAGGTTGTTGTAGCGTTTCGTGTAGATAATATACTATGACACCATATTCAGCACAATAGCATGGCAGTTAGTGTAATGCTATAAAAGTGCTAGCTGTAAGATCAATTCCCGCTGCTCTCTATAATGAGTTTGTACATGCTGGTTTTCACCAGGTTCTCCTATATTCCGAAGAGGTACAGGTGGGGTTAGTAAGCTGTAGGTGTCCTATGTTGGCACCGGAAGTTTGGGACATTTGCCAGCTTCCCCCAATACAATCCTCGCTGAGTTGATTTGATGCAAACAACGTATGACACTATGTTTTGATGTACACGTGACAAATAAAGCCACCCTTTTACTCGTTTTTTTTCTCTTCACGATAGTGCGCCAGTGATGGACAGAAAATATTCTAAGCTGATCGATGTGGCATAACCAAACTTGCAAATATTCTGCATGAATTTCCTGAATTTTATTAGATCCAAGCACATTCAAGTAAGTAAAAAACACAAAATGCTGGCAGAACTCAGCAGGCCAGACAGCATCTATGGGAGGAGGTAGTGACAACGTTTCGGGCCGAAACCCTTCATCAGGAGTGAAGTAACATGGGATGGTCGAGGGGGGGATAAGAAGTGGGGGGAGGGATGAAGTAGAGAGCTGGGAAGTGATAGGCTGGAGGGAAATAGGCTAGGGGGAAGGTGGAGAATTATGGGAAATAAAAGAGAAAGAAAGGTAGGGCTGGGGGGAGAGATTATAGTGAGGGGGAAAAAGAGAGAGAAAGAGAACCAGACTAAAATAATAGATAGGGATGGGGGTAAGGGTGGGGGGGCAGAGGTATCAATGGAGGTCAGTGAGTTGGATGTTCATGCCGGCAGGAAAGAGGCTACCCAGGCGGGAGATAAGGTATTGCTCCATCGACCTGCGTGTGGCCTCATCTTGACGGTAGAGAAGGCCATGGACAGACATGTTGGAGTGGGAGTGGTCTGTGGAATTGAAGTGTGTGGCCACAGGGAGATCCCGCCACTGCAGGAGGACCGAGCGCTGGTGTTCGGCGAAACGGTCTCCCAGTCTGCAGCGGATCTCCCCAATGTATAAATGGCCACATCGGGAGCACCGGATACAGTATATCACCGCAGTTGACTCGCAGGTGAAGTGGTGCCTCACCTGAAAGGACTATCTGGGGCCTGGGATGGTGGTGAGGGAAGAAGTGTGGGGGCAGGTGCAGCACTTCTTCCGTTTGCAGGGATGAGTGCCCAGAGGGAGGTCCGTGGGGAGGGATGTGGGGGATGAATGGACAAGGGAGCCGCGTAGGGAGCGATCCCTGTGGGAAGCTGAGAGTGGGGGGTGAGGGGAAGATGTGGTTGGTGGTGGGATCACGTAGGAGGTGGCGGAAGTTATGGAGGATTATGCGTTGGATCTGTAGGCTGGTAGGGTGATAGGTGAGGACCAGGGGGACTCTATCCCTGGTGGGCAGGCGGGGGGATGGGGTGAGGGCAGAGGTGCGTGAAATACAGGAGACGTGATGGAGGGCAGAGTTGATAGTGGATGAAGGGAAGCCCCTTTCTTTAAAAAAGGAAGACATCTCCTTTGTCCTAGAATGAAAGGCCTCATCCTGAGAGCAGATGCGGCGGAGGCAGAGGAATTGAGAGTAAGGGATAGCATTTTTGCAGGAGACAGGGTGGGAGGAGGAATAGTCTAGTAGCTGTGGGAGTCTGTCGGTTTGTAGTAGACTTCGGTGGATAGGCTGTCTCCAGAGATAGAAACAGAAAGATCTAGAAAGGGGAGGGAGGTGTTGGAAATAGACCAGGTGAATTTGAGGGCAGGGTGAAAATTGGAGGCGAAGTTAATGAAGTTGACGAGCTCAGCATGCGTGCAGGAAGCAGCACCGATGCAGTCGTCGATATAACGCAAGAAAAGAGGAGGACAGATACCGGTATCTACCTTCAGACCTTTCAGTTTCCCAAGAACCTTCTCTCTAGCTATGGTAACCGCACACTTCATACCCCCCTGGCACCTGGAACTTCTACCATACTGCTAGTGTCTTCCACAGTGCAGACTGATGCAAAGTACTCATTCAGTTCATGCAGCATTTCCCTGTTCCCCATTACTACCTCTCCAGCATAACTTTCCAGCAATCGATATCCACTCTCACCTCCCTTTTACACTTTATGTATCTGAAGAAACTTTTGGTATCTTCTTTAATTTACTGGCTAATTTACTTTCACATTCCATCGTTTGTTACTCAAGTGTGGTGGTGAATGAATCCAAGTGCAGAACACAGGTGCAGAGGCAGAGTCGGGAGGCCTTATTGACGTAGCGAGCGTGGAATCGGTATCCAGGAGCGATGCTAGACTTTGAACAAGATGGAAGCCGGATGACAGGCTGACCGATGCACCTAAGGCTTGACAGAAGACCTTCCGTGCCTGGGAGATGAACTGGGGACCTCGATCGGAGACAATGTCTGCAGGGATTCCGTGGAGGCGGATGACGTGGCGGACGAGAAGATCTGCGGTTTCTTGAAAGGAAGGGAGTTTAGGGAGGGCTACGAAGTTCACCGACTTGGAGAACCAGTCTACCACGGCGAGTACGGCAGTGTTCCCATGTGAAGGGGGTAAATCGGTGACGAAGTCTAGGACGATGTACAGCCAGGGACAGATAGAGGATGAAGTAAACCCGCAGATGGCCAATGAGAGGCTTTTCCCCGGGCACAGATGGAACATGCCAAGACATAGGAATGGGTATCTGCCTCCATGGATGGCCACCAAAAGTGTTTTTTCAGGAGCACCAGGGGTCTGATCACTCCCGGGGTGGCAGACGAACCGAGACATGTGCCCCCATTGGAGAACCTGAGATCTGACAGAAACGGGCACATACAGGCGATCGCTGGGTCCATTGCCAGGGTCAGGGTCATCCCGTTGGGCGTCCTTTACTTTGGACTCGATCTCCCAAGTGAGGGTGGCAACCATGCAGGACGGTGGGAGGGTAGTCCCTGGGCTGGAAGTGTCCTCCTTGGAGTCAGATTGGTGGGAGAGCGCGTCCGGCTTCCCGTTCTTGGACCCTGGATGGTATGGGAGGAAAAACTTGAACTGTCCAAAGAATAACACACAATGGACCTGGCAGGAGTTCAAATGTTTTGCAGTCTGAATATACCCCAGGTTTTTAATGATCAGTTCATACCACAAACAGTTGTTCTGCCCACACCAGCCAGTGCCTCCATTCTTCCAATGTTAGCTTGACCGGCAGGGGTTCCCGATTCCCCACATCGTAAATTCGCTCAGCGGGGGACAGTCGGTGAGAATAGAAGGCGCAGGGGTGAAGCTTTTCATCCAAACTTGATCGTTGGGACATGGCTGCTCCTATCCCGGAGTCAGAGGCGACCACCTCGACAATGAATTGACGGGCTGGGTCCGGATGGACCAGGATGGGAGCGGTGGTGAACCGCCTCTTCAGGTCGGTGAACGCCGAGTCAGCTTCGGATTCCCAACAGAAGGGGGTAGTAGGCCAGGTAAGCCGGGTAAGGGGGGGGGGGCCGCCACTCGACTGTAGTCTCTAATAAATTGGCAGTAGAAGTTTACAAACCCCAGGAATCGTTGAAGTTGTTTGTGGGTCGTAGGCCTAGGCCATTCTTCCACTGCCTGGATCTTCTCGGGGTCTGCTCTCACCTGCCCGCTCTCGATGATATAAACCAGGAAGCTGACCAAAGGAACGTGAAACTCACATTTCTCCACCTTCACAAATAATTGGTTTTCCCACAGTCTCTGGAGGACTTGACAGACATGGTGAACGTGTTCTTGGGGGGTGCTAGAAAATACCAGGATATCATCAAGGTAAACGAATACGAACCGATTAATAAAGGCGCCCACCGGGGAAGATGAAAGTCTAACAATGTCCGCTGCGAGGGACTCACTGACGTACTTCTCCATGGCCTCTCTCTCCGGTTGGGATAGATTAAAAAGGCAACTGGTGGGCCGCGAGGCCCCGGGGAGAAGGTCGATGGCACAATCATATGGGCAGTGCGGAGGCAGGGAAAGGGCCCATTGTTTACTGAATGTCCCAGGTCATGGTATTCTGTGGTGACTCCAGACAAATTGAGGGGTTCCAGGACAGGCAGAGTCGCGGTAGCTTCCCTGGGAGATGGGGCTGACCACAGACAGTTGGAGTGGCAAGACTGGCTCCATTTGGCTATCCTCCCGGTAGACCTGTCAATGTGAGGATTGTGTTGGGTTAGCCATGGATACCCTAGAACTACCAGGGCTTGAGGTGAACGATTGAGACTGAATCGTACCTCCTCCCGATGGTTGCCAGATAGGATCAGGTTAGGGGCGGCATACAGTGGGTCACCCAAGCCAGCAGTTTTCCATCCAGGGCCTAGGCTTCCAGGGGGGTAGTTAGCAGCTAGTGAGGTATTCCAGCCTGGGAGGCTATGTCCTCGTCCAGCAGGTTGCCCTCGGCACTGGAATCCACCAAAGCAGTAGGGACAGAACTGTCGTTGGTAATTCACGGTAGCCGGGATCTGCATCCGAGTCTGGGGGGCTGAAGGGAATATCGTCTGGCTCACCAGGACCCCATTTTCACTGGTGCCCTCCCTTTTGGCCGCTGAGGGTGGCTATCCCAGAAATGTTCTGGCTGGCCACAATAGAAACAATCCCCAGCTCTCTACCTCCGCAGTCGTTCGGCCGGGAAGAGCCGGTTCCGTCCCAACTGCATCAGTTCCTCCCCCAGGGTGGTGGGGACGGTCGGAACAGGAGCTACACTTGGAGTGGCTGGGGAAAGCAGGCTGTCTGGGACTGATTAGGTGGACCGTGGGCTTCCCCAAGGAGCGGGGCAACTAGTTCTCTCAGCCGCTCTTGAAATCGATTATCTAATCTAGTGGCTAACGAGAACAGAGATTCCAGACATTCCGTGTCGTCCTTCGCTGCCAGTTCATCCTTTATCTTGTCCGAGAGGCCTTGTCGAAACACCTCCCGTAGGGCCTCGTCATTCCACCCTGAGTCTGCGGCTAAGGTTCAGAACTCGATGGAATACCTTGCTACACTTCGCGAACCCTGACAATGAGTCAGCAAGCACTTAGCAGCGTCCTTACTGCGAATGGGTTATTCGAAGACCTTTCTCATTTCAACAACAGAGGGGAAGGAGGAACAAACCTCTGGTCAGTTATCCCATATCGCAGTTGCCCAAACCAAGGCATCCCCTTGTAATAGCCCCATGATGTACACAATCTTGGATTTATCAGAAGTGTAGGTATGTGGCTGTAGCTCAATGACCAGAGAGCATTGTAACAGGAAGGGCTGGCACCTCCCTAAATCCCCAGTGTAGGGTTTGGTCTTGGGTACGTATGGCTCTCGAGGGGACTGTGTTGCTGATCCCAGGGGCGACGCCATCCCAAGCAGTGCAGTTTGGGTAGTTAGGAATCTTGGACGGGACGGAGGAAGGGAAGTGGAAACTCGGTCCACCTGCTCACTGACCTTCCATACATTCGTGGACAGCGTCCAAGGCTTTCCGTGACCTCTCTAAGTAGTTGGTCATGGGCGCCCAGTAGGTAACCCTGACTGGCGAGGGCCTGTTGTACGGGATCCGTGTCCACTGGGTTCATTATGGCCAGTTCATTCTGTTACACGAGCATGGCGGTGGACAAACCCAAGTGCAGAACATGGGCACGGAGGCAGAGTCGGGAGGCGTTATTGACATAGTGAGCGTAGAATCAGTATCCAGGAGCAATGCCAGACTTAGAACTGGCAGTCCTAAGAACCACGAAACAAGATTACTGACATCGGAGTCGACCAACACACTGGCAGCTCCTTGTGATCACAGAGTCTTTATCCTGCATTTTCTGATGGAAAACAGGTGTGTGTAGTTAGTGGATCCTGGGAATGATTGGAAACGAAACGAGGGAATTGAGGCCCAATTCCTGAGTTAAATAGCAAGGTGGGGAATTGCCAGAAGGGACCTTGACATCTTTACCTTCTTAATGACTTTGTTAGTTGCGTTCTGTTGGTTTTTAAAAGCTTCCCAGTCCTCTAACTTCCCATTAATTTTTGCCCTATTATATGCGTCTGTATACAACTCCTTTCAGGGTCTGTTTACCCTTGCAATTCCTTAGCTCTATCCACAATGATTCAACACCTTCTGACCCTATTTCACATCTTTCTAATGATTTGATTTTTTTTTTACCAGCAAAGCAATGCCACCCTCTCTGCCTTCCTGCCTATCTTTTTGATTCAGTGTGTATCCTTGGACATTAAGCTCCCTGCTACATTCTTTCAGCCATGATTCAGTGATGCCTACAACATCATATCTGCTAATCTGCAACTGTGCTGCAAGTTCATCTACCGTTTTCTGTATACTGTGCGCATTCAAATATAACACCTTCAGTCCGGTATTCACCCTTTTGGATTTTGTCCACCTTTTACATTGCAACTCATCCTGTTGACTGCATTTTGCCCCATCAACAGCCTCTCCTCACTACACATTGCCTCTGTTTGTAACCCAGTTACCTCATCTTCACCACTATCATCTGCCTTTCCTTTGATACTTCTTGCATTGAAATACAGGCAGCTCAGGACAGTCATCGCACCATGCTCAACCTTTTGGTTCCTAACTTTGTCTGAGATCTTACCAACATCTGCCTTCACAACCTCTCCACCTACAGTTCTGGCACTCTGGTTCCCATTCCCCTGCAACTCTAGTTTAAACCCCACTGTGCAGCATTAACAAACCTTCCTACTAGGATATTATTCCCCCTCCAGTTCAGATGCAAACCACCCCTTCTAAACAGGTCTCATCTTCCTTGGAAGAGATCCCAATGATCCAAAAATCTTACGCCCTCCCTCCTACACCAACTTCTTAGCAACATATAATCTATAATCTTCCTAGCTCTGGCCTCACTAGCATGTGAAATGGATAGTAATCCTGAGATCACAACCCCAGCAGTCCTGCCCTTTACCATAACAGCTAACTCCCTATGCAGAACCTCATCACTCTTCCTACCCACGTCATTGGTACCTACATGGACCACATCTTCTGGCTGTTCACCCTCCCACTTAGGAATGCTGAGGACTCAATCTGAGATAACCCAGACCCTGACACCTAGGAGGCAACATACCATCCAGGAATCTCATTCTCGTCCACAGAACCTCCGGTCTGTTGCCCTAACTAACAAATTCCCTCTCACCACAGAATTCCTCTTCTCCACCCCTTCCCTTCCAAGTCACAGAGGCAGACTCAGTGCCAGAGACCCGACCACTGTGACTTTCCTCTGTTAGGTCATCCACCCCCTACTGATTCCAGAGTGATATGCCTGTTTTTGAGGGTTACTCTGCACTGGCTCCTTAACATCTTTGCCCTTCCTGACTGTCACTTAGTCTCCTGTGTCCTGCACCTTGGGTGTAACTGCCTCTGTATATGTCCCATCAATCACCCCCTCAGCCTCCCGAATGATCCGTAGTTCATCCAATTCCAGCTCCAACTCCTTAACACGGATTGTTAGAAGCTGCAGCTGGATGCACTTCCCGTGGCTATGGTCGTCAGGTACACTGAAGTTCTCCCTGCCTCCCACATCCTGCAAGAGGAGGATTTTGTCCCTACTATCCTTGCTGAGCAGATATAAAGAGGAGAAGGAAAAAATGGGCTTTCTCTTAGTGAACCCTCTCTTCAAAGCCTCAAAGAGCTAAAGCCTTAAGATCACCACTCTGACTACGTCCACTCTAACGGCCTTCCTTTAACTTGCTCTTACTAATCAATCCTAAATGCCGATCAGTCACTGGTCAAAGTTCTATTATACTGCTGTGACATGCTCCTGCCTTTTATCCTTGGACAGTGGACCTGAGTGAAGTCCTGTCCTCTCCTAACTTCTGATGTCCAGACTGGCGACTGTTTGACTGTTTCATTTTCTAAGGTACTCATAATACAGCTGCAGTTACTCTCACTGTCACCTCCCCTCATGAGGTCAAATCTGTTTGGGCCAAGACTGGATGATGTCTAGAGCCATATAATCCTGGTGGAAAAGTGCAAGTGATTATTGGAGAGTGCCACAGTGACCCATATAATCACTTTGCTGATGATTTAAGAACACCACAGACACTGCAATTAGTTGAATTGCATTTGCTCTGCTTGTAGTTGCAGGACATTGAGTCAGAAAGCCACAAAATCTTTCAGAATGGGAACCGGCCCTTCGGCCCAACTCATCCATGCCCATCTATGTTGCCCAGCGAGCTAGTCCCATCAGCCCATATAGCCCTTTCCTACCCACATATCCATCTAGGCAGTTTTTAAATGTTGCTAAGATCAGAATCAGAATCAGAATCAGACATACTTTATTGATCCCGAGGGAAATTGGGTTTCGTTACAGCCGCACCAACCAAGAATAGTGTAGAAATATAGCAATATAAAACCATAAATAATTAAATAATAATAAGTTAATTATTCCAAGTGGAAATAAGTCCAGGACCAGCCTATTGGCTCAGGGTGTCTGACACTCCGAGGGAGGAGTTGTAGAGTTTGATGGCCACAGGCAGGAATGACTTCCTATGACGCTCAGTGTTACATCTCAGTGGAATGAGTCTCTGGCTGAATGTACTCCTGTGCCTAACCAGTACATTATGGAGTGGATGGGAGACATTGTCCAAGATGGCATGCAACTTGGACAGCATCCTCTTTTCAGACACCACCATCAGAGAGTCCAGTTCCACCCCCACAACATCACAGGCCTTACGAATGAATTTGTTGATTCTGTTGGTGTCTGCTACCCTCAGCCTGCTGCCCCAGCACACAACAGCAAACATGATAACACTGGCCACCACAGACTCGTAGAACATCCTCAGCTTTGTCCAGCAGATGTTAAAGGACCTCAGTCTCCTCAGGAAGTAGAGACAGCTCTGACCCTTCTTGTAGACAGCCTCAGTGTTCTTTGACCAGTCCAGTTTATTGTTAATTCGTATCCCCAGATATTTGTAATCCTCCACCATGTCCACACTGACCCCTTGGATGGAAACAGGGGTCATCGGTGCCTTAGCCCTCCTCAGGTCCACCACCAGCTCCTTAGTCTTTTTCACATTAAGCTGTAGATGACTCTGCTCACACCATGTGACAAAGTTTCCCACCGTAGCCCTGTACTCAGCCTCATCTCCCTTGCTGATGCATCCAACTATGGCAGAATCATCAGAAAACTTCTGAAGATGGCAAGACTCTGTGTTGTTCAACTATCTAAGTCCGGACATCTAAGTCCGAGGCGTAGATGGTGAAGAGAAAGGGAGAGAGGACAGTCCCCTGTGGAGCCCCAGTGCTGCTGACCACTCTGTCTGACACACAGTGTTGCAAGCGCACGTACTGTGGTCTGCCAGTCAGGTAATCAATAATCCATGACACCAGGGAAGCATCCACCTGCATCACTGTCAGCTTCTCACCCAACAGAGCAGGGCAGATGGTGTTGAACGCACTGGAGAAGTCAAAAAACATGACCCTCACAGTGCTCGCCGGCTTGTCCAGGTAGGCGTAGACACGGTTCAGCAGGTAGATGACGGCATCCTCAACTCCTAGTCGGGGCTGATAGGTGAACTGGAGGGGGTCTAAGTGTGGCCTAACCATAGGCTGGAGCTGCTCTAGAACAAGTCTCTCCAGGGTCTTCATGATGTGGGAGGTCAATGCCACTGGTCTGTAGTCATTGCAGCCACTGGGGCTCAGTGTCTTCGGTACGTGAATGAGGCAGGATGTCTTCCACATCACCGGAACCCTCTGGAGACTCAGGCTCAGGTTGAAGACATGGTGAAGTACTCCACATAGCTGGGGGGCACAGGCTTTGAGCACCCTGGGGCTGACACCATCCGGGCCTGCAGCCTTGCTTGGGTGGAGATGTTTCAGCTGTCTTCTCACCTGTTCAGCTGTGAAGCCCACCGTGGACATGGGTGATACCCATGTCAACCACTATTTCTGCAGCTTAGCGCAAATATGCACCAGCCTTTCCATGAAGGATCGTGTCCCTTTTAAATCTCTCATCTCTGATCTTAAATATATGCCCTCTTGTTTTCAGCATCTCCTTCCTGGAAAAAAGACTGTGCTTTCAGCATGTCTATGGTTGTTGTGTTCTTATATACTTCTATATGGTCATCTCTCAATCTCCTTCATTCCAGGAGTGAGGTCCTAGACTATGCAACCTCTCCTTGTAACTCCGCCACCTAAGTCCAGGTAGCATCCTGGAGTTTTTTTTCTGCGTGCTTGCTAGTTTAATTGCATCTTTTCTAAAACAAAAATCAAAAGTGTAGGCAATACTCCATGTACACCTCACCAATGTCATATGAAACCACAAAATAACTTCCTAACTCCTATAGCTAGTGCCCCATCAATAAAGGCCAGCGTGCTAAACGTCTTCTTCACTGCCCTATCAACCTGTGACACCACTTTCGGAGAACTATACTTTTGCACTCCTCAGACCCTCTGTTCCATTATCACTCCCGAGGGTCCTAACATTTACTGTATAAATCCTACTCTGGTTGGACCTCACGTTCATCTGGTGTGAGAGCCATTTGCCAATCCACAATCCACATACCCAGCTGATCGGCTTCCTCCCATAATTTTTTCATAACCTTCTACACTGTCTACAACACCATCTAATTTTGTGTCATCCAGAAATTTACTAATTGTAGTCTGTACATTCAGATCCGGGTTCCTTAAGGCTGTTACAGCCAGGAATGGTAAGCTCCCACTTCCTATTAAATGCTCCCAATGGTGTGCAGCTCAAATAGTCTCTGACAACCAAGTCCAGCTCCTGGCCTTCACATGTGGCTTAGCTACTGAGCCCGGCAGAACCATTCTACTGACAAGAGAAGGAGCAAAGGCTGGTTACTGGTGCCTTAAAACCAATTTTAATGGGGCTTGTCAGCTGTGGTCGACAGCTCATGTAGGAGAAGGAAAACTCTGATCTCAATCCTCTGGTGCCTTGCGGCTATACCCTCTCATGGGGGAGGCTTCAGGAGTAAACCCTGAGGAAAATTTCCGGAGCTGGAGCCCCTAAGGCAGTCCTGCATTGAGTTCAATACTGACTGGCAATTCCTGCAATGCTGCTGGTACCAAACTCCGCCGTTCCGTTGGGCTCATCAGATGCGTGATAGGTGGACAACAGCTTGCTCTCCATATCGTACTGCTCAGGCTTGCGTATCTAGACAATGAGGATGTAATATCCACAGTCAACTCAGACCAACAGAGGCCTCAGACTCAGACAGCCATTCACATTCAGAGCATTTATATAAATTGCAACGTAAGTGGCTAATTTTCAGAGTGTCAGATACATGTGTGTGTTGCAGCTACCGTGGTGTTCAATATGGCGACATATCGATTCACATGCAGTGGAATGGTGGAGGTGGTAATCAGCAGCACTTTGCCATTCCTGTCTTCGATGCAATGATGTGAGCTCCAAGGGCAACTTCTATTGGTGAAAATGACCATATAAGACTAAACCTCATCAGTCTTATATGGCTCTCCAAATACAGGTATTTCCACAGAAGTTCAGGAGCAAGGAACTTGCTGAGCTAATTGAACTGACCATGTCCACCATCCAGATCAATACTGGATTTTCTGCCCCCGTCAATACTTTTTATAATTATTGCAGATATTTTTAAACAAGAGAGTAACTTGCCAGATCATTCAAGGAGTGAGTTAAGAGTCAGTCATATTAGTACATGTCTATAGTCACACAGAGATTATGCCAGGTTGGTCTGGACAATCTTTCCTTAAGGACAGAAAGGGTTTTTTTTAATATAACAGTCCAGTAAACTGGAAATTTTTGATGCTGTGTTTATTTAACTGGATTAAAAACTTCAAGATGAATTGATGAGCTTCCAGGTTATGGTCTGACTTCTTTACGTCATTAACCCAGACATCTAAGAACTACTCTTCAGAGCTGAACATGTAATTTGTCTTTTAACTCCATCTTACGTGGTAGTTATAAAGTTAATTTCCACTGGCTGACTAACATATCTACACCCTTTCCATAGCCTCCATTTCCAATCTATGCTACCACTTCCCTGATTTATCCATCCGGCACTCAACTACCAGGAATACGCCCACTTGGGGTCTTGCTTTGGGTATCCAGGTCAGAGATCCATAAAATTATTAGTCTCTGATTTTAACTTTCAATCCAATTTATGGCTATTCATTCACACTGTAAGCCCTGTCAGCTGAAGACTATAAACACACAATCATCCACATGCTGTCAAGAATAATGTCAGCCATAGATTTTCCCCTTACCTATTCCAGGAACCTTGAATGAACAAAAAATCTGGGTAAAATTATTTTAAACCACCACCTTTCTTGCTCCTGTTCCTACTCCTTCCCAGGGTAGGCAACTGACCACTCTCCACTCTTCCCCATAGCTTACCTGTGAGATTATGCAGAATTCAATGACATTTTACTAAATGATCTATCTCTTTGCCTTCTTGGTTGTACTGCTCATGGAAATAAAAACAGATAGCAAGTGTGGTGCAGCAACTCGTTAAGTTATTATAAGCTCAACTGATACACTCAGTGGACATCATATTAGGTCCCTCCTGTACCTAATAGAGTGGCCACTGATTGAATGTTTGTGTGTTTTGCTGCTTTACCCTATCCACTTCAAGATTCAAACACGAGGAAATCTGCAGATGCTGGAAATTCAAACAACACACCCAAAATGCAGGTGGAACACAGCAGGCCAGGCACCATCTATAGGGATAAATCCTGGTGAAGGGTCTCGGCCCAAAACGTCGACAGTGCTTCTCCCTATAGATGCTGCCTGGCCTGCTGTGTCCCACCAGCATTTTGTGTGTGCCACTTCAAGATTCGATATGTTGTGGGTTCAGAGATACTCTTCTGTACACCACTTATTTGGTCATTTGAGTTACTGTCACCTTCCTGTTAGCTTGAAGCAGTCTGGCCATGCTTCTCTTACCCCTCTCATTAACAAGGCATTTTCACCCACAGAACTGCCCCTCACTGGATATTTCTTTGCTTTTCACAACATTGTTTGTAAACTGTTGTGCGTGAAAATCCCAGTAGATCAGCAGTTTGTGATCTCCACAAACCACTCCATTTGGAACCAACAATCATTTCATACTCAAAGCCACTTAGATCACATTTCTTCCCCATTCTGATGTTTGGTCTGAACAACAAATTAACCTCTAGACCACGCCAGCATGCTTTTCTGCATTGAGTTGCTGCCCCATGATTGGCTGATTAGATATTTGCGTCATTGAGCAGGTGAATAGGTGTACCTAGTACAGTGGCCCCTGAGTGGACTTCAGTATCATAAAGTTCTTGGTTGTTGAAAAAAACATTGAATACTTAACTTTGAAAAGCCAAATTTGCAGGTGCTGGAAACCTGAACTAAACAGGATCATACAGGAAACACTCAGGGCTCAACACTGTTGAAAGAGAAGGAGTTAAAATTTCAGGTGGTGGCCATTCATCAGAACTCCCTTTGGATAACTGTGCTCACAAAGCTTACCAAGAAGTCAATATGAAAGTGTCCATGGACAATAATGAGTTCTTTATTTCATCTGTCTTTGCATTTGAGAAGCATTAAAGAAAGTATACAATCAATTGACTAAATGCCCAATAATTGTTTGCATACTGTGTGTCCCAGAATCTGCTTCATTTTGTACCTGCCTGAACAATAAGCACTGAGTTATGCTGTCTGGTCATATTACCTGCTGAATTAGACTGACACTTACATGCTTTTGAGCATGAATGAAATATGACTCAAGCTTCCATTCCATTTATGCTAATTGAAAGACATGCTAGCTGACTCTGTCAGCAATGATTTAGTCTCATGACAGATAGAATCATAGTGTAAACTTTAAATATAAGGGAGTAGACAGTTATAGTGAGGGCTGCAGTTACATTTACCTCACACAAAGAAAAAAGTCCAAGCTAACTTCTTGGTATAACTTTCACTTATTAATATAGTCAAGAAGAGAAAAATAACTTAAAAACACTTTCAGTTTCAACTATTTCAATAGAATCATATTATTTTCTTTAACTTTTGAATGAATAAAACAGTAATTGGGCAAAATAATCCATCAGCACAGCCTATTACAGAAACAAGACCTCATATATTTTTGCATATATTGCACCTATGCAGATAAAATTCACAATGAATTTTATCGCAGTAAGTGACAGCAACAATCATCAACAGTACATCTGCAAAGATTTAGTACATGATCCAAAAAGCTACAAGGCAGTGGACAGGAGTGTACTTACAGCTGAAGATCACTCCTTCCTCTTGTTAGCATTTAAACTGGCAGCATCCGTCCTGCTCAGGGGCAGCTCTCTTGTCTGATGTCTCTCCACCGTTCATCTGCTGTTCTGCCTGTCAGGACAAAAGGCTGCAGGTGGGAGGGATCAATGTGCCTAGTTCTCTGAAAGGAAGAGTCAACTCATGTTTTACAGCTACACTGAATTGCAAAAGGGTGCAGCTCCCTAACTTCAGTCAATGCATCTGTACTCGTTCCCATATACAAATAACACGGATTATCATTCCCTCAGGCAAAAATATTAAATGCAAGGAGGGATTTGTCTATTTTCTGAGTCCATTTGGAACGGACCTTTGTATGTTTGTATCTATGAGATTATGCAGCATTTCAGATTTGAAAACAGGTTACCGCAGGGAGCTGAAGAAGAGCTAGCCACAGCAGATAAAGTGGGGTACAACGTCCATCAGGGAGGATAAATATATTCCTTCAAAATCAAACGTATGGGTTCCACAACTTGAGTGAGAAACTAGGTTATCAATATCAAAACAATCAAAAGCAGAACATACATATGGGAAAATGTCATTGAAGTTTTTGACCTTGGCCACCCATCCGGGCTCCCGGCTAGAACTTTCACAGATGCAGCCTGATGATTGTTGGCAGAATCTCAGATGGCAACAAGGAGGCATACAGGAGCAAGATAGATCGCCTGGTTGACTGGTTTTGCAACAACAACCTCACACTCAATGTTAGCAAGACCAAGGAACTGATTGTTGCCTTCAGGAAGAGGACATTGAGAAAACACACAACAACCCTCAATGAGGAGTTGTCACTGGAAAGGCGGAGCACCTTCAAGTTCCTGGGCATCAACATCTCAGAAGATCTGACTTGGGTCCAACACATTGATGCAATCATGAAGAAGGTACGTCAGCGGCCATACTTCATCAGGAGTTTGAAGGAATTCGGAATGCCACCAAAGACTCTGGTAAGTTTCTACAGATGTATGGTAGAGAGCATTTTGACTGGTTGCATCACAGCCTGGCATGGAGGCTTCAATGTGTGGGACTGAAAGAGGCTCCAGAGAGTTGTGGACTCAGCTAACACTATCACGGGCACAAGCCTTCCCTCCATCAAGGACATCTTCAAAAGATGGTGCCTCAAGGGACACTATCATTCAGGACACTCGCCATCTGGGACACATACTCTTCTCATTACTACCACTGGGGAGCCTAAAGGTTTATACTCAGCATTCAACAACTTCTTCACCTCTGCTATCAGATTCCTGAACAGTCCTTATTATTCCTCTTTTGCAGTCTTTATTTATTTATTTTACTCAGTTTTATGTCTTGGATTGTAATGCTGCCACAAGTCAGCATATGCCAGTGATAACAAACCTGATTCTGATTTAATTTTGTTCACTATCTCAGCTTTTATTTCTAGATTTGCATCAAGTGCAGCATTTCACTTTTTGCGTGGAACTTTGGGTCTGAGGCTTGAACCTTGTACTCTGTATTGCACTGAACTTCAAAACCACCATGATCATTAAAAATACCCCAGTGTCTCATGGAGAAATATACAGTCTTCTTGGTTACAATAATGAGCAAATATATGTAGCTTAATTAGTGTGACCCCAATCATGGAACAAATTAGGAAAAGGAGAGGCAATAGCTAATGTGTGGAAAGGGTTAAAATAATTTGTAAAGATAAGAATCCAGACAGGAGTTTGTATAATTACTTCAGTTAAGAACAAAGAGGGTCCCATCGTTGTACAAAGCTGAAGAAGCAAGCTGCAACTTGTCAGTAACTGAAGTTACCAGGCATTTGACAAGGAAGGTTTGAAAGCTGCATGTAAAGCATCCAGGTAATGTCTCCTAGACCACTTTATTCAATGCATTTACCACCTAGGTCAACATGACACAGAAAATTTCAAACACAGTCGTTGTGGATGTGTACTGTGAAAGAAGCTTGAGGCCAGAGAGCAGGTGGAGGGGAATAATTGGAAATAGCTGTCAAAGAAATAGAGAAACTTATTAAAAATGCATAAGCTTTGTCTATCTTTATTAACATCTCTTCTTTCTGTAATGGTTATGAATCAGAGCAAGGCCAACATTACCAGGGTTGAATCTTGCTGGAAAAATAGAAAATATGCATTGCACACAGAGTATAAGCAGACAAGATGTAAGCTGAGTTGCAAGTCACAAGAATTTTCAGGGTAATTTACACTCTCTGCCATTCACTGAGCAGACGTAAGGCAAGGACTTGCTGGTGAAGACCACCAACTCCAGCTGTCAAGTCCTGAAATTACTTGGAAATAATGACTCTGAAGGTTCCAACACACTGCACTGCTGGCCTCACTATTGATTCCAACAGCAAAGTTCCATGGTGATAAAATTCTTCAGGACTAAGCCTGTGGAATCAACTCTTTCATCCTGCCCCAGGTTAGATCTGATGCAAGATCTGTGATGCTGTTGTTTTTAGTAAAAACCATATGGTTGCAGAAAAAAATCAATGGCAATAGTAGGTTACTTTTAATCATTTTGGTTTATTTGCTGATTTGGCTAATTTAATTTTTTTCTGGTTTTCTTAGTAACTATCTTTAAAAATTAATAATTTTTAATTATTAATTGAATTAATTATCAATCATTTATAATATTAATAATTTAATAATTATCAACATATTTCAATTGTTTATTTCACTTTAACAATTTAAAAATAGTTCTGATTGTCAGAGACATTTAGGACCAATTTAATAATTTGACATATTTGATAGTCAGCAAAGCTGGGAGCAAGACTGGAATGGCTGTCAGGTGATAAATGTCTTTCATATTGTTACATTACTTCCAGCTATTCAAGCCTTGTTCCAACAAAATAGTTCCTTTGTTTCTAGACTGTTAAGTTCAGGGGAGCAAAACTAATTTTCCTGAAAAGATGCTGCATAAAGTTTAGTTAACCAGGAGTCTGGCAAAACACCTCATGAGCCTTCCCATCGTAGCGGTATCAAGAACTAGAGGGCATGGATTCAAGGTTAGAGTTGTAAATTTTAAAGGGAATCTGTTTTTACATGGAGTGTTATTGAGATCAGGATGAATTGGAAGAGTTAGATACAATTGTTATGTGGCATTTACACAAACATAAATGGACAAGGAAAAGAAGGATGTGGTCCTAATACAGGCAAATGGAGTTAGTGTAGATGGGCAGAAAGGTCATCATGGATTAGCCCATTTCTGTACTGTAAGACTCCAACTCTACATCCAAACAAATGAGAAATAAATTGTACGGCTAAACAAATAATAACATAAGAAGCAAAAAATCCAGTTCTGCTAATCTAATAACTACCAGATCTAAGTTTTTTTTTAATTCTTAAAGAAAAGAATCTGAGACTTATTTGAGGTGATCAATAGCAAACCAAGTGACTTTGGAAGCATTAAACTTCTGTATTAAAGCTTGGATCTCCAATGTGGTGGAATTGAATTTGGAAGAAGTTGACTAGAGTCTGACAATCGAGTTATGAACGTGAGGAATGGGAGTTTAAGGAATAAATGGAGGAGGCAGAGGGATGTTTCTGAAGAAATACTCTGTTGTAGAACACCAAAATCCTGTTGGAGATATAAACTCTGTGAGAGAGGGGACTGGGCCTGCAAACTCTGATAATTTGCTGCAGCAGCATCAGTTGGTTGCATTTGAGGACTTGAAAACTCTGGCAGGAAATTGGATCAATTATGCTGGAGATAAGAACTGAGACCACTTGATAATAATGGGCATTGGAAAGCAATTTTTTTGCAAGGTTGGAAAATATTTACGAGCAGATCTGAGTGTGAGTATAGAGAGGGAATAAGAGTGAGAAAAATATATGTTTAAATTCGAGTCATATAACCATGGAACACAGAAGGAAGATCTTCAGACCGTTTTCCCTTCGAGGGAGCCCTATCATTCCACCCTAAACACTCTCCTCCTCTAACAGTGCTCCACAGCTGCGGTAATGTTATCTGCAAGATACAATGCAACAAGGTGCCGCGCTCTTCTTCAGCATTTTCCAAACCCTTGACTCCTATCGCCTTGAAGGACTAGGGCAGTAGTTCCCAAGAAAAGGCTCCTGTGTGTCAGCTCTCATCCAAGATACAGTACATACCACCCTGCCTTTTTATTACTTCAAGGTTTGGTGCAAATTTCAGAAAATCTTAACCAATCAGTTGTGCAGAAATACCATCACATGCTGATGTATTTGAAATGGCAGCATAAGAATAAGCAGTAACTATTCCCTTTACCAGAGAAACTCTCACCTTCTGTAAGAATATTAAATTCCTTTGGAAAATTTCATTAAATCTGTTTATTCTATTCTGGACGAGAGCTATCCTTTTATGAAAGATATATCTTCCGATTTCTTCATTGATTCTCATGTCAATTAGTGAATTGATAATTGGTTTATTTTTGCCACATACACCAAGGTACAGTGAAAAATTTGGTTTGTATGCAACTGATCATTTCATCACAACCGTGCATTAAGGTAGTGAAAGGGAAAACAGTAACAGAGTTCAGAATAAAGTGTTCCAGTTACAGAGAAAATACAGTGCAGACAGACAACAAGGTGCAAGGCATTGACAAGGTAGATTGTGAGGTCAGGAGTCTATCGTATCGTAACAGGGAACATTCAACAGTTTTATAACAGCAGAGTAGAAGCTGTCTTTGAGCCTCATGGTATGTGCTTTCAGGCATTTGTATCTTCTCACTGATGGGAGGAGGGACAAGAGAAAGTATCCAGGGTGGGTAAAACCTATTTTCTTTGGTAGCCGATCATACACTGCCAGTGAAAATCTTTGCTTATTCACTATAAAATCCCTCTATAACTTTGAACCCAACTTTTAATGAAGTAGGAAAATATTGAGGGTTGGAAGATGATACTTTTGCTGAATACACTTTCCAAAATCTATAAAGAAAATCTAGAACTCACTTCCTCAAGGGAGAAAATTTGGTCAATAGAAGATTTCACAAATAACCTTGATAGGTATCTTCAGGTCAGGTAACTACTTAACTAAATACAGAACGAGGCCATCCATAAGAACATAAAAAATAGGAGGAGAATTAGGCCATTCGGCCCATGGGGTCCTCTACACTATTGCATCATGGATGATTTATTAACCTCTCAACCCCATTTTCCTGCCTTTTTGCTGTAACAATAAGACCATGTAACATTCAGGCTTGATTAACTTACATTCGTCTAGGGAAAGCTGCCGTCTGCCCCTCTAAACGGTGTAATCCCGTTTGTGTGGATGCTGTATAATGCATTCCGGTACAAACCCACAATGTAAAATATCAGACAGTACACAATATGCGATTAAATGATTACACTTTATAACTCTTACTTTGGCTAAGGGGTTAACAGAGAAACAGAATATAAAAGAAAAAGAAAAAGGCACCAATTTTAATAAAATAGTTTGTGCACAAATAAATTGTTGGAGCTCACACAGCAGGTATTCATCCACCAAACAATCTCCTCCGAACTCCTCGACCCTCGGACTGGGACCAACCAGGGTGGTCTACCAGAGCGCTTCCTGAACTTTCTTCCTCCTCGCCTCTCCTCGCCGAATCTCCCGCACACCAAACCCTGGTTCCCACACATACAGATAGAATAACATGACTTCCATTGGTTAGCTCCCCGTTATCAGTAGTTATAACCCAAACATCGCATCTACAGAAAAACATTACCTCATTCATTAACATTACAGAGAAGCCATTTCAGTATAACACTACAGAAAAGCCATTTTATTATTAGCAGTTAACAATTAATATTACAGTTACTATTCTGAGAACCCTACAACCATAAGATATGGGAGCAGAATAAGGCCATTTAGCCCTTCAAGTCTGCTCCACCATTTTATCAAGGTTGATCCAATTTTTCTCGCAGCCCCAATCTCCTGCCTTCTCTCTGTATCCATTCATGCCCTGACCAATCAAGAATCTATAAATCGCTGTTTTCAATATAGATAAGACTTGGCTTCCATGGCTGCCTGTTGCAAAGAATTCCACAGATTTACCACTCTGGCTAAAGAAATTTCTTCTCATCTCTGTTCTAAAAGGGCACCCCTTCATTCTGAGGCTGTGACCTCAGGTATTAGACTCTTTCACCATAGGAAACATCCTACTCGCATCCACTCTATCAAGGTCTTTCATGATTTGATGGGTTTCGATGAGGTCACCCCCTCATCCTTCTGAACTCCAGTGAATAAAGGCCCAGAGCCATCAAACACTCTTAATATGACAAGCCATTCAATCCTGGAATTACTTTCATGAATTTCCTTTGAATTCTCCAATTTCAGCACATCCTTTCTAAGACAAGGGGCCCAAGACTGATCACAATACCCCAAGAGAGGCCTCACTGGTGCTTTATAAAGTCTCAACATTGCATCATTACTTTTATATTCTAGCCCTCTTGAAATGAATCCTAACATCACATTTGCCTTCCTCACTGTAGACAAGAACTCACTTTGTTAGGTTACACCTATTTCCCAATTCTTTGTGCGTGAGCTTACAAGTTATATTGAACAATGCAACATAGGAACAAACCCTTTCAACCCATTATGTCAATCCAAACACTGCTATCTGCACATGGTTGCTTGAGATTTGAGGATACTTGCCATGTCACCAAAGACGCTTAGAAATTTCTAGATGTACAGGTATGGTGGAGAATGTTTTCACCTTGTTTGCAGATTACAATGTATAAGATTGCAAGAGACTGCAAAGGATGGTAGGCTCAGCCGGCTACATCACACATTTGATGCCATCTAGTTGCATGTTGTTCCTCAATACCTTTGAATTCCTTGATTCAGATACATTTTAAGGGTATTTTCACCTCCATTCCAGAGCAAAATTTCAAATCTTTCCATCAATTTGATTAAATTAATGTATCCTGATTATCCATCTTTATGCGAGCAGAATCATCTGCAGCTTAATGTGAAAAAGACTAAGGAGCTGGTGGTGGACCTGAGGAGGGCTAAGGCACCGATGACCCATGTTTCCATCCAAGGGATCAGTGTGGACATGGTGGAGGATTACAAATACTTGGGGATACGAATGGACAATAAACTGGACTGGTCAAAGAACACTGAGGCTGTCTACAAGAAGAGTCAGAGCTGTCTCTATTTCCTGAGGAGACTGAGGTCCTTTAACATCTGCCGGACAATGCTGAGGATGTTCTACAAGTCTGTGGTGGCCAGTGTTATCATGTTTGCTGCTGTGTGCTGGGGCAGCAGGCTGAGGGTAGCAGACACCAACAGAATCAACAAACTTATTTGTAAGGCCAGTGATGTTGTGGGGGTGGAACTGGATTCTCTGATGGTGGTATCTGAAAAGAGGATGCTGCCCAAGTTGCATGCCATCTTGGACAATGACTCCCATCCACTCCATAACGTACAGGTTAGGCACAGGTGTACATTCAGCCAGAGACTCATTCCACTGAGATGTAACACTGAGCGTCATAGGAAGTCATTCCTACCTGTGGCCATCAAACTTTACAACTCCTCCCTCGGAGTATCAGACACCCTGAGCCAATAGGCTGGTCTTGGACTTATTTCCACTTGGCATGATTAACTTATTATTATTTAATTATTTATGGTTTTATATTGCTATGTTTCTTCACTATTCTTGGTTGGTGCGGCTGTAATGAAACCCAATTTCCCTTGGGATCAATAAAGTATGTCTATCTGTCTTTCTAGCAAGAGGTATGGAACCTTCTTTCCTGGCTTGATTTGATTTTGTACAATTTCATACACCTCAATTATGTCAACCTCAACCTCGTCAGCCTCTCCTCACAACTGTAATTCTCCTGATATTGGTGCAAACTCTGCAGCTCTAGCGATAACCTACACCTGTTAGAACCTGAAGAATGTGGTAAAGTTAGAAACTCCTTGCCTATTTCCAGACATGCTTTTGCTGCCATGGTCATTGTTATAATGCAACTGAGGAGCCAGAATCCCTTGAGTAAACTCAATCCCAGGGACTCTGATATACAGTACCTTATTTTGAACATAGAAGCCGTTCTTCTTCTGTATCCATCCATCTTCTACCAAGCAGGTTCTCCCCTTCCTCACAGAGCCATTCTTTCCTGTCCGCACCAAATTTCTATCAGACCATTTTTATCTCGCCCTCATTCAAATCCATCCAAGTTATTCCCCTCTCATCTTCAACTCTAGACTGGAGTATTGTTATGTAATCCCATCTATTATGCTTCCTATTTTGCCTTTTTTTCCTTTTGGATTTATTCCTTCTCTTTTTATGACCAGGTTGGAAGTTTCTGCAGTTTTATTTTTGATTTAAATGCTCCAGAATGGGGTAATCACAACTACACTCAATGGTCACTTTATTAGGAACACCTGTACACCTGCTCATTAATCATGTGGCATCAACTCAATGCAAAAAAAGAATGCAGTCATGCTCAAGAGGTTCAGTTGTTGTTCAGACTAAATATCAGAATGGGGAAGAAATGCGATCTAAGTGACTTTGACCATGGAGTGATTGTTGATGTCAGACAGGGTGGTTGTGTCGCAGAAAGTGCTGATCTCGTGGGATTTTCATGCTCAGCAGTCTGTAGAGTTTATAGAGAATGACATGAGAAAGAATAAACATCCAGTGAGTGGGTGAAAACACCTTGTAAATGAGGGAAGTCAGAGGAGAACAGCCAGACTGGTTCAAGCAGACAAGGAAGGCAGCAATAATTCAATTAACCACACGTTACACCAGTCAAGTGCAGAAAAGCATCCCTGAATGCACAACACATCAAACTTTAAAGTGGGTGAGCTATTGCAGCTAAGAACCACAGCAGATACCACTCCTGTACCAAATAAAGTGGTCACTGAGTGTATAAAAATGTCTGCAACCCTGGCCTTTCCTTGTAAAATACTAATGACTGGAATGTTTCTGTAGCTTTAATTTGTAGGTTAGTTCCACATAATTGATTCCTTCCTGTTAATTTTAGGGAAAAGAAACTTAGAAATAAACTTTTATTTTAAGAAAAAGTGAGTCAAGGTGATGGAAACAGACATGAAAGACATGGATCTTGTCATCATACAAACCGTGAAATGGCAGACCTAATAACTATAGATGATGATAGGCTATGCCCAAACCTGCTAATTTAGTAGTTGCTATTAAAGAATTTCAAAACTTTGCTTTAAGACGCTTGTGGAATACCTCAAGTACACATGCATGAGCTCTCCTCAAAGGATTCTGTGGCTGCTGGATGCAAAGATCATTTATATGAACGTGGAGTTCAGTTGGATGTGAGGAATGTTCACGACACCACAGATCATCCCACTGCAACTTCAGCCTGAAAGAGAAGCTGGCATGATTCAACACAAAGAAACTGTGCATTACCAGAACTTAAAATAATTCAATAACCCAGCGGAAAAGTAGGCACATTGTAAGTTGCCTCATCAGGTATGCAATATGAAAATCTACTCAACTAATCTGAACAATATTGTAGCCTTTTTCTGTTTTCTTTTTTACTTATATCCCTCTTTAAAACAAAATATTAATTATTACCAGGGATGAACTTACTGCAAAAAGTTAAGCAATAAAACTGTACTGTAAACATTGAAGTTTAGGTTTGAGTAGATGTTAATTTTGATAGAGTCATGTTATTGATTTTGACACTGTTGAATTTTGGACAGTTACATTTTAAACTTAGCACCAAATGTGATCAACATGTGGTCGTGGATTTAAGTATGAAGAATGCATTGCAAAGCAAGGGTACTATGGTAAATATTTACTGTTGAAAATAAGTTTTCATTATACATTGCCTGAGGGGCTGTATTCATTGATTCCATTTTCCAGAATCAGGTTTATTTTCACAGACAAATGCATTTGAATGTGTTGCAGCACAGGGCAATGCATAAAAATTACCGTAAGTTACTATAAGAAATATTTTTTAAAGGTGTCTGGCTTGTGCTGGTGAATTAGTCTGTTGGTGGAACAAAATACATGTAGTATCAGCTCTTTGACTGAGATATTGTGGAACCTCCCAGTTTGAAGTAGGATGGTCCAACATAATCATATTATTGAAGCAGGTAAAACCATCCTGAGAACATTTCTCACTTCATAAAATAGGACCAGTAGTCATCCTAGCATGAAAGCCCTTAAAGAAACTTGCTACAATTTTTTTATTAGATCACATTTACCAACCTTGAGTTCCCATGATTTATAATGCAAAGAGGCAGTGTCGTCAGACTCAAACTCAAATTTATAGCTAGCACAAACATACGATTGAAAAGGTGGTTATGCAATCAAAATGGAAGGAATTGCCAATGAAGTTCTTTTCAATTCATAGTCAAACTTCTGCTTGTCAGCTGAAACATCCTAAGGGCATCAGGAGGATTTCTGTTCATAACAAGTGATTACAGCAGAAAGTAAAAAAAAAAAATTCTTTCTGAACATTCAGTCTGTGCATGTGCACTCTAGAGTGTTACTCATAGGCAGGTGCTTGACTTCAGGAGTATGGAGAGGATGAGCGATGAGAGGGAAAGGAAGAGAAGACAGAAGAAGTGAACATAGGACATAGAGCAGTACAGCATAGTATAGGCCCTTCAGCCCACGATGTTATGCCAACTTTTAACCAACTCCAAGATCAATCCACCCTTTCCTTCCTGCATAGTCCTTCATTCTTCTTTCATCCGTGTGCCCACCTAAGAGTGTCTTAAACGTCCCTAATGTATCTGCCTCCACCAACACCCTTTCCAGCATGTTCTATGCACCTTTCACTCGCTGTGTAGGAAAACCTACCTCTGACATCACCCTACGCTTTCCTCCAATCACTTTACAAGCATGCCCCCTCATATTAGTCAGTTCGGCTTTGGGTAAAAGGCACCGGCTGTCCATTCTGCCCCTGCTTCTTATGAGCTTATACACCCCTATCAGATTGCCTCTCATTCTCCTTTGCTCCAAAGAGAAAAGCTTATTCAACCTATCCTCATAAGATGTACTGTCTAATCCAGGCAGCATGCTGGGGAATCTCCTCTGCACCCTCTCTAATCCAGGCAGCATGCTGGGGAATCTCCTCTGCACCCTCTCTAATCCAGGCAGCATGCTGGTGATTCCATGCTCAGAGACAACAATAGGATTTTGATTTATGAAAGAGCCAATGGCTGACTCGTCACTGCGCAGAAAAATGTGCACTAGCTGCCTCCTGCTTCCTCTCAATTCAGAATCAGGTTTACTACCCGTAACAATGTTCCCTCTAATTTTGTTCACAGCAGCGCGGACCAACCTTTGCTGAGCAGGAAATTTTTACACAGGCTGAAAACTGCATGACACTTTAAATTATGTTTTTATTTTATAGATATATATATATATATATATATATGTGTGTGTGTGTGTGTGTGTGTGTGTGTGTGTGTGTGTGTGTGTGTGTGTGTGTGTGTGTGTGTGTGTGTGTGTGTGTGTGTGTGTGTGTGTGTGTGTGTGTGTACTGTGAATATTTAGAATAAAAATTGAGAAGTCGTATACTTTTGATTTTATTTATTAATTGAAGGGTATATTGCAGTACAGCACAACAAAGAAAATCTTTGACATTTCTCTAGAATTCAGAAGAATGAGGGGTGACCTAACTGAAACCTATCAAATGGTGAAAGGCCTTGATAGAGCAGATGTGGAGAGGATGTTTCCTATGGTGGGGGAGTCTAAGACCAGAGGACACAGCCTCAGAGTAGAGAGGTGTCCTTTTAGAACAGAGATGAGGAGGAATTTCTTTAGCAAGAGAGTGGTGAATCTGTGGAATTAGTTATCAGAGTTGGTCGTGGAGGCCAAGTCTTTATGTATATTTAAGGCAGAGGTTGATAGATTCTCGATTGGTCAGGGAATGAAGGGATACGGGGGGAAAGCAGGAGACTGGGGCTGAGAGGAAAAATGATGAAATGGCAGAGCAGATACAATGGGCCAAATCGTCTAATTCTGCTCCTATATCTTATTATGGTCTTCTTTCAGTTACTGCACGACTACACATCCCTCGCAGATTAAAAGGAACAGCGATCACTGACATAAGACCCTAAGACAAAGAAGCAGAATTAAACCATTCAGCTCATTGAGTCTGCTCCACCACAAAATCATGGATGTTTTATTTCCCTCTCATCCCTTTGTGGGCACATATGCTGTGAAATGTGTTGTTTTGTGGCAGCAATACAGTGCAAAACATAAACATAACACCACAGTTACAAACAATAGTCAGATCAAAGAAGAAATAATGAGGTAATGTTCATGGGTTCATGGTCTGTTTAGTTGTCTCTCTTCAAGGGAAACTCTGATTTTTACCTCCATCCTTTGGCCAGCAGGAACAAAATGTGGTGATCATCCAACACATATAGACTAAAATTGTTAGAGGTTGTAAAGCTGTGAAATGAGCCGACTGTCACATACCCCCAGGTGTCTCACCAGTTTCTGGAGGAGCTGAAGTCTACTAAAAGAACCTTTGGAATGTAAATTTCTATTTCCTTCCCTAATTTGATTTTGTTACCGCACTGTTGTTATGTGCATACTGAGCAGCAGTATCTACTCCCACAAGTGTTCAACTAATAAACCATTAAGGAATAACAACTATTCCAGTAGAAATCTCACATTTAGTACACAAACAAATCGTCGTGTAGGGACAAACTTTAAATCAGAGCGAGTGAAGTCTCACTTACAGGTGTTGTCGTTGGCACCAAACAAGAAGGAAATGTCTGTTAAAATGCAGGAACTGCATTATGAAGCTATTTAATCGTGTTATATTTTTATAACAAGCTGTGCAGACTTTCAAGGGCCCCAGCAGTTTACATATGACATGATTAGTTTTGGGTAAGATGCATTAGAGTTGACTGATGTTGACCTTTAGGTGTAAATGTGTGCAGATCTGGGCTATCCGGGCCAACAAGATTATGAGTCCCAATCTGTTTAGTGATTTCATCAACCCCTGCCCTTTGTTAAACAAAGATGCTTCACCATAAGTATTTATTATTTCAGTAATATTTGAGTAATCTTGTACATATGTTGTTGATTAAGCATTCTTTGTTTGTTTAAATAATTCAATACGGGTTATATATATAAATAAGTGAATTGCAAACATCATTACACTACCACAGCTCCTCGCTTAAAGTAAAGAACAAATGAAGACTCGCATTTCTTGGGCTCCCGTCTTTTTCGTGCATTGAGTTTTTATGTTACAAAGCAGAACAATAAAGTTGCAGCCAGAATGGACCCACCCAGAAAGCACCGGCAACCCTATAATTCTGAGGTCGAATTCTTTTCTGAGATCCACCCTAAGGAACCAGAAAATTGCTTTTTAACTTGCATGTCTGGACGTTTAACCGCCACCTTAACGCTATACCAGCATGCAATTTGATACAACAACTTTTAAATAAACAGAGGAACAATGTAAACCCACGGTGGAGTTAAGCAATCCTGTTGCAGCGAAATAAGTGTTGGACTTTACTTTGAGTCCAGCACCTTAGCGACTGAGAGCAAGAAACCATTCACTCCCTTATTTTGCAGATGCTTCTGAGGCTGGTGCTCTGCTCATCCATACCTCCCATTTATGAAATAGCGAACCTTATTCCCATTCATAAATCCCACAAAATGCATCGTATCCAAGGATTGCATTTTATTGTAATTATACAGAGGAAAAGACAGCCATTCTCACAGAAGCCCATGAACATAAAGTGCCATTGGCTTTTGGTGTGGTGGCATTAGACAGAATGCGAACTGAATACTGTAAGATCTTTCTATTCTTTGAACGAATAATACCTTTCATATCACAGTACAATTAAAAGAGAGATCAGTTTCACATGCTGTCTGACAAATCCATGTGAACAATTGAAGAACTTCCCTAATACTGCAATGAAATGGCAGTGCAGATTATTTCCTCAAATCACCATTGAGGTTTGTGCCAAAGCCCTTCAGAAAATTAGGTTTCCATTTTGTGCAACTCTACCTAATTAGTGTAAAGTTAATTTTGAAGGCATGGGTACTCTGCTCAGCCAAGCTGTGGTAAAACTACCAAAACTGCCAATTATTCAAGCCAAAGGAAGGGATATTCAGTAAACAAGACAGCAGGATTTTTTTTTGGTTTTTTTTTGCTGCATGGAAGACTCAGAAGCCAAGCGTTTGCTCAAGATATTCTGCAGAGGCTGGAAATCAAGAGCAGCACACACAAAACACTGGAAGAACTCAGCAAGTCAGGCAGCATCAATAAAGATCCACATTTCAGGCCAAGACCCTTCATCAGGACTAGAAAGGAAAGGGGAAATAAGTAATAATAAGAAGGTGGGGTTGGGGAAGGAGTACAAGCTGGAAGGTGATAGATAAAGTCGAGTGAGGGGAAAGGTAGGTGAGTGGGGAAGAAGGAATCTGAAAGAGGAGAGTGGACCGTGGACCATGAGAGAAAGGGATAAGCAGGTAAGGAGAAGAGAAGTGCTAAGAGGGAGCCACAAGGGGAATGGGAAAAAAAGAGAAGGGCGAGGGGGATTTAGCAGCCATTAATACACAATGTCAAAAGTGGATCTGAAGTCAGGTTAATTATTGTAATGGTACTACAATTCAGCTTGGTTAATGTTATGAAAGTTGTTGTGGTCATTCATTGATACTATTATAGCTATGGCTATTATTCTATTATGAAATTAGAGAGTACGCCCACAAGAAAATGAATCTCAGGGTTGTATATAATGATATATATCTGCATTGACAATAAAATTACTTTGAACTTTGAACTTTAAACATTAAAAATTATCACTTGCTCAGAACCTTTCATCAAATACAATGATATTTTGGAATAACTTAAAAGAAGCTTTAAAATAACTTTGAACTTGAATCAAGCAACTACCAGGGCTTTGCAATAATTAGTACAGCTTTGCTTGTATGTTCAAAGATAATTATTCTCTTATAAGAATATTTGGCATTAATTGTATGTGGCTTACAGCCTTGGATGAATTTTTTTTTCATTATCTCATACCTGCCGCATCTAGTTTCTTGGTCATTACTCAATGGAATGCTTGGGACAGAATTAAATTGAATATACTTTGCCATTTCTTACTGTATTTGAATGCTGAAATACACAATCACTTATTCTAAATTAATATGGATGTGGCCTGTACCTTATTTAGATACTTTTTACATTCAACAGTTATCACACATTTAATGAAAGAGAAAAGTTTTACACCTGAATTTATCTAGCACTTTGACTTTCGAGCATTGAAATTAATCAAATTCAATCTGAAAGTAGGTTCTGTTTCCAATGTTTTTCCAATAGATGCATTTGAAATTCAGAGTTTTGTCTCCTCTCTGTGTTGAAGCATTTCCAAGATGCATTCAGGCAGAGGATGCTAGGTTCAGAGCATCAACAAGCGATTACAAGAACTCCACCTAGGTACTGGTGAAGTTATCACAACAGATGGCGCATAGCAACTGAGTAGTGGTAAATTTGCACGTAATTCACACCACTGAAAAAGAGCTTCAGTATGCAATGGTATCTATTCTATTTGTTTAACTTTCTTCTTATTGGCTTGCCGCAGAACTTCAGAGCTGAAAATACACAGAGGTACAGAAAGGTCACACATTGCCGAATTCAGGGAATATCAGAACGGTCATTTAAATACTAGAATGCAGTTTGAACAGTTCCATTTCATAATCGGTTTTCTTCAGCAGGATTATGAAGAACACAGTTGTGTTGTTTGAAAATTGAGCCAATTTGGTATATGCTACATGAGTTTACAGAAGTGACAAATGATCTCTTTGAAACATTTAAAGTTTCGAAGGGCTTGACTAGGGAGAAGTCTTTTGATCAAAAAGAGGTCATCCATAGAAACAGACCATTCCTAATAAAGATAATTCTAAGCTAAAGCATTCATTTCTTCCTTGACTTGTTGATGATGGACAGGGAGGTTGGCAGAATAATAAAACAGGTGACAAGGGAGGAGAGGTCAATATCTTCAGCAGCAGCAGTGTCAGTGTGGTTCAATAACTGAATTGCAGGGTGTTATGTTCAACGGAAACACAAGATATTGTGGATGTTGGAATCTGGTGCAGTAAAAAAATGAGCTGCTGGAGGAATTCATCAGGTCAAGCAGAATATCAGGCCTGAAACAGCCTGTGCTTCATGTTGAGACCCTTTCTCTCTCAACGAAGGGTTTCAACCCCAAATATTAATTGTCCATTTCCCTCCACTGACCCACTGAATTCCTCCAACAGCTCGTTTTTACTATGTCCATCACCCCAAAACGTTTTCACAAAACTAACAGCAACTGAATTCTACCTGTGTATTAAGGATTCAGTTCCAAATCCCAGAAGCTGAATTTTAACTTCCACTGATTTAAATTTGTACACAAAACTATTTTTGGTTTGGGAGATGATGTTCTATAGAAGTCAAGGATAAGATGAAAATTATACGGCTACAGTCATTTTGTTAGATGTTCAACATCACCCAAGTCAGACAGGGTCAGCCTGTAACAGCAAGCAAGGCAGAGAAGTAGCTAAGGAAATCTAACTGCACCTGGCTGTAACTGTCATTGGCTGTAACGGTACCTGGTTGTTACTGTACTTCGCTGTAACTGTGAATGGCTGTAAATGGTTGTAACTTAGCTGGCTGTAATTGTACCCGGCTGTAACCGTGTCTGGCTGTATCAGTGATTGCTTGTAACTGTATCAGATCATAGCTGTACTTGGCTGTTATTGTGACTGGCTGTAACTGTGCATGACTGTAAATTACTTGGCTGTAACTGTACCTGGCTTTAACTGTATTTGGCTATAATTGTATCTAGCTGTAAAGTGCCTGATTGTAACTGTACCTGGTAGCTGTAACTGTGATTGGTTGCGACTGCATCTTGCTGTTACTGTACCCGGCTGTTACTGTACGTGGCTGTGAATGTACCTGGCTGTAACTTTACCAGACAGTAACTGTGACTGGCTGTAATTGTGATAGGCTATGACTGTATCTGGATATACGTAGCTGTTCTTGGCTGTAACTTACCTGGCTGCAACAGTGACTGGCTGTAACTGTGCCTGGCTGGAACTATGATTGGCTTTAAATGTACCTGTCTCTAACTTACATGTATATAACTATGACTGTCTGTAACTTTACCTGGCTGTTAGATACATGGCTATAACTGTAACTATATGTAAATCTACCTGGCTGTAAGTGTACTTGGCTGTATCTGTGACAGGCTGTAACTTCACCTGACTCTAACAGTGCCTGGATGTTACTGTAGCTGGCTGTATTTGTGACTGTAACTGTATCTGGCTGTAACTTTGACTGATTGTTATGGTACCTGGCGGTAACTGTGACTGGCTGTAACTGGTCTGGCCGTTACTGTACCTGGCCCTTACTATGATTGGTTGTAACTAATGGCTGTAACTAGCTGGCTGTAACAATGGAACATGCGCATTTGCTTTCTCTTTATTTGCATAACGATCTGGTCTGGTTTAGATAAAAAACAATTAAACAGATATTGACTGAGTCACACTTCATCCTTACAGCTAAACAAACAACAGAAATATAAAACCCAAGCTAGTACATTTACTAAAAGTCTACAACAAACAGGTAGTGATACACATAACCCTCTCACCATGGTTTGTAATAAATTCAAAATAAACCACGTTAGCTAACTCTAACAGCCACGTGACTCAGCATTGCTAGGGTAACGGTGAGAAAGCCACATGCCAAGGCTGGTACGATTCAGGGTCAACCAAGCAGGAAAATTGGAATTGTCTAACGTGGGAATGGAAATTATGGTGAATTCTGTATTATTACTGCCCCATGCAAAGCATAAAGCCAGAAAGAACGACTAGGAAAAACACAACAAAAACAGCGATCTGGATCCTAATCAGACTCTATTTACAAAAAGGCAAAATGGTACAATGTTGGGTACCCTCAAGCTGGTACCTTCGACCTTACGTGGCATTAGTGGAAAAAGAAGTACTCTCCTGGGCCACCTCAGATCAGTTATTGAGTCAGTCAAGCTGATTGGTGACCTGGTTTACCAAGGACATGTACTGGTCGTGGTTGGCTATATAGCCATATGCTGGATATTGCACAGTAGCAACATTGACAGGAAAACAGTAGATCCCCTACAAATCCAGTAAATAGATTGTGGGGACATCTACCATGGAGGGTCATGCTCTTCCATTGGTTAACTTTTTCTTCTGTAGTGATAATTCCTTCATTTTTCTGGATTGTGCTTTCATTTAAGTTTAGTGTGTGCTTTGTATCAGAGTTGCATATTCAGGGCAAATTCATGGCAGATGCAATTTAATGTGGATAAATGTGAGGTTATCCACTTTGGTTACAAGAACAGGAAAACAGATTATTATCTGAACGGTGGCCGATTAGGAAAAGGGGAGATGCAACGAGACCTGGGTGTCATTGTACACCAGTCATTGAAGGTGGGCATGCAGGTACAGCAGGCGGTGAAAAAGGCAAATGGTATGTTGGCATTCATAGCAAAAGGATTTGAGTACAGGAACGGGGAGGTTCTACTGCAGTTGTACAAGGCCTTGGTGAGACCGGACCTAGAATATTGTGTGCAGTTTTGGTCCCCTAATCTGAGGAAAGACATTCTTGCCATAGAGGGAGTACAGAGAAGGTTCACCAGATTGATTCCTGGGATGGCAGGACTTTCATATGAAGAAAGACTGGATCGACTAGGTTTATACTCACTGGAATTTAGAAGATTGAGGGGGGATCTTATTGAAACATATAAAATTCTAAAGGGATTGGACAGGCTAGATGCAGGAAGATTGTTCCTGATGTTGGGTAAGTCCAGAACGAGGGGTCACAGTTTAAGGATAAAGGGGAAGCCTTTTAGGACCGAGATGAAGAAAAACTTCTTCACACAGAGAGTGGTGAATCTGTGGAATTCTCTGCCACAGGAAACAGTTGAGGCCGGTTCATTAGCTATATTTAAGAGGAAGTTAGATATGGCCCTTGTGGCTAAAATGATCAGAGGGTATGGAGAGAAAGCAGGTACAGGGTTCTGAGTTGGATGATCAGCCATGATCATACTGAATGGCGGTGCAGGCTCGAAGGGCCGAATGGCCTACTGCTGCACCTATTTTCTATGTTTCTATATGCTCACATGGAGTGCTGAATCCTGTTTTCGTTGATAAAAATATATCATTAGAAATTTTACCTGACTGTTGTGTAATTTTTTATGTCCGTTATGCCTCTTCCTCCTCCTGTCCTAGGTAGTGGGTTTAAGTGTACACAGTGTTTTCTAAAGTTTGCTATTTCAGTCCTGTCTTTCTTTGTGAATCTTCCAGATCAGTTTCAGACTAAGATATTATGCTAAAAGAATACATTAATAAGGGTATAGTGAAAGTGTTTATTGCCTTAGTTATATTTTTACTGTTTAGATCTGTTTGGCAGATTTTCTTAAGCCTTGAAGTAAATTCTGTCAAAAGTTATCTCTTCATTGCACTATGATCTATTTTCTTTGCTTGTTGATATCCTGAATACTAAAATACTTCATATTCATCTGTTGGTAGTACTGTTTCTTGCTGCTCTGTTTTATATTCTATTGGCTCTAATGTACCTCATTTTATGTTTCATGTTCTGCACATCTAGACAAAAGTTCATGTTTATATGTTTAAAAAGTAATTCTACTATTTGAGTTAATTGCTTGAGCTTTACTGGCAAAGGCATGTATAATTTCAAATGGTCCATGTATAGATGGTGTGTCAAGGAATAAGTTGTTTGGTTCTCTCTGATTTGTTACCTTATTTTCTCAGATTCAGTAAATTAGAGAATGGATTTAAAGCCAAGGAAATCCAAAGTGGCTTTGGAAAGTCACCCTAGAAAATGCCTAGATTTGTTTTCATAGTGGTGATTGCTCTTTTTTGGTTGTTAATAGATAGGATGATTAAAGTGCACCAATGCTTCATCGAATGTTGTACAAATTCAAAGGTTCATTTATTATCAAAGTATACAATTCTGAAATTTTTCTTCTCCGGGTAGCCATGAAACCAAGAAAGGAAGGACAGACAGCACAACAATCGACCCCCAAATCCCTCCATCTGTACAAAAAACAAACAGAACAGGCACATCAACCCCTAAATCCACCTCCCCACACAAAAAAACAAGAAGGATCAGGTGAAAAACACATTATAAAGAACTGAAAGACTGTAAAAAAGTCTATGTCCAAGTCCATATCCAAAATGCAGCAAACCACAGCAACATTCTCCAGGCACAGTAGCAGACTCTCCCCTCTCCGGTAGCAGAGCGGTCAAAAGGCAGGCAGCATTTGCCTCGATGTTTCAATCTCCCTCCTCACTTTAATTGCCTCACAATGGAAGCTTTAATCGACGAAATAGAGTCAAACATTACCTCATGCCTTGCTCTGCAGCCTGCCCGCCATAAGGTTCGCACACACTACCCCGCCTCCCAGAATCCCCTCGGAGATGGCAGAGCGCTGGAACATCAAAATGTTCTCCAAACAACAAATCATAGGCTCTAACTGTTCCAGAATCATATCCAAGATAAAAAACAAAAGTAAAAGACATAAAAGAGGAGAAATATATGGTTCCATGATCTATCCGGAAGATGTCAACTGAAGGAGCGTTGTATGTAGTTGCCATCTTGACTGGGAAAACCAGAACTTCACAAGTATTGGGTGCAGTTTATGTATATTAAGAGCTTCTATTAACCATGAGTGTGGGACAGAGTCAAATGTTGGTAGTCAATATAACAACATGAAAGATTTCTGCTTTTCCCCCGCCTTGATTTAGAATTATGGAGTCTGTTATCAGTTGTTCTTTACATCCTTTCATACCCTCACAGCATCCTTCCTGCTCTTCTGTAAGTATATTGTGGTTATCTAAGTAAGTGGTGATTAGTTGCGAGATGCAGGTTGTTGCAAGTTTATATATAGTTGGTAAATAATTAACAGACCTTATTATAACCAATGTAACCCCCCACACTGGGCTTGTAAGCAAACTTGACTCATTACCCAGCTCTGCTATCAGCCTCATGACTCCGTGGTGAGAAGGCCACCTTTCATAAACAATATACGTCTAGGGTCGGTATGATTTGGGTTTCAACCACACTGGAATGTCGTGATGCTCCAATTAAAGACACCTTGATTGGAGTGAATGCTGTGTAAATACTGCCCATACACACTTGTCGGTCAACAAGAAACAACAGATTGTACACCGCATAAAATTATAAAGAAAGTATATTTACAAATTTCAGCTTTATCAAACAATAGTAGGAAAGAGAAAGAAAGAAAAAAGAAAAGGGCCCATTACAGTTAAACCAGTCCAATGTGCACATAATGTTGGAGCTCATCCTGGAGTTGACTTTTACTCATGCACTGGACCCATGGTTTGTGTGAAAGCACGCACCACATTCCAAACTTCACTCAAATCCCATCTGGAACAAACGGGCTCTCTCTCAGGCGTATTGGCCCTTCCTCCTTGGAGCCATTCATCTGCACACAGCACTGGGGATGCTCCTTCCCACAGCATTCTCAGGCATCTTCCCTCCGGTCCTCTCTGTGGCTCCCACCAAAAAGACCCATGAACCAGACTACTGTCCGTCACCAAACACTCTCTGTTCTGCTCTCTCTAGAACTTTCTCCAAATCCCACCATCCTGATTCGCTGACACAAAATTCCTAAGTTGAACAACATGGTGTCTTATCTCTAGTCGAAACAAAAACCTGGACAAACTGCTTACGCAGAAAACTGCTGCAATGAAATTCCTACAGCAGAGCAGTATAAATCTTAACCAGGGCATTACACCATAACAATAATAATTTGGTGGTGAGGTGGAGATACATCTCTACTAAAGAAGATGCAAGGTGCAACTTCCCTCCTCTAGCCTGCAGGACACTCTTGGGCAAGGTGTAGCACTTGCTTCCCACCTCCGCCCCCCACCCCCGATAAAGGTCATGTGAAGCCATAGATGCAGGGGATGGATGGTTGTATAAGCAGCTGGTGCATATCACAGACCCTGGTCATGCGACCACTAACGCCAGACAGAAAATCTCTGAAGAGTAGTGATAATGGCTGGGGTCACCCGTCTTGTAAAGACACTGCCAATGACAAACCACTTCTACAGAAAAGTTTGCCAAGAACAATCTTGGTCATGGAAAGACCATGATCGCCCATGTTGTACGACACAGCACATAACGAACAAATAATAATAATATTACTATTATTATTTCTTTTTGTGTTTGCACAGTTTGTTGTCTTTTGCTCATCGATTATTTGTCCGTCCTGTTGGGTGCAGTCAATGATTCTATTGTATTTTCTGTACTTACTGTGAATGCCTGCAACAACATGAAACTGAAACTCAGGTGACATATATGTACTTTGATAATAAATTTACTTAGAATGTGTGTGTGTGTGTGTGCGTGTGCGTGTGCGTGTGCGTGTGCGTGTGCGAGTGTGTGTGTGTGTGCATGTGCGTGTGCGTGTGAGTGTGTGTGTGTGTGTGTGTGTGTGGAGTGTGTGTGTGTGTGTGTGTGTGTGTGAGTGTGTGTGTGTGTGGAGTGTGTGTGTGTGTGTGTGTGTGTGTGTGTGTGTGTGTGAGTGTGTGTGTGTGAGTGTGTGTGTGTGTGTGTGTGTGTGTGTGTGAGTGAGTGTGTGTGTGTGTGTGTGTGTGTGTGTGTGTGTGGAGTGTGTGTGTGTGTGTGTGTGAGTGTGTGTGTGAGTGTGTGTGTGTGTGTGTGTGTGTGTGTGTGTGTATGTGTGTGTTGATGTGGGTTTGTGTTGTTTCCTCAGTTCAAAGAATCATGTTTAACACTCCATAGGTTTACTGTAAGCATGGAAAGGGAGGGAGGGAGAGAGGGAGAAAGCCTCTTCTGTGCTTGAAACTAAAATGAAGTAAGATGCCGATTACCTACATGCTGTTCAAGTCAATCTTAAGACTCAGAAGGATGTTATATTTGTTCCAACAAACATTATACTTAGAAATAATATTATGGACAGCCTGATTATCAAGCATGAAAACAGTATTACTCCAACACTGATTTCAGGTGACCAGTGAGAAACATGTCCAGAAATAGACATTTTGAACAGTTAGAATTCTCAGCTGGCACACTGCAAGAGTATAAAATTCTCTGCTATATTTTGTTCATTCAATGATAAATGAAGATATTTTAAGCAACTAATTGTGAGTGCAATGCCAGATAAAATTACACTTCTAACTTTTAATAGAGTGGAACTGGTATAAATTTAATTGAACCAATTAGAAAAATATCTATTCATGTCTCACAATTTAGAATATATTGTGTATTTTATGCATAATATCAGTTTCCTGCAAATCATTGTTTTTCTCTCTTTGCTTCTGAAATAGCCAAGTGGGTAAAATAATGATGGAAAAGATCATAAAAACAGCTATTCTTCCCAGTACAATGTCATTATTTCTCAACTAATATATTATTTTTGTTCTGAATATTCCTAATATCCATAAACCTATAGTGAGGATAAGCAGAACTATTCTAAACCACTATTGGTGAATGATCTAAGATAAACTTCAAAACTGTATTTCACTTAACTAGGTATAATCTTGACTGAACAATGAATTATCTTTCCAATTGCTTTGTCAGAGAAATGAAGAATCATATAGCAGATATAGGGGCCATTTTGGCCTTTGTTGGATCTTACTGAATAAACCATTCAATTACAGTCAGCCCTCCTTATCCGCCAGTTACGCATTTATAACAAATCACTGATTGGCAGAAATCTCTCATTGCACTTGTTCTTCAGAAAATTATCTTAGAAAGCCATTAGGGTACATTGGAAATATCCTTTGAATCCAGATCTCCTGAGTAAAATGATAAACACTGGATAGACATCTACAGCTTACACAGGTTCTGGAGCCTTTCTGATCGACAAGCTCCAGAAGCTCCAGAATCTGGGCCTCTGTACCTCCCTCTGCAACTGGATCCTTGACTTCTTAACCTGTGCAAATCAGAAATAACACTTATATTTAGCTGACAATCAACACTGACACACCTCACGAATGTGTGCTTGGTCCACTGTTCTACTCTCTCTACACGCATGACTGTGTGGCTAGGCACAGCTCAAAAACTGTCTTAAATTTGCTATTGTTGGCAGAATTTCAGATGGTGATAAGAGGGCGTAAAATATATCAGCTACTTGAGAGATGTCACAGCAACAACTTTGCAGTAAGGCCAAAGAATTGATTGTGGACTTCAGAAAGAAAGATTATGAGTCCTCATGGAGGGATCAGAAGTAGAAAGTGTAAGCACTTCCAAGTTTCTGGGTGTAAATACCTCTGAGATCTATCCGGGACCCAATATATCAATGTAGCCACAAAGAAGGCACGACAACAGATATATTTCATTAGGAGCTTGAGGAGATTAAATATGTTACTAAAGACTTTCAAACTACTACAGATGTACCATGGAGAGCATTCTAACTGTCTGCATCACCATCTGATCTGGGGGAGGGGGTCAGCAGGTGGAAGCTGCTGCACAGGGTCAAAATAAGCTACAGAGGGTTGTAAAATTAGTCAGCTCCATCATAGGCACTGGCCTCCATAGTATACAGGACATTTTCAAGGAGCATTGCCTTAAAAAGGTGGCATCCATCATTAAGGACCCCCATCACCCAGGTCATGGCTTGTTCTCATTGCTGCCATCAGGAAAGAGGTAGAGAAGTCTGTAGGCACACACTCAATGATACATAAACAGCCTTTTCCCCTCTGCCATCCAATTTCTGAATGGACATTGAATCCATGAACACTCCCTCACTACTTTTTATTTCTACTTTTGCACTACTTATTTAATTTAACTGTTATATATACTGTGGCATTAAACAGTTTGGGCCCCTCAGTCAAAATTTCTGTTACTGGGAATAGTTAACTGAGTACAAGATGAACTGATCTCCAAAAGTTATAAAGTTAAAGATGAAACATTCTTTTCAACATTTTAAGCAAGATTAATGTATTATTTCTGTTTTGTACCATTCTAGAGTGAAAAAAGGAAAGGAGCACCATGCAAATGTTTGGGCACCCCAAGAGATTTGAGCTCTCAGATAACTTTTACCAACGTCTCAGACCTTAATTAGTTTGATAAGGCTATGGCTTGTTCACAGTCATTGTTAGGAAAGGCTAGGTGATGCAAATTTCCAAGCTTTATAAATACCCTGACTCCTCAAACCTTGTCCCAACAATCAGCAGCCATGGGTTCCTTTAAGCAGCTGCCTAGCACTCTGAAAATTAAAATAAATGATGCCCACAAAGCAGGAGGAGGCTATAAGAAGATAGCAAAGCCTTTTCAGGTAGCCGCTTTTTCAGTTCGTAATGTAATTAAGACATGGCAGTTAACAGGATTGGTGGAGGTCAAGTTGAGGTCTGGAAGACCAAGAAAACTTTCAGAGAGAACTGCTCATAGGATTGCTAGAAAGGCAAATCAAAACCCCGTTTGACTGCAGAAGACTTTCAGGAAGATTTAGCAGACTCTGGAGTGGTGTTCATATTTGTGCGACACCTGCACAAATATGACCTTCATGGAAGAATCATCAGAAGAAAACCGTTCCTGCATCCTCACCACAAAATTCAGAATCAGAAGTTTGCAAAGGAACATCTAAACAAGCCTGATGCATTTTGGAAACAAGCCCTGTGGATGATGAAGTTAAAATACAACTTTTTGACCGCAATGAGCAAAGGTATGTTTAGAGAAAAAAGGGTGCAGAATTTCATGAAAAGAACCCCTCTCCAACTGTTAAGCACAGGGGTGGATCAACCATGCTTTGGACTTGTGTTGCAACCAGTGGCACTGGGAACATTTCGCTGGTAGAGGGAAGAATGAATTCAATTAAATACCAGCAAATTCTGGAAGCAAACATCACACCGTCTGTAACAAAGCTGAAGATGAAAAGAGGATGGCTTCTACAACAGGATAATGATCCTAAACACACCTCAAAATCCACAGTGGGCTACCTCAAGAGGTGCAAGCTGAAGGTTTTGCCATGACCCTCACATTCCCCCGACCTAAACACCATCGAAAATCTGTGGATAGACCTCAAAAGAGCAGTACATGCAAGATGCCCTAAGAATCTCACAGAACTAGAAGCTTTTTGCAAGGAAGAATGGGCAAAAATCCCCCAAACAAGAATTGAAAGACTCTTAGCTGGCTACAGAAAGTGTTTACAAGCTGCGATACTTGCCAAAGGGGGTGTCTCTTAGTACTGACCATGCAGGGTGCCCAAACTTTTGCTTTGGGCCCTTTTCCTTTTCTGTTATTTTGAAACTGTAAAAGATGGAAATAAAAAAAGTAATATTGCTTAAAATATTAAAGAAATGTGTCATCTTTAACTTTATGCCTTTTGGAAATCAGGTTATCTTTTACTCGCTTAGCTTTTGACAGTAACAGAAATTTTAACCAGGGGTGCCCAAATTTTTGTATGCCTCTGTATATATTTACTTTAATTCACATTTTAAAAATTATTATGTACTGCTGCCACAAAGACAACAAATTTCATGACATATGTTGGTGATGTTAAATCTGATTCTGATTCTGAGTTTAATTACTTTTTGATGCAGCCTTAACCCACATTTTAATCACAACTATAATGATGTGTACTTGACATTTAACAAAGAGAACTTCAAAGTTCAAAGTACGTTTATTATCAAAGTATGTATGCAGTATACAACCTTGAGATTCGTCTCCTAACAGACAGCTATAAAACAAAGAAACCCGAAAGAACCCAAATAAAAAAGACTGTCGAACACCTAGTGTGCAGAGAGAGAAAAAAGTACACCATGCCCATAAAAAAGAACCCATCTTAAAAAAGACTGTTGAACACCCAATATGCAGAGAGAGCAAAAGGAAACACATCATGCAAACAGTAACAGCAAGCAAATAGCGTTCTGAACTTAAATCCGCAAAGGGAGTCCCATAGTTCAGCACAGAACGTGGTACGGCAATCTAAATTGGTCTGTCCGTCACCTCGGGCCCCGACACCTGGACCTTTTCAATCTGGCCAGGCTCCTAAATCGTTGTACAAACATCAGATTCAGTCACCCTAATCCATTTCAGTGCCTGGACCCTGCCACCTCGATTTGGCTTGTATCCAATCTTACCGATTCGACCCTGCGCTTCAATCTCCATCCAAACATTGAGTTTGGTCATCGTGATCTGTTCTGGTGCCTGGACCCTGCTGCCTTGATTCAGCCTGTCCAGTTTGGCCTTGCACATGAGTCTCAGTCCAAACATCTCACATGAGTCTCAGTTTTGCCATCTCGACCCGCTCTGGTGCCTGGACCCATCCTTTCCGATTTGGCCTGGCACTTAAAACGATCAAACCTCGGGTCTTTCTCACACTTGCCAATGAACCTGCTGCCTTGCCTTGCTTTGGTTCTGCCACATCGAATTGCCTTCAAACCCAAAGGCAAGTTACAGAGTTTTACTTGTGATGATTTTGCTTTGCCAGAAAAAGTGTGATTAACAAAGTGTTTCGTTGTTTCCCTTGTTTCGTTACTCACCAGCTAGAAGTCGCTGAGGTTCACCAGCGCCATTTTAAACCAGTCAATAATAATCTTAAACATATCAATAATAAAGCTATGCATGTATGTGGGCTAACAAACTTTAACAGTACCCATTTCCCAATGAAGGGCTCAATTTCAGGGCATTAAAAATATGTTTAAATAACATTAGTGAATTGAAGACACAAAAGGGCTTGCATTTACTAAGCTTTTTCTAAAAGATATCTCCAAAATACTTAGGACTTGTTCATTTGTGATGGTATGATTTTATCAGAAAAACTAGATCCTCCACAAACAGCAAGAAATGAATATGAATGTTGTGTATTTATTATTTCAATAATATTTGAATGATCTTGTACATATATTGTTTGATTAAGCATTCTTGTGCATTTAAATAGTTAATTATGTGTTATATCTAAAATTATGTTAAGTACTTAGCTACCACGTGATGCATACGTGCCTTGCTTAAACTGAAGTTAAACTCCCATTTTGGACTCACATGTTTTGCTTTAAATCAGTGGAATATTTTGAAGTCACAGAATATAACTTTGGCAAAGAGATATTTTTAAAATGAAACTGAGACAGCTACTGTGACCCGTTGAAGCAGAGCAAACATGTTTGAACTAAAGGAAATGCAGGAAGGAACATTGCATTTAAAAACAACAACCAGCATCTATTCTTCAGTTGAGTTTTAAAACAAAGAAAACAGAAGAGTTCATGGGTCATAAGGAGTGAGTACTGGGTGATAATAATCACACAAAAAGTCATAAACGGCTGGTTACATCAGAAAGATTGACAACTTTGATTACACAACAGGTAACTGGCTCATGTATACTGAATACATGAAAGTGGGGGGGGAGAGAGAGAGAAAGAAATAAACAAACAAAAAAAACAAACAAACAAACAAAATAAATAAATAAATAAGGGATGGGGTCCTCTCCTCCTCCCCTTCTTACCCCATCCCTTATTTATTTATTTATTATTCCCACCCACCCCTTTATCCTCTCTCTTTTTTCTCTCTCTGCCCCTCTCACTATCACTCCTTGCCTGCTCTCCATCTCCCTCTAGTGCTCCCCTCTCCCTTTCTTTCTCCCCAGGCCTCTCATCCCATGATCCTCTCCCTTCTCCAGCTCTGTATTCCTTTTGCCAATCAACTTTTGAGCTTTTAGCTTCATCCCTCCCCCTCCTGTCTTCTCCTATCATTTCAAATCTCCCCCTCCCCTTCCCACTTTCAAATCTCTTACTACCTTTTCTTTCAGTTAGCCCTGTTTCTTCCAGCCTGAAATGTTGACTGTGCTTCTTCCTATAGATGCTGCCTGGCCTGCTTGCGTTCCACCAGCATTTTGTGCGTGTTGAACAAATTAATTAAAATGGAATTAGACACCAGTTCAGCTGTTTCGGTTATTCCACAAAATGAGTTTGGATGGCATTTCAAACATACCAAACTGAAGTCTGCAGATATCCAACTACGAACTTATACTGCAGAAAAGATAATTCCTTTGGGCATTACATTTGTAACTGTGAAATACAACAACCAACAAGCCACATTGATCATGTATGTAGTAAAAATCTGAGGAGCAGCATTGAGGACACATGATTGGCTAAAATAACTACAGCGTGACTGGAGACGATTCACCATTTGCATGGCACATTTCCTGCAATGAATCCATTTGTAAGCAAGTAAGAAAAGGACCCGATGATACCACAACTGTATCCATGCCAAACACCATAAACCATTTCCCAACAGAAAACAAACAGGTGTTGGTGCCAACCACTGTGCCTCACTGGAAATCGTATTGGACCAAAAAAGGACTATGCTGCTTAGAGGTCTAAGCAGTGGTCTGACTACGACAATTTATGTAGGTGACATATGTGAGAAAGCTCTGATAGGTTAATCAGGGAGTTATTTGAAAAATGTGGCTTGGTTTTAAGCTGGAAGAGAGTTCAAGGAGCTTCAGAAGAATTGCAAACATTCAATTTTTGTGAGTATAAAAACCAGAATTCTCTCTGTGTTCATTAAGGACATCATATGACCTTCAAGTGGGAGACAAAAAGCTGCTTGTAAAGGTAAATGCAAAGACCAACACCCAGCTGAATAAATGGAAGGCCAAAAAGAAAGAAGTCGATGCAGATACGAAAATAGAGGCTTCATCAGATATGATGTGGATGAGGAAACCGAGGAGATCAGAACATAAAGGGAGCAACAGGATGATTAACAAGAGCATACTCCAGTGAACTAAATGGACCTTCCCAAGATAAAGATGCACAAACTAGAAGAAGAACAAGAAGGGAAGAGATGGAGAGAAAGAAAGTGAACAAGAAAGAGGAAGGTGTGAAAGAGAGAAGGAACGTTAGGGGAAAAAAGAAAGTGATTGAAATAGATCCAGAGTGAGAGAAAAGGAGAAGAAAGGTGACCAGAGTTATCAGAACCACTTCCTGCAGTCTCAGAGTCAATTCCTACAACCACCACAGAGCAGGCCGCAGATCCTGAGAGATTCCCCTTGTCAGAAAAGACATTAATCCTCAAGAGTAACAAAGCCTCCACTGTGATTAAATCTTTAGGTCTGAATGGGACAATTTAAAATTTACCATGCTGTAGATGTCCATATATAGTAGTTGTATTACACAGTGTACTGTGTATATAGTTGAGGTGCATTCTCTATTAAATTAGAGTTTATAGTGAAGCAGGGAGAAATGGAGTGTATTTAATATTTCAATAATATTTGAGTGATCTTGTACAGTGGTCCCCAACCACTGGGCCGCGGACCGGTACCAGACCACAAGGAAACGATACGATTTGTCGATACAAAACGATATGAGTCAGCTGCACCTTTCCTCATTCCCTGTCATGACCACTGTTGAACTTGTACGCACGCGAGGTCATCAGTCGCCTAAACGCAGTGATATCCTAGTGCCAGGGATCACCAGTTGGCCTCAGGTAACCTGCTGCCTCGCGCGGCCGGTGAGAAGCGCCATTGGTACTGGCCTGGACTGCGGACAGATGGGCGCTACCTCTAAACCTGTTTAGCACACCGAATGTTCGTGGGGAACCCGGTGCTAAAATATTCGCAGACGACCTAATTCAGGCTCAGGTCTCGTAAGTAGCAGAGCAGCTACTTTGCTGCGATCTACTGAAAGACATTCCTCAAGCCAAACTTTTGTCGGCAGATAGATCCTACCTACCTATAAGGGGGGGAGCGGTCATGAGCCCTGACACAATCTTCGGTCGGTCTCTCCAGACTGTGACTGCCGCGGCCCCGGCACGGGGACCTCCGGCCCTTACCTTGTCCTCTCACTGGTGTGTTGCAATGATCTTATATGTTCAAACAAGGAAAATATGCACTGTATGTTTAATATCCAAACGTCACTTAAAATGTTATGATGCTATTGACTTATAAGTGAGTTATAATTGACTTATCACTATGTTCATAGGAGGAAAATATGCGCTGTGTGTTTAATATTAAATTTGTTAGATAAACCCTTTTAGAAATGAAATTGAGTGTATTAGCCACTTATAATTGACTTATAGTTGACTTATTACCTATATTCCAGTTGTGATTAACATCCGACCCCCCACCCGTTGACCAGTCTGTAAGAATATTGGCAATATTAAACCGGTCCGCAGAGGACCGGTTGGTGACTCTTTGATCTTGAGTGTGTGCGTATGTGTGTGTGTGTATATATATATATATATATAGCTTGATTAACCATTCTTGTTCATTTAAATAATTACTTATGGGTTAAAATGTAAAAAATACATTAATTGCATACGTCATCATGCTATCGCGTGATGCATGCATGCCTCGAACCTGAAGTTAAACTCACATTTTGGACTCCCGTGTTTTCCTTTGAGTTAGTTTAAAGTTTTGAAGCTACAAAATATAAGAGTGAAAATGACATGCAGCTCAGCAAAAGGGAAAAGATTCTCCATGGGCATTTCACCTTCAGGTGTTGTTGCTTCTTTCTGTGCCTTGTGGTGCATCGGGTGGCGGCCTGCTGTTTCTTCAGCATTGGTGTTTGAGCTTGCACAAGGAGTTGGCCGGATTGAAACCCGGGACCGCTCAACCCGAAGCCCGGTGCGGATGCTCCTACCATCAGGTGAATCCTTGGATTATCGAAGACAAGCACTGACCTCTCCCATCAAGCATAAGATACAAAAGCCTGAAAACGTACATCATGAGGCACGAAGACAGCTTCAATCCCACTGTTATAAACTATGGAATGGACCTCTTGTTCAATAAAATGAAATGTTGGCCTCACAATCTGCCTTGTTACGATCTTGAACTTCACCATTTACCTGCAATGCACTTTCTCGGTAGCTTTTACACTTGATTTTACTTTATTCACCACTCTTCTGTCATTTCCTGTTAGCTATCATTTGTACAGACTCAAGTGTGCCTCACTTCACTTTATGGGCATACAATCAATTTATGTACAGTATGTAAGCTATCTTATGTATGTATATATATTGTGTTTCTTTATTATCGTGTTGTTTATCTTATTGTGTTTTTGGTGCTGCATCAGATCCGGAATAACAATCATTTTGTTCTACTTTATACTTGTGCTATACAGTGGATTCCGGTTAATTGGGCTATCTGTTAACATGCAGCTAAATTGGGACAGAAGACTGTTGCTGAACAGTTTCTATCTAGCATCAGTCACATGCAATTGTGTGGCTGTCAGACACACTGTGCTTAGACAGTGTCAGTTGCATATGTTTGTGTTCAAAAAATCAGTGTTTTTTAGTTAATGATCGTTGGTGGGAAATGAGCAGTAAGAATTTAGAACTGTTTTGCTCACTGGTTGATGCACCATCAATAACTCTCTCTGAGATGTGAAGACGAGATATCGGCTTTTATTGACTGGAAGAAAGAACAAGCAGTAGTTGACCACCATACTACATCCTGGAGACTGAGGGCCGGGCTCAGGCCTCAATCGCCTTTATACCGGGGTCTGTGGGAGGAGCCACGGTCAGTGAGAGGAGCCACAGGAGCAGTCAGCAGGGGTCTGTGGGAGGAGTCAGCAGGGGTCTGTGGGAGGAGCCACAGGAGCAGTCAGCAGGGGTCTGTGGGAGGAGCCACAGGAGCAGTCAGCAGGGGGTCTGTGGGAGGAGCCACAGGAGCAGTCAGCAGGGGTCTGTGGGAGGAGTCAGCAGGGGTCTGTGGGAGGAGCCACAGGAGCAGTCAGCAGGGGTCTGTGGGAGGAGCCACAGGAGCAGTCAGCAGGGGTCTGTGGGAGGAGTCAGCAGGGGTCTGTGGGAGGAGCCACAGGAGCAGTCAGCAGGGGTCTGTGGGAGGAGCCACAGGAGCAGTCAGCAGGGGTCAGTGGGAGGAGCCACAGGAGCAGTCAGCAGGGGTCAGTGGGAGGAGCCACAGGAGCAGTCAGCAGGGGTCAGTGGGAGGAGCCACAGGAGCAGTCAGTGGGGGGGGGGGGGCGTGTCCAGACAGGTATATGTAGTTCACCACATTCACCCCCCCTTTGTTTTAAAAAGAGTCCCCATGGGGCGAAGTTTCTTACAAGTATATTTACAGGTTAAGTCTATCAGGTGGTCGAATTTGTCGCTGCGATCTACGTAGCACCGGCTGTGATTGCACAGGTGCCGGTGGTGAATGCACCGGAGACGGTGGTTGTGCTGGTTCCGGCCTAACTGGAGGTGTCAGCCCACTAGGCGTCAGTGATCCCTCATGCGTGTGCGAGGCGCCTGGTATATGCGTGTGCGAGGCGCCCGGTATGGGAGTGTCGTGAGGAGTCTGTGTAGGGCTTGGTGTGCGCGGTGTCACCTCGGGTACAGGGTTCATAGTTACCGTGGAGTGTTCGGGGTAGTGGTCTGCTGCTCCTGCGGGCGTCAGGTCGCGGACGGAGACCGTGTCCTCCCGCCCATCAGGTAAGACCACGTAGGCATACTGGGGGTTCACATGAAGTAGGTGAACCCTCTCGACCATCGGGGAGTATTTATTGCTCCTCACATGTTTCTGGAGCAGCACTGGCCCTGGGGATGTCAGCCAAGCCGGTAGGGTGGTCCCAGTGGCAGACTTACTGGGAAAAGAGAATAGGTGCTCGTGAGGGGTGGCATTGGTGGACGTACATAACAGGAAGCGGATAGAGTGGAGTGCCTCAGGGAGGACCTCCTGCCATCGAGAGACCGGCAACCCTTTTGACTTAAGGGCTAAAAGTGTGGCCTTCCACACTGTGGCATTCTCCCTCTCCACCTGTCCATTTCCCCAGGGATTATAACTCGTGGTCCTACTAGTAGCAATGCCCCTAGCCAGCAGGTACTGGTGCAGCTCGTCACTCATAAAGGAGGACCCTCTATCACTGTGGATATAGCAGGGATATCCGAACAGAGTGAAGAGCTGGTGCAGGGCTTTTATGACGGACGTGGTAGTGGTATCGGGGCAGGGGCTGGCAAAGGGGAACCGCGAGTACTCGTCGATCATGTTGAGAAAGTAGACATTGCGGTCAGTGGTGGGAAGGGGGCCCTTAAAGTCAACAGTCAGTCGCTCAAAGGGGCGGGTGGCCTTGATAAGTTGCGCCTTTTCAGGATGGTAGAAATGCGGTTTGCACTCAGCGCAGACTTGGCAGTCCCTGGTCATCGTCATGATGTCCTCAAGGGAGTACGGCAGGTTCCAGGCTTTCACGAAATGGTAAAATCGGGTGATCCCCGGGTGGCAAAGATGTGCATGGAGGGCGTATAGCTGGGCAAGCTGTGCACTGGCACACGCTCCCCGGGATAGGGCATCAGGGGGCTCATTGAGCCTTCCAGGCCAGTACAGGATATCATAGTTGTAGGTGGAGAGTTCTATTCTCCACCGCAAAATTTTATCATTTTTGATTTTGCCCCGCTGTTGGTTGCTGAACATGAACGCAACTGAGCGCTGGTCGGTCAGCAAGGTGAACCTTTTGCCGGCGAGATAGTGCCTCCAGTGCCTAATAGCTTCCACTATGGCCTGGGCTTCTTTCTCCACCACGGTGTGCCGAATTTCAGAGCCTTGAAGGGTACGAGAAAAGAATGCTACTGGCCTGCCTGCCTGATTGAGGGTAGCAGCAAGTGCAAAATCAGAGGCGTCACTCTCTACTTGGAAGAGAATGGTCTTGTCCACCACATGCATCGTTGCTTTGGCAATGTCCCCTTTAATGCAGCTGAAGGCAGAGAGGGGAAATGTGGTAGACTTGACCAGGGGGCAGGCCTTGTCTGTGTAATGGGGGACCCATTGGGCGTAATAGGAAAAGAACCCCAGGCACCGTCTGAGGGCTTTGAGGGTGGTGGGAAGAGGGAGTTCTAACAGGGGGCGCATACGATCTGGATCAGGGCCTATGACCCCGTTTTCCACGACATACCCAAGGATAGCGAGTTGGGTGGTTCTGAACCCACACTTGTCCCTTTTATAAGTAAGGTTCAGGGCTTTGGCCACTTGGAAAAATTGTTGGAGGTTGGCGTTGTGATCCGACCAGTCGTGACCACAGATGGTGATGTTATCCAGATAGGGAAATGTGGCCTTCAGGTTGTACTGGTCCACCATCTGGTCCATTTCCCTCTGGAAGACCGAGACACCATTTGTGACACCGAATGGGACGCGCAGGAAGTGATAGAGCCTGCCGCCCGCCTCGAAGATGGTGTGGGGTGGTCCTCTGGGCGGATGGGGAGCTGGTGATAAGCGGATTTCAGATCTATTGTCGAGTACACCTTGTACTGAGCTATCTGGTTGACCATATCCGCGATGCGGGGTAGGGGGTACGCGTCAAGCTGAGTGAACCTATTGATGGTCTGGCTATAGTCCACGACCATCCTATTTTTCTGCCCGGTCTGAACAACAACCACCTGGGCCCTCCAAGGACTTGTGCTTGGCTCAATGATCCCCTCCCTGAGCAGCCGCTGCACCTCTGACTGAATGAAGGCCCTGTCCCCCGCGCTGCACCTCCTGCTTTTAGTTGCCACAGGTTTACAGTCGGGGGTTAGGTTAGCGAACAGCGGTGGGGGAGGGATCTTGAGGGTGGAGAGGCTGCAAGTGGTGTCAGTGGCGCAGCTGTCGGCATGGTGCTGGGTGGGATGTGTGGGTCGGTGTGTGTGTGTGGTCTGTAGCGGGGTATATGGCGAAGTCCCACAAAACTGAGGATTCCTGACAGTGAGTGGTGGGAGGGGCCCGTCATATGCCATAGTCACACTTTCGAGGTGGCTCTGGAAGTCCAGCCCCAATAGCACAGGCGCGCATAGTTGAGGCATGACCAGTAACGCAAAGTTCCGATATTCTGTGCCCTGCACCACCAATGTCGCTACACAACCCACCTGGATGTCTGTGGAATGCGACCCAGAAGCCATGGTGACCCTCTGGCTTACCGGTTGTGACACGAGTCCGCAACGTTGCACTGTGTCCGGGTCAATAAAACTCTCAGTGCTGCCCGTGTCAAACAGGCAGCTAGTCCTGTGTCCCTCCACCAGGATATCCATCATTGACCTTGCAAGCTGGTGTGGGGCGTTTTGGTCGAGGGTTACGGAGGCCAGAGTTGAACTGCCGTCTTGGTGCCCGGTAAGCACCGGTGAGTAGGAAGCGGGGCATGTTGGCGCCGACAAAGATGGCCGCGCCCATCTGGGCAGGCAAGATGGCGGCCTCCATGCCTCACACGCAGCGCTGCCTGACCCCGCTCGTGGTTTAGACTTACAGACCTTGGCGAAATGGCCCTTCTTCCCGCAGCTGGAACAGGTCGCCTCTCGGGCCAGGGAGCGTTTTCAGGGGTGCTTTTCAAGTCCGTAGAAGTAACACTGTGCGGACTTGCGACTGGCAGCAGCTGTGGTCGGGTTTGGGGAGTTCGTGGAATCGCGACTGGCAGCGGCGTTGGCGAATTCGCTCGTGGGAACCGGCGACGGCGGGGTCTGAGGTGTCCACAGAACTGGCGGGGGATCGCGCGGCTGGACAGTGTCAGCGTTGTGCAGAGCAGCCTCCAGCGTGTCGGCCGTCTCGATCGCCGAGCGTAAGGTAAGATTGGCATTTTCCAGCAGCCGCTGGCGCACGTACACTGACCTGATCCCTGTGACAAAGGCGTCTCGTACGAGGAGCTCCGCATGCTGTTCCGCCATGAGAGTTTTGCAGTCGCAAGTTCGCATGAGTGTCTGTAGGGCTCAGAGAAACTTGGCGCTCGACTCTCCAGGCCGCTGTCGTCGCGTAGCTAAGCGATGTCTTGCGTAGATGGTGTTCACCGGCTGCAGATACTGTCTTTTGAGGGCGTCCAGTGCCCCTTGGTAGGTCGACAGGTCTCTGATAAGTGAGTAAACTTTCGGGGTGACCCTCGAGAGGAGAATTCGATGTATAACAGCGGGTTCAATTGCACTAACCTCCTCCAAGTATGATTGGAAGCATGCAAGCCAGAGTTCAAAGGCAAGAGCTGCTTCAGGGGCTTGGGGGTCCAAATCCAATTTTTCCGGACGTGAAATGCTTTCCATGTTTTAAAACTTCCAGTCAATAAAATTGATGCACCATCAATAACTCTCTCTGAGACGTGAAGGTGAGATATCGGCTTTTATTGACTGAAAGAAAGAACAAGCAGTAGTTGACCACCATACTACATCCTGGAGACTACATCCTGGAGACTGAGGGCCGGGCTCAGGCCTCAATCGCCTTTATACCGGGGTCTGTGGGAGGAGCCACGGTCAGTGGGAGGGGCCACAGGAGCAGTCAGCAGGGGGCATGTCCAGACAGGTATATGTATTTCACCACACTGGTTTCCAGCATTCAGGTTTGGAGATGCCAGGAAATGGCCAGGAGTGAAAATGAAACCATTTCTCTACTCAACAAATTAGGAGCTATGGAGAATTTGAAGATGTCAGCAATCATCTTGAATGTTATAATGAAAATGAAGATATAGAGAAAGCAATTGCTGAAAGCATTCTATGAAGACAGTCCATCATCTGCACAAGATGTCTCTGCTGGCTGATTTTGTTTATTTAGTCAATCAAAAAAACACAGCTGCGTACTCTGGATACTATTAGCATCTAAAGCACAGTTTTGTAGTACACTAGATAGATAGATAGATACTTTATTCATCCCCATGGGGAAATTCAACTTTTTTCCAATGTCCCATACACTTGTTGTAGCAAAACTAATTACATACAATACTTAACTCAGTAAAAAATAAGATATGCATCTAAATCACTATCTCAAAAAGCATTAATAATAGCTTTTAAAAAGTTCTTAAGTCCTGGCGGTAGAATTGTAAAGCCTAATGGCATTGGGAAGTATTGACCTCTTCATCCTGTCTGAGGAGCATTGCATCGATAGTAACCTGTCGCTGAAACTGCTTCTCTGTCTCTGGATGGTGCAATGTAGAGGATGTTCAGAGTTATCCATAATTGACCGTAGCCTACTCAGCGCCCTTCGCTCAGCTACCGATGTTAAACTCTCCAGTCCTTTGCCCACAACAGAGCCCGCCTTCCTTACCAGCTTATTAAGACGTGAGGCGTCCCTCTTCTTAATGCTTCCTCCCCAACACGCCACCACAAAGAAGAGGGCGCTCTCCACAACTGACCTATAGAACATCTTCAGCATCTCACTACAAACATTGAATGACGCCAACCTTCTAAGGAAGTACAGTCGACTCTGTGCCTTCCTGCACAAGGCATCTGTGTTGGCAGTCCAGTCTAGCTTCTCGTCTAACTGTACTCCCAGATACTTGTAGGTCTTAACCTGCTCCACACATTCTCCATTAATGATCACTGGCTCCATATGAGGCCTAGATCTCCTAAAGTCCACCACCATCTCCTTGGTCTTGGTGATATTGAGACGCAGGTAGTTTGAGTTGCACCATATCACAAAGTCCTGTATCAGTTTCCTATACTCCTCCTCCTGTCCATTCCTGACACACCCCACTATGGCCGTGTCATCAGCGAACTTCTGCACATGGCAGGACTCCGAGTTATATTGGAAGTCTGATGTGTACAGGGTGAACAGGACCGGAGAGAGTATGGTTCCCTGCGGTGCTCCTGTGCTGCTGACCACCGTGTCAGACCTACAGTCTCCCAACCGCACATACTGAGGTCTATCTGTCAAGTAGTCCACTATCCAATCCACCATGTGAGAGTCTACTCCCATCTCTGTTAGTTTGTGCCTTAAGATCTTGGGCTGGATGGTGTTAAAGGCACTAGAGAAGTCAAGGAATATAATCCTCACAGCACAACTGACTCCATCTAGGTGAGAGAGTGATTTGTGCAGCAAATACGTGATAGCATCTTCCACTCCCACCTTCTCCTTATACGCAAACTGAAGAGGATCCTGGGCGTGCCTGGTTTGTGGCCTCAGATTCTGTATTATCAGCCGCTCCATGGTCTTCATCACGTGCGACGTCAAGGCAACAGGTCTGAAGTCGTTCAACTCCTTTGGTTGTGGTTTCTTCGGTACCGGGACAATACAGGATGTTTTCCACTGTCTAGGTACTCTTCTCTGCTCCAGGCTCATGTTGAAGATGCGCTGTAGTGGTTCTCCCAGCTCAGTCGCACAGGCCCTCAGTAATCGTGAGGAAACTCCATCCGGTCCAGCCGCCTTGCTGGTACAGATCTTCCTCAGTTGACCTTCCACCTGTGCAGCCGTAATCCTGGGCGTGGGCAAGGTCTCCTGTGAGTGGCTATTTTCCTGTGAGGGAAGTAAGCCTGGTGTGGATTTCTGCGGTGAGGATGAGATTGAGCTGTCGAACCTGTTGAAGAAGTTGTTCAGCTGGTTCGCTTTCTCCACATCTGCACTTATGTTCGCCCCCCGCTTTGCACTGCATCCGGTGATGATCTTCATCCCATCCCACACCTCCTTCATGCTTTTTTTCTGCAGCTTTTGTTCTAGCTTCCTCCTATACTGCTCCTTTGCCCCCCTTATCTGTACTCTGAGTTCCTTCTGAACTCTTTTAAGCTCCAACCGATCACCATCTTTAAAGGCCCTCTTCTTCTGGTTTAGGAGGCCTTTGATGTTACTAGTGATCCAGGGCTTATTATTGGGATAGCAGCGAACAGTTCTAACAGGGACAACTGCATCCACGCAAAAGTTAATATAGTCCGTTGTGCATTCAGTGACCTCCTCAACGCCCCCACAGAGCCCCCCTTGCAGTACATCCCAGTTAGTAGTACTGAAGCAGTCTCTCAGGGCCTGTTCGGCTTCAGGAGTCCACTTCCTAAAAGAGCGTGTGGTAGTGGGATGCCTCATCACAATTGATTTATATCTGGGCTGTAACAAAACCAGGTTGTGATCAGCTTTCCCCAATAAAGGCAGTGGGGATGCACTATATGCCTCCTCTACGTTTGCATACAGTAGGTCAATAGTCCTATTACCCCTGGTGTAGCAATCCACGTACTGGGAGAAAGCAGGTAGTGTCTTGTCCAAAGTCACATGGTTGAAGTCCCCTGTAATTATCACCAGTGCCTCAGGGTGCTGTGTCTGAAGCCTAGCAACAGCGGAGCTGATGACGTCACACGCTACCGTTGCGTCGGCACGCGGCGGGACATACACATTCACCACAATGACGTTTGCGAATTCTCGAGGCAGGTAATATGGCCTCATACTCACAGCGATCAGCTCAATATCTCTTTTGATATCACTACTATTGGTAGTGTTCTAATTTGTTTTGTGCTTCATTTTAATACATGATTTGTTACTCACAAACTGTAGCTAGTTTTTTATACCTTTTTAACTATTTCAATGAAAATTCAACGAATTGGGCCAAAATGTACTTGTCCCAATGTGTCCCAATTAATTGGAATGTACTGTATTTTATTTACAAAATGCCAGTGTCAAGGAATAACTTTAAAATAATGTGTATTCCAAACCCTCTGCTCACTTATCTTTTAGAATAATAAGCATCTCAAAAGTAATTAGAAACTGTTTTCAGAGATGATAATTACTTCCATATTCCATATTTGGGATTGTCTTGGTTATCCTGCAGTGCGTGGAATCTTCAGACACTGCTTCCAAACAAACTTGGCATCTCTCTTTTGTGGAGGTTGTACATACAGTACTGTTATGTAACTTGAGTGATGTCACAATCTATCCCTCGCTATCAGAATCAGATGCTTGCACTATGATATTCAGTTGCAAAGACAAGCAAACACACAGTGATCTAACACTCACTTCACAATGTTGCATCACCTTATATCATACAGGAGGGTAGCTCTGATTAGATTTGCTTCTTTCAGCTCTTTCACTTTATTTAAAAGAAATGTTATGCTTTCACAAATCACTTTGTCATTTGACAAGAGCTGGACCATCTATGTATATAGATAGATAGATATATCTCCCTCCCTCTGTTTCTCTTTTTCTCTCTCTCTCTCTCCCCCACCTCTCTCTCTCTCACTCTCTCTCTCTCTCTCGCCCACCTCTCTCTTTCTCTATCTATCTATCTCTCTATCTGTCTTGCTCTTTTCCCCACCTGCATCCCTTATCCCCTATCGAAGAGAATTTGCTTCCACTCCATTTCACCACATTCTGTGTTGGCTATTGAGTCCAGTGTGAGGTGAGACCTTCCAATAAGTGAGCAAAAGGTGTTTGACAGGAGAAGTGGGAGGGAGCTTTGAGAGCTGGTCTGCACCTGACACGGTTTACACAGAGGATCGACGTGCTCCTGTCACGGTTTACACCGAGGATGGGTGTGCTCCTGACACGGTTTACCCAGAGGATCGACGTGCTCCTGTCACGGTTTACCCCGAGGATCAGCGTGCTCCTGACACGGTTTACACTGAGGATGGGTGTGCTCCTGACACGGTTTACACCGAGGATGGGCGTGCTCTTGTCACGATTTACACCGAGGATGGGCGTGCTCCTGACACGATTTACACTGAGGATCGGCGTGCTCCTGACATGGTTTACACCGAGGATGGGCATGCTCCTGACACGATTTACACTGAGGATCGGCATGCTCCTGACACGATTTACACCGAGGATGGTTGTGCTCCTGACACGGTTTACACCGAGGAGCGGCGTGCTCCTGACACGGTTTACACAGAGGATCGGCGTGCTCCTAGCACGATTTACACCGAGGATGGGCATGCTCCTGACACGATTTACACCGAGGATGGTTGTGCTCCTGACACGGTTTACACCGAGGAGCGGCGTGCTCCTGACACGGTTTACACAGAGGATCGGCGTGCTCCTGGCACGGTTTACACTGAGGATGGGCGTGCTCCTGACACGATTTACACCGAGGATGGGCGTGCTCCTGACACGGTTTACACCGAGGATGGGCGTGCTCCTGTCACGGTTTACACCAAGGATGGGTGTGCTCCTGACATGGTTTACACCGAAGATGGGAGTGCTCCTGACACGGTTTACACTGAGGAGCGGCGTGCTCCTGACACGGTTTACACCGAGGATGGGCGTGCTCCTGACACGGTTTACACCGAGGATGGTCGTGCTCCTGACACGGTTTACACCGAGGATGGGCGTGCTCCTGACTCGGTTTACACCAAGGATCGGCGTGCTCCTGACACGGTTAAAAACCGAAGATGGTTGTGCTCCTGACACGGTTTACACCGAGGATGGTTGTGCTCCTGACACGGTTTACACCAAGGATCGGCGTGCTCCTGATACGGTTAAAAACCAAAGATGGTTGTGCTCCTGACACGGTTTACACCGAGGATGGGCGTGCTCCTGACTCGGTTTACACCAAGGATGGGCGTGCTCCTGTCACGGTTTACACCAAGGATCGGCGTGCTCCTGACATGGTTAAAAACCGAAGATGGCTGTGCTCCTGACACGGTTTACACCAAGGATGGTTGTGCTCCTGACACGTTTACACCGAGGATGGTTGTGCTCCTAACACGGTTTACACCAAGGATCGGCGTGCTCCTGACACGGTTAAAAACCGAAGATGGTTGTGCTCCTGACACGGTTTACACCAAGGATGGTTGTGCTCCTGACACGGTTTACACCAAGGATCGGCGTGCTCCTGACACGGTTAAAAACCAAAGATGGTTGTGCTCCTGACACGGTTTACACCGAGGATGGGCGTGCTCCTGACACGATTTACACCGAGGATGGGCGTGCTCCTGACACGGTTTACCCCGAGGATGGGCGTGCTCCTGACACGGTTTACACCGAGGATGGGCGTGCTCCTGTCACGGTTTACACCGAGGATGGGAGTGCTCCTGACACGGTTTACAGCGAGGAGCGGCGTGCTCCTGACACGGTTTACACCGAGGATGGTCGTGCTCCTGACACGGTTTACACCGAGGATGGGCGTGCTCCTGACTCGGTTTACACCAAGGATGGGCGTGCTCCTGTCATGGTTAAAAACCGAAGATGGCTGTGCTCCTGACACGGTTTACACCGAGGATGGTTGTGCTCCTGTCACGGTTTACACCAAGGATCGGCGTGCTCCTGACACGGTTAAAAACCGAAGATGGTTGTGCTCCTGACACGGTTTACACCGAGGATGGTTGTGCTCCTGACACGGTTTACACCAAGGATCGGCGTGCTCCTGACACGGTTAAAAACCGAAGATGGTTGTGCTCCTGACACGGTTTACACCAAGGATGGTTGTGCTCCTGACACGGTTTACACCAAGGATCGGCGTGCTCCTGACATGGTTAAAAACCAAAGATGGTGGTGCTCCTGACACGGTTTACACCGAGGATGGGCATGCTCCTGGCACAGTTTACACCGAGGATGGGCGTGCTCCTGACACGGTTTACACCGAGGATGGGTGTGCTCCTGACACGGTTTACACCAAGTATGGGTGTGCTCCTAACATGGTTTACACCGAGGAGCGGTGTGCTCCTGACACGATTTACACCAAGAATGGGCGTGCTCCTGTCACGGTTTACCCCGAGGATGGGTGTGCTCCTGACACGGTTTACACCGAGGATGGGTGTGCTCCTGTCACGATTTACACCGAGGATCGGCGTGCTCCTGACACGGTTTACACCGAGGATGGTTGTGCTCCTGACATGGTTTACACCGAGGATGGGCGTGCTCCTGACACAGTTTACACCGAGGATGGGCGTGCTCCTGACACGATTTATACCGAGGATGGGCGTGCTCCTGTCACGGTTTACACCGAGGATGGGCGTGTTCCTGGCACGGTTTACACCGAGGATGGGCGTGCTCCTGACACGGTTTACACCGAGGATGGGCGTGCTCCTGTCACGATTTACACCGAGGATGGGCGTGCTCCTGTCACGGTTTACACCGAGGATGGTCGTGCTCCTGTCACGATTTACACCAAGGATGGGCGTGCTCCTGTCACGGTTTACACCGAGGATGGGCGTGCTCCTGACACGGTTTACACTCAATGTTCTCAGTGCCATTCACTCTTTCATTTTGAGAGGTCGTGGCCCCGGGATCTTCATGAATTGGTGGAGAAATATAAATGACCATGGTCAGTGCAGATCTTCTCGCTGAAAATCAAATCAGGCACAGCTCAAGGATACATATTAGCCTGCTGCTCTGCTCTGTACACTCATGACTGTGTGCCTGGGCACCTCAGACACCATCTATAAATTCACCAATCATGAAACTGTTGTTGGTAGAATCTCAGATAGTGATGAGGGGCATACAGGAGTGAGAAACATCAGCTGGTTGGTTGCAACAACAACATTGCACTCAACATGGCTTTAAGGAGTTGTCCCTCCATCCTGTACTGTATCAACTGCGGTGTCTGTCCCACTAGTGACTAAGGATGTACATGCCAAAGGATTATGCTGGAGTAGCCAGACGCCATTTGCACTGTTGCCTGAGTTGTCTGAGGGACAAAATGCTTAAAAACCAAACTGTGAATCTTTATCAGGAGGACTTGTGCTTGATGGTGGTGGAGTGTTGGTGTCTGGAGGGTCCAGGATCCAGAGCCTTGAAGGGTGTCGTCAAGTCATTGGATAAAGATCCAGGAACTTGAATTTGAATTTCATAGTAGCAGTTCTGCAAAGCATATTAGGTTAATAAACTGGAGCTTTTGGGGGAAGGAAGAGTCTTAGTAATGGTGACTATTAAACAATGATATTGTTGTAAGATCCTATCAGGCCCTGTAAGTGAGCAAACTTGCTGTCCATACTCAACATAGCCAATGTCCATCTCTAGGCAAAATGATCATGATAACAACTTTCTTTCAATTTATTCCTTTATCCATTCCTCTTCACCCATCTCACACTCAAACATTTGCACCTCTGAACTTTTCCGTCAGCGTCCTACTCACAATTGATCTTCCCCCACCCTGTTTTAGATCCTGTACCTCCTTTTTTGTATCTTGATGTTGACCATCTTGAACCGCTTCTTTGTCTGCATTTTCCTCCCACTCTACTGAGAGCCAAGAATGGAGGCAGTCAGTATCCAGTCCAAAGACCTTCTCAGCTGTGACTGAATTCTTGATGTAAGTATCACTGACCCCTTTCCACAAACAGCCATCCAGCTCCTCTCTGGCCCTGATCAGCATGATGTCTTGTGGGAACAATAAGGCCTTTGGAGCAAGTAACACCCTTTTTGAAAGGAACTTCAGTCACAAATCAACAACTTCATGTCCCACATCTGGGAAGCGGAGTTTATTCCAGGGAACCTCCAAGAAAGGTGACAAATCAATTTTCAATAGCTGAAAGCAAAGAGCAGGATCTACCAATTTACATCCTTAAAGATAAAATGATAAATGGGGCAGCATGGTAGCATAGCAATTAACACAATGCTGTTTCAGCGCCTGCGACCTAGGTTCAATTCCCACCACTGTCTGTTAGGAGTTTCTATGTTCTCCCCTTAACCATATGAGTTTCCTCTGGGTGCTCTGGTTTCTTCACACATTCCAAAGACATAGAGATGAATTAAAAGGTTAATTGGTCACATGGGTATAACTGGGCAACACGGACTCGTTGGGCCAGAAGGACCCTTTACCGTGTTGTATCGCTAAATAAATAAATAATAAATAAGTGAGTGGGGGTAGTAAAATGGATTGTTTAAAAGTTATTCTCTGACACTGAATCCTCACTGACTCCAAACTCTACAAAATCTCATGGCATCATGTCAAAAATGAACAAGGAACTATCAACCTGCTGTCCTCTGTTAGTTCACAAAGCAGTGCTTCTCCACCACACTTGGAATAAGCACTGTATCAAGACAACAGGCAGGCATAGGATGATAAAAAGGCAAATCTGTCATCATTCTGGCAGTGCATCTGCGTCTCCCTACCCCTTTAGCAGAGTGGAAGGACGTTCATCAGACTGAACATGGTGGTTCAGCAAGGTTGCTCATCAACATCTTCTCAAGGGTAGTCTTGGCAGCTATATCCATGTCACACAAAAAGTAGGATAGATTAAATTAAACACTGCGTGAGGCATTAACTAAACACTATTCCGCAAGTTTCAAAGCAACACCGATATTGACTTGAATATATCCAAAATATTGGTCACAATGGATTTATGTCTGGTATTAAAAGTTAGATTTTAGAATCAGTAGAGGCTGATGGCTTCTTGGAATGAAATAGTGATGTTAGCCATTGAAAGAATGTGTACTGTGAGATCGTTAAAAGAGAGTGGCTAAACGACATTCTGCACCAACCTACCCACAGGTTCACTTAGTCACAACATTAAAACTGAGACATTAGCCACCTGGCACAGGGGTGAATCATACAAGAGACTTTTAGATCTTACAAAGGCTGGAAAGGCTGGAATAATGAATAATTGAGATTTCCAAGCTAATGTTGTAATGTTTGGTCTTCATTATGAGCAAGATATCAAAACTTGTGTTTAAAAAAAATCCCCAGCTGGGAAGTTCACAAAGAGACTAACATAGGAGAAAATTACAGCTGATAGCTCAGCAGATAGTGCAGGTGAGTGCACGCATAGCATCCTGCGTTGACGGACACCCAGTGAGATGCTGCCAATCCCACAGGATTACCCAGTTCAATTTAATCCACCTACCAAGCACGGGAGAGTGCCATCTATTGATAACAGGCAGAAATAGGTGGGTTGCTGAAGGTTCTCGGTCTAGGAAAGGTCTGAGTGACCAGGATCAAACCAGAGGCTTCTTATAATTTGACTGCTGAAAATCAAGGGCAAATCTGAAGGGGAAGGGGAATGAAGATAGTGGTTTTGGGGATGGGGGTGGGTGGTAAACCTCCCTCTGTGACAGGAGAGAGTGAGCCACCAGAAGCTGGAGAGTGATAGAGACTGGGGCTGGGGCAAAATCAAGGGGGAAAGGATGGGATTAACATAAAATAGAACACTACAGCACCTTACAGGCCTTTCAGTACCATGATATTGTGCTGGGCTTTTCACTTACTCTAAAATCAATCTAACCTGTTAAGTGGGAAAAGATTGGGTGAAGTGGGAGAGATTCAAGTGGAAGAGGAAACAATGCAGAGGTCATGAGGGAAGGACAACATAGTGAGAGGCATTTAGAGGAGGAAGGAATATTGATGCACAGAGAGGATCAGGGTAAGGGAGGAGCACAAAGGCCAGGGAGAGGGTGAAGACCGTATGTTTGCATCGATGTCTATGTTCAGAGGGATGTATTGTACGAATGCTGAAAGTATGAATGTGCATATGTGTGCAATAGACTCTAACCATCATGGCCCTCCTTGCCATTGCAGCAAGACCGCTTAAGTCCACTTCATACCCGGTGCACAATGGACAGCTTGCAATCAAAAGGTTCACACATAGGTGAAATGTATTCAATATTTCAGTAGTATTTTGTAAATACATTGTTTGATCAAGCATTCTCTGTTTTTTTACATAATTCATTATGGGTTATATGTAAGAAGTACATAAATGGCCTGCATCATTATGCCACCACATCATATGTGAGCACCTCACTAAAATAACTAAGTAAGCAAATATCCCAGGCTCCTGAGTTTTTCCTGAAGTTACAAAACATAACTGTAATGAAGGGGAAGTTTAAAATTGAACCCAAGACAACTACCTACCTGTTGAAGTTCAGCTGCTTTTCTTTGGAGGAGAGAGAAACATTTGAGTTAAAAATAAAGGCAGAAAATGTGCAAAGCACCGAATATAACCACAGGTTAATAAAAACTGAGTACTGGGTAATAATAATAATAATAATAATACATTTTAAGAAGCAGAAATGGCTGACTATATCAGAAAGATAGATGTGTTGGATTGCACAACAGATAACTGGATGATGTATACTGAAGGTATTGAGTAGTATTTTGAACCAAATGAAAAATCTGGTGAAAAACAAGTCCCAGTGTTGCTGAGTGTAATAGGTGGAAAAGCATACAGTTTGCTTAGAAACTTAACTGCTCCAACCAAACCAGATGAAATCAGCTTTGTTGATATCATAGACGAAACGCTGGAACAGTTTGATCCAAAGCCATTGTTGATTGCAGAATGCCTTGGGTTTCGTAAGTGGAATCAAAAGGAAGGGGAGTCCATTTCAGCTTATGTGGCTGAATTGAAGAAATTGTCTGAGCATTGTCAGTTCAGGGATGGGCTTAATGATGCACTGAGAGATCATTTAGTTTGTGGAATTTTACAAGCATGCATTCAAAAACAGCTTCTAACTGAAGCACAACTCACATTTAAAACAGCAGTTGAAATCATTCATCCACCACCTGTGAGAGTCAACTGAAAGCGAATTAAGAAAGGTACAGGATGATGCCACACCAGTGTTCAAGGATGGTATTGGAGGGCTCAAACATATCAAGGGAAAAATAGTGTTAAATGAAAATGCCTCTCCTAAGCTTTACAAAGGCCTCCCAGTTCCTTATACCATCTGTAAGTACCTTATGAGCTAGATCGCATGGAGGCTGAAGGAAATCTTTTCACAGTTGAGCGAAGACCATGAACAATGCCAGTGGTCCCAGTAGCCAAGAAGAATGGATCTGTCAGGATCTGTGGTGATTTTAGGGTCACCATCAACCCAGTACTGAAAGTAGATCAATACCCTCTGCCTAGGATAAAGGATATCTTTGCAAACCTTTCTGGAGGAAAATACTTCAGCAAAGTGGACTCAGCAGAGCCCTATCTATAGATAGAGATGAAAGAAGAGTTGAAAGTGTTTTTCACTATAACCACTTACAGAGAGCTTTGTCGCTATAATAGACATACTTTCAGAGTACCATCTAATCCTGCACTCTGGCAGAAAGCTATGGGCCAGCTGCTGCACGGCTGTCCAAGCACTCAGTGTTACACGGATGACACCATTGTTACCAGTGACAAGAAACATCTCCAAAATCTCAAAACAGTGTTAAAAAGATTAGAAGATTATGGCTTGGTGTATGATGCAACAAGTGTGAATTCTTTAAACCAAGTATCATTTACTGTGATCGTACCATTAACACACAAGGTTTACATAAGTGTGCTGAGAAAACTCAAATAGTGATGGATACCCAAAAGGCAAAGGACTTGTCACAGTTGTGGTCCTTTCGGGATTTGTTGGTTACTGTAACAGGTTCCTACCAAACACAGGTACTGTCCTCAACCCTTTGAACTCATTATTACAGATAGGGAAGAAATGGCAATGGACAAAGCAGTGTGAGGTGGCTTTCAAAAGGTAAAAGAAATGTGACGTCAGACACTGTACTCACAAATTATGATCTGCATCGTCCAGTGAAGCTTACCTGTGACACTATGCCTTATGGTCTACAGTAGGTGTTATGAGTGATGGAAGTGCACACTCCATTGCCTTTGCATCACATTCTCTTACCACTGCAGAGAAAAACCACACACAGATTGATAGAGAGTCCTTGAGTCTGGTTTGGGGTGTGAAACATTTCAACAGTACCTGTATGGGAGAGTTTACATTCATTATTGATCATCAAACACTACGTTCCATTTTCAATCCTCAGAAGGATTTTCCACTAACAGCAGCAACACTAATGCAGAAATGGAAATGTTTCTTGGAGGACACAATTATAAGATTAAATTCAAGAGGGATAACTAATCAAGGAAATGCTGTTGGATTTTCCTATTTACCCTTGGAAAAGAAAACACCTGAAAAATTTACAATAGAGGGCACTCATCTTGTCATACTCTCCCTAATTCAAATCAAAAGCTTCCCGGTTACAGACGATATGATTTAAAGGGAAACCAGGAAAAAAAAACCGTACTATCTCAGGTCTACATGGCAACACAAAATGTCTGGAATGCACAACAGAAATTCCTGTTCCCCAATTTTCATCAGCATTGCGATGAACTTGCCCTTGACGGAGGCTACCTTATGTGGGGATTGGGAACTGTTGTACTATCCATGGAGAGCTAATGTGCTGGATGAGCTATATGCAGTCATCTAGGCGTGATCAAAATGAAAGCATTTGTTCAAAGATTTTTCTGGTGGTCTGAGATAGATCAGCAGACTGAGCTGCTTGCCATGCCCTATTCATGATACCAACACATCCAGAAGATGCCAGGTGCAGTGCCTTTCCAACCCTGGGAATGGGCTGCATTGTTCTAGCAGAGGATTCCATATATAACCATATAACAATTACAGCATGGAAACAGGGCTCTTCTAGTCCGTGCTGAACACTTACTCTCACCTAGTCCCACTGACCCACACTCAGTCGATAACCCTCCATTCCTTTCCTGTCCATATACCTATCAAATTTTACTTTAAATGACAATACCGAACCTGCCTCTAGCACTTCTACTGGAAGCTCATTCCACACAGCTACCACTCTCTGAGTAAAGAAATTCTCCCTCGTATTACCTTTAAACTTTTGCCCCCTAACTCTCAACTCATGTCCTCTTGTTTGAATCTCCCCTACTCTCAATGGAAAAAGCCTATCCACATCAACTCTATCTATCCCCCTCATAATTTTAAATACCTCTATCAAGTCCCCCCTCAACCATCTACACTCCAAAGAATAAAGACCTAACTTGTTCAACCTTTCCCTGTAACTTAGGTGCTGAAACCCAGGTAACATTCTAGTAAATCTTCTCTGTACTCTCTCTATTTTGTTGACATCTTTCCTTTAATTCGGTGACCAGAACTATACACAATACTTCAAATTCGGCCTTACCAATGCCTTGTACAATTTTAACATTACATCCCAAGTCCTATACTCAATGCTCTGATTTATAAAGGCCAGCATACCAAAAGCTTTCTTCACCAACCTATCCACATGAGATTCCACCTTCAGGGAACTATGCACCATTATTCCTAGATCACTCTGTTCTACTGCATTCTTCAATGCCCTACCATTTACCATGTATGTGCTATTTGGATTATTGGATTCATAGGATTTTTCCAGACCATTCATGGGCAGAAATTTCTTAGTAGTAGTGGATGCAGCTACGAAGTGACCAGAGTGTTCCCAATAGCCTCCACTCTCACAACCTGCTGATGCGTTGAGAAGCCTCTTCTCAAGGACTGGTGTTGCAGAGCATTTAGTCAGAGGCAATAAACCACAGGTTGTTGCAGGATGGTTTCAGTCATTCCCGAAAATAAATGGAATAAGACATGTTACATTGCACTGTACCATCCAGCTATAAATGGTTTAGTGGCAAGGTTTATCAGTGACTGAAGAATGTACTGCGAGCACTGTCAGCAGAAAACACTACTCTGAATCAGAAGCTCGCCAATTTCTTCTTTGCGTATCACAATGTAGCACACTCCACAATTAAAAACTCACCAGCTATGCTGCTCCAAGGTCGTCGTTTGCGCTCACACTTGGATCTCCTCAAATCCAATCTCAGAAGGGGTATATGGTACAAACAGCTGAGAAAATTTGAGGACTCCTGTCACAACCACAGATTTGGCAGCACAGTAGATAAGACAATTGTGCTTGTGAATTTGCAAATTTCAGCTAGTTATTATTTAATCGTGATAGTATTTAACTCCATACTTGTCGTCATAGTGCTTGTCGAGACTTGTACAGAGCACAACGACGCTTTGCTACCTGTTTGTTTTCAGCCTTCCCTGAGAAATTGGACTTGCGATTCAACTGATTCTGAAGACCAGCAGTATTCGTTTAATGTTTAGATGTTCTTTTCAGCCGCAGTGTAGGCTTCGTTTCCCATTTGAGAATTTTAGTTAATAGCCCTATTTGACCTAGTGTTTATTGTTTATTTTCCCTTTGACACCGTTCACATTAAAGTTTCTGACCTGCTTCAGTGTCTTTCACTCCACACTTGGGCCATATCCGAACCTTGGAACAACTCCTCAAACAAGTAGATCCAATGTTTCACTCTTGGACAGCAGTCCTGGCGACAGACTACAGAGGTGATCAAAAGTGGGTACTTGGACAGAACTGGACCACTCTCCTACACAGTGAAGATTGCATCTGATGTCATCTGGAGATGACATATGGATCAGTTGAGGAGAGTATAGTCAATTGGTGTAGATGAAAGGTGGCCAGAGCTGTCAGAACCACTTCCTGCAGTTTCAGAGTCAAATCCTACAACCACCAGGAGGTCCCAGTACTTGAGGTTGTTTCACAGCCACAAGTCTCACCTGCCAAGAGTGGCCCCCTTGTCAGAAAAGTCATTATCCCACAAGAGTAAGAAATCCTACATGGCAATTAAATCCTCAAGTCTGAATGGAAGAATTTAAAATTTACTATGCTGTGGATGTCTACAGTATATACTATATGTATTATTTAGTATATTGTGTATATATATGACTAGAGAGCAATATGTTTGCATATGCATTCTACAGTGTATTCAGTTGGAGTTTTTTTTAGCTAAGCAGGGAGAAGTGTAGTTCATTCAATATTTCAGTAATAATTGAGTAATACTGTAAATTTATCATTTTATTAAGCCATTCTTTGTTGTTGGCATAACTTATAATGGGTTATATGTAAAAGTACGAGAATAGCCTGTGTCATTATGCCACCATGTCATACGTAAGTGCCTCACTACAAAAAAAGGGGAAAGACTATGTAGGCAAGTGTTTAAGGCTCCTGAGTTTTTTCTTTCGATTAGTTTCTGGAGTTACAAAACACAACAATAGGTACCTTTGAAAACGCAGTGGAAGTAAATTATCCTCAATCCCGAGGACTGCTCAAGAACAAGATATTTTATTTTGCTGCAGTTAATTATGCATCTCATTTTATTTGGAACAGCATTGCTGAGACAGGAAAGAGAAAATTCTTGGTACAAATTACCTCCATATCATGAACATACTAGGCATCGCTAGATTTAAAAATAAATACTAAAATACAAGAGTTAGTATTCTATCAGATATTCTTCTGCATATTATTTTTGGCTCAGGGTTCAGTGATTTCATAGAAAACTTCACATATTATTTTACCACAGTCATTTTCCCCACTTTGCCTGCAATGATATTACTTGGTAAAGGTTTAGGCCAGTTGCATTTTGACTGTGGATAAAGTTAATAATCTTCAACTTCCTCATTGACATTAAAGTATTTACAAACAAGAAATATCAATGGATTTGAGAAATGGGCTGGTAAGTGTCGGTGTTAAAAACGTAGGTTATGACCTTTAATTTTACCAAAGAAAAAATCACTGACATCACTTAACACTTTAGTGCAAGATGTGTATAAGATGAATCAAAAATCAAACTTAGAAAAAATAGTGGGAAAAAAATGCCAATATTTACTAAAAGATAGTAGAAAACACAATAATATCACCGTCCTTAATTTTGTCCAGTGCGAACTCCTGACAGCCCCTATCTCTCTCCCATACTGAGGACAATGAGCTCTTTTTTATAGGCACTAGGACATACCAGTTTTAATTACAGACTAAGTTATATTAAGGCTACACAAGGATTAGATTATAAAGAACCCCACAATGTAATTACAACCTTATTACAAAATAAACAGAAGTATCTACATTAAATACTGTATGCAAACAAAATATACATATTTACATATCGCCATAACTAAAGAAATTGAATATTCAGCCATGTATGGCGGGAAAGGCACCATAAAGCCAACTGGAGTGCATCTGTTTGGTTTAGGAGCCGTGGAACTGCCGGGAGATGACAGCATGAAACAGCAGAAAGCTCAGCACAATCGCACACTTACAGTGACGGACAAAAAAAGAATGAAATCAAACTACACTTTGGGGTCTGAATGGATGTAGCAATGTGGGTGGGAGAACAGTGGGTTAATTATGATAATATACAGGGGCAGACACTGAAGTGCCTGCACTCACCACAATGACAGCAGAGTGACAAGGCAATGCTTGTGTGTGAGTGAATGTGCGTGTGTAAGGAGTGCATTTACCAAACGCTCTCTGTCACAGTCACAAAGTATTAGATGTGAACAAATGCAAACTCATAATTGAATATAGAGATTACTAGAGTAACTCAAAGTTGAAAGTAAGTTTATTATCAATGTACATATATGTCACCATATACAACCCTGAGATTCATTTTCCTGTGGGCATACTCAATAAATCTATAATAGAATAATAACCATAATAGAATTAATGAAAGACTGCACCAACCTGGGCCTTCAACCAGTGTGTGAAAGACAACAAACTGTGCAAATGCAAAAAAATAGAAAAAAGAATTAATAATAATAAATAAGCAATAAATGAAGAGTCCTTGAAAGTGTCCAAAGGTTGTGGGAAGATTTTAATGATGAGACGAGTGAAGTTGATCAAAGTTATCCCCTTCAGTTCAAGAGCCTGATTACTAAGGAATAATAACTGTTCCTAATCCTGGTGTTTGAGTCCTGATGCTCCTGTAACTTCTTCCTGATGGCACTAGCGAGAAGAGAGTATGACCTGTATAGTGGGAGCCACTAATGATAGATGCTGCTTTCCTGTGACAATGCTTCACATAAATGTGTTCAATGGTGGGGAGGGTTTATCCATAATGGATTGGGCCATATCCATTACTTTTTCTAGGATTTTCCACTCAAGGGCATTGGTGTTTCCATACCAGGCTCTGATGCAGCCAGTCAATATACTCTCCATTACACATCTATAGAAGTTTGCCAAAGTTTTAGATGTTATGTTGAACCTTCACAAGCTCCTAAGGAAGTACAGGTGCTCCATGCTTTCTTCACAATTGCACTTACATACTGGGCCCAGGACAGGTTCTCCGAAATAATAACACAGAAGGATCTCCCTCTCCACCTCTGGACCTCTGTTGAGGTCTGGCTCATGGACCTCTGGTTTCTTCCTCATGAAGTCAATAATCAGCTGCTTGGTCTTGCTGACATTGAGTTATGACACTACTCAGTCAGATTTTCAATCTCCCTCCTATATGCTGAGTCCTCACCATCTTTGATTTAGCCTATGACAGTGATTTCATCAGCAATATGTTATTAGCCACACAGTCATGTGTAAAGCGAATAGAGCAAAGGGCTAAGCACAGAGCCTTGTGGTGCACCTGTGCTGCTGGAGATCATTGAGGAGATGTTGTTGACAATCTGAACTGACTGGGATCTGCAAGTGAGGAAATCAAGGATCCAATTGCACAAGGAGTTATTGAGGCATTGATGTATCAAAGTAATGGATATGGCCCAATCCATTATGGATAAACCCTCCCCACCATTGAACACATTTATGTGAAGCATTGTCACAGGAAAGCAACTTTGCTGCCAGATGCTCCAGGGTTGAGTGAAGAGCCAATGAAATGGCATCTGCTGTTGCTCTGTTGCTCCAGTAAGCAAAATGGTGTGGAACCAAGTCGCTTCTTAGGCTGGGGTTGATATGTTTCATCACTGTGGATGCTACTAGACAATAGTCATTGAGGCACATTATCATGTTCTTCTTTGGGACCAGTATTTTGCATTTAGACATTTTCTGTTTTATTTCAGATTTCTAGTATCTGCAGTTCTAATTTCCTACAAATTTTAAGATTGACAAAATAATAACTCATGAATGATAGATCATGGATGCATAAGATTGCTGGTGTTATGCTAACGGAGAGCTCACACAGGTGAACATTTTGCTGGTCTTGATAGACAGCTAAAGCCATCAGTATAATGAACAGTGGCAACAAGGAAAGCTATAGATGACAAATGTCAGTAAATTATCTTGAGAAAGTACAAGGCACAGTCTGCCACAAACTACGCTGCACATCACATTAATTAATTATGAAAAGCTCTTTTGAGATTGATGCAGCAAAGGGCAGGTGAAGTGATAGCAGAGGCAGGCAACAGATTGTGAGAAATAGTTGGAGGAGCTAACAATGATATTGTGAAAGAGAAAATAGCCCTGGATACTTGTAGCCAGAATCCTAAAAAATACAGAGGTTAAGCATTAAGCTGAAATTCAACCAATGTGGTCATAATTTACTAAAATAAAGAATTTATTTAGTTTACAATTTTATATGAAAAAGACAATAAATGCATTAAATGGATTAAATGTATCCATTTAATGAACTCATTAACTAGAAGGCACTTACAACGAAAGCATTAAATACTCACCACACCAGGGACTTATAGAACTGCAACATAACGTCCCAACTTCTGTACTCAGTGCCCTGATGAAGGCCAGCACGCTAAACGCCCTTTCCACCACCCTGTCTACCTGTGCTGCCGCTTTCAATGAGCTGCGCATTGACATTCCTATGTCCTCAGTTCTTCTTTTTACTTTCCAATTTAAAAGACTAAGAAAGTGTTGAATCATGTAATGAGTACCATTTTCTATTAACATATATTTGTTATAAAATTAAGCAGGCTGTCAACATCTAAAGTCCCCCAAAAGACAAGAAAACACTACTTGTAACCGTGTGCAAGAAAGTATGTTTATTGATAATCCCACCGATAACCCAGCAACCAGCACCTTCAGGGTGGAAGACATTCAAGCTGTTAGCAGCTCCAGAAGACGTTAATAGCTCATGCCAAGATTCCCCTTTCTTACAGTTCCCACAGAACATAAATAAATTACCATTGCTGTTTCACATTGTTATTCAGATCTTATCTTACCAGCATAAAATCCTGAAGTATTATGCAAATAGAAGTCTGTAACAGGAAAGATTAATGCTAATGTTCAATGATTATGTATGGAAGGAAGTGAAATATAATCATCTCATGTCCAAATGCTGATTTGCTAAAAAAAAATTTGAAGCTTCTGACACTGCTTTGTTATAATACTACACAGGACAATTCAATTCTGCTGAAGGCAGTGCATATTTTCCACCTACAACCGTTCACATGACATGAATGAACTGAAAGAAAGCCGAAACTCTAGCTCCACCTTTCTGAATAGTTTCTGCAGACCCAGATGTCAGGAGCTGTAACCTCCACATTTGGATTATAATCAGCATGTGGAAAAACACACTTTAAATTCCATGCACTACTAATGACATCAACAGAAAGAAAATATATGAAATAGAGTGTGCAAACAGTAATTGTTGGCAAACCAATTTAAGCACTTAGAATGAGATTTCAAAATTTATTACATTTAAGTACATGCCTGACATTTCAAATGAACGGCACATAGCTATCTACACACTTTAGTCATAGGTGGTTTGAATACTGCATTTTGGGTAACCATATAACCATATAACCATATAACAATCACAGCACGGAAACAGGCCATTCCGGCCCTCCTAGTCCGTGCCGAACTCTTAATCTCACCTAGTCCCACCTACCCGCACTCAGCCCATAACCCTCCACTCCTTTCCTATCCATATACCTATCCAATTTTACCTTAAATGACACAACTGATCTGGCCTCTACTACTTCTACAGGAAGCTCATTCCACACAGCTATCACTCTCTGAGTAAAGAAATACCCCCTCGTGTTTCCCTTAAACTTTTGCCCCCTAACTCTCAAATCATGTCCTCTCGTTTGAATCTCCCCTACTCTCAATGGAAACAGCCTATTCACGTCAACTCTATCTATCCCTCTCAACATTTTAAATACCTCGATCAAATCCCCCCTCAACCTTCTACGCTCCAATGAATAGAGACCTAACTTGTTCAACCTTTCTCTGTAACTTAAGTGCTGAAACCCTGGTAACATCCTAGTAAATCGTCTCTGCACTCTCTCTAATTTATTGATATCTTTCCTATAATTCGGTGACCAGAACTGTACACAATATTCCAAATTTGGCCTTACCAATGCCTTGTACAATTTTAACATTACATCCCAACTTCTGTACTCAATGCTCTGATTTATAAAGGCCAGCGTTCCAAAAGCCTTCTTCACCACCCTATCTACATGAGACTCCACCTTCAGGGAACTATGCACTGTTATTCCTAGATCTCTCTGTTCCACTGCATTCCTCAATGCCCTACCATTTACCCTGTATGTTCTATTTGGATTATTTTCATGCTTTTAAATTGTTTCAATTTAAATTAGCTGAGGTCACATTGTGACTGGCACTTCTGCTATTGATCCAGTTTCAAGATGTCTGTTGTACTTCTGTTGTGCTTCAGTTTTTAGATGTGTCTGCTGTTTCTCCCAGCAAGTAGCCTTGCAGTCCGCATTGATCCTCTGATATTGATATCTGAATGAGCAAAACAAATTGATGAAGGTAGAACAGTGGATATAGATTTAAGTAAGGCATGTGACAAGGTTCCCCAAGATAGACTCTTCCAGAAAGTGATGAGGCATGGGATCCATGGAAGCTTGGTGGCATGGATTTGGAGCTGGCTTGCCCATGGAAGGCAGTGTGGTAATAGATGGAGCATACCCTACCTGGAAGTCCATGTTCCACAGGATCTGTTCTGGAACCCCTAGTCTTTGTGATTTTGATAAAAGACTTGAATGAGGAAGTGGAAGAGTGGGATAGAAACAGAGAAAACCTACAGCACAATACAGGCCCTTCGGCCCACAATGCTGTGCTGAACATGTACTTACTTAGAAATTACCTAAGGTTACCCATAGCCCTCTGTTTGTACCTATCCAGGAGTCTCTTAGAAGACACTATCATATCTGCCTCCACCACCGTTGCCGGTGGCCCATTCCACTCTCTGTGTAATAAACTTACCCCTGACATCTCCTCTGTACCTACTTCCAAGCACCTTATAACCATGCCCTTTCATGCTAGCCATATCAGTCCTGGGAAAAAGCCTCTGATTATTCACAGGATCAATGCCTCTCATCATCTTATACACCTCTATTAGGTCACCTCTCATCCTGCGCCGCTCCAAGAAGAAAAGGCTGAGTTCACTCAACCTATTCTGATAAGGTATGCTTCCCAATCCAGGGGGGTATGTAGGAGGGATAGTAAGTTTGCAGAAGACACAAAGGCTGGTGGTGCTGTGGCTAATGTAAAAGGATGTTGTAGGTTACAATGGAATATAGACAGGATACAGAGGTGGTTGGAGAAGTGGCAAGTGGAGTTCAATCTGGAAAAGTGGTCAGTGATTCACTTTGAAAGTTAACTTGAAAGCAAAGTATGGGGTTAATGACAGGATTCTTACCAGTGTGAAGAAACAATGGGATCTTGGGGTTCATTTCAATAGATCCCTCATAGTTGCTGCACAAATTGATCGGGTGGTCAAGAAATCGTATGGTGCATTGTCCTTCATTAATCAGGGGACTAAATTCAAAAGCCATGAGGTAATGTTGCAGCTCTATAAAACTGGTTAGATCAAACTTGGAGTACTGTGTTCAGTTCTGGTCACCTCATTATAGGGAAGACATAGCAGGCTTAGAAAGAGTGAAAAGGACATTTACTAGGATACTGCCTGGAGTAAAGAGCATGTATTATGAGGAAAGGTTGAGTGAGCTAAGGCTTTACTCTTTGGAGTGAAGGATGATGAGAGACAACTTACAGAGGTGTATTAAATTATAAAACGTGTAGATATAGTGGAGAATCTTTTCTCAAGGGGAGCAATGACCAACACCCGAGCACCCAGAGAACAACTGTTTAAGGTGAGTAGAGAAAAGTTTAGGGGAGATGTCAGAGGTACATTTTTTTTAACACAGAGAGTGCTAGGTGCCTGGAATGCAATTCCAGAGGTAGAGGCTGATACAATGAGGGCATTTAAGAGAATCTTAGATATGTGTATGGAAATGAGAAAAATGGAAGGTTATAGGCTATTTAGGAGGGAAAGGATAATTGACCATGGACACAAGAGATTCTGTAGCTGCTGGAAATATTGAGCAACACAAGACTGAGTACATTGATCATGGAGTAGATTTACAGTACATACAGCAGGCCAACACAATATTGTGGACCCAAGGACGCATACTGTTCTAAGTTCCAAATTCTATGAAAGATATGCTAGGCTCTGAAGCAACAGATTGTGATGGTGTCTATCTCTACTATTGCTGATGGTTCAGAGCACCTCATGGTGCCCAGTTCTGAGCTGTCAAATTTGTTCTGAAACTGTCCTATTGAGCAGGATTACACATGCATTTGAAACACAGTAAATACTCCAGTACAATCATCAGTTACTTCAAATGGAAGCAGAGGTATAGATTGTCTCTTGTGTCTTCCAAACAAAGCTCAGATGTGTGGTTACTTAGAAAGGAATTTAAGGTATAAATATTACTTAAAAGCTGCATATGCCAATTATGCAACCCTTTGACTCCTTGAAGTTCTTCATGAATAAAAAACCATTATGCTCACTAATGTCGATGTACAATACATGCCACACATAGGGAAATTACAAAATCCTTTATGTAATCCATAATTGGAAAAAGAATAATCTACATAAAAACAATGCATACCAAGGAATATGACAATGTGTTTTAATTTAACATTTAGTTACTTTCATTTAATCTAAGTTAAAAGTACAAAAGTCAGCTTGAATCTGTACCAATTTTAGAAGAACAAATCAAGATGTGATCTCAGCTGGTTTCCTTGGGGGTGAATAAAATGTATTAAATTTCTGGCAGTTTATGTTTAAGACCAGTCTACATTTGGGTGAGGTCCATTCTTTCTACATAAAGACATTTAAAGCCTAATTTTGAGAAATGCATGTCTAGTTTCTTCTACCGACAATTGAATACACTCATCAACTGCAGTCTGCACGTAGATAGGCATTAGTCAGTTCACAAAAACTCTCTATTGCCGTCGCAGTGCATTGTGTACAAAGCCAGGCAGAATTAAACACACTCTCAAAAATCATCTGTGCTGGAAGCAATAGAGTCATAGAGAAGCACAGCACAGAAACAGGCCCTTTGACCCATCTAGTCTGTGCTGAACCCATTTAAACTGCCTACTCCTATCAACCTACACTGGAACCATAGCTCTCCATACCCCTATCATCCTTGTACATATCCAAACTTCTCTTAAATGTTGAATTTGGACTCACATGCATCACTTGTGCTGGCAGCTCATTCCACACTCTCACAACCCTCTGAATGAAGATGTTTCCTCTCATGTTCTCCTTGAACATTTCACCTTTCTCCTTTAACCCATGTCCTCTGGTTGCAGTTCCACCCAATCTCAGTGGAAAAATCCAGCTTTCATTTACCCTATCTATACCCCTTATAATTCTGTCCACCTCTATCAAATCTTCTCTCTATCTTCTATATTCTAAGGAATACAATCCTAACCTATTCAATCTTTCCTTATAACTCAGATCCTCAAAACCCGACAAATCTTTGTAAACCTTCTCTGTACTCTTTCAACCTTATTTCCATCTTTCTTGTAGATAGGTGATCAAAACTGCACATAATTCTCCAAATAAGGCCTCACCAGCATCTTGTACAACTTCAACATAACATCCCATCTCCTGTACTCAATTGATCTAAGATGGCCAATGTGCCAAAAGCTTTCTTTACGACCCTATTTATCTGTAACACAACTTTCTATGAGTTATGCACTTGTATATCCAGATCCCTTTGTTCTATCACACTTCTCAGTGCCCTACCACTCACTGCGTAAAACCTGCCCTGTTTGGTCCAACCAAAGTGCAATACCTCACACTTGTCTGCATTAAATTTCATCTGCCATTTTCAGCCCATTTTTCCAGCTGATCCAGATCCCTCTGCAAGCCATAATAGTCTGCCTCGCTATCTAGTGCACTCCCAGTCTTGGTGTCATCTGCAAATTTGCTGATTTAGTGAACCACAGTATGATCCAGATCATTGATATGGATGACAAACAACAATGTACCCTGCACTGATCCCTGCAGCACTCCACTAGTCACAGGCTTCTGGTCATTGGGTGAATATTTATGACCACTCTCTGGTTTCTCCCACAAAGCCAATGTCTAATCCAGTTTACTATTTCATCTTGAATGCCAAGCAACTGAACCTTCTTGACCAACCTCCGTGCAGAGCCTTGTCAAATGCTTTTCTAAAGTCCATGTAGACAACATCCACTATCTTACCTTCATCTACTTTCTGGGTAATTTCCTCAAAAACCTCTATAAGATTGGTTAGACATGACTACCATACCCGAAGCCACGCTGACTATCCTTAATCAGTCTATTGGCTATGCAGATACTTATATATCTGGTCCCTTAGAATACACTCCAATAACTTTCCAACAACTGATGTCAGGCTCACTGGCCTCTAGTTTCCTGGTTTATATTTAGAGGCTTTTTTAAACAGCAGAACAACATTGGCTATCCTTCAATCCTCCGGTACCTCTCCTGTCACTAAGGATGATTTAAATATCTCTGATAGGGTCCTGGCAAATTCTACACTTGCCTCCCACAGGGTCGAAGGAAACACCTTGTCAGACCCTGGGAATTTATCCACCCTGATTTACCTCAGGATAGCAAACAACTTCTTCTCTGTAATCTGTACATGGCCCATGAAGTTGATGCCACTTCGCCATACTTCTATAGACTCTGTGTCCATCTGCTGAGTAAATACAGATGCAAAAAAATAATCATTCAACTTCTCCCCCATCTGTTTTAGCTTCACACATGGATTACCATTCTAATCTTCCAGGAGAACCAATTTTGTCCCTTGTAATCATTTTGTTCTTAACATAGCTGTAGATCCCTTAGAATTCTCCTTCATTTTGATGCTCAAGCAACTTCATGTCTTCTTTTAGCTCTCCTGATTTCATTCTTAAACGTTCTCTTGCATTTCTTATACTGTGCACCGTAAGCACCTCATTTGTTCCTACCTGCCTTTACCTGCTATGCATCTCTTTATTTTTTTTCTTAACCAGGTCTCAATATCTCTTGAAAACCAAGGTTCCCTACACTTGTTATCTTTACCTTTTATCCTAGCGGGCACATACAGACTTCGTAATCTCAAAATTGCACTTTTGAATGTCTCCCATTTACAAGGTACACCCTTGCCAGAAAAAAACCCATCCCAATTCAGGCTTCTCAGATCCTTTCTGATACCATCAAAATTGGCCTTTCTCCAACTTAGAATCTCAGCCCGCAGACCAGACCTACTTTTTGCATATTTACTTTCAAACTAATGGCATTATGGTCACTGTATGCAAAGTGTTCACCTAGACAAACTTCTGCCACCTGCCCTGTCTCATTGCTAAATAGCAGATCACACACTCTCTTGTTGGGACTTCTACATACTGATGAAGGAAACCTTCCTGAACATATTTGACAAACTCTATCCCTTTTACGGTATGGGAGTTCCAGTCAATATGTGGAAAGTTAAAATCACCTACTTTAACAAGCTTACGCTGCTTGCAACAGTTTGAAGTCTCTCTCTGCAAATTTGTTCCTCTAGATCCCTAATATTGTTGGGTGGTCTGTAATATAGCTCTATTAATGTCATCATACCTATCTTATTTCTCAGTTCCAACCATAACACCTCACTAGATGAGTTCTCCAGTCTGTCCTGATAGAGCACTACCGTGATATTTTCACTAATTATTAACTCCACCCCTCCTCCTCTAATCCCTCCCACTCTGTTGCATCTAAAACAATGGAACCCCAGATTACTGAGCTGCCAGTCCTGCCCCTCCTGCAGCCAAGTCTCACTAATAACTACAATGTCATAATTCCAGGTGTTGATCCATGCCACGAGCTCATCCATCTTTGTCTGAGGTCTTACCAGCATCTGTCTCCACTACCTTGCCACTATCTGTTCTGTCACTCTGGTTACAATCCCACTGCAACTTGAGTTTAAACCCCACCGTGCAGCATTAGGAAACCTTCCTGCTAGGATATTAGTTACCCTCCAGTTCAGGTGCAAACCATTCTTCTGTACAGGTCCCACCCCCCGGGAAGAGAGCTCAATGATGTAAAAGTCTTATATCCTCCCTCCTATCCCAACTCCTTAAACTATAAAACATAGGAACAGAATTAGGCCATTCAGCCCATTAAGTCTGCTCCATGATTCCATCATGACTGATCCCGGATCCCACTCAACCCCATTCACCTGCCTTCTTGCCATATCATTGGATGCCCTGACTGATCAGGAAATTATCAACTTCCATCTTAAATATACCACTGACTTGACCTATACCCCAGTCTGTGCAGAGCATTCCACAGATTCACTTCTCTCTGCCAAAAGAAATTCCTCCTTTCCTCTGTTCTGAAAGTTCACCCCCTTAATTTTGAGGCCGTGCCCTCTAGTTTTGGATACCCCCATTGGAGGAAGCATCCTCTCCACATCTGCCCTTTCAAGCCTTTTCATCATTCGGTAGATTTCAATGAGATCCATCTGCATTCTTCTAAATTCGAGTGAGTACATGCCCAAAGCTGCCAAGCACTCCTCATATATTAACCCTTTAGTTTCCGGAATCATCCTCATGAACCTCCACTGGACTCTCTCCACTGACAACACATCTTCAGTAACATGTTAAACTGTATAATCTTTCTAGTTATGGTCTCACTAGCATGACTCACGGGTAGCAATCTTGAGATCACAACCCTGAAGGTCCTGTCCTCTGACTTGGCACGTAACTCCCTGAACTCCCTTTGCAGAACCTCGTCACTTGTCCCACCTATGTCATTGGTATCTACATGGAACACGACCTCAGGCTGTTCACCAACATCTCCCACCCCCACTTCAGAATGCTGAAGACTTGATCCGAGATGTTCCAAACCCTGGCACCTGGGAAGCAACATGCTATCTGGGAATCTTGTTCTCATCCATAGAACCTCCTTTCTGTTCCCTTAACTAATGAATCCCCTGTCACTACAGTGTGTCTCTTTTCCCCCGTTCCCTTCTGAGTCACAGAGCCAGACTCAGTGCTACAGACCGTACCGCTCTAACTTCCCTCAGCTAGGTCCCAAAAACTGCCTCAAGTTTCTGCATTTTATACTTGGTCAGTGAACCTGAGTGAAATTCATTCCACTCAAGCTTCTGATCTCCCCAGTGGTTGGTGGTCAAAGCTCCTTTCTTCAGGCTTTTTAATAAAGAAACTTTGTGAAAAGATATTGCTGTTTCAAGGGCAAATAAAGAGTGGATGGAGATGAATGTCTTTCTACCGTGTGTGCTTCAATTTGAAATCCAACTTAACCCGTGGAGGAAATTATGTTACAAACAGCTTATGAACAGGAAGTTATGTTTGTACAAAACATAACTTCTGTAATATATTGTTAGTGGGCTGAGAAGTGGCAGATGGGCTTCAACCCAGATAAGTGTGAAGTGATTCATTTTGGTAGGTTCAATTTGAAGACAGAATATAATATACAGGTGTTCCCTGTTTTTTGAACGTTGGCTTTACGACACCTCGCTGTTATGAAAGACCTACATTAGTTACCTGTTTTCACTAACAGAAGGTGTTATCACTGTTATGAAAAAAGGCAGCAAGTGCCAAGCAACCAAGCTTCTCCCCCGGAACTGCATTCTAGCCGCCATTGCTTAAACACGTGCCTGTGAGCATCTGTGCTTTATGTCGATTTATTTTGTGCATCAGTTAGCAAGATGAGTTCTAAGGTATTGGAAAAGCCTAAAAGCGCGCATAAGGGTGATACACTTAGCGTAAAACTAGACGTAGTTAAGTGAGGATATAGTGAGTTTGGCTAAGGGTTTGTGGAAGTTGATGAAGATGATGTTGAAGAGGTTTTGGCATCTCATGACCAAGAACTGAGAGGTGAAGAGCTGATGAAGAGGAAAGGAAACCTAATTTGAATTGAAGCCTAACGCAGTAGCGACCCAAAAGTGAAGTCGTCCAGGAACTGAACGTGAAGCAATTGTGTGAGATTTTCGCTGGGAATGACAACGCTGCAATGATTGCAGAAAAGTATGACTTTAATTTTGGAAGGGTACATAGGTTTAGGGCTTATTTGCAGGATGGGTTGAGTGCTTACAAAGAACTGTATGATAGAAAAATGCGCGAGGCTAAGCAGTCAAGCATACAGTAGTTTTTCAAGCCTTCCACATCAGCCACAGCAGACGACAAAACTCGACTTTTGACATCGAGGCAGGCAAACATAGAAGAAGTTGACCTGCCTGCCGTGATGGAAACAGACAATGATGAGATAACACCCATCTTCCACCACCCCAACCTCTGATGACTCAGCCTAACACAACACCATCAGTGTGCTCGCTGTCTTCTCGATTCCGGTAAGTGAAACCACACTGGACGTACATTATTTCTACTTTATATAGACTGTGTATTTTTATGTGTTACTTGGTAGCTTCATAGCTTAAAGGTTACTGGAAAGAGTGTTTCTGCCGGGAGCACTTGCGCCGTGTGTTTGCCGGGAGCACTTGCGCCGTGTGTTTGCCGGGAGCGCTTGCACCGTGTGTTTCTGCCGCGAGTGCTGCTGAGAGCGCTTGCGTGAGATTTTCGCTGCGGTGGACAGTTCTGCAATAATTGCAGAAAAGTATTCCTACATTATATAGGCTGTGTGTTTATCAGATCATTCCTGCTTTTATTACATGTTACTGTTATTTTAGGTTTTATGTGATATTTGGCATGATTTGGTTGGTTATTTTTTGGGGTCTGCGAACGCTCACGAATTTTTCCCACATAAATAAATGGTAATTGCTTCTTCACTTTATGACATTCTGTCTTACGAAACATTTCTACCTTCGAATAGCGGGGGAAACCTGTAAATGGTAAGACTCTTGGCAGTGTGGAGGATCTGACAGATCTTGGGGTTCGTGTTGACAGTGTTGTTAAGAAGGCGTATGGTATGTTGGCATTCATCAACCGTGGGGTTGAGTTCAAGAGCTGTGAGGTGATGTTATGGTGATATAGGTCCTTGGTTAGACCTACTTGGAGTACTGTGTTCAGTTTTGGTCACCTCTCTACAGAAAGGATGTGGATACTATAGAGAGAGATTTACAAGGATGCTGCCTGGATTGGAGGGCGTACCTTATGAGAATAGGTTGAGTGAACTTGGCCTGTTGTCCTTGGAGCGATGGAGTTTGAGAGGTGATCTGATAGAGGTGTATAAGATGATGAGGGGCATTGATTGTGTGGATAGCCAGAGGCTTTTTCCAAGGGCTGAAATGGCTAATACGAGGGGGGATAGTTTTAAGGTACTTGGAAATAGGTACAGAGGGGATGTCAGGGGTAAATTTTTCACACAAAGAGTGGTGGTGCGTGGAATGCGGTGCCAGTGGTGATGGTGGAAGCAGATACAATAGGGTCTTTTAAAAGCCTCTTTGATAGGTTCATGGGGCTTAGAAAAACCGAGGGCTATGTGCTAGGGAAATTCTTGGCAACCTCTCGAGTGGTCGGCACAACATTGTGGCCAATGGGCCTGTAATATGCTGTAAATTTCTATGTTCTATGTTAAAACAAACTGCATACAAAATGATTAGCACGTCTAGAGGCAAAATACTTCTCACCTGAGGTCTACAATGTCAAAATTCACAACTGAAGCTAGAAGTCAAATGATCATTAATGTCTTTGGCAAAAGAATGGACTCTCAGAGACTATTCTTCAATCAGTCTTACTGCACAGTCTTTAACTGTCCACACTTCAAAAATGTCATCCTTGATGATGTACTTAGCTCGTGGTATTGCCTGATAATGAGAATGACAGTTGGGTGAGGTACCTCTCAAGTGAGTTGAGCTCTCTATATACGTCCTCCAATTTACTATAGTTATGAATAGGGACAAAATTCACTAAGGTAACTTTGGATTGGGAGAGGCTCCTGCTTTGTGATGCACTGTACTTCATCTGCATACATCTGCCTTCATACAACAAGAAGGATTCTAACTCTTGCTCTACGCTGGACAGGTTGCTTGCAAATGTGTCAAGCACTGCAAAGCTGTCTTTGGCTACGCCTACAATTTTCTCTTTCATATAGATACTAATTTCACAGGGTCTGAGGTGGCCTGGGCACCCATTCTCCAGGACATTAGCCGTACAGGTGCTGACGGTGGGCTGATGAGTGCCATCAAGGCAGACTTCATCCACTATTACCATTTCGCTGCTCACATACCTTATGTCTCTGCCAAGCAACAGGAGAATGTCAGCAAAAGAATCAATTGGGGGAATCCTGTCAGCAATATCCTTTAGACATAGATGACCACATGCATCTTCAGGGGTTGAGATTTCATCCCTGTTGCTGGCAAGATGATCCCACTCAATGAGAGTCGGCAGGGGTAAGTAGACCTCCCCACCTATTGACCTTGACAAATCCACCAGCTCTGCTCCCAGTAACTTTGGATGTTCCAGAAAAAGTCTTTAGAATGTTTGGGGAAGTAGCTACATCTAATGGATGTTCAGCTGGCTCCCATCATGCTCTGCTGCTGGTGTTCTGGAACCAGCAGCCCAGGATGCTGGCCCTGAATTTACAGCTGTATCTGTATCTAATTCTTCTGCTGCACTGTGTGTCCATCCTTGTTCTGCAATATATTGTTACTGCTTCTCCAGCTCTCCTCGTTACTCTCCCCAGATTCTCCACCACTCTCTGGATGCCTGTCTGGTCCATATTCAGAATGACTCGGCCTCAGCATCTCACTCAAATTATTGTCCAATGGTGATTGATCACCACGGCCAGGTGCAGTGAGTGAGGGCTGTGCAATTGGTTCTGCAGTAGCTTCTGTTGCAAAGTGAGCCACCGATGCGCGGTGCACTGTTCAGCCCTTGTGTTCATTTATTAAGTGGTGAACACCCATGAATTTCCAAGTTAGGTGACCCTGGGAACTTCACTTTCTATCTTAATTGAGGGTTCATCCTTCTTTAGGTTTGAATCTGAAGTAGAGAATGCAAGTTCAGGAGCACCATGAAAAAAAATTGGTGCGAAGTATAACAGAAAGTTGGTCCCTATCCTTGTCTGCTGCGTTGATTTCACTCTCTGTGGAGCAAACAAGTCCTATTAGATGGCTTGCACCAATGGTCGGTTCTGCAGTCACTCTCTCAGAGAGACGATCACTACTGTCTAAGTCAGCTGCTGCTTCGTATATCTGCTAGGGCAGCCTCAGCTTCATGTTCCTCCTTGAGCACACTCAATGTAGCCTCTATACGAGCTTTCTCCATGTCTATATGACCTTTTACCATCAGCATTTCAACTTTGCACTTAGCATACACTGCTTGCTGATTACATTGATTGCTGTTTACACAATCTACAGACTCACACTCAAGGACGTTACAATTCATGCTCTCAGTATTAGTTGTATTTTCTTATTTGCACAGTTAATCTTCTTTTACACATTGATTGCTTGTCAGTCTTTATTTAATTATAATTTTGCATAAATCCTTTGTATTTCTTTATTTGCCTGCAAATGTTAGTAAGAAAATGAATCTTAAGGTAGTATATGGCAATATACTGTATACAGTACATACTTTAATAATAAATTTAGTTTGACTTTGTCACAAAGGATGCAAATTATGTAATGCATTTTGAACTTTCTTTAAGGGCGAAGCTATCTGTAAAGTAAACAAAGGACTTATAAATTTGGTTTGTATACTTTCTCCATCAATCATTAAGAAAGCTGGCAATGCAATAAATAAGTTTACAGAATTTATCCCATGAAATTTCTCCAGTTGTCAAAGTGGGCTTCCAGCTACAAGACAGAAGGATTTGCAGCATTCTCTTAAAGATATTTTGATCACTGAACTCATAAAACAAAGAAAAGTTACACTGACTTTATATGCACAGGAATAAAAGTTGCATTGAACGCTATGTAGCAGTGACAGCTGTGACTGTTTTATCAAATAATATGAAACTTATTTAAGATCAGTAGCATTAGATTATACATCAAATGCTCTGAAGATTAAAATATATTTGGAGAATAAAATATATTAGTGATAATAAACTTCATTCTGATACACTTGAAATATGACTATATCAACCTCACCAGCTATGATGAAAATATATGGAAAGTCTCTTTTACAATCCTGAAAAAAATATTTGGGATGAATCGTGAATTTAAGTTAATCGTTCATAATGCACTTTGGTTCACTTTCCATTTGAGTTGCCACTTACAGACCACGGACTTGCAGCCCAAGTACAACAGTGCTCCCAAGGATCTTGCCATTTACTATATACTTTACTCTTGTATTTCACCTTCTAAATGGTAATGAACGTTGGCAGCTTCAGTATCAGCTTCAATTACGTGCAACACACATAAATTGCTGCAGGGACACAGTAGGTCAGACAGCATCAGTGGAGGGAAATGAACAGTCAACATTTTTGGCTGAGACCCTTCATCAGGACTCAATTATGTAGAACGCCTCATGCCTCAGGACATGCCAAGTCACAGACAATTAAGCACTTCTGAAGAGAAGTTACTGTAGTAGTGAAGGCATCATATTGACATTTCAAGCAAACAGCAAAATGTTACTGACAATACATTGAGTTCTGGCACTAATGCCATTGACCAAGAGGAAAATCTGATCAGAGAATTATCAGACTTGCCTAATCTTCTAGAAGATGGGATATTGAGATCTATTATGCCTGCTCTGATAGCAAAAAGAGCTTCGTGCAAAACAAAATCAGCTTCAAGCGATAGAAACCACAAAAGTGAAACGAGATTTTTTTTATTACAGCAAAAGGCATTCAAAAATTTTCGAGGGACAGCAACGGAAAGGGTAAGCAGTTTCAAGTTGCTGGAAGCCAACATCTCCGAACATCTATCTTGGGTTCGACATAAGGATGCAATTACAAAGAAGGCACATCAGCAGTTATATTTCATTAGAAGTTTGAGGAGATTTGGTATGTCACCAAAGACTCCAGCAAATTTCTGCAGATGTAATGTGGAAAGCATTGTAACTGGTTGTATCATTATCTGGCATGAAGGGGCCACTGCACAGGATCAAAAAAAGCTGCAGAGGGTTGCAAACTCAGCCAGCTCCATCATGGCCACCAGTCTCCACAGCATCAAGGACATCTTCAAAAGGAAAAGGCTCAAGAAAGTGGCCTTCATCATTAAGGACCACCATCACCCAGGATATGCCCTCATCTCATTACTAACATCAGGGAAGAGGTACAGGAGCCTGAAGACATACATACAATGTTCTGGGAACAGCTTCAACACCTTGTACAAAGATGGCAGCAGTGAATCATGGTGACATTCAGAAGGCTAAGCACAATCTACGTTAATTTAACTCTTTGAAATTACACTCACTGCAATCTGCTGCATGTAATTTCCCTTGAAGCAATGTATTTTAAATTGATTCAATGAGCTACAGACTTCACAAGATTCTGAACGACTTGGCGGACTTAACTCTCAAGCAAGCAGGTGCGACACTTTTCAGTAGACAAACGTTCATTGCCATGGCCAGTAGTGAAGCAGGAGGTGATCCCGTGATTTCAGTCTCTGACGCCAACATGCGAGTAGCCTTCAGGAGGGTGAACCCACAAAAAACATCTCGCCCAGACGGGGTACCTGGCCAAGTAATAAAGACCTGTACTGATCAACAAGCCAAAGTGTTCACTGAGATCTTGAACCTCTCATTTTGATAGTCTAAGGTACCCACCTGCTTCAAGCAGGCTTCACTGAAACCAGTGCCTAAGAAGTATGTGGTAACCTGCCTCAATGACTACCACCCAGCAGCACTTATGTTCACAGTAATGAAGTGTTTTGATAGGTTGGTGATGAAACATATCAACTGTTTGAGAAGTGATTGGGATCCAGTCTAACCTGCCTACTGAGGCAACAGGTCCATAGTAGGTGCCATCTCATTGGCTTTTCACCTCAACCCTGGAACTCTGGACAGAAAAGATGCATACATCAAGATCAAACACGAGGAAATCTGCAGATGCTGGAAATTCAAACACCAACACACACAAAATGCTGGTGGAACACAGCAGGCCAGGCAGCATCTATAGGGAGAAGCACTGTCGACATTTCGGGCCGAGACCCCTCGTCAGGACTAACCGAAAGGAAAGATAGTAAGAGATTTGAAAGTAGTGGAGGGAGGGGGAAATGTGAAATGATAGAACACCGGAGGGGGTGGGATGAAGCTAAGAGCTGGAAAGGTGATTGGTGAAAGTGATACTAAGCTGGAGAAGGGTAAGGGTCACGGGACAGGAGGCCTCGGGAGAAAGAAAGGGGGGGAAGCACCAGAGGGAGATGGAGAACAGGCAAGCAACTAAATATGTCAGGGATGGGGTAAGAAGGGGAGGAGGGGCATTAACGGAAGTTAGAGAAGTCAATGTTCATGCCATCAGGTTGAAGGCTACCCAGCCGGTATATAAGGTGTTGTTCCTCCAACCTGAGTTTGGATTCATTTTGACAGTAGAGGAGGCCATGGATAGACATATCAGAATGGGAATGGGACGTGGAATTAAAATGTGTGGCCACTGGGAGATTCCGCTTTTTCTGGCAGACCAAGCATAGGTGTTCAGCGAAACGGTCTCCCAGTCTGCGTCGGGTCTCACCAATATATAAAAGGCCACACCGGGAGCACCGGACGCAGTATACCACACCAGCCGACTCACAGGTGAAGTGTCGCCTCACCTGGAAGGACTGTCTGGGGCCCTGAATGGTGGTGAGGGAGGAAGTGTAAGGGCAGGTGTAGCACTTGTTTCGCTTACAAGGATAAGTGCCAGGAGGGAGATCGGTGGGAAGGGATGGGGGGTACGAATGGACAAGGGAGTCACATAGGGAGCGATCCCTGCAGAAAGCAGAAAGGGGGGGGAGGAAAAGATGTGCTTGGTAGTGGGATCCCGTTGGAGGTGGCAGAAGTTACAGAGAATTATACGTTGGACCTAGAGGCTGGTGGGGTGGTAGGTGAGCACAAGGGGAACCCTATCCCGAGTGGGGTGGCGGGTGGATGGGGTGAGGGCAGATGTGTGGGAAATGGGAGAGATGCGTTTGAGAGCAGAGTTGATGGTGGAAGAAGGGAAGCCCCTTTGTTTAAAAAAGGAAGACATTTCCTTCGTCCTGGAATGAAAAGCCTCATCCTGAGAGCAGATGTGGCAGAGACGGAGGAATTGTGAGAAGGGGATAGCATTTTTGCAAGAGACAGGGTGGGAAGAGGAATAGACCAGGTAGCTCTGAGAGTCTGTAGGCTTATAATAGATATCAGTAGATAAGCCATCTCCAGAGATGGAGACAGAAAGATCAAGAAAGGGGAGGGAGGTGTCGGAAATGGACCAGGTAAATTTGAGGGTAGGGTGAAAGTTGGAGGCAAAGTTAATTAAGTCGACGAGCTCAGCATGCGTGCAGGAGGCAGCACCAATGCAGTCGTCGATGTAGCGAAGGAAAAGAGGGGGACGGATACCCGTATAGACTTGGAACATGGACTGTTCCACAAAGCCAACAAAAAGGCAGGCATAACTGGGACCCATGCGGGTACACATGACTACACCCTTGGTTTGGAGGAAGTGGGAGGAGCCAAAGGAGAAATTATTGAGAGTAAGAACTAATTCCGCTAGACAGAGGAGAGTGGTGGTAGAGGGGAATTGGTTAGGTCTGGAATCCAAAAAGAAGCGAAGAGCTTCGAGACCATCTCGGTGGGGGATGGAGGTATATAGGGACTGGATGTCCATGGTGAAAATAAGGCGGTGGGGGCCAGGGAACTTAAAATCATTGAAAAAATTCAAAGCATGAGAAGTGTCACGAACATAGGTGGGAAGAGATTGAACAAGGGGGGATAAGACAGTGTCAAGGTATGCAGAAATGAGTCCAGTGGGGCAGGAGCAAGCTGATACAATAGGTCTACCTGGACAGGCAGGTTTGTGAATCTTGGGTAGGAGATAGAAATGGAAAGTGCAGGGTGTGGGAACTATGAGGTTGGTGGCAGTGGATGGGAGATCCCCAGAGCTGATAAGGTTAGTGATGGTATAGGAGACAATGGCCTGGTGCTCCTTAGTGGGGTCATGATCAAGGGGTAAATAAGAGGAGGTATCAGAGAGTTGTCGCTGTGCCTTGGCCAGGTAGAGGTCAGTACGCCAGAGAACAACAGCTCCCCCCAGGTTTTATAGTGAGGTTGGGATTGGTGCGGAGGGAGCGGAGAGCAGAGCATTCGGAAGGAGTTAGGTTGGAATTGGAACACGGTGCAGTGAAGTCGAGACGGTTGATGTCCCATCAGCAATTAGCAATAAAGAGATCCAGAGCAGGCAGAAGACCAGAGCGGGGTGTCCATGAAGAGGAGGAGGGTTGAAGATGGGAGAAGGGGTCATCGGTGGGTTTAGGAGAGTCCTTGCCAAAGAAATAAGCTCGGAGACGGAACTGGCAGAAGAAGAGTTCAGCGTCATGGCGTAAGCGGAACTCACTGAGGTGTGGGCGAAGGGGGACAAAGCTGAGGCCCTTACTGAGGACAGAGCGCTCTGCCTCAGAGAGTTGAAGGTCGGAGGGAATGGTAAAGACCCGGCACGGATGAGAGATGGGATCAGAGGGGGGAGGGAGGCTGGTAGTGTCAGTGGAGAGGGAAGGGTTGGGGTGAGAGGAAGATGGAGCCTCTGAGGGCCCAGGAGCTAACGATGGGATCTGAGGGAGAGGGGATTGCATAGTGGTGGTGGGGGAAGGGGATACGGGAGTCACAACCGCAGCATGTGAAGACCCGGCCTGGAGTTCAAGGCTGGAGTCGCAGTCGATGGTTGCGCAATCGCTTTGAAGCTGCCCATGGTCATTGGAACACGCGATGATGGTGCTGGAGTCTGGTTTTCAATATGCCCTGGGTTGCCGTTGATGGTGCTGGGATCCGGATTTTCAATATGCCCTGGGTTGCTGGGGTAGCCAAGATCAGGATGTTCTTCTTCAATGACAGCACAGCATTTATACCACCACTCCCTCAAAACTAAACAATTACCTTCAAGACCTAGGCCTCAATACCTCCTTGTACAATGGGACCATTGATTTCCTCATTTGCAGAGCGCAGTCAGATTGGATTGGCAACAATATCTCCTCCATGATCTCCATCAGCACAGATGCACCACAAGGCTGTGTGCTTAGTCCCCTACTCTACTCACTTTACACTTAAGACTATGTGGCTAAGGACAGCTCCAATGCCATATTCAAGTTTTCTTTCTTTTTCTTTTTCATTTTTAAAATCTTTTTATTGGTACGTAATCAGCAACAGCTATAAAATGATACAAAACTTTAACAGATTAATATGCATACAATTAATAAAGCTGAAGAAAAGAAAAAAAACTGATCTTGAAATATAAAAATGGGAAAAAAATTTATGTATAGAAACAAGAAGGAAAAAAAAGAACCCCATCTGACTAAGAAAAAAAACCCACTAACTATATAAAAAAAACATTAGGAATCAACCCCCCAGAGCAATACGTTTGACCATCATCTAATATATTTAAAAAGTCATCAACCGTCATTTCATATTTATATAAAAAAAATAAAATTGGAAGAAAACCATATAACTTAATTCAAATTAAATGATAATATTTGGCAAGAGGACCCCATCTTCTCTCAAAATCAAATTGAGGATCAAAAGTTCTACTTCTGATTTTTTCCAAACTAAGACATAACATCACTTGAGAAAACCATTCAATTAATGTAGGGGAAGAAATATCTTTCTATTTTAATAAAATAGTCCTTCTAGCCAGCAGTGTAACAAATGCAATTACACGTTGATCTGAAGATGAGATACCCTGAATATGATGCAGAACTATTCCAAATAGAACAGTCAATCTATTAGGTTGTAAATTAATTTTCAGTGTTTTAGAAATTGTAGAAAATAAAGATTTCCAAAACGATTTTAAAGAAGAACATGACCAGAACATATGTGACAAAGTAGCTATTTCAGTTTTACAACTATCACAATAGTTACCTATACTAGGAAATATTTTAGATAGTCTCTGCTTTGTTAAATTCTTTCTCTTTTTCAATATTTTTATTGATTTCTTACATAAAAAATACAGAGTACAGTTGGATATATAATATATATATATATATCAATTATAATATATTGGAATCACAAATATAGTCTTATTACCCCATATCAATATAAATTAAATTTAAACATAATACTGAAAAAAGATAATTTTATTATACAAAAAAATCCAAACCCACCACCAGAAAAAAAACAACACACACAAAATGCTGGTGGAACACAGCAGGCCAGGCAGCATCTATAGGGAGAAGCACTGTCAACGTTTCGGGCCGAGACCTGTCAGGTCCTGACAAAGCGTCTCGGCCCGAAACGTCAGCAGTGCTTCTCCCTATAGATGCTGCCTGGCCTGCTGTGCTCCACCAGCATTTTATGTGTGTTGTTTGAATTTCCAGCATCTGCAGATTTTCTCATGTTTGCACCAGAAAAAAAACAGCTGTTTGGTTAAAAAAAAGAAAAGGAAAAAATCCTTATCATATAATAAAACATATTATTAGCTAACATCTGTGCTTAATAGTGTTACATACCCCGTGGGTATCTTGTGACTGTCTTATGACCATGATGTAACTGAATATCTGGTGAGCATGATGTAACGGCCTTGTGATGGTGGGGTGATGCAATTTCCCACCAGTGTGAGGTCACATGATGTAATTTTCCCGCTAGCGAGAGGTCATGTGATGGCCTGTTTCAACAGGTATAAAACGGGAAAGCCTGCTGTGACGTAGGTCAGTTTGTGGTTTAATTCGTCAGTTACTCCGTTATGCTGCATATTCGTTTCATGACGCAGTTTTGTTTTAAAGTGGAGTTTTACTTTCTACTATAAGATGTACTGGCAGTGTTTGAAACCACTGCCAGTTGTGATTTGGTTTCCACCTTTGCAATTCAGTTGGAGAGTGAAGAATTTATCGAAGTATGGGAACCTGAAAGATCGAGTAAAGTTGGTGTCGGCGGTAATACAGGATCAACCTTATTGGATCTTCATTCCGGAATTAGTAACCTGTATCCGAGATAATCCTTGTTGTAAGAGCAGAAAGGATTGGGACAGCGTTATTTGTCAAGGAAAGGTCAGTTCCTTTAAGCCATTTTTATTTCCTTCATCGTAAATCCTTCGGGCAAGGCATATTTCGGCTGGGATCAGCAGTAACATCACGTCGTTGAGGAATTCATTATTTCAGGGAAGTCTCTCCTAATTGACTGTATAAATCATTTTGGACTTTCGCATTTATCACTTTTAGAATTGTGTTCGCATTTATCGCTTTAAGAACCGTTCGAGTTGCCGTATAGCAGTTAAATTCTGGTTAAATTAGTTGTTTGTTTGTTTACTTTTCTTTTTTATTGAGCAGTGTTTAATAAATGTTTTATTTGTTTATAAAAAACCTGTCTCAATTCTATATTCACTGTTGCTTTATCATAACAATAGCAAATCAAAGATTTTGAAAATAATTAATAAAAGGTCTCCACAATGTTAAAAAATCTTGTCTAGGTTCAGAAATTGAACGGTGAATCTTCTCTAAATTTAAACATGACATAACATCATGTAACCAATGAGTATGAGTAGGCGGAGTGGCATCTTTCCACTTAAGCAACAATGCCCTTCTGGCTATAAGAGAAATAAAAGCCAAAATGTGCAAATCATGTGTCTCCAAAATACTATCATTTCCTCCAACAATACCAAATAAGGCAGTCAAAGGATTAGGTTTAAAATTTACTTTAAAAAGCACCAACAAAGTTTGGAATACTTCCTTCCAATATTTTTCAAGACTTGGAAAAGTCCAAAACAGATGAATTAGTGAAGCTTCTCCATTGTTACATCTATCACAATAGGGAGATATATCAGAATAAAAACGAGATAGCTTTTCTTTAGTCATGTGGGCATTATGAACCACTTTAAGTTATAGAAGGGAATGACAGGCACATAACAATGAGATATTAACCAATCTAAAAATTTCATTCCAAGTATCCTCTGAAATTGAAATCTGTAAATCTTGTTCCCAGAGATTTTTAATTTTGTCTAAAGGAATATTTCTCAGTCCCAACAGCATACCGTAAATATTAGATATAAATCCATTATGGAAGGGTTTCAAATTAAAATTTGTATCAAGTAAATTCTTATCTGTGTTGGTGCATTGGCCTAGTGGATAAGGTATCAGTCTAGTGACCTGAAGGTCATTGGTTCAAGCCTCAGCTGAGGCAGCGTGTTGTGTTCTTGAGCAAGGCACTTAACAACACATTGCTCTGCGATGACACCGGTGCCAAGCTGCTTGGATCCTAGCGCCCTTCCCTTTGCCAACATTGGTGGTGTGGAGAGGGGAAGCTTGCAGCTTGGGCAACTGCTGCTCTCCCATACAACCCTGCCCATGCCTGCGCCCTGGAAACTTTCCAAGGCGCATATCCATGGTCTCACGAGATTAATGGATGTCTATCTATTTAAATTCCTATCTGGACTTTTAGGAAATGTATGTACTTGAGAATGCAAAAAGACTCTAATTTGTAAATATCGAAAAAAGTGGGTTTTGGGTAGGCTATACTTAGCTGACAGTTGTTCAAATGAAGAGAAACTATCTCCAACAAACAAATCCTGAAAACATTTAATATCTAATCTATTCCACTCTTTAAAAACTACATCAGTCATAAAAGCTTTAAAAAATAGTTAGAAAGAATGGGACTGGAAAGTGAAAAACACAATAAACCAAAATATTTTCTAAATTGTGCCCAAATCCTCATAGTGTGTTTAACTACAAGATTATCAGTTAAATTACTTAAAGATAAAGGAATTGAGGATCCAAGAAAAGAAATGATAAAAAATTTATTAACAGAATTAGCTTCTAAAGAAACCCAGACCGGACAGTCTTCTCGATTGATATAAGGACATTAGCCTGGAGGATGTGGAATCGATATGGGTAGAGCTGCATAACACGAAGGGGCAGAAAGCGCTGGTGGGAGTTGTGTACAGGTCACCTAACAGTAGTAGTGAGGCTGGGGATGGCACTAAACAGGAAATTAGAAATGCGTGCAATAAAGGAACAGTAGTTATAATGGGTGACTTCAATCTACATATAGATTGGGTGAACCAAATTGGTAAGGGTGCTGAGGAAGAGGATTTCTTAGAATGTATGTGGGATGGTTTTCTGAACCAACATGTCGAGGAACCAACTAGACCAGGCCATTCTAGATTGGGTATTGAGCAATGAGGAAGGGTTAGTTAGCAATCTTGTCGTGCGCGGTCCCTTGGGTAAGGGTGACCATAATATGGTGGAATTCTTCATTAAGATGGAGAGTGACATAGTTAATTCAGAAACAAAGGTTCTGAACTTAAAGAAGGGTAACTTTGAAGGTATGAGACGTGAATTAGCTAAGATAGACTGGCAAATGATACTAAAGGGTTGATGGTGGATATGCAATGGCAAGCATTTAAAGATCGCATGGATGAACTACAATTGTTCATCCCAGTTTGGCAAAAGAATAAACCAGGGAAGGTAGTGCACCCATGGCTGACAAGGGAAATTAGGGATAGTATCGAGTCCAAAGAAGAAACATATAAATTAGCAAAAAAAAGTGGCACACCTGAGGACTGGGAGAAATTCAGAGACCAGCAGAGGAGGACAAAGGGCTTAATTAGGAAAGGGAAAAAAGATCATGAGAGAAAGCTGACAGGGAACATAAAAACTGACTGTAAAAGCTTTTATAGATACGTGAAAAGAAAAAGATTGGTCAAGACAAATGTAGGTCCCTTACAGTCAGAAACAGGTGAATTGATCATAGGGAACAAAGACATGGCAGACCAATTGAATAACTACTTTGGTTCTGTCTTCACTAAGGAGGACATAAATAATCTTTCGGAAATAGTAATGGACCGAGGGTCTAGTGAGATGGAGGAACTGAGGGAAATACATGTTAGTAGGGAAATGGTGTTAGGTAAATTGAAGGGATTAAAGGCAGATAAATCCCCAGGGCCAGATGGTTTGCATCCCAGAGTGCTTAAGGAAGTAGCCAAAGAAATAGTGGATGCATTAGTGATAATTTTTCAAAACTCCCTAGATTTTGGATTAGTTCCTGAGGATTGGAGGGTGGCTAATGTAACCCCACTTTTTAAAAAAGGAGGGAGCGAGAAACCGGGGAATTATAGACTGGTTAGTCTGACATCGGTGGTGGGGAAAATGCTAGAGTCGGTTATCAAAGATGTGATAACAGCACATTTGGAAAGAGGTGAAATCATCAGACAAAGTCAGCATGGATTTGTGAAAGGAAAATCATGTCTGACGAATCTTATAGAATTTTTTGAAGATGTAGCTAGTAGAGTGGATGGGGAGAGCCAGTGGATGTGGTATATTTAGATTTTCAAAAGGCTTTTGACAAGGTCCCACACAGGAGATTAGTGTGCAGACTTAAAGCACATGGTATTGGGGGTTTGGTATTGATGTGGATAGAGAATTGGTTGGCAGACAGGAAGCAAAGAGTGGGAGTAAATGGGACCTTTTCAGAATGGCAGGCAGTGACTAGTGGGGTACCGCAAGGCTCAGTGCTGGGACCCCAGTTGTTTACAATATATATTAATGATTTAGACGAGGGAATTAAATGCAGCATCTCCAAGTTTGCGGATGACACGAAGCTGGGCGGCGGTGTTAGCTGTGAGGAGGACGCTAAGAGGATACAGGGTGACTTGGATAGGTTAGGTGAGTGGGCAAATTCATGGCAGATGCAATTTAATGTGGATAAATGTGAGGTTATCCACTTTGGTTGCACGAACAGGAAAACAGATTATTATCTGAACGGTGGATGATTAGGAAAAGGGGAGATGCAACGAGACCTGGGTGTCATTGTACACCAGTCATTGAAGGTGGGCATGCAGGTACAGCAGGCGGTGAAAAAGGCAAATGGTATGTTGGCATTAATAGCAAAAGGATTTGAGTACAAGAGCAGGGAGGTTCTACTGCAGTTGCACAAGGCTTTGGTGAGACCGCACCTAGAATATTGTATGCAGTTTTGGTCCCTTAATCTGAGGAAAGTCATTCTTACCATAGAGGGAGTACAGAGAAGGTTCACTAGATTGATTCCTGGGACGGCAGGACTTTCATATGAAGAAAGATTGGATCGACTAGGCTTATACTCACTGGAATTTAGAAGATTGAGGGGGGATCTTATTGAAACATATAAAATTCTAAAGGGATTGGACAGGCTAGGTGCAGGAAGATTGTTTCCGATGTTGGGGAAGTCCAGAACGAGGGGTCACAGTTTAAGGATAAAGGGGAAGCCTTTTAGGACCGAGATGAGGAAAAACTTCTTCACACAGAGAGTGGTGAATCTGTGGAATTTTCTGCCACAGGAAACAGTTGAGGCCATTTCATTGACTATATTTAAGAGGAAGTTAGATATGGCCCTTGTGGCTAAAGGGATCAGAGGGTATGGAGAGAAAGCAGGTACAGGGTTTTGAGTTGGATGATCAGCCATTATCATATTGAATGGCGGTGCAGGCTCGAAGGGCCAAAGGGCCTACTCCTGCACCTATTTTCTATGTTTCTATGTTTAATATAACCAAAACATAAGATTCCGTATATTGACTGCCCAGTAATAAAGCCTCCAATCTTTTTAGCTTTTTGAAGATGAACTTTATTTAATGGAGAAATTTTATTTTTCCATATATAAGAAGATAGAATAGAATCCAGAAAATCAAAAAAAGATTTAGGAATAAAAACAGGTACGGCCTGAAATAAATATAAAAATTTAGGCAAAATATTCATTTTAATAGAATTAATTCGGCCAATCAACAATAAAGAGATGGGTGACCAATTTGATAGTGCCTTCTTAACATGAGTCAGAAGTGTAAAAAAATTTCTTTAAAAAGGAATTTATAATTTCTAGTAATTGTTACACCAAAATAAGTAAATTCATTTCTTACAATTTTAAAAGGAAGGTTAGTATTAACTAATACCAAATTATTCAAAGGAAAAAGTTCACTCTTATTAAAGTTAAGTTTATATCCTGAAAACTGACTAAAGCAGGAGAGTAAAGAAAGTACGGAAAGTAAGGAAGACTCCACATTAGAAATGTAGAGCAAAAGGTCATCAGCATAAAGTGAAACTTTGTGGGTAATACCCCTCCTTAAAATACCAGTGATATCATTAGATTCCCGGAAACCAATAGCTAAAGGTTCTAAGACCAAATCAAAAAACGAAGGACTCAAAGGACAACCTTGTTTAGTTCCACGTTGAAGTTTAAAATGTTTAGAATTCTGAAGATTATTAAGAACCTGAGTGCAGGGAGATAGATAAAGTAATTTAATCCATTGAATAAAATTGGGCCCAAAGTTAAATTTTTCTAAAGTTTTAAATAAATAATTCCATTCAACCTGATCAAAGGCTTTCTCAGCATTTAAGTATATCACACATTCCAATATCTCTTTAGAAGGAGAATAAATAACATTCAATAAATGATGAATATTAAAGTGGGAGTATCAATTTTTGATAAATCCAGTCTGGTCATCAGAAATAATAGATGGCCAAATATTTTCAATTCTATGAACCAAAAGTTTAGATAAAATTTTAGTATCAACATTAAGTAAGGAAATTGGTCTATAAGAGGAACATTCAGTTGGAACCTTATTCTTTTAAGAATAAGTGAAATAGAGGCTTCATAAAAAGATTGTGGCAACCTACCTAAATTAAAAGAGTCCAAAAGGACTGAATATAAGTGAGGTATAAGCAAAGAGGAAAAAGCTGTATAAAACTCTCCAGAAAATCCATCAGGACCTGGGGCCTTCCCCGAGTGCAAAGTGTGAACAACTTCGGCAATTTCCTCATAAGAAATGGTTTGATTCAGCAATTTTCGATTATCATCAGAAAGTGTAAGAAGTGTAGGAATGTTATGCAAGTAGGCTTTTTCTACTGAGGCTAGAGGAGAAAAAATGCAAGCAGGCTTTTTCCACTGAGTCTAGGAGAGAAAAAAACCAGAGGTCATAGGTTAAAGGTGAAGGGAGAAAAGTTTAAAGGAAACATTGGGGGGGGGCTTCTTCACGCAGAGAATAGTGGGAGTGTGGAATGAGCTGCCAGATGAAGTGGTGAATGCGTGCTCACTTTTGACATATAAGAAAAACTTGGACAAGTATATGGATGAGTGGGGTTTGGAGGGATATGGCCCAGGTGCAGGTCAGTGGGACTAGGCAGAAAAATAGTTTGGCACAGCCAAGAAGAGCCAGAAGGCCTGTTTCTGTGCTGTAATGTTCTATAGTTCTATGGTTCTATGGTTTAATCGATTTAAGAAATTATTCATTACAGTATTATCTTTAGGAGGATCAGAACTATGAAGTTTAGAATAGAATTCTCTAAAAGTATTGTTTATTTCTAAATGATCAGATGTTTTATCAGCATTAGCTTTACAATTTTTTTTAATTTGGCGTTTAACTATGAAAGTCGTTAACTGGTTAGCCAATAGTTTACCCATTTTATCTCCATGAACATAAAACTGATTTTTATCTTTTAAAAGTCGAGTTTCAATTGGATAAGTTAAAAGCAGATCGTATTTAGTTTTAATTTCAACACATCTTTTATATAAAACAGGATCTGGAGCCAAAGCATATTTTTGGTCTAATTGTTTCAACCAATCGGCTAATTCTATTCTCTCCTTATTAGCTTTTTTCTTAACACTTGCGGTAAAAGAAATTATTTGTCCTCTAATATAAGCCCTAAAAGCTTCCCATAAAATAAGACTAGAAGTCTCTTCTAGTGTATTCTCTTCAAAAAAAGAGTAATTTGTCTCTTCAAATTTTTTTTAAAAATCCTAATCAGATAACAGAGTTGGATTAAAACACCAAAATCTGTTTATTTTGGAGACACCCAGAAGATTTAAAGATAAAAACACAGGAGCATGATCTGAAACAGCAATTTCTTTATATTCACAGGATCAAACCAATGGAATCAATTTACTATCAACAAAAAAATAATCAATCCTGGAATACGTATGATGAACATAAGAATGAGTACTCTATCTGTTGGATACAAAAAGTTTTGGTCACCAAATTACAGGAAGGATATTAATAATGTTGAAAGAGTGCAGAGAAGGTTTACAAGGATGTTGCTGGGACTTGAGAAACTGAGTTACAGAGAAAGGTTGAACAGGTTTGGACTTTATTCCCTGGAGCGTAGAAGAATGAGGGGAGATTTGATAGAGGTATATAAAATTATGATGGGTATAGATAGAGTGAATGCAAGCAGGCTTTTTCCACTGAGATTAGGGAAGAAAAAAAACAGAGGACATGGGTTAAGGGTGAAGGGGGAAAAGTCTAAAGGGAACATTAGGCGGGGCTTCTTCACACAGAAAGTGGTGGAAGTGTGGAATGAGCTGCCAGGTAAAGTGGTAAATGTGGGCTCACTTTTAACATTTAAGAAAAACTTGGACAGGTACATGGATGAGAGGTGTTTGGAGGAATATGGTCCAGGTGCAGGTCAGTGGGACTAGGCAGAAAAATGGTTCTGCACAGCCAAGGGCCAAAAGGCCTGTTTCTGTGCTGTAATGTTCTATGATTCTATGGTTCTAAGTAGAGTAGGAGCAGCTATAAAAACACTGCTACTTCATCAACAGCCAGTAGAGTTCTCACAAGTTTTCTAACGACATCGCTTTTGAAGGTCAAATTAAAGGTGATGGTGAATCAGCTTATTGGATGGAGATTAAAAATTTGGCTGAATGGTGTGACAACAACAACATCTTGCTCAATGTTAGCAAGACCAAGAAGCTGATCATTGTCTTCAGGAGGAGGAAACCAATGGTCCATGAGCCAGTCCTCATCAGAGGATCAGAGGTGGAGAGGGTCAGCAACTTTAAATTACTCAGTGTTGTTATTTTGGAGGATTTGTACTGAACCCAGAACAAAAGTGGAACTACGAAGAAAGCATGGCCACACTTCTACTTCCTTAGGAGTTTGCAAAGATTCAGCATGTCATCTAAAACTTTGATAAACTTCTATAGACGTGTGGTGAAGAGTATATGGACTGGCTGCATCATAGCCTGGTATGGAAACACCAATTTGCATGGAAAATTCTACAAAAAAAGTAGTGGATACGGCCCAGTCCATCGTGGGTAAAGCTCTCACCACCATTGAGCATATCTACATGAAGCATTGTTGTAGCATCCATAATCAGGGACCTCCACTATTCAAGACATGCTCTCTTCTCACTGTTGCCTTCAGGAAGAAGGTACAGGAGCCTCAATACACACACCACCAGGTTCAGGAACAGTTATTACCCCTCAGCCAACAGGCTCTTGAACCTAAAGGGATAACTTCACTCAACTTCACTTGCCTCATCACTGAAATGTTCCCACAACATTAGGACACTGTCAAGGATACTTCATTTCATGTTCTCTATATTTATTGTTTATTTATTTATTATTATTATTTCTTTCTTTTTGTATTTGCATGGCTTGTTGTCTTTTGCACACTGATTGAATGCCCAAGTTGGTGTGGTCTTTCATTAATTCTATCATGGTTATTATTCCATTATGGATTCATTGAGTATACTCACAAGAAAATGAATCTCAGGATTGTATATGGTGACATCTACTTTGATTATAAATTTACTTAGAACATTCAACTTCATAGATTTTTTATGTACAGAATTGTTCTGTACTGCTGTCATAAAACAACACATTTTATGACAAAAGTCAATAATATTAAACCTAATTCGGATTCTTTTGTGAGCACATCTTAAATTAAATAGAGCAAGGGGAATCAATTGCCATGAAATTTTGTTTGTCTTTTGTTGGTTTTTCAAATTCAGATTCGAGACTTTGAGGATACAATGAGGTGGACTGGACAATTTGTGCTCTGCACTCTTTTTCTCTACCCACTAAGTGTTTGGGCCACAAATCCTGGATTCAAGGGGAAAATTACCACAAAAGGAATTGATTATGGTATGTTGTCACAGCTGTATCATTGTCTGATACAGGTAACAGGGGGGTGTTGGGAATGTTCAGTACTCTTACAAAAAATGTTTCACTACGCATTTTATAAAAGTTTGATGAAGACTGTCTTCATTTGTCCACTCAGTTGAGGATTAATCAATGTGAATCATGGAAAATCCGAATCCCCACACTGTCTGGAGGATGAGAACCTTACCAGGTTATGATTAGTGAGATTTGCCTTGAGTTGGCGACACATTTTGCACTGGATATTTCAACTGCAGGTTCTGTTATTGTGGTTCTCCTTGCAAAATAAGACAGCTTCCATCAGCAATCTCAAACCAATTACTAAGCGAAATCCAGATTTATGTGCCCAGGAAATAAAGTCTGACATCGAACATTAAAATCTAACCCAATTAATGACAGAAAATTAAAGACTGTTTATTGTACTGCTCTGTGAAAGAAGACAGAACAAAAACAGTACAATACAGAAACAAGTCCTTCATGTCTGTGCCAAACAGGATGTCAGTCTAACTCATCCCAGCTATGGGCACATGATCCGTATCCCTCCATTCCCTCCTGTTTATGTCTGTTTAAGCATCTTTCAAAGACTCCTATCATACCTGCTTCTGATACTTCTCATGGCAAAACATTCCAGACACCCTCCACTCTGTGTAAAACTAAAATTGCCTTAAAAATCTCATAAGCTTCCCCATCACCTTAAACCTATGCCTCCAGTGTTTGACACTAGGAAAAAGGTTCTGTTTCCCTATCAATGCCTCCTATTGTTTATAAACTTCAATCAGGTCACTCCTCTGTCTCTAATGATAAAGAGAAAATAATCCAGATTTGTCCATCGTCTCCTTATGGGTCATGTTCTCCAATTCAGGCAATGTCCTGGTGGACTTTATCTGCATCCTCTCCAAAACCACACCCATCCTGTAATAGAGATACCAGAACTACACATAATATTTCAAAGGTGACCAAATTAAAGCTTTATACAGCTGCAACATGTCATGCCCTGACCGATGAAGGCAAACATAACACCCTATCTCCTTGTGTAACTACTTGCAGAGAGCTGTAGACATGAATGACAAGATCTTTCTGTACATTTAAGCCCCTAAAGTCCTGATATTTACCGTATACTTTTGGATTTGATCTTCCAAAATGCAATAACTTACATTTGATTAATATAATCTCCATCGGACATTTATTATGTCTTACCACATATTCCAAGATTTTTTACAGAAGTGTGTATTTATTGCATATCTAAGATGATAGATGCATAAGCCAACATCTTAAAAAGCAGTCAACTCAATGACAAATTATATAATTTACTGAAATCAGTTGAGACCTCCAGATTCGTATATTTGCCAGACCTTTAGTACTTTAGTGGTCTATTTAGACAAGTGAAGTACACTGAATTGTGAAAACTGAACTTCAGTTTTATCCCAGTTCAGAATCCCTTCTCTTCACAACAGAATCTATTTCAACAAGGACTTGGCAATCTCATTAGCTGAAGGATCTCATCTCTTATTTCATACTCAGATGCCACAGATCTCTTCATTAGCTTGATAGAAAGCAGAAGAAATTTACAATGATGCTGTCAGGACTTGAGTTACAGGGAAAGGTTGAATAGGTTAAGACTTTATTCACTGAAGTGTAAGAGAAGGAGGGGAGATTGGATAGAGGTATACAAACTTATGAGAGGTATAAATAGTGTGAATTAACGCAGGCTTCCCCCCTCGGGTTGGGTGAGACAAGAACTGGAGGTCATAGGTTTAGGGTGAAAAGTAAATATTTAAGGAGAATCTGAAGGGAAATTCATCACACAGAGAGTGGTGTGAGTGTGGAACGAGCTGCCAGTGGAAGTGATAGATGTGTGTTCAATTGTAACACTTAAGAGAAGTTTAAATAGGTATTTGGATGGGAAGGGTATGGAGGTGCAGACAGAAGGGATTAGGCAGAAGACCGTGCTAGCATGGACTAGATAGGCCAAAGGGCCTGTTGCTATGATGTAATGCTCTACGACTCTATGATTCTGTGTATGTAATTGGACAGCTGGTGGTGTAAACCTTCATCAAAAACTCTCTGGGCAAATGTTAAGGTAATGAATGGAGCTAGCTCTTCCTTCTCAGTTAAAGGCAAAGTGCAGGGCAACTCATGTCCTTGATCCAATTTGCTAAATATACTGATCTCTGGAGATGATGCTCAATTTTTGCAACTTTTACTGGATTTATTTCAATGCTCCAGCATCTAAAATATTTTGCTTTTGCATTATGAATTCTGGTCCTTTATAATGAAGCCAATAGAAATAAATCAATGTACTTCAGAGTTTTATACCAAAGACTGATGATTTCTTAGTATGAATAATGTTAATTACATAAAAGTGGATCACAAAATAACTCTTAGAAAAATGGAAACTTCTGACAATATTTTGACAATCAAATGTATGGAGGGATATGGTCCAGGTGCAGGTCAGTGGGACTAGGCAGAAAAATGGTTCGGCACAGCCAAGAAGGGCCAAAAGGCCTGTTTCTGTGCTGTAATGTTCTATGGTTCTAAATCCAATCAAGATTCAATCGATCTCCAATAGGATTCCAGCACCAAGCACATCTTTCCTTCTCCACAATCCACCCCCCCCCCCCGCCACTTTCTGGTTTCCTCGGGGATCACTCCCTACGTGACTCCGTAGTCCATTCATCCCTCCCCACTGATCTCCCTCCTGGCACTTTTCCTTGCAAGCAGAATTAGTGCTACACCTGCCCCTACACCTCCTCCCTCACTACCATTCAGTGCCCCAAACAGTCCTTCCAGGTGAGGCGACACTTCCCCTGTGAGTCTGTTGGGGTCATTTACTGTGTCCAGTGCCCCCTGTGTGGCCTCCTGTATATCAGTGAGACCCAACATAGATTGGAAAACTGCTTCGCCAAGCACCTGCGCTCCATCCACCAGAAAGAGCAGGATCTGCCAGTGGCCACCCATTTTAATTCCACTTCCCATTCCCATTCCAAAATGTCTATCCATGGCCTCCTCCACTGTCATGATGAGGCTGGAGGAACAGCAGCTTATATTCTGTTTGGGTAGCCTCCAACCTGATGATATGAACATTGATCTCTTGAACTTTTGGTAATGCCCCCCACTCCCCTCCTTCCTCACCATTTCCCATCCCCTTTTACCTCTCGCACCTTATCTCCTTGCTCACCCATCACTTCCCTCTGGTGATCCTCCCCCTTTTTCTTTCTTCCAGGGCCTTCTGTCTCTTTTTCCAATCAACTTCCCAGCTCTTGTGTTTCTCCCTCCCCGCTCCCCACATTTAAAATCTACTCTCATCTTTTATTCTCCACGTCGACTGTATTCTTTTTCATCGATGCTGCCTGGCCTGCGGAGTCCTTCCAGCATTTTGTGTGTGTTGCTAAGATTAAAGCACATATTGTTATTCCCAGATTATTTGGAGAAAAATTGGCAATTTTCTTTCAGGCTGCAAGATTGTCATGTCTGTTTTACGAAACAGACTATTGGATGTGAAAATTCCAGACCTATCAGGCAAGAAACACACCAAGGTCTTACAACAAATTCAGTATAACATAAGCAGGTATGTTCCTCAAGTTATCTTCACAATAGCTGTACACTGTATCCAATATATTTCTTCCTCCTTTCTGATGCACCATCAATAACTCACGCCGAGACTTAGGAAGTGAGATATCGGCTTTTATTGACTGAAGAACAACACTACATCCTGGGAAATGAGGGAGAGCAGCAGGCCACAGTCGCCTTTATACAGGGGTCTGTGGGAGGAGCCACAGGGGCAGTCAGCAGGGTCTTGGGAGGAGCCACAGGAGCAGTCAGACAGGTATATCTAGTTCACCACATTCAACCCCCCCTTTGTTTAAAAAAAATTCCCAAGCATATTTACAGGTTAAGTCGATCAGGTGGTCGAATCGTTCGCTGCGATCTACGTAGCTCCGGCTGCAATTGCACAGGAGCCGGAGGTGATGACGGCACAGGTGCCGGAGGTGGTGTGTGCTCCGGAGGCGGAGAGTGGGTTAATTCTGTCCCAACAGGAGGTGTCAGGGATCCCTCGCGTGTGAGCGAGGTCCCTGGAACAGACGCATACGGAGTCTGTGTGGGGCACGGTGCGCGCGGAGTCACCTCGGGTACAGGGTGCATAGTTACCGTGGAGTGCTCGGGGTAGTGGTCTGCTGCTCCGGCGGGCGCCAGGTCGCGGACAGAGACCGTGTCCTCCCGCCCATCAGGCAAGACCACGTAGGCATACTGGGGATTAGCATGCAGGAGGTGAACCTTCTCGACCAGTGGTGAGTACTTATTACTCCTCGCATGTTTACGCAGCAGCACTGGCCCCGGGGACGTCAGCCAAACTGGCAGGGTGGTCCCAGTGACAGACTTCCTGGGAAAAGAGAATAAGCGTTCGTGAGGGGTGGCATTAGTGGACGTACACAACAGGGAGCGGATAGAGTGGAGTGCCTCAGGGAGGACCTCCTGCCATCGGGAGACCGGCAACCCTTGTGACTTAAGGGCTAAAAGTATGGCCTTCCACACTGTGGCATTCTCCCTCTCCACCTGGCCATTCCCCCGGGGATTATAACTCGTGGTGCGACTAGTAGCTATGCCCCTAGCAAGCAGGAACCGGCGCAACTCGTCACTCATAAAGGAGGACCCTCTATCACTGTGGACATAGCAGGGATATCCGAACAGAGTGAAGAGCTGGCGCAGGACTTTTATGACCGACGTGGTAGTAGTGTCGGGGCAGGGAACGGCAAAGGGGAATCGCGAGTACTCGTCAATAATACTGAGAAAGTAGACATTGCGGTCGGTGGAGGGAAGGGGGCCCTTAAAGTCAATACTCAGTCGCTCAAAAGGGCGGGTGGCCTTGACAAGCTGCGCAGTGTCAGGACGGTAGAAGTGCGGTTTGCACTCAGCGCAGATCTGGCAGTCCCTGGTCATCGTCCTGATGTCCTCCAGGGAGTACGGCAGGTTCCGGGCTTTAATGAAATGATAAAACCGGGTGACCCCCGGGTGGCAAAGTTGGGCATGAAGGGCATACAGCTGGTCGAGCTGGGCACTAGCACACGGTCCCCGGGATAGGGCATCAGACGGTTCATTGAGCCTGCCAGGCCGGTACAGGATATCGTAAGTATAGGTGGAGAGTTCTATTCTCCATCGCAAAATTTAATCATTTTTGATTTTGCCCCGCTGTTGGCTGCTGAACATGAACGCAACCGAGCGCTGGTCAGTCAGCAAGGTGAACCTTCTGCCGGCGAGATAGTGCCTCCAGTGCCGAATAGCTTCCACTATGGCTTGGGCTTCTTTCTCCACCGTGGAGTGCCGAAGTTCAGAGCCTTGAAGGGTACGAGAAAAAAACGCCACTGGCCTCCTTCCTGATTGAGGGTAGCAGCCAGCGCGACGTCAGAGGCGTCACTCTCTACTTGGAAGGGAATGGTCTCGTCTACCGCATGCATCGTTGCTTTGGCAATGTCCCCTTTAATGCAGCTGAAGGCCGCGCGGGCCTCGGCAGAGAGGGGAAAGGTGGTAGACTTGACCAGGGGGCGGACCTTGTCCGCGTAATGGGGAACCCATTGGGCGTAATAGGAAAAAAAACCCAGGCACCGCCGGAGGGCCTTGAGAGTAGTGGGAAGAGGGAGTTCTAACAGGGGGCGCATACGGTCGGGGTCAGGGCCAATGACCCCGTTCTCCACGACATACCCAAGGATAGCGAGTCGTGTGGTTCTGAACACACACTTGTCCTTGTTATAAGTGAGGTTCAAAGCATTGGCCACCTGGAAAAACGTTGGAGGTTGGCGTCGTGATCCGACCAGTCGCGACCACAGATGGTGATGTTATCTAGATAGGGAAATGTGGCCGTCAGTTTGTACTGGTCCACCATCCGGTCCATCTCCCTCTGGAAGTCTGAGACCCCATTTGTGACACCAAATGGGACGCGCAGAAAGTGATAGAGACTGCCACCCGCCTCGAAGGCGGTGTAAGGGCGGTCCTCTGGGCGGATGGGGAGCTGGTGATAAGCGGATTTCAGATCAATTGTCGAGTACACCTTGTACTGAGCTATCTGGTTGACCATATCCGCGATGCGGGGTAGGGGGTACGCGTCAAGCTGCGTGAATCTATTGATGGTCTGGCTGTAGTCCACAACCATCCTATTTTTCTGCCCAGTCCGAACAACGACCACCTGGGACCGCCATGGGTTTGTGCTTGGCTCAATGATCCCCTCCCTGAGCAGCCGCTGCACCTCTGAATGAATAAAGGCCCTGTCCCCCGCACTGTACCTCCTACTTTTAGTTGCCACAGGTTTACAGTCGGGGGTCAGGTTGGTGAACAGCGATGGGGGAGGGATCTTGAGGGTGGAGAGGTTGCAAATAGTGTCAGCAGCACAGCTATCGGCATGGTGCTGGGCGGGATGTGTGGTTCGGTGTGTATGTGTGTGTGGTAACGGAGTATATGGCGAAGTCCCACCAAACTGAGGATTCCTGACAGTGAGCGGTGGGAGAGGCCCGTCATATGCCATAGTCACACTTTCGAGATGGCTCTGGAAGTCCAGCCCCAATAGCACAGGTGCGCACAGCCGAGGCATGACCAGGAACGCAAAGTTCCGATATTCTGTGCCCTGCACCACCAATGTCGCTACACAACCCACCCGGATGTCTGTGGAATGCGACCCTGAAGCCAAGGTGATCTTCTGACGGACCGGCCGTGTCACGAGTCCGCAGCGTTTCACTGTGGCCGGGTCAATAAAACTCTCAGTGCTGCCCGTGTCAAACAGGCAGCTAGTCCTGTGCCCCTCCACCAGGATGTCCATCATCGACCTTGCGAGCTGGTGCGGAGCGCTTTGATCGAGGGTCACGGAAGCCAGCGTAGAACGGGGCGTGTCGGGGGCGGGGCCTGGTGACGCCGGCAAAGTTGGCCGCTCACATCCGGGCATGCAAGATGGCGAGGCGGGGGCGGGGCCTGGTGACGCCGGCAAAGATGGTTGTCCACATCCGGTCATGCAAAATGGCGGCCCCCAGGTCTCAGATGCAGCGCTGCTCGACCCCGGGCGCGGTTTAGACTTACAGACCTTGGCGAAATGGCCCTTCTTCCCACAGCTGGAACAAGTCGCTTCGCGCGCCGGGCAGCTGTTCCTGGAATGTTTCCGAAGCCCACAAAAGTAACAGAGTTTCATACCTGGCGAATTCGTGGGGTTTGAGATACCGCGACTGGCAGCGGCGTTGGCGAATTCGCTCGGAACCGGGGAATCGCGCAGCTGGACTTCTTCGGCGTACCGCTGCGCAGCCTCTATCGAATCGGCCGTCTCTATCGCGGAGCGTAAGGTAAGATCAGCTTTTTCCAGCAGCCGCTGGCGGATACACACTGACCAGACCCCAGTCACAAAAGCGTCTCGGACCAAGAGTTCCTTATGCTGTTCTGCTGTGAGCGCTTGGCAGTCACAAGCCCGCGCGAGTGCTTGTAGTTCGCGGAGAAATTCAGCAGTCGACTCCGTAGGCCGCTGTTTTCGTGTTGCCAAGCGGTGCCGTGCATAAACTGGATTTACTGGCCGCAGGTACTGTCTTTGGAGGGCGGCAAGCGCCTCCTCGTAGGTGGTTATGTCCCTGATGAACGAATAAACTTTTGGGGCGACCCTCGAGAAGAGAAGTTTGTGCCGAACAGCCGAGTCGGTGGCACGAACCTCCTCTAAGTACGATTGGAAGCACACCAGCCAGTGTTCAAAGGCAAGAGCTGCTCCAGGGTCTTGGGGGTCCAAGTCTAGGCGTTCTGGGCGTAAAGCGGTTTCCATGTTGTAACTTTCAGTCAATAAAATTGATGCACCATCAATAACTCACGCCGAGACTTAGGAAGTGAGATATCGGCTTTTATTGACTGAAGAACAACACTACATCCTGGGAAATGAGGGAGAGCAGCAGGCCACAGTCGCCTTTATACAGGGGTCTGTGGGAGGAGCCACAGGGGCAGTCAGCAGGGTCTTGGGAGGAGCCACAGGAGCAGTCAGACAGGTATATCTAGTTCACCACACTTTCAATAAATATAACCCTACTGCATAAAGCAACACCCAAGATCAAATAAAGTATTCCAGTAAAGAGTTGACAAATGCTAATGAGTAAAGGCACTCAGTCTTTTTACACCTTTGTTCTTTGCCAATCTTTCCTACTCCGCATTGTTTAAATCATTTCATCTGACAAGCCTGTCATAATCCTATTATCAGCAGAACCATCATAGCAGAAGTACAAATTACTTTTAACAGCTTTGGATTTGTAACGTTTGAAACCTCAATATCAAATATTGTTTAAATCAACTGGTACACAGATCAAACTCCTTGCAACATTTGAAAAGATCGAAGATAGAAATGAATAATTAAAAGCGTGCTTCTGGCAGATCAAATTAGATTTTCCATTATGGTATGGGTGAAGACAAGGATTCCAAATCCTGGTTGTTTTAACACTACACAGCCTCTTGAGGTCCTGAACATCTTCCCGTAATATGTGAATTTGCATAAATGCGATTATTGAATTCTCCAGGGAAAGCTTTGCCAGGGTCAAAGGATCCAGAGGAGATTCCTGGGAATGAAAGGAGTAATGTATGAGGAGCATTTGATGGCTCTGGGTCTGAACTCAATGGAGTTTAAAAGAATAAAGGTGGATGTCATTGAAAACTATTGGATAGTGAAAGGCCTAGATAAAATGGACATGGAGAGGATATTTTCTATCACAAACAAGAAAAAATCTGCAGATGTTGGAAATCCATGCAACACACACAAAATGCTGGAGGAACTCAGCAGGCCAGGCAGCATCTATGGAAAAGAGTACAGTTGATGTTTTGGGCTGAGACACTTCAGCAAGACTGGAGAAAAAAAGATGAGGGGTAGAGTTAAAAGGTGGGGGGAGGAAGGGAGAAACACAAGGTGATAGGTGAAACCAGGAGGGGAGGGGTGAAGTAAAGAGCTGGGAAGTTGATTGCTGAAAGAGATACAGGGCTGGAGAAGGGGGAGTCTAATAGGAGAGGACAGAAGGCCATGGAAGAAAGAAAAGGGGGAGGAACACCAGAGGGAAGCAATGAGCAGGCAAGGAGATAAGGTGTTAGAGGGAAAAGGGGATGAGGAATGGTGAAGAGGGGCATTACTGGAACCGAGAAACCAATGTTCTACCATCCACCATCTCCAATGGGACCTTACCACTTAACATATCTTTCCCTCACCCCCCCCCCCCCCCGCACCCACTTTCTGCTTTCCATAAGGATCGCTCCCTAGGCGGCTCTCTTGTCCAATCGTCCCTCCCTCCTGGCACTCATCCTTGCAAGTGGAACTAGTGTTACACCTTCCCCTTCGCCTCCTCCCTCACTACCATTCAGGGCTCCAAACAGTCCTTCCAGGTGAGTCGACACTTCACCTGTGAGTCTATTGGGGTCATATACTGTGTCCATTGCTCCCGGTGTGACCTCCTGTATATCAGTGAAACCTCATGTAGATTGGGAGACCGCTTCGCCGAGCATTTATGCTCTGTCGGCCAGAACAAGTGGCCACCCATTTTAATTCCACTTCACATTCCCATTCTGACATGTTTATCCATGGCCTCCTCTACTGTTGCAATGAGGCCACACTCATGTTGGAGGAACACCACCTTATGTTCTGTCTGGGTAGCCTCCAGCCTGATGACATGAACATTTATTTCTCGAACTTCTGGTAATGCCCTCCCTTCACCATTCCCCATCCCCTTTTCCCTCTCTCACATATCTCCTGCCTGCCTATTGCCTCCCTCTGGTGTTCCTCCCCCTTTTCTTTCTTCCATGGACTTCTGTCCTCTTCTATCAGACTCACCTTTCTCCAGCCCTGTACGTCTTTCAGCAATCAACTTCCCAGCTCTTTACTTCACCCCTCCCCCTCCCAGTTTCACCTGTCACCTTGTGTTCTCCCTTCCCTTCCTCCTCCCACCTTTTAATTCTACCTTCATCTTTTTTTCTCCAGTCCTGCTGAAAGGTCTTGGCCCGAAACATCAACTTTACTCTTTTCCGTAAATGTTGCCTAGCCTGCTGAGTTCCTCCAGCATTTTATGTATGTTGCTAGGATATCTTCTATAGTGGGAGAGTCTGGGACCAGAGGGCACATCGTCAAAGTACAAGGATGTACTTTAGAACAGAGATGAGGAGGAATTTCTTTAGCCAGATGGTGATGAATCTGTGGAATTTATTGCCACAGACAGCTGTGAAGGCCAAATCATTGGCTATATTTAAAGCAGAGGTTGGTTGGTTGTTGATTAGTAAAAGATTACTGGGAGAAGACAGGAGAATGGGGCTGGGAGGGATAATAAATCAGCCATGATGGAATGGAGGAGCAAACATTATGGGCTGAATGGCCTAATTCTGCTCCTATGTCTTATTGTCTTATGGAACGTGGTTTCAACAGGAGAGCACAAGCTCAATGAACCGAGTAGCCACCGGGGTTCTGTTTGATTTCAGAGCCTTTCAGCCTACATGGGATGTTAGAAATAGTTTTTTTCCTTCTCTTTAGAGAAAATGAAAGCATGTACCACCAGGCTCACAGTCAGCTTCTATCCCACTCTTATAAGACTATTGAATGGTTTCCTGTTACAAGAAGATAGACTCTTGTTGTCACAGTCCACCTCGTTATGATCCTATACTGCAGTTTCTTGGCAGCTACTACATTTTATTTTGCACTCTGTTATTGTTTTACCTCAATGCACTGAGTTATGAATTGATCTGTATCAGCTGTATACAAGACAAACTTTGGTACACCTACACAACTCAGAGGAAACAATGCTCAATTATTCCTCTCACCTGGCTGAACTCTCTCCAAGTTAAAATATTCACTTCAAATGATTAATCATACAAGTTCTACAGTCAAGTTCTTTTATGATTGTGGGGGAAGACACTGGAAATTCACCAAGTTGGGAAATTACTCATAGATCTCTGCTCACTTTTATATTGCTTATACATTGTCAGTGACTTGTTTAGGGACGAGATTATTTATTGCATCAAAAAGACCTGGATGTACAGATCTCTCACAAAAACTGAATCTAATATACTACACGTATAATTTTAAACTGTTTCTGACAAGCGTTTCTGAAAAAAATGTCTAAACCTTTTACAAAACATTTTAAAGTACTTACACCAGAGGAATATATCTCTGCCCAGTTTATCCTGTCTGTGTTCACACTCCACCGCAGCTTCCTACTGCCCCTCTCTATTTAACTGTATTAACACATTACCCATATCTGTATCTTTCCTGTGTTTATCTGATTTTATCTTTAATGCATATATTCCTTTTCTTTTAATGCTTCACATTCAAAATACTACCTCAATAATAAAAGTGTCTCTATAATTCCCCCTTTGGATTATTAATAATAATTTTAAAAAAACAATCCATCCTCCGCACTAAATCTTGTCAATCTTAAAGACCTTATCTGGTACCTCCCACGTTTTGGACATGTGGACCACAACCTGTTCAATCCTTCCTGTAGAAATAATCTCTGAATTCTGTAAACCTTTATATATATTTTTTCTCCAGGGTATTAATAAGCAATATATTTCAACATAACCAAAAATCTAGTCTGTCTGTCTCTCTCTGTGGAATTAACATCCTGTATTGTTTGCTTTCTCTATAGCCTCATTAAACAGCATTAAGTTAATTGTGTTGTTTTTCTCAGATCCTTCATTTTAACTTCTTATTCTTTCTACCAAAATTCACACTTACATTGTGTTTGCCAATTCCATGCTTAATCTGCAATTGATTACTGTTTTATCATAGATGATATAATAAATTAAATATATGCCCCTCTGTGTGTGTGTGTGTGTGTGTGTGTGTATACAGTGATCATTTAGTTATGTATGGAGTGTATAGCATTTGCCATTTATAAAGATTTTATTGATTAAGGAAGCCTTAGAATCATATTACTTGATAAAACATAAACAAACTATTAATTGGAACAGGCAAGAAATTCAAGCTGCTTTATTGCTCCAGAGAGCACTAATTTAGGATGTACTTATCACTGCAGAAGTGATTAACTGCAGAGAAGAGAAAGATTAGAAGAGAAGCTTATGAAAGGGCACCATTTTAAGTAGGGAGTTCTGGATGGTAGAGCAACCATTGAAGGTTTTACCTTCGAGAGTGGGCTGGAATGAAGTGCTGTTACACAGGGCACCAGAGCCCAAGTACTGAAGAGAACAAGCGTACATGTACGACTGAAGACAGCTGCAGAGATTAGAAGCATGAAGTCTTGGTTAAATCTGGAATCATTGGTAGATATTTTACATAGATGCATTGATAAAGCTAAGGCAGGACAAAATCCAAGCTATTGTGTTTTTGACAGATTCAAGCATATCCAAAACAAATAATGAATTAAACCTGGAAGCAATGACAAGGCTGAAGAGCTATGAAGAGAGAGAGCCAGGCTATGTGGAAAGGTAGAAACTTAGATCAGGTTTGTGCAAATAGAACTACAGCAAGGTTCATAGCAACCTTGTCAGTTTATAGATCAAGAGACACTGTATTCACTCTGTTTGAATTATAAATACTGTTCATCTATGTTTCAGGATTACCATAAGTAATGTGAACTTTCCAGACACAAGTGTTACCTTGATCTCTAACTTGGGGCTGAAAGTTACTGTTTCTATTGGTTATATTGAGATGAATGGTAACTGGCACATCAAATCAAATATTTTGTAAGTAACCTTTACTTCCGATAAAAGTTACAACAGTCAGGAATTAAATTATTTAATGTGTCTAATATGATTCACACTTACCATTAAGGATGTTTGCAGCATACATTTCCACAAGCAGACCTGCAAGTAAAATGAATGAATCATAAATATCCATCATAGCCATGCACATTGCAGAACTAAATGAAGAAGCTAAATAATCATGAATACAACAAATACCAATGGAATTCTGTCAATTTTGCAGTCTTGCCTTAAAAGTTCAGAGGTAATTGGAGAGTACAACAGCATAAGTATCATGATATAACCAGCTTTCTGTAAGCATAACTTACGGGTTATTTATCAACAAAATTGATTCAGTTCTCGATTAGTTATTAACCTGCAAGAATCAGTATTTCAGGCAATATTTTCTAGAATCAAGTAACATTTAAATCATCAATGAATACTAAATGACATTAATTTAAAGTGAGAAGAGTAGGGTTTTTTTATACAGGGTGGTGGGTGCCCAGAAAAGGCTGTCGGGGATGGTGGTTGGGGCAAATATGATCGAGGTGTTTAAGAGGCTCTTAGTCGGACATATGGATCTGCAAAGAATGAAGGGACATGTACGTTGTGTAGATAGAAGGGATTAATTTAGTCAGGCATTTGATTACTAGTTTATTAGTTTGATGCAATGTCATGGGCTGAAGGGCCTGTTCCTGGGCGATACTGTTCAGAATACTGTTCAATCTCTGTTAACTGTGGCCTCCTTTTCTATAGAAGAACTCATGGTGGAGTAAAGGCACAGATCAACAGCATTGCCACCTCCTTTTACCTTAAGTTTGGCAAGGATAATACTGGCAGACCAACCATGTTCATAATGGACTGCACAAGTTACATTGCAAAACTCCAAATGTATGTGTTTGGAAAATATAGGTAAGCATGTACTTCACGCTAAATTCATTCTATTGTTACGAACCCCGTAACTGGGTCACTTACCAGCAAAGATAGAGAGGTCCGTTGAAGTCTGATGCTACTATTTTAACAGTATTTATTGGTAAAAATACACAAAAATAATATCAATGCAAACATACAGATACTGTACGTCATCAATACTAGATCTAAAAGTGCGGGTATAATAATAATCAATAAGAAATAGCTCTATCGTTGTCTAGGGGATAATGTATTGTCCGATGGAAATATGAAAGTCACTCAAGTTCATTCAGGTTCCAGCCTTTGGTTGGAGTCAAGAGACAGATTTTTAGAACTTGCCAGCTTCTCCTTTTTATGATGTCGATCCTTCCAGAGTTCCGTTGGTGTTGGTTTCTCCTTTTAGCTAAAGCCGTTCTTCCGTGGTAAGTCCCGCCAATTCCTTGGCAAATGGAAAAGGACGCATGCGGGCCCCCACCGGCTGTCGCTCTTAAACGCTGTCACGGGATTTCTAGCGTTTCTCCTGGTGCGTCTAAAGGGGTTGTTCCCCAGACCCTCTTTTATCCTTACTCACGGGGTCTCAGATGTCAATCAGGTTGGGATGATGCAATCCCTCAACCAGCCCACTCTGGTCATTCCCTGAGGGCTTCAATGAATAGTACAGTACTCAATACACAATTTCGACTCCAAGAGACAATGGCCGGTATCCGTGGCTTTGTCTTGCTGAAGGCAGGACACACATTCCAAACCCTTGAGGATTCTCTCTCTCATTTCCTGGGTCCCCAGACCTGAATTAATAGCGATCTTGTGATTCTCAAAAAGGAGGGGGCTACTTTGTATCCTTCGGCCCCTCAGAGTTGTGGCACATTCGTAACACTATTATATTTTAAAACACACTTCATACTTAATCATGTTAAAGTAATTACCTGTGCTTGCATCGCGGTATCCCAGACTTAACAGCTAACACAATCAGCTGGCATGTGATATTGGGAGACCTCTGGTGGTCAGGGTCAGCCATGGATGCTGATGTCCTAGTTATCTACACAGTCAGTAACACAAGCTAGTACGCAAGCCAGAGCAGTACGATATGGAGAGCAAGCTGTTGCCCATGCAACAAGCTCCCGCTCTCCACGCAGCCAATGCACCCAAAGGAACGGCAGAGATCTATACGGTTTGGCTCCAGCAGCATCGCAGGACTTGCCAGTCAAAGTTGAAGTCAACAAAAGACTACCTCAGAGACTCCAGCTCCGGGTCTTTCCTCGGGGTTTACTCCTGAAGCCTTCCCCATGAGTGGGTATAGCCTCGAGGCAGTGGAGGCTTGAGATCAGGCTTTTCCTTCTCCAATGTGACTTTACTTTATTACTATCACATGTACTTTGATACAATGAAAAGCTTTTGTTTACATGCCATCCCAACAGATAAGTCGTGAAAAGAAAAACAGAATGCAGAATATAGTTCAAAGTTCAAATGAAATGTATTATCAAAGTATTTATATGGCATCATATACAACCCTGAGATTCATTTTCTTGCAGGCATACTCAATAAATCCATAATAACCAAAATAGAATCAATGAAAAATTGCACCATCTTGTCAACCAATGTGCAAAAGACAACAAACTATGCAAATACAAAAAGAAGGAAAAAGCAAATAGTAAATAAATAAACAATAAATATCAAGAACATGGGATGAAGAGTCCTTGAAAGTGAGTCCATAGGTTGCGGGAACAGTCCAATAATGGGGCAAATGAAGTTAAGTGAAGCTATCCCCTTTGGTTTAAGAGCCTGCTTATTGAGGCTTACTAACTGTTCCTGAACCTGGTGGTGTAGGTCCTGAGGCTCCTGTACCTTCCTTCTCAAAGTAGCAGCAAGAGGAGAACATGACCTGGGTGGTGGGGGTTCCTGATGATGGATGCTGTTTTCCATCAACATTTTGTGTAGAAGTACTCAATGGTGGTGAGGCCTTTACCAGTGATGGACTGGACTGTATCCACTACTTTTTGTAGGATTTTCAATTCAAAGGCGTTGGTGTTTCCATACCAGTCTGTGACGCAACCAGTCAACATACACTCCACCACACATCTATAGAAGCTTGTCAAAGTTCAGATGTCATGCAGAAGGAAGTAGAGCACTGCTGTGCTTTCTTCATAATTGCACTTACGGGCTGGTCCCAGGACAGGACTTCCAAAAATTGCAAGAGAATGTTATGATTACAGAGAAAGTACAGAGTCGGTAGCCAAATAAAGTGCAACGGCTACAAACAATACAGACAGGGAGGTCTGGTGTTGATCTTTTAGCGTACGAAAGGTCCATTTGAAAGTCTAATAACAGTGGGATAGAAGCTGTCCTTGAGCAGTGAGTTGGACTCAAAGTCTCCTGATATTTAGGTATGAACATTGGATTGGGATGTGGACTTTAAGTTCCTCACCAGTGAGTCCACCAGCTTTGAAATTTCATCAAAGTTTGTACTGAACTGAAAAACAGTTACCACCCTAAAGTAGAGACAGCTCCCTTGGTTTGTTCAGATTTTTATTGGAATTCCACTTCAAGCATATCATTTTAGTCACCTTCGCTTGTTCACATTTTTATGTTAATATGAATCAGAATCAGATTTAATATCACTGAGTTATATGACACAAACTTTGTTGTTTTGTCATAGCAGTATAGAGCAAAGACATAAAATTGCTTAAATTACAAAATAAATAAATAGTCCAAAAAAAAAGGAGTAATGAGATAGTGTTGATAGGTCCATGGACCAATCAGAAATCTGATTGTGGAATGGAAGGCACTCTTTCGTAATTGTTGAGTGTGGGTCTTCAGGCTCTTGTACCTCCATCCATATGGTAGCAACAAGAAGAGGGCAAGTCCCAGATGGTGATGGATGCTACCCTCATAGGCACCACCTCTTGAAGATGTCTTTGATGGTGGGGGGAGCTGTGCCCATGATGGACTTAACTGAGTCTGGAGCCTCTGCAATCTTGTACATTGAAGTCTCCTTACCAGGCTGTGAGGCAACCAGTCAGAATGCTGAAGATATGCTTCTGACTGGTTGACTTGAAGATATGCTGAAGGTTCCCTGTATTTTCCTCTCCTGTTGTTCCCACGCCCTCTGTAGCCTCTTGTGATCCTGTGTATTAGAGCCTCCATTCCAGGCTTCCATGTGCTTCTTCATACTTCTGTAGAAATTTGCTAGTCTTCAGTGACATTCTAAAGCTCCTCAAACTCTTAATGAGGTAGAGCCACTGGCATGCCTTCTTCATGATTGATCAGTACGTTGGGCCCAGGACAGCTCTTCTGAAATGTTGACAACCAGAAACATGTAGCTGCTCACCCTTTAATACACTGCCCTGTGTGAAGTGGAAGCCCAGCTCACTGCATCCAGACAGTAACCAAAATTGCAAAGCCTTTCAATGATTATAAAATTTTTTGGCACTTCCAGAGGACATGAAATGAACTTAGAAGAATTTTTCTTCATTACCAGAATCAGGTTTATTATCACTGATGAATGTTGTGAAATTTGTTGTTTTGTAGCAACAGTATAGTACAAGATATAAAAAACTACTGTAAGTTACAAAATAAATAAATAGTGCAAAAGACAAATAACAAGATAGTGTTCATGGGTTCATGGACCATTCCTGAACTGCTCCTAGACTGTTCCTTTGTTGGTCACTGACTTGTCTGAACAAAGTCTGCAGGAACTCATTCAGAGTTCAGATTCTCTGAACAAATGATCTAATTAAGCCCTCAAAAATGATAAATAATTACTTTTAACTGAAATGTTCTGAAGATACTGGTAGTTGATGTGCAATAATTGTTTTCTCTTTATGTCTAGTTGGCTGTACAACCTAATCATGAGATGGTTTGAACCGTCCATAAAGAAATACTTGAGTGGCAAGGTATGACATAAAGAGTAGCTCGCACCAAAGGAAGCTGGTTAAATTTGTTTGTGGTCATTCAGCCTTAGGGAGTCCCTGCAAGTATTCCAATGATAGCCAGATCCTGGAAAAAAAATGCAAAAATGCACACTCTCCACAAGAAGTAAGTTTTTGAATTAGAGAGCAATTTATTATAATTAATTATTAAATATATATTTCTGGGTTAATAAGTATATTTCTGGTTTATATGGGAATTAAAGGTTGTAGGAATCTGCAGGAAAATGGAGGTGAAGTGGTACAGTGTAATATATAAAATATACTATAATATATAAATATACAGTAAGAAATATATATATATATATAAATATATAGTGCAAAAAGGGAGCAGTGAGGTAATGTTTAGCGATTCATGGGCTGTTCAGAAACCTGATGACAGAGGGGAAGAAGCTGTTCCTAAAGTGTGGAATGTGAATGAAAATATGTTAAATAATTGTGGTGAATAGTGGAGATGGATTTAAGGCAACACCAGAGGAACTAGATAAATGGGAAGTTAGGAAAATATGTTAGAGCTGTTGTTCATCCAGTCATAAGTTCAAGTCATAAAAATCTTAATAGGCATGAGATATACAACCAGAATTCTGTATGAACTACTTCAGCCCTCTCTACATAAACAATTCTTATTTCAAACTAACAAAGTTCAACAAACTAATAAACTAACAAACTACAATTTTAGAAGGAAAAGGGAAAATCGGATGTGTCAATATTACAGTTGAACAAAGGGAACTATGGAGCTATGAGGGAGGAGCTGGTCAAAGTTCAATGGAACAATACCCTAGCAGGGAAGACAGTGGAACAAAAATGGCAGGTATTTCTAAGAATAATGCAGAAGGTGCAGGATTGGTTCATTCCAAAGAGGAAGAAAGATCTTAAGGGGAGTAAGGGGTGGCTGTGGCTGACGAGGGAAGTAAAGGGCGGTATAAAAATAAAAGAGAAGAAGTATAACATAGCAAAGATGAGCGGGAAACCGGAGGACTGGGAAGATTTTAAAGAGCAACAGATAACAAAAAAGGCAATACGCCAAGAAAAAAATGAGGTACGAAGGTAAACTAGCCAAGAATATAAAGGAGGATAGTAAAAGCTTCTTTAGGTATGTGAATAGCAAAAAAATAGTTAAGACCAAAATTGGGCCATTGAAGACAGAAATCGGTGAATTTATTATGGGGAACAAGGAATTGGCAGATGAGTTGAACAGGTACTTTGGATCTGTCTTCACGAGGGAAGACACAATCTCCCAGATGTAATAGTGGCCAAAGGACTGTTGAGTGTGAAGGCTGATAAGTCCCCGGGACCTGATGGTCTGCATCCCAGGGTACTTAAAGAGGTGGCTCTAGAAATTGTGGATGCATTGGTAATCATTTTCCAATGTTCTATAGATTCAGGAACAGTTCCTGCTGATTGGAGGATGGCTAATGTTGTCCCACTTTTCAAGAAAGGAGGGAGAGAGAAAATAGGGAATTATAGACCGGTTAGCCTGACATCAGTGGTGGGAACGATGCTGGAGTCAATTATAAAAGAGGAAATTACGACACATTTGGATAGCAGTAGAAGGATCAGTCCGAGTCAGCATGGATTTATGAAGGGAAAATCATGCTTGACTAAGCTTCTGGAGTTTTTTGAGGATGTAACTATGAAAATGGACAAGGGAGAGCCAGTGGATGTAGTGCACCTGGACTTCCAGAAAGCTTTTGATAAAGTCCCACATAGGAGATTAGTGGGCAAAATTAGGGCACATGGTATTGGGGGCAGAGTACTGACATGGATTGAAAATTGGCTGGCTGACTGGAAACAAAGAGTAGTGATTAACGGGTCCCTTTCGGAATGGCAGGCTGTGACCAGTGGGGTACCACAAGGTTCGGTGCTGGGACCGCAGCTGTTTACAATATACATCAATGATTTAGATGAAGGGATTAAAAGTAACATTAGCAAATTTGCTGATGACACAAAGCTGGGTGGCAGTGTGAAATGTCAGGAGGATGTTATGGAAATGCAGGGTTGACTTGGACAGGTTGGGTGAGTGGGCAAATGTATGGCAGATGCAGTTTAATGTGGATAAATGTGAGGTTATCCACTTTGGTGGCAAGAACAGGAAGGAAGATTACTATCTAAATGGAGTCAAGTTAGGAAAAGGGGAAGTACAACGAGATCTAGGTGTTCTTGTACATCAGTCAATGAAAGCAAGCATGCAGGTACAGCAGGCAGTGAAGAAAGCTAATGGCATGCTGGCTTCTATAACAAGAGGAATTGAGTATAGGAGTAAAGAGGTCCTTCTGCAGCTGTACAGGGCCCTGGTGAGACCCCACCTGGAGTATTGTGTGCAGTTTTGGTCTCCAAATTTGAGGAAGGACATTCTTGCTATTGAGGGAGTGCAGCGTAGGTTCACAAGGTTAATTCCCAGAATGGCGGGACTGTCATATGTTGAACGATTGGAGCGACTGGGCTTGTATACACTGGAATTTAGAAGGATGAGAGGGGATCTGATTGAAAAATATAAGATTATTAAGGGATTGGACACACTGGAGGCAGGAAGCATGTTCCCGCTGATGGGTGAGTCCAGAACTAGAGGCCACAGTTTAAGAATAAAGGGTAGGCCATTTAGAACAGAGATGCAGAAAAACTTTTTCACCCAGAGAGTGGTGGATATGTGGAATGCTCTGCCCCAGAAAGCAGTGGAGGTCAAGTCTCTGGATGCATTCAAGAGAGAGTTAGATAGGTCAAGGGATATGGGGAGAGGGCAGGAATGGGGTACTGATTGTGTATGATCAGCCATGATCACAGTGAATGGTGGTGCTGGCTAGAAGGGCCGAATGGCCTACTCCTGCACCTACTGTCTATTGTTATCCCAGAACACTGACAAAATGCAAAATATTCACTCGGGGTACTAAAACTGCTTCACACGGAATACCTAAATTTATCATTTCTAAAGTACGTTTAAAAATACTCATTTTACTGTTCTGTTTGGTAAATGATAATGAAGGCAATTCAGGATTTTCAATGATAAATTTCATTATTTGAGATGTACAGTTTAATGAAAAAAAAATCAACAACCAAAGATTTAAAAATATTCCAAACCCAAAAGTGATATGGGTATAAAAAGTCATGTTTTGGAACAAGAAGCCTCCTAAAACACCTATATATGTTATATGCATTTGATGCTCTGTATCATAGAGGATACAACAATTTGAGGATTAATTTACAACATTAGGATCTACTAAACACAATAGAAGCTGAAATTGCAGTCTGGATCTTGTGCAAATGTTTAGTCTTTGCAATAATAGTATATATTATTTTGACTAAATAAAAAGACCAATTAAAGAAGGAAAACTAGAGCAATATAAAGTAATAAAGAGTAATAGTTAATTTAAAAAAGTTAATAAATAGGAACATTTAGTAACAATGTTGTCTATAATAACAATTTTCTTCACTTTTGCAGATCTGTCTTGAATTGAAGAAAATTCTTAATGAAAAGATACATCCATTTCTGCAAACAATGCCAGGTATGGTCAAATTATTAACAACTCCAGTTTCAGTGCTATAATAAGCATGTCTGTCATGTTTGTTTTAAATTAACTATATACATTTAATAATGGTCAAAGTTATAAAACATAATGGACATGAATATTTGGATATGAGACAAAGAGCATAGTGGCTAGCATAATGCGATTACAGCTCCGTTGGCCGGAATTCCAGTAGTAATGATGGGACTTGCTCCAAAAGTCAACTGTTCATTTCCAGCCAGAGTCTCTCAGTGTTTTGTGTGTGTTGCTACATGTGGTTATGGGCCCTAAAGTATTATGAGATCTCATACAGACACCAAAAATCTTGGAGCAAGGCATCTGGTTTGACAGGTGGCTTATCCTCCACAGTGGCCTTCTTTGCTTTGTATCTCAAGGGCAAACACGGAACATTTCTCCTCCTCTTCACCTGCTTCACGAGGGTCATGAGTGTGGTGCATGACATAAAGCATAGCCCTGCTCTCTCTCTCTCTCTCTCTCCATCTCTCTCTCTCTCTCTCTCTCTCTCTCTCTCTCTCTCCTCTCTCTCTCTCTCTCTCTCTCTCTCTCTCTCTCTCTCTCATCTCTCTCTCTCTCTCTCTCTCTCTCATGCAGTGACTCCAGCTGTTTGGCAAGTTGCGATCATTTCCACCATAATTTGGACAAAATCAACATTAAGAGCAGAACAAACTAGCATCAGACTACAAGTGGTGCTAATCGGAATCAGAATTAGGTTTAAAATCATCGGTATATGTCGTGAAATTTGTTAATTTAGTGGCAGCAGCACAATGCAATACATAATAATGTGGTAAAAAATAAGTAAGTCAATTAAAGAAAGTGTATATATGTATATTAAATAAGTAAATTTTAAAAGTGCAAACAGAAATATTTAAAAAGTGAGGTTGTGGTCATGGGTTCAAGCTCATTAAGGAATTGGATGGCAGAGGGGATGAAGTTGTTCCTGAATCGCTGAGTGTGTGCCTTCAGGCTTCTGTACGTCTTTACTGATGGTAACAATGAGAAAAGGGCATGCCTTGGATGATGGGGGTCCTTAATAATAGCCACCACCTTTCTGAGGCACCACTCCTTGAAGATGGAGCAGACTAATTTAACAACTTTCTGTAGCTTCTTTCAATACTATGCAGTAGCCCCCCCATTCCTCCCTCCCCCAAACCAGACAGAGATACAGCCTGTCAGAATGCTCCCCACCGTACATCCGTAGAAGTTTTCAAAATGAAGTGACATTGGTGAGGATGGATACAGCTGGATGAATGCTGGGATAACTGTGCAGCACTTGCTAACATGCTTTTCAGTGTGTGTTACTTCCCCCCACCCCTGCCCAGTTTGCCTCCTTCCTCCAAATCTCAAAGTAAAAAACAACACAGAGGTAAAATAGAAACTTTGCTTGATAAATAGTAACTTGCACATGCTGACTCCAGTGAGAAATATGATCATTGTTCCAACTCTGTCGAAGTCAATGTTGTTTATCGTCAAATACCCAATACGTGTGCAATGATAAGCTTTCTTTCAGCAGCATCAAACCCATACAAACATCATTCACAAGAATAATAATAGGCCCTGCATTGATCAGGGTCAACCATGGATGTTGTGTCCTAGCTGTTTATGCAAGCCAGGGCAGTACGTTATGGAGACAAGCTACTGCCCATGCAAAGGCTCCCCCTCTCCACGCAGCTGATGAATCCAAAGGAACAAGAGAGACCAATACAGTTTGATACCAGCCGCATCGCAGGAGTTGCCAGTCAGCGTTAAACTCAATGTAGGACTGCCTTAGGTACTCCAGCTCTGGCTGTTGCCTTGAAATTTACTCCCGAGGCCTCCCCATGAGAGCGAGCAGCAAGGCAGTGGAAGTTTGAGATCAGAGATTTCCTTCTAGATGAGCTGCCAACCACAGTTGATGAGCCCCATCTGCCTGAAACAACTGCCATTAAAGTGCCAGAAAGTCACCTTTGCCCCTTCTCCTGTCAGTAGAAACAGTTCCACCAGGCTTAGTAGCTAAGCCACACATGAAAGCTAGGAGCTAGACTTGGTTGTCAGAGGCTTTTTGAGACACAGACCATTGAGAATATTTAATAGGTAGTGGGAGCTTATTTCCACTACTCCCCCAGCTATGACAACCTTAAGGAACCAAGAAAGGCATTCACAAGAAAAACATAAATCATACCCAACTTTTACAAGAAAGAACACAATTTAGAACAAAAAACATCCATTGTAGCGCAAAGTAATAAAAATGGTCATTGTGATTATAGTGATTAGGGTTTTGCTATTTGGTTCAAGGCTAATAGCTGTTTTTCAAAATGCTGGTGTAGGTCTTTGGGCTTCTGAACCTCATGTCTGATGGTAGCTGCAAAAATATGGCATGGTGCATATGGTGGGGATCTTTGATGATGGATGGCAGGAAAATCATCGAGAATTTTAAGCAATATTTCATCCTTCACTTAGACAAGGGCTGTGAAAATAAATGACAACACACACAAAATGCTGGTGGAACACAGCAGGCTAGGCAGCATCTATAGGGAGAAGCACTGTCGACGTTTCGGGCCGAGACCCTTCGTCAGGACCGAAAATAAATGAGCTCTCTTTTACACAGCTATATAGGAATGCACCAAAAGTTCTGTGAAATAGCCCAGGAACCAAATGTGGCTGAAACATAATAAAGGCATAACAATTGTGTGAGAAATGCCTGTGAAAGGACACCAAGAAGCTAAAATTGAAAAAAAAGTAAATCTATTACAGAGACGTTAGAGCTGTGTTGAAGCCCAGGAAATTGCAGTTACATTTTAATTCAGCATACAATTAAGTAAGAAGTTAAGATATCAAATAATTTGTGTTTAATTGATCTGATCTAAGAGCTTAAAAGCAATAAGCATAAAGGACATATCAAGTAGAAAGTTATGAAGTCAATCACTGGGATCAGTCACATCCTAGAAGATATAAGGAACTAATTATCTAATCCTTTCATTATTAGACAACTAGTTCTAGATGTCTTCTAGGATATAATAATGAAAATTTGTAAGAAGATATCTAAAGCAAGAAAAAAAATTATTTTAATTACTTCTCGGCAAACTGGCAAGAAGCACTGAAGGTACGGGGAATTAATTTTTTTACAGCTTGCACAGGGATTTCTTTCTTACCAAATGTGTAAAGTCCAGCAAGTGAGTGGGGACAATAGAGCCAGGCGATGAGTAATGAAAGAGAACAACAGAAACAGCGATCACAACATAATTAGGTTTATTAGTAAGGTTGGGAAAGTCATGATTAAGACAGCTGAATTTGCTAAACAAACTAACAAGAAAATGAAAATGGAATTATGGAAAACTAGCTGAAAAAAGTTGCAGAAAAACCAACATTCTGCCTCTGGAGGGTAAACAGTGAGCAACAAGTTCAATGTTGTAAACTCAAGCAGCAAGCCTCTTCAAAGATTTGGACCAGGATCACATGGAAAGTTTGTCATATTGCACTGATACACTGTAGTACAACTGCTATGATTTCAGACCGTTGCTGAGGGCAGGATTGTTAACCACACACCGCAAAAGTTTAGAGATGAATAGCAACATTAGATTCTGCCTGGGAGATCATACTATGAACTTTTTGATGATCAGATCAGATAAACGTGACCACATAGTTATGTTTTGTGTTATCTATTGTTAGTAGACCGCCTGACGAGACAAACAATATTTGCTCATTGCACATCTCCATGATTTTGTGACATATTAGATAATACTCTAAACATTTGGTAGTATTTTAACATGCTCTACCTCTGATTCTTTCAGTGACAAAAATCATTGGCAGGTATGTTGGAATCGATTACTCTTTAACCAGCCCTCCAGTAGTGACAGAAGATTCACTGATTCTACCTCTCAAGGTATGACAGAGTAACATACACTGAAATACTGTGCATAGAGGCTTTTAAATGAAGGAACTTGGAAGTTTCTCCATAAATCCTGTTTGTAAAAGTTTGCAAATAATAAAAGCACTCGATAAAGTAGAAATACATTTCTAATAGCTCATTTTTAGGTCAATGACCTTTCATCAATGTTTTCCACAGCACCAAAGATATAGGAGCAGAATTAGACCATTCAGCCCATTGAGTCTGCTCCACTATTCTATCATGGCTGATTAGTTCTCAACCCCATTCTCCTACTTTCTCCCCATAACTAATCAAGAACCTGTCAATCTCTGCTTTAACTACTGTTAAAGAAATGCATTTGCAAATAAAAAAAACTGTAGGTGCTGGAAATCTGCCATAAAAGTAGAAAACCTAGGAGATACACAGCAGGGGAGGCAGCATCTGCGGAGAGAGAAAAACAGAGAATGCATCAGGCTGATGACCATTTATCAGGACTGAAATCACAGAACTGAATTTGTTGCCGCAGCTCTCTGTGGCAGTGAATTCTACAGATTAACTACCCTCTGGGGGAAGAAATTCTTCCTCATTTCAGTTTCAAGGGGATTGTCACTATATTCTGAGGCCCTTTCCTTGGACCCTAGACTCTCCTACTAATGCATCTCTCACTTCCACTCTATCCAGGTCTTCTGCTGGTGTATCAGAATTTTCATTAGTTCCAATAGTCATCAACTTGACACAGATGCCACCTGCCCTGCTGAATGCCTCCCACATTTTCTGCTTTTATGTCAGGTTTCCAGCATCTGTAGTTCTTTTGTTTGCTTTTCAAAATACAAATGATCATCTTTTATAATCAGAATTATGGTTTTATATTGAAATTCACTGATTTTTTATTTTATTACTCGTGTTAAATCAGTTCTTTATAAAGTTTAATACACTATCTGAACTCCTTTGATAGGGCACACAGGAAAATGATTGAAATGGGAATTGGAATTGGTTTATTATTATCAGATTCAGTGAAAACCTTGTCTTGTATACTGCTCTCACAGATCAGACCATTACTCTATACATTGAGGGCGAACAAGGTAAAACTATAGCAATGCAGAATAAAGTGTAACAGCGACAGAGAAAGAGCAGTCCAGGTAAACAGTAAGGCACAAAGTCATAACGAGGTAGAGTCTATCTTATCATACTAAGGAACTACTTAATAATCTTATAACAACAGGTTAGAAGCTGCTCTTAAGTCTGGTGGTATGTGCTTTCAGGGTCTTGTACCTTCTACTTAGACCATAAGACCAAAAGACATAGGAGCAGAATTAGGCCAATCAACCCATCGAGTCTGCTCCGTCATTCCATCACAGCTGATCCCGGATCCCACTCAACCCCGTACGCCTGCCTTCTCACCATAGCCTTTGATGCCCTGACTAATCTTGAAAGATCATGACCAATGGATCCGTTATCTCTTCAACATCCCCTCTCAGGACTCTGGGATGTAGTCCATCTGGTCCAGGTGACTTATCCACCTTAAGACCTTTGAGTTTGCCTAGTATTTTTTCTTTTGTAATAGCAATGGCACTCACTCCTGCTCCCTGACACTCATGGACCTCTGACACACTGCTAGTGTCTTCCACAGTGAAGACTGATGCAAAGTACCCGTTAAGTTCATCTGCCATCTCTTTATTACTACCTCACCAGCATCATTTTCCAGTGATCCAATATCAACTCTCACCTCCCTTTTACTCTTTATATAACTGAAAAAAACTTCTGATATCCTGCTTTATATTACTGTATTAGCTAGTCTGCCTTCATATTTCATCTTTTCTCTTCTTATGGCTTTTTAGTTGCCTTTTATTGGATTTTAAAAGCTTCCAAATCACCCAACTTCCCACTCATTTTTGCTACCTTATATGCCCTTCATCTGTGGGATGTATGTATCTTGTAGGCGTTCAACAAATTCCCTCTCTTGCGATCTGACACCAACCTGATTATCCTAATCCCCTTGCATATTGAAGTCCCCCGTTACAATTGTACCATTACCCTTAATACATGCCTTTTCCAGTTCCCTTTGCAATCTCAACCCCACATCTCAGCTACTATTTGAAGGCCTATATATGATTCCCATAATGGTTTTTTTACCCTTGCAATTTCTTAACTCCACCCACAAAGATTCAACATTCTCTGACCTTATGTCACCTCTTTCTAAAGATGTAATTCCATCTCTTACCAGCAGAGCCACACCACTGCCCATGCCTTCCTGCCTGTCCTTTTGATATGAAGTATATCCTTTGGCATTAAATTCCCATTTATGGCCTTCTTTCAGCCACAACTCTTTGCTCTGTCTGCATTTGTAGTCAATCACTGGCTTGTCCTTCCTTACAGTCATGTAACACCCATCATCTACTTGTGAATCTGCTGGTTCATCCTCAGCTCTATCATACTGGTTTCCATGCCCCTGACATATTAGTTTAAATCACTCCCAACAGCTCAAGTAAACCTGCCTGCAAGAATATTGGACTCCCCTGATTCAAATGCAACCCGTCCCTTTTGTACAGGTCCCACTTACCCCAGAAGAGGTCCCAATTATCCAGAAATCTGAATCCCTGCCCCCTGCTCCAATTCTTCAGCCATGCATTTATCTGCCACCTCATTCTATTCCTATCCTCACTGTCCCGAGTCCCGAGATTACTACCCTCGAGGTCCTGCTTCTCAGCTTCCTTCCTAATTCCCTATATTCTTTTTTCGGGTCCTCCTCCCTTTTTCTTCCTAATGTCATTGGTACCAATATGGACCTCTCCTCCTTTTTCAGGATATTGAAGGCATGTCCAGAAACATCTCAGAATCTGGCACCTGGGAAGCAAACTACCATCCGTGTTTCTTTTTTGTGTCCACAGAATCGCTTATCTGTACCCCTGACTATAGAGTCCCCTATTACTGCAGTCATCCTCTACAGTTCCCTACCCTTCTGAGCCACAGGGCCAGACTCAGTGCCAGAGGCACAGCTGCTGATACTTTCCCCAGGTACATCAAACCCCACCCCCCAAAGTACTCAAAATGCAGTACTCATTGGTGAGGGAGACAGCCACGGGGGGTGCACTCCACTATCTGACATTCCCCCTACCCCTTCCTGACAGTCACTCATGTATCTGTTTCCTGTAGCCTTCAGGTGACTATACCTCCCTGGAGCTCCTGTCTAACACTGCCTCATTTTCTCTCACAAGCCGAAGGTCATCAAGTTGTAGCTGCCTGATGGAAAAGAGAATTTCTGAGGTGGGTGGGGTCTTTGATTATACCGGCTGCTTTACTGGGGCAGTGAGAGGTGTGGACAGAGTCCATAGAGGGGAAATTGGTTTCGGTGATGTGCTTGGATATGTCCACAACTCTCTGTAGTTCCTTGTGGTCACGTGCAGAGTGGATGCCATACCAACCCATGATGCATCTGGATAACATACTCTGTCTGGTGCATCAAAAGAAATTGTTAAGGGTCAATGGAGCCATGTCAAATTTCGTTAGCTTCCTGAGGAAGTAGAGGCGTTGATGAGCTTTCTTGGCTGTGGCATCCATGTGGTTGGACCAGGACAGTCTGTTGTTAATATTCACTCCTGGGAGCCACACAACCCTCTCAACCTCAACACCATTGTTGTAAACAGGAGCGTGTGCACCACTCCTTTCCCAAAGTCAATGACCAACTCTTTTGCTTTGCTGACGTTGACAGAAAGAGGGTTGTCCTGACACCATGTTATTTGGCTTCCTCTCACCTTACTGGACTCTGACTCATCATTATGTGAGACACAGCTCACTACAGTGATATCATCTGCAAACTTGTAAATGGAGGTGGAGCAGAATCTGGGCCTCAGTCACTAGTTTACAGAAAGTAGAGCAGGGGGCTGTAGACACAAGCTCATGGAGCACCAGAGTTTAAAATAATTGTGGCAGAGGGTTTTGTTGCCCATCCTTACTGATTTACTGGTTTACCAGTAGGCGGCACAGCACACGGCAGCAGCAGCGTTTCGGATCAGGTGCTACTTGAATTTAGTTTTTTAAATTTAATCTTAAATTAAAATTTAGTTTAAGGCACAATTAGGGTTTAGGGCAATGGTTTATAGAGCGACTACCTACCATCGCCAGTTACTGCTACAATACAGAGTTCGCCCAAAAACAAACCTTCATGAAAACCTGCTGGGTAGATTGCACGACCTCAGCTTGCTAAGGAAATCGGGCCTGCAGTCCTCTGAGTCGCTTGATGCCGGTAGCCGGAGTTGGGGATGTCATAAGCGGTGCACGTGGAAGCAGAAACGAGGCGAGCGGGCAGGAGTCCGTGCCAGGAGAAAAGTAAGCCCTAGCCTGCCGGCCCTCCCGTCCAGTCTGCTCTCCAATGTCTGCTTGCTGACGGAATCAGGCCTGCAGTCCTCGGAGTTGCCTCATGCCGGTGGCCAGAGGTGGGGACAGCGTAAGCGGTGTGTGAGGAAGCAGAAGCGAGGCAAGCGGGCAGGAGTCCGTGCCAGGTAAAAAGTAAGCCCTAGCCTGCCGGCTCTCCCATCCATTCTGCTCTCCAATGGACATTGAATCGACTACATCTGTGCAACAAAATACTCGGCGGGAGTACAGAAACGGACAGAATCCCGTACGCCGCCATTCGGCAGATTATTTATGTAACAGATTTTCCCCCAGGCCATTGGACTACCAAATTACTGAACTCTGCTGTGCCTATTGTCTTGTTTATTATTTATTGTAATGCCTGCGTTGTTCTGTGTACTTTATGCAGTCCTGGGTAGATCTGTAGTCTAGTGTAGTTTTTGTGTTGGTTTACATAGTTCAGTGTAGTTTTTGTATTGTTCATGTAGCACCATGGTCCTGGAAAATGTTGTCTCATTTTTACTATGTACTGTACCAGCAGTTATGGTCGAAACGACGATAAAAAGCAACTTGACGACTTGACTTGATTGCAGTGTGTTGGTTAGGAAATCAAGGATCCATTTGCAGAAGGGCACATATAATCTACACCAGGGGGGCATGAAAAGAGCTACTTTTTAATCAGGGTGGCGTTCGAGATTTCAAAAGCAGAGTTTTGCAGCGTTTTTTTTCTGATTTGAGGAGCAACCAATCAGCAAGCAGTGTTGCACACAAAGAGCTATCTTTCAGTCAGGTCCACATTCAAGATTTAAAACACAGAGCTTCAGGCCAGTTTTCTCTAAGTTGAACAATCCACACCAGGGATGCGTGAAAGAAGCTACTTTTTAATCAGGGCAACAATCAAGATTTCAAGAAGAGAGTTTCACAGCAGTTTTTCTAATTTGAGGAGTGATCAATCAGCAAGAAGGATCCATTAGAAAGGACCAATAAAATAATTCAAGTTCAAGCGGAGCAGCCAATCTTTTTAGTGGGCCAGTCTTTAAGAGTTGCTTTGGCTAATCAGGCTTGGGTGAGGTAGATTGTTCGAAATCTTGTGGAATATCGCTAGCTCAGCTTGACTATTTGGAGGTTTGGTTGATCGACAAGCTTGGCAAAATGTTTGCAGACTTTTCGGCTCCAATCAAGAGCCAACATCTGTGCGCAGTTGAGGGTGTTGTCTCCTGAGAATGCCAGCTTCTATACTCCTCCAGGGTCCAAATGGATATTGATTTGACATCATGATCCAGTTGACTGCTTCAAAGCTCTGTGAACAGTTTAGCAGTAGAGGATTCTGATCGGCTGACTTTGAGGAAGGTCCATTGAAAATGTTTGCTTCACTGTCCAAATCCCGAGATTACTGGAGATTCATTGATTGTTGATGTCGTTATTTCTCTTTTCTCCATAAGGGTTCATATACCAGATCTATGTCAATGTGTTTGTTGATGGATCCTTTTGTAGAGAACCACGCATTGAGAAATTTTCATTCTTTTCTTGTTCTTGCTTGAGTCAAGATTTCGGCTGTCATCCAGTTGAAATGGTGTCCTTCTTTGTCTTCATGAGCTGATACTAGTGAGAGTGGGCCGTGCCTTCTGCTCACTAGCTAATGCTCGTGTAGCCTGACAATAGTTTTCTTCCTGTTTGACCAATATAGTATTTGTCACAGTCCCTACACTGGATTTTGTAGATCACATTTGTTCTATCAGTCACATTTTGTTGCACTTTGATTAGATTGTTTTGTAAGTTACTCTGTGTTCTTTTTGTTCATTCCTCATCTATTATTGAATACTATAGTGAGAGTACAGTATTTTGTTCTGCACGTAGGACGTAGGAAGTCTGGGAGATCTCCAGTCTCTCAGGTAAACACATCTGCACTAGGTGTATCGAGCTAAAGGTCCTGAAAGAATTCATTAAGAAACTGGAGCTACAGCTCAATAACCTTTGACTCATAAGGGAGAATGAGGTGACACACAGAAGCTACAGGGAGGTAGTCACCCCTAGGTTGCAGGAGACAGGTAACTGTGTGACTGTCATGAGAAGGAAGAGAAATGCACAGCCAGTGCAGGGTACATCTTCGGTCACTCAATAATCAGCATATACTTTAACTTTAGGTACTAGAGGGGAATGACCTACCAGGGGGGTGGGGAAGCCACAGTGACCGGGTCTCTGACACCAAGTCTGGTGCTGTGGCTCACAAGGGCAGAGAAGTGAAGGTGACTGTGGTGTTGATAGGAGATTCTTTAGTCAGAGGAACAGAGAGAAGATTCTGTGTGTGTGATATCAACACCCAGATGGTATGTTGCCTCCCTGGTGCCAGGATCAGGGATGTCTCGGATCATGTCCATGGCATTCTCAAGGACGAAGGTGAGCAGCCAGTGTCTTGGTACATGTTGGCACTGATGACATAGGTAGTCAAGGTGAGGAGGTCCTGAAGAGAGATTTTCAGGATCTAGGTAAAAAGCTGAGAAACAGGACCTCCAGGATTGCAGCCTGTGCCACATGCCAGTGAGGGTAAGCACAGAATGATTGGCAGGTGAATGCGTGGCTGAGGAGCTGGTGCAGGAGACGGGTTCAGATTTATGGATCATTGTGATCTCTCCTGGGAAAGGTTTTGTAATGTATGGATCTAATTCTTTTAGAACAATGCCACCCCACCCTTAGCACTACGTATTGAGCTGTTGTCTGCACATGTGCAGTTGTTTACGCATGCACTCCTCTCTCTCTCTCTCATGCTCACTGCAATATGAATACACCAGTTAAAGGTACCTCTCACGTGTGTGCTTTTATGTAATTGATATGTAACAGCACAGACTACAGATCAATATGTAGAGCTAAGGGGAGGGTCATTGCTCTAAAAAAAATAGATCCATACATTACACTTCCTTCACCTTTGGATTAACGCAACATAAAATTGTGTACGTACAAAATATTCAATTTGCCTTTCATGAACCCTATTCCAAATAAACATGCTTTCACGATAACAGTCCATAACTAACTTCACAGGTCTAAAGGTTCGGTCTTTTAGGTGGCACTCTGTTTCTTTCAGGATAGCACCTCTGGACATGTGGAGTGGCATCAGGTTTGGTAAGTGTCTTGTCTAAGTCAACATTCTCGGTTTCCAGTGTCACAGCCGCTTAATGCTGATGAGAAGCTAGTTGAGAAGGGAATAGATAAACAGATTGAAGATTTGGTCAAAAGCTGCTTGGGATGCCAAAAAGTTCAAAATACGCCCCTACAGGCACTGTTACACCTGTGGGAATGGCCATCTTCACCATGGCAAAGAGTTTGACTTTGCTGGGTCATTTATGGACTCCATGTTTCTGATCACTGTGAATGCTCATTCATAGTGGCTGGAGGTTATACCAATGAAGTCAACCACCTCAGCAAAGACTATCTCTGCTCTGAGAACTACCTTCACCAAAAATGATTTACCCGAAGAAATTGTGGGTGACAACGGACCACAATACACATCAGACGAATTCTGATGATTAATGAAGAAAAATGGCGTCAGATATTTCAAGTCAGCTCCTTGTCACCCAGCAACAAATGGGTTAGCTGAAAGGTTATTCCAAACCTTCAAGAAGTCCATTAAAGCTATGAACAAGGAGGATATTTATCTACAACACAAGGTGGACAACTTCCTTTTTGTATATCAGAACTCTGCTCATGCAACGACAAATCAAACACTTGCAATGCTGTTCATGAACAGGAATCTGAGATCCCACATAGAAGTCTTGAAACCAGATCTACAGAGGAAAGTGCAGAATAAACAGTTCAGCTAGTTGGAAAGTGAAGCAGCAGGAAGCTTTGAGATTGGACAGGAAGTCCGAGCAAGTGATTACTGAGAAGACAAGTGGACACCTGGTAGGATAACTACAAGAACTGGACCACTGATGTACACAGTAGATGTTGGAGATCAGACATGGAGATGTCATGTAGACTAGATACTGGATGCTCAATTGAAGAACACACCTGAGTCAAGTGGATCCAACAAGACAGATTGTTGAATACATTACAGTCACCAGACATCTTAGTTGTCAGAGATGGATCATGTCACTGATAATAACGTGACACTGGAAACTGAGAATGTTGTCTTGGACAGGACACCTACCAAACCTGATGCCACTCCACTAGTCCAGAGACACTATCCTATAAAAAAATTGAGTGCCAACTAAAAGACTGAACCTTTAGAACTGTAAATTTAGCTGTGGACTGTTATTCTGAAAGCATGTTTATTTGGAATATGGGATTATGAAAGGGTAATTGAATGTTTTGTACATATACAGTTTTATGTTGCATTAATCTAAAGGGGGAAGCAAGTGTAATGTATGGATCTATTTCTTTCTGTGCAATGAGCCCCCTTAGAACTACATATTGATCTGTTGTCTGTGCATGTGCTGTTGTCTACACTCGCACATTGCGCGCTCTCTCTTGTTCGCTGCAATGTGAATACACCAGTTAAAACCATCTCCCGCGTGCGTTCTTTTGTTTAATTGATACGTAGTTGTGCACAGACACAACAGGTATGACCTATACAAAAGGGACGGATTACATCTGAACACAAGAGAGTCCAATATCCTTCCAGGCAGATTTGCTACAGTTGTTTGGGTGGGTTTAACCTAATTTGGTGGGGAAATGGGAACCGGAGTGATAGTGCTGAAGATGAGGTAGTTGGGTTACAAACAGAGGCAATGTGCAGTGAGACTCCTAACAAGGAGAGGCTGATGATAGGACTATATTGCAGTCAAAAGGATGAGTTGCAAAGTAAAATGTGGACAAAATCGAAAAGGGTGAATACAGGACTAAAGGTGTTATATTTGAATGTGTGCAGAATAAAGTCAATGAACTTCTAGCACAGTTACAGATTGACAATGAATTATGGCTGAGAGAAGATTATAGCTGGGAGCTTTATGTTCAAGGTTCACATTGTATCGAAAGTAAAGGCAGGAAAACAGAGAGGGTGGTGTGGCTCTGTTGGTAAATAATGAAATTAAGTCAATAGAAAGAGGTGACATAGGGTCAAAAAGTGTTGAATCATTGTGGATAGAGCTAAGGAACTGCAAGACCCTGACAGGAGTTATATGCAGACCCCCAAACGGTAGTAAGGACATGGCCTACAAATTATAACGGGAGATAGGAAATGCATGCTAAAAGGGCAATGTTACAATAGTCACGGAGGGCTTAAATATGCATATAGATTGGGAAGATCAGGTTGGTGCTGGATTCCGAGAGGGGAAGTTTCTAGAGTGCCAACGAGATGGCTTTTTAAAGCAGCTTGTGTTTGAGCACACTAGACGATCAACTATGCTGGATTGTGTTGTGAAATGAAATGGAATTGATTAGAGAGCCCTTAGGGGCAGGTGATCATAATATGATCAAATTCACCCTGAAATTTGAGGAGATGTATCAGTATTAAAGTGGAGTAAAGGAAATTACAGAGGCATGAGAAAGGAATTGGCCAGAATTGATTGGAAAAGAACACTGGCAGGGATGATGGGAGAGCAGTACTGGCTGGAATTTCTGGAAGCAATTCAGAAGGCACAGGATATATACATTCCAAAGAGCAAGATGTATTCTAAAGGCAAAATGACACAACCATGGCTAACAAGAGAAGTCAAAGCCAACATAAAAGCCAAAGAGAGGGCATATAATAGAGCAAAAATTAGTGGGAAGTTAGAGGATTGGGAAGCTTTTAAATACCTGCAGAAAGCAACTAAAAATGTAATTAAGAAGGTAAAGATAGAATACATAAGTAAGCTAGCCAATACTATTAAAGAGGATGTAAAAGAGATGCAAAAATGGAAAAGGATGCTGGAGAGGTAGAAATGGGAGACAAGGAAATGGCGGACAAATTGAATAAGTATTTTTCATCAAGCTTCAGTGTGGAAGATACTAGCAGTATGGTGGAAGTTCCATGTGTCAGGGTCATGAAGTTACATTACTAGAGAGAAGTTTCTTGGGAAATTGAAAGATCCAAAGTTAGATAAATCACCTGAATGAGATGGTGTACACCTCAGTGTTCTAGAAGTGGTGTCTGAAGAGGTTGTGGATGCATTAGTAATGACCTTTCAAGAATCACTAGATTCTGGAATGGTTCTGGAAGACTGGAAAAATGCAAATGTCACTCCACTCTTCAAGAAGGGAGGGAAGCAGTTAAAAAGCAATTATAGGCCAATTGGTCTGACCTCAGTGGTTGAGAAGATTTTTGAGTCAATTGTTAAGGATGAGGTCTCAGGGTGCTTGGAGGCACATGATAAAATAGGCCATAGTCAACATGGCTTCCTCAAGGGAAAATCTCACCTCACAATTCTGTTGGAATTCGTTGAAAATGTAATAAGCAGGATAGACAAAGTAGATTCAGTTGATGTTGTGTACTTGGATTTTCAGAAGGGCTTTGACAAGGTGCCACACATGAGGTTGCTTAACAAGCTACATGCCCATTATATTACAGGAAGGGTACTGGTAGGAGGCAAAGAGTGGGAATAAAGGGAGCCTTTTCTGTTCAGCCGTGGGTGACTAGCGGAATTCCACAGGGGCCTGTATTGGAACTGATTCTTTTCATGTTATATGCCAATGATTTGAATAATAGAATTGATGACTTTTTTGCAAAGTTTGTAGATGATCCAAAGGTAGGTGGAGGGGTGTGTAGTTTTGAGGAAATATAGAGGCTACAGAAGGACTTTGATAGATTAGGAGAATGGGCAAAGAAGTGGCTGATGGAATACAGTGTTGGGAAGTGTATGGTCATGCACTTTGGTAGAAGATATGAAAGGGTTGACTGTTTTCCAAAAAAGAAAAAATACAATAACCTGAGACTCCGAGGGATTTGGGAGTCCTTGTACAGGATTCCCTAAAGGTTAATTTGCAGGTTGAGTCTGATGAGGAAGGCAAATGCAATGCTAGCATTAATTTCAAGAGGTCTAGAATATAAAAGCAAGGATGTAATGTTGAGACTTTATAAAGCACTGGTGAGGCCTCACTTCGAGCACTGTGAGCAGTCTTGGACCCCTTATCTTAGAAAAGATGCGCTGAAACTGTAGAGGGTTCAAAGGAGGGTCACAAAATGATTCCAGGATTAAACAGCTTGTCATATGAAGACTGATGGCTCTGGAACTGTATTCTCTGGAACTCATAAGAATGAGGGGTGACCTAATTGAAACCTATCAAATGGTGAAAGCTTTGATAGAATGGATGTGGAGAGGGTGTTTCCTATGGTGGGGGAGTCTAAGACTAGATGACCCAGCATCAGAATAGAGGAGTGTCCTTTTAGAGTGGAGATGAGGAGGAATTTCTTTAGCCTGAAGGTGGTGAATCTGTGGAATTCGTTGTCACAGGCAGCTGTGGAGGCCAAGTCTTTATGTATATTTAAAGCAGAGGTTGATAGATTCTTGATTGGTCAGGGTATGAAGGGATATGGGGAGAAGGGAAGAGATTAGAGCAGGGAGGAAAAATGGATCAGCCATCATGAAACTGTGGAGCAGACTCGATGCACTAACTTACCTAATTCTGCTCCTATATCTTATGGTCTGTCTTATGAGATGTTGCAATTTTGCAATCTATTATGTTTAGTCAGGTAGCATCTATGGAAAGGGATGAGCAGTCAACATTTCAAGTCAAGAAGGCAATTTTGTGTGTTCTCAACGGCTTCCAATATCTGAAGAATCTCTTAGGTCTATCAGTTGCAGTTGAAGGCATTGACTCCCAGGGTCTAGAGGTTGGTAATGAGTATGCCTGGAGTTATAGTATGGAAGTTGTTATGCCTTAAGATGCCTCTCCTGTATTCTGTTTAATGCCATTTCTCATCTTCTGAGCTTGATGCTGCAGTTGTTGGAGGTGCTCTTACTTAGATAAGACTCTTAACAAAGGTCTGCCTGCTTGTCCAGAATTCTGCTGGAACTCTATTCTATTACTGAAAGGAAATACACTTGGTGACCATTTTATTAGGTATGCCTGTGCACCTACTTGTTAATGGAAATATCTAATCAACCAGTCATGTGGCAGCAACTCAGTGCATAAAAGTGTGCAGGCATGGTCAAGAAATGCAGTTGTTGTTCAGATGAAGCATCAGAATTGGTAAGAAAAGTAATCTAAGTGACTTTGACTGTGGAATGCTTGTTGGTGCCAGACGGTGTGGTTTGAGTATCTCGGGATTTTCATGTACATCAGAGTTTACAAAGAATGGTGCAAAAAAAATCCAGTGAGCAGCAGTTCCGTGGGTGAAAATGCCTTGATAATGGGAGAGGTCAGAGGAGAACAGCCAGACTTTTTCAAGCTGACAGCAAGGTGACAGTACCTCAAATAATCATCCTGGATCTCTGTTCCCTCCCTCTGCAATTGGATCCTCAACTTCCTAACTGGAAGACCACAATCTGTGTGGATTGGTGATAATATCTCCTCTTTGCTAACGATCAACACTGGTGCACCTCAAGGGTGTGTGCTTAGCCCACTGCTCTACTCTTTCTATACCCTTGACTGCGTGGCTAGACATAGCTCAAATACCATCTATAAATTTGCTGATGATACAACCATTGTTGGTAGAATCTCAGATGGTGACGAGGGGCATGCAGGAGTGAGATATGCCAACTAGTGGAGTGGTGTTGCAGCCACAACCTTGCATTCAACATCAGTAAGACAAAAGAGCTGATTGTGGTCTTCAGGAAGGGTAAGACAAAGGAATCCTCATAGAAGGATCAGAAGTGAAGAGAGTGAGCAGTTTCAAACTCCTCGGGGTGTTAAAATCTCTGAGGACCAAACCTGGTCCCAACAAGCTTTTACAAAGTACCCAGGACATCTTCAAAGAGCAGTGTCTCAGAAAGGCAGTGTCCATTATTAAGGACCCCCAGCACCCAGGGCATGCCCTTTACTCACAGATACCATCAGGTAGGAGGTACAGAAGCCTGAAGGCACACAGTCAGTGATTCAGGAACAGTTTCTTCCCCTCTGCCATCCGATTCCTAAATGGACATTGATCCCATGAACACTACCTCACTTTTAAAATGTACATTATTTCTGTTTTTGCGTGCTTTTTAATCTTTTCATTATACATATATTGTAATTGACTTACTTATTTATTTTTTTCTTCTTCTTCTATATTATGTATTGCATTGAACTGCTGCTGCTAAGTTAACAAATTTCACGTCACATGCCGGTGATAATAAACCAGATTCCGATTCTGATTCATTACAACATTGGTATGCAGAGGAACATCTCAGACAGCACTACAATTCGAAATTTGAAGTGATATACAGCAGCAGAAGACCTCAAAACATGCACACTACACTCAGTGGCCACTTTATTAGGTACTGGAGGTATTTTAGTAGTCTGGGGGGAAAACAGGCAAAGGAACAGATCATTTATCACAAATACAGGATGGCTGCTACATTTAACATGGTATTAATAGTTCCTACATATTAAAAATTGCAGAAGGTGCTTTGAAAACTCTCAACATACTGGTATATAAGATCATTCTTTTTATTATTGCACATTTGCTCATTTATTCTTTAGGTATGTTGTAAATACTACACAAATACAAATTATTACAAAGGAAAATAATTTCAATTGCCTACTGAGGAAATATGAAATTAACCAAAATGTAATTACATTTTAGGGGGAATTCTACAACCTCTTACATCATACCGACATCCCATTTTCTGCTCCAGCACTCAACTTTGTATCAGGCCATGAACGCATGTTCTACATTGGATTTTCTGAATACTTCTTTAATTCTGCTGGTTACATTTACAATTCAGTGGGAGGCATCTCCTTTAACATTACCGATGACATGGTGAGTAGAACGCAATTCACGTAGAATGATCAGGTTATTTTTGTGAATAGTTCTCTTTAAAATTGTATCAAGTACTGTAAATCAGAATGCAGATGTCTTTATTGTTGCCTCAATAGCCATTTAGAAGGAACAAAGAATAAATCATTGTGATTATCTTTAGTCATTATATGAGTAGTTATGGTTATAAGCTTAATAGATAATGAATTGATTACATTTCATGTCAAGCAATATCAGCAAATGAGATGACAACTGTATTAAGGCAGGAAAGGAGGAGGAAGGAGCTGACAGTATAAAGGACAAAGAATACAGGAAAGGAGAAATGGAGTGAACAAATGTATAGTCAGGAGAAGAGAGAGTCGTGAAGTCATATAGATCACGAACTGGTCCTTTGGCCCATCATGTCCATGCTGGCCTTTTTGGTCATCAACACTAATTCCATGCCCACACTAGGACGTTTTTCTTCTCTACCTTCCTATTTAATTGTCTGTCTAATTACCTCTCAAGCATATAGTAACTGTATCTGCTCCACCATTCCTCTAGTGGCGTTTTTCTGATATCCACCTTTCCCTTTGTTAAAACCAAAACTTACTCTTCAGACACTCTTTAAAACTCATTCCTGAGTATCTGGAATATTTGTGTTACTGATTCTTGGGCTGGCAGAGTGGTCAACTGGGGCCATGCACTCTGGAAGTTAAAATGAGAGGTGATCTTTCTAAAATATGTATAATTCTCACAGGGCTTGATAGGGCAGATATGGAGTTAACGTTCACTCTTGACGTCACAGATTGAAAATAATGGACCACCTATTCTAATCAAGGAAAGAGCAAAATTACTTCTCGAGTCTTTGTATTTTCAGAGATCTTCTTCTGCATACCACTATTGTAAGGCATGGTTATTTGAGATAGTGTCGCCTTCCTGTCAGCTTGAACCAGTTTGACAATTCTCCTCTGACCTCTCTCATTAACAAGGTGTTTTCGCTTATAGAACTGCCACTCTCTGAATTTTATTTTTGTTTTTTGCACAAATAAAGTGGCCACAGAATGTCTAAGCCATTATCTTATTTACCAAGCAATCGCAGCCCGATAGTCTGGTTCTGCCTCCATTTATTATGTTTCCTTCATCCCAGTTTTAAAATGGTTAACCTGTCACCTGGGAAGCTTAAATTTCACTGTAGACCCTCCAGCCTCTCAGCATCTGTTCTGCCAAATCCTCAAAAGAATGTTTCATATCGCAATGAGATCACCAAATCTTCAATGGTGACCTCAGTATGTTGATGGTGGTGGACTCACCAGTTCTTAGTAACTCTCTTCCAAAAGGCTATTGTTACAAATAAGTACACCTATTCTCTCTTAATGTCTTCTTTATGAAAACAAAATTGGATATGTGGAATTCAGCCTTCAGGATCAGAACAAATGTCAAAATAATATTTATTTCCTTTGAATCAATGTGCATTGGAAGTGATTCTAATGATATATATTTTGAAATTTGGAAATCTTTCAATATTCAAAATTCAACAAAAAGCACAACATACTAGCCTTGTGTATATAAAAGGGGCCTATGCCAGGCGTTAGTTAACCTCAGGCTCTTCCTGGTCTCCTCAACAAAGTTCATGGAGTCAGTGTTATTTACTATAGATCATGGGTGTATTTGCAGAGAAGTTGCCATTAATGTAAAATAAATAAAGTAGGTCTGATTATTGTGAGCCATAACTCAGACTGTGACTATTTTGTCAAATGGTGTTTTGTTTATGTAGGAGGTCATTAATAAATTATATTTGATGACCGTCTAGATTGAAATTGGAGACTAAATTCACAAAAACATTTCACTAGTAAGAATTCAATTAATTGTGATTCTCTTGACAAAAGTTACAAAAACATGCAATAATTTAATTTCAGTTTCTTGCCTTCCATTTTTCTTGTGTAAGTGTACTTCATCATGAAAGGTAACAGACAATGCATCTTTTTCTTATTACAGCTTCCAGATAATTCACATATACGTTTTGATACGCAAACCATTGGAACTCTGATACCACAGGTAAAACATAAATACTCACAAAAATGCTTTTTTCCCTGAAATTTTGGTGTAAAGCAAAAAGCAAAAGTTATTCTACAGTTATTTTTAAGCACACAGATGATCCAACTTATTACTGTATCTGTTTTGTATAAATCACAGGCTACTGTGAATCTATTAATCAGTCCTGGATTGAGTGTAATGCAACTCTGCATAAAAACAAATAAAAATATAGCAAACATTATTTATTTGCAAATACTTATCTGCAAATTAACTTGCCAATCAACCAGACTTCCAGTGGGTAGCAAGACTAACAGGGAGTGGTATTATAAAACTACAGCTATGACTTCACTTAAGCAAACTTTCTTACTGCAAAATAGAATCAAATTTCAAAGTTCTAAGTAAATTTATTATCAAAGTACATATATGTCACCATATACTACCCTGAGATTCATTTTCTTAGGGGCATTCTCAGTAAGTACAAAAAAAACCACAATGAAAAACTGCTCACCAAGACAGACATCCAACGTGCAAAAGACAACAAATTATTCAGATTCAAAAAAGAAAAAAAACAAATTAATGATAAATAAATAAATGCTGAGAATATGAGCCGTAGAATCCTTTTAAGTGGGTCCCATAGGTTGTGGATTGAGTTCAGTGCTGGGGTCAGTGAAGGTATCCACTCTGATTCAGGAGCGTGATGGTTGAGGGGTAATATCTGTTCCTGAACCTGGTGATATGGACAATGCTGGCAATGCACACCAGCATTTTGCAGGCGCTTCATTCACAGCTTTGAACTGTGCATATTTTGATCCATGAAAGGGGACATTTTTCCACCCTTCATGGTTGAGAATTCGTTAGAGAATCTCTCTTTAAATCAAACTGTTGGGAAAGCAGACTCAATGGGCCAAATAGCTTATGCTCTAATATTACATTCAATTGTCTGACCCTACTACATCTCCTACCAAAATAACCTTTCCATTCTGGTGTCTTCCCCCTTCCTTTCCAGTCCTGAAGATCAGCCTTGGGCTGAAATGGAGACTGTTTCTTCCTTTCCATAAATGCTGCTAAACCTGCTGAGTTCTTCCAGCATTTTCTGTGCATTGCTCTGTATTTCTAGAACCTGCAGAATCTCTTGTTTAATATTATTCTTGCTGTCATGGAAACTAAGACTGGGATTAAGTCATCCATCCTCTAGAGATTTTCTATTGTCAGTTAAATCATATCTAATCTGTGTACTATGTTACCTACACTAACCTGCTTTGTTTCAATATTCTTTAATACTCTAAAACACAAGCTCTTATCCTCTCTTTCATTCAGTTGTGTCCCATCATCTGTCAAGTAACTCCTAATGTACATGAAATGAACCATCCCAACTATTCACTAGCTTACTGTTAAAATAAACAAAATATTTTAATAGCTTGCAAAAAAAATCTACTGACGCTGGAAATCTGAAGTAAAAGCAGAAGAAATTGGAAATACACAGCATCAGTAGAGACAAAAAACAGAGTTAGTTTTTCAGATCATTGTACAGATCTCTATTCCTGTCTCCCACCTGCTACGTACTTCCCGTTTCTATTAATACCGACTGGTTCTCCTAACAAAGGACACCTAATGACCATGAAGGTGGAGAATCAAAGATAAAAGAGAAAACAAGTGAAAGACAAGTAAGATTCCTGAAGTGATCACAAAATCAATGTGCCAGTGGGGACATGCTTTAACAACTGATAAACTTGGGAGAAAAGTTTTAAACATCCAATGAATAATAAAATCGCAATTGAAATATTCAAATAGTATAAAACATTTATATATTTAATACATTCAAAATAAAGGCAGTAGTGTTTTCATTAATGTGTATATGAATTAATGATTTTCCTTTGAAGACTGCATAACCCAATATTTCTGTTCTTGAGTGAAATTTTCAAATTCGAAGACTGTTTTTCCATTACACATTCTCTGTTCAAAATCACAATCAGTATAATAGTGACCTATATGGGTCTGAAACAGTTACCATGACTGACACCTTAAGCTGACCAAATTTATAAATGACCACATTAAAACTGACAGCATTGAATTAGGACTTTGAAATCAAGCACAGAGTTTAACTCAAAATCAAAATTATTACTTATATATACAGAATGCTGCAATCCCTCATTTCCCTCTGATACAGAAACCTTGCCTTAGATCATTAATCTTGTTCTCCAGCGACTACAGTATCAATTTGCTAACAGGATAGAAAGGTTTCATTCTCTGACATTTAGCCTAGCTTGGAGTCCTCCTGTCCTCCCTCTCTTCCAGCCCTGGTGATGTACATTCATCCACTTAAAGGTGCCATACCTACATTCTTGAGAGTTAAGTCCACCGAGTCCTTCAGAAGATTATGAAATTGCTTGTTTGTTAAGACGGTTCAAAAGTATGTAACTTGAAGTAATATTACTGGCTGCGGATAGCAGTGAGGGAAGTTCAGAAGAAATATATTTAGCAGTTTTCTAAGCTGCCTACAAAACGTCAACAAATTTCACCAGAGCCAATTTGCATTTTGTAGCAGAAATATTTCTATCATTCTATCAACTTCTATCATCAACAAGACAAGCGTGAAGTAACACATTTTAGGATATCAAATACTAACAAGACATACACAATCAAAAATTGGGTCCTCAAAGTGTGGGTGTAGAGGGGAACCTTGGGCCTTTGTCATTTCTAACTATATCTCATCCAGCGTTCCCTCAAAGCTGCGCAATGACTGAAATGTGCCCTGACCTGTGCCCTCGAGCTTTTGATTCCCTTTCGCTGGGAAAAAGACTGTGCATTCAGTCAGTCTATGCTTCAGGACTAAGGCTCATTCCTGAGCTCAGGGCCTTCTGTGTGGAGTTTGTGTGTTCTCTGCATGGGTTTCCTCCAGGTACTTTCATTTCCTCCTATATCCCAAAGATGCGTGGGCTGGTGGGTTGGTTATCCATTGCAAATTCTCTTTTGACAATGGAGAATGGGAGAGTTAATGGGCATGTGTGAGAGAGAAGCGCTACAGGAAAATCAGTGGACAGAACAAGACTGATTACATCATTCCCAGGTCATTATAAATATAATTAGCGCCTCTCTTCTGCAAACCTTGAAGGTACCAAGTATTCTCCCAACTCTAACCACACTTACCTTATAAGCTCTGAAACACTAGAGCAGTTTAAGTCTTAAAATACATACTATTGTAACAAAACCCAGTTTCCCTCGGGATCAATAAAGTATGTCTGTCTGTCTATTGTGCCAAGGCCTAAGAGGAATCAGTTAATACTGACCTTTAAGAACTTGATTACAAATAAGAGAAAATCTGCAGATGCTGGAACTCCAGGCAACACACACAAAACGCTGAAGAAACTCAGCAGGCCTTTAAGAACTTCAGCAGGTCTCAGCCCAAAACATCAACTGTACTTTTTTTCCATAGATGCTGCCTGGCCTGCTGAGTTCCTCCAGCATTTTGTGTGTGTTATTTAAGAACTTGATGATCTCTTCAACTAGCACAGGTAGGAGAAACATCCTGAAACCCAGTCTGTGTTCACCTGTGCAAAACTACAACAGAATTTGCTGGAGGGTAGAGTTCTAACATGGCTCATTCATGGTTTGCCTGTTTTGAATACTTCAGTGAATGCTTAACTCAATGCTTGTTAATATACTGGCTGAGATGGCATCCAACATGCCTTACCAAAATAACAGGGGATACTCTTATTACTGGCAATTCCATAGCCTGATAAAGAGTGCAAAACTCTTCTTTTACTCATTCCAGATGAAAAAAATATACCCAATCATGAAGATGAAACTGCACTTTGTAACGGATTCAGCACCATCTGTTGCCTTTGTGCCTGGTAAGATCATCCTCACAATATCTGGAGATATCTATGCCTTTGCTATCTTACCAAATTCAACATCAGTTCCACTCTTCAATGTTAAACAGGTGAGTTTTAGAACTAATTTGAAAATAAAACAATTTGATTCACAAGTTGTGCTGGGTCATTGTAGCTGCATCTTCATTTTCATTTACAGAATGCTCAAATCACAGCCACAGTTGGTATAAAAGATGAAAAGATAACCGGGAGACTAGCTCTTGATAGGTAACGTCAGAACATATGATTATATTAGAGTGATTGAGATAAGTAAACTCAACTTAATAAATGTATGAATGAACAATATCCAAGATGCACATTCCTATTAAATGGGAAATCTGCCCTCCTAGGTTACTATCCTTCACTCTTCCTTGGTATGATGATTATGTTGTTACCGTCTCTGACTACTCCTCTTACATTTAGTCCACAACTTCCCTTTATCTATAATTACAGTTAACACCTTGATCTCAGCACTTCCCAATGTATTGGTTAAAGAATTAAACCACACTTTGTCCTGCTATTTTCTGCTAAAGTCTACTGAAGTAAACTTGGTAGAAAACAAATTCAAGTTACAGCTCCCAGAATATCTTTCATAAATTGTAACTTCTCAGAAAATTACACAAACAACAAAATATTTTGACAATAATTGAGTGATTGAGTTTGCTGAGTGAAACAAAGAAGAAGAAGAATTTACTTGATCTCCACCTGTTGCAGATTTCTCTGTCAATGACACTATTATTCAGCACATTTCCATGCTCAGTAAATACAATGGTGTGGTCAAGTTAGGCAGATTCAAAACATAGCGGCTCAAATAGCTGATAGGTAGTCAGAATCATTTTCCCCAAGGCAGGGGAGTCTAGAACTTGAGGACACAGGATTATAGAAGGGAGAAATTGAAAGGAGAGCTTTGCCACACAGAGGATGGTGAATACTTGAAACAAGCTGACTGAGAAGGTAGTGGAGCCAGATACTAGTACGACTTTTAAAAGACTTTGGACAGGTACTTAGGTAGGAAAGCAAAAGAGGGATAAGGGTGCAATGCAGGCAAATTGGATTCTGCCCAATTCATCATGAACACATCCTTCCCCACTATCAGTAGTATCTACAGAAAGCACTGCCTCAAGAAAGCAACATCCACCATGTGGGCAACTACCATTAAGCAGGAGGTATAGAAGCTTGATGTCCCACACCACCAAGTTCAGGAACAGCTACTTCCCTTCAGCTATTGGGTTCATGAACCACCTGGCACAACCCTAATCACAACAGTTTAGCAATACCGTGACCACTCTGACAGATTTGCACTTAAATGGACTTTGCTTTCTTTGTTCTAATTATGTTCTTTCTTGTAAAAATTATGTAATTATGTTTAGTCAAGTCAAGTCAAGTCACTTTTTATTGTCATTTTGACCATAACTGCTGGTACAGTACACAGTAAAAATGAGACAATGTTTTTCAGGACCATGGTGCTACGTGAAACAATACAAAAACTACACTGAACTGCATAAAACAACACCAAAAAACTACACTAGACTACAGACCTACCCAGGACTGAATAAAGTGCACAAAGCAGTGCAGGCATTATTTATTTACAATAAATAATAAAGAAGACAATAGGCACAGTAGAGGGCAGTAAGTTGGTGTCAGTCCAGACTCTGGGTATTGAGGAGTCTGATGGTTTGGGGGAAGAAACTGCTACAAAGTCTGGTCTTGAGAGCCCGAATGCTTCGGTGCCTTTTCCCAGATGGAAGGAGGAAGAACAGTTTGTATGAGGGGTGTGTGGGGTCCTTCATAATGCTGTTTGCTTTGTGGATGCAGCGTGTGGTGTAAATGCCTGTAATGGCAGGAAGAGAGACCCCGATGATCTTCTTAGCTGACCGCACTATCTGATGCAGGGTCTTGCGATCCGAGATGGTGCAATTTCCAAATCAGGCAGTGATGCAACTGCTCAGGATGTTCTCAATACAACCCCTGTAGAATGTGATGAGGATGGGGGATGGGAGATGGACTTTCCTCAGCCTTCACAGAAAGTAGAGACGCTGCTGGGCTTTCTTTGCTATGGAGCTGGTGTTGAGGGACCAGGTGACATTCTCCACCAGGTGAACACCAAGAAATTTGGTGCTCTTAACGATCTCTACCAAGGAGCTGTTGCTGTTCAGCGGAGAGTGGTTGCTCTGTGCCCTCTCTTTTATTTTGTTCACATTCAGAGACAGGTTGTTGGCCGCTGCACCAGTCCATTAGCCGCTGCACCTCCTCTCTGTACGCTGACTTGTTAATTATCATTTTTCTTGTGAATGCTGTGTATCTGATGCTATGTCCCCGTGAAGAGGCTGCGAATTTTTCATCGCACCTGTGCATACCTATCTACTCAGATGAACTCAGATAAATGATTCTACAGTTCTAAAATTAGACATCCATTGCATTGTATTCAACTCCAGCCTAAAACTTGATATTCTTCGTTCTACCATTACCAATGGCCAAGTGTTCAACTCTCATTCTCTGATGAGTGTTGATGATCATGCTAACTCCAAACAAAAGCAAAATGGTGAATGCAGGATTACATGCAAGCTAAATAACAATACTAGTCCACAAGCCCAGTGCTCCAGAGTCATAAGCAACACACATAACACCAGCAGAACTCAGATATACGGAAAAGAGTAAACAGTTGGCATTTTGGGCTGGGACCCTTCTTCAGGACTGAGAGGAAAGGGGTGAGATGCCTGAATTAGAAGGTGAGGGAGAAGAAGGAGGCTAGCTGTAAGGTGACGGGTGAAGACAGGTGGATGGGAAATGTCAAAGACTGGAGAAGAGAGAATCTGATGGGGGGAGAGTGGACAACAGGAGAAAAGGAAGGGGGAGGGGACCCGGGGAGAAGTAGTAAAAGTTCAGAGCAGGGAATACAAAGGGAGGGGATTTTTGTTCCCTGGTAGGAGAAATCGATATCCATGCCATCAAGTTGGTACCCAGAGAGAATGTAAGGTGCTCCTCCACCCTGAGGGTGGCCTCATCCTGGATAAACACATCAGAAAGAGAATGGGAATGGAAATTAACATGTCTGGCCACTGTGAAATCCCACTTGTGGCGGATGGTGGTGTTCAGCAAAGCTGTCCCCCAATATACCATGTAGGGGAGGCCGCATTGGGAACATTGGACACAATAGACAACTCCAGCAGATTTGCAGGTAAAATGTTGCCTCACCTGGAAGGCATGTTTTGGTCCCTGAATAGAGGTGAGGGAAGAGGTGTTTGGGCAGTTGTAGCACTTAGGGCAATTGCATGGACAAGTGCCTAGAGGGAGATTTGTGAGGAGGAGGAGGGAATGGACTCTGTCACTATAGCAGAGACTGATGGGGTGGTAGGTAAGCACAAGAGGGACTCTATCACTATAGCAGAGACTGATGAGTGGTAGGTAAGCACAAGAGGGACTCTATCACTATAGTGGAGACTGATGGGGTGGTAGGTAAGGACAAGAGGGACTATCACTATAGTGGAGACTGATGAGTGGTAGGTAAGCACAAGAGGGACTCTGTCACTATAGTGGAGACTGATGAGTGGTAGGTAAGGACAAGAGGGACTCTGTCACTATAGTGGAGACTGATGAGTGGTAGGTAAGGACAAGAGGAACTCTATCACTATAGCAGAGACTGATGAGTGATAGGTAAGGACAAGAGGGACTCTATCACTATAGCAGAGACTGATGGGGTGATAGGTAAGGACAAGAGGGACTATCACTATAGCAGAGACTGATGGGTGGTAGGTAAGGACAAGAGGGACTATCACTATAGCAGAGACTGATGAGTGATAGGTAAGGACAAGAGGGACTATCACTATAGCAGAGACTGATGAGTGATAGGTAAGGACAAGAGGGACTCTATCACTATAGCAGAGACTGATGGGGTGATAGGTAAGGACAAGAGGGACTATCACTATAGCAGAGACTGATGGGGTGATAGGTAAGGACAAGAGGGACTATCACTATAGCAGAGACTGATGGGGTGATAGGTAAGGACAAGAGGGACTATCACTATAGCAGAGACTGATGAGTGATAGGTAAGGACAAGAGGGACTCTATCACTATAGCAGAGACTGATGGGGTGATAGGTAAGGACAAGAGGGACTATCACTATAGCAGAGACTGATGGGTGGTAGGTAAGGACAAGAGGGACTATCACTATAGCAGAGACTGATGAGTGGTAGGTAAGGACAAGAGGGACTCTATCACTATAGCAGAGACTGATGAGTGATAGGTAAGGACAAGAGGGACTCTATCACTATAGCAGAGACTGATGGGGTGATAGGTAAGGACAAGAGGGACTATCACTATAGCAGAGACTGATGGGTGGTAGGTAAGGACAAGAGGGACTATCACTATAGCAGAGACTGATGGGTGGTAGGTAAGGACAAGAGGGACTATCACTATAGCAGAGACTGATGGGGTGGTAGGTAAGCATCAGAGTCTTAAGATGTTTTGTTAAGGATTTCAATGAACAATTTAAAAAATGTTTTGAGGGTGATTCAGGTAGTGAACAAAAGAATACCTAAGGACACTATTTTGAAAAAATTGATGAAGTCCCTCAAAAGATATGTTTAGTTAAATCTGAAACTCATGAAACTCAAGGCAAATTCACTAAGCACTATGACAGGGCATTTGTTGAATGTGAGCAATGGAAACCCGCAAGGATGTGTGATAAGGCCACAATTCTTCATTCTGTTATAAATTTATTCAGGATGCTTGCCTAGATATTAGTTCATTGCTGAAGTAAAAATCCACAAAGAAATGCAAATATCCAAGCTGTGTTGATGTAAGCATTACATTGCAAAGAGGTATTATTACATTAAATTGATTGATGTTAGAGACAAAAGAATCTTACTGTAGGTTAAACAGTAAGCCAAAACATATTTAGACCACAGTGGGAGTCTGGCCCTACACATTAAAAAGGGTACATTGGCCTTGGAGAAAGTTCAGTGAAGGTCTACCAGGCTGATACCTGGAGTAAATTATGAGGATTATTGGCAGGTCAAGCTGCAGTTCAGCGAGCAGTTCGGTAGAGATGTGCCAACTAGTTGGAGTGCATGAAGGTAAGGAGACCAAAACAGTACAGGATAAGCAATTGATGGACAAGCCTTCCATTTACTTTATTAATGGCTATGTAAGTCTTCAGCAACTTTTACATTAGTACATTGGTCTTTTACTACATTAACTATTACCAATCTAGCATAATTTAAATAATACAGCACATTTATGAAGTGTTATCATAATTATTCACATTATTCTGCATCTGCATGTTTTTGCCCACTCAGTCTTCAAGTACCTTTCCACTCACCTCACAATTCATAATCCCACCTAGTTTAACATTTCAAATATTTAATTTGCCTTCACCATCCAAATTACTGATTATACATCTTGGCTTGTTGAGGCCCAATCACTGCAGTGCTTCAGCAGCCTGAAAACACACATTTGTTACTGCTCTCTGTTTCCTGTCTGTCACCTAGTTTTTAATCCATACCAATACTACTGACGATACTTAGTGCGCTTATTATACACACTTAGCATTCCATGGTATTTCATCAGAAACTTTTGAAAATCTGAGTGCACTACATCTACTGACCTACCTGTATCTATTCTACAAGTTCCAACCTCAAAAAAAACTCCAGTAGGTTTTATTTATTTCTTTAGGGATACAGCACAGAAACAGGCCCTTCTGGCCTAATAAACTTTCACCGCCTAGTTACACCACATGACCAATTAACCTGTTAACCTGAACATCTTTGGAATGTGGAAGGAAACCGGAGCACCCAGAGAAAACCCATACAGTTACAGGAAGAATGTACAAACTCCTCACAGACGGCGATGGGAAATGAACCAAGGACGCTGGCACCATAATAGTGTTATGCCACCCCCAAACATTGTTTATCGAGCTCTATTTCTCTTACAGAAATCCATGTTGATATTTTGTCCTATCCCATTGACATTTTCTAAGTGCGCTGTTATTTCATTCTTTATAATGGCCTCTAGTATTATTTTGTCCACTACAGTACTGAGATTCAGCTAGTCAGTCTGTAGTTTCTTGTTCTCTCTCTCCTTTCTTTATTAAAATTATGGGGGTACATTAATCACCCTTCAGACTACAAGAACTATCCCATCTATAAAAACTTGGAATGCATCCACAATTTCCACAGCTATATCCCTTGATACTCTACATTGCAGATTATCATGCCGTGGGGATTTATTGACTTTGAATGCCAGTAATTTCCCCAGCACTATTTTCTTACTGATATTAATTCCATAATGGCAGACATCACAAATCTTGAATGTAAATGGAGACAGGATTCATAAAAAAACACATTTTTTCAGGTTGTGAAGCTAGAGGAGCTTTCATAGATACGGAGATGCAAAACCATGGAGGAAAATAATACTGAAAAACGGGGCAGCAATGTAAAGTAGCAGATAGCATAATGCTGTTACAGTGCCAGCAATCTGTGTTCAATTCCATTGCTTCCTGAAAAACGCTTGCAGCTTCTCCTCGTGACCATGTACGTTTACTCTGAGTGCTCTGGTTTCCTCCCATATTCTAATGACATACAGGTTGGTAGGTTAATTGGTCACATGTGTGTAACTGGGTGGTGCGGGTTCATTGGGACAGAAGGGCCTGCTACTTTGCTGTATCTGTAAATATAAATAAGATACAGGTTTTAATACTGAAGCACAAATGATACTCAAAACTTTACCGCAGAGGGCTCTGAAGCTTTGGTCAGGAAAGTGAAAATTGCCATCCTATTGAGAGACACAGCAGGTTTGAGGAGCTATAGGCCCATTTATAAAATTGTTTGTTTGTTTGTTTATTTATTTATTTGTCTGTTTGTTGAGATACAATGTGGAACAGACCCTTTCAGCCCATCAAGCTACGCTGCCCAGCAACCCCCTATTTAGCCTAATCAAGGGACAACTTACATTGACCAATTAAACTACTGACTGGTATGCTTTGGACTGTGGGAGGAAACCATCAGACCATAAGATATAGGAGCAGGAGTAGGCCATTTGGCCCATCAAGTCTGCTCCACCATTCAATCATGGGCTGATCCAATTCTTCCAGTCATCCCTACTCCCCTGCCATCTTCCCATACCCTTTGATACCCTGGCTAATCAAGAACCTATCTATCTCTGCCTTAAATACAACCAATTGCTTGGCCGCTACAGCCTCTCGTGGCTAAAAAATTCCACAGATTTACCACACTCTGACTAAAGTAATTTCACGGCATCTCTGTTCTAAATGGACATCCTTCAATCCTGAAGTCGTGCCCTCTTGTCTTAGACTCCCCTACCATGGGAAATAACTTTGCCATATCTAATCAGTTTAGGCTTTTTAACATTCGGAATGTTTCTATGAGCTCCCACCCTCATTCTCCTGAACTCCAGGGAATACAGCCCAAGAGCAGCCAGATGTTCCTCATACAGTAACCCTTTCATTCCTGGAATCATTCTCGTGAATCTTCTCTGAACCCTCTCCAATATGAGTATATCCTTTCTAAAATAAGGAGCCCAAAATGACACACAATATTTCAAGAGCAAACACGAAGAAATCTGCAGATGCTGGAAATTCAAACGACACACACAAAATGCTGGTGGAACACAGCAGGACAGGCAGCATCTATAGGGAGAAGCACTGTCGACGTTTCGGGCCGAGACCCTTCGTCAGGACTAACTGAAAGGAGAGATACTAAGAGATTTGAAAGTAGTGGGGGGAGGGGGAAATAGAAAATGATAGGATAAGACCGGAGGGGGTTGGATGAAGCTAAGAGCTGGAAAGGTGATTGGCGAAACTGATACAGAGCTGGAGAAAGGAAAGGATCATGGGACGGGAGACCTCGGGAGAAAGAAAGGGGGAGGGGGAGCACCAGAGGGAGATGGAGAACAGGCAGGGTGATGGGCAGAGAGAGAGAAAAAAAAACAACTAAATATGTCAGGGATGGGGTAAGAAGGGGAGGAGGGGCATTAACGGAAGTTAGAGAAGTCAATGTTCATGCCATCAGGTTGGAGGCTACCCAGCTGGTATATAAGGTGTTGTTCCTCCAACCTGAGCGTGGCTTCATCTTGACAGTAGAGGAGGCCATGGATAGACATATCAGAATGGGAATGGGACGTGGAATTAAAATGTGTGGCCACTGGGAGATCCTGCTTTCTCTGGCGGGCCGAGTGTAGGTGTTCAGCGAAACGGTCTCCCAGTCTGCGTAGGGTCTCACCAATATATAAAGGGCCATACCGGGAGCACCGGACGCAGTATACCACACCCGCCGACTCACAGGTGAAGTGTCGCCTCACCTGGAAGGACTGTCTGGGCCCCGAATGGTGGTGAGGGAGGAAGTGTAAGGGCAGGTGTAGCACTTGTTTCGCTTACAAGGATAAGTGCCAGGAGGGAGATCGGTGGGAAGGGATGGGGGGGGGAACGAGTGGACAAGGGAGTCGCATAGGGAATGATCCCTGTGGAAAGCAGAAAGGGGGGGGGAGGGAAAGATGTGCTTGGTAGTGGGATCCCGTTGGAGGTGGCGGAAGTTACGGAGAATTATACGTTGGACCTGGAGGTTGGTGGGGTGGTAGGTGAGGACAAGGGGAACCCTATCCTGAGTGGGGTGGCAGGTGGATGGGGTGAGGGCAGATGTGCAGGAAATGGGAGAGATGCGCTTGAGAGCAGAGTTGATGGTGGAAGAAGGGAAGCCCCTTTGTTTAAAAAAGGAAGACATCTCTTTCGTCCTGGAATGACCATCTTCCACCATTGCATTGGACTTCTTCACCACCGACTCAGCCTGGAAGTTAACCTTTAGGGTATCCTGCACAAGGGCTCACAAGTCCCTTTGCATCTCTGCACTTTGAATTCTCTCCTCATCTAAATAATAGTCTGCCTGTTTATTTATTCCATCAAAGTGCATGACAATACATTTTCCAACATTGTATTTCATTTGTCACTTCTTTGCCCAATCCCCTAAACTATCTAAGTCTCTCTGCAGGCTCTCTGTTTCCACAACACTACCCACTCCTCCACCTATCTTTGTATCATTGGCAAATTTAACGATAAATCCATTAATCCCATAGTCCAAATAATTGACATGCATCATAAAAAAGTAGCGGTCCCAACACTGAACCCCACTCCACTGGTAACTGGCAGCCAGTCAGACTTGGATCCCTTTATTCCCACTCTCTGTTTTCTGCCGATCAGCCAATGCTCCACCCAATGCTAGTAACTTCCCTGTAATTCCATGGGCTAAGCAGCCTCATGTGAGGCACCTTGTCAAAGGCCTTCTGAAAATCCAAGTACACCACATCTACTACAACTCTTTTGTCTACCCTGCTTGTAATTTCCTCAAAAAATTACAGTGGGTTTGTCAGGCAAGATTCCTTTCAGGGAACCTTTCAAGATTCCTTGGAGGTGTTGTGGATAGTGTGGAGGGCTGTCAGAGGTTACAGCAGGACATTGATAGAATGCAAAAGCAAAAATGGGCTGTGAAGTGGCAGATGGAGTTCAACCCAGATAAGTGTGAGGTGGTTCATTTTGGTAGGCCAAATATGATGACAGAATATAGTATTAATGGTAAGATTCTTAGCAGTGTGGAGGATCAGAGGAAAGCTTGGGGTCCGAGTCCATAGGACACTCAAGGCTGCTGCGCAGGTTGACTCTGTGGTTCAGAAAGCATACAGGCCTTCATCAATCGTGATACTGAGTTTAGGAGCCGAGAGGTAATGTTACAGCTATATAGGACCCTGGTCAGACCCCACTTGGAGTACTGTGCTCAGTTCTGGTCACCTCATTATAGGAAGGATGTGCAAACCATAGAAAGGGTGCAGAGGAGATTTACAAGGCTGTTGCCTGGATTGGGGAGCATGCCTTATGAGAATAGGTTGAGTGAACTCAGCCTTTTTTCCTTGGAGCAACAGAGGATGAAAAGTGACCTGATAGAGGTGTATAAGGTGATGAGAGGCATTGATCGTGTGGATAGTCAGAGGCTTTTTCCAAGGGCGGAAATGGCTAGCACTAGAGAGCACAGTTTTAAGGTGCTTGGAAGTAGGTACAGAGGAGATGTCAGGGGTAAGTTTTTTTATGCAGAGAATGGTGAGTGCGTGGAATGGGCTGCCAGCAACTGTGGTGGAGGCGGATACGACAGGGTCTTTTAAGAGACTGCTGGACAGGTATGTGGAGCTCAGAAAAATAGAGGGCTATGGGTAACCCTAGGTAGTTTCTCAGATAAGGACAAGTTCAGCACAGCTTTGCAGGCTGAAAGGCCTGTATTGTGCTGTAGGTTTTTTATGTTTCTAAACCATGCTGGCTTTGGCTTATCTTGTCATGTGCCTCCAGGTTCTCTGTAATCTCATCCCTAACAATCAATTCCAACAACTTCCCAACCACTGATGTAGGGCTAACAGGTCTATAGTTTTCTTTCTGCTGCCTCCCACCCTTCTTAAATAGTGGATAACATTTGCAATTTTCAAGTCATCCGGTACAATGCCAGGATCTATTGATTCTTGAAAGATCATTGTTAATGCCTCCGCAATCTCTCCAACTACATCCTTCAGAATCCGAGGGTGCATTCCATCAGGTCCAGGAGGTTTATCTACTCTCAGACCAGTAAGCTTCCTGAGCACCTTCTCAATCGTAATTTTCACTGCACAAATTTCACTTTTCTGACACTCCTGTATGTCTGGTATACAGCGGATGTCTTCCACTGTGAAGACTGATGCAAAATACACATTCAGTTCCTCTGCTATCTCTGCATCTCTCATTACAATATCTCCAGTGTCATTTTCTATTGGTCCTATATCTACCCTCAACTCTCTTTTACCCTTTATATACTTAAAAAAGCTTTTAGTATCTTCTTTGATATTAGTCTCTAGCTTCCTTTCATAATTCACCTTTTCCTTTTTAATGACATCTTAGTTTCCTTCTGCAAGTTTTTAAAAGCTCCCAGTCCTCTATCTTCCCACCAGCTTTGGCTTCCTTGTATGCCCTCTCTTTTGCTTTTACTTTGGCTTTAACTTCACTTGTCAGCCACGGGAGTGTCTTTCTTCCATTCAAAAATTTCTTCTTGTTCTTGCACATCCTTCATTATTGGCAGAAACTCCAGCCATTGCTGCTCTGCTGTCCTTCCTGCTAATGTCCCTTTCCAGTCAACTTCGGCCAGTTCCCCTTTCATGTCATTGTAAAACCAGAGCATCTGGAGGAAGCGCAGTAGTCACAGGTAGCACATACCTAATCCTTTTCACTTTCATTTCATATGTGGCTTTAACTACAAACACTTCTGCATTATGGCATGGAATGAAAATTTGATTGCTATAATTCACACGTGAGATTCAATAAAAGGAAAGCACAAATTTGGCAATATGAGAACACATTCAAAGAGTTCATTGAGGAAATAAATGGTGTTTTGTAAGAATGGGTTACTTTCAATATCAGCTGGTATAAAACTTGTGAAACAAAGTAGTTAATAGTATAATCAGGATAGGAGGTGAAAGAATAAAAAGCAAATATGGGTACTTAAGACAGTTTGCATAAACTAATCATTTTAGCAAACTTAGGCTGACATTGAAGGGTTTAGAGAATTGGGGGATGAGGATTTGAAATATGAGGATTGTGCAGTTCATCCCTTGCCTATATGCCACACCAACTTGCATCTAGAATTACAAGAGACAAGTAACATGTGGGCCAAGCAATTCTCAAGCATTGATTATTTCCAAAAGAAAGTTTCTAAAACACTTCACAATATCTTAATGGTCATTACTGTTAATAAGTAACCTGTCATCAACAAGCCGTTGTGGTTTGTGCGTGCCTGTCTATATGTGTGCCTGGGGATGAGGAGGTAGGGGTGGTGGGAAATTGGTGATGGGACCAGGAAAGAGCATGGTACGACACTTCTTTCACCACCATAGTATTGTTTTAGCAAGAATAGGGTTCTGGGTATTCTGTGGTGAGTTATTCAAAGGATGAGCCCTTGAATGTGCACTAGAACTAAAAATCCTCTATGGATATAATGCAGACTGATGCAAGATCTTATTGGTCTTTCTTCCCTCCTTTCTTAAACCCTATGTTTTACAAAACCTTCAATGAGGTGTTAGTTTAATATTAAAAATAACTTTTCATAATATGTATTTCTGTTCTTCTTTAGAGTAGAATTATCTTTAAAGAAATCTAACATTGGTCCATTTGAAGTAAGTATTAATCAGACTTTAGTTTCAGGTACAATGTTTGTACTTTTGACAACAAGAAATTTAAGCTGCTCCCTCCCACCGTAGATTGATAATTTCACTGACATGAATAAAGCCTCCAAAACACAGCAAGAGTAAATTCCAACAAAACTACTGAGAATGTCAATTACAAAACATAGACTTTTTCAACATTATGAAATCAAAAATGTTTTTTTCCCACAGTGAAATGAGAACTCTTTGGCATGTTATGTCAGATGGAGAATGTCTGACATATGTCATTGCTGTTCGCTTATTCCTCACCCTATGGAAACGCTGCCTGCACCACACTGAACAAAGCCCCTTCCCCTTGTGCTATTTCCCAGCCCTTTCCCCAAGAGGGGTGAGCAGAGTGGGTCCTAAATAGGGCTGCTTAGTCATGGGTGCAGCTGCAGAAATCCTCTTTCCGCCTCAGTCCAAGAGCCCAACGGCTGAATTGAACACCTAATGTGCCTGTTCGTGACTAGGGGCTTCCAGATATCACAATTCCAGATGACCTGCCCCCTTCATTACTTGCTGATCCCCACGGGACTTAATCCAAGATGCCAGGGTGCATTTTATTAATGGAGAACACCTGTGCATGAGTTTGTTTAATATGGGGAGGCAGATGCACAGGCAGTGGTATGGAAAGCAAGATCACTGGGAACCCTTCCTGCTGCAGTCTTGCTCCACCTTCACTGTTGTGATGTGTCATCATCATCTTCTGCCAGCTTCAGCAGTGAGATCTTGGTTGGATTGCTCCTTGTCTGGAATCTCCCCTTGACCTCTTGGGATCTCAGGAATTCACAGACTTTTCCATCATAACAAGGTGACAATCCTTAGAGAAGCCCCTTGTCCACTGCAGCCCCACACCACAAAACAATCTTAGGCTCTCCTGAGGGCCTGCTCTGCTTTCTCAACTCAACTGCATCCCACAGCCGATCTACTGCTGCCCCAGCCCTATAAACCTACAACGCCCAGAATCCAACATCCCATCTGCCAGCCTACAGTATCTTGAAATTAGGGTCCCAATGTCACATGGTGTTTCAATCAAAATTACTTATCTATTTGCATGCAATTGCTTTCTCCTCATTATAGCATACTTTGTTTTCAGGTGAACTGTCTACAAGCTGGAATTGATTTCTTAATTTCCATTGTTATTTTACCACGCATTAACTGTAAGTAACCAAAAGAAGTTGTAACTTTTACTTGAGATTTTCTACATTAATATCACCATTTTTTCCTCAGCAATACAAAAATCTCTCAATTGATTCAAATGTAAACTCTGCTGATAAGCAGATGATCAAGAAGATCATAAAATCATAGGAGCAAGATTAGGACATTTGGCACATTGAGTCTGCTCCACCATTCGATCATGGCTGATTTATTTCCCTCTCTACCCCATTCTCCTACCTTCTCCCCATAATCTTCGACATCCATAGCCAACAAGAACTTAGCAGCCTCCATTTTAAATACACCAAATGACTTGACCTCCACAGCCAACTGCAGCAATGAATTCCACAGCTTCACCACCCTCTGGCTGAAGAAATTCCTCCTTATATGATATATATAAATTTCTCCTGAGACTGTACACTATGGTCCTAGACTCTCCCACTACTGCAAACATCCTCTCCACATCCACTCTATCCAAGCCTTTCAATATTTGCTAGGTTGCAATAAGATTCCACCTCATTCCTCTAACTCTAGCGAGTACAGGCCCAGAGTCATCAAACACTCCACTTAAATTAACCCTTTCATCTCCAGAATAATTTTCGTAAACCTCTTCTGGACCTCTTCAATGTTAGCACATTCTTCCTTAGGCATGGGGCCCAAATATTAAAATCACAGGTTCAGTTTCAATACTGGACTGCAACAGGGGCAATAATAGTTACTAATAAAGTGAAAAACAATTAGGATTCATATTCTGACTTTAATTGGGCATTGCATTACTAGAGTGGTAGAGCCATACATCATGGAAACAGGCACTCAGCACAAATCATCCATGCCGACTGTGTTGCCCAGCAAGCTAGTTCCATCTGCCCTAATTTGGCCCGTAGTCCCTCTAAACCTTTCCTATGCATGTACTCATCTGGGTAGCTTTTAAATGTTGCTCATGTTCCCACCTCAACCTCTACTTCTGGCAGCTCATTCCAAATACACACCGTCCTTTGCGTCCAGAAGCTGCCCCTGATGTCCCTTTTAAATTTCTTGCCTCTGACCTTAAACCTCTAGCCTCCTGCTTTGACCACCTCACACCACCCCCAGAATAAAAATGATTAAATGTTTTCACTCTGTCGGTGCCCCTCATGAAGTTATATACCTCTATAAGGTCACCCTTTAATCTCCATTGTTCCACAGATTAAAGTCCCAGTCTATGCAGTGACTTCTTGTAACACAACCCACACTGTTACCCCCTCCCCACAACGTCTATGCAACATTTTTGTGAATCTTTTCTGCACACTTTGTAGTTTAATAACATCTTTCCTATAACAAGGTGACAAAAACTGTACAGAATACTCAAAGTGTGATCTCACCATCTTATAGAGCTGCAACATAGCTTCCTGCCGAACTCCTATACTCTGTGAAGGCCTGCATGCCGAACAGCTTCTTCACCACCCTGTCTACCTATGACACTGCTTTCAGCTAACTATGCACTTGTATTCGAGGTCCCTCAATTCCATAACACTCCACAGGGCTTTACTATTCAATGTAAAATTTCTATCCTGATTTGATCTCCTAAGATGCAAAACTTCACATTTATCTGGATTGAAAGCCATTTGCCAATCCTTAGCCCACATACCTAGCCAATTAAGATGCCCTGTAATTTTTTATAACCTTCTGCACTATCAGCAAACTTACTAACCATGAATTCTACACTCACATCCAAATTGTTTATATAAATTACAAACAATAAATTCTCAGCACCAACCCCTCTGGCACACCAATATACAAGTGTCTCCCCCCCCCCCCCTTTACATAGGTAGAGTGTTCCTATGAAATCTTCCTTAAGCCGAAATGGCGTAAAGCGAAGAACCATAAATTTATATGGGAAAAAATTTTTGTAAAAGCGAAAATCCTCTTTGTTATGCAAAAACAGGTTACTAACGTAGGTCTTTTGTAAAAGCAAAGTGGCATAAAGCGAACATTCATAAATTGGGGGACACCTGTACACCATTTCTCCTGTCTTGAGAAACGACTCTCAACCATCACCCTTCACTTCATACCACTGAACCAATAATGGATCCAGCCTGCTATCTCCCCATTAGATCCCTTGTGATCCAACTTTCCAAACAGGGCTGTCATGAAGGACCTAGTCAAAGATCTTGCTAAAGTTCATGTAGACAGCTAGATAAAACAGCCATCTAATGTATATAGGCCCCTCAAAGTTGATAGGGTAATTGAGTAGGCATATGGTGTGCTGGCAAGGATTCAGCTCAAGAGCCACGAAGTGGTGTCATAATTCTTTAAACTCTGGTCAGACAACACTTGGAGTAGTGTGTTCATTTCTGGTTGTTTCATTATAGGAAGGATATCGGATATGGAAGGTTTAAAGAGGATGCAGAGGAGATTTACCAGGATAACGCCTGGATTAGATGGCAAGTCTTATGAAAACAGGTTGAGCAAGCTAGGGCTTTTTGTCTTTGAAGTGAAGGAGGATGCAAGATGACTTAATAGAGATGTACAATATGATAAGAGGCATAGATAGAGTGAATAGCCCAAGACTTTTTCTGAAGTCTTAAATGGCTAATTCAAGGGGGGCATAATTTTAATATGATTGGAGGAATGTATGGGGGGGGGATGTCAGAGGTTGAGTTTTTCTACTCAGACGGTGATGGTGCATGGAACACCCTACTAAGGGTGGTGGTAGAGACAGATACATTAGGGACATATAAAAAAACCTTTCAATGGTCACATGGGTAATAGAAAAATAGAGGGTTATGTAGGAAGGAATGGTTAGATTGATCTCAAAGTAGGTTAAAGGATCAGCAGAACACAGTGAACTAGAGGGTCCTGTCGTGTTCTATGTTTTATCTCATTGTCAAAGCTTACACGTTATTTAAGGTCACTTGCAAAGAATCAATGCTTTCAAGACTGGAAGAAAGATCAGAAAATCGGTGAAATAAATTAATTTTATCAACTTTTGGAAAATCAATATGAAACAATTCATACATTTAATTATGCTTCGTGGCTCCATGCAGTAGTGTCACCAGTTGACAAGATTGCATCCAACATGGTTTTAGGAAGAATGGAGCAAGGCTTTTGAAGAAGGAGGGTGGTTTGGGGGTTGTGGATGACAGGTGCATCCTGAAATGCTTTTAGAAATTGAAACAGAAATAAATTGCAAACAAAAGGTATGGTCAGAACTGTAAGATGGCCTATTGTTAATTTAACGATTAAGCCTATCATACTTATAACTGGCACACAAACTATTGTTTTATGCAGCTGTCCTTGCCAATGGATATTCACTGCCTCTGATAGACCAGATCAAACTTTCCAACATTATTGTACAGCCACATAAGGTAAAGTGAGTTAAGCAAATGGTGCATCTCATATGAAACAATGTACAAAAGCAAAAGGAAATTACAGATGTTGGATATCTGAAATAAAAGCAGAACCTATTTGAATGTCTTAGCATGCCAAACAGCAGTTTCAGATAAAGAAGTAGGTTAGCTTTCATCAGAACATACTGATCAGTAGCACCTGTATTTATTGGCCATGACGGGTGCCATGAGTGATCCAAAACATGATGTCTGCATCAAACAGACACCTCTGAGGCAAACCAGGGCAGGTGCCATTTTGAGAAAGGCATTCACTATGAAGTTGGACGTGGCACTTTTTGGTTTGTGCAAGACTAACATTAGAAAGGAGCAAACCACCCAGTAATTCTTGGTGAATCAGAACCCAATGTGCATGTTTGTCTGCCACAACCTGATGAGCTTCTATGACTATAAAGTAATCCTAATCTTTTTTTTCCAGCAATTTCTAAACCAATATTACAGATATTAAGTCATTACTTAGAAATTGTTCAGTGTCTGGGCATTGCTGACAAGGCCAGAAATGATTGCTCATCCCAAAGTGCCTTTGAGAAGATGAGCCTGCATCAGCTCCTGCAGTCCCTCTGGTGAAGGTACTCGTAGTGTTACTAGATAAGGTTTTCCAAGATTTAGAAAAAGTGACAATGTAGGCGCTGTAATATACACTCACTGGCCACTTTATTAAGTACACCTGCTCGCTAATGAAAAAATATCTAAGCTGCTAATCATTTGACAGCAACTCAATGCACAAAAGCATGTGGACAAAGTCGAAAAGTTCAGTTCTTGTTCAGTCCAAACATCAGAATGGGGAAGAAATGTGATCTAAGTGACTTTGACTGTGGAATGACTGTTGGTGCCAGACTGGATGGTTTGAGTATCTCTGAAACTGCTGATCTCCTGGAATTTTCACACACAACAGTCTCTAGAGTTTATTAAGTTGCAACAAAACATCCAGTGTGCAGCAGTTCTATGAGCAAAAATGCCTTATTAATGAGAGAAGTCAGAGGAGAATGGCCAGACCGGTCCAAGCGGGCAGGAGGGCAACAGTATCTCATTTAACTATGTGTCACAACAGCGTTGTGCAGAAGTGCATCTCTGAACACTCAACAAATCAACTTTGAAGTGAATGGGCTTGTTGGGGTCCAGTCCGGAGCCCGCCTTCCGGGTCTTGCTCTGGTCCGCGGACTCCGGACTCCAGGCCTTGCAGCCAGCCCTCCTGTCACACGGAGCCATTGGATCATTTTGGCTTAAGGAGGTACACCCGTTGCCTCCATCGGGCTGGGGTTTCTGCCTTTTCCTACCCGTTGCCTCCGTCGGGGAGGTCCAGCCAGACTGCCGCTGCCCGGCGGTGGTTCTACCCCTTCCTACCCGTTGCCTCCGTCGGGCAGATCCGGCCGGACTGCCGCTGCCCGGCGGGGGTTCTACCCCTTCCTACCTGTTGCCTCTGTCGGGCAGGTCCGGCCGGACTGCCGCTGCCCGGTGGGAGTTCTGCCCTTTCCACCCATTGCTCCCTAAGGGTTGTGCCCCGCACCTGCCCAGGTGTCCGCGCCTTGCCCAGGCCTCCGTGTTTCCGCCTGGGTGGCGGCCCTGCCCAGGAACCATGTGGCTGCCATGAGGAATCCTCCTGCCCTGCCACGAACAACAGGATCCTCCTGCCCTGCCTGAACACTAGGATCCTCCTGTCTGCCACGAACCCTGGGATCCTCCTGTCTGCCACGAACTCTGGGATCCTCCTGTCTGCCACGAACTCTGGGATCCTCCTGCCCTGCCTGAACACTAGGATCCTCCTGTCTGCCACGAACCCTGGGATCCTCCTGTCTGCCACGAACCCTGGGATCCTCCTGCCTCGTCTGAACACTGGGATCCTCCTGCCTGCCACGAACTCTGGGATCCTCCTGCCTGCCACGAACTCTGGGATCCTCCTGCCTGCCACGAACTCTGGGATCCTCCTGTCTGCCATGAACTCTGGGATCCTCCTGCCTCGTCTGAACTCTGGGATCCTCCTGCCTCGTCTGAACTCTGGGATCCTCCTGTCTCGTCTGAACTCTGGGATCCTCCTGCCTGCCACGAACTCTGGGATCCTCCTGTCTGCCATGAACTCTGGGATCCTCCTGCCTCGTCTGAACTCTGGGATCCTCCTGCCTGCCACGAACTCTGGGATCCTCCTGTCTGCCATGAACTCTGGGATCCTCCTGCCTCGTCTGAACTCTGGGATCCTCCTGTCTGCCACGAACCCTGGGATCCTCCTGCCTCATCTGAACTCTGGGATCCTCCTGCCTCGTCTGAACTCTGGGATCCTCCTGTCTGCCACGAACCCTGGGATCCTCCTGCCTCATCTGAACTCTGGGATCCTCCTGTCTGCCACGAACCCTGGGATCCTCCTGTCTCGTCTGAACTCTGGGATCCTCCTGCCTGCCACGAACTCTGGGATCCTCCTGCCTCATCTGAACTCTGGGATCCTCCTGTCTGCCACGAACCCTGGGATCCTCCTGTCTCGTCTGAACTCTGGGATCCTCCTGCCTGCCACGAACTCTGGGATCCTCCTGCCTCATCTGAACCCTGGGATCCTCCTGTCTCGTCTGAACTCTGGGATCCTCCTGTCTCGTCTGAACTCTGGGATCCTCCTGCCTCATCTGAACCCTGGGATCCTCCTGTCTCGTCTGAACTCTGGGATCCTCCTGTCTCGTCTGAACTCTGGGATCCTCCTGCCTGCCACAAACTCTGGGATCCTCCTGCCTCATCTGAACTCTGGGATCCTCCTGTCTGCCATGAACTCTGGGATCCTCCTGTCTGCCATGAACTCTGGGATCCTCCTGCCTCGTCTGAACTCTGGGATCCTCCTGCCTGCCACGAACCCTGGGATCCTCCTGCCTCATCTGAACTCTGGGATCCTCCTGTCTGCCACGAACCCTGGGATCCTCCTGTCTCGTCTGAACTCTGGGATCCTCCTGCCTGCCACGAACTCTGGGATCCTCCTGCCTGCCACGAACTCTGGGATCCTCCTGCCTGCCACGAACTCTGGGATCCTCCTGTCTGCCATGAACTCTGGGATCCTCCTGCCTCGTCTGAACTCTGGGATCCTCCTGTCTGCCACGAACCCTGGGATCCTCCTGCCCCGCCACGAACACTGGGATCCTCCTGCCTCGTCCGAACTCTGGGATCCTCCCACCTCGCCTGACCTCCGGGATCCAGCCCCGCCTGCATTACCCCTTGCATGCCATGGCATCCCCATCCTGTCCTACCCCTAGTACTTCAGTGTCTGCGTCCTGCATTTGGGTCCAATCCTGCCCCCGTTCCTGACAGGGCTATACAGGGGTGTATCTACGGAAAATAGCGCCTATGGCAAGCGCTGAAATTGCACCCCTGTCCAAACATCTGACACCCACTTGACCAAACATCTGACACCCATCTTTCAGATAATTTTACCACAATATCAGCTCAAAAATAGAAGTCAAGCTCGTTAATCTTTTAATTAACAAATTATGGCACTACATGAAAATTATAACTGCTTCCTTGCTTTCAGTGATGCAAATTGGTCTATGATGTGATCAAAGTCTGTTTTTTCAGTTTCTTCTCTTTCTACACTCAGCAGAGCAAGATCGCAGAGTCTGCCTTGACCCATGGAGGCTCTCAAATATGAAAGTATTAGTTTTAACTTTCTGAATGATTTCTCACAGCTGGCGATGGAAACTGCGATGGTTAGCATTATCTGAATAGCAATGCGAAGATTGGGGAAGATGCTCTCATCTCCATACTGAACAATAAATTCAAGAAGCTCTTCAGGTCTTGATATTTTCATGTTGACCTGCCTTGATAGCAATATTCTGCAGTCCAAAATTTCTTCATATAGCTGCTGTCCATCAACATCAGAGCTGTATGATTCACCCAAATTTTCGCACTTCTTCTTTAGGTCGTTACTGTCAGTGCCGTAACACAGTCCCTCAACATCGAGAAGGAACCCAAACTTGGTGTCAGTGTCAGGCAAATGAGCAAACATTTCATCCATTTCTCTGTGAAGATAGTCGAGTGTTCCCCTCATGACTCTTTCCATTTCCTCCTTAGCTGTTAACCCAGCATCTCTCGAGTTCTCATCAGCCATTCGTTTCTTTCGTCTTTGATGTCTTTCAACTTCAATATTCCATTCTTGACAGAGACCGACTCATTCTTTGAGTGACTCACTGACCAACACTTCTCTTTCATCATAAAAATGATCTTGGAGGACTTTCAAATTCAGGGCAGCATTGTGGAAGTCCATGCTAGGATCCAGCAGCCTCTTTTGAATACAGTCAATGCGAATGAGTACTTTGTTCCAAAATCCTAGCAAAATCAGAAAATCGTAACTCAACATGTGGTTGTACAGCTGCCTTATGTCACTTCTTGTTTCACTGGTCTTGTTTTCATTGTCTATCATGTCCTGGAGAACTTGAAATATCTCCTCAAGGTACTTGTTGACAGGCTTCACTGCTTCTGTCTTTGCACTCCACCTGGTTTCAGACTCCGACTTAACGACCACAGGCACTGCGTTTTTGGGTTTTTCCCAGCGCTGTGTTGAACGAGAGAAAAACACGTAGAGAGCTTCGATGGTTTCAAAAAATGTGACCATCATTGCATCCTGCTTGGCTGCATGTACATCCACTAAGTTGAGTGAGAGATTGTTGCAATTCACAAACACTGCCAGGTTGTTTTTCTCACTTACTCTTTGATGAACACTACTTATGTGTCCAGCCATCACAGCAGTGTTGTCATAGCACTGTGACCAACAATCTTGTAACTCCATTTTATCCTTCTCTAGCTGTTTCAAGACATCTTCAACCAATCTCTCAGCATCCTTCTGGCTTATCTGGATAAAACCAAGGAAGGACTCTCTAACACGGACTGTTTTCCTCTCAACATCAACTTCCACATACCTCACTACTTCTGATATCTGCTCACAATGTGCCTGATCAGGAGTGGAGTCGAACATGAGATCACAGTAGAGGTGTCTCTCTCCCCCACCCCCCCCCACAAAGATAGAGCATTCCTATGAAACCTTTTTTAAGCCAAAATAGTGTAAAGCAAAGAACCATAAATTTATATGGGAAAATTTTTCGTAAAAGCAAAAATCCTCATTGTAATGCAAAAACAGGTTACTAATGTAGGTCTTTTGTAAAAGCAAAGTGGCGTAAAGCGAACATTCGTAAAGCAGGGGACACCTGTACTTGGCTTTACAAATGCTTCTCAGTAAAATCAGGTGAACAATGGATGCCATCATGTGGATGAATTCGTTCTGGACACCCAGTGAAAGATAAGACGTGGATCCAGGATGACTTTCCAAATGAGTGAGGTGTTCTTTTATGACAGGGTCAAAGATGGCCAGTAGTTTCAATAAGCCAAGGAAATTTCCCACATTGGAGTCATCATCTAACTGAAGTGACTCCCTATGTCCTTGCAAAGCCAGGTTCTGAGTCGCAAGGAATTTTATGCAGTGAAGGATTCTCGTCAAGATATCACGCCACTTCTGCTTTTCCTTCTCAATCTGTGACTGAAATACCGCATCAACAACTCCTCTGTCTCCTGCTAAATTTCTTTTCACTGTGTGAAGCATTCCCAATAATTCTTGGCATTTTCATGAACACTAATCCTTTCAGGTGCTTTCCAGTGGTTGAATTCACTTTCCTGCTCCAATGAGGATTGATGGTCTGACCAGGAATAGAGAAGACAAGAGATACAAAATGCAGACTTTTTAAAAGGGGAATAGACCAGCCATGAGCGAGTCACTTCCTCGTCTCGACCACTTCCCAATTTCCTCTTGAACCAAGTTTTGTTCATTGAGTGATTATTTGTTGGTAGGAAAGGCCCCTCACTGTTCTGGAAATACTTCGAACCCAGCTTTATTATTTATGTTCTCAACGCGTCAGGCAGAACTGCTTTTCCAGTATCCTTGTTGAACTTCAGAAGTCCAATGTCATGCTGTTCAATCACTTCTGGTATGACAGTTCGAGGCTCTTTGACACCATCCAGTTCACTAGGTTCAGTGTCATCAGGTTCAATCTCGTCAGGTAAAATCTCGTCAATAAACTCAACATCACCACCACCACCATTGTCTTTCCCTCCTGTCATGTCCATGTTCTCTGTGGCAGCCTCACACTTAATCTCGTCATACTCGGATTTATCTGACTTGACTTCCTCCTCAGCTTGTGATGCATTTGTACTTGATCCACCTTCGGATTCTAACAAACTTGTAGCAGGTGCAGGCGACTCCATGGAACATGTCCAACTACTTGTTCCAGGCTTTTCAAAGAAGGGCATGAAGAACTTGCTCGACTTCTTGGCTTCCTCCGCCTCCAACTTTCGTCTCTTCTGTCCTTCAGCTCCACTTTCCTTCTTCTTTGTGAAGAAACGTTTCATGGTCTTCTTACACAATGCTCTGAAATAAGGCCATCCTAGTGCTTCTCACCCATGATAATCAAAGACAGATCATACATCTGAAGAAAATTCTTTTTTCACTATCCAAGGATAGAATGTCTGACTTTAATAGAAACTGCTCAGTGGTGCCCCCCCCCCCCCTTCAAGTGGCACCTAGGGCACATGCCATACCTTAGATACGCCACTGGGGCTATAGCAGTAGAAAACCACAAAAGTACAGTGAGTGGCCACTTTATTAGGTGCGGAACAAGCCACCGAACATACTAGAAATGACGGAGGTGCAAAGTCCCTCTCTACACCCACACTTCTGAGGTTGTTGCCGTTAATTTTGTGTCCTGTTAGTATATGACATCCCAAAATGCGTTGCCTCACACTTGTTGATTATAAAAGCTGATACCCACTATACCATATCTACTGAATTTTAAAATATTTCTGGTACAAGAATTTTGCTGCATGCATTCATTACACAACCTTGCAAAGGTTTTCAAGACCACTGACTTTATTGAAATAAATACTTTACACATGGACTTGTTAATTAAAAACAAATTATTTTTGTGTACAAATCACCACTTGGGCACATTCGAAGAGGGTCTCAGACAAATGTCGACTGCTGATAATTTGAATCAGCAACCTCCCCATTGCATCACTTCCCTTTTAAAACCTGTAACAAAAACTTTATTTTAGAATGCACATTAAAAATGGAATTTAATTCAGAATGTCTCCATGACATTTTCTTTAAAGTATTTTGAGATTTTATGTTAAGTTTGATTTTGCATTAAACTGTGTGTATACTTCCAAATTCCCAACTCCGTGCTGTAAATTTTAATGCAGTCAATTATAAATTCGGTCAGCTTAAGGAGTCAGTCGTGGTAACGGTTTCAGACCCATAGGGGTCACTATTGTACTGATTGTGATTTTGAATGAAATATTTACTGTATAATGAATGAACAGTCTTTGAATTAGAAAATTTCGCTCATAAACAGAAAGACTGATGTTATCACTGCTGTCCTTATTTTGAATGTATTAAATAGAATTTTATATTATGTCAATTGCAATTTTAACATTCATTGGCTGTTTAACTTTTTTCTTCCAAATGTATCAGTTGTTAGTGTGCCTCCACTGACACAGACAGCCAGACATACTTTATTGATCCCAAGGGAAAGTGGGTTTTGTTACAGCTGCACCAACCAAGAATAGTGTAGAAATATAGCAATATAAAACCATAAATAATTAAATAATAATAAGTTAATCATGCCAAGTGGAAATAAGTCCAGGACCAGCCTATTGGCTCAGGGTGTCTGACACTCCGAGGGAGGAGTTGTAAAATTTGATGGCCACAGGTAGGAATGACTTCTTATGATGCTCAGTGTTACATCTCGGTGGAATGAGTCTCTGGCTGAACATACTCCTGTGCCTAACCAGTACATTATGGAGTGGATGGGAGTCATTGTCCAAGATGGCACGCAACTTGGACAGCATCCTCTTTTCAGACACCACTGTCAGAGAGTCCAGTTCCACCCCCACAACATCACTGGCCTTAAGAATGAGTTTGTTGATTCTGTTGATGTCTGCTACCCTCAGCCTGCTGCCCCAGCACACAACCGCAAACATGATAGCACTGGCTACCACAGACTTGTAAAACATCCTCAGCATCGGCCGGCAGATGTTAAAGGACCTCAGTCTCCTCAGGAAATAGAGACACATTGGTTTTCTGATCATTTCAGAAAGTTTATTCATTTTTCACTAGTTTTCTCCTTTTGCCTTTGATTCTTCACATTCATGGGTATTAGGTGTCCTTTGTTACATCAAACAATGGTTATTCTTAATGGAAACAGAAAGTATGCAGCAGGTTATGTAGGAGACAGAAAAGCTAACTCTGTTTTATGCCTTCACAGCTGTATTACCTATGTATTTCCAATTTCTTCTGCTTTTAGTTCAGATTTCCAGTGTCAGTTGATTTTTTTTTGCCATTCTTAATTCAACAATTAAAACGTTTTCTTTATATTAGCAGTAAACTATTGAGGAGTTGGGATGGTGCACTTTCTGAGTGACCTGGCAAATGATGGGACACAACTGAATGAAAAAAAAAGATATGTGCTCATATTTTAGTATTAGATAATATGGAAACAAAACAGGTCAAAGTAGCTAACACAGTATACAGATTAGATATGATTTAACTTACAGTGGAAAATCTTTAAAGGATAGATGACTTAATCAGACTTATTTTATATTACAGCAAGAATAATATCAGTTATTTTGCCAGCAGATACAGTAAGACAGGACAACTGAGTGTAAGAATTTGATTAAGGGAGATATTGTAAATAATTCTCAATTGTGAAAGCTGATTCTATTCTGCAGTGAGAAAGTTTGCTTAAATGAAGTTTGAAAATACGTACTATGAAGTATAATAAAAAATACAAGTACACAGATTTCCCCCAGTGCATTAGACTCAATATAAAAATATTCATGTGTGAAATAATTTTACTACTAAAGACTAAGAGGTAAACGCTTCCATGATTATTAAAATCTGTAATGTAAAAGTAAATATAACCAGTGCCATGTGCTTACTGAGTTTCTTTTTTATACTTTAGAACTTCCTTCTGTTTGCCACAGATATCACCTATTATTGAACATCAACTGATTTGCCTCACAGAGTCAGCAGTCGTTAGCTGAAACATTGGGAAGAAATGACTTCAATCTTCCTTGTTTAGAACCATGTTTACCTGAAGCTCTTCTTCATTGCAATTCACACACCTAAATTAAACACTTCAATATTTTTTAATTATTTTACTATAATTACCAATGACAGAAGGCTCATAATAAATGTGCCCATGCAGTACTGCAGACATGTAAATTTGGAATAAGAAATGTTCTCAATGAATAAAGAGATCTCCATTTTTTAGCATTAAAAATAAAAAATGATTCTGACTTTAGAAGTATGTTATGCTTTCATTGGCTTCAATTGCTTCACTAAACTGAATGCAATATCCAACACACTCTGTGGATTTTTGATGGATTCATAACTACATGTTTCCAGATAAACATTTGTCATTGCATTTATAGCCATCATTCTCTTTGTCAGCACTTATGACTGCTTGTGCAATCACTTTCGCTGTTTTTAGTAGATTAATACAAGGCTCTCTCTTCTGGTAAAGCAACAATGATAACTTCTGGCTTCTATGTTTATTGAATAACCTCTACAGAGAATCTATGGCATCAATGAGCAGTTCAAGCAGCAGAGAGGCTCTTTAACCAACTAAAAGAAAGCACTTTCACTGAGTTATAGAGAGTGTAAAATAGTAGAAATTTAAGTAGTAGAAATGAACTTTTAAATCATCATGAAGAACAAAAATGATTAAGAGAAAGAAAAATTATTCAAATTACATTTTTAATTTATACCATTAGAATTATAGAGTACACAAACAGCCTCGTGACCATGCTGACCATCAAGTTCCCACCTATACTAATTCCATTTCTACCCGGTCTGTAAACTTCGGTGCCTTGGCGATTGAATTGTTCATCCAGATACCTTTCAGGTGTTGTGAGAGCACTTGCCTCCACTACCTTCACAGGCAGTGCTTTCCAGATTACAGCACCATCAGGGTGAAAATAAAAATCACCTTATACCTGTGTCTTCATTGTCCCATTATAGGGAATAGTCTCTAACTATTTATCCCTTTACAAACCTGTATGCCTCTATCAGCATACTATTACCCCCCCCCCCCCACCTACCAAAAGAAACACACACACACACACACCTCAATGTGTCTTATTCCACTCATTTTCAGGAATGGCTGAAACTGTTCCACCATGAACTGTGGTTCATTGCCTCTGACTAAATGCTCTGGAACACCAGTCCTTGAGAAGAGGCTTCTCAACACATCAGCAGTGTGTAAGGCTCTAGAGGAGGCCACTTCCGACCACTTTGTAGCTGCATCCACTACTAAGAAATCGGTGCCCGTGAATGATCTGGCAAAATCCGCATGAATCCTGTGCCAAGGCAATGCAGGCCATTCCCAGGAATGAAATGGTACTGCTCTTGGCATCTTCTGGACATGTGGCATTCCGCACAGCGCACAGCAAGCTACTCGACCTGCTGATCAATCCCAGGCCACCACGCAAAGCTTTGCACCAACACTTACATTTAAACCACTCCTAGATGACTGGCAACACTTTAGCTCTCAGCTTGGATGGTAGAACAATTTTCAATCTCCACATAAGGCAACCTCCATCTAGGGCAAATATGTCCCAGCGCAGAGTATTATCTCAGAGTATTTCAGTCTGAGTATTATCAGTCTCAGAGAACTTTGCTCTGGGTGTCGGATGTGGGAATCCTCCAGTCTCCCAGATGGCCACATCTGCACCAAGATGCAGCTCCTGAGAGACCCTGTTAGGGATCTGGAGCTGTGGCTTGATGATCTACAGCTTATTAGGGAGAGTGAACGGGAGATAGAGAGGAGCTACAGGGAGTTAGTCACCCTGAGGCTGCTGGAGTTAGATAAGTGGGTGATGGTCAGGGAAGCGAGGGAAAGAGCTCAGATAGTAGAGAGGACCCCTGTGGCCATCCCCCTCAGAAATCGTTATCTTGTTTTGGATGCGGTTGAGGGGGATGATCTGACAGAGGACGACCACAGCAATCGGATCTCTGGCACTGAGCCTGGTTCTGTGGAACAGAAGGGAAAGAGGAAGATGAGGAATGCAGTAGTGAGGGGAACAGACAGGAGGTTCTATCAGTCTTATAGAGATACCCGCATAGTACATTGCCTCCCAGGTGCCAGGTACGGGAAGGCTCGGATCGGGTGTAGAGTATTCTGAAAGGAGAAGGTGAACAGCCAGAAATCTTAGTACATGTTGGTACGAATGACATAGGTAGAAAAAGGGAGGAGGTCCTGAAGAGAGAATTCAGGCAGTTTGGTAGGAAGCTGAAAGGCAGGACCTCTAGGGTAGTAATCTCAGGATTGCTGCCTGTGCCACGTGCTGGCGAGTGCAAGAATAGCATTATCAGGCATATTACTGTGTGGCTGAGAGACTGGTATAGGGGGCAGGACTTCAGATTCCTGGATCACTGGGGGTTCTTTCGGGGGGAATTACGACCTGTACAAAAAGGTCGTTTTTGTTACAAAAAGGTTACACCTAAACCCAAAGGGATCCAATATCCTAGCGGGCACATTTAATAGAACCGTTAGGGAGGGTTTGGCAGTGGTATGGGAACCGGAGTGATAGGGCTGAGGAAGAAAACAGAAATAAATCAAAGATAGCGTGCAACAGAGATGATAGAAAGAACAGGCAGGAGATGAGGCTTAATCAAAGCCAGCGGCAGGAGTTACAGGGCAATAGAGGTGTGGTACAGTTAAATCAGAAAGCAACAAATACTGGATAGAGGGTGTTGTATATGAATGCACACAGCATAAGGAATAAAATGGACGATCTTGAAATTCAGCTACAGTTTGGCAAATATGATGTTGTGGCCATCTCTAAAAGTCAGTTAAAGGATGGCTGCCATTGGGAGCTGAACGTCCAAGGATATATGGTGTATCGGAAAGATAGGTTAGTAGGCAGAGGGGGTGCTGTGGCTCTGTGTGTAAGAAATAATATTAAATCATTAGAAAGAGATGGCATAGATTGAGTTAAGAAATGACAAGGGTAAAAGGAACCTTATGGTCTTATTGCCAATAAGGGTATAGCAACATTACATCATAAATTCTGGTTAGGTGTTCATTATTTCATTGTCTTCTCAATGGTAACACTTGGTTTCAAAATCTGCAGATCTTACTGAGGGAACAATAAGATCCCTCTGCACAGAGTAGTGGAAGATGGTGACTTAATTGCGCTTGCAAAGAAATTCTAAATGGTTTTCCCCTATGAAACAACAATAAGATCCTTTTCATACATACAAAATGAACGTAGAAACACAGGAGATTGCAAATGCTGGAATCTGCAGCAACAAACAACCTGCTGGAGGAAATCAACAAGTCAAGGAGCATCTGTAGGGGGGTGGAGAGATTGTTGATGTTCTGACTTGAAACCTTACATCAGGACAAGGAGCGGACAGGAAAGATGGGCAGTATAAATAGGGGGATAAATAAAATAGGAGCTAGTAGGGGATTGCTCAAAAATTTCTATCCCCCTGCCCACCCTCAGATATTAATCGAGCTACTGTGTTCCTCTAAAAGTTTGTTTGTTGATACAAACTTAATTTATTTTCTCCCCATGCTCCAACAAAGTTGACAAAAGTTGTTCATCACAAGACACCCTTCAGCCTGAGATGTGTTACCACCCTGAACCATTCCAGAATTTGTAACTTTGGAGAAAAGAAATACTGATCAGCTTTCAAGGATTATCCCGAGTTTCCAATGCCTGTCACTCCAATGAAAGCTCAATGAACAGCTTCTCAACTTCCCATTAAACACTTAATAGATCTTGGGATTCAATGATGAATTCAATAATCTCAGAAAACTGTCATTTCATAACATTGCATTTGCCTTCCTTACTACTGTCTCAACCTGCAAGTTAACGTTTAGGGAATCCTGGACTAGGACTTTTTACACTTCCAATTTCTGAGTTCACTCCCAGTTTAAAAAATAGTCTACACCTTTATTCCTTCTATTAAAGTGCATAACAAGCTCAGTTATAATTGATATCTGTACCCAGATGGAACTCCTGAGGTGCTACTGTTGCCATGAGGCCTGCTAGCCAGCTGCTCTCTCATGCCTCTGTAGTTAGCTTTATTCAACTGTAATTCCAAGATATCCAACTTTAGCTTCTCCCTCTCAAATTCAAGTCTATCATATTATGATCACTGCTTCATAAGAGATCTTTTTTCTTAAGCTCCCTAATCAAATCTGCATCATTACATAACACCCAGTGCAGACCTGTCTGGACCACAAGCTGCTCGAAAAAGCCATCTCATAGACATTCTACAAATTCTTTCTCTTGGTATTCAGCACCTACCTGAATTTACCAATTCACCCATGACCATTGTAACATCGCTCTTTTTACATGCATTTTCTACCCCACATGCTGGCTACTGTTCAGATGCCTGCATATAACTCCCACCATTTTCAACTTCTCACTGCTACAGGCAGAAGTTCCCACTTGCTTCAGAAAGGCAACAATTATACCAGTGCCAAAGAAGAATAATGTGGGCTGCCTTAATGACTATCGCCCGGTAGCATTCTCATTGACAGTGATGAAATGCTTTGAAAGGTTGGTTATGACTAGACTGAACTCCTGCCTCAGCAAGGACCTGGACCCATTGCAATTTGCCTAACATCACAATAGGTCAACAGCAGATGCAATCTCCATGGCTCTTCACATGGCTTGAGATTACCTAGACAACACAAACACCTACATCAGGATGCTGTTCATCAAATATAGCTCAGCATTTAATACTATCATTCCCAGTCCTGATAGAGAAGTTGCAGAACCTGAGTCTCTGTACCTCCCTCTGTAATTGGATCCTCAACTTCCCAACCGGAACACCACAATCTGTGCAGATTGGTGATAACATATCCTCTTCAATGATGATCAACACTGGCGCACCTCAGGGGTGTGTGCTTAGCCCACTGCTCTACTCTCTGTATACACATGGCTGTGTGGCTAGGCATAGCTCAAATACCATCTACAAATTTGCTGACGATACAACCATTGTTGGTAGAATCTCAGGTGGTGACAAGAGGGCATACAGGAGTGAGATATGCCAATTAGTGGAATGGTGCCACAGCAACAGTATTGTTGCCAATACTGATATTGGCACTCAATATCAGTAAGACAAGAGAGCTGATTGTGGACTTCAGGAAGGATCAGAAGTGGAGAGAGTGAGCAGCTTCAAGTTCCTGGGTGTCAAGATCTCTGAGGATCTAACTTGGTCCCAACATATTAATGTAATCATAAAGAAGGCAAGACAGCAGCTATACTTTATTAGGAGTTTGAAGCGATTTGGCATGTCAACAAATATACTCTAAAATTTCTATAGATGTAATGTGGAGAGCATTCTGACAGGCTGCTAGTATGGAGGGGCTTCTGCACAGGACACAGGAGCAAAAAAAGCTGCAGAAGATTGAAAATCTAGTTAGCTCCATCTTGGGCACTAGCCTACAAAGTACTCAGGACATCTTTAGGGAGCGGTGTCTCAGAAAAGCAGTGCCCATTATTAAAGACCTCCAGCACCCAGGGCATGTCCTTTTCTCACTGTTACCATCAGGTAGTAGGTACAGAAGCCTGAAGGCACACACTCAGCAATTCAGGAACAGCTTCTTCCTCACTGCCATCCGATTCCTAAATGAATATTGAAGCTTTGGACACTAGCTCACTTTTTTAATATACAGTATTTCTGTTTTTGTACATTTTAATAATCTACTCAATATACGTAATTGATTTACTTATTTATTATTATATTTTATTTTATTTATTATTTTTTCTCTCGCTGCTAGATTATGTATTGCATTGAACTGCTGCTGCTAAGTTAATAAATTTCACATTGTATAAACCTGATTCTGATTCTGGTCGTTTTACCCTGACAGTTTCTTAACTCTACATCTTCTTATCCTATGTCACTTCTTCCTAAGGAATTGATTTCATTGTTTATCAATAAAGCCACCCACCTCCCTGATCTCTCAATATAATGTGTATCCTTCGATGTTAAGCTCCCTTTTGTGCTCTTCTTTCAACCACGACTCAGTGATGCCCAAAACGTCATCCCTGCCAATTTCTAATTGTGCTACAAGACAATCTCCATTATTTTGCATATTGTGTGCATTCAAATATAACACCTCCAGTCCTGTATTCAGCAGCATTTAGGAAGCATCCTGTGCTTTTGGTACACATATAAACCAAAACTTTAAAAGAAGTTTCAACTTCCTAAGCGTCAACACCTTAGAGAAACCAACAAGTTAATGAAATCACAAAGAAAGCATGCCAGTTGCTGTTCTTCATTAGGAACCAGAGTAGGTTTGGTATGTCACTTAAAGACTAGCAAATTTCTACAAATGTACCAAGGAGAACTTTCAAAGCCCGGTATGGAGACGCCAATGCACCAGATCTAATGAGACCACAAGGTGTTGCAGACTCAAGTCATTTCTCTCCACCAACGAGAACACCTTAAAAAAGTGGTGCCAAAAGGCGGCAGCATTCAACATTAAAGACCTTCACCATCAAAAGCACTCAATGTTTTAGGAACAACTTCTTCCACTCGGCTATCAGATTTCTGTATAGTCCGTTAACCCATGAACAGTACCTCACTATCTCTTTCGGCACTATTTATCATTTTAATTTATAGTCAAATTATACATTTGCATTATACTACTTCTGCAAAACATCAAAAATGTTATATAAGTCAAGAGATAATAAAACCTGATTCTGCAATCCTGCCCCGTCAATAGATATGTCCCGCAGCGTCGACTATTTATTTCCCTCTACAAATGTTGGCTGACCTACTGAATTCCTCCTGCAGTTTATGTGTGTGGCTTAAAGTCTCCAGTATCTGCAGCACATCTAGTGTCTTTGACGGGTCACCGATATAGACATGGCAGTACGCCAGAGTTGGGTGCACTAGCGGGACGGGAGAGCGGGAAAACGGTCTTCCTTTACCAAGATGGCGGCCAAAAGGCTAACGACGCTCCTTGTCAAATTCACGTCCCAATCACAAGATCTCGCGATGGCACGACGCGGTTGTCGAGGGAGGCGCTAACTGTTGCCATGAGGCCTGTTGAGTCTGTAAGCCGGTTGTTCTATTCTAGCCCAGTGGCTTTGAGGGGCAGTTTGAGATGGGCACCCCGAATTTTGGCGGCCAAGCCCGCCACCGCGATCCGACGCCGACCGCCTCCAGGCGTTGTTCCGTTGGCCAGTCTATCAGATGGGCCTGGTCTCCGGGAGTTCCTTCGGTCGTCGGCCGGGAGCGGGGCAGCGGTGACAGTAAAATGTCCTGAAGAAGAGTCGCCGCCCCCCTACCTGAACGGGGAGCCGGAGCCAGCTGGCGATAGAACCGGTGAGTGCCCCTGCTCCTGCCTCATAATTAACCTTCCGGCTGTCCACATCGCCGCCCACACCCACTTTGAAGTAGAATTCACTTTCAAACCTCTTTGTATCCTTGATATTCATTAAAACATCTGGTCAAATTCAAATTACAACTTTTGGTTCTTTTACTTTGATTGCCGAGGCCAATCATAGATATAATTTGTGTCGTGTTTTCTGTATGTTTTGAAGAATCAAATTGAGAAGGTACTGGATAGATTAGAACAAGCTTGTGTCCTTACAGAGACCAACCAGAGTGGCTGAGCTACTTGAATACAGTTTTGTATTTAAGGCGAATAAGTCAACTGCAAATCAAACCATGAATTAAGACTAGCATCTGCTAGCCACCTTACGTCTTGTACATGTGGTGAAACATGTATAAACCAGATTTCTTCCATCCCTAGAGGTTGGAAGAATGCTCCTTATAACTCAGTGACACTTGTCAAAGGGACGATACATGATTCTGGTTTTGATCCTTGACTCTAACATTTGATTCGTTTTATTGTTATTTTCAGTTTACTTTGAAACCTATGGGTGTCAAATGAACGTAAGCGACACAGAAATTGCTTGGTCTATCCTCCAGAAAAATGGCTATAAGAAAGTCAACAGCTGTGCAGAGGTAATCTGGATTGTCATAAATTCATTATTAATTATCATTACTAACTATAGCTATTATTTGCATATATAGAACGTTATAGTTTATTTATTTTTGAAAGTAAAGTGCTAAGATTAACTGTAATGTTAAAATAAGCTGTCATCGTTTGGTGTGGGTTAGATGAGAACAATGACTGAAGTTAACTGTTAAGAATAAGGTCAGTGACTGCCTTCTTTGCATCAGATTGTCAGACCAGAGTTTAATTTTGCATTTACTCTTTTTTCTTAAATCTCAAAATGCTGGTAAATATCAGAAAACAAACACTCAGAGCTTCCTCGGCTTAATTTTATTAGCTGGACATAACATTTCAAGGTAGTCACCATTTTCTGTAACAACTGTCTTCTCACCATGGTTAATCCAGTAGAAGGAATGCTGCATTATTTCTCACAGTTCTCAGATCATTCTTGTTTATTAACCTGGATGAGACTCGCAATAATCTGCCTGCCTGCTTTCCTGCTTCCATACTCCTTAAGATAAAATGTAACCGCCATGTTATCTCCTATATTGTCAGCAGTGCAAAGCATTCCCCTGGCCGTTGTAGGCTATTGCTTCTAATATACTCAAATGTTAATATCCCCTTAGCTTTACCACAATCCTATTCTTTGGCTTGAACATGTCTGCTTACTGCAGCTTTCTAAAATCCCCTCTTGATACACCTTTGTGCCTCTTTCTCCAAGTTTCTTATCTATCTTGCTGCTCAATAATAATAAGTCATGCATCCTTTTTGTGGTTTTGAAAACAAAAATTTCAAAATTGCATGGTATTCACATTAACATCTTTTATGTTTAGTAAATGTGTATGTGTCCTCTAATATACTTTCAATTTGTTTTTGTTTGTAACTATACAGACTAGAAAAACGTATACAGGACTTATTTTAGTATTACAGTATGTGGCAAAATAAAACTTGGACGGGCTTTATAATCAACAACATGTTTCTGCATGAATCAGTCGTGCAGTGCATTATAGAACTGTTAATAATGCAGTTATTAACAGGTTCAAAAATGTACTTGCTTTTGTGGAAAGCCATCTAAATTATTCCTGATGAAGGGTCTCGGCCTGAAACGTTGGCTACTGTTTTCTCACGGATGCTGCCTGACCTGCTGAGTTCTTCCAGCGTTGTGTACATATTCTTTGATCCACAGCATCTGCAGTTGTATTTTTGTGTCTAAATTATTGTCGTGTTGCAGCATGACTTCAGTTTGAGCAGCTTTGCAGCTACAGGAGACTGCCACACAATGTTCCCTCTAATTTGTAATGACCAGTGTACGCAAAAATCTTGTGCTGTACAATTTTTTGACCAATGAAGACAATGTGGGCATGAATAATTTCTTCAATAAAAACAGCATAAATAAGCCAGTTCTAAAATCTGCAGACAAATCATCACACATTCATCTTTGTCAACACTGTATCAGAAACCAGAAGAGGAAATGTAATTGTGTATGATCGTGAAATATACCTAACCTGCCAACAAAGTTGAGGGTGACAACCTTTTGTGTGCAATTTAAATACCTTTGTGCTCTAGTAGCAAAAGATGTATACATGCGCAAACCTTAAGAGGGAACATTTCTGCCACGGCACTTATCAGCATGAAGACAATAAAAGTCTCACAAACAACAGCTTGTTTTATATATTAACAAGCTAGGAGTGTGAAACCTGTCTGGCCATTCACTACATAATTACTTGGGATTTTTAATCATAGTAATCCAATGAATTTTAAAAAAAATAATCTGATACGTATTTCTTTTATTGCAGGCTGATGTCATTTTACTTGTAACTTGTTCAATCAGGTATATTTTCACATTTTTTTTATGCAGTCAGTTTTTGTAACTAGATTATTAATTGTTATCTGTGCTTCTCCTTCAAATGAAATCTAGGATACATTTTATAAGTGATGGAGCCTATCATGCAGCCTATCACACACCAAGCCTCCCACTGCTGATTTTTACATGAAAGTTAAAATGTCTACCAGTGTGCACTTCTTAATTTAATTGAATATATGCCTTAAATAAGATCAGTGGTACCTTTATTAACTACTACCTACATGTAGGACAATAACTTTCAGACAAGTATAGGGACTGCAACTTTAGAAAGATAATTTGTAAATGCATCATAAGACTTTTACTTTTGCAGAGAGAAGGCAGAACAGACCATCTGGAACAGGCTGAAACAGCTTACTGCACTGAAATCCAAGCGAGCAAAATCTCAAGTTCCACTTAAAATAGGAATTTTAGGTAGGATGATGTCTGTATTGTGATTATTACAAAGCTAAAGTATTTGGCAAACAATCCATCTATCTCACATTATACCTTTCTGAAAGTTGAGTCTTAACTGATCAAACTTCAAAAGGGAAATTTGGCTTAGAGAAATGAATTGTTATTCCTCTATGGAAAGGCACATTTAAAGGTGATTTACTTAGAGCCAATGTGATACTTACCAAAAGGGCTACAGTGAATGTTGAAGGAGGGAGAAGAAATCCAGTGATAGTGGTTCATATTCACAAAGAATGTTGGTGGTGTGGTGGGTAATGTAGAAGGTTGTTGTAGGTTAAAACGGGACATTGATAGGATACAGAACTGGGCTGAGACATGGCAGATGGAGTTCAATCTGGAAAAGTGTGAAGTGATTCAATTTGGAAAGTCAAATTTGAAGTCAGAATACAGGGTCAATTGTAGAATTCTTAACATTGTGGAGGGACAGAGGGATCTTGGGGTCCACATTCAGAGATCCCTCAAAGTTGCAACATAAGTTCATTAAGGTGGTTAAGAGAGCATATGGTGTGTTGTCCTTCATTAATTGGATTGAGTTCGAGAGCTGTGAGGGAATGTTCCTGCTCTACAAAACTCTGGTGATACCACACTTGGAGTATAGTGTTCAGATCTGGTTGCCTCATTATAGGAAGGATGTGCAAGCTTTAGAGAAGATGCAGAAGAGATTTACTGGGATTGCCTGGATTAGAATATATGATCTTATGATGACCAAGCTAAGGCTTTTCTCTTTGGAGAGAGGGAAGATGAAAAGTGAGTTGATAGAGATATACAGAATAAAATAATAGGCATAGATCAAGTGGACAGTCAAGAGACTTTTTCCAGGGTGGAAATGGCTAATGCAAGGGTGTCTAACTTTAAGGTGTTGGGGAACATATATAAAGGGATGTCAGAGGTAGATTTTTTTTAAACAGAGAATGGTAGGTGCATGGAGCACACTGCCACGGTGGTGGTAGAGGCAGATACACGAGGGATGTTTAAGAGAGTCTTAGATGGGCACATGGATGAATGAAAAATGGAGGGCCATGTGAGAAGGAAGGGTTAGGTTGATCTTGGAGTAGGGTTAAATAGTCGGCACGTCATCGAGAGCTGAAGGACCAATACTGTGCTATGCTGTACTGTTCTATATGTGAAAGATACATAGATAACATCATATCATGTCTAAATGTGAGAAATTCTGCAGATCCTGGAAATCCAAAGCAATACGCACAAAATGCAGGTCAAGCACCATCTTTGGAAATGAATAAACAGTCGCTATTTCGGGCCAAGGCCCTTTTTCAGGACTGGAAAGGAAGGGGGAAGTTGACAGAATAAAAATGTGGGGAATGGGGAAGGAGAATAGCTAAAAGGAGATGGGTGAAGCCAGGTGGTTGTCTTCACAGTTAAACAATTAAAGCAATGTATTTCTATTGTCAAGCAGCCTAGTACAAGCAACTAACAGTGTTAATGGTTTATGATAGGTTGCATGGCTGAGAGACTGAAAGAGGAAATCCTGGAAAAAGAAAAGCTTGTTGATGTTCTTGCTGGGCCAGATTCATACCGTGATCTTCCCAGACTTCTAACAGTCGCTGAAACAGGTCAAAAGGGTGTGAATGTTTTATTGTCACTGGATGAGACCTATGCAGATGTCATGCCGGTTCACGTCAATTCCCAGACAAAAACTGCATTTATGTATGTGTGATCTTAATTTACTAAGTTAAATTCAATGAGAAAAAAAGAACTGACTGGAATGATAAACTTGGTTGTGACAATTGAAGGCTAATCAGTTCAGCTGCTAGGCTTTTGCAAGAGTGTGCCAGGGCAGTCTCCTCCACCTAGCCATCTATGTCATTAGTGAAGTGCTTCAGTGATCTTCACTTCATTAGAAATGGAAATGTTGCCTGATAATTGCTCAGTGTTTAATTCACATATCACATAATGATCTTGATCATCATCCAGAAGTTTAGGGTATCATTTATCACCAAATCTCTCTGTGAACATACTGACAAATAGCTATTGATTAGGAATTTAACTACACGAGCCATGTAAGTGCTGTAAAATTACAAGTAGGTCAATGGCTAGATACTTTGCAAAAAATGACTCTCCTCCTGACTTCCTAAAGACTTTGTATTTCCTACACAATGAAAGTCTCACAGATTTATGAAATATTGGATGAGTGCAGCTCTATAGGTTGTTAGGCAACGCCATCCAAATCTCAGCAGCTGGCTTGATTGAAACCCTGCACCCCATCCTATCTGGGGTACAATAGTTACAGTTGCAGCATTTACAAGATGCCCTGCAGAAATTTTATAAAGGATTTTCAACAGCATCATTTAAATCCGAAATCTTGGCAGCCCACAGAAAGGGCAGCTGGTCCAGTGGATCACCACTATTAGCATGTTTCTTCCCAAGTCGTGCAGTTCCACTGATACACTAATCTGTGAATTTCAGTTCTAGCAGCACAAAGCTGGCACTTCTGCATTTGTAAGAACTGTTTGCCCCACTGTCCTCACAGTGGCTGTAATCTTAATATCCACTTTATTAATTTAGCTGGTATTTCTAATGTCTTAATGGTTTGCATCAAGATTGGAGTAATTTCAGTGCTCATACGCTTTCTTGTATCTATTTAATGTTGTAGCTGTCTGTAGTGCAATACATGATAGAGATTCAAGTTCAAATTTATTGTCATTCTACTGTACACACGTTCCTGTGGAGCCAAGGTGCAAAACACACAGCACAATATAATCACACACAGCACAAATAGCTGCATTCCAGCATATACAGTCACAAAAAAAAAGCACAAGTCCCTGAAGATTGACGTAAAGTGGGAGTTGCATGTTTATGTAAGAGTGTAATGAGACTGTTAATTTATTATTTATTCCACAGTAATTGCTTGTTAGAAGCTATCTTAGCACCGATTAAAATGGACAAGTTCTGGCTGGCTGAAAGTATTTCCCTTGTTCTAGTTCTATCATGCGGGGATGCAACAACATGTGCAGTTATTGCATTGTTCCTTTTACACGCGGGCGAGAGAGAAGCAGACCAATTTCTTCTATTTTACAAGAAGTCAAACTCCTTTCAGACCAGGTAACCCTAGTTTTGAATTTTGAGTGATAATCTTTAAATGGAAGGGAAAGTGTAAGCAGTTTAGAAAATGTCCATCAAAAGTTCAAAAAAGTCTTAAAAAAAATCTTTTTCAGCAATTTGTTGGATATTCTTTCCTAGTATTACTTTAAAATGGCTGGTTGCACAGAATCTGATGTATCTACAGGAAAATCTGCTGCAAACAATGGCTTGGTCCTGCTTGATTGTGATTGCTGTCTGCCTCCTCCCCATGCTCTTCCTGGGGTTTCTGTGAACCTGCTGGCCCTATTTTGCTGATGCTTTAGCCGTCCTGCGAGACAAGGAAAGTGGCATCCAGTCCTCCGGTAGTGGATTCTCTCGGCCCACTCTGGACCATTGGAGGATTTTCACAACTCACTCTTGTTAATTAAGTAAATTAATTTATTGAATTAAGTTAAATAAATAAAAGAAACAGGGTTTGAGACTCATTTGAAATGTACAAGTTGTGCTGTGAGGCCCTCCATTATTGGTTGGGATCAACCATAATTGTTGCATCCCAGCTGTCTACATGATTTGCAAGCCAGGGCAATACAATGTGGAGAGCAAGCTGTTGCTAGTGTATCAGGTTCCCCCTCTCCATGCAGCTGATGAATCCAAAGGAATGGGCGAGACCGATGCATTTTAGCACGAGCAGTGTCATAGGGTTGCAAGTCAGCATTGAACTCAATGTAGGACTGCCCTAAGAACCCAGCTCAAATTTTTTCTCTGGGTTTACTCCCGAAGCCTTCCCCATGAATGGGTATAATCGCAAGGCAGCGGAGGTGTGAGATCAGTTTTCTTTCTCGATGAGCTGCCGACCATAGCTGATGAGCCCCATCTGGTTAAAGCGACTGATTTTAAAGTGCCAGTAACCCAACCTTGCCCTTTATCCTTTTAGTAGAAATGGTTCTGCCAGGCTCAGTAGCTAAGCCACACATGAAGGCCTGGAGCTGGACTTGGTTATCAGAGACTATTTGAGATGCATGCCATTGGGAACATTTGAAAGGTTGTGGTCCTCATTACCACCCTTGTCTATAACAACCTTAAGGAACTTGGGTTATGCTGCAGAGGCATTAAAGTGTAAGGGTTATGCTCTGGAATAAGTTATGGCCAGCTTAAAACTGAGGGCCAAATGCAGTGGAAAGTCATCCACCTGACTTTAACAAATGGAATGAAATAAACTGGAGAACTAATTGGTATCAATCACTAAATACAAAAAAGTATATAGCATAGATAATGCACTTTCAGTTTCCTTCTTAATAACATGCATGAAAATAATATTTCATGCCTTCATATATGTCAATTGATACAGTCTGAAATGATCAAGTGAAGAAGAAATAGTTTTTTTTATGAATTGCTGAATCTGGACATCTGCAGGAGCAGTTACAGTGTCTTGAAAAACTATTCAGGCCCCCAATTATTTTCACATTTTAGTGCCTTATTTTCTAAATTTAAGATATATTGAAGTAAGATTTTTGAGCAGTGTTCATCATGTCAAATCAAAAGAAAAATTCCAAAACCTGTTAACAATTCACTAAACACTAAAAATCAAAATTGAGACTGAAAAGCATCTCATCCCTTTGTAATCACTATGCTCACTTTCCTCAGGTGAGTATTATATATTACCAACTCACTCAGTTTGTTGATTTAGAAAATTGGAGGATCGCCTGTTTTCAATAAATTCATAAAAATAAATACCACACTGTCTGTAAGGTCCAAAAGTTTGATAGATTTTCAACACACCAAACCAAAATGAAAATAAGAACATTCAGGACAAGTCAGGGAAGTGATAATAGAGAAGCACAAATCCGGGGAAGGGTACAAAACTTTCTCAGAGGCACTGAACATACCTTGGAGCTCAGTACAGTCCATCGTGAAAAAGTGGAAAAAATATGAAATCACAGCCACACTGCCCAGGTCAGGCTGCCCCTCTAAGCTAGTCACCGGTGAAGAATGGCACTTGGAAGAGAGGCTACTTTGATGCCAACGTTCATGCTGAGTGAGCTGCAGACGTCAGTAACTGCAACTGGAGATGAAGTTCATGGTTTCATACGTATTAAGGCCTTGCAGTAAAAGGGTATTTATGTAAGAATGGCAAGGAAGAAGCTCTGGCGCTTTTTTTTTTTAAAAAAAAAAGCATATCCTTGCCTGTAAAGATTTTGCAAAGCGTCACTTAGAAGATGCTGTAAAAATGTGGAAGAAAGTCTTGTGGTCAGATGAGACTAAAGTGGAACTTTTTGGCCTCATAGTAAGGTGCTTGTGACGTAAATCTAATTAATATTGCACATTAGCCAGGTAACACCACCACTACTAAAATATAGGGGAGGTGGCATCATGCTATGGGGATGCTCTTCAGCAGCAGGGACTAGAAATCTGGTCAGGATTGATGGGAAGATGAAAGCTGCTAGATACAGAGATCTTGGATAGAAACTGCTAACCTCTGCCAGAAAGCTTAAACTAGGGAGAAAGTTCGCCTTTCAGCAAGACAACGACCCAAAGCACACTGCCAGAGCAAACATGAACTGGCTTCAAATGAAGAAAATTGACATCCTTGAGGGGTTCAGTCAGAGTACTGACCTCAACCTGATCGAATATCTCTGGCAAGGCTTCAAGTTTGCTGTCCACTGCTGCTCCCCAATTAACTTGGCGCAGCTTGAGCAATTTTGCAAGAAGGAAGGGCAAATCTTGCTCCATCACGTTGTGCAAAGCTAATAGAGACTTACCAAAAAGACTGTTGTCTGTAATAGTTGTGCAAAGTGGCTGAACTAAGTATAATTTAAACCATGAAAGGAAATGGGATATTTGGAAGATTAACTTTAAAAACAATAGAAACAAGATTTTTTTAATTTTGAGGGAAATGATGTAATCACTGTGCAGGCTGGTGATTTGGCTCTTAGTTACAACTCCAACTCTGAACCAATATTATTTTAGCCTGGGAACCCAATTACAAAATGATCTTGCTGAGATTTACTAACCTTAGAGACAGCCTCCCACGTTCTGTGTGTGGAGGGTGGGGGGGAATTGAAGGGAATGTGAGGAGAATAAAACAAAAATACATTAATGTAGGATTAATGTAAATAGGTGGCTGATGATGACTAACTGGGCTGAAGGGCCTCATTCTATCCTGAATCCCTCTGAATCTGTAATTAATCTATATTGACCTGCTAAGGCTTTTCTAAGACATTACAAAGATTAAGGAAAAAAACAATAAGACTTTGCTGAAGCATGTACTGAATCTGATGAAACAATTGTGCTCTTGATTGCAGGGTGTAAAGGAGATTACACTACTGGGTCAGAATGTCAACAGTTACTGTGATACATCTGAGATTCAATTTCTCACAAGGGAACCAACACACCTGAGCCGTGGGTTTAGTACTATTTACAGGAATAAACTAGGTGGCTTGCGTTTTGCCAGCTTATTGGATCAGGTTTCAAGGATTGATCCTGAGATGAGAATCCGTTTCACATCACCTCACCCCAAAGATTTCCCAGATGAGGTATGTTTAACCACTCATTTACATTTTATAGGTAGAAATAACAATGAAGAATTCTAATGTTTGTAGTCCAGAATTATAAATGTGTCTATTATATTCCATTACAGTAATATGCTTTGCATGTGAATCATTTGTACAAACAAATCTTTAGCAGTGATGCTTGTTGAATCAGCAGAGAGGCAAAATTATAAAGATCTAAGTTAAGAAAGTAGATAAAGAACATAAGATAAATCCTAAACTTTGCTGCACGTGCAATCTCGACGTGATTTAATAAAAGCAACACACACAAAATGCTGGTGGAATGCAGCAGGCCAGGCAGCATCTATAGGAAGAAGCACTGTCAACGTTTTGGGCTGAGACACTTTGTCCTGACCAGCATTCCACCAGCATTTTGTGTGTGTTGTTTGAATTTCCAGCATCTGCGGATTTCCTCGTGTTTGTGATTTACTAAAATGTTGTTTGGACACTGTTGCCCTGTCATGTTCTGCCTATGTTTTACTTTTGTTTTGTTTGCTATTTTAGTAATTGCAAAAGGTGGAAATTTGTACTTTTTTGGTTGGATTTTTGTTGGTGAGCAGGCTATGATTGATTTTGTAAATGGTGATCTTTTTCCCCTTTTTTTATGCTTCACAGGTCTTGCAACTTATCCAGGAGAGACCCAACATTTGCAAACATATCCATTTGCCAGCACAAAGTGGGAGCACAGCTATACTTAAAGCAATGAGAAGAGGGTATCCTACTTTGCGTTAATTCCTCCGTTAAGCAACATTCGTATAAGTGACTAGGAAATCACATTGATGTTCTTAGATTACACACAACACAGAAACCGGTCCATCAGCCCTCTGACTCTTGAGGTGTTCATGCACAGGATAGATAGCATTATTTTAAATGGAGTACATACTTAGAGTGTAAATGTGGTACAATGAGGCTGTTTTTCTTGGGCAGATCCTTATGAACATGATGTGCTTCTACTCTCATGAATTCTAATGTGGCTGAAGTATGTGCAGATTGCATAAATGGAATAGAATCAGGTTTAAGATCACTGGCATATGTTGTGAAATTTTTGTTTCGTGGCAGCATACGTTGCAAAACATAAGAGAATTATAAATTGCAATAAGAAATATATATTAAAAATACATTAAATAAGTAGTGCAAAAAGAACAAAAAATAAGAAAAAAATGAGGTAGTGTTCATGGGTTCATTGTCCATTCAGAAATCTGATGGCAGAGATGAAAAAGCTGTTACTGAAATGTTGAATGTGTGTCTTCAAGCTCCTGTACCTCCTTCCTGATGGTAGCAAAGAGAAGAATGCCTGTCCTGGGTGATAGGGATAATAATGGATGCGGCCTTTTGAGGCATTGCCTTTTGAAAGAGCCCTCAATGCTGGGGAAGCTAATGCCTATGATGGAGCTGGCTGAGTTTATAGCTTTCTGTAGCTTTTTCTGATCCTATGCAGTGCTCTCTCCCCCCCCCCCTCATCACTCAGCACGCATAGTGATATAATCAGTTAGAATGCTCTCCATCTGTAGAAATTCGTGAGTGTCATTGGTGACATACCAAGCCTCCTCAAAGTCTTAATGAAATATAGCAGCCGTCATGCTTTCTTTTAAATTGTATCAATATGATGGGCCCAGGAAGTGAAACTGCTCACCCTTTTCACTGCTGATTCCTCTGAGGACTGGCATGGGTTCCTGCAACTTGCCCTTCTTAAAGTGCACAATAAATTCCTTGGTCTTACTGATATTGAATGCAAGATTGTTGTTGCAACACCGCTCAATCAGCTGTTCGAGCTTGCTCCTGTACACCATCTTATCACCATGACAAATTCTACCAGCAATATTTGTGTCATTGGCAAATTTATAGATGCTGTTTGAGCTGTGCCTGGCCACACACTCATGGGTGTAGAGAAAGTAGAGCTGTGGGCTAAGCATGCATCCTTGATGTGCACCAGTGTTGATTGTCAGCGAGAAGGAAATGTTAGTTCCAATCTGCACTGGTTGTGGTCTTGTAGTCAGGAAGTCAAGGATTCAATTGCAGAGGGAGGCACAGACGCCCAGGATTTGGAACTTATTGATTAGAACTGGGGGTATGATTATGTTAAGTGTGAAGCTCAATGTGTTAGTGTTCAACGGGATGAGTGGGTGGATTATGCATGATGCTTTTCGTGACCTGGCCGCTGCATGCTCCTGCCAAGCAAATTAAGGTGACGTATGCCCACCTGGAGGCTCCTTTTCTATTTTGTGCCATTAGAGGTTGGAATTTCCGTGAGGAGACAGGTATGCAGAACGCACAGCCAGTCCACTGCAGTTGTCTGTGTGATCAGAATCTGCATGATGACAGCAATAGCTTGGGAGAGGACTTTTTTGTACAGTCGTAATTTTGTATATTGCATTGTACTGCAGTCGCAATAAAAAAGCAAATTTCATGACATGTGAGTGATAATAAACCTGATTCTGATATGGGTCCCTATTGTGGACTCTATTGTGAGAAGGGGCAAGGAGAGGGAAGTCATGGCTGGGAAAAGGGGAAGCGAGACGGGAGGGAGCGTGAAGCACCTGTGGGACATTATGTTATGATCAATAAGCCAATTATTTGGAATCAAATTCCCTTGCCTAGTGTCTCAGGGTTGGGTGTGTATGTACCCATGCCATTCCCCGCCCCAGCACTCCTTCTCTACAACCTATCCCACACTTCTGCCGCAGCACTCCACATTGACAAATACAATACTGTGCAAAAGTCTTAGGCGTTCTAACTGTATATCAACATCTGCTGCCTATCCACTTCAAGGTTCAATGTGCTGTGCATTCAGAGATGCTCTTATGCATAGCACTGTTGAAACACTTGGTTATTTCAGTTACTGTTATCTTCCTGTCAGCTTGAACTAATCTGGCCATTCTCTAACTTCTCTCATTAACAAGGTGTTTTTGTACACAGAACTGCCACTCACTAGATGTTTTTTTGTTTATTCCACCATTCTCTAAATTCTAGAGACTGCTGTGTGTGAATACCCCAGGAGATCAGCAGTTTCTGAGATACTCAAACCACCCCATTTGGCACTAATAATCATTCCACTGTCAGAGTCACTTAGATCGCATTTCTTCCCCATTCTGATATTTGGCCTGAACAACAAATGAACTTTTTGACTATGTCTGCATGCTTTTATTGCTGAATTGCTGCAACGTGATTGGCTGATGAGGTGTTTGCATTAAAGTGTACAAATATTATGGCCACTGAGTATGTATTTGTCCTATTGCAACCAGAACTTCCGATCTTGAATTTCAGGTAGACACAAGCTTCATTCAGCTTTTTCATTTAGCAAATGTTGGTGTACAGATTGTATTTGTACAGTTTCTTCAATCTTTACAAATCCGACCTGTACACTAATATTTGGTAAATGTTCCTTGAACTTTATTGCAGCAAAGGAAAGATGCTAAGAATTAAATGAATTTGTGTGATGAATTTGAACATCCTGTGTAAATTCAATTAATGACCCATGCACACTCATTTAAAATTTGTTCTGTCTCATTCACCATGTATTTCTTACAGGCATGTAGTAGCTTTCAATGTGTATAATTGAAAATTTGCATCACTATTCATCTTGCCTTGGATTTTGCAACCCTCCAGCCAAACCTGACCATATGTGTGCTCATCCAACATTACCTTCACTTTACATTCATTGGAAAATCTTCTGCAGTATCTCTGGATATTTCAGTTTTACATTATTTATTCTCAACTTTGAAAGCCTTCTCTTCCACTCCCTCAAAATTTCAATATGTGCATGTTCTTGATGTCTCGTGAATTTTACTAGTGTTGTGCTATGCAATGTACATACATTATATAACTTGTCTGCATTTAAAGGTGATAAGTAACTGTTAATGTTGATATTTCATCATTAAATACTTTTTATCACAGGTATACAAGAGAAGCATATTTGGAACTAGTTGAACACATACGCAAAATCATCCCAGTTAAGTTTATCTTCATTTTTTATTTAGAGATACAGTGCGGATCAGGCTCTTCCTGCATATTAAGCCGCACCAACCAGCAACCCACCTATTTAACCCTCGCCTAATCACAGGACAGTTTGCAAAGACCAATTAACCTACTAACTGTGACATCTTAAGAATGTGGGAGGAAACTGGAGCAACTGAAGGAAACCCACATGTTCATAGGGAGGGCATATGAACTCCTTATAGACAACTCTGTGCTCTGACACCCCTAGTTATAATAGCATCGCGCTAGCCATGTAGCGCCCTGAAACAAACTGCTGGTCATTTCTCTGCCCATCCTACAAACTTGTCAATATCACTGGTGGCTGAAGACTACCCTTCTTAACAACAGCAACATTACCAATGTTTATGTAACCTGAAAACTTGTGTATCATATCACTTAGATTTTAATATCTCACAAACAGCAAGAGTTCCAGTACCCTATTGATGCACTGCTGTAATTTCCAAGTCTTATTGGCCCACTGAGTAGCTAAGTATAAAAATTGACTAAAATCTTGTTACTTTTGCATGATCTGAGCCTATCCCCAGCATCTAATATTAGCCTCAGCTGTTAAAGAATGGCAGAGAGTCACTGTCATTCAGATAAAATGGCTTAATATGAGTGGAAAAATGTTTTGTAGGAACAAGTCTCTGCTCTTAACATTGGATTCAGTGGGCAAAGGGGTTGGCACAACAGAAAATTGTGATGATTTCTCGGGAAAACAACCCCTCCAAACATGGGTGTCTCTTGTAGTTTATTTTGGATGACTCCCATTGGTAACATGTAAACTTGCCTGCAAATAACTTCCAACCCAGCATTTTTTTTTGCCAGGTCCTATCTTATAACATTGAAATCAGCCTTTTACCAATTCAGCACCTTCATTACTGGTCTATCTGTGTCCTCCATGACAATCTTAAAACTTAGAATTATTCTCCAAAGTGCTCTTTCACTAACACCCTCTCTACCTGTCTGGCTGTATTCTTAAAGACTAGGTGTAATGCTGCCTTTTCTCTATTATGACTACCCATGAGCTGGCTTAAAATCTCCTGGACACATTTTAGAAATACTGTTTCCTCTAAGCCTTAAACATAAAGGCAATCCTAGTTAATATTGGGGAAGTTAAAATTCCCTTCTACACTTCTCAGCTACTACTGAAAAATGATTGTCCTCTTATTGTTTCTAGCATAGTTGATCAGTTAAGATGCTGTTATTTTCTCTCAAATGTGATGGGTGAATTGATTTTATCCAGAAGGATTTATTATTAACATTATTCTCTAGGAATTTAAGTAGTCCTGGCACATTAAACAAACCCCCTAGTAATTAAGGAACCACTGGTTATTTAAAATATTTGGTAACACTTACTTGAGATGGGATTTGAATTTTGAACCTCAACACTAGACATTGATAAATTTGAAACTTGTTATCTGATGCCATACAAAAGAAGAATATTTTGAAGGCCTGCTGTTGTAAATATTTTTTCATTTTTGTTTGTATGGGAAGTGTGTAATCTTCAGCATGATTGGATATGCTGGTTTCAAAAGGGAATACACACCCATCAGGGACAGAGAAATAAAACTGAGGGAACAAACTAATTTTGCCACAAGGAAATGCAGCTGGTGAGAAACAGACTTCTATAAAATAGGGAATAGAGAGATTGCAATAGTCGTGGAATCGTATAGCAGAGAAACTGACCTCTGACATATCATGACCATGTTGACCTTTATGTCCATCTACACTAATCCCAGTTGCAGCTGATGAGATTCAGGAAAATGTTACTGTTAATAAAGAGGTAAATTAAAACAGAAATGTTGAAATGGAGGGCTTGGGGTTGAATAGTCTGTCAAAAAGAGGAGAAAATAACTTCTGCTCTGCAGCAGAAATTTGGTCCACCTCTTGCTGGGTTTTGTAGTGGGACTTAAAGAGCAACAGAAGGGTTTGCAAGCCAAACATTCCCTCAGTGGGTGACATAGTTGAAGATAAAATTTCAAATTTTTTTTGGAATACGTGTTCACTTAAGTCACATTTGGATATAAAATTGTTCTGTCAAAGCTAAGTGTTAGCTTCAACTCCAGCTTGGCTTTCATATAATGCAGCATCTCCTACGTGTGCCGTTCTATTCAATATGAGACCATTCATTTTCTTTAAAGTAGTTTATGATATTTGCGTGTCAAATTTATATATTTTTTCATTTTAACTTACATTACACCAATGGGAAACACAACTAGATGGGTGGAGAAAGTGTCAGAGAGCTTTTCAGAGAATGTAACAATTCTGAGATTGTTTTGAAGAAGAGCAAGGATAGACCAGTTATTAAGGTCCTGAATAATACAATTTATTTGCAGTATTTAGATGCCAGTTTTATATCTTTATTTTATTGTACTTTGCACAAACAGGTGTAAGCTTAAGTAGCGATTTCATTGCTGGATTTTGTGGTGAGACGGAAGACGATCACTTTCAGACCATATCTCTTCTTCGAAAGGTCCAATATAATGTGGGATATCTTTTTGCTTACAGCATGAGAAAGGCGAGTTATGCTAACTAATTAATCTCTTTTGTTTAGAGAAGGTGGAATATATTTGTATTTTGTAATTATGTTACGTAGGATATCTTTTTACTTACAACCTGAGAAAGTAAGCTATATTAACTAATATCTTGATTGGAAAAGGGAATATATTTGTAATTTGTAATTATGTTGTTACCATTCTTTTCAGTAAGTTATTCGTTCACCTCTTAGTTAAAAAGATAGAATCTGTCCTGGGCCTTATAAGCTCATCAGGCCGGTGCTTATGCCGGTTTCCATGGCACGAAGTGACTGAGAGTACGAGACCCCCCCCCCCCCAACCGGATAGGATGCCAGTCTATCGCGAGGTTAACCCCCAGGATTTTGCCAGTACCTATTTTCAGCTGGATGGACTGGAGCAATATGTGGTTAAGTGCCTTGCTCGAGTACACAAGGCACTGCCTCGGCTTGGGCTCAAATTCACAACCTTCAGATCGCTAGTCCAACACCTTAACCACTTGGCCACGTGCCATACTCATTCACCTCTTAACGCAGCCTAATCATAAAAGAATAGAGGTGACTGGGATATATAAACATTTTTTTGATGTTCTTTACTATTTCAGCTCATTTAAACAATAACTTTTTACACTATATTATCAATAGCAAAATTTCCCAACTGCATTGCTAAATAAGGTTGGTTATCAATCCACATGAGGTTATACTAGGGCAGATGATTAAAGTTCAGGTCACAAGGATATCATAGGAAGAAGTGGAAAAGTGTGGAGTTTTAACATGAAAATTCGGGCACTCAGGGCTTGGACAGCTGATAGCAAGTGTGGCGCTAGTGGTGGAGTTAAAATTGTCACTGCATCAGGGACTAGATTTAGAGAGGCACAAAGGTCCTGGAAGGCACTCTGGCTCATGAAGAATGGTATGGATATGGAGTTCCTTGAAAACATGATTGAAAACTATAAAATTGAAATTGCGTCGGGCGGGAAGCGAGCAAGGGTGGTAGGTAAATAGAACTGAGTTTAAATTAGGAGATAGCTGAGATTAGAGTGAACATGAGTTTCAGAGAATGAATTGCTGGCCAGGAAAGTGCCAGTTTGGACATGTCTAGTTATACTAAAGTGTAGGTGAAGCATTCAGCAGCAGACTGTGACAGCATTATGTCTGCAGAGAGTTGTGACAAAGGAATGGATGTGTGGTTGGGGTCTAATGTGAAAGGAAAAAATAAATAATTTGCTTCAATCAGTCAACATGAGGAAAAGATGAGGTTATAAGGGAACAGAATGTAACAGGTTTCAGCAGCAAAATGTTTAGCTTTCCCCATTGTTTAGTTGTTTTCCTTTTATCTAAGTTTGGATGTTGACAAATGAACAACAGTGGAGAGGTTACAGTTAAGTAAAAGGCTGTTGCTATCAGCGTACATGTAAAACATGTTTTTTCAGATGAGAAGGAATTTAAAAGTATTTGAGATGTATAGATCTGGGAGGGCTCCAGATAATGGACAGGAGTAGCAAAAAAAAACTAGTTGTGGGTTATTCTGTGTCAACAATCAGCGATCTATTTGTAACCAGGAAATAGCAGTCCTCTTTAGGCGAGTACTTCTCCTTGGAAAGTAGTTGGACTGGGACCAAATTAAATAAGAAAATGAAGGAATTGAATCGGGCAACATTATTATGTCAATGACTAATTTTCTTTTCTCAGATATTGCCTAATCTGAATAAGTTCAGCATTTTTTTTTATTTTGGATTCTGAGCATATGCAGATTTTGTTTTGATTTTTGAGTGGGAGAGAGCTTAATGAAATATGACTAAGATCAATCGAAATTTTGCCATTGTCAGAATCACATAGGACACACATTTGACTTTTGGTAAGTACCATTCCTTTCATTATTGGGCAGATACTTGACTAGGAGGAGTTCTGGGACAAATAGGCACACATTTTGTAGCCTGTTGAAGAATTTGAGAGGAAAAAAGATGAAGAAATTGAAGTGATTTGCCCAGGCAGTTATTTTGTTTGAGAGTATGAGTGTGGTGACAGTTTTGAAGGGAATCAGAATCAAGTTTATTGTCATTGACAAATGTCATAGAATTTGTTGTTTTGTTGGAGTAGTACAGTGCAATACTTAAAAGAGGCTATAAATTTCAATAAGAAATACAAAATAGAATGGAAATATTATTACAAAACCAAAAAGAAAGTTTTAACTGCATTTGCTTTTGTTGTCTGCAAAGATTGTTTTCCTTTTATTGTCATGTTTGCGTTTTAATAATTTTTTCTGGAAAAGTCGCTAAATTTTTTGTGTTCTTTACTTTCAATTTACCTTGGGTGTTGTGGTCTCTGTTGATGGTACTATTAATAGAAGCTGAAAATAAATTGCGCTGTGAAGTTAAAAGTGATTGTGTTGTAACTGTCTTCTAGAAGACGCATGCGTACCATAGACTGAAGGACAGTGTTCCTGCTATTGTAAAGCAACGTCGATTGGAAGAGCTCATTACTGTATTCCGAGAGGAGGCAACTAAACTCAACACTGAACTCGTTGGAACTGAACAGGTTGTGCTGGTAGAAGGGGTAAGCAAAAGTTTGAAATGTGAGCTTGTATTATAAAATAAATAATCTGTTTAGTATACTAAAACATTTGCAAAAAACAGAAAAAAATCTGGAAGCAGTCAATAAGTCAAGCAGCTTCAGTAGGGAAAGAAGCAAAACTGATATTACGGGTCAGGGATCCATCGTCAGAATTGGAAAAGTGAGAAAATAAGTGTGTTTGAACTGTAAGCAGGACAGAGTGGAGAGGCTAGAGGAATAAAGCACTTACCAGATTTTTTTTTTAATTCTATCATTTCAGATAGGTAACCTTCATGTATTCTCCTGCCATAACTTTTGCCTTCTCTCTGTGATTCTGTTGTTTCCAGTTTGTCAACTTTGGTTCTTCATTCTCTTCTTCTGAAGGTCATTTTGAATTCTGGACTGCCCTTAAATGTTAAAAGATTAAAAATTGAGAAAATATATGAAGAACTGTGCAGTGACAATATTGCTCATTTTAGAGGAATACTTACAAAATTTCCACTTTAGCATACTTTTTCCATTTTTCAGCATCTGGCTATGACTAGCACAATCAGTCTGTTGCCCATCTCTAATTGCCCTTGAAAAGATGGTGATAATCCACCTCCCTAAAGCATTGCAGTGACATGTTGTTAATCAGATTAGTGTTGATCTGGAGAGGACCTAGCAGGTTGTGCATTTTCAGTGCATCACTAATCTTTTCCTGCTTAATGATAATGAACAAAGATTTCAAGTGCTGTCAGAGTTGTCTAGGTGAATATCTGTATTACATTTACTTGGGTACTATGTGTCAGTAGTGGAGGAAATTAATTTTTAGGATAGTGGATGGGGTATCTGTCAAGTTTTCTGCTTTGACCTGAATGGTGTCAAGCTTTGTGAGAGTTGTTGACCTGCACTCATCCAGACAAATGGTGAGTATTCCAGCACACTTCTGGAATTCAGCTCCTTGGTCTATGTTTGCATCAAAGCTGTGATAAGATCTAAAGTGGAGTATTCCTCATGAAACCCAGGTGAACAGATTATTTGTAGGTGCCACTTGATCCCATTGTTGATGAGAACTTGCATCCCTTGCCATTGATTGAGCGTAGAACCTGGAGGATGAGCTTTTCCTAGTCGATCCTTACTGTGTTGTGAAGCATTCTGCAGAAAGGCCTTCAGCCTCATTCTGCTGTCAGAAATGCTTTCTTTGAGTGCAAAATTATATTATCTCAAAACTTCCTTGCCTCAGGGTCTTTCCAAACAGCCACAGAAAAACTCTTCTATGTCACCCAGCTGGGTGACATGGTTGAGAACTTTCTCTCATTCTTCATTGTACAGGGGTTTTCATTTCTGAAAGGGAATATGGTAGCTTACTTTTTTTTTCAGAAAGTCCTTGGAGTTGCTGCCACTTTGATTTTGTGGTTTCTAAGGTAAGTAATGAGGCCATTAATGGAACCTCCACACATGGGCAGGTGGGTTGTTTGTGGGATAGTGTACTCCTTTCAGAACGTGTGCCTGGATTTGAAGTTCTTAATGCCACCCTCATTACTCTTGCTTCATATGGAGGAATTTTGGTCCAAAATTGCAAAGAGTTGATGTGGATGTGTCATTTTCTCAAAGATTAACTACCGAATACCAGACTTTTAAGATCTTTCAGGCAGATCTCCTGCTCCTCCAACCTCCCCGATGCTAAGAACTCTCTCCTGGCATGTATCTTGCTAGCCAAGGTTTACACAACCTTTTGATTTTTGATATGGGTGCCTTTCCTTCAGTGTCTCCCTTTTGGTGCATCCACAGTGTCCTTGCTGTGTTAAGTGCACCTTTAAGAACTGATATCCTTCTGGATAGTGTACTGGAAAACATCAGGAGATGTTCTAAATTAGTAATCTTCAGGTCGCATTTTAGTGTTTGTTTCTGGATGAAACTCCAGCATCACTTCAAACAGGATTTTGACCAATTTCTCTCTCTTTCTGGAGGCAGAGCAACGGCTACAGGATTGCTTTGTGTCAGTGTACTAGGCTGTGTTTAAGGACTCATCTAATCTGTAGATCTGAATGAGTACACCATGGTTGTCATGGACTTTATTAAAACAGTTGTAGATGAGTGTGCTGCCGCAAAATCAGTCTTCCCCAAACAGAAACCCTGGATGAACCATGAGATCCGCTATCTGCTGAGGGCCAGATCCGAGACATTCAAGTCTGGTGACCAAGAAGGTTACAGGAGGTCAAGGTACAATCTCCAGAAAGCCATCTCATGGGCAAAACGGCAATTCCAGAATAAACTTGAATCAGTGAAGGATGCTTGACTGCCATGGCAGGGCTCTTATAAAGGTAAATCAGGCAAAGTTGGTGACGTGACATCAGGGCTTTGCTTCCAGATGGGAACCATCACAACCTCCAGTCTGGCCAATTTGTGAGCAGCCTTCAGGAGGGTGAACCCACGGGAAGCATCCAGCCCAGATGGGGTACCTGGCCAAATACTAAAGACCTGTGCTGATCACTTGGCTGGAGTATTTACTAAGACCTATAGCTTCTCACTTCAGCAGTCGGAGATACCCACTTGCTTCAAGCAGGCTTCAATTATACCAGTCCCTAAGAAGAACGTGGTGACCTGCCTCAATGATTATAGTCCAGTAGCACTCGGTTTGAGAGTTGATGATGAAGCGAATCAACTCCTGCCTGAGAAGCGACTTGGATCTGTTGCAATTTATGTACTGGAGCAATGGGTCTACAGCCCTGGAACATCCGGAAAGCAAAAATGCTCTTTATCACCTCAAAACTAATCAATAAGCTTCAAGATCTTGGCCTCTATACCTCCTTGTGCAATTGGATCCTTGATTTCTTCACTTGCAGATCCCAGTCAGCTGAGATTGGCATCTCCATCAGCATAGGTGCACCACAAGGCTGTGTACTTAGCCTCCTGCTCCACTCGCTTTACACTTAATGACTGTGTGGCTAAGCACAGCTCCGATGCCATATTCAAGTTTGCTGACATTACCAATGTCATTAATCAAATTACCATATAGGAGGGAGATTGAAAATCTGGCTGAGTGGTGCCAGAGCAACAACCTCTTATTCAATGTCAGCAAGATTAAGAAGCTGATGATTGAATTCAGGAGCAGGAAGCTAGAGAATCAGTCCTCATTGGAGATTCAGAGGTATTACTATTTTGGAGGAGCTGTCTTGGGGCCCAGCTTGCAAGTGCGATTGCGAAGAAAGCACAACAGTGTCTTTACTTCCTTAGGAGTTTGCGAATATTCAGCATGACATCTAAAACTTTGACAAACTCCTATAGATGTGTAGCGGAAAATACCTTGACTGGCTGCATCATAGCCTAATATGGAAATGCCGATACCTTGACTGTAAAATCCTACAAAAAGAAGTGGATGTGGCCTGGTCCATCATGGATGTAGCCCTCCCCTCCATTGAGCACATCGACATAAAACGCTGTCAAAGGAAAGCAGCATCCATCATCAGGGACCCCCCTTCACCCAGGACATGCTTGCCATTAAGAAGAAAATACAGGTACCTCAGGACTCTCACCTCCAGGTTCAGAAATAATTGTTACCCTTCAACCATCAGGCTCTTGAACCAGAGGAGATAACTTCACTTTCCCCATCATTGAATTGTTCCTACAACCTGTGGACTCACTTTCAAGGGCTCGTCATCTCATATTCTTGATATTTATTGCTGGTTGCATAAATCTGGGGAATACTCTCTGGTCCCGCCTACCCATGAGATTGAGATGGCTCTCCCACCTCAAACCCTGGTTTGTGTGGGTGCTCTGTAATTTGCTACCCGGTTACAACTCAGTGCCTAGAAACAACAGATAGTACACTGCGTACAATTAAAGGAATGATATTTATGAATCTTAACTAAAGGGGTTAGTAAAGGAAAAAAAATAAAAAGGGCCCATTATAATTAGACAGTCAAATGTGCACAAGTTGGAGCTCAGCTCTTCCCAAAATTCATATAACCGATCCTCAGTCGATTTAGGCGCCTGGCTCCATCGAATCACGGTCGCCCACCAGATCGAATCCTATGACCAGCGTGTTCTCTCTTCATCTCCCAACGAACAAAAAAAACCCAGACCTCACAAAATCTCCCCCCTCCCCAGTGTTCTCTCAAACCTTTTCCCAGTTCCACCATCCTAATTGGATAACACACATTCCTCAGCATCCCTTATCTTCAACAATAACCCAAACAGGCTGAAAGCAGAACAGACAGAGCTGCTAAAATGAAATACATACAGCATAACAGTGAAAATGCAAACCAAGGTGTCCAGGGTGTTACACTCCTCCCGCCCCCACCAAAAATAGTCATGTCCTCATGACTTAGAAATAATTTATCATCTCTTCATTAATAACAGTTTTCAAAGGAATTTTGTGATGTTAGGACCTCCTATCCATTTGTAAGTGCTAGTGACATATCTCACTAGAGGGATATTTGCAACACTCTGTTCCCCCGATGCTACATAGTTCAGCCTATCCGGGGTCTCCTGACTCTTTGAGACCTCCTTATCCCATCATCTACTTCAGTTTCAGACACTCCTTGGGATCTTTCTTGTCAACATGGCAAGGCCTCCCCCTGCCCGTTTACTCATTCCTTCTGGCAATTGAGATCCCTCTGTCACTTGGCTGAGCCCAGCTTCGTTCCCAGTTACGTTAGAGCCCAGTCTCCCTTCATTGCCCAGCAGCAAGCCTGCCTGTCTACTGCTAATGCCCCACCAATTTCACCTGCCTTAGTGAGAAGGGTTGGGAATCTCTTCATCAATTATTGGGGAGTTTGCAAAGGGCAGCATATACCACACCCCCATTTCCTTACAATCCGAGTCCGTATCACATTCAGGGGTGGGGTCCGGTCTAACCTTTCTCACTCCTGGTCCTTCAGCTCCCCCTTGTTGCCATAGGGTCTGGATCAGGCTCTGGGTCAACACGCATCTCTTGACCCAGAGGTAAAAGGTGGTTTCAGTGGAGATTCTTGACAGGCCTATTCCCATCCTCTGGTTTCACCCAAAAAACAGGTATGTTTGGCACCTGACTCTGCAATGCATAGGGCGTAGCCTCCCAGCAGTCAACAAGCTTATGTTTCTCAGGTAGCCCCGAATACTTTGGGGACTCAGTCTCCAGGCGTATTAGTTAGGAGAACCTAATCTTTTGCTCATACCTCCACTTATCTCCTTGATTCTGCTTGGTAGCTAGTTCATAAGCCTTTTTCAGCTTCCTTCTCATATCAGACACACACTTCAGGTAAGTCTTCTGTGGTAGATCTTCCTCGCCAGTCCCAAAACAGAGGTCAATGGACAACCTTGCTTTGCACCCAAACATTAGATCATACGGCGAGTACAGGGTAGCTTTATTCTGTGTACAGTAGCAGTGGACCAGTTATCCAATGTGTTGACTCCACTTTTTTTTTTAGCTGATCTCCAGTGTTCTGAGCATGTCTAACAAGGTCTGATTGAACCTCTTGGGCTGGGGATTACCGTGTGGGTGATAAGACGTAGTCCTTGACTCGAAGCATGCTAAGTAACTCATGTATGAGCCTACTCTCGAAATCCATCCCTGATTGCTATATATCCACCTGGGGAGGACATAATAAACAGAATACTTCTGTCATAGCACTTTGGCCATGGTGGATGCCTTCTGATCCTTGGTAGAGAAGGCTTGCACATATCTGGTGATCTGTAATAGCCAAAACATTCTCCATATTGCTGGCATCAGGCTCAATTGATAGGATCAATTCAAATCAAATTCAGATCAGATCAAGTGGCCCCATGGTCTGCAAGTGGGATAACAGAGCAGCCCTTGTAGGCAGCATCTTCTTCCATTTGCATCGAATGCATGACTTAAAATACTCATTCCGGGCCAGTAGAACCAATCTTTGAGCAATCCGTAGGTCTTGTCAACTCCCAAATCATCATGCAGTGACTTCAACACAATCCTCCGATGCTGCTCAGGCAAAACTAGCTGGGAACGCTGAGGCCTGTTTGGAGACAACGTGACCCAGTATAGAATCTGGTTCTTGCACTCCCATCTGGGCCATTCTTTCAGTAGCTGAGATACTGCAGAGTGTTTCATTTTGTCTGCATGTGCCATGTCCCCTTCCGCAACCACTGACCAAATGTTGTCCATGCATGGGTTATCTCACTGAGTGGCTGCTACTTCCCCAGGGCTCAATTCTGGCAACTGCTTTGTTTTCAGAGCAGTCAGGTTGCATTAAGCCTGTGGAATGGACCATCAGAAGCACCCAAATGATCGACAGCTCGGTTCTGCCCTTGCCTTTCCTCTGCCTTCCCTGTGATGGAAAACTGGCACATGGCTTTGACCCCTGGGGCAGGCACACTCTCCCGCTCTCCAGCCTTTCATGTGCATGTCGGAAAACGCATCGGCATCAATATTCGGCTTTCCTGGCTGGTACTTCAGGCTGAAATCATAAGCAGACAATGCCGCCCAATCACCGATGGCCTGTGGCATCCAATTTCATCAAGGTCAGGATATAAGTTAATGGGTTTTTGTTCGTCCTCACCTCAAACTTGGCACTATATATATAGTTGCATAGCCCACTTCAACACCAGGAGCTCCAACTTCTGTGTGGGGTAGTTTCATTCAGGCGGTGACTGACTCCGGCTGACAAAACCTGTGCCCTGATCCTGATACTGAACACCCCCTCTCTGCTGGCATCCATATGCGGTACATATGGCAATCGAGGGTCTGCAAAAGCCAGCATGGGCACTTCCGTCAGCAGCTGAAAGGCCTCTTCACACTTCGCATCCCACGATGCTCCAAAAGGTTCCGAAGGGCTAAGATAATCTTTGCCATCTTCTCCTTTTGCCCTCTTCCCCAAGGAAGGGTAGCTGCTCAGAAGTTGATTTAAAGGGTGACTCACTTTAGTGTAGTCCTTCATGAACCTCTAGTAGTACCCACAGAATCCAAGGAACAAGCGCAGGGTGCTCACGGTCTGGGGCCTTGGCCATCTGGTCACCATCTCTCTCTGAGATGGATCCATAGCTACTCCATTCCGTGAGACTATATTCCCAACATATTGACAGACATCTTGCAGAACTGGCACTTGTCCAGGTAAAATTTTAACCCTTCAGCTTTCAGGTGGCCCAGCACCTTCAATGGCCTCACTTTATGTTCCTCCAAGGTGGATCCAAACACTTTGAGATCATCCAGGTACACCAACATCTCAAGCAAGTTCATATCCCCCCCCCACCACCACTTTCTCCATGACATGCTGGAAAGTCGCCGGAGCACCTTCTATGCCCTGGGGCATCCTTTTAAGCAGGGAGAATTCCAGAGGACATGTGAATGCCATCTTCTCTTTGTCAGCCTCATTCAGGGAGATCTGATAATACCCATTCCTCAAGTTCAGACAGGGCATCACATCTTCAATTCTCAGGACCGTATACTGGTTGGAGACTGTGCGCCTGTTCAGTCCAATAGTCCACACACGTCTGTACATTCCCTTCTTCTTCCTGGCTACCACTATTGGAGACACATCGGGGCTTCTGACTCAGTGATGATCCCAGCTTCCTTCCACACATGCTGCTGATCGTCTTCCACATCTGTAGGCACCAGTTGCCACGATCTTTCTCTGAACGGGGTGTCCTCTGTCACCCAGATGGTGTGACGAATGCTCTTGGAACAACCCAAATCAAACTTGTCAGTAGAAAAGACATCTTCCAACTTCCAGTTACAAGTGAGCCCCCAAAATTGAATGACTCGGCAGTCAACTTTCCCTTTATCGGAGTGAGTTCCACCCTGGCTTGTCACACGGGCATTAGACATTACCGTCACTGGAAGAGGCCTGAGAGTAACCTCCCTCTCCGAAGTGTTCTTGACAATCACTGTCTTCTTCACTGTACAACTGAGGGCTTCTGCAATACCCCAGCAGGTAAGCATGATCTTTTTGGTCTTCCGGAACATCCACCAGGAGGATATTGGCCTCGGGCATTCTCGGAAATTTGTGATTTCCTGTCACTGTAGCTACTTCCCCAGGCTGTAACACAAATGGTTTGGTTTCAGCAACAGGTTACTATCGATGCAATGCTCCTCAAACAGGATGAAGAGGTCAATACTCCCCAATGCCATTAGGCTTTACAATTCTACCGCCAGGACTTAAGAACTTTTTAAAAGCTATTATTAATGCTTTTTGAGATAGTGATTTAGATGCATATCATATTTTTTTACTGAGTTAAGTATTGTATGTACCGTAGATTTCGCACTACAGAGCGCACCTGATTAAAAGCCGCTGGCTCTAATTTTAGAAAGAAAATCAATTTTGTACTTGTACAGGCCGCACCGGATTTTAGGCCGCAGGTGTCCCACGTTGTAATATGAGATATTTACACAGAAAGATATTACACGTGAGGATTTTTTAACTTTTAATTAAATCCATATGGTAACAAACAAATACATATTGCAAATGCTTTTTTTCGAACCGTGCCTGTAATACGGCTACTTTTAAATATACATACGTATCAGTAACACACAAATTACGTTGCATATACATTCCAATATCTCCTAGCGACTGGTAAAAATATATATACTGCAGCCTACCAGGAAAAGTTATTGATCGCCTTTAACTTAAAAGCAGCGTTTTGGCTCCGCCGCTCCCCCCCACCTTCCCGTTTATCGCAAACCGGTATTTCCCACAAGACGCGGCGAAACCGGATGTGACGTCTAGCATTCCGGGCTGTAGTACAGAAAACATACTAACAAATGAATTACTAAGCGAAAATATTATAAACTAAATAACTGCCATAAAGGCAGCACAATGCTTTTCTTCGAGTGTTTTCCATGTTGATGAGGGTGAGTACAAATGACTGATTTACAATAATTTAATTGTGAAAGTGCGCTTGATTTATCGTACAATTTCATTGGACCTCTGTGAACTACTCATCAATTTTATTGGTCTACTGTTACGAGGCAAAATGTTTTTGGCGGCATGAAAAAAAACCATGCATTAGCCGCACCGTAGTAAAGGCCGCAGTGTTCAAAGCTGATCAAAATGTGGGAAAAAAGTAGCGGCTTAAAATCCAGAATCTACGGTAATTAGTTTTGCTACAACAAGTGTATGGGACATTGGAAAAAAGTTGAATTTCCCCATGGGGATGAATAAAGTATCTATCTATCTATCTAACTGGGTGTACGACACAGTACCTAGTACAGGTTTCCCCCTGTTCCTATGAAACGATTCGTAACCTGGAATGTCATAAAGTGAATAAGCAATTGCCATTTATTTATATGGGAAAAATTTGTGAGCATTCCCAGACCCAAAAAATAACCTACAACATCATGTCAAATAACACATAAATCCTAAAGTATCAGTAACATATAGTAAAAGCAGGAATGATATGATAAATACACAGCCTATATAAAGTAGAAGTACTTTTCTGCAATCATTGCAGCACTGTCTAGCGTAGCGAAAATCTCACGCAAGCGCTCTCAGCTCCAGCAACCTTTAAGCTATGAAGCTGCCAAATCATAGCAAATAACACAAAAATACACAGCCTATATAAAGTAGAAATAATGTATGTACAGTGTAGTTTCACTTACCGGAATTGGGAAGACAGCGATCACACTGATAATGTCCGTTAATCTGAGTCGTTGGAGGTTGGGGTGGTGGGAGGTACAGGAGACTGGGGTGTCATCTCGTCGTCTGTTTCCATCAGGGCAGGCAGGTCACTAGCGTCTTCTATGTCTGCCTGCCTCGATGTCAAAGGTCGAGGTCGTGGCTGATGTGGAAGGCTTGAAAAATGACAGTATGCTTGACTGCTTAGCCTCGTGCATTTTTCTATCATACAGTTTTTTGTAAGCACTCAAACCATCCTGCAAATATGCCCTAAATCTACGTACCCTTTCAAAATTAAAGTCATACGTTTCTGCAATCATTGCAGCATTATCAATCGCAGTGAAAATCTCATGCAGTTGCTTCACATTCAGTTCCTGGATGACTTCACTTTCGGGCCGTTTGCTACTGTGTTCAGTTTCAATCAGGATCCTTTCCTCTTGCAATTGCATCAGCTCTTCATCTGTCAGTTCGTGGTCATGGGATGCCAAAACCTCGTTAATATCATCTTCGTCAACTTCCACAAACCCAACCTCCTTAGCCAAACTCGCTATTGCCGTATTTATTGTTAATAGTTCGGAGCCTTTAAGTGCTCTTGGATTTTCTGAATGGTACACTAGTGGAGACTTAAGGACAACATCACCAGTGGCATTAATAATAGACATTAGGGTAAACCTGACTTTCAATGCCTTGTGTCCCTCAGTCTATGGCAATACACTGAAGCTTGGCCCCACTAAGCCTTCAGGAATAGGGTTTTTTGCTTAAGGGTGTTTATTGATATATAGCTGGGAATGTGTTCCCCCCACCCCCCGAGACTCCAGGCCATTCCCTCACTGGGTCTCTTCTAAGTTTCCCGATGTCTCACTCAGGTAATCGGGGGCTCACTCTCCGAGGGTTTTCCCATGCTTCACACTCCCGTCTGAAGTGTCCCTCATCACCACAGTTATAACAGGCAATACTGGTCACTCCCCTTCTCGCAAGACCCCGTTTGCTAGCAGACCTCTGCTTAGTCCGACTCCCTGTTGGCTTTATTTTGCTGGGTGGCTGCACCTGCCGATAACAGTCCTAAACTCTGCCATGAGATCCTTTATCACTTCCTGGAGTAGGCTGTCAGTGGTCACTTCAGCCAAGCGGGCTACTACTGAGGACTGAACCCTGCTGACGGAGGCCTCCCACACCTCTGTAGCATTCTCCTCCTCTCTTCTCTGATCAGCTCGACAAACGAGGGAGATGGAACTGCATCTTACAAGACATTTGGAGACCCCAAGCGATCATGTCCTGTGACTGTGTGCCTTTCGCCGCTTGGTGCATTCTTAATTGATTCACTGTAGCCGTTTGAATGGCCTCCCCCCCCCCCATATCACGAGGAACTCAGCTACCTCTCTAGCCGACGAGTTTCTCCCCTTTAAACATGTTCCAAAACCCCATCGTAAGCACCATTGGGCTTCCGGTTGTGCCAAAAACATTTTCTAGTGCTTGCATGTAATCCACAGAAGTAGCAAAAGGGTTATGGGCCTTTAAGGATCTCAATAGGTCAGCAGCCAGCCCACTCAGACTCTCTACCAATCATTGTCTTTTCACGGCATCAGAACACTGCAACTCATCCAGCATCTGAGAGGTCTGCTCTGCCCAAGTCTCATATTTCTCTTACCCTTTGGAGGTTATTCCCAAGAATATGCTGAGCCTACGATAACTGAGGCTTTGAACCTGGGCACTTTACCATTTATTCGTCAGGGAGGTAAAGGTCACTACCAACTCAGAATGCTCACCCCTCACTGGAGGACTCACTAGACCTTCCACATCAGAGCGCTCCTTCCCCTTGTTCTGCAGAAATGAGAGCAACTTGTCTTTATAGTCTCCTCCCCCCAGCTATGGAAAACTTTGCTTCTGATTCAGCACACTCGCCTACAGTCCCCTTGTCCCGGAAAGTATGGACAGCCCTTGGTCTTCCCTCTCATGGAGTCCCAACAGTACCAGGCAGATCCACTGCCATTACATCAGCACTAGTCTGAACTAAAACAAAGTCTTTGCCTGCCATTTTGGCAAACCTCCACTCCACGATCATAACTGGTACTAATGCTTTAAAGGTACTTAAAGTCCAAATTAACAATTTGTCAGGGATACGAATGTCTACCCCACTCAATGCACAATCCTTCGTTATCGGTAACCCTGTGGATTCACACCACAGCTCAACCCATGCAGCATCCATTGCCTTGTATCTTAATCACTTTACCGGACAACAGTTTAATACAGGCTTAAGCACACAACCCACTGGATCAATGCCTAGGGCAAACACAGTATCCGACAAAATCAATCCGGGATGATACGCCTATCAATGACCCTGCTGCTTTCTTTAAATGCATACGTCTAGGAAATACACACTGGTCCCGTCAAACCTGTGAGATTGAGATGGCTACAACTCAGTGCCAAGAAATAACAGACAGCACACTGCATACAACTGAAGGAATTATATTTATGAACCTTGTATTTAGCTGAAGGGTTAGTAAAGAAAAGAAAGAAAAAAAACAAAAAGGGCCCATTGTAATTAAACAGTCAAATGTGCACAAGTTGGAGCTCATCTTGAAGTTCTCTGTCACTCACACCCTGGGCCTTCGGTCTACATGAAAGCCCACACGACCTTCCGAATGTCACTGGCAATCCAACAGACAGCACACTGCATATGATTAAAGGAGTTATATTTACGAATCTTTTCTCACTGTTATCCGGTAGGAGATACAGAAGCCTGAAGGCACACATTCAGCGATTCAGGGGCAGCTTCTTCTCGGCCATCCAATTCCTGGATGGACGTTGAATCGTTGGACACTACCTCACTTTTTTTAATATACAGTATTTCTATTTTTGCATGTTTTTTCTTTTAATCTATTCAATATACATAACTGATTTACTTGTTTATTACTTTTTGTTTCTCTGCTAGATTACGTATGGCATTGAGCTGCTGCTAAGTTAACAAATTGCACGTCACATGCCGTTGATAATAAACTCCGATAAAGGGATTAGTAAAGAAAAGAAAGAAGAAAAACAAAAAGGGCCCATGATAATTAAACAGTCAAATGTGTACATGGATGGAGCTCAACTCTTCCAAAAGTCATATTCACTGATCCTCAGTTGATTTCTGCACCTGGCTCCATTGAATCACAGTCCCCTACTGGGTCAAATCCTGCGACCAGTTCTCCAACGTCTTCTCTCTTTATCTCTTGCCGAACAAAAAAAACCCCAAGACCAGCCTTAGTGTCCCTCACAAAACCTCTCCATCCAGTGTTCTCCAAATTGGATGACACGCCTTCCTGAGTATCCCTTATCTTCAACAGTAACCCAAACAGGCTGAAAGCAGAACAGAACTTATAAAATGAAGTACCTACAGCGTCATGGTAAAAATGTGAACCAAGGTGTTACACCTGTTTATTATTATTATTTTTTGTGTTTGCAGTTTGTTGTGTTTTGCACACTGGTTGAACATTCAAGCCGGTGCGGTCTTTCATTGATTCTGTAATGGTTATTATTCTGTGGATTTTTTGAGTATGCCTGCCAGATAATAAATCTGGGGGTTGCATTATTAAAGTATATTACTTATTAATAAACTTGCTCTGAACTTCGAATCAATTTTTAAGCAACTGGTGGTACTTTTCCCATGTCCTTAAAGCAATTCTATGAAGCCTTGTATCACCTTCCAGAAAACTGTCAAATCCAAGACCAGGTTCCTCTCAAGACCCATGTTCAATTCTGATTTTCAGTGCCGTCCTTGTAGAGTTTGCACATTTTCCCCTGTAAAACCAGATGGGTTCCCTTCTCCTCCCCCACCCCAACGTGCCCCAGTTTCCTCCCACATCCAAAGATGCCGGGTTAATCATCCACTGTGAGGCGATTGTTAGAATATGAGGAGAAAATATTACTGTGAAGATAAGTGCAGGAATGCATTTGCTCTCTAAGTTGGCACAGGCTCTGATTATGATATGCCATAGGAATATATGCAACAAAATCCTGGAAGGTTATTCCCATCCCTGGTACAAGTTTTGCAGGTGAAAGAAATTATCATCACTATTTGCGGCAAGCACCTTAAAGACTATTTTCACAAAGTTCTGAAGTTCACTCTGTTTCTGAAGATTATCTTGCCCTCTCTTCCCATCTCTCTATGAATTCGAACTTCACTGATCCAAGTATGCAGTACTACTGATAAACCATATGGAAACCTGCCAATCAAGTCCATACTGTTTTGTCACACCTCCACACCCTCATATCCTTCTTCATTTAAGTTTTTTTATCGTTACTCTCAGTTCCTTAATCCTTCATATGTTTCCTGGCACCTTAAAACCAGTTGCTTTGGTTAGGGTGGGCTTGTCAGCTGTGATTGGCAGCTCATCTAAGAGAAGGGAAACTGATCTCAAACCTCTGCTACTTTGCAGTTATGGAGTAGTAGTTATGAGAGATTTTGTTTTCCCTTCTGATCCAATTTTGTATTTAATCAAATGCAATAATGGTTATTGATATAAAGCTTTAGATTCCACAGCAAAAAGTCAACAAATTAATGAGATCAGCTACAATGAATAAATACATTGATAAATAATTTTGTTTTGCTGCTTGTTGGATTCTGCGAAGCATTGTGGGCATGCTGTGTTGGTGCCAGAATGTGTGGCAACACTTGCAGCCTGCCCCCAGCACATTATTATGTTGTATTGGTTGATAATGTAAATGATGCATTTCACGATTTGTTTCTATGTACTTGATAAGTAAATAAATTGGAATCTGAAGAGTTCAACCAGCTGTTTCTCAACACTCAGAACCTAGTTTCCAGTAAATGTTCACAACAAGCTGCATGTTCAGCTTTTAGACGTAAGAAACTTGTCAGCAGCTTCTATCTCCATTTGAGCTGCTACATCAGGACTGCCAGTGAATTCCTTTTCTCTCTTATAGCTAGGAGGAAGCTTTTGTTTAAATGGAAAGATGTTTTTCCTCCTCATGCTCAATGGTTATGTGACATTATGTCATGTTTAGATTTAGAGAAGATCCGTTGTTCAATTTCTGAATCTCGTCAAGACTTTCAAACATTGTGGGGACCTTTTCTGAATTATTTTCAAAACCTTCAACTCGTTTAAGTTCAGATGTTGGCTATTACTAATTTTTATTATATGAGAAGGTATTTTACCTTTTTTTTCTCCTTAATAAACAGCTTCAGTCTAGTTAGGGGCTAGATTTTTTTTGTAATAAATTAGTATATTTCAATATAACTATTGATTAACTTACATGAATACAGAGTAATAAAATTGTTATTATGAACAGATATAATGTAATTGGTAGTTTTTTAAATCTTCTTTGACCTTTTATACATACTTTCTTGTACTCTGTATTCTTATATGTAGAAACTAATAAAAATATTAGTTTAGCAGGTGTTATAGAAATTTCCACTTGAAAGGGTCTTCTGAGAGAAAAAAAATCAGCTTTTTCAACAATAACCAAGTAGCAAGTTCATTTGGATAATAGAAGAAGGAACAAGTTGCTTCCTTTATGGAATACTTTACCTATTACTAACGCTTCGCAGAGGCAGGCTATAAAGTGCCCTGAGAAGATGCTCCATAATTTTACAATAGTTTTTTTTATTTGCTTAAACATTTCAGTATTTGATGATTATTATTCTCATTTTCTTTTAAATCTCAACAGGGAGTGATGTGAATATTTTCCTAATATAGCCCTTTATTAAGAATGATCAAGACTTTGTAAAACTTCATCTTAAGTTGTACCTGTAAATATCCTTGGATATCTATTATCCTTTGAGCCATTGTTACATATACCCATACTAATTTGTTAATGTTATTATTTGTTCCCAGGCTAGTAAACGATCCAACGTAGAATTGTGTGGACGAAATGATGGTAACATAAAAGTAATATTTCCCAATTTGGCAATACCATGTGATAGGTCATCAGACCTGTGTGCTTCTATCAGACCTGGGGACTATGTATCAGTGCAAGTAAGTGAACATATTGATGAAAATTGTATGGGGTTAGTGGATGGTTGAAATGTTTATATATTGTAGAATGGGATATCAGGGTTGTAAACAAACTCAATGACCAAGAAGTGGAACAAATTCAGTAGTTAGGGAATAGAGGTTGTTGCAGGGCCCAAGAATTTCTTTCTCATTGAAGAAGATTTGGGCTTTGGAGCACAATTTTTTTCTCAGTTACATTGGTTGAGAGGTATGAGAGGGAATACCATGATCATTGTCACAAAGAGTATTGTTTGCGACTTTGAAGATGATTGCTTTAATATTCTGGGGGAGGAAACCCATTTGGGGGTATGTGGGGGTGATTCCAGTGTAACAGTGGTTTTCATTTGTGATCACTGAGAAAGGAGAAGTCTTAGCTAGCTTATATAGGCTTTAAACCAGTGGAACTGAGATCAGTTTAATTGTTCTTCTGGTGGGACAAGAATGTGACCCAAATTGGAATTGTAAATTGATCTGCAAACCCCATTTCCAGAAAAGTTGGGATATTTTCCAAAATGCAATAAAAACAAAAATCTGTGATATGTTCATTCACATGAACCTTTATTTAACTGACAAAAGTACAAAGAAAAGATTTTCAATAGTTTTACTGACCAACTTAATTGTATTGTGTAAATATACACAAATTTAGAATTTGATGGCTGCAACACACTCAACAAAAGTTGGGACAGAGTTAAAATAAGATTGAAAAGTGCACAGAATATTCAAGTAACACCGGTTTGGAAGACTGCACATTAAGCAGGCTAATTGGTAGCAGGTGAGGTATCATGACTGGGTATAAAAGTAGCGTCCATCAAAGGCTCAGTCTTTGCAAGCAAGGATGGGTCGTGGCTCACCCCTTTGTGCCAAAATTCGTGAGAGAATTGTTAGTCAGTTCAAAAGGAACATTTCCCAACGCAAGATTGCAGAGAATTTAGGTCTTTCAACATCTACAGTACATAATATTGTGAAAAGATTCAGAGAATTCAGAGACATCTCAGTGCGTAAAGGGCAAGGTTGGAAACCACTGTTGAATGCGCCTGATCTTCGAGCCCTGAGGCGGCACTGATAGATATATAGATAGATACTTTATTCATCCCCATGGGGAAATTCAACTTTTTTTCCAATGTCCCATACACTTGTTGTAGCAAAACTAATAACATACAATACTTAACTCAGTAAAAAAATATGATATGCATCTAAATCACTATCTCAAAAAGCATTAATAATAGCTTTTAAAAAGTTCTTAAGTCCTGGCGGTTGAATTGTAAAGCCTAATGGCATTGGGGAGTATTGACCTCTTCATCCTGTCTGAGGAACATTGCATCGATAGTAACCTGTCGCTGAAACTGCTTCTCTGTCTCTGGATGGTGCTATGTAGAGGATGTTCAGAGTTTTCCATAATTGACCGTAGCCTACTCAGCGCCCTTCGCTCAGCTACCGATGTTAAACTCTCCAGTACTTTGCCCACGACAGAGCCCGCCTTCCTTACCAGCTTATTAAGACGTGAGGCGTCCCTCTTCTTAATGCTTCCTCCCCAACACGCCACCACAAAGAAGAGGGCGCTCTCCACAACTGACCTATAGAACATCTTCAGCATCTCACTACAGACATTGAATGACGCCAACCTTCTAAGGAAGTACAGTCGACTCTGTGCCTTCCTGCACAAGGCATCTGTGTTGGCAGTCCAGTCTAGCTTCTCGTCTAACTGTATTCCCAGATACTTGTAGGTCTTAACCTGCTCCACACATTCTCCATTAATGATCACTGGCTCCATATGAGGCCTAAGAAACCGTCATGCTACTGTGACAATTATAGCCACCTGGGCTCGGGAGTACTTCGGAAAACCATTGTCACTTAACACAGTCCGTCGCTGCATCCAGAAATGCAGCTTGAAACTGTATTACGCAAGGAGGAAGCCATACATCAACTCTATGCAGAAACGCCGGCGAGTTCTCTGGGCCCGAGCTAATCTCAGATGGACCGAAGGACTGTGGAACCATGTGCTGTGGTCAGATGAGTCCACATTTCAGCTAGTTTTCGGAAAAAACGGGCGTCAAGTTCTCCGTGCCAAAGGTGAAAACAATCATCCTGATTGTTATCAGCGAAAGGTGCCAAAGCCAGCATCTGTGATGGTATGGGGGTGTATCAGTGCCCGTGGCATGGGTGAGTTGCATGTATGTGAAGGTACCATTGACTCTGAGGCATATATTAGGATTTTAGAGAGACATATGTTGCCATCAAGGCGACGTCTCTTCCCGGGACGTCCATGCTTATTTCAGCAGGACAATGCCAGACCACATTCTGCACGGGCTCCAACAGCGTGGCTTTGTAGACACAGAGTGCGTGTGCTTGACTGGCCTGCTGCCAGTCCAGATCTATCTCCTATTGAAAATGTATGGTGCGTCATGAAGAGGAGAATCAGACAACGGAGACCACGGACTGTTGAGCAGCTGAAGTCTTATATCAAGCAAGAATGGACAAAATTTCCAATTGCAAATCTACTACAATTAGTATCCTCAGTTCCAAAATGATTAAAAAGTGTTATTAAAAGGAAAGGTGATGTAACACAATGGTAAACATGCCTCTGTCCCAACTTTTGTTGAGTGTGTTGTAGCTATCAAATTCTAAATTTGTGTATATTTACAAAGTACAATTAAGTTGGTCAGTAAAACTATTGAAAATCTTTTCTTTGTACTCTTGTCAGTTAAATAAAGGTTCACATGAATTAACATATCACAGATTTTTGTTTTTATTGCATTTTGGAAAATATCCCAACTTTTCTGGAATTGGGGTTTGTACTTGAAGGTTCTCCCCTTGACTAGCCCATTTGGGGTCAGTTTACATGAACCTACACATTCTCTTTGACGTACCATCCCCTGAAACATGCATATAGAAATGGAAACATATAAATAACTTTTATGTTTTTCACCTTGAGCAAATATATAATTGAGTTGTCTTTTATTTTCAGATAACATCAGCCAGTTCTCAAAGTTTAAAGGGTATTCCCATTTGCCATAAAATCTTGAGTAAATCTGCTGAAGTGACATCCCAACAATTTGCAGACTGTCTAAAGGAAAATAGCATTCAGCGGGAAAAGTGCTGAAATGAGTTTTATGAGATGAAGAATGATTGGAGAAAGTATAAAGTTATGGTTCACCAGAAAACTCTGCTGAGGGTGATAAAGTGGAGCTTTTGCAATTTTCATCAGAGGAAGTACACATAACGTGGAGTTCAAAATTCATATATCTGCATGTTTTTGTTCAAATGTGTTTGCTTACATATATAAAATTTGGGATCAAATTTGTGATTGAACCTAAAATATTGCTACAAAATAAACTATCCTGGTAATTTGTGATGAAGTAAACATTCTAAATCTATTCTTGGCATCCAGCTTTCTTTGAAGTTCCTCATACACTGGGCATGCATTTAAAACCAATATTGGGCAAAAGAACATGTTAGAAGAAAATCTCACAAACCTGTGCAGCTGATCATATGTTAATTGAACCAAGATCTCCCTGTTACAGCACTCAGTCAACTTAAACGTTGTGCTTAGGATGGTACTCTGACTTGTGACAGAAGCCAGTGTTTTAGGTGTGTACTCAGACCCCGCAGAGGCTGATTCATTACAACACAGTTACTCAATTCTTTATTGAAATTTTTAAAAATGACAAAAATTCTTTCTAAACAACATCTAAAACTTATCTAGAGTGGCCACCATTACATAAACATTCAATCAGCCAATTAGAGCACTTTACATATGTGCTGAGCCACTCACAGCCAATCGCGTATTAGTTCACGCTCTTGTCTCCCCCACGTGTGTAAACGTTCTTGTTCCCTCACCAATTTATTCCATTTTTTTCACCCATAATGTCTGGAAAATGGCCTGCAACTTCCAGTGAGGGTAATACATCTAAGGTGTCTAGGAAAAGCATTAGCATGAAGTGAAACTGCATTCTCAGGGTGAGAGCTTTAATAAGACCTTCGAGAATTGGTAGTGCAATGCATGCTGGGTGAATCAAAATATAATACATATTCTTGGTTTGATTTTTTTAAAATCAGGTACATGTGCATTTACATAATGTTATAATGACCCCGCATGGCACTCCAACTCCAAGGATCACATCCTTAGCGGTAAGCAGGATCTGAGTGTACTGACTTCAGTATCCTGGTGGAAATGTAGAAAGGTGCGAAAAATTCATGTTCGCTAGAGGGGGTTGTGGCATTCCCAGCACCAGCTCTGCTACCATGGAGATGTAACTCTGCCGGAAGGCGGCTGTTGCCATCAGTGTCGGAGTAGTGCAGCAAGAAATTCAGTGATTTCACTCATTTTGTGAAGTTTACTGTGGAAGTTATTAAGCATTTGCAGAACTATGTGCATGCATTAAGATAGGTGCAAGTATAAGATTCTACAACACTATTCAAAGAAGCACAATTATATGAATACTTACATTTCAAACAACATCATCGAAGAAGATAATAAGCTTATCTTACTTGACGTACTGTGTACATAGTTAAAATTAAAGATCATTGAAATGGAAAATGTTGTCTCTAAATGAATGTTGTCTGACCAGCTAAGCATTTTCTTAAGCTGTTCCCATGTAAATCAGCCTTGGTCTCAGACTCCACACAGCTGTGTGAGTTGATCTGCTGCTGTGTTAGAGTTGCTGTCACATTTGCTCCATTACAGGGCTCCAGCAAAGTCCTATGATCTTGAGTCTCCCTAAATATTGCACTGAAGAATGTAATCTCCATCCCCCAAACCCATGGCAGTCCGATCTGATGTAAAATAGTCATTCCTATCTATGTAAATGAAAAAAACATTAAAGTTGAAGATTAGGAGGGGGTTTTATTTTAAAAGTTTTGTTTTAATGTGTATTTTTATTTTAGTTGCTTTTTTTTGAGAAATCTGTAGTTTTTAATCAACGTACACCGATGAAAAGGACATGGAGATACTGAAATCAAGGAGGGGGTTATTGCTGATATTCTAGGGCACATTGAGATTAGGAAAGAAAAGTTATTGTGTCTATTGAAGAGCATTAAAGAAGTTAATTCCCAGGTTCAGATTGGATCTAACCTAGGTAATTGAGGGGGACAAGTGAGATTGTTGGGGCCTTGTCAAAGATCTTTGTGTCCTCTATACCCACAGGCAAGGTCTGAGACAAGCATAACGTGTTGCTTTGTTATTCAGGTATGCTCTAAGGAACAATCCAGGAAATTATAGCCTCATCAGTTTTAGGAAAGCTATCAGGATTATTGGGGTAACAAGAGAAGATCTGCAGATGCTGGAAATCCAAGCAACTCAAACAAAATGCTGGAGGAACTCAACAGGCCAGTCAGCATCTATGGAAAAAGTACAGTCAATGTTTCTGGCCAAGACTCTTCAGCAGGAAGAGGTGTAGATTTAAAAGGTGGGGGAGTGGAGAGAGAAACTCAACATGATAGATAAAACTGGGAGAGATAAAGAGCTGGGAATTTGATTGGTGGAAGAGATACAGAACTGGAGAAGGGGGTGTCTGATAGAAAAGGACAGAAGGACATGGAAAAGAGAACGGGGGGGAGGAGCACCAGAGGGAGGTGACCGGCAAGCAAGGAGATAAGGTGAGAGAGGGAAAGGCTGTTGGGGGGGGGGGGGGGGGTGGGCGGGTGGTCTGGTTCATTACCATAAGTTCGAGAAATCAATGTTCATGCCATAAGGTTGGAGGCTACCCAGAGGGAATATAAGGTGTTCCCCCAACCAGAGTTTTGCCTTTTAACAACAGTAGAGGAGACCATGGATTGACATATCGGAATGGGAATAGGAAGTGGAATTAAAATGGGTGGCCACTAGGAGATCCTTGAGAGGGTAGGATTTATGAACACTTTGGAAAGATATCTGAAAAGGAACAGTATGGCTTTGTGAAGGCCAGATCATGACATATTTGACTGAACTTTTTTGAAGTGATGAACTTGCTTGATAAGGGTATGGCAGTGGATGTTAACTACTTGGATTTTAAAAAAGCATTCAGCAAGATCTCATGGCAGGCTGATCAGAAACTTAAGATACATGGCCTATAGGTATTATGGTAGTAGAATGGATTTAAAACTGATTTTCTGAAGAAAATAAACGGTAGTGGTGGAAATGTATTATTCTAACTGTAGGTCTGTGACCAGTAGTGCTCTGCAGGGATCATTGCTGCAACTTTTGACTTGTATGAAAATGTGGATAGGCTGATTAGTAAGTTGGCAGGCACAAAATTTAGTGGAATGGTAGATAGCGAAAAATATTGTAAAATGATACAACTGGATAGATACTTAGTGGTCACTTTATTAGGTACACCTGTACACCATTAATGCAAATACCTGATCAGCCAATCATGTCGCAGCAACTCAATGCTTTAAAGCATGCAGACATAGTCAAGAAGTTCAGTTGTTCAGACCATTCAGCAGAATGGGCAAGAAATATAATCTAAGTGAATTTGACCATGGAATAATTGTCAGTGCCAGATGAGGTGGTTTGAGTATCTCAGAAACTGCTGGTCTCCTGGGATTTTTCACACAACGGTCCCTAGCGTTTACAGAAAATGCTGCCAAAATAATCAAACATCTAGTGAGAAGCAGCTGTTTTGTGGGCAAAAATGCCTTGTTAATGAGAGAAGTCAGAGGAGAATAACCAGACTGGTTCAAGCTGACAGGAGTGCGAAAGGAACTCAACCAAGCATTGCAACAGTGATGTGCAGAAAAGAATCTCTGAACACACATGTTGAATGCTGAAGTGGATGGGCTAGAGCAGCAGAAGACCATGAATATACACTGAGTAGTCTCTATTAAGTACAGGAAGTATCTAATAAAGTGACCATTGGACACTTTGCAAGGTCAAATATAAGGGGAATGTACACGTATATGTCAGGACACTTAAGAACACTGATGTATAGAGTGATCTTCAGGTCCAAGTCCATACCTCTCTGAAAGTGGCAACACGGATATTTTGGTAAATAAGGTGTATGGTACACTTTTGTTGGTCAGGGAACTGAATTTGAATCAGGAAGCTATATTGCAGTTGTGTAAAACTTCCTTCAATCTGCATTTGAAATACTGTGTCCAGTCTGCTTAGAAAAGATGTGGAGGCTTTGGAGAGCGTACAAAAGAGATTCAACAGGATTCTTCTTGGATTATAGTATTAGCTATAAAGGGAGGTTGAACAGACTTGGATTGTTTTCTCTGAAGGTCTGATGGAAGTTAATGAGTTTGAGAGTGGTTTATTATTATGTATCAAGATATAATGTAAAGCTTGTTTTGCATGCTGTCCAGGCAAATCAAATTATTGAGGAATAATACAAAACATAGTGTAATGGCTACAGCAAGTACAGAGCAGGTAAGCAAAGTTCAAAGTAAATTTATTATCAAAGTACATAATATGTCACCATATACTACCTTAAAATTCATGTTCTTGTGGGTATTTGCAGTAGATAGAAGGAAACACAATAGAATCAATGAAAAACTGCATACAAGAAAAAACAATGTTCAAAGGATACTGTTAAAAGTGAGTAAAATTGTAGAATCTGTTCAGTGTCGGGGTGAGTGAAGTTATTCCCTCTGGTTCAAGAGCCTTATGGTCGAGGGATAACAACGTGCTGAAATTGATGGTTCAGTAATAGGAGCAATAAGGTGCAAGATCATAATGAGGTAGATTGTGAGATCAAGAGTCCATCTTATACTAGGGAACCATTTAATATAGTAGATAGAATCGCTTTCTCAGGGTCACATAGTAGAGGGCATAGCTATAAGGTGAGAGGGTGAAAGTATAAAGGAGATGTCCAGTGCATGTTTTTGTACATAGACAGTGGTGGGTAGCTGAACCAATATACCAGGAGTAGTGGTGGAAGCAGATGCAACACTGGAGTTTAAGGGGCATTTGAACAACATGAATTTGGAGGGATATGGATTGTAATGGCAGGTAAGGTTATATTCATTTGACACCATGACTAGCATGGACACTTGGTCAAAGGTTCTGTTTCTGTGTTTTATTGCTCAATGTTCTAATTGGAGAAATTGGAAATTTTTTGTATTACCAGCTCCATCCCAGTTTTGCCCCCTCCCAGAGGTTGTAGTGAGAGTTCCAGGCCTCAGGCTGTCCACACAGCCTGAGGACCTGTTCATATCTGCATATTGCTGATCACTCACCAGCTGCTGAGAGGCAGTTTGATCGGCCTTCTGTATCAAGATGAGCAGGTGATGGGTTCAACTTAGCTCAATTTGGTCCAGAGTTACTAGTGCTTTGATTACATGCTTTTGCTTGCAAAGTACTTTCAAATCCCAAAGATACGCAGAAGCTGTGAGATGAATGCAAGATTTTGCACTTCCAATCACTTTTATTTCTTAAGTACACCATTAATATAGGGCTATTATCATTTATATCTTTCCTGAGAACATTTGTTTAGGACCAAGAACTTGCACAAGTCAACATTGGGGAATTAGTGGTGGAGTCAGTGGCTTTAAATTACTTGGTGTTAACATATTGGATAACTGATCCTGGGCCTAGCACGTAGATGCAATCATAAGGAAAGCATACCAGTGTCTTTTTTTTATAAGAGGATTAGAAAGCCATCAAACACTCTAACAAACTTTAAGAAATATACTGTTGAAAGTAACCTAGCTGGTTGCATCAAACACTGAGGCACGGGATGGGCCAGTGATCAGCTCGCTACTCCGCAAGGTTTACTTGTCTCTGCGCTAAATTGAGGCTGTGGCCTGCAACTAACCGGCTGCAATGATGACTGACTTCATGGCTATGGACTCACTTTCATGAACTTCATTCTAAATGTTATTTGCTTCCTTATATTTGCACAGTTCCTTGTTTTCTGCACATTGTATATTTGATGTTTTTTTTAAATGGGCTCTATTGTGTTTCTTTACTGGAATCTTCCTATTTATAGTGTGATTTTAAAATCTTATTGCATTAAAAGAAGAACTGAAATCATTAGAATATTTTTCATTTTTGTTGGCTTGACCGCTTCCTTTTTTTGTAGTTCTCCTTCAGGACAATTTTTGATGATGAACTTTTGCCAAAGCAATTCCCAATAACTAGTGTGACAGATAAATGTTGATCTGTGTTGATAATTTGTTGATTATTTTTAATTCAACAAATGATCAAAACAGCTAGCCATAAGACATAGGAGCAGAATTAGGCCATTTGGCCCATCGAGCCTGCTCCACCATTCAATCATGCTGAACCTTTTTTCCCCCTCCTCTTCCCCATTCCCTGGCCTTCTCCCCATAACCTTTGGTGTCCAAACAACAACCTATCAAGCTCTGCCATTTTTTAATTGATTTTTTTAATGCATTTCTACAAACCAATTACAGAGAAAAAAAACAACAGCAAAATGAGAATTAATACAATGCAAAATAAACTTATCAAAAGTATAATTCATAACAATAAGGAAACAGCACCCAGAATAAAAACATATAATGTTAGTATACTCCCCTCCCTCCCACTAAGAAACTCCAGGCCAACCATTGCAATATGTAAAAAAAAATAAAGAGAGCATTCAACCCCCCAAAACTGTAAATATAGATTTTTTAAAAATAATGCCCACTATAAAAACTATAATGTAATTTCCATCAAAAAGAAACAATAAAACTTACAGAGGGAAAAAAGCTGAAAGTAAGGGATTAAAAAGAATAAGCTTAATCTAAAGAGGAGTTATGAAAATAATCAAGTAAAGGTGCCCACACCTTTTGAAATATTATGTCCGAGTTGAGAAGTGAGTAATGAATTTTTTCAAGATCTAAACAGGACATAGTATCATTAAGCCATTGAGCATGAGTGGGTGGGGCAACATCTCTCCACCTAAGGAGAACTAAGCATCTAGCCAAACGAGAGGCAAAAGATAATGTTCAGCATTTAGTCAGACTCAGATGCATGTCTGTCTCACCCAAGGTACCAAAAAGGGCAATCAGAGGATTAGGTTCTGAGTGGCAATTAAAAATATAGGATAAAGATAAAAATTCTTCTCTCCAAAATTTCTCTAAACTAGGACAAACCCAGTACATATGAATGAGAGAAGCCTCGCCACCTTTACATTTGTCACAAACAGGACTAATGTCAGGATAAAACCATGCCAATTTAGATTTAGACATGTGAGCCCTATGTACAACCTTAAACTGTAAAAGACAGTGGTGAGCACATAAAGAGGTTGAATTAACTGACTTAAGTATTGAATCCCAAACGGCATCAGATAAAGAAATACTTAAATCATGCTCCCAAGCATTTCTAATTTTATCAAAGGGGGCACGCCTCAAGGTCACTAATTTATCATGAATAAAAGATATTAAGCCTTTACCCAATGGATTAATACAAAGAAACAGGTCCACAATGTTTTTCTCAGGCATCTCAAGAAAATTAGACAATAAAGAGTTAATGAAATGTCTAATTTGAAGGTATCTAAAGAAATAGGTATTAGGTAGATTAAACTTTACAGAGAGTTGTTGAAAAGTTGCAAGATGATTATCTATGAAAAGATCTTCAAAGCGCCTAATGCCCTTTCTATACTAATCGTGAAATGTTAAGTCTTGCATAGAAGGTAGGTAAAGATGATTATGTAAGATAGGACTAGAGAGAGAGAAACCATGAAGGCCATTAAATTTTCTAAACTGAGCCCACATTCTCAGAGTATGTCTAATAAGTGGATTAACCATTATTTTAGGCAAGTGACAAGGAAGTGCAGATCCAAGAAGTGCAGAAATAGAGATATTCCTAGTAGAGTTCAACTCCATTGCCACCCATTTTGAACAATCAGACTGATTATGAAAAAAAGACCAAAGACAGTGAATATTAGCTGCCCAATAGTATAAACAGAAGTTATGTAAAGCCATACCACCTTCTTTTTTAGATTTTTGGAGGTAAGCTTTATTAAGTCTAGAACATTTGCCCTTCCATAGATAGGACAAAATGATAGAATCTAAGGATTCAAAAAAAGCTTTAGAAATAAAAATTGGTATAGACTGAAATAAATATAAACATTGTTATGAATGAGGAGCAACGCTGATGGACAGAAGGGTGCAAAGTCGCCCCCCCCCCCTTTTTGAGAATCACAAAATCGCTACTATTTCAGGTCTGATACTAAGGAAATGAGAGAGAGACAACGCAGAGGTACACAAAAGTGGAATGTCTCCTCCTAACAAAAGCGGAACGGAACCACTGATTACCGCTATTGTCTCTTGGAGAAGGATTGTGTATTGAGTACTGTTCTATTCATTGAAACCCCTCAGGGAGCAACCAGAGTGGTCTGGTTGATGGGTTGCATCATCCCAACCTGACGTGAGTGGGGATAAAAGTAGGGTCTGGGGAAACACCCCTCAGACGCACCAGGAGAGACTCTACGAGACTGGTGGGGGCTCGTGTGTGTGTCCACCCTTGCCTGGGTGACGAGTCCGCCACGGAAGAATGGTCTAGCTAAAGGACGCAGGGGTCATACGTGAATGGCCACAACAACAACGCATCGACGGATCAAGATCATAAAAGGAAAGTCAGCAAGTCAATAGCTGTTACTGCTTTCTCTCTCTCTCTCTCTCTCTCTCTCTCTCCAACAATTGCAACACTGCGACCAACAACTACTGCAGCCTGCATGAACTGAACTGAACTTTATATTTCCATCGGACAATTATCCCCTAGACAACGATAGAGCTTATTTCTTATTGATTATTATTATACCCGCACTTTTAGGTTTAGTATTGATGACGTATATTATCTGTATATTTGCACTGATATTATTTTTGTGTATTTTTACTAATAAATACTGTTAAAAATAATATCATCAGACTCCAACGGATACTCCTATCTTTGCTGGTAAGACACCCAGTTATGGGGTTTGTAACAACTTGGAGTCTCGTCTCAGGATTTGATACCAAATTGTAGGGCCAGTGAATCGGGCTTTTAAGTCCAGACTTGGATCTGGTTGCACAGGTAACCAGATGGGAAACCAGCAAAGATGGACGTAGACAAATTTACACAAAACCCGACTTTGAAGGCGCTAGAGGAGGCCACAAAGACGGACTCGGTAAATATTGCAAAAGGACTAAATCTCGCGGAGGTGAGGTCATCAATGAAAAAGTGGGAGATGCGGAGGGCCATAACTCAGTATTATATTGAGAAGAATGTGTTTTCGGCGGAGGTATTGGAAAAGATCCCTGAAAAGGTACCAGCTATTAGGACGGCTCAGTTAGGTCACTGAATGCACAACGGACTATATTAACTTTTGTGTGGATGCAGTTGTCCCTGTTAGAACTGTTCGCTGCTATCCCAATAATAAGCCCTGGATCACTAGTCACATCAAAGGCCTCCTAAACCAGAAGAAGAGGGCCTTTAAAGATGGTGATCGGTTGGAGCTTAAAAGAGTTCAGAAGGAACTCAGAGTACAGATAAGGGGGGCAAAGGAGCAGTATAGGAGGAAGCTAGAACAAAAGCTGCAGAAAAAAAGCATGAAGGAGGTGTGGGATGGGATGAAGATCATCACCGGATGCGGTGCAAAGCGGAGGGCGAACATAAGTGGAGATGTGGAGAAAGCGAACCAGCTGAACAACTTCTTCAACAGGTTCGACAGCTCAATCTCATCCTCACCGCAGAAAACCACACCAGGCTTACTTCCCTCACAGGAAAATAGCCACTCACAGGAGACCTTGCCCACGCCCAGGATTACGGCTGCACAGGTGGAAGGTCAACTGAGGAAGATCTGTACCAGCAAGGTGGCTGGACCGGATGGAGTTTCCCCACGAGTACTGAGGGCCTGTGCGACTGAGCTGGGAGAACAACTACAGCGCATCTTCAACATGAGCCTGGAGCAGAGAAGAGTACCCAGACAGTGGAAAACATCCTGTATTGTCCCAGTACCGAAGAAACCACAACCAAAGGAGTTGAATGACTTCAGACCTGTTGCCTTGACGTCGCACGTGATGAAGACCATGGAGCGGCTGATAATACAGAATCTGAGGCCACAAACCAGGCATGCCCAGGATCCTCTTCAGTTTGCGTATAAGGAGAAGGTGGGAGTGGAGGATGCTATCACGTATTTGCTGCACAAATCACTCTCTCACCTAGAGGGCATCATTTGTGCTGTGAGGATTACATTCCTTGACTTCTCTAGTGCCTTTAACACCATCCAGCCCAAGATCTTAAGGCACAAACTAACGGAGATGGGAGTAGACTCTCACATGGTGGATTGGATAGTGGACTACTTGACAGATAGACCTCAGTATGTGCGGTTGGGAGACTGTAGGTCTGACACGGTTGTCAGCAGCACAGGGGCGCCGCAGGGAACCGTACTCTCTCCGGTCCTGTTCACCCTGTACACATCAGACTTCCAATATAACTCAGAGTCCTGCCATGTGCAGAAGTTCGCTGATGACACGGCCATAGTGGGGTGTGTCAGGAATGGACAGGAGGAGGAGTATAGGAAACTGATACAGGACTTTGTGATATGGTGCAACTCAAACTACCTGCGTCTCAATATCACCAAGACCAAGGAGATGGTGGTGGACTTTAGGAGATCTAGGCCTCATATGGAGCCAGTGATCATTAATGGAGAATGTGTGGAGCAGGTTAAGACCTACAAGTATCTGGGAGTACAGTTAGACGAGAAGCTAGACTGGACTGCCAACACAGATGCCTTGTGCAGGAAGGCACAGAGTCGAATGTACTTCCTAAGAAGGTTGGCGTCATTCAATGCCTGTAGTGAGATGCTGAAGATGTTCTATAGGTCAGTTGTGGAGAGCGCCCTCTTCTTTGTGGTGGCGTGTTGGGGAGGAAGCATTAAGAAGAGGGACGCCTCACGTCTTAATAAGCTGGTAAGGAAGGCGGGCTCTGTCGTGGGCAAAGTACTGGAGAGTTTAACATCGGTAGCTGAGCGAAGGGCGCTGAGTAGGCTACGGTCAATTATGGATAACTCTGAACATCCTCTACATAGCACCATCCAGAGACAGAGAAGCAGTTTCAGCGACAGGTTACTATCGATGCAATGCTCCTCAGACAGGATGAAGAGGTCAATACTCCCCAATGCCATTAGGCTTTACAATTCTACCGCCAGGACTTAAGAACTTTTTAAAGCTATTATTAATGCTTTTTGAGATGGTGATTTAGATGCATATCATATTTTTTTTACTGAGTTAAGTATTGTATGTAATTAGTTCTGCTACAACAAGTGTATGGGACATTGGAAAAAAAGTTGAATTTCCCCATGGGGATGAATAAAGTATCTATCTATCTATCTAGAGTTGGAAAAATTGAAGCTGGACGCGGAACAGAGGAAAAGGGAGTATGAGCTCCAGCTAAAGGAGTTAGAGGTGAAAAGGGAGAAGGAAAGAGCTGGAAAGCAGAGGGAGCATGAAATTAGGTTAAAACAGCTGGAAGCAGCTGAAAAAGAGAAGGAAAGAGCTGAAAACCAGAGGGAGCATGAATTTAGGTTACAACAGCTGGAAGCAGAAGAAAGAGAGAAGGAAAGAGCTGAAAGGGAGAAGGAGAAACAGAGGCAGCATGCACTGGACATGGAGAAGTTACAGCAAGAGAGAAGGGTCCAAGGGGCGGACCGAGAGGAGTGGTTTAATGTTAGTAGGGAGTTTAGGTTAGTACCTCCGTTCGAGAAGACGGATGTTGATAGTTATTTCTTGCATTTTGAAAAGGTGGCAGTGAGTCAGAAGTGGCCCAGAGATCAGTGGCTGGCGTTGTTACCAAGTGTGTTAAAAGGGAAGGCACAACGGGCATATGCGGCGTTGTCTGTGAAGGAGGAGGAGTATGAGAATTACGAGGAAGTAAAACAGGCCATTCTTCAGGCCTACGAATTGGTACCTGAGGCATATAGACAAAAGTTCAGAAATTTAAAGAAAGTGTGGAATCAGACGTATGCAGAGTTTGCCTATGAGAAGGGTGTGCTCTTGGATCGCTGGTGTGCGGCAGAAAGGGTGGAAGAGGATTTTCGGCGTTTCAGAGTGTTAATTCTGATTGAGGAATTTAAAGGTTGTGTTTCAGATGATATCTGGATGTATTTGAACGAGAAGCCGAATAAATCCATATCAGAATTTGCCAGGTTCGCAGATGAATATGCCCTAACCCACAAGACAAAGTTTTTGTCGAATAAGAGTTACCAGAAAGACCGTAGGAATGGTAGAAAAAGCCCGCCGGCTGAGGCAGAAATTCAGCTGGGAGCTAGTGGTAAAAGTAAGGAGGAAGAAAGGCAAGCTGGCAGGAGGGTTCCTGGCTTGACCTGTTTTAATTGTGGAAAGGTTGGTCATATTGCATCTAAGTGCTTTGCTCCGAGGAAGGAGACAGGAAAAGGGAACGCAGCAGTCCCTACAGGGTGTATTGTGTTGATCAGCAAATCGACGAGAAAGCCCCAGGTAGATAAAATACGAGAGGGGCGTGAGAAATTTATTTCAGAAGGGACCGTGTCTGTAAAAGAGGGAGAAACACCAGTTCCAGTGCGGATCTGGAGAGATACTGGAGCTGAGCAGTCATTGATTCTCAGTAAGGTACTAGATTTTAGTCCTGAGACTGGAGAGGTAGTTTTGAGAGGCATAGGAAAAGGGACAGAAGCTGTACCTTTGCATAGGATCATTATAAATTGTGATCTGGTATCTGGACCAGTTGAAATAGGGGTACGGTCAGAATTACCGGGAGATGGCGTGAACGTCCTTCTTGGTAATGATTTAGCAGGGGGTGAGGTGTGTTCAGTCATGAAGCTGACAAGCAAGCCTGTGAAGTGTGAGGACCCGCCCCTAGATTCCAATATCTATCCCACATGCGCGATCACTCGCAGCATGTCGAGAAAGGCAGCTGAGATGAGACCAGTTTAAATGAGTCCTGTGTTGATTTGGCTGAGATGTTTTTACCGACCCTGTACCAAGAGGGGTTAGGGGGTGGTAAAATGGAGAATAGGGAGGTGAAAGAGAGTAAAGGAGAGGAGGTAGACCTACCCTTAGCCAGGAGGAAATGTATAGAGGCACGGAGTAAAGATGAGAAACAGATAAGGCAGTTAGAAGGTCCAGGGTTGGACATGGATGATCTGTCTGGCTTGACGGAACTGTTTGAAGAAGTTGAAAATTTTAAATGTGTTCCCGATAATGAAATAAGGGCAGTCCTAGATGAAAAGGATGCCGTTACCTTGAAGGAGTCTGCTGTGTTAGCAGATGAGGTTGTTTTTACCCGCAGGGTTGAGTTTACTCCGGAAGGGAGTTGCCCAGAGAGTAACTGGGAGGATCAGGGGAACTTAGAATTTGAAAAGGGGACGGGTATTGAAAGCCTGGAAGAGGCAGATGTCCCGTCTGAGTGTGTTCAAGATGTGGATGCACATGGTACTGAACCTAGTAATGAAACTCAGAAAAAGTCTAACCTATCTGATTTGGTTGAAAAGGAACGCAGTCCTTTTGGGTCAGATGGACTTGGTTCAGTGAAGAAAGGGTTAACCTTGGTACCAGTGGGAAGTGAGAATTCCCAGTTGTTTGTGTTAGAAGGTGTGTTAAAAGTTAGTGAAGAGATAAAAGGTGGTGATGTGGATATTATTATTGAAGGAGAAGGGAAAAGTGTAGTTCCTAAATTGAATAAAGAAAATTTAAAGTCTGGATTGGTTTCAGAAGCAGTAACCAGGCTGAAGGATCAATGGCTTGTTAACAAGGTGCCTGCAAATCAATTAGTTTGATTTGGAATGTAAAGGTACCCCACTCGCTAATGTTATTCAAGGGTGTGCTGTGAAGAGGCAGAATTTGAAATGTTGTTTGGACAAAGAGGGATCACTTGCAGATGTTAACCTGAAAATTAATAGAATGAAGGGTCCTGAAGATAAAACTAACGACTTGCTTAAAAATAAAGAATTGTGTGGAAGTTCAGAAGATGGGCTAAGTTTGGAAAACATTGTTGATAAAATAACTCCTATGAAAGGAGTATGCGAAAGCCTATCCACACTGGTGAGCAAGCTAACCACGTGAGAGTTAAGTGGAAAAGAGGCGAAGGTTGAAAAAATGCCACCTTAAATAACAGGATCTGGTTTTGAGGGATTTCGACAAAGCATGTAAATAATAAAGACAACACCATGGAAGACTGACTGTTAAGTTTAAAAGTAAAATAAAGATTAGTATTTGCATAAACTTTTATAATGTGCTACAGAATAATCACACATGTATTGGTTCATATTTTGTAATACATACTTAAGATCACAACCCTTTAGTTTTGTTTTTGCTGAAGAAAAGGAATAAAAAAATAAGTGGTTATTAAATTGGAGTCTGATGCTACAGGAATTTATTAAGGTACAAGATATTAAGATATTAAAGGAAGTGACAAGGTAATCGCTAACTGTTTAGATGCTAAATTAATGTATAACTGTATTACTCTGTAGTGAAAACTCTTTTGTATTGTGTTAGATTCTGAAATTCTGTAAGACTCTGTATTAGTTAATTTTCTCCTTTTGGGTGAAAATTCTTAGAAGGATGGGGGTGTTACGAATGAGGAGCAAGTCTGATGGGCAGAAGGGTGCAAAGTCGCCCCCCCCTTTTTGAGAATTGCAAAATTGCTACTATTTCAGGTCTGATACCAAATGAGAGAGAGACAACGCAGAGATACACAAAAGTGGAATGTCTCCTCCTAACAAAAGCAGAACGGAACCACTGATTACCGCTATTGTCTCTTGGAGAAGGATTGTGTATTGAGTACTGTTCTATTCATTGAAACCCCTCAGGGGGCAACCAGAGTGGTCTGGTTGATGGGTTGCATCATCCCAACCTGACTGACACCTGAGACCCCGTGAGTGGGGATAAAAGTAGGGTCTGGGGAAACACCCCTCAGACACACCAGGAGAGACGCTACGAGACCAGTGGGGGCTTGTGTGTGTGTGTCCACCCTTGCCTGGGTGATGAGTCCGCCATGGAAGAACGGTCTAGCTAAAGGACGCAGGGGTCATACGTGAATGGCCACAACAACAACGCATCGACGGATCAAGATCGTAAAAGGAAAGTCGGCAAGTCAATAGCTGTTACTGCTTTCTCTCTCTCTCTCTCTCTCTCTCTCTCTCTCTCTCTCTCTCTCTCTCTCTCTCTCCAACAATTGCAACACCGCGACCAATAACTACTGCAGCCTGCATGAACTGAACTGAACTTTATATTTCCATCGGACAATTCATTATCCCCTAGACAATGATAGAGCTTATTTCTTATTGATTATTATTATACCCGCACTTTTAGGTTTAGTATTGATGACGTATATTATCTGTATATTTGCATTGATATTATTTTTTGTGTATTTTTACTAATAAATACTGTTAAAAATAGTATCATCAGACTCCAACGGATACTCCTATCTTTGCTGGTAAGACACCCAGTTATGGGGTTCTTAACAACATTTAGGAAGGATATACATTTTAATTACATTAATATGGCCTACCAGAGACATAGATGAGGGTGACCATTGTGTCAAACTCTGTTTTGTAGAATTTAAAAGATTAGCAAAATTTTCTTGAAAAAGATTCTTGAAAGGTAATACCAAGGTAAGTAAATTGATTGGCAACTACTTTAAAAGGGAGGTCATGAAATACTAAAGCTTGAGCTTCTCTATTAATTGGGAAGAGTTCACTCTTGTGTAAATTAAATTTATAGCCAGAAAGCTGGCTGAATTGATCAAGAAGTAAGAACAACGGGGGTAAGGAAGTGGACAGATTTGATACAAAAAGTAAAAGATCATCTGCGTAAAGGGAAACTTTATGCTCAGTTCCTCCCCTCCAAATCTCCGTCAATTCAGGACAACTTTGAAACGCAATCACCAGTGGCTCTATGACCAAATCAAAAAGTAAGGGACTTAAAGGGCATCCTTGTCAGGTGTCATGTTTAAGGCTAAAAGACTGGGATTGCTGAGAGTTAGTCAGAACAGAAGTGGTGGGACATAAGTATAACAATTTAATCCATGAAATAAAACTTTGTCCAAGATCAAATTTTTCTAAACCCGCAAAAAGGTAATTGCACTCTACATGATCAAACGCTTTCTCCGCATCAAAAGAAATAACACATTCGGGAGTCCCAATTGAAGGTGAGTACAAAATATTAAATAAATGCCGTATATTAAAATAGGGAAGACGATTTTTAATAAAACCAGTTTAGTCTTCAGAAATAATAGAAGGTACAAGATCTCCAATCTCTGAGCCAAAGCTTTAGCTAAAATTTTAACATCAACATTTAACAAAGAAATCGGCTTATACGAAGAACACTCTGTTGGATCTTTACCTTTTTTAGCTAAAAGAATAATACATGTCTCATTAAATGATGGTGGCAATTTACCCAGTTTAAACAAATCAGATAGAACTAACAATAACTGAGATGTGAGTAGTCAGGAAAATGATTTATAAAATTCCACAGAGAACCCATCAGGTCCAGATTTGCCTGACTGCAGTGCAGAAATGGCAGTGGATATGTCTTCTAATGATAACGGCTCATTGAGTTTTGCTTTAAAGTCGGAGGAGAGCGAAGGAATATTCAGACTATTTAAAAAAATAGTCAACAGAAAAACTATCATTTAAAGATTTGGAGGTATAAAGTCGAGAATAATAATTCTTAAACGAATTGTTAATTTCACAGTGATTCGAAGTAATATTCCCATTTTCCACTTGAATCTTTGTATTATGTTGTTTAGCTTTAGAGTGCCTTAATTGGTTAACCAAAAACTTGCCAGATTTATCAACATGAATATAATATTGGCTCTTGCTTTCAAAAAGTTGATGTTCAACTGGTTGGGTGGAGATAAGGTCAAGCTTAGTTTGAAGTTCTACTCGCTTCTTGTACAGTTCAGAATTTTTAGTCTGGGCATATTGTTGGTCTATTATTTTAATCTAACTGATCAAATCTAATCGCTCTGAATGAGTGTTTCTTTTAAGATTCACTGTATATGAAATTATTTGACCCCTCAAGTATGCTTTCATAGCATCTCAGACCATCTGGGATGAGATTTCAGATGATGTATTAGCATTTAAGAAAAAAGTAATCTGGTCTTTCATAAATTTTACAAAATCATCATCCGATAACAAGGTCGGATTGAACCAGGAAAATTTATAGACAAGGTAACTGGGATATGATTCAAAATCAATATACTATGATAATCACAAGAGTGAACTGATGGAATCAGCTGATTATCAATTAAAAAATAATCAATTCTAGTAAAAGTATAGTGGACATGTGAAAAAAAGGAATCATCTCTCTCAGTAGGATGGAAAAAATGCCATACATCAGAGACACCATAGTTAGAAAGGAAAGAATGAGTAGATAGAGCAGATTTACTAAGTAATCTAGGAACAGAGGACGATCGATCCAAAACTGGATCTAACCAACAATTGAAGTCACTGCCCAATATAAGAGAACATAAATTCAGATCAGGCAATAAAGATAAAAAATGTTCAAAAAAGTTCACATCATCCGAATTAGGAGCATATAGGCAATACTACCCTAGTATTAAACAATTTCCCAGAGACAATAATAAAACGACAATTTGTGTCAGACACCTTACAATGGAGCTCGAAGGGAACATTTTGATTAATAAGAATAGAAACCCCCCCCCCCCCGGCTTTGACTGGGAAGGAAGAATGGAAGTGCTGACCCACCCATCTTGACATATGACGAGAATTATCAAAACTTCGAATATGGGTTTCTTGCAAAAAAGCAATATCAGCTTTAAGTTGCTTAAGATGTGAAAACACCTTCCTTCTTTTAACAAGATGGTTCAATCCCTTTACATTCCAGCTTATGAAATTCAACAGACTAACCATTGTCATTTAATAGAATGTAAAAAGTATTAGGCATAAATAAGATTCAAATAACACTCAAGTAACAGTTATGGAGCAAAAGTATAAGTCAAAAGAGTCAGGACAGAAAATTGTCCTGAATAACAGACAGAGAGTAACAAAAAAAACAGTGAATATTGTTGGCACTAGAGAACCCACCCCTTCCTCTAATCCCAAAACAAGATGGCTACCAAAAAAAAGCAGCAAGCTCTTCAGTAAAAAAGAAACTCCGAACTCCAACTTCCAGTTTCATAACATTGTCATAAGCTCCTTTTAACTAATAATACAGAAACTAGAGAACATTATGCACTACAAATCAAAGTTACAAATAAAAAGAAACAAAACCAGCAAAAAATATTAAGCTTAATTCAAAATAATAATCCATAATAGTCTACCCGTGAGAAACTATGAAAAAATGCAGTAATTAAAAAGAAAACAGAGAAGAAAGAAAACAGAAAGTACTTAATGGCCATTTTTAAAAGAAATCAAACCAAGTCTGATATAATAAGAGGGTCTAAGTCCACAACAAAAAAAGAAAACTTTTTTTTAAGTACTTATCGGCCACTTTAGAAAGTCAAACCGAGTCTGATGTAGCCGAAATGGCTGGGAGACCTTCAATAAATTTCTGAGCCTCCATAACCGACTTAAACCATTTGTGGTCCTCAGTCTTGAGAGTTATTTGGAGATGGGCAGGGTTACAGGGAGAGGGTCTTAATACACGATTATAGAACTCTTTCATAACATCTTTATACCTCAGCGCTCATCTTCAAAATTTGAGGAGCATAATCCTCAATAATGCAAATGTTGTGACCCCAAAAATCCACTTTTACCTTCTGGCATGCTTCCACAATCAGAAGGTTTTTCACTTGATATCGATGAAAACATAGAATTACTGAACGTGGCCTAGGGACTTGGCTAAAAATGTACGGTGCGCCCTGTCGAGTTCAGGTGGGGTCGGAAGAATTTCTTTCCCAAAAACCTCACAAAGTAAAGAGGAAAAGAATTCAACAGGGCATCCCCTTTCGATAGCCTCTGGCAAACCAAGAATTCGTAGATTATAATGCCTACTCCGGTTTTCAAGATCAGTCATCTTGGAAGTTAACTTGGAGTTTTGCTTGCTCAAATTGGAACAGACGGCTTCCAGCTGCTGAACGCGGCATTTTAAATTTTTGGAAAGCTCTGCCTTAAATGCACACAATGACCTAGCCTCCACAGCTGACTGTGGTAATAAATTCCACAAATTCACACTGGCTAAAAAATTTACTCACTATTGCTACTGAATTTTCATTGAGCCTGTATAATCTAACAATACGGAGACCTGCCAAAAGGTTTTGACCCGAAAAGGTGACTGTACTCCTTTCCTAGATGCTACCTGGCTTGTTGAGTTCCTCTAGAATTCTGTGTGTGTGGCTCAGATTTCCAGCAGATTTTTACTTCATTCAATAGGATGACGTTAACTCAAATATGCTTCCATTCAATGCATTTCTGATATGGGAATACACATCTATAGCCTCATGAGTCTGACTGGAATATATTTCATCCCAGCTCTGCCTGTCTTTTTGTCAGCTATGTGGAACAGACTAAGTTCCAAGCCCACTCTTTTCCTACACTATATCGATGACTGCATTGGTGCTGCTTCCTGCACCCATGCAGGACTCATCGACTTCATCAGCTTTGCCTCCAGCTTCCATCCTGCCCTCAAATTTAACTGATCCATTTCCAACACATTCCGCCTTTCTCGATATCTCTGTTTCCATCTCTGGACACAGCTTATCTACTGATGACTATCATAAACCCATGGACTCTCACAGCTACCTGAACTATACCTCTTCCCACCCTGTTACTTGTAAAAACACCATCCCCTTCTCTCAATTCCTCCGTCTCTGCCGCATCAGCTCTCAGGATGAGGCCTTTTTCAAAGAAAAAGGCCCTTTTGATGGCCCTTTGATGGCCCTTCCTCTGCCATCAAAGCTGCCCTCAACTGCATCTCTTCCATTTCACACATGTATGCTCTTACCCCATCCTCCTGCCACCCTACCAGGGATAGGGTTCCTCTTATCCTCACATACCACCCCACCAGCCTCCATGTCCAGCACATAATTCTCTGGAACTTCCGCCATCTTTGTTCTGTGTCTGCCTGTAAGGAGATGAACCTCAAGAATGTATATGGTATACATACTTTTCTTTCCAATATTTTTTATTAGATTTCATATACACAAATACAGAATTCATAAGGATACTTGTTATAAGTGAAAACAAGATTGCACAAAATGCACTATATATAAATCACACTGATATAATCACGGTATCCCATATTTATGATCAATTAAATAAAATAAATTGAATTATGAAATACAATAATATAATTAATTACATTATAAAAAAAATCTACACCCACTACCAAGACAAAGCTGGTTGGTAAAAAAAAACACACAAAATTCTGGTGGAACACAGCAGGCCAGGCAGCATCTATAGGGAGAAGCGCTGTCGATGTTTCAACGTATAATTCTCCGTAACTTCCGCCACCTCCAACGGGATCCAACTACCAAACACATTTTTCCCTCCCCCCCCCTTTCTGCTTTTTGCAGGGATCGCTCCCTACGCGACTCCCATGTCCACTCGTCCCCCCCCATCCCTTCCCACCGATCTCCCTCCTGGCACTTATCCTTGTAAACGGAACAAGTGCTACACCTGCCCTTACACTTCCTCCCTCACCACCATTCAGGGCCCCAGACAGTCCTTCCAGGTGAGGCGACACTTCACCTGTGAGTCGGCTGGTGTAGTATACTGTGTCCGGTGCTCCCAGTGTGGCCTTTTATATATTGGTGAGACCCGACACAGACTGGGAGACCATTTTGCTGAACACCTACACTCAGTCTGCCAGAAAAAGCAGGATCTCCCAGTGGCCACACATTTTAATTCCACGTCCCATTCCCATTCTGATATGTCTATCCATGGCCTCCTCTACTGTCAAAATGAATCCAAACTCAGGTTGGAGGAACAACACCTTATATACCGGCTGGGTAGTCTCCAACCTGATGGCATGAACATTGACTTCTCTAACTGCCATTAATGCCCCTCCTCCCCTTCTTACCCCATGTGGTGAACTACATATACCTGTCTGGACACGCCCCCCCCCCCGCTGACTGCTCCTGTGGCTCCTCCCACAGACCCCTGTATAAAGGCGGTTGGAGGCACTGCTCCTCCCTCAGTCTCCAGGATGTTGTGTGGTGGGCTCTTGCTGCTGATGGTGCTTTCTTCCAGCTAATAAAAGCCTATCTTGACTCACGTCTCCAAGAGTTATTGATGGTGCATCAATTTTATTAGCTGGAATTTTAAAACATGGAAAGTATTTTACGTCCGGAAAAATTGGACATTGATCCTCAAGCTCCCGAAGCAGCCATTGCCTTTGAACTCTGGCTTGCATGCTTCCAATTGTACCTGGAAGAGATTCCCATGACTGAGCCTGCTATCATGCACAAAATCCTCCTCTCCAGAGTCAGTCCGAAGGTATATTCCCTTATCAGGGACCTGCCGACCTACCAAGGGGCACTGGACGCCCTCAAAAGACAGTAGCTGCAGCCGGTGAACACCGTCTACGCAAGACATCGCTTAGCGACACGGCGGCAGTGGGCCGGAGAGTCGAGCGCTGAGTTTGTCCGGGCCCTACAGACACTTGTGCGGGCCTGCGACTGCAGGGGACTGACGGCGGAACAGCAGGCGGAGCTCCTGGTACGAGACGCCTTCATTACGGGGATCAGGTCAGTGTACGTGCGCCAGCGGCTGCTGGAAAACGCCGATCTTACCTTACATTCAGTGATCGAGCTGGCCGACACGCTGGAGGCCACTCTGCACAACGCTGACGCTGTCCAGCCACGCGATCTCTCGCCGGCCCTGTGGACGCCGCAGACCCCGCCACCCGGCCAATCGACCTCAGCTGCTGCCACTCGCGAGTCCACAAACTCCCCAAAAACCTCTGGCGAAGCGACCACAGCTGCTGCCAGTCGCAAGTCCGTGCAGTGTTACTTCTGCGGACTCGAAAAGCACCCCCGAAAACGTTGCCCGGCCCGAGAAGCTACCTGCTCCAGCTGCAGAAAGAAGGGCCGCTTCGCCAAGGTCTGTAAGTCTAAACCATGAGCAGGGTTGAGCAGCGCCGCGTTCGAGGAATGGGGGCGGCCATCTTTGTCGGCGCCACCTCGCCCCGCCTCCAACTCACGGGTGCTTACCAGGCACCAAGACAGCGATTCAACTCTGGCCTCCGTAACCCTTGACCAAGGCACTCCACACCAGCTCGCAAGGTCAATGATGGACATCCTGGTGGAGGGGCACAGGACTAGCTGCTTGTTTGACACGGGCAGCACTGAGAGTTTTATTCACCCGGACATGGTGCAATGCCGTGGACTCGTGACACAGCTGGTAAGCCAGAGGGTCACCATGGCTTCTGGGTTGCATTCCACAGACATCCGGGGGGGGTTGTGTAGCGACATTGGTGGTGCAGGGCACAGAATATCGGGACTTTGTGCTACTGGTCATGCCTCAACTGTGTGCGCCTGTGCTATTGGGGCTGGACTTCTCGCGCCACCTCAAAAGTGTGACTATGGCATATGACGGGCCCCTCCCACCACTCACTGTCAGGAATCCTCAGTTTTGTGAGACTTCGTCACATACCCCGCTACTGACCACACACACACACCGACCCTCACATCCCACCCAGCACCATGCCAACAGCCACGATACTGACATCACTTGCAGCCTCTCCACCCTCAAGATCCCTCCCCCACCGCTGTTCGCCAACCTGACCCCCGACTGTAAACTTGTGGCAACTAAAAGCAGGAGGTACAGCGTGGGGGACAGGGCCTGCATTCAGTCGGAGGTGCAGTGGCTGCTCAGGGAGGGGATCATTGAGCCAAGCACAAGTCCTTGGAGGGCCCAGGTGGTTGTTGTTCGGACTGGGCAGAAAAATAGGATGGTCGTGGACTATAGCCAGACCATCAATAGGTTCACGCAGCTTGACGCGTACCCCCTACCCCGCATCGCGGATATGGTCAACCAGATAGCTCAGTATAAGGTGTACTCGACCATAGATCTGAAATCCGCTTACCACCAGCTCCCCATCCACCCAGAGGACCGCCCCTTCACCGCCTTCGAGGCGGGCGGCAGGCTCTATCACTTCCTGCGCGTCCCCTTCGGTGTCACGAATGGTGTCTCTGTCTTCCAGAGGGAAATGGACCGGATGGTGGACCAGTGCCAACTGAAGGCCACATTTCCATATCTGGATAACATCACCATCTGCGGTCACGACTGGCCGGATCACACCAACTTCCAATGATTTTTCCAAGTGGCCAAAGCCCTGAACCTTACCTATAACAGGGACAAGTGTGTGTTCGGAACCACCCGACTCACTATCCTTGGGTATGTCGTGGAGAACGGGGTCATTGGTCCTGATCCCGACCATATGCGCCCCCTGTTAGAACTCCCTCTTCCCACCACCCTCAGAGCCCTCAGACGGTGCCTGGGCTTCTTTTCCTATTACGCCCAATGGGTCCCTCATTACGCAGACAAGGCCCGCCCCTTGGTCAAGTCCACCGCATTTCCCCTCTCTGCCGAGGCCTGTGTGGCCTTCAGCTGCATTAAAGGGGACATTGCCAAAGCAACAATGCATGTGGTGGACGAGACCATTCCCTTCCAAGTAGAGAGTGACACCTCCGACTTCGCGCTGGCTGCTACCCTCAATCAGGCAGGCAGGCCAGTAGCATTCTTTTCTCGTACCCTTCAAGGCTCTGAAATTCGGCACTCCGCGGTGGAGAAAGAAGCCCAGGCCATAGTGGAAGCTATTAGGCACTGGAGACACTATCTCACCGGCAAACGGTTCACCTTGCTGACCGACCAGCGCTTGTCGTGGTTTCTCATGCCCCACAAATGACCAGGAGACGTAGAAGATTCTTCAAGAAGGGTTAAACTTTAATTTGCAAATCAAAGCTGAGACAGTCATTGAGCTAGTCGCTGATTGCCCACCGATCCTCGGACCCAGCATTTTTTATAGCAATCTCCTGGTCCAGTTGCTTTAGCATATGTAATCGATCTATAGTTGCGTATCACACGTACCTCTTGCCCCTATTGTTTTTACCAATTGACTTAATCATGTTCTAATCTACATCTCTTAGCTACCTCTCATTAACATACCATTGTCTTCTACATTTTTAGGATTTCATTCTCCTACTAAATTGGGTACATGCATATCAAATAGCAAGTTTCAAAACTGACTTCATAGTTTTGGTTACACAGCAAAATTTATACTTTTATACTCCAATACGCTCAGTTGCGTTCATGTTCAGCAACCAACAGCAGGGCAAAATCAAAAATGATAAAATTTTGCGGTGGAGAATAGAACTCTCCACCTACAACTATGATATCCTGTACCGGCCTGGAAGGCTCAATGAGCCCCCTGATGCCCTATCCCGGGGAGTGTGCGCCAGCACGCAGCTCGACCAGCTATACGCCCTCCATGCAGATCTTTGTCACCTGGGGGTCACCCGACTTTACCATTTCATGAAAGCCCGGAACCTGCCTTACTCCCTTGAGGACATCAGGACGATGACCAGGGACTGTCAAGTCTGCGTTGAGTGCAAACCGCACTTCTACCGTCCTGAAAAGGCACAACTTATCAAGGTCACCCGCCCCTTTGAGCAACTGAGTGTTGACTTTAAGGGCCCCCTTCCCTCCACCAACCGCAATGTCTACTTTCTCAATATTATTGACGAGTACTCGCGGTTCCCCTTTGCCATTCCCTGCCCCGACACCACTGCCATGTCCATCATAAAAGCCCTGCGCCAGTTCTTCACTCTGTTCGGATATCCCTGCTATATCCACAGTGATAGAGGGTCCTCCTTTATGAGTGACGAGCTGCACCAGTACCTGCTGGCTAGGGGCATTGCTACTAGTAGGACCACGAGTTATAATTCCCGGGGGAAAGGACAGGTGGAGAGGGAGAATGCCACTGTGTGGAAGGCCACACTTTTAGCCCTTAAGTCAAAGGAGTTGCCGGTCTCTCGATAGCAGGAGGTCCTCCCCAAGGCACTCCACTCTATCCGCTCCCTGTTATGTACGTCCATCAATGCCACCCCTCACGAGCGCCTATTCTCTTTTCCCAGGAAGTTGGCCACTGGGCCCACACTACCGGCTTGGCTGACATCCCCAGGGCTAGTGCTGCTCCGGAAATATGCGAGGAGCAATAAGTACTCCCCGCTGGTCGAGAGGGTTCACCTACTACATGCAAACCCCTAGTATGCCTACCTGGAGGACACGGTCTCCGTCCGCGACCTGGCACCCGCAGGAGCAGTAGACCCCTACCCCGAACACTCCACGGTAACTATGAACCCTGTACCCACCGAGGTGTATACCCACCTGACACCGCACACACCAAGCCCTACACAGACTCCTCACGGCACTCCCATACTGGGCGTCTCATACGCGCATATACCAGGCGCCTCGCACACGCATGAGGATCACTGACGCCTAGTGGGCTGACACCTCCAGTTAGGCCGGAACCAGCACAACCACCGTCTCCGGTGCAATCACCACCGGCACCTGTGCAATCACAGCCGGTGCTACATAGATCGCAGCGACAGATTCGACCACCTGATAGACTTAACCTGTAAATATACTTGTAAGAAACTTCGCCCCATGGGGACTCTCTTTTAAAACAAAGGGGGGGTGAATGTGGTGAACTACATATACCTGTCTGGACACGCCCCCCCCCCTGCTGACTGCTCCTGTGGCTCCTCCCACAGACCCCTGTATAAAGGCGATTGGGGCACTGTTCCTCCCTCAGTCTCCAGGATGTTGTGTGGTGGTCTCTTGCTGCTGACGCTGCTGACGGTGCTTTCTTCCAGCTAATAAAAGCCTATCTCGACTCACGTCTCTGAGAGTTATTGATGGTGCATCACCCCATCCCTGACATATTTAGTTGTTTGCCTGTTCTCCATCTCCCTCTGCTGCTCCCCCCCCCCTTCTTTCTCCTGAGGCCTCCTGTCCCATGAGCCTTTCCCTTCTCCAGCTCCGTATCACTTTCACCAATCACCTTTCCAGCTCTTAGCTTCATCCCACCCCCTCTGGTCTTCTCCTATCATTTTGCATTTCCCCCTCCCCCCACTACTTTCAAATCTCTTACTATCTTTCCTTTCGGTTAGTCCTGACGAAGGGTCTCGGCCTGAAACATCGACAGCGCTTCTCCCTATAGATGCTGCCTGGCATATTTCTGCAAGAGGTTGTTTGCTACGTCAATTTAAGTAAGCAGAATTTGACTTTTAAAAAGTCACAGAGGCATATATGAATTGGGCAGAAAGACCTGTTTCTGTGTTGCTTAACTCTGATTCTAGTAAGTAATATATTTTATTAAAAAGTGTGCAACCTAATAAAAAGATAACAGTGGAATGCCAGTGTGGAGGAAATCTGAAGTTTCAGGGGGGAGATCAGTGAAAAATGCAAGCTAAGCAAGGTATTACTTCTACTATGCAAACAAGAGGGAATAAAATGTTTACTTAGAAATACTGAAAAGGAGCATTAAAATGCTTACAGAGCCAGTACAATATTGATAAGTGCTACCAGTCATATGTCTTTATGTTACAGCTTATTTCAGTGAAGTTAAAAGTGGGTTGAAAAGGCAACAGCAATCCCATGTGCGTAATGTTTTAAAATTGCCTATTACTTTAATACTAACACATGTTAAGTTGAATACATGCTTGTTAATTCTTTGGGGCTATTACTGGAATCTTCCTACGACTCATCACATTTGGTGTCGGTACGCATATTGATTCTCATATAATACAATCAACACAACCATATTTACTTGTCACCATGCTATTGAACTGCTCACATTCCCATTTTTATACTGTGCACAATGAAAATTAAGTTGTAATAGATGTTTCCTACAATAATAGTTAATGACAGAGTTCACTTTTTAAAAAAATGCCTTGTGCAATGAGTGGGTTATCAGGATCCAGGTGTGTTTGTTTTACGTAGTTCCTGGTAGGTTTTGGAAGTGTTTCAATGGTCAGAATGACCTTGGTGAGGATGAAGAACCTTACTTTAGTAAAGCATTTGAAAGTTTGTTCCAATTGGTTGACATTAATATATGTGGAAAAAGGACTGGAGGAAATCACAGAAAGGCTAAAAGGAATCAAAACTTAGAAAGAGTGGAATATCAAATACTAATTTCTAATATGTAATTAAAAACTAAGATATATTAAGTATAAAGGTGTAACAATAATGATAACTGCAAATTGTTCAATACTGATCTTGCAAAATTTTAACTTTGAAAGTTATAGAAAGGAACATCAATTTGCAGAGGGTAGAGTTATAGTGTGATTTTAAAATCTTATTGCATTAAAAGAAGAACTGAAATCATTAGAATATTTTTCATTTTTGGTGGCTTTACCGCTTCCTTTTTTGTAGTTCTCCTTCAGGACAATTTTTGATGATGAACTTTTGCCAAAGCATTTCCCAATAACTAGTGTGACAGATAATTGTTGATCTGTGTTGGCAATTTGTTGATTATTTTTAAATCAACATGTGGTCAAAACAGCTATCCATAAGACATAGGAGCAGAATTAGGCCATTTGGCCCATCGAGCCTGCTCCGCCATTCAATCATGCTGAACCTTTTTCCCCCTCCTCTGCCACATTCCCTGGCCTTCTCCCCGTAACCTTTGAAGCCGTGTCCAATCAACGACCTATCAAGCTCTGCCTTAAATACACACAATGACCTAGCCTCCACAGCTGACTGTGGTAATAAATACCACAAATTCACGCTGGCTAAAAAATACTTCTCACTATTGCTACTGAATTTTCGGGCCAAAACCCTTTGGCAGGCCTCTGTATTGTTAGATTATACAGGCTCAATGAAAATTCTCCCAGAATCCCTCTGCATGGAGTCAGCAGCTACCCTGGGCAGGGTACACCATAAACTTTCATCCACCAATCAATCCCACTTCAAGTGCTGCCTTGGCGACCGACCTGCACTGTTTCCCGCCCAGGAGGAGGAGGTTGGCGTTCCATCTGCTGAGGTATTTTTCCACCGTTGTCAGTGGACGTGGAGGCACACTCGCTCTGCCCTTCTCCGTGCCTCTGATAGGATCTAGGATCAAGCTGACCGCCATCACTCCAAGGCCCCATGTTATCGCCAGGGACAGCGTATGTGGCTTTCGACCCGAGACCTGCCCCTCAAGGTGCATTCCCGCAAGCTCGCCCCCCCGCTTCATCGGCCCCTTTCCCATTGCTAAAGTCATCAGCCCCGCTGCCGTCCATCTCAAGCTCCCCTCCACTCTCTGCTGCATGCATCCTGCCTTCCATGTGCCCCGCATCAAGCCTTTCATGAGCCACCCCCTGTGTCCTGTCCCCAAACCCCGCCCCCCCCAACGGTTCATCGATGGGTTAGAGGCCTTCACCGTCCATCAACTGCCTGACATTCGTCGCAGGGACCGTGGCCTCCAATACCTTGTGGACTGGGAGGGCTACGATCCTGAGGAGAGGTGCTGGGTCCTCACACGTAACATCCTGGACCCCTCTCTCATCAGGAACTTTCATCGCTAGCACCCAACTCTACCTGCCATGATGCTAGAAGGTGTCTGTATCGGGGGAGGGGGGGGAGGTACTGTCAGTACCTCCAGTTGAACTCTGTCTTTTTGTGTGTTTCCCCCTAGCTGTCAGTCTGTGGTTTTGTATTGCCATGTGCTCCTGTTCCCGCTCCTGCTCTGCTCCGTCCCTCATCTGCTTCTCATTACTACCTGTATTGCTGCCACCTGTGTCTTATTGTGCTCCACCTATCATCTGCCTCTCTGTTTATTGCTCAGTGTATTTCAGTCCTGTGCTTTCACCTGTTTGTTGCCCAATTGTGCCAGTGAATTTTCCTGAGCCCTTCCAGCATTTGTTTCTGTACTCTGTCTCTCACTCTGTCTGAATATCGACTTTGCCTGTTTCTTGATTCTGGTTTTTGGATTTCTTTGATGTTTTGATCTTTGCCTGAACTTTGATGCTGAATTAGTTTGCACCTTGGGATTTGTTACTCAATTAATTTCACTGTGTGCATAGTACCGGGTCTGTGATTGGATCCCTGCTCTGGCATCCTGACAATCATTCTTGTGAATCTTCTCTGAACCCTCTCCAACATCAATATATCCTTTCTAAGATAAGGGGCCCAAAACTACACACAATACTCCAAATGTGGTCTCACGAGTGCCTTATAGAGCCTCAACATCACATCCCTGCTCTTATATTCTATATCTCTAGAAATGAAAGCCACCATTGCAGTTGCCTTCTTCACAACTGACTCAACCTGGAGGTTAACCTTTAGTGTATCCTGCACAAGGACTTGCAAGTCCCTTTGTATCTCTACATTTTGAATTCTCTCCCCATCTAAATAACAGTATGCCTGTTTATTTCTTCCACCAAAGTGCATGACCGTACACCTTTCAACACTGTATTTCATTTGCCACTTTGCCCAATCCCCTAAACTATCTAAATCTCTCTGCAGGCTCTCTGTTTCCTCAACACTGCCTGCTCCTCCACATATCTTTGCATCATTGACAAATTTAGCCACAAATCCATTAATCCCATAGTCCAAATCATTGACATACATCGTAAAAATCAGCGGTCCCAACACCGACCCCTGTGGAACTCCACTGGTAACTGGCAGCCAGTCAGAATAAGATCCCTTTATTCCCACTCTCTGTTTTCTGCCAATCAGCCAATGCTCCACCCATGCTAGTAATTCCCCTGTAATTCCATGGGTTCTTATCTTGCTAAGCAGCCTCATGTGCGGCACCTTGTCAAAGGCCTTCTGAAAATCCAAGTACACCACATCTACTACTTCTCCTTTGTCTACCCTGCTTGTAATTTCCTCAAAATTGCAGTAGGTTTGTCAGGCAGGATTTTCCTTTCAGGAAACCATGCTGATTTAGGCTTATCTTGTCATGTGCCTCCAGGTATTCTGTAATCTCATCCCTAACAATCGATTCCAATAACTTCCCAACCACTGTCAGGCTAACAGGTCTATTGTTTCCTTTCTGCTGCCTCCCACCCTTCTTAAATAGCAGAGTAACATTTACAATTTTCCAGTCATCCTGTACAATGCCAAAATCTATAGATTCTTGAAAGATAACCGGGAAGAATGACCCCACTGCAATATCTGTGAGTGGACAGAGCTGGGAACGTAAACACGGTTAGAGGGGCATTGACAAGGGGCTGCCTCACTCTGTTGAGCAGCTTGCACCATGGTTACAATGTCCCATTGCGCTGCTCCCACGAGACAGTGAACAGGGAGGATGACATCGGGTACCTCAGGGATCTCAGAGGAGGGAAATGTTTGGGAGAGGGCCTCATTCTTGGAATGGGGCGGAAGGACAGAGTAAAATTGAATCTTGAGAAAAACAGGGACCAACGAGCTTGACAGGAGTTGAGATGATTGGCAGTATGGATATATTCCAGATTCTTGTGATCAATCCAGAGTAAGAATGGCACCTTTGCTCCCTCCAGTCAATGCCTCCACTCCTCCAGAGCTAGCTTCACAACCAGCAGCTCCCAGTTTCTGACTTTTTAATTCCACTCTGTAGGAGTGAGGCGGTGAGAGAAGGCACAGGGGTGTACCTTCTCATCCTTGGCTGAGCGCTGAGAGAGAACAGCTTCTATGCCAATAACAGACGCATCCACCTCCACAATGAACTGCCAGTCAGTGTTGGGTTGAATCAGGATGGTGGCAGAGGTGAAACGTTCCTTCAGGTCAGAGAATGCTTTTTCAGCAGCAGGGGACCGGGAGAATCTGACAGCTGATGAGGTAAGAGCAGTGAGTGGTGCAGCCAGTGTACTGTAATTTCTGATGAAGTGGCGATAGAGGTTAGCAAAGCCCAGGAAGCGTTGCAACTGCCAATGAGTCGAAGGTTGGGGCCATTTGACCACCGCCTTGACCTTCTGTTGGTCCATCTGAATGGAACCGCCTGAAATTACATACCCCAGGAAGAAGACGGTATTAGGATGAAATGCACAATTCTCAGCCTTCACAAAGAGCTGGTTCTCCAGAAGGCACTGGAGGACTCTGCGGACATGACCTGTGTGTTCAACAAGGGACTTAGAAAAAATCAAAATGTCGGTGAGATACACAAAAACAAATTGGTTCAGCAAGTCCCTGAGAATGTCATTTACCAGAGTTTGGAAGACGGCGTGGGCATTGGTGAGACCAAATGGCATGACCAGATACTTGTAATGGCCTGAGGTGGTGTTGAAGCCGTCTTCCACTCATCCCCTTCACGGATGCGGACAAGACGGTCGGCGTTACGGAGATCAAGCTTGGTGAAAACTGAGGCTTCTTGCAGTAGTTCAAATGCCGAGGTTATGAGCGGAAGAAGTTAACGGTTCTTAACAGTGACTTCATTCAGTACCCGGTAATAAATGCACGTGCTTAAAGCGTCATCCTTCTTTTCAACGAAGAAGGGGACAAGCAGGGGAGGAAGACAGCAGGATGATGCCTGCAGCCAGAGACTTACATGAGGAGTAAAAATCTTTATGTTACGTCTCTGTCTAAATGTGGAATGTGCAATCATAGTAATTTATAATAAATAGTATGTACAACAGGACCGTCAATATAACATAGAAACGCAATTGTGTCAGCATTAATCAGTCTGATCACCTGGCGGAAGTTACTGTCCCAGAGCCTGTTGGTTCTGGCTTTTACAGTTGAAGTCAGAAGTTTACATACACCTTAGCCAAGTACATTTAAACTCAGTTTTTCACAATTCCTGACATTTAATCCTCGAAAACATTCCCTGTCTTAGGTCAGTTATAATCACTACTTTATTTTAAGAATGTGAAATGTCAGAATAATAGTAGAGAGAATGATTTATTTCAGCTTTAATTTCTTTCATCACGTTCCCAGTGGGTTAGACGTTTACATACACTTTGTTAGTATTTGGTAGCATTGCCTTTAAATTGATTAACTTGGGTTAAATGTTTTGGGTAGCCTTCCACAAGCTTCTCACAATAAGTTGCTGGAATTTTGTTCCATTCCTCCAGACAGAACTGGTGCAACTGAGTCAGGTTTGTAGGCCTTCTTGCTCGCACACGCTTTTTCAGTTCTGCCCACAAATTTTCTATCGGATTGAGGTCAGGGCTTTGTGATGGCCACTCCAATACATTGACTTTGTTGTCCTTAAACAATTTTGCCGCAACTTTGGAGGTATGCTTGGGGTCATTGTCCATTTGGAAGACCCATTTGCGACCGAGCTTTAACTTCCTGGCTGATGTCTTGAGATGTTGCTTCAATATATCCACATAATTTTCCTTCCTCATGATGCCACCTTTTTTGTGAAGTGCTCCAGTCCCTCCTGCTGCAAAGCACCCCTATAACATGATGCTGCCGCCCCCGTGCTTCACGGTTGGGGTGGTGTTCTTCGGCTTGCAAGCCTCACCCTTTTTCCTCCAAACATAACGATGGTCATTATGGTTATGTCAATATAAGACTTCTTATACTGTGGATATAGATACTTGTCTACCTGTTTCCTCCAGCATCTTCACAAGGTCCTTTGCTGTTATTCTGGGATTGATTTGCACTTTTCGCGCCAAAGTACGTTCATCTCCAGGAGACAGAATGCGTCTTCTTCCTGAGCGGTATGATGGCTGCGTGGTCCCATAGTGTTTATACTTGCGTACTATTGTTTGTACAGATGAACATGGTACCTTCAAGTGTTTGGAAATTGCTCCCAAGGATGAACCAGACTTGTGGAGGTCCACAATTTTTTTTCTCTGAGGTCTTGGCTGATCTCTTTTGATTTTGTTTGTAAACTTCTGACCCACTGGAATTGTCATATAGTCAATTAAAAGTGAAATAATCTGTCTGTAAACAATTGTTGGAAAAATTACTTGTGTCATGCACAAAGTAGATCACTTCAACGTCTTGCCAAAACTATTGTTTGCTAATATGAAATATGTGGAGTGGTTAAACAATGAGTTTTAATGACTTCAACCTAAGTGTATGTAAACTTCTGACCTCAACTGTATGCTGCTGTACCTTTTCCCAGATGATAGCAGCTAGAACAGTTTGTAGTTTGGGTGACTCAAGACCCCAAGGGTCCTTCAGACCCTTTTTACACACCTGTCTTTGTAAATGTCCTGAATAGTGGGAAGTTTACATCTACAGATGCACTGGACTGTCTGCACCACTCTCTGCAGAGTCCTGCGATTGAGGGAAGTACAGTTCCCATTCCAGGCACTGATGTAGCCAGTCAGGATGCTCTCAATTGTGCCCCTGTAGAAAGTTCTTAGAATTTGGGGGCCCACACCAAATTTCTTCAACCGTCTGAGGTGAAAGAGGCGCTGTTGTGCCCTTTTCATCACACAACTGGTATGTACAGCTCATGTGAGATCCTCAGTGATGTGTAGGCTGAGGAATTTAAAGCTGTTCACCCTCTCAACCCCAGATCCATTGATGTCAATGTGGGTTAGCCTGTCTCCATTCCTCTAGTAGTCCACAACAAGCTCTTTGATTTGCGACATTGAGAGAAAGGTTGTTTTCTTGACAAGGTGATGACTTCTTCTCTGTAGGCTACCTCATTATTATTTGAGATTAGGCCAATCAGTGCAGCGTTGTCAGCAAATTTAATTAGCAGATTGGAGTGATGGGTATACAGAGAGTAAAGGAGGGGACTTAGGACAGAGCCCTGAGGGGCATCTGTTTTGAGGGTCAGAGGAGCAGAAATGAGGGATCCCACACTTACCACAATAAACTCATTGATTTCATTGCGCACATCAACCATAGCCTATCGGTCAACCTTGACGCTTTGCAATTCGCCTACCGGAGCAACAGGTCAACAGCAAATGTCATCTCTCTGGCACTATATTCCTCCTTAGAACACCTGGAGAATAAAGACACATATGTAAGGTTCCTTTTCATTGACTACAGCTCTGTCTTTAATACCATCATTCCAAATAAACTGATTCCTAAGCTCCGGGACCTGGGTCTTAGCACTCAGATCTGCAGCTGGATCTTCAACTTCCTCACAGACAGGACCCAGGCTCTAAAAGTAGGGGACAAGCTCTCCTCTACAATCACTCTGAGCACCGGTGCCCCACAAGTCTGTGTACTCAGCCCCCTGCTGTACTCACTGTACACCCATGATTGTGTAGCCAAGTTTCCATCAAACTCAATATATAAGTTTGCTGATGACACCACAATTGTAGGCCATATCTTGGGTAATGATGAGTCAGAGTACAGAGAGGAAATTAAGAACCTGGTGGCATGGTGCAAAGACAATAACCTATCCCTCAACGGCAGCAAGATGAAGGAATTGGTTGTTGACTTCAGAAGGAGTAGCAGACCGCATGACCCCATCTACATTGGTGGTGCGCAGGTGGAACAAGTCAAAAGGTTTAAGTTCCTCGGTGTGAATATCACAAATTACCTGACTTGGTCTAACCAAGCAGAGTCCACTGCCAAGAAGGCCCACCAGTGCCTTTACTTCCTGAGAAAGCTGTCCCCTAAAACCCTCACTAATTTTTATAGATGCACTGTAGAAAGCATTCTTCTAGGGTGCATCACAACCTGGTATGGAAGTTGTTCTGTCCAAGACCAAAAGAAGCTGCAGAAGATCATGAACATAGCACAGCACGTCACACAAACCAATCTTCCATCCTTGGACTCACTTTAAACCGCACGCTGCCGGATCAGTGCTGCCAGGATAATCAAGGAAACGACCCACCCAGCCAACACACTTTTTGTCCCTCTTCCCTCCGGGAGAAGGTTCAGGAGCATGAAGATTCGTATGGCCAGATTTGGGAACGGCTTCTTTCCAACTGTGATAAGACTGCTGAATGGACCCTGACCCGGATCAGGGCCGTACCTTCCAAATATCCGACCTGACTTGCATTACCTTACTTTCCCTTTTCTATTTTCTAATTATGATTTATAATTTACATTTTTATTATATTTACTTCGATTTGTACTCCAGGGACCACGAACCGCAGAATTGAATATCTCTGTGATGATTGTACACTCTAGTATCAATTGTTTGGTGACAATAAAGTAAAGTATTTCTTTGTTCTACTGTGAATCCCAAAGTAGTATATGGTGTACTTTGCATAACCTCCCCTACTCTTTACAGCCTTCTGAGTCTTCTTTCATCTTGATCATCCCCAAAATTAATTACTGCTGCATAGGTAGCTGTGCCTTCTGTTACCAAGGTTCTAAGTCTCTCTGCCTTGCTACCTGAGATAAATCCTGTCCCTTTTACCAAGCTTATCAGCTCTAACATCTCTTTATAATTCAGCACTGAATGCTGTTTGATAATATTCCAGCCAGGTTCATTGTGTAGTTCTAAAGTCCAGAGCTGCTATATTAATTGTTTCATATCCCATGTAACTGTGCGTTTAGCTGTAGTAAATCATTTCGTTGAAATTTGAGAAGTGAGGCATACGTAGCTACATGCTGTTCCCAAAAACTTGTCAAACAGCTTTTCATTTATTAGATTAAAAGAATAGTGTCGTATGCAAAGTTCACAACTGTGTTGTAGCATAAAAATGGTGCTTGATATTTAGTTTGGCAATATATTGGGATTAGGATTGATTATAAAAACTAATGTAGCAGATTCATATTTGTTCAGTAGTCCCCGAAGACGTCATTATTCATTTACGCCTTAGCGATGAATGGGTTAAGGCAATGTGGTTAACAAAGCTGCATCTGATCTAAGTTTCTTCTGACTCTGCTTCCTGTTTCTGTTGAAATGAAATAGAAGTACTTTGAAGAAGTTTTGCTTTCAAAGCTAAGTGGATACAATTGAACCCAGCAATACTGTCTCCAGAGAGAAAAGGTAAGAGATTCTTATCTGTGATATGTTTATTTTAGATATGTATTTTATTAGAGTAATCAGTAGAAATATGATGGCCTTTGTAGAGATCTAGGTAAACTTTCAAAGGGTAAGAAACCGGCTTTAAGGCTATGTCCACACTAGACCAGATAAATCTGTAACCAAAGCTTCTTCTCTTTGTTTTGAGCCTCCGTCCACGTTGAAATGATGCTTTCCTCCCCCAAAAACTAAGAAATGCTCCCCAGAATGAATAAATCTGAGAACATCTAATATCTGGTGTTGTGTGTACGGGGTAACCGGCTATTTTTAAAACCGCTGTCATGACGTGCCCAAACAAATGGTGGCGGCAGCGGGACTTTTCGTTGTTTTCTTGAACGCAACCTCCAACACCACAACAATATCTGACAATAGATATGTAACAGCCTAATGTAACATTGTATGGAAATACAAGATAACACTGATGAAGACATGTTTTATACACTTAACAAGATGCTTTATTAATGTATTGCTTGTGCAAACATTCAACAGATGCAATTGTCACTTTCCTCTGTAACTTGTTTTATTGCACATGTCAAATACAGCAAAATAATACACAAAGACACGGTAAAAGTAAAGGCAAATAAATGAGGTAACAGCAAATTTCACTTTTGCCCAGTAACAAGCCTTATTGCATTTAGTTGTAGCTGTCGTTCCTTTCATCAGTGAAGAGACTATGGCTGTAGGAAATGTTTCTGGACAAACGCGCACCAAGCCTTTCGTTTGGCGATTTCGTTTTAAGTTTTTCTATTCTGTAACTGGACAAACACACACCAAGTATACTGTTTCCTCATAGCTTGTTTTCTGTGTGTCCTGCGCATGCCCAGTAGGAGGAGATTTACCCAAAAATCCATTTTAATGTTTTTTTTAATGCAGTATTAAGAAAGTATTTTTTATTATTTTTATTGAACAACACAACCAAAAACAGAAACACTAAACATATGATAACAAACCCAGGTTATCACACATAAGCAGCAACAAATATATAACTATAAACTTTAAATATACAAATAAACAAGAAAATCCACTCTAAATACTGTTGGACAGAAGGAACTATATCTAAAAGGAGTCACAAAACAGAAACATTTACAGAGATAACCTGAAACGTTGACAGATTTGTACAGTCTTTACAGCTTTCTGGTTATGGGAAGTTTTCAGAGTATTAACGTATAGTTTGAAGTCTGACATAAAAAATATAAATGAAGGTTTCTTATTGCTATATTTGCATTTATAGATATAAAATTTGGTGTAAATCAACAAAAGATTTATGATAAAGAAATGATCCCTATGAGATTTGGTATTATTAGTAAACCCAAATAGGACATTTTCAAAACAAAAAGTAAAATCCACATTAATATATTGATCTATAAATTGACAAACATCAACCCAAAATGTTTTAACATATTCGCAATCCCAAAACAGATGAAATAAATCCTCCGGATATAAACCGCAAAAAGAACAGTTAGTTTCAATATCAGAATTAAACCTTGTCAAATAAACATTGGTTGGATAACATCTATGTGTAATTTTAATTGAAATTTCTTTAATTTTATTCCTCAATAAAAATTTATTAAACAAGCCCCAAATACTCCTCCACCTCAGATTCCTCAAGGGACCATTCCAAAAATTAACAGCCGTAGGAATAGAAGTAATGTATTTTTGAAACAAACTTCTAATACCTCTATTATTTTTTTAAAAGATGGAGTAAAACAAATCTTTCTTACAGCTGTACTGGATGGATCCAAGTTGGGTAACTCAACTACTGAATATGATGCATTTCTAAACAACATAATTACACCAGAGGGAATTGCATCCATAACAACAGCAAATACTTTTGGAGTCACAGGATATGGTGGATATCCTGTAGATATCCAAAGGTGGATTAAAAACTCAGTATAACTCAATAAAGTTAACTTATTAACTTTATTAATAAATTATTAATGTATTATATTTATTTATAAGTTATTAATAACTTATTAACCTTATCAACTTTAATTCACTTGAATTAAATAACTGTTTAACAAAATATTATTATCAGACCAAACTTCATAAAACAAAGATTCATTCTTATAAGTTATGTTGTGGTTATTCCAGTTAAAGTAACTATGAGGAGAAAAATTGTGTTTGTAAATCAAAGACCAAGATAACAGCATCTGTTTATGAAACTGAGATAAACGGAGAGGAACTTTGTCTATTTTGTAATTACATAAAAGAAAAAATTTCAATCCACCAACCTGGGAAAAGACAAAAGAAGGAATACAGTCCCATATAGAAGTAGGATTATGTAAAAATTGTTTAATCCAATTAATTTTAAAAGTATTATTAAGACTGTCAAAATCAAGAAAATTTAGACCCCCCCTTGTCATAACTAATCATGACAGCAGATTTTTTTAATATAATGAACTTTGTTTTTCCATAAAAAGTTAAACAACATGGTGTCTATCAATTTACAGATTTTTTTATCGGCGTATAAGGGGAGAGTTATATATATAATCCTGGAAAGACCTTCTGCTTTACAAAGCAAAACCGGGCCTTTCAAAGATAAGTCCCTTTGATGCCACTGGTTTAATCTTTTTTTGGTTTTGTCTATAAAAGATTGAAAATTATCCACACACCTTAAGTATTTGTTTTAGCAATAGTTATCCCTAAATATGTAACTTTGTCTTTTACTGGGATATTATTAATTATAGTTTGAGTGCTACCTTTAAGAGGAAACAATTCACATTTGTGAATATTGCAACAGAGGCCAGAAGCTTTGGAAAAACCAAAATACAGTTTAAAGCCAATGAGATTTCCGAAACATCATTTAAGAAGAGTCGTATCATCTGCAACCTGACTAATCAGAAAATTAGAATTTGCACAGGAAATGCCTTTTAGAGGACTAGACTTGATGGAATAGGTGAGCAGCCGAGCACATAAAAGGGATAAATAAGGTGAGATAGGACAACCTTGTCTCAACCCCCTATTCACATCAAACCTCAGTGAATTCCCCAACTTCAACTTCATAGAACTATTAGCGTTTGTGTACAAAGTCTTAACAGCCTTACAAAATAATGGACCAAATCCAAATTTACCAAGAACAGAGAAGATAAACTGATGTTCTATAGTATCAACAGCTTTGTAGAAATCTAAAAACAGTATAAAACTATCATTTTGAACAAGATGAGAGTAATCAATAAGATCTAAAACTAATCTAACATTATTAGAGATATGATGATCCTTCATGAAACCTGACTGTGTTTCATCAATAATAAATGGTAAAACTACTTTCATTCTGTTAGCAAAGATTTGGGCCAGAATTTTATCATCATTATTGAGAAGGCAAATAGGACACCAATTATCGATAAATAATTTATCTTTTCTTGGTTTAGGAATTCAAGTAATAAGGCCCTGTGTTAAAGAAGTGGGAAGAAATTCTTTATCAATACATTCTAAAAAGAATTTTAGTAAAAAGGGAGCTAGGGTGTCAGAAAACATCTTATAAAATTCTGCAGTCAGACCGTCCACACCCAGCGACTTATTATTTTTTAAATTTGAAATGGCAGCTTTAACCTCTCCCAAGGTAATAAAAGCATCACACAGGTCTTTCAGATCATTGGACAGGTTCCTAAGAATATTAATATCATTCATGAGATGTAGTGTAGATGCTTCACAATATTTTGAGCTATACAGTTTACTATAAAATGCAGAACAATATTTTGCTATTTTTTTAGAGTCCTCTGTAATCACACCATTAATATTTAGCTGATGAATGGAATTGAATTGGGCATGCTGCTTTTCTAAATGAAAGAAATAAACTGTATTCTGTTCACCCTCTTCCAACCATTGTTTTCCAGATCTTACATATGCACCTTCTGCCTTTATAAGATAAAGATGGTTTAACTTATCCTTTAACACATCCAGCTCCTCTTTATCTTTCCCTGAAAGTTTATCTGAAAACAATTCACATAAATTTGCAATCTTTGAGATCAATGATTGTTCTTCCAATTATCTTTTCTTTACTAAATCACTACTTCATTTTCTAAAGAATTTGGCAGATTCAAATTTCAAAAATACCCAATTTGTAGAGAAATTAATCTCTACTATCGCTTTATGTAAAAAGTAGGTTGCCAGCTTTTTAATGTGCAAAGAGACAACTTCATGCCCCAAAATGGAATTAATTAATTTCCAATAAGATTCAAAATTGGATTCAGCTGAAGATAATGCAATTTGTATCTGGATAACTTTATGATCTGTTAAAGGTGAGGGGAAAAAATTAAAAATGACATTGTTATTTCTTAAGGTACCAGTAATCCAGTCTAGACATGCATGTAATAGATTTATTAGTCCAAGTATAATTTCTAACTCCAGGAAAGTGCTCTCTTCAAATATCTATGATATTAAGCTTCTGAATAAAGCTAGTAACGTTATTATAAGTAGAGTGTTGCCTTAATGGCCATCGATCAATATTTTCATCTAATACCATATTAAAGTCTCCTCCCATAACAGTAAATACATCAGGAAATTTAAAGAGCCAATAATCAAAACGTTTTTCCAAAATCTCAAGTAATCTATTATTATCATTTCTAATATTATAACCATAAATAATAGCGATAAGAAGCATTTTACCATAATATTGAATAAGAACCAAAAAATGTCCATTCGTATCCGCCTCAGAATGCAAAACATCTCCTTTAAAGTTAAACATCAGAATAAGAACACCTGCAGAATGTTCAGAACCATGTGAAGACCAAACATCGTCCCCCCACTGGGATTTCCACAGTTTAATGTCTTCAGTCACAGAGTGTGACTCTTGGATTAAAAAGAAGTCCACATGTTTATGCTGCTTTAAGAACAAGAATAAAGCCTTACATTTAACAGTGTGTCTAAGTGTGCATTAAGAGGAAAAAGTGAAAGGACAGTCTTATGAGAGACTAATATATATATATATATATACACACACACACACACACACAAAAAAAGAATTCTTCATCTCTAATAACAGCAGTAAAACAAACTATCCCAGTTCCTATATAAACAAAGGCCAGACTCGAATATTAATAGAGGTAGTAGATCAGTTGCCACACCAACATGTTACGGTTCTGCTCGTATCTCTTATCCGGTTTAATGTGGACAGAGGCATTTTTAAAAATGCCTAGTGTGGACGCCTGTCATTTTTTATGTGAAACCAGTGTTTTCAAAATTATCCGATCTAATGTGGGCATAGCCTAAGTATGATTTACTCCGAGGTTCACTCTTGACTGAATAATATAATAAAATCATAAAGTTATTAAAATAGCAGGAAGCAGCATATATGAACATTTTATAATTGTCACAAAGCAATCAGTGGCCTCTTCATTAGGTTCATCCTGTACCTAATGAAGTGGCCACTGAGTGCACACTCATGAACTTCTGCTGATCTAGCCCATCCACTGCAGCTTCAATGCGTTGTACACCCAGAGATGCTCTTCTTCACACTATTGTTGTAACACATGGTTATTTGAGTTCATCACCCTCCTATCAGCTTGAACCAGTCTGGCCATCGTCCTCTGATCTCTCATTAAGAAGGCGTTTTCATCCGCAGAACTGCTGCTCACTGAATGGTGTTTGTGTTTTGCACCATTCTTTGTAAACTCTAGTCTAGAGATGGTTGTGCATGAAAATCCCAGGAGATCAGCAATTTCTGAGATAGTCAGACCACCCTGTCTGGCACCAACAATCATTCCATGGTCAACATCACTTAGATTGCATTTCTTCCCCAGTCTGATGTTTGGTCTGAACAACAACTGAATCTCTTGACATTGTCTGCATGCTTTTATGCATGGTGTTGCTATCACATGATTGGCTGATTAGAGATTTGCATTAATGAGCAGGTGTATAGTTGTACCTAATAAAGTGGCCAGATTATATGAGATCTGTGAAAACCTTAAGGAATGAATGTAGTAAGAGGAAACTTCTTTTCTTTCATACAATACAGCTATGTTGATCTGAACACAACTTACTGCAACAAAAATGTATCTGTCAGCCTGTGTTACATTCATTCTGATTGGAACTGCACTTGGAAAGAATAACCTCAATCCAGGAATACAAAGCAAAATTATGCAGAAAGGTTTAGAATATGGTAAGTATAGTTTAAATAAATTTATTTTAAAAGCCTCAACATTTTCTGGTATCTTGTACCTAGAGTCATTCTAGAATTTGTCATTGCCTTTATTTAAAACTTAACTGAATGTGATGTAATGTTCCCCAAGAGGTTTTATAGATGCTTGAAATAAGCAGCACTCTGCAGGTCAGGTAGCATCTATGGCGGGAAATGAACAGTCGACATTTCGGGCCGAAACCCTTCACTGGGACCTGAAGTGTGTCAGCCATTTCCCTCAGCAGATGCTGTCTGACATGCTGAGCTTGTCTAGCTTTTTAAGTCTGTTGCAAGACAATTGAAAGTTAGATTAGAAATCCAGAGTTAAATAAATAATATAATAGTAAACTGAAATGAGCAGGAAAAAAGTGAGTCAGTAGCAACCACGGGAAGGTCACGCTGAGGTATCAGATGGGGCTCGGGTGAAACCACAAGCTGCTGCTTCATTCAGTAGAAAGGCTGCTCTATTTGATGTTTCTATTTTAAGATGCTAAGTGCAGGAAGTTAGACAAAAAAATTTGCATAATGAAGAGGTTTAATGAGTTACAGATGTTATTGGGATGTTAACATGTATAAGGGGCAGCTATGATCCTGCAAATATATAGTAAATATTTAACATATGGGTTAAGCGAGACAGTTTTATGAGGTAAAGGACATGGACTGTGGGCTTGGTACCTGAAAACCTGTCTCTGAAGCAAATTGAAATGAGTGGCCACCGGGAAATCCTGACTCATGTTGGAGGAGCAACTCCTCATAGACATCAACCTGATAGCATCAACGTTAATTTCTCTAACTTCTGCTGACCGCTAACTTCTCCCTGTTCTTCCTCCCCCCCCCCCCCCCCCAGCTCTGACTTGACTTCTACCCTGTCCTGGTGGCTCTCTTACCCCTTCTCCTCCTCTACCCTCATGACCTGCCTATCTCCTTCCACTGGTTCCACTCCTCCTTCCCTTTCTGCCATGGTCCACAGTCCTCTCCTATCAAATTCCTTCTTCAGCTCTTCCACCTCTTCGACCTATCACTTCCCAGCTTCTCAAAACATATCCCTCCCCCCATGCACCCACCTTCCCCCTCACCTGGTCTCACCTACCACCTGCCAGCTTTACTCCTTCTCTTCCCCCACCTTATTCTGCTCCTGCCTCTTCCTTTCCAGTCCTGATGAAGATCTCGGTCTGAAACATCCTGAGAAAACAGTGGGAATCATTCAGAAATACGAGAGATTCTACTGCTGTTGGAAATCCAAAGTAACACATAAAAAAAGCTGGAGAAACTCAGCAGGCTAGGCAGCGTCTGTGGAGAGGAATGAACAGTAATCGTTTCAGGCTGAGATCCTTCATCAGGACTGGAAAGGAAGGGAGAGCAAGTCAGAATAAGCTGGTCAGAGAAGGGGAAAGGAGTACAAGTTTGAAAGTGATAGGTGAAGCCAGGTGGGTGGGTGATAAAGTGGGAGGTGATAGGTAGAAAAGATGAGCTGAAGAAGGTGGAATCTGATAGGAGAGGAGAGTGGTCTATGGGAGAATGGGAAGGAAAAGCAGAGGAACTATCAAACTCTGCTTTAAATGTACCCAATGACTTGGCCTCCACAGCTGACTGTAGCAATAAATTCCACAGATTCACCACCCTCTGGCTAAAGAAATCCTTCCTCATCTTTGTTCTAAAGGGACGTCCTTCTATTCTGAGGTTGTGCACTCTGGTCCTGGACTGCCCTCCCCCCCCCCCCCCCTTATTGGAATCTCCTCTCAGTGTCCACTTTATCTTGGCCTTTCAATATTTGATAGGTTTCAATGAGATCCCCTCCTCATTCTCCCAAACTCCAGCGAGTACAGGCCCAAAGGCATTAAATGCTTCTCATGTGTCAACCCTTTCATCTCTGGAATTACTCTCGTGAACCTTCTCTGGACCCCCTCCGATGCCAGCCCATCCCTTGTTTGATAAGGGGCGCAAAACTGACCACAATACCCCAAGTGCGGTATCACTAATGCCTTACAATTGACCAGGCAGCCCTTTAATGTCAGATCAGAGATTTTATTCTTATCCACTGCCACCTGAAAATGTCTTTAGCTCGATAAGTTCTTGCATGGGTTTAACGCGTTATGTATTGTGTTCCTGTGTCGACGTGGTTAGGCAGGCAACTTGCCGTCAAGATTGCTGAGGAGAAGATTAAAGAGTTCCAGCTACCAGAAATAAGTGGGAAAGAACCTTTGCTTGGCTGGCTAAAATACCGTATTGATGGGTACGTGTGGCAAGTAGTAAATTCTTAACTGATTTATAGTGCTTGTTGTTGTAGGCTTATTGGGCTACATGTTAATAACTATACAGCACTGCGAGAAGTGATGTAACACCGAGTTCAAAAGGCAAACATGAGGAAATCTGCAGACACTGGAGATGCAAGCAACGCACACAAAATGCTGGTGGAACGCAGCAGGCCAGGCAGCACCTACAGGGAAAAACACAGTCGACATTTCGGGCTGAGACCCTTCGTCCTGACCAGCATTTTTTGTGTGTAACACTGAGTTCAGTTTACCTCTGCAGCACCTTTTAGTCATAGTTCAGAAACAACATTAAAACAAGGAAACGTGTCTTTCTGGAAAATGTTCCATATCATGTTCGTTCTATATTTATGTTCATCCTTGTCTTGGTACTGTATCTCACCAAGGTAATCATGTTGGGCTTATCGGGCAATTATTTTTATTCTTCTACTTTCCAACTTCTCGTTAAATTGGTAACTTCAGATTGTCACATGTAAAGAGGTACAGTGAAAAGCTTTGTTTTGCATGCTGTCCATGCCAATCATTTCATTACGACAGCAGTTTTGAGGTAATACGAGGGAAAGCAATAACAGAATGTAGGATAAAGTGTTAGCATTGCGGAGAAAGTGCAGGGCAGACTGATGATGAGATGCAGTGACCATGACAAGGTATATCGTGAAGTCCATCTTATTGTACTAGGGAACCATTCAATAGTCTTGTACAGGGGGTTAGAATCTGTTCTTGAGCCTTATGGTATGTGCTTTCAGGGTTTTCTTTTATGTGATGATACTTGTGAAACAGAGCTGCATCATTGCCCCAACATCTTTCTCAATTGGTTAAGTCAATGAAAGAACAGGCCTTACCCTCAATATCCACAAGGCTTAAGAGAATGATCCTGGGAATGAAAGGGGTTATGTATGAGGAGTGTTTGGTGGCTCTGGGCCTGAACTCACTGGAGTGTAGAAGAATGAAGGGGGGTGGATTTCATGGACGTACTGAGTACTGAAAGGCCTAGATAGAGTGGATGTAGAAAGCATGTTTCTAATAGGAGGAGAATCCAGGACCAGAGGGCACAGCCTCAAAATAGAAAGACATCCCTTTAGACAGAGATAAGGAGGAATTTCTTTAGCCACAGGGTGGTGAATCTGGGGAATTCATTGCCACAGACAGCTGTTGGAGGCCAAGTTATTGGATATATTTAAAGCAGAGGTTGATAGCTGCTTGATTATTAGGTTATGGGATAAGGCATTGGAATTGAATTGAGAGGAGAAATAAATCAGCCATGATTGAATGGCAGAGAAGACTTGATGGGCCAAATGGCCTAATTCTGCTCTCATACTCTTATAGACTAATATCGACTTATACAGCATGTAATAAACTGTTCTCCAATATTACAGGGTTCACAAAATCTTGGAAAATGTGGACCATTTCCCCAATCCTAATACACTCCACCCCCCCCCCATCAGTGAAAGCCAGCACTGACGATAACATTCATTGTCATCTTCAATGCAGAGTCACAGTTTCCAATCAATTGAGATATCTGAAGATCAGTTCCTCAAACCTGGCACAAGACTCAAGATCTACCAAACATCACTACCCTCTTACACATTACTGAGAGCTGGATAGCCTACAGCAGTCCCCTCAAGGTACTATAACAAGACAACCAATACGTCCTCCATACAATCTTCCAAATTCACTGGTGGAATATATAAACCTATATCAGAGTAACACACAAATTTCTGGAGGAACTCAGCAAGTCAGGCCACATCTATGGAATGGAATAAAGAGTTGACGTTTTGGACTAAGACCCTTCATCAGGATCACTACATACTCGTATACCAACGTCCCCATCATAGAGGCCCCACTACACACAGTCACCTTCTTTGGCCAGGCCATGTTGTTTGCATATCCAATGCTAAATTTCCAAACCAAACAGTGTATCCTTAGCTCTGCAATGGGAAGAGGTCAATAGATGAACCAACTCAATGGAATATTTGAACAGCCCCCTTAGGGAAATGTAATATTCACACTGACTCCTGGGAATCCTTGACCCATGGCCACTCAAAGTGGAAAACCAGATTTCAGGTTGGAACTGCGAATCTCAAGGCCATTGATCGTGAGCTCACAGTACCCCTGCACCAGCAACATAAGGAATCACTAACTAACCACCCACTCACCCAAGCTGCCAAGCACCATTAGGCCTGTCTGTGGAAGAGCTTGCCGTTACAACCACCTTCACAACTGGAGTGAAGCAAGTCCCCTCCTCAACGCCAACAATCAAACAACAAGACATGGTAAGCCTGAAGTAAGAGTATTGGATGCTGTTCTAGTCACTGACCTACGGGAAGGATATCAATAGTCTTGAGAAAATTGACAAGGATGGTGCCAGGTCTTGAGGACTTGAGTTATAGGGAAAGGTTGAATATATTAGGACTTTATTCCTGGTGCATAGGAGAATGAGGGGAGATCTTATGGAGCTATATAAAATTATGAGGGTCTAGATAAGGTGAATACATGCAGGCTTTTTCTTCTCATGTTGAGCAAGGCTAGAATTAGAGGTCATGGGTTGAAGGTGAAAGGTGAAATATCTAAAAGAGATCTGAGGGGAAAATTCTTCACCCGCAAGGTTGTGTGAGCGTGGAACAAGCTGCCAGCAGAAGTAATGGAAGTTTGAATAGGTACATGGATGGGAGAGGTTTGGAGGGATATGGTACAGATGCGAGTAGATGAGATTAGGCAGAAGATTCCTTTAGCATGGACTAGATGGAACAAATGGCCCAGTTTGTGCTGCAGTAGTAAACTCTTTGCCTACCTGAGCAGATTATGATTCTAAATGATGTTCCACACTGCCATCTTCTGTAGACTTCATGTATTACTTTGCATACTGTGCACAGCATAGAATGTACTTTTATTCATAAAGGAAGTAGGCTCAAATTAGATGTCAGTTCAATAGCGTATTTATATCTCCAGTCAAACCATTCAATGCCTGAACAATGTGCGGACATTGAAGACAGCCTCTCCAACAACAACACAAAGAAGGCATTCCAACTGGTGAAAGATCTTACAAAAGGAAAACAAGCCAAAGTGAACACTATCCAAGACAAAAATAGCAAAAGTCTCACAGAAGAAAAGGAAATAATGGAAAGGTGGACAGAGTACTGTTCAGAACTGTACAGCTAGCAGAGCAAAGAGGCTCCAGGTGTGCTGAATGTACAGGAATCTTCCAGTGAGGATGACTATCCAATCATGCATGAAGAAGTTGAAGTTGCAATGCGATCACTGAAGTGCAGGAAGTCAGCAGGAGTTGACAACATCCCTGCTGAACTGCTGAAACATGGAGGAGAGGACATGATAGACATGCTTACCACTATTGCAATAAGATCTGGCAGACAGGTGAATGGCCGACACCTTGAACTAAGTTGCTGATCATTGTGCTTCCCAAGAAAGGCAATCTCCAACGTTGCCAGAATTACCATACCATCAGTTTGATCAGCCATGTGAGCAAGGTAATGCTTAGAACCATCTTGAACAGTCTGAGACCTCCGGCAGAAGACATCATTGCCGAGGAACAAGCAGGCTTCCGTACAGGCAGAAGCACCACTGAGCAGATTTTTAACCTCCGCACCCTCTGTGAGAAACACCTTCAGCACCAGAGAGAGTTCTACCATGTCTTCATAGACTTCAAGAAAGTGTTTGACAGAGTCTGGCATGATGCCTTGTGGGTCAATATGAAGAAATTCAACATGGGGCAGAAGCTGATTCATACAATCCATCAGCTTTACTCCAAGGCAACCAGCGCAGTACTCACTCAAGGCACCATCAGGGAGTGGTTCCATACCTCTGTAGGAGTCCATCAGGGCTGCCTCCTCTCCCCCACTGTCTTCAACGTCTTCCTGGAATGGATCATGAGTGTAGCCCTTGAAGATCGTGTGGGCACAGTCAGCATCGGAGGGAGGAACATCACAAACCTAAGATCTGCTGGCGGCATTGATGGACTTGCAGGAAAAGAGGACGAACTGGCCAACCTGGTCAGCCATCTTGACAGAGCCTCCACACAGTTTGGAATAGAAATAAGTGCTGAGAAAACCAGGTTCATGGCAAATGCCATGTCATCACAACAGACATCTCAGTCCGTGGTCAGAAACTTGAGACAGTTCAGCAGTTCAAATACCTGGGGGCAATCATCAGTGATGAAGGATTAAGACCAGAAGTCCTGGCAAGAACCACACAGACAATGACTGCACTGTCCAAACTCAAGACAATATGGAGGGACAGCAACATCACCACAAAGTACAAGATCAGACTCCTGCGTGCATTAGTGTTCTCCATCTTCCTGTACGCATGTGAGACATGGACCCTCACAGCAGAACTACAAAGGAGATACAGGCATTGGAAATGAGATGCTGTCGCAATGTCTTGGGCATCTCATACTTGGACCACATCACAAACGAGCAGGTCCACAAGACCCTCCAGCACCGCATTGGCCCCCATGAAGACCTTCTCACAATGGTGAAGAAATGAAAACTGAGATGGCACGGCCACGTAACAAGATCCAGTGGCCTTGCAAACACTGTTCTACAAGGAACTGTGGAGGGGAAAAGAAGGAGAGGCAGACAGAGGAAAAGATGGACAGACAACATTAAAGAATGGACAGGGAAAACATTTGCGGTGACCCAGGCTCTGGTACACAACCGTGACAGATAGAACAGACAGGTGCAAAGTTTGTCACGATGGCACTCCGACAACTCCACCAGGAGTTAAGGGTGCAAAGAAGGAAGGAGGGAATCCATTCAAATGCACTTACTCTTCTAGTGAGCAATGTTATTAATGCAGATCCAACTTAGTTTTCACAGATATATACCCACTGCAGTTTTAAGAACTAACCTATAAGATGGAGGAATCAGCCAATTCACTTACCCCTCCTCTTCTTTCTCCATATTGTGGCCATAGTATTTTAGGCACAACCCATACACAGCCACCAAGGGAAGAGGAACATACCTAGCATTGCAGGTAGTCACCCTCAGCAACACTTAGACTCCACAAGAATGTATATTAACTGATAATTACCTTTATTGGTTCAGTTTAAAACAAACATGCAAGTCATTCAAAACTAAATATCAGTGCACTCGTTTTTGACTAGTTTCTCTAACTCTCCTTGAACAGTCGAAGAATCGAAGTGGTGATTCCTGGGAAAAGTTCATGCTGGCCAGGCATTCCAATGTAATCTCCACGTTCCTGATGTGGGGTCATCTGCTTCTGCAGTGGTTGGTCTTCTACTCCCAATGCCTTCCATTCTTATTCCATTTCTCTTCACAATGAACTGTTGTCTTTCAGTTTTGTTGTCTCCAGCTCATCTGACTGACCTGTGTCAGCTTCTCATTGGATCTATCCAAAAGCCACAAGCAGCACTACTTCATCGCTCTTCCACCAGACATGTGCGTTACACTGTATTCTGGTTTTTTTCTGAATAAGGCCAGTTCAAACCAGTTTAGTCTGGTCAACAAATACTGGACTCAGGTTACTTCATGTTACAGGTCTTTCTTTGTACAAACCTGCCATTTCTAATTAAACAAATAAACAACTTCTAATTTGGAAATGGTCTCAGGTTTAATAAGTCAACAGTAGGGACCTTCTCATTGTGTCCACTTACAATTGTTCTGTCTAAGCCATCCTTATGCAGAAATCAGTTCACACATTGGTGGCCACAAAAGCAGTCTCACAAATTGGCAGCCTTCATTACTTTGACCACATGGCAAGAACAAAAATATTTGGTTTATCTGTTTCCACTGTCCTTGGCTCGTGACAGCTTGCAGATTTGTAAATATTAATTATTCTCGGCCAATACTAGCTAAAGTGATGTCATTGAAAGGCAATCTCATTGAAATCTATGGAATATTGAAAAGCCTAGAAAGTGCAAATGTGCAGAATATGTTTCCAATCATGGGCGAATCTAGGACCAGAGAGCACAGTCTCAGAATGCAAGGACGTCCCTTTAGAAGAGAGATGAGGAGGAATTTCCTTAGCCAAAGGATGGCATGTCTGTGGAATTCATTCCATAGACAGCTGTGAAGACCAACTCATTCAGTATTTTTAAAAGTGGATAGCTTCTTAATTGGTCAAAAGTTATGAGGAGAAGGCAGGAATATAGGGTTGAGAGGAAAAATGATTGAAGTTCAGAGCAGACTCAATGGGCCGATTGGCCTTAATTCTGTTCCTATGTCTTATGGAAATTACAGGTACTTTATTTTTGTAGTAATATTATACTTGATGCAATTGCATGTCCTGCTGACATCAATGAGATGAAATCTGGACTTAACCTTTAAGAAGTTTAGCAGTATGGAGAGAGGTTATTGTCCATACAAAGACTTACAGGTACAGTGTTAGGAATTTGCTGTGCTGTGTGTAATTTAACAGGTCATTGTATAAATGTATAAACAAATACAAAGACAGCTAGAACTTCAAGATAAAATGCTAGAAACACAAGAATCTGACCCTAATCCAACATACCCAAAGAACTACAAAGCAGAATAACTGGGAAACTTCACTCATGTATCGGACAATACTAACAGGAAGGCAGTGCCTCTGGTTTGGTACTGACTTGGCATAGGTAAGATCTGGAAGAGCCAGATGGCAAAGGCACAGACTACCAAAACTGCAGAACACAGCTACCAATGGCACATCTCCAATTGTGGATGTAACCCCAAAAGGACACTCCAGCAAGTCTGTATAGACCACTGTGTATACATCCCTATTCTTGGTGTACTGTCTGTCTGGCTAGGTACCATATCCGATGCGGATGTTGGTGACCATGATTTTTCCATATAGATCTATCCCTCGTTCTTTGGATGCCTTCCATTTCCTCAACGTATAGCCACCTGGCTAGGCTTTTGACGTACATAAGCCAAGGTCTTCCTCTAGGCTTGCTCCTCTTGATCTTTCCAGAGCGTATGAGTTCTTCTAGTTCATCTTTCCACATGATGTGTCCTAGGACTCTGAGTTGTCTTTCTCTTATTGTTGGTATGAGTGATCTAACTGCTTGGGCTGTTCTGAGAACTTCTTCATTTGATGTGTGTGTGGTCCATGATATGTTTAACATTCCCCTGTAAAACCATAATTCAGCTGCTTCCAGTCTCTGTTCCATTGCTGGAGATATGACCCAGCCTTCACTTCCATAAGTCAGGATAGAATAAATGTAGCACTGCAGTATTCTGTTTTTAGTGTACATGCTCATCTTTCTGTCTGTTAATATGGTCTTCATTTTCTGGAAAGCTTCTTTCACCATTGCTATTCTGTATTTGATATCTGTGTCGCATCTGCCATCACTTGTTACTAGGCTGCCAAGATATCTGAATTTGTTGACTTGTTTGACATTTGTATTTCTGATCTTGATCACACATTGTGGGATGTTTGTCTTTCTGGAGATGACCATGCTTTCTGTCTTCTTGGTGTTGGTGGAGAGGCCTCTGCGATTACTTTCTGCTGGCACTATAGTGAGTAGTTCTTGAAGTTTTATTTCTGAGTCAGCTATTAGTACGATGTCATCAGCATATCTGACGTTATTTATATTATGGCCTCCAATTGTGAATCCTTTGATGTTTTTGATACTTCTCAAGATATTCTCACTCTACAGGTTGAATAAGTCAGGTGAAAAGACACAGTCTTGCCTGACTCCTCTCATGATATTCACATATTCACTCACTTCTCCTTCTATTCTGATGGATGCTGTCTGGTCCCAGTATAAGTTTCTTAAGAAACATATGCAACCATTGAAAATGGATCGTGGTAATTTTTTTTGGAGTTAGTCTTTGTCACTGGGCACAGCCCAACAAAAATTCTGAATTCTGAATTTCTTCATCCTTATTCACGAAAGTACAACACTAATTAGTGTTTTTTTTTCTCTATTCACAGGATGAGGATTAACAGTTTTGGATTGCCTACTTCTAGTATTGGATTAATCCCCAACATTGGTGTCAAGTTTTCGATTGGAAAAGCCCACATTAGCATTAGTGGAAACTGGCATGTGAAATTCGGATTGATGTATGTTTTTTGATCCTGTTCCTTATAGCTTGTTGAATAGGATTGTGCATAAAGAGTAGATTCAAATGCAATATATAGTATGTCCAACTGAAATACAAAATGTTTTTTAGTCAATAAGTGTGTGGGAAATAGAGACACAAGAGATTCTGCAGATGCTGGAAATCTTGAACACACACAAAATGCTGGAGGAACTCAACAGGTCAGGCGGTGTCTACGGAGAAAAATGAACAGTCGATATTTCAGGCCAAGACCCTTCATTGCGATTGGACAGGAAAGGTCCTGATGAAGAGTGTCTGGCTAAGACATCGACCGTTTATTTCCCTCCATGCACACTGCCTGACCTGCTGAGCTCCTCCAATATTTTGTGCCTATGGAAAATGCTAGCCCTTTGTGTTTGTCTAACACCATAGTACAATACCTGGACATTGCATTTGCTTCTATGCATTTATTGTAATGAACTAATTACAATTATATTAGCAACTATTACATTTCAATGTAGTCAGCATGGTTTCCTTAAGGGAAAATGTTGCCTGACAAATCTAATGGAATTCTTTGAAGAAATAACAAGCAGGATAGACAAAGTACAGTAGTTGATATTGTTTAATTGGATTTTCAGAAGGCTTTTGATAAGGTACCACACAAGAGGCTGTTTAAAAAGTTAAGAACACGTGGTATTACATGAAAGATACATGCATGGAAAGAGCATTGGTTGATTGGCAGGAGGCAAAGAGTGGGAACAAAGGGAGCCTTTTCTGATTGGCTACCAGTGACAAATGGTGTTCCACAGGAGTCTGCATTGGGACCAATTTTTTATACATTATATGTCAATGATTGGATGATAGAATTAATGGCTTTGTTGCAAAGTTTGCGGATGATATAAAGATAGGTGGAGGGGCAGTTAGTGTTGAGGAAGCAAAGAGGCTAGAGAGAGGACCTAGACAGATTATGAGAATAGGCAAAGAAGTGGCAGATGGAATATAGTGTCGGGAAGGGTATGGTCATGCATTTTGGTGGAAGAAATAAAAGCATAGACTATTTTCTAAATGGAAAGAAAGTTCAAAAATCTGAAGTGCCAACGAGCTTGGGAGTCCCTGTGTAGGATTCACTAAAGGTTAATTTGCAGGATGAGTCAGTGGTGAAGAAGGCAAATACGATGCTTGCATTCATTTCAAGAGGGCTAGAATATAAAAGCAAGGATGTAATGTTAAGGTTTTATAAGGCACTTGTGAGGCCTCACTTGGAGTATTGTGAGCACCTTATCTAAGAAAGGATGTGCTGACGTTGGAGAAGGTTCAAAGGAGGTTTACGAAAAATGATTCCGGAATTGAAAGGCTTGAAAAAATCGTTTGATGGCTCTGGATCTGTACTCACCGGAATTCAGAAAAATGAGGACGGATCTCATTGAAACTTATTGAATGTTAAAAGGCCTCAATAGAGTGGATGTGGAGAGCATGTTTCCTATGGTGGGAGAGTCGAAGACCAAGAGCACAGCCTCAGAAAAGAGGGATGTCCATTTAGAATGGAAATTTCTTTAGCCAGAGAGTGATGAATCTGTGGAATTCGTGGCTGTGGAGGCCAAGTCATTGGCTATATTTAAGGCAGAGGTTGGTAGATTCTTGATTAGTCAAGGCATGAAGGGATATTGGGAGAAGGCAGGAGATTGGGACTGAGAGGGAAATGAATCAGCCATGATGAAATTGTAGAGCTGGCGTAATGGACCAGATGGTATAGTTCTGCTCCTGTATCTTATGATCTTTTAGTTTTATTATTCCCTGGAGCATAGGAGAATGAGGGGTGATTTGACAGAGATACAGTTTACAAAATTATAAGGGGTATCGATAGGGCAAATGCAAACAGACATTTTCCACTGAAGTTGGATGAATCTAGATCTAGAGGTCTTTTGTTAATGGTGAAAGGTGAAATGTTTGAGGTGAACATGAGGGGGAACTTCTTTACTTAGAGGGTAGTGAGATTGTGGAACGAGCTGCAGAAGAAGTGGTGGATGTGGGTTCAATTTCAATATTTAAGAGAAGTTTGGATAGATACATGGATGGGAGAGGTATGGAGGGCTATGATCCAAGTAGGCAGAATAATAGCTTGAAATGGACTAGATTGGCCAAAATTCATTTCTGTGCTGTAATGCTCTATGACTTTAAGTGACGACATTCCCAAGAATACTTGGGAATGTAAAACATTGAGCTAAGTCATTAGATGGTGAGGTTATGGAAGGTGCCATATGAGTGAATGCTATTTATTTTATTTTATTGAGGATCCACTGTCCTTTATCATTGTAAATTAAATCCAACTCTTTTAGAATTATTCACTGATCACTGCAACTGCAAGTGGTCTTATTTTTGCTTTATCATCATCAGGGAATAGATAGATAGATACTCTATTGATCCCAAAAAAATTACAGTGTCACAGTAGCATTATATGTGCACAGATATACAAATATTAGAAGAGAAATAAGAAAGAATAAAAATTAAGTTACCTTTAAAATAAGATATACAAGATTTACAAGTTAAAGATTACAAGATCACTTCCCCGGATATAGGTTGACTCATACAGCTTTATGGTCGAGGGTAAGAATGACCTCATATAGAGGTCTTGGAGCAGCATAGTTGTCTTAGTCTCTTAGTCTATTGCTAAAAGTGCTCCTCTTTTCAGTCAACGTGGCAAGCAGGGGGTGAGAAACATTGCTCAGGAATCCCAGGATTTCCAGAGGGTCCTCTGTTCTATCACAACCTCCAGTATGTCCATTTTATAACAGAGCATGACCATACTTTTAATCAGTTTATTGAGCCTGTTGGCATCACGTATGTTGATGCCATTGCCCCAGCACACCACTGCTTAGAAGATAGTACTGGCAACAACAAACTGGTAGAACATGTGAAGGAATGGTCTGGTTGCATGCTGTACAATTCTAGTAAACACCAGAAAGAACAATAAGAGTACAAAATAATCAACCAATTCAGGACAAGCAGTATTGTAATGGTTAAGATGTAAAGGGGAAGTGATAAGTGATATTAGTGTGTTAGACAGATGAATTTTGAGCTGAAAATGACACTGGCTTTTGTGCACTTTCCTTTCATTTCCACTAACCTGCTTCATCTGTCCTTTGGAAATGCATTCAGATTTCTACATGTGACCAGGATCATAGGTGAGTCATCACCATTGCCATGCTACAGTACACTTGTACTTCCAGTAGTTTATCAAATCAAATTACAAAACCCTTAACTTTGCACAAGCAATTCTAACTAAGAAAGCACAGTCCAAGTTGGCCCCTTCTACAAAACCAGTCCTTGTGTCTAGTTTGTCTTTCTGTTTGCAATCACAAGTGATTGAACATCCAGGACAACATGTCTTTGGTAATATAATCAATGCACTTTTTTCTGAGCTTCTGTCAGAGTCTGTACTTTTTAATCAAATATGGGAAGCAAATGACACAAGTGAGCTCTTATCCACTGGATTTATCTTCCATGTTTATATTCACAAATACTTAACTATTGCATTAAATGGAAGGTGGGGTGGAGATAGGTCTCTGCCAAAGGAAGTATAAGGCACTCCTTCCCTTCACTAGCCTGTAGATCACCCTTGGGCAAGGTGTAGCACCCATTTAGCCCCCGATTAGGATCACATGAAGCCATGGAAGCTGGTGGTGGATGGACATACAAGTGGCTGGTGCAGATCACAAGTCCTGGTTGTGCAACAACTGACCCCAGGCAGACAATCTCTGAAGAGTATTGATAATGGCTGAGGTCACCCATCTTAAAAAGACACTGCCCAGAAGAAAACAACAGCAAATCAATTCTGTCAAACAATTTGTCAAGAACAACCATGGTCATGGAACGACCATGATCACACACGTCATACGACACAGCACATAACAAACGAACGATTGTATGAAAACAACTGCTAATTAAATCACACAGGATTCTAGAGGAACTCAGCAGGCCAGGCAGCACCTGAGGAGAGGAAATAAGCAGTTAACATTTTAAGCTGACGTCCTAGAGCAGGTTTTGCCTAACTAATTCTTAGTTAGAATTGCTTGTGCAAAGTTAAGGGTTTTATAACTTAGGATGCTAGATTTCCAGTGTCTGCAGAATGTCTTGTGTTTATGCAAATAAAATCACTTTATTTATTGTAGTTACGCTGCCTGCTAATCTCATTTCTGTTCTGAGTTTGTTTTGTTTTAACATGCCTAGTTAAGTACATTCAGTAGCCAATTTATTGCTTACAGAAGCTGCCAGATGATTGGCTGATTAGGTATTTACATGAACAAGCAGGTATACAGATATACCTAATAAAATGCTCACTGTATGTATGTTGGTAAGTCATCCATATTTGAATGCACTATAATGCAAAGGGAGCTTGAGCAACATTTTCTCTTCCATTGTCCTGCCTTGTATCTGTTTCAGAATCCAGTATCTAATATGTGGCAAACCCTGGGATTAGTTCTATAGGAAGAATTGGATTTGGTTGTTGAGTACTTTGTTTTATATCTATTAGCAAAAACTTCAGATACTTAGGAGTGTAGATGCAATAAGGAGAAAATGGTGCAAGGAAGAGTGAAGTCCAGAAGGGGTGAAAAAGCTAGCAGCATGTAGCAACACACACAAAACGCTGGAGGAACTCAGCAGGCCAGGCAGCATCTATGGAAGAGTACAGACAATATTTCGGCCTGAGACCCTTCAGCAAGTTTGGTAATTATTTTAGCATGAAGAAAACCATAAAAGGTAATACAATCATCATTATTTGTGGCAGAATTAATAGCTATTGAAAAGTTTTCATATTAGGTACTATGGTTGTTTGGAAGAGCATGTTGCACTAATGATTTAAACTGAACTGTGGCAGATGTACCAATAATTATTTAATGGGTATTGCTTTCTGTTAGACACGATGGAGGAACCTTTGATCTGAATATCAATGATCTTTGGGCTGTATTTTCTGTGGGTGTTACATTGAGCAGTTCTCACCCAATGATAACCGACAACGACTGTAATGCAAGATTAGAAAACTTTGACCTTAATCTCCATGGAGGCGGCAGGTATGTCTTTTATGTAACGAAGAAAGCATCTGCAATCTAAAATAATTTATTTTGTGAAATGCTAATGATAAACACATCGGAATCACCCAGAGTATATGTGTTGCGAACAACATGCAATAGTGCATTATTTGTGAACTGATTATGTGCTTTTCAGTTTCTTCAGGCAGTGGAAGTTGATATTTATATTTGACAGTAGCAGAGTACTAGTACTTTCAGATTGATGGTCTATTGTGAAATGCATAAATTGCTTCCAATCATCCATGCCTTTATTACTTATAGACAGCCATTCTGATGAACTCCTGACTGAGCTCCCTGCTCCCCTCCATAAATACCAGCCCAATCTCCTCCCCTTATCAGTCTTTCAAACTTAGTGTCTGAAGAAGCTTGTGGGAGGTGAGGTACAAGAATGAAAAGAGAAACTGCGATGATGATGTTAACTTGCTTGGCACCAATCTGCACTGAAGCTCAATTTGTTGTGGACCCCTTAGTTATGATCATGGATGCACACCATCATTACGGAATTTCTGCTAGCAGCCAAATTTAAGAAGGATATCCTGCACTTTCTTTCAAACGGGCTGTATTAATGGACAGATATAAGGGCTTATTGGACCAAGAATGTGGGGAGAGGTGATAACTTTAGAAACTCATCTACCAATGAGAAGCTTAGAGGGTATCCACGAGGAAATCTGCAGATGCTGGAAATTCAAACAACAACACACACAAAATGCTGGTGCAACACAGCAGGCCAACCAACATCTATAGGGAGAAGCACTGTCGATGTTTCATCCTGACGAAGGGTCTCGGCCTGAAACGATGACAGTGCTTCTCCTTATAGATGCTGCCTGGCCTGCTGTGTTCCACCAGCATTTTGTGTGTGCTGTAGCTTAGAGGGTATCATGGCTTTTGAAGGAACGTGGCAAAGGTTGGATCGGGTAATGATCAGGATTTTGATCAGAGGCAAGAGTTTGTGTCTGGTTGCTCAAAAGGTCATAGCTAAATGTTTAAGGATTGACAAATAAAATGTTCACTGTTGATGTATGACAGGACTCGTGTAATCAATACCGAGTATAGTAATTACTGCATGATATACCAATGTTTAAGACTATAGAACCCTGTTTATGGGTACCTTCCTTGCTTTTGCTTGAGTAAGCAAATGAACGAAAGAACTTTTATTTGAACTGATTACTGAAGGGTATGCAGAGGGCATCTAGATACCCACAGCCCCTCAGAGTATTAGAGATCATTGTCCATCATGACTGTAGATGAATATAATTTACACTATGATTCCACTGCATAGTTCTAAAATAATTCTGCTTGTGCTTTCAAACCATCAGCCATGCTTGCTGACCTGCAGTGGTTCCTGATCAATTCATGGTTTCATTTAAAAATTCTCACCTTTGTTTACACATCCCTGAAAGTTCTCACTTCTCACTAACTATGTAATATTTTCCAAGTTCATGCTCTCCTCTACTTCTAGATAATCCTTGAATTTTGCTGTTATGCTTTTGGTAGAAAAGCAGTAAGTTCTGGAACCAATATACACTTAGTCTGAAGTCAGGGGACATACCTGGGAACACATTTTTATCCACTGAATGTTTGGATGTTTAGCTTTTCTTTAGAAGTAATGATTGATTTCACTGCAATCTAAATAAGCATCTTAGCTCGCTACCAGTTCCAACCTAACATCATAAATCTATGACATTATAACCTGGGCCACATTACTCCCATTAATACCAGCATCTTTCCTTTTAAAGTTGGTTTTACAAGATGTTCCTTGGTAAAGTGAAAGACCTAATTCGAAATATTGTTCCCCAGAAGGTAAGTTCAGAGATCCATAATCTTCTCAGACATTTGCAATGTTTCATTGTTTAAGCCCATCACCCCTACTGGGACATAGACTACTGACAGCAGCTCATCAAGAGCCCCCAGTCCTGGGCCAAACTTGATTGGCCCTGTGACTTCTGCCTTCACCACATTACTTCATATATCTTCTAGGTGAAGATACTTCCTCTCGCAGGGATGAGGTCTTTGGAGCTTTTGTTGGCATTTCTGTAGCTCTGGGTTTTTACAGGATGATATTACTTGTTCTATGTCCAACCCTCCTCCTTTCAAAGCCATGTTTGGGACCATCCATGGCAGAGTTGGAATGTTTCCTAAACTTTTGGGACTGTCTGTGATGCAGTGAAACATGCAGCATAAATACAAGTCTTTCCTCCTTTCTATCTGAGCATAACATGACAGCTTTTGGGATATATTTGCGCCTATACTGGATTCCTGATGAAAACATACAACCAGTATAGGTGAATAAGATGATGAGAGGCATTGATCGTGTGGATAGCCAGAGGCTTTTTCCCAGGGATGAAATGGGTAACACGAGGGGGCATAGTTTTAAGGTGCTTGGAAATAGGTACCAAGGGCTAAGGATATCAGGGCTAAGTTTTTCACAAAAAGAGTCGTGGGTGTGTGGATTGCACTGTCAACAGCGGTGGTGGAAGTGGATACAATAAGAGCCTCTTAGATAGGTACATGGAGCTTAGGAAAATAGAGGGCTATGTGCTAGAGAAATTCTAGGCAGTCTCTAGAGTAGGTTACATGGTCAGCACAACATTGTGGGCCCAAGGGCCTGTAATGTGCTGTAAATTTCTGTGTTCTATGTTCAGTACAGTAACTTGTACATAGCTTGACTTCAATATTTATTTAATATTCCTTCTGAGGTGACTGCTGTGTTTTATTTTCAAGTAAATAAATAGACAAGGTAAACTTTTGTTATTTACATAGTAAATTTTGAGGTGCAACTAACAACCTGTTGTAGGAACTCAGTGGGTTGAACAGCATTTGTGAGAGAAAAGAAATTATCGATGTTTCATGTCAAAACCTCCCAGTCCTGAAGCTGTGTTTTGATCTGAAATACCGACAGATTCTTTGCTCCATCTTAAATATATCTAACAATCTGGTCTCCACCATTCAAAGTGGCAAAGAAGTCCAGAGATCGTTGCCTTCTGACAACAGTTTCTGTGTGCTTCAATTTTAAATCATCAGCCCCTTATTTAGTAACTATGTCCACTTGGATATTCATGAATTAATCAAAGAATAACTGAAAATGCAAAAATTTTAAATGACTTGGCAGAGTAGACGTTAAAAGAATATTCCTTTGGTGCAAAAGAATAGAACTAAAGGAGACGGTGAAATCGAGTGAAATTTTCTTACTCAAAAGATGATGAACCTTAGGAATTATCTACTCCAGGGCCCTGAGAATGCTTAGCCAGTAAGTGTACCCAAGGTAGAAAGGCTAGATATTAGTTGTTATGAAGCTGAGGTCTTATTTGAAGGTGATGCTGGTGGAAAATCAGCAGAATCACATAACTGGCCCTCCATTTTATAATCTTAAATCACACCCTTGACTGAAAATTTAAATCAGTTTATCTGTAAATATTCAGAAATTAGTCAGTGCCATGAAGATTGACTTAAGTATCTAAATAGCTTATTAATGTCTTTCTGGGGAGAGAAAGGCTGCTTCCCTTGTTTAGTTTTTGATGCACTTCTCTATTTAACATTTTAATTATGTAATATATTTATTAAACAGCTGTGCTCTGAATTTAGAAATTCTGTTGGAACAATGGAAACCTTCATCCAGACAAAGAAAGGTAGGTGCTCCTAATATCATCAGTATGAAATGGTCTGTAGGAAATGCCTCCAACATTGTCAAAGGCACCTCCCATCTCTTTGACACCATAATCTCCCTGATCTCCTGCTGTCAGGCAGAAGGAACCGTGGCATAAGAATGAAAACTGTCGGGCTGGGTAGCAACTTCTCCAAGGCTTTTAGACACTTAACACACTGTTGCCAACCAGCACACGTGTACATCTAGTCTGAATGCCCTACTGCACCAGCACCCCTGCCAACTCCCCAACTCACTGACACATTCTCATCCTTCATTGGTCACTTCATATCTTTTATTTCTGCTGTTTAATATGTTTATACAACTGCTTGTTTTATTATAATAGTGCCAGTAACATTATACTGTCTTACATAAACATGCACCTAACCCTTTATATCGACCTCTCAGTCTTCAGGTGATGCATGTCACTGAGAGACTTGTGCTAAGTATTATTTTGTGATGGTCTATGCTGCATCATAGTTATGTACTGTGCGTAACTATATGTGCTTGTGTTTTGCACCTTAGCCCCAGAGGAGTGATGCTTCATTTAGCTGTATACATGTGTATGGTTAAATGATATGAACTTGAACTTGTGGCAGTTGTATGTAATGTGAACAGTACATTTTCTGCTGTTTTGTCTTATAGTTTCACGGCAATTGGACAAGTACGTAGAACTTGATTATTCTTTGGTTGGAGCACCGGAGATCACGACTGATTTCATTGAGTTTCCCATTAAGGTACGGTTGTTACTTTGATAGAAATTATAAATTGATAGAGTTGTTAAGTCATAAAACACTTTAGCACAGAAAGGCCCTTCAGCCCATCTAGTCCATGCTGTAATATTAATCTGCACAGTCCCATTGACCTGTACCTGGATTATAGCCCTCCATACCCCTGGCATCCATGTACCTCTCAAAACTTTTCTAATATGTTGAAATCAAGCCTGCCAACCCACTGGCAGCTCATTCCACACTCTCATTGAAGAAGACCCCCCTCATGTTTCCCCTTAAACATTTCATCTTTCACCCTTAACCCATGACCTCTAGTTTTAGTTTCTCCCAAACTCAGTGGAAAAAGCCTGTTTGCATTTACCCTATCTATACCCCTCATAATTTTGAATAGCTCCATCAAATTTTCCCTTGTTCTTCTACATTCTAAGGAATAAAGTTTTAACTTATTTGGCAATTCCCTATAACTCGGGTCCTCAAGTCCTAGCAAAATCCTTGTAAATTTTATCTGCACTCTTATTGACATTTTTCCTGTATGTAGGTGACCAGAACTGCACACAATACTCCAAATTAGCCCTCATCAACATCTCATACAACTTCAACTTAACATCCCAACTCCTGCATTCAGTATTTTGATTTATGAAGACCAATGTGCCAAAGCTTTCTTTACAACTCTATATAGCTGTGACATCATTTTCAAGAAATGATGGATCTTTATTCCCAGACCCCTCTGTTCTACCACAATCCTCAGTGCCCTACTGTTCACAGTGTAACTACCCTGGTTTGTCCTCCCAAACACCTCACACTTGTCTACATTAAATTCCATCTGCCATTTGTCAGCTCCATTTTCCCAGCAAGTCCAGATCCTGCTGAAAGCTTTAATAGTCTTTCCCACTGTCTACTACACCTCCAATCTTGATGTCATCCACAAATTTGCTGATCCAGTTTACCACAGTATCATCTGGATCATTGATATAGATGGCAAACAACAAAGGTCCCAACACTGATACCTGCAGCACACCACTAGTCACAGGTCAGAGAGGCAACCATCTACTGTCACTCTCTAACTTCTCCTGCGAAGCTATTGTCTAATCCAATTTACTACGTCATCTTGGATGCTGAGCGACTGAACCTTCTTGACCAACCATCCATGTGCGACCTTGTCAAAGGCCTTTCTAAAGTCTATGTAGTCTACATCCACTGCTTTGCCTTCATCAACTTTCCTGGTAATTACCTTGAAAAATTCTATAACATTGCTTAGACACCACGTACAAAACCATGTTGACTATCCCTATCAGTCCCTGTCTATCCAAGTATTTATACATCCCATCCCTTAGAATACCTTTCAATAACTTTCCCACTACTAATGTCAGGCTCACTGACCTATAATTTCCTGGCTTATTCTTGGAGCCATTCTTAAACAATGGAACAACATTAGCTATACTCCAATCCTCTGGCACCTCACCCGTGGCTAAGGATAGTTTAAATATCTCTGCTAGGGCCCCTGCAATTGCTGCACTGAGACTGAGGATGCATCTCAGGTTCTAGGAATTTATCCACGTTAATTTGCCTCAAGACAACTACAGCACTTCCTCCGTAATCTGTATAGAACCCATGACCTCGCTGCTGCTTTGCCTCACTTCTATAGATTCTGAGTCTATCTCCTAAGTAAATGCAGATGTAAAAAAAATCTTTTTAAGATCTTCCCGATCTCTTTCTGCTCCATGTATAGGTGACCACTCTGAACTGTCAGAGGACCAATTTTGTCCTTTGTTATCCTTTTGCTCTTAATATATCTGTAGAAGCCCTTGGGATTTTACTTCACCTTGTCTGCTAGAGCAACCTAATGTCTTCTTTTAGCCCTCCTGATTTCCTTTTTAATTGTTCTCATGGATTTCTTATTCTGCTCAAATATATTTCCTGCCTAAACCTGCAAAGCACCTCCCTCTCAAAAACCAAGGTTTCCTAAACTCTTATTCTTGCTTTTTATTCTGACAGGAACATTTAAGCTTCCTACTCTCAGAATTTCACACTTGATGGTACCTAGTTACCAAGTACACCCGTGCCACAAAACAATCTGCCCCAAACACACTTGCCGCACCCTTTCTGATACCATCAAAATTGTTTCTTTTCCAATTTAGAATCTCAACCCAAGGACCAGACCTACCCTTTTTGCATATTTACTTTGAAACTGATGGCACTGTGATCACTAGATGCAAAGTGTTCCCCTACCCAAACTCCTGTCACCTGCCCTGCCTCATACCCTAATAGGAGATCTAGTATTGCATCTTTCTAGTTGGGACCTCTTTATACTGATTAAGAAAACTTTCCTGAACACATTAGACAAATTCAATGCCATCCAGTCCTTTTAAAGTATGGGAGACCCAGTCAATAAGTGGAAAGTTAAAATCACCTTCTATCACAACCTTGTGTTCCTTGCAACAGTCTGCGATCTCTCTACAGATTTGTTCCTATAAATCCTGCTGACCGTTAGGTGGTCTATAATATAATCCCATTAATGTGGTCATCCCTTTTATATTCCACAGTTCCACCCATATAGCCTCAGTAGACAAGCTCTCCAGTCTGTCCTGACTGAGAACAGCCATGACATTTTCCCTGACTTAACGCCACCCCTTCCCGTTTAATCCCTCCCTCTTTATCAATGTCTAAAACAACAGAACCCTGGAACACTGAGTAGTCAGTCCTGCCCGTCCTGCAACCAAGTCTCACTAATGGCTACAATGTCATAATTCCACTTGTTGATCCATGTCCTAAGCTCTATCGCCTTTCCTACAATATTCCCTGTATTGAAATATATGCAACTCAAAGCATTATTCCCACCACACTCAACCTTTCAATTCCTGACTTCATATGTAAGCTTAACAAGATCTTTCCCCACAATCACTTCAGTATCTGTTCTGGTGCTCTGATTCCCATCCCACCTGCAACTTCATTTGAACCCCTCCCTCCTGCACCATCTCCTTAGCCACATGTTAAACTGTATGAGCTTCCTGTTTTCAGCCTCATTAGCACTTGGCACGGGTAGGAATCCTGAGATCATAATCCTGGAGGTCATGTCCTTTAAGTTAACTCCTAAGTCCCTTAACTCATGTTGCAAGACATCATTCCCCTTCCTACCCAAATCTCTGGTACTGATGTGGACCATGACTTCTGGATGATCTCCCTCCCACTTAAGAATGCTGTGGACTTGATCTGAGATGTCCCTGAGCCTGGGACCTGGGAGTGACTTACTCACTTTCCCCCTCCTGACAGTCACCCAGTTACCTGATCAACCCCTAAGCCTTCCGAATGATCTGGAGTTCATCCAGTTATAGCTCAATTTCCTTAACGCGGTCTGAAAGAAGATGCAATTGCCTGCATTCTTTGCAGAGGTAATTGTCAGCTACCCTCGAGGTCTCCCTGCCTTCCCACATCCCACAAGAGCAGCATTCCACTATACTGCCTGGCATCCCCATTGCACTAATTGTGCAATAAGAAATTAAGAATTTTTTTAAATCTACCTACAGCCTGCACCTCTCCTCCCTAAAGCCTGAACTCCTCACTTTAACACTGGCCCACCCATTCAATGCTGCTCCACTGAAACCAAACTTCTTTTTATTGGCCCTTGCCGAGAGCCTAATCATGCACAGCCCAGTGTCTCCTCAGGAAACGTGGTGTGCAGAATTTCCCGTCTGCCCCTGCTTGCTTCCTTTAATCTTTTTCCCCCTGTGTAATCAACCATCTCCCCGGAAACTGTGGCACGCAGAACGAGAATACTGTGGTTACTGAAGTCTACACCTATAATTCTCTCATTCCTACGTCTGTGTCTTGTTAATTCATTGAATCTTGATTGCAGCATGCTCCAAATTTTTATCTATTGAAATTTCATTCAAGAGAAAAAAACTTCATAATTGCAGAACTCCATTGTTATCTTAATTTGTCAGAATTTAATGTTGATGGTTGAAAAGAATACAATTTCATAGTGGATCACATTAATAGCACATGGTGGTGTATTGTTGCACTCAGTCACAGTGTGTGCCAGATTTGCATATTTTGAATATTTTGTTAAATTCTTAGATAAAGATTATCATTGTGCCTGTGGCATTTTTTTTGAATGAGCTGTTCAGAGAAACAGCTAAACAATCTGATCACAAACAAGAGAAAATCTGCAGATGCTGGAAATCCTAGCAACACATACAAAATGCTGGAGGAACTCAGCAGGCCAGGCAGCATCTATAGAAAAAAGTACAGTCGACACTTCAGGCTGAGACCCTTCAGCAGGACTGGAGAATAAAAGCTGGGGAGTAGATTTTAAAGGTGGGGGGGAGGGGGAAACACAAGGTGATAAGTGAAACTGGGAGGGGGAGGGATGAAGTAAAGAGCAGGGAGGTTGACTGGTGAAAGAGATACAGGGCTGGAGAAGGGGAAATTAAGGCGAGGGGAGGAGAACCAGAGGGAGGTGAAGGGCAGGCAAGGAGATAAGGTGAGGGAGGGAAGGGGGGGGTGGGCAATCATGACAGTGGGGGGTGGGCATTACCAGAAGTTTGAGAAATTGATGTTCATGCCATCAGCTTGGAAGCTACTCAGACAGAATTAAGGTGTTGTTCCTCCAACATCAATGCTGCCCAACCGCACCTTTTTCCATTTCACGCACATCTGCTCTCACCCCATCCTTCCGCCACCCTACCAGGGATGGGGTTCCTATTGCCCTCACGTACCACCCCACCAGCCTCCACGTCCAGCACATAATTCTCCATAACTTACGCCATCTCCAACGGGATCCCACCACCAAGCACATTTTTTCCACCCCCCCCCAACACTTTCTGCTTTCCGCAGGGATCACTCCCTACATTACTCCCTTGTCCATTCATCCCTCCCCAGTGACCTCCCTCCTGGCACTTATCATTGCAAGCGGAACAAATGCTACACCTGCCCCTACACTTCCTCTCTCACCGCCATTCAGGGCCCCAAGCAGTCCTTCCAGGTGAGGCAACACTTCATCTGTGAGTCTGATGGGGTCGTATACTGTGTCCGGTGCTCCCAGTGTGGCCTCCTGTATATTGGTGAGACCTGATGTAGATTGGGAGACCACTTCACTGAGAAGAAGCAGAACCTCCCAGTGGCCAATCATTTTGATTCTACTTCCCATTCCCATTCTGAACTGTTAATCCTTGGCCTTCTCTACTATCGCAATGAGGCCACACTTGGGTTAGAGGAAAAATGTCTTATATTCTGTCTGAGTAGCCTCCAATCTGATGGCATGAACATCGATTTCTTAAACTCCTGGTAATGCTTTCTCACTCTCCTTCGCCATTCCCTATATCCCTTTCCCTCCCTCATCTTATCTCCTTACCTGCCCATCACCTCCCTTTGGTGCTCCTCCCCCTTTTCTTTCTTCCATGGCCTTCTGTCCTCTCCTATCAGATTCCCCCTTCTCCAGCCCTGTATTTCTTTCAACAATCAACTTCCCAGCTCTTTACTTTACCCTTCCTCCTCCCGGTTTCAGCTATCACCTGGTGTTTCCCTCTCCCCACCTTTTAAATCTACTCATCTTTTTTTTCTCCAGTCCAGCTGAAGGTCTCAGCCTGAAACATTGACTGTACTCTTTTCCATTGATGCTGCCTGGCCTGCTGAGTTCCTCCAGCATTTTGTGCGAACAATCTGATCCTGAATTTCTTGAACTACATGTCCAATATATTCTCAAGTTTTTTTTAAATCTGCCAGGTTCCTATCACATCATCCCTCCTAGTGAAATGAGTTTTCCTCAATTTATCTCTAATCTGCACACAGCTTAGAATCAGTTTTATTATCACTGACATATGTCATGAATTTTGTTGTTTCGTGGCAGGAGTACAGTGCAAGACAAAGAAATTACTGTAAGTTACATGAGATAGACGACTGCCGTAGTTAGATGGTGCAGACGAGGAATAATGAAACCTGCTGGAGAAGGGGGGAAGTAGCTGTACCTCAACCATTGAGGTACCTCCTCACTGACAGTAGTAATGAGTGGAGGGCATATCCTGGATGTTGAGGGTCCTTAATAATGGATGCTGCCCTCTTGAGGTGTCATCATCGATGGATAGGGTTGCACTCATTGATGGAACTAGTCGAGCCTACAACCATTTGTAGCCTCTTCTGACCCTACACATTGGACCATCCGTATAATGCTTTCATGCAACCAATCAGAATGCGCTCCATTTAAAACCTGTAAAAATTTGCTTAGAGTCTTTGGTGACGTACCAAATCTCCTCGAACTCTTAACGAAGTATAGCCTTTAGTGAATGTCCTCCCAGCTTCCCCTCTCCAAAGTCCACAATCAGTTCCTTGGTCTTGCTGGTGATGAGTGCAAGGTTGTTGCTGTGACACCACTCCACCAGCTGATCTATCAGATATTTCAGATCCCACCTCTGCTCATCAGGTTGCAAAGGGAAGTAGCTCTCCTACATAGAACTACTCAAGATATCACAGACACTTATAAATTCTGGTCATCATACACGCCACGTTATTCAAACCAGGGTGGTTCAGCACAGTCACAGGTGATGCATTTTAGTCTACAAGCTGATGAATTGGATATATCAAATGCTTTACAAAGTATTCTTTGGAGGTACTAAAGGCAGAGAACTCTGATTAACCTCCACCCTACCTGACACCCTAATTACACCATTTACCTTTGTTAAGGGAATTTCATCAATTCTGTTCACACTAACTGACTCATAACTTTATATACCTTTATTAGATGTCCCCTTGATTTCCTTGGGCTCCAAAAAGTGTTACGCTCGCCCACTTATCTCCTCCCTCACCTCCATTCAGGGCCTCCAACTGAACTTCCATATGAGGCAACGCCTCACCTGCAAATCTGCTGACGTTGTCTGTTGTGTCCAATGCTCCCGATGCGTCCTCCTCCACGTTGGTGAGACCCGTTGTAAACTGGGGGGACCGTTCCATTGAACACCTCCTCTTCATCTATTCAAAAGCGGAATTTCCCGGTTGTCAAACATTTCAGTTCTGATCCCCATCTCTGTTCTGACACGTCAGTCCATGGCCTCTGCTTGTGCCAAGATGAGGCCCCCTCAGGGTGGAGGAGTAACACTTTATGTTCCGTCTGGGTAGAGTCCAACCTGATGACATGAATATCAATTTATTCCTCTGGTAACATTTTTCCCCTCCCTCTCCCCTCTTCTTCTATTCCCCATTCTAGCCTTTCACCACTTCTCATTTGCCTATCTCTTCCCCCTGATTCCCCGCCTCCATATCTTTCTCCCATGGCCCACTTTCCTCTCCTTCTTCAGACCTTTACCTTGCCCACCCACCTGGCTTCATCTTTCACTTCCTAGCTAGCCCCTTTCCCGCCCCCCCCCCCCCACTTCATTATTCTGGCGTCTTCCCTCTTCCATTTCAGTCCTGCAGAAGGGTCTGGGCCCAAAACATCGACTGTTTACTTATTTCCATAGATGCTGCCTAACCTGCTGAGATCCTGGAGCATTTTGTGGGTGTTATACAGTGACACGTATTGCTCACTAACCCTAAACATACGTCTTTGGAATGTGGGAGGAAACTGGAGCACCCACAAAAAACCCTCATGGTCATGGGGAGAATGTATAAATGATGTCCTAAGGCATCTGGTAGACCTCCTCTCTACTCTTCCCAAGGCTACGATGTCCTTCATAGTACTCCAGCTAATGTTCAGCTGAGAAAGTGCCCCAGTTTAGTTCAAATAGTTCAATAGCTTCATTTAATACCAGAGAAATGTATACCATATACATCCTGGGAAATTCTTTTTGTAGACATCCACGAAAACAGAAGAGTGCCTCAAAGAATGAGTGATAGCTAAAACATTAGAGCCTCAAAGCCCCCCCATGCACAAGCAGCAGCAAAGCAATGACACCTCCCACCCCACCCACTCCCAAAAAAGAGCATCAGCACCCTCCACCCACCAAGCATGCAATAAAGACCATGATCTGCAACAAAAACGAATTGTTCACCCGACAATTCAACATACCACAGGCTCTCTCTCTCTCAAAGAGGTGTCCATTTTCACAGTGAAAAGGGAGACATAACAAAACAGCTTGCTGATTTATGGTGTTAAAAGTCTGTACGCCGCTTTCTTTTCCCCCAAGTTCTGTGACCCAAGAGTCGGCAACGATCTCTCACCCACCAATGAGAGGGGGAGAGAGCGCGAATTACCAAGTACACAGCCTCTGATGGCTGATCCGCCGTTCATGATGTTCCGTTCTCTCCTGCACCGACATAGAATCAGCCCATCTCCCTAATAAAGGCAGAGATTTCTGTGGAACTTGTTGCCACGGGCAGCTGAGGAGGCCAAGACTTTATGTATATTTAAGGCAGAGGTTGTTAGGTTCTTGATTGGTCAAGGTGTGAAGGGATATGGGGAAGGGAGGAAGCTGGGGCTGAGATGACAAATCGATCAGCTACGCTGGAATGGAAGAGCAGACTCACTGGGCTAAACGGCCTAATTTTGCTTCCATATCTTAAGCTCTTATGGTCTAGAATGGTGCAAAAACTCAGTAGGTCAGGCAGCATTTCTGGAATAAAAACATATAATCAGAACTGAGAAAGATAAACAACTCAGACTACTTAGCAAAGATGATGGGGTTGGGCAATGAGTGAGGCTCCAAAAGAACAAAATAATGTACTGAAAATCAGTTAAAATCAGATTAAGTTTCATTATCTGTGCGATATTTCAGCTAATATGATATCGTCTGTGGAATGCTGAATTGTATGATCTACTGGGACATGTTGAGCAAAGAAATCCACAGAAATGACAAAATAAAATATTGCTGCGATGGAATGTGAATATGCATTGATAGTGCAGTATGTCTATAATGATTACTTTGAAAGGTATTCTGCCAATTGTGTTGAACAATGTGGTATAATTGCATTCTGCCTTGTAACATAGTTCTTGTGCAAACTTACGACTGCCACATGCAATATAATCACAGGGACTTGCTTGATATATGCTACTCTGCTCAATTCACCCTTTTCTAGTGGCTCCTTCCTTGTATTTCATGTCAGAATCAGGTTTATTATCAGTGATGTACTATATTTTGTAAAATGTTGTTTTGTGGTTGCTGTACAGTACAAGACATAAAAGAATACTGTAAGGGACCTAACAAACTGCAAGAGAGGAATCACTAAATAATGTTCATGGTTTCATGGACCATTTGGAACTCTGATGGTGGAGGGCAAGAGGCTGTTCATGAATCATTAAGTCTGAGTATTCAGGCTCCCTCTACCTCCTCCATGATGCTAATAACACGAAGGGACTATATCCCAGGTGGTGAGGGCCCTTAATGTTGGAACATTTCAAACTAGTCTTTCCTGCTGTCAAGAGAACAGCCTCTCCATTCACTCCATACTGATTAGTATACGTGATATCCTAAAACTTCTTCCGACTGTTCCCAAGGCCATGATGTCATTCATAATGCTCCCATTAATATTCAGCTAAGAAATATTTTAATCTACTGATATTTTAATATCAGAATGCTGCAAAAACTTAGCAGGCCAGGCCAAATTAATAATAATACTAGTAACTTAAACACAAACGAATGTATTATACCTTTACACACCTTCTGTGGATGGATGATTTGAAATTATACGCTCCTTCATCAATAAAGCTATAGCAATTATTTCAAATAGCATAACCATTTTCTAAAGACATAAACATAAAGAAAGGTGCAATAGAGCTAGCAGAATATCAAACAGAGCAATAGGATACAATACAACTAATAGATAAATATGAAACATATAAATATCAGGGATATCAACAAGTAACGAAAATAGATCATAGTGCGATAAAGGGAAAACTTCTGATGGAAGTTACTTCAAGGCTATATCTGTCAACACAGCTCACCAGTAAAAATATAACAAAGGTAATAAACACTGTTGCTATACCCATATTAACATATTCTTTTAGCATAATATCTTGGTTTGAAACCAATCTGGAAAAATTAACAAAGTAAAATAAGAAATGAGATGACAAATTTTAGAAAACACTATGTATACTCAAACACACTTAGATGAACATTACCTAGGACAGAAGGAGGAAGAGGAATAACAGACACCAAAAATTTACATGATAGTCAGATAAAGCTTGTAAGGATATATTTTTATCAAGGAAAACAGAATTCAGCACTTCACTTGAGCATATGAAGTTCTGATAAGTACACATCACTTAACTTAAATGAAAGCACAACCATGAAAAATGAAGACATTGTCACTATTGAAGAAAATTTTAACCAATGGAAGAACATGACCCTCCATGGAAGACATCCCCATAATTTGGGCAGACTAGATGTCAACCAGGAAGCGTTGAACACCTGGCTCAGAGTTGGAGACCTCTTCCCAGAAACAAAGGGGTTCCCTGTGGCAGTACAGGGCCAAGTGATTAACACAAAAAAATTATCAAAAATACATAATAATAGACCAATACTTTCAAGATGATAAAGGCAGAAAACGCCAAGAGAATCCAGAAACAATCCAACATCTTACAGCATCCCACTGCAGTTTAACTCAATCTGATTACTTACACAAGCACAATCAAGTGGCAAATATCATTCACCAGAATCATGCTTTAAAATACAAAACTCATAAAGGACACCATGCCTTACTATAAATACAAGCCCGATCCAGTTTTAAAGTCAGAGTCCCACAAATTATATTGTGACTGATCCATTATTACACATAGAACAATCCATAATAATTGTCTGGATATAGTATTACAGGATAAACAAGCAAGAACAACTTAATAGATATGGCCATTCCAAATATACACAATATACAGAAATCAATCAGTGACAAACACCAGAAATATGCTGAATTAAAAGAGGAGGTTGAAAGATGACAGAGTATACATTATCCTAATAGTGATGACTGGTATCATCCCAAATTCACTATGCAATAGTATTAAACAATTTGGCCCCCAGAGGAACACCAATGTAAATCTTCAGAAACCCATGATACTAAAATAGTTCATAAGTTCCTAGCAATTGAGAAATGAGTGTGCTTGGCTATGTCCATACCCAATGTTTTATCAGCTTGAACTGAGAAAATATGAAAATACAATAATAATAATAATAAAGTTTGAAGTTTGAAATACATCTATTATCAATATATGCATACCATAAACAACCTTGAGATTCATCTTCTTGCAGACAGCCACAAAACAAAGAAGCACAATAAAATCCATGAAAAAAAACCTCACACAACAAAGACCATCAAATATCCAGTATGCAAAAACAAGGAAACAAATCATGCAAACAATTTTAAAAAAACAAGTAATACACGGAACATGAACCGCAGAGTCCCCAAGCACAGGACACAGAGCCAGGTCAGCGCTGAGGCAAGTACTGTACAGCCAGTCTGGGAGCCCGATACAGTACCTCCAGCCTACATCTGCAAAGTCAGATCAGCACTGACTTTATAATAATAATAATAATAAATTTAATAATACATTATAATTATTATAATGCTGAAGCATCAAGGATAAACTGTATTCACCACATACCTTTACATGTATTAGGAATTTGCTGTAGTATGTTGGTGCAACATTCAATAAAAAAAACAGCATTCAACAAGTGTAAAAAATAAAGAATTGTATGAAGAACATTAAAGTAAAAGGCTAAAGTATGGATATGGAAAAATGTGCATAAATACCAGCATGTACTACATATAGAATGTGAACAGTATGACAAAAGGTGGTTTACAGTACAGTGAAGTGACTGAGGTAATAGAAAGGGTTTTTTAAAGTTACTAATAACTTTCTTACATGTCCTTTAGGGTGAATTGTATGATGTTCAACACCATACTGAAGCTCCATTTACCGCACAATTGTTTAACCTTACAAGCACAACTGACCAAATGGTAATGGTTGGGCTGTCAGAGTACACTGTGAACACAGGAGGCTTTGCGTACTTTGTAGCAGGAGCTCTGCAATTCAACATCACAGATGACATGGTAAGTAAATCATGTCTTCATCTTATACTGGTCAGAAGGAAAACCACTCTGAGGTGTTTAGTTCTTTTGAGGCAGTTTTTTTCAATTCGTTACTAGGTAGTTTGAAAGAACCATTGCTTATCTATTAGTGGCCCTGATAATCTTCTCGATCCCATTTCCTGCATAATGAACTTAGGAAAGCATAGCACAAACACAATGAGATTCTGCAGATGATGGAAATCCAGAGCAACACACACACACAAAATGCTGGAGGAACTTAACAGACAAGGCAGCATCTATGGAGAGGAATAAAGAGTTGACATTTCAGGCTGTAACCCTTAATCAGGACTTGGAAGGAAAATGAAGAAGCCAGAATAAGAAAGTGGTGGGGGAGGGGAAAGAGAACAAGCCAGCAGGTGATAAGTGCAGCCCAGGTAAGGTGGGAAACGGGTGAGGGCCAGACAGAGCGATATATGAATCCTGACCGGTTGAGTTACTCCAGCATTTTATGTGTTGCTTAAGAATGCACAAGCTTGACATTGATCTTGACAAGTGAGTTCTAGAAACATAGAAACACAGAAAACCTACAGCACAATACAGTCCCTTCGGCCCACAAAGTTATGCTGAACATGTCCCTACCTTAGAAATTACTAGGGTTACTCATAGCCCTCTATTTTTCTAAGCTCCATGTAACTATCCAAAAGTCTCTTAAAAGACCCTATCATACCCACCTCCACCACCGTTGCCTGTAGCCCATTCCACGCAATCACCACTCTCTGTGTAAAAAACCTACCCCTGACATCTCCTCTGTACCTACTCCCCAGCACCTTAAACCTGTGTCCTCATGTGGCAGCCATTTCAGCCCTGGGAAAAAGCCTCTGACTATCCACATGATCAAAGCCTCTCATCATCTTATATACCTCTATCAGGTCACCTCTCAGCCTCCCTCGCTCCAAGGAGAAAAGGCCAAGTTCACTCAACCTGTTATCATAAAGCATATTCCCCAATCCAGGCAATATCCTTGTAACATACACAAAATGCTGGTGGAACACAGCAGGCCAGGCAGCATCTATAGGAGAACAGGACTCCTGACGAAGGGTCTCGGCCCAAAACGTCAACAGTGCTTCTCCTATAGATGCTGCCTGGCCTGCTGTGTTCCACCAGCATTTCATGTGTGTTACTTGAATTTCCAGCATCTGCAGATTTCCTCATGTTTGCTCTTTAAACATCCTTGTAAATCTCCTCTGCACCCTTTCTATGGCTTCCACATCCTTCCTGTAGTGAGGCGACCAGAACTGAGCACAGTACTCCAAGTGGGGTCTGACCGGGGTCTTATATAGCTGGAACATTACCTCTCTGCACCTAAATTCATTTCCACGATTGATGAAGGCCAATACACCGTATGCCTTCTTAACCACAGAGTCAACCCGCGCAGCTGCTTTGAGTGTCCTATGGACTTGGACCCCAAGATCCCTCTGATCCTCCACACTGCCAAGAGTCTTACCATCAATACTATATTCTGCCATCATACTTGACCTACCAAAATGAACCACTTCACACTTATCTGGGTTAAACTCCATCTGCCACTTCTCAGCCCAGTTTTGCATCCTATCAATGTCCCGCTGTTACCTCTGACAGCCCTCCACACTATCCACAACACCCGGAACCTTTGTGTCATCAGCAAACTTACTGACCCATCCCTCCACTTCCTCATCCAGGTCATTTATAAAAATCATGAAGAGTAAGGGTCCCAGAACAGATCCCTGAGGCAAACCACTGGTCACTGACCTCCTTGCAGAATATGACCTGTCTGCAACTACTCTTTGCCTTCAGTGGGCAAGCCAGTTCTAGATGCGCAAAGCAATGTCCCCTTGGATCCCATGCCTCCTTACCTTCTCAATAAGCCTTGCATGGGGTGCCTTATTAAATGCCTTGCTGAAATCCATATACACTACATCTACTGCTCTTTCTTCATCAATGTGTTTAGTCACATCCTCAAAAAAGTTATATCTGGCTCGTAAGGCAAGATCTGCCCTTGACAAAGCTATGCTGACTATTCCTAATGATATTATGCCTCTCCAAATGTTCATAAATCCTGCCTCTCAGGATTTTCTCCAACAGCTTACCAACCACTGAAGTAAGACTCACTGGTCTATAATTTCCTGGGCTATCTCTACTCCCTGTCTTGAATAATGGAACAACATCCACAACCCTCCAATCCTCCGGAACCTCTCCTGTCCACATTGATAATGCAAAGATCATCACCAGAAGCTCAGCAATCTCTTCTCTCGCCTCCCACAGTAGCCTGGGGTACATCTCATCCGGTCCCGGCGACTTATCCAACTTGATGCTTTCCAAAATCTCCAGCACATCCTCTTTCTTAATATCTACATGCTCAAGCTTTTCAATCTGCTGCAAGTCAGCACTATAGTCACTAAGATCCTTTTCCAGGGTTCTTGTGTAGGATTCTCTAAAGGTTAACTTTCAGGTTGAGTCAGTGGTATGGAAGGCAAATGCAACATTATCATCCCTTTCACAAAGACTAGCATATAAAAGCAAGGATGTAATGCTGAGGCTTTATAAGGCATTGGTCAGTCTACACTTAAAGTGTTGTGAACAGTTTTGGGTCCTATATCTAAAAAAAATGTGCTGACATTGGAGAGGGATCAGAGGATGCTCATGATGTCCATGGAATGAAAGGGTTAATGTATGAGGAGCATTTAATGGCTCTGGGCCTGTACTCACTAGAGTTTTGAAGAATGGGGGGGATTCTCATTGAAACCTATTGAATATTGAGTGGGGACCTTGGTCAGAATGGATTGGTTGGGCCAAAGGGTCTGAATTCATGCTGTATGCTGAATCCAGTGGTCAAGCAGCATCTGTTGGTGGGGAAGGGGGGGTAAAGGTGACATCAATTTTTGTGTCAAGAATTTGCAACAGCAAATTTGCATCGGGTGTCTTTGGCTTAAGCAGTTCACTACAACGATGTGGGATGTAGGGCTTGTTCCTGCTCTATGGTCCATGGAAGTTGATCACGTTATGGTCAGCAAGGTAGGTTTCCTGAGGCTGCAACAGAACAGTCATTAGATAGGAAGTGGAAAGAGTGTTAGCGGATGGAATTTAATCTGGATAAGCGGAAGGTGATGCATGTTGTAAAGTTATATATGGGGAGATATATAGAAGGGTGCTCAGGAATGTTGAACAGTGGGAGCTTGGGATTCAACTCCGCAATTCCCTGAACATGGCAACACAAGTCAATGTGGTAAAGAAAGCATGTAGCAGACTTGTTTTCATAGGTCAGGGCGAGGAATATACATAAAAATAGAATGTAAGAATATAGACTATTCTATCTGCCACATCTTTGCCCATTTTTCATATCAATCCAAGTGCTTCCTCAACATTACCTGCCCCTCCGCCTATCCTGGTATTGGCCACAAACTTGGTTAAAAAACCATCAATTCTGTCATCAAACCATTGACATATTATGTGAAAAGAAGCGGTTCCAACACTGACCCCTGCAGAAAACCACAAGTCACTGAAAACCAACTAGAAAAGGCCCTCTTTATTCTCACTCTTTGCCTTCTGCCAGTCAACCAATCTTCTATTCATTCTAGTATTTTTCTAGTAATACCATGTGCTTTTATATTATTTAGTTAATAATATAAATAATATAACATTATCAAAATGTCGGATATAATCGATACCTGTATCTAGCTGGAAGTCCAAGAAGAATTTATTTGTCAGAATATGAGCTGTTGATCCTCTAACCTGAGAGTGGCCTCATCATGGTAGTAGGGGAGACCATGGAATGACGTGTCTGAATAGGAATGGAGTTTGGAATCTTCCTCCACAGATGCTGCCTGACGTTGAATTCAGTGTTCTCTGCTTCTATTTACGATTTTCAACATCTGCTGTTTTCTTTTTGCATTATCTCCTCGTCATACGCTTTACTTGAATTGATTTCTTTAAATAATCAACTTGTTAGCAGCCTTTCTTACAACTAATTTCAAAGCTTCTCTATTCATTCCCTATTGCTTTGCATCTTAGCATTAATGCCTAATAGTATAAAAAGAATATGTAATGGGAATCTAACAGTAAAATTAATTATAATTAATTTATTCAAAAGATTAGTTAAGAGCATCAGTACAGGCAAGCAGGAATCATTTAAGGAAATACCTCTTCCAGGACCCAAGAATCCATTAATCTAAGTGTGACCCATCGTATCGGTGGTGAAAAAATCCGTCACCCCCCTTCACCTTCCTCCCCATTCTGGATCGCTTTCTAAACTCATAGTCTAGTTTATTGACATGATACACCATCAAGCTAAAGTGCCAGGATCACCTGGATTTCCCAAGCACCTTCACTCCATCCACAAAAGGCAGGATCTTCCTATGGCCAACTATCTCAATTTCACATCCCATTCCCTTTCTGACATGTCCACAATGAGGCCACTCTCAGGTTGGAGAAGCAACACCTCATATTCCATCTGGGTAGCCTCCAACCCTGATGGCATGAAGATCAATTTCTCTAACTTTTGATAATTTATCCCTCATCCAATTCTGTCTTTTACTGTTTCTCATTCTGACTCCCCTCTTACTCCTTCTCTTCTCTTCTCGCCTGTCTATCACCTCTCTCTGGCGCTCCTCCTCCTTCCCTTCCTCTCACAGTCTACTCTCCACTCCTGTTTGATTTCTTCTTCAACCCTTTACCTCTTCCACCTATCACTTCCCAGCATCTCACCTCATCTCCCTCAGCCCACCCCCCTACTTTCCCCCTCACCTGACTTCACCTATCACTTTCCAGCTTGTACTCCCCCTTTTGCAGTCTTGATAAAGGGTGTTAGCCCCTCCACAGACGCTGCCTGACCTGCTGGGTTGCTCCAGTTCATTGGGTTTGTTACATCTTAATGCCACACAGTTTAGTTACTTTGATTCCACAAAACCATTCTATCTTAAAGGAAACATTTAATCTATTAGTTTAAGCAATAAGTGAAGTCTGAAACCTGATTAAATATCATGGCAAAGGGATGTCTTTAGGAATGTTTAAAGTATGTTTTATTCTTCATCTGCGTGTAACATTTTTCAATCTTGTTTCAGATTCCAAAGGATTTGCCATTTCACCTAAACACGTCCAGCATCAGCATTCTGTTACCCAAGGTATTAAACGTCTACTTATGTGAACAATTATGTGAAATATTTAATTTTGCATCGATTCAGACATCAATATATGTCATATTTTTCTGAATGAAAGACTCCCGCTTAAACAATAGAAGACAAATTAGATTATCCAAGCAGCTTATATAAGTAGGCACTTTCTGCCTTAAGTTTGTTCCTTCAGTTTTGCCTCTCATTTCTCTCCCAACCTCAGACTTCTTCAAACCGCTAATTGCATGACCGCTAGTTCCAACTCCAGCCTGGGCCATGACTGACAGCACCTCCAGGCTGGGGCTTCATGCACTGCCCCTGGAACCCCAGTCTCCTCTTCCCCAGCACCGCTCTGCAATCCTGTGTCCCTCAGGCACCCCCCCCCCAGTCAACCCTTGGGTCCTCGGAGCCTCCATCTTCCTCCCACCCCACCTCCCCTGAGCACCCCAACCCTCCTCTCTGCTCAGACACCACTAACCCTCCCCCTCCCCCCCAGCTCTCATCCATGCGGGGTTTTAACAATTCCCTCTGACCTTTCCCTCTCTGAGGCAGAACGTTCTACCCTCAGTAAGGGCCTCACCTTTGACCCCTGCACCTGCCATGATTCCACTTCATACCTACTTCTTTGGCAAGGACTCTCCAATGAGGCCACACTCAGGTCGGGGGTGCAACACCTTGTATTCTGTCTGGGTAGCCTCCAAACTGATGGCATGAGCATTGATTTGTCGAACTTGCGGTAATTGCCTCCACTGCTCTCCTTTGCCACTCCCCATTCCTGCTTCTCCCTCACACCTTATCTCCTTACCTCCCCATCACCTCCCTCTGGTACTCCTCTCCCTTCCCTTTCTTCCATGGTCTTCTGTCCTCTCCTATCAGATTCCTCCTTCTTCAGACCCTTATCGCTTTCACAATTAACTTCTCAGCTCTTTACTTCATCTCCCCTCTCCCAGTTTCACCTATCATTTGCCACATTGTACTTCCAACTTACCCCCCCCCCCCACACCTTCTTATTCTGACTCCTTCCCTCTTCCTTTCCAGTCCTGATGAAGGGTCTCGGCTCAAAACATCGACAGTTCACTCTTTTCCATAGATGTCTGGCCTGCTGAATTCCTCCAGCATTTTATCTGTGTTGCTTAGGAAATGTTCTGTAATTAGGTCTATAACGTGGCTGTTTTCATTGGACTCTGATATCCTTTTTAACCTTGACTAACTGATTCATGCACTACCCACAATATTTACAGACACCTGGTCTCTGCTGTGCCAGGATTGTCTTCTTTCCCAATTATGAGTCCCGTCCAATGGCAATCAGATCTGCCTGATATCAGGAGATTTCAGTTCGGTGAGCTATAATAGGGCACTCATCTGATGCTTATTTACTCCTGGCCACAATGTAAGAAGCCAATTAATTAAAACTGTGGTCACTTCTTTGGCATAACTGTAGGTGCATGTGTTATTGATAGTTTCCATTTGTTGGTGAAGTTAAATCAGTTCTACCCTAATGTAAATTGATAGTTCTGATCATTTAATGGGGTGTGGCTGTGTGGTCTAAGGCACTGGATTTGGGCTTCAGTCTCTGAGAGAACGTGGGATTGAATTTTCACAGTGTGTTTTGAGAAGCTGCTCACTGGATGGACAGTCACAGCTGACTTCCTCCAATCTAACTAAAACCCCATTCTTCTTTCCACTGAAGTTGGGTGAGACTAGAACTAGATGTCATATATTAAAGATGAAAGGTGAAATATCCAAGGGAACCTGAGGGCTAACTTCTTCACTTCTTCTTCTTGTGAGGGTGGAATGAGCTGCCAGTGGAAGTGGTGGATGTAGGTTCGATTGGAATATTTAAGAGAAGTTTGAATGGGTACATGGATGGGAAGGGTATGCTCGGCTATCGTGGGTAAATGGGACTAAGCAGAAAAACAGTCCAGTATGAATGGGATGGGCCAAAGAGGCTGTTTCTATGATGTAGTGTTCTATGACTCTATGACTAATGATGCTTTAATTCCAATTACAACAGTTCAGAAACAGTTTTTACTCCTCAACCCTCAACCATCAGGCTCTTGAGCCAGAGGTGATAATTTCACTCAACTTCACTTGCCCCATCACTGAACTGTTCCCTATGGACACACCTTCAAGGACTCTTTCTATCTCGTGTTCTTGATATTTATTGTTTATTTATTTAATATTATTATTTTTATTATTATTTATTTTTTTCTTTCTTTTTGCATTTTCAGTTCGTTATCTTTTGCACACTGGTTGTCTGCCCTTTTGGTGCAGTCTGTCATTGATTCTATTATGGTTATTAAATTTATTGAGTATATTTGCAGGAAAACTAACACAGGGTTGTAAATGGTGACATATGTGCTTTGCTAGTAAATTTACTGAACTTGGAACTTTAAGATTGTTGTTAAAAAGTTTTAGATTCATAAATATACAATAATTAATAGTAAGTATGGAAAATACAAAAGCTGAAAGGATCTTTAAAAGGTTCAAAAGGGAAGTGAACTGATTCGTGTTTTGAGTCTTTCTTTGAGGATAATGCGTGATTAGATTTAATAATAAACTTGACAATGTCTGTTGTTAGTTTATTCTAGTGTGTCCTTGATTTTTGGCAGGTTGCAACGAAGTACCCCAACCTACTGATGAAGATTGTGATGGGTGCCTCAAAACAACCAGTTGTGAAGTTTGTTCCAGGAAAATTCACTTCCAATATCTTTACCACAGCTGAAGTATTTGTAATCCTCCCAAACAACTCCTTAGCAGAGCTATTCCTGTTGGGTGTTGTAAGTGCCTTTCTTATTAGATCTTTCTGTTAAAGGGGGAGGAAATCAGATAAGCAGAGTGATTGTACAGTGTATGCAGTTATATAGTAGCTTTTATTGCAAACTATCACAATGTGCTTTATCACTGTTGAAGCATTTTTTGAAATAGAATATTGACTTGTTCTATGATTAATTTTATTAGGGGACACACAGTTGTGTACTGGTTAGCGTAACACTATTACAGTGAATGAGTACAATTTCCACCGCTCTCTAGAAGGGGCTTGTACATTTTCCCTGTATGCTCCGGTTTCCTCTCACATTCCAAAGATGTACAAGTTAGTAGGTTAATTGGTCACATGTGAGTAATTGGAAGGCGCGGGCTCATGGGTTAGAAGGGCCTTGTTACTGTGCTGCTTCTCAAATCACAGAAAAACAATAATATAGGAAGTATAGCCCCTAATTAGTGCACAGAAAGTAAACACAAATTTCAAAGTCATAGATAATTTGGAAGAAACTTGGCAGCATTATTTCCCATCAGTTGGAGTTATCGCTACATTCAATTCCATTCATTGCAGAGCAGATTCACAGATTTCTCACTACCTCTGAGAGATAGAAACCCTGTGTTTCAGCTAATAACCTTTCCTAGCTTTGGCCAAATGCAAGTTCAACAGTAAAGCAAGAAAGACACCCTGCCATGCTATTTAAAGAGCTCACCGAATCCTTGCAGGTTTGTTGCCAGTTGATTTTCTTCAGTTATTGATGCAACACTGTAAATTTTATTTTCATATTTTTAAAATTGCAGAACACCTTCCTTCCATCCTGTGGGTCAAAATAATGCCAGCCTAAATCCAGTAGTAAAAATATCTTTATATATTACAAAAAGAAAAAAAGCAATGGAATTTTCATTTTCTTTTATGCTTAATTTAATAACACTTGTATTCACCACAGACGGCCAGTGTGTGTGGGAAAGTGTATATTTCACAGGGAAGAGTGCATGGTTCGGTGTCTCTGAGCAGGTAAGAAATAAAGTAGAAAAAATTGTTTCTTTATTTGTAAGCACTGCCTAGCTTCATCGTGTTAGACCAGGAGAAATACTCCAAACACAGGGCAGCAAATAATGCAAAGATATGTCAAACAACTTTAAGATAGCTCTTTGCAAATTTTCTTCGCCTCCAAACAGTATCCAAAGTGGTATACCTATTACTGAGGGGAACAGCCACAGGGTTACTCTGCACTGATTACTATTCCCTTTTCCTCTGCTGACCGTCACCCAGCTACCTGCCTCCCACAAGTTGGATGCGAAGATCTCCCTGTAGCTCTAATCTATCATCTCCTCGTTCTCCGAATGAGCTGAAGTTCATCCAGCTGGAGCTCCACCTCCCTAATAGTTCTGTAAGAGGTTGCACCCTGATGCACTTCTTGCAGACATAGTAATCAGGGAGACTGGAGGTCTCCAAGATGACTCACACCTTGCACTAGGACCGCACCACTGACCTGAGACCTGGGACTCCATATTCAGTCTGGGTAGCTTCCAACATTGATTTCTCTCCCTCCCTCTTCTGTCTACTTTCCATTTTCCCAATCTTACTCGTCTCATACCCCTTCTCTTCTCTTCACCTGCCCAACACCTCCCTCTCGTTCCCCTCCTCCTTTCCTTTCTCCGATGGTCCAAAGTTCAAAGTTCAAAGCCAATTTATTATCAAACTACAGATATATATCACCATATCCACCCCTGAGATTCATCTTCTTGTGAGCTTTCACAGTAGATCCAAAGAGTAACCATAGAATCTATGAAAAATTGTACACAATAAGTTGGACAAACATCCCATGTGTGAAAGACAACAAACTTGCAAATACAAAAGAAATAATAATAATAAGTAAGCAATAAATATCAAGAACATGAGATGAAGATTCTTGAAAGTAAGTCCATAGGTTGGGCGGACAGTTCAGTATTGTGATGAGTAAAGTTGAGTGAAGATATCCCTTCTGGTTTAAGAGTTGATGGTTGAGGGGTATTAACTGTTCTTGAACCTAGTAGTGTGGGTCCTGAGGCTCCTGTACCTCCTTCCTGTTGGCAGCAGTGAGAGAGACCATGGCCCGGATGATGGCGGCCCTTGATAATGGATGCTGATTTCCTGAGGCACCACTCCTTGTGAATTAGCTCAATGGTGGGGAGGTCTTTACCCTTGATGGACTGGTCTGTATCCACTACTTTTGTATGCTTTTATGTTCAAGGGTGTTGGAGTTTCCATACCCAGCCATGATGCAACCAGTCAGGATACTTACCACCACACATCTATAGAACTTCGTCAAAGCTTTAGATGGCATGTTGGGTCTTCATAAACTTCGAAGAAAGTTGACGCGCTGCCTTGCTTTATTTGTAATAGCACCTACGTGCTAGACCCAGGACAGAGGCTGTACTTGATCTGGTATTGGGAAATTAACCTGGTCAGGTATCAGATCTCTCAGTGGGAGAGCATTTTGGAGATAGTGATCACAATTCCATCTCCTTTACTATAGCATTGGAGAGGGTAGGAAAGCATTTAATTGGAGTAAGGGAAATATGAGGCAACAACTTGGAAGCATAAATTGGAAACAGATGTTCTCAGGGAAATGCATGGAAGAAATGTAGCAAATGTTCAGGGGATATTGGCATGGCATTCAGGACTAAGGAAAACCCCAAGGCATTCTACAAGTTGTGAAGAACAAGAGGATAAGATTTGAGAGAATACGACCAATCAAGTGTAACAGTAGAAAAGTGTGTATGGAACCGGAGGAGATTGCAGAGGTACTTAGTGGGTACTTTGCTTCAGTATTCACTAGGATAAAGGATCTTGGCAATTGTAGAGATGACTTACAGCGGACTGAAAAGCTTGAGCATGTAGATATTAAGGAAGAGGATGTGCTGGAGCTTTTGGAAAGCATCAAGTTGGATAGGTCACCGGAACCGGACGAGATATATCCGAGGCTACTGTGGGAGGCGAGGGAGAAGATTTCTGTAACTTTGGCGGTGATCTTTGCATCATCAATGTGGACGGGAAAGGTTCAGGAGGATTGAAGGGTTGATGATGTTGTTCCCTTATTCAAGAAAGGGAGTAGAGATAGTTCAAGAAATTATAGACCAGTGAGTCTTACTTCATTGGTTGGTAAGATGACAGAAAAGATCCTGAGAGGTAGGATTTATGAACATTTGGAGAGGTATAATATGATTAGAGATAGTCAGTATAGCTTTGTCAAGGGCAGGTCATGCTTTACGAGCCTAATTTAATTTTTTGAGGATGTGACTGAACACATTGATGAAGGTAGAGTAGTAGATGTAGTGTCTATGGATTTCAGCAATGCATTTGATAAGGTACCCCATGCAAGGCTCATTGAGAAAGTAAGGAGGCATTTGTGGATCCAAGGGGACATTGCTTTGTGGATCCAGAACTGGCTTGCTCACTGAAGGCAAAGAGTGGTTGTAGATAGGTCATATTCTGCATGGAGGTCAGTGACCAGTGGTGTGCCTCAGGGATTTGTTCTGGGACCCCTACTCTTTGTGATTTTTATAAATGACCTGGATGAAGAAGTGAAGGGATGCAAACCGGGCTGAGAAGTGACAGATGGAGTTCAACCCAGTTAAGTGTGAGGTGGTTCATTTTGGTAGGTCAAATATGATGGCAGAATATAGCATTAATGGTAAGACTCTTGGCAGTGTAGAGGATCAGAGGGATCTTGGGGTCCAAGCCCATAGGACAATCAAAGCTGCTGCGCTGGTTGACTTGGTGGTTAAGAAGGCGCATGATGCATTGGCCTTCATCAGTCGTGGGACTGAGTTTAAGAGCTGAGAGGTACTGTGCTCAGTTCTGGTCGCCTCACTGAAGGAAGGATGTGGAAAACATAGAAAGGGTGCAGAGGAGATTTACAAGGATTTTGCCTGGTTTGGGGAGTATGCTTTATGAGAATAGGTTGATGAACTCAGCCTTTTCTCCTTGGAGTGATGGAGGATGTGAGGTAACCTGATAGAGGTGTACAAGATGATGAGAGGCAGAGGCTCTCTGGATAGTCAGAGGCTTTTCCCCAGAACTGAAATGGCTAACATGAGGGCACAGTTTTAAGGTGCTTGGAAGTAGGCACAGAGGAGATGTCAGGGGTAAGTTTTTTATGCAGAGAGTGGTGGGATTGTGGAATGGGCTGCCAGTGGCGGTGGTGGAGGCTAACGGTGGTGTTTTAAGAGGCTCCTGGATAGGCACATGGAGCTTAGAAAAATAGAGGGCTATGGGTAACCCTGGGTAATTTCTAAGGTAAGGGCACGTTTGGCACAGTTTTGTGGGCTGAAGGGCCTGTGCTGTAGGCTTTCTATGTTTCTGGATCCTCTGAAATGATAATGCAGAAGACCTTAAAGTTGCTGACCCACTCCCACTCTGATCCCCCAATGACGACTGGCTCATGGATCTCCGGTTTCTTCCTCCTGTAGTCAATAACCAGCACCTTGGTCTTGCTGACATTGAGTGAGAAGTTGTTGTGGCACCACTCAGCCAAATGGTCAGGATTTCCCAAAGCACAATAGTAGGCATTCCTAATGGTAGTACAGCAGTGGCTGAGTGTGTTGGACCCCTGGTACTGCAAGTGATATGTTGATGATAATTGGCCTGATTGAAGTTCCTGATGATGATTTGAAAGGCTTCAGGGTAGGCTGTTTCTCTTTTGCTTATCACTACACTCAATAGCTCAGGTGCCTGCTTAACATTGGCTTTGGCATTATGTAAACTGCAGTCAAGATTATGAAGAACTCTCTTGGAAAGTAAACAGTCGGCACATAATCATTAGATGCTCCAGGTCAGGGGAACAAGAGTCCAACAAGGCTGCTACATCAGAGCACCATGAAAAGTTAAACATGCAACACAGATCCCCACCCTTTTCCCTCTTTGACCCAGTAGTCTAGTCCATCTGCTGATGGACTGAGGAGGGGGTAGTTCATTTACAAACAGGGGCAGTGTGTCATGAGACGGCTAGCAAGGAGAGGCTGATGATAGGGCAAAATTGCACTGAAAGGGATGAGTTGCAATGTAAAAGGGGGACAAAAGCAAAAGGGGTGATGAATGCAAGGGTGATGAATAAATTTGAATGCACTCAGTATACAGAATAAGGTAGATGAGCGTGTAACACAGTTACGGATTGGTATGTATGACGTTGTGGGCATCACTGAATCGTGGCTGGAAGAAGATTATAGCTGGGAGTTTAATAGATAGATAGATACTTTATTCATCCCCATGGGGAAATTCAACTTTTTTTCCAATGTCCCATACACTTGTTGTAGCAAAACTAATTACATACAATACTTAACTCAGTAAAAAAATATGATATGCATCTAAATCACTATCTCAAAAAGCATTAATAATAGCTTTTAAAAAGTTCTTAAGTCCTGGCGGTAGAATTGTAAAGCCTAATGGCATTGGGGAGTATTGACCTCTTCATCCTGTCTGAGGAGCATTGCATCGATAGTAACCTGTCGCTGAAACTGCTTCTCTGTCTCTGGATGGTGCTATGTAGAGGATGTTCAGAGTTATCCATAATTGACCGTAGCCTACTCAGCGCCCTTCGCTCAGCTACCGATGTTAAACTCTCCAGTACTTTGCCCACAACAGAGCCCGCCTTCCTTACCAGCTTATTAAGACGTGAGGCGTCCCTCTTCTTAATGCTTCCTCCCCAACACGCCACCACAAAGAAGAAGGCGCTCTCCACAACTGACCTATAGAACATCTTCAGCATCTCACTACAGACATTGAATGACGCCAACCTTCTAAGGAAGTACAGTCGACTCTGTGCCTTCCTGCACAAGGCATCTGTGTTGGCCAAGGATACACATTGTATTGAAAGGATAGGCAGGTAATTCAAAGGGGTGGGGTAGCTCTGTAGGTAAAAAATGAAATCAAAATATTAGAAGTAGGTGAGATAAAATTGGAAGGTGTAGAATCATAGGTAGCACTAAGGAACTGCAAGGGTAAAAAGACCCTGAAGAGCAGTAAAGATGTGCTCTACAAATTACAATGGGAAATAGAAAATGCATATTAAAAAGGCAATTTTACAATAGTCATGGGGGATTTCGATATGCAGGTAGATTGAGAAAATCAGGTTGGTGCTGGATCCCAAGAGGAAGAATTTGTAGAATACCCATGAGATGGCTTTTTAGAGCAGCACATGGTTGAGCCCACTAGGGAATCAGCTGTTCTGGGTTGGGTGTTGTGCAATGAACCAGAATTGATTAGAGAGCTTATGGTAAGGGAACCCTTAGGCATTAGTGATCATAATATGAAAGAATTCACCCTGCAATTTGAGAAGGAGTAGCTAAGGTCAGATTTATCAGTATTACAGTGGAGTTAAGGGAATTACAGAGGCATGAGAGAGGCACTGACCAAATTTGATTGGAAGGGAACACTAGCAGGGATGATACCAGAGCAGCAATGGCTGGAATTTCTAGGAGCAATTTGGGAAAGCACAGGATAGATACAAAGCAAAGAAAAAGAAGTATTCTAAAGGAAGGGTGACATAACTATGGCTAGCAAGAGAAGTCAAAGCCAACATAAAAGGCAAAAAGAGGGCATATAATAGAGTAAAAATTAGTGGGGTTAGAGGATTGGGAAGCTTTTAAAAACCAACAGTAGGCAAATAAAAAGGTCACAAGTAAGGAAAAGATGAAATACGAAGGTAAGCTAGCCAATAATATTAAAGAGATGCAAAAAGTTTCTTCAGATATATAAAGTGTAAAAGAGAGGTGAGAATAGTTATTGGACCATTGGAAAATGATGCTGGGGAGATAGTAATAGGGGACAAAGAAATGGCAGATGAACTGAATAAGTATTTTGCATCAGTCTGGACTGTGGAAGACACTAGCAGTACGCAAGAAATGTGTGAAGTTGCCATTACTAAGGAAAAGGTGCCTGGGAAACTGAAAGGGCTGAAGGTAAATAAATCACCTGGACTAGATGGTCTACTCTCCAGAATTCTGAAAGAGGTGGCTGAAGAGACTCTAGAGGCATTTAGTAATGATCTTTCAAGAGTCAATTGATTTTGGAATGGTTGCTGAGGACTGGAAAATTGCAGATGTCACTCCACTCTTCAAGAAGTAAAATTATAGGCCCATTAGTCTGACCTCAGTGGTTGGGAAGATGTTAAGGATGTTGTTTCAGAGTACCTGGAGGCACATGATAAAGAAGGCCAAAGTCAGTACGGTTTCCTTCAGGGAAAATCTTACCTGACAAATCTGTTGGCATTCTTTGAAGATGTATCAAGCCAAAAAGCCAAAGGAGAACCAGTGGATGCTGTGGGCTTCGATTTTCAGAAGGCATTTAACAAGAAAACAAGCATGAGATGGCTTAATAAGTTAAGACTGTATGGTATTGCAGAAAATATACTAGCATAGATAGAGCATTGGCTGTTTGGCAGGAGGCAAAGAGTCGGAATAAAGGGAATATTTTCTAGTTGACTGCTGGTGACTAGTGTGTTCCACAGGGTTCTGTATTGGGAATGCTTCTTTTTACACTATATGTCAATGATTTGAATGATGGAATTGATGGCTTTGTGGCCAAGTTTGTGGATGATACTAAAATAGGTGGAGGGGAAGGTAGTTTTGAGAAGGCAGAAGGACTTAGATTAGGAGAATATGCAAAGAAGTGGCAGATGGAATACAGTGTCGGGAAGTATATGGTCATGCACTTTGGTAGAAGAAATAAAAGTGTAAACTATTTCCTAAATGGAGAGAAATCTGATGTGGAAAGGGACTTGGGGGTCCTTGTGCAGGGTTCTTTGAAGGTTGAGTCATTGGTGAGGAAGACAAATGCAATGTTGGCATTCATTTTGAGATGACTAGAATATAAAATCAAGGATGTAACGTTGTGCCTTTATAAGACTCTGGTGAGGTCTCACTTGGAGTATTATGAGCCCCTTATCTAAGAAAGGATGTGCCAATATTGGAGATGGTTTAAAGGAGGTTCACAAGAATGATTCCGGGATTGAAAGGTTTGTCATATGAAGAATGTTTGATGGCTCTGGCCCTATAAAGAATGACAGGAGAACTCACTGGAAACTGTCGAATATTAAAAGGCCTTGATAGAGTGGATGTGGAGAAGATGTTTCCTATGTTGGGGGAGACAAAGACCAGAGGACACAGCCACAGAATAGAGGGTCGTCCATTTATAACAGAAATGAGATGGAATTTCTTTAGCCAGTTCGTGGTGAATCTGTGGAATTCATCACCACATGCTGCTGTGGAAGCCAAGCCACTGGGTATATTTAAGGCAGAGGTTGATAAATTCTTGATTAGTCGGGGCATGAAGGGATATGGGGAGAAAGCATGAGACTGGGGCTGAGAGAGAAATGGATCAGTCATGCTGAAATGGCAGAGCAGACTCGATGGGCCAACTGGCCTAATTCTGCTCCTATATCTTATGCTCTTATGGTATATCAAGAAGCCCTTAGGTCTTATACCTGTCATGTTGAAACACAGAACACAGTAATCCCTCATTTCCCTCTGATACAGCAATCTTGCCCATAGTTCCTCAGTCTTGTTCTCCAAGAATATACATTTGCTAACATGATACTGCCTAGAGAAAATTTCATACCCTAATGTTTCAGTCTGGCTTGGAGTCCTCTCCTCCAGCTGTGGTGATGTGTCCTCATCTGCTTAAAGGGGCCATACTACATTCTTAAGAGTTTTAAGATCATAAAATTGTTAGTTTGTTAAACCAGTCTAAAAGTACATTACTTAAAGGGAAAATACAGGCTGTGGGTTGTAGCGATAATAGATCAGAAGAGGGATATCTGGAAGTTTTGTATGCAATCCACAAAATGCCGTTGTGTGTCACCAGTGCCATCTTGGAATTCCAAGATGCTCTGCTCTACTCTCTTCTCCCATCAAATTCCTTATTCAGCTCTTTACCTCTTCCACCTATCACCTCCCTGTTTCTCACTTAATCTCCTCTCACCCCACACAGCTACCTTCACCTGGTTTTGCCTAACACCTGCCAGCTTGTACTCCCCCACCTTCTTATCCTGGATTCTTTCCAATGAAGGGTCTCGGCTGAAAACATTGACTGTTCATTCCTCTCCATGGATGCTGCCTGACCTGCTGATTTCCACCAGCATCTTGTGCCTGTTGCTCTGAAAGCCTCACGCTCCTCTGGGTGCACAGTTTGCTGATGCACAGGGTTACCCTAACTGCTCTGTTAACACATGTTGTTTTGGGCTTTGAAGCTATAGAAAACAACAAAGCCTGCACTGTGCCCATATCCCCTTCCCAATCCCACTGCACAGTCCAGTTAAAGAATGGGCAAGTCTCTTAATCTACATAACTAACTCCCCTATCCCTTCAAGAATTGTAGGGAATCAGAACGTTTGTCTCTAGGCTGCTGCCATTTTAACTGTCAGAGGCTATTAATATATTACTCCCTATGAGAGAAACAACGCAGTCATATCCCAGAATATTGTTGACTTAAACTAAGGCATAACCATTCTTTTCTGCAGACTATTGGGGTAACATTATAATTTTCTAAAGGAGTTCTTTTGCTGTAACAGTTTGTGCTCTTTTTGGCTTATCCATTTAAAACTAAGTTCTTAAAATGGTCTTTCTAATTTTTAACTCAGTGTGGACCTAGTGCTGGAAGAAACTAAAGTGGGAGTCATTCCAGTAAGTGTTCATGGTCATTTAAAAAGTAATGGAGTTAATTGCTGTTAGCTTTGCTCCCTAGTATGTAAATGTTGAATATATTAAAAGGTACCTTCACTGTTGTGAGTAACCCATGTGACTTTATTATTTATTTACTAGATGTTTAGAAGTTGCTCAGTCAAGATGTATAGAAAATATAAAACTTAACAATCAAAAATTGTTAAACATATTTTCATTATAATTTGCTCCCAGACACAGGCGTTTGAAGCAGCTCTGAAGCTGGGCTTACAGAAGGTTGTGATTCCGAGGATAAATGGTATGAGAGATGCTAACCGTCCTCTTAAGAATTTATTTGTACCGTTGTGATGGCCCCAGCATTAGCTGGTTGCAATGGAGTACTTTCACTCATGAAATCCTGATAATTGGCTTCACTGTATATTGTATGACTGGAACTTTGTAGTGTGCACATTTTGATTATGTGACAAGATTCTGTCCCATTAGTCAGTCTGATTAACAAGCTAGGCTTTTGGCCAACCTGAGAACATTCCATAGCAGACTATCATCACTGGTAAGGATTCTGCAGTTTCCTGTGGTGGCAGGGGGACAACTGCTGTCCTGAAACCTGAGATGTTCCGTGCCAGGGAGGTCCAATCCTTGAGAAGGGTATCAGTTCAAACAGCACAGTGTCATCAGAATCACATTTAGGTTTATTATCATTGTCACTTATATTCTGAAACGTGTGGGCTTGTGACAGCAGTACAGTGGAAAGGCATAAAGTTACTATAAGTTATAAAATAAATAAACAGTGTGATGGAAAGATTAACGAGGTAATGTTCATGGGTTCATGGACTGCAGAAGGTTGTAAATTTAGTCAGCTCCATCTTGGGTACTAACCTACAAAGTACCCAGAACATCTTCAGGGAGTAGTGCCTCAGAAAGGCAGTGTCCATTATTAAGGACCTCCAGCACCCAGGGCAAGCCCTTTTCTCACTGTTACCATCAGGTAGGAGATACAGAAGCCTGAAGGCACACACTCAGTGATTCAGGAACAGCTTCTTCCCCTCTGCCATCTGATTCCTAAATGGACATTAAACCCTTGGACACTACCTCACTTTTTTAAATATATAGTATTTCTGTTTTTGTGCTATTTTTAATCTATTCAATATACGTATACTGTAATTTATTTACTTTTATTATTTTTTATTATTATTATTTTATTTTGTTTTTTTTCTATATTATGTATTGCATTGAGCTGCTGCTGCTAAGTTAACAAATTTCATGTCACATGCCAGTGATCATAAGCCTGATTCTTTTTCTGATTCTGAGAATTAGGCTATTTGGCCCATCAAGTCTACTCCGCCATTTCATCATGCCTGATCCAATTTTCCTCTCGGCCCCAGTCTCCTGCCTTCTCCCCGTATCCCTTCATGCCCTGATCAATCAAAAATATATCAACCTCTGCCTTAAGTAAACCTTGATGGTGGAGAGGGGTCTGGCTGTGATGGATCTGCCTGAGTCTACTACCCTCTGCTGCTTCTTGCAATCCTGTGCATTTATTTATGTATATAAATGTACATACAGACTTGGCCTCCACAGCTGCCGGTGGCTGCGAATTCCACAGATTCACCACTCGCTGGCTAAAGAAAATCCTCCTCATCTCCGTTCTAAAAGTACACCCCTCTGTTCTGAGGTGTATCCTCTGATCTTAGACTCTCCCACCATAGGAGACATCCGCTCTATCAAGGCCTTTCACCACTTCATAGGTTTCAATGAGATCACCCCTCATTCTTCTGAATTCCAGTGAATATCAAACATTCTTCATATGACGCCATTCAATCCTGGAATAATTTTTTGTGAAGCTCCTTTGAACCCTCTCCAGTTTCAGCACATCCTTTCTAAGATAAGGGGCTCACAAATGCTCACAATACTTCAACTGATGCCTCGCCAGTGCTATATAAGGTCTCAATATTACATTCTTGCTTTTATTCTGTAGTCCTCTTGAAATGAATGCTAACTTCGCATTTGCTTTCCTCACCACAAACTCAACCTGCAAATTAACCTTCAGTGAATCCTAGACAAGGACTCCCAAGTTCCTTTGAGCCTCAGTTTTCTGTATTTTCTCTCTGCTTAGAAAATTGTCAACCCATTCATTTCTTCCACCATACTGTATCACCATATGCTTCCCGACACTGTATTCATCTGCCAATTTATGCCCATTTTCCTAATCTTCTAAGTCATTCTGTAGCCTCTATACTTCTTCAAAACTACCTGCCCCTCCACTTAGCTTCATATTGTCTGCAAACATTGCAACAAAGCCATCAATTCTGTCATCCAAATTATTGACATATAATGTAAAAAGAATCGGCTCAACACAGTCCCCTGTAGAGCACTGCTAGTCACCGACAGCCAACTAGAAAAGGTTTCCTTTATTCCCACTCTTTGCTTCCTGTCAATCAGTCACTGCTTTATCCATGCCAGAATATTTCCTGTAATTCCATGGGCTTTTAACTTGTTAAGCAGCTTTGTGTTTGGCACCTTGGCAAAGGCCTTCTGAAAATCCAAGTACACAACATCTCTTTTGTCTATCCTGCTTGTTATTTCTTCAAAGAATTCCATCAAATTTATCAGGCAAACCATGCTGATTATGACCTATTTTATCATGTGCAAGTACTCTGAAACCACATCCTTAATAATCAAATCCAACACCCTCCCAAACATTGAAGTCAGACTAAATGGCCTATAATCTCCTTTCTTTCTACCTGTCTCCTTTCTTGAAGAGGAGATTATCCCGATCCATTCCTCCAGAACCATTCTCGAATTTAGTGATTCTTGGAAGATTTTTTTTTTGTAATTTATTTTTTTATTGAAGTTCATCAAACAAACATTTCCGTAAGATGTATTTCAGACATTGTACATATATATCATATAATCATATATATCACAACTCTCCACAAAGTATTTATCTGGGGTATACACTTATAGAAAAGAGTGGAAAGAAAAAACAAGCAAAAGGAAAGAACTATGTACAAGTAGGGAGTGATCTTTTTTTTTTACAACAGATTCATTGATTTGTGAGAATGAAATCAGGCCTATGAGGCATTATGTAGTTAAACCATTTTTCCCAGTATGAATCAAATTGTTCCAGCTTATAATTAACAGATGCTGTTATCTTCTCCATTTTGTAAATATCCATTGTAATTTCCATCTATGTATTTAAAGTTGGGCTCTCCTGTGATAACCATTTCCTAGCAAGAGTCTTTTTACCAGCCACCAACAGTATATTCATTAAATATTTATCTCTTTTCAACCATTCTTGAGGTATATATCCAAAATATATGGTCTTACTCTCCAAGGGTATTTCACATTTAAAGATGTCTTGTAGGGCATTGTGTATTCCCCTCCAATAGTTTTTGATAACAGGGCAATCCCAAAAAATATGATAATGATTTGCATTTTGATTTCCACAATTTCTCCAGCAAACAGGGAGGTTACTATCATAATGGGATTTCTGAGAGGGTGTAATAAAATATCTTATCAAGTTTTTCCATCCAAACTCCCTCCATTTCTGTGAATTGGTACACTTCCATTGATATCTCCATATTGTTGTCCATTCTTCCTCAGATATAATTATCCCTCCTTCCTTCTCCCATTTTGTTTTAATGTATGAAGTCGAATGTGTTTTAAGATTTGACAACCCCTTATACATGCTTGAAATGATTCTACTACCATTATCTGAATTATATGCTTTTCTAAAGAGCTCCATCAAGCACGTATTTGTCTTGGTTACATTTTTAAGCGTCTTATTAACATATTGTCGCATCTGTAAATACCGATAAAAATCTTATTTTTCTAATAAGTGTTTCTCTTTAAGCATTTCAAAACTGAACAGTGTTCCTTCTTTCATTATGTTGTAAAGAACTGTTATTCTTTTAGCTGTCCAGTCCTTAAATCCAGCATCCAATTTATTTGGTGTAAAATCAGAGTCATCATTTCTAATGCCTCCACAATCTCTTCAGCCTCCTCTTTCAGAATCCTGGGGTGTACACCATCTGGTCCAGGTGACTTATCTACCTTCAGACCCTTCAGTTTCCCAAGAACCTTTTCCCTAGTAATTGTAACTTCACAGACTTCATGATCCCTGACAGCAGGAACTGCCGGCACACTGCTAGTGTCTTCCACAGTGAAGACTGATGCAAAATACTTATTCAGTTCATCCTCTATTTCTTTGTCGCCCATTACTTTCCCTCCAGCATCATTTTGCAGTGGTCTGATATCCACTTTCACCTCTCTTTTACACTTTATGTATCTGAAGAAATGACAAGATAGGTGATGGATTACTGTATTCTCATGCATTATGCAATTTCCTGGACTTATATTCTTTTCTTTACAGGGCTCTAGTTCTTAATTACACTTTAAGTCTTAAATCTGTGGCCATGTTATGTTTACTGTCAGACTACAGGCAAAGTCCTGTCAAGAATTGTATGGTTGTTTTCAACACAGAATATGTTGCCCCACTGACTGATAGTTTACCTGTGTTTATAACAATACAGATCCCCATTTTCTCAGGAAAAATTTAGCTTATTTTCCTGAAGTTTCAACTAAATTAAAACTTAAACTCTTCCCTTCCCTTACCTTGCAACTTGAGTCATCAATCATGACTCTGATGGTGAGGAATCTCCTGTCAACTTGAAGCTTTAATCCCTCTCTGCAATGACCTGGTGTGCTCTGTGCTAGTAATGTGATGGTCCATGTGGAGTTGCTTTTGTTGTTGGTGTTGTTGCTGGTACTGGTTTCAGCAGATTAGTAGAGGCTGACAATAGATTCTGACCCAACTCACTCTTGACAATGCAGCAATATTATCAACAACTTCAGAGTGATCCAGGTTTTCCTAACTGGTTCATGCACCATCTACTCCTTTCTGAACAATGCAGTTAATAACATACACTCATGACCTCTTTATTAGATACCTCTTGCACCTAATAAAGTAGCCACTGAGTAGTGTATGTGTGTGGTCTGTAGCCCAACCACTTCAAGGTTCGATGTGTTGTGTGTTCAGATGTGCTCTGCTGCACACTACACTTGTAATTTGTTGTTTAAGTGTCTGTCACCTTCCTGTGAGTTTGAATCACTCTGGCCATTCTCCTCTGATCTCCCTCACTAACAAGGTGTTTTCACCCAGTGAAATGCCACTCACTGGGTTTTTTTTTTGTTTGTTACACTCTTCTCTAGAGACTGTTGTGCATGAACGTCCAAGGAGATCAAATGTTTCTGAGATACTCAAACCATCCTGTCCAGCACCAGCAACCATTCCATGGTCAAAGTCACTTAGATCGTGTTTCTTCCATATTCTGATGTCTGGCCTGAACAACAACTGAACCTTTTGATCATGTCTGCATAATTTCATGAGTTACGGTCTCATAAGTGGCTGACTAGATATTTGCAATAACGAGCAGGTGTACATGTGTACATAATAAAGTGGCCACCAGTAGAGTACGAGTCTCATAGAGTTGGCTTTCTGTGCATCAGTCTCACCACTACTTGGAGCATACAAGTAGTATGCATTTCATACTTGGAGTATTTCATTTGGTAAAGTTATTCTGTATTTCCTGCTGTCAGCTTGTACTTTCAAGTCATTCTTGCAACAATATAACATTGTCGAATATAAATCTACTACAACATTTAAAGAGCGAAATAGGAACCAGAGAGATGCCATGCACCTTAACATTGTTTACTTCAGATATATTTAATTGTATCTATGTTGCTACTAACAAACTTTTCCCCCCCAGAAACTAATGGGTAAATTTTCCGTAAAGCATATGTACCAGGATCTGGCTACATAAAATAGTATTTCATCTTATGACTAATTTGAAATTTTTTCTATATGTTTTTAAAGCAAAACTGAAGAAAGGGTTCCCCATACCAAAAACAGAGGAGGTATCATTGATTAATCCAGTCCTTGCAATTGAGCAGGTAAGGGTTCGCGTTGAGATTATGGTGACCTAAGGAAAAAGATTCGAGTTGTTCTCAACTCTCAGTTACTCAAATTAATGACAAGTTTGTAATCCAGAACGTGCACCCCACATCACACTGAAATCCAGGTTATTTATTTTACACATAGTAGTGTGAGAGAGAATGACATTTTAAATGATAAGCTTGACAGAAACCAGAGTAAAAGGTTGGAGGACAGTGGATTCAAGGAACTGGGAAAGCAAAATGGAGTGTGTTGCGACAATGTTGATTGGAGTCAAAGAGCATGGAAACAGGCACTTCGACACAACTTGAACAATCTCAATGTGTTGCCCAGAGAGCTAGTCCCATCTACCTGTGTTTGGTACGCAGCCTTCTAAACCTCTTCTACTCATGCACTGAACTAGATGGCTTTTAAATGTTGTTAATGGTTCCACCTCAACCACGATTTCTGGCAGCTCATTCCAAATATGCAAACCCTTTGTGTGAAGAAGCTGCTTTTGGCATCCCTTTTAAATTTCTCTCCTCTCATCTTAAACCTATGACCTTCTGTTTTTTTGCACCCCCAGCCTGGGAAAAGGGACTGTGTACTATCAACCTTCTGTGCCCCTCAGGATCTTATACACCTCTTTGATATCACCTCTATGTTCCAGGGAATAATGTCCTAACATAATAGAAGCAAATCAGGTTTATTATCACCATCATACCGTATGTGTTGTACCAGCAGCACAGTGTGACACATAAAAAATACTACATGTTACAGAAATAATAAATAGTATAAAAGGGGCATAATGAGGTAATGTGCATGGATAGTTCAGAAATCTAAGAGCTGAGGGAAAGAAGCTGTTTCTAAAATATTGAGCGTGTGTCTTCAGGCTCCTGTAACTCCTCATTGATGGTAGTAATAAGAAGACGATTAGTCACTAGTGATGTTCTGCAAGGGTCGGTATTGATCTGCTTCTTTTTGAGTTATACAGCAATGATCAGGATGATGGAATTGATAGTTTTCTGGCCAAGTTTGCAGACAATACAAAAATAAGTGGAGGGAAAGATAGTATGAAGAAAACACTGAGTCTGCAGAAGGACTTGGACAGATTAGGAGAATAGGCAAAAAATTCCCAGAAAGAATACAGTGTTGGGAAGTGTATGGTCATGCACTTTGGTGGAAGGAGTAAGGGTGTAGACTATTCTATAAACCAAGAGTGAATTCAGAAATCAGCTGCAATGGGACTTGGGAGTCTTTGTGCAGGGTTCCCTAATGGTTAACTTGCAGGTTGAGTTGGTGGTGAGGAACACAAATACAGTGTTAGCATTCACTTCAAGAGGATGGCAGTATAAAAGCAAGGATGTAATGCTGAGGCTTTATAAGGCATTGGTCAGATCACATTTGAAGTATTGTGAGCAATTTTGAGCTTCACATCCAACACAGGATAGGCTGGAATTGGAGAAGGTCCAGAGGAGGTTTACAAAGAATGATCCCAGAAATGAACAGGTTAGCATATGAGGAGCACTTGATGGCTCTGGGCCTGTACTCACTGAAGTTTAGAAGAATGAAGTGGAGATCTCAATGAAACTTACCAAGTATTGAAAAGCCTAGATGGAGTGGATATGCAGAGGATGTTTCCGATAGTTGGGGAGTCCAGGGGGCACAGCTTCAGAATACAAGGACAGCCCTTCAGAACAGCGATGATGAGCAATTAACTTAGCCAGAGAGTGGTGAATTGTGGAATTCATGTCTGATGGCTGTGGGGGCCAATTCTTTGGGTATATTTAAAGCTGAGGTTGATAGGTTTTTGATTAGTAAGGGCATCAAAGATTGCACAGAGAAGGCAGGAGAAGATTAATAAATCTGCCATGTTTGAATGGTAGAGCAGACTCAATGGGCCACATAACCTAATTCTGCTCCGAAGTGTTATGTTCGTATAGGATATGGCTCAGGTGGTGGTTGTCCTTAATGATGGATTCTACCAGTATAATGGTGGTAACATTTAAAGTAGATTACAGAAGAGCCCTGGAGACAGATATTTTGCTAAAAGAGCACTTTTAATGGATGAGAGCAAATGGGGAAGCTGAGCCTATGAAATATTATGCTCAGTAAGCATATCGGGTGTAGGGAAGAACATGGTGGAAAATCCTGAATAGCAAAGTCCCAAGAAAAATTGGGAAGTCAACAATGACCTGTGAAATTCAAAATTCAAAGTTCAAGTCACAAATTTATTATCAAAATACATATATGCCACCATATACATCCCTGAGATTTGATTTCTTGTGGACATACTCTGTAAATCCAAGAACTACAATGGAACCTCACCGAATAGAGCGGACAAACAATGTGCAAAAGACAACAAATTGTGCAAATACAAAAGAGTAAAAGTAGCAATAATAATAAATCTGCAGTAAATATTGAGAACATGAGATGAAGCATCCTTGAAAATGGGTCCATAGGTTGTGGGAACAGTTCAGTGATGGAGCAAGTCAAGTTGAAGGAAGATATCTCAATGGGTCCAAGGGCCTGATGGTTGAGGGGTAGTAACTGTTCCTGGACCTTGTAATGTGAGTCTTCAGGCTCCTGTACCTTCTTCCTGATGGCAACAGCAAGAACAGAGCATGACCTGGATGGTAACACGAGTGAATCTGCAGATGCTGGAAATAAATAAAAAACACAAATTGCTGGCAGAACTCAGCAAGCCAGACAACATCTATGGGAGGAGGTAGTGACAACGTTTTGGGTTCAGCCCGAAACATCGTCACTACCTCCTCCCATAGATGCTGTCTGACCTGCTGAGTTCTGCCAGCATTTTGTGTTTTTTATGACCTGGATGGTGGTTGTCCCTGATAATGGATGCTGCTTGCCTGCAACAGCACTTTGTGTAGATGTGCTCACTGGGGAGAGGAGTTTACCCATGATGGACTGGGCTGTATCCGCAACTTTTTGTAGAATTTTCCATTCAAGGGTATTGGTGTTTCCATATCCAGCTGTGATGCATCCAGTCAGTATACACTCCACCACAGTTTGTCAAAGTACTAGATGTCATGATGAATCTTTGCAAACTTCTAAAGAAGTAGATATACTGCCATGTTTTCTTTGTAATTGCACTTGCATGCACTTAGGTCCTCTGAATGATAACACCCAGGCATTTAAAGTTGCTGACTCTCTCCACCTTTGATCCCCTGATAAGTACTGGCTGATGGACCTCCTATTTCCTCCTCCTGAAGTCAATAATTAGTTCCTTAGTCTTGCTGACATTGAGAGAAAGGTTGTTGTTTAGGCACCATTCAGCCGGATTCCAATCTCCCTCCTATATGCTGATTCAGCACCACTTTTGACTGTCGCATTGACAATGATCTTACCAGCAAATTTAAATATGGCATTGGAGCAGTCTTAGCTACACAGTCATAAGTGTAAAGTGAGCAGAGCAGGGGACTAAGCATGCAGTCAAAGAAGAGAGATTGAAATTCTCTGTGGCCTCATAAAATAAAAAGGAGAGGCAGGATTAGGACAGGCTATAGAGGAACAAAAAGGATAAGATCTGAGGCAGTGATAGAAAATGGCAAAATATTAACTAATTATTTTGCTTCACTATTTACCAGTGCTACGGTTTAGGCTGATGCAATGTTGTAAGTGAAACTAAAAAATGAGATGACAGCAAGTGAAGTGAAAATTCAGGAATTAAAGAACCTCACTATCTGAATCGATTACATCTGTGCATCCTAAAAGTCTGCCAAAGGTGGTAGTGACTCTATTAAATATACCTAATAATTCATTAGGAACCAGTTTCATGCCATAATATTATTAATATGTAAGAAGAATTAATTTTGTTGCCTGGAAATGGAGCCCATTCATACACTTATTTTGTGGATGCAAAATATGTATAAGAATGATTATCCCTATGTTCAATCATACTAGTGATCAGTTCCAGGATCATTAGGAGATCGGGAAGTTTCAACTGATGCAGCTAACATTTACTCAGATTCATTTTTGCTCTTTATGCTGTTATAAATCCCTTAGCAGATGTTTCTCCCACTGCTTCTTTTAGAGAGATCACTCCCCTTGGTTTTGTCTCTTCTTAAGTTCATTATTGGTGTAAACTTGCATTTCTGGTAACACCCTTGCAAACCTTCTTTCCACTTTTCCCAGTGCCTCTATTTTATAATACAACAATATCCCTTTAGAACAGAGATGAGAAGGAATTTCTTTAGCCAGAGAGGGGTGAATCAGTGGAATTTATTGCCACAGAGGGCCATGAAGGCCAAGTCAGGGCATCAAAGGTTACAGGGAGAAAGCAGGAGAGAGATAATAAATCATCCATGACTGAATGGATGGGCCAAATAGCCTAATTCTCCTATGGTCTTATGGTCTTAAATGTGACTAGAACTGTAGTGTAACAGAGGTTCAATATAGATTCAGAATAACATCTTTCAATTTCATTCTTATATAACAATTTGTTCCTGCATCTACCCTAGACCCTCACCACTCCAACAGTATACAATCTCTTGATTTTTCTTACCAAAATATAGCACCTCACACATGAGGTTTTTCCCTTTGTTTATCATAATTTGTTCAACGCCACTGCAAAGTTAAATACAGATTTTATGGTTCTAAAAGGGAAATAGTTGCAATAAATTGCAAACGCCTGTGTCCTTATGACAACTGCTCGCAACTTTTTGCCAGTGACACAACTATCAATTACCCATTCACTCTGCTTTCTGTCTTTTAGCCAGGTGGCTATTTGTGTGCCATGTTTGCCTTAATTCTACATGTTCTAGTCTTGTTAATGAACCTGTTTGTCAATGAAAAGTGTGAAATCCGTGGGATCTATTGCACCCACACACATATACCTTGGTCGATTCTCTCTGGGACCTCCTCAATACAGGTTGGATTTTCATCATCCTAGCTGTGAGCTTTAGATGCATTATTCACAGAAATACAAGTGTATCTGTCTGCAGATGCTGAAAATCCAAAGTAAATGCTGAAGGTACTCAGCAGTCAGACAGGAATGAATAGTTGACATTTCAGGCCAAGACTTGATTAAGAGTCTCGGTGCTAGGTCCATTGATGTCTGTCATCTATATCAATGATATGGATGATAATGTAGTGATTGGGGGTGGTGGTGTAGTGGACAGTGAGGAAAACTACCAATACTTACAGTGGGATCTGGACCAGCTGGAAAACTTGGATGAAAAATGGAAGATGGAATTTAATGCAGACAAGTGCGAGGTATTGCATTTTGTGAAGATCAACTGGGATAAATCTAACACAGTGAGTGGTAGGGTTACTGAGGAATATAGATACATAATTCATTGAAAGTGACATCACAGATAGAGAGGGTTGTAAAGAAAGCTCTTAGCACATTGGCCTTCATAAATCAATGTACAGTACAGGAGTTGGATGTTATGTTGAAATTGTGTAAGATGTTGGTGAGGTCTACTTTGGAGTACATGTGTCTAGTATTAATCACTTACCTACAGGGAAGGTGTAAGTACAATTGAAAGAATGCGGAGAAAATTTACAAGGATGTTGCCAGTACTTGAGGACCTGAATTATAGAGAGAAGTCAAATAGGTGTGGACTGTATTCTTCAGAACGTAGCAGAGTGAGGGGATATTTGACAGAGGTATGGTGTACAAAATTATGAAGGGTATAGATAAGGTAAGTGCTCTTTCTACTGAGGTTGGGTGAGACTGCAACTAGAGATCATGGGTTCAGGGTGAAAAGTGAAATGTTTAAGGGAAACGAGAAAATCTGCAGATGCTGGAAATCCGAGCAACACACACAAAATGCTGGAGGATCTCAGCAGGCCAGGTCGCATCTACGGAATAAAGTACACTTGACATTTCAGGCCAAATCCCTTCGGCAGGACTTGAGGGGGAACTTCTTCACTCAAAGGGTGGTGAGAGTGTGGAATGAGATGTTCATGCAAGTGTGGATGTGGAGTCAATTTCAAAACTTAAGAGAAATTTGGATGGGTACATAGATGAGAGGGATATGGAGGGCTATGTTCTGGGTGCAGGCCGATGGGACTAGGTGGATTAATGGTTTGGCTCAGATTAGATGGGCTGAAGGGCCTGTTTCTGTGCTGTAATGTTCTATGACTCTATCTGCAACATATTTGTCACTGAATATCCCTCTACACTGAGACTGTAGGAAGAAAGTTGCTTCAGTGGAGGTGAAGAACTTCCAGAAGTTTAGAAGTTGGTTTGTTATGGTCTTAATGCAGCTGCAGCAGAAAATATCCGCAGAGACCAGTTTGCCAACCTACACTCTTGAAAAAATGAGGTGAAATTTGTAAGAAAATTTCTATTCAAACTGTAATAATTTGGATTAAAAATATGAAACCAACTCTGATTTGATAATTCCTCTCTTTTGTTTTACAGGGTTTAATACTCATCACATCCGATATACAGTATGGAAACTGAAAACTAACTTACCTCAATGTATCTGCTAAAACTTCATTAAATTGCTCTGCAGATACCGCAATAACACTCAGTGGCTGCTTTGTAAGGTTCAGGAGTGGAACCTACTATGGTCTGCTGCCGCTGTAGCATAACCACTTCAAGATTCAATGTGTTGTACATTCAGTGATGCTCTTCTGCCCACGACTGTTGTGACACGGGGTTATTTGACTTACTGTTGCCCTCCTGTCAGCTTGAACCAATCTGGCCATTCTCCTCTGACTTCTCTTATTAACAAGGCCTTTTTGCCCACAGAACTGCTGCTGATTGGATGGTTTTTTTTGTTTGTCGCACCATTCTCTGTAAATTCTAGAAACTGTTATACATGTGCTTCCTAAGAAATCAAGTTTCTCAGATACTCAAACCACCTTGACTGCACCGACAATCATTGCACGGTTAAAGTCCCTTAGATCACATTTCTTCCCCATTCTGATGTTAGATCTGAACAACAAATGAACCTCTTGACCATGTAAGCATGCTTTTATACATGGAGTTGCTGCCACATGATTGGCTGATTAGATATTTGCATTAACTCGGTAGAACAGAGGGAGCTGGCAACACAGATCCATAATTCCTTGAAAGTGCAGTCACATGTAGATTAGGTCATAAAGAAAGCTTTGGCACAATGGCCTTCATAAATCAAAGTATTGACTACAGGAGTTGACATGCTATTTGAAGTTGTATAAGATGTTGTTGAGGCCTAATTTGGAGTAGGGGGTGCAATTTTGATCACCTATCTATAGGAAAGATGACAATAAGATTGAAAGAGTGCAGAGAAAATTTACAAGGATGTTGCCGGGACTTGATGACCTGAGTTGAAGGGAAAGGTTGAATAGGTTAGAACTTTATAGCCTAGAGGGATGAGGGGAGATTTGATAGAGGGAGATCTGGGATACAAAATTGTAAGGGGCATAGAGAATGCAAGTAGGCTTTTTCCACTGTAGTTCAAAGATACAAGAACTAGAGGTCATGGGTTAAGGGTGAAAGGTGAAATATTTAAGAGGAACTTAAACATTCACTCAAAGCATTCATTTGAGAGGACTAGAATATAAAAGTAAGGATGTAATGCTGAGACTTTATAAGGCATTAGTCAGACCACATTTAGATTATTGAGTGCAGTTTTGGGCCCCGTCTCTAAGAAAGGATGTACTGGCATTGGAGAGTATCCAGACGAGGTTTACAAGAATGATCCTGGGAATGAAAGGGTTAATATAGGAAACACTTGCTGACTTTGTGCATATATAAGGAATGGTGAATAATGGAGGTTGGGGGGATCTCATTAAAACCTACTGAATACTGAATGGGCTAGATAAAGTGGACCTAGACAGGATGTTTTCAAAAGTAGGAGAGTTTAGGATCAGATAGATGACAAAGCCTCAGAATACAAGGACATTGCTTTAGAACAGAGAGGAGCAGGAATTTATTTAGCTGAAGGGTGGTGAAACTGTGGAATTCATTGACAAAGATGTTGTGGAGGCCAAGCCACAGGGTATATTTAAAGCGGAGGTTGATAGGTTCTAATTAGTAAGGATTTCAAAGGTTACAGAGAGAAGGCAGGAGAATAGGGTTGAGAGGCACAATAAATCAGCTATGACTGAATGGCAGAGCAGAGTCAATGGACCGACTAACCTAATTCTGCTCCCAGCAACAAACACAAAATGCTAAAGGAACTCAGCAGGCCAGGCAGCATCTATGGAAAAGAGTGTAGTCAACGTTTTGGGCCGAAGCCCTTCAGCAGTACTGGACCTGAGGAGATCACAGGGAAAGATTGAATAGGTTGAAAACTGGAGAATGAGAGGAGCATGGCAGTGTAATAGTTAGTGCAATAGCTTTAAAGCACTGGCTGTAAGATTCCTCCCACTGTCTGTAAGGAGTTTGACCCCACGACCGCATGTATTTCCTCAGGAATGCAAAGCCATCTGGTTAGGGTTAGAAAGTGGTGGGCATGCTATGTTGGAGCCAGGAGTGTGGCAACAGTTGGGAACTGCTCTGCACAATCCTCACAGATTTGATTTGATGCAAATGATGCATTTCACCTTATGTTTCAACTTACATGTGACAAATAACACTAGTCTTTCTTCTTTGAGATCTTATTAACAGTACAAAATTATGAGTGATATAGATAGAATGAATACATGCAGGTTTTTGCCTCTCCAGACTAGAACTAACGGTCATAAGTTTAGGATGAAATGAAAGGTGAAATGTTTAAGGAGAACCTGGGGGAAACTTTTTCACTCAGAGGGTGGTGAGAGTGTGGCAAGTGCAGTTAGAAGAAGTGGAAGACTTGGTTCAATTGTAACATTTAAGAAACTTTGGAAAGGTAGACGGATGAAGTAGGTTCGGAGGACTATGGTTCAGATGCAAGTAAATGGGATGAGGCAGAAGATCAGGTCAGCACAGACTAGATGGGATGAAGGGCCAGTTTGAGTGCTCTATTACTCTATGGCTCCATGATATTTGTGATACCTAGTGAAGTACCTTGAAGAGAACTGTCACATGATTCCAGTAATGTGTATCCTTCCACTGAGAGCTGCTAGATTAATTAGCCCCTGTAAATTGCCTCTACTGTGTAGGTGAGTGATGGAATTTGAGTGGAGCTCAAACAGGATGAGTGCAAGTGGGTGCTTGGAGCTCAAGGCAGACTTAGTGAGCTGAGGGGCCCTTTTCTAAGTGCTAAATGACCCTACAATAAAGTAGATAGCAGGAAGTAAGCAGGGAACCTTGTTGCTACAAAGCAGTCGACACTTTCAGGAAAATTGGCATTTCTCAGTTTTCACTCTTCACTCTCTCTGCATACAATCAAAAGTAGAACGTAATGAAATAAGTGTTCTAATAATGCACATCTGTGTAAAGGCAGTCACTTGGGTAAGATGTACCGTAGATTTGGTGCAATTTATGGTTTGCACACGAAGGGCCAGAAGGGCCTATTATGCCGTATCTCAATAAATAAATAAATAAATATGAATTTTCACCGAGGTGCTACAATGCTAATCAATGAGATCATACTAATGACAACCTTTATTTCTTGTAAGCCCTCATATTATAGCATAAATTAAAGAAATGTGAAAGTAATACTCTGCTTGCTCTGTGGTCTGCAAGCTTGTGCCTTTTTCTTCATTCCCCCTCCTACTTTTCTATCCCGTTCTTTGTCCTTTACAAGCCATCAGTAGAACGTTTTAAATGCTTTTAAGACTATCTGGTTATGATACACTATGTCGTAACACTCACACGCTCCCATTTCATAGCCTTTTCTTCACCATTCAATCTTCTGCTCAGCTTCCTTTGAACAAACTTCTGTCCTAAAATTCCATTTATAGGTCATGCTCTAGTTTATAAGCATTTAGAGATCTTAGCAAAACCTACAATATGTTTAAAGCAGAAGTACTATAAACATTTTTATTGTTTATTATAAAATAATAATTTTGGATTTGTAAATATTTCTTTCCATGCAGTAAGTTACATTGAATCAACTTTGTATTAATGAGTAAAATAAATGCGACAATATGAGATCATCTCCCATATTCTCCATTTTATTTATAGATGGTTATAAGTAACTTTGCTTAATTGCCCATCAACAGGTGATGGAGAATTACTCCAAGTGCATGCAACTTTGAAACTCTGAAGTTTTTCTATGAAAGGGATTCCCACATTGGTGTTAGGTAGGACAATCCAGGTGTTTGGACCAGCGAATCTGAAGGAACAGGGACAATTGGGACAACAAACAATTTGGAAGTGAAAAGACAAGACAATGCTGTGGCAAGTCTGTGCACTGTGGGGTCACACCAGCAACAATACATTTTAAAAAGTGGATAAATCATTTCAGTGGCATGAGTGGACAGGTAAGGGTTACTCAAAGTCTGAGGAAAAACTCCCCAGCTCATTTTTGATCACTTAGGGGTTTTTTTTCAAGGTCTCGTCCATAGGACTGGGCCTCTAAGAGTTCAGTAATTCTTCAGCATTGTTCAGGTTTCTGTGTTCCAACTTACTGAAATGGGAACATTTAACACACCGACCCACAGCTGAAAGCAAACTACAATCTGTCCTCCAGTAAAAAATATAACTGGCCCTGTTGCTTATTTACAGAACCAAGAGATCATCTGGGAAGATTTCATCATCAGGAATTCAAGAGTTTGGATACAATGGATAAGTCACTCCATGAGTCCTTCAGAGTACTGGATGAACAATCCATACACCAGAGATCAAACTTTATCATGGTTACTGAGGGACTCGAATTCAGTGAATGAATACACTTTTTATATTTAAGAAATCCATTAATAATTCACCAGAAAAATATTAGATTGTTCAGATTCAGAATTAGATTTATTTATTACATGGTTTGTCAACAAAAACACTCGAGAACTTCTACAAGTGGACCATGGAGAGCATTCTGACTGGCTGCATCGCTGTCTGGTGTGGGGGTGGGGGTGGCTACTGCACAGGATCGAAGTAATTCCAGAAACTTGTAAGATTCGTCAGCTCCATTATGAGTGCTAGCCTTTGTAGTGTCCAAGACATCTTCAAAGCATCTTCCATCATTAAGAACGCCCAACAGCCAGGACATGCTCTATTCTCATTGTTACCATCAGGAAGGAGGTACGGAAGCCTGAAGGCACACACATGGCTATTCAGGCACTTCATCAGCAGTTTATGGCACAATATCCCTTCGTGCAAGTAAATGCACAATGAATAGCATATCAACGTGGAGTGATAGTAAAAAATAACTTAATCCATATAGACATGTTAAACCAAATAAAACATGAAGTTGCACAAGAGCTAGAAAGAAACCAACACAAAGACTACACTATGCCAGAAAATAACGAAGATGCAACCCACTGAAGTACTGACGAAATTACAATTATTTCAACTGATTCACAACCGGATGGTAACCACAACAACATGCATGTAGAGTATTCACAGAATGCTGATGACAAAGCTGGGCTTACCTGCAAAATTATTCCAATATTTAACGCCACATTAACAGAATAATTGGGCATTCACCCAACAAAAGACCCTATATACCAAAACAAAATACATCATCAAAATTTGCAAAACTTGTCAAGCCTCCCAACAGTATTATATTACCACAACATTTAGGAAAACTTGAAAAATTTGAAGAAATAGACACAATAACATACAGTTCAGCATCAATGGCAATGCAGTACGACAGTCCAAAATAGAGGCACTCATTAATAGAAACTCAAAACTGAGTAATGAAATGAGAACTTGGAAATGGCAGAAATTAAGAATCAAAATTAAAAGCAGGAAATTTAAGAGCAGAAATAGCCCACCTAATAGAGCTTGTAATGGGAAAATTTGAGCAAGAAAGTTAAGAGAAAAGCTAAGGAAATATAAGGTCCATACGAGATACGATCAACCTACCTAAAGATTGATAGTTATCAATTCTGCCTAAAGCATTGCAGAATTTATGGATACACTAAAACAAAAACTTGGTACACTCAAAACCAGACTAAATAGATAAATAAAATGCACCAGATGAAGTAAACAGAATTATCAGTTCAGAAACAATGATAAAAGGTTTATGTAGGACATTGAAACTAAACACCAAAATGTCTCCAGCCCTAGCACAGAACTACCAACAAAACGCGATAGCATAGTAATGCACAATCAAGAAGCAAGCTGGATTAGGGAGGAGAATGCACACACACTATTAAAGAAATGCAAATAGCTGAAGTTACAATGGATATACCTAAAGAGGTGAAAAAAAATCCACAACTGAAAAAGTGCTGGCAGTGATACATTCATAATTATTGGTAAAGAATGTACTTGCCTTCATCCATATCTACAATGCATAATCAACAATTTTCCTAAAAATCCTGAAAAAGTGCCTGTATTTTTGGCAGAAGGTAAAACCTATCTCTTACCTAAAGGAGAAATCACAAATGATCCATCAAAACATCATCCTATTACTTGTTTACAAACTATATAAAATTATAACAACATGCATCTCGCAACTAATCACCACTCACTTAGATAATGAAATACAATGTTGGAAAATGCATGGTTATGCACTTTAGTAGTAGAAATAAGTGTGCAAACTATTTTATAAATGGGGAGAAAATCCAAAAATCTGAAATGCAAAGGGCCTTGGGAGTACTTGTGCAGAACACCCTAAATGTTAACTTGCAGGTTGAGTCCGTGGTGAGGAAGGCAAATGCCATGTTAGCATTCATTTCAAGAGGTCTAGAATACAAGAGCAAGGATGTGATGCTGAGGCTTTATAAGGCACTGGTGAGGCCTCACCTTGAATATTGTGAACAGCTTTGGACCTCTCATCTTAGGAAAGATGTGCTGGCATTGGAGAGGGTCCAGCGGAGGTTCACAAGGATGATTCCAGGAATGAAAGTGTTATCAAATTAACGTTTGATGGTTACGGGTCTGTACCCATTGGAATTCAGAAGGATGAGAGGGGATCTTTCAAATGTTGAAAGGCCTAGACAGAGTAGATGTGAAAAGGATGTTTCCCATGGTGGGAGTGCCTCGGATAAGAGGGCACAGCCTCAAGATAGAGGGGCGCCCTTTCAGAACAGAGATGCTGAGAAATTTCTTTATCCAAAAGGTGGTGAATTTGTGGAATTTGTTACCACAGGCAGCTGTGGAGGCCAGGTCATTGGGTGTAATTAAGGCAGAGATTGATAGGTTCTTGATTGGACATGGTATCAAAGATTATGGGGAGAAGGCTGGGAACTGCTGTTGAGGAGAAGATAAAAAGGATCAGCCATGATTGATTGGCGGAACAAACTTGATGGGCCAGATGGCCAAATTCTGCTCCTATATCTTATGGTCTATGGTCTTATCATCACAATATACAGAAGAGCAGAAAATATGTTTTAGGGGTATGAAATGATGTAAAAAGCAACTGGTAATGGATTCCATAATTCTAAATCAACCCTGGCAAAAAAGCAGAAATCATTCATGTTGCTATATTGTCTACCAAAAAGCACTTAACTCTGTCCCTCACTCAAGATTAATAGAATTTCTTTGTATGTATATATACATCTGATAAAGCATTGGTGGACTATAAACTATAATCACCCTATCAATTAACAACCATAAAAGAACAGCCACCGTTATCAAGATAAACAGACATTTTCTGTGAAGCACTGGCTGATCAACAGAAAACAGAGAGTGGGAGTAAAGGGTTCCTATTCTGGCTATGATTTGGACTATGGTATTAATGGATTTGTGGCTAAATTTACCGTTGATACAAAGATAGGTGGAGGAGTGGGTAGTGTTGAGGAAACAGAGAGCCTGCAGAGAGATTTGGATAGTTTAGAGGAATGGAGGAAGAAGTGGCAAATGAAATACAATGTTGGAAAGTGTATGGTATTGCACTTTGGTGGAAGAACCGGGTTTTGATCCGGTCCGAGGGCTCCGGACTCCGGGTCCTGCAGTTATCCCTCCCGTCACCCGTGATCTAGTTAGGACCATCCTGGTTCAAGGAGGCACACCTGTAACTCATTGAGCTGCAGGTGTTTATAAGGGGCCTTGGGACTGGGACCAGGCGGGTGGTTGTTTTGTTCTGTTTCCTGTCTCTCCGCCGGCTCCGAACCCTTCCCTGCATTCTGTGATCCCACCCGGACTCAGATCTTCTCTTCATCATGCTTCTCTGCCCCGTGCCAGTACGACCAGGTTGGTCCTCTCCCCCACCTTTCTTCCCATGCGCTGGTCTCGCTTCTCCGCTCGTTTGTTTTGTTCGCACAGTCGCGCTGTCTGCCGGCCGTTTTCCGATTTTCCCGTTATCATGACTGTTGTGTTGGTCACCCTGGAGCTATGCCCGTTTCTACCCCTTGCCCCTGTCGGGCATGTCTGGCCAACCTGCCTCGGCCCGGCAGTGGTTCTGCCTGCTCCTACCCCTTGCCTCTGTCGGGCGGATCTGGCCGACCCGCCGTGGCCTGGCGGGGGTTCTGCCCCCTCCTCTTCCGCCCAAACCCTGGGATAGTGCCCCGCACCCACCTAGGGGTCCGTGTTGTGCCCAGGCCTCCGGTGTTTCCGCCTGGGAGGTGCCCCTACCCGGGATACATGCGGCCTGTCCAGGGAGGGCTCTCCGCTAGTCTATTGCCACCTAGACCTGTCTGTCTGTCTGCCTGCCTGAACCTCGAGGACCTGCCTGCCTGAACCTCGGGCACCTGCCTGCCTAAACCCGGGGACCTGCCTGCCTGAACCCGGGGACCTGCCTGCCTGAACGTCGGGGACCTGCCTGCCTGAACCCTGAACCCCGGAAGCCGCTCCGCTCCGCCTGCCGGGACCTCGGGAGCCCGCTCCGCTCCGCCTGCCTGAACTCTATCTACCTGAACCCCAGCTCTACCCTTTAGTGCCATGGCATTCCCATCCTGTCCTTCCCCTAGTACTTCAGTGTCTGCGTCCTGTGTTTGGGTCCATCCAGCCCCTCCTGACAAGAATATAAGAGCAGGGATGTGATGTTGAGGCTCTATAAGGTACTCGTGAGACCACACTTGGAGTATTACATGCAGTTTTGAGCTCTTTATTTTGGAAAGGATATACTGACATTGGAGAGGGTTCAGAGAAGGTTCACAAGTATGATTCCAGGAATGAAAGGGTTACCATATGAGGAACGTCTGGAAGCTCTTGGGCTGTATTCCCTGGAGTTCAGGAGAATGAATGGGGATCTTATAGAAACATTCTGAATGTTAGAAGGTCTGAACAGATTAGATATGGCAAAGTTATTTCCCATGGTAGGAGATGCTAGGACAATTGGGCATTACTTCAGGATTGAAGGACATCCATTTAGAACTGAGATGCAGAGAAATTACTTTAGTCAGAGGGTGGTAAATCTGTGGAATTTGTTGCCATAAACAGCTGTGGAGGTCAAATCAATGGGTGTATTTAGGGCAGAGATAGATAGGTTCTTGATTAGCCAGGGCATCAAAGAGTATGGGATGAAGGGAAGGGAGTGCGGATGACTGGAAGAATTTGATCAGCCCATGAATGAGTGCCAGAACAGAATTGATAGGATGAATAGACGGCTTCTGCTCCTATATCTTATTGTCTTATGGTCTTAATTTCCAAGGCGACTCTCTAAGTCCACTATAGCCCTGTCTAGCAATAAAACTGTTCTCTAATTTACTGAGTTGAATGAAAATTGGGTATCAAAACCAAAAGAAAGAAATGTGTTTTACCTTGACATACCTTCTATACATGGATGATTTGAAATGATATGGTCCTTCATCAGTAAAGCTAAAGCAATTAATTCAAATAGTAGAACTATTTTCTAAAGATACAAACATGAGCTTTGGACAGGATAAATGCAGAACATTAAACATAAAGAAAGATGCAATTGAGCTAATAGAATACAAAACTGCACTATACAATACAACCAATGAATGAATATGAAGCATATAGATATCTGGGATATGAACAAGCATAGAAAATAGATCATGGTGCTAAAAAGGAAAACTGTTGACAAACTTTACCTCAAGGCTTAAGAATATCTACCAAACAGAGCTCAACAGATAAAGATGTAACAAAGGCAATAAAATCTTTCACTATACCCATATTAACATATTGTTTTAGCATAATATCTTGATCTGAAATTGATCTGGAAAATTTACAAGATTTAACCAATGGAAGAGTAGGACCCTCCATGGACACCCCATGTTCTGAGCAGAACACAGGCTTCTCATCACAACTGGAGAAGGAAAAGGAGATTCAGACTCTCTGATCTCTCCTGTGTTTAGCAGTTCTTGGAGATACTTTTGAACAGCTTCTCTATCTTCCGGGAGTATAGGTCACAGTTGATGTTTGAACGGTGTTCCAGCAATAATGTTGATTCGATGTTTTACTTTGCTGGTGCACCTGAAATCTAAGTGGTGATGGGAGAAAACCTCAGGAATGCTTTGTAATTGCTCGGTAAGTCTCGTCTTCCACTCAGTGGGGATAAGAGAATCATGAAAGTTGAACTCTGAGCTTAACGCTTGAGGGAATTCTGACTCACTGGAAGTTTTAATTGGTGGGGCTTTTGGAAGTATAGCTTGTACTGAATTCAGTTCAGCTATAATGAGTATGGGAGGAATAGTGTCATCTTGTGCTGTTATATTGGAGATCACTGCAGGTAAGTGACATTGTTGCTTGTTTTCCAAAGTGACCAGGCAAGTCTTTACTGTAAGTCCTCCAGGCAAGGGAGAAGAAGGATGCTCCTCGATAGCCCATTTCTCAGGATGCAGCATTCAGACTATGTCTGATCCACACAAGACCAGAGACAGCCCAGGGTGCCTGCCAGGTAATCTCACCAGCCCAACATTTCCATCTGCAGTCTGTCTGTCGCATTTGTAAAGCTTCCAGGACTTGCTTGTAGCCCAACTTGGGAGAGAATTTCTGGCTACTTTGCAGTTTGGAATAGTCTTTATACAGCTCATCATGGATATTCATGCCAGCTAACACCGCAGGCTGTGGACATAAAGAGACATCTGGAACAATCAGTGCTAGGGTGGGCTCATCCACATCCACTCCTATGAAGTCTTTTGAGAAAGTAACATTGACTTTTACATATCCCAGGTACTGGCCAGGTTGTCCATCTGCACCCTTAACTTCCAACAAGTTGGTGAGAGGATAAAGTGGTTGGTCTGGCAAGTTGTGATCATAGTAGGGTTTAGAGATGGTAGTGACCTGAGATCCTGTATCTAATAAACAATTGCATTTTCTACCAGCTAGGCTGACTTGAGCAGTGCACTTTGTGCCAACTAATCCGTTAGGTAGGTTAACAGTCTGTACTTTGTTTCACCAAGCAAGATCTTTGAACTTTGAGGAAATGCTTTGCCAACATCAGTCCCTGATTGTCCTGCTGTTTCTAGTTTAAATGAGGCTTAGAAGCTATGTTCCCTCTAAGCTGTGCGCGTGTGTGGTGCACACACATTTTTCAACCAGCGTGCAAAAGAAATTAATGTGCGCACAAAAGGTTAGTTACCTAAAGTAATGTAGTAATTAATAATTATACTTATTGAAAATAATCTTTTAGGTTAATGTTTCTGTTAACTAGTTAACAGAATATGTATGTTATTTTGTTGTTGTTCTGTGCAGTTTTATGTCAAATATTTTGTAAACCTACATAAACAGTGCCACTTGTGCATTCAGTGTACACATACTTTTGTCACAGGAAAAAAATTTGCACGACATAAGATTTTTTGCGCACACTGATTACTAAAAATTAGAGGGAACATTGCTTAGAAGTACCATGATTTGACTCCCACTCACTCTGTCTCTTTTCAAGTTGTCTTCTCCTTTCTGATACTAATGCAGGATCAGCTTCATAGTAGCAAGAGCTGGCTATGTGCCCACCTTCACCACGTTTAAAACTACCAAGGTTTTGGTTTGACACTTGGCTGTTTGTCAGAGGTTGTGGACTCTTGTTTATTTTCTATGTCAACCTTTCCTTTTAGTGGCTTATCACTTGCTGCCTTAGAACTCACCGTTGTTTTTAGCTTGTAGAGTAGCTAGTTGACTTTGAAGCTCAGCAATTTGTTTACTCAGTTGAGAAATAACTGAAATTAGCTGTGCTACATCATCTTCTTTACAGGCATCTGTGGTATGAGACTGTATAGCGGCACGTTGTTTGACTGTTCCTAAATGCTATTTCATGTGTGCTTGTCCTCCTCGGTGCATAGAAATGCCAATAGCTTAGTAAACAATGGCAGGTTTTGTTTTTTCTGCTCCAGTTTGCATCTCTAACATTGGGGAGTGGTCCCAACGTCCTCTACAAAACTGCTGTAAGAGATGCTTGTTAGCCTCAGTTTCGGCAACTCAGTATCGCTTTCCAGTCAGTGTCAATGCTACCCATAGCCGCTGTAGGTAGGCAGACAGTTTTTCACCTATGCTTTGTACTGTGTTCATGAATTTGGCGAATAATTCACCAACATCTGACATGGCGGCAAAAGCTGAATCTAGGAGTTGTATGTAAATAGCAGGTAAAGCTCTAGGGCTAATTGACTTGATGATGTCAGAAGCTGGTGGAAGAATACTTTCACATATATTCCGTATTCTATGAAGATCAAATACACTTGGGTCTTGCGAGAGCAGTTCAACACTAGCACGCCAGGTCTCATAACCCACCTCATTAGGTAGACAAGGGGTTCTACCAGAATAAATTCGGAGACCTACTGGTGGATGGACATGAGCCATCAAGTCACTACTGTGCACAATGTGCTCAACTACGACTCTTTGAACATTGGGAGGGTTAAGATCGCTGAGAGAGAGGGATGGCTTCCCTGCAACTCCATTAGTTTGTATTACAGGGTCTGAGTATTTCTGCAGAGCAGCTAGAGCCTTTTCTGGCTGGTTCCTATCAGAAGAGTCTGCTCTGAATTGAAGAGTTCTGTTCTTGTGATGTACATCTTCCGCATTTTCAACAGTAACTATATCCCTACTCTCGATAGTAAGGATTTCACTGATCTGGGTTAACATCTCTCTCAGGATTTCATATCAATCTTTCCCACTGCATTTTGCTAAGGTTTTCAACTCACCAAGGTAAGCTTGAGTGGTGTCTTTTCCTAACTTTCCTCATCTTTTTCTGTACCTGTTATGCCATGACTAAAACAGCATTTGGGATTTTGACACCCTTTTCCTCTGTGACTTCCATTTTCCTTCACTGTAGGTTTTCATTGAACAAGTGAGTTTGAACAATAAAATTCTTTTAGTCATTTGTATACTAATCAGTGCATTACTGGTTATCTAATGCACTGCCTCACCAACTTTTATGTAACACCCGTATAGCACTTCTCTTATCTCATATCTCTTTTGCACTCTTTATGAGAATATCAAATTACATAGTACTACGCTAGGTGCTAGTAGTCCATCAGGAGCTCTAGGTATCGAAAGAAGGCAGTGGACAGAAAACACACTTCTGGAAGTAGATTTTGTTTATTATAAAAGAACAATATATACAAAATATTTACAAGAGTAAGAGCAATTTAAAATTCAGACATTCTGTTTAGGTTCCAAATGTCAGATACCAAACAAAAACCAAATTCCCTTTTAGTTAGAATCAGTGAAATTCATTAGAATAACCTTTATTACTTCAATTTCTCTAACTAATTAAATATAGTATTATTCCCTATTTAAATGTTTACAGACTAACCTTCCTTTTTTATTTATCCCTAGTTAGAAAATTAATTGAATTCCTATTCTTCTTAAGTATTATGGTTAACTTCAGTTTCAGTTCCAGTCAGTATGTCTACAAATTAAAAAATTATATGTTAACACACACACACACCAATTCTCTAACATCAGAACTTTTAAACAAAGTAAATATTCTTCAGTAACATCAAATCTTTGCAAAAATAATCAGTTCTTGCAGAAAATCAAATTCAGATCCTTTGAATGAAAATAAACTTATACATCCAACTGTATTAAATCCTCCACATCATTAAACGTTTCTTTCCCATGCTGGTTCTTCGATCTTGGGTGGCTTGCCATCTTGTTTCTTGTTTTGTTGGATGAAATAGTTGATCATCCATCGAAAGTTGATTCACAACTTACACAAAAAAAATCTGACCAAATCCCTTGGTATAATTTAACAAAACTAATTCCCAGTTACACGGTAGAGATCCTGGACATTAGTCTCCACCGATATTGAAGCTCAAGCTTCAATAGATCTTTTATAGATATGGTGTCTCCTCCAGGGGTGTCACCCTGAGGTTTTCACGTAGGGTAGAGATACTATTAATTCTACTTTTAATAGCTTATATCTTTAGTTTCTAATAGTTTGCTGCATTTCTCTCTCTTGTTTGTTCCTGCATCAGCCATGCCACATTCTTACATAGCTTTCTCCCCTCCCAAGAGGGTAGACCTTTCTAACATTACAACTTTGGGTTTAATTAACCTGGGTTACACTGATCCACCTTTAGAGTCAGAACATCACAAGTTATATTAAAACTGATCTGTTATTACAGATTGGACAATCCATAATTGTAATATCTGTATTCCAAAGTCTCTACACAATAGCTTTAAACAATTAGGGCTACACAGCAATATCTACATAAATCTTCAGAAAGCCACAATACTAAACACCACTAGAATAGTCTGAACATTCCTAGCAATAGAGAAGTGAGCGTGCTTGGCTATGCCCATACCTCAAGTTTTTCCAGCTTGAGCTGACAGAAAAAAATAATAATAAATAATTAAGTAAATAAATAATACTGAGAACACGTGGTGTACACTTCTTGAGTCCTTGAGCCTAGAGATTGTGGAATCAGCTGAGAGTTTAGGTGAGAGAGGTTATCTGCTCTGGTTCAAAGCCTGGTGGTGTGGGACCTAATGTTCCTGTACCTCCGGCTGATGGCAACAGCTAGCAGAGAGCATGGCCTGGATGGTGGGGGTCCATGATCATGAATGCTGCTTTCTTGTAGCAGTGCTCAATAGTGGGACACCCTGTCTCATTTTGTTGCCATTTTCAGGGAGCTATGGGATTGCACCCAAGATCACTCTGCTAATCTGTGCTCCTAATGGCCCTGCCATTTGCCATATGTTTTTCTGTTATATTTGATCTCCCAAAATACAATGCCCCATGCTTGCTTGGGTTAAATGCCATCTGCCATTTCTCTGGGCATATTTCTCAGGATCCATATCCTATGGCATTGTTTAAATAACCTTCCTCACTATCCACTACTCCACCAACTTCTGTGTGGTTTGCAGACTTACTCAACATCCCACCCACAATTTCTTATGAATCGTATAGAAACACGCAGTGGCCCCTTTATTAGATACATTTGTAAGCCTGGAGCCTGGGAACCTATCCACATGAATGCTCCCCAGGACACTCAACACCGCCTCCTTGATATCAACATGCTTAGGACAATAACATAACCTCACCCTGTATCTTACTATCCTCCATGTGCTTCAACTTGGTAACTATGGATGTAAAATACTCATTTAGTACCTTGCTCACTGCTACAAGCATACACTCAATGGTCACTTTTTTAGCTGCATCTGTATGACTACTCAATATGCTCTGTCGTTACATTATGACAGATTTATTATCGCTCTCAACCCTATTCTCTGCCTTCTCCCCATAAACTTTGATAACTAACTAATCAACCTTGGCTTTAAAAGTACCCAATGATTTGGCCGCCACTGCCACTTGTGGCAATGAATTCCACTGATTCACCACCCTCTGACTAAAGAAGCTCCTCTTCATCTCTGTTCTAAAGGGACATCTTTCCATTCTGTGACTGCTCCTACACTCTCCTATTAGAGGAAACATCCTCTCCACGCCCAGTCGATCTAGGCCTTGCAATATTTGAAAGGTTACAAGGAGATCCCCCTTCTTTGTTCTAAACTCCAGTGAGTACAGGCCCAGAACTATTAAATGCTCTTCATACTGTACCTCAATACCTTCACTCCCAGGTTTATGCTTGTGAGCCTCCTCTGGACCCTCTCCAATGCCAGGACATTCTTTCTGAGATAAGGGGCCCAAGGTTGCTCACAATACTCCAAGTGTGGTCTAACAAAATGGTTCAAATAGTTCTGTTTATTATCAGAGAATACATGCAGTATACAACTTGAAGCACTTGGTCTTCGCAGACATCCATGAAAACAGAAGAACCCTGAAAGAATGAATGACTGAAAAACGTTAGAAACCCAAAGCCCTCCCTCTCCCCTCTCTCCACATAAGCAGCAACAAAGCATCAATGCATCACTGCCTGGTATGGAGGCTCCAATGTGCAGGAGCGCAAGAGGCTGCGGAGAGTTGTGGACTCAGTCAGCTCCATCATGGGCAAAACCCTTCCCACCATCAAGAACATCTTCAAGAGCTGGAATGCCTCAGGAAGGTGGCATCCATCATTAAGGAGTCTCACTATCCGGGACATGCCCTCTTCTCATTGGAGCGGAGGTACAGGAGCCCAAAGGCCCACAACCAGTGTACTGCTGCTGCAGAGCGACAAATTTCAAGACATATAGATAGATAGATAGATAGATAGATAGATAGATAGATACTTTATTCATCCCCATGGGGAAATTCAACTTTTTTTCCAATGTCCCATACACTTGTTGTAGCAAAACTGATTACATACAATACTTAACTCAGTAAAAAATATGATATGCATCTAAATCACTATCTCAAAAAGCATTAATAATAGCTTTTAAAAAGTTCTTAAGTCCTGGCGGTAGAATTGTAAAGCCTAATGGCATTGGGGAGTATTGACCTCTTCATCCTGTCTGAGGAGCATTGCATCGATAGTAACCTGTCGCTGAAACTGCTTCTCTGTCTCTGGATGGTGCTATGTAGAGGATGTTCAGAGTTATCCATAATTGACTGTAGCCTACTCAGCGCCCTTCGCTCAGCTACCGATGTTAAACTCTCCAGTACTTTGCCCACGACAGAGCCCGCCTTCCTTACCAGCTTATTAAGACGTGAGGCGTCCCTCTTCTTAATGCTTCCTCCCCAACACGCCACCACAAAGAAGAGGGCGCTCTCCACAACTGACCTATAGAACATCTTCAGCATTTCACTACAGACATATGTCAATGATAATAAACCTGGTTCTATGTACTTGTACAAATCAAAAACAGTTCTTGACAGAACATACCTTTTATTGTTATGCAGATGCTCCCCACCCATCCCTCTATATATTTCCAAGAAGTCAGGCTGAATCCTGTAAGAGATACATTTTCAGCAAGGTAGAAGAACCTGCCTATCAGCAAACCTGTTTTAAGGATGTCTCAACACAAAGACTTCCAACCAGTTGTTCCTGGATAGGTTGCAGCCTATTATAACCAAGATGTAAGGTGGAATCTCTTGGCATTCTAACTGTGCATTTCACACAATGTTACCATGAACTTCAAGTTCATTGTTGTAGGCAAACAAACACCTAGTGGCCACCTTATTTGGCATACCTGCCCATTAATGCAAATATCTAATCATCCAAACGTGTCATAGAGTAATAGAAAAGAACAGCACAGAAACAGGCCCTTCTGCCCATCTAGTCAGTGTTGAGAAATTTAAACTTCCTATCCCCATCGACCTGCACCAGGACCATAGCCCTCCATACCCTACAATCCATGTACATATTCAAACTCATTTTAAGTGTTTAAACAACAACACACACAAAATGCTGATAGAACACAGCAGGCCAGGCAGCATCGATAGGGAGAAGCGCGGTCAACGTTTCAGGCCAAGACCCTTCGTCAGGACTTAAAATCAGCTTGCATGCACCACTTTTGCTGCAGCTTGTTCCACACTCTAATGACCTTCTGAGTGAAGAAGTTTCCCCTCATGTCCCTTTAAACTTTTCATCTTTCACCCATAACCCATGACCTTTGGTTGCAGTCCCACCCAACATTAGTGGGAAAAGTCAGCTTGCATTTATCCCATCTATGCCCCTCATAATTTTGTATCTTTCTATCAAATCTCCTCTCAATCTTCAACATTCAAAGGGATAAAGTGCTAACCTATTTAATCTTACCTTATAACTCAGGTCTTCCAGACCCGGCAACACCCTTGTAAATTTTCTCTGTACTCTTTCAACCTTGTTTACATCTTTCCTGTAGGTAGGTGATAATTTGATTAATGAAGGCCAATGTTCCAAAAGCTTTCTTTATGACCCTAACTACGTGTGACACCACTTCCAATGAATTATGGCCTGGATTCCCAGATTCCTTTGTTCTACCATACTCCTCAGAGCCCTCCATTCACTGTATAAGACCTACCATGGCTGGCCCAACTTGTCTGCATTAAATTTCATCTAAGCAACACACACAAAATGCTGGAGGAACCAGACAGCATCTAGGAAAAGACTGCAGTCAACATTTCAGGCCAAAACCCTTTGACAGGACTGGAGAAAAAAGCCGAGGAGTAAATTTAAAGGGTGGGGGGAGGGGAGAGAGAAACACAAGGTGATGGGTGAAACCTGAAGGGGGAGGGATGGGAGATAAGGTGAGAGAGGGAAAGGGGGATGGGAAATGGTGAAGGAAGGAGGGTGGGGGGGGGGGGCATTACCAGAAGTTTGAGGAATCAATGTTCATGCCATCAGGTTGGAGGCTACTCAAACAGAATATAAGGTGTTGTTCCTCCAACGACAGTGGAGGAAACCATGTAAGGTCATATCGGAATTGGAATGGGTGGCCACTGGGAGATCCTGTTTTTTTCTGGCGGATAGAACGTAGGTGTTTGGCAAAGTCTCCTAATCAATGTGGGGTCACACTGATATACAGGAGGCCACACCTGGAGCACCGAACACAGTATATGACCCCAAAAGACTCACAGGTGAAGTGTCGCCACATCTGGAAGGACTGTTTGGGGCCCTGAATGGTAGTGAGGGAGGAGGTGAAGGGGCAGGTGTAGCACTGGTTCTGCTTGCAAGGATAAGTGGAACCCCATCCTCTCGCCACCCTACCTGGGATAGGGTTCATCTCCTCCTCACCTACCGCCCCACCAGCCTTCGTGTCCAGCACATAATTCTCCGAAACTTCCGCCACCTCCAACAGGATCCCACCACCAAGCACATCGTTCCCTTCCCTCCCCCGCACTTTCTGCTTTCTGCAGGGATCACTCCCTACGCGTCTCCCTCGTCCATTCGTCCCTCCCTACTGATCTGCCTCCTGGCTACTTATCCTTGCAAGCGGAACAAGTGCTATACCTACCTCTTCAGCTCCTTCCTCACTACCACTTAGGGCCCTAAACAGTCCTTCCAGGTGAGGCGACACTTCACCAGTGAGTCTGTTGGGGCCATATACTGTGTTCAGTGCTCCTGGCGTAGCCTCCTGTATATTGGTGCAACCCAACATAGATTGGGAGACTGCTTCACCGAGTACCAATGCTCCGTCTGCCAGAAAAAGCAGGATCTACCATTTTAATTCCACTTCCCATTCCATTCCGAAATGTCCATCCATGGCCTCCTCCAGTGTCGTGATGAGGCCACACTTAGGTTGGTGGAACAAAACCTTACATTCTGTTTGGGTAGCCTCCAACCTGATAGCATGAACATCGATTTCTCAAACTTTTGGTAATGCCCCCCAAGCCACCCCCTTCATCGTTTGCCATCTCTTTTCCTTCTCTCTCCTTATCTCCTTGTCTGCCCATCACCTCCTTCTGGCGCTCCTCCCCACCTTTTTCTTTCTTCCATGACCTTCTGTCTCTTTCACCAACCAACTTCACAGCTCTTCACTTCATCCTTCCCCCTCCAGGTTTCACCTGTCACCTTGTGTTTCTCTCTCCCCTCCACAAACCCCAGCTTTAAATCTACTCCTCAGCTTTTTTCCCTGCTGAAGGGTTTCGGCCCAAAAATTCAGCTGTACTCTTTTCCTGGATGCTGCCAGGCCTGCTGAGCTCCTTCAGCATTTTGTGCTCGGATTTCCAGCATCTGCAGGTTTTCTCTTGTTTCTGATTAAATTCCACCTGCCATTTTTCAGCCCATTTTTCCATTTGGTCCAAATCCTGCTGCAAGCTACGAGAGACTTCCTCATTGTCCACTACGAATTGACAATAAACTAGACTGGTCAAAGAACACTGAGGCTGTCTACAAGAAGAGTCAGAGCCGTCTCTATTTCCTGAGGAGACTGAGGTCCTTTAACATCTGTCGGACGATGCTGAGGATGTTCTACGAGTCTGTGGTGGCCAGTGCTATCATGTTTGCTATTGTGTGCTGGGGCAGCAGGCTGAAGGTAGCAGACACCAACAGAATCAACAAACTCATTTGTAAGGCCAGTGCTGTTGTGGGGGTGGAACTGGACTCTCTGATGTTGGTGTCTGAAAAGAGGATGCTGTCCAAGTTGCATGCCATCTTGGATAATGTCTCCCATCCACTCCATAATGTACTGGTTAGGCACAGGAGTACATTCAGCCAGAGACTCATTCCACCGAGATGTAACACTGAGCATCATAGGAAGTCATTCATGCCTGTGGCCATCAAACTTTACAACTCCTCCCTCGGAGTGTCAGACACCCTGAGCCAATAGGCTGGTCCTGGACTTATTTCCACTTGGCATGATTAACTTATTATTATTTAATTATTTATGGTTTTATATTGCTATATTTCTACACTATTCTTGGTTGGTGCGGCTGTAACGAAACCCAATTTCCCTCGGGATCAATAAAGTATGTCTGTCTGTCTACACCCCAACCTTGATGTCATCTGCAAATTTGCTGAACCAGTTAACCACATTGTTATCCAGATTGCTGATATAAATGACAAACAACAAATCCAGCACCAGTCCTAGCGGCACTCCACTAGTCACAGGCATCCAGTCAGAAAGCAACTATCCACTACCACGCTCTGACTTCTCCCACAAAGCCAATGGTTAATCCAGTTTACTACCTCATCCTGAATGCCAAACGACTGAACCTTCTTGGCCAACCTCCAATGTGGGACGTTGTCAAATGCCTTACTAAAATCCATGTAGACAACATCCACTACCTTGCCTTCATCAACTTTCCTGGTAACTTCCTCAAAAATCTCCATAAGATTGGTGAGACATGACTTACCTCGCATGAAACCATGCTGACTGTCATTAATCAGCCCGTATCCATCCAAATACTTCTATATCCAGTCTCTTAAAATACCTTCTAATAACTTTCCCACAACCGATGTCAGGCTCACCGGCCTATAATTTCCGGGTTTATTTTTATAGCCTTTCTTGAACAGTGGAACATTAGCTATCATCCAGTCCTCTGGTACCCCACCTGTCACTAAGGGTGATTTAAATATCTCTGCTAGGGCCCCAGCAAATTCTACACGCCTCCTGCAGGATCTGAGGGAACACCTTGTCACCCTAATTTGCCTCAGGACAGCAAACCTCCTCTGTAATCTGAATAGGGTCCATAAAGTTGATGCTGTTTTGCCTCACTTCTATAGACTCTGTGTCCATCTCCTGAGTAAATACAGATGTAAAAAAATATTTAAGACCTCCTCCATAACTTTTGGCTCCACACATGGATTATCATTCTGATCTTCCAGAGGACCATTTTGTCCCTTGCAATCCTTCTGCTCTTAGCATATCTGTAGAATCCCTTAGGATTCTCCTTCACCTTATCTGCTAGGATGACCTCCTACCTTCTTTCAGCCCTTCTGATTTTTTTTTATTAAATGTTCACTTACATTTCTTATACTCAAAAAGCACCCTATTTGTTCCTACCTGTCTTTACTTGCTATGCACCTCCTGTATTTTTTCTTAACCAGGGCCTCAATATCTCTTGCAAACGAAGGTTACCAACATCTCTTACAAGCTTTGTACTCACAAAATTTCACTTTTAAAGACCTTCCAGTTACCAAGTATACTTTTACCAGAAAACAGCCTGTCCCAATCCACACTTGCCAGATCTTTTCTGATACCATCAAAATTGGCCTTTCTCCAATTTAGAATCTCAACCCGTGGACCAAACCTATCTTATTGTATATTTACTTTGAAACTAATGGCATTATCATTGTTAGGTGTAAAACATACCCCTAATAACAGATCAAGTATCACATAGTCTCTTGTTGGGACTTCTATGTACTGATTAACGTAACTTTCCTGAGCACATTTGACAAATTCTGTCTCATCTAGTCCTTTTACAGTCTGGGAGTCCCAGTCAATATGTGGAAAGTTAAAATCACCTACTGTAACAACCTTATATTTCTTGCAACAGTCTCCAGTCTCTACAAATGTGTTCTTCTAAATCACTCAGACTGTTGGGAGGTCTGTAATATAGCCCCATTAGCGTGGTCATACATTTCTTATTTCTCAGTTCCACCCATATCGCCTCACTAGATGAGTTCTCCAGTCTGTCCTGACTGAGCACGGCTGTGCTGTTTTCCCTGACTAGTAAAGCCACCTCTCCTCCTTTAATCCTTTCCACTCTGTTGCGTCTAAAACAACGGAACTCAAAATATTGAGTTAATAGTCCTGCCCTTCCTGCAACCAGGTCTCACTAATGGCAACAATATCATAATTTTGGTGTTGATCCATGCCCTGAGTTCACCTGCCTTTCCTATGATCCATGTTACATTGAAAAATATGCACCTCAGGACATCAGTTGCACCATGCTCAATCTTTTGATTCCAGATTTTGTTTGTGGTCTACCAACATCTGTCTCCACAACCTCGCCACTATCTGTTCTTGCACTCTGGTTACCATCCTGCTGCAACTTTAGTTTAAAACTTCCCACTGGGATATTAGTCCCCTTCCATTTCAGGTGCAAACCATCTCTTCTCTACAGGTCCACTTCCCTTGGAAGAGAGCCCAACGATCCAGTGAAGTGCCAGAAACTCAATGCATAAAAACATGCAGACACAGTGAAGAGCTTGATTTGCTGTTCAGACCAAACCTCAGAATGGAGAAGAAGTGTTGACTGTGGAATGATTGTTGGTGCCAGAGGGGGTGGTTTGAGTATGACTGTGGAATGATTGTTGGTGCCAGAGGGATGGTTTGAGTATGACTGTAGAATGATTGTTGGTGCCAGAGGGGGTGGTTTGAGTATGACTGTGGAATGATTGTTGGTGCCAGAGGGGATGGTTTGAGTATGACTGTAGAATGATTGTTGGTGCCAGAGGGGGTAGGTTGAGTATGACTGTGGAATGATTGTTGGTGCCAGAGGGGGTGGTTTGAGTATGTCAGAAACTGCTGATATCCTGGGTTTTTATGCACAACAGTCACTAGAGTTTACTGAGAATACCAATAAAAGCGAAAAACATCCAGTGAGTGGCAGTTCTGTGGGCAAAAAGGCCTGGTTAGTGAGAGAGGTCAGAGAAGAATGGCCAGACTGGTTCAAGCTGACACGAAGGTGACAGTAACGCAACTAGCCATGCATTACAACAGTGGTATGCAGAAGCGCATCTTTGAATGCACAACATGTTGAAACTTGTAATGGATGAGTTAAGGGGGAGCAGAAGAGCATGAGCATATGCTCAGTGGCCATTTTATTAGGTACAGGAGATACCTAATAACATACCATTCAGTGAACTCTACCGGGTATAAGTGCCATGAAAGTTAGCTTTATGCAGCAGCAGTGTAAGAATTAGATCTATTTGTTCATGTTTTCACATGCAAATCGCCATCAAAACCACATTAGATAATGCTAGCAATACTTTTGGATAAAATTGCACTCATGGGGAATTTCAATTCCTGTTTCAATTGCGTGGTTCACCTTGATATGTCTCCTAATCTCCCAGATCATCTATTGATACCACAATCTACATTTCCTTGTTGACACAAATCCAGAGTAGATGGCGCCAAGCTGCAGTCTCTGTTGAGTTTGTGGTTCAGAATTAGTTGTTTTTTTGAGTTTTTTGGTGGGGTTGTAGGGATAATTTTGGAAACAGAGTGGAATGTGGAGGAGTTGGAGAACAAGCCAAAGTCTAGGCTGCAGTTCTGCATTGGAAGGCCAAAAGCGTGGACGTGGCCAGGTTCCTCTTTCATTGTCAACGGCGTGTCCTGGGTTGCTACCAAAGTTTTAAGCTCAATCAGAATTCCAGAAGTTGAGGACTGATAACCAGAACCCCGAGACGGCGATATTTTTGTGTATACTGGTAAAGTCAAAGTCCCAGTGTCTACGAATCACTGGAGGCTGGAGGCCAAAGATGGTCTGTACTGGGGTTAGAAGACTTTGTATGTATGTTGGTGGTATGAGGGAACAGGGCTTGTCTTGCTGGTGTTTCATTGTTGCTTGGTATATTGTGTTTTGTTGTGCTCTGTATCGTTCTGCTGAGAATGGTGGGCATGTTACGTTGGCACCAGAATGTGTGGTGACACTTGTGGGCTGTTCCCAGCAGAACCTTCAGTTTACTGGTTGTTAACACAAATGATGCATTTCACTGTATGTTTCTATGTACATGTGATAAATTAATCTAAATCTAAATTGAGATTTTGGGTTGCAACCCATGAACTTTTTTAACATATATATAACCCAAACATATCAGACGGCTTTAGTTAATGCAGATGCTGAGATATATTAGAAAAGAGGTGGTTTCAAGAACTAACTTGATCATGCAGAGCCAGCATTATGAAAGCAGAGAATGAGCAGACTCGGCCTCCATTCTCTGGAGTTTTGATGAGGAATAGACTTTACTGAAACATCCTTCAAAAGGCAGTGGGTTCAGCCCAGTACATCATGTGTAAAGCTCTCCAAACCCATCGAGCACATCCACGTGAAACACTCATAGGAAAGCAGCTTCCATCGTCAAAGGTCCTCACCACCCAGACCGTGCTCTTTTCTCGCTGCTGCCAACAGGTGGACGATACAAGTGTCCAGGGCTCGCACAACCAGGTTCAAGAACAGCTACTACCCCTCAACCATCAGGCACTTGATCAAAAGAGGATAACTACACTCATCTATTGAGATGGTCCCACCACCAATTATCTCACTTTAAGAACTCCTTATCTTGTTACTTCATGCTCTCGTTATTAATTGCTATTTGTTTATATTTGCATTTGCTCAGTTTGGTGTCTTCTATGCTCTTGTTCTTTCATTGATCCTGTTTACAGTTACTATTCTTTAGATTGTCTGAGTATACCTGCAGGAAAAAGTATGTGGTGACATGTATGCACTCTGATAATAAATTTTACCTGGGGCTTTTGAACTTAGAACATACAAATTTCTTAGAAGACTTGGCATGGTGTATATGGGCAAGATGTTTCCCTAACAGAGTAGTCTACAACTGGTAGCACAGCCCCAACATAAGAGACAGGCCATCAAGGAATGAGAGGAAGAGAAACCTCTTCATCCAGTCTTGGGAATTTTTTTTCACTGGAGGGTTGTGGAACCTCAGTACTCATTCAAAACACATAGAATGCAAATCACAGAACAGAGAACAGTACAGCACTGGACAGGCCATTCAACCCACAATGCGGTGCCACACTTGATGCCATTTTATACCAAATATCCTCCTCTTGTATCATCCCTATCCCTCCATTCCCTTCATATTCACGGAACTATCCAAAAACCTCTTAAACTCCACCAAACTGCTATTCCTGATAACACAATTCAAGCATCTTCCCAAGTTTGCCCAGACTTTCTTTACTGTTCATTCGCTCTAATTCCGACATCATCTTGGTAAACCTCTCCTGCTCCCTTTCCACAGCCTCCACATCCTTCCTAAAATGGGGCAACAGGAGCTGCATCCAAGTGCAGTCTGAGTAAAGTTTTCTGCAGCTGCAGCTGAGAGATTCCTCACTCTTACACTCAACACTACTACCCATGAAGGCAGGTGTGTCATATACCTTCTTTACAATCTTATCCACTTGTGTAGCCACTTCTTGTGAACTATGAACCTGGATCTCCCAGCACCTCGATGCTAAAGGGAACTGCTGTTAACTGTATACTTTCTGTATACACCGACTCAGACACACACACACACGAGTGGACACTCAAACAGAGACATGCTCACAGTCACCCAGACAAAGGTGCATGTCGTGTGCATATAGAGACACAGACACACACAAACATACAAAAGGGAACACACTGATTTAGACAACCACGCTGATGACAGACTCCGGGGAGAACCTCTATATTCCCATTTTCTTGATATTCAATCCTCAAAAGATAATCTTTAATACCCAATCCCAGGGCCAAGCATTTTTCATGAGAATCTCTTGGATGACAACATTTGTAAATCCACTGCTCCTCTTTTTATCAGATTTAGATTCAGATATATTTATCACATGGTCATCGAAACGTACAGTGAAATGCATCGTTTGTGTTTATAACCAGTTACATCCAAGGATGCACTGGGGGCGGCACGCAGGTGTCACCACACTTGTACTACACGCCATCATATACCATATGGCAGCCAGCGGTGTAGTGGCATCCATGCAGGACTTCGAGGTGAGTGGTCCCCGTTCAAATCTGGCCAGCTCCTTGCACGGTTTCCATCCCGTGCTGGGTAAAGCATCGAGCTAGCAACTTAGCCTCATAAAAAAACAGACAGAAATGCTAAACAAACAGCAAGTATTCTGCCTGATGCACCGCAGGGCATGGAAAGGAATAACACACACAATCATATACTATAGACTATCCTCAGATTCATTTTCTTGCAGGCATTTGCATGAAAAAACTATAGAATTTAACAAAAAAAGTATGCATAAACAGACTGACAAACAACAAATGTGCAGAAGACAAACCGGGTGAATAAAAATAATACAGAGAGCATGAGCTGTAAAGAGTCCTTAAAAGTGAGAGTGTAGGTGATAGAATCAGTTTGGAGTAGTGATGAATTCAGTTATCCACACCAGAGGCTGATGGTTGTAGGGTAATAGTTCTTGAACCTGGTGGTGTGAGACCTTCTGCCCGATGGTAATGGTGAGAAGAGTACATGGCCTGAATTCCAGGTATCTTTGATGATGGATGTCATTTTTTTGTGTCTTATTTGCCTAGTCTGGAGGCATGGAATATCAAGAGGCTTCAGGGCTTTCTAGAATCAGCCAGCTCCATTCATGGACACAACTCTCTCCACCATTAAGGAGACCTGCCAAAGTTAGTGCCTTAAGAAGGCAGCATTCATCATGAAAGATTCTCACTATTTGGTAAATGTCTGCTTGTCATTACAACCATCAGGGAAGATGTACAGGAGTCTGAAGACCCGTACTCAGTGCTTTAGGGACAGCATTTTCCTCTCTGCCATCAGATTTCTGAATCGATCGTGAACCCACACTATCTCGCTATTTCTCTAAACAATTATTATGAATATAAACCTGGTCCTGATTCTGAGGTTTATTATCACTGATATATGTTATAAAATTTGTTGTTTTGTGGTAGACAGAAAAATTGCTATAAGTTACAATAAACAAATAAATAAATTATGTGAAGCAAGCAGTAATGTTAGTACTTATGGGATAGTCAGGCATCTGATGGTGGGTGGGGGGGGGGGGGGGTTGGGAGGGGACAGAACTAACCTATTCCTAAAAAGCTGAGCTTCCACCCAAACTCCTGATTTTCATTCCAATTGTACAGTTTATCCAAACCTATGGGCCTTATATCCACCCATATGAAAGCAACCTAGGGAGGGTATAGGGATAGAACAAGGGCAAGAATGTAATGTTGTGACTGTATAAAGCACTGGTGAGGGCTTACTTGGAGTATTGTGAGCAGTTTTGGACCCCTTACCTTAGAAAGGATGTGCTGAAACTGGAAAAGGTTCAAAGGAGATTAATGAAAATGATTCCAGGATTGAATGGCTTGTCATATGAAGAGCATTTGATGGCTCTGGGAATGTATTCACAAGAATTCGGAAGAATGAGGAGTGACCTCATTGAAACCTATCTAATGTGATAGGCCTTGATAGAGTGGATGTGGAGAGGATGTTTCCTATGGTGGAAGAGTCTAATACCAGAGTCTAATACCTCGGAATAGGGGGGCATCCTTTTAGAATGGAGATGAGGGATTTCTTTAGCCAGAGAGTAGTGAATCTGTGGAATTCTTTGCCACAGACAGCTGTGGAGGCCAAGGCTTTATGTATATTTAAGGCAGAGATTGATAGATTCTTGATTGGTCAGATCATGAAGGAATACAGGGAGAAGGCGGGAGATTGGGGCTGACAGGAAAATTGGATCAGCCATGATGAAATGTCAGAGCCGTTTCAATGGATCAAATGGCCTACTTCTGCTCCTATACCTTATGGTCTTATGATCCTGGAAACAGGGGAAAAAGATTCTGACTACCTACCCCAATTATACTTCTCAGAATTTTAAAAACTTCTGTTCTCAGCCTCTGACAGTCCAGAGAACACAATTCAAGTTTGTCCAACATCTACTTATAGTTCATTCTGTCTGATCCAGGCAGCATCCTGGTGAACCACTTTGCACCCTCCCCAAAGTATCACCTCCTTCCTGTAATATGGCAGCTAGAATCACGTGCATCACTCTAAATGTGGCCGAATCAAAGCGTTATGCAGCTGCAGCATGACTTACTGAATTTTACACTCAGTCCTCTGATCCATGTACGCTGTCACCTGTGGATCTATAGATTTTAACCTGGAGATCCTTCTCTACATCAGTGCTCCTAAGGGTCCTGCAATTACTCTATACACTTGCAACTGAGTGCTCGCCACACCTCATACTCGTACGGATGAGGTGGAATCATCATCGTAAAAGGCAAATCTTAGACACAGAGTGTTTATATGAGAGAGGGAGAGAGGGTGAGAGAGAAACATGTGGAGAGAAAGAGAATGTAAGAATGTGTGTTTGTAGGTGAGTGAGAGAGAGTTGGGGTAGAGAGTGAGGGAGAGACAGACAGATGGAGAGAGAGAAAGAGTGTGTGTGTGTGAGAGAGAGAGATTGCTAATTTTGGAGGCTGATAAATATCTCTCTGGCTATTGTTTTTTCAATTAATTAAAGACTGACCACTAGAGCAAGAACAGAATCAAGATCAAGGATGTATATTGTACACATTTCTCTGACATTAAATTGGACCTTTGAACTTTTGAAGATCAGGTTTATTACTACTGACTTCCATAATGTGAAATTTTGTGTTTTGTGGCAGCTGTGCAAAGATATAAAATTACTACAAATCCCCAAATAAATATATAAACAGGCAAATAGAAGGATGAATATAAATAGATAAATAGATAGATAAATAAATATATAGCTAAATAAGTAAATAAATACATGCATAGATAAATAAAGCAATGCTAGTAGTAGGAAGTACGAGTTGAAGTTGAAGTTGAGGGTAGTTGGAGGAAGTTGAGGGAGCACACACCAGTTCTCATTGAGGGATCAGCAGTGGAAAGGGTGAGTAGTTTCAAGTTCCTGGATGCCAGCATCTCTGAAGATCTATCCTGGGTCCAACATATTTATGCAATTACAAAGAAGGCACGACAGTGGCTATATTTCATTAACAGTTTGAGGGGATTTGGTATGTCACCAAAGACACTAGCAAATTTCTACAGGTATACATTGGTGAGCGTTCTAACTGATCACAAAACCGCATGGTATAAGGGGCCACTGTAAAGGACTGGAAAAAGCTGCAGAGGATTGTAAACAGCCAGCTGTGCTTTAGCTTCCCCAGCATCAAGGACATCTTCAAAAGGCAGTTCTTCAAAAAAATCAGCATCTATCATTGAAGACCCCCATCACTCCTCTCATTAATACCATCAGAGGTACAGGAGCTTAAAGACACACACTCAACTGTTTAGGAACAGCTTCTCTGATGGTAGCGCCCCCCCCCCCCTCCCCCATGACACTAGTAATAAGAAGACACATGTCCTGGATTGTGAAACTCTTTAATATTGGATGATGCCTCCTTGGGGAGTTGCCTCTTGAAGACATCCTCGTTGGTGGGGAGGGTTGTGCCTGTGATGGAGCTCGCTGACTCTGCAATGCTTCGCAGCCTCTTACAACCCTGCACCTGTCTAATGATGGATAAGAGAGAGAATAGTGCTGGTGGACTCATTCTGCCCCCTCCACTGAGAAAAAATACTGTGATAGATAGATAGATAGATAGATAGATACTTTATTCATCCCCATGGGGAAATTCAACTTTTTTCCAATGTCCCATACACTTGTTGTAGCAAAACTGATTACATACAATACTTAACTCAGTAAAAAAAAATATGATATGCATCTAAATCACTATCTCAAAAAGCATTAATAATAGCTTTTAAAAAGTTCTTAAGTCCTGGCGGTAGAATTGTAAAGCCTAATGGCATTGGGGAGTATTGACCTCTTCATCCTGTCTGAGGAGCATTGCATCGATAGTAACCTGTCGCTGAAACTGCTTCTCTGTCTCTGGATGGTGCTATGTAGAGGATGTTCAGAGTTATCCATAATTGACCGTAGCCTACTCAGCGCCCTTCGCTCAGCTACCGATGTTAAACTCTCCAGTACTTTGCCCACGACAGAGCCCGCCTTCCTTACCAGCTTATTAAGACGTGAGGCGTCCCTCTTCTTAATGCTGCCTCCCCAACACACCACCACAAAGAAGAGGGCGCTCTCCACAACTGACCTATAGAACATCTTCAGCATCTCACTACAGACATTGAATGACGCCAACCTTCTTAGGAAGTACAGTTGACTCTGTGCCTTCCTGCACAAGGCATCTGTGTTGGCAGTCCAGTCTAGCTTCCCGTCTAACTGTACTCCCAGATACTTGTAGGTCTTAACCTGCTCCACACATTCTCCATTAATGATCACTGGCTCCATATGAGGCCTAGATCTCCTAAAGTCCACCACCATCTCCTTGGTCTTGGTGATATTGAGACGCAGGTAGTTTGAGTTGCACCATATCACAAAGTCCTGTATCAGTTTCCTATACTCCTCCTCCTGTCCATTCCTGACACACCCCACTATGGCCGTGTCATCAGCGAACTTTTGCACATGGCAGGACTCCGAGTTATATTGGAAGTCTGATGTGTACAGGGTGAACAGGACCAGAGAGAGTACGGTTCCCTGCGGCGCCCCTGTGCTGCTTACCACCGTGTCAGACCTACAGTCTCCCAACCGCACATACTGAGGTCTATCTGTCAAGCAGTCCACTATCCAATCCACCATGTGAGAGTCTACTCCCATCTCTGTTAGTTTGTGCCTTAAGATCTTGGGCTGGATGTTGTTAAAGGCACTAGAGAAGTCAAGGAATGTAATCCTCACAGCACAACTGACCCCATCTAGGTGAGAGAGTGATTTGTGCAGCAAATACGTGATAGCATCCTCCACTCCCACCTTCTCCTTATACGCAAACTGAAGAGGATCCTGGGCGTGCCTGGTTTGTGGCCTCAGATTCTGTATTATCAGCCGCTCCATGGTCTTCATCACGTGCGACGTCAAGGCAACAGGTCTGAAGTCATTCAACTCCTTTGGTTGTGGTTTCTTCGGTACCGGGACAATACAGGATGTTTTCCACTGTCTGGGTGAGAATATATTTTGTATTCAATCCTGGAAACCCCAGTAGTGAAGGGGGATGCATCAGGATGCCCTTCATTGCCCACAGCTTGGCATTCAATACTGTCATCCCCTCAAAACTAAATGATAATTTTCTAGACGCAGGCCTCAATACCTCCTTGTATACATTGATTCCTCAGTTTCCTCACTTACAGACTCTAATCAGTTTGGATTGGCAACAACATCTTCTCCACAATGTCTATCAGCACAGGTGCACCACAAGACTACGTGCTTAGCCCCCCCGCTCTACTCGCTTTACACTGATAACAATGAGACTAAGCACAGTTCCAATGATGACCCCACTGTCATTGGCCGAATTAAAGGCGGTGACGAATCAGCATGTAGAAGGGAGATTGGAAATCTGACTGAATGGTGCCATAACAACAGCCTCTCACTCAATGTCAGCAAGACCAAAGAGATTATTATTGACCACAGGAGGAGGAAACCAAAGGTCCCTGAGCCACTCACAATCAGGGGAGCAGAGGTGGAGAGGGTCAGCAACTTTAAACTCTTTGGTGTTATCCTCTCAGAGGATCTGCTCTGGATCCCGCAGAGAAGTGCCATTATGAAGAAACATGCTCTAGATTCAGCATGCCATCTAAAATACTGACAACCTTACATAAATGTGTGGTGGAGAGTATATTGATTGATTGCATTGCAGCCTGGTATGGAATCAACAATGCTCTTGTATGAAAAGCCCTACAAAGTGTAGTTGATATGGCCCAGTCCATCCTGGGTAAAGCCCTCACCACCACCGAGCACATCAACACAGAGCCTGATTGTAAGAAACCAGTATCCATCATTGAGGACCCCTATCATCCAGGCCATGCTCTCTCCCCACTGCTGGCATCTGGAAAAAGATACAGAGATCTCAGGACCTGCACCACCAGGTTCAGGAACAGTTATAATCTCTCAACCATTAGGCTGTTGAACCAAAGGGGATAATTTCCCTCAACTTCACTAACCCCATCACTGAATTGTTCCCACAACCTATGGACTCACTTTCAAGGACTCTTCATCTCATGTTTTACATAATTATTACTTACTTATTTATCATTATTACTATTATTATTATATAGTCCAGTCCAGTGTAGGTCTGTAGTCTAGTGTTGCTTTCTCTGTGTTTTTTTTAAATTACATAGTTCAGTCTATTTTTTTGTACTGTGTCATGTAACACCATGGTCCTGAAAAACGTTGTCTCATTTTTACTATGCGCTGTACCAGCAGTTATGGTCAAAATGACAATAAAAGTTGATTTGACTTGACTTGACTTGATTTTTTCTCTTCCTTTTTGTATTTGCACAGTTCTTTTTTTTTTGTTTACACATTGGTCGTTTGTCCTTTTGGGAGTGGTCTTTCATTGACTCTAGTGAGTTTCTGGTATTTACTGTGAATGCCCACAAGAAAATGAATCTCAGGCTTGTATATGGTGACTTTGAACTTTGAACTCAAAGTTAAAAGTTCGAAGTTAATTTATTATCAAATATATAGAGTATATGGTGAACTCTAACCTCCGTCAACCCACAGATAAGGTGGGTGCTGTAGTAGTCTGGTGTACTGACCTCTACCTTGCTGAGGCCAGGCAACAACTTTCAGACCCCTCCTCTTACTTACCTCTTGAACAGGACCCAACTAAGGAACACCAGGCCATTGTCTCCCACACAATCACCTACTTTATCGACTCAGGGAATTTCCCATCCACTGCCTCCAATCTCATAGTTCCCTTACTCCACACTTCCTGTTTCTACCTCCTACCCAAGATCCACAAACCTGCCTGTTCAGGTAGACACATTGTTTCAGCTTGTTCCTGACCTACTGAACATATATCTGCATACCTCAACTTTTTTTTATCACCCCCGGTTCAGTCCTTTCTTACCCACATCCACGACACTTCACATGCTCTGGACCTTTTCAATGACTTCAAGTTCCCTGGACCGGATCATCTCATTTTCACTAGGGATGTCCAGTCCCTACACACCTTATCCCCCAAAAGGAGGGCCTTACAGCTCTCCAATTCTTACTTGACAACAGACCTAACCAATTCCTCTCTACTCTGCTCCCTCTGGTTGAACTGGTCTTCAGTCTCAATAATTTCTCCTTCGGCTTCTCCCACTTCATTCAAACCAAAGGTGTGGCCATTGGCACTCGTATAGGTCCCAGCTATGCCTGTCTTTTTGTTGGCTATGTGGAATAGTCCATGTTCCAAGCCTACACTGGTACTGCTCTGTAACTCTTCCTACATCAACGACTGCATTGGTGTTGCCCACTGCACCCATGCAGAGCTTGTCGACTTAATCAACCTTGCCTCCAAATTCCACCCTGCCCTCAAATGTACCTTGTCCATTACCAACACCTTCCTCCCCTTTCTCGTCCTCTCTGAGATAGTCCCTCTACTGATATTGTTTATAAGCCCACTTGCTCTCACAGCTATCTAGACTATATCTCTTTCCACCCTGTCACTTGTAAAAATGCCTTCCCCTTCTCTCAGTTCCTCCATCTCTGCTGTATTTGCTCTCAGGATGTGGCTTTTCACTCCAGAACTAATGAGATGTCCTCCTTCTTCAAAGAAAGGGGCTTTTCTTCCTCCACTATCCTCACCTGCATCTCTTCCATTTCACCCACGTCTGCCCTCACCCCATCCTTTTGCTGCAATACCAGGGATAGGATTCCTCTTGTCCTCACCTACCACCCCATTAGCCTCCGTGTCCAGCACATAATTTCCTGTTACTTCTGCCATCACCAATGGGATTCATCCTCCAAACACATCTTTCCCTCCCCCAACTTTCCGCTTTCCAGAGGGATCTCTCTGTATGTGACTCCTTTGTCCATTTGTCCCTCTCCACTGATCTCCCTCCTGGCACTCATCCTTCCAAGTGGAACAATTACCATTCCTGCTCATCCTCCCTCACTACCATTCGGGGCCCCAAACAGTCCTTCCAGATGAGGCAACACTTCATCTGTGAGTCAGCTGGGTTAACTGCCATACCCGGTGCTCCTGGTCTGGCCTTGTGTATATGGGTGAGACCCGACATAGATCAGGAGACCACTTCACCAAGCACCTATGTTCCACCTGTCAGGAAAAAAGGGATCTCCTGGTAGCCACCCATTTCAATGTTACTTCCCATTCCCATTCCAACACGTCAATCTGCTGCTGCGATGAGAACACACTTGGGTCGGAGGAGCAACAGCTTATATTCCATCCGGGTAGCCTCCAACCTGATGGCATGGGTTTCTCAAACTTCCAGTAATTTCTCCCCACGCCCCTTCTTCTACATTCCCCACTCTTGTTTCTGTCTCTCTCTCTTCTATCGCTTTACCTGCCCATCACCTCCCTCTGGTGTTCTTCATCCTTCCCTTTCTTCCATGGGTTTCCTACCCTCTCCTATCAGATTCCCCCCCAATCAAGCCCCTTTATCCCTTTCTCCAATCAACTTCCCTGCTCTTTACTTCACCCCCTTCTCCCTCCCCTAGTTTCACCTGTCACCTTGTATTTTCCCTCCCCTCCGCCCTTTTTACTTTGATTTCTCATCTTTTTTTTCCAGTCCTGGTGAAGGATCTCAACCCAAAACGTCGACTGTTTATTCTTTTCCATGGACACTGCCTGGCCTGCTGAGTTCCTCCAACATTTTGTGTGTGCGCCTTGGATCTCCAGCATCTGCAGATTTTCTTGTGTTTGTGTACATACAGTATATAACATTTCCTGCAGGCATTCACAAGGGAATATAATAGATTCGCAGACTCATTGAACACCACGACACATAAGAAAGTCCTTCAGCCCATCTAGTCTGTGCCAATCTAAAAATCTGCCTAGTCCTATTGACCTGCACTTGGACCTTAGCCCTCCCTATCCCCCCCATCCATTTACTTATCCACATTTCTCTTAAATGTGGAAATCAAATCTGCACCTATCACTTCCACTGGCAGCTCGTTTCACACCCTTACCACCCTGGAGGAGAAGTGAAGAAGTTTCCTCTCAGTTAAGAAAATGCAAGGGTAAAAAGATCCTGACAGCAGTTATATACAGATCCCCAAACAGTGGCCAGGATACGGGATATAAATTACAATGGGAGACAGAAATGGCGTTTAATAAGGCCAATGTTTTGATGGTCATGGGAACTTCAATATGAAAATTGGGAAAGTCAGATTGATAATGGGTCACAAGAGAAGGAAGTTGTAGAATGCCTACGAGATGACTTTAAAGTTCTAAGTAAATTTATGATCAAAGTACATACATGTCATCATATAATACCCTGAGATAAATTTTCTTGTGGGCATTCTCAATAAATCCATTGTAGAATAATAACCATTTTAGAATCAATGAAACACTGCACCAACTTGAGCATTCAACCAATGTGCAAAAGATAAGAGACTGTGCAGATACAAAAAAGAAAGAATTAATAACAGCCAGAGGGCTGTTATCTATCTCAGAATAGAAGGGTGTGGCTTTAAAGAGCATCCTGCTGTATGCACCTTTGCTGTCCAGATGTTCCAGGGCTGAGTGAAGAGCCAGTGAGATAGCACCTGCTACTCATCTGATTCTCCTGTGGGCAAATTGGAGATGGATCCAAGTCGCTTCTCAGGCAAGAGTTGATATGTTTCTTCACCAGCCTCTCAAAACAATTCATCACTGTGTATGTAAGTGTTACTGAATGATACTCATTGAGGTATTTTACCATGTTCTTCTTAGGCACCGGTATGATTGAAGTCTGCTCAAAGCAGGTGGGTACCTCAGAATGCTGAAGTGAGGGGTTAAAGATCTCAGTGAACACTCCAGCCATTGATCAGCATCGGTCTTTAGTACTTGGTCAGGTAAACTGTCTGGGGTGAATGCTTTCCATGGGTTCACCCTCCTAAAGGCTGCTCACATTTCGGCCTCAGAGACTGAAGACACCAGATCACTGGGGGCTGTGGGAGTTCATGATGGTTCCTCAATATTTTGACGGTCAAAGTGAGCATAAAAGGCATAGTTCATCTGGAGGTGAACCCCTTTTGTTGCTTATCTCAATTCATTTTACTTTATAAGAGGTGATAGTATTCAAGCCTTGCCACAACTGCCGAGCTTCTTTCACTGATTCAAGTTTAGTCCAGAATTGCCACTTTGATCAAGGGGTGGCTTTCTGGAGGTTGTACCTGGACCACCTGAAATTTTCTTGGTCACCATAATTGACTGCCTCTAGTGTGGCCCTGAGTGGATTGTGCATCTCACATTTCATCCAGGGCTTCTGGTTGGGGAAAACTCTAAATAACTTTGAGGGGATGCACTCATTTTTATAAAGTCCATGAGAACTAGGCTGCATTCATTCAGATCCACAGATAAGTCCTTGAACACAGCCCAGTCCACCAACTGGAAGCAATTCTGTAGCTGCTGTCCTGCTTCCTGCAATCACCTCTTTGTTGTCCTTGTCTCTGGAGCCTTTGTCTTTAGCCTCTGCGTGTATGTAAGTAGGAGAAGGGAGCCCAGTGATCAGATTTCCTGAAATGTGGCAAGCATTCCTTATTTTAGTATAACAATGGTCTAGTGTGTCGGGACCGCTGTTGCTACGAGTTATATGCTGATGGTAATTGGGCAGGGATTTCTTCAAACAAGCCTGGTTGAAATCCCCAACTATGATTCGGATGGATGTCTTCTTGTTTGGTGAAGTCATCGTATAGTAGCTCAAGTGCTTGATGGTAGTTGGCTTCTGGTGGTATTTAAACTGCGGTCGGGATCATGGAGGAGAACTCCCTAGTTTAACAGAATGGGTGACATTTGATCATTAGGTGTTGAAAATCGGGAGAACACAAGTTTGACAGAACAGCCACATGGAGCTGTGAACTTTGAACTTTGAGAAGGAGAAGATAAAGTCAGATATATCAGTATTACAGTGGAGTAAAGGGCATTACAGGGGCATGAGAAAGGAGGTAGCCAAAGGCGATTGGAAAGGGACATAATCAGAGATGACAGCAAAACTGCAATGGCTGGAGTTTCTAGGGGTTATTTGGAAAGAGAAGAAAAGATACATCACAATGATGAAGAAGTATTCTAAAGGGAGGATGAGGCAACAGTCAAAGTGAGCATACAAGCAAGAGAGGGCAAATAATAAAAACAAAATTTTGTGGGAAGTTAGTGGATTGGGAAGCTTTCTTTAAAATCAATAGAAGGCAACTAAAAAATAAGGAGATATAAAATGAAATATGAGGGTAAGCTAGTCAATGATATAAAAGGTTTTTTCAGATATGTAAAGAGTAAGAGAGAGGCAAGAATGAATATTGAACCACTAGAACATGATGCTGGAAAGGTAGTAATGGGAGGTGGGAGGCAAGAAATGGTGGACAAACTTGTTAAATATTTTGCATCAGTGTTCACTGTGGAAAACACTATCAGAATACCAGGAATCTGAGAGTGTCAGGGGACAGAAGTGAGTGTAGTTGCTATTACTAAGGAGAAGGTACTTGGAATTCCGAAAGGTCTGATGGTGGATGGACTACACTCAAATGTCCTGAAAGAGATTGCTGAAGTGATTATAGAGCTATTAGTAATAATCATCTTCCCAGGAATGAAAGGGTTAACATATGTATGAGGTGCATTTGATGTACTCACTGGAGTTTAGAACCATGAGGGGGAGTCTCATTGTAAGCTATCAAATATTCCAAGACTTAGGTAGAGTGTATGTGAAGAAGATGTTTCCTATAATAGGAGAGTGTAGGACCAAAGGGAACAGCCTCAGAATAAAAGGAGGTAACTTTAGGACAGAGATGAGGAGGAATTTATTTCACTAGGAGGTAGTAAATCTGTGGAATTCATTGCCATAGATGGCTGTGGAGGCTAGATCATTGGGTATATTTAAAGTGGAGGTTGATTGGTTATGGGGAGAAGGCAGGTGAATGGGGTAGAGAGGGATAAAAAAATCAGCCATGACAGAATCCAGAGCAGACTTGATGGGCTGAGTGGCCTAATTCTGCTCTCTTATGGTCTTATAGTCATGTTTCCCTTAAACATTTCATTCTTTACACATGACATTGAGTTCTAGTTTCACCCAAACTCAGGTTGAAAAAGCCTGCTTTAATTTACCCTATCTATACTCCTCATAATTTTATATGCCTCTATCAAATCTCCCCTCATTCTCCTATGCTCTAGGGAATAAAGTCCTAACCTGGGTAAGACTCTTGGCAGTGTGGAGGATCTGAGAGATCTTGGAGTCTGTGTCGATAGGACACTCAAAGCTGCTGTGCAGGTTGACAGTGTTGTTAAGAAGGCATAAGCTGTGTTGGCATTCATCAACCGTGGGATTGAGTTCAAAAGCTGTGAGGCATTGTTACGGCCATGTAGGACCCTGGTCAGACCCCGCTTGGAGTATTGTGTTCAGTTCTGGTCACCTCACTACAGGAATGTTATGGAAATTATAGATTTGAATTTAATTTAATTTTTACATCCTTCACATACATGAGGAGTAAAAATCTTTACGTTACGTCTCTATCTAAATGTGAAATGTGCAATCATAGTAATTTATAATAAATAGAACAGTCAATGTAACATAGAGTACACTCAAGTTAGCATGAGTTCATCAGTCTGATGGCCTGGTGGAAGAAGCTGTCCCGGAGCCTGTAGGTCCTGGCTTTTATGCTGTGGTACTGTTTCCTGGATGGTAGCAGCTGGAACAGGTTGTGGCTGGGATGGTTTGGGCCCCCAATGATCCTGCAGGCCCTTTTTACATACCTGTCCTTGTAAATATCCTGAATCATGGGAAGTTCACAACTACAGATGTTCTGGGCTGTCCAAACTCTCACACTACTCTCTGCAGAGTCCTGCAATTAAGGGAGGTACAGTTCCTATACGAGGCAGAGATGCAGCCAGTCAGGATGCTCTCAATTGTGCCCCATACCAAACTTCCTCAACTGTCTGAGGTGAAAGAGGTGCTGTTGTGCCTTTTTCACCAGACCACGTGAGGTCCTCGGTGATGTGAATGCCGAAGAACTTGAAGCTGTTTACCCTCTCAACCCCAGATCCATTAATGTCAATAGGGGTTAGCCCATCTCCATTCCTCCTGTAATCCACAACCAGCTCCTTTGTTTCTGTGACATTGAGGGAGAAGTTGTTTTCTTGTCAGAGAGATGACTTCTTCCTTGTAGGCCACCTCATTATTGTTTGAGATAAGGCCAATCAATGTAGTGTCGTCGGCAAATTTAATTAACAGATTGGAGCTGTGGGTGGCATGGGAATAGAGGAAGTAAAGGAGGGGACTTAGTACACAGCCGTGAGGGGCTCCTGTGTTGAGAGTCAGAGGTTTGGAGGTGAGAGAGCCCACTCTTACAACCTGCTGGTGATCTAACAGGAAGTCCAGGATCCAGCTGCACAAGGCAGGGTCAAGGCTGAGGTCTCTGAGCTTCTTGTCGAGCCTGGATGGAACTATGGTGTTGAATGCTGAACTGTAGTCCAGGAACAGCATTCTCACATAAGCATTTTCCTATCCAGAAGTGTAAGGACGGTAGGTACTGCAATGGCTTATTGCATCATCTGTTGATCGGCTGTGTCAGTAGGTGAAGAGAGCAGTGGAGATTTACAATGTTGTTGCCTGGATTGGAGGGCGTACCTTATGAAAATAGGTTGAGTGTACTTGGCCTTTTCTCCTTGGAGCAACAGAGGATGAGAGGTGACCTGATAGAGGTGTATAAGATGATGAGGGGCATTGATCGTGTGGATAGTCAGAGCCTTTTTCCCAGGGCTGAAATGTCTAACACGAGGGGGCATAGTTTTAAGGTGCTTGGAAATAGGTACTGAGGGGATGTCAGGGGTAAGTTTTTCACACAGAGAGTTCGTGGAATGCACTGCCGGCAGCGGTGGGGGAAGTGGATACAATAAGAGCCTCTTCGATAGGTACATGAAGCTTAGAAAAATAGAGGGCTATGCACTAGGGAAATTCTAGGCAGTCTCTAGAGTAGGTTACATGGTCAGCACAACATTGTGGGCTGAAGGGCCTGTAACGTGCTATGAATTTCTGTGTTCTATGTTATTCAACTTTTCCCTATAATTCGCCTCCAAGTCAACCACATTAGAATGAGGAAATACAACAGAACCAATGAAAAACCACACACTAAGACTGACAAATGACCAATGTGCAAAAGAAGACAAACTGAGTATATAAAAATAAACAGCTAATATTGCAAACTTGAGTTGTAGAGTCCTTGAAAGTGAGTTCAGTGGTCTGATGGTTGTAAGGTAGTTGGGAGCCATTATTAAAATGAGCTACAGGTGTTAATGGGCGATTTTGATTTTTCACTCCCAGTTTGTAACTCGGGTAGATTTCTTTGACAGTGCCATTTTAAGGAGAGAAAGAACGAACTGTCTGGATTTGGTTTCACCAAGGGTTTTTACCCCAGATCATTGTCTCCACCTCGCATTGTTGAGCTGTCTGAGAGTCTGTCAGGCCAGTTAAACATGAATTTGCATTTTTTTCTTGCTATTTCAAGAATAGGCATGGACATAACTTCATCAGATTAGTCCCACCTTTTACGATCAACCTCAGGTGCTGTGAGCAAGGAGGCATTTACGATCAAACTAGACTTCCACTACGGCCGGATCCGAGTGAGTACTGTTGAGTTTTGTGCGTTGTGGAGGGCGGCAGCATCATTGGCGTACGATCAGTCAGGCAAAACGCTGCTCAGCTTCAGCACTGGGAGGGGAAGTTCGCCTGTTGCAAATTCTATTGCGGTTTGTCGCTTCTGAACGTTAGTTCTCAGGGCACCGTTAACCTCCAATTTTAGTTCAAGGAGCGGGTGAAAAAAGCTCGGAACAAAGATTTTGTAGGTTGTATTTGAATGTCAGAGCAACCCTACTGTTCACTTCACACCTTTGAAAAATGAAAATTGTCTGCGGCTTGGTTGAAATCTAGAATGCGGACGCTCGAGATTTAACTAAATGTGATAAGGCCCGTGCGTGGCGGGATTCATGAGTTGGGGTAGATTTGAATAAGAAAGTGCAGGTAAAAGGTAAACAGGTAATTCTCATAAAATTAAGTTGTTGGGCTGCGGGGGCAAATGAAGGGAAAGCGGGAAGTTTTATGAAATGAAAACATGCTGGGAACATTCGACAAGTCAGGCGGCTTCCGTGGAAAGGGAGGCTAAGTTAACTTCTCAGATCGAGGATCATCCGTTAGAATTCCGACGTTGTTAGGACCAGGTCTTTTGAACTCATGAGAATGTGATTGAAGCGGGGCGAGACAGCAGTAGCGAGAGAAGTTGCTGAGAAAGCGCAGACCGAGCATGTGGGTAACGTTTGATGAGTGTACCCCACAGAGGGAGGGTACACCCCGCCGAATCTGAGTGCCATCTTCATCACCCGCTAACCTGTCACGCTGTTTGATCCCATTACATCACAAAACTGAAGAGAAAGGTGAAATTATTTGTTTTCCAATCACAAACAAGAGAAAATCTGCAAACGTTAGAAAACCAGATGGATTTCACGGAGTTAGTCCTTCGTGATTACAAAATGCTGGAGAAATTCAGCAAGTCAGGCAGCATTTAGGGGGGGGGGGGGGGGGGGGGGGATAAACAGTCGCTGTTTCTGGCCGAGACCACTCATCAGAACACTTTTCATATTGAACAGTGTCTCGAGTATTTGGAATGGAATGTCGGTTTAGAGGTGGAAGCATGGTTTAAGAAATTGTTATAGAGAAATGCAGTCCACTCACAAACAAGAGAAAATCTCCAGATGCCGAAGCAAGCAGCATACGCAAAAGGTTGGAGGAACTCAGCAGGCCAGGCAGTAGCTATAGAAAAGTGTTAACAGTCGACCTCTGAAGCTGAGACCCTCCATCAACCCTAAACGTCAGTTGTAATCTTTTCCATAGATGCTACCTGGTCTCCTGAGTTCCTCCAGGTGTGTGTGTGTGTGTGTGTGTGTGTGTGTGTGTGTGTGTGTGTGTGTGTGTGTGTGTGTGTGTGTGTGTGTGTGTGTGTGTGTGTGTGTGTGTGTGTGTGTGTGTGTGTGTGTGTGTGTGTGTGTGTGTGTCTGTGTGTTTTGCATAGAGAAATGCAGGCTTGTTCTTGATAGATGAATTTAGCTGGATCTGGTTATTCATCTAAATGTATCTTGCAAATTGTTGCAACCCTAATCTAAAGTAGAATGACATGGTATCTAATTAAAGACTCTGAAAGCTTGCTCTTAATCCATTGGGTGGTTTATAACTCCACTGAATAGTGTGGAGTCCTCATTCTGGTGTCCTCAGTACAGGACCTGAGCTTTTACTGTAATTCTTGGCATCAATGGTGCCTGAAATTTAAATTAATGTAACAAAGATAATTAAATTTGTATCTAGTAAATTCTAGGAATTTAGATTGTATATTGAGCCATGCTCTCTTCTCACTGCTGCCATCAGAAAGGAAATTAAGGAGTCTTAGGTCCCACACCACAAGGTTCAGGAACAGTCGTTACCCTTCAGCCACCAGGCTCCTGAACCAGAGTGGATAACTTCACTCACCTCAACTCTGAACCGACTCCACAACCTATGGACTCACTTTAAAGGACTCTGCAGCTCCTGTTCTCAGTATTTGTTTATCTGTTTGTTTATTATTAGTTTATTTATATTTACTCAGTTTGTCTTCTTTTGCACTTTGGCTGTAATCTTAGTGTTCAGTTTTTCATAGATTCAAATAGTGTTTCTTTGTTCTACTGTGATTGACTTGAAGACTGGAGTTATAGTGAAAGGTTGAATAGGTTAGGACTTTATTTGTTACTGAGAATGCTGGCAAGAAAATTAATCCCAGGGTGGTATATAATGACATATACGTAATTTGATAATAAATTTACTTTAAAACTATACAGTATGTAGCTCAATGTACATTGTCAATGTTTTGGGTTGAAGCCCTGTTTCAGGGTTAGAGAGGGGAGGTCCATGGAATAAAGAGGAAAGGGGGATTATTGAGGTTGGGGCTAGTGGGATAGGGTTGAGATGGATGGACTGAACTCAGAGGGGAAGGGGAATGGATGGGGGAGGGGCTGAGAGACAGAACCGAAAGGCTGGTGAAACCAAATCGGGGGTGGGGGGGAGGGCATGAAGGTGGAGACAGATAGGTGAATGATAAGCTTTTCTCCAAGGATTGTCACCTTGTTGTGGTGGAGAGGCTTGTATGTTCCTGTGATCCCAAGAGCGATGCCATCTGGAATTTAGCCATCTGGCACATAAGCTTCTGGTAGGGGAGGGTTCCAATCCAACCAAGTCCTCAATGGTGGAGCTGGTGGAAGATGAAGACACAGCACAATGGCAGAGAAAGCAGAGGAAGGCAACAGCAGTGAAAGGTTCCCAGTCATTTTGCATCTCACACCACTGGACTCTGACCCTGGCACATGCATCAAAAACTAACCAAGGCCGTAGTAAAATTGGTTAAGCCATTGAGCATTCATTCAAATGAAATTCCACAACAACAAAAAATTGGCTCTGGAAATCTGTAATAAGAATAGGAAATGCTGAAATACTCAGCTGCTCTTGCAACCATGGAGAGAGAAACCCGTTAATGTTTCTGCTCTGAGAGCCTTTGTTGGAAGTGAGAGAGAAAGCAAGTAGAAGAGAAGGTGGAAGAGGGCAGTGGCTGGAACTAAGGAACACCTGCAGTGGGGTGCCAGGGTGTGGAATTTCTAGAGGTAAATACATTTTACAACAAGCTCAGCTTTACCGAACTCTGAAGTTTGTTAGAACATAGAATATAGAAAAGTACAGCACATTACAGGCCCTTCAACCCACAACATCCGTGCTGACCACGATGACAGTTAAAATTAATATACTTGCATACAGTATGTTCTCTGTTCCCTGCCTTGCTAAATACCTCTTAAACATTGCTATTGTATCTGCTTCCGTCTCCCACCCTAACAGCGTCTTCCAAGCACCACCCATCTTCATTGCAAGAAATAAATTACTTTGGGAAATCCTCTTTAACTTTCCCACTCTCTCCTTACACCTATGCTCTCTGGTGCTTGACATTTCCAACCTGGCAGAAAAGACTCTGACTATGTACCATATGCCTGTCATTGCGATATCAGGCTGCCCCTCCGCCTCTGACACTCCAGTGAAAATAATCCAAGTTTTTCCCAACCAATTTATAGAGAGTAAAGAAACACACACACACAAAGTGCTGGAGGAACTCAGCAGGCCATATGGCATTTATGGAAAAAGAAACAGCCAATGTTTCGGGCTGAGACTCTTTAGCAGGACGCCAAAGGCCGTGTGCATCGGTTTCCTGGATTTCCAGCATCTGCAGGTTTTCTCTTGTTTATAAGGATTAAAGGTTAGCTTTATTTGTCACACGTACATAGAAACAGTGAAACATACAGTGAGGCGTGTTGTTTTATGTCAATGACCAACACAATCTGAGGCTTGTATAGGAGGCAGCCTGCAAATATTGCCGTGCTTCCGGTGCCCACATAGCGTGCCTACAGTTTAGTAATCCTAACCCCCTAGCGGTCTCGAATGTGCGAGGAAATGTACAAACTCCTTACAGGAATTGAACCCTGAACTTCCCATCACTGGCAATGTAAAGTGTTAACGCTAACCACTATGCCATGCCACATGGTTTCTCTTCCCACAGGTGGGGCCTAGAACTCTGTATATTTCCAGAATTTTCTGTGTTTGGTTATTAATATGTTATTGGAGTCACAACTCCAAGCTCCATATTATTTGGAAAGATACTAAAAGAGAAACCTGTTTAAGAACTGCAAGAAATGGAACTGGTAACATTGTTGATAATTTGTAGATGAATGGAAAGATGATATTGTCAGCAGAGATAAGGAAGTGAAAGATATGCAGAGCAGTTGTGGTACATTAATTTAATTTTTACAGTAAAGTAGATCACATGCAGATATACAAAACATGTAGGGCCATTCCTGGCATACTGTGAGCAGTTCTGCTGGACACACCTTTGAAAGATTATGTTGTTGATGGAGACTATGCAACAAAAATTACAATCATATTATTGTTGCTAATTTTAAATTTAATATTTAAATTTAACCAGAACTATTTAGAGCTCTATCACACGGATGAGTATATGGAATTGGTTCACAGATTAGCCTGATCATTTTACATGACCAAATTAGATTCAAAGGAGATAAATGAGCCTTTCATTTTTGTCATTTTTCTATCATGGCAAGGCTTCCCTTTAATGAATGTACATTCAGAATCAGGATCAGGTTTATTATCACTGATGTATACTCTGAAACTTGATGTTTTGCTGAAGCAGTGCAGTGCAGTATATGAAAAAACACCTACATGTGCTGCTCTGTGACCCTACCTGTAATGACATTTCCATACCTTAATCCATTACCTCTGAAATTTCCCCCAACGCTACTACTTCCCTACCCTAAAACTGATGCAATGTCTGCTATCCTTTGTTACCCAGAAGCTGCATATTATTCAATGCCTTCAGTGAATCTGTGCAGAGTCTTACAGTTCTTCCTCATTTCATTAAGAAACTTTGACAATGTTTTTCCATGACTTTAATCATACTTTTCTCTATATTTTTAATTAGACTTATTCAACATTTTTGCTTTCTGTTTCCACAGGCACAAATTGCGCTATTGCCTTCACAATCATTTTTTTTAAATACTTACCAGCAAACTTAATGAGACTTCTCAATGACATGAAGTTGGGTCTCTTAACTTCTGTAGAACTGTTTGTTTTTTGTAACATTCTGATTTTTTCAGAATACTGAATGCAATCACATAAGACTTAATCACTTTTGTGGTAGTATTACATTGTTGCTCTATGATTATCTGTTCCTTTTTGGACTCCTGCACACATTAAGACATAAAGTAAGATTTCCTCTCTAGAAGTGTTCATGCATCTTACATCCTCTCTACAGCTGCCCAAAGGGCAGAGGAAACTACTTCAGCTCCTGTCCCACAGGTTGATATGGAGCTGCCAACATAGAGGCACAGAGCACTACAACACAGAAACAAATCTTTTGGCCCATCGAGTCCATGCTGAACTGTTATTCCCAGGTCCCCTTGCTCTACGGCACACCTCAGTGCCCTACAGTTCACTGTTCAAGTCTTACCCCGGTTTGTCTTCCCAAAGTGCAACACCTCACACTTGTCTGCCTTAAATTCCATCTGCCATTTTCCAGCCTATTTTCCCAGCTAGTCCAGATCACTTTGCAAACTTTGATTGCCTTGCTCACTGTCCACTATGCCCCTACCCCCAATCTTGGTGTCATCCACAAATTTGCTAATCCAGTTTACCATTTTATTATCTAAATCACTAATCTAGACAATGGACCTTGCACTGATCCCTGCAGCACACCACCAGTCATAGGCCTTCTGTCAGAGGACAGCCATCTACTACCACATCTCTGTTATAGAGTCATGGAGTCATATGTCAATGCAACACAGATATAGGCCTTCCAGTCCAATAAATTCATACTGACTACATCTTCCACCTAACTAGTCCTAATTTCCTGCATTCAAGGTATATCCCTCTAAACCATGCCCCTCCATGTGCCTGCTTTTTAAATGATACTATTGTGCCTGCCTCAAATACTTCCTCAGGCAGCTCGTTCCATGTACTCACCACCCTCTGTGTGAAAAATTACCTCCTTAGGTCCCTTTTAAATCTTTCCTCCCTCCCCCTAAATCTATGACCTGTAGTTTCAGCCTCCCCTACTCTGGTGTAAAGATAATTTCCAGCCACCTTATCTGTGCCTCTCATGATTTTAAACCCTTCTAAAGGTTGCCCTTTCAGTCTCCTATATTCCAAGGAATACTGACCTATTCTGGCTAACCTCTCCCTACAACATTCTTGTAAATCTTTTCTGCACTCTCTCCCATTTAACCATACCTTTCCTAAAGCAGAGTGAATACAAGTGAACACAGAACTCCAACTGTTCCCTCACCAAAGACTTACACAACTGCTACATTTACTGCTTTCCAAGAAATTAGTTGAAATGCCCAACTTCCTCCTTTCCCCTTTCTTCCCATCTCCATTCCATAGCTCTCGAAATGGCTTCCATCTTGGCCAGGCTTTTAGGTCTATACATTGAGCTGGACTTTTACCTTTGTTCTCATCTTACCTAAAGCAATACCATGTCTACAGAAAATTCTGGATCTACTCAGCAAGTCCAAGATTAAAAATCAGCTTCATTTGTCGCACGTACATCGAAACATTGATAAGTACGGTGAAATGCGTTAGTTTCTGTCTATAACCAACAAATTGTGCGGGGGGGGGGGGAGCAGCCTGCAAGCGTTGCCGCACTTCCTGGCCACCACATCGCCTGACTACAGTTTACTCACCCTAAATGTGATCTTTGGAAAGTGGAAGGAAACTGGCGTGTGAAAGTTACAGTAAGTTAAGTGTTGAGATAATATGTTGTGAAATTTGTGCTTTTGCAGCAGAGGTACATTGCAATACATAATAATAAAAAATACAAATTACGATAAGAAAATACAGTATATATAAAAAATTAGATCAATAGATAGTGCAAAAAGAGAGCAAAAATGAAAACAAATTAGTGAGGTATTGTACATGGGTTCATTGTCCATGCAGAAATCTGATGGTGGAGGGAAAATCTATTCCTGAAACACTGAGTGTGTGCCTTCAGGCTCCTGTACCTTCTCCTTGATGGTAACAATGAGAAGAGGGCATGCCTTGGGTGAAGGGGATCCTTCATGATGGATGTCGCCTTTTTAAGGCAGTGCTTTTTAAAGATGTCGTTGATGCCTGGGGATGCTGTTGCCATGATGGAGCTGGCTGAGTGTGCAAATTTCCAAACCTGTGCACCGGCCCCTCCATACCAGGTAGTGATACAATGAGTAAAGAGTGCTCTTAAAAAGTTTCAAAGGTTCGTTTTATTATCAAGGTATACAACTCTGATATTCTTCATTTATCCAGGTAGTCATGAAACCGAGAAAGATAAGAAAGGCAGCATGATTATCGACCCGCAAATCCCACCTCCCTGCATAAAAAAGCGAACAAAAACGGATCAGGCACATCAACCCCCAAATCCCTCCTCCTGCACCGAGCATAATGAATCAGGTAGATCAGGGGTGGGCAAACTTTTTGACTTGTGGGCCACAAAGGGTTCTAAAATTTGACAGGGGGGCCGGACCAGGAGCAGATGGACGGAGTGTTTTGGTAATACACCTCATAAGAGAAAATAAAATATCATGGGATATGTAGAAAACATGTGCTTTAATTTCAATTGAAAATGAACAAATGCATTACAACAAAATATCTGTCTTTGAAGTCCCATGGTATTTAGCTATTTATTGAAATGACTTTTAAAACACTGAAAATTAAATGAATAAAATACAGCTTTTTTTAATAGTAACAGTTATTATTTTAAAGCACTGAAAATTCTGTTATCCTTCAAGATATTATCATCATCACTCTCCTCCTGACTGTCTTTATTTCAAAAACGGTAGGAGATGCAGGTCTACTTGTCCTGCTCCTTCTTATTCAATTGTCCCCTGTGCCAAAACTCAACAACGACCAGTGTCACTGACAGAACAGTGACAGCGCGCCAGTATGCGGAGCGCGTTATTTGATCTGGAGCGCATTTTTTATTTTGAGAACGTACGTGCACCTGCGCACTACTCATGTCCATCACTTAACAGAAATGACATGTAAGGCTTATTGAAAAAAATATTTTCAAATGCATTTTTTACATAACACAACGAAGAAACTTATTTTTAATTTCAGTGGGAACAGTGTTGTTGGTCTCCCTTTTTAGCCAGCGCATCAAAGTCTGGATTTAGTTTTGTTGTGGCGATTCTCAGGATGGATCTGAGGTGTTAACAAGGTTTATTAATATAATTTCATCAAGTTCTGCGGGTCGGATTAAAAAGCTTAACGGGCCGCATATGGCCCGCGGGCCGTAGTTTGCCCATGCCTGAGGTAGATCAATCCCCAAATACCTCCTCCCATGCAAAAAAATACGAACTAAAATGGATCAGGCACAGTGACTCCCAAATCCCTCCTCCCGCACAAAAACCAAACAAAACTGATTAGGCACATCGACCCCCAAATCCCTCCTCCCACACAAAAAAATTAACAAAACCGAACAGGCACATCGACCCCCATATCCCCTTTCCCATCCAAAAAAACTGAACAAAACAGAGTAGGTACATCAACTCTCAAATCCCCCTCCCTACACAAAAAAAAATCTGAGAAGATCAGACAAAAAAGCACAAAATGTAAAAACTGTAAGACTGAAAAAAAGATTTTACAGTCCAAGTCCACATCTAAAGTGCGGAAAAAACCTGAGCAATACTGTCCTCAGCGGCAGGCTCTCCCCTCTGGGAGCATAGCAGAATAATCAAAAATCAGGCAGCCGGTGCTCACCCTCTGCACTCTCCCCCTCACTTTAATCGGCGAGCAATGGAAGCTTTAATCGGTGAAATGGAGCCAAACATCAGCCCTGCAGCCTGCCCACTACAAGGTATGCCCTCGCTGCCGCTGCCTCTCGAAATCCTCTCGGAGATTGCAGAGCGCTGGAACACCCAAATGATCTCCAAACTTATGCACTCGCCTTGACGTTTCAATCACCCTCATCACTTTAATCGGTGAACAATGGAAGCTTTAGTCAGCGAAATGGCATCAAACATCAGCTCGTGCTCCATCTGGTGGCCTTCCTGTCACCAGGATCACTCTCGCTGCCTCTGCCTCGGCTGCAGTGCGCTGAAGCACCCAAGTGATCTACAAACAGCAAAACACAGTCTCCAGTGGTTCCAGAATCACATCCAATATGAGAAACAAACGTAAAAGACATAAAAGAAGTGAATGATACATCTGTAGACATTTGCAAACTTAGTCTTTGGTAACTGAGTCTCCTTGAATTGCTAAAGAAATATAGTTGCTGACGTGCCTTCTTTGTAATTTCATCAATATGTTGGGTGCAGAATAGACCTTCAGAGATGTTGACACCCAGGAACTTGAAACTGCTCACCCTTTCCACTTTTGATCCCACAATGAGGCCTGGTGTGTGTTCCTTCGACTTCCCCTTCCTGAAGTCCACAATCAATTCCTTGGACTTACTGATGTTGAGTGCAAGGTTGTTGTTGCAATACCACTCAAATCCAGCTGATCTATCTCATTCCTGTATGCCTCCTCGTGACTATCTGAAGTTCCACCACCAATAGTTGTGTCATCGGCAAATTTATAGATGGCATCTGAGCTGGACCTATCCACACAGTCATGGGTATAGAGAGAGTAAAGCAGAGGGTTAAGCATGCATCCATGAGGTGTAGCAGTGTTGATTGTTAATGAGGAGGAGATGTTGTTCCCGAACCACACTGACTCTCTTGATGAGGAAGTCAAAGATCCATTTGCAGAGGGAGGTATAGAAGCCCAGGTTTTGGAGCTTGATGGTTAGCACTGAGGGTGCGTTTGTGTTGAAATCTGAGCTACAATCAATAAACAGTATAGGTATTGCTATTGTCCAGGTGATCCAAGGCCAACTGGAGAGACTGCATCTGCTGTAGACCAATTGTGGGGATAGGCAATTTGCAGTGAGACTGCATCTGCTGTAGACCAATTGTGGGGACAGGCAATTTGCAGTGTGTCATGACCAACCTCCCTAAGTACATTATCACTGTAGGTGTGAGTGCAACTGGGTGATAGTCGCCCTGCTCTTCTTGGCCACTGATGTGATTGTCACCCTTTTGAAGCAGGTGGGACCCCTCCTCAAATGCAGCAGTGAGGGATTGAAGATGTCTTGAACACTCCTGCCAGTTGGTTGGCACAGGGTTTCAGTGCCCTACCAGGTACACCATCAGGGTCTGACGCCTTGCAAGGGTTCGCCCTTTCGAAAGATATTATGATATCAGCCTCCCATACAGAGATCGCAGGGTCACCAGATACTTCAGGGATTCTTACAGGTGTCATTTTATTTTCCCTTTCAAAGTGTGCATAACAGACATTGAGCACATCACTGCTATTCATGATCTTAGGTTTTGCCTTGTTGGAAGTACTGGCTTGCAAACCTTGCCAGAGCTGACGTGCATCCAAGTCCATCTTTAACTTCAATTGGAATTGTTCTCTTGCTCTGAAAATAGCCTTCCATAAGTCAGACAGACTTGCACTTCTTGTATAGTTCTGGGTCACCGTTCTGGAATGCCACAGATCTCGCCCTCAGCAGACTGCAAATCAACAGTATCATCAATGGCTTTTGGTTGGGTATGTCCAGTATTTTCTTGAAGACACAAACTCATCCACACAGGCCTTGATGAAGTCAGTGACAACCAGCATATTCATTAAGATTCAAAGATGATTTTGTGAATATTGTCATGTCCCCTAATTCAAAGCAATCTTGTAAACAGTCCTCCACCTCCCTTGACCATACTGTCTTGGTCTTCACCATTGGTATTGCAGTCTTTTGTCTCTGTATGTACAGATGTTGCAGGGATGCTGTGAATCCTTGCAGCATCTGGTGACCCTGCAATCTCAACGCAGAACACCTTTCAAGAGGGTGAACCCTTGCAGAGCCTCAGGTCCTGATGGCGTACCTGGAAGAGCATTGAAAACCTGAGCCAGGAGTCGAAGTACAGTCAGGTGTTCGGACTTTCCAAATTGCGGGGGTGGGATGGCACAGTAAGGGTACTTTATGGTGGTGTATCAGTGGTCAAGTGTGTTGGCTCCTCTAGTTCCACAAGTGATATGTTGGTTGCAGCTGGTCAGAAACTTCTTCAAGTTGCCCTGGTTGAAATGCCCCACAATGATAGGGGTGCACTCTTTTAGGACTGACGGTCACAGTGCTCAGTCCTTCCACTGCCTTCCTGATGTTGGCCGGGGTGGAATGGACACCGCTACCAGGATGATGGTGGAAACCCCCCTTGGCAGATTAAATGGACGGCACTTGACTGTTAGCTATTCAAGGACTGAGACAGAACCTCCATGTAAGTTCACCACAACGAAGCATCTCCCCTTGCGAGACTCAGGCCCCATATCTTGTGGTGGATGATGAAGCCCTTGAGCTACAATACTGCATCCAAAATGAGCAAAGTACACAGCAGTTCCTGATATCCCTCTGATACAGCAATCTTGCTTGGATGTCTTCAGTTTTATTTTCCAGAGACTGTACATCAGGATAGCAGAGTGGAGGGTGGCGGGGGGGGGGGGGGGGTGGCTGGTGTTAAAGGGCCTGGCAGGCCAGCAGACTTTCCTCATTCCCTTTTTCTTAAAGGAGGACTGCACTCATAACCCAAGACTGCCGTCTGGAGATCGTCGGTTTTGAGGATTGCTATATTTTTTAAATGTCTTAGAATGATATTGCTTGCTAAAGTACCCATAGCTGAGACTGTGGATTTCAACTCTAGTCATCTTAAACAGGAATATTTGATGATTCCCATTGGAGCTGACCATAAACAGTTGCCACTTATTGGCACCATCTTGACTGAAAGTGCATTTAGAATAGGATGGGAGCAGAAGAGTGAATCAGGGAGTCATGAAGGGAACAGTCCCTGTAAGCTGCTGAAAGTGAAGGAGAGGGCAAGGTGGAAACACTTTGAAGGTGGCAGAAAAGGATCCATTGAATGTGGAGGCTGATGAGGTGCAAGGGGAGGACCAGCGAGCTCAATCGTTTCATCTGTGAGGAGAGGAGAGTGAGAGCAGAGGAGCAGGAAATGGATGAGTTGTGTTCAAGCTTTGTTAGCAGAGGGGTAGCCACAGTTCAAGAAATTAATCCTTTTTGAAGTGTCCATCAGGAAAGTCTTTGGAGCAAATATGGGAGAGACAGAGGAACTGGGATAATGGAATGGAACTCCTATGAGAAGCAGTGTGGGATACAGAGTAGCCGTGGTGGCTGTGGGAGTTGGTCAGCTTGTAATGGATGTTAGTAGCTAGTCTGTCTCGTGAAATGGAGACAGAGAGACCCAGAATCAGAAAGGAGGAGTCAGACCATGTGAAGGTGAGGTGACAGGGTTATACATTCATTTGTCTGGGTTCTCCCTCTCTAACTGCTTCTATTATGTCCTTCACACTCCTGTCAGAGGGTCTTCAATCTGATACGTTGTTTTAAAGAAGAAAAGATTAGCTTTATTTGTCACATGTGCATAGAAACATCAAAATATACAGTGAAATGTGTCATTCGTGTCAGTGGCCAACACAGTCTGAGGATGAGCCTGCAGGAGTTGCCATGCTTCTGGTGCCCACAAATTACCAATCCTAACCCGCCTTTGGAGCCGAAGCTCTCACGAGGTCACGGGGCGAACGTGCAAACTCCTTACAGACAGCAGCAGAAATTGAACCCCTATCTTCCAATTGCTGATGCTACACTATCATGCCACACTGGTTCACTTCCCGCAGATGTGGCCGAGCAATCTGTATGTTTCTAGAATTTTCTATGTTTATTTTACACCGCCAGCCTCACCATTTTCTATTAATAATTTTGAATTCATTGTCCATTTTATGATGTCTCTCTGACTTGTGGTTCTCTGCTGCTCATTATCCCAAAGGACTAACCTTTCCTTGATGACCCAACAATGGTCCTGGAACTGGAGGACTGTCGCTAGATGTGGATGGGTGGCAGGGATGACGCAGGCTTGTTGTTTTGCTGAACACTGTGGGTACGCTATGTTGGTGCTGGAATGTATGGTGACACTTGCAGACCTCCCCCAGAACAGTCTCTAAGTGTGTTCGTCATTAACTCAAATGACACATTTCACTTTTCGATGTGTTAACCAAACCTGAATCTGAATCTTTCACGTGATACCAACAGTTAAAATAAAAATTAAGACCACAAACAGGGGAAAATCTGCAGGTGCTGGAAACCTATAGAGATACACTCAAACTGCAGGAATAACTCAGCAGGCCGGGCAGCATCTATGGAAAAGAGTAAAGAGTCGATGTTTTGGGCCGAGACCCTTCATCATTCTGGAACTACTTATTCACTTTGGACATCTTCCAGCAGAGCAGAGCTTGGTTTTATCCATCCTTGCTGTAACAGACTGAGTTGCCTATCGTACCAGAGTAAAGTGCTGTAGGTGTTAAACTTCCTTAGGACTGATTATTCTCTGCTTCCACCTTGAGGGGTAACCTGAAAGGGTCAGAGGCCATCCAGTTTTTAATGCAACTTTTAATGTGTCAGAATCTATTTACCTTTAATTGACAAGACCTCTCCTTAGTGAAAGCATGTTGACTTGCTATTTTTGAGGACTTCACGACTGGCTTTCTCAGTGAAACTATACGTGTCTTGAGCTCAAAGAAACACACAAAATGCTGGAGGACACAGCAGATCAGTTAGCAGCTATGGAGGGCAATAAACAGTCAACGTTTTGGACCGAGACCTTTCTTCAGGACTGGAAAGGAAGAGGGAAGAAGGTGTGTGTGGGGGGGGGGGGAAGGACTGCAAGCTGGTAGGTGATATGTGAAGTCTATTGAAGGGGTAGGTGAGGGAGGAGGAATGAAGTGAGAAGCTGGGAAAGATAAAGGGCTGAAGACAAAGGAATCTGACAGGAGAGGAGAGTGGACCATGGGAGAAAGGGAAGGAGCAGGGGAACTAGAGGGAGGTGATGGGCTGCTGAGGAGAAGGAAAGAAATAAGAGGTGTCAGAATGGGAAATGGAAAAGAAAGAAGGGGGCAATTACTGGAAGTTAGAGAAATCAGCATTCATGGTGTGAGGTTGGAGGCTACCTAAATGAAATATGAGGTGTTGCTCCTCCAACCTAAAGGTGGCCTTATCATGGCAGTAGAGGAGGCCAAGGACCGAGACATCAGATTGGGAATGGGAAGTAGAAATAAAATGGGTAGTCACCTGGAAGTCCCAGCTGTTATGGCAAATGGAACGAAGGTGCTCAACAAAGCAGCCCCCAAACGACATTGGGTATTCGGCTTTCACAGAATCGCTTATGTTTTCAGCTTTAAGTAACCTGGTTCTGGTGCAGCAAGAGGGACAGGGATTCTCAATTTCGTATGGGGGTGGGATTATAGTATTTTATTACCGTCAAAAATGCACTGGAATTGTGTGCATGTTGGCCAACAGGCTGATAGTGCTGAAGCACAGAAAATAAATTCAAAAATCTTTTAAAAATTATCCCAAGTGTTGCATTTCCCCGTGCACTTGGTAGGCGAAAATATTAAGTCACAGGATATGGGTGGCTCTGTATAAGTATGTCTGTGTGCAAGGTGGCTCTTTAACGAAATTTGAGTGTGTGGGAGGGAATTGTTGTTGTTGTCTGCTTGTGGATATTGCACACTCCTGTTCCAAATCCATGGGTAGTGATATCTGGTACACCTTTCTCATCAAATCACTGTATCCTGATTCAACCAACCGTGGATTGGGATTGAAAAGAAAACCCCGAAGTTCTCTCTCCAGCACTCGTTGTTTGAGCATTGTTCGCCTCGCGTCTCATTCGGTTGCTACTTGTGTTGTGCACACCCTTTATTTCTGTGAAAAAACGGCATTGTATTGGGTATTAGGTATTATAAGTAATCTAGAGATGATTTAAAGTATACGGGAGGATGTGCGTAGGTTAGATGTAAATGCTACGCCATTTTATATACGGGAAGAGCATCTGCGGAATTTGGTATCCGCGGGGGGTCCCGGAACCAAACCCCTGCAGATATGGAGGGCCGACTGTAGTAATGACGCAAAGGGCTTGCTGCTGTTATAAAGTACAAAAGGATCTCAGCCCCTGTGGCTTTCCAACTGTGTCCAGTGCATCATTGCTCAGTGCTGAGATCAAATGTCCAGTCTCCTTCCCCAGCAGAGTAGGAAAGGAGCGCCAAGCAGTTATCCCCCTGTGATAGGTAAGTGCGGTCACCCCTAGGTTGCAGAAGACGGGTAACTGTCAGGAGAAGAAAGGGAAAAGCACAGCCTATGCAGAGTACCCCATGGCCGTTCCCCTCAATAATTTTAGATAATAGGTGGATGCTGTGTACTTGGATTTTCAGAGGCCTTTGACAAGGTGCCACACATGACAAGCCAAGAGCCCTTGGTATTACAGGAAAGATTCAAGCACGGATAAAGCAGTGGTTGATTGGCAGAAGGCAAAGGATTAAAGGGAGCCTTTTGTGGTTGGCTGCCAGTTACAAATGGTGTTCCACAGGGGCCTCTATGGGGACTGCTTCTTTTTACGTGATATGTCAGTGACTTGGATGATGGAATTGATGGCTTTGTGACAATGTTTGCAGATGATATGAAGCCAGGTGGATAGACAGGTAGTTTGGAGGAAGTAGAGAGGCTACAGAAGGACTACAGGTTGGGAGAATGAACAAAGAAGTGGAATACATTTTTTGGAATTATATAGCCATGCACTTTGGTAGAATAAATGAAAGGATAGACTATTTTCAAAATAGAGAGGTAATTCAAAAATCTGAGGTGCAAAGGAGCTTGGGACTCCTTGTGTGGGATTCCCTTATGGTTAATTTGCAGTTTGAGTGGGTAGTCAGGAAGGCAAATGTGATGTTAGCATTCATTTCAAGAGGACTAGAATATAAAACCAAAAATTATAACCCCTGGTGAAGCCTCATTTGCAGTATTGTGAGCAGGTTTGGGCCCTGTAAGAAAAGATGTGCCGACATTGGAGAGGGTTCAAAGGGGACTCATGAAAAATGATTATGAAATTGAAAGGCCTGTTACATAAAGAGTGTTTGATGGTTCTGGGACTGCAGTCACTGGAATTCAGAAGTGGGTGGCCTTATTGAAACCTATCGAATGTTGAAAGCTTCTATAGAGTGGATGTGCAGAAGGTGTTCCCTATAGTGGGGTGTCTAAGACCAGACGGCACAGCCTCAGAATAGAGGGGTGTCCTTTTAGAATGGAGATTAGGAGGAATTGCTTTAGCCAAGAAGTGGTGGATTTGTGGAATTTGCTGCCACAGGCGTCTGTGGAGGCCAAGTCATTGGGTTCATTTAAGACAGAGGTCAATATAGTCTTGATTAGTCAGGGCATGATGGGATACGGGGTGAAGGCAGGAGATTGGGACTGAGAAAAAATGAATTAGCCATGATAAAATTGTAGAGCAGATTCGATGAGCCAAACAGCGTATTTTCTGCTCCTATGTCTTGTGGTCTTATGGGCTTTTCCTGTCTTCTCCAGGACGTTCCCTTGGATGGACATAGGATACTTCAGGAAAACTTCCGGTCATTTTGCAAATCAGAACAAAAACTGTATAGCTTAATAAAACTAACGACTGATTATATTATAGCTTTTTTTTTTATCATTTACCAGAAGTCAATTTCAGTGGACATCTGCAAGGAAGGGTGAAAGACAACAGAAGGATGGAGTTCTATCCGGACTGCTACACTGAGCCGTATATTGAAAGCTACATGGACAGCACAGTCATCTGCAATGAGCCTGTCATCTACAATGAGCCTGTCATCTGCAATGAGCCTATCATCTGCAATGAGCCTGTCATCTGCAATGAGCCTGTCATCTGCAATGAGCCTGTCATCTGCAATGAGCCTATCATCTGCAATGAGCCTGTCATCTGCAATGAGCCTGTCATCTGCAATGAGCCTGTCATCTGCAATGAGCCTATCATCTGCAATGAGCCTGTCATCTGCAATGAGCCTGTCATCTGCAATGAGCCTGTCATCTGCAATGAGCCTATCACCATGGCTAACAATTATGATATTGTGGTAATATTGTTCAGTGAATGAATGTTGCTTGGAGGCAGAATGCTTTTTAGAGGTAGAATGTGGCTGAGATGTAGGTTACCATGTCAGAGACTTCAGCAAATTTCTGCAACTGCACTTTGAGGAGCATTCTAACTGGCTATATCACTTGTTTGCATTAAATTCCATCTGTAGTTTTTCAGCCCACTATTCCAGTTGGTCTGGATCCCGCTACAAGCTATGATAGTCTTTCTGTAGTCCATTACGTCCCCAATCTTGGGATCATCCACAAATTTGCTGATCCAGTTAACCACATTATCATCCTAATCATTGATATAGATGACAAACAACAACGGACCCAGCACCGATCCCTGTGGCACTCCACTAGTCACAGGCCTCCAGTCGGAGAGGCAATCATCTACTACCTCGCTCTGCCTTCTCCCTACAAAGCCAATGTCTAATCCAGTTTACTACCTCATGTTAAGTGACTGAACCTTCTTGACCAACCTCCCATGCGTGACCTTGTCAACTACTTTGCTAAAGTCCATGTAGACAACATCCACTGCATTGCCTTCATCATCCTTCCTGGCAATTTCCTCAAAAAACTTTTAAGATTGATTAGACACGACCTACCACACGTAAAGCCAGGCTGACTATCCTTAATCAGTCCATGTCCATACAAGCACTCATATATGCGGTTCCTTAGAACACTTCCAGTAACTTTCCCACTACTGATGTCAGGCTCACCAGCCTATAATTTCCTGGTTTATTTTTAGAGCCTTTCTTAGACAGTGGAATGATGTTAGCTATCCTCCAATCCTCATTTACCTCACCTGTGTTAGAAATCATTTAAATATCACTGCTAGGGCCCCTGCAATTTCTGCACTTGTCTCCCACAGGGTCGAAGGGAACACCTGGTCAGGTCCTAATTTACCACAAGGCAGCAAACACCTCCTGCCCTGTAATCTGTATGGGGTCTTTGACCTCACTGCTGCTTTGCCTCACTTCTATAGCATCCATCATCAGGGACCCCCATCACCCAGGTCGTGTTCTGTTCTCACTGCTGCCACCAGGGAGAAGGTGCAGGAGCCTTAGGACTCACACCACCAGGTTCAGGAACAGTTATTACCCGTCAAACATCAGGTCCCCGAACCAGATGTTTGAGGGAGAACTCAACTTGTCCCGTCACTGAACTGTTCCCACAACCCTATGACTCACTCTCAAAGACTCTTCAACTCACGTTCTCCATATTTATTGCTTATTTATTTATTATTAGAAACATAGAAAACCTACAGCACAATACAGGCCCATCAGCCCACAAAGTTGTGCCGAACATGTCCCTACCTTAGAAATTACTAGGCTAACCTATAGCCTCTATTTTTCTAAGCTCCAAGAATCTATCCAAAAGTCTCTTAAAAGACCCTATCGTATCCGCCTCCACCACCGTTGCCGGCAGCCCATTCCACGCACTCACCACTCTCTGAGTAAAAACTTACCCCTGACATCTCCTCTGTACCTACTCTCCAGCACCTTAAACCTGTGTCCTCCTGTGGCAGCCATTTCATCCTTGGGAAAAAGCCTCTGACTATCCACACAATCAATGCCTCTTATTATTTCTTTCTTTTTCAATTTGAACAGCTTGTTGTCTTTTGCCCAAGATGATGCCAGTCTTTCATTGATTCTACTATGGGGTTATTATTTATTTTTGGATTTATTGAGTATGCCTGCAAGAAAATGAATCTCAGTGTTGTATCTGGTGACATAGATGGAATTAGACAATAAATTTACTTTGAACTTTTGAATTACACCATGAATGTGTCATAAATGCATTGGCCACAAGTGTATGAATTAGCCAACAGGACCAGGGTGCTTTAACTGAGAAAACAAATTTTTTAATCTTTTCAAGATTATTATGATTGCAGAATTACAATGTTGGCTTGGCAGGGAAATACGTTATCTTCCAACATGAAGAGAGCTTTTGGCACAGTGGCCTTCATAAATCGAAGTGTTGCGTAAAGGAGCTGGGAGGTTATGTTGAACTTGTATAAGACATTGGTGAGGCCTAATTTGGAATATAGTGTGCAGCTGCTGTACCTACAGGAAAGATATTAATAAAATTGAAAAAGTACAAAGAAATTTTACAAGAATGCCATCGGGTCTTGAGAACCTAAGTTATAGGGAAAGGATGAATAGGTTAAGATTTTATTCCCTGGAATTTAGGAGAATGAGGGGAGATTTGATAGTGGTATACAAAATTATGCGGGGCATAGATAGGGTGAATGCAAGCAAGTTTTTTCCACTGAGGTTGGCTGAGACTAGATCTAGAGGTCATGGGCTAAGGACAAAAAGTGAAATGTTTAAGGGGAACATGAGGGGAAACTTCTTCATTCAGTGTGTGGTGAGAGTGTGGAATGAGTAAGCAGGAGAGGTGGTGGATGCAGGCTTGATTTCAACAATTAAGAGAAGTTTGTGTATGAACATGGATAAGAGGGGTACAGTGGACTGTGGGCCAGGTGCAGGTTAATGGGACTAGGGAGAATAATAGTTTGGCATGGACTAGATGGGCTGAAGGGCCTGCTTCTATGCTGTACTGCTCTATGACTCTAGTTGTTCCAGGTAACACAAGCTGTGTTTCTGTGCTCTAATGCTAGATGACTCTCTGATTCTGTGTTGGCAGCTCTGTATCAACCTAAGGGTTAGAAGCTGAAGTAGGTCCCTCAGCCCACTGGGCAGCCAGAGGGAGCAGACAGCTTTCCTGTGGTAATATATCACAAACTTCTGAACCGTGTACAGAATCTACTGTCTCAGTCACTGCACAGTAAATACATTTCATAATGCTGTTTACATTGTAAATACATGGTGGGTTTGTATATTTGTGCATATTTTATCCATTCTAAATTTACTTTTATATAATTCTGTATTCTTTATATGTTGAAAGTCATTTTTTGTTGCATGTCACGCCAAAACTGCACAGCAGATTCTTAGTACGTGTAAGTGCACAGTATATGGCAAACAAGCTGATCCTTCATCCTTAGTATAGCACATTGAGTTGTAACAATCTCTGGAAGGTGGATCCACACCGCATCAAGTCCCTTATCCAGGCTGTTTATGACGACCTTCCTAGCCCATCCAACCTGCACTGCTGGGGCCTTGCAGAACAACCAGCTTGCCCCCTCTGTGAGAAGACCGGTACGCTGGAGCATATTCTGAGCTGCTGCCCCAGAGCTCTTGCCGATGGCCGTTATCGGTGACAGCACGACCAGGCCCTCCGGACAATTGCTGAGACAATCTGCAGCACCCTTAACACTTGCCGGAAAACAAGTCTGGTCAAGAATACAGTCTGCTTTATCAAAGAGGGGGAAAGACTAACAGAACACCAGAAAGCAGCCGGGTTGCTCTTCACTGCGCAGGACTGGAAACTAAAAGCAGACCTGGGGAAACAGCTGCAGTTTCCCTCCCCAAATCACAGAGACCACACTGCCCCCACATTGGGTTGTGGTCCGACTCATCGAAGCACGTTCTTATGCATGAGCTTACCGTGCCGTGAGAAGAACGCATGGAGGAGACCTACGAGCGGACAAGAGCCAAGTATGTGGATCTGAAGAACAACTGCCAAAGAAGAGGCTGGAGAGCAAAATGTTGGCCCGCGGAGGTCGGGTGTCGTGGCCTTACAGGCCAGTCACTCTGCAAAGTATACACTGCACTGGAATCACGGGAGAGAGAAGAAGGAAACCATTTCTACCACCACAGACGCAGCAGAGAAAGTGTCAGGATGGCTCTGGATAAAGAGGGCGTTGCTGCTAGGGCACAGGCCGGGCGAGGGTATATGATGTTGAAACACCCGAAACATCTGACGATCCCAGGTAACATCACTGATGATGTGCCCCAGCTTAGCATCATGCAGATGTTTCTGTAAGAAAATAACACAAAGGGCTTTGCTGGTGTTGCAAAGTATCCCACAGAAGGATCTCAGTCGCCTGTGGTTTCCAGTTGTGTCATAGCATCATGGCTCAGTGCTGAGATGAAATGTTCAGCCCCATTTCCCAGCACGGAAGAAACAGACCTCACTTCTCCTGACTTCCTCAGGGCACTTCCCTGGATGAGCATAGACCCTGAATACTTCAGGAAAATAAAAACCACTTCACTGATTCTTCAGCTACACAGACTGCCCTGACAGCATGCTCCCCTGTTCACTCTTCTCCACCACGCTATTTCAGACATAACATTATCAGCATAAGGCTTGATAAAGCCAGTAAATGTATTCATAGTTGAGCAACACACACAAAATGCTGGCGGAACTCAGTGGGTCAGGCAGCATCTACGGAGGGAAGAAAACAGTGGACGTTTTGGGCCAAATCTCTTCACCCGGGCTGGAAAAGAAGGAGGCAGAAGCTGGATTAACAAAGTGTGTGTCGGGGGATGGGGGGGAGGTTAGGGGAAAGAGTAAAAGCTGGCAAGTGATTGGTGGGAAAAACTGAGGGGGAAGGTGGATGCCCGGCCTGCTGAGTTCCTCCAGCATTTTGTGTGTGTTGCTCAAGATTTCCAGCATGTGCAGAATCTCTTGTGTCGCTGTATTCAGATTAATGCTTCTGTATCCTTTTCGTTCACCAGAATTCAATTTCAGCCCAGGTCGACATGAATCCAGCCTATGGAGGGATGCAAATGATGCCAGGTGTCAGTTATCCCTTTCCAAATAGCGGCAGCAGCTATGCACCGAATCCAGTCTTGATGAATCGGACCGTCTACTTGCCCAATGTGCAACCTGTTCAAATGGTACGCGGTTAAGTAACTGAATGCTGTCGAGATATCACGGTCCCATGATAGATGCAGTAATCTGGATCTATGTAGTGGTTGATTGGTGCAATGTTAATAATTAATGTTAATAAGTGTTAATAAACTTTTGGAGATTCTAACTGCCCTGAAACAGAGTGGCAATAATTAACTGCAGGCCACTGATATTCAGAGGCATGTTTTGTAGCAATTATCCAGGAAATGTGTGTCCCACAGAAATCTGCCATCTTAGATTGGTTTCGGAGCAGGAATTGAGGTATGGTTAATATCTGTATTTCGGACATACACAAATTTAAAAGTCTCTTTTCCGAAGCTTGAAATTATTGAAGCTCAGGAATCACTATTCCATGATCAGCAGACACTGGCCTCACTCACAAAATAAGCTGAAATTAGTCAAACGCAGCATCTCACCTTGACCTTTGCCCTGCATTAACCTTTTAATAACTCTGTGACCTGTTGACAAGACTCTTTCTGTTCCATACCTGTTCCCAAGATTTTCCATGCTTCCAATCACATTCCATTTTCCTGACACTCTTGTGGTTCCTTGCTCACAGATTTTACCTAATTAATGTGTATGTTCTTTGCCTGGAGTTACTGGATGGTTATAAAAGGCAGGATCCAGGACAGATTCATTATCACTGACTCATGTGACCTGAAATTTGTTGTTTTGCAACAGCAATACAATGCAAAGACTATTACTATAAACTACAAAAATAAATAAATAATGTAAATTAAAGGAACAGCAAGGTCATGTTCATGAATTCAGAAACTTCTTGTTTTACTGCGGTTGGCACCCAGCTTAATGGTGCATTACCGCCACCTTCTGTTCTGAAGTGTGGATCAGACGATAGACTTACATTCTAAATCCCTTCACCCATTCACACACAACACACACACACCCTAATCTACACTTTATCCTTACTTCTTTGGCCATCCTTGTACCCTATTCCTGCTTATCCATCATATCCTATAAAAAAAACCCCCTGTATCCCTTAAGAAAGCTAAAAGTACCCGGACCTGTGCTCTCTCACCCATGCCCAGAAACCCTTTTAATGTGAATTCCTGCACCCTCAATTCCCTTAGATTAATTCTCATCATCTCTTTCTGTATCCCATACTTCCTGCAACTCAGAATTACATGTTCTACTGACTCCTCTTCCTGACATTCCTCACACAATCCTGTCTGGTGTTTCCCTGTCATTTTCAATGTTTTTGTTTAGTGCACAGTGCCCCAGCCACACAGTTTCCTCTCTTCTGTATCCACTGCCTACCCGAGTACCTGTAACACTCTTTTGTATTTGATATAAACGCCTCCCCTTCTCCTCTCTGTCCCATCTTTCTTGCCACATTTGGATGATTTTTCCCCAGATTACACACCTAGCCTCTGCTTTACTGATACTAATGTGCATTCAGGGACATTCAGAATCTGATGGCGGAGGGGAGGAAGTTGTTCCTGATTTATTGAGTGTGGGTCTTCAGGCTCCTGTAGCTCCTCCCTGATGGTAGTGATAGGAAGAGGGTATGTCTTGGAAGGTTAGTCTCCTTAGTGATGATATCACTTTCTTGCAGCACCACCTCCTGAAGACGCTCTTGATGGTGGGGAGGGATGTGCCCATAAGGGAGCTGGCTGGGTCCACAAGCCACTGCAGCCTTTAGCGATCTTGTCAGGCTGTGATGCAGTCAGTCAGAACTCCCTCCAGCACACAACTCTAGAAATTTGCAGGAGTCTCAGGCTCAAGTTCAAGTTTAGATTTCATTCAACCATACATGAATACCGATGACTACAGCCAAATGAAAAACACAGTACCAACAGTCACACACAGCACAAGGCACATATAGCACAAATAGATAACGAGCACATATAAGATAGCAGTAAAATACAGTCACACAAAAATACACAGTCCAAGACCCTGAGCCAATGGATGTTGCAGCAATCTGCAATCGAACACAATACAACTTGTCTTCTGCCGAGTGACCACTGGCGAGGGGCGGGGCAGCACTGACTCCCGCTTGGACTCCGTGCCACAGCGCCTCCTGTGGAGCGTATCGTCTCTGATGCGATGCTTCTCTCCTGGGTAGCTGTAAACAGGCAACACAGGGGCCTGAGGCCTAGTCCCCACTTCTACCGAGGCCATGCAGCACCCCACCATCTGCCAATAAATCAGCGAATGGGGCTTGCAGCATTCCATATTAACAATGTCCAACAGCGCTCTACCATCACAAGGAAAGCAATTAAGACGACCACTCACTGTTAGTCTGCACACCGCTTTTATGCACCAACTCCTCCGATGCCTCGCTGACGCAGGCAGCAGCGCGATCCCCGCACATAAAGAATCTCACTAAACTCAAACAAAGTAGAGCTGCTGGTGTCTTTATGATTGTATCAAATCATTGGGCCCAAGATAGATCCTCCAAAGTGTTGTCACCCAGGAACCTGAAGTTGCTCATCCCTCACCACTGACCCCTCAAAGTGTACATTCTCCCTTCCTGAAGTCCATAGTGGTATCATTGTGATCCCACTCAACCAGCCAATCTCTCTCACTCCTGTACACCTCCTCAACATCATCTGAGACACCACCGACAACAGTGTTGTCACTGGCAAATTTATGGATGACATTTCGTCTGTGCATAGCAACACAGTCATGAGTGTAGAGATAGTAGAGCAGTTGGCTAAACACCTATCTTTGAGTCGTGCCGATGTTGACTGTCAGCAAGGATCCACCCTGACTGTGGTCCCCTGATCAGGAAGTTGAGCATCCAGTTTCCTAGAGAGGTGTAGGGGCACAGGTTTTGAAACTTGATTAGAACTGAAGGAAGGATGGTTTTAGGTACCAAACTGTAATTGATAAAGAGCAGCCTGATGTACTGTTGTTGTTTAGGTGTCCAGAGCAGAGGGGAGAGCAAGTGACACTGCATCTGCTGTGGATATAGGCAAATTGCACAGGCAGGAGTTAATTCTAGCCATAACAAACCTCTCAAAGCGCTTCAATACAGTAGATATGAGTGCTACCAGGTGATAGTTATTGAGGCAGGTTACTCTGCTCTTCTTAGGATTGGTTAACTACTAGAGATCAGTGCTTGTTCATGGTAACTGCTGCTGTAGCCCATCCACTTCAAGGTTTGATGTGTTGTGTGTTCAGAGATGCTTTTCTGCACAACACCGTTGTAACACCTGGTTATTAGAGTTGCTGTCACCCTCCTATCGGCTTGACCTAATCTGGCCATTCTCCTCTGACCTCTCTTGTTAACCAGGTGATTTTGCTCACAGAACTGCTGCTCACTGGATTTTCTTTTGGTTTTTTCATCATTCTCTGTAAACTCTAGAGACTGTTGTGCATGAAAACCTCAAGAGATCAGCAGTTTCTGAGATATTCAAACCATTCCATCTGGCACCGACAGTCATTCCATGGTTGAAGTCATTTAAATCACATTTCTTCCCCATTCTGATATTTTGTCTGAACAACAATTGAACCCCTTAACTATATCTGCATGCTTTTATGCATTGTGCTGCTTTCACATGATTGGCGGATTACATATTTACATTAACGGGCAAGTGTACTCGTGTACCTAATAAAGTGGCCACAGTGTATGTTCATATTATTTCTTTCTCAATCTTTTCAGCAGCAAAATTTAAGGATGCCCAACCTTCAGAAGCCTCCTAATACGAAGAAGCCAAACAGACCAAGAAGGAGTATAGACTTGCCTGACACTGGAACTGTTTTAGAAGGGATTCAGAACTGTGCAGAGGCAGTTGGTACAGAGGCAGTCTCCGGTGCAGTGGACGGGTGCTGTTCAGAGGAAGGGTGCTGTTCAGAGGAAGGGTGCTGTTCAGAGGACGGATGCTGTGCGATATTTCAATGCTGTGCAGAGATGTTATGTTGTTTATGTGAATGCTTTTGTGCTATGGAGTGATGATGCACTGAGCCATCACACTTGGAGGGATTCTACTTGCAGTGAAATGTATCAGCAAAGTATGAAATCGAACCCATGGAAGTTCAGAGATCTTTTCATTAACTATTGTTCTGATTTTTCCAGAAGAGCAGATGCCTGTTTCAAAAGCCCGTAAATATCTAAAATACTGTTTCGTTCAAGTGTTGAATGATGACTCCATGAATATACAACTAACTAGGTCACGTGACAAACCAGACACACCCTGAACTGTGCATGGGTACACCTTTAGCAATGTGCAGGAACAATCATCTATTGCCTTCCCCTATGTAGTTTCAATGCAACAGAATCAAAATGCCCCATTAAATTGTTTACAAATTTTATTTAATAAAGACTACTTTTCATTGGAATGCTCTGCCCCAAAAGGCAGTGGAGGCCAAGTCTCTGGATGCATTCAAGAGAGAGTTAGGTAGAGCTCTTATAGATAGCGGGGTCAAAGGATATGGGGAGAGGGCAGGAACAGGGTACTGATTGTGTATGATCAGCCATGATCACAGTGAATGGCGGTGCTGGCTAGAAGGGCCGAATGGCCTACTCCTGCACCTACTGTCTATTGTCTATTGTCTATTTTATTTAATCCATAATTATGCCATCTGTAATTCCATGACCTCAAAATGATCCCTATTGTGCATGCAGTATATGTAAATATGTATTATTTTTTTAAAATGTACTGTGCTAAATCACCATGGCTGTCTCATTAGCACCTTCTAAATCTTCAAGTGCTAACATTGAGAATGAAAAGGTTAATACTTGTTTAGGAATCCCACCACCTGCATCAGAGACAATGAGATTCTGCAGATGCTGGAAATTTGGAGCAACCCACACAAAGTGCTGGAGGAACTCAGAAGGTCAGACAGCATCAATGGAGAGGAATAAACAGTCAACATTTTGGACAAAAACCCTTCTTTTGCTTAGTCCTGATGAAGGGTCTCGGCCTGAAGCATTGACTGTTCATTTTACTCCACAGATGCTGCCTGACCTGCTGAGTTGCTCCAGCATTCTGTGTGTGCTGCCCATCACCTGTGAGTTCCTCGCCTAGTTCACACCATCTGAACTGGAAATAGGTCACTATTCCTTCAATGTCACTGGGTATTATGTCTTTGAAAAAGCTTCACCACAAAGTTTACACAGCTGGCCGACACTATCCACTCATGGGCAATAATTGCCAACAATATAAATGGATTTAATGAGAAGATAATGAACAAGTTCATATGTTGGGTTTGGGAATAAAGAAGGCCCAGGATACTATGGACAATTCTATTGCCTGGTAAGACAGCATCTTGGGATCCTTAAGTTAGAATCAGAACACAGAAACAGTCCATTTAGCCCATCTTGTCTGTGCTGGTCTTTGGCATAGATCTAATAGGACCAGATTTTTTTAACATTTGATTCAACGGATAGGATCTCATTCGATCTATGCAGATGTCCTTGTTCCTGATTCTTGGATCTCCCTCTTTCTCTGTCACTTGTAATGAAGTATCCAGTTTTTAAAACTTTCTGACTGGTAGCAGTTAATCCAAAATTAAATTGGGACCACGACTGGCAATGCCAGGTAAACTGTGGCAGTGGTCCAGGCTACCCACTCATTTTAATTGGGTGACACTATTAGTCACTTGTGAATTTTATATCCAAGAAAGGTCTTAGAATTAAGAAAAGTCTAATGGTTTTCAATGTATTCCAATACACTGTTAATATATATCAGCAATAGTTCCACCAAATTTATGAAGTTGCTCTTTCCTCCATTAATTAATCATTCATAGTTTGTTAATATTTGTTGAAGACTTGGTTGGATATCTTATTTGAATCTGTGCTGTTTAAACAACAGATGATTTTTGCACTAATTGAGATGGTATTGGTGATACCTGGTGATGTTTTGCAGGCAGCTTACAAAATTTCTTTCTATTTTTTTTATATCTACCATGAATGCTGGCAAAAATTGAATCTCCGGGTTGTATATGGTGACATATATGTACTTAGATAATAAATTTATGTAAAACTTTGAACATTATATTAACTTCATTGTATTAACATTAGGCAGCAAGGTAATGAAGTGGTTACTGTGAAGTCATTACAGTGTCGCCGACTAAGGGTTCAATTCTGCTGCTGTCTGTAAGAGACCATGAGAGATTCCTCTAGGTGCTCCGGTCTCCTCCTCCTTTCCAGCAATGTAGGGGTTAATAGTTCTTCGGTAACAGGTAAAATTGGGTGGTGCGAGCTCGTGGGGGCAGAAGGGCCTCTTACTGTGCTGTAGCTCTAAACCTAATCTTATAAGATTCCATATTCAAACTTAGGTGGATTCATGTTACAGTAGTGCTTAAATTGGGTAGAACTTTGGTTTCACACCACATTTAAAACTGGTTTATTAACTTCAATTGAGCATTACATTTACTGTAAAACTAAATTATACCAGATCTTCTCACCTCGTGGCAGGAAGTTTTGATTAATATTTGTCATCATGGTTTAAAAATACAGTTGGAAAGGTATTTGATAAAAACACAAAATGCTGGCAGAACTCAGCAGGCCAGACAGCATCTATGGAAAGAGGTAGTGGCGACGTTTCGGGCCGAAACCCTTCATCAGGAGTAAAGGGTTCTTCACTCCTGATGAAGGGTTTCGGCCCGAAATGTCATCACTACCTCCTCCCATAGATGCTGTCTGGCCTGCTGAGTTCTGCCAGCATTTTGTGTTTTTATTTATTTCCAGCATCTGCAGATTCACTTGTGTTACCTTGGAAAGGTATTTGAATGTTTTTCTTTTGTCCAAGTTATTTTTCTCGAGGAACTCAAATGGTAACTCTTCAATATGGATATATATTATTTGAATAAAATTAGGTATTTGTAATTTCTTGCTACCATATAGTGCCACCATATTATAGACTTGTTAGAAAGAAGAGAAAATCTGCAGTTGCTGGAAATCCGAGCTACATACACAAAATGCTGAAGGAACTCAACAGGCCAGGCAGCAGCTGTGGAAAAGAGTACAGTCGACTTTTCGGACTGAGGACCCTTTGTCCTGCTGAAGGGTCTCAAAGGTTTCAGATGTACATTTAATGTCAGAGAAATGTATACAATACATACCCTGAAATTCTTTTTCTTTACAACCATCCGCAAAAACAGAGAAGTGCCCCAAAGAATGAATGACAGTTAAATGTTAGAACCTCAAAGCCCCCCCAGCTCCCCCCTCCCACACATAAACAGCAGCAAAGCAAGGATCCCCACTCCCCCACCATTAAAAAAAGCATTGGCACCCCCACTGAGCCTTCAAGCATGCAGCAAAACGTCAATAAAGATGCAGTACCCCATGGAATACTCATTCACCCGGAATTCAACATACCACAGGCTCTCTCTCTCCCTAATAAGGGAAAAAGAGATGTCTCCATTACACTAAATCATTGAATGTACTGTTTTCCATAGATGCTGCCTGACCTGCTGAGTTCCTCCAGCATTTTGTATCTAGTTGTTACTGCAATTTTGTCATCTGGAAGCAGAATAAAGTTATCATGAGTAATATATGGGATAAGTCTTCTCTTTTTGCATAATTACATGATTAATTCTGCTCAGGGTTCTTTGGAAGTAATTTGATACTGGTATGGGTTAAAATTCTGTCCTTTAGTTCAAGAACAGGGTTTGATTAAGTTGGTTTCATTTAGTTTAGAAAGAGGATGAATTCATGACTGGAGACTCCTGCTGGTCACTGGTGGTTCAATAAATCACAGAACAAGTTAGTCTGTATAAAAGTGAAAGTTGCTTAACTGGTTCGACCTAAGAGTCAATCAATGCAACTTAACGTAATGCAGCCCACTTGATGACGTTTACAAGACTTAAGGACCTGAGTGATAGGGAGGGTTGAATAGGCTAGGACTTCATACCCTGGAGAGTAGAAAAATGAGGGGAGGTTTGATAAAGGTATTTAAAACTACGAGTGGTATAGACAGGGTAAATACAAGCAGACCTCTTTCCACTGAGCATGGATGAGACAAGAACTTGAGGTTCTCATCTAAGTGAATGAGCAGACAGCAGAAGTGGGGGATGCGGGTTCAGTTTTAATATTTAAGAGAAGTTTCAGGAAGTACATGGATGGGAAAGTTATAAGGTCATGGTGTTATAGAAAGCGACAGCAGAGAAACAGGCACTTCAGCCCATCTGGTCCATGCTGAATCAACTAAACTGCCTTGACCCATCGACACACACCCAGACCATAGCCCTCCATTCTCCTCCCATCCAAGCACGTTCTCTTAAATGCTGAAATCAAAATCACATCCAGCACTTGCGCTGGCAGCTCGTTCCACACTCTCACCACCCTCTGAAGAAGTTTTTCCTCATGTTCCCCTTAAACATTTCACCTTTCACCCTTAACCCATGACCTCTAGTTGCTGTCTCATCCAACTTCAGTGGAAAAAGCCTGTTTGCATTGGCCCTATCTATATCCATCATAATTTTACATACCTCCTTCAAGTCTCCTATCGATCTTTTACATTCTAGGGAATAAAGTTCTAACCTATTCATCTTTCCTTATAATTCAGATCCTCCAGTCCCAGTAACATCCTTGTAAATTTTCTCTGTACTCTTTCAATCTTATTTTCATCTTTCCTGCAGGTAGGTGATCAAAACTGCACTCAATACTCCAAATTAGGCCTCACCATTCTTATACAATTTCAACATAACATCCCAACTCCATACTCAGTACTTTGATATATGAAGGCCAATGTGCCAAAAGCTTTCTTTACAACCCTATCTACCTGGACCACCACCTTCAATGAATGACAGACCTGTATTCCCAGATCCGTTTGTTCTACTGCACTCCTTAGTGCTCTACTGCTCACTGTGTAAGATCTTACCTGGTTGATCCTGCCAAAGTGCAACACTTCACACTTGTCTGCATTAAATTCCATCTGCCATTTTTCAGCCCATTTTTCCAGCTAGCCCGTTGCAAGCCATGATAGACTTTCTCACTGTCCATTACACCCCAATTCTGGTGTCATCTGCAGATTTGCTAATCTAGTTAACTACATACATTATCATCCAGATCATTGATATAGATGACAAACAACAACAGACACAACACTGATCCTGTGGCACCACCACTAGCCACAGGCCTCCAGTCAGAAAGGCAACCATCTAGCACCACTCTCTGGCTATTCCACAAAGCCAATGTCTAATCCAATTTACTATCTCATCTCAAATGCTAAGCGACTGAACTTTCTTAACCAACCACCCATACAGGACTGTGTCAAATGCCTTGCTGAAGTCCCTGTAAGCAACGTCCATTGCCTTACCTTCATCAACTTTCCAGATAACATTGTTGAAAAACTCTATAAGGTATCACACACAAATCTGTGCTGACTATCCTTAGTTAGTCCCTGTCTATCCAAATACTCATATATCCAGTCCCTTACAATACAGTTCAATAACTTTCCCAACATAAATATCAGGCTCACCAGCCTACAATTTCATCGATTATTTTTCTTAGCCTTTCTTAAACAGCAGAATAATGTGCAATATCCTCCATCTTCCAGTACCTTACCAATCGCTAAGGATGATTTAAATATCTCTGCTACAGCCCAAGCAATTTCTGCACTTGCCTCTCACAGGTGCTGAGGGAATACCTTGTCAGGCCCTGAGGATTTGTTCACTCTAATTTACCTCAGAACAGCAAACAGCTCATCCTCTGTCATCTGCATACAGCCCCATGACCTCGCTCACTTCTATAGATTCTATGTCTGTCCCCCCAGTAAATACAGATGAAAGCAATTCATTTAAGGTCTCCCCTATCTCTTTTGACTCCATGCATAGTTTAACTTTCTGATCTTTCAGAGGATCAATTATGTCCCTTGCAATTCTTGTGCTCTTAACATATCTGTAGAATCCCTTAGGATTCTCCTTCACGTTGTCTGCTAGTGCAATCTCATTCCTTCTTTTAGCCCTCTTTAAATTCTTTCTTAAGAGTTCTCTTGCATTTCTACACCCCTCAAGTACCTCATTTGCTCCTAACTGCCTATACCTGCTATGCACCTCTTTTTTTTCTTCTTTACAAAAGCCTCAATATCTCTTGAACACCAAAGTTCTGTAAACTTGTTATCCTTGCCTTTTATTCTGATGGGAACATATAAGCGTTGTATTCTCAAAATTTCTCTTTTGAAAGCCTCCTACTTACCAAGTACACCTTTGCTAGAAAACAGCCTGTCCCAATCCACATGCCAGATCCTTTCTGATACCATCAAAATTGGCCCTTTTTTTTCGATTTAGAATGACAACCTGATGATCAGGCCTATCCTTCTCTATAACTACCTTGAAACTGATGGCATTATGATCACTAGATGTAAAGTATTCCCCTACACAAACTTCTGACACCTGCCCTGTCACATTCCCTGATAGGAGATCATGCATTGCACACTCTCGTGTTAGAACTTCTAGGAACTGATTTAGAAAATTTTCCTGAACACATTTGACCAGTTCTAGTCCTCTTATAGTATGGGAATCAATATGTGGAAAGTTAAAATCATCTACTATAGCGACCTTATATTTCTTCCAACAGTCTGCAATTTCTCTACAGGTTTGTTCCTCTAAATCCCATGGACTGTTGGGTGGTCTATAATTCAGTCCCTTTAATGTGGTTATAACTTTCTTATTCCTCAGTTCTACCCATAGCACCTCACTAGATGAGTTCTCCAGTCTGTTCTGACTGAGCACTGCCATGACATTTTCCTTGACTCGTAACACCACCCCTCTCCTTTAATTCCTCCCGCTCTATTATGTCTCAAACAATGGAACCCTAAAACATTGAGCTGCCAGTACTGACCCTCCAGCAACCAAGCCTCACTAATGGCTACAATATCATAATTCTTTGTATTAATCCATGCCCTGAGCTCATCTGCCTTTTCTACAATACTCCTTGTATCGAACTATATGCAGCTCAGAACATTAGTCCCCCCTTGCCCAACCTTTTGATTCCTGACTTTGTCTGAGGGCTTAAGAACATCTATCTCCACAACTACTCCACGATCTGAACTGGCACTCTGTTTCCCATCCCCTGCAACTCTAGTTTAACCTCCACCCCCCACCCCACACCCCGCCCAGTGCAGGGCTAGCAAACCTACCTGCTAGGATATTTGTCCCCCTCCAATTCAGGTGCAAACCATCTCTTCTGTAGAGGTTCCACCTTCCCCGGAAGAGAGCCTAATGATCCAAAAATCTGATGCCCTTCCTTCTACAACAGCTCCTTAAGCGTGTGTTAAGTAGCATGGTCTTCCTATCTCTGATCTCACTAGCATGTGGCATGCATAGCAATCCTAAGATCACAAGCCTGGAGGACCTGTCCTTTAACATAGAACCTAACTCCCTGAACTCACTTTGCAGAACTTTGTCCCTCTTCCTACCTATCTCATTGGTACCTATATGGACCACGACCTCCAGCTGTTCACCCTCCCACTTAAAGATGCTGAGGACTTGATCAGAGAGTTCTTGAACCCTGACACCTGAGAACCCGTCTGTTTCCCTAACTAATTAATCCCCTATCACTACAGCTTGCCTCTTCTTGTGCCCTATCCCTTTCCCATCTGAGCCACAGAGCCAGACTCAGTGCCAGGGACCTGACTGCTGAACTACGAGAATATGGTCCAGGTGCAATGGGACTCAGGAAAATAACAGTTTGACATGGACTAGATGGGTTGAAGGTTCTATTTCTGTGCTGTAGTGCTCCATGACTCTAATTGTTCCAGACAACACAAATTGTAGTCCAGCACAACATTGAGAAGAAGATGCTGCACAATTGTAGACCTTCTGACTGCTGTCTCAGGTGCTGGTAATCTTCCATATACATCTTCTCCTGTACCATCTGCTCACTGTCAACCTTCCTGCAAGCACATTTAACCTTTTCCCTCTTGTGTAATTGTCTACTATTTGGAAAAGGTGCTGTTCACCTCAACTAACACCCAATACAGCAAGTTCCAAATTCTGACCATCAAATGAATTGGACCAAATGTCTCTAATGGGTCCATTTCTCACTTGTGCAGAAGACTAAAAATAGCAACTCTAATTTTTAGACTTCCTCACAGGCAGCACCATTCACCCTGTTCAATCCAAAAGACTTTTGATAGGTTACCCAAAAATCATCACTCTTCCAATCTCTAAGCACATTCCAGATATTTCTCAGCCGAGTAATTAGATTAGGTAGCATGATTTGTTTCAACAATGCATGACTGAAAATGTGTTCATGATGAAGTGAAATTGAAAATGATAATTATTTCTGGATCATTTTGCATCACTCCATAATGTTACAAAATATTTCCAAAGTGACCGATGTGTTTTAGGTATCTGATGTGATTTCTGCATCAAATTGACATTATTCTCTTTGCAACACACACAAAATGCTGGAGGAACTCAGCAATCAGGCAGCATCTGTGGAGAGGAATAGGTAGTCGATGCTTTCGGTCAAGACGCTTCATCAGGACTCATAAACACAAGAGACTCTGCAGATGCTGGAAATCCAGAGCAATCCACACAAAATACTGGAGGAATTCAGCAGAATATATGAAGAGGAATAAACAGTCACTGTTTCGGGCTGAGACCCTTCATCAAGACTGGAAAGGAAGGGAGAAGAAGCCAGAATAAGAAGATGGGGGCAGGAGAAGGAGCACAAACTGGAAGGTGAAACATGAAGCCAGGTGAGGGGGAAGGTTGGTGGGTGGGGAGAGATGATGAAGTGAGAAGCTAGGAGGTGATCGGTGGTAGGGGTAAAGGACAGAAGACGAAGGAATCCGATAGGAGATGAGAGAGGACCATGGGTGAAAGGGAAGCAGCAGGACACCAGAGGGAGGTGATAAACAGGTGAAGTGAAGAAAAGGCGTAAGAGGGGAGCCAGAATGGGGAACGGGAAAAGAAGGGTGGGGGAAGAAATTACTAGAAGTGAGAGAAACTGGTGTTCATGCCGTTAGTTTAAAAGCTACCCACACAGAATATAAGGTGTTGCTCCTCCAATCTGCGAGTGGCCTGATTGTGACAGAGAAGGAGGCCATGTTGGATTGGGAATAGGGATAGAAATTAAAATGGGTTGCCTCCAGGAAATCCTTCCTGTAGCAGATGGAAGGAAGGTGCTTGATAAAGCAATCCCTCAGTCTATATTGGGTCTCACCGATATAGAGCAGGCCACACCGAGAGCACCAGATGCAGTAGATGACCCTGACAAATGTTACGTTTTGTAGCTTCAAAAACTAAGCAAAAGAAAACCAGGGGAGCCGGGAGATGCATGTCTACTTCGTTTTACCTTAGTGAGACGCCATTATATGAAGTGGTGGCATAATGACGAATGCCAGTCACATACTTCTTACATATAGCCCCTTATAAATTGTGTAAGCAAAAAACACTTAGTCAAACAATATATTTACAACATTACTCAAATATTACTGATATATTAAATACTCAAAACCACTCCTTGCTTAGTTATAAACTCCAACTCAATATAGAATGCATCTCAACTCAAATATGTGGCATATTGCTCTCTATTGAGATATATATATATATGTATTGTTTCAAGCATTTGGTCAATAATGACAGATGAGAAAGCTTGTTAACTCAACAACCGTTTTTATTGTAATAAACACAAAACAGCCCGAGCACCATGACCCGGTGAGTGAACCCAACCAGTCTCACACCGACGGGGGAGGTGACCATCACGCACCCCGGTTACAGTCAGGGTGACCCACAAATACACAAGTGAATAACTGTATAACCCAAGCTAAAATGAACTGGAGCTTTCCACCATAATCCCACAAAAGCATTTTTACATAAGAACAATAAACGGTGCTAGTTATTAGAAATGCAGGGTCAGGCATTTGACCCACCCCCCCCCCCCCCCAGAGCATCACTCTATATATGTATATATACACACAATCATAAATATACATATATATGTGGATAGCTTGTTTTTTGATGGGGAATCACTCTGCTTGGCAGGTGAGACTTGTGGCTGTGAAACAATCTCAGGTTCTGGGGCCTCCTCTGTGGCGGTTGTAAGAGATGACTGTGAGACTGTAGGAAGTGGTTCTGACAGCTCTGAACACTTTTCGTCTCTAATAATTGACCACTGCTCTCCAGAACTGATCAGTGTGTCATCTCCAGTTGACGTCAAACACAATCTCCACTGAGTAGGAGAATGGTCCAGTTCTGTTCTGAACCTTTCCAAGCAGTCACTTTCGATCATCTCCATAGTCGCTCACCAGGACTGCTTATCCAGAAGTGAAAGATTGAATGTCCTTCCTTGAGGAGCCCTCGATCTGTCTCAGCTGTTTGTCCTGTAAATTCCTTCTGAGATTTGCTTTAAGCACAAGGGACGATCCATAAACAGCATGGTTGGTGAGTTGTTGGTTGTGGGGTGTGCTGCATTGCGATATGAAAGGAAGAAGTTGGTGAGCTTATGGTTCAGTGTCAGCGTAGTGTGTTCCACTGACATTGCTCAAAGTGCGTTCCTCAGAATCTAGACAGACCTTTCCACCAAGCCACTTGTAGCTGGATGGTATGGTGTAGATGTAAAAAGTCTTATTCCATTAATTTTCAGGAATGACTGAAACTGTTCCATAACAAACTGTGGTCCATCGTCACTCAATGTTCTGGAATACCAGTCCTTGAGAAGAGGCTTCTCAACACATCAACCGTGAGCAAGGCTGTAGTGGAGGCTATTGGGAACACTTCTGGCTGCTCTGTAGCTGTATCCACTACTACCAAGAAATTTGTGCCCATTGGACCAGCAGAATCCACATGAACCCCCTGCCGAGGCAATGTAGCCCATTCCCAGGGATGGAGATGCACTGCTTTTGGCATCTTCTGGATGTGTTGGCATCCCAAAGAGTGCATGGCAAGCTGCTCGATCTGCTGATCTCTCTCAGGCCACAAGACAAAGCTTTCAGCCAAAGTTTTCATTTTGACCATGCCTAGATGACTGGCATTTCACTCCTCCAACAAGTTAAGCTCTCAACTTGGATGGTACAACTCTCAATCCCTGCGCGAGGCAACCTCCTTCAAGAGCAAGTTCAACCTGGCACTGGTAAACAATGGAGATCTGGAATTTCGACTGTACATTCCGCCACTTTGGGCAGTCATCTAGGTCTGAAATAGTGTGGGGTCTTTTCTGGTTTCCTTTGGATCATTTCTGCCATAATACGAGGACCTTCAATTTTCATTAGGGAGAAAATGTCAAAAGGAGTGTCCTCTTCTATAATTTTTTAGGTATTTCCTTTTCCAAGGGTAAATGGGACAATCATCAGCATTTCCCTGATTAGTTGTCGTCTTGAATTCAAACTTGGCACTGTGCCCTCCAAGAAACAGAGCCCATCTCCGCATTTATGCTGCTGCTGTTTGTGGAAAACCCTTTTGTGGATTGAAAATGGACATTAGTAGTTGATGATCAGTAATGAGGGTAAACTCTTCCATACAAGTACTGAAACATTTCTGTACTGAAACAATACAGGTATTGAGGTATTTTTCACCCCAAACCAGACTCAAAGCCTCTCTGTCAATGTGTGGATCATAATATGTGAGTAGAGTATCTGATGTCACCATTACCTTTGACTTTTGAAAGCTACCTCACACTTCTTTGTCCATTGCCATTTCTTCCCAGACTGTAGTAATGAGTTCAAAGGTGGATCACAGTAGCCAGGTTTGACAGGAACTTGTATAGTTATTGACAAATACTAAAAAGTCTATGACATGTCCTTTGGCCTTGGGGTATCCATGGTAAGTGATGGTTGGTTTACAGAATTCACATTTGTTGTGTCATGCTTTGAGCCCTTAGTCTTCTAATCTTTTTACCACTGTCTTGAGATTTTGGAGATGTTCCTTTTCATCCTCACTAGTAACAATGATGCCATCCAGGTAACATGGAGTGCCTGGGCAATCTTGCAGCAACTGGTCTGTAGCTTTCTGCCAGAGCATAGCTGCAGATGCTACTGCAAAAATAAGCCTATTATAGTGAGTTGGACTCTTCTTCCATATCCATCTGTAGGTAGACCTTAGCTAAGTCCACTTTGCTGAAAGGTTTTCATCCAGAAAGGTTTCCAAAGATATCCTCTATCCTGGACAGAGGGTATTGATCTACTTTCTGTACTGAATTGATGGTGACTTTAAAATCACTACAGATCCTGACAGAACCATCCTTCTTGGCTACTGTGACCAGTGGCATTGCCAATAGGCTCCAGTTAACCTTGAAAGGAATTCCTTCAGCCTCTATGTGATCTAGCTCACTGGCTACTTTATCACTGATGGTATAAAGAAGATAGGGCTTGGGTGTGGCATTTTCATTTCACTCTATTTTACCCTTGAAATGTTTGAGTTTTCCAATGCCATCCTTGAACACTGCCGTGGCATCAGCCAAAAGCTTTCTTGATTCACTTTCAGTCAGTTTCATTGCATGATGTGGCATGAAAATGGTGGATGGATCTTCAATCAAGTTGTAGTTGTCTCAGCCAATCATGGCCCCACAATCCTAGCCCTCCTGTTTTTACCACTTACCACAATGTAGCTTCTTGGTTGTTGGTTTTCGCTGTTACAAACGTCATTCCCATGGGAATTATCTGTTCTCCATTATCTTATTGGATATCTGCAGGCTTCAGTTCAGTTTTGTGGAATGACTGTAAAGGCTGAGCCAGGGTCTAATTCCATTTTAATTAATTTGCCTTTCACTTCTGTTGTAAGCCATATTGCTTGTCATCTGTTAGTTTTCAAATTTTAGATCTCAAGGCTACCCAGTCCTGTGTCATCAGAATTTTCATCAGTCTCATGCAGACTAGTACTCTTTTTGAAACTGCAACTTGATTTGTTATCTTTTTCTACTCCCTGTGCAGACCATTTACTTTTGTCTGACCGACATGTTCTTTGTATGTGTCCTACTTTGTTGCATTTTCTGTAAGTTTCACCTTTAAACCTGGATTGGTTTGATGTATGTACACCCCCGTCATAACGGTAACACAATTTGTTCAGCCAGGCAGGTTTCTGTTTAGATGTTGCAATTTTGATCATTTTCACTGTCATTCCTGACTGCAACTCAGTTGTGTCTCTGGCTGTTGTTTCCACTGCACTTTTCAACTTTTCATGGCTTTTCACAGCCATTTCAACTGCACTTTTAAATATAAGTTGTGTTTGTAAGATTCCATAAACTAAATAATTTTTCAGTGCATTATTAAGCCCATTACTGAATTGACAATGCTCAGACAATTTCTTCAATTCAGCTACAGAAGCTGAAAATAACTCCCTGCCTCTTGATTCACTTATGAAGCCTAAAACGTTATGTAATCAACAATGGTTTTGGTCCTAAACGTTCCTGCATTATGTTTACAGTATCAGCAATATTTCAAGGACTCTTCATCTCATGTTCTCAGTATCTATTGCTTGTTTATTTATTATTATTATTTCTTCTTTTTGTATTTGCACAGTTTCGTGTCTTCTGCACCCTGAACACCCAAGTTAGGTGGTTCATTGATTCTGAACTGGTTATTCTATAGATTTATTGTGTATGCCCACAAGAAATTGAATCTCAAGGTTGTATATGGTGATATATATGTACTTAGATAATAAAATTTATTTTGAACTTTGAAGCTCATTTCATCTGGTTTGGTTGGAGTAGCCAAGTTTGAAAGCAAAATGTATTCACCAATTACTCGCAGTTACACTGGAACATTCTTTTCATTAGCCACTTCATTTGTTTCTAAATACTGCTCAATTCATTGAAGTTATCTGTTGTGCAATCGAATGCATCTATCTTTTCAATGTAGCCAGCTACTTCTGCTTTTTAATCAATTAATTTATTTATTGTTATCACCCACCTCTCACTGTTTATGAACCCATGAATTTTGTCCACCTTCTGCCTTTTTTTAACTTCACCATCTCCGTGCCCTGGCGAAGAAGCACTAGCTGCGCTTTTTTAAAAAATGTCAAATGTCTTGCAGCATTTCAACAGGGAGGTAGTTGTCGTAGGTTAATTTGAAAACTTACTGATCACCACTCTTATGCTTTATAGCTCCAGAAGCTAATCAAAGGAAACACATGGGAGCCAAGAGATATGTGTGTACTTCTTTTACATATACAGTATGATGATACTGTATTGTATATACAGGGCACTCATATACAGTATGATGTGGTGACATAATGACACATACCATTCATATACTTTTACCTTTAACCCATAATGGGTTATATAAACAGAATGCTTAATCCAACAATATATTGACGATATTACTCAAATATTACTGAAATATTAAATACACAATAATAGACTTGCAAGTGAAGTGTTGCCTCACCTGGAAGGACTGTGGGGCTCTGAATGGGGATGAGGAAGCACTTATGCCACTTGCAGGGATGAGTGACAGGAGTGAGATCAGTGGGGAGGGATGAGTGGGCAAGGGAATCAGAGAGCGAGGAATCCCTGTAGAGAACAATTATGTTCACACATCTTTTGTTTCCCTTTTTCACCTTTACTGTGTTACCGAATTTTGGAATTTTTCAATCTCATGACACAATTTCTGAATCAAGAGACCAGTTTGATCACCTTGTTTTAGTAAAATCTTTGTTGAGGTTTTATCCTGAGAATTTAGCTGGCATTATTTTTCCAAACACAGTTTTTCCTTATCTATGTTCACTTTAGACCATAAGACATAAGAGCGGAATTAGTCCATTTGACCCAAGGAATCTGCTCTGTCATTCCATCATGGCTGATTTATTATCCCTTCAACTCCATTCTTCTGCCTCCTCCCTGCAACCTTTGACACCCTGACTAATCAAGAACCTATCGACCTTCACTTTAAATATACCCAATTACTTGGCCTCCATAGCTGTCTGTAGCGAAGAATTCCATAGATTCACCACCCTCGGGCTAAAGACGTTTCTCCTCATCTCTCTCCCTCAATTCTCAGGCTATGCCCTCTGGTCCTATACTCCCCCACTACAGGAAACATCAAATCCATATCCAATCTATCTAGGCCTTTCAGTATTTGATAGGTTTCAATAAGATACTCCCTCATTCTTCTAAACTCCAGTGAGTACAGGCCCAGAGCAATCAAATTCTCCTCTCAAATTAACCCTTCCATTTCCAGAATCACTCTCATGAACCTCCTCTGGACCCTCTCTAATGCAGCAAATCCATTCCTAGATAAGGGGCCCAAAACTGTTCATGATACTCCAAGTGTGATCTGACTAATGCCTTATAAAGTCTCAGCATTATATCTTTGCTTTCATACTCTAGTCCTCTCGAAATGAAATTGCCATTCTTACCACCGACTTTTACCACCACTAGGAAATAGTCTACGCCTTTATTACTTTAATTTAATGAATTTCCATTTCAGATCTAATCTAACATTCCCTGTAATGTCAGACACAAGTACTTCTACTAGAAATACAAGCACAATGTAATTATTGAATCAACTTACTATTTCCTTATTTTTACTTGCAATATTATATCCTGACAAGGATAAAATGACAATTTTGAAAGGTCCACAATTTCCTTTGCTATCTTGTAAAAACATTGCCAAAGCTTCCTTCAATGATATCAAGCCCTGTTGGAATACTGTGGGCTTGCCGTTTCAGCGCTGCAAGTGTAGTGACACATGTGGGCTGCCCTGGCTGATTTGATTTAACGCAAACGACTCGTTTCACTGTATGTTTCAATGTCCACAGGAAAAGTAAATCTAATCTTTAAAATCTTCCGTCTTTAATTTCTATAACCCTTTTTGTCTCTCCTTGCTGTTTATTTCTGTCCCAGTACTCACTAATTTTACATTCTCTCACCAAACCAACCAAATTTGAACTCTTGATTAACCAGATTCCCACTGTCAGTATCAGTTTATTTTCTTGGTTAGGCTTAACCAGGTTTAGAGTCTAAACTCTTCTTTCTTTCCAAAATTAAGATTGAATTCATTTTAAGATCACTTTTGGATGAATAGTCCCTTAGGGCTAAATTATAATTGCCCTGTTAATGTCATAACGCCCTGTGGTCCATTGTAAAAGACCTTAATCATCCCATAAAACAAACAAACAAGCTTAAATCCAATGGATTTGAATAACACTACTGCATGTTTCTCATGTAAAACACGGGAAACAGATGGCAGTAATCAAGGGAGGTTCTTAACTATCCCTGGGCCAAAGGCAAAGATTGGTGATTCAGATTCATGGAAGGTTTTCCTTTGATCACTCATGACAGGCCCAGGTGTTGCTATGTTCTAGCCTCGAGGAAATTAGCTGTAGAGCAATTTTACTTCTCTAAATCGCTGTTTATTTCATGATGAATGTGACACTTGTTACTGCAAACACCTCGGAGCTTGTAAAAGAGAAAGACCACATACTTATACATCCAAGTGCATTTTGCATCTAATAGAGCTATTAGCATTGGGTAAAAATTCTTTGTTGTGTTTCAATCAGGAAGAAGGCTCCTGAAATGGACTGATCACAAGCACCACAACCTCTAATACACTTACACTATGTTAATTAAAGCATGAATTGTCAAGATAAATCTACAAATGATTAAGCTGCAGTTTTTAAAGTATACTCTGACAACTAGCAGAATTATTATTGTCACATGTAGCAAGGTAGTGTAAAAGTTTCTTATGTACGCCATCCATATAAATCATTACTAATAGTACTGCAATTACTCAAGTAAAGTATGATGTTCTCCTGAGGGGTTGTCTATTGGGGGGTCCTCGGGTGGCTGTCCAGGCCAATCCATGGTCTACGTATTTTGGTACAGATCATTACATCCCATCGGTATGTTGAGGTATAACAAGGGTAAACAACAGCATGCAGAATAAAGTGTTACAGTTGCAGAGAACATGCAGTGTAGGCAGGCAATAACGTGTAAGGTCATAACAAGGTGGATTGTGAGGACAAAAGCCTATCTTATCATGCTAGGGGGACCAGTCAATAGTCTTTCAACAGCGGGTTAGAAGCTGTCCTTGAACCTGGTGGTACGTTTATATTTCAGGGGGAAAGAAGAGAGAATATCCAGGGTGGGTAAGGACTTAGATTCAGTTGGCTGCTTTCCTGAGGCAGTGAGAAGTGTGGACAGAGTCCATGGTGCTTTCTGTGATGTGCTGAGCCGTGTTCACAGCTTTGCAGTTTGTTGTGCTCGTTGGTAGTGCAGTTGCCAGACCAAACCTTCATGTATCCAGATAAAATGCTTTCTGAGATGCATTGATAGACGTTGGTGAGGGTTAAAAGGACTTGCCAAATTTCTTTAGCCTCCTGGGAAAGTAGCAGCATTGCTGAGTATAGCTTGGCATGATGGGATGCTTGAACAAATTATAATATTTAAAAGCTAGGGAGAGAGTTGGCAGAGCTAGCCAAGGGACAGAGCAACACCACAAAATGCTGGAAGAACTCAGCAGGCCAGGCAGTACCTATGGAAAAGAGCACAGATGACGTTTTCGGCCTTTGACAATATTTCGGAGTTTGGAAGAAAGCATGGGGGTATGGAGGATCTCATTGAAAACTATTGATTATTGAAAGGCTAGAAGGCTGCATGAGGAGGAATTTCTTTAACCACAAGGTGGTGAATCTGTGGAATTCATTGCCACAGATGGTTGTGGAGGCCAAGTCATTTGGTATATTTAAAGCATAAGTTGATAGACCCTTAATTAGTAAGGGTGTCAAAGATTACGAGGAGAAGGCAAGAGAATGGGGTTGAGAGAGATGATAAATCAGCCATCGTGGAATGACAGAGCAGACGATGGACCAAATAGCCTGATTCTCCTCATATGTCTTATGATCTAATGGTCTCACACATCACTCCTTCTCTCCACTCTGCTCTGAAAACTCTTTTTCTCCACTCTCCACCCCATCTCCCCTCACTCTGAGGAAGGGTCACAGACCCAACATAATACCTGGTTTCTGATTTTGTAGACTCTGCTGGACCAGCTGAGTAACTGCTTTAGTTTCAGATTCCAGATTTCCATGGGTACTGTTGTATTTCTTTTCTGTGAAACATGCCCTGCTTCATTTGAAATCATCATTCTGACAAACAGGCCCTAGAGTTTAATGGAGGACTTTCACAAGTGCTGTGAATGATGGAATATTCCTATGTCCATAATCAACCCTGTTTTTTCTCACATTCCTCAGCCAAAAATAACACTTTGATTTGACAACAAAAGAGAGGAAAAGGAAAAACTGTAAAATGTCTATGGAAAGAGGTTTAGATTTAGTATTGAAGAAATCTATTATACTGAAATTCTTTACAATTTAAAATCAGCATCACAGCAATTATAACTTGCATTTAACATTGCAGAACATCCCAATCCACTTGGAACCTTCATGACAAGAGATAAAAACTTTGGCTTAAGCCTCTTAATTTGTTGATAGAACCTGAAATCAAAATCAGAATCAGTTTTATTCTCACTGATATATTGTGAGATTTTTTGTTTTGTGCAATACTTAAAAATTACTATGTTACAAAATAAATAAATAAATAAATAAATAGTGCAGAAGACATAGAATGATGTAATGTTCAGGGGATCTTGGACCGTCAGAAATCTGATGGCAGAGTGAAGGAACATTTTCTTAAATCATTGAGTTTGAGTCTTCAGGCTCCTGTAGCTCCTCCCTTGATGAAAATAATATGAAGCAGGCATGCCCTGGACGGTGGGGGTCTTTAATGATAAAAGCTACTATTTTGAAGATCTCTTGAAGAAGTCTTTGATAGTGGGAAGGGTTCTGCCCATGATGAAGCTGGTTGAGACCAGAACACTCTGAAACCTCTTTCTGTCACAACCATGAACTCTACTGTGGGGGTCTGTGCCCCCTCGGAGGGGGGTGCAGAATGGCATCGACAATCAGGCTCATGAGTATGCATGTTCCAGCCAATTACTTTTTAATCCTGGTGGTATTTAACTCCCTTCCTTTTGTTTCAGTCTTGACCAAAAGTAGAGCAATGTCTCTGCTGAGCATTGTCCTGGTTCCAGGTAAGAAGACTATCCTTTAAAACGATGCTGTTAAGGAGTAATTTTTGCTTAGTATTAAGCTATTACTGCTGAGCTGCTGTTTTGACATGCACCTTAGTTTGAGAGTTCTAATTTACAGTCTTGTTGGCTGAGCATTCATTGGTTTTTTTTCCCTTTATTTCTGCACAGTTCCTATTAAAAATCAGTGGACTGTGGATCAGCTGCAACATCTCTTTCTCCTGGCACTTGAACCATAATGTACATTCTTGTCAGCAAGTCTCAGACAAGCTAAATGGACCCAGCAGAGAGCAAACAGCTGACCTTGGCCCTGGTATTCATTGGCCAGATAGGAGAGAAGTTACAGTCAGAGAAGCTGCGATGGGAGAAGTGACTGTAGCAGTGCGAGAGATACTCTCTGAATGACAGGCCCAGTCCAGACCAAAGTTCCTGGAGGAAAAACTAAAGAGGCTGGATTAGTCAACTTTTCTCACGTAACCCAACAGCTGCTTTCAGAGTGGCAAGCCCAGTCCCAGCTGGGAGAACAGGTGTCAGCCCTCACAGTGACTGCTCGGCAACCTGCCACAGATAGTTGGATTCAGGTGGCAGCAATTACTGCTCTCACAGCTGCATTTCAAAAGCTTACTACTGACACCGAGTCAGACGACAGCCATTACCCCTCTTGTAAACATAATCCAGCAGCCTTTAGCCATGCCAGTCCCTCTCCCAGCATCTCCCGAATCCTCCTTTGCAACGACCTCAGCAACATCAGCCACTAATGCCCTGGCTCCCATAACCATGTATGAACCAGAACTGAGTATTCCTCCCCCAGGCAGATACCCTGGTGACACTGGCAGGTGCAGGAATTTTAATAGACAGTGTGAGCCGACTTTCCAAGCCCAGCATGGTCACTTCCATGATGATGTGCCTAAATTGACATACATGCCGAATCTCTTAGATGGACCCCACTCAGCCTGCTGAATGCTCTATGAGAACAAAATTCCCCTGCAGCCCAGGAGGGTTTTTTATATCTTCCAGTAGGGGGTCAAAAGACTGGACACTGACTCATGGCACAGTGCCAAGGTAGAGGGACAGTAAGTAACGTTCTGCACGCCTGTGTTGTAGATAGAGTGGAATGAGAGATTCTTCATCATTTCCTTCCAACGGGGACTGAGCGTAGGGGTCTGGGGCAAGATCACAGTACATGATAAGCAGGACAGCTTGGATGACCTAATCAATCTGGCCATTTGAACTGGCTACCAGGCAACTAAGTGGCACAGAGAATGAACATCTGGAGCTAACTACTGCTTAGAACACTGCTCATCTGTACCCTCATCCAGCACAGTCCGTGGAGGAGCCTATGCAGGTGGGACGCATACACATATCTCAAGAGGAATGAGATTAGTGGCAATCCAGGACACACCTGGGCTTCATGTCCAAGCACCCAGTAAAAGAGGATACACATTAGTAAGAAGGGAAGTTGTGATGGGTTGGTTCTCCGTGCAAGTTTATTCCCCTAACTGTGTAATGATTCCAGCTTCCTTGTTAAACCCATGAGCTTAAGCATTTATTGCTCAAAATTGGCTCAAAAATGATGAGTTCCAACTGAGCAATTGAGAAAATATCTATGTCAAAGCCCTGCATAGTCGGCCTCTGGGCACCAGCAAGATCCACCTTTCCAAAGAACCTCTCCAATTTGTGCTAGAAGGCAACCATAGGGCTCTCCTTCTCAGAACTAAAGCAATGCTTCACCGAGGAGGTCCTGGAAGCATGGCGACACTGGCTGGATGGGGCAAAGCACCCCTTTCTGGTATGGACAGGTAACAAGAACCTCTATTACACTCTGGACACCAAGAGACGCAACTCCTCTCAGGTCCATTGGGCTCTCCTTCAGCCAGTTTAATTTCACCCTCACCTCACAGCAAGAATACCAAGGCCGATGCTCTCTCTCAGCAGTTCAATGTGCCTGAGGACAACGCCAATCTAAAGTCCATCCTCCCTCGCTCATGCATTGCTGGTCTGGTGATTTCGGGAATAGAGGCGGATGTGAGGACTGCCCGACAGTCAGATTCAGGCCCAGGTGGGAGTCCACTGAAACAGCTGTTTGTTCCCGCCAGGGTGTGCCCCAGAGTTCTGGAATGGGGACACTCATCTCGTCTGGTTGGACATCCTTGAATTCAATGGACCCTAGAATTTATCAAGGGACAATTTTGGTTGCCATCCGTGTCCCAGAACATTCATGATTTTGATTCCATCTGTCCCATTTGGGTGCAGAACAAGATGTCATGTCATTGCCTTGCAGGTCTGCTCTCTCCATTGCTGCCCCTGGTCTCACCTCTCGGATGATTTCATCACTGGTCCTCTCCTGTCTGATGGAAGTGCTACCGTTCTGGTGGTAGTGGACCAATTCTTCAAGGCTTCCCACTTCATTGCTCTCCCTAAACTCTTGTGGCTCATGAGATGTCCACCCTCGTGGTTCAGTGTGTGTTCAGGCTGTATGGCTTCCCTCAGGGCATAGTGATTGATCGAGGACCACAGTACACGTCCTGTTTTTGGAAGGTCTTCTGTTTTCTTGTGGGAGCATCTCAGCTGGTTTCCTCCCCCAATCTACTGTCCAAACCGAGAGAGTGAATCAGGAGCTGGAGACAACCCTGCGCTCCCTTGTCTCTTCCAACCTCATGTCCCGGAGTTCCCAATTGGTTTGGGTAGAGATTGCGCACAATAAACTCCTGTTGACATCCACTAACATGTTCCCTTTGAATACCAAAAGCGATTCCACCCACTGCTCTTCCCTGACCAAGAGATTGACATGGGATTTCCTGCTACTGAACAGTTGGTCCAATGCTACAAGAGCACTAGGAGATGGGCCAGGGCTTCCTTACTGGGTGCTCCGAAGCAACATGCTGAGCAGACTGATCAGTGAGGTTTCTCAGGGCAGGAGAGCTTCCCTTCAAAGTTGAGAGCCACAATTTGGCCCTGCGCTACATGCAACCATTCGTAGTGCAGAAGCCTATGAACAGGTTTCATATAGATTGTGCCTATCAGCATCAATGAAGATTAGCCCAGTATACTGTACCATATTTCCTAACTCATGCCAGAGACTATCTCCCCCTTGCTCTAGTCATCCTCTTCCCCTCCCTGATTGGTGGATGGGTCCTTGGTTCCTCCTGTGTGGAATAGACAACCTCCTGGCATCTCGCTGGGTGCAGGGCAAGGTCCAATATCTTGTGGATTGGAAGCGGTATAGCTCTAACCAATGTTCTTGGGTTTCAGCTCATGACATCCTGGACAGGTCTCTCGTTCAGGTTGCCCAGATATCTGGTGCTTTGAGGGCTGCACCTAGGAAGGTGGTCCTGTCACAGCCATGGACTTTGCCATAGGGTCTGTGTACCTTGGCAGGCAGACTACAGAACAGGTTCGGCAATCACGCTCATGAGTACACACGTTCCAGCCAATTAGTGTTTCTTTGCGGTGGTATTTAACTCCCTTCCCCTTGACCAAAAGCAGAGCAACATTCACCTGAGGCTCTCCATCATACATTTATCAAAATTTGTAAGGGTCTTTGGTGATGTACCAAATTTCCTCAAACTCCTAATGAAGTAGAGCCTCTGGTGTGCCTTCTTCATGATTGCTTCATTATGTTAGGATAGATCTTCTGAGCTGTTTACTGCCTTCCACCATCCTTGGTTCCAGAGGTGCAGTCTCAATAAGGTTGCATGGTCCATGGACAGTGAGCTTGAGGCAGACCATGTGGAAGGTAGGTGAATCCCTGAGGGATGGTGGCAGCCGGCGACATTGAGTGACTGGATTGGTGTGACGCTTCATGGGGTTTGCAAACTTTTATGGCCGTTTCATAAGAAACTTCATTTTCACCATGGCCACATCAGAAAGTGGCAAACCCGACATTGCAGAAAATCCAGAGCCTGTCACACCTGGATGGTCAGAAAGGAGGGGGCCCTCTGGAGTTCCTCAGAGTGCACAGCCGCCAGTACATACGTGCGATTGTCAAGTATGTCAGCCAGATTAGGCCCGTGCTCTAGGGCCTAGTGGATCTGGTTCTTAAGGTCCCAGTCAAAGGGGGCGAGGATCTGTAAAGATGGAATGATGGGCTGAAGGTCGATCTCTGTTTCAGCTGAGTTGAGCTGTCATAGCAGGATGTCCGCCTTAATGTTCTTGGAGCCAGCTTGGTAGATGATGAAGCTGAATTGCTCGAAGAAGGGGGCCCAGCGATCCTAATGTGGGTTGAGCTGCCAGGTCTGTTGAATGGAAATGAAGTTCTGATGGTCAGTCCAGAACAGGAAGGGCTTAGCTCACAATCAGTCAATATCTCCATTCCACCAAGGCCCATTTAATGGTGAGAAGTTTCCTGTCTCCTACTCCATAATGGTGCTGTGTAGAGTTGAACTTGCACAAGAAGAAGGCACAAAGGTGCGTCTTCCCATCTGGTCCTCACTAGGTGAAGCTGGCTCTAGTGCCCTCATCAGATGTGCCCACCTCTGTCACAAAGGGTGTGACAGAATAGGTGTGTCTCTTGAGCTTCTCGAAAGTGTGGTTTTGTGGTAGCAGACTAGCTTTTCCATGAGGTAGACAATTTGGTGAGGGAGGTGAGGAGAGTGACAATTTGGTGTAGTTTTAGATGAAATGGCAGTAGAAGTTGGAGAAGTCTAAGAACACTATAGCTGTTGGAGGGAGCACAGTTGGGGCCATTCAACAACGGTGCATACTTTCTCTGGGTCCATGGTTATGCCTTGGGCTGAAAGGATGTAACCCAGGAAGAAAAAGACTGGGGTGTGGAACTGGCATCTTTATAACTTGCAGTACAGTTGGTTTTTGAGGAGACACTGACATGGTCTTGAGGGTCCCTGGAGAAGATGAGGATGTCATCGAGGTAGATGAACCATACCTGTGCCGCATTCCCAGAGGATCTTTTTAATGAAGGCTTGGAAAATGGCTAGATTGTTGGAAATTCTGAAAGGCATCAGCAAGTATTTGTAACAGCCAGTGGGTGTTATGAGTGTCGTCTTTCACTCCCCCCCTGGCGGATGCAGATCAGGTTGTACACGCTCCGTAGGTCCAGTTTGGTGAAGGTCTGGGCCCAGTGGAGTATTTCAAATGCACTATCCATTAAGGCAAGAGGGTATCAGTCCCTCATTTTGATTTTGTTGAGTCCATGGTAGTTGATGCAGGGACAGAGACACCCATCTTCTCTTTTGACAAAGAAGAATCTTAAACCGGCTGGGGACGGCGATGGTCAAATGAAACTGATTTAGCACTTCGGCAATATAGTCATTCATGGCTTTGGTCTCAGGAGGGAAGAGGGAGAATAAATGTCCTCAGAGGGATGGTGCCCAGGAGGAGGTTGGTCACGTAGTCCTGTGGCAGCAGGGTGCTGGCTTCCTTTCTACACAAAGCGTGCTATTCCTGTGGGTGTTTGAGGTCAAGCGGTTCCTCTATCTCCACAGATTTAAGCGGTGAAGTCAAATGAGGTTGCAGGTGGGTGGGTCCCAAACTCAGCAGTGAAACAGAGTGTTGAGTGAGTTAATCAGGAGGAATTAGAGGGACTCGCAGTGTTTAACAGTGCTCATGTGTACAGGTTGAATGCACACTCTGACCACCCCCAGAACCCAGGGGATCTCTGACGATGGCTGTGATGCAGATGAGAGATAGATTCAGTAGGGAGTGAAAGCTGCACACGGAGTCCCATCCAGAAAGGTGCCAGATGTGCTATAATCTAGCAGTGTGTGTAGAGCCTTTGGTTGTGGAGAACAGAGAGAATGCGTCAGGCTATGGTGCTGGAACAAGGGGCCAGATGGAGCTTACCAGAGAGAAGGGTTCTCATTTCTACCTGGTGGTGCCGTTTCCTGGAAACAGTGGGCATTTGATGCATGAGTGACCGGCTTCTCTACAGTAGGAGCACGAGTTGTTTCCCACCAACATTCCTGGGGGTGGGGGTGAGTTAAGGGTGCTCTACCTAACCACATTGGTTCTGGAAGCAGTCTGAAATGGTTCTGGGAATGGAACTGGTGTTCTGACTGATGATCTGGGAAGTCACTCCTTAAGACGCTTTTCAGCATGGAGGGCCAGAGTGATGAGGCTTTCGAGGTCGGTGGGCATCTCCCAGGTAGACAGCTCATCTTCCAAGTGCTCTGAGAGGCCGCGATGGTAATGGGCCAACAACACTTTCACATTCCAGCTGCACTCCGCTGTGAAAGTCCTGAATTCTACGATGTAATCCGGCACTGAGCATGAGCCTTGCATAGATAAAGTATCCAGTCTGCTGACTCCTTCCTACTTCCTGGATGATCGAAAACCTGTCGCATCTCGGCGATTAAATTCCTCATATTTATTGCTGAAGGTGGGTTTTATTATCCCAGTAAAAGGCAGCCCATGTCAGAGCATCTTTACAGGAGGCAGAGTGGGAGGAATTTAGTTAAGATAAACGTGGGAATTGGTAGGTTTGTAAAAGATGTCAGTCAACAGTTTGTACCTGAGATGGAGACAGAGAGATTGAGAAAGGAGAGGGAGGTGTCAGTAATGGACTTAAGGGCAGGGTGGAAGTTAGAGCAAAAGTTGATGAAATTGACAAGCAAAGCATGGGTGCATGAAACAGCACCAATGCAGTCATCAATGAGACCCGTAGTAAATTAGGAAACTGCTTCATCAGGCACCTCCATCCATCCGCCAAAAGCAGAGCCTGCTGGTGGCCAAACATTTTAATTTTCATTCCCATTCCTGTTCTGACATGTTGGTCTATGGCCTACTCTTGTGCCAAGATGAGAAGTGAGTGATTGTTTTGCTGATTGCCATAGGTCAAAGAGCATAAAGTTTGCTTAGAAGTTTGACTGCTCCAACCAAAGCAGCCGAACTTAGCTTTGCTAATATAACTCAGGAACACTTAGAAATGAAACCATTGTTGATTGCAGAACGCTTTCGGTTTCATAATGGAACCAAAAGGAAGGAGATTTCACTTCAGTGTACGTGGCTAAAATCAAGAGATTGCCTGACAGGCTTAATGATGCACTGAGAGATTATTTATTTTATTGAATCTCACAAGAAACCATTCAAAAACAGCTCCTAACTGAAGCACAACTTATTTAAAAGAACAGTTGACTTCACTGTATCAATAGAAACAGCAGACAGAGACACAATTGAGTTGCAGTCAGGAATGAAAGTGAATGTAAACAAAATTGAAACCAACCTGGCCACCCAAAAGGAGGTGTTGATGAGGCTCTATGGGGCACTGGTGAGACCCCATTTGGAATACTGTGTGCAGTTCTGGGCCCCCTATCTTAGAAAGGATGTGCTGATGTTGGAGAGAGTTCAGAGAAGATTCACGAGGATGATTCCTGGAATGCAGGGACTAACAAATGAGGAGCATTTGTCAGCTCTTGGATTGTATTCCTTAGAGTAAAGAATGAGAGGGGATCTCATAGAAACATTACGAATGTTGAAAGGGTTGGACAGAGTAGATGTGGAAAGGCTGTTTCCCTTGGTGGGTGAGTCCAGGACAAGAGGTCACAGTCTTAGAATTAGAGGGTACCCATTTAAAACAGAGATGAGGAGAAATTTTTTTAACCAGAGGGTCATGGATTTATGGTTTTCGTTGCCACATGCAGCTGTGGAGGCCCGATCATTGAGGGTTTTTAAGGAGGAGATTGACAGGTATCTAATTAGTCAGGGTATCAAGGGATATGGGGAAAAAGCCGGAAATTGGAACTAGATGGGAGAATAATTTAGCTCATGGTGGAGTGGAGGAGCAGACTCGATGGGCCGAATGGCCTACTTCTGCTCCTTTGGCTTGTGATCTTGTGACCAATGCAGGCTTAAAGGCAAAACTTTCTGAAAATGTAACCAAGTAGGACACATACAAATAGTACGTCAATTCATCAAAAATAAATGGATTATACAGGGAAGAGAAAAAGATTTTTTTAAAGTCTATTGGCAGTTTCAAAAAGAGCACTAATCTGCATGCTGGTGATGAAAACTCTGATAATGATGAGAGTGACACAGGTCTGGATAGCCTTGAGTGAAACAATGTGAAAACTAACAGGAGACAAGCAATATGGCTTTCACCAAAAGTGAATGGCAAATTAATTAAAATGGATTTGGACACTGGCTTGGCTATGTCAGTCATTCCACAAAATGAGTTTGCATGTTATTTCAAAGATACTGAACCGAAGCCTGCAGATACCTAATAAAGAACTTATACTGGAGATCAGGTGATGTCTTGTGGGAATGACATTTGTAACCGATAACCAAGAAACCATATTGAGTTTGTATGTGGTATGCATGCACATTGGGCCAGCGTTGTGGGGCTATGATTGGCTGAGACTACTGCAGCTTGAATGGTGATCCATCTGGCATTTTTATGCTACATACCCTGCAACGATGCCAACTGAAAGCAAATGAAGAAAGGAAATGGATGATGCCATAGCAGTGTTCAAGGAGGGCACTGGAAAACTCAAACACATCAAGAGTAAAATAATGCCACACCCAACTTTTACAAAGCCTTATCCGTTCTTTATACCGTCAGTGACAAAGTAGCCAGAGAGCTAAATCCCAAGTGGAGGCCATGGGCAACACCCATGCCCCCGTAGCCAAGAAGGGTGGTTCTGTCAGGATCTGTGGTTATTTTAAGGTCACCTTCAACCCAGTACTGAAAGTAGATCAATATCCTCTGCCCAGGGTAGAGGATATTTTAGCAAACCTTTCTGGAGGCAAACACTCCAGCACAGTGGATTTCGCTAAGACCTACCTACAGATGGAGATAGAAGTAGAGTCCAATGTATTTCTCACCTTAAACACTCACAAGAGGCTGTATCGCTATAATAGGCTTGTTTTGGAGTAGCATCTGCACCTGCACTCTGTCAGAAATCTATGAACCAGGAACCGCAAGTTTGCCCAGACACCCAGTGTTACCTGAATGACACCATTGTTACCAATATGGATGACAAGGGATATCTCTAAAACCTCAAGACTGTGTTTAAAAGATTGGAAGATTACGGGCTCAGAGCACAATTCAACAAGTGTGAATCCTCCACAGTGACTAAATCTTTCAGCCTGAATGGGATAATTTAAAACGTACTATGTTGTGGATGTCTAAATTACAGTGGCATTTTTATATTTTAGCCACACATATATTATACTATCTAATACAACTACTATATAGACATACACAGCATAATAAATGTTACATATTCAAAAATTGAGATTTATTGTACATTGAGCTGGAATTTATAGCTAAACAGGGAGGTGTCCATTTAATATTTCAGTAATATTAGAGTAATATTGTTAATATATTGTTTGATTAAGCATTTTTTCATTTCATTTTCATTAAATAATTCATATGTAAAAGTACATGAAAGGTAAATGTCATTACACTTCCACATCATTGGTGTGTGCCTCACTGAAGAACAAAACCAAGATACACGTCTCCCAGTTCCTGTTTTCTTTTCCTTTGAAAGGAGCTTTATGCTTTGGAGTTACAAAACACAACATTAACCATATAGCAGCAAACAGAACATGCATACTGTAAATGTAAGCTCCGAGCAAACTTCCCTGTTCCTCTCTGTTTAATGCTATTAGTCAATCCTTCCATTTCCTTTCATTTCATGCCTTGAACAAGTTTGCCTTGAAATACATCTTGTGTTGCTGTGTTGCAACAACAGCTTTGCACTCAATATCAGTAAGACATGGAATTGTTGTGGACAGGAAGGGAACATCGCGGGAACACACACCAGTCCTCATCGAAGGATTAGCATTGGAAAAGGTGAGCAGTTTCAGGTTCCTGGATGCCAGCATCTCTGAGGAACTATCCTGGGCCCAACATAACAATGTAATTATGAAGAGGGTGTGCCAGTGGCTATATTTCATGAGGAATTTAACAAGCAGATTTCTACACATGTACTGTGGAGAGCGTTCTAACTGGTTGCATCACAGTTTTGTATGGAGGGGCACTCGATTGGAAAGTACTGCAGAGAGCTAGAAACTCAGCCAGCTCCATCATGGGCACTAGATGCCCAGCAAAGAGGGCATTTTCAAAAGGTGATGCCTCAAAAAGGTGCTATCTCTCATTGAGGACCCCTTCATCTGAGGACATACACTTGAAGCTCAAAAGAAATTTATTATCAAAGTCACGATCAAGCCTATGATTAATTTTCTTGTGGGCATTCACAATGAATGCAATGAAACACAATAGAATCAATGGAAGTCTACACACAAATGAAGACGGGCAAACAACCAATGTGCAAAAGAAGAAAATTGTGAAAATATAAGAGAAACAAAATAATAATAGATAGGTAATAAATACTATTGAGAACTGAAGTTGTAGAGTTCTTGAAAGTGGTCGTGAAATAAATTAGGACTTCAGTGTTGGGCTGAGTGACATTTTAGGAACAGCTTCTTCCCCTAAGCAATCAGATTTCTGAACTGTCCATAAACCCACAAACACTAACTTCTTGCTTTTTTGCACTACTTATCATACTTCTAGTTTATTTTCTGTCTTGCTGCTGCCACAAAACAACAGATTTCATGACATATCTCCGGGATAATAAACCTGATTCTGATTCAGGTTATGCAACAATGTTTGTCTCAAGGTTGTGGTTAGTTACATATTTTCATAATTCATCTGAAGTCCCCATAGTTCAATGTTCAAAGTAATGTACATTTATTATCAAAGTATGTATACATTATTCAACCTTGAGATTTGTCTCCTAACAGGCAGCCACAAAACAAAGAAACCCAGTAGAATCCATTAAAAAAAGACCATCAATCACCCAATATGTCACAACCACGGAGCACACACAAAGTGCTGGAGGAACTCAGCAAGCCAGGCAACATCTTTGGAAAGAGTACAGTCAACTGTACCCTTTTCCATAGCTGCTGCCTGGCCTGCTGAGTTCCTCCAGCATGTTGTGTGTTTTGCTTGGGTTTCCAGCATCTGCATATTCTCAAATAACATTCAGAACTAAAGTTCATGAAAGTGAGTTTGCAGCCACAACGCCTGTCATCACTGCAGCTGATCCAGGGGCCTGTTAGTTGCAGGCCACAGCCTCAGTTCAGTGCAGAGATGAGAAAACTGGCCCGTCCTACAACTCTAGCCCCGACACTCTGACCTTTTCAACCTTACCCAGTACTTAAATCAGTCAAACCTCGGCTTATTCCTTGCTATCAGGCTGAGGCCCCACCACCTTGACTCCACCTCGCCTCTGTTCCACCTCTTCGAATTGCCTCCATTTCTACTCCAGCAGCCAGAACATTGGCCCATTCCCTCTCTCAGGCCAGGGCCTGGGCCCCACCACCCACTGTAACTGTCCTGCACCTTCGAGACATCAGTTCAAACCACGGAAATGCCAGGTTACACAGACAGTTCAAAAGCTCCATTCTGAAAGGAAAGTTACAGGCTATTGATTACAGTGATCCTTTTGCAGAAAAAGTGTGATTGATAAAGTAAATAATAGCTGTTTCTGCAAGTCATTGCAGTGCTTCACCAGGTCCATCTTTAATCATACCCTTAATAAGTCACAGAGTCATGGAATAACACAGCATTAAACAGGCCCTTTGGCCCAGTTCATCCACAGTGCCCATCTAAACTAGTCCTGTTCCCCTATACAATCAGTGGGCACCATGGTAGTGTAGCATTTAGGCCTATGCTATTACACCTCGGGGAGGGGGGGGGGGTGCAAAGTTTGGAGCTCAATTTGGCACCATCTGTAAGAAGTCTTTGCATGTCCTCCCCGTGAAATGTTTGGGGAAAGCCCTGGTGTTCTGATTTCCTCCCAATCCAAAGATGTACCAGGTAGGGTAATTGGACATTGTAAATTGTCCTGTAATTAGATTAGGGTTAAATCCAGTTTGAAGAGCCAGAAGTGCCTACTCTATGCTATACGGCTAAATTAAATAAATAAATATATTTGGCCTGTATCTCTCTAAACCTTTCCTATCAATATACTTAACCAAATGTCTATTAGAGGTTGCTATTGTACCTGCCTCAAGCACTTCCTCTGGCAGCTCATTCCGTAAGCACCATTCCAGATCTCAGACCTTCTGGTCCTTTGATTTCAAATTTTGGCAGTCACCTAGACAACATTACCATTTCATAAAGTAATAAACTTTGACAAAAATCTATAGATGCACAGTGGAGATTATCCCAAGTGGCAGGATCACAGTCTGGTTCAAAGTTCAAAGTAAATTTTATTATCAAAGTACATATAATATTAATTTTCTTGTGGGCATAGTCAGCATAGCTATGACAATAACATCTTGGACCCGGTGGTGTGAGTCCTGAGGCTCTTGTACCTGTTTCTAGATGACAGCAGTGAGAAGAGAGCATGACCTGAGTGGTGGGGGGTCTCTGATGATGGATGCTGCTTTCCTATGACAATGTTTCATGTAGATGTGCTCAGTGGTTGGGAGGGCTTTACCCATGATGTACTGGGCCAAATCCACTACCTTCTGGAAACACCAATGCCCAAGATTAGACAATAAGGTGGTGGATACAGACCAATCCATCACAGGCAAAGCCCTCCTCATCATTGGGCATGTCTACAAGGAGTGCTGCCACAAGAAAGCAGTGTCCATCTGTGGTGAACTACATATACCTGTCTGGACTGCTCCCGTGGCTCCTCCCACAGACCCCTGTATAAAGGCGATTGAGGCCCGAGCCTGGCCTCATTCTCCAGGATGTAGTGTTGTTCATTCTTCCAGTCAATAAAAGCCGATACCTCGCTTCTTACGTCTCAGAGTGAGTTATTGATGGTGCATCACCATCATCAAGGACCACCACCATTCAGACCATGCTTTCTCCTCACTACTACCATTCGGTAGAAGGTACAAGAGCCTTACTTCCCACAACACTAGGTTCAAGAAAAGTTATTATCCTACAACCATCCATGCCCCTGGACTACCGTGGACATAAATATGTTCTACTGTATTTCCTTATTTTCATATCGACACCTCCAAGAAAATGAAACCCAAGCTAGTGTATGGAGGCATGTACAGTCTTTAGTAATAAATTTTCTTTGAATTTTGACTTTGGCTGAGGCAAAGCTGTTCTCTGGAAGATTCAACCCCAATCTGGGCAATAATGTATCATTGATTATTAGCGCATTCAGTCCTTGCAACACTTTCCCAGACAGACTGACAAGGCACAATGGTTCCCTTGCTTACCAAGTTCGCCCTTCCAAACCCTGTGAGTCTATCTTCACTCTGTTGAACTCTGCTTCCTGTCACGTGTCTACAGCAACAGAAAAGGAGAAACACTGAATGACTTGGATCCAAAAAAGAAAGGAAGAAAGGGTTCAGAGGCCAAGGCTAAGGTCAGACTCGAGAAAGGCCCAATTTGAACTTGACTTGGAACGGACTGCAAAGTTCTCGTTGCATCGGTAAACATGCTCCATTTCTTCAGCACAGGAACAAGTGGATGTTTGTGTTCACATTACACAATAAATACTCTGAATGCACCTCTGGGGTGGTCTGTACTTGTCAAGCAGAGCAGCACGCTGACACAGCCAAACAACAAGTGATTGGATCTGGCTTACAGTGTGAATACATTCAAACACTTGGCATTCCAAGCAGTGTATTGCAGTTTTGCGTGCCTTAATTAATTTGATGCCCCCGTGATCTAAATTGTTTCTGCTCCAAACATGCTTTCTATACTGTAAATCTGGCTAAAGTCTGAAGGAAAACAAGCCTAAAATCGACAGCGGTAATCTTGCAACACGGGATATCATTGAACATTGAACCTGCACCAGCCTCTCAGAAGAGATACACAATTAATTCCATGAATAACATAGAGAAATAAATGCAACTGAAATATTTTTGAAATATGTATTTTGAAATTTGTTATCATCCAAGAATCCTTTCAAGTATGGAGTTTATTAAAATGGCTGCTTTAGTGTTTGCGATGAGATGGGAGAGTAATATTCTGCCAAATTCTCCACTCATTATTGACCATATTCAAACTATGGTCTGCACATCTGAGCTATCTGGCTTATATAAGCATTAACTGTGCATTTTCTTTCTGAGTAGCACATTCCAAATGTTGTAGGAACTCAGCAGATCAGGCAGTTTCCATTAAGATGGTGCATATTCACGCAGTGGCCTCCCAGGGGCCAAACAAAGGTGCTTTTTTCCTTGTTAAGTGTGTTTTTATGCATAGAAAGACTAGTCTTGACTCCAATAACTACGTGACTACGTGTACAGCAGGTCCACCACATCAGTGAGCTGCTCATTGTTCGGAGTAGTCAGCCGGGGTGTCATAAAAGCCAGCCGGCATTTCAGAGAGAGCTGAGTTGGGCCGTTGGGCCTGGGATTCAAGTCGGGCCCTCAGGCCTGGGGATTCAAGTCGGGCCCTCAGGCCTGGGGATTCAAGTCAGGCCCTCAGGCCTGGGGATTCAAGTCAGGCCATTGGGCCGCAGGAGAAGCCGGAATGGGTTTGGAGGAGTTGATCTGGGTGCAGACCCAAGTTGCTGCTTGCTACTTGGAGGCACTGGAGTGGGTGCCTTTGGCATGAAGGCGGTGTGCAGTGAATCCGTGAGTGACTGTCTTGGACGTTTCTTTTGTGATCATAGGACCCTGTTGAACATAGACTGCCGCAGGCCTGCTTCCCTTATTTGGTGGCGAGACAACAGTATCACCTCGGATGTAGTGAGGATTAAGCCTCAATCCTCAACTTGCGCTGCAGCATGCTACCCGGAATCAGCTGGGGAGGGTGGCCTTTCTTGTCGATGCTGCCCTCCGGTGTTAGATCGGTGGAATTATGAGCTGGACTGATGTGAACCTTGTCACTCAGAGTCTTGGACAAAAAATGTGTTTTCTTCCATGACCATGTTCTTTTTTTTCCCTTTCTCATTATTTTGAATGCATATGTATGTTTTTGCACCTTTGCCCCAAAGGAACGCTTTCTCATTTGGTTGTATCCATGTGTATGGTTTGAATGACAATTAAACTTGATTTGAATTTTTTTTTGATTTGAGCATCTTTGGAGAGGAATAACTTTTCAGGCTGAGACCCTTCATCGGGATTATAAAGGAAGGGTGAAGAAGCCAGAATAAGAAGGTGGGGGAGGGGAAGAAGTACAAGCTAGCAAGTGATAGGTGAGATCAGGTAAGGCCAAAGGTAGCTGGGTGGGACAGGGTGAAAGATGTGAGAAGCTGGGAGGTGATAGGTGTAAGTGGTAGAGATCTGAAGAAGAAAGAGTCTGATTGGACTCCTTCCCCTCTTATTATGGCTTCTTCACTCTTCCTTTCCAATCCTGATGAAGGGACTCATCCCAAAACATTGACTCTTTATTCTTCTTCATAGATGCTACCTAACCTGTTGAATTCCTCCAGCATTTTGTGTTGAGTTACTCTGGATTTCCAGCATCTGCAGGATGTCTTGTGTTCATGCTTTTCTTTCGGACGTGTTTGAGTCTTTGTGGATCAGAATCAATGGGCTGAGTGGCCTAGATCTCCTTCTATGACTTATGTCTGAAGTGCTATCTTCTTTTCCACTCAGCAGTGCTTTGAATTCACTTAATTCTGTTTTTTTTTTGCAGGAAGCAAGTCATTTTCTGCCCCTAGTTCAGACTGCCTTTAAACTTCCCAGTCACAACTTTGTAGATAAATAATATAAGTTTTAACCCATAGATTGAACAAAGATATGACAGGGGAATTTATATCCAGTCTGATTTAGGCAGCAGGGTTATCAGAAGTGAAGTAACAGGAAGATATACTTTGCTGAAGGTTTCCTGACACTGTGATTGGACAAGAAATCAATGACTACGTGATGGGGTAGGAGCATTGGAGGAAGAAGGTATGACCAACTGTGTCAAAGGCTGCAAACATAGGCTGACATTTTTGGGTTTATAAGGATCATTTCAATTCTGGTACATAAGGGATCTGATTGCCTGGATTCAAATATGTAATTCTGGGAAAGATATCACAGAGTCATAAAATCATAGAGGGTTACAGCAGCGAATCAGACCTTCGGCCCATCCAGTCCATGATGGTCTAGATGCACTTGAACTAACCCACCAAAGACCTCCCATCTATGTACCTATCCAACCTTCGCTTAAATGTTATAATTTAACCCACATGCACTACTTCCGCTGGCAGCTCATTCCACGCTCAGATATTCCCCCTCTGATTCCCCTTAAGTATTTCACCTTTCACCCTAAACCTATGACCTCCAGTTCTAGTCTCACCCAACCTGAGGGGAAAAAGCCTACATGTAATCCCCTCATGATTTACTCTTGCTCTATAAGCTCACCCCTCATTCTCCTGCGTTACAGGGAATAAGGTTCAAACCTAAAGGTTAAAAATTAGCTTTGCTTATCATATGCATATGGAAACATACAGTGATAGGTGTCCTTTGTAGGAATGACCGACACAATCTGAGGATATGCCAAGGACATCCTGCAAGTGTCACCATGTTTCCAGCCGCAACAGAGCATGCCCACAACTTACTTACCTTAATCCATATGGATAGATAGATAGATACTTCACTGATCCCAAAGGAAATTACAGTAGCATTACAAGTGCACGGATATGCATATATACAAATACTAGAAGAGAAGTAAGAAGGAATAAAAGATATTTTACCTCAAACAGTCTAACAGGAGGGGAAGTCATCACTTCCTCGGTTATAGTTGACTCATTATTGAGCCTAATGGCCGAGGGGAAGAATGACCTCATATAGCGCTCTTTGGAGCAGCGCAGTTTCTTCAACGTCTGGAATGTGGGAGGAAACTGAAGCACCTGGAGGAAACCCATATGGTCATGGGGAGAACAGACAGCTGCCAGAACTGACCCCTGATCCTTTGCACTGTAAAATGTTACACTAACTGTAACATTACCTCGCCTCACTATTTAACCTTTCCTTGCACTCAGGTCTTCAAGTCCCGGCAACATCCTTGTAAATTTTCTCTGTACTCTTTCAAGCTTATTGATATCTTTCCTGTAGGTAGGTGACCAGCACAGCACATAATTCTCAAAATTAGGTCTCACCAATGTCCTGTACAACTTTGACAGGGCATTCCAACTCCTGAACTCTATGCCCTGCTTTATGAATGCCAGTGTCTCAAAGCGTCCTTTATGAACCTACTTATCTTTGGCACCACGTTTAAGGAGTTTTGTATTCAGATTTGGGAAGTTATAGCATGTTCAATGCCAATGGAGAGGGAAATAAGGTTGGAGAGAGAAGCAAAGTTGGAGAGGGGCCACTAGTTTGCAGAAAAAGGGAGGCACAGTGGCAACATTTTGAGAAGCAAGCGGATGGCAGCAGATTTGAAGAAAGGCCCCTCGTAGCAATCCTTAAAATTATCAGCTGAGGTGGGATCCAGGCAGCTGTTTGCCTGCAGTTTATTGGGAATGGAATCAAGGTAGGAGGAAGGAGTCTTGTGGATGACCATGGAGAGACCATAAGATGTAGGAACAGGATTAGATAATTTGCCCATTAAGTCTATCCTGCCATTCGATCATGGTTTGGGTTTTTTTAGTCCCATTCTTCTGTCTTTTCCCCATAACCATTACTAGAGTGAGAGTAGGACAGCTCAGGGATAAAGGGGGAAACTTGCTTGGGGTCGAGGAGGTTGGGGAGGTCCTTTATGAATACTTTGCTTCAGTTGTCACCAGTGAGAGGGATCTTGACGAATGTGAGGCCAGCATCAGACCGACTAATCTGCTGGGGCACGTCAAGGTTAAGAAAGAGGCAGTGTTGGAGTTGTTGAAAAGCATTAAGATAGGTAAGTCCCCAGTGTTGGGTGGGAAGAACGCAGTTACTACGGGAAGTGAGGAAAGAGATTGCTGGGGGGCGGGGGGTGTGGTTGACAATGACCTTCTCATCCTCACTGGCCACAAGAATAGGACCAGAAGATTGGAGGATGACAAATGTTGTATGTTTGTTCGGGAAAGGTGACAAGGGGAATCCTGGGAATTATAGACCAGTGAGTGGTGGGCAAACTAATGAAAAAGATTCTTAGGGATAGGACTTGTGTGCATTGGGAGAAGCATAGTCTTTTTAGGGACATTCAGCATTGCTTTATACTTCAGGTCATGCCTCTCGAAGAAGTAACAACAAAATTATGAAGGTAGAGTGGTATACATGGATGAGATATACAAGGCCAACCCTGAAGGCAGGTTACAAGGGTAATTTCTTAGCAGTGTGGAGGAACAGAGGGATCTTCTGACCCAAGTCCCAGATCCCTCAAATTTGCCATGCAATTTCAAGTCAAGTCAAGTCACTTTTTATTGTCATTTCGACCATAACTGCTGGTACAGTACACAGTAAAAATGAGACAACGTTTTTCATGACCATGGTGCTACATGAAACAGTACAAAAACTGCACTAAACTACATTAAAACAATGCAAACAACAACAAAAAAACTACACTGGACTACAGACCTACCCAGGACTGCATAAAGTGTACAAAACAATTCAGGCATTACAATAAATAATAAACAAGACATTAGGCACAGTAGAGGGCAGTAAGTTGGTGTCGGTCCAGGCTCTGGGTATTGAGGAATCTGATGGCTTGAGGGATGAAACTGTTACAAAGTCTGGTCGTGAGAGCCTGAATGCTTCAGTGCCTTTTCCCAGATGGGAGGAGGGAGAAGAGTTCGTATGAGGGGTGCGTGGGGTCCTTCATGATGCTGTTTGCTTTGCAGATGCAGCGTGTAATGTAAATGTCTGTAATGGCGGGAAGAGAGACACTAATGATATTCTCAACTGACCTCACTATCCGCTGCAGGGCCTTGCGATCCGAGATGGTGCAATTTCCGAACCAGGCAGTGATGCAGCTGCTCAGGATGCTCTCAATATAACCCCTGTAGAATGTGATGAGGAAGTGGGGTGGGAAATGGACTTTCCTCAGCCTTCGCAGAAAGTAGAGAGATCTGATATGCTAGTTAAGAATGCTGCCTGGATTAAGAGTATGCCTTATGAGGAAAGTTTGAGTGAGCTAGGACTTTTCTCTTTGGAGTGAAGGAGGATGAAAGTTGACTTGATAGAGGTGCAAGATGATATTGGGTATAGATAGAGTGGAAAGCCAGTGCTTTTTTCCCAGTATGGCAATGGCTAATATGAGAGGGCATAATTTTAAGGTGATTGAAGAAAAGTACAGGAGGGATGTCAGAGGTAGATTTTATACTCAGAGTGTGATGGATGCCGGGAGAATGGTAGTTGAGAGTGATACAATAGGCAGTTTAAGATACTCTTAGATAGGCACATGGATGAAAGAAAAATATGGGCTGTGTAGGAGAGAAGGATTAGAGAAGTCATGGATAAGGTTTATATAGGTTAGCACCACATCATGGGTCAAAGAATCCATTCTGTATGTTCTAACCCTTAATCTTATACCAATCAAGAACCTATCAACCTCTGCCTTAAATCCACCCAAAGACCCTCAGTACATCCTCAGCCCTCCATGCAATGAATTCCAAAGATTCACCATCCCCTGGGGAGGGCTCGGAGGAGAGAAAGGTGAACATTCAAGGAATGGGCAAGGATCTTGAGGAGAAGTTTGGCAGTAGGCTGTGGAGAGGAAGAGAAGCAGTGGGGGGGGGGGGGGGGGGGGGGGGGAGAGTCGACCAAAGTAGTCTCAGTCATCGTGACAAAGTAGCCTTTGTGTTGGAAGTGAGGTTAGATAGCAGAGTTAACGTGGTCTGTGCAACAACAAAGTGGCTAGCTGGTGTGAGAGTCCTGAGAAGGGAAGTGGACAAGATGAGAGTGATGGATGACGGTGCTGTGTGATGACCATAATCTGTGATTTCCAGCATCTTTATACATATATTAAATACTTCTTTAACCCTCACCATCAAGGACATGCCCTCTTCTCATTACTACCCTCAGGAGGAAGTACAGAATGCTGAGGACCCAATAGTCAGCATTTTAAAACAGCTTCTTCTCCTCCATCATCAGATTTCAGGACAGTCCATGTGGTGGCTTTCAGAAGAGGGATTATTTACTTTCTTGTGATTCTTAAATGATTTTATGAGAAGTGACCACACACTTAAGACAGGACGTTTCTCAAATATTCTTGAGGTGCAGGCGCTTTACTGGTGATAAATTATAATTAACAAGAACTAAAATCTACCCCAAATAGCTTACCCTTTCTCTGATTCAGCTTAATTTAATTATCATAAATGGGGGTAGGGGAGGGAGTGCAAGCTGGCAGGTGATAGAAGTTCATTACCCCCCTTCCCTCAACCACGCACCCACCTTCCCCCTCACCTGACCTCACCTGTCATCTGCCAGCTTGTAACTCCTCCTCCCTCCACCTTCTAATTCCAGTTTCTTCACCCTTCATTTCCAGTCCTGTTGAAGGGTCTCACCCCGAAATGTCGACTCCATTGATCCAGTGGCATTTAGACAGGTACATGAATTCACAGGGATTGAATGGATATGGATCAAGTGCAGGCAGATGGGTTTAGTTTTAATCTGGCATCATGTTCAGTATAGACTTCGTGAGCCGAAGGGTGTGTTCCTGCGCTGAACTGTTCTATGCATTATGTTCTTCATCAGACTTATCTACAAATCTCATTGCATCTCCCTCGTGTGTTTACAAATCTCTCATTGAGTAATCTATAAACAACTGGAGAACTCGAAAGGACAGGCAGCATCTGCGGAGGGAAATAGACAATCCTCATTTCGGAACAAGATCCTTCCTCTGGAGTCTGACTGTCCATTGCCTTCCACAAATGCTCTCTGATGTAATAAGTTCCTCTGGCTGTTTGCTCAATGAGCCTGTGCTGCCCAATTGCACCATGTGACCAGTTAACCTACCAACCCTGATGTCTTTGGAATGTGGGAGGAAACTGGAGCACCCAGAGGAATGCCAAGAGGTCATGGGGAGGATGTACAAATGCCTTATAGACGTCGTCAGGAATTGAACCGGGGCCGCTGGTACTGTAAAAGCGTAACATGTGTCACTACGCTACCATACCTCCCCACTTAAGCTTCCAGCATCTGCAGTTTCATGTGCCTCAAGTTTTTCTCCCCAACTCCTCCTGTGGTAATACGCTTCACATTCTACCCACTGCCTGGATAATAGCTCATCCTAAGCTGTCTTTTGGCCATATTGGAAGCAAGGTCCCACGTGGTAGGTTAGTCAAGAAGGTTCAGTCGCTCGGCATTCAAGATGAGGTAGTAAACTGGATTAGACATTGGCTTTCTGGGACAAGCCAGAGAGTGGTAGTAGATGGTTGCCTCTCCGACTGGAGGCCTGTGACCAGTGGAGTGCCACAGGGATCGGTGCTGTGTCTGTTGTTGTTTGTCATCTACATCGATGATTAAGATGATAATGTGGTCAACTGGATCGGCAAATTTGTGGATGCCACCAAGATTGGGGGTGTAGTGGACAGTGAGGAAGGCTATCAGAGCTTTCAGCACGATCTGGACCGGTTGGAAAAAATGATAGATGGAATTTAATGCAGACATGTGCAAGGTGTTGCACTTCAGTGGGACTAATCAGGGTAGGTCTTCCACAGTGAATAGTAGGGCACTGAGGAATACAGGTCCTTAATTCATTGAAAGAGGTAGATAGGACTGTTAAAAAAAACTTTTGGCACATTGGCCTTAATAAATCAAAGTGCTGAGTACAGGAGATGGGTTGTTAGTTTGAAGTTGTATAAGTTGGTGAGACCTTATTTTGGAGTTTTTGTCACCTACCTGACAAAAGTGTGCAGAGAAAATTTACAAGATATTCCCAGGACTGGAAGACCTGAGTTATAAGGAAAGATTGAATAGGTTAGGACTTTATTTCTTGGAACATAGAAGATTGAGAGAAGATTTGATAGAGCTATACAAAACTATGCGGGGTATAGATAAGGTAAATGCAAGCAGGCTTTTTCCACTAAGGTTGGATGGGGCTACAACTGGAGGTGATGCGTTAAGGGTGAAAGGTGAAAAGTTTTGGAGAACCACGAGGGGAAGCTTCTTCACTCATATGGTTGTGAGTGTGGAACGAGCTGCCAATGCAAGTGGTGCATGTGAGCTTGATTTTAATGTTTAAGAGAAGTTTGGATAGATACATGGATGGTAGGGGTATGGAGGGCTATGGTCCAGGTGCAGGTTGGTGGGACTCGCAGTTTAAATGGTTTTGGCATGGACCAGATGGGCCAAAGGGCCTGTTTCTGTGCTGTACATTTTTGTGACATGTTGATTTGTGATTTACAACCCCTAATGCAGCCAAAAGAACATGCTGAAGGCAATATATGCTGCAGAATTATTTAGAATTATTCTGCTCTTTGAAAGCTATCCAGTCTGCCACATCCTTTCGTCAATTAGCACATTGGTTGTATGTGAATATCTGTTGTGTGTAGTTTTTCACTGATTATATTGTATTTCTTTTTCTCTACTGTGGATGCCTGCAAGAAAATGAATCTCAAAGTATTATTATGGTGACATATACATTTGTTTTGAACTTTGAACATTCACCCTTATCACCTGTCATCCTGCAAATCCAACCTACTTTGCTCCTATATTTTTAAATACCAGATTTGTTTAAAACTTCATCTCAAGATATACCCATGTTATTAGTTGAGAGTAATGTTACACCCTCCTTACGTTAGTCTGTGGGAACTTAAAAGAATTTAGTGCTTGATCTCTCGGCTCTTGGTACGTAGGATCATTCGTTAAATTTAAACGGATTCATTACCTTTCAGCAGAAAGGAACAATAAGCAGGTTTCATCACTGCTAATTTCAGAGGATTAGTAATTTATTTGCAGCTATGCAAATCCTTTAATAGACTAATCAGGGAATTAAGACCCAGTACAAAGGAAGACCCTGAATGATAAAAGAAACATTTTCTCATCAGATGCCAATGTCTCCAGGACACAGATAATTCCTCTTCAAAGGTAGATTCTGCAGATAAACAAATAAAATTAAAAGCTTCACTCAAAAAGTCAGTGATGAAGGATGGGTTTTACATTAAGCTGTGTGGTACTTTATGAAGCTTTTTGTTCCCTTTTATTAGTTTATTTACCAGATCCAAGTAAACCACTGTCTTTATCTCTCTGCTTTTATTTACTAGAAGCATATTAAGGTGCTTTATTAAATTCAGGTTACTGGATTTACCACAGAACAAGTGCCTTAAGACCAAGCAACACTTCAGCAATCAAAAGAGGGACAGCAGTTCCCATATACCATAACATGACACAATCTAAACTAAACAACAATTATAACAACTTACATTTACATTGTGCTTTACACAGCAATTTGCCTTAAGGAGTTTTACAAGAGTATTAGTATAGAGTCATAAAGTCATCGAGCACTGCAGCACAGAAAGAGGCCCTTCAGCCCATCTAGTCCACTGCAAATTGTTATTCTGCCTAATCCCTTCGGCCTACAACTAAAGTACCCTTCCCATCCATGTAATTATTGAAACTAATCTTAAACTGTGAAGTTGAGCACTGATCTACTACTTCTGCTGACAGCACGCCTCACCATGAGATATGAAGATGCAGGTTGCCCCCAGTTTACGTTGCCTGATTTATGTACATTTCATACATATAAATGAGCTTTTGGGAGACATGGTGGGATGGACTTGCAGGCTGCTGGGGGGGTGGGGGGATGCAGGAATTTTGTACCGTGTGCGAACTAAGTTTGTGGCTGCATTTTTCAATTGCGGGTTAGGAAAAGCTTACAGAATGGAACCGTGTCATATCCCGGGAGAAGCCCGCAGTAACTTACAATGTAGGGAATGTGTAGGCAAATTCAAAACCTTGCTCCAGCCATTCTCCCTATCTGAACATAGAACATAATAGCAGCGTACAGGCCATTCAGCCCACAATGTTGTGCTGACCTTTATTTGTTTATTTAATTTATTTAAAGATACAGCATGATAACAGGTGCATCTGGCCCAATGAGCCTGCTCTTCCCAATTACACCCACTAACCCATCCGTCTTTGGAACATGGGAGGAATCCTAAGCACCTAAGGGAAATGTAGTCATGTGGATAAAGTACAAACTACTTATAAACGTAGGAATCGAACTTGGGTCACTGCCGCTGTAATAATGTTATGCTAATGGCTACATTACGATGCCGTTCCATATCCTTTGCCCCCTCTAGCCTTAAGAAGAATATTGAACTCCAAACATACTGTGTTGAATGACTTGGCTCTGCGGGAGACAATTCCACAGATTCACCACTCTTCTCTTCTCAGTCTTATTCTTAATCTGTGATCCCCTGGTTTTAGGCACCTTGCCCATCAGGAACCAACTCCATCAAATTTGAGGGTGAGATTGAAAAGTTTAGGAAAAGGAAGAGGATGGTACAGAGAAGAGAATTGATTGAAGAAAGGAACTTCAGAAACTTTAATCACAATATTTTTGAGGTATTCTCTCACCGTGGAAGGAGTTAATGGGAATGTATTGAGAATAAATGGAAGCACAGTAGGATTTGTGGAAATGGGTACTTCACGATCAACACAGAGTCAATGGGATGAAGAGCCTATTGAAAGCTCACTAGCATCTCTACTTCCTCAGGAGGCTAAAAAATAATTGGCATGCTCCCCGTTAACCATAGCCAAATTTTATCGATGCACCATAGACAGACAGGCAGACATACTTTATTGATCCCGAGGGAAATTGGGTTGCGTTACAGTCGCACCAACCAAGAATAGTGAAGAAATATAGCAATATAAAACCATAAATAATTAAATAATAATAAGTTAATCATGCCAAGTGGAAATAAGTCCAGGACCATCCTATTGGCTCAGGGTGTCTGACACTCCGAGGGAAGAGTTGTAAAGTTTGATGGCCACAGGTAGGAATGACTTCCTATGATGCTCAGTGTTGCATCTCGGTGGAATGAGTCTCTGGCTGAATGTACTCCTGTGCCTAACCAGTACATTATGAAGTGGATTGGAGAAATTGTCCAAGATGGCATGCAACTTGGACAGCATCCTCTTTTCAGACACCACCGTCAGAGAGTCCAGTTCCACCCCCACAACATCACTGGCCTTACAAATGAGTTTGTTGATTCTGTTGGTGTCTGCTACCCTCAGCCTACTGCCCCAGCACACAACAGCAAACATGATAGCACTGGCCACCATAGACTCATAGAACATCCTCAGCATCGTCCGGCAGATGTTAAAGGACCTCAGTCTCCTCAGGAAATAGAGATGGCTCTGACCCTTCTTGTAGACAGCCTCAGTGTTCTTTGACCAGTCCAGATTATTGTCAATTCGTAGCCCCAGGTATTTGTAATCCTCCACCATGTCCGCTCTGACCCCTTGGATGGAAACAAGGGTCACCGATGCCTTAGCCCTCCTCAGGTCCACCACCAGCTCCTTAGTCTTTTTCACATTAAGCTGCAGATGATTCTGCTCACACCATGTGACAAAGTTTCCCACCGTCGCCCTGTACTCAGCCTCATCTCCCTTGCTGATGCATCCAACTATGGCAGAGTCATCAGAAAACTTCTGAAGATGGCAAGACTCTGTGTTGTAGTTGAAGTCCGAGGTGTAGATGGTGAAGAGAAAGGGAGACAGGACAGTCCCCTGTGGAGCCCCGGTGCTGCTGACCACTCTGTCTGACACACAGTGTTGCAAGCGCACGTACTGTGGTCTGCCAGTCAGGTAATCAATAATCCATGACACCAGGGAAGCATCCACCTGCATCACTGTCAGCTTCTCACCCAGCAGAGCAGGGCGGATGGTGCTGAACGCACTGGAGAAGTCAAAAACCATGACCCTCACAGTGCTCGCTGGCTTGTCCAGGTGGGCGTAGACATGGTTCAGCAGGTAGACAATGGCATCCTCAACTCCTAGTCGGGGCTGATAGACGAACTGGAGGGGGTCTAAGTGTGGCCTAACCATAGGCCGGAGCTGTTCTAAAACATCTCTCCAGGGTCTTCATGATGTGGGTGGTCAATGCCACCGGTCTGTAGTCATTGGAGCCACTGGGGCGCAGCGTCTTTGGTACAGGAATGAGGCAGGATGTCTTCCACAGCACAGGAACCCTCTGGAGACTCAGGCTCAGGTTGAAGACATGGTGAAGTACTTCACATAGCTGGGGGGGCACAGGCTTTGAGCACCTTGGGGCTGACACCATCCGGGCCTGCAGCCTTGCTTGGGTGGAGACGTTTCAGTTGTCTACTCAACTGTTCAGCTGTGAAGCCCACCGTGGTGGTTTCAGGTGGGGGAGGGGTGTAGTCACGAGAGCAGAGTGGGGGGCTGTGAGGAGGGGAGAGTGGAGTATGTGTTGGAAAACATTCTATCCAGATGCATCACAGCTTGGTACGACAACTGCTCTGCCCGTGACTGCAGAGGGGTGTGGACACGTATCAGCACATCACAGAAGCCAGCCTCCCCTCCATGGACTCTGCTTACTCTTCTTGCTGCCTTGGTAAAGTAACCAACATAATCAAAGATCCTGTTTATCCCAGGCATTCGCTCTTCACCCGGCTCCCATTGAGCAGGAGGCACTAAAACCTGCGAAACCAAGCTCGAGGACAGCTTCTATCCCACTGTTATAAGGCAATTGAATAGTTCTCTACTATTGGAAATGGACTCTTGACCTCACACTCTATCTTTTTATGACCTTGCATCTTATTGTCCACTTGCACTGCACTCTGTCTCTAACTGGAATTCTTTATTCAACACTCCATGATTGTTTTCCTTTGTACACCTCAATGTACCAATGTAATGAAGTGATCTGTATGGATGGCATGCAAAGCTATTTTTCTCACACTACCTTGGTACATGTGACAACGACCAATCAATTTACAACTTAGCCATTTGCCATCTCAATGCTGTACCATTTTATCCCTCCCTCCTTCAATTTAAGACCATAAGGCCATAAGACATAGGAGCAGAGTTAGGCCATTTGGCCTATCAAGTCCGCTTGGCCATTCAATCAAATTTCCCCACCCCCAGCCCCCCGGCCCCCTGGCCTCCTTCCCGTAATCTTTGATGGATGCCGTAGCCAATTAAGAACTATCAAGCTCTACCTTAAAAACACCCAACGACCTGGCCTCCACAGCTGCCCATGGTAACAAATTCCACAAATTCACCACCCTCTCTGTTTTACAGCTCTGTTTTTAACGGATGCCCCTCTATCCTGAGTCTGTGCCCTCTTGTCCTAGACTCTCTCAACATGGGAAACATCCTTTCTGCATCTACTCTGTCTAAGCCTTTCAACATTTGAAAGGTTTCAATGAGATCCCCCCCCCCCACCCCATCCTTCTAAATTTCAGCAAGTAAAGGCCCAGACCCATCAGACATTCCTCGTAAGATAACCCTTTCATTCCTGGAATCATCCTTGTGAACCTCCCCTGGACCCTCTCCAATGCCAGTACATCTTTTTTCAGATAAGGAGCACAAAACTGTTCACAATACTCAAGGTGAGACCTCACCAGTGATTATAAGGTCTCAGCATCACATCCCTGCTCTTATATTCTAGACCACTTGAAACGAATGTTAATATTACACTTGCCTTCCTCACCACCAACTCTAACTGCAAAATAACAATTAGGGTGTTCTGCGTAAGGACTCCCAAGTCCCTTTGCATCTCAGATTTTTGGATTTTCTCCCCATTTAGAAGATAGTCTGTGTATTTATTTCTTCTACCAAAGTTCATGACCATGCATTTTCCAACATTGTATTTCATTTGCCACTTCCTTGCCAAATCTCCTAATCTGTCTAAGATCTTCTGCAGCCTTCCTGTTTCCTTAACATTACCTGCCCTTCCACCAATCTTCATATTGTCTGCAAATTTGGCAACAAAGCCATCTATTTTATCAGCTAAATTGTTGATATACAGCATAAAAAGAAGCAATCCCAACACCGACCCCTGCAGGACACCACTAGTCACTGGCAGCCAACCAGAAAAGAATCACTTTATTCCCACTCACTGCCTCCTACCAATCAGTCAATGCTCTACTATGCCAGTAACTTTCCTGTAATACCATGGGCTCTTAACTTGGTAAGCAGCCTCATGTGTGGCACCTTGTCAAAGGTCTTCTGAAAGTCCAAATATACAACACCCACTGCATCCCCTTTATCTATCCTTCTTGTAATCTCCTCAAAGAATTCCAACAGGTTTGTCAAGAAAGATTTTCCCTTAAGGGAACCATGATGACTTTGTGCTATCTTGTCGTGTTATCAAATACACCATAACCTCATCCTAACAATTGACTCCAACATCTTCCCAACCAATGAGTTCAGGATAGCTGCTCTATAATTTCCTTTCTGCTAACTCAATTTTTTCTTAAAGAGTGGAGTGATATTTGCAATTTTCCAGTCTTCTAACACCATGCCAGGGTCCAATGATTCTTAAAAGATTATTACTAATGCCTCTACAATCTCTACCGCTACCTCTTTCAGAACTCTAGCGTGCAGTTCATCTGGTCCAGGTGACTTATGTACTTTTAGATCTTTCAGCTTTTTGAGCACTTTCTCCCTTGTAATAGTAACTGCACTCACTTCTCTTCCCTCACACCCTTGAACACCTGGCACACTGCCAGTGTCTTCCACAATGAAGACTGATGATAAATAGTCATTTAGTTTATCTGCCGTCTCCTTGAACCCCCATTATTATTTCTCCGGTCTCATTTTCTAGTGGTCTAATATCCACTCTCATCTCTCTTCTTTATTTATATAGTTGAAAAAGCTTTTCTTATCCACCTTGATATTGTTTGTTAACTTGCTTTCATATTTCATCTTTTCGCTCCTAATGATTCTTTTAGTGGCTTTCTGTAGGTTTTTAAAAGCTTCTCAATACTCTATCTTCTCACTATTTTTTGCTCTGTAGTATGCCCTTTCTTTTGCTGTTACATCAGCTTTCACTTCCCTTGTCAACCACAGAAGTTTGGAGACTCAGCCAGAACCATTATGGGCACAGCCCTTCCACCACCGTTTCAGGGAGGAGGCACAGAAGCCTGAAGAGCAACACTCGATGATTCAGGAACAGCTTCTTCCCCTCTGCGATCAAATTTCTGAATGGCCCAGGAATGCTGGAACACGGCCTCGTTATTCCTTCTTCAAAGACTATATATGTTCTTTTGCAATTTATAGCAAGCGTATGTCTTTGCACTGTACTGCTGTTGCAATACAACAAACTTCATGTCATGCAAGTCAGCAATATACAGCAATTATAATTCTGATTGTGTATTACTCAGAAAACCAGGATTTATAATACTGTGTGTATGGTGTCGCTGCTCTATCAAAGTTTATTATTTTTAATATCGTATCTTAGCTGTGTTGATCTCAGTCCTTCAAAAACTGGCTGCAGTTTGTTTCTATCTAAATTTTTTGAAATTAATTCTCAACACCCTCTTGCATTCTGATGCAGATAACCCAATTTTAATCCATTTAGCATCCTGCCAGTTCCGCCTGTATTGTTTCAATTTTTTAAGAGCATGAAGCTAAAAGCAGAACCCTGTCCAGTGGTAATAGGGCTTTGAGTTACTGAATACATGAAAATAAAGCCCACAATACCAAGTTTAGTCAACAAAACATCTCATGGTGTATGATTTGAATCTTACTTACTTAATTTTTGTAAACAGTGTCCCTCTTCTTCCTTTTTACCGCTGGGAAACGAAGTTGAGGTGGTGGATTGAGGAGTATGAAACACTAGGCGCAGAATTATAGAGTAATACAGCATGGAAAATGTCCCTTTGGACTAAATTGTCCATGTTGACTATGTTCCTCACCAAGTTAATCCCCTTTACTGGCATTTGGCCCAAATCTATAAGACATAGAAAAAAATAGGCCATTTGGCCCATTGAATCTGTTCTGCCATTCCATCATGGTTGATTAATTATCCCTGTCAATACCAGTCAAAGTTCAAAGTGAATTTATTATCAAACTACATGCAGTGTTTCTCATCCCATAGTACCCTGAGATACATTTCTTGTGGTTATTCATAGTAAATACAAAGAAGCATGATAGAATCAATAAAAGAACTACACACTAACAAATGCGAACAAACAACCAATGTGCAAAATACTACAGATTGTGCAAATACAAAATGAAAAGTAAAATCATAAATAAGTAATAAATATTGAGAACATGAGCTGTAGAATCCTTGAAAGTGTGGCTATGAGTTGTGGAATCAGTTTTAGTGTTGGGGTGAGTGAAATTATCCCATCTGGTTCAGGAGCCCAGTAGATGAAGAGTACGTAATAACTGTTCCTAATGGAGCTATGATGACACTAGACAGCAGCTTCTTAGAGTTCATCTGTGGAAACAGCTTAATTTCTACCTTTAATGTCTCTTTTTTTTCCATATCAAGGTGCCCTCGACCTGCAGCTGTGCTCGAATTGAGGTTCGTTACAGCGATGGGTCCCACTTCCGGAGCTCATCAACCAGCTGTTTTTCGAACACGAGCACACAGTCAGGGTTTCGAGGATTTGCAGCCCTGTAGACGAGCCGAGTCTATGCGAGTGCCGCCAACCGGAGTGTCGCGGGAAAAGATGGAATATGGGGAACAGCGGATCAGCTGTCAGAGATCTCTGTCCTCAGTGGATCACTCTCTCTCTCTCCCTCTTGTTGGGGGAGAGTTTGCTGCCAATTTTCGTGTCAGAGAACTCGAGAAAAGCGAGGTGCCAGACTGTAATACTGTAATTCAGCGAGCTACTTTGTACTTTCTGGTCTCCCCTCTCGCTGTGTGACACCTCTCTGCCCCTTTATTAGGGAGACATGCCCGTGGCATGTCGAATTGGTCGGGTGAGCGATTAGGCTTTCTGTGCTGAAGATCATGGTCTCTCTTGGGGGCTTTGCTATTGCTTGCTCAGTAGGTGAAGGGTGCTGATGCTTTTCTGCTGAAATAACTGGGTGGGGTGGGGAAGGGTTGATACTTGCGCACGGAGCAGGGAGAAGGGGGCTTTAGGGTTCCAGGGTTTTTACTGTCATTTATTCTTTGGAGCACTTCTTTTCAGTTTTTGTGGATGTCTGCAAAGAGCAAGAATTTCAGGTTGCATATTGTAAAACATTCTCTGATATTAAATGGAACCACTGAACTATTGAACCTGTTCGTGTGGGACCTAAGGCTCCTTTACCTCAGTCCCGATGACAGCACTGAGAAGAGAACATGGCCCGGATGGTGGGGGTCCTTGATGATGGATCCTGCTTTCCTGTGACAGTGCTCCTTGTAGATGTGCTCAGTGGTGGGAAGGGCTTTCCCTGTGATGGACTGGACTGTGTTCATTACCTTCTGTTGGATTTCCATTCAAGGACAATGGTGTTTCCATACCAGGCTGTGATGCAACCAGTCAATATACTCTTCATCATACATCTATAGAAGTTTGTTAAAGTTTTAGATGTCATGCCAAAGCTTTGCAAACTTCTAGAAAGGTAGAGGTGCTGCCCTGCCTTCTTTGCAATGGCACTTACATGCTGGGCTCAGGACAGATCCTTTGAAGTCATAACACTGAGGAGTTTAAACTCAATTTACTGACCCTGTCCATCTTTGATCCACTGACAAAGACTGGCTCATGGACCTCACTTTAAAAATATTCAATGACTTGGCCTCCACAGCCATCTGTGGCAATGAATTCCACAGATTCACCACCCTCTGGCTAAAGAAATTCCTCCTCATCCCTGTTTTAAAGGAATGTCACAATCAGAATCAGGTTTAATATCACTGCCATATGCTGTGATTTTTTTGTATTGCAGCAGCGGTACATTGCATCAGATCATAATAAAAATTATAAATTATAATAAGAAATATATAGAGAGAAAGACAGCAATAAAAAATTGAAGTTGTGTTCATAGGTTCATTGTCCATTCAGAAATCTGATGGTGGGGGGGGAGGGGAAAGAAGCTGTTCTTAAAATGTTGAGTGTGCATCTTTAGGCTCCTGAATCAGCTTCTCGATATGAAAGGGAAGAGGAAATCCTGGGTAATGGGGTCCACAGTGACAGATACTGCCTCTTTGAAGCATTGCCTTTTGAAGATGTCGTCGAAGCTGGGAGGGCTAGTGTCCATGATGGAGTTGGAGCTTTTTCCAATCCTGTGCACCGGCCCCCTCCATACCATTCTGGTAATGTTATCATTTGTGGTAATATTTTGTTTTACATGCACAGTGTAATATATATTTTGTGAGTTCACCGTGGTCCAGAGGAACGTTGTTTCGTTTGGTTGTATATACTGTATGTACAGTCAGATGACAATAAACTTGAACACCAGACGGTGATGCAACCAGTTATAGTGTCCTCCATGCTACGTCTGTAGAAATTTACCAGAGCCTTTAGTGACATAGCAGGTCTCCTCAAACTCCGAATGCGAATAGCCGCTGTCATGCCTTCTTTGTAATTGCATCAATATGTTGCATCCAGGACAGATCTTCAGAGACGTTGACATCCAGGAACTTGAAACTGCTCACCCTTTCCACTTCTGATCCCTCAGTGAGGACTGGTGTGTGTTCCTCCGACTGCCCCTTCCTGAAGTCCACAGTCAGTTCCTTGGTCTTACTGATGCTGAGTGCCAAGTTGTTGCGACACCACTCAATCAGCTGATCTATCTGACTCCTGTATGCCTCTTCGTCACCACCTGAAATTCTATCAACAGTCGTTGTGACATCAGCAGATTTATAGATGGTATTTCAGCTGTGCCCAGCCACACAGTTGTGGATGTAGAGAGAGTAGAGCAATGGGCTAAGCACGCATCCTTGAGGTGTGCAAGTGTTGATTGTCAGGCAGGAGGAGGTACTATTTCTGATCCACACTGATTGTGGTCTTCCGGTGAGGAAGTCAAGGATCTAGTTGCAGAGGGAGATACAGAGGCCTAGGTTTAGGAACATATTGTTCAGTACTGAGGGTATGATTGTGTTGAACACTGAGCTGTAATCAATAAACTACAGCCTGATATAGGTATTGTTATTGTCCAAGTGATCCAGGATGAGCAGAGAGCCACTGAGATTGCATCCTTATATTCTGAGGCTGTGCTTGCCGGCCTTAGAGCCCCCACTATAGGAAATATCTGCTCCACATACACTCTATCTAGGTCTTTCACTAGCGATAGGTTTCAATGAGATCCCCCCTCTCATTCTTCTAAACTCCAGCAACCACAGGCCCAGAGCCATCAAGCATAGCTCAAATGTTAACCCTTTCCTTCCATTCCTTTAAGCCACCACCCCATCCATGTAGTTTCCAAATATCTTTAGGAGTTGTTGTGCTTGCCTCAACCACTTCCTCTAGCAGCTCATCCATATTTGCACCACCCACTGCAGAAGCTGCAGCTGGGGTCCATTTCAAATCATTCCCCCCTCAACTTAAATCTATGATCTCTGGTTTTTTTAGATCTTCTTCCCTAGGAAAAAGTCTACATGCAATCATCCTGTCTATGACCTCTGTAAGGTCATGTCTGCTCACCTTTATTCCAAGGAACAAAGACTGACCCAGACATCTCCCTAAGATTCAGACTCGCAAGTTCAAGCAACATCCTCATAAAAAATCTCTGCACTCATTCCAGTTTAGTTGTGTCTTGACAACACCAGGGTGACCAAAACCATACACAAATGCTCCAAATGCGGTCTTACCAGACTCTGATACAAAGGATATTGTTCAGTAACTTACAATGATATCAAGACCTGCATCCAGCCACAGCTTGTCAGGTAGACAAATAATTTTGCCTCAGACGCTGGAAAAAGATGGTGGAGAACCGAAGCAGAAAGGAACCTCTCTTAGCCAGGAGTTCTCATACATGGAAATACTCCAAACTCCACAGGTCAGTTTGTGGCTTTATGATCAGATTTGAGGGAGTTCGGAATAAAAATCAGAATTGGGTTCATCACTGACATTTGGCATGAAAGTCGTGTTGCTGCAGCAGTACAGTGCAAGACATAAAAATTACCACAAGTTACAATAAATCATTCAATCAATAAGTAGACAGTGAATAAATAAATAAAAATAGGTAAATGGATAGTGCAAAAGAACAACGAGGTAGCGTTCACGCGTTCGTGGATCAATCAGAAATCTAATGGCAAATGGGTAAAAGCTGTTCCTAAAACACTGAGTGTGTTTCTTCAGGCTCCTGAAACTCTTCCCAAGGATAGTGATGAGAAGAGGGCCTGTCCCAGATAGTAAGGCACATTAACAAGGTCCAGGATTGAATCAGCAGTCACGGATACCTGTTCTTAAATCTTCCTTTCCCCAATATTTCAAACATAAACTAAACAATTGACAAAAATGCAGGTTGATATACCTAGGTATGCTGAGTTTATTTCACTTGAACCAGTGACACATTAATTACAGGTAAATTGAGGGAGTCAAAATTGGAAGAAATTAAGCCAGAAGAACTAATAAACTTACATAAGAAATATAAAGGCTGTAACTTTATCTACCTATCCTATTGCATGGCAATATTTGAAGAAATGGGAAATGTATCCCTGATATTGCTGGTAGCAATGTATTTTGTTTTTGTCTGATTTGTATCCCAAAGAGAACTAACAGATCGTGTGTCTCTGATGGTCTGCGTAATTAGACAGATTAGAAAGGTGCTGACAGAAACAAGAGGCAACCTGCAATTAACAGTGATTGAAGGGACGTGATCCAGTTACATTGACTTCCACCAACTAGCCTGGGGGCCAGTTCACCACACAGTGTCTTCTTTGCTTTTTATCAGAACCAAATGAATTCATTAGGTTTTGATTTTTTTTTGTTAAGCACTCTACTAATCAGAATTGTTACCATGCTTGTAACTAATTTAGCCAAGACTGAATTTTATTAAGATCACCATCAGATGTCTGCTAAAGAGCTTGGAATTAATAGTGCAGTCAGCGGAACACCAAACCTCAAACAGCATTGAAATACTTAAAGTAAATCAGATGTTGTCTTCAGATTAAATAAGAAAAGACAGAACTTGAACATTTTGTTCTCCAAATACAAGGGAACAATATTATGGCTTCAACAGCAATGCAAAAGAAGTAACCCTGAAAGACAGGAGATGAATCACTTCAAATCTCCCTCACCTCACACAGGGACCCATCCAAAATAGACTCCTATTCATACACTCATGGCCACTTTATTAGGTACACCTCTACACCTGGTTGCTAATGCCAATATCTAGTCAGCCAATTATGTGGCAGCAAATCAGTGCATAAAAGCATGCAGACAGTGGTGAAGAGGTTCATTTGTTGTTCAGACCAAACATCAGAATGGGGAAGAAATGTGATCTGAGTGACTTTGACTGTGGAATGATCATTGGTGCCAGACTGGGTGGTCTGAGTATCTCAAAAACTGCTGATCTCCTGGGATTTTCATGCACAACAGTCTCTAAAGTTCACAGAGAATGGTGAAAAAACCCCCCAAAAAATCCAGTGAGCAGCAGTTTTGTGGACAAATTTGCATTGTTAATAAGAGAGGTCAGAGGACAATGGCCAGACTGGTTCAAGCTGATAGGAAGGCGGCAGCAACTCTAATAACTACGCATTACAACAGTGGTGTGTAGAAGAGCATCTCTGAACACACAACACAATCAAACCTTGAAGTGTTTGGGCTAGAGCAGCATGCTATCACAGAAACACAGAATTCTGGTAGTTAAGCAACCCTAAGAGATCAGAATAGGGAAGAAATGTGATCTAAGTGGCTTTGACCATGGAATAATTGTTGGTGCCAGATGGGGTGGTTTGAGTATCTCAGAAACTGCTATTCTCCTGGGAGTTTACAGAGAATGGTGTGTAAAAAAAAAACAAAAATTACATGCAGTGAGTGGCAGTTCTTTGGGAGAAAACACCTCCTGCCGTGAGAGGAGAGCATGGCCTGAATATTGGGTTCTTTGATGATGGATGCTGCTTTCTTGTGGCAGCACTCCATGTAAAAGTACACAATAATGGGGAGGGTTTTGCCTGTGATTGACAGTAATAATAAATCTGATTCTGATTCCTGGATACTTGAGAAGAGCCATTAGGAAATGACCCAAGTGCAGAGGGGATAGAAAGCTGTCCACTTTATGGGATGGTGCCAGTTACTTAACAGAACCTTTGCATACCCATGCGGCAGATTAATGGCTCTGTGAAATGATGAGAATTGGGTCAATCTCAGCATCTGAGGTATCACTTTTCGCCAGTAAGAGAAAGCGCAGACGCTGTTATGATCCGAACTCCTTTGTCGGTAAGAGTAGCTGGCACAAATTCAATAATAATCTTTGAAAGAAAAGTTAATTAACGTCGTAAGTAGGCACAAACTGCAAGGACGCACAGCAGTGAAGTTATTAGGATCGCATCGACAGAAACCTGGGTTCAATCCTGACTTCGGTACTGCCTGTGCAGAGTTCGCATGTTCTCCCTGTGATCATTAAGCTTTCTCCAGGTTGTTCTGGTCTCTTCCTCCATAAAGTCATGGAGTAATATGGTAGAGATACAGGCCCTTTGATCCAACTGGTTTGTGCTAAATGTGTTATCCAGTGAGCCAGTCTCATCTGCCCACATTTGGCCAATAGACCATTCCAGTGGCATGCAGGTTGGGCAATTAATAGCCACTGGGTATTACCACAATATGTGAATTGGGGGTAGAATCTGTGTGAATGAAGGGTAGTACCTGTGTGAATGGGGGGTAGAATCAGTGTGAATGAGGGGTAGACTCTGCGGATGAGGGTGTGGAGTTGAAGGGAATGTGAGAAACTGAGAACATAGAACACTACATCACAGTACAGACCTTTGGCCCCACAATGTTGCACTGACCTCATAACCTACTCCAAGATCAATCTAACCCTTGCCTCCTACATAGCCCAGGTTTTTCTATCAGCCAAGTGTAATCTACGAGCTTCTTAAATGCCCCTAATGCATTTGCTTTTCCCATCACCCCTGGTGTTCCATGCGCCTACCACTCTCTGCAAGAAAAACGTACCTGTTTTCCTTCAACAAAAAAAAACTAATTACCCATTTGGATTTGGGTGACTGAATTAGCAAACAATGCACACTGTCGCTAATTCCGTAGATAAACCACATTCCACATTACACTTTCAATAGGATCTGGTCAGCTGTGCTTTACAGACTCAGGTTCCTTGGTAAAATCATCTTATTAGCAGCCTGGTATGCAGGTATACAGAATACTTGGGAAGGAAAAGTTCCTGCTTTATCACCCTTCCAGTCTTGCACCCATGAATGTATTAAGTATCAACTATATATTAAAAAAAACTTCCACTCTTAAAATAAAATGAAACTGTGCATGTGTCCACAAGGAAAATTAGAACATCTGCTGGACAAGCTGGATTGTGGTATCCAGTTCAAACCATAGAAAGCTTACAAGCTGCCAAACACTGCCTAAGCAAACCAGGGTTAGGTGCTCCTACCCTGTGACTGTGGTGGATGCTGAACTGCTGATTGATCATAGTAAGAACCACCAACATATTAAATGAAATTCTGTGGTAACCTGAGGTTCACACAAACAAGGGATAGTCAGAAAAGTAGTTAAATCTGTCAAGGCAACTGGCTGAGTGGAAGGTGCATTGAAATGTCATGATAAGCAGGTACTTAAATTGGCAAAAAATCTTGTCTCCATCCAGGAGAGTTAGGAAAATGGCTCTTGGCTTAAGTCTTCCCAAGCTCATCTGCCAAGTTGTTTTACACAGTGAGTGGTGGGTGCTTGGAATATGTTGCCTGGGGGATGATGGAAGCAGATACAATAAAGGCATTCAAGAGGCTCTTAGACTGGCAGATGAATGTGCAGAAAATGGAGGTAGAAGGGTGTAGTTTAGTTGGGAGTTTACGTTGTTTAATTAGTTTGACACAACATTGTGAGCTGAATTATCCTTTCCCGTATAAAGTTCTGTCCTATGTTCATAAAATGTAGAACTGCTACAAGACTGGATGCCAACCAAGCAGTCTGGCAGTGCTGAGTCAGTGCAATGCCTGAAATGGAATGTGTGGCTTAAGGCAGCCTAGCTGACCCCATGACTTTAATACAACGTGTAGATAGATGAATAAGGGAAATTATCGTTTGTGGAACTGGAAGTTAACAAAAAGGGAATGGGGTAAGATTCCATTCCTGAAGATCTCTGACTACAAGCTCAGTCACAGGAAATTGGCCACACATGACAGATATTGGGAGAAGACAGTGTTGTCGTATTAGATGGTGCATGGAGATTAAAGAGAAGTAAGGTAACCCTTGTACCATAGTCACAGTCAGCATCTGTGATCTTGAATTGTTCCAGTTTAGTTATGCAAATCAAATAGTTTTTGGCAATGCATGTGAAGCTTTGGACCTGTATAACATGAATGAATGAACATGCTTTGATTGGAAGGGATCCTGGTGCTTATCCTGATTCTAGCTTGGGAATGCTTCTGTTCATCATTGGGAATGGCTCTTGTGGTCAATACCATTTTAACAATGGTGGAATGGGCATGAATAAGACCATAAGACATAGGAGCAGAATTAAGCTAATCAGACCATCAAGTCTCCTCTGTCATCCCATCATGACGGATTTATTATCCACCTCCACCCCATCCTCCCACCTTCTCCCCATAATATTTGACACTCTACCTATCCCAAAAGGACCCTTGCATTGGTATACATTTCCTCATGGTATATTAACTAAGGGATCAGTCTGGTTAAGCAAAATGTCACTAAACATTGAGAAAATGGATCAAACATTACGAACTCACTTAACATTTCTCTTTCCACTGGAACTGCCTGTGTATTTCCAACATTTTTTTGTATTTACTTCTGTCTGCTTATTTTTTTGATGGGTTACTTGTTGCTTCATTCGGAAGATGTACACTCAGTGGCCACTTTATTAGATACACATGTACCCCTGCTTGTTAATTCTAACAGATAATCATGTGGCAGCAATTCAATGCATAAAAACATGTAGACATGGATAAGCTTGTTGTTCAGACCAAACATCAGAATGGAGAAGAAATGTGATCTTAGAGACTTTGACCATGGAATGAGTGTTGGTGCCTGACGGGCTGGTTTGAGTGCGTCAGGAACTGCTGATCTGCTGGGATTTTCATGCACAATAATCTCTAGAATTTACAAAGAATGGTGCAAAGAACAAAAAAGGAAATCAGTGAGCGGCAATTCTGTGGACAAAAATGCCTTTTTAATGAGAGAGGTCAGAGGAGAATGGCCAGACTGGTTCCAGCTGTCAGGAAGGTAACCATGCCTTGCAACAATCGTGTGCTGAAGAGCATTTCAGAATGCACAACAGGTTGAACATTGAAGTGGATGGGCTACAGCAGCAGACCACGAACAAACTAATAAAGCGGCCACTGAGTTTATACGCCCCCCGACAGACCGACTCGTGCGGAACTCCGCCCGGCCACTTCTATGACCTGCGCAGTTTGGGATGCTCAATATTCACCGGCAAACCAACTTGGTTAATGACAACAGGATTCCTTCGATAAAGGAAATTATTGAATCATTTTGACCCAAGATCTTTTAACTTTTACATGTGCCAGCCTTCTTATTTGCAGATGTCTGAAACACAGCTAACCTTCTGAAGTATTCGGCACCGCCAGGGGCTGCTTTTCCGCCTGGTGCAAGACAAAACGATACAACTGTGAGACGAAACCTCTGCTTAGTTTATTAGGCAAAATATAAATTATTTATATCCCAATGTTTATTTACAGTTTTATTTTGTACAAACACCTTTTTAATATAAAACATATAAACCTTGACAGAAAACGCCCTCTGATTTATTTTGCAGACTCCGCTTTTGGTTATAAAATCACTATTACCACAGTCAGCTGGAATAGGCGAGTGATGGGCTATTAATAGGATTTGCTCCAGTCGTTACTTAAGATGGTTAAATGGGAAGAAGCTGTTGTAATTTTGTAAGGGTGCTCTAATGACCAAGGGTAAAGTGTCTGAAGTGAGGCAAACCTATTTGCCCTCACATTCACTGAACGCAGAGTACCCATCACAACTTTTTTTTAATCTGATCTGTTAAGAAATGGGGTTCCTGACCTATACACAAAGGAAATACATTTCAATCTCGCCGAAGTAATTTGTTTCAATCATCTCAACCACGGATTTAATATGCAAGTTTAATGGATAATTGAATTCGAGGACGAATTCATATGCACGTGCACACTTCTAATAACTCAATTTTTGGCTCGTTGGTTCTTATTCCTTAAAAGCTTCCGTGTCGGTAAATTAGAATCGCTCTTTTTATGTTTGGGGTGAGGGGAAGCCCTAGAAATCTAAGCACCTGGAGATAATTTTCAAGCAGGCAGGTTTTATAATCGTTTCAGTGCCCTCTCTTACATTTTCATAAAGACCAAGTTGGCGTAATTTAACGCTGATCAAAGGCTATCGAGATGAGTTTACATTTTAAAAATCCCTTCGCTCATCCTGGACAACGAAAACATAAGTACAAACAGCCTCTGTAGTAGAGTAAAATGATATCTAGCATCTCAGCCTTCTTTGATTTGAACGTGATTGAACAGATTTCATTAGAGCTGGGAATTAGCTGGAACGCATCAAGATAAATTTGGAACGTTACATACATCGCCTGATAGTTGAACCTTCAAGTCAATGTAGGAAATCTACTTCCCGCTTGCATCGGGTTACTAGTTTAACCAGATCACTGCGTGCGTTTGCACCATGCAATAACATCCAGCCGTTTGTGTTTGATGTGTAGACCAAGAGAGTTTAGGAACTAGCTATACACATATGACTATTTATAATATTGATACATCTTTAGCTAAAATGCCCTCTATGTCCAGCTGTGTGGCTTTGTGCGTTTAGCAGTGTGAAGGGAATGGTCAAATGTTGACCTTTACTAAAGAAAAATCAGCTGTGTTAATTGTCGAGGATTGTAGTAAAAACGCGATAATTGCTATAAATTAATCCCCTGGGCCACCGCCCGCTTCCTTTAACCCACGGCTACTGAAGAACTGTGTGGGTTCACGCTCATTCGCACAACTGACAGGCGTAATTGTCCTGGTGAGAGGTCGCCAGGCCGGGTGGAAGTGCAGAGTTTCGGGAATTCATTACACCGATAAAACTTCCCCTGGTTCGGATTTCGAGTTGCATTCGCCCCTTTCTCATTGGTCAGGACCTACAAGTTCTCTCTCAGACTCCCTCCTGCAATGGTTGTTTAGCAAGAGCTGCCCCTCCGCAAAGCAGGCGCCAGCCCAGATCCTATAGTGACCGACGGCGGCCGGAGGCACTGGCTGATCGCTTCCTACAGCAAGCCGATTGCCTTTCCCATGGTCTGAAGTAGCAGTTTCCGCAAGAGACCATATCTTGGGTTTGAGAGTAGCGGTGCCCTCTCTGGGTCCAGTGCTGATTGACACCTTTGCACCGACTTCCTCCTCAGTTGCGCTCAATTCCGAATTCCTCATCTCCGTTGGCTCTAAGTTTGTTGGTCTCAACCCGTTATCTCTGTCCTTGTTGCAGCCTGTGGCATCCTTGCCCAGCGCCCTGCCTTCACAACCAGTGGAAGATGGCTCTAGTCCATCTTTACATGGTTTCCCATCCTTTCCCTTGTTCAAATCCTCTTTCTTATCATCTTCGTCGTCGCTCTCGCTATCCTCCTCGTCCGATTTGGTTTTGGGCACCCACGTCATTTTATTCTCCTTCTTTAGTCGCCTCCTGGCGTTGGCAAACCAAGTGGAGACCTGAGTCAGGGTCATCTTGGTGACAATGGCCAGCATGATCTTTTCCCCTTTGGTTGGGTAGGGATTCTTCAGGTGCTCGTTGAGCCACGCCTTCAGGGTACTGGTGCTCTCTCGGGTTGCGTTCTTGACTCGCCCCGCGTCCCCGTGCGCCAGCGGGCGATAGGGAGAGTACAGAGCGCCGGCCGGAGCAAAACTGGCCTGGGAATAGACGCCGCCTGCCTTCAAATCGTAGTGCGAAGCCTGAAGTTAGAAAGAAACGAATGTCACGCATAATGCTCATCTATGCAAACTTTCAGAGTTTTAACACACCTGCAATATCAGACAAAATATAATTTAATGTATCAGTTATTTTATGTTTAATACCACACTTATATTAATGGTCATTTCTGCAATTATTCGTAACTTCAGATACAGTGTTCATGATATAGTACAATACAGTCGAATGGAGCGGATAAATATTACTTATCTAATATTATTTCAACATTTCTAGGAATTTACTCGCGCACGACCAGTATGAGAGCGACATGAAGAAAATGCCTTGTAAAGGCACTTATACTTAATCATGTTGAGCCTGTTTTGTTTGTAACTCCATATTTTAATTATTTTAGCCCTCTCTAATGGAAAGTGTTGCATGAATTCGTGTTTTGCACCGCGAGGAGCAAGTTTGCGAACTTTCCATCTGACGGGTTGAAGTAATTCAATCACATTTAAAACCTGAAGCCAGAAGTCTCGGATCTGGCAGCGGGGACTCGGGCCATGAGCGCTCCCCGTCCAACTGAAGCGAGTCGACCTGCACTCACAGCGCGCCAGCATCCGAGTGATGGGTTACCCACAGTCGCTTCTTACAGCAGTGCACGTTTGGTGGGGAAGGGGGCAGATGCCTGCGTTGTGGGAATTAGAACGAATCGACGGAACGCGTCGGAATATTTCACTTTCATTTTGGGAATTAACACACTGAATTTTGGAAACTATTTTTCAAACTTGTGAAACCAAAATATTCCATTTAATATTTCTCTAGGCAGTCCCTGTTGCAAATCAACTGTATCATTCTACCTTATATCAAATATTTATATTAACAGTAAGGTGTTGTATATAATCAGGTTGGCTATTGCATCAAATCGTTTGTAATCCATCTAGTTTCGCGATATTTAAAGATGAGAAAACCATCTCATCCAGCGCTTATCTCGATGTGAGGTTATTAACGTAATCGCCGTAGCGAGTGATGCCAAAATGTTACACTCTAAGTATTGTGAAGATTAAGTTCAACATACAGCCTTCGGCTGTAACCAATGATTTCAAGTGGGTAGACGGATGTGACCCCGGAGTGGTCAGTAACTTTTACCGGGAAAGGTGTCCGGCCAGGTGTGGAGATCCGCGATGCATCTCCAAATCTCGCTACGTAATGCTTTCTACAAATTCCAGAACTCCAAACGAAAGGCAAATAAAAAGGAAAAAAAAATCAAAAGCACCATCCTTACCAGATGAGGGAGATGCCTGAGATCGGGATACGGCTGCAGGCTGTATCCGTGTGGAATGGGATAGGTGCCGGGGTGGCGAGCTAGGAGAGCGTGGAGAGGCGAGGGAACCCCCAGACTGAGCGCGGCTCCGGGCGAGCCCAGCATCGCCGCTCGCCTCTCCACAAACACCGCCTGCAGACCGGTCATCGCCGACCCCTTGCCGGCCGTGACCACGTCTCCGTATCCCAGCTGAGGCACTGCCATGATGCGGGTTCAGCCTAAAAAACACTGCCAAACTAATCCACCTTCTGTCTCTATATAACCCACTCTGTCCACTGCGCTGGAGAGGGCTGGCGTGATTGACGGGAGCCTTGTAAATGATATTTACATACGATTAGCGAGATTTAACCATTGGCCGGCCAAAGTCTCAATGAGAATATTGGATTCATTCTAGGTTTCGTGGTTTTAAAGATGGTGTGACGATAATAAAGCAGGGACGAACGCTGTATGTTAATTTAGAATAACAATTTAACTGTAAATGTAACACGATATTCTGCATTCTGTTCTTTTTAAACTACCTCGATGTGTTTACGCATGGCATGACTTGTAAGGATGACACTCGAAATAAAAGCTTTTCACTGTCTCACTACGTGTAACAATAGCAAACCAATATCAAATTAATCTTTCTGATTCGAAAGATTTAAACTGTCTTAAAGCGAGATGAAAAAGATAATGGCATCAATGAAGAACATTCAATACGAAGCTTCGGAACGCCTCGAAATACAGTGAGTTACGAAAACGATATTCCCCTCCATAGGTGCTGCCCGACCTGCTGAGTTCCTCCAGCATTTTGTGTGTTGTTAGAAAATAGTTAAATCATTTAGATGCAAAGGAACGTCCCAGACACGAGAGCAACTTCAAACTTTTTCCGATTCAAGCATTCAGAATTATTTTATGATCTTAATTCACCCCATTCGTTTTGACGTTACTTGACTATATTTTTTTCACTACAGTCAATTCCCCACCGCCGTTCACCGACTTGAGTAATATCAAAGGGAGTGAAATGAGTAGGATACTGACTGTGAACTGAGAATGCGGCAGTCTGTAGGCCGTGTATGAACCGTTAGTGAGTGCTGTCTACCTGTGGGACTTAGGGCAGGAGGAGAGAAGATTGGAGGCGGTCGGACAAATTTCACGAACACTCGTGAAATACTGCCGCCCTGAAACTAATGCCAATATAGCGTCAAAGACATCATGGTCAATCGTTCGAAAGTAAAATGGTGATAAATTATCGAACTAAAACTTCTTTGATAACGTTCTGGATTCACTTTATTAACGAGGTCGCGTTGAGTTGATAATCGATCGTCGCACCGTGGTAAGAGACCAATTTGTGCAGACTTCAGAAAATTATTAGATGTAATACCAGCTAAAAGTACAGTATTTATTTATTTTGTGGGCGAATGTGTTCACCGGAGTGCATTATAATCCTTAACAAGATCCAATATTGTTAGGTATGAATAATTAAGCCGACAGATTTCATATACAAACTTCATTACAAATTCCTTTTTGTTCTGAACCCAATGCAAATTGACAGGGTTTCTGTCTCATAACACAAACTCCGCTTTCCTTTCAATGCATCGGTTATTATTTTTTTTTCAGGGCGGACTGCTAAAAAATTCAGTGCTACAACTGCCCAGTCCCTGTGTTGGACTTCCCTCTGCCGCCGTTTGAAAGAAGTCCATATGTAGGACTATCGCTCAGAGTCGTCCCTCTGAGCCGGTAAATTACATCAGTCATTCTGCCGAGCGTCACTGGGAACGGCCGGCGAGTTTTCCTGAAATGCGGTTTTCAGCGTAACCAATCTACAGGGGAGTGCTCTGGCTACAATCACAATTCTATGGCATTGACATGCAAAAAGCACTAATTGTGCAGCGGTCCTCTCGCTGAGAATTGACTCCTAACGAGGAAAAGTGCTTTGCGCCGTTCTGTATCTCCCGGGCTATTTGTCTACGTCAAAAAACAAGAACTCTGTTTGTGTAGTACCTTCATTACTCCTTTCAAAGACTTGCAAAATATATTGTCTTCCTGTAATATGGGAATGTGCCAAATAGTAGGAAAGGTAAACCCCCAGAAATAGCACAATGATTTTTTTTCTGTAGAAGACTGGGGAGTAACAACATTGTTTGGAATATTAGGGATTTATCTCCTTCTTTGCCTCCAAGTAGTATTCGGAAACTTTCTCATCTCTTTGAGAAAGCCTTGATTCAATATCTGGACCAAAAGAGCCTTCAACAGGTATTCTCCCAGTCCTGGACTGGTCCAATGAATTTTGCTTTCCCCCATTCTGGTGGCTCTCCTCTGCCCAATATCTTCCTCTAGTTCCCCTCCTCCTTCCATTTATTCCATGGTCCACTCTTCTCTTCTATCAGATTCCTTCCTTTACAGCTCTTTACCTCTTCTGCCTGCCTCCCACCAGCTTGCACATCATCCTCCCTCGCACATCCACTTCCCCCTCACCTGGTCTCACCTGTCACCTGTCAGCTTGTACTCCTTCTCCTTCTTATTCTGGCTTCGGTCTCCTTCCTTTCCAGTCCCAATGAACAGTCTCAGCGGCTGCTTTTTTGTTGCTTGTTTTGTTGTCCTCTGTGTTGTTCTGCAAACATGATGGGCCTGCTATGTTGGCACAGGAATGTGCGGCGACACGAGTCGGCTGCTCCTGGCACAACCTTAGGTGTGTTGGTTGTTAACACAGACATTGTATTTCAGTCTATGTTTTGATGTACTGTACATGTGATAAATAAATCTGAATCCGAAACATCGACTATCCATTTCCCTACATTGATTCTGAGCTCCTCTTGAATTTTGTCTGCATTGTTCCAGATTTCCAGTACCTGCAGAATCTCTTGTGCCTCCCATGGTTTTCAAAGCCTCCTTGAATAAGCGTAAAAGCCTGTGAATCCCTGGCCTATGACCACGCAGTAGAAGGGCATCCTGTGTGGGACTGAGAACCTGGAGATTAATGCAACAGAACATGTGGTAAGCAGAGTGAATAGAGAGAGGATGTGCACCTACTTCTCAAACAAGATTCCACCCCCAGAGCCCACCCTGGCTAAGGTTATGTATCTCACAGTGGCTTCAATAGTCTCCCACAGAGCTGGAACAGAAGGAATACCTGCAATGAAGCCGTACTCCAACCTAGAACCTTTTTTGATTCTTTGGACTGTGACTTGCTCAGAATACCTGATTTAAGGGATGAGAGGCATCAACTGACCGGTACGGCAAACTGAACTTATTCAAGTTCGCTGATGACACCAATGTCATAGGCTGAATCAAAGGTGGTGATGAATCAGCATATGAGAGGGAGACTGAAAATCTGGTGGAGTGGTGTCACAACAACAACTTCTTACTCAATGTCAGCAAGTCCAAGGAGGACTTCAGGAGGAGGAAAGTAAAGGTCCATGAGCCATTCCTCATTGGGGGATGAGAGGTGAAGACAGTCAGCAACTTTAAATTCCTCAGTGTTATTATTTTGGAGGATCTGTCCCAGGTCCAGCATGTATGTGGAATTATGAAGAATCACAGCAGCACCTCTTCTTCCATAGGAATTTACAGAGATTCGTCATGACATCTAAAACTTTGACAAACTTCTATAGATGTGTAGTGGAGAATGTATTGACTGGCTGCATCACAGCCTGGTATGAAAATGTTTATTGCTTATTTATTTATTTATTATTATTATTATTATTATTATTATTATTTATTTCTTTTTGTATTTGCACAGCTTGTTTTCTTCAGCACAGTGGTTGCACACCCCAGTTGGGCAGTCTTTCATTGATTCTGAAATGGTTATTATTCTATAGATTTATTGAGTATGCGCACAAGAAAATGAATCTCAGTATTGTATATGATGATATATATGTACCTTGGTAATACATTTGATTTTGAACTTTGAAAGTTAAATGATTAAACAGAATTAAAATATTGTTAAAGAGAGTAGATAATCTCACTTATTGGTTACATGGGCATTGAAGTTTGAAATGAAGTGCATCTTATGTGTAAAAGCAAATCAGTGAGAGTTGTGCTGGGCAGCCCACAAGTGTCACCATGCTTCTGGCGACAAAATAGTATGCCCACAACCCACTAACCCTATTAATTCAGCACACATTTTCCAGATTTCCAGTATCTGCAGAATCACTAGTCGTGTGTCTTTTCAGAATGTGGGAGAAAACCGGAGCACGCAGAGGAAAGTCACAGAGAGAACGGACACACCCATTACGGATCCCATTTCTCTGTATGTTTTGAAGTACATACGACAAACAAAGCTGGTCTTTATCTTTTATTTTTATTTTTTGACATAGTCGTTTACTCAGTTACTGCATGCGCAGTAGATCATGTAACTAAATCAAAGTGAACAAGCTGATATAGCAAAGATGTAAATAAGCTGGAAAGAGTGCAGACAACATTTACCAGGACATAGGGGCCAGAGTTGCATGGAGAGGTTGTGTAGCCTGGGATTTTACTCCCTGTATTGTAGGAGATTGAGTGGTGGCTCGACAGAGATATTTAAGATCATGAGGGGCTTAGACAGGTTGAAAACACAGGGCCTTTTTCCCAGTGAGGCGTTGCTAAAAACAAGAGAGCATGGATTTGAGATCAGAGGCAAGAGATTTAAAAGGCTCATTGAGGGGTAGCTTCCATGCATATTTGGAATGAGCTACCTGAAATAATAAGGAGGTCAACAATTTGGCAAAATGTAAAAGACATCTAAATAAGAACATGGATCAGAAAGGTTGAGAGGGCTTTGGGCCAAGGTCAGGCGATGGAACTAGCTCACTGGGCTGCATAGATGAGTTGGATCAAAAGGCCTGTATCCATGTCCCATGACTCTATGATTCGATGATACACTGTATGCCCCACGAAGAACGTGCATGGCAATTCATGGCATTATTTACGACATTAAATGTCATATACCTCAGAGGCAACTCACTGATGATTTTACATTGATCTGCATAACTCTGGCTCCCTCAGATAGCATTCAACAGAACACTTGTGGAACTACAAATTAACAAGAATGCTGGAGGAACATGGAAACACATACAAAATACTGGAGCTACTCAGCAGCTCTAAAAGGGGAACAAATTCAGAAATCAGAGGTGTAAAGGACTTAACAGTCCTAGTTAAGGATTCTCTAAAGGTTAACTTGCAGGTTGAGTTAGCATTGAGGAAGGCAAATGCAATATTAGCATTTATTTTGAGAGGACTGGAATATAAAAACAGGGATATATTGCTGAGGCTTTATAAGGCATTGTTCAGACTGCACTTGGAGTATTGTGAGCAGTTTAAGGCCCCTTATCTAAGAAAGGATATGCCTGCATTGATTGCAGAGAATCCAGAGCAGGTTCACGAGAATGATCTCAGAGGAAGAAAAGGGTTAATGTACGATAGTGTTTGATGACCCTGGGTCTGTACTCTCTGCAGTTTAGAAGAATGAGGGAGAATTTCATTGAAAACTATCAAATATTGAAAAGCCTAGATAGCGAAGATGTTTTCAGTAGTGGGGGAGTTTAGGACTAGATTTCACAGACTCAGAATAGAAGGACATCCCTTTAGAACAGAGATAAGAAGGAATTTCTTTAGCCAGAGGGTGGTGAATCTGTGGAATTTATTGCCACAGATGGCTGTGGAGATCAAATCATTGGGTATATTTAAAGTGGAAGTAGATAGTTTCATCAAACGTAATTAAAGATGAAAGATTACTGGGAGAAAACAGGGGAATGGGATTGAGAATGCTAATAAATCAGCCATGATTGAATAGCAGAGCAGACAATGGGGCAGATAGCCAAACTCTGCTCCTATGTCTTATGGTCTCATGCTTCTTGACCTATTGAGTTCATTCTGATGTTCTGTTCCTTTATTTTTTCGGTTTCTAGCAACTTTTGTCCACACACATTGGACCAGTAGAGACTGAGTGCTTTGTGTGGCTTTATACCTCGAAGCTTTTGTGTCAGCTCTGGCCAAAAGGCAGATCAGACCAACAGTGAGATCCAACAGCCAAGAGGGCAGTTGAGCAAAGTTTCATGAAGAGTGAAGAACATGACAAGGGACAGAAGAAGTCATGCCAGCCACTGCACCCGAGGAAGACCCCAGGTGTGATAATGACTCATACCATTGGACCCGGACGTCTGAGGTCAAGAGTGGAGCTGTCCCAGTGCAATGGTTTTCCACTTTGAAAACTCTCCCACACTGGTTTCTTCATTCAGTTCACATCATCTAACGAAGAAATATGCAAACCTAACTGACATCGTCGGATATGACGGACAACTAATTTCTTATGTATGGAATCATCTGCCTGCATGAAACACAAACAAAGCTTTTTAAGCTATCGTGGTTGACGAAACAATCGTAAACCAATTCCTAAACCCTCAAACATCCAGCTCTTGAACCAAAGGGGATAACTTTACTCGCCCCATTACTGAACTGTTTCCACAACCTATGAAATAACTTTCAAGGACTCTTCATCTCGTGTTCTCGATGTTTATTGTTTATTTATCTATCTATCTATCTATTTATTTATTTATTTATTTTTATGTTTGCACAGCTTGTTGTCTTTTGCACATTTGCTGTTTGTCTATCCTGTCCTTCATTGATTCTATGGTGTTTTGTGTGTTTACTGAGAATACCTTCAAGAAAGTGAATCTCAGGGTTGTAATATGGTGACATATATGTACTTTGATAATAAATTTACTTTGAACTTTGAAATACCAATTCATATCTAGATATCAATCTCTTTACGATCAAGAAAATTGCTGTAAGAATTGCATCCCCATTTAATAAGTCTCTGTGTTTATACAGTGATGCTGCTTTGCTGGTTTGCATTGGCGCAGATATCTAAATTTCTTCTTGACGAATGGCAGTGTTATTATGAAGTTGCTGGCAGCAGTCACAATCCTAAGAGATATTACTTTGTTGACGTCATTGCCCAAAAATGCATGGGTTGGTCCATTTCAGGTTTTGACTCCATTTTCATTATTCGCTTCAGATGACGAGAGTCACCAGTCAGTACAAAGAGCAGATGTGGAAAGAGGTGTATAACAGGGGATTTGGTTACAAGCCAAAACATTATCAGATGTTCCCAAAGGAACTTAAAAAACTCTTTAAAGCAGGACTTCCCCCAGGCACATGCAACATATTTGTCTTAGAGCAGAACATGGAAAAGGTTAACCAGATTAAATAGTATTCAGAGAAGCAAGAGAGAAAAAAAGATTCTATTCCAGTTATAAATAGGTAGCTTCATTAGCATTCTGGGGTAAGGCAAACCCTTGTGCAATAAAAATGACTTTCACTTTGTTCCTTTCAAAAAGTATCCCATTGTAATTATGTGTGTTGCTCGAGTTCCGGCATCTGCAGAATCTTTTGTGTCTACAAATATCAGTTAGGAACTGCCTGCAGAAGCTCAGGTTAAATGTCTGCTTCTGTAGTTTGTGGTCACTTGTGTAATTCAGTTTGTAGAGGTGTCTTTACAGTATTTGGAAGGACTTCCCTCGGCAGAGAGAGCCATACCTTGGAAGGTAATGCAGAGGGGTATAAGATGATACAGGGCATGGATCAATTAGACAGCTAGTGACTTTTTCCCAGGGTAGAAATTACTAATGCAAGAGGGCAACATTTTAAGGTGTTTCGAGGGAAGTTTGGATGTTGTGGGTGATGTCAGAGACAGTGAGTGGTGACGCGTGGAACTCACTATCAGCAGGTGGTGGTGGAGACAGATACATTATGGACGTATAAAGGTTACATAGATAGGCACACAGATGATAGAAAAATGGAGGGCTACATGGGAGGGAAGGGTAGGGTCGTTATTGGACTCAGTTAAAAGGTCAGCACAACACCACGAGACGAAGAGCCTGTATTGGGCCATGCTGTTCTATGTTCTATTCCACAAGAGCAGAGAAAGGATAGTATCCAAAATCTTTGTAAAAGTATGTCTCAAATGGGGTCTTAAGAAAGGGAGCAGAAGTGAATCAGCTAAGAGGTTCAAGAGTGTGAAGCATGAACTGCACAAGGTAAATTTGCAGCATTCACAATGGCTGAATTCAGTTACAGTTCTGCAGCCAGAGAGTGTGGAAATGACTGAGTAACTTTCCTCTCAAAAGTTAGAGGTGAGATGAACTGTGAGAGGGATGGTTGTAGATTTCAAGTAGATAGAAACAGGCAGGTTGATGAGGTTTACTGCTGAGAATGCAAAGTGTTACACTTTGCAAGGAAGAATGTGGAGAGAAAGCACAAACTAAAGGATACTGTTCCAAACTGGGTGTAAGACCAAAGAGATCTGGAAATTGGAGATTAAAAATCATGAGGAACGTTGGGTGCAAGTGCAAAGACACATGGTGCAAGTGAAAAGAAGTTATATTGAGCCTTTAAATTCAAGATTCAAGATTCATGTCCTGGGTGTTGAGGCTCCCTGATGATGGATCCTGTTTTCCTGTGACAATGTTCCATGTAGATGTGCTCAAAGAATGCCTGACAGCAGCTATATTTCACCCAGAGTTTGAGGAAATTTGCTATATCAGCAAAGACACTCACAAATTTCTACAGATGTACTATGGAGAGCAGTATATATATGTATATATAACGCCAGGCTGCGACCAGTCAATATGCTCTCCACTACACATCTATAAAACTTTGACAAAGTTTTAGGTGTCATGCTAAATCTTTGCAAATTCCTAAGGAAGTAGAAGACCTGACGTATTTTCTTTGCAATTGCACTTATGTGCTGAGCCCTAGACAGGTCCTCCGAAATAGTAATATTGAATAATTTAAAATTGCTAACCCTCCCCAATTCTAATCCTCAAATGAGGGCCGGCTCATGGACGTTTGATTTCCTTCTTCTGAAGTCAATAATCAATTGTTTTTTTCTTGCTGACAGTGATTGCTCTTACAGAACCACTCAGCCAGATTTTCAATCTCTCTCCTGTTTGCTGATTCATCACCAGCTTTGATACAGCCCACAATAGTGGTGGCACCACCAAACTTCAATATAGCATTGGAGTTGTGCTTAGCCACACCGTCAAAAGTGTAAAGCGAGTGGAGAAGGCGGCTAAGCACACAGCCTTGTGGTGCACCTGCATTGCTGGAGATTATGGAGGAAATGTTTTTGCCAATCTGAACTAGCTGGGGTCTGCAAATGAGGAAATCCAGGATCCAATTGTACAAGGAGATATTGAGATCACGGTCTTGGAACATTTTGATTAGTTTTGATGGGGATGATGGTATTGAATGCTGAGCTGTAGTCAATAAAGAGCATCCTGACGTATGCATCTTTGCTGTCCAGATGTTCCACAGCTGGGTGAAGAGCTAATGAGATGGCACCAACAGGGTGGACCTGTTGCTCAGAAGGCAAACTGGAATGGATTCAAGTCACTCCTCATGCAGAAGTTGATATGCTTTATCAGCAAAACACTTCATCACTGTGGATGTAAGTGCTGTTGGATGATAGACAGTGAACATGCTTGCCAGTTGAATCACCACAGTTTAGTTCTTGGCCTGCTACGCCGTTTGGGCCGGATTCTTTTCAGAGGTTCACCCTCCTGAAGGCTGCTCTCACATCAGCCTGGGGGACTGTAGTGACAGGACCATCGGGGACTGTGGGAGTTCTTGATGGTTCCTCCATGTTCCAATGGTCAAAGCAAGAATTGGAGGCACTGAGCTCATCTGGAAGTAAAGCCTTGTTGTCGCTTGATTTAACTTTACAAAAGGTGATAGTATTCAAACCCTGCCACAACTCTCGGGAATCCTTCACTGATTCAAGTTTAGTCTGAAATGCCATTTAGCTCTTGAGTTGGCTTTCCGGAGATAATACCTGGACCTCTTGTAACTTACTTGGTCACCAGACTTGAATGCCTCTTATATGGCTCTCAACAGATTGCGAATCTCATGGTTGATCCAGGGTTTCTGGTTGGAGAAGACTCTGAATGTGTTCGTGGGGCCCCCGTCTACAGTAAAGTGAAGCTAGATGCAGGTGTACTGCATCTGTACTTAAGGTGACTGCCAGGAAATGATAAAGTGACATAGCGACTCTTGGCAAGAGGAATTCTACTAGGTAGCAGCAGGGCAGATAAAAACACAATCAGACAGTGACTGTGTCAGTGTGGAGTACAAGCATAAGGTGACAGTTCATAGGGGGATGAAGGGTGGTGAGGGGCTGTGGAGAGGAGTGGCAGAAGTGAGTGTAGTGGTGGTAGGGTGGGTTATTAGTTGGAGGTATTGATCAGCATGATGGTTTGGGGGAAGTAATTGTTTTTGAATCTGGTGATCCTGGCATGGATACTGCGTATCCTCTTCCCTGATGGGAGTATGACAAACAGTCTATGAGCAGGGTGACTGGGATCGCTTATGATATTGCTGGCCTTTCTCTGGCACTGTTCTGTATACAGTGGATTCTGGTTCATCGGGCCATCGGTTAATCGGGGCAGATGCTTATTTGGGACAACTCTTAAAGAACAAACGTAATCGAGAAAATAGCCGGGATGTCCTTTGTTTATTTGGGACACTATGCTGCTTAATTGGGACAGGAGCCTATTGTGAAACAGTTTCTAACCAGTGTCAGTCACATGAATTTGTGTGGCCTTTAGACTACACTGTGCTTAGAGCAAACAGTTTAAAATCATTTGCGTATGTTTCTGTTCAAAAAGCAGTGATTTTTGTGACTGATAGTTGGTGAGAATAAAGCAATTAGGCAATCGAGTATTGCTTTGCTCACTGCCGTTTCAAGCATTCAGGCTTGGAGATGCCAGAAATGGCCAGGAGTGAAAATGAAACTAGGGACTAGGAGTTCTCATTCTCTACAGTGGTCCAGGATGCCATTGACAGCACTGCGGTTACCTTCAGACATGCAATGCATTCAGAGGAGGGTAAACAAGCAGGGGAATATGAGAAAGGTATGGGCGGTACTGTAGGTTGGCTGTGAGTGCATCGTTTTACAATACCAGTGATCAGCAATCAGGGTTCAATTCCCACCTCTGCCTGTGAGGAGTTTGTACGCTTTGCCCGTGACCTCGTGGGTTTCCTCTAGGCACTGCACTTTCCCCCCACATCCCAAAGACATACAAGTTAGGGTTAGTGAGCTGCGGGCAATCTATGTTGATGCCAGAGGCCTGGTAGCACTTGTGGGATGTCCAGTCCAATGCTCACTGATGTATTTTGATGCAGATGACACATTTCACTGTATTCTTCGATGTACATGTGATATATAAAGCTAATCTTTCTTTCTTTCTTTCTTCCTTTCTTTCTTTCTTTCTTTCTTTCTTTCTTTCTTTCTTTCTTTCTTTCTTTCTTTCTTTCTTTCTTTCTTTCTTTCTTTCTTTCTTTCTTTCTTTCTTTCTTTCTTTCTTTCTTTCTTTCTTTCTTTCTTTCTTTCTAAATAGGAGGATATTGAACAGCATTTTGGAACATACCTTCACAAATCTTTAAAGAGAGCAACTCTGGTCAACAAAGTGGCTAAGACTGCATTTGGAATGATTTACGATTTGGAATGACTTCCTTTACTAGCCAAGGCATGGAATATAGAAGCAGGTAGGTTAAACAGCACCAGGTGGACCAGAGCTGAATAACTTCTTTCATCGCTCCAACCAACTGTAGTTGTGTGTGCAACACACAGAAAACTCTGGAGGAACTTAGCAGGTCAAGCTGCATCTCTGGTGATGAACAGTTCCCGAGAAGTGTATCGGCCTGAAATGTCAACTGTTTATTTCCCTCCATAGATGTTGCTCCAGTTTTCCAGCATCTGCAGAATCTCGTCAAGGCCCGATGGTCAGAAACTTGGGTCGACTATAAGTCCACTGGGGAATTCGATGCCCAATGGCTGCAGATCCACGAGTCCTCTGGATGCTGGGGTCTGGAGTCTGGACATGGCCTTGCCAGGGCTGGATGACTGTGGATGCACAGGTAGGAGGGAGGAATGGGGCATGTTTTGCTGTTGTTGTTTTGTTCCTTGTTGTGTTGTGTTCTGTGTTGTTCTGTTGGTGCCGGAAAGTGTGGCAACACTTGCAGACTGCTCCCAACACAGTCCTGGGTGGGTTAGTTGTTAACACAAGTGGCACATTTCACTGTATGTATCAATAGTTTAATCGTCCCATTTAATATCAAGCTTAGAATCAGCCCATCCACAGGACTGCAAAACCTTGGAACCCCGAAGGTGCACTCATCTTCTAGACCACGTCCTTGGAATACTGAAAAGCGGCCAGATGTGAGCCCCCAGGAGTAGGTCCCATCACCGTAAAGATCCAAAATCAGCATGTACCTGTGGGCCAGGGCCTTCAACAGAACCCTACCACACTGAAAGGGAAAAGAAGACACATCAAGGGTAGAAATTAGACTGCTTTCGCAGATGAACACAAAGGAGTCGCAATTTAATGCCATCATGACTCCGCCTCTGCTTACGATATACATGTGATAAAATAAACCTGGATCAGAATCTCTGTGTCTGTGATTCTGTGCATCACCATTAACGACCACACTGCTCTTAGTGAGTGTCCATCACTGATTACTGGGCTTAATTTATATAGAACCCTCCTCGGTCCCAAACCAGTTATTACCCTTTTACCATCAGGCTCCTGAACCAAAGTGGATAACTTCACTCACCCCAACAATGAACTGATTCTCACTTTCAAGGACTCTACAATTCACGTGGTCAATACTTATTTATTTGGTTGTTCGTTATTTGTTTATTCATCTATCTATCTCTCTATTTATTTATTTGTTTCTTTTGTATTTGTGTTTGTCTTCCTCCGCTCATTGGTTGCTTCTCAATCTGTGTTTAGTTTTTCACCGATTGTATTTGTTCTATTGTGAATGCCCGCAAAAAATGAGTCTCATCGTGACATATATGGAATTTGATAATACATTTACTTCGAGCTTTGAACTTTATTATTATTTTATTGAGAACATTGTCATTGGTGAAGTACAAACTATTTCCTGTGAATTACAATCTCTGCCCCACTTTCTCTGCAATGTGCCACTGGCAGAAGCAGCGATGTCAATAAATTACTGTTTTACACAACACTCTTTTCACTAAGAGCTGCTTCCACTGCCAATGGCACATTCATTCACAAAGTGCTTTGTGCAGAAAAATATTTCTCTGGGGCTCTTAGCTCACCTGACAACTGCCACTTTAGCAATCAATAACACAAGAGATTCTGCAGATGCTAGACATCCAAAGCAACACACACAGAGTGCAAGAGGAAATCAGCATGTCAGGAACATCTATGGAGGGTAATAAAGCAGTTGACATTTTGGGATGAGATCCTTCATCAGGACTGGAAAGGAAGGGGAGAAAAGGCTCCTCTTATTCCCACTCTTTGTCTCCTGTCGATCAGCCACTGCTTTCTCCATGCTAGAACCTTCCCTGTAATACCATGAGCTCCTGTTAAGCAGCCTCATGTGTGGCACCTTGTAAAAGGCCTTCTGAAAATCCAAGTACACAACATCTACCGATTGTTGGCTATCCTGACTGTTATTTCTTCAAGAATTCCAACAGATTTGTCAGGTAAGGTTTTCTCTTCAGGAAACCATGCAGACTATGGCCTAATTTAACATGTGCCTCCAAGTACCCCAAAACCACATCCTTAACAATTGACTCCAACATCTCCTCAATGACTGAGGGCAGGCTAACTGACCTGTAATTTCCTTTCTTATGCCTCTCTCTCTTGTTGAAGAGTGGAGAGATTTTTGCAATTTTCCAGTCCTCCAGAACCATGCCTGAATCTATTGATTCTTCAAAGATCATTACAAATGCTTCCATAATCTCTTCGGCCACCTCCTTCAGAATCCTGGCGTGCAGACCATTTGGTCTAGGTGACTTATCTACTTTTTGACCTTTCAGCTTCCCAAGCACCTTCTCCCTAGTAATGGTAACTTCATTCACTTCTGCCTCCTGACACTCTGGCATATTGCTAGTGTCTTCCACAGTGAAGACTGATGCAAAATACTTATTCAGTTTGTCCACCATTTCCTTGTCCCCCATTACTACCTCTCCAGTATCATTTTCCAGTGGTCCAATATCTACTCTTGCTTTTCTTTTACACTTTATATATCTGACAAAACTTTTGGTATCCTCTTTGATACTACAGGTTAGCTTGCCTTTGTATTTCACCTTTTCCTTCTTAATGATTTTTTTGGTTGCCTTCTGGTGGTTTTTAAAAGCTTCCAAATCCTCTAACATCCCATTAATTCTTGCTCTATTTTATACCCTCTCTTTGGCCTTTATGTTGGCTTTGACTTTCCTTGTTAACCATGGTTTTGTCATCCTGCTTTTAGAGTACTTCTTCTTCGGGATGTATATGTCCTGCAGCTTCCGAATTGCTCCCAGAAACTCCAGCCACTGCTGCTCTGCCATCATCCCTGCTTGTGTTCCCTTCAAATCAACTTTGGCCAGCTCCTCTTTCATGCCTCTTTAATTCCCTTTACTCCACCGTAATACTGATACAGTGGCAGAGAGGTCAGACAAAATATGGAGAAGGAAATTAAACCCACTCCAGTAATTGGTCAAGAAAACTTTATGAATAAAAGTAACCAGTGAAATATGAGAGTGGCGCCAGAAGATGAGCCTGGCAGATCTGAAGGTGCCCAACATGCTAATGCAGAAGAACAGAGGACAAGAATGAGTAGTACCAGATCTAATGACAAGCCAAAAGGACGCCCAACTGCCAATGTGTCTGGAAATGAAAAGGAGGTCTGATCTTGTAAAGATCGAAACACCACTGGAACCTGGAATGAAAGATCCATGTATCAAGGTAAACTAGATGTGGTCAAAAACAAGATGGCAAGACATTGTCATATTGGGAATTAGAGAACTAAAGTGGACTGAAACGGATCATTTTACACCAGATCTTCTACGGTGGGCAGGAAACCTGCGGAAAGAATGGAGTGGCTTTAATTGTCAGAAAAAAAAGAGTATCAAAATCAGTGATGGGATACAACTCCAAAAATGATAGAATGGTCACAATACGACTTCAAGGCAAGCCTTTCAACATCACAGTGATCCAAGTTTATGTCCCAACCACAGATGCCAAAGAGGATGAAATTGTCCAGTGTTATGAAGAACTGAAGCACCTCCTGGATATGACACTTAAAAAAGTATGTTATATTTATCATTGAAGACTGGAATGCCAAAGTTGGAAATCACAGAACACCTGGAGTAACAGGCAAATTTGGCCTTGAATTACGGAATGAAGCAGGGCATCAACTGGTATAATTTTGCCAAATTAACTCCCTGGTTATTGCAAATACCATCTTCCAACAGCCCAAGAGGCGGTTCGGTACATGGACATCACCAAACAGTCAACTCCGAAGCCAGATCGACTATATACTTTGCAGAGATGGAAGAGCTCTATACAGTGAGCTAAAACAAGACCAGGAGCAGACTGTGGCTCAGAACATGAGCTGTATGTTGCAGTATTCGGAATGAAGCTGAAGAACATCAGGAAAACCAATGTACCATCAACGTTTGATGTTGATAGCATCCCTCAAGAATATGCTGTGGAGGTGAAGAACAGATACAATGAATTAACCTGGTAGAGATAAAGCCAGAAGAACTATGGATAGAAGTAAGGAGCTTTATACAAGTGTGGCACAAAAAATACTGCAAACAAAGTGAAGACCAGCAAAGCAAAATGGCTTTCTGCAGAGGCTCTACAAGTGGCTGAACAGTGAAAAGAAGTGAAGGTCAATGGAGATTGAAACAAATATCTCCAAATGAACGTGAAATTGAATGGGCGATAGAAAACATTGCCAATAATAGAGCTGCTGGATGTGACAGGATTCCAGTTGGATTGTTTAAAACTTTAAATAGTGATGCTGTAAAAGTGTTGCATGCAATTTGCCAGCAGATCTGAAAAACCCAACAATGGCCCTTAGACTGGAAAAGATCAGTTTATATCCCAATTCCCAAGTAGGAAAAAGTAAAGTTCAAATTACTGAACAATTTCACTAATTTCACATGCTAGCAAGGTAATGTTAAACATCATTGTTGATAATAATTTATGCTAGAAATGTAAAAAGGAGGTGGGCAGATATTTTCACATGATTTGGGAGTGTTCCATGGTTTGTCCATTTTGGTGTAAAGTTCTTGATTTGTTGGGGAATTGGTCGGGTTCTACACTGCCCTTGTGCCCACGGCTCTGTCTCCTGGGTGATGGGACAATGATACCTAATATAAACAATGACATATTTACTATTTTAAAGGTGGGTCTCATCACAGCTGCAAGAATTATATTGCAAAACTGGAAAAAACCCAGATGTCGCACTGTGAGGGAATGGACTGAGGAAATGGTTAAGATTTCATCATATGAACACATGTTGGGCAGAATTAACAGTGAGGGAAAAGTGCAAGACGTGTGGGATCAATTTTGGTTGTATGTTAATTTAAACTTAAATTAGAACTTTTTTCTGTTTCTAAGTCTATTTGTTTTCTTGTCATGGGATGGCTGTGTAAATATGCTGTACTGTATCTGCTCTATGATATGCTGTGCTGCTTTGTCAAATAAGAATAAATAATAATAAAAATCTGAATTTATTTAAAAAAAATCAGACTCCAGCAATATAGGGAACAAAAACTGCCAGACTATTGTACAAACTGGTTTGAGAAGAGACAGAAGCACCAGACACCAAATTGCTAACCTACGCAGGATAATGGAGAAATGAGGGAATTCCAGAAAAGTATTTATCTGTTTTATTGATTATTCTAAAGCCTTTGACAGTGTGGACCATAGTAAACTCCGGCAAGTCCTTAAAGAAATGGGGATACGTGGACATCCCATCTGCCTCATGAGGAACTTGTACGAAGATCAAAAAGTAACAGTTAGAACTGAACCCAGAACATCAAGCTGATTCAAGATTGGGGAAGGAGTACGACAAGGTTGCATACTGTCACCCTACTAATTTAATCTATATGCTGAACACATCATGAGGGATGCTGATCTATAGGTCTCAAATATTGAAATCAAAATTGCCAGATGAAATATTAACCACCTCAGATATGCAGATAATACTACTCTAATGGCTGAAAGTGAGGAGGATCTGAGGAAACTTCTAATCAAAGTGAAAGAAGAAAGTGCAAAAGCTGGCTTGTTGCTTAATATTAAGAGAACTAAGATTATGTCAACCAGCCCTATTAACTCCGTGGTTATAATTGGAAAGGAGGTGGAAGCTGTGATGGATCTTGCCTTCCTCAGTTCAAAGATTTCTATAGGTGGTAACTGCAGCCACAAAATTAAACAGCACTTACTTCTGGAGAGTGCAGCAACGGCAAATTTAGATAAAATACTGAAGATCAGAGACATAACATTGCCTACAAAGATCTGTATAGTCAAGTCTATGGTATTTCCAGTTGTGATGTGTGGCTGTGAGAGCTGGACTATTAGTAAGGCGGAATACAAAAGGATCAATGCCTTTGAACTTGGATGCTGGAGGAAAGTATTAAGAGTTTGATGGGCACCAAAAAGATCCAGCAAGTCGATACTTGATGAAATACAGCCAGACTGCTCAATAGGAGGCTTGATTATGAGACAAAAGCTCAAATATTTCGGCCACATCATGAGAAGACAAGATTCCTTGGAGAAGACAAAAGAAAAAAAAGGTAGAACAGAAGGTAAAAGATGGTGAGGATGACAGAGGCTACGATGGATAGGTAACATTACTCAGACAATGCGTATGACCTTGGGGGATCTTAGAGAGGCAGTTTCCAACAAGAAGACTTGGTGTGCAGGAGTTCATGAGGTCATGAAATGTCAGACTTGACTTAATGACTGAACAGGAACACTGATACTTCTGACTTTAGCTTCTCCCTCTCAAATTGCAGGGTGAATTCTATCATATTACGATCATTGTTCCTTAAGGATTCCTTTACCTTAAACACTCTAATAATTCCTGGTGCATAACATAACACTCAATCCAGAATGGCTAATGCCCAAGTGGGTTCAAGCATGAGCTGTTCTGAAAAGCTATCTTGTAGGCATTCTACAAATTCTTCCTTTTGGGATGCAGCACCAACCTGATTTTCCCAATCTACCTGCATAATGAAATTCCCCTATGAGTATCATAACACACATTTTCTATCTCCTATTTAATTTTTAGCCCCCATCTTTGATGCAATTTGGAGGTCTGTATATAACTCCCATCAGTGTCTTTTTACCCATGTAGTTTCTTAGCTGTACCCACAAGGATTTTACATCTTCTAATCCTATATCACCTTTTCCTAAGGATTAGTTTTTTTTTTACCAGCACAGCCACCTCACCACCCTCTGCCTACCTGCATGTCTTTTTGATATAAGGTGCATTCTTGGATGTTAACTTCCCATCTATAATCTTCTTACAGCTGTGTTTCAGTGATGCCTACAACGCCACAAGTACATACCAATCTCCAACTCTGCTACAAGTTCATCTGCCTTATTCTGCATACTGTGTGTACCCAAATATAACAGCTTCAGTCCTACATTCATCACCCTTTTTAATCTTATCCCCCTTTTGCAATTTATCCAGTTGCAACTCATCCTGTTGTCTGTAATTTTGCCCTATCTTCAGCCTCTTCTTGCCTGCTGTCTCACTACACACGGCCTCTGTTTGTAAACCTATTATCCCATCGTCAGCACGATCACTCCAGTTCACATCCCCCTGCGAAATTAGTTTAAATCCCCCGAACAGCTCTATAAAACCTACCCACAAGGGTGTTGGTCCTCCTTGGGTTCAGGTGTAATCCACCGCTTCTGTACATATCTTCCCCAGAAGAGATCTAGAAATCTGAACCTCTGACTCCTGCACCAGACCCTCTTCTTCTCTTCTTCTTTAACCCTTTTCGCTCCTTATGGAGCATAGGGCCTCAACAAAAGTCCTCCACTTCCCGCGATCTCTAGCAGATGTTTTTGCAGTCTCCCAAGTTTGGCCGGCGGCTTTCAGTTCATCCAAAAGCCTACGCCTCCAGGTTTGCTTTGGGTGACCTCTTCTTCTCTTCCCTTGTGGATTCCATTCGAGTGATTGTCGAGTGACATTCGACTGGCTCTTCCTCAAGGTGTGGCCGACCCATCTCCACTTCCTCCTCCTTATCTGGAATACAATGGGCTCTTGGTTTGCTCTCTTCCATAGGTCTAGGTTCGACACTCTGTCGTACCACTTGAGGCGGAGGATCTGCCGGAGGCATTTGTTGAGAAAGGTCTGGATCTTGTTGCAGCTGGTGTTAGTGATTCTCCATGTTTCGGATCCATATAGCAGGATGGCTTTCACATTGGAGCTGAATATACGGAGCTTAGTTTTGACAGAGATGGCCGTAGATCTCCAAACAGGTCGCAGGGTTGTGAAGGCATGATGGACTTTTCCGATCCTTGCTCTGATGTCCTCATCTGTACCTCCTGATTTACTGGTTTTGCTTCCGAGGTAGGTGAATTTGTCTACATCTTCAAGTATTTGTCCTTCAATCCGTAATGGCTTCTCATGTTTGTTATTTATGCATAGAACTTTGGTCTTCTCCTGACTGATCTTAAGGCCTACTCGCTGTGAGGTCTCTCCCAAGGAATCTACTTTCTTCTGCATATCTTGAAGCCGGTGTGAGAGAAGAGCGAGATCATCTGCAAATGCCAGGTCTTCCAATTTCCCTGTTAACGTTCACTGGATTCCTCTCTCTGAGCCAGCATAGGCTGTTCTTGTAGCCCAGTCGAGTACCACAAGAAGCAGGCATCCCTGTCTGACTCCTGTAGTGACCAGGAACTCTTCGGACAGTCGTCCATCGTGGATGACCCTGCATGAGAAGCCATCATAAAGCTGCTTGATGATATACACCATCTCTTCCAGTACACCATAAGATGCTTCACATTGACTTTCTGTCCAGGCTGTCAAATGCCTTCTCAAAATCAATAAAACACACATATAGTGGAGTTTGCCATTCTATTGTCTGCTCCACAATGACTCTAAGTGTAGCTATCTGGTCAATGCATGATCTCTCTTTCCTGAACCCTGCCTGCTCATCTCTAAGTCTCTGGTCAATGGCGTCTTTCATCCCCTCCAAGATGACCCTGGTGAGAACTTTGCTAGGAATGGACAACAAGGTGATCCCTCTCCACTTGCCACACAGTGAAAGATCTCCAGATTTTGGCAGCTTCACAAGGAGGCCCTTCTTCCAATCTGATGGGATCTCTCCTGTTCTCCATATCAAATTCAGCAGTATATGCAAATGGTCCACCATAACCTCTCCACCCTCTTTCAATGCGTCTGCAGGAATGTTGTCTTCTCCAGCAGCCTTGCCGTTCTTCAGGCTTTTCAGGGCTTTTCAAATTTCTTGCTTGGTGATTTCACCTATATTGAGGTTGAGTGGGTCTCCAGGCTCCAGGTCAGGTGGGTTCTGTGGTGGTGGTCTATTCAATACTTCCTGGAAGTGTTCCTTCCATCTCGCCAGCTGATCTTCAACTGAAGTGAGCAGATGGCCTGTCTTGTCTCTAACAGGTCTGTTGAAATTGCTTTTCTTCCCTCTCAAAAGTTTAGTTGTCGTGTAGAGTGCCTTGAGGTCCCCTTTACTGGCCGCTGTTTCTGCTTGCTCTGCTATTTCATTGAAGTATGACCTCTTGTCCTTTCTGAGCTGTTTCTTCACCTCCTTGGCCATCACGCTGTACCTGTTGGCGGCGATTTGTTTCTGTTGCCGGGTTCTGGCCTGATTCAACTCCTGTTTGAGCTTTTTCCTCTCCTCCACCTTCTGCCATGTCTTGTCCCTGATCCAAGGTTTACTGTTGACTGGTGGTCTTCCCAGTACTTCTTCACAGGCTCCTACAGTGGCCTACTTGAAGGTAATCCAGGCGTGTTCCGCTGTTCTCTCATCTTGTTCCTCTATTTGAAAATCCCCAAAGCTGTTTTGCAAGGCGATGTGGAAATCTTTCTTGTTCTCTTCCGTCTGTAGTTTTCTAACATCAAACTTTATTCACGTGTTCTGTTGCTTCTTCTTGGCTGACAGCTTCATCTTCAGCTTTGCAACAACCAAATGGTGGTCAGATCCAATATCTGTTCCTCTTTTGGCTCTCACATCTTGCAATGAACTTCTCCAGCGCTGGCAGACTATGACATTATCAATCTGGTTCTCTGTTTGATGGTCAGGCGAGACCCAGGTTATCTTGTGGCAGTGTCGGTGGGGAAAGAGGGTACCTCCAATGGTCAGTTCGTTGAAGGCACAGAAGTCAGTAAGGAGTTCTCCATTTTCATTCATATTCCCCAAACCATTCTGGCCCATCTCTCTCTCCCTGCCAGTGTTATCGCTGCCTACTTTGGCATTCAGATCTCCCATGATGATCAACATATCTTGCTTAGGTACCTATCCAACTACTGCTTGAAACTGGGTGTAGAAGAGATCTTTTTCTTCTTCCTCTGCGTTGTTAGTTGGGGCGTAGCACAGGATAATGGATACCTTCTGGAATCTGGACTCGAACCTGGCTGTGATGATACGGTCGGACACTGGTTTCCATTCTATCAAACTTCTGGCTGCTTCTTTGGACAACATCAGGGCCACACCATCCTCATGCGGGTCTTCCTCTTTTTCTTTGCCGGAATAGAGCAGAGTTTCTCCCGTCTGCAGTTTGGTCTCACCAAAAGTATTCCACCTTGCTTCGCACATGCCCAGGAGTGTGAGGTGGTATCGGTTCATTCCCTTCACTGCCTGTGCGCACCTACCTGTCTCCCAAAGTGATCTCACATTCCATGTTCCGATTAGGATAGATTTCTTCTGTGAGAGCAGCTTTGGAACCTCCATTATGGTTTTCCTCGGGTGAAGGAGGGTTGTCCGCCTTGCAGCTTCCTGACGGGTTTGGTTGCAGCACGTCATCAGCCTCCTGAATGGGGCCCTGCTTTTCCCGAGATCTGGGTTAGTGGTTGACAATCTGTTGACGGTTTCTGTAACAATTGCTTGTTTTACGTGAACGGTCTGTTAGCCCATTGCACAACCCCCAACCTGGAGGACCAGGGGTTTTCTGTCGGGGTCACCTTCCCCTAGGCGATGGCATTTCCATGCTAATGAGCTCCACCTGCCCAGGTTTGAAATCAGAGTTTACCTTCTCCTAGATAGGCTGCCATCCAAGGCTAACGAGTCCTATCTACCCAGGTTTGGAATCGGAGTTCCTTCTCCTAGGCTATGTTGGTTCGCGGCACCTTCTTCCATATTATCCGGTGCACCCCTCACACGAGGGATCCCCCATCCACCACCAGGGGACGCGCCTCAACGCCGTATAGCCCCAGCACGAGGACCAGACCCTCAGCCACACATTTATCTGCCAAAGGCTCCTGTTCTTACCCTCGCTGGCGCGTGGCACAGGCAGCAATCCAGAGGTTACTACCCTGGAAGTCCTGCTTTTCAGCTTTCTACCTAGCTCCCTAAAATCTCTCTTCAGGATCTCCTCACCTTTCATGCCATTCATATACTTCTTACAAAAGAATTATGTAAACAAATAAAGAATGTCTAATCAAACATTATATTTACTGTTACGAAGGATGAACAACTCTGATGGGCAGAAGGGTGCAGAGTCGCCCATGCCGCCGCCCCCCCCCCTTTTTGGAGAATCACAAATCGCTACTATTTCGATGCTGCTACCAAGGAAGTAGGACAGACAAAGAAAATCTGCCAGAGCAGTTGTTATTGATAACAGCTCATGAAAGTTAATGAGAGAGAGACACAGCTAAGGTGGAATGTCTCCTACTAACAAAAGAGGAACAGAACCACTGATTACTGCTATTGACTTTTGGAGAAGGATTGTTTACTTGGTACTGTTCTATTCATTGAAACCCCTCAGGGGGCAACCAGAGTGGGCTGGTTTGATGGGTTTCATCACCCTAACCTGATTGACTCCTGACACCCCGTGAGTGGGGATAAAAATAAGGTCTGGGGTAACACCCCTCAGACGCACCAGGAGAAACGCTAGTGAGCATCAGAACCCCCACGAGACAGGGTGGGAGACCGGAGACCGAACGAAGGGTCAGTAAATTTTAACTCACAGTGTTTTGTAGCAAGACCGGTGGGGGCTTGTGTGTGTGTCCACCCTTGCCTGGGTGATGAGTCCACCACAGAAGAACAGTCTAGCTAAAGGACGGAAGGGTCATACGTGAATGGCCACAACAACAACGCATCGACGGATCAAAATCGTAAAGGAAGGTTGGCAAGATAATAGCTTAATAGCTGTCATTGTTCACACATTTTCTCTCTCTCTCTCCAACAATTGCAACACATCGACAAACAACTATCGCAGCCTGCATGAACTGAACTGAACTTTATATTTCCATCTGACAATTCATTATCCCCTAGACAACGATAGAGCTTGTTTCATTAGTGATTATTATTATACCCGCACTTTTAGGTTTAGTATTGCTAACGTATATTCTCTGTATATTCGCATTGATATTATTTTGTATATTTTTGCTAATAAATATTGTTGAAAATAGTATCACCAGACTCCAACGGACACTTCTATCTTTACTGGTAAGACACCCAGTTACAGGGTCGTAACATTACAAAGTTTCTCAAATAATACTGAAATACTAAATACAATTACAAATAAGAAGAAACATTTCAGGAAAGTATCGTCACTATCCCATTGGATAGTAAAAACCTGTCTAAGGGCAGATACGTTCTGTTCGAACACAGACCAATCTGTTGAAAGAAGTCAGCACATGGAGCAGCATCTGTGATGGGGGAATTGTCAATGTTCCAGGTAGAGGGAGTGTTCTTTATAACGTGCTTGACTCAAAAGGGTGCAGAGAATGAGCTTTTTGTCTTTTTTATTGTTCCTTTACCTTAAACACTCTTTTTTATTGGATGTTGTTTGAAGACCAGGTTGAATGGTGGAGCTTCACTTATTCATTTAGAGAAACATGAAACCAAAACAATGTCAAGTGTTTGGTTGCGGGGGGGGGGGGGGGAGGGTGGGGGTTGGTGGATAGGTGGATGAATTACTTTAATAATTTAACTTTAATTTCCTTAAGACATAGGAGCAGAATTAGGTCATATGGTCCATCGAGTCTTCGTTGACATTCCATTAAGGCTGATTTATTATCCCTCTCACCCCGTTATCCTGCTTTCTCCCTGTAACCTTTGATGCCCTGACTAATCAAGAACCTATCAACTTCCACTTTAAGTATATCCATTGACTTGGCCTCCACAGCTGTCAGAGGCAGTGAATTCCACAGATTCACCACCCTCTACCTAAAAAACTTGCTTCTCATTTCTGTTTTTTTCTGTAATTTATTTTTTATTGAAGTTCATCAAACAAATATTTCCATAAGATGTATTTCAGACATTGTACATATATATCATATAATCATATATATCACAAATCTCTGCGAAGTATTTTTCTGGGGTATACACTTATAGAAAAGAGTGGAAAGAAAAAACAAGCAAAAGGAAAGAACTATGTACAAGTAGGGAGTGATCTTTTTTTTTACAACAGATTCATTGATTTGTGAGAATGAAATCAGGCCTATGAGGCATTATGTAGTTAAACCATTTTTCCCAGTATGAATCAAATTGTTCCAGCTTATGATTAACAGATGCTGTTATCGTCTCCATTTTGTAAATGTCCATTGTAATTTCCATCTATGTATTTAAAGTTGGGCTCTCCTGTGATAACCATTTCCTAGCAAGAGTCTTTTTACCAGCCACCAACAGTATATTCATTAAATATTTATCTCTTTTCAACCATTCTTGAGGTATATATCCAAAAGGGGCATCATTGTGTTCTGAGGCTGTGCCCTCTGTTACTAGATTCACCCACCATTGGAAACATTTTCTCACGCCCACTCTATCTAGGCTGTTCAATATTCAGTAGATTTTAATGAGATCCCCCCCCCCCCCCCCATTCTTCTAAATTCCAGTGAATCCAGGCTCAGAGACTTCAAACGCTCCTCGTGTGGTACACTTCCACTACCAGGATCATTCTTGTAAACTCTTCTGGATGCTCTCTAGTGCCAGTTTCTTAGATATCAGGCCCAAAACTGCTCATGATACTCCAGATGTGGTCTAACCAATGACTTATAAAGCCTCAGCTTTTATATTCTAGTCCTCTCAAAATGAAATGCTGATATTACATTTGCCTTCTTTGCAACTGACTCAGCCTGCAAGTTTGCCTTTAGGGCATTCTGCACTAGGATTCCAAAGCCCCTTTGCACTTCTGATTTCTGAATTCACTTGTTTAGATTTGTAAAGCAATCAGCATTTGAAATTGAAAGGCATGCTGTTAGATTCAGATATAGACTCCAGAACTGATAAGGGCAAAAAAATTATTACAAGCAAATTATGCAGTCACGCACTGAAAACCACATGTCCTAACTCCCTGCATTCAAGGTAAGGAAACTATTACTGGCTTGTACCTGCTTGGTAGCAATTGGAACAGAAATCAGGCTGCTAATAAACTCTTACACATGTCTTTTCCTATATGTGTCTAAAAATATTAGTATTTGGTTATGTCTGGTTGAAGTGTAAGATGATTCACATGAGTTGGTTTGGAATGTCCCTAAAAAAGGATTTCTGGAGAAATGCTCTACAAGATGGCCGACAATATACATCCAGTGGCCAATTTATGAGGTGCCTCCTGTACGTAATAAAGGGGGCACTGAGTGTATGTCCGTGGTCTTCTGCTGCTGCAGCCCATCCATTTCAAGGTTCAATGTGTTGTGCATTCAGAGATGCTCTTATGCACACCACTCTCATAACACATGGTTATTTGAGTTACTGTTGCCTTCCTGTCAGCATGAACCAGTCTGACTATTCTCCTTTGACCGCTCTCATTAAAAAGATGTTTTCACCAGCAGAACTGCCACTCTCTGGATGTTTTTTTTTTGTTTTTTTGAACCATTCTCTGTAAACTCTGTAGAGTGTTTTGTGTGAAAGTCCCAGGAGATCAGCAGTTTCTGTGATACTCCAACCACCCTGCCTGGCACCAACAATCACTCCATGGTCAAAATCACTTAGATCACATTTCTTCCCCATTCTGATATTCGGTCTGAACAACAACTGAACCTCTTGACCGTGTCTGCATGCTTTTATGCACTGAGTTGCTGCCACATGATTGGCTGATTAGATATTTGCATTAACGAGCAGATGTACAGGTGCACCTAATAAAGTGGCTACTGGGTGTACAATTCTGCCCATCCACCTCCGCAAGCACATTTCTATCATTAACTGAGTTTATTCTCCATTGTAATCTTGACACAGTAGAAGTATGAATTTACAAACCTGCCCAAAATCAAATCACAATTAGAACAGTACAGCACAGTACAGATTCTACGGCTCATGATGTTGTAACCAATTCCACGATCAATCTAATTCTTCCCTGCCACACAGCCAATGACCCTCCATTTTTCTTTCATCCATGTGCCCACCTAAGGGTCTCTTAAATGTTCACATTCTATCAGCCCCCACAACCATTCCCGAAAGTGCGTTCCAGGCAACCCACCTCTCTCACTCTAAATGAACAAAGGCAATGGCTTAGAAATTCCTTTTCATAGTACAACACTCTTATGCACTCTGCAGTAGAATATTACTTAACATTTGGTGTATATATCAAACAGCCACATCAACTTCTCTGCTAATGTCGCATAATCCTAAAGATAGAACATAGAATATTGAATGGTGTCGGATGAATTGCAAATACATGTTTATTTGCATAGAACATAGAACACCACAGCACAGCACATACCCTTTGGCCCAAGTTGTGCCAACCTTTTAACCTACTCTAAGATCAAACTAGCCCTTCCCTCCTACATAGCCCTCCATTTTTTTTCTATTACCAATGTGTCCTTCTAAGAGTTTCTTTGAGTAACACATATAAAATGTTGGAGGAACTCAGTAAGTCAGGCAGCAACTATGGAGAGGAGAAAAGAGTTGACTTTTCGGGTCGAGACCAGAATTTCATAAATGTATTAAAGAATTTTGATTATATAAATGAATTTAAGAAAGTAAGAATTTAGCTTTTCATTTATATAAATGAATATAAGCGGTTCTTGTCTTCCTCACAGGGCGTTCCATGCACTTCACCACTCTATGTACATCTCCCTCTATACTTTCTTCCAATCATCCTAACATGATTAAGTATTTCTGATTGGGAAAAAGTCTCATCCTAAGGGAGACTGTGTGAGAGAGGCTGGCTCTAGGATAAACAATATGTGGTGCTGTGTACAGTAGAAATTGGCCTTCCAGCATCTGGTCTGCATTCCTTGAACACCACCTCCTTCCATGCAGGAAATCACAGAGTGAAGAATTCCTGTGGAATGAGTCACTTTCCTCCCATGCTACTCGCTCTGATTGAAGAAAATGGCACAGGCTTTTAAACAGCAAATACTAGATCTCACCGAGATCATTTACTCCAAAGTAACACACACAAAATGCTGGAGGAGCTCAGCAAGTCAGGTAGCTTCAATGGAGAGGAATAAGCAGTTGACATTTTAGACCGGAGCTCTTTGTCAGCATTGGACCTGATCTGCTGAATTCCTCCAGCATTTTATTTATGTTACTCTGAATTTCCAGCATCTGCAGAATCTCTTGTGTATGTCATTTACTCCAATGTAGCTAGTTCATTATTCAACCCCTTTATTGCTGAAGTTATTTTTATCACCTCTTGTTTACCTACTGTCCTCCTCACTAATTTTCCATTGAACTTAGTTGACTACCTGATACTTTAAGAAACTAAATCTCACCCACCTTTTTCACTGTATATTCCACTCAACATCACTCCAGCCTATGCACTGGGCTCCCGGACATCAGCTGGAAAGAATGGAGATGTCTTGGTTCAACATTTCATCCAAAGGTTACTATATGTGACAGCACAGCACAACGTCGGTTACGCTAGGTTTTTGCATTCAGCATTCTCAGGTGGTAACTGAACCTTCTGAATCAGAGACAAGGTCAACATTTTATGCAAGTAATGAAAAAGGATCAATAAAACTTCAAACATTTGTTCCTCTGTTGTTCAGAATTCCCAACAGCTAGCTCCCAGTTCCCAGGCTTCTTTTAAATTCACAAGGGCCACAGTTACTGTGGTCTCTTTAAATACACAGTGGTCTTGTTTCCCACACTCTCTTTAAACTGACCAGGGCTCTGTTTCTCACATTCCATTAAAAACCACCACATTCACTGGAAACATTATTACATTACTGTATAATGATTTATATTTTATGATATCTAAAGAACGGAATTTTGAAAGTAGGTTTGGTTTTAATAGGAATTATGCCCAACAATTTAGGCAATTTGTCAGCCAGCATCATTAAATTCCCAAGGGTGCAGGATAACCAGACACAAGAGATTCTGCATACATCCTGAAGAAGGGTCTCAGCACAAAATGTCGACTCTTTATTCCTCTCCATAGACGCTGCCTGACCTGCTGAGTTCCTCCAACATATTTTGTGTGTTACTTAAGATAATCAAAGTTCCACTGTAATCACTGAACACAGTTCAGGCTGCTAACTCAGCAAGAATGTTTGGAAGTGATTAGCTGAAGAAGTGACATTTTTTTAGGAAAAAAAGTGTTAGGGACTATTGAGAGTATTGGAAATGGAATTGGAATTGGAATTGGAACTGGTTTATTGTAGTCAATGTATCAACTTACAGTGAAAAGCTTGTCTTGCATACTGTTCAGACAGATCAATTCCTTACATGGCATTGAGCTAGAACAAGTTAAAACAATAGCAATGCAGAATAAAGCATACCAGAGTGCAGGGCAGGTAATCAATAAAGCGGAAGATCATAACAAGCTAGGTTGTGAGGTCAAGAGTCCATTTTATCATTCAAGCCTTTGATAATTGCCCATCAAGTGCTGTTTCATTCTCCTCACCTTATCAGACAGGTTACCGCTCTGCACTGACACTTAATCAATTTTCCAACCCACCGGCCACTGCTCTGGCTTGAGCACCTATTACTGTTGTCATAGAGTTATAGAGCACTACAGCTCTCAAACTTCTGCCCATCTAGTCCACGCTGAACTATTATTCTGTCTAGTCCTATCAATTTGCACCTTACCAAATTTCTCTTCAATGTTGAAATCAGCCTGCATCCATCACTACTACTGGCAGTTCGTCCTACATTGTTACAGCCTCTGAGTGAAGAAACTCCCCCTCATGTTCCCCTTAAATATTTCACCTTTCATCTTTGCAATCATTTGTAAAAAATCAGTTTGTTCTCCTTTACCCTTGTGTACAGAAGAATGACAACATCAATAATCCTGAATCTTAACCGATGACTAGTTCCACTAAACTCCGACGGAAAAAGCTGCTTATGTTAACCCTTTCTTTACCCTTTATAATTTTGACTGGTTCACACAAGTAGGATATGTTCTAAGTCAGTTAAAAACACATCTAAAATCTGTTTTCTTCCACTAGACTCTTTAAACCAATATTTGAAATTAGATTTTCCTTAATACGATTAATACTAACTTTATATTTTCTGTTTATTTCAAGGCAGCTGTGACACAAGTCCCTGTGAGGTAGGGCACAGTGGTATCACATTGTTCACTGTACCAACAGGCAAGCAGCTGTGCAGTCCCCAAATGAGATAAAATACAGGCCTGGAGATATTTTTATCCAAATTGTGATGAAGCTTAGCTCTTCTTCTCTCATGTAAAATATTCCATCTGTGTGACCTTCATCGAGGACCCCCACCATCCTGGCCATGCTCTCTTTCTCGTGCTGCCATCTGGAAAGAGGTACAAGAGCCTAAAGTCCAACACCAGCAGGTTCAGGAACAATTATTACCCTTCATCAATCAGCCTCCTGAATCAGCAAGGATAACTTCACTCACCTCAACTCTGAATTGATTCCACAACTTATGGGTTCACTTTCAAGAGTTCTATAAATTGGGTTCTCCTAAATATTTATTTATTCATTTTGTATTTGCACAGTTCAACTTCCTTTGCACATTGGTCATTTGTCAGTCTTTGTGTGTAATTTTTCACTGATCTTTGGTATTTCTCTTTTCCAGTGTGATTACCTGCAAGAAAATTAATCTCAAGGCAGTATACTGTGATATGTTCATACTTCAATAAAAATTTACTTTGAACTTTGACCTTGTGCATCTGTGACATTGCATGTCATGTGAAACTAAACAAACCAAATGCAAAGGCAAATTACTCACCTTAGCCACCATTAACAAAATAACATTAGTCTTACAGGCAGCACATCTGAATGTTAACCCTATTTCTCTCGTCCCGCTGTGGGGCATAGCTTTCCTCAGGTTAAACCTAAGTTCTAAATACCATAGACACAAGGGATTCTGCAGATGCCAGTCAACTTGAGCAACACACCCAAACTGCTGGTGGATCTCAACAGGTCAGGTGGCATCTATGGAGGAGAATGAACAGTCAACATTTTGGGCAGAAACCTGATGAAGGTTCTCAACCTGAAACATTGACTGTATATTTATTCCATACAGGTGCCTGACTTACCAAGTTCCTCAAGCATTTAATGGAACACTGAACATAGAAGGTTATAGCACAATACAGGCCCTTCAATCCACATTTTAACCTGATGTAAGACCAATCTAACAATTCCCTCCTATATAACTCTTCATTTTTCCGTCATCCATGTCCTATTGTCTAAGAGTTTTTCAAATGCTCCTTGTCTTGTCTAAATTCCATTCTGTACCTTTCCAACATTCTTTAAGAACAGGCTCTTAGCATGGTATGTTCCACTGTCTCCTGTGTGACCTAGTGTTAGATTTCCTTTCCTGCCACTCCTGGGAAGTATATCAAGACTTCTTACCTTATAACAGCAAGGTATTGTACTGATGTTAGAGGCAACAAAGACTAGACCATAAGATCGTAACACATAAGAGCAAAATTAGGCCATTCAGCCCATTGAGTCAGTTCTGCCATTCAATCATGGCTGATTTATATTCCCTCTCAACTCTATTCTCCTGCCTTTTCCCATAAATTTTGATGCACTTACTAATCAAGAACCTATCAACCTCTGCTTTATATATAACCGATGATTTGGCCTCCACAGCTACCTGTGGCAATGAATTCCATAAATTCACCTCCCTCTGGCTGAAGAAATTCTTCCTCATCACTGATCCAAAAGAACAGATTCTGAGGCTGTGCCCTCTGGTCCTAGACCAACAGGAAACATCCTCTCCCCATCCTCTCTATCAATATTTTTCAATAGACAGTAGGTTTCAATGAGATGCCTCCTCATTCTTCCAAACTCCAGTGAGTACAGACTCCAAACCATCAAATGTTCCTCAAACATTAGCCCTTTCAGCCCCTGGGTTCATTTTCATGAACCTCTTCTGGACTATCTCCAATGTCAGCACATCCTGCGTGGAGCAGGGGTGAGAGATGAAAGGCTTGTTCTACGAAGCAAACCTGCTAAGTAGTTCTCCCAGCTGAACAGACGTGTGCAACGCAATGGTCAGGTTATTAGACAAACGGTGAAAATTTTGTCTTGCATACTCATTGCATAGTGCTTTGAGGTAGAACAAGGTAAAGCAATAACAATGCAGAATAAAGTTTAATGGTTAGAGGGAGAGTGCAGTGTAGGCAACAAAAAAGTGGAAATTCGTAATGAGGTAGACCGTGAGGTCAAGAACCCATCTTATCACACAAGAGCAACACCACAAGATGCTGGAGGAACTCAGCAGGTCACGCAGCATCTCTGGAAATGAGTCGACACTTCAGACCAAGGCTCTTCATCAAGAAGAGACCTGTTCCTTATAATTGCCTTTCAAGTGCGTAACAGTAGCTGTCCCTTCCCAAACATTAACCCAGACTAAGGCTTATTTGAAACAACCATTAACCTTGAAAGGTTCATGAAAACATTTACTGATGGTGCCTTTAATTTCACAAAGAAATGCAAATGGTTTAACAGTGTTTGTTTTGTCACCTGTACCCTGCCGTTTCATTCACCTGATATCTCGTCAGACAGGTTGCCAATCCTCACTGACATTTAATCTGCTGTCTGGTCCACAGGCTTGTATACATTCTGCTGTTGCCACAGACCACCACGGCCAGGATACAGGCCCTTTGGCCCATCTAGTCAATGCTGAACTATTATTTCATCTACTCCCATTCTTCTGCACTTGGACCATTTCCCTCAATACCCCTCTCATCGTCGTACTTATTCAAACTTCTCGTAAGTGTTGCAGTTGAACCCAAATCCACCACTTCCGCTGGCAGCTTGTTCCACACTCTGAGTGAAGAAGGTTCCCCTTAAATACCTCACCTTTGTCCCTTAATCTATGACTTCTAGTTCAAGTCTCTCCCAATATCAGTGGAAAAAGCCCACTTGCATTTATCCTACAGTATCTAAACTTCTCATAATATTGTCTAATTCACACAATACTGTAGAAACTGTTCTAAAACACTTTAAAAGAAAAAGGATGTTGCAGTGTCTTTAAACCAATGCTGAAAGTTAGACTTTGTTTAGTATGATTAATATTTGGACTTTATTCTACTGTTCACTGTGACACAAGTCCCTGTGAGGTAGGGCACAGTGGTATCACATTGTTCACTGTACCAACAGGCAAGCAGCTGTGCAGTCCCCAAATGAGATAAAATACAGGCCAGGAGATATTTTTATTTGAATAAAGTATTCCATCTGTGCAACCTTTTGCACCTTGACATTGTGTGTCATGCGATACTGGAGAAGTCAAGTGCAAAGACAGGTCTGTGTCTACTTACCCATCTCAGCCAAGTTTAACAAAATACTATTAGCCTTGTAGATGGCATACAGTATTTTAATGTTAACTCCATTTCCTACACTCTGCTGTTGGGGCAGAGGTTTTATTAAATTCAGCTCCAAGTTCTGAATTCAATAGAAACAAGAGTTTCTGCAGATGCTGGAAAACTTGAGGAACACACACAAAATACTGGAGGAACTCAGCAGGTCGGACAGTTTCCATGGAGGGGAATAAACAGTCAATGTTTTGGGAAGAGATCCTTGATGTCCTGATGAAGTCTCGGCTGAAACTTCAATTGTTTATTCCCCTCCATAAATGCTGAGTTCCTCGAACATAGAACATAGAAGATTATAGTCCAAATCAGGCCCTTCAGCCCATAATGTTGTGCTGACCTTTAAAACTGTTTTAAAATCAACCTAACCACTCCCTTCTATATAACTCTCCATTTTTCCATCATCCATGTCTCATCGTCTAAGAGTTTTTCAAATGCTCCTTATGCATTGTCTTGTCTAAAGTGCATTTTGTACCTTTCCAACATTCTTTAAGAACAGGCTCTTAGCATGGTATGTTCCACTGTCTCCTGTGTGACCCAGTGTTACATTTCCTTTCCTGCCACTCCTGGGACTTCTTACCACATAACAGCAATGTGTTGCACAGACATTAGGAACAATGCAGATTGGACCATATGAATGTAACACATAACAGCAAAATTAGGCCATTCAGCTCTTTAAGTCTATTCTGCCATTCAATCAATGCTGATTATTATTCCCTTTCAAGTCTATTCTTTTGCCCTCTCCCCATAACTTTGATGCCCTTACTAACCAAGAATCTATCAATCTCTGCTTTACATATACCCTAAAACTTGGTCTCCATATCCATGTGTGGCAATGAATTCCACAGATTCACCTCCCTCTGGCTGAAGAAAGCCCTCCTCATCCCTGTTATATAAAAGGACAGACTCTGAGGCTGTGCCCTCTGGTCCTAGACTCACACACTACAGGAAACATCCTCGGCACGTCCTCTCTATCTGGACATTTCAACATTCAATGAGACCCCCATCATTCTTTGAGCTCCAGGGAATACAGACCATGAGCCATCAAGCACTCCTCAAACAGTGATTCTTTCACTCCTGGGATCATTCTCACCAACCTCCCCTGATCCTCTCCAAGGCCAGCACGTCTTTTCCTAGATATGGGACCCGAAACTGCTCACAATACTCCAGATGTTGTCTGACCAATGCCTTATAAAGCCTCAGCATCACTTTCTCCACTACAAATAGACCGACTCCATTAACCATTGCTCTATAAGCATCCATAATATAAGCTTGATCTATTGGCATCATATGCCAGAGTTTTTATTATTACTCGTCAAGAGGACAGGACCTTCAAAAGTAGTTCAGGTTGCGCTGAACTTGATCAGAATCCCATATAATTGGGCTTTATAGGTATTAGCAACATCCCAATAAACAAAGGCGACGACGGCACAGATTAGAAGCTGATTGAGGCAGTGCTTGCACTGGTTACTCAGCTGTAAAGCAATCACTGCTTTTATTATCGGTGATAAAGGGAGATGTCGAATCAGCCCCTCCCCTCCCTGCCTCAATCATTCACCACTTAGTTGATGTGTTGCAGGGACAGGCTGGGGGGAGTGGGGTGGGTGATAAAAGGCCTGTTCTGTGAACCAAAGCTGCTAAGTACTTCTCCCAGCTGAATAGACATGGACAATGCAACAGGCAGGTCATTAGAGAGCTTCAAACACTTCACCACAGCGGGATGCTCTGAGAGAGGGGCAAAGGACAATGGGCTTGGTTCATGGTGAAGGTGTGGAGCCTTGCTTTGAAGCTATTTGAAGCCAGAGTGGCTGGATGTGCCCTATAATGGACACCTACACTGATCTTTACACAGTACGAATTACTTAACCAGCTTTGGGAATAAGATAAACCAAAGGGTTAAAAAAATCAAACAAAAAGCTGCAGATGCTGAACATTGAAAAAAATGGAAATAGTCAGGCCAGAGTTGTGAGAACAGACAGAGTTAATGTTTGAAGACAAAGAAACTCCGTCGAGAGGATTTTCTGAATCGACAGCTTTTATATCGAAAGGGTTTGGTGCCAGCAAACAGACAAGGTATGATGGATGCCGCTGGTCTAAAAGAAATAAAAGGTCTTCTTCTGCGGTGTGAGATTCTGCAAATGCTGGAAATCTTGGGCAACACACATAGAATGCTGGAGGAGCTCAGCGAGTCAGGCAGCGTCTATGGAAAGGAATAAACAGTCAATGTTTTGGGCTGAAACCCTTCATCAGGTCCTGGTGAAGTGTTTTAGCATGAAACATCAACTGCAGAGTCCCTCCAGCATTTTGACCATATAGTCCTTCTTGCAGATGTAAGGGGGCTCGTATGATTGACCTATGAGGCAGTAAGAAGCTCTGAGTGACTGCTGCACTTAAGACACTGTTAGCCACTGTTGTAATGTAGAAAGTGCTTTCTCCAGCACCTTTTGCATTCAATTCAATCTGAAATCTGCGAACGTGTGCCTGCTGAGGTTCTCTCCACTGGGAGCAACACATTCATGCAGATGGTGGAGCTCCTCCTTCATTCTTCCAGATATAAAAAAATAAAAATAATAATAATACAAAATAAGTAAGTTAATCAATTACAGTATACATATATTGAATAGATTTAAAAACATGCAAAAAAACCCCAGAAATACTGTATATTAAAAAAGTGAGGTAGTGTCCAAAGGTTCAATGTGCATTTAGGAATCAGATGGCGGAGGGGAAGAAGCTGTTCCTGAATTACAGGGTGTGTGCCTTCAGGCTTCTATATCTCCTACCTGATGGTAACAGTGAGGAAAACGGCATGTCCTCGGTGCTGGAGGTTCTTAATAATGGACACTGCCTTTCTGAGACACCGCTCCTTGAAGATATCCTGGGTGCTTTGTAGGCTAGGACCCAAGATGGAGCTGACTAGATCTACAAACTCCTGCAGCTTCTTTCAGTCCTGTGCAGTAGCCCCTCCATACCAGACAGAGATGCAGCCTGTCAGAATACTCTCCACTGTGTATTTGTTGACATGCACAAATCTCCTCAAACTCCTAATAAAGTATAGCTGCTGTCTTGTCTTCTTTATAACTACATTGATATGTTTGGACCAGGTTAGATCCTCAGAGATCTTGACACACAGGAACCTGAAGCTGCTCACTCTCTCCACTTCTGATCCCTCTATGAGGATTAGTATGTGTTCCTTCGTCTTACCCTTCCTGAAGTCCATAATCAGGTCTTTCATCTTACAGACACTGAGTGCAAAGTTGTTGCTGCGGCACCATTCCACTAATTGGCATATCTCACTCCTGTACGTCCTCTCATCACCACCCAACATTCTACCAAAAATGGCTGTATCGTCAGCAAATTTATTGTTGGTATTTGAGCTATGCCTAGCCACACAGTCATGAGTATTTAGAGAGTAGAGCAGTGGGCTAAGCACACACCCCTGAGGTGTGCCAGTGTTGATCGTCAGCGTGGAGGAGATGTTATCACTAGTTCGCACAGATAGTGGTCTTCCAGTTAGGAAGTCAAGGTTAGGAAGGTACAGAGGCCCAGGTTCTGCAACTTCCCAATCAGGATTGTGGGAATGATGGTATTAAATGCTGAGCTATAGTCGATTATACCAGGTTGTTGGTTACAACATGAAATACAACAACTCAATCCTCCTCTCCTTTTTCCCTCTGATTTCAGCTGGTTTGTGGTCTCTCATCTTGGCAATAAACGTGGGTTAGCAGAAGATAAAGATAAAATGATAAATATTAGTTTTATTTGTCACATGTACAGCTAAACATTAAAATGTACAGTGAAATGTGTTGTTTCTGTTAAATCAAATCAGCGACAATTATCCTGGGCATCCTGCATTTGTCGCCATATTTCAGCTGCCCATCTGGTATGCCCACAATCCCACAATTCACCAACGTTAACTGTACATCTCTGGAATGCTGCAGGATTTGAACCCCGATCGGTGATCGTTGGTGCTGTAACAGTGTTACGCTAACATGTAGCTCCAGACCAGATGTCAGTGTAATTTCTTTGGATTGCAAAACAGGCTCAAGAGACTTTGTGTTTCTTTGTGTCCATGTGTCCACGTTCATCTTTCACCACTCAGGTAATGCAAAATAGATAGTCCAGCACAACTTAGTTAGCAGTGATCTTTGTACACCTTGAGCAAATTTATCCTGACATGGAGTTTGGCACTTAAACACACAGGGAGAGGGAAAATATCTTCACCTGTACATTCTGAAACAAAAATTGTCCTCAGTGTCCCAGAACATTTTGCAATCAATAGAATCCACTTGAAGTTTGATCATTTCTATTCAAATACAGAGCCATTTTCCCATGATACACTGCAGTTACCCACTGATGGAATCACAATCCAGTTTAGACTCATAGAGTCATAGAGAAGTATAGCACAGAAAAAGGCCTTCAGCCCATCTAGTCCATGCAAAAACCATTTAAATTACCTACTCACTTTCACCTGCACCGGTACCTTAGCTCTCCATACCCCTATGATCCACGTACCTATTCAATCTTCTCCTAACTGTTGAAGTTGAGCTCATTCCACACTCTCCTGACCTTCTGAGTGAAGAAGTTTCCCCTTATGTTTTCCTCAAACTTCTCACCTTTCTCCGTTAACCCATGACCTCTAGTTCTAGTCTCACCCAACCTCAGTGGAAAATGCCTGCTTGCATTTACCCTATCTATACCCCTCATAATTTTATATACTGTACCTGTTTCGATTCTCCTTTTGTTTTTCTATGTTCTAGAGAATACAATACTAACCTATTCAATTTTTCCTTATAACTTAGGTCCTGCAGACCTGGCAACATCCTTGTAAATTTTCTCTGTACCCTTTGCATCCTTCCTGTAGATAGGTGACAAAACTGCACACAATACTCCAAATTAAACCTTACCAACATTCTTATACAACTTCAACATAACATCCCATCTCCTGTCCTCAATACATTGATTTATGAAGGCCAATGTGGCAAAATCTTTCTTTACGATTCTATCTACCTGTGACACCACTTTCAATGAATTGTGGACCTGTATTCACAGATTACCACAATCCTCAGTGCCCAACCATTCACTGTGTAGGAGTTACCCTAGCTGGTCCTACCAAAGTGCAATACCTCACACTTGTCTGCATTAACTCAATCTGCCATTTTCAGCCCATTTTTCCAGCTGATGCAGATCCCTCTATAAGCCATGATAGCCTACCCTACTGTCCATTATGCCCTCAATTTTGCTGACATCTGAAAGTTTACTGATCAATGTTAACCACATTATCATCCAGATCATTGATATAGATGACAAACAACAAAGGACCCAGCACTGATCCCTGCAGCACTCCACTAGTCACAGGTCTCCAGTCAGAGAGGTAACACTCTACTGCCACTTTCTGGCTTTTTTCACAAAGCCAATGTCTAATCCAATTTACCACCCCATTCTGAATGCCGAGTGACTGAACCTTCTTGACCAGCCTCCCGTGCAGCACCTTATCAAATGCCCTACGAAAGTCCATGTTGATAACATCTACATCCACATTTCTGGTAATTTCCTCAAAATATTCTATAAGATTGGTTAGACATAACCTACCATGCACAAAGCCAAGATGACTATCCTTAATCAGTCCATATCTATCCAAATATTTATATATCTAGTTCCTTAGAACCTTCCAATAACAGCCCCACAACTGATGTCAGACTCACTGGCCTATAATTTCCTGGTTTATGCTTACAGTCCTTTTTAAACAGTGGAACAACTTTGACTATCCTCCAATCCTCTGGTACCTCCACTCTCGCTAAGGATGATTTAAATGTCTCTGCTAGGGCCCTGACAATTTCTGCACTGGCCTCCCACTGGGTTTGAGGGAACACCTTGTAAGACCTTGGGGATTTATCCAACCTGACTTGCCTCAGGATAGCAAACAACTCCTTCTCTGTAATCTGTACACAGTCCATCAAGTTGATGTCACTTTGCCTCACCTCTATAGACTCTGTGTCCATATCCTGAATAAATACAGATGCAAAAAATTCATTTAAGATCCCCCACCTGTTTTGGCTCCATATGTCGATTACCATTCTGGTCTTCCAGAGAACCAATTTTGCCCCTTGCAATCTTTTTGCTCCTAACATATCTGTAGAATCTCTTAGGATTCTCCTCACCTTGACTGCTAGAGCAATTTCATGCCTTCTTTTAGCCCTCCTGATTTCTTTCTTAAGTGTTCTTTTGCATTTTTATACGCCATAAGAACCTCATTTGTTCCTACCTGCTGTGCACCTTTTTTTCTCTTAACCAGAGCCTCAATATCTCTAGAAAACCAAGGTTCCCTCCACTTGTTATCTTTACCTTTTATTCTGACAAGCACATATAAGCTTTTTTCACTCAAAATTCAGTAAGTGAAAAACTGCAGAAACACACTGAATTAAAAGAGGAAATTGAGAGCTTTGGAACATGACTTATGAAGACCAATGTGGTAAAAGCTTTCTTTATGACCTTCTCTACCCGTGAAACCACTTTCATTTTTGAAGCCTCCCACTCACCAAGTGCTAGAAACTTGCATGATCACTTCTGATACCATCAGAATTGGCCTTTCTCCAATTTTGAATCTCAACCCACAGACCATTTTTTGTGCATATTTATTTTGAAAATAATGCTTTGTGCTCACTGGATGCAAAGTGCTTCCCTACACAAACTTTTGTCACTTGCCCTGTCTCATTCCCTAATAGCAGACTCTGTCTGATGAAGGAAACTTTCCTGAACACATTTGACAAACTCTATCCCATCTAGTCCTTTTACAGTATAGGATTCCCAGTTAGTATGTTTATACCAAAGTAAAAAGCAAATTTATTATCAATGTACGTATAAGTAACTCTGAGATTCATTTTCTTGCAGGCGTTTATGGTAGAACAAAGAAATACAATAGAAACAATGAAAAACTATATATAAAGATTGACAAACAACACTACAGTCAGATAAAACTTCTAAAGATATACTTTCATCAAAAAAACAGTGATCAGCACTTCATGCAAGTATATGCAATTCTGATAAGAAGTATGCACCACTAAACTTAAACGAGAGCACAACCCAGAAAAATGAAGACATTATCACTATTGAAGAAAAAGTTAACCAATGGAAGAGTAGACCCTCCATGGAAGACGTCCCCATGATATGAACAGACTAGAAGTTAACCAGGAAGCTTTGAATGCCTGGCTCAGAGTTGGAGCCCTTCTCCCAGGAACAGAAGGGTTCCCTGTGGCAAAACAGGACTAGGTGAGTAACATAAAAATTATCAAAAGGCCAACAAATTCAAAGATGATAAATGTAGAAAATGCCAAGGAAAACCAGAAATAGATTACGTTACAGGAACCTGTAGCAGTTTAACACAATCTGATTACGTACACAGGCACAATCAGTAGCAAACATCACTCATCAAAATCTTGCTTTAAAATACAAACTCATAAAGTAAATCACACCTTACTATAAATATAAGCCTGATACAGTTTTAGAGTCTGAATACCACAAATCATATCATGACTGATTCATTATTACAGATAGGACAATCCATAATAATGGTCCGGATATAATGATACAGGATAAACAAGCAGGAATAACTCACTTAATAGATAAAGCCATTCCAAACACACATAACTTGTAGAAATCAGTTTAGCGTTGAGTTGAGTGTAGTTATCCACACTGGTTCAAAGCCTGATAGTTGAAGGTTAATAACTGTGGTGTGGGATCTAAGGCTGTTGTATCTGCTTCCTGATGACAGCAGTGAGAAGAGAACATGGCCTGGATGGTGGTGGTCCATGATAGATGCTGCTTTCCTCCACGGTGGGACAGAAACAAATCGAGCTTCACTCTGTGCCTGGCTCCAGGAATTGTGCTGGGACGTTTGAGGGGACCTTGATTGTGTATGAACCCAGGAGTGTGTGATGCGACGATGTGGAGGAAGTTCACTCTGTGTATGATCCTGAGAGTGTCTTACTTTTTGATCATATCTACTCTCATTCCAACAGCACAACCTCATGAGAGAGGATGATGTGTCTGACGTCTGGTTCCAGTGGGAGGAAAAGATGGAGTCATCACTCTCCACCCTGCCGAGTTTCGCCCTTCCATCCCTCTGACACCTCCTGTCCCAGCCTGCCCCACAAACCCCCCAACACCCTCTTCATTCTGTCTGTCCCGCCTTCCCTTTGTACCGTGACAGGCAGATGACGGTCTAACCAGAGATGTATTTCCGTAGATACAGTAATTTCCAATGTTGGCTGTCTTCTGCATCGTGTTGGGCTGTTGTGGACAGAGAGAGGCTTTATGATGATCCTGGCTCTCTGGGCTCAGCTCGGAAATATCTGTCCTGAACTTCACCTCACTGCCTGCTGTCAGAGATGTCCTGAGACTGCATCCCCTTGGTGAGCTCACAGTTGGGGGGAGGTGGTGGATGTTGTGGGGGGAGGGAGGGAGAACTACAACATCTCTCCTCCTTAATATATAGGCTAGGCCTGCTCCTTGCTCCCCAGCCACATCCCTCACCCACCTCCTATCATATCTACACTTCCCAGCTTGGGATGGAGCATTTTAATCTCTCCTCTCCTCCCTCCCGTTGGACAGAAGTAACAGAAGTCTAAAAGGATGTGTCACCAGTCTCAATGACAGCTCCTATCTGCTGTTAAAAGACTATTCAAACATTCCTGGTTTGACAGATCGACTCTTGAACCTACCATCTACCTCATTATGATCTTGTACCTTATTATCTGTGTGCAATGAACTTTCTCTGTAACTGTATTCTGCTTTCGGTACTACCTCCATGCATTGATGTGATGAAATAATCTGCATGCATGGCATACAAAACAACATATTTCACTCTCCCCCAACAGTTCAAAGTCCAAGTTCAATTATCAAAGTACATATATGTGCATCACCATATATTACCCTGAGATTCATTTTCTTGCAGGCATTCCCAGTAGAACAGAGAAATACAACAGAATCAATGAGAAACTTCATGCAATGAAGGACCAACAACCAATGGGTATAAAAAGACAAACTGTGCAGACTGAAAAATAATGACAATGATAAATAAATAATTTGGGAACATGAGTTGTAGTTCTTGAAAGTGAGACAATAGGTTGTAGAATCAGTACTGAGGTGAAGTTATCCACACTGGTTCCAAAACCCAATGGGTAATAACTGTTCCCAGCGGTGTGGGACCTAAGGCTCCTGTACCTTTTTTCTCTCGATGATGGTGGGGATGATGCTGCTCTCTTGTGGAAGCATTCCTTGTAGATTTGCTCCACGCTGGGGAGGGTTTTTCTCTAATGGATTAGGCAGTATCTGTAACAGTGGTTCCCAACCTTTTCTACACCCCACACCCCTAGGAAATGTTTGATTAATGTTCGCACCCCCTACAAAAGTAATATCACATTTGAAGATGAAGAAGTCTAATTTCTAATTATCGAACCACATATAATACAGCCGGTGAACAAATTGAACTTAAAAAAATAAGCTTTTAACTCAGTGCATAAAATGCAAATATAACTTGAGCAATTAGATTCTAATTTATTCAGAAAAAATTGTAAACAGTAAATTGATGAGACTCCTCAACTCTGAGGTGTAACTTCCCAGGTAACGCTGATGAGAATCCTCAACGCTGACTCGGGCAGCGGGAGACAGGAGTGAGTTTACGTCTCTCTTGACTCGGGCAGCGGGAGACTGGAGTGTGCTTGGGACAAACGTTACTACCACTTCTCAAGGCACACTGGCAGCTGGCTGAGTGATGACTCGTGACTCGTCACTCAAGGACACAAGCCACTCTTTGTCGCACCCCCTGAAATTCCATCTCGCACCCCCTGGGGGTGCGGGCACCCCAGGTTGGGAACCCCTGATCTATTATTTCTTTTCTTGGAAATTGGTGTTTCTGTAGCAAGCTGTGATGCAACCAGCTGGGACTTCAGTCTAGCTGCATTTCGAACTGTCTCTCTGCCAGTTTTCAGCCTTCTCCTGCACCAAGGGACTCCAAAACCTAATGACCCCAGCCTTTGCCGCATCTCTGCTTGTTGTAAACCCTTCTCGTGATTAACTTCCTCAGTTGCATCCACTAACCCACAAATCAGACTTGGTCCAGTGGCTGCTCGCTTCTGCCAAACATTCAGTGCTTTTCCAGCAGTGCATCAGAAGCCCAGGTTGCTGTTGCTGTCTGAAGGTTCTCTCTTACTTTAAGGCCTTTATGGATTCCTGTGTCTACTTCATAACAAAGCAACTCAAAATGAAAGTAGTTTAAGTACAGTAAATTTATTGTCAATGTATATGTCACTATGTACTGTAGTACCCTGAGTTTCATTTTCTTGCAGTCATTCACAGTAGAATAAAGAAATACAATGGAATCAGTGAAAAACTACAAACAAAGACTGACAACCATGTGCAAAAGAGGACAAACTGTGCAAACACAAAAAAAGTAAACAAGTAATTCTGAAAATGAGCTGTAGAGTCTTTGAAAGAGAGTCCATAAATTGTAGAATCAGTTCAGAGATGAAGTTATTCACACTGGTTCAGGAGGCTGATGGTTGAAGGCTATTGACTGTTCCTGAACTTGGTGGTGTGGGACCTGGACTGTACCTCCTTCCCAATGGTAGCAGGGAGAAGAGAGCATGGACTGGATTGTTGAGGTCCTTGATGCTGCTGTTTTCTTGTGACAGTACTCCTCGTAGATGTGCTCAATAGTGAGGAGGGCTTTGCCTGAGGTGCACTGGGCTGTATCCACCAGGTTTTTGTTGGCTTTTCCATCCTTGGGCATTGGTGTTTCCATACCAGGCCATCATGCAACCACTCAGGATACTCTCCACTGTACATCTGCAGAAGCTTGTCATCGTTTCCAAATCTGCTCAAACATCTAAGAAAATAGAGGGTCTGTTGTGCCTTCTTTGTGATTGTACTTACGTGCTAGTCCCAGGAAAAATCATCTGATAGGATAATGCCAAAGAATACAAGTCAAGTTGTTTAAGTCTTCATAGACCACCTAGGAACTAAGAATTTCCTGTGGTCTGATTCTAAAATCTTGGTACTTAGCTAATCTGAGCCAAAGCAATAGAGCTTCTGAACTCAGCTGGCTGCTTTGGGGCAGTGAAAGGGTTACCAGGAACAGATGGGAAAAGGAAATGAGGTTCCAATCAAGGTTTACTAAGAGGGATTTGGATAGGAAAAGCATAGAGGGAAGCAGATCTAATGCGGTCACACAGAATTAGTATAGATAGGTACAAGAGATTCTGCAGATGCTGGAAATCCTCAGTAACACACACAGAACTCAGCAAGTCAGGCCACCTCTGAGTGGTCTGATTAGCAAAAATTGTAGTTTTGGGATTCTATTACTGTCCACTTATACAACTGATCCCAGGATTGGACTTATTTGTGAAGCACTCCGTGTCAGAATTGTCTATCAGTGCCCAACTATCCAACTTCACTCCTGAGGAAATGTAGTGGAGGGCATTCGACGTCTCCAGAACTCACCTCTTTAATGAGTCATTCACTGCTTTTGAAGAAATGAGAAAAGGAAAACTTTTCATTCAGTTAGTGAACAATGGTGACATTATAAACTCTACAGATTCTGCAGACACACAAACAATGCTGAGGGAAGTCAGCAGGCCAGGCAGCATCTATGGAAAAGAGTAAACAGTTGACATTTCGGGCCAAAACCCCTTCAGCAGGACTGGGGAAAAAATACTGAGGAGTACATATAAAAGGTGGGGGGAGGGGAGAGAGAAACACAAGATGGCAGGTGAAATCAGGAGGGGGAGGGGTGAAGAAAAGAGCTGGGAAGTTGACTGGTGAAAGAGACAGAATGCCATAGAAGAAAGAAAAGTGGAAGAGGAGCACCAAAGGGAGGCGGGTAAGGAAATAAGGTGAGGGAGGGAAAGGGGATGGGAAATAGTGAAGGGGGTGGGGGGCATTACCAGAAGTTTGAGAAATCGATGTTCATGCCATCAAGTTGGAGGCTACCCAAACAGAATGTAAGTTGTTGTTCCTCCAAACTAAGTGTGACCTCATCACGACAGTAGAGGAGGCCATGGATAGACATATCGGAATGGGGATGGGAAGTGGAATTAAAATGGGTGGCCACTGGGAGATCCCACTTCTTCTGGCAGACAGGGTATAGGTGCTTGGTGAAGCGATCTCCCAATCTACGTCAGGTCTCACTGATATACAGGAGGCCACACCTGGAGCACCGAACACAGTATATGACCCCAATAGACTCACAGGTGAAGTGTCGCCTCTCGTGGAATGACTGTTTGGGGCCCTGAATGGTAGTGAGGTAGGAGGTGTAGGGGCAGGTGTAGCACTTGTTTCGCTTGCAAGGATAAGTGGCAGGAGGAAGGTCAGTGGGGAGGGATGATTGGACGAGGCCGTTGTGTAGGGACCGATCCCTATGGAAAGCAGAAAGTTGGGGGGAGGGAAAGATGTGCTTGGTGGTGGGATCCTGTTGGAGGTGGTGGAAATTTTGGAGAATTACGTGCTGGATGCGGAGGATGGTGGGGTGGTAGGTGAGGACAAGAGGAACCCTATCCCTGGTAGGGTGGAGTACTCTGTAGTTGCTGGAAATCCAGAGTAATACACAGAAAATGCTGGAGGAACTCAGCAGATCAGCCAGCATCTATGGAGAGGAATAAACAATTGATCTTTCAGGCCGAGACCTTTCAAATTCAAATGGACTCCATTTATTGTACAATGTTCCTGGACACGGTGAGTTTACACTGAAGTGCAAAATTAATGAGTGTCTTTTATTTTGCTAAGTGTTCCCCAAGTTCAGTTAATATCCACATTCTGCTCTAGGAGAGGTGATTCCCTCCTCTATCTGAATTGTCCTTTTAAAGAACTTGGGCAGTGGAAGGCTACATTAGCAAACAGACTCTGGGTGCTGTAACAATTAGGAAAATTTGCATAAGCGCTAGAAGCAAATTTTTTGTAATTGCCACATTTTGAATTCATTATTTTTGGGATTTTTTAATTTCAGAATTCAAAACTTCATGGAAACTTTCCTGCTACAATTTCACCTCAAGAGCGAGCTGCTGACATTCATGAAGAGTTTTAGGGAAAACACAGTACGAGAGATAGACTGAGTGTTCAGAACAACAAAGGGAGCTGTAATCTCAGTCTGAGCTGCACTCTACACAATACTCAGTTGTTCAATAGAATGTGCAGCCACTGTAAGACAATGAGGGTCTAATCTTCTGAGCTAAAGGATCAGGCATTTACACAGCAGTTTGCGCTCTTCCAGCCTCACACAGTGAGCTTGCTTTCTTCTTGCCACAGCGTGACACCTTGGGCTCCCCAGCAGTGAGCCCCAGCTCCCCATTTGTTCTGCGGTCAACAGCAGTGGGGTCTGAATGCATTGAAGGGACAGCACAGAAGTTTTGGATTAGGGCTAATGTGCCATCCTGGGCCTATAATCTCTTCAGAGAACTGGGTCAAAATAAGTATCTGTTACAGAAACTGCCTTCATCTTACCCCCTTCTGGGCTGCTCAGCTCTGATACCTGACACTGAAGCAACTGGGCCCATTCTGTACTAATCAGGCATTAGCCGCTAAAGCCGTATGGAGAACAGTTAATCTCCATATTTACTCCATCTGTGTACCTCAAACTGATTTACACTGGGCTTTGTAGATCAAAGGAACTTTGTAAAGTCAGATTATTGGGGTAAGGAGATGAAGGACTGTGCTAGTGGCACAGCTATCCTCTGATCTGATCTCTTCAATGTTGCTGGTGTGTGTAAAAGACACTTCTTACCAGTTAACCCTGAATCAGTTGTTTAGTGGTCCTCCACCTTGTAAACACTTACATCAGCATTCCGGAACTGGTTTGGGAAAACTGCACAGGACAGACCTACTTCATGTCACTAAGTATGAAAAACTATCCCGTCCCACCGACTCCAGTGAGATGCTCTGATCATCTTTTCAACAACATCCTGGATTATGCAGCCACTCTAACAGAGTAAAATAACTCAAGATTCTTCAGAGGACTATTAGCATATAAAATTTGACACAGCTTGGGAAATAGTGAAAAAATCCCAACTTCAGCAGATATTGGGAAGTTTTAGGTTTTAACACATAATATCAATGTAATAATTACCATTCTACCCATTACCCCGTTTACAGCACAGTGGACACTTTAAACCACTTCTTAAAATGCTGTTTACATTCTAAATACATGCTGATATTTATTTATGCACATTTTATTCCATATCTGTCCTTTAACCTCTAACTTTATTAATTGATTTATTTGTATATAAAATTCTTTATTCTTTTTAATAGCGGAATATTGTTTTCTCTTGCGTGTGGCACCCTGACTGACACAGCACAACAAATGCCCAATGTATCATAAGTAATGTACGTATATGGTGAATAAAGTTGATCTTTGATCTTTGATTCTTTTGCATTATAATAGCTGCAGGTATTCCAACTGACATTATTAATCTTTACAGAACCCCTTCTATGAATATAATTTAATTTCTAACAGGGAAGAGGGATGCGGATAAATAAACTAACATTTTAAATGCTTACATTGTACAACATGAGGCATCTTAAAACATAAAAGCCACACATCCCATTGTTGAGTGATTAAAAGCAGTGACTGGACTCATGGTGAGCTTTGCAAGCCAGAGACACCCACGTTTAATCCTCACTCTGTGTGAGAGATCTGATCTCAGCCAGGACCAAGCGTTACGACGTTGCAGTTGGTTTCTGTGGCTTGGACCAAGATTACCAGCTGTCATTTCTGCTCTCAGTGACATCCAGAAGAGACTAGACTCTGTACCAGGCCAATATTCTCTTTCCTTCTGTGGTCAGCACATTCAGGCTCAGTAACCCTTTAGAACTGTAACCCCGGCAGTCAGTGCCATCGGTTAAACCTGTGCCTCTGTCGTCAGGGGCCACACATCTGAGTTACTTTTCCTGGGTTTACCAGTTCCTACATCAGGGGCTGATTTCAGAAGTACGCTGCTGCAGGTTATGCCAGCACTATGCTGTTCTCTGCCAAAGAGATTTGGGGGAGGGTGGCAGGTGGAACCGATCATTAGGGGGTGAGATTGTCACTTATTAGAATCTCAAAAGTGACTGCAACAGGAATTTGTTTTTTTTAATGATAAATGGAATTGTGTAAAGTTTGCTGTTTCTTGAAGAGGGCAGAGAAAACAAATGGATGAATATCCGCTCATGTAGAAAGAAAGGAAGGATCTTGTCCCAAAACATTAAGGGTTTATTCACCTCTATAGATGCCGCCTGACCTGCAGAGTTCCTCCAGCATTTCATGTGTTGCTCTGGATTTCCTGCACCTGCAGAATCTCTTCTGTTTAGAGTGGGATAGTGTTCAGAGGTTCACAGGCTGTTTGGAAATCTGATGGCAGAGGGGTAGAAGCTGTTCTAAAAGCATTGAGTGTGGGTTTCAGGCTCCTGCATATACTGTGATACTGTGACCTGATGCTACGTTCCAGCACTGAGCAGTCGCTGTAGTCTCTGAGGAGCCGCATTTGGAATGGTGTTAAACTGAAGCTTTGCCGTCCAAGCCTGAAGTGAAGCTGTCTCGACAAACGAAGACCAAAACACGCTGTCTGATTATGATTTCATGGCTCTTTGAGATTTTGTGGAGAGTAACAGACCAACACTTGTCAAAATTAGGACAGTTACTACACTTGGTTTGGCATATCCCAAAAAATGTAAAAATAGCATTAAAAATTGAAGTCACCAAGTCCCTTGGTTTTCAAGACACTGGGGTCAAAATATATTGATAAACAGTGCCTCCAAAAAGTATTCACCCATTCACCAGCCCCTCCTGCGGGAAGCTTTCAGTGAATTTAATTTGGCTTTTTATTGATACTGATCAACAGGAAAAGACAGCCGGAAAAACAGATTGCTACAAAGTGATCTAAATTAATTACAAATATAAAATACAAAATAATTGATCGTATGAGTATTCTCCACCGCCCCCCTCCCCACTTAAGATGACACACCAAACCATCACTGGTGTAGCCTATTGGTTTTAGAAGTCATTGTGTGTAGTCACGGTGATTCAATTGATCGCAGTAAAAATACACCTGTATCTGGAAGGTCCAGCTGTGGTGAGTCAGTGTCTTGGCAAAAACTACACCATGCAGACAAATGAACACTCCAAGCAACTCCACGAAAAGGTTATTGAAAAGCACAAGTCAGGAGTACAGTTAAGTCAATCATCAAGTAATTGAAAGAATATGGCACAGCTGTAAATCTGTCTAGAGCAGGCCGTCCTCAAAAACTGAGTAACTGTGCAGGAAGGGGACTAGTGAGGGAGGCCACTAAGAGACCTATGCCAGCTCTGGAGGAGTTACAAGCTTCAGTAGCTGAGATGCGCGAGACGGCGCATACAACAGCTGTTGTCCGGAGTGTGGCAAAGAGAAATACACTGTTGAAAAAAACCTTGCATGAAATCTTGGCTAGAGTTTGCCAGAAGTCAGCTAGAGGAAGGTTCTATGGTCTGATAAAACCAAAATTCACCTTTTTGGCCATCAGACTAAATGTTATGATTGGCATAAGCCAAACACAGCACTTTGTCAAAAACACACCGTCCCTACCATGAAGCATCATGCTGTGGGGATGCTTCACTACATTAGCATGGAAGGCTTGTGAAGATAGAGGGTAAAACGAATACAGCAAAATACAGGGAAATCTTGGAGGAAAACCTGAAGCATTTTGCAAGGAAACTGCGACTTAAGAGAAGATTTGTTTTCCAGCAAGATAATGACCCCAAGTATAAAGCCAAAGCTACACTGGAATGGCTTAAAAACAACAAAGTTACTGCCTTGGAGTGGCCAAGTCAGAGTCCAGACCTCAATCCAATTGAGAATTTATGGCCAGACTTGAAAAGCCCTGTTCACTCACGATCCCCATGTAATCTTACAGAGATTGAGCAGTTTTATAAAGAAGAATGAGGAAAAATTGTCGTAACACTGATAAAGACCTATCAATACAGACTCAAGGCTGTAATTGTTGCCAAAGGTGCATCTACTAAATACTGTCTTGAAGGGTGTGAATACTTATGCAGTCAATTATTTTGTGTTTTATATTTGTGGTTAATTTGGATCACTTTGTAGAGATCTGTTTTCACTTTGACATGAAGGAGTCTTTTTCTGTTGATCAGAGTCAAAACAAGCCAAATTAAATCCATGGTGATTCAATGTTGTAAAACAATAAAACATGAAATCTTCCAAGGGGGTGAGTATTTTTTATGGGTACTGTAAATCTGGTCCTTCACCAGACTCCCTGCTTCCTCAACACTACCTGCTCCTCCACCTATCTTCATATCATTTGCAAACCTGGCCACAAAGCCATCGATTCCTTCATCCAAGTTATTGACAAATAATGTAAAAAGAAGTGGTCCCAACACTGACCCCTGTGGAACACCATTAGCCAACCACAGAAAGGCCCTCTTAATCCCATTCTGTCTCCTGCCAATCTTCTATCCATGCTAATATTTTTCCTGTCATACAATCTTATCTTGTTAAGCAGTCTCATATGTAGCACCTTGTCAAAAACCTTCTGAAAACTCAAGTAAACATCAAATGACTCTCCTTTATCTATCCTGCTGGTTATTTCCTCAAAGAATTGCAACAAATTTGTTAGACAAGACTTCCCCTTAAGAAAACCATGCTGATTTTAGCTTATCTTATCATGTGCCTCCAAGTACCCAGAAACCTCATCCTTAATAATTGACTCCAACATCTTCCCAATCACTGAAGTAAGGCTAACTAGTCTAAAATTCCTTTCTTCTGCCTCTCTCCCTTCTTAAAGAGTGGAGTGACAGTTGCGATTTTCCATTGCTCAGGAACCACCTCAGAATCTAGTGATTTTTGACAGATCATTACTATTATCTCTTCAGCCGCCTCTTTCAGAGCTCTGAGGTGCAGTCAGTTTGGTTCAGGTGATCTACAATCTTAACTTCCAGCATCCCAAGCACCTTGTCTTTCATGATCACTCCCTACACGACTCCCTTGTCCACTTGTCCCCCCCCCCATCCGTTCCCACCGATCTCCCTTCTGGCACTTATCCTTGTAAGCGGAACAAGTGCTACACCTGCCCTTACACTTCCTCCCTCACCACCATTCGGGGCCCAGACAGTCCTTCCAGGTGAGGCGACACTTCACCTGTGAGTCGGCTGGTATGATATACTGGTGTGGTATACTGTGTCTGGTGCTCCCGGTGTGGCCTTTTATATATTGGGGAGACCCGATGCAGACAGGGAGACCGTTTCGCTGAACACCTATGCTCAGTCCGCCAGAGAAAGCAGGATCTCCCAGTGGCCACACATTTTAATTCCACGTCCCATTCCCATTCTGATATGTCTATCCCTGGCCTCCTCTACTGTCAAGATGAAGCCACACTCAGGTTGGAGGAACAACACCTTATATACCGGCTGGGTAGCCTCCAACCTGATGGCATGAACATTGACTTCTCTAACTTCCGTTAATGCCCCTCCTCCCCTTCTTACCCCATCCTTGAAATATTTAGTTGTTTATTTTTTTCTCTCTCTGCCCATCACTCTGCCTGTTCTCCATCTCCCTCTGGTGCTCCCCCCTCCCTCTTTCTTCCTCCCGAGGCCTCCTGTCCCATGATCCTTTCCCTTCTCCAGCTCTGTATCACTTTCGCCAATCACCTTTCCAGCTCTTAACTTCATCCCACCCCCTCCGGTCTTCTCCTGTCATTTCGCATTTGCCCCTCCCCCCACTACTTTCAAATCTCTTAGTATCTTTCCCTTCAGTTAGTCCTGACGAAGGGTCTTGGCCCAAAATGTCGACAGCGCTTCTCCTTATAGATGCTGCCTGGCCTGCTGCGTTCCACCAGCATTTTGTGTTGCTTGGATTTCCAGCACCTGCAGACTTTCTTGTGTTTGTGGCCATTATCCTGACTTCTCTCATTAGCCATCCATGTGTATGTTACTCAAGATTTTCAGCATCTGCAGAATCTCTTATTTTTAGGAACTAAGATCCTACTGTTCTCAATGGCAATTCTAGCTCTACAGATGACGATGCAAAAAGAAAAACAGATTTTTTAATTTTTAAAAATCATTTTCATTTTTTCTAGTTACTACAATTTAGTCATTTACTTTAAGTATTAATTTCAGATTTCATAATTTCTAAACAACTCTCATAGAAATACACTTTGAGGGAAGGCAAAGTGTTATGTTTTGTAACTCTAAAGCATAAAACTAATTAAAAAAAAAACAAAATGAGACCGGGACAACCATATGCTCTTTCATTTTTTTGCTTTTAGCAAAGCAAGCATTTATGACATGGTGTCATGATGACGTATGTCATTCACATGCTTTTACATATAACTTGCAAAGCAATATGTATAAACAAAGAATGCTTAATCAAACAATATATTTAGAATATTACTCAAATATTACTGAAATATTAAATACACAACACTCTTCCCTGCTCAGCTGTAAACTCCAATTTAATATAGATTGCAACGTAACACAGATATGTAACATATTGCTCTCTAGTCATCCATTTATATACTTTGTATATATGGATGACTAGACAATATATCTACTATATACACATCCACAGCAGGATAAATTTTAAGTTGTGCCTTTCAGGCCTGAAGATTTAATCACTGTGGAGGATTTCTTACTCTTATGGTATAATGTCTTTCCTGACAAGGGAGCAGGGGCGGTCACTCTGCTTGGCAGGTGGGATTTGTGGCTGTGAAACCATCTCAAATACTGGAGCCTCCATGCTGGCTGTAGGAGTTGACTCTGGGATGGCAGGAAGTAGTTCTGACAGCTCTGGACACCTTTCTTCTCTAACAATTGACTCTAGTCTCCTCAACTGATCAACATGTTATTTCCAGTTGACATCAGACGCAATCTCTACTGTATAGGGCAATGGTTCTGTTATTAATCTTTCCAAGTACCCACTTTCGGTCCTGAACCTGTTGACCATGTCTGCATGCTTTTGTGCACTGAGTGGCTAGCACTTTATTAGGCACACCAGTGCCACAAGTGTAACTAATAAAGTGGCCACTAAGTTAATAACATTTATTTCATTAAAATGGAGTACGAAATTGTTCTAAAAATGTATTGTATTTAGTAATCTGCAGGATATGATTTTCTTTTCAGTGATAAAACTTTTCACCAATTAACCTTTCACCTTTCGTAATGTTATTGGAAACAGCAGTCAACTTTCACAAGTGGAAGGATTTTGACTGAGGGGTAATAGTTACAACATCAGGGAATAGCAATTTAGAACATGGCCCATAAAACAGGACTGCTTGTCCAGGACCTAAACATTGAACCTCCTTGTTTAAGAAGCCCTCAATTTACCTCAGCTATTTGTCCTGATACCCCTTCTGAAATCTTCTTTGAGGAGGTCCAGGTGTAAGTGCAAGGGATGACCCAGGAACAGTATGGCTGGTGAGTTGTTGGTGGTAGAGTGTGCTGCATGGAAGGAATTGGCAAGCTTCTGATTCCGTGTCAGTGTAGTGCGTTCTGCTGACAGTGTTCACAGTGCCTTCTTTGGACTTGGACAAATCTTTCTCCCAGGCAAATTGTAGCTGGTGGTAACTAGCAAATGTACTACATCTTAATCTAATAATTTTCAGGAATGACTGAAACTGTTCCACAACAAACTGTGTCCATTGTCACTGACTAAGTGTTCTGGAACACTAGTCCTTGAGAAAAGGCTTCTCAGCACATCAAATGTTTGTAAGGCTGTAACGGAGGCTATTGAGAACAGTTCTGGCCACTACTACTACTGCATACACTACCACCAAGAAATTTGTGCCCTTGAATGGTCCAGCAAAGTCCAGATAAATCCTCTGCCAGGGAATGCAGGCTATTCCTAGGGATGGAGAGGTGCAGCTCCTGGCATTTTCTGGACGTGTTGGCAAATAATGCAAGCTGCTTGACCTGACAAAACCTTGAGCCAACACTTCCATTTTGACCACGCCTAGATGACTGGCATGTAGCTTCTCCAGTACTTTAGCTCTCAACTTGGATTGTACAACAACTCTCAATCCCCACAGAAGGCATCCCCTGTCAAGGGTGAGTTCATCTTGTTGTTAAAAATGGGGGAACTGGAATTCCAGCCATTTTGGGTGTCCATGTAGAACAGAGACAGTGTGGAGTCTTTTCTGGCTTCCCAGTGGATCATCTCTGCCGTTATAAGATGAAATTTGATTTGTATTAGCGAGAATACATTAACAGGAGAGTCCTCTTTTGTAAATGTATGTCCTTTACCAAGGGTAAATAGGACAATCTTTCAGTAATTTCATGATTAGTCATCCTCTTGAATTCTATCTTCTAATTGTATCCTCCAAGAGAAAGAGACAATTTTTACATTCGTGCTGCTGCCGTTAGTGGAACACCCTTCTGTGGTTTGAAAATGGACACTAGTGGTGGATGGTCAGTAATGAGAGTAAACTCTGTCCCAAACAAGTACCAGTTAAAGCATTATACACCCCAAACCAGACATGAAGGATGCAGGGTAAGGGAATGTGATAGACAGGCTTTGAGTCATTCACTTCCTTCACTCATAACATGTGATATAACTGCACTTATGCCAGAAGGCAAAGCGTCACAGGCAAGTTTTAATAGACGATGTGGATCATAATGTGTGAGTGCTGTGTCTGACGTCTCCTTTTCCTTTACCTTTTGGAAAGCCACCTCACACTGCTTTGTCCATTGAAATTTCTTTCCGATCTATAGGAATGAGTTCAAGAGGTGGAGCACAGTAGCCAGGTTTATCAGGAACCTGTTACAGCAACTGGCAAATCCTACAAAAGACCACAACTGTGACATGTTCTTTGGCCTTGGGGCATCCACCACTGCTTGAATATTTTCAGCACATTTGTGTAATGCTTGTGCGTCAGTCGTGTGACCACTGTACGCGATGTTTTGTTTAAAGAATTCACACTTGTCACGTCATGCTCTGAGCCCATAATCTTCTAATCTTTTTAACACTGTCTTGAGATTTTGGAGATGCTTCTTGTCATCCTTACCAGTAACAATGATGTCATCCAGGTAGCTCCAAGTGCCTGGGCAGCCTTGCAGCACCAGGTCCATAGTGCTCTACCAGACTGCAGGGGTTCATCCAACAATAAACCTATTATAGCGATAAAACCCTTTGTGATTGTTTATGGTGAGAGTAACTATGGACTCCTCTTCCATCTCTATCTGTAGGTAGGCCTCAGCTAAGTCTACCTCCAGAAAGTTTTGCAAAGATATCTTCTATCCTGGCCAGAGGGTATTGATCTACTTTCAGTACTGGGTATCAACCTGGCTTCCTTAAATTGACCACAGATCCTGACAGACCCATTCCTCTTGGCTACTGAGACAACTGGCAATACCCATGAGCTCCACTCAACCTTGGAAAACAACTATTCAGCCTCCTTGCAATCTGGCTCACTGGTTACTTTATTTCATTTAACACTATTTTGCTTTTGATCTGTTTGAGTTTTCCAATGCCATACTGCTGGACATCATCCAGTACCTTTCTTAATGTCCTTTTAGTTGATCCTATTGTAGGGGATGTGGCATGCAAATGGTGGCTGGATCTTTCCTGAGGGTTTCAGTCACTCAGTTCCAATAATACTGGTCCTCCTGTTTTCACCACATACAAGCCCAGTGTGGCTTGTTGGTTGTTGTATTTCATTCCCACAGAAGTGATCTTTTCTCCAGTGTAAGTTCTTAATTGGATATCTGTAGGCTTCAGTTCAGTATCTTTGAAATGCCGTTCAAACTCATTTTGTGAGTAACAGTCGAGCTGGAGTCTGATTCCATTTTTATTAATTTGCTGTTCACTTCTGGAGTAAGCTATATTGCTTGCCTATTGTTGCTTTCACATTGTAAATCTCAAGGCTATCCAGTCCAGTGTCACTCTCATCATTATCAGATTTTTCAGCAACAGCGTGCAGATTAGTACTCTTTTAGAAGCTGCAAGTTGACTTTTTTTCTTTTTCTCTTCCCTGTGCAGTCTGTTTATTTTTGTCTGCCTGACATACTCTTCATGTGTCTAACTTTATTGCATTTCCTGCAAGTTGCACCTTTACACCTGCATTGGTCTGGTGTATGTGAGCCTCTGCCACAATGGTAAAACAATTTGTTTGGCCAGGCTGCTTTCTTTCTAGACATTGCAATTTTGTTCACACTTTCATTCCTGACCAGAACACAACTGCGTCTCTGGCTACCGTTTTCATAGATACAACAATTTCAACTGCTCTTTTAAATAAGAGTTGTGCTTCAGTTAGAAGTCATTTTTGAATGCTTTCTTGTAGATTCCACAAACTAACCAATCTCTCAGTGCATCATTAAGCCCAACACTGCTTGGACAATTTCTTCACTTCAACCACATATGCTGAAATGGGCTCCCCTTCGTTTTGATTCAGCTTAGCAACCTAAAGCATTCTGCAATCAACAATGGTTTCAGTTCTAAATATTCCTGCATTACTTTCACAATATCAGCAAAGCCCATTTTGGCTGGTTTGATTGGAGTAGTTAAACTTCGAAGCAAAGTTTGTCTTTTCACCCAATGCGCTCAGCAAAACTGGCACTTGTTATTTCACTTGCATCAAAATATTGTTCAATCCAGTTAGCATGCAATATCCATTTAGTATACAATATGAAGTTGTTTCTGGTGTAATTGAGCATGTCTATCTTTCCAATGTAGCCAGCCATTTCTGCTCTTTTTAAATTTATGATTATTATCTGATATTTACCATTTATGAATCCATGAACTTATTGTTTTCCTGCCTTTTCTTAAAAAAAACCTCAAACATCTTGCTACTCTTTTTTTAAAAGTTAAATTTCTCACTGCAGTTCAGGAAGTAGGTAGTTGTCTTGGGTTCATTTAAAACTTACTCAGCACCACTCTTATGCTTTTTAACTCAAAAGCATAAAGAAAAACAAGGGGACACTGGGACAAATGCGTACTCTTCGTTTTAACCTTTGGCAAGGCATGCACTTATGATACGGTGGCATGATGACGTATACCATTCCGTACTTTTACATATAATCTGCAGTGCATTATGTAAATAACAAAGAATGATTAACTAAATAATATCTTTACAATATTACTGAAATATTAAGTACACAACACAAAGCACCATTCCTTCCTCAGCATTCCCTTGCGAGGGGCTTACAGCAGCATTCCACGGTGGAATAAATCCATTCTGCCTCCGGAGGCTAGTCACATTCTGGCTGGAGAAGGCCTAGCAGTCTTCTATGTCAGTGGAGGTCAGGTGTTGTGTCCACAGGAGGTTTGCCCACCCTGCTGTCTGCACATGCAGCACTATAGTGTAGTGTAATGCTATTACAGTTCCAGGCACCTGGGTTCAATTCTGCTGCTGTCTCCAAGGAATTTGTACATTCTCCCTGTGGCCACATTAGTTTTCTCCGGGTGCTCCAGTTTCCTCCCACGGTCCGAAGTTGTATGGGTTAATTGTTCACAGGGTGTAATTGGGCTCATTGGGCCAGAAGGCCTGTTATCATGCTGTGTCTCAAAATACGTTTGTAAGTAAGTGTCTCTGTGTAATAACGTATGGCATGATCTGTGTGTATGGCATGCAAGCAAATGTTTTTCACTCAATCTCAGTACATACAACAATGATAACCATTACGAGTATTTCAGATTGCAGATTTCTTTCATTGTTTTCCTCATATTCCCACCTTCTACCCCTTGTCCAGAATTTCAGCTTGCACTCAGAACTACATACAAACACTAGAATGGCAGCAGTGGATCTTGCACATACTCCACTATTCAATAAGATTATGGCTGACCCTTTACCTTATTGCCATTTCCCCCCACTAACTGGCAGTAGGAATCGTCTTTTCCTACTTCATAGTCAAGTTACTCATATGAGCTTCGGATAGAAAGGCAAGAAGGAAAAGGGGATTGATAAGAGTTGTTAGGAGCAGGATATTCCACAGTCAATACTTTAGATATAGCAGAAATAAATAGGCAAGCCAGTTCACTCCGGTGGAAGTTAAAGGGGATTATAAAACAAAATTATGGTGACTTTGGACGAGGTAGTAGAAAAGGGAAGCAAGGGACAGAAGTGGAGTTGGAAGCTCTCCAGTTATTGCAGCCATTAAAGGATATAACTAATGAAGTTATTGATAACTTGAACAATTACACCCAACACTAAGATAAAATGCAGCATATGCTGCCTGGCTTTTGCCTGTTGTCGGGACAAACATTCTGCAGTTAGAAGGCCACAGAGTCCCAGACTGGATATCAGGCTAGAAAGAATGGGTGGGTGAAGGTGCCCCTGTCCGCTACATTTGAGATCTCACTCTGACTAATCATATCCAGGGAGGCTGCAAAAATGAGATGAGCCCATTGTATGTTGCAGCAGTCTCCACATTCCCCGACACGGTGACAAGCAGACATACTGTCTTATGAGCGTGCATAATGTTGGAAAATACCAAGAGGGAACTTGGGTATCTCTGAGCAACCCACCGGCCTACACAATCAAGTTACACAATTCCAAGAAGGTGGGGGAGGGGGGTAAACTTGATGCAATATAACCATATAACATATAACAATTACAGCATGGAAATAGGTCATCTCGGCCCTTCTAGTCCGTGCCGAACACTTACTCTCACCTAGTCCCACCTACCTGCACTCAGCCCATAACCGTCCATTCCTTTCCTGTCCGTATACCTATCCAATTTTTAAAAAATGACAAAATCAAACCTGCCGCTACCACTTCCACTGGAACTCGGTCCACACAGCTATCACTCTCTGAGTAAAGAAGTTCCCCCTTATGTTAGCCCTGGACTTTTGCCCCTTAATTCTCAATTCTTAATTCCCCTACTCTCAATGGAAAAAACCTATCCACATCAACTCTATTTATCCCCCTCATAATTTTAAATACCTCTATCAAGTCTCCCCTCAACCTTCTATGCTCCAAAGAATAAAGACCTAACTTGTTCAACCTTTCTCTGTAATTTAGGTGCTGAAACCCAGGTAACATTCTAGCAAATCTCCTCTGTATTCTCTCTAGTATATCATCAAAGGGAGAATCACTGGGCGTGTCCATAGGAGGTTGAATGCAGAAGACTGATGGAATGTGATTTTGTTACATATGATAACTGTTCCCTGTCCCTATTGGCAGTTAATAATGAAACTTTTCTAAAGTATACTTTGGTGAATGACATCGACTACATTGCAACATGTTACAAGGGCATATTACAAGGGGTAGTTGCAATGTATACTATACTGTTACATACTATACTGTTGGTTCAGAAATGATTATCTGAGAGGATAAGGAAGTCATTAAGAAATGGGATGGAGCCAAGGTGGATCTAGAAAACCCCCCCTTTTGGAACATTTTGGTTTGTACAAATCCACCACAGGACACGACTTATGACTCTTATTTTCACTGTTGTACAGCTGATTGTTTTAATGACTGTTATTATTTTAGTGTGTGAACTACAATGGCAGGTAAAGCATCGGCATCAGGGGCATTGTGATTTTGGAATCCAAATAGGGATGCTCTTAGGAATCTAATAGTTGGGCCCTGTTGGTCATTTTAGACCATGAGCCTAGAGGGGGGTCTATTGTAGAAGAAAGAATAGTGAGGACTATTAACTAGTAAATGGGAATGTGGTTTATCCTAACGTGGTAACAGGGAGTTGCAGATAAAGCCTAGAAGTAGAGATATAGAATGCAGTAGTGATGACATCCAAGGATCAGAAGTTTCGTTCAGTCATCAAAATGTAGTTTTCTGGTAATCTCATAATCTACGTAAGAATATAAATGCTCTGCCAATCTCATGCTCAAGTTGATCAGTTTTGACTGGTCCCCCATCATTTCGAACACCAGCTCCATGTGATCTTTCAGGTTGCCCCCATGCTCTGGCATTGAGAAAGAGCGGAGGGAGCTGAATGTCAATCCTAGCGTGTGGGTAGCTGTCTGGTGTTGGCCAGAAAGAACTACAGTCTTCAAATCAGTGAATTAAAATGAATTAAGGAGAGTGGAAGTAGATAAACTGTCTTTGTTCTTGCCATGTGCTTTAAGGAATGGAGGCTGCCATTTTGTGAAGCAGTTCTGTAACCTCCATCTTGTGAATTGTTTGAGAACTGATTCTTGCTCTGGGATAATCTGATCAGAGCAATTGAATGTGGACACAGGGAGCTTCTGTATTGACCTGCTAAACCTGAGGTCATTCTCAGATAAACTGTGTATAATGCACAATGACAGGTTTGCAAAGGTAATCCCATTATCTCAGCACAGTGTCTGACTGGCCTGGTTTGAACCAGAATTGAAGAGAACAAAAGCAGACACCCAGGGCATGAAGTTGTGTAGCCCTTGGACTACATCCAATGGGAAGGTGTTACAGGTCAGTTGGGTGACCCATAGCCAAAGACACTGATGCAATATTTGAACTGGTAAGGGAAGAATATCAAAGAAGAGGCTTTAAATGCAAAGCAGTGACAACTCCTGAGATTAACCATCACTGGTACAAGTATGAGCGACCCACTGTGGAACAAGTGGAAAATGGATTGGGACTACAAGGAATGCTTGGCTAGTGTAGTCTCCTGTGCTTGGGTATTAACTTTTGCATTCTTTGACTCTTCAGGAGAGTCAGGGAAACCTGGTGGGTGTGCACACGGGTACTTATGTATGAATTTGTTAGTTAAGACAATAAAGGTACTCGTCAGTAAATACAGATTCTCTCTGTGCCTCTCTGATCATTATTACTAAGGAGTACTCAATTTAACAATAGTAAGAATAACCATTTGAGTGACTGGGTTCCTGAGGAGCTGCTGGTGGTGTGGGTGGTCACATGTGTCCATTTGTTTTTACTTGTGTAGGCGCAAAAGTTTTCCTTTGGCAATGAGTCAGAATGTGGGCATCTTCAAGCTGGGAGGAGACAGCTCCAGCATTTCCTTTAACTCTGGCCCTGACCATCTTGTCCCACTCCCTACCTTTCTCAAGGTACAAGATCTTCCCTCTGACACATATCATCCTAGAGCTTGGTCCTACTGGGAATCCTGCAATTTCTATTCTGATCCCTGGTGTGTGTGTGTGTAACCCTGCTCAAAGTATCCTTCTCACCACATGATTGGCTGATTTGCATCTGGGATTAACACCAAACACAGGAATATCTTGGCAAACCAACAGATCCACTTTTTAGACAAATAATAAAAATACCCCAAACACCTCTGCTTTAGCAATACACTTCAATGAATAAACTCATGCTGGTACTTGTGTATTTATGCGCATTTTATTCCATACCTGTACTTCTAATTTTATTCTTTGTAATTGTTGAATGTTGTTTTTTGGTGTATGTAGTGCTAACACACCACATTAATAACCTAGTACCTGTAAATGTATGTGGCAAATAAAACTGATATTCCAATTTGTGTCAACACTGTAGTACTTAGGCAAATATTGAAACATTAGGAAAGAATAAGTGGATTTATACATGGAAATGTTATAGTCAAACATTTTATTTTAATCATTTATTCATTTAAGTGAATAACTGATTAAAATAAAGAGAAATCTCATTGGTTCACAATTGACTTGAATAATTTAGTGTACAGAGTGCCAGGTATACAATCAGTGTTTTTTTTTTAGGTACACGTGTTTGTTAATGCAAATATCTAATCAGCCAATCATGAGGCAGCAACTTAGTGTATTAAAGCATGCAGACATGGTCAAGAGATTCAGTTGTTGTTCAGACCAAACATGAGAATGTGAAAGAAATGTGATCTAAGTGACTTTGACCAAGGACTAATTGTTGGTTCTAGGTTTGAGTATCTCAGAAAATGTGACCTCCTGGGATTTTCATGCACAACAGCCTCTAGAGTTCACAGAGAATGGTATGAAAAACAAAAACAAACACATCCGGTGAAGGGCAATTCTATGGTGAAGCACCTTGTTAATGAGAGAGTCCAGAGGAGAATGGCCAGACTGGTTCACGCTGTCAGGAAGGCGCCAGTAACTCACGTGTTACAACAGTGGTGTGCAGAAGAGCATCTCTGAACACACAACACAACAAATGTTGAAGTGGATGGGCTACAACAGCAGGCGGCCACAGACATACAATCAGTGACCACTTTGTTGGGTACACGAGGCACCTAATAAAGTGGCCACTGAGCGTACGGTTGAATTCTGGCTTGATTATGCACCAATTGACAAACTGCTGTGAAAATCATGAGTCCACCTGTCTGAAGCTTAATCCAGCAGAGAGAGGCAGCGCAGATGGAAGAGATGCACTACTATTCCTGCCAAATAATTATATCTGATCTCCCACCACCAAAAGGCTTCACAGTATGGGAAATCAGCTTTATGAGAGGAAGTGTTTTTGTGTGAGTGTGTGTTGGGAGGGGGGGTATTGACTTTAACTGGGCTGACAAATTGAGTTGTAGCCACCTCATCGGGAGATTGACATGAGGGACTATGACAAAGGCTGGTCCCTAAACCACAAAGCTTACATTGTTTGTTGCCGAATAATTATAAGCCACTTCCAACAAATCTGTGCTTACGCAGTTTAGTGAATTATGATTATTGTTGTCTACCGCCCAATTAGAAGGTAGGACAAATGTGTCAAAAGTTCATGATTCTCTCCAAGACTGGTGTGAAACCTTTGCATGAATACAAGTTTAAAGTATAATTGTAGCTGTAATATGGGAAAAATTATAGCCAGTTTGTGTTCAGGAAAGTCTCTCAGAGTAATGTGATCATGACCATCTAACTGGTTAGATTGAGAGATAAGGATTGACTAAAGTACCAAGGAGAACCGGTCTGCAAGAATACAGTGTAATTCCAGCCTTATTATTCATGGTACAGTCAGCACTGAAATTTGTCTGTTAAATTAATTTGTTGGTGACACATCTCACTACTTTTATTTCAATAGTCATTTACTAAATGCCTTATATCATAAAAAATGCAAATTTTAGTTGTATTTTTCACTGTTCCTCTTCCTCTCCCAAATAAATGTTATGCTCGTTCTCTTAGTCTCCTTATCACCTTTTGCTTTAGGTTGTGGCCAGGTTTACTTCAAAGTCCAAAGGCAAAACCTAGACATTTCTGTGCTGTCGCAAAATAATTCTTCAGCTTATAATGGTTAAAAACAAATTGGCTAGTATTTATTGTAACAAGTCTGTTTTCCCTTCCAAGTCACTTCTCCCTCTTTTTGGAAGTATCAACTTATATTGGTTTATTATTGATGTGCATCTCTAAACAGCAACTGACAGCATTGACAGGTTATGTGACTGCATGGGGCACTTCAACAGAACTTGAGGCTGACCTAACCCAAGATCATCTTTCTCCTGCTTCCAGAAGGAATCATTGGATAGCAATGAGGAGTGGACACCTTGGCTGACATCTCCATCCCACTCTGAACTAGCACTAAAGTCACTGCAGCTCTCCTATGGCTCAATTAATATCTGCTAACTCACCACAGACCAAGGATCAGAGATTCCCCTATTGTTCTGATCTCAGACTCACTTGCTGAGCCATCAGGGGAGCTCAGGAGTAGCTCTGCTAGTAATCATTTTCAGAGCGTGTTTAATTTTGCACCATCTGCCAGCCATATTACATTTTCATTGTTGAACTGATTCAGCGCAAAGTCATGATACATCTGAGGGGCAAAAAAGAGAAACTTGTGAACTTGCTTTGTGACAATCCCATTAAATTCATTGCTTTCCCTCTATTCAATTTCTTCCTAATATTCTGACCACAGATAAACCACTGTCACTTTTGTTATCCTTCCTTCCAAATTGCTATTTACACCTTTAGATTTACTCCCTCCTTACCCAATCACCAACACAATGTTCATCCCTCAACCTGCAAATTATTTTTCATAAACTGTCCATACGAAAACTGTGATTGATTCAGCATTCACCACACATTCTCGATTAGACCATAAGACATAGGAGCAGAATTAGTCTACTTAGCCCATCAAGTCTGCTCTGCCATTTGATCATGGCTAAGTTATAATCCCCTTCAACCTCATTCTTCTGCCTTCTTCCTGTAACCTTTGATGCCCTTACTAATCAGACCCTGTCACCTTCCGTTTTAAATGTACCCAATAACTTGGCCTCTATAGCCAAGTCATCTGTGGCAATGAACTCCACAAATTCAATACCCCCTGGTCTTCCCCACTTATAGGAAACACTCTCTCTAGACCTTTCAATATTCAATAAGTTTCAATGATATCCCTCTTCATTCTTCTAAACTCCAGTGAGTACAGCCCTGGAGTCATCAAATACTCCTCATACTTTAACCCGTTTATTACTGGAATAATTCTCGTAAGCCTCATCTGGACCCTTTCCAATTTCAGCACATCTTTTTGAGAGATTTTCCTTGTCACAAACTGGCTGGCATTTTTCCTATATTACAGCTGCGATACTTGAAATTTGTATCATGCAAAGACCCAGAACTGCTTACGAGACTTCAAGTATTGTCTGAATTATAAAGCGTTATAAAGCTTCAGCATTACATCCTTGCTTTCATATTCTCTCCTCTTGAAATGAAGGTTAACATCGCATTTGCCTTCCTTACTACCAACTCAACATCCAAGTTAACCTTTAGGGAAACATACACTAGTACTTCCAAGTCCCTTTGCACCTCTGATTTCTGGATCTGCTCCCAGTTTAGAAAATAGTCTACACCTTTATTCCTTATCAAAGTGCATGACCATATACTTCCCTACACTACTCCATCTGCCACTTCTTTGTCCATTTGCCTAATACCCTCTGCTGACTTCTTGCTTCATCAACACAATCTGGTCCATCACCTATTTACATTGCCTGCATACTTGACCAAAAAGCCATCAATTTCATTATCCAGATCATTGACATATAACATGAAAAGCAGACCCCTGCAGAGCACCACCAGCTATCATCAGCCCTTCATTTCTGCTCTTTGCCTCCTGCCAGTCATCCAATTTTCTATCCATTCCAGTATCTTTCCTGTAATACTATGTGCTCTTATCTTACTCAGCAGCCTCATGCGTGACACCTTGTTGAAGGTCTTCTGGGCGCTGTGCTAGCAATGCTATTACATTTGGGACGTTCTGGATTTTGGTTCTGACATCGTTCTGTAACGAGTGTCTATATGTTCACCCCATGGAATGTGTGGGTTTTCTTCAGTTTCCTCCCACATTCATGTACCGGGTAGGTTAATTTGTCCTTGTAAATTGTCCTGTGATTAAGTTAGGGTTAATCAGTTTTGTCGGATGTCACTGGGGTGGTGTGGCTCAAAGGGCCTATAGAGCCTGCTCCACTCTGTATTGCTAAATAAATAAAATTGTTATTTCTTTCAGTGTAAAGGGCTTTCTCTCACCTACTTCTCCCTTGTATCACTTGCACAAAATTACTGTTTGCCACACACCCTCTTTGCCCTTCCAGGTCCTAGGATCTCTAAACCAGGCCTCATCTTCTACACCTTTTACAGATCACTGCTCCCCATCTTCTTTAAAGGAGACAATCCCAGTTTCTCTGCTCTAATCTTGTTTCTGGAATTTTGCACTCTAATAAATCAATTTTGTGCCCTGTCCAGTTCCTTTATATCCTCCTTACAGCCCAGGTACTGCTTCACACAGGTTGTCAAGCACACTTAATCCAGTGTAGTACTACAAAATGTACTTTCATGGGTCAGGTGGAGTATGAATCTATAGGTTGATGGAGCTTCTTCCATGCACATAGACATAGGCTCCTCCCTGGATAAGCTGTGCAATTGCTACTTCTGTAGGCAGTGCAACATCCGAGTGAGAGAAGCCTCCCTACCCTCTATCACTCCTTCTCCCTGCTCCAGGTACTTTCCAACTGTATCAGCACCATGCCTCACACAGGACCCCTCAAGTGATTCTGACACTGAAGGTAACTTTCCCCATGACATGATAGTGTAGCAGTTACCACAGCGTTTTTAAATCAGCAATCACTGATCGGGATTTAATTCCCACTGTTGTCTGTAATGAGTTTGCATGTTCTCCCAACGACTGCATTGGTTTACCCAGGTACTCTGGTTTTGATGAAACATAGGTAAGATGTCTTTTTGTACCTGGATGGCTAGTTCACAGACCATCTGTAGCATGAAAATTGCATTTCTGGTTCCAGTGTTTGCCACAAAGCCGCATTGTTCTTTACTGATTTCTGGTTTTATACAGCATCTTGCTCTCATCATGATTACTCTGAGAATAATTTTTGCCACGTGGCTCATCAGGCTTATTGTACGATGTAACTCACATTCTGTTGCTCCCTCTTTGGAAGTGTGATGAACACTGATTTACTTAAATCATCAGGTATCTCCCCATGATCATAGATTTCATTTGCTATTTCTGTTATTTTCTCTATTCCAAAATCTTCTAAGGTCAATATCATTTCAACAGCGATGTTGTCTGGACCAGTTACTCTGTTATGTTTTTTTATGGCTGCTCGAATTTCTGATTTTAGAATGCTAGGTCCTTCAAGATTCTTCGCATCAGTTTTTCTCCTCTTTATATATTATATCCATCTGTTTAGGACTTCCTCTTTGCTCATAGTTAAGTTGCTGTCTTTTTGCCTTGATGCATCCACTTGCTAAGCAAGGTAATTTCCCCGTCAGTTCGTTAACCTTACTGTGCATCAACTTTGTTTTGGGTTTGTAGCATTTCTATCTCTGAACACTGGAACCAGAAATGCAATTTCCATGCTACAGATGATCTGTGACCAAGCCGTCCAGGTACAAAAAGACATACCTATGTTTCATCGACCATACAAAAGAGAAGGAGAAGTGAGTGAGTATGTGAATATCATGAGAGGAGTCAGGCAGGGTTGTGTCTTTTCACCAGACTTATTCAACCTGTATAGTGAGAATATCTTGAGAAGTATCAAAGACATCAAAGGATTCACAATTGGAGGCCATAATATAAATAACGTCAGATATGCTGATGACATCGTACTAACAGCTGACTCAGAAACAAAACTTCAAAAACTACTCACCATAGTGTCAGCAGAAAGTAATCGCAGAGGCCTCTCCACCAACACCAAGAAGACAGAAAGCATGGTCATCTCCAGAAAGACAAACATCCCACAATGTGTGATCAAGATCAGAAATACAAATGTCAAACAAGTCAACAAATTCAGATATCTTGGCAGCCTAGTAACAAGTGATGGCAGATGTGACACAGATATCAAATACAGAATAGCAATGGTGAAAGAAGCTTTCCAGAAAATGAAGACCATATTAACAGACAGAAAGATGAGCATGTACACTAAAAACAGAATACTGCAGTGCTACATTTATTCTATCCTGACTTATGGAAGTGAATGCTGGGTCATATCTCCAGCAATCGAACAGAGACTGGAAGCAGCTGAATTATGGTTCTGCAGGAGAATGTTAAAAATATCATGGACCACACACACATCAAATGAAGAAGTTCTCAGAAGAGCCCAAGTAGTTAGATCACTCATACCAACAATAAGAGAAAGACAACTCAGAGTCCTAGGACACATCATGCGGAAAGATGAACTAGAAAACTCATACTTTCTGGAAAGATCGAGGGGAGCAAACCTAGAGGAAGACCTCAGCTTACATACATCAAAAGCCTAGCCAGGTGGCTACACATCGAAGAAATGGAAGTCATCATTGTCATTGAGGGATAGATATGTATGGAAAACCATGGTCACCAACGTCCTAATCAGATATGGTACCTAGACAGACAGACAGACTCTGGTTTCCTCCCATGGTTAGGGTTAGTGAGTTGTGCGCATACTACGTTGGTGTCAGAAATGTAGCGAAACTTGTGAGATTGTGCTCAGTACAATCCTTACTGATTTGATTTGACACATTTCAGTGTATGTTTTAATGTACATATGAAGGTGGCAGTAATCCAAAAGTATTTTGCCCAGATTAAATAAAACACATTTTAAGATGCAACTGTCACTTTATTTAAGTTTAGCAATATAAATATCAAGTTACAAGCAATTATCTGAGGACATTATAGTAAATTAGCTATTGTGTTTAAAAAAACAAAATGCAGTGCAACAACATAAAATACAGATGAACCAAAGAGAAAAGTGCAGCCTTGTAAAGCTTGTTGAACATCCATCAGTCTCTGTTTGGAGTCAACATACAGTACAAGCTGAGAAAGACAAATTTCAGTAACCATAGATTGAACAGTAGAGCCATTATCTTTTCAACAAGCTCTCAAGTAAATGCTTGATCCAAATACAATTTTATGTAGCTAGGCTTTTATGTACATTGCTTTAAGATAGAAGCAGATGCAATACTAAATTTCTAAGAATAATAAACACACCTGAAAAATGAGGAAAATAGGGGAATGAGACTAACTGAATATTTCCAAAGTTGGTACTGACACAATGAGTTGACGGGCTTCCTCTGCTGCAAGAGCTCAGTTTTCAACCAACTTACCGCAGAGTGATTCCTGACAATCATTTCCTAGTATTCACCTACCACTGAAATTTGCAAGTTTCAATCTGCTCTTAACAGTTATCCACAAAGTAGTTCTTGTATTCAATTGTATCATGTTCCTATACTGGAATTCATAGTTTAGAATTACACAGATTGGGAAACTATATACCATGTTTAAAGATGTGCTGTCAATGAGGCAAATTTATATTGTGTGGAGAAGCAGACTGCTTGTTCACTGTGGACTTTCCATTTGCATTTATTAAGGAAACATGAAACCCAATGTATTCTTCCGCCGATGTATATGGTACTCTGTATTTAATACAGATTTGATGACATATACATTACATGATCATTTAAACTGTATTTGAAATAGTTCATCAGTAATTAATTTCTCACAGAATCTGTGAGAGAGATAAACAATGGTATTCATGTCATGTGTTTTAACTACAGTATTCCATATTCCTTTATTTGAACAACATTTATGTCTATTCCAAAGCATTGATTTGCTCCCTGCTTGAATAAACTCTGGCAGAGAATGTACAGTCTTGTAACATTTCTGTAAAATAGTTTTGTATCACATTTCATTTGACACCTGGGCTCTCTTCATTTTATACATTTCAATCTTTGGAAATCGTTTCTAATTATTTTGTTCCATCATTCATACTTTAAAACACAACAAAATATTCTGGGTCTAGTAAAAGTGCCCTTAGTGGGTTTTTTTTTAAACATTGCATTGCTTTTGCATCCTCTTACAGCATTTTAGTGGAATTATACAGTATTCACTATTGCTTCAACATTTTTATTCTGAGGAATGAAAACTGCAATAACTTAGAATTTCTATAATAGGTATGCAGAAAAAAACTCCATAAGACATGGGACAGAATTAGGCCATTTGGCCGATCAAGCCTGCTTCACCATTCCATCGCGGCTAATTTATTAATCTCTCATACCTATTCTCCCTGTAACCTTTGACACCCTGATTAACAAGAACCTATCAACCTCTGCTTTAAGTATACCCAATGACTTGGTCTCCACAGCCATCTGCAGCAATAGATTTCACAGATTCACCAACCTCGGGCTAAAAAAATTCTTCCTCAGGTTCTGAATTATCAAGGCTTTATCCACCGAAGCTGCTGCTTCTTGTACTTTGTGAACAAAAAAATTTCTGACCTTTCACATCACATAATTTATCCAGTAAAGGCATAATGAGCTTCAAACTCTGGATAAAATCATCATGTAAGCTGCTTAATCTACACCAGGTCCTCCAAAGGATTTGAGACTGATAATAGAGTACACATTTCAGGTCTTTGGAGACCATCTAGAATTACATAAATCTCTGCTATTAACATTAAAGAAAACAGCACTAAGTAAAGACTTTAGAGCCAGCAGCTGACCAGCCTTACTTCCCACAAATTGTTATATCCTGTCTCCTTCAGAGTACTGTCAGATGTGCGTAGCAATATGCATGATTTTACTTCTCTTTTACATTTCCCACCTGCTGTTTATTTTTAATTAGACATTTTTTAGTTTGGCTAATCCAACCACCTTGAGGGTTAGATTAGCCAGAGTGAGGGTCATTTGAGGATTCCAAAGCACAAATATCTTTGAATTAAGATGTCACTTTGACTTGAGTAGTTGGCTGTTGCCAAGAAATTGATTTTTTCTTTATAAAATGTAACTGATAGTTGTTTGTTCACGGAAGTCTTCTGAAAATTACCAAGTAGAAACACAAATACAAGAGATTCTGAAGGTGCTGGAAATTTTGAGTAACACACACACACACACACACACACACACACACACACACACACACACACACACACACACACACACACTCACTCACTCACTCACTCACTCACTCACTCACTCACTCACTCACTCACTCACTCACTCACTCACTCACTCACTCACTCAAAATCCTGGCGGAACTCAGCAAGCTAGGTAGCATCTGTGCAGGGGAATAACCAGTCGACAATTTGGTCTGAGATTTTTCATCAAGACTGGAAAGGAAAGAGTACAAGCTGGCAAGTGATTGCTGAGACCAAGTTAGGGGGAAGGTAGGAGGAGTTAGAAGCTGGAAGGGGATAGGTGTGAATTTGATAGGAGAGGACACTAGACCATGGAAGAAGGGGAAGGATGGGAGCCGGAGGGAGGTGATGGGTGGTGAGAAGGGGTGAAAGGGTATCAGAATGGGGAACAGAAATAGAGTAGAGGCAAGAAGTTGGGGAGACTCCTGGAAGTTGGAAAAATTGATGTTCATATCATCAGGTTGGAGGCTACCCAGACAGAGTATGAGGCGTTACTCCTTTAACCTGAGCATGCTTCATCACGGCAGTAAGTCATAGAAAGACATGTCAGAATGGGAATGGAAAGTTGAAATGAAATGGGTGACCACCGGGAGATCCTGCCTTTTGTGACAGACGGAGCGAAGGTGCTTGACAAATCCACGTCAGGTGTTGCCGATGTAGAGGCCGCCAGACTGGGAGCACCTGATACAACAGATGACCCCAACAGACTCACAGGTAAAGTGGCACCTGACCTGGAAGGACTTCTGCAGTTCTGAATGTTGGCGAGGGAGGTGGTGTAGGGTCAAGTGGGAGATTAGTGGGAGGGATGAGTGGACATGAGTCACATAGAGCAAGGGAAGGCAGGAAAGATGTGCTCTGTGGTAGGATCCTGTTGGAAATGGTGGAAAATATGGAAAATGATATGCTGGATACAGATGCTCTTAGGGTGGAAGACAACGACAGGGGGAACTCTATCCTTGTTATGATGGCAGAAGGATGGGTGTAAAAGAAATGGAAGAGATGCAGACGAAAGCAGCATTGATGGTGGTGGAAGGGGAAAACACATTCTTTGAAAAAAATGACATCTCAGATGTTGTCGAATGGAAAGCCTCATCCTGAGAACTGGTGTGGTGGAGACCGAGAAACTGAGTGAAGGGAATAGAATTTTTACAAATGACAGGATGCGAAGAGATAAGAGTCAAGAGTAAGAGTCAGTAGATTTCTAGAGAGAGCATGAGTGCAGGAAACGGCACCAATACAATCGACAATGTAGTGACAAAAAGGCAGGAATTGCTGGGGCCCATGTGAGTGCCCATGGTACACTCTTATTTTGAAAAAAGTGAGAGGAGCTGGAGAAGTTGCTGAGGGATATCAACATTTCAAGTAGAAATGTTTTTTCTATATTACACTGTCATGTACAAAGGCCTCAACATTCAGGACACTGTTTCAGGAAATTTAAATTCATTAAAACTGGCATATTTTGAATTAACTTACAACTAATTAATCTACATGTTTTGTAACTGCATGGAAGACATTTTGGCAAAATCAGAGTACCATTTTGTTGTGCTGAGCTTGCTACTTAGCACTTTATGAATCAAGTTGTTCTTAACATTAATCAGAACTCTACATATTGTGCGATTTTCCCATTAACCCATGAAATCTCAAAAGTTGCAACTCACACACAGCCATGGGAATCTAAAATGCTTCAATCATCTGGCACTTAATTTATGTGGGTATTTTCCATAAAAAAGCTGCTTGTTAGCAGCTTATTTGAACTTTAGACCAACCCAGCTCAGCACATCTACACACTACAGTCTATTAGTGACAAAATAATTCAGGCATAAACTTCAAGATTATTTTGGTCAGCATGGGTCAGTGTAATACAATGAAATAAAAAGTTTAAGAGGTATTTTAATCTCCAGGACATGTAACTAAATGTTTCAAACAATACTTCTCATTGATCTTAACACCCTCTTTGTAGTTAATATTGTAAACCTGTAATAATACTGCAATCGTACTATTGTGGCACTGGGTTATAGCTAACAAATAAATAATTGACGTATTTCAAGTCCTTATACACACTTAAACACTACATATAGGGAAATGTATAATTTAAGATCGGAATTGTGCTAAAAGGTTTCTTCCTCATTATTCTGAAGCTGCAGTTACACGATCTCTGACTTTATACCACTGAAAAATAGCTTCATGTAGAATTACTGCAGTATGATTTTAGAACCTATTCTGAAGTGAAGCCAAGTAACTAAACAGCCTGGCGTACTGCACAGATTATACAGGTTCAAGTGACATAATAAAGGTTAATCATACTGGAATCAGCATGAATCTGGTCTTTGCACTGTAGATCACAGGAAACCAGAATCTCAAGGCTTAACATGAAGTAATAGGTGTAAATCATAGATAATATTTATAGCTATACAAAAGTAAAACTTAGTTAAGATCATGTGCTATTGCAGAACTGCTTAGGGAAACTATAGGATGTCCTACAAAAGGACAGTTTCTCTCAATTTCCTGGCAAATTTATTTTATGAGTAACTGGTGCAATAGTCTTTACAGCATTGCTTCATGTCTATTTTCAGACAAGCTTAAACACATTACACTTAATTAAATAGGTATCTTACAAATTGAACCCTCTTATACTGTTGACATTTACGGTTTATTAATCTTGATTTGGATTAACTACAACTCTATATAGAGTTACAAATTTTCTTGAGTACAACAACAGGAATATATTGATTTTTCTTCCTAGTTTTACTTCAGATAGATTCACTTCCTAGAGTCCCTGATTTTACTCAAAGATATTCTCCCATGCATACATGTATCTTTCTAGTACTTCCCTCAAGTGACCCCGATCATACGTGGCACAAATGTAATGAACACAGTGTGTTGGTACTGGAAATCTGCACAATGGAACCAAACCACAAAATTCAAAGATAACCATTACTAGCCACTGGGAATCATGAGGATAGCAGAATTATGTAAGGATGGTGTCAACACCTATCACCTCTTCCAACCGTCTCGTCAACATTAGTTGGGATGTTACTGATTTTATTTTGTTACATGGATGATTATCCTTGGGCACCAAAACCCACATGTTTACCCACAATGAGGCCCGAACATGCACATCTCAAATGAAAGATGAAACATTAGAGCCAGGCAGAGAGCCTGAACAAACCCCACCCCAATGATTTTCATATGCATGGACATTTGAAGCTAAGAAAGGATTTTCCATTCCTAGACTTGCAGTAAGTGGAATGGGAAATAGAGAACCAAACATGAACAGATTATATAAAATGGTTTAAAATAATAAGTAAGGAAGATTCCCCTTATAAACTATATACTTGCAGCTTGCTTAAAACGAAAGGCTGTAATTTATCCAAATTACAATTTCTTCCTTATTTAAGTGTCCTATCTGGAGAACTTGCGAACAGCTTTGTACGACGTCGGTACAGATAGGAATATTGAACTATCTTTGTCATCAGTTGTCAAGTTCTCTACTGAACTCCAATTCTTTTTACTGCTTCCATAGCTCTTCGGCAGGAAGAGTCCAGCAAGCTTCCGGTTCCGCCGCTCTCCCCGAGACTGCTGGAAATCTTAAAACAGAAAGAAAGATCTATTGCCAAGAAAACCAAATTCACTGTAGTTAATTGAAAATCAATTACAGATAACACAATCACACTGGCTCACGAGAACAATAATAGTACTACACACTTTGTAAATCAAATTTATACAGTTTTCTTTCTTTTGAAAATGAATGCTTTATTCAGAGGTAGTTCTTGTGGATTCAGTTGTTGATCAGCTCTGCAATCAAATTCTGGAGTGACTCAGATTAATTATGGGACACATGACACTGTTTTCAAAAGGAAAATTAATCCTTTAGTTATTAAAGTGAAGTGACTTAAAATTACAAGTAGGAGAATTATCTAAACTTTTAAAATTAACTTGTTTTCATCTGTTAAATGCTTTCATTAAACTGCCATGGAAGATGGCAAAGTATAGTTATTTTATCAAATACAGTTATTTGAATGTGGTATCTCAGTATGAAGAGGAAAGTTATAAACAGCAGTTCATGCTGGTGCAGGAATTTACAAGCAAAGGCTCTTGACAAAATCATGCATTTACATCTGTCAAAGTAACATGCCTAAAACATTCTACATCAGGATATCACCACATTTTTACTGGAAGCAATAATGATCCAGTGGAATTAATTATCAATGGGATAAGTGAATTACAATTAGAAAAAGCTTTATTACTACTATTTATTTTAGTAAGCTCTAATGCTACAAAGCATGCTTAAAGTTAACCACATTGCAAACAAGATAATCATTTAGATGAAAAAACTATAACTTGGCAAGTGTATGCAGATAAAACAAAAAATATTTATTTAAAATCTATTTATATAGTGCCTTTCATAACCCTGTGTCCCTGAGCTCATTACAGTCCTAGGAGAAACACGGCAAAAACTTACACAAGCTCCCATAAACATAAACTTAATTTTTTTTTGCTTATATTATCTGATGGACAAATATCAACAACAGGATATCCTGTTCTTATTTGGAGAAGCTGCATAAATGAAGATAGAGTTGCACCTAAAAACTGGAAATCAATCACCTAACATCAGTGGAGAAAGAAAACGGTTCATGGATCTTTCAGTTCTGCTAAAAAAATCAACAATTTTAAGTATTAACTTCATTACAGTATCCTGATTTGGTGAGTACTCATTTATTTTATTTTCAGTTCTACTTTTGAGCAACTGTAACCTTTTGATTATGCAATTTTGGACACTTTATAACAACTAATAACCACGATCTTAATGTAGGCAGTTACAACAGACAATTTACACATAGCAGGTTTCCATAATCAGATATTGGATTATGTTATGACACAGGAGACAGAAAAAATCTTTGAGTATTCATACACATCCCAGTCCCCAACCCATTTCCATGTCACCTTTTTCCTTTCACTGGCCATCAAACTATCTTTTCCTTTCTCCAGCCCATACCAAAATCGTCCACTAACCACCATACTAAGGTTAATTTCTGCTGTCCAATCACCTTTCCACACTCCAAGGATATAACATACCAGAAAACCTGGAGAAAATCCACAAATTCCTGACAAATACCCAAGGTCAGGAATGAATCTGACTGGTGGAACCAAGAGGCAGCAGCACCACCTGTTGTGCCATTGCACAATTGGTGGAAAAAATGTGGCCTGGAAGTTGAGAATAATTGCTCATTTCTGGGACAATTGGTTACATTGAAATAGTCAGATTTGTCAAAACTTCTTATAATGGCTGCCTATTCTAACTGCACTGCTACCTTGACTTTAATCACGGATTCCAATAGTTTCCAGACAACCAGTTCTACCCTTATTGTACTGTGTAGCAGATAATGAACAGCTTTGTATCACTATTCTGTGTTTTAGAATGTTAATTATTATTATATAATTATTTATGGTTTTATATTGCTATATCTCTACACTATTCTTGGTTGGTGCGACTGTAACGAAACCCAATTTCCCTCGGGATCAATAAAGTATGTCTGTCTGTCTGTAATGAAACGTAAAATAATTTTCTTTGTGTTCCACGTTTTGCTATCGTGTTTTCAAAAACAAAGAAGTCAATCAGCAAACACATAGGATTTAGTAAATAATCGGTACATTAGTACAAGGAAAGCTTACTTGAAGACACATTAGAGCCATCAGTAGAGTCATCATTGTCCTTTAGATAGTGAGACGCAAATCGTCCACTATAATCCCGTACGTTTGTTTTTGCTCCTGTTTAACGATAAAAAATATTTGTTATTATAACATCCATTGTATCCACCTACATATCTATATTTACAGGAAATTCTACAAGTGGATTGGTATAGCATTAACACATTTCAAGCAATCAATAAAATGTTAACGCAGCTCAGCAAATTTGAAACAATATAAGTAGTTTGCACGATACTGTACAGTAGGGTAGTTAGCATCTGTAGGAAGAGTAACAGTTACTCTTTTTGGCCAATTAACACTCAGTGGGCACTTTATTAGGTACACCTGTATACCTGTTCGTTAATGCAAATATCGAATCAGCCAATTATGCGGCAGCAACTCAGTGCATAAAAGCATATAGGCATGGTCAAGCGGTTTAGTTGATATTCAGACCAAACATCAGATTGGAGAAGAAATGTGATCTAAGTGACTTTGACTGTGGAATGATTGTTGGTGAGAGACAGAGTGTCTGTGTATCTCAGGAATTGCTGATCTCATGGGATTTTCACACATGACAATCTGATGAGGAACGTGAAGTGTGTTTTCAAGCATTGAATGGACTCCCAAACTTGAGCTGTGATGTCAGCCTCTCCCTCCCAAATTACTTACCCTAACTTCCCCTTACGTGCCACCGAATGACTTATGGGAGCAACAAACTCACAAACTACTGGTATAGTAGAGAATTGGAGGGAAATTTTCATTCTAAAGGAGGAATTTTTACATGCCACTACTCAGTTGCTGGCCTGCTGCTTTGCTCTTGTAAATGTTGCAAAAGGTGGATTGTGTAGATTGAATTGTATTGTGAAGTTTTTGTATTTTTTGCTGTTTTCTCATTGTTATTTAACATGCTGTTCTTTTTATATATTATTAACCCGTGTTTTCCAGACATGTCTGACAGTCCAAAGCAGCAATAGATTCAGCAAAATTGAAGACATTTAACTACAAATCACAGCCATAATACACATAAAAGTGCTGATTATTTTAAACAGCTATTGGAATCTCAAAACAAAGTAAAGCTTTTGTTAATAAAGTCACAGTCAGTAAAAAGATTCAGAAAGCAAGTTATTTAGCTGCAGAACTTATTACCCAGAAAAGGAAAAGTCACACAGTTGGTGAGAAACTAATAATGCCAGCATGTAAAATTATAGCAGGTAAAATGCTAGGACAAGATGCAGTACGAGATATTGAAAAGATTTCACTCTCAGACAGTACCATAAGTCGACGTATTGATGACATGTCACACGATGAAGAGGTTTCGTGTGATAAACTGAATAACAACACCTTCTCTATCCAGGTTGATGAGTCAACAGATTTCACCAATAAATGTCATGTTGTACCATTTGTAAGTTTTATAAATGATGGTGAAATTCAAGAAAACTTTTTCTGTTGCAAAGAGCTGCCCGAAAGAAACAAAGGCCAAAATATATTTAATGCTTTGTCTTCAAATCTGGAAACAAAATGTCTGTCTTGGAGGCATTGACAGTTAGTTTTGGATTATTATATCTACAGCTTACTGATCACACTAATGTACCATGAGCTATAAATATAATAATTTTTATACAGAGATTCCCTGAGACATGAAAATTATTTTAAGGATTCTTCCAGGGGTAAAGGGTTGAGAAAGGCTGATTGTGGCTGATAATTTTTTTTTGCATTCAATAAATTCTTTGGCACATTGCTTTATACTATGTAATGACACCAAAAGGGGCCATTCAACACATTAGGTCCATGTTGGCACTTAGGGAACAACCCAATTCTATCTTTTCTTAGTCCCTTGTATTCTTGCCCTTCAAATTCCTCTGTGATTTTTGCAATTTTCTACTCCAAAGAATAATTTATTGTAGTCAATTAACCTGCATATCCTGGGATGTGGAAGAAACTGATGTACCTGAAGGAATCCCGTGCAATCAGAGATAGAATAAGCAAACTCCACAAAGAGCAAAGTCAGGATTGGTTCTTGAGGCAGCAACACTAACTGCTGCATCACACAGTCCTTGCTCAGAATACAAACACAGCACAGTAATACAGTTAACTGAAAGGAACTGAGGATCTTAGCAGGCAGCGTTAACAGCACAATTAACCATTTTCATCCATTCTCATCATTCTTTTGAAGAATGTCTGTTTGAACTAACAAACTGCCAGGTTTAATAGTTAAGGGTATTTTCAGATGTCCAAAATTGCCCCTAATTCACGGATGGCAAAACAGGCCGTAAACACAATGGTTAATTATGTCCTTTAAGCAGAACTTAACGTCAAACAACTTCAGAATTAGGCACAATATTCAAATTGACCAAAGCCAATCTGTGGTACTTTGCTTCCATTTGTGGATAATGCCTATATTTGAATCGAAGCACTAGGTATTCCAGTTAAAAGCTGGCAGTTGTTCCTGGTACTATGGACTTTTACCTAATTAACCAGGTGGAAACTCAAGAGACCTGAACCTGCTTTCTGTTAGCTGTATTCCAACTCCAAGCCACCCATGATCTGCCATTAAATTCCTCATGGCCACCTTCAAGTGAGCTTGACCCAAGTTGGCAGGCCCACTGCTTCAATGGGAAGAAACTGCTGTGGGAACAATAGCAAGTTCATTATCCTTTTATTTGATAATTAATTTGAAGACTAGTTAATTTTAAAAAATTCTTGTGTTTATTGTTGTTAAAATTTGTTAATAACATTTTTTAAAATTCTGTGCTTGCAAATATCAAAATTATTTATAAATATTCAATCAAAATGATAGCTTTTTCTAGCCAGTCCCCAGGCTGGGGACCATCACAGGTGCCTAGTGTTCGAAGAGTGAGTCTGCACTTCATTTGATCTGTATCCGCTGGAAGCGTATTTGTCAAAGGATGACTGTTCCAGCAAATGGGCTCTCATACAGGCAATCAGCAAAGCTTGGGAAGCTCACCACCCTGCAGAAGATACCCCCACAATTGCTCATCGTATGGAGGATAGATCTATAATGATGTGGCGCAAACAAGCTACAAAACATCAACTAGGTTACATCCTGAGGCCACTATTTGGACACCACTACCCAGCATGTTATACAAGATCCAAAATAACATAAAATTATAACATAAAATTAACATTACTTCATTGTTCCAAAATCAATAAAATTCTTTAGCTTTTATATATATCATTTGAATCCATTACAACACAAAATTAAGAACTTTTTTTGCTAAGATTAAAAATCATACAGTTCAACAAAAGCTGTCCATATTTTGAATAATGATCAAATCTTTAATTTGATATCTTAATCAACAAATCTTATTGTCTATCCCCATCCTTAAAGTTTTCTTCATTTTAGAGTTTTGGATTACTGTATTTTAACACTTTTTACAAGTACTGTACATTGTGGAATAGTTACCAATAAATACAACAAAAATATTACATTAATAGACATGGAATGCAGCAGCAATCTCACCATAGTTATGAACTAGAAGATCCACGATGTCTAGGTGGGAATGGAGAGCTGCTATGTGCAATGGAGTGTACCCCTGAGGAAACAGTTAATAGTTTTTACTTTAAATGTTCCTGGCTGACCATAATAACATGATGATGCTTTGTAGGAAGAATTGGAAAGCCTAATTTCTGTCACTGTGTAGATGATTTCCCTCACCCCCCTGCATTCCCATTAAATGCAATTTGTCAGACCAGGGAAAAATCATACCCACTTAAGGCATCAGCATTGATATATTTAGAAGGATTTGGGGGGGGGGGGGGGGGGGGAGAGAATCTTATTGAAACATTTTGAATGTTGAAAGGCCTAGACAGAGTAGATGTGGAAAGGATGTTGCCCATGGTGGGAGAGTCTAGGACAAGAGGGCACAGCCTCAGGATAGAGGGTCGTCCATTTAAAAGAGATGTGGAGAAAAGGTGGTGAATTTGTGGAATTTGTTACCACAGGCAGCTGTACAGGCTAGGTCATTGGGTGTATTTAAGACACAGCTTGATAGGTTCTCTTGATTAGGCATGGGGAGAAGGCCAGGGAGTGGGGCTGAGGAGGAGGAAAAAAGGATTAGCCATGATTGAATGGCAGAGCAGACTCGATGGGCCAAATGGCCTAATTCTGCTCTTATGTCTTATGGTGTATTTATAAAGTAATTAAGATAAATTATTCCTCAAAGCAAATTACTTCTCTCTCACACATTATAAGTAGCCTGATTCTTAGAATTAAAACACTTCTATATCACAACGTCTATATCAGCTCTGTTTCAAACATATTAAAACCCGTTAAGGTCTGTTCATTTTCTTAATAACTTTACCATTGATCCTGCCCAAAAGAAGTTACGGTATGTTTGTTTCTAATCTCATCTTTCTAGCATCGAGAATTTACGTTTGTACCTTTATCTGTGAAATACTCTCCTTCCAACAAACTACTGGCTGATCACTTGTACGTGTGTTCATAGCACAATAAGAATAATAGAATATGAGTGCACTTATGGTTACAAGAAGATTTTAAAAGATTATCCACCAGAAAACTGATGACTGATTGAAAAATAAACTTAAATCAACCAATTCATAGCCATGCTTGAATTGAGTTACTGAAGTGCCAGGTGAACCACCAAAGATGCATCATTTTTATACATGTTTGTAAATCCTCTCATTTGCTTACATCAGCACTATGCAGTACTGTACTAACTTATAAATAAGCAATGTGTTGAATATTTTTCCTTTCCCCAACCACCCCCACCTTTCCCTCCAGAAGTTTCTCAAATATTTATTGCATTACAAAGTTAAGTATTGAAAAGAATTATTTCCCCCCAAAATACTGGACAGTCTTATCCTTAAAAAAGTAAACTACAAAGGTGAATGATAGTGCACATAACATCTTAAGTAGCAGATTAGTGATCATTAAAAAATACTAATTAAAGCTACAACTAATATGGATAGTTTATTAGGCAAACAAAATAATAATTAAAAGGACTTGTAATACTCACGCCCTGTAGTGGAAGCAGATGATAAGACAGTCACCGAAAGCAGGGAAGAAAAAAATAAGTTTGATAAAAGGAGCCATTTACTTAAGGATTGAATTAAGAACAATTAATAATTTTCCCTTTGCACATCCCAGTCTCATTCCTCATACCCATCAGAATAATTCCTACTGTACTGATGGTTCTCATTTACACTTAATCTTCAATCTTTTTCAAATATTACTGACTAGTGATGGTGAAGAAATAGTACACATGCTATAATCAAAGTAACTAGTTGTAGTGATTTTAACAAGAAAACACCATTTAAAAAAAAAATCATGTAGAATGGTGAGGACCTAGAATAAAACCTGTCCATGATGTCAAACTGCTGTACAAGGCTAGATTGCTCTGCTTAAGTCTGATGGTTCTAAACAAAACCATCAGCATTCAGCTGTTCAAACTGCAGCAAAACACGGACCTGCATTTAAGTCTCAAACTTACTGACTGATGTTACAACTGACAAATTAGCTTTGCCACTTGGAGTCCAGTGGTTCAGACTTGATGTATTTCAGCATTATATTTGTGAGTTCCAAATCAACCCTTGCACCAGGGCCTGTTGCAGAATCCAAAAAATATTTTCCCCAATTATTTTTAAGTTTAAAAAAAAAAGATTTATAGATGATTTGAAATTGTAAATTTACATTAACCTTTAAATATCTTTTGTTACAAATCATTACATATATACTGCAGCTTTTAAAGTCAGTATAGCTGGGTGCAAAGCAGAATCAGACTCAAAAGCTTTCATGGGTATTTTGGGGCAAATTAAATTAATTTTATTGCAAGAGGCTCTGTGCCCAAGTAGGTTGCACTGAAGTGGTGACTGTTGAGGACTAAAAACAGGACCCTTCTTCATCTGACTAGGTTATGATGAGGGAGTCTGATATTAAAGTCTATTCATTCTTCAAAAAATGGACTAGAACATTACCAGGGAGAAATATTAAAAGTAACTGGCAGTAACCAGGAAATTGTAATTTGTAATGGTGGCATTGTAACACTATATGATTTTAAAACACAAAATCTTTCTTTTTATATTGTAATTGTCTCCTTAAAATATAAAATTGCTTGAACTTAAATATTTCAGCCAACTTTCAATTTTGATATTAATTTTGACTTATGGTGCAACATCAATCTTTATTCAAGAATAACAAAATGATGATTCAAGGTTTGGTTTGAAAACTAACTTAATAAAAGTCAAGTTTATATTTCCACACTTGTTAAATTCCTAATTTGGTAAGTAATTACTTTTGTGTAAATGATAATCAGTACAACAACCACTGCCAGGAGTAAAACTATACTAGGAACTAAGCAGTATAGAGATTGCAGTTGGATGCTACAAAGGCCTCGATTTGTGAAGAGTCAAAAACAAAATTAATCACCATTCCATGTGGAAGTAGACCTTATATAAACAGGTGGTCAGCAAGGTTTTTCCATTCAATACTGCCAAAAACATCATTTTAAATTAAGCTTAAATTAATACAGTCGGCCCTCCTTATCCACAGGGGATTGGTTCCGAGAACCCCCCACAGATACCAAAAAATGTGGATGCTCAAGTCCCTTATTTAACCTGTCTCAGTGCAGTGGTCTTTAGGACCCAGTGGAACCCCGTACTTTATTTAACATGTCTCAGTGCGGTGGACATTAGGACCCGGCGATGTAGCTCTGAATCCACAGTGTTTCTATTCACGAAAATAATCACGATCACGATTGAAAATAAGGTGGAAGTAATAAAGCGATCGGAAAGAGGTGAAACGCTATCGGTCATTGGAAAAGTGTTAAGCTACAGTCGGTCAACGATCAGAACAACTAATAGAGCATGTGAAAGGCCCTGCTTCGATGAAAGCTACAACTATTACTAAGCAATGCAGTGGTTTAATTATTGAAATACGTATGTTTCTCAAGTGTTTTATATGCATAGAAAGGTAAAATATGTACTATATACTAAGAAAAACGTTTGACTAATTGACACTAAATAATACCGCATGTACCTGTTCCAACTTCAAATCCAACTTAAAGACGGACCCAGGAACGGAATTCATTCATAATCTGGGGACTGCCTGTACTTCTGAGTCATTTCTAGATTACTTACAATACCTAATACAATGTAAATGCTATGCAAATGGTTGTTATACTGTATTGTTTAGGGAATAATGACAAGAAAAAATAGTCTGCACATGTTCAAACATCGTGTGCTGGAGAGAACTTCCGGGTTTTCCCGATCCGTGGATGGTTGAATCCGCGCATGCAGAATCTGCAGATAAGGAGGGCCGACTGTAAATATGGACCATGGCAATAAAATCATGGTCAATAAGGAGCCAATACTTTCAACAAGGGGAAGGATAAAACTGTCAGAGATAACTGGTAAGGAAATATGAAAGTACTTCTTTCAATTACACAAATTTAAGAGATTTAGATTTGGAATTAACTAAACTATGAAAAGTTGCACTCAAACATCTAGTGGTCATTTATTTGCCTTTGTGCTGAATCCTCAAATTTCCTTTTCACTCAACAGGACATAGTTGCTCAAAACAACAGTATTAAACAACATGAACTTACATGCTTTGTTTATCCATCAGATGGCAGAAAGCAGTGAAAAAGGAAACAAAAAGTTATTCACTTAACTTCATTAATAATTTACAGTACATGGTAAATTGAAACAACAAAAGGAGGTTTGGATATCCTAGGTCAAAAGATTAGATCTGTATGTTACACTTATTCAATAGTTCAATATACAACATGTTGTTCAATCTGGGTCAGCTGTTAATGCCCCTTTGAAAGTGGCCACAGTTGAACTAACTAACCAGCCTCCTTCAGTACACTACTGAGAATACTATGGCACTCAAATTTGCCTTACTGAAACATGCAAAGCAGCCATAAAGCAAAAGGCAGTGTTTCAAACCACACAGTCAGCCATAACTCGGTAGAAAGAAAATCGAGGAATTAAGGAAAAATTAACAGCTAATCATACTCTTAACATTCAAACATTCCAAATGGAAACTCCTTTTCTATATCTTAAATAAAATGAGCTTTTAGCTCACTTCTTATTTCCAATTTCTTGGTGTTTACAAATATCCTATGTATTATATATATTTCACTAAGTTCCATTCAAATTTTGATGCTGTATTTTTCTCCTCCCTGGCCAGGGAACAAGAACTTTAAATAAACTGTTTTGAGGAAATAACTTTATCTTTTATTCTCAGCAACTTTAATTGTGCATTGTGGAACAGTGTCATAAGCTATTGTTTCTTGAAATAAATAGATTAACTCGTAGGTTCATTTTAGATCACGTATCCTTTATTCCCTAGAACATTTCAAACAACAATACATCAGCTATTACATTTTTGTATAAGCATATTGGAACAATGAGATACAACAGATAAGATTTTAAGTAATCAAAGCCATTTCCCATGCACCATTATTGTAGTCTGGTACAATTTTTGTGGAAGTGTGCGTTTATATTTAATGCAAATGAAATTAAGCAGCTTTTCTATCATTTTGATGATTCCATAGTGGTGTATAGTACTATATAATGTTTTAAAATGGTACTTTCATCACTTATCACATAGGCTTATCATGGTTTTAACTCCAATTATTTTTTTTCCACTCAACCATTTTTCCACACCTGCCTAATTGGCCAAGTATGAATTCTTTGCCTTGTCCATTCTCTTCCTCCAGCTGCCTGTCATATGGACTGTTACTCAATGCCCAAAGGACTTGTATATTACTCCAGACTATGACATGCTACCCACTCAATAATGACCTCTACAATTAGCTTTGTACATTGGTTAACCTTCTTCCACTTCCATTTCTGCCTTTATGCTCCTGTGTCAAGTCTATTCTCTACTGTCTGCAAGTGCACAGGCCGGTTCATGATTGTATATTCTACAAGTGACAACTTTTCTCAGTTAATGTATTTGTGCTTCAGAACATGTGGCATTCATTTTAATCATTTACATAATTGTGTAATTATATATAATGTAAATAATCATGCCATGTAAGGAATATATTGTAATGCTATTTTAATGAAACAGGTTAAGTAGGATTGTAATTTGAAATATATTTCAAATTATTGTAAGAACACCAGTGTGAGTAAAGATGTAATTTTATACAATACATAATAAACTAGTTTACAGCCTTATGAAGCCACATTCAGTGACTCCAATCCATCACAATTGCTACAAAGTTATATGTTAACAAGATGGTGCCAATAAGTGGTGACTCTTTGCATACAGCTCCAATGGGAATATTCAAGTATTCCCGATTAGGACTATGACAGCTGAAATCCACAGCCATGGGTATTGCAGTAAACAACATTGTTTTAAGATGTTTAAGAATATCTATTGATCCTCAGAATCAGCAGACCCAGGTCGCAAGTGCTGTTCCCCTTTAAGAAAAAAGGAAGCGAGAAACGCAGACTGGTTTGCAGATTACAATTGAAACACAGAGGTTTTAGAACCCCTCCCCCCATTCTTGACTAACCTGTTGGCAAATGCACTGTCTCCGGTTAAATAAAATTTAAGCCCTCAGAGCAAGACTGCAGTAATACTGAGGGACATCAGGGACTGCTGTGCACTTTGCTTCAAAGAAACATGGCTTACCCCCGCCATTTTGGACACAGTGCTGCAGGTGAGGGCTTCATCATTCACCATAAAGACAGGTCAGATGATTCTTTTAAAAGGCAGAGGAGGTGGAGTACGTTTCATGATTAACTTACCACGGTGCATAGACATGACAGTTCTGTCTCAGTCTTGCTCACCTGACCTGGAACATCTGGCAGTCAAGTACTGTCCATTTTATCTGCTGTGGGAGTTTTCTGCCACTGGAGGAGCTGAGCACTGTGATCAGCAGTCACAAAACAGCGCAACCTGATGTCTTCCCTATCATTGCATGGGATTTCAACCAGGTCAGCTTGAAGAGGTCTCTGAAAACTGCCACCAATATATCATCTGAAGAACCAGAGGAGCAAACACACTTAACCACTGTGTATATCACTATCAAGAATGCTTATTGTGCCATCCCACGCCAGCACTTCGGAAGGTCAGATCACCAGGCTGTACTTTTACTCCTGGCAGAAAGATAGAGGCTTAAAAGCGATGGCACCATTGATGAGGACCAAGAAGGTATGATCAAGGGAGCGGAGGAGCACTTACAGGACTGCTTTGAGTTAGTGGACCGGACAATATTCAGGGATTTATCTTCAAATCTGAATGAATACGCCACAGTTGTCACAGATTTCATCAAGACGTGTGTGGATCAGTGTGTACCTTCGAGAACATACCGAACATACCCAAACCAAAAGTCGTGGATGAACCTGGAGATTTGTAGTCTGCTGAGGACTAGATCTGTAGCATTTAAGTCTGGTGATCCAGAATTACACAAGAAATCCAGATATGACCTAAGAAGACTATATTAAGAACAAACAAGACAATTCTGATTGAAATTAAAGACAAAATTGGATGTACATCAGCTTCACTCTCAGATGAGCTCAACGCCTTTTACGCATGCTTTGAGCAGGAGAATAAAACTACACCTGTTCGAATCCCTGCAGTATTTGGTGACTTGTGATCTCCACCTCAGGGGCCAATGTCAGAACATCTTTCATGAAGGTGAACCCTTGCAAGGTGTCAGGCCCTGATGATGTACTTATTAGAGCATTGAAAGCCTGTGTCAACCAACTGGCAGGAGTGTTCAAGGACAGATTCAATCTCTCACTGCTGCAGTCAGAGGTTACCACCTACTTCAAAAGGGCAACAATCATACCAGTTCCCAAGAAGAGCAGGATGAACTGCCTCAACTACTATTGCCCAGTTGCATTCACATCTACTGTGGTGAAGTGCTTTGTCAGGTTGGTCATGGACAAAATCAACTCCTGCCTAAGAAAGGGCCTGGACTTTCTGCATGCTAGCGTAATGGTTAGCACAAAACATTACAGTACAGGCTCAATTCCCTCCACTGCAAGTAGTTTGTATGTTCTCCTTGTGACAAGTGGGGTTCCTCTGGATGCCCTGGATTCCTCCCATAGTCCAAAGACGTACCAGTTCAGTAAGTTAATTGATAATTTAAAATTGTCTTGTGATTAGACTAGGATTAAATCAGGGGCTTGCTGGCGGTGTAGCTTGAAAGGCGGAAAGGCCCTTTCTGCGCTGTAGCTCAATAAATAAAAAAGTTTAAAAATTTGCCCATCTACACAATAGGTCTATATCAGATGCAATCTTGCTGTCTCTCCCCTGGGCCTTGGATCACCAGGACAACAGAAGTACCTATGACACAATGCTGTTTATAGATTACAGCTCAGTGATCAACAGCATCAGTATTGATCAACAAGTTGCAAAATCTGGGACTCTGTTCCTTCTTCTACAACTGGATTCTTGACTTCCTCATTTGGAGACCACAGACAGTGCAGATCAGAAGCAACATCTCCTCTTAGCTGACAATCAACACTGGTGTATCTTAAGGATGTGTGGTTAGCCCACTCCTCTAATCTCTTTACAACCACAACCATGTGGTTAGGCACAGCTCAAATGCCATCTACAAATTTGCCGATGATATCGTTGGCAGATCTTCAGATGGTGACGTGGAGGCCTACAGGAGGCCTTTGATATGGAGAGCCTTCTCCAATAGTTGCCAGCAGCCAGGCATCTGTATTAATGTTGTCACATGCAGATTAATTTCTAAGATGGTACTCTTAATTAGTTAGGAAATGTTAAAACCATGGATAAAATAAGTTGTATTTCAGACAGGAAGAGGTTAGATAGCAGATCATGGGGCTTCATGCAACTCACAAAGAATAGGCTTATCTGTAACACATGCTGCTTAGGCAGCAACAATCTAGGACATTTTCCTACAATTTGTAAAGGATACAAGACTAAGAAATATAGCAAACTGGATGACAGAGGAGGGTAGCTAATGAGCAGGTGACACTATGAATTAGGCATAGCGTGAGTTACTATATTAAGGAAATGATCACAAAGGGGAGAAAATCAGCAGACAACTTAAATTAAAATTCACACTGTTTTACACAATGTATTCACAGGAAACTTCAAAGATAGCTGGTTCTGCATCTTAGGTTCTATACTAAAGAAAAAGTGATCTTTTACCAGATTATATACCAAATTTGGGTTAAATTACTCAAGGAGGAAAATACCTGCTCTTCGCTATAATCAGCAATGCAGCAAAGAATCTAAGTTGCAGAGTGGTGATCCCATGCGTTCATTTCAGATTGTTAATTATGGAAATATGCTTTTATGATATTCAGACCTCCTACAAGAAAGCAAAATTAAAATGGAGAATATGTAACTCACAGCTCTGAGATTAATATCCACTCCTGCATTTATTAACATCCGTGCCATGTTTTCTTTACCATGTTTAGCTGCCCAGTGTAAAGCAGTCTGGAAGGAGAAAAAAAGAATTAGAATTTGAAAAACAAGTGCTGATATTAACATGCTAGTTAATGCCACATTGGATTCATTTGATTCCCTTATAAAAGATGAAGTATTAACAGATATAGAAAAATAAAAAACACATGCTGTGTCATCTATTAATACCTACTAATTCAGGTGCTACACATTTGTTTAAAATAGCACTGTAGAAAAAATATTTTGGGACAAGCTGTTATATTCAAGATACTACTCAATTTAAGTGTTCATTATTAGAATGCGCCGACATTTGTTGTGAAATGCAAACAGAAAAAGAGAGTAAACACGAGGAAATCTGCAGATGCAGGAAATTCAAACAACAACACACACACAATGCCGGTGGAACACAGCAGGCCAGGCAGCATCTATAGGGAGAAGCGCTGTCGACGTTTCAGGCTGAGACCTGACGAAGGGTCTCGGCCCGAAACGTCGACAGCGCTTCTCCCTATAGATGCTGCCTGGCCTGCTGTGTTCCACCAGCATTTTGTGTGTGTTGTTGTTAGAAAAAGAGAGTAGTGTTATATGTCCTAAATGACAATCTCTGTACCTTTCCCAAAAGAATAAAAAATAATTTGTATTCACTTCAAAATATTTGTAGTGCATGACTTATGTCCTTTTCTTCATACACATAAAAACAGAAAATCCTGGAAGAACTCTGGTCAGGCAACATCTGTGGAAACAGATACAGTTAACAGAGTCCAGGACCTCAGATTGAGATGATGGGGGAGGCCAATGGATGGAAGAAAAGGAAGTTCTGATAATCTGCAATAATTGGACCAACTTTGCAGAAGTTAGCATTGAAGAGCACAGAAGAGCTTTGATGAGTTCTGGAAATTAAACACTAATTGCTTGTCTTCACAGATGCTGCACGACTTGCTGAGTTTTTTAAGCATTTTCTCTTTATTTCATATTTCAAACATCGGTAGTTTATTGTTCTTCACCCCTGGAACAAATCAGTACCTCTTTTTAAACTGGTTCTCAGCATTATTTTACCTCAGTATGATATCTCTAAAACCCACAGTTACGATCTGCAGTGACAAATTGGTGCAATACCGCAGGAGACCATACTGCAAGAGATGCCATTTTTCATATGCAAATTAAATTACACTGTTAAGTAAGTATAGACAATCACAAAGAACTGTCCAAAGATGAACAGGCATTCTTCCTCAATGCCTTGGTCAATATTGATCCCCGAGCTGGGAATGGGCTGGGAAAAATCTTGTCTATAAAATTCCAGCATAATATGGAGTCCTGCCAGCACTCATCCCCATAAATAAAGTGTTGTGATACTGGCTCATGCAAATCCATGTAGAGAAGCCCTGAACTTGCAAAAGCATTCCAGGCAGCAATCATGTCAATACACTCCAACACTAGGCTTTGTATGGATTCAAATGTGGGACAGAAACTCCTGAAAATTTCTCAGCTACTGACACAAAGAATCTGCCTAAGCCAGCACCCAAGAGATCATGTGAAATTAAATTTTATAGCTGCAAGTAATAAAGACAATAAAAAATAAAGTCTCTCTCTTCCTGCATTATTTGAGTTTGCAGAAACATTTTATTTAACAATTGCTTGTATTTTTAAAACTATATTACCTTTAATTGTGTATATTGCCTGTTAAGTTTTTGAATGTCCTGAATGTTAGGGGTAATCAGAAACATTCCAAAAAACATGATCGTTCTGATGATAGAGTGAAGTTAGAGGTAGTTTGCTATCAAAAATTTCCTTGGCAGTTTCATAGATGGGAGCTTGCTCAGGCACAACTGTAATACGTTACATCAAGAAGAGCACAGCTGTTGGGGGTCACACATTTTTGGTTAGTAAATTCCTCTTTATTAATCTAAACTAGTTCTGTGCAGGACACTTGGGATAATCTATAAGCACAACAGAAATATTGGACTTCACAAAATCTGGGCAATTATCCAACCACCATCATGATTAGCTTGCTCATCCTTACTGTGCACTAATTGGCTGTTAGTCCCAACAGGTGCTTAAATCACTATGGAACACACTGGTCATCAAAAATGCAAACAAATATATGCTCTTGTGCTAAGTTTAATATTTAATGTTTCTTCTTTGATCCAGATGGCTCAACAGTTTTAACATGTGATCAAATACAATCAGAGCCAGAGTTGTACAGCACAGAAACAGGCCTTTCAGCCTAACTTGTCCAGATGCCCATCTCATTTTCCCACTTCACTCCACTCCATTACTATTCAGATGCCTTTTCAATGTTATACTTTTGTCCGTGTCTATCATTTCCCACACAGCTTGACCCATAATAACAGCACTCTGCAGCTCGCAGAATTCCTTTCAATTTCTCCCATTCATCTTAAGCCTATGCCTTCTAGTTTTAGCCTCTCCCACCCCAGAAAAAGACCAACCATCTACCACATCTTTGCCCCTCATCATTTTATAAACCTTTATACAGTCACCCTCCGCCTTCTACAATCCAATGAGAACAACTTCAGCCTATCCAACCTCCCCTTCTAATCACAGCTCACAATTCCAGGCAACATCCTGGTGAATCTCTCCTGCATTCTTTCCAATGGTATCACATCATTCCTGTTGTGTGGTGACCAAACTGTACACAATACTCTCAAGTGCAGCCAGACCAATGTGTTGCTTTATATATATATATATATATATATATATATATAAATATATATATATATATATATATATATATATATATATATATATATATATATATATATATAAATATATATATATATATACACATTTTTATACACACACACACACACACACACACACACACACACACACACACACACACACACACACACACACACACACACACACACACACACACACACACGTTCCCTGTCTGACAGCTTTCTCCACACACACACACACACAGACACACAGACACACACACACACACAGCTACAATATGACATTCAAACTCTTGTACTCAATGAGTTGGCTTGTCATGTTGTTCAATTATACTCAAAATACCCGGTTCAATCCCTATTCTGATTTGTGTCATGCTGTTGTGTCTCAGCCTCCCAGAGTTCTGGCCCCTGAGCATTAGTCAAGAACAGAACTGAGTTCACAAATAATGACCATTTGAAAGTGAACAAATTTTCAGCACTTTGCATCATGCTTCAAATATGAGAAATCCCAAGAGATAAGTATTAGTGCAAGCCCAGCACTCAGGAAACTGTATCTCAATTAGTAAAGAATGACCAGGGAAGGGATAAAACTGGAATAAACAACTGGCTGCTGTTCACTCAATATCTTCATCTCAATAGATAATATAGGGCATTAACAATTTAAAATAAATCACAACATTCACATCCTATTTGATTACCTAATAGAGAGACAGTAAAGGACATTTGAGAGGAATTGCGTTTTGCTGCTAAAATACAAAAGGCAAACCTGCTATTAAAATACAAGTTTAAATTGTTCTAATACTTACACATTTAAATAACTTTCAGGTCTTCAAACGGAGCAAGTCTAACAACTGCAGGTATATTTTACAGATATACTAAAGAAAATTTTGAATTAACATTTTTCCAAAATGGTCCACAGATCTGTCTTTGATGATCCTAAGAAACGTGCTGGGCTGTTACTACCTGATGATCACCTTCCCTCCTTGGAGGCCCCATGTTTGTAGTTCACCGTCTGCTTCATTCTGGAAAGTTCCCTGAATTTGCCAGCTGCTCACAAATGTATGTACAACATTTCCTGCCCATTCGGCCATGCTAATTACAAAACAACAAACCAAGCGTGCCTAAAATGAAGCCAAGGTGTAAGTGCTTGACAGGACTGATGATTGATGATGTTTGCTGCGACCCATCAGCCCTGGTGAACAGGGGCCTAGTTATGCTCTCACCAACATCCCGCTCAGTGGGAATGTCACAACTGAAGCTTAATATTTATGTTAAAAATAATTTTAGTGAAAGAAAGAAAACCAGAGTAATTGCAATGGGCTCATTAGGCACCTGGGAGAAGAAACCTCCTCTAGAAGTAGATTTATTTTAATGAGACAGTATTATTACCATCTCATTATAACTGAACAGCTTTTCTGATCGTCTCTTGGTAATCTAAACATTCAATTCAGACAATACATGCCTAACTTTAGAGCATAATTTATAGCTCCATGCACAGATCTTTGACGTGTGTGGCAAAGAAAGACATTACCAATTGAGGTTTTACTTTCTATATGCAGGCATGCTTTATATATGTGACATGAAAAAAAGTGATCAGATCCAAAAGCTGCCTTCCCTTCACAGAAAATTCTTTGAGGCATTCTTAGAAAACAGAAGATGTACATGGTACAACCAAAAACCTTTCAGTCCACCTACCAGAGTTAGCAGCTGGAGAGGATGGAGAGATGGAGATAAAAGATGAAATTGACCTGATTATCTGTCTGTTACCTACAGGCCAATACAATGAACCTTATTAGAAACATACATCATCTAAGGAATAATTCTGCTATTGCACATGGAAATTGGTACATTGGTTTATTGCTGTCACATGTACTGAGGTACTGTGAAAAACTGTTTTGCATGCAATCCATTTAACAATAGCCATTGAAGTAGTACAAAGCAAAGAAATAACAGAATGTAGAATAAAGTATTAGTTACAAAGAAAGTGCAGTGTAGGCAGACAATAAGGTGAAAAGCCATAATGAGGTAGATGGTGAGGTCAAGAGTCCATATTATCATACTACTGACACTTCAATAGTTTTATAATAGCAGGATAAAAGCCCTCCTTGAAGCTTGTGGTACATACTTTCAGGCTTTTGTATCTTCTACCCAATGGGAGGGCGGAAGAGGATAAGTCGTCTGGGGTGGGTGGGGACTTTGTTTAAGCTGGCTGTTTACTGAGGCAGTGCGATGTGTAGACAGAGTCCATGGAGGGGGGGGGGCTATGATGTGCTGAGCTGTATCCACAAATATCTGCAGTTTCTTGTAATCACAGGCAAACTAGTTGTCTTACGAAGCTGTGATGCATCTGGATAGGATCCAGCATATTATTCTCCGGAACTTCTGTCATGTCCGATGGGATCCTACCACTAAGCACATGTTTCCCTCTCCACCCCCACCTCCCCTTTCCATAGGGATGATTCTTTATTCTAGCCATGTGAGGAAATGATACCAATAACAGAAAGTAAAGGAATAAATTTGGGTTTTGCTGAATACCCAAATGATAGCCATTTCACTCAGAAGGACCAATCCTGGAGGACATCCAGCATTATCCTTGGAGGTCCATCGAATAAAATGCAGTGAAGACCTGTCTCTACCTATGGGTCACAAACAGAAACATAGTTCTAACTCATGGGAACCTGACATTCTGTATCAGCCGTTACACGCCCTGGTTCTGACAACAGATTCAAAGTGGACCATGAGGAAAATCATGGCTTTATGGAATTTAGATCTTCAATTCTGCTTTGAAACTAACTTGTGATTGAAGTTGAATTACAGGGCAGTCCCAGAGAATAATATGCTGGATCCTATCCAGATGCATCACAGCTTCATAAGGTAACTACTCTGTCACATGGTCCAAAGTACTTTAAATCCATTGCAGTAAAAGCTGAAATCATATGGTGGCGCATGGCCTAGTGGATAAGACATCGGTCTAGTGATCTGAAGGTCACTGGTTCGAGCCTCAGCTGAGGCAGTGTGTTGTGTCCTTGAGCAAGGCACTTAACAACACATTGCTCTGCAACAACAAGCTGCTTGGGTCCTAGTTCCCTTCCCTTGGATAACATCGGTGGCGTGGAGAAGGGAAGGCGTACAGCATGGGCAACTGCTGGTCTCCCATACAACCCTGCCCAGGCCTGCACCCTGGAAACCTTCCAAGGTGCAAATCCATGGTCTGTGGTTAGCAAAAACAGGTACCACGTACTAATGTAGGTCTGTCGTAAAGCGAATGTTTGAAAAACGGGTAACCATAACCATAGCCACCTGTAACCATAATATAATCAATGAAAAATTGCACCAACAGGGCAGACAACCAGTGTGCAAAACATAACAAACTGAACTCATCAGAGTTGGAACTGAGTCTTCAAATTCTCCTACCCTCTCCTCCTGTAGTAGGCAATCCAAAGGAGATTATTCTGACTTCTAAATTAAGAATATGGGTTTACCACAAAGTTGTAACAGGTCCTTCAGTAAATTCTTTAGTCTCATGGCTTCACATACATTATTTTTGAATTACACCATCACTATTAGTTTTACCCAAGCCCTCAAACAATAAACGTAGTTAATGAATTTAAGTTTCATTTAGAATTTACAAGAAATAAACGAAGCCCAATACCAATAAATATGAAGTGGCAGACCGTGAACAAGGGATTGTGACATTGGGTATATAAATAAAGAAACCAGAAATAAAATTAAAAGTGAGTACTTAAAATTAGCGGGCAGTGTTAAATATTTTCACAGACCAGGTAAGATGAAGATACAAGTAGTAAAGCAAGGTCCAACAGAAACCTGGATACTTTGTCAGGAAAGTACACAGATTATTCCATAATATTCACATCACATTAGAGAGGTCCACGTACTACAAAGAGGATACAAATCACTATGGAGAACTCACTTCATGCTGAAGGATGAAGACAGCATGGATACTTAAATTATGAGTCTGACTGAGAGAACTGAAGTATGACAAACACCCGTGGATGCTTAAAAAAATGCTCATGTTAAACACAGTAATTTTCTTCCCTTTGATCATCTTCCTTCATTAAGTCAAACTCATAGGGCTAGAAGTCAATAAAATCCAGTATTAATAAATTTAACAAGAATAATCCTTTTACTGCTAATTTAAGATACAAAAGAAACTTACGAACTATGATGATGAACGATTGACGATGTTGAACAGTTGATCCATAATTCAGAGACAAGAAACAAATTGTGATAAGATAAATAGAGAAAAATATTAGTGAGGGAAGCCTGAACACAAAGATACCTCAATAAATCTATTCTATATTCCAAACATGGCAAATTCGCAAATGCAAGGGCATGCAGACCTAAGTTTATAGAGCAATCCCAAGGTTACCTGTGTGCAGCTTCACTTTTGGTAAAAGGTAAATTTACAGTTTTGTGCTCCTGGAGATGCCTTGGGAATTCAGGCATTTATATCAACTTCAACAAATAAATGCAATGACGAGTTTATCTCCTTACAAAATACAGTCTTTATAGCATGTAAACAAAATAATCTGTTATTAGTTCTCAATATGCATCTCCAACACATACCAAAATACAATTGTTATTCTTGGTAAAAATGACTGAATGACATTCATTAACAAATATGCCATTGTTAAGAGGGCATTTTTGTTGTTAAATACCAGACATCTTTTGTTTACGTTTAATGGTCAATTCAAGTGCTGCATTAAAAATCATAGGCAAGATGACTACGTCAGGAGATGCTGGAGCTTCTTATCAAGAAATAAATAGTTAGATTTATCAAAAAGTTTAATGCAATCAAGCCAAGTAATCATGGTTTTATGAAAGGAAAATCATGTAGAGAGATTTGTTGAGAAGTTCCTTCAACATATGAACAAGCACAGTGAATAGAAAAAAGTGAGGGAATATGATGGAAACAATATCTTAAGCAGGAATGATGTTGAAATTTTTCCACTCTGGGAATATTTTAAATTTTGGGGTTGGGGGGTGGTCATTGTCAAAAAGAGGCTATTATTTACAAACTCGTGGTGCACAGGAAGTTCCTCTCAGATGGTGGAACCTCTCTGGAGTTCACTGCCCCAGAGGGCAGGAAGAGGCTAGATCACATCACTCAAGATGTTTAAAGAGGAGGTAGATACACATTTGAAAGATTTGGGATTTGGCACAGAAGAGGAGCTGACTCTTGAAGTAGATAGGGCATGATTATATCAAATGGTGGAGTAGGCTGGAATTGCCTACTCTTATTTTCTGAGTAAACGTGTAACCCTGAAAGTAGTAGTGTTCCCATGCACTGCTGAGCACATCCTCCTGGTTGGAAAAAGTTGCAGGTGAGTACCTGCAATTCTTGTGATGTAAAATGCTATACACTACAGCCACTATGTGCCATTGGAGGGGTGATGAGTGATGGATGTTCTTACTTGGACTTATTTAAAAAAAAGGTAAAAGTTAACAGGTAATAATTAGGCAAAGCAATCATGCCCTGATTTTGCTGACTGTTATCTTTCAAGAAAACTGCACATAAAGATCTTTAGTCTGGAGTTCCTTTCAGATCTGCTGGCCTCTTATTCACCAGACACTAGGGATCTTTAAAGACCATAGAAAGTGATTTTTTTTTTCTTCCCTCAAGCAATTCTCATACAGTAAACCAATATATTGAAAATTTTAGCTTATCTCTAGGGTAAAAAGATGCAAAATATTTGAGACACGCACAATATTAAGGGAAACTGAGATTTTAAAAACCATGACAGCCTGGATAAATTACCTGAACGAAATAGACCAATTATAAAATATTTGATGAGCAGTGGAGTTACTAACCATTAATTATAGTTTAGTATGAAATAAAAAAGATTGATCATTCAACAAGCCACCATTTACTTGTTTAAAAAATATCAAGAGTAGTTTGCAAATTGTTGATCTCATCATATCTCAATGACTGAATCTTTGAATTAAACACATCTATACAGTTGCGGTGGCTGTTAGGTTTTCTCCATCATTAGATTTCCTATATTAAACTGAATTATTATAGTTATATTTGATAATTAACATCATACCAATAAACCTTTTGGCTTTGAAATGTCTATTTTTATCAGAATAATATTAATTTTGAAGGAACTTGCAAAGAGTTGAGAATTAGTTGTGAATTACTCATTTGTTATGACAATGCTGATACTTCTGGCAATTAATAACATCTAGTATACCAATCTGGCTGTACTTTATATTCTGATGAAGTTGATAGTGGTTCTCAACTGACTGAAAACTGAACTTTCTATTCTGGATAGCTGTGTTCCTCTATGCACATGAAGAAAAAATCAATTTCACATCTCAAACCCAAATCTCCAGATCCTGAACAACTGTTCAATGCTTTTTTTAAAATATAAAAAAAGGTGCAGTGGTCTTTTTATCTACTACTACCTTATGCCACAGATCACCAACAGTCTGAGCCTGGGTGGTATGTTTGTCTCATGAAGTAGACTGCTGCTCTAGCATATTGATGGGTCTTTGAATAATTTCTAAATGTCAAGAGATCTATTTTAATAATAGTCATTCACAAGATGTTGCAGTGCTAGAAATTAAAAACTTAAATTTATCAAGTATTAGTGGCTGACATTGGACACTTTACTCTTTACAAAGTTATATTGGTTGAGAAAGGTCAATGCCATTTTAAAGGATGCTGTAAGATTGTCAACTTCCAATTCAAACTCAAAGTAGTGCAGATTCTTTGGACTGGCATATCATGGGTTTACTTAGTACAAGCCAATTGGAGTGTCCTGCCTCAAATGGATTAGTTAATGGAGAACTCAGCTTATCTCTTCCTTGATCAGTAACAAGACCCATGACACAATCTGACACATGACCAAGAATGTTTCATTTGTGGTCAAGTACTTACCCCCTATCATCACATAGATCATTTCAAAGTTAGTGGGATCATTCCAGCACACCAATTACAATGGAGTTATGGGAGGAGAAAAGGAAACATTTTAAAATTATGAATTAGGATAATTATTTAAAACTTCTAAAACATCAACAAATTGAACTGCAGATTAAATGTACGGCAAAATACTCAGGCATTTCTGTTTTGCATATCTTTAATATTTAACAGTTAATATTAAATCTCCAATATTAGAACAGCAACAGATGCTACATGAAAGGAGTTAATTGAATTAGCATTTGCATTACTTGTGGGAAAAGGAAGCAAGAGTTTTACAAAATAAACACAAACTTTGACAGTGGCCATTGTCAAAGATTAGGACAAATCGATGGAACAATACATTTCTGAAAATCTTCGTTAAGTTATAAAATGCCCTGATGAAGTGAATTAATTTTAACATTATAATGCAGTAAAACCACTGAAGTATTACTAGATCTTGAGATCTTTTGAAGTGTTTTTACAATGAACGAAGTATTTTAGAAGTCTAGTTGCAATTTTAGTATATGAAACAAAGCACCAATTTACATAGAAAAGCTCTCCAAAACAGCAAGAATATAATAGTTACTTATTTCCTTAAAATGCTGTTGAATTTGAAGGATAAGTATTATCCATAACACCAGGGATAAATTCAGTTTTTCTTTGTATTTGGGCTATAGAATCTTTTGTCTTCCACCGAGCACACGGCGGGTCAGGTTGTCTCCTCAGAAATATAGTATTCCACTGGATTTCAATTGCAATTGTTTTTTCATCACTGGAATGGAGTATGATTCCACACCTTTATAACAGCACTGTTGAACAGCATCTTTCATTTGTGCAAATGTTGTCTGATATTGATTAGCTAGATAGTGACTGAAGACATTTTAAATACCATAAATTTAAAGTATATTCAAAGATTTTTTAAAAACTAGAAGTAGAAACATTGATACTTACAGATGTGAAGTCCTTCAGAATTTCAATAGAACAGTTTACATGGAAGAGACAAAATTATCTTAAATGTTTTCTTTCTACTTTAACACAAAATAACAAATGAAGCAAAGTTCTTTAATAACCTGCAACTGTCTTGAACACACTACATAGTACCATATATCCAATAGGTGTTGAATTTGCACATTAATCCTAATGAGCCAGATTTTCTATTGCAACTAGTGATTTATTTTATCTCCACAAAAGTCTATAAGACCTGTGAAAGTGGACCCCATTGGAAACTGATTGCCAAAGTGTGGAAATTTTTTTTTTGAAAGCTATCAACACAACTGACGTCTGATCTGCCGCTTCCACACTGTATACAGAGGGCAACATTACAACTCTGGCCAAGATCATGAACAGCTCTCACTGGATATTCCAAATCATACAAACAATTATTGGATGGGAAGTGGCATTCATGCTAATTGTTAGATTAAACATTCAGTAAAAGTGAAATACACAGGCTATAGAAGAAGAAATTCCTACTGTTGTTAGTATTTTCATACTTGGGTGGTCTAGAATGCCTTTGATTATTTGGTATTGTTTGTAAGACAAATGAACAAGGCTCCAAGTGCATAGTAATAGTAAAAGTAAAAGGCTGGAATACATCAGAAAGAAGATGTACAGTTAATGCTTATACAAGTCAGATAGCCCAGATGTGCAGAACATAATTTGAATATGGTCAATATTGAGTGGAGAATTTGGCAGAATATTACTCTCCCATCCCAATCCCTAAAGCAGCTATCAAGAATCTCTATCATTAAAAGGATGCTTCAAGAAAACAAAGTTCTAATAATACTTTTAATTATACCATTGCATATTATTTACAAAAATATTTTAGTTGCATTTATTTCTCCATGTAATTTTTATTATAACATGTAAATTAATTCACCTGTGAAAAAGTTTACCTTTTTCATTGCCAGAGATGGATCCTGCCTGAGAAGATCACACAAAGCAGCTAAATGTCCAATGGCAGCACACTTCAGCCATTCCTTCTCTAAAGGATCCAACTTTAAGAAAGAAAAGATTGAAAATATTTCATTAAGCAAATACTTTTTCATTCCACACTACTTTCCATAAAGATTTGTTGTTGCTCAATCTGGGATAACAGGACTGAATCATCCATTTATCAGAAACCATGTATCCAACCATGTTGAAGCTACAGCTAAGAAAACTTACTAGTTCCTCTATATCCTCAGGAGGAGAAAGAAATTTGACATGTCCCCTTTGACCCTTGCCAATTTTTCATCAATACACCATAGAATGCATGCTATGGAATTGCAAGAAACTGCAGATCAGCATATCACGGAAACCAGCCTTCCCCATTCACTGTCCACACTTCGTGCTGCCTCAGTAAAGCAGTCAGAAAAATCAAAGACTGCACCCATTCACCATTTTTCATGTAATTCTACTTGTACTACAAGATGGAACTTTGCAAATCAAGACACTCATTTTATAGGATGCAACTGCTGTAGCAATAACTTGGAAGTACAGAATAACCCTGTTATGAAAGGTCAAACCTATTAACATATTACAATAAATTGCATACTTTAGTGGGTAATTCTTGCAAAAAAGGTCTTAGCTGATCAGAAATGTATACAACATATATTGCAGATAGAAATCCTGTATATTCTAACCTTGCTTTCCCCAGGCAAACGTAACCACAGGTTCAGTTACTACATACATCTTTGATCACTGCTAATAACAGCAGATTAAAACATACAAATAAAGCAAATAGCCTAGGTCAGCATAACTTTTGAATCCAACTCTCTAAATGAAGTATTCTCTGAAAGCTATCTGTGAGTATCTTATGACAAGTCTCCAAAATTACATCCAATTCCCAATGACAGTAATTCCACACCACAAAGCAGCCTCAATTACTCTGTGATGGATGGATGGGGGCAGGGATGCGTTAAGGCTGAAAGCAATTACTGAAGGATGTGTAAGAGACTGTTTTCTAAGTGTATTTGATATCTTCATGGGATAAACATAACCCTGACAAACAAAAATAGCTCAAGAAACCCTTGTGTGCATTGTGAGGCATCCAAAAATGTATTATGCTGTGAAAATAAACATGTGTAAAAAAAATATATAAACAGAGGATGATACAAATTATACTCCTCTTCCAAAATTCAGTTTGTACAAGTCCATGGGAAGAATATTGTTAGCTGGAGTCCATATGAAACTTCAGCAAGCCTTAGTCCCACCTGTGCACAGCCAAGTGATGAAATCCGTGATTTGCTGACAGATAGATTGCACCTGTCATCACATGGAGTCTAGCAGAAGGGCAACCTTGCTGGGATCCCAACACTATGCAAGGGAAATCACCTCTTCAGTCTTTGAGCAGGTCAGACCGAGTGTATTCTTGGAGACCTCATTAATTTCAATCATATTCTGAGGGTTGTGGACAAGGAAGCTGAAGGGAAGGTATTTCAATTAGTAACACTAAAGTAAAGCAATTTAGTGCTTTGTTTTATTTATGGTTTTTAAATTATGCTCTTCAAATTTTAATGGGGTTTAAATAGTTCCAAAAGGCACAGAGACATGTAAACTTTTAAAATTCTTTTAACGTTTTGACAGGTCAGCCCCAGATCCACGTGCAGAAAATGCCAGTCAGGCACATTCTAGCAGCTGGGTTTGTGCACAACAGTGTCCCGGCCTAGTTGCCAATGAGACAAAACTGCTTATCCAATCCGGGACAGGTGAGAATGGATGGGTGGGATCAGGGCTTCCTGATGCCACGGCATGCTTGGTTTAGGCCATTATCATCACAACTTCTTGCATGTGACCAAGAACAAAATTATCCCCATCTACTCCAGATTAAAATCCACACGTCACCATGGGGTGAGCCCTGGATTTCAACATCAATAGTTACCAATGCTTGCCAACATTTTAAAAAGCTACACAGATAGCTGATTATATCCCACAGAGATCAGGTTTAAGGGGAGAGTTGACTAGACACAGGGTGGTAACAAAAGAAAATGAAGCAATTCATTGGCAAGCAGAGAGAATGATATAGATGGAGACAATCGTCATTGATAATAAACCTGGCATTGTAAGTAAATGAACTTTGAAACTGTATAAGAGAAGTAAAAAAAAACTGGTAAAAAAGACATGAAAGAGGGAAGAAGCCAAAGGGACTCTTGAAAGAGGGTGCACATGCAAAAGAGATTAGGTAGAGGCACGGTTTATATTTATTTTGTATAGAATTCCAAGAGCTGTGTTCTCACAAGCAGGTCACCCTTACATAATGTTGAAGCAGGCCTCATACTTAATATACTATGAAGCCTGCTTAAGAATTTGATAGACACACACAACAGAAGTCTCAAATAGCATGTGTATTGCCTACAATGGTGCCTTTAAGCACATTAGAGCTCAAGTTGAGAAAATATGGTAGACTTTATGCAGCACAGATTACGAAGTCCTTTTAAGAACTACCGGTATTTTGGTTAAGTACCACACAAAAACTTGACCCAATTTCAAGTGACAGCATTTGAGCTAGCACTTTATATTACAAAATAATGAAACTGCTATCTAATCATTTTTTAATAGAGCAGGTATTGCAAGGTAACAATGACACCAGGAGCTTTATCAAGCTGTTAAATAATTTTAAGTATCACAGAATAAAGTCAACGGGGTTATAAAAACCTCATGCTTGCCCTACTCATTTAAAGGATTTTTTAAGTGTCTAACCATCATCTTTCAGTAATGGAGACTTTTTGTCGCCACCTCTCCTCTCAATGCTGGTTGTGCATTTAACTAAAATTTGTTTATGAGGAGGACACCAAATGGTGGCTAAGTAAGCTGCTGAGAAATGGTGGTAGATGGACCACAGCGAGGAAAAAAAAGATTTTCCATGAAGGAAGAAATAACAAAAAGCAGAAAATGATTTAAATGACGAGTGACTAACAAACGTTAATGTTTGGAGAAATTCAGTATTCTTACACAAGAATAATTGATAAAGGTGCCTCAAGTAATCAGACAAATGTTGGCTCTTAAATTGATGTAGAAAAAGGATAAAAAAGAAGTCTGGCAGCCATTAAACGTTTTGGTGGGAACTCAGTTATAATTATTGTGTATAATTTTGAAATATATTTGAGAGAGTATGCATGTACAAACTATGCAATGTCAACTCAAAACTGGTTTCTAGGTTGGCTGAATTGTCAACAAAGAAAAGATTATGCACAATGGACCAATACACTGAGGTTAAGAATGGTGATGTACAAACTTGTGGGAAAACAACAGTACAAATTGTATGAGGAAGTTTCCAGTTGTCTGGAAATCTCAAATTAAGTGGTAAGATCCCAGGATGAGAGAACAACTACACCATACTGAAATGAAGAGGCCTTTGTTCTCTCGAATGGCTATGGATTTGTGGTATTCTCTAGCTCAGAAAGCTGTAGGCTTTGGGTCATTAAGTACATATGCATCCATTTATAATTACTTAACTTCCAAAAGAAGGTGAAGATCATAGAGTATGCAGAACAAATTTGATAAGGTGAGGGAAATCTATAAGGTTAGATGAGAAGAGTTAGAGTTATTCTTTTTGAAGTAACAGTCATTAGGAGAGACTTGACTGCTATAGATAGGGTAGGTTTTGGGAAATTGTGCACAGATGAAGGAATTGGAGTATTGATATATCATCAGCAAAAGGTGTATGTGCGCCATTAAAAAAGTAGGTGAGACACATTATCTGGAACTCAAGGCCTGTAGGGATGGTAGAAACAGAATGAGCGCTTTGAAAAGCAAACTGAATAAGCCCTTACAGAAAGCAGGAAAGATGTCTGAATTTATTTTCTATAAAAAGCAGGTATTCAATAGACCAAATGGTCATTCTTGTGCCATAATATTGAGACTAATGTATAGGTAATCAAGGGTTACATGCGTTAGGTGGAAAAAAGATGGGGTCCAAATATTTGGCTAGCCATGATCTTAATGGCTGAGCAGACTCATAGAGCCATTCGTTCATTCTATAAGTTCACTTCTGCAACAGAAACTAAATACAAACAGAGAAAAAAATGACATCTGAAAAAATGAGGAAGATAGTAAATAGAATTACACAATTAGTTTAATGCAAATCTTTGTAGAAATAATTTTAATCCTTCAAATCTGTCAACAATTATCTGCCTATATTAATTTTATCTTTTCATTTCAATTTTACTGAACTGCAAAGTATGATTAAAAGATCTGCAAAACAAAATACTAGTTACCAAAATACAAATCTTTGGTAGTATCCCAGTCAGATCCAGCCTGTATCTGTCTGATAGATGATTACATAACATCATTACTGACAGAGTTAAAGTATTAAGGCTAGTTTTTGATGTGCCCAGTAATAAGATCTAATTTGCTGATCATTTTCTGCAATCACAGTTGCTTTAATGTCACCACTTTAGTGTAATTACTTGTTGGAATAATACACTATGCACATCCATAAGAACGGCTTTACACATTCCTAGAATAAAATTCACTTAGTATCAAGGGATTACAACTGCCTATTCACTGCATCTATTCCAATGAAGAGTGACCCAAGGCAAATAAAAACAGATTTTGACAGACTATTAAACTGGACTTATGCTTTCATGATGGATGATCCCTCAACGACTGCAATCACTCAAAACTGGCATTATGTTTACTGTTGGAAATATACTTCACAATCAATGTAATAAATTCATCTATTTCCAACACTGCTTTAATACAAGCACATAAAGCAGTCCATTATTGATATCAGAATTCTGTGATAGAACTCTATATAACCATGCGCATATTTTAATAATAAAGCAAGTAGATAACATTTTTGTTACTTTTTATAAACATCCCAGTACCTTAAGATGAAATAACTCCCTCCATTCCCTCTTAAGTGGTCTCAGATGTTCACAACATTGTATTCATTACTTACTAAGTTCAGTATATTTATAAAGTAACTCCACAAAATGAATAACACTGAACACAAATATTTCTATGGACATAACAGACAACATATTGAGAATAAAGGATGGCTAGGTGTGGTAAATTATAGATCAATGAGAGTGATAATAATCGAGGACAAATAATTTGCGCACACAGACACACACACACACACACACACACACACACACACGAGAATTTTCCAGATGATGCAGAAACTTATAAGTCTGAGCAAGCTCTAGCAGATTCTTCATGGGCATGATGGCAGTTTAATACAGCAAGCTGCCACTACCTGAAAAGGCTGAAGGAGGCATTAGAAAGGGGAAGGGGAAAAGGTACACTCTGAAGAATCAAGTTATGCATTGCTTTCACATCTTTCCTTGGATGGTTGAAGAATGGTATTGGTGGAAGTAAGTTACTTGGCCAGATGAGAAAATTAACATAAAGGACATCAAGCTATTAATCAGATAATAGAGCAACTAATATCAAACTTTAATTCGAAAGAATACAGGAAGGAGTTCAAATCTGGTGCAGAAAGTTTGTTGAGTGGGACTACAACTAGAGGTCATGTGTTAAGGGTGAACGATGTGAAGTTTAAGGGGAATATGAGGGGAAGTTTCTTCACTCAGAGGGTCGCAAGAGTGTGGAACGAGCTGCAAGCGCAAATGGTGCATGCAAGCTTGACTTCAATTTTTAAGGTAAGTTTGGATAGGTGCATGGATGGTAAGGGTTTGGAGGGCTATGGTCCCAGTGCAGGTTTATGGGAGTAGGCAATTTAAATAGTTACGACATGGACTAGATTGGCCAAAGGGCCTGCTTCTGTGCTGTACTTTTCCATGACTCTAAGACTTAATTTATGCTGTCTATCAAAATTTCCATATGACCTGCTTTGCTCTTATGAAAATAAGACCCATTTTGCAGCATAAATGAAGTATTTATTAAATCTCTCGTAAGTGTTCCAATAACACCCATCTTCATCCCTAACATGCTAACACACTTTTTAGAAGAAAATTTCAAGAGATATTTATTGCCCATCTCTTCCTATCCGCTTAGGTGGCCATGCAGTTACTAGTTAGAACTTTGTAGCTGGGTGATGACCACTTTGTACAGCTGTTAAAGACTTCCCACATTATGCTCATTCAGGATACTTGAAGCTTCCTAGAGTTCCCAGAGGAACTGAGAATTGCAGGCAACAAGTCACCCCTGGATAGCAAATAGGTTCTGTTTTTACAGACTTCTACAAGTCAGAAATTACACAAAAAAGTTGATGACCATATTGCAATGAATTACATCAAAAGTACCTAAGACTCATAAAAATTGAGCAATTACTAAAAGAGAAGGGGTTGGGGAAGTGCGAGGTAAGAGGATGTAAAGAAAAGTTGTCATTCCTATTCTAGATGAAACAGATACAGGCAACATCCATTTCAGCTGTTTAAGTAAGGGAAATTCACACTAAGAGAATTCACAAATCACAACCCAAAAATTTGAGATACAAAATTAAATTTGCTTGCACAGAATTTATACAAAATAGAAGGAAATAAACATTTTTTTTTCAACCAGTGTTTCTGAGATATGGCCAAGAGTTGAGACTTTTCATTATGAGAAACAGGAAAATTGGAAATATGGACCATTTGCTAGGAATGTAACTCCCGACCCCTACTGTAACACAACATCTTTGAAAAATGTCTGTCCTCTAATAACTGTTACTGATTTATGAATTTAAAACATCTTGTCAGTCTTAATTCTCAGTACATTGTCCATAAGTCCACAAGTGTGTTTGTGTGCAATGTCATCCAGTCTGTAATGTTCCTTTATAAATTCACTGAACTAAGCAAGCAACGAGCAAGACGAGAACTTTTAATACCAATAACGAACTTGCTTTATTCTTCTCAAGATATACAGCACATAGAATATAAGAATGCCAATGGAACATGCTTTTCTAAAGGGTTTCTGCAAAAGTATCACACACTACTGCATGCTCTGGGATGTCTTTATTTTAAGATTGCATCTCCCAATTTAATAGTTTGTACACATTTCTTATTTTTGCTCTTCTGGTGTTGATGCAAGTGCCACTGAAACTGGATTCTTCTATCACACTCTTTCATGAGGTGACTTCTCTAATGACCTTGTGCAGTACAATTTGTACCCGGCTTGGGTAAAAATCCAACCTTGAGGTCCTGGTTAAGTGAGCTCCTTCGGTCTGGTAAATTGCAAGGAGGATCTCTGGCCCATTGCATCCTGTTATTTTTTAAAATCAATGTGTGATGCAGGACTAAGTTGTTGGGGATTGTATCACACATTGTTCTTCTGCTAATGCATTACTATCAACAAAACAGTACTTTGTACTATATGCTGAGATATGAGAATAAGCGTAGTTATAGGTAATGCAGACCTGATGGAATGAAGATACAGATCAGTTTTGATGTAACAGTGGGAGGTTCAATATGCCAAGTGATTTACTGCTGTTGCAATGTACACATAATTCTGAACTAAATTAAGAGTCCCACTGTTTCTGAGAGAATAATTAGACGAGAGAAAGATTATCACAAAGGAAAATGGGAGAAGAACAGAATTGAGACAGGAGAATCAGGAAGGGCAGCCTAAAGAAAAAATTTCCTAAATACAGGACAAACACTAGTTAAATTCAACAAGGACTTCAAAAGAAACATCACTACTGTGAGAATATCCAAAATGTGGAACTTACTTCTGCATGGAGTGATGGAGACAAATAACAGATGTGCTTGAGGTGGAGGCTAAACAATTTTCAAGAGAAAAACAGAAGGATACCGTAACAAGGCAAAATGAAGACAAGCTAGGAGACAGTATGGAACATAACATATAGAGAAATGCGATTTCTATGCAACTGTTGCATTGTATAAAATCTAAGCAATGTACAAAAGGTCATAATTACATAACATTTCTTGGAAAGTGCATTTAAGAAACAGATAAGATGTTAACAGATTATCTAACTCGAAATAAAATATCTTGACGTAGGATTACATTTTTGAAAACACTTCTCAACAATAATGTTAAATTTCTAACAAAAGTTCTGATTATTGCTTTCATACATAATGTAGAAGAAACACAGCAGGCCTGGCAGCATCTATGGAGGTGAATGAATTGGTAACATTTCAGGCTGAGACTCTTTATCATGAGTCCTGTCTATTCTCCTCCATAGATGCTGCCTGATCTACTGAGTCCTTCCAGCATTTTGAGTGCTGCTTTGGATTTCCAGCATCTGCAAATTCTCCTCTGTTTATATTGTTGAATATTGATTTTTCGTATTATTAGGATAACAAAACTGAATTACGACAATTGCATGAATTGAGAAAACAGATAGCCTATACTTCTAACCTTTGAAAACACCAGCTACACACAATGAAAGTATGAAACGTACAAGAATTTTTTTTAAGTCAAAAGTACTTCAAGCAATTAAAAGAATATTAATAACTGGTAAATGCTGCTACTACTTAGTAGGTTAACAAACAGAAGATGATGCCTACTGCATTTAGTACTGTAAATTAGGCCAGATTTTATAAACAAATGCCACTTGTTATCTGCACGTAGCCGATAAAGTAATTTCAGGTGAGGAGTTGACACAGAGTGAAATGTGAATATCCAAAAGCTGAATGAGTTCCATGCATCTCTGCTAGTTTTGCAAATAGCTACTAATGTTGGGTGCAGTATTGAGAAGTAATAAATAAATATAAGCTGCTGTGATTGTACAGAATGTACAAATCAAAACTGTTTTAGGTATTTAATAAGCACCCTTTTAAAAATGTGTTAAATTCTATGGATCAGCCTCTCTGGCATTGGAAACACTTGAATTTTGGGCTGCAGTGGCATGTTAAAAATGTTCCTAGATTTTTCATTCCTTACTTCATCCATCACTGATTTTGACTGCATATTTCTCTCTAATGCTTTGACAGTAAACTCTTTTTCTCTATTTTAACTAGCTGCCCAGTTAGTCTGCATTTTACTTTTCAATCATTTTAGTTAATTGGTTAAAAGATTAGTTCTTATATTTATTAGGACCCAAATACCTCATTTCCCCAACTGTACAATTACCAGTTCATGTTTGTAATAGTTTTATAGGCACCAAAGACTACAGAAATGAACCAAACTAAGAGCAGATGCAATTTGATGCATCAATATGGCATAAAAAATTGATTCAATGCCCGAATGAGATGCAAGTCCAAATCATGGGAAGCACGTTGTACACTCACAGTTAAGAAATTGAAGAAGATTTAAATTTAAACCTTAGTCTATTTTGATGTTTCATCGCAATTGTTAAAAATCTCACCGTAAAATGTGAGCCATCCTTAAATGGTGCTCAAACAACGTTAGTTATTGACATCTCATTTTCCGATTCTGTAAGTAGATTTCTCTGTATTTCAGCACCTCAGTTATTCCATAAACCCTCAACAGGAAGTGCATAAACTATCTGAGTAAAATGCATTAAAGTTTTTTTGAAGCTCTACCAATTTGAAATAATCAACTTTTACAGTATTTTTTACTCCAAAAATGTTATTTTTAAATATGGTTTTATATTTTACAAGCTTGCTTTCTGATTAAAATATCAAATTACAAGTCAGTGCTAAATTAAATTATACAATAAATTTCAAATGACAAGCATTACCATCATAGTATTATCGATACTTACAGCAACAGAAGGTGATCCCATACTTCCACTGCCATCCTCAAGTCCGTTTTGTTCCAAATCATCCTGAAATACATAACAATAAACATTATGGACAAAAGCAGGTTATACATTAATTTTCAATATTACTTTTATAATTCAGTCTGTGACCAGTACAATCAACACTTGGTATGGCCCATTCTAAAACAAAATGGTCTAGACATTCAGTGGCGCAGCACAATTTTATTTAGTACACAAATCGAAATAGTAATTTCCAGTGAGGAGTTCTGTTAGTTATTTCCAAGGCAAATTGTGCCTTTAGTAACCTAGTGAACCTCTTCCATTTGCACATTATACTTGTGCTACTGATATATTTTCTGTGTCAGATGGCAACAGATATGGTTCATTCAGACAAGGTAATGCTAACACCACACAACTTCAGGGACTTGGTTTCAGTCCTGACCTGCAGACTGCCTGGATGGACTTGCATTCTTCCCATGATTACGCACAGTTCCTCCACGTGTGTCATTTTTAACCTACATCTCAAAAATATGTAGATGTTGTTAGGTGAATTTGTGACTGTGATTTGTCGGAAGATTGGAGAACCACGGTTGATAATTTATTGAGGCAGCAAGGTGCAGCTAAATAAGAGGGTGAAAGGGATTGTTCTGAGAGCCAGCAAAGACTTTATGGACTGAATGGCCTCCTTTGCTCTAATAAGGAAAATCCAGTTCTTTAATAATCTTTAAAATTACATAATTAAAATTCTAATTCCTGAATTACAGAAATATTATGCATTCACTAGGAATTTCTTTACAAGCAACATTATCAAAAATTTCACACAAAATTATCAAACATATTTCAAAATAGTTTACTACTAGCAATATGATGATTGAAATTCAAAACATTTTCAGTATTGCACTTAGCAAGTCATAGTGTTAAATCGCATTGAATTGAATCACAGAAATTATTTTGAGTTTGCTTCAAAACTCTGAACACCAACAATCCATTAACATTAAGGATTATTCACTTATGGATTTGCAGAACAGTGATAAATGTAAAACAGTTCCCATTTTTAGTGATTTCCATGTATGGTCTTGTCATAAGAAATTAAACTGGTTTTGCACATTCACAAAAGGGGTGTGAAGTGACATGGTGAAATGTTCTAAAATTTTAGACAAGGCGATGCCTTATAAAGCAACACACGCAAAATGCTGGAGAAACTCAGCAGGCCAGGCAGCAGCTATGGAAAAGAGTAAACAGTCGACGCTTCGAGCTGAGACCCTTTTGCAGACTACAAAAAAAATGCAATCTTTCTGCCTCCTTTCATACTGTGGTCTTGCAAGAAAGCAGTGTCATGATGCAAGTAACTTTTTGTTCTGATTAAGGGCTTTATTTCATGCTCAAGTAAATTCATGCCTACAAACCGTAAACATTTGCTTACTCTGTAGAGATTACTCCCGACACTTTAACTTTATCCTGTTAAATATACTTTGCTTCCTTTAATACTGATTAAGGCTGGAATTAAACAGTTATTAACTTCAACTAAATTTCCTTTATAATTGCTCTCCTCAGGGGTGCAGATATCACTAGTCATGCCAGCATTTATTTCTCATTCCTAATTGCCACTAAACCACAGATAGTTACAAGTCAGCTCTGCTGGTGTATTGGGAGTCACACATAGTTTAGATTAAGGATGGCAGATTCCCTGATTTTTACAAACTGGTATAGTAATTCTAAGATTTATCTCAGATTTTTTAACAAGTTGATTTTAAATTCTACAATTATCCTGGTGGAACATATTCTTGTGGGGCTGAATCATGATCCAGAAATCCTGCTGCTAATCCAGTCATTCATTTGTGCTACACTATCTTCTAAACTAGAAATGAATGATTACCTAATTCACCAACTTGCAGCATTTTTGTAAGCTGGTTGCATTACTCCACGTACTGACAACTATATTCCAAGGAAAATTAAAACTAAAAAAAAAATCTACAAACTAAACAAGTAAAGACAAAAAACGTAAAATCAAAGAGTAACATCAGGGATTTTCTCAATCAGAATTCCAAATCATCTCAATATGCTGAGAAACAATCATTTCACATTAATTGTGTTAAATAAGTACAAGTAGTTGTTGCTGGTGTGGTGGGTGTTCCTAATTTTTAATCACAAATCATTAGAGCATTACATGCTTCCACTAGAAAGGAGAGATTTAAATTATTCAAGATATTATCAGATTTACTGTGTCATTCTTCTTACAGACTCAACTTTCACCTATTTACCACATGCTGGGTATATCAATCGTTACACAGTTCTATAGTTCCTTCGTAAGTGAAAGGAAAATAAGTATAATACCCTTAACATTGTTATTTAAGTACAAACTAAATGTTTCTTTATCATATAGCTTTATTTCTGAATTACCAGCAAGAGCAATTTTATAAAAGAAACATAGTATATGATTTAAGTTCCAGTAAAATGCCATAGGATGGGTATCAATGCTGGGTTTCTACATTATCTAGTAGTTCAAGTTCAAATTTAATTTTCATTCAACCATACATAAATGCCTATGAATACAGCCAAATGAAACAGTATTACTACAGGGCCAAGGTGCAAATCACAGTAACAAAAGTTATACACAGCACATAAGCCGTATAAGATAGCAGTAAATCACACAAAAAATATAGTCCATGTCCCCAAGTCCACGAATGCTTCAGCGGTCTGCAATCAACCAAAATATAGCTTGTCTTCTGCTGAGCAAATACTGGGGAGTAGCTCCAACTCCAAAGCACCCCTGGGCAGTTCCAAACAGGCAACACCATGGCTTGAAACCTGCTCCTTGCTGCGACTCAGGCCACGCAGCTAGCCCACCTTCTGCCAATAAAACAGTGAATCGGACTTGCAGCATTCCACACTAACAATGTCCAACAGGGCCTTGTGATCAGAAGAAAAGCAACCAAGGCAATCACTCGCTGTTAGACTGCACACCTCCTTCACACACTGATGCCTTTATGAATGAGGCAGCAGCATGATCCACACCATCCAGCTCCTACAGTTTCTCTACCAACGGGCAACTCACTGATAGTGTAGACCTGCAGAACTTCAAGTTCCTAATGTCTAGCAGAGTGTGTGATTGTAAAATACACATTTATAAAAGACATTAACACCTTTGGTTGACCCTGTAGAAGCCGCTGCATCTGAGTATGCTGCCATCTTCCTAGAGCAATATAATTGACACACTATGGAGGTAACTTCCACCTATTCGAGATGATTATTTTAGAAAACTCTTTTGATAACTTAGGAATTAATTTTTCGTGTACAATATTGAATGCAACATTCAGAACCTTACTTGACGTTCACGGAGCATCAGAAAATGACACTGAAGCACCACTTCACAATATAGTGGGAAACCATAGTAATATCAAACCTGTATTTCTAGCCTTTGCTCATTAATGAGATACAATATGATACCTTATGTTATATGTTCCTTGTTCATCATGAAACCTAAATAACTCCATCCTGCGTTATCCATCAAGCAGAGAATAACACAACACACAACACAGGTGAAGATAAAACACCATGAGAGCAAACATAAAAAATACTCTAAAAACAAAAAATAAAATTAAAAAAATAAAAGCTGAGTCAAAGTTATAGATTCTTAGAGCAATACAGCACAGGTATTGGCCTTTTGGCCCAACAGGTCCATGCTGACTACAGAATCCACCCAGTTTGTTCAAGCTTCCTATGTTTAGCCCACTTCCCTTTAAGCCCCACCCCTCTATGTACCCATTTAAGTGCTGCTTAAAAGGCATTATTGTACCTGCCTCTACTACTTCCTCTGGCAGTTTATTCCATATGCACAATGCCCTCTGCATGAAAATGTGACCCCACCCCCCCCGGGATTTGTTTTAAATCTTTCCCTTCTCACCTTAAACCAAAGCCCCTTACCCTGCAGAAAAGACTATTTATTACTAACAGAATCAAACGCAGGTTCAATATGACGAGCATATATTGTGAAATATATTGTTTTGTGGCAGAAGTACATTGCACTACATAATAAAAAAAACTATAATTTACAATAAATAAATAAACACACATAAATTAGTGCAAAAAGAGAGGATAAATATAACAAGGTAGTGTGCATGGGTTCACTGTTTATTCAGAAATCTGATGGCAGAAGGGAAAGAAGCTGTTCCTGAAACTCTTGAGCATGTCTCTTCAGGCTCCTTTACCTCCTCCTTGATGGTAGCAATGAGAAAATGGCATGTCCTGGATGACAAATGATATCCATCTTATCTATGGTTATCATAAATTTAAACATTCCATAAGATTGCTTCTCATTCTTCTACATTCCAAAGAATAAAATCCTAACCTGGCCAACCTCTCTCTACAATTCAGGCCCTCTAACCCTGGCAATATCCCAGCAAATCTTTCTCTTTCCAGTTTAGCAACATCTTTCCTATTACAGGATGACCAAAACTCAGTACTCCATGTGTGGTCTAACAAATGACTTGTACAACTGCAACATAATGTCTTATCTTCAACACTCAATAGCCTGCCTGAAGGCCAATTGCTTGTTCTCACCACCCTATTTACCTGTGACACTGCTTTCAACAAACTATGTGCCTGCATTCCCTGTTTCATTTTACTTGCTAGAAATCTGCCATTCACAGTATACATTTGATATTGGTTTGACTTTCCAAAATCTGCAGTAAAATCCATCTGCCACTCCCCTAACTGATCAAAGTCCCAGTGTAACCTTCTTCATTGTCAATAACACTTAATAACTTCATGACATCCACAAACCTACTGATCAAGCTTTGGGCATTTGCATCCAAATCATTTATATAAACAACAAATAACAAGGGTCCAACACTGACCGCTGCAGCATACCAGTAGTCACCGGCCTCCATTCCAAGAAACAACCTACAAACACCTCTCTCTGCTTCCTTCCTCTGAGCCAAATTTTGAATCCAATTAACTAGCTCTCTCTGGATTCCATTGGTGCAAACCTACAAAGTAGTCTACTATGCATGATCTTAAAGGCCTTGCTAAAGTCCAAATCGACAACATCCATTGCTCTATCCACATCTAATTTTTGTAATCTCTTCAAAAAACTCTACAAGGTTCATTAAGCACAACTTTCCACACAAAGCCTTGCTAACACCGCTTAATCTGACCCTGTATATCCAAATGTTGGTAAATCCTGCTCTCAGAATTTCCTCCAGTAAATCGAAAGCAGCGAGTTGGCTACTGGCTGTGTGTCTAGGAACCCGAGTTCTTTGGGCACAGAGCTCAGAGAAAGCAACGCAACAAAATGGTTTAAATCAGCGAGTTGTTTTGTTATGTCTCCCCTCTCGCTGAGAAATGGAGACACTTATTTTACCCTTATTAGGGAGAGCCTGTGGTATGTTGAATACCGGATGAACGAGTAGTCTTTGGGGTACTGCAAGTCTGTGTCTTTATCAATGCTTTGCTGCACGCTTGAGTGCTCAGTGGGGTCTGCCGATGCTTTTTTGCTGGTGAGGGAGGGGAGGAGACATTGCTTTGTTGCTGCTTATGTGTGGGAGGGAGGAGCTGGGGGGGAGCTTTGGGGTTCTAACATCTGTCACTCATTCCTTGGGGCACTCCTCTGTTTTCGTGGATGTTTGCGAAGAAAAAGAATTTCAGGATGTATATTGTATACATTTCTCAGACATTAAATGAACCTATTGAAACATCTCCACTTGTTTTTCTTATCTCTTAAGCAACCATGATTTTTTTCCTCAGTAAACACAGAGGAGAAGTAGTTATTTAAAAATTGCATCCATTTCCTGTGGTTCCTGATTTCCGAAACCCAATGTATGTTTCCTTCTTTTTCTTGGCCAGACCCTCAATGTCTCTTATCAGCCCTACTCACCCTATCTCAATTCCTAAATGAAGGTCCTGTATTGCACCTTCTTGAGCAGGGAGCTCTATATATTACCTTGGGAAACTTTCCTGAAAACATTTTACGAATTCCACCCATAATTCTAGTACTTTCTAGATTAGTAACCTTGCTCTTGCTGACTGCTACTTTATCTCATGACTTGCTCCTGCTCAGAGTCTTCCCCCCACCCCCCCATCAATAATGTTTAAACCATTCTGTGTAACACCAGCAAATATCCTTGCAGGGACATTGGCCCTTTTCTGATTCAAGTGCAACCCAACTCCTCTTGTACAGATCACCTCTACCCCAGAAGAGATCCCAATGATCTCTGGTGCCCTCTGCACCAGCTCATGTCAAATCGATCTAGCCTATACTAATTCTGACCATACTAGCACCTGGCACCAGGAGTAATCTGGAGATTACTACCCTTAAGGACCTGCTTTTTAACTTCCTAGCTAACCCCCATACTCATCCCTAGTTCTACCTATGTTGTTTGTTTTAACATGTACAAGTTCTAGCTGTTCACCCTCTCATCTTCAAAAAAAGATCTTAATACTTAGCAGTGAACCCTTTAATCAGAAACACAGATTACAGATACACTGAATTTAGAAAAGAACAAAATCAAGAAGAAACATGAGAGCAGGCAGTGATTTAACTGTCTTTTGGTAAGTTACTGGTTACATGGCTGACAGATGAAAGGGGAGAGCAAATAAGGAGCTGATCAAGTCAGAGGATGTGTGAGGTGCTGAGATGGTGGGGAAAGCAGGCCACAATGTCAACATGAATAGCTGGCAGACAGATTCAGGAATCTTTAACTATAACCATGCAATTTTACTTTACCCTGGTGGAGGATATAGATGCCCTGGCTGTCCAAATGGAAGTCTGCCACTTTGCAGTGCTGAATGCAACCTTTATACTCAAGATTGACCTCCTCTTAGTTCCCCTTTTGTACTGTTATCTAAAAATACGATATTCGGCTCCTTTTTTTTCTCCAAAAATATCAACTCCAACCCATTCTCAAATATTTTGCCTATCCTCACGCTATCTCACTGTTGCCACAAATTTATACAACTTACACTCCTAGATGTAGCAATGTTTAATTCAATTAATGCCTTTGGTACTAGCAATAAATTCTCACCAGCACTATTCCTATCCCCCTCCCTGTTTATGTCCAGCTGCAACAAGCTTCAGACTCCATATCCTCTCCACCACAAAGCTGACCCACTTCTACTTCCTTAACACTCTCAGACGCCAGTCTCAGAACTGGCGGGGCACAGATATCTCCAAGCGTTACAAGGCTGGAACTAATCAGTGATTGGCAGAAGTGAGGAATTGTGCATCAGTGTTAAATTTAGACACTGCTTAACCAGTGGCAGTGATAGTGAACAAGGGTCACAGGTGAACAATCAGGCATTTGGCTGGTGCAATGAAGTGAACAGGATTTGGAGATGAGAATAATAAAATTACCATTGAATTAAGAGGAAAGAATGGGTGTATACATCCAAACAGACTAGATCCATGTGTTAACCCCCTCCATTCCTGTACTGATACATTATCTGGATTCACATATGGAAACAAGCAATCTGGGCACAACCTATGAGGAAAGGAGGCACTTGAAAAACTGAATCTCTATAAGGACTAATGACTTTACTTCAGAAGGGGTTATACATGGATTTTACACAGTATTTTCAGATTTTGAAAGATGTGGCAATATTATGTAGTAGTGGCACAGTGACAATACTGGTGGTATTAAACTTATGGTATACTTTGAGAATTAGGAAACTCATACTGACGAAGAACTACCATTGGTAACTAGAAATCACAATGACAAATTTAGATTTGCACTACATCGAGTCATAACTCAGCATTATCTTCTTTAAACAACCCGGGACCCGTACAAGTAACAAATGCAATTATAATTCAGGAAATTCAGAAGCTTTTTGCACTCTGCCCCCCCCCCCCCCACCCCACCACTGAATTTTACAAAGTACAGGGAATCAATGCTAATTACAAAATGACCAGATGGTAGAGATTGGAAGACTTTTATGGTGAGGAACAAATAATTAATATTTTATAAATAAAATTAGTTGCTTATTAGTCTTGCCGACAAGAGAGATAGCTAAGCTATTCTATGCAGTAGTATCTACAATAGTGTATAAAATGTAAAACAATCTGATTGCAATTAGCTTTGAAACTATGTTGTAATAAATGGCAATTTCCATGTCAGTTTTATCAGTCAGAATTGACTTTGCTTCAGTGTTGTAATTCTGACCCGCAGTCAAGCAGAACTTGGCTTTGTAAGAAATGGTGGTCAGATCTGAAATTATTCTGGGCTACATAAACAAACCTCTGCCAAAATGCTAAATCCTGAAGCAATTATCATTCCTTCTAATTCACTGCAATTTTATACAATTTCATTTAATGTTTGACTATTACTGATTTTATACCAAATTGAAGTCTTTTACATGATCAAGCATTTGAAATGCGTATCCACTGATCCTTACCAAAAAAAATATCATCGCTATACAATTTGTCAATTCAGACAGATTGCATTTAATCCTCTCAAGAACTTACTCCAATTTAAAACTTTTTCTACAACCTTCCCAAAGCATTTCTATTCTTCTGTGATGATAATGAACTTGATGCAATCTATAAAGAGTCACTTTTATTGAGCACTTCAGGAGTGACAATTTAAATCTATTTTGCAATAAAACAATCTGCGCTTTGGGCATTATTCACAACTCAGCAAGAAGGCACCTGCTTTCTATCAGGCAACAGCTGCATAAACAAATAGTTGGAAAATTAGAGGAACATGCACAATTAACAGAATGTTCCTTTGTATGCGACAGTGACTTCAACACCACCACACCTCTTTTACTGCTCATCTTTACACTCTAAAATCAGAATCAGGTTTAATACCACTGACTTACATCATATAGTTTATTGTTCCACGGCAGCAGTACAGTGCAGTACATTAAAAAAAACTATAAATTACAATAATAAATATATGGAGAAAAAAAGAAACTGAATAAGTAGTGCAAAAGAGAGGAAAAATAGGAAGGTAGTGTTCATAGATTGGTTTATTGTCCATTCAGAAATTTGAGGGCGGAGAGGAAGATCTTTAAATCATTTGGTATATAGTCCAAGCATGTACAATGTAAATGAAATATATGACATAGGATGTTTACAAAATATACATTTTGGAATGTTCTTAAATTATAGTTCAATTTACTATTTACTTATTTCTTAAACCTTTAATGACAATTCATACTTCTAGTAATTCAGATACAGTCTTTCCCCTTAACAGCATTTTCAGGGCAAGCTGAACTCCAAGTTATAAAATAGGATTGTATTAAATTTTAGCTCTGCCTATACTTCAGTATTCCCCCAGTCTGCTTAATTTTTGCAAAAGATTGGAGGGGACAGATTTATAACACAGCATTCAGAGTAATGCATTACAGTGCCAACAATTTGTGGTGAATTCCCGCCACTGTCTGCAAGGTGTTTGTACGTTCTCTCTGCGACTGCATGAGTTTCCTCCGGGTGCTCTGCTTTCCTCCCATATTCCAAAGACATACGGGTTAGGTTAATTGGACACATGGCAGTAATTGGGTGGCACGGGCTCATTGGGCTGGAAGGGCCTGTTACCATAGCTGTATCTCTAATTTATAATTTTTTTTTAAAAGTAGTACCTTGAACACAGTCAAATTCTTCCCCCTGAGCTTCTTCTACCTTTATTTCAATATTCATTGGATTTTCTGCATTACTTTCAGAAGCAACATATAACTTTTCACCTTGCTTTTCTTTAGCTGCTTCGCTGTAGCAAAGTCTGGGATTTCCCTGCAATTTAATCAATAAAAGTCATCTGCCTGTGCAAGCCAGACCTAGCTCCAATTTAATGTTCGTCTTCTGTTTGTGGGCTTTGCTCCAGCAGCAGTTCCTTAGTTGTACAATAAGCTAGTCAAAGATTAGCATGTGGCCAAAGCAACACGTGAAATTTAATACAAAGTCACATGCAACTTGGAGGGAAAAATTTTAAAAAAAGTGATATGGCAAAACTCCAAATAATAAATCAGCAGAATTTATGAGAGGTCACTAAGGTAACTGTAAATAAAATGGGTAACTTGGTGATTTTATTTTACTTGGGAAAGATACAGTACGTACTATCATCTTGTAGATATGTGGTTAAGAGCATGAAAATATTAAATTGCAACAGCAGTATACAGTCAAACATGGGTTAAAGGATATTTCTGATCAATATCAAATTTACCTCTAGAGGCCAATTTATAATTAAGAGATTCCTAGATTCAACAGAAGAATTGAAACACATTCACGTAACAGGATGATGGAATGGGGAAATCGCTTAATTCCTGGAAAGATTAAGTAACTGAAATAACACAAGTGAAATGTATTTGAGTTTTCTAATTATTTTTAACCTTGTGTAATTATTTATTTTTAAATATTAATCCTTAATGTTCCAAGATAGTAGAGGAAATCGTATCATAATGTGAGCTCGAGTTCTCCCAATTTTCACGACACTATTAGGTGCTACAGTCCCATTTCTGGAATTACCTTCCTAAAGTTCCCTATATCTTTTCTTCATATTTTCCTTAATAGTTGTACCTTTAACCATTCTATTGGTCATGAACCAAAATATCTCCAGTGGCTCAAAATTAGTGTTTGTCCTCCCACCCCACCTCAAGGTCTCTTCTGAAGCAACTTGCAGTGATAAAAACACTACATAAATACAAATTGTTGATGTCAACCTTGACTACAAACAAATATAAACATTGAGTAACCATAGTGTGTGCAGCCCTCAGCGGTTTAAAGCACACTCTCTGCTTCCGTTTTCTCACCACTGTTCCTTCCTTAATACCCACAAGAAAGCTGTTTATTAGAAATAGGGTCATACATAGCTGCACAAGTTCTGAACTGATATATTTTCATTTAGGGCTTTAAATTACAATGCAAATAAATTATTTAACACCTTGTTAAAATTGATGTACAAATTGTCCCTTATATTAAAAGCTTGCATGGCAATCTTTGTTTGATTTCAACTTCACTATTAAACAAAAGCCAAACACTGTCCAGCCAATAATTTGGCTTCAAGCTATGAAAGAAGGCCTTACCATACTTAGTCTGCTGGAAATATGGCACAGACAAGGGAGGCTTGCACTGCACAGTGAGGTTAATGGAACTTTGTATGTGAACAACAAACAAAAGTTATGGAATACAGGACTGAGGCTGTTATACTTAAATGCACAGAATATAAGGAATAACATAAATTAACTTGTAGCCCAGTTACAGATTGGCATGTATGATGTTGTGGGCATCACTAAATCATGGCTGAAAGATCTTAGTAGGGAACCTAATGTCCAAGGATACCCATTGTATCAAAAGAATAGACTGGTAGGCAGAAGTGGAGGCATGGCTCTGTTGATAAAAAAAATTAAATCAAATCATTGAAAAGAGGTGACATAGGGTCATGTGTTGAATTGTTGCAAATAATGCTAAGGAACCGTAAGGGTAAAAATACTCTGATGGGACCCTGATGATACAGATGATATCCAGATGGTATGTTGCCTCCCAGGTGCCAGGGTCAAGGATGTCTCGGATCCAATCCATGGTACTCTAAAGGGGAGAGTGTGCACCCAGAAGTCTTGGTACATATTGGCACCAGTGAAATAGGTAGAAAAGGTGAGGAGGTCCTGAAAAGAGATTTTAGTGAGCTAGGTAGAAAGCTGAATAACAGGGCCTCCAGGGTAGTGGTCTCTGGATTTTTACCCGAGTCATGCACCAGTTAGAGTAAGAATAGGATGAATTGGCAGGTAAATGTGTGGCTGAGGAACCGGTGCAGCGGGCAGGGGTTCAGATTTATGGATCACTGGGATCTCTCTGGGGAAGGTATGACCTATTCAATAGGAATAGGTTACATCTGAAACCAAGGGGGACCAATATCCTTGCAGGTAGGCTTGCTAGATTTGTTCAGGTTTAAACTAACTTGCAGGGGGATGGGAACTGGAGTAATAGTGCTGATGATGAGGTAGTTGGTTAACAAACAGAGGCAATGTGTAGTGAGACTGCTAGCAGGGTGAGGTTAAACGATAGAGCAAAATTGTAGTCAATAGGATGACAGGTGACGTAAAAGGTAGACAAAATCAGAAAGGGTAAATACAGGACAGAAGGTGTTATTTGAATGCGTGCAGTATATGGAACAAGGTAGATGAGCTTGTAGATCAATTACAGGTTGACATACAAGATGTTGTGTGCATCACTGAATCATTGCTGAAAAAAGATTATAGCTGGGAGCTTAATGTCGAAGGATACATATTGTATCAAAAGGACAGGCAGCTAAGTAGAGTGGGTGGTATGGCTCTGCTGTGAAAAATGAAATGAAGTCATTAGAAAGAGGTGACATGGGGTCAGAAGGTGTTTAATCATTGTGGGAAGAGCTAAGGAACTGTAAAGGTTAAAAGAACCTGATGTGAGTTGTAATACAGATATGGTCTACAAATTACAACGGGAGATAGGAAATGCATGCCAGAAGGGCAATGTTACAATAGTCATGGGGGATTTCAATAGACAGGTAGATTACAGGGGTTAACGAGTTGTCTTTGGGGTACTGCAAGTTTGTGTCTTTGCTGTTGCTTTGCTGCATACTCGAGAGCTTGGTGGTGGGTGCCGATGCTTTTTTTTTGCTGGTGGGGGGCGGGGAATCGTTGCTTGCTGCTGCATATGCGTGGAAGGGAGGGGAGCTGGGGAGGACTTTGGGATTCTAACATTTAACTGTCATTCGTTCTTTGGGGCACTCCTCTGTTTTTGTTGGTGATTATGACGAAAAAGCATTTCAGGATGTATATTGTATACATTTCTCTGACATTAAATGTACCTTTGAAACCTTTGATGGGGAAAAAAAAATCAGGTTTAAGCTGGATCCTAAGAGGGGTAATTTCTAGAATGCCAACAAGATGGCTTTTTAGAGCAGCTCGTGGTCGAGCCCACGAGGGGATCAGCTATTCTGGATTTGGTGTTGTGGAATGAACTGGAATTGTTTAGAGACCTTTAGGTACAGGAACCCTTCAGGGAAAGTGATCATAATATTGTAGAATTCACCCTGAATTTTCAGAAGGAGAAGCAAAAGTCAGATGTATCAGTATTACAATGGAGTTAAGGGGATTACAGAGGCATGGGAGAAGAGCTGGCCAAAACTGAAGGTGCAGAATATATACATCCAAAAGACAAAGAAGTATTCTAGAGGCAAGATGACACAACTGTGGGTAACAAGAGAAGTCAAAGCCATCATAAAAGCCAAAGAGAGGGCAAGTAATAGTGGCGTGTTAGAGAATTGGTAAGCTTTTAAAAACCAACAGAAGGCAATTTCAAAAAAAGTCATTAAGAAAAAGGTGTAATACCAAGGTAAGCTAGCCAATAATATGAAAGAGGTTTTAACAAATTTTTTTTCAAATACATTAAGTATAAAAGAGAGATGAGAGTGGCTATCGGACCACTGGAAAATGATGCTGGGGAGGTAGTAATGAAGGATGAGGAAATGGCAGATGAAGGGAAATAACTATTTTGCATCGGTCTTCACTGTGGAAGACAGAAGCAGTATGCCAGAAGTTCCATGCATCGGGGTCATGAAATGCGTGAAGTTGCCATTACAAGGGGGAAGGTTCTTGAGAAACTGATAGGTCTGAGGATAGATAAGTCACCTGGACCAGATGGTATACACCTCAGGGTTCTAAAATAATAGATTTCGGACTCATTAGTAATGATCTTTCAAGAATCAATTGATTATGGCATGGTTCCAGAGGTCTGGAAAATTGCAAATGCCACTCCACATTTCAAGAAAGGGGAGAGGCAGAAGGGAATTTATAGGCCAGTTAGTCTGACTTCAGTGGTTAGGAAGATGTTGATTGTTAAGGACATGGTTTCAGGGTACTTGGAGGCACATGATATTAAAAAAAATGCTTTTGTCAGCATAGTTTCCTCAAGGGAAAATCTTGCCTAACAAATCTGTTGGAATTCTGTGAAGAAGTAACAAGCAGGACAGACAAAGGAGAATTAGTGGCTATTGTATACTTGGAGGCCTTTGACAAGGTGTCACCCATGAGGCTGCTTAACAGATTAAAAGCCCAATGGTATTACAGGAAAGATACTAACATGGATAAAGCAGTGGGTGATTGGTGGGAGGCAATCAATGGGAATAAAGCGAGACTTTTCTGGTTGGCTACCGGTGACTAGTGATGTTCCACAGGGGTCTGTGTTGGGACCAATTCTTTTTACGTTGTATGATGGAATTGATGGCTTTGTTGCAAAGTTTGCTGACGATATGAAGATAGCAGGAGAGGCAGGTAATTTTGAGGAAGTAGATAAACTGCAGAAGGACTTAGACAGATTACAAAAGGGCAAAGAAGTGGCAGATGAAATAGTGTCCAAAGTGTAATGTCATGCACTTTGGTAGAGGAAATGAAAGGGTAGACCATTTTCAAAATGGAGAGAATATTCAAAAATCTGAGTGCAACGGGACTTGGAGTCCTTGTACAAGATTCCCTTAAGGTTAATTTGCAGGTTGAATCTGTGGCAAATGCAATGTTAGCATTCATTTCAAGAGGATTAGAATATAAAAGCAAGAATGTAATATTGAGGCTTTATAAAGCACTCCTGAGGTCTCACTTGGAGTATTGTGAGTAGTTTTAGGCCCCTTATCTGAGAAACAATCTGTTGACATTGGAGAAAGTTCAAAAGAGGTTCATGAAATTGATTCCTGGACTGAAAGACGTCATATGATGAGCATTTGATGGCTCAGGGCCTGTACTCGCTAGAATTCAGAAGAATGAGGGGTGACTTCACTGAACCTGTTGAATGTCGAAAGGCCTTGATAGATTGGATGTGCAGAGGATGTTTCTTATGGTGGGGGAGTCTAAGACCAGAGGACACAGCCTCAAAAAGAGGGGTGTCCTTTTAAAACGGAGATTAAGAGGAATTTATTTAGCCAGATTGGTATATCTGTGAAATTTGTTGCCACAGGCAGCTGTGGAGGCCAAGTCATTAGGTATATTTAAGGCAGAGGTTAATAGATTCTTGATTAGTCAGGGCATGAAGGGATATGGGGCTGAGAGGGAAAATGTATTAGCCATGATGGAAAGGCAGATCAGACTCGATGGGCCAAATGACCGAATTCTGCTCCTATTTCTTATGGTCTTAAGCAAGGGATGAGCTCTGAGCCATCATACCATCTTATTGAGACTGTGTTGAAATAATTTAAATTGTATGAAAAGTTTATACTTAAATATGGCCAGTATATTATTTGAAAAAGGGTTTGTACCCATTTTCAATGAAAAGACAGCATTTAACACTGTAGTTTATAACCCTATTTAACACTGCTGAATAGCATGGAGATTTATCCTCATCACACATGGAACTAGATGGAGGTATTAGAAGTACCAAATTAACATTAGTACAGTTAAATTATGGATGGAAAATAAACAAGGCACAACAGTGATATTGCAGTGAGTTCCTTTGATGCTTTGTCAATGTTTGGGAATGCTATCAAGGATTTTAGTATGCCATTTCCAAATGGCAGTGTGGCAAAAACCGAACAACTGAGAATTCCAATGTATTATGTTATTTTTACTCTCAGTCCAGTATTTTCATGTCATGGACAGCTCCACTCAATTCAAACAAAATGAAGAAACACTAGACAAAGAGAACAACTATATGGATGCAAGTTTCTATTTGCAAGAGTATGTTTTAAAATGATTATATATAAATGGATACTACAACAAGAGAAACGCTGCAAGCAGAAAAGAAAATTTATTAAGGTTTTTAAATATACATTCAAAAGAAAGGGAGGACATGGGTATGTGTACAGTATGTACCTACAGAGAATGTAGCTAGATTTTTCAAGGGCTACACACAGAGTAGCTAATATTCTTTAAATAGGGGTGTATTAATTTACATTGTCTTTACATTGCATATATATATATATATATAGAAACTTTAAATATACATTATTTTCCATTCCCAGAAGTTACATCTTTTGTTTGTTTTGTTGAAAATGCATAGAAACTGCTTCAAATAACAGAGTATGAAGTCCAGATTTGCTCATGCAGAATGGTATCTTAGGCAAAATGACCAAAGATGTCTGGATGCTTGAGCTGATTCTCAGTTAGAACACTGAGATTGCTAAGATAGCAAGAAAGATGGTAAAAAAAACAAGATGTACTCTACCTGGCAATCACTAGTTACTTCCAAAGGAGCTTTAGGTATTGTGTGTAATGTTTGTAAATCTTCTGCGATCCACTCACATGCATTCACCTTCGCTGGTGTGGTAAATACAGTACTGGAAAGCTCCCTGATTTCTGATGCTTCACTTTGTGATATTTGCATAGAATGCTGAACATCAGAGAGAGAGCTTGGTTGCTTTACTTCCCCAAAATTCACAGGTTGGACCTTTTCCGGTATTTGTTCAAATGATGCCTGCACAGGTGTATTCAAAATGACTTTCTCTTCTGTGCTGTTGCTACTACTTCCTTGCACAAGATGCTGATACTTCTTTTTAAGAATAATATATTTTTCACCCTGAAATTAAAAAAAAAATTACAGCATTTTTTAAAAACTGGGACACACAAAAATTGCTAAGTATCAATACAAACTGCAGGACCAAAGAAGAAAGAGCAGAGAGTGAACAGAGGGTTGAGCAGCTCAAATTGACATGATGAGATGAGCCATTCAACACAAGGATGAGAGGTAAGGGCAAGGAGCAAGGGACGATAGGTGCATGGGTTGTGAATAATTGTTGACTGGACGTGGAGTGTACATGTCGAAAAAAGGTAAAATGATACCATTAAGACATCAAGTTAATAAGGGGTCAGGACCATTTGTACTAGAGCTGCAGGCAGGATAATGGATACACCAAATAATCAGTTGCCACAAGAAAATTCAATTATGTTCTTAATCTCAGATAGATTTCCATCACAGTTCTCCCCACATATTTGAATCAGTTGAGTAAAGGCTCATTGCACCTATATCTTCAGTCTTCAAATGGTGCTTAATACACATCATTCTGATACTATCTTGCTCCCAGTTTTTATTCTTGTTGTAGGTAAATTCATGCATGTAAATGGAAGGGATGTTGCAAAGATTATTGGGAGTGATTATGGAGAGAGGGTGATCAGCTTCATAACTCATGGGAGTAGGAAATGTTTGCACTTGAGTTCTTTTCAAAAATTCAGCTTTTACTTCCTGAATGACGACTGTGAGGATTTAATTCATATTCTAATAGTAGACACTGAGGGCTTTAGTACTTCTCCAATTATAAAAACTGGACTCTGGTTTGGATATTGGGCAGATTTTATCTTCTTTTCCCCTTTTCTAAGATCTTTTTGTACAATATCCATTGTTAAAGAATATTGTGTGGGTCGTTGTGCTGCATGATTTTGATGGAGCCTTGCCATCATCTCCAAAAATATCCCTAACTACTGAAGTTTACTTAAGCAATCTCAAATGTGAAATTTCTAGAGAGGGCACTGAATACACTTACTGGTCTAGTGCTCAAAAGATTTTAGTTGCAAGAGTACACTCAAAGACAGTACAGCTCTTGAAGCAAAACTTGAGAAATTTGATCAAGGTGTACACTGTTACGAATGCACTAAGTAATGTCTGGTTTATACAGAATGAAAAGAAAATTTCTCATTAACGGAAGGCCTAGGGTTATTGTTATAAAATTTTGGGAAAAGAAGCAGAAAGATGAGAAAAAATGTTTTACTCAAGTAATCATGATTAAAAATTCAATGCCTCTACAGCTGTTAGAAACACAATCCTCGGTATCTTTAGACAAGAATTACATAGAAAGTGCAAGAATATATTTCACAGCGATGGGAAAATAGGAATGGGCTGATGGAATTGCTCTCCTGAAAGCTTGCAAAGACTTGAACTATCTACTTCTATGCTTCAAAATAAACTCTAGAGTTCCAGTCTAAAGGCAAGTAAAATAATTATTTTTGATATGTAGTTACTGTTGTAATGAGGTAAACATGCACATCATTTTCACTATCATAATAATGACAAGATAATCTGAGTCATCAGTTACTGTCTATGATACCAGCAATATCTGATCAGTTTTAGATAAATCAAATAATAAAAACAAGAATTCTAATGAAACAGTGCAGCTGAAAGGAACAGATGGTCTCAGTTTCACAAGACTATTTATAGAAACATTATTAAGTTTATTGCTGATAATGAATCAATGAATGACTTGATTTATTCCACTTATGTTGATGGATTATAGGTACAAATTCAATGAAAGACTTCTTAGAAAAGTCACAATGATTAGGTAGAACCAACATGGTTTTCTGAATAGGAACTGTATTTGACAAATTTAGTATGATGCTGTGAGGATGTAATTAGCGGCATGGACAAGGAAGTGATGTAAAAGTGGATTGAAAAGATTAGTGAGAAAATTAGTGGGGAATGGGACTGCTCTCAGAGTCTGCATCGACTCAATGAGCCAAAATGGCTGCCTTCCATGTCAGATGGAAAAATGAAAAACTATGAAGCTAAGAACAGATAAACCATACACAAAAACCTGGAGGAACTCAGCTAGTGGACATCATCTATGGAAGGAAATATTCAACGCTTTGGACTGAGGCCCTTATTTAGACTAACAATAGATGGGAGATAGCCAGTATAAAAAACTCGGGAGCAAGGTGAACCAAGAGTTGGCAGGCAATAGGTGGATCATGGTGGAGAGGGGGTTGTTATAGGCAGGTGAGAGAGGAGAGCAACAAACACTGTCTTGCACACCAAGCAATCATATTGTCAAGTTCGCTGATGACGTGACATTGGTGGGGTTCATTACCAACAACAATGAGACGGCCCACAGAGAGGAGGCAGAGAGTTCAAAGCTTGGTGACATACAAATAGCTTCTACCTTAATGTCAACAAGACAAAGGAAATGGTTATTAACACCACTCACACCCCCCTTCTACATTGATAGCACAGCAGTGGAAACTACAAGCAATTTCAAACTCCTGGGAGTGCACATTTCACACAACCTCTCATGGTCCCAGAACACATCCTACACAGTCAAGAAAGCTCACCAATGCCTCTACTTTCAGATGAGGCTGAAGAAAGCTGGACTTTGCACATCCATACTAATATCATTCCAGAGATGCATAGTAAAGAGCATCCCAACAAACGACATCAACGTTGGTACAGAAACTGCATTGCAATGGACATGAAGGCTCCACAAACAGTATCAAATACTGGCACCAACCTATCCGCCACTGACATATATACAGAAAGATGCCAGAAAAGGGCCAGTGATACTGTGAAAGATTCTACCCACCCTGCTCATGGACTGTTTGTCCCACACCCGTCAGGGAGGAGGCTATACAGAACCCACGGCAGAACCACCAGTAACTTTCTCCAAGCAGTAAGACTGATCAACACCTCCTCCCACTAACTTTATTATTTCCTACCAGTCACCTTATGTACAGCCTAACATCACTTTATGGACCTGCTGGCATGAACATGAATTTCTCTAACTCCTGGTAATCACCCACCCCTTCTCTCCTTTTCCATCCCCCATTCTGGTTACCCTCTCACCCATCTTCTTCTCCTCACCTTCTCCTGGTTCAACCTCTTCTTCCCTTTCTTCCATGCTTCATGTCCTCTCCTATTAAAGTATTTCATCTTCAGCCTTTACCTCTTCCACCCATCACCTTTCAGCTTCTTACTTCATTCCCCCCGCCCCCACCCACAGACTTTCCTCTCACCTGGTCTCAGCTATCACCTGCCAACTTGTACTTCTTCCCCTCCCCACCTTCTTATTCTGGCTTCTGCCCCCATCCTTACTATTCAGATAAAGGGTCTTGGGTTGAAATGTCAACTATTTACTCCCCTCTGTAGATGCTGCCTCCAGCATTCTGTGTACACTGTTGAAGTTTTCCAGCATCGGCAGAATTTCTTGTGTTTATGAGGGAAGGGAGTGTGGAATAAAGGGAGGGAGGTGCTCCAACTTCCTCTTCCATCAAATTTAATCATTTTCAGCCCTTTATCACTTCCACCAATCACCTCTCAGATTCTGGCATAATTCCAACTCTCTCCATTATCTGCCTTTTTACCCACCATCATCTACTGGCACCTATCACCAGTTAGTTCTTATTCTAATTTTTTTGTACTGGCTGTCTCTCCTGTCTTTCAATCCATATGAAAGGATTTGATTAGAAACATTAACTGTTTGGAAATGTAAATCAGTCACACAACTAACCAGCTTTTTGGTTTCAGTAATGAACTCTTTATGATTCTCGACCTATGAAATTCAAAATAAATTTGCTCAGGTAACGTTCCCATTCCACTGGAATTGTAAACAAGAAATATAGAGCATACTGAAGGCTATACAAAGGGTATCAAAACTGCCACCACACACACACTTTCATTTATAGGATTCCCTATACATAATTGAATATCTAGGTGTATGTAATAAAGATTTAGTTGTAAATCTTTGTAAGCAAATTGTATATATTGGTAAAGAAAGCATGGAAGAAAGAAGTTAAATATAGCAAATACTCACATCTTCCTGTTTTACCACTGCAATCTTGTTGATAATATCTTTAAAGATATCACGATATTTAGCTGTGGAAAAATAAAGATTTTAGTATCATTTTGCATTGTAGCTCCATCCCTAGATCTAGAACATTCAATGCAGTTTTTTTTATAATTAAGCTTCAATAAAGTAAAAACTGATGCACCCATCAAGCAAAAGGTCATCTTCAACAGCTGTAATTTTTTAAAGTAGGAAAACAAATTTCAGAGGTGTGAGAAGGCTGATATATACTGTAGATTATCCAAAGTTAGTAAATATTCAAAATAATAACTTGGCAAAATAAATAATGGATTTTAAAATTACGGGCACAAGAACAATTCTGTAAATGAAAGGTTAATGTATAAGGACGGTTTGATGGCTCTGGGTCTGTATTGCTGGAGTTTAGAAGAATAAGGGGGGGACCTCACTGAAACCTACTGAATACTAAAAGGCCTCGATAGAGTGGATATGGAAATGGTGTTTCCTATTGTGGGGGAGTCTAGGACTAGAGGGCACAGCCTCAGAATCGAGGGATGTCCCTTTAGAACAGAGATGTGGATAAATTTCTTTAGCTGGAGGGTGATAAATCTGTGGAATTCACTGCACAGCAGCTGTGGAGGCAAAGACATTGGATATATTTAAAGTGGAAGTTAATAAGTTCTTGATTAGTCCAATATCAAAAGTTACAGGGAGAAGGCAGGAGAATGGGGTTGAGAGGAATAATAAATCAGCCATGATGGAATGTCGGAGCAGATGTATTACCTAATTCTGCTCCCATGTGCAATGTTTTTATGGTATTTGCATAAGATTTTAGACATACCACAGATCATGTACTGTATGCAATTCCAGTATTGATATTGATTTATTGTTGTCACACTGAGTCAAAAACTTAAGCCATCCACACAGATCATTTTAAGCCAATTACTTTGAAATAGTTGGGGGGGGGGGCTAAACCAATAACAGAAGACAGAATATATGTTACAGTTACAGATAAAGTATAGTGTGGTTGACAACAAGGTGCAAAGGCTATAAAACCATAAGCTATGTGGATATAGACCAGTTTTTCCTCAATCTTTTTCAGCACAACATCTCCCTAAAGCACCTTCATGTTTGCCAACGCCCCTCTTAGGCGCAATATACCTCCCGGCACTTCCATTGTGTAAAAGCATGTCTACCTTATGCTAATATCAGAAACATTATTCTGCTTTAAATTTTTATTTGTCTTTAAACCTAGCTTACACAGTACCTGTGCACTGTACAGCAGCTTCAATATCAATGTGATCCTTGAGCTTGATGGCTTTTAGCAAGAGTTGAAATATCTGGTTCAAGTCGTGTCAGCAAAAACCTCAAGTCCCCACGTGTAACAGTGTCCAAGTGGTTTGTTTTTTTGTGAGTATGTGGTTCACTGCACTGAAGCCTCTTAACAAGGTAGGAGGATGGAAATACAATGAAAAGCAGTTTGGCTCTTCTCCAATGAGCAGGAAATTTCATATGACAGTGTAGCCACATACCACAAAAGCCAACATGTTTGAAAATCATTTTTGCTTTTTCATCATTCTGAATTTTGATAAATTTCATCTTGCAAGCTCTCTTCCTGTTCTTCCACGTTGCAAAGAAATGAGTTAATTACCCAGTCCAGAATTTCCAGATCGTTCAAATCCTTGAATCAATTCTGAAAATCTTTCTTCAGTGACTGCATGTGTAAGCAGTATTCTTGCAAATCACTGTCTGTGAGAGAAAGTGTTATACTTTCCATGCAGGGCAACTGTAAGAACATTCTTCTCCCAGTGTTTTGCTTATATATTTTCAATTTTCCTCTAAAAGTGGCCACTGCACATTTTGTTTGGATTAAATTGAAAGTCTCACCCTGCAGTTTCATATTTAGAACATTCATTTTCTCAGACAGATCGGCTAGGTATGCCTCATCTTGTTTCCCCAAGATGACTTGGAGCAAAAATTCAACCACAATGTCAAAAAGATGAAGGAATCGTTTTAAGCAGCAGCCTTGTGATAACCAACACACTTCAGTGTGAAGCAAGCAAGCATTCAAATTCTTCACTGTTATCTTGGCATAACTGGTGGAATACTCTGCGATTTAATGATAAGCTTTAACTTTGTTGATAGCAGATATTACAAGAGTCATGCTTGAAAAAAGTCTTTAGCTGAGGTATTTGGCTGTGAGATGTTGACAATGAATTACGCAATGGATTGCAGACAGACTTGGAATTTCTTTTTTCATAAATGCCGCTAAACCAGCATAGCAACCTGTGCTCCATCTGTTGCACAGGAAATCATGTTCCTAATCGCAATTCTTTTATCTTCAATATACATTTTGAACTGGCCATAAATTGATTCTCCATTGATATTTGTTTTTAACTTTTTACAAAAGAGAATCTCTTCATAAACTTATCCATTTTTAATAAACCATACATATGCCATTAGCAATGCCTCATTGTCTCACAGTTGACTCATCCAGTTGTATCCCAAATTCTGTTTATTGTAGCTCTATGCATAGTTGATACTCAATGTCTTCACTCATTTCGTCAATAAGATGAGCTAGTTATTACTTAGAGGAATTGATTGTAAAATACTGGTGTCCATTTTGAGAACAGTGGTGAGCACTTCTGATACAGTAGGCATTATTATACACTCAATGACTTGGTCTTCACAGCTCCTGGATTCTGAGCTCCACTACTAATGTAAACATTCACTTGACGTCCACTCTATACAAGCCTTTCAGTGTCTGGTAGGTTTCAATGAGATTTCTCTGAACTGTCAAATAAAGGACCAGAAGCATCAAGTGCTCCTTATATGTTAAGCCTATGTCTCTGGGATCATTCTTGTGACCTTCCTCCAGACCCTCTCCAGGGCCAGCACATCTTTCCTTAAATATGGGGCATCAATTACCTATAATATTCCAAATGTGGTCTGACTAATGCCTTATAAAGCTTCAGCAGTACATCCTGTATATATTCATGTCCAAAGAATGATAATATTGCATTTGCCTTCATTACTACTGACCCAACTTGCAAATTAACTTTGAGAGAAACCTGAACCAAGACTTCCAAGACCCTTTGCAACTCTAATTTCTGAATTTTCTTCCCAAATAAAAAATAGTCTATGCACTTACTCTTCCTGCTACAGTGCATAACCCCACACATCCTTATGCAGTATTTAACCTGCCACTTCTTTCCCCTCTGTCCCTAGATGCCCAAATCCTTCTGCAGAGTCCCTACTTAAAGGATTCTACCTGTTCCTTCACCTGTCCTGCTGACATCTGCAAACTCCATCAGTTACTTCATCCAGATTATTAATGAAAAGTTGCAGTCCCAACACTCACCTCTGCAAACTCTACTGATCACTGGCAACTATCCCAGAAATGACCCCTTTATTCCCACTCCGACTTCTGGCAGTCAGCCAACTTTTTTCCATGCCTCTAACACATGGGTTCTTATCTGTTTAACATCTCAGGTGTGGCACCTTGTGAACGTACTTCTGAAAATTCAAGTAAACAACATCCACTGACTATCTAAATGGCACATTGCCTCCCAAAGAATTCCAACAGATTTACAGGCAAGATTTCCCTTTACAAAACTCTGCACACTTTGCCATAATAAAATCAGTTTTAGTATCACAGGCATATGTTGTAATTGTTGTTTTATGGCAGCAGTACATTGTAACACATAATAAAAACTATGAATTACAGTAAGAAATATACATGATTAAATTAGTAATACAAAACAAAGTGAGGTAGTATACTTGGGTTAATTTTCCATTTAGTAATCTGATGGCGGAGGGGAAGAAGCTGTTCCTGAAAAGTTCAGTGTGTGTCTTTGGGCTCCTCTACCTCCTCCTTGATGATAGCAATCAGAAGAGGGAATGTCCTTGGTGATGAGGTCCTTAATCACCAGGGAAGTAGTCACCCCCAAGTTACAGGAGGCGAGTAGCTGTGTGACTGTCAGGAGAAATGGAAATGTGCTAGCGCAGTTAGCACAGAACAACCCTGGGGCCATTCCTCTCAATAATAAGTACACCATTTTGGATACTGTTGTGAGGTATGACCTCCCAGGTGAATGCCACAGAGACCGGGTTACTGGCACTAAGCATAGGTCCGTGGTGCAGAAGGGAAAGAGGGAGAAGAGGGGATCAGTAGTGATAGGGGACTCATTAGTCATGGAAAAAGACAAGAGATTCTGTGGATGTGAAGGGGAAACCCGGATGGTATGTTGTCTTCCAGGTGCCAGGGTCAGAGATGTCTCGGATCATGTCCACAGCATTTTGGAGAGCGTCAGAGAGCAGCCAGATGCCTTGGTATATATTGGTACCAATGACATAGGAAGGAAAAGCAAAGAGGTCCTGAAAAGAGAATTTAAAGAGCTAGGTAGAAAGCTGAGAAGCAGGACATCCAGGGTAGTAATTTCTGGATTGCTGTGCCATGCATCAGTGAGGGTAGAAACAGGATGATTTGGCAGATTGATGCGTGCTTGAGAAGCTGGTGCAGGGGCAGTGCTTCAGGTTCTTAGATCACTGGAATCTCTCGTGGGAGAGGTATGATCTGTTCAAAAGTGATAGGTTGCACCTGAAACTGAGGTGGACCAATATTCTAACAAGGCAGGTTTGTTAGAGCTGTTCGGGAGGGTTTAATCTAATTTGGCAGGGGGGTGGGAACCGGAGTGAAGGGACTCAGGATAGGATGGATGGTAAAAAAGCAAAGATAGCATACAGGGTGACTGTCAGGAAGGGCAGGCAGATGATGGGGCAAATTGCAGCCAGCAGGGCGAGTATCAGTGCATGAAGGATGCTGAATCAAAAAGGGTAGCAAATACAGTACTCAAAGTGTTATATCTCAATGCATGGAGTACAAGAGATAAGGTGGTTGATCTTGTTGTCAAGTATGATGTTGTGGCCATCACTGAATCGTGGCTAAAGGATAGTTGTAGTTGGAGCTGAATATCCAAACTTGCACATTGGATCGGAGGGATAGGAAGGTAGGCAGTGGGGTGGTGTGGCTCTAATGGTAAAGAATAGCATTGAATCAGTAGAAAGATGTGACATAGGTTGGGAAGATGTTGAATACTTGTGGGTTGAGTTTAGAAACTGCAAAGGTAAAAGGACCCTGATGGCAGTTATATACAGGCCTCCCAAAAGTAGCTGGGATGTGGACCATAGATTATAGATTACAATGGGAAATAGAAAAGGCATATCAAAAGGGAGATTATGATAATTATGGGAGATTTCAACATGCAGGTCAATTGGGAAAATCAAGTTGGCAATGAGATCTAAAGGGAGTGAGTTTAATGAATGCCGACGAGGTGACTTTTTAGAGCAATTTGTCATTGGGTCTACAAGGGGATCAGCTATACTGGATTAGGTGTTACGTAATGAACCAGAGGTGATTAGAGAGCTTAAGGTAAAAGAACCCTTAGGAGACAGTGATCACAATATGATTGAGTTCAACTTGAAATTTGATAGGGAGAAAGTAAAGTCTGACATAGCAGTATTTCAGTGGAGTAAAGGAAATTACAGTGGTATAAGAGTAGAATTGGCCAAAGTAAATTGGAAGGAGCTGCTGCCAGGGATGACAGCAAAGCAGCAATAGCATGAGTTTCTGGGAAAAATAAGGAAGGAGCACAATAAATATATTCTAAAAACAAAGAAAAACTCAAATGGCAAAATAGTATTCATGGTTGACAAGGGAAGTCAAAGCTAATGTAAAGCAAGAGAGGGAATACAACAAAACAAAAATTAGTAGAAAGACAGAGGATTGGGATGCTTTTAAAAACCTTCAGAGATAAAGTATCATTTAGAGGAAAAAGATGAAATATGAAAGCAAGCTATCAAACAATATCAAAGTGGATAGCAAAAGTTTTTTCCAAGTACTGTATGTAAAAAATAGAGAGATGAGAGTGGATATAGGACTGCTAGAAAATGAGGACGAGAAACAATAAAGTGGAACAAGGAGATGGCAGATTAACTAAATAAGTATTTTGCACCAGACTTCACTGTGGAAGACACTAGCAGTGTGCCAGGTGTTGAAGGGTGTGAAGGAAGAGAAGTGAGTGCAGTTACTATTACAAGAGAGAAGGTGCTCAAAAAGCTGAAAGACCTAAGGGTACACAAGTCACCTGGTCCAGGTCAAATGCACCCTAGTGTTTCGAAAGAGGTAGCGGTAGAGATCCACTGCAAACTTAATGTGGTGATAGGCAAACTGCAACAGGTCCAGGTCCTTGCTTAGGCAGCAGTTGCTTCTGGCCATGACCAACCCCTCGAAGTACTTTATCACAGTAGATGTGAGTGCTAACAGGTGACAGTAGTTGAGTCAGCTCACCCCGTACTTGGGCACTGGTATGAATGCTGCCTTTAGAAGCAGGTAGGAACCTCTTTGACTATAGCAGCGAGAGAACTGAAGATGTCCTTGAACACACCCGCCAACTGGTTGGCACAGATTCTACTTTATCATATACTTCCAAGTGCTCCAAAATTTTATCATTAATATACTCTAAAATCTTTCTAATCATTGACAAGTTTACAATTTACTGCCATTTGCATCCCTCCCTCCCTTCTTAAACAGTAGCAATACATTTGCAATTTCCACTCCTCTGAAACCCTGCAGAACTGTAACACAGCTCAATACATCATGGAAACAGGTCTCCCCTTTATGTACTCTCTCTACACTTCTCATTGCCTCAGTAAAGGAGCCAGCATAATCAAAGACCCCATCATCTTGGACATTCTCTCTTCTCCCCTGTTGCATCAAGCAGAAGATTAAAAAAAAATATGTAACATCAACCTCAAGAATAGCTTCCACTCTGCTATTATAAGATTACTGAATGGTTCCCTAGTACAATAAAGTGCACTCGACCTCACAATCTATCTCATTATAATCTTGCACCTTATTGTCTATCTGCATTGCAGTTTCTCGGTATCTGCTGCACTTGGTATTCTGCAATCTATTATTGTTTTGATCTGTATGAACAGTATGTAAGACAAGTTTTCATGCAACTTGGTACATGCAACTATAACAAACCAATATCCTCCCTGACTCAGTGATCTTGAAAGATCATTATTAATGCCTCCACACTCTCTTCAGCTACTTCATTCTGAACTCTTGTCCAGTCCATCTTGTCCATGTGATTTATCCACCTTTAGGCCTTTCAGTTTCCCTCATACCGTCTTCTCCTTAGTAATGCCTACTACAGTCAAGAGTGCATCTTCAAGTCAAGTCAACTTTTATTGTCATTTCGACCGTAACTGCTGGTACAGTGCATAGTAATAATGAGACAACATTTTTCAGGACCATAGTGTTACATGACACAGTACAAAAAACTAGACTGAACTACGTAATAAAAAAAAACAGAGAAAGCTACACTAGACTACAGACGTACACTGGACTGCATAAAGTGCACAAAAACAGTGCAGGCATTACAATAAATAATAAACAGGACAGTAGGGCAAGGTGTCAGTCCAGGCTTTGGGTATTGAGGAGTCTGATAGCTTGGGGGAAGAAACTGTTACATAGTCTGGTCGTGAGAGCCCGAATGCTTCGGAGCCTTTTCCCAGACGGCAGGAGGGAGAACAGATTGTATGAGGGGTGCATGGGGTCCTTCATAATGCTGTTTCCTTTGCGGATGCAGCGTGTAGTGTAAATGTCCGTAATGGCAGGAAGAGAGACCCCGATGATCTTCTCAGCTGACCTTACTATCCGCTGCAGGGTCTTGCGATCCGAGATAGTGCAATTTCCGAACCAGGCAGTGATGCAGTTGCTCAGGATGATCTCAATACAACCCCTGCAGAATGTGATGAGGATGGGGGGTGGGAGATGGACTTTCCTCAGCCTTCGCAAAAAGTAGAGACACTGCTGGGCTTTCTTTGCTATGGAGCTGGTGTTGAGGGACCAGATGAGATTCTCCGCCAGGTGAACACCAAGAAATTTGGTGCTGTTTACGATCTCTACTGAGAAGTCGTCGATGTTCAGTGGGGAGTGGTCGCTCCGTGCCCTCCTGAAGTCAACAACCATCTCTTTTGTTTTGTTCACATTAAGAGACAGATTGTTGGCTCTGCACCAGTCCGTTAGCTGCTACACCTCCTCTCTGTAAGCTGACTCGTTGTTCTTGCTGATGAGACCTACCACGGTCATGTCATCGGCGAACTTGATGATATGGTTTGAGATGTGTGTTGCAGCACAGTCGTGGGTCAGCAGAGTGAACAGCAGTGGACTGAGCACACAACCCTGGGGAGCCTCCGTGCTCAGTGTGATGGTGTTGGAGATGCTGCTCCCGATCCGGACTGACTGAGGTCTCCCAGTCATGAAGTCTAGGATCCAGTTGCAGAGGAAGGTGTTCAGGCCCAGTAGGCTCAGCTTTCCAATCAGTTTCTGAGGGATGATTGTGTTGAATGCCGAACTGAAGTCTATGAACAGCATCCGAACGTATGTGTCTTTTTTGTCCAGGTGGGTTAGGGCCAGGTGGAGGGTGGTGGCAATGGCGTCATCTGTTGAGCGGTTGGGATGGTACGCAAACAGCAGGGGGTCCAGTAAGGGGGGCAGCAGGGTCTTGATATGCCTGATGACGAGCCTCTCGAAACACTTCATGATGATGGATGTAAGTGCAACGGGATGGTAGTCATTTAGGCAGGACACTGAAGACTTCTTCGGCACGGGGACGATGGTGGTGGCCTTGAAGCACGTTGGAATGGTGGTGCTGCTCAGGGAGATGTTGAAGATGTCAGTGAGAACATCTGCTAGCTGGTCTGCACATCCTCTGAGCACTCTACCAGGGTGTTGTCTGGTCCAGCAGCCTTCCTTGGGTTGACCCTGCACAGGGTTCTTCTCACGTCAGCCACGGAGAGACACAGCACCTGGTCATTTGCAGGAGGGGTGGACTTCCTCGCCGCCACGTCATTTTCCATCTCAAACCGGGCGTAGAAATTATTCAGCGCATTTGGGAGGGAGGCATTACCTGCAGAGTCAGGTGATGTTGTCTTGTAATTGGTGATGTCCTGGATGCCCTTCCACATGCGCTGCGTGTCGCGCTGTCCTGGAAGTGACTGTGGATTAGCTGGGCATGTGCACGCTTTGCTCCTCTGATGGTTCGGTCAGTTTGGCCCTTGCTGTTGTTAGAGCTGCCTTGTCGCCTGCTCTGAAGGCGGGGTCGCGTGACCTCAGCAGCGCACGCACCTCTGCGGTCATCCATGGCTTCTGGTTAGCACGTGTAGTGATGGACTTGGACAGAGTAACATCATCAATGCACTTTCTGATGTAGCTGGTCACTGATGCTGTGTACTCCTCTAAGTTGGTAGAGTCGCCATCGGTTGCAGCCTCCCTGAACATGTGCCAGTCAGTGTGCTCAAAGCAGTCTTGAACAGCAGATATGGCTCCTGCTGGCCAGGTTTTCACCTGCTTCTGAACTGGGCTGGAGCACCTGACGAGCGGTCTGAATGCTGGGATTAGCATAACAGAGATGTGGTCTGAATATCTGAGGTGGGGCGGGGCTCTGCCCGGTATGCGTTAGGGATGTTTGTGTAAACCAGGTCCAATGCGTTCTCCCCCCTCGTTGCAAAGTCCACATACTGATGGAATTTGGGGAGCACTGACTTAAGGTTCGCATGGTTAAAATCACTGGCGACAATAAACAGACCATCAGGGTGTGCGTTCTTCAGTTCACTAATAGCCCCATACAGTTCACACAGCGCCTCCTTAGCATTAGCACTGGGGGGGAATGTAGACACCGAATACAAGGACAGAGGTGAATTCACGTGGCAAATAAAATGGTCTGCATCGAACTGCCACAAACTCCACTAGCGATGAGCAGTATCTGGAAACCAGCACAGAGTTCTTAAATTAAATAAAATAAATTTAACAAAAGGCAATGCAGGATAATATCTAAGTAGTAAAAAGAGGCAGGGCACAAAGCAAGCAAACATCAACATTCTCAATATTAATTTTATGGAACTCACATTTCATGAAAATTCATATTTTCAGTTGATAAATTTAAGATTATGGAGGTTTCTGGTCAGCAATAAAAATGATACAGTAGCAGGATCTTTCTTATTATAAAGGATACACTGACAGTGTAAGAATGGACCACAGGATGCACCCTTAAAAATCACTCTACTCAGTTGGCAGAACACACATTTGATTCAGACAATTGTGGATTACAGACGTCATCACAATCAAGACTAACAGTTTAGCACCGTTCAGAGGAAACACGCTTCAAATAATCATTTCATGGAAGCAGCTGTCAGATGTTTTATTTTAACCACACTCAACTGGATAACAATGTTACTAGTTACACACAAAGAAAAATGCTGGTTTATTATGTGGCAACCCACTTTCCAGTGCACTTGAACCGGCTCACAAAACGGTGCGCGCTGGCAGAGAGGCCGGCCCCAAAAAGGGCGCCAGGCCTTCTTCACCAGCAAGGGGAAAAGCCCACGCGTGGGAAGGGACTGTGAATATGTGCCCCCTACAGCATTCCTGCCCGAGAAGGGCGGAAACGGGAAGGCTTAAAAGCGAGGCTGCGAAGTTTGAATAAAGCTTTAACGCAACTGCAACACACCGTCTGCATGTCATTATTCTAGCGCTGTGTGTAGCACACCGCTACAATTGGTGACCCCGACAGCCCAAACGATATTTGGACCAAAGATGAACGACGCCGCATCTGTTCATGCCGTTTCGTTAAAACTGCCAAGCTTCTGGACACTGCGACCTCACCTACGGTTCCAACAAGCAGAAGCCCAATTCCACATTCGGCAGATAACCTCGGATTCCACACGTTACTACTACGTGGTGAGTTCCCTCGACCAGGAGACGGCCGCCCAGGTTGAGGAGTTCATACAGTCGCCCCGGAGGATGGCAAATACACAGCATTCAAAGCCCTGCTCATAAGGACTTTTGGACTCTCACGGCGCGAGCGAGTTGCACCTGGATGGTTTGGGAGACAAGCCGCCATTGGCATTAATGAACGAGATACTGGCCCTGGCTGAAGGACACAAGCACTGCCTCATGTTTGAGCAGGCATTCTGAGAGCAGCTGCCCGAGGACATACGCCTGCTGCTGTCCGACGCAGATTCCAGCGACCCCCGGAAGGTGGTGGCCAGGGCAGATGTGCTGTGGAAAGCTAAGGAGAGTGGGGCATCCGTCGCACAGATCACCGAGCCATGCACCCAACAGCAGACCGGACCAGGCCCGGCAGCAGAGCCCACAAAACCCAGAGGCAGGAGTGCGGAGACCAAGGAACAATGGTGCTCCTACTGTTACGGATTCAGCAACAATAAATATATAAGTGAGGCAGGGTTTTTTTAAAATAACAAATAAAACATTTATTAAACACTGAAAAACAAACTCCAAAAGTAAACAAACAACTAACGCAACCGGAAATCAGCTGCTGTGTGGCAGCTTAAACAGTTCTTAAAGGGATAAAGCCAAAACAGTTCTTAAAGCGATGTGGCAAAAACAGTTCTTCAAAGTAGTACTGCGAAAGTTCAAAATGCTTACAGTCTATTAAAGGAGAGACTTTTTTTAGACGATTTAAATTCTCTTTCACATCGTGTTGCTGCAGTTCCCAGTCGAACTATACTTTTCCCGGAGAATTTACGAAGATGAAAATGAAACGGCTTAAAGGCACTGACCTTTCCTTGACAAAACTGGACCCAACCCTTTCTGCTCTTATCGCAGGGGCTAACACGGGGACAGCCAACGAATTCCTTCCAAATGAGGATCAAAGAAGGTCAAACCTGTTTCACCGTCGAAATTGTCTTTCCTCGATCTTTTAGCTCTCGAACTCCGAGCTTTACTCTCCACTGATTTTTAACTGGCAGTATTATAAAGAAACTGCCAGCAATGACCTTTTAAACTTTAGGCATTAAAGAAAACTCCATCTTTCAACGGAACTGCGTCATAATATTGGACCACGCAGTAGCATGGAGTCAAAATGGCAAATCCAGCCACGACCTGCCCCTCCTCACAGGGAGGGGTCCTCCTTTTATACTCTGTTGAAAAAACCTGTCACATGACCTCTACTGGCAAAAAAATGATGTCACTCCACCATCACAAGACCATTACCTTAAGTCCAGTATAGTTTCAGCACCCCGTCACATGACAAGTACAAGATACCCACAAGTACGTAACACTACCACCGGCAGTGGGGCACAGAAGCCTGCCGCTATAGCCCGCCCTGCAACTTCCCAGGAAACGCCAGGGCCAGCCGCCACTGATGGCTACGGCGGCTGGCCATCAGGATAGCCTCCTATATGTCTGGGACAAACAGTCAGGACGCCGCTTTTTGGTTGACACCGGGGCTGAGATCAGCGTCTTACCTCCGACGAGTTACGACACCCGCAACAGAGAACCGGGACCCACCCTGCGGGCCGCAAATGGCAGCACAATATGGACCTACGGCACCCGTACGGTGCGGCTACAGTTCGGCTCCAGCCAGTTCACGTGGGACTTCACACTGGCCACCGTGGCCCAACCACTCCTGCGGGCAGATTTTTTGCGAGCTCACAGCCTGCTGGTCGACCTGCAAGGGAAGAGACTAGTCCACGCCAAGACTTTTCAAACGTTCTCCCTGGGTGAAGCCAAGTTGCCAGCCCCACACCTGGACTCCATCACGCTGTCCGACAACGACTTCACCAGAGTCCTGGCGGACTTCCCATCAGTTCTGGCACCGCAGTTCACGGCAGCCATGCCCAGACACGGAGTACAGCACCACATCCCGACCCAAGGACCACCCCTCCACGCCCGTGCTCAAAGGCTTCCCCCGGACAAGCTCTGACTGGCGAAGGAGGAGTTCATGAGGATGGAGGAATTGGGGATCATACGGCAGTCCGAGAGCCCATGGTGCCCAAAGCAACAGGGGACTGGAGACCATGCAGCAACTACCGCAGACTGAACAAGGCTACAACACCGGACGACTACCCTGTGCCGCACATTCAGGACTTTGCAGCAAACCTGCATGGCGTAAGAATCTTTTCCGAGGTAGACCTCGTCCGGGGATACCATCAAATCCCAATGCATCCGGACAACATCCCCAAAATAGCACTCATAACTCCGTTCGGCCTTTTCGAATTCCTCCGAATGCCGTTCGGCCTAAAGAATGCCGCACAGACGTTCCGGCAGCTCATGGACACGGTGGGACGCGACCTGGACTTTGTATTCATCTATTTGGACGACATCCTCATAGACAGCAGTAGTCGTCAGGAGCATCTGTCCCACCTCCGTCAACTCTACGCCCCACTGAGTGAATACGGTCTAACAATCAACCCGGCCAAATGCCAGTTCGGACTCGACACCATCGACTTCCTGGGCCACAGGATTACTAAAGACGGGGCAACCCCTCTACCCGCCAAGGTAGACACTTCCCCCAACCCAACACATTCAAAGGTCTGCAGGAATTTGTGGGTATGGTGAATTTCTACCACCGCTTCTTCCCCTCAGCAGCCCGAATCATGCCCCCGTTCACCCTGATGTTGGGTAAGGGCAGGGACATTACCTGGGATGAGGAGGCCGCAGCCGCTTTTGTTAAAAAGAAGCCTTGGCAAACGCCGCGATGCTGGTGCACCCCAGAACGGACATCCCTACCGTCCTCTCAGTGGACGCATCCGACACAGCAGTCGGTGGAGTGCTGGAACAACTCATCGAGGGTCACTGGCAACCCCTGACATTCTTCAGCAAACACCTATGACCACCCGAACTCAAATACAGTGCTTTCGACCAGGAGCTGTTGGCATTATACCTGGCAATCTGGCATTTCCGGTACTTCTTAGAAGGTAGGCCCCTCACCGCGTTCATAGACCACAAACCGCTCACCTTTGCGTTCACGAAGGCGTCCAATCCCTGATCATCCCACCAGCAGCGACATCTGTCCTACATCTCTGAATACACAACAGACATCCGGCATGTCTTGGGAAAGGACAACGTCGTGGTGGACGCACTATCCAGACCTACCATCCAGGGGATGGACTATGCAGCGCTGGTAGAGGCGCAGCAGGCAGACGATGAGATCCCTAGTTACAGGACTGCTGTCTCCGGTTTTCAGCTCCAAGACTTCCCCGTAGGCCCAGGTGAGAGGACCCTACTGTGTGACGTAGCTACCGGCCAACCTCGCCCCATCGTCCCGGCAGCCTGGCGGCGGCGAGTTTTCAACTCCATTCACAACTTAGCGCACACCTCCATCAGGGCAACCATCTGGATGGTCTCCAACAGGTTCATTTGGCACGGACTCCGCAAGCAGGTCAGTGAATGGGCCAAAACGTGCATGCAGTGCCAAACAGCCAAGGTGCAGCGGCACACCAAAGCCCTGCCGCAGAAGTTCCACCCCACCCGCCGGCGTTTCGACCACATTCATGTGGACATTGTGGGCCCCCTGCCAGTGTCACGAGGAGCGCAGCACCTCCTAACTATCGTAGACCGGTTCACAAGATGACCAGAGGCAGTCCCGCTCGCTGACACCACCTCCGAATCCTGCGCCTGAGCACTAATTGCAATCTGGGTATCTCACTTTGGTGTACCGGCCCACATTACCTCCGACAGAGGTGCCCAGTTCACCTCCAGCCTGTGGTCGGCTGTGGCCAGCCTTTTGGGAACACAGCTGCACCACACAACTGCCTACCACCCACAATCGAACGGGCTAGTGGAGCGTTTCCACCGTCACCTGAAGTCGGCTCTCCTGTCCCCCTGCAAGGGCCTAACTGGGCGGACGAACTTCCATGGGTCCTGCTCAGAATCCGCATGGCACCCAAAGAGGATCTGCACACCTTGTCGGCCAAGTTGGCGTACGGCGCACCCGATCGTCCCAGGAGAGTTCATACCTGCCCCCATACCAGGAACCCGCAGCAGTCCTGGACAGACTACGTGAGAGGCTCGGTAACCTGGCCCCCATACCCACTTCACAGCATGGACAGAGCCCGACCTGCGTACCCAAAGACCTGCAGAACTGTAAGTTTGTTTTTGTACGCCGGGGCAGACATCGGGCACCGCTACAGTGGCCCTATGAGGGGCCATTTAAGGTGATCAGGAACAACGGGTCCATGTTCGTACTGGACATTGGTGGGAAAGAGGAGGTTTTCACAGTGGACCGACTCAAGCCAGCCCATGTGGACTTGGCGCAGCCAGTCGGGGCTCAGGCACCGCGGTGCAGAGGCAGACCTCCCAACCAGAGACCAACTCAGACTGTGGACATTGGGGGGTGTATCGCTGGTTCTGGGGGGGGGGGGGTTATGTGGCGACCCATTTTCAAGTGCACTTGAACCGGCTCACAAAACGGTGCGCGCTGGCAGAGAGGCCGGCGCAAAGCCTTCTTTACCAGCAAGGGGAAAAGCCCACGCATGGGAAGGGACTGTGAATATGTGCCCCTTATAGCATTCCCGCCCGGGGAGGGCGGAAACGGGAAGGCTTAAAAGCGAGGCCGCGAAGTTTGAATAAAGCTTTAACACAACTGCAACTCACCATCTGCATATCGTTATTCCAGCGCTGTGTGTAGCACACTGCTACAATTAGCAGCCCACTTAATGTCCAACTGCTACCAAGCAAACCATTAATATCATATAGAATTAAAAGCATTGCCTTTGAGATTGATGGAATTATTTAACTTAAATATGTCCATTACACTCAACAGTAGTCTGGGATTCTAATCCTAAAAATATATCCTCATTGAATTTAATATTTCATTTGTAATACAATGGATATACACTTTTGCAAAATACAATTTTTGAAGTTGGCACTGCTTATTTCATTTCTTTTAATTTCCTGCAGTTCTTTCTTGATAGTGTATCTCCAAATTGTATTGTTTATTCCCAACTAAAATCATCCAGCTATTTATCTAAAACAATTGAGCTTAATGGAATTGTTCCACATATTCTGATAATCTCTAGTGCCTGTAGTAGCCTTGCAACCTCAGATTCAAATGTAAAATTTACCTCTGTTTACTGCAAATTTTATACAAGTTCACACTGTACATAATGGAATGTGCTTACTAGTAGTGTATGCCCAGAACGAATGAGGTTTATAAATTATACTTGAGATTTCGCAGCAATGTTTCTGAAAGTTAGTGCAATTTTTTTTTTAAAAGTCACATACTTATTGGTTAGCTGACTAACCACAATGTTTTGAACTGCAGAACAAAACCATTAAACTTACAAGGTTCTATTCTGCCTGACATGCTGCTGCACTTTATCGCCTGAGAAGCCTTGGTCTTGTTAACTTCCGTGCAAGTTTTCAGAACTACGTTCTATGCATTTACATTTTGGTTTCCATCAGAATGACAGCCCAGATAAGCAGAAAACTGATGATATGGTTTACTCAAATGAAACCTAACAGCCTACCCCAGTGTAAACCTTCCAACCATTGTCTGGTAGGATCAATCTACGTGACCCATATGGATATGCTTAAAGCTCAGAGTGAAGGGCAGAAATATTTATCTGGTGGGCTTAGTGCGATTGATTGGTTGAATTTGTGCATCCCCATATTTTACCTACCTACACCACACTTTTTCTGTAAGGTAACATTATATTCTACATTCTGTTATTACTTTTCCTTTTGTACTACCCCAATGTATTTATGCTTAGAATGATCTGTCTGAACAGTCTGCAAAACACTGCTTTTCACTGTATCTTGGTACATGTGCTAATGATAAACCAATTACCAAATACTTACCCAGTATTAATATAAATCTTTGGGAAACATATAATAAGAAGTTAGCTAATCAGTGGGCAGCAAATGTAAAATCTAATTTATATTCTCAAAGTCCTTAAATGTTTTAATTGGAGTTGTACGGCACAGAAACAGGCTCGTTGGCCCACCCAGTCCACCACTGCATTGCTATACACTAAACCCATTTTTAATCCAAATGCCTCTTGAACGTAGTGATTATATCTGATTCCATTTCCCCTTTCAGCAGAATTTTTACTCTCATTTCAAACTCTTCAAGAAACATTCCCTTCAACCTCAATTTAAGTTCCTTCCTTTCACCTTAAACCTAAGAATTCTTGATTTCGACACCTCAACCACATGGGAAAAATATTCTATGTACTCCATCTGTGCCTCTCATAATCTTGTAAACTTTTATCAGATCACCCATCAGCCTCCTTTGCTTCAGTAAAATAAGACCAACCTCTCTAACCTCTCCCTATAACGAAAGTCCTCCAACCCAGGCAACATCCAAGTGTATTTCCTCTGCATCCTCTCCAACACCACACCTTCTTTTAGCATGACAACCAGCACTGCACAAAGTATTCCAAGAGCAGTGAAAAGTTGTAACATTATATCTGAACTTTTATATTGTATGCCTGGACCTACGTAGGCAACTATATAATGTATTTTTCACCACCTACCCACGTTGTCACTTTCAGGGAACAAGGGACTTGAATCCTAAGGTCTCCCTTGTTCATCAATGTTTCTTAGCATCAATAGTGCATATGTCCTACATAAAATGCTGGAGGAACTCGGCAGAACTGGAGAAAAAATGCCGAGGAGTAGATTTGAAAGGTGGGGTGGGGGGGGGGGGGGGGGAGGGGAAAAAGAAACACTAGGCGAGAAGTGAAACTTGGAGGGGAACGGATGAAGCAAAGAGCTAGGAAATTGATTGGTGAAGGAGACAGAAGGCCATGGAAGAAAGAAGGGGGGGGGGGAGAGGAGGAGCACCAGAGGGAGGCAATGGGCGGGATAAGAGATAACATGAAATAGGGATAAGGGGATGGGAAATGGTGAATGGGGGAGGGGGTGGAGGGTGGAGGCACAACCCCCTCTGGTGCTCCCCCACCCTTTTCTTCTATGGCCTTCTGTTTCTTTCATCAATCAACTTCCTAGCTCTTCGCTTCATCCCTCCCCCTCCAAGTTTAACTTCTCACCTGGTGTTTCTCTCTCCCCTACCCCCACCTTCAAATCTACTTGTTTTTCTCTCCAATCCTGCCGAAGGGTTTCGGTCTGAAACGCTGACTGTACTTTTTTTTCCATAGATACTGTCTGGCCTGCTGAGTTCTTCCAGTATTTTGTGTGTGTTGCTTGGATTTCCAGCATCTACAGATTTTCTTATTTGTGTCCGTGTCCTACCTTATTTCATCTCAAAATGCATTACATTGCAATTGCTCATATTAAATTCCATCTGCCAAAAACTCTGCCTATTCTCCAACTAATCCAGATTGTGCTGTAGCCTTGGACAATTTTTCTCACTATATCTAATACCATCAACTTCCATATCATCTGCAAGCTTAATCATTCTTCCTACAGTCACATTCAAGTGATCAATATACATTACAAACAACAAGGATCCTAGCACTGATCCCTGTGGTACACTGCTGGTCAGGCTTCCAAACAGAAAAACAACTTTCCACAACTCTTTTATACCTCCTATCACCAAGCCAATTTTTGATCTAATTAGCTGCCTTGTCCTACGTGCTTTAACATTTTAGATTATCATATTTTAGATTACTGTTAAATGCTTTACTAAAGTTCATACAGATAAGGCTACCAACCTGTTTCAATATTCTTGGGTTACCACCTTAAAAATTCAATTATTGAGAGAGGATTTCCTTTTTTCAAAGCCATGCTGACTCTCCCTGGATCAACCCCTGCTTTTCCAAATTTACATTTATTGTGTTCCTTAGAATTTTCTCTAATAATTTCTATACCACTGATGCCAGGTTAATCAGCCTGGCTTATCCCTGCTATGCTTTTTTTAAAAAAAGGAACATTAGTTACCCTTCAGTCTTCTGGCTCCTCATCTGCACCTAACAAAGTTGTAAAATACCTGTAAGAAACCCAGCTAGATTCTTCTTTCCTTTCAAAAGTATCCTGGGACAGAATTCATCTGGCTCTGAGGATTTATCAACCGTTATACATTCCATGTCATCTAAACAACTGCCCCCACCTCCCACCACTACCCTACTTGAACTCATTATTTTCTATTTCTTTTTCCTTGGTGAATGCAGATGGGAAGTGTTCATTTACTCCTATGGTACCTATCAGGACTAACTTTTCCCCTGGCAACCCTCTTGCACCTGACATCCTTATAGAATAGCTTGGAGTTTTTCATAACTTTACTTGCCAAAGATATTTTATAGTCTTTCTTCTCTCCTACACCTATATTCCTCATGGATTTTAGTAAGTTGTTTGATTAGGATCCAGATGGTAAACTCATTCAGAAATTAAGGAAGCATGTAACCCAAGGAAACTTGTATACGTGTACTCAAAGTTGGCTTGCCCTCAGAAGGCAGAAGGTGGAAGTAGATAAGAGTGTCTATTGTCTGTCGTGTGGTGACCAGTGGCGTTCCATAGGGAACCGTTCTAGGACCTCTGCTCTTTGTGATTTTTATAAATGCCTTAAATGAAGAAGTGAGTAAGAAGTGAAGTGGGTTAGTAAGTTTGCAATGACATAAAAGTTAGTTATATTGCGGATCGTGTAGAAGATTATTATAAGTTACAATGTAACATTGATATGATGCAAAGCTGGGCTGAGAAGTGGAAGATGGAGTTCAATCTGGAAGGGTGTGAAGTAGTACACTTTAGAAGGTTGAACTTGAAGGCAGACTGCATGGTTATTGACAGGATTTGCAGCAGTGTAGAGGAAAAGGAGGATTTTGGGGTCCATGCCCATAGATCCTTCAAAGTAGCCATGGAAGTTGATAGCTTGGTTAAGTAAGCATATGGTGTGTTTGGCTTTATTAGTCAGGGGATTGAGTGAAAGAAGCACAAGGTAATGTTGGAGCTCTATAAAACTCTGGTTACACATTTGAGATATTGTGTTCAATTCTGGGCGCCTTTTTTTTTGGAAGATGCGGTCCAGAGGCTTGCCAAGATGTCCTATGAGGAAAGGTGAAAAAGCTAGGGATTTTGTCTTTGGACTGAAGGAGGACACGAGGTGACTTGATTGAGGTGTATAGATAAATAGAGTGGATAAACAGTGCCTTTATCCCAGGATGGCAATGGTTAATTGAATGCATATTTTTAAGATAATTGGAGGAAATTGTAGGGGGAACATCAGAGGTAGTTTTTTTGCAGAAAGTGATAAGAATGTGGAATGCAATGCCAGGAATGATGGTAGAGACAGATACATTAGGGACATTTAAGAAATTCTTACATTAGCACATTTTGTGAAGCCAAGTTTTGTGTATTTATTGTTTACTTTCTAAAAATGTATTTTAACTGGATTATGGGCCAAAATTAATTATGTTTTCCACATTAATCATAGCAAACAAAAAATGTATCTGAAAATACAAACCTTAATACAGTATGCCCAATTTTTTTGATACATCACTCCTTGACATTTTCACCATATACTAACATTTACACTATAAATAAATTCAGGATATGCATTCCTGTGAAACACCTTCCAGCTATATCTCTTCCGAGAGTGAGCAATGCTGCATTAATTCACTGGGAAGCAATAAATCTTGAGACAAACACTTTATTATAATAATCATCTTTTTAAAACTATCACATAGACAGAAGATTATTTCATCCAAATAGGTCTAAGTATAGATCTCAGTACTTGCAGTTCTTTCCCTGATCAAATCCAGCATATTTCTTTTTAATTCATGCAATAACGTACATAAGTTTTAGACTTTGGGCTTAAAGTATTAACATCTATTTTCTTTCTCTAATTTTTCATCACACTCCTTTCTCAGATATCCAAGTGCAATTCTGCCACCCACTCAAAAATCCACTTCACACTGCATGTCCAACATGAGAAGTGATTTTTCCAGCTAAATACTGAAAAAAAGTGGGTGGTGTTTTTGATTCTATATATTTGTACTTCTACAATGTTACTTCATTCCATCATTGATTCTACTGGTTACCTGCAGCCTTGTCTATTTGAAAGACCTCCTAGCCAGTCTCCCAAGTTCCACTACGGAAGGCAATTTCACCGGTAACCTCAATCAACATTGAGATTTTTTAAAAAATAAACAATTTTTAAAAAATCTGATCTGCTCTAAACTTAATAAAACATCTCTCTTAACCAAAACTTCCGATTATATGTCTCCAATATTTCTATATGACTCCGTTATAAAATTTGTCCGATAAATATCTTGGGACATTAAACGCATTAAAATCAAAATCACTATACAAATACAACTTGTTAAATGTCAGAAGCCACCATCCCTACAAATCCGCAATCAAATCGTAGGCAATGGACAGTCGTCGCAACTACAAAACACTAGACCTTTTTTTCAATATCCCACACTACATTGAAGCCAAGCATACTAAAATAAAATCTAAACCAAATTGGTCATCGCGACCTGAAAATACATTCACCCTTGGCAGTGTTACCCGCCCAGTGGCCAAGTCCTTCTCTCCCAACAGGCAACATTACAAGTATACCGGTGAGCTGAACGCAAGGGTTTTGGCTAAATCACGCGAACCCCTTTCAGATGAATAGCAATGCATTCAGAGGTACATAATGACAGCCGAGCCAGTATTTTTTATTTTGCACATGGTGCCACACACCATGCACCGTGTCTTACACGCCAATTCCTATCCAGCACTTAACTCTGGCGCCTCCAAAGACCACCCTCGCCCAACGTGATAGGAGTAGTCCAAGACGCTCCGGCATTGATTGACACTCCGCTTGACCACTCATGCAGCCAATAGCCCTGACGTACACGGCATAAATACCCCAGGTGTGAGGTGGCATACAGTACTCACATTTTTGCTGCGGATCAGGGGCATTGATAAACCCTTTATACCGCTGCACTAGCTCCTTGTTCTTCATGCGGCCACCATTCCTCACCAAGAAATCGACCAGGGCGTCTTCTCGCAGCTCCTCGACGGGCTCGCACCCGGCCATAGCAGCTGGGAGGCGACGAGCCGAAGGTAACGGACCAGACGCGAACCTCCGCCGCGCGCCGCTCGCCCGCCCGCGTCGTGCTTCAAATTCCAGCCGACTGACTTACCGCGCAGGCGCAGCCACGCCTCCCAAGGCGCATGCGCAATAGCACTCTGGTCTGTTACCTTCTCAGTTCTCGGTTTACTGCTGTCCTGCTTTAGGGACTCAAATAAAAACTTAAGACAAACCAAGATAATAATGAATAGCTTGCATTAGATTAGGAATGTACGACTAAAAATATGCTTTGTGTTAATTATGATACACAGGAGTTTAGCATAGGAAGAGCAAAATTCCAGTAAGATGGTGGCGCGTTCAGACGCAGCAGCCACGCGGGAGCTAACCAAAGGCGATTTTGTCTCTACGATCACAGGACAACGCTGAACATTAACAACTTAGGGTATTGCAGGAGTACTCCATCTGCAAGCTGCTCTTTGGCAGAGGAACTGAAGTAGCTGGACTTGGCAGTAGCATGATCTGTGCTTACATCAGAGGTGTTGGAGGAGTCTGTGTGAGGGTGGTGGGCAATCCTAACAGTGAGGGATTGTCTTAGTCACTTTTCTGGTGATTGCAACACCCTTTGGACACTGTTAATGCTTCAAGGCTGATTCACTGATTTATTGGCAGACAACATGGGTGGACAGCGGCAAAACTGTGTTGCCTCGGTCATAGCAAGGACTAGGTCTCAAGCAAGTGTCTGTTTACAGTTGCCCAGGAGAAAAAAAGTCAAGAGTCAATGTGCTCCACTGGAGGTGGTGTGGTGCAGTATCCAAGCTGGAGTTGGTGTTGCCCCCAGTGTTTGCCTGGCAGAAGACAAACTTATATTTGACTGCAGACTGCTGCTGCATTTATTGACTCAGGGCATTGGACTATATTTTACTGATCTCTTTTGTGCTTGCTGTCCTTTATAACCATATAACAATTACAGCATGGAAACAGGCCATCTTGGCCCTTCTAGTCTGTGCCAAATGCTTACTCTCACGTAAGCATTATGTGTCTTGTGCTGTGTGTGACTGTCGGTACTATATTTTGCACCCTGGAATAATGCTGTTTTGTTTGGCTGTATTCATGTATTTTTGAATGATATTAACCTTGAACTGGAGCGGGATTGGGTGCGAACTGTTGCTGCCTTGCACAGAATGACATTGCATTTGGTGCACAAAGGTGGTGTGACGTCTAACTGCGAATAATTTGTCTTGGATAGTTCACTTGCAATCACAGACCCTGTTGAACATTGATCATGTAAAACAATGCAAGTCTATTTCCAGACGGTGGGGAAGCTGCATTCATTGCCTCAGTCATAGCAAGGGCTAGGGCTCAAGCCATGAGCTTGCCTGTTGCAGCAGTCCAGGAGAGAAGAAGCTGGAGGCGATGTAGTGCAGTGTCTATGCTGCATTGGGGGCTGACCTCTTCCATCAGTGCTGCCCTACAGTGTTCGATTGGTGGAGTGACAAGTTGGAGTGCATGTGTACATTCGTCTATAGACTGCTGGGATCAGCAAGAAGAAGCAGTTAACACCCATGAACCATTAATTTAGAGATCATGTCACTCAGGGACTTGGCTATTTTTTTTAGTGTGACTTTATTTTACTGGTGTCAAATATGTTCTTTCTTCTGTACAGTATATAACTGTCGGTACTGTGTTTTGCGTGTTGGCCCTGGAAGAACGCTGTTTCATTTGGCTGTATTAGTGTATGGTTGAATGCCAATTAAACTTGAACAAAAATGCAATGATGGAAACAAACTTTAGAAGCAAATACTTAACTAACATCTGTGTGTGGGGGGGAATAAAAGATTCAGATTAACTCTAGTTATGAAGTTCTTTGGTATTATCCAGAATTCTAAAATGGAGGAAGAGCATTTAGGATGATATTTGGAACCGTTAGCCTGCATTGAGAGTACACAGAAGGCTCCTGAAAGTAGTGCAAAGAGCTCACCATTTGTCGTTGTCCAATTGTAGCATTTCCACATTTACTGGGGCATTAAAAGGATGCAAAAAAAAAAACTTCAAGATGTAGACAAACTAAATGTGTGGTTAACAACATGGTAGATAAAGAAATGTGACGCTGTCCACTTTAATCTTAAAACACTTCTTAATTTGGAGAAGTTGTATAGCACTAAGACAAAACCAGCACCAAGGGGAGTTTTGCTTTGCTGCTATCCAGCTAAAACTTGCCACTTCGCTTAAAGCAACTCAAGTGGAGCTCTCAGACCAACCTCTGATAACACTTCCTCTCTGAGTGTCATTCTTCTTGTGTCAACCAATAATAGCCTCTTTTGTCTGTGCAGTGAGTGCTACAGTTCTCAAAAAGAAGCAAAGGTGACTTGGCAATAATGCTGTAAATGAGAATATGGAGAAGCTAAACATCAGAATCAGGTTTATTATCACTGGCATGTTGTGAAATTTGTTATGTGGCAGCAGTACACTGCAGTACATAAAACTGTAATTTGCATTAAGGAGGGTATATTAAAATATTAAGTAGGGCAAAAAAAGGGAAAATACTGAAGAAGTGTTCATGGATTCAATGCCCATTCAGAAATCTGATGGCAGAGGGGAAGAAGTTGTTTCTGAATTGTTGACTTTGTCCCTTCAGGTTTCTGTACCTCCACCCTGATAATAGCAATGAAACCAGGGCATGTCCTGGGTAATGGGGATCCTTAATGGTGGATGCACTTTTTTTTGGCACTGCTCCTTGAAAATATCCTGGATGCTGGGGAGGCTAGTGCCCATAATGATGCTGACTGAGTCTATGACTTTTTGTGGCTTACCCTGCCCCTCCCCCTCCCCCAAAACCAGATGGTGATGCAAACAGTTAGGATGCTCTCCACATCACATCTGTAGAAATTTGTGAATGTCTAGTGACATACCAAATCTCAAACTCCTAATAAAATACAGCCACTGTGATGCCTTCTTTGTAGTTGCATCGATATGTTGGGTCCAGGATAGATCCTTGGAGATGATGTCACTCAGGAACTTGAAATTTGCTTATTTTGATACCTCACTGGGGGGGAGTGTATTTTTTCACCCCCCCCCCCCCATTTCTGAATTCCACAATCAATTCTTTGGTCTTGCCTTGAGTGCAAGGTTGTTGCTGTGACACCACTCAACTAGTAATTTTATTCTCCCTTTCAAAGCATGCCATAAAAGTTGAGCTCATCTAGGAGTGAAGTGCCACTGCCATTCATGATGTTAGGTTTCACTTTGTAGGAAGTAATGGCCCCGCCAGAGTTGATGTGTATCTGATTCCACCTCTAACCTTAATCAGAGTTGTTATGTAGTGAGGTCGTCTGCTGCTTATCAAACATGATATGCTGTAGAAGCAGTGATGGCATTAGTTTACAGTAAACATGACAAGGTCTTTATAAAAAGTCATGATTAATCAATTCACCTGGCCTCTGTAAACAGAAATAGTTGCAATGTTACACCAATAATTGACTCTACCCCGGTAGTAATGGCAGTCTTCAAGTGAACCACTTGGCCATTATTTGTATTCATTGAGCACTAGTCTTGAACAAGGCCATGTAGGCCATCTTGTGCAGTCCTAATCTGTGCCTGTTGACTTCAGTCAGACTTTGTTTTGGACTAGCAAGGAGATGGCCTGTTCTGCTTTTTTTTTTAATGCCCCGGATGTTCATTGTATACATTTTCAGAATTGAGGAAAGATATGTTTCAAAGGGGTAGGTCTTTGGATGAGTTAGCTGTAAGTTCATTGGCAAATTTAGATAGTATACTCAGCTTGTGCATATGAAATTATTAAACGTCAGTATTTAAAATACCTATTTGTTTTTCTGCACCATAGGATGAAAAGATGAAAACAAAAGCTTCATAACATGTTGAATCTTAAAGTAACCTTATTTGGAATTTTGTAGAGCGAACTGAAATGGTTTAGAAATGTATGCGATCCTGAAATTTTAATTGAAGATTATGACTCTACATTAATTTAATGGACTGATGTCAAAGATGTGGGGTGATAGTCTGGAGTTCCAAAACTGAGTTTTGTTGTCACTGTTTAATCCTCTTTGCTTATGTGTACAATATAAACAATGTTAGTGGTAATCTTTTAGCCGCATCCAAATAATCACAATAACTAATTGTTCCTACTACATGGCAATACCTTGATTCACCATGACATCAGATAGTTACTCTTAAACTCATTATCCACTTGGCTTTTCAGCACACCTTATTTTGGACTCAAATTTGTTTAAAGCTGCTTCTATCTTAATTTTGTGTGTGTGTGTAAATAAAAATATATCACCATCGCTCATGTGATCAATTACTCTATTGGCAAACAGACCTTCAAATGCTATAGATTTGGGAATTCCTTCCTGAAACCACTTCTGCTCTATTTTTCAGGTGGTACTCCTTAAAATGTGTCTTTGACTAAGGTTTTGGTGAACTACATTAATATGTCATTATAGCTTGGTGGCAATGCAGTTATGAATCTCTTTGGCTGATCTTGTTGAATTAACATCTGCCTTTAACTGAGTCCAATCTACACTCAGTGGCCATGTTATGAGGTACCTCCTGTACCTAATAAATTGGCCACTGAGTGTCTGTTTGTTGTCTTCCTGCTGTAGCTCATCCACATCAGGGTTCGATGTGTTGTGCACTTAGAGATATTCTTCTGCACAATGTTCTTGAAAAAAATAGCTATTTGAGTTATGGTTGCCTTCCTGTCCGTTTCAACCCATCTGGCCTTTCCCCTCTGACCTCTCATTAACAAGGCATTTTCGCCCACAAGCAGTGAAGTTGGACACATCAAACATAAGGAAGGAAACCTAGTTTCATTTGCAAACTTAGCCACAAAACCATCAATTCTGTTATCCAGATCATTAATGCATAATGTGAAAAGTAGCAGACCCACTGCTGACCCCTGTGAAACATTACTGGTCATCAGTAGCTGACCAGAAAAGCCCCAGTTATTCCATTCTTTACCTTCTGCCAGCCAGCCAATCTTCTGTCAAAACTAGTGTCTTTCATTTAATACCATAGGCTCTTGTTTAGTAATCTCATGCACTGCACCTTGTCAAAAGTCTTCTGAAAATCCAAGTAAACAACATGTATTGGCTCTCCTTTGCTATCCTGCCAGTTATCATTTGTTAGGCAAGGTTTCCCCCTTAACGAAGCCACGCTGACTGTGGCCTCCAAGTACCCTAAAAACTCCTTTAATAATGGACTCTAACATCTTGCAACCACTGCATTCAGGCTAACTCACCTATAATTTCCTGTCTTTTGCCGTGCAGCCTTCTTCAAGAGGAGTATAATTTGAATGGGAGATGTCACCCCCAGCACCATATTTGTGCCTACCTTATTTCAGTGAGGGACAGGTGGTTGAGTGTGTCACTGAGGAAGAAAGGGGTTTTTCACTGTTGCTCACATCCCAAAACTAGATGATTATCTTAATCACAAAGGGGTTTTCTGGATTTGGTATTCTGCTGTCACATTTACTGAGATACGGTGAACAACTGGCCTTGCATTCTGTCCAAACAGAATGCAAATCATTAAACAATGAATTGAGGTAGAACAATGTAAAACAATAACAATGTAGAATGAACTGTAACAGATACAGAGGAAGTATAGCACAGGTGATTAATGCTTGGTATGTCAACTGCTCAGCACGGTTGTTCAGTTGCCGTATTGAGTTGTTGTATATCCAGATGGGATGTTTTCTACAGTGCATCAATAAATTTGGTAAGAGTCAACGAGGAAATGTCAATTTTCAAATTCCTTTAGCTTCAAGTTCACATTTGTCATTCAACTGTATATACCGTATGTACGTCACCAAAGAAAACAATTTCCCCTGACCAAGCTGCACAATACGGTACATGTAACTCAAACACAATACAAAGTACTACTACCAGAGATGAATTAACAAATAGTAACATGTATGCTGACAGATTGATATTTAGCATGAGGTGCATTATGACATGTTTAAAAAAAATAAAAATAAAATAAAGGGCAACTGGTGCTTCATATGTGAAGACCTGGGTGTGGCAGGAAGTTTGTCGCTCAGCCTGGTGGAAGAAGCTGTTTTGCATCCTAATAACCCTTGTCCAGATTGCATGTAGAGGTGTTGTTGAGTCCTGAATGTGTAGGATCATCAGCACATTTTAAAAAGTGATTCTCATGCATCTGGAAAGGGCACTGACTATGTACTCATTCTCAAGGAAATGGAACTCTACAGCACGATTGATCAGAGAAATGTATCTTGAGGTACCCCAGCTCTTCACACCAGCTTACAGACCTACCACAGGTGGGTGTGTGAGCAGTGATGCATGAAGAACCAAGCAAGTATCAGAATTATCAAAACTGCTTGGGTTCCTAAAACTGAGATTCTGGCACAGTCGGGGCTTTACTTTGGAGAGTCTCTTGGCTCCTGATACATGGATCTATGCCCTGGTTAATTTGTAATTGATCTCCCCTAAATTGTGCTAGATTTTTATGTGCATGTTATGGGCATGCCCTGGGTGATGGGGACCTTAATGATGGATGCTGACTTTTTGAGGCATCATCTTTTGAAGATGTCCTTGATGTTGGTGAGGTTAGTGCCCATGATGGGGTTGGCTGAGTTTGCAACTTTTCTTTTCTGCTTCAGTGCAGTGGTCCCTTATACTAGATTGTTATGCAACCAGTTAGAACGCTCTCCATGGTACACATGTAGAAGTTTGTGAAAGTCTTTGATACCAAGTCTTCTCAAACTCTTACTGAAATTTAGCTGATGTTGTGCTTTCTTTGTAATTGCATCAACATGTTGGGCCCAGGATAGATCTTCAGAGATGTTGATACCCATGAACTTAAAATTGCTCACCCTTTCCACTGCTGACGTCTTGATGAGGACTGGTATGTGTTTCCTCAACTTTCCCTTCCTGAAATCCATAATCAAAACTAGTGACATTGAGTGCAAGTTTGTTGCAACATCGCTCAACCAGCTAATCTATCTCACACCTGTACGCCTCCTTGTCGCCATCTGAAGTTCTGCTGGCAATAGTTGTCATCAGCAAATTTATAGATAGCATATGAGCTGTGCCTAGCCATGTGTCCTGGTTGTAGGGAGAGCAGAGCACTGGGCTAAGCATGCATCCTTGAGGTGTGCCAGTGTTGATATTCAGTGAAGGGATCTTATGTCTGATCTGTACTGACTGTCTCCAAATGAGGAAGTTAAGGATCCAGTTGCAAAAGAAGGTACAGAGATTCAGGTTTTGGAGCTTGTTGATTAGCCCTGAGGGTGCGATTGTGTTGAACACTGAGTTGTAATCAATAAACAGCAGCCTGATGTAGGTATTGCTATTGTCTGGGTGATCCAATGCCGTGCAGAGCCAGTGAGATTGTGTTTCCTGTAGACCTATTTGGCAATTGCAGTGGGTCTAAGAGGTCATTCCTTGGGTAAGAGTTGATTCTGGCCATGACCAACCTCTGAAAGCACATCACAATAGATGTGAGTGCACCTGGATGATGGTCATTGAGATAGCTCACCTTGCTCTTGGTTGTGCTTGGTATGATTGTCGGGCTTTTGAAACCGGTGGGAACCTCCGACTGAAACAGAGATTGAACCTTCACTAAAAAAACTCAGCACTGCATTCCAGAACCCAAGACTCATTACGCAAAAATAAGACCCTGATGGCACTTCTAGTTCTTGTGTAAATTATGGACATTCCATGTCTTCTAGTTCATGATTCCTCTGTCAAAGGACATTAGAGCCACTGTTCCCTGTCTATTCTGACTGCTGCCTATATTTTGGTTTTAAATACAGAGAATTGTAAAATCACGCAATAACTCAGCAGAAAGCAAAACAGACTATTTCAGGTTGAAAGCCTCCTTGATCTGAGATAACTCTGTCTATCTGCATTGCTGCCCGGTCTGCTGAGTAGTTTCCAGCAGTTTCTGTTTCTATTGCAGATTTCTAGCATAGAACCATAGAGCCATAGAACATTACAGCACAGAAACAGGCCTTTTGGCCCTTCTTGGCTGTGCCGAACCATTTTTCTGCCTAGTCCCACTGACCTGCACCAGGGCCATATCCCTCCATACACCTCTCATCCATGTACCTGTCCAAGTTTTTCTTAAATGTCAAGAGTGAGCTCGCATTCACCACTTCATCTGGCAGCTCATTCCACACTCCCACCACTCTCTGTGTGAAGAAGCCCGCCCCAATATTCCCTTTAAACTTTTCCCCCTTCACCCATGACCTCTGTTTTTTTTCTCCCCTGGCCTCAGTGGAAAAAATCTGCAGGATTCTTTCATTTTCACATCATAAATCCATTGTTCTGTACTGTATGCTGTACAAAGCTCAGCATCCTAGTATTCTTTTCAACAGCATTCTCAAAATGCCCTACCACTTTGTGTGTGGGGTGGGGGTGTGGAAAACACTGATATGCCTTCTGTTACCTATGTTTTTGCATTCCTTTTAGAATTGTGTACACTGTTTCTATTCTTTCATCTCGTGCTTCCTGCCAAAATATAACATTTCACATTTTTAGCATTAAATCTATCCATTATCTATTCACCCATTCCACCAGCCCATCTATCTATCTTGAAATGTATCAATATCCTCTGCACTGTTTACTGTGCCCCCATGCCTGTGTCATCTGCAGAATTCAGAAACCATGCAGTGAATTATTATACATCTCTTTCCTGTGCACTTTCCTCCAGGTGAAGCTACTATTTTCTGTAAAATAGCTTACCTTCCAAAAATTCAAAACGCCGCTTTCAAGAAAGTTGAGAAATAGATAGAATAATCAAATCTTAACTTCCTGCAAGAATTATTTTTGAGTTGTGTTAGAAAATTTTCTTTCCATGAGTCATTAAACAGGTTATATTACCTTGTCTTAAGACCCTGGATATAAATTATTTCCAGAATATAAAGAGAAGAAAGGCTTGCATTTATAGTAATCTGATCATCCCAAAGTGCTTAATAGAAAATTAGACTTATTACATGCAGAGAACTTCTTTAACATTGGATTTTACCAGTTCTCCAACTTTCTCAGCTCTGAAAACTGTCTAGTTTGTTCACCTCCTCAGCTTGTCTTCATAAGCATAAAGCTTTGGTGGAAGGAGACTTATGGGAATCATTAACAAGGCCATGGACCTACTGTGTCATATGATTAGAAGTGCTGTAAAGTATGCGTAGAAGTCCCAGGGAAATAATAGTACAGTCACTGGAGTAGAGTATGGTGTTCTCTTTAAGGGGTTATTCCCTTAATGGAGAATGCCTGTGCATGACAATGTTTACTGTGGGAAGGCTGAACAGGTAGCCACCACATGGTCCTTGACAGATGACGGTTGAGTTCCATGGCCTAGATTGCAGTAGCTTTCCTCTGTCTTTCCTGCTGTTGTGATGCCTCATCTTGGTTGGATTGCTTTTGCTCTGGAACCTTCCTTTGACCATGGATGGCCCTACCAGGAGCTAAGTTCCAGACTACATCAGTCTTGGAATCTCAGGAACTGATAAGCCTCTCCTCCATGACAAGGTGACGATCTTCGGAGAAATTGCAGGGAATATAACAGAATTGAAGGGGTGCGGGAAGTTACCAAGTCATTAGGATATAAAATTTTGAAAACATCGATTCCTTCTGTTTGATTAAAGATAATTTGAAGGTAAAAAGATCTGATGCTGTATTAAAAGTGAAAATTTTGAATCCCCAACTTAACATCACCTCTTTTTACAAAGATGTGCTCATAAACTTGTACTAGGCAGGCAAAAGAAATTGCACATTGGATGTTGGCTCCTTTCACTGGTGTCATTGTGAAGGCTCTAGGAAACACTTTTTCATGTTGTTAATCTAGTGCCAAACAATGCAGGAAGCAGAATGTCAGTAAAACATTAGATGATTTTGTAATGGAGGGCTGCATGGAAACATTAGCACAGTTGTTTGCCAATGTTTATAAAAGTTTTCTAGCAGACCATGGTCCAAAGACTCTACACAATGCCAAAAGTCTTGCTTTCAGGATTGAAGCTGGGAACTTGGCTTAGGCTCAAATGCTTTGTGATACCTGTACAATTAAGCATTTTAAAGGGGCACTGTCATTAAGAGCTTTTGGCTTGTAATACTCATTTTTAGCTTTGGCAACCTATTTAAGCGAATCTGTGATTCAAAATGCATTAGAGAACAGAATCCTGGCAGCTAGGTTCACAAATCCTCAGGGATTGTGCTGTAATTTCCAAGAATTAAATAGTAATCTCTTGAGAACTGCTGTGATCAATGCAGGAGAGTTAAAAGCCCATAGGAATGGCATTGGCACTAGCAATGTGAATTAGCCTGTTGAAGCCACTAGAGTATGTATGGGGAATATATACTTACACCCTTGTTACTATTGATTACAATGGTCAGCTGGCACTAATTAAAGTCCCCAGTTAAGAATGCCTGATTTCTAGACCGACTGTACATATGAGTGTGCATCTGGGAGACTGGTGGGATGGATTTTCTGGTTCTGTTGGGTAGGAACAGGGTATTTCCAAACAAGGGAAAATCTGCAGATGCTGGAAATCCAAGCAACACACAAAATGTTGCAGGAATTTGGCAGGCCAGGCAGCATCTATGGATAAAAGTACAGTCAACATTTCAGGCTGAAAACCTTAGGCAGGACTGGGGGTGGGGGGGAGGGGAGAAAACAGCTTGTGTTAAATGCTTTTAAACCACTAGGTTGAGTGGTATCCGGGATCAGCTTTGATGGAATGGCAGAGCAGACTTGATTGGCTGAATGGCCTAATTCTTCTATGTCTTATGATCTTGTGGTCTTGGGTTCAGGAACAGTTATTGCCCCTCAACCACCAGGCTCTTGAACCAAAGCATCACTCAACTTCACTTGTCCCATCAATGACTTGTTCCCACAAGCTATGGGCTAACTTTCAAGGAATCTTCTTCTCATTCTCTACTTGCTGTTTGTTATGTTTTTTCTTTTTTTGCTTGGTTTGCTGTCTTTAAGACATGGGTTGTTTGCCCATCCTGTTGGGTGCGGTCTTTCAATGATTCTGTTGTTGCTTGAATTTACTGCGTATACCTGCAAGAAAAAGAATGTCAGGGTTATATATGGTGTACCTGGATGATAATTTACTTTGAACTTATAGTAGTATTACAAGAAGTTTTGAGTCCATTATTGAAGAAGAGATGTGCTGTCATTAGAGAGAGACCAGAGCAGGTTCATGAGAATGATCCCAGGATTGAAAAGGTTAATGAGTATTTGATGGCTGTGAGCCTGTATTTGTTGGAGTTTAGAATCTGAATCATAATCTGGCTTAATATCATTGGCATATGTCATGAAATTTGTTGTTCTATGGCAGCAGTACTTTGCAAAACACAAAAACTAAATGACAATAAGAAATATGAAACATTAAATTTGTAGTACAAAAAGAGAACTAAAAGATAGTGAGGTAGTGTACATGAGTTCATTGCCCATTCAGGAATCTAATGGCAGAGAGGAAGAAGGGGTGTGATAGATCCTAGGTACTGGGGCCCTTAATGATGAATGCTGTCTTTTGAAGCTGTCCTCAATACTGGGGAGGTTCATGGCTATGGAGTTGACTGAGTTGGTAACTTTAAAGTTGTTTTTTTTTTCAATCCTGTGTAGTGGCCCCTCTGTATACCAGACGGTGATACAACCAGTGAGAATGCTGTCCACAGTATATCTGTAGACATTTGCTAGAGTCCTTGGTGATATACCAATCTCCTCAAATTCCTAATTAAATATAGCCACTGTCCTGTCTTTTTTGTAATTGCATCAGTGAGTTGGGCCCAGGACAAATCTTCAGAAATGTTGACTTCCAGGAACAATAAATTGCTCAGCTTTCACATTGACTGGTATGTGTTTCCTTGACTTCATCTTCCACAATCAATTCCTTGGTCGTAATAATGAGTGTAGGGTTGTTATTGCAACACCGCTCAGCCAGCTGATCTGTCGCACTCCTGTACACCTTGTCACCATTTGGAAATTCTGGCAACAATAGTTGTGTCAGTGACTTACAGAAGATGTTTGAGCTGTGCCTGGCCCACAATCGTAGTTGTAGAGAGAGCAGAGCAGTGGGGAATGTTGATTGTTGGTGAGGAGGAGATGTTATTTCCAATCTGGAAGACTATAGCCTCCCAATGAGGAAATCAAGGATCCATCTGCAGTGGGAGGTACAGAGGCCCAGGTTTTGGAACTTGTTGATTTATACTGGTGTTGAATGTTGGGCTGTAATCAATCCAAGACCAAGTGGAGAGCTAGTGAGAGTGCATCCACTGTAGACCTATTGTGGTGATAAGCAGTTTGCAGCAGGTGCAGGTCCTTGCTTAAGCAGGAGTTCATTCTGGCCATGATCAGCCTCTCAAAACACTTTATCACAGCAGATGTGAGTGCAACCGGGCAACAGTCATTGTGGCAGCTTTTGCATTGGTATGATGGTCACCCGTTTGAAACAAGTTGGAACCTCTGAGTACAGCAGTGAGAGCTTGAAGATGTCCCTGAACACGCCTGCCAGTTGGTTGGCACAGATTTTCAGTACCCTACTAGGTACACCAACAGGGCCTGACATCTTTAGAAGAATGAGGGAGGAGGAATCTCATTGAAACCTATTGAATATTGAGAAGCTTAGATAGCGTGGACATGGCAAGGAGGTTTCCTTGATATTACAGCCTCAAAATGTGTCCCTTTAGGAATTTTTTTTTTTTGCCAGATGGTGATGAGACCATGGAACTTACTGCCTCAGCTGGCTGTGGAGGCCAAGTCATTGAGTATGTTTAAAGCAGAGGTTGATAGGTTCTTGATTAGTAAGGGCATCAAAGGTTAAGGGGAAAAGTCAGGTGAATGGGGTTGAGAGGGATAATAAATCAGCCATGCTGAAATTGCAGAGCAGACTTAATGGGCCGAATGGCCTATTTCTGCTCCTCTGTCTTACAGTCTCTCATCAACCACTACCCTTCACAGATCCCTGAGCCGTAACAACTGGATTGGGTTGAGCCAAGTAGAGCTGGAGGGCTAAGCAGCTTCGCCCACTCACATTGCTTTGCTTATTTCTGGCTTACGACCAGTTCTCTGGAATCTAACTCCATTGTAACCTTGGAATTGCCTATGTCCTGCTTGATGCTTAAATGGCTAGCAACAACTGTACCTGGACAGATATAATGAAATCTAGAACTACACTGCTCAAAGGAAATGTGCATTATGGCTGTAAATGGCATGTTTAGAAAAATCTGTACAGCCCATTTGTGGAATAAAACTGCCTTTTCCATATTGCTCAGGCTCTACACGAGATATTGCTACGGGAGGTGCATCGGAGGAGGGACCCTATATGGGATGGGAGAAGTCATGAAGGGAAACTGCTAAGTCTTAATGGGAGAAGGGCACACAGGAGTTCAACATCAGGAATCTAATGCTAAGGATGTGTTTCCATCATTGAGAGAAGGTAAATAACCTTGCATTGGTCATGGTTAGTGAACACATCCTCAAAGTTAGAAGTATATTTATTATAGTATGTACTGTATATGTCACTGTTTTTTACTTTGAGATTCATTTCCTTCTGAGTATTTATAAGAAAATAAATACAATAAAATTTATGAAAACTCAATATTCCTCTTTATGCTTCTCATTAAATGAACTATTACCATCACACACTGCTCCATCTGATTCACCCTAAATGTGCCTAACACCAATCTACCAAGCAGATTTGTGAAATCTTTAATTCTTTTCGCTCCTTATGGAGCATAGGGCCTCAACAAAAGTCCTCCACTTCCTGCGATCTCTAGCAGATGTTTTTGCAGTCTCCCAAGTTTGGCCGGTGGCTTTCAGTTCATCCAAAAGCCTACGCCTCCAGGTTTGCTTTGGGCAACCTCTTCTTCTCTTCCCTTGTGGATTCCATTCGAGTGATTGTCAAGTGCATTCGACTGGCTCTTCTTCAAGGTGTGGCCGACCCATCTCCACTTTCTCCTCCTTTTCTGAAATACCATGGGCCCTTGGTTTGCTCTCTTCCATAGGTCTAGGTTTGACACTCTGTCGTACCACTTGAGGCAGAGGATCTGCTGGAGGCATTTGTTGAGAAAGGTAGATTTGTGAAATAACCCAGTTTTATTTTCTTACCAGTACTCCAACATTATTAACCACATCAATTATTGTGGCATTCATTGCCAAATTTATGATATTCATTACCCCAGTTGGCTGTAGAGGCACAGTCATTGTGTATATTTAAAATGGAGGTTGATGGGTGTCAAAGGTAATGGAAAGAAGACGGGAGAATGGGGTTAAGAGAGAATAAATCAGCCATGATGGAGCAAATGTGTTGGGCCAAGTGGCCTAATTCTGCTCCTACACCTTATGGTCTTACAATTTTCCACAAATTCCCAGGTAACCAAACATTGTAAACATGCCACTGGTGAACTTATGAACTTACTAGTATGCTTTTCTCTTTCCTGCAGGAGAAGATGAAATACCAACACAGGATAGATCAGAAGTCAAGGCAGGGTCAAGAACACTTGCTTCACTCTTAGCCATCTGCTCAAAAACCAAAACTGACCCTTGAAGTTAAAAGAACAATCTTCATGTGATGAATCATCAGACGTGATTGCGCTGGAGGACTGCGGATCTCCAGTGGCACCAAGTACTGCTCTGAGTGCTCAAATAGGGGCTTTGGAGTTTGATGTGCATGTACTCTGTCCAATTTACAACTATTTAAGTGCAAGATTGTGAAGACATTATAAATGAGCCTGATTTGGCTTTGACCTGACTTTTCTGCTTATAAGCTGCTCTTGATAATTGTCTTGATAAGCTGCTCTTGACAATTTTATTTTGATAAAGGTCAAAATCCTAGACATTTTCTCCTTTCAGCAGCCCATGGTGTTAGGAATGATTACTGTACTAAAAAAATTGAAGCAGCTCTCTTTTGCAATACTTAATTTATTTTGCAGTGTACTGCTGCCGCAAAGCAACAAATTTTATCCACGTATCAGTGATATTAAACCTGATTTTGACAATGTGTCCAATAGATTCACTACCTTGTGGGCGCAGAAATTTCTTCTCATCAGAGCACCAAATGGCCTTGTCCTTTATGTGGATAAGTAACCCCTGGTTCTGAGGTGCCTTAACCAGGGGAAATGTCACACCTTTATGTACCCTGTCAGCCCTGTAAGAATTTTGATTTATTTGTCTCAAGGCCAACTGCCACAATTAATCAACTAACAGCCCAAATCAGGAATCACTCATGGGATTTTCCTGATTTGTGAGGTTCAGTGGATATGTCAGTGATACACAAAATCTGATAACAAAACAAAAATGGAGCATAGTTTGAAAGTGAATACTTGTGGTGCTCCTTTATCCCTTGAATTCTGACAGCAGACTCCTCTTTTAAAAGCCCCAGCTACATAACACATGTTTACAAGCATAACAGCTGTTCTGATTATTTTCAATTCAGTACATCACATCATTGCTTAAATAACCACACTCTCTATAATCTTCTGCATCCCTAGTCCTCCAAATGTGATAGATATGATCCTATGTTTTGTTTGTGTAATCGGTCTTTTATTATGTGCTATTTTAATAGCACCTAGCCATCTCCACACATCTGTCACTTCAAATCGTTGAATCTGACATCCGTTCTAGGTTGATGTGGTCAGAATTAAAGCTAACTTCAATTAATTGTCAGTTGTGGCTAAATGGAGGTAGTCTTTCTCGAGTTGGAAGGTCATGAGTTCAATCCCTACTACAGAGCCATAAAAAAAAACCACAGAATCTAGACCAAAAGCCTAAAACTTGTCAGGAATTCTGCAGTTTGGATGAAATGTTAAATTAAAATTCTATCACACACTTTAAAGAAGAATGTAGTTCCCTCTGACCTGGCCGATAAATATCCCTCAAGCAACAGAATTAAGAGTAAATGATAAATGCTGGATCAAGTTCTAATGAAGTGTCTTGGCATGAAACATCTGTTTATTTCCCCTACTGATGCTGCTTGACTTGCTGAATTCCTCCAACAGACTGTGTTGCACAGAATTAAAATAGATTATCTGCTCAGTTTCCTATTCTACTTGCAGCACCCAGCTGCAATAATTTCCTACATTAATACTCTTTAAATCTGCTGGCTGTTACATATTTCCTTTATAAATACTTGTCTTCAATTGAGTCCAAGGATGCCCTGCAGAGCTATTTTCCAAATGAATAGAAGGCCGTGGATTGAAATTGTTACCAGCACTTCTGTGTGCAGATCCCCTAGTGTAGAGGCTGCTGCGCATGAAAACTCCCATTAAAGGGCAGACATATGCAGCTAGACTGCTAACTAAAGCCTGGATGAGTGTATATTACTCTCAGCCTAATCGTTCTTCATTAGCTTCCTGTATCTTTTAGATTTGATTTTAAAGTCCTCTTGTTTTTAAAGTGCTCAATGATCTGGGACTGGAGTAAATAACAGAATTGCTTTTGTTTAATAACCCTGCTCAAGCTCTCAGGTCTTCTTCTGTCAGTCTCTTAAATTTAAACTATCTCTCTCAAAAGATAATTGGCTGGTCAGTTTTTTTGAACAATGCTCCTAAATGGTGGAACTCAATACTTTAAACTAGAAGGGCTGCAGACTCAGATAACACTTAAATGCCAACTCAAAACCTAATTATTTAACTTTGCTTTTAACTAACATCTTTTTGTCTTTTAGTTTCATGTTTGCACTTTATCCCACTGTAAAGCACTTTGAACTTCATTGCTTGTATGAAAAATGCACATGAATCTCATGAACATATAGCTACAAGGGTTAACCTCTGAAATAAGGACTTGTTGGCTGAAAGAGTCTGATCCTTCTCGGATCACTATTGGAGGGTCTTCCAGGTTGGTACCTTCCCAGTTTCATTCTGAAGATTGCTGGCTGATGTCCTTGACATCTCCTGCCATATCATCTTTCCAAGCCAACTTGCCTGCCTGATCACTGTCTGGATACATCTTTTCTGGTCCGATGGGACTGAATCAGATTTGATTTCACTTACATACTGTGTGCTGTGAAATTTGTTTTGTGGCAGCATTACAGTGAAGACATTATTAAAAAATATACTATGTATATATGTATATCTGTATATACATATATAGTAATTTGTGTTACAAATCAGAATCAGGTTTATTATCACTGGCATGTGACGTGAAATTTGTTAACTTAGCAGCAACAGTTCAATGCAATACATAATCTAGCAGAGAAAAAATAAAAATAATAACAAACAAGTAAATCAATTACATATTAAATAGATTAAAACATGCAAAAAACAGAAATACTGTATATTTAAAAGTAAAAGTGAGGTGGCGTCCTAAGATTCAACGTCCATTTAGGGATTGGATGGCTGAGAGGAAGAAGCTGTTCCTGAATTGCTGAGTATGTGCCTTCAGATTTCTGTACCTCCTACCTGATGGTATAGTGAGAAAAGGGCATGCCCTGGATGATGGAGGTCTTTAATAATGGACACTGCCTTTCTGAGACACATCTCCCTGAAGATGTCCTGGGTACTTTGTAGGTTAGTACCCAAGATGGAGCTGACTAGATTTACAACCTTCTGCAGCATCTTTTGGTCCTGTGCAGTAGCCCCTCCATACCAGACAGTGATGCAGCCTGTCAGAATGCTCTCCATGGTACAACTATAGAAGTTTTTAAGTGTAGTTATTGACATGCCAAATCTCTTCAAACTCCTAATAAAGTATAACTGCTGTCTTGCCTTCTTTATAACTACATCAAAATGTTGGGACCAGGTTAGATCCTCAGATCTTGACACCCAGTAACTTAAACTGCTCACTCTCTCCACTTACGATCCCTCTGAGGATTGGTATGTGTTCCTTCATCTTAGCCTTCCTGAAGTCGACAATCAGCTCTTTTGTCTTACTGATGTTGAGTGCCACGTTGTTGCTGTGTCACCACTCCACTAGGTTTTCACCACAATGGTTGTATCATCAGCAAATTTATAGATGGTATTTGAGCTATGCCTAGCCACAGTCATGTGTACATAGAGAGTAGCTCTGCAGCTTTTTCCAATCCTCTCCCTTGGCCACCCCATATCAGTTGGTGATGTAACCTGTTAGAATGCTCACCAATGTACACCTGTAGAAATTTCCTGATCTTTGGTGACATACCAAGTCTCCTTAAACTGCTAATGAAATATAGCTGCTGTCGTGCCTTCTTTGCATCAATATGTTGGGACCAGGATAGAAATTCAGAGCTGTTGACAGTCATTTGAGACTGCTCACCCTTTCCACTGCTGACCCCTTGATGAAGACTGATGTGTGTTCTTTCAACTTCTCCCTCTCTTCCTGAAGTCCACCATTAGTTCTTTGGTTGTACTGGTGTTGAGAGCAAGGTTGATGTTGTGACACCACTCAAAACTGAGGTTAACTTGCTTCCACTTTGTGTTCTTTATTTTTTCTAAAGTGACTAAAGAGCCCAGTGTGGGAACCGCAGACCCTTCCACAGATGGATTAGGTGATGACGATGCAAAAAGCGGATGGGTGATTTGTGAACGTTTCCTCCAAGGTGTCTGCATGTCTTTTGCTATTAGTGCACAAAGGTATTTAAACTGTGCACAAAAGGTTGTCACTCTCTACCTCGTTGGCATGTTAAGTATGTTTCACGATCATACACAACCACATTCCTTTTCTGTTTTCTGATGTGGACAGTTCACAATGTGGAGTTTGCAATGAGTTGTCTGCAGATTTTAGAACTTGTTTATACTGTTTTTATTGAAGAAATTATCGATTCATTGTTGAATTCTAAAGAAGTCAAAGGACATGCAGCGCAAAAGAACTACTGGCTCATTTAAAGCATAATGGCTTATTATACTTAGAATAACTTCAGGTTTACTTCCACTTAAAGATTCTGTGTGATATTCTTGTCACTGGGCAAACAAGTCCAGTTTGGGTCACTGACCACAAGATCAGTGTGCACACTGGTCATTACAAATTAGAGGGAACATTGTCTGTGAAGTAGTTTGTATCTCCTGTTTCTTATTCACTTTCTGTGTGTTTGCAGTGCTTGGCTTGAGGTTCTCAATACAATCCCAAATGCTCCTACTTTTTGAGCAATCATTTATCAGATATTCTAAAGAGTCGGTATGGATTTTGTCCTTCAAGGAAGTTTGAAGCTCTTTTCTATTTATCCACCTGGTTTTCTCCTCCCACAACAGAGTTTGCAGTTGAAATTACTTTAGTCCAAGCATGGTAAATCTGTGGAATTTGTTGCCACGAGCGGCTGAGGAGGCCAAGTCATTGGGTGCATTTAAGGCAGAGATTGGTTTATGATTAGCCAGGGCATCAAGGGGTGAGGGGAGTGGGAATGACTGGAAGAATTGGATCAGCCATGATTGAATGACAGAGCAGACTCGATAGCTGAATGGCATACTTCTGCTCCTATATCGTATGGTCCATTTTGGAAGCCTGGTACAGCAGATTAATTAGCCTTGTTGTGTAGCCCTGTGCTGAGCATGTGGACCCTCACTGGTTCAATTGTACTTCCAAAGAATTTGAAAGACTTTACCTACGATGCCTTTGGAAGCCTGCTGTAGGTAAATGCAGTGCAACGGCCACCACTATCCATTAAACCATGAGTTTTGCACTTGGTCAGGATTTTCACATACCATTTCCCTTAATCAACTAAAGGCCACGTCAGTACTTTGAAGCCAGTAGTGCATTTCACCATCAACGTCTTTTCACTAATTGTTGGCTCCAATGATCTAGGCCCACATTTTCTAGTATCTTACAATGAGCCTTTATTGTCAGAGAACAGTATGTTAATGTGCATCATGCTGTTGGTCTTGAATGTAAGGCACTCGTAATCAAGCTTACAATGTCAGTCAAGTTTTGACACAATAATAAAAGCATTTACACATGCTTGAGAGGCTCCCCATCAATTTCATTCTGCCTCATAATTCTTCACCTTCTGCAATAGTGGGAGATTCTAGATAGAAGATGCATGATATCATGGCCTCTTGCACAGTTGAATATCTGGTTCTTGCCTCAAGAGTGTCCCCTTGGCTGATCAGGATTTGCCACAGTCCTTGTCTGAGTAGTCTTATTCCAAACTGGTATCCTTGCCTTGAAAACAAATTTAATAAGGGGATGAACTTATTTTAAAATCCTGTCACAGATTCACAGGGCTTTGACAGTGTTGGCTCCAGAACAGCAAATGTGCATCACTGTTTCCATTTTATTCACTGTTTCAACAGTGTTCCAACAAAAAAAGATGGGCATCTCTAGTGCAGGGGAGCACTGCCATCGGCCTTTAGTGTTCTCACATCTTGGAAGGATTGTAGGTGCTGATAACTAACCTATGACTTACATTGGACTCTTGTGGATGCCAGCTAAAGGAGGAATCAGCTGAATTCCGGGTGTCTTGTGTTTTCAAAGCCTTCAAACTTTATAAATTGCTTAAACCCAATACCCATTACTGATGAAGGGTCTCAGCCCAAAATGTTGACTGTATATTCTCCTCCATCAATGCTGCCTGACCTGTTGCGTTTCTTCAGTATTTTGTGTTTGTTATCCATTACATAATTTCTCATAGTTTTGAAACAAACTTTAAAGACACAATTTATAGATAACAGAAAATTAAGATTGCTTTCTTTCAGATCACATAATATATACTACGGTATGTATTAATATTTGAGTAATATTGTAAATTGTTTGATTAAGCATTCTTTGTTTACATAATTCATTACAGGTTAAATGTCAGACATCATTATGCCACCACATCATGTGTACGTTCCACACTAAAGTAAAACAAAATAGATATATTTATCCCTGGATCCCATGTTTTTCTTTTGAATAGTTTTTTGATTTACAAAGCACAACAATGGTGATGAGGAGGCTTTAAATTAAACACAATGTCTTTCTATCTGTTAAAGCCAGCAAGCACATTTTGGTTTATTTTTCTTGTGAGAGAGACATTTGGGTTTTTAAATAGTGCTGCTTCGCAAGGGGAGAGAAATAGTTAAGTTAAAAAGAAAGGCAGAAAATGGACAAAATTCATGGATTCATAAACATGAAGGCCAGGTGATTATTTTTTTAAAAAGCAGAAAGCTGTATTCAAATTGCACAACAGATTAACTGGGTGTATACTGACGGAATTGAGCAGTAATTTGGATCAAATGGGATAACCGATGAGAAATGAGTACCAGTTTTGCTGAGTGCAACAGGTGGAAAGGCATACAGTTTGCTTAGAAGTTTAACTACTCTAACCAAATTAATTGAAATAAGCCTTGCTGATATCTTGAACAAAATGCAGGTGCATTTTGAACCAAAACCATTGATTGCAGAAAGTTTTTGCTTTCATAAGCAGAAACAAAAGGAAGGGAACTCCATTTTAGCTTATGAGGCTGAATTGAAGAAATTTGTTGTAATGTATTATTAAAAATAAGTTAATACTAATCGGGAAGCTGTTGGTAGCAAAAGGCGGGATCCGGGGTTGGTGGGGTCTTTACTTACGCTCTTTTTACTCCCAGTATGCATTGTATATAGTTCCTCCACACAGGCCGCACGAGGTACCTGGAAGCCTCTGTATTGTAAATATCATTTGCCGTCCCAGATAAAGATGCTCTTTTGGCCATCAAGTTGTCGAGTGGTCTCTTTGTAAAGTAGAAGTTACCACATATTTTTGGCGACGACGTAAACTGGTTTTGTGGACGGGTTGGCTCCGTTTTCGATCAGGAGCTGTGAACGGGCGAGGAGCCTTGTGTTCGGATGGCTACGTTCGGAACAGTCGATGTGTTCGACGAGCAAATCGAGGAGTGGCTGGAGTACGAGGAAAGGTTGGGCCACTTTTTCTGTGCTAATGGAATTACTGAGGAGGGTAAGAAGCGCTCTATTTTCCTGAGTGTGTGTGGCACAAGGACGTACAAGCTGATATGGAACTTAGCTGCACCGCGGAAACCGGGAAAAATTCCATACAACGAACTGGTCAAGCTCATGGGGAACCACCACAATCCGAAGCCTTCGGTGATAGTTCAATGGTTCAAGTTTCCCAGCCATGTCCGGAAGCCAGGACAGTCTGTGGGCGATTTTGTGGCCGAGCTTCAGCAGCTGTCGGAGCATTGCGATTTCGGAGCCGTGTTGGATGACATGCTCTGTGACAGATTAGTATGCGGCATTAAGAATGCCGCTTGTTGGGGGAAACCCTGCCATTGACTTTCAAGAAGCCCTAGGGATTGCCCAAAGCATGGAGATGGCTGCTGATAATGCCAAGGATATGGGGGGGGGGGGGGGTGGTCGCAGTCGACGGCAGTGCTCCAAGTCAGGAGGGAGACTGGAAGACAGGCAAAGCGGGTGGAATGTTTTCGGTGTGGAGGAACGCACTATGCAAATGTTTGTAAATTCAAAGATACTGTCTGCCATGCTTGTAGCAAGAAGTGACATTTAGATAAAAAGTGCAGGAGCATAAAGGGTAAGGTTAAGCCTGGGCAGGGGAAAGCTCAACAGACTCAGGCAGCCACACACCACCTGGGAGAAGCAGACAGAGAGGCAGCATGTGCCTACAACATGTTTGGGGTGGTAACGGATGAGGGACCACCTGAACCATATTATGCCACAGTCATTGTCAGGGGAAAGGACATTAAGTTTGAGATTGATTCAGGGGCTACTGCATCAGTCTTTAGTGAAGAGACTTACAGGAGGACATGAGGATCCAACCTGCCTCCCATCAGACCATCTAATCTCCAACTCAGGACCGATACAGGGCAGCCCATACCTCATTTAGGGGTGTTATATGTGGATATTTTGGCTGGGGGCCAGAAGGCTGAAGCCAGGCTGGTTATAGCTAAGGGCAGTGGGCCCAGTCTTCTGGGCCTCGATTGGTTTTGCAAAATCTGGCTCAACTGGCATGAAATTAAATATGCACACATGACGGAAGAGCATGAGGTGCAGCGTGCAGATGAAGTCGCCGATGGCAATGTGAGTGACAGACATAGTCCAGACACATTTGAGAGTGAGCTCGCAGCGCAGCTTGCGGCTCTTCAGCCTACTACAGGAGCAATTGAAGTTACCCCCTCGGCACTGAAAGCCAGCACGCCACTTCTAGTACAGTGAAGCAGTGACCCAGCTCTTGTACCACCTGTCCAGTTACAGCAAGGTGCATCTCAGCCTGATGATCCCACTAACAGGAACCTGCATGTGAAGCCAATAGTAACAGTAGCAAACGGGGCACCCACAGATGATATAAGAACAGAGCCTCCAGGACCACCAGACAAGCATTCAGAAAGCACTCTAAGTGATTTGACAAAGAGAGTAGAATTTTCTGGAGACAGTGGCCCCCTGGGAATCCATGTGGTGCCTTATAACTCTATGCTGAGTGGAAGATTCCTTGGCCTGAGTATTCGTGGTATTGAAGAGAACAGCCGTTCAAGAAAAGAGAACCTGCTCCAGGAGAATGAATGTATCATCAAAATCAATGACTGTGATTTAACAGACAAGACCTTTGTTCAAGCACAAAAGGTTTTCCGAAATGCATTGCAATTTCCTGCTGTTGAACTCCAGATAGTTCCAAGTTATAACAAGGAACTCTATGAAAAATTTGCAATTGGGTCTATTCTGAGCGACGGTCGTGATGATGGTTCAAAAACCAAAGTTCCTTCTTCAGTGCGTTCCAAGCCAGGTGGCAAACCTGCAGATGCCAATAATGCTGAGAATAGCTTGCCACCGATTTCAAAGAAGCTCAGTAGTCCAAAACAGTTAAGGAGCAATGACCACTTAATGCATACCAGGAAAGCATATCCACCCGTGACTTTGCTAGAGGGAGAGACACTGGCAGAGGGGGCAGAGTTCCCTGAAGAGGATGGACATTCTCACGCAGACACACAGACCCCTCTTGTGTCCCCAACAGTAGATCCACCCAAAACATCCTCACCAGCGGTGCCTGCTGGGTCACCGGGGGTAGTGCGTAGATCGCAGCGCCCTCGCAAATCTCCTGACAGACTGAATCTTTGATTGGATAGTTTCTTTTGTTGTTAGATTGAATGTTGAATTTGTCATTTTGTTTTTAGGTGGTTTTGTATTGGTAACCTGGTGCCAATGATACCACTGTTTTTATTTCCCAGTTCTTCTATATTTGGGGAATGTTGGATTTTAAAGGGGGAGAAGTGTTGTAATGTGAGTATTATTAAAAGTAAGTTAATACTAATCGGGAAGCTGTTGGTAGCAAGAGGCGGGATCTGGGGTTGGTGGGGTCTTTACTTCCGCTCTTTTTACTCCCAGTATGCATTGTATATAGTTCCTTCACCCAGACCGCACGAGGTACCTGGAAGCCTCTGTATTGTAAATATCATTTGCCGTCCCAGATAAAGATGCTCTTTTGGCCATCAAGTTGTCGAGTGGTCTTTTTGTAAAGTAGAAGTTACCAGAAAATTGTCTGAGCATTGTCAGTTCAGGGATGGGCTTAATGATGCAGTGAAAGATTGTTTAGTTTGTGGAATCTTACAAGAAAGTGTTCAAAAACTGCTCCTAACTGAAGCACAGCTCACATTTGAAAGAGCAATTGAAATGGCTATATCAACGGAAACCACAGCCAGAGACATAATTGAGTTGCATTTAGGAATGAAAGTGAGCATAAACAAAACTGCAATGTCTAAACAGAAACCTGCCTGGCTGAACAATATGTATTACTGTTGTGACAATGGGCTCACCTACACCCTACCAAAGCAGGTTTAAAGGTGAAACTTGCAGAAAATACAACAAAGTAGGACAAAGAGGATGTCAGACAGACAAAAATAAATAGATTGCACAGGAAGGGGACTAATCTACATGCTGTTCATAATAAAAAAAATCTGGTAATGATGAGAGTGACACAGGACTGCATAGCCATGAGATTTATAATGAGAAAGCTAACAGCAGAGAAGCAAAATGGCTTAAAGTAGAGGTGAATGGCAAATTAATTAAAGTGGAATTGGACACTGGCTGGGCTGTTTCTGACATTCCACAAAATAAGCTTGGAACAGCATTTCAAAGATACTGAACTAACTAAGAACTTGTACTGGGGAAAAGGTATCTGCTATGGGAGTGACATTAATAACAGTGAAATACCACAACCGACAAGCCACATTGGGTTTGTATGTGGTAAAAACAGGAGGGGCAACATTGTGGGGCCATAATTGGTTGAGTCATCTACATCTACAACTTGATTGGAATGTTACGAAGGATGAACAGATCTGATGGGCAGAAGGGTGCAGAGTTGCCCATGATCCCCCCCTCCCGGGAGAATCGCAAACCGTTACTGTTGCTATGCTGCTAATGAGAGAGAGATGTAAGGGAAAACATGCTGGAATTGGAATATCTGCTACAGATAAGAGAGAGATAAATCCTGGGAGAGAGACTTGTTGATTCACCATATTATGACTCCTGAAAGACTTATGGCTTCTGAGAGGGTTGTTTATCTTAAACTATTCTGTTCATTAAAATTCCTCAGTGGACAGCCGGAGTGGGCTGGTTTGATGGACAAAGCCATTCAAAATTGATTGACACCTGAGACCCCGTGAGTAGGGATAAAAGTGAGGTCTGGAGAGACACTCCTCAGACACACCAGGAGACACACTATTGAGCACTGCTTGAGTGTTGGAACCCACGTGAAGGTGTGGGGCATCGGGGACCGAACAAAGGATCGGTCAGTTTAACTCGTCACAGTGTTATAGCAGGGCCGGTGGGTGCTTGTGTGTGTGCCCACTCATGCCAGAGTGACGAGTCCACCACAGAAGAACGGTCCAGCTAAAGGATAGAGGGGTCATACCTGAATGGCCACAACAACACATCGACGGATCAAGAACGTAAAGGAAGGTTTGCCTGACTGTAGCTGTTACTGTTTGCTCGCTCTCTCTCTCTCTCTCTCTCTCTCTCTCTCTCTCCAACGATTACAACACCACAACCAACAGCTACCTCAGCCCGTATGAACTGAACTGAACTTTATGCTTATAAACGACAATTCATTATCCCCTAGACATCCCCTAATAAACATTGTTTATTATTGATTATTATTATACCCACATTTTTAGGTTTAGTATTGCTAACGTGTATTATCTATATATTTGCATTGTTCATTTTGATTTGTGTATTTTACTAATAAACACTGTTCGAAAATAGTACCACCAGACTCCAACGGATATTTTTTTCTCTGCTGGTTAGACACCCAGTTACAGGGTACGTAACAGGAAATCCTTCCACCATTTGTATGCTACATCCTGGCAATGGAGTCAAGTGAAAGCGAGTTAAGAAAGGCACTGGGTGATGCCACAGCATTGTTCAAGGATGGCACTGGAAAATTCAACATATCAAGGGTAAAATTAGCGTTAAATGAAAATGCCACACCCAAGTTTTACAAAGCCTGTCTGGTTCCTTCTACGATCCATGATAAAGTAGCCAGTGAGCTAGATTGCATGGAATCTGAAGAGCTTTCTAAGGCAGCAGAAATGGCATAGGATGCTGGCATGATTATTGTTCTGGGCACAAGTTAGACAAGCAGAAACAAAATTGTGGACATTCTGGGGCATAGATGACCACTAAAATCATCTCTTGATAAATTCCAGGGTCTGTTGAATTCCTGGATGTACAATCAGTTGATAGGACTGACCCTAGTCCAACACTCTGATGTGCAGTGTAGCAGCGACAAAAGCTGGATGGGAGGGCATCTATCTGGGGCTGGATCTGACCGTTAGGTGCCCCTCACCAGCCCCTCCATTCCCCAAATTATCAGAGCGGCAATGCACGAGCAAGGATGGATGGGCTCTGGATTGGCGTTGTCCTCAGACACATCAAACTGCCAGGAGAGAGCACCAGTCTTGGTATTCTTGCTGCCAGGATGGTAGGTGAGGATGAAATTAAACTGGGTGAAGAAGAGAGCCCAACGGTTCTGATTGGAGTTGAATCTCTTGGTTAAGAGAATAAAAACACAAAATGCTGGCAGAACTCAGCAGGACAGACAGCATCTATGGGAGGAGGTAGTGACGACGTTTCAGGCCGAAACCCTTCATCAGGTTTCGGCCCAAAACATCGTCACTACCTCCTCCCATAGATGCTGTCTGGCCTGCTGAGTTCTGCCAGCATTTTGTGTTTTTATTTATTTCCAGCATCTGCAGATTCACTTGTGTTGCTCTTGGTTAAGAGACTCAGTGGTTGTTTAGACCTAACATCAGACTGGGGAAGAAATGTGATCTAAGTGACTTTGACCATGGAATGATTGTTGGTGACAGATGAGGTGGTTTGAATATCTCTCAAACTACTGATCTAGGTTTTTCGTGCCTAACGGTCTCTAGAGTTTACAGAGAATGGTACACAAAGCAAAAAAAAATAATCCAGTGAGCGGCAGTTCTTTTGGAGAGAAAAATGCTTTGTTAATAAGGGAAGTCAGTGGAGATTCGCCAGACTGGTTCAAACTGACAGGAAGGTGACAGTACCCAAATAACCATGTTACAACAGTGGTGTGCAGAAGAGCATCTCTGAATGCACAACGTGTCAAACCTTGAAGTGGATGGGCTACAGCAGCAGAAGGCTATGAACATACACTCAGTGACCACTTTCTTAGGTACATGAGACACCTAATAAAGTCCCACTGAATGTAAATCCACTCTAGTGACGTTTGCAGGAGCTAGTCAAGCTTATCATGATTTGATGAACTTCTAACTAGTAAACTAAACATATAACAGCTTTACCTTTAGCATAGCAAAACAAATACCCAGTCACTTCACAAGAGCATTATGAAATAAAATTTGATATCAAGCCGTGTGATAACTCTCAAGTTCATGGGAGTCAACAGCGGAGGAGTAACATGATACCATCATGTTGATGCAATCATGAAGAAGGCATGCCAGTGGCTCTAAAAGGCAAACACAAGGAAATCTGCAGATGCTGGAAATTCAAGCAACACACAAAATGCTGGTGGAACGCAGCAGGTCAGGTAGCATCTATAGGGAGAAGAGCTGTTGACGTTTCGGGCCCAGACCCTTCGTCAGGCCAGGCCGTTCACTGGATTTTTCTTGCTTTTTGTACCATTCTCTGTAAACTCTAGAGATTGTTATGCATGAAAAACCTAGATCAGTAGTCCTGACGAAGGGTCTCGGCCCGAAACGTCGACAGTGCTTCTCTCTATAGATGCTACCTGACCTGCTGCGTTCCACCAACATTTTGTGTGTGATGCCAGTGGCTGTACTTTGTTAGGAATTTGAGGAAAATCTCAACAAACTGACTTGAAAATTTCTAAAGATTCACCACAGAGCATTCTGACTGGTATGGAGATTCTATAGAATCAAAAAAGGCTGCGGAGAATTTACGACTCAGCCAACTCCATCTGGGGAACAACTCTCCCCACCATTGAGGGCATTTTCAGAAGGTGGTGCCTCAAGAAGGTAGCATCCATCTTTAAGGATCCTCGCCATCCATGGCATGCCCTCTGCTTATTACTACTATCATGGGGAGATACAGAAGTCAGAAGACCCACACTCAACATTTTAGAAACATCTTTTTGTTCTCCTCTGCAACCAGATTTCTAAATGGTCCTTGAAACCAATGAACATTACTTCACTACTCCTCTCTTGCTATTTATTTATTTTTTAAATTGTAACTTTTATTGTAAATTTTTGTCTTGCACTGTACTGATGCCACAAAACAAGAATCACTGACATATGTCATGAAAATAAACCTAATTCTAATCGTGATTCTGTAGGACAGGTAACTAAACATAGCCATAACAGTATATTTTAAGGAATTTACAGGAAGTTGGGAGGCTGAGAGGCTTGATGAGAAATCTGTCGGATTTAGGTCCAGGCAGCTGAACTAATAGCTGCCAAGATTGTGTGGTTAAAACTGGGAAAATGTAAGCAGTGGAAACTGGAATTTGACTAAGTATTTGAGAACCTGTGGTGGGGAGAGGGCTGGAGGGACATAAAGAAAAGTAATGTTAAATTGAAGTGCAGCTGTACCAGATACCAGTGGAGGTTAATCAAAGGGAAATGAGCAAGTCAGATGTGGGCAGCAGAATTGCAGCTCTTCTCAGTACTACTACCAAGCAGGAGGTACAGGAGTCTCACACAACCAGGTTCACAATCAGTTATTCCCTTCAACCAGCGGGCTCCTGACTAGTTGCATGTTGTTACTGACCTCAGCACTGAATTAACTCCACAACCTATCACTTTCAAAGACTCTACAATTAAATCCTTGGTTTTTTTTTTATTTGCACAGTTCATCTTATTTTGCACACTTGTTTGCTTCTCTTTGTTTATGTACAGTTTTTCATAAATTCAAAGGTGTTACTTTATTTTCTTTGACTTTATTTTGAGTACAGTAATTGCTTCTCTGTATATATTAAACCATTAAGTTTTATATCGTTCATTCTCTATTAATAATTCAGACTAGTTATCATTTCATCCCTTTATTTTTCTTATTCATTTTTAAAACCTTCATTCATGAATCTTCTCAAGCATAATATAAAATTTCAAAATACCATGATGTTTATTTTCAAGATGCTTCCTTTATACCTCGTATGGCTTGTTTCCTAGTCCAAGACTCATTTCTGAATTGACCAATCTTAGCCTGAGAGGTTGCATAAACATTGGAAAGTCAGTCTGGGTTCCTATTGAATGACTGCAGCAAGGATGTGTGGAGTTAGGCATTTTTAAGACCATAGGACATAGGAGCAGAATTAGGCCATTCAGCCCGTCGAATCCACTCTACCATTCCACCATGGCTGATTTATTAAACCCCCTCAACCCCATTCTCCTGCCTTCTTCCCATAAAGCAGGATGATACAACCATACATGTAACTGATTGGGGGATGCCTTCCCTGTTGAAGTAGCAATCTGATGTATAAATCTTCATGTAATGAATTTAACTAACTGACTTTGATTCCTGAACCTGCAGAACCATTTCTTGTTATGAAAGCCTTCCTTTGATTTAGATTCACATTTACTTATCACATGTACATCTAAACATACAGAGAAATGTGTAATTTGTGTTAACAACCAGCATACCCAAGAATGTGCTGGGGCAGCCCATAAATGTTACCACATGTTTGGGCTCAGCAGAACTGCACAGAACAGAACAAGACAGAACACACAAGCCACAAAACAACAACAGCAAAACAAGCCCCTTTCCTCCCACCGACAGTCACGGACAGTCCTCCAACTCCAGGAAAAGCCACCTGTCTTTAGGCTTCGGCCATCGAGCTACAGCTTCCGGGCTTCAGGCTCCAGTTTTTCGATATTGGCCCTAACTCTTGACAAAGAAGTGGAGACTTTAAGAGTTGCAGCATCAATCACTCAAAGATTTTATTCAAAGATAAGAAAATGATTTTAATCGTTAGTGTAGTAGAACTACAATGGCAGCGATGCTTAATATAATCTGTTCGTAAAATATTTCTTCTCATTTGGTTTAAAATGCAGAGTAAGTGATTAAATGGGATGTTCAATACATAAGCTTTAAGATCTTGTGTATTGTACTGTTTGAGCAAAAAATCTTTTGTCCAAACACTGGCAAAAACAAAGCCATTGTTTTATGTCTCTGAAACTCCATCCTTCTCTGGTACTATCTGAGGCTGGAGCACGCTTTTTGCAAACTTGGCATGATATACCTAAAGTGATGTATTTCTGTCCACAAGCAGAGTGTCTCACATCAACCACCTGCATCCATCTTTGCAACATCATCCTGTTTCAAATGCACCTGCATCTGAAAACATGTCTTTGATAATGCAGTCAATAAATGCATCTGATAAAACATTAGGTCTCCAGTATTCCACTGCCTATAAAAACAATCTCAATTACAATGTCAAAGTAAATTTATCGAAATATGTATATGTCACTATATACTACCTTGAGATTTATTTTCTTGCAAGAAAATAAATACAATAAAATTTATGAAAAGCTATACATAAGCAAAGACTGGCAATGAACCAATGTGCAAAAGAAAGCAAATTGTGCAAATAAAAATAATTCTGAGAACATGAGTTGTAAGGGCTATGTGGGGGTAAGTCTGTAGAATCAGTTCAAACTTGTGATGAGTGAAGAGTCTGATGGTTAAACAGTAATAACTTTCTGAACCTGGTGGTGTGGGATCTAAGACCATTTAATTAGATCATGGCTCATTTCTCCCTCAAATCCATTTATCTTCCTAGTTCCATATCCCTCGTTACATTTAGCTAAAGCAAACTCATCAATTATGGTTGTAAAAATGTCAAATGATCTTGCAAACAGAATCCTTTGCAAACAAATTCCAGATTGCAGGATTGAATGGTTTGTCATATGAAGAACATTTGTTTATTTATTGATTTTGTTTATGCATTTTCTACAACACTACAAAAAAAAACCCAAGAACGAAATAGGAAATTAATACAGTGCAAGATAAACATACAATGGTAATATAATACAGAATATAATAATTGAAAAAGCACCCAAATTGAAGTCGTGTAAAGTTAGTATCCACCCCCACCCCCACAAGAAAAAAAAACTCCAGACCAACCAGAGCAAAATGTAGGAAATATAAATCAGAACATTCAAACCCCCCAAAACTGTAAATACAATTAAAAACAGAAGATAATAATGCCTTCTACCAAAAAAAAGCTGAAAGCAAGGGACTGAAAAAGAAACTTGGTCAAAAGGAAAGTTATGAAAACACTCAATAAAAGGTCCCCAGACCTTATGAAACTCTATGTCTGAATTAAGAATTGAGTAATGAATTTTTTCAAGATCTAAACAGGACATAATATCGTTAAGCCATTGAGCGTGTGTGGGTGGGGCAACATCTCTCCATCTAAGAAGAATTAGACATTTAGCCAGGAAAGAAGCAAAAGATAATATTCGACGTTTAGTCAAACTCAAACGTATATCTGTCTCAGCCAAGAAACCAAAAAGAGCAATTAAAGGGTTAGGTTCTAAGTGGAGATTCAGAATACAGGATAAAGTTAAGAAAACATCCCTCCAAAATTTCTCTAGACTCAGACAGGTCCAGTACATATGAATGAGAGAAGCCTCGCCACTTTTGCATTTATTACAAAGAGGACTAATATTAGGATAAAATCAAGATAATTTAGATTTAGACATATGGGCCCTATGAACAATCTTAAACTGTAAAAGACAATGGCGAGCACAAAGAGAAGTTGAGTTAACCGACTTGAGAATCGAGTCCCAAACCTCATCAGATAAAGGGATATTTAAGTCATGCTCCCAAGCCATTCTGATTTTATCCAAAGGGGTGCACCATAAGGATACTAATTTATCACGAATAAAAGATATTAAACCTTTACACAATGGATTAATAGAAAGAAACAAGTCCATAGCATTTTTCTCGGGCATCTCAGGGAAGTTGGGTAATAAAGGATTAATGAAGTGTCTAATTTGGAGATATCTAAAGAAATGGGCATTAGGTAGATTAAACTTAGCAGAGAACTGTTGAAATGATGCGAAGCGATTATCAATGAAAAGATCTTCAAAATACCTAATGCCCTTTCTATACTAATCATAAAAGGTTGAATCATGCATAGAAGGTAGAAAAAGATGATTATGTAAAATACGACTAGAAAGGGAAAAACCATAGAAACCATAAAATTTCCTAAACTAGGCCCATATTTGCAGAGTATGTCTAACAAGAGGATTAACAATTAGTCTAGGCAAACTACTAGTGAGTGCAGATCCAAGAAATGCAGAGATAGATCGATCCTTAGTGGAATTCAGCTCCATTGCTACCCATTTAGGGTGGTCAGACTGGCTATGGAAAAAAGACCAGAAGATAAGACAATGAATGTTAGCTGCTCAGTAGTATAGACGGAAATTAGGTAAGGCCATGCCGCCCTCTTTTTTTAGATTTTTGAAGGTAAGTTTTGTTAATTCTGGAACGCTTACCCTTCCACAGATAGGACAAAATAATAGAGTCTAAGGAATCAAAAAAGGTTTCAGAAATAAAAATTGGAATAGATTGAAATAAGTATAAAAATTTAGGGAGAACATACATTTTAATAACATTAACACGACCTACCAAGGACATAGATAAAGGTGACCATTGTGACAAACTCTGTTTTGTAGAGTACAAAAGATTGGCAAAATTTTCACGAAAAAAAATCCTTAAAATTCCTTGTAACTGTAATACCAAGATAGGTAAATTGATTATCAACTACTTTAAAGGGGAGGTCACAAAATACTAATACTTGTGCTTCTTTATTAATTGGAAAAAGTTCACTCTTATGTAAATTAAGTTTATAGCCAGAGAACTGGCTAAATTGATCAAGAAGTGAAAACATTGGAGGTAAGGATGTGGACGGATTTGAAAGAAAAAGTAATAGATCATCAGCATAAAGAGAAACTTTATGCTCAACACCCCCCCTCCAGATCCCCGTCAATTCAGGACAACTTTGAAATGCAATCGCCAGAGGATTTACAGCCAAATCAAAAAGAAAGGGACTTAAGGGGCATCCTTGACGGGTGCCACGTTTAAGGTTAAACAACTGGGATTGCTGAGAATTAGTCAAAACAGAGGCGGTAGGACATAGATATTTGATCCAAGAGATAAAACTTTGACCGAGGTCAAATTTTTCTAAAACCGCAAAGAGGTAGTTCCACTCTATACGATCAAACACTTTCTCCGCTTCAAGAGGGATAATGCATTCAGGACTCCCAGTTGAAGGTGATTATAAAATATTAAATAAATGCCATATGTTAAAAAAGGGAAGATGATTTTTAATAAAACCAGTTTGATCATCAGAAATAATAGAGGGTATAACAGTTTCTAATCTATGAGCCGAAACTTTGGCCAAAATTTTAAACATCAACATTAAGCAAAGAAATCGGCCTATAAGAGGAGTACTCTGTTGCATCTTCACGCTTTTTAAATAAAAGAATAATACATGCCTCATTAAATGAGGGTGGCAATTTACCATAATTAAACAAATCAGATAGTACTGAGAGTAACTGAGGTGAAAAAAGTGAAGAGAATGATTTATAAAATTCTATGGGGTACCCATCAGGACCAGGAGATTTGCCTGATGACAGTGCAGAGATTGCAAAAGATACTTCTTCTAATGATATAGGCTCATTAAGTTTTGCTTTAGAATCAGATGAAATCGAAGGAATATTCAAGCTATTTAAAAAAAGATCAACAGAAATATTCTCATTCAGGGATTCGGAGGAATAAAGCCAAGAATAAAAATTCTTAAATAAGTCATTAATTTCTGAGTGATGTGATGTAATATCCCCTTTCTCCTTCCGGATCTTTGTAATATGTTGTTTAGCTTTAGAACATCTCAACTGATTAACTAGAAACTTGCCAGATTTATCACCATGAATATAAAAGCGACTCTTACTTTCAAGAAGTTGACGTTCAACTGGTTGAGTAGAGAGAAGGTCAAATTTAGTTTGGAGTTCTACACGCTTCTTATATAATTCGGGGTTTTTAGTCTGAGCATATAATTGATCTAATTCTTTAATCTGATTAATCAGGTCTAATCGCTCTGAACGGGACTTTCTATTAAGATTCACTGTATATGAAATTATTTGGCCCCTCAAATATGCTTTCATAGCATCCCAGACAATCTGGGATGAAATTTCAGATGATGTATTAGTGTTTAGGAAAAAAGTTATCTGGTCCTTAATAAGTTTTACAAAATCATCATCCGATAATAAAGTCGGATTAAAGCGCCAATGTTTATTCCTTTGAGGGAGACCAGGAAAATTTAGAGACAAAGTGACTGGGGCATGATCAGAAATCAGTATACTCTGATAGTCACAAGAATGAACAAATGAAATAAGTTGATTATCAATTAAGAAATAGTCAATTCTAGTAAAGGTATGATGAACATGTGAAAAAAAGGAATAATCTCTCTCAGTAGGATGAAGGAAATGCCATATATCAGAGATACCATAGTTAGAAAGAAAAGAGAGAATAGCTAAAGCAGATTTAGTAGGTAATCTAGTAACAGGGGACGATCGATCCAAAGTTGGGTCTAACCAGCAGTTAAAGTCGCCACCCAATATAAGAGAATATAGGTTCAGATCTGGTAATGAGGAAAAAAAGCGTTCAAAAAAATTAACATCGTCAGAATTGGGAGCATACAGGTTAGCTAGTACTACCTTAGTATTATATAATTCGCCAGAAACAATAATAAAATGGCCATTTGTGTCAGATATCTTACTATGGAGTTCAAAAGGAACATTTGAGCTGATAAGAATGGAAACCCCCCTAGCTTTGGCCGGGAAGGATGAATGAAAATGTTGACCCACCCACTTTGACATAAGCTGAGAATTATCGAAACTATGAATATGAGTTTCTTGGAGGAAAGCAATGTCAGCTTTAAGTTGCTTAATATGGGAGAAGACCTTTCTTCTTTTAACAGGATGATTCAATCCCTTTACATTCCAGCTCACAAATTTCAATGGACTAACCATTATCAATTGTTAAGACGTAAAAGGCAGTAGGCATATATAAGATCAAACATTGCAATAACAGTTTGGAAGCAAAAATATAAACATAAATCAATAAAATCAGGACATAGATATGTCTTGGATAACAAGAAAAAACAAAAAAAAATGAAGAACATTTGATGGCCCTGGGCCTGTAGTCACTAGAATTCAGAAGGATGAGAGGTGACCTCTTTGAAACCTATCGAGTGGTGGAACGGAGATGAGGAGTAATTTCTTTAGCCAGGGAGTGGTGAATTCATTACCACAGGCAACTGTAGAGGACAAGACTGTATGCATATTAAGGCAGAGGTTGATAGATTCTTGATTGGTCAGAGTATGGAGGGATACGGGGAGAAGGCAGGAGATCGGAGCTGAGTGGAAAACTGGATCAGCCATGACGAAATGGCAGAGCAGACTCAACGGTCCATATGGCCTAATTCTGCTCCTACATCTTATGGTTTAATGGTCTCATTTCCATCACATTGTGTAACAAGATGCTGTCTAATTTCAGTCTGATGTGCCCTAGTTTTAAACTTTTAAAGAATATTCTTTACTCTCTTCACCTTTTGTTAATAATTTCACAAAATCACCTTTAATAATTTTTAGTCCCTTAGAGCAGCCCTCAATGGTAGTCATATTTACAATATGTCCCTGTGACAAAGCCTTTAGTCTCAAACTTTACACTGGTGAACCTGCAGGTTACTTTTCCCAAGATCATTCTAGATTTCTTGACATTCTGTGTACAAAACAGAATAGACAGCATTTAGATGACTGCAGTCAAATCTTCTACAAGTGAAGCAATCTCTTCACTTTTGAATCTAATCCCCTTCAGAGGAATACACAAATTCGTTAGTCTTTTCTTTTAACCTATATTCTCATTTTCAGCTATTTGTATATATCCAAATTAATTATTCCACATCTCCTTATCTTACACTCTGCAAAGCAGAAGGAAACAATTCAAACTATTGGGTCTGTGCTGGCTTTCTGGAGAGTGATCTTGGACCATAACACCGTAAGACATTGGAGTAGAATTAGGCCATTTCATCATGACTAATCCAATTTTCTTCTCAGCCCCATCTCCTGCCTTCTCCCAGTATCTGTTCATGCCCTGACCAATTAAGTATTTATCACCCTCTGCCTTAAATATACATACAGTCATGGCCTCTGATGCACCATCAATAACTCTCTCTGAGACGTGAAGGCGAGATATCGGCTTTTATTGACTGTGTTACGTTCCTTGCATTACGTTCCTCGTAACTGGGTGACTTACCAGCAAAGATAGAGAGGTCCGCTGAAGTCTGATGCTACTATTTTCAAACGTTTTTATTTATAAAGGGGCACAAACGTATGGTTAATACAAAACATTCAGATCATATACGTCGTCAATACTCAATTTAAAGCACAGGTATAGTAATAATCACTCAGAAATAAGCTCTATCATTGTCTAGGGGATAATACTGAGTCCAATGGAAATATAAAAGTCACTCATAAATCTGCAGGCTTTTCCGTTTGGGAACCGCTGGCATTTCACATGTTGGAGAGAGAGGATTTGTGAGAGAAAGGAACACTTGCCCATTGTCTTTGCGAAGCAAATCCCTGTTGTTAGTTAAAAACGGTTTTTCCTTTGGTTTCAGCCACAGACTCCCGATCTGGAATCTAACGCACGTGGCTTCCTTCAAAATGGCTTCCCGCTCCGACGGGAAGCGCTATCATGTCTTCTTAGTGTGTCTCCTTGGAGCGTCTGAGGGGCCGCCTCGGCAGCCCACCTTTTATCGGGACTTGCAGGGTTGTAGCTGTCAATCAGGGTGGGGTGAGGCAATCTCTCCTCATCTCCCAGCCCACGTTGCCCTGAGGGTTTGCACGTAACCCAGTCCCCATTCCACAAAGGTGTCTCCAAGAGACAATGGCCATTTCTGTGGCTTTTGTCTGGCTGAGAGGCCAGACCACATTCCAAAACCTGGAGGCCTCTCCCTCACTCTCCTGAGTCCAATTCAGCACGTCGCTCTCTCTCTTGGTTCATTGACCTCCCCTTCACTAGGCTCTTGCGATTCTCACAAAGGAGGGGGCTGGGGTCATAACAACTGGAAGAAAGAACAAGCAGTGGTTGACCACCATACTACATCCTGGAGACAGAGAGGCCGGGCTCAGGCCTCAATCGCCTTTATACCGGGGTCTGTGGGAGGAGCCACAGGAGCAGTCAGCAGGGAGCGTGTCCAGACAGGTATATGTAGTTCACCACAGCCTCCACAATTGCCTGTGGCAGTGAATTCCACGGACTCACCTATCTCTGGCTAAAGAAATTCCTCCTCATCTCTGTTCTAAAAGGACACCCCTTTATTCTGAGGCTGTGTCCTCTGGTCTAAGACACTCTCTCCACATCCACTCTATCAAGGCCTTTCAACATTCGATAAGATTCAATGAGGTCACCCCTTATTCTTCTGAATTTTAGTGAATATGGGCCCAGAGCCATTATATGACAAGCCATTCAGATCTGGAATCATTTTCATGAACTTTCTTTGAACCCTCTGCAGCTTCAGCACATCCTTTCTAAGATAAGGGGCCCAAAACTGCTCACAATACTCTGAGTGAGGCCTCACCAGTGCTTTATAAAGCCTCAGCATTACATCCTTGCTTTTATATTCGACTCTTCTTGAAATGAATGCTAACATTACATTTGCCTTCCTCACCACAGACTTAATCTGCAACTTAACCTTTGGAGAATCCTGCACAAGAACTCCCAATTCCCTTTGTGCCTCAGATTTTTGTATTTTCTCTCCATTTAGAAAACAATCCGCCCTTACATTTCTTCTACCAAAGTGCATGACCATACACTTCCCGACACTTTATTCCATCTGCCACTTCTTTGCCCATTCTCCTAATCTGCCTGTCCTTCTATAGTCTCTCTACTTCCTCAAAACTCTCTGCCCCTCTACCTATCTTCGTATCATCTGCAAACTTTGCAACAAAGCCATCAATTCCATTATCCAAATCACTGACATATAAAGTAAAAAGAATTGGTCCCAACACAGACCCCTGTGGAACACTACTAGTCACCAGCAGCTAACCAGAAAAGACTTCCTTTATTCCGACTCTTTCCCTTCCTCCAGTCAGCCACTGCTTTATCAATGCTAGAATCTTCCCTGTAGTATAATGCGCTCATAGCTTGTTAAGCAGCCTCGTGTGGCACCTTGTCAAAGGCCTTTTGAAAATCCAAGTATACAATATCCACTTTTCTTTTGTCTATCCTGCTTGTTATTTCTTCAAAGAATTCCAACAGATTTGTTAGACAAGAGTTTCCCTTGAGAAAGCTATGTTGACTATGGCCTATTTTATCATGTGCCTCCAAATACTCCAAAACCATATTCTTAACCATCGACTCCAACATCTTCCCAACCACTGAGGTCAGACTAACTGGCCTATAATTTCCTTTCCTCTGTCTCTCTCCCTTTTTGAAGAGTGGAGTGACATTTGCAATTTTCCAGTCTTCCAGAACCATTGCAGAATCCAACGGTTCTTTACCAGTGATCATTACTAATGTCTCCACGATCTCTTCAGCCACCTAATTCAGAACCCTGGGGTGTACACCATCTGTCAAATGTTAAATACGGATGAATTCTAAAGTTCAAGGTCAAGTTTAATTGTCATTTAACAGGAATAAAGCTGAACAAAACAGTGTTACTCTGGGATCAAGGTGAAAAACAGGACCTACAGTCACACACAGCACATATAATCATGATAGCAAAACAGCATGCAGTAAAAATACATGTAAAAAATAATTATATAGTCCAAGTCCCTGAGTGCATGGTTTGTAGATGTTTGGTGCAAGGATGTTGTCTGTGAGCCAGGTTTCCACAAGAACAAGCCACAGCAGTTCAAGGAAATGTTGCTTTCTTTCTCCTTACAGAGCACTGATTATTGCTACGGTACAATTCCAACTACCCAGACAATAGCAGATAACCTTGTTACTACCACTTTCTGCAAACTGCAACGAGATTCTCAGCAAGGTATTCAACTGCGGCGACACCACATTTGGTTCTTAATGTGCTTGGAATGGGGAGAAGGGCTGGTAGAAATGCATTCTTGATTATTCAATCTCAATTTGATAGCCTGAACCTGCTTTGCTAAATCATTGCTCAAATTGCGAAGGTGAAAGTCTACTTCGCTTTGTTTTAAGCCAAATCAATCAATCAGTTTGTGAAAATATGCTGAAATGTTAACTAATTAATAAAACACAGAAGATGAGGGGTGAGTATCTGTTTTAGCAAAAAAAATCTTGGCTAAATACTGGTTCCATCTGCATCAGGGAGGATTTCGCAGTGGCCACCCATTTTCATTCCACTTCCTGTTCTCATTCCAACATGTTGGTTCGTGGCCTTCTCTACTGCCACGATGAGACCACACTCAGGTTGGAGGAACAACATTTCATATTTCGTTTGGGTGGCCTTCAACCTGACAGTGTGAACATTGATTTCTCCAATTTTCAGTAATTTCTCCCCTGCGTCCCCCTTCTCTCCCTTTCCTTTCCCCATTATGGCTCCCCTCTTACCCTTTGTTTTCTACTCACCTGCCTATCTCCTCCCCCTGGTGACCCTTTTCCTCCCCTTTCTCCCATGATTCACTCTGCTTTCCTGTGCGATTCCTTTTTTTCTCAGCCCTTTACCTTTTCCACCTATCAACTCCTAGCTTCTCACTTCACCGCCTTCCCCCAGCAACCTTCCTTCCTCCTCACCTGCCTTCTTCTATCACCTAAAAACACAAAATGCTGGCAGAACTCAACAGGCCAGACACCATCTATGGGAGGAGGTAGTGACGACGTTTTGGGCCGAAACCCTTCATCAGGAGTGAAGTAACATGGGATGGTTGAGGGGGGGATAAGAAGTGGGGGAAGGGATGAAGTAGAGAGCTGGGAAGTGATAGGCTGAAGGGAAATGGGCTAGGGGGAAGGTGGAGAATTATGGGAAATAAAAGAGAAAGAAAGGTAGGGCTGGGGGGAGATTATAGTGAGGGGGGAAAAGAGAGAGAAAGAGAACCAAACTAAAATTATAGATAAGGATAGAGTAAGGGGGGGGGGGGGGCAGGGGTATCTACGGAGGTCTGTGAGTTGGATGTTCATGCCGGCAGGAAAGAGGCTACCTAGGTGGGAGATAAGGTATTGCTTCATCGACCTGCGTGTGGCTTCATCTTGACGGTAGAGGAGGCCATGGACAGACATGTTGGAGTGGGAGTGGTCTGTGGAATTGAAGTGTGTGGCCACAGGGAGATCCCGCCACTGCTGGAGGACTGAGCGCCGGTGTTCGGCGAAACGGTCTCCCAGTCTGCGGTGGGTCTCCCCACTGTATAAATGGCCACATCAGGAGCCCCGGATACAGTATATCACCCCAGTTGACTTGCAGGTGAAGTGGTGCCTCACCTGAAAGGACTGTCTGGGGCCTAGGATGGTGGTGAGGGAGGAAGTGTGGGGGCAGGTGTAGCACTTCTTCCGTTTGCAGGGATGAGTGCCTGGAGGGAGGTCGGTGGGGATGAATAGACACAACGTATAATCGTCCGTAACTTCCGCCACCTCCTATGGGATCCCACCACCAGACACATCTTCCCCTCCCCCCCCCCATTCTTGGCTTTCCGCAGGGATCGCTCCCTACACGACTCCCTTGTCCATTCATCCCCCCCATCCCTCCCCACCGACCTCCCTCCAGGCACTTATCCCTGCAAACGGAAGAAGTGCTACACCTGCCCCCACACTTCTTCCCTCACCACCATCCCCAGGCCCCAGACAGTCCTTTCAGGTGAGGCACCACTTCACCTGAGAGTCAACTGGGGTGATATACTGCATCCGGTGCTCCCGATGTGGCCATTTATACATTGGGGAGACCCGCCGCAGACTGGGAGACCGTTTCGCCGAACACCGGCGCTCAGTCCTCCAGCAGTGGCGGGATCTCCCTGTGGCCACACACTTCAATTCCACAGACCACTCCCCACTCCGACATGTCTGTCCATGGCCTCCTCTACCGTCAAGATGAGGCCACACGCAGGTCGATGGAGCAATACCTTATCTCCCGCCTAGGTAGCCTCCTACCTGCCGGCATGAACATTCAACTCACAGTCACTACCTCCTCCCATAGATGCTGTCTGGCCTGCTAAGTTCTGCCAGCATTCTGTGTTTTTATTTATTTCCAGCATCTGCAGGGATTCACTCGTGTTGTCTTCTTTTATCACCTTCTAGCTTGTACTCCTTCCCCTCCTCCCACCTTCTTGTTTTGGTTTCTTCCCTCTTCCTTTCCAGTCCTGATGAAGAGTCTCGGCCCGAAATGTAGACTCTTCATTCCTCTGCCTGCCCATTGATCTTGCCTGTCCTGCTGAGTTGCTCCAGTGTTTTGTTTGGCATTCTGGTTTTCTTTTTATTGATTATCATTTAATAATTGTTACGCTACTGCCGACAGAAATGTGAACTTCCTTCTGTGCATCAGTATTGCTGCAGGATTAGGAATGGGGATATATAGAGGGTTATGGGGTAGTGTGGGTTTAGTACTTTTGTTAAGGATTATATGGGTCAGCACAACATGGAGGGCTGAAGGGCCTGTACTGTGCTGTAATGTTCTATGGTTCTATGGGGAATTGCTGTGCTGAAACATTTAGAAATAGTCATGTTCAACTGCAGTGATGTTGCTCATCAGGTGACTTTACAATGGGAAAACCTGACCTCCTTGCCATTACTGGTAATGTCCTCAGCTTGATATCTCACCTCTTTATTCCTCTTCTGCTTGACTTGCTGAGTTCCTCCAGCATTTTGTGTGTGTTACTGATGATGTTTATATACAGTTATGTGCCATAACTAACAAACTGAATATATTGTAGCTGTAGAGCGAAGAAGGCACTGATAAACCAGATCAAATATCAACTCCATAATATATTTTAATAAATATTTTCCTATGATTTGGTCATTTCTGACATGTCATGTTTACCTCCTAAGAAGGTGGAGATGTTCCAAACTGTTCAAAGGCAGAATTTGTAGTCAACCACATTAGTTTGGAACAGCAATGAAATACAGACCTGACTGATTAGGATTCGAATCATTGAGTGCTTGATGGTTAGCATGGACCCAGTGGGCAGAAGGGCATTTTTACAAGAGTTAAACATCTCAGTGACAGTTTGAGTGTGTTCTAGCATTCTCATAGCAGTCAAGAACAATACAATCTCTTCTAGGTTACTCTTTTTAAAACCAGATCCAGGATGTGATAAAAGGAGGCTAGTTCATTTCTTGATAACATACAGGAAGCTTAGGCACATGGGGATTTGCATTTCCTGTATTGCATGAGGATCTGGAATCACAAAGCCTGCAGTTTTGAGAACTGCGGCATCACTTTCATTGCAGCCAGGCCGTAAAATAGAAAGGATTTACAGAAATTAAAAAAGCAAGATCCGTTGTTTAACACTTCTTAAAAACTCAGTTGGTGTTCTGCCTGCACTGGGGGATTTCCTTTTTCAGGCTCATGTTAAATGCTGACCTTCAAACAACAAAATTGGAGATGCACCGTTTAGCATCAGAACATTCCAAAGAAAGTTTAAGCAAGGAAGCCAACAATTTTGGGGCAGATTTCCAAATAAAGATTAACTCTTTCAAATCTTATCATGGAATACTTCAAGACAACCAGCAAGGTGCAGTGCTACCCAGCACAAAAGTCTCAAAATGGCAGTACCTAAATCAGCAAGAGATTTAAATTCACAAGTCTTGCAGCTCTCTTTGTGAATCAGCACAAAGTTCATTTTGGTTGGTTATTGCCAGAAAACTAGTCAAGAGAATTCTGTCTTCAGTCCATAATTATGAGGTTGATACAGTGCAGTCACCAGTAGCCATTGACGAGAAGATTCACCCCATTTTCTCTGGATAACAATGATGGCCAATAAAATGTTCATATAAAAATATGCTTCCATGAAATAATCAGGCCTCAATTCCATTTATATTTAGATCTTTTTGTCAGTGTGAGTCGTGGTTTGACCTTTTTTTTAATTTTGTGATATCACTCTGGAGGAACATTGTATCATTTCTTAATACATGCATGCAGTTCTAAATGATAATAAATGAAGACTGAGTGTCCTCATAATCTAATCTAATCCAATCTATGTCAATTGTGGAGATTTCATACTGCCAACACTACGATTTAAAGTTTATCTCTCAATCATGAATTCATGATTCTACATGGGTTGAGTCTTCAATGCATTTCATCAGAGGCTAAGCAGGCAAAGGTGAAAGAAATTGGTTTTGGTAATTGTTTATGTGTGATTGGAAGGACACATTAAAAAAGTGGTTCCCTTGATGGGATATGGAAGAAATTGTGGCAAAAGCTGAGATTATGTACACTTATATTTATATGGCATTGTTGTAAATCTGGTAATTAGAGAGTTAAAGTAACCAGTGTATATCAAAATAATTTAACTTGAATGATAAAGTTATTTAAATATTTCTTACCAAATTTCAGTACTTTCAAAACACAAGTGTAAAACCTCTCACCAATTTTTCTGAGGGTGACTGACAGACACTAGTTCCAAATACTTCTTTCAGTGATGTCATGTCTAGACAGTGATAAATTGCAGCTATTAATATGTCATTTTTTCAGATGTTACTTTTGATCAAACAAATTCAATCAATGGTTATTTGTACCAGGCTGTTTGGTTACCATAGTAGAATTTTTTCAGATATGTTTGTATTTTAACTTTATCATTGATTTGGTTTTATTTTAGGTGACGTTAAATTAGGATTAATTGTATATGTCATGGTTAAGGTCTTCCAATTAATCTTATGCTATTATGTTATTGCACAAATGCTTTTATTATTTTAATGCACAACAAAGTTCAGATGTGGGGGGCTCCCCTGATTATACAAGCCAGCCCCAGCTGAGATTTCTAGTCTCATTTGTTAATTCCAATCACACCGCATTGAGGGGACGTAAAATTGGTTGTAAGACTACCTGGGATGGGAAGGGAAAAATTAGTATGGCTTTACTCTTTCTAACTATCCATTAATGCCTACTGGCATTGCAATTCTGAGATGTCCATGGAGGAATGCTGCTGACTGGCAAATTCCAGGCTGCAGCAATATGTGCCGAGGAACACACTGAAACAAGGGCTCACAGTGCAGGGTTCCTCTGCTACTGGGCTGAAAGGGACTGGGTTGGTGGGTAGGGGGTGTGGGGTAAGTCCCTCAATTATTGTAGAGGGCAACAGTCCTATTGGTTTTAAGGAATGTAGTAGAACACTATGTAATGCATTGACTTTGAACATTAGAATGAAAGATATAGCACTGTTTATCCTTGTAAATATTTTTAAGAATAAAGTTTATTTTGATATATAAAAATACTTCTGTAAACTCTTACAAAACTCATGTCATCCCTCTGATCCCACCTATCCAAGTCACTCAGAATAGTTTTGCTCATGACTTGGGAAACAAAGCCCCAGCAAGGAGAGAAGGGAAAAGGGACTCTTTAACAATGTAAATAAATCAAATCTATTAACATTTCTACTAAATCAGAATTTGTTATTTGAAGGGGACATGATATTCCAAAGAGGATGAAAGGTAGACTAAGCAGAGAAGCTTGTCCTTAACGAAGCTTGGTGTGAGAATGATTATGAATGCCTTCTTGGAATGAAGAAAGAAAAAATTGTGATACTGGAAGATCACGGTGGCACAGTCATTAGCACTGCTGCTTCACAGCTTCAGTGGTAGGAGTTACATTCTGATATCAGAGTTAGCCTGATATCAGTAAGAGTTTGCATGGCTTGAGTCTCCTGCCAGGCCTCGGGTGCTCTCCCATTTGCCAAAACTGACAGGTGCTGAAAATTACCCCCACCAGCAAGGAAAATGTCAATGGGAAGTTGATGAACATGTGTGAGAGAGAACACATCATAGGTGTACAGGGAAACAACGACAAATGGGCCAACAAGAAGACAACGGAGCTTAGGAGGGCTAATGGTACCTAATGGCGACTCCTTTGCTTGCATCTTCAGAAACAGCTCTATTTCCATCTTTAATATCTACTTTTCCCTTTCAGGGTTCTTTTGAAGACCCTGACCTGGAGTTACACGCTGACTACGGTTCTTTGAGGGAATGGGACCTGCTCTCAGGGTTTCACAACTGGCCGTTGTTCGGCACACCAAGTGCTCAACCTAAGAGTTTGGTTCGCCTTTGGAGGTCTAGGATCTTAAGGCTCTGGAGATGGGCGGATTGAGGGTCAGTGTCATGGCAGGAGATCCGTGTGTCGTCAGGGGAGTCGGAAGATCTACGGCTGTGTGCCCAGAGACCTGAGATCTTTGGACCCAGAGCTCGAAAAAAAGTGATGCGATGGACTTTTAACACTGTAAAGCAGCAAGCTGTTTGTTATGTCTCCCCTCTCGCTGTGAAATGGAGGCATCACTTTCTCTCTTATTAGGGAGAGAGAGAGCCTCTGGTATGTCGAATACCGGGTGAATAGAGTAGTCTTTGGAGTACTGCAAGTCTCTGTCTTTGCTGTAGCCTTGCTCACAATCGAGTGCTCGGTGGTGGGTGCCAATGTTTTTTTTGCCAGTGGGGGGGGGGATTGTTGCTTGCTGCTGCTTACATGAGGGAGGGAGGGGAGCTGGGGGGGATCTTTGGGGTCCTTACATTTAACTGTCGCCTATTCTTTGGGGCACTTCTCTGTTTTTGTAGATGGTTGTGAAGAAAAAGCATTTCAGGGTGCATATTGTATACATTTCTCTGATATTAAATGTACCTTTAAAACATTCGAACAAGATATGGAATAAGGTAGATGAACTTGTAGTACAGTTAAAGGTTGGCATGTATGGTCCAAATCAGAATCAGGTTTATTATCACCAGCATGTGATATTTAATATTTGAAAAAAAATCAAAGGACTATATTGTTATGTTTCGTAACTCCAAGATCTAATCGAAAGAAAAGCACAAGATCTGGGGATAAGCACGTCTACTTCATCTTATTTTAGTGAGGTGTGCACATATGATGTGGTGGCATAATGAGGTATGCCATTCATGTACTTCTTACATATAACCCACAGCTGCAAGAATTATATTGCAAAACTGGAAAACACCCAGATGTCCCACTGTGAGGGAATAGACTGAGGAAATGGTTAAGATTTCATCATATGAACACATGTTGGGAAGAATTAACAGTGAGGGAAAAGTGCAAGACGCGTGGGATCAATTTTGGTTGTATGTTAATTTAAACTTAAATTAGAAGTTTTTTTCTTTTTCTTAGTTTTATATGTTTTCCTGTCATGGGATGGCTGTGTAAATATGCTGTACTGTATCTGCTCTATGATATGCTGTGCTGCTTTGTAAAATAAGAATAAATAATAATAAAAATTTGAATTACCAAAAATAACATTCTTCTCTGCTTAGCTATAAACTCTTAACTCAATATAAAATGAATCTCAACTCAAATATGTAACAAATTGCTCTCCAGTCTATACCTAGAGATTTAATCACTGTGGAGGATTTCTTACTCTTGTGGGATAACATCTTTTCTGACAGGATGGGTTGGGGGAGTCACTCTGCTTGGCAGATGGGAGTTGTGACTATAGAACAATCTCAGGTTCTGGGGCCTCCTTCATGATGGTTGTAGGAGTTGACTCTGAACTGCAGGAAGTGGTTCTGACAGCTCTGGACACCTTTCTTCTCTAACAATCGACTCCGCTCTCTGCTACTGATCAGTGTGTTGCCTCCAGGTGGCATCAGATGTAATCTTTGCTGGGTAAGAGAGTAGTACAGTTCTGTCCTTAATCTTTCCAAGTACTCACTTTTGATCACCTCTGTAGACCCTCGTCACACCTACTTCTCCAGGAGTATTACATCGAACCTCCTTGTTTGAGGAGCCCTCACTTTGTCTCAGTTGTTTGCCTGCGTACTCCTTCTACAACTGGGTTTGAGAAGATCCAAGTGTGAGTGCAAGGGACAACCGGGAACAGCATAGCTGGTGAATTGTTGGTTGAGGACTGTGCTGCATTGTAATATGCAAAGAGGAAATTGGTGAGCTTCCGATTCAGTGTCAGTGTAGCATGTTCTGCTGACATTGCTTGCAGTGTGTTCTTTAGACTCTGGAGAAACCTTTCTGCCAAGTTATTTGTATCTATGTAGTATGGTGCAGATGTAATAGATCTTATTCCATTTATTTTCAGGAATGACTGCAACTGTACACAACAAACTGTGGTCCCTTGTCACCTACTAAGTATTCTGCAATGCCAGTCCTTGGGAAGAGGCTTCTCAATACACCAACAGTGTGCAAGGCTGTAGTGGAGGCTATTGGGAACACTTCTGGCCAGTTTTTAGCTGCATCCAAGAAATTTGGTTCATGAATGGTCCATCAAAATCTGCCAGGGCAATGCGGGCCATTCCCAGGGCTGGAGAGGCACTGCTTTTGGCATCTTCTAGATCTGCTGACATCCCGAACAATGCATAGCAAGCTGCGTAGTCTGCTGCTCTATCTCAGGCCACCAGACAAGGCTCTAAACCAATGCTTTCATTCTGACCGCATGTAGATGACCAGCATGTAACTCCTCCAACACTTAGCTCTCACTTTGGATGGTACATCAACTCTCAATCCCCACATAAGGCAACACCTGTCAAAGGCAAGTTCATTCCAGCACTGGTAAAATAGGACAACTGGAATTTCTGCTGCACATTCCAGACATTTTGGGTGGTCATGTAGACTGAGACTGTGTGGGGATCTTTTCTGATATCCCTTTGGATAATCTCTGCCGTAACAGGGAGACTTTCAATTTGCATTAGGAAGAAAACGTCAAGAGGAGTATCCTCTCTTATAAATTTTTCTGGTATTTCCTTTTGCAAGTGTAAATGGGACTTAGCATTTCAATGACTACTTATCCTCTAAGAAACAGCCCATCTCTGCATTTATGCTGCTACTGGTAATGGAACACCCTTCTTTGAACTGAAATTAGACACTAGTGGCGGATGATCAGTAATGAGTAAACTCTCTTCCATACAGGTACTGGTTGAAAAGTTTTACATCCCAAACCAGACTTAAGGCCTCTCTGTGTGTAATTTTTCTCTGCAGCGCTAAGGAAACACGATGCAAAGCCTATGGGGCATTCGCTTCGTCATTCATAATGTGACATGATTGCACCTATATCATAAGGTACAGCATCACAGGCAAGCTTCACCAGGTGATGTAGATCATAATGTGTGAGTACAGTATCTGACATCATTATTCCCTTTACCTTTTTGAAAGCCACCTCACACTGCTTTGTCTATTGCCAATCTAATGGAGACTGAGAAAGTGAATCAGGAGCTAGAGACAACCCTGGGGTGCCTTGCCTCTTCGAACCCCATGTCCTGGAGCTCCCACAATAACCTCCAGTCATTCTCCACTGGCACGTCCCCCTTTGAATGCCAGAAGGGATTCCAGCCACTGGCGCATCCCCCTACGAATGCCATACAGGATTCTCTGACCAGGAGATTGACGTAGGAGTTCTTGCTGCTGAACAGTTGGTCCAATGCTACAGCGTGGAGATGAGCCAGGGCTTCTCTGTCGTGCACTCAAAAACAACATGCCCAGCAGCCTGATTGGCTCCACTGACAGGTGATGCTTCTCAAGCCAGGGGAAAAGGTCTGGCTGGCATCTAAGGATCTTTCCTTGAAGGTCAAGAGCCGCAAATTGGCCCTACATTATATTGGACTCTATGTTGTGGAGAAGGCTATAAGCAAGGGCTTGAATAGATTCTGCCTACCATCATCAATGAAGATTCAACCTGTGTTCCATGTTTCCCAGTTCAAGCCAGTGGCTACCTCCCTGCTGGCTCCAGTGACACCCTCCCACTCTCTTCATGCTTGGTGGATAGTTCCCTGGTCTATTCTGCATTTTGCCAGGTATGAGGCAAGGACCAGTACCTCATAGATAGGGAGGGGTATGACCCTGAGGAATGTTCTTGGTTTCCAGCCATGACATCCTGGGCAAGTCTCTTATCCGGGGCTCCACCAGGCAAAGGTGTCCGAACCTCAGGAGCTGCACCCAGGGAGGTGGCCTCTGTCACAACCATGGACTCAACTGTCTGTGTGCCCACACAGGAGGGCTGTAGAACAGCTTCAGCAATTGGTCACGTTCCAGCTAATTAATGTTTCATTGCGGTGGTATTTAACTCCCTTCCTCTTGTTCCAGTCTTGGCAGCGTCTACACTCCCTGCTTACCTTTATCCTTGTTCTGGGAGAGAAGACTACCATTTCGATTGGCACTGTAAAGAACAGTATGTCTGTCTGTCTGTCTGTCTGTCTGTCTGTATTCATTTTGCATTTAGACACAACTTCCTGCTGCAATTTTGATGTTAAATTTCAGTTTCAGAATTTTAGTTAATGGCCCAGTTGGCCTGATGTTATTGTTTTTTATTCTTTAATTCTGCACAGTTCTCATTGAACTGTTGATCCTCTTCAGTATCTCTCCGCACTTGGACACAAGAACATACTGTAAATTCCTGTCACAGGCAGATCCACAGTCCATTATCAGTCCAGCCTGTAACAGTATGCACAGAATTATTCCTTTCAATTGATGAGTAGGACTTTTTCATTATGATTCCCCCAAGTACATCCTGTCCTATCAGCCGGACAGACTAACCATGGTGGCAAAACTATAGTATAATCAGAGGGTTATCCTTGAAATTTGCTGGCAAACCTCCTGCTACCTATTACTATCTATCCAGCCACCTTCAGTTGAATCAGGACTCTGCTTTATTGAACACTAAGTGAAAGAACATCAGAAGACTGTCCAGTATCCTGTGAGTAGGTTATTGAGTAGTGACATCGATCAACAGGGTGGCACAGTCCTGAAGGACATGTTTCTCAGAATGTATCTGTGTCAGATTCTAAGGAAAGCAACAGGTGATATAAACCCCCAAGAAGTCATCCTCATAAATCTCACTGTTGTAGATGCATTTGTCCTTGACAATATTGGAGGATTGTGATACTCTGAAGCATATCGAGATTATGAAGAGGGTGGTGTTGGGGGATTTGAAGCTTATAAGAAGTAGACAAATTCCAATGTCCTAATGAGGTGTACCCTTCAGTGCTGTTGAAGGCAAGGGAGGAGCTTGCTAGGGCCTTGACTGAGAGTTTGGTATCCTTGTTAGCCACGGGTGAGGTGTTAAAAGATTGGACGATGGCTAATGTTCTACCTTTATTTAAGAAGGGCAGAAGGTATGCAAGGACAATTTAAGTATACCTTACATCAGTGGTGGAGAGGTACTAGAAGGGTTTCTGAATGACAGGATGAACTGAACCTGCTGAACTGATTACACAACCTACAGACTCACTTTCAAGGACTCTACAATTCATGTTCTCAGTAGTATTTATTTTTTATTTGCACAATTTGTCTTTTGAAAATTGGATGTTTTTCAGTCTTTATGTATATCTTTTCATCAATTCTGTTGCTTTACTTTCCTGTAAACGCTTACAAGAAAATGGGGCAGTACAGTACATGGTAACATACACATATTTTGATAATAAATTTACTTTGATTTTGCAAAACCAGCATCAGGAGAGGATGAACTGATTAAGTCTAAAAGGTTCTATTTCCTCAAGGATGGTGAGGGAGCACGGAGGCTGATTGTTTTTCCTTGTCAGTTTATCAGATCTCAATGTCTTCTGCGGGGGACCAAGAGCCACAAAGCCGTTGTTTGGAGAGCTCACGGGCACAGTCCATTCCGGCTTCCTGACCTCCACATCACTGCAGATTGTTGTAACTAATCAATGCTAATTCACACTTTGCGGTACCGATATTCCGATGCTGAAGGAAAAGAACTCTACACTGGAGCAGCACGATGGCATGGCTGTTAGAGCATCGTTTTACAGCACCACCTGAAAGACTGGGTTTCTGTTCCAGCCAAGTTCATAATGTGACTGTGTGGGTTTCCTCCGGGTGCCCTGGTTTCCTCCCACATTCCAAGATATATAGTTGTGGGTGTGCTATTTTGGTGTTGGAAGCCCAGTGCAATTCTCGCTGATTTGATCTGACTCTATCAATGCATTTCACCGTGTTTCAACGTACATGTGACAAATAAAGCTCATCTTTAGTCTTTATCTTTACACTCAGATAGGAAGCAGTAGAGACACAGTAAAGAAACCGGCCATTCAGTCCATCGATAGGCACATGGATGATAGAAAATGGAGGGCTATGTAGGGGTGAAGTGTTAGCTTGATTTTAGCGTAGGTTAAAAGGTTGGCATGACATTGTGCACTGAACCTGTACTGTGCTGTGTTTATTTGTTTATACCCTATGTTTACTTATTGAGATGTAGTGTGGGAGTAGGCCCTTCCGGCCATTTGAACCGCGCCCTCCAGCAATCCCCTGATTTAACCTGAGCCTACTCACCATCAAATTTACAGCTGGTACGTCTTTGGACTGTGGGAGGAAACCGGAGTACCTGGAGGAAACCCACGCGGTCACAGGGAGAACATACAATGACAGCGACAGAATTGAACCTGGGCCGTTGGCACGGCCAAGCGGTGTGCTAACCACTTTGCTACTGCGCTGCCCCACGTTCTATGTGCTATGTTTAAAACGTGTATTTGCAATTCAGCCTATTGTTAAATAGTCAGTTTCTTGCCACGTTTCTTTCTCATGTCCATGATACTCTTCCCATTCAACTATCCTTATGTACCTCCAAAAGTAGGTGGCCTCGTCATGGTTAGAGAATATTGCAGGAACATGCTGCCAGATGTTTAAAGAAAAATTACAGTTTTAAACTTATTGTCCAGATTATATGTATCACTTTTGAAAATAATTCCTGGGGCTTGCTCATCAGAGTTCATGAAGATCATTCTTGGTGATCAGAATTAGCCGTTGAGGTGAAGGCTAGGTGGGGTGGGTTGAGGCTATTAATTTGTGAATTAACAAAACGTGTTCAGTCATCAATGCTGATGAAGGGTCTCTGTCTGAAACGTCGGCTCTTTATTTCTTAAGACCATAAGACATAGGAGCAGGATTAGGCTATTGGCCCATCAAGTCAGCTTTGCCCTCGATCATGGCTGATACATTTTCACTCTCAAACTTATTCTCTTGCCTTTTCCCCTTAACCTTTGTTGCCCCTACTAATCAGGAACCTATCAACCTTCGCTTTAGATATACTCAATTACTTGGCCTCCACAGCTGCCTGTGACAATGAATTCCACAGATTCAGCCCATTATGCCGGTCCGTCACACCCCATCCACACCATATTCCAGCCCCCATTACCCACATTCGCCACACCCTCACCTTCATTAACCCCGTCTGCCAGACACCCATGGTTCATCCCCCCTCTTCCCGTTCTACCACCCTGCCACTGCAGATGACCCTTTCCACAATACTTGGAGATGAATTAATTATTCCTCTCCATAGATGCTGCCTGACCTGCTGAGTTCCTCCAGCAGTCTGGTTGTGTTACTCTGGATTTTCAGCGTCTGCAGAATCTCAGTCTAACCCCTCCAAAATGTTGAATATCAACATGGAATATTTAGACCCAACATGATAACACAAAATTAATGATAGGTGCCAGCACCATGTGAATAAATTGTACTGGGATAAACCTCAGAGGGTTAATAAAGTATTGGGCCGGTGTGCTAGAACTAACATGGCATAAATGAGTTATCTGTTTCGATCCGTCAAACCTCAACAAACGTCTTATAAAAATGCACTGACCTGTGAAAATGGGGTATTTGAACAGATTAATGAAATCCCACAGTCGATATATGCAAACAGGGTCGGAAAAGAAGAGCAAACGTGGCTTTAGCCATGTGCCATTCCCAGGGTCCAAGTCTGTGAGCTTTGCTCTTGTTTTTGTCATGGCTAGAGAAAGCTAAACCGCAGTCCTTTCCCCCGGCTCTAATCACTTTAATAAAAAGCCTGTATGCTCTTTTATCAGACTGATATCTTATGAATTCAATACCAGGCAACAGCATTGTTTCCAACCTGTCTCATATGCACATTAAAACACAGCCTCTCTTTATCCTGCCCATCAGTGTTGACATTTCTGCTACAGTTTCCATGGACGAGGTCAGAGTTCATAAAAACACTGAGGATATGCCAAAAAGGAGACATAAAGACTCTTTTTTTTGTCGATAAATCTGTGTAAAGGTTATTTATTGCAGAGTAAATGTTGTTTAGACTTTAGTTTCTGGCATGGGGAGGATTATAAATGAAAGAAGCTAGTTTAAGCTGATTTTTGAAAGTCTTTGCATGGGAACGGGTTCCTCCCCATCTGCACATTAGTAATGCCTTGTGTGTCATGTTTTTTTTTCTCAGCAGTACATGCTACTACATTGTCACACAATCTGTAGGCAGTCACGGCTAGCATGAGTGATTACTGGGGAACTTGATGATTTATAATGGCTGTTTACTGCACTAATACCTTCTGCTTAATGAAGCTACATCCGTTTTAAACCCTGTACCTAGCTTTGCAGATAGGAAGGATGGGGATAGCCCTTATGGTTTTCAGCATTCTAAATGCTGAAAACTGTTTGACTGACCTAGAGGAAATAATTTTCCTCCTCTCAACTCCACCTCTTGCTTCACCTCTCTCCTGAATAGGTCCACTGATGCCTGGGGTTTGAAGTTACAAACACCCGATCACTTACTGTGATCTGTATTGGTATGGTTAGGCTACAGGTTAACAGGGTACTCCAGTAGGAAAACGTCACAATGAAGTTTCACTTGTATTTCGCCTGGTATCCACAGAGTCACTGAGAAGAATTTTCATCTGGAAAGTGAATGACCTCTTGACCTCATAATCTATCTTGTTATAACCTTTCACCTTATTGTCTAACTGCACTGCATTTCCTCTGTAACTGTGACACCTAATTCTGCATTCTGTTAATATTCTCCCTTGTACTACTGCAATGCACTGTTGGAAGGAGATGATCTGTTAGGCATAATGCAAGATGTGTTTTTCACTGTACTTTGGTCCCTGTGAGAATAATAAACCAATTTACCAAGTTACCACAGGATTTCCAAAAGCACTTTGTAGTCCATCCCTGTAATCAAACGGATGATGGTGGCAGGCTAGTTTCATGGGTAATCTGATTGTCCGGTCAAACACAATACAGTGCAGGAACAACCCCTGACAAATGCTACACATACCCCTACATCTCCTCCCTCACCACCATGTAAAGGCCCCAAACAGTCTTTCCAGGTGAAGCATCACTTCACTTGTGAGTCTGTCTGGATCACCTATTGTATCTGGTGCTCCTGGTGTGACCTTCATTACATCAGTGAGTCCCAATGCAGATTGGGGTACCGCTTTGTCCATAAGATTGTAAGACTTAGGAGTGCAATTGAGCTATTTGGCCCATCACTCATGACTGATGCATTATCCCTTTCATCCTCATTCTCTTGCTTCTCCCTATAACCTTTAATGCCCTTGCCAATCAGGAAACTATCAAGCTCTGCTTTAAATATATCCAGCGACTTGGCCCTCATAGCCGTCTCTGGCAATGAATTCCACAGATTCACCACCCTCTGGCTAAACAAATTCCACCTCAAAGGAACTTTCTATTCTGAGGCTGTGCCCTCTGGTCCTAGTCTCCCCACTATAGGAATCGTTCTCTCCATATCCATTCTATCTAAGCTTTTCAATATTTTGTAGGTTTGAATGAGATTCGCCCATTATTCTTCTTCTGAGCTCCAGTGAGTATAGGCCTGGAGCTAACAAACACTCCTCATACCTTAACCCTTTCATTCTCACGAAACTCCTCTTGACCCTTTCCAATACTTTCTTAGATAAGGGGCCCAAAACCACTCACAATACTCCAAGTGCACTTTGACCAATGCCTTATAAAGCCTCAGTATTACATTTGAAATGCTGCTGCATTCCTTGGCTGTGTGAGTCTCGGGAAGATGCACTTCAGTCCCGCCAAACCTGTGAGATTGAGATTGGTCTCCCACACCAACCCCGGTTTGTAATTTGCTACCCTGTTACAACTCAGTGCCGAGAAACAACAGATAGCACACTGCATACGACTAAAGGAATGATGTTTTGAATCTTACTTAACTAAAGGGTTAGTAAAGAAAAGAAAGAAAAAAGAAAAGGGCCCATTATAATTAAACAGTCAAATGTGCACAAGTTGGAGCTCATCTTGAACTTCTCTGTCCCTCACGTGCTGGGCCCTCTGTCTGCATGAAAGCACACACCACCTTCCGAATGTCGCTGGCAATCCATCTCGAACAGACGGGTCTCCCACTGGGTCATATCCTATGACCAGTTCTCCCCAGTGTCTTCACTCTTCATCTCCCACCGAACAAAAGACCCGAGACCTACCTTAGTGTCCCTCACCAAAAAAACCTCCCCCCGGTTCCACCATCCTAATTGGATAACACGCATTCCTCATCATCCCTTATCGTCAACAGTAACCCAAACAGGCTGAGCGCAAAACAGACTGCTCTTACAGATTGCTAAATGAAATACCTACAGCATAGCAGTAAAGATGTGAACCAGGACGTTACACGTTCTTGCCTTTATATTCTAGTCCTCTCGAAATGAATGCCAACATTGCATTTGTCTTCCTTGCCACCAACTTAACCTGCAAGTTAACCTTTTGGGAATCTTACATGAGGACTCCTACACCTTGGCATGTGGTTCCTTCCAATTCATGCTTTATCCCTGTCCTTCAATGTCATCGCTGAGAATTGACTAACTTTTCCAATTGGTCAAGCTATTATTTTTGTTCTTCGCAATGAGAAGGACTGCTAGTTACACTGATACATTGTGTTAACAAGCTGGAGTGTGTTCTCACTAGCATTCTAACTTCCCTGTGTTTCCCCTGGCGTGTGGATATAAACCCTGGGTCACAGTGCGATGGAGGTCAAGCAAATTGAGCACACTATCATGATACCTCATCCGCCATGTACAATGGGCCAATTGCTAAACATTCCTTGATGCTTGATTGGTTAGGAGTGGTAAAACAGGGCCAGGGAATGCACCATTCCACCAGCCCATGCCAGCTTGATCCAGAGGCAAATTTGTGAAGTTCCTCTGATCTGAGCGTACAACTAGCACTAACTTCAATGTTGAGTCCTCACTGTCTCACTGGGGGAAGAAAATGCAAGCAAAATGCTGGAGGAACTCAGCAGGTCAAGCAGCGTTTATGGAGGGGAATAAACAGTCGATGTTTCAGGTTGAGACCCTTCATCAGGACTTGAAAGGAAGGGGGGAGAAATCCAGAATACAAAGGTGAGGGGGGAATAGGTACAAGCTGGCAGGTGATAGGTGAGACCAGGTGTGGGGGGAAGGTGGAAGAGGTAAAGGATTCAAAAGGAAAGAATCTAATAGGAGAGGAGAGGGGCCTGTGGGAAAAAGGGAAAGAGGAGTGCACCAGAGGGTGGTGATAAGAAAGGAGAAAAGAAGAGGTAAGAGGGGACCCTGAATGGGGGAATGGAAAAAGATGGGGCAGGAGAAATTACTGGACATTAGAGAAACCATTGTTCATGTCATTAGATTGGAGGCTACCCAGACAGGATATGAGATGTTGCTCCTCCAACCTGAATGTGGCCTCCTTGTAGCAGTAGAGGAGGCCATGAACCAACATGTTTGAATGGGAATGGGGAGTGGAACTGGAATGGATGATAACTGAGAATTCATGCCTTCTTTGGCCGTCAGAACAAAGGTGTTTGACCGCTTTTTGCAGTACTTCCTCTATGCCAGTGTTTGGGTGGGTGGGGTGGTTAGTGGCCAGTGAATGTGGTGCTTCCACTGACTGTGTCCACTAGGACAGCAGTGCGGACCTCCTATAGGTTAGAAGTTGGGTGCAAGGAGCAGATGTGATGTGCCAGCTCACAGACTTCCCACCTACCTGTCCTGTCAGACAGATTCTGCACCAGCTATTGTAGACTCCGCTTTCCACAGTGGCCTCATCAGTTAAGATTATTGTCACATGCACATGTACACATGCGCACAGGGCCAATGTAAAACCTACTCGCAGCAGCATCACAGACAACAGATGAGCAGTATTCACAAGAAAAACATTAATTAAACATAAGTTATGCACATTTTTTAAAGGAAGAACACAATTAGAACAAAATAAACAACTGCGTCAGATCCCCAGCTATGAAGTGGAAGCAAGTTATCTATAATCTCAGAGGACACAGAAAGAAAAGCTCACTTTGAATTCCTCCAGCATTTTTTTTCTGTTGCTGAAGATTTCCAACATCTGCTTGAAGGAAATAAGTAGTTGAGTCAGCTTTCTAAACGATTAATTCCAGTGTAGCTTAAAGCTGGCCTGCTCCTCTTTAAAGCAGACGTGTTCTGCGGCTGTGTAGCAAGCGGACCCCATGTGCAATGAGACTGTGGCTTAGCAGAAGACAGAGAGAGTGAGCTGTCTGAGCCAGCACAGGAGAAGGAGATCCTTTACCCACAGAGATGGAGGGGACCTACCTTCCAGCACAAGCAGAAAGGGATGAGCGACCAGATGTGGAAAAGATGGACCCTAAAGATCAGTCAGGCCCCCTTCCCCCAGGAATGGATGAAGTCTTGCAAAAAGCTGAAATTACTTCAGAGGCCGTAATTTAATACCATCTACACTTGCCACATCGGATCAACTATTTTGCTGGACTCTCTCACTGCTTAGTGAGTCACCATTCACACACCAACACATTATGTTAGTCAGGACATAGGCCAAACATTCACTGCCCCACACCCGCACCCACCCTGCCCTCCAGCAAGGTGCACAGCTGCTACCTTCTGGCTATACGGATGTATAGTCTACCATTTGGCATGTTATCAAAAATCTTGGCAAACTTTCATACACAATATATCCTCGTTCTGTAGAATCTGATCATCACTATCAGACAATCGAGCACAAATAAGCTTTAAACATTTTATTTAGAGATACAGCTTGGTAACAGCGTCTTCCAGCCCAACAAGTCCACACCACCCAATTAGTTCAAAGTTCAAAGTAAATTTATTATCAGAGTACATGCATGGCACCTGTGGTGAACTACATCTACCTGTCTGGACATGCCCCCCCCACTGACTGCTCCTGTGGCTCCTCCCACAGACCCCTGCTGACTCCTCCCACAGACCCCTGCTGACTCCTCCCACTGACCCCTGCTGACTCCTCCCACAGACCCTGCTGACTGCTCCTGTGGCTCCTCCCACAGACCCCCGCTGACTGCTCCTGTGGCTCCTCCCACAGACCCCTGCTGACTGCTCCTGTGGCTCCTCCCACAGACCCCTGCTGACTCCTCCCACAGACCCTGCTGACTGCTCCTGTGGCTCCTCCCACAGACCCCTGCTGACTCCTCCCACAGACCCCTGCTGACTGCTCCTGTGGCTCCTCCCACAGACCCCTGCTGACTCCTCCCACAGACCCCTGCTGACTGCTCCTGTGGCTCCTCCCACAGACCCCTGCTGACTGCTCCTGTGGCTCCTCCCACAGACCCCCGCTGACTGCTCCTGTGGCTCCTCCCACAGACCCCTGCTGACTGCTCCTGTGGCTCCTCCCACAGACCCTGCTGACTGCTCCTGTGGCTCCTCCCACAGACCCTGCTGACTGCTCCTGTGGCTCCTCCCACAGACCCCCCGCTGACTGCTCCTGTGGCTCCTCCCACAGACCCCTGCTGACTGCTCCTGTGGCTCCTCCCACAGACCCTGCTGACTGCTCCTGTGGCTCCTCCCACAGACCCCTGCTGACTGCTCCTGTGGCTCCTCCCACAGACCCCGGTATAAAGGCGTTTGGAGCCTGGGCCCTGCCCTCAGTCTCCAGGATGTTGTGTGGTGGTCACTTGCTGCTTGTTCTTTCTTCCAGCCAGTAAAAGCCGATATCTCGCCTCACGTCTCCGCGAGATATTGATGGTGCATCAGCACCACACAACCCTGACCCTCTTCTTCTGTGGCAGACCCAGCAAATCAATAGAACAGTAACTTTAAACAATGGACAACAAGCTGCAAATGCAGATATAAATAAATAACAATAAACCATGAGCATTAAATAACAAGACAAAGGAGTCCTTAAATGAGTGTAGTTATCCCTTTTTGTTCAAGAGCCTGATGTTTGAGGGGTAATAACTGTTCTCGAACCTGGAGGTGTTCGTCCTGAGGCACCTGTACCTTCTACCTGTTGGCAGCTGTGATAAAAGAGCATGGCCTGGGTGGTGGGGATCTCTGATGATGGATGCTGTTATTCAATGGCAATGTTTCATGTAGATGTGCTCAATGGTTGGAAGAATTTTACCCCTGATGTACTGGGCCAATTTCACAACCTTTTGTTGGATCTTCAGCTTGAAAGCATTGCTGTTCCTGTACCAGGCTGTAATGCAGCCAGTCAGCACACTTTCCACCACACATCTGTAGAAGTTTGCCAAGATTGTTGATGACATGCTGAATCTCCACAGACTCCTGAGGAAGTAGAGGCATAGTCGTGCTTTCTGTGTAATGATATTTATATGGTGGTTTCGGGACCATCCTCTGAGATAGTGACACCCAGGAACTTCAAGTTTCTTACCCTCGCCACCTCTGATCCTTCGATGATTACTGGCTCATGGATCTCTGGTTTCCCTCTCCTATAATCTACAATCAGTTCCTTGTTTTTAGTGAGTGAGAGGTTGTGTTATTACACCACTCTGCCAGATTTTCAATCTCCCTCTTACATGCTGATTCATCACCACCTTTGATACAGTGCACAACAGTGGTGTCATCAGCAAACTTAGCCACATAGTCATAGGTGTAAAGTGAGTAGAGCAGGGGGCTAAGTACACATTTCTGCAGTGCTCCTGTGCTGAGGGAGATTGTGGAAGAGATGTTTTTGCCAATCTGAACTGACTGGGGTCTACAAGTGAGGAAATCCAGGATCCAATTGCGCAAAGGGGTATTGAGGCCCAGGTCTTGGTGTTAAATGCGGAGCTGTAATCAATAAAGAGCATCCTGATGTATGCTTCTCTGCTGTCCAGATGTTCCAGAGTTGTGTGAAGACCCAATGAGATTACATCTGCTGTAGCCCTGTTGCTTCAGTAGGTGAATTTGAGTGGATCCAGGTCGCCATTCAGACAGGAGCTGATATGCTTCAACACCAGCCTCTCAAAACACTTCATCACTGTGGATGCAAGTGCCACTGGGCGATAGTCATGTAGAGGGGTTACCACACCCTTCTTGGGCACCGTGTGATTGAAGCCTGCTCGAAGCAAGTGGGTATCACACACTGCCAGAGTGAAAAATTGAAGATATCTGTGTAAGTACTAGTCCCCTATGTCGCAGGATTTAACTTTGTCGGAGATAATGGCATTCAAACCCTGCCCCAGCTGTCGAGCATCCCTTGTTCATTCCACTCTAGTCCGGAATCTCCACTTTGCCGGTGAAATAGCTTTCCAGAGATCATACCTGCACCTCTTGTAGCATTCTCAATCTCAGACTTGAATGCCTCTGATCTGGCTCTCAATAGATTCCAGATTTCATTATTCATCCCAGGGCTTCTGATTGGGGAAAACCCTGAACGATTTTGTGGGGTCACACTCATTCACAGCTATTTTAATAAGGTCTGTAACGACCCTGGCGTAGTCATTCAGGTCCTCAGATGAGTTCTTGAACACGGCCCAGTCCACTGACTCAAGGCAATCTTGTAACCGTTCCTGTGCCTCCCGCAGCACCTCTTAGTTGTCTTAATCTCTGGAGCCTTGCTTTTTTGGCAAGCAGGTAGTAGCAGTTCAGGCAAATGATCCGACTTGACAAAATATGGTCTTGGAAAGGAACAATAGGCATTCCTTATCATAGTGTAATAGTGGTCTGGTATATTGGGACCTTTTGTGCACCAGATTATGTGCTAGAGATAATTGGGCAGAGTTTACACTGTTGTGACCAATTAACCTACTAAACCATATGTCTTTGGAATGGGGAAAAACTTACAAATTCCTTTCACACAGCAGCGGGAATTGAACTTGAATCTCTGGCTCTATAATGGCACTGTGCTCCAACCGTACCACTCCAACATGGATAACCTGAGTGCTGCTATTCAACTATAACTGTACGATACAAGTTAATTCAATATAGAAAATGCAGGAGGAATTCTGCTGGATAGTGGAAATGGACGGCAGACATTTCAGGTTGAGAGCTCCCATCATTGCAAACTCTCTTACTCTCATTTCCCTCCACCGATGCTACCTGACCTGTGGAGTTACTCCAGCATTGTGTATGTTGCTCTGGATTTCCAGTGCCTGTGTCAACGCAAGTTGCAGCATTCACTGACATGGGGCCCTCACCCCTGTGCGACAAGATGAACCCGAGTGCCCCCAGCAGCAGCGAGCTGCAACAACGTACTCCTTTGCAAAGAAAGAGCGGTCCTAACGAACGACCCTAACCACGTCAATGGGCAGCGGCAGGGCAGTGTCCGCCAAGAGCATCACCCCAGTCTAACCTACATGGTTTCAGGGGAACCAGATGAGTAAAGCTGGTTGTTTATTCATTTTATTATAGATACAACGTGAAACAGGCCCTTCCGGCCCAACGAGCTGTGCTGCCCACCAACTCAACAATTTACAATGACCAATTAACCTTCAAACCGGTACGTCTTTGGAGCACCCGGATGAAACCCACATGGTCCTGGGGAGAACGTACAAACTCTTTACAGTTAGTGCCTGAACGTGGTGAATCTGTGGAATTTATTGCCACAGAGGCCAAGTCAATGGGTATACTTAAAGCAGAGGTTGGTAGGTTTTTGATTAGTAAAGGTGTCAAAGGTCGTGGGAAGAAGGCAGGAGAAGGATAATAAATCAACCATGATGAAGTGGCAGAGGTGACTCGATGGGCCAAATGGCCTCATTCTGCTCCTATGCTTTGTGGTCTTAAGGACTCTGTCTACTCTTCTCAGTGCCGTAGTAATCAGCCAACATAATCAAAAATTCCACCCACACTGGCTATTCACTCTTTACCCGTCTTCCATTGGGCAACATTACAAAAGCCTGAAAGAATATCCCACCAGGCTCAAGGACAGCTTATTTAACACTGTTTTAAGATTATTAAATGTATCCCTATTATGATAAGATGGATCCTTGATTTCATTATGACCTTGTTCCTTATTGTTTACCTGCACTGCATTTTCTCTGTAGCTGCTACACTTTATTCTGTATTCTGTTATTCTACCTCAGTGTACTGTGTAATGGCCTGATTTGTATGAACAATGTACAAGGCAAGCTTTTCACTGTTCTTCAGTACGCCAATTCTTTGTGGCAACAGTTAATAATGTGGTGACCTATTGCACCACCTTGTGGCCCAGAGTCGAGTTTCAGCGAGGTTTTGCCTGAAATGGGTCAGCACCTAAGCTCAAGCTAGCCAAATACCTTTTAACTTACGTTGAAACTCACTTGAACAACACACAAAATCCTGCCTGATCCAGCTCTGAGGCACTGAAGACTAAGAAGATGATTCTGTAAGTTGTGGCCAGTCGCTGATGGCATCCAAGCTGATGGCCGTGGTGTTTAGGTGCATTTTCCAAAAGCTCCCTCTGGAAAGCACTATAGGGCTATTAAAACAAAATACTTCATGCCATTTTAAAAGGTTCTTCCCCCAGGGAGCAACCATTTTAGTTAATCCCCATCCCCTTCTAACTATCACCCCATTCACTGCACTGTGGACACGTTAAACCACGTTTTTATAATGCTGTTTACATCATAAATACATGCTGATATTTATGTATTTATGAATACTTTATTCCATATTGGTCCCTTAACCTCTAACTTTTTTTAATAATTCTTCATTCTTTATAATTGTTGAATGTTGTTTTTCGTTGCATGTCGTTGCATGTTGCAACACACCACTGAAAATTCCTAATATGTGTAAATGTTTCTGGTGAATAAAGTCGATCGTTATTATTTCGAGGAGGCATTCTAACTGGGAAGTCAGGATTCCAGGAGAGCATTTAGCTGGAGGAGTGGGAGGATTGAGGCAGTAGATGTATTGTGGAGGGATTGGAAATAAGGTTTACACGTCATGTAGTTTGTTGTTTTGTGGCAGCAGTACTGTGCAAGGCATAAAACATACTTTATAGGAATAAATAAACAAACACAAAAGAGGAATGGCGAGGTAGTGTTCGTAAGTACATGGACATTTCAGTCATCTGATGGCAGAGGGGAAGAAGCTGTTCCTAAAACAGGCTCTTGTACCTCCTCCCCGATGGCAGTAATGGGATGAGGGCATGTCCTGGATGGCGAGTGTCCTTAATGATGGATGCTGCCTTCTTGAGGTACTTTTTCTTGAAGATATTCTTGATGGTGGTGAGGGTTGTGCTCATGATTTGGCAGAGAGGGTTGTGCCCATGACGGAGCTGGCTTGGTGTACAACCCTCTGCAGCCCCTTTTGATCCAGTACTTTGGAGTTTCCCTACCAGGCTGTGATGCAACCCATCAGAATGCTCTCCACCACGCATCTGCAGCAATTGGTAAAAGCTTTTGGTGACGTTCCAAATCTCCTCAAACTCCGAATGAAGGCCTGCCTTCTTTGTAATTGCATCAATGTGCTGGGCCCAGGATAGATCCCCTGAGATGTTGATGCCCAGGAACTAGAATCTGGTCACCCCTTCCACTGCTCACCCCTCGGTGAAGACAGGGTGCGTTCAGTCTCTGAGATCTGTTTATCTGAAGAGGTGAAGGAGTCACCTGAAAGCATCTCTAGATGCTTTAATCTGATGGTCACATTCTTCTGTAGAATGGGTGCCACTCCCCTGTCTCCTAACCCCTGCTCTGCCAGCAAAGGACTTCAGATTGGCCAATAGTGCAGTGGGATAATCAGAGATAAAGGTGTAGATGTTTTAGCAGCAAACTCAAGTCTATGCTGCATGACCACCATCTTCTTGGGGTTGTGTCCACATAGTCCTATTGACATCAACCAGCCATCTTTATTCTGTAGTTCCTGACTCCCAGGGATTATACAATCTCTCACAGCTCTCCTTCCATAACCTTCCACGACCAGTAGTTGAAGCACTCTTACATTCTCCCCTGCCCATCCGTCCAGTTTGCTTCCACCTCAGAATTTGTCTCCCACTAACCCTGGTACTCTGAGCTTCTGCCATACTCTTCGGCTCCCCCATTTGTTCTACAAGTTAGGCTGCACCAAGCACGTTGACAAATGCTGACCTGCCAGTGTCTCTGTGTTAGAAGTAACAATGGTTCAGAGATCACTTAGGAGATCCCTCGGTCCCTTCAGCCCACTCATCATTTAGTAAGATCACAGCTGATCTGATTGTAAAATCAATCCAAGTTACTGCCCTCCCTAACCCTTCACCCTTAGCTTATCAAAGACTTCAGCTTGGACTTTTAAGAAGTTTTCCTTTGCTTATGCCGGGACCAGAATATCTATCACCATAATAATATGGTTATCTATAACCATAATCCTAGATAACTATAGACCTGGGAACAAATTAACTGTCAAACCACTGTCTGAAAGAAGTTCGTATGCTCCCCAATGACTGTGTGGGTTTCCTCAGAGTGCTCTGGTTTCTTGCCACATTCCAAAAGACACGCGGGTTAGTAGGATAATTGGTCACATGGGTGTAATTGGGTGGTGTGGTCTCGTTGGGCTGGAAGGACTTGCTGCTGTGCTCTGTCTCTAAATAAAACTAAAACTTTGAAAAAATGCTGGAAATGCACAGCAGGTCAGGCAGTACCTATGGAGAGGGAAAGTCAATACTTCATTAATCTTGCTGAATATTACTGGCATTTTCTGTTTCACCAGTACTGATTCTTTGATGGATTTGGATTTAAAAGGCTCAAAATGACTGTCATATTTTGAAATAAAGCTTAACAATATCACCTAGGAAAACATAGTGCCTAAATTGGTTCCCTTTTCAGAATTACATAGGTGAACTTTGTTTTGTACAGATAAAACTATAATTAGAACTAAAAATTGCATGAAAATAATTGCTTTTGCTCAGTACTTTCCATCTGATTCACGTCACCTATCAATATCCCTTGTGCAGAGCCTGAGCAATAAGGGAGAGGCAGTTCTTTCTAAAAACCTGTTGTACAGATTTTTCTAAATATGCCATTTACTGCCACAATACATATTCCCTTTGGGCAGTGCAGTTCTAGATGTCATTATATCTATCCAGATGCAGATGTTGCTAGCCATTTATGCATTGAGTGGTTCCAAGGTTACAATGGAGTTCCATTCCTGAGGACTGTTTGTAAGCCAGAAATGAACTAAAGCAGTGTGTGTGAACCCTCCAGCTCTACTTGGCTCAACCCAACCCAGTTGTTATGGTTCAGGGATCTGTGAAGGGTTGTATTTGTTGAGAGCCCATAGACAGAGAAGCAGAATTAGGCCATTCAGCCCATCAAGTCTGTTCTGCCATTCCAGCATACTGATTTATTATCCCTGTCAAGCCCATTCACCCTTCTCCCCATAACCTTTGATGCCCCTGCTAATCAAGACCCTATAAACCTTTGCTATGAATATACCCAATGACTTGGCCTCCACAGCCAATGAGTTCCACAGACTCACTGCATCTGGCTAAAAAAAAAATTCCTCCACATCTCTTTTATAAAGGGATTCATTCCGAGGCTGTACCATCTGGTTCTAGACTCTCCCACGATAAGAAACATCGTATCCTATGTCCACTCTATCTAGCCCTTTCAACACTCGATGCATTTCATTCTTTTAAACCCCAGCAAACTCAGGCCCAGAGACACAAACACCCCTCAAATGTTAACCCTTTCATTTCCAGGATAATTCTTGTGAATCTCCTGTGGATCCTCTCCAATGCCAGCCCACCTTTTCTTAGATAAGAACCATACAACAAGTGCAAGAAAATGTTGTGAGAAAATGAAATAACAAACCATGCCATTTTAAAATCCAGAAAGGGAAATGGACATGAAAGGATAGGGTATTGCCCTGCCCCTATAAAAGAAATCCAATTCAACTGTTCCAGTCCACAGGTAGGACTTCCTACTGGATTTAGTTTATGATCTCCATTATCTAATACTTCAATGTGCTTTTGAGTTGCTAAGTGATGCAATGGTGGGCCAGATCTCGATGACCAATGATAGAAGTTCTATGACAAACTGGCAATGAACTGCATCCTCAACTCTTCAAATCATAGAAGGAAGTTAAAAGAATACTCAAAGTAGAAAACAGTATAAAATGGTAAATGACACATTAACTCTGTTCTTTCTACAGACGTGACCTGCCTCGAGTATTAAAACATAGAACATAGAAATCTACAGCACATCACAGGGTCTTCAGCCCACAATGTTGTGCCGACCATGTATGTAACCTACTCTAGAAACTGCCTAGAATTACCCTACCGCATAGCCCTCTATTTTTCTAAGCTCCTTATACGTATTTCCACCATCTTCTGCTTTTATTACAGAAAATATTAAAAGAACATTTGAATACTTTAGAAAAGGAATGTTAACATTCAACAATCAAAAAAATCATCTAACCAATGTCAAAACCATTACATATAGGATGGTGGAAGAAAAGGATTTGGAGATTTATTTGCCAGGGTGAGTGACTGGTGAATGAGGTTGGGTTGCATAAATGAACTTTTTAAAATAAAATTGGCGTGTAAAATATGCATCATTTTCATCAAGGAACAGAGAGAAAAATGTTTGGTTTGAGGCAGCAAAGGTTTTCCTGCCTCCTATTTCAGGTGCTGTCCAACGTACTATTAACGTCAATTGATTTCAAAATAGCCAAGACTTAGTACAGTCTTAAAAATTGGCATGTTTGGTCTATATTAGCAAAAACTTATGTAACATTAATTGAAGATTAATATGCTATAAGCTATATGATTAATAGACAGACTATATGCTTTACTGTTGAAAAAAGGTTCTGAAATAAATCCATTTAGCTTGTCTTACCATTGTGTAATAATCATTTTAATTACATTTTACGCTGGGAAATATACATCTTGATGGAATTGAGAAAAAAACAACAGAAGGCATATACAATATACTCAGCTGTAAAATTATACCAGTACTGTTAGCAAAAACAAAAAAAAACGAGCAAAAAATATCAAGGAAACTGAGAGTTATAAAGTCCTTACTAGAATAAAAGTTTACTCTTGTATTTTTAAAATGTAATTTCTACTAGAACAGAACAGAGTAGCTGTAATGTCCATATCGGATTAAGACTATAAGAACAGTTTTGGGGTCTCCTGCTTCAGCTTTGTTTGGAATGACAACTCTTGGAGTCAAGGCACAAACATCAGTGGAATGGTAGTTCAAATGGATATGTGGAATCTTTTTCTAGAGAAAAAGTAAAAGAGGACAAAGCTGTCATGTATTGAAAATGAATACAGAGTATTGACATTAATTGGCTTTGAGAAAGCAGTCACCAGATCAGAGAGGCAGCAAGATCGGAACTGAGGGAATACACCAGCAAAACAGTCCATATCTGGATGCAGCAACATCAAGACAATATTCAAGGATAGGCTGTAAAGTGATGCATGACATCTGCATGTGGAAAGTGGCAGGCAGTGACAATCTCTAATATGAGAACCACCTACTCTTCACATTCAATGCTTTCTCTGTGTTCAAGAGTGACCAGCAATTCAACTGGATCAGCTAGCTAAGTACAGTAGCTACAAGAGAAGGTTACAGATGGGGTATCTGATGAGCAAATCACTTGCCAACACCCAAGGCCCTGCAGCATACTGGCAGTGGGATAGTGCAGTTTCCATTTGTTGAATTAATTTCAGCTGCAGCAATTCCCAAGAAGCTCAGCACCAGCCATGGATAAACAGCTTGTAGGACAGCGAGGTCATCAACCACCCATTTATTCCCTCCAACATCAGCACACAGTCACCGACCATCTACAAAATGCATTGTTGTTAATTATGGTTCTCGGTAAGCACTTCCCAAATCCAAGGACTTTACAACCAAAACATAATTAATGCAAGGGCAGTAGGTGCACAAGAACACCACCACACAGGTTTTGCTTTAATTTAAACACTATTTGGTTTTGGAAATGTTTCCCAGTCCTTCACCACTGATAGCACTGTGAAGAGTGCCTTTACAGAGGGACTGCAGCAGCTCAAGGAAGTTCAACACCAACTTTTCACCTTTCTTTTTGGGGGGGTGTGTTGAGAGGGTTAATAAATCATGATGGAATGACAGACCAAACTCAATGGGCTGAATGGCCTAATTCCGCTCCTTTATCTTATGGTCTTAGGGTAATAAATTCTGACTGCCAGTGAGACCAGGATGCAAAGTGAATAAATTAGTTGTAAAGTTTAGAATTCTTTCTTCCGGTTTGCATTTTTTATTTTTCTAACTTTTGGTACTTTTTGTCTTGCACTTATTGCTGCTACAAAACAAAAAAATTCCCCAACATACACCAACTCGTTAATGCAAATATCTAATCAGCCATTCATGTGACAGCAACGCAATGCACAAAAGCATGCAGACATGGTCAAGAGGTTCAGTTGTTGCTCAGACCAAACAGAGAGAGATCAGAGAACGGACAGGCTAGTTCAAGACAGGTGTTATAATATGAGTCCGGCAACAGTGAATATAGAATTGAGACAGGTTTTATAAACAAACAAACATGTATTAAACTCTGCTCAACAAAAATGAAAAGTAAACAAATGACTAACTTAACTGGAAGTTAACTGCTATACGGCAACTCTAGAACAGTTTTTAAAGTGGTAAATGAGAACACAGTCTTAAAGTGGTAACTACGAAAGTCCAAGTGATTTATACAGTCAATTAGGAGAGACTTTCCTGAAGTAATGAATTCCTCGACGACATGATGTTACTGCTGATCCCAACCAAAATATGCCTTGTCTGAAGGATTCATGAAGAACGAAATAAAAATGGCTTAAAGGAACTGACCTTTTTCTTGGTGAATAACACTACACACCCCTTTCTGCTCTTCCAGGCAGGGGTTATCTCAGATGCAGGTCACTATTTCCTGAATGAAGATTCAAGAAGGTCGATCCTATATTGAACTGCCAAATGACAGCAACTTTACTCGATCCTTCGGGTTCCGGTACTTCGGTAAAGTCTTCACTCTCCAATACTTAGACTTTAAAATTAAATCAAAGATACATCAAACAAACTGGCAGCAATCGGCAAAACTGCCGGCACAATGATTCTGTACCTTACAGTAGAAAGTAAAACATTTTAAACCGAAACTGTGTTATGAGATAAATACGCAGCATAATGGCGTAACTGATGAATTAAACGACTCAACACAAAAACTCCTGCGTCGCAGCAGGCTTTCCCGTTTTATACCTGTTGGAACATGTCATCACATGACCTCACACTGGTGGAAAAATTACATCTCCCCACCATCACAAGACCATTACATCATGCTCACCAGATACTCAATTACATCATGGTCATAAGACAGTCACAAGATACCCACGGGGTATGAAACATAGGACAGCATCAGTAACTCAAGTAGCCATGTGTTACAACAGTGGTGTAACATACCAGAAGAGCATCTCTGAATGCAAAACACATTGAACATTGAAGTGGATGAGTTACAGTAACAGAAGACCACACCAGGCACCTAATAAAGTGGCCACTGAGTTTATGTCAGTGATAATTGGAGGTTGGCAGGTGTGACATTGTGGGCATCACTGAGTTGTGTCTGAAAGATTACAGTTGGGAGCTTAACGTTCAAAGATACACATTGTATTGAAAGAATGGACAGAGTGGGTGACATTGCTCTGTTTGTAAAAAAAAAATAAATCAAATCTTTAGAAAAATGTGACATATGATCAGAAGAAAAGTGACTTGACTTGATATAGAATCTTTGGGGGTAGAGTTAAGAAAATGCAAGAGCGAAAAAACCTGATGGGATTTATACACAGGCCTCTAAACAGTAATCAGGATGTGGGCTACAGATTACAATGGGAGATAGATAAGGCATGTTTGAAGGGCAGTGTTATGATAGTTGTGGGGGATTTCAGTATGCAGATGGATTGGGGAAGTCAGGTTGGTGTTGTACCTCAAGAGGGTGAATTTGTAGAATGCCTACAAATTGCTTTTTAGAGTAGCTTATGGTTGAGCCAACTAGGGCATCAGTGATTCTGGATTGCATGTTGCATTATGAACCAGGTTTGATTAGGGAGCTTAAGGTAAAGGGGTGCTTAGGAGACTGTGATCACAATATGATAGAATCCACCCTGCAATTTGAGAGGGAGAAGCTAAGGACAGATATATCAGTATTACAGTGAAGTAAAGGAATTTATAGAGTCATGAGAGAGGAGCTGGCCAAAGTTTATTTGAAGGGGACACTAGCAGAGATGACAGCAGAGCAGCAATGACTGGAGTTTCTGGGAACAATTCAGAATTCACAGAATAGATACATCCCAGCGAAGTATTCTAAAGGCAGAATGACACAACCATGGCTGACAAGGGAAATCCAAAGCCAACATAAAAGGATTGTGAAATTTTTCAAAACCAACAGAAGGCAACTAAAAAAAGCCATAATGGGAGACAAAATGAAATATGAAGGTAAGCTAGATAACAATATCAAAGAGGATTCCAAATGTTTTTTCACATATGTAAAGAGTAAAAGAGAGGCAAAAGTAAATTTTGAACTGCTGGAAATAACAGTGGAGAGGTAGTAAAGGGGGCAAGGAAATGGCTAACAAACAGAATAAGTATTTTGCATTAGTCTTCACTATCAAAGACATAGCAAGTACTGTATGCCTAAAGTTCAAGTATCAGGGGGAAAACATGAGTGCAATTGCCATTATGAGGGAGAAGGTGCTTGGGAAATTGAAATGTCTGAAGGTAGGCAAGTCACCTGGACCAGATGCCAGGGGTCTGAAAGAGGTAGCTGAAGAGATTGTGGCGGCACTAGTAATGATCTTTCAAGAATCACTAGATTACTAGAATTACTTCCAGAGGACTGAAGAATTACAAATTGTCATTCCACTCTTCAAGAAAGGATAAAAGCAAAAGAAACTAAATTATAGGCTATTTATTCTGACTTCAGTGGCTGGGAAGATGTTGGAGTTGATTGTTAAGGATGTGATTTCGGGTACTTGGAGAAACTTGATCCAATAAGCCAAAGTCAGCATGGTTTCCTTAAGGGAAAATCTGGCTTGATAGATTTTCTGGAATACTTTGAAGAACTAACAAGCAGGATAGAGAAAGGAGAATTGGTGGATGATGCGTATATGGATTTTCAGAAGGACCTTGATAAGGTACCGTATGTGCAGCTGCTTAACAAGGTAAGAGCTCATTATATTACAGGAAGGACGCTAGCATGGATGGGGCATTGGCTGATTGTCAGGAGGCACAGGGTGGGAAGACAGGGAGCCTTTTCTGGTTGACTGCCGGTGACTTGCGGTGTTCTGTAGGTGTCAGTGCAGAGACCTCTTTTTACATTGTATACCAATGATTTGGATGATGGAATTGATGGCTTTGTGGCCAAGCTGACAAATGGTATGAAAATAGTTGGAGGGCAGGCAGTGTTGAGGAAGCAGAGAAGCTACAGATGGACTTGGATAGATTAGGAGACTGGGCAAAGAAGTGGGAAATAGTAAATGGTGTCAGGCAGTGTGTGGTCATGCACTTTGGTAGGAATAAGAGCATAGACTATTTTCTAAACATGGAGAAACAAAGGGACTTGGTAGTTCCTTTAGGATTCCCTAAAGGTTAATTTGCAAATTGAGTTGGTGGTGAGGAAGGCAAATATGATGTTAGCTTTCATTTGAATAGGACTATAATATAAAAGCAAAGATGTAATACTGAGGCTTTATAAAGCACTGGTGAGGCCTCATTTGGATTATTGGAGTAGTTTTGGGCCCCTTATCTAAGAAAGGATCTGCTGACATTGGAGAGGGTTCAGAGGAGGTTCACAAGAATGATTCTGGGAATGAAAAGTTCATTGTATGAGGAGCCCTTGATGTCCCTGGGCCTTTATTCACTGGCATTTAGAAGAATGAGCAGGGAATCTCATTGAAATCTATTGAATTTTGTAAGGCCCAGAAGAATGGATGTGGAGAAGATGTTTCCTATGATGGAGGAGTCAAGGACCAGAGGGCACAACCTCAGAATAGAGGGACATCCATTTAGAACGGAGATGAAGAGGAATTTCTTCAGCCAGAGGGTGATGAATCTGTGGAATCTGTTGCTACAGGTGGCTGTGGAGGCCGGGTCAGAGAATACTTAAGGAGGAGGTTGATAGGTTCTTGATTAGTCAAGGCAAGAGAGGTTATGGGAAGAATGGGGCTGAGAGAAAATGGATCAGCCATGATGAAATGACAAAGCAGACTTAATGGGCCAAATGGCTGAACTCTGCTCCTAAACCTGATTCTATTTCCAGGTAAAATTACATCCTATGCTACTTACATTACCATAGAAACAGTTTAGCTTTGCAGAATTAACACATGCATCCTTAGGAAAACAACGATTAATCAAATTGCTTTCATAGTAGTTGGGGCCAACAATGTCATATGTTGAGATGTTGACCCCAAGCATAATGAAAATACAGAAGTAAATGGTCTAATAAACAGAGTGGAATGTGATATTATGAAATAACAATTGGCTTTTCCTGAGATGCATGTATAACCCTGAATATAATCAGCACTAATGATTTGTTATTCTTTACTCTACACTGTGGTTTCATCCTGATGGCATAAATTATGGGTGATGTTTCAACTGCAATTCTTCAGCACTTAATCTTTATACAGGAGAAAAAATGTCTTTATTTCTGAGAAGGCTGTATTAGAAGTGGTCTTGTGTTTTATAGCCCACGCTCTCCAAAAGCCCATCAACTATACGCAAAAGATGTGAAAGATTTTGGCCCAAGACAACAACTGTTTTTTTTTTTGCTTTCCATAGATGCTGCCTGATCTGCAAAGTCCTCCAGGATTTTGCATGGGTTTTAAGACCACTAGATATAGGAGCAGCATTAGGTCATTTGACCCATCGAGTCTGCTCCACAATTTCATCATGGCTGCTCCAATTTTTCTCTCAGCCCCAGTTTCCTGCCTTCTCCCCATATCCCTTCATGCCATGACCATCAAGAATCTATCAACCTCTGCCTTAACTATACATTAAGAATTGGCCTCCACAGCTGCCTGTGGCAAAGAATTCCACAGATTCACCACCCTCTGGCAAAAGAAATTCCTCCTCATCTCCACACTGAAAGGACACCCCTCTATTCTGAGGCTGAGTCATCTAGTTTTAGACTCCTCCACCATAGGAAACATCCTCTCCACATCCACTCTATCAAGGCTTTCACCATTTGATAGGTTTCAATTAGGTCACCCCTCATTTTTCTCAATTCTGGTAAATACAGGACCAGAGCCATCAAACTCTTTGATATGACAAGCCAATGAACCCCAGGATCATTTTCATGAACCTCCTTTGAACCCTCTCCAGTTTCAGCATCTACTTTCTAAGATGAGGGACCCAAAACTGCTCTCAATACTCAAAGCAAGGCTTTACCAGTACTTCATAAAATCTCAACATTACATCTTTGCTTTTATAATCTATCTCTCTTGAAATGAAAGCTAACATTGCATTTGCCTTCCTCACCTCAGACCCAATCTGTAAATCAATCTTTAGGAGTCCTGCATAAAGACCCCCAAATCTCTTTGCACCTTAGTTTTTTGTATTTTCTCTCTACTTAGAAAATAGACAACCCCTTCATTTCTTCTGCCGAAGTGCATGACAATAGACAATAGGTAATAGGTGCAGGAGTAGGCCATTCGTCCCTTCGAGCCAGCATCACCATTCAATGTGATCATGGCTGATCATCCACAATCAGTACCCTGTTCCTGCCTTCTCCCCATAGCCCTTGACTCCACTATCTTTAAGAGCTCTATCTAACTCTTTCTTGAAAGCATCCAGAGAATTGGCCTCCACTGCCTTCTGAGGCAGAGCATTCCATAGATCCACAACTCTCTGGGTGATAAAGTTTTTCCTCAATTCTGTTCTAAATGGCCTACCCCTTATTCTTAAACTGTGGCCTCTGGTTCTGGACTCCCCCAACATCGGGAACATTTTTCCTGCCTCTAGCATGTCCAATCCCTTAATAATCTTATATATTTCAATCAGATCCCCTCTCACCCTCCTAAATTCCAGCATATACAAGCCCAGTCACTCCAATCTTTCAACATATGACAGTCCCACCATCCCGGGAATTAACCTCATGAATCTACGCTGCACTCCCTCAATAGCAAGAATGTCCTTCCTCAAATTTGGAGACGAAACTGAACACAATACTCCAGGTGTGGTCTCACCAGGGCTCTGTACAACTGCAGAAGGATCTCTTTGTTCCTATACTCAACTCCCCTTGTTACGAAGGCCAACGTGCCATTAGCTTTCTTCACTGCCTGCTGTACCTGCATGCTTACTGTCAGTGACTGATGAACAAGGACACCTAGATCTCGTTGTACTTCCCCTTTTCCTAACTTGACACCATTCAGATAGTAACCTACCTTCCTGTTCTTGCCACCAAAGTGGATAACCTCACATTTATCCACATTAAACTGCATCTGCTCATTCACCTAACCTGTCCAAGTCACCCTGCATTCTCCTAACATCCTCCTCATATTTCACACTACAACCCAGCTTTGTGTCATCTGCAAATTTGCTAATGACCATACACTTCCCAACAATATATTCCATCGACCATTTGTTTGCCTATTCTCGTAATCTGTCTAAGTCCTTCTGTGGTCTCCTTACTTCCTCAAAACTACCTGCCCATTAACCTATCTCCATATTGTTTGTAAACTTTGCAACAAAGCCATCAATTCCATCATCCAAATCATTGACATATAAAGTAAAAAGAATTGGTTCCAACACACACTTGTGGAACACCACTAGTCACCAGCAGCCAACCAGAAAAGACTTCCTTTATTCCCAGTCTTTGCCTCCTGCCAGCCAGCCACTGCTTTATCCATGCTAGAATCTTTCCTGTAATACCATAGACTAGTAACTTGTTAAGCAGCCTCATATGTGGCACCTTGTCAAAGGCCTTCTGAAAATCCAAGTACACAATATCAACCAATTCTCCTTTGTTTATCCTGCTTGTCATTTCTTCAAAGAATTCCAACAGATTTGTCAGGCAGAATTTTCCCTTGAAGAAACAATCCTGACGATGGCATATTTTATCACGTGCCTCTAAATATCCTGAGGTATCATTCTTAATAATCAACTCCAAATTCTTTCCAATCATGAGGTCAGACTAGCTGGCCTATAGTTTTCTTTCTTCTGTCTCTCTGCCTTCTTGAAAAGTGGATGACATTTGCAATTTTCCAGTCTTCCAGAACCATTTCATAATCTAGTGAGTCTTCAAATATCATTTCTCATGCCTGTATGATCTCTTCAGCTACCTCTTTCAGAACCCCGGAGTGTACATCATCTGGTCCAGGTGACTTATCTGCCTTTAGACCTTTCAGTTTCCTAAGAACCTTCTCTCTAGTTATGGTAACTTCACACACTTCATGATCCCTGACACCTGGAACTTCCACCATACTGCTGGTATCTTCCACAGTGAAGACTGATGCAAAATACTTCTCAGTTCTCCACCATTTTGTTGACCCCCATTACTACCTCTCCAGCATCATTTTCCAATGGTCTGATATCCACTCTCACCTCTCTTTTACAGTTTATGTATCTGAAGAAACTTTTGGTATCCTCTAATATTATTGGCTAGCTTACATTCATATTCCATCTTTACCTTCTTAATGACATTTTAGTTGCTTTCTGTGGTATTTAAAAGCTTCCCAATCCTCTAATTTTGCACTAATTTTTGCTCCATTATATGCCCTCTCTTTGGCTTTAACTTTTCTTGTTAGCCATAGTTATGTCATCTTGCATTCAGAATACTTCTTCCTCTTTGGTATGTATATATCCAGTGCTTCAGAATTACTTCCAGAACTTCTAGACATTGTTGATCTGCTGTCATTCTGCCAGTGTTCTTTTCCAATAAATTCTGGCCAACTCCTCTCTCATGCCTCTGTAATTCCCTTTACTCCACTGTAATAGTGATACCTCTGACTTTTGCTTTTCCTTCTCAAAATTCAGGGTGAGTTCAATGACAGCATGATAAATTTCCCCTAAGAGTTCTTCTACCTTAAGCTCTCTAATCAATTTTGGTTTATTACACAACACCCAACCCAGAATAGCTTCTCCCCTAGTGGGCGGAACCATCTGCTCTAAAAAGCCATCTCGTAGGCATTCTAGATATTCACCCTCCTGATTTTCTCAAACTACCTGCATATTGAAGTCCCTCAGGACTATTGTAACTTTGGCAAGCATTTTCTATCTCCTGTTGTAATTTGTAGGACACCTCCTTACTACTGTTTGGAGTGGCTTTTTATCCTTGTAGTTCTTTAGCTGTATCCACAATGTTTCAACACCTTCCATCCCTGTCAATTCTTTCTAATATTTGATTTCATTTTTTACCAACAAAGCCACCCGCTTTAGCTTCCTGCTGTCCTTTCAATAAAATGTGTATCCTTGAACATTACGCTCCCAGCTATAATTTTCTTTCAGTCACGATTCAGCGATGCATACAATATCATACCTGCCAATCTGCAACTGTGCTACAAGTTCGTACATTGCATATTCATACATAACACTTTTAGCCTTTTGGATGTTGTCTGACTTTTACATTGTGACTCAACCTGTAGATTGCAAGTTTCAACTATCAACAGCCTCTCCTCACTACATTTGCCTCATTTGTAAACCAGCTACCTCATCCTCAGCACATAGTAATGTACCTTTACTATTATGCTTCTTGCATTGAAACATAGGCAGCTCAGGACACTAGTCACACCATGCTCAACCTTTGATTCCCAACTTTGCCTGAGGTCTTACAAACATCTGCTTCCACAACCTCTCTACTAACTGTTCTGGCACTCTGGTTCCCACTCCCCTGTAACTCTAGTTTAAACAGCACCATACAGCATTAACAAACCTTCACGCTAGGATATTAGTCCCCCTCCAGGTCAGGCGCAAACCATCCTTTCTGTATAGGTCCCACCTTCCCTGGAAGAGAGTCCAATGATCCAAAAATCTTATACCCTTCCTCCTAAGATACATATTAAACTGTATAATCTTCCTAGGTCTGGCTTTGCTAACACATTGCATCAGCAACAATGCTCAGATCACAGCCCCAGCAGTCCTGCCCTTTACTGTAGCACCTAACTCCCTATCCAGAACCTTGTCACTCATCCTATCCATGTCATTGATACCTACGTGGACCACAACTTCTCGCTGTTCACCCTCCCAGTTAAGAATGCTGAGGATTCGATCCAAGATATACCAGCCCCTAGCACCCGGGAGCCAACATATGATCCAGGAATCTTGTTCTTGCACACAGAACTTCCTGATTCAGTGCCCAACTGCTGTGACTTCCCTCCGCTAGGCACCCCCCACCCCCCCAATTGATAGTATCCAAAGTGACATTCCTGTTGTCCAGGGAGTACTCCGCACTGGCTCCTTTCCCGACTGGCGCCCAGGTTCCTCTGTGTCCTGCATCTTGTGTAACTGCCTCTCTGTATGTCTTATCTATCACCCTCTCAGCCTCCCAAATGATCCAGAGATCATCCATGTTCCAGCTCCAGCTCTGTAACACAGATTGTTAGAAGCGGATGCACTTCTTGCAGTTGTAGTCTGCAGGGTCATTGGAGATCTCCCTGCCTTCCCACTTCCTGCAAGGGAAGCATTCAACCATGCTGCCTGGCATCTCTATTGTCCTAGTTCAGCAGATATAAAGAGAAGGAAAAAACTTAACCTTGGGCTTTTCTTTCCTTTACTTTTTGACTGAAGATTCTCTTCGCCGAAGCCTCAAGATCACCACTCTGACTACAGCCACTACACTTGCCACTGCCTTCCTTCAATTTACTCTTGCCAATCAATCCCTGGTCGCTGGTCAAAGCTCTTTCTTTGTAGCAACCTGCTGCTGCCTTTTGTACTCGAGCAGTGGACCTAATTCAAGTCCTCCCTCTCAAAACCTTCGATGTCCATACTGGCTGTTGGTCAGAGCTCTGGCTTTCCAGCACCAACATGTAAGGCTTCAGAGTCTCTGCACACTTATTTATTGAAAGTTGTCCCAGGTGAGATTTCTATGTTGAGTTTATTATTGGTACCAAATTTTATTTCACTTTTCTCCCCCCAGAAGAGGAATCAACCAAGCCAGTATTGTGCTATGCAGACAAAATACTGGAGAATCTCAACAGGTTAGGTAGTATCTATGGAGGAAATCAAACAGTCAACTTTTCTCTCCATAGGTGGTGCTTGACCTGCTGAATTCCTCCATTTTGTATGTGTAGCTCAAGATTTACAGCACTTACTAATTCTCTTGCAGCATTTAGCTGTGTTTGAAGCTGGACTTTTAAGGTGTTAATGGGCTAATCGATGTTGCAGGCTTTCAGTAATCATCACCCCCAAAAAAAACCACTGGATTGTGTGAGTGCATTTTAACAATTACAAGTTCCTGCAAATAAAACAAGAGACTAAACAGCATGAACACATTTGTCCTTCCATCTTGGAAACAATATTCACATCACAATAGAGTGCTACAATGGCAAGTTCTTTTTAAATTGAGCATCTGTTATATATTAAAATGGAAAACAAGAAGCAATGACAAATAATACAATGATCAAGCACCTGAATTCCTCAACTAGATCTTCACATTGTCATTCACCTGCAGGCATTCAATAATCTGTACATAATATTTTTGTATATATTCTTTATACACATACATTAAATATATGTATAGATCTGTCTGATTTCTCAGAAGGTGGAAGCTTGTAATTCTTAGATTTTCTTTTATAAACACACAGGTTCATCAGTCCATTTTAAACACTGTGCTAAACCTTTTAATAAACATAAAAATTTGCATTTCAGGCTTTTTGCAAAGATTCAGTACCAAGTTTTATGCATTGGTCTAATCACTGACCAATCTGCAAAGGCCCTGTAGACAAGGAAAGGATGAGGTCGATGGTTGGAAGTGAGATGTACAAATCAACTTTTCATTTGTTCACTGCATGCAAAAGCTGGTGAGGACAATTTGGGGAGCAAACCAAGTTATTGTTAAAGGCAGTGAATGTACAAGTCATTTTGTTTTCTCCCCCATCTCCTGGCCTCACTTTCTCCCATCTTTTGCTCAAAAACAAAAGTGCTCCAGTCTTCATCTGCTCCTTCTGCAGTGTATTAGTCTTCAGAATACGTAATGACTTCTGCATGAGCCATCTCGTACTGGATTGCCTGTTGCTGAAGTTGCTGGATTTGTTCCTCTGTAGCTTCGGTAGTGTAGATCCCTTGGACCTGAGCCATGGCAGCATCTGCTACAGCTGAGGAGGAAAGGGATACAGCAGCTTACCTTCCACATTTTACAAGGATTTGCAGAAGACAACTTCAAAAGCCAATTTTAAGTGTTAAAATCAACATATCTTTCTTCATGAAAAATGCTGCTTTGCAAATTTGTTAATATTTAATATTCAGAAAGTCAAATGACAATGGCCAGATGAATACAGCTACAACAGGAAACATTTGGAAATACTATAAAATCTGCTCACTGTTACTAATTCTGATAATTTTCTGTTTTTAATAAATTTAAAGCTGTAGAGTCAGAGCACTCCAGCACAGAAACAGACCCTTCAGCCCATCTAGTCCAAACTATTCATCTGCTTGGTCCCATTGACCTGCACCTGAACTAGGACTGTAGCCCCTCATACCTCTTCCATCCATGCACCTATCCAAGTTTCAACGTTTAAGAAAAACCAAACACACATGCAGCACTTGTGCTGGCAGCTTGGTCCGCACACTCAACACTCTCTGAGTGAAGAAGCTCCCCTCAGATTCCCCTTAAACATTTCACCTTTCACCCTTTAACCTCTAGGGCTAGTCTCTCCCGCTTCAGTGGAAAAAGCCTACATTTATCCTTTTTATACCCCTTATAATTTTGTATGCCTCTAACAAATCTCCCCTCATTCTCCTACCCTCTTAAGGAGTCCTAACATATTCAACCTTTCCCAATAACTCAAGTTCATGGGTTCTGGCAACATCCCTGCAAACTTTTTCCAAAAGGCGAGTTATGTACATCCTGAACATGGAGCCATTTAAATATAACAAACACAATCTGAAGGAAGAAAGCATCGATGCCTTAAACAGAACCCATGAAGATATAATGCTAACGACTGTGTTTTACTTTATATCCAAGAGGAACAAAGAAAGTTCCATCAGCGAGGGCTGGGAAAAATGGCCTAAAGATGTGAGAAAGGAAGATGTTATGTTGGCTGCTTCCATTAGTTAACGTTAATTGTAGTCATCGCTAAAGTAGAAGACAAGCAGCAATTCCTGAATGACAAGGTTTCATAAGTAGCGGTGACATTAAATAGTCTGACTTTGGTGATAATGTTGGTGGGATAAATATTGGTCAAAAGACTAGGAGAATTCACTAATGTATTTAAAAGAAAGCATAACACATGGAATTTTTTTCCACTTGGAGCAGCAGATGGAACCTTGATTTAATGTTTTATTTAACAAAGGTTCACTGCAATATTTGCTGGCATGATTGCACTGAACCCAGCAAATTGAATCTGAAAATCAGAAATGCATACTTCATCATAGGCTTTGATTACATGCTGGAATGGAGCTCTTGTCATAAAATCTAGGCCCATATTAGGTGTTTTAAGTACCAGGGTTAAAAAGAATAAATGTTACAGAGTTAGTAGCAAATGCTAAATATTACCATAGAAGGAAATGGATCCATTGATAAACTACAAGAAAAGCAGATAAGGAAAATATTCAAGAAACAATTAAAGTGTTCATAAAGAAAAAAATACAGGCAATGGAGCACAAGAAAAACCATGAAAGCAATTCAGTCGGAAACTGGATACACGAGTATAAATGAAAAAGTGCTGAAACCCCTGCTGCATTTGTAAAGTGAACAAAACTGATCACTGGAAGAACACAATGGGTCAGGCAGCAGTTGTGGAGGCAGAAGGTGCGAGTTGATGCCCTGGACCGAGATGATGCATCAGGACTTCGGTGGGGGGGGGGGGAAGAGAACGATTGCCAGTGAGTGTGCCTGTTCAAAACTGGGATGTGATAGGTGGAAAAGATAAAGGGCTGAAGGAGGAATTGAGTAGGAGAGGAGAGTGGTGCATGGAGAAAAGGATTGGAGCAGGACATCAGAGGGAGGTGATAGGTAGGTGAGGAAAAGAGGCAAGAGGGGAGCAGAAAGGGGAATGGATGAAGAGAGTGGGGAGGAATGAAAAGTTACCAGAAGTTAGAGATATCGATGTTCATGCCCTCAGGTTGGAAGCTATCCAGACAGAATGAGGTGATGTGCCTCCATCCTGGGAGTGGCCTCATCGTGGCAGTAAGGGAGGTCGTGGACTGCCATGTTGGAGTGGGAATGGGGTTTGGAATTAAAATGGTTGGCCACTGGGAAATCCTACTTGCTGGTGCTCAACTGAGATTTTTGAGGAAGTGCCAAAGGAAGGGCAAGGCAGTGAACATTTTCTACATAGATTTTAGTAAAGCATTTGATAAGGTCTCTCATGTTGGGCTGATTCAGAAGGTAAAGATGGGATTCTTGACGAATTGCATGTTTTGATTCAGAACTGGCTCACCCGAAGAAAGCGTAGGGCCAGAAGGCTGCTTCTCTGATTGGAGGTTAGTGATTTGCGGTGTTCCCCATGGATTGGGGCTGAAACCCGACCGGGGGGGGGGAGGGGGAGAAAGGAGGCATGGAGGTGAAGTCAGAATCTGTTTCCCCGAGAGGAAATGTCAAATACAAGAGGACATGTTTTTAAAAGATGGCTGAGAGGTTGTTTAAAGGAAAAATAAGGGACAAGATTTTTTTAAAATCAGAGTGGTAAGTATTTGGAATGGGCTCCCATGGGTAGTAGTGGCAGCAGTCAATTTGCTGGAGTTTAAGAGGTTTTTAGATAGACATAGGGATATATAGGGAATGCAAGGATATGGATGCTACATAGGAAGAGGATATTTAGCATAAATTAGTACAACATTGCAAGTCGAATGCCCAGTCCAGTGCTGTCCTGTGTAAGAATATATGTGATGCCATGTGGACTCAGTGTGTGTGGGAGGAGAGCATTTGAGGGGGGTGTGGGATTACCTGACATTCTCCTCAAACTTAGGAGTGAACCCAGTCGAAAGAGCATTAAACATTGTTTCAGGTGCAGAATTCATTGCAAGGCTCCTCAAGGGGATTGAAGCAGAGGTTGGGGTGGGGTATGCTCATTTGTGGCATTAGGCATGGCTACCAGGTACAAGCGCTAGAAATACTCAGACAATGGCAGTGTGGAGGGAAGAACAGGTTAATGGCCTTCAGATAAACATAGCCACAATTTTCCCTTCACACCAGAACTGGGGGAAAGAGGCTGGTTTACCTGTCACTGCCGAGTGTGCAGCGGCCTCCAGCTCCGCCTGTGTCACTACCTGTCGGTCGGTGATCGGCACGTACTGGATCTGTCCATCGTGGCTCACTGCAATCTTAACAACACAACACCATGTAAAGACGCTGAAGTGATCAAGCAAGCAGAAACTGGTTGCTTCAACATGAAGAGACTGGGATGAAATATATGGAAGGTAGGGAATGCTCCTCCTGCAGCAGGTAGGAGATCAGAGACACTTAAATGTTCTTGACATCCTCGCCGGTGTTCAGCTGCAGCTCTATCCACTCTATGAAGTCTGACCTAGTTGCAGATGGACTCTCTATGCAGTATCTGAGATGCAGATGATCTGTTAGGCAGTAGTTTAGTCAGCTGGTCACCCCATAGGTACAGAAAGAGAGAGGTCCTTGATGGTCACTGACAATCAGTGTAGGAATTTGTTGTGGTCATTTTCCTCTCATTTGGAACACTGGTGTATCAGAGTCAGACTCAGAGCAAAACTGTACAGATATAAGCCCTTCAGCCCAACCAGTTCATGCTGACCGTGTTGTCCACTCAGCTTGTCCCCTATCCCTTTAAGTGTCACCTCCATGTACCTATCCAAGTGCCCCTTAAATGGTACTACGGTACCATTTTCTGGCAGTTCAACCCAAATACAGGGTGGAAAAAGTTGCCCAGAGGTCTCTTAAATCCATCCCCTCTCAATTCTAATCTTTGCCCCCCTAGTTTTAGATTCCATTTCCCTGGAGAAAAGACTGTTAACATCCACTTTTTCTATGCCTCTCACTCTCAATTGTAAAAAATTCTATAAGATCACCTCTTATTCTTCATTCTGAGGAATGAAGAGCTAACCTGGCCAAACTCTCCCTATAAATCAGGCCCATTAGACCACAAGACCTTAAGACAAAGGAGCAGAAATCGGCCATTAGTTCCAGCAACCTCCTCATAAGATGGGATTCAACTTGGAATACACTCCCAGAGAGTGTAGTGGAAGCAGAGTCACTGATAAGTTATCTGAAGGAGCACTTAAGTCAGCTAGGCATAGAATAGTACTGGCCAAGGATTGTGAAATGGGATTAATGTAGTGAATGTTGTGGGCCTAAAGGCCTGTTTTGATGTTGTACATCCCTGACTCCCAAGAATATTTTAAAATAATCGTTGAGAGAGCAGAAGTTCCATACTTTATCCAATGGAGGGTTGAGACTTTAAAATGGAGTTTCTATGCATAGGAAGCACTGCAAGATGCTCTACCTGAGCAAGTTCAACAGAGTTTTTACTGACTGCAAATCTGGAAGGAGAGCCTTGCTCCCTGTCAGAAGTCCCAAGTCATTTAAAACCTTTAACATTTTTTTTATTTAGACATTTTTAATCACTTTGCATTAAAATGAACTTTGTTAATTCTGTTCTTTCTAGTAAAAGAAAATATATATAATTGATATATTTCTTGTGAATGCTGCTACTCTGAAGCTCTGTGCCTGTGATGCTGGAGCAAGTAAGTTTTTCCATTCGACCTTTGCACACACATTCTTATGCACATGAAAATAAACTTGATTTTGAATACATCAAGTTGGTGTACATATTTCAAAAATAATTCTAACAAAATAATGACATTAAAGTGTTGCTGCTTTGTGGGACAAGCGAATGGGATCTCTGTAGGTTCGGAGAGACACACCCCCAGCAAGCAAGGACTTCACTCCCTGACTCCACGTGGAGACAGCAATGTGGAGTAGCACCGGAAGTGTTGTGGGACCTTTTTCAGTGTGAAGGGTTGAGCGTCAGTGGTTTCACTTCTGGTCAGCATGGTCTGGTCCTTTGGCTACAGGGGCTGAAACACCAATATGTACTTTTACCTTTCCAGTGGAGATGTCAACTAAACCTGGCATCATTACTCATTGAATTACCAATGCTCTGTTCTGCAGCATGAACTTTGTCAACACGCAATGCACTTACTTGCTGTCAACAATAACAAATTATGAAGAGATTATGTAACCCTTTGATTTAAAATCATTGTACCATCTACTTTATTAATAGCTTAATTTCTAAATGAGAACTGTACCTGCTGTCCCTCCAAGACCTGTTGTATCTGTGGATCTGATTCATATTGTATGTGGTGGATTTGACCATCTTGAACCTGCAGAAAACATCAATACATTAGTGAGCTACTATTTACCTACAGACTGGAAAACATTCATACTTACAACACTCCTAGCTTAGTCAATTCTGCAAGTCACAGGCTTGAAGAAATGACAAGATAATAGGTGACTGGATGCTGGATCAAATGTAGTTTAGTGTAATACCTTGAAAGGCAAAAGTTCCAAAATACCTTAAATCAAAGATCTTGATTACTGCAGACACAACTATCAATGGTGGAAAATTAAAAATGTGTAACCACCCAAAACTAGGGGAGTTCAATAGTCTTGTGCTGGGGAGTTTGTGTTGAAATGTGATTCCAGCTGAGTTAAGAAAAATGCAATAAGTTATATGTGTAAAAGCACTGGTGTACAGTGCTATACAGCCTGTAGCATCCTCAATAGCAAGGATTTGCTTTAGTGGTAAAGTAGGAAACAAAATGGTGAGGAAGCAGAAGTTCAGGTCAAACGTTACTGAAGCAGAAGGAGGAGCTGTACATGTTTTATACATAGACTTTAGTTAAAGAGTGATTAAGTTTCATGTCAAATGGCTGGTCCAAAGGGTTAAGGCATATGGGATCCAAGGCAAACTGACTAATTGGATTCAAAATTGGTTTGGTGATGGGAGGCAGAGTGTCATGGTAAGAGGATACTTTATTTTGATTGGGAGTCTGTGACCAGTGGGAATATTTGAAGGATTGGTACTAGGACCCTTGCATTTAGTGATATATATTATGATGAAAGGCTTAGAGTTGGTCGTGGCTAGAATCAACTCCCGTCTCAGAAAGGACCTAGACCCACTGCAATTTGCTTATTGCCACAATAGGTCTACAGCAGACGTGATCTCAATGGCTCTCCACACGGTCTTGAATCACCTGGACAATGCAAATACCCATGTCAGGTTGATGTTTATCGACTATAGCTCAGCATTTGACACCATCATTCCTACAGTCCTGATCAAAAGGGTACAGAACATAGGCCTCTGTACCTCCTCCTGCAAATGAATCCTCTACTTCCTAACCAACAGGCCACAATCTGTGTGGATTAGTAATAACATCACCACCTCACTGAGAGTCAACACTGGCACACCACAGGGATATGTGCTTAGTCCACTGCTCTACTCCCTCTACACTCAAGACTGTGTGGCTTGCCATATCTCAAATGCCATCTATAAATTTGTTGATGATACAACTATTGTTAGCAGAATTTCAGGTGGTGATGAAAGAGCTTAAAAGAGCAAGATATACCAGTTAGTTGAGTGATTTGGGAGTGCTTGTGCACAAATCACAAAGGGTTGGTTTGCAGGTGCAGCAGGCTGTCAATAAGGCAAATGGAATGTTGGCCTTCATTGCTAGAAGGAATGAACTTAAGAGCAGGGAGGTTATGCTGCAACTGTACAGGGTACTGGTGAGGCCACATCTGGAGTACTGCATGCAGTTCTGGTCTCCTTACTTGAGAAAGGATATACTGGCTTTGGAGACGGTGCAGAGGAGGTTCACCAGGTTGACTCCAGAGATGAGGGGGTTGGACTGTGAGAAAAGATTGAGTCTCCTGGAACTGGACTCACTGGAATTCAGAATAATAAGAGGAGATTTTATAGAAACATATAAAATAATGAAAGGGATAGAAGATAAAGGCAGGAAAGTTGCTTCCACTAGTAGGTGAGACTAGAACTAGGAGACATAGCCTCAAGATTCGGGGGAGTAGATTTAGGACAGAGATGATAAGGAACTGCTTTTCCCAGACAGTGGTGAATGTGTGGAATTCTCTGCCCAATGAAGCAGTGGAGGCTACCTCAGTAAATATATTTAAAATAAGGTTGGATAGATTTTTGCATAGTAGGGAAATTAAGGACTATGGGGAAAAGGCCAGTAGGTGGAGACGAATACATGGCCAGATCTTATTGAATAGCAGAGCAGGCTCGATGGCCTAGATGATAGATAGATAGATAGATAGATAGATAGATACTTTATTCATCCCCATGGGGAAATTCAACTTTTTTCCAATGTCCCATACACTTGTTGTAGCAAAACTAATTACATACAATACTTAACTCAGTAAAGAATATGATATGCATCTAAATCACTATCTCAAAAAGCATTAATAATAGTTTTTAAAAAATTCTTAAGTCCTGGCGGTAGAATTGTAAAGCCTAATGGCATTGGGGAGTACTGACCTCTTCATCCTGTCTGAGGAGCATTGCATCGATAGTAACCTGTCGCTGAAACTGCTTCTCTGTCTCTGGATGGTGCTATGTAGAGGATGTTCAGAGTTATCCATAATTGACCGTAGCCTACTCAGCGCCCTTCGCTCAGCTACCGATGTTAAACTCTCCAGTACTTTGCCCACGACAGAGCCCGCCTTCCTTACCAGCTTATTAAGACGTGAGGCGTCCCTCTTCTTAATGCTTCCTCCCCAACACGCCACCACAAAGAAGAGGGCGCTCTCCACAACTGACCTATAGAACATCTTCAGCATCTCACTACAGACATTGAATGACGCCAACCTTCTTAGGAAGTACAGTCGACTCTGTGCCTTCCTGCACAAGGCATCTGTGTTGGCAGTCCAGTCTAGCTTCTTGTCTAACTGTACTCCCAGATACTTGTAGGTCTTAACCTGCTCCACACATTCTCCATTAATGATCACTGGCTCCATATGAGGCCTAGATCTCCTAAAGTCCACCACCATCTCCTTGGTCTTGGTGATATTGAGACGCAGGTAGTTTGAGTTGCACCATATCACAAAGTCCTGTATCAGTTTCCTATACTCCTCCTCCTGTCCATTCCTGACACACCCCACTATGGCCGTGTCATCAGCGAACTTCTGCACATGGCAGGACTCCGAGTTATATTGGAAGTCTGATGTGTACAGGGTGAACAGGACCGGAGAGAGTACGGTTCCCTGCGGCGCCCCTGTGCTGCTGACCACCGTGTCAGACCTACAGTCTCCCAACCGCACATACTGAGGCCTATCTGTCAAGTAGTCCACTATCCAATCCACCATGTGAGAGTCTACTCCCATCTCCGTTAGTTTGTGCCTTAAGATCTTGGGCTGGATGGTGTTAAAGGCACTAGAGAAGTCAAGGAATGTAATCCTCACCTCACAACTGACCCCCTCTAGGTGAGAGATGGCCTACCCCTGCTCCTATTTCTTATGTTCTTACAGCCTGCACTTAACAATTAGCAAAACCAAAGTGCTGATTGTGAACTTCAGAAAGGGTAAGAATAGGAACACAAACCGATCCTCAGGGGGATCAGAAGTGGAGAAAGTGAGCACTAGTGAGCAATTTCAAGTTACTGTCTGTCAATATCTCTGACGATCTAACCTGGATGCAACGTACTGATGCAGCTACAGAGGAGGCAAGACAGTGGCTATATTTCATTAGGAGATTGAGGACAGTTGGTTTGTCAACTAAAACACTCAGACTTCTACAAATGTATCACGGAGAACATTCCGACAGGACAAATCGCCCTCTAGTATTTGGAGATTTGGAGGGGGGTTGTGGAGAATTGGCTACTCCGCAAGATTGAAGAAAGTTACAGAAACTTTAAGATTAGTCAGCTTCATCAGATAGATAGATAGATAGATAGATAGATAGATAGATAGATACTTTATTCATCCCCATGGGGAAATTCAACTTTTTTTTTCCAATGTCCCATACACTTGTTGTAGCAAAACTAATTACATACAATACTTAACTCAGTAAAAAATATGATATGCATCTAAATCACTATCTCAAAAAGCATTAATAATAGCTTTTAAAAAGTTCTTAAGTCCTGGCGGTAGAATTGTAAAGCCTAATGGCATTGGGGAGTATTGACCTCTTCATCCTGTCTGAGGAGCATTGTATCGATAGTAACCTGTCGCTGAAACTGCTTCTCTGTCTCTGGATGGTGCTATGTAGAGGATGTTCAGAGTTATCCATAATTGACCGTAGCCTACTCAGCGCCCTTCGCTCAGCTACCAATGTTAAACTCTCCAGTACTTTGCCCACGACAGAGCCTCCGTAGTATCCAAGACAACTTCAAGGATACGTTAGGAAGGCGGGGTACCACCACCCAGGACATGCCCTCTTCTCATTGTTACTGTCGGAAAGGAGGTACAGAAGCCTGAAGGTGCGCACACAGCGATTTAAGAATAACATCTTACTCTCTGCCACTACTTATTTTAACATGGTTATTTAAAAGACATATACACACACACATTTTATATATAATATATACATACACATACAACATACATATACATTTTATATAGATACACACACACACATATATTTTTACTGTAATTCAGTCTTCTCCCTCTATATTTATCATATATTTCATTGTATTGCTGCTATAAAGTTAACAAATTTCACAATATACACCGGTGATATTAAACCCGATTCTGATAATCTGATACATTAAAAACTTGGATGTGAACATAGTTAAGTTTGTGGACACCATGAAAGTGGGTGATGATGTGGATAACAAGGGAGGTTGTCCAAGGCAAAAGCATGATATAAATAGGTGGAAAGCCCGGCAAAGTTTTGGTAGATAGAATTAAATCCTATTAAGTATGAGGATAAATACATATATATTTTGGAAAGTCAAACAGATGCTTTTCATTCCTTTGAGGGAGGAAGAGACGGTATTCACAATTTCAACAAAGTGCTTCACAGCCAATGGATTTCTATTGTGGCATGGCAGATAAATCTGTGTCCCATTCTTGCATACATTTTGATGCTGCTCCTGTATGCCAGTTTCTAGTAAGTTTGCATCAGAATACATTGGCACCCACCTGAATATGGTGGCCGTCAGGGACAACCACGTACTCCTGTGGAACAAGATGCTGTACACCTTCCTGGGAAATTATGTATTGCACCTTCAGAAAGGAAAAGAATATCAACACGTTTAGGAATAGAACAGAAATCAATTAAAACTATAACCATTTACCTCGTTCAAATAGAACATTATCTGAATTTGAATGAATACAAATTTGAACTCTGAACCTTACTTTTAAAGTTTGTATGGAAACTTGCAGCACTGTACTTGATCTGGTATTGGGAAATGAACCTGATCAGGTGTCAGGTCTCTCAGTGGGAGAGCATTTTGGAGATAGTGATTCACAATTCTATCTCCTTTACCATGGCATTGGAGAGGGATAGGAAAAGACAAGTTAGGGAAACGTTTAATTGGAGTAAGGGGAAATATGAGACTATCAGGCAGGAACTTGGAAGGATAAATTGGAAACGGATGGTCTCAGGGAAACGTACAGAAGAAATGTGGCAAATGTTAATGGGATATTTGTGTGAGGTTCTGTGTAGATACGTTCCAATGAGGCAAGGAAAGGATGGTAGGGTACAGGAATGGTGGTGTACAAAGGCTGTTGCAAATCTAGTCAAGAAGAAGAGCTTACGAAAGTTTCAAAAAACTAAGTAATTATATGAATCTAGAAGATCAAAAGGCTAGCAGGATGGAGCTTAATAATGAAATTAGGAGAGCCAGAAGAGGCCATGGGAAGGCCTTGGTGGACAGGATTAAGGAAAACCCCAAGGCATTCTACAAGTGTGTAAAGAGCAAGAGGATAAGACGTGACAGTAAAGGACCAACAAAGTGTGACAGTGGAAAAGTGTGCATGGAACCGGAGGAAATGGCAAGGTAACTTAATGAATACTTTGCTTCAGTATTCACTACGGAAAAGGATCTTGGAGATTGTAGTGATGACTTGCAGTGGACTGAAAAGCTTGAGCATGTAGATATTAAGAAAGAGGATGTGCAGGAGCTTTTGGAAAGCATCAAGTTGGATAAGTCACTGGGACTGGATGGGATGTACCTCAGGCGGGGGAGGAGATCACTGAGCCTCTGGTGATGATCTTTGCATCATCAATGAAGACGGGAGAGGTTCCAGAGGATTGGAGGGTTTGCGGATGTTGTTCCCTTATTCAAGGAAGGGAGTAGGGATAGCCCAGGAAAATATAGACCAGGGGGTCTTACTTCAGTGGTTGGTAAGTTGATGGAGAACATCCTGAGAGGCAGGATCTATGAACATTTGGAGAGGCTTAACATGATTAGGAATAGCCAGCATGGCTTTTTCAAAGGCAGGTCGTGCCTTATGAGCCTGATTGAATTTTTTAAGGATGTGACTAAACATATTGATGAAGGTAGAGCCATAGATTTAGTGTATATAGATTTCAGCAAGGCATTTGATAAGGTACCCCATGCAAGGCTTATTGAAAAAGTAAGGAAGCATGGGATACAAGGGGACATTGCTTTGTTGATCCAGAACTGCCTTGCCCACAGAAGGCAAAGAGTGGTTGTAGATGGGCCATATTCTGCATGGAGGCTGGTGACCAGTGGTGTGCCTCAGGGATCTGTTCTGGGACCCCTTCTCAGTAATTTTTATGAATGACCTGGATGAGGAAGTGGAAGGATGGGTTAGTAAATTTGCTGATGACACAAAGGTTTGGGGTGTTGAGGATAGTGCGGACAGCTGTCAGAGGTTACAGTGAGACATCGATAGGATGCAAAACTGGGCTGAGAAGAGGCAGATGGAGTTCAACCCAGATAAGTGTGAGGTGGTTCATTTTGGTAAGTCAAATATGATGGTAGAATATAGTATTAATGGTAAGACCCTTGGCAGTGTGGAGGATCACAGGGATCTTAGGGTCCGAGTCCATAAGGCTCTCAAAGCTGCTATGCAGGTGACTGTGGTTAAGAAGGCATATGGTGCATTGGCCTTCATCAACTGTGGGATTGAGTTTAAGAGCCAAGAGGTTATGTTGTAGCTATATAGGACCCTGGTCAGACCCCACTTGGAGTACTGTGCTCAATTCTGGTCACCTCACTACAGGAAGGACGTGGAAACCAAAGAAAGGGTGCAGAGGAGATTTACAAAGATGTTGCCTGGATTGGGGAGCGTGCCTTATGAGAATAGGTTGAGTGAACTCGACCTTTTCTCCTTTGAGCGGAAGAGGATGAGAGGTGACCTGATAGAGGTGTACAAGATAATGAGAGGCATTGATCGTGTGAATAGTCAGAGGCTTTTCCCAGGGTTAAAATGGCTAGCACGAGAGGGCAAAGTTTTAATGTGCTTGGAAGTAGGTACAGAGGAGATGTCAGGGGCAAGGATTTTTTTAAAAATAAATGCAGTGAGTGGTGAGTGCGCAGAATGGGCTGCCTGCAGTGGTGGTGGAAGTGGAAATGATAGGGTCTTTTAGGGGACTCCTGGATGAATACATGGAGCTTAGAAAAATAGAGTGCTGTGGGTAAGCCTAGGTAGTTCTAAGGTAAGGATATGTTCAGCAAAGCTTTGTGGGCCAAAGGGCCTGTATTGTACTGTATGTTTTCTACGTTTCTAAAATAGTTGAAGGTCATATTCATTTATACAATTTATTTAATGCCAAATTTGGAATATAAATTTCAGAGCTTTGTTGTAAATGAATACTTTGAGGGCCATCCAACGTCTTACTGAACACCCATGAAGTTAAAGTAATGCGCCAATATCAATTTTGTATTCCAATGATAATGCCAATATTTTGAACTCAAAATCATATCTTGCAATCTTCTCTCAAGTTCTCTTCCCACACCTGTACATACAGCCACAGGTTAACTCATCTTGCTCCTAAATCAAATATTGAAATAGCTCAACCTTCTAAACAATAAGTCTCTAATACTATCCTTCATGGCCAGATGAGCAATATAGGTGATTAACAACGTCCATTAACACAAAAATTTACTTCATAGAGTGGACCAGCCAATATGTCAATATTTGCCCCACAGCACACTTGCCAAATCTAAAATCTGCCTGATCCATGGGAAGAGTCTGTGGGGATGAACTGAAATGATCAGCCCAACCTAGAGATTACAAAGATGCTCAGTTCCTCACACTCGCTCCACTATTTAATAACATAGCTCATCTGATTGTTACAATTCTGCACTCTCCTCTACCAGTCTGAAGTACATCAGTTTTTAAAAAACTCATCTGCCTTAAATAAGCCATCCATTCATTTTAATGAACAACCCTCATCTCTAGATTTTTCAGCAGTAGAAAGCATTTTCTCCATAACAACTATGTTAAGTCTCCTTTGGACATTACATATCTCATTCAAGTTCCCCTTTGCTCTTCTGAACTCCACTTCTCCCCAACTCATATGAGATACTACTCCATTAAATTGCCTCTGACCTGCTATCAAAGCACTTATATCCTTCCTTAACAAAGACTACTACTCTATTTCCTTAACAAAGACTACTACTGGTCTAGTCCTGACCAAATCTCCTGTGCAACTGAAGTCTTTGGTTCCTCCAGCAATAAAGAATAGTATTCTGTTGGCTGCCCTCATTACTTGCTCTGGCTACATTCTGTCTCACTTGATCCATGCACCAGGGTACCCATATCACTCTGGCCCCTACAGTCTCCCACTATTTGGGTCATACACTTTTTGTTCATCTTTTTCTGCTAAAAATTACCAGTTTGCCATTTTCTTCCATTATCATACATTTAAAAATTCCTTGCCCCTTCGCTTAACCCGTCATCTGTAGACCTTTGTAAACCCCCTTTTGTCCTTTTTAGAACACACAGTCCCATCTACGTTTGTGTCATTGGCAAATTTATTAACAACACTTTTGGTTCTTTCTGCACAACCTAATAATCCTCAATGATGAATAATATACTTTGGATCTTACCCTTACCCTTTATCTTAATCTTACCCTTTGGCTGATTCAATAGGTACATTTAAGAGACTCAATGCATATGGATTTAAGAAAAATGGAGGGTTATGGGCTGTGTAGGAAGGAAGGGCTAGGATCATGGAGTAGGTTATAATGGTCAGCACATTATGGGCCAAAGGGTCTGTACTGTGCTCTACTGTTTTATGGACAGCAACTAGTATAATTACTAGGACATTAAATGGGACGAATTCTCACTTTGCTGGGTCTCCCACACTCACATTCATGGAGCATCAGGTATATTTGTAAGTTTGTGTACGGGGCTGCAGGATGGCATAGCTTTACAAGGCCAGCAATCTCTGGCAGGGGTTCAATTCCCACCACTGTCTGTAGGAGTTTGTACATTCTTCCCATAACTGCATGTGTATCCTTCGGGTGCTCCGGTTACCTCCCATCTTTCAAAGACGTACTGTTAGAGTTAGGGTTATAATTGTGGGCTATGTTGGTGCCCAGCATAATCCTCACTGATTTGATGCAAATGATGCATTTCACTGCTTCAATGTACATGTGGCAAATAAAGCTAATCTTATTCTTCCTTAAATTCCATTGACATACAAGCATTAAATTCAGATTAGTCATTCGGCTTTTATTTGTAAAATTAAGAATCTTATTACCACATTATTACAAGGTTGACCAATACTAAGAGACCATTTAAATATGATTTAACCCAAGAGTAAACAGATTAAAAATTAACAGTTCATTAGGTAGAAGTGGGTAAACTATTCAATAGGTACTACTATGAAAATTCACAATTACCTGGTTATCTCCTGTCACTAAATGTTGAACGGTTTGCCCATCAGACGTTATGTGTTGTATATACGTTGTCTCATCCTAAGTTTGTGGTTGTCAGAGGAGGAAAGAAGAAAACAATAACAAACATTGTAGAGAATCCACAGAGCAGTTTGATATTGAGTTTACCTCAGCCCATTCACGCTAGTCTCAGGATTATAAACTCAGCACCTACCTGGTCAGAAATAGACTGCTCCTGGGCCACAATGATATGGTCCTGGGCCAAGGCCTGGAATCGATCTGATGAAATGACAGCATCATCTGTCTGCAGAGCTGCACAGTGGATATGAACAATTTTCCTCAGTTAGCAGAAGATTCACTGAGTCAGCTCAGCCCTCTTAAACATTATCCAAGCTTCTAAAAATCAAAACTGAAAACCCAGAACAATATCTGGAAGAGAGCAGAGCAGGATGGCTCACAGTGAGAAGTAACAAAAACATTACATGTAGATATGCGTGTGAGGAAGCTGGTCTCAGCTACTTCTCTAGTAGATTGTACAGAATTTGACTCTGCTCCCAAGATTAGAAACATGTGATAAAATGTTATCAAAAATTCAATATTGTATAAGACACCAGAGGGTAATCCTTTTTGGCCATTGCATGAGCCATACAAAGTAATCAGAGATGGTGTGAAAGGGAGGTTGACTTTGATGAGTGGCCATCTTATAGACTAGAAGGCACCTTCTCCTTACGTATTTATAAAAGGTAAAGAAGAAATAGTGTAGAACAAAATGAAAGAGAAATGATTGCTTTAGACAGACATACATCAGTTACACCAGCACCAGTGGGTACCTGCTTGATTCAGTAAACTATGTACAGGTTATCAGAGGTTTGTCAGCATTTAGCCCCTTCTGCTAACTGCCTGATGCAGACAGTTTGTCACTCGTTAGTTTATCATCTAGAGAGGACATTAACCTATGCACCATGGAATAGAAACCGAGTCTGCACATACACCCTACAGTACTTTTCCTTTATCATGGAGGACGTTGCAGGGAAACCCAAACTGGAGCAGCAGGCACAAGGGTGGGGTAACCAGGTGGGTGCAGATGTGGTTATGATACTCTTGGGCCTGGCCACCATGTGCCCAATGACCAACCAGATGATCAATGATAATGGAGGACGACAGTACATTCACATCTAACTGTTCTCAGAATCCAATTTCCCTCCTCTCATGTACGAGATTCTAGTGGTTTAAAAGTGTCCTCCCCTCTCTGCCTTTCACACACAATATGACCACATCCTTTAACCACTTCCCTCATTCCTTCTGCACAAGCAACACCATGGTATCAGAACTGTTCCAGCCAGAGTAACGGAATGATAAGCATGTCAATGCATTAAACTGGTAGGCCCGTTATTAGTAAGGCCAGAAGAAAAGGGGGGGGGGTGAGAGAAGGGGGGGTGGAATATAGTAAATCAGCCATGATGGAATGGTGGAGCAGACTTGATAGGCCAAATGACCTTACTCTGCTCCAAGTCTTATGGTCAATCTACCAACACAGATTCTAGCTCACGTCCAACAGTAGATTAAAAGTAAGTAACCAGTCATGAGCACCATGTTCAGAGCCTCAAATCACACCTTTTTCTGTGACTTATTATCCAAGTAAAAATTCTTTCAGTTCTTTAGACTTCCTAGTGGCCTGTTACTCACCGATTGCTTCATCATCACTATTCAGAATGACGTGTTGCTGCCGAGGCTTCTTCTGTGAGTCCGAGCTGTGCAGTCGCTCGATGTGGAACTTCAGGTGCCCGTTTCGGTTAAACCTTCAATGTTTGTTGTTGCGAAATACAAAGAAATTACACGATAGAAATTATTAAATTGAACACAAATTTTGAGGTAAATTATACACAAGATCTTGGAATGGACCATCAGCACTACCTTGCTATTCTTCTTCTGCATTGTTATTTGTAACTTAGTAATTTTTAATGTCTTATACAGTATTGCAGCCACAAAACAACAAGTTTCATGATATATGTCAGTGATAACAGTCATTTAAAGTAAAATTGGATAGGTATATGGACAGGAAAGGAATGGAGGGTTATGGGCTGAGTGCAGGCCAGTGGGACTAGGTGAGTGTAAGCGTCAGCACGGACTAGAAGGGCCGAGATGGCCTGTTTCCGTGCTGTAATTGTTATATGGTTATATATAATAAACCTGACTGCGATACAGATGATATTCAGTAGTATTATATTGGTTTTATAGAACATTAACAACCAGCAACATGAACATTGATGCAATCGCTGATCAACTGATTTCTCGACACAAACATCCCTGAGCATTAGTGAATAGGGCAAAGCAAGAAATGCCAAGTCACCCCACCACTTGTGCCAGATTTCTCAGGATAGAGAGTAGAAATCTTAGCTGACAATGAAGCAATACTGGAAGGGGTAAAATATAAAGACTTCGATGTAGGCTTCGATACAAAATTAAAAATGTGAAAGCTAGGGGATAAAAATCATTAATATTGGAAAGAAAAATATTTATTAAGTATATCATACTAATTTAAGTCTGCATTTAGCAAGTTCAGAAAAAAAAGACAGTGAAAGAATGGGGCAAATTTTCCAAGTCATCCACGGGGCTATGTTTAAGTCCACAGAAACCTACCACACACACAACTGGCCATAAAGCTTGAACTAGTTGGTCCAAAATTGGAGAAAGTCCTAAAAATAGACAATGTGCAATTCCAAGAAAGCTGCAGCGAGGGAATAGGTTAATGGGGAATACTGACAGGAAGGCTATTTGAACAAATATTTCATAAATATATGGGATACACATAATGCCTATAATTATGTAACTTTGCTGTTAAAAGATAGCTTAAATGAGAGTAAGACAGTTGATGGAAAAAGGGAACAAGCTCGAAGTTCACATTCATGAAGCAGAGAAATACTGGACTTTTAGGAGTTTTTTGGCAAAAATTTTCTAATATTCTGTTAATTGATAACAATAAACAAAATGTACATTATAGTAAGTCAGCTGCCTGCCTAACCTATGAAATTTAGACAAAACTTACATCTTCCACTGTAATTTTAAAGAAATAATTCTTTGCTTTGAAAGCTGCAAAGTACAAGATGAAAGATTTACCTCTGTCCACAAATATCACAGGCAAAAGGCTTCTCATTTGTATGTGTGAGTAGATGCCGCCGAAGATCTTTCTTGTTTTTGGATGCAAAACTACACTGGTTACATTTGTGAGGTCTTAAATTGGAATGCTGCAACATATGATCCTGCAGGCAAGAAGAGTTCCTCTTTTACTGGGGGGATACATTCACAATACAATCAGTACAAATGCATACGCATTAAACCACATCGAGGGGGGTAGCAGTAAAAAGCTCAAGCAGCTTCAAGTTCCTAGATGTCATCAGCTCAAAGAACCTATCCTGGGCTCAACACATTGACACAGTTCTGAAGATATGCCAACAGCTATACTTCATTAGGAGTTTGAGATACGGCACATCACCAGAGACTTGCACAGTTCTACAGATCTACAGTGACGAGGGTTCTGAGTGGTTGCATCACCACTTGGTATGTAGGCTCCAATACACAGGCTTGAGAAAAGTGCATTAAGCTGTAGACTCAGCCAGCACCTCCATGGGTACAAGCTTCCTCAACATCAAGGACATCTTCAAAAACTCGCGCCTCAATAAAGCTGCATCCATCATTAAGGACTCTCACTTATTCAGGATATGCCCTCTTCTCATTACTACCATCAGGAAGGAGGAACAGGAGTCTGAAGATGGACACTCAACATTTTAGGAACAGCTTTTTTTCAATTTCTGCATGATCCATGAACACATTAACAGTATCTCACAGTTTTGCTCTTTTTTTGCACTTTATTATTATAATATTTCATTTTTTAACTTCAAAAAAAGATTATGTGTCAGTGATAATAAATCTGATTCCTGTTCAGTTTACACTGTTATAACATCATATGCAAACCTTGGGCAAGTGTTTAAGTGAATGAGCCGCTAAAAGGTCGAAACCACAAAAGGTGCATGTGCCACATTTGATCTTCACGTCTCTCTACATTGGTTCATCCATGGGTAGTGCCACCTCTGATCAGGTCAATCTATTTAAAGGTCAGAATCAGATTTAATATCACTGGATATGTTGTGAAATTTGTTGTTTTGCAGCAGTAGTACAGCGCAATACATAAACACTATATACACGTTTTAAGTAGGTAGCCCAAAAAGAGAGAAAAAGTTAGGTAGTGTTTATGGGTTGGTTCACTGTCATTGATGATGCAGGTAAAACTGTCCCTAATACGCTGAGTATGTGTCTTCAGGCTCCTGTATCTGCTCCCTCATGGTAGCAATGAGAAGAGGGCATGTCCTGAGGGTGATGGGGTTCCTTAAGGACAGACACCACCTTTTTGAGGCATCACCTTTCAAAGCTGAAGGTCTACAAGCCTTCAGCGATGGGCACATAAGAACCATGATTCGTTGTCCTACAGGTTTCTAATTTTAAAGGGGCCAAGCAAGGTGCCAAAATAATTTACTAACAGTCAGAGTCAATTCATTTGACTAATGTGGATTAGATTCAATAGGCTAGTTGTACTCTTCAGAACAGATTGAGATGAAATTTGTTAAAAGGTGATCAAAATCACTAATGTCAAAATGAGAAAACCTTTTCAACGGTAGAATGATTGAGAAGCAGAGGGTAGAGATGTAATTATCTAAAGAACCATGAGAAATGGTTTTCACACAAACTGGTATAATGCAGAATGTATGGTCTGAATGGATGATGAACAGAAATGCAGATATGGTTTTCATGACAGCATTAGAAAAAGTACTCGAAATGCAGAGAAAAAACCTGCAGGATTTTTGGGGAGTGTCAGGAAATGAGATCAACAAGATTGTTCTTAGAAAGTGCCAGTTGTTACGAAGGATGAACAACTCTGATGGGCAGAAGGGTGCAGTGGCCCATGCCCTCCCTTTTGGAAAATCGCAAATCGCTACTATTTCGATGCTGCTAACAAGGAAGTAAGAGAGACAAAAGAAAATCTGCCAGAGCAGATTTTATTGATAACAGCTCATGAAAGTTAATGAGAGAGAGGCACGGCTAAGGTGGAATGTCTCCTAACAAAAGAGGAACGGAACCATTGATTACTGCTATTGACTTTTGGAGAAGGATTGTTTACTTGGTACTGTTCTATTCATTGAAACCCCTCAGGGGGCAACCAGAGTGGGCTGGTTTGATGGTTACATCACCCTAACCTGATTGACACCTGAGACCCCGTGAGTGGGGATAAAAATAAGGTCTGGGGTAACACCCCTGAGACGCACCAGGAGAAATGCTAGTGAGCATCAGAACCCCCACAAGACAGGGTGGGAGACCGGAGACCGAACGAAGGGTCGGTAAATTTTAACTCACAGTGTTTTGTAGCAAGACCAGTGGGGGCTTGTGTGTGTGTCCACCCTTGCCTGGGTGACGAGTCCACCATGGAAGAACGGTCTAGCTAAAGGACGGAGGGGTCATATGTGAATGGCCATAACAACAACGCATTGACGGATCAAAATCGTAAAGGAAGGTTGGCAAGATAATAGCTGTTACTGTTCACACGTTTTCTCTCTCTCTCTCTCTCCAACAATTGCAACACATCGACAAACAACTACCGCAGCCTGCATGAACTGAACTGAACTTTATATTTCCATCTGACAATTCATTATCCCCTAGACAACGATAGAACATGTTTCATTAGTGATTATTATTATACCCGCACTTTTAGGTTTAGTATTGCTAACGTATATTCTCTGTATATTCGCATTGATATTATTTTGTATATTTTTGCTAATAAATATTGTTGAAAATAGTATCACCAGACTCCAACGGACACTTCTATCTTTACTGGTAAGACACCCAGTTATGGGGTTTGTAACACAGTTAACATCTTTTGTTGCTTTGAGTCAATGATTCTGTTTAATTCTGAATTAACAAAACTGAGATGTATATGAGGCTGAAGTATAAGGTAAAATGCTGATTGTCCCAGTTTACAGACTATTGATGAAAGCCCAAGAGCTTAGATAATAAAAATAACCCGAACAGGACAGGAATTTAAAAATAACCTTACACGAACTTCTGGCCATGTGCTGGCTGCAAAGTTACAATCAAGACATTTGAAGCCATGTTCGCCTGCGTGTGCTCTCTTGTGGCTCTCCATCTCCGCTCGGCCATGAAATGACGCTGTGCATATTTTACAGGAGAACTTCTTCATTGATGACTGCAGGTTTGAATCAACTTGTGGAGATGTGATGTTACCTGCAAACTGGGAAATTAAGGAAGAAAACTAGAACTTTTAAACTTGGTATCCCCTCAGACAGGTCTGAAATCACCAGTCAGTGCAAGAAATGGAACCAGATGAGACACAGGCACTGTGGTTGAGGTTCGCTGAAGTAACACTACGAAGTGCAGCAGGTCTTCACCTTTTCAGAAAAGTGATGCTTTTCTTATCCCATGACAATGATTTTTTCCAAGCATTATTTGTTTAAAAGAAATTACAGATACTCTCCATCAAACACTACTCATGATATTAGGTAGTTTGTTAAAATTATGTTCACGGGGTATGGATATTACAGAGAAAGCATTTGTTGGCACTTTGGTCGGTACAGCTCCAGTATCTGCGCATTCTGTTGAGATTTTTGTTAAGAGACTTGCTTGGATACTCTCAAGAATGTTGGTGGCTAGATCAAGGAGGACAGCAGATTTCCTTCAGACATTAATGAACAATTTTAGATAGTTACAATACATTGACAGCTGCAAGGCCCTTTCTGGTTGATAACTCCCAACTTCAGGTTTTGAAAAACTCATTCTCGTGTTCATTCATCCAGTAATGTGAGCAGTACACTATCATATCCTGTAGAGCACAGAAAAACAGCAGAACAGACCTTTGAACCACATACCTCAATCTGCTGAAACTGGTTGCCCTGCAGGTTTGTTGTCATGATAAAGCGGCCCTGGTGTTGCTTTAACTCATCACCACTAACTAACACAGTGTGAGCCACATCTCCATTGCCAGTAGAGCCACTGAGGAGGAAGTACAAAATTATAGCATCTAAATTGGATTCACAAAGGAAATGTACCACAGAAATATTGCACCATTAAATTCACAGTTGATATTTTGTAATTTCAACACCACCATCCTAGTTTTAAAGTGAATCATGTTCAGGATAAATCATGAAAATTAAGAAATGTGCTACTTTACAAAATAGAAATCCATCATAGCATCTTCAGAAGGAATTTTACTTGTATCGTATAAAATGGGAATCAAGATATTCATTGCCACCTGAAAAAGGTCTTGAAGCAACCAGCCCTAATCACTACAGTATGACTACTTCAATCCCTGCATTAAAATGGACTTGTTCAAATTACATTTTCTTATAAAGAATGCACCTGGCATTAGATAAGCAACATTCACAAGATAAACTATGTGCCTGTGATGTTGAAGTAAAATTTTCACTGCACCTATGCATACAAGTACTTATGAATAAAATAATAAACTCATCTTATAAGCATATAACAATTACAGCACGGAAACAGGCCATCTCGGCCCTTCTAGTCCGTGCCGAACGCTTACTCTCACCTTGTCCCACTGACCTGCACTCAGCCCATAACCCTCCATTCCTTTCCTGTCCATATACCCATCCAATTTAACTTTAAATGACAAAACCGAACCTGCCTCTACCACTTCTACTGGAAGCTCGTTCCACACAGCTACCACTCTCTGTGTAAAGAAATTCCCTCTCGTGTTACCCTTAAACTTTTGCCCCCTAACTCTTAACTCATGTCCTCTTGCTTGAATCTCCCCTACTCTCAATGGAAAAAGCCTACCCACGTCAACTCGATCTATCCCCCTCATTATTTTAAATACCTCTATCAAGTCCCCCCTCAACCTTCTATGCTCCAAAGAATAAAGACCTAACTTGTTCAATCTTTCCCTGTAACTTAGGTGCTGAAACCCAGGTAACATTCTAGTAAATCTTCTCTATACTCTCTCTATTTTGTTGACATCTTTCCTATAATTCGGTGACCAGAACTGTACACAATAACAGAAAACAGGGATATCTTTGAGATAACAGGGATAGTGCAAGATGTTATTTTTCAATAGACTCAAAAAGATTTCATTAGATGAAATAAAAAACAATGTGCTGTACTCAGTGGCCTGGAAACATTTAATTTTAAATGATACATTGTTTCTGTAACAGAAAGTACATTATACTAAATCAAAATAAACTAATGATTGAAATCTGCTAAGGGAATATACACTCAGTGACCACTTCATTAGATACATTTGTTCATTAATGCAAATATCTAATTAGCCAATCACGTGGCAGAACTCTGTGCATAAAAACATGCAGACATGGTCAAATGATTCAGTTGTTGATCAGACCAAACATTAGAAAGGCAAAGAAAAGTCAAAAAAAGATGACTGTGGAATGATTTTTTGGTGCAGACAGGGTGGTTTAAGTAACTCAGAAGCATCTGATCATCAGGGGATTTCACACACAAGAATTTCTAGAATTTACAGAGAATGGTGTGGGGGAAAAAAACATCAAGTGAATGGCAGTTCGTGGGCAAAACCGCTTTGTTAATAGAGAGGTCAGAGGAGAATGGCCTGACTAGCTCAAGCTGACAGGAAGGTGACAGTAGCTCGAAAAAAAATCACATATTACAGAGTGGTGTGCAGAAGACCACACTGGGTATATTACTAAGATCCCTTGGAATTTTCTTACTTTATTTAATGCAGGTTAGAGACAGGTCAGGAGCAGATAATTATGCTAACCCAGGTCTGTGAAGTCTAGCCACAAACTCGAGAAGATCTGCAGATGCTGGAAATCCAAACACACACAATATGCTGGAGGAATGAGGATAGGTCTCCTGATGAAGGGTTTCAGCCCGAAACATCAATTGTTTACTCCTTTCCATAGGTGCTGTCTGGCCTGTTGACTTCCTCCAGCATTTTGAGTGTGTTGCTCATGAAGTCTAAATCTGTTGTGCTGAATAAATTTTTGCAAAAGTATTCAAAGCAATAAGTATATTTTCTCTCTGTATTAGAAGGTAGGTAAAACAATATTGTTGTTTGTACAATTTTGTACGTGCAATTAGATCTACTTTGAAGTGATAGAAAATGAAACTAATTATGCAAGAAAGTGGGTTTTGACATTATGTTGATGTTACCTGTACACGGTGGTGTGTTGCATCTCCTCATTTCCCGGTGTGACAATATTGTATTCTGTGCCGTTGGTGTAAGGGCTAATGGTGACCTGTGGGATTCCAGAGCTGTCAATGGTTGTAGCTTCATACATCTCCTGGACCACAGTCTCACCGTGTTCACCCACATGAAGTGCAACGATTTTGTGTTGAGGTGACATGGTCAACTGCTCCTCCTCGTGGTCTTGAGATTCTTGTGAGGGCTGGTCTTGGACTGCATTGTCTGATTTGAGTACTGCTACCTGAGCGAAGCACATGAACAAGAAACAAACCGAAGGTTATGTGAATATACTCAGCACTGCTTGGCAACAACAGTGACATAATAATCAAACACACTCTAGGGAAAAGCATTTCAAATCGATTATTAATGACGCTTCTCCCATCAGTTTCATGGTGGGGGCACACTGGGGCTCTGCAGATGGTGTCATGGTACTCCTCTCACACTTAGGCAAATATCTTAAGCAAAAGGTTCAATTACTATGGAAAAATCTCAATATTTTACAAAAAATGTTGAAATCAGACCATTTCAGAGATAGTCTATTTTCCAACATTATTGTATTATTTAAACACTAATAGGAGTCGGCACTCATCTCCATGAGTAATGATTCAATTTAAAAAAATCATAAAAGGCATGTTATTTTTGAAGAATACATCTCAGGATGCTCTGAACACATCAACAGTGATGCAACTTGGGTTCTTTGGGTCTTTCAACATCAGGCACCTTTACATAGGCGACCCAAACGTAGTAGATCGAGCCATGACCTGTGTTCAAGCAGCATCTGCTGCAGATCCCCATGGACTTGCTCTCTTCATCCATTTAAAGTTAATTAAAAATTTAAAAAAAAGCGATGAAACTTCAAGCCTATGCAAAGACGGCTGATGTCTCAGGATATGTGATAATTTTCAATGAGCAATGCTCAAAATTTTTTTTAAAAAAAACAAATTCTGAAAAAACTAAGCAGGTCAGGCAACATCTCTGGATGTTTTAAATGGTTGACTGGTCTTTAGATCAAACAATTTTAAAATGACACACAATTCATTGAAACAACAATCTCAGGAGTTCTGTACCTGTAATGAATTTGTAACAAGCTCTCTTGGGGTGCTCATGTTCAGCAAGAGGTCCAAGGCATTTTGTGCTGCAATCTCCGACGATTCACTTGTACCTGACAGATGAAAGATCACATCCAAATTCATCTACTACACAGTTATGCTTTCCATCAATGGAGACAAAGACTGGATGGCTACCAGATAAATTGCAAGTAGGAATCTACACACTACAAAGACACTGAATCTGCATGTAAATTCTAAGGGAAAAGGTTTTCGAAGTTAAATAAATCTCAACAACCAATGGGGGGAAAAACAGGAATTGAGCAGTCAACACCCATTGATTGAGTCTTATCCATTCACATACAAAATGTCTGTGCTTTAAAGAACGTGTCTGATCTGTTGACTATTTTGCATTTTCCATTTAAATGAGCCCAAATGAATTGCGGTCACTTTTATTGTAATATAGTTGCTGACATTCCTTGGTTGTAGGTCGATTAAAGAGCAGAGTTTAAATTATCATCCTTTTCCACTCCCAGCATCCTTACTCCATCCCCTTCAGTTCCTGCAAGAACTCCATGCACACTGGCCATGCTTCTTATTGAAACCTATCCACTCCAAAGGCCTAGACAGAGTGGATGCGGAGAAGCCATTTCCTATAGCAGGAGAGTCTAGGACCAGAGGCCACAGACTCAGAATAGAGGAACATCCATTTGGCACAGATGAGGAGGAACTTCTGCAGCCAGAGGGTGGTGTATCTGTGGAATTAACTGCCAAGAATGGCTGTGGAGGCCAAGTCACTTAGTATATTTAAAGCAGAGGTTGATAGGTCCATGATTAGTCAGGGTGTCAAAGGTTATGTGGAAAAGACAGGAGAATGGGAATGAAAGGGATAATAAATCAGTCATGATGGAATGGAGGAGGAGAAATGATGGCTGAGTGGTTCATTCTGTTCCTATGTGTTTAGGTTTGCACTCCAGTAAATTCAGGTTCCACCTACTGGGATACACTCACATACACCCCCAAAATGCACTGTGAAACCCATTCTTTTTTTTTGAGCTTGATTCCAGCATTGGATTACTCTGCTGCAAGATGCCCTGCAAATGATTACACATTTACAGCACTATGCCAATTGAAATTGTTGCTCTACACATGGCTCATATCAAAAAGGTCTTCAGTGTCAACATCTGCTTTTTACATGTGCAACAGAATTCTGTCAGACTTATTTACCTTGCTCATAAATTATAGTAGCCGTTCCTAAGGAATCCTGATTGACTATTGATGCTGGAACAGTGTGGTACGTCAGGGGCATCTGTCAATATAAATGTACAGAATTATACAGAAGATATATAGTTTAGGGATAAAAGATTACTTACATTTGTGTCAATAAACATAAATAGAAGCAAGAGACATTTGGCCCCCCAGTGCCTGCTCAACTGTTCGTGAAGAGCAGCAGATGATTACAGGAATTGTTCATCAAGTGAAGTATAATGAAGATTATTTACATCAGAAAATCTTGGAAGTTTACTCGGTAAACTTCTGTGGAATGTCCCTATGAAAGAGGCACTGGGAGCTTTGAAACGAAAATACTTGTACTAGAGGAAAGGCAGTTCTGTGAAGACTTCACTGAACAGAATCCTGCAGCATATGAACCTCAAACATGTTGCACAAATTCCAAAAGAGTACAGAGAAAAGCACAGATAACCCACTATCTGAATTGAACATCCTCTTTGGAAATATCAACATGTACAAACAAACTCAGCAGGTCGGGCAGCATCCGTTGAAAGGAGCAGTCAATGTTTCGGGCCGAGACCCTTCATCAGGACTGAAGGAGGAGGGGGCAGGGGCCCTATAAAGAAGGGCCTTCTCCTTCTTTATAGGGCCCTTGCCCCCTCCTTCTTCAGTCCTGATGAAGGGTCTCGGCCCAAAATGTTGACTGCTCATTTCAATGAATGCTGCTCGACCTGCAGAGTTCATCCAGCTTGTTTGTACATGTTGATTTGACCACAGCATCTGCAGTGTATTTTGTGTTTATTATTCTTTGGAAATACTCTTCTGCTAAACTGTCACGTTTTATTTAACTGTGATGGTAGGGTACAGGAACCCAAACTTACCATTTTGTTTATTGAGAGATTCCTATTAGTATTGGGCCAATTGTTGGAACTAACATTATAAGTAATGGGGAGGGACAGGTAAAGAACCTCAAAGCCTTTTTACAGTGGATTCTGGTTAATTGGGACACATCAGACCCAGTTCATTTAGACCCATTTAAGTGGCTGCTTCAATTAGCCAAAGTTTCATGGAGAGAGTTAAAAGGGTATAAAAAAAAATAAAGAACAAATCAGAATAGTAATAATACCTCTACAGTAATATAAAATGGAGTATTATTAGTTCCTAATAATTCATCCGGTGTATGCTGCAGTCTTCTTTAGATTGACTAAATGAACAAAACCTGTGCAGAAACCTAGTGCAGATAATGGACTGCCTTCGTTCAGTATTTTCGTAACTTGCATTCACTGAATCTTAATTTTCATTGTAACATTCAATATGATTGTCGATACCCCAAATTCCTTGCAATTTTAAAACTGAAAAAGAATCTAGTGCTTTCCTGGCATATATGACAAATAAACTCTTCTTGGGCTTCCAGCTGGGTACAAGTATCAATTTTAACTGATGTTTCAATGACAACTCTGCCATTTTTATCAGGGATGATGCCTGGGCATCTCTAGTCCGTTGGAATTTATTCCCCACGTCGCCTGCTTCTCCAGATTGGTTAGTCCTCATCCAATCAGGTTTCTGTTGTCCTACCTCGTTTACAATCAAATTCCAGTTCTTACTTAGGGCGAGCCCTTCACCTTTGTTAAAAATGCAATGTCCTGCTACCGCCAATTTCTCCGGAGTGGCCATGGGATCGCCCTTGTTGTCAGCTATTGATTGTTTCTACATGGGGAACTCTGAGGAGAGAGCTCAGAGTTCATCGCCCTTACACCCCAAATGTTTCTTCAGATAATGTCAAAGACAACTTTGTAGTGTGGCTTCATGGACTCCACGCACTCCAACAATTCCATGATCATCTAAACAGCATACATCTAAACATTCAATTTACGATGGAGATGGAGAAGAATGGCTGCCTCCCGTTCCTGGACATTCTAATATGACGGAAACTGGACGGTAGCCTCTGACATGGTGTCTATCGGAAACCCACTCACATAGACTTATATCTCAACAGTAACAGCAATCATTATGCCTCCCAACATAGAGCAGTTTTTTCTATTTTGATTAACTGTGCAAAAGCTATTAGAGACTTGCAGAGTCTCCACAAGGAAATAAGACGATTACACACTATGTTCCTACAGAATATGTAAAAGGTGTAAGAAATGAATTAGGCCCTTAAACAGGTTAATAGAAAAACCAGGAACTAACAAGGAGGTGGAACACATTACCACCGACTACCTTCTCTATACTTCCACAGTTTCTGGAAGGATCACCAGGATGCTGGAGAATTACTGGATTAATACCATCCACAAACCGGTAAGGAAGGTCGAATCACAGCTTATGCAGGTCAAAAGATGACCTGGGATTCAGGATGACTGGCATCTACAGGATATCAGCCAGATGGGATGCACAGTAAACCCGCATCAAGGAGCACAGGAGGTGTATCCATTTGGGTTATCCAGAGAAATCGGCAAATGTAGAACATTGTGTTTGCAACAGCCTTAGGACTGACTTTTAAGGTACAAAGCTTCTGTGCCACACCGGTGTCTTTTAGGACAACCTGGTGAAGGAAGCCATTGAAATAAAACTAGAGGAAGAGAATTTAAAAACTGTTTAAAAACTATTGAAAAACATTTTGCTCTAAGTATGGTGTACTGTCTAATGTTAGAAACTAATCGGCAACAGCCTCCTGTCCCAATTAAGCACATAGAGTCCCATATAAACAAAGGGAAATCCCGGCTATTCTCTCGATTAGTTTTTGTTCTTTAAGAGTTGTCCCAAATAAGCACCTGCTCCGATTAACAGATGGCTAATTAACCAAAATCCACTGTATAAATTTTTTTTGTTTTTTTAAGGGATTATGATAACCTAGGATGAGAAACTGGTGTAGTAATTTACCTCCAATTTTTAATTTGCTACATTTCTTGAATAGTGTATCAGGAAAAATTGTGAAGTGCAGAACAGTTAATCCAAAGTTTTCTATAAATTTTCCAGCCAACTATAATGTGAAATAAAAGAATAATATGGAAGTGGAACGCTAACAGCATTCGTATGCATACAGCAGTCACCACTCCGACAGGCATGTACAGAAACTTGTGAACAATTCCACACTGACGTCTGGAGAAGTGCACTTACAATGGTGTCCCGGATGCTCTCCTGTGTAGACTGCATCTGCTCGTGCTGTTGTTTCAGCTCTTCAATTTGCTGCAGAGTGAAGAATGGCCGGCGTCTGCGTGGAGGCTCTTCAGGATGGATTTTTGACCAGTCTTCGTAGTATTCTGGGTGCCGACACTGAACGTGAAGTCGCAGGTTCTTCTTGTGTTTGGTATTGAAATGGCATAGGTCACAGGAAAATGGCTTTTCACCTAGCAAAACAGTTAAAATGTATTCCCCACCAGAACAGCTTTTGTAGCATTCCAACAAATAATTAAACTAGTCTGCGGTTCGCTTTGCTTATAAACAGGAACTTAACTCTTACTAAACTGCAAACTCTAATTTATCACAGTCGGCCCTCCTTATCCGTGGGTTCCGCATGCGCAGATTCAACCAACCGCGGATCGGGAAAACCTGGAAGTTCTCTCTCCAACACTCATTGTTTGAGCATTGTTTGCCTTGCGTCTTGTTTGGTTGCTACCTTGTTTCTGAAAAAATGGCTCCTAAAAAGCAATTAAGTGTATTAGGTATTATAAGTAATCTAAAGATGATTTAAAGTATACAGGAGAATGTGCGCAGGTTATATGCAAACACTACGCCATTTTATATAAAGGACTGGAGCATCCACGTTTTTTGGTATCCGCGGGGGGTCCTGAAATCAATGCCCCGCAGATAAAGAGAGCTGACTGTATTTATGAAACATAGGGCTAGAGCAGTCTTTTCACTTCAGATATCCTGGTTTGAAACATTGATGCAGGATTTATTTGTAGTTTTATATTGTTTAGCCAAAATATATAATTGATTCAATTCACAGAAAATCTCTAAATCAACACTTTTGTATTTAATATTTCAGTAATATTTCAATATTGTAAATTTAATGTTTCATTAAGCATTCTTTGTTACTTACACAAATCATTACAAGTTGTACGTAAAAGTATGTTAATGGTATGTGTCATTACACGACCATATCATATGCGTGCACCTCACAAAAGTAAAAACAAACTTTAGTATATACATAATTCAACTACTATACACTGACACCCACACATAGTAAATTTTAAATTGTCTCATTCAGGTCTAAAGATTTAAATTGGTGTGGAAAATTTCTTACTCTTGTGGGATAATGTCTTTCCTATGGGAGTGGGTGGAGAAAGTCATTCTGCTTGGCTATAAAACAAACACAGCAGTCAATAGACAATAGACAGTAGGTGCAGGAGTAGGCCATTCTGCCCTTCTAGCCAGCACCGCCATTCACTGTGATCATACACAATCAGTACCCTGTTCCTGCCCTCTCCCCATATCCCTTGACCCCGCTATCTATAAGAGCTCTATCTAACTCTCTCTTGAATGCATCCAGAGTCTTGGCCTCCACTGCCTTCTGGGGCAGAGCATTCCACATATCCACCACTCTCTGGGTGAAAAAGTTTTTCTGCATCTCTGTTCTAAATGGCCTACCCCTTATTCTTAAACTGTGGCCTTTAGTTCTGGACTCACCCATCAGCGGGAACATGCTTCATGCCTCCAGTGTGTCCAATCCCTTAATAATCTTATATGTTTCAATCAGATCCCCTCTCATCCTTCTAAATTCCAGTGTATACAATCCCAGTCGCTCCAATCTTTCAACATATGACAATCCCGCCATTCCGGGAATTAACCTTGTGAACCTACGCTGCACTCCCTCAATAACAAGAATGTCCTTCCTCAAACTTGGAGACCAAAACTGCACACAATACTCCAGGTGGGGTCTCACCAGGGTCCTGTACAGCTGCAGAAGGACCTCTTTACTCCTATACTCAATTCCTCTTGTTATAAAAGCCAGCATGCCATTAGCTTTCTTCACTGCCTGCTGTACCTGCATGCTTACTTTCATTGACTGATGTACAAGAACCCCTAGATCTCGTTGGACTTCCCCTTTTCCTAACTTGACTCCATTTAGATAGTAATCTGCCTTCCTGTTCTTGCCACCAAAGTGGATAACCTCACATTCATCCACATTAAACTGCATCTGCCATACATTTGCCCACTCACCCAACCTGTCCAACTCACCTTGCATTCTCATAACCTCTTCCTGACATTTCACACTGCCACCCAGCTTTGTGTCATCAGCAAATTTGCTAATGTTACTTTTAATCCCTTCATCTAAATCATTAATGCATATTGTAAACAGCTGCGGTCCCAGCACCGAACCTTGCGGTACCCCACTGGTCACAGCCTGCCATTCCGAAAGGGACCCGTTAATTGCTACTCTTTGTTTCCTGTCAGCCAGCCAATTTTCAATCCATGTCAGTACTCTGCCCCCAATACCATGTGCCCTAATTTTGCCCACTAATCTCCTATGTGGGACTTTATCAAAAGCTTTCTGGAAGTCCAGGTATACTACATCCACTGGCTCTCCCTTGTCCATTTTCATAGTTACATCCTCAAAAAACTCCAGATTAGTCAAGCATGATTTTCCCTTCATAAATCTATGCTGACTCGGACTGATCCTTCTACTGCTATCCAAATGTGTCGTAATTTCCTCTTTTATAATTGACTCCAGCATCTTTCCCACTACTGACGTCAGGCTAACCGGTCTATAATTCCCTGTTTTCTCTCTCCCTCCTTTCCTGAAAAGTGGGACAATATTAGCCACCCTCCAATCAGCAGGAACTGTTCCTGAATCTATAGAACATTGGAAAATGATTACCAATGCGTCCACGATTTCTAGAGCCACCTCTAAGTACCCTGGGATGCAGACCATCAGGTCCCGGGGACTTATCAGCCTTCAGACTCAACAGTCTATCCAACCGTTTCTTGCCTAATATAAATTTCCTTCAGTTCATCCTTTACCCTAGTTCCTTTGGCCACTATTACATCTGGGAGATTGATTGTGTCTTCCCTAGTGAAGACAGATCCAAAGTACCTGTTCAACTCATCTGCCATTTCCTTGTTCCCCATAATAAATTCACCCGTTTCTGTCTTCAGATCAGAACAGTCATTGTGGGAGCTGACCCTGGAGCTACAGGAAGCGGTTCTGACAGTTTTGGACACTTTTCTTCTGGACGTGGTGGCATACTGAACAGTGCATAGCAAGCTGCTCAATCTGCTGATCTATCTAGTGGTTGGTGATCAATAATGAAGGGTAAACTCGCTCCCATACAAGTACATGTGGACATGACTACAACTATCCCATAAGGCAAGGCATTACAGGCAAGCTTCACTGTGTTGATCATAATGTGAGAATACAGTGTTCGATGTGACCATTCCCTTTACCTTTTAGAACGCCACCTGACACTGCTTTGTCCATTACCATTTCTTCCTGATCTGTGGATCAGGCCACCAGACAAAGCTTCCAGCCAATGCTTTCATTTTAACCACACCTAAATCAGAGGAATATAGCTCCTCCAATGCTTCGGCTTTCAGCTTGGGTGGTACAACTCCCAATCCCCACGTGACGCAACCTCCAGAAAGGGCATGTGCATCCCAGCACTGGTGAAAATAGGGACTTGGAATATCAGCTGCATGTTTCAGCCTTTTCGGATTTCCACGCAGACCTGAAACAATGTTTGGTGTTTTGGGGGTTTTCTTCAATTGTGTTAGGGAGAATGTCAAGAGGAGTGTCCTCCTTTGTAAATTTCAGGTATTTCTTTTCTCAAGAGTAAACAGGATGATTCATCAGTATTTCTATGATTACTCTTGAATTCGATCTTGTAATTGTGTCCTCCAAGAAACAAAGCCCATCTCTGCATTTGTGCTGCTGCTGTTAGAGGAACACCCTTCAGTGGACTGAAAATGGACACTAGTGGTTGGTGATCAATAATGAAGGGTAAACTCTCTCCCATACAAGTACATGTGGACATGACTACAACTATCCCATAAGGCAAGGCATTACAGGCAAGCTTCACTGTGTTGATCATAATGTGAGAATACAGTGTTCGATGTGACCATTCCCTTTACCTTTTAGAACGCCACCTGACACTGCTTTGTCCATTGCCATTTCTTCCTGATCTGTGGAACTCAGTAGCCAGGCTTGGCAGGAACCTTTTATAGTAATTGACATATCCTAAAAATAACCACAACTGTGACATGTCCTTTGGCCTTGGGACATTCACCACTGTTTAAATGTTCTCAGCACCCTTGTGTAATCCACAGTAAGCGAAGCTTGGTTTAAAGAATTCACACCTGTTGTATCATGCTCCGAGTTCATAATCTTTTAATCTTTTTAACACAACCTTGAGATTTTGCCCTTACTGGTAATAAAGATGCCATCCAGGTGACAGTGCCTGGGCACCCTTGCAACACTCGGTCCAAAGCTTTCTGCTATTGTGTAGGTCATCACAGATCCCCAACGGACCCATTCTTCTTGGCAACTGGTACTACTGATTTTGCCTATAGGCTCCACTCAGCCTTGGAAAGAATTCCTCAGCCTCCATGTGAGTGATCTAGCTCACTGGCTACTTTATCACAGATGGGATAATGAACTGGATGGGCATTGTAAAACTTGGGTGTAGCATATTCATTTAACACTGTTATACCCTTGATGTGCTTGAGTTTTCCAGTACCATCATTGAACACTGCTGTGGCATCAAGTACCTTTTTTAATTCGCTTTCAGCTACAAGGCTGTCTACAAGAAGGGTCAGAGCTGTCTCTATTTTCTGAGGAGAATGAGGTCCTTTAACATCTGCCGGACGATGTTGAGGATGTTCTATGAGGCTGTGGTGGCCAGTGCTATCATGTTTGCTGTTGTGTGCTGGGGCAGCAGCCTGAGGGTAGCAGACATCAACAGAATCAATAAACTCATTCATAAGGTCAGTGATGTTGTGGGGATGGAACTGGACTCTCTGATGGTGGTGTCTGAAAAGAGGATGCTGTCCAAGTTGCATGCCATCTTGGACAATGACTCCCATCCACTCCATAATGTAATGGTTAGGCACAGGAGTACATTCAGCCAGAGACTCATTCCACCGAGATGTAACACTGAGAGTCATAGGAAGTCATTCCTACTTGTGGCCATCAAACTTTACAACTCCTCCCTCGGAGTGTCAGACACCCTGAGCCAATAGGCTGGTCCTGGACTTATTTCCACTTGGCATGATTAACTTATTATTATTTAATTATTTATGGTTTTATATTGCTATATTTCTTCACTATTCTTGGTTGGCGTGGCTGTAACAAAACCCAATTTCCATCGGGATCAATAATCAATACTCAATAAAGTATGTCTGTCTATCTAACTCTATTCAGGGGATGTGGCATGAAAATGGTGGATGGATCTTCAATCAAGTTGGAGATGTCTCAGTCGGAGTCACCAGGAGACGCTCATGGAGTGAGTACTGTTTCAGATTCGCTCCAAAACCTTTACTTTTTTAAACCTATGATCACCCTTATTTAACTTACTTTTACCTACACCAAAAGATTCTTGCTACTTTTTTGGACTTATCTTTAAGAGTGTACCGTAAATTTTGAAGAAATGAGTACAGAAATGGCTTTAAGATCTAAAGGGCGAGACCCTGGGAAAGATCCTAACGGCAATGGAAAGAAAAAAAAAAGACTGATCCTAAGTGTACTGAATTGACTTATGATATGTTATTGGAGCTCTTAAATGAAAAATTTGAAGAACAATGACAAACTTTCAAACAAGATCTAAAGGCTTTCCAGGATTCTATGGATAAGACTGATTTAGTAGTTAAACAGCAGCAAACTCTAATCGCAACTTTGCAAGAGGACGCTCGGAAGTGAGACTTGATAATCGAAAAACTGGAGCAGAAATCATCTTCGACGATTAAACAGGTGGAAACACTTAAAGCCAAGAGTGTCGACTTTGAAAATCGGTCCAGAAGACAGAACTTACGCATACTTGGTCTCCCGGAAGGTATTGAACAAGGGGACCCCTCGAAGTATTTTGCTCAACTTTTAAAGGATGCGCTCCCTTCTGTAATCCCAGACAGTCCTCTGTTACTTGATCACGCCCACAGAATTATGCGCCGATCATCAAGTTCTTCATCTAAACCACCTGTTGTAATTGTTCGATTTCATTATGAGCATGTCAAAGAGCAACTTATTCGTGTGGCTCGGCGTTTAGGGATGGTTAAATTTAAAGATTTCCAATTCCGATTAGTGGAGGATTTTAGCCCAGAAGTAACGAAGGCAAGGCTCCTTTTTAAACCTCTGATGTCCGAATGTTATGAGAAAAATCTAAAACCAGCGCTTTTATACCCTGCGAAACTTAGAATCTCGCCTCCGAATGCACCACGGCGTGTTTTTCTCTCCACATCTGATGCTCGAAGCTTTCTGGATGAGAATTATCCTACTGCTTTGGACTCCCGTTTCTAATAAATGAGTGATTTTGATCGTTACAAGGTAGTTTTTGTTTCCAAAACCAGATTTTGTTTCTGGCTATTGGTGTAGGTTTATTCTACATTTTATATTCTAATTAAAGTTTTTTTTCAACATACTAATCTTTTTAATTTACTTACTTTAACCATTGTACTTTATTTTTGGTCATTATTATTAATTCTTTGAAGGTGAATTTTTTTTAACGGTTTGATATATATCCTTTTCATTTTTTTGTGTGACTAAGATGGTGGTTTCTTCTCTAAAATATTTCTTGCTTTTTTTTAATTTCGCCTTTTTTTTCTCTCGTCTTCTTCCTATAATGCATTTCTTATCACATTTTAACTTTTTTTGTTTGGGTTTTAACCCGATTTATAAGTTACTAGTGTTTATATTTTTTTTATTAGCAATTATATTAATAAGTTTGTTTTAGTATAGTGTTAATTACTTTTTTGGAGTTTGGGTGGATCTCTTTTTTCCCTCCTTTATATATTTGAAGTTGCCTTCTGGTGATACGGGGGGTAGATTTAGTATCATTCCTTTTTTTTCCTGGCCTCCTCCAGGCTCAGGAAGAGCTTTTTTTTCCATGGGTGGGGGGTGGGGGATTCCTTTCTAATTCTATTGTTCTTTTTACTAGTTTTTTTTAGTTTTTTCATTTGGGCTGATTTTAAACTACTAAAATGTCCGCGGTGTCGTCAATTCCGGGTCTGCCCCTTATTTTTGTTCCTCTTCCGGGTGCATGAGTTCATAATTTGGTTAACTCTTTATATACCAAAGGGTTGATTTTAGAAATATGGCTCAGACCATTAATTTTGTCTCTTGGAATACTAATGGCTTAAACCATCCGATTAAATGGAAAAAGACTTTCAAACTATTCCAAAGACTGAATGCACATATTATTTTTGTACAAGAAACTCATGTGAAGAAAGAGGACAATCAACTTTTTTTTTAGGTTTTTGGGGGGGGTCAACAGTACCATTCGAATTCGAATGCCAAAGTAAAAGGAGTTTCAATTTTTATTGACCCCTCTATTACATTTGTCCAACACGATATTATTTCGGATCCGAATGGCAGATTTTTGTTTATTACTGGGTTACTTTTTAACAAAAAGGTTGCTATGGTTAATGTTTATGCTCCAAATGTGGATTATCCCGATTTTTTTAAGTCCTTATTTACTTCTCTACCTAATCTAAATGAATATATGTTAATAATGGGTGGTGATTTTAATTGTTGTTTAAATCCTTTGCTGGACAGATCTATATCCACTCAGACTTTACCTAATAAGTCCGCCACTTACATTAATTCTTTTTTGACTGATAATGGAATTTTCAATATTTGGAGATTTCGGCATTCTAAGGACAAAGAGTTTTCATTTTTGTCACGTTTATCATTCTTACTCGAGAATTGACTATTTTTTCATTGACTCTCATTTTATTCCATCTGTAATTGGTTGTAATTATGACATTATAGCCATCTCTGATCATGCTCCATTGAAACTTTCTATTAAATTAATGGATACAGCTTCTAGTATCAGGCAATGGCGATTTGATTCTACCTTACTGCAAGTTCCAGATTTCATTAAATTTATGAAGGAACAGATCGATTTCTTCTTTTCAACTAATTCCACGGATGACATTTCTTGCAGAACACTTTGGGACACTTTTAAAGCATATATACGTGGACAGATTATCTCCTATTCCGTTGGTTTGAGAAAACATATTAAGAAGGAAACTCTTTTATTGGTTGATAAAATTAAAGAAATTGACAAGAAATATTCGACTGCTCCTAGTAAGGAGCTTTACAAACAAAGGGTTGAACTTCAAATGGAACACAGTTTATTACTTACATCTTCGATTGAAAATCAATTAATGAAAACCAGATCTGATTTTTATATACATAGTGATAAATTGGGTAAACTGTTAGCTAATCAATCGAAGAATGCTTTGGTTAAACGTCAAATTATTAAGATTCGTCAACAGAATGGTGAATTGACATAATACCATGCATGATTTTCTTGGGAAATTGAATTTTCCAAAATTATCATCAGATGATCTTTCAATATTAGAAACGCCTATTACAGATGCAGAAATTAAAGGGGTTTTTCTTCTATGAATTCTGGGAAAGCACCAGGTCCAGATAGGTATACAGTGAAATTTTTAAAAGTGTTTTTCCTCTACTCTTTCTCCTTGGTTATGCAGGGTTTTTGAAGAAGCAATTAGATTGGGTAAACTGCCACAATCTTTTTATAGAGCTTCCATTTCTTTAATATTGAAAAAAGATAAAGACCCTACTGACTGTGCATCCTATAGACCAATATCCTTATTGAATGTAGATTCCAAGATCTTTTCCAAGTTACTGGCATCCAGGCTGGAGAAGGTATTACCTCAAATTATCTCGGAAGATCAAACTGGTTTTATTAAAAATCGCTATTCTTTTTTCAATATTAGGAGATTATTGAATATTGTTTATACTCCTTCACGTAGCACCTCAGAATGTGTCATTTCATTAGATGTGGAGAAAGCATTTGATAGAGTTGAATGGCCATACTTATTTACTGTGCTTGAGAAGTTTAATTTTAGTCCGACATTCATATCCTGGATTAAACTAATATATCATACTCCAGTAGCCTCGGTCTTTACTAACAATCAAAGATCTCCCTTTTTTCGTTTATTTCGGGGTACCAGGCAAGGCTGTCCTCTTAGTCCATTATTATTTGATATTGCTTTAGAACCTTTGGCAATTGCTATTAGAGAATCACCGAACATTTTTGGCATTACTCGTGGGATGGATATACATAAGTTATCATTATACGCAGATGATTTATTATTATATATTTCTGATCGTGAGAAATCCATTCCTGTAGTTATATCATTGTTGGCTCAATTTAGTAATTTTTCCGGGTATAAATTAAATCTTAATAAGAGTGAATTGTTTCCTTTAAATAGACAGGTTCTAATTTATGGAAATTTACCTTTTAAATTAGTTAATGACTCTTTTATATACTTAGGGATTAAAATTACAAAAAATTATAAGGAGTTATTTAAGGTTAATTTTTTACCCTTAATTGATCAGATTAAATGTTTGTTCACTAAATGGTCACCATTATCTTTATCTCTGATAGGTCAGATTAATGCTATTAAGATGATTATTTTACCCAAGTTTTCATATATATTTCAAGCAGTCCCAATTTTTATTCCGAAATCTTTTTTTGCTAATGTTGATTCAAAAATTTCCTCATATATATATATGGCAGAATAAAAATCCTAGATTAGGTAAAAAATATTTACAGAAGGCAAAGAAGGAAGGTGGATTGGCATTGTCTAATTTTAGATTTTATTATTGGGCAATTAATATCCGATATTTGATATGTTGGTTAAAGGATTGGGATTTATCTTTTAGCCCTCATTGGGTAAACCTGGAAACTAAATCTGTACAAGGATTTTCATTGGGTTCTATTTTAGGGTCTTCTCTTCCCTTTGCTCTTTCTAAATTGCAGAAACGAATTGACAATCCGATAGTTAAACATACTTTACGTATATGGTTTCAATTTCGGAAATTTTTTGAGTTGAATCAATTTGTTTTAACTATTCCTATTGTATCCAATTTCTTTTTTCATCCTTCTATTATAGACCAAGCCTATTCAGCTTGGAGAACTAAAGGATTACTACAATTTTCCGGTTTATTCTTGGATAATTGTTTTATGTCTTTTGAACAGTTATCTAATAAATATTATTTGCCTAGATTTCATTTTTTTAGATATTTACAGATTAGGAATTTCTTAAACACTGTACTTCCTACCTTTCCAAATCTTCAGTCTTCGGGTATTTTGGAGAATTTGTTAGAACTAAATCCTTCTCAGAAAGGTGTAATATCAAAACTCTACAATATAATTATGAAAATACATTCAGAGCCCTTCTATAAGATTAAAAATGATTGGGAAAGAGAACTTAACCTTATTATCCCTATTGAGAATTGGGATAAAATTCTTCAATTAGTCAATTTATCATCTATATGTGCTAAACATTCATTAATACAGTTTAAAGTTGTGCACAGGGCTCATACGTCCAAGGATAAATTGGCTCGTTTTTATTCATATATAAATCCTCTATGTGACAGATGTCATTCTGAGATAGCGTCTTTAACTCATATGTTTTGGTCATGTCCGCTTTTGAAAAAATATTGGAAAGACATTTCTGATATTATTTCCACGGTATTGAACATTGATTTACAACCTCATCCTATTACTGCAATTTTTGGTTTACCAATGATGGACTCAATCCATTTATCTTCTTCTGCTTGTCGAATGATTGCATTTCTTACATTAATGGCTAGAAGATCTATTTTGTTGAATTGGAAAGAAATTAATCCCCCTACCGTATTTCATTGGCTTTCTCAAACTATGTTATGTCTAAATTTGGAGAAAATTATAAGTGTTGTATTTGACCCTTCTATTAAATTTGAAAAGACATGGAGACCATTTATTCAATATTTTCATATGATGTAATTTGACCCTGTTCCAAACTTATTTGTTTTTCCAGTTTTGATTATACGTATGTTGAGAGGATCGGAGTTGGCGACACTGATGATTTTGTATTTTTTTTATAGATACTATAAACAGCCCATTATTCGTTATTATTTTTTTTCTTCCTTTTTTCTCTTTATTAGTTATTAGGTTGTTAGATTAGTTTTTCTTAGGGTTAAATTTTTTTTCTTTTTCTCTTTTCTGTTCTTTTTTACATATAATATGATATACCTAGTTTTGCTTTGTTTATATGATATTTGTATCATTCATGATTTGGGAAGACTTAACTATATTGTAACTATTGCTTGTGTATCCTTTTATATTCAGTTTAAATTTGTAAGTTTGTAATCCCACTATCTACGTATTAATCTTATCATGTTGATATTAATAATAATAATTAAAAAATTGAAAAAGAAAGATGTCTCAATCATGGCCCCAAAATGCTGGCCCTCTTGTTTTTACCACATACAAGCACGGATTTGTTGGTTGTTGTAGTTTGCTATCACAAATATTATTCCCACAGCAGTTATCTTTTCACCAGTACAAGTTCCTATTTGGATATCTGCAGGCTTCAGTTCAGTATCTTTGAAATGCTGTTCAAACTCATTTTGTGGAATGACTGAAACAGCCGAGCCAATGTCCAATTCCATTTTAATTAATTTGCCATTCACATCTGGTGGAAGCTGTACTGCTCGTTTCTTATTAGTTTTCACATTATAAATCTCAAGGCTATCCAGACCTGTGACACTCTCATCATTATCAGATTTTCCATTAACAGCTTACCGATTAGTGCTCTCTTTGGAACTACAATTTGACTTTTTAAATCTAAATTTATTTATTTTTGTCTGCCTGACATGCTCTTTGTATGTGTCCTACTTTGTACTTTCTAAAAGTTTTGCCTTTAAAACTGCATTGGTCTGGTATATGTGAGCCCCTGCCACAGTGGTGACACAATTTATTCAGCCAGGCAGGTTTCTGTTTGATGTTGCAATTTTGCTCATGCTCACTTTCATTCCTGCCTGCAACTCAATTGTGTTTCTGGCTGCGGTTTACATTGATACAGCAATTTCAGCTGCTCTTTTAATTGTAAGTTGTGCGTCAGTTAGGAGTTGTTTTTGCATTCTTTCTTGTAACATTCCACAAACTAAACTATCTCTCAGTGTATCATTAAGCCAATCATTGAACTGACAATGCTCAATCTCTTCAATTGCACCACACAAGCTGAATGGACTCCTCTTCCTTTTGATTTTGCTTACAAATCCTAAAGGGTTTTAAATAAATTGCAAGTGGGAAAGCACATGGCAAAGTCAGAAAGGAATATAGGTTCACAGAAACAGAGGCGTGACTAGGCAAGAAGGGGACAGGTAACATGAAATTACCTATTTCAGTATGAGCTGTAAAAAGTTGCAAGGTCTTGTATACAAATCTCAAAATTATTGTATAGGTGTAGCAGGAAATGAGAGAGATAAATGGCACATTTAACTTTTATTGCCAGATTGGATTGAATCAGCAAGGTTGCTGTAATTTACAGCAAAATCATACTTGGAAGTGCTGTACAGTTTTGGTGTCCTTTAGGAGGTACATGCTTACTTTAGAAGGAGCAGAAGAGTGATTAATTCATGGGAAATGGGGTCTGTCTCAGAGGTCAAGTCTATATTCTCTGGTGTATTGAATAACGAAACATGATCTTATTGAAACAATTCTTTCAAGGTTCAACAGGATGGTGCCAAGAGATTATTGGGAGCTAAAAATGAGGGGTCAAACTCAAGTGATCTGCTTTTTGTGAATGTGTTGAGCAAAAATGTCTTCATTCAGAGAGCATGCAGCATTGTTCCTCTATGTGCTGAAAACTTTTGGACAATGGAGAAATCAAGGAATACAAGGATTGGGTAGGAAAATGTGTTTGCAGAATTTCAGCCATGATTTTATTAAATCATGGGGCAAACCTTATGTGCCATAGAGACCAAATAGAGACCGTGTCTGTCTTAATATTCGAAAGTAATTACTTAACAGCTGTCCTGATGAGAGGCAGTTGTTTCAGATGAATAGCCTAGAAATTGTTTTGCAGTTACAAAGCCACACAACATGGCGTGCAATATAGAACATTACTTTGCATGTTTGCATCTCCTCTTGACCCTTTTCTCACGGGCTAAAACTCCACTAAATAAAATATACTAGAGTGCAATGGCCAAAACACTTCACTATGATTAATTTTGAATCTCCCAGGTTTGAAAAGACAAGTGCCTATTTAATTCAAGTACAATCAAATTTTATTACACGTGGTTTTGAGGGAAACATATTTAAAAAAGGCCTGTATGCAATCTTAATTCTTTCTCCTTAGTGAAATGTTGGGTTCTGTTAAAGATAAGCTTTATCGGTCACATGAACATTTTGTGTTAACGACCACAGACTGAGGATTGTGCTGGAGCAGCCTGCAAGAGCTGCCAGGTTTCCAGCAGGAATGCAGCACGTACACTTGGGATTATTAAGTTGTGGGCGTCTTTGGAATGTGGGAAGAAACCAAATCACCACAGGAAAAATACACAGTCATGGGGAAACATATAAACTTCTTAGAGACAGTGGTGGGAATAGAAACTCAGTTGGTGATTGCTGGTGCTGTAAAGTGATTCTGCTAACTGCAATACGATTGTGCCACCCTTGGCTATGGAGTTCAAGGTCAATCTCAGCCTTAGCCTCAGGATCATGCCCAGTTGTTGATTTTTGCAGCATCTCACCCTTCTGCTCAAAGTTGCATTGGAGAAGTTAACCAAGCTCCATTATAAAGTAGGGCCTTCATGTATTTTAGCCCACAAGAAAGGTGGTGCAGAGACAGCACTAGCCTCTATTTGTAGGCTTCTTCAAAAAAAAAATGCAGGCATCTATGGACTGCATATCCTAAGCAACTTCCTGTCATTCTGCACAATCTCCATGGCCCTCTATCACCAAGAATATTCACTTTATAAGCATTTTCAGTATGCAGTCATAGAGCTCAGGAACAGGTCATCTATAGAACATTGGACCAAAGTTATTACCCCTCTCAACCCCATAATCCTACCTTCTCCCCATAACCTTTGATGCCCTTGCTAATCACAAAGCTATCAACCTCCATTTTAAATACACCCAATGACTTAGCCTCCACAGAAGAAATGAATTCAATATATTCACCATCCTCTGGCTGAAGAGATTACTCCTCATTTCTGTTTTAAAGGGATGACCTATTTTGAGTCTGTCTTACCTATGGTTCTAGACTCACATACTATAGGAAACATCGTCTTCACATCCACTATCTGGGTTTCAATAAGGTTCTTCCCCCTCTCCCCCCCCCACTATTTTTCTCAGACCAGAGCCTTCAAACACTCCCATGTTAACTCTTTCCTTCTGAGAATCATTCTCGTGAAACTCCTTTGAACCTTTTCCAGTGCTAGCACATCTTTAAGAGCCCAAAACTGCTGACAATGCTCCAAGTGTGGTCTAACCAATGCCTTATAAAGTCTCAGCATTATATCCTTGCTCTTATATTCCAATTCTCTTGAAATGAATGCTAAAATTGCACTTGCCTTCCTTACCAACTCAACCTGCAAGTTAACCTTTAGGAAATCCTGCATGACTCCCAAGTCCCTTTCCATCTCTGATGTCTGAACATTCTCCATTTAGAAAATAGTCCATGCCTTGACCCCCTCCACCAAAGTGCATGATCATACATTTCCCTACACTATATTCCTTCAGCCACTTTGCCCATTCACCTAATTGTCTAAGTCCTAATCAAACTGTCAGCTTCAACACTACCTGCACTCCAACTATCTTTGTATCATCTGCAAACTTGGCCAGAAAGCCATCATCCAATTCATTGACATAAAACTCGAAAAGAAGCCGTCCCAAAACTGATTGTGGCAGAACACCATGGGTCACCAGCAGCCAACCAAAAAATTCCCTCTTTATTCCCGCTAGTCAGTCAATCTTCTATCCACGCTAGTACCTTTCCTATAATTCCACAGGCTCTTATGTTGTTAAGTAGCCTCATGTGCAGCACCTCGTCAAAAGCTTTCTGAAAACCCAAGTTAACAACATCCATCGACTCTCCTTTATCCACCCTGCCTGATACTTCCTCAAAGAATTCCAACATACTTGTCAGGCAAGATTTCCCCTTAAGGAGACCATGCCAACTTTGACCTATTTTATCATGTGCCTCTGAGTACCCCAAAACCTCATCCTGAATAATGAAATCTGGTTCTTATAGCCAGGGTTGTAATGGGGATAAGCTCCCATTACCTATTCAATGCTCCCAATGGCGTGCACCTGAAGTAGCTTCTGACAACCAAGTTCAGTTCCTGATCTCTACAAGCTACTAAGCCCGATGGAACAGTTTCTACTGACAGGAGAAAGGGCAAAGTCAGGTTACTGGTGCCTTAAATCCAGTTGCTTTGGGCAGATGGGGTTCATCAGCCATGGTTGGCAACTCATAGGAGAAGGAAAACTGATTTCAAACTTCTGCTGCCTTGCAGCTATACCCACTCATGAGGAAGGCTTCGGGAGTAAACCGGGAGGGAAAAATACACAGCTGGAATCCCTAAGATAGTCCTATGTTGAGTTCAACACTCAACACCGTTAGGGTCAAGCTGTATCAATCTCTGCCGTTCCTTTGCATTCATCAGATGTGTGGGGAGGGGGAGCTTGCTACAAGGGCAACAGCTTGCTCTCCATATCATACTGCCCAGGCTTGTGCACCTAGACAGCTGGGGTGCAACATCCATGGTCAACCCCGTCCTAGGAAGGCCTCAAAGTAATGGAATCCAGCATCTTCCTAACTACTGAAATGAGGCTAACTTTCCTATAATTTCCTGTCTTTTGCCTCACTCCCTTTTTAAAGAGTGGAGTAACATTTGCAAATACTAGCATATACTGATCCAATTTACTAGCACTTGGTTGCAACCTTTTATGCTTGGCAATTCATGTACTTGTCTACGTAATCCTTAACTGGTCTCAGCATCTTTGCCTCCACTACCCCCTAGACAATAGTCTAACTAAAGCCCTTGGATCTCCAATATTCCCTAACATCTCATCCCCTCAAATCAGTGGAACAGTCATTCAATAGCAGCATTCCCTTACAAATGGGAGAATATTGCTCGTCTTGTGATATCTCCCTTTAAGAGCTGGCTGCAGAGACCCAACTTACAAGGGTAAATGATGGCAGCTATGAGAACCTGGAACAGATGAATAGAATATGCCTCTTCTAACTGATAGAACTTGGTGTTGGAAGGAAACTCTCAACACTCTCCTGTGAACTCTGCAGCTGAAGATGGACCTTTATCCAACTTTCAAAAGGATTTTAGGGTGACTCAGTGTTCTTTTGGAGACATTAAGATTGAAAAGTCAAAATGCTTCTTCTTCACCCGCTGAGTATTTCCTGCATTTTCATTTTGACAGATGAAAGTTTACAACTTGTTAAAATTTCAATTACCCTCTTCATGCTACAAGAAAAAAAATGGAATTGCTCAAACCTATTGAAGTGATGTCATACATCTTAAAGTAATACATCGTAATCTTGTTTTTTTTTACAGTTTGAGAAGATAGCTAAATTCTCATAATTGCTCAAATATATTTAACAATGAAAACTAAAGATTTGCCTTGCATTAATCTTTCTAAATTCTAAATAGTCCTGAGACTTTGCCACTGCTTTGTGAGGAAGAACAAAGGCAGACCAAAGAGAATTTTCATTTAACAGTACTGAAATTGCAATAAGAAATCCCCATCCATAAACGCACCTGTATGTTTGATGGCAACATGAGAAACCAGGAAGTCTTCTTTGATAGTGGAATACTTGCAGAAATCACATTTAAATGGTTTATCTGTGGTATGTGAAAGCTGATGATTGAGAAGAAGCTTCTTATTTTCACAGATGTAATCACAGAACTCACACTTAAATCTATAAAGCAGAACAAAGATTAAATGTATTAAAATGAATGCTGCTCACTGTCACAATTTACAAAAAAATAATTAGACTTTCTGTTCACCATTGGCAATATCAACATTTATTACCATCTTTATTGATCCTGAATGTCTTAATCACCCATTTCAGACTCAATACACATTGCTTTGGGACTACAGTCATATGAGGACCAGATCAGGTAAAGGATGGCAGGATCCCTCTCCAAAGAACATTGGGGAATCAGATGGACTTTCATAGCAGTCTGGCAGTTTTAGGGAAACTATTTCCAATACTACCCTTTACCCTGTACTCACTGGAGTTTAGAAGAATGGGGGAGGGTGGAAATCTCATTGAAACCTACTGAATACTTAAAAGCCTAGATAGAGTATATGTGGGGAAGATGTTTCCTATAGTGGGGGAGTTTAGGACCAAAGGGCACAGTCTAAGAATAGGACATCTGTTAGAACAGAGATGAGGAGGAATTTCTTTAGCTGGAAGGTGGTGAATCTGTGGAATTCATTGCCACACACTGCTGGAAGCCAAGTCATTGGGTATACTTAAAGTGGAGGTGGATAAGATTCTTGATTAGTAAGGGTATCAAAGGTTAGGAGAGAAAGTAAGAAAATGGAATTGAGAGGGATAATAAATCAGCCACAATTGATTGGCTGAATGGCCTTATCCTGCTCCTAAGTCTTATGGTCTTAATGCAAGACTGACTTAATCAACCAGTTTTAAATTTCCAAGCTGTCCTGGCAGGGTTTGAACACATGCTATTTATGTCACTGGATAGCAATTCATCAATTTCACCACTACGTTATAGCTCCTGACATTTATCTTTTATAAACTAATTATTTTTGAAAGTAGCACTGTCAGTTCTATTATTCCTTGACTGCTAACCTCAGCCTTCCAGTCTAACTATGCCCAACCTCTATGATCTACCACTGGCTGGGCTATCTGTGCATCCAGTTACTGTCTGGGGGAAAAAGGCAGTGAAGCCCCCACCCCCTCACCCACTGCTAATTTTGACTGGATTATCAGATTATCTTGGCTAAAGTTCAGCAGCACATTTCCCTACCAACTATACAAACAATATTGAGAACTCATGAGACACAAGATTCCCAAAAGTTAAAGTAAATGCACAACCATAAGACAGAAAACAATATTTACCAAGTGCATTGACACCTTCTGCTGCCAGATATATAATCATACAAAATCATTTGAAGTAAATTCAAGTTAATTGTTATGGCAAAAATGTTTTTTTTTTTGAAGTTTTCCATTCATTTCCTCTGCCTAGTCATTTCCTAGTACTGGTGTTCCACTGTCTTTCTATCCAAACTTCTTTTTACATTTGAATTACCCTTCAATGCCTCATATTTCTCTCATCACACATCCTCTGGGTGCTCCTGTTTACTCCAACGTTTATTTCAAAGACGTACAAGTAGTAAGCTGGGAGCTGCTACGGCAGCTCTGGAAGCACGGTGACATTTGCAGGCTGCCCTCAGCACATCCCTGGTCTGTGCAGGTCAATGACATAAACAGTGCATTTCACTCTATGTTTCAATGTACATGTGACAAATAAAGCTAATCTAATCTTTCAGTTTTTACATGTCTCAAATTTTACCCATCAAAGCTTTAAAGCAATCAAAATAATTAAAAGCAATAAAAATTGAAAACTGAAACATCTACCAAATACTTGAAACTGTCAATTAAATATATAGCAACTTCCAAGTTCCAGAGAATCCTACCCTTATTTATAGAACATCACTGTGTTCTAGCTAGTGCTCCTTCCCCTTCACCCTCCTTTTTATTCTAGCTTCTTCCCCCTTCCTTTACAGCCCTGAAGAAGGGTCTCAGACCAAAACATCAACTGTTTATTCATTTCTATTGATGCTGCCTACCACAAACATGTGAATGACTGGAAGATGTAATCATTCAGAATGCTACAGAAAAAAAAAAAGACTTCAGATACCAGAAACCTAAAATAAAGACTGGTTTAGGTTTCAAGCATCTGCACAATCTCTTGTGTTTATAACTGTGTAATGCAACTCTTAGAATTCAGGTAATTATATGCTTCATTCTCCCTAAAGCTAATACTTTCATCCAAAGACATGTCACTAAAATTGCTGACAATGCTTCAGGCATACACAACTTTGTTGCTGCATTGAAGCGATTCCCCAGTAACCTATTCCTAAAGTTTATTATCCTTTATATATGAATGAAATATTTCACCTTGCTACTCCTAGAACTTCAGGAAGGGGGGGGGGGGGTTCTTAGGTTTTACCATTGTATAGAACATCTCCATAATCCATTAGCACATTTAACCAGCAGTACGGTCCAGCTCAGTAGTATCCTGTGTTGCAATGTAGCTCTGGACATCAGGCTTACCTGCTGTTCCCAACAGATTGAATGTGGGTTAGTAGATGCATCTTGAAGGTGTATCTCTTTTTGAATGATTTTCCACACTGTAATAAAAAGGTTTGAGTGTAAAACAGATTACACGGTCTAAACCTGCATTCCACTGAATGTCAGAATCATGAGTGTGCAGTATAGAAGCAACCACTTTAGCCCACAATATTCTTTTCAACTAATGAATCCATACCAATCTTACATTCCAGCGCTCAGCACAGTCCTGATACCTAAAGTGTCATAAGCACCTACTGTATATCGACCACCCCCTCAGGGCAGATTCTAAACACATGTTCTTCCTCAGCTATCCTCCAAATATCACACCTCTTACCTGAAACATTTGCCTTCTGGTTTTGGGCACTTCTGCTGTGGGAAAGTTACTGCATCTATCCTATCTAATACTGTACATCTCAATCAGGCCCCTGACTTCCTCCACTCCAACACAAAAGAATGGTGTGCATCCAATCTTTCCTCAAAAGTGATGGGATCTAGTCTGGGCTGAATTTCTACTGTATCCTTCAAAGTGTAATCACATTCTTCTTCGTGGGCAACCAGAAGTGTACCCTCTACTCTACCAGATACTTAAGTTGAACTTTAATCTCCAATCTCTGATCTACCTCCAAGCTAATGATAGCAGGCATCCTACATGTTCTCACTCACCTTTTAACTACTAGTGCTGCTACTTTCAGGAATCACTGGACAAATTGGTCACTTCGTATTCCGTGGGGTCTCGTCACTTGCTATGTACATCTTAGTTTTATTATCCCCCCTGAAAGTGCTTTAGCAACGTAATGATCAATTTAAAAGTGTATAATCACACACAAAGTATATCAAGGTGGACTTTAATCTAACAACAAAAAAGTGTGAGCAATTTACAAGAATTTTTTGAGCAGTTAGAACAATAGAAGACATGCTCAAACCTTATCACACATATGGGGTTTCTCAGCACTGTGTGTTTTCAAGTGCTGTGTTAGTCTCTTCTGCATGGGATAGACCCGATAGCAAACAGGACAAGGGTAGGAATTCACCTTGGGCACCTGCAGGAACAATTCAAACATAAAGGATGAATTTATACTAAACAAGGATTCTTTTTAAAAACACAGAATTTGCTACATAGTGGATTAACTGCATTAAATCATATTAAGATACAGTTCTTCAATTAAAAACCAAACTGTACAGCTCAGTCAGAATATTCAGATTAGTTTTTCCAGGCATGACCGGTTTTTAAAAAAAGGATAAGGGAGCACAAAAATTAAGTGATTATTTTCTACAGCCTTACCCAGAAGAGCATTCCACACTCACAATACCAAGTTGTTTGAGTAAAAAAAAAATCCTTTTCAATCTTAACAGGAGAAAGAGAAATGGCATTGCATAATTAGGTTTAGGGACTAAACAGATTCTGAACCATAAAGAGAATAAACCTTCAATGAATCAAATGGCCTTTCATGAGCTGTCATTCTGTGAAGAAGATAAGTACAGGAAATGGAGAAAGAGCAAGTCCACTGCAAGAGGGAGAAAGTCCAAACTTCATTTTGCAAAATTTACTAAGTCCAATTTCTCCAAATTTATGCTTGACTTGGAGCTGTGCCTTCTCTCAAGACTAACATAGATTTAGTCACATGTCCCAAATTGCTAATTAGGGTAGTTAAAAGAAATCTGGACCCAATTACAATTAATGTAATCATGATTAAACACAACTCAAAATATGACAGAAGTAATTGTTACTTCTTAACACTTACAGGAAGTGTGAGATTTTTTTTGTAAAGTAATGACAGTTTGAACCTGGCTCCAATTCCATGATTGATTGTGGCCTGTTGTTGCCTACCTTAATTTAGTATTGCCCTGAATAAAGTTCTTCCTTTATCCTTCACAGGCTTTCAAAATACATTTAGTTACACTTCAACATACATCACATTAACAAAACAGAAGGCTAAGTAGATTTCTTGCGCCATTTTTATTTCATTACCTGAAACTACTATCACTACTAACATTCTCAAACAAACATGCAAGATTTCATCTTAGATTTTTAGAACACTAAATATTCTTCCAAGACCCATTGTGGTTGGAAAGGGTTTTTCCAACCTTTTTTTAAAAAGTTTGCATTTACCGGCCCAAAATGGAGGTAATGGTTTATTCTTCTTGAATTATTGTAATCTATTGGGTATTCTTTGTGCAGATTTGATATAATCAATCACTTCAGAAGAGATCATGAAAATAATTTTTGTATAAAAGTTTGGGATGTGATTACATCAGTAAAACACGGCAAGAAAAATAGAGATCCTTCTTAAAGATCAGTAAATAAGGGAAATTCTCCCCATTGTAGCTTCAAGTGGAACAGAAGTCTAACATGAAGCATAAACACAACATGCGGCCATTAAGAGATCATTTCCATGGCATCAGGTTTTCAGATACAAGCCAGAATCCATTTCTCCCCCTCCCTCTCACTACTGTTTGAATCAATTTAACATAGCACAGTACAGGCCCATAATGTTATGCTGATCTTTTAACCTACTTTAAGTTCAATCTAATCCTTCCCTCCCATATAGCCATTCTCAAGTCTGATTGCTCCCTTTCTATTTCTGACCTCCACACACACACCAACTCAGTACACAATCCCTCCGTGGTGTCCTCCCTTTCTGCAGCTGTGATATTATTCTTGATTATCAATGCCTTTCCTCGAACCTCTTACATTCCTCCCTGTCCATTTTGAAACATCCAAGCCACAGAAAATCCAGCAGCCACTGTTGCCCTTGTGACAGCCAAGTCTCCGTTATGGCTACAACATTGTAGTTTCAAGTACTGACCCATGTTCAAAGTTCATCACCCTTGCTCTTGATGTTTTTATGCATTATACTAGACGCACTTCAACCCATTCCACTAACTGCAATTTTTCCCTTTCCACTGTCTATCCTTCCTCACCGTCTCTCTAAACATTGAATCTACCTGTACACCAACAGCCCCATCCTCTGACGCATCACTGATTCCCATCCCCGTCAAATTTGTTCCAATTAATAGAAGTAGCAACTAACAAACAATGAACTGAAGTCACATCCAAATGCTCAGTTTTTCCTAGTACAATGCCATTCCAATGCCAGTAGTAAAAAGGGGAATATAAAAAATACGAAAACAAATGTTAAATTACCCAAGCTCTACCCAGACCTTGCTAATGCTTAATGAACACTTACCAAATCAGCTTTCTTCTTTCTAGGAAGGAAGAAAAAGAAAACAAAAGGTCAGACAAAATTAAATATTCTCTGGGAAAAAGAAAGCAAGCATATCCGGTCTGCTTGTAGGGCTTCCTGCCTTAAATGCATGATGGCATTTATACATCTTTTATTAGGTGGTTTTCTCAAATGGATCTCCACAAACACTTGCATGATTGACAATGCCCAGACAGAGCTTGAAAATACAAAATATATCTGTAACATTAAAACCAGTCTGGAGATAAGCCCTTTCTGATGCAAAGTCATTCAGCTGCAGCATTCATTCTGTTAGTATTTCTACAGATTCAGCCTAATGTGCTCCATATCCCCAGCAGTTTCTGGTTTTAATTTCACCTTTAGCTCAATTTGTGTTGTAGCAATGCTAGTTATTTTAGCAAGTGTAACACTTACAATAATGCTGGAAAATGGTCAGAAAATGAGTAGAATTAATCTTTGGATTTAGAGATAGAACTCCCATACACTTTATCCTTAATCCAAACAGTCCCTTCCCTTAATCTCTTATATTTAGAATTAAGAATAGGAAAGCTCAAACCAATGCGGAACCACAGTTTGCAAGAGACAAGTTTGTGCTTTAGCTCACCGCTCCTTTGTGTGAATTGAAGAGTGCCTGAGAACATCCTTCTTGTAAACACTTGTATAATCACATTCTTCACATTTGTATGGCTTTGTTCCAACATGATTAAACATGTGCTCCTGTCGGACAGTCATAATAAAACAGAAGGATATGTATTAAAGAAGTCCGTCATTTTAAATGTATTTTCATTCTCTTTTAATCCATTTCCAATGGTTGCATAACATGCAGTCAAACTGTGAAGATATGTAATTATCTCTCCTGCTGCTCTTGAATGAACTAGAACTACTTAGCAGAGGCAAAGCACAAACTGACACCAAGTCTTCATTGGGTTCATTTGCGAGATAAGACTTAATTCAACATGATTTGAATTATATCACTCAAAATTTCCCTTTCCTCAATACTTGCAACCACTCTCTTGCCAAGATGCGATTACTGGGTAGCAATCCAGACAAACTCTGGGTGTACATCACTTTAACCATATGTAGTTCAAACCACAAATGACCAACTTTACATCTTATAGCTCAGAGTATCACAGAAGCCCTGTTGATATGGCATGGAAGGGGACTACTTGGTTCTCTGGATCCATACTGGCTCTCTGCGAGAGCAATCCAGCCAGTCCATTTCTCCAAAGTCTTGCAATCCCTCTTCTCAGGCACCTATCTAGTTCCTTTTTAACCTACCTCTACCTTGACAATGTTGGGTACCCTCAATCTATTCAGAAAAATTCCAGCTCCTCTGATCTATCCAGAACTGAAGACTCCCATCTCAAGAATTGTTTAAATCACCCACACCTCTAGAAACAATATGCCCCCATTTCCTATTTCTGTCATCTTTAGTCCTAAATAACATGGCCAATTAGTCAGATTACCGGAAACTCTGCACAAAAGACCTGCATTCGCTATAGGGCAACAGAGTCTTCTATACAGGATCCTTGTAACCAGAGGATTTTCACTGGAGTGGGCTGGGCTTGAATCCTGACCTATCATCTGAGCCCAACCCTCCAACACAGTGTCCTGCTCTATCAGCTACAGTTCATGAATGATCACAGCAACATTGCACAATTGTGGCGTTGGTTAGAATGTGGGGTGGGGTTGAGATGGAAGAGGAAGAAAAAATATAATCTTCACAGACAGTTCATAGAGATTTATTTCATAAGGCATTGTTTAGACATTGTTTAGAGTATCGTGAGCAGCTTTGGGCCCCTTATCTAAGAAAGGATGTGCCGACATAGGAGAGGGTTCAGAATGACCGTGGGAATGAAAATATTAATGTATGGGAAGCATTTGATGGTTCTGGGCCTGTACCCACAGGAGTTCAATAGACAACAGGTGCAGAAGTAGACCATTCGGCCCTTCGAGCCTGCACCGCCATTCTGAGATCATGGCTGATCATCTACTATCAATACCCGGTTCCTGCCTTGTCCCCATATCCCTTGATTCCCCTATCCATAAGATACCTATCCAGCTCCTTCTTGAAAGCATCCAGAGAATTGGCCTCCACTGCCTTCCGAGGCAGTGCATTCCAGACCCCCACAACTCTCTGGGAGAAGAAGTTTTTCCTTAACTCTGTCCTAAATGACCTACCCCTTATTCTCAAACCATGCCCTCTGGTACTGGACTCTCCCAGCATCTGGAACATATTTCCTGCCTCTATCTTGTCCAATCCCTTAATAATCTTATATGTTTCAATCAGATCCCCTCTCAATCTCCTTAATTCCAGCGTGTACAAGCCCAGTCTCTCTAACCTCTCTGCGTAAGACAGTCCGGACATCCCAGGGATTAACCTCGTGAATCTACGCTGCACTTCCTCTACAGCCAAGATGCCCTTCCTTAACCCTGGAGACCAAAACTGTACACAATACTCCAGGTGTAGTCTCACCAGGGCTCTGCACAAATGCAAGAGGATTTCCTTGCTCTTGTACTCAATTCCCTTTGTAATAAAGGCCAACATTCCATTAGCCTTCTTCACTGCCTGCTGCACTTGCTCATTCACCTTCAGTGACTGATGAACAAGGACTCCTAGATCTCTTTGTATTTCTCCCTTACCTAACTCTACACAGTTCAGATAATAATCTGCTTTCCTGTTTTTACTCCCAAAGTGGATAACCTCACACTTATTCACATTAAACGTCATCTGCCAAGTATCTGCCCACTCACTCAGCTTATCCAAGTCACCCTGAATTCTCCTAACATCCTCATCACATGTCACACTGCCACCCAGCTTAGTATCATCAGCAAACTTGCTGATGTTATTCTCAATGCCCTCATCTAAATCGTTGACGTAAATTGTAAACAGCTGTGGTCCCAATACCGAGCCCTGTGGCACCCCACTAGTCACCACCTGCCATTCCGAGAAACACCCATTCACCGCTACCCTTTGCTTTCTATCTGCCAACCAGTTTTCTATCCATGTCAATGTCTTCCCCGCAATGCCATGAGCTTTGATTTTATCCACCAATCTCCTATGTGGGACCTTAGCAAATGCCTTCTGAAAATCGAAGTACACTACATCCACTGGATTTCCCTTGTCTAACTTCCTGGTTACATCCTCGAAAAACTCCAATAGATTAGTCAAGCATGATTTACCCTTGGTAAATCCATGCTGGCTCGGCCCAATCCTATCACTGCTATCTAGATATGCCACTACTTCATCTTTAATAATGGACTCTAGCATCTTCCCCACTACTAATGTTAGGCTGACAGGTCGATAGTTCTCTGTTTTCTCCCTCCCTCCTTTCTTAAAAAGTGGGATAACATTAGCCATTCTCCAATCCTCAGGAACTGATCCTGAATCTAAGGAACATTGGAAAATGATTACCAATGCATCCGCAATTTCCAGGGCCACCTCCTTTAGTACCCTAGGATGCAGACCATCTGGACCTGGGGATTTGTCAGCCTTCAGTCCCATCAGTCTACTCATCACCATTTCCTTCCTAATGTCAATCTGTTTCATTTCCTCTGTCACCCTATGTCCTTGGCCCATCCATACATCTGGGAGATTGCTTGTGTCTTCCTTAGTGAAGACAGATCTAAAGTACTCATTAAATTCTTCTGCCATTTCTGTTTCCCATAACAATTTCACCCAATTCATTCTTCAAGGGCGCAACACTGTTCTTAACTATCTTCTTTCTCTTCACATACCTAAAAAAGCTTTTGCTATCCTCCTTTATACTACTGGCTAGCTTGCGTTCGTACCTCATTTTTTCTCCCCGTATTGCCTTTTTAGTTAAGTTCTGTTTGTTCCTTAAAAATTTCCCAATCATCTGTCCTTCCACTCACCTTAGCTCTGTCATACTTCCTATTTTTTTAATGCTATGCAATCTCTGACTTCCTTTGTCATCCACTGTGGCCCCTTATCTCCCCTTTGAATCCTTCCTTCTCCGGGGGATGAACTGATTTTGCCCCTTGTGCATTATTCCCAAGAATACCTGCCATTGCTGTTCAACTGTCTTTTCTGCTAGGATATCTGTCCAGTTAACTTTGGCCAGCTCCTCCCTCATGGCTCCAGTCTCCTTTGTTCAACTGCAACACTGACACCTCTGAGCTGCCCTTATCCTTCTCAAATTGCAGATAAAAACTTATCATATTATGATCACTACCCCCTAATGGCTCCTTTACTTCAAGATCGCTTATCAAATCCTGTTCATTACATAACACTAAATCCAGAATAGCCTTGTCCCTGGTCAGCTCTCGTACAAGCTGTTCCAAGAATGCATCCCTTAGGCACTCTACAAATTCCCTATCCTGGGGTCCAGCACCAACCTGATTCTCCCAGTTCACCTGCATGTTGAAATCCCCCATAACTACTGTGACATTACCTCTGTCACATGCCAATGTTAACCCCCTATTCAACTTGCACCCAATATCCATGCTACTGTTTGGTGGCCAATAGACAACACCCATTAGGGTCCTTTTGCCCTTACTGTTCCTCAGTTCTATCCACACAGACTCCACTTTGCCTGATCCTATGTCCCCCCTTGCAAAGGACTGAATCTCATTCCTCACCAACAGGGCCACCCCACCCCCTCTGCCCACAGTTCATAAGAATGAGGGACATCTCATTGAAATCTAACAGATACTGATAGAGTGCAGGTGGAGAAGATGCTTCCAATAGTAGTAGTGTCTCGGACCAGAGCACACAGCTTCAGAATAGGAGGATGTCCCTTCAGAACAGAGGCAAGGAAAAATTCCTTTAGCCAGCCGGTGGTGAATGTGTGGAATTCATTGCCATGGACAGCTGTGGAGGCCAAGTCATTTGCATATATTTAAAGTGGAGTTTGATTAGTTCTTGATTAATAAGGACATCAAAGGCTACAGGGAGAAGGCAGGAGAATGGGTTTGAGATGGATAACAAAATCAGCCATGACCAAAGAATGGCAGAGTAGAGTCAATGAGCCAAAAGGGCCAACACTGCTCCCAAGGACAATTCCTGGAATACAATTTTAGTAAGGGCTTGGACAGTGTGAAGAGAATTGTACTAGAATGAATTTCACTTATTGGAGAAACTTGACTGTTCTCTTCAGAGCAGTGTAGGCCAAGAGACTTATGAAAAAATAACTGCAAAATTGACTGACTTTAACAAGAGTGAACTAATAGAAACTATTAATAAAAAACACAAAATGATGGCAGAACTCAGCAGGCCAGACAGCATCTATGGGAGGAGGTAATAATGACATTTTGGGTCAAAACGTCTGCCAGCATTTTGTGTTTTTTATTTATTTCCAGCATCTGCAGATTCACTCGTGTTGTAATAGAAACTATTTTCCAGTCTAGGACAGCTAGAAATCAGAGGACACAAATTAAGGGTTATGGGCAAAGAAACTAGATTGGAGAAGAGTTTTTGTTTTTCAGGAATTAAATGTTATTTACCAAAATGTATCATTTAAAAGGAAAAATACAACAACTGTCAAAACAGGAGTTGTATATATTGGAAACATAAGTATGGTGTTATGATGAGTGCAGTGGGAGTAACTACCCAATTAATGTGTTGGTGTAAATAGTTGTCTCCTTTGCAGCAATAATTGACAACACATCTTAACAAAAGCTGGCTAACAAAAATCACAAACAAAAAAAAACTGAAGAAGTGGATTTAACACAGGCAAGTGTAGTTGAACTGATGAGAAACACTATCTTAGTGTTGTTTCCAAAACCTCCAGAAGTTCATTTAACTTATCACTCACCTTGAGTGATGACCATCGCTTACAACGATAGCTGCACTGCAAGCACTTGAAACGTTCTGGATCATTCCCTTCATGAGAATCAATGTGAAATCTCAAGTCTTCTTGTGTTAGGAAGCGTGATCCACAGATCCGACAGTGGTGGGGTCTCATCAGGGGCTTGCTTGACCTATAGTAATTGTATCTTTGTGCCCATACAAAAAAGAAGTTTGTATTCAAAATTTAATAAGTTTCTAATTTTTTCCATGTACACACACACTCATTTTGTGCTATTATTCCTACACTTTACATATAATATAGAATGCAAGAAAGATTTCAATATGGCTGTCCTCAGAACTCGTAGCTCCATTTTCAAGACCAGGGATTTGAGATTATTGTAGAATTAAGAGGTTATTGATGGAATACATTTTATAGTTTTAATGTGTTTATGCAGGTCGAGTACCCTTATACAGATTGCTTGGGCAGAAGTGATTTGGATCTTGGAATATTTGCATTTATATAACGAGATAGCTTGGGGATGGGACCCCAAATCTAAATAGAACGTCAATTTACATTACATATATAGCTTATACATATACCCTTAAGGTAGCTTTACATAATTAATAATTTTGTGCATGAAACAATAATGTACACATTGAACCATCAGAAAGGTAAGCTATCACAACGTCGGCCGGCCAGGTGGATATTCAGTGGCTGTTTGGCATCGCTGTCATTCCTGACTCTGAAGCAGTCGTCGTCTCGCAATTGTTCATCACACGTGCAGCCATCCAGCATGCTAGATTTTTATCAGTGACGATCGGCAAATTCAATGCATTTCTCTACTGCTTTGTAATCAGCAGAATCCTTATCACCACAAATCTTTAAAAATTTAATGCTGTGCCTTTTCTTAAATTCCTGCAGCCAGCCTGCTGAATATTCACAACTACCTTCAACTCTCAGTTTGGCGTGATAAATCTTTGCTTGTTTCATGATCAGCATACCGTTAAGCAGCACAAGAAGCTGACAAATCCATTCTTTCAATACACAACCAAGATCTTCATTTTTCGCTTTATGTGGTATTTTTCTATTTTTCACTAACTTCTGTTCATTACTTTCAGCACAGAACAGTTTGTCAGTCTAATTCTTCAGGTTGTAGACAGTGGTCATTCTAACACTGCATAATCTGTCAGAAGCTTCACATTTACACCGCTGTCAAGTTTTTCCAACAACTTGACTTTGTGTTATAGATAAACAAATGCTTCCTATTTTTCTTTTCACTATTACTCATAGGGATAACTGTGCACCTTTTCTGACATTTCCAATTATACCATCACAGCATAGAACAGAGAATAATCACAAAACACATCGTAATTATTGCAAGTAATGCACGAAGATCTGGCTATGATGACAGCAGAAAATTGGCAACAGGGCCCCACTCAGGGTATGAGGTCACTTCTCTATGATTGCTGAAAACAAACTGTCAGCAACAGGGCCCCATTCAGGGTACGTGAATTGTCTGTGATGCACAGAAATCTGTGCACTGCTGGGAACCTTCTCTGCACCTTGTGGAATTTTCCATTTGTGACATCATGTTAGCTCTCAAAAAATTTCGGATTTGGGAGGTTTTTGGAAAAGGAGAGCTCAACCTGTATATGGGAGGTGGAGGAGGTGAAAACAAATATGTTTCACTAACCTTCCATTCAAAAATAACTTAATTAGCATTACCAGTGGTAAAGGTATTGAAAAATCCCAGGATTAGTGCCAACACACTTCTGAGTATCTTTAATCATCTTAATGGCTTCTAAAACTGGATTTACTGACAAAGGGGGAAGAGATGTCAAATGATGCCCAAAAGTTACTATTTTGAGTACATGATCTCACTGAAAAGACATCTAATCAAATATATTTTAAGCAAGACAAATAATCAATGTGAAGCAGATATGCTGGATCTGGCAGATTAGTTTCATGAATAAATGAACTGGCAAACACCGAATATATTAAACATCTCAGTGGGTTTATCAATCGGACTTTTTGGAGAACCTGTGTCTTTGAACTCAGTCATGATAGCTGCAATTCTTGTAGAAACATTAGGTTCTCTAAACTAACTGCATTCACATTCACAGCCTGATGGATGTTGAACTAAAGTACAAATACAAAGATGTCCTGTGCTTCAAAAACTTTTCCATTTGAATGACTTCAAAATATCCCCCTTCTATTGCTAGGATGAAGTTTGGGTGTAGGAATGCTGCATTTTCAGGCCTCTTAACGCTGCATCAACAATTTCAAGCAGCAGATGGCTTACCTGCGGCCCAGGTACCCTCTGTATTTCCTCCTGCCAAACCTTTTAGGTGGGCGGCCTCGCCTTCTCATGTGTTTGTAAGATGGCTCGCTGGTGTTCGATGATGGATCTTTGTTCTCAGAATCAGACTGGCTGATCCCGGATTCTGCAACCTCACTGGGTGTTGAAACATCCCCATTCTCTTGGGCAGTGGAACTGGCTGCTTCAGAGGTCTGCAGATCCATTGGGTTGGACTGAGAAGTAACAAGAGCCTCAACTTCTGCTCCTATTCAAAAGAAAAAAAAAATTGAGGTGGAATTCCAATATTCAATGGAGCCAGAATGGAGGACTGAGAGTCCAAGATGTTGATTGGAGAATGCGTTTTAAAAAGGTAGGAAGAGATGACACAAGATGGAAGGATTTACAAAAGGAAATTCCAGGATAGAACAGGTGGTTGTACAGACTCTGTCGCTAACAGTGCATCTGCAGCAATGAAAACATAGTACAGATGAGAGCCAGAAAGATTCTGAAGTTGTACCAAGGATGAGGACTTTGTAAATTAAGATTTAGCAGGCCAACAGAGGTCAATAAGCTGACTAAAGGAGGAGAGAATAGGCAACTGGAACATTACCAATTTAAAATGCTGCAAAGTACTGCACAAGTTGAAGCTTTTTAAAAAAAAAACAGGAATTAGAGAAGGCCAAAATGAATACTATTAAACCAGTGTGAACTGAGGTTCCGTGATTGTGATCAAAGTTGTGATTGTGGGAGATTTTAATTTTCCACACATAGACTGGGAAGCCCATTCTGTAAAAGGGCTGGATGGTTTGGAGTTTGTAAAATGTGTGCAGGATAGTTTTTTGCAGCAAAACATAGAGGTACCGACTAGAGAAGGGGCAGTGTTGGATCTCCTGTTAGGGAATGAGATAGGTCAGGTGACGGATGTATCTGTTGGGGAGCACTTCGGGTCCAGTGATCACAATGTCATTAGTTTCAATATAATTATGGAGAAGGATAGGACTGGACTCAGGGTTGAGATTTTTGATTGGAGAAAGGCTAACTTTGAGGAGATGTGAAAGGATTTAGAAGGAGTGGATTGGGACAATTTGTTTTATGGGAAGAATGTAATAGAGAAATGGAGGTCATTTAAAGGTGAAATTTTGAGGGTACAGAATCTTTATGTTCCTGTTAGGTTGAAAGGAAAGGTTAAAGTTTGAGAGCGCCATGGTTTTCAAGGGATATTGGAAAACTGGTTTGGAAAAAGAGGGAGATCTACAATAAATATAGGCAGCATGGAGTAAATGAGGTGTTCAAGGAATATAAAGAAAGTAAGAAGAATCTTAAGAAAGAAATTAGAAAAGCTAAAAGAAGATACGAGGTTGCTTAGTCAAGTAAGGTGAATATAAATTCAAAGGGTTTCTACAGTTATATTAATAGCAAAAGGATAGTGAGGGATAAAATTAACCCCTTAGAAAATCAGTGGTCAGCTATGTGTGGAGACAAAAGAGATGGGGGAGATTTTGAACAATTTCTTTTCTTCGGTATTCACTAAGGAGAAGGATATTGAATTGTGTAAGGTAAGGGAAACAAGTAGGGAAGCTATGGAAACTATGACAATTAAAGAGGAGGAAGTACTGGCACTTTTAAGGAATATAAAAGTGGATAAATCTCCGGGTCCTGACAGGATATTCCCTAGGACCTTGAGGGAAGTTGGTGTAGAAATAGCAGGGGCTCTGACAGAAATATTTCAAATGTCATTAGAAACGGGGATGGTACCAGAGGATTGGCGTATTGCTCATGTGGTTCCATTGTTTAAAAAGGGTTCTAGAGTAAACCTAGCAATTATAGGCCTGTCAGTTTGATGTCAGTGGTGGGTAAATTAATGGAAAGTATTCTTAGAGATGGTATATATATTTATCTGGATAGACAGGGTCTGATTAGGAATAGTCAGCATGGATTTGTGCGTGGAAGGTCATGTTTGACAAATCTTATTGAATTTTTTGAAGAGGTTACAAGGAAAGTCGATGAGGGTAAGGCAGTGGATGTTGTCTATATGGACTTCAGTAAGGCCTCTGAAAAGGTTCCACATGGAAGGTTAGTTAGGAAGGTTCAATTGTTAGGTATTAATATTGAAGTAGTAAAATGGATTCAACAGTGGCTAGATGGGAGATGCCAGAGAGTAGTGGTGGATAACTGTTTGTCAGGTTGGAGGCCGGATGTCTAGTGGTGTGCCTCAGGTATCTGTATTGCGTCCAATGTTGGTTGTCATATACATTAATGATCTGGATGATGGGGTGGTAAATTGGATTAGTAAGTATGCAGATGATACTAAGGTAGGAGGAGTTGTAGATAATAAAGTAAGTTTTCAAAGCTTGCAGAGAGATTTAGGCCAGTTAGAAGAGTGGGTTGAACGATGGCAGTTGGAGTTTAATGCTGATAAGTGTGAGGTGCTACATTTTGGTAGGAATAATCCAAATAGGACATACATGGTAAATGGTAGGGCATTGAAGAATGCAGTAGAACAGAGTGATCTAGGAATAATGGTGCATAGTTCCCTGAAGGTGTAATCTCATGTGGATAGGGTGGTGAAGAAAGCTTTTGGTATGCTGGCCTTTATAAATCAGAGCATTGAGTATAGGAGTTGGGATGTAATGTTAAAATTGTACAAGGCATTGGTAAGGCCAAATTTGGAGTATTGTGTAAAGTTCTGGTCACCAAATTATAGAAAAGATATCAACAAAATAGAGAGAGTACAGAGAAGATTTACTAGAATGTTACCTGGGTTTCAGCACCTAAGTTACAGGGAAAGATTGAACAAGTTAGGTCTTTATTCTTTGGGGCGTAGAAGGTTGAGGGGGGACTTGATAGAGGTATTTAAAATAATGAGGGGGATAGATCGAGTTGACGTGGGTAGGCTTTTTCCATTGAGAGTAGCGGAGATTCAAACAAGAGGACATGATTTGAGAGTTAGGGGGCAAAAGTTTAAGGGTAACACGAGGGGGAATTTCTTTATTCAGAGAGTGGTAGCTGTGGGGAATGAGCTTCCAGTAGAAGTGGTAGAGGCAGGTTCGGTATTGTCATTTAAAGTAAAATTGGATAGGTATATGGATAGGAAAGGAATGGAGGGTTATGGGAAGAGTGCGGGCCAGTGGGACTAGGTAAGGGTAAGCGTCGGCACGGACTAGAAGGGCCGAGATGGCCTGTTTCCATGCTGTAATTGTTATATGGTTATATGATAGCACTTGCAACCACATCAGATTGTTGTTCCTTTCTGCACATTGGGTGGCAACCTTATTATTCCTTTAGCATTTTTGTCTTTTTTGAGATAAAGTTGCTAGCTTGACGCTCAATCCAGCACAAATGGAAAGCGTGCAAGGAGCTGGCCAGATTTGGACCCCAGGAGCATTCGCTTTGAAGTCCGGTGTGGATGCCACTACACTGCCATCTGATATCTACATCGGAGAACATGGGTAAAAGCTCACTCCGCACATAATTTATACAGATTCAGCAATGCTGTACCAAAGCTCCAAATTTCAAAGTCAAAGAGGGATTGCACAGAAGCAAAGATTTCCAAGTACTACGTTTTCTGTTCAAAGATTTAACATGCTGATCTTTCCCTCCTGGAAGGATTTCATCCCAACACTAACATACAAAGCCAATTTTCATCTCTCAGACAAATCCAACAATAGTTTAAAATTGTTATTGACTTCAATTTTATTTTCAGAGCCTTACTGCTTCTAAATAGGCTGTCATGTTTTCCAGCATTCCAAAATGGAAGACATATCAAAAAGTATCTCACAGAAGTTAAAGAATCCTATATTTGTGAGTGGTGCAACAAAAATACAAGTCATAAATTGTTTCCTTTGAGGTATTCAAAAGCTGTAAATGAGGGTTTCAGAAGAGAATAATGAATAAGAATGGAGGCACGTTAGGAATGAAGACAAAAATGATCTTGGTGAATTACACACAATAATTAAGGTTCGATTCAGGGCCAAACAAGTAGATTTCTGACCTAAAAGAGGATTGTAAAATTGTGCTGATGAGTGGATTTGTGCATTGGGTTTATATATCAGTATGGCTTTGAATTTATCAGTGTTGAATTGCCAAATTTCTGGTTTGACACAACTTGATGCCTTTGACAGTTAGCATCCTATCTTCAAGATTCTTCATCAAAATTAATGGACAAATTGGTACTTCCCATATCTAATGTCCATCTTTTCCAAACTTGCTTTCTATTGACCCTCAACTTTGCTTTCTATCCCTATCACCACTATGATTTAGATGTCTCTGGTGGATCACAAACCAGATCCTATTACTTAGCCTTTTTTTGCTTCTCCACCTTTTGCTTGGTTTTGACATGGTTGACTATTCCCTATATATTAATATAAAGGGTAGCTGAGTAGAAACTACCTACAATTTTATTGTCGCCTCTCCAGTTGCTGAAACTTGATCCAATTATCACATCAAACTCTACATTTGATCGAGACACTCACGTATACTTCACTACCATGTTGTTTGACTGTGGCCATCCTGCCAACAACACCCAGTCGCGGACAAATTGAAAACTGAGTGTTTGCAGTCACAAAGTCATTTAATGCTAGGGGAAGTTTTCATTCCCCAGATCTTATTTTCTCATCTTGCTGCATTGTCTCAGCACATCTGCAGTGCCTTCATCCGTATTTCTAAGCCCTCTTTAATTTCCCTTCTTCCATTTACCAGTAACTTTAATATATTCATGTTCAATTCCAAATTTTGTTCATACAAATTCCAAGTTCTGTTCATACAAATGAACTTCAACTCTAATGCTCCTACAGGACACTGACACCACCACAGCTGCCCAAGATGTGTAATCTTTTCTAAACCTTTAATTTCAAACACCTTCAAAGACATTGCTCAATTCTTCTGGCCATGACCGAGCTTTATGTCTTCTGGACATTTGCCTCTTCTGTTTGCTTACATTCTGGTGAAGCACTGTGAAACAATTAGATTTTTACATTCATTGCACCTCGTTGCGAAGGGTTAGACTGTTGCAGTCAGAGAGACAGGGCTCGCAATGAAGCAAAGTGAAATCTTATGTGGAAGTACCTCCTATATTAATCAACTGAGAGCATGTAGCAAGAAATAGGAAATGACTACATTTAAAACATCAGATCACGTGACAAGCACGAGAGTAAAGGACTTTAGGCTGATATGAAAATCAAGATAAGGACCAGGTGACAAAAGGAGGTAGAGACCTTATCTGAGGCAATGCCTAGTAAATGGAATACCACAGTAATGGTTTCAGAGACTCCAGTAACAGACCAGAACAGTTTGGTTGTAACAATACCGTTCCATGGCTAGTCAAATCAAGAACAATCAATAAGAATGGGAGCGGTTTAATTCCACCCAAGACAGTCTTGAGTTATAAGCAATGCCTCCAATACTTATCACGGTATAGTGTTCCACTTAATGGTCATTGGCTTGAGTAAGATTTGCTACTCTACCTTTAAATCTCAATCCATTCATGGTTATATTATTGATCATCTCAAACTATGCAACACTACCTAACAATAGTTTTAACGAAACAAAGAGAAAACTTTTCTCTCAGAATAAGGATACAGTAGCAAAATTAGTGCTGTCAGTGATCTTCAAAAGCAAGCACATTTCTGCTGAGAAACACCATACATATTGCAGGAGGAGCCAGATTTTAACCCACAAGTCACAAGGACTGCGCAGCAACATATTTTACCGTCAATCGCAGATGTCGCTTCTGTGTGCAAAACCTTGCGAGGCCTCCCCGGCCGCCTGCGAGGCCGATCACTGGTTGAAGTGGTGACACTGCGGCTGTAGTTCAGCTGCCTTCCACGTGTCTCATCTTCCGCTGGGTTATAATCGCTGTCGGCTAATGGGAGAGGGGTTAGTTTGTAGAATAAAAAACTACTCAGGAGGAAGCAATTTCTCTACCTGAAGGAGCAATTGTTAGTGAAACTGGCAGAATGACTGTTGCCTGACAAACATTAGCTAATGCAAATATTAAATAAAAACAAATGATACTGGAAATACTGGGCAGGTCAGACTGCATTTTGGTTAAGAGAAACAGAGTGAACACCTTAGGTTGAATCTGAGTACTTTCCAGCCTTCAGGACTTGAAAGGAAATTCAACAAACTTTATTTTTCTCTCTATCAGTAATCCAAATATGTTACTGGCTGACAAACAAGATAATCTTATTTCACTATCAGGGCCTGTCCTGATGAAGGGTCTTGGCCCGAAGCGTCAACAATTTGCTCTTTTCCATCGATGCTGCCTGGCCTGCTGAGTTTGTGTGTGTTACTATGTTTATTTTCCCTTCTTTCCCTTTGGAAGGTGCTGTACACTTCCAGCCTGACCTGCCAAGCACGACTTCCTATTGCGCCATTTTGTAACTCTTACATTCTTTTGTCTATGCTCTCATTCACTGACTGACTAGATAAACTCACCACAACTTATTCCCAAGGTCATCCCAGTGTTACTCTGAGACATACACCATCCTCCACAGTTCTTGGAGCTTAATGAGCTTTTGTCTCCTTCCCTGTTCTGACAAAGTGTCCTCACCCTAAACTGCTAATTGTTTATCTACCACAGACATGGTTTAACTTGCTTATAAAAAGTATTCACCCCTCCACCCCCCTTGGGCATTATTTTACATTAAATCACAGTGGATTTAACTTGGCCTTTTTTGACACTGATCAACAGAAAAAAAGTCTTTCATGTCAAAATGAAAACAGATCTGTTCAAAGTGGTTTAATTTAATTACAAATATAAAATACAAAATAATTGATTGCATGGAAATTACACTATAAAGACAAAAGAACACTCCAAGCAACTCCACAGAAAGGTTTTTGAAAAGCACAAGACAGGAGGTGGATACTAGAAAATTTCCAAGTCACTGAATAAAGTACAATTAAGTCAATCATTAAGAAATGGAAAGAATATGGCACAAATGTAAATCTGCCTAGAGCAGCCTGTCCTCAAAAAGTGAGTGCCTTTGCAAGAAGGGGACTAGTGAGGGAGGCCACCAAGAGACCTTTGACAGCTCTGGAGGAGTTAAAGCTTCAGTGGCTGAAATGGGAGAGACTGCGCAAACAATAACTGTTGCCCGGGTGCTTTATTGGAGAGTGGCAAAGAGAAAGCCAGCTGTTGAAAAAACTCACATGAAATCTCAGCTTGAGTTTGTCAGAAGGCATGATGTGGGAGACTGAAGTCAGCTGGAAGAAGGTTCTATGATCTGATGAAACCAAAATTGAGCTTTTTGGCCATCAGACTAAATGCTGTTTGGCATGAGGCAAACACCACACATCATCAAAACCAGACCATCCCTATTATGAAGCACGGTGGTGGTGGTGGCAACCTGCTACCCTGCAGCAGGCCCTGGAAGGCTTTTTAAAAAAAATTTAATTATTAAATTTTAGAAATTACAAAGAATAAATGTGATATAAAATAGTAAGAAAAATAATATTAACCCTCCCCCCTCCCCTTAACTCTTATCTAAAGAAATAAAAAAAAAGGAAAGAAGAGAAAGATTGCCTGGATATCGGAGGATCCCCACATGCTCCATGGAGTTCAAAATAATTTTAATATTTATTTTTACTTTCCCCCATTACTTTATAATTTTATCTTCAAAGGACCTATGTATTTAATCCTATCTTTTGTAAGTCTGGGAACCATATTTTCAAAAATATATCATATTCATTTCTTAGATTGTACGTAATTGCTTTATATTCCACACTTTTCACTCTATCTTGAATATTTTTTGATAATAATAAAAAAATCAATCCTTGAGTAAGTTTTATGTCTATTTGAACAAAATGAATAATCTCTTTCTCTTGGATTAATTTTTCTCCATATATCAATCAGGTTTAAATCTTTCATTAATGATAAAGTTAGTTTTGTTACTTTTGATTTTGTAAAAACTTTTGTTGACCTATCCAAAACTGGATCTAAACAAAAATTAAAATCTCCACCTACTAATATTTTATCATGTGCGTCAGCCAAGTTCAAAAAAACTTCTTGTATGAATTTTGCATCATTTTCATTTGGTGTATAAATGTTCATAAAAGCCCATCATTCTGAAAAAATTTGACAATGTATAATCACATATCTCCCCACAGAATCAATTATTACATTTTGTATTTTAATTGGTAAAGATTTATTAACCAAAATTGCAACTCCTCTCGATTTTGAATTAAATGAAGCTGCAATGACATTTCCAACTCAATCGCTCTTTAATTTCTTGTGTTCTGTTTCTGTTAAATGTGTTTCTTGTAAAAAAGCTATATCTCCTTTCATTTTCTTAATATATGTTAAAACTCTTTCTTTTCACAGGTCCATTAATTCCATTAACATTAAAACTTAAAAAATTAATTAATCATTCATAATACCTTGGGAACTCTTTAAAATTCTCCATGTTGCTATGAGTCTCTCCCCAACCATCCAGGCAAAAAAGAAGAAAAATAGAAGAAAGATAGCTAATATATAAAAAAAAACAAAATACCCCCCCACTAATGTTGCAATTAAAAAGAACACAACATTACCCCCCCCCCCCCATTTTACGGGTCATGGCAATCGCCATGATTGTACACGTGAAAACCGCAGCTATCGATCAGTAACTCCTCCAGCTCCCCCGCAAAAAAAAAAGAAAATATATTAATGAAGAAAAAAAAAGAAAATAATTAATGTCTCTACTCCCAATTAATACTCCTCGACTATTTTTTTCCCTTATAAATGTCCATCAAGTCCAACCTTGTTTCAATCTTCATCATTAGTCCATTTCAATTCTATAATTCTTTACTCCTCTTCATGCACATCAGGTAATTCTTGTACAAATTTCTCCACTTTCCGATAGTCAATGAAAAAAACTTCTTTCTTCGTTATCCAGGAAAATTATCAATTTTGCTGGGTAGCTCAACAAAAATTTATAGCCCTTTTCCCATAAAGATCTTTTCACTGGATTAAATTCCTTCCGCCTCTTCAGAAGATCATAACTTATGTCTGGATAAAAAAAAAACTCTTTTCCCTTCTATTATCAACGGCCCATTTCTCTTTTTAGCACCTTGAGTAGCCACCTTCAAGATCATTTCCTTATCTTGGTACCTTAAGCATTTTATCAAAATTGATCTTGGATTTTGATCTTGTTGAGGTCTTGGTCTTAAAGCCCTGTGTGCTCTTTCAATTTCAATTACTTGACTTCCTTCTTTCATTTCCAAAATTTTCAGAATCCATTCTTGAAAGAATTTTATTGGATTTTCTCCCTCTGTACCTTCCATAAGACCAACAATTTTAATATTATTTCGTCTACTAGAGTTCTCAAGCGCATCCATTTTTTCCAACATCCGTTTTCTTTCTATTGTCCAGGCAAGATTATTGTTTTCTATCTTATCTATTCTTTCAGTGTTTTCTTCCACTTTTACTTCCATCTCTTTAACTTTATTATCCATCTTCTTTTGTTTTTCCACCACATTATCTAGTGTATTCTGCATCCTTCTTATACCTGTTCTTATAGCTTTTAATTCATTCATCATATATATCAGGATATCTTTTATGTCTCCTTTAATGTCTTCCTTCTTTTCTTTTTCTTCTTCCTCTGAACTTCCCAAAGAGTCTGATTCTACTTCCGATTCACTTCCAGCCGTAGTTGGGATTTGTAGATTTGTTAATATCTGTTCATGCATACCTTCGCGCATGCGTTGTTCTTGCCATTTCTTCTTAGAGACCGCTGACATTACTGCAACTTCCTGCCCCGCATCATCAGAAGTGCCATGCACTTCGCCGGGAGGAGATCCAACTTGAGTCCGAGGCTTCGCCGATACAGTTAGGCCTTTTTCTCCGCCGATTTGCGCAGTCTTCGAAGTAGTAGCTTTCTTCTGTTTCAGTTTAGGAGCCATATCAAAAGATAATCCTGAGTTGCTTATAAATAGTTTCTAGTAGGTATTTGTTAACTCTTCTTCATTTAAACCCTATTTCATTACTTTTTACGAGGGAGCTGGATTCCCAATGTCTCGATCCTACGTCATCACGTGATGTCCCCCAGGCCCTGGAAGGCTTGTGAAGGTAGAGCGTAAAATGAATGAGCAGTCTGCAAAAGAATTGCAACTTGGGAGAAGTTTTATTTTCCAGCAAGACAATGACCCCAAGCAAAAAGTCAAACCTACACAGGGATGGCTTAAAAACAACAAGGTTAATGTCCTGGAATGGCCAAGTCAGAGTCCAGACCTCAATCTAATTGAGAATTTGTGGCTGGACTTGAAAACGGCAGTTAATTCATGATCCCCATGCAATCTAACAGAGCTTGAGCAGTTTTGTTAATAATGGGGAAAAATTGCAGAGTCCTGATGTGCAAAGCTGATACAGACCTATCCACAAATATTCAACGCTGTAATTGCTGCCAAAGGTGCATCTACTAAATACTGACTTGAACGCTGCAAGTAATTATGCAATCAATTATCTTGTGTTTAATAAAAGTAATAAATTTGGACCAATTTGTAAAAATTTGTTTTCACTTTTGACACAAGTCTTTTCTGTTGATCGTTTCGAAAAAAAAAGCCAACTTAAATCCACTGTGATTCAATGTTGCAAAACAATAAAACAGAAAAGCTTCCAGGGGAGAGGGTTAAATACTTTTTATAGGCACTGTACTCCCCATTATCACACACAAAATGCTGGTGGAACGCAGCAGGCCAGGCAGCATCTATAGGAAGAAGTACAGTCGATGTTTTGGGCTGAAACCCTTCATCAGGACTAACTGATAGAAAAGATAGTAAGACTCTTACTATCTTTTACTTTTTTAAAAATCTCTTACCATCTTTTCTTTCAGTTAGTCCTGACGAAGGGTCTCGGCCCAAAATGTCAACTGTACTTCTTCCTATAGATGCTGCCTGGCCTGCTGCATTCCACCAGCATTTTGTGTGTGTTACTTGAATTACCAGCATCTGCAGATTTCCTCGTGTTTGTGTACTCCCCATCATCACCAATTTTTATTTTAGATTTGATTTTGATAAAGTTAAGTTTCCCCATCTATTCAAGATACAGCTTTATGACATTACTCCCTATATATATATATTAAAAAAATCTGTATAGCTAAGCTGACCTAAGTCAAGAGTAAGGCTTGTTTCCAAAATTGGCTGTGCATGAACTCTGATCTTACAGCCAAGGTAAGGAGAGAGAAAACAAAAAGGTGTCGAAAGGAAATCTGAAGTCTTTGATTTACCACTTCCATTTAACTGTAATGGTGGCCAACATTTGCTGCATTTCCTGTCCTTTTCTTTTGATCCAGGTGAAATTAAAGAACAGGGCTGAGGGCTGGACAAGTTCCAGTGGAGCATTACCTTCTCGGTCATCAATAGCACCAGCATCCACAATATCATCCTCCTCATCTTCTTGCTCTTGTTCCTTGTCCTCTTGGCCTTTTACTTCCTCTGGTCTCGGTGAGGCATTCTGCTTTCTTGGCCGCCCCCGTCCTCTCTTTTTACACAGGAAGCCTCCTAAAGATTTAAAAAAACTCAGTACAGAAGTCAAGATAAAATTTACAAAGTACCAACTATTGCTCTGCAAAATTCTCTATAGCAACTTTCAAAAACTTAAAATCTGTATTCAGTAGACCCAAGAGTGAGAAAATGTAACAATGGACTCTCTCCTTTTGAAAGGGTATTACGGAGAAAGATTATGAACATTAAAATAGAAAAAAAAAACAAGAGATTTGTTGCTTATTGCAACAATATTCCAACAGCCAGCTTACTACAGAAGTTGCAGATTAATTTCTAGTTAAACCAAGAGCAACCTCACCAATACTCCTAAACATGCTGGAGTGGTGGGACCCACATCTGCACTCGCATGCACCCTACAATTAAGTTGCTGATTGGCAAACAGCAGGTGTATGTAATATAGAAATGGGGCAGAAAAAGCTTTGAAACATCATAATACTGTACAGAAGCAATTGCTCTCGGAGGTCAGAGAACCATTGTGCCTGCGTCAATTACCTTACTGTTCTATACTAAAAGGTCTCCCCTTGTCCTGCTGGGAGGGACTGCATCACCTTGTTCTATGTCTATCCTGATGCAATGAGAGAATTAACTGCACTGCCTACTGCCTTCTTTTTCCATTGGACAATTACCTGTAGAATAAGTGAAGAATCTGTACAGATTGGCTGCCATTTATTGACTATTGGCCGACCTTGGCAACTTCATCTGTAAGCAAAATGTCCGGCTCTGTGTGCAGTCAGTTTTACCATACACTTTTCTGACACCATCAGCATTATTATTGGCCACTTTGCTCAGACATCCAGAACTAGATTAGAACAAATTTTCAAGTACTGTATATAGAGGAACTACTTAAAACATTGTTCACATCTCATTGAGTGACCACTGCCTAAAGATGTTCACAACTTTGACATTCTTTTAACAGGTTCCCTGATCCTACAGCACAGTCTGAAAATGGCCATACTGAAGTAAGAGGCGTGTTCTCTTCAAAAAGTAGAGAAAATCATGTCCACCCAGAACATGCCCTCTTCAGATTACTACCATCAGGGAGGTAGTACAGGAGTCTGAAGACAAACACTCAACGTTTTAGGAACCGTTTGTTCCCCTCCTCCGTCAGATTTCTGAGTAGTCCGTGAACACTATCTCATTATTTTGCTCTGTTTTTGCACTATTTCTCACTGTAGCATAGTATTTTTCAAGTAGTTCTTTAATACTGCTGCAAAACAACAAATTTCATGACACGTCAGTGATAATAAACCCAATTCGACTGTGGAAATGCAGGCCAGTGATCTGGAAACAGATTGATGTCCCAGTCCGGTCTGAATGTCTGGACTGACACTCAAAGGCATTAACGTGAAGCCGCCATCAGTAACACAGAGCCAATGTACGAGCTGAAGTCCAGGCAGCAGCTATATCCTGGCTGGAACAGAAACTCCTTCACAAATTCTGACACCTACCAATGTTGAGGTGCCGCTCCTTCATGTGATTGATGAGGTTATCCTTTGAAATGCTTTTGTACGGGCACATTTTGCATTTGAACTGCTGCACCACCACCACTTCCATCATGTCCTCCAAGTTGGACAGGTCGTGCTGTTCTAGATGGTCTGCACAGGTAGATGTTGGCCCCTCCGCCAACCCATCCCCTGAAAGGTTGGAAAGTCTGCAGCTGGACATTTCGGAGGTAGACATTTGGGAATCAATGGGACCACCTGGAGGAATAAAATACACACACCAAAGTCAAGGGTAAATAGGCATCAGTTACATGTGAACAGCAAACTATCTGGCTACACATATTCCAATATGGAATGAGCTGCACACAGAAGAGGTGGATGTGAGTTTAGTTTCAATATTTAAGAGAAATTTGGTTAGGTACTTGAATGGAAGGGGGATAGAAGACTATGGTCTGAGAGCAGATCAATGAGACTAAGTAGATTAATAGTTCAGTACGGACTAGGTGGGCTGAAGGGCCTGTTTCTGTTCTGTAGTATTCTATGACTAATAGTTGCAGCCTACAGATCACCCCCATACGCCACAAACAGTGAGCAGCAGGTTCAGTATTGCTGAGTTTATACACAACAGAAAACCTTAAATGCTGCACAACAAATCAAAATGCCATTTAACGGCTTGTAAGCCTGCAGCATACTATACACAAGTTCAATGAGTAGCCATATATCAAGCATAAATCACATTACAGAAAATTCAAAGAAGTTATGTTTCCAATTAAATGTACACCTCTGGCTTCATTTCAAGAGAGGTTATGTTCTCACCATCGTCGGGGCCTGGCAGTACAAGGTACTGAGTGGCTTCAGCTCCTTCATCTCCCGCACTCGTTACAGCGATACAACCTAGCAAGTAGATACCATCACTGTCAACTACAAAGCAATGACTTTTCAACTGAACACACCTTAGAAATCTGATTGAACAGTCAGATCTAAAATACATATCCCAGTGAGCAAGCTAAACTGAGGCTTGGGTGTAACCTTACGACTCAAGGGATTTCAAAATTGTTACTTTTTGAAGATTTATACAGAACATATTACAAGATAGATGATTTTTGTTATTAATTTAAATCATTTAAAAATCACAATACCAACAAACAAGCTTTAAATACACTGTGGTCCCACTGTGGTGTCAATTTAATTAGGATTTATTTTAACTTATTCATTCAAAATGTGAGCACTTATCATTCACCCTAACTGTCCCAAATGAGGAGGGAACAGAGAGGTAACATACTGATGGGTTTGCAATCATAAATGCTGGGCTTATCAAGGATGAGAGGATTCCTTCCCTGAAGGGCACTAATGGATGAGTAGGGGTTTTAAAAATCATGGTTGTCATTCTATTTTTTATTGAACTTAAATTCCCCAGTGGGATTGGAACTTGTATATCTGGATGAATAGCCCAGTATCACAATTGCTGTGCTACAATGATTCATTATATTTCCAAGATAACTAACCACCAGTAAAATGCCCCTTAGCTACCTTGGTAAGCCACTCACTTTGCATGGCCTCAGGTCCAATAATTTTATCGATAGCTGAGCCAAGATCAGAGGATGTAGAAGCAGTGGAATCAGATACGATCATGGTTCCATCGGGTGCAACACTGGAATGGACCAGAACTTGGCCAGACTCAGACACCATGATGGACTGCGTCACCGTGGAGACACTGGATACTATGGTGGATTGAGCAATAGACGAGGAATCTGGAAGGTGAGCAACGGTGATGACATCTGTGCTGGAACTTGTTTCAGGAACCACCTCCTGAAATAACACAGCAAAAGGAAAAGCGTTAAGATTCTCATCATTCATATGTTCATCACATCTGAGATAATTCAAAGCTCTAAGCAGGATCCTTCTTCATCATAAGCTGATCAGACTGCCTACCCTCAATCATCTACACAACAAGGTCTAACACACATCACTGCCAACAAACTACCTTTTGCATTCCAAAAGCTAAAATACAATTTGAACTTTTAAACCAACATTGAACTTTTAAGCTTGCACTAAGCTTGCACACGGGTAAAATTCTGACACATTTTACAATTTGAGTTAGTAGTACAATTTAAAGTTGACAGACATTTTTCCAACACCTGGCCTTTCCTGAAAAGTCTTCACCCCCCCCCCCCCACCACATTAAAAATGTTACCCACAATTCCCCCACTTCCTGATCAGCATTTTGGGTCAAGTATGTCATGAAACTCCAAACAACCCAAATCCTATCACAGAGTTATTATTCTCAGCACAAACAAAAAACTACAAACGTAGTTTCAATCTCAATCCTATTGCTAAAACTTATCCCTTTATCATTTTGAGAGTTAATGACATGAGAGACTGGATTCCAATATGCTGTGAGCCGCCTTCTCATCCTTTGCCAAGTTCTGAAATTTCTCCCCCATCCAAGTATTGTTCTGCCAGGAACATCCTTTCTTTGACCAGTTTTGGTCGCTTTTTCCTTCAAGGATGCTTCTTGCAAGTGTAATCAATATTACTTAAATACAAGCTGTTATACGAGTTAAATCCAGGTGGGTTAATTCAATAAACATAGCAAATACATAAAGTGGTAAAACAAGCATAAATCTCAGCTATAAAGTGGTAGTTATAAATAAAATCAGTTGTTATATCATTACATGATTGTTCCAAATCCTGAACAATTTTCCTGAGCAAAATGAATTAAGTGATGATCTAGTACATGCATGGCCTGCACCTGAAATATTCTTTCACTAGATGCTATTAAAATCAATACAAAATACTGGGAATTAGTATGAATCATAAAGGAAAGATGGTTAATTGGATTCAACCCAAAGAAAGAAACCTGGGATTTAACAAATTTAATAAATGACTGAATAAAGAGTTTTAAACCATCCAAAAAAATTTCAGAGCAGTTAAATGGTCTTTCCCACCCCAAACTGAGTACATGGAATATAGCGGCAAAAGAACAAGTTCAGTTTGAAAATCTTGTGACTTCAGATATTGAGGGATTTTGTTCATTGCTCTTGTTCATGTTTCCCGTAAGGATGCCATACCATGGATTCTTCTGAGCTCTGACCCACGCCCGAATCAATGGCCGAACTGTTGTCTGCCTCAGACCCCATGCCATGGGTGGTTACGGTGTCACTGCTGTCTGCAGATACAGCCTCAGATGTGTCCACTACCATGCCGCTCTCAGAGGGCTCCTCCTGGCCCAAGGGGGCAGCGTCACTGCTGCTCTGCACTGCATTCTCCTCCAGCTCCATTGTCCTCTCCTTCTACTGACGTCTGTAAGAAAGAAGAGAAACAGGCCATTTTATAAAGAACCATCACTCTTTCACAGAAATAAAAAGACAACATCTGAAGTAAAGTTTTTCTCTTACTGTTCAACTACCAAGTTGGTGGATGGACAGGGACAAATTCAGCTACCTCTATTGTCACTGGTTTTCCATATTTGCAGGTCATTGACACAAAGAATTACAACAATACAAGCTGCTTTAGGGCGTATAAATATTTTTCTCCCTTTCTCCCTCATTCTTTTCCAAGCCCATTTCCCCTGTACCAACTGTGTCCACCTTTAAAACCTTTTCCAGCACAACCAAATATTTGTTCTAATGTGGTGACCACAACTTCAACCACCACTTCAAGTGTGATTTAACCAATGACTGGTAAACCTGCAAAATAACATTTGAACTCTATGAATTCTATGCCACCTCCTATGAAGGCATGAATGGTATATGCTGCCCACCACAAGATGGGGAGTGCTAAAGGGAAGTGGAGAATAGATAATCCATTTTGGCTTATTCCTGAACACCCCACCTTCACAATGATCAAGGATCAACTTTATTTGCCTTATACATTTAATTAGGAATTTGCTGTGGTGCGTTGGCATGGCATGCAACAGAAATAAATACACTTACAAAGAAGAAATATATTAAAAAGTAAGCTTAGTGCTTTAGGTGCAGACATGGAATAAAATACAGTATGCATAAATATCAGCATGTATTTACAATGCAAACAGCACTATAAAAAGCAGTTTAATGTTTACAGTGAAGTGCAGTGTCTGGGTAACAGATAGAGGGGGTGGGGTGGGGACTAATTAGAATGGTTGATCAGAATAACTGCCTGAAGGGGGAAACGCTCACGAAGGTGCAACACCTTTGTTTTAATATTCCTATAGTGCATTCCAGAAGGGAGCTTTTGGAACAGACAGTCTGCAATGATTTTACCCGATGCTTCTTTGCCCCAGACACATACAAGTCCTGCAGTGATGGCACGCTGAAGGCAATGACCCTTTCCACCGTCCTGAAAGTTTGCTGTAGTTTTAATACATTGTGAAAGGAGACAGTAATGGCTGATGTTAAATCTGGTTTTAATTTTAAAAAAATCACAATTGATACACAAAAGCCATTTAAAAAAATATTTTGATAGACAGGGAGCAGAGAGAGAGAGTAAAGGCTAAGGGACCTGTCAGCATTCAGACCACAGTACTGAAGACCTGCAGTGCAGAACCAGCTGCCCATCCAGTCAATAGTTACATCACTGGGAACAATGAAGGTAATTCTGTTCACATTAAAGGTAAGTCGCCACCTAACCAGCCTACTCAGACCAATAGCAAAGTGACAGAAGGTGTCATCCACATGAAGTCTCTAAACTCAAACTACTCAGCAGTTTGATGCAGCTCTTGACCTCAAACTATGAAGCAAAAAGACGAGTGAATCCGTTCCCACCAGAGATTAAAGTTTAGCTTTATTTTTCACTCATACATCAAAACATATAGTGAAACGCCTCGTTTTGCATCAAATCAGTGAGGATTGCACTCGGCAGCCTACAAGCATTGTCAGAATAGCACATCCACAACTGACTAACCCTAACCAGTACACCTTTGCAGTGTGGGAGAAAATCAGAACAGCGAGGAAAACCCACCCGGCCACGGGGTGAAAGCACAGACTCCTTACAAACAGCAAAGGAACTGAACCCTGATCTACTGAATGCTGGAGCTGTTAGCCAGGTTATGGTAACTGCTATGCTACCATACCCCCGCCGTTTCAGCTGTTTACACTGAGTCAGTGGGTATCAAGGGAAAAACAATGCAGAATAGGATGTGGCTCTGGGATGTCAGCCATTCCAGTCTGATGACATGACCGCACGAGTTCCTCCCCAAAGTGCCCTGGATCCAACCACCATCAGCTGCTTCATCAGCAATTTTCCTTTCAGAAGGTCAGAAATGCCACTCGGAACTCCTCAGCAAATGAAGCCACCCAAACCCACGTGTAGCAATGCCGAGACAGCTGTCAGCTAAGGGACTGAAAAGTGACGAGCAATATTCATGTCACTCAAGTGCCACCTACACAGAAAGTCCAACCATTTCATAATATCATCTATGAGCTTTCAATCAATACTCTGGCCTAGGGTGTCACCAACTCTATCAGCAACATATCACAAAATTAACAGTAGGTCAAAGCTTGAATCCTGTACTGTTACCTCCACCACCAAGACCAGGGGCAGTAGGTGTGTGGGAACAAAACTCCAGGAAATTAAACATCCCAACTTGGAAACACATCCGCAGCCCATCCTCATCTCTGGATTTCCCACCCCAGGAGGCACATCCAGAGTATTACAGCTCAAGGCAGCTGGCTGCTCACCAACATCTCTCCAAGATTAGAGTTGGGTAGTATGAGCTGACTTTTCAGTGAAGCCCCCAGCTTGAAATATGAATAAATATAAAACTAATTCTGCCCTCGACTGTCCTGTTCACAGTAAACATGTTTATCCACATGGAATGAATGAGGCAATCGTACTCATCTACTCCTACTGGTCATCAGGAACAATATATAAAATCTTACCACAGAGCACAGTACCTATTCTAGAAGTGAAGTGGGGTTTCTATTCACATCACCAATGCTGGTACAATGCAAATGCAGACGGTATGGAGACTCTGTATGTTGGCTTCATTTATGCCAGCACTACTGTACAACACAATCTTGTCGCACTCCTTCAGAGCCACCAGTGCTACTGCTGAAACTACAGTCGGCCCTCCTTATCCGCGAATTCCGCATGCGTGAATTCAACCAACCGCAAATCGCCAAAACCCAGAAGTGCTCTTCCATCACTCGTTGTTCGAGCACGTGCAGACTTTTTTTTCTTGTCATTATTCCCTAAACAATACAGTATAACAACTATTTTACATAGCATTTACATTGTATTGGGTATTATAAGTAATCTAGAGATGATTTAAAGTATACGGGAGGATGTGCGTGGGTTATCGTAGATCTGGATTGAAAAAAAATTGGAAGTTCTCTTACTAAGTAAGTCGGAACAGGTACTTGTGGTATTATTTAGCGCCAGTTAGTCAAACGTTTGTCTTAGTATATAGTATATATTTTACCTTTCTATGCACATAAAACACTTATGAACGTATGTTTCAGTGCCGGCCTTGGGAAGTTCCGGAGTTCAATCCAGTGACAGACCGCTTTCGAGTGCGCTCTCCACCATGCCGGGTTGATGTGGAGGATCAAAAACCCAAAACCCGATAATTAAACCACTGTGTTGCTTAATAATAATTGTAGCTTTCATCGGGGCAGAGTCTTTCTCACTTTATCCTTTAAAATTGTTCTGATCGTTGACCGACATAGCCTAACGCCTTTCCAATGACCGATGGCATTTCACCTCTTTCCGATCGCTTTATTATTTCCACTTTATTTTCAATCGTGTTCGTGATTATTTTCGCGAACAGAAACACTGTGGATTCAGATCTCTACCGCCGGGTCCTAATGTCCACCACATTGAGAAAGGTTGAACAAGGGACTTGAGCATCCGCGCATTTTGGTATCCACAAGGGGTCCCGGAACCAATCCCCTGCAGATAAGCAGGGCCGACTGTATAGGGAAATTGACCTCTGCTGTGCTGATACACAACGGTACAACCAACACAGTTTTTACCGTAAAAGATCATTACATTAGGCAAAATATTCAAAAATGCCACAGACTCTTCACTATCACTCCACATGTTGCCTTTTGCAGATTTTCCAGGTAATTGGATATTATTCACATTAATATTTGAATACACTTCTAAATCAGTTTTTAAAACATTTTTACATGAATATCTTTCCACTGAACCTGACAAGTTTAAAAGTAGTGAGGAAACATGGTCCTAGTGAGCCAAACCCCAATCTATCAGAATTTCTGAACAACGGAACAGAAAGTGACTGAACTGTTGCTCCAACTTGTGCAATAGCAAGGCTAGATTGCTGCACACCTACTTTGAGAATATTTCCAGCCATTTTCGATCCACATAATACTTAATTTGTTCTGTTCTATAAAGCTGCAGCCAGGAATTCTGCTTTAATTTTGCCAAATGACAAAGTTAAGACTTCAGTTCATTTGTTCAGTTCACACAATTTAAATAAAGAACAATTATTCAACTTCAGTTGCTTAGTTCAAGATGGTGAAAAATGCTGATCATTTTATTTGCAAGAAACAAAAACGAATAGACCGTGAAAATATAACCACTTCGGCAATTTCTTTTGCAGCTAGATTTCTGCAATGCGAATATACCTAGTGAGTGATTTGGCTTTTCCTCCCCAGTTTAACCATCACATAGTAGTCAATCCCCACACTGCTGATCACCATCAACTGTCCCACCACTACAACTTGCCATTCAGCACCCTATTGGCCACGTTAATCAGCATTGCTCTATCTGGGATGGCAATGTGGGTGTGTGAAATGCCACCAAACCACACACTGACACCACAATCCATGTGGTATACTTTTCTTCGTCAGCCATCCAGGTGCTCCCACTTCCCCACATCTAGTCAGTCCAACGACCAACAGGACAGAATCTCTCCCTATTTGGGTACAGCAGCCCAACATCCAGTATTTACTACCCCACCCCCCACCCCAGCTGCTCATTTCAGCAAGGGAACCCCACCAACATCATACTGTCTTCTGCAGATAAAAGCTGCAATCAGTCCCTCTCTTCCTCCTGTGTCCACTTGCCCTCATTTCCTTCTTACCATTATTCTCCCCATCTTCATTCCCCTGCTCCCTCTCCGCTCCACCACCCTGTCACCCTCTTGAACTCTCCTAGCTCCTTACTCATCTGCCCCAGACACCTTCTGCCTTAGTACTCCAGCCCAGCAGGTTGATTGCTTATTTCTCTGCATAGATCTGCCTGGCCAGATGAGTTCTTCCAGCATTTTGGGTGTTTGTGGCTCAAGATTTCCAGCATCTACAGAAACTCTTGTGCTAATGTATACATTTGAAGAAGCCTACAATATGGATTGCACATCCCTAGTAACCTCCTGCCTGCCTGCTATTCTACACAAAACTCAGCCCCCCTCAAATACACTTTAGACATTTCAGTATGCAATCATTGAGCTCAAAACCAAGCCTCGCAACTAATTTATATCGACGTGCTGTTCCCTTCCCGTGTCCAGCTGATCCCTGTCCTTTTTCAACCCCCCTCTACACATTTCCCACTCCCATGTGTACCCCTCATTTATCACCCTCCCCCCTCGATGGGCATTCACCCACCCCCTCCCCCTCCCCCTCCCCAGCCCTGGCCCCCGTGATGCTGCCCTCCTCATTGCCTGAGCCGCCCGGCTGCAATTCCGCGCAGGCATTGAGCCGAGCTCCTATGGAGGGGGGGACGTGAGCCTGGGCCCTCAGGCCCCGCTCCGTCAGGCCGCCTCGGCCTCGCCTCCCGCGCTCCCACCGCCACCCGCCGTCCGAGCGGCCGCCCCACCCTCACCTTGGCCCCGTCGCCGAGGAGAACGTGAAATTAACTGAGTACAGGAGCGGCGCCACCACGCCCGAGCTGCCCACAAACCTACACAAATAACACGGCAATCTTGAAAGACGCCATCTCGCCTCCCATGCCGCCTCACTCCCTGGGCCTTCTTTTGTATCCATCAGCGTAAGGACCGGTGCCGTCGCCAACGGGACGCAACCGGGAGGCTCGGGCTGCTTAGCTACATCCTCCGTCTTGTGGCCGCTGAGACCCGGGGAGGTGCCGGTTCAACTTTCCACAGGCTTTGCCACAAAATGAAAAGGGATGATGGAACTATGTTTTCTCTGGGCTGGCGGATGCGGATATCGGATCGGTGCGGTAACGCGGTGCAGCAACGATCCATGTCGAGGCGTCCGCGCGTCTGACGTCAGAGCTGTCGCTGGGGGGGGGGGGGGGGTGAGGGGGGCGCTGGGCGAAGTTAAAGCCAAGTTCAGAATCAGGTGGCGTTAAGTTTGGTCATTGTAAAGCAGATTAATTAAAAATCAGTGTACCAGTTTTCTTTAATGTAGAAAAAGCTTATGATACGTTATAAAAAGGGAATAGGTGGGTAGAATTTTCAAATGGATTGAATAATTTTTATGTGACAGGAAGGTACAAGATATGGTGGGAACAACATTTTGTAGGGAGTGTGAGATGGGGAATGGAACTCCACAGGGGGGTGTGTACCCCACTCCTTTTTAATATTCTGATTAACGATATTTCCTTAAATGTTGACTCAGACTACAGCTCAACATTCAATACCACCATCCCCTCAAAACTAATCAATAAGCTCCTAGACCTTGGCTTCAATGCCTCCTTAATTGGATTATTGATTTCCACAACTGCAGACTCCAGTCAGTTTGGATTGGAAAAAACATCTCCTCCACTATCCCCATCGGTACAGGAGCACCACTAGATTGTGAGCTTAGCCCCCTGCTCTATCTGCTTTACACTCACAACTATGTGGCTAAACACAGCTCCAATACCATATTCAAGTTTACTGACAACATCACTGTCATAGGGTGAATCAAAGTTGGTGATGAATCAACATATAGGAGGGAGACTGAAACTCTGGCTAAGTGATGCCATAAGAACACAGTCTTAGTCAATGTCACAAGACCAAGGAGTTCAGGAGAAGGAAACCAGAGGTTAGTGAGCCAGTCTTCATGGGAGAATTAGAGGTGGAGTGGTCAGCAACTTTAAATCCCTCAGTGTTATTATTTTGGAGGACCTGTCCTGGGCCTAGCGCATAAGTGCAATCATGAAGAAGGCACAGCAGTGGCTCTATTTCGGAGTGCGAAGATTCAACATGACACCTAAAGCTTAGATAAACGTCTATAAATGATAGTGGACAGTATATTGACTGGCTGCACCACAGCCTGGTACGGAAACACCAGTGCCCTTGAATGGAGAATCGCAGGAAGAGTAGATAATATGGCATAGTCCATCACCGGTAAAGCTCTCCCCACCACTGAGCACATCTACATGATGTGCTGTCTCAGGAAAGCAGCATCTATCATCAGGGATCCCCACCACCCAAATCATCAGGAGGAAGGTGCAGGAGCCTCAGGACCCACACCATCAGGTTCAGGAACAGTTATTACTCCTCAGATACCAGGCCCTTGAACCAAAGTGGATAACTTCACTCGCTGTCACTGAACTGTTTTCTCAACTAATGGACTCACTTTTAGGGACTTCATCTCATGTTCTTGATATTCATTTATCATTATTATTTGTTTCTTTTTGTGTTTGCACAGTTAGTTGTCTTTCGCATACTGGTTGAATGCCCAGGTTGGTGCAGTCTTTCATTGATTCTGTTATGGTTATTATTCCATAGATTTATTGAGTATGTGATGCACCATCAATAACTCTCGGAGACGGGAGGCGAATGATAAGCTTTTATTAGCTGCAAGAGACCACCACACAACATCCTGGAGACTGAGGGAGGAGCAGTGCCTCCAATCGCCTTTATCCAGGGGTCTGTGGGAGGAGCCACAGGAGCAGTCAGCAGAGGGGCGTGTCCAGACAGGTATATGTAGTTCACCACAGAATGCCTGCAAGACAATGAATTTCAGGGTTGTATATGGTGACTTTGATAATAAATTTACTTGAAGTTTTGAACATCAGTGGCAGAGTAGTGGAAACTAAGCAGTTTCAAACTCCTGGGAGTGCACATTTCACACAACCATTCAGGGTCACAACCTTTCATGGTAGAGGCAGGTTGGATATTGTCATTTAAAGTAAAATTGGATAGGTATATGGACAGGAAAGGAATGGAGGGTTATGGGCTGAGTGCAGGTCGGTGGGACTAGGTGAGATTAAGCGTTCGGCATGGACTAGAAGGGCCGAGATGGCCTGTCTCTGTGTTGTAATTGTTATATGGTTATATGGTCCCAGAACCCATTCCATTCAATCAGGAAATCTGATCAATGCCTCTACTTTCCGAGGAGGCTGAAGAAAGCTGGACTATGCACATATATACTCAACGTAATTCTACAGGTGCACAGTAGAGAGCATCCTAACAAATTGCATCACTGCAAGATACAGATACTGCACTGCGGTAGACATGAAGGATCGACAGCGGATAGTCAAAACTACCCAACACATCACCGCCACCAGCCTACCCACTATCAAGAACACATCAAGAAAGGTGCTAGAATAGGGCCAGTAACAGCATGAAGGATCCCACACCTTGTTCATGGACTGTTTGTCCCACTCCTTTTGGGGAGGTAGCAGCATAGCATCCAACGCCAGGGACACCAGGCTCAAAAACAGTTACTTCCCCCAAGCAGAAAGACTGATTAACACTTTCATCCACTAACCCACCTCTCCATGCCCCCAACCACTACTACTTTAGCATATCCTGTCAGAGTCACCTTATGTACAGACTCCTGTGCCTAGCATCACCTTATGGACACGCAATCTATTTATGTGTATATGCTATCTTATTTATTAATATTGTGTTTTTTATTATTATTGTGTACTTTAACTTACTGTTTTTTTGTGCTGCATCTGATCTGGAGTAAAAATTATTATGTTTTCCTTTACATTTCTGTACAGGAAATGACATTAAACAAGCTTGAATCTTAAATCTTGATCTTGAGATGCTTAGTTGGGTGTGATTGGGATACAAGTAGGAGGTCACTTAAACAAATGTATATTGCTGTAATCAGATCTGTCTTTGATTATGGATATGTTGCTTACGGGTCAGCCTCACAGGTAATCTTAAGGACCCTATATTAAGTCCAAGTTCAAGCCTAATTTTGGCATTACTGGTAGAAATGGGTGAAGTACCTTTATATCTATGAAGGTTTCAGTTAGCAGTGGTTCATTGGGTTAACATAAGAGAGCTTAAAGTTCGTCATCCAATATTGGCAACATTACTAGAGTGTTGGGAGTGTTACTTTATTTGTAAAGACTTAAGTTTTGGGTAGATGGGAAATGAATGGGCACAAATTCTTGGGTTGTTTAACGTGGAATATAGTCCCAGTGTACCCCTTTCTGCTGTTCCTAAGGTTTTTCCCTTTGCCTGTGGTTGACTTAAGCCTTCAAGAAAAGATCAAGATGAAGATTCATTTCCATTTTCAATCTTTTTTTGATTTAAAAGAATAAGGATAGATACAAGAAAGAGGAGAAGTTATCTCAAATACATATTTCAATAATAGTACAAACAAAGAAAGGAATATACACTGTCAAAATCATATGTAGTATTAAGCTAATGTAAAGAGAAAAAAGAGAACCACATCTCCTCTTAACAATTCATAGAAAGAAAGACTCAGAAATTTCTTTTATTGAGAAACCCCCCCCCCCCCACTAAACTAACCTAAAACAACAAAAATAGGGGACTGGGCAGTCCACTTTGAGGATGCAATTAACAAAAAAGGAAAAATCCTTCTGCTCAAATCTAAAACTTCGCGGAGAAGAAAAAAAAGATTAACTGAAAAAGTAAAAAGAATTAGATCATATGAAAATATTGAATAAAAGGTTGCCAGGTTTGCTCAAATTTAAAAGATGTATCAAACGTCCGACTCCCAACTTTCTCCAAACTTAAACACAACATAATGGAAGAGAGCCAGGAAAAAACAGTGGGTGGATTAGGATCCTTCCAATACAATAGAATAGCTCTCCTAGCCAATAAAGTTGAGAAAGCTATCATGCATTGAACGGAAGCAGAAACATTTCCTGCTTCCTTTGGAATAATCCCAAAGATTGCCGTAAATGAATTAGGTTGTAGATCCAAACCTATGACTTCTGATAACGTTCTAAAAACATCTCTCCAAAAATTATTTAACTTTATGCAGGACCAAAACATATGAGTTAAGGTAGCCACCTCAGTGTTGCATCTGTCACAGGTGGGATTTATATTAGAAAAAATATGCGCTAGTTTATCTTTTGATGTATGCGCCCTGTGCACTACCTTGAACTGAATCAAGGAGTGACGGGTGCAGACAGATGAATTGTTAACTAAATGACAAATTTCATTCCATTGATTATCTGAAAGTGACTCTTGAAGTTCCAATTCCCAAGCATGTTTAACCCTATCATTAGACATCATTTGTAATTCAATAGCTGTTTATATATATTGGCTACTAATCCTTTTTGAAATGGTTTAAGCCAAAAAATAACATCTATCATATTTAGTAAATGAGCAAATTTGTAATTGGTAATTCGGTAACAAATCATGTAAAAAATTCCTGACTTGTAAATATCTAAAAAATTGTGCATTAGCTATAATATGTTTGTCCACTGACTGCGAAAAAGACATTAAACAATCCTCTAAGAATAAATCTAGAAAAGTTTTTATTCCCTTAATTTTCCATGTTAAAAAGGCCTTATCTAAAATTGATGGTTTAAAAAAAAGTTAAGATGAATATTACTAGAAAGAACAAAGTTATTTGAGTCAAAAAATCTGCGAAACTGAAACCAAATTTTTAATGTATGTCTAACAATGGGACTAAGATCTTGTCCACCAATCCTACAAAACAAAAAGGGAAGAGAAGCTCCCAGTGAAGAAGCCAAAGAGAACCCCCTTACCGAGTTCTCCTCCAAGTAGAACCATGAAGGACAGTCCTGGTTACCTAAACAGTGAATCCAAAAAGTAATATAATGAATATTAATTGCCCAGTAATAAAATCTAAAGTTTGGTAAAGCCAAGCCTCAATCTTTTTTTAATTTTTGCAATAAAGGTCTACTCACTCTAGAACTCTTATTATTCCAGATATATGACAGGATCATAGAATCTATTCTATCAAAAAAATGTTTTCGGGACAGAGGATGGAAAAGCTTGAAACGTATAAAAATTATGGTAAATTTGTCATTTTTATAGCATTTATTCGACCAATTAATGACATCGTCATAGGCGACCATTTGGAAAACATTTGTTGTGTATATTCAATTAAAGGAAGAAAATTATATTTATATAGATCTTTAAAATTTTTAGTAATTTTAGTACCAAGATAGGTAAAATAATTTTTTTAGCAATATTGAAAGGTATTTGATCATAATAATCAGAATAATTATTAATAGGAAATAATTCACTTTTATGTAAATTTAACTTATATCCAGAGAAAGTACTAAATTCAGTGAATATGGATAACATGGAGGTAATAGATTTCCTAGGGTCTGAAATGTAAACTAATAAATCATTTGCGTATAACGAAACCTTATGCACTTTATCCCCTCTCTTAATGCCCTGAACAGAGTTGGAATCCCTAAGAGCGATAGCAAGTGGTTCTAAAACCAAATTAAATAATAAAGGACTAAGAGGACATCCCTGACAGGTTCCTCTATATAATCTAAAATATGGAGATTTTTGATTGTTAGTTATAACCGCAGCCATCGGGGCTTGATAGATCAGTTTGATCCAGGAAATAAATCCTGGACCAAAATTATATCTCTCCAAAACCTGAAATAAATAAGGCCATTCCACCCTATCAAAAGCTTTCTCTGCATCGAGAGAAACAATACATTCAGATTCTTTAACCGAGGGAGAATAAATAATATTTAACGATCTTTGAATATTAAAATGTGAATACCTATTTTTAATAAATCCAGTTTGATCATTTGAAATAACAGTAGGCAAAATATTCTCAACCCTATTAGCCAGAACCTTCAAGAGAATTTTAAAATCCTCATTCAATAAGGAAATTGGTCTATAGGAGGCACATTCAGATAGATCTTTTCCTTTTTTAGGAATCAATGAAATTGATGCCTCAAAAAATGTTTTTGGAAGATTCCCAGAGGATATAGAATCAGTGAAAGTTTGACAAAGATGTGATGTAAGCACTTCAGTAAAGGTCTTATAAAATTCCGCTGTATATCCACCTAGTCCTGGAGATCAAGATGAAGACTGATCGTACATCAGTGATACAGGTAGGTCAGCAATTTCTGCAAGGCAGATATTATAGTTTCTTACATACCTATATAGATGGTTCAAAAAATCCAGTGATAGCTCATTCGTGTATTTATGTTCCAAAGTTTCAGGTGACTATTAAGAAAAGACTATCAGGCAAACAATCAGTATTCACATCTGAGACGGTTGCTATCATTTTAGTCTTGGTATGGGTTGAAGAAGTATGTCTGATTATGTACTTATCTGCTGTCATTCATTCTTCGTTTTGACATCTATTAAAACAGATATATCAAATTGTACGCCAGACATTCACCTAGAGAGTGGGCAACATCGGATAAGGCCACAGTGTCCAGGCTTATGTATCCTTTCCTTTTGGGTCCCCGGTTAGGTTGGGGTTGAAGGAAGCAAAGTAGTAGACCTTCTAGCCAAGCAATCACTAAGAAATAAGTATGCAAATGTCGTGGTGCCTTTGCATAAAGAGGAGGTGAAAGCCTTAGTTAAAAATTCTATTCAATCACTGTGGCAACAAAATTGGGATAAGGAAAGGAAAGTTTGGCATTTATATAAAATCAGAGGATGGTGGGAGTTCAACTGGGAGATGTGTATAACAGGAGGGAAGAAGTTATACTTACATGTTTATGTATGGACAGTAATTCTTTGTACAGAACTCTTATCTATGATATGGATATTTGTAAAGAGTGCACTTGTTAAGAAACAGTGAAGCATATACAGTATTGTTTGAATGTGGACCCTATGAGATGCAAAGGAAACATCTAATTGCAAAATTGAGATCTTTGGGACAGGGACAGTTTAACATGGAAAGTTAGTTACGATATCACTGTGATCCTAATGTATATAAGTACGTATTTGATTTTTTGATATTATTTGAGCTATTTTCGGTGGGGGAGAGAATTAAAGTGGGTGGACTTCCTGTCTTTGCTCCACACTCCAGCTCAGTAGGTGGCAGTAATGCACCTTGTGTTGGTCTGCTAAACTTCATTAAACATCACCTGAAGAAAAAGAATCAGTATCAGGTCTATTATCATTGACATGAAAGTTGTTTTAAAAAAACATGAAAGACAGAATAATTACAATAAGTTCAAATAAATAAATAGACAGATGATGGATACAAGAGCAGAAAAGTAGAGGTAGTGTTCATGGACCCTTCAGAAATCTGATGGTTGAGGGAACAAAAATATTGAGTGTGCATCTTCAGGCTCCTGTACCTCTTGTCTTATGGTACTAGTGAGAAGAGAACTTATCCTGGATGATGACTGTCCTCAGTGATGGATGCCACATTCTTGAGGCACCACCTTTTAGATATATCCATGATGGAACCGGCTGAGTCTAAAACCCTCTGCAGCATCTTGCCGTCCTGTACATTGGAAACTCCATACCAGACTGTGATGCAACCAGTCAGAAAGCTCCCACCATACATCTGTAGAAGTTTGCAAGAGTCCTTGGGAACATACCATATCTCCACAAACTCCTTCAAAGTTCAAAGTAAATTTATTATCAAAGTATGTATATGTCACTATATACAACACAAGTCTTAGGTACTCTAGATTTTGTATATAAATTTTGTTTTAGATGTTTAATTGTTGTCTTCTGCATTAGTGTGTCAGTAGAAAAGTAAATTCTAGACTTGCAAACATTTATTTTCTAGAAAGTTAAATGTTACAGAGAATTTTTTGTATTACAGATAGTAATATATTAAATAATAGACCACTTTTCAAATAAGAGCTTGATTACTTTGTAGGTATATAGCCCAGTGCATGATTAAACAAAGATAACAAACAGGATGCTAATGATCAATGACATAATGAGTTGCATGAACTAAACAGATTAACTGAAGGAATCAAACTGGGCAAAGGACAAAAGGTGAGGGTGTGGCAGATGTGACAGCTTAACCTTCAAATCATCAATTCTTACACCAGGGCAAGAGTGATCATAGCAACAAGACACAATGTGGTCATCCAGCATCAGGAAGCTCTCCCCCAAGCAGAAACTTGGCTGCAGACAGGAGTTTCAAATGTGCTGTCCAAACTCTTCTGAAGAAGCACAAAGAAACGGGCAAGGTTGAGGACCAGAGACATAGTGGTCAGCCACGGAAACTGAGTTCAGCAGATAAGAGATACACCAAACTGATTTCCCTGCTAAATCTGCAGAAGTCCAGCGCTGCTATCAGCTTGGAGCTCCCAGAAACCCCCTGAAACTGAAGTAGTGCAAAGAAGTCTTGTCAGAAGCATAGAAGAATGAGGGGAGATTTGATAGAGGTGTATAAAATTATGATGGGTTTAGATTGAGTGAATGCAAGCAGGCTTTTTCCACTGAGGCTAGGGGAGAAAAAAAACAGAGGACATGGGTTAAGGGTGAAAAGGAAAGAGTTTAAAGGGAACATTAGGAGGGGTTTCTTCACACAGAGAGTGGAATGAGCTGCCAGATGAAGTGGTAAATGCGGGCTCACTTCTAACATTTAAGAAAAACTTGGACAGGTACATGGATGAGAGGTGTATGAAGGGATATGGTCCAGGTACAGGTCAGTGGGACTAGGCAGAAAAATGGTTCAGCACAGCCAAAAGGGCCAAAAGGCCTGTTTCTGTGCTGTAATGTTCTATGGTTCTAAGTGATCCTCATGGAAGAGTTGCTGACACAAAGCCATTCCTCTGAAGTTAAAACAAAGATGAAAAACTCACCTATGCACAAAAACATGAGGGCTTGGGTGCTGAACAGTGCCAGCAAGTGCGCTGGACTGATGAGTCAAAATTTGAAATTTTGGGCCCATATTGTAGAAGAGCTGGACAGCGCTATGTGGCTGAGTGTCTGCAGCCAATAGTGAATCACGGTGGTGGTCCCCTGCAAGCTTGGGCATGCACTTCTGCAAATGGAGTAGATGATCTGATCAGAATTAATGGAATTCTCAATGCTCAATCCTCAAGCATATTCTCACCATCATGCAATACCATCAGGGAGGCATGTGATTGGTCCCAACTTCATTCTGCAGCAGGGCAATGACCCCAAATCACTGCTGTATGGATTACCAGGCGGGACAGAGCAAACAAGACTGCCAAAGTCTGCAGAAGAACTGTGGCAAGATCTCCAAGATGCTTGGAACAACCTACCAGATGATTTTCTTCCAAAACTGCACGACAATGTACCTAAGAGAATTGATGGAATTTTAAAGGCAAAGGGTGGTCACATCAAATATTGATTTGATTTAGATTTTGACTTTTTACTGCTCTTTAAAGTCATTTTTTGATATTTAGAAGCTTATCATTATTTTTGAAAGCATCTTTTATTTTACAGATTTTATTTATATGTGCCTAAAACTTTTGCACAGTACTGTACTATCTTGAGATTCATTTTCTTGTGGGCATTTGCTGTAGATACAAAGAAACACAATAGAGTCAATGAAAAGCTACACACAAAGAAGGACAAACAGCCAATGGGCAAAATAAGACAAATTGTGCAAATACAAAAAACAAATACTGTAATAATAAAAATGAATAAATATATAATAAAAATACTGAGAACATGAGTTGTAGAGACCTTGTAAGAGAGTGCTCCACTTCATGGTTATTCATAATTGCATTAAATGTGTTGAGCCCAGGACAGATTGGTTGAGATGTGGACACTCAGGAACTTGAAGCTGCTCACCCCTGCTGACTCTTCAATGAGGAATGCTGTGTGTTCTCCTAGCTTCCCCTTCCTGAAGTCCACAATCAATTCCTTGGTCTTGCCGATACTGAGTGCAAGGTTTTAATGATATATGCACAAGTAGGTACGTGCCTGCATGGGTACAATGTAAAGTTCACTTGCAGCAGTATCACGGGCACATAGCATCAGAGAAGCTGCCTTCACAAAAGAACACATAAATTATACACTATTTTTGTAAGATAGCACAAATAGAATTTTAAAGAGCAAAGTTCATTTCAGTGCAAAGTGCTAAGGTGGATGTAGTGTTTCTAAACTCTGGTTGAGTCATGGATTTTTGTGTAGTACAACATGGATACAGGCCCTTTGGCCCAACCACTCCATGCTGACCATGGTGCCCACCCAGTTAATTCCAAATTCCTGTGTTCGGCCCATATCCCTCCAAACCCCACTCCTGCATGTACTTATCCCAGTGCTTTGTAAATGATACCATTGTAACTGCCTCAACCACTTCCTTTGGTAACCCATTCCATATGCTGACGATCCTCTGCGTGAAAAAGTTAACCCTCCGGTCCCTTTTAAACCTTTCCTCTTTCATCCTAAACCTATCACCCTCAGTTTTGTTCTCCCTACCCTGGGGAAAAGACTATTACCATACACCTTATCCATTTCTCTCAAAACAATGCTGCTCCTCAAACTCCCATGCTCCAAGGAGCAAAGAGCTATCCTCGCCAAACTTTCCCTCTGCTCCTGGCAACATCCCTGCAAATCTCTTCCAGACTCTCTGCAGTTCAACTGTGTAACTCCCCCCCCCCCCCACCACACACACACACCCACCCACCTCCCCTCCACTCACACAAAACCGAACACAAAACTCGCACCAAAGACCCACATGGTTGGTTCAAGGGCCAAATGATGGAAGACAAGCAGCTGTTCATGAACATGGTGGTGTGGGAATTCAGGCTTTTGTACCTCCTGACCAATGGCATGGACATTTTGGATGCGATCTTCGACTGATTTTGCCTTCCTGAGACAGTGCCTCCTGTAAATGCTACTGATTGTAAGAGGGATGGGCCCATGATGTATTGGGCAGAGTTCACTGCCCTCTACAGCTCTTGTGTTAGTGTATTGGGCCCAGGATAGATTGTTTGATAGGCTGACACCCAGGAGCTTGAAGCAGCTTACCCTTTCCACTACTCACCCCTCAATGAGGATTGATCCAATGACTTCCCCTTCCTGAAGTCCACAATCAGTTACTTGATCTTGGTGAAAACCAAGAATGGCATGAAATCTCAATGTGTCAAATTTTGCCTGTGAATGAGCTGATATTTAAGCCCCACATGTATACAGTCCAGTGAAGTAAAGAAGAAATGTTACCAAGCCAGGGGTCAGAACTTCCAGGTGAGGCTTTGAACCAAAACTTGCAAATGTCACTCCACTCTTCAAGAAAGGAAGGAGGCAGATAAAAGGAAATTATAGGCCAGTTAGCCTGACCTCAGTGGTTGGGAAAGTGTTGGGAGTCAATTGTTAAGGAAGAAGTTTCGGGGTACTTGGAGGCACATAATAAAATGAGCCGAAGTCAGCATGGTTTCCTTAGGGGAAAATCTTGCCTGACAAATTGCCGGAATTCTTTGAGGAAATAACAAGCAGGATAGAGAAAGTAGAATTGGTGGATGTTGTTAATTGGATTTTTTCAGAAGGCCTTTGACAAGATGCCACACATGAGGTAACTTAACGAGTTAAGAGCTCATGGTATTACAGGAAAGATACAAGCATGGATAAAGCAGTGGCTGACTGGCAGGAAGCAAAGAGTCCTGATGAAGGGTCTCGGCCCGAAACGTCAACTGTACTTCTTCTTATAGGTGCTGCCTGGCCTGCTGCGTTCCACCATCATTTTGTGTGTGTTGTGGGAATAAAGGGATCCTTTTCTGATTGGCTGCCAGTGATTAGTGGTGTTCTGCAGGGGTCAGTTTTGGGACCGCTTTTTTATGTTGTATGTCAATTATTTGAATGATGGAATTGATAGCTTTATGCCAAGTTTGTGGACAAGACAAATATGGTATAGGTGGAGGGATGGGTAGTGCTGAGGAAGCAGGATGGCTTAGTCAGATTAAGAGAATGGGCAAAAAAGTGGCAGATAGAATTCAGCGTAGAGAAGTGTATGGTCATATACTCTGGTAGAAGGAATAAAAACATAGACTATTCTCTAAGCGGGGAGAAAATCCAAAATTCTGAGGGGCAAAGGTCTTAGGTGACCTCGTGCAGAATTCCCTAAAGGTTAACTTGCAGGTTGAGTCAGTGATGAGGAAGGCAAATGTAATGGTAGCTTTCATTTTGAGAGGACTAGAATAGAAAAACAAGGATGTAATGCTGAGGCTTTATAAGGCACTGGTGAAGCCTCACTGGGAGTATTGTGAGCAGTTTCAGGCCCCTTATCTAAGAAAGGGTGAGATGTTGTTGGTTAGGGTTCAAAGGAGGTTCACGAGAAAGATTCCAGGACTGAAAGGCTTATCGTATGAGGAGTGTTTGATGGCTCTGGGGCCTGTACTTACTGGAATTTAGAAGAATGGGGTGGTGGGCATCTCACTATAACCTATCAAATGGTGAAAGGCCTCAATGGAGTGGATATGGAGAGGATGTTTCTTATGGTGGGAGAATCTCAGACCAGAGGGCACAAACTCAGAATAGACATCCATTTAGAATGGAGATGAGGAGGAATTTTTTTATCCGTAGTGTGTGAAGCTGTGAAATTCATTGCCACAGGTGACTGTGGAGGCCAGGTCATTGGGTGTACTTAAGATGGAGGTTGATAGGTTCTTGAAAAGTCAGGGCATGGAGAGAAGGCAGGAGAATGGGGTTGAGTGGGAAATGATGAAATGACAGAATGGACACGATGGGCCAAATGGCCTAATTCTGCTTCTATGGCTTATAACCTTTTTAATTGCCCTTTCCTTTTCTTAATGATCATGGAACCTAGTGTAAAAATTGCCCCATGTTGAATCACACAGCATTCTGTCAGGATCGAGGATTAGACTGAAGTTTGAGGATACTACAACAGGTATTATGGTACTCTGCAATGGCTCATGAGGAAAGATGGGGACCAGAAGACTGTGGTGAGACAGGAAGTGATCAAGGGGCTATTGGGTGAGGATCATTCCCTCTGTAACTCACACAGGGTTTCAGACCTTGGCCCTTGGTTCTCAACAACATCATGAATGTTCCTTTGCTTACTTAGAGCAGTCGAGGAGTGAGAGATTCCAAGGAGTTATTGGAATATTAAATTACTTCAAGGAGGCTTTGAACACATCTTTGAATCACGTCCTCTGCCGCATCTGTCGGGATAGCAGTTTCAAAGCTGGGCCTAATACATTGAGACACTAACACACTAAGAAGGCACACTAGTGGCACACTAGGAGTTTGAAGATATTTGGTGTGTCACCTAATAACTTGCAAATTTCTGCTGATATACTGTGGAGAGCATTTTCATGGCGGCCCAGTGCACTGATCTCAAGGCACTGCAGAGGGTCATAGACTCAGCAAGCTCCATCAAGGCCACAACCCTCCCTGGCATCGATGACATCTTCAAAGTGCAGTGACTCAAAGAAGTGATATCCATCATTATGGACCCTTACCCCCTAGGACATATATCAAACTCAAGGCCCGCGGGCCAAATTCGGCCCGCGGTGGAATTATCTTTGGCCCGCGAGATAATATCTAATTACTATTAAAGCTGGCCCCAGTAATCGAAGCGCCTATGGCGTATGATATGGCTAATGCTGAGTTTATTCAGGTACCAGGTTTTCAGGGTTTTTAGTGTTTATTCGGCAGTCTTCTTCATAAGAAACGGAATTTGTAAAGTGAAACACTTTGTAGTTATAGCAGAAACTGAGACACGAGAGCAGGCTGAAAAAATGGAGGCAACGAAAGCTGCGTTCGCACGCGTCTGACTGATCCAGCCCGCATGAAGCTGTATTTTGCTCAATCCGGCCCGTGACCTAAAATGAGTTTGACACCCCTGCCCTAGGACATGCCCTCTTCGAGTTACTATGATCAGAGAGGAGGTACAGTAGCCTGAAGAACCATAGCCAGTATTTCAGTGCCGCCCCTTCTTCCCCTCCAATGTCAGATGTCTGAACACTCTATAAGCCATTATAGCTACCTAATTATTTTTTATACTATTTATTTTGTAATTTACAGCAATTTTATGTCTTTACACTGTACTGCTGCCACAAAATAACACATTTCATATAATCTAAAACAGTGATAGTAAACCTGATTCTGAACAGCTTCCTCCCTTCAGTCATTAGGTTCATGAACCCACTGGCAAAACCTAATCTCTACAGCTTAGCAACACCATAACCACTTTGATCTAAGGTTCCAAGGTTGTCAAGCCGAGAAGTGGTGGTGGGGACAAGCTCCCACTACCTAAAAGTGCTCCTCACGGCATGTGCCTCAAATAGCCTCTGACAACCAAGTCCAACTCCTGGCCTTCTCGCGTGGCTTGGCCCCTAAGCCCAGCAGAAATGTTTCTACTGACAGGAGAAGGGGCGAAGACAGGTCCTGCCACCTTAAAACCAGTGCTTCGGGTAGATGGAGCTTGTTAGCCTGGGAAGGCAGTCCATCTAAGAGAGGGAAAACTCTGATTTCAAACCTCCGCTGCCTTGTGGCCATACCCACTCATGGGAAAGGCTTAGGGAGTAAACCCTGAGGACAAATCCGGAGCTGGAGTCCCTGCAGTCCGACGTTGCCTTCAACCTCGCTCTGGCAACTCCTGCGAATTCACTGGTGCTAAGCTGTATCGGCCCTTGCCCTTCCCTTGGACAACATCAGTGGCATGGAGAGGGGAGACTCACTGCTTGGGCAACTGCTGGTCTTCCATACAACCTTGCCCAGGCCTGCGCCCTGGAGAGCGCGCTGATCCATGGTCTCACAAAACTAATGGATGCCACATTAAACCACTTTGATCACTTTGCAATAAAATGGGCTTTGAGTTCTGTTCTCTCTTGTAAACTTGTATATAATTTGTTGTTGAATGAATGTTTTCCCTGTGAATAATGTTTACTTCAGTATATGGCTTATGGTATTTGCAGAGATGTGTTCTGCGACCCCTACTCCTTATGATTTTTATAATGGCTTGATGAGGAAGTGGAAGGGTGGATTAAAAAGTTTGCAGGTGACACTGAGGTTGGTGGTAATGTGGATAGTGTGGAAGGTTGCTGTATTTACAAATGAATATTGACAGGATGCAGTGCTTGGTGAAGTGGCAGAAGAGTTCAGTCCGGAGTTCAAGAGCTGTAAGGTAATGTCGCAGCCCTATAAAACTCTGGTTAGACTACACTTGCGGTATGGTGCTCAGTTTTGGTCACCTTGTTGTAGGAAGGATGTGGAAGCTTTGGAGAAGGTACACAGGAGATTAACCAGGATGCTCTCTGGATCAGAGAATGTATCTTATGAGTATAGGTTAAGTGAGCTAGGGCTTTTCTTTTTGGAGCGAAGGAGCATGAGTGACTTGTAAAGGTGAATAAAATAAGAGGCCTAGATGGAGTAGACAACCAGTGCCTTTTTCCCATGGAGGCAATGGCTAATATGAGAGAGCATAGTTTTAATATGATTAGGGAAAATATCAGGGACATGACAGAGGTAGGGTTTTTACAGAGTGCTTGGTGTCTGGAGTGCACAGCCAGGGGTCCCAGTAGACACTGATACAAAAGGGACATTTAATAGTCTCTGAGATAGACACATAGATGTAAGAAAAATTGAGGATTATGAGCTGCATATGAGGGAAAGTTAGATTGATCATGGAGCTGGTTTATAAAGATCAGCACAACAACATGGGTTGAAGGGCCTGTATTGTGCTGTACTGTTCTCAGTTCTGTTGCCTGCTGTGTTCCTGCAAGTAAGTTTTTCATTTTACCTGTGCATGCGTGTGCTTGTGCCTGTGACAATAAACTTGCCTTTATTTATTTATTTGGTGATATAGCGCAGGGTGGGTCCTCCCGGCTCTTTAAGCCATGCAGCCCCAGTAATCCCACAACCCTGATTAACCCTACCTTATTCACCGGACAATTTTAGTGACCAATTAAATTATCTGGTACACATTTGGACTGTGGGAAGAAACCAGAGCACCCAGAGAAAACCCACACATTCCATGGGGAGGTGTACAGAGGCTCCTTACAGAAAAGCACCAGAATTGAACTCTGAACTGCAGAATGCCCAGAGGTGGAATAGCATTGCACTAACCTCGGCACCACTATGGCATCCATCGCAACCCTACTTTAACTTTGACTTTGAGGTTTCTTTTGCCTGTTGAAATTTACTGAGTTATTTCTATTTTAGTTGCATTTTGGGGGTAATTTTCACAAGCAGCAATAGAGGGCACTGCAGTGTGATAAATCCCTGAAGTCTGTCTATCAGCTTCCTACGGTAAAGTGTCAGCTTCTCTTTCCAACAATGTCCATCTTTATCCACCCTGACAAGTTGTGGAGACTTCTGATTGTGGAATTTCTCTCCACACATTTTAATGTAATAATGAAATTCCCACCCATCTCCATTTAAATGGACATTGTTCTATTCTGAGGTTGTACCCTCTGGACCTAGACTCCCCAACCATAGGAAACATCCTCTTCACATTAACTCTTTCTAGGTTTTCCAACACTTTGATACCTTCCAATAAGATGCCCCCCTCATTCGTTTAAATTCCAGCGGGTAAAGGATCAGAGCCATCAATTGCTCCTCATATGACAAGCCTTTCATTCCCAGAATCATTCATATGTACCTCCTCTTAGCCCCCTCCAATATCAGCACATCCATTCTGAAATAAGGGGCCCAGAACTGTTCACAATACTCTAAAAGAGGCCTCAGAAGTGCCATATAAAGCCTCAACATTGCATAAGGTTTTATGAGGCATGATGGGGGGGGGGGGGGGGGGGGGGAAACAGGGAGAGGGAGGTTAAACTGCAACCAGCCAGCAGGGAAGGAAGTAATAGGCATACGAGTGACACAGCTGCATTTTAAAGACTGTTGGTCAATTTTCTGGAATGATCTCTGCTTAGTCTTGTAGGTAGCCATTAGGGATGACAGCGTAGATGTAGATGCACATAGAGTAATTTGGGGAGAGGTTCTGAAGCAGAGCATTTTTGCTGCCCTGTTTGATTAGATCCTCCTTAACTTTTGGCCTTTCTGGAAACAAGTTTAGTTTTATCCAGGAGGGCCAAGAGGAGTGATTGTTAGATCATATTCTGGAGTTAGGTTATATAGCAAATGATTAATTTCAGCAACCAACCTTTAGACCTGGACATAGATTGTAGATTAAATTTAAAATGCATTCCTGAACAATAGTTTCCTAGAGCTGTGGACTGCAGTTCATTAAAAAAACCGGACAATGACAATTATCATTCATTTTGGTGTCTAGAGGTGTGGGTGCAAAGAAGGAAGTGTGAAAATTAGATGTAATTCAAAGGAAGTATTGTAGATACATCTTAAATATAGAATTGTCCTTTGATTTTTAACATATAAAATGTTATGTAATTATTGGGTTGAAGTGGCCTCTTCCTCCAAAAGGTCTCAATATGATGCCTGCTGCTTGTTTTGGTTGAATGAAGCTATATCGACTGTATCGATACTTCTGTATCGACTAGCTTTAGACTCTCTCCGGCCACTTTGTTCACATCACAGCACCCTGCACTGGCGCGCCCTCTCTCCTTCCTGTTATCCCTTGGCACTCCCCCACTCCTCACCAGCCCTCTCTCAGGAACAATGATCGCTCAGCCCTCCTTCCCTCAAAAATGATGGCAGATGATAGCTGAGGGTGGGGAGAGGGTAATTATACCCCTCCCATGCCAGAGAGGACCAGAGAGATGTGGTGGTCTGAAATCGAGGGGGGCTGGATCATCCTACGATAAGTAGCTTTGTGGTGAAACAAATCTACAGCTACATAAAGAATCAGGTGCCCACCTGGCTCCATGGAGGAGAGTCAACATGGTCTACTTCTACAGCATGGCAGAGTATTCCCACGTCGGGGACAAAGAAGGTGGTGGTGGAGCAATAGACAGAGAGAAAAACCCAGAAAATGGGCCCCAGAATGGGATATCTCCACTTTATGGATCATCTGAGAGTACGAAAGAGAGAGAAGGAGGGTGATGGAGGGGGAAAGATAGTGAGAAAGATGGCAGTGATGGGGAGAGAAAGGGGAATAATGGAGTGGGGTGGAGAGCAGGATGAGAACATACAACATAAATTATACAGCACAGACACAGGCTCTTCAGCTCATGGTGTTGTACTGAACTAATTATTAGCTAACTAAATGCGTGATTAAACTAATCCCCTCTGCCCACATAATACCATATTCACATCCTTCCATAAATATAAGAGTTTCTGCAGATGCCTCCCCCACCCGACCCCACACACACCCCACAGTATTTGGGCCACAGTAAATTAATATAAACAATAAATAATGGATGGCAATAAAGGCAAGTAGGCCTGGTGCTGGGGAATGCAAGTTTGGGCACATTGAAGGGAGGCCGAACCAGCAGTAAAGAGAACAAACACAAGAGGAAGAGTTATCCCACTGCCCAGACACAGACTCTCCAACATTCAGAGTGACACATTCTTCATTACCTTGGTCCTTAAAACACCCCCCCCCCACCACAAGATATTGAAAAAAGGCCACAAACTGTAGCCCAAGCAAACACTTTATAGCCTTAACACTTAAACTAATGACCATGGACTCCTAAAGCAACAAAGCAGATGTCTGATAAAGGCTCAACGGCCTGTAAATTAGGAGTAACTTGGTTTTAAATTAAAAATTGCAGCAATGAATTTTGGTGCCTTCCCTTTTGAAAAAGTGAAATGAACAGAGGAGAGGTTCAGGTGTACCTATCACATGTACATTGAAAACATTCAGTGAAATACATCATTTGTATTAACACTAACCAACCTGAGGATGAGCTGTGGGCAGCCTACAAGTGTCGCCATACATTCTGGCACCAACGTAGCACGTCTATAATGAGGCACAGGAGAGAGAAATCAGGACTGTTCGGTTCAAAGACAAGGGCATTGCTGAACCAACAAGTTAATCACTGACTGATTTCCAGCCAGTTCAATGGGATAGGGAGAAATAATGGGATGAATGGCCAGTCTAGTGAGCAAACCAATAGGTGTTTGCTAGGACCACATGGAATGTATCTGCAAAGGACACCAGAAATGCCCAGCCACAGGAGACTGGTTAATACTTAATGAACTGATAAAGACAAACAATCCAAGCCAACAGTCCTTGCTGGACAGTTTTAATTTGGTCCAGATTAGATCCACTGGAGGGAGAACACAACCTGATCCACAATCAAGGTGTGGTTCAGTCTTTACATTAAAGGGGATACAACACCTAGCCAGGCAAGGCCATCATTGGGAGAAACCTTTGTGAACATGCCCAGAACATTTATCTTCACAAAACCCAAGAAAGGGCTCTAAATAGGGGCCTCAACTTTCTACCAACTGCAAAACTGCATAAAGGACAAATCCTAATGGACAATCTAGTTCTACAACAAAATCAAACCAATGGATTACTTTGGTAATATACGCAAAATGCTGAAGGAACTCAGCAGGTTAGGCACCTTATATGAAAGGGAATAAAGAGTTGATGAGTCAGGTCAAGACCCTTCATCAGAACTTTGTACAATCCTGATCTATTGAGTTCAAAGAACTAACATATCTTCAAAAATCTGATGATGGCTATCTCTATAATAGTGATGGAAGTGACAAAATCGGATGTGGTTTGATCAAGTGGGCAAAATTAAATTATGCTGGTAAACTGATTGACCACCAGTGAGCATACACAAGACAGCAAACTGTTGTTCTGACTGTCAGTGCAGTTGAGGTTACTGAACATAACTTACAGCTTGATTTCAAATGAATCCATTTATTCACCAGAATTTTCTTAACATTATATCATTGATGCATTGTTGAATATTGCAGCCTTCCTGAAAATGGATGTAGAGGCAATTACAAATCGTCAATTTGTGACCCAATGGTTTGGTCATTTGTTTACTCCTATGTTTCAGTTGTCCAAAAGTTAAACTTACTATAACCATACTGAAGACAAGAGGACGTGACTGCAAGTGACGCAGGTAGAGGGATCCAAGAGGTAGTGCTGAAGGAGCTTCAACCCTTGAACTTGCACAACAGGTCTGAGATTGTTGCTCCCTGTGAGGATGAGCAATCAAACCATGGTACTGTGTTTCAGGGTGGGGGAGGTGGAAGAGGGGGAAGACATTTAGTTAAAATTGGGGAAAATATAGTCAAGAGAATAGACACAATACTCTGTTGGAAGGATTGAAAGACCCACAAACCATTGTTGCAAGGATCCTCGAGGACTGTGTTGTCTGCCTGGTGCCTGGGTCCAGGACATTTCATCTGACCTGTAGGGGTATTTAGAGTGGGAGAAGAAAGATCCAGTTGTCACAGTCCATGTCCAGGTGGGAAGAACAAGGGAAGAGTTACTGCTGAGGGAATTTGGGCAGCCTGCGACAAAAACAAAAAGCAGAACCAAAAAAGGGAAAAATCTCAAGATTGATATCTGAGCTACATGAACATTTGCACAGAGTTAATAAGACCAGACAGTGAAATGTGTGGTTGAAAGATTAGTGTGAGAGAAGTGGGTTTGAATTCATTGGATATTGGCACCAGTATTGAGGAAGGAAGGAGTTATTCCATGGGACAGGCTCCACCTGAACCATCAAGGGTTTCCCCACCAGTCACAAACGAACACAATCAAGCTTGTCTTCCTGGCAGCAAATGCTGGAGGGGATATCTGCCAACCCAGGATGGAATCCAGCAGCAGTAACATCAAGGGACAGGATGAGACTTGGTTAACAGTATGTGCAATGTCTGTACTACTGCTAAATCTCTGAGTCCCATTAACAGTATTTATTGGGTATGTAGCCAACAGGCATATCATTGACTGTCATGGGTATCCCTTTATGTTATGCTGCCTGGCCTGCTGCGTTCCATCAGCATTTTGTGTGTGTTGCTTGAATTTCCAGCATCTCCAGATTTCCTCGTGTTTGCTGAAGTCAGAGGAGCTTTTCTTGATTGTTGTGTGGACAAGACCCATATGCCTCAGTCGCCTGTTGCGGTCTCCGACGAAGGAGACAACAGGGAACCTGTGCGATTCCAGAATGCTTCGCTGGTTTGCTGATTTGGATGGAAATTTATAGGAAGCTGTGTGTGTTTTATAATTGAGGATGTGTATTTTATGATGGGGGTGTGTGTTTATGGCAGGAATGTATTGACAACAGAGAAAAACAGGACAGAGCTGGCATGGGGGAGAAGCTGATTTAACTTTTGTTGTTGATGGCTCAGCTTTACGTAAGGGTCTGGGAGAACCATGCACAGGATACACAATTGTTTCCCTCACATGTTGTGGAGGCAGCGGCACTTTCCGTGTCTACTTCAGCTCAACAAGCGAGCTCTTTGCACTCACTAGGGCTTGCATACTTAATAAAGGCCAGATTGCCAATATTTACACTGGACTCACGTTACGCCTCTGAAGTAGTGAATGATTATGGACGGATTTGGAAATGTTAGGAATCTTTGGGCTTTCCCCTATTAAAAATTCAGTGCATATCCAAAGCTTAGTGGCAGCATTACAGGAGCCTAAACAAGTTGCGATCGTTAAATGTGCAGCACATACTGGACAAATGGATGAGGTCTGTACAGGGAACTAAGGCCCACCCTTGTTGCGCCAGAAACAAGCAGCCCCACTCAGCTGGCCCTGATGACACCCCGCACTGTGGAGGACATACGAGTATGCCAATCCACTGCAAGGGTAATGTGGGAAAAGCTGTGTTGTGAGCAGCACCTTCACCCTGATGGATGCATTGTGGCCCCAGGTAAAGTGGTATGGTGGATTGCACAATGGTGTCACAAGTTCACACATGCAGGCAAGGAGGGAACAATTAAGTCACAAAACAAATCTGGGAAAACTGTTGTGAGTAATAGAGACTCATACCCTGCTGTCAGACAGATGGCCCTTTTGTACACTTAAAGATGGACTTTATTGAATTGTCTTCATGTAAAGGATTATGTATTAGTCATTATTGGTGTGTTCGCATGATGGTGTGAGGCATTTCTTTGTAGAAAGAATGATGCAGATACAGTAGCATAATGTTTGTTAAAGGAAACAATCCTATGATTTGGGATCCCCTGAAAACTATCTGGTGACAGCAGCATCCATCTCGCTGGTAACATAATCAAAGACTTACAGGCGGGTCAAACATTTCGATTCTCAGTCAGAGGCCCTAGCGGAAAGGACAAATGGAACAATTGAGAAAAAACAGAATGCGTGAGGAAAATGGACTCAAGTGGAAACAGGTGCTGCATACAAGCACAACAAGGTAAGCCTAATTTATTACCATAGAATAGAAAGCACAAATAAACCACACAAAATTCCACATATTAAGTTACAAAGATTTCCACAAAGATTTCAGGGCTCACGATTCTCCGCAACTACTTGATTATCTCTATTGTCAGGGGACTTAATTGCCACTGTGGTCAGGGGACCTCTGAATTCTAACTCGTGAAATCACCGCGGCACCTACCAATCATGATTCTTCAGTCTAGGTGAAGCCCCAAAAACCGAGGGAAAGGCACCTCAATAAATAGGGATTAAATCACAAGCACCGACAGACATGCAGAAACAGATCAACTCTTTGGTCTTTTGTTCTCATGTCACTAACTCAGCGTGGTTTCTTTCATTCATACAACTTGTGTTTATTGGCAGATATCCTCATGTCACTTGTGCCCTGAGGCCAAGGAAGACTCTAGCCACTGTCAGCACACGTTAGACACTAATAGTCCTACAGTGTTTAACTTGTACAGACACCTTGACACTTTACATGCTGTGAGCTCACAAAGAGTTAAAGCGTCACTTGGAGCCATTCAGACTTTCATTCAATATTTTTACAAAATTTAATACACCATAACATAAAGGGATACCCATGACAGTCAATGATATGCCTGCTGGCTACATACCCAATAAATACTGTTAATGGGACTCAGAGATTTAGCAGTAGTACAGACATTGCACATACTGTTAACCAAGTCTCATCCTGTCCCTTGATGTTACAGTAACATACAGTACTTCACCCCAATCCCCATAATACAGCTTCAAAATGGGGTGGGGGTGGGGTTAATGTAGTCATTGTAAGTAGGTTGATAGTAACCCTCAAAACAGTTGCATTGACAACAGTCATTCCTATGGGCAGTGCAATTCTGGGTTCCCTTACAGTTCTGGTTTCATTACAATGTAAGACATGGAACCAAACTCACTACAACCCAGGGGTATAAACACATTGTCAAACAATCTTCTGAATGTATAGCCTCTCTACAGCACACCCAACAAACTGACTAATACGTTGACACATATTCATAAATGCAGCGAAGACAAGTGTTAGGAGTATTAGTGTCATGAGATACTTCAGCATTTGGGCATAAATACAGTAGGTGTCCAGATTACATAAAACATAATGCATAGTGATCACTCAAAGTGGCAAATAGCAAAGATCCATCAGTTCTTATTATCAATGTTCTTCTGGCCACCTGCTCCTGGTCCAGTGGCAGCACTGCCCAAATGTGTGAGGCGGGTGTCCATGTCTGTTTTCCTTGAACCTTTGAAGGCGGGCTCTGTCGTGGGCAAAGTACTGGAGAGTTTAACATCGGTAGCTGAGCGAAGGGCGCTGAGTAGGCTACGGTCAATTATGGATAACTCTGAACATCCTCTACATAGCACCATCCAGAGACAGAGAAGCAGTTTCAGCGACAGGTTACTATCGATGCAATGCTCCTCAGACAGGATGAAGAGGTCAATACTCCCCAATGCCATTAGGCTTTACAATTCTACCGCCAGGACTTAAGAACTTTTTAAAAGCTATTATTAATGCTTTTTGAGATAGTGATTTAGATGCATATCATATATTTTTTTTTACTGAGTTAAGTATTGTATGTAAGTAGTTTTGCTACAACAAGTGTATGGGACATTGGAAAAAAAGTTGAATTTCCCCATGGGGATGAATAAAGTATCTATCTATGTGGTCAGCAACACCTGGAATGGACCTTCCCAGTGGGGCTCCAGCCAGTTCTTTCATCAGTAGACTCTCACCAGTACCTAATCTCCCAGTGGATATGTGTGGCACTCTGCAGTCAGCACCATCTTCTGGGCTTTAAGTACCTGTTGCTGGAAGCTTTAAGAGTTTATGTTAGTGCCATGCAATAATGCAGCATGTTTCCACTCGTAAATCTAATTAAAAAGGATGGAGAGACTGGCAAGTGCATGGGACATCCCAAAATTACCTCAGGTGTAGATAGTCCTGTCATGTAATTTGGAGCACAGCACATTGTCTTGATGGCCAGTAGAAGCACCTGTGACCACTTTAATTTAGTTTTGTTGCACCATTTAGCTAACCTACATTTCAGGGCCCCATTCTGTCTTTCAGCTGCTCTGTAAGATTGAGGATGGCAAGGGCAGGTGTCAGGAGGGGCCAGTTGCGGTAGGACTCAAGTGCAGACCAATGAATGTTCTTTTACCAGGATTTTATTAGCGGCCACAGGGGCAACAGTCTTTCAACACCAGGAAGCAGGCACGAAGCCGGAATGGCAGGCGGAGGTCTTACCCGGGAAAGGCTGTCTGGCGAGGGCAGACGATTACGGGTGCTTCAGGCAAGAATCAGGTTCCAAACAGGCAGAATCCAGAAACACAGAATTCAACAATTTCCATTGGCAGTAGTCACTATCGCAGGCTGGAACGACTCAGTTCAGGACTGGGACGAACAGGCAGAGAGTATGAGTCGAGGCAGGGTTTAAGTGGACCGGGTAATGAGCGAGAACAGAAACAGGTGGGTGCTATTGAGGAGATAAGTGGGTAATTGGCGAGAGTCCAATTAGGGAAGGGGCTGGTTCAAAGCCCACATGGCCAGGTGAAAGAAGGTAGAATTTAAAGGCTGTCGTGGTCCAGAGCTATCAGCAGAGCCCCTTTGACCCAGTGTTCAGGCTGGATCCTTAACAGCAGGTGAAATGATATTTACATTACAAGGCTTTTGTCAACTCCTATATATTTTTCCAGTAAAGTGAGGACCATTATCACTTGAGATTTTCTAAGAAACCCTGAACCTAGGAATAAATTCTCATAAAAATTATCAACAGTTATGGTACCATTTCTCTGTTGCCCATGGGGATAACAACCAAAATAACAAGTGCTTAATCACAACCCATACATAGAAACATAGAAAACCTACAGCACAATACAGGCCCTTCGGCCCACAACGCTGTGCTGAACATGTCCTTACCTTAGAAATGACCTTAGGTTACCCATAGCCCTCTATTTTTCTAAGCTTTATGTACCTATCCAAGAGTCTCTTAAAAGACCCTATTATCTCCACCTCTACCACCACCACCGGCAGCCCATTCCACACACTCACACTCTCTGCGTAAAAAACCTACCCCTGACATCTCCTCTGTACCTACTTCCAAAACACAAAGCTGTGCCTTTTCATGCTAGCCATTTCAGCCCCGGGAAAAAGCCTCTGACTATCCCCACCATCACTGCCTCTCATCATCTTATACACTTAGGTAACTGTACATTTAGGTAACTGCATAAAATCCATTTGGAGATGTTCAAATAACCTCCTGGAAATGGCCCAGCAGCAGCTGATACTAGCAGTGTCCTTTGGGATTATGTCTGGCAAATCAGACAGTTGCTGCTACTTTCTCTTTTTATAGGCTGGAATCTCCCATTCTCTATTATACCTGTCATCCTTTTGTCTTGCACACGGTGTGCTCCAGTCCATAATGTCCTTTCAGCCTCTGAGGCATCACGCTGTAACTGTAATAGTTCATCAAAAGAATTTGGTAAGTATTTACAGGCCTATCACAGTGGAGTGCTACATGGCCATAAAGTTCTTCTGTTGCTGCCTTAGCAAAGGAGTCAGCTTGTTCGTTCCCTCTAGATATTTCACCATTCCTGTTAGTATGAATTCATAATTTACCAATCATTGCAGTAAGCAATTTGAAAGCAGGACATGGTTCATAATTAATTTGGAGTTCGGAAGAGGTGAGAAGCCCGCGTAGTTTCTGTACTGCTCCTGAGGCCAGGCACAACGAGATTCAGTGACCGGCTGCAAGGGCGCAGGCTTTTGTTCAGGTAGAAAGGTTCAGCTGCCGGAGCAGAACAGGGAGGAAGGTAGCTCTGCTGCATCAACTCTTATATGACACGCACACGCCGCATATCCACTAAACATTTCTACTATTTTTTTCAGTTTCAGATCAGGAAGAAAAGCCGCCACAGAAAAATTTAACACGGGCTTACATCAGGTGGCATTTTACAACGTGCAGGTTTAAAGTCGTAAAAGTTCTTGGATTATCTAAACTGCGTACGGTACTCTATGGTGTCGATGGAAACTGAACTAAATTGCCCCGGCCCGAGAGCATCCTCGACCCCAGAGGCAAGGCTGCCTGCAAACAATAATAGACAGTAGGTGCAGGAGTAGGCCATTTGGCCCTTCTAGCCAGCACCGCCATTCACTGTGATCATGGCTGATCATACACAATCAGTACCCCGTTCCTGCCCTCTCCCCATATCCCTTGACCCCGCTATCCTTTTAAAAAAAATCTTTTTATTGAGTTTTCAAATTACAGAAAGAAAAACAATTATCTACCCTTCCCCCCTCCCCTTAACTCCTCCCCCCAACATCCCTATAGAAGAAAAGAAAAAGAAGAAAAAAAGAAAGAATGCCTGGATATCGGAAGATCCCCACATGCTCCACGGAGTTCATAATAACTTTAGTATATATATATATATATTTCTTTTCCCAAATAACCAATTATTTTATCTTCAGAGCACCTGTCTTTTAATCCTGTCTTTTGTAAATTATAAGAGCTCTATCTAACTCTCTCTTGAATGCATCCAGAGACTTGGCCTCCACTGCCTTCCACCTCTAATAAACAAAGCATACCCCTCACGGACATACCCATTTACTCCTACCGTGTCCACAACTAAATGCTTCAAAAAGATAAATTGCTCTGATATATAACAAAAGATATACACTTTGCTCTCTTTCTTTGGGGTGTCCAGGGAGGGGTAGCACCTCTGGTCGTGCCCCGCCCACCTTTGGTCTCCACCTGCCACTCAGCTCTCAGCTGTGGCTCCAAGTGAATTGCTTGCATGCGACAGTGGCCACACCCAGGTACCCCAAATGGACTAGCGGGCTAAACTAGATGAGGGTAGTGGTAGCGCCCAACCCCGGTGAGATCCACGGACTGTGCGGACGAGATCAACCGCAAGATCGAACTGCCAAGAAGGCGCTTCGTGGAGAGCGAAGGTCCATTGCAGCTGAGGAAGACTCCCGACGTGACAATTTTTCGTACCATTGGACCAAGATTTTTGAGGCCGAAAGAGTGTAACGTCTTTTTCACTATAAAACTCCTCCCGCACTGTCGGAAATGACGGATAACCGACATCGTGGCCACGGTCCCATTTTCATGTTGGTCAGATAAAAAAACTGTAAAACCCATTTAGAGTTTATATCACATTTGGAATAGTGTTATTTAAACAACTATAAGGTCTGAGCCCAAAACGTCGACTGTAAAGTCTTTTCCATAGAAGCCGCTTGGCCTGCTGAATTCCTCCAGCATTTTATGAATGCTAAAACCGAAGTTTACTTTGAAAGTTTAAGCAGAAGTGAATCTAGTAACGATTAGCCAAAATTAGGTCACTGTCAATTTGGTTAAAGATAAAATAAAGTTATAACATTCAAATTGTATGGGAGAGCTACCGCAATGCTTTTAAAGCAGCGTGATATTGCCCAGAGGCTATAATGGAGCAGCAGGGAAATCTCACATTCTCATTCCTCTTAAGAGCTTTAATCCTTTGGTGCTGGAATTGCTTATGGCAGTATTGTAATTTTTGTATTTTGTATATTGTATTTTGGTAATATTAACTCTTCACATGAGCATATGTTTTCCTTTAAGCTAGGTTGAAATTTATTGACAATAACATTCATTTAGACGGGCAGCCCCCGCTTTTGGAGTTAATCTAGAAAACATCCTACATTGTTTTTCGTTTGACACTGTGCTATCCTATGCCAATCTCCAGTGCAAGAGATCTGTTTTTTAGAGTTACCGTAGATTCCGGACTACAGAGCGCACCTGATTAAAAGCGGCTGGCTCTAATTTTAGAAAGAAAATCAATTTTTTACTTGTACAGGCCGCACCGGATTTTCGGCCGCAGGTGTCCCACGTTGTAATATGAGATATTTACACAGAAAGATATTACACGTGAGGATTTTTTAACTTTTAATTAAATCCATATGGTAACATAAACAAATACATATTGCAAATGCTTTTTTTCGAACCGTGCCTGTAACGCGGCTACTTTTAAATATACGTTGCGTATACTTTTTTACTGAACAACATTCCAATATCTCCTAACGACTGGTAAAAAATATATATACTGCAGCCTACCAGGAAAAGTTATTGATCGCCTTTAACTTAAAAGCAGCGTTCGCTCAGATCCAAAGCCGCTCGCGTAATGCCGCTCCCCCCCGCCGTCCCGTTTATCGCAAACGGCATTTTTCCCACAAGACGCGGCGAAACCGGGTGTGACGTCATAGCATCCCGCGATGTAGTACAGAAAACAAATATAGTTAAAACTCTTCTAACTTTAACTAGAAAATGAATTACTAAGCGAAAATATTATAAACTAAATAACTGCCATAAAAGCAGCACAATGCTTTTCTTCGAGTGTTTTCCATGTTGATAAGGGTGAGTACAAATGACTGATTTACAATAATTTAATTGTGAAAGTGCGCTTGATTTATCGTACAATTTCATTGGACCTCTGTGAACTACTCATCAATTTTATTGGTCTACTGTTACGAGGCAAAATGTTTTTGGCGGCATGAAAAAAATCATGTATTAGCCGCACCGTATTAAAGGCCGCAGAGTTCAAAGCTGTTCAAAATGTGGGAAAAAAGTAGTGGCTTAAAATCCGGAATCTACGGTACATTTAAATCAGCACATTGCTTATCCCCTCTACCTCCTGTTTCCTGGAGTGCTATGGAGAGCCTCTGCCAGTGGCAGAACATCGTATGACCCTGGCCTCACCGAGAATGGACTCTGTTGAAACCGGGCCAGGGGAACGGGGCGGTGCAGCACGTTATACAGTAGTCATCTAGGCTGTTCTCATTCTGAGACTCAATTGTTTCTGTTCAAACACCGAAGTAGTTTTATACTTTGCCTATTCTTTGTGTCTTTTCTTACTTTAACTTTTGTTCTCTCTCTTTTTTTACAGGATTGATCCAACCGTGTTTAAAATTACATTGAACAAACACAGTCCACCCTACAGCCTTCTCACATTTTCATTTCTCTAACAGATACTTACTTGGTGCATTCCACCCATACAATCTCGACACGCTTACTGCCTTCTGGTCCACAATATACAACACGCATGCTACCGGAGTCTTTTTAGTAGTCCGGGATAGGGGACTTTCATGCTACCATTCACGCACATGCACATCAGGGCGCGTACATCCACAAACTTTACAGAATTCCTTTTTTAGCCACACACTTACCTTACTCCTGCAAAATCTGACCTGGAGCGGGGTAAGTTCTTTCTCCCCCCGCTCTTGCGGGATCCGACCAGAATCGGAGCACCCTTCGTTTTTGATGCTACCGCCTTTCTAAGTGATTATCCGTTCCTTGACTGCTCCGCACAGGAGGAGATTAGTGTTCCAGCAGCAGGCTCAAACCCCTTGCTCAAATATGAGCTGCCAAGCATTTAGGGATGGTCAACTACCGGAGCTGATTCTTTTTTCCCCCTATAATGAAGTCAAGTGTTAGCCTTCTCCGTGGAAGTTCCAAACAAACGTCTTTGCCAGTGAACTAGACTTACAACAATCACACGCTTACTCGTTAATCATACTTTGTTTTATTTGTGCACAAGGAGAACCACATATCCCCTATCGCCACACTGTTCTGAATTCTGAGTATAGAAATCTACAGCACATTACAGACCCTTCGGCCCACAATGTTGTGCAGACCATGTGGATCTGCCTAGAATTAATCTACCTCATAGCCCTCTATTTTTCTAAACTCCATGTACCTATCTAAGAGTCTCTTAAAAGACCCTGTTGTATCCGCCTCCACCGCCATCGCCGGCAGTGCATTCCACACACCCACCACTCTGTGTGAAAAAAACTTGTCCCCTCTGTACCTACTTCCAAACACCTTAAAACTATGGCCCTCGTGTTAGCCATTTCAGCCCTGGAAACGAGCCTCTGTCTACTGAACATGGAAATTCCCTTTTATACAGATTTGCCTAGCAATTACAGATATTGATCCTAATCTATGTATGCTTGAATTCCATACTTGAAAGTAAAACAGTTGTTCCTTGGTTGCTGTGTGTTTGCGTCGTTTCGTTATATTCTGATCTTATCTTGGTATGGGTAAACTATCTTGCAAAGGGCAGCCATGCTCTTCAGAGATCTTCCCTGCATGGGTCGTCTGTTGTCTGCAATCTATCCTTACCTGAACATTAACTCTTGCCTTGCCTTAACTTCAACCAGTGTTTTCAGAGCAAAATGAGTACATTTCCATTCTGTGCAAAGCATGGCATCTGATTTTGTAAAAATATCCTTGTTTTATATAACTTATGCTCCTGAATGCTTTGGAATCGTTTACTTGATTGCACAACTCAAATCTGAGAAGTTAGATCCAAATATATAATACAATTGATTAAATTGATTAATTAGTAAACGGATTTGGCAGGGGTATGGGAACCCAAGTCATACAGCTGAGAATGGGGCAATTGATAGACAAGCTGATTCTCTTTCTCGTGATATTGAGGAAGGACAAGCAGATGATGGGTGTGGGGTCAGAGTGTTGCAGTTTTGGATCATTGGATCCCTATGAGCAGTATAAAGGGAGACTAATATCCTTGTGGGCAGGTTTGCTAGAGTTGTTGAGGAGGATTTAAACTAATTTGGGAACTGGAATGATAGGGCTGAGGATTAAATTGTTGGTTTACAAGTGAGACTGTCAGGAAGGACAGGCAGATGATAGGGCAAAATTGCAGTTAGTGGGATGAGTTGCAGTGTAAAAGGGGGGTGAAATTGAAAAGGGTGAATGATACAGGACTGTAGGAGTTATAATTGAATGCAGGGAATAAGGTAGATGGACTTGTAACACAGTTAGAGATTGGCAGGTCTGATGTTGTGGGCTTCACTGAGTTGTGGCTGAAAGAAGATTATAGTTGCGAGCTAAACATCTAAGGATACACATTGTATCGAAAAGAAAGATAGGCAGGCAGAGGTGGTGGCATGGTTCTGGTAAAAAATGAAATCATTCTGGAGGCTGAGAGGGTGAGAGATAGGATATATGTAGAGGTAGTTACACCCAGGGTGCAGGACACAAGAAACTGGGTGACAATCGGAAAGGGAAAGAGATTATACAGCCAGTGCAGAGGACCATTGTGGTTATTCCCCCCCCCCCCCCAACAACAGGTATACCAGTTTAGAAACTGTTGGGGGGGGGGGGAATGACTTAGCAGAGGAAAGTCACAGCGGTCAGATCTCTGGCACTGAGTCTCGTTCTGTGACTCAGAAGGGAAAGGGGGAGGAGAGACACTCTGTGATGATAGGAGATCTGTTACTTAGGGGAACAGAAAGGTGGTCCTGTGGATGAGAATGAGATTCCCAGATGGTATGTTGCCTCCCAGGTGTCCGGTCTGAGACATCTTGGATCAAGTCCTCAACATTCTTAAGTGGGATGGTGAACAGCCAGAGATCCTGGTCCATGCAGGTACCAATGACTTAGGTAGGAATAGTGTCAAGGTTCTGAAAAGTGTGCTCAGGGAGTTAGGTGCCTAGTTAAAGAGCAGGACCTCCAGGGCTGTGATCTCAAGGTTGCTACCCATGCCATGTGATAGTGAGGTCAGATATAAGAAGATAATGCAATTTAATACATGGCCATGGAGATGGTGCACGAGGGAGGGCATAAAATTTTTGGATCATTGCACTCTCTTCCAGGGATGGTGGGACCTGTACCGAAGGGATGGTTTGCACCTGAACTGGAGGGGGTCTAATATCCTAGCGGGGAGGTTTGCCAGTGATACATGGTAGGGTTTAAATTAGACTTGCAGGAGAATGGGAACCACAGTGGAGAGGCTTTGGAGACGGATGTTGTTAAGACCTCAGGCAAAGTCAGGAACCAAAAGGTCGAGCATGGTGTGACAAATGTCCTGAGCAGCACATTTTTCAATGCAAGAAGCATCATAGGAAAGGCCGAAGAGCTCAGGGCATGGATCAACATCCGGAATTATGACATTGTAGCCATGAGTGAGACTTGATTGCAGGAGGGGCAGGAGTGGAAACTCAGTATTCTGGGGTTCATTGTTTTAGACATAACTGAGCAGGAGGGATTAAAGGAGGAGAATTGACGTTACTAGTTAAGGAAAGCATCATGGCAGTGATCAGTCAGAAAAGAATGAAGAATTGATCTAGTGAGGCATTATGTGTGGAACTGAGGAATCAGAAAAGTATGACTACAATAAGGGATTTAGAGGAACAAATTTACAGATAGATCGCTGACTGTTGCAAGAAACAAATTTGTTATAGTAGGTGATTTCAATTTTCTGTATTTTGACTGGGACTCTCATACTGTAAAAGGACTAGATGGGATAGAGTTCGTTAACTGTATTCAGGCAAGGGTCCTTAATCAGTACATAGAAATCCTAACAAGAGAGTGTGCGATACTCGTTCTGCTATTAGGGAATGAGGGAAGGCAGGGGAACACTTTGCATCACGTGATCACAATGCCATGAGTTTCAAAGTAAATGTGTAAAAAGATAGGTGTGGTCTGTGGGTTGAGATTCTAAATTAAAGAAAGTACCTGGGGGTGTACCTGGATGTCAGACTTGAGTGGAACACCAACACAGAGGTTGTGTACAAGAAGGGCCAGAGTCGCCTCTACTTCCTGAGGAGACTGAGGCCCTTTGGACTATGCAGGTCTCTCCTTCACATGCTCTACCAGTCTGATGTCTGTACAATCTTATATGCAGTGGTATGTTGCAGCACCTGGCATCAACATGGGTGATGCCAAACTGGCTCTGGTATAGGAGTCAAACTGGACACACTGGAGACTGTGGTAAAACAAAGGACCCTACGGAAAATCCTGTAATTCTGGACAATGTTTCTCACCCTCTGCATGCCACCTTGACTGAACAGAGGAGCACATTTAGTAATAGACTAAGACAACTGCACTGCTCCAAGCAGCGCTATATGAGCTTATTCTTACCCTCGGCCATTAGGCTCTGTAATGAGTCAACCTATAACCAGGAAAGTGATGACCCTCTCCTGGTAGATTGTTTGAGGTAAATTTTTATTCTATCTTGCTTCTGATAATATTTGTATATATGTATATCTGTGCACTTGTAATGCTACTGTGACACCGTAATTTCCTTTGGCTTCAATAATGTATCTATCTATCTACCTATCTATTTTGATGGTATCAAGGATCTGGTAAATGTGGATTGGGAAAGGCTGTTTTCTGGCAAAAGTGTATTTGGTAAGTGGGAGGCCTTAAAAATGAAATTTTGGGAGTACAAAGCTTGCAGGTGTCTGTCTGAATAAAAGGCAAAGACAAGGGGTATAGGGAACCTTGGTTTTCAAGAGATATTGAGGCACTGGTTAAGGAAAAAAGAGGTGCATAACAGATACAGGCAGGTAGGAACAAATGTGGAGCTTATAGAGTATAAGAATGCAAGAGAACATTTAGGAAAGAAATCAGGAAGGCTAAAAGAAGGCATGAGATTGCCCTAGCAAGCGAGGTGAAGGAAAACCGTAAGGGATTCTACAGATGCGTTAAGAGCAAAAGGATTGCAAGGGACCAAATTAATCCTCTGGAAGATCAGAACGGTAATCCATGTGTGGAGCCAGAAGAGATGGGGGAGATCTTAAAATAATTTTTTTGCATCTATATTTACACAGGAGATGGTCACAGGCTCTATAGAAGTGAAGCAAAGTGGCATCAAATTCATGGATCATATACAGATTACAGAGGAGGCAGTGTTTGCTGTCCTGAAGCAAATTAGGGTGAATAAATCCTCAGGGCCTGACAAGACGTTCCCTTGGACCCTGCAGGAGGTGTGCAGAAATTGCCGGGGCCCTAGCAGAATATTTAAATCATCCTTCGCAACAGAGGATTAAAGGGGAGCCAATGTTGTTCTGCTGTTCAAGAAAGGCTCTAAAAATAACCCATGAAACTATAGGCCAGTGAGCCTGACAGCATTCAGGAGAAAAGTAGGAAAGGAAAGTAATTGGAAGCTATTCTGATGAACTGGATATATAAGCATTTGGATTGGACTGACATGGACTGATTAAGGATAGTCAGCATGGCTTTGTATGTGATGGGTCATGTCTTACTGAGTTTTTCAAGGAAGTTACCAGGAAAGTTGTTGAAGACAAGGCAGTGGGAGTTGTCTACATGGACCTTAGTAAGGCATTTGACAAGGTTGACAGGTCTCACATGGGAGGTTGGATAAGAAGGTTTTTCATTCAGCATTCAGGATGAGGTAGTAAATGGGATTTGTGGGAGAAGCCAGAGAGTAGATGGTTGCCTCTCTGACTGGAGAAATGTGACTACTAGTGTGCTGCAGGGATCGGTGTTGGGTCTGTTGCTGTCATCTATATCAGTGATCTGGATGATAATGTGGTTCACTGGGTCAGCAAATTTGTAAATGATGTCAAATTTGGGGATGTAGTGGACAGTGAGGAAGGTTATCACAGCTTGGAGTGGGGTCTGGACCAGCTGGAAAAATGGGCTGTAAAATGGCAGATGGAATTTAATGCAGACAAGTGCAAGATGTTGCACTTCGGTAGGAAAAACTAGGGTAGGTCTTACACAATGAATGGTTAGTTACTGAGAAGTGTGGTAGAACAAAGGGATCTGGGAATACAGGTCCATAACTCATTGAAACTAACGTCACAGGTAGATAGGGTTGTTAAGAAAGCTTTTGGCACATTGACCTTCATATTGATTATAGGAGATGGGATATTATGTTGAAGTTATATAAGATATTGGTGAGGCCTAATTTGGAGTATTATGTGTAGTTTTGATCACTTCCCTACAGGAAAGATGTAAATAAATTTGAAAGAGTACAGAAAATATTTACAAGGACATTTTCGGGTCTGGAGGACCTGAGTTATAAGGAAAGAGTCATAGAGCTGTAGAAAAGCACAGCACATAAACAGGACCTTCAGCCCATCTAGTCTATGCTGAAACTATTTAAACTGCCTGCTCCTATCAACCTGCACCGGGACCATACTCCTCTGTATCCTTACCATCCATGTACCTATCCAAACTTTGCTTAAACGTTGAAATCGATCTTCCATGCACCACTTGTTCTGGCAGCTCATTCCACTCTTTCATGACCCTCTGAATGAATAGGTTTCTCCTCATGTTCCCCTCAAACATTTCACCTTTCATCCTTAATTCATTATCTCTAGTGGTAGTCCCACCCCACCTCAGTGCAAAAAGTCTGCTTGCATTTACCCTATCTATACCCCTCATAATTTTGTATACTTCTTTCAAATCTCCTCTCGATCTTCTATGTTCTGAGGAATAAAATCCTTACCTATTCAACCTTCGCTCATCTCAAGTCCTCCAGATCCAGTAAAATCCTTGTAAATTTTCTCTGTACTCTTTCAATCTTATTTACAACCTTCCTGTAGGCAGGTGACCAGAATTGTCCACAATATTCCAAATTAGTCCTCACCAATATTTTATACAACTTGAACATAACATACCATCTCCTGTACTCAATTCTTTGATTTATGAAGGCCAATGTGCCTAAAGCTTTCTTTATGACCCTATCTACCTGTGACGCCAATTTCAATGAGTTATGGACCTGTTGGCCAGAGAGAACTACAGTCTGAAAATCAGTGAATTTGAATGAATCTAAGTCAATGGAAGCAGACAGACCAATTATCTTTGTTCTTGCTGTGATGGAGAAAATGGAGGCTGCCAGTTAATGAAGAGATTCTATTCTCCATTTTGTGAGTCAGTGTTTTAAAAAAAAGCACAATCGTGCCTCAGGTAACCTGCTGAACTAGGAATCATTTCCAAATAGAAGTTGTTTGTGAGAAGTTCTTTGGTTGAATATAAAATGCAGGTTTGTGAATGTTTGTCTGTGTCTGGTCTGCGTGATTCAAGCTATTTGCAGATTGAGAACAAAGAGCTATAAATGACCAATTTTCACTTGCTGGGAAGAGGGCAAGAAGTGGATGCTAGCCTGGAGCAGAGCCAGTAAAAAGGTGTTAAGGTTCAGACACATGACCTACAGCCAATGACACTGGAATGCAACATTTGAATTAGTAAGAAATGGATATAAAAGCAGACACTTCAAGTGTGCTGGCAGTGGTAGCTATTGCAGATGTGAGGTGTCCCACGGACACTTGGAGATTTGAATCAGGACTCCAAGGAACATGTGGCCAGCAGCAAAAACTCCTTTTTAAATGGTAATATCTTTTCTGTTTGTTGACTGTTCAAGAAGGTGTGCACACAAGTATTGGTTGTGTAAGTTCATGTGTACTTCCATTGAGATAATAAAGGTACTTGTCAGTAAATACAGATCTCTTTGTGCCTGTCTGATCATCTAACTCTTGTAACAGACCTGTATTCCTAGATATTTTTGTTCTACCACACTCTTCAGTTCCCTACTGGTCACTATGTAAGACCTACCTGGGTTGGCCCTGCTGAAGTCCAACATCTCACACTTGTCCGCATTAAATTCCATTCTGCCATTTTTCATGCTGATCCAGATCCAAGCTCTGATAGTCTGCCTTGCTCTCCACTGTCCTGTATTCTTGGTGATATCCACAAATTTGCTGATCAAGTTAACCATATTTTCTTCCAGTTTATTGATATAGATGACAAACAACAATGGACCCAGCACCAATCCCTGCAGCACTCCACTAGTCACAGAACTCCAGTCAGAGAGGCAACCATTTACTCCCACTGTCTGGCTTCTCCCACAAAGCCAATATCTAATCCAGTTTATCTTCAATTCCGAGTGACTGAACTTTCTTGATCAAGGTCCTCCCACGTGAGATCTTGTCAAATGACTTGCTAAAGTCCATATAGACAATATCCACTGTCTTATCTTCATCAACTTTCTTGGTAATTTCCTCAAAAAACTCTATAAGATTGATTAGACATGACCTACCACACATGAAGCCATGCTGACGATCCTTAATCAGTCCACGTCCATCCAAATACTTATCTAACTGGTCTCTTAGAATACCTTACAATAACTTTCCCACTACTGATGTCAGACTCACCGGCCTATAATTTCCTAATTTATGTTTAGATCCTTTCTTAAACAGCAGAACAACATTAGCTATCCTCCAGCCCCCTGGTACCTCTCCTGTTACTAAGAATGATTTAAATATCTCTGCTAGGGCCGTGGCAATTTCTGCCCTTGCCTCCTGTCAGGTCTAAGGGAACACCTCGTCAGGCACTGGGGATTTTGCAGCCTGATTTGCCTCAGGACAGTAAACACCTCCTCCTCTGTATTCTGCATAGGGTCCATGAAGATTGAATAGGTTAGAACTTTATTCCTTGGAACATAGAAGATTGAGAGGAGATTTAATAGTTATACAAAATTATGAGGGGTTAGATAGTATAAATGCGAACAAGCTTTTTCCACTGAGTTTGGGTGGGACTACCACCAGAGGTCATGTGTTAAGGGTGAAAGGTGAGAAATTTAAGGGGAACATGAGGGGAAACTTCTTCACTCAGAGGTCATGAGAGTGTGGAACAAGCTGCCAGCACAAGTGGTGCATGCAAGCTCAATTTCAACGTTCAGCAGAAGTTTGGATGGGTACACGGATGGAGGGCTATGGTCCAGTACAAGCTGATGGGAGTAGGCATTTAAAATGGTTCCACTAGGATAAGATGTGCTGAAGGAACTGTTTATTTGCTGTACTTTTCTATGGCTCTATGACTTTAAATCCTTACAAAGAGGTGACTGTCACGGTGTGTGTTTTACAGATGATTGAACCCAGGTGTGGAGGAACAACAAACTCCCATATAGAGACAGAATCTAGGGTTTATTCATAGGAATTCCAACAGAACATCGGTTGCTTCATCAAGCAACACCACAAGACAAAAGAACCCTGCGATAAGCACTAATTTGGAGTACCTTTTAAATAATCGCAGTACGCAGAAATCCAACGCAGTCCAAATAAAGTGAGGAGGTGAGAGAGATGAGCTCTAGGCTAGTAGTCACACCGGGGTCTCAGGAGACGGGTAAGTGGGTAATAGTCAGGAGAGGGAAGGGCAGGAGTCAGATACTAGAGAGTACCCCTGTGGCTGCCCGCCTTAACAATAAGTACTCCTGTTTGAATACTATTGGGGGGGGATGGCCTACCTGGGGGAAGCAACAGTGGCCACGCCCCTGGCACAAAGTTTGGCCCTGAGGCTCAGAAAGGAAGGGAAAGGAAGATAGCAGCAGTGTTAGGGAACTCTATAGTTAGGGGGTCAGACAGGCAATTCTGTGGATGCAGGAAAGAAATGTGGACGGTAGTTTTCCTCCCAGGTGTCAGGGTTCGGGATGGTTCTGATTGCGTCCACGATATCCTGAAGTGGGAAGGTGAAGAGTCAGAGGTTGTGGTACATATTGGTACCAATGACATAGGTAGGAAAAGGGAGGAGGTCCAGAAAACAGACTACAGGGAGTTAGGAAGGAAGTTGAGAAGCAGGATCACAAAGGTAGTGATCTCGGGACTACCAAGTAAATTATTCCTAAGCACTCAGGACAGTGAGTTACATCAAATAAAACTTTTAAGAAGAAGTTCACACAGTGTTTTTGAAGTGGCAATGTATGTATTTTGCTCTGGAAACACTGATTTAGTTATTGTGATATTTCTGTTACATATTTGGATCTAAGTTATGAAACTTGAGTTGTACAATCAAATAAGGGATTCCAAAGCACTCAGGACCATGAGTGACATGCAATTATATTGTTTAATGGATCACACAAAACATTGTTGAAGAAAGTGGCGGTATATGCGTTTTGCTCTGGAAACACTGACTTAATGTGTTACACTTGAATCTAATTTCTCAGGCGGAAGTCGCATGATCAAATAAATGATTCCAAAGCTCTGAGAATAATTAGTTTTATGAAGTTGTTTCAGAGATGTTCGAACATAATGTTTTTTTTTGAAGAATATTCCATTGTGTGTATGGTGCTATGGACTGTCGTCAAAAACACTACATGTTAATTTGTTTAAACAATGTTATTTTATGTAATTCGAGTTTAAGGATGTGGTGGAGTCTATTAATTGAATGGCCATCTTTAGTTTGAGAAGTTAGATCTAAACGTATGGCAAAAACACTACATCACAAGCAATGTGTACAACTTCTTTTGAAGAACTTTATTTTATGTAACTCATGGTCCTGAGTATTTTTGGAATAATTTATTTGATTGTTTAACTCAGATCTGAGAGGTTCGATTTCAATGTATAACAAAAAACATCAATCCCAGTAGCTGGGAATCGCTTGCTCTGGACCGCCCAATCTGGTGGAGCAGGACCACTAAAGGAGCGTATGCAGCAGAAATCAGACGCACCGCAGAGGCTCAGAGGAAATGCACTGCGCGCAAGGCTCGAGCTACCTCCACTTCCACTGCAGCACCTACCCTCATGTGTCCCACATGTGGGCGAGCTTTCAGGGCCCGGATTGGCCTCACCAGTCACCCCCAGACCCACAGTCACAAACCCTCCACCTGACAGAAGTTGTGGTCGTCTTCGACTCCGAAGGACGAACAACAACACAATAGCAAAAAAAACTACCGTAATGAAATCAGAGATTCCTGAGCAGAATGCATACATTATCACTTTCTTCAGAAACACTATGCTTTAACTAAAAAAAGCACATTTTGTGTCATTCATTGTGGTGAGAGCTTTGGAATCATTTACTTGATTGTACAAGTCAAGTCTGAGAAGTTACTGTATATAAAATCATATTATGAAATCACCGTTTCCAGATCAAAAGACATATATTGCCATTTTTGTCAAAAATGCTATGCATAAACATTTTTTAAACAACATTATTTAATGTAGCACATTGTCCTGAGTGCTTTGGAATCATTTGCTTGGTTGTCCAGCTTTAGTTTGAGAAGTTAGATCAACATGTAAAATCAGTGTTTCCAGATCAAAATGCATAAGTTGTCATCTTCTTCAAAAACACTATGTATAAACAGCTTTAACCAACTTTATTTAATTTTATTCATGGTCCTGAGTACACCAGAATAATGTTTTTGATTGTCCAACTATAGTTTGAAAAGTTACATCCAAATGTATAACAAAACTGGGTGCCACAGAAGCATAGCAGCTCACACAATGCCATTACAGCTCAGGGCTTCGGAGTTCAGTGTTTAATCCCCGTCTCCTTTGTAAGGAGTCAGTTCATCCTCCTTGCAGAATACATGGTCTTCCCCAGGTGTTGAATTTTCTCCTACAGTCCAAAGATGTACTGGGTAGGTTAATTGGTCATTGTAAGTTGTCCCATGATTAGGCTAGGGTTAAATTGGGAGTTATCAGAGATTGTTGGGCAGTGCAGCATGAAGGGCTGGAATGGCCTATTCTGTGGTGTGTCACTAAATAAATAAATAATCACATTAACTAAGTCAGCATTTCAAGAGGAAATGCACTATCTCCAAACACACTGTATGAACTTCCTTTATTTTATGTAACTCGTTGTTCTGAGTTCTTTGGAATAATTTATTTGATTGTTTAACTCAGGTCTGATAAGTTAAATCCAAATGTACAACAAAATCAGAGATTGCTGAGCAAAATACATACTTTGGTGCTTCCTTCAAAAATACTACGCCTCAGTCTTTATACAAATAAACTTATTTTAGCTCATGGTCTTGAGTGATTTGAACCATTTATTTGATTGCGCAACTCACATCTGGGAAGTTTGATCCAAATGTGCAACAAAATCACCACAGCGACACATTGTAATCATAATGATCTATCGGGGACTTAAGAAGAAGAGAGATGTAAGTGGAGTGACTGTAGCAGGAGCAGTCATTGTGTGAGTGGACAGTATTACAGTGGTCAGCTCAACAGGCTGTGGAAGCACACCTGGAGGTCCTAAGCAAGTTTCTAGTAAGTTTCCTTTCTGTTAGTACATAGCTAGTCCACTGAGAATGAGCCCAGAGTTGGTGGTATTATCCTTGCATAAGATGTAGGAACACTGGGAGACCTCCAGCCCCCCTGATAACTACATCTGCACTAAGTGAGCCGACCTGCTGCTCCTTAAAGACAGTGTAAAGGGAAAGGAATATACCGTGTTGGATAATGATGGTGGTGGGGGGTGGAGAGAGACGACCTAGCAGTGGAAACTGCTGTGACCTGATCTCTAGCTCTGCATCTGTCTCTGTGGCTCAGAAGGGAAGTGGGGGGCCGGGGAGAAGAGGAATGATAGGGGATTTGATTGTTAGAGGAGGAGACAGCAGATTCCATGAACCTGAAAGACACCCAGATGGTAATGTTGTCAGGCTCAGGGATGTCCTGGATTGGAATCAACAATTTCTGAAGTTGTGGAATATATTGGTACCAATGACACAGATAGGAAATGGGAGGACATCTTGAAGAGAGAATATTGGGAGTTAGACAGAAAGCTGAAAAGCAGGACCTCCAGGGTAGTAATCCCTGGATTTCTGCCTGTGCACATGCCAGTGAGGGTAGGAATAGTACAGTGTGGCAGATGAATGCATGGTTGAAGAACTGGTGCAGATTTCTGGGATCTCTTCTAGGGAAGGTAAAAACCTGTACAAAAAGGATGGGTTACTCCTGAATCTGAAGGGACCAATATCTTTGTAGACAGGTTTGCTAGAGCTGTTGGAGAGGGTTTAAACTAATTTGACAGGGGGATGGGAACCTGCATGATAGAGCTATGGATGGGGTTAGTTGGTATACAGCTAAATGCAGCATGTAGTGAGACTGTGAGGAAGGACAGGCAGATGATGGGGCAAAATTGGAGTCAGTGGGATGAGTTAAAGTGCAACAGGGGCCAAAATCAAAAAGGTCAATGAATACAGGACTGAAGGTGTTATATTTGAAACAACACAGTATATGTAATAAGCTAGAAGACCTTATAGCGTAGTTAGAGATTAGCAGGTAGGATGTTATGGGCATTGCTGAGTCATGGCTGAAATAAGATTGTGGTTCTGAGCTTAACATCCAAGGATACACATTATATCAGAAGGATTGGAAGGTAGGCAGAAGGGCTAAGGTGGCTCTGTTCATAAAAACTGAAATCAAATTCTTAGATAGAGTTGACATGGGATTGGAATATGTAGATACCTTGTAGGCAGTAGCCAGTACTCCGAACAGTAGCCAGGATATGGGATACAAATTACAATGGGAGATAGAAAAGGCATGTATAAAGGGCAATTTTCAAAATGTAGGTAGATAGTGAAAATCAGATTGGTATTGAATCCCAAGAGAGGGAATTTGTAGACAACTGTAAGGCGGCTTTTTAGAGCAGCTTGTATTTGAGCTCACCAGGGAAATGGCAATTCTGGCTTGGGTATTATGTAATGACCCAGGTTTGATTAGGAAGCTTAAGGTAAAGGAACCCTTAAGAGTCAGTGACATCCATGGCCTCCTCTACTGTCAAAATGAATCCAAACTCAGGTTGGAGGAACAACACTTTATATACCAGCTGGGTAGCCTCCAACCTGATGGCATGAACATTGACTTCTCTAACTTCCGTTAATGCCCCTCCTATCCTTCTTACCCCATCCCTTACATATTTAGTTGTTTGCCTGTTCTCCATCTCCCTCTGGTGCTTCCCCCTCCCCCTTTCTTTCTCCGGAGGCCTCCCATTCCATGATCCTTTCCCTTCTCCAGCTCTGTTTCACTTTCGCCAATCACCTTTCCAGCTCTTAGCTTCACCCCACCCCCTCCAGTCTTCTCCTATCATTTTGCATTTCCCCCTCCCCCCACTACTTTCAAATCTCTTACTATCTTTCCTTTCAGTTAGTCCTGACAAAGGGCCTCAGCCCGAAACATTGACAGTGCTTCTTCTTATGGGTGCTACCTGGCCTGCTGTGTTCCACCAGTGTTTTGTGCGTGTTGTTTGAATTTCTAGCATCTGCAGATTTCCTTGTGTTTGCTCGCCAAATTAATTAAATTGGTGTTTCCAGAGCAGAATGTCACTTGCACTTTCTTCAAAAACATTATGTGTAAAATTATGTTAAACAACTTCATTTTATGTAACTCATGGTTCTGATTGTTTATGAATCATTTATTTGCTCTTCCAACTTTAGTGTGAGAAGTTAGATGCACATGTATAACAAAAACACCACATTAACTAAATCAGTGTTTCCAGTGGATTGCCACTTGCTTCAAAAACACTACTACTGCATGTGTGAACTTCTTTTAAACAACATTATGTTATGTAACACATGGTGCTGAGTGCTTTGTAATCATTTATTTGATTGTGCAACTCAAGTCTGAGAAGTTACTTCCAAACATATAAACTAATGTTTCTGGAGCAAAATGTACACATTGCAAATTTCTTTTAAAGAATTTTATGTTATGAAACCTATGGTGTCAAGTGCTTTGGAATCATTTATTTGATTGTGCAACTCAAGTCTGGGAAGTGAGATCAAAAAACATGACAAAATCAAAACCTTTCAGAGGCTTAAGGTTTGCTGAAAATTGAGCCCCATCTGTACAATAATAACGGCAAATAACAGATGTAAATACTGTGTCCTGATGCTGCTCATGTATCATAGGCTTTGCAAAGTCATTGGTCTCAAGAAACTGTGGTTAATTTTGTAGTAGATATTTGATTAACAGATGGAAAACTGGGCAATGCTTAGCCCACCATATTGCTGTGAAGACATAAAAAATACTCCTGTTTCATTTATTTCTATTGTTCTGCATTAAGCACAAAACAGGAATACATACTAAATTGCTCTTTATTGTGCTTGGGTGTTAGCCAAGTTGCCCTAGTCCCAGAACAGAATACTGTGATTTATTTTTCTCCAGTTTAGCATAGAATTCCAAAAGAAGCATTGGGAACTGACCAACTCAAACAGCAAAATGCGTAGTTTTCAGTGAACAAGATATAATCGCCTTCTGGTAGTTGGACATTTTTCATAGAAATCAGATACAGTGGGGACCCATTTCACATCAACGATGGCTATCCTAACGTATACTTAAATATAAAACACAAGTTCACAACAGAGTTTAGAACATTTTGATTAAATTTGTTTGAAGCAGATTACAATGCAACTATTGTTAATAAACATAGGGAGTTATGTATCCATTATTCAGTTTAACTTAAAAACATTGGACAGTGATATTCTTGAATCCTTTTACATCCTTAATCCTGTTGCAGTCAAAATCCACCATTAATTTCCGTAGTCCTGCTTTACTGGGGATGAACTGACATACAGATCTAATTGATTGGTTTGCCTTTATCTCTGGCACCCTGGAAATGCAAAGGCAGAAACTAGTTAAAAGAAACACTCACAGAATAATTTCAGGGCTTTTAAAAGTAATTAAAATCAGTCTGTTGCAAAGCCTGTATTGAGTTGCAGAATTCTCAGCAACAAAACTGGCATTCATTTTTCAATACCCCAAACCATTTGTCAGCAGGGCCTGTACACTAAAATGAAGATATTGCAATATACCTAGGCAGCTGGTCAAAGGCCTGGTGAAGAGACAGATTATAATGAGTATCATGAAAAGAAGAGAAGATGTGCCAATTTTAGCTTCTGCCTCTTATCTCCAGATGAAAACAAGGTTTACTGATTAAAAAAGGAAGAATTTGAAAATAAAGCGCTATGCGGGAACGAGGCATGGCTGACGCAGGGCAGACGAAGAGAGAAACACAGCAACAATTAGAAGCTGAAGGCATGAACTGTTAAGAGTGCAATTAGTGGTGAGTATCTTTACCCTACTAACTTGTAACCCTCAGGGTGAAACCCCTGGAGGAGAGACAATAGTGATAAAGATCTATTGAAGCTACGGCTATAACACGCAGCAGCTATAACGAGACAATATCGACAGAGACAAGTGTCCAAGATCCCTACTGTGTAGTTGGGAATTAGTTCTGAAAAAGTTACCAAGAGATTTGGTCAAATTTTGGTATAAGTTTGTGAACTGCCTTTCCGTGGATGATCAACTATTTCATCCAAAGAACGAAGAGACAAGATGGCGAGCCACCCAAGATGAAGAATGAGCGTGGGAACAAAATGTGTAATGACACAGAGGATTTAATACGGCTGGATGTATAAGTTTATTTTCATTCGAAGAATCTGAATTTGATTTTCTGCAAGAACTGATTATTTTTGCAATGACTTTGATAAGTTACTGAATGAGATTTAATTTGTTTAAAAGTTGTGATGTTGGAGAATTATCATGAAAGGAGTTAAACTGTGTATATGTACAATGTCCTATGTATGTTACTCAAAAGGGCTTCTTTGGTTTGTTACGAGTAGGAATGCTTCTTTGTCTGTTAAATGTTTCTCTCGCAGTTGTTTCGCTTTAGAATGGCTGATATGGTAATTGTATTCATTTGTTAATCAATGGGGAATGTTATTGTGTTTTGTGAGGCTGGGAACTTGGGGGAGGGGTTGTGCGGGCTTGGGGTGTGAAGGCAGTCGGGAGGGAGAGCCGAGGAAGGTGGACATGCGCTCGGAAGACCACCGGGGAGTCCGGGGTGGAAGACGTTGAAGTCGGAGGCAAGCGACAAGGGGTCGAATCATTCTATGGTTGAGCTCCAACGAGTGCACTAACTTGACTGAACTTTGATAAGTTGGCGCCTTTTGTTTTTTCCCTTGTATATCTATTGTATTGCCTAATACTCTTTTAATTTTAGTAAACTCTTTAAAGTATATTTCATAACGGTATTTGTTGTGGGTTTGATACTGTTGGCGGGAGCAAGGCATAAACTCGATTCTCACAGCACCTGCGTGTATGGGAGGCGGGGTTGGTGTGTGGCTGGATCTCCTTTTCCCCTAGACATATACCAGCCTTTTGAGTAAGTGTTACATTTGTGGGGTGCTCGCCTGGGATTGGATTGTCAGGGGGCTGTGGAATCGCGCAGGCAGCAGAGCAGAGATGGACAGAAATAAGATTGTTCGCTGGTGCAAATTTGAAGGTGTACCAGTACAGTACGCATGCGTAGTGAGCGGAGTGGATTTTCGAGTTTCGGGAGACGCGATAGTGCGGGGGTTAAGTTTGGTGAACGGTATGGGGCAGGTAGAATTGGTAGCTGGACGGTGTGGTAAAATGGTGGAGTCTAGCTGGGTGTTGGTTAGTACGAGTGCTGACGTCAGGACGTTGGAACTGCCGGCGATGGTCAGTGTACCGGGGGAGGAGGGGCTGTGGGGGCTCCACCCCTTCTCCAAGGATGAGGCTGAGGAGACATCGGAGGAGGAGCTAGAGCTAGAGGAAAACCCCAGAGAGGTGAGGGAGGAGGGAGTCGTGACTAGGCCCCGCCCCCCAGGTAGAGGGGGAAGCCTCGGAGCTGGCAGCCGCACTTAACTCCCTGGTGGGAGTGGCCGAGAGGCCACGGCTGAAGCTGGGGGTGTTCTCTGGAGCCAAGCCTACTCCGGACGGGGAGGTGGACTATGAGACCTGGATCGAGCATACGTCCTTGATGTTAGAGGAGTGGCCAGGCTCGGAGGAGGAGAAGAGGCAGCGATTGGTGGGAAGTTTGAGGGGTTTAGCAGCCAAAACAGTCCGGGAGTTGAAAGCTGAAAAGTCTGGGGCCTCAGTGGAGGAATGTATAGAAGTTTTGGAGGGAGCATTTGGGTTGTCAGGGGAACCCTGGCTGCTTTTAGCAGAGCTCCAACGCCTGGAACAATGGAGAGGGGAAAAGCTCTCCGAGTACATATTTAGGATGGAGGGGATGCTCTCGGGGCTGCGGCGCCGGGGGGTAGTGAAGGCACCTGACGTGGCTAGCGTGAGGATGAGTCAGTTATTCAGTGGCTCTCTGGAGGAGGACAAGGTGGCGTGGACTATCCGGCAGGCTTATAGGAAAGGCCCCCCTCCATCGTTCGGGCAACTGATTAGAGAGGTGCGGGAGGAAGAGAGAGCGTTGGGGCGGAAAAGGGGCGCGGGCCTATGGGAGCGATCCTTAGCGATACAGGAAGTGGTGGCTGGGTGGAGGAATGACACCCCACCGGGGGGGTAGAAAACCCCCTCTGGAGGGGAGGGACAGGGGAGGTACCCACTCTCAGGGGCGACCAGTGCAGTGGGTTGGGAGCGGGAGTCGTCCTGGGAGAGGAGGGGCGGCAGGCAGCGTGTGCTTTAACTGTGGGAAAGAGGGGCATTTCAGGTGGGTCTGTGGGTGGCCGAGGGTGTGCTATAGCTGTGGAGAGGAGGGACACTTTAGGTGGGATTGTGAGAGACAAGGAGTTCCGCGGAGGACAAGCCCCCCTGCGACTAAGAAGGGGGAGGTGTCGGGAAACTTAGGAGAGGCTCAGTGAGGGAACGGACTGGAGCCTCTGGAGGAACACGTTCCCAGAGATCAGCCAGGGGACCACCAGGTGCCCACGCCTCTATTCCAGATGGGCTGGTAGGACCCCGTGCCAGTGTGGGTCTATGGATAGAGGGAGTTTACGCAAAAGCCGTTCAGGATACGGGATCGCAGGTGACCTTATTGTACCGGTCTTTCTACAACCAATATCTAAAGCATTTGCCCGTAACCCCATTTGACGCCCTGCAGATTTGGGGTGTGAGCGAGGGTGACTACCCGTACGATGGGTACCTATCGGTGAGATTGGAGTTCTCAGAGGGCGATGTGGGAGTGTCCGAAGCTATTGAGACGTTGGTGTTGGTGTGTCCTGACCCGGTGGAAACCGGTGGTGCTGCCCTCCTGGTGGGGACTAATTCCCCCGTTGTGCGACGGCTCCTGGGAACTTGTAAGGAGAAAGCGGGGGAAGACTTTCTGGAGACCCTCTCGGTGCGTCCAGTGTTTCGAGCAGTGTTCGAAGAAGGGGTTGCCTCCCTAGGACTGGACCCGGAGTGTAAACGAGGGACAGTGTGGTGTACACAGGCGAGGCCCAAGGTGATCCGACCCGGGGAGGTAGCACTAGTGATGGGGACCCCCAGATTCCCAGGAGTGCCGACGGGCGAAGCCCTGTTAGTAGACGCCCCGGACAATCTTGAAGGGGAGACACGATTTCCGGCGGGGGCGCTGGTGAGGCCCGAAGTGCAGAGACCAGGGGTGGTACATGTGAGGCGTATAGCTATAAGTGTCAGGAACACCACGGCAAGAGAAATCACCTTTAAGAGGGGAATGCCGCTGGCACATCTGTTCCCGGTGACGGTAATGACTAGCGCACCAGTGAGGACCCCTAACGGGGAGGGATCGGAGCATCGAAGGGAGCTGACCGCTGAAGTCTTTAACTTCGGGGATTCCCCTGTGTCGCCAGAGTGGAAACACAGGCTAGTGGAGAAGATGCTGAAGATGGAAGCTGTTTTTTCTCGGGGCGAGTTTAATGTTGGCTGCTCCAAAAGCACTCGCCACACCATCCGGGTGACGGAGGACACCCCGTTCTGAGAGAGATCCCGGCGGCTGGCCCCGGCAGATGTTGAGGACATGCGGCAGCACTTGTGCAAGTTGAAGGAGGCCGGAATCATAGCTGAGTCCCGAAGTCCTTATGCGTCCCCAATAGTGGTGGCACGGAAGAAGAATGGGAGAGTGCGCATGTGTGTTGACTACAGGACGTTGAATCGGCGAACTGTCCCTGATCAATATACTGTCCCAAGAGTCGAGGATGCGTTGGCCTGCCTGAGCGGTGCGAAGTGGTTCAGCGTGCTGGATTTAAGAAGTGGGTATTACCAGATCCCGATGAGTGCGGGAGATAAAGAGAAGACCGCTTTTATCTGCCCGCTGGGGTTCTTTCAGTTCGAACAAATGCCCCAAGCCATATCGGGAGGCCCAGCCACCTTCCAGAGGCTCATGGAGAGAACTGTGGGGGATATGAATCTGTTAGAGGTGCCGGTGTACCTGGACGATTTGATAGTGTTTGGATCGACTTTGGAGGAACATGAGGAGAGGCTGTTGAAGGTGTTGGGCCGGCTTAATGAAGAAGGGTTGAAGCTTTCCCTGGACAAATGCCAGTTCTGCAAGTCGTCGGTTAGCTACGTTGGCCATATCATTTCGCGAGAGGGAGTGGCTAATGATCCAACCAAGATAGAGGCCATGACCACCTGGCCGAGACCCCAGAAAGTGGGCGCTCTGCGCTCATTTTTGGGGTTCTGTGGGTATTACCGGCGATTTGTGAAAGGATACGCCAAAGTGTGTTACCCATTGACTCAGCTGTTGTGTGGCTATCCCCCGGTGGGAAAGAAAAGGACGGGGGACCAGAGGCAGGAAACTGGACGATATTGGAACCCGGCGGAACCTTTTGGCTCGAGATGGGATGATCAATGTGAAGAGGCGTTCCGATCTTTGAAAAGGGCACTGACCCAGGCCCCGGTGTTGGCTTTTGCCGATCCCCAGAAGCCATATGTGCTGCACACGGATGCCAGTCGAGAGGGTCTCGGGGCTGTTCTGTACCAGGAGCATGGCAAAGCATTGAGGCCGGTAGCCTTTGTTAGCCGAAGCTTGTCGCCATCGGAGAGAAACTATCCCACTCACAAGTTGGAGTTCCTGGCGCTGAAGTGGGCGGTGGTGGACAAGCTGGGTGATTACCTGTACGGAGCCAAGTTTGAGGTGAGAACGGATAACAATCCTCTCACTTATATTTTGACTTTGGCGAAGCTGGATGCCACAGGACATCGGTGGCTGGCGGCCTTGTCGGTGTATGAGTTCAGCTTGAGGTACCGCCCCGGAAGCAAGAATGTCGATGCGGATGCTTTGTCTCGTCGGGAGCCGGGGGAACAGGAGAGGGACGAGGAGTGGGAGAGTGTCCCTGCCCCTGGAGTGAAGGTGATGTGTCAGGTTGCTATCACCGTGAAGGCCAAGGGAAGAGGGAGGCTGGAACGAGCCGTGGACCATTTGGGGGTTTTTGACGACGCCATACCCCTAGCGTACTGTGACCTGACCGCACTGCGGACTAAACAGTTGCCGGAACTGAGTCCGGGGGAAGTGGCAGCTGCTCAGCAAAATGACCCGGGCATTGGCACAGTGTGGAGAGCGGTCGAGAGGGGGGATGGGGCGTTGGCTGAGAAGGCGAAACACCCATTCGTGCCCCTGTTGTTGAAGGAGTGGTCTCGATTGAAGTAAAAAAACCAAATCTTGTACCGGGTAACGGCGCCTCCGGACCAACCCCACTGTTGGCAACTGGTCCTGCCGGAGGAGTATCGACAGGCTGTACTTCAGGCCCTACATGATGATTCTGGACACTTGGGGATGGAAAAGACCTATGGATTACTCAAAGATCGGTTCTACTGGCCCCGGATGAGGGGGGAAGTTGAAGAATACTGTAGGGGCTGCAGTCGTTGCATCCGGAGGAAGACCCTGCCCGCGTCGGCGGCTCCACTGTCGCACTTGCAGAGTGCGGGACCTCTGGACCTGGTATGTATGGATTTTCTGTCGATTGAGCCTGACACCAGCAACACCGCGAATGTCTTAGTCATCACCGATCATTACACTCGCTATGCTCAGACATTTCCCACTAAGGATCAGAAGGCGACGACAGTGGCAAAGGTGTTATGGGAGAAGTATTTTGTTCATTTCAGCCTTCCCAGGCGAATCCATAGCGATCAGGGGCGGGACTTTGAGAGCCGCCTTATCCATGAATTACTGACTATGCTTGGGGTTGAGAAATCCAGGACTACCCCTTATCACCCACAGGGAGATCCGCAGCCAGAGAGGTTCAACAGGACCCTGTTGGATATGCTCGGGACGCTGGAGATAGGGCAGAAAAGCAGGTGGAGTCGTCATATTGGACAATTGGTTCACTGTTACAATTGTACTCGCAATGATGCTACAGGATATTCACCCTATTATCTGATGTTTGGGCGGGAAGCGAGGTTGCCCATTGACTTGTGTTTTGGGGGTGAAGTGGGTGAATTACCCGGGAAGTCCCATCTAAAGTATGTGTCCGACATGAAGAGGGAGTTACAGCGGGCGTACGAGTTGGCCGAGGCGGCGGCTACCAAACAAAATCAGAGGAATAAGATGCGGTATGATCGAAAGGTGAAGTTTGTTCAATTATTGCCGGGCGACCGGGTCCTTTTACGGAATTTGGGACTCCCTGGTAAGCACAAGTTGACAGATCGATGGGCGGCCAGCCCCTATGTAATAGAGAGCCAGATGCCGAACCTGCCAGTTTACCGGGTGAAACCTGAGGATGGGAAAGGGCCTATCAAGGTACTCCATTGGAATCACCTGCTGCCGCTGGGTCAAGCGGTGCAGGTGGATACGGAGCCAGAGTGGGAGGTTACGCCTAGTACAAGGACTCTGCGAGGGTGCAGAGAAAGGGAAGAGTCCGCTGCTGAAGAGCGGGGACGGGTCCCTCGCCCGGAAATGGCTACCGATTCGGAAGAGGATGACTCAGATGAGTGGCCCCTGTTCCCATTCGCTGGTGCTCCAGTACCCGGAGAGGAGGCTCCTGGCCCTTCCCATACTGAATTGGGTGAGAGGAGGGAAGGTCTTGAGGGTCAGATGGAGAGGCAGCCAACATTGGTGGGAGAGAGGGTGGAGTCCGAGCGTGAGCCGGAGAGATCTCAGGTGAGGGAGGACCCCCGTGATGAAGGGGGTGAGGGTCTGTCAGGTAGACCTGGGGTGTCCGAGACAGTGGGTTCGCAGGTGAAGAGGGAGCCCAGTGGGGCAGAAGGGGTATGGAGATCTCAGAGGATTAGGCGCCCCCCGGAGCGGTTGACTTATGTGGTGCCAGGAGAACCGAGTGTGATTTCTACTGCTCTGGGTAGTTATGTCACTGCTTTCTGCACCTGGGTTGGGTTTTGTGTGTTGCAAGAAGCTTTGGGGAACTCTAGTAATGCCATGAGGGCATGACATTTGCTGGTGGGGAGAGAATGTACAATGTCCTGTGCATGTTACTAAAAAGGGCTTCTTTGGTTTGTTACGAGTAGGAATGCTTCTTTGTCTGTTAAATGTTTCTCTTGCCGTTGTTTCGCTTTAGAATGGCTGATATGGTAATTGTATTCATTTGTTAATCAATGGGGAATGTTATTATGTTTTGTGAGGCTGGGAACTTGGGGGAGGGGTTGTGCGGGCTTGGGGTGTGAAGGCAGTCGGGAGGGAGAGCCGAGGAAGGTGGACATGCGCTCGGAAGACCACCGGGGAGTCCGAGGTGGAAGACGTTGAAGTCGGAGGCAAGCGATGAGGGGTCGAATCGTTCTATGGTTGAGCTCCAACGAGTGCACTAACTTGACTGAACTTTGATAAGTTGGCGCCTTTTGTTTTTTTCCTTGTATATATAAATTGTATTGCCTAATACTCTTTTAATTTTAGTAAACTCTTTAAAGTGGATTTCATAACGGTATTTGTTGTGGGTTTGATACTGTCGGCGGGAGCGAGGCATAAACTCGATTCTCACAGCACCTGCGTGTACGGGAGGCGGGGTTGGTGTGTGGCTGGATCTCCTGTTCCCCTAGACATATACCAGCCTTTTGGGTAAGTGTTACATATATATAATTTTTGAATTTGAATTTAAACTTGTAGATATACTGCCTGGAACTGAAACTGAGGTTGACTGTAATACTTGAGAATAGGAATTATATTTGGTTTCCTAACTAACTAGGCATAAACAAAAAGGAAAGTTTAGTCTGTAAACCTTTAAATAGGGCATAACACCAGATCTAATTAGTTAGAGAGAATAGAGTAGTAAAGGAATCTCACTGATTCTAATTAAAAAGGAATCTGTTTTGGTTTGATATCTAAGATTTGGAACCTAAACAGCATGTTGGAATTCTGAATTGTTCTTGCTCATGTAAATATTCTGTACGTAGTTCTGCTTATAAACAAACCTTATTTCCAGAAGTGTGTGGTTTCTATTCACTGCCTCCTTCTGCTACCTAGTACCTTCTGATGGCCTACTAGCACCTAGTGTAGTACTATGTAATTTGATTTTCTCAAAGAGCACAGCGACTAGTCACATGTGATAAGACTGGCTCTCCACAGGTGTTACAATTGGGTATTATCCTTCATTGTTCTCTGGGTCTGCTGTTTGTCAGAACAAGCTGAATTATTTCATGCAAGCAAAACTCTTTTTGCTTTGTACGGGCCTTAGAGAAGATACCAGTAACACGCTACATAATTCAAAGGAATGTCAGAGAGATTTTTGTGTTCAAAGTTAGTCATTTATTTGCTCCTTCGCCTTACCTGATCTTTCTCATGCCATCAATCAGTCCTACTCCTTCTATCGTGAAGACGCAATCAAGGAGTGGCTCAGACAGTGGATTGTGAAAAATAATTTCTGCAGTCATCTCACGCTTCAGAATGGCATTCCCCAGTAGCTGAAGAAACAAAATTTGTTAGGTGCTATAGTTATTCCTAATTCCAGGCTGTTGAATCAATCAAATTCATTTACTTGATATGCCTGTGGCCTAAATGTAATATTTGCTGCTTTAAAGTGAGACAATTTCTCATCTTAATGATTTTAAAAGAATAAGAGGACAGTTGCTAGTCTTCAATACTGGTGAACATTATCTTATTAATTTGAAGACCTGGAGCTCCTACTTGCTTTCCTTCCATATACAGCTTGAGTTGGTATCAGCAATTTCAACAGTAGAGACAAGAAATAGGTTTGGAATCTTCCTTCTTCCAGGATGTTCCATAAGCTTGAAATAATTTCAGCTGCTGCATAGTACAGGTGGGAATTCCAATGAAAATGAAGGCCTTTTACATTGTCAGTTTGTTAGGCTGACTCAATCTAATTGCAGATTGTTTTGAGTTTGAGAAGAAGGGAAGAGAGTGGGGAAAGAACAAAGCAAGAGAAATTAAGAATATTGGGAGAAAAAGGGGAAGAGCAAAAGTGCATAGGATGGGGCAGGTGAAGCTCACGATTGTAGCCATTGCTCTGTGATTGAAGACAGCGCATGAAGATGGTGCATTGGGATGAATGAGCAACAGTGCTGGATGACTGTCAGCTAAAGAGCAGTGTCCAGGGAGAGTGCCAGCTCAGAGCAGGCCAGCTGTGAAGTAGAGGGAAATGCCAGATAGAATTTATAAGCATCAGTCATGGGAGGTGGACGTGGGTAAGGCAGGCCAAAAGGGCTCTGGTGATGCTGTACAGACTGATCCCCTGTACAGTGGGTACAATGGATTACAGAAATGTTGATGAACTCCAACCGTACCATTGACTTTGGAAGATGGAGATGGAGGGCATCAAAGAAGCTGAAGTATTAACAGGGCCAATAAATTCACAAAGTTAGAGGGAGATGCTGTCTGAGAATAGTCCAACTTGAACAATAAACAGCACACACAAAATGCTGGTGGAACGCAACAGGCCAGGCAGCATCTATAGGAAGAAGTACAGTTGACATTTCAGGCCGAGACCCTTCGTCAGACTTTCAGGTCTCAGCCTGAAACGTCGACTGTACTTCTCCCTATAGATGCTGCCTGGCCTGTTGTGTTCCACCAGCATTTTGTGTGTGTTGCTTGAATTTCCAGCATCTGCAGATTTCCTCATGTTTGCGTTGAACAATACACATCCATTTTTACACTAATCTTATATTAACCCACATACCCATTTCTCTCCTCACCCAATACTACCACACTTCTATCCATTAGGGGCAATTTATTGTGACCAATTAACCTAGCAATCTGAGGAAAACAGAGGGAAACCCAAGCAGTCTTTAGGAAAAACTCCTCACAGACAATTCAGATCAGAAGAGGTCCAGAGTCACTGGACTGTGAAGTAGCAGTTCCATTAGCTTCACCACTGTAGTTCTCCCAAGCAGAGAAAGAGGAATAAAGAAGGAATTCCTTGGATTCCACCGTAAAATGCATCTGCACTTTGCTTTGTTCAGTGCCTGGAGCTGCCTTATAATATCAGTGCTGCCTTATAAAATCCTAATCATTTTTCCATATTCATTAATGAAACCAGTCCAATTTAGCTCCTCGATAATTCAGATGTTGCCTTATTCTCTAGGGAAGTAATGGTTGAAAAATGTTCTTTCTTTAAATAGAGGGAATGTAACAGCACCGGTTAAAGAGATGGATAGGAGATTCTGTAGCCAAGAAAGAGACGTCAGGCTGGCGTGTTGGCTAGGGTCCAGAATGTTTCAGAGCAGCTGCAGAATATTCTCAAGGTGGAGTGCGAACAACCAGGGGCCGAGTGCATTTGGCACTAATGAGATTGGTAGAAAGGGGGAAGAGGTCCTGCACAGAGAGTATAGGGAGTTAGGAAACAGGCTGAACAGGCCTCCAAGGTCCTAATCTCAGAATTACTCCCAGTGTCATGTGCTAGTCAGGTCATGAATAGGGTGATAGTACAGGTGGATGAGTGACTGAGGAACTGGTGCAAGGGGCAGAGTTTCAGGTTCTTGAATCTTAAGAACCTCTTCTGCTGCAGGAATGGCATATACAGGAGGGACAGACTGCACCTAAATTGGAGGGGAGCCAATATCCTGGTCAGGAGGTTCTCTAGTGCTACTCAGGAGGGATTAAACTAGTTTGCTAGGGGGATGGAAAGCAGAGCACCAGGTCAGAAAGTGGAAGGATGTGATGCAGATACATTAGAGAGTTTTAGGAGAGGTCTAGACAGGCACATGAATGTGAAAAAATGGAGGGATGTGAATATTGTGTTGGCAGAAGAGATGAGTTTAGTTAGCCATTTGATCACTAATTTAATTGTTTCAGCACAACAGTGGTGAAGTATCCCCATATTAGTTTGACTCATTTGTGTGTCTGTAGTTCATAGTTGAAGATTATTACATTCACGGTGACAGAAGGTTTGACCACTGTAACATCTTCCACTGCCAACGCATTGTCATTTGTTCTTGCATCAGCTGCCAGGACAATCAGCTTGATCAGTTGGTGATTTTCCAGGTAATTCCCAAACTTTCTGAAAGGCACTTTGATAGGTACCATTGTAACTGAAAGAACAATTATTAAACAGGAGTCATGAAAGTAACATCACTTGATCTAAAATATTCATTTCATACATATATACATTCTGTGGCTGCTTTATTAGGTAACCTGTACACCTGCTCATTAATGCAAATATCTATTCAGCCTTAAGTTTCCTTAAGGTTGTCATGGCTGAGAGGGGTGGAGGGGGTAGTGGGAATGAGATCCCTCTACCTATTAAATGCTCCCAACGTCTCACATAGCTTCTGACAACCAAGTCCAGCTCCTGGTCTTCCCATGTAGCTTAGCTGCTAAGCCCTGTGGATCCGTTGCTACTGACAGGAAAAAGTGGGTTTGCTGGTATCTTAAAACCAGTCGCTCCTGGCAGATGGGGCTTGTCAGCCATGCTTGACAGCTCATCCAGGAGAAGGAAGACTTTGATCACACACCTCCGCTGCCTTGCGATTATACCCACTCATGGGGAAGGCTTCAGGAGTAAACCCTGAGGAAAAATCTGGAGTCCCTAAGGCTGTCCTACACCGACTTCAATGCTGATTGGCAACTCCTGCCGCATTGGTGTTCCTTAGGATTTATCAGCTTCGTCGAGAGGGGGAGCCTGCTGCATGGGCCATAGCTTGCTCTTCATATTGCACATACACCTAGGACACAACATCCAGGGTCAACCCAACCAATGGAGGGCCTTCGATCCAGCCAATCATGTGGCAGATTGCAATGCATAAAAGCATGCAGGCGTGCTCAGCAGCTTCAGCTGTTGCTCAGAATGGGGAGAAAATGTAATCTAAGTGATTTTGACCAATGTTGGTGTCAGACAGGGTTGTTAGAGTATCTCAGAAGCTGCTGATCTCCTGGGGGTTTTCACCTACAACATATTCTAATGTTTTCAAAGAATGGTGCAAACAACAAAAAACAATCTAGCAAGTCACAGTTTCACGCATAAATCAATAAACATCATTCCCACTGATGTCTTTATAATAGAATAAAAGTTATTTGTGAGCAACTTTAGCATAGTCTTAGACAAGGATAGGAGCAGGTTGTATGAGAAAGTATTTAATTGAGTAAAGGCTGGTTATGATGCAATTAGGAACTTGGGAGCCTAAATTGGGAACATGTACAACAGAACTGTCGAGGTTGTTTAATTAGCACTTGTGTCAAGTTCTGGATAAGTTTGTCCTATTGACATAGGGAAAGGATGGCAGGATGGAGCTATATTTGACAAGAGATGTGGAACTTTAATCCAAAGGGACGAAGGAAGCATAGCTAAGATTTTGGAACCAAGGATCCTGACAGGGCTCTTGAGAGTTATAAGATAGCCAGAAAGAAGCTTGAAAGAAGCTTAAGAAAGGGCTTCAAAAACAGCTGGAAGGCCTTGGCAAGTAGGATTAAAGAGAAGGCTTTGGCGAGTAGGATTAAGGAGAAAGCCTTGGTGAGGAGGATTAACGAAAATCCTGAAGTGTTCTACACAGACGTGGAGAATAGGAGGTGATTTGATAGACGTGGTAAGAGGCATAGGTACAGTGGACAGCCAGAGACTTTTCCCAGGGTGGCAATGGCTATTACGAAAGGGCATACTTTTAAGGTGATTGGAGGAAACTATAGGGGAGATATCAGAAGTAGCTTTTTTTTTATATACACTGAGTGGTAAGTGTATAGAACACACAGCCAGTGGTGGCAGTTGAGGCAGATGCATTAGGGATATTTCTGAGTCTGTTATCATCACATGGATGAGAGTAAAATTGAACACTTGGTGAGAGGGAAGGGTTAGATTGATCTTGGAGTAGTAGGTTATATGGTTGGCACAACATCATGGTTCAAAGCGCCTGTACTTTGTAATTTAAAGGGCGGCCCTGATAAACCGGAAAGGCAGAGTGCTGGGACCAGAGACTAGAGTCGGGCTGATTTTGCTTGCTCTCCCACAATATTCACTCCTCTCTCCATGACGCTGAGGCAGAAGGACTTCCCCAGCTACTGTGCTTCATGCCTGTGAGCTTCCTGGTGATTTGACCCGCTAATAGGATGAACTGAGACTGAGGCTTTGGGCCTACTCTGGGAATTCGGATTAAGGACTCAATTTGGTTCGGAACGCTGTAATGCTTCTATAGTTTGCAAGATCTGTGTTCTTTTCTCTTTCTCTGCACGTTGGCTGTTAGTCTTTACTTCTTTTAAAATGAGGTTCTTTTGGGTTTCTTGCTTTGTGGCTGCTTGTAAGCAGACAAATCTCAAGGTTGTATAACTTATACATTCTTTGATAATAAATGTACTTTGAATCCTGAATCTTTGCTGTACAGTTTCATGTTCTATGTTTGAAAACTTTTGCATCACTGTGGTTTTCAGTCTGATGTTTTCAAATGTCTTTCTGGTATCAGGGCATAAACATCTAAATCTTAAAACAGATTATTTGCTAAAATAGTAACTGAACAGACATATAATGCAATATTACAAGTAATAACATTACCTTCATTGCCTTTAACAACAACATCATTCATACTCAGAGCCATAACTTGTTTCACAGGTTGTCCTGTATATTTCAGGATTTCAGCATTAAAGTGAAGGTTACAAACCCTTCTCTCTAAACTGCAATTGGAGATGTTCACAAAAGCATCAATATCAGATCCATGGTTTACTGAATTGTCAATTTTTATGTGTACATTGAATTTCTCTTCTTGTACAGGTTTCAGTTGAAGTCTGAATTGAGCTTCAGCAAATATTGCTCTTTCTTTTTGAGAGCCTAAATATATTGGAAAAAAAAACATCGATTAAAGAATAAAAGAAGACAGATAATAAGTTATTTATTAATTTTTCTAACATGCTAATTTTGAAACTATGAATTGTTTTGTAATCCACACATTTAATTTAAAACAATACACTACCTTTCAATCTGCTATGCAGTTTGTCGTGAAATATGTTGCCATTTTTCTACCACAGCTATAAAGCATGATTTTTCTGCTGCATGCGAGGTAATGAAGTAATAAGAAATTTTAAGAAGTACATTTTCTTACAAATGCTTCCCTTGCATACCTTCAGGATGCTTGTAATTGGATGTGATGTCTTCTCGATCATTATTGCCGCAACCCTTGGTGCTGACAAATTTCCCCACACGTTGACTTTCGACGGATGTCTTTACTTTTCTGCCATCTCTGCATCTCTTCCACGTTACCACATCGCCATTGACCTCCGCAAAAACAAAGGGGATATCATACTTCATCTCCATTACCCCTTCTTTGATTGCGTTGACTGGAGCAGGCCCACAGCAGTAAATTCCTAGAACAAACATAGAGATGAATGAGAAAAAGAAATCAGTCAATTTCAAAATCATCTTGAATTCAACAGGTCTCTTACAGGAGCCCAGACTGCCATATGTAGCTGTTGAAAGATTACATACATTTATAAAATTGCATAAAAGTTTCTCACAATATAGCAGTAATTAAGTCATGATTTGAAAAAAAGATACAAAATACTTGAAAATAACTAATTTTGATATAAGATGCTGCAATTGAATTATTTTCTAATAGTTTTCTTTTGACTGGTGTACAGTATTTATAGCCCATGCAATGAACTATAATCCTACTTCAGTAACTACCTTCACTCTTCTCCTGTGGAGTTGGGTCCAGAGCCTGCCATCCATTGTAACCTGGCTTTAAGTCATTTCGTGCCATCCAACTCTCCACCCAGACGTGGAAGTTCCTGCATCACAGGAAGAAATTACCTTGTGAACCTTGTAATAGCAAAAAATACAGATAAGTGCTTGGTTCATCTGTTGGTAACCATCAGCCACACCTTAGTTTTAATGGTTAAATTAACATTTTTTTTTTAGAAAGTGAAATGTTTCAATCTTTATCCCAATCTATTTATACACATTTCCAATGGCATATTTATGATAATTTTGTGATATTTTAATGTGTCAGTTGAGAATTCATTCATTAGAACTTAGAACGATGAATGTTCAATGGGGAAGACACGCAATGATACAGGGGACAGTTAGAATAATTTCTTGGGAAAGGTAAATCTTTAACAATGTATTTGACAGAGCAATGGATTTGAAAATCAGAAAAAAACATGCAATCAGTAATTTCCAGGCTGTCTACCTTACTTAGAAAAACAATGACTGGGCTCTTTTTGTCACGCGACCCCATATGGGCGTATGTACCATAGACAGGACTGAGTTACCTGTTTGGTAAGTAAAATACTTATCAATATTTCTTGACATCCTGCACTTTATTGACTTCCCCACCTACTCACTGATTTTTCCCCATTGAAGTATACTTCCACCCAAAGAATGATTAGAAATTGAAGCACACTCCCTGACAGAGTGGTAGAGAAAGAGATTTTCACAATACTTAAGAAGTGTATACAGTCAATGGCTGCTTTATTAGGTACCCGTAATTAACCAGCTCGTTAATGGAAATATCTAATCAGCCAATCATTGGCAGAAACTCAATGCATAACAGCATGCTGATGTGGTCAGTAGGTTCAGTTGTTGTTCAGACCAAACATCAGAATGGGAAATAAATGTGAGTTTGATCTTTGAATGGTTTTTGGTGCCAGACAGGGTGGCTTGAGTATCTCAGAGGCTGCTGATTTCCTGGGATTTTTATGCACAACAGCATCTAGAGTTTTCAGAGAATAGTGTGAAAAACAAAAAAAAAGAACATCCAGTGAGCAGCAGTTCTGTGAGTGAAAATTCCTTGTTTATGAGAGAGGTTAAAGAGAGTGGCTGACAAGTTCAAGCTGACAAGAAGATGACAGTAACTTAAATAGCTACATGTTCCAACTATTGCATGCAAAAGAGCATCTCTGAATGCACAGCACATCAAACCTTGAAGCGGATGGGCTACTGCAACAGAAGGCCATAAACATACACTTGTGACCACTTATATACTTATGTGTCCTATATAGCTGCAACATTACCTCTCGGCTCTTAAACTCAATCCCACAATTGATGATGGCCAATGCATCGTATGCCTTCTGAACCACAGAGCCAACTTGTGTAGCAGCTTTAAGTGTCCTATGGACTCAAACCCCAAGATATCTCTGATCCTCCACACTGCCAAGAGTCTTACCATTAATGCTATATTCTGCCATCATACTTGACCTACCAAAATGAACCACTTCACAGTTATCTGTATTGCACTCCATCTACTACTCAGCCCAGTTTTGCATCCCATCAATGTCCCGCTGTAACCTCTGACAGCCCTCCACACTATCCACAACACCTCCAACCTTTGTGTCATCAGCAAATTTACTAACTCATCCCTCCACTTCCTCATCCAGGTCAATTATAAAAATTACAGAGTAGGGGTCCCAGGACAGATCCCTGAGGCACACCACTGGTGACCGACCTCGATGCAGAATATGACCAATCTATAACCACTCTTTGCCTTCTGTGGGCAAGTCAGTTCTGGATCCACAAAGCAATGTCCCCTTGGATCCTGTGCCTCCTTACATTCTCAATAAACCTTGCACATGGTACCTTATCAAATGCCTTGCTGAAATACAAATATAGTACATCTACGGCTCTACCTTCATTAATGTGCTTCGTCACATCCTCAAAAAATTCAATCTGGCTGATAAGGCACAACCTGCCTTTGACAAAGCCATGCTAACTATTCCTAATCATATTATGCCTCTCCAAATGCTCATAAATCCTGCTTCTCAGGATCTTCTCCATCAACTTACCAACCACTGAAGTAAGACTCACTGGTCTATAATTTCCTGGGCTATCTCCACTCCCTTTCTCGAATAAGTGAACAACATCCACCACCCTCCAATCCTCCGGAACCTCTCCCGTTGATGATGCAAAGGTCATCACCTGAGGCTCAGCAATCTCCTCCCTCACTTCCCACAGTAGCCTGGGGTACACCCCATCTGGTCCCGGTGACTTATCCAACATGATGCTTTCCAAAAGCTCCAGCACATACTCTTCCTTAATACCTACATGCTCAAGCTTTTCAGTCTGCTGCAAGTCATCACTACAATCGCCAAGATCCTTTTCCGTAGTGAATACTGAAGCAAAGTACCGTATTCATTAAGCACCTTTGCCTTCTCCTCCTGTTTCATACACACTTTCCCACTGTCACACTTGATTGGTCCTATTCTGTCACGTCTTATCCTCTTGCTCTTCACATACTTGTAGAATGCCTTGGGGTTTTCCATAATCCTGCTCACCAAGACCTTCTCATGGCCCCTTTTGGCTCTCCTAATTATATTTTTAAGCTCCTTCCTGCTAGCCTTATAATCTTCTACACCTCTATCATTAGCTAGTTTTTTGAACCTTTCGCAAGCTCTTCTTTTCTTCTTGACTAGATTTACAACAGCCTTTGTACACCACGATTCCTGTAACCTACCATCCTTTCCCTGTCTCACTAGAACATACATAAGCAGAACCCCGCGCAAGTATCCCCTGAACATTTGCCACATTTCTGCTGTACATTTCCCGAGAACATGTTTCCAATTTATGCTTCCAAGTTCCTGCCTAATAGCCTCGTATTTCCCCTTACTCCAATTAAACGTTTCCCTAACTTGTCTGTTCCTATCTCTCTCCAATGCTATGGTAAAGGAGATAGAATTGTGATCACTATCTCCAAAATGCTCTCCCACTGAGAGACCTGATACCTGACCAGGTTCATTTCCCAATACCAGATCAAGTATAGCCTGAGCACACCTAAAAAACTCCACCCCATCTAACCCTTCACTCTAGGGAGCTGCCAATCAATATTTGGGAAACTAAAATCTCCCACCACAACAACCCTGTTATTATTACACCTTTCCAGAATCTGTCTCCCTATCTGCTTGTCGACATTATTCTTTATATCCTGCCAACATTATTTATTCTTGCCTTTATTTTTTTTCATTCTTACTTCTTCTACCCTTTCCCTTACTAGACTTCTACTCTGTTGTATTAGCACTTAATAAAACAATTTTGAAGCAAGAAGTTTTGTTCCTCTTTCTTGACATCTGAAAGAACTTTCATTTAAAAACATTAGAGTCTAACAATTCGGTGTAGTCGCTGGGAATGGTTGCGAAGATTTAATGACTTCAAAGAATTGCAGATGAAGTGGAAAGTTATAGTGTGCAAATGAAAGAGGGATGAGCTTTCCCTATTCCAAATTGAGGGAAAACCTAATTCTGCCTTCAAATAGGAAGTAGGAGTGAGGAAACTACACTATACATTGCTATTTTTAAAAAAATGGATTTGTAAAAATTAAATACTTGCAAACCAGTGGAGCATGAAAATAATTAAATACATGCATGACAGTAGAATGTGAAAATACTTAAATATGTGCCAACTGGTAGAACGTGAGAAAAAAATTACCTATATGCGTAACTGGTGGAGTACAATGCATTCAAGCCAGTGCAATGCATGGGAAATCTTTGGTTGTAGAACAACCTATTAAAACTTTGTTTGCAATCTCAGAATATTTTCAGATCACAGTCAAAGTAATAAAAAGTGTGTACAAATCAAGTGTTACACCTGATTGGCCAATGCCGTGAAACCTACTATGAGCTCTTACCTGAATGAAACATCTCAGTCTGATAGAAATATTGAAGAAATCTAGATGCTACTCTTCAAGATATTAATGGGGCAAGTACTATCCTTAGCTTCCAAGAACTGGTATCTCAATATAATATTGATAAACACCGTCTTTTCTTCTACTTTGAAGTAAGATCAGCTTGTAAAACCTAAGGGTTTCCCTGGGGGGGGGGGGGTCAGATTTAAAGGACCATACCATTTTAAGTTGGATACAGAGTGCTCTAAGACAGATAGTGTCATATATCTATGATATCTATGAGAGGGAGGTGGGGATGAGGGTTGGTGGGTGGCTGGGTTAAACAGTCAAAATGTAATTGACAACTGGTTGTATTGAATGTAATTTGTTGGTGTTGCAATAAAGATTAGTGATAAAAAATCTAGATGCAAACTACCAGTAATGTTAAGTTTAATAAGAACCCATGTGAGAACATCCAGAGAATGTCCAAGGGAAAGCAAGAACCTGGATTGTGTGAGTTAAAGATAACACAACGTTGGTTTGATTGAATATGGGAGTGAATGAAAAAAGTTAATGGGGGCAAATAAAGACTTTTACAGATTGATTTGGAAAGAAATGTGAAAGTTGTGATTGTACAAGAAATAACTATGATATAGATGGTAAAAAGTCAGAGAGCAAGTCTCTGTATTAAAGAATACGTACACGACGCTGGAAGAACTCAGCAGGTCAGGCAGCATCCGTGAGAAAAGAGTAGCCAAAAAAGTCTCTGTATTAACTGAACGAGCAAAAAAAAAACTATAGTTGTAATTCAAGCGAAGTGCATTGTATAGAAACTGAAACCAGTGGGCAGTCCTGCCAACCCAGTGGGTGGTTTTGCTGGAGACCCTCCAGTGATGCTTCTCCATGTGAAACACCCCCTACGTTAAACAGTCAACCAGGACAACACCACCATCCTAACTTCCAAGAACTACAGGATAGACATGGCATGACCTCTACAGAGACCTCTAGCAACTTAAGTGATGATGACAGTGATGAAACAATAGGATTGGCAGAAATGTCACAGCGTGCTCCAATAAATATCAAGGGAGTGAAGGCAACACAGGATGGAAGATGAAAAGAGGATTACCAGGTTGACCAAGGGAGTGAAGACAATGCAGGAATGAAGATGAAACCTATGAAAGGAGACCGGCAGTGGATTACCAGGTTGCTAATAAATGTATAGACAAGCTAATCATCAAGACGATAAGACATAGCAACAGAATTAGGCCATTCAGCATATCGTGTCTGTTCCACGATTTCATCATGGCTGCAGTGTTTCCCTCTCAACTGCATTCTTCTGCTCCCCGTAACCTTTCACACCCAACTAATCAAGAACTATCAACCCAAATACACCCAATGACCTTGCCTCTATATTTGCATATGGTGACAAATTCCACAGATTCACCACTCTCCAGCTGGAGAAATTCCTCCTCAAATCCATTTTGAATGGACATCCTTCTATACTAAGGCTCTGCCCATTGGTCATAGAATACCCCACCATAGGAAACATCCGCACCACATCCATGCTATTGAAGCTTTCAACATTTGATAGATTTCAATGAGATTCCCCCACATCATTTTTCTGAATTCCAGCAAATAAAGGCCCATAGCCATCAAATGCTCCAGTCATGATAACCCTTTTATTTTGGAATAATTCTTGTGAACCTCCTCTGAATCTCTCCAATGTTTGCACATCCTTTCTTAGATAAGGAGCCCAAAAAGGCTCACAATGCTCTGGGTGAGGCCTCACCAGGCCTATGAAGTCTCAGCATTACATTCATGTTTTTACATACCAGTCCTCTCAAAACGAATGCTTTCCTCAACATTGACTCAGCCTGCAGGTTAACCTTTAGGGAATCATGCACGAGGACTCCCAAGTCCCTTTGCACCTTAAATTTTTGAATTTTCTCCGTGTTTAGAGAGTAGTCTGCACTTTTATTCTTTTTACCAAACTGCAGGACCATACATTTCACAACTCTGTGTTCAATTTACACTTCTTTGCCCATTGTTCTGATCTGTCCAAATCCTTCTGCAGACTCCCTGCTTCCTCAAAACTACCTGCCCTCCACCTATCTTCATATCATCTGTAAATCCATCAGTTCCTTTAATGACATATAACATAAAAAGAAGTGGTTCCAACACTTAACCCTTAGGGAGCACCACTAGTCACTGGTAGCCAGTCAAAAAAGACTTGCTTTATTCTCACTGTTTGCCTCCTGCTGATCAGTGAACATTCTATCCATACTAGTAGTTTTCTTGTAATATGATGTGCTCTCATCTTGCTAAGCAGTCTCATGTGTGGCAGCTTGTCAAATGTCTTTTGAAAATCTAAGTACACAACATCTACTGATTCTCCTGATGAAGGGTTTCGGCCTGAAACGTCGTCACTACCTCCTCCCATAGATGCTGTCTGGCCTGCTGAGTTCTGCCAGCATTTTGTGTTTTTATCTACTGATTCTCCTTTGATATCCTGATTGTTATTTTCTCAAAAAATTCCAACTGATCTGTCATGCAACAATCTTCCTTAAGGAAGCCATACCCCAACACAGATTGGGGGACCGCTTTGTCGAGCACCTACTCTCTGTCTGTCACAATAGACAGGACCTCCCGGTTGCCACCCACTTCAACTCTGCCTCTCATTCCCATCTAGATATGTCCATACATGGCCTCCTCTACTGCCATGATGAGGCCAAACTCAGGTTGGAGGAGCAACACCTCATCTACCGTCTGGGTAGCCTCCAGCCTGGTGGTATGAACATTGAATTCTCCAATTTCCGGTAATTCCCTCCCCCTCCCCCTCCCCCTATCACAGGTCCCTCTCTGCCTCTCTCCCCCTTCAACTTTCTGCTCCTTTATCTCTACAGTTCTTTCATGCTTATCCCCTCCCCCCTTTATCTTTCCTCTGATTGGTTTTTCACCTGGCGCCTCTAGCCCTTCCCCCTCCCCTATCTCTATTACTGGGCTTCGGCCCTCTCTTCCCCCCCATTCCTGATGAAGGCTCTCGGCCTGAAACGTTGGTTACTCTTTTCTCACGGATGCTGCCTGCTGAGTTCTTCCAGCGTTGTGTACATATTCGCTGACTTTGGCCTATTTTATCCTGTACCTCAAAGTACTCTACCCTGAAACCACATTCTTAAAAATCACCTCCAGCATCTCCCCAACCACTCAGGTGAAGCTAACTGGCCTATATTTCCTTAATTCTGCCTCCCTCCTTTCTTCACTCAAAAACTTCTATAGTTGTACTGTGGAGAGCATTCTGTCAGGCTGCATCACTGTCTGGTATGGAGGGGCTGAAAGAAGCTGCAAAAGGTTGTAAATCTAGTCAGCTCTATCTTGAAAACTAGCCTACAAAGTACCCAGGACATCTTTAGTGAGTGGTGTCTGAAAAAGGCAGCGTCCATTATTAACAACCCCCAGCACTCAGGGTATGCACTTTTCTCACTGTTACCATCAGCTAGGATATACAGAAGCCTGAAGGCACACACTCAGCTATTCAGGAACAACTTCTTCCCCTCTTCCATCCGATTCCTAAATATTCATTGGACACTACCTCACTTTTTTTTAATATACAGTATTTCTGTTTTTGCACATTAAAAAAAATTATTCAGTATATGTAATTGATTTACTTGTTTATTTATGATGTTGTATTTTATTTATTATTATTATTATTTTCTCTCTCTGCTAGATTATATATTGCATTGAATTACTGCTGCTAAGTTAACAAATTTCACGTCACATGTACGGTGATAGTAAACCTGATTCTGATTCTGAAGAGTGTATATTTGTATATTTCAATATTTGTAGTTTTCCAGTCCTCTGGAATCATGCCTGACTCGATTAAAGTTAAAATTAAAGTCTGTCCAGTTTCCATGGTGTGAAGTGACTGAGAGTCCCCCTGGATAGGATGCCAGTCTATTGCGAGGCTAACCCCTAGCATTTACTGGTACCCATTTTCAGCTGGGTGGACTGGAGCAATGTGTGGTTAAGTGCTTTGCTCAAGAACACAACACGCTGCCTTGGCTGGGGCTTGAACTCACAACCTTCAGATTGTTAGTCCAACGCCTTAACCACTTGGCCATGTGCCATACTATTGGTTCTTGAGAAATCATTACTAATGCCCCCACAATCCCTTCAGTTACCACTTTCAGAACCCTAGTATGCAGTCCATCTGGTTCTGGTGACTTATCTAGCTCAGACCTTTCAGCTTCCCAAGCACCTTCTCCCTAGTAATAGCAACTGCACTCGCTTTTCCCCTCTGACACTCTTGAACTTTTGCCACACTGCTGGTTACTTCCACAGTGAAGACTGATACAACATACCTATTTAGTTCTGCCATTTTCTTGTCCTTTTGTCCTTCAGTGTCATTTTCCAGTGGTCTGATATTTACTCTTGCCTCTTTTTCACTGTTTATAAGTGTGCAAAATGTTTGGTATCCTCTTTGATATTATTAGCTAGCTTATCTTCATACTTCATCTTTTCCCTCCTTATGGCTCATTTAGTTGCCTTTTGTTGATTTTTTAGAAGCTTCCCAATTGTCTAACTTCCCACTAATTTTTGCTCTATTATATACCCTCTCCTTTGCTTTTATGTTGACTTTGACTCTCTTTGTCAGCCATAGTTTCATCATCATGCTTTTAGAATACTACTTCCTGTTTAGGAGCACTGGAATTTAGAAGGATGAGAGGGGATCTGATTGAAACATATAAAATTATTAAGGGATTGGACACACCAGAGGCAGGAAACATATTCCTGATGTTGGAAGGGTCCAGAACCAGAGGCCATCGTTTAAGAATAATGGGTAGGCCATTTAGAACGGAATTGAGGAGAAACTTTTTCACCCAGAGAGTTGTGGATCTATGGAATGCTCTGCCTCAGAAGGCAGTGGAGGCCAATTCTCTGGATGCTTTCAAGAAAGAGTTAGATAGAGCTCTTAAAGATAGTGGAGTCAAGGGATATGGGAAGAAGGCAGAAACGGGGTACTGATTGTGGATGATCAGCCATGATCACATTGAATGGCGGTGCTGGCTCAAGGAGCCAAATGGCCTACTCCTGCATCTATTGTCTATTGTATCTATCCTGTGCCTTCCAAATTGATCCTAGAAATTCCAGCCATTGCTGTTCTGCCATCATCCATACTAGTGTCCTCTTGTAATCAGCCTTGACCAGCTCCTCTCTCCTACCTCTGTAATTCCCTTTACTCCATTGTGATACTGTTACTTTAGCTTTTCCCCTCTTAATTATCTCCACTGGCAGATTCATCAACTACTGCCCAGCCACTCAACAATCTGCTGAAAGGCAGTAGATGCTCAGATGACCCTGTGACTCTTAATGAAGAAGAACTGGAAACATCTCAACGTTTAAAGGTGACACTCTATACTGCACCTGCATTAATAAACCCTGTATGTCAACGAGAAACTCATGATGACAGTCTTAACTCAAGAACATGAAGACTGATAGCATCCTGTTGATTATTACTCTGCCAAAGATCTGATTCTCTATACTGATCGTTCCACAATGGCTGACAGAGGTATTTGAATGGCTCCTGGTACCTCTGCTTAACAGGCAGAAGTTGAAAGCTCAGACTGAAGCCTGTAAGTTGACAAGAAAGATCAGCTAATATCTACATGAATTGTTGATATGCTTTTGGAGCTATTCATAATTTTGGAAATCTATGGAGACACCGAAGATTTCTTACAGCTGTAGAAAATCCAATCTAGAGTGGGCAACTAGTACAAGAACTCATGGATATCTTACAATTTCCATCAGAAATTGCTGTATTAAAATGCAAAAGCCATGCAATAAAAGAAATAAAAACTGTCAAAAGAAATGCCAAGAACACATGCAGTGGATCCTACAACTGGAATTATGGAAATAAAGTTAAACTCTGCAGATGAACATATAAGATATTTGAGAGATACAAGCTTAATACTCTAAATGAAAAAAAAATGGTTCTGGATGGAGAATGGCTGGAGGTTAAATAGTGATAGAGTATAGGGATATGACACTAGTCATCGACTAGTAGCTCCAACTACATTGCCTTCTCATCTGACACAGTAGGTACACTCCCTCATACGCATTGGAGTGTAAAAAGATGATTAATTGATTCTCCCAGTGATGGTGGAATCTGAAGTTCAGGACACGTTCTCAACAAATGCTTGAAAGATACATAAATCCTGGAACAATGGAAAAACTATCATAATTAAGTGCACCTGCCCCACCCACTTCATTTTTACATTTACAAGTGGATTACGTTACTTTGCCAATGTGTCAAGGATACTCAGACGTACAGATAATAGTGTACAAGTGTTCAAGATGGGTGGAAACTATTCCAGCAAGGAAGGCCACTGCCGCACTCACAGCAAAAACTTTGATCTAGGATAAAATTTCTAGATGGGGATTGCCATGTCACATTGGGAGGAACACATTTCATTGTAGGTGTTTGTCAGGAATTATGTCGTCTGATGAACATCAAATGTGTTTTCATTGTCCACATCTTTAAGAGACATCAGGACCAGTTCAATGAATGAATCAAACAACAACTGACTAAGTATCATGAGGAAGGCTCACCTTGGCCTACGGCTCTTCCAATGGTCATAAGTAGCATCAGAGCAACCCAAACAAGCAAACTAGATTAAGTCCATTCAAAGTGGTAATATGTCACCTTATGCCACTGATAGGAACCGTCAATCTCTGAGATGCTGATAAACACATTACGGCAGACAGTTTAGTTAACCCAGGCTGTCCAGTCTGCTTCTCAACAGGTTTCTGCTGCGTGGAGTGATCCAGCAGAAGGAGGACACAACCTGATTCCTGGCAAGTGGGTCCTGATTACTTACTGATTAGTGTAATTGATTGATTTATTTCTTCTATATTATGTATTACATTGAACTGCTGCTGATAAGTTAACAAATTTCGTGACACATGTCAATGATAATAAACGTGATTCTGATTTTGATTCTGATTCTGATTAAGAAACTACAAAAGAAATCACTGGGAGCTGATTGGGAAGGTCTTTATCAAGTGCTGTTAGGTAGTAATTTGGCCATGAAGGCAGAAGATGTAAGTAAATGGATACATGCCAGCCACTGCAAACAAGCTGAAGTAGAATCCAACGAGAACAAGTGCTGTGGTTCATGTACTAGTAACTTTTGACTCTGTGCCTATGCTGTTTGGCTATAGTGAGCAGATCACTAACCAGCCAGAAGACTGACTTCGAACAGAGTCAACAACTACTGGACAATACAAAGTTTTTTTTAATACTAGTTTTTTTGCCAACTTCACCTACTTACAATGAGTACAAATATTTGTATTAATATGCTTTATTATAATTTACTGTACATCTTTTTTATTTCTATAAGGATGATCATTAATAGAATAGTTCAAACTCACAAAAATGTGTCTACTAATCTGCCTTACCATGACATAATCCTATGAATCCTTTGAATATATAGCCTTTGATATTTTTATAATTCCGGTAGTTTTTGTTTATTTTATACTTTATGTAGATCCACAAGTTCTTCTGCCCCTGAATTTTCAGATGTAGTGACTCTAAACATGTGATTCAGAATCAAAGGGGGGATTGTTGGATTGGACTGCTTAATTCTTTTTTCTTTACACCTTAACAATTAATTGCCTGTTTGTGTTTTATATAACTGCCTATATACTTGTAACTATTTAGTATGTTTTCTAGTGGTCACAGTATGTACATGCGTTTCAATGGTGTTTCCTAGTGGTTACTGTTCTGTATAGTTCTGGAAGTTTCTCTGGTATCACATTATTTGAATAGGGCTATCTGTTTGGTTAACTCATATCTACGAACTTGAATGGAATGTTTCTTATCTATGGTATAAAGAGAGTGAACAAGTTGCCTTGCCACCTTCCTTTATTCTTTATTCTCTCCCTTCCCTTACTTGACCTCTGCTCTTCTCCATTTTCAATTCTCTTTGTTCTATTAGCACTTAAATGATCATAAAACAATAAGTTTTATGCCTCTTTCTTGACTTCTGTAAAAGCCTTGGATGAGAAACATCAAAATTCAACAACATCTGCATAAGCTTCTAGTACAAAATGGTGATCTTGTCATAATGCCACTTATTGCTATTGAGAGGAATAAGCATGATATATTTGTGAATCTAAATGCCCATTTTAACTGCTGCAAGCCTAAACCAACACTACAAGTGGCAAGGGCCCGGCAGGAGTGGACATTGAAAAGCATGTTGATCAAATTAATTCTTTGACACCCATTATTGTGGTGCCCAAGGCAGGCCAAACTTTGTGAATTTATGGGGATCATAAACTTAACATATGTGCAATCAAACTATGACACACTGTCTACAGTGCAAGTTCTGTAAGCTGAGTTAGCAACTGCCGAACTCCTTGTGCAAATTGGAACTGCCCCAAGTATAGCTGCATTTCAAGTTCATGTTAATTGCATTGGGCATTTACACTAAGTGGCTCATTTTATTAAGTACACCTGTACACCTCATTAATGCAAATATTTATCTAGCCAATCAGTTTTCAGCAACTCAATGCATAAAAGCATGCAGACTTGGTCAAGAGGTTCAGTTGTTGCTCAGACCAAACATGGGAATGGGAAAGAAATGGAAGAAGGAAGATCTCGGTGATCATGGAATGGCTGTTGGTGCCCAATGGGGTGGTGTGGGTGTCTCAGAAACTGCTGAGATTTCTGCACCTAACACATTCTAAAGTTTACAGGGAATGGCGTGGAAAACAAACAATTGAAAACAATCAGTGGGCTGCATTTATTTGGGCAAGATGGACTTGTTGATGAGAGAGGTTAGAGGAGAATGGTCAGACTGGTTCAAACTGTCAGGAAGGTCGCAGTAACTCCAACAACCAAGCATTACAACAATGGTGTACAGGACGTACATAATAAGCAGCCGCTGGGTATATACCCAGAGTGTAAATAACATAAAATAAGCTTTTTTTTTGCAGCAATATGACAGGCATAAATCAAAGTAAATTATACCAAGATCTGTGGACTTGGGTCAGGCAAAGGGAGGAAGTGTGTGTTTTGTGGTTAATTCTCGTTGGTGCTCCGATGTGGTGGTTCTGTTGACATTGTGTTCCCCTGGCTTGAAACACCTAATGGTCAAATGCAACCCATTCTATCTTTCCTGTGTAATCCTAACTGCAGCGTATATACCACCAATGGTCAACTATACTTAAACACTCGTGACGCTGCATGATGCCACCTCCAAACAAGTAACAGCCCATCACAGCAGAGACTTTAACCAGGCTTGTTTGAAGAAAACCCTGCCCAATTACCATCATCATATAACCGGCAGCACCAGAGGGTCCAACATACTAGACCACTGCTAAGATAAGGAATCCCCGCCATTCCTTGCCAAGACTACATTTTGGTAAACTGGATCACTTGGCTGTCCCTTTCCTACCTCATACAGGCAGAGCCTAAAAATCAAGGCTCCAGAGATTAGGACAACTAAGAAGTGGTCATGTAAGGTGGAGGAGCAATTATGGGATTGCTTTAAGTCGGTGCATTGGGCCGTGTTCAAGCACTCATCTAGAGATCTGAACGAGCACACCATGGTTGTAACGGACTTCATTAAGACAGCTGTACATGATTGTGTCCCCACTAAATCATTCAGCTTCTTCCCCAGCCAGAAGCCCTGCGTGAACCACCAGATTGAAAATCTGCTGTGGACCAGATCAGAGGCACTCAAGTCCGGAGACCAAGAAAGCTACAAGGGCTCCAGGTATGATCTCTGGAGAAACACCTCAAGGGCAAAGTGGAAATTCTGGACCAAACTTGAATCAATGAGGGATGCTCAATAGCTGTGGCAGGGCTTACGTGCTGTCACCTCCTACAATATTAATCAAGCAGGGCTTCTCTTCCGGATCACCTCAATGCCTTCTATGCTCGTATGACTGTCAGAACATGGAGAAACCACCATGAACCCCCACGTCCCCTGATGGGCGGGCTGCCTTCAGGAGGGTGAATCCATGGAAAGCATCCAGACTGGATGGGGTAACTGGCCACGTACTAAGGGCATGTGCTGACTAAGGGCATTGGTTTATGCACTCACTGAAATCCTTAACCTCTCACTTTGTCAGTGCGTTGTACCCTGCTGCTTCTCGCAGGCTCAACTATACCCATGCCCAAGAAGAGCGTGGTAACCTGGTTAATAACTATTGCCCCATTGAAGTGTTTTGATAGATTGATGATGAAACACAACAGCTCCTGCCTGAGAGCTGACTTGGATCCTCCAATTTGCCTACCAGAGCAACAGGACAACAGTAGATACCATCTCATTGGCTCTTCACTCAACCCTGGAACATCCAGATAGCAAAGGTGCATAAATCAGGATGCTCTTTAACGATTACAGCTCAGCATTCAATACCATCATCTCTTCAAAACTAATCAATAAGTTCCAATACCTTGGCCTCAATTACTTCTTGTGCAATTGGATCCTGAATTTCCTTACTTGTAGACCCCAGTCAGTTTGAATAGGCAACAACATCTCCTCCACGATCTCCATCAACACAAGTGCACCACAAGGCTGAGTGCTTAACCCCCTGCTCTACCCGCTTTACACTTATAACTGTGTGGCTAAGCACAGCTCCAATGCTGTATTGAAGTTTGCTGATGACTCCACTGTCATTGGCCAAATCATAGGTGGTGATGAATCACCATACAGGAGGAAGATTGGCTGAGTGGCGTCATAACAACAACCTCTCACTCAGTGTCAGCAAGACCAATGAACTGATTATATACTTCGGGAGAGGGAAACCGGAGGTCCATCAGCCAGTCCTCATCAGAGGATCAGAGGTTGAGAGGGTTAGCAACTTTAAATTCCCAGGTGTTACTATTTCAGTGGACCTGTCCTCGCCCTGGCACATATGGTCAATTACAATGAAAGCCTCACAGTGCCTCTACTACATTAGGAACTTATGAAGATTCGGCATGACATCTAAAACTTTGACAAACTAAATAGATCCACTCCATCTATGACTATTGTCATCTCGAACATCTCTATCAAGTTATCTGTCATCCTCCTTTGCTCCAAAGAGAAAAGCCCCTACTCACTCAACCTATTCTCACATCACTCAGCCTATCTCACTGGACATGCCCTCATATCCAGACAGAATCCTGGTAAATCTCCTCTGCACCTTCTATGTGTAGTGGAGAGTATAATAAATTCAGATAGAGCAGATGCACATTTAAACAGATAGAAATGGGTTAATGGGCCTGAAATTGGACCTAAACAGGATGTAAACAAGCCGCACCTGGTCAAAGGGAAGGTAATAATAAAGGAAGCTAAAATTCTCACACTTTTGTCTAATGAGTTAGAGGTTAGCCATTATAACAAGGCAAACACGAGGAAATCTGCATATGCTGGAAATTCAAGCAACACACACAAAATGCTGGTGGAACGCAGCAGGCCAGGCAGCATTTATAGGGAGAAGCGCTGTTGACGTTTTGGGCCGAGACCCTTCGTCAGGACTCATTATAACAAGTTTGTGTCTCTATTGATGGATGCTGGTCTTGGGTCCTGCAAACATAGGAACTTAGTTTCTGAAGGATAAGTACCCATAAACTTAAAACATATATATTTTTTCAATTAATAATACAAACTTAACCTGCTTCCTTATTCAGAGACTTTGGTTATTACTTTTAATTGAAAGTGATGATAATTGCAATTACTCCTCCATTATCCTTTAGTTAATACTAGTGTGACTCACCATACATGTTCACCAAGCATTCTTCCATATTCATCAATCTCTTCCTCAATTATTAAGTTGCAGTTCATGTCATGAGCAGAGTTATAGTTTGTGACCACACGAGAAGGAATTCCTAGGCACCTCAAAACTGAAGAAATGTAAAAGGAATATAATTCAAAATAGTTGCAGAAGCAGCATCCAAAAAAAACCTCACACACAAAATGCCGGAGGAACTCAGCAGGCCAGGCAGCATCTGTGGAGAAGAGTACAGTCAATGTTTCAGGCTGAGGCCCTTCAGCAGGACTGGAGGAAAAAAGATGAGGAGTAGATTTAAGAGGTAGGAAGGGGGAGGGGAGAGAGAAACACAAGGTGTCAGGTGAAACCGGGAGGGGGGAAGGATGAAATAAAGAGCTGGGAAGTTGATTAGTGAAAGAGATACAAGGGTGGAGAAAGGGTCATTTAGAATTTGGCTCTCACAATGCTCACAATTTTATCCTGGAGTTGATTACAGTTAATTCAAGGCACTCAAAGTATCTATAAATGGCAATGAACAAAATAGAAGGTAGTACATTATATTACCACATAGAACAGCACAGTACAGATCATTCAGCACATAATGTTGTGCTAACCACTCTAAATTTAACCCACTCTAAATTTAATTCAGCCCTTCCATATAACCACCCATTTTCCTTTCATCTATGTGCCTGGCAGCACCTTCCTGGCACTTACTACTCTCTGTGTAAAAAGTTTACCTCAGACATCCACCCATACTTTCCTCCAAACACCGTAAAGTCATGCCTCCTTGTATTAGCCATTTCCACCCTGAGTTAAGTCTCTGGCTATCCACTCCATCTATGACTATTGTCATCTTGAACATCTCTATCAAGTTATCTGTCATTCTCCTTTGCTCCAAAGAGAAAAGCCCCTACTCACTCAACCTATTCTCACATCACTCAGCCTATCCCACTGGACATGCCCTCATATCCAGACAGAACCCTGGTAAATCTCTTCCGCACCCTCTCTGATCCATCCACATCCATCCTATAATGAAGTGACCAGAACTGAAGTGTGATCTAACCAGAGTTTGATAGAGCAAAATTACTTTGTAGTCCTTGAAATCAGTCGCTTAAGTAACGAACCACCTATCTCAATCACCCTATGAAATTGCACTGCAACTTTGAAGGATCTTTGGGCATGAACCCCAAGTTCCCTCTGTTCCTCCACACTGTTAAGAATCCTGCCATTAACCCTGTATGCTGCCATCAAGTTTAATCTTCCTACGTGAATCATGTCGCGCCTCTCTGGATTGAACTCAATCTGCCATTTCTCTGCCCAGCTCTGCATCCTATCAATGCCCCACTGTAACATATGACATTCTTCAACACTACCTGCAACACCGACCTTCATGTCATCTGCAAACTTACTAACCCACCCTTCCACTTCCTCATCCAAGCTAATTATGAAAATCATAAAGGGCAAGGGTCCAAGAACAGACCCCCATGGATCACCACTGGTCAGCAATCGCTAGCAGAATATGCTCCACTACTGCCACACTCTGCCTTTTTGTGGTCAAGCCAATTCTGAGTCCACACAGCCAGGTTTCCCTGGAGCCCATGCATCTTGACCCTCTGAATGAGCCTACTATGGGAAATCTTGTAAAATGCCTTGATAACATCTATCTACATCACATCCATTGGCCTACATTCATCTATTTGTTTCTCACTTCCTCAAAGAATTGAGTTAGAGTTGTGAGGTATGACCTGCCCCTCACAAAGCCATGTTGACTATCTCTAATGATACTATGTTTCTCCAAATGCTCGTAAATCCTATTTCTAATAATCCTCTTCAATAATTTGCCCACCACTGACGTAAGACTCACTGGTCTATAATTCCCAGGGTTATCCCTGTTAACTTTTTTGATAAAAAGAAGTATCATTTGCTATCCTCAGATCTTCTGGTACTACTCTTGTGGCCAGTGAGAATACAAAGATCATTGCCAAAGGTGCACCTATCTCTTCCCTCCCTTCCCGTGGTAATTGGGACATATCCTGTCTAGCCTTATCTATCCTAATGTTTAACAAAATTTCCCGGAGATGCTTTCTTAATGTCAACAAGTTCCAACATATCAGCCTGTTTTACACAACCTCACATTCGTCTATGATGTCTCTAACACTGGTGAATACTGAAATAAAGTGCTCATTAAGGACCTTCCCTGACTTCAGTCACGTTTCCTCTTCTATCCCTGATCGATCCTAGTCATTATGTTCATCATGTACATGTAGAACATCTTGTAGTTTTCCTTTATCCTACTTGACAAGACATTCTCATGTCTCTTTCTACCTCCCCTAATTCCATTCTTAAGCTCCTTCCTGGCTATCTTGTAACTCTGAAGAGCTCTTTCTGATCCTTGCTTTCTAAACTTTAAAAATACTTCTTTTTTCCTCTTGTCTAGATGTGCCCCATATCTTAATAACCATTGTTTCTTCACCTACCATCTATTCCCTGCCTCAATGGACAAATCTATTGAGAAACCCACGCAGGTGTTCCCTAAGCAGCCTTCACATTTCCGTTTTGCATTTCCCTGTTCCAAATTTACTATTTTAAGTTCCTGCCTAGTAGTGTATGATTTGTCTTCCCCTAATTAAATACTTTCCCCACACAGCCTGCTCCTATCACTGTCCAAATCTATAGTAGAGGTCAGGGAGATAAAGTCACTGTCTCTGAAATGGTTACCCATCAAGAGATCTGTTACCTGACTAGGCTTGTTGCCTTCAGCTAGATCCAAATGCTTCTACCCCGGAAGCCCTGTCTAACAAATTCTGCCCTGTCTAAACCTTTTGCACTGAGGTGCCAATCAAAATCAGGGAGATTGAAATCACCCATAACAACAAGGTTGTTATTTTTAGATCTTTTCAAAATCTGCCTCTTAATCTGCTCCTCGGTGTCTGTTGTTATTGGAGGGTCTGTAGAATACTTCCAATAGAGTGATTGCTCCTTTCCCATTTCTGACTTTCCCCAACACTGACTAGGTCAATGATCCTGCCAAAATGTTGCCTCTTTCTGTAGCTGTGACACTATCTTGTGTTAGCAATGTCACTCCTGCACCTCTTTTACCTCGGTCCTTGTCTCATTATTTGAATAGGGCTATAAAGTAGACATATTTCAACCCATCCAACTGACTGCAACTATGCCTTGTCCATGCCCTGTCCTTTCTCACAGTTTTTCTAGATGCTGCTGCTGGTTTCCTCAGCACCTGCAAACCTGACCTCCAGGATTGCAAACCTTTGACCATGGAGCACTTTGGTCCTCAATTTCCATACTCGCAAGGACCTCCAGCCCTGGTTCCCTGGACGGTCACTGGCCCTCCTGACTCCTGCTGGTCCAGACCTACGATTCAGGACTCATTAACTCGGGGATCTCTAGTCTCCTCAGCACCAGCCAATCTGACCTCAGGGATCACTGAACCAGACCAGAGTAGAGTGCTCCAGTTTGGACTCCAAGCACCAGCCCTGCCCTGACTCTTCATTCTCCCACATCTCTGACCCTAAATGATAACCTGTCCTCAAAACCATCCCTATGAACCTAAAACAAACAGCTGGGTTGCTACATCTGAGCAATGATATCGAAGGACACTGCAGCTCGGACTTTATTGACCTGAACACCTGCTCCAGCTCCAAACTTTTTATTTACTGTCCCTGAACTCCAACTCTCCCTCATCCCTATCTCTAAGCCCTAACCTGACTTCTGACACCCATGCTGTCCCTAAAAACATCCTGACAAAAAAATAACTAAATCTGAGCCTCAACACCAACAGATATCACAGCTCGGTACCATTTTGACTGGAAGAACTTCGAGCTCCCTGTATTTATCCCTTTTCCTACCTATGTCATTGTAACAATATGTACTATGACTTCTTGCTGCTCACCTCCCCATAAGAATACTGTAGAACTGATTTATGACTTCCTTGACCCTGGCACCTGGAGACAGTTTACAATCCAGGAGTCTCTTTCACATCCACAAAATCTCCTATCTGTTCCCCTAACTGTAGAATCCCCTATCACCACTTCTCTCCTCTTTTCCCCCTTCCCTTCTGAGCCACAGAGGTGTACTCAGTACCAGAGACCTCGTCACTCTGTCTTTCCCCTGGTACATCGCTCTCCATCCCCACAAAAGCATCCAAAGTGGTTTATTTGATAGGGAGTGGAACTGCCCCTCTGCATATCTATTTCCGTTCCCTCTCCTAACAGTCATCTTATCTGTTTAAACATAACTGTGTGTGTTTCCTTTCCCATTCTAAAGATGTATGGATTAGTAGGTTAATTGGTTACCTCGGTGTAATTGGACAGCATGGGCTCATTTGTCAGATTAGCACATTACTGTGCTGCATCTGGCAATCAAAATTTATTTTTAAATTTTGTAGCGTAGTTCTTAGCACAACGCTTTACAATACCAACAACCCAGTTGATTTCCTACTGCCCTCTGGATGTTTTCCCTGTGACCATGTTGGTATTGTAAAGCGTTGTGCTAACAACTATGCTACAAAATTTAAAAATATCAGCAGACCAGGCAGCATTTATGAAAAAGAGTACAGTCAATGTTTCGGATCAAGACCCTTCAGCAGGACAATTCAGGACCCACAGATATCATATCTCTATCCTATTCTATTCTCCCTACATTCCTATTGACTCCCTTCAGTTGCCACCCCTCATCTACAAAGTGGCCAATTAATCAGCATCCCACTTGCTTTTGGAATATGGTGGGGGGAGGAATGGAGCACCAGGTGGAGACCCATATGGTCTCTAGGAGAATGGGAAATCTCCTCACACAGACAGAATCAATTCCACAGATCCATAGGCAAGCAGTTCTACTGTGAATCTGTGCCACGCAACCCCCATCTTCCATTTCCTTATTCCACATTATAAATCTCCCCACCGCTGTCTGTAAGGGGATCTTATTTGCCCCCATTCATCTTTTACATACTCCATACTTGTAGAAGGCTCAGTAATCATTTGTTATGCTTCTCACTAGTCACTCTAGATTCAAAAAATTCAATTTCAGAATAAAATCCTTACCAGTGCAAGCCACTGCTGCAAACACCCAACACTGTCCGTAGCGAACTGGCTGGTAGCCTCCTTTATACCACTGATGGAGGATTGCAACACTTCCATTCCATGACCAAGGGTACTCCCCTCCAGTGTATGGCTCACTCCATTTGCCAGTAAGCACCCCTTTGTCGTCAGCAGAATTTATCTGAAAAAGGATGAAAGCTCACCATGCAGGATTCTGCCAGAATGTATTGCATTCCACATTTTTGTTAATTATTTCTTATAAAAAATGCCAAACTTTACTACATGAAGGGCATGTTTTGTGCATGTTCTTTGAATTTTTAAAATTCTTTGGATTTGATTATGCTATTTTACCTTTAACACAATTTGTATGGCCATCAACTAGTCCACAGAATATGGAGGCAGTGGCAATAAATATGGCAATAAGACCACAAGTCATAGGAGCAGAATTAAACCATTTGGCCCATCGAGTCTGCTCTGCCAATCCATCAGAATTGATTTATCATCCTTCTCAATCCCATTCTCCTACCTTCTCCCCGTAATCTTTAATGTTAATCAAGAACCTATCAACATTCGCTTTAAATATACTCAATGACTCGGCCTCCACAGCTGTTTGTGGCAATGAATTCCACAGATTTACTACCCACTGGCTAAAGAAACCCCTCCTCATCTCCATCCTGAATGGATGTCCCTCTGTTTTGAGGCTGCGCTCTCTTGTCCTAGACTCACCCACTATAGGAAACAACTTTCCCATACCCACTCTATCCAGACCTTTCATTATGCCATTGGTTTCAACAAGACCTCCCCTTATTTTTCTAAACTCCAGCAAGTACAGGCCCAGATCCATCAATAACTCTTAATCCTTTCATTTCTGGAGTCATCCTTGTGAGCTTCCTCTGGACCCTCTCCTACGCCTGCACATATTTTCTTAGATAAAGGGTCCGAAACTGCTCACAATACTCCAATTGCAGACTGACCAGTGCCTTATAAAACCTCAGCATTACATACTTGGTTTTATCTTCTAGTCCTCCCAAAATGAATGCTAACATTACATTTGCCTTCTTTACCACTGACACAGCCTGCAAATTAACCACATGATATAAACTAAAATGACGTTAAGATCAGTTATAAAATCAAGCCTTTAGCAGAGTAGTAGTAAGCTTGGAAGATCATTTCTCAAATCAGACACGATTTGTTTAACTATCAGAATTAATCAGTAAACAATATAGAAATAAAATCACAAAATATAAACAAATAAATAGCAGCAGGAATTTAAATGTGAGGAAGATTGTGTTAAAATCAGAATGAGAAGCACTGAAAATCAAAACCGAGTCGTGATTGTAGATTGGAAACTTGTTGGCAGCACTGCCATCTGCTGGAATGAAAGACCATCACAAACTCAAGTGAGTGACTGCTTTAATAAGAACTTGATTGATCCCATTTAGCAAAGTTCAAAGTTAGTATCAAAACATGTATACCATAAACAATTTGGAGATTCATCTCCCTGCAGGCACTCACCAAACAACTAAATGCAATAGAATTTGAGAAAAAACCACACATAACAAAGTGTACCTCACATCCAATGTGCAAAAGAGGACAAATCACGCAAATAGTGAAAAAAATAAACAAATCACGTAAAGAGCATGAACTGCAGAGTCCTCGAAAGTGCGTCCACATTCGCGTGGCCAGTTCAGCACTGAGGTGAGTGAACAACTGCTCCCGTACCTGGTGGCATGTGACCCAAGACCCCTGCACCATTTGTCTGATAGTAGTAGCAAGAAGAATGGGAGACCAGTCAAACACAGGCAGACAGAGCTGAGCTCCTGTTAATTTTCTAATTTCGGCCTTGATGATTTAAATCTTGTTCAATGCTTTAATCAGCATGGAGTAATGGAGCTGAGCATGGGTTGATCTACTGCTAGGCCTCGACACAGCGTCCACCCCAGTGATGGCCACCCCAGCCGTATTGCACTCTCGAGAGTCTAGGTTGCTGAATCTTCCAGGAGATTGCAAAAACTCTAGTTAGATGGTTCTAAAATATATCCCTTAATAGAAAATTATGGGCTGCAGACTGCAACGATCGCAGTTCAGAAGAAGGATATTGACTAGTGTATCCAGTAGTTTTGTGAGATGCCTGAAAAATGTTGCCATTGGTAGTCAGTGCCAACTTTACTGCACAACAGCCAGGAGAATCACTATCCTTTCATTTCCCCCGTCAAGCCACAGGGAACGTGTGGTATGATTCAATGAGGCCAGCACTCATTGTTCTAAACTCATAAGTGTAGTCCCAATGTGCATAATCTCCCCTTATAGCACAAAACTCCCATTCCTAGATTGAATCCAGTGGATCTTTATTGGAGCACGGGTCTGCCTTGTGTGGAAGCTGCGGTAAGGAAGGGTTAACATGATGACCATGCAAAGATAGTGTGCAGACTGCCCAGACAAGTCTCTTCCAGAGCTGCCTACCCTCAAGAAGCTTAAATCGTCCCTTTGATGGGAGTTCAGTGAAACCCTCTCTCTCCGCTCCTGCTCCGTGATCACCTTTTAATTCTCTCTCCCCTCCCCCCAGTTTTTTTTCTCCAGTCCAGCCAAAGGATTTCAGCCCGAAACATTGACTGTACTCTTTTCCTAGATGCTGCCTGGCCTGATAAGATCCTCCAGCATTTTGTGTACGTTGCAGGCGAGAAAGGTCTTTGAAGAGCATAGTTTCACTTTGCGGAGCAGATTCCCCGAGCCATTTTCACTTGCTGGAGAAGAGAGAGCATATAAGGAAAGGATGCGAAACACACACCGACTAAGGGACAATTGCTTTACTAACTGCAAGCTTGTAGTTTCTATTGATGTTTAACACCTGTATTGTGAATGGTGAATTGATCCGACAAGTAAGGAATTCAAACACACACACTTTACCAAATGGCCAATATCCACAACTGCTAGTGAATTCTGTATAAAAATGGCCTTTCCTCTGTTCTGACTGTAGAACAGTGTGGGTGACAGGGGCCATGCTGTTCTCCTTGTGCAAATGTAAAATAAAGTACGAGTGAGGAGCAAGTGCGAGTTTTGAGTGTCCAGTTAATTGGCGATGACAGATACTCAGAGGTTCCACAAAGATGTCTAATCCTTGACTTTGTTGTGTATTTAATATTTCAGTAATATTTGAGTAATATTGTAAATGTATTGTTTGATTAAGCATTCATGTTGGTTTAAATAATTCATTACAGGTTATATGTAAAAGTACATGAAAGGCATACGCCATCACACCATCACGTAGGTGCGTGCCTTGCTTAAAGTAACAATGAAGGTAAGACGTGCATTCCCGACTCAGTGTTTCCTTTCCATCAGTTTTATGTTTTGGAGTTCCAAATGTAACAGACTTCACTATGCAGGAGAAAGGGTTTCAGCTCTGGTCACCAATCAGACCTAAATCCTAAGGAGCTCGTACTTGAGCAAAGGGCTGAGTCTGTTGCTGCTGGAGCACAAATTTCATCCTGTGTGGAGTAGTCAAGCCATGGCAATACCTTAGGCATTGACATGGGAAAGCTGCAGCATAAAAAAGGAGTTTGCCTCAGTCTGGATCAGATCCCATGGGAGCAGAGCAGGGGATAACGGTGACTGGTCTGGATCGAATCCAGGTTGCCCCAGTCTGGGTCAGATCCTATGGGAGTACAGTTGGTGTGTAGTAAGTGTGTGATTATAAACAGGAAATCTGAAACGTGTGTGTGTGTGTGTGTGTGTGTGTGTGTGAGAGTGTGTGTGTGTGTGTGTGTGTGTGTGTGTGTGTGTGTGTGTGTGTGTGTATGTGTGTGTGTGTGTGTGTGTGTGTGTATCAAATCTCGATAGGGAATAAATCCTAAACTGTTCAACCATGCCCAATAGTTCAGATTCTGAAGTCCTAGCAACATCCTTGTAAATTTTCTCTATACTCTTTCAACCTTGTTTACATCTTACTTGTAGACAGATGACCAGAACTGGATACAATAGGTCTCACCAACGTCGTATACAATTTCAACATAACATCCCAACTCCTGTACTCCGTACATTGATTTATGAAGGTCAATGTGCCCAAAGCTTTCTTCACAACCCTATCTACCTGTGACTTAACTTTCAATGAATTATGGACCTGTATTTGCAGATCCCTCTGTGCTACCACTTTCCTCTGTGTGTCACCACTCACCACGTAAAAACTACACTTGTTGGTCCTCCCAAAGTGCCACACCTCACACTGGAACAAAGTGTACCTCACATCCAATGTGCAAAAGAGGACAAATCACGCAAATAGTGAAAAAAATAAACAAATCACGTAAAGAGCATGAACTGCAGAGTCCTCGAAAGTGCGTCCACATTCGCGTGGCCAGTTCAGCACTGAGGTGAGTGAACAACTGCTCCCGTACCTGGTGGCATGTGACCCAAGACCCCTGCACCATTTGTCTGATAGTAGTAGCAAGAAGAATGGGAGACCAGTCAAACACAGGCAGACAGAGCTGAGCTCCTGTTAATTTTCTAATTTCGGCCTTGATGATTTAAATCTTGTTCAATGCTTTAATCAGCATGGAGTAATGGAGCTGAGCATGGGTTGATCTACTGCTAGGCCTCGACACAGCGTCCACCCCAGTGATGGCCACCCCAGCCGTATTGCACTCTCGAGAGTCTAGGTTGCTGAATCTTCCAGGAGATTGCAAAAACTCTAGTTAGATGGTTCTAAAATATATCCCTTAATAGAAAATTATGGGCTGCAGACTGCAACGATCGCAGTTCAGAAGAAGGATATTGACTAGTGTATCCAGTAGTTTTGTGAGATGCCTGAAAAATGTTGCCATTGGTAGTCAGTGCCAACTTTACTGCACAACAGCCAGGAGAATCACTATCCTTTCATTTCCCCCGTCAAGCCACAGGGAACGTGTGGTATGATTCAATGAGGCCAGCACTCATTGTTCTAAACTCATAAGTGTAGTCCCAATGTGCATAATCTCCCCTTATAGCACAAAACTCCCATTCCTAGATTGAATCCAGTGGATCTTTATTGGAGCACGGGTCTGCCTTGTGTGGAAGCTGCGGTAAGGAAGGGTTAACATGATGACCATGCAAAGATAGTGTGCAGACTGCCCAGACAAGTCTCTTCCAGAGCTGCCTACCCTCAAGAAGCTTAAATCGTCCCTTTGATGGGAGTTCAGTGAAACCCTCTCTCTCCGCTCCTGCTCCGTGATCACCTTTTAATTCTCTCTCCCCTCCCCCCAGTTTTTTTTCTCCAGTCCAGCCAAAGGATTTCAGCCCGAAACATTGACTGTACTCTTTTCCTAGATGCTGCCTGGCCTGATAAGATCCTCCAGCATTTTGTGTACGTTGCAGGCGAGAAAGGTCTTTGAAGAGCATAGTTTCACTTTGCGGAGCAGATTCCCCGAGCCATTTTCACTTGCTGGAGAAGAGAGAGCATATAAGGAAAGGATGCGAAACACACACCGACTAAGGGACAATTGCTTTACTAACTGCAAGCTTGTAGTTTCTATTGATGTTTAACACCTGTATTGTGAATGGTGAATTGATCCGACAAGTAAGGAATTCAAACACACACACTTTACCAAATGGCCAATATCCACAACTGCTAGTGAATTCTGTATAAAAATGGCCTTTCCTCTGTTCTGACTGTAGAACAGTGTGGGTGACAGGGGCCATGCTGTTCTCCTTGTGCAAATGTAAAATAAAGTACGAGTGAGGAGCAAGTGCGAGTTTTGAGTGTCCAGTTAATTGGCGATGACAGATACTCAGAGGTTCCACAAAGATGTCTAATCCTTGACTTTGTTGTGTATTTAATATTTCAGTAATATTTGAGTAATATTGTAAATGTATTGTTTGATTAAGCATTCATGTTGGTTTAAATAATTCATTACAGGTTATATGTAAAAGTACATGAAAGGCATACGCCATCACACCATCACGTAGGTGCGTGCCTTGCTTAAAGTAACAATGAAGGTAAGACGTGCATTCCCGACTCAGTGTTTCCTTTCCATCAGTTTTATGTTTTGGAGTTCCAAATGTAACAGACTTCACTATGCAGGAGAAAGGGTTTCAGCTCTGGTCACCAATCAGACCTAAATCCTAAGGAGCTCGTACTTGAGCAAAGGGCTGAGTCTGTTGCTGCTGGAGCACAAATTTCATCCTGTGTGGAGTAGTCAAGCCATGGCAATACCTTAGGCATTGACATGGGAAAGCTGCAGCATAAAAAAGGAGTTTGCCTCAGTCTGGATCAGATCCCATGGGAGCAGAGCAGGGGATAACGGTGACTGGTCTGGATCGAATCCAGGTTGCCCCAGTCTGGGTCAGATCCTATGGGAGTACAGTTGGTGTGTAGTAAGTGTGTGATTATAAACAGGAAATCTGAAACGTGTGTGTGTGTGTGTGTGAGAGTGTGTGTGTGTGTGTGTGTGTGTGTGTGTGTGTGTGTGTGTGTGTGTGTGTGTGTGTGTGTGTGTGTGTGTGTGTGTGTGTGTGTGTGTGTGTGTGTGTGTGTGTGTGTGTATCAAATCTCGATAGGGAATAAATCCTAAACTGTTCAACCATGCCCAATAGTTCAGATTCTGAAGTCCTAGCAACATCCTTGTAAATTTTCTCTATACTCTTTCAACCTTGTTTACATCTTACTTGTAGACAGATGACCAGAACTGGATACAATAGGTCTCACCAACGTCGTATACAATTTCAACATAACATCCCAACTCCTGTACTCCGTACATTGATTTATGAAGGTCAATGTGCCCAAAGCTTTCTTCACAACCCTATCTACCTGTGACTTAACTTTCAATGAATTATGGACCTGTATTTGCAGATCCCTCTGTGCTACCACTTTCCTCTGTGTGTCACCACTCACCACGTAAAAACTACACTTGTTGGTCCTCCCAAAGTGCCACACCTCACACTGGTCTGCATTAAAATCCATCTGCCATTTTTCAGCCCACTTTTCCAACAGGTCCAGGTCCTGCTGCAAGCTTTAATAGTCTCCCTCGTTGTCCACTATACCACCAATCTTGGTGTCATCTGCAAATTTGCTGATCCAGTTTATCACAGTATCATCCAGGTTGTTGATATAGATGATAGACAATAGACCCAGCACTGATACCCGTAGCACACCACTCGTCACAGGTCCCCAGTCAGAGAGGCAACTATCTACTGCCACTCTCTGGTTTCTCCCGCAAAGTCAATGTCTGATCCAAATTATTACCTCACTTTGAATGCCAAGCGACTGGACCTTCTTGATTATTCCCCCGTACAGGATATAGTCAAAGGCCTGTAGACAACATCCACTGCCTTGTCTTCATTTATTTCCCTGGTAGCTTCCCCGAAAACTCTCTATGATTTGTTAGGCATGGTTTATCATACACAAAGCCATTTGATTATCTCTGATCAGTCCCTGCCTATCCAAACACTTATATATCTGATCCCTTGTAATACATTCCTCTTCCTCAGCATCCTGTATAGGGTCCATGACCTCACTGCTGCTTTGCCTCACATCTGTGTCCGTCTCCCGAGTAAAATACAGATGCAGATAATCCACAAGATCTCCCTCATCTATTTCAGCTCCATGCATAGGTTACCTCTCTGATCTTCAGTGGACAAATTTTGTCCCTTGCTATCCTCTTGCTCTGATATCTGTAGAAACCCTTAGGATTCTCCTTCACCCCATCTGCTAGAGCAATCTCATGTCTTCTTTTATCTCTCCTTATTTCCTTCTTAAGTGTTCTCTTGCATTTCTTATACTCATTTGTTTCTACCTGCCTATACCTGCTATGAATCTCCTTCTTTTTCTTAACCAGAGCCTCAATATATCTGGAAAACCAAGATTCCCTAAACCTGTTATTCTCATCTTTTATTCTGACAGGAACTTACAAACTCTGCACTTTCAACATTTCACTATTGAAGGCCTTCCACTTACCACGTACACCTTTACCTGAAAACAACCCATCCCAATCCACGCTTGCCAGATCCTTGGTGATATCATTAAAACTGGCCTTTCTTCAACTTAGAATCTCAACCCGAGGACCAGACCTATCTTTTTCCTTAATTACTTTGAAACTAATGGCATTTTGTCCACTAGATGCAAGTGTTCCCCTACACAAATTTCCATCGCCTGCCCTATCTCATTCCCTAACAACAGATCAAGCATTGCACTCTCTGTAGTTTGGACTGCTATTCACTGAAACTTTCCTGAACACATTTGACAAGTTCTATCCCATCTAGTCCTTTTACAGTACGGAATTTCCAGCCAATATGTGGCAAGTTAAAATCACCTACTATCACAGCCTTATATTTTTGCAACAGTCTGCGATGTCTCTATAAATTTGTTCCTCTAATCCTATGGATGGTTAGGTGGTCTATAATACAACCCCATTAACATGGTCATATGTTTCTTCTTCCTCAGTTCCACCTATAAAGCTTCACTAGACGGGTTCTTTAGTCTGTCCTGTCTGAGCACTGCGGTGACATTCTTCCTGGTTAGTAATGTCAACCCTCCCTCTTTAATCTCTCCCTCTCTGTCATGTCAACGGAACCCCAGAACATTGAGCTACCAATCCTGCCCCTACTGCAACCAAGTCTCACTAATTGCTACAATGTCATAATTCCACATGCTGATCCAGCCCTAAGCTATTTCACATTTCCTACCATACTCCTTGTATTGAAATATATATGCAGCTGAGAACATTAGTCCCACCATTCTTGACCTTTTGGTTCCTGACTTTGTATTTAGATTTAACAACAACTTTCTCCACAATGCTCCACTATCTGTTCAGGTGCTCTGGTTCCCATCTGCCCATGTTCTAGTTTAATTACCCCCCCCCACTCCCACTCCCCTGTGCAGCACTTCCAAACCTTCCCACTATTAGTCCCCCTCCTGTACAGAAGCAAACTGTCCCTTCTGTACAGGTCCCAACTTCCCTGGAAGCAGCCCAAAGATCCAAAGCCTTCCCTCCTGCACCATCTCCTTAGCCATGTGACAAACTGCATGATCTTCCTATTGCTGGCCTCACCAGCAGGTGGCATGGGTAGCAGTCCTGAGATCACAACCCTGGAGATCCTGTCCTTTAACTTAGCACCTACCTCCCCGAGCTCAGCTCACAGGACCTCCGTGACCCACCAAGTGGACCACAACCTTTGGCTGCTCACCCTTGTATTTAAGAATGCTGTTGACTAGAATCGAGATATCCCTGACCCTGACACTCAGGAGGTAACATACCATTCAGGATCTTATTCTGATCCACAGAAACTCCTTTCCATTCCCCGAATTAATAGAGCTTGCATCTTCACTCCCTTCCCTTCATTCCCATAGAGCCAGACTCAGTTCCAGAGACCTGACTGCTGTGCTCTCCACTGCTAGGTCATTCCCCTCCAATAGTGTCCAAAGCAGTATAGCTGTTGTTGAGAGGAATGGCCACAGGGATACTCTGCGCTGGCTGCTTAGCCCCTTTCCTCCTTCTGACGGTAACTCAGTTACTGGTGTCCTGCACCTTGGTGTAACTGCTTCCCTGTCAACCAGTCAGCCTTCCGAATGTCACAGAGTTCATCCAGTTCCGGCTCCAACTCCTTAACATGGTCTGTTAGAAGCTGCAGATGGATGCACTTCTTGTACGTTATGGAACAGAAAGCATTAGGTATATTGTACGGGTAGAATGGACCAAGTGAGTGTCTGCAGAGGGTTTGTTAGAGAAAGCAAAATGTGAGAAGACTATTGGGTGGCCTGTGTTTGTTCAAAGCAGATGTGAAATGAATTTACAGGATTTATAGGTAAAAAAAACAGATAATGTGGACAAAAATCAAAGAGGGAAAAGACAGAAAGAACAGGCACAGAATAATAGTATCACAGGCAAAACACTGGAGAAATTCAGCAGGTCAGGCAACATCTATGGAGATTAATAAACAGTTAACTTGATGGGCTGAGGCCCTTCTTCAGGATAACATCACTCTTAAGAATAATAATGTCTACCTTAGTGTTTGAAAAGAAGCAATTGGCACCAAAATCTGAGAATGAACTAAATGACTACGTATATCCTGCTGTACTCCTGCCTTCAACGAAGTCCATAGCAAGTGACACCTCCCGAGTACTTGGTGAGGCTGGTGTCAGCCGATACCTTGCCACATGCAGAGGCTCCAAATAGCACTACGGGAGATGAGAGGCAGAAGGGTGCAGAGGGATAAATGATGTGCTAATTTAAATATATCTTGAACAGGTTTAGTAGGAGCTCTAAGAAAAAGTTTCTTTCACCCTATAGATTGGCATAGCATGCACAGTGTGATACAAAAGACAATGGTGTTAATAAATATGTAGAATGCATGTGTAAATGTTTTCAAAAGTATCTCCAGAAGAGGGAACACTCATCTTAATAAATGTTAATGTAAGTAAGTTACCAACTAGGTTAAAGGAAAACATACTACAACTTGTGTGAGATGAGAAGAGTTAAGTAAAATTATGAGTGTTTCACAATATTGCCAAAGGCAATTACATCATCAAAGGATTAAAGCTGTTAAGGGGAATAAAGACAATAATGTGGGAGACTTTATGGGCTGCTCCATTATAGCCTCTTGGTAAAACTTTACATCATCAGAAAACTATTCCAATTGCTGTGCCATGTAATGATAGAGATCTAGAAGATTATAAGGCTAGCAGGAAGGAGTTTAAGGATGAAATTAGGAGAGCCAGAAGGGACCATGAGAAGGCCTTGACAGACAGGATTAAGGAAAATCCCAGGGCATTCTACAAGTATGTGAAGAGCAAGAGGATAAAACATGAGAGAATAGGACCAATCAAGGGTGACAGTGGAAAACCGGAGGAGGTAACAGAGGTACTTAATGAATACTTTGCTTCAGTATTCACTATGGAAAAGGATCTTGGTGATTGTAGGGATGTCTTGCAGCAGACTGAAAAGCTTGAGCATGTAGATATTAAGGAAGAGGATGTGCTGGAGCTTTTGGAAAGCATCAAGTTGGATAAGTCACCAGGACCGGATGAGATGTACCTCAGGCTGCTGTGGGAGATGAGGGAGGAGATTGCTGAGCTTCTGGCGATGATCTTTGTATCATCAATGAGGACGGGAGAGGTTCCAGAGGATTCGAGGGTTGCGGATGTTGTTCCCTTATTCAAGAAAGGGAGTAGGGATAGCCCAGGAAATTATAGACCAGTGAGTCTTTCTTCAGTGGTTGGTAAATTGATGGAGAAGATCCTGAGAGGCAGGATTAGGAATAGTCAGCATGGCTTTGTCAAAGGCAGGTTGTGCCTTATGAGCCTGATTGAATTTTTTGAGGATGTGACTAAACACATTGATGAGGGTAGAGCAGTAGATGTAGTGTATATGGATTTTAGCAAGGCTTTTGATAAGGTACCCCATGCAAGGCATATTGAGAAAATAAGGAGGCATGGGATCCAAGGGGACATTGCTTTGTGGATCCAGAATTGGCTTGCCCACAGAAGGCAAAGAGTGGTTGTAGATGGGTCATATTCTGCATGGAGGCCAGTTACCAGCGGTGTGCCTCAGGGATTTGTCCTGGGACCTCTACTCTTTGTGATACTTATAAATGACCTGGATGACCTGGTTGAGGAAATGGAGGGATGCGTTAGTAAGTTTGCTGATGACACAAAGGTTGGGGGTGTTGTGGATAGTGTGGACAGCTGTCAGAGGTTACAGCGAGACATTGATAGGATGCAAAACTGGGCTGAGAAGTGGCAGATGGAGTTCAACCCAGATAAGTCTGAGGTGGTTCATTTTGGTAGGTCAAATATGATGGCAGAATATAGCATTAATGGCAAGACTCTTGGCAGTGTGGAGGATCAGAGGGATCTTGGGATCCAAATCATGGATGAGAAGCACTAAGATGGCCTTATTTCAGAGCATTGTGTAAGAAGACCATGAAATGTTTCTTCACGAAGAAGAAGGAAAGTGGAGCTGAAGGACAGAAGAGACGAAAGTTGGAGGCGGAGGAAGCCAAGAAGTCGAGCAAGTTCTTCATGCCCTTCTTTGAAAAGCCTGGAACAAGTAGTTTGACACATTCCATGGAGTCGCCTGTACCTGCTACAAGTTTGTTAGAATCCAAAGGTGGATCAAGTACATACAGATGCGACACAAGCCGAGGAGGAAGTCAAGTCAGATAAATCCGAGTATGATGAGATTAAGCATGAGGCTACCACAGAGAACATGGACATGACAGGGCGGAAAGACAATAGTGGTGGTGGTGATGTTGAGTTTATTGATGAGATTTTACCTGATGAGATTGAACCTAATGTCACAGTGCTATGACAATGCTGCTGCAATGGCTGGACACAGAAGTGGTGTTCATCAAAGAAGAAGTGAGAAAAACAACCAGGCAGTGTTTGTGAATTGTGAGTGACAATCACTCACTCAACTTGGTGGGTGTACATGCAGCCAAGCAGGATGCAATGATGGTCATGTTTTTTGGAACCTTCGAAGCTCTCTATGTGTTTTTCTCTTGTTCAACACAGCGCTGGAAAAAACTCAAAAACGCCGTACCTGTGGTTGTTAAGTTGTGAAACCAGGTGGAGTGCAAGGACAGAAGCAGTGAAGCCCGTCAACAAGTACCTTGAGGAGATATTTCAAGTTCTCCAGGACATGATAGACAATGAAAACGAGACCAGTGAAACAAGAAGTGACGCAAGGCAGCTGTACAACCGCATGTTGATTTATGATTTTCTGATTTTGCTAGGATTTTGGAACAAAGTACTCATTCGCATTGACTGTATTCAAAAGAGGCTGCAGGATCCTAGCATGAGCTTCCATGATGCTGCCTTGGATTTGAAACCCCTCTGACATAATTTTTATGATGAAAGAGAAGTGTTGGTCAGTGAGTCATTCAAAGAATGAGTCGGACTCTGTCAAGAATGGAATATTGAAGTTGAAAGTCGTCAGAGATGAAAGAAACGAATGGTTGATGAGAACTCGAGAGATGCTGGGTTAGCAGCTAAGGGGGCAATGAGAAGAGTCATGAAGGGAACACTCCACCATCTTCACAGAGAAATGGATGAAAGGCTCACTCGTTTGCATGACTCTGATGCCAAGTTTGGGTTCCTTCTCGATGTCGAGGGACTGTGTTACGGCACCGACAGTAACGACCTAAAGAAGAAGTGTGAAAATTTGGGCGAATTGTACAGCTCTGATGTTGATGAACAGCAGCTATATGAAGAAATTTTAGATTGCAGAATGTTGCTATCAAGGCGGGTCAACATGAAAATATCAAGACCTGAAGAGCTTCTTGAATTTATTGTTCTGTATGGAGATGAGAGTGTCTTCACCTATCTTCGCATTGCTATTCAGATAATGCAAACCATCACAGTTTCCATCACCAGCTGTGAGAGATCATTCAGCAATTTAAAACTAATACTTTTTTTATTTGAGAGCCTCCATGGGTCAAGGCAGTCTCTGTGATCTTGCTCTGCTGAGTGTAGAAAGAGAAGAAACTGAAAAAACTGACTTTGATCACATCATAGACCAATTTGCATCACTGAAAGAAAGGAAGGTGCCACTATAATTTTCCTGTAGTGTAATAATCTGTTAATTAAAAGATTAGTGAGCTTGACTTGTATTTTTGAACTGATATTATGGTAAAGTTATCTAAAAGATGGGTGTCAGATGTTTGGACAGGGGCGCAATTTCACTGCTTGCCATAGGCACTACTTTCCGTAGATACGCCCTGGATACAGTAGAAGTAAAAGATAGGGATGTCCACGAGGGGCAATTCCAAAGGGAATCATCAAATATTCCCGCTTAGAACTACTACAGCTGAAATCCGCAGATACAGCTATGGGTTTTTCAGCAAGCAACATCATTTAGAGGTGTTTAAAAAAATCTATTGACGCTTGAAATCACAAGTGCGTTTACCTTTAAAAAAACAGAAAGTGAGGAAAGTGAACTGGTCTGCAGGTACAATGGAAATGCAAAGCCTTGAAACCCCTACCCTAAATAATTCTGTTAGTGATTGTACAGTCAACACACACAAAATGCTGGTGGAACGCAGCAGGCCAGGCAGCATCTATAGGAAGAAGTACAGTCGAGGTTTTAGGCCAAGACGCTTCGAGACCCAGGGTCTTCTCTTAGCATTTCGGATCTCCCCCTCCCCCTCCCACTTTCAAATCTCTTACTATCTCTTCTTTCAGTTAGTCCCGTGAAGGGTGTCGGCCTGAAACGTCGACTGTACTTCTTCCTATAGATGCTGCCTGGCCTGCTGCGTTCCAGCAGCATATTGTGTGTGTTGCTTGAATTTCCAGCATCTGCAGATTTCCTTGTATTTGAGTGAATGTACGTCTCTGGATGATTGACGACTTCAGAGTAACGTTGCTCTACCAGAGGAACGTTATGAACTGCTCTGTACTTTGCTTCAAGGAAACATGGCTCACCGCCCCCCGCCCCCACCATTTCAGATGCAGCACTGCAGTCTGAGAGCTTCATCATCCACTGGAAAGACAGGAATGTTGAGTCTTAAAGGTAGATAGATATGCTTCATGATTAATTCATCTGGTGCACAGATGTGATGGTTCTGTCTTAATCCTGCTCACTCGACCTGAAACACCTAGTGATCAAACACCATCCATTTTATCTGCTGAAGGAGCTTTCTGCCTTCATCATGGTCATATCCAACCTCTAGCCACCATCAAGAAGGCACTGGAGAAGCAGAGCACTGCGATCAGCAGTCACAAAACAGCGTATACTTTCCCTAACATTGTGGGGGATTTCAACCAGGACACCTTGGAGAAAAACCATCAACATATCTCCTGTGGAACCGGAGGAGTCAACACACTTGACCACTGTTACACCACCATTAAGAATGCTAAATGTGCATTCCCACCCCCACACTTTGGGAAGTCTTATCACCTGGTGTATAGACAGAGATTAAAGACTGCAGCGTCAGTGGTGAGGACAAAGAAGGTATGGTGATGTGAGGCAGAGGAGCACTTACAGGATTGCTTTGGGTCAGTGGACTGGACGATATTTAAAGTTTCATCTTCAAATCTGAATGAATGTACACAGTTGTCACTGGCTTCATAAACACCTGTGTGGATAAGTGTGTGCCTTCGAGATCAACACGGACATATCCCAAACCAAGTGCCATGGATGAATCGGGAGATTCATCTGAGGGCTCGATCTGAGGTATTTGGGACAGGTGATCCAGAACTACACAAGAAATCCAGTTAGGACCTATGGAAGGCTATTTTAAGAGTGAAAGAATAACTCCAACTGAAGTTAGAGATGGAATTGGATTCATTTTAGTTCTGGCAAGGTTTTAAGGTCTAATTCCTACAAGGTGAAGCTTAACGTTATGAATGGCTGTGATGTTTCACTTCCAGATGAGCTCAATGCCTCTTATGCACACTTTAACAGGGAGAATAAACGACACCAGTGCAAAACCCTATGGTGTCTGGTGACCCTCTGGGCTCTGCCTCAGAAGCCAAAGTCAGAACGTTTTTCCAGAGGGTGAACCCTCACAAGATGACAGGCCCTGATAGGGCAATGAAACTCTATGCCAACCAGCTGGTGGGAAGACAGCCTATCCAGTGGCAGGAGGCCAGGGCATGTACATTTAGGAACAGGGCTTGATTTACTGTTGTTGTTTTGTCACTTACCACATTCTATTTTGTTGTGTTGTGTTGTTCTTCTCAGCGTTGTTGACACTGGAAGATGTGGTGACACACAGGAGTTGGCTCACCACATATTTGGGATTGCTAATGACACACTTCACTGTATGTTTCAACGTACATGTAATAAATAAATCTGAATCTTCAATCTCGACCAGAGCTAACATTCCAAACTCAGTTTATTGCTTGCGATCTGGACAAAGTATCATTGAGTCAGAGAATCAATGGACAGATGGTTGAACCAAAAAAGACAAGGTTGGAACTATCACAAATTATCCATTCTTTTATTTTAAATAAAACTATCCTTAATAGTTCAACACTCACCATAGCTGTCACAACTCTGCTGATATAAACAGGGTCACTTCTGCGCATACAGTCCTTTTTTGGATTTTTCTGGCATTTGATACTTTTATCCAATATCATAAGACAGATATCCACAATATTTTCTTCAAACTGAAATGGAAAACATTTGGATATTTCTGTGAATCCTGTCTGAGAAATGTTTAGTGATGATAAAGTTTTCGCGAAGTTATTACAAAAGCAGTAATAAGAATAAAGGTTATTTGAATGGATAATTTGGTACTTGCTGAAGTATTCGGTCAATTTTTCCATTGCAAAACGAACCTGGCCATTCTTGTTTCTGTCCTCTCCTCTCTGCTATCACCCTCATCTTCCCCCTTTCACACTACCCAGCAAAAGCAATTAACCACCAATTGACCTCCAAGCCTCAAATGGGCCCTTTGATAATGACCCTCTCTTTGCAGGGGGGTGGGGGTCAAAGTTTGTCCCCTGTAAAATACAATGCCCACCTGGCCTTGTCTGTTACTGAAATCTGAAGTGATGGCAATGATGGTGGTATCTGGGTAATCGTTACCTAGCTCGCCCATTGGGTGTACCAGGGCGTCTGGCCCATTATATCAGTGTCTCAGTACAGCAGTTACTTTTGCCTCAACTCTTATCTAAAGACTCAAAGGATAAATCTTTGTGAAACAAGAGCAAATTTTGGGTGTTTCATTTCTGGAGCTCTGCACCATTTGAAGACAACACAGTAAATAAATGAAATATGGGGATAAGATCCAAGAAGAGATGTTTATTTAGAAGTGGCAGGGCTGTTAACCTGCTCAAGTGAATGATTGTTACCATCGCTGATTATAGAAATTCTTTACTGTGAGTTGTTATGTAGATTTAGTTTGCTCTCCCTGAAGGAATAAAATCATTAACACATTTTCTCTTTGCCAGTCTTCCTAACATTCATACTAGTGCACAATTTTCCTTTAGCAACTATTGTTATCATTCCACTTGGTGCTATCCAAAACTTATGCTCAGGTGCCAATCATTTACTGCAAATCGAATTACTTGTGATTCAACCATATGCAAGCAACTGGCAATATCATCACAAATTGGAGGGGGTAAAACCAGGATGGAAACAATAGCAACCAAATTGTCAATGATCTGGAGTTTCTTCTAAGCTTAATTATAGATGTTGAATACACAATTACAGCTTATGAAAAGGGACTTGGTCCGAAACATCGAATGTTTATTCATTTCCACAGGTGCTGCCTGACCTGCTGGGTTCTTCCAGCATTTTGTGTGTGTTGCTTTGGATTTCCAGACTTGCAGAATTTCTTGTGTTTATGAAAATGATATTAGGGACAATCTTGCACACCTTCTAGATGCAAAAGTAGGTAGGATGGTGGAAAGCCTACCATTTGGAGAAGCTGGAGGAGAACAGAATCCAGGGCAATGTAAAAGTATATCTGAACTTACTGATGCACTGACAAGATCTCCTGCTGGAGAAGCCTGTAGAATATATGGCCAATGCACGTATAACTGGAAGTTTTGGAAGTAGCACCTTGGATAGTCCTATGTTGTCCCAGAGATCTTGATGCATTATGCATTAGGTACACTGAGACATCTTAAATGACAATGCAAGCTTCATGATCAGTGTAGCAAATCCACACGCCCATTAGTTTTAATCTCTATAGACTTTAATTTGAATAACACACTAAACCGAGCTGTGTACAATCCAGGGGAAGTTGGCCTTTATATATTGAGGAATTGAATGAAGTCAAAAAATTATATTTAGCAGGTGGCTCACACATTCAGAAAGATGAGAGTATTTTGGAGAGTGTGCAGACTTACTAGAATGCTTCTGTTGACGAGTGATTACAGTTAAGTGAATTAGCTGGAGGTTTAGTGATGTTTTTATGTATGTATTTACTTATTTATTTATTGATACAGCAGAGAACAGGCCCTTCGGGCCCAATGAACTTCACCACCTAGAGACCCACTTATTCAACCCTAGCCCAATAACAGGACAATTTACAATGACCAATTAACTTACTAACCAGTATGTCTTTGGAATGTGGGAGGAAACTGGAGCCCATGTACTCACAGGAAGAATGTATAAACTTTCTTAAAGATGATATTGGAATTTAACTCTGAACTCTGATGGACTGAGCTGTAATAGTGTTGTACAAACTACTACGGTACCGTGGCACCCCACCATTCTGACTGGAGCCCTCATATTGAGAGAGTCCTGTGACTGGTATTTAAACTGATGGAGGGTTTATACAAAGAGTTGCTTTTCTTATTACTAAATTGGGCCTCTATATAAGATGCTTGGTAAAAGAGTTAGAGGGAATGCAAGGAAAATGAATGCTTAGATTTGGATTATACTCCTGATAGCTTGGTGGGAAAGAATTCAAAGGTAATTAGATAATAATTGGCATAAGTTTAGGTGAGTGCCCTCTCTCTGTGCTGTATGAATGTGCTAAATCACAGGACTTTTAACAGAGGAACTTTTCCATTTAAACTGAGTGCATTTATTGTTTCTTTGGATGGAATACTTAGTAGGAAACCTGCTCTTGTTGCAGGTTTTGAACTGGAAATATTCCAAGATAAACTTCATTAGATCAGTGTCTTTCATGTTTCTCTATCTCCTATACTGAATGTAGTTCCCTGAGCCCTGGAAGGTGGAACTTGAACTCAGTCATCTAAAAATGATAACTTTACATTTGTTGCATCTTTAAAGTGATAAAATATTCACACAAGTGTAGAGACCATATTAAATACTAGGAATAGTGGTTAAAGGGATAGGTTTAAAGTAGTATAATCAAGGACGCTGATGATTGAAAGGGAATTAAAGGGCTTATGGTCTACAAGAATGGATCTGAATCATTGCTAGACCAGAAGGCAATGAAAGGTGGGATGTTGCTTTGCTGCCGCTTACACGTGGGAGGAGGGAGCTGAGGGGGAGCTTTGGGGTTCTAACATTTAACTGTCATTCATTCTTTGGGGCACTCTGTTTTCATGGATGGTTGCGAAGAAAAAGTATTTCAGGATGTATATTGTATACGTTTCTCTGACATTAAATGTACCTTTAAAACCTTTGAAGTCAAGAGAATAGCAGTGACAAAGAAATGAAGTTCAAATGGAAGTAAAAGACAAAGTGTAACTCGCTCAATAATCAGATTGCAATAGAGGACTGATTCAGGATTTCACATACCTGTCCAAAGTACCACGAGCGAATATTGATCTGGTGACAACTGCCATTATAGATGATCCCATCTTCATTTAGCACATATTCTTGTCGTTGCTCCTCACTATCCAGAAAGACTTCATCCTCTGACATGGTAAAGAACAGCTTTAATAGATAGCTTAACAATCGTTTTTGATTGTTTATAATCTTAGAAATGCCAGCATAAAAATTTCCTCACAATACAAAACTGCGTTTTCTAAAGCTGGAAACTGAAGACTGTTAACTGTGACCTGCAAATTGCTAGAAGATCTGCATATAACATGCATGCGATAAGAATACATTAGCACTGGTGAAGTTCCCAAAGACTGGAAGGTGGTTAATGTTGCTCTGTTATCTAAGAAGGGTAACAAGGACAAACAAGAGAACTATATGTCTGTCAGCCTGAAATCAGTGGTGTGGAAGTACTGGGGATTTCTCAGCACTTGGACAGACAGAGTCTGATCAGGGAGGAGTGAGCTTGACTTCATGCATGGGAAGTCGTCCCTGATGGACCTTTTTGAAAAAAGATGACCAAAAATGTGGATGAGAGTAGAGCAGCAGATGCTGTCTGTTTGGATTTTAGTAAGACCTTCAACAATGTCCCATGTGGTAGACTTCTCTGGTAGGTCAGGTCCCAAGAAATCCAGGTGCAGTTAGTCAGGTGGATCAAAATTGGCTTGGAGGTAGGAGGTAGGTAGGAGTAGCGTGGTTGAAGGTCGCATCTCTGAATGGAGGCTGATGACTTGTGATGCGGTCAGTATTTGGACCTTTGTAATTCATTATTTATTTGAATGATTTGGATATAAATGCACTAGTTTTCTTCAGAAAGTTGTGGATGACACAAAATTAAGATCAAAAGACCATAAGACATAGGAACAGAATTAGGCCATTCAGCCCAGCAAGTCTGCTCCACCGTTCCATCATTTACTATCCGTCAACTCCATTCTCCCACCTTCTCCCTGTAACCTTTGATGCGCTGACTGATTAAAAACCTATCAACACCCACTTTAACTATACTCAATGACTTCCACAGATCCACCACCCTCTAGCTAAAGAAACTCCTCCCTATCACTATTCAAAATGGATGTCCCTTAATTCTGAGTCTCTGCACTATGGTCTGAGACTCACCTACTGTAGGAAGCATCCTGTCCACATCCACTCTATTTAGGTTCCAATGAAATCTTCCCTCATTCTTTTAAACAACAGCAAGAACAGGTCCAGAGTCATCAAACACTCATCACATGTTAACCCTTTCATTCCTGGAATCATTCTCGTGAACCTCCTCTGAACCCTCTCCAATGCTAGCACACCTTTTCTTAGATAAGGGGCCCAAAACTGCTCACAATACTTCAAGTGCATTCTGACCAATGCCTTATAAAGCCTGCTCATTACATACTAGCTTTTATATTCTAATCCTCTTGAAATGAATGCTAACATGCATTTGCCTTCCTCACCATAAACTCAACCTGCATGTTAACTTTCAGGAAATCCTTAACAAGGACTCCCAAGACCCTCTGCACCTGTGAATTTTGAATTTTTGTCCTGTTTAGAAAATAGATGTCTTTGTTCCTTCTACCAAAGTGCATGACCATAACTTCCCTACACTATATCCATTGCCACTTCTTTGCCCGCATCAAGATGGCGGCGCGACGACGCAGGGCGCAGCGGCCACTCCAGTAAGGAATATCCGTTATCTGTAAGTAGGGGCCGTGCACAATCCTGATTTGATTGAGACGGATGTGTGAAGCACGGAGGAACATCTGGCGAAACTTCTGACATGCATGTGCTGCTGACGCTGCTACTGAGCGACCGGAGAGATCTCCAGAGAGGAAGGCCCCGAATCCTCGGCTTTGCCTGTTGCTTGGTGGCCGGAGCCGGGGTTGAAGCACTCGGCAGAGATGGTGCTCGGTGCTCGGTGTCGGAGGGCTGGTCGGAGGCACGAAGTTGTCGGAAGTTTTCGGACGGACTCACAGTTGGCTGTGCTCGGGTGCTTCCAGAGGCTGCATCGGGAAGTTTTGCCACGTTGGAGGTTTCTTCCTTCTGCCATCTGCGTGAGATGATGGGCTATCTGGGACTTTGAGACTTTTTTTTTACCGTGCCCATGGTCTGCTCTTATCAAATTATGGTATTGCTTTGCACTGTTGTAACTGTATGTTATAATTATGTGGTTTTTTTGGTCAGTTAGTCTTGGTCTGTCTTGTGTTTATGTGATATCATACTGGAGGAACATTGAATTTCCCCTTGGGGATGAATAAAGTATCTATCTATCTATCTATCTATCTATCTTCTAATGTCTAAGTCCTTCTGCATGCTTCCTGCTTCCTCAACACTACCTGCTCCTCCACCTATCTTTGTATCATCTGCAAGCATGGCCAAAAAGCAATCAATTCTGTCATTCAAATTGTTGACGTACAATGTGGAAAAAAGCAATCCCATCCCACACCCACACGGAACACCACTTGTCATCAGCATTCAACAAGAAAAGACACCCTTTATTCCCAAGCTTTGCCTCCTTGAATCCAGGCTAGTATCTTTCCTGTAATACCACGGACACCTGTCTTGTTGAGCAGCCTTCTGTGTGGTACCTTGTCTAAGGCCTTCAGAAAATGGATGTTGAGTTCCCAGCTATGATCTTCCTTCAGCCACGACTCAGTGATGACTACAACGTTATACCTGCCGATCTCTAACTGCACTACAAGATCGTTTACCTTATTATGTAGATTGCCTGCACTCAAATATAACATCTTCAGTCCTGTATTCATCACCCTTGTCAACTTTCCCCCATGTTACACTTAAGCTCAACCCACTGACTGCAATTTTGCTCTATTATCTGCCCGTCCTTCTTCACAGTCTCATTACACAAATGCATCCACTTGTTTACCAACTGCCCCATCCTTAACCTTACCACTCTGGTTCTCAAACCCCTGCCAAATTAGTTTAAACCTTCCCCAACAGCTCTAGCAAACCTGCCCGCAAGGATAGTGGTCCCTCTCAGAGACTAATATTGATAGCAAAGAGGGTTACTTTAGATTACCGGAGGATCCTGATTAGCTACGAAAGTGGGCTGAGGAATGGCAAATGGAGTTCAATACAAATAAGCATGAGGTAATATACTTTGGAAAGTCAGTCCAGTGTAGGACTTGATGATGGCTTCTGTCTGTCCCGAAGGACAACGTGTAGTGGCGCTGGAGTCACTGCTCCAGGGCACAAGTCTGGGCGGAAGGTATGGAGTGCCCAGTTGTCAAGATCCCCCTCTTGGCCTCAATACTGTAATCCAAAGGAAAGTGAAGCAATACGCTTGGCATCAGCTTGGCTGCAGGAGCTGCTGGAAGTGTGTTCAGTGACGTCTGGCCACTCTGGATTTTCTGTCTGGGTTTACTCCCGTGGCCTTTATCTCTACTGAGGCTGCCCACAAGGCAGTTGAGCTACTTGCCCATTAGTTGGGGAGTTTAGGACTTGTACTATGAATATTAGGGCAATATGGAGTGTCAGACAGGAGAACCTAGGAGCACATTGCACGGTTTATTGAAACTAGTGTCATAGATTGACAAGGTGATGCAAAAGGTGTTTATTATGCTGGTCTTCATTACTCAGGTCATTGAATATAGGAGTTAGGGTATTATGTTGATTGTATAAGTTGTTGGTGAGGCTGTATTTGTTATTCTGTGTTCAGCTTTGGTCACCCTGTTGTAAGAAAGACATGATTAAACTGGAAAAAGTCTAGTAAAGGTTTACGAGAATGTTGTCAGAAACAGAGAGCCTGAGCTATGGGGACAAGTGGCAGATGAAGTTCAACACAGAAAAGTGTGAAGTGATTTGTTTTGAAAAGCCAAATTTGAAGGCAGAATATAGGGTTAACGGCAGGATTCCTAACAGTATGGAGGAACAGAGGGATCTTGGAATTTACATCCATAAATCCCTCAAGATTGCCACAAAAGTTGATAAAATTGTTAAGAGAGTGTATGGATCTTTAGCCTTCATTAGTTGGGGGACTGAGTTCCAGTGTGCGTGGTAGTGTAGCACCTCCATAAAACCCTGGCTAGACCATACTTGAATATCTGGTCGCCTGATTATGTGATGTGGAGGTTTTGGAGCTACTGCAGGGGAAATTTACCAGGATGCTGCCTAGACTAGTGGGCATGCCTTATGAAGATGCACTGAGTCAGCAAGGGCTTTTTTCTTTGGCACAAAGGAGGATAAAAGATGACTTCATAGAGGTATACAAGACACTATGCGTCAAAGGGCCTGTCCTGTAATGTTCTATGTTTTATGAGAATGAAGGGAGATTTGATGGAGGTATACAGAATTACGAGAGGTATAGAGAGAGTAAATGCAAGCAGCCTGGATGAGACTAATGATGTTGGCTGCAACCAGCACTAGAGTTCACAGGTTAAAAAACTGAAATATTTAAAAGAAACCTGAGGGGCACCATCTTCACTCTGAGAGTGTTACGAGCGTGGAATGAGCTGTCAGCACAAGTGGTGGTTGCAGGTTTGCAACATTTGAGAGAAGTTTGGATAAGTACATGGATGGGAAGGGTGTAGAGGGCTATTTTCTAGGTGCAGGTCAATGGGACTAGGCAGAATAACACCTCTGCGTCGAGTGGGCCAAAGTGGTGTTTCTGTATGTCGTGCTCTACGACTCTAGAGCTTTGAAGGATCTGATTATTCAATGCTCATATTTTTTCATCCCAGTTCATTGATTTCTCTTGGCATATTCTACCATTCATTTCTCCTTCATAAATGTATTTGGTTTGTTGTTTTACTCATTTATATTCTTTACCCCAATTATTCCATGAGGTATTACGTACCATGTGTTCTCTATTATCTGGATAAAGAAATTCCATTTAGAATTTTTAAAGTATGTCTTCATGACTGGAATGATTGATGCATGTGCAAGCAATAACAGATATTTGTGGCCACGGTACAAAATACCAGTAGTTCATCAAATTTCTTTTTGATTTACATAAATCTGGTTAAATGGAGGTCATCTCCAATAAAACAGGTGCTTCAAATTCTCCGAGTACAGCATTAAAATTATACGTACCTCTGCACCATGGGTTGAAAAGTAGAATGAACTCTCCGAGTCTGTACTTCAAAATCTGATGTCCTACGCGGTTCAGGAGGCTTAAAGTGTATCGTCCAATCTTGGCATTTGGTGGTGGGAATGCAGTAAGGACCAACGTGGTTCCAGTGCTGGAAACAACTGCTCCACTCCACCTCCTTCTATCAATTGATCTTAATTGAAACATGCCTTTTGTTTGAAATACTTCTGAAAGTTTTGGTCCTAACATTGGATAAGTAAAAAAGATATACAATAGCTGGATAGATTGTAACTGTATGGCGATAAATCAAAAAAACTATTTTCCAAAGGATGTCTTCTTTTTTAAATTTGAACAAAATAAATTCATCATTTCTATTTCAAACAGTAATTTTACAAAGACTTCTTGTTTAATAAGACATAATTGGTAGGTGCAACCACAGACTTCTGAGGGGCAATGTATATTAGTTCTGAAAATAACTTACAATTGAAGAAAGTCAGTGATCCACACCTGATCTGTTCTATAAGACCACAAGACCATCAGACATAGGAGCAGAATTAGGGCATTTGGCCCATTGAGACTGCTTTGCCATTCCATCAATGTTGGTTTACTACCCCTTTCAATACTATTATCCTGCCTTCTCCCCATAACCTTTGATGTCCTGACTAATCAAGAACCTATCAACCTCCACTTTAAATATACTCAATGACTTGGCCTCTACAACTGTCTATGGCAATGAATTCCACAGATTTCCCACTATCTGGCTAAAGATGTCCCTGTATTCTGAGGCAGTGCCCTCTGGTCCTAGACTCATGACAGAAAACATCCTCTCCACATCCACTCTGCCTAGGTCTTTAAATATTTGATAGGTTTCTATGAGATCATTCTTCTAAACTCCAGCAAATATTGTCACAGACCCACCAAATGCTCCTCATATAATAATCCTTTCATTCTCGGAATCGTTCTTGTGAACCTCATCTGGACCGTCTCCAGTGCCAGCATATCTTTTCTTAGATAAGGGGCCCAAAGTTGCTCACAAGACTCCACGTGGCCTTGTAAAGCCTCAGCATTCAATCCTTACTTTTATATTCTAGTCTTCTCAGAATTAATGCTAATTTTGCATTTCGCTTCTTTACTACCAACTCAACCTGCAAGTTAAATTTTGGGGAAGCTTGCAAAAGGACTCCCTAGTCCCTTTCCACTCTGATTTTTGAATTTATCTCCCATTTAGTAAATAGCGTATGCCTTTATTCCTTCTACCAAGGACCATACACCTTCCTATACTATATTTCATCAGCCACTTCTAATCTGTCCAAGTCCTTCTGCAGCTTCCTTGTTTTCTGATTACTACCTATCCCTCTACTTACCTTCGTATCATCTGCAAACATGGACACAAAGCCAGCAATTGCGACATCCAAATCATTCACATATTACAAGAAAAGAAGTGGTCCTGATATAGACCCCTGTGGAACACTACTAGTGACCAGCAGCTTAAGAGAAAAGGGCCAGTTAGCCAATCTTCTAGTCATGTTAGTATCTTTCCTGTAACACCATGGGCTCTTCTCTTGTTAAGCAGTTTCATGTGCGGCACCTTGTCGAAGACCTTCTGAAAATCCAAGTAATCAACATTCACTGACTCTCCTTTGTCTATCCTGCCTGTTATTTCCACAAAGAATTCCAACAGATCTGTCAGGCAAGATTTCCTCTTAAGAAAACCATACTGACTTTGGCCTATTTCATCATGTGCTTTCAAGTAGCTGAAAGCTTATCTTTAATAATGGACTTAACACTTCCCAAACACTGAAGTTAGGCAAACTGGGCTATAATCTTCTTTCTTCTGCTTCCCTCCCTTCTCAAAGTGTGGTGTGACATTTGCAATTTTCCAGTCCTCCAGAACCATTCCAGAATCTAGTGATTCTTTGACTATCATTACTGATGTCTCAACAATCTATTAATTTAGGGAACTCAAAATAGGAAAGCAATGCTTCAGACTGTGACTGTAACATCAAAACAGCGACGCTCTCCCCTGTCACTGTGGAAGGAACAATATCTGCCTTTCCCTTGTTAGTGAGCGAGAAACCCTAAGGGATGTCGAAATGTTGGAGTCAACAGTTAGTTTTTGATGTACTATAGACCATGGTCTCTCTTTGGGGCTTTGCTGTTGCTTGAATGGCGGGTGCTGCGACTGCTGCTGCTCTGTGCTAGAATAAGTGGGGGGAGGGCGAGGGTTGATGCTGCTTGCGTGTGGGAGGGGTTTAGGGGGCTTTGGGATTCTTAATATTTTTTCTGTCATTCATTCTTTGGGGTGTTTTCTGTTTCGAGGATGTCCGCAAAGAGTAAGAATTCCAGGTTGTATGTTGTAAACATTCTCTGATATCAAATGGAACCATTGGACCATTGAAATGGTGGAAGAAATGGAGAATGACATGTTGGATAGGAGAGGCTTGTGGAGCAAGAACAAGGTGAACTGTAGGGTTAGATTGAACTTGGAGAAGGTTAAAAGTTCACCACAACATCTTGGCCTGAAGGGCCTTTCCAAGTGCTGTATTGTTCTACGTTCTATCCCTGTTATGACAGCAGATGATGGGGTGAGGGCAGATGTGCATGAAACCAAGAGATGCGATAAGGACACATCGATGGTAATGGAAGGGAAATGCTGATCTTTAAAAAAGAGGACATCTCAAATGTTTTAGAATGGAAAGCTTCTTTAAAAAAAGGGGTAATCACCCTGAGGGTGTTTGGAAATTAAAACACACTGGGTGGAGGTGTGTATTCTCACAACATTTAAAAAGTATCTTGAGGAACACTTGAATCACCAAGCAGTGAAAAACTATGGACAAAGTGCTGATAAATGGGATTAATATAGATCAGTCCTTAATGGCCAGTATGGGCAATGTGGGCCAAACAGCTTATTTCTGTACTATACGAGTCCAATACTTCATGATAGGAATTATAGGTTTGCTGTACGTTAGGTTGGGTTGCCTGAGCTGCTGGAAATTGAGAATACAGAGATGAGTAGGCAATTCAAGCCTGTTCCAAATTATAATCCTATTTACTCTTGCTGCACATCTATTAAGAACATTATTACCTAACAAACACTGAGTGATTTGACAGCAATATTTTGCATGGTTTAGTCTCCTTTAAGGGGAGTCTTGATATTCTCATCTCTTTTTTGGATTCAATATTTCAGATTTCCACAGACATTTTCCGTGACAGTGTGATTCATGATTTCTTTCAGAGGAATGTTTTAGCCCTCAGTGAATTCATTATTGCAAAACGTAACAAGAAACAACATAGCTTTTGTGAATTTGTTTTGTATTATTTACATTGTTGAAATACTACACTGAAGTCTATACTTTTATCTTAAATTACAACCCTCCCTATTTTGTTCATGACTACTACCTGTCTCAGCAGTGAACAAAATATTGTTGTGGTCTATGAGACATTCATCCCTGTCCACTTGCACAGAGATTTGGAAAGTTTGTCCTCTCCTGATGATCAGTCGTTTGGTGGTGATCTCATCGGTCCTGTGCTGCTGGTTGTTCTTCTCACAGTGAAAGTTGGCAGTATATTTCACTTCAGCAACTGTAACAGAATCCACACCAGAAGGAAATTTAACAGATAAGATTAAAGTGAACTACAATATATTCCATTTTACCTTTTGAGGAGAAAATACTGTATAATTTGATGTTAAATATTTGGGGATTCATTAGTTATGGACTAAAGATTTGTTGTCATCTTCTACTTCACACAATTTTAGTGCTCAACAGTTAGAAGAGCTTCCTTGTAAAATGGTGGAAGTAAGAAAGAAGCAGTTAGGAGCATCTCTGAGAGTGGTTATGTGGCGTAGTTCTTCACACCTCTAAATAACGTGCAATATCTTAGCTTCAATTTCTATTGAAAGGAGTGGTTCTTCTGGGTGATGTAATGATGTAATTATTAATCGTGAGACTAATGCATCTGCAGAAAGTTCTTCTATTGCCATCTTTTTGAACATGGGTGTGCTGACAGATCGAATCAACCCATTTCCTCTTCAGTTTATTCTGCAATAAGGGGGAGTCCTTCTGTGGGAGTGGTTGAAACAAGCACATGTGTACAGTCAGGTAGTAGCTTGTAGTGTTCCTGGTAAGTTTACAGAAGCTAATTCACTCTATAGGATATGTCAATTAAACATATTCACTTTAATGAATGAAACAGTTGTGATACATGTGTATTCTGTTAACAAAAAAAAATCCACACTAGAATCACTTTTTTCCCAAAGCAAGCAAGAGTTTTACCCTTAACATCATGAACTTCAGAAAATGAATCCGTTGTTCTCACTAAACTAACAACAGAATGAGTAGATAACAGTCCCTTAGTCCTGATCTGCCTTCAGTATCATGGCTAACCTGCACCCTATCTACTTTTCCCTCTGATTTCTAGATCCAGTTATTGTCTTGCATCCAAACATCCATGTATGTACTCAGTAACTGAACACCCATATCCTTCATAGATGAAGGTTAAAAAGTTAACAGCCCTCTACATGAAGAGCATTCACTTTATCCTGATACAGGAGATAACAGTTTGTGAATCCCTCTGAATTTTAGGTGTCTTTCTGAGATCACCCTTCTTCTATGATTCAATGAAAACAGTCTTATTCCGTTTCTCCTCTCAGAATATTCTGGTGAAACTGCACTGAACTGAGTCCAGGACTGAGGTATCCTCATTCAAACACGGAGACCCAACTGTACTCTATGCTCAAAGTTCATTACGTTTTCAGTAAATCTTCTTTTTCAGCCCTAACTCCCTTACATATGTATTGTACATATTCGTGCAATAAGAAGCATCTTTGTCTCTTATGAAGCAGCCAGTGAGAGTCTTTCTGCATTCTACTACTCACTGATTCCTCACTATTCTAAATAAAACATTTTACTATGCTTCCCACCGAAGTAAATCTCACTTCTGTCCACATAAAGCACCGTCGGCCACCATCTTGCTGATCACTTGAACTGTTTATATATTCCTTTATGTGTTCAAAGGTTCACTATATTGTCAAAGTATGTATGCAGAATACACCCTGAGATTTGCCTTCTCCAGATAGCCATGTAATACAGATAAAAAACATGGGAGTCATTGAAAGAAGAGACATCAACCCTCCCCACATGAAAAAGGAAAAGAAACTAAAACTCAAAATCCCCAACCCCCTCCCCCCACCCCCCGCACACAGAACTAACAGATTGGCCATCCGGAAAATGACGGCAGAAACATCAAACCCCAAATCCCCAACCCCTGCCTCACACAAAATGGAACAAATCACCCACGAGGACATCAAAACCCAGGCCCCAAACCTCCAACCCACTAATCAGCAAAAAGAAAGAAAACACAAAACTGAAGGAGACCAATATAAACTACAGTCTACACCAATAATCACATAAATTCTAAGAATTTTGAAAATATTCTCCATCAGCATCAAGGAAAGCGACAGCTCGGTCTTTCCTTGGAGAGCGACCGGTGACCCATGGCCTCCCGACTGCCAACATGCAGCCTCCTCCGCATTCGCCTCGACACTTGGATTGGTGAGAAATGAAGTCCATCATGTCTCTGGTCTTCTCCTTGAGGCAGCTTTTACTCGCTGTCCTCTCCTGGAATTTTCTTGGGGACAGCAGAGTGTTAGCTCACTCGATCGAACTCCAATCTGTAGGTTACAGGCTCCAACAAGTTTCCGAAACACAATTAAGATGAAGAGAATGAGTAGAAGGCATAGACAACTTTTCACTTTTCTGTCTGGAAGTTGTGATCTGAGGAATCATTGATCGCTGGAGCCATCTTGACCGGAAGATGGCCTCAAAGGTAAGAAAATGCCTCCTCAAAGGTGAGTAACCATTTCGTTCTCATCTAGATCTGGTGAATTCAGGGATGCGGTATTCTCCTTCACTGCACGGTGTCCTCCAAATAATGTCTCAAAAGAAATTATCTTTTCATGAGCCTTCTTTTTCTGCTCTGACTCCCATACAATAAAGGCCAATGTGTCTTCAGTATTCTTCATTACTTACTGCATGTTTATATATTCACCTCAGTTTCTTATGAACCAGACACCAAAGGTGTTCCTGCATCCCTGCATTTCATGGTTTCTCATTTTTTAAAAGTATATATTTTTTTCCAGACTTTGTACTAACATTCATTCAAGCACATGTATTATCAAAGAATGTATGAATGATGTGGCTTGAGATTTGTTTGCTTACAGGCAGCCGCAAAGCAAGAAACCCGAAGAACCCAATACAAAAAAGACCATAAAAGAGGGAAAAAACACACATTGTGCAAATAATGGAAGCAAATGACAGCATTCTGAACCAGATTGAGTTCCACTCCCTGGAGCAGCCGGAGTAGGCCCAAGCCTACTCATATTAGCCATCTCTGGTCATTATATTAGTGATGCTGTGAAACTCACAGAGATGACAACTGCCACAGAGAGGAATGAACATTCCAAGACAGTGAGTGAAATCAGACCGACCCTTGCATCCGGTCCTGACACTCGGGCTTTATAGTATAAATGATCCAAGATGGCGGTGCGACGCAGCTTGCAGCGGCCACTCCGGAGCTGATTATCTGTTATTTGTGAAGTGGGGTGCTGTTCACAATTATAATCAGATGAAAAACGGATGTGGGAGCACGGAGGAACATCTGGAAATCTCCAGGAAGACCTTCTTTGTTGCTGCTGCTGCTGCTGTGAGGTCCGGGTCTCTGCTGGGAAGAACAGGCCCCCAGTCCTCGGGGTTGTGTTGCTGATGGCCGTTGGCGGGGGCATCTTAATACGCTCGGCAGAGGATGGTGCTTGGAGAAGCTGTGCCGGAGGGGATGGTGGGATGCTCGGAGGTTTGACGGACTCGAAGTCCACTGCGGCCAGGTCGCTTTCAGTGTGTGCTGCGTCTGCGAGGCTGGGTTCGACGGAGCTTTCATTGTGTGCTGCATCTACGAGGCTGAGTCCGGTGGTGCCGTGGAAGTCCATAGCGGGGCTATTCCCTTCTGCCGCCTGCGTGGAATGATGAGTCAATTGGGACCCTGAGGGCTTGTGGAAACTGTGCAGTGGTTTCTTTCAAACTTATAGTCTTTTAACATCTTTGGACTATTTTTACTGTGCCCATGGTCTGTTTTTTTTAATCAATTATGCTATTGTTTGCACTGTTGTAACTATATGTTGTAACTATGTGGTTTTGTGCAGGTCTTGTAGCTTTAGTTCTTGGTCTTGTTTGTCTGGTGGGATTGGAGCTCCTTTCCGGGGAACGCGCTAAGACAGTAGCGTGATATTAATACGCAACAGCCTCTCCGGACTCCGAATTGGGGATTGCCAAACGTTATGTGGATTTTCTGGTGTAGTCTGTTTTGTCATGAGTTTTCGTGATATCATTCTGGAGGAACGTTGTCTCATTTTTTAACTGCATTGCATTTGTGGTTTCTAAATGACAATAAATTGAATCTGAATCTGAATCAGGGCCGGCATTAAAATTGTCCAAGCACCGGGTAGTGCCTTGCTCTAGGAACCAGACCCTGGTGCAGAGACTCACCTGGGCTGCACAGCCCGGAGCCATTCTCGATCTCAGCAAATCAGTTTTGTGCTTGAAACAACTTGAACTTGCACCCGGGTTGGGTGGACGGGCATCGAAACACTTCCGCATTGACTCCTCTCCAAATTGTTCACTCCAACTCTGTCTGCGACCCTGTCTTGAACATGTTTCCCTCGGTTTTGCGATGTACCACACAGCCCATCCTTCGAATCAACATTGCCTCCATTGTTTGCGGAGATAGTTGACCACATTTTACTTCAGAAAAGGTGTTATTAGTAACATTTTTAGTTCTATTTCTTGCCATCTGAACTACCAGTGAGCTGTTCCACAACTTCAGTCAGCCACCTTAAACCCAACGGAATACCTCACTTCTGTCCACATTAAGTTCTATCTGCCTAATTCTTGCCAGTCAATTGGACTGTCTCTACCCCCTTTCAAGCTCTACGTGTTGTCCTGAGTGGCAAGTTTCCGTCTAGTTCTGTATGATCAACAAACTTGCATATACTTTCTATAGTATATACATTGTGAATGGCTGTAGGTCTAGTCTACTTTCTTTTGCCTCACTAGAACCAATGGGCATTGAAATATGGTACAAAGTTCTTTAAGTCTCTATTCCAGCAGGTGCCAGTCTTGGTAAATATGAATTTAGCTCACAGACAGGACTCTCATTCTGTAGCATGTGCCTGTATCAAGGCCCCATTCCAGGTGAACTTTTGCAGATTTTTTCAATTTGCAGCTAAAAGAATGCTAACGCTTACAGTACAACAGTTTTCAGCCTCTGAGATTGGAATCAGCAGAGGGATACTGTTGCACCTTTTAGAACCTCAGAAAGTAACACACAATTCAATTTCCATCTGGTTAAGCCCCTGTAGAGTCAGGAAATTTGCATCTAGATATTTCCCTTATAAAAAGCACTGGAAGTCACTTATTTGACATGATGGTGGTTTGCAAACCACTAAAGAAAATTTTAAAAATCAACATTAGGTTGAAGAGTAATGGCATATAGTGGCGGATTCTACTTAGTGCATGGTGGCTGTGCGACGGTAACAGCTTTGATACTCTCTCTGCCCAATATGGGAGTTGAAATGATACAGGTCAGTCCAATTTTGATTATGATGAATTTCACACTGCTAGCAACTTCACCTTAAATTGGCTGTCCCAGTCCAAAACCAACAGCACTGTAAGTAACTGGTTATTGAAATGATATTTTTTTGACTCTTACTAAACAATGGAACAGCACTAGCCACCTTTCTGTCTTCACGAGCTTCATCAGTGGCTAACAAAGTAGCAAATATCTCAGCAAGAGTATTTCTGGACATCTTGTACTTCATTGTGAGGGGGGAGCATAGGCTTCGTCACATCTTCATGCAATTGAGACTTTACAGATGTTATTTTCACCTCACTTAACAGATATGTTATCCGTCGCTCTTCACAATTTTTTTAAACTTTTAACCTTTTCTCTGTTTACACAGTTCTTTCTTTTCACCATTTTTACTTGCATTTTCCACCACACCTGAAGCATTCCCTTCCTCTAACATTCCTGAGATTTCTGCTGCAGACTCCAGTCCCTTTCTCATCAGCTGAGTGCTCAAGGTAGATCCCTTGAATTAGTCCCACAGTACTCGACAGGCTGCTTTTAAATCACTGCACTCCTGAATCACCTGATTAGTTTTCTCTGAAACCAGTGGTCCAGCTGCGGCCTCCTCTATTTTGGTGAGGTCTTCCTTCCTCAAGCCCCTCCACTCCAACTACAACAAGCAGAACTCCTGATAGCCGACCATACTATATCCCATTCCCATTCTGACATGTCAGTCCATGCCCCCCCGACTGCTATGATGAGGCTACTTTCAGGCTGCAGGAGTAACACTTCATATTCCGAATGAATAGCCTCCAACCTGACAGCATGGACATAGATTTCTCTAACTTCCGGGAATATCTCTTCCCGGAAGACTGAGGTCCTTTAACATCGGCCGGACGATGCTGAGGATGTTCTACGAGTCTGTGGTGGCCAGTGCTATCATGTTTGCTGTTGTGTGCTGGGGCAGCAGGCTGAGGGTAGCAGACTCCAGCAGAATCAACAAACTCATTCATAAGGCCAGTGATGTTGTGGGGGTGGAACTGAACTCTCTGACGATGGTGTCTGAAAAGAGGATGCTGTCCAAGTTGCATGCCATCTTGGACAATATCTCCCATCCACTCCATAATGTAATGGTTAGGCACAGGAGTACATTCAGCCAGAGACTCATTCCACCAAGATGTAACACTGAGCGTCATAGGAAGTCATTCCTGCCTGTGGCCATCAAACTCTACAACTCCTCCCTCGGCATGTCAGACACTCTGTCATTAGGCTGGTCCTGGACTTATTTCCACTTGGCATAATTTATTTATTATTATTTAAATATTTATGGTTTTATATTGCTATATTTCTACACTATTCTTGGTTGGTGCAACTGTAATAAAACCCAGTTTCCCTCGGGATCAATAAAGTATGTCTGTCTGTCTGTCTGTTCCCCCTCTCTCATTCCATTGCTCTTCCTGGCTCCCTCTCACCCCTTATCTTATCACCTCCCTCTGGTGCCCCTCCTCCTTCCCTTTCTCCAATGGTCCACTCTCCTCTCCTATCAGATCCCTTCTTCTTCAGCCTTTTACCTTTCCACCAATCACCTCCCAACCTCACTGCATCCTTCCCCACCTCCCCACCCTCCTCACAGGTTTAACCAATCACCTTCTATCTTGTACTCCTGCCCCTCTCCCACATTCTTGCTTCATCCCCCTTCCTTTTCAGTCCTGATGTAGGATCTCAGTCTGAAATGTCGACTCTTTATTCCTTTCCATAGATGCTGCTTGACCTGCTGAGGTCCTCCAGTATTTTGTGTGTGTTACTCTGCAATACCAGATTCTGCAGAATCTCTTGTGTTTATTAGATTCCTCCTGTATTCAAGGTTCAAAGAACTGCTCCATCCACATCTTTAAAGAATGCTCAAGGCAGAGTACACATTATCATTTGTATAGGATCTTTGCATATTGTTACAATTTTCCTGAAACCCTCCCACATAGACAAGTCACACCCTTGGCTCTTTCAGCATCCAACACATTCAATTGAATTATCTTTACCTCAACAGTCTCTATGTCACTGTCAATAAATTTATCTGTCATCTCGTTAAGGCAGATTTGACCTTCATATTTTGATGGAGAAGGTTTTGCAATTGCCAGCGTTTTGAGCATAAAACATAGAACAATACGGCACAGTACAGGTCCTTCGGCCTACAATTTTGTGCTGAACTTTTAAACAACTCTAGGGTCAATCTATACCTAGCCTCCTAATTAGCCCTCCATTTTTTTTACCATCCATGTGCCTGTCTAAGAGTTTGTTAAATGCCCCTGATATATCTGCCTCTACCACCACTCTTTGCAGGGCCTACCATACTCCCACCAATCTATGTAAAGACTTAACTCTGATATCCACACTATACATTCTACCAATCAACTCAAAATTATACACTGTCATATTAGCCATTTCTGGAAAATGGTCTCTGGCTATGCATTCAATTTATGCTTCTTAAAATCTTGCACATCTCTATCAAGTTGACTCTCATCATTGTTTGCTACAAAGAGCAAAGCACCAGCTCAGTCAATCTATCATCATAAGACATAACCTCTAATCCAGGCAACATCCAGTAATATCTCCTCTGCATCTGCTCTACAGCTTCAACATGCTTTGCATAACAAAGTGACCAGAACTGAACAAATTATTCCAAGTGTGGTCTAACCAGGGTTTTATAGAGCTGCAACATTGCTTTCTGGCTCTTGAACTCATTTCCCCAATGAATGAAGGTCAATCACCCTATGCCTTCTTAAAAACTCTATCAACTTGTACAGACAATTTGAGGGATCTATGGATGTGGACCTCAAGATTCCTCTGTTCCTCAACACTAATAAGAATCCAGCCATTAACCCAGTTTTCTGCCTTCGAATTCACCAATGCCAACCTTCTACACTATCGACAACTCCACCAACCTTCATGTTATCGGCAGACATACTAACACACCCTTCCACTTCCTCATCCAGATCATTTATAAAAAATCACAAATAGCAAGGATCTCAGAAAGTATCCTCACGGAACAGCACCATCACCGGCCCCCGGTCTCAGTGCACCATGCCTACAACGCTTCTTTATCATCCATGGGTAAGTCAACACTGAATCCACATGGCGAGGTTTCTCTGGATTCCATGCCTCCTCACACTCTGAATGAGCTTACCATGGGGAACCTTGTTGAACACCTCAGAAAAATCCACGTTCACTGCTCTGCCTTTCTTTATGTGCTTTGTCATATCCTCAAGGAATTCAACCCACACTCATGGGCTACAACTTGCTTCTCACAAAGCCAAGCTGACTAATCCTAATTGGATTATGCATCTCCAAATGCTCGTAAACTTTGTCTCTAAGAAGCTTCACCAATATTTTGCCCACAACTGAAGTAAAACTCTCTGTCTATAATTCCCAGGATTATCCCTACTCCCTTTCTCTAACAAAGAATAGTTGTCACCCTTCAATCATCTGGTACACTTTTGTTACCAGTGAGGACACAAGAATCATTTCCAAAGGCACAGCAATCTCTTCCTGAAGTAGTGGGGGTAGATTCATCTGGCCCTCGGGACTTTTCTGAACTATTGTTTTTCTAAGGTTCCAGCACGTCCTGTTTCCCATGTTGTAGCATATCAGCCTGTTTTTCACTGTTCTTACAAAAGCCAAGTATCCTCTCACTGGTAAATACTAATGCAAGGTATTGATTAAAGACCTTCCCTACCTCCTTCTGCTCCAGGCATGTGTTTCCAGAATAGGCTTATTATTACTCAAGTCCTCCTCCTTTTCTTTACTTATGTGATGAACACTTTAGTGTTTTCCTTAATCCTACTTGACAGAGTCTTCTTATGTCCTCTTGTAGCTCTTCTAAGTCTTGTAAGTTCTTCAGCTTGTTCAACTGCTTCCTGGCTGCACTGTAACTCTCCAGAGTCGTGTCTACTTCTTGCTTAGTAAACTTTAAGTATGCTTCTTTCTTCCTCTTGACTAGATGTTCTACATTTCTTGTCAACCATGATTCCTTCACCCTACCATCCTTTCCCTGCCTCAATGTGACATACCTATCTAGGAACCCATGCAAATGTTCCCTAAAGAACCTCCACGTTTCCTTTGTGCATTTCCCTGAGTGCATCCATTCCAATTTTATTATCTCAAATTCCTGCCTAATAGCATCATAATTTACTCTCCCTCAATTAAATACTTCCCCATTCTGTCTGTTCTTACTTCCGTCCAAGTTTATGGTGAAGAAGAGGGAGTTGTGGTCTCTGTACCCATCCACCGAATGACCTGGCTCATTGCTCAGCCCAGATCCAACATGGTTTCTCCTCCAGTTGGACTGTCTGCTTATTTCATCAGGAATCCATCTTAGACACACCTAACAAATTCCACTCCATCTATGCCTTTTGCACTAAGGAGATGCCAATCAGTATTAGAGAAGTTGAACCCACCCATGAAGTCATTGTTGCACTTTTCCAAAATTCCAGAGTGGTGAGTGCGTGGAATGGGCTGCCAGCGATGGTGGTGGAGGCGGATACGGTAGGGCCTTTTAAGATGCTCCTGGACAGGTCATTGGAGCTTAGAAAAATAGAGGGCTATGGGTAACCCTAGGTAACTTCCAAGGTAGGGACATGTTCGGCACAGCTTTGTGGGCCGAAGGGCCTGTATTGTGCTGTAGGTTTTCTATGTTTCTATGTTAGTGGGTATGGGGAACCTCCATGCTCCTGTACTCAAATCCTTTTGCTATGAATGCCAACATACCATTTGCCTTTTTCACCGCCTGCTGTACCTGCATGCCCACCTTCAATGACTGGTGTACAATGACACCCAGGTCTTGTTGCATCTCCCCTTTTCCTAATCAGCCACCGTTCAGATAATAATCTGTTTTCCTGTTCTTGCAACCAAAGTGGATAACCTCACATTTCTCCACCTTTTCTAATTCCTCATTTCTACACAAATAGCCTCAGTTGATGAACGCATCAGTCTGTCCTATCTGAGCACTGCAGAGTAATTTCACCTTTCTCCCTTTAATCCCTCCAACTCTATCATGGCTAGAATAACAGAACTCCAGAACATAGAGCTGCTAGTCCACCCCTCACGCAGTCAAGTGCCATTCATGCCCACAATGTCATAATTCCAGTGAGTATCCATGCTCCAAGCTCATGTGACTTCCCTACAATACCACTTGAATTGAGATAGATACAACTCAGAACTTTATTCTCACCATGCTCAATCTTTTGTTTCCTGTCTTTGTATGTAGTCATAACAAATCTTTCCCCACAAACACTTCATTATCTGCCCTTTTACTCTGCTTCCCACTCTGGTTTAATATCCATGGAGCAGAACTAGTGTAACTTCCTGCAAGGATATTAGTCCTCCTCCAGTTCAGGTGCAAACTGTCCTGCTGGCAGAGGTCCTACCTGTCTTAGAAGACAGCCAAAAATGAAAAAAATCTGATGCCTTCCCACCTGCACCATCTCCTCAGCCACGTTTTAAACTGCATTATCATCTTAATCCTGAGATCACAACCCTGAAGGTCCTATCCTTTTAACTAAATACCCAAGATCCTGAGCAGTCTTTACAGAACCTTGTTACCCTTCCTGCCTATTTAATTGGAACCAATTTGGACCATATCTCATGATTGCTCACCCTCCCACTTAAGAATGCTTTGGACTTGATCTGATATGTCTTTGACCCTGGCACCTAGGAGGCAATATACCTTCCTGGAATCTTGTTCTCATTCATAGAATTTCCTGTATATTCCCATAAGCAATGAATCCCCTATCATTACAGCTCACCTCTTCTCCTCACTTTCCTTTGGAGTTACAGAGTCAGCCTCAGTGCCAGAGACCTGGCCATTGTGGTTTTCCTCTGGTAGGCTGTCTTTCCCAACACCATCCAAAACGGTACACTTGTTTTGATGGAAATTGCTACAGGGGTACCCTGCACTAGCTGCCTAACCCCTTTCCCTCTCCTGATGATCACCTAGTTACCTTTGTCCTGCACTCTATGTGTGCCTACCTCCCTGTGTCTCCTGAAAATCAACCCCTCAACCTCCAGAATGATGCAGAATTCATCCAGTTCCAGCTCTAGCTCCCTAACATGGTCTGAAGGATTTGCAGCCGGAAGCACTTCTTGCAAGTAGAGTAATCAGGGACAATAGATTTTCAAATTTTCTGAATAATTTGTCTTTACTTGCCTTTCACATGATTGTTTTCTGTACCTTCCAGAACAGCCTACCATGGGGGTCTTAGTGAAAAGACCAATGTCCAAATAAACAGCATCTACTGCCCTATCCTCAGCTATTTATTAGTTACAGACAGACAGACATACTTTATTGATCCCGAGGGAAATTGGGTTTCGTTACACTTGCATCAACCAAGAATTGAGTAGAAATATAGCAAAATAAAACCGGAAATAATTAAATAGTAATAAGTAAATTATGCCAAGTGGAAATAAGTCCAGGACCAGCCTATTGGCTCAGGGTGTCTGACACTCCGAGGGAGGAGTTGTAAAGTTTGATGGCCACAGGCAGGAATGACTTCCTATGACACTCAGTGTTGCATCTCGGTGGAATGAGTCTCTGGCTGAATGTACTCCTGTGCCTAACCAGTACATTATGGAGTGGATGGGAGTCATTGTCCAAGATGGCATGCAACTTGGACAGCATCCTCTTTTCAGACACCACCATCAGAGAGTCCAGTTCTACCCCCACAACATCACTGGCCTTGTGAATGAGTTTGTTAATTCTTTTGATGTCTACGCAATTGTTGGTAAAACCTGTTGCTCAGAATTCCCTCCATAACCCTTCTCCTACTGGTGTCACGCTGATAGGCTTGTGTTTCCTTGGCTTGTCCTTGCTCCCCTTCTTGCACAACAGAACAACATTAACACCTTCCAATCTTCAGGAACTTCACCAGAGGCTAATGATGAAGCAGGGCCTCTGCAATTTTTTTCTCTTGCCTCCCATAAAGTCCAATGATACCAAGGGTCGGGTCTTCAGTATTTATCCTTCTTCATCTACTGTAATGCTGCAAAAGCCCCATCCCTGGTCTGAGGAATGTCCTGAAAATCATCTCCAATTGTTTCTGTTATCTCTTGAGCAGCCGTGGTTTAGTCTGCAGTAATCACTGAGGAGAAATAGTTATTTAAAACAAAGCACCCATCCCCTGCTGTTCAAGAAAGAGACAGCCCTGCTGGTCTCTAAGGGGATCTACATTTTCTCTGGCCACCCATTTACTTTTACATATCTACAGAACCTCTTGGGTCTTTCCTTAACCTCACCTGTCAGATCCATCTAATACCCTCATTTAGACATCCTGATTTCCCTGTTAAACTGATAAATTTCCCTTCTTAAACTTATCAAGGGATTCACTCATATGTGATGTTTTAAACTCTGTGTATGCTTCTGTCTTTTTGTTGACCAAAGCCTCAATTATCTTGTTGGCCAAGCTTTCCCAAACTTGCCATGTTTATCCTCACCCTAATAAGAACCTGCAGCTCCTGGACTCTTAGTCTCAAATAATTATTTGATATCATTGGATAACACACTACTCTTGATAACATCCATGGATGGTCTCTCCTCCCTTTGTCCAGCAGGTACTACAGACAAATGCAAAATAGGGAAGAGGAAAATTACCTTGTTTGTGCCTGAAATTGATACTTCATCTATGTTATTGAAGGGCTTTGCTCAGATAATCATAAAGATAGGGATATACCAGAGATATCCAAGGACTTACTTTAAAACAATGTGGGTTACATCGAAATTACTTTGATGAATCTTCAGGAATTCAATCATTAGTAACTGTGAGAGGACATGAATTTGATATCCAAAGGTTTCAGGGAGTAGTGAGGAGTAATATTTTTAAAAAAGAAGAATGTTAAGGAAGCCTGTTTGCTTTAGGTGCCTTTCAGAAATAATAATAGAAGACAGAATTCATATGGGAAATACATCTGAAAATGTTATGAGGAAAGTGCAGGTGGGATGGAATTGTGAATAGCTTTAAAAATTTTGATCTAGTAAAATGAGTTGAACATGCTCTTTATACGTTAGGAACTGGGTCTGAAATAAAGTTCCAGTATTTTCCATAGATACACCTTCTTCAAGTCAAAAGTCTTCTTCAAGTACATCAAGTCAAAAGTTCAAATATTTTCTACTCCTCTGGCATGTCTTGAATACAGTTACAGTAACAAATTTGTTCTTTAAAAATAATGCCTAAACATAGCTGTCCTGCCATTACACCCATAAAGTTGTTAATTTTACTAATTTTTTTAAACAGATCTTCTGTTTCTGCACAACGTCCTCCCCCCCCCCCACCTCTACAGCCCCAAACCCCTGAAACAGAAAGCTCAACTCACATGCTGCCATGGTTCTGTCAATGAAGTGTTCCTCCTTTCTGTTGCTCCTTCTGTTTCTCAGACTCCTGACAAGTTTTCGTCCAGGTGTACACTATCAGCATGTTGTGATTGGTTGCAAAGTTTCTGCAAGCTGACTTTCCCTGTTAAGTAGCCCTACCAAATGTTGCCCAACCTGTTTTGTCTACATTCAAGAATGACATATCCAGTGACAGCATAATAATTCATGTTAAACTCTTTTAACATGAAAAGCTTAAATGGGCCTTATAATTCCTGACCTGCAGATACTGTCCTAATAGTACAGTTAAATGCTTCTCTTTGCATTTGCATCTGCTTAGTTCTTTGCCCACTAATCCAGCAGAGATCTGTGCTCTGGTGTCAAATGATCTGTAGTGCTAAATGGAAAAGGTTGTACTTCCTAACACTCAGACACAGGATGCCCCAGGATTGGTCTTGAATTGGATCCTTGAATACAATGTCAACCTCTTTTTCTCTTGTTTATTTATTTGTTCCGTTTCTCTTTCCATTGTAAGTGTGAATGCAGGCATGATTCTGTTCACCTCAACTAGACTTTGTCATAGAATGGAGCCTCATAGAGACAGGCCCTTTGCCCCATCACATCTGTGCCACCCCTTTTGCTTCTCAATACCAATCCCATTTGCTGTTTCCTTCCATGCCTCATCTATTTAACTGCCTGTCTGAATCCCTCTTAAATGCAGTAATTGTACAGAAGTTTTAGGTTTCTTAGATTACATCAGGATGGAGTCAAGAATCAGCAAGTTGCCTCCGCCCATCCTGCTGGAGGCTGGTGATGGTATCTCCGATGACTGCTTAAAGTGAGCATTTTTCACAAAACCATCAAGCCAGCCAGCACAGAAACGAGTCATTTGGCCGACTGCAAACATGCCAACCTTTGTATCTATCTACACTGATCCTATTTACTCACCCTTGGTCTATATTATGCAGATTCAAGTGTTGTGATTTATTTTTTAATCTTAACCTTTATGAGATTTTCCAGAGTATTCATTCTGGACTTTACACCTATTTTCAAATTTGAGCAGGGGGAGTAAAACAGGCCAACACTCAGAGCAGCACATCTCAGGACTCTTTTAAAGTGTTTATTAAAACTGAGCAAATGCCACTAGCAAAATAATGTAAATACAAACACTAGAGGTAAAGCAAAATTTAAGAATAGTAGAGTGTTAAATCATGGCACAGCAGCATAGGAGTTAGCGTTACCATCTCACGGCCCCTGCAGCTTGGGTTTAATATGGTGCTATACGTGCAGAGTTCCTTGTGACTGTATAGATTTCAGGCAGGCACTGAAAGATGAACTAGCAAGTTAAGTGGCTGCTATAGAATTACTCATAGTGCAGCTGACATGAGAACTGGGGATAACTCATGGACAGGTGAGGTAGAATAAGTTGCAGGGAAATAACCTTGCGAATAGAGATCTGCTGGAGGATAGTCGAGACATGATCTATCATGACAAGCATGATGCTGTGCATAATTGAACATTACATGTAAAAACTGCAAGTTGGTGCAAAATAATACTACCCAATGTTAACTTATTGCTATAGCCTTTGATAAGAACATAAGACCATAATATATAGGAGCAGAATTAGGTCATTCAGACCAGGGAGTCCACTCTGCTATTTCATCACGCTGAATTATTATCCTTCTCAACCCCATTCTCCTGTATTCTCACCGTAACTTCTGATGATCTGAGTAACCTCTGCCTTACACGTACCCAAATTAATTGACCTGCACAGCCGTCTGTGGCAGTGAATTCCACAGATTCACCACCCTCTAACTAAAGAAAATTTTCCTCATCTCTGTTCTAAGTGGATGCTGTTCGGTTCTAAAGGTGTGCCCTCTGGTCCTAGACTCCCCCACTATAGTGAACATCGCCTTCACATTCACTTCATCTGGGCTTTCAATATTCTATGAGATCCTCCCTCATTTTTCTAAACTCTAGTGAGTAAAAATCCTAAGGGCTATCAAATGCTCCTCATATGTTAACCCTCTCCAGTGCCAGTAGATATTTTCTTAGACAAGGAGTCCAAAATTGCTTACAATACTCCTAGTGCAGTCTGACCAGTGCCTTATAAAGCCTCAGCATTACATCCTTGATTTTGCATTCTTGTTCTCTCAAAATGAATGCTAACATTGCATTTACCTTCCTTACCACCAACTCAACCTGCAAGTTAACCTTTAAGGAATCCTGCACAAGGACTCCCAAGTCCCTTTTCACCTCAGATTTTTGAATTTTCTACCTGTTTAGCAAATTGTCTATGCTTTTCTTCCTTCCACCAAAGTGCATGACCGTACACATCCCGCCACTGTATTTCGTCTCATTCTTCTAATCTGTCTAAGTCGTTCTGCAGCCTTCCTGCTTCCTCAACATTGCCTGCCCCTCCAACTATCTTCATATCATCCACAAACTTGGCCACAAAGCCATCAATTCCTTCATGCAAATTATTGTCATACAACAGGAAAAGAAGTGGTACCAACATCAACCCCTCTGGCGCACCACTAGTGACTGGTAGCCAAGCAGAAAAGGCTTCCTTTATTCTCTATGAAACAAAATAAAATAATAATAATATAAAAATCTCTTCAAACTCCTGATGCAGTACAGTCACTGTCTTGTCTTCTTTATAACTGCATCGATATGTTGGGACCAGGTTAGATCCTCAGAGATCTTGACACCCAGGAACTTAGCTGCTCACTCTCTCCACTTCTAATCCCTCTATGAGGATTGGTATGTGTTTGTTTGTCTTACCCTTCCTGAAGTCCACAATCAGCTTTTTCGTCTTACTGATGTTGAGTGCCAGGTTGTTGCTGTGGCACCATTCCACTAGTTGGCATTTCTCACTCCTGTACGCCCTCTCATCACCACCTGAGATTCTACCAACAATCATCAGCAAATTTATAGATGGCATTTGAGCTATACCCAGTCACACAGTCATGGGTATATAGAGAGAGTAAAGCAGTGTGCTAAGCACACACCCCCGAGGTGCGCCAGTGTTGATCGTCAGCAAGGAGGAGATATTATCACCAATCCGCACAGATTGTGGTCTTCTGGCTAGGAAGTCAAGGATCCAATTGCAGAGGAAGGTACAGAGGCCCAGGTTCTGCAACTTCTCAGCCAGGATTGTGGGAATGATGGTAATATGTACCACAACTTCTGGCTATTCATCCTCTCCCTTTAGAATGCTGCGGATCTGATCTGAGATGTCCCCGACCTTGGTACCTGGGAGACAAAATGCCATCTAGGTATCTCTTTGACATCCACAGAATCTGTTTTCTGCTCCTCTAGTTATGGAATCCTCTATCATCACTGCACTTCTGTTCTCCCTCCTTCCCTTCTGAGCCATGGAGCCAGACTCAGTACCAGAGACCTGGTCGCTGTCACCCATCCGCTCTGAAAGTATCCAAAGTGGTATACTTATCATTGAGGGGAAAGGCCAAAAGGGTTACCTATTCACTTCCCCTCTCCTAATCGTCACCCAGGTACCTGCTTCCTTCAGCTTAGGAGTGTCTACCTCCCTGTAGCTCCTATCTATCACCTACTCATTTTCCCGTTTGAGCCGAAGGTCATCCGGCTGCAGCCTCAGTTCCTTCACACGGTCTCAAAGAAGCTGCAGTTTGATGCACTTCATGCAGATGTGGCTAATAGGGAGACTACTGGTCTCCCACATTTTCCACATCTCACACAAGGAAGATACCACTACCTCTGAATTCATTCTCAGTACATGAGCTAACAGAAAAAAAACTTACTAGAAATGTTTTTACTTATGTATTTTGAAACTCTGCCTGTGCTTTCCCAAGCATGTTCTCCCCCTAGTCAGTTGAGCCAAAGCCAGACCACTCTAATGTTAGCCCACTCTAACAATGGCCATTTAACCATGGCCTCTCTACTTATACTTCCTGTCTTTTTATTGGCCCTGTGCTGATTTCAGCCCACAAAACGAAAGCCAAAAACTCCATGTTCTTCATAATGCTTCACTTCAGTGCAAGTGATCAATCCTGCCAGCAGTTTCCTTATTACAAAACGTAACTAGATTATGGCAGATTTTATAACATAATTATAAAAGGGCTTGCATTTAAGGTGAAAGGGAATAAATTGAAAGGAGATACGCAGGGCAAGTCTTTTTTTTAACACAGTGACTGTTGGGTTTCTGTATTGCACTGCTTAGGGCAGTAGTAGAGAAATATAGAATAAAGGCTTTTAAGATAGGGACATGAGTGTAGAGAATGAAGGGATATGGACATTGTGTAGGTTGAAGGGATTATTTTAGTAAGGCAGTTATAATTATCCAGCACTGCCTTGTGTTCCATCATCCATGGAGGAATATACACTCAGTGGACACTTTATTAGGTATGGGAGTAGAACCTGCTGCTGTAGCCCATCCGTCCACTTCAACATTCAATGTGTTGTGTATTTATAGATGTTTTTCTGCACACCACTGTTGTAATGGAAGATTATTTGAGTTACTTTCTGGTTGGCCATTCTCCTCCGACCTCTCTCATTAACAAAGCATTTTCACCCACATAACTGCCACTCACTGAATTTTATTTTTGTTTTTGTGTACCATTCTCTGTATTTTGCCTCGAGAGACACTGTTCATTTTGAACACAGTTCATTCTGGACAAACAACATGACAAACAACACACTTCATGTTTGTAAGCTGTTTTTTTACATAATTTCCTGCGCAGGGCAATTTGGATTTTGACTTGGTGTAAACACAATAGAAAGGCGTCTATCTCCATTCACTCTCTATTTGACCTTGAAACAGCAATATCAGAGAGTCTTATGGTTTCAATATTGGTGAATATTTAGTAGATGTACTTTGAAGGAATTATTATGTTTATGTTTAAGCTATCGTTGCACCATGATTTCACTCTAGAACATGGTTTAGCTAGAGAATGTTGTATGCATGCATTATCTTGTTTAACATCGATTGTGAGAATAATTGATAGTATTAGTATTTTCAGGTGTGCCATGATTCTGTATTCAATATAACGTGTGTTTTACTTAACTTTCCGCTGTTTCACTAAGTTTTCTCATTAAAAACCTGGAAGAAATCTCATGGCTTGTGTAATTTTTGAGAAGGTGTTTAACTCCCTGTCTAGCTTTGTTACTGAGATATGCAAACAACCCTGTCCAGCAGCAACAACCATTCCATGATCAACATCACTTAGATCATATTTGCTCCTCATTCTGACAGCTGAACCTCTTCATCACATCAGCATGCTTTCATGTATTAAGTTGCTGCCACATGATTGGTTGGCTCAGTATTTGCATCAAAGAGCAGGTACAGGTGTACCTAATAAACTGACCACTGAGTGTATATGTAAATGCAGGAAGGCTTAGAGCTTGCGATGTTGAAACTCATATACCTCCTTCCTCGGTTTTTAATTCATTGATTCTATCAGTCCCATTCCACCATTCACTTGCTCTTCAAAAGGTACACTGATACTTCAACCTCAATTATTAAACTGAACTCCACAGTAAATTTTTCTCAGCTAAGATATTTTATATTATAGAGGGAATTGTAATTATATTATTCATATAATATTCAGTTATGATTAAAATGTAGCAGAGAGTTTAACTTATTGATTATTACATTGTTATGTAATAAGAGGGTGTAAAATACGGAGTGATTTAAAAAACCTTAGCAAGTACACGGTGTGGACTAGAGAAACCAGTAAATGAATGCAAAATAGAATGACCCCTCTGTTCAGGAGATGAAATTATAAATTTGGTCAGAAAGTCCTAAACGAAATGAAGTACCAACATTATCCTACAGAGGAATGGAATCCCATTTGTTTGGACTTGGAGGACAAATTTCTGATTGGAAAAGACAATAGGATAAAACTCTTGCTCTTACCTCATTGCATACTTCTTGCTCTGGGGAGCCATGGGTCATGTGTAGCAACATTCGATCAAGAGCCATGTTTAATTAATAAAGCAGAGGCAAATCTTGGCTGAAAAGCTGAAATCCACAAAGATACTGATACAGTTCTAACTTCCCTTAGTGTTGGTTGGAGGGATCCACGTTACTTGGCCTACTGTCAAAGAGAGGGATGGTCATTTTTCTCCAGGAGAGAGTGGGGTCTTTGAATTTCCATTGCTATTGATCAAGACCACTATACATTTGTCTAGCATATGGTTGCTGCTGATGTTCTTGGCACATCTCCAAACTAACAAAGATTGGAATCTGGATCAGAATGAGAATAAGGTTTAGTATCACTGGCATGTGATGTGAAATTTGTTGTTTTGCAGGATCGTGCTGTCTGACATCACCATCATCTGTATTACTGCCACTTACATTTAGCCTTCACCCCCTCCTTCAACCACCGAACCGACTCTTCCCCAATCATTTCCTGACAATTCTTCTTCATTAATTGACTCAAATTCTCCTTCCATTTGTTGCCTGACTTCACCACCTACCCCTGCTGAAGGGGGGACCTTCCATTGTCACCGATCGCTCACCTGGTTGAAACGCATCCAAGGTCATTACAGACCATTTTCCACCATTGGGGCACCAACACCAACATGACTTCTTTATGTCACCTTGCGAGGCATCACCTCCTCAAAGGATGTTCTGATGTTCTCCGAGACAGAGATCACAAGATCACTAGATGCTGCAGGGATTTGCACAGGTGTGGTTTTATTCTCCTATTCAAAACGTGCACAAAGGCATTGATCTCACCTGAGAGAGAAGGGTTATAACCATCCATGATGTTGGGTTTTGCACTGTAAGAAGTAATGGCCTGAAAACCCTGCCAGAGCTGACATGCATCTGATTCCATCTCTAACCTCAATTGGAATTGTCTTCTCACTCTTAAAATAGCCTTCCATACATTGTACTCGGACTTCTTGTATAGTACTGGATCTTTGCTTTTCACTGCCAAGATCTAGCCCTCAGCAGTCAACAAACCTCCTAGTTCATTCATGGCTTCTAGTTTGGATATGTCCGATATATTCTCAAAGGCACAGACTCATCCGCACAGGTCCTGATGAAATCAGTGACAACTGTGGCATATTCATTCAAATTTGAAGATGAATGCCTGAATGTGATCCAGTCCACTGACTCAAAGCAGTCCTGTCAGCACCCCTCCACCTCCCTTGACCATACCTTCTTGGTCCTCACCACTGGTGCTGTGATTTAGTCTCTGTGTGCCTGGATCAGGCTACAGCCAGGTGATCTGCCATTGCACAGTATGGGTGAGGGATGGTATGGTAAGTGGTCTTGATGGTGGTGTTACAGTGTTGGCGCCTCTGGTTCCACAGGTGATATGCTGCTGGTAGTTGGTCCAAGATTCCTTCAAGCTGGCCTAGGGGAAATCCTTCACAAGGATGGGGAAAACATCGGGCGTGCTGTTTTGTGACTGCTGATCACCTATATGATTTTTTTGGAAACTGTACATAAGAACTTCCAAGGTTCAACTTTAAACTAATAATTGTAGGTAGGTGTTCATTATATCAGAGTCATGTTAGCACATACTGCAGGACAGTTTTCCCCAAGTGACTGTTTCCAATGCCAGGAGGAATGTAGGATAGAGTCACATAAACCCACATAGATGAGCGTTTGTCTTCAAGAGCACATCGCCGAAAGGGTTTACGACCTCGATGTTGGAACATATCCAAACCAGAAGTCCTGGATGAACCAGCAGATTTACAGTCTGCTGAGATGGAGATCTGTGGCATTTAATTCCAGCAATCTCAAACCCTACAAGAAGTTGTACAACCTTTGGAAGGTTACCATGAGAGTGAAAACAGCAAGTTAATAGGACGTTTGAGACACAGTCGAATGTACAACAGTTGTGGTAGGGTTTGCATTCTATTACTTCCTATAAGCTGAAACCTAACTGCATACATGTTAGTGGTGTTTCACTCCCTGATGAACTCCACAACATTGCTGCATGCTTTGAAAGGGAGAATAAACTACAGCTGAGTGAGTCCCCACACATCTGCCAGCTCTGTGTTCTCTGTCTCAAAGTCGACGCCAGAACATCCTTCAAGAGGATGAATCCTGAAGGTGTACCTGGTAGAGTAATGAAAACTTGTACCAACTAGCTGTCTGGAGTGTTCGAGGGCACCTTAAACCTTTCACTGTTGCAGTCCAAAAGTCCCTATCTGTTTCAAAAGCGCATTAATCATACGACAGCAGGGCGAGCTACCTCAATAACAATCATCAGCTATCAGTCCCATTGACTCTGATGAAGTGCTTTGAGATGTTAGTCACAACTAGAATTAACTCCTGCCTGAGAAAGGACCTGGACCCACTGCAATTCAGTTTAATAGTTCCATTTATTATCAGAGAAATGTTTACAATATACTTCCTGAATTTTTTTTTCTTCGCAGACATTCACGAAAACAGAAGAGTGCCCCAAACAATAAATGACAGTAAACACATTAGAACCTCAAAGCTCCCCCTGCTCCCCCTCCCATGCACAAACAACAGCAAAGCAATGATCCTCCCTCAACCCCACCCACTTCCACAGATAGCATCAGCCCCCTCCACCCACCAAGCCTGCAACAGCAAAGTCCCAAATAAAGACCATGATCTGCAGTACCACAGAGACTAAGCATTCACCCGACGGTTTGACATACCTCAGACTAACTCTCTCTCCCTAATAAAGGGAAAAAGTGGTTTTCCCTTTCACAGCGAGTGGGGAGACATAACAAAGCAACCTGCTGATTTACGGTGTTAAAGTCAGTCACGCCACTTTTTTATCCCCGAATTCTGTGACTTGGGAATCGACAACAGGAGAGAGGGGGAAGGGGGTGAGGAGGGGGAGGGTGAGAGGGAGGGTGAGGGTGAGGGGGAAGGGGAGGGGGAGGGGAGAGAGAGAGACACCGTGCCAAGGACACACTCAGCCTCTGACAGCTGATCCTGATGTTCTGTTCTCTCCTGAGACTCTTCAGTGGCACCAGCTTAGAATCAGTCTGCCCACAGGGTGGTGAAATCTTGGAACCCCAAAGGTGCTCTCATCTTCTAGGCTGCATCCTTGGGATATTGGGAAGCAGCGAGACATGAGCCCCAGGAACAGGTCCCACCACCACAAAAAGCCAAAGTCTGGGTGTAACTCCAGGTCAGGGTCTTCAACAGAACCCCATCCACCCTGAAAAGGATAAAGAGAGACATCAAAGGTAGAAATTAAGCTATTTTCACAGGTGAACATGTAGTTACAATTTAGCACCATCATAATTCCACCTCCTTACCTACAATCACAATGGGTCCACAGTGGAGACAACCTCACTGGCTCTCCACTTGGCTTTGGAGCAGTTGGATAACTGCAATATACAGTGGTATGCAAAAGTTTTGGCACCCCTCGTCAAAATTTCTGTTACTGTGAATAGTTAAGCGAGTCAAAGATGACCTGATTTCCAAAAGGCATAAAGTTAAAGATGACACATTTCTTTAATATTTTAAGCAAGATTTTATTTCCATCTTTTACAGTTTTGAAATAACAAAAAAGGAAAAGGGCCTGAAGCAGAAGTTTGGGCACCCTGCATGGTCAATACTTAGTAACACCCCCTTTGGCAAGTATCACAGCTTGTAAACACTTTCTGTAGCCAGCTAAGAGTCTTTCAATTCTTGTTTGGGGGATTTTCGCCCATTCTTCCTTGCAAAAGGCTTCTAGTTCTGTGAGATTCTTGGGCCATCTTGCATGCACTGCTCTTTTGAGGTCTATCCACAGATTTTCGATGATGTTTAGGTCGGGGGACTGTGAGGGCCATGGCAAAACCTTGCACCTCTTGAGGTAGTCCATTGTGGATTCTGAGGTGTGTTTAGGATCATTATCCTGTTGTAGAAGCCATCCTCTTTTCATCTTCAGCTTTTTTACAGATGGTGTGATGTTTGCTTCAGAATTTGTTGGTATTTAATTGAATTCATTCTTCCCTCTACCAGTGAAATGTTCCCCGTGCCACTGGCTGCAACACAAGCCCAAAGCATGATCTATCCACCCCCGTGCTTAACAGTTGGAGAGGTGTTCTTTTCATGAAATTCTGCCCCCTTTTTTCTCCAAACATACCCTTGCTCATTGCGGCCAAAAAGCTCTATTTTAACTTCATCATCCACAGGATTTGTTTCCAAAATGCATCAGGCTTGTTTAGATGTTCCTTTGCAAACTTCTGATGCTAAATTTTGCGGTGAGGATGCAGGAAAGGTTTTCTTCTGATGACTTATGTTTGTGCAGGAGTCGCTGCACAGTAGAACAGTGCACCACCACTCCAGAGTCTGCTAAATCTACCTGAAGGTCTTTTGCAGTCAAATGGGGGTTTTGATTTGCCTTTCTAGCAATCCTATGAGCAGTTCTCTTGGAAAGTTTTCCTGTTAACTGCTATTTCTTAGTTACATTACAAACTGAGGAAAGGGCTACCTGAAAACGCATTGCAATCTTCTTATAACCTCTCCTGCTTTGTGGGCATCATTTATTTTAATTTTTGGAGTGCTAGGCAGCTGCTTAGAGGAACCCATGGCTGCTGATTGTAGGGACAAAGTTTGAGGAGTCAGGGTATTTATAAAGCTTTGAAATTTGCATCATCTGGCTTTTCCTAATGATGACTGTATACAAGCCATAGCCCTAACAAGCTAATTAAGGTCTGAGACCTTGGTAAAAGTTATCTGAGAGCTCAAATCTCTTGGGGTGCTCAAACTTTTGTATGGTGCTCCTTTTCTTTTTTCACTCTAAAATTGTACAAAATGAAAATAATACATTAATCTTGCTTAAAGTGTTGAAAAGAATGTCTCATATTTAACTTTATGACTTTTGGAGATCAGTTTATCTTCTACTCACTTAACTATTCACAGTAACAGAAATTTTGACCAGGGGTGCCCAAACTTTTGCATGACTCTGTACGTGTCAGAGTGCTGTTTATCATTTACAGCTCAGTGTTTAACACCGTCATCTCCTCATTACTAATCAACAAGCTTCAAAACCTGGGTCTCTGTGCCCCCCTCTGCAACTGAATCCTTAATGTGAGACCACTGTCAGTGCAGATCGGAAATAACATCACTCCTCATCGATAATCAATTGTTGTGCGTGTCAAGAATGCACGCTTATCCTTTCTACACACAAGACTGTGTGCCCAGGCACAGCTCAAATGCCATTATGTATTTGCCATCAACACCACAGTTGCTGACAGAATCTCAGATGCCAATGAGGAGGTGTACAGAAACAAGATTGACTGATTAAAAGGTGTCACAATAATGCACTCAATGTCAAGACCAAAAGGTTGATTGTGGATTTCAGGGAGGAGATGTTGGGGATCACACCCCAGACCTCATTGAGGGGTCAGTGATCAGCTTCAGTCATAACTGCATTGATGTAGTCATGAAGAAGGCATGCCAGTGGGAATTTGAGGAGAGTCTGTGCAATATGTAATTTTGGTTTGTGCAGCAAATGAATAAACACCAAAACAATCTTAGGCCAATAGGTTCACATTGTATAAAACCAGTGCTAGATTTGTTAAATATATTAGCTCAACTAAAATGACTGATTTGGATAAACTCAGAAACCCAAAGTAATTAATGATGATAAACCAATTGGTCTTCAGTTTCTCCCTTCTTTGCTTCTTAAGGAATAGTGACATTTAAAATATTCCAATTTAAAGACAAATTTTAAAAATATAGATGAATTGTTGAATTTTATGGCTAATACATCCATAATTTTCAATTTACTGCATAAAATCCATTTGATAATAATTGGCTTGATAAAAGTTTTACCCAACCAACTACAACACGCAGTCTCAAAACAACACTATTTATTTGAGGATATAGCATAGTAACAGGCCCTTCTGGCCTAATGAGCTCACGCTGCCCAGTTACACCATGTGACCGATTAACCTCCAGATCTGTATGTCCTTGGAATGTGAGGGGAAACCAGAGCATCCGGAGCAGACCCACGCAGTTACTGGGAGAACGTCCAAACTCCTCACAGACAATAGCAGAATTGAACATGGGCCACCGGCTTTGTAATAGCATTACACTAACATCACTGTTAAACTTTCCAGCGTTTCTCAACTCATGGGGAAAGCACTGAGGACTTGAATTTCAACGGTGATGCTCCACAGGAATGAGCCACTTAGCTTTTTGATTCTGTTCTGGCATTCAACAAAATTAAGGCTGACCTGTATGTGTGATTTAGTTAACAACTTAGCACAAAAATGTTTACAGTATATTCAGACATTTACTGAATTTGAACAAAGAATCACTGCAAGTGATGGGAATCTAAAATAAGATACAGAACACATGGCATCTAACTTAACATAACTAATAGGAGGATTAATGTTAAAAGCATTTAGTCATGGGAGGGTTTATATACAATAACATTTTTAATAGCAGGCTGTGAAATAAAGCAGTAAAATATGTTGAAAAGGTATTTATCTTGAGAAGAAGGGGCCTGTCATCAGAACAGCAATCAACTTAGCCTCAACGTGCTTTAACTTGTTTATGATCACTATTGTTGCCTCGGTTCCAATGTTTACCGAGATGATTAAACATAAGTACTGGCTAAGGAGTTAGCATAGGAGGGCGAGCGTAAGATTTCTGAATCATTGGACTCTCTTCCAGGGAAGGTGGGACCTGTACAGAAGGGATGGTTTGCACCAGAACCGGAAGGGGAACTAATATCCTAGTGGAAAGGTCTATTAATGCTGCACAGTGGGGTTTAAACTGGAGTTGCAGGGGGTTGGGAACCAGAATGCCTGAACAGTTAATAAAGAGGTTATGGAGGCAGATGTTGGTAAGACCGCAGAAAAAGTTGGGAATCAAAAGTTTGAGCATGGTGCATCTAGCATCCTGAGCTGCCTGTATTTCAATGCAAGAAGTATCATAGGAAAGGTGGATAACAGTGGTGAAGATGAGGTAACTGGTTTACAAACACAGGCAATGTGTAGTGAGGAGAGGCTGTTGATAGGGCAAAATTGCAGTCAACAGGATGAGTTGCAATGTAAAAGACGGACAGAATTGAAAAGGGTGAATACAGGACTGAAGGTGTTGTATTAAATGTGCGCAGTATATGGAATAAGGTAGATGAAATTGCAGCACAGTTGCAGGTTGGCAGGAATAATGTTGTAGGCATCACTGAATCATGGCTGAAAGATCGTAGCTGTGAGCTCAATTTCCAAGGATACACATTGTATTGAAAGGACAGGCAGGAAGTCAAAGGGGGCAGCATTGCTCTGTTAGTAAAAATTGAAATCAAACCATTAGAAAGAGGTGGCATAGGGTCGGAAGGTGTTGAATCATTGTAGGCAGAACTAAGGAGCTGCAAGGGTAACAATACCTGATGGGAGTTATATACAGACCCCCAAACAGTAACAAGGATGTGGCCTGCAAATTACAACGGAAGAGAGAAAATGCATTACCAAAGGACAATGCTCCAGTAGTCATGGAAGAGTTCTATATGTAGGTTGAATGGGAACCTGAAAGGTTTCAAGGTAGATAAGTCACCTAGACCAGGTGGTGTACACCCCAGTGTTCTGAAAGAGGTGGCTGAAGACCATAAAACCATAAGAATGGAAGCAGAAGTAGGCCATTCAGCCCATCGAGTCTGCTCCACCATTCAACCATGGGCTAATCCAATTCTTCCAGTCACCCCCACTCCCCTGCCTTCACACCATACACTTTGATGCCCTGGCTAATCAAGGACCTATCTATTTCTGCCTTAAATACACCCAATGACTTGGCCTCCACAGCCACTCATGGCAACAAATTCCACAGATTTACCACCCTCTGACTAAAGTAATTTCTCTGCATCTCAGTTCTAAATGGACGTCCTTCAATCCTGAAGTCGTGCCCTCTTGTTCTAGAATCCCCTACCATGGGAAATAACTTTGCCACATCTAATCTGCTTGGCCTTTTAACATTCAGAATGTTTCTATGAGATCCCCCTCATTCTCCTGAACTCCAGGGAATACAGCCCAAGAACTGCCAGATGTTCCTCATATGGTAACCCTTTCATTCCTGGAATCATTCTTGTGAAACTTCTCTGAGCCCTCTCCAATGTCAGTTTATCCTTTCTAAAATAAAGAGCCCAAAACTGCACATAATACTCCAGATGTGGTCTCACGAGTGCCTTATAGAGTCTCAACATCACATCCCTGCTCTTATATTCTATACCTATAGAAATGAATGCCAACATTGCATTTGCCTTCTTCACAACCGACTCAACCTGGAGGTTAACCTTTAAAGTATCTTGCATAAGGACTCCCAAGTCCCCTCCCATCTCTGTATTTTGAATTCTCTTCCCATCTAAATAATAGTCTGCCTGTTTATTTCTTCCACCAAAGTGCATGACTTTACACTTTCCAACATTGTATTTCATTTGTCACTTCTTTGCCCATTCCCCTAAACTATCTAAGTCTCTCTGCAGGCTCTCTGTTTCCTCAACACTACCCGCTCCTCCACCTATCTTTGTATCATCGGCAAACTTAGCCAGAAATCCATTAATACCATAGTCCAAATCATTGACATTCATCGTAAAAAGCAGCGGTCCCAACACACTGACCCCTGTGGAACTTCACTCTTAACCGGCAGCCAGCCAGAATAGGATCCCTTTATTCCCACTCTCTGTTTCCTGCTGACCAGCCAATGCTCCACCCATGCTAGTAACTTCCCTGTAATTCCATGGGCTCTTAACTTGCTAAGTAGCCTCATGTGCAGCACCTTGTCAAAGGCCGTCTGAAAATCCAAGTACACCATGTCTACCGCATTTCCTTTGTCTACCCTGCTTGTAATTTCCTCAAAGAATTGCAGTAGGTTTGTCAGGCAGGATTTCCCTTTCAGGAAACCATGCTGGCTTTGGTCTATCTTGTCATGTGCCTCCAGGTATTCCGTAATCTCATCCCTAACAATCGATTCCAATAAACTTCCCAACCACTGTCAGGCTAACAGGTCTATTGTTTCCTTTCTGCTGCCTCCCACCCTTCTTAAATAGTGGAGTAACATTTGCAATTTTCTAGTCATCCAGTACAAGGACAGAATCTATCGATTCTTGAAAGATTATCGCAATCTCCTTCAGAACCCGAGGGTACATTCCATCAGGTCCAGGAGATTTATCGACCCTCAGACCATTGAGCTTCCTGTGCACCTTCTCAGTCATAATTTTCACTGCACAAAACTCACCTCACTGACACTCTTGAATGTCCAGTATACTGCAGATGTCTTCCACTGTGAAGACTGATGCAAAATAAGCATTCAGTTCCTCTGCCATCTCTGCATCCCTCATTACAATATCTCCAGCATCATTTTGTATTGGTCCTATATTTACCCTCAACTCTTTTACTCTTTATATACTTAAAAAAGCTTTCAATATCTTCTTTGATATTAGTCACCAGTTTCCTTTCATAATTCATATTTTCCTTCTTAATGACCTTCTTAGTTTCCTTCTGCAAGTTTTGAAAAGCTTCCCAATTGTCTATCTTCCCACTAGCTCTGGCTTCCTTGTATGCCCTCTCTTTTGCTTTTACATTGGCTCTGACTTAACTTGTCACCATGATATTGTCCTTCTTCCTTTTGAAATTTTTTTCTTATTTGGAATATACCTGTCTTGCACTTCCCTCATTTTTTGCAGAAGCTCAGCCATTGCTGCTCTGCTGTCCTTCCTGCAAATGTCCCTTTCCAGTCAACTGCGGTCAGTTCCCCTCTCATGCCATTGTAATTTCCTTTATTCCTCTGAAATACTGACTCATTGGATTACAACACTCTCAGTGCATAATTTGTTGCTTTCTGTTTTTTAGCTGTACCACGCCTCTATTTCCTTGTAACTCCTGCCGCAGTCTGTGATTATGCCTTATCTCCTGCCTGTCCTTTCTATCATCCCTGTTGCATGCTATCTTTGATTTATTTCTGTTTTCCCCTTCCTCAACCCTATCACTCTGGTTCCCATACCCCTGACAAACCCTCCCTAACAGCTCTATTAAACCTGCACGTTAGGATATTGGACCTCTTTGGGTTCAGGTGTAACCCATCCTTTTTGCACAGGTCGTACCTCCCCCAGAAGAAACCCCAATGATCCAGGAATCTGAAGTCCTGCCCCCTACACCAGTCTCTCAGCCACACATTAATACACCTGATCATGCTATTCTTGCACTTGCTAGCACGTGGCACAGGCAGCAATCCTGAGATTACTACCCTAGAGGTCCTGCCTTTCAGCTTCCTACCTAACTCCCTGACTGGTATTGGTTCTGCTGCTGTTTGTCACCTATATCAATGACCTGGATGATTATTTGGTAAAGTGGATCAGCAAATTTGAAGATAACATCAAGATTAGGGGTGTAGTGGACAGCAACCAAAACTATCAAAGCTTGCAGCAGGATCTGGACCAGCTGAAAAAATGGGCTGAAAAATGTCGGGAGGAATTTATTGCAGACAAGTGTGAGATTTAGCACTTTGAGAGGGTAAACCAGGGTAGGACAAACACAGTGAATGGTACGACATTGAGGAGCATTGTAGAAGAGAGGGATCTGGGAATACAGATCCATAATTCCTTTAAAATGGTATCACAGTTTGATAGGGTCGTAAAGTAAGCATTTGACACATGGTCGTCATATATCAATATACTGAGTACAAGAGTTGGGATGTTACGTTGAAGTTATTTATGATGTTGGTGAGGCTTAATTTGGAGCATTGGCTGCTGTTTTTGTTAGCTACCTTCTGATTTCCTTCTTTTATTCTTGCATTTCTTGTACTCCTCAAGTCCAGCATTTGCTCCTTCCTGCCTATACCTGCTATACAGTCCTTCTTTTTCTTAGGCAGTGTCTCAATATCTTTCAGAAACCAAGGTTCCCTAAACCTGCTACCCTTGCTTTTTATTCTGACAGAAACATACAAACACTGTTCTCTCAAAATTTCACTTTTGATGGCCTCCCACTTACCAAGTACATCTTTGTCAGAAAATCACCTGTCCCAGTCCACACTTGCCAGGTACTGTCAGATGCCTTCAAAATGCTCCTTCCTCCAATTGAGGACTAGAACTATCCTTCTACATAATTATCTTAGTACATTTGATCAAGGGTCCCTTTACTTTAAGCTCACTAATCAATTCCAATTCATTACATGACACCCAATCCAGAATCCCTTAGTGCACTCAATCACAAGCTGCTCTAAAATGTCATCTCGTAGGCATTCTACAAATTCTCTCTCTTGTGATCCAGCACCAACAAGATTTTCCCAATCTACCTGCATATGGAAATCCCCTATGGTTGTCACAACATCGCTCTTTTTGCATACCTTTTCTATCACCCATTGTAATTTATAGCCTACATCCTGGCTACTGTTCAGAGGCCTGTATGCAACTTCCATCAGGATCTTTTTACCCTTGACTCTACCCATAAGGATTCTATATTTTCTGATCCTATGTCACCTCTTTCTAAGGATTTGATTTCATTTTCTACTGAAATAGCACACCATCCTCTCTGCCTATCTGCCTATACTTTTCTTTCTTCTCAGATATTTTTTTATTATTATTATCCAAAATAACAAGGGTACATCGAAGTAGGTAACATTTACAATGTCTCAAATGGGGAAAAAAAATGTACAATGTCTGTACTTTTGATACAATGTGTATCCTTGGATGTTAAGCTCTCAACAAAGATCTTTCAGCAACAATTCAGTGATGCATACAACATCATATCAGCTAATCTCCATCTGCGCTACAATATTATTCACCTTATTCCACATACTGTGTGCATTGAAATATAATAACCTCAGCCCTGTATTCATCACCCTTTTTGATTTTGACCCATGTTTCACTTTAACTTATCCCATTGACTGCAGTTTTGCCCTATCATCTGCCCTCCTTCACAGTCTGATTACACACTGCATAAAGTTGTTTACCAACTACTCCATTCTCAGCTCTGTCACACCCGTTCCCATCCCCTGCCAAATTGGTATAAACCCACACCAACAGCTCTAGCATACCTGCCGTCAAGGAAATTGCTCCCCGTTAGGTTGAGGTGTAATCTGTCCTTTTTATACAAGTCATTCCTTCCCCAGAAAAGATCCCAATGATCCCGAAATCTGAAGCCTTTCCCCCTGCACTGTGCCACAAAGCTAAACTTAGTGCCAAAGACTTGTCATTGCACCCTTTCCCAACAGTATTCAAAGCAGTATACTTATTATTGAGGAGAGCACCTACTGGCTGCCTATTCCCTTCCCTTCTCCTAATAGCCAGCCAGGTATCTACCTCCTGAAACTTAAGCAACACCCACAAAATGCTGGTGGAACACACCAGGCCAGGCAGCATCTATAGGGAGAAGTACAGTTGGCGTTTCTGGCCGAGACCCTTCGTCAAGACTAACTGAAGGAAAAGATAGTAAGAGATTTGGAAGTGGGAGGGGTAGAGGGAAATCTGAAATGATAGGAGAGGACAGGAGGGGGAGGAATGAAGCTAAGAGCTGGAAAGGTGACTGGCAAAAGGGCTACAGAGCTGGAAAAGGGAGAGGATCATGGGACGGGAGGCCTAGGGAGAAAGAAAAGGGAAAGGGGAGCACCAGAGGGAGATGAAGAACAGGCAAAGAGTGATTGTGAGAGGGACAGAGAGAGAAAAAAAAGAGAGAAAAAAAGGGGAGTGGGGAAATAATAAATAAATAAATAAGGGATGGGGTAAGAAGGGGAGAAGTTAGAAGAAATCAATTAACAGAAGTTAAAGAAATCAATGTTCATGCCATCAGGCTGGAGGCTACCCAGATGGAATATAAGGCTTTGTTCCTTCAACCTGAGTGTGGCTTCATCTTGACAGTAGAGGAGGCCATGGATAGACATATCAGAATGGGAATTAAAATGTGTGGCCACTGGGAGATCTCTAACTTCTGTTAATGCCCCTCCTCCCCTTCTTACCCCATCATTTATTTATTTATTTATTTATTCTCTTTCCCCCCCCCCCCCCTTTTCTTTTCTCTCTCTGTCCCTCTCATAATCACTCCTTGCCTGTTCTCCATCTCCCTCTGGTGCTCCCCTCCCCCATTCTTTCTCCCTAGTCCTCCCGTCACATGATCCTTTCCCTTCTCCAGCTGTGTATCCCTTTTGCCAATCAACTTCTCAGCTCTCAGCTTCATCCCTCCCCCTCCTGTCTTCTCCTATCATTTCGGATTTCCCCCTCCCCCTCCCACTTTCAAATCTCTTACTATCTCTTCTTTCAGTTATTCCTGACGAAGGGTCTCGGCCCGAAACGTCAACTGTACTTCTTCCTATAGATGCTGCCTGGCCTGCTGCATTCCACCAGCATTTTGTGTGTGTTGCTTGGATTTCCAGCATCTGCAGATTTCCTCGTGTTTGTGTCCTGAAACTCAGGGGTGACTATCTCCTTGTAGCTCCAATATACCACCCAGCTGTAGCTTCTGTTCCTCAGCACACTCTCTAAGGAGCTGGTGCACCTTTGTGAAGAAGCAGTTATCGAGAGACTGGAGATCTCCTAGAGTTCCTGAATCTCATACAAAAAACATACCACTAACTCTGGACTCATTCTCAGTGCACTGGCTATGTACTACCAGATAAAAAATACTTGGTAGAAACTTAGAACCGATGTCTGTGCTTGCCCAAGCTTGTTCAGCCAAAGCCCACTCAGCCTGGCTTGGCTTACACCTCCCTTCTTCTTATTGGCCCTGCACTGACTGCAGCCTGCTGAAAAAGCACCTGATCTCTTTTGAAACTTGGCGGTGTGTCATCAAGCAATGATGTCTTGCGCTGATTGCATCCCGCCGAATTTAATGGATGAGGAGGACTATTCAGAACTTTTGGTGGACATAAGAGCTGTGGGTAATTTGGCAGAGGTAGAGTAATAAAGGGAGCTTTAGTCAAATTGGATTTCATATTGAGTACCAGTGTTGGGATGTGAGTTTGACATAGTATAAGACATTGATGAAGTCTAATTTGGAGTATTGTTTGCAGTGCTGATCACCTACTTACAGGAAAGATATCAATAAGATTGAAGGAGTATGGAGAAAATTTACAAGGATGTTGCTGGGACTTGAGGACCTGAGCTTATAGGGAAAGGCTGAATAGGTTTGGACTTTATTCCCTGGAGTGTAGGAGAATGTGTGGAGATTAAGTAGAGGGAGATAAAATTCTGAGGAGTACAAATATGTTTAATGCAAGCAGACTTCTTGAGTCTTTGTGAGACGAGAAGTAGAAGCCATGGGTTAAAGGTGAAATATTTAAAGGGAACCTGAAGGGGAGGTTTTTCATTTAGAATGTGATTCAAGTATGGAACAAGCTGCCAGCAGAAGTGGTGAATGCAGTTCAATTGCAACATTTAAGAGAAGTTTGGGCAAGTACATGGATGGGAAAGTTATGGAGGTCAATGGTCCAGGTATTGCCTGATGGGACTATGTAGAATAACAGAATAGATGGGCTGAATGGTACGCTTCTTTGCTGTTATACTGCATAATTGTATAAATGTAAAATCCCACTGAAATAGTCGGGCTTGATGTCACTTTGTGAGTGCCCACTTCCACGTTAGTAGGGCCCAGATGTACTTACTGCATTTTCATAAGCGTCATTACTGAGTTCAAGTGTTTATTTTTTAGATTTATGTTTTGTTATATGCAGCAAATATGGAGCTGAAGCAATAATACAGAACTGTAAACAAGTTTAAACATGTTAAGGCTAAACTGAAATGAGTTCTGCTGACGAGCCCCTCCTTTAGATTCCTTCTGAAGGTGAGTGCCTTTTCAATATATTTCTATGTTTTGCAATCCTGCCATGCAAAAATCCATTTGTATATTAATCCTTCAAGTCATAAATGTTAACTAGTATGCAGCTTATTCTGCTGTCTCACAGTTTTTAGAATCCATGTTCAATACCGACCTCAAGCAATATCTGCACTGGGCTTGCAAGAAGTTAAGGGCTATCTGTGAGAGGAGATAAAACCAGAAAACCATAAGACTTAGGAGCAGAATTGGGCCATCAGTCCCAACAAATCTGCTCTGTCATTCACTTATGGCAGATTTATATTCCCTCTCAACCTCTTTCTTCTGCCTTCTCCCCATAACCAGTGACACCCTTACTAATCAAGAAGTTATCAACCTCTGCTTTAAATAGAACCAATGATTTGGCCTCCACAGCTACCTGTGGCAATGAATTCCACAGATTTACCATCCTCTGGCATAATAAATTCTTCCTCATCTCTGTTCTAAATGGATATTCTTCAATTCTGAGACTGTGCCCTCTGGTCCTAGATTCACCCACTGCAGGAAACATCTTCTCCATGTCTACTCTATCTAGACCTTTCAATATTCAATAGATTTCAATGAGATCCCCTCCCATTTTTCTAATCTCCAGCGAGTACAGACTCAGCGTCATCAAATGCTCCTCATTTGAAGTTATCTAGTCCACAACGTTTGTCTTGGGCATCTCAGAAAATTTGGATAATAACAGGTTAATGAAATGTCCAATTAGAAGGTATCTAATTTATTATCCAATTTTCCTGAGAAGCCCGAGAAAACATTGTGGACCTGTTTCTTTGTGTTAATCCATTGGGTAAAGGCTTAATATCTTCTATTCGTGATAAATTAGTGACCTTGAGTCGTACCCCCTTTGATAAAATTAGAAATGCTTGGGAGCATGATTTAAATATTTCTTTATATGATGAGGTTTGGCATTCAATTCTTAAGTCAGTTAATTCAACCTCTTTATGTGCTTGCCACTGTCTTTTACAGTTTAAGGTCTAAAACTAAATTGCCGCGATTTATCCTGACATTAGTCCTGTTTGTGACAAGTGCAAAGGGGGCGAGGCTTCTCTCATTCATATGTACTAGGCTTATCCTAGTCTAGAGAAATTCTGGAGAGAAGTCTTTTTATCTTTATCTCGTATTCTTAATTGCCACTTAGAACCTAATTCTCTGATTGCCCTTTTTGGTACCTTGGGTGAGGCAGACATGCATTTGAGTCCGACTAAACGCCGAACATTATCTTTTGCCTCTCTTTTGGCTAGATGCTTAGTTCTCCTTAGGTGGAGAGATGTTGCCCCACCCACTCATGCTTAATGGCGTTAGTGATATTACGTCCTGTTTAGACCTTGAAAAAATTCATTATTCACTTCTCAATTCGGACATAAAGTTTCATGAGGTGTGAGGACCTTTTCTCAAATAATTCCATAACTCCTCTTTAGATTAAGCTTATTCTTTTTTTCTGTACCATGATCCCTTACTTTCAGCTTTTTTTCTGTAACTCTTATGGTTTCTTTTTGATGGGACTTATATTATAGTTTTGGTAGTAGGCATTATATATATATATACCGTATTTATAGCTCTGTGGGGTTGAACGCTCCGATTAATTTTCTTTACATATTGTAATAGTTGGCCCTGAGTTTTGTAGTGGGAGGGTGGGGAGGATACTAACTTTATATGATTTTGTTTTGGGTGCTGTTTCCTTATTGTTATGAATTACATTTTTGAGACATTTATTTTGCACTGTATTAATCTTCATTTTACTGTTGGGTTTTTTGTTTGTAGTTGTTTTGTAGAAATACATTAAAAAACTAATTTTAAAAAATGCTCCTCATACATTAACCTTCTTATTCCCTGGATCATTCTTGTGACCCTCCTCTGGACCCTCTCCAATGTCAGCACATCCTTTCTTAGAAAAGGAGTCCAAAATTGCCAACAATACTTCAAATGCAGTCTGACCAGTACCTTATAAAATCTCAGTATTACATCCATGCTTTTATATTCTAGTCCTCTGAAAATTAAGACCAATGTTGCATTTACCTTCCTTACCACCAACACCATCTGCAAGTTAACCTTTAGAGAATCCTGCACAAGGACTCCCAAATCCCTTTGCATCTCTGATTTCTGAATTTTCTTCCTGTTTAGAAAGTAGTATATGCCTTTATTCCTTCTATCAAAGTGCATGACAGTGCACTTCTCTACACTGTATTCCAGCTGCTACTTCTCTGCCCTGGAGAAGTAGCAGATCAAGACACCTGGATGGTATGCTGCCTCCCTGGTGCCAGGATCAGGGATGTGTTGGAACAGTCCATGGCCTCCTCAATGGCAAGGGTGAGCACTTCTCCTTGAGGATGCCATGGACTGTTCACTTTGGCACCAATAACGTTGGTAGACTAGGTGAGGAGGTCCTGAAGAGAGATTTATGGCGTTAGTTCGAAAGATGAGGAACAGGACCTCTCTGGAATGCTGCCTGTGTCATGCACCATTAAGGGTAAGCATAGGATACTTTGGCAAGTGAATGCGTGGCTGAGGAAATGGTGCAGGGGGGCAGGGGTTCTCTTCTGGGGAAGGCATGACCAGTACAAAAGGGATGGGTTACACCTGAACCCAAGGGGGTCCAATGTTCTTGCGGACAGGTTGCCTATAGATGTTCGGCTGGATTTAAAATAATTTGGCAGGAACATAGGAATTGGTGTGATAGTGCTGAGGATGAGGGAGTTGGTTTACAAACAGAGGCAACGTGTAGTGAGATTCCTAGCAAGGAGAGGCTGATGATAGGGCAAAATTACAGTCAACAGGATAAGCAGCAATGTAAAAGGTAGACAGAATTGAAAAAGGTGAATACAGGACTAAAAGTGTTATATCTGAATATGCGCAGTATATGGAAAAAGGTCAATGGACTTGTAGCACAGTTACAGGTTGGTAACTATGATGTTGTAGGAATCACTGAATCAAGGCTGAAAGGAGATTATAGCCGGGAGCTTAATGTCCAAAGATACACATTATATCAAAAGGACAGGCAGGAAGGCAGAGGGGATGGTGTGGCTTTGAATTCAATTGAATTGATTTTATTATTGTACATCCTTCATATACATGAGGTGTACAAATCTTTATGTTACATCTCCGTCCAAATGTGCAATATGCAATTTATAGTAAATTGTAATAAATAGCATGTACAACAGGTCAGTCGATATAACATAGAAATACAATTATATCAGCTTGAATTAACCATTCTGATGACCTGGTGGAAGAAGCTGTCCTGGAGCCTGTTGGTCCTGGCTTTTATGTTGCAGTACCATTCCCGATGGTAGAAGCTGGAACAATTTGTGGTTAGGTTGACCCGAGTTCCCAATGATCCTTTGGGTGCTTTTTACACACTTGTCTTTGTAAATGTCCTGAATAGTGAGAAGTTTACATCTACAGATGCGCTGGACTGTCCGCACCACTCTCTGTAGAGTCCTGTGATTGAGGGAAGTACAGTTCCCATACCAGGCAGAGATGTAGCCAGTCAGGATGCTCTCAATTGTGCTGCTATAGAAAGTTCTTAGGATTTGGGGGCATACACTAAACTTCAACTGTCTGAGGTGAAAGAGGCACTGTTGTGCTTTTTACACCACATAGCCAGTATGTACAGACCATGTGAGATCCTCAGTGATGTTTATGCCGAAGAACCTAAAGATTTTGTTAATAAAAAATGAAATTATATCAGTAGAAAGAGGGGACATAGGATCAGATGGTGTTCAATCATTGTGGATAGAGCTAAGGAACTGCAAGGGTAAAAAGACCCTGATAGGAGTTATATACAGACCCCTGAGCAGTTGTAAGGATGTGGTTTATAAGTTACAATGGGAGATAGAAAGTGCATGCCAAAAGGGCAATGTTATGATAGTCATGGAGGATTTCAATATGCATGTAGATTGGGAAAATCAGATTGTTGTGGGGTTTCAAGAGGGGGATTTTCCAGAATGCCTATGAGATGGCATTTTAGAAGCAATTCATGGTTGAGCTCAGTAGGGGATCAGCTCTTCTTGATTGGGTGTTGTGCAGTGAAACCAAATTGATTCGAGAGCTTCAGGTAAAAGAACCCTTTGGGGAAATGATCATAATATGATCAAATTCACCTTGCAATTTGAGAAGGAGAAACTTAATATGCATTACTATTACAGTGGAGTATAGGAAATTGCAGATGCACGAGAGAGGGGTTGACCAGAGTTGTTTGGAGAAGAACACTAGCAGGGATGAAGGCAGAGCAGCAATTGCTGGAATTTCTGTAAGCAAATTGGAAGGCACAGGATATATGCAGCGCAAAGAGGACGAAGTATTCTAAAGGAAAGATAACACGCTGTGGCTAACAAGAGAAGTCAAAGCCAACATAAAAACCAAAGAGAGGGCATATAATAGAGTAAAATTTAGTGGGCTGTTAGGGAATTGGGAAGCTTTTAAAAACAACAGAAGGCAACTAAAAAAAAGTCATTAAGAAGGAAAGGATGGAATACAAAAGTAAACTGGCCAATAATATTAAAAAGGATACCAAAGCTTCTTCAGATACATAAAGTGTAAACGAGAAGTGAGAGCGGATATCAGGCCACTGGAAAGTCATGCTCCAGAGGTAGTAATGGGGGACAAGGAAATGGCGGATGAACTGAATATGCATTTTACATCAGTCTTCACTGTGGAAGACACTAGCAGTATGGTGGAAGTTCCAGGTGTCAGGGATCATGAAGTGTGTGAAGTTACCATAACTAGAGAGAAGGTTCTTGGGAATCTCACGCGAGGAAATCTGAAGATGCTGGAAATTCAAACAACACACACAAAATGCTGGTGGAACACAGCAGGCCAGGCAGCATCTATAGGGATAAGTGTTGTCTACATTTCGGGCTGAGACCCTTCGTCAGGACTAACTAAATTCCTTTCAGTTAGTCCTGACGAAGGGTCTCGGCCCAAAACATCGACAGTGCTTCTCCCTATAGATGCTGCCTGGCCTGCTGTGTTCCACCAGCATTTTAGGTTTGAAGGTAGATAAGTCACCTGGACCAGATGCTGTACCCCCCAGGGTCCTGAATGAGCTGGCTGAAGAGATTGTGGAGGCATTGGTAATAATCTTTTAAGAATCACCAGGAGGTTCAAAGGTAGTTCACAAATATTATTCCAGGATTAAGTGGCTTGTCATATGAAAAGTGTTTGATGACTCTGGGGTTGTATTCACTGGGATTCAGAAGAATGAAGGGTGACCTCATTGAAACTAATCAAATGGTGAAAGGCCTTGATAGAGTGGATGTGCAGAGGATGCTTCCTGTGGTGGGAGTGTCTAAGACCAGAAGGCACAACCTCAAAATAGCAGGGTGTCCTTTTAGAACGCAGATGAGGAGGAATTTCCTTAGCCAGTGAGTGATGGATCTGTGGAATTCATTGCCACAAGCAGCTGCGGAGGCCAATTCTTTATGTATATTTAAGGCAGAAGTTGATAGATTCTTGATTGGTCAGGGCATGAAGGAATACAAGAGGAAGGCAGGAGATTGGGGCTGAGAGGAAAGTTGGATCAGCCATGATGAAATAGCGGAGCAGACTCGATGGGCCAAGTGGCCTAATTCTGCTCCTATATCTTAGGGTCTTATGGTCTTGTTTGGCATCTTCCTTTCTATTGTTAGCTAGTTTACCTTCATATTTAGTCTTTTCTCTTCTTATTGCCCAGGCGGAGGGAAATGAGAAGGGGAAACAGGAATATATGCCTTGGAGTCAGTAGTCATGATCGGCCAAATGACCACATACTGTGGATTGTGGCACCATGCCGCAGCAGCAAGCGCTGCAGACTCATGGTTCCAGTGGTCCTGACCTCCAGGGCCGTCCCTGTGAAGTTTGCATGTGGTTGTGTGGGATTCCACCAAATGAGTCATAGGGTCAGGGAGCCTTGCAGTTCAGAAACAGGCTCTTCCATCTTGTAAACGTCAAACTGTTATTCTGCTTACACCTGGACCGCAGTTCCATACATGTCCCATCCATGTACATCTCCAATTTTCTCTTAGTGTTGCCCATTAAATATTTAACCGTTCATCCTCAACCTATGACCTCTAGTTCTAATCTCACTATCCTCAGCAGGAAAAAGTCTGCTCGCATTTACCCCATCAATAGGCTTCATAATTTTAAGTACCTCTGTCAAATCTCCTCTCATTCTCCTACGCTCCAAGGAAAAAAATCGGACCCTATTCAACCATTCTCTATAGCTCTGGTCCTTGGCCCATTGTATAATGAACATGTAATGAAAAGTTACAGATGAGAATTCAAGTGAAGGAGTGTTAGTTTTCATCTCATTGAGCAAAATCTCCCTTCCAGCAGAGTATAATGTTCATTTTCAGATGTGGTTCCTCAGGGATAATAAATGATCTCGATAAAAAAATAGTAGTAATCCTCTGAATGGTCCTCTGTTTTGCAGCAGTTCATTTATGATGGAAGTTTACATGAACCAGCTTTGAATGATTGAGTTTCAAAATGTAATCTAATTAAGGTGTTTTAAAATCATCAAAGGATCCATTGGAGAAGAAGAAATTGAACTATTTTCCCTGAATAAAAGTGAGGCTGTCCATCAGTGAAATCAAGAGAATTAAATCCCAAAACAGTGGATTCAAACTGGAGCATGGCCACAGAAGCATCAGTACTGAGTCAATTGAAACTGATAGAATTGTTTAAGTAAGTGTATCAGGTAATGCAGGTTTAAATAACAGACCAGTGGGAATGTGATCGAGACTCAATGAGTAATTTCCTTCTCTATGTTCAAACTGGCATTCAAGATTATGTTCACAAATCTGTTGAAAGAATCGAAGCAGGATCGATCATTTCAGTCCTCATGACTGCTCTGCCATAGTATCAGGCCAAGGCTGATCTTCAGCTTAGTTGCACATTCCTGCACTGACCCATATCTCTTAACTCCATAATATCCAAAAACATCATGAATATACTCAGTGAGTGAATCCTGGGTAGATGGTTCCCAATTTCACTCACTCCAAGTGAAGAAATTTCTTCTTACCTCTGTCTTGAGCAACTGGCATTTATTTTAACTCTGTGAGTGCTAATTTTTGTATACTACAGTCCGAAGGAGACACCAGATTGCGTAGAGGGAGAGAGAGAGTTTGAAACAAGTGGGGGCAGTGGGTTCTTTTTGCACTCCACAGTCCTGAGGAGACACTGGACAGTATAAAGGGAGAGAGTTTAAAAGAAGCGAGCAGGGGCAGTTCAATTGCATGCCACAGTTCCCAAGGAGACATTGGATTGCACATAATTAGGTGCACGGCAACGGTCAATAAAAATAAGTTGTGTTTAGGTGGAGCAGCCATTGTAGGAGTGACCATTATGTGAATGGGGCAGTGTTGGAGTGGGGTGTTGAGGCTTTGACTCATTGAAGGTTTTGGTGAAGAGAGGCGTAGGCTGAAGGATATTTTATTTATTTATTTATTCTTTATTTCTTTCTTATTGTACACGTAGAGCAATAGGGATGCCAGGCAGGATACTGAAATGCTCTTCTTGAAGGATATGGGAAGGGCGGGAGACCTCCAGTGTCACTGACAATGACACCTGCAAGAAGTGCATTGCAGCACAGCTTTTAAAAAACTGTGTTAAGGAGTTGGAACTGGGACTGCAAGAACTCTGGATCATTTGGGACACTGGGTGTTGTCAGGCAGGACAGGCCAGGGAGGTAGTTACACCCAAGGAGCAGGACACATTTACCTGGATGACTGTCAGGAGGGTGAAAGGGGATAGAGCAGAGTACCCTGTGGTCGTTCCCCTCAACAACAGGATATTGCTTTGGATACTGCTGGAGGGATGACATAGCAGTGGAAAGCCTCAGCAGTCAGGTCTCTGCCATTGACTCGGGTTCTGTGGCTCAGGAGGGAAGGGAAAAGAAGAGGCGAGTTGTAGAGGACTTATTGGTTAGAAAAATAGACTCTGTGGATGAATAAATCAGCCAGGATGAAATGGAAGATCAGACTCCATGGGCTGAATGTCCTAGATCTGCTCCCATGTCTTATGGTCTTAAAAATCTTGCACTCACACATCACAAGCCATCGACTTGCGCCACCTCAAGCCTGCAAAATGTCCTGACTGGCCCTGCTTACACTTAACTCTCACGCTCACTCACCACAAGACACTGACTCACATGATGTCAAGTCTGCCGAATGTCCCGACTTGCCCCGCTCACTTTTTAATTCTCACGCTCACTCACCACAAGACAACAGCTCACGTGATCTCAGACAATCCTACTGATGTGCCTATTGAAGAGGCAGTACAATCAATGCCTTTAGCATTTAATGATTGAAACTTGGAACTTAACCTGCGTATTTTTCTGATGTGTTAAGTGTAGCCAAACCTATGACACTGTGGTGAACTAGATATACCTGTCTGACTGCTTCTGTGGCTCCTCCCACAGACCCCCTGCTGACTGCTCCTGTGGCTCCTCCCACAGACCCCTGCTGACTGCTCCTGTGGCTCCTCCCACTGACCCTGCTGACTGCTCCTGTGGCTCCTCCCACAGACCCCCTGCTGACTGCTCCTGTGGCTCCTCCCACAGACCCCCTGCTGACTGCTCCTGTGGCTCCTCCCACAGACCCCTGCTGACTGCTCCTGTGGCTCCTCCCACAGACCCCTGCTGACTCCTCCCACAGACCCCTGCTGACTGCTCCCACAGACCCCTGCTGACTGCTCCTGTGGCTCCTCCCACAGACCCCTGCTGACTGCTCCTGTGGCTCCTCCCACAGACCCCTGCTGACAGCTCCTGTGGCTCCTCCCACAGACCCTGCTGACTGCTCCTGTGGCTCCTCCCACAGACCCCCGCTGACTTCTCCTGTGGCTCCTCCCACAGACCCTGCTGACTGCTCCTGTGGCTCCTCCCACTGACCCCTGCTGACTCCTCCCACAGACCCCTGCTGACTGCTCCTGTGACTCCTCCCACAGACCCCTGCTGACTTCTCCTGTGGCTCCTCCCACAGACCCCCTGCTGACTGCTCCTGTGACTCCTCCCACAGACCCCTGTATAAAGGCGACTGTGGGCTGCTGCTCTCCCTCATTTTCCCCAGGATGTAGTGTTGTTTATTCTTCCAGTCAATAAAAGCCGATATCTCGTTTCCTAAGTCTCAGCGTGAGTTATTGACGGTGCATCAGACACCTACATGCTTATCAACTCTGAAAATTTCCAGAGAATGATGCCTTTGGACTGGGGATGGGTAACACTTTAAATGATTCTGTATATTGGGAGGAATAATCTCCTAGTAAATTGTTATTAATAAACCAGTATCGATAAAAACAGAAGAGTGTAATACAGTTGTGGGTTCTTACTGTGTACTAACTGGCCTCTTGATTTCTTATATTACAACAGTTACTGTATTTCTAATCTACCCATGCCCATGATTACCATGCTCAAGTGAAACATTACTTAAATGGACGTATTTCCTTAAGAGCTTGATACTCTGCTGCTTTTGAATGAAATACTCCTGTGTTTCCTGTGCTTTCTCTACAGACTTTTATCTACGTTCAGTGAAACAGCTGTAAAGTAAGATAGAATAAAGGTTATGTAAGAATAAATATGGGAATTGTTAACTGAGTTGTAGTTGTAGACTGAACCGTAACAAACCAGAATCAGATTTATTGTTCATAGTCTTGTGATGTGAAACTCATTGCTTTGGAAAAGATTTGAAATAACGATAAATTACCAAAATAAAGTGTAAATAAAAAAACAGTAAGACAGTATTCACGCATGGTAGCGAGGAAGAAGCTCTTTCTGAGTCCTGTACCTCCTCCCTGAAGGTAGTAATGAGAAGAGGGCATGTACCAAATGGGCAGGGACCTCAATGTGGATGCCACCTTCTTGAGGCACTGCCTCTTGAGGATTTCCTCGATGGTGAGGAATGTCATTCCCATGGTGGAGCTCACTGAGTCTATAACCCTCTGCAGCTCCTGCCATCCTGTGCATTGGAGCCTCCATAATAGGCTGTGATGCAACTACTCAGAATGCTCTTCACTGTACATACATAGACATTTTCAAGAGTTCTTGATGGAATACCAAATCTCAATGCTCATCTACATAATCTAAACAAAGGGTAGAGGAAAAGTATCAATAATCCAACTATGAGGGAACAGGATCAGAAGTAGTTTGGCTTCTCAAATTCAAGAAAAGGATCTAGTTGTGACTGTGACTAAGTCACTGGAGAAACTGGAGAAGTTGGTGGATATGAAGATCAATATTTTGGGTTGACGATTCTTGCTTTGAATTACTTATTTACAGAGGCAGGTAGTTCTAAATATTCAAACACCTTAGCTGTGACAAAAAGGCAGGCACCTCTCTTTGTTCAAACACCTTTGCTGGGCACCACAGTAACAGCGGTTAGTGAAACACCATGACAGCTCAGGCATTCCGGAATCGGGTGTTCAATGCTGGTGTCATTCTGTAAGGACTCTCTGTACATTCTCGTCGTGGAATGTGTGGGTTTTCCCTGGGTGCTCTAGTTTTCTCCCACAGTCATACCAGACAAGTCATTGTAAATTGTCCCAGTATTGATTAGGGTTAGTCAGGATTGTGGAGTTTGCTGGGACGCTATGGTTTGAGAGACTGGTCGGTCCTACTTCACGCTGCACTGTTAACTAAATAAATAAACAATGAACAGATAGTGTAAACACTTCTGAGGACAGAGAGTCAGGTGTTCAAGATTAGTGTTGTGAGAACTGACTCTCCGAGTACACAAATCACCCAGCTATTGATAAATCAGTGATTTGATGTGCTAAATGATAACATCTATCTGGTCTGTAAGCTTCTTTGAACCGGCTTACAACGGTGCAAATTACTTAAACCCATCCTTGCCTGGTTTGATGTATGCCAATGAACATATAATATCTGGCTAATGCATGAGAATGTCTCCTGTGGGCCAGCCTGTGCCACATAGAGTATTTTTTATTTGCAAATGTTTTCTTGTAACTATTGTTTGCCATTTGTATTAAAAACTGAAGAGTGGTTCATGTTTGAATTAATATCTGATCTATTCGCATAACGTGCTGAAAAATATTGGTCATGGACAAGCAAATATTCAACTACCCTCATATCAACCAAAATTTCAACATCTTCTGAGCTTTCTCAAATTCAAATCTCTGATCTATAGAATTCTGATATATGAACTGTTCATCTTACTGTCTTGGGAGATGAGACCTACTTTAGACAAACTCATTCTGGTGGTGTCGCAGCAACAACCTTGCACTCAATGTCAGTAAGACGAAAGAGCTGATTGTGGACTTCAGGAAGGGTAAGATGAAGGAACACATACCAATCCTCATAGAGGGATCAGAAGTGGAGAGAGTGAGCAGTTTCCATTTCCTGGGTGTCAGGATCTCTGAGGATCTAACCTGGTCCCAACATATGGATGTAGTTATAAAGAAGGCAAGACAGTAACTATACTTTATTAGGAGTTTGAAGAGATTTGGTATGTCAACAAAAACACTTAAAAACTTCTTTAGATGTACCGTGGACAGGCTGCATCACTGTCTAGTATGGGGGATGGGTGGCTACTGCACAGGACCGAAAGAAGCTGCAGAGGGTTGTAAATCTAGTCAACTCCATCTTGGTACTAGCCTGCAAAGTACCCAGGACATCTTCAAGGAGCGGTGTCTCAGAAAGACTGCATGCATTATTAAGGACCTCCAGCACCCAGGGTGTGCCCTTTTCTCGCTGTTACCATCAGGTAGGAGGTACAGAAGCCTGAAGCCACACACTCAGCGATTCAGGAACAGCTTCTTCCCCTCTGCCATTCAATTCCTAAATGGGCATTGAACCCGTGAACAGTACCTCACTTTTTTAATATATGTTGTTTCTGTTTTTGCATGATTTTTAATCTATTCAATATACATATACTGTAATTTATTTATTTATTCTTCTATATTATCTATTGCATTGTACTGCTGCTGCTAAGATAACAAATTTCGCGACAAATGTCGGTGATAATAAGCCTGATTCTGATTCTTCTAGGACAACTTTTAGCTCAAACACTTGCTCCCTCTGTTGCTTGGAATATTGTATGTATGTGTGGGTTTATACGGTTTTTCTGTTCTAATCATCACCATTCTGTCTCCAGTTTCTGTTCATCAGGGCTGCTGTGGCCATGTTATCAGATCTGTGAATTCTACACGTTTGCTGACCCTGACTTCTACAGGGTAATCTGTCCCATTGCTGGATCTATGACAGTACCTGCCTTACTAGGTACAACTATCTCCAGGACTGTATCTCCATTGTTCTGGCACACCCAGAAATCACTGGAAACTGTGTTCCCTCTAGTTCAAGGACCTGAGGTTCTCTTTTTCTGCCCTTACTGTTTCCGCAACCGCTCCACCCACCCCACCACCACCGTTCCTGTAAGACAAGTTGGGTTTCCAGTCTTGGGGAAGGACATTGAATCTTCTGTGTCCACTAACATATCACATTGCTGACACCCTTTTTAGAGATCTTGTGCACACCTGTGGATGAGCAGTACAGGTAATGGGGGCTGCTGAAAGCTGTTTGACTGGCTTGGATTCTGTCTTTGCTAGTTCGCTAATTCTATAGTCTGGTCAGCAGGCAGTGTGGGTGGAGAAGATTCTGCTAGTTCTATAGTCTGGTCAGCAGTCAGTGTGGGTGGAGAAGATTCTGCTAGTTCTATGGTCTGGTCAGCAGGCAGTGTGGGTAGAGATGATTCTCCTAGTTCTATGGTCTGGTCAGCAGTCAGTGTGGGTGGAGAAGATTCTGCTAGTTCTATGGTCTGGTCAGCAGTCAGTGTGGGTGGAGAAGATTCTGCTAGTTCTATGGTCTGGTCAGCAGTCAGTGTGGGTGGAGACGATTCTGCTAGTTCTATGGTCTGGTCAGCAGTCAGTGTGGGTGGAGAAGATTCTGCTAGTTCTATAGTCTGGTCAGCAGTCAGTGTGGGTGGAGACGATTCTGCTAGTTCTATAGTCTGGTCAGCAGTCAGTGTGGGTGGAGACGATTCTGCTAGTTCTATAGTCTGGTCAGCAGTCAGTGTGGGTGGAGACGATTCTGCTAGTTCTATAGTCTGGTAGCAGTCAGTGTGGGTGGAGAAGATTCTGCTAGTTCTATAGTCTGGTCAGCAGTCAGTGTGGGTGGAGAAGATTCTGCTAGTTCTATGGTCTGGTCAGCAGTCAGTGTGGGTGGAGAAGATTCTGCTAGTTCTATAGTCTGGTCAGCAGTCAGTGTGGGTGGAGAAGATTCTGCTAGTTCTATAGTCTGGTCAGCAGTCAGTGTGGGTGGAGACGATTCTGCTAGTTCTATGGTCTGGTCAGCAGGCAGTGTGGGTGGAGAAGATTCTGCTAGTTCTATGGTCTGGTCAGCAGTCAGTGTGGGTGGAGACGATTCTGCTAGTTCTATGGTCTGGTCAGCAGTCAGTGTGGGTGGAGAAGATTCTGCTAGTTCTATAGTCTGATCAGCAGTCAGTGTGGGTGGAGAAGATTCTGCTAGTTCTATAGTCTGGTCAGCAGTCAGTGTGGGTGGAGACGATTCTGCTAGTTCTATAGTCTGGTCAGCAGTTAGTGTGGGTGGAGACGATTCTGCTCTGGTTTCTGCCTGCCATGACCTCCTCTCCTTCTTGCAACGTTGCCTCTGACCACGGAGTGAGAGGCCACAGCTGTAACAAATCATCTACGCCTGGCTGTCTTTTGCTAGATGCCCCAGTGGGTGGTAAACACAGCAAAACCCCTGTATCCTCACAGCAGCTTAAACTGTCACAACCACCTTACAACCCCTCACCTCTCTCCTTCAGTCTATTTCCCTGGCCCAGAAAAATATTGTGGAATAGGTGCATCCCACAGTTATCGCCAAATCTAAAGCCTCCTGGAGGGCTGAGCTCACCCCTTCCTTGAGCATTTTCAGGAAGAATGGATCATCCCTCGTTGGGTTGTCCAACCTTGGGTATTCCTCATTGGCCCAGTATTTTCACTCTACTTAGTCCATGGAGGGTTTACCAGCCTTCTGAACAACTGACATTCTCATTTCCCAGTTACTCTGTCTTCCTCCAAGTTGTTGCCTTACGTTCAAGTTTCAACATCCCTCCTCATTGCTAGCATGTTGATAATGCTGCATTCCTGTTTATGTAGACCATTAAACATTCCTGCACTCTCGTCCCTTTTGGGCTTTGAAACTAAGGATTTTCGACACACACAGTCAGATACACACTTACAAACATTGCACTGCTGTATGGTTTCTCAACCCCTCTGGCTTGCCAAACTGTACCTTCCACTCTACCAAAGTGTTTTCAGTCGCTACGGTACAATTAGATCTTTGTCCACTGAATGAGTATACATGCTCTGGCATCCTGAATGGCCGACTATGGTAATCCTGACATACCAAACTATCCACAGACCCAGCTGTCCCTTACACAAACACAAGCACACACGTGCCTACTGACACACCACCACACTTTCACATCTATTGCTCCAGCTGTCCTCCATGCTCTTTGATACTTCACGATCCCGTGGTCATTGGCCCAAGCAGATCCAAGCACTGGATGTCACGATTAAAAATGCTCAACCCGCTAGGGCGCCAAGTTTGCTCACTGCGCAACTGGATCGTGAGCGTATCCTGGATGAGCCCCCAGTGACTCAGTTGCTGGAGAAACTGGAGAGAAGATAGTGAAAGTGAAGGGTTTTACTCCTCACAGTAGACATTTTCTTTGAGAAGCTCCTGGTGGAGTCTGCCAAACTCAACGTGCATCACCTTTTTTATGCCTTAAGATCGAAGGTGACAGCAGGAGATTCAACACAATTTCAATAGTTACAAACACCTTTGCTGGGACAAAGTAATTAACAGATAGTCTAAAAAATTCTGAGGATAGAGAGACAGATGCCCAAAATTAGTGTTGAGACAGCTGACTCTGAGTAGACAACTCTCCCAACTATTGTTAGATCAGCTATTTGATGTGCTAAGTGATCATATCAGTTTGGTTTTAAACTTCCTTGAACTGGTTTACAATGGTGCAAATTATTTAAGTCTAGTTGCCTGGTTTGTGGCAGGATAGTTAACATATAACCTCTGGCTAATGCATGAGAACATCTCATAGTCACTTCATTTTGCAAACAAAATCTCTTACTAGCCAGCACCCTACTATGCTCCACTGACGGTATTGTTTATTTCCAAAGGTGTTCTTTTAACTTTAAACTAATTATTCCTTTAAATTTACAATAAGAACTGAAGGTTGTTTCTCATTTGAATTAATATTTAGCATATTCACATAATTTAATAATTTCTCAATAATCCCTAACAGATTCCATGTACCCCTCCATACTCTAAACAAAACAATTCAGCAGTCTAGATGTGATATAATGATCTCTCAAGAACAATTATACTCGTCAATGAAAATTAAATTCAGATTTATAGCTATCATGATATTTTAATTTGAGTAATTTATACCTTGACAATAACCATATAACCATATAACAATCACAGCACGGAAACAGGCCATTCCGGCCCTCCTAGTCCGTGCCGAACTCTTAATCTCACCTAGTCCCACTTACCCGCACTCAGCCCATAACCCTCCACTCCTTTCCTGTCCATATACCTATCCAATTTTACCTTAAATGACACAACTGAACTGGCCTCTACTACTTCTACAGGAAGCTCATTCCACAAGCTTCCTGATTTAGTTATTTGACATAAGTGGCTTTTCAAAATTGCAGGAACAAGCATGCAGAATTGGCAGGCAGGTTCACTCCAACTGCTCCATGAAACTTGGCCTCATAGCAGCATGACTACATGCTTCAATCCTCTCGACTTTCTTCTTAGCTCATATAATCTTCATAATCTTGTTGTTTATCTGACATTTAATAAAATTACTTGAAATGGAAAAAAATATATAAAATAACCACATATTGTTGATTATTACAGTATTTAACGATAACCAGGATGGTTAAAAGTAAATATTCAAAAATAAAGTATTGCTGATGGAAATAATCTGACAAAGATGCTGGAAACACCCAGCAAGTGAAAAAGTATCTTTAGAATGAGAAAGAATGTTGGAGGCTGGTTTGTCCAAAGCAACCTCTTGGCTAGCTGCAGTGAGCAAGCTCGTAACCTGATGTGTGTAGATATAGGCATTCCATCTATGTTCATTTTAATAGTGGAAATTAAATCACCTTAGTACAAAAAAAAAGCTTAGATTGGGAATCTTGATTATTAAAAGATAGAAACGATGCAATATATTGATGCTTTTTATGGAAAATTTCCAAGATTTAATTAATCAATCAATAATCTTTTAAAGATATTATAAGACTGATATGATATTTTAAAGACTGATATTGAGGCTAAGATTAAGTCATGAAATATTTAGTCAAGAATAATTAATTAGTTACTTTCTCTTGGAGAAATGCACGCATTTATCTATGAATGCTGCCTATGAGATCAGATTATTCCTGGAATCCTTGTGCCCATCCTTTTGCTGAGACTCAATCACGAAATAGAATTAACTCTGGAAAGGTATTTACAGACAGGCCAACTAGAGAACTATCCAACACAAGAAATTCTTCAATTAACACACACAAAATGCTGGAAGAACTAAGCAGGCCAGGCAGCATCTATGGAAAAGAGTATTAGAAACATAGAAAACCTACAGCTCAATACAGGCCTTTCGGCCCACAAAACTGTGCTGAACATGTCCTTACCTTAGAAATTACCTAGGGTTACCCATAGCCCTCTACTTTTCTGAGCTCCATGTACCTGTCCAGGAGTCTCTTAAAATTGTAAATTGTATCCGCCTCCACCACTGTTGCCGGCAGCCCATTCCACGCACTCACCACTCTCTGCATAAAAAACTTCCCCCTGACATCTCCTCTGTACCTACTTCCAAGCACCTTAAAACTGTGCCCTCTTGTGCTAGCCATTTCAGCCCTGGGAAAAAGCCTCTGACTATCTACACGATCAATGCCTCTCATCATCTTACACACCTCTATCAGGTCACCTCTCATTCTCCATCGCTCCAAGGAAAAAAGGCCGAGTTCACTCAACCTATTCTCATAAAGCATGCTCCCCACTCTAGGCAACATCCTTGTAAATCTCCTCTGCATTCTTTATATGGCTTCCACATCCTTCCTGCAGTGAGGCAACCAGAACTGTGCTCAAGTGGGGTCCAAGTGGGGTCTGACTAGGATCCTATATAGCTGCAACATTACCTGTCAGCTCCTAAACTCAGCCCCATGATTGATGAAGATCAATGCACCTATGCTTTCTTAACCACAGAATCAACCTGCGCAGCAGATTTTAGTGTCCTACAGACTCGGACCCCAAGATCACTCTGATCCTCCACACTGCCAAGAATCTTACCTTTAATACTATATTCTGCCATCATATTTGACAACATTTCAAGCCTAAAGCCTTCTACAGATTCTTCAGATGCTGGAAATCCAGAGCAAAAGGCATAAAACTCTGGAGGAACCCAGCAGGCCAGGCAACATCCATGGAGGGGAATAAACAGTTACCCTTCAGGCCCAGTCCTGATGAAGCTTCTCTGCTTGGAATGAGAACAATCTAACACCTGACAGGAAGTATTAGATGCCCATTAGAATGAATCAAATGGAATGATGCAGGATGAAGAGGTAAGGGAAAATGCAGAGCAGGTGCGCCTCTGGTATTGGAAGAACTGGGAGCATCAACATGAAATATCAGAAAAGAAATGTGAAAGTATGCAGAGAAAGTACTTGCAACGTATAATATAAAACCATTTCTATGAACATGGCATTATAAAAATATAGTAAATCGAGGGGATGAGATGAGGGATGCAGGCTCAGATACAGTTTTAGATTCAATTGAAGAAGCTCACTTCTGGAGAAGGTGCAAGCTGGCATCTTGGCATCTTGAACCATGTCAAGATGCTGGTGTGGGTACCTTGTGGTTTTGGTCTTAGATCTTCATGTGTGTCCCTGCCAAAGCATCAAGGTAGAGCAGTTAAAAGCACTGAGTTACGTGCAGTTGATATACAACACTACACTGAAGCTGTTCGGAGATATTTAATGAAGATAGAGAACACAAAGTACTACGAGGTGGTTTTCATCATTTTAAACCTGCATGGTGTCATGCCCTTCATTGGGAGTGGGATAGAAGGGAATGGTAAAGATACAGAATCATTTCAAGACAAGTAACCTCTTCAGTCACGCCACCACGAGATGAATATTCTGTAACCTCTAATCAAAAAATCAAAAGATAATCAGCATCAGAATCAGAATCACTGGCATATGTCATGAAATTTGTTGTTTTGCAGCAGCAGTACATTGCAATACATAATAAAAATATAAATTACAATAAAATATAAATTAAAATACCATTTATAATATAAATTACAATCTACAGGTAGATATAAAAATAGATTAAATAAGTAGAGCCAAAAGAGAGCAAAAAAGCACTGAGGAAGTGTCCATGGGCTCACTGTCCATTCAGAAATCCAATGTCTGAGAGGGAGAAGGTGTTCCTGAGACAGTGAATGTGTGTCTTCAGGATCCTGTACCTTCTCCTTGATGGTAGCAATGAGAAGAGAGCATGTCTCTGGTTATGGGAGTCCTTAATGATGGATGCTATTTTGAAGGTGACCTGAGTGCCAGGGAGGCTAGAGCCCAAAGTGGAGCTGGCTGAGTTAATAGCTTTAAGCATTTTGATCTGATCATGTGCAGTGGCCCCTCCGGACCAGGCGGCAATGCAACCAGTTAGAATGCTCGCTGTAGAAAGTTGTAAGTGCTTTTGGTGACATACCAATTCTCCTCAAACTCTTTAAATACCATGTAGTTCTAGATGATTTATAACAGCCAGTAGCACCCTTAGGTAGGATAGATCCCAATGGTTCCTAGGGATAAATCCAAAGTCAAATCAGGAAGACTGATGAAAGCAGAGATAGTAGACCCAGTAAACAGGCCAGCATCTTTCACCCCAATGTTTCTATGTTGAGAAATCTCACAACAAGCTGAACACCTGCCCAGAGATTTTATGGAGGTCCAGAAGGAATCGTTACTGTGTGAATTTGAGAGAAAGAAATTGTTTGATTGCACTGGATACACGGAATAAATTCTGGCAGATAAAGATTGATGAGGAGAGCTGGAAATTAACCTTTTGTAATTTTAGATGGCACTGGAGAAGATAGGTATTTGGAGATTTTTAAACATCATTTACTCATCAGAAAATGCTAGGTCAGATGCAATGTTTCTCATAATAGTCAAAAGCGAAGTCAACAGTCACAGTCAGAAACAATCACAAAACACACGCAGAACAATTATGTAAGGGAAAGGTCTGAGCAATGTGTTTAGCATAAGCACTTTACAAATAGAAACAAGCCTGTGGAGCAAAATGGAACTCTGTTGAAAGAGTTGTAGCCCAGCATTAAAGACACAATCCCACAGGCACATTGAGCTAAAGGCCAGTACTGCAATCCTAGGTGGGTACCATAAACTTCAAAGGCTCAAGCAGAGATGGAACTGAAGAAGCAAATTATTTGGTGTATTGCTGAAACTCCATGGAATGCTTCGGGGGCGGGGGGGGGGGGCGGCTTCCCACTGAAGACAAAGCTGTATGGCTTCATTGAGATTATAGTGTAAACTGTACTGAAGCAGGGATGTGTCAGCTGTATAGGCAGAGTCCAGCGTCTTCTATCAACCTGGATCAGTACTGTATAAAGAAAGTATACTTATCCTTATCCTGTATAAGGATAAAGAAAGCAAGAGGCATCTAACAATCTATAGTTATATGATGCTTTATTCATAAAATGGGCTATTAAATAACAAGCACATAAAATGTTATGTGTCACCATGGACTAGATGTTGAACGGTGTTCAACATTGCCAGTTAACCAAGCTGACCTCTTATCCACAATTATTCTCCAAATAATTGAAGAGGTACTCATGAGGCTTCAAGAGCATTGCACTAACCTTTAGTTGAATAAATGCAACTTTGTGTGGAGAGAAATGAATTGGACCAAGGATGGACAGAAACAATTCATGAATGTTCAATAGGAAGGTGGGCCTATTTTAAGGAGCAGGAAATCATATCATATCATTGAGCTTTGACCTTAAACACGGTCCACAGAATTGCTACAGAGCAAGCTATTGGTGATGTCAAACAGAACTGGGGGCAGTGGAAAAGCTTCCACATTAAAGAGCTTCTAGCTACCTGGATCATTCCTGCTCCTACAGTAGAACAAAATTGCATTATATTGCCAAAGTGCCAAGGTTACTCAGACATAATGATAATTGTGGCCGTGATCTCAAGGAGGGTGGAGGCTGTCCCAGCAAGTAATCCACTGCTGTACAGCCACCAAAAAGGCTACATCGCTAACGGGGATTGCTCTGTCGCAATACAAGCAAAGGCCACTTCACTGGAAGTGTATGTCAAGTGTTAAGTCCCCTGATGAATACTGAATGGCCCTTCTACTGTCCACATCATTCAGACTCATCAGGACAGGTGGAACAAATAAATGTGACTATTAAACAAACACTGCCTACAGCCTCCCCATGATCTTATGCATCATCAAAGCAACCTGAAGCAGAAAGACCAGGCTAAGTCCTTTGAGGGTGGCCTATAAGATCATACAAAGCTATTGACCTCAAGAAGTTCCTTCTCATCCCTGTTCTAAATGGACATCCTTCTATTCTGGGGCTGTACCCTCTGGTCCTAGACTCCCCCTCTATAGGAAACATCCTTTCCACATCCACTCTATCTAGGCCTTTCAACTGACAGCTCAGTTGACTATAGTGTGAAAGTAGCCTAAGCTGTTAAGCCTGCTTCTCAACAGGTTTTTGCCACCTGGGAGAAATCCTGCAGTTAGAGGACACACTTTGTTCCTGGTGAGCGTGTCCTGATCAAAAAACCGTACGACGAGCCACTAGGTACTCAGTAGGATGGGCCTTACTAGGTTTTGATGATTACTAATTCAGCAGTAAAGCTCAAAGGAAATAGTTTAGGTGGCACCAGGAAATGAAGATGGAGCTAGCAAGATATAGTCAGAGAGACATGGAGCACCATAGCTTAGAAACAGGCCCTTCAGCCCATCCGGTCCTTACCAACACGTTATTCTGCCTAGTCCCATAAAGCTGCATATGGAGCATAGCCTCCAGATCCCTTTCATCCATGCACTTATCCAAACTTCTCTTAAATATTGAAATCAAACCCACATCTGCCACTTCCACTAGCAGCTCATTCCACATTCGCAACACACTTTGAGTGAAGAAGTTCCCCTTTAAGTTCCCCTTAAATATTTCACCTTTCACCCTCAATCTATGACCTCTAATTTTAGTCTCACCCAACACCAGTGAAAAAAGCCTGCCTGCATACATCTTATCTATACCCATCATCATTTTGTATATCTCTTCCAAATCTCCCTTCACTCTCCTATGCCCCAGGGAATAAATTCCACAATGTTACCCTGTAACTCAGGTCCTCAAGTCCCTGAACCATGCTTGTAAATTTTCACTGCACTCTATGAATCTTATTGATATCATTCCTGTAAGTGATCAGAAATGCACACAGAACTCCAAATTAGGCCTCACCAAAATCTTATAGAACTTCGATATTGTATACCATCCCCACTCCTGTACTCAGTACTTTGATTTATGAAGGCAAATGCACCAAAAGCTCTCTTTACAACTCTATCTGCCTGTAACAGCACTTTCAAGGCAATATGGGGAAGTATTCACAGTTCCATCTGCTGCTCGACACTCCTCAGTGCCCTAGCATTCCCTGTGCAAGTCCGACCCTGATTTGTATTGGGTGGCAATGAAGCATAGCGGTTAGTGTAACACTATTACAGCACCAGTGACACGGGGTCAGTTCTTGTCACTGAATGTAAGGAGCTTGCATATTCTTCTCATAACCATGTGGATTTCCTTCAGATCTTCTGCTTTCCTCTTGCATTCCAAACACATACAGGTTAGTAGGTTATTTGGTCACATGGGTGTAATTGGGCAGTATGAGTTCATGGGGCAAAAGGACTGTATCACTAAATAATAAAATAAAACTATAACAGGTAAAGACCATAAGACATCAGAGACGAATTAGGCCATTCAGCCCATTGTGTTTGCTCTGCCATTTCATCATGGTTTATCATCATCTCTCTAAATCCCATACTCCTACCTTCTCCCTGTAACCTTTCATGCCCTGACTAATCAAGAAGTGATCAAACTCTGCCTTAAATACACCCAATGTTCTGGCCTCCACAGCGGCTTGTGACGAAGAATTCCACAGATTCACCACCCTCTGGCTAAAGAAATTCCTCTTCATCTCTGTTCTATTCTGTGACCACTGGTCCTAGATTCTCCCCACTCCATCTTCTCCACATCCACTTCAGAAGGCCTTGTCAAAGGCCTTCTGAAAATCCAAGTGCACAACATCTATCAACTCTCCTTTCTCTATCCTGTCTGTTATTTCCTCAATGAATTCCAACAGATTTGTCAGACAAGCTTTTCACTTAAGGAAACCATGCTGACTTAGGCTTATTTTATCATGTGCCTCCATGTACCATGAGACCTCATCCTTAACAATTGACTCCAGTATCTTCCCAACCACTGAGGTCAGGCTAACTGGCATATAATTTCCTTTCTTCTGCCTCTCTCCCTTCAAGAATGGAGAGACATTTGTAATTTGCCAGTTCTCCGGAACCATGCCAGAATCTAGTGATTCCTGAAAGCTCATTACTAATATTTCACAATCTCTTCAGCTACATTTTTCAGAACACTGGGTGCAGTCCATCTTGTCCAGTTGACTTTTCTACCTCAGACCTTTCAGCTTCTCAAGCACTTTCTCCCTGGTAATAGCAACTGCACTCACTTCTGTCCCCACCACTCTCGAACCTCCGGTAGATTGCTAGTGTTTTTGACGGTGAAGACTGATGCGAAGTGCTTATTCAAAGATCAAAGTACATTTATTGTCAAATTATGTGTACTATATACAACCTTTAAATTCATCTTCTTTCATGAAGAAAGAAACCAAATAGAACCCATTAAAAAAGACAGTCAAACATCCATTGTACGAAAAAAGAGCAAATCGTGAAAACAATAAAAAGTAAACAAATAACACACTAAAGTTCACAAAAGTGAGTTCATATCCACGAAGCCATTTCTTCAATGCAGCCATTGCAAGAGCCCACTACTTGCAGTATGTCCATTATTTCCTTCTCCCCCATTACTACCTCTCCAGCATCATTTTACAGTGGGTGGTGCAAAGCCTACTCTTGCTTCCCTTATACTCTTCATATATCAAAAAAAAGACTTGGTATCCTGTCATAGGCCATCTCACAAGCCTTCTACAAATTCTCTCTCTTGGGATTCAGCACCAACCTGATTTTCCCATTTTCCTACGTATTGAAATCCCCCATGACTTTTGTAACATTACCCTTTTGTCGCCTGTGTAATGCTTGTCTTATCTCATGTCGCTTCACTCTTTATGAGGAAAATCTATTTACATATTACTATAGAAGCTCATCAGAAGCTCTAGGTATTGAAAGGAGGCAGTGAATAAAAGTCACACACTTCTAGAGATAAGTTTTGTTTATAAAAATAGCAATATATACTAAATACTTACATGATTAAGAACAATTCAAAATTCCAACATTTTGTTTAGCTTCCAAACCTCAGATATCAAATGAAAACGAAATTCCTTTTTAGTTAGATTCATTTGAATAACCTTATCACTCCAATTTCTCTAACTCATTAGATCTAGTGTTATTTCCTATTTAAAGGTTTACAGACTAACATTTGCCTGTTTATTTATCTCTGGTTAGTTAGGAAACAAATTGAATTCCTATTTTTAAGTATTATAGTTAACCTTAGTTTCAGTTTCAGGTCAGTATGTCTACAAACTCAAATTCAATCTCTTCCCTTCAAAGAAGAAAAAAATACATACAGCTTTCACTACAAATCTCCAACATCACAACTTTTAAACGAAGTAAATCTCATTCAGTCACTTATCAAAGTCTTTACAAAAATAATCAGTTCTTCCAGAAAGTCAATTCAGATCCTTCAAATGAGAAAGAAACTTATACATCCAATTGCATTAAATACTCTATGTTTAGAACCATTCCGTTCCCGCACTGGTTCTTCAATCTGAAGTGGCTCGCCATCTTGTTTTTTGGTTCATTGGATAAATGGTGGGTCATTCATAGAAAGTCGATTCATAGTACTTGCACAAAAAAAATCTGACCAAATCCCTCGGTATGATTTAACAGAACTAATTCCCAGTTATATGGCAGAGCTCTTGGATACTACTCTCTGCTGACATCATCTTGCTATAGCTGGAGCTCGTTATAGCCGTAGCTTCAATAAATCTTTTATCGCTATCGTCTTTCCTCCAGGTGTTTCACGCTGAGGATTTCCTGTAAGTAGGGGAGAGATACTAACTACTAATTCCACTTTTAATGGTTTATATCTTCAGTTAATTTCTATAGTTTGCTGCTTTTTTGTAACTTGTCCAAGCTTGCATCAGCCATGCCTCATTCTCACATAGCTATTTTTGTTTCAAGTTCTCATTTTTTAAAGTTCAGTAACTTTGTTTCAGTGTCATTTCCTTTCATAATACAAACTAGTTTGGACCTCTTTTGGCAAGAATTGACTGACTTTGGCTCTGCAGACAAAAAAAACTACACAGAAAATGAGACCTACAAGTTCACACAAGACTAAAGGCAAGGAAGGGCTTATAGAAACACAAAAGCAAGCATGAGGAAAGGTAAAACAACCGGGAAAAACACATAATAAAAACAACAATCTGGACCCTAATCCACAGTCCACCTTTGATTCTAAATGCAACATTTTAAATCAGGACATCTAAGAATTCAGATGTAAAATAAATCTTATGGTGCCAGTCTCGGGTATAAGACGTAATCATATCTAGTGGTTAGCAAGTTTGTTATTCACAGTGGACCTGAGGCATAGGCACTGTGTCAGAGCTTGCCAGCACATTAACCTAAAAAATTAAAAAGAAGGTGATAGCACATAGCACGTATAGACAACAAGGAATAATTAAGGTTCTTGAAGACTATAAGAATTGCAAGAGAACTCTTATGTAAATCAAGAGAGTTAAAAGAAGGCATGAGATTGCTCTGGCAGTCAAGATGAAGAGAATTCCAAGGGTTTCTACTGATACATTAAGAGCAAAACGATAACAAGGGACAAAATTGATCCACTTGAAGATCAGTATGGACATCAACTTGTGGAGCTGAAAAAAAATGAAGGTGGTCTTAAACTGATCTTTTTTTCATCTTGTACTTACTTGAAAGCCGGACATAGAGTTTGTAGAAATGAGGTAAAGCAGTGAGGTCATGGACTGTATCCGGATTAAAGAGAAGGAGGTGTTTGCTGTCTTGAGGCAAATTAGGGCGGGTAGATCTCCAGAACCTGACAAGGTGTCCCCTCAGACCCTGTGGGAGGTTAGTGCAGAAATTGCATGGGCCCTAGCAGTGATACTTAAAATCTCCTTAGCCATGGGTGGGTGCCCAAGGGCAAGAGGATAGCTAGTGTTCTTCTATTTTTCAAGTAAAGCTCTAAGAATAAATTAGGAAATTTTAGGCCAGTGAGCCTGATGTTAATAGTGGGTAAACTATTCGAAGCTCATCTAAGGGACTGAATAAATAGGCATTTGGATAGACAAGGCCTGAATAGGGATTGTCAACACAGCTTTGAGTGTGGGAGGTTATAGCTAACCAATCTTACAGAGTTTTTTGAGAAGGTTACTAGGAAAATTAAGAAAAGACAGTGGATGTTGTTTACACGGACTTTAGCAAGGCCTTTGTCAAAGTTCCACTTGGGAGATTAGTCAATAAGGTTCAGTTGCTTGAAATTCAGGATGAGGTAGTAAACTAGCTTCAATATTGTAGTAGATGGTTGCCTCTCTGACTGGAGGCCTGTGACCAGAAGTATGCTGCAAAGATCAGTGCTGTATCCGTTGTTGCTTGTTATCAATATCTACAATCTGGATGATAATGTGGTAAACGGAACCAGCAAAATTGTGGATGATGCCAAGATTCAGCACTAGATTCTGCGGATGTGAGAGAAACACCCTGATGCTAGTTTCCTCCCAGGAGCCTCCCTGCTGCCAGGGTCAGGGATGACTTGGATTGGGTCTATGGCATTCTAAGGGGGGAGGGTGAGCAACCAAAAGTCTTGGCCCATCATAATACCATTAACTTAGGTGGGAAAAGGGAGATCATGAAGAAAGTACTCAGAGAGACAGATAAAAAGCTGAAAAGCAGGACCTCCAGGGTAGTAATCTTAGGACTGCTGCCTGTACCACGTTCCAGTGAGGGTAAGAATAGGATGATTTGGCAGATGAATGTGTGGCTGAGGAATTGCTGCATGGGGCAAGGCTTCAGATTTCTGGATCATTGGGGTCTCTTCTGAGGAAGGTATAACCTGTACAAAAGGAATGGGTTACATCTGAACCTATGAGGAGGAAGTATCCTTGCTGACAGGTTTGTTAGAGCTGTTGGAGAGGGTTTCAACTAATTTGGCAGGGGGTGGGTACTGAAGTGATAGGGATGAGGATGCAACAGTTGGTTGGCAATCAGATGTAGTATGTAGTGAGATGGTCAGGAAGGAGAGGCAGATGATAGAGCAAAATTGTAGTCGGGGGATGAGCTGCAGTGTAACATGGAAACAAAACTGAAAGGGGTGACAAATACAGAACTGAAGGTGTTAAATTTGAATGTAGACAGTATGTGGAATAAGATAGATAAACTTGTAGTGCAGTTAGAGATGCTGCAAGCATCACTAAGTCGTGGCTGAAAGTCCAAAGTTGGGAGCTTAACATCCAAGGATACACATTGAATCCAAAGAAAAGGCTGATAGGCAGATGGGTGTGGGTTGCCTCTTTGGTAAAAAAAAGGTGAAATGGGATCAGATTATGTAGAATCATGTGGGTAGAGTTGAAAAACTGCAAGGGTATATGGAGGCCTCCAAACGGTAGCCAGGATGCGGGTTGCAAATTGAAATCAGAGATGGAAAAAGCATATGCAACCCAAGTTAACTAAACCCAAAGATGTAATGTTAGGAAGCTCCACCTGTGGAGTCCTTTATTACAGTCCTTTATTTCATATTCCCTTATTACAGTCAGTTAGTTACAAACACAAGAAATTCCAGTCTTGAAGAAGGGTTTCGGCCCAAAACATGGGCTATTTGTTCATTTACGTGGAAAAAGCCTGAAATGCTCAGTTCCTCCAGTATTTTGTGTGCAGTTACAATACATTTTTTTGCAGCCAGTTACAGCTACTTATACTCACAGCTACAGTTCCCTTGTTACCTCTCTGCCTTTCAGGCTGACCTTGTCTCACCTGTACGATGATGGCCATCTAATAAAATGTCAGTAGTCATAAAATGTTGTCTCATTGTTGATTTTTGAAGAAACTTCTGGACAACATCATGGTAGTTGATATATGAGGCCTTTCCTTAAGAAGTCAAAATCCAAAATCAGGAGGTACAGAAGCCTGAAGCCTCAAACCATCATATTCAAGGACAGCTTTTTCCCTTCAACCATTTGGTTCTTGACCCTATAGGCACAATGCTAATCACCAGAGTTTACCAACACAATGACTACCTCGATCGGTTCACAACGTAATGGATACTGTTTACTTTCATTTTATTCTTGTTTTCTGCTAAAAGCTGGGAATAATTTAGGTCTCATATTTACTTTTTCTTGCTAATGCTGCTATGTGCCTGTGATTCAGTTGCAAGTAAGTTTTTTTATTGTGTGTGCGTGTGGAGGAGAGAGAGAGAGAGAGAAAATGAAGTGGAAAATGGAGAGGGAGAGGGTAAGGATGAAGTGGAATGAATAATACACTGAATTTTAATAAGAACTGATGTTATGAATGCAGCAGCAATGAATATGAAACTGAGACAGGGTTTAAAACATATCCCGAGATTTATTAACCTCTGCTCAAACTTAGAAAAGTAAACAAATGACTAGCTTAACCGGGAGTTAACAGTTAGGCAGCACAAACATTCAAACTTAGAAACTGTTCTTAATAAGTTCTCATCCAAGCACAGACTTAAAGTGATAAATTCAAAAGTCCGTGTGATTTATACAGTCAGTAACGAGAGACTTCCCCAAAACAAATGATTCCTTTGAAGTATTGACGATCTGCTGATTCCACAGCTGGGAGATGCCTTGTTCGAAGAAATCATGAGGAAATAAAAAGGAACTGACCTTTTCACTGGAGGGTGGTCACTGTACAAACCTTCCTGACCTTGCAGGGGTTTAACTCAAATATGCATGCCACAGTTCCTCAACGAAGTCAAAGGTCTATCATTCCCCAAAACGCTGAACGACTTTAACTTTATCCAATCCTTTGAACTCAGATAACTCTGGTAATGCCTTCACTGTCCGATACTGGACTGTAAGGGAAAAATAAACGTGCAACAAACAAAACTGGTAACAACAATGTTGCATTAAAAATAAAGATGAGAACTGCGTCATAAACTGTGGGTTGGTTTAAACACGGTTTGGAACATGACATTACATGACATCACATCACCCCATGGTCAAGAGACAATTACATCATCCCACTGTTCCGTGTTCAAGCTGTGGGCAGGTAATACTGAACAAAACTAAAGGAAAAATAAAAAAACATTAGGCCAATAGAGCTCCCAAACTAAAGCTAACACTGATATTCAAAGACAACACAAGTGAATCTGCAGATGCTGGAAATAAATAAAAACACAAAATGCTGGCAGAACTCAGCAGGCCAGACAGCATCTATGGGAGGAGGTAGTAACGACGTTTTGGGCCGAAACCTCGTCACTACCTCCTCCCATAGATGCTGCCTGGCCTGCTGAGTTCTGCCAGCATTTTGTGTTTTTACTAACACTGATATTGTGGTTTGGAAACAGTATCTTAATACTAAGTTATTTCTGTTCCTTTACAGCTTCGATCTAAGTAGTATTCTTCTTTCCCAGAATGAAGATTAAGGGAAGGAGGGCAGGAAGTGTAGCCATTGCTGTACTCTGGTCAAGCCTCAACAAGACAGAATAAAACCATAATAAAACACTAATGAGCTGGAACATGCATACTGATAAGCAGGATTGCTGATCCCATTCAGCTGCCTGCCAGACTCCATGGCAGAGTCTGGTTGTTCCATTGTCATTGTGTTCCAGCTCAGTGTCTCTCAGATATACATAACTAATTGTTCCTTTGCACATTGAACATACATTGCTTATAAAAAGTATTCACCCCCTTGAAAGTTTTCATGTTTTATAACATTGAATCTGAGTGGATTTAATTTGGCTTTTTTTGGCACTGATCAACAGAAAAAGACTCTTTCACGTTAAAGTGAAAGCAGATCTCTACAACGTGAGCTAAATTAATTACAAATACTTTTTACAGGCATTGCAATCTTTCATTTAAAATGCCCACCTAGATATCTAAAGAAATGAAAGTTACTTCAATGGATTTGTAATCCAAAGCAAATTTTCTGAAATAATAGTCAGGTCAATGCAAATTTCATAATCTCTGAAGGGGAAATCATGGGATTGAATTGGAATACAAGAGATCCTGCAGATGCTGGAAATCCATTTCAACGCATTCAAAAAGCTGAAGGAATTCAGCAGGTCAAGGAGCATTTATGGAAATAAAAAGAAGTCAATATTTTGGGAAAGGAAGGGGGTAGATGCCAGAATAAGAAACTGGGAGAAAGGGAAGGAGGACAGGTAGAAGGTGATAGGTAAAGCCTATGGGGATGAAGAAGCTGGAAGATGGTAACTGGAAAAAGTAAACAGCTGACGAAGAGGAATCTGACAGGAGAGGAGAGTGGATCATGAGAGAAAGAGAAGGAGGAAGGCATCGGGGAATAGGCAGGTTAAAAGAAGGGGTAAGAGGCCAGAGTGGGGAAATGAAGATGAGGGAAGTGGGGAGGGGGAAATATTAACAGAAGATGAAGAAATCAATGTTCATGCCATCAGGTTGGAGGCTACGTAAATGGAATATGATGAATTACTCCTTCAAACTGAGGGTAACCTCAAGGCAGAAGAGGAGGCTATGGACTGACATATCAGAATGGGAATGGGGATGGGAATGGTTAGCCACTGGGAAATTTCCTTTCTGTTGATGAAGCTGAGGTTCTCCAAAGCAGTCCCCTGATCTACATCGGGTCTCACCAATTTACAGGAGGCTGCTTCCGGAGCACTGCATAAAATAGACAACCCCAACAGCTTCACAGGCGAAGTGCTGCCTCACCTGGAAGGACTGTTTGGAATCCTGAATGGAGGTGAGGGAGGAAGTGAATGTGCAGGCATGGCACTTCATCCACTTGCAAGGATAAGTAGGAAGAAGATTGGTGAAGAGGGATGAATGGACAAAGGAATCTCAGAGGGAATGATCACTGCAGAAAATCGAGGGTGGGGGGGAGTAAAGATGTTTTTGGTGATAGGGTCGCATTGATGATGGAAGGAGTTGAGGAAAAAGAAGCTGTTGGATACAGAGGATCATGGGGTAGTAGGTGAGGACAAGAGGAATTCTATCCCTGTTAAGGGGCAGGAAGATTGGATGAGCATGGATGTTTGGGAAATGGAGGACATGTGGGTAAGGGCAGCACCAATGGTGGAGGAAGGGAAATCGATTCTTTCAAGAAGGAGAACATCTCTGATGTCTTGAAACAAAAGCCTCACTCTGGGAACAGAATGTGGTTGATACGAAGGAACTGAGAAAAGGGAATGGCATTGTTACAGGAGACAGGGTGGGAACAGGTATAGTCAAGATAGCTGTGGGATTGATGGATTTATAAAAGATATTGGTAGAAAGTTTGTCTCTAGTGATAGAATCAGAGAGATTGAGAAAGGGGAGAGGTGTCAGAAATGGACCAAGTGAATTGAAGGGCAGGGTGGAAGTTGGAAGTAAAATTGCTGAAATTGACGAGCACAGCATGGGTGCATGAAGCAGTCATCAACATATTGCGTAGAAAGAGTTGGGGAGCATCACAAGAGAAGGGCTGGAATACTCAATGTTCTACATAACCAGTGAAAAGACAGGCATAGCTGGGGCCTACGAGAGTGCCCATGGTTACACTTCTGCTTTGGAGAAAATTGGTGGAGCCAAAAGAGAAATTGTTGAGGGCAAGGACCAGTTCCACCAGATGATGGAGGGAGGAAGTGAACTGGTTGGGTCTGTTATCAAGAAAGAAGCAAAGAGCTGTAAGACCTTCTTGATGGGAGATAGAAGTGGATAGGGACTGGACATTGAATTGACTTTTACATACTTCATATACATGAGGAGTAAAAATCTTTGTTACGTCTCCATCCAAATGTGCAATGTGCAACTTATAGTAATTGATAATAAATATTATGTACAACAGGATAGTCAATAAAACATAGAAATGCAGTTGTGTCAGCATGAATTAATTAGTCTGATGGCCTGATGGAAGAAGCTGTCTCGGAGCCTGTTGGTCCTGGCTTTTATGCTGTAGTACTGTTTCCTGGATGGTTGCAGCAGGAATAGATTGTGGCTGGGGTGACTTGGGTCCCCAAGGATCCTTCAGGCCCTTTTTACACACCTGTCTTTGTAAATGTCCTGAATAGTGGGAAGTTCATATCTACAGATGTGCTGGGCTGTCCGCACCACTCTCTGCAGAGTCCTATGATTGAGTGAAGTACAGCTTCCATTCCAGGCAGTGATGCAGCTAGTTCGGATGCTCTCAGTTGTACCCCTATAGAAAGTTCTTAGGATTTGGGGGCCCACACTAAACTTCTTCAACCGTCTGAGGTGAAAGAGGCACCACACCACACAGTTGATATGTACAGACCACGTGAGATCCTCGGTGATGTATATGCTTTGTTTTTAACTACAGGCTCCAAGTGAAGTTGTCCTGTCTCCTACCGCATTCTGTGAGTGGAAGAGTTAACAATTAATTTGTAATTTGAAAGATTATGGAGTATGAAAGATTGAATGTTTGATTAATGTTCTTTCCCTTCATTCAAATGGCAAGGATTGCGGACAACATAGAACATTACAGTAGAACAGAGGGGTCTGGGAATACTGACCATTAGCTCCTTGAAAGTGTTACCACAGGTAGATAAGGTCAGAAAGAGACTTTTTGGCACATTGGCCTTCAAAAGCAAAAGTACTGAGTACAGTACCCAAAGAGTTTCATCATTTTTGCCTCTAACTTCCACCCTGCACTTAAATTCATTTAATCCATTTCTGACATGTTCAACCCCATTCTAGATCTCTTTATTTCCATCTCTGGAGACAAATTAACATCTATATACTACTAATACTCTCATGCTGTGTTTGTCTGTTTGTGACCTCCAATTAGCGCAAACGGTGCATTACAGCGGCACTATTTTTGGCTAAATCGACTTAAAATGCGCTAACTTACAGAATGCAGGCAAAGTTCAGGGTTATATATTCGTATAAAATTGCTCACTCGCCGAAATCAACAACACCGCTTTCACCTGAGAGCCGATGTCAGCCATGATGGAAACTGCGACGCGACACCACAACACATGCGTACGGCCAGCCTCAGAAGCGACTCACGATGCTCACAGCAGTGACACCAACCGGAGCAAAGGGCCGGGCAGCTCTATTTCGAGCGGTCACGTTCTGCTAATCTCCATCAGCATGTGTAGGATTAGGACAGATCTAACTGCCACCCATCAATAAGAGATAATTAAATCTTATTGTAATGACATACTTTGAGACACCCATCAAACCCTTTGCTGCAGTCAAAGGACAGCGGTGACTATATCACATCCATTGAGGAGAGCACCAACCACATTATCAAGAATAATCAGCATCCTGCTGTTAATTGCTGTTACTGCTTCGTATCTTCTATCCAGCATTCAGGTAAAAAAATATGGTCAGCCTAATAATGCTGCGTGGAAAGAGAAGGGAGACATTATGGTCAAGAGATGACGCCATAATGTCATCGGGAAGCGGCAAGGAGAGGAAGAGAACAAGAATCGGATCAGAGACAAAGAACAAACAGCAGAAGAGATGAAGAGACGGGGAATGGGAAAGGGCTGCCCATCTCCAGAATGACAAAAACAGACACAGGAGGAGGAGAGAGGAAGAGACAAAGGAGCTGAGAAATGCACGTCTCTGAGATCAGAGACAATGAATAAACAGTAGAAGAGATGAAGAGATGGCGGATGAAAGGACTGCATGTCTCCAGAATGACAACAAGAGGCACACCCTTGTGCCTTGGCAGATCAGCCAGAAACGATGCCATCAAAAGTGTCCTTCGTTAAACAAGAAGGAACTATATTTGCTTTGCTACGTGTCATTCTTCTTTAATAAATTGAGGTTTTCTTCTTCAATTTCCAAAGCAAAGTGATACGTAATGTTCATTCTGGTCACATCAGACTGCACTACCTTTCTCTCAAAGGGTGCCCCAACGGGTCACCCCATTGTCTAGTCTTTTATAAATGTATCGATTCCCACGGTTATTTTGACTACATCTCTTTACACCCTGTCTCCTGCAAAAAAATGCTATTCCCTTTTCTCAGTCCCTTTGTCGCTGCAGCATCTGTTCCAAGATGTGGCTTTTCTTTCCAGGACATCAGAGATGTCCTCCTTCTTCAAAGAATGGGGTTTCCCTTCCTCCACCACAGACGTTAATCTCACCCACATCTTCTCCATTTTCTGAACATCCGTGCTCACCCGATCATTCCATAGCCTTAAAGGTGATAGAGTTTCTCTTGTCTTTACCTACCATCTCATGTGTCTCCACATCCAACACATCATCCTCCACAACTAATGGCATCTCCAGAGGGATACTACCACCAAACATATCTTTACCTCCATCCCTCGCTCCACTTTCCACAAGGATCACTCTTTCCGTGAATCTCTTGTCCATTCGTCACTCCCCAATATCTCCCTCCCGGCACTTAACCCTGCAAGCTGCTGAAGTGCCTCACCTGCCCATTCATCTCCTCCCTCACATCCATTCAGGACCCCAGGCAATCCTTCCAGGTGAGGCAACACTTCACCTGTGAATCTGCTGGGGTTGACCATTGTGTCCGATGATCCTGATGCCGCCTCCTCTACAATGGTGAGACCCATGATGAATTGGGGGACAGCTTTGTTGAACAGCTCTGCTCCATGCACTAAAAGTGGAACTTCCTAGTTGCCAAACATTTTAATTCCAATTCCCATCCCTGTTCTGACATGTTGAGCTATCGCCTCCTCTAGTGCCAAGATGAGGCCACCCTCAGAGTGGAAGAACAACACCTTATATTCCAGCTGGGAAGCCTCCAACATGATGGCATGAATATCAATTTCTCCTTCCAGTTTAAAACAAAATCTCTCCCCCTCCTCTCTTCTTCTATTTCCCATTCTGGTCTCTTACCTCTTCTCGCCTGCCTATCACCTCCTGTTCGCTCCTCCTCCTTCGCTTTCTCCTATGGTGCACTCTCTTCCCCTATCAGATTCCTTCTTCTCCAGCCCTTTACCTTTCCCACCCACCTGTCCTCACCAATCACCTTCTAGCTATCCTCCTTCCCCTCCTCCACCTTATTACTCCCTTCATTTTCAGTCCTGAAGAAGGACCTCGGCTTGAAACATCGACTGTTTATTCACTTCCATAGATGCTGCCTGACAGGCTGAGTTCTCCAGCATTTTGTGTATATTGATTTATTGTGCTCATTGTGTACAGTAGTTGAGATGTTATGTTAAAGTTGTATAAGACATTGGTGAGGTCTAATTTGAAGTATTGTGTGAAGTTCTGGTCACCTACCTACGAGAAAGATATTAAAATTAAAAGAGTACAGAGAAAATATACAAGTATGTTGCTTGAATTTTAGGGAAAGGTTAAATATTTTAGGACATTATTCCATGAAGCATAGAAGGATGAGGGAAGATTTGACTAAAGCATACAAAATGATGAGTTTTATAGATAGAGCAAATGCAAACAGGCTTTCGTTGATTGAGATTGGATATATTTAAAACTAAAGAATTAAAGGCCACGGGAGAAGGGTAAAATGTGAAATATGTAGCAGGAAAAAGAAGGGGAGCCTCTTCACTCAGGGTGAAAATGTTGGAAGGAATTACCAACGCGATGGTGGATGCAGGCTTGATTTAAAAGTTAAAAGAAAATTGTATAAATACGTAGGTGTCAACATTGCTGAAGATCTCTTCTGAACCCAACATATTGATGTAATTACAAAGAAGGCACAGCAGAGGCTAGATTTCATGAGGATATTGAGGAGATTTGGTGTGTTACCAAAAACTCTAGAAAATTTCTACAGTGTGAAGTGTGTCGTGGCGATGGGTATGAGGGATTGGTGTTTGTGTGGAGTATGAAATGTGTGGTAGGGATGGGTGTGAGGGATTGGTGTTTGAGGGAGTATGAAGTGTGTGGTGGCGATTGGTGTGAGGGATTGGTGTTTGAGGGAGTATGAAGTGTGTGGTGGCGATGGGTGTGAGGGATTGGTGTTTGAGGGAGTATGAAGTGTGTGGTAAGGATGGGTGTGAGGGATTGGTGTTTGAGGGAGTATGAAGTGTGTGGTGGCGATGGGTGTGAGGGATTGGTGTTTGTGTGGAGTATGAAGTGTGTGGTAGGGATGGGTGTGAGGGATTGGTGTTTGAGGGAGTATGAAGTGTGTGGTAGGGATGGGTGTGAGGGATTATACTCATATATCCAGTCTCTTAAGGAATATCTTCCAATAACGTTCAGATTCATCAGTCTATTATTCCCTGGTTTATTCTTAAAGCCTTTCTTAAAAGTTGAAACAACATTAGCTATCCTCCAGTCCATCACTACCTCACCTGACACTAAGGATGAATCAAATATCTTTGTTAGGGATACTGCAGTTCCTGCACTTGCCTCAAAACAGCAACACCTCCTCCTCTGTAATCTGCCTAGTGGCCATGACCTCATTGTTTCTTCATAGACTCTGTGTCCATCTCCTGAGTAAATATAGATGCAAAATAATCAATTTAAGATCTCCACCATCTCTTTTGGCTCCACGTATATGTAGAATCCGTGCTCCCAGTTGGCCCCCGTTTGCCTAGGGTGAACTGCCATCGCCCCGCCAATAGTGCAATACTTTGGTGTAAATACGGTGTAATTCCCCCCAGTACATGCTCGCAACACAAATACCAGACAATACACCAAAAGTGAGTAAATAATTGCAACTTTATAGTTATCTCTTGGTCATGGGTTAGTAGAAACAGATATCTAAAGGCGCCAAATGAATAAATTTATCAGTTTGTACACATAATATTTTAATACGTTGGAGCTGACGCCTCAGGTTCCATCCACAATGACTTCCTGAGCCTTCGGCCACCATCCGAACCGCCGACGTCCTATCCGTCGCCCTGGAACCGCTGTCCGCTCCTCACATGTCCATCCTCCTTGCTCTCCTCCTGAAAAAGACCGTGAACTCCTGCTCAGCTCACACATACAAGGTAGCATAACAATTCTCCATTGGTTATTTTCCCCCTTATCGGTAGTCATAACCCAAGCATACCAGACACAGAAACCCATTACAGCATTACAGAGAAGCCATTTTGTTAGCCTGAACAGTTAGCACCACTGTTACTGGGACAGAGTCCTACACATAGATTACTATTCTGATCTTACAGAGGACCAATTTTGTCCCTTGCTGTCCTTTTGTTCATAACATATCCATGGAAGCGCTTAGGATTCTCCTTCACTTGTTTGCTAGAGAAACCTCATGCTCCTCATGCAAAGGAGCAGTATAGGAGGAAGCTAGAACAAAAGCTGCAGAAAAAAAGCATGAAGGAGGTGTGGGATGGGATGAAGATCATCACCGGATGCGGTGCAAAGCGGGGGGCGAACATAAGTGGAGATGTGGAGAAAGCGAACCAGCTGAACAACTTCTTCAACAGGTTCGACAGCTCAATCTCATCCTCACCGCAGAAATACACACCAGGCTTACTTCCCTCACAGGAAAATAGCCACTCACAGGAGACCTTGCCCACGCCCAGGATTACGGCTGCACAAGTGGAAGGTCAACTGAGGAAGATCTGTACCAGCAAGGCGGCTGGACCGGATGGAGTTTCCCCACGATTACTGAGGGCCTGTGCGACTGAGCTGGGAGAACCACTACAGCGCATCTTCAACATGAGCCTGGAGCAGAGAAGAGTACCCAGACAGTGGAAAACATCCTGTATTGTCCCGGTACCGAAGAAACCACAACCAAAGGAGTTGAATGACTTCAGACCTGTTGCCTTGACGTCGCACGTGATGAAGACCATGGAGCGGCTGATAATACAGAATCTGAGGCCACAAACCAGGCACGCCCAGGATCCTCTTCAGTTTGCGTATAAGGAGAAGGTGGGAGTGGAGGATGCTATCACGTATTTGCTGCACAAATCACTCTCTCACCTAGATGGGGTCAGTTGTGCTGTGAGGATTACATTCCTTGACTTCTCTAGTGCCTTTAACAACATCCAGCCCAAGATCTTAAGGCACAAGCTAACAGAGATGGGAGTAGACTCTCACATGGTGGATTGGATAGTGGACTACTTGACAGATAGACCTCAGTATGTGCGGTTGGGAGACTGTAGGTCTGACACGGTGGTAAGCAGCACAGGGGCGCCGCAGGGAACCGTACTCTCTCCGGTCCTGTTCACCCTGTACACATCAGACTTCCAATATAACTCGGAGACCTGCCATGTGCAAAAGTTCGCTGATGACACGGCCATAGTGGGGTGTGTCAGGAATGGACAGGAGGAGGAGTATAGGAAACTGATACAGGACTTTGTGATATGGTGCAACTCAAAACTACCTGCGTCTCAATATCACCAAGACCAAGGAGATGGTGGTGGACTTTAGGAGATCTAGGCCTCATATGGAGCCAGTGATCATTAATGGAGAATGTGTGGAGCAGGTTAAGACCTACAAGTATCTGGGAGTACAGTTAGACGAGAAGCTAGACTGGACTGCCAACACAGATGCCTTGTGCAGGAAGGCACAGAGTCGACTGTACTTCCTTAGAAGGTTGGCGTCATTCAATGTCTTTAGTGAGATGCTGAAGATGTTCTATAGGTCAGTTGTGGAGAGCGCCCTCTTCTTTGTGGTGGTGTGTTGGGGAGGAAGCATTAAGAAGAGGGACGCCTCACGTCTTAATAAGCTGGTAAGGAAGGCGGGCTCTGTCGTGGGCAAAGTACTGGAGAGTTTAACATCGGTAGCTGAGCGAAGGGCGCTGAGTAGGCTACGGTCAATTATGGATAACTCTGAACATCCTCTACATAGCACCATCCAGAGACAGAGAAGCAGTTTCAGCGACAGGTTACTATCGATGCAATGCTCCTCAGACAGGATGAAGAGGTCAATACTCCCCAATGCCATTAGGCTTTACAATTCTACCGCCAGGACTTAAGAACTTTTCAAAAGCTATTATTAATGCTTTTTGAGATAGTGATTTAGATGCATATCATATTTTTTTTACTGAGTTAAGTATTGTATGTAATTAGTTTTGCTACAACAAGTGTATGGGACATTGGAAAAAAGTTGAATTTCCCCATGGGGAAGTAAATAATAAAGTATCTATCTATCTATCTATCTTTTCTTTAGCCCTTCTGATTTATTTCTTAAGTGTTCCCTTGCACTTCTTATACTCCTCAAGTACCTGAACATATTTGACTAACTCTATCTCATCTAGTCCATTTTCTGTATAGGAGTTCCAGTCAATATGTGGAAAGTTGGAGGACACAGTGGAGGACACATTAAACATGCTGAGGAGAGATGATATGGATACGATGGGAGGTTGGGACCTCAATACAATAGCTATCACTAAAGAGGTAGGGCTGAGCAAACTTGTGGGCCCGAAGACCCTGGTCCTGATGGAATATATCCTAGGGTACTGCAAGAAGTGGCAGAGGTTATAGTTAAGGCTTTGGTGATAATTTAGCAAAATTCTCTGGACTCTGGGCAGGTCCCAGCAGACTGGAAGATGGTGAATGTCATGCCACTATTCAAAAGAGAATGTAAGCAAAAGGCAGGTAACTATAGGCCAATTAGTTTAACATCTGCAGTAGGGAGAATGCTTGAAGCTATCATTAAAAAAGGAATGGCAAGGCATCTAGAAAGAAATGGATCTATCAGGCAGACACAGCATGGGTTCATCAAAGGCAGGTCCTGTTTGGCAAACTCACTGGAGTTCTTTGAGGATGTAACCAGCGCAGTGGATAGAGGGGAACAGATGGACATTATTTACTTGGATTTTTAGAAGGCATTTGATAAGGTGCCACATAAATGACTTATCCATAAGATAATGGTGCACAGAGTTGGGGTGATGTATTAGCATGGATAGAGAATTGGTTAACCAATAGAAAGCAGAGAGTTGAGATACATGGGTGTTTCTCTGGTTGGCAATCAGTGGTGAGTGGTGTGCCACAGGGGTCAGTGCTGGGCCTGCAACTGTTCACGATATACGTTAATGATCTGGAAGAGGGGACTGAGTGTAGTATGTCTAAGTTTGATGGTGATACTAAATTGAGTGAAAAAGCAAATTTTGCAGAGGATATGTAGAGTCTGCAGAGAGATATACATAGTTTAAGTGAGTGGGCAGATGGAATACGATATTGGTAAATGCGAGATTATCCACTTTGGACAGAAAAATGGAAGATCAGATTATTATTTAAATGGTAAAAGATTGCTGCATGCTGCTGTGCAGAAGGACTAAGGAATGCTTGTGCAATAATTGCAGAAGGTTGGTTTGCAGGTGCAGCAGGCTATCAAGAAGGCAAATAGAATGTTGGCCTTCATTGCTAGAGGGATTGAATTTAAGAGCAGGGAGTTTATGCTGCAACTATACAGGGTACTGGTGAGGCCACACCTGGAGTACTGTGTGCAGTTCTGGTCTCCTTACTTGAGGAAGGATACACTGACTTTGGAGGCAGTGCAGAAGACGTTTGTCAGGTTGATTCCAGAGATGATGGGGTTAGACTATGAGGAGAGAATGAGTCGCCTGGGACTGTACTTGCTGGAATTCAGAAGGATAAGAGGAGAACTTATAAAAACATATATAATTATGAAAGGGATAGATAAGAAAGAGGCAGGAAAATTATTTTCACGAGTAGATGAGACTAGAACTAGGGGACATAGCCTCAAGATTCGGAGGAGTAGGTTTAGAATGGAGATGAGGAGGAACTGCTTTTCTCAGAGAGTGGTGAATCTGTGGAATTCTCTGCCCAATGAAGCAGTGGAGGCTACCTCAGTAAATATATTTAAGACAAGGTTGGATAGATGTTTGCATAGTAGGGGAATTAAGGGTTATGGAGAAAAGCCAGGTAGTTAGAGATGAGTCCATGGTCAGATCAGCCATGATCTTATTGAATGGCGGAACAGGCTTAATAGACCAGATGGCATCCCCCTGCTTCTATTTCTGATGTTCTTAAGTTAAAATCACTTACTGTCACAATCTTATGTTTCTTGCAACAGTCTGTGCTACATATTTGTTCCTCACGGACTGTTGGCTGGGCTATTATATAGCCCCATTAATGTGGTCATATCTTTCTTATGCCTCAGATTCATTCATAAAGCCTCATTAGATGAGTTTTCCAGTCTGTCCCGACTAAATGCTGCTGTGACATTTTCTCTGCCTAGTCACGCCACCCCTCTCCTTTTAATACTTCCATCTCTATCATACCTAAAACAAAGGAACTCTGGAATATTGAACTGCCAGTCCCACCCCTCCTTGCAACCAAGTCTTACTAATGGCTACAGTATCCTAATTCTATGTGTTGATCCATTCCCTGAGCTTATATGCCTTTCTTACAATATTTCTTACATTGAAATATACACAACTCAGAATATTAGTCCCACCATGCACAAACTATCGCTTCCTGACTTTGTTTGAGGACTTGAACAACATCTGTCTCCACAATCACACCACTATCTGTTCTGGCACTCTGGTTCCCATCCCCCTGCATCTCTAGTTTAAGAACCCCAACCCCCAGCCATGCAGTACTAGCAAACCTTCCTCCTAGGAAATTCGTCCTCCTCCAGTTTAGGTGCAACTTCTATAGATGTCCCAAGTTCCATGGAATTGAGCTCAAAGATCCAAAATCTGAAGCCCTCCCTCACACACCTACTCCTTAGCCACGTGTTAAACTGTATGATCTTCACATTTCTGGCATCAATAGCACGTGGAATGGATAGCAATCCTGAGGTCACAACCTTGGAGGTCCTGTCCTTAAACTTAGCACCTAACTCTCTAAACACACTTTGTAGAACCTCGTTCTTCTTCCTACCTATGACATTGTATGGCTTCTCACCCTTGCACTTAATGCTGAAGACTTGATCTGAGAAGTCCTGGATCTTGGCACCCTGGAGGTAACGTACCATCAGGAATCTCATTCTCATCCACAGAACCTCCTTTCTGTTTCCCCAACTAACGAATCTCCTATCACCACAGCTTGCCTCTTTTCCCCGCTTGCCTTCTGAGCCACAGAGCCAGACTCAGTGCCAGAGAACTGGCTGCTGTGACTTTCCTCTGCTAGGTCATCCCCCAGCAAGAGTATCAAAAGTGGTACACCTGTTGCTGAGAGGGAATGGCCACAGGGGTACTCTTCACTGGCTTCTTATCCACTTTCACCCTTTGTCACCCACTTTCCTTTGTCCTGCACCTTGGGCGTAGCTACCACTCTACGTGTCCAGTTTATCACTCCCTCAGCCTTCATAATGATCTGGAGTTCATCCATTTCTAGGTCCAACTCCTCAAGGCAGAGGCAAGTGGAGTGTTATTAGCCAGAGCTGGATGCACTTCTTGCAGGGGAAGTTGTTAGGAACACTGACTTCCCACGTCCTACAGGAGGAGCATTCAGCTATCCTACCTGGCACCCTAGTGCTCTTACAATGCAATTATAAAGAAGGAAACAATAAATAAACTGAAAAAAATCTGTTGACAGCATTTCACCTTCTCTCACTCAAGTCTTTCCTCGCTGAAGCCTCAGAGATCTCAAGCTTCAAAATCCCCACTCTAACTCTGTCCACTCCAACAAAGGCCACTCTGCTGACACTGCCTTATTTTAGTTTGCACTTATAATATTCAAACATTGAAACTTTCATGAATCGCTGCTTTTTAATGCAGACACTCTTCCTGTCACTCCCGATCTCTGATTGGCCATTGTTCAATGCTTGGATCAAGTTTCTTTTATACAACTTCTCTGCCCATGTCTGTAACTGATCTATATTCCACTGTATTCTTTGATAATCTTCATATTCTCCACAACTCCATCAATCATGGTGTCATTGTTAATCCATGCAACTACATCTTTATCACAATCTGCAGAAGTGCCATCATCAGTACTTGCAGAACACCATTGGTTCTGGACCTCCAGCTAGAATAATATACTTTCATGTCTACCCTTAGTCTCCCGTTGGCATTTCAAAGGTAGTTCACCCTGAATGCCATGCACCTTCTGAATCAACAGTCCACGTGGGACCTTATCAAATGCCCATGAAAATAACGTTCACTGCCTTACCTTCATTAAGCTCCTTTGAATTTATTTGTAGATTTAATTCAATGTGGAAATGTTTCAGACACATTTTTATGGTAAATTGGGTAAAAATACTTAATCAAGTTTGGAAAATCATTACCTTGATTGTTGCTAGGCAGGCCATGCCTTTCCAAATGCTCATAAATCCTTGCTTTCAAAGTGTACACTCCTGCTGTTTTCCTACCACTGACTTGTAGCTCCCTGGTCTTCAACTTTCTGGATTATCTCTAATTACTGTACTTCTGTGAACAAAGGTACAGCATTTGCTATTCTGTAGTTCTCTGAAACCTCACCTGATGCTAGGGAGTACCCAATAACCTTAGCCAAAGCCTCAACAATCTCCTCACTTATTTCTTTCAATATTCTGGGACGTAATTTCAAGCTATTTAGAGGATATCCATTTAGCAAAGTAGTATCAAGGAAGCTGCTCATGAAATTTTCAGATTTTCAAAAACAAATTATGCAATCGGTTCACTAATGTCTTTTAGGTAAGAAATCTGTCATTCTGCACCTACTCAGCTACTTTGTACATACTCTGTGCTTTATGTGAAACAAAACACTTAGCAGCCTATTGTGACATACAAAACCAATAAATTATAGTTCATTTTATGCCATAACATTTGCCTAGGAGTGAATTAGGATCAGGTTTAGGCCTGTTGGATATTGAACTTGGATATAGTTGTGACATCAGAGACATGGATTTTTGATAAGAAGGGGACAAGTTATCATGTGTGGATGGAAAATAGAAATAGAAAATAGAAACTGAGAAGTATTTGGTCTGCTTCACTCTCCATGGAGGCTGCTTGACATTATGGGGTTTTTCAACATTTAAAATTTTCATATCATACATCCAGCATCTGCAGTGCTTTTACTTGTGGATTTCAATCCATGTGGAAATGTTTCAGACACATTTCTATGGTAAATATTGTTAAAATACCACATTATATACTACATGTCATGGAGTTAAAATACTACAGTATGTTATGGGTCACAGTGATATTCCTGAATCACAGAACAGTGTCTGATGATCAGTGGCAAACTCCTATTTCTACATTCCCAAGTACCATACATTGTGGACAATATAAGAGTGAAGACTTTCGTTGTTCTATGCATGTACACTCGTCTCTTGAAAAATGAAAACAGTTCTGGATACAAAGTTCCAGTGCAATCAGGTCCGTTCCTCATTTACAGGATCTGCTCTGGTTCTAAGAGGCCACTTACGCTTTCAGTCTCCAATTGAATTATGGCTGGACTTTAAATACTAACCTTGCAGACAATGTTCATAACCCATGTAAGACTTAAATAAAAAAGAACTAATACTGAATTGAAAACAGCTTAGTAGTTCATGTAATTTCTGTTTTACTGATCACTCAGAAGATAGTCTGCTTATCTGAAATGTAGATATAAATAGAAGCCACCACACCATCCCTTTTATAATCCTTAAAATAAATATTGCATGTGTTGGGAGTTCGTGTTTCTTTGATAATAGGGCGTTAACTTCATTTTTACATCTTGTTGAGCTGCCAGTTTCATTTCTATCATTCACAGTGCCCTGTGGCAAAGAGTCATAATTGTAAATAGATACTATCAAAACATACAAACACATAGAATCAGCAGGCAGGTTCACCACAGTACTGTGACTTTACTGTTCTTTCACTAAGTGTAGCAGCAATCACACACGTGAATAGTTTCTTGGTAATTTCAAAGGACATTTAAGACTCAAACACCTGGGCGGGTCTGGAATCACATGCAGACCAAACTGGGCAACACAGAACGAGCTGTGTGTTGTGAGCAGCACAGACAAAACAGAGACAAAACGTAAATAATATTTTTATGGCCTGATTATGTAGTCTTCCTCCCATTGAGATACTTGCTGGAAAATTAATGGATACCAACTTACTACATTTTCATAGTGCTGTCAATTTCAACCAAAAAATGAAAAATTGAAATCATATTTCCTCACATACAAAGCAGCTTTGTGAAGTTCACACTGATGAATATGATTTTTAAAGATATATATTGAAGCATGAAAGATCAACTCTTGTGGAACTCATACAAACAATGCCCAGAATATTTCAAACTCAGCATGAAAGACAGTCCATAAACTTCTGACAAATTCACATTTCTAATGTTTTGTTGTAAAATGTTGCATACCTGTTGGAGGGCAGAAGAGAAATTTATGCATGAAGTCATTGATCAGTTCATTTATATATGAGCAGTGATTGACATAAACATGATCAAACTGCGTATTGTCAATCTTTTTTCTCCTTCTTTCTTTCCAGAGTATTTCTATCTATGATGGGTATCAGTCCAATCATACTTCAAGCCATTAAAGAATATATTTATAAGTTTTGTGTTTTACCTTGGAATGAACAAATCTCTTAAACTCCCGGTATCACATTCCTTTTAAAGGGATGGCACCATTCACCCTTTGTTCCAAGGAAGAATCAGCCCAGAGTTTTTGATCGAGTATCTACAATGAGACCATATGTTCTCAGAAAAAGGATACACTAAATAAATAGACTGGGATAGAAGAGCATTATTAAGTTCACTGCCAATGAGGTATATTGGAACAAATTTCAGATCTGTGCTTGTCAGACAGCAGCTTCTCCCAAACAATGCTTCTTTGCTCCATTTTATCCCATGATGAATTTGTCTCCCCGAATTTAGTAACTTCTTAAAAGATTCCATTTATCTTTACTCGTAAGGATCTTAAAACAAAAGGAATTATAGTCACTATTCCTCAACTGTTCACCCACTGTCAGGTCTATCACCTGGCCTGGCTCATTTTGAAGTCCAGTATGTTCTCCCCTCCAGCTAGTCTCCACATCGTGTTTCAGTGACCTGACTTGGATACTATGAAGAAATGCTGACGTGTTTAAGCTTCCATATTGATAATGGACATCGTGCTACTTGTCATTCATGGTCATCCTCTACCAGTAACCCAGGCAAGAAGTAAGAAAGGAACTCAAGCATATGCTTTCCTTTTACACTACAAACTGGTCTGAGATAACACATTTATATCTGCATTCAAGATTGTGAGATAAGGATTTTATGTGTATTATTCCATAAGGACATTGTTTTGCAGGGATCTTATTTACAATGTATGGTGTTGCAAGGTTTATGAAGGAAATCAAAAGTGTTTATGTTGCTCTAGAGCGAGTAAGCAAATACACTGGACAAGATTAGTAAAATTGCAGAAAAAACACACAAATATTAGAATGAGTTTTATCCTGTCCAGGGATTAGTGACATTCTTCTCTTATAAGACCATAAGACATAGGAGCAAAATTATGCCATTCAGCCCATCAAGTCTGTTCTGCTATTCCATCATGAGTGATTTATTATCTCTCACAACTCCATTCTCCTGCTTTCTCCACATAATCTCTGAAAATCTTACTGAGCAAAACCTATCAACCTCTGCCCAATAACGTGGCTTCCACAGCCGTCTGTGGCAATGGATTCCATACATTCACCACCCTCTGGCTAAAGAAATTCCTCCTCATTTCTTTTTTGTCCTGAAGCTGTGCCCTCAGATCCTAGATTCCTCCACTACAGGAAACATCATCTCCACATCCACTCTACCCAAGCCTTTCAATATCTGATTTAAATTCCAGTGAGTACAGGCTGAGAGCCATCAAAAACTGATCATACATTAACCCTTTCATTCATGGAATCATTCTTCAGACCCTCCTCTGGACCCTCTCCAATGACAGCACATCTTTTCTTAGAATGGAGGCCCAAAGCTGCTTGCAACACTCCAAGTCTGACAAATGCCTTTTAATGTAGTCCTTTCAAAAATAGTCTAAGCCTTTATTCCTTTTACCATACACTTGACCATGTACTTCCCTACTCTGTATTCCATCTGCCCCTTCTTTGCCCAGTTTTCTAATCTTAGTTCTTCAGCAGCTTCCCTGCTTCCTCACTACTACCTGCTCCTATGTCTATATTTGTATCAACTGCAAACTTGGCCGCAAAGCCATCAATTCCATCATCCAAATCATTGACATATAACTTGAAAAGAAGCAGTCCCAACATTGACCTCTGAGGAATGCCGCTAGTCACCGGCAGTCATCCAGAAAGACCCCCTTTATTCCCACTTTTGTCTCTTGCTAATCTTCTATCCATGCTACTCTTTCCTGTAATACCATGGGCTCCTGAAAGAATTCCAACAGAGTTGCCAGGCAAGATTATTCTGCTGATTTCAGTCCATTTTATCATGGGCCTCCAGTTACTCTGAAACCTTATTCTAAATCGCGAACTGAAACATCTTAAACTGAAGTTAGGCAAACTGGCCTATAATATTCTGTTTTTTTTTGTTTCCTGTGGTAAACTATGTATATCTGTCTGGACACGCCCCTCTGCTGACTGCTCCTGTGGCTCCTCCCACAGACCCCTGTATAAAGGCGATTGGGGCACTGCTCCTCCCTCGGTCTTCAAGATGTCGTGCTCCCTTTTACTGTTAATAAAAGCCTGTCGTTCACTTCCAGTTTCTGAGAGTTATTGATGGTGCATCACCTCCCTTCCTCCTTAAAGAGTGGAGTGACATTTGCAATTTTCCATCCTCTAGAACCATTCCAGGATTCCATGATTCTTGAAAGATCATTACTAATGCCTCCACAATCTTTTCAACTACATCTTTCAGAATACTGGGTTATAGTCCATCTGCCCTAGATGACTTATCTACCTTCAGACCTCTCAGCTTTTCAAGCACCTTCCCCTTAGTAATGGCAACTACACATATTTCTGCCCCACCCCCACCCAACAGTGTCCAATTTCCGGCATACTCCTGGCATTTTCCACAGTAGGGACCAATGCAAAATACTTAATTAGTATGTCTGCCATTTCTTTGTCCCCTATTACGATCTCTCCAGTGTAATTTTCCAGCAGTCCGATATCCACTCTATCCTTTCTTTTAATCGTTATACGTCTGAAAAGATCTTTGGTATTTTTCATATTATTGGCTACCTTAACATCATATTTCATCTTTTCTCTCCTTATCATTTATCTAGCTACCCTCTGTTGGTTTTTAAAAGCTTCCCGATCAGATTTGTAATATTACATGCTCTCTTATTTGCTTTTATGCTGTCTTTGACTCCCCTTGTCAGCCACAGTTGACTCACCTTCCCTTTAGAATAATTATTTTTTGGGATGTATTTATCCTGCACTTTCCAAAACGCTTCCAGAAACTCCATCTGTTATTGTCTGCCGTCATCCTCGCTAGTGTCCCCTTCCAGTCAATCTTGATTTGCTCCACTCCTATGCCTCTGTAATTTCCTTTACTCCATTGTAATACTGATACATCTGATTTTAGCTTCTCCCTTTCAATCTGCAGGGTGAATTCTATCATATTACGATCACCGTCCTTTAGCTTAAGCTCTCTATTCAATCTGGTTCATTACATGGCACCCAATTGAGAATTTCCTTTTTTCTAGTGGGTTCACCTGCAAGCTGCTCTAAAAAGCCATGCTGTAGGCATTCTACAAATTCATCCTCTTTGGGATTGAGCACCAACTTGATTTTCATAATCTACCTGAATATTGAAATCTCCCCATGTCTAGATGCCTTTTCTATCTCCTGTTATAATTTGTACCCAACATCTTGGCTACTGTTCAGAAAAGTATTCACCACCCCACCTTGGAAGTTTTCATGTTTTATTATTTTACCACATAGGCATTGATTGTGTTCAGGGGTGTCAAACTCATTTTAGGTCACGGGCCGGATTGAGCAAAATGCAGCTTCATGCGGGCCAGATCAGTCGGACGCATGCGAACGCAGCTTTTGTTGCCTCCGTTTTTTCAGCCTGCTCTCATGTGTCTCAGTCTCTGCTATAACTACAAAGTGTTTCACTTTACAAATTCCATTTCTTATGAAGAAGACTGCCGAATAAACACTAAAAACCCTGAAAACCTGGTACCTGAATAAACTCAGCATTAGCCATATCATACGCCATAGGCGCTTCGATTACTGGGGCCAGCTTTAATAGTAATTAGATATTATCTCACGGGCTGGATTTGGCCCGCGGGCCTTGAGTTTGACATATATGGTGTAGATAGTCAGAGGCTTTTTCCCAGGGCTGAAAAGGCTAGCATAAGAGGGCATAGTTTTAAGGTGCTTGGAAGTAAGTACAGAGGAGATGTCAGGAGTAAGCTTTTTACAGAGAGTGGTGAGTGTGTGGAATGGGCTGCCGGCAGCGGTGGTGGAGGCGGAAACGATAAGGTCTTTTAAGAGACTCCTGGATGGATACATGGAGCTTAGAAAACTAGAGGACTTTGGGTAAGCCCAGGTAGTTCTAAGGTAAAGACAAATTCGGTGCAGCTTCGTGGAATCTTTTCACGAAATTCCACGTATTTCGTGAATTACACGTAGGTGTAATTCACCTGTAGGTTTTCTATGTTTCTACAACAATAAATCACAGTGGATTTAATTTGTTTTTTTTTGATATTGATCAACAGAAAAATACTCTTTTTTGTCAAAGTGAAAACAGATCTCTACAAAGTGATCCAATAATTACAAACATAAAACAAAAAATAATTGATGGCATAAGTATTCATCCCCTTTAGTATGACACATCAAATCATCACTGATGTAGCCAATTAGTTTTAGAAGTCACATGATTAATTAAATGGAGATCCATTTTTGGAGACCTCTGTGCAGTCAGGGTGTTTCAATTGATTGTAGTAAAAATACACCTGTATCTGGAAGTTCTAACTGCTGGTGAATCAGTATCCTGGCAAAAACTACACCATGAAGACAAAAGAACACTCCAAACAACTCTGTGAAAAGATTATTGCAAAGCACAAGTCAGGAGATGGATACAAGAAAAATTTTAAGTCACTGAGTATCCCTTGGAGTACAGTTAAGTCAATCATCAAGAAATGAGAAGAATATGGCACAGCTGTAAATCTACAAAGAGCAGGCCATCTTCAAAAACTGTGTGACCTCCCAAGATGGGGACTAGTGAGGGAGACCACCAAGAGACGTATGACAGCTCTAGAGGAGGTACAAGCTTCAGTGGCTGAGATGGGAAAGACTGTGGATACAACAACTGTTGTCCAGGTTCTTCACCAGTCACAGCTTTATGGGAGAGGGACAAAGAGAAATCCACTATTGAAAAAAATCATATGAAATCTCAGCTAGAGTTTGCCAGAAGGCATGTGGGAGACTCTGAAGTCAGCTGGAAGAAGGTTCCATAGTCTGATGAAACCAAAATTGAACTTTTAGGCCATCAGGCTAAATGATATGTTTGGCATAAGCCGAACACTGCACATCATCAAAAACACGCTATCTCTACAGTGAAGAATGGTAGTGGTTGCATCATGCTGTTGGGATGCTTCGTTGAACCAGGGCCTGGAAGACTTGTGAAGGTAGAGGGTAAAATGAATGCAGCAAAATACAGAGAAATCCTGGAAGAAAGCCTGATACAGCCTGCAAGAGAACTGTGACTTGGGAGAAGATTTGTTTTCCAGCAAGACAATAACCCCAAACATAAAGCCAAGGCTACACAGGAACAACAAAGTTAATATTCTGGAGTGGCTGTAATTGCTGCAAAGGTGCTCTTACTAAATACTGTCTTGAAGGGGGCAAATACTTACACAATCAATTATTTTGTGTTTTATATTTGTCATTAACTTAGATCACTTTGTAGAGACCACTTTGCTATAATAAAGTCTTTTTCTGTTGATCAGTGTTAAAAAAGCCAAATTGAATTCACTGTGAATCAATATTGTTAAACAATAAAACATGAAAACTTACAAAGAGGCTGAGAACATTTTATAGACACTGTATATAACACCCAACAGATTTTTTTTACGCTTTCAGTGTCTTAACTCTACACACCAGTGTTCTACATTTCACCAGTGTTCTCAGCGATCTGTACTGGGTCCACTGTTGTTTGTCATATACATTAATGATCTGGATGATGGGGTGGTAAATTGGATTAGTAAGTATGCAGATGATACTAAGGTAGGTGTCATTGTGGATAATGAAGTAGGTTTTCAAAGCTTGCAGAGAGATTTAGGCCAGTTAGAAGAGTGGGCTGAACGATGGCAGATGGAGTTCAATGCTGATAAGTGTGAAGTGCTTCATTTTGGTATGAATAATCCAAATAGGACATACATGGTAAATAGTAGGGCATTGAAGAATGCAGTAGAACAGAGTGATCTAGGAATAATGGTGCATAGTTCCCTGAAGGTGGAATCTCATGTGGATAGGGTAGAGAAGAAAGCTTTTGGTATGTTGGCCTTGATAAATCAGAGCATTCAGTATAGGAGTTGGGATGTAATGTTAAAATTGTACAAGGCATTGGTAAGGCCGAATTTGGAGAACTGTGTACAGTTCTGGTTACCGAATTATAGGAAAGATGTCAACAAAATAGAGAGAGTACAGAGAAGATTTACTAGAATGTTACCTGGGTTTCAGCACCTAAGTTACAAGGAAAGGTTGAATAAGTTAGGTCTTTATTCTTTGGGGCGTAGAAGGTTGGGGTGGGGGGGGACTTGATAGAGGTATTTAAAATTATGAGGGAGATAGAGTTGATGTGGATAGGCTTTTTCCATTGAGATTAGGGGAGATTCAAACAAGAGGGCATGAGTTGAGAGTTAGGGGGCAAAGGTTTAAGGGTAACACGAGGGGGAATTTCTTTACTCAGAGAGTGGTAGCTGTGTGGAATGAGCTTCCAGTAGAAGTGGTAGAGGCAGGTTTGGTATTGTCATTTAAAGTAAAATTGGATAGGAATATGGACAGGAAAGAAATGGAGGGCTATGGGCTGAGTGCGGTTCAGTGGACTAGGTGAGAGTAAGCATTCGGCATGGACTAGAAGGGCCGAGATGGGCTGTTTCCATGCTGTAGTTGTTAAATGGTTATATTTTCCAATCTCATGTCACCTCTTTCAAGGAAGCTGATTTCATTTTTTAACCCTTAGAAATATCACACTCCTTCTGCTTATCTGCCTGTCCTTTCATCTATGATCTTCTTTCAACCATACCTCCAACATCATACCAGCTAATTTGTAACTGCACTAGTTAATGCTGTTAATGATGTACTTATGGTAGCCCAGAGGCATAGGCACTGAGTGAGAGGTGACTGGCATATTGTCCTTATTACTATCAGGAAATATACAGGAGGCTTGACCCAATGCAGAGCAGCAGAGACAATTTAGTGGTGAGCTCTAATAATAAACCACAAAATGACAAACCACAAAATAAGAGAGACTTAACACAACAAGGCAACAAGGGAACTGAAGGTTAGGAGCAACTGGTTGAGGCTGGTTGGTTTGTATGAGTGAACATATATTGTGGATGCAAACTGGGTTTAAATAGGCTGCAGGTGATGAGTTGGAAACAAGTGGCAGGTGATGATTTCTGTTCACTGGGTGGAGACTAGCAGAACCCTTTGTGTGCAGGTCTTAGAAGACCCTACCCCCACAGCCATCCCCTGACAGTCCCAGGATGATCTGGATGGGTCAGGTGGAACTTCTCAATGAGCGATGGATCCAAAATGTAACTGAATGACACCCAAGATTTCTCCTCCAGGCCATACCCTGCCCAGTCCACCAGGTACTGCACATGCCAACATGAACCCATCAGCTGGTGAAGTTTGACCTCCTTCCACTATCCTAGCTTCTGGAGGTGCAGGATCCGATGAGTTGATAGGTTCTTGGACATGGGCTTGAGGCAGAACACGTGGAAGGTAGGTGTGATCCTGAGAGCCAGTGGCAAACAGAGACTAAGTGACTGGATTGATGTGATGGGTAAGCTAGAAATGATCAGTGAGCCAGTTTGAGTGTTTGTGGGAGTCAGTGAACAGGGGCAGATTTCAAGTTCTCATCCAGACAAAGTTCCCAGGCCGGAGTAGTCTGGATGGGTGCCAACTGCAACCAGACTGGTGACAGTAGATGCAGTTGGCCCTCTGTGCCCTCCTCCGAGCATTCTGGCAGTTGTGAACCTGGCAGATGGAATCTCCACCGTTGACTCTTCAGCAGAGGTTGCTAGCTATGAAGCACTTCAAAAGGGGACATACCCATGGCAAAAGAGGCTTATAGATTGTAGGACAGCTAGGTGAAGAGCAAGCTGTCCACTTGCTGATTGGAACTTAAGGATGATAGCCAGAGGACCACCTCACTGAAGTATGGAAGAGGGAGCAGTAGGCTCACCAGAAGCAGGAGATGAATGGCGGGTCCCAATCTGACACAATATCCTGAGAGAAACTATGGAGGTGAGCTATATGCTGCAGAACCAAGTCTGCCCTCTCAGAGGCTGATGAAAATATGGGGAGTAAAATGAAGTGGGCACCTTGGAGAACTGGTCCACCACAGTCATGGTCACTGTGGCCCCATTGGAAAGTGACAATGTGGGACCACAGGTGTCGTGGGTCCTGCAGTAGCTGCAGGTGGCCAGAGGGCCACTGGCTGAAGGAATTGGACTGGGCACACTGAAGGCAGGCAGCAATGAACTGATGTACATATGCAATCACAGTGGGTCACCAGACTCAGTGTTGCAGAAAATCCAGAGTCCGTTGTGCACCTGGTCGGCCCTACAGGAGGGAGGACTGGTCCCACTGGAGTGCCTCAGAGTGCACGGCCACTGGCTTGTACATGCCGTTGTCAGGTGTGTTGGTTGGAGCAGACTCATGCTGTCGGCCCTGGTATTCAAGGTCCCAGTCCGATCGGGGTGAAGATCTGAGAGAATAGAGTGATGGGCTGAGGGTTGATATCCATTTCAGCTGAGTCAAACTCTCACTCCAGGGCATCCACCTTAGTGTTCTTGGAGCCAGGTCAGTGGGAGAAGAAGTGCAGAAAGAAGCTGGCCTTGCAAGCTTGACGTGGGTTGAGTTGATGGGTCCGTTGAATGGATATAAGGATTGTCAGTCCAGATGTGCTGGGTGTTTCTCATCAGCCCATGTCTCCATTCCTCCAAGGCCTATTTGATGCCAATTGGCTCCCTGTCTCCTTCCCCATAATGACACTGTGTAGAGTTAGACTTGCATGGGAAGAAGTTGTATCTTCCTGTCTGGTCCTTGCTTGGAGAGGATGACCCCAGCACCCATCTCAGAGGTATCTACCTCCACCACAAAATTTCTGCATGGCAGAGAATGGGAGTGCAGGAGAAGTGTTCCCTGAGCTCAATGAAAGCATGCCAGGTTATCCATGAAGTAGGTGACATGGTTATGGATGTGAGGAGTGGCAATTTGGTTGGAGTTTCTGATGAACTGGCGGTCGAAGGTGGAGAAGTTTAAGAAGCACTGTAGCTGTTTGATGGAATATGGTTGAGACCTTCACTGATGGTGGGCACTTCCTCTGGATCTATGGCTATGCTTTTGGGTGAAAGGGCGCAAACCAGGAAGGAAATGACTAAGGTGTGTAACTGGCATTTCTCTAACTTGCAGCACTGCTCGTTTTCAAGGAGATGCAATAGACTGAATGGATATGACAGATGTGGGTTTTGGGGTCCTTGGGGGAGATGACGATGCCATTGTGGTTCACATATACCTGGGCACTATCTATTAGAGGATATCGTTGATGAAGGGTTGGAAAATTGCTCGTCTGTTGGAAAGGCATCACTAAGTATTCAGTGGGGTTTATGAATGTTGTCCTCTACTCATCCCCCTGCAGGTGCGAATCAGGTTGTAAGCAATCCATAGATCCACTTTAGTGAAGATCTGGGCCCAGCAAAGGGTTTTGAATGCATTATTCATCAAGGGGAGATGGCAGCATTCCTTAATGTTCACTTTGTCCATAGTAGTCAATAGAGGGGCAAAGAACCCTATATTTCTTCTTAACAAAGAAGAATCTTGCAACGTGAGGAGTGGGGTGGTCATTCAGAGCTTGGGTCTCCGAAGAGGAGAGGGAGTATAGATGACCTCTGTGACAAGTGGTGCCCAGGAGGAGATTGATCATGCAGTCATGTGGTTTGTGAGGGGTCAGAGTGTTGGCATCCTTTTTACTGAAAAGGATGGCCAAGTCATGGTATTTCTGTAGGAGTTTGATGAGGTTGATGGCTTCCTCGAACTCCATGGGTTACCGGGTGAAGTCAAATGAGGTTGCAGGCAAGTGGTCCAGCGGGAGTGTCCTTGGCTAAGCAGTAAACTAAATGACCAGACTAAGTGAGGGCCATGAGTAGAGAGCCTGGGATAGCCCAAGGTGAAAGTAGTGTTGGGAGAGTTGATCATGACGAATTGGATAGACTCATTGTGCTCTCTCATGCGCATGTGCGCAAGTTGTCTCAGACTCCAAGGGATGCCCATCAATGGCAATGATGCAAGAAGTGTGAGAGTAGGGAGTCCAAGCTGCACACACAGTGTCCAGTCAAGAAAGTTTCCTGCTGGACCAGATTCTACTGGAGCCTTCAATAAGTGTAGAGCCATCGGGGTTTGGACAAGTACAGAGAAAGTGAGTCAGGCTATGGCACTGGATTGAGGTGTCAGGGGACCCTACCAGACAGAAAACCCATTGTCTCTACCAGGTGGTGCCATTTTCCTGGATGTAGTGGCCATTGGATGTGTGGATGATTGGCCACTCTGCAGTAACTGCACAAGTTGTTCCTCCACTGACGTTCATGTTCTTGAGAGGGTTATGGGAGCTCTTTCTACCTCCATGGGTTCTGAAGGCATTGATGATGAGGGTCCTGCAGCCTGAAATGATTTTGGAAATGGAACAGGCTGATGGTCTGGAGGGTCATTCATAAGAAGCTTGACAATTTGGAGGGCCAGAGTGAATAGGCTTTTGAGGCTTGTGGGCATCTCCCAGGTAGACAGCTCGTCTTTCTATTGATCTGAGAGGCTGTGATGGTAATGGGCCAGCAGAGCTACTACAGTCCTTAATTCCACATCAGAGGTGTAATCCAGCACCGAGCGTGAGCCTTGATGCCGGCGAAGTATCCGATCTGCTGCCCTCCTTCCACTTCTTAGATGGTCAAAATCTCAACGTATCTCAGTAGAAAAACAGTTTCATTGTCCCATTTAGCGGTGGCCCAGGCTAGAGCGCACCCACTCATCATTTCTCTTTTTTGACTGGGCAATATTAAGAGTAATAGGGTAGCAAGGAACAAATTTGGTCCTCTTGAAGATAAGGGTGGTCATCTATAGAACGGTGGCAAAGCAGCAGTGAGAGCAGAGATTAAACAGCTTACAGAGGAGGAGATGCTTGATCCCTTGGTGCAGACTCAATGGACTGAATGGTCTTATTCCACAGTGGTCTGTAGCAATGAATTCCACAGATTCACTACTCTTTGGCTAAAGAAATTCCTGCTCATTTCTGTTCTAAATGCATGTACTTCTATTTAATGCCCTCTGATCCTAGACTCCCCACTACTGGAAATATCATCTCCAGTTCCAATCTAACATCCAATAGGTTTCGATGCGACCTCCATCATTCTTCGAAACTCCAGCTACTGCAGATCCAGAGCCATCAAACAAGAGAGCAAGCACCTTCTCCTCTGTAAGCTGTTTAGTCTCTGCTCTCACTGCTGCTTTGCCACCGTTCTATAGATGACCACCCTTATCTTCAAGAGGACCAAATTTGTCCCTTGCTACCCTATTACTCTTAATATATCTGTAGGATATATATGTGCCTTAGGATACTCCTTCTACTTTTCTGCTAGATCAACCTCATGCCTTCCTTTAGCCCTCACAATTTCTCTCAGGTGTTCTATACTTCTAATACTCCTCAAATACCTTCTTTGTTGCTAGCTGCCTATACCTGAAATGCAACTCCTTCTAAATACATAGCAAGGTCAACAATACTCTTGAAAATCAAGGTTTCTTAATATTGGTAGGCTTGCCTTTTATTCCGACTAGAACACATTAACTCTGTGCTCTCAAAATTTCACTTTTGAAAGCTTCCCACTTTCAAAACATCCCTTTACCACAGAACAATCTATTCCAATTCACTCCTGCCGTATCCTTTCTAATATCATCAAAATTAGCCTTTCACCAATTTAGAACCTCAAACTGAGGACCAAATCTATCCTTCTCCATAATTATCTTGAAATTAATGAAATTATGAAAACTTGACCCAAAATGTTCCCCTGCACACACTTCTATCACCCGTCCTGTTTCAGTCCCTGATAGAAGATCCAGTATCATACTCTTCTAGTCGGAACCTCTATATATCGATTAAGGGAATTTTCCTGAACACATTTAATAAACTCCATCCCATCCAATATTTTTACATTATGTGAGTCGCAGTCAATATATGAAAAGTTAAAATCACTTGCTATCAGAACCTTATTTTTCTTGCAGCTGTCCAATAGCTCTCTACAAATTTGCTCCCCCAAATCCCACTGACTATTGGGTGGTCTACAACATAATCCCATTAATGTGGTCATTCCTTTTTATTCCTCAGTATCATCCTTATACCCTCACTACATGAGTGCTCCAGTGTGTCCTACGTGAGCACTGCTGTGATATTTTACCTGACTAGTAATGCCACGCCTTCCCATTTAGCCCCCCCATCTATAATGTTTAAAACAATGGCCCTGAAACATTGGGCTGTCTCTCCTGCCCTTCCTCCAACTAAATCTCACTAAAGACTAAACATGCTGGTCCATACTTTACGCTCATCCACTGCCTACTCCTTCCCTTCCCCCCAACTTATTGTTATTCTAGCTCCTGCTCCTTCTCTCTCCAGCCTTGTTTGTTTCTCTGACTTGCTGAGTTCCTCCGGTATCTTTTATGTGTTGCTCATTATCTCCAGCATCTGCAGAATAGAACATAGAAAACTACAGCACATTACAGGCCCTTCAGCCCACAATGTTATGCCAACTGTGTAACCCGCACTAGAAACTGGCTAGAGTTACCCTACCACATAGCCCTTTATTTGTCTAAGCTCCATTATCTATCTAAGAGTCTCTAAAAAGACCCTATTGTATCCGCCTCCACCACCATTGCTGGTTGTGCATTCCATGCACCCATCGCTCTCTGTGTGTAAAACCTACTCCTGACATTCTCTCTGTAACCTTCTTCTAAGCACCTTAAAACTATGCCCCCTCATGTTAGCCATTTCATCCCTGGGAAAAAGCCTCTGGCTACCCACATGATTAATGTCTCTCATCATTTTATACACCTCTGTCAGGTCATCCCTCATCCCCCATCACTCCAAGGGGAAAAGGATATGTTCACTCAACCTATTCTCATAAGTCTCGCTCTCCAATGCAGGAACATCCTTGTAAATCTCCTCTCCACTCTTTCTATAGTATCCACATCCTTCCTGTAGTGAGGTGACCAGAGCTGAATGTAGTACTCCAAGTGGGATCTGACCAAGGTCTTATATAATTGTAACATTACCTCACAGCTCTTGAACTCAGTCCCACAGCTGATGAATGCCAACACACTGTACGCCTTCTTAACAGCACTGTCAACCAGCACAGCAGCATTGACTGTCCTATGGACACCAAGATCTCTCTCTGACCCTCCATACTGTCAAGAGTCTTACTATTAATACTATATTCTGTCTTCAAATTTGACCTACCCAAAATGAACTACTTCACACTTATCTAGGTTGAACTCCATCAGCCACTTCTCAGCCCAGTTCTGCATCCTATCATTGTCCCAGTGTAACCTCTGACAATCCTCCAGACTATCCGCAACACCTCCATTGTTTGTGTCATCAGCAAACTTACTAACCCACCTTTCTACTTCTTCATCCAGGTCATTTATAAAAATCACAAAGAGGAGGGGTTCCAGAACAGATCCATTGGTCACCAATCCAGAACACCATTGGTCACCAACCTCCATGCAGAATACAAACCCTTTTCCTTCTGTGGGCAAGCCATTTCTGGATTCACAAAGCAAGGACATTTTGGATTCCACGCCTCCTTTCTTTCTGAAGGAGGCTTGCATGGGGAACCTTATCAAATGCCTTATTGAAATCCATATACACTACATCCACTGCTCTACCTTCATCAATGTGTTTTGTTATGTCCTCAGCATGGTTTCCTTAAAGGAAAACTCTGCCTGACAAACCTATTGCAATTTTGTGAGGAAATTACAAGTAGGCTAGATAAAGGAGATGCAGTGGATATTGTGTATTTGGATTTTCAGAAGGTCTTTGACAAGGTGCCGCACATAAGGCTGCTAAACAAGATAAGAGCCCATGGAATTACGGGGAAGTTACATATGTGGATAGAGTGTTGGCTGATAGAGAGTGGGAATAAAGGGATCCCATTCTGGTTGGCTGCCAGATACCAGTGGTGTTCCACAGAGGTCAGTGTTGGGGCCGCTTCTTTTTACGTTGTATATCAACAATTAGGATTATGGAATAGATGGATTGTGGCTAAGTTTTCTGATGATACAAAGATAGGTGGAGGGGCCAATAGCGCTGAGGAAACACAGAGTCTGCAGAGAGCCTTGGATAGATTGGAAGAATGGACAAAGAAGTAGCAAAAGTAGCTATGTTGGAAAGTATATGGTCATGCACTTTGGTAGAAGAAATTATCAGGCAGACTATTATTTAAGTGGGGAGAGAATTCAAAGTTCTGAGATGCAATGGGACTTGGGCGTCCTCGTGCAGGATACCCTTAAGGTTAACCTTCAGGTTGAGTTGGTGGTGAAGAAGGCGAATGCAATGTTGGCATTCATTTCTAGAGGAATAGAGTATAGGAGCAGGGATGTGATGTTGAGGCTCTACAAGGCACTGGTAAGACCTCACTTGGAGTACTGTGTGCAGTTTTGGGCTCCTTATTTAAGAAAGGATGTGCTAACATTGGAGAGGGTTCAGAGAAGATTCACTAGAATGATTATGGAAATGAGAGGGTTAACATATGAGGAACATTTGACCGCTCTTGGACTGTACTCCTTGGAGTTTAGAAGAATGAGGGGATCTCATAGAAACATTTTGAATGTTGAAAGGCATGGACAGAGTGGATGTGGGAAAGTTGTTTCCCATGGTGGGGGAGCCTAGTACGAGAGGACATGACTTAAGGATTGAAGGGCACCCTTTCAGAATAGAGATGCGAAGAATTTTTTTTTAGCCAGAGGATGGTGAATCCATGGAATTTGTCGCCACGGGCGGCAGTGGAGGCCAAGTCATTGGGTGTATTTAAGGCAGAGATTGATAGGTATCTGAGTAGCCAGGGCATCAAAGGTTATAGTGAGAAGGCAGGGGAGTGGGACTAAATGGGAGAATCAATCAGCTCATGATAAAATGGCGGAGCAGACTCGATGGGCTGAATGGCCGACTTCTGCTCCTTTGTCTTATGGTCTTATGGTCTAATTCAATCAGGCTCGTAAGGCAGGGCTTGCCCTTCACAAGGCCATGTTGACTATCCCTAATCAGATTATGTCTCCCCAGCTGCTCGTGAAACCTGCCTCTCAGGATTTTCTCTAACAACTTTCCCACCACTGAGGTAACCTCCTGTATTTATAAAACTTATATATTTTTTTTGCAAACTCTTATTTTACAGAACTATTTCCACCCCATAACTTCAATGCTGTGATGCCACTTACTAATTCACTGAGTGGAAAAGTTGGGACAACATCTACCGGGTATAAGCGAGGATGATGAAACTATACTCTGAGTTCTGTGTGCACTTCTAATGGCCTAACTACAGGAAGCTTGCTGTTAAACTGGGAAGTGTGCAGAAGAGAGTAACAAAAATGCTACTAGTACTGGAGTGTTTAAGTTAAATGGAGAGACAGGGAAGGCTGGAGCATCAGAAGCTGAGGGAGACATTAGAGAGGTACCTCAAATCATGACATAAATAAGGAGAACTGTCACTGTATTTTTCCAAGGAGAGGTGAGCATAAAACTAGAGAGCAACACACACAAAATGCTGGTGGAACGCAGCAGGCCAGGCAGCATCTATAAGGAGAAGCGCTGTCGACGTTTTGGGCCGAGACCCTTCGTCAGGACCAACCGAAAGGAAAGATAGTAAGAGATTTGAAAGTAGTGGGGGGAGGGGGAAATGCGAAATGATAGGAGAAGACCGGAGGGGGTGGGATGAAGCTAAGAGCTGGAAAGGTGATTGGAGAAAGTGATACAGAGCTGGAGAAGGGAAAGGATCATGGGATGGGAGGCCTCAGGAGAAAGAAAGGGGTGGGGAGCACCAGAGGGAGATGGAGAACAGGCAAACAACTAAATATGTCAGGGATTGGGTAAGAAGGGGAGGAGGGGCATTAACGGAAGTTGGAGAAGTCAATGTTCATGCCATCAGGTTGGAGGCTACCCAGTCGGTATATAAGGTGTTGTTCCTCCAACCTGAGTTTGGATTCATTTTGACAATAGAGGAGGCCATGGATAGACATATCAGAATGGGAATGGGACGTGGAATTAAAATGTGTGGCCACTGGGAGATCCTGCTTTCTCTGGCAGACTGAGCATAGGTGTTCAGCGAAACGGTCTCCCAGTCTGCGTGGGGTCTCACCAATATATAAAAGGCCACACCGGGAGCACCGGACGCAGTATACCACACCAGCCGACTCACAGGTGAAGTGACGCCTCACCTGGAAGGACTGTCTGGGGCCCTGAATGGTGGTGAAGGAGGAAGTGTAAGGGCAGGTGTAGCACTTGTTCCGTATACAAGGATAAGTGCCAGGAGGGAGATCGGTGGGAAGGGATGGGGGGGACGAGTGGACAAGGGAGTCACGTAGGGAGCGATCCCTGTGAAAAGCAGAAAGAGGGGGGAGGGAAAAATGCGTTTGGTAGTGGGATCCCGTTGGAGGTGGCGGAAGTTACGGAGAATTATACGTTGGACCTGGAGGCTGGTGGGGTGGTAGGTAAGGACAAAGGGAACCCTATCCCGAGTGGGGTGGCGGGTGGATGGGGTGAGGGCAGATGTGCGGGAAATGGGAGAGATACGTTTGAGAGCAGAGTTGATGGTGGACGAAGGGAAGCCCCTTTGCTTAAAAAAGGAAGACATCTCCTTTGTCCTGGAATGAAAAGCCTCATCCTGAGAGCAGATGCGGTGGAGACAGAGGAATTGCGAGAAGGGGATAGCATTTTTGCAAGAGACAGGGTGGGAAGAGGAATAATCCAGGTAGCCGTGAGAGTCTGTAGGCTTATAGTAGTTATCAGTAGATAGGCCGTCTCCAGAGATGGAGACAAAAAGATCAAGAAATGGGAGGGAGGTGTCAGAAATGGACCAGGTAAATTTGAGGGCAGGGTGAAAGTTGGAGGCAAAGTTAATTAAGTTGACGAGCTCAGCATGCGTGCAAGAGGCAGCACCAATGCAGTCGTCGATGTAGCAAAGGAAAAGAGGGGAATGGATACTGGTATAGACTTGGAACATGGGCTGTTCCACAAAGCCAACAAAAAGGCAGGCATAACTGGGACCCATACGGGTGCCCATGGCTACACCCTTGGCTTGGAGGAAGTGGGAGGAGCCAAAGGAGAAATTATTGAGAGTAAGAACTAATTCCGCTAGACGGAGGAGAGTGGTAGTAGAGGGGAATTGGTTAGGTCTGGAATCCAAAAAAAAGCGAAGAGCTTCGAGACCATCTCGGTGGGGGATGGAGGTATATAAGGACTGGACGTCCATGGTGAAAATAAGACGGTGGGGTCCAGGGAACTTAAAATCATTGAAAAAATTCAAAGCATGAGAAGTGTCATGAACATAGGTGGGAAGAGATTGAACAAGGGGGGATAAGACAATGTCAAGGTATGCAGAAATGAGTTCAGTGGGGCAGGAGCAAGCTGGGACAATAGGTCTACCTGGACAGGCAGGTTTGTGGGTTTTGGGTAGGAGGTAGAAATGGGAAGTGCGGGGTGTGGGAACTATGAGGTTGGTGGCAGTGGATGGGAGATCCCCAGAGCTGATAAGGTTGGTGATGGTAAAGAAGACAAGCACAGGTTTAAGGTGAGAGCAGAAAGTTTTACAAGGGATCTGAGTAGTAGGGTTTTCACAAAAAGGTTAGTGGGTACATTGAGTGAGACGACAGAATAAATATTGGAGTGTTATGATGTACTGTGCAATATTAAAAAGATATTTCTACAGACAGGAATGTTTGGATAGAATAGAACAATTTTAGAGGGATAGGAGCCAAACTCAGAGAACTGGCATGAGCTTTGGGGTTTGGGGGCAACTTGGTTGTCTGCTTCTGTGCAGTATAACTCTACGTCTCTATGAACTGATGACACAGAAAATAACTATAGGGTTTTCTCAAGAAAATAAGATCAAACTTATGAACTGTTAATAAAGTTTCCACACATTTAGCTGGCCTTATAAAATTGGTGATAATGGCAAATTATGAGTTATGTGTTGATTAATAAATTTTAATGCACTACCAACTTTCAACGAAAACATTGTCATTGCTAATTCATGTAGGTGGCAATTGATACGGATATTCATTGCCACCAAGTAGTTGCTTAAAAGAAAATACTTCCCTATTTTGCAGTAAAATAAATAACAATGATGCTCGAAGCCAGACATAATTGAAGCAAATATCTTGCTGCTCCTTAAAGCAAGTAATTTATTTTGTAAAGTTCATTCATTCTATGAAAAAGTTAACATATGTTTCAAGGTCTCTTTTTTTTTGTTTGGAAAATTCTAAAACAAAACAATTTGCATTTATACAATGCCATAGACATAGATTTCCTGAGTTGTTTTACAGAGAAAGAATAATCTAAATGGAAAATAGTATTTTACATTGACACCTATCCTGTCCTCTTGAATTATCAGCAACAGTCTTTAATAGGACCAGGTTCTCAAATCAAATCAAGCTCAATTAAAATTTCAAACCATACACAGATACAGCTGAACGAGACAGTGTTCCTCTGGGGCCAAGGAGCAAAACATTCAAAATAGGAAGCAAACTTCAAAATAGCAAGTAACATAATTCAAAAGTAGTGAGCAAAGAAGCATATTCAGTCAAAAACCCCACTAATATAGTCCAAGACCTTGAGTGACAATGTCTGACAGTCAATGGTACAGTATCTTGGTAGTGTGCAGTTGCACACAATCCAGCCTGTTATTCCACTACTCAAACACGGGAGAGGCTAGGTCACAGCCGATTGTGGACACAATGCTGCAGCGCTTCAGTGTCTCTCAGCTGCTCTGCAGCAGCGAGCAAGCCTCAGGCTTGAGGCCTAGTCCTTGCTACAGCCAAGACAACGCTGCTCCCATATCATCTGTCCCTCCACCAGACAAGGGTAACATGCCTGCAGCAACTGACATTATCACTGCCTAACAGAGTCTTGTGATCACAAATGAAATGCCCGAGACAATCTCCCACGGTTATACTGCACCAACTCTGATGTTTGCAGCCAGGTCAGCTCCTCCAAACCCAAGCTGGTTCCTCCGACATACTGACCAGCTCCTCCAATGTCTTGTCAGGTTCCTCCAATATCCCGATAGTTTCCTTTCCCTATGTTCGATGGCTCCTTTGATACCTTGGCCAGCTCCACTGACACCAGTCCAGCCACTCTGATCATTGAGCAGCTCAAGAATGGAGTAAACCTCCAGTACCTGAAGTTCTTGGAGTAAAATTGCCTTGCGATCATAAAAAAGTTAACCTTACAAAGAAAAAAACACCTTTGGTTGGCCCCTGAGAGGCCGCTGCACTCGCACACACCACCATCTTCAGTGCAGAATTGTAACAATGATCCTGTTATTGAGATTCACTACACCTGGTCTAATTTTCCAGCAGACAGACTCTCTTTGCCAATAATAATTTGATGTTCTGGACCTCCATTACTTACTCCTGTATTTCTTTCCCAGACTTGGTCTCAATCATTTAAATGTGCTAAGCATGTTGCTGTCTTCTTATGAATGACTAGAAATTAAATCCCATCCTACTGATCATGTGAGTATTATTGTTTACAAAGCTTATCCTCTGCTTAAGAATGCTCAAAGCCAGTACGTAATGTCATTTAACATTGTTGCCCTGGTAATAAAGTCCATAAGGCCATAAGATATCGAATCAGAATTAGGCCATTTGGCCCATCATGTCTGCTCTGCCATTTCATCATTGCTGATCCAATTTTCCTCTCAGCCCAATCTCCTGCTTTCTCCCCGTATCCCTTCATGCCCTGACAAATCAAGAATCTATCAACCTCTGCCTTAAATATACATGAAGACTTTACCTCCACAGATGCCTGTGGCAAAGAATTCCAGATTCACCACTCTCTGGTTAAAGAAATTCCTCCTCATCTCCATTCTAAATGATGCCCCTCTATTCTGAGGCTGTGCCCTCTGATCTTAGACTCACCTACCATAGAAACCATCCTCTCCACATCACTCTGTCAAGCCTTTTCACCATTCGATAGATTTCAATGAGGTCACCCCTCATTCTTCTGAATTCTAGTGAATATTGGCCCAGAGCCATCAAAAAGCCTTTCAATCCTGGAATCACAAATGTACCAAAGAATGAATATATAGCTTACACATAACATATATCTTCTTAAAGACAAAAAAATGGTTCAGTCACAAGATGAAGGAAAAATAAGTAGAGTATAGTAATGAAAAAGGATTACTACATTGCTGAAAGAATATGAAGCATGTGGAATGGGAAATTATCAGAATTTAACAGAGGAGCAGGAAAAAGAAAGCAGTATTCAAGAGTAGACTCACAAGAAATATTATATCACACTATGTAAAAACTATTTTCAAACTATCAGATGAGAGCACTAAATGGTGAATCCTTTGCTTGCATCTTCACAAACAGCTTTATTCCTATCTTTGATATCTCTTTTATTCCCTTTCAAGGCCCTTTTGAAGACCCTGACCTGGAGCTACACTCTGACTTCAGGTTGCTGCAGGAATGGAACCCACTCTCAGGGCCTCACGACCAGCTGCTTTTTGACATCCCAGGGATGCTGCCTAGAAGACTAGGATGCCTTCAGGGTGCCAGTTTTTTGTGGCTCTGGAGGCAGGCTGATTCAAGGCTGGTGCCGCCGACTGATGCGTCACGGGAGAACAACGAAGATCAGAAGCAGCGGGCTTGCTGCTGTCTGTGAGCCCGGAGGCACAGAGCTCAGAAAAATCGACGCAACAGACTTCTGACATCATAACTCAGCGAGTTGCTTTGTTATGTCTCCCCTCTCGCTGTGAAATGGGAAACTTCTTTTTCCCTTATCAGGGAGAGAGAGCCTATGGCATGTTGAATACCGGTCGAACAAGTAGTCTTTGGGGTACTGTGTCTTTATTGATGCTTTGCTGCACACTTGAGTGCTTAGCACGGGGGGCGTTGATGCTTTTTGCTGGTGTGAGGGCCGGTTGGGGTTGTTGCCTTACAGCTGCTGCTGCTTATGCATGGGAGGGGAGCTGGGGGGGCTTTGGGGTTCTACCATTTAACTGTCATTCATTCCTTGGAGCACTCCTCTGTTCTTGTAGATGTTTGCGAAGAAAAGGAATTTCAGGATGTATATTGTATATATTTCTCTGACATTTAATGTACCTACTTATTAAAATGGAAAAGATCAGCTAAAGTTATTAAATTTATTGAAATTACTTTTATTAAGGTTACTAAATTTAAAGGAAGGGATAAGAGAAATTATAAAGAAAATAAGGAAATGGCGGGGAAGTTAAAAATTTTGTAAAACACAAGAACTTTTACAGATGCTGGAAGTCCAAAGCAAGACACATAAAATACTGGTGGAATACAACAAGTCAAGCAGTGTCTATGGAAATAAATAAACAGTCAATGTTTCGGGCTGAGATCAAACTCAGGACCAGAAAGGAAGGGGGAAGACCTAGAATAGGCATGAGAGGCCGAATGGCTTCTACCGCTCACAGTCTAATGATAAAGTTTTTCCAACAAGTTTGTGAGAATAACCTCAGGTGCCAATATGAAGATGACAAAGAAGTTGCCCTGACTGCACAGGAATAGGACCCTTGAGACAGCACGTCTGACCCAAACAGAATGCCAAATTAACCTTCTTCTGCCTGTCCATGTACCATATCCCCCCATTCTCTATGTATTCTTGAGTCTGTTTAGCAGTCTCTTCAATGCCACGATTGTATCTTCTTTCATCACATGCTGGTAAAGTACAGTACTTGAAATAAATAGAGCCAAAACTACTGATTAAGAAGCAGAAAGAACAAAGCTGAGGTTGAAATATCCAACAAGCATGTCACTGAAGCATGACAGAATTTTTGAATTGGTAGTTAGCAAGAAAGATAGAAGAAGGTGCGTAAAGTATGGGGATTGAGGGTGAGCAAACATAAACAAAATGAAGAGAATCTGCAAACAACAGAACACAACAGGAGGAAAAGGACTAGAGCTATAACCATTTTCAGCTGGACCTCCAAGCTTCTGAGGAACATATTGTGGCAATTGTGTTTAATAGTTAAGTTTACTTCTATTGGATGCACTTACTTAATAAACTTGTTGCGCTTATAATCATTGTGCCTGAATTCTGGGTGGTTTGTTATAATCACAATCATGCTCCCTGAGTTAGAATAAATGAAATATAAATTGGCAAGTGCAATGAATTTGGGAAAGAGAACCCAATCCATTTACTTACAAGATGGCAAACATGCTTGTCACTATTTGATCCTGTGTTTTGATTTTTTTTCCAACTACATTGGGATTCCTCGGACACTTTCAGTACTAAAAACAGAAAATGATGTAAACATTCAACGTGTCAGTAAGCTTCCGTGGAAAGTGAAACAGTTTTACCTCTGGAGCATTTCGTTTGACCTGAGAGAGAAGAAAGGTAGTTATAGCTAACAGAGAAAGTGATGGCAAAAGATGCAGAGGACAAAAGAGACAAATCTGGAAGGAGGGAGTCAGATGACCTAATGTGACAGTTAGAAGATGAACAAATTGGGCTTCTTTGCCAGTAAAATGAGTTGCTCATATTAATGCCATGGGACGTATCCAGCAGGTGAGACAACCAAAATAGAAACAAGGAAAGAAAGGAGAGAAACAAATGAGACAAAATGTCAGATCAAAATGACCAAATAAAGAGAATGGTAAATTACCTAAAGTTGGAGAATTAGTATTAAATGCTGGACAAAGAGTCTGTTACAGAGCAATTTCATTAAGTCTACCAGGAAAATGTCAATGAGGTACAGTATATTGAAACAAATAAATTAGGGCCACACACTAATTAAGAATGGATAGAACAAAAGAGAACATGAGTCACATCATTGAAGTAGGTGAACTTTGTGACAGAATTTGTGATAAATATGTCAGCCTCATTCAGGGAGTCATGAAGTGCACAAGAAGAACAGAAATGAGAAAAATAATAAGCGAACTATAAAATACATTTTTGGATAAAAAGAGTATGATAAATTAGTCATTAGCAGGTTAAATCAAAGTGAAATGCTTTAAAGATCTGAGGGGATAGATATATTTGAAGCTTGTTCATGCCGACCACAGAATCCTCCCTGCTAGACCCTGCTTGTGCTGAGCTCATTAACCTCTATTCCACATACCTATCCATATGTCTGTTAAATTGTACCTATATTTGCCAATTCTACTTGCAGCTCACTCCAGCCACTACTACACTATGATATAAAGAAATTAACTCTCAGCTCTCATTTAAATCTTTCCTCTCTGAAACTTTATCTGTGCCCTCTGCTGTGGACTCCCTAACCCTGGTGAAAAGACTATGGCTGTCCGTCCACTTTATGCATTCCTCCCATGATTTTATAAACTTCTATGAGGTCTGCCCTCATTCCCAACACTCTAACCAACCTCTTCCTATAACTCAGACCCTCTATCCCAGGCAACATCCTTAGAACTCCCTTCTGCATCCTTTCCAGCTTGACAATATTTTTACCATAAACTATATACAATACTCTAAGAGTGGCCTCACCATCAACTTACAGAAAATAACTGCAAATTAATTTTCTTAGTCTGAAACTTGATGCCCTGACTGATGAAGGCCCACATGTTAATGCCTTCTGTTGAAACCATGTATCTATTTTCTATCTGTATTTTTTTTTGTGGCATGTTTATTATGGTAATCGGTCACCTAGGTTAGGATGTGGTAGAAGCAAATGAGCATAGTTACGAATTCATGCTTGTGGTTAATTAATTGTTTAGTTCGGTGGTGAGCGCTTGAGCCACAGAAAATGATATTTTTGTTGACTGCTATTATTACACTCAGTATCACTAATTGGAACATAATTAGACTGTTAATTGGAAAAATATCATACCACTATTACTACATTATTATTGCACTTAGTGTTGCTAATTTAGCTTGACCGCTTACTACGCTAATTGGAGTGTTATTATACCATCTAGTATCACTAATAAGATCACTATATTACTGGTTTTAGTTTGTTAGTTTTTTATGGTATAAGTTCTTTTTGTAATAAAGGACCAAACATACTTCTTTTGATTGAAAGTTTGTTATTTGAAGCATATTATACAGTCAACTCTCTGGGTCAGTCTCTGAGTAGTTATGGCTTGTTTTAAATTAACTGTGGCATTTTGTCAACTATATATATATATATATATATATATATTCCAAACAAATACCAGTCTACAGCTAAAGATTGCCTCAGACTCGTTAGTGAAATTGGAATCTCAACACTGAGAACATGTCAGAAACAGGAGTGGCTTGCGGAAAGCAAATCCCTTTCATTGATTCAAGCTGTGTATTTGTGGTTTGAGCACATTTTGAAAGGTCAGTGCTGCCTCCACTGGGGAGCATTACTTGATTGTGCAGTGTTTGCCTGAGGTTTTGTTGCTTTGTTTTATTGAAGTGTTGAAATATTTCACTTGCCGATATTTGAACTGAAGGCTGTTTGTTTGGTCTGCTTTAAGCACTGTGGAGGCACAGACAGTTTGCTTGTTAGCTAGGTTTATTGAATCAATTATCACCAGTGCTGTGGGTGAAAAAAGAGTTAATTGCAAGTCATGCAAATAGAGAAATTAACGTGTGTATTGAAGCATGGAATTGGTGCAAAAGATCCAGCAGATGGGGCTTTCAAAAAGAAATTGAAGCTAAAGCTAAGGCTAATCTAATTGGAATGTCTTCAAAAGGAGTATGAAACAAATGTGAACAAAATTAAAGGTTTCATACCATCAATTAATGATCTTATGAAAATTAAAGAAAATGTCTTACGAGTGAAATCTTGTCTTGAGGACTTGACTAATCTCAGTGAAGCTGTTGCTAAGCAACATCACATGCTAATCTCATTACTTCCCAAGCTTGAGCAGGAAACACAAAATTGATGTTTTACAAACATTGATCGCAATTGTAGTGTGTTCACAGGAGATGTGAAACAATGGTTGAACCAAACATGTTATATTGAAGGACACGTAGTTGCAAAAAGTCAATATGTGTCTCACCTTCCATCAGACAATGTTTTTCAAATTCCAAGACATTTTGACTACGCATAGAGCAGGTGACCCACAGAATGATGTGAAACTGAACGACAGTGTGTTTAACATCAGCACTCGAATTTCTGTTGCAGGAAAAAAATCTTCATCTTCTTCTTCCTCTTAACACATTAAAACAGAGGCCAATTTAGCTGCATTAATTGCACGTCAATGATTATACTGAACAGCAAATTTTTTGAAGCTGTTGCTTCCTCAAAAATGCCTTTTTTGTTATAATAGACCACTTGAAGCTGATCACATGTAATTTCAGACTACTTGTATCACATAGGAATTGGAGACACAAGAAAATAACTTTTATTGAATATAATGCATTTATTTGCACAATGATACTAATACTTTGCAGTAGTTCAACTAAGCTAAAAATGTTTTGTTGATGATTTTCATTTGCACTCACTGTCTGAGGCTTCTCACTTAAGTGTCCAACAATAATCAACCAGCATTGATGGATTCCAGTTGCTTATTTTTGTCACACTTTTTGTTCCTCTTCCCTCTGGGAGAAGGTTCAGGAGCTTGAAGATTTATACGGCCAGATTTGGGAACAGCTTCTTTCTAACTGTGATAAGACTGCTGAACAGATCCTGACCTGGATCTGGGCCGTACCTTCCGAATATCCGAACCTGACTTGCACTACCTTACTTTCCCTTTTCTATTTTCTAATTAAGATTTATAATTTAAATTTCTATTATATTTACTTCGATTTGTATTTCAGGGAGCACAAAGCGCAGAATCAAATATTGCTGTGATGATTGTACGCTCTAGTATCAATTGTTTGGTGACAATATAGTAAAGTAAATTCGATACCATTTTTCTATGACTACAACATGCTGGTAAAACCTTTCACCATGTTTTTACCGCTGATAGCACCAGGATTTGCAGGGAAGAAGTCTAAATGGAAATGCAGAAAATGAATCTTTAGTAACATGTTGCACTTCATTGTTTTGTATGCTTAAAGCATGTTGACAACCAGCTGCATGTAGTTTCATGCTCGGTAGCTGCTAAGAAAATTTTCAACAACATCCTTGAAGTTCATTGAATTGCCTGCTATTGATGACCTATTTGATTTGTGGACCAACAAAAATGCCTTCCTTAATCTTAGAATCAGTTATTCTGGGAAACATCTGTCTCAAATATCAAAATGCTTCATGGACATTTTTATGTCTGGCATCAGCAAATTCTAACCTTACAGTCTTGAACCCTATAATTCTGCTTTTGCCTTTGACAATCTCTGAGTCTCTGACTAGGATATTTAACTCAGATTGAGTACCAGATGAGGATTACTTGACATAAAGGGATCAAAATCAGTATCAGTGTTATCTTCCATTCCTGGCTTGTTCATCATGGCATCTTCATCTGCCTACTCCAGATTCCATGTCTCTGGTGGCTCTGGTACTGGAAGACTATCATCAAGCAGCACAGGTTTCATGGTTGAAGGGAGATTGGGGTATTCAAAGGATTTCTTGTCTTTAGCAGAGAAACCTAACTGGTCAGAAAGAAGTAGTAGTCTCTCGCATGATCCTTCTGTTCTCGCAATATCATCAGGGCAATGAACAGCACTGACTTCCAAGTACATCTGAGCCAAGCTCTGAGATTGACAGTGTACATAGCACAACAGATGTGAGCAACCCAGGCTTTGTCTTGGTCACCAATTTTACACCCAAAATAGAGCTCAGAGGCTTTCTTAATAAGAGTCATAATCTGCCTTTGAGATTTAAGCGCATACTCACCACAAATATAGCAGAATGTATCGTGGTTGTTGCAGCATTGGTGAGACATTTTGCTATCACAAATACTCCTGAAAAGACAATTACTTCATTATAATTACTACTCACAATATGCTACGAGTGTAGGGCATGTGCATCAACATGATCACAAACTGATATACATGTAAATGCAATGCATAAAACAGTGTGTTTGTGATGCTTTTATAGCCATTCCCATAAACAAGATGGAAAACTTTTCAGCTTACATTGTGGACAACATTTTAAGTGACTTGAATTATGAATTGAAATAACAAATACAGCCAATTTCAAAAAGTGGTGTGTGATAGAGAAATTCCACGGTGATTTTCATGATAAGCATCCCAAAATCCTTAAGATACACCCAAAAGTATTCAGGAAACAAAATTTATGTTGTCCAGTGTCATCGAAGGGCAAAGATGTGCTGGAAGAGCAAGAGCTGTACCTCTTGGAAAAGTTACGGAAAGGAAGGAACTGTTTAAATTGGAGGAAGAAATTGTTGTCAATCTGGCTAAAATTGACGTGCTAAGAGTTTTAAATGTGGTGAGTGCTCAAAGTGCTCCAGTAGGACAGTCATATACTGTGAGTTCCTATACTGAAAAGGCACAAAGAAAAACAAAAACACCCAGTGTCAATGCTGATTTATTCATTCCTCAAGTGTCAGTGAAACATGTACAGGACGCCCAACAGGTAGTTCAGGATGTTTACTCTCAGCTTGTATGAATGTAGCACTCTGAACCCATGTCATATGCAACAGCTCAAAGCGCTCATGGGGACATTAATTTACAGCATGGAGATACTCTTGTTTCAGACAATAGATGCCAAAAGAGTATTATTAATGTTATGAGAAAGCAAAATGAAATGACAATCTTATTGGTACAACAGCAGAACTTGTGGCATAACAACAGAAGAAATTCTTTGCCTATAAAAGAGATTCAAATCTTTAACAGACATCTGTTCCGCAAATCTAAGATCTAAAGAGGATAATTGTAACAGGTGGATGTTGCAACTATTTGGTTTCGCTTGAATAAATGGACCCAAATTTGATAGTTCCTTCAAAACCCACTTTATTGTTAACACAGAGAAGAAATAGAGAGTTGTGAGAAACGTGTTATATTGTACACTACCTATACCACTGATAGGTAGGGCTAATTTAAGCAACCCCTAGTAGTCTGCACCGCCAAGTATACTTAGCAACGTCTACATGGTCCCTGAAGCTGTCGATCAGCCGTGGGCTGGCTAGAGTGGAAGTCCTTGGCACCAGTTCAACTGCTCGGCCCAAAGGTGGGACCCAGGCGAGTGGTCTCCTCAAGAACGAACTTGCCCTCCTTTATCGCACTATCCCAGTCCAGCTGAAAGGGGCTAGGCCTCCAATCTGACGCTTACATGACCCCAACTTAGCCAGTCCAAGTCCTGGTCACATATTAAGTGACCATACATCCTCCACACTTGCAAGTACCAAGGTCGATATGACCTTCAACAATCGGCCTCTGCCTCCCCAGGGACAAAGCATCCTATTAAGTTTACAACCAAACAATGTAAAAAAAAATAATTTTTAGAAACGAGGTAGTTGATGGCTTTTATGCAAATCAGCACTTTTAGCTTGCTCTCAGGCATGTTATCCGATAGACCAGAGGCATGTATTGTTCTTCCCTTATTTAGTATCAAGGGTCAATCTGCCCAACAACATAACAGGACCACAAATTCCTAATTGTTAACCATTCCTTTACCATATCCATTTTCATATCCACTCACTCTACCCATACACTATACACTTACCTATACAATATCCATTTCGTATTTTGCATTCATGAGGGCTTTTGGTAAGACTGACAGCTATAAAGACTGCCTTTATTTCCTTGAACAGTACAGTATAGGTCACCCTAGAGAGCTTGTCAGAAGTTGCCAGCATGTTGATCCAAGGAAGGATATGTAAAAGCTAAGGCTTTACTACAGGAACATTTTGATAATGAACAGAAACTTATGCCTGCCTACATGCAAAAGGCTCTTTCTTGGTTACTTATCAAATCTGAAGATGTGAAAGCGCTTCAAAACTACAGTCGTTTTCTTAGAGGCTGTTGTAAAGCCATGGGAGAAATTCAGTACACATGTGAGCTGGACATGCCTGCCAATATGTCAATTGTTATAAAGAAATTGCTGTATATGTTTATGGATACATGAAGAATGGAAGTCTGTGAAACGCAAGAAAGACACAGCTATCAGATTACTTTTGCTGACATTGTTGATTTTATTGAAAGACAAGTAAATATTGCTACATACCTAGGGTTTGGGAATACACAAGATGCTACATCACTGACAATAAGCAAAGGTGTGAAAAAAACTAAGTCACAGCTTCATTCTTAGGCTAAAGAAGCAGTTTTGCCCTTACTGTGGCCTCTGTGAGAAGTAAAGCTAAACTGAACCTGGAAATAATAGAACAGAAATGGTTGCTAGAGCTATTTTTCGGCGAGCGTATTTACATTTAGCAAATGACTTGAGCTACCAGGCTTCACATCTGAGTATAAATTCAGAATCACAACCAGAATCAGGTTTATTATCACCAGCATGCATCATGAAATTTTTAACTTAACACCAGCAGTTCAATACAATACATAATATAGAAGAAGAAAACAAAATAATAATAATAATAATAATAATAATAAATAAGTAAGTCAATTGTAGTATACATATATTGAATAGATTAAAAATCATGCAAAAAACAGAAATAATATATATTTAAAAAGTGAGATAGTGTTCATGGGTTCAGTCCATTTAGGAATCAGATGGCAGGGGGAAGAAGCTGTTCCTGAATCACTGAGTGTGTGTCTTCAGGCTTCTGTACCTCCTAACCGACAGTAACAGTGAGAAAAGGGCATACCCTAGGTGCTGGAAGTCCTTATTAATGGATGCTGCCTTTCTGAGACACCACTGCTTGAAGATGTCCTGGGTACTTTGTAGGCTGGTACCTAAGATGGAGCCGACTAAATTTACAACCCTCTGCAGCTTCTTTCGATCCTGCGCAGTAGCTCCCTCACCATACCAGACAGTGATGCAGCCTGTCAGAATGCTCTCCACTGTACATGTATAGAAGTTTTTGAGTGTGTCTGTTGATATATCAAATCTCTTTAAACTCCTAATGAAGTATAGTCACTCTCTTGCCATCTTTATAACTGCATCGATATGCTGGGACCGGGTTAGCTCCTCAGAGATCTTACACTATAAGACCATAAGATATGGGAGCAGAATTAGGCCATTTGGCTCATCGAGTCTGCTCCACCATTTAATCATGGCTGATGCTTTTTTTCTCCTCCTCAACCCCATTTTCCCGCCTTTTCCACATAACCTTTGATGCATTGTCCAATCAAGAACCCATCAATCTCTACCTTAAATGCACCCAACAACCTAACTGCCACAACTGAACGTGGCAACAAATTCCACAAACTCACCACCATCTGGCTAAAGAAATTTCTCCGCATTCTGTTTTGAATGGACACCCCTCTATTCTGAAGCTGTGCCCTTTTGTCCTAGACTCTCCCACCATGGGAAACATCCTTTCCACATCTACTCTGTCTAGGCCTTTCAATATTCAAAAAGTTTTAATGAGATCCCCCCTCATCCTTCTAAATTCCAGTAGTACAATCTCAGAGCCATCAAACGTTCCTCATATGATAACCCTTTCATTCCTGGAATCATTCATGTGAACCTCCTCTGAACCTTCTCCAATGCCAGCATATTTCTTCTAAGATGAGAAGCCCAAAACTGTTCACAATACTCAAGGTGAGGCCTCACCAGTGCCTTATAAAGCCTCAACATCACATCCTTGCTCGTGTATTCTAGAACCCTTGAAATGAATGTTAACTTTTCATTTGCCTTCCTCACCACCGACTCAATCTGCAAGTTAATCTTTAGGGTGTTCTACACAATGACTCCCAAGTCCCTCTGTATCTCAGATTTTTGGATTTTCTCCCCATTTAGCAAGTAGTCTGCACATTTATTTCTACTACCAAAGTGCATGAACATGCATTTTCCAACATTATATTTCATTTGCCACATTTCTTGCCTATTCTCCTAATCTGTCTAAGTCCTTCTGCATCCTGCCTGTTTCATCAACAGTACCTGCCCCTCCACCAATTTTCGTGTCATCTGCAAACTTGGCAATAAAGCCATCTATTTTATCATTTAAATCATTTATATACAGCATAAAAAGAAGTGTACCAACAGCGATCCCTGCAGAACATCTTGACACCCAGGAACTTGAAACTGCTCACTCTCTCCACTTCTGATCCCTCTATGAGATTGGTGTGTGTTCCTTCATTTTATCCTTCCTGAAGTCCATGATCAGCTCTTTCGTCTTACTGACGTTGAATGCAAGGTTGTTGCTGCAACACCATTCCACTAGTTGGCATATCTTGCTCCTGAATGCCCTCTCATCTCCATCTGAGATTCCACCAACAATGGTTGTATCATCAGCAAATTTGTAGATGGTATTTCAGCTATGCCTAGTGATATAGTCATGGGTATAGAGAGAGTAGAGCAGTGGGCTAAGCACACACACCTGACTTGCACCAGTGTTGATTGTCAGTGAGGAGGAGATGTTATCACCAATCTTCACAGATTGTGATCTTTCAGTTAGAAAGTCGAGGATCCAATTACAGAGGGAGGTACAGAGGCCCAGGTTCTGTAACATTGCACTATTGTGGGAATGATGGTCTTAAATACTGAGCTATAGTTGATGAACAGCATCCTCACATAGGTGTTTGTATTGTCCAGGTGGTCTAAGGCCGTGTGGAGAGCCATTGAGATTGCTTCTGCTGTTGCCGTATTGTGGTGACAGGCAAATTGTGGATTTAATTTTGAGTGCAGCTCTGAACAATGGTTTCCTACAAGTCATGAAATCCAGACCAGAAAATGCTGATTAAAATTCATTTGGATGTCTGTGGTGTGGTTGTAAATCAGGAGGTGAGCAGGTTGTGTGTAGTTTCAAAGAAAGCATTGTCGATACATTGTAAATATGAAATAGTCTTTTGATGTTTAGCAAATGAAATGTCGAGCCCCATTTTGGGCCAGCAGACCTTTTGACCTAAAGCGTCTCCGTATGATACCTGTTGTACCTCGTTTTGAAGAATAAAGAAGCTGCTTTCCATCTATCTGCTTCCCATTTCTCTAGTGACTTCATCTATGCAACAACATTTAGTGTCAGAAGTGGGATACCTTCATGCAAACATTGCACGGCCAGGAATCTTAGCAGTCTAAGTGGGTGAGTATTTTTAAAGTTACTGGTCAGGTCGGTGGTCGACAGGAACACGAGGTATCACATATACAGAGAGCTGAACTGGTAGATATAAAAGTAGTGTGTGCACATGCATGTGTGTGTGTATGTAAGTGACAAAATTTTGTGTGTTATTTTGGTGGGATGGAACTACAAGTTGTGAAGTGTGGTTACCGAAGGTTTGGGACACCAGAGTGGGGTCTTGTATACTCGTTCAGGAGCTGCATTTTAACCTATGCGTTTGGCAAGTGTGATGCAAAGGAATACAGCAGGCTTTATGAGTTCAGATGCTCAAAAGTGGCAGATTGCGGAGTACATACACTGCAGTTATAATTATGTGCTGTTAATTATGTAATTAACAGGTAGCCGTCATTATATTTTGCAGAGAGTGGGAATTAATGTAGAGATACTTCAGAGAGAGGTTTTACCCAGATATATCTGTCAGGGTGGCAATGTCAGGTTGAGGACCCTGGTGATCCAATCCAGTCCTTGACTCTGATCATTCATAAGCCCTTCATCCTCAGGGAAAAACAAAGCATTTTGTCAGAGTTGCCCTCACTTAAAGTCAGAATTCTGGTGCAAGCTCGAGGAAATATTTGAAATTCACCAGATGCACACCAAAGATACACACATTTTGGTAAAAACAAAGTGCCCAAGGAATATGTGGGACAATATGGCCCAGGGGCTGTGGGGTGGTATAAAGCCAACTACAGGAAATGCCAGGAATGAATGAAGATATCTCTCCTTCAAAGGGGAAGAGAGTAGTGATTGGGGGGAGGTGAGAGTAACTCGGGAGTGATAATGGCAGTGATTCAAAGAGCTGATGAAACAGCCTTCAGTTATGCAGAACATAAATATCGAGCGTACGAGGAGTATTCCATAAGAAAATAAGATATAGGAGAGGACGGAGGTCATCTGGCCCATCGAGTCTGCTCCGCCAATCAAATGCAATTTCTTTGCAAATGCAAATCTCTATGCCCAAATTATTGATTAATTCAATTATATTGTGAATATAGTTATTATAGCCCAGTCCAAACATGCTTAGAATTAATTCACCAGAATCTGCTTTATTTTCTTCATTATTTGAATACAAATTATACAATTGTCAGTACTCTGAAAATCAATAACTGAAAGGAAAATACGGTTCATGCTAGATTCCTAACATAATCACAAAATATTGAGAATTCTCTGCAAGTGAGATCAGATTTGTGGGCAGAGAAACGTTATTTTAAATTAATGATCTCTTATCAACAATAGCAATGTCTTTTTTTTTAACACTATCCTTTAGCAGTAACCATACCTTTCATGTGCAATGAAAGCAAAGCAGTGATAAAAATGTCCAGATGGTAAAAATCATAATGTGGAAATATTTAATGGAGATAAATTTAAAATGTACACAGATTTGAATAGTGTACTAATGAGTAGTCCTATGTCAAAAAATGGCAATGATTGGACAGGAGAACCACCATACATGCCTAAATATGGAGGCCTAAGGTTTGCTGGAAATGAAGCCTCATCTGTATAATGGCCAACTGCAGATGTAAATAGTGTTCCCTGATGCTGTTCCTACATCAGTAGCTTTGTGAATTATCTGTCTCAGGCATCTGGATGTTATGTTGGTGGAGGGGGAGAATAGTTGCTGTGAAGACATCAGAAATGCACTTACTTCTCTCACTCTGCATTAAGCACAAAACAGAGGTAATGAATAAACTGCTCTTTATTGGGCTTGGGCGCTGGTCAAGTTGCCCTAGTCCTGAAAAAGATTGCTATGTTTTTGTTTCTCTCCAATGTAGCAGAAAATTCCAAAAGAAACATTGGGAACTGGTTAACCTACTTAAAATCAAAGTATGTATTTTGAACAAAATCTAATAACATTCTGATTGTTGGGCATTTTACCTAGAAATTGGACACTGTGTAGTCTAAGTTCTCATCAACAATTCCCATCCTTAGAATGCACAATCACAATCACTGATACAACAGAAATATAGATTCATAATCATAAACATTCTGATTAATGGTGATTGAAACAGTTTATATAAGGTAACAGACACAACTTTTGTCAGTAAATTTATAGGATTAGCTATCAGTTAATCAGTTTAGTTTAACACCATTGGACTGGAATATTATAGAATCCTTTCACATCCTTCATTCTGTTGCAGTCAAAATCCACCATTAATTTCCTTAATCCTGCTTTATAGGGGACGAACGGAAATTCACTTCTAATTTCACCATTGGCCTTTATCTCTGGGACCCTGGTACAGTACAAAGACAACATTACTGGTTAAAGAAACACGCTGACAAAACATTTTTAGGGATTTTGAAAGAAATTAAAATCAGTCTATAGCAAAGCTGTAAAATAGTATTGATCTGTAGAATCCTCAGCATTCATTTATCATACCCAAAACCATTTGGCAGCAGAGCCTTTGATACTGCAATATTCAGGGAGAGACTTGAGCAGCTAGTCAAAGTCTTGGAGAAAGCAAGAGATTTTAATGAGTAACTTAAAAAGAAGAAAGGATTCATGGCTGCTGCCTCACATCTCCAGTAACCCAAGTCTGATCCCGATCTCTGGTGCTGTCTAAGAGGAGCTAACATATTTACACATTCTCCCGAGGACTGGCCATTTTCTCACTTGGTGCTCTAGTTTTCACTCATATCCCAAAGATGTCAATTGGTTCAATCACCTCTCTGGTGAAGAGATTTAGTGACGGTGGATGTTTGATCTGTGGCATGGATTTGGTGGAATAAAGAGCCCGTTCCTACGATGCTGTATGATTCTGTGACTCTGAGGGTTTGGGAATTGTAGAGCTTTTGGGAGGAATTTGGAGCTTAGATCCTCCAAAAGAAAATTGTCAAGGTAAATTAGTTAAATTTAACATGCATGCATGGATAAGAGCTGGAAGAGTTCAGATACCTTAACAGATTCTAGGGCAGTGTGAAATAGAAAGGATACATAGAGTAATCTATGGAAGAATTTGAAAATAAATAAACAAAATTTAAACCTGAAACACTGATAGATGAAAATCTTATATTTCCATACTTCAGAACATTGTGGAAGCCTTTATAGCATTCATCAATGGTATAACCTTTTCCATCTCCCAAACATTGCATTTCTTCTGACATTATGAAGAACCATCTTCCACCACCACCCAGTCCTTATATTTACCTCAAATCCAGCCATGATCTTTTGGAATTTTTATTTTTGTTGTTTGAAGTTTTATTCCTTTACTGGGCAAAAGGAATATTTTGAGGCAGCAAATTGGATCAACTTTTAAATGTGCAGTGAATTCCGGTTAAAAGGGACAAATCAGATATTTTGGACAGCTTGGCTCCATTAAGCAGCCATCCAAATTAGGTGAAGTTTCACAGAAATAGTTAAAAATGTATAAAAAAAGCCAACTACCATTTAACTGAGTATCGAATTATGTATTTAAATGAAATACAGAACAAATTAGAACACAATCGATAGTACTATAGTACTATAAAACAGTGCATTTGTTCCTAATAGTTCTTGACAGAGGAATTCATACAGTGTATGCTGCTGCCTTCTTTTGATTGACTGTAAATTAAGAAAATCAGCGTAGGCACCTTCTTCCAATGTTATTGGAATCTTCCTTTTCATTGTAACATTCAAGATGATTGTTGACACCTTCAAATTCTTCATAGTTCCTAACTTGTTGAAGTTGTGAAAATCGTTTCACTTTCACTCCCAGCCCTTTTTGGCATCTCCTAGCCTGACTGCTTGAAACCGTAGTGAGTCTTGCTGCTTATTTCTCACCAGCTATCAGTGACAAGGATCACTGTTTTTTGAATACAAGCACACACAAGTGACAATATTTAAAAATTGTTCACTCTAAGCATGATGTAGACTCTAACGGCCACACAAGTGTATGCATCTGACACCAGTTAGAAACTGCTTAGCAACAGTCTCCTGTCACAAGTAAGCAGCATAGTGTCTCAAATAAGCAAAGAGGATCCTGACTATTTTCTTGATTTTTTTTCCCCTTTAAGTGCTGTCCCAAATTAGTGGCTGCCCTGATTAACCAGTGGCCTGATTAACTAGAATCCACTGTATTTCCAAGCAATAAATTTTCTCTGATGAAGGGTTTCGGCCCGAAATGTCGTTATTACCTCCTCCCATAGATGCTGTCTGGCCTGCTGAGTTCTGCCAGCATTTCGTGTTTTAAAAAATTTTCTCTGTTGACTATTTATAAAGATTGGTCATTGGTTGGTTGTTATTTTCTTTGCTGGTATGCAGCCATCCATTTCATTCCACACTTGAAGTTGAACTTTATCCTCAGCTGTCCTCTATGTCTGCTATATGTCAGAAGAAGCTGAATTATTTCATGCTGGTGAAAGTGATTTTTGCTTTGCGCAGGCTTACAGAGAGAAGACAGAAATATGGCGCACAATTCAAAGGGATACCTGAGAGATTTTTGCATTCAAAAGCTGATCATTTATTTGTTCCATACTGTGTTCAGAAGCTGCTCCTTCTCCTTACCTGATTTTTAACATGCCATCGATCAGACCTATTCCTTCTACTGTGAAGACGCAATCTAAGAGTGGCTCAGAGAGTGGATTCTGGAAAGTGATTTCTGCAGTCATCTCACGCTTCAGAAAGGCATTCCCCGATATCTGAAGAAACAAATTTGTTACATGCTGTGATTATTCATTATTCCAAACTGCTAAAAAAGGTCAAATTAATTTATATTATATGTCCATGGCCCTAATGTAATATTTTCTGTTTCCAAGTAAGATAAAATCTTATCTTAAAGATTTCTAAAGAGTAAGAGAACTAGTCTTCACTACTGGGGAATATTCTCTTACTAATTTGAAGACTTGGAGCTCTAAATTGCTTTCCATCCATATGTATTTGAAGCTGATGCCAGCAGTTTTGATAGAGAATTCACAATGTCAGTAGAGATGAAAAATGTGCTTGGAATCCTCCTTCCCTCACAATTACTCTTATTTGCCACATTCAGTTAGTTTGAAGTAATTTTAGCCACTGCACTGCTTAAGTGGAAATTTCCATGAAAATGAAGGCTTTTGCATTGTCTGTTTATTAAGCTGAATCAATCTATTTGCAGATGGTTTCTAGTTTGAGCAGAAAGTGAGAGGGTAAAAGACAAAGCAAGAGAAATTAAGAATATTGGAGAAGAAAGAGGAAAAGCCAAAAGGGTTGATGTTGGATGGAAAGGGGGAGGACAATTCTCACAATTTTAGTCATAGCTCTGTGATGGATGGGAGGACCTGGAGGTGGTGCTTTGGGATGAACAGGAAACAGTGCTGAATGAATCCCAGTGTCGGCTAAAAGCAGTGTGAGGGACAGTGCCAGCACAAAGCAGGTCAGCTCTGAAGGGTTGGGGGGGGGGGGGGGTGGGTAGATGCAATATGTAAACAATTCATGCTGTACCGTAAGTACGCATTTTACACTAGTCACCATCCAGGCCATGTTCTTTTCTCATTGCTGCCATTGCAGAGAAGTCCAGGGTCAGGAACAATGATTATCCTTCATCCATCTATCTCCTGAACCAGTGTGGGTAACTTCACTTACCTTAACCAACTCTCCATGCTCCCCAACTCTTCCTTTGCTCCATTGATGACTGCTTTGGGGTTTGTAAATTTCATCAACTTTGCCTCCAACTTCCAGCCTGCCCTTAAATTCACTTGGTTCATTTCTGACACCTCCCTCCTCTTTCTCAATCTCTCTGTCTTCGTCTCTGGAGACAAGCTGTCTACCAATACCTAATGCTACCATGGCTATCTTGAAGATACCTCTTCCCACCCTGTCTCCTGCAAAAATATTACTCAGTTTATTCAATTCCTTCGTCTCTGCCTCATCTGTTCCCAGAGTGAGGCTTCCCTTTCTAGGACATCAGAGGACATCTCCTTCTTCAAAGAATGGGGTTTCTCTTCCTCCACCATTGATGCTGCTCTCACCTACATCTCCATTTTCCAGATCACCCCATCCTCCTGCTGACTTAACAGGGATAGAATTCCTCTTTTCCTAACATACCATCCCATGAAATTCCACACCCGAATCATCCACGTACTGTACCTGTCCAAACTTCTCTCAAACATTGAAATCGAGCTTGCATGCAGTTCTTGCACTAGCCGCTCATTCCACACTCTCACGACCCTCTGAGTGAAGAAGGTTCCCCTAATTTTTCATTAAACTTTTCACTCTTAACCCATGACCTCTAGTTGTAGTTGCAACCAACCTCAGTGGAAAAAGCCTGCTTGCATTTACTCTATCTATACCCCTCATAATTTTGTACACCTCTATCAAATCTCCCCTCAAACTTCTGCATTCCAAGGAATAAAGTCCTCACCTATTCAATCTTTCCTAATAACTCCGATCCTCCAGTAATGGTAACAACCTTGTAAATTTTCTTTGTACTCTTTCAAACTTATTCACATCTTTCTTGTAAGGTAGGTGACCAAAACTGCACACAATACTCCAGATTAGACCTCACTGATACCTTATAAAACATGTTTGTATCTTTTCCATAATATATCTTTGTTCTGCAGGAAGACGGATCTCAGGGTAGCATATGGTGACATATACATACTTTGATAATAAATTTATTTTGAACTTGAACTTTCATTCCCATTTGTCTCTTCTCCCTAATGCTACCATACATCTATCCATTAGGGGCAATTTACAGCGACTAATTAACCTACCAACTTGGTTGTTTCTGGGAAGAGGGAGGAAAGCAGAGAGAAACCCATGTCAGCTTTTGAAGAAATTTCCCACAGGCATCACCTGAGATTCAGAAGTGATCCTGGGCTACTTGAGTTGTGTGGCAGCAGTTCTATCAGCTGCACCAGTGTACTGTTCCCAAATAGAGAATGGGAAAAGAAGAAGAAATTTCTTGTATTCCAGCATTAAATACATCTGCACTGTATTTTCTGTTTCTAAGTAAGATAAAATCTTATCTTAAAGATTTCTAAAGAATAAGAGAACAATCACTCTTCTTCACTACTGGGGAATATTCTCTTACTAATTTGATGACTTGGAGCTCTAAATTGTTTATAAAAACCTATAAACAACCCAAATTGTTTAGGTTGTTTCTAAAAGCCTAATCATTTTTAAATTAAGTTATTAATGAAAGCAGTCCAGTTTAGCTTCACGTCAATTCAGATGTGGTCTTATGCTGTGAAAGGTTATGGTTGCGAAACTTTCTCTCTATCAAAACAAGGCAATTACACTATTGAATGAGATCAGGGAATACGATGAAGTATCCCCATAGATGGACTGATAATTTTGGTGTCTGCAGTGAAAATGTAGTTCATAGTTTGTTGAAGATTATTACTTTTATGCTGACAGCAGGTCTGACCACAATAATGTCCCTCATTGCCATCGCATTTTCATTTGTTCTTGCATCAGCTACCACAGCAATCAGCTTGATCAGTTGATGATTTTCCAGACAGTTGCAAAATACTCTAAAAGGAATGTCTAGAGGCACTGTTTTGACTGAAAGAAAAAAATATAAAACAGGGAATATTAAAATAATGTAATAGTTTATATGAAATATTAGTTTCACACCTACATATATATTTACAAGCCTCAATGCATCACAAAGGAGTTGAAGTTATGGAATAGGATTAAGAGAGCCATTTATCAGCCTATGCCTGAATATTTACTTGGTCTTGCTTTGAGTGCTGAGAGCTCTGAATGGACAGAACATTCTATAATATCAGTGAACATTCCCACTGTTGTCTTTATGATGGAAAGAAGATCACTAATGAGCAGCTGGTGTTGTAAGTGTGATGTTTTCAAATGTCATTCGGGTATTTGGGCAGATACGACTAAATCTTAAAAGAGATTATTTCCTAAAATAGCAAAAGAACAGAGGCACAACGCAATATCACTAGAAATTTCGTTACCTTCATTCTTATCGACTACAATTTTGTTCATTCTCTGAGCCATAACTTCTTTCACAGTTTGTCCAGTATATTTCAGTATTTGGGCGGTAAGATGAAGGTTGAAAATCCTGCTTTCTAAACTGTGATTGGAGATGTTCACAAAAGCATGAATATCAGATCCATGTTTTACTGATGCATCAGCTTTCAGTCGCACAAGGAATTGCACTTCTTGTGCAGGTTCCAGTTTATTTCTCAATTGGGCTTCATTAACTATTTCTCTTTCTTCTTGAGACCCTAAATATATTGAAAAACACATTTATTAAAACAAGAAAAAGCAGGCAATAGATAATTTATTCATTTTTCTGATTGCTTTGTTTGAAATTATGAACAGATTTTTTACAACCTTGACCTACTGCAACTTGCCTGCCTCAGAACACTGTTTACAGAAGATGTCATCTCCCTGTCTCCTGGCCCAACACATCTCTCAAGCACCTGGATGGTAAAGACACCTATGACAGACTATTGCTTATTGACTACAGCTCAACATTTTAAGTGAGTCATAGCCAATCTCTGGACCCTAGTTATAAATGCCTCCCTCTGCAATTGGATCTTTGACTTCCTGACTGACATTACAATCAGTAACTCTAGGCAGTGACACCTCTGGCTCGATTATTCTAAATACCGGTGCTCCACAAGCCTGCATACTCATGGCTCCGTGGGCAGAATCTGCTCTAACTCCATTTATAAATTTGCAGATGATACCACTGTAGTGGGCTGTATTACAAACAATATCATGTTGGAGTACAGGAAGAAGGTCGAGAGCCTTGTAGTATAAACTATCCCCCTCAATGTCAGTACTGTAATAGAAAAAGTCTGGTCACTGACATTAGGAAGGGGAGGGGGTTGGTGCTCTGCTCCAGTTTACATCAATGGAATTCGGGTTGAGAGGATTGAGAGCTTCAAGTTCCTAGAAATGAACATTACCAATAGCCTGCCTTAGTGCATCCATGTAGACATCATGGTCAAGAAAGTTCACCAGCACTTCTACTTCCTCAGGAGGCTAAGAAGAGGGACGCCTCACGTCTTAATAAGCTGGTAAGGAAGGCGGGCTCTGTCGTGGGCAAAGTACTGGAGAGTTTAACATCGGTAGCTGAGCGAAGGGCGCTGAGTAGGCTACGGTCAATTATGGATAACTCTGAACATCCTCTACATAGCACCATCCAGAGACAGAGAAGCAGTTTCAGTGACAGGTTACTATCGATGCAATGCTCCTCAGTCAGGATGAAGAGGTCAATACTCCCCAATGCCATTAGGCTTTACAATTCTACCGCCAGGACTTAAGAACTTTTTAAAAGCTATTATTAATGCTTTTTGAGACGGTGATTTAGATGCATATCATATTTTTTTTTACTGAGTTAAGTATTGTATGTAATTAGTTTTGCTACAACAAGTGTATGGGACATTGGAAAAAAAGTTGAATTTCCCCATGGGGATGAATAAAGTATCTATCTATCTATCTATCTATCTATCTATCTATCTATCTATCTATCTATCTATCTATCTATCTATCTATCTATCTATCTAAAGAAATCTGGAATGCCTCATCAACTCCTAACAATTTTTATTGAAGCACCATAGAAAGCATCCTATCTGGATGCATAACAGCTTGATATGGCAACTGTTCTATATGACTGCATGAAACTACAGGGAGCTTTGGGAACAGCTCAGGATTTCATGCAGCTATTTTTTTGTATTTGCTATAAAATGTGATTTTTTATGTTATATTATGATATACTGGAGTAATAAAAATTTCTAACAGGTATATTTTCTCACAGGTATTTCCTTTGCTTACCCTCACGATGCTTGTAATTGTGAGTGATGTCTTCACGATAATTACTGTTGCAGCTCTTGGTGCTAATACATTTGCCTACACGACGAGTGTCAACAGATAGCTTTGTTTTTTTGCCATTCCTGAATCTTAACCATGTTACCACATCTGCATTGACCTCCGCAAAAACGAAAGGGACATCATACTTCATCTCCACTGCCCCTTCTTGGATTGCTTTCACTGGGGCAGGTCCACAGCAGTAAATTCCTAAACAGGAAAGCATGGAAATGATTGAGAAAAAATAATTAATCAACGTAAGAATTATCTTCAATTTAACAAGTCCCTTCCAGAAGCCCAGACTGGCTAGAGGTGTTTAGAAATGACATACTGCTATGAATCTGCAAGCCTCCACTTTCATGCTTTGCTAGGCAAGAGCATTGAAATAATTGTGCACCCTCATATCTGGAAGCAGCAAAAATGACATGAAAACATTAGATTTTGGTACTTATTGTGCCAACTTAACAAATAAAAGTCAAATTTCTCCGAGAAGCCCAAAACCAATTAACCTGTTACTGATCATATCAGAGTAACTAAGTCAGGATTATGAAAAGAGATGAAATGCATGAGAACTATAATCTTGATGCAAGATCTTGCAGTTGAATTATTTTACGAACTTTCTCTGCTGTTGGCTTTTATATTTATAGTCCGGGCAATGACCCAATATTTTATTTTAGTCATACCTTCACTCTTCTCCTGTGGAGTTGGGTCCAGAGCCTGCCATCCATCATAACCTGCCTTTAGGTCATTTCGTGCCATCCAACTCTCCACCCAGACGTGGAAGTTCCTGCATCATAGGAAGAAGTATCGCAACACAGATACTATAGGTGTTTGGTTCATTTCCTAGTAACACTAGTCACAAATTCAGTCTCTTTCATTTCATTAAAAAGAAAATGAACATTTCCTTTTACAAAGTGAATCCCAGTCTTTATCCTAAAGCATTTATACCTACTCCCTGTAATGTATTTGTGATAGGTCTGATATATTTTTATCTCTCAGTTGAAAATGTATTCAGCAGGACTTTGAATGATGAACTGTTCTAAGAGCAAAGCATGTAACATGAATATTTCAGAACTATTTGTGGGGAAGATTAGGTATCTGGCAATGTCCTCTCAAAGTTCAAAGTAAATTTGTTATCAGAGTATATACAGTGCCTATAAAAACATTCACCACCAACACCGCCCCCCCCCCCCAGACGTTCTCATGTTTTATTGTTTTACAAAATTGAACCACAGTGGATTTAATTTGGTTCTTTTGATACTGATCAACAGAAAAATACTCTTTTGTGTCAAAGATCTCTACAAAGTGATCTAAATTAATTACAAATATAAAACACAAAATAAATTGATTGCTTAAGTATTCACCCCCTTCAAGTCAGTATTCAGTAGATGCACCTTTGGCAGCAATGACAACCTTGAGTCTGTGTGGATAGATCCCCATCAGCTTTGCAGATCTGGACACATCCCCGTTCTTCTTTACAAAATGGCTCAAGCTCTGTCAGATGGCACGGGAAACATGAGTGAACAGCCCTTTTCAAGTCCAGCCACAAATTGAGGTCTGGACTCAGACTTGGCCACTCCAGGACATTAACTCTGTTTATAAGCCATTCTGGTGTGGCTTTTGCTTTATGCTTGGGGTCATTGCCTTGCTGGCAAACATACCTTCTCCCAAGTCACAGTATAGGTACATAAGTATAAATGTTCACCTCAGACAAAGCAGATGCACATTTCTACAGAAAATAATGGATTAAATGTGCTTGATGGAAGTTGGGCTCAAACATTGGAGCATAATTTCTGAAGGATAAATATCCAAGAGCTTAAACTAACATTTTCATTTTAGAATGAAATCATATACACTGTCTAATCCAATAGTTTTGATTATTAGTTTCAATTTAAAGTAATAACAATTGAAATTATTCCTGGATTAAATTTTAATTAATACCATTGTGACTCACCATGTTAGTTCACCACGCGGTTTCCCAAATTCATCTATTTCTTCCTCGATTGTTAAGTTGCCGTTTGTGTCATGAGCAGAGTTAAAGTTTGTGACAACACGAGAAGGAATTCCCAGGCATCTCAAAACTGCAGGAATGTAAAAGAAATAGAATTGAATAAAACTGCTGAAGAATCATCCACTATACCCTGTTAGAGGGTTATTGGGGTTAGCCCATGTAGCAATTAATTGACTTCAGGCACTGGTCTTCAGATTCAAATATGCATTGAAGATAAAATCTGAAACAATGGGTAGGCAACGCTGACTTAAATTCATTTCTTGTGTGTATTTGAGTGCCTATATATGGGAACACGAGGCATCACAAACACGAAGAGCCGAACTGGTAGATATTAAAGTAGTGTGTGTGCGCGTGCATGTGTGTTTATTTAACAGACAAAACTTTGTCTGTTAAGTGGTAAGATGGAGCCACCAGTTGTGAAGGATGGTTATTGAAGGTTTGGGCTCCCTTCTCTACATCCATGACTGTGCTGCCACACACAGCTCCAATCTGCTAATCAAATTCACATATGACATGACTTTGATCAGCCTTATTTCTAGTGGTGATGAGACAGCCTACAGAGGAGAGAGTGACACCCTGACACAGTGGTACTCTCCATCAATGTCCAAAAAACAAAAAAGCTGATTGTGGATTACAGGAGGAACAGAGACAGGCTTGGCTCGATCAACATCAATGAGTCTGCAGTTGAGAGGGTGAGTAGTTTCAAGTTCCTCGATATACACATACCGATGATCTCACCTGGACTGCATACACCTGCTTTGTGGCATAAAAAGCACAACAGTGTCTCTCCCGCCTCAAGTGACTGAAGAAGTTTGGCATGAACTCCCAGATCCTTAAGACCTTCAACAAGGCACCATTGATAGCATCCAGACTGGCTGTATCACTGCCTGATACGGGAACTGCTCCAACCTTGATCACTGGGCACTGCAAACAGTGGTACCAACACCCAGCCCATCTGTGGATGTGAACTTCCCTCCATTGAGGACATTTATAGCAGCAAGTGCAAAAAGAAGGCCTGTGAGATCATTAGGGACACCAGTCAGCCCAACCATAAACTGTTTCAGCTGCTTCTGCCTGGCAAATGGTACCACAGCATTAAAGCCAGGACCATCTATTAGAAAGACTATTAGACTTACAAATTCACTTGGCTGGACATTGCAACGGAGTCACAAAGCAAAGATTTTTACCCCCTCACATTGTGGGATGAACGTAAGATCTAAATAAATTCTAATTCTCTGCACACCAAAAATCAGCAGTCAAATCCACCAAGCGCATCAAGGCATTGAAAATGGTTGCCTATGAGCAAGACAAACCAGGTGGACTATTGCTCCTTTAGTGAATTGTTCTGAAACCCAAACAGCTTCGCTACTCCTGAGTGTTGACAAAGGATTTGCTCTGTGTCTGAGATCATGCATGCTCTTCATTTTCTCACATGATGTTGTCCCAAAATTTCTCACCATGGGAGATTATGTAAAGTGATGTGAAGCATGCAGAAAATGGCACAAAAATCGTGCTGAGACTTTCTGCCTCATAGAATTCCCAACCGTTTTGTAGCAAATTGCAGGCATAGAGATTTTTGGACCGAAAAGAGACAAATATCTTCTCACATGATTACTACTCATGGAATGTTGAAGTGTCCAAGCTGTCCTCTACATCCTCAGCAGCAGTTCTACAGCACCTAAAAGTTGTGTTCACTTGCCATAGATAACCAGAGACTCCTGGGTCAGACAACAGTCCAGAATCAGAATCAGAATCAAGTTTATTATCACTGGAAACTCAAGAAAATCTGCAGATGCTGGAAATTCAAGCAACACACACAAAATGCTGTATGGATGCAGTAGCCTCCCTGGGTCTAACCAAAGGTATGATTGTTTGTCCTTTATGTCTTTTTTTTATCACAAGACACTGCTGGATAGTATGAACATGAGATACTGTGGGTCTAGCCCACTTGCGATGGAGCTGGACTTGTTGTGCACCATATTGCAACCTGTTCAGCCACCAAGGGATGAAGGCATTAGTGGCACATGGACACAGTGCATAATCTAATGGACAATCCAATGATTGTCTTGGACGTTTCTGTTGTGGTCACTCGGTGGAAGAGAAGCTGGATTGCGTTCAACTGCAGCTGCACTGCAAGATGAGGGGAACTACTTCAGGTTGTTCTGGCAGAAAAGTGGCTCCAGGACAATGTCCACGCACTATCAATCTACAGACCTCAACACTCAGAATCTTCAGCTATTGTATCATTTTTTTGTAACTGTGTTTCTTCTGCTATCCTAATTATATATGTGTTTTGTGCTGTGTGCTATGGTTCTATGTTTTGCACCTTAGCTCTAGAGGAACGCTGCTTCATTTGGCTGTATTCATGTATATGGTTGATTGGTAATTAAATTTGAACTTGAAGAGCATTCCAATGCATGCAACTTCTTGCTCTACATGTTCCAGAGCTGAGTGAAGAGCCAGTGAAGTGGCATTTGCTGATAACTTGTTATAGCAGAGTTAACATTTGAGAAGATCCTCAGGCAGGAGTTTCATCATCATCATCATCAGGTTCCATGCCCAGTTTGAGCTTTGACTGCCATGGCCCACACACTCCTATTTCAGGTCAAGTGGATCAATTCATTGGTATTCATTTCCAGTTCTCCGGCTGCTCTCTCCATCACCATTTGTCTTTGCCTTCCTCTTGCTTTCTTCCCTTCGATCTTTCCCATAGATACTGTGCATTCTAACTCCTCTTTCCTAATCACATGTCCAATGAAGTTACGTTGCTTTTTCATGATCTCATACATTATTTCTCTTTTGTGCTTGCTCTGTTCATGACATCCTCATTAGATATTCATTTCATCCATGAGATTTTTTGCATCCTCCTCAAAAACCACATCTCTGCTGCATCAGTTCGTTTCCTCATGTTACTAGATATTGTCCAACATTCTGAGCCATATAACGTAATTGGATAAACGTAACATTTCAGTACTCTGAGGCAGGTTGTCATGCCTAGTTTATTGTTGGTCAGTATACTCTTCATTCTCATAAAGGTGTCTTTTGCTGTCCCTATTCTTCTTTTGATGTCCATGTCGCACCTGCCATCTGATGTCACCCAGCTTCCAAAGTAGCAAAAGCCCTGTACTTGTGTTATGTCTTCCCTGTTTATTCTCAGCCTGCAGATAGGATTCTCTTTCTTTTCGGATATCACCATACATTCTGTCTTTTTGCAATTGATAGATAGACCCATTTTTGCACTTTCTTCAACAACTATATCAATTGGGTTTTGTAGTTCTTCCTCCATACTTGCAATTAACACAGTGTCACCCACACATCTAAAATTATTCATGTTTTCACTGCCAACTTTAATACCCAAGATTTCTCTTATTTTTTGTAATATTGTTTCACTGTACACATTAAACAAATCAGGGGAGAAAACACACCCTTGCCTAACACCTCTCTTGATTTTCGTAAACTGACTCACTTCTCCATCTATTCTTACAGAGGCAGTTTGTTCCCAGTACAGATTTTTGATTAGGCGGAGGTCTTTCAAATCTAGATCTAGAGTTTCCTGTAATATTTCAAATAATGTATTGTGTTTCACTTTATCAAATGCTTTTGTGTAGTTGATAAAACAAGCAGACAAATCTTTTTGCACTTGAATAGCTCCTTCTGATAGTATCCTTAACATCAATATCACATTTCTTGTACCTTTGTCTTTCACAAAACCACATTGTTCTTTACCTATTTCAGCTTGTATCTTACTTTTAGCTCTTGTCATCAAAATTCTTAGAAGTATCTCAGTGATATGACTCATTAAACTTGTGATCCTATGTAATTCACATTCTATTGCTCCAGGTTTCTTAGGAAGAGTGATAAATAATGATTTTTTCATTTCTTCTGGTATTATTCCAGTCTCATAAATGTCATTGATTAGATCAGTAAGTTTTTCAATTCCATAATCTTCAAGGGCAATAATTTGTTCTATTACTAATTCATCAGGATCTGCTGCCTTGCCTTTCTTCATCTTATTTATTGCATTACCAACTTCAGATTTTTTCAGAACTTCCAGCAGGAGTTTATATATTTCATAACCAGCCTCTCAAAGTACTTTATCACACAGATGTAAGTACATTTGGAAGGTAGTCATTGAGGTAGGTTACCGTGTTCTTCTTGGGCACCAGTATGATTGAAGCCTGCACGAAGCAGGTGGGAACCTCAGACTGCAGAAGCAAGAGTTTGAAGACGTCAGTAAACACTCCAGCCAGTTGATTAGCAAAGGTCTTCAGTACTTGACAAGGTACACTGTCTAGGCTGGATGCTTTCCATGGGTTCGCCATTAAAGCAAGGGTCCCAGAACAAATTCTTGTAGAACGCCACTGGCCACTGACCTCCAGGCAGTGCGTACTACCACCCTCTATCTTCTATGAGCAGCTGTGCTCTGAATCCACGCAGCCACGATTGGATCCCATGCCTCTTGATTTTCTGACTGAGCCGACTAACGGGAAGCTTATCAAACACCTTACTAAAATCCATACACACCACATCCACTGCTCTATCTTCATCAATGTGCTTGTTACATCCTCTAAAAATTCAATCAGGCTACCACTCACAAAGCCGTACTAACTATCCTTGTTTCTCTAAGTTTTGAGAAATCCTGCCTCCAAGAAACTTCTCCAGTTGCCTTTGTAATGGGAGAGGAAAATTGAGCATATGGAGGAACCCCATACAGTCAGAGAGAGTGCGTGTAAACCCTGGCATGGCCAGCACCCATTTTACTGGAGCTGCGAGGTAGCAGTTCTACCATGTGTCACTGTGCTGCTCTTCCAATTGCTTGTTCACATTATTAATAATTGTCTCTCTTTTCAAGAGGCCCCTGTTTGTCCCCACTTGCCTTTCTTTCTTTATATTTGCATTTAATGAAGCTTGTGTAATTACTTGTGTTGCTATCACTAGTCACTCTCACCTTCTGAAAGGAAGTTTAGAAATAAATTCAATTTCAGAATAAAATCCTCACCTGTGCAAGCCACTGCTGCAAACACCCAACACTGTCCGTAGCGAACTGCCCCAAGGCCTCCTTTATACCACTGACGGAGGATTGCAACACTTCCATTCCATGCCCAAGGGTACTCCCCTCCAGTGTATGGATCACTCCATTTGCCAGTAAGCACCCCTTTGTCATCAGCAGAATTTATCTGAAAAAGGATGAATGATGTATCTGTCATATGAAAGCTCCACCTGCAGGGGGTATTCATAAGTTATTGCATTCCACTTTTTCAGTGAACACTTCTTACATTGAACATGTCAGACTTCCCAAATCCCTTCAAACATGTAAAGCATATCATCCTCTATAAATTTTACTGTTTTCTTCCTTTGTAACTCAAAGATCAAAGTTCAAAGTAAATTTATTTTCAAGGTACACATATGTCACCATACACATACAAACCTGAAATTAATTTTCTTCTGTACAGTCGCAGTAAATATAAGAGACACAATAGAATCAATGAAAGACTGCACCCAACAGGTTGGACAAATAACCAATTTGTAGAAAAAACATACAAAATATTGTGCAAATACAAAAAGAAAGAATGGAGAAGATGGGACCTGTACAGAAGGGACGGATTGCACTTGAACTGGAAGGGAACTAATATCCTAGCAGGAATATCCCCACTAAGCAGCACTATCCTAGCTAGGGATGCACAGTGGGATTTAAACTTGAGTTGCAAGGGGATGGGAACCAGAGTGCCAGAACAGTTAGTGAAGAGGTTGTGGAGACAGATGCTAGTAAGATCTCAGACAAAGACAGAAATCAAAAGGTTGAGCATGATACGACGAATGTCCTGAGCTGTACAGTATATATTTCAATATAAGAAGTATTGTACAAAAGGTGGATGGGCTCAGGGCATGGATCAAAACCTGGAATTATGATATTGTAGTCATTACTGAGACTTGGTTGCAGGAAGGGCAGGACTGGCAACTGAATATTCCTGTTTCCATTATTTTAAACGTAAGAGAATAGGTGGGATTAAAGGAGGTGGCGTGGTGTTACTACTCAGGGCAGCGCTCAGTCAGGATAGACTGGAGAACTCTTCTAGTGAGGCATTATGGGAGGAACTGAGAAATAAGAAAAGCGTGGCTAGGTTAATGGGGCTATATTACAAACCAATCAAGAGTCTGAAGGATTTAGAGGAGCAAATTTGTAGAGAGGTTGTGTAGACTGTTGCAAGAAACACAAGGTTGTAATAGTAGGTGATTTTAACTTTCCACAGATTGACTGGGACTCCCATACAGTAAAAGGACTAGTTGAGATAGAGTTTGTCAAATGCATTTAATAAATTTCCTTTGTCAGTATGTAGAAGTCCCAATAAGAGAGGGTGTGAAACTTGATCTGCTATTACTGAACGTAGGGAAACACTTCACATCTAGTGATCACAATGCCACTAGGTTCAAAGTAAATATGCACGGGTAGTGATTCTAAGTTGGAGAAAGACTAATTTTGATGGTATCAGAAAGGATCTGTCAAGTGTGGATTTCAGCAGGCTGTTTGCTGGCAAAGATGTACTTGGTAAGTATGAGGCCTTCAAAAGTGAAATTTTGAAAGCACAAACTTGTACGTGTCTGTCAGAATAAAAGATAAAGATAAAAAGTGTAGGGAACCTTAGTTTTCAGGAGATAACGAGGTCCTGGTTAAGGAGGTGCCTAGCAGGTATAGGCATATAGGAAGAAATGAGATGCTTCTGGAGTGTAAGAAATGGAAGAGAACACTTAAGGAAGAAATCAGGAAGGTTAAAAGAAGACATGAGGTTTCCCTAGCAGACAAGGTGAAGGAAAATCTTAAGGGATTCTACAGATATGCTAAGAGCAAAAGGATTGCAAGAGACAAAATTGGTCCTCTGGAAGATCAGAATGGTAATCCATATGTGGAGCCAGAAGAGATGGGGGAGATCTTAAAATAATTTTGCATCTGCTTTTGCTCAGGAGATGGGCACAGAGTCTATAGAAATGAGGGAAAGCGGCATCAACTTCATGGACCCTATTCAGATTACAGAGGTGAACATGCGACAGAACGAAAACAGACCATAGTTGGAACTATCACAAGTTATCCGCACCTTTATTCTTACTAATACTTGTTCAAGACTCACCATAGCTGTCACAACTCTACTGATATAAACAGGATCATTTCTGCGTATATAATCCTTTGCTGGATTAGACACGCATTTGTTGCTTTTTTCCAATATCTTAAGGCAGATATCCACAATGTCTTCTTCAAACTGAAATGCAAAAGCATTTTAATATTTCTGAGAACACTGTTTGAGAAATGCTTAGTGATAATGATTTTTGTACAATTATTAAAAGTGCAATAATAAGAATGAAGGTTAATCTTCAGGACAGATTGCTATTTAGTTTCTGAAATAATGCAGTGATGTTCTTCCAGTGTAAAACTAATATGGCCATTTCCTTGACTTGTGTTTCTGTCCTCTTCTCCCCACTACCACCCTCACCTTCCCCCCACCAAAAACAGATAATTATCAGTCCTACTCCAGACTTCAAAAATGGGCATCTCTTGGGAGTCATCTTGCCACAATGCCTACCTGCCCTTTTCTGCCACTGAAGTCTGAAACAACTGCAAAGATGGTGGCCCCTGGATTACAACCATTTACCTCATCCATTAGGTGTAGCAGGGCTTCTGGCCCATTTTACTGGTATCTCCTAACATAGCAATCACTCTTATCTCAACAATTGTCTAAAAGCCCAAAGCATAAATCTTTACAAATTGAGCATCCTCGATTTCTGAAGCTCTCTCCAAATTACATTTATCAAAGAAGAAACAGAGTATGCAGAAGTTTCAAGACTGCTCCCCTGCTCAAGTGAATGATCGTTTCTATCTTTGACAATAGCTGTGCTCCACTTTGAATTGTTTTTTAGGTTATTCATTTTGCCCATATGGTCCTCTCCGGGTTCATTTTCTCTTGCTGATATTCATATCAATGTACATGTTTGCTTTAGTAACCCTTGTTATCGTATCATTGGTGTAATCCAAAATAGATGCTCACTTGACAAGCTTTCACTGCAAATTGAACTACTTGTGATTCAACCTTTTGGAAGCAACCAGCAAGGTTATCAGGACTTAGATGGGGAAAACCGCGGTGAAAAATAACATCAGCCAAGTTGTCAATGACTTGGCAGTCATCCTAAGCTCAGTTGCAGTTGCTGGATAAATTGAAAATTATATTGGGGACAAATTTGCATACCATATACATATGTGCGAAGGTAAGTATGATGGTGGGAAGTCTATGACCTGGAGAAACTGGAGGGAGAACAAGAGAAATGTAAAAGCTTATCTGACCTCATGTGTGCACTGAGAACCTGCTCCTGCATGAGAAGCATGTGGACTATATGGGTCATGCAGGAATAGCTGAAGCGTTTGGAAATGGTAAATGGATAGTCTTGTGTCATCCAAGGCCCATCATGTATTATGCAACAGGTACATACAGGCATCTTAAATAACTGCAGATTTTGCAATTAATAAAATAAGTCTACAAATCCATTTGTCTTCATTATTGTCTTCATCAGCTCAGAAGGGAAGGAGGGAAAAGAGGAGAGCAGTAGTGATAGGGGATTCGGTAGTTAGGGGGACAGATAGGAGGTTCTGTGGAAGAGATCGAGAATTCCGGATGGTCTATTGCCTCCCTGGTATCAGGGTCCGCGATATCTCGGATCGAGTTCTCAGTATTCTCAAGAGGGAGGGTGAGCAGCCGGATGTCGTGGTCCATGTAGGGACCAATGACATGGGTAGGAAGAGGGAGGAGATCTTGAAAGGTGAGTTTATGGAGCTAGGTGCCAAGTTAAAGGACAGGACCTCCAAGATAGCAATCTCAGGATTGCTATCAGTGCCACGTGCAGGTGGGTTTAGAAATAGTAAGATAGTGCAGATCAACACGTGGCTGAAGACCTGGTGTGGAAGGGAGGGCTTCAGATTTATAGATAATAGGGCAGTTTTCCAGGGAAGGTGGGACCTGTTCCGGTGGGACGGTTTACATCTGAACTGGAGGGGGACAAGTATTCTTGCAGGTAGGTTTGCTAGAGAGGCTCCAGTGGATTTAAACTAGATATGGGGAGGAGGGGAACCAGAGTGTGGGAACAGATGTATGGGAGAAGGAAGAAAAAGAAGACTGTAAAGTTCTTTGTACTGTTAGAGATAAGCAGAGAGGAAGAGGTGGAGAATTTCTTAAATGCATTTATTTTAATGCTAGGAGCATTGTAAGAAAGGTGGATGAGCTTAGAGCATGGATTGATACCTGGAAATATGATGTTGTAACTATTAGTGAAACATGGTTGCAGGAGGGGTGTGATTGGCAACTAAATATTCCTGGATTTCGTTGCTTCCAGTGTGATAGAATTGGAGGGACAAGAGGGGGAGGTGTTGTGTTGCTTGTCAGAGAAAATATTACAGCTGTGCTCTGGCAGGATAAATTAGAGGGCTCGTCTAGGGAGACTATTTGGGTGGAATTGAGGAATGGGAAAGGTGTAGTAACACTTATAGGGGTGTATTTTAGAACACCTAATGGGGAGTGAGAATTGGAGGAGCAAATTTGCAAGGAGATAGCAGATATTTGTAGTAAGCACAGGGCTGTGATTGTGGGAGATTTTAATTTTCCACACATAGACTGGGAAGCCCATATTGTAAAAGGGATGACAAACACGAGGAAATCTGCAGTTGCTGGAAATTCAAACAACACACACAAAATTTTGGTGGAACACAGCTGGCCAGGCAGCATCTATAAGGAGAAGCACTGTCGACAGTTCAGACCGAGACTCTTTGTCAGGACTAACTGAAAAGAAAGATAGTAAGAGATTTGAAAGTAGTGGGGGGAGGGGGAAATGCAAAATGATAGGAGAAGACTGGAGGGGGTGGGATGAAGCTAAGAGCTGGAAAGGTGACTGGCGAATGTGATATCGAGCTGGAGAAGGGGAAGGATCATGGGATGGAAGGCCTCGCGAGAAAGAAGGGGGGAGGGGGAAGCACCAGAGGGAGGTGCAGAACAGGCAAACAACTAAATATGTCAGGGATGGGGTAAGAAGGTGAGGAGGGGCATTAATGGAAGTTAGAGAAGTCAATGTTCATGCCATCAGCTTGGAGGCAAAATGAATCCAAACTCAGGTTGGAGGAACAACACCTTATATACCAGCTGGGTAGCCTCCAACCTGATGGCATGAGCATTGACTTCTCTAACTTCCGTTAATGCCCCTCCTCACCTTCTTACCCCATCCCTGACATATTTAGTTGTTTGTTTTTTTCTCTCTCTCTGCCCATCACTCTGCCTGTTCTCCATCTCCCTTTGGTGCTCCCCCATCCCCCTTTCATTCCCCTAGGCCTCCCGTCCCATGATCCTTTCCCTTCTCCAGCTCTGTATCACTTTCGCCAATCACCTTTCCAGCTCTTAGCTTCATCCCACCCCCTCCAGTTTTCTCTTATCATTTTGCATTTCCCTCTCCCCCCCCCCACTACTTTCAAATCTCTTACTATCTTTCCTTTCAGTTAGTCCTGATGAAGGGTCTCGGCCTGAAACATCGACAGTGTTTCTACTTATAGATGCTGCCTGGCCTGCTGTCTTCCGCCGGCATTTTGTGTGTGTTGTCTGTAAAAGGGATGGATGGTTTGGAGTTTGTAAAATATGTGCAGGGTAGTTTTTTGCAGCAATACATAGAGGTACCAACTAGCAAAGGGGCAGCGTTGGATCTTCTTTTAGGGAATGAAATAGGTCAGGTGGCGGAGGTATGTGTTGGGGAGAACTTTGAGTCCAGTGATCACAATGCCATTAGTTTCAATATAATTATGGAGAAGGATAGGACTGGACCCAGGGTTGAGATTTTTGATTGGAGAAAGGCTATCTTTGAGGCAATGTGAAAGGATTTAGAAGGAGTGGATTGGGACAATTTGTTTTATGGGAAGGATGTAATAGAGAAATGGCTGTCATTGAAAGGTGAAATTTTGAGGGTACAGATTCTTTATGTTCCTGTTAGGTTGAAAGGAAAGGTTAAAAGTTTGACAGAGCCATGGTTTTCAAGGGATATTGGAAACTTGGTGAGGAAAAAGAGAGATATCTACAATAAATATAGGTAGCATGGAGTAAATGAGGTGCTCGAGGAATATAAAGAATGTAAGAAGAATCTTAAGAAAGAAATTAGAAAAGCTAAAAGAAGATACGAGGTTGCTTGGGCAAGTAAGGTGAAAATAAATCCAAAGCGTTTCTACAGTTATATTAATAGCAAAAGGATAGTGAGGGATAAAATTGGTCCTTTAGAGAATCAGAGAGGACAGCTATGTGTGGAGCTGAAAGAGATGGGAGAGATTTTGAACAATTTCTTTTCTTCGGTATTTACTAAGGAGAAGGATATTGAATTGTGTAAGGTAAGGGAAACAAGTAGGGAAGTTATGGAAACTATGACGATTAAAGAGGAGGAAGTACTGGCGCTTTTAAGGAATATAAAAGTGGATAAATCTCTGGGTCCTGACAGGACGTTCCCTAGGACCTTGAAGGAGGTTAATGTAGAAATAGCAGGGGCTCTGACAGAAATATTTCAAATGTCATTAGAACCAGGGATGGTGCCTGAGGATTGGCGCATTGCTCATGTGGTTCCATTGATTAAAAAGGGTTCTAAGAGTAAACCTAGCAATTATAGGTCTGTCAGTTTGACGTCAGTGGTGGGTAAATTAATGAAAAGTATTCTTAGAGATGGTATATATAATTATCTGGATAGACAGGGTCTGATTAGGAACAGTCAACATGGATTTGTGCGTGGAAGGTCATGTTTGACAAATCTTATTGAATTTTTTGAAGAGGTTACGAGGAAAGTTAACGGGGGTAAAGCAGTGGATGTTGTTTATATGGACTTCAGTAAGGCCTTTGACAAGGTTCCGCACGGAAGGTTAGTTAGGAAGGTTCAATTGTTAGGTATTAATATTGAAGTAGTACAATGGATTCAACAGTGGCTGGATGGGAGATGCCAGAGAGTAGTGGCGGATAACTGTTTGTCAGGTTGGAGGTTGGTGACTAGTGGTGTGCCTCAGGGATCTGTACTGGGTCCAATGTTTGTCATATACATTAATGATCTGGATGATGGGTTGGTAAATTGGATTAGTAAGTATGCAGTAAGGTAGGTGGCGTTGTGGATAATGAAGTAGGTTTTCAAAGCTTGCAGAGAGATTTAGATCAGTTAGAAGAGTGGGCTGAGCGATGGCAGATGGAGTTTAATGCTGATAAGTGTGAGGTACTACATTTTGGTAGGAATAATCCGAATAGGACATACATGGTAAATAGTAGGGCATTAAAGAATGCAGTAGAACAGAATGATCCAGGAATAATGGAGCATAGTTTCCTGAAGGTGGAATCTCATGTGGATAGGGTAGTGAAAAAAGCTTTTGGTATGCTAGCCTTTATAAATCAGAGCATTGAGTATAGGAGTTGGGATGTAATGTTAAAATTCTACAAGGCATTGGTAAGGCTGAATTTGGAGTATTGTGTACAGTTCTGGTCACTGAATTATAGGATAGATATCAACAAAATAGAGAGAGTACAGAGAAGATTTACTAGAATGTTACCTGGGTTTCAGCACCTAAGTTCCAGGGAAAGTTTGAACAAGTTAAGTCTTTATTCTTTGGAGCGTAGAAGGTTGAGGGGGGACTTGATAGAGGTATTTAAATTTATGAGGGGGATAGATAGAGTTGACGTGGGTAGGCTTTTTCCATTGAGAGTAGGGGAGATTCAAACAAGAGGACATGAGTTGAGACTTAGGGGGCAAAAGTTTAAGGAAACATGAGGGGGTATTTCTTTACTCAGAGAGTGGTAGCTGTGTGGAATGAGCTTCCAGTTGAAGTGATAGAGGCAGGTTTGGTATTGTCATTTAATGTAAAATTAGATAGGTATATGGACAGGAAAGGAATGGAGGGTTATGGGATGAGTGTGGGCCAGTGGGACTAGGTGAGAGTAAGCATTTGACACGGACTAGAAGGGCCAATATGGCCTGTTTCCGTGCTGTAATTGTTATATGGTTATATTATTAATGGAACATCATTTGAATACCACACAAAACTGAAGTGCTATACAATCCAACCTCTAGTCAAAGCAAAGTTGAGTTATTTATGGATGAAAATGTAGATGTGTGGGCTGGCAAGTTTGCTGATGATATCAAAATTGGTAGAATTGTAGATAGTATAGAAGACTGGCAAAGAATACAGAGCGATAAAGATCAGCTGCAGAAATGGGCAGAGAAATGGCAGATGGAGTTTAACCCAGATAAATGTGAGGTACTGCTCCTTGGTAGGGCAAAGGCAAGGGGCCAATGTACTATTATAGGCAAAATTATTAACAGCATTGCTGAACAGAGAGATCTTGGGATGCAAGTTCTTAGTTTATTGATAGTGGCTACACAGGTTGATAAGGTGGTTAAGAAGGCTTATGAGATGTTTTCTTTTATTAGTCAAGGCATTGAGTTCAAAGGTCAAGAGATCATGTTGCAACTTTATGCGTACAACTCTGGTTAAGCCTCATCTGGAGTATTGCATACAGTTCAATTTGCCCAAACTACAGGAAGAATGCTGAGGATTTGGAGAGGGTGCTGCCTGGTTTAGAGGGCATGTGTCTAATGAGAGGCTGAATAAACTTGGGTTATTTTCTCTGGAGTGTCAGAGGCTGAGGGGAAATCTGATAGAGGTTTTAAGATTATGAGAGGCATAGATAGAGTAGACAAGGAGTATCTGTTTCCTAGTGTTGAAATGTCTAATACCTAAGGGAGTAGGTTCAAAGGGGATGTGAGGGGTAAATTTTTATTCAAAGAGTGGTGGATGCATAGAATGCACTGCCTGGTATGGTGGCAGAGGCAAATGCATTGGAGGCTTTTGAAAGACATTTGGATAGGCACATGGATGTGAGGAAGATGGAGGGATATAGACATTGTGTAGGTAGGAGGGATTAGCATTTGGGTGTTCTTGATTTGCTCTTTAGTTGGTTCATCACAATATTGTGGGTTGAATGGCCTGTTTCTGTGCTGTATTGTTCCATGTTCTATAGTCTCTGCTGAGGCATAGAAAAAAAGTCAAAGAATTATATATAACAAGCGGCTCACACTTTGGGAAGAATGAGAGTATTTTGGAGAGGGTGTAAACTTTGAAGAATGCTTCCATTGCTAAATGATTACAGTTAAATTAATTAGCTGGAGGTTTGTTGCTGTTTCTTTTAGAACATTCACATTTAAGGAGTCCTGTGAGTGGTGTTTAAACCAATGTGGTTTATCAAAAAGATATTTCTTGATTATTAAAGTGAGGCCAGATATAAGGTGATTGGTCGAAGAAGTAGAATAATGTAAAGGAAAACAGTGTTAACATTTGGATGACACTCCTGATAGGCTGCTGGGAAAGAATACAAAACTAATTGGGTTATAACTGGCAAAGGGCTTGACTGAGTGCCCTTCCTCTGTACTGTATGAATTTGTTTAATGCAACACTGGGGGAATAAATTCATTGATTTATTTTCTCTCAGCCAATCCTGCTGACACAGGATACTTAACAGTGGAACTAAATGAATTATGAGTTTTTACTTGTGAGGTTTTACATTTACTTTCAGAGCATTCATCTTCGGTTTGGAATCCTCGGTAGGAAGCCAACACTTGCTGCAGGATTAGAGCTACAAATATTCCAAGATAAATGATACTTGTTCATCAAGAGGTTTGAGTATTTTTAGTGTTGCTCTAGTGTTGAATGGTTTCTCAGCCCTCCAACGTCCAAATGGAACTCATTCAGCTGAAAAATGATAGTTTACACGGGTTGCATCTCTAACGTGGTAAAATATTCCAAAATATTCACAGGAGTAGACAGAAAATTGACACCATGTTGAAAAATTGGAACAGAGAACACAAGAATAGTCAAATATATAGCTTTCAATTAGTGTACCAAAGGATGCAGATGATTAGGAAAGAATTGAGGAGTTTAAGGCCTCCAAGAATGAGCTCGAAGCATTGCTAGATCAGGAGGCAATGAGGGTCATGAGAGGAGCAGTGATAAATAAATGAAGCTCACATGAATGCAAGAACCAATAGAGGATTAATTCAGGATTTCACATACCTGTCCAAAGTACCATGAGCGACTAGTAATCTGGTAACAACTGCCATTGTAGATGATTCCATCTTCATTTAGCACGTATTCATTTCGTTGTTCCTCACTATCCAGAAAGACTTCATCCTCTAACATGGTAAACAGCTTTAATAGCTTATCAATTTATTTGCAAAGTATACACATGAATTAAAAAGAACTGCACAAAAATTTCTTCTGACCCATACTGGGAAACTGAAGTTTCAAATGCGGAAAATTGAAGACTATTTGTTATAATCAGAATATTGATAGAAGATATGTATATAATATACATGCGATTGGAATACTTTTGCCACTGGTGAAATTGCCAAAGATTGGAAGGTGGCTACAGTTGCTTTGCTGTTTAAGAAGTGCAGAAAGACAAGTCAGAGAACTACAAGTTAGTCAGCCGGACATCAGTATTGGATTCAAAATTAGCCTGTAAGTAGGGAGGGCGTTGGTTGAAGGTTGCTTCTCTGAATGGAGGCCAGTGACTAGAAGTGTGCCACAGGGTTCAGCTTTGAGACCCAGTTATTGGCTATTTATAGAAATGATTTTACTGTGAGTGCACAAATCAGTAACTTTGCAGATGACACAATATTGTTTATAGTGAAGAAGGTTACCATAAATTAGAGGGGAATCTTGATTGATTCAGAAAGTGAGCCAAGGTGTGGAAAATGGATTTCAATTCAGATACAACCGAGCTGATATATTTTGGAAAATCAGGCCAACGTAAGACTTTTACTATGGTAAGGGTACAAGGGAGAGTAATGGAACTGAAGGACTTAGAAATACAAGTACTATACACACAAAATTCAGGAGGAACTCAGCAGGTCAAGCGGCATTTATGGAAATGAGTAAATAGTCAATGTTTCAGACCGAACCCTTTCTTCAAGACTGTAAAGAAAGGGAGAAGATGCCAGATGAAAAAGATGGGGAGAGGGAAAGAAGGAACAGCTAGAGAATGATAGGAGAAGCCAGGTGGGTAGGAAAGGTAAAGGCCTGGAAAAGAAGGAATCTGATAAGAGAAGAGAGTAGACCATGGGAGAAAGGGAAGAAGGAAGGGAACAGGGTGAGAGGAAGAGATAAGAGACCAGAGTGGGGAATAGAAGAGAGAGAAGGTGGAGGGAAAAAAAGTTTACCGGAAGGAGAAATTGATCTTTATGCTATTAGGTTTGAGACCACCTAGACAGAATATGTGTTACCCTGTCACTCTGAGAGTGCTATTATCATGGCAAAAAAGGAGGCCATGGACCAACATGTCAGAAATTGAATGGAGATAAGAATGAAAATGGTTGGCCACCGGGAAATACAGCTTTTGGCAGATGGAGCAGAGGTTCTTGACAAAGCCGTCTCCCAACTTACGACAGGTCTCACCTTTGTAGAGGAGGTCACATTGGGAGCATGGAATACAATAGGCAACTCCAACAGATATGCAGGTGAACTGTTTGGGGCACTGAATGGAGGTAAGAGAGAAGGTAAATGAGCAAGTGTGGCATATCTGATACCTTCAGGGATAGTTACCCGGTGGGAGGTTAGTGGGGAAGGAGAAAAATGGACAAGGGGATCATGGAAGGAGCAATCCTTGCAGAAAGTAGAGATGGAAGGGGAGGTGAAGATGTGTTTGGTGGTAGAATCTAGTTGAAGATGTCAATAGTTATGGCGAATGATGTATTGGATGCAGAAACTCATGGGGCCATTCTGCTGTAATAGACTGATACTGCGCTATGTTTCTAAACATGAAAAATAATTATTGGAACGTGGAGGGAGAGTGTCAGTTGGTGGAGTTGGGACAGAAGAATGCTGACAAATCATAGTACAGCCAGAAAATAAGCTTTGATTGATAGTTTGTTGGCAAACTGGAGAATATCTGGATCATCAGCTTCAGTAGGTGAAAGGTGTGCTCCAGTCAGTTGCAGTATAATTTTGCACATGACCTTGAAACAGATATGGTTCTTTTTCAATTAACCTAGCAACATAGAATCATAAAGTCAGGCTGGAGGGAAGCAAGTGCCTTAGCCCACCTCATTCCTGTAGCTGATGAAGTATCCATCTAGACTTATCTTGGTCTCTAGTCTACTATGCCTTGGTATTTCAAGTGCTCGCTTAGATACTCGTTAACTATTGTGAGAACTCTGCATTTACCACCCGCTCAGGCAGAGTGCAGTACATATTTACCAGGATGTTACTGGAATGAGCTACTTGGCCACCCAACTGATGGTCTTCATATTACCAATTCTCTCTGAAGGTCTTCACCTGTGACCGGCAGGTGATCTCTACTTCAGCTTCCAGAGCAGTATACCTCTCAGCTGCACGAGTTTCTTGAGTTCATTTATCTCGACATTAAAAACTGGCTGAATTCATGATCAAACTCATCTCCTGAACAACACTTTTAAGCATGTACAACAGGGCTTCCCATATTGTTGCTCATGTCAATTTGCACCACTGCTCATTTTATATGCAATTAATATTCATACTTCATTTATCATTTCTGCATCAATTCACAATGCCTTGACTTTCTGACAAGGGAACTGTAACTGTAACGACTTTAAGGGGGGAAAATGGGTCTTATACTCAATTAAAACAACAGTAAGTCTCCACTTGTGATGCAAAATGGAAGCAGGGACAGGGAGGGTCCACTGTTTGAAGTGCAACTACTTTGGAAAAACTGTAAAGCTGGGGCTATGAAAGGCAGCAGAATATTATTGGCATTCCCATAAAAGCTGAACCAATATGTTGCCAAGTTCATCTTCAAAGTAAAACAGAATGAATGTGTGGCCTTTTCTGTGTAGAGGATGGCTTCACCAATGTTAGGAGAATGGCCCTAGAAATATACTTCTATGCCTTATACATTTGGAAGAGTGCATTGCAAAGAGAATGATGTTTCCAGTCATTCAAATTAACAAGGTAGTATCTGCTGTGGAATTCAGTTTGGCACTATGAAACGTAGTGACTCTGACATGTTATACACATTTACTAATAAATGGTCAAAATTGGAAATTAAAGCAGAGAAATGGGCCAAATGATCTGATTATTCAATGCTTATATATTTTTCACCCTAGTTCATTGAATTCTCTCAGCATAACCTTCTATTCTTTCCTCTTTCATATATTGATTTTGCTTTCTCTTTAAATCATCTAAGTACTTCCTCCCAATTGCTCCATATGCAAACAATTTCTATTATTTCACCATTCTATGGAAAAAGAAATTCCATTTAGAATATTTAAAGCATGTTTCATGATTGGAATTCCTATATGTCTTGATGAATTTCGGCAATTGGAAGCAACTACTTATGGCAACGCTACAAATTGCCAGTAGCTTATCAAAGTTTTCATGAATTACATAATATTGATGTAGTAGTGGCCCTCTCCAGTAAATTACGTGCTTTGAACTCCATAAGTCACAGCATTAAAATGATACATACCTTTGCACCATGGGTTGAAAAGTAGTATGAACTGTCCTAGTTTGTACCTCATCATCTGAAATCCTATGGGCCTCAGGAGTGCTAAAGTGTATTGTCCAATCTTGGCACTTGGTGGTGGGAATACAGTTAGGACCAACGTGGTTCCAGTGCTGGAAACAATAGCTCCACTCCACTGTCTTCGATTAATTGAACTTATTTTAAACAAGGCTTTTGTTCCAGCTGGTTCTGTAGGTTTTGGCCCTAACACAGAATAAGGAAAAAAAGTTAATTCAACATTTAGTCAGACTATAACACACACAAAATGCTAGAGGAACTCAACAGGTCAGGAAGCATTTATGCAGAGAACTAAACAGTAGATACTTTGGGCTGAGACCTTTCATCAGGACTGGAAAATAAGGGGGAAGAATCCAGAATAAAAAGGTGGGTGGAGGGGAAGAGGTACAAGTGAAGCTGGGTGAGGGGGAAAGTCAGAGGGAGGGGAAAGTTAATGAAGAGAGAAGTTTGAGGATGATAGGCGGAAAGGGTAAAGGGGTGAAGAAGAAGGAATCTGATAAGAGATGAGAGTGGACCATGGGTGAAGGAGTAGGAAGAGGTGCACCAGAGGCAGGTGAGGAGAAGAAAAGTATAAGAAGGGAGTCGGAATGGGGAATGGAAGGTTGGGGGAGAGATTAGGGGAAGTTAGAGAAACCAAATTTCATGCCATCAGCATGGAGCGTACCCATATTGAAAATGAGGTGTTGCTCCTCCAACCTGAGTGCTGCTTTCTCACGGCAATAGAGGAGGCGATGGACTGACATGTTGGTATGTGAAAATTCTCTGTAACCTCTACAATCTTCAATGGAATCCTACCACTAAACACATCTTTCTCAACACACCCTCACTCTCCACTTTCCATGGGGATTGTTGTCTCTGAGACTCCCCTGCCCATTCATCACTCCCCACTGATCTCCCTCCTGAGACGAATCCCTGGAAGCGGGGCAGGTGTTGCACCAAACAGTCCCTCCAATTGAGGCAGAGCTTCACCTGCATGTCTTTGCAGGGTTAATTACAGGATTCCGAGCAGAGCAGAGGTACAGAGGGATCTTGGGGTCCATGTCCATAGGTCCCTGAAAGATGCTGCATGAGTTGATAGGATGGTATAATGTGTTGGCCTTTATTAGTTGGGGGATTGAGTGCAAGAGCCATGAGGAAATGTTACAGCTCTATACAACTCTATAGACTGCATTTGGAGTATTGTATTCAGTTCTGGTCACCTCATTAAGACCATTAGACCATAAGATATAGGAGCCGAAGTAGGCCATTTGGCTGATCGAGTCTGCTCCGCCATTAACACATGGGCTGATCCAGTCCTTCCAGTCATCCCCACTCCCCTGCTCTCACCCCATACCCTTTGACGCCCTGGCTAATCAAGAACCTAACTATCTCTGCCTTAAATACACCCAATGACTTGGCCTCCACAGCCGCTTGTGGCAACAAATTCCACAGATTTACCACCCTCTGACTAAAATAATTTCTCCGTCTCAGTTCTCAGTTCTAAAAGGATATTCTTCAATCCTGAAGTCGTGCCCTCTTGTCCTAGAATCCCCTACCATGGGACATAACTTTGCCATATCTAATCTGTTCAGGCATTTTAACATTCAGAATGTTTTTCTGAGATCCCGCTTCTTTCTCCTGAACTCCCAAGAATAAAGTCCAAGAGCTGCCAGACATTCCTCATATGGTAACACTTCCATTCTTGGAATCATTCTTGTGAATCTTCTCTGAACCCTCTCCAATATCAGTATATCCTTTCTAAAATATGGGGGGCTATCTGGGAAGCGTTAGATTGATCTTGGAGTAGGTTAGTTTAGCAGAAAATTGTGAGCTGAAAGGCTTGTACTGTGCTGTGTTGTGTTGTATGTTTTATCTTCTAACATCCTTACCTAACAAACATGGAACGATGTGACAGCAACATTTCCCATAGTTTAGTCTCATTTAAGGAGTGAAGCTTGATATTGTAGGCTATTTTGGATAAAGTATTTCAGATTTATGTGAAAGTGTGGTTTATGCTTCCTTTCTGAGGAATGTTTAACCCCTCAATGAATTCTTATTACAACTTATAACAAGAAACTAAAACATGCACTTCTGGTTCAGTAGAATTTGCTGTGTATTACCTTTGTTACAGAAATACCATATTGAAATTATACATTGCTTTTACCTTACATTGCAATCCTCCCTACTTTGTTCATGACTCTACCTGTCTCAGCAGTGAACAAAATATTGTTGTGGTCTATGAGACATTCATCCCTGTCCACTTGCACAGAGATTTGGAAAGTTTGTCCTCTCCTGATGATCAGTCGTTTGGTGGTGATCTCATCGGTCCTGTGCTGCTGGTTGTTCTTCTCACAGTGAAAGTCGGCAGTGTAATTCACTTCAGCAACTGTAACAGAATCCACACCAGAAGGAAATTTAACAGGTAAGATTAAAGTGAACTACAATATATTCCATTTTACCTTTTGAGGAGAAAATACTGTATAATTTGATGTTAAATATTTGGGGATTCATTAGTTATGGACTAAAGATTTGTTGTCATCTTCTACTTCACACAATTTTAGTGCTCAACAGTTAGAAGAGCTTCCTTGTAAAATGGTGGAAGTAAGAAAGAAGCAGTTAGGAGCATCTCTGAGAGTGGTTATGTGGCATAGTTGTCTTATTTGACGTGTGGAAGGTTCTTCACACCTTTAAATAATGTGCAACATCTTAGCTTTATTTTCTATTGAAAGGAATGGTTCTTCTGGGTGATGTATTGATATAATTATTAATTGTGAGACGACTGCATCTGCAGGAAGTGCTTCTATTGCCATCTTTTTGAACATGGGTGCGCTGACAGATCGAATCAACCCATTTCCTCTTCAGTTTATTCTGCAATAAGGGGGAGTTCTTCTGTGGGAGTGGTTGAAACAAGCAGATGTGTACACTCAGGTAGTAGCTTGATGATGTTCCTGGTGTAAGATTACAGAAGCTAATTCACTCTATTGGTGTCGGTGCTGTGCAATTCCTCAGCAAAAAGAGGTGTGAGGCTCTCCTTCCATCCGATAGCCTACAAGTCACCCTTGGGCAAGGTTTAGCCTCCCAGTCAGGGTCACATGAAGCCATGGTTTGCAAGTGGTGGATGGTTTTACAAGCAGATTCTACAACTGGAATTTATGGTTGTAAAACTGAAAACGCTGGGTAGATGAATCTGCTGATCAATGGCCAGGGTTACCCATCCAGTATGGACACTGCAACTGAAGAAGGCAATGGGAAACCACTTCAGTATTCCTCCCTTGTACAATCATGAACTCAAATCAACTATGGTCTCAGCTTATTGTTAATAAAATCGATGCACTATCAATTACTCCAAAAGACTGGAAGTAGAGTAAATACTGAAAGGCTTTTATGAACAACAAAATGGATCTACGTCCATGCTGCACGACTCTCCTGGACTGTGGGAGGAGCAGTGACACAATCGCCTTTATTCAGGGGTCTGTGGGAGGAGCCACAGGAGGGACGTGTCTAGGCATATCCAGGCAGATATACATGGTTTACCACACATACGCACCCTGCTGGTCCCAGTTTACTGTGTCCAGCCCGCATACCTCTCAGCCCCTGTGTGGTGAACTACATATACCTGTCTGGATACGCCTCCCTGCTGACTGCTCCTGTGGCTCCTCCCACGGACCCCAGTATAAAGGCGATTGGGGACTCCGCCCCGGCCTCAGTCTCCAGGATATAGTGTGGTGGTCAATTGCTGCTTGTTCTTTCTTCCAGCCAATAAAAGCCTATATCTCGTCTCACGTCTCACAGAGTTATTGATGGTGCATCACCCTGCCTTCCATGGACTTTTCTAAGTGCTTCTGAAGTGATACCATTGAACCTGCCTCAACCACTTCCACTGGCAGCTCATCTCACATATTCAGTACCCTTGGGTGAAAAAGTTGCCCCTCAGATCCCTTTTAAGTCTTTCTCCTCTCACCCTACACCTATGCCCTCCCCTGGGGAAAAGACTGCTGCCATCCACTATGTCTATGCCCCTCATGATTTTATAAATCTCTCTATCATCACCCCCATCTCTCCTGCACTTCAAGGAATACAGACCTAGCCTGGCCAACCTCTCCGTTCAACTCAAGCCTTCTAATCATTGTAACAAGCTAATAAAGCTTAGCTTGCTCTTCCAGTTTAACCTCATGTTTCCTCTGACAGGGTGATCAAAGCTGTACACAGTACAGGCTTTTCAACAACATAAAATCCAAATTCCAGTGCGCAGTGCTATGACTTCAATGTGCTAAGCACCTTTTTCATCACACTGCCTATCTGTGACACTGATTTCAATCAGCAATATGTGTTTGTACTTCAGGGTCCTTCTGTTCCATTACATATCCTAGTGTGCTAAAGTACATAATATAAATACTACACTGGTATGACTTTCCAAAGTGCATCACCTCACACTTACCTTTGTTAAAATCCTTTTGCTATACCTTGGCCCACCTCCATAACTAATTTAAATCCCTTTAATTTATGGTAACCTTCTTCATTATCAGCAACTCCTTGTAATTTTGTGTCACCTGCAAACTTACTGATCAGGTATTGTGCATTCACCTCCAGGTCATTTACATAAAAAAACAGGTAACAAGGTTCTGACACTGACCCCTGCAGTACACCATTAGTTACCAGCCTGCCTTCATTCCAAGAAACAACCTTCAACCACACCCTCTTCCTCCTACCTCTGAGAAAATTTTGAATGCACGTAACTAGCGCTCCCTAGTTTCCAAAGGACCTAATTTTCTAGACCAGCCTATCATGTGGGACTTGGTCAAAAGCCAAGATAAAGTTGAAATGAACAGCATTCACTGCTCTACCCTCATCTATCTTTTTTAAATTCTAAAATTCTAATATTTTAATAAAGCATGACTTTTCATGTAGAGTCATGCTGACTCGTTCTCATCCTGTTCCACAGATTTCCCTCCAGTAACTTCCCCACTACTAATGTCATACTGACCAGCCTTTTGCTCCCCGGTTAAACAACAGAACAATATTAGCTGCCTTTCAATCTTCAGGAACTTCACCACTAGCTAACAGTGAAGCAGATATTTCTATAAAGGCCTCCTGAATTTCTTCTCTAACCTGATACAAAGTCCAGTGATGCACTTGGGTAGGTCCTAGGGATTTATCAAACATAACTCATTATAAACCTGCAAATAACTTCTCCCTAGTAATGTGAATGCTTTGCAAAACATCTCCAGTTGTTTCTGGGGTTTTTTGAGCAACCATGATTTTCTCCTCGCTAAACCCTGAGGGGGAATATTTATTAAAACTCCCACCCATTTCCTCCGGCTAAGACCGCTGATCTCTAAGCGGACTTCTTCTCTCAGCAGCCACCCCTTTACTCTTAATACAGCTATGGAACTTCTTTGGGATTTTCTTGAACTTACCTGTCAGATCTATTTGTACCATCTCTTTGCTATTTTAATTTGCCCCTGAAGAATATTCTTCATCTTTTTATTGTCATCATGAAACTCACTCAAAAATGACCTCGGAAACTTCCCTGAACAGAGCCTCAATATCTACTGTCAGCCAAGGTTCCTTTAATTTGCCAAGTTTACCCTTCATCACAACAGGAACATGCCACTGCTGGACCCTTTATGTCACATTATGAGCATTTGATATTACTTGGTGACACATTACTTTTGATAACATCCATGGACTGTTTCTCCTCCTATTGTGCATAAAGGTGAACAGGATAATTACCTTGTTTGTGCCTGATGCTGATGCTGCATCTAGATTAGGATGTACCAGAAATAGCGGAGGACCTCATTCAAAATAAGACATGCTATATGGAAATTGCAATAATCCTCCTCAAGAGGTCAATCGACGATGACTGCGAGAAGGAATGAATTTGCTATCTGAATGTTTCAGAGACTACCCGTTTGCTCGAGGTCCCTTTCAGAAGTAGTGATGGAAAACCAAATTTGTATGGAAAATAAAGGTTAATATGTTATGAAGGAAGTGCTGGTGGGACAGAATTATGAATGTCTTTAAAAATAGGCTCAGGAGAAAGAGATGAACGTGCTCGTTTACATGAGGCAGCTGGGTCTGCAATAACACGTCTGTATTTTCCATAGATACATCTCCCAACACAGTAAGTCAAAAGAAAAGTTGAAAATAAAAGTCTGCTCTTCTTACATGTTTTGAATACAGGCACATTTGCAAATTTATTCCTTAAAAAATATGGCTTCAGCAAATCAATCTCTCTAAAACTCCCATAAAGTTGTTAACTACATTATAAAAAGTAGTTACAGAACATATAAAAAATCAGTGGACATGGCGCAATCCATCACAGGTAGACCCTTCCCTCCACTGAGCACATTTATATGGAGCGCTGTGGCAGGAAAGCAGCATCCATCATCAGGGACCCCCACCACCAAGGTCATGCTCTCTTCGCACTGCTGCCATCAGGAAGGAGGTACAGGAGCCTCAGGACTCATACCACCAGGTTCAGGAACAGTTAATACCCCTCAACCATTTGGCTCTTGAACCAAAGCCTATAACTTCACTCAACTGCACTCGCCCTATCACTGAACTGTTCTCACAACCTATCGAATCACTTTCAAGGACTCTTCATCTCATGTTTTCAATATTTATTGCATAGTTATTTACAATTATGATATTTTTCTCTTTGCATTTGCACAGGTTGTTGTCTTTAGCACATTAGTTGTTTGTCTTAATGGGGCAGGGTCTCGGCCCGAAACGTCGACAGTGCTTCTCCCCTACTCTGAACGGAAAAAAAGCCTATCCATGTCAACTCTATCTATCCCCCTCATAATTTTAAATACCTCTATCAAGTCCCCCCCCTCAACCTTCTACGCTCCAAAGAATAAAGACCTAACTTGTTCAATCTTTCCCTGTAACTTAGGTGCTGAAACCCAGGTAACATTCTAGTAAATCTTCTCTATACTCTCTCTATTTTGTTGACATCTTTCCTATAATTCAGTGATGAGAACTGTACACAATACTCCAAATTCGGCCTTACCAATGCCTTGTACAATTTTAACATTACATCCCAACTCCTATACTCAATGCTCTGATTTATAAAGGCCAGCATACCAAAAGCTTTCTTCACCACCCTATCCACATGAGATTCCACCTTCAGTAAACTATGCACCATTATTCCTAGATCACTCTGTTCTACTGCATCCTTCAATGCCCTACTATTTACCGTGTATGTCCATTTGGATTATTCCTACCAAAATGTAGCACCTCACACTTATCAGCATTAAACTCCATCTGCCATCGCTCAGCCCACTCTTCTAACTGGCCTAAATCTTTCTGCAAGCTTTGAAAACCTACTTCATTATCCACAACGCCACCTACCTTACTGCATACTTACTAATCCAATTTACCAACCCATCATCCAGATCATTAATGTATATGACAAACAACATTGGACCCAGTACAGATCCTTGAGGCACACCACTAGTCACCGACCTCCAACCTGACAAACAGTTATCCACCACTACGCTCTGGCATCTCCCATCCAGCCACTGTTGAATCCATTGTACTACTTCAATATTAATACCTAATGATTGAACCTTCCTAACTAACCTTCCGTGTGGAACCTTGTCAAAGGCCTTACTGAAGTCCATATAGACAACATCCACTGCTTTACCCTCGTCAACTTTCCTCGTAACCTCTTCAAAAAATTCAGTAAGATTTGTCAAACATGACCTTCCACGCACAAATCCATGTTGACTGTTCCTAATCAGACCCTGTCTACCCAGATAATTATATATACCATCTCTAAGAATACTTTCCATTAATTTACCCATCACTGACGTCAAACTGACAGGCCTATAATTGCTAGGTTTACTCTTAGAACCTTTTTTAAACAATGGAACCACATGAGCAATACGCCAATCCTCCGGCACCATCCCTGTTTCTAATGACATTTGAAATATTTCTGTCAGAGCCCCTGCTATTTCTTCACTAACTTCCCTCAAGGTCATAAGGAATATCCTGTCAGGACCCAGAGATTTATCCACTTTTATATTCCTTAAAAGCGCCAGTACTTCCTCCTCTTTAATCATCATAGTTTCCATAACTTCCCTACTTGTTTCCCTTACCTTACACAATTCAATATCCTTCTCCTTAGTGAATACAGAAGAAAAGAAATCATTCAAAATCTCCCCCATCTCTTTCAGCTCCACACATAGCTGTCCACTCTGTTTCTCGAAGGGACCAATTTTATTCCTCGCTACCCTTTTGCCTTTAATATAACTGTAGAAACCCTTCGGATTTATTTTCACCTTACTTGTCAAAGCAACCTCGTATCTTCTTTCAGCTTTTCTAATTTCTTTCTTAAGATTCTTCTTACTTTCTTTAAATTGCTCGAGCACCTCATTTACTCCATGTTGCCTATATTTATTGTAGATATCTTTCTTTTTCCTCACCAAGTTTCCAATATCCCTTGAAAACCATGGATCTCTCAACCTTTAACCTTTCCTTTCAACCTAACAGGAACATAAAGAATCTGTACCCTCAAAATTTCACCTTTAAATGACTGCCATTTCTCTATTACATCCTTCCCATAAAACAAATTGTCCCAATCCACTCCTTCTAAATCCTTTCACATCTCCTCAAAGTTAGCCTTTCTCCAATCAAAAATCTCAACCCTGAGTCCAGTCCTATCAATATAATTATATTGAAACTAATGGCATTGTGATCACTGGACCCGAAGTTCTCCCCAACACATATCTCTGTCACCTGACCTATTTCATTCCCTACCAGAAGATCCAACACTGCCCCTTCTCTAGTTGGTACCTCTATGTATTGCTGCAAAAAACTATCCTGCACACATTTTACAAACTCCAAACCATCCATCCCTTTTACAGAATGGGCTTCCCAGTCTATGTGTGGAAAATAAAAATCTCCCACAATCACAACCCTGTGCTGACTACAAATATCTGCTATCTCCTTGCAAATTTGCTCCTCCAATTCTCATTCCCCATTAGGTGGGCTATAATACATCCCTATAAGTGTTACTACACCATTCCCATTCCTCAATTCCACCTAAATAGTCTCCCTAGATGAGCCCTCTAATCTATCCTGCCAGAGCACAGCTGTAATATTTTCTCTGACAAGCAACGCAACACATTCCCCTCTTGTCCCTCCGATTCTATCACATCTGAAGCAACAAAATCCAGGAATATTTAGTTGCCAATAACACCTCTCCTGCAACCATGTTTCACTAATAGCTGAAACGTCATGCTTCCAGGTATCAATCCATGCTCTAAGCTCATCCACCTTTCTTACAATGCTCCTAGCATTAAAATAAATGCATTTAAGAAATTCTCCACCTCTTCCTCTCTGTTTATCTCTAACAGTACAAAGAACTTTACTGTCTTCTTTTTCTTCCTTCTCCTACACTCTGGTTCCCCTCACCCCTTGTATCTAGTTTAAATCCACTGGAGCCTCTCCAGCAAACCTACCTGCAAGAATACTTCTCCCCCTCCAGTTCAGATGTAAACCATCACACCGGAACAGGTGCCATGTTCCCTGGAAAACTGCCCAATTATCTATAAATCTGAAGCCCTTCCTCCTGCACCATGTCTTCAGCCACTTGTTGATCTGCACTATCTTACTATTTCTAAACCCACCTGCATATGGCACTGGTAGCAATCCTGAGATTGCTATCCTGGAGGTCCTGTCCTTTAACTTGGCACCTAGCTCCCTAAACTCACCTTTCAGGACCTCCTCACTCTTCCAACCCACGTCATCGGTCCCTACATGGACCACGACATCCAGCTGCTCACCCTCCCTTTTGAGAATACTGAGAACTCGATCTGAGATATCGTGGACCCTGGCACCAGGGAGGCAACACACCATCCGGGATTCACAATCTCTTCCACAGAACCTCCTATCTGTCCCCCTAACTATCGAATCCCCTATCACTACTGCTCTCCTCTTTTCCCTCCTTCCCTTCTGAGCTGAGGGTCCAGTCTCGATGCCAGAGATGCAACCATTGCAACTTGTCCCTGGTAGGTCGTCCCCACCAACAGTATCCAAAACGGTATACTTATTGTTGATGGGAACGGCCACAGGGGTGCTCTGCTCTTCCTGTCTATTCCCCTTCCCTCTCCTGACAGTCACCCAACTACCTGTCTCCTGAATCCTAGGGGTGACTATCTCCCTGAAAGTGCTGTCTATTTCTGCCTCTGCCTCCCGAATGATCCGAAGTTCATCCAGCTCCAGTTCCAGTTCCCTAACATGGTTTGTCAGGAGCTGCAGCTGGATGCACCTTTTGCAGGTGTAGTCATCAGGGACAACAGTGCTCGCCCTGACTTCCCACATACTGCAAACGGAGCACTCAACTGCCCTAATTGTTGCCTCCATTACCTACTCCTAAGCTAATTAGATTAATTAAAGGAGCTTACCTGGCCTTACCTCACCTGGAGTGAAGCTCGAACTCAGCCTCTACTCACTTTTTAAATTCCCCCACTGATCTCAGAGGCCGACTTTCACGCGCTTGCGCAGTCGTGCCCCGTTCAAACTTTGCCTCTGCCTGTTCTCGCCAAAGCTTGTTAAGCCAAAGCTGTCCCACTCTGCCTCAGTCCACTCTGACAAGGGCCACTACAACGATGGCCGCTGTATATGGCGGTCTTTCTTTTAAACCTTTGGCACGCTACGTCATGCACCTGTGCAGTCTAGCCTCTTTTCCCCGAACAGTTACAAAAAAAGCTTCTTTCCGAGCTTCTTTTACCTCTTCCCTCTCCGCCTCTTGCTTCAATTTAAATTTAATATTTAGTTCAATTTAAAGATAATAAATTTAATTTGAACATTGAACTTATTTTAAGCAAATCTTTCCACTTCTGTGCCACCCACCCACCTCTACAGCCCCTCACCCCATAAACAAGAAGTGTATTAGCGACTCACATGCTGCCATGCTGCTATCAATGAAGCAATCGTCCTTTCCGCTGCTCCTTCAGTTTCACTGATTCTAGGCAAATTTCCACTCAAATTTATACTGTTGACATGATGTGTTTGACACGTTCGTACCTCTCATTAGCCTGGTGAAATGTTGCCAAACCTGTTTTGCCTGCAGACAAGAATGTTATCTCATTCTATCAGGAAAGATATTCAAATATTTCCCCTACTCCATCTGAATGGACAATGATTAGCTGTGGCCTGTAATTCATAGCTTGGAAATATTCTGCTAACTATGCAGTTTTGGTTTCTAATTGCACTTTTCACCTGTTTGCCTCTCCCCTCACTGAACCAGTGGAGCCTCATGCTTTACAGACAAGGATCAAGATTCAAGATTGTTTAGTGTCACTTTCAGAACAAGTGTAAAGGAGAACAAAATAATTGTTACTCTAGATCAGATGCAGCTTAAAAAAAGCACAATAAGATAAAGGTTGCAATAATAAAAAAGCACAATAAATATAAATACACCACCTTCTCCCTGTTAAGGTCCTGGGTGCAATATCCTGGACACAGTGCCATGGGATTTCGAGAGAGTCATCTCAAACCTCCCCTTGGCACACTTGAACTCTTCAGTCAGCTCCGTGACAGGCAACTCCAGAGCTCCTTTCCCATACAGGTAGATGTCACTTAGTGATCTTGGTAGGCCCATCCACTTCTTAATGAAGGAACTAACTGTCCTCTCCAGCTTTTCAACATAAGTGATGGGGATTTCATACAGAGTCAGTGGCCACAACACCTTAGGGAGCAATCCAAACTGAAGGCACCAGAGCTTGAGATTTCCCGGCAGCAAGGCCTTATTGATGACTTTAAGTCCTTTGATGATTTTTTGTCTTAGCAGTTTCACTTGATTTGTGTCACTGAGGTTTACATCATACCAACATCCCAAGCTTTTTAACTGGCATTTCTGACGCAGTAGGAATTACTTTCTCATCCACATGGAATTTATAGTTGTCCAGCCTTCCCTTGACTATAGAAATGCTCCTAGGCTTCATTGTTTTAATCATCATTTCGGCTCATTTGATGTTTGAATGGAGCTCCTCAAGCAACCATTTGGTATGTGGGATGGTCATTGTCAGGATGGTTAAATCATCCATAAATGCCCGGATTGGTGGTAAGTGTAGTACTGACTTCAGTTATTCTCCTCCTAATACCCATTTAGAAGCTCTAATGATTACTTCCTTTGCCATGGTAAAGGCCAGCGGAGAGATAGAGCAGCCTGCCAATATGCTTTATCTCCACAGGCTGCCAGGCTGTGTTTAACTCTGTGGTTATCAATAAGAACTGGAGATCTTGGAAGTCTGCTTTGACCAGGATTGTAACACATTCTGGTACACAGAAGAATTCAAATGAAGACCACAGGAGGTTATGTGAGACCAACCCAAAGGCATTGGCTAGGTCCAAGACATAGAGGTCTCTGCTTTCCCTTTTAGCAGTTTGAATTTGATGCCAAATTAAGCTTGTGTGTTCCGAGTGGCCAGTAAAACCCAGCATCACTGTCTTCTGCACATGAGTGTCGATAAAGTTGTATTTTTTTCCAGGTAAACAGATTATGAAAGCCAAGTTCCCTTGAGCTATCAAAGGAGGGGAATTACAACTTTTCAGCCAATTCCTGGAATATGTTAGAAACTTTGCTAGACATGCTCAACCTTCCAGCCTTATAGACAATAGACAATAGACAGTAGGTGCAGGAGTAGGCCATTTGGCCCTTCTAGCCAGCACCACCATTCACTGTGATCATGGCTGATCATACACAATCAGTACCCCGTTCCTGCCCTCTCCCCATATCCCTTGACCCTGCTATCTATAAGAGCTCTATCTAACTCTCTCTTGAAAACGTCCAGAGTCTTGGCCTCCACTGCCCTCTGGGGCAGAGCATTCCACATATCCACCACTCCCTGGGTGAAAAAGTTTTTCTGCATCTCTGTTCTAAATGGCCTACCACTTATTCTTAAACTGTGGCCTCTAGTTCTGGACTCACCCATCAGCGGGAACATGCTTCCTGCCTCCAGCATGTCCAATCCCTTAATAATCTTATATGTTTCAATCAGATCCTCTCTCATTCTTCTAAATTCCAGTGTATACAATCCCAGTCGCTCCAATCTTTCAACATATGACAGTCCTGCCATTCTGTGAATTAACCTTGTGAACCTACGCTGCACTCCCTCAATAGCAAGAATGTCCTTCCTCAAATTTGGAGACCAAATCTGCACACAATACTCCAGGTGGGGTCTCACCAGATCCCTGTACAGCTACAGAAGGACCTCTTTATTTCTATACTTAGTTATTTTTATTATAAAGGCCAGCATGCCATTAGCTTTCTTCACTGCCTGCTGTACCTGCATGCTTGCTTTCATTGACTGATGTACAAGAACACCTAGATCTCATTGTACTTCCCCTTTTCCTAACTTGACACCATTTAGATAGTAATCTGCCTTCCTGTTCTTGCCACCAAAGTGGATAACCTCACATTTATCCACATTAAACTGCATCTGCCATACATTTGCCCACTCACCTAGCCTGTCCAAGTCACCCTGCATTCTCATAACATCCTCCTGACATTTCACACTGCCACCCAGCTTTGTGTCATTGGCAAATTTACTAATGTTACTTTTAATCCCTTCATCTAAATCATTGATGGATATTGTAAACAGCTGTGGTCCCAGCACCGAACCTTGCGGTACCCCACTGATCACAGCCTGCCATTCCGAAAGGGACCCGTTAATCGCTACACTTTGTTTCCTGTCAGCCAGCCAATTTTCAATCCATGTCAGCACTCTGCCCCCAATACCATGTGCTCTAATTTTGCCCACTAATCTTCTATGTGGGACTTTATCAAAAGCTTTCTGAAAGTCCAGGTACATTACATCTACTGGCTCTCCCTTGTCCATTTTCATAGTTACATCGTCAAAAAACTCCAGAAGATTAGTCAAGCATGATTTTCCCTTCGTAAATCCATGCTGACTCAGACTGATCCTTCTACTGCTATCCAAATGTGTTGTAATTTCCTCTTTGATAATTGACTCCAGCATCTTTCCCACCACTGAGGTCAGGCTAACCGGTCTATAATTCTCTGTTTACTCTCTCCCTCCTTTCTGGAAAAGTGGGACAATATTAGCCACCCTCCAATCCGCAGGAACTGATCCTGAATCTATAGAACATTGGAAAATGATTAACAATGCGTCCAAGATTTCTAGAGCCACCTCCTTAAGTACCCTGGGATGCAGACCATCTGGTCCCGGGGACTTATTAGCCTTCAGACCTAACAGTCTATCCGACACTATTTCTTGCCTAATATAAATTTCTTTCAGTTCATCCATTACCCTAGTTCCTTTGGCCACTATTATATCTGGGAGATTGTTTGTGTCTTCACTAGGGAAGACAAATCCAAAGTACCTGTTCAACTCATCGGCCATTTCCTTGTTCCCCATAATAAATTCACCTGTTTCTGTCTTCAATGGCCCAATTTTGGTCTTAACTATTTTTTTGCTTTTCACATACCTAAAGAAGCTTTTGCTATCCTCCTTTATATTCTTGGCTAGTTTACCTTCGTACCTCATTTTTTCTTGGCGTATTGCCTTTTTTGTTATCTTCTGTTGCTCTTTAAAAGCTTCCCAGTCCTCCGGCTTCCCACTCATCTTTGCTATGTTATACTTCTTCTCTTTTATTTTTATATAGTCCTTTACTTCCTTCGTCAGCTACGGCCGCCCGTTACTCCCCTTAGGATCTTTCTTCCTCTTTGGAATGAACCGATCCTGCATCTTCTGCATTATTCCCAGAAATACCTGCCATTGTTGTTCCGCTGTCTTCCCTGCTAGGGTATTGTTCCATTGAACTTTGGCCAGCTCCTCCCTCATAGCTCCATAGTTCCCTTTGTTCAACTGTAATACTGACACATCCGATTTTCCCTTCTCCTTCTCAAATCGTAGGTTAAAACATATCATATTATGTCATATTATGCCTTATTATAGTCAACCACTGCTCTTATAGTAGCCACAGCTACTGCATCCATTTAAGAGAGAGGGAACATTTTTTTCCTCTGAAGATTGTGGTTCTGTGGGACCATCTTCTTCAAAGAATGTGGAAAGTAGGGTCTTAGAATTTTTTTAAGGTAGAAGCAAACAAATTCTTGATAAGCAAGCCAATGATAGAATACCTGAGCTGAAATGACAGGGTATCAAAGCTCAAATTTAAAGTAAATTTTATTATCAGAGCACATATATGTCACCACATGTAACCCTGAGTTTCATTTTCCTGTGGGCATACTTAACAAATCCCTAGAATAGTAACTATAACAGGATCAATGAAGGATCGAATAGAGTACAGAAAACTGCAAACTGGGCAAAAGCAAATATAAGTAAATAATGAGAGTATGAAATAACAAGATAAGGAGTCCTTCAAGTGAGATAATTGATTGTGAGAACATCTCAATGGATGGGCCAGTGAGTGTAGTGATCCCCTTTTGTTCGGGAGCCTGATGGTTGAGGAGTAGTAACTGTTCTTGAACCTCTTGGTGTGAGTCTGAGTCTCTTGTACCTTCTACCTGATGGCAGCAGAGAGGAAATAGCTTGGCCTGGGTGGTGAGGATTTCTGATGATGGATGCTGCTTTCTGATTACAGTGTTTCATGTGGACGTACTCGATAGTTGGGATGGCTTTACCCGTCATGTACTGGGCTGAATCCACTATCTTTTCTAGGATTTTTCTGTTCAAAGGCATCAGTGTTTCCATACCAGCTTGTTATGCAGCCAGTCAGCACACTTTCCGCCACGTATCTACAGAAGTTTATCAAAGTTTTTGATGTCATGCTGCACCTGCGCAGACGCCTAAGGAAGTAGAGGTGCTACTGTGCTTTCTTCGCATTTGTACTTGTGTGCTTGGTCCAGGACAGATCCTCTGAAATAGTAACCCCCGGGAATTTGAAGTTGCTAACCCTCTTTACCTCTGATCCTCCGATGAGAACTGGCTCATGGATCTCTGGTTTCCCTCTCCTGAAGTCTATAATTAGTTCCTCGGTCTTACTGACCTACTGACATTGAGTGTGAGGTTGTTGTTATGATATCACTCAGCCAAATTTTCATTCTCCCTCCTCTATGCTGATTCATTACCACCTTTAATACAGCCCGCAACAGTGGTGTCATCGGCAAACTTGAAGATGACGATGGAGCTGTGCTTAGCCACACAGTCATAGGTATAAAGTGAGTAGAGAAGGGGGCTAAACACACAGCCTTATGATGCACCTGTGCTGAGAGAAATTGTGCATGAGATGTTTATGCCAATCCAAACCGACTGGGGTCTGCAAGTGAGGAAATCCAAGGGGGTATTGAGGCCTAGGATATGGAGCTTATTGATTAGTTCTGAGGAGATTATAGTATTAAATGCTGAGCAGTAATTGATAAAGAGCATCCTGATGAATGGATCTCTGCTGTCCAGCTGTTCCAGAGTTGTGAGCTGAGCCAATGAGATGGTATCTGCTGCAGATCTATTGCAATGCTAGGCAAAGTGGAAAAGATCCAAGTCACCACTCAGGCAAGAACTGAAAAGCTTCATCACCAGCTGTGATTGCAATGTGGTTCAATTCCAGGTTCAGGTAAGAATGCAATAAGTCAGTCGTGATCTTACGATACGCTGTAGCATGGCTGAGGGGCCAAATGGATAGGTCCTGTTCAGAATCAGACTCAGCCTTAATATCACCAGGTTATGCTGTCAAACTTGCTGCTTTGTGGTAGCAGTAAATTGCAATACATAATAATAACTTCTATAAATTACAATAAGAAGAGTATACAAAAAGATATAAATTAAATAAGCAGTGTGAAAAGCTGGAAATATGGAGGTAGTGTTCATGGGTTCATTGTTCATTCAGGAATCTGATGGCCGAGGGGAAGAAGCTGTTCCTGAAAACAGTTAGAATGCTCTGCATGGTACATACGTTAAAATTTGACAGTGTCTTTATGACATACCAATTCTCCTCAAACTCCCAATGAAATACAGCCTCTGTCATACCTTGTTTGTAATCGCATCAATATGTTGCATCCAGAATAGATTCAGAGATGTTGACATCCAAGAGCTTGAAACAGCTCACCCTTTCCACTTCTGATGAGGACTGGAGTGTGTTCCCATGACTTACCCTTCCAGAAGTCCAAATCAATCCCTTGGTCTTATTGGAATTGAGTAAAGGTTGTTGTAGTGACATCACTCAACCAGCTGATCTATCTCACTCCTGTACCCCTCCTTGTTACCATGTAATTTGGGTGTTTATACTCACATAAATTTGTCAAGTAATAGCAATTAGCATTTCAGGTGGGTTTGTCACCTGAAGATAATTTATGATGGAATAAAATAAGAATGAAAATAAAAAGTTGTGAGAAGATCCTTACAGAGATGTGGGTGGTTGGTTTCATGGTTTGATGCCTGCTCCACTCCTGGTTCCAGATTAGAATGTCATTTAAAATGGCCAAATGTATAAATGATAATCTGGAAGGACACACAAACCTGAAGTTGGAAGGAAATATATTGTATAACAGCGTGACCAGTGTCACAGACAAAGAAATACAAATAATGATTATATCACATTTTCACTTGTATTTTGCAGATGAAGTGACTTCATGAAGTTTTGAGGGATGCTCATCGTGTGGTCTGCTGTGTTGCTGAAACACTGTGGATCAAAATCACTTATGTAGGAAGTACTTTACAATGCATGGAGTGAAAATGAACTCCTTTCAATCAGTAGCAGAAATCTAAGTGGTCCACGGCCAATGTTTTACAGTACTAGTGACACAATATAGGTTAAAACTTGAAAAAAATTTTTTCACTCTGAAGCATGTGTATAGATGGCCCAATAAAGCCAGCACAGTTGAAAATATGACCCCTACATTAATTTTGAAATACAAGACTCAAGGTAGTTAAATGTCCTTCAAGCACAATCTCTATTCATATGAACATATCATATAACATCTTCTGTGATGCGGGGCCAGTATTCTTAAAATTGCTGTGCAATACAGGTGTAAGCAGATACACTGTCTGATACCCATCATGATTTTCAAGCTTCAGTGCAGATTTTCTGAGGCAGTATGTAAATAGACATACCAGAAATATGAAGGTGAAAAGGTGAGCAGGGTTTATGCAGAAAAACGATGACACTCCCAACTGTGCATCTCTCCCATTTCACACGCATCTGCTCTCACCCTATCCTCCTACCACCCCACTAGGGATAGAGTTCCTCTTGTCTTCACCTACCTCTCCACCAGGTCCAGGTCCAACATATAATTCTCCGTAACTTTCGCCACCTCCAACGGGATCCCACCACCAAGCACATCTTTCCCTTCGCCCTCTTTCTGCTTTCTGCAGGGATCGCTCCCTACGCGACTCCCTTGTCCACTCGTCCCCCCATCCCTTCCCACCGATCTCCCTCCCACCACTTATCCTTGTAAGTGGAACAGGTGCTACACCTGCCCTTACACTTCCTCCCTCACCACCATTCAGGGCCCCAGACAGTCCTTCCAGGTGAGGCGACACTTCACCTTTGAGTCAGCTGGTGTGGTATACTGCGTCCGGTGCTCCCGGTGTGGCCTTTTGTATATTGGTGAGACCCGACGCAGACTGGGAGACCGTTTCACTGAACACCTACACTCAGTCTGCCAGAGAAAGCAGAATCTCCCAGTGGCCACACATTTGAATTCCATGTCCCATTTCCATTATGATATGTCTATCCATGGCCTCATCAATTGTCAAGATGAAGCCACACTCAGGTTGGAGGAACAACACCTTATATTCTGTCTGGGTAGCCTCCAACCTGATGGCATGAAATTGATTCCTCTAACTTCTTTTAATGCCCCTCCTCCCCTTCTTACCCCATCCCTTATTTATTTATTTATTTATTTGTTTGTTTGTTTGTTTGTTTGTTTATTTATTTATTTTATCCATTATCTATCTATCTATCTATCTATCTATTTATTATTTGCCTTTTCTCTCTCTCTTTTTTTCTCTCTCTGTACCTCTCTCAATAACTCCTTGCCTGTTCTCTATCTTCCTCTGGTGCTCCATCCCTTTCTTTCTCCCCAGGCCTCCTGTCCCATGATCCTCCCCCTTCACCATCTCTATGTCCCTTTTGCCAATCAACTTTCCAGCTCTTAGCTTCATTCCTCCCCTCCTCTCTTCTCGTATCATTTCGTACCTCCCCCTCCCCCTCCCACTTTCAAATCTCTTACTATCTCTTCTTTCAGTTAGTCCTGATGAAGGATCTCGGCCAGAAACATCAACTGTACTTCTTCCTATAGATGCTGCTTGGCCTGTTGTGTTCCACCAGCATTTTGTGTGTGTGTTGTTTTTATGTTATGACTGGGAGAGGTCAGGTATTACAAACTTACACCATAAAATTTACAATGTACGTCAATCATTTGGACTATGGGATTAATGGATTTGTGGCTAAATTTGCCAATGATACAAAGATAGGTGGAGGAGCGGGTAGTGTTGAGGAAACAGAGAGCCTGCACTTAAGCCATTTGGCCCATCAAGTGTGCTCTGCCATTTCACCATGTCTGATCCATTCTCCTTCTCAGCTCTAACCTCCTGCCTTCTCTGCATATCCCTTCATGCCTTAATGAATCAAATATCTAACAACCTCTGTCTTGCATAAACCCAATGACTCGGCCTCCACAGCTGCCTGTGGCAACAAATTTTACAGATTCGCCACTCTCTGACTAAAGAAATTCCTCCTTATCTCGATTATAAAAGGACACCCCTCTACTCTGAGGCAGTGTCCTTTGGTCTTAGACTCTATCGCCATAGGAAATATCCTCTTCATATCAGCTCTGTCAAGGCCTTTCAACATTCAATTGGCTTCAATGAGGTCAGACCTCATTCTTCTGAATTCCAGTGAGTGGAGTTCCAGACCCAACAAATGCTCCTTATATGACAAGCCTTTCAATCCCAGCATCATTTTAATGAACCTCCTTTGAACTATCTCCAATGTCAGCACATCCTTTCTTAGATAAGGAGCCCAAAACTGTTCACAATACTCCAAGTTATGCCTCACCAGTGCTTTATAAAGGCTTAACATTACATCCTTGATTTTATATTCTAGTCCTCTCGAAAGGAATTTGCCTTTCTCACTACTGACTTAATCTGCAAAATTACCTGTAGTTAATCCTGCATGAGGGCTCCTTTTATTCCCACACTTTGCCTCTTCCCATCAGCCAATTCTCTATCCATATTAGTATCATTCCTGTAATTCTAGGGGCTCTTAACTTGTTAAGCAGTGTCATGTGTGGCACCTTGTCAAAGACCTTCTGAAAATCAAAATATACAGCATCCACCAATTATGCTTGTTATTCCAACAGATTTGTCAGGCAAGATTTTACCTTAAGGGACCCATATTGGCTATGGGCTATTTATGAGATGCCTCCAAATACGCTGAAACTGCATCCTTAGCAATCAACATGACTGTCTTCTCAATCACCAAGGTGGCCTATAATTTCCTTTCTTCTGCCTCTCTCCCCTCTTGAAGAGTGAACTGACATTTGTAATTTTCCAGCCCTCCAGAACTGTGTAAGAATCAACTGATTCTTGAAAGATCATAATTAATGCCTCCAAGTTCTGTAGTCACCTAGTTCAGAACGCTAGGGTGTACACCATCCGGTGCAAGTGACTTGCCTAAATTCAGACCTTTCAGTATCCCAAGAACCTTCTCCCAAGTGATGGCAACTCTACACAGTTCTTCCCCTCCTTCCCCCGACACTTCTGAACTTCTGACATACTGTTAGTGTCTTCCACCATGAAGACGGATGCAAAATACTTATTCTGTTTGTCCACCATTACAACCTCTCCAGCGTCATTTTCCAGCAGCCCAATATCCATTCTCAACTCTCTTTTACATTTTTTTTGTGTCTGAAGAAACTTTTTGGTCTCCTCTTTAATAATATTGGCTAGCTTAGCTTCATATGCCATCTGTTCCTCCTTATGACTTTCTTAGTTGCTTTCTGTTGGTTTTTAAAAGCTTCCTAATCCTTTAACTTCTCACTAATTTTTGCTCTATTATATGCCTTCTCTTTGGCTTTTATGTTGGCTCTGGCTTCTCTTGTCAGCCACGGTTGTGTCATCCTGCCTTTAGAATACTTCTTTGGGATGCATCTATCCTGGGCCTTCCAAATTGCTCCCAGAAATTTCAGCCATTACTGCTCTGCTGTCATCCCTACTACTGTTCCCTTTCAATCAATTCTGGCTCATGCCTCTGTAATTCCCTTTCCTCTTCTGTAATACTGATACATCTGAACTTAGCTTCTCCTTTTCAAATTGCAGAGTGAATTCTATATGACCACATTCCCCCTAAGTGTTTCTTTACCTTATGCTCTCTAATCAATTGCAGTTTCCTAAACAACACTCAATCCAGAATAACTGATACCCCAATACGACTCAACCATGAGCTGTTCTTAAAAAGCCATCTTTTAGGCATTCTAAAAATTCCCCCTCTTGGAATCCAGCATCAAACTGCTTTTTCCCAATCTACCTGCATATTGAAATCCCCCATGACTATCATAACATTGCTCTTTTGACATGAATTTTCTATTTCCCATTTTAATTGTTAGATCATATCTTTACTACTGTTTAGTGGTCTGTAAATAACTCTCATTAGGGTCTTTTTACACTTGCAGTTTCTTAGCTCTACCCACAATGACTCTACACCTTTCAATCCTATGTCAGCTCTTTCTAACGACTGATTTCATATTTTATCAACAGAGCCGCCCCACCCCCTCTGCCTACCTGCTTATATTTTCAATAAAATGTGTTACCTTGGACGTTAAGCTCTCAGCAATAATCTTTTTTCAGCCACAGTTCAATGATGCTCACAATGTCATACTTAACAATCTGTAGATGTGCTATAAGTTCATTTACCTTATTCTGTTTACTATGTTAATTCAAGTATAAGACTTCATTCCTGTATTCATCACCCTTTTTGATTTTGTCCTCCTTTTTTACATTGCAACTCATATCATTGACACAATTTTGCACTACCATCAACCTCTCTTTGCTAGCAGTCTCTCTTGCCTGTGCTTATAAACCAACAACTCCATCCTTAGAACTATCCCTCCAGTTCCCATCGCCCTGCCAAATTAGTTTAAACCCTCCCAAACAGCTCTTGCTAACCTGCCCACAAGGATTTTGGTCCCCCTTGACTCAGGTGTAACCCATCCTTTTTGTACAGGTTATACCTTCAGCAGAAGAGAACCCAATGATACATCAATCTGAAACCCTGCCTCCTGCACCATTTCCTTGGCCATGCAGTTATCCGCCAGATCATATTATTCTTACCATCATAGGCATGGACAGGAATTGAGTAATTACTACCCCTGTAGGTCCTGATATTCAGCTTTTTAGCTAGCTCCCTATTTCTCTTCAGGACCTCCTCACCTTTCCTACCTATGTCATTGGTGCCAATATGACCAAGACTTCTGGCTGCTCACCCTCCCTCTTTAGAACTTTGTGGAAACAATTCGAGAGATCTCTAACCCTGGCACCAGGGAGACAACATACCATCCAGCTATCTCTATTGAGCCCACAGAATCTTATCTCTATTCCTCTGACTATGGAATCTCCTATCACCACTGCAGTCCTCTTCACCTCATCTTCTGAGCCAGAATGCCAGACTCAGTGCCAGAGACTCCTTCATTGTGCTACCCCTCCTTGTGGGTCATCCTACTCAACAGTATCCAAAGTGTTATATTTATTACTGAGGGGACTGACCGGAGGTATACTCTACACTGGCTTCCTATTTCTCTTCTTTCTCTTGACAGTCACCCAGTGACCACCTCCCTATAGCTCTGATCTATCACTTCCTCAGTCTCCCATGTGAGCTGCAGATTATCAAGCTTCAGCTCCAGTTCCTTAGCACAATCTCTGAGGAGCTACAACTCTGTTTACCTGATGCAGGCGTGGTTGTATGAGAGAGTGGAGGCCTCTGTAATTCCTTCATCTCCCATACCAAACAAATCACTGCCACTGCAATCATTCTCATTGCAATAACTAACAGACAAGGAATGAAAAAATAGAGGAAGAAGAAACTTGCCGGATACTTACCCGACTCAAGCCTGATGAGACAAAGACTCTCCAACACTGGCTCACACACACAATCGCCGCTCCACTTGACCTGCCTTATCTTCATTTGCCCTTTCTAATGACTCCCATTCAAGTGTTAATGAAAATGATTGATAAGGGAAGGGCAGTGGCTGTTATAGACAGAAACATCAGCAAAGCTTTTGATGAGGTTCCTCACTGTAGGCTGATTGAGGACATTGAACATAGAACACTACAGCGCAGTACAGACCCTTCAGCCCACAATGTCATTCTGACCTCTTTAACCTGCTCTAAGAATTATCTAACCTTTTCCGCCTATGTAGTCCTCTATTATTCTAACATCGATGTGCCACCACCACCCCTGGCAGAGGGTTCCATGCCTTCACCACTCTCTGTGTAAAGAACTTAGCTTTGACATTCCCCTTTTATACTTTACTCCAATCACCTAAAAATTATACCCCCTCATATGCCATTTCTGCCCTGAGAAGAAGCCTGTGGCTATCCACTCCATCTATGCCTCTTATCATCTTGTACACCTCTATTAAGTCACCTCTCATCTTCCTTGACTCCAAAGAGAAAAGCCCTAGCTCACTCAAACTATCTTCATAAAACAAACTCTCTCAACCAGACAACAGTCTGGTAAATCTACTGTGCGCTCTCTCTAAAGCTTCTGCATACTTCCGACCATGACTGAAATGTGAGGTCTAACCAGGGTTTTGCAGAGCTGCAACATCACCATACTGCACTTGAGGCCAATCCCCCACAAATGAAGGGAAACACAACATAAGCTTTCTTGACCACCCAATCAAATTGTGTGGCTGCTTTGAGGGATCAATGCACATGGACTCCAAGATCCTTCAGTTGTTCCACACGTTAAGAATTGTGCCATTCACCTTGTATTCTGCATTCAAATTTGACCTTCCACAGAGAATCAATTTGCACTTCACACTTCTTCCAAGCTGAACTCAATCTGTAGTAATAGTACTTAGTTACTGCCCAATATGCCACCGGTGTTTAGGGTAGCAATGATGATCCTCCAACGCTGTCTGTCCTTGGCCAATCAGATGTAGAAGGGTTCTTCATTGCTGTTTCCATAACAGTTTTGTTTTACCAGTCAGCTTCTTAGCCCTGAGCTGACACCCCCACCCCTGAACCTGGAGGACCAGGGAAACACTCTCAGTCTGGCTTCCGCTCTTTGGCCTGTTTGGCATGGGTGACCCGACCAACAGCCATGGCAGAAATCCCTGATGTAGCTTTCCAGGTCATCGATGCACGCCAGCCTCCAAACCCAGATGTGCTTGTGATCCTATTGGAGGAGTAGTCGTATGGGATTCCATAATAAGAGGAGCAGACAGCAGATTCTGTGGACGTAAAAGGCACATGCCAGGTGCTAGGGTCAGAGAGGTCTCAGATTGATTTCAGAGCTTTCTAAAGGGGAGGGTGAACAACTGGAAGTCATGGTACATAATGGTACAAGTAGCATAGATGGGAAAAGGAAAGGAGGTCCAAAATAAAGAATATAAGGAGTTTGGTAGAAAGCTGAAAGCAGGACTTCCAGCTTAGTAACGTCTGGATTCTGCCTGTGCCACATGCCAGTGAGGGTAAGAATAGGATGATTTATCAGATGAATGCGTGGCTGAAAATTTGATGCAGAGGGCAAGGCTTTAGACTTCTGAATCATTGAGATCTCTTCTGGGGAAGGTTAGTCCTGTACAAAAAGGACAGTTTACACCTAAACCTGAGGGGAACCAATATCCTTGTAGGCAGGTTTGCTAGAGCTGTTGGGCTGGGTTTCAAATCATTTGCCAGGGCGATGGGAACCAGAGTGATACGATTGAGGATGGGGCAGTTGGTATAGAAAAGAGTACAGTTGACCTTTCGGCCGAGACCCTTCATCAGGACTGGAAGAAAAGATGAGGAGTCAGAGTAAGAAAGTGGGGGGAGGGAGGAAGAACCACATGGTGATAGGTGAAACTAGTGTGGGGGGGGGGTGAGGTGAAGTAAGGAGCTGGGAAGTTGATCATGAAAGAGATTCTGGACTGGAGAAGGGGGAATCTGGTAGGAGAGGACAGAAGGCCATGGAAGAAGGAAAAGGGGGAGGAGCACCAGAGGGAGGTGATGGGCAGGCAAGGAGATAAGGTGAGAGAAGGAAATGGGACTGGGAAATGGTGAAGGAGAGGGCAGCAGCATTACCAGAAGATCGTGAAATCACTCTTCATGCTATCAGGTTGGAGAAGCAACAGCTTATATTCCAACAAAGTGAGTGTGGTCTCATCACAACAGTAGAGGAGGCCATGGACTGACATGCCGGAATGGGAAATGGAATTTAAAAAGGTGGCCACTGGGAGATCTCATTTTTTTCTGGTGAATAGAGCTTAGGTGCTTGGCAAAGCGGTGTCCCAATCTGCGTTGGGTCTCACCGATATAAAGGAGGCCACACCGGAGACAGTAGATGACCAAAACAGACTCTCAGATGAAGTGTCACCTCACCTGGAAGGACTGTTTGGGGGCCTGAATGGTAGTGAGGGAGGAGGTGTATGACCATAAGATCATAAAACATAGAAGCAGAATTAGGCCATTCAGGAAGTCTGCTTCACCATTCCATCGTGGCTGATCCTATATCCCACTCAACCCAATACATCTGCCTCCTCGCCATATCCTTTGATGCCCTGACCGATCAGGAAACTATCAACTTCTGCCTTAACAGATCTCTAACAGATTTGTCAGGCAAGATTTCCCTTTACAGAAATGAGGCTGACTTTGACTTCATTTTTATCATTAGTCTCCAAATACCTTGAAACCTCATCCTTAATAATAGACTCCAACACTTTCCCATCCACTGAGATTAGGCTAACTGGCCTATAATTTCCTTTCTTTTGCATTCCTCCCTTCTTAAAGTGTGGACTGACATTTGTAATCTTCCAGTCCTCTGGGACCATGCCAGAATTCAAGTAATTTTTGAAAGATCATGACCAATGCATCTGCTGTCTCTTCAGCAACCTGTCTCAGGACTCTGGGATGTAGTCCATTTGGCCCAGGTGTTTTATCCACATTAGACCTTTGAGTTTGTCTTGCACATTTTCCGTTGTAATAGAAATTGTAAATAGAAATGGCACTCAGTACTGGTCCCTGACACTAGTTTTTAGTTGCCTTTTATTGGATTTTTAAAACTTCCCAATCGTCCAACTTCCAACTCACTTTTGCTACCTTATATGCCCTTTCCTTGGCTTTTATGCAGTCCTTCACTTCCATTGTCAGCCACGGTTGCCTACCTCTGCCACTTGAGAACTTCTTCCTGTGTGGGATATATCGATCCTGCACCTTGTGAACTATTCCTACAAACTTCAGCCACCTCTGTTCTGCCTTTATCTCTGCCAGTATCCTCCTCCAATCCACCTGGGCAAGCTCCACTCTCATGTCTCTGTAAATCCTTTTATTCCATTGTGATACAGATACGTGCGAGTTATGATTCTCCCTCACAATTTGCAGTATGAATTCAATCAATTTATGATCACTGCCTCCTAAGGGTTCCTTTATGTTAAGTTGACTAATAAGATATAGGTCATTACACAACACCAAATCTAAGATTAGCCTTTCCTCGAGTAGGTTCAAGTACAAGCTGCTCTAAAAAGCCATCTCATAGGCACTCAACAAATTCCCTCTCTTGCGATCCGACACCAACTTGATTTTCCCAATTCTCTTCCAAATTAAAGTCCCCCATTGCAATTGTGTCATTACCCTTATTATATGTCTTTTCCAGGTTACTATTTGGAGGCCTGTATATAATTCCCATAATGGGTTTTTTATCCTTGAATTTCTTAACCCGACCCACAAAGATTCAACATTTTCTGACCCTATGTCACCTCTTTCTAAAGATGTAATTCCATCTCTTACCAACAGAGTCAACCCACTGCCTATGCTTTCCCGCCTGTCCTTCCAATACAAAGTATATCCTTTGATATTAAGCTCCCAACTATGGCCTTCTTTCAGCCACAACTCAGGTATGCTCACAATGACATACTGACCAATCTCCAATTGTGCCACGAGTTCATCCACCTTATTCTGAATCCTAAGTATATTTCAATACAACACCTGCATTATCACTCAGAGTTGAACTGCATGTGCATGTAACGAGAGCATCTTGGACCTCCAGGTGGTCCAGGTGATTGATAAGTTCGTGGCCTAAGGTAGAAGGAGATGAGTTATACAGCTCTCGTTACATGCACATACAGTTTAACTCTTTGAGTGAAAATGCAGAAAGTTTGAAGTTAATAACTCATCTCCTTCTACCTTAGGCCACGAACTTATCAATCACCCCTTGTTAGATTGAAATGCAGGGCCCTGGGGTCATTGGAAAGTAACATTAGAGCAAGATGACAGTACCAGAAAGAACATGAGGGAATGCTGCATACTTGGCTATACAGACACCTGTCTCTCTCCTCACACTCTGAATGAGGTGCTGCACCATGCACCACATGGACAGGGCAGCGGAGTCCCTTAAAGGTAGAGGAGGTGGAGTTTGCTTACTAACGCATTGTGGTGCACAGATGTGGTGGTTCTGTCTCAATCATCATTCCCACAATCCTGTGAGAAGTTGCAGACCCTGCACCTCTGTACCTCCCTCTGCAATTGGATCCTCGACTTCCCAACCGGAAGATCACAGTCTGTGCGGATTGGTGATAACATATCTTCCTCGCTGACGAATAACACTAGCGCACCTCAGGGGTGTGTGCTTAGCCCACTGCTCTGCTTTCTGTATACACATGACTGTAGGGCTAGGCATAGCTCAAATACCATCTATAAATCTGCTGATGATACAACCATTGTTGGTAGAATCTCAGGTTGAGAAGGCGACAGATGCCAACTAGTGGAGTGGTGTCACAGCAACAGCCTGGCACTCAACGTCAGTAAGACAAAAGAGCTGATTGTGGACTTCAGGAAGGGTAAGACGAGGGAACATATACCAATCCTCATAGAGGGATCAGAAGTGGAGAGAGTGAGTAGTTTCAAGTTCCTGGGTGTCAGGATCTCTGAAGTTTTAACCTGGTCCCAATATATTGATGTAGTTATAAAGAAAGCAAGACAGCAGCTATACTTCATTAGGAGTTTGAAGAGATTTGGCATGTCAACAAGTACACTCCAAAACTTCTATAGATGTACTGTGGAGAGCATTCTGACAGGCTGCATCACTGCCTAGTATGGGGAGACTACTGCACAGGACTGAATGAAGCTGCAGAGGGTTATAAATGTAGTCAGCTCCATCTTGGGTACTAACGTACAAAGTACTCAAGACATCTTCAGGGAGCAGTGTCTCAGAAAGGCAGCGTCCATTATTAAGGACCTCCAGCACCCAGGGCATGCCCTTTTCTCACTGTTACCATCAGGTAGGAGGTACAGAAGCCTGAAGGCACACACTCAGCGATTCAGGAACGGCTTCTTCCCCTCTTCCATCCGATTCCTAAATGAACACTGAACCCTTGGATACTACCTCAATTTTTAAAAAAATATACAGTATTTCTGTAACTGATTTACTTATCTATTTATTATTTATTTTTATATTATTATTATTATTATTTTCTTTTTTCTTTTTTTTTCTTTTCTATATTATGTATTGCATTGAACTGCTGCTGCAAAGTTAACAAATTTCATGTCACAGTCTGGTGACAATAAACCTGATTCTGATTCTAATCTTCTTCACCCGACCTGGAACATCCAATGGTCACGTGATGTCCATTTTTGCTGCCAATGGAGCTTATTTTTGCCTTCATCCCGGTAGCAGTGTATATTCCACCCCGGCCATCTTCAGGCTGGCACTGGAGGAGTTGGGAACCATGCTCAGCAGTCACGAAATACCAGATGCATTCCCAATAATTGTAAGGGATATCAATCAGGCCAGCATGAAGAAGTCTTTGAACAACTATTACCAACATATCACCTATGGAGCCAGAGGAGCCAGCACACTTGAACGCTGTTACACCACCATGAGGAACATGGTGCCATCCCACACCCACACTTTGGCAGGTCCATTTATCTGACTGTACTTCTACTCCTGGCACACAGGTGGAGACTGAGGACCAGAGCACCAGTGGTGAGGACCATGATGGTGTGGTCATTGGAGGTGGAGGAGCATTTATAGAACTGCTTTGAATTGGTGGACTGAACAGTATTCAGGGAATCAACAGCAAATCTGAATGAATATGCCACAGTTATCATTGACTTCATCATGGCCTGTATTGAAGAGTGTGTACCTTCAACAGCATACTGGCCACACCCAGACCAAAAGCCATGATGAACCAGAGGATCTGTAGTCCTGTTGAGGTCTAGATCTCTGGCATTCTAGAACAGTGATCCAGAACTATACAAGAAGTCCAGATATGACCTTCAGAAAGCAATGTTAAGAACAAAAAAGTAATTCTGTTTGAAGTTAGAGATGGAATCAGATGCACATCAGGTCTGGTAGGGTTTGCAGTTTATTACTTCCTACATGGCAGAAACTAACATCATACAAGGCGGCAATGCTTCACTTTTAGGCATACTTTAAGAATAAAATAACACTTATGTAAATCCCTGCAGCATCTGCTGACTCTGTGCCTTGGAGGCCACTGTCAGAACATCTTTCATAAGGGTGAACCCTCACAATATATCAAGCCCCACTAGGGTACCAGGTAGGATACTAAAAACCTGTACCACCCAACTGAGGGAATGTTCAGGGGCATCTTCCATCACTCACACTGCAGTCAGAGGTTCCTACTAGTTTCAAAAGACATATTAATCATGCCAGTGCCCAAGAACTGATGGTACCAGAAATGATCTGTCAGGTGTGGATTGGGAAGGGCTGTTTTCTGGCAAAGGTGTACATGGAAAGTGGAAGGCCTTCAGAAATGAAATTCTGAGAGTACAAAGCTTGTATGTGCCTGTGAGAATAAAAGGTAAAGATAACAAGTGTAGGGTGCCTGGGTTTTCAAGAGATTCAGGTCCTGGTTAAAGAAAAAAAGAGATGCATAGCAGGTATAGGCAAGTAGGAACAAATGATATGCTTATGGAATGCAAGAAGTGCAAGAGAACATTTAGGAAATAAAGCAGGAAGGCTAAAAGAAGGCATGAAGTTGCTCTTGCAGACAAGCTGAAGGAGAATGCTAAGGAATTCTACAGATATGTTAAGAGCAAAATGATAGCAAGGGTCAAACTAGGTCCTCTGGAAGACCAGAATGGTAATCCATGTGTGGAGCCAAAACAGATCGAGATCTTAAATGCATTCTTTACATCTTTATTTGCTCGGGACATGGATATGGAGTCTATAGAAGTGAGGCAAAGCAGCACCAACTTCATGAATTCTGTACAGATTACAGAAGATGAGGTGCTTGCTACCCTGAGGCAAATCCCCAGGGACAGACAAGAACCCTTCGGAAGGCAAGTGCAGAAATTGCCAAAACCCTAGCAGAGATATTTAAAATTTCCTTAGTGATTGGAGAGGTAGCAGAGGATTGATGGTTAGTCAATATTGTTCCATTGTTGACAAAAGAGTCTGAACAGAAACTTGGAAATTATAGGCTGGTGAGTCTGACAACAGTCATGGGAATGTTATTGAAAGGTATTCTAAGGGTCCAGATATATAAGTATTTGGGTAGACACAGAGTAATTAAGGATAAACAACATGGCTTCATATATGGTAGGTCATGCCTAGCCTATCTTATAGAGCTTTTCAAGAAAGTTATCAGGAAAGTGGCTGAAGCCAAGGCAGTGAATGTTGTCTATATGGTCTTTAGTAAGGTATTTGACAAGGTCCCACATGGGAGGCTGGTCAAAAAGGTTCAGTCGCCTGGCATTCAGGATGAGTAAATTGGATTAGACATTGGTTTTGTGGGAGAAACCAGAGAGTGGTAGTAGAGGCTTGCCCCTCTGACTGCAGGCTGTGACTAGCGGTGTGCTGCAAGGTTCGGTGCTGGGTCCTTTGCATCTATATCAATGATCTGGACAATAATGTGGTCAACTGGGTCAGCAAATTTGTGGATGACTCCAAGATTGGGGGTATAGTGGACAGTGAGGAAAGCTAACGTGGCTTGCAGAGGGATCAGCATCAGCTGGAAAGAAGGGCGGAAAATGGCAAATGGAATTTAATGCAGACAAGTGCAAGGTTTTGCACTTTGGTAGGATCAACAAGGGTAGGTCTTCAACATTGAACAGTAGGGCACTGAGGAGTGTGATAGGAGAAATATATCTGGGAATAGAGGTACATGTTAGCATTCATCTCAAGAAGTCTAGAATACAAGAGCAAGCATGTGATGCTGAGGGTTCATAAGGTACTGGTGAGGCCTCACCTTGACTATTGTTAACAGTTTTGGGCCCCTCATCTTAGAAAAGATGTGTTGGCATTGGAGAGGGTCCAGAAGAGTTCACAAGGATGATTCCAGGAATGAAAGGGTTATAACACAAGGAACGTTTGATGGCTCTGTGTCTGTACTCGCTGGAATTCAGAAGGATGAGGGAGGGATCTCATTGAAACCTTTCGAATGTTGAAAGGCCTAGACAGAGTAGATGTGGAAAGGATGTTTCCTATGCTGGAAGAGTCTAGGACAAGAGGGCACAGTCTCAGCATAGAGAAGTGCCCTTTCAAAACAGAGATGCAGAGAAATTTCTTTAGCCAAAGGATGGTTAATTTGTGGAATTAACCATTGAGGAGATAGAAAAAAGGATCAGCCATGATTGAATGGCAGAGCAGACTCAATGGGCCAGATGGCCTAATTCTGCTCCTATGTCTTATAGTCTTATGGTCTTACGTAATTGTTTAAAGTGGCATCACAGTTGGAGTTGTAAGGAAAGCTTTTGGCACATTGGCCTTCTTAAATCAATGTATTGAGTACAGAGGTAAGAAGTTATGTTGAAATTGTATAATAAATTGTCTAACTTGGAGTGTTCTGTGCAGTTTCATCACCTACCTACAGGAAAGATGTAAACAAGGTTGAACGAGTGCAGAGAAAACTTACAAGGATGTTGCTGAGTCTGGAGGACCTGGTTTATAAGGAAAGATTGAAGAAAGATTGAATAGGTCTGGACTGTATTCTTTGGAATGTAGAAGATTGAGAAGTGTTTTGATAGAGATATACAAAATTTTCAGGGGTATAGCTAGGGTAAATGCAAGCAGGCTTTTTCCATTGAGGTTGGATGAGACTACAACTAAAAGTCATGGGTTTAGGGTGAAAGGTGAGAAGTTTAAGGGGAACATGAAGGGAAACTGCTTCTCATCCAGAAAGTCATGAAGCATGGGATAAGTGGAACCTTGGCTGTTTGGATAAAAAATTGGCTTAAAGGAAGACAGCAGAGGGCAGATGTGGAAGGAAGGTATTCTGCCTGGAGGTCGGTGACTAGTGGAGTGCCGCAGGGATCTGTCCTGGGACTCCTGCTATTTGTGATTTTTATAAATGACCTGGATGTAGAGGTGGAAGGATGGGTGAGTAAGTTTGTGGATGACACGAAGATTGGAGGAGTTGTGGATGGAGCTGCAGGTTGTCGAAGGTTACAAGAGGATATAGACAGGCTGCAGAGTTGGGCAGAAAAATCGCAGATGGACTTCAATCCGGATAAGTGTGAAGTGATGCATTTTGGAAGGACAAACCAGAAGACTGAATACAGGATTAATGGTCAGTTACTTAAGAGTGTGGATGAACAAAGGGACCTTGGGGTTCAAATCCATACATCCCTCAAGGTCACTGCACAGGTTGATAGCGTAGTTAAGGAGGCCTATGGGATGCTAGGCTTCATTAACATGGGGATTGAGTAGAGAGGTCACGTTGCAACTCTACAAATCTCTGGTGAGACCGCACTTAGAGTATTGTGTTCAATTCTGGTCACTTCATTATAGGAAGGATGTGGAAGCTATGGAGAGGCTGCAGAGGAGATTTACCAGGATGTTGCCTGGTTTAGAAAACAAGTCATATGAAGCAAGGTTAGCAGAGCTGGGACTTTTCTCTTTGGAGCATAGAAGAATGAGAGATGACTTGATAGAGGTCTACAAGATTATGAGAGGCATAGATAGGGTGGATATTCAGTACCTATTCCCCAGGGCACCAATAGCAAACACCAGAAGGTATATGTACAAAATTAAGGGAGGGAAGTTTAGGTGAGATATCAGGGGTAAGTTTTTTTTTACACAGAGGGTTGTGAGTGTCTGGAATGACTTGCCAGGGATGGTGGTGGAGGCTAAAACATTAGGGGCATTTAAGAGCCTCTTGGACAGGCACATGGATGAAAGAAAAATAGAGGGTTATGGGGTAGTGTAGGTTTAGTACTTTTTTAAAGAATTATATGGGTCGGCACAACATGGAGGGCTGAAGGACCTGTACTGTGCTGTAGTGTCCTGTGGTTCTATGGTTCTATGGTAAATGATCTGTCAGCACAAGTGATCTTGATTTCAACGTTTAAGAGAAGTTTGTTTAGATACATGGATAGAAGGGATATAGAGAGTCATGGTCCTGGTGCAGATCAATGGGAGTAGCAATTTTAATGGTTTCATTACCCTACATTCCCTCCCCTGCTTCGATTGGATAATGCTATGGAGAACCCCATGCAAGTGTTTCCTCTGGTAGAGGTAAACAAGTCTACTCTCCATGGACCCTGTCTACACTTTTCACTGCCTTGGTAAAGTTACTAACCTAACCAAGTACCCCTCCCAGCCTGGACATTCTCACTTCTCCCTCTTCCCATCAGGCTGCCTCAGTGGAATGCGAAGTTCATTGAAGTTTATCAACCTGTCTCTTTCTGAACATTTCCAGCATATTCTGCTTTTATTTTTGAACTACTTATGGTACGCTCTATGTGAAAAGCCCTTTCTCAATGTCTTCTCCTTTCTTTCATCAAGGTTATAGTATCAACAGCATCATCCTCAAGGACATTATGATAGATCTTAAACTAGACAGACATGAAATATAAATATTAGTTCATGCTGAAGGGAAAGTATTTGCAGTTTGGGAGCAGGTTTGGACTCACTAATTGCAATACACAGTTCAAATTTCTGCTGTACCAAAAACACTGTTAGAAAATCATACTTATCTCTAATGACAACTGAACATAATAAGCAGTTGCATGAGATTGAATTGTTATTGTCAATGGATAAGTTCTTCTTTGCATTGATGACAGTTTAATAGAGTGTTTTAACAATAAAATCATCTATAAACCTCTATCCTATGCTTTCTTCATACTACTGCCACTAGGAAGGAGGTATGGAAGTCTCAAATTCCATACCACCAGATTCAGGGGCAGTTATTGCCCATCAGCCATAAAGTCCTTGAATCAGTGGGTCTAACTTCACTCACCCCCTACACTAAACTGATTCCACAATCAATGGACTCACTCTTAAGGACTCTACAACTCATATTCTTGATAATTAATGCTTATTTATTTATTATTATTATTTTCTTATGTTTTGCATTTGTACAGTTTGTTCTCCTTTGCAAATCGATTGTTCATCTTTGTCGTGTGTGGTTTTTCATTGTTTTTATTTGAATCCATCATGAATGACCATAAGAAAATGAACCTCTGGCTAATATATTAAAGTAACACCAGGGTTGAAAGGCTGCTACTGCCGTGCCGTGCTGCCTCATGGGATCAGCTGTGTGCTCAGTCCACTGCTGTTCACTCTGCTGACCACAGCTCAAACCATATCATCAAGTTCACTGACGACACGACTGTGGTGGGTCTCACCAGCAAGAACGACGAGTCAGCTCACAGAGAGGAGGTGCAGCGGCTAACTGACTGGTGCAGAGCCAACAACCTGTCTCTGAATGTGAACAAAACAAAAGAGATGGTTGTTGACTTCAGGAGGGCACAGAGCGACCACTCCCCGCTGAACATCGATGGCTCCTCGGTAGAGATCGTTAAGAGCACCAAGTTTCTTGGTGTTCACCTGGCAGAGAATCTCACTTGGTCCCTCAACACCAGCTCCTTTCCTCAACAAAGAAAACCCAGCAGCATCTCTACTTTCTGCAAAGGCATCTCCCACCCCCTCATCCTCACCACTTTCTACAGGGGTTGTATTGAGAGCATCCTGAGCAGCTGTATCACTGCCTGGTTCGGAAATTGCACTATCTCGGATCGCAAGACCCTGCAGCGGATAGTGAGGTCAGCTGAGAAGATCATCGGGGTCTCTCTTCCAGCCATCACGGACATTTACAATACTCGCTGCATCCACAAAGCAAACAGCATTATGAAGGACCCCATGCACCCCTCATACAAACTCTTCCCCCTCCTGCCATCTGGGAAAAGGCACCGAAGCATTCAGGCTCTCACGACCAGACTATGTAACAGTTTCTTCCCCAAGCTATCAGACTCCTCAATACCCAGAGCCTGGACTGACACCAACCTACTGCCCTATTGTCCTGTTTATTATCTATTGTAGTGCCTGCACTGTTTTGTGCACTTTATGCAGTCCTGGGTAGGTCTGTAGTCTAGTGTAGTTGTTTTTTTTCTCTGTGTTGTTTTTTTATGTAGCTCAGTCTAGTTCTTGTACTGTGTCATGTAACACCATGGTCCTGAAAAACATTGTGTCAGTTTTACTATGTACTGTTCATAGCAGTTATGGTCGAAATGACAATAAAAGTGACTTGACTTGATATATGGTGACATATATGTACTTCGATAAACTTACTCTGAACTTTCTAGTTAAAACATTAAGCCCAAACAGATCACAATCAGGCCTGAGATATGTTGTGGTCCTGTTCAGCTGTCTTTGACCATACTCAGACACTTCCTTGCTGGTCTACATTTCACATTCCCCAGAAAGCACAAATACATGTTCATATCTCCCATGAGTAGCCTGTTTTGCCACATTTTTGCATGCATTCTGCAGACATAATAGAGATGGAACTATTTAGAAAATTTAGCTGAAGGCGCACTTTCTCATTTCATATGAAATTCCTGCTTTTCATCTGGTATGTCAATGAAGACTTGTACATTTCCATAGATGTATGGTGGGGAGCTTTCTGACTGGCTGTGTCACTGCCTGCAATGGAGGCACCAGTGCACAGGATCACAGGAGACTACAGTAAGTTGGAAACTTAGCTAGTTCACTATTATCACAACCTTCCTATCATCAAACTTCAATGTACGTTTTATTATCAAAGTACATGTATGTTGCGATATACAACCATGACATTAATTTCCTTGTGGGCATACTGAACAAATCTATAGAATAGTAACTATAACAGGACAAATGAAAGATCAACCAGAATGCAGAAGGCAACAAACTGCATATATAAATAAATAGCAATAAATACCAAGAATATGAAATAATGAGATAAAGAGTCCTTAAAGTGAGATTATTGGTTGTAGGATCATTTCAATGATGTGGCAAGTGAGTGTAGTTATCCACTTTTATTCAAAAGCCTGATGGTTGAGGGGTAGTAACTGACTTTGAACTTGATAGTATGTGTCCTGCAGCTCCTGTAGCTTCTAACTGATGGCAGCAGCAAGAAGAAAGCATGACCTGGGTGGTGGGGGATCTCTGATAATGGATGAGGGATGATTCATGGACCTCTGGTTTCCCTCTCCTGAATTCTATAATCGTTTCCTTGGTCTTGCTGATATTGAGTGAAAGGTCGTTGTTATGACACCGCTCAGCCAGATTTTCAATATCCCTCCTATATGCTGATCCATCATCACCTTTGATTCGGCCCATGACATCAACAAACTCGACTATGGTATTGGAGCTGTGCTTAGCCACACAGTCATAGGTAAAAAGCAAGTAGAACTAGGGATAAAGCAGACAGCCTTGTGGTGCACCTGTGTTGATGGAGATCGTGGAGGAGATGTTGTTGCCTATTCAAGCTGACTGGGGTCTACAAGTGAGAAAATCCAGGATCCAATTGCACAAGGAGGTATTGAGGCCAAGGTCTTAGAGCTTATTGATCAGTTTTAAGGGAATGATGTTTTAATAAACTAAGCTGTAATCAATAAAGAGCATCCTTTCTTTCTTTTTACAATATTTTTATTCAGAAGAAAAAAAAACAAGATTTACAGAGTGCAACACATAGATATATCTCAACATAACTTGTGTACATTCATATATTGTAATAAAATTGATCAAAATGTTATAGCATAACACATAAAGGTATACCACTCTGTAATCAAAAATTTAAAGATAAGTCATACATCATTAAAGAAATTTTTTTTAAATAAAAAAAAGTCAACCCCCTACCAACTACCAAAGAAAAAAGCTGATGGATGACAATGGATAATTAGAAAAAAAAACATATTCACTTAAGAAGATAAAAATATACATAAAAGTCTGTGTACTGTTAAATTTTATAAATTGGAAAAGTAATTTAGGAAAGGTCCCCAGATATCATAAAAAGATTGTTTCAAATTTAAGACTGAGCAGCGGATCTTTTCTAAATTTAAGTAAGACATAATATCACGTAGCCATTGAAGATGTGTAGGGGGGTAGACTCCTTCCATTTAAGCAAGATTGCTCTTCTTGCTAAAAGAGAGGTAAAAACTAAAACCTGTAGGTTAGGAGTATTTAAAGTTATATCTTCATTTGCAATAATACCAAACAAGGCAGAAAGGGGATTTGGGTCAAATTGGACCCTAAAAAGTTGAGAGAAGGTATGAAATACTTCCCGCCAAAACTTTTCAATTGTAGGGCAAAACCAAAACATATGAATTAAAGAGGCATCAGCAGAGTTGCATTTATTACAAAGTGGAGAGACATTCGGGTAAAAACTGGACAGCTTCTGTTTAGAAATGTAAGCTCTATGAACCACTTTAAATTGTAGAGGAGAATAACGAGCACAGAAAGATGATTTATTAACCCGTTTAAGAATTTTATTCCATCTATCATCAGAAATCTGACAATTTAGGTCATCCTCCCAAGCTTTTTTTATTTTATCTAAAAAGTCTTGTCTAGAATCAATCAACAAGTTATAGATACTGGTAATAGGACCATTAACAAAAGGTTTTAAATTTAAAAGATCGTCCAGTAAATTTTTATCAGGACCTATAGGAAAAGTAGCTAATTGGAAACGTAGAAAATCTCTAATTTGAAGGTATCTGTAAAAATGTGTTTTTGGGAGTGCAAATTTATTTGACAATTGGTCAAATGAAGCAAGAGATCCTGAGATAAACAAGTCCCAAGAGCACTTAATACCTAGTTCATCCCAATCTTTAAAGACTTTATCAGTCATGGAAGGGATAAAAAAAATTAAGGCGAATGGGAGATGATAATGAAAAATTCGCTAAACAAAAATTTTTTCTAAATTGAGACCAGTTCCTTAAAGTTTGCTTAACAATTATATTATCTGTTGTTTTATTTGCTGAAAAAGAAGAGTATGATCCAAGAAGAGAGACAATAGAGGAATTTTTTACAGAATTAACTTCTAAGGAGACCCATGATGTATGCATTTTTGATGTCCAGATGTTCCAGGACTGAATGAACAGCCAATGAGTTGGCATTTGCTGTGGACCTGTTGGACCGGTAAGCAAATTGGCTCGAGTTCTCTTCACCTCTCAGGCAGGAACTGCTATGTGTCATCACCAACTTCAATCCCTGCCACAGTTGTTGAGCATATGTTTGGTCCAGAATTTCCACTTCACCCATGAGATGGCTCTCTGGAGATCCTATCTGCACCTTTCATTGCATTCTTGGTCTTTGGACTTGAACACCTCTGATTTGGCTTTCAGGGGATTTGCGATCTCATGGTTCATCCACGGCTTCTGATTAGGGAAGACGCTGAATGATTTAGTGGGGCACACGCATCCACGGCAGTTTTAATGAAGTTCATTACAGCTATAGTGTATTCATTCAGATCTCTAAATGAGCGCTTGAACACAACCCAGTTGACTGACTCAAAACAATCGCATAATCACTCCTCTGCATCCCACAAACACTCTTAGTTGTCCTAATGTCTGGAGATTTGCTTTTTATGCTCTGCCTGTATGAGGCAGGAGGGGGACAGACAAGTGATCCAGTTTACCAAGATGTGGTCTTGGCAAGGAATGGCAGGCATTCCTTATCTTAGTATAGCAGTGGTCTAGTGTGTTGGGACCTCTGGTGCTGCAGGTGATATGTTGGTGATAATTGGGCAGGGTTTTCTTCAAGCAAGCCTGGTTGAAGTCTTTGAGTATAATATGAAACGTGTTGGGATTAGCTGTTTCATTTTGGAGATGGCGTCATGCAATGTCACGAGTGTTTGATTATAGTTCGGTGGTATAGACTCTGCAGTTCAGATTACACATGAGATTTCCTGAGGTAAATAGAATTGTAACTACCTCGTAAAGAAAAATGTACCAAACTCCTTGATAAGTGGGTAGTGAGTAATTGCCACTTATACAAAATAGATTAACTAGCACTTAAATAATACAGTTCACAAAGGCTCTGTAGCCAGTAATAGTAGATTGCATTTTAAACAATACATTGCTTCCACATAAATTTATAGGCACAGGAACCTATTTTCCTATATGAATCTCCACTGGGTCTGATCTCAGAACATTAATATGTTGTCCTCTGTTTGGTAAGCACAGAATGCAATTCAGATCAAAGACCATTTCCAATTATACTATTTGTAGGGCCCATAGCCTGCTCTTCCGTCAGTCCTGATTATTGTTCCATTTCTATACTATCTTCTTCATTACAAAGACTCACCTCCACCTTGTCGTGTCTCCTTAATCTTGGGCCATTTAGTCTTTTAGGAAAAGCAGCATATAATTCATTGTTCATTTTTTTAAAGTCTTTTTTTATTCTCAATGAATGTCACCATATATTAAAAAAACATAATTTACTACACAGCCACAAAGTTTGGTCTGTTGGTACTTTGGGGGTTCAAAAGACCAACATGACAGTCCCAATGCACTAATACTTAAAAAGATTTTAGGTACAAATCATGACTGCAACAAAGCTTTGGAAATGCAACTGCCCCATAAAGCTCAGGGAGTGGGGGAAATGAAGTTCCTTCTCCCTGTTGAAACAAAAAAAGGAATCCTAACCCAATCCTGAGGACTGACATGAACATCTGATACAACCCAACTTCCGCTGTCCTGTCTGATCCTGATTTCAAAAGGAACCATAGGCAATTTTAAAGCTGTCACAGCAGTCCACTAAACAACCCCAGTCTTGCCTCAGTTAACACTGATGATGCCAGGACTGATGATCAGATCCTCTGCCAACCGAGGCATATTTCAATGAGTTGATCCTCGGTCAGTCCTGGCAGCCATTTCCAAGCTTTGTTGTAGCCTTTGGATATCTCCCATTATCCACATCCATTAGCACTATACCCACACATCAAGAAAACCTGTATAGCAAGGCAGAGTCTGGTTTCTAGTTTCATCTGCAGACCTGTTCAGCAAGCTTAACAAGTCAGCTTCAACTAACATCAGCAAACCCCCCTCCCCCCATCACCTACCCTACCCCCACTCAACCCCTTATTGCCCCTCCCATCCCCAGACCAATAGGTTGCAAGCGTGTATGCGCCAGTGACGCTCTGCCCTAGAATAGCCTTGCCTAAAGTTTGCATATAAGGAGAAGGTGGGAGTGGAGGATGCTATCACGTATTTGCTGCACAAATCACTCTCTCACCTAGAGGGGGTCAGTTGTGCTGTGAGGATTACATTCCTTGACTTCTCTAGTGCCTTTAACACCATCCAGCCCAAGATCTTAAGGCACAAACCAACGGAGATGGGAGTAGACTCTCACATGGTGGATTGGATAGTGGACTACTTGACAGATAGACCTCAGTATGTGCGGTTGGGAGACTGTAGGTCTGACACAGTGGTCAGCAGCACAGGGGCGCCGCAGGGAACCGTACTCTCTCCGGTCCTGTTCACCCTGTACACATCAGACTTCCAATATAACTCAGAGTCCTGCCATGTGCAGAAGTTCGCTGATGACACGGCCATAGTAGGGTGTGTCAGGAATGGACAGGAGGAGGAGTATAGGAAACTGATACAGGACTTTGTGATACGGTGCAACTCAAACTACCTGCGTCTCAATATCACCAAGACCAAGGAGATGGTGGTGGACTTTAGGAGATCTAGGCCTCATATGGAGCCAGTGATCATTAATGGAGAATGTGTGGAGCAGGTTAAGACCTACAAGTATCTGGGAGTACAGTTAGACGAGAAGCTTGACTGGACTGCCAACACAGATGCCTTGTGCAGGAAGGCACAGAGTCGAATGTACTTCCTAAGAAGGTTGGCGTCATTCAATGTCTGTAGTGAGATGCTGAAGATGTTCTATAGGTCAGTTGTGGAGAGCACCCTCTTCTTTGTGGTGGCGTGTTGGGGAGGAAGCATTAAGAAGAGGGACGCCTCACGTCTTAATAAGCTGGTAAGGAAGGCGGGCTCTGTCGTGGGCAAAGTACTGGAGAGTTTAACATCGGTAGCTGAGCGAAGGGCGCTGAGTAGGCTACGGTCAATTATGGATAACTCTGAACATCCTCTACATAGCACCATCCAGAGACAGAGAAGCAGTTTCAGTGACAGGTTACTATCGATGCAATGCTCCTCAGACAGGATGAAGAGGTCAATACTCCCCAATGCCATTAGGCTTTACAATTCTACCACCAGGACTTAAGAACTTTTTAAAAGCTATTATTAATGCTTTTTGAGATGGTGATTTAGATGCATATCATATTTTTTACTGAGTTAAGTATTGTATGTAATTAGTTTTGCTACAACAAGTGTATGGGACATTGGAAAAAAGTTGAATTTCCCCATGGGGATGAATAAAGTATCTATCTATCTATCTATCTATCTATCTATCTATCTATCTATCTATCTAAATATAAAGTGACAGGATAACTTTGGAACTGGCATTGGTCTAACTGGGTAGTTGCAAAACATGACAGTCCAGAGCCACGCAATCTATACGGAACTCAAAGTAAGCAGCACATTGCAGGCGGTGAGTAGAGTTAAAATGAGCGCAAGCCGCTTGAAGTTGTGATAGGTAGAAAGCGGTAAGTCAACCAGTGCTCTAGCTTGGAGTGGCCTTTGCTGGGCAGTGAACGCAGGGAGCAAAACTGGGCACTGTCTCAAGCAGGGGATCTTGTCAACACTGGTCACACTCAAAGTAGTCGCTGGAAAGATAAAGAAAGCACGACTAGAGTGCATGCAGTGAATGAGGGCTGGGTGGAGAGTCACCAATCATAAATGACATCCACCTTTAAGGCTGGCTCTTGAAACAGTCCAGGCCAATTAGAGAAAGGACAAAAAGAAATTAGTGTTTTAAGCCCAAAACTAGTCTCGGGTGCCAAAAGTAACTAAAGGCCCATTTCTCCAGATGATTCACTAAGGAAATAGGATTATGCTGAAATAACTGTTCAAGTTATAAAGAAAGAATTAAACAAAAAAAAATCACAGATAATGACTACTAGTGTGTGCTAGAATCAGATCACTTTGCAATGTTTTCTTAAATTGTTACAATATAAGAAAATACAAGCTGCCAAATGTGAGTACACTTGTTGGGAGGAAATAATGAGGTGATTTCTCTTGGGGCCGGGGGTGGGGGGGGGCAGGTGTTAGGAGAAAAAAGGGATCCATAACCATTTCCGTGTTTTTTAAAACAACTCTTCTGAAAATGGAAATTTTATGAGACATCACAGACCCGCTCCCAGGAAACATTTGAACAGAGCCTCCTTGCTTAAAGGAGCTCCAAAATTTTCTCTCCCCACCCTGCATTTCACAACAGATAACCAATTAGCTATGCAACAAACTCACATCGACCAAATATTTTACTTTGCTAAGGTAATTACGATTATGAAGTCTCTGACTTGGCTGGGCCATGCTTCACAGTAATGCCCCTTGCAATACCAGGGGCAAAGCACATTGCCACAAACCTTTGCCGAAGAAATTCAGACCTGGAGGCTCCACGAGCAAGAGCCCCATGCAGGGAATAATTGGGTAACAATACGGATATGTATTAGACTCAAGTCATTAAGTTACTACTAAAATCACAAGGCAATTCCTTGAGAAAGATAATGTTTTTTAAAAAAAGCAAGGTAATTTCAAAATATTGATGATTTAATGATTGGACAAGTCACTGGGGGGAAATTATTTAATTTCTTGAAAATAAATGTGGTTATGCTGAACACTTTTTAAAAAGAGGACAGAGACAACTAATCAGAGCAAACAAGAAATCAGCAGCTTCTCATATGTAACCTCAGGGCATTATGACCCCATTAACAATCGAGTGTCTTGTAGCAAGTCATATTTTAACCCAAGATGTTATCAGTAACACAAACTAAAGAGGGGCGGGGGGAGGCAAAACAGAATTGGCAGGTGGGCCTCAGGGTTCTCCACACTGGAAACCAGCTCAGAAAATGACTAATAACCACCAACAACTTCTTTACTTCAAATGGATTTGCCCAGCTAAGGTTTGAGATCTCAGTTTTACCCTACCTTCTCTGCTAGATGGTTTCTGCAGTTAACATCCTTCTTCATAATACTGCATGTTGAGATGCTGTCCACTATACAACAGTTCTCCAAACAGTTAACAAGGTCCCAAAGATATCTACGCAGAACTACGATCCACTTGTAAAGATGTGCCAGAATCGCTTTGTTGATGAATGAATGACTTGTCAAATCAAAGAATTCACAGAAAACTGAAGTACCATTCTTTTAAAACGAATCACAGCTCTTTTCATGGCATAACCTAGATCTTAACCCCTCTTCCCCCACAAAGATAGATTAGTATCATACATTTGCATTCAAATTTTTCTGTCTGAAAAGCAATCAAAAACAATAAAGCAGCCTAAGAATAGTTTCAGAGTAACTCAAATGGCAACTATAATTCTAGACGTCTTTTTTCTCCCATCACTTCACAGGCCAGTTGCCATGCCAATGGAGGTCAACCAATTTGGAGGACAGTCAGTCACACAACCAAATAGCAGTTTCCTTTGAAAAACAAAATTATCTACATATCGGATACTACAGTAGTTGCAACTGAGCCTGCAAATGGTACGATGTGGACGGTGCGTCTGGCTGGAGGGGTGGGCGGGTAGAGGTGGATCTAACGCATCTTGTAGTCAATGGAACTGGACATTTCACACAGCTGTCCTTTGAATTCGATGTCAACAGTGAAGTCGAGATCTCGATTGTTCTTAGCATTGGGTTTCATGTCAACCGTTCCAAAGATTTCCTCGCCTCGTTTGACTGTCAGATAGTCCTCCATGTAGAAAACGGTCTGTTTCCAGTGAGTGTAAGGGGCATCAGGGGCTGTCGAGAACTCTGTCCTCTTGTGACAGCGGGCAAACTCGATGTTGAAGTATGTTACTAGCGTGTGGATGTAGTTATTGCATGTAACTTGAAGGCAGAAAGATGTGAAGGACAGGCTGTCTACTTTCACTGTGTAAATATCCACCTCCTTGATGAAACAGGCATTGGTCACCAGTTGCTTGGGATCCACCACATCCACTAGTGGCTCCTTGATGGCAACATCCTTGACATTCTCCCAGCAGTGTATCTTATAATCCTTGTATTGTCTGTCATCAATGGCTGTAACATATAAAGCAGCCCGGTCAGGGAAAATCAGGCCATTTGGTCGCAACCACTTGTCGCGAGGGTAGATAACTGTGTTCAGCATCGACTCATAGAAGAGGCAGTAGCCTATCCACTCACTGATGATAATGTCCACCTTCTCCACAGGCAAGTCTACTTCTTCCACCTTGCCCTTGATTATAGTGATAACGTCATTCAGGTTGTTCGTTTTAATGATCTTCTCAGCGTATTCTGAGATATTGGAGCATTCAATCCCAATAACCTTCTTAGCACCAGCCTTTGCTGCAAACATACAAAGGATGCCTGTACCACTTCCAACATCCAGGATTATCTTATCCTTGAAGAGGTGTTTGTTGTGATACATGGAGTCTCTGTAGGTCAAAGTGCGAACCTCATCCTTCAGCATTTCCTCATGTATTCCAAAGTGCGCATAGGAGTCAAAGTAATAATCCTTGGATGTCATATCCTCAGCCTCGGCCTTGGCTGGCGCACTGCCATCTGGAGCACCAGTGAGTGAGCTCACCTCCATGCATTCGGCCATCTTGAGAAAGCCATTGTCCATATTTTCATAAAATTCTTTTTTGGCATGGTTGCGGGTCCTGACCTGGCCTGGCACCATTATAGTCTTCTTGAAAGCCCTGAAATTTAACTTCATAAAATTCAAATTTGAGGTCTAACCATGTCCTCATTGAGGTTTCTAAATCCACAATACTAGGTTCATTATTCAAATCAATAGTTTTAAGTTTCTGAATAGCTTTCTCCAAACCTGTCTCTGGGTCAGGTAACTCTCCTGCCATCCAAGGTCCATATACATCCCTTAGTTCCCCATCCGTAATTCTTCCACCAATCTCTTCCTATAACTATTAAGGTGTCCTCTTATTTGCTACAGGGAAGGACTATCCTTGTCCCATTATTATAATTTTCTAGTTTCTCCTTCCTCACCCTACTTATCGATCTTCTCTTTCTTTTGTTCACTACAGTGTTCCGTTGGGTAAAATTTATGAGCTCATTTTCCACAGATAACACTCTTACTTACTCTTTTTACTGGTACCAGTGTGACCCTGACACTCTTACCGTACTGATTTGGTGCATCCCTGATACCACAGGTGTCCCTGACACACTTACTTACCAACATGGTGTCTATCTGATGCTGCAGGTGTCCCTGACACACTTACTGTACCAACATGGTGTCTATCTGATGCTGCAGGTGTCCCTGACACACTTACCGTACCAACATGGTGTCTATCTGATGCCATAGGTGTCCCTGACACACTTACCATACCAACATGGTGTCTATCTGATGCTGCAGGTGTCCCTGACACACTTACCGTACCAACATGGTGTCTATCTGATGCCATAGGTGTGCATGACACACTTACCGTACCAACATGGTGTCTATCTGATGCTGCAGGTGACCCTGACATACTTACCGTACCAACATGGTGTCTATCTGATGCTGCAGGTGTCCCTGACACACTTACCGTACTAACATGGTGTCTACCTGATGCTGCAGGTGTCCCTGACACACTTACCGTACCAACTTGGTGTCTATCTGATGCCATAGGTGTCCCTGACACACTTACCATACCAACATGGTGTCTATCTGATGCTGCAGGTGTCCCTTACACACTTACCGTACCAACATGGTGTTTATCTGATGCTGCAGGTGTCCCTGACACACTTACCGTACCAACATGGTGTTTATCTGATGCTGCAGGTGTCCCTGACACACTTACCGTACCAACATGGTGTTTATCTGATGCTGCAGGTGTCCCTGACACACTAACCATACCAACATGGTGTTTATATGATGCTGCAGGTGTCCCTGACACACTTACCGTACCAACATGGTGTTTATCTGATGCTGCAGGTGTCCCTGACACACTTACCGTACCAACATGGTGTTTATCTGATGCTGCAGGTGTCCCTGACACACTTACCGTACTAACATGGTGTCTACCTGATGCTGCAGGTGTCCCTGACACACTTACCGTACCAACATGGTGTCTATCTGATGCCATAGGTGTCCCTGACACACTTACCGTACCAACATGGTGTCTATCTGATGCCATAGGTGTCCCTGACACACTTACCGTACCAACATGGTGTCTATCTGATGCCATAGGTGTCCCTGACACACTTACCGTACCAACATGGTGTCTATCTGATGCCATAGGTGTCCCTGACACACTAACCATACCAACATGGTGTCTATCTGATGCTGCAGGTGTCCCTGACACACTTACCATACCAACATGGTGTTTATCTGATGCTGCAGGTGTCCCTGACACACTTACTGTACCAACATGGTGTCTATCTGATGCCATAGGTGTCCCTGACACACTTACCGTACCAACATGGTGTCTATCTGATGCCATAGGTGTCCCTGACACAATTACCATACCAACATGGTGTCTATCTGATGCTGCAGGTGTCCCTGACACACTTACCGTACCAACATGGTGTCTATCTGATGCCATAGGTGTGCATGACACACTTACCGTACCAACATGGTGTCTATCTGATGCTGCAGGTGTCCCTGACACACTTACCGTACCAACATGGTGTCTACCTGATGCTGCAGGTGTCCCTGACACACTTACCGTACCAACTTGGTGTCTATCTGATGCCATAGGTGTCCCTGACACACTTACCATACCAACATGGTGTCTATCTGATGCCATAGGTGTCCCTGACACACTTACCGTACCAACATGGTGTTTATCTGATGCCATAGGTGTGCATGACACACTTACCGTAACAACATGGTGTCTATCTGATGCTGCAGGTGTCCCTGACACACTTACCGTACCAACATGGTGTTTATCTGATGCTGCAGGTGTCCCTGACACACTTACCGTACCAACATGGTGTTTATCTGATGCTGCAGGTGTCCCTGACACACTTACCGTACCAACATGGTGTTTATCTGATGCTGCAGGTGTCCCTGACACACTTACCGTACCAACATGGTGTCTATCTGATGCTGCAGGTGTCCCTGACACACTTACCGTACTAACATGGTGTCTACCTGATGCTGCAGGTGTCCCTGACACACTTACCGTACCAACATGGTGTTTATCTGATGCTGCAGGTGTCCCTGACACACTAACCATACCAACATGGTGTCTATCTGATGCTGCAGGTGTCCCTGACACACTTACCGTACCAACATGGTGTCTATCTGATGCTGCAGGTGTCCCTGACACACTTACCGTACTAACATGGTGTCTACCTGATGCTGCAGGTGTCCCTGACACACTTACCGTACCAACATGGTGTCTATCTGATGCCATAGGTGTCCCTGACACACTTACCATACCAACATGGTGTCTATCTGATGCCATAGGTGTCCCTGACACACTTACCGTACCAACATGGTGTCTATCTGATGCCATAGGTGTCCCTGACACACTAACCATACCAACATGGTGTCTATCTGATGCTGCAGGTGTCCCTGACACACTTACCATACCAACATGGTGTTTATCTGATGCTGCAGGTGTCCCTGACACACTAACCATAACAACATGGTGTTTATCTGATGCTGCAGGTGTCCCTGACACACTTACCGTACCAACATGGTGTCTACCTGATGCTGCAGGTGTCCCTGACACACTTACCGTACCAACATGGTGTCTATCTGATGCCATAGGTGTCCCTGACACACTTACCATACCAACATGGTGTCTATCTGATGCCATAGGTGTCCCTGACACACTAACCATACCAACATGGTGTCTATCTGATGCTGCAGGTGTCCCTGACACACTTACCATACCAACATGGTGTCTATCTGATGCCATAGGTGTCCCTGACACACTAACCATACCAACATGGTGTCTATCTGATGCTGCAGGTGTCCCTGACACACTTACCATACCAACATGGTGTTTATCTGATGCTGCAGGTGTCCCTGACACACTAACCATAACAACATGGTGTTTATCTGATGCTGCAGGTGTCCCTGACACACTTACCGTACCAACATGGTGTCTACCTGATGCTGCAGGTGTCCCTGACACACTTACCGTACCAACATGGTGTCTATCTGATGCCATAGGTGTCCCTGACACACTTACCATACCAACATGGTGTCTATCTGATGCCATAGGTGTCCCTGACACACTAACCATACCAACTTGGTGTCTATCTGATGCCATAGGTGTCCCTGACACACTTACCATACCAACATGGTGTCTATCTGATGCCATAGGTGTCCCTGACACACTTACCGTACCAACATGGTGTCTATCTGATGCTGCAGGTGTCCCTGACACACTTACCGTACCAACATGGTGTCTACCTGATGCTGCAGGTGTCCCTGACACACTTACCGTACCAACATGGTGTCTATCTGATGCCATAGGTGTCCCTGACACACTTACTGTACCAACATGGTGTCTATCTGATGCTGCAGGTGTCCCTGACACACTTACCGTACCAACATGGTGTCTATCTGATGCCATAGGTGTCCCTGACACACTTACCATACCGACATGGTGTCTATCTGATGCTGCAGGTGTCCCTGACACACTTACCGTACCAACATGGTGTCTATCTGATGCCATAGGTGTGCATGACACACTTACCGTACCAACATGGTGTCTATCTGATGCTGCAGGTGACCCTGACATACTTACCCTACCAACATGGTGTCTATCTGATGCTGCAGGTGTCCCTGACACACTTACCGTACTAACATGGTGTCTACCTGATGCTGCAGGTGTCCCTGACACACTTACCGTACCAACTTGGTGTCTATCTGATGCCATAGGTGTCCCTGACACACTTACCATACCAACATGGTGTCTATCTGATGCTGCAGGTGTCCCTGACACACTTACCGTACCAACATGGTGTTTATCTGATGCCATAGGTGTGCATGACACACTTACCGTAACAACATGGTGTCTATCTGATGCTGCAGGTGTCCCTGACACACTTACCGTACCAACATGGTGTTTATCTGATGCTGCAGGTGTCCCTGACACACTTACCGTACTAACATGGTGTCTACCTGATGCTGCAGGTGTCCCTGACACACTTACCGTACCAACATGGTGTTTATCTGATGCTGCAGGTGTCCCTGACACACTTACCGTACCAACATGGTGTCTATCTGATGCCATAGGTGTCCCTGACACACTAACCATACCAACATGGTGTCTATCTGATGCTGCAGGTGTCCCTGACACACTTACCGTACCATCATGGTGTCTATCTGATGCCATAGGTGTCCCTGACACACTAACCATACCAACATGGTGTCTATCTGATGCTGCAGGTGTCCCTGACACACTTACCGTACCATCATGGTGTCTATCTGATGCCATAGGTGTCCCTGACACACTTACCGTACCAACATGGTGTTTATCTGATGCTGCAGGTGTCCCTGACACACTTACCGTACCAACATGGTGTCTATCTGATGCTGCAGGTGTCCCTGACACACTTACCGTACCAACATGGTGTCTACCTGATGCTGCAGGTGTCCCTGACACACTTACCGTACCAACTTGGTGTCTATCTGATGCCATAGGTGTCCCTGACACACTTACCATACCAACATGGTGTCTATCTGATGCCATAGGTGTCCCTGACACACTTACCGTACCAACATGGTGTTTATCTGATGCCATAGGTGTGCATGACACACTTACCGTAACAACATGGTGTCTATCTGATGCTGCAGGTGTCCCTGACACACTTACCGTACCAACATGGTGTTTATCTGATGCTGCAGGTGTCCCTGACACACTTACCGTACCAACATGGTGTTTATCTGATGCTGCAGGTGTCCCTGACACACTAAACATACCAACATGGTGTTTATCTGATGCTGCAGGTGTCCCTGACACACTTACCGTACCAACATGGTGTTTATCTGATGCTGCAGGTGTCCCTGACACACTTACCGTACCAACATGGTGTTTATCTGATGCTGCAGGTGTCCCTGACACACTTACCGTACTAACATGGTGTCTACCTGATGCTGCAGGTGTCCCTGACACACTTACCGTACCAACATGGTGTCTATCTGATGCTGCAGGTGTCCCTGACACACTTACCATACCAACATGGTGTCTATCTGATGCCATAGGTGTCCCTGACACACTTACCGTACTAACATGGTGTCTACCTGATGCTGCAGGTGTCCCTGACACACTTACCATACCAACATGGTGTCTATCTGATGCCATAGGTGTCCCTGACACACTTACCGTACCAACATGGTGTCTATCTGATGCCATAGGTGTCCCTGACACACTAACCATACCAACATGGTTTTTATCTGATGCTGCAGGTGTCCCTGACACACTAACCATACCAACATGGTGTTTATCTGATGCTGCAGGTGTCCCTGACACACTTACCGTACCAACATGGTGTCTATCTGATGCCATAGGTGTCCCTGACACACTTACCGTACCAACATGGTGTCTATCTGATGCTGCAGGTGTCCCTGACACACTTACCGTACCAACATGGTGTCTATCTGATGCCATAGGTGTCCCTGACACACTTACCGTACCAACATGGTGTCTATCTGATGCCATAGGTGTCCCTGACACACTTACCGTACCAACATGGTGTCTATCTGATGCCATAGGTGTCCCTGACACACTAACCATACCAACATGGTTTTTATCTGATGCTGCAGGTGTCCCTGACACACTAACCATACCAACATGGTGTCTATCTGATGCTGCAGGTGTCCCTGACACACTTACCGTACCAACATGGTGTCTACCTGATGCTGCAGGTGTCCCTGACACACTTACCGTACCAACATGGTGTCTATCTGATGCCATAGGTGTCCCTGACACACTTACTGTACCTACATGGTGTCTATCTGATGCTGCAGGTGTCCCTGACACACTTACCGTACCAACATGGTGTCTATCTGATGCCATAGGTGTCCCTGACACACTTACCATACCAACATGGTGTCTATCTGATGCCATAGGTGTGCATGACACACTTACCGTACCAACATGGTGTCTATCTGATGCCATAGGTGTCCCTGACACACTTACCATACCAACATGGTGTCTATCTGATGCCATAGGTGTCCCTGACACACTTACCGTACCAACATGGTGTCTATCTGATGCCATAGGTGTCCCTGACACACTAACCATACCAACATGGTGTCTATCTGATGCTGCAGGTGTCCCTGACACACTTACCATACCAACATGGTGTTTATCTGATGCCATAGGTGTCCCTGACACACTTACCATACCAACATGGTGTCTATCTGATGCCATAGGTGTCCCTGACACACTTACCGTACCAACATGGTGTCTATCTGATACCATAGGTGTCCCTGACACACTTACCATACCAACATGGTGTCTATCTGATGCCATAGGTGTCCCTGACACACTTACCGTACCAACATGGTGTCTATCTGATGCCATAGGTGTCCCTGACACACTAACCATACCAACATGGTGTTTATCTGATGCTGCAGGTGTCCCTGACACACTAACCATACCAACATGGTGTTTATCTGATGCTGCAGGTGTCCCTGACACACTTACCGTACCAACATGGTGTCTATCTGATGCCATAGGTGTCCCTGACACACTTACCGTACCAACATGGTGTCTATCTGATGCTGCAGGTGTCCCTGACACACTTACCGTACCAACATGGTGTCTACCTGATGCTGCAGGTGTCCCTGACACACTTACCATACCAACATGGTGTCTATCTGATGCCATAGGTGTCCCTGACACACTTACTGTACCAACATGGTGTCTATCTGATGCTGCAGGTGTCCCTGACACACTTACCGTACCAACATGGTGTCTATCTGATGCCATAGGTGTCCCTGACACACTTACCATACCAACATGGTGTCTATCTGATGCTGCAGGTGTCCCTGACACACTTACCGTACCAACATGGTGTCTATCTGATGCCATAGGTGTGCATGACACACTTACCGTACCAACATGGTGTCTATCTGATGCCATAGGTGTCCCTGACACACTTACCGTACCAACATGGTGTCTATCTGATGCTGCAGGTGTCCCTGACACACTTACCGTACCAACATGGTGTCTACCTGATGCTGCAGGTGTCCCTGACACACTTACCGTACCAACATGGTGTCTATCTGATGCCATAGGTGTCCCTGACACACTTACCGTACCAACATGGTGTCTATCTGATGCCATAGGTGTCCCTGACACACTTACCATACCAACATGGTGTCTATCTGATGCCATAGGTGTCCCTGACACACTTACCGTACCAACATGGTGTCTATCTGATGCCATAGGTGTCCCTGACACACTAACCATACCAACATGGTGTCTATCTGATGCTGCAGGTGTCCCTGACACACTTACCATACCAACATGGTGTTTATCTGATGCTGCAGGTGTCCCTGACACACTAACCATACCAACATGGTGTTTATCTGATGCTGCAGGTGTCCCTGACACACTTACCGTACCAACATGGTGTCTACCTGATGCTGCAGGTGTCCCTGACACACTTACCGTACCAACATGATGTCTATCTGATGCTGCAGGTGTCCCTGACACACTTACCGTACCAACATGGTGTCTATCTGATGCTGCAGGTGTCCCTGACACACTTACCGTACCAACATGGTGTCTATCTGATGCCATAGGTGTCCCTGACACACTTACCGTACCAACATGGTGTCTACCTGATGCTGCAGGTGTCCCTGACACACTTACCGTACCAACATGGTGTCTATCTGATGCCATAGGTGTCCCTGACACACTTACTGTACCAACATGGTGTCTATCTGATGCTGCAGGTGTCCCTGACACACTTACCGTACCAACATGCTGACTATCTGATGCCATAGGTGTCCCTGACACACTTACCATACCAACATGGTGTCTATCTGATGCTGCAGGTGTCCCTGACACACTTACCGTACCAACATGGTGTCTATCTGATGCCATAGGTGTCCCTGACACACTTACTGTACCGATTTGGTGTGTCTGTGATGCCATAGGTGTGCATGACACACTTACTGTACCAATTTGGTGCGTCCCTGATGTCATAGGTGTCCCTGACGCTCCTTTTGGTCAAATCTAATCATTGATACCCATATGTTTCTGGTCACTGTGCAGAATGTGTTAGAATCACAATGAGAGAAATCGATTCACTTGATAGATAGTAACATAGATCATACAGTATAGCAGGAGCGGGGCAGAACCCCGTATTCGATACTTGCCTGGAAAGGTCACACAGGGCAAAAAGCAAACTTACTTGTTGGTGATCACTCCTCTGCTGGAGTGTCCCCAGGAGCCGGCAGTCACCAGCAATTCCCCTTGTCTGTTTGCACACCTTAACATGCGATTTCAGTGCACCTCCAGTTTCTGTCAAGTACATTTTCGCTATATCCTATAACAAACAACAATTAACTCATAGGGACATATATTTTACCAGCTGTAACGAAAGGCAACAATGCACAAGAGCTGGCTTAGCTTCAAAAAAATCACATAACGCAGTCATTCCTTTATATACAAATGTCATCTACCCCCGTCAACTCAGGTACAGGGTGCATTCTGTTAGACTGCTTAATTAGTATACTTGACTTTCTGCAGTTTGTTATACATTCTGCACGTATATTATTAGCAAAGCACTCTGGTAGAATACATGTTCCATTTTGTTACAGACAAGAATGCCATTTTGTTACTACAGGTAAAGTACATATCCACACTGCACATTGGTGTATGATGGCCCTCTTTTTTAACGGGTTCTATTGCGATTCCTTGTTTTGTGGCTCCCTGTAAGGAGACGAATTTAAAGGTCATATATAGCATACATACCTTGATAATAAATGTACATTGAACTTAGAACTTTGAGTAAGATCAAGTTAAAGCAGCTTAATGATTTTAAACTCAGTAACATTGAAGTTCTGGTGATGTATTTCTCCATCAGGATGATGTGCAGCTTGGACGGGACCTGTGTTGGGGAACTGTCAGACATAGGTCATTTTTTATGGGGTTATGGTATAGTGATAGCAGGTACTGTATATCAACAAGAAACAACCAGTCTTCTAAAATAAACTTGTTGAAATATAAAGTAAGAGCATTAATCAGTTCTGAAGTTAAAAGGAATCTACAGAGTCAGCCCTTGGCTATAGTCCAGCAGGGGGCAGGCTCCTCAAGCAATATGATCTGTAAAGTGATCGTGGCCATGAAATGTTCTCATCTGCATCAACAAAACATAAGACATAGGTCCTAATTAACTGGCCAACCTCAAGACAGGCACTTATAGCTGCACACACAATAAACTTAGCAAATCAGGCAACATCTATGGAGATGAATAAACATATGATATTTTCAAAGTCTTTAAAGTTTCAAAGGTACATTTAATGTCAGGGAAATGCATACAACATACTTCTTGAAATGCTTTTTCTTCACAACTATCCATGAAAACAGAAGAGTGCCCCTAAAAATGAATGAGACTTAAATGTTAGAACCCCAAATTCCCCCCAGCTTCTCTCCCTCCCACACATAAGTGCAGCAAGTGCGGATCCCCCTCCCCACCAGCAAAAAAAAGCATCGGCACCAACCACCAAGCTCTCAAGCGTGCAGCTAAGCAACAGCAAAGACACAGACTTGCAGTACCCCAAAGACAACTCGTTCACCTGGTATTTGACATATAATAACGGAGAAAGAGGTGTCTCCGTTTCACAGCAAGAGGGGAGACATAACAAACAACAATGTTAAAGGTCCATTGTATTGCTTTTTCCAAGCTCTGAGCCCAAAGATCTCAGGTCTCTGGGCACACAGCCATAGATCTTCCAACTCCCATGATTTCACAATGAGAATGGAAAGAATGGAATGAAAAGACGCCGGATTTAAAAGGAGGGGGAAGGGTAGAAGAACAAACTTGCAGGAGTAAGACCAGGTGAGAGTGGCTGGGGGAATGGGGATGAAGTAAGAAGTTGGAAATGATAGATGGAAGAGGTAAAGGGCTGAAGCAGGAATCTAATAGGAGAGGACAGTGGAACATGGAACAAAGGGAATGGGGGAGGGAAACCAAAGGGGGTTGTTGGGCAGATGAGGAGAAGAGAAGGAATGAGAGGGTATCCAGAATGAAAAATTGCAAAAGAGATTGGGGGCGGGAGAAGTAATTACCGGAATTTACAAAAATCAATGTTTATGCCATCAGGTTGAAGCTGTGAACGTACACAGCTAAATTATTTTAGACCGTTCTTCCAGCGAACAAGGAGGGCAGCCAAACCAGACAAATTTTGTCGCAGCTTATCACATATAGTCATTGGAATTTTGCTCTGTCAATAACTAGAATACCTGTGTACTCAGAGAGTCAACTCTTACAAAACTAATAAAGGGTGCCTGGTTCTCTGCGTTACAGTGACCTGGATGAATTAGTTTGTCCCAACAAGGTATTTGATTCTTCTGAACTGCCTTACAATGTGCTCCAATGTAAAAATGTACTTCAAAGGAACTATTTGTCAGAATCAAAATACTGAAGCAAGTTATAACATTTTACTTTTCAAAATTGTATTGGATCATATACTTTACGGTATTTAAGAGAATAAAATCTTGATCTGCTTTGAGTTAGGGAGACTCTACCAAGAAGAGTCTCCAAGAGAATCTCTGTTTGCCTTAAAGACTTGTATATCCATCAGTTTCAAGTCAAGTCAAGTCACCTTTTATTGTCATTTTGACCATAATTGCTGGTGCAGTACACAGTAAAAATGAGAGGTTTTTCAGGACCATGGTGCTACATGAACAATACAAAAACTACACTGAACTACGTAAACTTACACAAAAACTACACTAGACTACAGACCTACCCAGGACTGCATAAAGTACACAGAACAGCTGAATGGCAGCATCCGGGATTCCGTCCATTTCTGTACTCCCGCCGAGTATTTCGTTGCCACAGATGTAGTCCAATTTAATGTCCATTGGAGAGCAGAATGGACGGGAGAGCCGGCCGGCTAGGGCTTGCTTTTTACCTGGCATGGACTCCTGCCCGCTCACCTTGCTTCTGCTTCCTCACACATCGCTTATGAAGTCCCTAACTCCGGCCACCGGCATCAGGCAACTCCAAGGACCACAGGCCTGATTCGCTCAGCAAGCAGACATTGGAGATCAGAATGGACGGGAGAGCCGGCCGGCTAGGGCTTACTTTTCTCCTGGCACGGACTCCTGCCCGCTCGCCTCGCTTCTGCTTCCTCACACATCGCTTATGAAGTCCCTAACTCCGGCCACCAGCATCAGGCGACTCCGAGGACTGCAGGCCTGATTCGCTCAGCAAGCCGAGGTTGCACAACCTAACCATCAGATTTTCATGAAAGTTTGTTTTTGGGCGATCTCTGTATTGTAGCAGTATCTGGCGATGGTAGATAGTCGCTCTGTTATCCTTTGCCCTAAACCCTAATTGTGCCTTAAAATTAAATTAAAAAACTAAATTAAAGCAGCACCAGATCTGAAAGGCCACTGCTGCCATGTGCCGCGCCGCCTACAGTTTCTCCAGCTTCTCCAGCGACTTAGTCACAGTCACAACAACGTGGCATTCACCTGTGTATTTTGCCTTTGTCCGTCTTGGTGGGAAAGGTTTAAGAGGTGTTGCCAAAGTAGCCTCAATGAGTAACTTCAGTGCATTTTGTGGATGGCATGTGATGCAACCACTGGGCGATGCTTCTGGAGGGAGAGGATGTTCAGGCTACAGGACAGGATGCCAGTCAAGTGAATGGCTTTGTCCTGGCTGATTCAATGATCCCATTTAATATCAGAAAATGCATACAATATACAGTCTGAAATTCTCACTCTCTGTAGACGTCCTCAAAACAAAAGTCCCAAAGAATGAACGAAAGAGAAAAAGTAAGAACCCCTAAGCCCGCTCCCCACTCCCATCAGCAAACAGCATCAACCTTCCCCCTACTTATTCTAGCACAAACCATCAGCATTCCCACCACCCATCATGCAAAAAACAGTAAAGCTCTCAAAGGGAGACCACCATGGTCTACAATACTTTAAAAACTAACTGCTCACTCCAGCATTTCAACATCCCACAGGCTCTCTCTCTCACAAATAAGGGAGAGACAGAGATCACCCCCTCCACAGCGAAAGGGAAGACAGGCAGTCATTGTTTCGATGTTACAGTCAGTCTGAATCATTGCTTTTATTTTCTTTTCAAATCTTTTTATTAATTTTTTTAAGAAAAACATAAGAAAAATATTAGTACAAAACATTTGAGAGTACATAATAGATTAATTAACAATCAAATATGTATTAATCAATACATAGAGTCTCTCAAACTCATAGTATAATGAGTCTCTCAAAGGAATTAAGGAAAAAAAGAAACCCCCCCCAAAAAAAAACAACTAAAAAAAACTAAAAAAAAACTAACCAACATGGGCAATCGCATAATGTTAAATACATACAGCAGTGCCAATGACTCCCAACCTCCATCCACACAATTCAGGATAGTAACAATAAGGTTCAGGATCAGACCATTTAATTCATATGAAAATGTTGAATAAATGGTCTCCAAGTTTCCTCAAATTTAACTGAAGAGTCAAAAACCACACTTCTAATTTTTTCTAAACTCAAACAGGAAATAGTTTGAGAAAACCACTGAAATACAGTTGGAGGGTTAATTTCTTTCCAATTCAGTAAAATAGATCTTCTAGCCATTAGTGTAACAAATGCAATCATTCGTTGGGATGAAGCAGATAAACGCTTATTATCTATCATTGGTAGACCAAAAATTGCGGTAAAAGGATGTGGTTGGAGATTAATATTTAAGACTCTTGAAATAATATTAAAAATATCTTTCCAATAGTTTTGTAAACAAGGACAAGACCAAAACATATGGGTCAACGAAGCAATATCAGAATGACATCTATCACAGGTTGGATTAACATAAGAATAAAATCGAGCAAGTTTATCTTTAGACATGTGAGCTCTATGTACAACCTTAAATTGTATTAGAGCATGTTTAGCACAGATAGAGGATGAGTTTACCAATAATAAAATTTTTTCCCATTGCTCAATAGATATAGGGCAATGCAATTCTTCCTGCCATTCCTTCTTAATTTTTTCTGATATATCTGGTTGTACATTCATAATCATATTATAAATGATAGCTACTAAGCCCTTTTGACAAGGATTAAGAGCTAAAATTCTTCCTGTAATGTCCAATGGACATTCTTTCGAAAAAGACTTTAGTTCATTATATAAAAAATTTCTAACTTGTAGATATCTAAAAAAATGGGTTTTAGATAAATTATATTTATTAGATAACTGTTCAAAGGACATAATGTTATCATCCAAAAACAGATCACGAAAACATGTTATACCTTTTGTTTTCCATAAAAGAAAAGCTTGATCTATAGATGATGGTCGGAAAAAGTAGTTAGATATTATAGGACTTGACAGCATAAACTTATTCAAACCAAAAAATTTACGAAATTGAAACCAGATTCGTAATGTATACTTGACTATAGGATTAGTTATCTGTTTATTCATTTTGAATAATGAAAAAGGAAGTGAAGATCCTAAGATTGAGATCAATGAGAAATCTTGCACAGATTTACATTCCAAATTTACCCATTGTGGGCCGGCAACTGTAGTCGATTCTTGTGTCCAAAATATCAAATACCGTATATTAACTGCCCAATAGTAAAATCTTAAGTTTGGTAGAGCCAAACCGCCCTCCTTCTTAGGCTTCTGTAAATATTTTTTACCTAGCCTAGGATTTTTGTTCTGCCACAAATACGAAGATATTTTAGAATCAACTATATCAAAAAAAGATTTAGGAATAAAAATTGGTAATGCTTGAAATAGATATAGAAATTTAGGTAGTATCATCATCTTAATGGCATTAATTCTACCTACCAAAGACAAAGATAGTGGGGACCACCTATTAGCAAGTTGCTTAATTTGATCTATTAAAGGCAAAAAATTAGTTTTAAATAAATCTTTATGTTTTTTAGTAATTTTAATACCTAAATAAGTAAAATAGTCTGTAACAATTCTATATGGTACCTGATTATAAATTGAAGTATGCATATTTAATGGAAAAAGTTCACTCTTATTAAAATTCAATTTATATCCAGAAAAATTACTAAATTGAGCAAGCAAAGAAGAAATAGCAGGAATAGATCTTTCAGGGTCAGATATATATAATAACAAATCATCCGCATATAATGATACCTTATACATCGTCTCCCCACGGGTAATACCTAAAATATTGGATGATTCACAAATAGCTATAGCCAAGGGTTCCAAAGCAATGTCAAATAATAAAGGGCTTAAAGGACAACCTTGCCTTGTGCCCCGAGATAACTGAAAAAAAGGGGATCTTTGATTATTAGTGAAGACCGAAGCTAAAGGTTTCTGATATATTAATTTAATCCATGATATAAATTTTGAACTAAAATTAAAATGTTGCAAAGTATTAAATAAATATGACCATTCGACTCTATCAAATGCTTTTTCGGCATCTAAGGAAATGACACATTCTGGGATTTTAGATGAAGAGGTATAAACAATATTAATTAATTTTCTAATGTTAAAAGATGAATAGCGATTTTTAATAAATCCAGTCTGATCCTCAGAAATAATCCGAGGCAATATATTTTCTAATCTATTAGCCAAAATTTTACTAAAAATCTTAAAATCCGTTTTCAGCAAAGATATAGGCCGATAGGATGCACATTCAGTGGGGTCTTTATCTTTTTTAAGAATTAAGGAAATAGAAGCTTTATAAAAAGATTGTGGTAGTTTACCTATACTTAATGCATCTTTAAAAATTTTACAAAGCCAAGGAGAAAGTATAGAAGAAAAGGATTTAAAAAATTCTGCAGAAAAACCATCTGGACCCGAAGCTTTACCCGAGTTCATTGAGAAAATAGCCTTTTCTATTTCAGACTCCGTAATAGGTGTGTCCAAAAATACACTATCCTCAACAGTTACTTTTGGAATATTCAATTTCCTTAAGAATTCACTCATTATAGAAGAGTTCTTAGTACATTCTGATTGATATAAAGAATTATAAAAATCTTGGAAGGCTTTATTTATCTCTTTATGATCAATCGTCAAAGTACCATCTTGTTTGCGAATCTTAGTAATTTGTCGCTTATCCGAAACAATTTTCAGTTGGTTAGCTAGTAGTTTACCAGACTTATCTCCATATGTATAGAATTGAGCTTTCGATTTAATTAACTGACTTTCAATCGAGGAGGTTAATAATAAACTATGCTCCATTTGAAGTTCCACCCTTTCTTTATAAAGTTCTTTACTAGGGGTCAATGAGTAGATCTTGTCAATTGCCTTAATTTTATCAACTAATGTTAATATTTTAGAATTAGTTCGTTTCCTAACTCCGGCAGAATATGAAATAATCTGTCCACGAATATATGCCTTAAAAGTATCCCACAAAATTCCACTAGAGATGTCTGCTGTAGAATTTATTGAAAAAAACAAATCAATTTGCTGTTTAATAAAGTTAACAAAGTCAGAGTCCTGCAGTAAAACAGGATTAAACCTCCAACCTTTAGTACTAATATATGAATCCGTCACCTTAATAGATAACTTCAAAGGTGCATGATCAGATATAGCAATAGAGTCATATTTGCAATCCATAACATCTATAAGTAAATGCTGATCAATGAAAAAGTAATCAATTCTTGAGTAATTATGATGCACATGGGAAAAGTATGAGAACTCTTTGTCATTAGGGTGTAGAAAACGCCAAATTTCACAAATAGCTGAATCAATCATAAAAGAATTAATAAGAGAAGCCGATTTGTTCGGAAAAGTTTGAGTGGGCTTGGATCTATCCATCAAAGGGTTTAGACAACAATTAAAATCCCCGCCCATTATCAATCTATATTGATTCAGATTAGGAAAGGATGTAAATAAGCATTTAAAAAATTCAGGACAGTCAGTATTTGGAGCATAAACATTAACTAAAACAACTTTTTGATTAAAAAGTAAACCAGTGATAAGCAAAAATCTACCTTGCGGATCTGAAATTGTTTCATGATGTATAAAAGCAGTTGATGAGTCTATAAAAATAGAAACACCTCTCACTTTGGCTTGCGAATTTGAGTGATACTGTTGGCCCTTCCAAAACTCAAACAACCGCTGACTATCCACCTTCCTTACATGAGTCTCTTGTACAAAAATAACATTAGCATTCATTCTATGGAATACTTTGAATACTTTTTTCCGTTTGATCGGATGATTTAAACCATTAGTATTCCAAGAAACAAAGTTAATAGTCTTATCCATATTGACAATATATATTACAGTTAACATATAGGTTTGAAAGAAAAGTGAACTCATGAACCCGGAAGAGGGAAGTAAGTTCAAAGGGAAACCGGAAGTCACAGCACTGCAGCCATTTTTGTAGTTTCATATAAGCCCATGAAATAAAACTAAAAAGCAAGCAAAAAAAAGAAAAAAAAGAAAAATCCCCCTCCCACCACCCTCAAAACCCCAAGAAAAAAGCCAAACAGAGGCAAGCGAGCGATCTAATACTAAAATTACCCCCTTGTCTCAAGACGGCAACTCAAACGTAACAAAGTTAGAAAAATACAAACAACCCACATTATAAAAAAGGGTTGATATAGCAAAAGTTAAAATATAAAATTAATGTTATAAATGTATATAAACAAAAGGGTTAAAAAAAATTAAAACAATAAATGAAAGTTTAAAACTTTCAAACACATCAAAACAGTTATGACGCTGCAAACACTGGAGTCTGTCGGGAAGAAGAAACGCCATTTTATTTTTTCCCAATCTTAATATTCAAATGTTAAAAGTGTGAAAAAAGAGCGTATATCGATTTAAAAAAAAGAAAAACAAAAAAGAAAAAAATAACCCTAATAGGTCATTTTCAACGCTAATAGATTAATAATATAAAAAAATATAAAATCAGAGTAAGCCCAGTAAAAAAAAGAGAGCTTTAACCGTATGTAAGAAATACATGTGAACCGTATCAAAAAAAAAACCCAAACGTCAATCTATAACAGATCCAAATCTATAGGCTAAATTACATTGGTCAGCCCGATCAAATGTCATTGTTCCAGGAAACCTTGAGCATCCGCTGGCGATTTAAACAGCCGAAAAGATCCATCTTGAAGGGTGACTCTCAGGTGTGCTGGAAACAGCAACGCTTGCTTGTAGCCTTTCTGGTGAAAATTCGACATAACCAATCTAAAAGCCAGCCTAGCCCGTAATACCTCCGGGCTATAGTCCTCCAGAATGCGAAAATTGAAGTTTTGATAGGTTATCATACCTTTTTTACGAGCCGCACGAATCAGACGTTCTTTGATATGAGGATAATGGATTCTAAGAATTACGTGTCGCGGTTTCAGACTTGAATCTGCCTGAAATCTGGACACCCGATGTGCCCGATCGATTATCGGGGGGTTATCCAGGACCTCTGCGTCCAGGACATCCACTAGAAATTTAGAGAAGAAAACGGTCAGATCACCACTTTCAAATTTTTCCGGGATCCCAATTAACCGAAGATTTTGTCTTCGAGAACGATTTTCCAAATCAGTAATTTTAACTTTATAACGATCCATCTGTTGGATCGTCGAAGTTTGCTCTTCTTGTATTTTTTCGATTATACGATCCTTCTTACGAGCGGCTTCTTCAAGAACCAAAATGCTTGCTTGTTGTTCTTTTGATTCCCGTGAAAGGGTCAGGAACTTTTCTTCGAGTGATTTCAAACGTTCGTCATACTGTGTAAATCTTCCAAGTAATTTTCTCTCCAGATCTTCAAATTTAGCTTCTATAAACTTCACAACTACTTCTAAAGTTAACGGTTCTTTCGTCTGTTTCGGTTCTTTTGCTTTAGACATTTCAGCAAGTTGAGAATAATTCAAATAGTTTAAAAAGAAAAATTCTATATGTTTAGACTCCTTTAAAATAAGTTTAAGGGGTGTTTGTAGGTTAAAAAAAACGTAAAAGGTTTGGAGCAAAGCCTAGATGCGGTTTACTCCATGAGCGCCATCTTGAGACTCCATTGCTTTTATTTTGAATTCCCTGATTGGAGAATTGGCAGCAAACTTCTATTCACCATCAAGAGAGAGCTATTGCTCACAGAGTTGCGAGGCCTCTGACAACCGCCCTCACTGTCTTCGATGTTCTGGCTCCCGCTACGTTTCATTTCACGACACCAGTGAGAACTCATGTCAACAGGGCCATGCAAAGCTGCACCCTGAAGGCACCTGACTGAGGCTAAACTTGGACCTATCAAACACATGGCCAATCAGCGCACTCCAAGAATGGGATCACAGCATAGTGCAGAACTGCTGTTTAAATGCCAATGTAGATCAAAGACCCCAACAGGACCTCAATCACCCTGAAAAGGGAAATAGAGATATTAGTGGAGGAAAAATTTAACTGTTTCACTGATGGGCTGGGAGAAACTATGACGCCATTTCTGGCACTGCTTCTTATGATGTCATGTTTCTTAAGAATTTTTTTTGTTGCTTTCATCTATTCTTATGGCTATTGTCTGGAACTTTGGTGGCATGAATGCTACTTATCACCAATCAACCCATGCCTGAAACTCATGCTTGACTGGCTTCATTTGTTGAGGAATTGCGAATGGAATTGGGCATTGTGCAATCACAAGAAACATCCTCACTAATCTCCTCAAGATGGGAGCAAAGTCATTAATGAAGCAAGTGAAGATCTTTTAGAAACGTAGTGATCCTAGTATGATTGGCTTCCAATAACTAACTACTATGTACCATCCACCATGTTGTTTTTCTATGGATGCACATTGAGTTAGTTTTTCCAGGGCACCTTGAAGCCTCACTTGTTGTCTTGCTGTCAAAGCCAATCATTATCAACTCCAATGGTTAACCAACCCCTTATCTATGCTAATACATTAACCTCAACTGCATGCATTCTTATCTTATGGATAGGTCTTTTATGCAGCATCTGATTGAACACATATCATTGTCCACCTTTGTTCTCATCTCTTCAGTGAGATGACTGAACACATCTCAGGATCAGCTAGTTTTACAGAAGGAAGTGTCTGGAGCTGAAAGTTTGTGTGTCTCTGCTCCAGGAATAGGATACTTGCTCTGCTCTGGTAATGTTGAGCAAATCAGACTTCAACAAATGTTACTTCTTTCACAAAGTTAAGGCAAAAACAATAGGCAAGAGGAATCTTCATTTCCTGTCATTGTATTGTTCATGTGCTTGTAACCCCAATCTATTATTTTTCTTACCAATTTATGATTTTGTTTCTTTGATGAACTTTGGTGCAGCTTAGTGGAACCATTGTCTCCCAGTGCTGAAGATTCAGATTCAGTCCTGACCTCAGGTGTAGTCTGTAAGATGTTTGCAAATTCTTCCTTTGACTGGGCGAGTTCCCTCTGCCCACACCCCAGTGCTCTGTTTTCTTCCCACATCTCACTGATGCGTTCATTAATAGGTTAATTGGTCACCGTAAGTTGTCAAAACTGTATAGGTGAATGTTAGAACTTGGGATGAGTTGATGGGATTGTGCAGACTTTACAAACAAATGGGATTAATACAAATTTGAAAGTAGCTGAAAGGGCCTGTTATTAAGATATTTATAAATCTGTACTCTTCTCTATTTACATTATGCAGCCTGTTTGTCAACAAGTTTGGATATGGCTCAAGTGCGGAGAGAGAACAGAAGCAGGTCAGCAGTTTACTGACTTTAATTAGAGCTATTGTAAAGGAAAAGAAAAACAATAAACGTGAGGTGAACAGGGCCATTACCTAAAACTCCCAAACTGAATGTTACATGCCAGCATTGTGGCTGGAAGTAATAACTAAATGCTTAATTTCTTTAACACATCTGTCGAAATGGTAGTTTTCTTTCCCGGGTGAGCAGGGTTCTTTTGATCAAGTTTCAACAAGACTAGAAGGAAAAGGAGGGATTTAAATATCACTAATTGGTTGGAACATGTGTACTCACTACTGTGATTGCTAAACCTGTTCCACAGTCTGCCTGTATGGGCACGTAAACCCCACAGAAGATTCTGTGATTGTGACAGGGTACCCCTCCTAGGCACAGTTCCTGAGATGTCACGGTCCTGTGCTCCCAGATGAGAGATTTGTCCAGGATGTCATCGGCCAGGATCCAAGAACGTTCCTCAGGACCGTACCTCTCCCAAACCATGAGGTATTGGACCTTGCCCCACACTTGGTGAGATGCACAGTATAGGCCAGTGAACCATTCACCAAAGAGGGTGGAATAGGGAGGTAGGATGACAGGAGCCAGCAGGGAGGTAGTAACCAACTTGAGTGAGGAAACATGGAACACTGGGTGGATCTTCATTGATGATGGTAAGCGCAATCTGTATGAGACGTAGTTGATAGCTTTTCTCACAATGAACGCAGCTCTCAGCTTTCAGGGCAAGACTCCTCTATGCCAGCCAGACTTTCTCTCCTGGCTTTGAGGCATCAGATGTCAGTGCAACCAATCAACCCACCAGGGACGTTGCTACTGAACGCACAGCGGAGAAGCCCTGGCTCCTCTCCATGTGGGCTTCTAGCATTGGATCAACTGCTTAGCAGCAGGAACTGCCACATCAGTCTCCTGGTCAAGGAAGGCGGTGCCTGGAAGGTCTTCTGGCATTCAAAGGGGGACATGCCAGTGGAGGACAACTGGAGGTTATTGTGGGCAATCTCTACCCAAACCAGTTAGGAGCTCCAGAACATGTGGTTGGAAGAGGTGAGTCAGTGCAGGGCTGTCCCCAACTCCTGGTTCACTCTCTCAGTCTGGCCATTAGACTGGGGGTCGAAACCAGATGAGAGGTTGGCCATGGCTCACACAAGAGAATAGAAAGCCTTGCAAAAATGGGATGTGAACTGTTGTCCTGATGGAAGCCAGGCAGCCTGAACACATGTTAAACTATGGGGATGGCAGTCTCACAAGCCAACATGGATTTAGTGAGAGAAATGAAGTGAGCAGTCTTGGAGAATCAATCCACAACATCCAGAATGGTGGTGTTTCCAAAAGACGGGGGCAGCCAGTGATGAAATCCACCGAGAGGTGGGACCAGAGGCAGTGGGACATAGCAGACTCGCAGGGCATTGGTGTGATGTCTTGTTCTGAGGACAAGTAAGACAAGCAGAGACAAAGTTGTATACATGCAGGAATATAGATAGCCACCAAAATAGTTTCTTGATAAACTCCCAGGTCTGTTGAATTCCCAGATGTCCAACTAGATGGGAGGAGTGACCCCATCCCAACACTTCGGAACACACTATAGCAGGGACAAACAGCCAGTTGGGAGGCCCCCCCTCCCGGGCCTGAGTCCGACTGACTCCTCAGACATGTCAAACTGTCGGGAGAATGCATTGGCCTTGGTATTCTTGCTGCTGGGATGAGAAATGGGGATGAAATTAAACTGGTTGAAGAAGAGAACCCAACGGGCTTAATCGGAGTTGAGTCTCTTAGTGCACTAAATGTAGGATACATTCTTGTGTTCTGTCCAAAACAAAGAGGGATGTTCTAGCCAGCGTCACCGTTCTTCCAAGGCCTCCTCGACAACCAGAAGTTCTCGGTTCCCAACATCATATTTACTCTAGAGTCAAGTGACAGAAGAGAAAGGTATAAGGGTGCAGCCAGCTATCTGCAGAAGAGCGCGGAGAGAGTACAGCTCCTATGCTGACATCCGATGCATCCACCTCAACAATAAATGGGTGGGATGGGTATGGGTGTGTCGCACTGTGCAGTAGTAAAGTGTAGCTTTAGTTCCAAGAATACTTGGTCTGATGATATGCTGTAGAGGTCATCCTGGTGAATGCATTTATGGAGGCTGCAATAGAGCTGAAATTTCAGATGGAGGACTGTTGGGCTTGAAATTCTGCCCTGTGTTCTTTTAGGAAGAGAGACAACTAACACCGGAATATAGCAAAACGTGGCTTTATTGCAGAATTCGTAACTGGCACAGCGAATCCACGGAGTCGCTGGAGAAGGCGTTCTGTTTTCCCCTTACAATCTGCTCTTATTTATACCCCTTTTCCCCCCAGCACAACCCCCCGTTACATATTAGGTAATATCGGGCACTTGTGTCCATCTTATTGGCCCGAAGCCATACACTCACGAGTTACCTGTTTCTTTTGTTTACTGAATCGCGTGACACTAGTAGTTTCGATGTAGCGGGGTCCCCAGTTTCGCTCCCCCTCCCTCGCATTCCAGCCTCCTAACATTATGTGTGTTACGTGAGCCACTCCTGACCTGTAATGGCAGTCCCGAATTAACCCCAACAGGACCAATAAAAGTTCACAGATCCCATGACGCACAGAACCTGATTGACTGTAGATGGTTTGGCCACTGTGTGACCATCTGAACTTTACTTGGGTTCATCTGAACACTGGAGGAGATAAGTATATAGCCCAAAGATGACAGGTGTACTTTATGGAACTCACACGTCTCTGGCTTGGCGTACAGGTTATTCTCAAGGAGTTCTCTGGACTATTGGATGTTTTCCTAGTGAGAGGGGGAAACGAACAGTCAGAACGTCATCCAAAAACACGAAAACAAACTGATTCAACATGACCTGAAAAACAGCGAGGGCATTGGCCAGTCTGAACTGCATCACAAAAGGCTCATAGTGGCCAGTGGAGGTGTTAAAAGTACTCTTCCAATTGTCCCCTTCTCTGACATGAACAAGATTATAAACATTATGTAGATCTATCTTGGAAAATATGATTGCCCGCCTGGAGGTGTTTGAAAAAAAGGCAAACAGAGAAGAGGATAGTGGTTTGTCATGGTAATATGTCAAGGGGCCAATAATCAATGCAATGATGGAGCTCACCATCCTTCTTGCTCACAAAAAAGAAGCCTACCTCCATTGGCGAGGTTGACGGAATGAATAAACACCTAGGCCAATGCCTCATTGATGTACTCTTCATGGCCATGGTGGAGGGTGAAGTAGCATTCTTGTTACTGAAGACCTCAAGAAGATCAGTATATTCAGCCAGAAGGCCAGACAGGTCCACATCAATAATAGACAGGAAGGGATTCACAGATTGGAGCTTGAGCTGGACCCAGACAGGTAGGCAAGCATGTCGGTTTCCGCTCTTCGAGTGCTTCAAGAGACAATCAATCCATGGGTTATGTAGGGATAACCAGAGAAGACCAAGCACCAGTGTCAGTTCAGGTGAATCAACCAGATAGAAGGAAAGCTGTTCCCTTTAGTTGCCTTCTAGCACAAGTTGAAAGAATTCGGTGGAAAGGTGGATCTGGCCAGTGCCCAGAGGTCAACCATCCAGGTCCGTGACGTCAATCTTTTCTCACTATTTCTGAGTCAGAACTCCCCATCTTTGAACCAGAGAAATGTCCATGAGATTCCCAGCTGCTCTGGAGTTGATAAATGCCTGACGTTCACAGATCTGAGACCCCCATGACAAGAAAGGTGGGAGCATAACACGATTAGCAGAGGCTGATTACAGGAGAACTGATCCATCAGAGCTCCCCTCCCTAATGGCGACAATTCTGTTCTACAGTTTGCTTGGGATGTGACACAAGAAGTGTCCTGCATTGCCACAATAGAGGCAGGAAGCTGTTCTCTTGTGCTGATCTTGTTCCTCCTGAGATAGGCACATGCACCCCACTCACGCAGGCTCCTTCATGGACTGGGTATTGGGTAGAGACAGATGGTGATCCAATGAGTATAAAGCTCAAGTCATTCACTCAGTTACCTGGTTGCTGACTCGAATGACCAGATTAATCAGGTCATCCAGGCCATCCTGCTCATCACGGACAGTGATCTCGTGCCAGACCCTGCGTTCAGTTCATTCTGGAAGGTAGTGATGAGGGATCTTTTGTTTCATCCTGTCTCCACTGCAAGCATGTGGAATTTAACTGCTTTGTCCCTCACTTTCCCTCTACCTTGGTGCAAGTTCAGGGGTCAGTGGGCAGCCTCTGATCCTGTACTAGAAGGTCAAAAATCTCAGATTGAGCATTGAACAGGCCATCCAGGAAATTTACCATGAATGCCAGTTTGTGCGCATCGTTACCAAACTGACCAGGGTGGAAAGTCAGCTCACACTGGGCAATGAAATTCCAGCAGCTGTTGGGGCCACCAGAGTATATGCCCAGTGGAGGAATACTTGGCTCTGGTCCGGATGCGGGAGTTGGGACATTAGTGGCCGAGGTTGTTAGGGCAGCAGAAATGGGAGTTGGGCTAACATAGCCAAAGGCTTCTGAATTACGTTTGTGAGAATGCTAAAAGCTGTCAGCTGTAAGGTCATGGACTGTGGCTGTGAGAGCAGAGGTCACTGCCACCTGATTGTCTGTGGTGAGCTGCCAAACTGTTGCTGAGAGGGATGGATGACACCTGTTTCTCCAGCTGAGACTGGACGTGTTGAACTGAGTTTGTCTGTCGCATTGCTTCGGTCACTACACTCAACGCAGATCCGATCACCTGTATCTTCACGGCCTGGCCAATGAGTCTCAGGACCAAGGTCAGCTGCGCTCTTTTCTGGATCCATTTTCATGGTCAGGCTGTGCTGCCAAAATATTCGGATGTGGCCCAAGAGCAGGGAGTGAGACACTGAAGTGGCTGAACAGTTTAATGACTTTAATTAGAACTGCACTGACATACCTGTCATCTGAATTTTCAGAGCTCTGAAGAAAGGTGTCACAAAATGTTAACCCAAAATCAGAACAGTGGAGACAATTCAGCAGTAAATGGCTAACATTCGGTCCATGATGACAGATGAGAAAAACTCGTTTGTCTCAATTGACATCTTGATTGCGACAAGCACAAAAACAAACTGGGCGTTAAGACCCTGGGAGAGTACCCACTCTGTCGCATACAGAGGGGGGGAAGTGATTATTACACACCCCAGTTACATTCAGAGTGGCCCACAAATACACATGCAAATAACTGTATAATCCAAGCTAAAATGTAAGAAGAACATCCCACTATAATCCCACGAAAGCAGTGTAAAACAAGAACAATAATTAGAACTGGCCACTATGAATGTTGGTTGGGGTTGTGTTGTCAACTACACTGCCCCCCCACCCCGCCTGGAGCACTACACGCCCCCCCCCCCGAGGAGTCGGCCATCCCTGGCAACCCTAGAGTTCACAAAGTCCAAAAGTGTTCGACTCTGCTGCCTGGAGCACTTTGGGGAGTCTGTAGATCCCCCCTGCCCCTGCCAAATAGGAGACACTGTTTGGTGAGGCAAAAGGAAGCCTTTAGCTATGTTAGCCCTACTCCCAGCATTTCACAGATCCTCCATTTCTGCTGCCCAAAGTCCCAGAGTGTGTTTCCTTCCTTCAGCCTCACTGGGTTGGGGGTGGCTGAGGGCCAGCACGATCCCAGCCAGTCCCAATGCAGTATGACTGGCTTCTGTCACTCGGGCAGCTGTGACCGATATACCACATTGCAGACACGATCAAGCATCGTTCCTGGCCCCTTCCAACAGCTTCCAAGCTCAGGGCACAGATCCTTCTTCCATGTGGGGTCCCCACCAGATACCACTGCAATGGCGGCCCGGCCCCTTCTGGGACGTGCAAGCATCGGGACAGTGCACGAGCAGCTCCACATCCTGCCTGTACCCAGGCCAGTGGACACATTCATGCAACTTGCCCGACAGCTTTGCGACCAGCCCCCACCAGCCCGTGCACTGACCGCAGCACCGTGGCGCGGACCCCCGAGGGATCACCACCTGAAGGAGATGTCTGTCATCGTCCGAAAATGGCCACTGATGGAACAGCAACCCTTTGTGCATCTCCAGTGTGCCCTGCTGAGAGTAGAGTGAGAGTAGATCTCCGGATCCAGGTCGGAAAGCTCTTCCCAACCTGCCTGCTGTCCCGTGCTCAACCATCCCTTCAATTGAGCCATCGCAGATCGTTCACCTGCTCGCTGGACAGCAGCTGGTCAATGCTGTGGAGGTCTATGTTGCCGCCAGTGCCACCACCACCATTTGCTCCTGGTTCTGCTGCCTTGTGCTGGGCTGCTGTGGGGTGTGCTGCATGGCAGCAGGCCCCTGAGAGACCAGTGGCAGTTATTGTTGCCCCCGCCAGGCAGCATCGATGGAAAAGAGTAAGCAGTTGACATTTTGAGCCCAGACTTTGTCATTACTCTTTTCCATCGATGCAGCCTGGCCTGCTAAGTTCCTCCAGCATTTTGTGTTTGTTACTTGGATTTCAAGAATCTGCAGATTTCCTCATCCTCATTCGTCTCTAGACTCGTCAAAGCCTTGATACAAACATGTTTGAAGTTCAAAGTTCAGCATTCAAAGTAAATTCATTATCAAAGTATATATATATATCACCATTTACAACTTTGAGATTCATTTTCTTGTGGATATGCACAATAAATCCAAAAAAGAAAAATAACCATCAAAGAATTAACGAAAGATCACACAATCCAGGGAGTTCAATCAGTGTGCAAAAGACAAACTGTGAAAATACAAAAAGAAACATATAATAATAATAACAATAATATTAATAAATAAGCAATAAATATCAAGAATATGAGATGAAGAGTCCAAAGGTTGTGGGAACATTTCAATGATGGGACAGGTGAAGTTGAGTTAAGTTATCCCATTTGGTTCAAGAGCCTGATTGTTGAGAGGTAATAATTGTTCCTGAATCTGGTGGTGTGAGTCCTGAGGTTTTTGTATGTTCTTCCTGATGGTAACAGTGAGAGGAGAACAAATCGTGGGTGGTGGAGGGCCCAAATGATGGATGCTGCTTTCCTGCAGCAGTGCTTCATATAGATGTGCTCAATGTTGGGGAAGCTTTTACCCATGATGGACAGGGCTGTATCCACTACTTTTTGTAGGATTTTCCATTGAAGGGCATTTGTTTTTCCATACTAGGCAGCCAGTCAATATATTCCACCACACATCTACAGAAGTTTGTCAAAGTTGTAGATGTCATGCCAAATTTTTGCAGACTCCTAAGGAAGTAGAGGCACTGCCGTGCTTTCTTTGTGATTGCACTTACATTTTGGGCCCAGGACAAGTTCTCTGAAGTAATAACACCGAGGAATTTAAAGTTGCTGACTCTGTCCACCTATGATCCTCCAATGAGGACTGGCTCATCAACCTTTGTTATTGTCCTCCTGAAGTCAATAATCTGCTGCTTGGTCTTGCTGACATTGCGAGGGAAGGTGTTGTTATAGAACCACTCAGCCAGATTTTCAATCACCGTTCTATATGCTGATTCATCACCATCTTTGATTAGGCCCATGACAGTGATGTCGTCAGCAAACTTGAATATGGCATTGGAGCTGTGCTTCGCCACACAGTCGCAAGTATAAAGCAAACAGAGTAGAAGGCAGCAAAGCATACAGCCTTGAGGTGCACTTGGGTTGATGGAGATCGTGGAGGAGATGTTGTTCTCAATCCAAACTGATTGGGACCTGCAAGTGAGGAAAGTCAGGATCCAATTGCACAAGGAGGCATTTTGAAGCTTATTGATTAGTTTGAGGGGATGATGGTATTAAATGCTAAGCTGTAGTCTATAAAGAGCATCCTTATGTATTCATATTTGCTGTCCAGATGTTCCAGGGTTGAGTGAAGAGCTAACGAGATGACATCTGCCGTGGGCCTTTTGCTCTGGTAGACAGGTTGGACTGGATCCAAATCAGTTCTCAGGCAGGTCTTAGACCATAAGACCAAGAATGAATTGAGAAAACACATGAACTAAGATGTTAACTGTCCTGTGCTATCATCAGTGGGATCATCAGTTGATCTGCCACCTGTCTTCAGGAGTTTCGGCCCGCTTATGATCAAGACTCCCTCGAGGTGGTGGGCCAGCAGTGCTAAAGCACCACCTCCCACTGATGAGCTTAACAAACAGACAGACATTATTGATCCCCAGGGAAATTGGGTTTCGTTACAGTCACACCAACGAAGAATAGTGTAGACAATATAGCAATATAAAACCACAAATAATTAAATAATAATAGGTAAATTATGTAAAGTGGAAATAAATCCAGGACCAGCCTATTGGCTCAGGGTGTCTGACACTCCGAAGGAGGAGTTGTAAAGTTTGATGGCCACAGGCAGGAATGACTTCCTATGACGCTCAGTGTTGCATCTCGGTGGAATGAGTCTCTGGCTGAATGTACTCCTGTGCCTAACCAGTACATTATGGAGTGAATGGGAGTCATTGCCCAAGATGGCATGCAACTTGGACAGCATCCTCTTTTCAGACACCACCATCAGAGAGTCCAGTTCCACCCCCACAACATCACTGGCCTTGCAAATGAGTTTGTTGATTCTGTTGGTGTCTGCTACCCTCAGCCTGCTGCCTCAGCACACAACAGCAAACATGATAGCACTGGCCACCACAGCCTCGTAGAACATCCTCAGCATCGTCCGGCAGATGTTAAAGGACCTCAGTCTCCTCAGGAAGTAGAGACGGCTCTGACCCTTCTTGTAGACAGCCTCAATGTTCTTTGGCCAGTCCAATTTATTGTCAATTCATATCCCCAGGTATTTGTAATCCTCCACCATGTCCACACTGACCCCTTGGATGGAAACAGGGGTCACCAGTGTCTTAGCCCTCCTCAGGTCCACCACCAGCTCCTTACTCTTTTTCACATTAAGCTGCAGATGATTCTGCTCACACCATGTGACAAAGTTTCCCACCGTAGTCCTGTACTCAGCCTCATCTCCCTTGCTGATGCATCCAACTATGGCAGACTCATCAGAAAACCTCTGAAGATGGCAAGACTCTGTGTTGTAGTTGAAGTCCGAGGTGTAGATGGTGAAGAGAAAGGGAGACAGGACAGTCTCCCTAGCAACTTGGCATCTGCCTCTATCAGAGTTGTTGGTCGCTTCCATCCAACCTATATCCTATAAGAGGTAGGAGCAGAAGTGGGCCATTTGGCCCTTCGAGTCTGCTCTGTCATTCAATCATGGGCTGATCCAATTCCTCCAGTCATCCCCACTCCCCTGCTTTCATCCCATAACATCTGATGCCCTGGCTAATCAAGAACCTATCTATCTCTCCCTTAAATACACCCAATAACTTGGCCTCCTCAGCCGCTCATGGCAACAAATTCCACAAATTTACCACCCTCTGACCAAAGTAATTTCTCAGCATCTCTATTCTAAATAAACATCCTTCAATCCTGAAGTTGTGCCCTCTTGTCCTAGAATCCCCTACTATGGGAAATAATTTTGCCATATCTAATCTGTTCAGGCCTTTAAACATTCAGAATGTTTCTATAAAATCCCCCCTCATTCTCCTGAACTCCAGGAAATACAGCCCATGAACTTCCAGATGTTCCTCATATGGTAACCCTTTCATTCCTGGAATCATTCTCATGAATCTTCTCTGAATCCTCTCCAGTGTCAGTATATCCTTCCTAAAGTTGGTATGTTTCACCACCAGCCTCTCATACCTTTGGTCATTGTGGATGTAAGAACTACTAGATGATAGTCATTGAGACATGTTCCCATGTTCTTCTTTGGCATCAGCATAATGGAAAGCTGCTTGAAGCAAGGTGTTAAAGATCTCAGTGAACACTCCAGCCATTTGATCAGCACGGGTCCTCAGTACTTGACCAGGTACCCTGTCTGGGCTGGATGCTTTTCATGGGCGAAGTAAGAGTGGCTGCACTTGACATCAGGCAACATATAGCCAAATATGGCATCAAGGAAAAACAAAGTCATGGGTATCAGCAGGACTCCTTCCACCTTCTCCCCCAATGATTGGAGGTATAACTTGCACAGAATAGATAGTTATAGTTCAATATGGGTGATCATTTCATCCCCAGGATATCGTCACAAATTCTCCTTAGGGCAGTAACCTAAGCTTATATTCAGCTGCCTCATCAGGAGGTCAAAGATAGAACATTCATTAATGACTGTAATGGAGCACAGAGTGCATTGAGCTATGGAGGGAAAGAAGAATTGAAATAGATTTTAATCCATAATCTTATTTAAAGATCGAAGGTACTATGTGGCTAATTACATATTATTAGGTCTAATCATAATCTCATCTGTTTCTTGTTGACTATTTAACAAGAAATGCACCAGCAAACTGAAGACTCTACATATAACGGAATGTATAGATTTCACAGTTTGATTATAGACAGAAGAGATTAAAGGGTCAAAAATAAATTTATGTGTTTGTCTTCTCATTCGAATGCATGTTAGACTTATTTTTAATCTTAGTTTTAATTCATTTATCATCATTCCTAACCTGTCACATCAATTGCTCCAACTCCATCCTTTTTTGGATTGTATCCTTCAATAAATGATGAAGGCGTTTCTGTCAATTGATACCAATCTCTTATTAGGTGCAGCTTGTTGTACTTTGCACACTGTTTATCTGCTTTAGACAAAATCCCCAACCACAAAAGATTCATTTCACATTACTTCCTTCTTAGAAATTGATAAAAAGCCTACTTCCTTCTTATGCTTTGCAGTGGTTGAACAAAACAGAACTGCAAAACTTAATTTTATCACCCTTTCATTTTACAACCGAGAGATTTACGGAAATTGAGGTTATTTTGGTTTAGAGAGAATGGTCTATGTTCATTCTCATGGCATAAAGTGGGCACCCTGCAGAATCAGCAGATTAGGTCTGGTATATCACAAGGAGCAAACTTTAAAGAGCTATTCGAATCAGGTAGAACTTAATGATGGCATCACACTTAAGTTAACAGTGTTGATGAAAAAAAGATGGTTGTATGTTCATCCTTATGCTTTCAACCTTTGTGATTTATGCGATGGTAATGACATTTACAAGGAGCTCATTGCAGGAAAGCAACATCCATCCCCAAGGCCCCCCACCAAACAGGCCATGCTCTCTTCTCACTGTTACCATCAGGAAAGTGGTCAAGGAGCCTCAAGTCTCACACCACCAGGTTCAGGAACATTTATTAACCCTCAACTATTAGGCTCTTGAACCAGAGGGGATTACTTCACTCACCCAGCACTAAACTGATTCTACAATCTTTTACTCATGTTCTTGATATTTATTTCATGGGTATTTATGCATTTATTTATTATTCATTCATTTATTTATTTATTGTTGCTGTTATACTTCTATTTTCCTTAGCTCAAGCTGGTAAAACCAGAGGTACTGGCATAGCCAAGCACCACTCATTTCTCGATTGCTAGGAGCTTTCGGACCATTCTAATGGTGTTTAGTATTGTGGCTTTCCGAAGATTTACATAAATATTGCTGTGTAGGCCTAATTGTTTAATGTTATTGTATAGAGACTTTAGGATTACACCAGCCATAGATATTACGATTGGGACAATGTACAGCTGTTGATGTTCCATAGTCTTTCAATTTCCTCTTTTAATTTAACATTTTTCTGATGTTTTTTACCTTCTGATTTCTGTATTATGTTATGTGTGCTTGAATTGACTATATCTACATCTTTGTTATGACCATTTTTTCATTGATTCTATTGTGTTTCTTCACATCTACTGTAAATGTGCGCAAGAAAATGAATCTCAGCATAGCATATGGTGACACATTTGTGATTTGATAATAAATTCACATTGAACTTTTGAATTTTGAACAGAACTGTCCTGCTGGAGGAGAGCAGATCAAGAAGTTGGTAGCATTATGGGACACAGGAAATATCAGCATAAAGAGCACTGGGAACATTCATAACAGGAAGCATCAGGCACCTTCAAAGAAAGAAGTATTAAACATTGGGTAAGAACATGGTATCATGGGAGAAGAATCCCAACTGGCTGACAACTGAATGAGCCAAAACTGGTCTGGATGAGGAGATGAGAAGCTCCATTCAGTGTGCTATTAGGAAACCTGAGGACATCAAGTATGAAGAAATGTCAAAGAAAGAAGAAATATGAAAGAAGGACTTCCTCTAAGACTATGAATACCAAGCCCCGCGACTCATCAGCTGAGTTTAACCCATTTAGATAATAATCAAAGCAGACCTCAAATCTTCAACTAAGGCCTATTTGTAAGGCTGAAGAAGTTTGCAGAGTTGGCTTCAGAGCATGCATTGTGCACCATTTGATACTGTGCTTGTGCTGAGCAGCCTTCATGCTTATGTGCATCACACATACCTAAAATCCAGACAAAATTTGCCAAGGTGTACACAAAGTTCCAGATCATATCTAGCTATTGCAGATTTCAATAAATTAACTACTATTACACTTGTAAACATTGCAGAATGCAAGACAATCTCTCATTGTAAACCTTCTACAAGGGCAATATTTTGAAGCAATCACCTGTCAGAATGATATGAGGTACTCAGGTTCATTTACATTGTAGTGTTCTACAGGATCTGTCAATGCATTATGAACATAATGGTAGAAAATCTGTTGCCCTGTCATGTTATTGCTCAACCCCCTGTGGAAATATCTCTGAAATCATCACCTTATGATAGCCCCAGGGACAATCATAACTATTATCAATCTGCTCCTCTGTTCTGAGGTGTTGGATTGTCTTACAGTAAAAAGATCAAGGCAAATCTCTGGCTATCTGCCATGATTATGTGGAATCCACCTATCAGCATATACTCTGTCTGAAATACTATCTGATCATAAGATATATAAGGAGCTGCCATTGCAGATTTTATGGAGCTACTCCAAATAATTTTTGATCCTGAAAGAATAAATAGGCTGTTATAAGTTTTTTTTTCTCTTCCTGCTTGCTTTTTGTTTTCTAATTCTATTGAGAAGAGCAATGAACTGCGCAATTATGAGATTTATAATAAGCTATTTGGTTAATGCGTCAGAGTCAAATGACAAAATGCTCATTATATTCATTTGCACATGATTAAACTTGCAGAGCAAAGTGTTTGTAATAGACATATGGAAAATTGAATGAATACACCTGCTGGAGAAAATGGTACATTTTAAAATCTGGGGACAATACAGCAGTAAGCCTAACATTCGTGGTAGGTAAGTTAAAATGTCAGTTGGTTACTACACCCATAGTATCTAATACAGTTCATATAAACTCATGTAACTTCATTGGAAACACTGAATATTAAAAACAGGAGCTGACCCACAAATCTGTCAAGCTTGTCTAAAACTATAGTCAATTATTCCTCATTATTTAGAATGCAAATTACACTACCATTATAAATATACAGATTTCTTAATATCCATGATTGAATCAGGGAATAAAACCAGAAATCCAAAATAAAAAGGAGCATGAGATAGCTATGGCAGAAAGATTACAGGAAAAGAGATTAACTAGAGAGAAACTAGGGGTCTCAGAGATCAAAATTGACATCTTTGTGTGGAGATGCAGGAGATGGGTGAGACCATTAATTAATAATTCTCTTCTGTTGTTATCATGGAGAAGTAAATAAAGACTTCTGAACTTGAGTAGCTAATGGAGGTAGACTGCATTAAACCAGAGGAGATACTGGATGTCATGAAGCATATGAGGGTAGATAAATCTCCAGGATGTGATCAGGTATGAAAAAGAATACTACGGATTTGGAAAAGAACATGCAGGAGCTTTGGCTTTGATATTTGCATTATCATTAATCATCAGTGAAGTGCTAGAAGACTGAAGGGTGAGTAATGTTGTGCCTTAACTTAAGAAAAGCTGCTTAGAGAAACCTGGGGACTATACAGTAGTAAGCCTAATATTTGTGATTGGTAAGTTATAAGAAGGAATTCTGAGGGATGAGACATGTATTCATTTGTAAAGGCAATAGTTGATCAGAACATATCAATGCAGCATTTTGCATGATATGTCTAAAAAAAATTGATGAGATTTTTTTTAAAGAAGTAACCAAGGTGCTTATTGAGGCAGCATGGGAAATGTAGTATATATTAATTATAGTAAAGCCTTTAATAAGTTTCTGGATGGTAGACTGTCATGTAAAGTCTGTTTCCATGGGATCCAGGGACAGCTCGCTAATTGATAATAGACAATAGACAATTGGTGCAGAAGTAGACCATTCGGCCCTTCGAGCCTGCACCGCCATTTTGAGATCATGGCTGATCAATCACTATCAATACCCAGTTCCTGCCTTGTCCCCATATCCCTTGATTCCCCTATCCATAAGATACCTATCTAGCTCCTTCTTGAAAGCATCCAGAGAATTGGCCTCCACTGCCTTCCGAGGCAGTGCATTCCAGACCCCCACAACTCTCTGGGAGAAGAAGTTTTTCCTTAACTCTGTCCTAAATGACCTACCCCTTATTCTCAAACCATGCCCTCTGGTACTGGACTGTCCCAGCATCTGGAACATATTTCCTGCCTCTATCTTGTCCAATCCCTTAATAATCTTATATGTTTCAATCAGATCCCCTCTCAATCTCCTTAATTCCAGCGTGTACAAGCCCAGTCTCTCTAACCTCTCTGCGTAAGACAGTCCAGACATCCCAGGAATTAACCTCGTGAATCTAAGCTGCACTTCCTCTACAGCCAGGATGTCCTTCCTTAACCCTGGAGACCAAAACTGTACACAATACTCCAGGTGTGGTCTCACCAGGGCTCTGTACAAATGCAAGAGGATTTCCTTGCTCTTGTACTCAATTCCCTTTGTAATGAAGGCCAACATTCCATTAGCCTTCTTCACTGCCTGCTGCACTTGCTCATTCACCTTCAGTGACTGATGAACAAGGACTCCGAGATCTCTTTGTATTACTCCCTTACCCAACTCTATACTGTTCAGACAATAATCTGCCTTCCTGTTCTTACTCCCAAAGTGGATAACCTCACACTTATTCACATTAAACGCCATCTGCCAAGTATCTGCCCACTCACCCAGCCTATCCAAGTCACCCTGAATTCTCCTAACATCCTCATCACATGTCACACTGCCACCCAGCTTAGTATCATCAGCAAATTTGCTGATGTTATTTTCTATGCCTTCATCCAAATCGTTAATATAAATGGTAAACAGCTGTGGTCCCAATACCGAGCCCTGTGGCACCCCTCTAGTCACCACCTGCCATTCCGAGAAACACCCATTCACCGCTACCCTTTGCTTTCTATCTGCCAACCAGTTTTCTATCCATGTCAATGCCTTCCCCCCGATGCCCTGAGCTTTGATTTTACCCACCAATCTTCTATGTAGGACCTTATCAAATGCCTTCTGAAAATCGAGGTACACTACATCCACTGGATCTCCCCTGTCTAACTTCCTGGTTACATCCTCGAAAAACTCCAACAGATTAGTCAAGCATGATTTATCCTTGGTAAATCCATGCTGGCTCGGCCCAATCCTATCACTGCTATCTAGATATGCCACTATTTCATCCTTAATAATGGACTCTAGCATCTTTCCCACCACCGATGTCAGGCTGACAGGTCGATAGTTCTCTGTTTTCTCCCTCCCTCCTTTCTTAAAAAGTGGGATAACATTAGCCATTCTCCAATCCTCAGGAACTGATCCTGAATCTAAGGAACATTGGAAAATGATTACCAATGCATCCGCAATTTCCAGGGCCACCTCCTTTAGTACCCTAGGGTGCAGACCATCTGGACCTGGGGATTTGTCAGCCTTCAGTCCCATCAGTCTTCTCATCACCGTTTCCTTCCGAATGTCAATCTGTTTCATTTCCTCTGTTACCCTATGTCCTTGGCCCATCCATACATCTGGGAGATTGCTTGTGTCTTCCTTAGTGAAAACAGATCTAAAGTACTCATTAAATTCTTCTGCCATTTCTCTGTTTCCCATAACAATTTCACCCAATTCATTCTTCAAGGGCCCAACATTGTTCTTAACTATCTTCTTTCTCTTCACATACTTAAAAAAGCTTTTGCTATCTTCCTTTATATTCCTGGCTAGCTTGCGTTTGTACCTCATTTTTTCTCCCCGTATTGTCTTTTAAGTTAAGTTCTGTTGTTCCTTCCCAATCATCTGTCCTCCCACTCACCTTAGCTCTGTCATATTTCCTTTTTTTTAATGCTATGCAGTCTCTGCATAGATATAGAATTGGCTTAGACAGGAAGAGCAAAAGACTCAGGGCAGAATTAGGCCATTCGGCCCATTCCATCATGACTAATTTATTATTTCTCTCAACCCCATTCTTCTACCTTAACCTTAAGATCATAAGACTTAAGAGCAGAATTAGGCCATTCAGTCCATCAAGTCTGCTCTGTCACTCCATCATGGCTGATCCCGGATCTCCCTCAACCCTATATAGCTGTCTTCTCACCATAACCTTTTGATGCCCTGACTGATCAGGAAATGATCAACTTCCAATATACCCATAAACTTGGCCTCACTCCAGTCTGTGGCAGAGCATTCCACAGAGTCACTACTCTCTAGCTAAAAAAAAATCCTCCTTTCCTCTGTTCTAAATGGTCACCACTTAATTTTGAGGCTGTGCCCTCTAGTTCTGGATATCCCCATCATAGGAAACATCCCCTCCACATCGACCCTGTCTAGTCCTTACAATATTCGGTAGGTTTCAAAGAGATCCTCAGGCATTCTTCTAAATTCCAGTGAGTACAAACCCAAGGCTGCCAAACGCTCCTTATATGTTAACCCCTTCATTCTTGTGACATTCCTCTGGACTTTCTCCAATGACAACACATCCTTTCTGAGATATTGATTCAATACCTGTTGACAATACTCCAAGTGCAGCCTGACTAGTGCCTTAAAAAGGCTCAACATCATCTCCTTGCTTTTATATTTCATTCCTCTTGAAATAAATGCCAACATTGCACTTGCCTTCTATGCCACAGACTCAACCTGTAAATTAACCTTCTAGGAGGCTTATACAAGGACTCCCAAGACCCTCTGCACCTCTGATGTTTGAGCCTTCTCCCCATTTAGATGATAGTTGGCACAATTGTTTCTTTTACCAAAATGCATTCTTATACATATCCCAACATTCTATTCAATCTGCCACTTTTTTGCCCATTCTTCCAATTTGGCTAAGTCCTTTTGCAATTGTATTGCTTCCTCAGCACCACTTACCCCTCCACCTATCTTTGTATCATTCACAAACTTTGCCACAAAGCCATCAATTCCATTATCCAATCAAACAATGTGAAAAGTAGAGGTCCCAGTACTGACCATTAGTCACTGATAGCCAACCAGAAAAGACCCCTTTTATGCCTACTTATTGCCTCCAGCCTGTCAGCCATCCCTCTATCCACGCCAGTATCTTTCCTGTAACATCAGAGGATTTACCTTGTTAAGCAGTCTCATGTGTGACACTTTATCAAATGCCTTCTGAAAATCCAAGTTAATTGCATCTACAGCCACTCCTTCATCCACCCTGCTTTTAACTTCCTTGAAGAACTCTAACAAATTGGTCAGGAAAGATATGACTTACTAACTTACTAATAACTTTGACTTATTTTATCATTAGTCTCTAAGTCCCCTTAATGATAGACTCCAGCACTTTCCAACTAAGATGGCCTTTCCCCAAGTAGGCTCATGCACAAGCCTCTCTAAAATGCCATCTCATAGGCATTCAACAAATTCCTTCTCTTGCAATTTGATGCTGACCTGATTTTCCCAATTCCCTTGCATATTGAAGTCCTCCATTACAATTGTATCCCCGTTATTGCGTGCCTTTACCAGATCCCTTTGCAATCTCAACCCCACATCTTGGCTACTATTTGTAGGTCTATAAATGATTTTTTTTTTACCTTTGCAGTTTCTTAACTTCACCCACAAAGATTCAACATTCTCTGACCCTATGTCACCTCTTTCTAAAGACATAATTCCATCTCTTACCAACAGAGCCACACCACTGCCTATGCCTTCCTGCCTGTCCTTTCGATACAAAGCATATCCATTCATGTTAAGCTCCTAACTATGGCCTTCTTTCAGCCACAACTCAGTGATGCTCACAATGTCATACCGACCAATCTCAATTGTGCCACAAGTTCGTCCACCTTATTCCAAATACTACACACATTGAAATACAGCACCTTCAGTCCTGCATTCTTCACCCTTTTGAATTTTGTCACTTTGGTACAACCTAACACTTTGCTCTGTTCCATTTGTACTCAATCACTGGCTTGTCCTTCCTTAGATTCATGTTACACCAAAAACCTACTTGTAAATCTGCCAGCTCATCCTCAGCTCTATCATCCTGCTTTTTATATTCCTGCCATATTAGTTTAAACCACTCCCCACAGCTCTAGTAAATCTGCCTGCAAGGATATTGGTTACCCTCCGATTCAAGTGCAACCCATCCCATTTGTACAGGAGGTCTACAGACCACAATCTGTGCAGATTGATGATAATACCTCCTCCTCGCTGAAGTTCAACACTGGTACACCTCAGAGGTGTGTGCTTAGCTCTCTACTCCCTTTATACCCATGACTGTGTGCTCAGTATAGCTCAAATACCATCTATAAATTTGCTGATGACACAAGCATTGCTGGTAGAATCTCAGATGGAGATGAGAGGCTGTACAGGAGCGAGATTTACCATTTGGTTGAGTGGAGTCGCAGCAACAACCTTGCACTTGACATCAGTAAGGGGAAAGAACTGATTGTGGACTTCAGGAAGGGTAAGACAAAGGAAAATGAACCAATCCTCATCAAGGGTTCAGAAGTGGACAGAGTGAGCAATTTTAAGTTCCAGAGTGTTAAGATCTCTGAGGATCTAACCAGGTACCGGCATATTTACGCAGCTGTAAAGAAGGCAAGACAGTGGGTATATTTCATTGGGCGTTTGAAGAGGGTTGGTTTGTCATCTAAAACACTCAAAAACTTCTATAGATATACCGTGGAGAGCATTCTGTCAGGCTGCATTACTCATTACTGTCTGGTATAGGGGTGGGGGTGGGGGGCTGTGGGTGTGGGAACTATAGCAAAGGACCGAAAAAAGCAATAGAAAGTTGTAAATTTAATCAGCACCATCTTGGGTGCTAGCTTGCATAGTATCCAAGACATCTTCTAGGAGCTATGCCTCAGAAAGGCTGTGTCCATTATTAAGGACCCCCATCACCTAGGATATGGCCTCTTCTCATTGTTACTGTCAGGAAATTGGTACAGAAGCTTGAAGGCACACACTCAGCAATTCAGGAATACCTTCTTCCCCTCTGCTATTTTATTCCTAAATGGATATTGAACCCATGAGCACACACACACACTTACTGTAATTGATTTCCTTTATTTTTATTGTTCCGATGTTTTGCATTGTACTGCTGCTGCTATGCTAACAAATTTCACAACCCATGATAATAACACGAGGAAATCTGCAGATGCTGGAAATTCAAGCAACACACACAAAATGCTGGTGGAACGCAGCAGGCCAGGCAGCGTCTATAAGGAGAAGCGCTGTCGACGTTTTGGGCCGAGACCCTGATAATAAACCTGATTTTGATTCTCCAGATTCTGATATTAACACATTTGCCTTGAATACCTTTCCATCACAGTTGTAATGTGGGCTGTTTAACATCCATCTGAATGGGCAGACAGAACTCAGGCCTATCACCCTCCTCAGAATACCAGCTCTTCCAACAACAGCATTTCCTCAGTGTCACACTGGCAGGGCTACTTCGACACATGTTCTCAAGTTCCTGGAGTAAACTTTGAACCTGCAATCTTTTGGCTTACACCTGCTAACTGTGCTGCAATATTTCTAGAGTCTACTGCCAAAAAGGTATTTCAGTTATCAATTACAATTAGTTACAGGAACTCAGTGTGGAAATGTTTAACTAGAAGCAGAGTGTACACAAAATTAATTAGCTTACGTCATTACTTGAGGAAATGCATCCAGAAATTTTTTAAAATAGTTTCCCGATGTCAGAATATATTTAGGGTTTCTCTGTCAATTTTATTATTTGATGAAAAGCGTGACATAACTCAGAGCAACAGAAATCCCAAAATCCATGCAGGTATATGATGAAGCATGCCTCATTTGCGGGAGCAATTTACCCTTGCTATTAGCCGTTAAAATACTTAGCACCAAAACCAAACAATCAATTTAATTTGCCTCAAGGATACTTCAATTTGGCATTCACTATTTTGTCCAATGCAAGTTATCAGTTTGCAAGAAAACCAAAATCAACAGGCACAGAGATCATTCAACTAAAATCAAAATTGCAAGGTGCACAAATAGACAGGGAAAGAGGAAAATGTGACATTAGCCATATCAGCAATTTGGAACCAGCTTTTCATATTGCCATACCTCAAAGAGAATTAAATGAAACCTATGAACAAGGAATACAAATATCTCCTTGCATTACTTCAAAAATCTAAAACTAATTCAATTATTCAGGTATCAGGTCCACACAACGGGACCTTCCAGGTGGCAAAATTTATATTGGCCATATTCTATAGACAGTAGTGCTATGTGAAAAATAAATTTGAATAGGTGACTGGGGGAAACTTATCTCCGTTCTCCTTTGAACTGAACTTTTCTGGCCACAGAGAGAACAGATGTGAGTACAATAGGTAAATGTCTAAAAGTTCATGTAAGCATCGTTTGTACTGTTTGACTGACTCTTCAGTCTTTCAATACTCCTTCTGCAGCCTGGATATCTGGATAAGCTTACTCCAATAAAATCTCCCACAACCATATTACCATTCACCAAAGGAGTGTAGTGTCAAAGCTGAACCATTATTACAATTATAGCCAAGTACATTCAAACATGTAGACTGTCCACAGATACATAATGATATGCAAAAGTCACAGAAATTCATAAAATAAAACAAAAGAACTTTTCATATTGTCTTCTTTCTCTATTCTTCCTGGACATCAATCTCCAAGCTACCTTTTATATTTTTCATTAGATTGCAGTCAACATCCACAAGGAGATTTCTTTTCCCTGCCTTAATGGGAGTGAAGTTACAATTCACTTTCGCATTTCCATTTGCTTCTACATCTTTAAACCTAAAAAAATCAAGGGAAACAAAATGATCTTTACTTAAATATATGAAATTATTAAGTCAAGACTAATGCATGGCTAGCTACTATCAATAACTACATCATAATAACTCCAGTTTCTGTTTGAATATTTAAAAAGGAAAATCAATTCTTTGGAGGATAAGCATTAAACATAAGCACTTGGCTGAAACTCTATCCATATTCCAAAAATACAATCATATTCATCTTTTTAACAACACAATTCACTAATGAATCTATCCACTGAAATAACTCCTGTTCATGCATAAAAAGGCCCAACAGCTTCTAAAACCACTATCTAACATATGGTGTCTTTGTTCTTCACAAGGCACCGAGCTGCTCTCCCCAGAAGACTGACAGGCACCCAAACACCAGCTCGCCCAAAACGTTGCACAATCAAGCATTTTTAATTTCGCCACATTTTATTAGGTTCCTAACTGAACTGGAGTGGTAAAGATACAGAAAAGGCAAGTCTTGTTTGGCTACAACATGATGTTTAGAAAAGAAATCAAAGACATTAGCTTAATTATATCCTCCCGGACAACTGTATTTATTACATATGTGAGATGTGATAAGGGATGAGGCAGGTTAAAGGAATTTTGAGAAGGCCATTTGTAGCAAAAAACTGATAGCATGTCATTGTATTCCAGGGAAATCCTAAAACAAGGAACAGTTTTGACAGTGGATAGGTCCTGGTGTTGCTTAATGTGGTCCTGACAGATCTGATGATGCATGGTTGTCTTCCATATTGATTTAAATCTATATCCATGGCATTATGAAATTGAGGTGAAGGCTATAATAGGGATAATGGCCAAGAGGAGCGATAACTTTAATACAAACAAGTCATCACAGAAGGAGCTAAGTGATGTCATAGGAATGTCATGATGAGAGGAGGAATAAAGAGTTGCAATTTGGAAAGCACATTTGAAAGTGAATTACACTACATTTCTTGTTCAGAAGCGAAAATGGTTGGTGTTAGCAAATATTCTGGAGTTATGGGAATAGAGCAGATATTAATTTAAACATGAACCAGGCTTCAGTTCTTATTGTAAGTGTACAAATAAGTTCAGGATGCTTGCCACTAGCCTGCATTGACAAGCAGTAAACTAGAGTTAAAGCACACAGACTACGAGATATGCTTTGCAAAATTATGACAGGAGACATTTGCGTATGCATGAACTAAATGTTAAGACAATGGGGTTGTGTTAATTGACCTGCATCAGACCAGGAAATTATGGATTTAAGTAATTTGCACCAATGTAAATAAGCTCAAGCAAGCTTGCAATTAGAAAAGGTATTTGAATATGTCTTCCACTGTAGAAATAGAATTCAAAGGAAGCACTGTTCACCCAAAGTACTTAAGCAAATGGTGTCATTTGTAACTATTGAAACAGTGTAGAATCACCTATTGATCTTAAGGGTATTAAATACAATGTACTTTAGAGCTCTTGAGCCTCAACTGAGAACATCTCCACAATGCTTGTGGTGACCTAAATCACCAACTTCTGTGTGTCTCCAGGGACTTTGATCACAGTCACAATAGTTGCAAAGAGAATAGTCAGGAGTATAGGAGTTGGGATGTAATGTTAAAATTGTTCAAGGCATTGGTAAGGCCAAATTTGGAGTATTGTGTACAGTTCTGGTCACTGAATTATAGGAAAGATGTCAAAACAAAATAGAGAGAGTACAGAGAAGATTTACTAGAATGTTACCTGGGTTTCAGCGCCTAAGTTACAGAGAAAGGTTGAACAAGTTAGGTCTTTATTCTTTGGAGCGTAGAAGATTGAGGGGGGGCTTGATAGAGGTATTTAAAATTATGAGGGGGATAGATAGAGTTGACATGGATAGGCTTTTTCCACTGAAAGTAGGGGAAATTCAAACAAGAGGACATGAGTTGAGAGTTAGAGGGCAAAAGTTTAGGGGTAACACGAGGGGGAACTTCTTTACTCAGAGAGTGGTAGCTGTGTGGAACGAGCTTCCAGTAGAAGTGGTAGAGGCAGGTTCGATTTTGTCAAAGTAAAATTGGATAGGTATATGGACAGGAAAGGAATGGAGGGTTATGGACTGAGTGCAGGTCGGTGGGACTAGGAGAGAGTAAATGTTCAGCATGGACTAGAAGGGCCGAGATGTCCTGTTTCCGTGCTGTAATTGTTATATGGTTATATAGTTATAAAAGAAATCCTCCTGTAAGGACTTGGATGCTTCTCACATATTCTCAGATAGACCCCGATCTTGTACTGGCTGCCAAGTGTCTGAGCTCACCAACAACTCCCCTTACAAGATGTACTATTCCAATGCCCAGCACAGTCTTCTAGTACAGTGGTCCCCAACCACCGGGCCGCAAAGCATGCGCTATCGGGCCACGAGGAAACGAGATGATTTGTCAATATGAAATTATATGAGTCAGCTGCACCTTTCCTCATTCCCTGTCACGCCCACTGTTGAACTTGAACGCACTCGAGGTCATTACGCACGCGAAGTCATTACCCACGCGAGGTCATCAGTCGCTTAAACGCAGTGATACCCTAGCGCCAGGGATCACTGGTTGGCCTTGGGTAACTGGCTGCCCTGCGTGGACGGCGAGAAGTGCCACTGTTACCGGCCTGAAGCGCGGACAGGTGGCCGCTGCCTCTAAACCTGTTTAGCATACGGAATGTTTGTGGGGAACCCGGTGCTAAAATATTCGCAGATGACCTAATTCAGGCTCAGGGTTTCATAAGTAGCAGAGCAGCTACCTTGCTGTGATCTACTGAAAGTCATCCCTCGAGCCAAACTTTTGTCAGCTGATAGATCCTACAAGGGGTGGCAGGCACACGCCCTATCGCACTCCTCGCTCAGTCGGTCGCTCTCTCTGGACTGCGACCGCTGCGGCTCCGGTATGGGGATCTCTGGCCCTTACTTAGTCCTCTCACTGGCGTGTTGCAATGATTTTATATGTTCATACGAGGAAAATAAGCACTGTGTGTTTAATATCCAAACGTCACTTAAAATGTTATGATGCTATTGACTTATAAGTGAGTTATAATTGACTTATCACTATGTTCATGTGAGGAAAATATGCGCTGTGTGTTTAATATTAAATTTGTTAGATAAACTCTTTCAGAAACAAAATTGAGTGTATTAGCCAATTAACAGTGACTTATAGTTGACTTATCACCTATATTCCAATCATGATTAACACCTACATCCCTCCCCCACATTGGCCGGTCCGCAAGAATATTGTCACTATTAAGCCGGTCCGCGGTGCAAAAAAGGTTGGTGACCACTGTCCTAGTAGACCAAATGCTAGCTGATCAGAGTGAAGCAGTGTAGCACTGGAGCTTCCTGAGCATAATGGACCAGCTCCCTCCTAGAAAAGTGTGCCCCAAGCTCACTGATCATGTTTAAATTCAACACCCGCAATTGCCTTTTACACACACACACACACACACCACATACACAAAATCATACTAAGAGCATTCAAATCCATTTAAAATAACTGAATTAAAAGATGTAAAAATAGGAAATTGCCTTTTCCCCCCTCCTTAGTCCCATCATTTCAGTAGATACGCTTGCACTTTCCAGGTGAACTTGCCACAGACTCAGCTGGCAGATCTCCCTGTATATGGTGTGGGAAATCTGACGAAGAGTGTGCTGCCGACTGGAGCCCTTGGACAGGAGTCTCCATGCTGGCACTCGCTCTCTAGGAGATCAGACTTCAGTCTGATTTCAGGAGAAGCTGAGCTACCATCTGGCGAAGCGTATTAAAGCAGATTTTAGAACCTTACACCTTTGTGCATTCACCAGTAGTCCCTAACATAACGTTTCAAAACTTGTTTGCACTCTCTGTCATCCTTAATTACTTTATCAAGTCTTACAACATGATTACTAGTAACCAGACGTCACAGATATGTGTCGTTCATGTTCTTTTCAATGTCAACTTACGTTACTCTCATTTCATCTTTAATCAGACCTTTTCCCTCAAGGGTCATGACACAATCCTTCAGTACATCAGGAAAAGGGTTCTTAAAGCTGACCTGTATGAATATCATTCTATTCACGGTAGCACGATTATCCAGCATCTGATGAAGTAAATCAATTTTTAGCATTGTAACCGATACTTAACATTCTTTGGAACATAAAGATTAATCGAACAGCTTAGTCATGACTCAATTCACAAATAAATGGGAACCAAATGAAAACAACATATAAAATCAATATATCTAGTTTTACATTTTAAATTTTCAACTCAGATATCAGAAACAGGTCATAAAAGGATGGTAGGCAACTGAGTATTGAAAAAAAATAAGTATGCAAACCTTGGTCACCCAACACAGCTATCACAATTTTCAGACCTGATATTAGTGAAGTTAGATATTATTATTGCTGACATCTGGCAAGGTTTGTAGATATGATTGGTGGCTTAACCAATAGATGAAGGGAGACAAAGTTACAAGCACACAGGCAGGTCTTGCTTAGCTTTAAAACTTCTTGGAAGTTTCTATAAAACCAAGCCCTGTCATTAATTTTAAATCCTTGATACATAATATAACAAAAGACTGCTTTAATTCAACTTGGTTTCAATAAACTACATGTTGCCCCTTCTATTGCTTCATTGTTCTCTCTTTTACAGTGTAGCAATCTGGGCCAATCTGGGCCTGATCGTCAACGTGTGATGCTCTGGAAGTAGAAAGATCAATTCCCATCATCGTTTTGGAAACCAGCTAAGTCACACCTCATGGGTTAGTAACTGTGAAAAGATTTTGAAAATCTTCAGATGCAGATCAGACAGCATCTATAGAAAAGTAGTGAAGAATCAATGTTTTGGGCTAAGACTCCTCATTAGGAATAATGAAGATTTTCAGCCTAAAATGTTGACTCTTTATTTCTTTATATTGATGCTGTCTGACCTGCTGAGCTTCTCCAGCATTTTGAGTTTGTCACTCTGGATTTTCAGCATCTACAAAATCTCTAGTAAACTGTATTTGAAAACCTTCAGGTATTCCTATTGGTGAAAGAGGCAGATAGTCTCACAACAACTGTGAAACATTCATATCAGTACTTAAAGCACTGAGGAAATTTATGGCTGGCATAAACATGACAGACCAAAGGATCTATTTCAGCGCTCTTTCCAAGGCTGGACTCCTCATGGAGCTCAATTGCAAAAGAAAATCTTACAACAGTTTCCTGTGAGATCTAGCACAGATTTAGGAACTGCATTCATTTCAATGGAGATGAATGATTATGAAGATAGGCATGTTTTAAATAAATTTTATGGTTTTTTTCTAATTTATTTAGTTTAATTGTTTTCTGTTTTTGATTTATTAGGCTGATCTCCACTTCAGTGCAATTTGTCTATACTTGATCTACATCTCTTAGCCAAAAGCTTCTCTTAGTCTTAAAGTTGTCAGCTCTTTAACATCTACAACTCTTCATATGAAAAGGTGAACAAATTTCCCACCAGAATGGTTTCTTCCTGGTCCTTGAAGATGTGCCAAACAATTTGCCTGAACTGTCACTATATTTGATTTTAATCCATAGAGTAACCTGTTTATGCTCATTTCCCCGATAGGCTAGAGCCTAATGTCCAATGTCTAATTGGACAATGACATTCTTGATAAGTTTGGAATACTTCTTATATATTTTGTGCAATAAAACTCAGGCAATTTGATTTGATTTCCTGACACTCATACATTGATTTCCATTCAGTATGATAAAGTTCATCAGCACATAATCTGCCCTGGCATTGTAAGAAACATCAACTTAGTTTTGGCTTCAGTGAGGAAGACATAAATAGATCCTTACCTTAATTGCAAGGGGAGGGTTGATCAAACCAAGATCTTTTATAGCAGCTGCATTCTCTTGAGATTTTTTGTCAGTTACAATAGTTATCAGCTTCATCAGGTTGTACATGTCAGGGAATGATCCATATTCTTTGTAGCTCACTTCCAAAGAAATGTTCTTAGCTATGAAATATTAGGAAATAGCAAATGGCTTATACTTAAGGATCATATGGAATTTTTGATACAAACCAGCTATAGATTTGGGGGTGGGGGGGTGCAAATATAGGCTCAAATATTATTTCCTCTGAATCAGGTATTTGACAAAAATGCTAACAGAGCTGATCCCTCTTCGCAACAGGAATAAGGCTATATTCCATAGCAAAGCTGTCTACTCATGAAAGCAAGTTGAAACAATACTCTGCACCTAGACTTCTATGTGGATTATATAATTCCGGCTCCAGTTAAATGAAGGTGAGCACAGATTTCACCAAGGCTTTGCAGTGCCATTGTTAACTGATGCCTAATAATGCCTAATATCAATATTAGGTTATTTTCATAGAAGTTATTATTTTAAGAGAATTATACTTGAAAGTCTGTTAAGACTTTAAATAAGAGAATGCACAAGAAAATGTCAATGCATACTTACGGTTACTTCTGAAGTGCTGAGACTATATATTACACATGCAGTAATAATGCATATAGCAAGACTTTTGATGTAATCAGGAAATAGATGTCTAGCTAATGTGAAGCATTGGTGATGACTGAAAGATTACTTTCAAAATGCCACAAGAAAATTGTCACTTTCTCAAATTTAATTCATTAAATTTATTCTCTTTAATTTAATCCATTCCCTTTTTTCATTTCCTTTATCTTCACTTCATTTGTTCCTTTGATGAGGGTTCCCTTTCCAAGACATCCGATACATCATTCTCTGAAACTTCTGCCATCTTCAATGAGATCCTACCTTCTTCCCTCTCTCTGCTTTCTGCAACGATTGCTTCCTCCATGACTCCCTAGTCCATTTGTCCCTTCCCACTAACCTCCTTCCTGGCACAGGTATGCTGTACTTGCCCATTCACCTCCTCCCTTATCTCCACTCAGGGCTCCAAACTGTTCTTCTTGGTGAGGCAACATTTCACGTGCAGAACAGTTGGAGTTCTCTGTTGCATTTGGTGCTGCCAATGTGGCTTCCTCTACATTGGTGGGACAGCGTAAATTGGGTGGCCACTCTGAAAGCACCTCTGCTCCATCCACCAAAAGCAGAATTTCTCAGTGGCCAACTACATAAAGTCCTATTCTTATTCCCATTTCAACATACCAACAAATGGCCTCCTCTTTTGCCACAATGAGGCCACACTCAGGATGGAGGAGCAATATCTCAAATTCTGTCTATGTAGCATTCATGAAAATAAGTTCTCCTTCCAGTAAATTATTCCCCTCCCCCTTCCTTCTTCTTCTATTCTCCACTCTGGCCTCTTAACTCTTCTTCTCACCTGCCTATCACCTCCCATTAGTGCCTCTCCTTCATCTCTTTCTTCCATGGTCCTCTCCTCTCCTATCCTATCAGATTCTTTCTTTTCACGCGCTTTACCTTTCCCACCCACCTGGCTTCACCTATCACCTTCTAGCTAGTCTTCTTTCCCCTCCCCCCACCTTTTTATTCTGGCATCACCCCCTTTCCTTCCAGTCCTGAAGAAGGAACTTGGCCTGAAATGTCAACTATTCATTTTCATAAATGTTGTCTGATCTGCTGAACTCCTCCTGCATACTGTATGTTTTGTTCTGGATTTCCTGCATCTGCAGAACCTCTTGTGTTTATAATTTATTTAATTCAAAACATTCTGCAGTCCCTCAGTAGTGGAATAAAGAACTGGATCCCTAGTAATTCGGCAATTAATCGAAATTCTCCTTGAAATGTCTTTTATTACCTTGATCAGGGCCAAGTTTGATCTCTTCTTTATGTTTCTTGATGCATTGTTTCTCTGTACCTCCATTATATTTTCTTTTCTTAGCCCAAAATTTGAGGTCATAGACCTTTTTCTCCGAAGACTTGTTGGTAACTACTATGGAGACTGGAACAGAATTTCCAGTGTAAATGGGCTGCTCAGTGAACAGAGACACTTGCAGTGACTTTTTGGGCGGTGGAATATTTTGTTTCCTGTTAGCCTTTTCAAACACTTCTGCTTCTTGCGTGGAGCCTTGGAATTAAAAAAAAAACAAGTGTCATTGTGTAAAATAAAAACAGCTGCTATTTTTATTTTATAATTGTATTCTGACACAGCTGTATTCATTGGTGCCAAAATCAAATGACCCAATATTGAAACCTTCCGTACCTTATCACATTCTGATAGCTACACGATTAAGATCGATTGTTCTTGTTTTTAGAATTTAATAGTTTCATAATCTGACAAGTTTTTTAAATTCTGGTTTAAGGTCTTATGGTCTTAATTATTAAATACTTATGTCAGTTTCAAGCTTTCCTTTAAACTAATTCATTTTTACAACATACTGTCACTCTACTCTTCAAACACATGCTTTAAGAAACCTTTTTTTAAATTCCCTAAAAATTTGTAAGATTAACCATTGGCAGATTTCATTACATTGTTAGACTCAACAAGTGAAATTTTATCCCTGAATTGTTGTAATTCAAGTCTACCAGAACTCCTGACTTATCAGTGGGACTAAAGGGGGGGGATCACCTCTTTTTCCCTTATTAGGGAGAGAGAGAGAGCCTGTGGTATGTCGAGTTACCGGGTGAACAAGTAGGCTTTGGGGTACTGCAAGTCTGTATTTATTGAGGCTTTGCTGCACACTTGAGTATTCATTGGAGGGCACAATGCTTCTTTGCTGGTGGGGGGTGGGTCATTGCTTTGCTGCTACTTGTGTGTGGGAGGGGGAGTGGGGGGGACTTTGGCTTTCTAACGTTTAACTGTCATTCATTCTTTGGGGCACCCCTCTGTTTTCGTGGATGTTTGTGAAGAAAAAGAATTTCAGGATATATATTGAACCTAAACATATCAAAGTTCAAAGTACATTTATTATCAAATTATATATTATATACAACCTTACATCTCCTTACAGGCAGCCAGAATGCAAAGAAACCCAATAGAACCCATTAAAATAAAAGATGATTGTCAAACACCCCATGTGCAAAAAGAAACAAATTGTGCAAACAATATAAAGTAAGCAAATTACATTCAGAACTAAAGTTCACAAAAGTGAGTTTGCAGCCATAAGGTCAGTCATCACTGCAGCTGGTCCAGGAGCCCATTACTTGCAGTCCACAACCTCTGTTTAGCACTGAACATTTGCAGTAAGATACAACTCAACTAGATCTTAGTTACTTCAAAACACTGACTCAGAAAGATGCTTACAAGGTAAAATTTGATACTTATATACAGAGTATTTAATTTGTATATTGGTTAAAATAGGGATAGAGAGACAGGTGAAGTTTAGAGAGAGAATTTTGTAGTTTAGGATTTGGATTACTTTAAAAGATTGTGCTAGTGATGTTGCAAATAAAATGGCAATTCAAATCAGCCAAGAAAAAGAGAAGTGTAAATTTCTTAGAGAGTTGTTGTGTTGGAGGTGATTAAGAATCTGTGGACGGTAATAAAATCTTTCTCTCAGATATTTCCCTGACACCACCTCACCCCCCACGATCCTCCTCCAGTTCCCCTTTGACCAAATTTTAACTTCAGCATGGAAGAACAGAAAATTGTTGATCTTGTTTTGTTTTGTTGAATTGACTCACTTATGATATTGGTTTATTCACTCTTTTGAGTAATATGGATACTGCTGTCAATGCCAGCATTTATTGACCAACCCTAATGGTCCTGAAAATGAGGAAGCAGTTAAGAGTCTAGAACACAGATCATTCTGGACCAGATTACCGAAAAAAGCAGATTTCCTTTTCTTTCCCTTGACTTACTAGTTTCATTGAAGTATTCAAATAGCACGTTGTTAAAAACAAGCTGTTTTTTGAGGGAATGCGGATTTTACAACAGCAGGAGCGGGCTCAAAAAGGCAACAAAGTTCATTGCACAATATATGGCATTTCAGCTTATTTCAGGTAGAAGTTCACGGTCAAGGTTATTGTCATTTGACTGTACTGTACATGTATACAACCAAATGAAACACTGTTGTTCCGGGCCACGGTACACCCACAAAACATATATCATACATAGCACATAAAACAAAATATTATCACAAATAATTTAATAATATAGAACTCAAAGTATGTATAGTGCACAGTGCAGGTAAAGAATAAACCGTAAATAGCTTGCTGCCCTCGTGAGGAGACCTTGGTGGTGGCAGGGTCACAGGCTGAGGGGAGAAACTGTTACTCAGTCTGACAGTCCTAGTCTCGATGCTCCTGTACCTCCTTCCTGATGGTGGTGAGTCAAAGTGTTTGTAGGATGGGTGGTAGGGATCCTCAACCATGCTTCGATCCTTTGTATACAGCGCTTCCGGTAAATATCACAGATGGGGGAGAGGAAGATCCCGATGATATCCTTGGCAGGTTTTACTATCTCTTTTTTCTTATCATGGTTTTTAAAACACTTGGAAGTAAAGAGTAGAGAGCTGTGGGGTCAAAATGTACCAAAGCTGTGGTCTCCATTGAGGTCACAGCTCAGATTTACTTAGTTTTTAGTTTTTTTTAGTTTCATAGGGATAGTTTTGGAGATAGAAAGGGAGATTAGGGGTCAGGTTAGGTTAGAGACAGACTTGGGGGATATTTAGAGGATAGGCTGGAGTACAAGTCTAAACTACTGCATGTTCAAAGGCCAGTGACATGAGCTAATGAGAGTTCGAGGTCTGGGTTTTAAGGTCCCATTATCATTGAGTCTGGTATTTGAGGCCTGGAGATCAGGCCCCGATCCAAGGTTTTAATTTGTCATCATCTGTGAGTGCTGGGTCAATACCACAGATTAAAGCTTGAAGATCGATCAGAGGTCCATTTTAATGTCCAAAGGTTGATAGGAGGCCCATTATTGAACCCTGAATGTCATTTGAAAGTCTGGTCTAGGCCAAATGGCCAGAGCCCAAGGTCTGAAAGCCTGGCTGAGTCCACTGGGGTAGCTGGGGCCCTGTGTATGCAGATTCTGATGCACCATCAATAACTAACTCTGAGACGTAAGAAGCGATATATCGGCTTTTATTGACTGGAAGAATGAGGCCGGGCTCAGGCCTCAATCGGCTTTATATGGGGGTCTGTGGGAGGAGCCACAGGAGCAGTCAGCAGGGGTCTGTGGGAGGAGCCACAGGAGCAGTCCAGGCAGGTATATGTAGTTCACCACATTCACCCACCCTTTGTTTTAAAAAGAGTCCCCAGGTGGCGAAGTTTCTTACAAGTATATTTACAGGTTAAGTCTATCAGGTGGTCGACTCTGTTGCTGCGATCTACGTAGCTCTGGCTACGATTGCACAGGTGCCGGTGGTGGTGATTGCACAGCTGCCGGAGGTGGTGATTGCACAGGAGACGGAGGTTGTTCTGGTTCTGGCCTAACTGGAGGTGTCAGGGATCCCTCACGTGTGTGCGAGGCACCCGGAATATACACGTACGAGATGCCTGGTACATGAGCATCGTGAGGAGTCTGTGTGGGGCACGGTGTGCGCGGTGTCACCTCGGGTACAGGGTTCATAGTTATCGTGGAGTGTACGGGGTAGTGGTCTGCTGCTCCTGTGGGCGCTAGGTTGCGGACAGAGACCGTGTCCTCCCGCCCATCAGGCAAGACCACGTAGGCATACTGGGGGTTAGCATGCAAAAGGTGAACCCTCTTGACCAGCGGGGAGTATTTATTACTCCTCACATGTTTTCATAGCAGCACTGGCCCCGGGGACGTCAGCCAAACTGGTAGGGTGGTCCCAGTAACAGACTTCCTGGGAAAAGAAAATAGGCGTTCGTGAGGGGTGGCATTGGTGGATGTACACAACAGGGAGCAGATAGAGTGGAGTGCCCCAGGGAGGACCTCCTGCCATCGAGAGACCGGCAACCCTTTTGACTTAAGGGCTAAAAGTGTGGCCTTCCACACCGTGGCATTCTCCCTCTCTACCTGTCCATTCCCCCGGGGATTGTAACTCGTGGTTCGACTAGTAGCAATGCCCCTAGCTAGCAGGTACCGGCGCAGCTCGTCACTCATAAAGGAGGACCCTCTATCACTGTGGATATAGCAGGGCTATCTGAACAGAGTGAAGAGCTGGCGCAGGGCTTTTATGATGGACGTGATAGTGGTGTTGGGGCGGGGAATGGCAAAGGGGAATCGCGAGTACTCGTCAATAATATTGAGAAAATAGACATTGCGGTCGGTGGAGGGAAGGGGGCCCTTAAAGTCAACACTCAGTCGCTCAAAAGGGCGGGTGGCCTTGACAAGTTGCGCCGTGTCAGGATGGTAGAAGTGCGGTTTGCACTCAGCGCAGATTTGGCAGTCCCTGGTCATCGTCCTGATGTCCTCCAGGGAGTACGGCAGGTTCCGGGCTTTAACGAAATGGTAAAATCGGGTGACCCCCGGATGGCAAAGATGTGCATGAAGGGCATATAGCTGGTCGAGCTGTGCGCTAGCACACGTTCCCCAGGATAGGGCATCAGGGGGCTCATTGAGTCTGCCAGGCTGGTACAGGATATCATAATTGTAGGTGGAGAGTTCTATTCTCCACCGCAAAATTTTATCATTTTTGATTTTGCCCCGCTGTTGGTTGCTGAACATGAACGCAACCGAGCGCTGGTCGGTCAGCAAGGTGAACCTTTTGCCGGCGAGATAGTGCCTCCAGTGCCTAATAGCTTCCCTTATGGCCTGGGCTTCTTTCTCCACCGCGGAGTGCCGAATTTCAGGGCCTTGAAGGGTATGAGAAAAGAATGCTACTGGCCTGCCTGCCTGATTGAGGGTAGCAGCAAGCGCGAAATCGGAGGCATCACTCTCTACTTGGAAGGGAATGGTCTTGTTCACCGCATGCATCGTTGCTTTGACAATGTCCCCTTTAATGCAGCTGAAGGTCGCGCAGGCCTCAGCAGAGAGGGGAAAAGTGGTAGACCTGACCAGGGGGCGGGCCTTGTCTGCGTAATGGGGGACCCATTGGGCGTAATAGGAAAAAAAACCCAGGCACCGTCTGAGGGCTTTGAGAGTGGTGGGAAGAGGGAGTTCTAACAGTCGGGGTCAGGGCCAATGACCCCGTTTTCCACGAGATACCCAAGGATAGCGAGTCGGGTGGTTCTGAACACACACTTGTCCCTGTTATAAGTAAGGTTCAAAGCTTCAGCCACATGGAAAAATCGTTGGAGGTTGGCGTCGTGATCCGACCAGTCGCGACCACAGATGGTGATGTTATCTAGATAGGGAAATGTGGCCTTCAGATTGTACTGGTCCACCATCTGGTCCATTTCCCTCTGGAAGACTGAGACACCATTGGTGACACCAAATGGGACGCGCAGGAAGTGATAGAGCCTGCCGCCCGCCTCGAAGGCGGTTTAGGGGCGGTCCTCTGGGCGGATGGGGAGCTGGTGATAAGCGGATTTCAGATCTATTGTCGAGTACACCTTGTACTGAGCTATCTGGTTGACCATATCCGCGATGCGGGGTAGGGGGTACGCGTCAAGCTGCGTGAACCTATTGATGGTCTGACTATAGTCCACAACCATCCTATTTTTTTGCCCAGTCCGAACAACAACCACCTGGGACTGCCAAGGGCTTGTGCTTGGCTCGATGATCCCCTCCCCGAGCAGCCGCTGCACCTCTGACTGAATGAAGGCCCTGTCCCCTGCGCTGTACCTCCGGCTTTTAGTCGCCACCGGTTTACAGTCGGGGGTCAGGTTGGCGAACAGCGATGGGGGAGGGATCTTGAGGGTGGAGAGGCTGCAAGTAGTGTCAGTAGCACAGCTATCGGCATGGTGCTGGGCGGGACGTGTGGTTCGGTGTGTATGTGTGTGCAGTAACGGGGTATATGGCGAAGTCCCACCAAACTGAGGATTCCTGACAGTGAGCGGTGGGAGGGGCCCATCATATGCCATAGTCACACTTTTGAGATGGCTCTGGAAGTCCAGCCCCAATAGCACAGGTGCGCACAGTCGAGGCATGACCAGTAGCGCAAAGTTCCGATATTCTGTGCCCTGCACCATCAATGTCGCTACACAACCCACCCGGATGTCTGTGGAATGCGACCCAGAAGCCAAGGTGATCTTCTGACGTGCCGGCCGTGTCACGAGTCCACAGCGTTGCACTGTGGCCGGGTCAATAAAACTCTCAGTGCTGCCCATGTCAAACAGGCAGCTAGTCCTGTGTCCCTCCACCAGGATGTCCATCATTGACCTTACGAGCTGGTGTGGAGCGCTTTGGTCGAGGGTTACGGTGGCCAGAGTTGAAATGCCGTCTTGGTGCCCGGTAAACACCGGTGAGTCAGGGGCGGGGCATGGAGATGCCGGCAAAGATGGCCGCCCACATCCAGGCATGCAAGATGGCGGCCCCCACGTCTCACACGGGTAGGTAGGTAGGGGCATAGTGACGCCGGCAAAGATGGCCGCCCACATCTGGGCATGCAAGATGGTGGCCCCCACGTCTCAAACACAGCGCTGCTCGACCCCGCGCGCGGTTTAGACTTACAGGCTCTGGTGAAATGGCCTGGTTTTCCGCAGCTGGAGCAGGTCGCTTCTCGAGCTGGGCAACGGTTTCGAGGATGTTTCTCAAGCCCACAGAAATAACACAGCTTTCGCTTGGTCGAGTTTGGGGAGTGCGTGGAACCGCGACTGGCAGCGGCATTGGCGAATTCGCTCGCGGAAACTGGTGGCGGCGGGGTCGGAGGTGTCCACGGAATCGGCGGGGAATCGCGCAGCTGGACAGCGTCAGCGTTGTGCAGAGCAGCCTCCAGCGTGTCGGCCGTCTCGATCGCCGAGCGTAAGGTAAGATCAGCATTTTCCAGCAGCCACTGGCGCACATACACTGACCTAATTCCGGTCACAAAGGCGTCTCGTACCAAGAGTTCCGCATGCTGTTCCGCCGTGAGCGTTTTGCAGTCACAAGTCCGCACGAGTGCCTGTACAGCTCGGAGAAATTCAGCGGTCGACTCCGTTGGCCGCTGTTTGCGCATGGCCAAGCGATGTCTGGTGTAGACGGAGTTCACCGGCCGCAGGTACTGTCTTTTGAGGGCGTCAAGCGCCTCTTCATAGGTTGAGAGGTCCCTGATGAATGAATAAACTTTTGGGGCGACTCTCGAGAGGAGAATTCTGTGCCTAACAGCGGGGTCAGTTACACGAACCTCCTCCAAGTATGATTGAAAGCATGCAAGCCAGAGTTCAAAGGCAAGAGCTGCTTCAGGGCCTTGGGGGTCCAAATCCAATCTTTCCGGACCTAAAACGGCTTCCATGTTTTAACTTCCAGTCAATAAAATTGATGCACCATCAATAACTAACTCTGAGACGTAAGAAGCGAGATATCGGCTTTTATTGACTGGAAGAATGAACAACACTACATCCTGGAGAATGAGGCCGGGCTCAGGCCTCAATCGGCTTTATACAGGGGTCTGTGGGAGGAGCCACAGGAGCAGTCCAGACAGGTATATGTAGTTCACCACAGATTCACAGGCTGCTTGAGGCTGGAGACCAAAGACAACCTATCCTGGGGTTAGAGAGCTGTTTATGTGCGAGGGTGAGCAGTCTGTGGGTGGAGGAAAGAATGTGACTTGTTTCACTGTTGTTGCTTCATCTGTTCTGTTTGATTGTGTTCTGAGCATTGTGGGTATGCTATGTTGGAGCTGGAATGTGTGGTGACCCTCAGGTACATTGGTTGTTTACACAACTGGCACGTTTTCAAGGTACACATAATAAATAATCTTCAATCTTGTGTTTGGAGATAATTTTTTTTTTGCCTCTTTTTACTTTGTGCTAATTTTTATTTTCTTACCATCAGGATATTTGTAGAGGTGTGTGATGTCCTCACGCTCATCACTGCCACACTTCTTTGTGCTCACATGGTGGCCAACCTTTTCTGTATCAATGTCGATTTTCATTTTTGTTCCATCTTCGAACACCAGCCAGTTCACACATTGTGCATTCACTTCAGCGAAAACAAATGGGACGTCATACTTGAAGAGCACTTCTCCCTCTTTGATTGCTCTTAATGGTGCTGGACCACAGCGATAAACACCTTAAAGTATGAACAAATTATTGAGAATTCAAATAAATGATATCAAAATAAGTATAACAATTAACTGAATGGAATTGATTTTACTTTTTACATCCTTCAGATATGTGAGGAATACAAATCTTTACCTTACATCTCCATCTAAATGTGCAATGTGCAATCATAGTAATTTATAATAAATAGAACAGTCAATGCAACATGAAAATACACTCGAATCAGCTTGAGTTAATCAGTCTGATAGCCTGGTAGAAGAAGCTGTTCTGGAGTCTGCTGGTTTTGGCTTTTATGCTGCGGTACCACTTCCCGGTTGGTAGCAACTGGAATAGATTGTAGTTGGGGTGACTCAGGTTGCCAATGATCCTTCAGGCCCTTTTTACCCACCTATCTTTGTAAATGTCCTGAATCATTGGAAGTCCACAACTACAGATGCACTGGGCTATCCATATCACTCTCTACAGAATCCTGTGATTAAGTTCTCATACCAGGCAATGATCAGCCAGTCAGGATGCTCTCAGTTGTGCTCCTGTAGAAAGTTGTTATCTTAGCAAACACATCTACTCCTATTAATATTGTATGTAAATAGGCTAGCTATCTCATGTATTTTGACAGAGGGAACTATACAGGCAAATCTGCTAAAACTAGAACCATTCCCTTAAATGAGGTAACTCTGGAGCTACATTTCTGTAAGATGCTGAGATACATCCTAGGATGGGGACATCATCAGTGATGTAACCTGGGATCATCAGTTGTTTCAGGTCTTTCAACATCAAATACCCTCGCCAGGCAATCCAGCCAGGATTGATCAGGCCTTGGCTTATGTCCCAGGAGCATTGGTTCACAGGTTACACCTCTTGATCCATAGCCATCTGTAGGCTCTCGCATCTGCCTATCTGACAGTCCTGATAGCCCATTTCTTTGCTACTCCCATAATGACAAGGAGAGAGTAGGTTCTGCAGAGCAAGAAACCAGCAAAACCTCTATACCTCACCTTTATGGGCTCACATGGTGCCCCCCACGCCTGTCTCTGGCACTGCTTACCAGTTCCTGGTATTTGGCTTTCTTACGTTCAAACACCTCCTCAATCCAGTCTTCCCAAGGCATTGTCAGTTCTACCATGAGCATTGGCTACAGAGTAAAATTCCTAATTATTCTTAAAAAAGTGAAGAGATGTTTCAAAGATTGCTTCCCCTGTGATTCCTTTCTTTAAGGATTCAATAGGAGAAAAGAAAGACTAAACTGAGATTTAATTAAATACCAGACTGGAATCCAGGGATCTTGCCATGTTCCTGGTGCATATAGCATGCCCCAGCCTGCATTCCACCACCATTACCTTCACTTTCCTCCTGTGGTGTGGCATCCACAACCTGCCATCCATCAAATCCTGAAGGTAAGTCATTTCGTGCTATCCAGCACTCATCCCAAACATGAAAATTCCTGAAATAAAGGGAATAGGCATGAATCAGGGGAAGGGTAAGATGAGGGAACACAAACCAATCTTCATAGAGGGATCAAAAGTGGAGAGAGTGAGTAATTTCAAGTTCCTAGGTGTCAGTATCTCTGAGAACCTAACCTGGTCACAACTTATCGACGCAGCTGTAAAGAAGACAAGACAGCAGCTATACTTCATTGGGAGTTTGAGGAGAATTGGTTTGTAAACAAAAATACTCAAAAACTTCTATAGATGTAGTGTGGAGAGCATTCTGACAGGCTGCATCACCACCTGGTATGGGGGGATGGGGAGTCTACTGCACAAGATCAAAATAAGGAGCAGAATTGTAAAATTAGTCAGCTCTATCATCTGCTTTTGCCTCCATGTTACATTTCAACTCATCTCACTGACTAGAGTTTTGTCCTATAATCTGCATGTGCTCTCTCATGTACAGGCCATTCTTTCCCCAGAAGAGATCCCAATGATCTAGAAATCTGCCACTCTGCCCCTTGCACCACTTCTCCAACCACTCATTCATCTGTACTATCATCCTATTCCTGCCCTGATTAGCATGTGATACCTGGATTAATCCAGAATTTACTACCTTGGTGGTCCTGCTCTTCAGCAACACCCCCCCCCCCAACTTCCTGCCACCCTGCACCAATTTCTCAGCCACACATTCACCTGTCAAATCTTCCTGTTCTTATCCTCACAGGCATGTGATACAGGCAGTAGTCCAGAAGTTACTACCCTGGTGTACATCAATGAGCTTGCTTTGTTGCTCTTTAGTTTAAAAGGTTAGTCACTAGGTACTCCAAGCAAACATCTAACTGTGGCTAAACTACCAATGCATTTAATATTTTACATGCAATGCACCCTCTTTCAATATTAACATCTTATGTTGATCTCTTAAACTACACTATTTTTATAAATATTTATAACAGACAACCTTAACTAAATATTTTGTGATGGCAATGCTTGTCAATAATTGGGTACATTTATAGAGTTCCAGTTGACAAGAGCAATTAGTAATATTCCCAAATCTTACAGGTACTTGATCACTTTCAGAAATTTCACAGACTTAGTAACTTCATACAGATCAGTGAATCTAGATATGTGAGTAGCAACATACTTACAACACAAACTTTACTTCAACTTCTGAAATGTTGACAGCTAGACATTTTTTCTGCTGTACTAAAATATTCTCTATTACCAAAACTATCACTGCACTCAGAAGTGCTGCTGGAATATTTCCCAACCTAGCTCCACCTGTTGATTGGATCTGCCCTTCTTCTTAGTCTTATTCTTCTTTCATTTCAATTTCCTTTCTTCCTATCCTTTGGTTTTACTTCTGGTACTATATACTGACTATCAAGCATGACCTTTTGGAGGTTTATAAATCATGAGGAGCATAGAAAAGGTGAATAGTCACAGTCTTTTCCCAAGATATGGGAGTCTAAAACTAGAAGACAGAGGTGCTGTGAGAGACTTAAAAGGTAACTGAGGGACAACTTTTCTACTCAGACAATTTTAGGTATATGGAATGAGTTGCCAGAGGACGTGATAGATGTGAGTAAAATCATAACATTTAAAAATACTTAGAAGTACACATACAGGGAAGGTTGAGGTTGAGGGGATAGAATGCAAGAAGATAGAACTAGCTCAGGTAAGCAACTTATTTGACCTGGAAAAATTGGGTCATAAAGCTTATTTCTGTGCTGTGCGACTCAATAACTTAATGATACTAAGAAGGACGTTCATCACCCTCAAACCGTGCACCCCCCCCCCCCCATTCTTTCATGACTCAAGGGATTGTTGCAATGAAATTTTCTACAATTAGAATTCATATTACAATGTTTTGCGGAATGCATTTGGCAGCAAAGCATTGTTCTATTTCAATATTCATATCTTTTAACTCACCAAACACTGTCAGATGATTCTCCGGTGTTTTCTCCTTCAACATTATAGTATTTGTCAATGGTTAAGTTTGCATCAGCATCGTGAGCAGAGTCAAAGTTTGTAACCACACGGGTTGGAATTCCTAAGCATCTTAAAACTGAAGAAAGAAGTTATTAATTTAAATATTGTGCATATGTTTCCAGTAGTGCCAAAATATCTTCTTGGTTGAGTGAATGAAATTTTAAAATTTAAAATAATAAATATTTCCACTGAAAATTATGATCATCAGTGATTTAAATGTCAATAGCAAATTTAAAGAAGCAACCAGCTAATAATTCAGATGGAAAATCGATTTCAGTAACTGCTTTTTTACTGGCAGTAAAAAAAGTTATAATAAAATCTTTCACTTTGATGTGGATCATCTGCAGAGTAAATTTCAGGACACTGCTCATTGCAACCAGTTGTACTTCTCTGATTTCATTCACTAAATCTGTCAGGTTATCATATTTTCTGTTGTGACAAAGGCATAATATCACTAGTTAATATCACTTGAGTCTATGGTGCATGCTTTGGAGCTTTTTCCTCTATTTCTACCATATGCTTATTTTGATATAGAGAACCAGCCTCTTCACACACTACTTATATTTTCATACTCGCCTGAGTTCCTACCATTAGTGACATTATGTAAACTGTCGTTTGTACTATTCCATTGGATTTATGTTAATCTGCTACTGAAATGCTGTTCCCATGCAAAATGTGGGAATACGTCATTTAATATTAAAATATTTTTCTATAACCACTTACTAATGAAAAATATATTTTAATTATACTTAGAAATGTTTAAATATATATGTACATTTAACACAATTTTCAGCTGTCATTTTCTTTAATAGCTCAAATGCCAGTTGTCTCTCTACCTGTGCAAGTCACTGCAGCAAACACCCAGCACTGCCCGTAGCGAACTGCTCTACAGTTCTCATCATTCCATTTCCGAAGAATTGCAACACTTCCATTCCATCTCCCTGGATACACTCCATCAGTATATGGGGAACTCCATCTACCAGTCAGAACTCCTTTATCATCTGAAGAATTCACCTGGAAATAAATGTGTACAGATATTTTTTGAAAATGCAAAAATGTGACAATGATAAATAAATAAAAAGAATGAGTATATTGGATAATTTACAATCACTTACAAAGAACTGGCTCCCATTTTTGCATCTGACAGTCATGACAATTTCACTTTTTTCAACATATTATTTGGTCCTACATCATATTATTTTTTCTGGGTCTACTGCTAAGGAAATTAATAATCCACAAACACAGTGGTAAGGGATAACCTTATTTATTTTAAGACCATAAAATATAGGAGCAGAATTAGGCTATTTGGCTCATCAAGTCTACTCCGATATTTCATCACGACTGATCCAATTTTCCTCTCAGTCCCAATCTCCTATCTTCTGCACCACCCCCCCCCCACCCACAACATTTCCTGAGCTGACATGCATTTGAAGTCAAATCACTGTGAAAAGTCCCTATTAATACCTAAGCTAGAATCAAGGTGGCAGAAAAGAGAAAATAGAAGATGAGTGTCCAGGGGTGAGCAGACAAGATTTTGTTTGGACCAAAGTCTTGGGATAGACCATTAAATCACAGTTTTGCTATTAGTGAGAAAGCATAAAGAAATCTACATCCAGTCCAGATCAGTTCAGATGAAGGTTCTGATTCCAGGCATTGATTGTCCATTTCCCTCACATGAACATATACTCAGTGGCCACATTATTAATAACAGGATTTATCTAATAAATGGTTCATTGAGTGTTTGTGAGCATCAGAGACATTTTTCCCCTGGAAGGGAATGGCTAATTGCAAAGGGGAATAATTTGAAGATGTTTGGTAGAAAGCATGGTGGGGTGTGGGTGGGATATCAGAGGTAGTTTTTTGTTTCACATAAAGAGACGTTGGTGCATGGAATGCGCTGCTTGTAGTGGGGGTAGAGGCAGATACATTAGCAACATATAAGAGAATCTTAGATAGGCACTTGGATGAAAGAAAAATGGAGGGCTATGTGGGAGGGAAGGATTAGATTGATCTTAAAATAGGTTAAAGGGTTGGCACAGCATGGTGGGCTGAAGGGGCTGTACTGTGCTGTTTTGCCAATTCTCAATGTTTTATTCTTCTCCTCCTTTTCTGAGTTTCCTGCCTTGTGGGTTTCATTCAATGTCATGCATTCTTCAGTTCCTCATCAAAGTGGTACTTATTCAAAGTGAGAATTGGCAAATTAATGTACCACTAATTCTCTCAATAGACCTCCGCAGGAGTGCAATATCTGAACCTGACCATATTCACTCTTCCTTGACCCAGAGGCTGGGGCTAACTGGTGTGCAAAAATGGTCTTTCTATCCTAGATCAGTTAAGGTACCTTCATGCTTGCACTATTTCTGACAGAGTGACTCTGCCAGGAGTACACCAGGGATGTCGTAGCTTTATCCTTGACATTTAAATGCTTACCATGGCAGACACAGTTCTAGCAATGTACACAGCAGAGCATCGCTTTCGAATCTCCTTGCCTGGTGATTTTAGATATTTGGGGGTGTTGTCCAATATCTTCAGGCAGATGTCCAAAATATCTTCTTCAAACTAGAGAAATGAATGTTTATATCAGTTTTAAACATCACAAATTTAATTCCCAGAGTTATTCCCATGCTATATTGTTTTAAATTTAACTTAGAGTTATTTAATTTTGTTTTCCTTTTCTCCAATAATTAACAAAGTAATGTTTCAGCTGCTCTTAGCATTTTTTCTTCAGTCCTTTGACCTTGAATCCATAAGTTGCTCATCCTTTCTCAGCTTCACTTGCCTTGTCAATTAAAGTACAGATTTTTAATCCCAACATTGGAGGCAGCTGCCTTCTTCCTTTGTTTCAATTTCAAAGGCCATCTGACAATTTCTGCTATCAAACGTACAGCTAGCTTACTGCAGTGATTATTTCATGTAACAGTTTTTTATTTGCAGATCAGGATTCTGTACTCATGGCTATACAGCTCAAGCATTCACACTTTCAGTATTCAGACATAGGCCCAAAGCAAGAATCAGCAGGTCTTTGGTTATGGGAACAGTACATACAGCTTAGCTTCAGTTTGTTACGTAATGTGAAAAAGACGCTCTGGAACATGCAACCCTAAAAGCTGAGTGATGGAAAGTTTTATAGAGATGTCAGAGCTGTGTGTGCTGGTGGTAGTCACAGTGGCATTTAAGAGACTCTTATATAGGCGCATGGATGGAAAAAAAATTGAACAGTTATGGAATATGTAGGAGGGAAGGGATAAAGAAGTTGGCTGATCTAGATCAGCACAACATCAGTGATCAAAGGGCCCAGACAGTGTTACATTGTTCTATGTACAATATTCTAACCCAAATCAGCACTTTGAAACATTAATGTACTCTGGAAATGAGCATATCTCAGCTGATTTCCACCATTTTAGTGCAAAATGAATACATTTAGTTCTTTAAATTATTTAACAGGGAATGATTTAACACAGAGATACATGACCACGGAATCAAAAGAGCTCTTTCCATGCTAACCAGTAGAAGTATAAAAATGTTATGTGATGTTACTCTGTCCACCAAAGTAAAGCAATAAAATATTTCCTAACACTCATATACCTGTCCAAAATTCCATTTTCTGTCACTGATATAATCACTACCACCAACATAAATAACTCCATTTTCATTCAACAAATATTCATTTCGTTGAACGTCACTGTTGAGAAAAACTTCATCCTCTGAAAGATAAAGAAGACAAGGCAATAATCATATGATCATGACAATATCAAAGTAAGTTGCAGAAACTTGTAAAATTAGTCAGCTCCATCATGGGTACTAGACTCTATAGTATTCAAGTCATCTTCAAGGCACGGTGCCTAGGGAAGGCAGTGTCCATCATTAAGGATCCCCACCACCCAGGACATACCCTCTTCTCATTGTTACCATCAAGTAGGAGGTACAGAAGCCAGAAGGCATACACTCAGTGATTTAGGAACAGCTTCTTCCCCTCCGCCATCCAATTCCTAAATGGACATTGAACCCATGAACACCATCTCACTACTTTCTGTTTTCTTCTGCACTACTTACTTTAACTTAACAATTTTATATATATACACATACTTAATGGAACTTAATTTTTTTCTATTTATTTATTTATCACGTATTTCATTTTACTGCTACTGTAAAGTTAACAGATTTCACGACATGCACTCGTGATATTAAACCCGATTCTGATTTGTAAGATATTAACAATGCAAATTCAACTGAAACTTACAAAGCCATCTGTTAAACATAGTCAAACTTACATTGGGAAAATTCATCAAAGTGTCTATTGCAATGAGTCACTAACTGCAGAAATACAGTTACCTAAAATGAGATGTACCTGAGCACCAGGGATTGAAGAGTACAACAAAATTTCCAAGATTGTACTTCACATCCTCTTTGTAAGCATGCTGCAGAAATAAGTTGTAGTAACCAATTATGGCTTGTGGCGATGGTGATATGGCCAAGCATAATTCATCTGTGGTGGCAGAGGAGATTACTCCACTCCATCTTTTTGTATTTATTGACTCAGTGAAGCGAACCTCTATTTTGGAATTGTTAGATCTCTTAGCTTTTTGACCTAAAGCAAGACCAACAGAAATAATTAAAAATATATCAAAAGCAAATAGTATTTTGTTTTGAAAATGCAATAATAATTCTTTTTTAACCAAACTATTTTGTAAAGGCAATGCAATTTTATTTTAGTATACACTGTAGCAAATACTACGGAACCGAACAGGTCAGGCAGCATCTATGGAGAGGAATAAGCATCTCAGGCTGAGACCACACATCAGGACAGAAGGTCTTGGCCCAAAATGCTGACTGTTTATTCATCTCCACAGGTGTTGCCTGACTTGACAAACTCTTCCAGCATTTTGTGTGTGTTACTCTGGATTTCCAGCATCTGCAGAATCTCTTGTATTTAAGTATATACTGAATCCTTTGCAAGATAATAGTTTGTTAGAACTTATAATTCTCCTACAGTACAACTTTAATACACTGAAAACATTGAAAATTGTACCAATTCTAAACGTTCAGTTCATATCCGGGGACAGGCTCTGGCTTTAGTCCAAAGCAGTCTTCCCCAATCACACGCATTGGATAACTATTAACCGGACTCCCGTGGGAGCATTTTGGTGGAAGCTAGTGCAACTATACATTCAAGTAAATATATCATATTTGTTCATTTATTAAATAAATATCACATCATAAGAGTAATTTTTAACATATATCTTTTATATCTTTCATGTTGCATTGAAATATTGCAGTACATTTTAAAGTGCACGTCTCATTACCTGCCTCTAAAATCAAGATTACTGTGGCCTCTTGGGGATTGAATCCATCTTTGAAGGTCACCTTAATATTGAAGGTTTGTCCCCTTCTGACTATCAGTCGCTTGTTGCTAATCTCAATTGTTCGATGCTCCTTGTTATTCTTTTCATACTGGAAGTCAACTTGGCACCTGTCAGCTTGGCACCCGTCAGCTTTAGAAAGAATTATTAAAGATTATTAAAGATTTTCTGTTAAAGTTTTAAATGTTGCTGAGCACTCCTGATTGTGGATTCTGTGACTCCGTGATTCTGGAAGAATAAAAGTACCTATAACGTGAATTGAAGAGAAGTAATGGGACAGAATTCACGGCTGGCAGTAGCTAATCATACTTGCCATCAATTTTTGTCATGAGTATTGATGCCTTGGCACTGAAAAAACTTTGGATTTAGCTTATACATACCAGACAGCAAAAAAACTCACCACTCTCTGGATGAAGAAGGTCCTCCCTTCGATCCTCTCTCATCCATCTCTTACCTTTGACCCTAAAGCTACAGAATGTTCTCTGGATTTATTTACATCTAATATGAAGACACACAATCTATACCACTCCAAATTTTATGTATCTCAATCCTGTCTCCTGTTAACATCACTGTACCAAGGTGAACAGACCACGTCCAACTAATCTCTACAATCTCTCCCTAGGGCAAAAGCATTCCGTGGTAGGCAACAACCTGGTGAATTGCCTATGCATCTTTCGATAGTGTGGAAACCAGGACCATGTGCTCTACTCCATCTGAGCTCTGGCCAATCTTTTATAAATTTAGAGCATGAACTCCCTGTTTTATTCAATGTTGCAACCAGCAAAGGCCAGTATCCCATATGCCTCCATAACCAAATGATCTACCTATGCTGCCACCTTCAAAGATCTTTGAACTTGTACAGCAAGGCCACTTTGTTCCTTGGTGCTCCCTCAAACTCTACAAGTTATGTCCTCATTAGCTCTCCCTAGCTGCATCATCACACATTTATCTGGACTATACTCCGTCTGCCATTTCTTGGTCCTTTTCACCAACAGACTGATATCATCCTGTAGCATAAGTGTACCCTCCATATTAACAACTCCAGCAACCTTTGTAAAATCTTTGTAAAATCTTGCTGATCACGCTTCCTTCATCTGTATCCAAGTTATTCATGTTTTACAAATAGCAAAGGTCTGATCAGTGTGGAACACCACTAGTATGAGGCATCCAAACATGAAAAACGACCTTATACGATCGCCCTTTATCTTCTATTGCCCAGTCAATTTTGGATCCAATTTACCAATTTTCCTTGGATTCTTTGGACCCTAACTCCTTAGACCAGTCTCTTATTGAAATCCATGTAAAACATGTCCACCGCAATGCCGCACTCAGTACACCTCTTCAAAAAGATTTTTTAGATTGGTCAAGCAAAATCTGCTATTACTTTTTAAATGATCATTACCTCTACCTCTCAGAACCTTTTCCACTAACTTCCCTGCTACTGATGTCAGGCTCCCAGGTCTGGAATTACCAGGCTTTTCTCTGTTGCTTTCTTGGAAAAGTGGATCACATTTACTATCCATCAGCCATCTGGTACGTTACTTATAGCCAGCAAGCTTTAAAAATCCCAATTAACACCCCAGCAACTTCTTCCCTTGTCTTGGAGAGCAACCTGAGATCAACTCACAGCCCTGGGGATTTATTACCCTTTAAGCATGCTAAGGTCTCAAATAGCTCCTCTTTATGGAGATTTCACCTGTCGCTTTGTATATCAGAAATTCTAAAGCTGCTGATTTGCAAACGGGGAAATATCACCTGCATTACCTGCAAAAACTGGGCCATTCTTCTCATTCATAAATTTAGTCAGTGCAAGTTTTGGCATTTATTTCCTTATGATAAAGAAGGGAGTATTACCTACTGAGCCAACACCAGTTTGCAGAGAAATCCTGTCAATTCCACTCCCCCATTTACTTCACCATAACCTATACTCTCACACATGCAAGTTAACTTTCACAAATTCCCTGATTTTCCTCCCAGCTACCCACACTGAGATAATCTGCAGTAGTCGATTAACCTGCAGCCAGTATATCTGGTGGATTTGGAGGAAATGAGAGTGTGAGAGCATGCACAGGAAACCCACATGGTGACAGGTAGAATGTGTAAATTCCACACAGATGGCGCTGGCTGAACTCAAGTCACTGGCTCTGTGCAGCAGCTGCACTACCTGCTACATCTTGGTTCCTTGAGGAAAACATCTATTTTTAATGAAAGTAACTAAACTTGCAGGGCACATAGGTGCAGCTAGTATTGCTGCTGCCTCAGGCCTCCAGCAACCCAGGGCTGTGTGAGGTCTCCCTGTGACTGCATGCATTTAGACCATAAGACCACAAGATTTAAGAGCAGAAATAGGCTATATAGCTCATTGAGTCTGCTCTGCCATTTTATCATGGTTTATCCATTTTCCCTCTCAGCCCCAATCTCCTGCTTTCTCCCCGTATATCCTTTTATGCCCTCCCTAATTGAGAATCTATCAACCTCTGCCTTAAATAAACCAAATAACTTGGCCACCATAGCTGCCTGTGGCAACAAATACAACAGATTCACCATTCTCCGGCTAAAGAAAATCCTGCTCATCTCACTTCTAAAAAGATAACTCCACTTTTCTGAGGCTGTGTCCTCTGATCTTAGACTCCCCCACCATAGAAAGTATCCTCTCCACATCCACTCTGTCGAGGCCTTTCAACATTCAGTAGGTTTCAATGAGGCCACCTCTCATTCTTCTGAATTCCAGTGAATGCAGGCCCAGAGCCATCAAATGCTCTTCATATGACAAGCCTTTAAGTTCTGGATTATTTTCATGGACCTAATTTGAACCCTCTGCAATGTCAGCACATCCTTTCTTGGCTAAGGAGCTCAAAACTGTTCACAATATTCCAAGTTCACAATATTAACCAGTGCTTCATAAAGCCTTGTCTGGATGTTTAACTTACTACTCACATCACAATATTGTGCTGTTTGGAAGGTTAATTGGCCACTATATATTACTCCTAGTCTATAAGTAAATGATGGAATCCAGTGAGAATCGATGGGAATGTGGGAAGAATCAAATGGGATTAGTTTATCAGGAGTGAAAGTGAATGTCTCACTGATAGTGATCACACAAGTAGTTAAGGGTAGAAAAGAAGGTATTGTAAATGACATGCTTGCTTTCACTGGATGAGGCACTGAGTAAAGAAATAACGATAAAGAGGTCATACGTACACAACGCTGGATGAAGGGTCAGCCTGAAACATTGGCTACTCTTTTCTCACGGATGCTGCCTGAACTGCTGAGTTCTTCCAGCGTCGTGTACGTATTCTTTGATCCACAGCATCTGCAGTTGTATTTTTGTATGTGATAAAGAGGTCATGTTGCAGCTACATAAATCTTTGGTTAGGCTGCATGGAGGATTGTGTGCAATTCTGGTCACCCCATTACAGGGAGGATAGAGAGGAACTTAAGGCTTGGGAAAGGGTGGAGAAAATGTTTACCAGGATGCTGCCTGGATTAAAGGGCGTGTTCTATAAGGACATATTTGGGTTGCTTTCTATGGAGAATCTGGGGCTGAGGGGGGAACCTAATATAAAATGAAAATGAAGCATGGATTGGGTATACTGTTGGAATCTTTTTCCCAGGGTAGAAATGCCAAGTACTAGACAGCATATATGTAAGATATGCTGGAACGAGCTTCCAGTAGAAGTGGTAGAGGTAGGTTTGGTATTGTCATTTGAAGCAAAATTAGATAGGTATATGGACAGGAAAGGAATGGAGGTTTATGGGCTGAGTGCGGGTCAGTGGGACTAGATGAGAGTAAGCGTTCGGCACAGACTAGAAGGGCCGAGATGGCCTGTTTCCATGCTGTAATTGTTATACGGTTATGTGGTTATAAGATGAGATAGGAAAAGTTCAAAGGAGGTGTGAGGGGTAAAGTTTTTACACAGGGAGTGGTGGGTCCCTGAAATGTGCTGCCAAGAGTGGTAGAGGAAGCAGATATGATAGTGGTGTTTATACATGAATCTGTAGGGAATGGTGGAATATCGATCATACCACAGAAAAGATTTAATTCGGCACCTTGTTTGGTGCAGACGTCATGGGTCAAACGACATGCTCATGTGCCTCTCAGTGTTTTATGTTCTGTGAATGCTTAAGTGTCGCCTCGGACCTGATGAATGGAAGATCCTGCTTCCACGCTGTATAACTCTGTTGACAGAAATCCACTGTGGTTTATATTCAAATGTAGGCATATACTATTAAATGTGTTCTATGAATTTCACACAGGCACAGTTTTTTTTAAGTTGGTGTTCCTGATAACTTGGGAAATCCCCTGGGGGAATCAAAATCTTTCTACTGTTATGAAGGATGAACAGTTCTGATGGACAATGGGGGGCAGAGTTGCCCATATTCTCCCCCCCCCCCCCCCACCGGGAGAATCACAAACCATTACTGTTGCTATGCTGCTCATGAGAGAGGGAGATGAAAAGAAAACATGCAAGAACATCTGCTACTGATAAGAGAGGGCAGAGAGACTTGTTGATTCACCGTATTATGACTTCTGAGACGGTTATTTATCTTATACCATTCTGTTCATTAACATTCCTCAGTGGACAGCCAGAGTGGGCTGGTTTGATGGACTCAGTCATTCAAAATTGATTGATAGCTGAGACCCCATGAGTAGGGATAAAAGTCAGGTCTGGAGAGACACCCTTCAGACACACCAGGAGACACACTAGTGGACACTGATTGAGTGTTGGAACCCACAGGAAGGTGTGGGGCTTTGGAGACTGAACCAGGAGGTCGGTCTGTAAAACTCACAGTGTTATAGTAGGGCCAGTGGGGACTTGTGTGTGTGTGTCCACTCATGCCAGAGTGACGAGTCCACCACAGAAGAATGGTCTAGCTGAAGGACAGAGGGGTCATAACTGAATGGCCGCAATGACACAACGGATCAAGAACGCAAAGGAAGGTTTGACTGCTGTAGCTGTTACTTCTCGCTCGCTCTCTCTCTCTCTCTCTCCAACGATTACAACACAACAACCAATATCTACCTCAGCACGCATGAACTGAACTGAACTTTAAATTCTATGACAATTCATTTACCCCTAGACATCGCTAGAGCTTGTTTATTATTGCTTATTATTATTCCTACACTTCTGGGTTTATTATTGCTAACTTGTGTTATCTATATATTTGCATTATTGATAGATTTTTGCTTATTTTTATTAATAAACACTTTTGAATATAGTACCACCAGACTCCAACGGATTCTTCTTTCTCTGCTGGTTAGACACCCAGTTGCGGGGTATGTAACACTACATCTTCATTAAGTCCGATAGTCTTAATGTTGTATTGATTCTCCAGCTGTCTGGTTTGAAATACAGTGCTTTAAAGGAAAATGACAAGGTAAATTTAAATGTGTTTTTAAGTCACATGATGGAAAGTGTACTAACACAAGATTTGAATTTTATAAGCCATTATACTGTTTCTTCTAAATAGTTTCTTGCTTCTATTTGGTTAATTTTTTTAAACTAATATTACTAAGTTCTCATAATGATTTATTTACTGTGTTACATACCCTGTGGGTATCTTGTGACTGTCTTATAACCATGACGTAATTGAATATCTGGCGAGCATGATGTAATGATCTGGTGATGGTGGGGTGATGTAGTTTCCCACCAGTGTGAGATCACATGATGTAATTTCCCCATCAGTGAGAGGTCATGTGATGGCCTGTTTCAACAGGTATAAAAGGGGAAAGCCTGCTGTGACGCAGGTCAGTTTGTGGTTTAATTCGTCAGTGACTCTGTTATGCTGCGTATTCATCTCATGACGCAGTTTTGTTTTAAAGTGGAGTTTTACTCTCTGCCTTAAGTCTCAAAGGTTATTGCTGGCAGTCTCACCAAATGCTGCCAGTTTAGTCCAGTTGGAGAGTGCAGAATTTATGGAAGTATGGAGACCCGAAAGATTGAGTAAAGTTGGTGTAGTCATTGGTAGTACAGGATTGACGCTATTGAATCCACATTCAGAGGGTAGTAACCCGCATCCGAGATAGCTCCTGCGTTGTGAAAGCAGAAAGAGCTGGGCGCAGTGTTATTTGCCAAGAGAAGGTCAGTTCTTTTAAGCCGTTTTTATTTCCTTCATCGTAAATCCTTCAGGCAAGACATATTTTGGCTGGGATCAGCAGTAACGTCTCGTTGTCGAGGAATTCATTACTTCAGGAAAGTCTCTCCTTACTGACTGTGTAAATCATTTGGACTTTTGCATTTATCGCTTTAAGAACTGTGTTCGCATTTATCGCTTTAAGAACTGTTCGAGTTGCCATAGAGCCGTTAACTTCCAGTTAAGTTAGTCGTTTGTTTACTTTTGGTTTCTTTATTGAGCAGTGTTTAATAAATGTTTTATCTGTTTATAAAAAAAAACCTGCCTCAATTCTATAGTTATTGTTGCTGTATCATAACAATTGTAGATTAGACTCCTTTCTGCTCTCAAAGCATTCCTATCAATCCCATTACTGAACTTACTCACTTAAACTCAACACCCCTACTGGAACATAAGCCATTGAAAGCAGCCTGCCTTAGCCCCTCTCCTGGGCCAGTTTTTCAAGTTGTTCCCAGGTGTAGCCCATCTTTGGATATCCTCCCTCTCCCAGTGGTCTGGGCTTTAGAGTTTCTGTTAGTGTTTCTGTAATTCTAGATTTTACATGATGGGGTTACTAGCCCCATGCCCAACCCTTCTCCTTCCACAGCCTGCCTTGGGAGCATCCATGGTGGAGTTCATTCTTGAGTTTATTTTCCTGTAATCTTAAAGTGCAACACTGTCCTGATTATCTCTTTAGGATAATTTGCTTCAGTTGGTTTTGTAGGTGTTGTTAGTTCCTGATTCCTGATTCTTGTGTAATCTGCCCAGTCATTCTCATCCTCTCCCTTCCAGCAGATATCAAATTTGACTGTGATACATTTGATTTATGGTGGTGGCTGTTCAAATTTAAATTCAGCTATCTATCATAACTAGAAGATATTTGCCCGATATGCATTTTAGCTGATCATTGTTCTGGGTGCAATAACATTCCTTCCAACCGCACCCTCAAATAATCCTACAAGTACCAATCATCAACCCATTATACGTCAGGAATAAGTCTGAAACAGTAACCTATCACTCTCAACTTATCCAGTACTATGGCAAGTAATGCCACTGGTTTCACTCCAATATGGCACATTGCCTGAATCTAATTTAAGATGATGCACAATACATTCAGCTCGTGAAGTTTATGCCAACTCTCAATAGAAGAATCTCATCAGGTTCATTGCTCCCTTCCTTGTTGCCTCCAGCTTTTTCTTTCCCATTTGCTTATCAACCAATGTTTGGTTCATTTGTGACCTCCCTACGTCAAAGGGCAATTTACTGTCATCAATTAAAGGAACCTATCCCTTAACAGGAAGAAACTGCAACTCCACAAAAATAGCACCTAGCAACAAGATTGAATGCAGGTCCGTGGAGCTATGAGTAGCAACATTAGAAGAGTAAGATAATGTGCATTAATGACTTCTGCACAGTCATTAATGGCTCTAACATGTACCATCATGAAGAGCATCGAGAGCTTAGTCATGAGATATTTTAAAGAATATTCCGGAGTTATGTGAATACAGCATATAATGTATTAATTCAAACAAGAGCCAGTCTTCAGTTCTTAATGCAATTTGAAGCAGTAATCAGTCTGAAGTTGAAAGTATAGCTTTACATACAGTACTGTCTATACTGCACAGGCTGATAGCCCGCAGCAAAATGCTGGCTTCTCAAGAGATATGGCTTGCCAAGTGGTTAAAGTGAAATGACAGTGGAATATGGGAAACAATCCAGCTCAGGAGTGTGGGGTGATACACGGTCAACTGGTGGAAATGGCAGTAATGAGGGAAGATACTATAGCTTTAAATTAAGGAGGCACCGGATTGCTTGGAGAGAGAAAGTTTAAAAGAAGCAAGCGGAGGTAGTTGGCACATTTTGCATGTCACATTCTTGAGGAGACATTGGATTACACATTATTAGGCACTTGGCAAGGACTAATCAAAAAATGTTTAAGCAGAGTGGCCATTGTAAGAGTAGGCTAATGTCGGAGTGGGAAGTTGAGGCTTTAGCGAGGAGAGACTCGTCCGTAGGTAGATTATTTTTCATTATTTATTCTTTCTGGCTCATCAAGCCTGCTCCAACATTCAATAAGATCATGGCAGATCTGGCCAACCTCTGGAAAAAGCACCTCCTCCTCGTCTCCGTCCTAAATCTACTCCCCCAAACCATCCCCTAACTCTAGTCTCACCTACCAGTGGAAACAACTTTCCTGCCTCCATCTTATCTATCCCTTTCATAATTTTATATGTTTCTATAAGATCTCCTCCCACTCTCCTGAATTCCAGTGAGAATAGTTATTTCTTATTGCCCATTTAGTGTGGATTCCAGACAGGATACTGGAATGCTCCCCTAGTGGGTGTGGGAATGTAGGGAGACCTCCAGTGTCCCTGATGCCCTCATTTGCAAGAAGTGCATCCAACTGCAGCTTCCAACAGACTGTACTATGCAGTTGGAGCTGGAACTGGATGAACAGGAAGCTGAGGGTTTGAAAAACAGGGCATACAAGTAAGTAGTTGTATCCCAAGTGCAGGACACGGGTAACTGGGTAACCATCAGGCGGGGGAAAGGGGATAGGCAGCCAGTGCCAAGTCTCCCTGTGGCCATTCCCCTCAATAACAGGCCTACCGCTTTGGATACTATTGGGGAGATGATCCAGCAGAGAAAAGCCACAGGGGTCAGGTTACTGGCTATGAGTCTGACTCTGCCCCTCAGAAGGGAAGGAGGGAGGGGGATGAATGGTAGTGAGAGTGGATTCATTGGTTAGGGGAACAGAAAAGAGGTTCTACAGATGAGAATGAGGTTCTGGGGTAATTTGTTGCCTCCTGTGTGCCAGATCAGGGACACCTCAGAAACAGTCCACAGCACACTTTAAGTGGGAGAGTGAGCAGCCAGAAGTTGTGATCCATGTTGCTAACAATGACATAGGTAGGATGGGTGACGAGGCCCTGCATTTAAACATCCAGATGTGTCTCCTACTGTACCTCTGTAATTCAAAGGAGGAATTGTCAACCCAAGAAATTGAAGTGATGTCATTGTAACTAATGAAATTGTATTGAATTACCAGCTCTTACCTTTGATGTTAACGGTATAATATATGGTATTTTTTGAGTTTGGAAGAGTCTTCAGAGAGGGCATCCAGTAGAATGCCTGCTTATTGTGATGAATAAAGATCTTTATTTCACCAGCTTCGGTGTTTCAGCAGTGACTCATCAACTCCTGCTTTCCAAACACTGTTGACCTTTCACAATTTGCCTACTATCGAAACAGATCAACAGCAGAGACCACACACTCGTCTATGAAGCAACTAGACAGTAAAGACACCCGTGGAAGACTGTTGATAACTGACTATATTTTTGCTTTCAATACTATCATTCCAAGCAAGCTCATCACCACATTCCAACCCTGAGAGTTAATGTTTCCCTCTGTTACTGGATCCTTTTCCTTCTGACCACAATTAGGATAAGTACCACCACCTCTGCCACAACCATTCTAAACACTGATGCTCCACAAGTTTGTATTCTGAGCCCCCTGCTCCACTCCCTGAACACTCAAGACAGCATGGCTAGATTCTGCGCTAACTCCATCTACAAGTTTGGAGATGATACCACCGCAGTGGGCCACATCTCAAATAACAATGAGTCAGGATACAGGAGGAAATGTTATCATGACAATGGCCTTTTCCTCAATGTCAAAAATCAAATGAAGTGGTCATTGACTCCAGACAGCTGGGATGGGGGTTGGTGCACATCAGTGGTGTTGAGGTTCAGAGGGTACAGAGCTGCTACAAGTTCCTAGATGTGAACATCACCTATAGACCTCCCTGGTCCAACCACGTTGATATCATGGCCAAAAAAAGACAACAGTGCCTCTACTTCCTCTGGAGGCTAAAGAAATTCAGCATGTCCCCATCAACTCTTACCATGTTTTATCAATGCACCAGAGAAAGCATTCTGTCTGAATGCATAACATCTTGATATGCCAATTGCTCTGCATATGACCACAAGAAACTACAGAGAGTTGTGGACACTGCTCAGCACATCAAAGGAACCAACCTACCCCACTCCGCCCATCCCACTGTTTCCAAATATAATTCTTGCTACCTCAGTAAATCAGCCAGTGTAATAAAAGACCCCACCCACACTGGACAGTCTCTCATCTGCCCTCTCCCATTGCGCAGAAGATACAAAAGCATGTCCCACTATGCTCAAGGACAGCTTCTATCCCACAGTTATCAATCAGACTCTTGACTGGACCTCTAGTGCAATAAGATGGACTCTAGAAATCACAATCTACCTTGTTATGAACTTACACTTTATGCTAACATGCACTGCACTTTTTGGTAGTGTTTAGATTTTATCTTGCATTGCTATTTTTCTACCTACTCAAGCTCAATGCACAGTGCAATGATTTATTAGCAATGATGTAATGATGTATTAACAACATGCAAGACAAGTTTTCCACTGAATCTTGGTACACGTGACAACAATAAACTAATGCAAATTGTTGCTGCACCATCTTGCTACCCTGGAGGCAGTCATACCAATACCTACCATGCTCTAGCACCCCATATAAACTGATACTAGCAAAGCTATCTATATACCACGTGCATACAAATACAAACGTTTGTAGATTGTATCCCAATCTTGCTTCAATATCCTTGTTTTTTTCTTGCTGAGTTCACTGATTATCATTGTGAAGGAGCGCCTTTGCTAACATTAAAATGACTCAAAGTTCACTACAACTGTCTTTTCTAAAAAATGTTCTAACACTCTTAAAAACACATGTTAAGCACATGAAGCTAGACTGGACTGCCAACACAGATGCCTTGTGCAGGAAGGCACAGAGTCGACTGTACTTCCTAAGAAGGTTGGCGTCATTCAATGTCTGTTGTGAGATGCTGAAGATGTTCTATAGGTCAGTTGTGGAGAGCGCCCTCTTCTTTGTGGTGGCGTGTTGGGGAGGAAGCATTAAGAAGAGGGACGCCTCACGTCTTAATAAGCTGGTAAGGAAGGCGGGCTCTGTCGTGGGCAAAGTACTGGAGAGTTTAACATTGGTAGCTGAGCGAAGGGCGCTGAGTAGGCTACGGTCAATTATGGATAACTCTGAACATCCTCTACATAGCACCATCCAGAGACAGAGAAGCAGTTTCAGCGACAGGTTACTATCGATACAATGCTCCTCAGACAGGATGAAGAGGTCAATACTCCCCAATGCCATTAGGCTTTACAATTCTACCGCCAGGACTTAAGAACTTTTTAAAAGCTATTATTAATGCTTTTTGAGATAGTGATTTAGATGCATATCATATTTTTTACTGAGTTAAGTATTGTATGTAATTAGTTTTGCTACAACAAGTGTAAGGGACATTGGAAAAAAAGTTGAATTTCCCCATGGGGATGAATAAAGTATCTATCTATCTATCTATCTATCTATCTATAAGCTAAGTATAAACATCTAGAAGAGAAGCCCAGGTACAAAACATTTTAAACTTTCATCCATGATCAAAATAATACCAAAAAGAAAGGAGTGCATGCTTTAAAAAAAAAATGCAGAACAAATAGGAGCACAGGACAGAGTTAGACACCGTTGTCAATCACTGTGGCAGGCATTCTTTAATCGTACCACATGCTAATTACATAAAGCAGAAGAAAGAAATCATTTGCCACAAATACAGTAAGCAAAGCAAGCAATCTTTTAGCATTAAAGCTTCAAACTCACAAGTCTCCATGTTGTTGCGACAAGGTAATCTTTTATTCTTTTTCTCAAATGCTCTGATCAACGTCTCCAATTGAAAAAGTCACTTCCACTTCTGCAGATCCTGCTTATATCTATAGCACCTAACCATCGCCACACCCCAGTAGGAGGTACCTAAGTAGGAATCCACGTAAACATTATGTAACTACTACTTTTGTTTAACCAGTCGCACAAATAAGCTAATCTTTGAAAGAATATCCAGTATATTCTAAACATGCACACAGTTCCACCCTGTTACATCCTTGGGCTGTGACTATAAAAAAACAGAATGCAGTTATCTGCTTTTTGTAGCCATGGTTTGCTGATTTTTTTTAAATAACCCAATACTCAACCACAATAACTGTCAGTAAAGATGTGATGCACAACCATCCAAAAAGGGCAACCACACTTGCACAATGTCAAGTTCCTTTCACAACTCCTGGGATAGTGCAGCTCCCTATGTCTTCCTGTTGCAAGACTGAAAGAATTCAGGTATTCTCTGCCATTTGGAAGTGCAAAGACAACAGATACAAACAAGCTCACATATTACTGAGTATCAGAAATATTATCAAAAGGAACCCCTTTTTCTACAAAAAGAATTTCCCTTTAGGGTGGCCTTCACTTAAAAGTTTGTAGTGGTCCATGACCATGTGGGTAATAATCAGGTGTTCCCAATTCTTCCGTCTCAATTTTTTTAATTTATTCATTCACGGAATGTGGGTGAGGCCAGCTAAGTCAGCATTTTTTGCCCATCCCTAGTTGCCTTTGAGAAGGTGGTGATGAGCTGCCTTCTTGAACCACTGTAGTCTCTGAGGTGTAGGTACACCGACAGAGCTGTTAGGGAGGGAATTCCATGATTTTGACCCAGCGACAATGAAGGAACGTTTTCACGTCAGGATGGTGAGTAACTCGGTGGGGTATTTCCAAGTGGTGGTGTTCCCAGCTCTCTGCTGTTTTCATTCTTCTGGATGGTAGTAGTCATGAGTCTGGAATGTTCATGGGATAACTGACCACTGCAAATCACCTCAGTGTGCAAATGAGTAATAAAATCTCAGGGGATTGATGGGAATGTAGATAGAATTCTTAAAAATAGAATTAGTGTAGATGCATGCTTGATAGTTGGCTTAATGTGCAACTCCATGCTACAGAACATTATAGTTCTATGACTTAGCCTTGAGCTGAAGGGGAGTAGGAGAGTTGGACCAATTTATGCTGAAGTTTTACAAGCAAATTTACACTCTATACTTCTGGTGTTTTTAGTTCTCCACAAGACAAAAAAATTGGCTATAACAAATCCAGATTTACTCACAAAAGCCTTTGGAAACGAAATCCTTCACTCAGCAATGGAATGAAATAATTCATCCACTATGCAGAAGGATGATGAAGAAAATACTCTGTGGTACTTAACTAAGGAAACAAATATGAGACTGTGTGCTGCTTCATTAGCAATTCCTTTTTATCCATTACTATTATAGAAATAGAGCATAGAATATCATAGCACAGTACATGCCCTTCGATTCATGATGTTGTGCTGACCTTTTAACATACTCTAAGATCAACACAACTCTTCTCTTCTACATAGCCATCTGTTTGTCTATCATCCATGTGCCTATCTAAGAGTTTCTTAAATGCCCCTAATATATCTGCTATACCACCACCCCTGTGTAAAGAAATTACCTCCAACATCTCCCCATTACTTTCCTCCAGTCTCTGGCTCTCACTCTTATCACCCTTGTACACCTCAATCCAGGTCACATCTCTTGCTCCATCAGTCCAAAGAGAAAAACCATATCTTGCTCAAGATAACCCATATCCTCTAGTTCAGGTAGTATCTTGGTCATTGCCTTTCCTTTTTCAATATTTTTATTGCCATTACATTAGCAGTGAATCCTTACAGTGCATTACACTCTCCCCCCCTCCCCCACCAAATTTAGTCATGTCCTCGTGACATTGAGATAATTCGCCAACACTTCCTGCAAAACACAAAGCCCAATCCAGGTGCAAAAGGCAGTGACTTAGCTCCTCAAAATGGTAGAGATCACGCCCTGTTCCCCTAGCGCTACATAGGCCAGCCTATCTGGTGGTCTCCTAATTCTCTGAGACCTCTGTACCTCCTCACCTACCTCTTCAGGCTCAGATGCTATTGGGGATACTTCTGGTCTACCTGGCGAGTCCTCCCCCGACCTGTCACTCATGCCCCCCCTGCAACTCAGAGCCCTCTGTCCTGTGGCCAGGCCCCGCTTCCTCTCCTTCAGTGTCCCACTGTAACCCAGGCTGCCCACTTCACCTGACTCAGCAGGAGAAGGGTCAGGAGTCTCTTCCTCAATCACTGGGGGGTTAACGAAAGGCAGCATATACCACACATTTAGGTTCTCATTATTCCTCTCAGGGGTGGGGACCAGCCTAACCTCACCTGTTGGAGGCCCAGTAGCCCCTGCACATTACGAAGAGTTCTCTTACTAGGTGTAGGCTCCAAGTCGGGCTCTGGGTCTATCTGCACCTCTTGACCCAGCGGCAACAGGTGGTTCCGATGCAAAATCTTGACAGGCCCATTCCCATCCTCTGGTTTCACCCAGAAAACTGCTAGGTTTGGCATCTGACTCTCCACCACATGGGGCGTAGCCACCCAGCGGTCAGCCAGCTTATGCTTTCCAGGTAGCCCCAAATTCCTTATGAGGAGTCTGTCTTCTGGCAGGAGTTGGGAGAACCTCATCTTTTGATCATACCTTCTCTTATTCCCTTGATTCTGCTGGGCAGCCACAACCCCAGCTAATTCAACTCTTTTCTCATGTCAGACACATACTTCAGGTAAGCCTTTGGTGGTAAGTCACCCTTGTCAGTCCCAAAACAAAGGTCAATGGGCAACCTCGCCTCGCACCCAAACAACAAATAATATGGCGAGTACCCAGTAGCTTCACTTCGCGTACAATTATAACAGTGAACCAGATGCCCAATATGTTGACTCCACCTGCTCTTCTTGCTGATGTCCAGGGTCCCGAGCGTTTCTAGAAAGGTCTCTGGCTGGGGATCACCCCGTGGGTGATAGGGTGCGGTCCTTGAATCCTTGACTCCAAGCAGTAAGTTCTCCACAATGACTCTGTCAAGTGCATGCACCACTGCAGGTGAGTTTATTCGACCGCTGGGCGAATTCCCAAACCTTACCAAGCCCACATTCTCCACTACAGTCATAAAACATGGGGTCGAGCACTACATATCCACAAAAGGCCTGCCAGTCCATCATCTTCCATTCTGTGAGCTGCTGAATTTATGCTCCCCCTGTGTAGTGTGCATAAAGGCAATACCCTGAATCAAATACTTGACTAGTCAGCAGATATGACCAGAGCATTCGATGATATCAAACAAGCTCTTACTAATGACACCCCACTGGAACATCCACTCCCCAAAGCAGCCATAGCCATTAAGCTGATGCCTCAGGCTATGCTATTGGTGTTTTGCATGAACAGTTGGTTTGAGGCATGTGGCAGCCACTCTCTTTCTTCAGCCAACAGCTCTGTCCCCCCGAAAGGAAGTGCAGCACATTTGACCATGAGCTTCTCGGTCTCTATCTAGCTGTCCACCATCTCTTTTTTCTTCTAGTAGGTCACCATTTCACAGTGTTTATTGAACACAAACCTCTCGTGCATGTGATGACCAAAATATCAGACCTTTGGTCTGCATATTAGACCAGGCCTACATATCAGAGTTCACCACTGATATAAAGCATGTCAAAGGGAAAAATAATGCCGTGGCTGGTTGCCTCTCATGGTCAGCCGTTGAGGCCATACACGTAGGGATTGACTATGCCAGTATGGCAGCTGACCAAGATAATGACCCGGAGGTCCAGGCTTACTGAACAGCAGTCACTGGTCTGCAGTTGGCTGACATGAAGTTTGAGGAAAATGGGGTTTCTGTCCTCTGCAGAGTCTCAACCCTTGCCCCATCGTGCACGCAAATTGGAGACGGAATGTTTTCAACTCCGTACATGGCCTCTCACATCCAGGTTGGAAGGTCTCATAGCAACTGGTTGCACTAACGTTTGTATGGCACAACCTCAGGAAGGACATGAGTGACTGGACTGCAGCTTATGTGGAGTGCCAGTGGGCAAAAATTAGCCATCATGTTCAGGCGCCATTGCCACCTTTTGAGGTCCCTGAGCCACAGTTTGACCATGTCAATGTGGACCTTGTTGGTCCTCTTCCTCCCTCACACTGTTTCATGTACCTTCTTATCAAGTAGCCAGAGGTCATCCCTCGAGCATTGATGACAGCAGCAGACATGTGTCAGCCATTCATCAGCACTCGGGTCGCTTGGTTTGACACCCCATTTGATATTTTCTCTGACCGCGGTCCCCAATTCATTTCAGACCTCTGGGCTATGATGGCCCAGAACCTCGGCATTAGGCTACATCACACCACAGTGTATTCTCCCACAGCCCAATGGCCTACGTGAGTGGTTTCACCGGTCCTTCAAGGCTGCTCTGAGGGCTTCCTTGACCAATGAGTGTTGACATAATTGTCTCCAGTGGGTCCTGCTTGGGTTCAGATCTGCTCCAACAGAAGACCTGCGGACATCTGTGGTAGAGTTGGAATATCGGCAGCCATTACAAGCCAGGTGATTTCATTCCCAATGCCATGACCTAATGCCTAAAGACACTGTTCAGCCTCTCAACAGTGTTCCACCCACCTCAGTAAACTCCATTCCTTTTTACCCATTACTACCTCCCATCATGACATACAGCACTTGTGGGTTCCTGTGACCTACATTCTACCTTATTTGTTTTTGTCCAACATGATGCATACCAACATCCCCTTAGACCTCCTTACGATAGCATGTTCCATAATCTGGAACAGGGAGAAAAGACTTTCATCATAGATAAGAGGGCAAATCTGAACGTATTTCAGTAGATCACCTTAAACTGGCCCACCAAGATTTGGTGAATTCTGCTGCCATGCCCCTGGCATCACAACATGGCCATGAGCGTGCTGATACACTTCTGGATGAGCCAAAGGCTCCTCCTCTTCCTCCACCCATGGAACACAGAACCCAAGCTGAGTGGCTTGTCCAAGCTCCAGACAAACTCACAATGTCGGTTTCAGTGAATCCTCTGCAGGGCTGTGTAGGGTAATGGAATTAGCTGAAATGTACATAATTCACAACCATTGACATTGAGTTGAGATTTCACTTTAAGAGGCTGGTCTGACGTGACTACATTATTATGTAAAGATTTTGTTGCACGCTTTGGTGTTTAGCTTTTGGAGTTTAATAAAATGTGTTAAGGGTTACATTAAATGTAAAATACCTCTCTTCATTTTATTTGCGAAAACCTACAACTCTATGACTCTTAAAGTTCATAGGTTCATTTTTATTGTCAAAGTATGCATGTACAATACAACTCTGATATTCATCTTCGCAATACAACCAATCAGTGTAGGAGGACATATGGGTCCAAGAAATGAAGCTTTAAGTTGTGCAACCATTCAAAGAATGGAGAACTGAAAGTGGTGGTATAATCTCATGTATTTTGTTGATGGAACAACAGAGGATTCTCACTGTGTGACCTGTCTGTGTTGCTGCAAATTCAACATGGAATATCGTAAATCAAAATCCTGTGAAATGGAAAGAATTCCACCATTCAGTAAATATGTACATTTTCAATCCGCTTAAAAGGATAAAAGATTAGACCCTGCAACCAATCATTAAGCAAAACTCACAAAATGCTGGAGGAATTCGGCATGTCTGGCAGCATCTAGTCTGGAGGAATAAAGAGAGGAAATTTCGGCCTGAGGCACTTCATCTGGACAGGAAAGAAAGGGGATAGAAGTCAGAATAAGCAGGTGTAGGGTGGTGGAGTATTAGCTAAAAAGTGATAAGTGAAACTAGGTGAGGGCGGAAGTGGGTGGGTGGCAAAGGTGGGATGATGAGAGAAGCTGGGAGCTGATAGAGGCAAAGAGCTGAAGAGAAAGGAATCTGATAGGAGAATAAACAAAGGAGGTGTAAACTGGAGAGCGGTAATGGGCAGTAAATGACTCCAAAAGAGACTGCAGCTGAAACACTGCCTCACTGGGAAGGACTGTTTAGGACCCTGAATGGCGGTGAGGGTTAAGGTGTAGGGGACAGTAAAGCATTTATTATGATTGCGGAGTTAAGTGCCAAAAGGGAGCTATGTGGGGAGGGATGAGTGAAGGAAGTCATGCAGAGATCAATCCCTGTGAAAAGCAGGGTGGAGGAGAGTGGGGAGAGGTGTCTGGTCACATGATTCCATCAGATGCAATGGAAACTACTCCAAAACCTTCATATCCAGCATATCATTCTCCGCAACATTCACCGTCTCCAATGGGATCCTACACCTAGTCCCAACTATCACTAGTTTTTACATATCCCCCTCCACCCATTTCTATTTCTGGCTTTTGTCCTCTTCTTTTCCAGTCCTGATGAAGGGTCAACTGGTTATTTCTAATTTCCTCCATCATTTTGTGCGTTCTGCTCAAGATTTCCAGAAACTGCCGAATCTCCTGTGTTACCAATCATTAACGTTTTCCTGATCTGGACAAGGAGAAAAGTAGATCTTAGTGTAGTGAAGAAATGAATGCCACATCATATGATAAATAAGAGTAGGCAAGAATAGACATGAGTAAGGTTAAGATTTAATAGGGGAGTTTGAGTAGGGAGGGCAGATGTAATGTATAATCAGATCCTGAAAGACTCTGATGGAATATAATGTTCCAGCAAATAACATAATGATGGAGCTTGGAATAACCTGATCATTCCCAATCTGACAAGATGTATTCAAACCAGAAATGTGCATCTCCTTTCTTATTAGATTATGGAGTATGCTATACCTATCTATATATGAGCTTGTTTAGAATAAGGATTTAAAAATTTAAAGATTAACTTGATTTGTCACATGTATATCAAAATATCAAAAACAAGCAAAATGCATTGTTTGTGTTAATGACTAACAGAGTCTGAAGGTGTGCTAGCGGTAGCCTACAAGTGTTACCATGCTCCTGGTGTGAAAAGAACATGTCCACAAGTTATGAACCATTACTCAACTATATGCCTTTGCAATGTGAGAGGAAATTGGGGCACATGAAGGATAGTTACATGGACCCGGAGAAAACCCACGCAGGAGTCCTTGAACCGTACCATAATAGGAACTCCAAGCCAGAGTCTTTCCTTGCAGTCAACCTGCCCAAGGTAGAAGGAAATATTGTATAACCACTCTGGATCAGAAGTAAAAGAAAGGCAATAAACTGAGCTGTCCTGTTCCATTGAAAATGGTTTGCCTTTCTCTGATCCAGCATGTGACACTTAGAGTATGTGTTATTAAGCATGCATTTGCACAGACAATTAAATGCCATGATGTTAGAGGGACTTAAGAAGCCTCTACTGGGTTTCTTAACCCATTTTCAAATGTACTGTAGTTTCATGAAGCATGGATTGGAAATGGACCTCCATCATTTTTAGTCCATTTGATAGAGTTGATAAACTGAGCTAATCAGTTACAAAGGTATTATTACACTCTGATATGAGAAAAAAAGAAAGCAAGAACGTGAGAAGTAATTCATTCCAATGGAATATTGAACACTCTAAATCTTTAATCTTTAATTTTATTGGGGGATTAGAACCCAATCACAAATTCTTATCACAACAGAAGCACTTCTGAATTTAAGGCTTTCTCCGATCTCAGAGGTATAGAAGGACAATTTAGCCTGAATCCATTTCAAATATAATGGCAGCAAACTAAAAGGAGGCTTCTACTTGAGCTCAAGTTGAGGAAGGATAATGCAGAAAGACTGGATCAGCAAGAACAGGAGAGTAGCTGTTATCGTAACACTATTACAGTGCTAGTGACCCAGATCCAATTCGCACTGCTGTCTGTAAGGAGCTGGTACGTTCCCCCTTTGACCATGTGCTCTGGATTCCTCCCACATTCCAAACATATACAGGTTAGTAGCTTATTTGGTCACATGGGCATAATTGGACATTGCAGGTTTGCTGGGCTGAAATGGCCTGTTACCGTACTTACTGCCTAAATTTTTTTAACAGAAAGATTTAGACTCAATGCAACTGGTTCTCCGAGGAATCAGAATGTCAGCCATTTCATGAAGCAAATGTCCAGCAAGAAAATTAAATCAATATTAAAGGGACCAGTCACTGTACAGTCAAGGTAGTCTCGTTGAAAATTGATGAAACTTAATCCGCTAGCATGCAGTGAGAAAGCAAGCTGCTCTGCAATGAATATCTTAATGATTAAATTGTCAATGATAGATCTGCAGGAAGGACTGACATGCATTTGAAGTTTTTCTTTGGTGTCATTTTGCTGATGATAACACTCACAAGTGCATAGAAAAGAAACAATTTTGGCTGTACAAAGTCTGGAAGAGTATTGAAGATTGCAATGACAGCCATTCTACAGATATTGTAATCTGTTGATCAAATTAGAGGTAGATCATGACTAAGAAGTTATTAGTCATTATCTATTAACTGCCCAGTTCTGTTCCAGTACAGCAGGTAGCAGTTCTGCCACAACTTACTGTATAAACAGATTCAGTATCATACAGGTGATATGGCTTTATCCCTCTATGTAGGTGTTTCCTTAATTTCATATTCCACATTTTCTATACTTTGCAAAATATAGCACAAAGACATTTTCCCTGCCAATCAATGCCAGATATCAGCAGAATTCCTTTTTCCCTCTTATTTTTGGAGCCTATTCTCTCTCACTTGCCCAATTACACTACCTCCTTAATTCTCTCTTCAACCATCTCAATTACAGTTTTCGACTAACTTACTAACCAGCACATCCGTGGGATATCAGAAGGACCAAGAACACCTAGGGTTGCCACATGGAGAACGCTTAACTCCACACAGACAATGCCTGAGGCCAGGATCAGGTGCAAACCACAGGAACAATGAGATAGCTGTAACACACACAAAATGCTGGTGGAACACAGCAGGCCAGGCAGCATTTATAAGAAGAGCAGTCAACATTTCGGGCCAAGACCCTTCGTTGGGACTAACTGAAAGAAGAGATAGTAAGAAATTTGAAAGTGGGAGGGGGAGGGGGAGATCTGAAATGATAGGAGAAGATAGGAGGGGGAGGGATGAAGCTAAGAGCTGGAAAGTTGATTGGCAAAAGGGACACAGAGCTGGAGAAGGGAGAGTCCTTCCAGGTGAGGCGACACTTCACTTGTGTGTCAGCTGGTGTGATATACTGCATCCAGTGCTCCCGGTGCAGCCTTCTACATATTGGTGAGACCCGACGCAGACTGGGAGACTGTTTCACTGAACACCTACGCTCTGTCCGCCAGAGAAAGCAGGATCTCCCAGTGGCCACACATTTTAATTCCATGTCCCATTTCCATTCTGATATGTCTATCCATGGACTCCTCTACTGTCAAGATGAAGCCACAATCATATTGGAGGAACAACACCCTATATTCCGTCTGGGTAGCCTTCAACCTGATGACATGAACATTGATTTCTCTAACTTCTGTTAATGTCCCTCCTCCCCTTCTTACCCCATCCCTTATTTATCTATCTATATATTTTTTTCCTTTCCCTCTTTTTTTTCTCTCTCTGCCCTGCTCACAATCACTCCTTGCCTGCTCTCCATCTCCCTCTGGTGCTCCCCTCTCCCTTTTTTTTGCCCTAAGCCTCCCGTCCCATGATCCTCCCCCTTCTCCAGCTCTGTGTCCCTTTCGGAAGGCACCACAATTCAGAAAAGGATGTAGGCCAAAGACGGGCAACTATAGGCCGGTTAGCTTAACATCTGTAGTTGGGAAAATGCTTGAAGCTGTCATTAAGGAAGAAATAGTGAAACATTTAGAAAGGAGTGGTTCCATTAGACAGATGCAGCATGGGTTCAGAAAGGGCAGGTCCTGCTTAACAAACTTCCTGGAGTCCTTTGAGGACATAATGAGTGCAGTGGATAGAGGGGAACAAGTGGATGTCATATACTTGGATTTCCAGAAGGCATTCAACAAGGTGCCGTACAAGAGACTTATAAATAAGATATGGATACATGGAGTCGGAGGAAGTGTATTGGCATGTATAGTGGATTGGTTAACCAATAGAAGGCAGAGAATTGGTATAAATGGGTGTTTCTCCGGTTGGCAGTCAGTGGTGAGTGGGGTGCCGCAGGGGTCGGTGCTGGGCCCACAGCTGTTTACCTTTTACATTGATGATTTGGAAGAGGGGACTGAGTGTAGCGTAGCAAAATTTGTTGATGACACTAAATGACAGACAGACAGACATACTTTATTGATCCTGAGGGAAATTGAGTCTCATTACAGCCGCACCAACCAAGAATAGTGTAGAAATATAGCAATACAAAACCATAAATAATTAAATAATAATAAGTTAATCATGCCAAGTGGAAATAAGTCCTGGACCAGACTATTGGCTCAGGGTGTCTGACACTCCGAGGGAGGAGTTGTAAAGTTTGATGGCCACAGGCAGGAATGACTTCCTATGACGCTCAGTGTTACATCTCGGTGGAATGAGTCTCTGGCTGGATGTACTCCTGTGCCTAACCAGTACGTTATGGAGTGGATGGGAGCCATTGTCCAAGATGGCATGGAACTTGGACAGCATCCTCTTTTCAGACACCACCATCAGAGAGTCCAGTTCCACCCCCACAACATCACTGACCTTACGAATGAGTTTGTTAATTCTGTTGGTGTCTGCTACCCTCAGCCTGCTGCCCCAGCACACAACAGCAAACATGATAGCAGTGGCCACCACAGACTTGTAGAACATCCTCAGCATCGTCCGGCAGATGTTAAAGGACCTCAGTCTCCTCAGGAAATAGAGACGGCTCTGACCCTTCTTGTAGACAGCCTCAGTGTTCTTTGACCAGTCCAGTTTATTGTCAATTCATATCCCCAGGTATATAGATAGACAGATAGATAGATAGATAGATACTTTATTCATCCCCATGGGGAAATTCAACTTTTTTTCCAATGTCCCATACACTTGTTGTAGCAAAACTAATTACATACAATACTTAACTCAGTAAAAAAATATGATATGCATCTAAATCACTATCTCAAAAAGCATTAATAATAGCTTTTAAAAAAAAGTTCTTAAGTCCTGGCAGTTGAATTGTAAAGCCTAATGGCATTGGGGAGTATTGACCTCTTCATCCTGTCTGAGGAGCATTGCATCGATAGTAACCTGTCACTGAAACTGCTTCTCTGTCTCTGGATGGTGCTATGTAGAGGATGTTCAGAGTTTTCCATAATTGACCGTAGCCTACTCAGCGCCCTTTGCTCAGCTACCGATGTTAAACTTTCCAGTACTTTGCCCACGACAGAGCCCACCTTCCTTACCAGCTTATTTAAGACGTGAGGCGTCCCTCTTCTTAATGCTTCCTCCCCAACACGCCACCACAAAGAAGAGGGCGCTCTCCACAACTGACCTATAGAACATCTTCAGCATCTCACTACAGACATTGAATGACGCCAACCTTCTAAGGAAGTACAGTCGACTCTGTGCCTTCCTGCACAAGGCATCTGTGTTGGCAGTCCAGTCTAGCTTCTCGTCTAACTGTACTCCCAGATACTTGTAGGTCTTAACCTGCTCCACACATTCTCCATTAATGATCACTGGCTCCATATGAGGCCTAGATCTCCTAAAGTCCACCACCATCTCCTTGGTCTTGGTGATATTGAGACGCAGGTAGTTTGAGTTGCACCATATCACAAAGTCCTGTATCAGTTTCCTATACTCCTCCTCCTGTCCATTCCTGACACACCCCACTATGGCCGTGTCATCAGCGAACTTCTGCACATGGCAGGACTCCGAGTTATATTGGAAGTCTGATGTGTAACAGGGTGTAATCTCCACCATGTTCACACTGACCCTGAGTGAAATGAGCGGAAAAACAAATTGTACAAATGATGTGGAGAGTCTGCAGAGGGATATAGATAGGTTAAGTGAGTGGGCCAAGGTCTGGCAGATGGAAAACAACGTTGGTAAATGTGAGATCATCCACTTTGGAAGGAATAATAGAAGAGCAGATTATTATTTAAATGGTGAAAGAGTGCAGCATGCTGTTGTGCAGAGGGACTTGGGAGCACTTGTCCATGAATCCCAAAAGGTTGGCTTGCAGGTACAACAGGTTATTAAGAAGATAAATGGAATGTTGGCCTTCATTGCTAGAGGGATTGAATTCAAGAGCAGGAAGGTCATACTGCAACTATACAGGGTACTGGTGAGGCTGCACCTGGAGTGCTGTGTGCACTTCTAGTCTCCATACTTGAGGAAGGACATACTGGCTTTGGAGGCAGTGTAGAGGAGGTTCACCAGGTTCCAGAGATGAAGGAGTTAACCTATGACGAGAGATTGAGTCACCTAGGATTATACTGTCTGAAATTCAGAAGAATGAGAGGGAATCTTATAGAAACATACAAAATTTTGAAAGGGATAGAAGTAGGAAAGTTGTTTCCATTGGTAGGTGAGACTAGAACTAGGGGACATTGCCTCAAGATTCAGGGGAGAAGATTTAGGATGGAGATGAGGAGAAACTGTTTTTCCCAGAGAGTGGTGAATCTGTGGAATTCTCTGCCCAGGGAAGCAGTTGAGGCTTCTTCACTAAATATATTTAAGATACAGTTAAATAGATTCTTACATAGTAGGGGAATTTAGGGTTATGGGGAAAAGGCAGGTCAATGGAGCTGAATTTACGGACAGATCAGCCATGATCTTATTGAATGGTGGGGCAGGTTCGATGGGCCAGATGGCCTACTCCTGCTCCTACTTCTTATGTTCTTATGAAAGACTGGCTCTGTTACAGGAGTCAAACTGGATGCACTGGAGGCTGTGGTAGAACAAAGAACCCTATGGAAAATCCTGTCAATTCTGGACAATGTTTCACACCCTCTGCATGCCACCTTGACTGAACAGCGGAGTACTTTTAGTAACAGACTAAGACAACTGTGCTGCTCCAAAGTGCGCTATATGAGGTTACTCTTATCCTTGGGCATTAGGCTCTACAACGAGTCAACCTATAGCTGGGGAAGTGATGACCCCTTCCTGTTGGACTGTTTGCGGTAACTTATTTTTTATTCTTTTTTACTTTTCTTCTAATATTTGTATATTCATATACCTGTGCACTTGTAATATTACTGTGACACTGTAATTTCCTTTGTGATCAATAAAGAATCTATCTATCTATCTATCTATCAGGAACCCTTATATTATCAATAACATGGGTGGAAGATTTTCCCAAACAATTATTTTCTTATTCTATGCTGCTTTTTTAGGGAGTGGAGGTATCTTTGTTTATAAAATATTCCTTGATCCTAATGTCCAGAAATTCACATGATTCCATAAGCTTCTGGAGTGCAGAAAGTCAGATCAACTAATGCTGAATCACCAACTCAAAATTTCATGTTAGCCTGGGAACTCTACAGATGTACTGGCTAATATTTGTGAAATTGGTCTCACTCATTCCTTAAAATCAAAACGCTTCAGAATTTCAGATAAGTAGGGAGCAGACAAGAGCACATAAATCGTATTGCATGCATTCCCCAGGCAAGTGGTGAAATATTGGACTTCTCCATACAAAGGGAGGCACCAAAGGTCCCTGATTACTTAAGCAAACATCTGCTGCATATTGTAATGGAACTGCTGCGCAGTTCACTAACATTTGTCACAATATAAATCTTCCAAATATCACAGGATCAGTAAATTACCTATGCAGGGCACAATTGTTAGTGGGCATACACCCTCAGAGACTGAGCCTGTAAGCTGAATTTAGGTACAATGACATTTTATCATCAGCTGCATTATCCAGAATTTCTGAGTCCACTCCAAGTGGCATTCGTTCTGAAGATGATTTTAAAAATTAGCTTTATTTGTCACATGCACATCGAAGCACGTGATGAAACTTGTTGGTTGCATCAAATCAAATTAGTAAGGATTGTCCCTGGCAGCCCGCAAGTGTTGCCGCTCTTCCAGCACCAAAAGTAACGCGCTCACAACCCGGTAATGGGAGAGGAAACCAGGGTACCCGGAGGAAACCCACACAGTCATGGGGAAAATGTACAAACTCCTTGCGGGCAGCGACATCAATTGATCCCTGATGTTACAGCTGGTGTTCTGTAAAGCATTGCGTTAACCATGCCACCCCAGTTTAGGTAGTACCTGCACCCTATTTATTTGGTTGTCTTGTACCAAGTAAATTAAACTATAGCACTTTTTGCTAATTCCTCCCAAGTGAAAGTATCTAAGCCAGCTCTTGGAGTGAGATAACAGAGAGCCACATGACATGGCCCAACTGGTACCGGCCAACCAAGATTCCTAAGTCTGTCCTATATCCCTGCATTTGGCCATATCCCTCTAAACCATTCTTGTCCATTTACCTGCTCAAGTACCTATTAAATGTTGTTCATGTATCTTCTTCAATCATTCCATTTACTGGCCTCCCTCTCAAGTCCTTAGTAAATCCCTTCCCTCGGACCCTAAGCTGTCAATGTCCAGGATTTTAAAACTGCTGATTCACACCATCACTGATCCCATTGTGCACACTGAGACATGTTCCCCTCCCGCCTTGCTTGATGTCAACAAGCTGTTCTTTCATTTTGCTGACATTGATATTGTTCTGGCATCACTAATGAGAAGCCCAACCTCACTCTGAGAATTTGACTCACGTACAAAAGACTGTCTACAGAAGTTATATGGACAAACTTACTCAGCGATGACTCAGCTACCCAAACATGTTCCTATAGGGTAAATTGCTCCATAGTTGGACAGCAATAGATATTTTACCTGGATCATCATCTACTGAGGGAGGAACATTGGACAAAATGTCAAGGGAGCACTCTGCTCTACCTTGTGCACTGTCAATTTCCCAAAGTGATGAAAGACAACACCTACCCTTTCAGACTCAAAGAATAATGTGGGTGCAATTATGCTACTGGATTTATGCCAGTGATAAGAAATGGAAATAAGTACCATCAGCATTTTGGGCTGAAAACCTTTGATAGGACTGGAGAGAAAAAGCTGAGGAGTAGATTTAAAAGGTGGAGGGAGGGGAGAGAGAAACAGCAAGTGAGAGGTGAAACCTGGAGGGGGAGGAATGAAGTAAAGAGCCGGGAAGTTGATTGGTGAAAGAAACAGAAGGCCATGGAAGAAAGAAAAAGGGGGCTGATGGGCAGACAAGGAGATAAGGTGAGAGAGGGAAAAGGAGATGGGAAATGGTGAGGGGGGGGTTGTTGGGGGGCATTACCAGAAGTTTGAGAAGTCGATGTTCATCTCATCAGTTTGGAGTCCACCCAAACGTTAACTGTACTTTTTTCCATAGATGCTGCCTGGGCTGCTGAGTTCCTCCAGCATTTAGTGTGTGTTACTTGGATTTCCAGCATCTGCAGATTTTCTCTTGTTTGTACCCTATCTATTATTTTATTTCCTTAATCTATACTGCTCATTACAAACTCAAAAAATGCTAATTGAAATTCTTCAGCACAATTTCTCCTTTAATATCTATCGTATTATTTCTAAGTGCTATCGCAATTTCATCAATAGATTCAAGCTTTTTCTCCATGACTGATAAAGGAAATGAGGAAACGTAATCTTTCTCAGGTCTATTGCACCTGCAGTGTCGTCACTGAGAACAAAATAAAATAACTAAAATAACTGGACCCATTACACTCACACTGTTACAACTCAAACATGCCTTACATTTTACTTGTGTACAGGGAGAACACCATGACCCCTGTCACCCACACTGTTCTGAAGCCAGGACAGTAAATTTATTAGAAACATAGAGGGCTATGGATAACCCTAGGTAACTTCTAAGGTAAGGAGATGTTTGGCACAGCTTTGTGTATTGTGCTGTAGGTTTTCTATGCTTCTATGTTTCTATGACAGAAAGATGCATTTTTATACAGAATTCCTTTATCATTTATGGATATTGATCATCTGGTAAATTGCATGTGTTTGAATTCCTTACTTGCAAGATCAATCACCATTCACAATAGAGGTGTTAAAAGTCAGTCGAAACTTCAAGCCAACAACATTCTGAAGTTAGTAAAGCAATTGTCCCTTAGTTGTAGGGTGTATTTAACATCCTTCCATTATTCCTATCTCGTCTGTCTCTGGCACCCCTATTGTGTAAAGGGATGGTATGTTTTAGGAAGACCTTTATAGAAAAGTCTTGCTTACGGAGACCTCACTCGCCTGGCTTGAGGACGCACTGCAAAGGAAATAACTTGTGAAACTCCAAGTGGCATGCCAGTACCCCCTGCAGTTCTGTCATTGACAATTTGATCATCAGATGTTCATTTAAAGCAATTCAGTAATACAAGTTATTTAATTATTTAGATCAGAGTTTTGTACAATTAAATTAGTGATTCCCAGTGGGGGTGGTTATGTGTCCTCAGGGGGCATTAGGAGAACTAGAAGTCATCAGGAGAGGGTGTCATTTAAGATTCTTCGGGGGCAGTAAGCAGCATCCCTAACTTGAGACACAAGTAACATACCATAAAATACTGAACTCAGCAGGCCAGGCAGCATCTCTGGAAAAGTACATTCGACATATCAGGCCAAGAGCCTGAAGGGTGTCGGCCCGAAACATCGACTGTACTCTTTTCCATAGATGCTGCCTAGCCTGCTGATTTCCTCCAGCATTTTCTGTGTGTCACTTGGATTTCCAGCATCTGCAAATTTTCTCTTGTTTGAGACAGAAGACCTGACTGAATGCTAGTAGAGCTGAGAATTGCAAAAAAAAAGGACAAGGCCACTAGAATACAGGAAGAATCACAGTTCTGGGGGCAGTGAGCATTCGTCGTCATAACGTGTCTAAAATTCGGCAATCTTATCTGACCTGATGCATAATTTAGCATGCAGGGTACCAACAGTTGACGCAGCATGGAATGAGTTCATGCAATTTAACATTTGGTAAGTCAGGTACACACTCCCAACTTTCTCTACAGGTCTACGGAAAACAGGTCGTGCAATGATACAGAGCTGGCTGAAACCAAACAGCGAAATAGAGGCAATCAGTGAACCTGCCGATCCCAAGGATTCCTTTTGAGGTTTCATAGAACATAGAACATAGAATAGTACAGCACATTACAGGCCCTTCGGCCCACAATGCTGTGCCGACCCTCAAAATCTGCCTCCCATATAACCCCCCACCTTAAATTTCTCCATAAACCTGTCTAGTAGTCTCTTAAACTTCACTAGTGTATCTGCCTCCACCACTGACTCTGGCAGTGCATTCCACGCACCAACCACTCTCTGAGTGACTGGAACTATATGAGCACAATATTGGGAGAAAAATGTTCTCATTTTTCCTGCATGAAATTATGGCACTCTCTTTCACAGACAGTGATTTGCAAGAGTACTGCTTACACTTGCATTCACTGGAAGAGGATTTTCAGAATTGATTCAAATATTTGAATGATCTGGAAATTCCAGAATGGGTAATTAACCCATTTCTTTGCAAGATGGAAGAACAGGAACCGAGCTTGTAAGACAAAATTATTGAAATTCAGAATGATGAAGAAGCAAAAATGCTTTTCAAATATGTTGGCTTTAGGAAAATAGTCAAGCTGCTCTTCATTTTCATTTTCATCCTCCTACCTTGTTGAAAGAGGCTTCAGTGCAGTAAACCACATACTGTACTCACATAAAAAAACAGAAACCTCTTGAACATTGTTACACATGGGTCTTAAGGCTTTTGCTGTCACAACTTAAACCAGATATTTCAGCTTTTGCTAAAAACCACCAAGCTCAAGGATCACATTGATATTGAAGCTGCTGTACAGCGCACAGATACTGAGTAAGCTAGATTTAAAGACAACTGAAATTTGAAGTAGAATCATTTTTCTTATGTCAGCATATGGTAGACATGTCTTTACACTATGGAGGTGCTGGAAAGTATATTGTGCCTAAGAGGGATGTTGGCAAGTATGAAGGTGCTTTGGGGAGGGGGTGCATTGGCAAGTATGAAAGTGCATTAGAGGGGCATTTTGCTTAAAAAAAAGGTTGGTAAACAAATAGTTAAATAAAGGCACAGCTTCTCTACTTCCATGTTTTCAGAATATCTATTGGAACCAGATGGAGATGACAGATGAAATGGCTTATATGTTTGAATTCCCTACTTGCAAGATCAATCACCATTCATAACAGAGGTGTTAAAAGTCAATAGATGAGATTTTTTAGTTAATGTACTTGGAAGTGAAGTGTCTGTTACAAATGGATTTTGAGCAGTTTAAAATCTACACTAGACTGGAGGCAAATGTCTTTTAAAAATATAAGGAATGCTAAGTAAAACAGCAGGTAACCTTTCTGATTTGTCTCGGGTATTTAACTTCACTGAAATTATCGCAGCTCCTCCACAGAACCAAATTCATTTACATGATATAATGCTCTGTTAAGGTAGAAATCTTCAGGCCTTTGAATCACTGTGAAACACTGATGACATTCACAAGAAGTAATAACAGTATGTTTCTGAACTGTGAAACAGTTTCCCCCAAATATCATATCAATTCAACAACGGAAGAAAGATTCCCCAAACCATTTAGGAAACATTTTGCATTTTGTTTTAAGCTTACCCATTTGAGTATGCACTTCAGAGACAAGAATAGCTAAAGACAACTGCTGTTTAGTTGTCTATTTTGCATGATAATAATATGATAAAATGTGAGACTATGTTAAAAACATATAGTGCAATTTTAATTCCATTGCAAATAAAAATGCCTCTGGAATATTTGGCTGCTCTATCAATTTGAATTCAATGAAAGAAAAAAATCTGTGTGGTATGAAGCAGATGTCAAATTTGAATTAGTGCATAATGAACTCCCACTGGTCTGCTTCACTGATTCCTTAAGGACAAGCCTCGAGCACCCAAGTCAACAATTTGCATCTGTGTTTTCTGCTCAGCAGCTGTCATTTTACAACAAACTAAGGTGGGGCTAAGTATGCTTTATGAAAAAAATCAAGTTTCCTTTCATATCTATTTTAAGTTAATAGCTTCAGCGAGCTACTAGTCCTTAACCTATGTATTGGCCGGAGGGGGAAAGGATATTTGCTTACGGATATTCATAAACACAGGGGTCCACACTAAATCAGATTATCTATCTGCTAATCTAGTTTCCATGTTTAATCAGGTTGTTTAATGGCTGTTGTGGTCATGCACCTTTTGGGTCAAGTCTGAAGAACATGGCTAATAGCAAAACATTTTATATCACTGGATTTCTCTTCCAGTAGGCCTCAACTATAGGTATATATTCAGTTTCTACTTGGAGGATTTAAATAGAGTATATTTAGTAAACTGATCTCACAGTACCATGGGATTGGATTTTTAAAACTCTTTATTAACTAATGCACTTTGTCTGTTCTCATGTTGCCTGGCCTTAACATAATGCTGATTCCCAACAGTGTGATTGAATTTTATTGGAGCCATAGAGTCATAGGGTAATGCTGCAGTTGTTACCGACTTCATTAAAACCTGTGTGGATGAGTATGTGCCCACAAAGACTTACTGTACATTCCCAAAGCAAAAGCCTTGAATGAACCAGGAGGTACGTTGTCTGCTTGTGGTAAACTATGTATAGCTGATTGGACACGCCCCTCTGCTGGCTGCTGCTGACTGCTCCTGTGGCTTCTCCCACAGACCCCTGTATAAAGGCGATTGGAGGCACTGCTCCTCCCTCAGTCTTTGAGATGTCGTGCTCCCTTTTGCTGTTAATAAAAGTCTATTGTTCACTTCCAGTCTCCGAGAGTTATTGATGGCGCATCACTGCTGAAGGCTAGATCTGTGGCATTCAAGTCTGGTGATCCAGGACTAAACCAGAAAACCAGGTATGATTTGCAGAGGGCTATTTCAAGGGTGAAGAGGCAATTTCAAACGAGGTTGGAGGTGACATCAGATGCACAGCAACTTTGTCAGAGTCTGCAAGACATTACTTCCTACAAAGTGAAACCCAATAGCATGAATGGCAGTGATGCTTCACTACCAGATGAACTCAACACCTTCTATGCACGCTTTGAAAGGGAGAATACAACTACAGCTGTGAAGATGCCGGCTGCACCTGATGACCCTGTGATCTCCATCTCAGAGGCCGATGTTAGGCTGTCTTTAAAGAGAGAGAATCTTTGCAAGGTGGAAGGTCCCAATGGAATCCCTGGTAAGACTCTGAAAGCCTGTGCCAACCAACTAGTGGGAGAATTTAATGACATTTTCAGCCTCTCACTGCTAAGGGCAGAAGTTCCCACTTGCTTTAAAAAGGCAACAATTATATCAGTGCCTAAGAAGAATAATGTGAGCTGCCTTATTGACTATCACCTGATAGCCCTCACATTGGGAGTGATGAAATGCTTTGAGAGGCTGGTCATGACCAGACTGAACTCTTGCTTCAGAAAGGACCTGAACCCATTGCAATTTGCCTATCACCACAGTAGGTCAATGGCAGATGCAATCTCAATGGCTCTCCACCCTGCTTTAGACCACCTGGACAACACAAGCACCTACGTCAGGATGCTGTTCATCGATTATAGCTCAGCATTTAATACCATCATTCCCACAATCCTGATTGAGAAGTTGCAGAACCTGGGCCTCTGTACCTCCCTCTGCAATTGGATCCTTGACTTCCTAACCAAAAGACCATAATCTGTGAAGATTGGTGATAACATCTCCTTCTCACTGAGGATCAACACTGGCGCACCTCGGGTGGGGGGTGTGCTTAGCCCACTGCTCTACTCTCTATATATACATGACTGTGTGGCTACGCATAGCTCAAATACCATCTATAAATTTGTTGATGATACAACCATTGTTGGTAGAATTTCAAGTGGTGACAAGAGGGAGATATCCCAACTAGTGGAGTGGTGCTGCAGCAACAACCTGGTACTCAGCGTCAGTAAGACAGAAGAGCTGATTGTGGACTTCAGGAAGGGTAAGACAAAGGTACACATACTAATCCTCATAGAGAGATCAGAAGTAGAGAGAATCAGCAGCTTCAAGTTCCTGGGTGTCAAGATCTCTGAGGATCTAACCTGGTCCCAACATATTGATGTAGTTATAAAGAAGGCAAGACAGTGGCTATACTTTAATAGGAACTTGAAGAGATTTGGCATGTCAAAAAATACACTCAAAAACTTCTATAGTTGTAACATGGAGAGCATTCTGACAGGCTGCATCACTGTCTGGTATGGAGGGGCTACTGCACAGGACTGAAAGAAGCTGCAGAAGGTTGTAAATCTGATCAGCTCCATCTTGGATACTAGCCTACAAAGTACCTAGGACATCTTCAAAGAGTGGTTTCTCAGAAAGGCAGCGTCCATTATTAAGGACCTCCAGCACCCAGGGCATGCCCTTTTCTCACTGTTACCATCGGGTAGGAGGTACAGAAGCCTGAAGCCACACACTCAGTGATTCAGGAACAGCTTTTTCCTCACTGCCATCCAATTCCTAAATGGACATTGAATCTTTGGACACTACCTCAGTTTTTTTAATATATAGTATTTCTACTTTTGCACATATTTAAAAAATCTATTCAATATATGTATACCGTCATTGATTTACTTATTTATTTATTTTTATTTATTATTATTATTATTATTTCTCTGCTGGATTATGCATTGCATTGAACTGCTGCTGCTAAGTTAACAAATTTCACGTCACATGCCAGTGATCATAAACCTGATTCCGATTCTGAATCTGATAATTCTATGAGCCGAATGGCCTAATTCTGCTCCTATGTTTTATGGTCTAAATCAGTATGGAAACATGCCCTTCAGTTGAACTCATCTGTGCAGATCAAGATGCCCATCTACATTTGCCCACATTTTGCCCATATCTCTCCAAACCTTTCATATCTATGTTCCTATCCATGTGTCTTTTAAATGCTGTTCTTGTGCCTGCCTCAACCATATGCTCTAGCAGCTCATTCCATTTGCACATGACCCTCATAAAGAATCCGCCCCTTAGGTCTATTTTAAATCTTTCCATCCTTATCTTAAACCTTTTCCCTCTAGATCTTGATTCCTCTTCCCTAGGAAACATACTGTATATATGCACCCGATCTGTGCATTTCTTTGACTCTATACGCTTCTGTGACATCACCGTTCAGACCCCCAACTAAAGGAGTAAGGTTCTAGCCTGCCAAACATCTCCTGGGAACTCAGATCCCTCATTCCTAGCAGCATTTCGTAGGACAATTAACATATCCTATTGTATTATATTTGCCCGATGAATATTAGAACCTTTCATGATCACATCAGTTTATAAATCATATCTCTTGAGCAGCCAACTTCATGCTGAGGGCCCACACGAAAAACTTTGTCTATGAACCTATCTACCTGTGACACCACTTTCAAGGAATTATGGACATATGTTTCCAGATCCCTCTGTTCTACAACACTCTTCAGTGACCTACCGTTCACTGTGTAATTCCTACCCTGGTTTGTTCTTCCAAAGTGCAAAACCTCACACTTTTCTACATTGAATTCCAACTACCATTTCTCACCCACTTTTCCAACTGGTCCAGATTCCTCTACAAGATTTGATAGCCTTCCTTGCAATCCAATATGCACCCAAACTTGGTGAAATCTACATTTAGCATCCAGTCCATTGATATAGGTAACAAAGAATAATGGACCCACCACCAATCCCTATGGCACACCACTAGTCACAAGTCTCCAGTCACCAGGCAACCAGGCTACCACTCTTTGGCTGCTTCTGCAAAATCAATGTCTAATCCAATTTACAACCTCATCTTGAATGCAAGCAACCAATCGCTATTGATTAACCTTCCATGCGAGACCTTGTCAAAGGACTTGCTAAAGTCCATATAGACAACATCCACTGCTTTGCCTTCATCAATTTTCTTGGTAAATTCCTCAAGAGGTTCTTTGATGTTTGTTAGACGTGACCTACCACACACACTATGTTGACTATCCCTAACCTGTCCCAGTCCATCCATGTATTTATGTAGCCGGACCCTTAGAATACCTTCCAATAATTTACCCACTTCTGATGCCAGGCTCCCCAGCTGATAATTTCATGGTTTTGGTTTATTCTTGGAGCCTTTCTTAAACATGGAACAAGATTAGCTATTCCCCAACTCCATGGCACCTCACCAGTTGATAAGGATGATTTAAATAACTCCAATGGGGCCCTGGCAATTTCTGCACTAGCTTCCCACAAGGTCCAAGGGAACACTTTGTCAGGCCCTGGTATATATCCACCCTAGTTTTCCACAGAACAGTAAACACCTCCTCCTCTGTAATCTGTATATCGTCAATAACCTCCCTACTGTTTTGACTCACTTTTATAGACTCTGTGTTCAGCTCCAGAAAAGCATACAGAAGCTATCATCCAGTTAAGATCGTCCCATCTCTTTCAACTCCATGCGTAGATGACCACTCTGAGTTTCCAGAAGAACTTTTGGAAGCTCTTTTGGAAGAGGACAGCGAGGCTTTGAGAAGAAGTGCGGCGGCGGCCATTTTCAAATTGCTTCTCAGATCGGAGTTCTGAGAGGCGGGACTGCGCAGGCGCGTGAAGGAGGCCTGGGAAAGAGGGAAGATATAAAAAGAACGCAGCCTTAAGTAGCGGGCAGCGGAGTGAGCCGGGAGCAGAGTGTAGGGCTTGGGCTCAGAGGGCTTAGGCGGAAGAGGGCACAGTAGGCTTATCTTTTAGTTCTCCTTGTTATTTTCAGTTATTCGGGAAGTATGAGTGTGAGGGCAGCTTGTTGTTCTCGGTGTCGGATGTGGGAGATCCTGGAGTCTCCGAGCCTCCTGGACATCCACATCTGCGCCAGGTGTGTCGAACTGCAGCTCCTGAGGGACCGAGTTAGGGAACTGGAGCTGCAGCTCGATGACCTTCGCCTGGTCAGGGAGAGTGAGGAGGTGATAGAGAGGAGTTACAGGCAGGTGGTCACTCCGGGGCCACGGGAGGCAGATAGGTGGATCACGGTCAGGAAGGGGAAGGGGCAGGTACTAGAGAGTACCCCAGTGGCTGTACCCCTTGACAATAAGTACTCATGTTTGAGTACTGTTGGGGGGGACAGCCTACCTGGAGGAAGTGACAGTGGCCAGGCCTCCGGCACAGAAGACGGCCCTGTAGCTCAGAAGGGTAGGGATAGAAGAAAGAGGACCATAGTAATAGGGGACTCGATAGTCAAGGGTTCAGTCGAGCGGTTCTGTGGAGGTGATCGGGAGTCCCGGATGGTAGTTTGCCTCCCTGGTGCCAGGGTCTGGGACGTTTCTGATCGCGTCCAAGATATCCTGAAGTGGGAGGGTGAGGAGCCAGAGGTCGTGGTACATGTAGATACCAATGACATAGGTAGGAAAGGGGAAGAGGTCCTGAAACGAGAGTATAGGGTGTTAGGAAGGCAGTTAAGAAGAAGGACCGCAAAGGTAGTAATCTCGGGATTACTGCCTGTGCCACGCGACAGTGAGAGAAGGAATGGAATTAGGTGGAGGATGAATGCGTGGCTGAGGGATTGGAGCAGGGGGCAGGGATTCAAGTTTCTGGATCATTGGGACCTCTTCTGGGGCAGGCGTGACCTGTTCAAGAAGAATGGGTTACACTTGAATCCTGGGGGGACCAATATCCTAGCGGGGAAGTTTGCTAGGGCTACAGAGCAGACTTTAAACTAGTAAGATGGGGGGGCAGAAATCAATTTGAGGAAACTATAGGAGAGGAGGTTAGTTCACCAGTAGAGCAAGTAAGTAGACAGTGTGTGAGGGAGGAAAGGCAGGTGATGGAGAAGGGATGCGTTCAGCCCGAAGATGTAGGGGAGAAGAAAGAAAAGGATAATAAATTTGAATGCATTGCTAGGGATGAAAAGAGAGCAGGAGGTGGAGAGTATCTTAAATGTATCTATTTTAATGGTAGGAGCATTGTAAGAAAGGTGGATGAGCTTAAAGCGTGGATTGATACCTGGAATTATGATGTTGTAGCTATTAGTGAAACATGGTTGCAGGAAGGGTGTGATTGGCAACTAAATATTCCTGGATTTAGTTGCTTCAGGTGTGATAGAGTAGGTGGGGCCAGAGGAGGAGGTGTTGCATTGCTTGTCCGAGAAAATCTTATGGCGGTGCTTTGGAAGGATAGATTAGAGAGCTCCTCTAGGGAGGCTATTTGGGTGGAATTGAGGAATGGGATAGGTGTAGTAACACTGATAGGAGTGTATTATAGGCCACCTAATGGGGAGCGTGAGTTGGAAGAGCAAATGTGTAAGGAGATAGCAGATATTTGTAGTAAACACAAGGTGGTGATTGTGGGAGATTTTAATTTTCCACACATAGATTGGGAAGCTCATTCTGTAAAAGGGCTGGATGGTTTAGAGTTTGTGAAATGTGTGCAGGATAGTTTTTTGCAACAATACATAGAAGTACCGACTAGAGATGGGGCAGTGTTGGATCTCCTGTTAGGGAATGCAATAGGTCAGCTGACAGATGTATGTGTTGGGGAGCACTTCGGGTCCAGTGATCACAATAGCATTAGCTTCAATATAATTATGGAGAAGGACAGGACTGGACCTAGAGTTGAGATTTTTGATTGGAGAAAGGCTAACTTTGAGGAGATGCGCAGGGATTTAGAGAGAGTGGATTGGGTCAAGTTGTTTTATGGGAAGGATGTAATAGAGAAATGGAGGTCATTTAAGGGTGAAATTATGAGGGTACAGAATCTTCATGTTCCTGTTCGGTTGAAAGGAAAGGTTAAAGGTTTGAAAGTGCCATGGTTTTCAAGGGATATTAGAAACTTGGTTCGAAAAAAGAGGGATGTATACAATAGATATAGGCAGCATGGAGTAAAGGAATTGCTCGAGGAATATAAAGAATGTAAAAGGAAACTTAAGAAAGAGATTAGAAAAGCTAAAAGAAGTTACGAGTTTGGTTTGGCAAATAAGGTGGAAGTAAATCCGAAAGGCTTCTACAGTTGTATTAAAAGCAAGAGGATAGTGAGGGATAAAATTGGTCCCTTAGAGAATCAGGTTGGTCAGCTATGTGTGGAGCCGAGGGAGATGGGAGAGATTTTGAACGATTTCTTCTCTTCGGTATTTACTAAGGAGAAGGATATTGAATGGTGTAAGGTGTGGGAAACAAGTAAGGAAGTTATGGAACCTATGACAATTAAAGAGGTGGAAGTACTGGCGCTTTTAAGAAATTTAAAAGTGGATAAATCTCCAGGTCCTGACAGGATATTCCCCAGGACCTTGAGGGAAGTTTGTATAGAGATAGCAGGAGCTCTGACGGAGATCTTTCAGATGTCATTAGAAACGGGGATTGTGCCGGAGGATTGGCGTATTGCTCATGTGGTTCCATTGTTTAAAAAGGGTTCTAGAAGTAAGCCTGGCAATTATAGACCTGTCAGTTTGACATCAGTGGTGGGTAAATTAATGGAAAGTATTCTTAGAGATAGTATTTATAATTATCTGGATAGACAGGATCTGATTAGAAGTAGCCAGCATGGATTTGTGCGTAGAAGGTCTTGTTTGACAAACCTTATTGAATTTTTTGAAGTAGTTACGAGGAATGTTGACGAGGGTAAGGCAGTGGATGTAGTCTATATGGACTTCAGCAAGGCCTTTGACAAAGTTCCACATGGAAGGTTAGTTAAGAAGGTTCAGTCGTTAGGTATTAATGCTGGAGTAATAAAATGGATTCAACAGTGGCTAGATGGAAGATGCCAGAGAGTAGTGGTGGATAATTGTTTATCGGGATGGAGGCCGGTGACTAGCGGGGTGCCTCGGGGATCTGTTTTGGGCCCAATGTTGTTTGTAATATACATAAATGATCTGGATGATGGGGTGGTAAATTGGATTAGTAAGTATGCTGATGATACTAAAGTAGGAGGTGTTGTGGATAATGAGGTGGGTTTTCAAAGCTTGCAGGGAGATTTATGCCGGTTAGAAGAATGGGCTGAACGTTGGCAGATGGAGTTTAATGCTGAGAAGTGTGAGGTTCTACGTTTTGGCAGGAATAATCCAAATAGAACATACAGGGTAAATGGTAGGGCATTGAGGAATGCAGTGGAACAGAGAGATCTAGGAATAACAGTGCATAGTTCCCTGAAGGTGGAGTCTCATGTAGATAGCGTGGTGAAGAAGGCTTTTGGAACGCTGGCCTTTATAAATCAGAGCATTGAGTACAGAAGTTGGGATGTAATGTTAAAATTGTACAAGGCATTGGTAAGGCCAAATTTGGAATATTGTGTACAGTTCTGGTCACCGAATTATAGGAAAGATATCAATAAATTAGAGAGAGTGCAGAGACGATTTACTAGGATGTTACCTGGGTTTCAGCACTTAAGTTACAGAGAAAGGTTGAACAAGTTAGGTCTCTATTCATTGGAGCGTTGAAGGTTGAGGGGGGATTTGATCGAGGTATTTAAAATGTTGAGAGGGATAGATGGAGTTGACGTGAATAGGCTGTTTCCATTGAGAGTAGAGGAGATTCAAACGAGAGGACGTGATTTGAGAGTTAGGGGGCAAAAGTTTAAGGGAAACACGAGGGGGTATTTCTTTACTCAGAGAGTGATAGCTGTGTGGAATGAGCTTCCTGTAGAAGTAGTAGAGGCTAGTTCAGTTGTGTCATTTAAGGTAAAATTGGATAGGTATATGGACAAGAAAGGAGTGGAGGGTTATGGGCTGAGTGCGGGTAGGTGGGACTAGGTGAGGTTAAGAGTTCAGCACGGACTAGGAGGGCCGGAATGGCCTGTTTCCGTGCTGTGATTGTTATATGGTTATATGTTATATGGTTAACAACGGTATTCCTTGCTATCTGTTTGCTGTAAATAAATCTATAGATGCCCTTGGGATTCTCCTTCACCTTCTCTGCTAGAGCAAGCTAATAGCTTCTCTTAGCCCTCCTGGTTTCCTTCTCATGTTCACTTGCATTTCTTATACTCCTCTGGTATCACATTCATTCCTTCTTGGCTATTCCTGCTATGCACTTCCTTCTACTTCTTAACCAAACCCTTAAGATCCTTTGAAAACTAAAACTCCCTAAACTTGTTTTCCTTACCTATTATTCTGGCAGGAGAATACAAGTACTGGATTCTGAAATTTTCAGTTTTGGAGGATTCCTAGTTACTAAGCACACCTTTGCCAGAAAACAACCTGTCCCAATTCACACTTGCCAAGTACTTTCTGCTGACATCAGAACTGTTCTTTTTCCAATTTAGAAAATGAACCTGAAGATGAGATTTACCCTTCTCCATAATTGCCTTGAAACTAAGGACATTATGATGACTAGATGCAAAGTATACCCCCACACAAACTTCTGTCACCTGCCCTGTCTCATTCCCTAACAGAAGATTTAGTACCACACTTTCTCTAATTGAGACATCAATGTATAATTAAGGAAACTTCCCTGAATCCATTTGACAAACTCTATCCCATCCAGCCCTATTACAGTATAGGAGTCCTTGTCAATATGTGGGAAGTTATAATCATCTGCAATCACTACCTTATGTTTCTAACAACAGTCTGCAATCTCTATAAATCTGCTCCTCTAATTTAGTGGTCTATATTTTAATCCCATTAACATAATCTTCCCTTTTTTATTCCTCAGTTCCACCCATATTGAAGACCTCTCCAGTCTGTCCTGTCTGAACACTGCTGTTAGGATTTTCCTGACTAATAATGCCAGCACTCTCCCTTTAATCCTTTCCACTCTGTCATGTCCAGAACAACAGAACACAGGGACATTGAGCTGCCAGTCCTACCTCTCCTGCAGCCAAGACTCATTAATGGCTACAATATGATAACTCCACGTGCTGATCTGACAAGAATTCAGTGTTGGCACAAGTGCAGAGGAAGTGACAGAGCAATGGGAAGAGTTTTAATAAGAAATGTACAGCTGTGGTGAACTACATATACCTGTCTGGACTGCTCCTGTGGCTCCTCCCACAGACCCCTGTATAAAGGCGATTGAGGCCTGAGCCCGGCCTCATTCTCCAGGATGTAGTGTTGTTCATTCTTCCAGTCAATAAAAGCCGATATCTCACTTCTTACGTCTCAGAGTGAGTTATTGATGGTGCATCAACAGCACAAGAAAAATAATACATGCCAGGCCAACAGGGCTGCTAACTGGAAAATCTCAATCTAAAAACTAATGCATTCACTGCGGTTTGCAAGCAGTAACCTGGTATTAAATTAGTACCACTCCTTAAACAGTGTCAATCTAAATCACTAATCTTCTTTCTGGAACCGACCAAGGTAAGCAGGGAGCATTGCTGTTGCTGTGGTTCAGTCAAGACTTGAAAAGACCGAAACAAAAGACAGGTGTTAAATACAACTACAAAAAGAACCTTAATTGGCTGGAATGTGCATTCTTACGTGTGTGTGTGTGTGTGTGTGTGTGTGTGTGTGTGTGTGTGTGTGTGTGTGTGTGTGTGTGTGTGTGTGTGTGTGTGTGTGTGTGTGTGTTTGTGTGTGTGTGTGTGTGTGATTGTTATCTACTTTCAACTGCCCTCCTTTGATGGTGCCTAGAATCAGCAGCACTTTTGGTGGTTCAAAGGATTCAAAAGATTCAAAGGTTCATTTATTATCAAAGTATGCAATCCTGAGATTCTTCCTTTCCAAATGGTCATGAAACCAAGAAAAAAAAGAATGGCACACGATCATTAACCCTCAACCCCCCACTTCCCCGCTTGGAACGCAATATGAACATAGGCCCCCAAATACCCCTCCCCACACACAAAAAAATGAACAAAAACGCAACAAGACCATTGACCACAAACCCCTTCCCCCGCATGAAATGCAAAACGAACAGTGGCCTCCAAATCCCTTTCTTCCCACAGGGGTAAGTTTTTACTCAGAGAGTGGAGAGTGTGTGGAATGGGCTGCCGGCAACAGTGGTGGAAGTGGGTATGATAGGGTCTTTTAAGAGACTTTTGGATAGGTACATGGAGCTTAGAAAAATAGAGGGCTATGGGTAAGCCTAATCATTTCCAAGGTAGGGACACTTGTGGGCTGAAGGGCCTGTACGTTTTCTCTGTTTTCTGAAGAAACTAACTTAAAAAAGCAACAGGAACATCGATCTCCAGACTCCCACCCCCTGCACAAAACTCCACAAGAATATCAACCCAAAAATCCCCCTTTCCTGCACAAAAGAAAATGAAGAAGAATGAGTGAGAAACACAGAATATGAAAAATTATAACACTGAAAAAACTGGTTGTGACATGACCCATGCTCTAAGCTCATCAGCCTTCCCTAAAATATTCCTTGCTTTGAACTATACATTACTCAGAACATTAGTCCTGCCGTGCTTAGCCTTTCAATTCCTGACTTTGCATATCGGTTTAACAACACCCGTCCTCACAACCACTCCACTATCTGTTCTGGCATTGATTCCCATCCCTTCCAACTCTAGTTTAAACACCTTCCACACACCGCCAGCCCCCATGTGGCAATAGCAAATCTTCCCTCAATGATATTAATACCCCTCCAATTTAGTTATCAACCATCCTATATGTACAGGTTCCACCTTCCTTGGAAGAGAGACCAACGATCCAAAAATCTGACCTCCTCCCTCCTCCACCAACTCTTAGGCATGTGTTAAACTATATAATCTTCTTATTTCTGGTCTCACTGGCATGTGGCATGGGTAGCAATCCTGAGCTCACAATCCTGGAGGTCCTGCTGTTTGACAGCACCTAACTTGCAGGACCTTGTCACCTTTCTTGCCCATAACATTGGTACTAACATAGACTACGACTTTGACTGCTCACCCTCCCACATAAGAGCGCTGTGGACTATATCCGAGATGCCCCTGATCCTGGCGCCTGGGAGGCAACATGCCATCTGGGAATCTCATTCCTGTCCACAGAACTTCCTGTCTGTTCCCTTACCCAATGTATCTCCCGTCACTACAGCTCGCCTCTTCACCTCACCTCCCTTCTGAGCAACAGAAACAGACTCAGTGCCAGAGACCTGACTGCAGTGGCTAGGTCCATAGGTCGGCAACCCGCGGCTCTTTCATCTCTGTGCTGCGGCTCCCTGTGGCTTTGGTGCTGAAACGCTTTGTCGCGTGTCTGGAAGAAGTGAAAACTTTCCTGGGCAGCAAAGGGCTCACCTTTCCTGAGCTGGAACAGCCAGAGTGGCTGGAAAAGCTACACTTCATGGTAGACATGACAGCGCACCTGAACACGCTGAACACAGCCCTTCGGGGGAAAGGACGCACAGCCCTGCACATGTTGGAGGATGTTTTGGCATTCGAGCGCAAGTTGACAGTGCTTGCCAGAGATTTACAGAAAGGCACAATGTCTCACTTCCCCAATTTGAGAGAGTTCAAACAAGCTCACGACATGATAAATTCGGAGTATTTACATTCTGGAATCATCTCAATGCAAACATCATTTGGGAAATGCTTCTGTGAGTTCAGAGAGGAAAAAAACACATTATCCTTCCCGGCCACTCCCCTAAGCATCGATCCATCCCTACTGAATACGACTGCTTTTGCAGATGTGAGTCAACCTGATCTTGAGATGGAACTGGCCGACATAGCCGACAAAGACATATGAGTGTCCAAGTTTAGACGCTTGACAGCAGACCTTGAAGATGTTGCCCATCAGAAGGCCGTTCTTGCTCAGAATCACAAATGGAGTGATATTGAAAACCTCCCCAAACCGGACAAACTTGTGTTCGAAACATGGAATGCTATCCTCGACATTTATGTAGACATTAAAAAGTATGCGCTTGGAGTCCTGTCGATCTTTGGATCCACATATGTATGTGAGCAGGTGTTCTCCAACATGAACTTTATTAGAAACAAACATCGCGCACGCCTCACAGATGACAGCTTGCGATCCTGTGTAAAGATGAAGGTGACGTTATACAGCCCTGATGTGCAGACGTTGTGCGCTGAGGTCCAGGAGCAGAAATCCCATTAACCAAGTATGATAAATATTTTAATTGCCTATTATTTTACGTATATTCATATTTTTTTCATTGTTCAGTGAAATAGTCCTTTTATTTTTCAGGTTGACAGCTGGCTGACGTTATTTTTGGTTTGCTGCTGGCGGACAATTTAAGTTCGGCGTTTTTCATAAATACAAGAAGGACTCAAATAGACATTGAGTATTTTACTTAAAAGTAACCTTCAACCCAACGTCTTTTTTTCGGAGTTCAAAATGTTTTTGTTGCATGCAGAAATGTAATTTCGTTTTCTCTGCAGGAGTTCATCGATTTCATAAATGCAACACCTTATAGGTTGTTTATACATAGCATAAAGGCAAAAAAAAACGTTGTATGCAGTGTTATTTCATTTTAAATGTCAAACCGGTTTTGTGGCTCCCAGTGTTTTCTTTTCTGTGGGAAACGGGTCCAAATGGCTCTTTCAGTGGTAAAGGTTGCCGACCCCTGGGCTAGGTCATTACCCCACCTCAACCATGTCCAAAACAGTATACCTGTTATTGAGGGGAAAGGCCGTGGGGGACTCTGCACTGGCTGCCTATCCCCTTTTCCCCTCCTGGCAGTCACCCAGTGACCTGCATCTTGGGTTAACTACCTTCCTGTATCTCCTGTCGATCAATCCCTCAGCCCCCCAAATGATCTGGCATTCATCCAGCTCCAGCTCCAACTCTTTAACATGGTCTAACAAGCTGCAGTTGGATGTATGTCTTGAAAGTGTAGTCGTCTGGGAGAGTGGAGGTCTCCCCTTCTTCTCTCATCCCTCATGAAGAATCAACCAGGCATCCCTACTGCTCTAAAAAGGAGTATAGGCCTTTATAATCCTGCTATGATTGAAATTCTGTCCAGCATTGACATGAGAGCATTTCAACAAGACAATGGATATTTATATTAAAGTCCAGTCAGAATATGAACAACAAAACACAAGATCCATCCAAAAATAACGTCATTAGCTTTTTGTACTTTGTTTAAAATATATTCTCTTTGAATCCAGACTGTTCTCAATAAACTGAAATGTTTCAACCATTTACACAACTTATGACTGTATATTGAGTAGGCAATCTAATTATTCTGTTTCTGATACTGAATATATCACATGCATACTTTGCCTTTAGAAGATAGAATATATTTTCCTTTAGTCTATGCCTCAGGGAGTGATTAATGAATAGATTTATCAAACAGTCAGTTAATCATTCAAGAGGTTTAACCCAGAATCAAAATCCAGAATCAGGTTTAATATTCCTGGCATATGTAATTAAAATTGTTGTTTTGTAGCAGCAATACATTGCAATAAAAAACTATAAATTACAATAAAAAATATACAGTGGATTCCGGTTAATTGAACCATTGGTTAGTTGGGGCAGCTGCCTATTCAGGACAACTCTTAAAGAAGAAAATTTAATTGAGAAAATAGTCAGGATTCCTTTAGTTTATTTGGGACACTATGCCACTTAATCGGACAGAAGACTGTTACTGAACAGTTTCTAACTGGCATTAGTTGTGTACTCTCATGTGGCCGTTAGAAACTACAGTGTTTAGGTCGAACGGTTTTTAAAACTTGCATCTGCTTTTGTTACATTATCCCTTTGGGCTGACAGATGCCAATTCAAAATGCAGTGAATTTTGATAATTTTGCTTTTAAAAAATTAGACCCTTGCCACAATGACACAAAAGGATTTGACACCAGTTTTATCGTTCTGTAAGAGTATTGGTAGTGTTCTAATTTGTACTGTTTCAGATAAATACTTACAGCAATTTGTTACTCAGTGAAATACTAGCCTGTCTGTTTGATACCTTTTTAACTACTTCCATGAAGTTTCAGCTACCTGGGACAGCGACTTAATTGGCCCAGAATGTACTAAGCTTGTTGTGTCCCAATTAACCGGAATCCACTGTATACACACACAGAAGTTTGATGGTAAACAGGAAAAAGCTGTTCCTGAAACATTGAGTATGTGTTTTCAGGCTCCCGGTACCTCCTCCTGCATGGTAGCAATGAAGAAGAGGGCATGTCACGGGTGATGGGATTCTTTAAAGACGGATGCAGCCTTTTTGAGACATCTCCTTTTGAAGATGTCATCATGCTGGGGAGGCTAGTGCCCGTGCTCAAAAGGAAAGCCTCATCTGGGAACTGATGCCATGGGGAAGAAGGAACAGAGAAAAGGGAATGGCATTTTTACCGGTGAGAGGGTGGAAAGAGTCAAGATAGCCTTGAAAATTGAAAGGCGTTTGACAAGATCCCTCATGGGAGGCTCATCCAAAAGATTAAGCCTCATGGGATCCATGGTGTCTCAGCCTATTGAATCAGAATGAGAATCAGAGTTTATCGTCACTGACGTGTTCTTATATCTGTTGTTTTGCTGCAGCAGTACACTGCAAGACAGCAAAAAAAATCTAGAAGTTTCAAAATAAGTATGCAAAAGAGGAATAATGATGTTCAGAAATCTGTTCTAGAGTGTTGGATTCTGAATTGGCTTGTCCATAGAAGACAGAGAGTAATTGTCTTTGTTACTTACTCTGGCTGGAGTTCCATTACAAGTAGTGTTTCACAGGGATCCATACTGGAACTACAACTGCTTGTGATACACATAAACGACTTGGATAAATCGAGGATGGATAGTAAGCCTGCAGATGATACAAAGGGAAGTTGAGAGAACACACATCAATCCTCAGTGAGGGGTCAGAAGAGACTTGGTATGTCACCAAAGACTCTAACAAATTTCTACAGATGTACCACAGAGAGCATTCTAACTGGTTGCATCACCATCAGTTCCAGAGGTGCCAATGCACAGGATTGTAAGAGGCTTCAGAAGATTGTAGACTCAAACAGCTCTATTATGGACCAAGCCTCCCCTTCATCGAACACAAGCCAGTTTATCGAGAAGTCAGGATACATCATTAAGCACCCTACCATCCAGGATATACCGGCTTTTCATTACTGCATCAGAGAGGAGGTGCAGGAGCCTGAAGAAATACACTCAGTGTTTTAGGAACAGCTTCTTCTGCTCTGTCATCAGATTTCTGAACAGACAATGAACCCGTGAGCATTACATTGCTATTCCTCATTTTGCACCCTTTATTTATTTTTCTATTGTAATGTATAATAATTTGTTATGCCTGCATATCAAATCGTAAAAATTGTAAAATCAGTCAATTCCATCTTGGGTACTAGCCACTATAGTACCCAAGACAGCTTCAGGGAGTGGTACCTCAGAAAGGCGACATCCATTATTAAGGACCCTCATCACCAAGAACATGCCCTCTCCTCATCACTACCATCAGGAAGGAGATACAGAAACCTAAAGGCACACTCTCAGTGATTCAAGAACAGCTTCTTCCCCTCTGCCATTTGACTCTTAAATGGATACTGAACACTACATCATTTTGTTATATCTATATATACAATTTTTGTTTTGCACTATTGGTAATCTATTCAATACACACACACACACACACACACACACACACACACACACACACACACACACACACACACACACACACACACACACACACACACACACACACACACACACACACACACACACTTACTGTAATTCGACTGAGGTCAGTAAAAATAATCCTGATTCTAATTCAGGTTCTGATACAGAGATTTATTTGTAGGGTTGTGGATAATTTGGAAGATTGCCAGATATTCTGTGGTTTATGGTTTAGTTGTAGATGTAAGTGGAGAAACATCAGAGGCAGCTTAACACTGGACAAGTGTGAGGTACTGCACTTTGAACATCAAATGTAAGGAGACTATTAACGGTAAGCCTCTTAACTTAGAATCACACAGTCATAGAGCATGACGGCACAAAAACAGGCCCTTTGGCCTATCCACATTGTGCCGAATTGTTAATCTACTTAGTCCCATTGACCTGCACTTGGACCATAGTCCCTCCCAGAGATTTCGGCCCAAAATGCCGACAGTGATTTTTTTCCATAGCTGCTGCCTGGCCTGCTGAGTTCCTCCAGCATTTTGTATGTGCTGCTTGGATTTCCAGCATCTGCAGATGTTTTCTCTTGTTTACAATATGTGCAGACCATACTGGATTTTGTGGTTCGCAATGAACCAGGTCAGATGTGAGATCTCTCAGTGAACGAGCATTTCAGAGACAGTGGCCACAAATCCATAGCTTTGGTGAGGGATAGGAGCAGGCAGTATGGGAAAGTGCGTAAAAGGGGGAGAGGGAAGGGGGAATTATGATGGTATTAGGCAGGAACTCAGAAGTGTAAATTAGGAAAGGATATACTCAGGGAAAATCACAACAGGAATGTGGAGGTTGCTTCAGGAGAACTCAGAGGATTCTAAATAGGTTTGTCACATTGAAGCAGGAAATTGATGGTAGGATAAAGGAGCCATGGTTGACGAGATGTGAACCATCTAATGAAGATGAAGAAAGAAGCTTACTTATATTTTAAGTATCAATCAGGACTCTAGGGAATTACAAGGTAGCCAGGAAAGAGGAGAGTTAGAAAGGAGCATGGGAAGGCCTTGGCGAGTAGAATTAAGGAAAACCTCAAGGTGTTCTACAAGCATGTGAAGAACTGAAGGATAACTAGAGTAAGGGTAGGACTGATGAGGGTTAGAACAGAAAATTAGTATTTGATCTTGAGGAGGAAGAGGAGGTCCTTAATAAACACTTTTCTTCAGTATTCACCAGTAAGAGGAACCATGGCGTTAATGAGGATAGTGTTAAGCAAACCAATGTGCTAGAAAATTTTGGTTTTATGAAAGAGGATGTGTTGGAACTTTGGAAAACCATTATGATGGCTAAATCCCCATGGCCAGATGCAATATACCATGGTAGCGTAGTGACTGGCGCAACGCGAGTGTAGCTCAGGGTGTCAAAGTCCAGAGTTCAATCCAGACATTTTTAGTAAGAGGTCTGTACATCCTCTCTTTAGAATGTATGGGTTTTCCCCAGGTTCTCCAGTTTCTTCCCTCAGTCCAAAGGTACATTAGTTAGTAGATTAATTGCTCATTGTACATTGTCCCATGACTGGGTTAGGATTAAATCAAGGGTTTGGGGGGATTTCTGGATGGCTAGACTTGAAGGGACTATTCCACATTGTATCTCCAAATAAATAAATACCTCAAGTTACTATGGGAACTGAGAGAAGAGATTCTTGTGCCTTTGGCAATGATTGTAGCATCCTCACTGGCAATCAGAGTAGAATTTGGTGATTGGAGGATAGCAAATGTTATTCCTTTGTTCAACAAAGGGAGCAGGAATCACACTGGGAATGACAGACCAGTGAGTCCTACTTCAGTGGTGGGTAATGTATTGGAGAATATTCTTAGCAACAGGATTTGGAGAGGCATCATCTGATTAGCAATAGTCAGCGTGGATTTGTGAGGGGCAAGTCATGTCTCACAAGCCAGATTGAATCCTTTGAGGATATGACAAAGCAGATTGATGAGGGAAGGGCAGTGGATGTGGGGCATATGGATTTTAGTAAGGCAATATAGAAGGTTCCCCATAGTAGGCTCATTCAGAAAGTCAAAGGCATGGGATCCAGTGATACTTGGCTGTGTGGGTGTAGAATTGGCTTGCCCATAGAAGGTAGAAGGTGGTTATAAATGGAGCATATTCAGTCTGGAGGTCAGTAATCACTGGTGTTCCACCAGGATCTGTACTGAGATCCCTGTTCTTTGTGATCTTTATAAATGACTTGGATGAGGAAGTGGAAGAGTGGGTTAGTAAGGGTGTGCAGATAGCATGAAGGTTGGTGGAGTTGTGGATGTTGTAGATATTGACAAGATGTAGACCTGGGCTAAGAAATGGTAGACAGTACTCAACCCAAAGAAGTATCAAGTGATTCACTTGGAAAGGTCAGATTTGATGGCATAATACAAGGTTATCGGCAGGATTCTTAGCAGTGAGGAAGAACAGAGTGATCTTTAAGTCCACGTCCATAGATTCCTCAAAGTTGCCACACAAGTTAAGAAGATGTGTGTTGTGTTGGCTTTCAATAGTCCTTGGATTGAGTTCAAGGGCCATGAGGTAATTTTGCAACTGTATAAATTAGTGATTAGACCACACATGGAGTATTGTGTTTATTTCTAATCACTTCATTATAGGAAGAATGTGGAAGCTTTAGGAGGTTGCAGAAGAGATTTACCAGGATTTAAAAGTCTATGGCCCAAGAGGGTAAGCTTTAGCAAACTTGGGCTTTTCTCTCTGCAGCAAAGGAGGTTGAGAAGTGATTTGACACAAGTGTACAACGAAACAAGAAATGTAGATTGAGTGGATACCCAGAAATTTTCTCACTGGGTGGAAATGGTTAATTTTAAGGTGATTAGAGGAAAGTATAGGGGGGATCTCAGAGTTAAATTTTTTTACGCAGAGAGTGTTAGATGTGTGGAATGCCTGCTAGGGGTGGTAGTTGAGGCAGATTTAGATGCATTTATGGAACTCTTATATTGATATATAGATCATATAAAAATACGGGGATACATAAGGGAGAAGGGTTACATTGTTCCTGGAGTAGATTAAAAGGTTGGCATAGCATAGTGGGCCAAAAGGCCTGTACCGTGCGATAATGTTCTTTGTTTTATATTCTATGTTCACTCCACTAGTTGCCCTGGCACACTGGTTTGCATCCTTCTACAACTCTAGTTTAACCCCCTCCCCCTTCCTGGAGCAGCCCTAGCAATCCTTTCCAGTTCAGGTGCAAACCATCCCTTTGTAGAAGTTCTACATTCACTGGAAGAGAGCCCTCTGAAGCCTTCCTTCCTGCACCATCTCCTTAGCCACACTTGAAACTGTATTATGTTCCTACTTCTTGCCTCGTTAGCAGATGGCACAGGTAGATATCCTGAGATCACCACTCTGGAAATCTTGTCCTTTAACTTAGCTCCTAAATTCATTTTTCAGGACCTCATCACCCTTTCTGTCTACATCATTGATAATGATGTGAAACAAGACCTCTGGCTACTCACCTGCCCCTTAAAAATGGACTTTAGCTGAGATGTCTGTGACCCTGACACCTGAGATCAATATACCGTCCAGGAATCTGGTTCTTGTCCACAGAACCTTCTGTCTTTTTCCCCTAACCAATGAATCTCCTGCTACTACAGCTCCTCCCTTGTTCCATCTTCCATCTAAGTCAGACTGAGCCAGACTCAGTGCCAAACTCTGCTGTAACATTCCTCTGCTAGGTCTGTCTGCATCATTATAGGAAGGATGTGAAGGCATGAATTAAGGAGATTGAGAGGGGATCTGATTGAAACATATAAGATTATTAAGGGATTGGACAAGGTAGAGGCAGGAAATATGTTCCAGATGCTGGGACAGTCCAGTACCAGAGGGCATGGTTTGAGAATAAGGGGTAGGTCATTTAGGACAAAATTAAGGAAAAACTTCTTCTCCCAGAGAGTTGTGGGGGTCTGGAATGCACTGCCTCAGAAGGTAGTGGAGGCCAATTCTCTGGATGCTTTCAAGAAGGAGCTAGATAGGTATCTTATGGATAGGGGAATCAAGGGATATGGGGACAAGGCAGGAACCGGGTATTGATAGTAGTTGATCAGCCATGATCTCAAAATGGCGGGGCAGGCTCGAAGAGCCGAATGGTCTACTTCTGCACCTATTGTCTATTGTCTATTGTCAATGGCGATGGTATGCAAGAAGGTTACCAGATGATGTTTGGCTTAGTAGACATGAGATATAAAGCATATATAACAATTACAGCATGGAAACAGGCCATCTCGGCCCTTCTAATCCGTGCCAAACACTTACTCTCAGCTTGTCCCACCTACCTGCACTCAGACCATAACACTCCATTCCTTTCCTGTCCATATACCTATCCAATTTTTTTTTTAATGACAAAATCGAACCTGCCTCTACCACTTCTACTGGAAGCTCATTCCATACAGCTACCACTCTCTGAATAAAGAAGTTCCCCCTCATGTTACCCCTAAACTTTTGCCCTTTAACTCTCAACTCATGTCCTCTTGTTTGAATCTCCTCTACTCTTAATGGAAAAAGCCTATCCAAGTCAACTCTATCTATCCCCCTCATAATTTTAAATACCTCTATCAAGTCCCCCCTCAACCATCTACGCTCCAAAGAATTAAGACCTAACTTGTTCAACCTTTCTCTGTAACTTAGCTGCTGAAACCCAGGTAACATTCTAGTAAATCTCCTCTGTACTCTCTCTATTTTGTTGACCTCTTTCCTATAATTTGGTGACCAGAACTGTGCACAATACTCCAAATTTGGCCTCACCAATGCCTTGTACAATTTTAATATTACATCCCAACTCCTATACTCAATGCTCTGATTTATAAAGGCCAACATACCAAAAGCTTTCTTCACCACCCTATCCACATGAGATTCCACCTTCAGGGAACTATGCACCATTATTCCGAGATCACTCTGTTTTACCGCATTCCTCAATGCCCTACCATTTACCATGTATATCCTAGTTTGATTAGTCCTACCAAAATGTAGCACCTCACACTTATCAGTATTAAACTCCATATAACCAAATAACCATATAACAATTACAGCATGGAAACAGGCCATCTCGGCCCTTCTAGTCAGTGCCGAACACTTACTCTCACTTAGTCCCACATAACAGAGTCCCACATAAGAGAGGTTGGACAAAATTGGGTTGTTTTCTCTGAAGCGCTAGAAGATGAGAGGAGATCTGATATAGGTTTATAAGAATATGAGAAGCATCAATAGACTAGACAGCTAATAATCATAAACACAAGAGATTCAACAGATGATGGTAATCCAGAGGAACACACAAGAAATGCTGGAGGAACTCGGCAGATCAGGCAGCATTATCGAGAGGAATTGAGTCAAAGTTTTGGGCCAAGACCCATCATCAGGATCATCCCCCAGGGAATAAACATCTAACACTACAGTATCTACATGGATTTAAGGTCAGAAGGGGTAAGTTCACAGGAGATGTGCAACTTTTAAACAGGGGCAAACATTAATCATTTGCCAGTCCTCCAGAACCTTGTGTGTGGCTAGAGAGGACATAAAGATACCAGTCAAGACCCCACCAATTAAATCCCTTGCCTCCATCAATAACCTGGGATAAATCCCATCAGGCCCTGGGGTCTTATCCACCTTAATACTCATTAGGAGATCCAACACTTCCTTTTCCTTAACTTCCAAACATAGGTATACACTCAGCACTGATCTCCTGGAACAGGATAATTTAATCCAGATAAAAAGTACAGTGTCCACTTTTATGAAAAGATTAGAAATATATAAGCAAAACACTGGGAGAAGAATGTTCTCAGTTTCCCTGCTCAGAAAGTATGGCACTCTCTTTCACAGACGCTGATTTGCAAGAGCACTGCTTACATCTGCAGTCACTGAAGAAGGATTTTCAGAATAGATTCAAGGACTTAAACGATCTGGAAATTCCAGACTAGGCAATTAACCTATTTCTTTGCAAGGTGGAAGAACAGGAAGAAAGTTTACAAGAATAAATTAGCAAAATTCAGAATGATGAAGCCAAAATGCTTTTCAAAAATGTCGGCTTTTGTGATATGTCATACACTGTCATATGACATTTCCTGCTGTTTGAAGAAAAGCCAAAGTGCTCTTCACTGAATTTCCCTCCTCCTACCTTGTTGAAAGAGGATTCAGTGAAGTGAACCACATATCACAAAAAACAGAAACTGCATGGTCATTGTTATGTGTGGGGACTTCAGGCTTTTGCTATCACAACTTGAACCAGATATTTCAACGCTTGCCAAAAACCATCAAGCTCAAGGATCACAGTGATATCAAAGCTGCTGTACTGCACAGAGGTACTGTGTAAGCTAAGTTTAAATACAAATAAAAATCTAAAGCAAAATCCTTTTTCTCATGTCCGTATATGCTACACATGTTTTTACACCACGGGGGTGCAGGAAAGTACATTGTGCTTAAGGTGGGTGTTGGCAAGTATGAAGGTGCTTTGGGGGGGACATTAGACTAAGAATGTTTGGGAAACCCTGTATTGGAGTTATTACTCTGTTTTGGATTTATTGAATACGCCCACAAGGATTCTAATCTCAGGATTGTATATGGTGACATATATGTACTTTTATAATAAATTAACTTAGAACTTTGAGCTCTGAACAGCATAACCAATAGGCCCAATGGGTACATTTAATGTCAGAGGCATGTATACAATATACATCCTGAAATTCTTTCTCTTCACAAACATCCATGAAAACAGAGGCATGCCCCAAAGAATGAATGACAGTTAAAAGTTAGAACTCCAAAGCCCCTCCCCAGTTCCCCCTTCCTACGCAAAAGCAGCAACAAGGCAACAACCTCCCCAACCCCAACTCCACCAGCAAAAAAAAGCATCGGTGCCCCCCACCGAACACTCCAGCATGCGGCAAAGTATTACTAAAGGCACAGACTGCAGCCCCCCAAAAGCTACTGATTCTCCCTGCCCCAGCATTGAATCAGCCCGACTCCAGAGCCACAAAAATCCGGCACCCTGAAGGCGTGCTAGTCTTTCAGGCCGTGTCCTTGGGATGCTGAAAGTGGCTGGACATGAGGCCCTGAGAGGGGGTCCCATTCCTGCAAAGAAGTGAAGTCAGAGTCTAACACTAGGTCAGGGTCTTCAAAAGAACCTTGAAAAGGAAAGAAAGAGATATCAAAGATAGAAATAGAGCAGTTTCCAAAGATGCAAGCAAAGGAGTTGCCATTTAGCACCATTATAGCTTTTCTCTGCCCTCTGAATGCTACTGGCACGGTCATGAATAATGTGTGCTGGGTGGTAGCAGGGTTTCCAGAAGTCTCACGGCTTCTCCGTATCAGAACTGGCTGCTTTTGCCAGTCATTCATCCGTGATCTGGCTCAGTTTTCCTCTCTCTGTTAGTAGAATCTAACCTGCTAGGTATGTCCCACAGCATTGCTGTTAGCAACACAACACAGGCAATAATCTGCCTCTCAGCGCCACAGGCACCCATTTCACCTGGTCTCATCCTATCAGAGATATTCCCTTTATCCTACCGTCTCTCCAGTGAGAACATGTTTTCTCTTTTTTGGTGCATCAGCTAGCACTCTTGCAAATTTCTCCACATGTACTGTGGAGGATATTCGGACTGGTTGCATAGTCGCTGCTCGTGGAGGCTCCAATGCACAGAATCGCAAAAGGCTGCAGAGGTTCGGAGATTCAGCTGGTTTCACCACGGGTACAATCCTCACCACCATCAAGAGGGCAGAATCTATCTTCAAGCACCCTCACCATCTGGGACATGCGTCTTTTCATTACTGCCATCAAGGACGATGCACAGGAGCCTGAAGACCCACAATCAGCATTTTAGGAACGGTTTCTTCCCCTCTTCCATCAGTTTCTGAATGCCCTATGAATCCATGAACACCACCTCATATGTCAGTGATAATAAACCTGATTCTGATTATCCAGTTTTGACAACGAAAAATTAAGTCTATTGCTTCTTCCACAAATGCTACCTGACTTGTTGAGCCATTCATCATTTTCTTTTTTATTTCAGGTTTGTAGAATCTGCATTTTTTATTTAAATTTACCTACTACTTTTGGAGTTAGTGCCTAAATTGATTCAGGCAAGCAAGACTCATATGCTTCACACCTTTTCAGTTTCCTGGGTTCAGTCCAAAATTTCAGTCAAAAAATGCATTCCACACCCAATATGCAAAATGCCAATGGCCAATAGACACCTGACACCTTATATCAGATAAATTATCCTGTTGGCCATGTTTAAAACTTGTAAAGTAAGCTGTATACTTGTACAATGTAACTCAAAATGCAGTAGATTAAATGGACAAGAAGTTCCTCAGCAAGACGCTGTTGATGCAGTATAGGTGGTGAATAATGTTGTAATATTAGCAGAACGCAGACCATTTTGTGATCAATTTTTCCCTAAAGACATTTTCTTTAAAGATTGGCTTTATTTGGTCACCGTGGTAGTGTAGCCATGAAAGGGACACTATTACAGCTGGGACGTCAGAGTTTGGAGTTCAGTTCCAAGACATCTGTAAGGAGTCTGTACATGGAACGTATTGGTTTTCTCTGTGTGCTCCACTTTCCTCCCACAGTTCAGAGACTTTCCAGTGAATAGGTTAATTGTTCACTGTAAACTGTCGCACAATTAAGATAGGGTTAATTCAGGTATTGCTGGTGGCACGGTTAAATAGGCAAGAAGGGCCTATTCTGCACTCTATCTCAATAAACAAGTAAATTTGGCATATATACAATAAAAAATCAACACAGATATTAATGGCATCAACGCCAACAAAGTCTGAGAATGCACTGTGAGCATCTTGTAAGTGTAACCATGCTTCCAGCACTTACATAGCAGGACTACAAATTACCAACCCTAACCTGTATGTATTGAAACATGGGAGGAAAGCAGAGCACTTGAAAGCAACCCAAGCAGTCATGGGAAGAAAACACGAAGTCCTTACAGACAATGGAGGGAATTAAACCACCATCTTATATCTGACGCAGTAAAGCATTATACTGCCGCTGTGCTTCAATGCCACCCACTAACCGCTAACAGGCTGGATAGTTCTACCAAGAAGCCTGACGAGCTTGTTGAAGTAGATTGTAATGGTAGCTGAGCTCACTTAAAAAACGGTTGATCAAAAGTGTGTCTGTATTCATGATTGTTATCGGGTTTATGGTGACATCAAGCTCTGGTTCAAGATGGTGCTGGAGGAACACAATGACGCCTTTCTGGCAGCAAATAAAACTACTCTTTCTGGTAAAAAAGATCCCAGCAATCAATAGCCTGTATCTTCTCTTTGGAGTTAAGCTTTTGAACTGCCTGTATGAATTGAATCAAATTGAATTGACTTTATTACTTACATCTTTCATATACCTGAGGAGTAAAGATCTTGACGTTACGTCTCCATCTAAATGTGTAATGTGCAATTTATAGTAATTTATAATAAATATTATCTACAACAGGATAGTCAATATAACACAGAAATACAGTTGTGTCAGCATTAAATAAGCAGTCTGATGGCCTGGTGGAAGAATCTGTTTGTCCTGGCTTTTATGCCGTGGTACCGTTTCCCGGATTGTAGCAGTTGGAACAGTTTGTGGGTGGGTTGACTTGGATACCCAATGATCCTTTTTACACACCTGTCCTGATAAATGTCCTGAATAGTGGGAAGTTCACAACTACAGATACGCTAGGCTGTCCGCACCACTCTCTGCAGAGTCCTGCGATTGAGGGAAGTACAGTTTCCATACCAGGCAGTGATGCAGCCAGTCTGGATGCTCTCAGATGTACCCCTATAGAAAGTTCTCAGCACTTCGGGGCCCAAACCAAACTTCTTCACCACACAGCCGGCATGTGCAGACCACGTGAGATCCTCGGTGATGTTTATGCTGAGGAACTTAAAGCTGTTCACCCTCTCAACCCTAGATCCACTGATGTCAATAGGAGCTAGCCTGTATCCATTCCTCCGGTAGTCCACAATCAGCTCCTTTGTTTTTGTGACATTGAGTGAGAGGTTTATTTTACACACCACTGTGTCAGTGTGATGACTTCTTTGTTGTAAGCTGCCTCATTATTTTTTTAAGATTAGGCCAATCAGTGGTGTCATCAGCAAAATCAATTAGCAGATTGGAGCTGTGGGTGGCGACACAATCATGAGTATACAGAGAGTAAAGGAGGGGGCTTAGGACACAGCCCTGAGGGGCACCTGAGTTGAGGGTCAGAGGGTTGGAGGTGAGGGAGCCCACTCTTACAACCTGCTGGTGATCTGACAGGAAGTCCAGGATCCAGCTGCACAAGGCAGGGTAAAGGCTGAGGTCTCTGAGCTTCTTGTCGAGCCTGGAGGGAATTATGGTGTTGAATACTGAAATATAGTCCAAGAATAGCATTCTCACATAAGCATCCTTCTTATTATCCTATTATCCATCAATAATAGCATCCTTCTTCTCCAGATGTGTAAGGACGGTGTGTAGAGCTGTGGTTATTGCGTCGTCTGCTAATCAGTTGGGTCGGTAGGTAACTATCAGGGTAAAAAAGATTTTTGGTGTCGTCTTTGATATTACTGGTTAGCTTACCTTCATATTTCATCTTTTTCCTTCTTATAGCTTTTTTTAAATTTGGCTTTCTTTGGGTTTTAAAGGCTTCCCAATCCTTTAAATTCCACTAATTTTTGCTCTATTATATGCCGTCTCTTTCACTTTTATGTTGTTTTAGACTTCCGTTGCAGGCTATAGTTGCATCATTCTGGCTTTAGATATTTCTTCTACTTTGGGATATATTTATTCTGCACCTTCTGAATTCAAGGTTGTTAAACCGGTCTGTTCTGCCATCATCCCTGCTACTGTGTTGTTTTCACGTAGTTCAGTGTAGTTTTTGTACTGTTTCATGTAGCACCATGGTCCTGAAAAATGTTGTCTCATTTTTACTGTGTACTGTACCAGCAGTTATGGTCAAAATGACAATAAATGTGACTTGACTTGAGAACATCACAATAGGTAGAGATGAGGGTCCTTTTATACAATAGTGTCTCCCTGGCATTTCATTCCAGCACCACCGCCCAACTCACTTTCTCTGTCCTCCTCCACAACCCCAACGCCTTTATGCACAGGGGATTCTGCCACAAAATCTGTATGTGCAGCATGTGCTCCCAAGTGAATCTACCTCTCACCCCGTCAACATCACATGAACATTGGAAAGCACTATAAATCCCTCCAGTTCTTCCTGATTGACTCACCCAACTCTCCTCTCATCTTGGGTTATCCCCCCAGCTCTCCACTCACAACCTTCACGTTGCCTGGTCATGCAGTTCACTGCTGAGTTGTAACCCCAGCTGACTTCACTCCGTAAATCTATGGAGACTGAGGAAAATCGCAACTTCACCAAACTCGTATATATCTTAGCCATTGCCTTCAGTAAAGTGGAAGCCAGCACCCTGCTGCCTCACAGACCACATAACTGCACTATCGACCTTCTTCAGACCTCCCCGAGGTAATCTGTTCTCCCGTTCCCCTCCTAAGACCCAAAGCATAAGTGACTACGTCACTAAAGCACTACAGCGATGCTTTATTTTTCCATCACAGTCCATAGCTGTCAAAAATAAAGATAGAGATTGGAAATATTTTGGAAAATGTGTAGCTCAGATGGTTGATGGTCTGGTTGAGTTTTTCTCTGATCTTGGCAATTTACTTACAAACGTTTCACACCATAATACATACAAATGTTGCAGCATGCTGCTATGCCGAGTGACTTGGGAGTGCTTGTGCATGAATCACAAAAGGTTGGTTTGCAGGTGCATCAGGCTATGGAGAAGGCAAATGGAATGTTGGCCTTCATTGCTAAGGGATAGAATTACTGGTGAGGCTGCACCTGGAGTATTGCATGCAGTTCTGGTCTCCTTACTTGAGGAAAGATATACTGGCTTTGGAGGCAGTGCAAGGAGGTTCACCAGGTTGATTTCAGAGATAAGGGGGTTAGATTATGAGGAAAGATTGAGTTGCCTAGGCCTGTACTCTTTGAAATTCAGAAGGATGAGAGGAGATTTTATAGAAACATATAAAATTATGAAAGGGATAGATAAGGTAAAGGCAGGAAAGTTGTTTCCAATGGTAGGTGAGACTAGAACTAGGGGACATAGCCTCAAAATACAGGGGAGTAGATTTATGATGGAGATGAGAAGGAAATGCTTTCCCCAGAGAGTGGTGAATCTGTGGAATTCTCTGCCCAATGAAGCAGTGGGGGCTACCTCAGTAAATATGTTTCAGACAAGGTTGGATAGACTTTTACATAGTAGGGGAATTAAGGGTTGTGAGGAAAAGGCAGGTAGGCGGAGATGAATCCATGGTCAGATCAGCCATGATCTTGTTGAAAGGCAGAACAGGCTCGACAGGTTAGATGCCCTACTCCTACTCCTATTACTTATGTTCTTATATGAATAGATATCATTAGTGTGCTGCTGGTAGTGGTGTGCTCTCCAAATATTTGGACTTTATATACTTGTCAATCAGTTTATTGATTGTCATTTCAAAAAATCATTTGTGATGTGGGGAGGATATCTTGTCGCTGATTGGTTGTATGGGAAACTTTGTGTGTTGCAGTCTGGAATTTTGCCCACATTGGCTCACAAACAGGATTGAGGTCTACGTGTTCATTTACAGAATTGTTCACAGAAAACCATGGTTCTAGGAATTCTGCGTGTTTGCTTGCGCCGTCACTTTCACTGATGCCCAGTTCAATTTGTGCCCCTCTCTATCTTTGTGGTTGGAGATTAGGTAGAGTTGGTCATTCCACTTTACAGCCTATTGATATTCATGGATCATAATGTATGGTTTTCTCCCAGTTTGGCCGATGTAATATTTGCTGAAGTCCCCGCACTGGATTTTCATCTACCTCTAGTACATCCTTATCTTCATCAAGACCACATCTGTCACAACCACTCAGTCCTTCAGCATCTCCTCAAAAACCAGCCATACTGCAGGTTAACAAAATTCCAGTTCCACACCCCAGTCATTTCCTTTGTGGGTTATGTCCTTTCACCGCAAAGCCCATGGACCCAGAGAAAGTGTGCACCATCATTGAATGGTCATGACTGAGCTCCCTCAAACAGCTGCAGTGCTTATTGGACTTCAACTTCTACACCTATTTCATCAGCAACTACAACCAAATCATTGCTCCTCTGACTTCCTCACCAAATCACCTACCTCATGAATAATGTGGTCTGCAACATCAGACAATGCTTTCGAGGATCTCAAGAGATGATTCACAACTGCTCCTATTGTCCGGCATCCAAACTCATCTGGACCTTTTGTAGAGGTGGACACATTTGTCATAGGTGCCAGGGACATCCTCTCCCAGCAAGGACCAGATGGGAAGACACACCCTTGAAATATCCCCAATGCCATTATGGACAAAGGAATAACATTTGTCACCCTTCAAGCTTCTGGTACTAATTCTGTGGCCAATGAGGACACAAAGATCGTTGCCAATGTGCAGCAATCCCTTCTCTCACTTACTGTAGTAACCTGGGGTTTACATTGCCAAGCACAGGGACTCATCTGTCCTAACACTTTTCAAAAGTACCATTTATTCACAGCCACATTCCAGCACAAGAGCCTGTTTTACGCTGTCCTTACCTTCAGCAAGTTCCCTCTCATTGGTGAATACCGAAGTAAAGAATTCATTAAAGACCTCCCCTACCTCCTCCGACTCCCGGCATGTTTTCTCTTCTGTTCATACTCGGCCTTACCTTCAGTCTAGTCATCCTTGAGCTCACCATTTATATGTAGCATGTCTTGGGGTCTTCCTTAATCCTATCTACCAAGGCCTTCTCATGCCCTATTCTAGCTCTCCTAAATCCATTCTTAAGCTCCTTCCTAGCTAACTTGTAACTCTCTTGAGCCCTGTCTGATCCTTGCTTCCTGAACATTAATTAAACTTCTTACTACCTCTTTACTAGATGTTCCATAACTGTTGGAAACCATGGTTCCTTCACCCTACCCTGTTTCAATGGGCCAAACCTAATCAGAACCCCCATCAAGTGCAACTCCACATTTATTTTATGCATTTCCCTTAGTACATCTGTTGCAATTTACACTCCCAAGTTCCTGCCTAATTGCATCATAATTCCTCCTCCTCCAGTGAAATAATTTCCTATTCTGTCAGCTCTCACCCATCTGTAAGACTATGGTAAAGGTTAGAAGTTCTAATCACTGTGTCTGAAATGCTCATCTGATAGATCTAATACTTGACCTGGTTCATTGCATAGCATCAGATCCAGTATGGCCTCTCCTCCATTTGGCCTGTCTGCATAGTGTGTCAAGAATCCTTCCACAACACAAATTCCATTCCATCTGAACCTCTTGCACTAAGGAGGTGTCAATCAATATTAGGGAAGTTGAAGTCAGCCAAGACAGAAAACCTGTTATTTTTGCCCTTTACTAATTTATCATCGATCTGTTCCTTGGCGTCTCTGTTGCCAAGGGGGTGGGGGGTTGGAGGGGTGAGGGTGGCAGGTTTACAGAATACTCTTAATAGAGGGATTGTTCATTTCCTGTTTCTGACTTCCACCCACACAGACAGTAGACAATCCCTCCATCCCTGATACAATCCCTGATTAGCAATGCCACTCCTCCACCTCACTTACTTCCCTCCCTGTCCCTTTTGAAACATCTAACCTCTGGAACATTCAGCAGCCATTCCTACCCATATGAGAGCCAAGCCTCTGTAATGTACTGGCCCATGCTCTAGGTTCACTACCCTTGTTCCTAATATCTCTTGTGCTAAAGTAGTCACATTTCAACCCATCCAGCTGTGGCAATTATGCCCTATCCATTGCCTATCCTTCCTCCCAGCTTCTCTACGTACCACATCTACATTCACACTAACTGCCACATACTGTTTCTCATCCCCCTGCAAAACTAATTTAAACCACCCCCCACAACAGCTCTAGCAAACAACCTCTAATGTTATCGATTCCCCTTGAGATCAGGTGCAGCCAATCTTTTTCATACAGGTCATACTTCATCTGGAAGAGATCCCAATGATTCAGAAATCTGAAATCTTGCACACTGCACCAATTCTTCAGCCACATTTATCTGCCAAAACATCCTATTTTTACCCTCACTGTCAGATGGCACAAGCAGCAACCCAGAGATTACTATCCTTGAGTTCCTGCTTTTCAGCTTCCTACCACTCTTCAGGGTATCAGCCCTTTTCCTGCCACCGTTCTTCGTACCAATATGTATCACAACCTCTGGCTGCTTACCCTCGCACTTTCGATTGCTGGTGTTCCAATCTGAGATGTCCCTGACCCTGACAACTGGAACGTAATATACCATCTGAAATGTCTTTCATTTCCTGAAGGAAGCTTTTTCACCTCCTGCCTGTTCCTCTAACTATTGAATTCCCAATCATCACCACTCTCTCCTTCTCCTTCCTTCCCTTCTTAATCCCAAAGCCACCCTCAGTGCCAGAGATCTGGTTGCTGCAGCTTTCCTCTGGCAGTTCATCATTCACACAATTTTTCTCCTTGCTCTTCTTAGCTGGCCCCTGGTGACTCAGTCTGTGATGTTACGTATCCCGTAACTGGATCACTTACCGGTAAAGATAGAGAGGTCCGTTGAAGTCTGATGGCACTATTTTGTAGAAGTTTTTATTTATAAAGGGGCACAAAAATAAGGTTAATACAAACATTCAGATAACATACGTCGTCAATACTCAATCTAAAGTGCAGGTATAGTAATAATCAATAAGAAATAAGCTCTATCGTTGTCTAGGGGTAATATATATATTGTCCAATGTATATCTAAAAGTCTCTTGTGGTCACTGCAGTTCCACCAGCTGCCGTCTTTTGGGTGTCGCGGTGGTGCACTTTGTTGGAGAGAGAGAGATAGGGATAGAATGGAACAGTTACCCGGCGGGTTTTTCCAACCTTTATGAGTTCGATCCGTCGGAGTCTCGTTGGGGAATGGCCGCTCACTTGTGGCCTCTCCTGTAGCTAAAGCCGTTCTTCCATGGTGAGGCCGCCAATCCCAGGCAAGGAAAAGACGCACACGAACCTCACCACCGGCTGTCGCTATTAAACGCTGTCACAGGATTTCTAGCGTGTCTTCTGGTGCGTCTGGGGGGCCGTCTTTACAACCCCTCTTTTATCTGAACTCACGGGGTCTCAGATGTCAATCAGGTTGGGATGATGCAATCTCTCTCCATCTCTCCACCCACGTTGCCCTGAGGGTATACACGTAGTACAGTTCCCAATTCACAAAGGTGTCTCCACGAGACAATGACCACAGTCGCCAGCTTTTGCCTCGCCGTGAAACGAGGGACACCGCACGTATCTCTCTCGTCTCTTGGGTCATTGACCCCCCCTTCACTAGGGCTCTGGCGATTCTCACAAAGGAGGGGGCTGGGATCATAACAGTGGGTTCTGAAATGTAACCCATAGGCTCTTCCACAAATTAGGTGCTGGGTGATGGTGGGTTTCTGCCATTTACATTGGGTTCTGCACGGTCTCTACATGTGGGCTGAAGGGGTTTCATGCCATCCCAAATGCTCTTACTCCACTTTGAGAGACACAACTCACTTTAAAATCCATTACCTCTGGGTGGTTAAGATAGCCTGTTCCCAGCCCTCCCATCAAACCCACTTTGCAGGAGGACGCAACAGATACCCCAGGCTTGGCAGCAGACTGTGGCTCCTTTCAAAACACAATGAATTAACTCACTCAAAAGGAATCAATTTCATAGATTTACAATAGAACAGCAGATTAGCAGCAGCTTGAAAGTGTGCTGGATTGAGGATGGGGGTGGTGCATGGGGGCAGGACATACAGGGAGGCAAGTTTCATTACGCAAATGTTCACTGGTGTTACTTAAATATTATAAAATAAGGAGGACTCAGAGCAAAACTTTAGCAATTTGCAAGAAGCTGTGTATTGTTCGCCAGCTTGATGTGGAATGCGACTGACAACTGAGCAGCTGGCTTCCCTCCTACACCTCACAGAACTGAAATGATGAAAGATTGAGAGAGCTTTTCATTACCATTTAATCTTGGGTTTCATATCAGTGTGGGAGATGGGGTGGATAGAATGTCAATGATGGAATGACAGTGGAGGATGGTGTAGATGTGTGGGAACATGTTATCAAGAACCATTTTCATATGTGCATATGTGCATATATGTGCATATATATATTTGAGTAGGTGTTTCTCAAGAAAACTGTACCTTGAACAATGCAAATATCACTGCGACTCATCGTGAAAATCAACATTTATTTTTGGCTGTGTTCCATTGCGCAGGGTTTCTGATTCCATGAAGAGACCTATGCTCCCTGGAAGATCTTTCTACGTTTGACCTGATGGGACTACTGCCCTTTCTGCATCCAGTATCTCCCTTCGATAATATATAACACTTATGAACTGGCACTGCTTTGCTCACTCCTCTGAAGCTTCTCTGTCCACTATAATAGCCATAGTTCATTGTTCTTGCCAAGAGGAGTGCCTCTATTAGAGCTACTGCCCCTCTCTGACTCCAGGCTATTGTACGGCTGGCTGCAATTAATCCGATTCAAGTTTCAGATATACTTACTATCAATGAGTGCAGATATTATACAACCTTGAGATTTGCTTTCTCGCAGGTAGCCACAAAACAAGAAACCCGAAAGAGCCCAATTAAAGAAAAAAAGGAATAAAAATAAAAAATAAAAGACTGTCCCTCAATGTGCAAGAGACAAGGGGGAAAAACACAAATCATGCAAACAATTGAAGCAGACGACAACATTCCAAACCAGACCTGAGTCCTCAGTTCTAAACCCCAGTGTAGGCACAAACCCTTGCTTATTAGTTCATCTAATTCATGGGCATGGAGCACAGCAACCAGGGCAGTCTTCAAAGCCTCAACATCATGGAGAGAGGAGTGACCATCATGGAGAACAAGAGAAATTGGCTCTCATCCCAGATCCTGACACCCTGTGTTTTCAGTCTATCTGGGCCAGCATTTAAATTGTTTAAACAGCAAGTCATACCTCGCACTTGGACTGGGGCACCGTTGCAGTGAAAGGGTCTGGGACTACACTACCCAGTGATGCACTGGGTCCAGATATCACGGCCCAGCCCAAAACCACTTCCAAGCTCTTCAAATCAGCTCGATGCCAAGAGTGATCCAACTTTGTACACAGGCCGGTTGTACAGCCACCAAATCTCCTCTGCATGGGCCCCAACTTCTCCTTTCAGTGCCCAGAGTGATCTAGCCTCCTACCCGGGCCAGTCATAAGGACATTGGAACTCCATCCGCAACACAGCATCTCAGCTCATTCCCCAAACTCGCCTCACCATTGCTCGCTCCTTGACTGGTTGCAGAGATAATTTAACACAAATTACCTCAGAAAAGGTCTTTTCATTGATGTTTTGAGTTGGATTCCTTATCTTTTTAACTACCAGAAAGCTGTTGCACGCATTCAGTAGTGCCATCTTAACCGGAAGTGATTAAGTGTTTGAAATTCCTTGGGGAATAGAGTGCTTTGTGGTTTACCATTTCTTAAGAGTGTAAACCAAATTAATGATTTTGCACATTTTTGTTAGCTAATTATTTGAAGGGAGCACAATTTTGCACTGGCACTTCGTACAGAGATATTCTAGTGCAGCTGAATTAGAGGAAATCCAGTCTCTAGGCTGATATACATTAAAAGGCATGATGCTTCTGAAAAAGTATATTCATTTGCAACTCACGATATACTATCTTCTGATCTTCTGATATCTCTTTCAGAGCAAAGACTCCCTTAGGCACTACCTTAGGACTGATAACTTACCTATGCAAAATGGTCTGTTATCTATGCATGCACATTGATCTGATGTCTCTCTCACTGCAAAGTGAATACCCAAGTTATCCTCACCTCCCATGTGGTTGTTTTATTTAATTGATATGTAGTTATACAGACCCAACAGATTGTTGAAGAGTACGAACCTGAATGTTAACAAATATCACCAACTGCACTGATGGTTACAGGGCAGCAGACTTTGGAAGAATGGAGAGAGACAGTGAGAGGAAAGAGTGAAACAATACAGAGAAGACCATCATGGACGTTAACAAAGGGATGTATGAGTAACTGCATAATACACATAGAGATTCACAGTTAGAAAATCTAAAGTAAAACTAACATGTTGATAGCCTTAGTTAGGAAAGCAAATGAATTTGATAGTGCTTATGAGGACTGAGAATCATATATTGAGAGGGTTGAACTGTATTGTCACGTGAATGACGTGGATGAGAAAACGAATGTCCCCATGCTTCTTAAATTAATGGTGCTAGAACGTACAATCTTTTTACAACTTAGTGACTCCTGAAAAGCCAGCAAGCAAGATGTTCTATGAAACTGATACAGTTTTACAAAACCACTTCAACCCTAAACCACTGGTAATAACTGAGAGGTTTATATGCTACAAAATGAACCAGTCAAAGGATGAAAGCATTGCAGAACAACGCAAACTTTCCCAGTACAGTGACTTTAGAGATGGACTTTCTGATGCATTAAGGGACAAGTCTTGTATGTTGCATGCATAGTCAAAACACTCAAAAGAGGCTACTTTCAGAAAGAGATCAAACCTTAGAACAGGTACTGACCATTGCAATATCATTAGAGACTGCAGCAAAGGATGCAGAAAAACTATGGGAAAAGAGTTTAGAATGTGAAATGCACAATATGTCCCTGAATGGTGCAAAGAGCCAAAAATGTTATTGATGTGGCAAATCCTCCCATGATGCAAATAACTGTTAGTTCAAAGAAAAAGATTGCAGTAAATGTTATAGACAAGGCCACATAGAAAAAGCGTGCAAGTCAGACAAAAAGCACAACTAAAGAGAAAAACCACACATGGTGAAAAGTTTCAAACACTAAACTAAGCAAATACATAGAGTGTCTGAATGTGAAATTGAATCAGATAACACAGAGTCTGTCAACACTGAGCTGTCATGGCCAGAACTGCATAGCATTACTGAAGCAGATCCCAAAATCATATGGATCACAATAGATGTGTCTGGTGTAAAGCTGAAACTGGAGCTGGATACAGGGTCAGCTTTATCTATAGTTTCAGAGGCTGACTGCAATAAACTACCATTAGAAAATATCTCAATGATGCTAAAGACCTACACAGGTAAAAAAATATCTCCCAACAGCAAACTGAAATTGAATGTGACATTTGGAGGCAAAACACAGCAGTTAGAGGTTTATGTTTTGAAAAGTTGAGGGCCAGCACTTTTCCAATGTGAATGGTTGAGAAAATTCCAAATGGACTGGCACACAATCAAAGCTCTCACTATGTCATCAATAGGCCCAAAGGTAGCACGAAGCAGAGACAGTCACAGCTGCCTAATGCAAATGAGAAGGTGTTTGAGAAGGGGATTGGTAAACTCAAAGGTGTGAAGACCAGAACTGAGCTGAACTGGATGAAGCAGCAACATCAGTATTCCATAAAGCATACCTAGTCCCTTACACACTATGTCCTAAACTGGATGTTAAATTTCAGAGCTTGGAGGTGTCTGGCATTCTCTGCAAGGTTGAGTGGAGTGATTGGACCATGCCTATTATCCCAGTGATCAAGAAGGGGAAGGCCGGAGCTGTTTACATATGCAGGGACTTCAAAGTGAACATCAACCCTGTGTTATGTACTGTACATCTTTGGCAGATGGAGAGAGGTTTTCAAAGATTGACTTGTCACAAGCCTATCTGCAAATGGAGTTTGAGGACTCAAGCAAGGAACCAAGTGCTCCAAGATGTCCCAGCAATACAATGTTATCTTGATGACATTGTTATGACTGGTAAGAATGATGAAGAGCACCCCCAGAATCTTGGTGAAGTGCTTACCAGACTAAGTGTGTGTAAAGAGAGAGAAATATGAGTTTTTCAAGAATGAAATCTCATATTGTGGAGATGTCATTGATAAGCACGGCTTACGTAAATCACAAGAGAAGATTGAAGCAGTGCCGCAGGCACCCAAACCAGAAAATAGGTCACAACACAATGGGCCTTGTGAACTACTACCTCCAATTTCTTCCAAACAGTGTGGCACCCTTTGAGTGCACTGTTGCAGAAAGGAGCCAAGTGGGAATGGTCAGAAAGATATGAAAGAGCATTCAAGGAAATAAAGAGACTAATAACATCCGATTAACTGCTCACACATTATAACCCATCCCTGCCCAATTGACTGGTGTGCAATGTGTCCCTTTATTGAAGTGGACACCTGATAGGATACCTACAAGAACTGAACCACTGATGGACACAGTGGATGTTGGAGATCAGACATGGAAATATCATGTGGACCAGATACTGCATGCTTAGCCGAAGAACACACATGGGTTGACTGCATCCAACAAGATGGACACATTACAGCCATTCGACTTACCTCTCAGTGATGATCATGTCACTAACAACAACATAACACATGCATCAGAGAAAGTAGTCTTTGCCAAGACACCTGCCAAACCTGATACCAATCCATAGGTCCAGAGGTGATATCCTGAAAGAAACAGAGCACACCCAAAAGACTGCATCTTTAGTCTAGTGAAGTTAGTTATGGGCTGTTATTGTGAAAGCATGCTTATTTGAATATGGGTTGTAAAAGGAAAATCAGATGTTTTGTTACATATACAGTTTTATGTTACAGTAACCTAAAGGGGAAGGAAGTGAAATGTGTGGATCTATTTCTTTTAGAGCATTACGTATGATCTGTTGTCTACAGATGTGCATTGATCTGGTCTCACTGTCACTGCAAAGTGAATACATGAGTTAAACCCACCTACCGTGTGCTTGCTTTATTTAATTAATAGGTAGTTGTACAGACACAACACACCCTTTCATCATCATACTCAGTAAGTGAAGAGCAGACTCAAAGTTTGTGACAGCACAGGTAGGAATTCCCAACCACCTCAAAACTAACAAGAGAGAATATGAGTAAAGAACTTCTTTTATACCATAGTTACAATTATAACAACAAGAAACTGCTGAAAGCTAGACTAATTAATCATTTGGAATTATATTTTGAGATAAAACTTACCGAAACATTCTTACAATCAAAGGTATACTTCTCTCTTCAAAAAAAAATTCAGGTCTTATTTTTTATTTATATGCTACACAGAAAGTGTTGTGAAGGTAAAATTTATTGGAATGTGATCTGTTGAATCAATTGAAATGACATATTGGCAGAGAATGGAGGCATAAATTAAGGGAGTTATATTTTGCAACGTGAAAAGCAATAATTAAAATGGGAGTTGTGCAGTGTAAGGTCTAAAATATTTAATAAATCAGTGGTGTGTAGTGTTGTTGGCCAAGAATGGACTAAAGTGTGGAGGAAAACATTTAACTGGAATATGTCATGGACAGTAGAAATATACAAACCAAATGTCTTTTTGTTCTTGCCATGTGGTGGAAGGAATGGAGGCCACCATTTTGTAAGACTGTTCTGCAACCTCCATTTTGTGAACTATTTTGTAAACTGATTTTGCTCAGGAATAGCTGCATCAAAGCAATCAAAACTGCGCAGATTGAGACCCTACTGGTAATTGGACAGACTATAGATAATTTCCAAATGAGAAGCTGTTTGTGTGATTGATGCACCATCAATAACTCTTGGAGACGTGAGGCGAGATATAGGCTTTTATTGGCTAGAAGAAAGAACAAGCAGCAATTGACCACCATACTACATCCTGGAGACTGAGGCCAGGGCAGAGTTCCCAATCGCCTTTATACCGGGGTCCATGGGAGGAGCCATGGTCAGTGGGAGGAGCCACAGGAGCAGTCAGCGGGGGGGGCGTGTCCAGGCAGGTATATGTAGTTCACCACATTCACCCCCCCCCCCTTTGTTTTAAAAGAGAGTCCCCATGGGGCGAAGTTTCTTACAAGTATATTTACAGGTTAAGTCTATCAGGTGGTCGAATTTGTCGCTGCGATCTACGTAGCACCGGCTGTGATTGCACAGGTGCCGGTGGTGATTGCACCGGAGACGGTGGTTGTGCTGGTTCCGGCCTAACTGGAGGTGTCAGCCCACTAGGCATCAGTGATCCCTCATGCGTGTGCGAGGCGCCTGGTATATGCGCGTGCGAGACACCCAGTATAGGAGTGTTGTGAGGAGTCTGTGTAGGGCTCGGTGTGCGCAGTGTCACCTTGGGTACAGGGTTCATAGTTACCGTGGAGTGTTCGGGGTAGTGGTCTGCTGCTCCTGCGGGCGTCAGGTCGCGGACGGAGACCGTGTCCTCCCGCCCATCAGGTAAGACCACGTAGGCATACTGGGGATTCGCATGTAGTAGGTGAACCCTCTCGACCAGCAGGGAGTATTTATTGCTCCGTGCATGTTTCCGGAGCAGCACTGGCCCTGGGGATGTCAGCCAAGCTGGTAGGGTGGTCCCAGTGGCAGACTTCCTGGGAAAAGAGAATAGGCGCTCGTGAGGGGTGGCATTGGTGGACGTACATAACAGGGAGCGGATAGAGTGGAGTGCCTCAGGGAGGACCTCCTGCCATCAAGAGACCGGCAACCCTTTTGACTTAGGGGCTAAAAGTGTGGCCTTCCACACTGTGGCATTCTCCCTCTCCACCTGTCCATTTCCCCGGGGATTATAGCTCGTGGTCCTACTAGTAGCAATGCCCCTAGCCAGTAGGTACTGGTGCAGCTCGTCACTCATAAATGAGGACCCTCTATCACTGTGGATATAGCAGGGATATCTGAACAGAGTGAAGAGCTGGCACAGGGCTTTTATGACGGACGTGGCAGTGGTGTTGGGGCAGGGGATGGCAACGGGGAACCTCGAGTACTCGTCGATAATGTTGAGAAAGTAGACATTTCGGTCAGTGAAGGGAAGGGGGCCCTTAAAGTCAACACTCAGTCGCTCAAAGGGGCGGGTGGCCTTGATAAGTTGTGCCTTTTCAGGATGGTAGAAGTGTGGTTTGCACTCAGCGCAGACTTGGCAGTCCCTGGTCATCGTCCTGACGTCCTCAAGGGAGTACGACAGGTTCCGGACTTTCACAAAATGGTAAAGTTGGGTGACCCCCGGGTGGCAAAGATGTGCATGGAGGGCATATAGCTGGTCGAGCTGTGCGCTGGCACACGTTCCCCGGGATAGGGCATCAGGGGGCTCATTGAGCCTTCCAGGCCGGTACAGGATATCATAGTTGTAGGTGGAGAGTTCTATTCTCCACCGCAAAATTTTATCATTTTTGATTTTGCCCCGCTGTTGGTTGCTGAACATGAATGCAACTGAGCGCTGGTCGGACAGCAAGGTGAACCTTTTGCCGGCGAGATAGTGCCTCCAGTGCCTAATAGCTTCCACTATGGCCTGGGCTTCTTCCTCCACCGCGGAGTGCCGAATTTCAGGGACTTGAAGGGTACGAGAAAAGAATGCTACTGGCCTGCCTGCCTGATTGAGGGTAGCAGCAAGCGCGAAATTGGAGGCGTCACTCTCTACTTGGAAGGGAATGGTCTCGTCCACCGCATGCATCGTTGCTTTGGCAATGTCCCCTTTAATGCGGCTGAAGGCAGAGAGGGGAAATGTGGTAGACTTGACCAGGGGGCGGGCCTTGTCTGCGTAATGAGGGACCCATTGGGCGTAATAGGAAAAGAAGCCCAGGCACCGTCTGAGGGCTCTGAGGGTGGTGGGAAGAGGGAGTTCTAACAGGGGGCGCATACGGTCAGGATCAGGGCCAATGACCCCGTTCTCCACGACATACCCAAGGATAGCGAGTCGGGTGGTTCCGAACATGCACTTGTCCCTGTTATAAGTAAGGTTCAGGGCTTTGGCCACTTGGAAAAATCGTTGGAGGTTGGCGTTGTGATCCGACCAGTCGTGACCACAGATGGTGATATTATCCAGATAGGGAAATGTGGCCTTCAGTTGGCACTGGTCCACCATCCGGTCCATTTCCCTCTGGAAGACAGAGACACCATTTGTGACACCGAAGGGGACCTGCAGGAAGTGATAGAGCATGCCGCCCGCCTCAAAGGCGGTGTAGGGGCAGTCCTCTGGGCGGATGGGGAGCTGGTGATATGCAGATTTCAGATCTATTGTCGAGTACACCTTGTACTGAGCTAACTGGCTGACCATATCCGCGATGCGGGGTAGGGGGTACGCGTCAAGCTGAGTGAACCTATTGATGGTCTGGCTATAGTCCATGACCATCCTATTTTTCTGCCCGGTCTGAACAACAACCACCTGGGCCCTCCAAGGACTTGTGCTTGGCTCAATGATCCCCTCCCTGAGCAGCCACTGCACCTCTGACTGAATGAAGGCCCTGTCCCCCGCGCTGTACCTCCTGCTTTTAGTTGCCACAGGTTTACAGTCGGGGTTAGGTTGGCGAACAGCGATGGGGGAGGGATCTTGAGGGTGGAGAGGCTGCAAGTGGTGTCAGTAGCGCAGCTGTCAGCATGGTGCTGGGTGGGATGTGTGGTTTGGTGTGTGTGTGTGGTCAGTAGTGGGGTATATGACGAAGTCTCACAAAACTGAGGATTCCTGACAGTGAGCGGTGGGAGGGGCCCGTCATATGCCATAGTCACACTTTCGAGGTGGCTCTGGAAGTCCAGCCCCAATAGCACAGGTGCGCACAGTTGAAGCATGACCAGTAGAGCAAAGTTCCGATATTTTGTGCCCTGCACCACCAATGTCGCTATACAACCCACCCGGATGTCTGTGGAATGCGACCCAGAAGCCATGGTGACCCTCTGGCTTACCGGCTGTGTCACGAGTCCGCAGCGTTGCACTGTGTCCGGGTCAATAAAACTCTCAGTGCTGCCCGTGTCAAACAGGCAGCTAGTCCTGTGCCCCTCCACCAGGATGTCCATGTTTTAAAACTTCCAGCCAATAAAATTGATGCACCATCAATAACTCTCGGAGACGTGAGACGAGATATAGGCTTTTATTGGCTGGAAGAAAGAACAAGCAGCAAATGACCACAACACTGCATCCTGGAGACTGAGGAAGGGGCTGTGCCTCCAATCACCTTTATACTGGGGTCAGTGGGAGGAGCCACAGGAGCAGTCAGCGGAGGGGGGGGGGGGGGGGCATGTCCAGACAGGTATATGTAGTTCACCACAGTGTTGCTCTTTAATTAGATGGAACAGGTAGTTTTGTGGAAATGGCTGTCTATGTCTGTGACCTGAGGTAACCTGAGCCTAACAATTGGCTGATCTGGCAGAAGTGCTTTGATTTCAGGAAGAATAAAGAAAGAAGCTTTAATTACAAGTCATTACTTACAAGAAAGGCAATAAAACAATGCTACCAGAGTCAATGAAAAGCTGACAAGCATTAGCCAAATAGCCCACAAACAAAATTTAAACACAACAGTTTGAACTGATAAGGAAGGAGAATAAGATTGAGGGGAGGGGCTTCACATACAAACTGTAGTGTGTTTAATACTTCAGTAATACTTCAGGAATATTGTAAACATATTGTTTGATTAAACATTCTTTTGTTTGTTTACATAACTCATTACTGTTTATATGCAAGAAATATGCGAACGGCCTGCATCATGACATATATGTGTGTGCCTCACTAAAGAAAATTAAAGTGAAAACAAAGTAGGTATGCATCTCCCAGCTTCAGTGTTGTTCTTTTGTTTCGATTCCAGAATTACAAAACGTAACACAAACCAATGAGAACTTCAGTGACTAATTATTGCAAGGGATAACTCCACCCCACCCCACCCGCACGCCAAGGACAGGGAGGGAGACGTTCAATTGTTCGACCCATGGGAGATTCCCTATTTCAAAGTTATAAATTAGAAAGGTGGTCTGAGTGAGTTTTGGTACAAAGGGAACAATAGTATTCATGATATAAACTATTGGCCTATGGTCAACAGTTTGACATTTGATATATGTGTAGACAATGAAGTGTAAACTCTGAATTTATTAGTTGTGTAGTGAATTAACTGATGTATGTCAGATTGTGATAAGTTAACAGTGTGCTTTGTCAGTCTGTGTTCTAATGACAGTGAGTAATATTTATTACGGTAAGGGCGTCAGCTGCTTGGAGATTGTGTCAGATGATGAACTGTTTGCTGAATAGTAACAATGTTTGTAGAAGTTTTCAGACGTGTAAAGATTCATTGACCAAATGACTCATATTTTGTTTGAACTCTATACCTCACACTTACCAGTCTGAACACTCTGCAATGGACATTATTAAAGGTTAAAGATCTCCTGAGCACAGAGAATGGTGAAGATTCACAGACAGCAAACATGACAGAGACATCAGCAATATTGAGAGGTTTCATTACGGTGTTGTTAGGTTGAAACTGAGAGGTCCATAATTAATTGCAACAAAACTGTAGGACAAACTAGAGCATGACAGAAACATAGAACACAGAAGCATAGGAACAGGCCCTTCAGCCCACTATGTCTGTGCTGAACTAAATCACATCTGCTTGTAAATGATCCGTGCTCCTTCATTGCCACATATTCATGCATCTCTCTAATAGTTTCTTAAACTCCACTATTATATCTACCTTTACCACTGCCCCTTACAATCCATTCCTGGCACCTACTGCTCTCTGTGTTAAAAAAAAACTTGCCCCACATCTCTCTTTTAATATTTCCCCGTTGACTTTAAGTCTATGTCCTCTAGTACTTTACATTTCTACCCTGTTAAACAGATTCTGATTTTTACTCTGGCTAACATGCCTCTAACGTAAATAGCTAACTACTGGGAAAACAACAGTTGGGAATTAAAGTACAAGCCCTACTACTGTCAAAGTGGAAGACAGAGCAAAGTGGGGCTCCTGTCCAAGCCTCAATCATTCCAACAAAATGTTTGGATGGTGGTTGCTTGTCAAAAGGATAACAAGGTAAACGAGGCTTTGTGTGATGGAAAAAGTTAAATTTGTAGGTGGAAATTAAACCAGCAAACATCACACTCAGGAAAGTAACAGAACAGTATTATAATCATTTCAAACTAGTGCTGGGGTTTGTGAAAAGTTGTAAATTTGTAACCCCAGTGGAGGTCAGGAGAAATGATGGAAGAAAACATGTAGGTGTCATATTTTAGGGACAATAGAAGTAGATAAAACAAATGTTTTTGTGCTTGTAATGTGGTGGAATGGAGGCTGCCATTTTGTGAGACTGGTCTGACACCTCCATTTTGTAAACTGGCTTTGCTCAGGAAGAGGACAAGTTGTTTGACAGTTGTTTGTTGGCGAAATGGAACATGCAGGTTTGTGGAAATGGCTGTCTGTACTTATGACCAGAGGTAATCTGAGGCTAACAATTGGCTGATCTAGCAGATGTGTTCTGGTTCAGGAAAAACAAAGAAAAAGGTTTTAATTATGGGTCATAGTTTGTCAGAAGGGCAGTGAAACAATGCTATTTTGGGCCAGAGTCAATGAAAAATGGACAAGATAGGCCAGAACCAACAAAATCTAAACTCAAACAAGAGAAAATCTGCAGATGCTTCAAATCTGAGCAACACACACAAAATTCTGGAGAAACTCAGTGGGCCAGACAGCTCCTAGAAAAAGAGTACAGTCAACATTTTGACTGTATCCTGAAATCCTTCAGCAGGATTGAACAGTTCAAACCCTCAACAGTTTGAATCATTAAGAAAAGAGAATAAGATTGAAAGCAGCAAGAACTTCAAAGATTAATTATTGCAAAGAATAACCACCCCACCTCATCCCCACCATGCCGGGAGCAGGGAGATAGAAGATTAACTGTTTGGTCAATGGGAGATCCCCTATTTCAGTATAATAAATTAGAGAGGTCATCTAAGTGAGTTTTGGTACAAATGGAATATTAGCATTCGTAACTTGAATTGTTGACCTAGGGTCAATAAATTTACATTGATATACAGAATATGTAGACCATAAAATGTAAGTTCTGAATTAATTAAAAGTTGTGTAGTGAATTATGTTAGTTTGTGATAGGTAAGCAATATGTTTTTTGATATGAGTAGTGTATATTGATGCCAGTATGCAGTGTATTTATTGTGAACAATAATTATTACTGTAAGGCTGTCAACTTCTTGAAGATTATGCCAGGTGATCAACTGTTTGCTGGATGGGATCAATATTTGTACAAGTTTTCAGAGGTGTAAGGAATCATTGAAGAAATGACACATATTTTATGTGAACTCTGTGCCTTACGTTTATCAGTTTGAAAACTCTGCAATGGACATTATTAGAGGTTAAAGACGTCCAGAGCACAGAGAATGGCAAAGCTTCATAGCTCTCAAACATAGAGTCATAGAAAAGTACAGCATAGAAATGGGCCACTTGGCCCATCTAGTCCAGGCCAAACCATTTACACTGCATGCTTCCATCAATCTGCACTGGGAGAATAGCCCTCCATACCCCCGTCATCCACGTACAAATCCAAACTTCTCATAAACATTGAAATCAAGCTCACATACACCACTTGCACTGGTTGCTCATTCCATACTGTCATGATCTTCTGAGTGAAGAAGGTTCCCTTCATGTTCCCCTTAAATTTCTCACCTTTCATCTTTAACCCATGACCTCTAGTTTCAGTCCCACACAACCTCAATGGAAATAAACCTGCTTGCATTTGCCATATCTATACCCCTCCTAATTTTGTATACTATGATCAAATCTCCCCTCAGTCTTCTATGTTCCAAGAAATACAGTCCTAACCTATTCAATTTTTCGTTATACCTCAAGTCGTCCAGACCCGGCAACATCATTGTAAATTTTCTCTGTATTCTTTCAATCTTATTTATATCTTTCCTGTATGTAAGTGACCAAAACTGCAAACAATACACTAAATTAGCCATCACCGATGTCCTATACAACTGCAACATAACATCCCATCTCCTGTACTCAGTACTTTGATTTATGAAGATTAATGTGCCAGAAGTTTTCTTATGACCCTATCAAATTGAGGTGCCACTTTTAATGAATTATGGACCTGAATTTTCAGATCCCTTTGTTCTTCCTTATTCCACAGTGCCCTTCCATTCACTGTGTTAATACCTATCCAACCGAGTGCAACACCTTGCACTTGTCTGCATTAAGTTCCATCTGCCATTTTTCAGCCCATTTTTCCAGCTGATGCAGATCCCTCTGCAAACCATGATAGTCTTCCTCACAGTCCAGTATCTCAGTGTCATCAGCAAATTTGCTGATCCATAACCACATTATCATCGATATAGATGACAAACAACAGTGGACCTTGGACCCGGCACTGATCCAGGAGGGAACATACCATTTGGGAATGTCATTCTCTTCCACAGAACCTCCTTTCTGTTTCCCGAACAAAGGAACTCCTATCACCACATCTCGCCTCTTCTCCAGCCTTTGCTGCTGTGTCAATGAGCCAGACTCAGTGCTAGATATCTGACCACTGTGATTTCATCTACTAGGTCATTTCCCCTAACAGTAGTCAAAGTGGTTTGCCTGTTGTTGAGGGGGTGGCTACAGGGATACTCTGCACTGGCCATTAACTCCCTTGTCCCTTCCTGTCTGTCACCCTTTCTGTCATCCTGTCTCTCTGTGTTCTGCACCTTGGGTGTAATTACCTCTCTATGTGTCCTGTCTATCACCACCTCAGCCTCCTGAATGATCCAGCGTTCGTCCACTTACAGCTTCAGCTCCTTAACACGGAGTGTTAAAAGCTCCAGCTAGATGCACTTATCAAAGGGGTAGTCATCAGGGACACTGGATGTCTCCCTGCCTCCCACATCCTGCAAGAGGAGCAATCAACTATACTGCCTGACATCTCTACTGTTCCTAACTGAGCAACTATGAAGAAGGAAATAGAATAAACTTGACAAAATTTCAATAGCTTTGAAAGGTTGCGCTACAGTGTTGATACAGTGGCGTGCAAACATTTCTGGTCAAAATTTCTGTTACTGTGAATAGTTAAGTGAGTCAAAGATGAACTGATCTCCAAAAGTCATAATGTTAAAGGTGAAACATTCTTTTCAACATTTTAAGCAAGATTAATGTATTTTTATTTGTACAATTTTAGAGTGAAAAAAAAGGAAAGAAGCATCATGCAAAAGTTTGGGCACTGCAAGAGATTTGAGCTCTCAGATAACTTTTACCAAGTTCTCAGACCTTAATTAGCTTGTTAGAGCTATGGCTTGTTTACAGTCATCCTTAGGAAAGGCCAGGTGATGCAAATTTCAAAGATTTATAAATATCCTATCTCATTAAACCTTGCCCAACAATCAGCAGCCATGGGCTCCTCTAAGCAGCTGCCTAGCACTCTGAAAATTAAAATAAATGATGCCCACAAAGCAGGTGAAGGTTGTAAGAAGATAGCAAAGCGTTTTCAGGTAGCTGTTTCCTCAGTTCGTAATGTAATTAAGAAATAGCAGTTAACAGGAATGGTGGAAGTCAATTTGAGGTCTGGAAGACCAAGAAAACTTTCTGAGAGAGCTGCTCGTAGGATTGGTAGAAAGAGAAATCAAAACCCCTGTTTGACTGCAAAAGACCTTCAAGAAGATTTAGCAGACTCTGGAGTGGTGGTGCACTGTTCTATTGTGCAGCAACACCTGCATAAATATGACCTTCATGGAAGAGTCATCAGAAGAAAACCTTTCCTGCGTTCTCACCGCAAAGTTGAGCGTCAGAAGTTTGCAAGGGAACATCTAAACAAGCCTGATGCATCTTGGAAACAAGTCCTGTGAACTGATGAAGTTAAAATAGAACTTTCTGGCCACAATGAGCAAAGGTAAGTTTGGAGAAAAAAGGATGCAGAATTTCATGAAAAGAACGCCTCTCAAAGTGTTAAGCACAGGGATGGATCAATCATGCTTTGGGCTTGTCTTGCAGCCAGTGGCACGGGGAACATTTCTCTGGTAGAGGAAAGAATGAATTCAATTAAATATCAGCAAATTCTGGAAGCAAACATCACACCGTCTGTAAAAAAGCTGAAGATAAAAAGAGGATGGCTTCTACAACAGGATAATGATCCTAAACACACCTCAAAATCCACAATGGACTACCTCAAGAGGCACATGCTGAAGGTTTTGCCATGGCCCTCACAGTCCCCTGACTTAAACATCATCGAAAATCTGTGAATAGACCTCAAAAGAGCAGTGCTTGCAAGGCAGCCCAAGAATCTCACAGAACTGGAAGACTTTTGCAAGAAAGAATGGGGAAAATACCCCCAAACAAGAATTGTAAGACTCTTAGCTGGCTACAGAAAGCATTTACAAGCTGTGATACTTGCCAAAGGGGGTTTTACTAAGTACTGACCATGCAGGGTGCCAAACTTTTGCTTCAGGCCCTTTTCCTTTGTTGTTATTTTGTGGAAATGAAAAAGTAATCTTGCTTAAAATATTAAAGAAATGTGTCATCTTTAACTTTATGCCTTTTGGAAATCAGACCATCTTTTACTCGCTTAGCTATTCACAGTAACAGAAATTTTGACCAGGGGTGCTCAAACCTTTGCATGTGACTGTAGGTTGAAGTGGAGAATTCCACATATAATTGTTAAAAACAAAAAGCTGTGGGGTAGGCTAGAGCATGACCGAAACCTAGAATATAAAACTTTACAGCACAAACATGGGCCCTTCGGCACACAATCTCTACTGAACATGATGCCAAATTGAAATAATTTTCCTCTGCTTGTACATGATCCACATTCCTTCATTCCCTGCATGTTCATACATCTATCTGATCACTTCTCATAACATCACAGTTATCTCTACCTCCGCTGCTATGTTTGTGACCCAATTACATGGCCAGCAACCTCAACAGTCTAAGGTGGTGAGCATTTCTAGTTGTGATACCCTATGTTTAGATCTCTGTTTGGCCAGTGATCATGGGATCATAGGGTACTGGGCATGACAGACAGCTGGAGAGATAGATATGAAAGTATAGTTGTGTGTCTTGAGTGTATTTGTGTAAGGGACCAGCTAGCAGACTTGGGTACTACAGGGCCACCAGCTGCAAAAGTTGGTCACTGAAAACTTGGGACACCAGTGGTGAGTGTGGACCGTTCTTTGGGAAACTGTAGCAATGCATTTTTTATAATCGTGTCTCTTACTATGTGTGGGAAACCCTTAGAATCAAAGTGCAAGAGGGATGATAGAGCAGAAATATTTAATGTTCTACTTAAGAGGGAAAGTGAAACATTGTGGGCTTCATTGTGAAGAGGGGCGAATTCACAGAGTATATACTCCAGTACTTTGAACAGGGAATGGACAGAGCTGATGGGTTAAAACTTGGAGCCTGGAGGAACATTGGCAGTGGTGGAAAGGTCAATCAAAGAGAAAGGTAGATAAGGCAACAGTCATTCTACGTCATGTATATTTGCAAGAGAACAAGGTGTCAGGAATCATATAGTACACAAATAGAGCTACAGAATTATTCAAAGATTCAAAGTTCATTTATTATCAGAGTATGTATGCAGTATACAGCCTGAGATTTGTCTTCCCCACAGACAGCCATAAAACAAAGAAAACCAAAGAAAAGCCATGGACCCTTTCAAACTTTCAAAGAAAAACATCAAGTCCACCAACTCCATGCACAAAAAATAACAAATTGCGCAAATAGCAACTATATATATATATAATATATTAAGTATATACCGTAATTCACCGTTTTTTTTCTATATTTACATTTATTGCATTGTACTGCTGCCATAAAGTTAACAAACTTCACAACATATGCCAGTGACATTAAACCTGATTCTGATTTTGATCATTGTACTAATCAGCTGTGAAGCAATGGCAATGTATGGCAACTGTGAAGAATATTTCTTCTCTGACAGGAGTTTTGTGAGAACTCTCACTGCTCCTCTGAGGTGCACATAGAAGAATACCCCACAGCTGTGACAGGACTTGAATGCTATCACCTTCTACAAAGCAAAACCAAGCAACATACAATATGTGACAACAAAGTTTCACTCAATGAATTGAATTGAATTGACTTTATTTCTTACAACCTTCACATACACGAGGAGTAAAAATCTTTATGTTACGTCTCTGTTTAAACATGCAATGTGTAATCATAGTAATTTATAATAAATAGAACAGTCAATGTAATATAGAGTACACTCAAATCAGCATGATTTCATCAGTCTGATGGCCTGGTGGAAGAAGCTGTCCCGGAGCCTGTTGATCCCGGCCTTTATGCTGTGTTACCATTTCCCGAATGGTAGCAGCTGGAATAGATTTTGTTTGGGCTGACTTGGATCCCCAATGATCCTACGGGACCTTTTAAAACACCTGTCCTTGTAAATGTCCTGAATCATGGGAAGTTCGCAACTACAGATGTGCTGGACTGTCTGCACCACTCTCTACAGAGTCCTATGATTGAGGGAAGTACAGTTCCCGTACCAGGCAGTGATGCAGCCAGTCTGGATGCTCTCAATTGTGTCCCTGTAGAAAATTCTTAGGAATTGGAGGCCCATACCAACTTCCTCAACCGTCTGAGGTGAAAAGGCGTTGTTGTGCCTTTTTCACCACATAGCTGGTGTGTACAAATCACTTGAGGTCCTCAGTGATGTGGATGCCGAGGAACTTAAAGCTGTTTACCCTCTTAACTCCAGACCCATTGATGTCAATAGGGGTTAGCCCGTCTCCATTCCTCCTGTAATCCACAACCAGCTCCTTTGTTTTTTTGGCACTACCGTGTCAGAGAGATGCCTTCTTCCCTGTAGGCCACCTCATTATTGTTTGGGATAAGGGCAATCAATGTAGTGTCGTCGGCAAATTTAATTAGCAGATTAGAGCTGTGGGTGGCAATACAGTCATGGGTATACAGGGAGTGAAGGGACTCGTAATTCAGTCCTGAGGGGTTCCTGTATTGAGGCTCAGAGGGTTGGAGGTGAGGGAGCCCACTCTTACAACCTGCTGGTGATCTGACAGGAAGTCCAAGATCCAACTGCACAAGGCAGGGTCAATGCCGAGGTCTCTGAGCTTCTTGTCGAGCCTGGATGGAACTATGGTGTTGAATTCTGAACCATAGTCCAAGAACAGCATTCTCACATAAGCATCCTTCTTCTCCAGATGTGTAAGGATGGTATGTAGAGCAGTGGCTATTGTGTCATCTGTCAATTGGTTGTGTCAATAGGCGAATTGTAGGGGGTTCAGTTTGGGTGGTGGCAAACTGCAGATATACCGTAATCCTTGACCAGCCTCTCAAAGCCTATTATTGAGGTGAATGCGACAGGACACCAGTTGTTCAGGCATGTCACCTTGGTCTTTTTTGGTACAGGGACAATGGTGGATAATTTGAAGAAGAAGGGCACTCTACATCTGGAGAGGGAGAGATTAAAAATGTCAGTAAACATACCTGCCAGTTGTGCTGCACACATCCTGAGTACTTGCCCTGGGATGCCGTCCGGTCCCACAGCCTTGCGACTGTCCACACATTGAAAACATCTGCACTCAACTGGGAGAGAGGCCACAATGTTGGCAGCACCACAACATTTGGCTTTGAAGTTGATGATGGTATGCAGTCCTTGCCACAAGGAATGCGTTTTATGCTCAGTTTGTCTAACAAAACATGGAATCACCTTGAAAAACTCCTACAGCCACAGATGGCCCTGTGATTTCAGTATCCAAGGTCAGCTTGAAAGCATTCTTCAACAGGGTGAACCACAGAAAGCATCTTGCCATAACTGTGTACCTAGCCTACTGCGGAAGATTTGTGCTAATCAACTGCCTGGTGTATTTATTGACATCTTTAAAATCTCACTTTGGCAGTCTGAGTTACCCACCTGCTTCAAGCTGGATTCAATCATAACATTGCCCAAGCAGAACGTGGTAACCAGCCTCAATGACCATCATCCAGTAGTACTGACATCCACTTTGAAAAAGTGCTTTGAGAGATTGATCATGAAACAGATCAACTCCTTGAATCTGCTCCATTTTGTCTAACATTACAACAGATCAACGGAAGATGCCATTTCATTTGCTCTTCACTCATCTCTGGAGCATCTGAAGATGCAAGTATCAGGATGGTCTTCATTGACTACATCTTAGCACTCAACACTATCATCCCCTTGAAACTAATCAATAAGCCTAAGACCTAGGCCTTGATACCTACATGTGCAAATGGATTCTCGATTTTCCCACCAGCAGTCAGCACAGATTGAAAGTAACATCTCCTCCACCAGTCAGTATGGATTGACAACAATATCTCCCTCACAATCACCATCAACACAGGTGCACCAAAAGGCTGTTACTTAGCTTGCTGCTCTACTCAATTTATACTTCAGATTGTGAAACTAAATACAGCTCCAACACCATATTTAAGTCTGCTGACTGCACCACTGTTGTTGGCCAAATAAAAGTTGTGACAAATCCTAATATAAGGGAGAGATGGAAAATGGTTGAATGATGCAACAACAATGACCTCTCACTCAATGTCAGCAAAATCACCGAGGAGGAAGAAATTAGGGCTCAATGAGGCAATCCTCATTGGGGAATTGGAGGTAGAGAAGTTCAGTAACTTTAAATTCTTTAGCTTTATCATATCAAAGGATTTGCCCTGGGACCAGCATGCAAGTTCTATTTCAAAGAAGGCATGCCAGTGCCTCGAATTCCTTAAAAGTGGTATGGACTTTGAAAAGCTTCTGTAGATACACAGTGGACTGTATCCTGAATAGTCATATGACAACCTGGTATGGAAACACCAATGCCCAAGAGCAGAAAAGACTACAATAAGTGGTGGATAGTGCAGTCCATTTCAGGAAAAGCCCTCCCCACCATTGAGAACACCTCCGAGCACTGCCACAAGGAAGCAGCATCCATCATCAAGGACCCCACCATCTAGGCCATGCTCTCTTCTCTCTGTTGCCATTTGGAAGAAAGTGCAGAAGCCTTAGGACTCATACCATCAGGTTCAGGAATAATTATTAGCCTTCAACCATTAGGCTTCTGAACCAGCTTGAATAACTGCACATTCACCTCAACACTGAACTGATTCCACAACCAATGGGCCCACTTTCAAGGACTCTACAACTCATGTTCTCAGTATTATTGATTTTTTAAAAATTATTGTATTTGCACAGTTCATCTTCTTTTCCACATTAGTTGCTTGTTAGTAATGAACACAGATGCTGGAGGAGCTCAGCAGGTCAGGCAGCATCTACAGGGATGAATAAACAGCCGATGCTTTGGGCCGAGAGCAATCATCAGGTCTGGAAAGGAAGGGTGGAGTTGTCAGAATAAGAAATTGGGGGCAAGGGAAGGAGTACAAGCAAGAAAGTGATATATGAAGCCAGGTGGGTGGGAAGTTCAAGGTGGAAAATCTATCCCAACAGGTATTTATTTATTTATGTATGTATTTATTTATTGGGATACAATGCAGATTAGGCACTTCCAGCCCTTCAAGCCATGCCACCCAGCAAGCCCCGATTTAATCCTAAACTAATCACAGGACAATTTATAATGACGAATTAACCTACCAACCAGTATGTCTTTGGACTGTGGGAGGAAACCAGAGCACCCAGAGAAAGCATATGTGGTCATGGAGAGGGCAGAGCAGCTCGACGTGAACGTATAAATTCGACACGCCTCTTCTTCTGCCGCAATGAGGCCTTTCTCAGATTGGAGGAGCAATGCCTTATACTTGTGATACATAGCCTCCAACTTGATGGCACGAACATTGATTTGTCCAACTCCCAGTGTTTATCCCTACCCCTTTGCTCTTCTTTAATTCCCACATTGGCCTCCCATCTCTTTCCCTCACCTGTCTATCATCCCCTCTTGGTGCCCCTCCTCCGTGCCTTTTTCTCATGGTCCACTGTTCTCTCCTATCAAATTCCTTCTTCTCCAGCCCTTTACCTTTTCTACCTATCACCTCGGAGCTTCTTACTTCATTCCTCTCTCTTCAAATGACCTCTTTTGTCATTAGAACAAACCCCACAGTGGAATAGAAATCAAATATCATATCTCAGGGTGGCTGGAGTAGCCTTTAAAACCAGCTATACAACATTCTTACTTATATAACACAGGTATCTCACGGTATCTGTGTCTTATAGGGAGTGGTGCTGATTTCGCAATGTTCACAGAATGAGCCTGCTCCAAAAAAAATCATCTCGTAACAAGAATACAATTTGTCTAAAGCACAGCCCAGAACCATAGCTCGAATGTGTGTGAAAAGATCTATTCTGATAATTTTTTCACAACACTTTCACCATTTTGTTCAAACAAAACTAGCTTCGTTCATTCCATGAAGATGAATATTTTAGGTGTTCATATCTTGAAAATATTGGAAAACGGCCCCAGAAATAACTCATTGGTAGCTGATGCTTCTATCTACTTTCATCATCTGATAAGTGAGGTCTTACCACTGATGCAAACTAAACAAGATGTGTAAGGGTATCAATGAGAGGACAGAGAGCATACCTTTGTGAACCCCAGCTTAGGTATTGCTGGGGTTCCACTCCACATCATTTAAGCTGTTGATATATGTAATTCACTTGCAGAGTGCATTAATAAAATTGATTGTGCTTCAGCAAAGATATTCAGAACGATTGACTCAAAGGCTCATGGCAACCTGAAACAAATGAGTGAAGAACAGCCAGCAGGGATCTCAAAGTGCAGATATACTGTATGCTTCCCTTCCCTGTCTGGAACTGTACAATGCCATGGACTCTGACATGGAACTTGTTATATAATTCACGTACTTTCTCATGATATAAATGCAGGACTAGAGAGGGAGTGAATGATTAAGAGAGGTCGGTCAGGCTTGCTATGACTGTAAATTACTGGAGAAACTGGAGAAGCGGTGAATAAGAAAGTCCTTATTCATCACAACAAGCAGGCTTTCCCCTGGAGATACTCTCAGTAGAGCACATTGAGATTTTATACTCTTGGGAACAACAGTAACAGTAGGTGATTTGTTACATTCAAAAACTACAAAGGCTTTGTGTACTTTAGTATTTTGTGTCTGACAAATGGTTCCATTGAATATGTATTCACAGTGAGAGATCATTGTAACTGATAAGACAGTTCTGAAGACATTTAAACGTGTTGGGACAAATGGTGTAAAGGGTTCTTGGAATAGAGAACCAGATTCCAAAAACTAACTCTATGTGTACACAATATCCCAACTATTGATAGATCAACTCGTTGGCGACGATGTTTGATATGCTAAGTGATAATTTTGTGTTCTGGTCTGCAAGCTTCCTTGAACGTATAAAGGTTCAAAGGTACAATTTAATGTCAGAGGCATGTATACAATATACATCCTGAAATGCTGTTTCTTCACAACCATCCACGAAAACAGAGGAGTGCCCCAAAGAATGAATGATGGTTAAATGTTAGAACCTCAAAGTCGCCCCAGCTCCCCCCTCCCACACGTAAGCAGCAGCAAGCAACGACCTACCCGCCCCCCACCGGCAAAAAAAGCATCGCACCACCACGAGCACTCAAGCGTGAGCAAAGCAATAGCAAAGACACAGACTTGCAGTACCCCAAAAATTTCACGTTTCACCCTGTATTCAACATACCGAAGGTTCTCCCTCTCCCTAACAAGGGAGAAAGAGGTGGCTCCATTTTCCCAGCGAGCAGGGAGACATAACAAACAACTTGTTAGTTTATGATGTTAAAAATCCATTAAGTTGCTTTTTTCAAGTTCTGTGCCTGAAGATCGCAAAGATCCTGAGTCTCCAGGCACACAGCAGATATCCCAACTCCCCCAACGACACAGGGGTCTCCTGTCGTGACACTGACCCTTAATCCGCCCGTCTCCAGAGCCCCAAGATCCTTGACTTCTGAATTCGAGCCAGACTGTTAGGCCAAGCCTTTGCCATGCTAAACCACGGCCAGTTATGGGACCCTGAGAGCGGGTCCCATTCCTGCAAAGAATCATAGTCAGCATGTAAATCCAAGTCAGGGTCTTCAAAAGAACCCTGAAAAGTGAAAATAGAGATGTTAAAGATGAAAATAAAGCTGTTTCCAAAGATGCAAGCAAAGGAGTCACCACTAGGCTCCATCATAGAAACATAGAAACATAGAAAATAGGTGCAGGAGTAGGCCATTCGGCCCTTCAAGCCTGCACCGCCATTCTGTATGATCATGGCTGATCATCCAACTCAGAACCCTGTACCTGCTTTCTCTCCATACCCACTGATCCCTTTAGCCACAAGGGCCATATCTAACTTCCTCTTAAATATAGCCAATGAACTGGCCTCAGCTATTTCCTATGGCAGAGAATTCCACAGATTCACCACTCTCTGTGTGAAGAAGTTTGTCCTCATCTTGGTCCTAAAAGGCTTCCCCTTTATCCTTAAACTGTGACCCCTCGTTCTGGACTTCCCCAAAATCGGGAACAATCTTTCTGCGTCTAGCCTGTCCAATCCCTTTAGAATTTTATACGTTTCTATAAGATCCCCCCTCAATCTTCTAAATTCCAGTGAGTATAAGCCTAGTCGATCCAGTCTTTCTTCATATGAAAGTCCTGCCATCCCAGGAATCAATCTGGTGAACCTTCTTTGTACTCCCTCTATGGCAAGAATGTCTTTCCTCAGATTAGGGGACCAAAACTGCAATCCCACTATTTCCATTCTTCACATATCCCTATAATCTATTCTCTCCCACACGCCCACGAACCCCACCCTGATTCTTCCACCTTCCACCAATGTGACGGCTATTTTGCAACAACCGATTAATCTATCAACCCTCTCCACTGAGACGTGGGAGGAAACTGGAACATCAAGGTAAAGCAAATACTCCAGCATGCCATTACTGATCCCTGTCCACTCCCTATTCTCAGAATGCCATTACTGATCCCTGTCCACTCCCTATTCTCAGAATGCTATTACTGATCCCTGTCCACTCCCTATCCTCAGAATGCCATTACTGATCCCTATCCACTCCCTATTCTCAGAATGCTATTACTGATCCCTGTCCACTCCCTATCCTCAGAATGCCATTACTGATCCCTATCCACTCCCTATTCTCAGAATGCTATTACTGATCCCTGTCCACTTCCCTATCCTCAGAATGCTATTACTGATCCCTGTCCACTTCCTTATCCTAAGAATGCTATTACTGATCCCTGTCCACTCCCTATCCTCAGAATGCCATTACTGATCCCTGTCCACTCCCTATCCTCAGAATGCCATTACTGATCCCTGTCCACTCCCTATCCTCAGAATGCCATTACTGATCCCTGTCCACTTCCCTATCCTCAGAATGCTATTACTGATCCCTGTCCACTCCCTATCCTCAGAATGCCATTACTGATCCCTGTCCACTTCCCTATCCTCAGAATGCTATTACTGATCCCTGTCCACTCCCTATCCTCAGAATGCTATTACTGATCCCTGTCCACTCCCTATCCCCAGAATGCTATTACTGATCCCTGTCCACTCCCTATCCTCAGAATGCCATTACTGATCCCTGTCCACTCCCTATCCTCAGAATGCTATTACTGATCCCTGTCCACTCCCTATCCTCAGAATGCTATTACTGATTCCTGTCCACTCCCTATCCTCAGAATGCTATTACTGATTCCTGTCCACTCCCTATCCTCAGAATGCCATTACTGATTCCTGTCCACTCCCTATCCTCAGAATGCTATTACTGATCCCTGTCCACTCCCTATCCTCAGAATGCTATTACTGATCCCTGTCCACTCCCTATCCTCAGAATGCTATTACTGATCCCTGTCCACTCCCTATCCTCAGAATGCTATTACTGATCCCTGTCCACTCCCTATCCTCAGATTGCTATTACTGATTCCTGTCCACTCCCTATCCTCAGAATGCTATTACTGATCCCTGTCCACTCCCTATCCTCAGAATGCTATTACTGATTCCTGTCCACTCCCTATCCTCAGAATGCTATTACTGATCCCTGTCCACTCCCTATCCTCAGAATGCCATTACTGATCCCTGTCCACTTCCCTATCCTCAGAATGCTATTACTGATCCCTGTCCACTCCCTATCCTCAGAATGCTATTACTGATCCCTGTCCACTCCCTATCCCCAGAATGCTATTACTGATCCCTGTCCACTCCCTATCCTCAGAATGCTATTACTGATCCCTGTCCACTCCCTATCCTCAGAATGCTATTACTGATCCCTGTCCACTCCCTTCCTCAGAATGCTATTACTGATCCCTGTCCACTCCCTATCCTCAGAATGCTATTACTGATCCCTGTCCACTCCCTATCCTCAGAATGCTATTACTGATCCCTGTCCACTCCCTTCCTCAGAATGCTATTACTGATCCCTGTCCACTCCCTATCCCCAGAATGCTATTACTGATCCCTGTCCACTCCCTATCCTCAGAATGCTATTACTGATCCCTGTCCACTCCCTATTCTCAGAATGCTATTACTGATTCCTGTCCACTCCCTATCCTCAGAATGCTATTACTGATCCCTGTCCACTCCCTATCCTCAGAATGCCATTACTGATCCCTGTCCACTCCCTATCCTCAGAATGCTATTACTGATCCCTGTCCACTCCCTATCCTCAGAATGCTATTACTGATCCCTGTCCACTCCCTATCCCCAGAATGCTATTACTGATCCCTGTCCACTCCCTATCCTCAGATTGCCATTACTGATCCCTGTCCACTCCCTATCCTCAGAATGCTATTACTGATCCCTGTCCACTCCCTATCCTCAGAATGCTATTACTGATTCCTGTCCACTCCCTATCCTCAGAATGCTATTACTGATCCCTGTCCACTCCCTATCCTCAGATTGCCATTACTGATCCCTGTCCACTTCCCTATCCTCAGAATGCTATTACTGATCCCTGTCCACTTCCCTATCCTCAGAATGCCATTACTGATCCCTGTCCACTTCCCTATCCTCAGAATGCCATTACTGATCCCTGTCCACTTCCCTATCCTCAGAATGCTATTACTGATCCCTGTCCACTCCCTATCCTCAGAATGCTATTACTGATCCCTGTCCACTCCCTATCCTCAGAATGCTATTACTGATCCCTGTCCACTCCCTATCCCCAGAATGCTATTACTGATTCCTGTCCACTCCCTATCCTCAGAATGCTATTACTGATCCCTGTCCACTCCCTATCCTCAGAATGCCATTACTGATCCCTGCCCACTTCCCTATTCTCAGAAAATAAGTTGTAAATGGAATATTGGAAGGAAGTTTAGCCCTCCTGTTCTAGGTTAGAAGTTACTCCATTCCTGCTTGTTTTTCCTCGGATTTGCTGATGCTGTAATATCTTCAAGATTGAAAATACATTGCTGTAAAATCTGGAAAAAATATGAAACCATTTCCATTGTGAATATTGCCAAAGCTGTTATACTTTTAATGAGTCACATGGTGATTGAAAGCGTACATTTAAGAGGCATGATAAGTAGGCATTCCAGATGGGATCAGAAGGCATGTGGTTGATTGTATAATAGGAGGTATTTTCCCTTCTGAGATTGATAGGAGTGGAAGGCCAGGTTAAACAGTAGTGAAAGTCAACATGGATATGTTTAGAATCAATGCTTGTTTAACTAACTTCATGGATTAACAGGCAAGATTTGTTAGCACAGCTGGAAGATTGTCTTGGTGAGGAATTGGAGGGAAAAGCACAATGGATTTCTGCAGGACTTAGCTAGAGTTTTTCAAAAGATATATGATTGACTTGCACTTGGCTGTTTAGGAGATGATTTATAAATGTGTAGATGAAGCAACTTGTAAATGATGTGCACTTTAAGGAGAATGAAAACTGACTTCAAGAAAATATAGACAGACTAGGGGTTTGAGCCAATTCACGTGATCTCAAGAAAAGGCTGAGAGCCCCAGCCTTTGGTCTCAGGGACAAAACTACATCCAGGCAGTGGAAATAAATACATAATATAGAACCTACGGCAATTTCTAGTACAGTTATGACACTGAGATCTATCCAGCAGCGCAAAAAATTCTTAAAGTACATCCAGGTCACAAAAAGCTGAGCAAACACAATCTAACAAATTACTACCCAAACAATTCTGTTCTTACAAATTAGCATGTGATGAAAAGCATCACCAACATGGCTAGACAGCGTTTACTAACAATAACCTGTCCTCCAATGCCCATAAAGCATGAGATCATAAGGCATAGGAGCAGTTTTAGGCCAATCAGCCCATCAAATCTGCTCAGGTTGGATTTTGCTAGTTCCATGTGGCTGCAGACTTGATGATAATCTTGGTCCAGCCAGCTGAGTTCCAATAGTGAGGTGTGAGTACATGTCCTTGATATGACAGTAGTAAGTAGTTAATTAGTTTCAACAATGAGGACATTTTGTAAAACTAAGTCTATCAATGCTTGCAGCGGGATCTGGATCAGCTGGAAAAATGGGTTGAAAAATAGCAGATAGAGGTCAATACGGACAACTGTGAGGTGTTGCATTTTGGGAAGACCAACCAGGGTAAGTATTACACAGTAAGTGGTAGGTTACTCAGGAGTGTGGTAGAACAAGGGGAACTGGGAATACAGGTCCATCATTCATTGAAAGTGGTGTCACAGGTACAAAGGGCCATAAAGAAAGCTTCTGACACATTGGCCTTCATAGATCAAAGTACTGAGTACAGGAGATGGGATGTAATGTTGAAGTTGTATAAACTGTTGGTGAGGCCTAATGTGGAGCACTGGGTGCAGTTTTGGTCACTTACCTACAGGAAAGATATAAATGAGTTTGGAAGAGTGCGGAGAGAACTTACAAGGACATTGCCAGGTACGGAGACTTGAGTTATAGGGAAAGACTGAATAGGTTAGAACTTTATTTGCTAGAACAAAGAAGATTGAGGGGAGATTTGATAAAGGTTTACCAAATTATAAGGGGTATAGGTAGGGTAAATGCAAGCAGGCATTTTTCACTGAGATTGGTTGGGATTACAACTAGAAGTCATTGGTTAAGGGTGAAAGGTGAAATGTTTAAGGGGAACATGAGGGGAAACTTCTTCACTCAGAGAGTGGTGAGAGTGTGGAACGAGCTGCCAGCACAAGTGGTGGGTGTGATTTCAAATTCAACGTTCAGGAGACGTTTGGATAGGTACATGGATGGGAGAGGTATGAAGGGTTGTGGTCTGGGTTTAGGTCCATGAGACTAGGCACTTTAACTGGTTTGGCATAGACTAGATATGCCAGATAGCCTGTTTCTGTGTTGTACTTTTCTATGTCAAGAAGGAAACACTTTAATAGCAGGGATCATGTCTCATTCAAATTCCCTTTCACTTTTAACCAGCTCCATCAAGATACTGCACCAGAGACATACAGTATTCCCCTGCCCTCCACTTTCAGCAATTCGAAAGGATTATTAATCCCTGATCCGTTCCCCCATCCAACCAAACACTCCCTGTCTCATGAAACCACAGGAAATGCAGCACATATCTTTTTATCTTTTCTCATTCATCCCACTGATGAAGATCCTCGACAAAGCGACTAATAACTTGCACTTCTAATCCAGTGTGGCCTTCTCTACAGCGGAGGAATCAAATGCTGATGAGGTGACAGTTTCCGGAGCACCTGTATTCAGTCGACAGGAGAGACCCTGCACTTATTGTTGTCTGCCTCTTTAATTCCCTATCTCACTCCCATTCTGACCTTACTGTCTGCACTTCTCTTGCACTGTTCAACAAGGCTTAATGAAAGTGAGAAACATCATATCTTCTTCCAACTTGGTACATGACATCCTTCAGGACTAAAAAGAATAAAACTTCAGCTTTAGGTAATACACTTCTTCAAATTTAAATTCAAGTTTATTATCATCCAACCATACATATGTATATGGCTAAATGAAATAAGATTCCTTTCAGACAGAAGTGCAAAGCACAGTACATATATCACAAACAACAGATAAAATAATATTAATAGATCAGAAATATGTTACAGACAATATAAAGGTGTTCCATAGACGTACATGTTGACGTAAGTGCATTACAACATATACAGTAGTTAAACAAACAGTAGTGTAATATTTCTGGCACGGTCATGAATAATGTGTGCTGGGTGGTGGCAGGGTTTTCAAAACTCTCACGGCTTCTCCGTATCAGAACTGGCTGCTTTTGCCAGTCATTCATCCGTGATCTGGCTCAGTTTTCCTCTCTCCGTTAGTAGAACCTAACCTGCTAGGTATGTCCCACAGCATTGCTGTTAGCAACACAACACAGGCAATAATCTGCCTCTCAGCGCCACAGGCACCCATTTCACCTGGTCTCATCCTATCAGAGATATTCCCTTTATCCTACCGTCTCTCTAATGAGAACATGTTTTCTCTTTTTTAGTGCATCAGCTAGCACTCTTGCAAATTTCTACACATGTACTGTGGAGGATATTCTGACTGGTTGAATTGTCACTGCCCGTGGAGGCTCCAATGCACAGAATCGCAAAAGGCTGCAGAGGTTCGGAGATTCAGCTGGTTTCACCACGGGTACAATCCTCACCACCATCAAGAAGGCAGAATCTATCTTCAAGCACCCTCACCATCTGGGACATGCATCTTTTCATTACTGCCATCAAGGACGATGCACAGGAGCCTGAAGACCCACAATCAGCATTTTAGGAACAGTTTCTTCCCCTCTTCCATCAGTTTCTGAATGCCCTGTGAATCCATGAACACCACCTCATTATTCCTCTTTGGCAGAAATTTTTTTATAACTTTAAGTAGTTTTTATGTCTTGTTCTCTACCACGGCCACTAAAACAAATTTCACAACATATGTCAGTGATAAGAAACCTAATTCTGATTATCCAGTTCTGACAACCAAAAATTAATTTTATTTCTTCTTCACAAATGCTACCTGATCTGCTGAGCAATTCAGCATTTTCTTTTTTATTTCAGATTTGCAAAATCTGCATTTTTTAAATTTAAATTTACCTACTACTTTTGGAGTTAGTGCATAAGTTGATTCAGGCAAACAAGACTCATATGCATCACTCCTTTTCAGTTTCCTGGGTTCAGTCCAAACTTGCAGTCAAAAAATTCATTCCGCACCCAATATGCAAAATGCCAACGGCCAATAGACACCTGACACCTTATATCAGATAAATTATCCTGTTGACCCTGTTTAAAACTTGCAAATTTAGCCTTATACTTGTTTCAACTGAAGATTCGTAAGGAAGTCTTGGCACTTTGTACAATGTGACTCCAAATACAGTAGATTAAATAGACAAAAGGTTCATTAGCAAGACACTGTTAATGTAGTAATTGAACTATTTTGCATTAGCTGAGTACGGAGTATTTTGTAGCTAATTTTTCATTACAGATTTTTTTTAGGCATTTATTTGGGCACCAGGGTAGCATAGCAGCATGTGTGACGCTACTACAGCTGGGATATCGAGTTTAGAATTCAGTTTTGATGTCATCTGTAAGGAGTCTGTACGTCCTCCCCATAGAATGGATGGGTTATCTCCGGGTGCTCTGGTTTCCTCCCACAGTGCAAAGACTTACTCGTAAGAAGATCAATACATTGTAAATTATCCCATGATTAATCTAGAGTTGAATTGGGGGTTGCTGGGCAGCGCTGTTCAGAGGGGTGGAAGGACTTATTCTGCATTGTATGTCAATAAATAAATAAAACGTTTGTCAGATGTACAACAAAAAAATCAAAACAACCATCATTGGTGTCAGTGACAACACAGTCCGAGAATGTGCTTCGAGCATTGCTCTAGTGTCAACATGCTTCCAGCGCAACCACAGCACAGCACAGCACAGCACAGTCTACTAACCCTTCAAATGTGGCAGGAAGGCAGAGCACTCAAAGGTAGCCCATGTCGTCAAGGAAAGAGTACACTAACTTCATACGGAGGAAGTTAAACCATGAAACACAGGAAAGCATTATGCTGCTGTGCCGCCATGACACCCATAGAACTCCTAACAAGCAGTTTGAACAGGGCACGACTGCGCAAGCGCCGGGAGACGGCCAGTGAGAACAGTGGGAGGAGTTTAAAAGCGAGCAGAGTTGAAAAGATGACGGTTATTTCTTCAGCAGCTTAAATGGGGCAAGACTGCACAAGCACCTGGAGGTCGGCCAGTGAGAACAGCAGGAAGAGTTTAAAAAGAAGACAGCTTTACAGAGCGGGTGACAGAGGAGCAGGCGGCAGAGTAGTGGGAGACAGAGCAGGAAGGCTTTGGCTCAATGGGGCTTCGGTGATAAAGGGTCGAGGCGAGGTAGGTTACCTGTTTAGAATACAGACAGGAAGTACGTGTGTGAGGCTGGTTTTCAGTGCTCGGTGTCAGATGTGGGAAGACCTGGAGACTCCCAGCCTCCCGGATGGCCACATCTGCGCCAGGTGCATCGAGCTGCAGCTCCTTAGCAACCATGTTAGGGAACTGGAGATGCAGTTTGATGAACTTTGTCTGGTCAGGGAGAGTGAGGAGGTGATAGATAGAAGTTATAAGCAGGTAGTCACTCCGGGGCCTGGGGAGACAGATAAGTGGGTCACAGTCAGGAGAGGGAATGACAAGAAACAGATGCTAGAGAGTACCCCAGTGGCTGCTCCCTTAACAATAAGTACTCCTGTTTGAGTACTGTTGGGGAAACGGCCCACCTGGGGAAAGCAACAGTGGTCGCGCCTCTGGCACAGAGTCTGGCCCTGTGGCTCAGAAGGGTAGGGAAAGGAAGAGGATGGCAGCAGTGATAGGGGATTCTTGCAGTTAGGGCAGGGGTGTCAAACTCATTTTAGGTCATGGGCCGGATTGAGCAAAATGCAGCTTCATGCGGGCCGGATCAGTCGGACGCGTGCGAACGCAGCTTTCGTTGCCTCCATTTTTTCAGCCTGCTCTCATGTGTTTCAGTCTCTGCTATAACTATAAAGTGTTTCACTTTACAAATTCCGTTTCTTATGAAGAAGACTGCCGAATAAACACTAAAAACCCTGAAAACCTGGTACCTGAATAAACTCAGCATTAGCCATATCATATGCCATAGGCGCTTCGATTACTGGCGCTTTAATAGTAATTAGATATTATCTCATGGGCCAAAGATAATTCCACCGCGGGCCTTGAGTTTGACATATATGAGTTAGGGGGTCGGAAAGGCGATTCTGTGGACACAGGAAAGAAACATGGATGGTAGTTTGCCTCCCGGGTGCCAGGGTCCGGGATGCTTCTGATCGCGTCCCCAATATCTTGAAGTGGGAAGGAGAACAACCAGAGGTCATGGTACATATTGGCACCAACGACATAGGTAGGAAAAGGGAGGAAGTCCTGAAAACAGACTATAGGGAGTTAGGAAGGAAGTTGAGAAGCAGGACCTCAAAGGTAGTAATCTCAGGCCTACTGCCTGTGCCATGCGACAGTGAGAATAGGAATAGAATGAGGTGGAGGATAAATGCGTGGCTGAGGGATTGGAGCAGGAGGAAGGGATTCAGATTTCTGGATCATTAGGACCTCTTCTGGGGCAGGTGTGACCTGTACAAAAAGGACAGGTTGCATTTGAATCTGAGGGGAGACCAGCAGCGTCTCTACTTTCTGCGAAGGCTGAGGAAAGTCCATCTCCCATGCACCCCCCCCACCCCCCCATCCTCATCACATTTTACAGGGGTTGTATTGAGAGCATCCTGAGCAGCTGCATCACTGCCTTGTTCGGAAATTGCACCATCTCGGATCGCAAGACCCTGCAGCGGATAGTGAGGTCAGCTGAGAAAATCATCGGGGTCTCTCTTCCCGCCATTACAGACATTTACACTACACGCTGCATCTGCAAAGCAAACAGCATTATGAAGGAACCCACGCACCCCTCATACGAACTCTTCTCCCTCCTCCCATCTGGGAAAAGGCACTGAAGCATTCGGGATCTCATGTCCAAACTATGTAACAGTTGCTTCCGCCAAGCCATCAGACTCCTCAATACCCAGAGACTGGACTGACACTAACTTACTGCAACTTACTGTTCCTATTGTCTTGTTTATTAGTTATTGTGATGCCTGCACTGTTTTGTGCACTTTATGCAGTCCTAGGTCTGTAGTCTAGTGTAGTTTTTCCTGTGTTGTTTTTTGCGTTGTTGTATTGTTTCATGTAGCACCATGGTCCTGAAAAACGTTGTCTCATTTTTACTGTGTACTGTACCAGCAGTTATAGTCAAAATGACAATAAAAAGTGACTTGACTTGACTTGACAAAAACTATTGCGGAGAGTTTAAACTAGAATTGCTGGGATGTGGGAACCGAACTGAAGTTATGGAGGAAAGGGAGGGTGGCTCACAAATAGAGAAAGCTTGGAGACAGTGCGAAAGGTAGGATAGGCAGGTGATAGAGAAAGGATGCACTCAGACCGATGGTTTGAGATGTATCTATTTTAATGCGAGGAGTATTATGAATAAAGTGGATAAGCTTAGAGCATGGATCAGCACTTGGAGCTATGATGTTGTGGCCATTACAGAGACTTGGATGGCTCAGGGGCAGGAATGGCTACTTCAAGTGCCAGGCTTTAGTTGTTTCAGAAAGGACAGGGAGGGAGGCAAAAGATGTGGGGGCGTGGCACTGTTGATCAGAGATAGTGACATAGCTGCAGAAAAGGAGAAAGTCATGGAGGGGTTGTCTACGGAGTCTCTGTGGGTGGAAGTTAGGAATAGGAAGGGTCAATAACACTTCTGGGTGTTTTTAATAGACCACCCAATAATAACAGGGACATCGAGGAGCAGATAGGGAGACAGATTCTGGAAAGGAGTAATAATAACAGGGTTGTTGTGGTGGGAGATTTCAATTTCCCAAACATTGGTTGGCATCTCCCTAGAGTGAAGGGTTTAGATGGGATGGAGTTCGTTAGATGTGTTCAGGAAGGTTTCTTGACACAATATGTAGATAAGCCCGCGAGAGGAGATGCTGTACTTAATCTGGTATTGGGAAATTAACCTGGTCAGGTGTCAGGTCTCTCAGTGGGAGAGCAGTTTGGAGACAGTGATCACAATTCTATCTCCTTTACCATAGCATTAGAGAGGATAGGAACGGACAAATTAGGGAAACATTTAATCGGAGTAAGGGGAAATATGAGGCTATCAGGCAGGAACTTGGAAGCATAAATTGGAAACAGATGTTCTTAAGGAAATGTACAGAAGAAATGTGGCATATGTTCAGGGGATATTTGCGTGGGCTTTTGCGTAGATACGTTCCAATGAGACAGGGAAGGGATGGTAGGGTACAGGAACTGTGGTGGACAAAGACTGTTCTAAGTCTAGTCAAGAAGCAAAGAAGAACACATGAAAGGTTCAAAAAAATTAGGTCATGATAGAGATCTGGAAGATTATAAGGCTAGCAGGAAGGAGTTTAAGAATGAAATTAGGAGAGCCAGAAGAGGCCATGGGAAGGCCTTGACAAACAGGATTAAGGAAAACCCCAGGGCATTCTACAAGTATGTGCAGAGCAAGAGGATAAGACATGAGAGAATAGGACCAATCAAGTGTGACAGTGGAAAAGTGAGTATGGAACCGGAGGAGATGGCAGGTGTACTTAATGAATACTTTGCTTCAGTATCCACTACGGAAAAGGACCTTGGTGAGTGAAGGGATGACTTGCAGCAGACTGAAAAGCTTGGAAGGTTGTGGATGTTGTTCCCGTATTGAAGAAAAGGAGTAGGGGTAGCCCAGGAAATTATATACCAGTGAGTCTTACTTCAGTGGATGGAGAAGATCCTGAGAGGCAGGATTTATGAACATTTGGAGAGGCATAATATGATTAGGAATAGTCAGCATGGTCAGCATGGCTTTATCAAAGGCAGGTCGTGCCTTACGAGCCTGATTGGATTTTTTGAGGATGTGACTAAACACATTGCTGAGGGTAGAGCCATAGATGTGGTGTATATGGATTTTAACAAGGCATTTGATAAGGTATCCCATGTAAGGCTTATTGAGAAAGTAAGGATGCATGGGATACAAGGGGACATTGCTTTGTGGATCCAGAACTGGCTTGCCCACAGAAGGCAAAGAGTGGTTGTAGATGGGTCATATTCTGCTTGGAGGTCGGTGACCAGTGGTGTGCCTCGGGGATCTGTTCTGGGACCCCTACTCTTTGTGATTTTTATGAATGACCTGGATGAGGAAGTGGAGGGATGGGTTAGTAAATTTGCAAAAGACACAAAGGTTGGGGGTATTGTGGATAGCGTGGAGGGCTGTCAGAGGTTACAGCGGGACATTGATAGGATGCAAAACTGGGCTGAGAAGTGGCAGATGGAGTTCAACTCAGATAACTGTGAGGTGGGTCATTTTTGTAGATCAAATATGATTACAGAATATAGTATTAATGGCAAGACTCTCAGCAGTGTGGAGGGATCTTGTGGTCTGAGTCCATAGGACGCTCAAAGCTGCTACGCATGTTGACTCTGTGGTTAAGAAGGCATACGGTGCATTGGCCTTCATCAATCGTGGAATTGAACTTAGGAGCCGAGAGGTGATGTTGCAGCTATGTAGGACCCTGGTCAGATCCCACTTGGAGTACTGTGCTCAATTCTGGTCGCCTCACTACAGGAAGGGTGTGGAAACCATAGAAACAGTGCAGAGGAGATTTACAAGGATATTGCCTGGATTGGGAAGCATGCTTTATGAGAATAGGTTGAGTGAACTCGGTCTTTTCTCCTTGAAGCGACAAAGGATGAGAGGTGACCTGATAGAGGTGTACAAGATAAAGAGAGACATTGATCATGTGGATAGTCAGAGGCTTTTTCCCAGGGCTGAAATTGTTAGCACGAGAGGGCATAGTTTTAAGGTGGTGCTTGGAAGTAGGTACAGAGGCGATGTCAGGGGTACGTTTATTACTCAGAGGGTGGTGAGTGCATGGAATGGGCTGACAGCAGTGATGATGGAGGCAGAAATGATACGGTCTTTTAAGAAACTCCTGGATGAATACATGGAGCTTAGAAAAATAGAGTGCTCTGGTAAGCCTAGGTAGTTCTAAGGTAGGGACATGTTTGGCACAGCTTTGTGGGCTGAAGGGCCTGTATTGTGCTGTAGGTTTTCTATGTTTCTATGTTTCTAAGTCTGGACAATCTTCTCACAAACAAGAGAAAATCTGCAGATGCTGGCAATCCAAGCAACACAGACAACATGCTGGAGGAACTCAGCAGGCCAGGCAGCATCTATGGAAAGAGTATAGTTGACATTTCAGGCCAAGACCCTTCAAGATGCTGACTGGACAAGCTTCTTCAAGTTTATTGTAATGGTAGATAAGCTAACTTCAAAAACAGTTGATCAAAAATGATTTTTTTTCCTCATTAGGTGTTTGATGGTCTTCATTATAGGTGTATAATGGGCTCCATTTGTGTTTCTTTGTTTTCTGGCTTTTATAATGGGTTCTATTTGGGTTTCTTTGCTTTCTGGCTGCCTGTAATGAGATGAATCTCAAGGTTGTATATAGAACCAAACAGTTCCCCTCCACTACCACCCTTTTTAAATCTGACAGAACTTGTCCTCACCCACAACAATTTTTCCTTCAGCTACTTCCACTTCCTCCAGACTCAAGGCCATATGGACCCCATCTATGCCTCCCTTTTCGTTGGCTATGTAGAACAGACCATGTTCCAAGCCTTCCCTGGTCATATTCCCCAACTCTTCCTCTGCTACATTGATTACTGCATTGGTGCTGCTTCATGCACCCATACTGAGCTCGTCAATTTCCTCAACTTCCCCTCCAACTTCCACACTGTCCTGAAATTCACTAGGTCTATTTCTGACCCCTCTCTCCCCTTTCTTGATCTTTCTTTCTCCATCTCTGGAGACAAACTGTCAACCAGCATCTTTTATGAACCTACTGATTCCCACAAATATCTTCACTTTCCACCCCCGTCTCCGGCAAGAACAGGCTGTTCTCAGTACTTTTGTCTCTGCCTGATCTATTCCCAGGAGGAGGTGTTCCTCTCCAGGACATCAGAGATGTCCTTCTCCTTCAAAGAAAGGAGATTTCCTTCATCCACCATTGATCCTGCCCTCAGCTGCAAACCTGAACATCTAGAACACCCCATCTTCCCATTGCCTTAACAGAGACAGAGTGCCTCTTGTCATTATCTACCACCCCATGAGCCTCTGCAACTTTTGTCATCGCCAAAGGGATCCTACCTCCAATCAGCCCCTGATGCTTTCCACAGGGATCTCTCCCTTTGTGATTCCCTTGTCCATTCATCCTACCCCACCAATCTCCCTCATGTCACTTATCCCTACAAGTGGCCAAAGTTCTATACCTGCCCATTCACCTCCTCCATCATCTCCATTCGGGGCCCAAAACAGTGCTTACAGGTGAGGCAACTATTCACCTGTGAATCTGCTGGAACCATCTATCATGTTTGGTGCTCCTGAAGCGCCCTCTTCTACATTGGTGAGACCCATTGTACAGTGGGAAACAGCTTCATCAAGCACCTGTGCTACATCCTCCAAAGGTGGAACTTCCCAGTGGCCAAACACTTTAAATCTGATTCCCTTTCCCATTCCAACATGTCAGTTCATGGCCTCCTCCTGTGCCACGATGAGATCATCCTCAGGATGGAGAAGCAACACCTTATATTCCATCTGGGTAGCCTCCAAACTGATGACATGAATGTCCTGACAGGCTGCATCACTGCCTGGCATGGGAACTGTATTTCCCTCAATCACAGGACTCTGCAGAGAGTGGTGCAGACAGCCCAGCGCATCTGTAGATGTAAACTTCACACTATTCAGGACATTTAAAAGACAGGTGTGTAAAAAAGGCCCAAAAGATCACTGGGGACCCGAGTCACCCCAACCACAAACTGTTTCAGCTGCTACCATCCGGGAAATGGTACCGCAGTATAAAAGCCAGGACCAACAAGCTCCAGGACAGCTTCTTCCACCAGGCCATCAGACTGATTAATTCATGCTGACACAAACTGTGTTTCTAAGTTATATTGTTGTACATGCTATTTATTATAAATTACTATAACTTGCACATTGCACATTTAGACAGAGACGTAACGTAAAGATTTTTACCCTCATGTATATGAAGGATGTAAGTAATAAAGTTAATTCAATTAAATTTCTCCTACCAGTAAAAGAACAATTCCCTTCCCCTCCCATCTTCTATTCTCCTCTCTGGCCTCTTACCTCTTCTCACCTGCCTATCACCTCCCCCGGTGCCCTTCTTCCTTCCCTTTCTCATATGGTCCACTCTCCTCTCCTATCAGATTCCTTCCTCTCCAGCCTTTACCTTTCCTATCCACCTGACTTCACCTATCACTCTCTAGCTTGCCATCCTTCCCCTTCCCCCAGCTTCTTACTCTGGCATCTTGCCCTTCCTTTCAGACCTGAAGAAGGGTCTCGGCCGGAAACATAAACTGTCCATTCATTTCCATGGATGCTGCCTGGTCTGCTGAGTTCCTCCAGAATTTTTTGTATGTTTCTTTGCATATAGTATACATACTTTGATAATAAATATACTTTAAACTTTGAACTTTGAACTAAGTGGAAATGTGAGGAGCAATATACTTGCCGGGAAATCTCGTGGGAATTTAGGCAAATTGAATGATTGAACAGACAAGTGGACAAGTGGAGTACAATGCAGAAAGTGAGAGATTATTCAGTTCCATGGGGAAAACTGGGATACTGATTTTTTGGTTTAAGAGCTAAAAGACAAAGAAATGTAGAGGGACAAAGAAATTTGTGTCCTTCATTTATGTCACTGAAAGCATGGCAAATCGATGATAACTTTCATTATAAAATAATTTAATGCAGCTCTACCCTCGATAACGAAGGGGTTAGATTGGTAAAGAACATGAACAAACTGTAGATGTTAGAAATCTAAACTAGAAACAGGAAAATCTGAAACTACTCAGGGGCATCTGTGGGAAAAGATAGAACTAAAGTATCAGATTGAAGAAACTTCATCAGAACTGTGATGAAGGAGACAAAAGTTTCTTGCTAAGCTGCTGAGAAGTTTGGCAACAAATTAAATTGAATCAAACTCTTCTATATAGTAAACATGTACTTCCTGGAGAAGATCTGTGCAAGAGTAAAGGTGTTTCAATGTGAGATAACACCATGCAATACTCTGTAAAATTCTACCTCCTAAACAAAAACCTGTTACGAAGAGAGTTTAACAAACATTTACCAGTCTGGTTCCTCAGTTGTTGCGTCTGTCTTAAGTGGATAGATTGGGTAAGCTAGGTTTTTATTCATGGATGTTTTACTCATGACCTCATGAATGTTTTTGTAACAATCATCCAAAGATATTGCTTTAACAATATGCATTATTTCTATTTTAATTTGGTGTAGTGTAAGACAAGTTGTTATTTCTCCACTAAAAATTGGGAAACGCATATTTTCTCAGAATTGTTTTTAAAATGTCTTGGATAAACAGTTGCAAAACTTTACAATCAAACCTCAAAGATTTTGTAACTTCTCACAATTAAGGCTAAAAAGAATTTGAAAATTACAACCTAAGAATAGAAAGAACTTTAGTCACCATTGTTTTTCCAAGCCCAGGTTTTCAAATGTGCTCCATTCCTGAAACATAAGGAACAGAATTACAGAAGGAACCCTTTGTGGCTTTCCTGAACTCTAATGGCTCTCATTCTGCTCTTTATTTTGCATCTGTGAAGAAGTTTCCTTTCAACGTAATTGCTCTACTCCCTTTTTAAATGTTACCAAGAAAATTGCCGCCAACTCTCTTTTCTGGCAAAACTCTGCAGACCATAACAAGGCACTGGTCAGGCTCCTTCCTTCTTCCCTCCGGTACCAAGCTTCCATCCTTTCATCATCACATTCCCTGTCAGAGCAAATGGTCTTTTCCTGCATCTTCCATCAAACTGACTGGTCTGTCCACTCTGGTCAATTTACTGCGGACCAGTTGGAGGTCAGAGACACTACTGGTGAGTGTTTTAAATCCACAAAGTACAGGTGTGCTGCTGGGTGTGTAACCAGTTATCGTTCCACCAACTTATGCGTTCAGTCCAAGCTTGTACAGCTACATGGGAACAATGGATTGACAATTTCAATATGCTTTCACTGATGCCTAAAAATATATGAAGCTAGATGAATCTCCAGGTCCAAATCAGATATGTCTGCAATCTTTGTAGGAAGTTAGAGAAAAATTACAGGAGTCTTGGCTGAGGTATTTTCATCATCGTTAGCAACAGGTGAAGTTCCAGAAGTCTCGAGGGTAGCTAATGTGGTGCCCTTGTGTAGAATGAGCTGCAAAGTCAAACCTGGGAACTATAGACCAGTTAACCTAATGTCTGTAAAAGATATAGACACATTTAGAAAGATGGGAGTTGATTAGCAATAGCACAGCGTTATGTGTGGGAGATCACGTCTCTCAAAATTGACTGAGTTTTTTCAAGAATAGTGAGGAAGGGTGATGAGGGCTGGACGTTAGCTGTAGTCCATGTGGATCTCAGTAAGGCCTTTAATAAGGTGCCACATGGTCGGCTGCTATAGAAAGTTGCACATGGAATGCAGTGAGAGCTAAGCTAATTGGATACACAATTGTTTTAATGGCAGGAAACACAGGATGATGGAGGATGGGTTTAGAGGCCTGTGACTAGTGGTGTATCTCAGGGGTCAGTACTAGACCTGTTAATGTTTGTCAACCTATGTCAGTGATTTGGATGAAAATGTAAAAGGCATGATGAATACCTTTGCAGATGACAGTAAAATGGATGATGTCATAGACAGTGACAAAAAATTATCAGGGCTAAGTTAGCATTGGAAAAACTTAATGATAGCGCCAACCAGCAGCTCATGGCTCCCCCAGACAGAGTGATCATTGTAGCAGGGGACTTCAATTATACAGATCTTAAACTGGTCATGCCCAAATTGTACAAAAACGTGGATTTCCCAACACGAGAAAAGAACATACTAGACCAAGTCTACACAAACATTCCAGGAGCTTTCAAAGCGACCCATCTGCACACCTAGGAGAATCAGACCATATCTCTCTCACACTGACCCCAGCTTACAGACCACAGATCTGCAGAGTAAAACCAACCATCAAGACAGTACATGTGTGGTCTGAGGAAGCCACCCCAATGCTACAGGACTGTTCTGACAACACAGATTGGGGCTTGTTTGCAAAGGGAGCAGACCTGGAGGAATATGCTGGTTCAGTCCTGGGATATATTAAGTTTTGCACAGAAAATGTAATAACACAAAAGACAATTAAGGTGTTTCCCAATCAAAAGCCGTGGATCAACAGCAATGTGAGGGCACTACTCAGGGAGCGCGATGCGGCCTCCAGGTCAGGAGACAAACAAGCCTACAGTGAAGCACGGGGGAATCCCCACAGGGGCATCAGGGATGCAAAGTGCAAATACAAATTGTGTGTTGAAAATCAGTTTGATAACAACAACCCCCCACAGTATGTGGAAAGGCATCAAGGCGCTGACAGACTACAAAACCAATAATCTGCTGCCAGGTGATGACGCCACACTGCCTGATGTCCTAAAGCAGTTCTTTGCCCACTTTGATACTCAGAGGAAGGAGGCTACTCCACTCATCAACCCACCTGACGATGAGTCCACTCTGGTCCTTAAGCAACATCGGGTGAGATCCACCCTGAGGAAAGTGAATGTGAGTAAGGCAGCTGGCCCAGACGGAGTGCCCGGCCAGGTACTGAAAGCATGTGCTGACCAGCTTGCTGAGGTGCTTACAAGTATATTTAACCTCTCACCAACAAGCTGCTGTTCCAACATGCCTTAAAACCTCCACCATCATCCCAGTGCCCAAAAAATCAGCTGCTAAGTGCCTGAATGACTATCGCCCCGTAGCGCTAACACCCATAGCCATGAAGTGCTTTGAGAGACGTGCTCTCACACATCTCTATTTCCTGAGGAGACTGAGGTCTTTTAACATCTGCCGGACGATGCTGAGGATGTTCTACGAGTCTGTGGTAGCCAGTGCTATCATGTTTGCTGTTGTGTGCTGGGGCAGCAGGCTGAGGGTAGCAGACACCAACAGGATCAATAAACTCATTCGTAAGGCCAGTGATGTTGTGGTGGTGGAACTGGACTCTCTGACGGTGGTGTCTGAAAAGAGGATGCTGTCCAAGTTGCATGCCATCTTGGACAATGACTCCCATCCACTCCATAATGTACTGGTTAGGCACAGGAGTACGTTCAGCCAGAGACTCATTCCACCGAGATGCAACACTGAGCGTCATAGGAAGTCATTCCTACCTGTGGCCATCAAACTTTACAACTCCTCCCTCGGAGTGTCAGACACCCTGAGCCAATAGGCTGGTCCTAGACTTACTTTTTCCACTTGGCATGATTAACCTATTATTATTTAATTATTTATGGTTTTATATTGCAGTATTTCTTCACTATTCTTGGTGGTGCGGCTGTAACGAAACCCAATTTCCCTCCGGATCAATAAAGTATGCTTGTCTATCTATCTGTCTGTCTGTCTTAAGGCTACAATCCCACCTGATCTGGACAAACACCAGTTTGCCTGCCGGGCAAATCGCTCCACTGAGGATGCAATCACAACAGCCCTCCATATTGCTCTGACTCACTTAGAGGAACCGAACACTTATGTGAGGAACAACACACACAAAATGCTGGTGGAACACAGCAGGCTAGGCAGCATCTATAGGGAGAAGCGCTGTCGATGTTTCAGGCTGAGACCCTTTGTCAGGACTAACCGAAAGGGAAGATAGTAAGAGATTTGAAAGTAGTGGGGGGGGGGGGGAGTGCGAAATGATAGGAGAAGACCGGAGGGGGTGGGATGAGCTAAGAGCTGGAAAGGTGATTGGCGAAAGTGATACAGAGCTGGAGAAGGGAAAGGATCATGGGACAGGAGGCCTCGGGAGAAAGGTGGGGGGGTGGTGGAGCACCAGAGGGAGATGGAGAACAGGCAGAGCGATGGGCAGAGAGAGAGAAAAAAAACAAACAACTAAATATGTCAGGGATGGGGTAAGAAGGGGAGGAGGGGCATTAACGGAAGTTAGAGAAGTCAATGTTCATGCCATCAGGTTGGAGGCTACCCAGCCAGTACATAAGGTGTTGTTCCTCCATCCTGAGTTTGGATTCATTTTGACAGTAGAGGAGGCCATGGATAGACATATCAGAATTGGACTGGGACGTGGAATTAAAATGTGTGGCCACTGGGAGATCCTGCTTTCTCTGGCGGACCAAGCGTAAGTGTTCAGCGAAACAGTCTCCCAGTCTGCGTCGGGTCTCACCAATATATAAAAGGCCACACCGGGAGCACCGGACGCAGTATACCACACCAGCCAACTCACAGGTGAAGTGTCGCCTCACCTGGAAGGACTGTCTGGGGCCCTGAATGGTGGTGAGGGAGGAAGTGTAAGGGCAGGTGTAGCTCTTATTCCGCTTACAAGGATAAGTGCCAGGAGGGAGATCGGTGGGAAGGGATGTGGGGGACGAGTGGACAAGGGAGTCATGTAGGGAGTGATCCCTGCGGAAAGCAGAAGGGGGGGGGAGGGAAAGATGTGCTTGGTAGTGGGATCCTGTTGGAGGTAGCGGAAATTATAGAGAATTATACATTGGACCTGGAGGCTGGTGGGGTGGTAGGTGAGGACAAGGGGAACCCTATCCCAAGTGGGGTGGTGGGAGATACAGTGTGGAACCAGCCCACTGAATCATGCTGCCCTGCACCCCACTGATTTTAGTCTGATCATGACCTTTTAATCTACTAACGGTACGTCTTTGGACTGTGGGAGAATACCGGAGTACCCGAAGAAAACCCGCGTAGTTCACGGGATGGATGTACAAACTGTCTTACAGAGGATGCTGGAATTGAACCCCAAATTCTGACTGCCCTGAGCTGTAATGGCGTCATGCTAACTGCAACACTACCGTAGTGATTAGCGCTAGACTATTCCAGCTATTACTATTTAGCTTAAGGCTGTGATATCTCCCCTTCCCTCATTACTGGTATTCACATTAATTGTCCATGTACCATCTCACACCGTGTGGGCCATACTTGCCCACATATGCATTGGACATCTAGATTTAACCAGCACATGTATATTTCTGGGGTGCCACTGGTGGATTTTGATCATTTCTTTGAATATACACCAGAATTCCCACAAGAAACTCTAACCAAAGGTAGATCAGACAGAAAGTTCTGCTGACTAGAGGTGAAGTGATTATGGATAGTGGGAATCAGTGTTGGGGGCTGGCTGGGGTTGTCAGGACTTTAAGCCTGCCAGTGTCTATGGGTGTCATCCTGTCAGGCATGGTTGGGTATAAAGTCTCCTGTTTGCTGGCATGTTCTCATTTGTCAGTTTGAAGGGGGAGTACAGTACCTCTGAATCTACCTCTTCACCTTCATCTTTGGTTACTTCAATGATTGCTACAGTAAGCACCTGCCCACTGGGCCTTTTCCCATTTATCTCTCAGGTTATCAGGCCCCTGACTAATTTATATTGCTCTTATATTGCTCTAATTCCTCTAAATGTTGCTTGTCCCTATCCCTTGCTGTTTGCATGTGCTGTAATTGTTGATTAAACACATCCCATTCTACTTGTATCTGGTCTGATTCTCTCTATGCCTGTCTCTTTCCTTTTCTGGTGCAGCACTTGCGATGCCTGATCCTTCCATAGATGTTTATCCCACCTAGACACAAACGTGATCATAAACAAGTGTATATCCATACAGTCCCTTGAACAAGCGTACACACACTGCTTCCAATTCCCAATTGGCAGTAGTCACCTATTGCACCTTAATATCCAGCTCTCCATTTTGTTTTTGATATTTTGAGATGCCATGGTCTTTGACTTGAACAGATCCAAGCTCATGTGCTACACTTAAAAATACTCATCCACTATGACTGTTGAGGTCTCCAGCCTTGTAATAAGTCATCAACATATCCCAGACAAGCCCCCAGGTGTTTTGACTGACTAAATTAAACCAAACTGAAGCTGTAACTGCCAAGTATAAAAGATGTAATTTAACAGAGTAGATTTCTGGAGAGAATCTAGCAAAACACTCCTCACAAATGTTTTATATATTTTTTCATGGGTATTAATAAACCCTATTTGTTTATTAATAGGGAAGGTGGGTGGATAAGGGAGGGGGGATAAAGTGATGTAAATAGTAAAGGAGAGAATAGGAGTGGAGAGTGGACTATGGAGGAAGGGAATGAGGAGGGGCAAAAGATGGAGGTGATGGACAGAATAGAGAATGGAAAAGGAGAGAAAGGGAAAAGGGAGGAATTACTAGAAGTGAGAAAAATCAATGTTCATGCTGTCAGGTTGCAAGTTACCCAGGCAGAATATGAGGCGTCTCTCCTCCAAACTGAGAGTGGCCTCATTGTGGCAGTAGAGGAGGCCATGGACTGACATATCAGAATGGGATATGCCTTTAACAACATGTTAATATGAGATATAATCACATACCCTACTTCCCTAGCAACACGCTGGAGGAACTCAGCAGGTCAGGCAACATCAGTGGAAGTGAAAAGACAGTCTATGTTTTGGGCCAAGACCCTGCATCAAGGCTGATACTTCCCAGTACTCATTCTGAAGTTTTCAATGACCACCAATTAACATGAACATTCAATTATTGTCTTTCCCTGCACATCCCACACTCAGTGACTGGTTTTAGTAACTTTAAAGTGTCTGTTAAAGTTAAATTGTGAAAAAAAAATTTCCTGAAGACTGATTCTGTAGTCTCTCATGTTCTCATTTTAATTAATAGCTGATACCCATGATTTCATAGGTTCTGAATAATCCCTAACAATTGCAAACCGGTCCCACTGGAAATTCAATGATTAAGTCTGAAAATTTAATCCAGCCTTGGTGGTTGAATGTTCACCCACGCATTTTGACTGTATAGTTAATACATTTAGTTTTAGTCGTAGAACAACACAGAAAGGATACAAGTCAGTCACAGCAGCAAATCAATGCCAACAACGTTGAACACCATCTAGTTCCAATTTCCCTCTAAACTTTGCCCCTGCATGTACCAATCCAAGTGCTTCTTAAATGATACTCTCGCACCTCTCTCAAGCACTTCCTATGGCTGGTGGTTCCATTCTCATCACCCTCTGCATAAAGAAATTTCCCTTTTAAATCATTCTCCTCTCACCCTTCATCTATGTCTACAATATTGGAATCCCTACTCTATGCAAAAGACTACGACTATCCACTTTATCTATGCCCCTCAAGATTTCATGAACCTTTGTAAGGTTCCCCTCTGCTCCAAGAAATCAAGAAATAAATATCTAGCTCAGTCAACCTCTCCCTGTAAGTCTGGCCCCCTAGTCTTGTCAATTTCTTCATAAATATTTTCTGCACTTTTTCCTGTTTAACCACATCTCGCCTCTAACAAGGTTATCAAAACTGTACATGGTACTCCAAGTGTAGCCTTAGCAACAACATATAAAACATTTTTTACCACCCTGTCTACCTGTGAAGTTACTTTCAAAGAACTATGCATTAACTCGCTCTGTTGCATTACACTTCTCTGGAAGTTCTCTGTTTCCCTGGAAGGCTCCAATTTCCATGTCTTGAACAATTTTTGCATAATTAATCCAACAGTAATTACAAACATGTATAACTTGAATTAGTTTGGCTGTAACTGAGGAGTGGCCTTCTCAATTTAAAACATGAAGTTATATATTCAGGCTACACAGCAAAGCCTGATGCAAATATTAAAGCTACAACTTTGTGCTGTACTAATGCAGAGTAATGCTGTCAAAGCAGCTGCTTTGTTTACTTAATTGCCATTCAAGGACTCCATCTGCCCGTAAACATGCACACCGCTCAAAAAATCCAGCAAATGTTTTCTGAAATCCTAAACAACAGTTAATCAAATACAGAATATTTCAATCTAGAAATTGTTTCATGAGTCTTTCAAGGGCATTACAATGGCCTTGTAGGTCACCCTAATTCTGTTTGTATAAATTGAGAATTTCCCTTGGGAAATTCATGGAAAAATACCATTTATTACATTGTCTTATACTGAGTAGAAACTAAGATTGTTGGTTTCAGTGCAGAGTTCCAGGTTCTCATTGCAACTTGTATGTCGTGCAGTGATGCAACCTATGCAGCGACGTGTTAAAGGGGAAATACCATTATACAGGTAATACTCTTCCAGCATTTCAGTTGACTGAATGCATAACAGGAGAGATAGGAGAGGGGTAGAGAGCAGAGGGTACTTGTCACTCTACTGAAGATGTAGTGACATATTTTGGAGCCTGGAAGTGACAGAGTGTCTCCTAGTTTACAGACAGTGCTCTTGTAGGAATACCTCAAGCTAGTCTCATGGTGAAGCTTCCAAAGCTGGAAAATACCTGTAGCCATCCCCAACAGTCCTTCAAGGTGAGGCGACACTTCACCTGTGAGTCTGCTGGAGTCATCTACTGTATCCAGTGCTCCCGGTGTGGTGGCCTCCTGTATATCGGTGAAACCTGACGAAGATTGGGAGACCACTTCACCAAGCACCAATGCTCCATCTGCTAGAAAATGTGTGATCTCCCAGTGGCCACTCATTTTAATTCCACTTCCCATTCCGACATGTCCATTCATGGCCTCCTCTACTGTTGCGATGAGGCAACACTTGGGTTGGAGGAGCAACACCTTATATTCCGTCTGGGTAGTCTCCAACCAGATGACAAGAGCATCGATCTTTGAACTTCCTGTAATGGCCCCTACCCCTTCACCGTTCCCCATTCACATTTCCCTCTCTCACCTTATTTCCTTACCTGCCCATCACTTCCCTCCTTTTTTTCTTCTACGGCCTTCTCTCCTCTCCTATCAGATTTCCCCTTCTCCAGCTCTGTACCTTTTTCACCAATCAACTTCCCAGCTCTTTACTTCACCCCTCTCCCTCCCCCACCGGTTTCACCTATCACCTAGTGTTTCTTCCTCCCCTACCCCCAACTGCTTACTCTGACTCCTCATCTTTTTTTCTCCAACCTGATGAAGGGTCTTGGCCTGAAATGTCAACTCTTTTCCATAGATGCTGTCTGGCCTGCTGAGTTCCTCTAGCATTCTGTGTGTTGCTCGGATTTCCAGCATCTGCAGATTTTCTCCTGCTTGTGGTAGGACCCATTTTATGTTCTCCTTTTGTATAAGTATGCAGATTAAGTGACTTCCCTAACACAACAAACCTCAAGATGTGGATAGAGATCAGCAGTAGCATCCTAGAATGCTCCAAGTTTGAGGATGCTGAGAGCAGTCGTCACCCTGACCTCCTTGAAAAAGAATTCAAAACATGCTTGAGGTTGTAAAGGAAATTAGGACAAGGCCTGTATTTGAATTATAACTTTTTCAATCGTTTTCTTTCAGAGGAAATAGGTTTAGTAGACCAAATTGTTTTGAAAGTAAATGGAAACTGTCTTTAAAACCTGTGAGGTTGAATTGGTCACTGCAGACAAATATTATCTGGTGCACTTCTGTTAACAATGGTTGGGGATGTGTGGTGACACTTGTCGGCTGCCTACAACATTCCCTCAGATGTGTTGGTTGTTAACATAAACAGTGCATATCACTCTATGTCTCTAAGTACACATGATAAATAATCTTGAATCTTAAATGTTCTCTGCGAGCAAAATGTGTTAGGGCAAACAAATTTCCCAATAGACTTAAGGAACACAGAAGAATGAATACAAAACTCCTCAAAGCCAGATTCGGCAGATCAGAACTAATTTCTAGTCCCTAATTTATTTTCTATTTCACCAATGTATAAGTTGTCAAATGTGATTCCCAACAACTGAAACTTTTCTGCAAAAGTAATCAATTGTTTTGTGAAGTTCTTTGAAATATCATAAGAGCACAAAAGGAACATTTTTTCCATGAACTCAATTTCCCTACTGACACGTTTGTTGCTTAAAGCGCCACTCCCCTCCTTGCAAGAAACTGACAGGTGAGAATTCAAGTTGGCACACATTCCCCGAATGAGTTCTTTTCGATCTCCTTGAAAAGCAGAAAAGTGAAAGGTAAAACAGCCCTTTGAAGAACAATAAAGTGATGAAAGTTTCCTCCACTGAACAAGCATACTCAGCCTCGGGTTAAAAAAAGGCAAATATGGAAGTTCTGTCCCTGTGTGGGTCTGTGGCAAATTTTGAATTTGAAGGCACACCGTAGCTGAGAACATTCAGCAGGAGCTGCATGCATGAAAACAATAGCAAGTTAACAGTGGATACTGAAGAGAAGGCTCATCAAGAACATGGGGTCCCGCAGCTGGGCACGCGTCTAAAAATGATACTTGTGGTGTTATCCAGCTTCCGAGAGCCAAAGATCTCACTTCTGCTGTGCTGGTTTATGATAAACATTGGAAAGGCACCAGAAGTAGGTTAGATGCTGATAGAATCAAGATAAACGTGCGTATCAGATTTAAGATTAGGGTGACGGTAGTAAGAGCCAAAGATGCCATATAAGGCACTTCCCTAGCGGAAAGGGAATGTCACCACTTCTGTTCAGTCTGTGGAGCATAAGCAACCAAATAAACTTTGCTGGGCAGTTAAAAGTCAAGTCAACCCACAGTCACACATTGCTCACTTTAGTGTAATAAAGTCCAAAGTAAATGAACAAATCAACTGCAAAGTCATTCACATTGCTGAACCACTTCTCCTGTTGTATCTCTGTGCCTTTAAGCAATGTGTGTGTTAGCTTACTGGTAGGGGTTACACAGGACATGACATATTTACTTTATTTTAAGTTATCCACACAGGCGATCATTGTGTACATTAAACACACTCATAGCATAGGATCTGCAGTAACCTGAGGAAGGTATTTGTTGGAAAGCACAAGGTAAGAAAGTAAAGCAGTGGTGTTACATATAGATAGCATTACACAAGAAAAAAGACAAACGATTTTGCCACGACATCTGAGTCCTCATAGTGACAACCATTTTGATGATCCCTCCAATTGGTCCTGCTTTTTGTATGGCCATCTATTAATGATACTTAAATGAAACACATGGCACAATCTCTCCTAACGTGTCAAGATGGTGAAGTCTTTCAGGGAACCATGGGCTTCCTTTAATCAATTATATAAATATCACATTGTTTTTGGATTAAAACAAACATATAGACTATTGAGGTGTTCTCTATTGCCATTCAGTTTAATTGTGGAGGTTTGAAAGAGGTGAAAGGAAGCAGGTATGGGGTCAGGGGTTCCACTTATATACGTTTCATCACATTGACCTGATCTTATTGCATAGAGGGTTAAATTTCACAGGCACATCCTCCTATGCAATTGCAGGTGTGCATGTGAACGATGCTTTCCACACTGCCAATCTGTACATTGGGGAAGGAAAAGAGTTCCTTCTGAAGTAGCCAAGTGAGACTCCCAGTTAGCAAAGAAACTATTGATCAGTGACTGAATATTGGGAGAAGTCAGCAACATATGAAATTAGATGGCCATATACTGTAGTAAAGAGAGACACAGTCCTACACCTAAGCTCATGGGACACAGGTTATAAAGATTTGAAGTGACCTACAGTAAAATGGGCTATTTAAAAATATGATTGCTTGTAAAATTGAACAGGAACAAACTTGTCAATGAGGGATGATAGTTCAGACAAAGAAGAAGAATTTAAAATGATTATTTCCCAGAATAGCTAGGATGAAGATAAATGGCATGCTAACTAAGGAGACTTAATTCTATTGTTCTTGACTGTTCCTCAAGAAGTATTTTGTGAAGCTGAGAGGTAGGAGCTGCAATTTCTAACAAAAAAAAATAAATACCTAAGTAATGAGGAAATTGAGCACAAAATCTTATATAGTAATTGAATAAAAATATAGAATCTAATTTAAAAATGACAAGAAAATAATTGGCTAGACACATATGGAGAAAGATGTAAGGACTTCACATGGGAACTGGAGTGACAGGGCTAAGGAAGGGGAAAACAGAAATAAATCAAAGATAGCGTGCAACAGAGATTACAAAAAGTACAGCAGGAGATTAGGCAAAATCACAGCCAGTGGGATGAGTTACAGGGCAATAGAGGTGTGGTGCAGTTAAAACAGAAAGCAACAAATACTGGACTGAGAGTGTTGCATTTGAATACATGCAGCATAAGAAATAAAATGAACAATCTTGAAATTCAGCTACAGATTGGTAAGTATGACATTGTGGCCATCTCTGAAACTTGGCTAAAGGATGGCTGCCATTGGGAGCAGAAAGATAGGTAGTAGGCAGAGGGAGTGGTGTGGCCCTGTGTATAAAAAATAATATTAAATCATTAGAAAGGGATGACATAGGATCAGAAGGTGTAGAGTCTCTGTGGGTTGAGTTAAGAAATGGCAAGGGTAAAAGGACCCTAATGGCAGTTGTATACAGGCCTCCGAACAGCAACCAAGATGTGGATTACAAATTACAGCAGGAGATAGAAAAGGTGTGTCAGAAAGGCAACATCATGATAATTGTTGAGGATTTTAACATGAGGGTAGACTGGGAAAACCAAGCCAGTACTGGACCTCAAGAGAGAGAATTTGTAGAATGTCTAAGGGATGGCTTTTTAGAACAGCTTGTTGTTGAGCCCACTAGGGATCAGCTGTGCTAGATTGGTTGTTGTGCAATGATCTGGAGGTGATAAGAGAGCTTAAGGTTAAGGAACCCTCATAGAGGATTGGGAAGCTTTTAAAAACTTGCAGAAGGAAACTAAGAAGGTCATTGTGAAGGAAAAGATGAATTATGAAAGGAAGCTACCAACTAATATCAAAGAAGATGCTACAAGCGTTTTAAAGTATATAAAGGGTAAAAGATTCAAGGGTAGATATAGGACCAATAGAAAATGATGCTGGAAATATTGTAATGAGAGAATCAGAGATGGCAGAGCAACTGAATGTGTATTTTGCATCAGTCTTCATAGTGGAAGACATCTGTGGTATACTGGACATTCAAGATTATCAGGGAAGTGAAGTATGTGCAGTAAAAATTATGACTGAGGAGGTGCTCAGAAAGCTTAATGGTCTGAGGGTGGATAAATCTTCTGGACCTGATGGAATGTACCCTTGGGTTTTGAAGGAAGTAGCTGGTTAGATTGCAGAGGCATTAACAACGATCTTTCAAGAATTGATAGATTCTGGCATTGTACCGGATGACTGGAAAATTGCAAATGTTACTCCGCTATTTAAAAAGAGTAGGAGGCAGCAGAAAGGAAACTATAGTCCTGTTAGCCTGACATCAGTGGTTGGGAAGTTGTTGGAATCGATTGCAAGGGATGAGATTACGGAATACCTGGAGACACATGACAAGATAGGCAAAAGCCAGCATGGTTTCCGAAAGGAAAATCCTGCTTGACTAACCTACTGCAATCTTTTGAGGAAATTACAAGCAGGGTAGACAAAGGAGATGCAGTAGATGTGGTGTACTTGGATTTTCAGAAGGCCTTTGACAAGGTGCCGCACATGAGGCTGCTTAGCAAGTTGAGAGCCCATGGAATTACAGGGAAGTTATTAGCATGGGGGGAGCATTGGCTGACTGGCAAAAAAAAAGAGAATGGGAATAAAGGGATCCTATTCTGGCTGGCTGCCAGTTACCAGCGGAGTTCCACAGGGGTTTGTATTGAAACCGTTGCTTTTTACAATGTATGTCAATGATCTGGACTATGGGATTAATGGATTTGTGGCTGAGTTTGCCAATGATACAAAGATAGGTGGAGGAGAGGGTACTGTCGAGGAAACAGAGCCTGCAGAGAGATTTAGAAAGTTTATGGGAATGGGCAGAGAAGTGGCAAATGAAATACAATGTTGGAAAGTGTATGGTCATGCACTTTATTGGAAGAAATAAATGAGCAGACTATTTTTTAGATGGAGAGAGAATTCAAAATGCAGAGGTGCAAAGGGACCTGGGAGTCCTTGTGCAGGATAAAGGTTAACCTCCAGGTTGAGTCGGTGGTGAGGAAGACAAATGCAATGGTGACATTTATTTCTAGAAGTATAGAATATAAGAGCAGGGATGTGATGTTGAGGCTCTATAAGGCACTTGTGAGACCACACTTGAAATATTGTGTGCAGTTTTTGGCACCTTATTTAAGAAAGGATATACTGACACTGGAGAAGGTTCAAAGAAGATTCACGAGAATGATTCCAGGAATGAGAGGTATACCATATGAAGAATGTCTGACAGCTCTTGGGCTGTATTCCCTGGAGTTCAGGAAAAAGAAGGGGGATCTCACTGAAACATTCCGAATGTTAAAAGGCCTGAACAGATTAGATATGGCAAAGTTATTTCCTATGTTAGGGGAGTCTAGGACAAGAGGGCATGATTTCAGGATTGAAGGATGTTTATTTAGAATAGAGATGCTGAGAAATTACTTTAGTCAGAGGGTGGTAAATCTGTGGAATTTGTTGCCATGAGCAGCTGTGGAGGCCAAGTTAATGTGTGTATTTAAGGCAGAGATAGATAGGTTCTTGATTAGCCAGGGCATCAAAAGGTATGGGGAGAAGGAAGGGGAGTGGGGATGACTGGAAGAATTGGATTAGCCCATGATTGAATGGTGGGGCAGACTCAATGGGCTGAATGGCCTACTTTTGCTCCTATATTTTATGGTCTTATAATCAGCAAAGTCAATAACTTCAGGTACCCTTCTGATGTCCTTGATAATGGTTTCTGATATCAACATGCCACAGCTTGTGATCATTCATTTTCAACTATCTGATTTACCTAATCTGATTTGTGCCTCAGGGGGAAAATGACTAAGTTTCTCCTTTCCTATGAGCTCTCAGGCAGCTGATGATTCTGCATACTCAAAACAGGTAGAGCAGATATTAGCCAGGGTATCAAGGGGTATGGGGACAGGGTGGGTGGGTCACTTGGTTTTAGATATTTGTAACTAATAAAGCTTAGTTTCCATATGCTCCCAGTATAGAGACTCAAGATCCCACACAGAAGGGTTTCAGGCCGAAAAGTCAACTGTACTCTTTTCCTAGGTGCTGCCTAGCCTGCTGAGTTCCTCCAGCTCTGTATGCATGTTGCTCAGATTTCCAGCATCTGCAAATGTTCTCGTTTGTCAGCAGATCCTTCTCCAGTCTTACAACAGGCCAACTATTTTGAGGGAGTCTTACATTTTTCACAGGACTGTAAGAATGTCATTGAAATGGTTTCACTATTTATTTCAACACACTGGCTCAGAGAAGGGCTGTTGTTTCAGAAATCGGGTATCAGGAATGCAAGTGACATAGGCTGCCTATAGTAGCCGAGAATGTTCAGAGGCTCAGTATTGGCCTGGGAGAGGACCTTGATAATCATGTAATTAACCTGTTAGTGAATCAGGAGGAATTTTTGGTAACTGCTGCTGGTACCTGGAGCTGTGCAGCGCTGCCGCAGGCTCTTCATTTCTCAGTGCACACAGGAGGCAGGGCATCACTAATGTTCTGTAGTTTGTTTTGAGGACTTGTCTCCCAGCACTCCCTTCCACTGTGAAACAAAGGGCTTATTTGCACATTGCAGGGTGGAGTATGAAAGAGTTGCTTTGTTCCACGATATAGAAAAATGAGAAATGATCCCACTTTTGTTATTGGACAAGAGAAATGATTGACGAGTCAAATTTGTGAGGTTGTCAGCTATGACATCTCTGCTTCAGTTGCCCCTTCACAAACATAAGGAATAATATGAAGGAGCTTTGAGAAGGAGCTTTAATCAGCTCAACGAGACGCCAAAGAGGAACTGTTCCACACAAAATATTAAAAATTAGTTGAAAATAACAAATATCTTTCTCCTATTTAGACTATGCAGAATTAAGACTTTCTCTATATGCAATGTCCAAATGAATTATAACTTTACAACAATAAATTTTGTGTGACTTCTCCTTATGGCCAAATGTAACTTTGAAGAATCACCAGTGGAAGCTGCAAATAAATAACATATAAAACTTGTATCCAGTGATAGAATCATGGAATTATTCAACATGGGACTTATTCAACATGGGAAATAACTGTTTTTATTTCCTTCACACTCCCTTTGAAAACCACAGATAAGGTCATGATTAGATCCTGACGAAATGAACTTAACAAATTCATTCATTTTATTTCAATCAGCTATCAAAAACAAAGTCAGCCAGAATAGCCATAGATAACATCAGCAATAATAAAAAAAAATCCCAGGATATTGCCCTTATACAAATCCACCACATTTTATCATTTATTGAAAAATTGAGGAAAACAGAAGTCATACCACACTATATGTTGCACTTTGTGACCAGTAACAGAAATGAAAATGTTGCAAATGTTCGTAATCACATAATTAAATGTTACAACTCGATAATAAAAAAGATGTGCTTTTAATGACCAGTTCATCTGCAAGTCCATTGGAGTAAGTGTCCGCAGGTAATGTCACTGAAGGAAGGAGCAAGTTGGACAACAGATGAATTAAGAAACTTCAGACTGATCAGTTAAAATTTCCACATCAAAAGTTGATTGTACTAATTAAGCAATCAAAAATATGCAGCTCACAACGAATTCTGTAAAACGGTTCTTTACAAAATCAGCTCAGAACATCTCAATTAGTCCAAAGCTAGCTTCCTCCTTTTAGCCACATTTCCCTCATCACTGATTGTCAACATATGGTAAATCAGTGTAAACAGGCAGGAGAAGACACCACATTGTCACCAATGCTATCAGCCTCTTTCACTTAGTAAAGCACAAAGTCAAAATTTGAGCTCTGGAAATCACCATGAATGAGTTATCAGCTCAGTGACTGAACATCAATTTAGAAACAATTCTCAGTAACTGACCAACAAACATTTTGCATCTAAGTGCAAAGGGAGAATTTGCTTCCTCGCTTTAATGCCAAGTCAAGGAAACGGAACTTCCAATGAAAAAATTGTGAAATTTTAAGAACTCAAGATTTTTAATCAGTTGAACAGCTTCAGATGTTTTTTGCCACTAAGTGATATTGGTGATTCCCCCCCCCCACCCCCCTGCTAAGTATTAGAGTAAACACAATTTCACACAAGAGCAAGATAATCTAGAATCAGTGATTTCTAAAGCAGACAAGCATACAGTATACAAATCGCACAAGTAATAATGCTGAGAATGTATTTGTAACAAGTGAAAACCTCAAATGTGCCACCTAAAAGCAATATGTCTCTAATTTCTACAAAAGTCTAAAATTCAAAAAAAAAAATAGCTGAACAAATTTGTATTACATATTCTGTGAAATATCCCGGAACTTTTCGGATCATATTCCACCTTGAATTTCAATATTTAGATAACCTTTCACATCCTTCAGCTTGTCACTATCAAAATCAGTGGTTAACTTCCTCAGTCCTGTTCTTTTGGGAATGAATGAAACCTCCTTTTTAATCACTTCTCCAGGATTTAACTGGCCAAGCCTAAAGAAAAGGTAAAATTTCAAAAAGAAGTTATAAGCTAAACCTAATTTTCTTTACGAAACTATTTTCTAGTGCATCTTCCCAGTACCATCCCCCAGTCTAATTGCAGAATAATTCACATATGTTTACTTATCCTCATATATATTATTTAATTACACAGAACTAAGTTTCCAGATTAGACTTGAAAATACTACGTTGTGTATTTGGAACACGGTCGAAGTCAAAGACAAATTTATTACAGAACATAGAACAGAGCACTATGGACCTTGATTTTAGTGCCAAGCATGATGCCAAATTAAATTCATCTATTCTCCCTGCACATTTTACAAATCCATCTACTCACTACATATTAATTTGCCAATCCAAAAATCTCTTAAGCATTATTATGGTGTCTGCAATAGTACATAATTTTGGTTGCTTATCCCAATTTGATTTTTACAATGTCATTGCAATTCATTTATTGCATAGATCTTGAGAATGAAAGTCGTATTTATTTTAGAAGCCTGTGTTTTCCATTTTCAATATTTTCACTTACCCAATTTCCAACTGGCCATCAATCAGACCTGCTCCTTCAAGAGTGAAGGTACAGTTGTTCAGTGGCACAGGTAAAAGATTTTCAAAACTGATTGCTATGTTCAGCTTTTGTGAAACCACGGGTGTTCCTAATACCTGCAGAAACAAGCAGTTTTTAAGAATATCTAAAATATCAGGTTATTTATACTCCAAATTGCCCATACAGGAATGTGTCCAGAAAGGGGAGAAAGTAAGTTACTACATATTTGCACCATGAATGGTCAATGGCAGCCAGCAAGACAACCCAGTGTTTAAACCCTTCAGCTAAAAAATATATACTGCAGAGAATCATAGAAACCCAGGCCAACCATGTAACCTACTCTAGAAACTGCCTAGAATTACAATGCCCAAATACCCTTGTCTGTAATCTTCCATCTGTCTGTGGCTTAACAGACATAATATGGTCAGTATGTGTAGTCTATAAGATACAATTTCCCTTCATACTGGGCATTCCCATTACTAGTTTCACTTTGTCTGCCTAAAAACTTATCGTTTTTACCGCATGTCTTGCATTCCTGTGACTTTATCATTTTATCTTGTACTAGTGTTTCCTTTATATACACACATAGTATATTTATAAAGATAGGTAGATAGACATAGATACAGTATATACAGGTTATATAAAGGTTATCATGATTATGCTTTGTTATGAGTGCTGAACAAACCAGATGGAAATGGGGTCCAGAGCTGACCCCCCCCCTCCCCCACCCGGGAACTATGCTGCTAATGAGAGAGAGATGAAGAACAGAGGTAGAGGCATCTGCTACAGGTAAGAGAGAGAGACAGATGATTTATGTATTATGGCTTCTTCACTGATTGTTTACCTTTTGCTGCAAGGACGCTTCTTTGCTCGTTAACATTCTTGCTGGGACAGTGAGTGGACATGGACATGTTGAGTTGATGGATGGCTGATACCCCATCAAGGGGTGATAAAAGACAGATCTGCGGAGAAACCCTCAGAAACACCAGTGGACACTGAAAGAGTGTTGTGCACCCACAGGAAGGTGGGGGCCTGGAGGATCGGTTCAGGAGAATCGGTCCAGAGCACGGTGGATGAAGGCAGACCGGTGGGGACTTGTGTGTGTGTGTGTCTGCCCTTGCCCGGATGACGAGTCTATCACTGAAGAACGGTCTAGCCTGGTACAGAAGGGTCATAATCGGTGACCCCAACGGTACAACGGAACAAGAAGACGACGGAAGGTTTGCCTGCTGCAGCTGCTCATCTCTCGCTCTCTCTCCCCAACAATTGCAACACAACAACAACTACCTCAGCACGAACTGAACTGAACTCTATATTCTCTTATGACAATTCATCTACTCCTAGACTTTGATAGAGCTTGGTTTTGATTCTTATTCCTACACTTTTGTATTTATCATTGCCAACCTGTTTTATATGTATATTGGCATTTTTGATACTGTATTGCTTAGTTTACTAATAAACACCTTTAGTTACAGTACCGCCAGACTTCAACGTATCATTCCACTTCTGCTGGTTTGTTAACCCAGTTACGGGGTACGTGACAGCTTACAGACACACAGCTAAAGATTTCCTGGAAATATTGCAGAAACAGAATCAGATGCCACTGACATATGTCATGGACTTAGTTGTTTTGTAACAGCAGTACAGTGCAAGACATGACAATTGCTGGTTAAATTACGTGACCTCGGCTTGCTGAGGGGAACGGGCCTACAGTCCTCAGAGTCGCCTGATGTTGGTGGCCGGAGATGGAGACGTCGTAAGGGATGTGCAAGGAAGTGGAAGAGAGGCAAGCAGGCAGGGGTCCGTGCCAGGCAAAAAGCAAACCCTAGCCGGCCGGCTCTCCCGTCCATTCTGCTCTCCATTGTCCACTCCCTGGACAATAATTTGGACTACATCCGACTCCAACGAAATACTCGGCGGGAGTACAGAGTCTGCTGTGTGTATGTTTTTACAGAGATGTGGCTCACTGGTGGAATTTCAGACACCGCCATTCAGCTGGACGGGCTCGCCTTGTTTCGAGCGGACAGGGATGCAGCTCTTTCCGGTAAGACTCGCAGTGGTGGCTTGTGTGTTTACATCAACACAGAATGGTGCAAGAACTCTGTGCTGGTTTCCAAACACTGCTCATCGCTAGTGGAGTTTGTGGCAGTTCAATGCAGACCATTTTAGTTACCACGGGAATTCACCACTGTCCTTACAGTCGGTGTCTACATTTCCCCCCAGCGCTAATGCTAAGGAGGCGCTCTGTGAACTGACGGGGCTATTAGCGAACTGCAGAACGCACACCCTGATGGATTGTTTTTTGTCGCCGGAGATCTTAACCATGCGAACCTTAAGTCAGTGCTCCCCACATTCCATCAGTATGTGGACTTTGCAACAAAGGGGAGAGAACGCATTGGACCTGGTTTACACAAACATCCCCGATGAGAACCGGGCGGAGCCCCGCCCCCACCTCAGATACTCAGACCACATCTCTGTTATGTTAATCCCACCATACAAACCACTCATCAGGTGCTCTAGACCAGTTCAGAAGCAGGTGAAAACCTGGCCAGCAGGAGCCATCTCTGCTCTTCAAGACTGCTTTGAGAACACTGACTGGCACATGTTCAGGGAGGCTGCAACCGATGGCGACTCTACCAACTTAGAGCAGTACACAGCATCAGTGACCAGCTACATCAGCAAGTGCATTGATGATGTTACTCTGTCCAAGACCATCACTATTCGTGCCAACCAGAAGCCATGGATGACCGCGGAGGTGCGTGCGCTGCTGAGGTCCCGTGACTCCGCCTTCAGAGCAGGTGACAAGGCAGCCCTAACAACAGCAAGGGCCAAACTGTCCCAGGCCATCAGAGAGGCAAAGTGTGCACGTGCTCAGCGAATCCACAGCCACTTCCAGGACAGCAGCGACGTGCCACGCATGTGGAAGGGCATCCAGGACATCACCAATTACAGGACAACATCACCTGACTGTTCCTCCCAGATGCACTGAAAAACTTCTATGCCCGGTTTGAGGTGGAAAATGACATGGCGGCGAGGAAGTCCACCCCTCCTCCAAATGACCAGGTGCTGTGTCTCACTGTGGTCGATGTAAGAAGAACCCTGTTCAGGGTCAACCCATGGAAGGCTGATGGACCAGACAACATCCCTGGTAGAGTGCTCAGAGAATGTGCAGACCAGCTAGCAGATGTTCTCACTGACATCTTCAACATCTCCCTGAGCAACGCCACTGTTCCAACGTGCTTCAAGGCTGCCATCATCGTCCTTGCGCCGAAGAAGTCTTCAGTGTCCTGCCTAAATGACTACTGTCCCGTTGCACTCACATCCATCATCATGAAGTGTTTCGAGAGGCTCGTCATGAGGCACATAAAGACCCTGCTGCCCCCCCTCACTGGACCTCCTGCAGTTTGGGTGCCATCCCAACTGCTCAACAGATGACACCATTGCCACCACCCTCCACCTGGCCCTAACCCACCTGGACAAAAAGACATGTACGTTCGAATGCTGTTCATAGACTTCAGTCCAGCATTCAACACAATCATCCCTCAGAAACTGATTGGAAAGCTGAGCCTACTGGACCTGAACACTTCCCTCTGCAACTGGATACTAGACTTCCTGACTGGGAGACCTCAGTCAGTCCGGATCGGGAGCAGCATCTCCAACACCATCACACTGAGCACGGGGGCTCCCCAGGGCTGTGTGCTTAGTCCACTGCTGTTCACTCTGCTGACCCATGACTGTGCTGCAACACACAGCTCGAACCACATCGTCAAGTTTGCCGATGACAAGACTGTGGTGGGTCTCATCAGCAAGAATGACGAATCAGCTTACAGAGAGGAGGTGCAATGGCTAACGGACTGGTGCAGAGTCAACAACCTGTCTCTGAATGTGAACAAAACAAAAGAGATGGTTGTTGACTTCAGGAGGGCACAGAGCGACCACTCCCCGCTGAACATCGACAGCTCCTCAGTACAGATCATTAAGAGCACCAAATTTCTTGGTGTTCACCTGGCGGAGAATCTCACCTGGTCCCTCAACACCAGCTCCGTAGCAAAGAAAGCTTAGCAGCGTCTCTACTTTCTGTGAAGGCTGATGAGAGTCCATCTCCCCCCCCCCCCCCCCCACCCATCCTCATCACATTCTACAGAGGTTTATTGAGAGCATCCTGAGCAGCTGTATCACTGCCTGGTTCGGAAATTGCACCATCTCGGATCACAAGACCCTGCAGCGGATAGTGAGGTCAGCTGAGAAGATCATCGGGATCTCTCTTACCGCCATCACGGACATTTACACTACACACTGCATCCGCAAAGGAAACAGCATTATGAAGGACCCCACGCACCCCTCATACAAACTCTTCTCCTTCCTGCCGTCTGGGAAAAGGATCCGAAGCATTCAGGCTCTCACAACCAGACTATGTAACAGTTTATTCCCCCCAAGCTATCAGACTCCTCAATACCCAGAGCCTGGACTGACACCTTACTGTCCTATTGTCTTGTTTATTATTTATTGTAATGCCTGCACTGTTTTGTGCACTTTATGCAGTCCTGGGTAGGTCCGTAGTCTAGTGTAGTTTTTTTCTGTGTTGTTTTTTACGTAGTTCAGTCTAGTTTTTGTACTGTGTCGGGTAACACCATGGTCCTGAAAAACGTTTTCTTGTTTTTACTATGTACTGTACATGGTCAAAATGAAAATAAAAAGTGACTCAACTTGACTACTATAAATTACAAATAAATAGGATGTAAGCAGAATGGCTGGTTATTTTTCAAGGACTGTTCAGAAATCTGATCACAAAAGAGAAGAAGCTGTTTCTAAGATGTTGAGTGTGGGTCTTTATACTCTAATACCTTCTCCCCAGTTGTAATAAGGAAAAAAGAGGAGGTCCCAGATAGTGAGGGTCCTTAATGAAGAATGCCTTTTGAAAATGCCTTTGATGGTATGGAGAGTTTTGCCTGCAAAGGAGCTGGCCGAGTCTTCCACCCTCTGCAGCATCTTTTGATCCTGCATAATGCACCGATCCCTGTGGTACCACACATCACAGCTTGCCAACATGGGAAAGTCCCATTACTCCCATACTTTACACTTTGTCTGTTAACCAATTCTGAATAGAGTAGGAATAAACAGGTGATGTATCGCGATGCTTTGATGGGCAGACTGTCACTGCGATCATGTTGGATGCCAACTACTCAGAACCTATCTCAGGGATAAAAGTGAGAGGCTCATCTAATGATACTATTCCAAGGATTTGTTATAAGCTGTGATGTGGTTGCAAAGAGGCTTCAGGGGAAGATATAAGTTAAGATATACTAGTAGAAATGCTGGGTATTTATAAAGAAATCAGTCATTGAAAGATGTCAGCATCCATAAATACCCGGGAATGAATAAATCAATGACTGTTAAGTTGCAGGTAGAGAAAGCAATTAAAAGGGAAATGTGATACGGTGCTTTATTATAAGAGTAGAGAAGATGACACATCTTGATTGTGTGTAAGGTATGTGAGAGGCAAGGCCCTGGGGTCATTGTTGTAAAATTAGGGGTCAGATATCAGTCATTCAAAACAAAGTGAGTACTGTAGTGAGAGTACTGGAGCCTTGCCAGAGATGGCAGCTTTACAGGACATCCTGAGAGAAAAATGATGGCATGTGATGTTGATATAAGACAGCTGTTTTGTCATGACATCCAAAGAGACAGTTAAAGGCAGGAAAAAATCGGGATAGCCACAATTTCCTAGAAGGAGTGGTTAGATACATCATCAACAGGCTCACCCTAGATGAAGATAGACCCAAGGAACAGAAGTGATGGACATTTATGGATATTATAGAAGAGAAAAGCAAAATTTTAGAAATACTAAATGAGAATAGTATTTTTTTTTCTCTTCTTATACATATACTTTTTTATGTTGCGGGGGGGGCTGGGGGGCTGTGGATCGGTTACTGCGGGATTCACGTGTGTAATCATGGCGATTGCCATGACCCGTACAGCAGAGGGGGGTAATGTTGTGTTTTTTTCCCCACAACATTAGTAGGGGGGTATTTTGTGTTTTTTTTCTTTATATTTTAATTTTTTTTCTATCTTTTTGCCTGGATGATTGGTGGGGACACACATAGCAACATGGAGATTTTTATAAAGATTTCCCAGGATACCACGAAAGTGGAAAGATTAGGTATTATTATAGATTGGAGTAATATAATAAAAAAAATAATGACTAATCTACTAAATTTTTAAAGTTTTAATGTTAATGGGCTTAATGGGCCAGTAAAAAGAAAAATAATTTTAACATATATTAAAAAAAAATGAGAACTCCGTGGAGCATGTGGGGATCTTCCAACATCCAGGCATTTCCCTTTTTTAATTTTTTTTATTTTTTTAATAGGGATGTTAGGGGGGAGGGGTTAAGGGGAGGGGGGCTGGGTAGCACTTTTTTTTCATACACATTTATTCTGTAACTATTTGAAAACAATAAAAAAAGTTTAAAAAAAAACAGGCTCACCCTGGCACGCTTCACATTGTGTGACTCAGGAAAATCATTTTGGAAGCTGTTGCTGAAGACGTGAGATATGAAGTCAACTCTATCTACAGCAATGCACACAAAACGCTGGAGGAACTCAGCAGGTCAGGCAACATCTATGAAAATTAATACACTGTCAACTTTTGGGGCAGAGATTCTTCATCAGGACTGGAAAGGAAGGGGGAAGATGCCAGAATAACAAAAGGGGGAGGGGAAGGAGAACAAGTTAAAAGGTGGCAGGTGAACCCAGCTGGGTTGGGAAGGTGATAGACGCAAAAGGCAAAGGGCTGGATAAGAAGGAATCTGATGGGAGAGAAGAGTGGATCATGGGAGAAAGGAGAGGAGGAGGAACACCAGGGGAAGTGATTGGGAGGTGAGCTAAGAGGCCAGATTTGAGAACAGAAGAAGAGAGAAGGGTTAGGGGGAAAAGTTACTGGAAATTGGACAAATGAATGTTCTTGCCATCAGGTTAAAGGCTACCTAGAAGGAATATAAAGTGTTGCTCCTCCAAGAAAAGGCCATGGACTGACATATCAAACAGCAATGAAGACAGGAATTAACACGGAGCGGAAGTGCTCAACAAAACTGCCCCCCGGTCCATGTCAGCTATCATGAATGTAGAGGAGGCTCAATCGGGAGCACCAGATACAGTAGACAACCCTAACAGGTTTGCTGCTGAAGTGTTTCCTCAACTAAAAGAACTGTTTGGGGCTCTGAATGGAGGGCAGGGAGGAGGTGAATGAGCAGGTGTAGCACTTCTACCACTTGCAGGGGTAAGTGGCAGGATGGAGATTAGTGGGAAGGGATAAATGGACAAGGGAATCTTAAAGGGAGCGATCCCTGTATAAAATGGAGGGGGGAGGAGGTAAAGATGTGTTTGGTGGTATGTCCCATTGAGGATGGCACAGGTTGAGGAGAGTAATGTGCCAGATGTGGAAGCTCATGGGTGGTAGGTGAAGACAAGGGGATCTCTATCCTTGTTAGGACGCCAGGAATGGTGAGTGCAGATGTCTGGAAAATGGAGGATAAATGGGTGAGGGCAGCATCAATAGTGGAAGAAGGAAACACTGATCCTTGAAGATGGAGTACATCGCTGATATCCTGGAAAGTAAAGCCTCATCCTGGGAACAAGTGTGGCAGAGAAGAAGGAACTGAAAAAATGGAATGGCATTTTACAGAAGACGGCTGGGAACGGCTACAGTCAAGATAGTCATGGGAATTGGTAGGGTTGAAACTAATTCGGCAGGGGGCTGGGAACCGGAGTGATAGGGCTGAGGATGGGGTAGTATGTAAAGACTGCTAGCAAGGAGAGGCTGATAGGGCAAAATTGCAGGCAATGGGATGTCAGAGTCAAAGCCAACATAAAGGCCAGAGAGAGGGCATATAAAAGAACAAAAATTCGTGGGAAGGTAGAGGATTGGGAAGCTTTGAAAAACCAACAGAAGGCAACTAAAAAAGTCAAAAAGTAGGAAAAGATGGAATAAGAAGGTAAGGCAGCCAATAATATTAAAGAGAACTCCAGAAGTTTCTTCAGATATATAAAGAGTAAAAGAGAGGCGAGAATAGATATCAGAACGCAGAAAATTATGCTGGAGAGTGACAAGGAAATGGTGGATGAACTGAATATATATTTTTCACCAGTCTTCACTGTGGAAGAGGTAGCTGAAGAGATTGTGTGCATCAATAGATTCTGGCATGGTTATGAAGTACTAGAAAACTACAAATATCGCTACACTCATCAAGAAGGGAGACAGGCAAAAGAAAGGAAATTATAGGCCTGTTAGTCTGACCTCAGTGGCTGAGAAGTGCTAGAGTCTATTGTTAGGGATGTGGTTTTCGGGTACTTGCAGGCACATGATTAAATAGGGCCAAGTCAGCATGGCTTCCTGAAAAGAAAAAAATTTGCCTGACAAATCTGTTGGAATTCTTTGAAGAAATAACAAGCAGAATAGACAAAGAAGAAACAGTATATGTTGTGTACTTGGATTTTCAGAAGACTTTAGACAAGGTGCCACACATGAGGCTGCTAAACAAGTTACAAGTCTGTGGCATTACAGGAAAGATTCTAGCATGGATAAAGCAGTAGCTGATTGGCAAGAGGAAAAGAGTGGGAATAAAGGGAGACTTTTCTGACTGGCTGCTGGTGACTAGTGGTGTTCCACAGTGGTCTGTGTTGGCACCAATTCTTTTTACGTTAATATGTCAATGATTTAGATGATGGAATTGATGGCTTTGTGGCCACGTTTTCAGATGATACAAAGATATGTGGAGGGCAGGTCATGTTGGAGAGACTACAGAAGAACTTAAATAGGTTAGGAGAATGGGCAAAGAAGTGGCAGATGGAATATGTTATGATGTAATGATGTGTTTCAGGTTTCTAATCGCTCCCTTGTTTTTGTTACTGTTTAGGGTGATTTCGACTGGGGGTGGGGGGGTTCAGCAGATAAAGATCATTGAGCTGAATTGAATATGCCTGGATTCTTTCTGTTTCTGTGTTTCTATTCTGTGTTTTTCACTCATTTTTTTGTTGTCATTTGTGCAATTTTCTTTTGCCGGTGGGGAAGGTTGATGATTATTCTTTGAACAGGTTCCATGGTTTTGTTTATGGCTGTCTGTGGGGAAGATAAATCTCTCACGGTTGATTTCTGCATACATACTTTGAAAATAAATGTATTTTGAATCTCTGAATGGTGAAAGGCCTCAATAGAGTGGATGTGGACAGGATGTCTCCTATGGTGGGAGAGCTAAGATGAGAGGACTCAACCTCAGAATAGAGGGATGTCCATTTAGAACTGAGAAGAGGAGAGATTTCTTGAGCCAAAGAGAAGTGAATCTGTGAAATTCTTTGCTACAAACAGCTGTGGAGGCCAAGTCACTGGGTATGCTTAAGGCAGAGTTTGACAGATTCTTAATTCTTGAAGGGTTATGGGGAGAAGGTAGGAAACTGGGGTTGAGAGGGATATGAATCAGCCATGATGAAATGGTGGAGCACACTCAATGGGCCAAATGGCCTAATTCTGTTCCTATAGCTTATGGTCTTATGGTTTAAGAAAGGTCTCCACAGTTTTTTTCCTTTGGCAATGGAGACAGAGAGATCTAGAAAGGGGAGAGAGAAGAGAGGTGTCAGAAATGGACCAAGTGAATTTAAGGGCAGGGTGGAAATCAGAGGCATATCTGAGGAAATTGACGAGCTCAGCATTGGTGCTTGAAGCAGCAGCAATGCAGTTATCAATGTAGCATGGGAAGAGTTGGGGAGCGTTACAGGGGAACATGTAATGGAGCATGGACTGCTCCATGGAGCCAACACAAAGTCAGGCATAGCTGGAGCTCATTCGGATGCCTGAGGCAACACCGTAAGTTTGGAGAAAGTGGGAGGGGCTGAAAGAGAAATTGTTAGGATCAGGACTCATTCCATTAGACGGAGGAGGGTGGTGATGGAAGGGAACTGATAAGGTTTGTTATCAAGAAAGAAATGAAGATCTTTAAGACCTTCTCGATGGGGAATAGAAGTGTATAGGGACTAGGCATCCATGGTGAAAGTGAGGCGATCAGAGCCAGGGAATCAAGGGGAATAGAATGGAGTCGAGGTATGTGGACACATGTTCCATGGGGCAAGAGCAGGCAGAAACGATGGACCTACCCGGACCTCAGGTTTGTGGATCACAGGCAGGAGGTAGAAGTGAGCAGTGTGGGGTAAGGTAACTGTGAGGTCGTTGCAGTGGATGGAAGATCCCCAGAGTTGATGAGATTGGTGATGGTGCAGGAGACAATGGCTTGATAGTCCTTTTCCAGGAGTAAGTAAGAGGAGGTGTCAGTGTTTGCCGTCCGGCCCCAGCAAAGTCGAGGTCAGTCCGCCACACTGAGACAGCACCCCTTTCATTACGGGTTTGATGGTGAGGTCGGGATTGGTGCAGAGAGACTGAAGGGCAATGCCTTCAGTAGGGGTAAGGTTTGAAGAAGAGAAAGGAGTGCTGAAGTTGAGCCATTTGATGTCTTATTGGCAATCAGCAATGAAGAGATCCAGAGCAGGGAGTCTAAGAAGAGGGGAAGGGTTGGAGACAGGAGAAGGGGTCGTCTGTGTGGCCTGGGGAATCCTTGCCAAAGAAGTGGACTAATAAACGGAGGTGACATAACAAGATCTTGACATCGTGGTGGGTCGTCATTCCCCCCATTGAACGCATTGCCCTCACCATCAAACCCGTAATGAAAGGGGTGCTGTCGCAATGTGGCAGACTGATCTCTACCTTGCTCAGGCCAGACGGCAACACTGACACCTCTCCGTACTTACCCCTGGAAAAGGACCACACTCAGGACAATCAGGCCATTGTGTCCTGCATCATCACCAATCTCATCACCTCAGAAAGGGGAAGGTCAGGAGGAATGGTGAAGAGGTGACAGGAATTAGAGAGAGGAAGAGATTAGAGCAGAGAAAGAGAGTTAGTGGTGTCAGAAGAGAGGGGAGGGTTGAGAAGTTCAGAGAAGATGGAATGGAAGGAAGATTGAGGCTTTGGGACTCGAAGTGACAGGGAAACCTGAGAGACCCACAGTTGGGGTGTAGTGGTTGGGAGAAGGGGCCCAGCAGCTGTGAGAAAGGTCTCAGCCTGGAAGTGGAGGCGGCTGAGGTCACGCTGGAGCTGGAGCTGGAGGCCACATAATTCACAGTCTGAAGATAACCAGAGTGGTTGGAACTGGGGTTGGTCATGGTGATACCTGTGATCTGGAGACATCCAGAGTGGTTGGAACTGGGGTTGGTCATGTTGACACCTGTGATCTGGAGACGTCCCGAGTGGTTGGAACTGGGGTTGGTCATGGTAATACCTGCGATCTGGAGACATCCAGAGTGGTTGGAACTGGGGTTGGTCATGGTGATACCTGCGATCTGGAGACGTCCCGAGTGGTTGGAACTGGGATTGGTCATGGTAATACCTGCGGTCTGGAGACATCCAGAGTGGTTGGAACTGGGGTTGGCTGTCCAAGTGGGAGGCAGCAGGGGCTGTAAACCAGAGATAGGCAAACTTCCAATCCCTCCTCTTTACAACTTTTTCTTAACTTTATCTACAGTCTGCCTTTTTTCATGAGACACACAAAGTGGGATCAATATTCTTCAGGGCCTACAGGGCTGCTTCTCTGGGGACTACTTGATTTTAAGAAAGATGAGGTAGTGGTCCCCAATCCTTTAGGCCTCATGCAAAATAAGGTGAGGTCCATGTCCCAAATAATGTCAGAAATGGGAGCAGGGAATCAGGTTAGAGTTGATAGCATTGAACTTCTTGGTTCAAGTAATGCCCTAACTGATACCATCTCTATCACAAAAGAACTCTATTAAAGAAAATCCTTCAGCATAAAGATTCATTAGATTACCATCCTTGCCTCAGTGTCTGCCCAGATTCTTCTCTTGCTGGCAACAGGTATGAAACTGAGGGCTTCCCAGAAAAAGCAGATTCTGTAAAGAACAGTGAAGTTTCAGGCAGAATGGGGAGGAAATGCATTCGAATCTGGTCATAAGGGAATGGGAAATCATTGTGCAAACACGAGGAAATCTGCAGGTGCTGGAAATTCAAACAACACACACAAAATGCTGGTGGAACACAGCAGGCCAGGCAGAATCTATAAGGAAAAGCACTGTCGATGTTTCGGGCCAAGACCCTTCATCAGGACTAACTGAAATCAGTTAGTCCTGACGAAGGGTCTTGGCCCAAAACGTCAACAGTGCTTTTCCTTATAGATTCTGCCTGGCCTGCTGTGTTCCACCAGCATTTTGTGTGTGTTGTGGGAAATCATTGCCTCTGAGATTAATGTGTGCTGATTTACCATATTTATGATTTTTTTTCTCTCAATGGCCTTTTGAGTTTAAAGGCTGTATTAAGATAATTAATTAACAATTGAACCATGCACTCTGCTTCCCTTTTCCATTTATCAATTCATGCAATACCTACATTTGTAGAGGACATTTTAGCACATTGAACCCTGTTGTGACCCAGTCTACACCGAGCTTCTGATCACAAGACAAATGCCAACACCTCTCTCCTATTGTTGAAATACGATAATGGTGATTCTCAGCCTGACAATGGAGCCATTTTAATTCTCAGTCAGGTTGTACATCTACATAACCATCAATAAGCTTCATCCACACCAAGGAGAAACAGACTTGTGTCTTTATGGTTCTAATTGTTGAAGGTAAATTTTAAAAGGAAGAGAGAAAGTCAACATTTAGCACAAGCAGTGGGTCACCTTTCTAGCCATTACCTGCATCGTAATATTAGGATTAATCATGGAGATATCCTTCAATGCAAATGCACTTTCCTGCGTTTCTCCATCAATTGCAAGAGCTATCAGCCTGATTAGATTGTACTTGTCAAGAAACTCCCCATACTCTTCATAGGCCAGTTCCATTTCCACTATTTTATCTGCAATACCAATGTGCATGTTAAGAAGAGGTTATCAAAAAAGTTGAACTTTGAACATGCCATATTGATTTCAGAAATCAATGGTTACTTTCAATTAATAGATGGTTAATTCTTGGAAATTACTCAAATATAATTTTCGGATGTGAATCGTATCATTGCATAGATTTCTTATATTTTTAGATCAACCTCATGTTGTCCATCATTTTGTTAAAAAGGAAGGTTGATGCCTTAGCCAGAAATTTTCTGTCCATTAATTAATGGACTATTTTATTTCAGCAGCTTGCTCATTAGAAGTACAAGCAATAAAGATATAGCCAATCCTTGATTAATAATCTGCCCCAATTGTATGCAGTAATTATCTGAAAAAAGTCAATTCACAGTAAGAGTATTCTTACCCTCATTGGAATGAACAGTGATCTCCTCCTGATACTTCTTTATACATTTTCCTCTGGAGCGCTTACTGTATTTCTTTTTGAAAGCACTTAATTTGAATGTGTAAACCTTATTCTTTGAATTCTTGTTGGAAATGATGGCAGATATTTTAACATTGGCCCCATTGTAATTTGGACCATCAGCCTTCAAATACAAGTCAAGTTGTTTCTCTGGCTTCTGAGAGACCTTTCTTTTGTCAGCCATTTTAAAAACATGTCTTTCTACATGGGAGCCTTAAAAACAAATGAGTAAGCATTAGTATGATACAAGCAAAATTCTAAACTATTTTGTTATCAGCACTGACGGATAGTAAGCCTTTGAACCATTTCAAAAGACCAGCTGAGATTGCAAGATGACAATCCAGCAAAAGTTATCAGCCTCAACTATGCAACACCACCTTCAGAAATTACCAGCCTGCTGGCTATGTGCAAGATTGTATGCATTGCAGCATTACTGCGATCATTTTTGATTATTGAGTGAGGATGGACAGGCTAGCTGAGAGGAAATGTAATGACTATAGCACCAAAAGCATTTCAGCAATTTGATACCATCCAAGACAAAGCAGCTCTTTGCTGGGGCCTATCGATCACCCTAACATTCATTCTCTCCTTCACTGGAACACAGCAGCAGTACTAATCAAAATCTACAAAATGCACTGCACTTCTCTTTCACAGATAGGGCAGGTGATGACCTGTAACTAATTCTGTTGCATATTTAATATTTCAGTAATATTTGAAAAAGTTGTACGTATTGTTTGATTAAGCATTCTTGTTCATTTAAATAATTAATTACAGGTTATGTGTAAAAATGAGTGTACTGCATACACCCATCACGCCTCCACACGTTACGTGCTTAAAGTAAAAAATTAAAGTTAGAATTGCATTTCAGACTCCTTTGTTTTCCTTTCAATTAATTTTATTTTTTGTGTTATAATCATATATATATATATATATATGGGACATTGGAAGAAATGTTGAATTTCCCCATGGGGATGAATAAAGTATCTATCTATCTATCTATCTATCTATCTATCTATCTATCTATCTATCTATCAAATTTGATTTCAATATAGGTAGACATATACCTCACAATGGGGGATGAAGTTCCTGGGAAATTCCATGGTAAATGGAATTGATATTGGTTCCGTGCCAGACATTGTTTTTAAATAAATTATTACAGAGTTCTAACAAACATTTAAAATCTGATTGCCAGCAGAAGGTGGTCTCAGCACTGCAAATTAATCCACATACTAAGTTATGCAAGTTTTTTCAATTGTTCAGTCAGTCTTATCATTTACCGAGGTGCAGTTGTCAATGCTAATCTGAATAGATGAATGTATTTTCTCTTACCTTCTGAATACTTATAATTGTTCGTGATATCTTCACGTTCATCACTACCAACACACTTGGTGCTGATCTTTTGACCAACGAGTTTGGTGTTGGAGTCAATTTTCCTCCTTTTTCCCTTATCAGAACAAATCCAAGTCACACAATCTGCATTGACTTCAGCAAATATAAAGGGAACGTCATAGAATATATCTGTCTCCCCTTCTTTGATCGCTTTAACTGGGGCTGGGCCACAGCAGTAGACTCCTGTTGAAAGAAGTGCTTGTTTAAGAACCACTCTAAGTGAATTTAACAAGTGTATTTACTGATTACCAAACATGATTATGCTTTATTTCAATCACATCCCTTTAGTTATGTCTGCACAACTTCCTTATTCAAAACTGTAATGAAATTAAGTGGTCTGAATTTAACTTTATAATCATATGCTTTTTCCTAGAAAAGTTAAATATATCATCTTTCAACTGTTGAAAATTCGAACGATAAGGCACAAGTTTCCTGCTTATTCTAAATATTAAAGTGACTACTATTGAGTTAATTCTCATGTATTATGTCACAACCTACAATAGTTTTCAAACCTTAAGAGTGCAAATACAATCAAACTGCTAATTTCTTCCTTGCCTTCACTTTTTTCTTGTGGTGTTGGGTCAAGTGCCTGCCATCCATCATTACCAGGCCTCAGATCATAGCGTGCCATCCAAGATTCTATCCAGACATGGAAATTCCTTGAAAAACATAGCAACAGACACATCAAGAGTAATTACACTCATACAGAACTAGAATCCCATTAAACAGTTAATGTCATTAATGGCAAAGTGGTCATACCCTAAACCTAATCATTGACTTCATGATAAACATGGTAGTTTACTTACAGAAGGCCAGGATAAGAGAAAGATGTTGTCAGCTTATTCTTGCAGACTCTTGAGAGATACCACAATCTGTCTGCACCTACCTGAAGATTAATTAACTCATTGGTTCCACACTTTCAAAATCTGTCATCATAGAGACTTGTGACATTCCAATGTATGTTTTGTGGTCACACTCACATGCTCGGATTGCCCTCTCTGTGGCAAGTAAAGATCTTGATGACACTGGCATCTGGCTGCTGGATCAGCAGACCATTGCCTCATTGCTCAATCAGAGAGGTCACTGTGGTTCTCTGTTCATGGGCAAACAATTTGATTTCATTTTAGTTGAAAAGAAGAGAAAGTGGGATGTTAAACTCTCACATTCAGCAGTATTGCTGGTTATCTAAGAGAGCAAGCAGCTATCAACTGTACCTGTGCAACTACTTGAGCTTCAGTTATCAGCGGAGACCTTTCTCACTTCTTAAATACAGTGGTTGAACATGGGAGGAATTTTATGGTGATCAGTTCTGTATTCACTGGAAGCAGCTGAGGGAGCTTCTCCTGCTCTCAGAGATAAATACCAGGGGAAGGGGGAAATCAGCACCACTAGATCTGTAGCTACTGACACTGTTTTGGATTCTAACCATAGCAGCGGAGTGAAGCTGTACAGAGAGCCTTTGGCCTCCATGATATGGAGATTCATAGCCTGCATCAATCCTGGGGCACTGTGCAGACCACATTAGGTGCTTTAATTCATCAAGTACAGGCAGCTGGTAAGAGAGGAGAAACAGCTTGTGGCAGAGTCTAAAGTGAGCAGAAGAACAGCAGGAACACAACACCCAGATCAATATTCCCGTCGGAGTGGGGAAATAGCCACTAGGATTATGAGGAACTTTAGGATAAAATGCGTTTTTCATAAGGAGCCTCATAAATAACAGTACCCAACACAAACCTAGTGACAAGATCCTCACCCTCCCACTCAACAAACAAATCATGAATGCTACATCAAAAATCATTTTGGAGAGTTCAATGATGCATGTCGTTCCCACAATATTGCTGTTCAAGTCCCACTTGATTGATTGTAACAACACAACCCAGTTACTTAAATGGCACACCTCAGCATCTGATTATTTCCCAATGAATGGCACTTTCGGTATTTAAATCCAATTCAGGCACAGTAGCCTTCTTTTGGAGTAGCCTTGTTCTGCAAGTGTAAACATTGGTCTTCACATATTTCATCATATTATCATATTCCATAATGACATAGCAGCCCATTTGGCCCTTTTAGGTCCATGCTGACTCTCAGAGGAATCCCTCAATACAAATCTCCCATCTGTACCACATTTTCTCACACATGCCATGAACTCCTCACTCCATGGTTCTCTCACCATGCACCAACACCGATGGAAACTTACAGCAGTCAATTGCCCAAGCAACCTTTGAGATGTTGGATGAAACCAGAGTACATCAGAGAAACTGGGACCATGTGCAAACTGCACGCAGACAGCACCTGAAAGCAGAATTCAACCGAGGCTGCTGGATCTGTGTGGTGAACTACATATACCTGTCTGGACTGCTCCTGTGGCTCCTCCCACAGACCCCTGTATAAAGGTGATTGAGGCCTGAGCCCGGCCTCATTCTCCAGGATGTAGTGTTGTCCATTCTTCCAGTCAATAAAAGCCAATATCTCACTTCTTACGTCTCAGAGTGAGTTATTGATGGTGCATCAATTTTATTGACTGGAAGTTAAAACATGGAAACCGTTTTACGTCCGGAAAAATTGGATTTGGACCCCCAAGACCCTGAAGCAGCTCTTGCCTTCAAACTCTGGCTTGCATGCTTCCAATCATACTTGGAGGAGGTTCGTGCAACTGACCCCGCTGTTAGGCACAGAATTCTCCTCTCGAGAGTCGCCCCAAAAGTTTATTCATTCATCAGGGACCTCTCGACCTACGAAGGGGTGCTTGACGCCCTCAAAAACAGTACCTGCAGCCGGTGAACGCCGTCTACGCCAGACATCGCTTGGCCACGCGCAGACAGCGCCCTGCGGAGTTGTCCGCCGAATTTCTCCGAGCTCTACAGGCACTCGTGCGGACTTGTGACTGCAAAACGCCCACAGCAGAACAGCATGCGGAACTCTTGGTCCGAGACGTCTTTGTGACCGGAATTAGGTCAGTGTATGTGCGCCAGTGGCTGCTGGAAAATGCTGATCTTACCTTACGCTCGGCGATCGAGACGGCCGACACACTGGAGGCTGCTCTGCACAACGCTGACGCTGTCCAGCCGCGCGATTCCCCGCCGGTTCCGTGGACACCTCCGACTCCGCCGCCACCGGTTTCCGCGAGCGAATTCGTCAATGCCGCTGCCAGTCGCGGTTCCACGCACTCCCCGAACTCGACCAAGCGAAAGCTGTGTTATTTCTGTGGGCTTGAGAAACATCCTCGAAACCGTTGCCCAGCTCAAGAAGCGACCTGCTCCAGCTGCGGAAAACCAGGCCATTTCGCCAGAGCCTGTAAGTCTAAACCGCGCGCGGGGTCGAGCAGTGCTGCATTTGAGACGTGGGGGCCACCATCTTCCATGCCCGGATGTGGGCGGCCATCTTTGCCGGCGTCACCATGCCCCGACCCTACCTACCCGTGTGAGACATGGGGGCCGCCATCTTGCATGCCCGGATGTGGGCGGCCATCTTTGCCGGCGTCACCATGCCCCGCCCCCGACTCACCGGTGTTTACCAGGCACCAAGACGGCATTTCAACTCTGGGCACCGTAACCCTCGACCAAAGCGCTCCGCACCAGCTCGCAAGGTCAATGATGGACATCCTGGTGGAGGGACACAGGACTAGCTGCCTGTTTGACACGGGCAGCACTGAGAGTTTTATTGACCCGGACACAGTGCAACGCTGTGGACTCGTGACACGGCCGGTAAGTCACAGGATCACCTTTGCTTCTGGGTCGCATTCCACAGACATCCGGGTGGGTTGTGTAGCGACATTGATGGTGCAGGGCACAGAATATCGGAACTTTGCGCTACTGGTCATGCCTCGACTGTGCGCACCTGTGCTATTGGGGCTGGACTTCCAGAGCCATCTCGAAAGTGTGACTATGGCATATGACGGGCCCCTCCCACCACTCACTGTCAGGAATCCTCAGTTTGGTGGGACTTCGCCATATACCCCGTTACCGCACACACATACACACCGAACCACACGTCCCGCCCAGCACCATGCCGATAGCTGTGCTACTGACACCACTTACAGCCTCTCCACCCTCAAGATCCCTCCCCCATCACTGTTCGCTAACCTGACCCCCGACTGTAAACCGGTGGCGACTAAAAGCAGGAGGTACAGCGCAGGGGACAGGGCCTTCATTCAGTCAGAGGTGCAGCGGCTGCTCGGGGAGGGGATCATCGAGCCAAGCACAAGCCCTTGGCAGTCCCATGTGGTGGTTGTTCGGACTGGGCAGAAAAATAGGATGATTGTGGACTATAGTCAGATCATCAATAGGTTCATGCAGCTTGACGCGTACCCCCTACCCCGCATGGCGGATATGGTCAACCAGATAGCTCAGTACAAGGTGTACTCGACAATAGATCTGAAATCTGCTTATCACCAGCTCCCCATCCGCCCAGAGGACTGCCCCTACACTGCCTTCGAGGCGGGCGGCAGGCTCTATCACTTCCTGCGCGTCCCATTTGGTGTCACCAATGGTGTCTCAGTCTTCCAGAGGGAAATGGACCGCATGGTGGACCAGTACAACCTGAAGGCCACATTTCCCTATCTAGATAACATCACCATCTGTGGTCACGACTGGTCGGATCACGACGCCAACCTCCAACGATTTTTCCAAGTGGCCGAAGCTTTGAACCTTACTTATAACAGGGACAAGTGTGTGTTCAGAACCACCCGACTTGCTATCCTTGGGTATCTCGTGGAAAACGGGGTCATTGGCCCTGACCCCGACCGTATGCGCCCCCTGTTAGAACTCCCTCTTCCCACCACTCTCAAAGCCCTCAGACGGTGCCTGGGTTTTTTTTCCTATTACACCCAATGGGTCCCCCATTACGCAGACAAGGCCCGCCCCCTGGTCAAGTCTACCACATTTCCCCTCTCTGCTGAGGCCTGCGCGGCCTTCAGCTGCATTAAAGGGGACATTATCAAAGCAACGATGCATGCGGTGGATGAGACCATTCCCTTCCAAGTAGAGAGTGATGCCTCCGATTTCGCGCTTGCCACTACCCTCAATCAGGAAGGCAGGCCAGTAGCATTCTTTTCTCATACCCTTCAAGGCTCTGAACTTCGGCACTCCACGGTGGAGAAAGAAGCCCAGGCCATAGTGGAAGCTATTAGGCACTGGAGGCACTAACTCGCCAGCAAAAGGTTCACCTTGCTGACCGACCAGCGCTCAGTTGCGTTCATGTTCAGCAACCAACAGCGGGGCAAAATCAAAAATGATAAAATTTTGCGGTGGAGAATAGAACTCTCCACCTACAATTATGATATCCTGTACCGGCCTGGCAGACTCAATGAGCCCCCTGATGCCCTATCCCGGGGAACATGTGCTAGCGCACAGCTCGACCATGCACATCTTTGCCATCCGGGGGTCACCCGATATTACCATTTCGTTAAAGCCCGGAACCTGCCGTACTCCCTGGAGGACATCAGGACGATGACCAGGGACTGCCAAATCTGCGCTGAGTGCAAACCGCACTTCTACCGTCCTGACACGGCGCAACTTGTCAAGGCCACCCGCCCTTTTGAGTGACTGAGTGTTGACTTTAAGGGCCCCCTTCCCTCCACTGACCGCAATGTCTATTTTCTCAATATTATTGACGAGTACTCGCGATTCCCCTTTGCCATTCCCTGCCCTGACACCACTACCACGTCCGTCATAAAAGCCCTGCACCAGCTCTTCACTCTGTTCAGATAGCCCTGCTATATCCATAGTGATAGAGGGTCCTCCTTTATGAGTGATGAGCTGCGCCAGTACCTGCTAGCTAGGGGCATTGCTACTAGTCGAACCACGAGTTACAATCCCCGGGGGAATGGACAGGTGGAGAGGGAGAATGCCACAGTGTGGAAGGCCACACTTTTAGCCCTTAAGTCAAAAGGGTTGCCGGTCTCTCAATGGCAGGAGGTCCTCCCTGAGGCACTCCACTCTATCCGCTCCCTATTATGTACGTCCACCAATGCCACCCCTCACGAACGCGTATTCTCTTTTCCCAGGAAGTCTGTCACTGGGACCACCCTACCAGTTTGGCTGACGTCCCCAGGGCCAGTGCTGCTACAAAAACATGTGAGGAGTAATAAATACTCCCCGCTGGTCGAGAGGGTTCACCTTTTGCATGCTAACCCCCAGTATGCCTACGTGGTCTTGCCTGATGGGCGGGAGGACACGGTCTCTGTCCGTGACCTGGCGCCCGCAGGAGCAGCAGACCACTACCCCGTACACTCCACGGTAACTATGAACCCTGTACCCGAGGTGACACAGCGCACACCGTGCCCCACACAGACTCCTCCTGATGCTCATGTACCAGGCATCTCATACGCGTATATTCCGGGCACCTCGCACACACGTGAGGGATCCCTGACACCTCCAGTTAGGCCAGCACCAGCACAACCTCCGTCTCCTGTGCAATCACCACCTCCGGTACCTGTGCAATCGCAGCCGGAGCTACATAGATCGCAGCGACAGATTTGACCACCTGATAGACTTAACCTGTAAATATACTGGTAAGAAACTTCGCCATCTGGGGACTCTTTTTAAAACAAAGGGGGGGTGGTGAATGTGGTGAACTACATATACCTTTCTGGACTGCTCCTGTGGCTCCTCCCACAGACCCCTGCTGACTCCTCCCACAGACCCCTGCTGACTGCTCCTGTGGCTCCTCCCACAGACCCCTGCTGACTGCTCCTGTGGCTCCTCCCACAGACCCCTGCTGACTGTTCCTGTGGCTCCTCCCACAGACCCCTGCTGACTGCTCCTGTGGCTCCTCCCACAGACCCCTGCTGACTGCTCCTGTGACTCCTCCCACAGACCCCCGCTGACTGCTCCTGTGGCTCCTCCCACAGACCCCTGCTGACTGCTCCTGTGACTCCTCCCACAGACCCCCGCTGACTGCTCCTGTGGCTCCTCCCACAGACCCCTGCTGACTGCTCCTGTGGCTCCTCCCACAGACCCCTGCTGACTGCTCCTGTGGCTCCTCCCACAGACCCCTGCTGACTGTTCCTGTGGCTCCTCCCACAGACCCCTGCTGACTGCTCCTGTGGCTCCTCCCACAGACCCCTGCTGACTGCTCCTGTGACTCCTCCCACAGACCCCCGCTGACTGCTCCTGTGGCTCCTCCCACAGACCCCTGCTGACTGCTCCTGTGACTCCTCCCACAGACCCCCGCTGACTGCTCCTGTGGCTCCTCCCACAGACCCCTGCTGACTGCTCCTGTGGCTCCTCCCACAGACCCCCGCTGACTGCTCCTGTGGCTCCTCCCACAGACCCCCGCTGACTCCTCCCACAGACCCCTGCTGACTGCTCCTGTGGCTCCTCCCACAGACCCCTGCTGACTGCTCCTGTGACTCCTCCCACAGACCCCCGCTGACTGCTCCTGTGGCTCCTCCCACAGACCCCTGCTGACTGCTCCTGTGGCTCCTCCCACAGACCCCTGCTGACTGCTCCTGTGGCTCCTCCCACAGACTCCCCCCCCTGCTGACTGCTCCTGTGGCTCCTCCCACAGACCCCTGCTGACTGCTTCTGTGGCCCCTCCCACAGACCCCTGCTGACTCCTCCCACAGACCCCTGCTGACTGCTCTGTGGCTCCTCCCACAGACCCCTACTGACTCCTCCCACAGACCCTTGCTGACTGCTCCTGTGGCTCCTCCCACAGACCCCTGCTGACTGCTCCTGTGACTCCTCCCACAGACCCCTGCTGACTGCTCCCATAGACCCCTGCTGACTCCTCCCACAGACCCCTGCTGACTGCTCCTGTGACTCCTCCCACAGACCCCTGCTGACTGCTCCTGTGACTCCTCCCACAGACCCCTGCTGACTGCTCCTGTGACTCCTCCCACAGACCCCTGCTGACTGCTCCCATAGACCCCTGCTGACTCCTCCCACAGACCCCTGCTGACTCCTCCCACAGACCCCTGCTGACTGCTCCTGTGGCTCCTCCCACAGACCCCTGCTGACTCCTCCCACAGACCCCTGCTGACTGCTCCTGTGGCTCCTCCCACAGACCCCTGCTGACTGCTCCTGTGGCTCCTCCCACAGACCGTGGCTCCTCCCACAGACCCCTGCTGACTGCTCCTGTGGCTCCTCCCACAGACCCCTGCTGACTCCTCCCACAGACCCCCGCTGACTGCTCCTGTGGCTCCTCCCACAGACCCCTGCTGACTGCTCCTGTGGCTCCTCCCACAGACCTTGGCTCCTCCCACAGACCCCTGCTGACTGCTCCTGTGGCTCCTCCCACAGACCGTGGCTCCTCCCACAGACCCCTGCTGACTGCTCCTGTGGCTCCTCCCACAGACCCCTGCTGACTGCTCCTGTGGCTCCTCCCACAGACCGTGGCTCCTCCCACAGACCCCTGCTGACTGCTCCTGCTGACTCCTCCCACAGACCCCTGCTGACTGCTCCTGTGGCTCCTCCCACAGACCCCTGCTGACTCCTCCCACAGACCCCTGCTGACTGCTCCTGTGGCTCCTCCCACTGACCCCTGCTGACTCCTCCCACAGACCCCTGCTGACTCCTCCCACAGACCCCTGCTGACTCCTCCCACAGACCCCTGCTGACTGCTCCTGTGGCTCCTCCCACTGACCCCTGCTGACTCCTACCACAGACCCCTGCTGACTCCTCCCACAGACCCCTGCTGACTGCTCCTGTGACTCCTCCCACAGACCCCTGCTGACTGCTCCTGTGGCTCCTCCCACAGACCCCTGTATAAAGGTGATTGAGGCCTGAGCCCGGCCTCATTCTCCAGGATGTAGTGATGTTCATTCTTCCAGTCAATAAAAGTCAATATCTCGCTTCTTACGTCTCAGAGTGAGTTATTGATGGTGCATCAATCTGTGAATCACTTGCACTACCTGCAGCACCATTGGTCATGGCTTGAACAATATCAACTGCTCAACACTGATAATCACTGAAGTATTGATTGCATTGCTACATAATGGGTAGGGAGAAGACTCGACCTGGGATGTTGTCTAGCCTCGCCACCTTACGGGGGTGACTCTCTGTAGAGTCCTTCTCACCCACTAAACCTCCCCTGCACAGCTCCTATCACCACAATATTATCATTTCCTTTCAGTCACCTTATGTATAGACATCCTGAGCCTAGTGTCATTTTATGGACATACAATTAATCTATGTATATAAGCTATCTTATATATTTGCTGTATGTCTATTGTTTGTTTAATTATTATAACATTCCTTATCTCATTTTTCTTTGTTGTATCAGATCTGGAGTAACAATTATTTCATTCTCCTTTACACTTGATACTGTGTATTTAATATTTCAACAATATTTGAATAATCTTGCATATGCACTGTTTAATTAAGCATTCTTGTTTCTTTAAATAATTCATTATGGGTTATATATAAAATACGTGAATTGCATGCGTGATATGAGTGCAGGTTATATAAAGCAAAGATGAAGTTACACCCAAATTTTCAAATGCCTGTGTCTTCCTTTGAATTAGTTTTACATTTTGAAGTTACAAAACATAGCATTGGCAATTAGGCATTTTTAAAATGAACTTGACATGGCTACCAGCCTGTTAAAGTGCAGCGAAGCATTCAAGATAAAATAAAACACAACTAGAATCAGTCGAGTTACAGGAAATGAGTGATCTTCGGAAGGAAAGACACAGTCATAATTTTTTAAATTGTAAGAAAACAAAAGAATTCAGGGTTCATAAAGAGTGAGTACCAGGTGATAATAATAATTACAAAAAACAGAAATGGCTGGCTATGTCGGCAAGATTGACTAGTTTGGTTATACAATGGGTAATCGGTTCATGTATACTGAACTATTCGAACAGTATTTTGAAGCAAATGAAATAACCAATGAAAGGCGAGAGACAATTTTGCTAAGTGTATTGGGTTAAAAGGCATGCAGTTTCCTTTGAAGTTTGACTACTCCAACCAAGCCTGCAGAAGTTAGCTTTCCTGATTTAGCCAAAGTAATGCAGAAACACTTTGAACTGAAGCCATTGTTGAATGCAGAACCCTTTAGGTTCGGAATCAAAAAGAAAGGCTGCCCATTTCAGTGTACAGTACATGGTTGAATTGAAGAGATTGTCTGAGCATTGGAAGTTTGGTAATGGGTTTAATGATGCACTAAGAGACAGTTTAGTTTGTGGAACCTTAAAAGAAAGCATTCAAAAATGACTCCTAACTGAAGAACAGTTTACAGTTAAAGGAGCAATGGGAATTGATAGAGATGCAATTGAGTTGCAGTCAGGAATAAAAGTGAGTGTGAACAAAACTGCAGCACCTAAACAGAAACCAGACTGGCCAAACAAGTTCTGTTACCATTGTAGTGGAGGCTCACATACACCAAACAAACTTGCAGAAAGTTCAATAAAATAGGACACATGCAAAGATCATGTTGGGCAGACAAAAATAAATGGAGTGCACAGAGAAGAGAAAAAGCTAATGAAGTCAAGTATCAGTTTCAAAAAGAGCACTAATCTGCACACTGTTTGCAAAAAGTCTGATAACGATGAGTGGCACAGAATTGTGAGGCTTTGAGATTGACAATGTGAAAATTAACAATAGACAAGCAATATGATTTCAACAGCAAATTAATTAAAATGGAATTGGGGATTTGTTCAGCAATTTCAATCATTCCACAAAATGAGCCTGAGAGGCATTTCAAAAATACTAAACTGAAGCCTGCAGATACTGAACTAAGAACTTACACTGACGAAAAGATAACTCCTGTGGGAATGACATTCGTGACAGTGAAATACAAAAACAGCAAAACACATTGAACTTGTATGTGGTAAAGAGAGGAGCAGCAGCATTGTGGGGGTGTGATTGGCTGAGACAACTACAATTTGATTGGAGCTCCATCCACCATTTGCATACCACCGCCTGCAATGAAGCCAACTGAAAGTGAATTAAGAAAGGTGCTGGTTCACACTACAACTATCTCTGTGCCGTACACCATGAAACATTGCCCAAAGGGGTACAATCAGGTGATGGTGCCAACTTCTGTGCCTCAGGTTGGAAAGCATATTGGACCAAGGAAGTTTCATGCTGCTCAGAAGATGAATGGAAATGATAAAAACAGTGGTGCGACTAGAACAGAGTTTCTGAGCAACATACCTGAGAAAGCTTCTGATATGTTAATCAGGCAGTTACTTGCAAAACGTGGCTTGGTTTTAGTGCCAGGAATTTCAGAAAAGATGCAAGCATTCAGCTTTTGTGAGTATAAACTACTCTGCGTGCATTACGGTTTTTGCATGATCTTCAAATGGGAGACAAAATGCTGCTTGTAAAAGTGGATGTAAAGACCAAAGATCATGAGTGGAAGGCCAAAATGAAATCAGTCAATGGAGATTAAAAAACAGGATTCATCAGTTGCTGTTGTGGATGAGGAAACCAGGAGGAAAAGTCAAATTGTAAAGGGAGCAATAGAAGGATTAATAAGAGAATACTCCAGTGAACTAAATGCACCTCTCAAAGATCAAGATGCACAAACTATAAAAAGAAAAATAAAGAAGAAAGATGGCTATTGCTGTCAGAACAATATCCTGCAGTCTCAGAGTCGACTCCCACAACCACCACGGAGGAGGTCACAGAATTTGAGATTGTTTCACAGCCACAAGTCTCACCTGTCAAGCAGCGGGATCCCCCTTATTAGGAAAGACATTATCCCTCAAGAGTACGAAATCCTTCACAGTGATTAAATCTTTTGACCTGAATGGGACAATTTAAAATGTACCATGCTGTGGATATCTGTATATAGAAGTTGCATAATATAGTATACTGTGTATATAGTTGAGATGCATTTTGAGTTGGAGTTTATAGATAAGCAGGGAGAAATGTAGTGTATTTAATATTTCAATAATTAAGTGATTTTGTATATATACATTGTATTGTTTGATTAAGCAGTCTTGTTCGGTTAGAACATAGAAAACCTACAGCACAATACAAGCCCTTCAGCCCAGAAAGTTGTTCCAAACAAGTCCCTACCTTAGAAATTACTAGGCTTACCCATAGCCCTCTATTTTACTAAGCTCCATGTACCTATCCAAAAGTCTCTTAAAAGACCCTATCGTATCCACCTCCATCACCGTTGCCGGCAGCCCATTCCACGCACTCACCACTCTCTGAGTAAAAACTTACCCCTGACATCTCCTCTGTACCTACTCTCCAGCACCTTAAGCCTGTGTCCTCTTGTGGCAACCATTTCAGCCCTGGGAAAAAGCCTCTGACTATTCACACGATCAATGCCTCTCATCATCTTATACACCTCTATCAGGTCACCTCTCATCCTCTGTTGCTCCAAGGAGAAAAGGCGGAGTTCATTCAACCTATTCTCATAAAGCATGCTCCCCAACCCACGCAACATCCTTATAAATCTCCTCTGCACCCTTTCTATGGCTTCCACATCCTTCCTGTAGTGAGGTGACCAGAACTGAGCACAGTATTCCAAGTGGGGTCTGACCAGGGTCCTATATAGCTGCAACATTACTTCTCGGCTCCTAAATTCAGTTCCACAATTGATGAAGGCCAATACACCATACACCTTCTTAACTACAGAGTCAACCTGCACAGCTGCTTTGAGCGTCCTAAGGACTCGGACCCCAAGATCCCTCTGATCTTCCACACTGCCACGAGTTTTACCATTAATACTATATTCTGCCATCATGTTTGACCTACCAACATGAACCACTTCACACTTATCTGGGTTGAACTCCATCTGCCACTTCTCAGCCCAGTTTAAATAATTCATTATAGATTATATGTAAAATACATGAATTGCATATGCCGTCACACTACCACATGATACATGCATGCCTTGCTTGAAGTAAAAACGAATTTCCTCGCGTATTTTCAGACTCTCTGTGTCTTCCCATGAATTAGTTTAATGCTTTGAAGTTACAAAACAGGACACTTAATATAAAACAATATTGTATCTTGAATCTTAAGTAGCAAAAATACCATGTTTCTCTAATCTCCAATATACTACCTCATCTTGAAGGCCAAGTACTTAACCTTCTTGACCAGCGTCCCATGTAGTACCTTGTCACAGGCCTTGTTAAAGTCCAAGTAGACAACATCACAGCCTTGCCTTCATCAACTTTCCTGGCAGCCACCTCAGAAAATTCTATAAGATTGTTTAGACACGGCCTACCATGCACAAAGCTATGTTGATTATCCATAATCAGGCCCTGTCCAACCAAACACTAATATGTACACCCCTTTAGAATACTTCCAATAATTTTCCACTACTGGCGTCAGGTTCACAGGCCTATATTTCTCAACTTATTCTTAGAACAACAGGGCAACAATAGTTCTCCTCCAGCCCTCTCTCACCTCACTCATCGTTAAGGACATTTTAAATACCTCTACTAGAGCCCCTGCAATGTCTTCACTAGCCTACCACAAGGTCAGAGGAGACACCTTGTCAGGCCCTAGGGTTTTATCCATTCTAATTTGTCTCAACACAGCAAGTACACCTCCTCCCTAATCGATATATGGTACATGACCTTACTGCTGTTTCGACTTAGTTCTGTAGACTCTGTATCCAACTCCTGAGTAGCTACAGATGCAAGAAGTCCATTTATGATCTCCCCTACCTATTTTGGCTGCTAGCATTGATGACCATGCAGATCTTCAAGAGGACCAGTTTTGTCCCTTGCTCTCCATTTGCTCTTAATATATTTGTCCAAGCACTTGAATTCTCCTAAACTTTGTCTGCTAGAGCAAACATGTCTGATTTCACTCTTAAGTATTCTCTTGAATTTCTTATTCTCCTCAAATACCTTATTTGTTCCCTTCTGCCTATACCTGCTATGCACCTCCACCTTCTTCTTAGCCAAGGCCTCAAAATCTCTCAAAAACCAAGGTACCCAAAGCCTGTTATCCTTGCCTTTTGTTCTGACAGGAACCTACAATCCCTGTACTCTCAACATCTCACTTTTGAAGGCCTGCCACTTACCAAGTATACCTTTGCAAGAAAACAACTTATCCCAATCTACAAATGCCAGATCTTTTGCTGATGCAATCAAAATTGACCTTTCTCCATTTTAGAACCTCAACCCAAGGCCCAGACTATCTGTCTCCATAATTATCTTGAACCTAATGGAATAATGATCATTAAATCACTAGTGACAAAAGTGTATGTGTTCCCCTACATGCACTTCTGTCACCTGCCCTGACTCATTCCCCAAAAGGAGATCCAGTGTCACACACTCTCTGGTCGGGATTTCTTTGTATTAATTAAGGAAACTTCTGAACATACTTAACAAACTCTATCCCATCCAACTCTTTTGGAAAATGGTAGTCACAGTCAACATGTGGAAAGTTAAATTCACCTACTATCACAACCTTGTTTGTCTTGCAATTTTCTGTATCTTTCTACAGATTTGCTCCTCTAAATCCTGCTGGGAGGTCTATAACATAATCCAATTAACATGGTCATACCATTCTTATTCCTTAGTTCCATTCCTTAGAGCCTCAGCAGATGAGCCCTCCGATCTGTGCTGCCTGAGCACTGCTGTGATACTGTATTTTCCTGAACACTAATGCCATCCCTTCCCCTTTAATGACTCCCATATTATCATGTCTAAAGCAACAGATGCCAGGACACTGAGCAGTCAGTCCTGCCCGTCCTGCAACCAAGTCTCACTAATGGCTATAATGTCATAATTCTAAGTGCTAATCCATGGTCTCTGCCCATCCATTCACCTTACCTTGCTCCAAAATAGTTGCAACTCTGAATATTATTCCCACCATGCTTGACCTTTTGTCTCCTGTCTTTGCATGCAAGCATAACAAAACCTTTCCCCACACCCCCTCCACTATCTGCCCTGGCTCTCCGGTTCCCATCTCCTTGCGTCTCTAGTTTAAATCCTCCCGATTAGCACTTACAAACCTTCCACCACGGATTAGTCTCCCTCTAGTTCAGGTGCAAACTGTTCCATGTGTAGAGATCCCACATTCACTGGAAGAGAGACCAATGATCCAAAAAATCAGAAGCCCTCCCTCCTGCACCATCTCCTTAGCCACATGTTAAACTGTGTGATGCACCATCAATAACTCACGCCGAGATTTAGGAAGTGAGATATCGGCTTTTATTGACTGAAGAACAACACTACATCCTGGGGAAAATGAGGGAGAGCAGCAGGCCACAGTCGCCTTTATACAGGGGTCTGTGGGAGGAGCCACAGGGGTAGTCAGCAGGGTCTTGGGAGGGTGGTCGTTGTTCGGACTGGGCAGAAAAATAGGATGGTTGTGGACTACAGCCAGACCATCAATAGATTCACGGAGCTTGACGCGTACCCCCTACCCCGCATCGCGGATATGGTCAACCAGATAGCTCAGTACAAGGTGTACTCGACAATTGATCTGAAATCCGCTTATCACCAGCTCCCCATCCGCCCAGAGGACCGCCCCTACACCGCCTTCGAGGCGGGTGGCAGGCTCTATCACTTCCTGCGCGTCCCATTTGGTGTCACAAATGGGGTCTCAGTCTTCCAGAGGGAGATGGACCGGATGGTGGACCAGTACAAACTGACGGCCACATTTCCCTATCTAGATAACATCACCATCTGTGGTCGCGACTGGTCGGACCATGACGCCAACCTCCAACGTTTTTACCAGGTGGCCGATGCTTTGAACCTCACTTATAACAAGGACAAGTGTGTGTTCAGAACCACACGACTCGCTATCCTTGGGTATGTCGTGGAGAACGGGGTCATTGGCCCCGACCCCGACCGTATGCGCCCCCTGTTAGAACTCCCTCTTCCTACTACTCTCAAGGCCCTCCGGCGGTGCCTGGGTTTTTTTTTCCTATTACGCCCAATGGGTTCCCCATTACGCAGACAAGGCCCGCCCCCTGGTCAAGTCTACCACCTTTCCCCTCTCTGCCGAGGCCCGCGCGGCCTTCAGCTGCATTAAAGGGGACATTGCCAAAGCAACGATGCATGCGGTAGACGAGACCATTCCCTTCCAAGTAGAGAGTGACGCCTCTGACGTCGCGCTGGCTGCTACCCTCAATCAAGAAGGCAGACCAGTGGCGTTTTTTTCTCGTACCCTTCAAGGCTCTGAACTTCGGCACTCCACGGTGGAGAAAGAAGCCCAAGCCATAGTGGAAGCTATTCGGCACTGGAGGCACTATCTCGCCGGCAGAAGGTTCACCTTGCTGACCGACCAGCGCTCGGTTGCGTTCATGTTCAGCAGCCAACAGCGGGGCAAAATCAAAAATGATAAAATTTTGCGATGGAGAATAGAACTCTCCACCTATACTTACGATATCCTGTACCGGCCTGGCAGGCTCAATGAACCGTCTGATGCCCTATCCCGGGGACCGTGTGCTAGTGCCCAGCTCGACCAGCTGTATGCCCTTCATGCCCAACTTTGCCACCCGGGGGTCACCCGGTTTTATCACTTCATTAAAGCCCGGAACCTGCCGTACTCCCTGGAGGACATCAGGACGATGACCAGGGACTGCCAGATCTGCGCTGAGTGCAAACCGCACTTCTACCGTCCTGACACTGCGCAGCTTGTCAAGGCCACCCGCCCTTTTGAGCGACTGAGTATTGACTTTAAGGGCCCCCTTCCCTCCACCGACCGCAATGTCTACTTTCTCAGTATTATTGACGAGTACTCGCGATTCCCCTTTGCCGTTCCCTGCCCCGACACTACTCCACGTCGGTCATAAAAGTCCTGCGCCAGCTCTTCACACTGTTCGGATATCCCTGCTATGTCCACAGTGATAGAGGGTCCTCCTTTATGAGTGACGAGTTGCGCCGGTTCCTGCTTGCTAGGGGCATAGCTACTAGTCGCACCACGAGTTATAATCCCCGGGGGAATGGCCAGGTGGAGAGGGAGAATGCCACAGTGTGGAAGGCCATACTTTTAGCCCTTAAGTCACAAGGGTTGCCGGTCTCCCGATGGCAGGAGGTCCTCCCTGAGGCACTCCACTCTATCCGCTCCCTGTTGTGTACGTCCACTAATGCCACCCCTCACGAACGCTTATTCTCTTTTCCCAGGAAGTCTGTCACTGGGACCACCCTGCCAGTTTGGCTGACGACACAGTCAGCAGGGTCTTGGGAGGAGCCACAGGAGCAGTCAGACAGGTATATCTAGTTCACCACATTCACCCCCCCCTTTGTTTAAAAAAAAATTCCCAAGCATATTTACAGGTTAAGTCGATCAGGTGGTCGAATCGTTCGCTGCGATCTACGTAGCTCCGGCTGCAATTGCACAGGAGCCGGAGGTGATGACGGCACAGGTGCCGGAGGTGGTGTGTGCTCCGAAGGCGGAGAGTGGGTTAATTCTGTCCCAACAGGAGGTGTCAGGGATCCCTCGCGTGTGAGCGAGGGCCCTGGAACAGACGCATACGGAGTCTGTGTGGGGCACGGTGCGCGCGGAGTCACCTCGGGTACAGGGTGCATAGTTACCGTGGAGTGCTCGGGGTAGTGGTCTGCTGCTCCGGCGGGCGCCAGGTCGCGGACAGAGACCGTGTCCTCCCGCCCATCAGGCAAGACCACGTAGGCATACTGGGGATTAGCATGCAGGAGGTGAACCTTCTCGACCAGTGGTGAGTACTTATTACTCCTCGCATGTTTACACAGCAGCACTGGCCCCGGGGACGTCAGCCAAACTGGCAGGGTGGTCCCAGTGACAGACTTCCTGGGAAAAGAGAATAAGCGTTCGTGAGGGGTGGCATTAGTGGACGTACACAACAGGGAGCGGATAGAGTGGAGTGCCTCAGGGAGGACCTCCTGCCATCGGGAGACCGGCAACCCTTGTGACTTAAGGGCTAAAAGTATGGCCTTCCACACTGTGGCATTCTCCCTCTCCACCTGGCCATTCCCCCGGGGATTATAACTCGTGGTGCGACTAGTAGCTATGCCCCTAGCAAGCAGGAACCGGCGCAACTCGTCACTCATAAAGGAGGACCCTCTATCACTGTGGACATAGCAGGGATATCCGAACAGTGTGAAGAGCTGGCGCAGGACTTTTATGACCGACGTGGTAGAGTAGACATTGCGGTCGGTGGAGGGAAGGGGGCCCTTAAAGTCAATACTCAGTCGCTCAAAAGGGCGGGTGGCCTTGACAAGCTGCGCAGTGTCAGGACGGTAGAAGTGCGGTTTGCACTCAGCGCAGATCTGGCAGTCCCTGGTCATCGTCCTGATGTCCTCCAGGGAGTACGGCAGGTTCCGGGCTTTAATGAAGTGATAAAACCGGGTGACCCCCGGGTGGCAAAGTTGGGCATGAAGGGCATACAGCTGGTCGAGCTGGGCACTAGCACACGGTCCCCGGGATAGGGCATCAGACGGTTCATTGAGCCTGCCAGGCCGGTACAGGATATCGTAAGTATAGGTGGAGAGTTCTATTCTCCATCGCAAAATTTTATCATTTTTGATTTTGCCCCGCTGTTGGCTGCTGAACATGAACGCAACCGAGCGCTGGTCGGTCAGCAAGGTGAACCTTCTGCCGGCGAGATAGTGCCTCCAGTGCCGAATAGCTTCCACTATGGCTTGGGCTTCTTTCTCCACCGTGGAGTGCCGAAGTTCAGAGCCTTGAAGGGTACGAGAAAAAAACGCCACTGGCCTGCCTTCTTGATTGAGGGTAGCGGCCAGCGCGACGTCAGAGGCGTCACTCTCTACTTGGAAGGGAATGGTCTCGTCTACCGCATGCATCGTTGCTTTGGCAATGTCCCCTTTAATGCAGCTGAAGGCCGCGCGGGCCTCGGCAGAGAGGGGAAAGGTGGTAGACTTGACCAGGGGGCGGGCCTTGTCTGCGTAATGGGGAACCCATTGGGCGTAATAGGAAAAAAAACCCAGGCACCGCCGGAGGGCCTCGAGAGTAGTGGGAAGAGGGAGTTCTAACAGGGGGCGCATACGGTCGGGGTCGGGGCCAATGACCCCGTTCTCCACGACATACCCAAGGATAGCGAGTCGTGTGGTTCTGAACACACACTTGTCCTTGTTATAAGTGAGGTTCAAAGCATCGGCCACCTGGAAAAAACGTTGGAGGTTGGCGTCATGGTCCGACCAGTCGCGACCACAGATGGTGATGGTATCTAGATAGGGAAATGTGGCCGTCAGTTTGTACCGGTCCACCATCCGGTCCATCTCCCTCTGGAAGGCTGAGACCCCATTTGTGACACCAAATGGGACGCGCAGGAAGTGATAGAGCCTGCCACCCGCCTCGAAGGCGGTGTAGGGGCGGTCCTCTGGGCGGATGGGGAGCTGGTGATAAGCGGATTTCAGATCAATTGTCGAGTACACCTTGTACTGAGCTATCTGGTTGACCATATCCGCGATGCGGGGTAGGGGGTACGCGTCAAGCTGCGTGAATCTATTGATGGTCTGGCTGTAGTCCACAACCATCCTATTTTTCTGCCCAGTCCGAACAACGACCACCTGGGACCGCCATGGGCTTGTGCTTGGCTCAATGATCCCCTCCCTGAGCAGCCGCTGCACCTCTGAATGAATAAAGGCCCTGTCCCCCGCACTGTACCTCCTACTTTTAGTTGCCACAGGTTTACAGTCGGGGGTCAGGTTGGTGAACAGCGATGGGGGAGGGATCTTGAGGGTGGAGAGGTTGCAAATAGTGTCAGCAGCACAGCTATCGGCATGGTGCTGGGCGGGATGTGGGGTTCGGGGTGTATGTGCGTGTGGTAACGGAGTATATGGCGAAGTCCCACCAAACTGAGGATTCCTGACAGTGAGTGGTGGGTGGGGCCCGTCATATGCCATAGTCACACTTTCGAGATGGCTCTGGAAGTCCAGCCCCAATAGCACAGGTGCGCACAGCCGAGGCATGACCAGGAACGCAAAGTTCCGATATTCCGTGCCCTGCACCACCAATGTCGCTACACAACCCACCCGGATGTCTGTGGAATGCGACCCTGAAGCCAAGGTGATCTTCTGACGGACCGGCCGTGTCACGAGTCCACAGCGTTTCACTGTGGCCGGGTCAATAAAACTCTCAGTGCTGCCCGTGTCAAACAGGCAGCTAGTCCTGTGCCCCTCCACCAGGATGTCCATCATCGACCTTGCGAGCTGGTGCGGAGCGCTTTGATCGAGGGTCACGGAAGCCAGCGTTGAACTGGGCGTGTCGAAGGCGGGGCCTGGTGACGCCGGCAAAGATGGCCGCTCACATCCGGGCATGCAAGATGGCGAGTCGGGGGCGGGGCCTGGTGACGCCGGCAAAGATGGTTGTCCACATCCGGTCATGCAAAATGGCGGCCCCCAGGTCTCAGACGCGGCGCTGCTCGACCCCGGGCGCGGTTTAGATTTACAGACCTTGGCGAAATGGCCCTTCTTCCCACAGCTGGAACACGTCGCTTCGCGCGCCGGACAGCTTTCCCGGGCATGTTTCCGAAGCCCACAAAAGTAACAGAGTTTCATACCTGGCGAATTCGTGGGGTTTGAGATACCGCGACTGGCAGCGGCGTTGGCGAATTCGCTCGGAACCGGGGAATCGCTCGGCTGGACTTCTTCGGCGTACAGTTGCGCAGCCTCTATCGAACTGGCCGTCTCTATCGCAGAGCGTAAGGTCAGATCAGCTTTTTCCAGCAGCCGCTGGCGGATACACACTGACCGAACCCCAGTCACAAAAGCGTCTCGGACCAAGAGTTCCTTATGCTGTTCCGCTGTGAGCGCTTTGCAGTCACAGTCCCGCGCGAGTATCTGTAGCTCGCGGAGGAATTCAGCAGTCGACTCCGTAGGCCGCTGTTTTCGTGTTGCCAAGCGGTGCCGTGCATAAACTGGATTTACTGGCCGCAGGTACTGTCTTTGGAGGGCGGCAAGCGCCTCCTCGTAGGTGGATATGTCCCTGATGAACGAATAAACTTTTGGGGCGACCCTCGAGAAGAGAAGTTTGTGCCGAACAGCCGAGTCGGTGGCACGAACCTCCTCTAAGTACGATTGGAAGCACACCAGCCAGTGTTCAAAGGCAAGAGCTGCTCCAGGGTCTCGGGGGTCCAAGTCTAGGCGTTCTGGGCGTAAAGCGGTTTCCATGTTGTAACTTTCAGTCAATAAAATTGATGCACCATCAATAACTCACGCCGAGACTTAGGAAGTGAGATATCGGCTTTTATTGACTGAAGAACAACACTACATCCTGGGGAAAATGAGGGAGAGCAGCAGGCCACAGTCGCCTTTATACAGGGGTCTGTGGGAGGAGCCACAGGGGTAGTCAGCAGGGTCTTGGGAGGAGCCACAGGAGCAGTCAGACAGGTATATCTAGTTCACCACACTGTGTGATCTTCCTATCTCTGGCCTCACTAGCTAGTGGCATGGATAGCAATCCTGAGATCACAACCATGGGCGTCATGTCCTTCAAATTCCCGTCCAGCTCCTTGAACTCACTTTGCAGAACCTCGTCACTCTTCGTACCTGTGTCATAAGTGTTGTGTTCTTGATACATACCATGGGTTACTAAGAACAAACCATATTCTGGAAGAACATAACTAGAACTTTCATTTAGCAGCAAACAGCAAACATGTTTTAACACACAAGCTTCTCGATCATTCCGTCAGTTCTGCGCATGCTCACAACTCAGTCCAATCACGTTCTGACACATGACACATGATATCGCCACAATAGGTACTGACATAGACCACAACCTCAGGCTACTCACCTTCCCACTTAAGAATGCTATGGATCCTGACCCTGGCACCTGGAGAGCAACGTACCTTCCAGGAATCTCATTCTCGTCCACAGAACATCCTGGCTGTTCCCCTAACCAATAAAACCCCGGTCACTTCTGCTCTCCTCTTCTCCTCCCTTCACTTCTGAGCCAGAGACCCAAGCACTGGTCCCACTCATAATCTTTTCCCCAAAACACCTACAGGCTGCCCCCAGCACGTCCTTGGGCATGTTGATTGTTAACACAAATTATGCATTTCACTACATGTTTCAATATACATGTGATAAATAAATGTGACTCTGAATCATACCCTTGAAAGTTATCCTGGCACACTCAAGTATGCTTTGTGTCAAAGATGAAAGATATTTGAACTTTGCTGGAACCTTTATATTTAATATAAAGAAAAATCAAATGTAACACAAATGGAGAAAAATTACCCTTGTTTGTAAAGCTACGTACATTATGATAACCTTGTTGGTTTCAATGTACAAGCTCTACTTTACAGTGTTTTCTGTTTGCAGCAGTCCTTCTGCTGGAAGAGAACCCTTTTGTTTGAGGCATTACAGATGACTTTGATCATCCTCGACAAATTTCTAGGAAAAATGAGCCTGCTTAAGACTGCCAGCAGGAGTCATCTGAGATGACTAGCTGAGAGAAGATGTGCTGTCAAAGGTCCTCGTGCAGTGTTCCGACATGAACAGCTGACAGTTCCGTCCACCCTCTCAGATGATCCCTGAGCAGCAGATTGCTGATTGTGGCAATTTTTTGAGGAGATACATCAATGTACTGATCCTACACTAGGCATGATCTCAGGCTATGATGGTCTAACAACCCAATGGCACTCAAACCATAGGGTCATCGTTTCACCCTCCAGATCTTGAACAAGCTCCAAATCTCAAATGCCTGGTCCCTGCTGTCTTCACTCTGCTCCTTGGACTCAACTGCGTGCACAATCTAAGCAGCATTTTGCTCATAATGGAGAGGTAGAGGGAGTGCGGTGGAATTCGGAAGCACCTGTCTCTGCTCCGACAGACAAGGGATGAGACTGAACATGCCTCCTCTCTGTTCCAGTGGACATGCAGCCAGCTTTGCTCCTGTAAAATGCAAGCTGCTCATCAATAGTATTCCAGCTCAGAGAGAACACCGGTCTCCCTGTGAATGACATCACACTGTTCAATGATAAAAGTGACTACTGAGATCTCGCTGCTTCAGGATGGCATCAAGATGTCCCCAGGAACCCTGAATCAGGGAAAGACTTCATAGAAACATGTCATCAGCATGTGGATCTCCAGGGAAATGTAACCAAGACCGGTGGGTGCTTTTCCATAGAAATATCATAGCTTATGACTTTCTGGCACCACATAAAATCTGGTAATGCGTGGCCCCTTGGAACCTAGGATGTCTTGTTTCCACACCAGTCTATGGGATCTGAGATACAATGCACACACTCTTGTCACAGATGAAATGATGGCTGGTGGTGGGTTCATGCTATTGACATTGGGTTCTACATTCTGTCAACAAGTGGCCCAAAGGGGTCTGATGCCATCCCAAATGCCCCTCCTCCACTTTGAGGGATCACAGCTCATTTTAACATCTATTGTGGTTAAGTTGGAGGAATTCTCGGTTTAGAGTCCTCTCATCAACTCCACTTTGCACAAAACCACTACCCACACCAGATTCCCCAGGCATTGCCCCAGACCAGCAGACTGTCAACTCTTTTCAAAACACAATAAATTAATTTACTGAAAGGGAATTAGTTTGACAGACTTACAACAGAAGACATAATTCACAGCTCCTGCCAAAGGGAGTATGCCTATTAAGAGTCACTGCCCCTCCCTGACTACAGGGAGGCTGTCTGCAATGAAATGATTGATGCTCCATGGGGAATGGAATGCTTTGTGCTTCAGCAGATCCCTTAGAGTGTAAAGCAAATTAATGATATTGCACACTTGTGTTAGCTAATTCTTTGAGGGAGCAGAATTTTATATTAGCATTTCATGCAAAGAAAACGTAAAGCGGCTAAAGCAGGAGAAAAACAATTTCTAGCCTGATACACATTAAAGAACACAATACTTCTGAAAGATTAGGTAACGAACCAGGTCAGGTCACAGATCTGTCAGTGGGTGAGCATCTGGGGGACAGTGATCACCGCTCCCTGACCTTTAGCATTATCATGGAAAAGGACAGAATCAGAGAGGACAGGAAAATTTTTAATTGGGGAAGGGCAAATTATGAGGCTATAAGGCTAGAACTTGCGGGTGTGAACTGGGATGATGTTTTTTCAGGGAAATGTACTATGGACATGTGGTCGATGTTTAAGGATCTCTTGCAGGATGTTAGGGATAAATTTGTCCCAGTGAGGAAGATAAAGAATGGTAGGGTGAAGGAACCATGGGTGACAAGTGAAGTGGAAAATCTAGTCAGGTGGAAGAAAGCAGCATACATGAGGCTTAGGAAGCAAGGATCAGATGGGTCTATTGAGGAATATAGGGTAGCAAGAAAGGAGCTTAAGAAGGGGCTGAGAAGAGCAAGAAGGGGGCATGAGAAGGCATTGGCGAGTAGGGTAAAGGAAAACCCCAAGGCATTCTTCAATTATGTGAAGAACAAAAGGATGACAGGAGTGAAGGTAGGACCGATTAGAGATAAAGGTGGGAAGATGTGCCTGGAGGCTGTGGAAGTGAGCGAGGTCCTCGATTAATACTTCTTTTCGATATTCACCACTGAGAGGGAACTTGATGACGGTGAGGACAATATGAGTGAGATTGATGTTCTGGAGCATGTTGATATTAAGGGAGAGGAGGTGTTGGAGTTGTTAAAATACATTAGGACGGATAAGTCCCCGGGGCCTGACGGAATATTCCCCAGGCTGCTCCACGAGGCAAGGGAAGAGATTGCTGAACCTCTGGCTAGGATCCTTATGTCCTCCCTGTCCATGGGAATGATACCGGAGGATTGGAGGGAGGAGAATGTTGTCCCCTTGTTCAAAAAAGTTAGTAGGGATAGTCGAGGTAATTACAGACCAGTGAGCCTTACGTCTGTGGTGGGAAAGCTGTTGGAAAAGGTTCTTAGAGATAGGATCTATGGGAATTTAGAGAATCATGATCTGATCAGGGACAGTCAGCATGGCTTTGTGAAGGGCAGATCATGCCTAACAAGCCTGATAGAGTTCTTTGAGGAGGTGACCAGGCATATAGATGAGGGTATTGCTGTGGATGTGATCTACATGGATTTTAGTAAGGCATTTGACAAGGTTCCACATGGTAGGCTTATTCAGAAAGTCAGAAGGCATGGGATCCAGGGAAGTTTGGCCAGGTGGATTCAGAATTGGCTTGCCTGCAGAAGGCAGAGGGTCGTGGTGGAGGGAGTACATTCAGATTGGAAGGTTGTGACTACTGGTGTACCACAGGATCTGTTCTGGGACCTCTACTTGTTGTGATTTTTAATTAACGACCTGGATGTGGGGGTAGAAGGGTGGGTTCGCAAGTTTGCAGACGACACAAAGGTTGGTGATGTTGTAGATAGTGTAGAGGATTGTCGAAGATTGCAGGGAGACATTGATAGGATGCAGAAGTGGGCTGAGAAGTGGCAGATGGAGTTCAACCCGGAGAAGTGTGAGGTGGTACACTTTGGAAGGACAAACTCCAAGGCAGAGTACAAAGTAAATGGCAGGATACTTGGTAGTGTGGAGGAGCAGAGGAATCTGGGGGTACACGTCCACAGATCCCTGAAAGTTGCCTCACAGGTAGATAGGGTAGTTAAGAAAGCTTATGGAGTGTTAGCTTTCATAAGTCAAGGGATAGAGTTTAAGAGATGCGATGTAATGATGCAGCTCTATAAAACTCTGTTTAGGCCACACTTGGAGTACTGTGTCCAGTTCTGGTCACCTCACTATAGGAAGGATGTGGAAGCATTGGAAAGGGTACAGAGGAGATTTACCCGGATGCTGCCTGGTTTAGAGAGTATGGATTATGATCAGAGATTAAGGGAGCTAGGGCTTTACTCTTTGGAGAGAAGGAGGGTGAGAGGAGACATGATAGAGTTGTACAAGATATTAAGAGGAATAGACAGAGTGGACAGCCAGCGCCTCTTCCCCAGAGCACCACTGCTCAGTACAAGAGGACATGGCTTTAAGGTAAGGGGAGGAAAGTTCAAGGGGGATATTAGAGGAAGGTTTTTCACTCAGAGAGTGGTTGGTGCGTGGAATGCACTGCCTGAGTCAGTGGTGGAGGCAGATACACTAGTGAAGTTTAAGAGACTACTAGACAGGTATATGGAGGAATTTAAGGTGGGGGGTTATATGTGAGGCAGGGTTTGAGGATCGGCACAACATTGTGGGCCAAAGGGCCTGTAGTGTGGTGTACTATTCTATGTTCTATGTTCTATTATATTCATTTGTCACTCACCATATACTGTCTTCTGATCTTCCCAGATCCATCCCTTCATCATCATACTCAGTATCAATTGTTAAATTCCCATTGGTGTCATGAGCAGACTCAAAGTTTGTGACAACACGGGTAGGAATTCCCAAGCACCTCAAAACTAACAAGAGAGAGTATGAGTAAAGACCTTCTTTATACCATATTTACAATTATAACAACAAGCTGCTGAAAGCTAGATCAATTAATCATTCAGAATTATATTTTGAAATAAAACTTACAGAAACATTCTTACAATCCAAGGTATATTTCTCGCTTCAAAAAAAATCAGGTCTTTTTTTTATTTATATGCTACACAGGAAGTGCTGTGAAGGTAAAATTTGTTGGCATGTGATCTGTTGAATCAATTGAAATGACATATTGACAGAGGCCGGAGGCATATATTAAGGGAGTTATATTTTGTAATGTGAGAAGCAATAATTAAAATGGGAGTTGTGCAGTGTAAGGTCTAAAATACTTAATAAATCAGTTGGTGTGTAGTGTTGTTGGCCAAGAATGGAATAAAGTATGGAGAAAAGCACTTAACTGGAATATGTTATGGACAGTAGAAACATACAAACCAAATGTCTTTTTGTTCTTGCCATGTGGTGTGATGCACCATCAATAACTCTCTGAGACGTGAGGCGAGATATTGACTTTTATTGACTGGAAGAAAGAACAAGCAGCAATTGACCACCACGCTACATCCTGGAGACTGAGGCAGGGCTCAGGCCTCAATTGCCTTTATACTGGGATCTGTGGGAGGAGCCGCAGTCTGTGGGAGGAGCCACAGGAGCAGTCAGCAGGGGGGGGGGGCGTGTCCAGACAGGTATATGTAGTTCACCACACAGACATAGACAGCTATTTCCATAATACTACCTGTTCCATCTAATTAAAGAGCATCAAACAAACAATAAAAGCCTATATCTCGCCTCACGTCTCTGAGAGTTATTGATAGTGCATCAGTCTGTGACCTGAGGTAACCTGAGCCTAACAGTTGGCTGATCTAGCAGAAGTGCTTTGATTCAGGAAGAATAAAGAAAGAGGCTTTAAATACAAGTCATTACTTACAAGAAAGGCAATAAAACAATGCTACCAGAGTCAATGAAAAGCTGACAAGCATTAGCCAAATAGCCCACAAACAAAACTTAAACACAACACAAACACAAACACAAACAAAACTTATCTCCTGATAAGGAAGGAGAATAAGATTGAGGGGAGGGGCTTCACATACAAACTGTAGTGTGTTTAATATTTTAGTAATACTTCAGGAATATTGTAAACATATTGTTTGATTAAACATTCTTTTGTTTGATTACATAACTCATTACTGTTTATATGCAAGAAGTATGTGAACGGCCTGCATCATGACATATATGTGTGTGCTTCACTAAAGAAAATTAAAGTGAAAACAAAGTAGGTATGCATCTCCCAGCTTCAGTGTTGTTCTTTTGATTCGATTCCAGAATTACAAAACGTAACACAAACCAATGAGAACTTCAGTGACTAATTATTGCAAGGGATAACTCCACCCCACCCTACCCGCACGCCAAGGACAGGGAGGGAGACGTTCAATTGTTCGATCAATGGGAGATCCCCTATATCAATGTTATAAATTAGAAAGGTGGTCTGAGTGAGTTTTGGTACAAAGGGAACAATAGTATTCATGATCTAAACTATTGGCCAATGGTCAACAGTTTGACATTTGATATATGTGTAGACAATAAAGACTAAACTCTGAATTAATTAGTTGTGTAGTGAATTAACTGACGCATGTCAGTTAACAGTGCGTTTTTTGATATGAGTAGTGTATGGAGGTGCCAGTCTGTGGTCTAAAGATAATGAATGATATTTATTACGGTTTGGAGATTGTGTCAGATCTGAATTTGCTGTTTGCTGTTTGCTGAATAGCAACAATGTTTGTAGAAGTTTTCAGAGGTGTAAAGATTCATTGGCCAAAAGACACATATTTTGTTTGAACTCTGTACCTCACACTTACCAGTCTGAACACTCTGCAATTGACATTATTAAAGTTTAAAGATCTCCTGAGCACAGAGAATGGCGAAGATTCACAGACAGCAAACATGACAGAGACATCAGCAATATTGAGAGGTTTCATTACGGTGTTGTTAGGTTGAAACTGAGAGGTCCATAATTAATTGCAACAAAACTGTAGGACAAACTAGAGCATGACAGAAGCATAGAACACAGAAGCACAGGAACAGGCCCTTCAGCCCACAATGTCTGTGCTGAACTAAATTGCATCTGCTTGTAAATGATCCGTGCTCCTTCATTGCCATGTATTCATGTGTCTCTCTAATAGTTTCTTAAACTCCACCATTATATCTACCTTTACCCCTACCCCTTACAATCTGTTCCTGGTCCCTACTGCTCTCTGTGTTAAAAAAAATCTTGCCCTACATATGTCTTTTAATAATTCCCCTTTGACCTTAAATGCATGTCCTCTATTACTTTATATTTGTACCCTGCTAAAAAGATTCTGATTTTTACTCTATCTAACATGCCTCTAATGTAAATAGCTAACTACTGGGAAAACAACAGTTGGGAATTAAAGTACAAGCCCTACTACTGTCAAAGTGGAAGACAGAGCAAAGTGGGGCTCCTGTCCAAGCCTCAATCATTCCAACAAAATGTTTGGATGAAGACTGCTTGTCAGTGCGATAACAAGGTAAATGAGGCCATGTGCGATTTGTAGGTGGTTGAATTTGTAGGTGGAAATTAAGCCAGCAAACATCACACTCAGGAAAGTAACAGAACAGTAGCATAATCTTTTCAAACCAGTGCTGGGGTTTGTGAAAAGTTGTAAGTTTGTAACCCTAATGGAGGTCAGGAGAAATCTTTAGCAATTACATACACAGTCTGCCTTGACAGTCCACATTTGACATGCTCTTTAAATGCATTATGCAAGATAGGTTTTACTGTAGTTAACTAATGTGCACAGCTAATTATGGAGAAAGATAGATCTGGTCCTCAGGTTGAGATTCTAAGTTGGAAAGAGGCTAATTGTGATGACATCCAAAAGGATCCAGCAAGTGTAGATTGGGACCAGCTTTTTTCAGGCTAAAGAGCATGTGGTAAGTGGGAGGTCTTCAAAAGTGAAATTTTGAGAGTTTAGAGTTTATACCTGTCAGAATAAAAGGTAAGGATAGCAGGTTTTGGAAACCTTGGTATTTGAGAGATAGTGAAGCAATGAAGGAGAAGGTGCATAGCGGGTACAGGCAGAAGGGATCAAATAAGGTGCTTGAGGGGTATAAGAAATGTTTTAAGAGTGAAGTCAGTAGAGCTAAGAGAAGGTAGTAGTTAAGTTATTAGAAGGTATTCTAAGGGGCTGGATATATAAGTAGTTGGACAGACAGGGACTGATTAGGGATAGTCAGCACTGCTTTGCACGCTGTAGAGCATGACAACCAATCTTATAGGGTGTTCCAAAGATATTACCAGAAAGGTTAATGAAGGCAAGGCAGTGTGAATGTTGTCTACATAGACTTTATAAAGCATTTGACAAGGTGTTGGGAGGTTAGTCAAGAAGGTACAGTCACATGGCATTCAAGATGAGGTAGTAAATTGGATTCACCATTGGACAAACCAGAGTTGGACTTACAGAGTGAATGATAGGGCACTGAGGAGTGCAGTAGAACAGAGGTATCTGGGAATACAGATTCATAGCTCCTTGAAAGTGGCACCACAAGAAGATAGGGTCATAAAGAGAGGTTTTGGTACATTGGTCTTCAGAAATTCAAATTATTGAGTACAGGAATTGGGATGTTATGTTGAATTTGTACAAAACATCAGTGAGGCCTAATTAGGAGTGTAGTGTGCAGTTTTGGTCACCTACCTACAGGAAAGATGAAAATAAGGTTTAAAGAGTACAGAGAAAATTTACAAGGATGCAGCTGGAACCTGAGTTATAGGAAAGGGTTGAACAGGTTAGAACTTTATTCCCTGGAGCATAGGAGAGAAGGTTTGATAAAGGGATACAAAATTATGAGGAGTATAGATACAGTAAACGCGGGCAGGCTTTTTCCACTGAGGTTCGGTAAGACTAGAACTAGAGGTCATGGATTAACAGTGAAAGGTGAAACTTTTAAAGGGAACTTCTTCACTCAGAGGGTGATGAGAGTGTGGAATGAGCTACTAGCAGAAAGCGAGGTTGATTTCAACATTTAAGAGAAGTTTGGGTAAGTACATGGATGGCAGGGATATGGGGGGCTATGGTTCAGGTTGATGTGATTGTCCAGAATAGTAGTTCAGCATGGACTAAGCGGGTCAAAGATCCTGTGGTGCTTTATGACTCTATGACATCAAGTCCATCCTACTAAACACACAATATCTCACAATTGAATGGGCATGCATAATAGCTACATCAATGGATATGGTTTCCACAAACAAAAATTAATTTAGATTAAATGCAGAACGAGCATCAGCAGTGGAGGAAAATCTATGTCCATGTACAGGTCACGTGGACTCAAGTAGTCTGCCTGGTGGAAATTTCTGCTGTCACTGTAAAAGGAGTTAATCAGTTCTTGTGTCTGCTCATTACAGCAAGATGTTCAGCTTCTTAAAGCAAAGGCACATAATCTTTGTACTTAGGGATAAGTTTGGTAAAGGAAACACAAAAATTAAAGGCAGGGAAGTAACTAAAGAAGAAAACCATGGGAAGGAGATTTACACAATACTGATGAGACCAATTACTAATTAAATACTTTTTAAACAAAATAAAGTTTATTTATAATCAAAAATATTTATCAGAATAAACCATACAAAACCTTTTCATTCTTTACATTCAAAGTCAATGCTTTCACTGCTGTTCTATTACGTTCCTACACATCTGTCAATAGTACTGCTGCTACTCTTGTGGCCGCTGAGGTGGTATAACAATAAATGAGAGGCTTTGTCCTCCAACCAGCCACTCCCTCTCCAGTAGCAAAAAGTAACCTACACTGTGGTCCTTCCCCACCAAGCACTTGCACTTGTTGCACCAAGCTGGATTTTGTGCCCCAGCACGTACTTCTGCAGCCTGGAATGTGCCAGTTGGCATCATTCCTCCACGGACTTCTCGATGTGCTAGCAGACCATAAGGCGCCTTGGTTCTTCTCCATCTGTCCCAGGAACAGCCTGTAGATCATATAATTCCTTATCACACAGTGGCTTGGGATGAGCTGCGACACACGTCCTTGAACTTTTCTGCACACCCTCTTTGGAAACCCACAGTCTGCAAAGAGATGAGCTACTCTGTCTTCCCCTCGCAGGCCGATTGCTGTAGGAGTGATGCTGTGGGAATATAAGAAGGATCTGACTGGGTAGGCCCCACTCACCACCATCAAGCAAGGTCTTGGGGTGCCTGTTGGTGAGGACCGGCAATGAGGCATTCTACCAGATGGTCTGGACAGTCTGTTCAGGGAACCACCCCACTGTGTCCAACCACTCCTTCTCCTTGAGTGTCTGTAGGAAGTTCCGTACAGACTACTGTCGGATGGATTTATGGTCTAAGGTGTTGGTCCAGAAGAATTTTTCTACAAAGAACAGCTAGTGCGACAACATCCAGCTGACTGGGACCTTGCATGGCAATGGAACCGGGCCCATTCTTCACAACACCAAGGACAGATTGAACCTCAGCACATGGTGGTACTTGGTGCCCACGTAGTTAGGTTCATGGCCTGATGCAGCCTCACATGAAAGTGGTCATCAGAGTGAGGGCAATATTGGGTCCTTTTTGCCCCACTTGTACATTGTGACCCATCTGAACCACTCCATCTTGGATCCTCAGATAAATCCGCAGAGATCTCAGGTGATTCCAAAGCTGGAGCAGCAGGGGATGAGCCACACCTGCACCAAATAGAGCAGCCCTGAGAGCACCTCACACCTGATGACCAGGTATTGAAAGGGAGGGCTCTCCCCACCAGTCCCAATTTCTGTTTTACCTTCCCAGCCCATTCCAGCCAATTCCTGTTTCATGCCTCAACCCTTTTCCACTAGCAAGTAACTATTAATAATTTATTGCCAGATCTGCCGACCGTGCCATCAAGAGAAGGAACAGATGTAAACAGAAGCACATTAAAGTTTAAATGTGCCATTAGCATAAGTCACATTAAAGTTGAAAACTTAGAGAAACCCTGAGAATATAAATAGACACATAAGGTGTAGTAAAAGACAATAGGGATAAGAGGGCAGCAAGCTTAAAACTGCAACAAACCAAATATCAAGCCAATCATAAACAAGGGAACAAAATGCCGGAAATCTGTGGAGTGAGAAACAGAGTTCACAATTCAGCTCACTGAGTGGAAAATGAAAACTTATTTTTGTACATACACAAAGAAGAATTGTACATAGCTTTATTTCTGAATGCTGCTTATCTGATGTTATGTGCCAGTGATTCGGCAGCAAGCAAGTTTTCCATTGTACTTGTCAATAAACTTGACGTTGACTTTGAAAACAAATGTATTCAAAGTTGCAGGTAAGAGGGAAGAATTTAATAAACAAGTCCGTTCAGGCCACATTCAGTGCTATCAGTCAGAGAGTTAAGAAAAACAGAAGACCATGTTGAAACTTCAAAATTTAGAACAAAGCAGGAAAGCTGAAACAAGAGAGAAGCTAGAAATATTCAACAGATCAGACAGGATATGTGGAAAGAGAGAAACTGAGTTAAGGATACTAGTAAGCAGCCCTGAATACGTTGACTACCAATTTTGACACAAACAGGAAATGCAGGTTATCAGAAGTTGTTATATTCAATTTTGAATATAATAATATATGCATCAAGATGGCACCAGCAAACAAAGTGACCAACGGCAGCCAGTTAACAAAACTACCAGTACTTCTTTTACTTCTTCTTCATTCAAATACGCTTCTTCTATTGAGCTGTTTGCGATTGAGACCTGCGATTTACAGTTTGATGGTGTGTTTTTGGGCCGATTGAGCAATCTGGTGCTTTGCTGTCTCCGAGGGAGTTCGATGAGGTTTGGGACAGAGTGTGCAGCCTGGAGGCCTGGAAGCCTGGAGACGGGGCGCAAACCCATGATCGACTCCATAGCTTCTCTCTGATAGAGGCATCAAGCAAGGTTGAAGACGACGAGGGACAAGAGCAGAGGTCAAGCGGGCATTCAACACCATCTGCCTGTATTTGACCGGCCTTCCTCTCCCTCTCGCTAGCTGCTGTCGGAGAAAAATACGGGGGTCCTGGGATCCACATTGCAAGGATTGATCGGCAAGGATGTGGACTCAGGTTAATTTGCATGTGTTCCTGGATTCTGGTTACTCTTTTTGCTGACTTCCAGCAGTTTGATGCAGACTGGGGCGCTTCGGCGAAGGATAGTCCCGTGGCCTGCAGTGGACTAGCAGCACATCGCTGAACTGAATACTACTGGACTCCTGGTTTGATGTTTGATATTCTACGGGTTGTTCGCTTGCTCTTTGATGTTGGTGTAATTTGTTCATTTTTGCGCAGGGGTTGTTTGAGGTTTTCTTCATGTTTCTTTGCTTCATGGCTGCCGGTGGGAGGATGAATCTCAGAGTTTTATTCTCTATACGTACTTTGATAATAAAGATACTCTGAACCTTTGAAACCTTGAACCTAAAGGTAAGATGATGTTTCACAAGCTGGAGTTGGGCATCACTTGGAAGAGAGTAGGAGCCCCAAGACAGAGGTCTGAGTGAGAAAAGAAAATTCAAGAGATGGCCTCTAAAATGCCCTTGAATAGACACAGCGGGTTGGAGCTCTCTGCACACACAACAGTATGCAGGATGGCATGGTAGCACAGTGGTTAGCACAGTGCCTTACAGTACCAGCAACCCCAGTTCAATTCCCACCACTGTCTGTAAGGAGTTTGCACGTTCTCCTTGTGACCACGTGGCTTTCCTCCAGGTGCTGCAGTTTCCTCCCACTGTTCAAAGGCGTACCAGCTGGTAGGTCATTGGTCATTGTAAAACGTGCCGTGATTAGGCTAACATTAAATTGGATGGCGCAACTCAAAGGGCCAGAGGACTTATTCCATGCTGTATCTCAATAAAATAAAATAAAATTTTAAAAACTATAAAATATATTGTTTACAATAGCAAGTCCATGCAGATATGAACAATAAGCAACTATTCACACAATAAAAGGAGGAACACAATATGAAAATGGGCAAAGTACAAATGAAATGCTTCCAATTTGAAGTAATAAAACTAATATAATTTACATAACACAGGCCTAAATAACTAAGTTTCATCTACATTAAAGTATATTCCATTGTGGTTCAGATTATGCAAATATACTCCAAGTATTTAGAAACATACTCAATAAGTCATAACGTGATGTTAATGTAAAATCTGAATCCCAAGTACCTGTGCAGGCCACAGCTGCAAAGACCCAACACTGTCCATAGCAAACTGGCTGACAGCCATTGTTGTTCCATTGTCGGAGAATGGCAACACTTCCGTTCCATTTTCCTGGATATACTCCATCAGTATAAGGATCATCCCATTTGCCAAAAAGTATTCCATTGTCATCATTGCAATTCACCTGTAAGGCATCATTGTATTGGTATCCTTGCAATGTCATAACATCAGCAAAATTGACAAATATAACAAAGAATCAATGAGTAAAACCTCTTGGATAAATTACATTGAAAAATGAATGATTATAAGCATTTTCTGTTTTTCATTTGTGTTGGGCTTTTACAGCCTTTCTGAAAAGAATTACAATGTTTTTATTCCACTAGAAAGAAAGTTAGCTGGATAATGCGGCTCAAACTGAAATCAGCTGTTTTCCATGATAATTAACTCCACATACGCAACTGACCAGGAAAATTCCAAAGTAGAAGGATTAAAGGCTATAAGATCATTAAAAAAATGAGTAGGCCTTAAGTCTGTTCCAAGTCAAGTAGATGATAATTGTTCAAATACCTCGTCATTTTATTATTTAGAGTTCAAAAATGCCTCAATTTCAATCTAGAATTTACTCAGTGATAATTCTCCCAATATAGATAGTTCTAAAGATTTCCAAATGTCAAGGAATGCTTTTTCATGCCAGTCTCCAGCGGCCTCCTTCTCTAACTTAATGCTATGTCCCCTCTTGCTCCAGAATCTTCAGCATGAGGAAGCGGCCTCTCAGTATCTACAATGACAATTCTTCTTGAATTCTTAATGTCTCAATTAGATCATCTGGCAGCCTTCCAATAACTGCAGGGTAATTTTACTCAGTAGGGTCAGTTTAATGGATTAAAATAAGATGATGTACAGAAAATAGATCCATGCTCAGGTACTAGAAGTCCAAAAATGCACATAATCCTTTAAGTATGGTCTCATCAAAGGCCTGGCCAATCTTGCCAATATTTCCTCACTTTTGCAATCTAACCTGTTTACAATAACGATCGCCTTACCATTCACATTCTTTTTTTTTGCTGTATTGGTATGTTAATTCACTCACTTATCAGTACAGCAAGACCCGGTATGTCTTTGCAAGTCTGTACCTCAGAGTACTGCGAGTCTTCACTTGTTCAGTAACTTCCAACAGAGATTGACCTCTCTCAGAGTCAGTGAGGATGTTCCATTTTGGCAGTGAGTTTTTTGAGCATATTCCTGAATCCCTAGGTGTTTGGGAATCTCCTCCCAGACAGACCTCGAAACAGATGTTCTGCTTCAGCCAGTTTCTTTGCCATGCACTCAAATTATCTGCCTTTTGGGACTCTCTGTGTCTTTCACACAATATGGATTCTTGATTTCCTTTATATGATCAGCAAACACATCCTCCCCTCCAGGGCCGGATTAACCTAGTACTAAAAGTAGCATATACCACAGGCCGCACTACACAGGCCGCCCACACAAAGTGACAAGCTACAGTCTGGTGAAACCGGCATCTCACCGTATTCTCACGACTGTTAGAGTGAGCTGTGGGTAGGCGATTCTTTTACACTTAAATAAATGACTTCAGCCATCAGTCTTCTGTTCTTTGACAAAGTACTGTGGATTGAGTTCATAACAATGCATTTCCTAAAAGCTATGAACCCAGTTTCAATGCATCTCCAGCACCTCTGAGACAAGAATACTAAGTTTACAGGTAGTTGCGAAGACACCATATCTGTGTTTTTTGAATATGAATTGTCCTCTGTTAGCATGTAACATACCAAATAATGTATTATGGATTTTAACTGCAAAGCTTTATTTGTTTCATCAATGACCTTCCGGGAATAATCGGCCTTGCTGGATTTTACGTGGTGTATACCCAAGAATCTTGTGAAGTGCTACCTTAATCCTGTAATCACGGGAGTTAGAGGGGGATAATAATATCCGAATTGCCAGTGATGCTCACATCCTGTGAACCCGGAGAAGAAAGCGGAAAGCACTTTCACAAGTTGAAATCGAAGTTATTTGCCCTAAGATAGAATATCTTAATCGATTACTCAAGTGAAAAAAAAGTTCAAATGAATGAGGTCCACTAATGACAGGATGTTTTGATAGACATGGATAGTGTGGTGAACTACATATACCTGTCTGGACAGGCCCCCTGCTGACTGCTCCTGTGGCTCCTCCCACAGACCCCGGTATAAAGGCGATTGAGGCCTGAGCCCGGCCTCTCTGTCTCCAGGATGTAGTATGGTGGTCAACCACTGCTTGTTCCTTCTTCCAGTCAATAAAGGCCGACATCTCGCCTTCACGTCTCAGAGAGAGTTATTGATGGTGCATCAGATAGTGTGTGTTGTTTCTGTGCAGTTCGATGTCTCACGTCACAAATGAAAAAGCTACAAACAGTTCCAGTGATAAGTCTGCATGACCCAGGTTAAATTGTCAATTGGTATTCATACACGACATGAGACTGAGAGGAACGAGAGGGCATTCTAGGGTCTGTCAGGAACACGAGTTGAAAATCTGAAAGGAAGTGCTGATAGATCAGGTGATCAGTAAACACCTCTGGTTCCACTAATTGTTTCAAAGGATCAGATGATTTGCAAACAACTCCGTTTGAAAGAGGCCCGGGTACGTAACGATTCTAACGTGGAATGTGAGTTGGAACCGGAACATCATCTTGTATAGAAAACTGTGGTGTGAATGCATTTTCATTAACACGGACTAAAATCGCATCAGCAGTTGCTGAGAGCGAGGAGATGTCGCGGCCTCTGTACAAGTAACCAAAAGGTACTTACCCAGGACACCGATAAATCCAATCACTATGTAACAAATAATCCATGCTTGTACCATTGTTAATCCCGGGCTGTTAAAATTTAAAAGTCTGCTCCCAATTTTCTAATGTTGTACTTTTCATAAAAGATGGTGAGGGTAAATAAATTCAAACAAAGCGCAATTATCAAATTTCTTCTGCATCTACTGGGTAAAATACTTTCGGGATCAGACGTTCAGAGTCCACTGCGTTCAGAAGAACATGAACTTCTGCGTGAAATAGACATTTCCAGTATCATCAACAAAATTGCTCATGCTAAATCTAGAAAATCTAACTTTTAAATTAGTGGTCACCAACTTTTTTAAGCCCAAGATCCCCTACCTCGGCCTTAGTGAAAGGCAAGATTAACTCCAAATCAATTAGCATGCGCACCGGGGCAGAAAAGACTGGAAGTAAAACCCCTCAACCCAGAAGAAGAAATAATGTATAAACACCAGGGGTACCCACCCTGTTTTGCACCGCGGACCAGTTTAATATTGACAATATTCTTGCGGACCGGCCGACGGGGGTGAGGGGATGTTAAACACGACCGGAATACAACGATACTCGAAGCAGGATCCTTATGTCCAGTCTATTCTGCAATTTAGTTTTCACGGCTCTCGGCACTTAGCTTCTGTCCCGCTTGCTCACGTTTTTTCTGCTGAAAAAACTCAACCGGTTTGTCTTTAGGTGCAGGGTTCTTGGACTCAAGGTGCCGAAGTAGTTTTTATTGTCTCATTAGACAGCTTCCCGGCCCAAACTGCAGCCTCCCGCCTGCCCACCTGCTGCCAGATGCCTTGGCCAGATGTGGCTGGGGTGAGAGGACAAGGTAAGGGCCAGAGGTCCTCGTGACAGGGCCACGGCAGTCGCAGTCCGGAGAGAACGACCGAGCGAGCGAGGAGTGCGACAGGACGCGAGCCTTGTAGGATCTATCAGCTGACAAAAGTTTGTTTCAGTAGCTGCTCTGATACTTATGAATCCCTGAGCCTGAATTAGGTCGTCTGCGAATATTTTAGCACCGGGTTCCCCACGAACATTCGGTGTGCTGAACAGGTTCAGAGGCGGCGCCCATCTGTCCACGCTCCAGGCCAGTAGCAACGGCACTTCCCGCCGGCCGTGCAAGGCCAACCAGTGATCCCTGGCGCGAGGGTGCAACTGCATTTAGGTGACTGATGACCTCGCATGGGTTCAAGTTCAACAGCGGACGTGACAGGGAATGGGGAAAGGTTCAGCTGACTCATATCGTCTCCTCATGGCCCGGTGGTTGGGGGCCACTGAAATACACTGTGTAGTGCGGGGGAGCTACACGCATGCACACTGGGAAGAAAGAACAAAACGAAAACCCCGCAACCCGGAAACAATCTTTCAACAGTATTTGTGTATTTATTTTTCTTTTTTTTCAGGATCTACTGGGAAAGGCTCAAAGATCAACCAGTCAATCGCGATCGATGGGTTGGCGACCACTATTTTAAATTGTAGTTTTGTTACTTTTGAAATTTGAAATTGATACCTACATGTTAGTAATACTGTTACATTTGTTGTATTATCTGGCTGTATAGTAAATGAAAAAATTGAATTACTTTACTATGCAAGTAAATAATTTATGTTTTAATACTTATGTGTTTTTGTTTAATTTAGGGCCCCTTGAAAACATATAACATATGCTACTAGCTCAATCCAGCCCTGCCTCACCTTTCAAATCTACCCCACAGCTATTTTTCTCCAGCCGTGCCAAAAGGTTTGGCCCGAAACATCGACTGTGCTTTTTACCATAGATGCTGCTTGGCCTGCAGAGCTCCTCCGGCGTTTTGTGTGTGTTGCTCAGATTTCCAGCATCTTGTTTGAGATCTTACACTTCATCTTTTCTCTTTTGTCATGAATATAAACTGTAAATGTGTGTAGGTTCAGGGCAGATTTCTGTGCCAAAGTATGATTAAGAGCCCAACTTCTTCCTGTTCTGTTTTCTGGTCTTTAAGCAATTCTTCCATAGTAATGTGTAAGCAAGTCCTGTCAGCTCCCATCTTAGGCAACAACTTGCAGCTCAGGACATACACAGAGAACACTTTGAGACAGAAGGAAGGACTCTGCTTCATTGTGCCTCCCAGCAGTGGTAAAAGTGTGAGCCACCCACTCACATTCTCATGCATTTGATCCATAACTCTCAAGGTCGTAACTCTTTGAGTACACAGCATGTACTTAAATGTTTGCAGTAAAAATATTTACAGTAAATTATACAAACTGGAAGGGCTTTAGTATTATGCCAGCCATGCTGAGATATCTAATAAATTTCAATTAAAGATACAAGGGCTGATTGATATGCTCATGGCCTAAGGTAGAAAGAGTCAATTTTATAAAACCTAGCACATTTATTTTTCAACATAGTCCCCTCCTACATTTACACACTTAGTCCAGCGGTCGTGGAGCATACGGATCTTGGACCTCCAGAAAGTGTCCACAGCAGTGGTGATTGATAAGTTTGTGGCCTATAGTAGAAGGAGATGAGTTATACAGCTCTCATTACATGCACATGCAGGTTAACTCTTTGACTGATTATGCAGAAAGTTTGAAGTTAATAACTCATCAGTTAATAACTCATCAGGGGTGATTGATAAGTTTGTGGCCTAAGGTAGAAGGAGATGAGCTATTAGCTTCAAACTTTCTGCATAATCACTTGAAGAGTTGAACTATATGTTCATGTAATGAGAGCTGTATAACTCATCTCATTCTGCCTTAGGTGGCAATCTTAGCAATCACCCATCTGTGGACAATTTCTGGAGGTCCAAGATCCATGTGCTCCACGACCGCTGGACTAAGTGTGTAAATGTAGGAGGGGACTATGTTGAAAAAATAAATGTGCTAGGTTTTCTAAAATTGACTCCTTGTACCTTAGGCCACAAACATATCAATCACCTCTCGTATATCCTGATCCTCAAAGAAAGTCAGTTGAGAACCCAATGCATCTGCAACTGCATTATAAAGAGTCTGATAGACTAAAACTGTGATTTAAAAAGATACCATTAGAGAATAATTTAGCTGCATTATGCTGGTCAATGATACATTAAAAGATCACTAACAAATGAATTGATAAGATATTACCATTATTGTTCTTACCATAGCAGACACTGTCCTACATATATAAACAGGAGAAGATCGACGCATAATGTCCTTTGCTGGATTTTTCAGATGCTTGGGACTATTGTCTAATAACTTAAGACAGATATCCAATATATCCTCTTCAAACTAAAAATAAACAGATTATTATTTGAATCAGCTTTGTGACAACTATAAAAATACTTAAAATATTGTTTTGTTACTTGAGATCTAAGTTCTGTAGCTTTAAGCTCTTTATAACTGCTTAGAAACTCGCTGATCCATCAAAACCAATACGTCTGAAGATTTTAAATTGAGTAATACAGTATTTCAAAATCAATATTCTGTAATAATAATTGTTTGATTTATGTTTTTAAAATGTTTTTCTGTGACATTCAGCTTTTCTTATTCATACATACATTCAGATCCCCATTATCACTCTGTAAATTACTTAATACATTAACAAAAAAGATTTGCTTTATACTTGTTGTATTGTTGAATGTGGCTGGTAGTTCAGTTGGCCAGCATCTGACCAGTAAATGGCTCTATCATCTAGAAGTGACACCTGCTGGTAGACAGGGGAAACTGCATGGCAGATAGTTCTCTAACTAGGATGTCAGCAAGTCAGGCAGCACTAGGGAGGAGAATAAATCGTTGACATTTCAAGCTGAGACTCTTCATCAGGTTTGGAAAGGAAGGGGGAAATATCCAGAATAAGGCAGTTTGGGGAAGAGGAAAGAGTACAAGCTGACAGGTAGCAGGTGAGACCAAATTTCAAGATTCAAGATCCAAATTTATTTATCAAATATATGTCAAAATATAAAATGAAATACGTCATTTCCATTAACAACCAACAGACCTGAGGATGTTCTGGGGCAGCCTGCAAGTCTCACCATGCATTCCAGTGTTGACATAGCATGCCCACAATGTTCAGCAGAACAACACACAGAAAACAATAAAACTCAACACAACAAGGAACAAAACAAGAGTAACAGCAAAACAAGCCCCATTCCTCCCTCCCAGCCACGTGCAGACACAACCATCCATCTCCAGGACAGGGCAGCTTCAGCTTCCAGTAACTGTGACTTGGAGTCACAGACATTGGGCCTTCAATTTCCCTGGCAAACACACAAATGCTCACAGACACACACTCTGGCCAGTGGGCCTCAACTTCCAGCCGTCTGATTTTACCCCTGGGCCTCGATACTCAGCATTGACCCCAGGATCGCTGAACACTCGTCCTTAAATCCAGCATTGCTGATGATAGGGCCCTGAACACTAGGCTTTCACCTTTAATGTCACTGATTTGTGAACCCAGAGAGTCATTGGACCTCAATCTTCCTCCTGCATAGAACTCCAACTCCCGAACCTGTGAACAGTTCTCTAACGCTGGGGGAAGGGGGTGGGGTCCACCAGCTTTCATCCAAACTGGTCTGCCGGCCTGACATCTGACCACATATGTCCCACGTCTGCATTGTTGGCCTTTCAGCACAGAGCAGATGCTTGACTCCAGCCTGACCTCAAACTCCCCACGTCTCGGTCCTAAACCCTAACCTGACCCCCGATTCCTTTCTCTGTTCCCTAAACCATCCCAACAAACCTAAAAGCACAACAAAAAGAAAACAAGTAAATCCAAGTCATGACCTTAGCGGACTCTGCAGCTAAATGCCATCTTGGAAACAGGTGAAGGGGAAGGTGAGCAGGGGAGGGAGTGAAGTAAGAAGCTGGGAGAGGATAGTGGAAAAGGCAAAGTGCTGAAGAGAAAGTAATGTAATAGGAGAGTATATATTTGTGTAAGCATGAGATTGCTAGACTACCCTACACCTTCTCCCTCACCACCACTTAGGGCCCCAAACACCCTTCATATGTGGGGCGACTTTTCATCGAAGCATCTTTCAGGGTCATCTATTGTATCTGATATCGCCTTCTCTACATCAGTGAGACCCGACGTAGATTGGGGGACCGATTTGTTGAGAACTGTTGCTCCGTCCGCCACAGTAGGCAGGACCTCCCAGCGGCTACCCATTTCAATTCGATTTTCCGTTTCCATTCTGAGACGTCTGTCCATGGTCTCTTCCACTGCCCTGATGAGCCCATGGATGAGCAACACCTCACATTCTGTCTGGGTTCCTCTAACTTGGAGGCACGAGCATCCATTTGTAAACTTCAAGTTCAAGTTCAATTCTCATTCGGCCATACACACCCAAATGAAACATCATTACTCCGCGGCTCAGGTGCAAAACAGATACATACAGTCCCACTTGGCACAAATAGTTATGATCCAGAGCCAAGCACAGCACATACAGTATAATTACAATTTAATTTTAGCACAAGGGCCCCCACCAGCCATGTTTCTTACTGCTGACATCAGAAAGAAGGTACAGGAGCCTCAGAACCCTCACCACAGTTATTACCCCTCAACCATCAGGCTCTTCAACCAGAAGGGATAACTTCACTCAATTTCATTCACCCCACCACTGAACTGTTTTCACAAACTACGGACTCCTTACAAGGACTCTTCACCTCATGTTCTCAACAGTTATTGCTTATTTATTTATTATTTTTATTTGCACAGTTAGTTGTCTTGCAGATTGGTTGGTTGTCCATCCTGTTGTGTGCGGTCTTTCATATAGCGTGTGTGTTTCTTGTATTTACTGTGAATGCCCGCAGGAAGGTGAATCTCAGGGTTGGGTCTGGTGACATCCATGTACTTTGATAATAACTTTACTTTGAACTTTGAAGTCCCTGAAGGGCATGGACTGAAGATTGATGTGCATGGGATGTTATCTGGTATGTTTCCAATGTTTCCAGCCCCACATTCACTCGTTTTATATTCCTCATTCTGGTTACCCTCTCAAACCTTGTCTTTTCCTCACCTACCCATCACCTCCCACTGGTTTCCCCTGCTCCACTGTCCTCTACTATTAGTTTCCTTCTTCTTCAGCCCCTTACCTCTTCAACCTATCTCCTCTCAGCTTCTTACTTCATCCCCCTCACCCTGCTCTCCCACCCGCCTTCCTTCCTCCTCACCTGATCTCACCTGTCAGCTTGTACTCCTTCCTCTCCCCTACCTTCTTATTCTGGCTTCCTCCCCCTTCCTTTCCAGTCCTAGTTTAGGCTCTCGGCCTGAAACTTTGACCGTTTATTCTCCTAACTGCTACCCGACTTGCTGAGTTCCTCGGCAATTTGCGTGTGTTGTTCTAGATTTCCAGCACTTGCAGAAACTCGTGTGTTCAAAATAGTTTTCTAAACCTTTCACTATAGTTATAAGCTCAAATTACAGAGAAGTTTCCATCATGGAGGAAGTCATGTAATGAACCAGAACGGGGGGAGGGAGAGCAACAGCTTCCGTCACAGCCAGCTTGAGGTAATAAGAGAAACCACAGGACCTTAGCAGTCTCCTTCAGTCCTCGGTAATGCTCTGAACTCAGTATATCCAACCTGGGTGCAACTGCATCATTCACCACAGCCTGCCCAACATCAGCTCTCACAGTCTCTGCATACCACAGGCTGGGTGATTCAGTGCTGCAAGAACACTAGTGGAGGGGCAAGGGTTGAATCAGGATCCCAACACCCACGTTCTGGCACACCAGCAAGGAGGGTGAAGGCTCCCATTAACCTCCCAACACAACATGCATTGTGCTAATGCTCCTGGGAATAACGCTGAACAGAAACTACATATCAGTCTGTGGTTTTATTATTTCAAAGGAGTCTGTACAGGATTGCTGAAACCTTGCTGTACGGGTTAGAAAGGGCGAATTATTTATTGGCACAAAGAGATTGTGCAGATAGTTGGAATGGGTGTTGAAATCTAATACTACTAGGATCGTCAACAGTTCGGTTTTGCATATATCTGCTTTGTTCAAAAAAAAATTGCATGATGCATCATCAAGTTGGAAGCAGTCTTTACTTGCCCGAAAAATTAACACTGAAACTCATTGTTATCGGAATTAGTGCAGGGTTTGCAAGGAAGGTTTAGTAGCACCTGTCCATAGTTCCAAGGTAGGCTTTGAATATAATCGGTGCAGCCGGTAAAGATAATCCCTTGCTCATTTAGCACATACTCCTTAAGCTGTTCATTGTCTTTCAGAAAGACTTCATCCTCTAAAGAGAAAAAAAAACACAATAGCAGCATCAACAGGGATATGCAAATTGTAGTAAAGTACTGTAATAAACTCTTCCATGCCAGAAAGTGCAACACCCACTCCATTCATTGCATCATAAGCAGTCACCTTGCATGAAATGAAATATCTTACAAGTCATTCTGCACACTTAGACACTAAATGATTTCACTGATCCTCTCCCTCGTTTGAAAATAAGACTTTCTTTTCTGCTTGGCACCATGGTGGTGCAGCAGTTAGCGCAATGCTATTACAGCTCAGGCTATTGGATTTCCGAGCACAGTTCCTGCGTTCTCTGTAAGCAAGTTTGCACGTTCCTTCCCATGTGCCTGGGAGTTTCCTCTGCTTTCCTCCCACAGTCCAGAGATGTATTGGTTTAATAGGTTTTAAACTGATCCACGTGATTAGGCTAGGGTTAAACTGGTGGGTTGCTAGGTTGCATGGCTCAGAAGACCAGAAGGGCCTGTTCTATGGTGTGTCTTTAAATACATTTTAAAATAAATCAGTAAAAAATACTATATTCTAGGGAGAAGCTAAATTTCAAGAGTTAAATCATCGAGGAAATTAATGGATTGAATGTGTAGAATTTCCTTATAATTTGTAACATGATGATTCCATATTCAGGGTGACTGAGTGAAATTTGGGATGGGACCTCAAAGCTTTGGCTCCACGTCTCTTCACCATTCCAGATTAGTCAAGTGCATAAAGCATTTCAAATTTATAAGCCTTAATTTCTATATAGTAACATAGAATAGTACAGCACAGTACAGGCCCTTCAGCCCACAATGATGTGCCAACCTATATAATCTACTCCATGACCAAACTAACCATTCCCTCCTATATGACTCTTAACCATCCATTTTTTTTTTACACCCACGTGCTTATCTTGTTGTTGCTGTTCTTTTTCACCCTTTGTGGTGCACTGGGCAGCAACCTTGCTGTTTTTCCAGCAATTCTATCTGCTTTTTTACAAGGCCAAGTTGCTAGCTCGATGCTTAACCCCCAGCACGGATGGAAAGTGTGCTAAGAGCCAGCTGGATTCAAACCAGAGTCCACTCGCCTTGAAGTCCAGTGTGGCTAATGGTGTCTAAGAGTCTCTTAAACGTCCCTATCAGCCTTTAACACCACCCTGGACAGTGTGTTCCAGACACATAACGCAGTCTATAAAAAACCCATCTCTTACATCTTCCCTAAATCTCGAATCCTACTTGAAGAAGAAGCCAATGTTAGAGGAGGACCTATAGGCTGGTCCCTCCTCATCCTCTGAGATGTAACCAACACCCACGTCGTTCCCCTGCTGCTGCTCCACTGTTGTCCTCTGGTATTGGCTGTTACGTCCCTGGGAGAAAAGCACCGGCTCTCCACACTGCCTATGCCTCTCATATTCTTAAATATCTCTATCAAATCACTTCTCATCCTCCAAATCAGCATGGTCACCATGTTTTCCTTAAAAGGGAAATCTTGGTTAGCATATCTATTGAAATCCTTTGAGGAAATAAAAAGGCAGGACAGAGAAAGGAGTCAGTGGATGTTGTTCACTTAGATTTTTCAGAAGGTGCCGCACATAAGTCCATTAAACAAGATAAAAGCCCGTGGTATTACAGAAAACATACCAGCATAGAGAGAAGACTGGCTGACTGACAGGAAACAAAGTGTGGGAATAAAGTGGGCCTTTTCTGGTTTTCTGCTGGTGACTGGTGGTACTCTGCAGAGGTTGATGTGGGGACAGCTTCTTTTCATGTTATATGTCAATGATTTGGATGATGAAATTGATGGCTTTGTGGATGATACAAAGATAGATGGAGGGGCAGTTAATATTGAGGAAGCAGGGAGTCTGCAGAAGGATAGATGAGGAGAAAGGGCAAAATAGTGGCAGATGGAATATAGTGTAGGGAAGTATATGTTCATGCACTTTGGTAGAAGGAATAAAGGCATCATCTAATTGGAGAGAAAATTCAGAAATCAGAGGTGCTAAGCAACCTGGGAGTCGTCGTGCAGGATTCCCTAAAGGTAAAAACTTGCAGGTTGAGTCGGAGGTAAATAAAAGAAAATGAAAAGTTGGATATAAAAGCATGCATGTTGTGCTGAGACTTTTAAAGGCATTGATCAGACCACATTTCGAGCATTGTGAGCAGTTGTGGACCCTTTATTGAAGAAAGGATGTGCTGACTTCAGAGAGGGTCCAGAGGAAGTTCACAAACATGATCCTGGGAATGAAAGGATTAATAAATGAGGAGCATTCGGTGGCTCTGGGCCTGTACCCGTTACACTTTGAGGGAGAATGAGAGGGAATTTTATAGAAACCTATTGAATATTGAAAGGCCTAGATAGGGTGGACATGGAAAGGACGTTTCTCATAGTGGAAGAGTCTAGGACTAGAGGGCACAGACTAGAAAGATGTCCCTTTATGACCGAGATGTGGAGGAATTTCTTTCGCCAGAGGGTGGTGAACCTATGGAATTCACAGCTGTGGAGGCCAAGGTATCGGGTATATTTAAAGCTGAAGTTGACCGGATCTTGGGCAGCCTGTTAGCTCAATCACTTTACAATGCCAACCGCTAGATCGGGTCCGACTCCGGCCACTGTCTGTAAAGGATTTGTCCTTCCAGTGAAAATGCTGTCTTGGCGCTGCTGAGTAGGGGTGGGGTGGGGGCAGATGTGCAGATCTAGTGTTGTGATCCAAAAAAAAGGAAGAAACAGCAACATACTTCCATGTCAGCTGGTGTGTGGCCTGGAGGGGATTATACAGAAAATAGATGAGATGATGCAAATAACAAAGCTGAGGAACAGGACTTCCAGTGTACTAATCTCTGGATTGCTGCCCAGTGAGTGTAAGAATAGGATGATTTGGCAGGTTAATGCCTGGCTGAAGAACTGTCGCAGAGAGCAGGGGTTCAGTTTTTTGGGTTATTGGGATCTATTCTGGGGAAGTTACTACTGTACAAAAGAGACAGGTTGTAACTGAACCTGAGGGGGCCCAACCTCCCTGTGGGCAGGTTTGCTAAAGCTGTTCAGGAGGGTTTGAACTAACTTATCAGGGGGATGGGAACCGGAGTGATAGGTCTGAAGATGAGATAGTTGATTTACAGACAGAGGCAGTGTGTAGTGAGATGGCTAGTTAGGAGGGACTGATGGTAGGGCAAAATTGCAGTCAACAGGGTGAGCTGCAATGAAAAAGGTGGATAAAATTGAAGAGGGAGAATACAGGACTGAAGGTGTTATATCTGAATGTGTGCAGTGTACAGAATAAGGTAGATGAACTTGTAGAAAAAATAGAGATTGGCATGTATGATGTTGTGGGTATCACTAAATCATGGCTGAAAGAAGATTATAGTTGTGACTTTAATGTCCATGGATACACATTGTATTGAAAGGCCATGCAGCTAGGCAGACGGGATGGCGTGGTTCTGCTGGTAGAAAATGAAATCAAATCATTAGAAAGAGGTGACATAGGTGTAGAATTATTGTGGGTAGAACTAGGAACTGCAAAGGTAAAAAGGTCCTGATGGAAGTTATATACAAACCCCCAAAGAGTAATAAGGATGTGGACTACAAATTACAATGGGAGATAGAGAATGCATGTCAAAACAGCAATATTACAATAGTCATGGGGAATTTCATTATGCAAGTAGATTGGGAAAATCAGGTTGATGCTGGATCCCAAGAGAGGGAATTTCTAGAATGTCTATGAGATGGCTTTTTGGAGAAGCTCATGGTAATAACGGGAATTACAGAGGCATGAGAGAGGAGTTGGCCAGAATTGATTGGAAAAGAACACCGGCAGGGTTAACGGGATAACAGCAGAGCAGCAATGGCTGGAATTCACAAGGTGCAGGATATACATATCCCATAGAGGAAGGAGTATTTTAAAGGCAAGATGACACAACTGTGGCTAACAAGAAAAGTCAAAGTCAACATAAGACCCCAAAAGGGCATATAATACCAGCATAATTTTTTGGGAAGTTAGGGAATTGGGAAAAGAATAATCACAAAGGTAAGCTAGCCAATAATATTAAAGCAGATATCAAAATTTTTTTGAGATATGTAAAGTGCAAAAGAGAGGTGAATGTAGATATTGGATAGCTGGAAAAAGATGCTGGAGAGTAGTAATGAGGGACAAGGAAATGGAGGACAAACTGAGTAAGTATTTTGGATTAGTCTTCACTGTGGAAGACACTAGCAGTATGCCAGAAGTTTGAAACGGTCAGGGGGTAAAAGTGTAGGTGAAGTTGCCATTATTAGGGAGAAGGTTCTTGGGAAACTGAAAGATCTGAATGGAGATAAGTCAGCTGGATTGGATGGTCTGCACCCCAGGTTTCTGATGGAGATGACTAAAGAGATTCCGAAGGCATTAATAATGATCTTTCAAGAATCAATTAATTCTGGCATGGTTCTTGAAGGATTGGAAAATTGCAAATGTCACTCCACTCTTCAAGAAGGGAAAGAGGCAGAAGAAAGGAAATCATAGGCCAGTTAGTATGACCTCTGTAGATTTTGGAGCTGATTGTTAAGGATATGGTTTCAGAGTACTTGGAGGCACATGATAAAATAGGCCATAGCCAGCATGGTTTAGGTAAAGGAAAATCTTGCCTGATATATCTGTTGGAATTCTTTAAAAAAATAACAAGTAGGATGGACAAAGGAGAATTGGTGGATGTTGTATTCTTGGACTTTCAGAAGGCCTGTGACAAGGTGCCACAAATGAGGCTGCTTAACAAGTTAAAAGCCCAAGGTATTATAGGAAAGACGCTAGCATGGATAGAGTATTGGGTGATTGGCAGGAGGCAAAGAGTGGGAATAAAGGGAGTATTTTCTGATTGGCTGCAGTTGATTAGTGGGGTCTTTGTTGGGACCACTTCTCTTTATGTTATATGTCAATGATTTGGATGATGGAATTGATGGCTTTGCGGCCAAGCTGGCAAACAGTACAAAGGTAGCTGGAGGGAGAGGTAGTCTTGAGGAAGTAGACAGGCTAAAGAAGGACTTAAACAGATTATCAGAATGGGCAAAGAAGTGGCAGATGGAATACATTGTCAGGAAGTGTATGGTCATTCACTTTGATAGAAGAAATAAAAGCATAGATTATTTTCTAAATAGAGAGAAAATTCAAAAAGCTGAAGTGCAAAGGGTCTTGGGCATCTTCATGCAGGATTCCCTAAAAGATAATCTGCTGGTTGAGTCAATGGTGAGGAAGGCAAGCATGATGTTAGCTTTAACTTTTAGAGAACTACAATCATTAGAAAGATGTGACATAGGATTAGAAGATATTGAATCCTTGTGGGTTGAGTTGAGAAACTGCAAGGCTAAAAGGACCCTGATGGCAGCTAGATACAGACCTCCGAACAGTAGCTGGGATGTGGACTACAGATTACAACGGGAAATAGAAAAGACGTGTTAGAAGGGCAATGTTATGATAGTCATGGGAGAAATTAACATGCAGGTAGATTGGGAAAATTAGATTGGTAAAGGACCTCAAGAGAATGAATTTGTTGAATGCCTGTGAGATGGCTTTTTAGAGTAGTTTGTCATTGAGCCTACTAGGAGATCAGCTATACTGGATTAGGTGTAATGTAATGAACCAAAGGCAATTAGGAGCTTAAGGTAAAGAAGCCCTTAGGAGGCAGTGATCACAATATGATTGAATTCAACTTGAAATTTGATAGGGAAAAAGTAAAGTCTGATGTAGCAGTGGAGTAAAGGAAATTACAGTGGTATGAGAGAGGAATTGGCCAAAGTAAATTGGAAGGAGGTGCTGGCAGGGATGACAGCAGAGCAGCACTGGCTTGAGTTGCTGGGGATAAATTAGAAAGAAGTAGAATAGATATATTCCGAAAACAAAGAAATACTCCAATGGCAAAATAGTACAACCGTGGCTGACAAAGGAAGTCAAAACTAATGTCAAAGCAAAAGAGAGCGCATTGATCAAAAATTAGCAGGAAAAGGGAGGATTGAGAAGCTTTTAAAAACCTACAGAAAGCGACAAAAAAATTAGTAGGATGGAAAAGATGTAATTTAAAAGCAAACTAGCAAACAATATCAAGGTGGAGAAAAAAAAAGTTTTTTCAAGTACAGTATATTTTAAAAAAGAGAGATGAGGGTGGATATAGGACTGCTAGTAAAAAAAACCCCAGAGAAATTATAACAGGGACAAGGAAATAGCAAGTGAACTAAATGAATATTTTGCATCATTCTTCACTGTGGAAGACACTAGCAGTGTACCAGATGTAGATGGGTGTGAGAGAAGAAAAGTGAGTGCAGTTACTATTACCAGGGAGAAGGTGCTCAGAAAGCTAAAAGTCCAAAGGGTACTTAAATCACCCAGACCAGATGAACTGCACCCTAGTGTTCTGAAAGAGGTAGTGGTAGAGACTGTGGAGACATTAGTATTGATTTTTTAAGAATCGTTGGACTTCAGCATGGTTCAGAGAACTGGAAGATTGCAAATGTCACTCCATTCTTTAAGAAAGGAGGGAAGCAACAGAAATGAAATTACAGACCTGTTAGCCTGACCTCTGTGGTTGGAAAGATGTTGGAGTCAATTGTTAAGGATGAGGTTATGAAGTACTTGGTGACACCAGACAAGATAGGACAAAGCCAGCATGGTTTCCTTAAGGGAAAATCTTGCCTGACGAACCTGTTGGAATTCTTTGAGGAGATTACAAGTAGGATAGATAAAGGGGATGCTGTGGATGTTGTATATTTGGATTTTCAGAAGTCCTTTGACAGGGTGCCAAACATGAGGCTGCTTACCAAGTTAAGTGCCCGTGCTATTACAGGAAAGTTACTGCCATTATTAGAGCTTTGGCTAATTGGTAGGAGGCAGTGGGTGGGAATTAAAGGATACTTTTTTGATTTGCTGCCAGTCTAGTGGTGTCCCGCAGGGATCAGTGTTGGGACCACTTCTTTTTATGCTGTATATCAATGATTTAGTTGATGGAATAGATGGCGTTGTTGTCAAGTTTGCAGATAATAAGAAGATTGGTGGAGGGACAGGTAGTGTTGAGGAAACAGGAAGGCTGTAGAAGGACCTAGACAGATTATGAGAATGGGCAAAAAAGTGGAAAATGAAATACAGTGTTGGAAAATGCATGTTCATTCATTTTGGTAGGAAAAAAAATGTGCAGACTATTTTTTAAATGGGGAGAAAATCCAAAAGTCTGAGATGTAAAAGGACTTGGGAGCCCTTGTGCAGAAAACTCTAAAGGTTAACTTGCAGGTTGAGCCAGTGGTGAGGAAGACAAATGCAATGTTAGCATTCATCTCAGGAGGTCTATAATATAAGAGCAGGGATATGATACTGAAGCTTTATAGGGCACAGGTGAGGCCTCACCTTGAGCATTGTGAACAGTTTTGGGCTCCTTATCTAAAAAATGGTGTGCCGGCATTGGAGAGGGTTCAGAGGAGGTTCACAAGGATGATTCCAGGAATGAAAAGGTTATCGTATGAAGAGCATTTGTTGGCTCGGGGCCTGCACTCGCTGGAGTTTAGAAGGATGAAGGGAGATCTCATTGAAACCTTTCAAAATTTGAAAGGTCTAGTCAGAGTAGATGTGGAAAGGATGTTTCCCATGGGGGGGGGGGGGTAGTCAAAACAGAGACATGGAAAAATTTCTTAAGCAGAGGGTAGTGAATTTGTGGAATTTGTTACCACCAGCAGCTGTAGAGGCCAAATCATTTGGGTATATTTAAGGCAGAGGTTGATAGATTCTTGATCAGGATTATGGTCTTATCTTGCATAAGAATGAAGATGATGAAAAATTGATGCAATCATCTTCTGGCATAAAAAGCAAGACCTGGTAAGGTAGATAAGAAAAATCCAGACAACCAACTGCCTTGTGACCAAGTAACAACAGTTAACTTGTGGTCACCTACACATTTTATTTATATCATGCGTATGCCATTTCCTCTAATAAAATCAAAAAACTAACTCTGAATGCAGACTCTTAACCCAGGCCTGGTGACCACATCCTCAATATTTATCAGCATTTCCTAGCAGCATGGTGGGTTCTCATAATGCACTCAGCAATGCCATGAACCCAAATTCAAAAATATTTAAACTGCTTGTCACCAACTGTTTGCTTTCTTACTGCACTCCACACATGAACCTGGAGTAGTGAGTGGGGTTCAGCTTCAAGATTTTTTACAGCTTTAACATCTCAACCAATTGAAACAAATCTCTTTTGAAGGTAGTCACTCCAAGGTCATCTTTTCAAAAGTATTAATCTGCATTTGCTATGTGATAGAATGGACTGGCTTGTTCCCAAATCTGCAACATTAGTTATTCAGTGATGAGCAGCTATTTACAACCTGCCATTGTATCATATAGACATGTGAAACTTAGGTAACAAATCATTAGAAATGATTAAATTTATTTAGACTATGGGATGTAATTTTGTTTTCAAAACATTTCTGTTTTCAATACTTAACCCCACAGACTATACGCTTACAATCTGCTCCTACACATTACCTTTAACAAGTTGTTATGCTTGAATAAAGCATATACTGAAATATTTAGCTCTCATTTTCTTTTTGGATATGTCCCAAAATTCTAGTCTTACCAGTGCTGATGACTTTACAAGAGAAAGAAATTCTAGTTTATAGTGACAGTTTCATTTGACACTTTGTCTTATTCCGCTAACCAAAGCAAACATTGTAATCTTGTATAAAATAAAGAAGTACCTGAGCACCATGGATTGAAAAGCAATACCAACTCCCCTAACAGATAGCTCTCAATCTGGGTTGAAGTTAGCTTCTGGAGCATTAAGACGTGATGGCCAATCTTAGCATTTGGAGATGAAGATATTTCTAGGGATAATTTGCCTTTGGAGAAGGATTCAGCAACTGCACTCCATCGCTTTCTATTTATGGACTCTGTCAGTGGAAACAATACCTTAGTTCCAGAGGTCTCTGAAGGTTCTGGCCCTAAAGTGAAAAGAACAAAAATAAACTAATTTGTCAGCACATCAAATATAATACAATAGTTGATGGTTAATTTACATGACTATAGCTAGAGTTCTGGACCTTCAGTCTAAGGACACGAGATTGAATCCTACCATGGCAACTGTGGCAATTTAAATTCAAGTAATTAAGTAAAGTCTAGAATTGAAGAGAAGAATTATTCTCAGTAAGAATAGCTCTGAAACTATCAAATTGTTGTAAAACCCATCTGTTCTTCAAAGTTCTTCCAGGACGGAAACTTAAAATTCTTATCTGATCTGGTCAATGTATATCTTCAAACCCCAACAAGGTGCATAAGTGTTTTGTGGAATCCTACTTCTGACCTTCATCTCTTTGGAATAATTGTCCTGTACAATGACCCTTTGATTTCTCGTGAGCCAATTACCTATCCAATCTGCTGCATCTGCTCCAGATCCGTGTTTTGAACTGTTCATCAATCAACTTTGCAACACTTTCTCAAAAAGGCTTTGGGGAATCTAGATAATTTACATCAATTCTATTACCTTTTCCACACTGTTACTTGTTCCAAGAAGTAAGACATCTCTGTCATTTATTATTACTATTTTAAGTTATAATTACTGTTCCACTTTTATATTAGAGAATTATATTTAACTTTGAACTTGAACTGATTTTTCTACAATTGCCAGTGTTGTGTTTTTAATGTTTTAGTTATAATTAGGTAACCTTAACCCACATATACACATACACATACGCACACACACATTATATGCATAATGTGTGGGAATAACACACTTGGAGAGGTTACAGGCTTCAGTGGCTGAGATGGGAGAGACTGAGCATACAACAACTGCTGCCTGGGTGCTTCAGCAATTGCAGATTTATGGGAGAGTGGCAAGGAGAAAGCCCCTGTGGGGAAAAAACACATGAAATCTCGGCTAAAGTTTGCCAGAAGGCCTGTGGGAGACTCTGAAGTCAGCTGAAAGAAACTTCTATGGTCTGATAAAAACAAAATTGAGCTTTTTAGCCAGACGAAATGCTATTTTTTACGTAAACCAAACACTGCACATCATCAAAAACACATCATCCCTATTGTGAAGCACGGTGGTGGCAGCGTCATGCTGTGGGAGTGCTTCACCGCAGCAGGTCCTGGAAAGTTTGTGAAGGTAGAGGGTAAAATGAATGTTGCAAAATACAAGGAAATCCTGGAGAAAAACTTGATGCAGTCTGCAAAACAACTGCAACTTGGGGGTAGATTGGTTTTCCAGCAAAACAATAACCCCAGGCATAAAGCCAAAGCTACACAGGATTGGCTAAAAAATATACAAAGCTAATGTCCTGGGCTCTGACTGGTCCTGGAGTGGCCAGTTCAGAGTTGAGACCTCAATACAAATGGCTGGACTTGAAAAGGGCTGTTCACTCACAATCCTCATGCAATCTGGGGAAAAATTGCAATGTCTAGCTGATTCATAGAGACCTATCTACGTGGACTCAAGGGTGTAATTGCTGCCAAAGACACATCTTCTAAATACTGACTTGAAGGGGGTGAATACTTATGCAATCAATTATTTAGTGTTTCATATTTTTAATTGATTTAGTTCACTTTGTAGAGATCTGCTTTCACTTTGACACAAAAGAATCTTTTTCTGTTGCTTAGTATCAAAAAAAGCAAAATTAAATCGCTGTGATTCAACTTGGTAAAACAATAAAACAAAAACTTCCAGTGGGGGTGAATATATTTTATAGACACTGTAGCAGCCAGGATAGATGGAACTACTAACATTGATTCCTTGAGTTAATACTTTGGTACAGAATCTGTGCAGCTTTTAGAATTCTTTTGCACTTCCATTTTAAAGGATTCAATTGATTATTTTCCTATTAGTTAAGGAATTAAATCATGATTACTGTATTGTACAATAATTATAGGCTGCACATTCCCTTTCACCTTAATGAAGTATGATAGAAATGACAAAGGGTGTAAAGTTACATCCTCACTAGCCTATATGTTTCATTCGCTCAACAACTTACATGCAATCTACAACACTTTCAGCAGCCCTGAGGAATTGTCTGTCAATGCCTGACTGTCAGCCATGGGTGAGCAAGGGATGGTTGTTGAAATCAACAAATAAAATGTGAAAGCATACAAAGTCTTTCAGGAATACCAGCTAACCAAATTCCAGTACAAACAAACAAATAAAAGAAATTAGTATCAGTAAAGAAATATTACCGGATAAGTCAGTGAAAGTTGATAAATCCCATGAATCTGACAATATAAATCCCAAACATTTTTTAAAAATGGCAATGTTAGCAATGGATACTCTAGTTATCATTCAAATGAGAAGTAAGATAACAGAATATATTAGAATGCGACCTTATAGGAAAAACATACGTGTGGCTCACCAAAGAGTCTATAAACTTTGTGTTTGTCACAAGTCAATGAGATTACCAATAGTTTTACAAATGTTTTATACTTCTTACTTTGAGAATTGATGTCCCATTTTCTGCATTGGCAACATTTCCTGTCTGAGATATTCATGAATATTCAAATCTTAGGCAAGGATCAGCCATTTTGTTCTTGCAATATAAATCTTGTAAATTCAACCTGCCAGGCAATGGCAGTTTAAGCAAATCAGTTCAAGGGAGAATGTCATTACAGTATAAACATAATATATTATTAAATAATGAAATAAGTTAGAATCAGAGAAACGTTAAAATTATTTTTGTTAAAATTAATATAGTATTATGCAGAAGTCTAAGGCACATATATATAGCTAAGGTGCCTGAGAATTTTGCACAGTACTGTATTAATTTTATGAAACCCCTTTTTACCAGGCATCTCTAGAGATGCGGCTCGTTAGCCTGTCACTAACAGCCACTGGAATCCATGGTGAGAAAACCACATTTTCAGACTCTGTGCACCTAGGGCTGATATGATTTGGGCCCCACCAAACCCATGAGCTTGGGATGTCTCACCCACCTAAACCCCAATCCATGTGAATACTGTGTAACTACTGCCCCCCCATGAAATCATCCGTCAGCAAGAAATAACAGACCATACGCTGCATACAATTATAAAGAAATTATATTTATGAATTTTAACTTAGCCAAACCATTATTAAAGAAGAAATGAAAAAAAGAAAAAAAGGGGTGCATAATAATTAAAACAGTAAAACGTGCACAGGTTGGAGCTCAAATCTTCCAAAAGGATGTGTGCCTGATGTACTCACAGTGCCAACTCCTGTTCACTGATCACTGATAGATTTCCCCTCTTGGACTCCATTGAATCACTTGAGCTTCTTCTCTGTCCATCTCCAACCAAAATACCTTGACACACTACCCATGTCTGTTACAAAACCTCTCCGCCCAGCGTTCTCTAGATCCTTCTCGCAATTCCACCATCCTGATTGGATGACACTACATTGCTAAGCATGAACATCACAGCCCCTTATCTTTAATGGTAACCCAAACACTACCAGTAGAGCTCACTGTTTCTACAGAAAACTGTTAAATGGAATACCCTACAGCTCTAGTTCCAAGGCTGTCAAGCCGAGGAGTGGTGGTGGAGACAAGCTCCCGCTACCTAAAAGTACTCTTCACGGCATGCGCCTCAAATAGCCTCTGACAACCAAGTCCAACTCCTGACCTTCTTGTGTGGCTTAGCCTCTAAGCTCGATAGAACTGCTTCTACCAACAGGAGAAGGGGCAAAGGCGGATCCTGGTGCCTTCAAACCAGTGCTTCGGGTAGATGGAGCTCGTCAGCCTGGGAAGGCAGTCCATCTAAGAGAGGGAAAACTCTGATTTCAAACCCCCACTGCCTTGCAGCCATACCCACTCATGGAAAAGGCTTCGGGAGTAAACTCTGAGGATGAATCTGGAGCTGGAGTCCCTCAGGCAGTCCGACATTGCCTTCCACGTCACTGGTGCCAAGCTGTATCAGCCCTTGCCCTTTCCTCGGACAACATCAGTGGCATGGAGAGGGGAGACTTGCTGCTTGGGCAACTGCCGGTCTTCCATACAGCCTTGCCCAGGCCTGCGCCCTGGAGAGGACAAGACTTTCCAGGCACAGATCCATGGTCTCGCGAGACTAACGGATGCCACACACACAACATTAGTAGTAAAATTTTAACCAGGGCATTACACCAAAAATAGTCATGTCCTCATGACTTCAAGATCTACCGCCCATCATTAATAACACAATTTTCAAGGGAATTTTGTGATGTCATGACCTCCAAACCATTTGTAAATGGTAGTGACATACTACCATCTAGGGGGATAGATGCAACACTCTGTTCCCCCAGTGTGTCATACTGGGGCCTATCTGGGGCTTTCCTGAACTTTGAGACCTCCTTATCCTGCTTTCCACTTCTTCAGTTTCAGACACTCCTTGGGATCTTTCCTGTCTCCTTGTAGATGCCCCCTCTGTCCATTACTCGTCCCTTCTGGCAGCTCAGGTCTCCCTACCACTTGACTGAGTTCAGCTACATCCTCAATTACTTTGAAATCCAACTTCCCTTCATTGTTCAGCTGCAAGTCTGCCTATCCACTGCTAGCTCCCCCTGTTGCATCCGAGTCAGCATGGGGAGGTTCGGGAATCTTGTCATCAATTATTGGGGAATTTGCATAAGGTAACATATCACACCCCATTTCCTCATCCTCTGAGTCTGTCCAGCATTCAGAGATTAGGTCCTTTTCAGCTCTCTCCACTGATTGTCTTTCTGTTCTCCCACTTTGGTGCAGAGTCCTCCTGCTAGGTGTAGAGTCCGTGTCAGGCTCTGGGTCAACATGTACCTCCTGTCCTAGAGGTAAAAGGTGGTTTCAATGAAGAATTTTGACAGGTCCATTCCCGTCTTCTAGCTTCACCCAAAGCACTGGCATAATTGACATCTTACTCTCCAGTACATGGAGCATAGCCACCCAGCAGTCAGCCAACTAATGTTTTCCTGGTAGCTCCAAATTCCTTACGTCTCCGAGCATCAGCTGGGAGAACCTAACCTTTTGATCATATCTCCTCTTGTTTCTTTGATTCTTCTTGGCAGCAGAGACCTCTGCTATTTCATAAGCCTTTTGCAATTCCTTCCTCATGTCAGACAGATAGGTCTTCTGTGGGAAGTCTTCCCCACCATTCCCAAAACAGAGATCCACAGGCAATCTCGCTTCGAGCCCGAACATCAAATAGTAATGCAAGTACCCAGTAGCTTCATTCTGTGTACAGTTGTAGCAGTGGACCAGATGCCCAATATGCTGACTCCATTTATTCTTCTTACTGATATGTCTGAGCAAGTCTAACAATGTCTGGTTGAACCTCTCTGGCTGGGGATCACCCTGAGGGTGATAAGGCGTAGTCCTCGACTTCTCGACTCCAAGCATGCCCAGTAACTCATGTATGAGCCTACTCTCAAAATCCCTCCCCTGATCACAGTGCATCCATCTTAGAAGGCCATAATGAATGAAATACTTTTCCCATAGCACTTTGCCCACGGTGGATGCCCTCTGATCCTCTGTAGGGAAGGCTTGAGCGTACCTGGACTGGTAATCAGTAATAACCAAGACATTCTCAGTGTTGCTGGAATCAGACTCCATGGAGAGGAAATTCATAGATCAAGTGGCCCCACACTCTGTAAATGGAATAAGGGAGCGACCCTCAAAGGTAGCGTCTTCAGTTGAATACATTGAATGTACGACTTACAGTACTCTTCAACTTCAGGCTTCATTCAGGTCCAGTAGAACCAATCTCGGACCAATCCATAGGTCATGTCAAACCCCGAATGACCTGAATCATCATGACGTGATTTCAACACAATTCCCCGATGCTTCTCAGGCAAAACCAACTGGGAACACCGAGGTCTGTCTTGGGGGGACGTGACCCTGTATAGAACCTGGTTTCTCAATTCCAGTTTGTTCCATTCTCTCAGCAGCAGAGGTATGGCAGGGTGTTTCATCTTTTCACTCGGGTCATATCCCCTTCTGCAACAGGTGACCGAGCGGTACTCTACCTATACAAGGGTCATCTTGCTGAGAAGCTGGCACTACCCCAGGACTCAATGCAGACAACTGCTTCACATTCAGGGTGGTCAGTTTGCAGTAAGCCTGTGGATTGGCACAACCAGAAGCTCCTAAATGATCCACAGCTCTCTCCCGCCCTTGCCTTGCCTCTGACTTCCCCGTGGTAGAAAACTGGCACATTGTTCTAACTTCAGGTGCAGGAATGCTCTCCCACTCTCCGTCCATTTCCAGCCCTTCTTGCAGATGTCAGGACAATGAATCCGAATCAATATTCCAGCCTCCCAGACAGGACTTCAAACTGAAATTATAGGCAGACAATGCTGCCAATCAATGATGGCCTGCAGCATCCAATTTTGCTGAGGTCAGGATAAAAGTCAATGGATTGTTGTCAGTCCTCGCCTTGAACTTGGCACCATATAGATAATCACTCAACATATCCACCACAACATTTCAGTGCCAGAAACTCCAATTTGTGCGTAGGGTAGTTTCACTTGGAGGGTGACAGACTTCAGCTGATGAAGTGATAGGTTTCAACCCAGTGCCTCATCCTGATACACCCCTTAAACCCTCTTGGCTGCTATCTGTATGCAATACATATGGCATCTGGGGGTTCACAAAGCCCAACACAGGTAGTTTTGTTAGCAACTACGGCTACGGTCAATCATGGAAAACCCTGAACATCCACTGCATAGCACCATCCAGAGACAGAGAAGCAGCTTCAGCGGCAGGTTGCTATCGATGCAATGCTCCTCAGACAGGATGAAGAGATCATTACTCCCCAATGCCATTCGGCTTTACAATTCCACCGCCAGGGGAAAGATATGTTAAAGTGCCGGGGTTATGACTGAGCTTAAGTTACCATTCAATGTATTTTAGTAAACTATTTAAGAACTTTTTAAAAGCTATTTATTAATGCTTTTTTTGAGAGGGTGATTTTAGATGCATATCATATTTATACTGAGTTAAGTATTGTATGTAATTAGTTTTTGATACAATAAGTGTATGGGACATTGGAAAAATGTTGAATTTCCCCATGGGGATGAATAAAGTATCTATCTATTTATCTATTTATCTATCTATCTATCTATCTAACAATTGGAAGGCCTCTTCACATTTTCCATCGCATCTTGCTCCAAAAGGCTCTGAAGGACAAAGATAATCTTTACCATCTTCTCCTTTTGACCTCCTTCCTTTCTTCCCCAAGGGAGGGTAAACGCACAGAAGCTGATTCAAAGGGTGGTTTGCTTTGGAGTAGTCCTCATAGGAAGTCATTCCTGCCTGTGGCCATCAAACTTTACAACTCCTCCCTCGGAGAGTCAGACACCCTGAGCCAATAAGCTGGTCCTGGACTTATTTCCACTTGGAATAATTTACTTATTATTACTTAGTTATGGTTTTATATTGCTATATTTCTACACTATTCTTGGTTGGTGCGACTGTAATGAAACTCAATTTCCCTCGGGATCAATAAAGTATGTCTGTCTGTCTGAACCTCCAGTCGTACCCATAGGATCCAAGGAATGAGAGTAGAGCACTCCCATTCTTGGGCCTTGGCCATGTGGTCCATCTTTGATGGACCCATAATTACTCCATCCCGTGACACTATGTGCCCAACATAGTTGACAGACATTTTGCAGAACTGGGACTTGTCCAGTGACATTTTAACCCTTCACCTTTCAGGTGGTCGAACACCTTCAGCAGCCTCATCGCCTGCTCTTCCTGTGTGGACTCAGTACCTCAAGCAAGCTCATGACCCCAGTAGTCTTCTCTGTGACACGATGGAAAGTAGCTGCTGCTCCTAATGTTCATTCTTTCAAAATGAAAGAATCCCAGTGGACGTATGAATGCTGTCTTCTCTTCACTCATGGGTGTCTGATAATACCCACTGATTAGGTCCAACACACTGAGCCATTTCGCTCCACTCGGGCAGGCCAGTGCATCCTCGGTCCCTGGAAGGGGTGGACTGGTCAGGGACTGTACATTGGTTCAGTGTCCAATACTCAACACACATTTGTACCTTTCCATTCTTCTTCCTCACCACCACTATAGGGACTCAGTGATAATCCCAGGTTTCTTCAGTTTCAGCCGATGCTGCGGAACATCCTCCACCTCTGTTCGTGCTAATCACCAGCACCTTTTTCTGAACGGGCTGTCCTCTGTCACTCAGATGGTGTGGCGAGTACACTTGGAACAACGCACATCGAACTCGTCAGTAGGAAAGAGACTTTCAAACTTTAACATCTTCTCCGTCAGTCTCCTTTTCCAACACCAGGGTACCGGGGAATCACCAAAGTTAATTTTTCAGTTCCAGAAGATTGTTTCCCTCCTGATTTTCTCCCAAGAAAACGTTCTCTACACTTGCATGTGCCACAGAAGTGGGAAAGAGGTCCTCTCCCTTTAAGGACCTCACCGCCTCAGCAGCCAAATCTTTTAGACTTTTCGCCAGTCGCTGTCTTTTCACTTTATCGGAGCACTGCCACTCATCCAGCATTTGAGAGGACTGCTCCGCCCAAGTTTCATATCCCTCCGACCCCCTCGGGGGTGGGCTTCACTCCTGAGAATACTCTCAGCCTACGATAGCTTTGACTCTCTGCTTGTGCACTTTGGCATTCTCCGCCAGAGACCTACTTACTGATACCAACTGGGAATTTTCATTAGACTCTCCACATCATTCCACAGAAATGAAAGCAACCTGTCTTTAAAGTCTCTGCCCTCAGCTATGGGAAACTCGACTTCCAATTTGGCACCCTCGCCTATACCTCCCTCTTCTCTGAAAGTATGGATGGCCCATGGCCCTCCCTCTCCAGGTACCCCAACTGTACGAGGCACATTCACTCCTGTCACATCATTGCAAGCCTGAACTAAAACAACATCTTTACCCACTGTTTGGTCAAGCTGCCATTGCATGATTGTAACTTTCCCTAATACTTTAATGGTACTTAAAAACCCTAATCAACAATTCACCTGGGCTGTGGTTATCCACTCTGCTCAGCGCACAAACCGTAGTTATGAATAATCTCTTTGAAACACTCCAACACTTAATCCCTGTGGCATCCATAATCACGCCTCTTATTCAGTTTCCTATACAATAGTTTATCACAGGTTTAAACATACAATTTAATCAATTCTTAGAGCAATCCAAGATGGCAGCGTGATGCAGTTTGCAGCGGTCTCTCTGGAGTTGATATCTGTTATTTGTTAAGTGGGGTGCTGTGCACAATCCTAATCTGATGAAAAATGGATGTGGGAGCACGGAGGAACATCTGGAAATCTCCAGGAAGGCCTTCTTCATTGCTACTGCTGTTGTGAGGTCCGGGTCTCTGCTGAGAAGAACAGGCCCCCAGTCCTAGGGGTCGCGTTGCCGGTGGCTGGTGGCAGGGGCGTTGTAGTGCGCTTGGCAGAGGATGGTGCTTGGAGAGGCTGTGCTAGAGGGGATGATCGGGGGCTCGGAGGTTCGACAGACTCGGAGTCCGCTGCGGTCGGGGCGTTTTCACTGTGTGCTGCATCTGCGAGGCTGAGTCCGGCGGCGCCATGGAAGTCCATAGCGGGGGTATTCCCTTCTGCTGCCTGCGTGGGATGATAAGTCTATTGGGACCATGAGGACTTGTGGAAACTGTGCAGTGGTTTCTTTCGAACTTATAGTCTTTTAACATCTTTGGACTATTTTTACTGTGCCCATGGTCTGTTTTTTATTAATTATGGTATTGTCTGCACTGTTGTAACTATATGTTAACTATAACTATATGTAACTATGTGGTTTTGTGTAGATCTTGTACCTCTAGTTTTGGTTTGTTCTGTGGTAGAGTTGGTCTCCTGACTTGGTGTGTCTGGGTAGTCTTGTTTTGTCTGGAGGATTTGGAGCTCCTTTCCGGGGAACGCGCTAAGACAGTAGCGTGATATTAATACGCAGCAGCCTCTCCAGACTCTGGATTTGGGGATTGCCAAATGTTATGTGGATTTTCTGGTGTAATCTGTTTTGTCGTGTGCTTTTGTGATATCATTCTGGAGGAACGTTGTGTCATTTTTTAACTGCATTGCATTTGTGGTTTTTAAATGACAATAAACTGAAATTCAATTTAATTCAATTACATAGTATTCAGTGAATCCAATCCCAGACAGCCCCCACAATGAAACCCTTTTTCACTGAGTGTCTCTGGAGATGTGGCTTGTTAGCCCCTTGCTAACAGTGGTGAGAAAACCACCTTTCTCAGACTCTGTATGCCTAGGGTCAATATGACTTGGGTCCCACCAAAACCAAGAGGTCGGGATATCTTGCCCACCTGAACCCCGATCTGTGTGAATACTGTGTAATTACTGCCCCCATGCAATTGCCCATTGGCAAGAAATAGCAGACTGTACAGTGCATTCAGTCATAAAGAAAGTATATTTAAGAATGTTAACCATTATTAAAGAAGAAAGGAAAAAAGAGAAAAGGCCCTTCATAATTAAAACAATCAAATGTGCACAGGTTTAAGCTCAGATATTTCAAAAATTGATGTGTCCAATGTACTCACGGTGCCACTCCTATTCACTGATCACCAGTAGGATTTGCCCTCTTGGACACCTCCAAATCATGCATTCACATTGGATCAAATCCTATGGCTGGTTCTCTTGAGCTTCTTATATCTCCATCTCCCACCAAAAGGACCTTGACCCTCCCCAGTGTTCATCATAATAGCCCTCCAACCAGCTTCTCCCAATTCCACCATCCTGATCAGATGACACTACATTCCTAAGCATGAACATCACAGCCCCTTACCTTTATCCGTAACCCAAACACTACCAGCAAAAAACTGTTTCTATAGGAAACTATTAAATGGAATACCCTACAACATTAGTAGTAAAATCTTAACCAGGGCATTACACCAAAAATAGTCATGTGCTGCTTCTACAGAAACCACTAAATAAAATACCCTACAACATTAGCAGTAACATCTTAACCAGGGCATTACACTTATGTATTCCATTCTACTGCTGCAGTAAAAAAAAAACAAATTTCATGATGTATGCATGTAATGATAAATCTGTTTCTGATATGGGTCTCTATTGTGGACTTAGAGTGGGAAGGGGGCTGGAAGAGGGGAATCATGGTTGGAGAAAGGGGAAGGGAAAGGGCAGAGAGTGGGAAGCACCAGAGAGACATTTTGTGATAATGAATAAACAATTTGTTTGGAATCAAATGACCTCGCCTGGTGTCTCAGGGTTGGGTTAATCTGCTCCCGTGCCAACAACCGTCCCGGCACTTTTCCTCTGCCGCCTGTCGACACCTCTCCCCTGGCGCTCCACCCTCACAATTCTAAACATCCTTTGCTCTTATCAGATTTACAAACTTGTTTTCCACTCTTCGTTGACAAATACATTACTGTGCAAGAGTCTTAGACTTTGAACAGTACTGGAATATTTTGTGAAACTTCCTTGTTTCAAACCTTATTGATTACCTGTCTGAGCAACAAATTTAATTCTATCATTATCTGGATCATACTGATTTTTATTGAAGTGGATCGTGATGTGGAAAGTCTGGCCTCGCCGGATTATCAGACGCTTGGTACTGATCTCTGCCGTCCTGTGCTCTTTGTTGTTCTTCTCACAGTGAAAGTCAACATGACTCAGGACAGGTCCAAGATCACAGACAGCTAAAGGAAAGAAAAAAATTGTTAGGCTTTGAATTCTTGCAACTTCAAGCTGAGCAAAAGTAAATAGTCAAGCTTAACACTTGCTAAGTAACACATAGTTGGTCGTGGTCTGTATTGCTCTGGATTACATCACATGTTAATCTTGCTATTTGGATCTGATCTCTTGTTTGCCTATCATGGCAATAAACTGTATGCTATAAAAATTAGTCAGCCAATTATACAGTACAATACCATCAATTCATCATAATCAAGCCTGCAATAAGATCATCTATTTCTGGTTACATTAAGGTAGCAGACAAATGAACTTTATTGAAACAAACCAAGCATTGTATGCAGGTATAGTCAATATAAATCTGTAAAAACAAGGGGTCTGACCACATTTTAGTTCTAGATAAATGATGTTCTATCTATAACAAAAGAGCATTTTGAAATAACTTCAGTGAGAATGATTGAACAGCAGCCAGAGATCAGGAGCGAGAAGAAGTGACTGTCTGAGGCCAGTGAGTGTGTATTAACAAGCAATACCTCACAGGACTTCCAGAAATTTGGAAAGCGGCTAATCAGAGATCGGGAGCAAGAGAAGGAGTGATTCACACAGCTTAGCAAACGTGCATTAAAAAGGCATTGCTTCACGGGGGTTTTGGCATTTGAACAGCAACCGATCAGAGATAAAATAAGGCAGGGGCATGCGGAGTAGTCTTTGTTAGAGCAGATCGTGTTGAGTGGGGATTTTGAGGCTTCTAGCTCTTCACGGCTTCAGCAAGGAGAGGCTTGAGTGAGAGAAGGAAAAAAAACTGTAGGTAGATATTTTTGTTCCAGTTTATCCTTCTACTGTTTCCTTTTTTATATAATTGCACAGTTAGAGCAGTAGGGATGCCAGGCAGAATAGTTGGATACTACTCTTGCAGGATGTGGGAAGGCAGGGAGACCTCTGGTATCCCTGATGACTTCAACAGCAAGAAGTGCACCCAGCTGCAGCTCCTAACACTCCACGTTGAGTTCCAGCCGGAATTGTATGAACACCGGATCACTGGGAAGGCTGAGGGGATGATAAACAGGACATTTAGAGAGGTAGTTACACCTAAAGTGCAGGATACAGGAAACCGGGTGACAGTCAGGAAGGGTAAAGGCTAGTACAGAGTTTCCCTGTGGCCATCCCCCTCAACAACAGATTTACAACTTTGGATACTTTTGGGAGTGGAGGATTGCTAGCAGAGGAAAGTCCAGCAGAAAGGTGTCCACCAAAATCAGCTCTGTGGCTCAGAAGGGAAGGGGGATGAACAGGATAGCTGTGGTGATAGGGGATATTTTAAGTTAGCAGAACAGAAAGTAAGTTCTGTGGATGAGAATCAGATTCCAGGATGGTATGTTACCTCCCGGGTGCCAATGTCTGGGACATGTCGGATTGAGTCCTCAGCATCCTTAAGTGGGATGGTGAGCAGCCAGAGGTCATGTCTTTATAGGTACCAATGACATAGGTAAGAAAAGAGATGAGGTTCTATAAAGTGAATTTAGAGAGTTAGGTGCTAAGTTAAAGGACAGGACTCCAGGATCTCAGGATTGCTACTTGTGACACGTGCTGGTGAGGCCAGAAATAGGAAGGATCAAACAGTTTAACATTTGGCATTGGAGTTGGTGTAGGAGGGAGGGTGTCAGATTTTTGAATCATTGGGATCTCATCCGGAAGGAGGAAGAAGAGATGGCTTGCAGCTAAACTGGAGGGGAACGTGTATCCTAGTGAGAAAGTTTGCTAGTATTGCACGATGGGGGATGGGTTTAAACTAGAGATGCAAAGTGATGGGAACCAGAGTGCCAGAATAAATAGTAGAGTGATTGTGGAGGCAGATGTTGTTAAGATCACAAAGTCAGAAAGCAAAAGGTTGAGCATGGTGGGAGTAATGTTCAGAGTTGTGTATATTTCAATGCAAGATGAAAAGGCAGATGAGCTTAGGGCATGGATCAACATATGGAATTATGACATTGTAGCCACTAGTAAGTATTGGTTGCAGGAGGGGCAAGACTGGCAGCTCAATACTTCAGGGTAGTGTTGATTTAGATGTGTTAGAGCAGGAGGGAGTAAAGGCGGAGAGGTGGTGTTACTAGTCAAGAAGAATGTCACGGCAGTGCTCAGTCAGGACAGACTGGAGTACTCATCTAGTGAGGCATTATGGGTGGAAATGAGGACTAAGAAAGGGATGACCATGTTAATGAGACTATATTTCAGACCACCCAACAGTCAGCAAGTTTTAGGGAGATTGCAGACTATTGCCAGAAACAGGATTGTGATGGAGAAGGTGATTTTAACTTTCCACAGATTGTCTGAGACTCCCGTACTGTAAGAGGACTGGATGGGATAGAATTTGTCAAATGTGCTCAGGAAAGTTTCCTTTATCACTACATAATGCCATTTTCATTTATTTCAAGGTGATTATGGAAAAAGGTAGGTCTGGCCCTTGCTTTGAGATTCTGAATTGGAGAAAGGCCAACTTTGATGGTATCAGAAAGCATTTGTTTAAGGAACTTGTTCTTTACAAATGAACCGAATCTCAAATAACAATGAGTCAGAATATAGGAACGAGATAGACCGCCTAGTGCACTGGTCTCATGACAACAATCTTTCCCTCAGTATCAGCAAAACAAAAGGGCTGGTCAGAAAGTGAAGAGGCAGTGAACAGGCTCCTGTTTATGAGAATGGTGCTGAGGTCAAGAGGGTTGAGAACTTCAGGTTTCTAGGAGTGAACATCACCAAAGGCCTATCCTAGTTCAAACATGTCAACCAAGAAAATACACAAGCACCTCTACATCATCAGGCGGATAAAGAAATTTGACATGCCTGCTTCGACTCTCACTATGGAAAGCATCCAATCTGAATGCACCAGGGTTGGTATGGCAACTGCTCTACATCATGCAAACCAGGCTCCCCTTCATGGATTCCACCTATATCTGTCACCGCCTTGGAAAATAGCTTGCCCACCCTGAACATTCTCTTCCCCCACTTCCTTTGAGCGGAAGATTCAAAAGCCCAAAAGCATGGTCCCCCAGGCTCAACAAAAGCTTTTTTCCTACTGTTGTACGACTATTGAGTGATTCCCTAGTACAATAAGATTGATTCTTAACCTCACAACCTACCTTGTTATGACCTCCACTAACTGTGACATTTCACCATGCATTATGTTATTGTTTTCCCTTTAAACTGCCTCAAAGCACTGATGTGATGAAATGGTCTGTGTGAATGGTATGCAAAACAAAGGTTTTCACTGTACCCGGGTACACGACAACAATAAACCAATTTACCAAAAGAACTACTTTCCAACGACATTATGGCCTGCTTGGACCTCGAAAAAATTCATTATTCAGTTCTTAATTCGGATCTAAAGTTCCATAAGGTCTGGGGACCTTTTATCGAGGACTTTCATAACCTTCCTCCTGACTAGGGTTTTTTTTTTCTTCTTTTTTTTCTTCTTCTCGGTCCCTTGCTTTCAGCTCCTTTTTTTTTCTGGTAGTAGGCATTATTATCCTCTGCTGCTAAGTGTATTCACAGTCTGGGAGTTTGACTGTCCTGACCTATACTCTTTATACTGTGTTGTGGTCAGTCTGGAGTTGTTGTTGTTTTTTATCTTGTGTTGTAGGGCTTGGGGAGGACACTAAGCTTACCTGTCTTTAATTTAGGTGCTTTTTTGTTAAATTCTCTTCCTTTGTAGCATATTGTTATTGTACACTTAATTTTGCACTGTATTAATGCTCCTCATTGGGATTTGGGGTTTTTAATTTGTAAAATGTTTTAAAAAACTAATAAAAAAAGTTTTAAAAAAAACAACTACTTTCCAATTTCTTAAGGGCTTGAGTTACAGTGCTGGGTAGTCTAGGACTTGGAATGGTAAACCTCTGAAGGTGTATAGAATCTTAGGCCTTAGACAGGGCGAATGTGCAGTCTTTTTCCTAGGGAACTGGAACCAGATACTAAAGGGCCTGGATTTAAGGTAAGACAGGAAAGTATTAAAAGTGATCTGAAGGGAACATGTAAAGGACATCTGAAGAAATGTATTAAGAGAAAAGGTTTAGAGGGGTGTGAAGTTAATGTGGGCAAATGGCATTGCTGAAGTGGGCACCCTGGGTGCTATGAAGTTGTTAGACTAAAGGGTCTGCTTCTTTCATAGACCTGTTGACTTTCTTTTCTGTTTTACTCTACAACACTTAGTTTCATTGATTGGTAAGGACTCAGAATGGGTCAGTTCCTTCAAAAGGTGATAACAGCTTTGTTGGAGAAAGTGGAAGCAAAGTCCATACAGGAAGCAGGCAAATTCTGAGTGCAATTCCAGGATGTAAGAATCAGAAATCAGGATGAAAAGGCTTCAAAAGATCTGTTGATAGCCATGGGATGAAGAGTGAAAAAAACTGTAGAGAACAGAAAAGTTGAGAATATGGTTGGGTGAAGACCAAAAGTAAAATCATTTCGATCATATTGCAGTGTTGCACTAACCATCACAGCTGGTCTGTAAACACTCCTGCCCGACAGGAGTTCTTGTGTCAGAAAAGAGACAACACGTCTATGAATGTTAAAATGTTCAAAGTAAGTTAGGTAGAAACACTCTCCAGCCATTAGGGAAGCTTCAGTAAGCAGAAAAAAGTCATAAGTTGTAACTTATAATAACATGAGAAAAGCAGATGTAGATGTAGCTTGTTTGGCCTTTGATACATGTACTGCCGTTCAATACAATCATGGCTGATCTCTTAACTGCAGCGCCACTCTTCCATATTAACCCAACATACAGGTTACCAGGGTTACGCAGATAAAAGGATTGTTCACTGAGGGAACTTGCAGCACACCAATTTGCGTTGTGAACTGAATGCTACCTTGCAGAGTCCAAATAGCAGTTTTCTCACACCTCCTCATATCCACCATTGAATATCAGCCATTGTCTCCCAGACAGACATTGACCTTACTTCCTCTGAAAATTGTTCCTCCACACCCTCCAGCCTCAACAGCACCACATAAAACCACTGTGCCTCCTGCAAGCAGCCCACAAGAAGGACCGTTCTGGCAGACAAATTGTTTAAGCTTGACCCACAGATCTTACTTCTTCCCTGAACAGTCTGTTCCTAATTACATCTGTGACACCTCTGACTTGCTCCAACATATTAATAATTTCCAGCTTCCTGGTCCAATCCACATTATTTTCACCATGATTATCCAATTCCCCAGCATCTTTATCCCACACCAGGAGAGCACTAGGTGTCTTTTGCTTCTATCTTGAAGACTGTCCCCACCACTCCCTCCACCATAACCATCTTTGCCTTGCCTAACTAGTCTTCACATTAAGCCACTTCTCCTTTAAATTAACTTGCTTCCTCCTGATAGAAGTTATAATGTTAGGAATCTATGAGTGTCTAAACTTCAGCGAACTTTATGGATTAAAGTCCTTGCTTTATTCCTAATTTGACATCTTCCTTCATTTTTTTATTCCATTAAACCCATGACTACTTTGGAGTTACTTCTTGTTCATATGCTGAACTCCAAAGTTTCATCATCTTTGTTGCTATTTACCAGCTGTTTATGATCACCTGGCCCATCTTTAACTTTCATTTCACTCTCTGCCCCTCTATCTCCATCTCAGTATACTTCAGAGACAAATATCCATTACATGCCAACAGACAGCCCCCAGAGATCTTGATTAAACATCTTCCAACCTTTGAGAACTCTCATTTCTGCAATTTCAACATGCCTGTTTGGGTGCAAATATCATTCTGTGCCAGTGCTCCTGAGAGGTTTTCCTTGTCTCTCCTTCATGGATTTTTTTGACCGGAGTTGACAAATGCACCCGTTTTATTTAGAAACATAAAAACATAGAAAATAAGTGCAGGAGTAGGCCATTCGGCCCTTCGAGCCTCCACCGCCAATCAGTATGATCATGGCTGATCATCCAACTCAGAGCCCGTTACCTGCTTTCTCTCCATACCCCCTGATCCCTTTAGCCACAAGGGCCATATCTAACTTCCTCTTAAATATAGCCAATGAACCGGCCTCAATTGTTTCCTGTGGCAGAGAATTCCACAGATTCACCACTCTCTGTGTGAAGAAGTTTTTCCTCATCTCGGTCCTAAAAGGCTTCCCCTTTATCTTTAAACTGTGACCCCTCGTTCTGGACTTCCCCAACATCGGAAACAATCTTTCTGCATCTAGCCTGTCCAATCCCTTTAGAATTTTATACGTTTCAATAAGATCCCCCCTCAATCTTCTAAATTCCAGTGAGTATAAGCCTGGTGAGATCCAGTCTTTCTTCATATGAAAGTCCTGCCATCCCAGGAATCAATCTGGTGAACCTTCTTTGTACTCTCTCTATGGCAAGAATGTCTTTCCTCAGATTAGGGGACCAAAACTGCACACAATACTCTAGGTGTGGTCTCACCAAGGCCTTGTACAACTGCAGTAGAACCTCCCTGCTCCTGTACTCAAATACTTTTGCTATGAATGCCAACATACCATTTGCCTTTTTCACCACCTGCTGTACCTTCATGCCCACCTTCAATGACTGGTGTACAATGACACCCAGGTCTCGTTGCACCTCCCCTTTTCCTAATCGGCCACCATTCAGATAATAATCTGTTTTCCTGTTCTTGCAACCAAAGTGGATAACCTCACATTTATCTACATTAAATTGCATCTGCCACAAATTTGCCCACTCACCCAACCTATCCAAGTCACCCTGCATCCTCTTAGCATCCTCCTCACAGCTAACACTGCCGCCCAGCTTCGTGTCATCCGCAAACTTGGAGATGCTGCATTTAATTCCCTCGTCTAAATCATTAATATATATTGTAAACAACTGGGGTCCTCCCAGCACTGAGCCTTGCGGTACCCCACTAGTCACTGCCTGCCATTCTGAAAAGGTCTCGTTTACTCCCACTCTTTGCTTCCTGTCTGCCAACCAATTCTCTATCCACATCAATACCATACCCCCAATACCGAGTGCTTTAAGTTTGCCTGTGTGGGACCTTGTCAAAAACCTTTTGAAAATCTAAATATACCACATCCACTGGTTCTCCCCTATCCACTCTACTAGTTACATCCTCAAAAAATTCTATGAGATTCGTCAGACATGATTTTCCTTTCACAAATCCATGCTGACTTTGTCTGATGATTTCACCTCTTTCCAAATGTGCTGTTATCATATCTTTGATAACCGACTTGAGCATTTTCCCCACCACCGATGTCAGACTAATTGGTCTATAATTCCCTGGTTTCTCTCTCCCTCCTTTTTTAAAAAGGAGCCACACTCCAATCCTCAGGAACTAATCCCGAATCTAAGGAGTTTTGAAAAATTATTACTAATGCATCCACTATTTCTTGGGCTACTTCCTTAAGCACTCTGGGATGCAGACCATCTAGCCCTGGGGATTTATCTGCCTTTAATCCCTTCAATTTACCTAACACCATTTCCCTACTAACATGTATTTCCCTCAGTTCCTCCATCTCACTAGACCCTCGGTCCCTTACTATTTCTGGAAGATTATTTATGTCCTCCTTAGTGAAGACAGAACCAAAGTAGTTATTCAATTGGTCTGCCATGTCCTTGTTCCCTATGATCAATTCACCTGTTTCTGACTGTAAGGGACCTACATTTGTCTTGACCAATCTTTTTCTTTTCACATATCTATAAAAGCTTTTACAGTCAGTTTTTATGTTCCCTGCCAGCTTTCTCTCATAATCTTTTTTCCCTTTCCTAATTAAGTCCTTTGTCCTCCTCTGCTGGTCTCTGAATTTCTCCCAGTCCTCAGGTGTGCCGCTTTTTTTTGCTAATTTATATGTTTCTTCTTTGGACTCGATACTATCCCTAATTTCCCTTGTCAGCCATGGGTGCACTACCTTCCCTGGTTTATTCTTTTGCCAAACTGGGATGAACAATTGTTGTAGTTCATCCATGCGATCTTTAAATGCTTGCCATTGCATATCCACCGTCAACCCTTTAAGTATCATTTGCCAGTCTATCTTAGCTAATTCACGTCTCATACCTTCAAAGTTACCCTTCTTTAAGTTCCGAACCTTTGTTTCTGAATTAACTATGTCACTCTCCATCTTAATGAAGAATTCCACCATATTATGGTCGCTCTTACCCAAGGGGCCTCGCACGACAAGATTGCTAACTCATTGCTCAATACCCAATCTAGAATGGCCTGCTCTCTAGTTGGTTCCTCGACATGTTGGTTCAGAAAACCATCCCACATACATTCCAAGAAATGCTCTTCCTCAGCACCCTTACCAACTTGGTTCACCCAATCTATATGTAGATTGAAGTCACCCATGATAACTACTGTTTCTTTATTGCACGCATTTCTAATTTCCTGTTTAATGCCATCCCCAACCTCACTACTACTGTTAGGTGGCCTGTACACAACTCCCACCAGCGTTTTCTGCCCCTTAGTGTTAGGCAGCTCTACTCATATCGATTCCACATCCTCCTGGCTAATGTCCTTCCTTTCTATTGCGTTAATCTCCTCTCTAACCAGCAATGCTACCCCACCTCCTTTTCTTTCCTGTCTATCCCTCCTGAATATTGAATATCCCTGGATGTTGAGCTCCCATCTTTGGTCACCCTGGAGCCATGTCTCTGTGATCCCAACTATATCATATTCATTAATAACTATCTGTTATATAACTATCATATTCATTAATAACAATTCATCCACCTTGTTACGAATGCTCTTCGCATTGACACACAAAGCCTTCAGGCTTGTTTTTACAACACTCTTAGCCCTTATACAATTATGTTGAAAAGTGGCCCTTTTTGCTTTTTGCCCTGGATTTGCCTGCCTGCCACTTTTACTTTTCACCTTACTACTTTTTGCTTCTACCCTCATTTTACACCCCTCTGTCTCTCTGCACTTGTTCCCAGCCCCGTGCCACATTAGTTTAAATCCTCCTGAACAGCAGTAGCACTGGCACTGGTACTTTCTGGTACTTCTACTCTCAACCCTTTTTCTTCACCCAGTGCAGGATAATATCCCATTGACCACACCGTCCACCCACCAGCCTCCACATTCTGCAAATAATCCCCTGCAACTTCAGCCTCATTGAATGGAGTGGGTTCTGATTTCCTGTCCAGAGAGACTTCACTCCACAGTTTACTACATCACACTTTCATTTATCAACATTCACATTCAATAAATAAAAATAAAAGCCAATGGAGGCAAACAAAGCAAATACTCTGGGATTTTCACTCACTATTTGCCATGTTGTAACAAGCTGAATGCTCTTTCTTTCCTTCCCTCTTAAGCACACATGCAGCACAACTTGACCTAAAATACAATTGAAACGGGCTATCTGACACATGATGGAAATGTGCATATAAATTTGCTTTATGTAAATTGTCCCACGCATCATGTATGCAGAATATTCAAATCATTAAAGGCATGTTGTCTTCTTAAATGAGAAATTTTAATTCACAAAGTAAATTTAATTATTCGATTTGTGTTGGAGCATCATGACATTTTTTGTAACAGATTATCGTAGTAATGAAAACATTTACTTTCCTACCAAAGATTTGCTAGATAGTTTCAACACTGACAGTGTCCCTTTAATTAGAAATCACTTCTTATCAATATGTGACCTACTTTCATTTTAAGGCATATAGAACATCAGATTGCATGGAACATCTGAATAAATTCTTCCAATAAAGGAAAATGTCAGAGTTACAAATTGATTAGGATGTTTTTTTTTTCCATATACTTTATTTACATATAAACACTGAAAGAGGAGTAGTTTCTAATTTAGTCAAGCTGTCGTGCAGTTTGAGTTAACACCAGCAGACTGTTAACCCCAGGTTTCACTTTGATTTGATTTGAAAAAAATTCTAAACTGATCTTTAGACCAGCTAAATAAAAATATCTAAAGTAATGCAAACTCGTGTGTGTATATATATATCTTTGAAACTGTGTAATATGCTTAAAATCCAACAGATTTCGAACAGGAGATATATGAGTTTCCCTGATAAAGTAATTTCTATATATTTTAGGTTTTTTTTTGACATTAATGGAGGTCCTTTGAGTCAGCAAATACATGCTGTCTCTCAAAAAAACACCCCACTGATTTCCTTGTAACACTATCTGCCCATTAATTTTTCCCAATCATCACTCTCTCAGTTCCTCTGCCAGATCCCTACACCAGGTGCAATTAGCCATATAACCAGCTCATCTCCGGGATGTGGGAGATAACCCAAGCAAACCCACAGGTTAGAAGGAATAGTGTGCAGACTCCACACAGAAGTCAGGATCATCCTGGATTACCTGCAGTGCAATTGTGCCAAACTTCCCCCCCCCAGGAGATGATACCTCCATCACAATTACAGAAAAAAATGTTCATTTGTATAGGAGGTATGAACTGGGTGCTTAAGCACGCTAGTCCCTTTTGAACAGTTCGGAATGAGTGAAATCTGTTATGAAAACAAAAGGGTCTTAAATGCATGTTCAACCATTTCTCTGAGTCGGTGAATTGGATTGTACTAAACAGACTTAATGGCTTTTAGGGAATTATTAAAATCTACTCCCAAACTGCCCGAACAAGGAAACAACGATTTACTACACCCTCTTCACATTAAGTACTAAAATTAAACTCACCTGCCATCTCAAAGCCTTTGACTAGAACACTGGAGAACTACACACTTCAGCAGACTTTGTGACTCTAACACGTTGGAGGCAATTGCAGTCTCTCTCACCAATGTTAGGAGGAAGTTTGGAATGGAAATTCAAATGCTGGAAACTTGCCAGCAACTTGTTGTGACTGCATCTGGTTCTGATCCAATGCTGGCCTTTTACTATCGATGTAACATGATCTGGAGATAAGGGCTGAACATCCTTTCATCATATTTTGGCAACCATTTCAAATAGTACCCTGGTCCACTGGTCTCCACAGAGCTTTCTTTCTTTTTACAATATTTTTATTCAGAGAAAAAAAAAACAAGATTTACAGAGTGCAACACATCTCAACATAACTTGTGTACATTCATATATTGTGATAAAATTGATTAAAATGTTATTGCATAACACTCTCTTGACAGTCAAGAGAGGCAGGGGGAGCAGACAGAGAGAGCAGAGCACCCCTGTGGCCGTTCCCATCAACAACAAGTATACCGTTTTGGATACTGTTGGTGGGGATGACCTACCAGGAACAAGTTGCAGTGGTCCTGTCTCTGGCACTGAGGTTGGACCCTTGACTAGAAAGGGGAGGAGGGAAGAGAAGAGAGCGGTAGTGATAGGAGATTCTATAGTCAGTGGGGCGGATAGGAGATTTTGTGGGGAAGATCGAGAGTCTCGGATGGTATGTTGCCTCCCTGGTGCCGGGGTCCGGGACATCTCAGATCGGGTGCAGGTTATTCTTGAAAGGGAGGGTAAGAACCCAGATGTTGTGGTCCATGTAGGGACCAACGACGTGGGTAGGATGAGTGAGGGGGTCCTGCATAGTGAGTTCAGGGAGTCAGGTGCGAATCTGAAGGGCCGGACCTCCAGGGTAACAATCTCAGGATTGCAATCTGTGCCACGTGCAAGTGAGGCAAGGAACAGAAGGATTATACAGATTAATACGTGGCTGAGAGGATGGTGCAGGAGGGAGGGCTTCAGGTTTTTGGATAATTGGGCTTTGTTCCAGGGAAGGTGGGATCTGTTCCAATGGGACGGTTTACACCTGAACTGCAGCAGTACTAACATTCTTGCAGGAAAGTTTGCTAGTGCTTCTCGGGGGGGTTTAAACTAAATTTGCAAGGGGCCTGGGATCCAGAATGCGAGAGACGATAGCGAGATGAAGAATAAATGACAGGTGGGGACTACAAGGTTCCGGAATATTAAGTGTGTAGTAGAGAAAAGTGAGGAGGAACAAGTGATAAGGAGGACACATGTACAGAGGGATGGTCTGACGGAACATGGAGTTAAATGTGCAGAAAGAATAAGTAAATTTAAGAAGGACAACAAAATTCAAGGGGCATATAGCCCGATGGGAGTTTGGGGAGCTGGGTTAAGCACAATAGGCAGCGATTTAAACAGAGAGAGGAGAAATGGGCTAAAAATTCTATATCTGAATGCACGAAGTGTCAGAAATAAGGCGGATGATCTTGAAGCTCAGGTGCGAATGGGTAACTATGATGTTGTTGGGATAACGGAGACATGGCTGCAGGGAGATCAGACCTGGGAAATGAATGTACAAGGGTATACGTGCTATTGTAGGGACAGAAATGTGGGCAGAGGGGGTGGGGTGGCCCTGTTGGTGAGGAATGAGATTCAGTCCTTTGCAAGGGGGGACATAGAATCAGGAGAAGTAGAGTCTGTGTGGATAGAACTAAGGAACAGTAAGGGCAAAAAGACCCTAATGGGTGTTGTCTACAGGCCACCAAACAGTAGCATGGATATTGGGTGCAAGTTGAATAGGGAGTTAACATTGGCATGTGGCAAAGGAAATGTCGCAGTAGTTATGGGGGATTTCAACATGCAGGTGAACTGGGAGAATCAGGTTGGTGCTGGACCACAGGATAGGGAGATTGTAGAGTGCCTACAGGATGCATTCTTGGAACAGCTTGTACGAGAGCCGACTAGGGAGAAGGCTATTCTGGATTTAGTGTTGTGTAATGAACAGGATTTGATAAGCGATCTTGAAGTAAAGGAGCCATTAGGAGGTAGTGAACATAATATGATAAATTTTTATCTGCAATTTGAGAAGGATAAGGGCAGCTCGGAGGTGTCAGTGTTGCAGTTGAAAAAGGAGACTATGGAGCCATGAGGGAGGAGCTGGCCAAAGTTGACTGGATGGATAGCCTAGCAGAAAAGATAGTGGAACAGCAATGGCAGGTATTCTTGGGAATGATGCACAAGGTGCAAAATCAGTTCATCCCCTGGAGAAGGAAGGATTCAAAGGGGGGAAAGGGGCCACAGTGGTTGACAAAGGAAGTCAGAGATTGCATAGCATTAAAAAAAAGGAAGTATGACAGAGCTAAGGTGAGTGGGAGGACAGATGATTAGGAAATTTTTAAGGAACAACAGAACTTAACTAAAAAGGCAATACAGGGAGAAAAAATGAGGTACGAATGCAAGCTAGCCAGGAATATAAAAGAAGATAGCAAAAGCTTTTTTAGGTATGTGAAGAGAAAGAAGATAGTTAAGAACAATGTTGGGCCCTTGAAGAATGAATTGGGTGAAATTGTTATGGGAAACAGAGAAATGGCAAAAGAATTTAATAAGTACTTTAGATCTGTTTTCACTAAGGAAGACACAAGCAATCTCCCAGATGTATGGATGGGCCAAGGACATAGGGTAACAGAGGAAATGAAACAGATTGACATTAGGAAGGAAACGGTGATGAGCAGACTGATGGGACTGAAGGCTGACAAATCCCCAGGTCCAGATGGTCTGCATCCTAGGGTACTAAAGGAGGTGGCTCTGGAAATTGTGGATGCATTGGTAATCATTTTCCAATGTTCCTTAGATTCAGGATCAGTTCCTGAGGATTGGAGAATAGCTAATGTTATCCCACTTTTTAAGAAAGGAGGGAGGGAGAAAACAGAGAACTATCGTCCTGTCAACCTAACATCAGTAGTGGGAAAGATGCTAGAGTCCATTATTAAAGATGAAATAGTGGCATATCTAGATAGCAGTGATAGGATTGGGCTGAGCCAGCATGGATTTACCAAGGGCAAATCATGCTTGACTAATCTATTGGAGTTTTTCGAGGATGTAACCAGGAAGTTAGACAAGGGAGATCCAGTGGATGTAGCGTACCTCGATTTTCAGAAGGCATTTGATAAGGTCCCACATAGGAGATTGGTGGATAAAATCAAAGCTCATGGCATTGCGGGGAAGACATTGACATGGATAGAAAACTGGTTGGCAGATAGAAAGCAAAGGGTAACGGTGAATGGGTGTTTCTCGGAATGGCAGGTGGTGACTAGTGGGGTGCCACAGGGCTCGGTATTGGGACCACAGCTGTTTACAATTTACATCAACGATTTAGATGAAGGCATTGAGAACAACATCAGCAAGTTTGCTGATGATACTAAGCTGGGTGGCAGTGTGACGTGTGATGAGGATGTTAGGAGAATTCAGGGTGACTTGGTTAGCCTGAGTGAGTGGGCAGATACTTGGCAGATGACGTTTAATGTGAATAAATGTGAGGTTATCCACTTTGGGAGTAAGAACAGGAAGGCAGATTATTATCTGAACGGTGTAGAGTTAGGTAAGGGAGAAATACAAAGAGATTTAGGAGTCCTTGTTCATCAGTCACTGAAGGTGAATGAGCAAGTGCAGCAGGCAGTGAAGAAGGCTAATGGAATGTTGGCCTTTATTACAAAGGGAATTGAGTACAAGAGCAAGGAAATCCTTTTGCATTTGTACAGGGCCCTGGTGAGACCACACCTGGAGTATTGTGTACAGTTTTGGTCTCCAGAGTTAAGGAATGACATCCTGGCTTTAGAGGAAGTGCAGCGTAGATTCATGAGGTTAATCCCTGGGATGTCCGGACTGTCTTACGCAGAGAGGTTAGAGAGACTGGGCTTGTACATGTTGGAATTAAGGAGATTGAGAGGGGATCTGATTGCAACATATAAGATTATTAAGGGATTGGACAAGATAGAAGCAGGAAATATGTTCCAGATGCTGGGAGAGTCCAGTACCAGAGGGCATGGTTTGATAATAAGGGGTAGGTCATTTAGGACAGAGTTAAGGAAAAACTTCTTCTCCCAGAGATTTGTCGGGGTCTGGAATGCACTGCCTCAGAAGGCAGTGGAGGCCAATTCTCTGGATGCTTTCAAGAAGGAGCTAGATAGGTATCTTATGGATAGGGGAATCAAGGGATATGGGGACAAGGCAGGAACCGGATATTGATAGTAGATGATCAGCCATGATCTCAGAATGGTGGTGCAGGCTCGAAGGGCCGAATGGTCTACTTCTGCACCTATTGTCTATTGTCTATAAAGGTATACCACTCTGTAATCAAAAATTTAAAGATAGGTCATACATCATAAAAGAAATTTTTTATATAAAAAAGTCAACCCCGTACCAACTACCAAAGAAAAAAGCTGATGGATGATAATAGATAAATTAAAAAAGAAAACATATTCGCTTAAGAAGAGAAGATAAAAATATACATAAAAGTCTGTGCACTGTTAAACCTTGTAAATTGGAAAAGTAATTTAGGAAAGGTCCCCAGATATCATAAAAAGATAGTTTTGAATTTAAGACTGAGCAGCGGATCTTCCCTAAATTTAAATAAGACATAATATCACGTAGCCATTGAAGATGTGTAGGAGGGGTAGACTCCTTCCATTTAAGCAAGATTGCTCTCCTTGCTAAAAGAAAGGTAAAAACTAAAACCTGTAGGTTAGAAGTATTTAAAATTATATCTTCATCTGCAATAATACCAAACAAGGCAGTAAGGGGATTTGGGTCAAAATGGACCCTAAAAAGTTGTGAGAAGGTATGGAATACTTCCCACCAAAACTTTTCAATTTTAGGGCAAAACCAAAACATATGAATTAAAGAGGCATCAGCAGAGTTGCATTTATTACAAAGTGGAGAAACATTCAGATAAAAACTGGACAGCTTCTGTTTAGAAATGTAAGCTCTATGAACCACTTTAAATTGTAGAAGAGAATGACGAGCACAGAAAGATTATTTATTAGCCCGTTTAAGAATTTTATTCCATCTATCATCAGAAATCTAAGAATTTAGGTCATCCTCCCAAGCTTTTTTTATTTTATCTAAAAAGTCTTGTCTAGATTCAATCAACAAGTTATAGATACCGGTAATAGAACCATTAACAAAAGGTTTTAAATTTAAAAGATCGTCCATTAAATTTTTATCAGGACCTATAGGAAAAGTAGTTAATTGGAAACGTAAGAAATCTCTAATTTGAAGGTATCTGTAAAAATGTGTTTTTGGGAGTGCAAATTTAGTTGACAATTGGTCAAATGAAGCAAGAGATCCTGAGATAAATAGGTCCCAAAAACACTTCATATCTAGTTCATCCCAATCCTTAAAGACTTTGTCAGTCATGGAAGGGATAAATAAAATAATTAAGGAGAATGGGAGATGATAATGAAAAATTTGCTAAACCAAAATATTTCCTAAATTGAGACCAAATCCTTAAAGTTTGCTTAACAATTATCTGTTACTTTATTTGCTGATAAAGAAGAGTATGATCCAAGAAGAGAGGCAATAGAGGAATTTTTTACAGAATTAACTTCTAAGGAGACCCATGATGGGCAATCTTTATGATAAATATAATAAGACCAGAAAGTAATATTCCTTATATTGGCAGCCCAATAGTAAAACCTAAAATTGGGTAGGGCTAATCCACCCATCTCTTTATTTCTTTGTAGGTAAACTTTACTTAAACGAGCTTGCTTGTTATTCCAAATATAAGATGTTAAAATTGAATCTAAAGAATCAAAGTAGGTCTTAGGAATAAAAATAGGTAAGGCCTGAAAAAGATATAAAAATTTAGGAAGAATCTTCATTTTAATCGAATTAATTCGGCCAATTAGAGATAAAGAAAGAGGAGACCATTTAGAAAGCGTCTTTTTCACATAATTCAACAAAGAGTTTAAGTTTTCTTTAAATAAATTCTTGAAGTTTTTAGTAATTGTTACACCTAGATATGTAAATTGACTTGTAACAACTTGGAATGGAAATTTGGCATTTGATGACGTTAGGTCATTTAAAGGAAATAACTCACTTTTATGTAAGTTCAGCTTATATCCTGAAAAAGAACTAAACTGGGAAATTAAAGAAAGAACAGAAGGTAAAGAAGTTTCAGTGTTAGAGATAAAAAGTAAAATATCATCAGCGTATAATGAAATTTTATGAGTCATACCTTCCCTTAGTATACCAGAAATGTCCTTAGATTCTCGAAATGCTATTGCCAAGGGTTCTATAGCTAAAGCAAAAAGTAAAGGACTAAGAGGGCAACCTTGCCTGTAATTTAAAGGGCTGTAATTTAAAGGGCTTAGAAATTTGAGAGTTAGTAATAACCTGAGCGGTAGGAGACACGTAAATTAATTTAACCCAACGAATAAAATTAGGCCCAAAATTAAACTTTTCTAAGGTCTTAAAAAGATAATTCCACTCAATCCTATCAAAGGCTTTTTCTGCATCTAAGGATAATATACACTCTGATATTTTTTTGGATGGTGAATATATCACATTCAATAACCGACATATATTAAAATGTGAGTAACGATTTTTAATAAATCCTGTCTGGTCATGTGATATAATAGATGGTAAAATATTTTCAAGTCTTTGACCTAAGATTTTGGATAAGATTTTTGCATCAACATTTAATAAAGAGATCGGTCTGTATGAAGAACATTCAGCTGGATTTTTTTTTAAGAATAACAGAAATAAAAGCTTCAAAAAAAGATTGAGGGAGTTTACCTGATTTAAAGGGCTCTCATAAAACAGAGGATAAATAAGGTGTAAGTAACGTAGTGAAAGTTTTATAAAACTCCCCAGGAAAGCCATCAGGTCCTGGGGTCTTACCAGCACGTATAGCCTCAGCCACTTCTTCATTGGAAATAGGCTGAACTAACTGTGTTAGGCTATCAGCAGACAATGTAGGAATGTTGATATTACTGAAAAAAGCATTCATATAGGTATCATCTAAAGAAGAGTCAGACTGATACAACTTAAGGTAAAAGTCTTTAAATACGTTGTTAATTTCAGAATGGTCGGATATCTTAGTACCATTATCTTTAAAATTTCTGTGATTTGACAATTAACTGTAAAAGATTTTAAGCGATTGGCTAATAAACTACCTGTTCTACCCCCGTGAATGTAAAATTGAGTTTTATCTCTCAACAGCTGTCGTTCAATTGGGTAAGTCAGCAGAATATTATACTTGGATTGGATTTCAATACGCTTATCATATATAGTTGGATCTGGAGATAGGGCATACTTTCGATCAAGATCTTTTAATATCGCTGCTTGGTCAGACCTTTCTTTGTCAGCTTTTTTCTTTGTATAGGTAGAGTAAGAGATAATTTCTCCATGAATATATGCTTTAAAAGTATCCCAGACTATAGCACCAGCAATATCTCCTTTAAAATTTTCTTTAAAGACAAAAGTAATACGGTTTTCCAAAAACTTTAGAAAATTTTTATCAGATAACAATGATAAGTTAAAACGCCAACTTCTATTTGGTACGGAGTCAACAGGTAATCTTAAAGCCAGAAGCACAGGTGCATGATCAGACAAAGCAATCTCCTTATAATCACAGGATCGAACCAGTGGAAGCAAGTTTCTATCTATAAAAAAGTAGTCAATCTGAGAGTACATATGATGAACCTGAGAGAAATATGAATATTCCTTTTCTTGGGGGTGTAAAAAACGCCACACATCAAGAATACCACATTGAAATAGAACAGATTTAAAAAGCAGGACTGGTTTATTAGTGACAGGGGTTTTACTTGAAGAGCAATCTAATATAGAGTCAAACCAAAAATTTAAATCTCCACCCATCACTAAGGAATACCGATTCAAATCAGGCAGAAAAGAGAAAAGACGTTCAAAGAACAACGAGTCATCTGTATTTGGAGCGTATATATTCGCAAATAAGATTAGTTTATTCTCAAGACTACCCAAAACAATAACAAAGCACCCATTTGTATCAGAAATTACATTATGTTGAATAAAGGATACATTCTGATCAAACAGGATAGAGATGCCTCTCGATCTAGATTGAGAGGGTGAGTGAAAATGTATACCCTTCCATCCTTTGAAAAAGCATGAAATATCATCTTTACGAATATAGGTTTCTTGGAGAAAGATTATACGAGTTTTAAGTTTCCTGATATAAGAGAAAATCTTATTTCATTTAACAGGGTTATTTAGACCTTTCACATTAAAGCTGAGTATATTAATAAAAGAATCCATCAAGTATTCTTTAGTAATGTATAAAAGGTAAACACAGACATGTAGATAGCGAATAAATAAAACAGTAAAAACCTCCGATCAGCTTTCTGGAAGAACCCATTTCCCCCCTCCCTCCTCCCAAAGAGAAAAATCAGCCAAGGGAGGCTGAAGACTAATTCTAACGTTCCCAACCCAAAACTCCGGTGGCTCCAAAAAATGTATATATGTATAGCTGTGCTGAATCAAGATAATTAAATAAAAATAATTTTTTTATAACTTTCGCAGCTGCCCTATGGCACCCTGCCAGGTGAAGGCATTAGTTTAAGATTAGCACGCCCATTGAGATTAGTGACAAAGCGTTATCAGGAAAATGAACTACTGCAGTGATGCCAGAAAGTTTGTGAACCTTGTGGAACCCTACTTCTGCATAAATATGACCAAAATGCGATCAGATCTACACACAAATCCTAAAACCAAATAAAGGAAACCCGAACCCGATTAAATAAATAACACAATAACATTATACTTGTTCATTTATTTTTTGAGAAAAATGATCCAATATTAAATATACAAGGGGTGATTGATAAGTTTGTGGCCCAAGGTAGAAGGAGTCAATTTTAGAAAACCTAGCACATTTATTTTTCAACATAGTCCCCTCCTACATTTACACACTTAGTCCAGCGGTCGTGGAGCATACGGATCTTGGACCTCCAGAAAGTGTCCACAGCAGTGGTGATTGATAAGTTCGTGGCCTAGGGTAGAAGGAGATGACTTATACAGCTCTCGTTACATGCACATGTAGTTCAACTCTGAGTGATTACGCAGAAAGTTTGAAGTTAATAGCTCATCTTCTACCTTAGGCCACAAACTTATCAATCACTCCTGATGAGTTATTAACTTCAAACTTTCTGCACAATCACTCAATCACTCAATTTCAGTTGAAAGCCACACACGCTGTCCCTGGTGGGGTCTAGGAGTGATGGCGGTCAGCTTGACGCTAGATCCTATCAGAGGCACGGAGAAGGGCAGAGCGAGTGTGCCTCCACGTCCGCTGACAACGGTGGATGAATACCTCGGCAGATGGAACGCCAGCCTCCTCCTCCTGGGCGGGAAACAGTGCAGGTTGGTGGCCAAGGCAGCACTCGAAGGGAGACAGACCGGTGGATGAGGACGGATGAGAGTTTATGGCGTACTCGGCCCAGGGTAGCTGCTGACTCCACACAGAGGGGTTCTGGGAGACCAGACACCGCAATACCGTCTCGAGCTGTTGGTTGGCCGGCTCGGTCTGGCCATTGGTCTGTGGGTGGAGTCCTGAAGACAGACTCACAGAGGCACCCAGAAGATTACAGAATGCCCTCCAGAAGTTGGATGTGAATTGAGAGCCCCTGTCTGACACAACATCTGCAGGTAAACCATGTAATTGAAAAACATGCAGTACTAGTAATCTGGCTGTCTCTTTGGCAGAGGGGAGTTTAGGTAAAGGAATGAAGTGTACAGACTTGGAGAAACAATCAACTGCTGTGAGAATGGTGGTGTTACCATCTGATGGGGGAAGATCGGTGACAAAATCCAGGGCGATGTGGGACCAGGGTCTCTTGGGGATAGACAGGGGTTGTAACAAACCAGCAGGTGATCAGTTAGAGTTCTTGCCTTGAGCACAGACCGAGCAGGCTGAGACGAAGTTGCAGATGTCATCTCCCATGGAGGGCCACCAGAACCGCTGACCAATAAAGGCTTGAGAGTGCTTGGTTCCAGGGTGACAGGATAACCGGGAAGAATGACCCCACTGCAATATCTGTGAGCAGACAGAGCTGGGAACATAAACACTGTTAGTGGGGCATTGACTAGGGGCTGCCTCACTCTGTTGAGCAGCTTGCACCATGGTTACAATGTCCCATTGCGCTGCTCCCACGAGACAGTGAACTGGGAGGATGACATCGGGGACCTCAGGGGTCTCAGAGGAGGGAAATGTTTGGGAGAGGGCATCAGGTTTTCCATTCTTGGAACCGGGGTGGAAGGACAGAGTAAAATTGAATCTTGAGAAAAACAGGGACCAACGAGCTTGACGGGAGTTGAGACGCTTGGCCGTACGGATATATTCCAGCTTCTTGTGATCAGTCCAGACTAAGAATGGCACTTTGGCTCCCTCCAGCCAATGCCTCCACTCCTCCAGAGACAGCTTCACAACCAGCAGCTCCCAGTTTCTGGCATCGTAATTCTGCTCAGTGGGAATGAGGCAGTGAGAGAAGGCACAGGGGTGTACGTTCTCATCCTTGGCTGACCACTGAGAGAGTACAGCTCCTACAGCAATGTCAGACGCATCCACCTCCACAATGAACTGCCGGTTGGTGTCGGGTTGAATCAGGATGGAGGCAGAGGTGAAACGTTCCTTCAGGTCAGTGAATGCTTTTTCAGCAGCAGGGGACCGGGAGAATCTGACAGCCGATGAGGTAAGAGCAGTGAGTGGTGCAGCCAGTGTACTGTAATTTCTGATGAAGTGGCGATAGAGGTTAGCAAAGCCCAGGAAGCGTTGCAACTGCCAATCAGTCAAAGGTTGGGGCCACTCGACCACCACCTTGACCTTCTGTTGGTCCATCTGAATGGAACCGCCTGAAATTACATACCCCAGGAAGGAGACGGTATTGCGATGAAACGCACAATCCTCAGCCTTCACAAAGAGCTGGTTCTCCAGAAGGTGTTGGAGAACTCTGTAGATGTGACCTGTCTATTCAGCAAGGGGCTTAGAAAAAAAATCAAAATGTCGTCGAGATACACAGAAACAAATTGGTTCAGCATGTCCCTGAGAACGTCATTTACCAGGGTTTGGAAGACGGCGGGGGCATTGGTGAGACCGAATGGCATGACCAGATACTCGTAATGGCCTGAGGTGGTGTTGAAGCCGTCTTCCACTCATCCCCTTCACAGATGTGGACAAGACGGTAGGCGTTATGCAGAGCAAGCTTGGAGAAAATTGAGGTTCCTTGCAGTGGTTCAAATGCCGAGGTCATGAGCAGAAGAGGGTAACGGTTCTGAACAGTGACTTCATTCAGTCCCCGGTAATCAATGCATGGACACAAGGAGCCATCCTTCTTTTCAACAAAGAAAAAACTGGCACCAGCAGGGGAGGAAGACAGCCGGATGATGTCTGCAGCTAGAGATTATTGAATGTATTTACTCATGGCTTCTGTTTCAGGTACAGACAGGGAATACGGGCGGCCCCTTGGGGGAGATGTGCCAGGCCAATGGCACAATCATATGAACGATAAGGCGGTATGGAAGTGGCAGGGACTTGCTGAGCACAGCCTTGAGGTCCATGTATTCAGGAGGGATGGCACTAATGTCCGGAAATTCCTTTGAGGGATCTGGGCTTGGAGAGAAGGGAATCTGAGCATGGAGGAAGCAGTGGGAGTGACAGAGTGGGCTCCAGCCTACGATCTTGCGGCTGAGCCAGTGAATATGGAGGTAATGTCTGACCAACTACTGATTGCCCAGGACAATGGGAGCTTGAGGAGAGTCAATAATTTAAAGGGTTAACTATTCACGATTGTTGCTGGATAAACTGAGACTCACTTGGGCTATGACATGGGTGTTGTTAGCCAGTCTCTGACGGTTCAAGGCGCTGGCCACCAATGGTGACTGGAGAGCAGACGTGGATAATCCTCACCGGGCAGCCAAGCCGGAATCAATAAAACACTCCTTCGCACCAGAAGCCACCAAGATGGAGTCTGTTCGCCATTGGACACCCCACTCCAGAGAAGCAGGTATGAGAGTAAGTGGCATCGAGGAGGGCCGGACAGGGGTCACACTCACCAGTACTCCCCGTCCTACTGGTGAGCGTTGGCTTTTACTGGGCAGGTGGAGATGAAGTGGTCTGGTTGGCCACAGTACAGACAGGAACGCCTGCTGATTCTCCTTTGCCTTTCAGTCGGTGTCAGACGGGTACAGTCAACCTTCATAGCTTCAGGCTCTGGAACGGGAATTGTAGATGGGGGCTAATGGCAGGGCAATTGTTGGGCTTGAAATTCTGCCCTGTGTTCGTTTAGGAAGAGAGACAACTTACACCGGAATATTACAAAACGTGGCTTTATTGCAGAATTCGTAACTGGCACAGCGAATCCACGGAGTCGCTGGAGAAGGCGTTCTGGCTTCCCCTTACAATCTGCTCTTATTTATACCCCTTTTCCCCCCAGCACAACCCCCCGTTACATATTAGGTAATATCGGGCACTTGTGTCCATCTTATTGGCCCGCAGCCATACGCTCACGAGTTACCTGTTTCTTTTGTTTACTAAATCGCGTGACACTAGTAGTTTCGATGTAGCGGGGTCCCCAGTTTCGCTCCCCCTCCCTCGCATTCCAGCCTCCTAACATTATGTGTGTTACGTGAGCCACTCCTGACCTGTAATGGCAGTCCCGAATTAATCCCAACAGCAATGTAGACTGATGGGGAGCTTGGAACTCACTCAGTGCCCCAGGGACCCTCTGGAACCCCTCCCTCTGCAGCACTGCAGAAGGCAAACATCAATACGGATGGCCAAATCCACGAGGCCTTCAAAGGTGGCAGGGAGGTTGTGGGTGGCCAACTCGTCATTGATGTCTTCGGATAGGCCACTCAGGAAGGTGTCGTACTGCCTCCGAGTTCCAGCCGCTGGAGGTGGCTAGGGTCCGGAACTTTATGGAGTAATCCGACACAGATCTGTGCCCCTGGTGCATGGGCAGCATTTCACAGGCAGCCTGTCTTTTATCTTTGGAGCGATCAAACACTTTTCTCATCTCTTCAGAAAGTAACTGAAAACTGATGCAGAAAGGGGAGATTGCCTCCCAAATGGCTGTTCCCGATTCTCTCACCTGACCGGACAGTTGGGTGATGACATAGGCTACCTTGGCTTGATCAGTCAGAAGTGTTGTTGGTTGTAATTCAAAACTGAGGGTGCACTGGGAAAGAAAAGAGTGGCAGATACTGGGCTCTCCTGAGTATTTCTCTGGAGGTGGCAGACGGGGCTCTTGGACAGGAGGAGTAAGCAAGAACGTGGAGGGCGGGGTGGAAGATGCAGCTGCAAAATGGTGATGGGCACTCTGGAACAGCTGGAGTGACTGAGTCTGGGCCATAAGATCAGCTACATTGGCAGAAAGCGACTCCACTGCCCTGAACACGGATTCCAGCTGGTTCCGATGTCTCCCCAGCATCACTCCCTGTTGTTCCAGGACAGCTCTCAGACAACCGGGGTCTGCTGGATCCATTCTGGCCAGATTGTACTGCCAGAATGCTGAAGCAGGGATCCAATCACAGACCAAATACTGTGTGCACTGTGATATTTACTGAGAAGCAAATCTGGAGGGGCGACAAAGTCAGCATCAAAGTTCAGGCAGAGATCAAAAATTCCAGAGAAATCCAAAAACCAGAATTGGGAAACTGGCAAAGTCAACATCTGGACAGATAGAGTTCAGATACAAATGCTGGAAAGGCTCAGGAAAATTCACTGGCACAATCTGCCATAAACAGGTGAAAACACAGGACTAAAATACACTGAGCAATAAACAGAGAGGCAGATGATAGGTGGAGCACAATGAGACAGAAGTGGCAGCAAAACAGGTAATAATGAGAAATGGGTGAGAGGTGGAGTACTTAGTAATCCAGGGGCCAGAGTAGAGCAGGAGTGGGGATGGGAGCACATGGGGCATGTAAACAAACAAGAGCACATGGCAATACAAAACCACAGATTGACAGCTCGGGGGAAAACACACAAAAAGACAGAGTTCAATTGGAGGTACTGAGAGTTGGATAATGCAACAAGACAAAGATCAGAAAGACAAAAGTAAATCAACAACAAAATGGTTTAAAAAGAAGAAAATTTGTGTTTTGGAATGGCCGAGTCAAAGTCCTGACCTTAATCCTATAGACATATTGTGGAAGGACCTGATGTAAGCAGTTTATGCAAGGAAGGACCCCCCCCCCCCCACCCCGCATCCCAGAACTGAAGCAGTTTTGTAAGGTGGAATGGCCTAAAATTCCTCCAAGACGATGTGTGGAACTGATCGACAGTTACTGGAAACATTTGATTAAAGTTATTGCTGTACAAGGGGGTGAGGGGGGTCATACCAGTTAGTGAAAGCAAAGATTAACATACTTTTTCCAACAAATTCATGTAATATTGGATCATTTTCTCAATAAATAAATGAACAAGTATATGGTTTTTCTGTTATTTATTTGTTGGGTTCTCTTTATCTAGTTTTTGAGCTTACACATGTGAAGATCTGATCACATTTTAGGTCATATTTGTAACGAAATAGAAAAAATTCTACAGGTTTCACAAACCTTCTAGCATCACTGTATTTGTCCTTAGCACCTGGGGAGCTTTACTTCAAGACAAAGCATGAGTGACTCAAATGCTTACTGGCAACTTTGGAACAGTCTTAATGTTTGAATAAAAGTTAGTTATGCTCTTTAAGAGGCTGTTAAAGTAGGTGTCATGGATGTTTTAGAGTAGACTGGTTGCTACACAAGTTAGACCATTAAGCCACCACAAAGATAGTCTGAGAGTAGCTGAGTGAATCAGAGAATGAATATGCTCATTACAATTGAAGTTAATGTAAATATCTTTGTTGGAAAGCAATATTGTACCTTGCAGGTTTATGAGGACATATTATTCTGTTTGTTTTCTTTAAAGGGAGAAATGTGTTATGGTGTTTGTATGTAATAAAGAACTTCAGTTCCCAGTGTGCAATATGGGTGATTCACTCAGAACTCAAAGTGATGTTGGTGAACAAGACACAGATATGTACTTGGCAGCCTGAAAGCAACAAGTAAAATGTGGTTGAGCTGAAGCCAGGACTGTAGTAATCTGTAAATAATATAGTTCTAGCTTTTACACACACATAAGTTTGTCTTTTCTCAAGAAGAAACATAACATTGTGTCAGAAATAAAATATGAGGTGTGAATATCGAGCATAACGAGCAATTAAGAAAGAGATGATGCCAGCACGAGGAATGATGTTCACCAGGAAGTTAGTGCCTAAAAATCCCCTCATCACATTTTCTGAGGAAATACAACTCAGTGCAGATGTAGTTATTTGAAAGGCTGGATGTCTCTCAGAATTCCCACATCTCACACAAAAATCACATCACAACCCCTTGGAGCCATTCTCACTGCTCTAACTGGGCCTGAACAGATGAAGAATGAAGAAGCTCACCTGATACCCACCTCACCCTAGCCTGTTCTTGTCAAAGCCTGATGAGCCAAAGCCTCCCCACTCTAACCCTGAACCACTCACACAATGGCTGCTCTATATGTCCCTGGCTTATTTTTATTTGACCTTACTAATGAATTGCACCACTGAAAAAAAATTCCCAAAACAATGAGAGAAAAGCTTAATCCTCAGGTACCTTTTAAATTGTTACTTCTCACTTTAAATGTATGCCCTCTAGTTTTAGATTCCTCTACTCTGGAAAGACTGGCCATTCACCTCATCTATACTCATTAATTTATATGTCACTATAAGGTCAGGCCTTCATCTTAACAGCCCTAGCAATAATATAGGACAGTTCACCACAGTACAGGCCCTTCATCTCATAATGTTGTGCCAACCTTTTAACCTATTCCAAGATAAGATCTATCAAATGCTTCCCTCCCACATAGCCCTCCATTTTTTGTTTCATCTATATGCCTACCTAGGAGACTCTTAAATGTCCTTAATGTATCTGCCTCTACCACCACCCACTCTGTGTAAAAAAAACTGTCCCTGACATTCCCCCTATTCTTATCTTTTTCTCCATTCACCTTAAAATGATGCCCTCTTATGTTAGCCTTTTCCACCCGGGAAATAAAAGGTGTTGGTTGTCCGCTCGATCGCTGCCTCCTATCATTTTATACACCTCAATTAAGTCATATTTCATCCTCCTTCACTTCAAAGAGAAAAGCCCTAGCTCACTTATTCTTTCTTCATAAGATGCTCCAGGCAGCATCCTGGTAAATCTCCCCTGCACTTTCTCTAAAGCTTTCGCATTCTTCCTATAATGAGGTGACAAGAATGGAACACAGTACTCCAAGTGTGGTCTAATCAGAGTTTTACACAGTTGCAAAATCACCTCATGAACTCAACCTTCGACTACTAGAGACTAACACATCATACCCCTTCTTAACTACTATATCAACTTGCATGGCAACTTTGAAGGATCTACGGACATAGATCCCAATATCCCAGTGTTCCTCTATACTACTAAAAATCCTGCCATTGACCCTGTATTCTGCCTTCAAGTTCGATTTTCCAAATTGATTCACTTCACTTTCAGTTCTGCCTGTTGTGCAGAGGTACCAGGAGTCTTGCTTCCTGATGCCAGCAGTTCTGTTTCAGAAACAATGGGCCATCCAGCTATCCAAATTCCTCCCTTAATTATTGAGGAGCCAATGGAGTACAGAATCAAATCTGGGTTTAGTAGAGGTATTTTCTCGTAATAATTTGGATCTTCATGGAACCTCATTATCTTTACACAGTGATGGCCATCATAATCTAACAGGAATCAGCATATTCATTCCCAATCAGTAAGTTAACATATACTGCAAACCATCTAGATCTTGCTCTATCCAGGCAAGCAAGCATTGCAGGTAAGTTCTTAGTCAGCTTTGAATTCAACGATACTTCCATTACATCTGAAATTGTTTGGTGAAACCGTGTTATCAGATCAGGATTTGTGAGGCAGAGGATTGAACTTGGTAAGCTTGTTCCTTTTGCCTATCTTCTATACCAGCAACTGCTAGCCCAATGTCTTTTTATTTACCACCATACTGACAACTTGTTTTAGGGGATTGGCCTCGGAGATGTGACTCAGTCTGAGAAAGCTGCGGTGTACGCTATGAATTCCAGACCCGCTTTCTTGGTTGGTTATTTGTCGTTGGCTGTTGACTAGCAAGCAATGGCTGTTGACCCATGGGCAGTGGCTGTTGATTAGCAGGGAATTGACCCACCTGTAATGATCTTATTCGGATTTCAATATCTCAACTCACTTGTTTGGCAGCTTGCACTAGCTCACTATATGAAGTAACAACTTCACACCAATATGCTTTTGTCAACTTCACTATTTTTGGCAATATCTGGTTTCAAACCATAACCATAAACCATCCTTAAAAGTTAACTTTATATGTATAGACAATGCTTTCTTCATTTATTCCCAGAATACCTGAATAACTTATCATTGCTAAGCTGTGGCATTCCTCGCGTTCAGAAAAATCCTCTGAAATCTGTCGCTTGCATCAACCACTTTGTTACAATCAGTCTGTATCGGGGCCTGGTCTTTCAACCACCTCTTAACATCATCACAACTATCTTGTGAACTTTGCTTCTCATTTCCCATGTTGTTGTCAACTCTATGAGTCAACTGTCTAACTTGATGAGAGGCCAACAAGCAGCCAAAGTTTGGATGCCATCTTATGGGTGTAATTTGTATATGTATGTTCTTAAAACATTGCAGAGCAAGATTCGGAGATTTGGAGCAAGAAAGCTGTGAGTGAACGGCTGATTTTCGGAGTGAAGGCAGTCTTTAACACTCGGGGTAAAAGAGAGGCAAGAGTGCGCAGGCGCGTGACATCAACCAGTAGAGCACGAAAGGTTTAAAAAGATCGCCATATCCAGCGGGCAGTGGAGTGAGAGGCAGCAGAGTGATAGGGCTTTGGCGAAACGGGCTTAGGCGGTAACAGGATGAGGTGAGCTAGGTTTACCGGTGTTACTTGTGGAAAGGAGGAACTATGTGTGTGAGGCCAGTTTTCTGTGCTCGGTTGTCAGATGCGGAGGGTCCTGGAGCCTCCCAGCCTCTTGGACAGCCTTATCTACACCCAGTGTGTCAAGCTGCAGCTCCTAAGGTACCAAGTTAGGGAACTTGAGATGCAGCTCGATGACCTTCACATGGTCAGGGAGAGTGAAGAAGTGATAGAAAGGAGTTACATGCAGATGGTCACACCGGAGCCACGGGAGACAGACAAGTGGGTCACAGTCAGGAGGCAGAAGGGGAAGAGTCAGGTACTAGAGAGTATCCCTGTGGCTGTAACCCTTGACAATAAGTACTCCTGTTTGAGTACCGTTAGGGGGGGACAGCCTACCTGGGGGAAGTGACAGTGGCCGTGCCTCCGGCACAGAGTCTGGCCCTGTGGCTCAGAAGGGTAGGGAAAGGAAGAGGAAGGCAGTAGTGATAGGGGACTCTATAGTCAGGGGTTCAGACAGGCGATTCTGTTGACGCAGGAAAGAAATTCAGATGGTAGTTTGCCTCCCAGGTTCCAGGGTCCGGGATGTTTCTGATCACATCCAAGATATCCTGCGGTGGGAGGGAGAACAGCCAGAGGTCGTGGTACATATTGGTACCAATGACATAGGTAGAAAAAGGGAAGAGGTCCTGAAAGAAGACTACAGGGAGTTAGGAAGGAAGTTGAGAAGCAGGACCGCAAAGGTAGTAATCTCAGGATTACTACCAGTGCCACGCAACAGTGAGAATAGATAAATGCATGGCTGAGGGATTGGAGCAGGGGGCAGGGATTCAGATTTCTGGATCATTGGGACCTCTTTTGGGGCAGGTGTGACCTGTAGAAAAAGGTTGGGTTGCACTTGAATCCCAGGGGGACCAATATCCTGGCGGGAAGATTAGCTAAGGCTACCGGGGAGAGTTTAAACTAGAATTGTTGGGGGGTGAGAACTGAACTGAAGAGACTGAGGAAGAAGAGGTTGGCTCACAAATAGAGAAAGCTTGTAGGCAGTGTGAGAGGGAGGATAGGCAGGTGATAGAGAAGGGATATGCTCAGACCAAAGATTTGAGATGCATCTATTTTAATGCAAGGAGTGTTGTGAACAAAGCAGATGAGCATGGATTATTATTTGGAGATACGATATAGTGGCCATTACAGAGACTTGGATGGCTCAGGGATAAGAATGGTTACTTCAAGTGCCGGGGCTTAGATGTTTCAGAAAGGACAGGGAGGGAGGCAAAAGAGGTGGGGGCGTGGCACTGTTGATCAGAGATAGTGTCACGGCTGCAGAAAAGGTGGACGCCATGGAGGGATTGTCTATGGAGTCTCTGTGGGTGGAGGTTAGGAACAGGAAGGGGTCAATAACTTTACTGGCTGTTTTTTTATAGACCACTCAATAGTAACAGGGATATCGAGGAGCAGATAAGGGAAACAGATCCTGGAAAGGTGTAATAGATTCAAGATTCAAGATTCAAAAACTTTATTGTCATTCCAACCACACATCAGCTCTGCAGGGCAGAATGAGACAGCGTTTCCCAGGGGCAAGTGCAATCATAACATAACAAACGCAGCAATAAATAGTAAAACACAACAGCCACATGTCGGTTAAAATCAAGTTATAAGTGTCCAGTGCAAGTTAAAAGTGTCCAAAGCAGTGTCAGGTAGAGCAGCTATTTAGCAGTCTGACTGCCTGTGGGAGGAAGCTGTTTAGTAGCCTTGTGGTTTTAGTTTTGATGCTCCTGTAACGTTTACCTGATGGCAAAAGAACAAACAGTTCATGGAGAGGGTGTGAGGGGTCTTTAATGATGTACCGTGTCTTCTGGAGGCATTGACTCTGAAAGAGGTCTTGAACAGAAGGTAGGGAGACCCCAATAACCTTCTCTGCTCCCCTAACCACCCTCTGCAAGGCTTTTTTGTCGGCAGCACTGCAGCTGGAGTACCAGGTTGTGATGTAAAAGGTCAGCACACTCTCAACCACGCCTCTGTAGAATGTAGTTAAGATGTTAATGGGGAGTGATGCTTGTTTAAGTTTCCTCAGAAAGTGCAATCTCTGCTGGGCCCGTTTCACAATCCCAGTGGTGTTCCTAGACCAGGTGAGATTGTCCGAGATCTTCACCCCAAGGAACTTGATGTTTTCCACTGTCTCCACTGTGGAGCCACTGATGCTGAGGGTGTGTGCTCAGGCTGAGACCGTCTAAAATCGACGATCATCTCCTTGGTTTTGGTGACATTAAGCATCAAGTTGTTGTCACTGCACCAGCTCTCTAGGTGTTTGACCTCCTCCCTGTACATTGTTTCATCATTTTTGCTGATGAGCCCCACCACTGTGGTATCATCAGCAAATTTAATGATCAGGTTCCCCTTGAATCTGGCTGCACAGTCATATGTTAACATTTCAGTTCAGTTTCAGTTTATTGTCATTTAGAAACCACAAATGCAATGCAATTAAAAAAGAGACAATGTTCCTCCAGAATGATACCACAATAGCACATGACAAAACAGATTACACCAGAAAATCCACATAATGTTTGGTAATTCCCAAATCCAGAGTCTAGAGAGGCTGCTGCGTATTAATATCACTCTACCATCTTAGCACGTTCCCGGAACTGAGCTCCTAATAACAGAGTTGGCATGATGGCAGATTTTAATTTCACAATTATTGATTGGCATCTCCCTAGACTAAGGGGTTTAGATGGGGTGGAGTTCGTTAGGTGTGTTCAGGAAGGTTCCTTGACACAATACATAGATAAGCCTACAAGAGGAGAGGCTGTGCTTGATTTGGTACTGGGAAATGAGCCTGGTCAGGTGTCAGATCTCTCAATGGAAGAGCATTTTTGAGATAGTGATCATAATTCTATCGCCTTTACAATAGCATTGGAGAGAGATAGGAACAGACAAGTTAGAAAAGTGTTTCATTGGACTAAGGAGAATTATGAGGCTATCAGGCAGGAAATTGGAAGTTTAAACTGGAAACAGATGTTCTCAGGGAACAGTATGGAAGAAATGTAGCAAATGTTCAGGGGATATTTGTGTGGAGTTCTGCATAGGTATGTTCCAATGAAATAGGGAAGTTATGGTAGGGTACAGGAACTGTGGTGTACAAAGGCTGTAATAAATCTAGTCAAGAAGAAAAAAAAACTTACAAAAGGTTCAGAGAGCTAGGTAATGTTAGAGATCTAGAAGATTATAAGGCTAATAGGAAGGAGCTTAAGAAGGAAATTAGGAGAGCCAGAAGGGGCCATGAGAAGGCCTTGGCGGGCAGGATAAAGGAAAACCCCAAGGCATTCTACAAGTAAGTGAAGAGCAAGAGGATAAGACGTGAAAGAATAGGACCTATCAAGTGTGACAGTGGGAATGTATGTATGGAACCGAAGGAAATAGCAGAGGCACGTAATGAATACTTTACATCAGTATTCACTATGGAAAAGGATTTTGGTGATTGTAGTGATGACTTGCAGCAGACTGAAAAGCTTGAGCATGTAGATATTAAGAAAGAGGATATGCTGGAGCTTTTGGAAATCATCAAGTTGGATAAGTCACCGGGACCGGATGAGATGTACCCCAAGCTACCGTGGGAGGCGAGGGAGGAGATTGCTGAGCCTCTGGCAATGATCTTTGCATCATCAATGGGGACAGGAGAGGTTCCAGAGGATTGGAGGGTTGTGGATGTTGTTCCTTTATTCAGGAAAGGGAGTGAAGATAGCCCAGGAAATTATAGACCAGTGAGTCCTACCTCAGTGGTTGGTAAGTTGATGGAAAAGATCCTGAGAGGCAGGATTTATGAACATTTGGAGAGATATAATATGATTAGGATAGTCAGCATGGCTTTGTTAAGGGCAGGTCGTGCCTTACAAGCCTGATTGAATTTTTTGAGGATGTAACTAAACACATTGATGAAGGTGGAGCAGTAGATGTTGTATATATGGATTTCAGCAAGGCATTTGATAAGGTACCCCATGAAAGGCTTATTGAGAAAGTAAGGAGGCATGGGATCCAAGGGGACATTGCTTTGTGGATCCAGAACTGGCTTGCCCACAGAAGACAAAGAGTGGTTGTATACGTGTCATATTCTGCAAGGAGGTCAGTGACCAGCGGAATGCTTCAGGGATCTGTACTGGGACCCCTTCTCTTTGTGATTTTATAAATGACCTGGATGAGGAAGTGGAGGGATGGGTTAGTAAGTTTGCTGATGGCACAAAGGTTGGAGGTGTTGTGGATAGTGTGGAGGGCTGTCAGAGGTTACAGCAGGACATTGAAAGGATGCAAAACTGGGCTGAGAAACGACAGATGGAGTTCAACCCAGATAAGTGTGAAATGTTTCATTTTGGTAGGTCAAATACGATGGCAGAATATAGTATCAATGGTAGGATTCTTGGCAGTGTGGAGGGTCTGAGGGATCTTGGGGTCTGAGTTCATAGGACGCTCAAAGCAGCTGCACAGGTTGACTCTGTGGTTAAGAAGGCGTATGGTGTATTGGCCTTCATCAATCATGGATTTGAATTTAGGAGCCAAGAGGTAATGTTGCACCTATATAGGACCCTGGTCAGATCCCACTTGGAGTACTGAGCTCAGTTCTGGTCACCTCACTACAGGAAAGATGTGGAAGCCATAGAAAGGGTGCAGAGGAGATTTACAGGGATGTTGCCTGGATTGGGAAGCATGTCTTATGAGAACAGGTTGTGTGGACCCGGCCTTTTCTCCTTAGAGCGAGGGAGAATGAGAGGTGACCTGATAGAAGTGTATAAGATGATGAGAGGCATTGGATCATGTGGATAGTCAGAGGCTTTTTCCCAGGGCTGAAATGGTTGCCACAAGAGGACACAGGTTTAAGGTGCTGGGGAGTAGGAACAGAGGAGATGTCAGGGGTAAGTTTTTTACTCAGAGCATGGGGAGTGTGTGGAATGGGCAGACGGCAACAGTGGTGGAGGCGGATACGATAGGGTCTTTTAAGAGACTTTTGGATAGGTACATGGAACTCAGAAAAATAGAGGGCTATCGATAAGCCTTGTAATTTCTAAGGTAGGGACATGTTCGGCACAACTTTGTGGGTATTGTGCTGTAGGTTTTCTATGTTTCTGTTGAAGCTCAGTCCAGGTCTTTAAACTTCCATTTTTTTTTAATGTGGAGTTTCTTTGGACCATTATCTATCTTTACCTGTTCAGGAGGTTGATGAAACACTATCTGTCTCCTTTCATAACTTCTATCTTTAGTCCTGCATGTCTTCACTTCCTTGGGCTACACTGAGGCAGCCGTGACATAGCTACCAATCCTATCACTGTCATCCTTACTTGAGTCACTAGAGGACGCTATAGACTACAGGCTGCAAATCATAGTCGTGGAGTAATACCAGAGAGAAAGGTCCTTCGGGCCATCCATTCAGTGCTGAACCATTTAAACTGCCTAATCCCATCGATCTGCACCGCGGTGGACCACAGCCCTCCATACCCTTCTCTTTAATGCACCAACCAAAGTTCTCTTCAAAGTTGAAGTCAAAATCATGTCTGCACTGGCAGCTCGTTCCACACTCTCACCACCCTCTGAGAGAAGAAGTTTCATGTCTTGCTGAAATCCAGGTGGATAACACCCACTGCCTTGCCTTCATCAGTTTTCTGTGTAACAACCTTTGAAAAGCACTATAAGATTGGTTTGTCATGATCTACCATGCAGAGAGCAATGCTGACTATCCATAATCAATCCCTGTCTATCCGAATACTCATATCCAATCTCTTAGAATACCTTCCAATAACTTCCCACTACTGATGTCGGGCTCACTGGCCTGTCATTTCCTGATTTATTCTTTGAGCCTTTTTCAAACAGCAGAACAACATTGGCTGTTCCCTAGTCCTCCAGTACCATTTGCTAAGGATGATTTAAATCTCAGCAATTTCTGCACTGGCCTCCCACAGGGTTAGAAGGAACACCTTGTCAGGCAGGCCCTGGGGATTTATCCACCCTAATTTGCCTCGCTGCTGCTTTGTCTCACTTCTATAGACTCTGTGCCCCTCTCCTGAGTTAATACAGATGCAAAAGTCCATTTAAGATCTTCTCCATCTCTTCTGGCTCCCTGTATAGATTACCATTCTGATCTTCAGAGGATTAGTTTTGTCCCTTGCAATCACTTTGCTCTTAACATCTCTGTAGCAGCTGTTAGGATTCTCCTTCGCCTTGTCTGCTAGAGCAAGCTCATGCAAGGCCTTGGTGTGACCGCACCTAGAATATTGTGAGCAGTTTTGGTCCCCTAATCTGAGGAAAGACATTCTTGCCATAGAGGGAGTACAGAGAAGGTTCACCAGATTGATTCCTGGGATGGCAGGACTTTCATATGAAGAAAGACTGGATCGACTAGGCTTACACTCACTGGAATTTAGAAGATTGAGGGGGGATCTTATTGAAACATATAAAGTTCCAAAGGGATTGGACAGGCTAGATGCAGGAAGATTGTTTCCGATGTTGGGGAAGTCCAGAACAAGGGGTCACAGTTTAAGGATAAAGGGGAAGCCTTTTGGGACTGAGATGAGGAAAAACTTCTTCACACAGAGAGTGGTGAATCTGTGGAATTCTCTGCCATAGGAAGCAGTTGAGGCCAGTTCATTGGCTATATTTAAGAGGAAGTTAGATATGGCCTTTGTGGCTAAAGGGATCAGGGGGTATGGAGAGAAAGCAGGTACAGGGTTCTGAGTTGGATGATCAGCCATGATCATACTGAATGGCAGTGCAGGCTCAAAGGGCCGAAAGGCCTACTCCTGTACCTATTTTCTATGCTTCTATGCCTTCTCGTAGCCTTTCTGATTACTTTCTTAAATATTCTGTTGCATTTCTAATGCTCCTCAAGTACTTCATTTCTTCCGAACTGCCGAGACCTGCTATACACTGCCTTTTCTTTCAAACCAGGGCCTCAATATCTCTGGAAAACCAAAGTTCCTAAACCTGCTATCCTTGCTTTTTATTCTGATGGGCACATGCAAGCTTTCTACTCTCAAAATTTCACTTTTGAAGGCCTCTTACTAACCAAGTAGGCATGTTATATTTGAATGCGTGCAGTAAGGTAGATGAACTTGTAGCACAGTTGCAGAGAGGCATGTATGATGTTGTAGGTATCACTGAATCATGGCTAAAAAAGCTGTGAGATTAATGTCCAAGGATACACATTGTATCGAAAGAACAGGCAGGAAAACAGAGTGGGTGGTATTATGTTACTGGTAAAAAATGAAATCAGATCATTAGAAAGAGGGGACTTGGGATCAGGTGTCATATCATCGTGGATAGAAACAAGGATAAAAAGACCCTGATGGGAGATGTATACAGACCCCCCAAACAGCAACAAGGATGTGGTCTACAAATTCCAACAGAAGATAGAAAATGCATGTCAAAAGAGGGAATTCCATATACAGGTAAATCGAGAAAATCAGGTCTGTGCTGGATTCTTGGGGGGGCATTTCTAGAGTGCCTGTGGCTGAACTCACTAGGGGATCAGCTATTTTGGATTGGGTGTTGTGCGATGAACCAGAACTGATTAGTGCATTGAGTGTGAAATAACTTTTAGTGGAAAGTGATCATAATATGATTGAATTCACCCTGTAATTTGAGGAGAAGCTAGTCAGATGTATCCATATCACAGTGGAGTAAAGGGAATTACAGAGGCATGAGGAGTTAGCCAACATTGACTGGAAAAACACTGGCAGGGATGATGCAGAGTAGCTCCATCTGAAATTCTTGAAAGCCATTTGGAAGGCACTGGATATATACATCCCAAAGAGGAAGAAATACTGTATTCTAAAGGCAAGATGACACAACTGTTGCTTACAATAAAAGTCAAAGCTAACATAAAAGCCAAAGAGAGGGCATAGAGCAAAAATAGTGGGAATTTAGAGGATTGGGAAGCTTTTAAAAACCAACAGAAAGCAACTAAAAAAGTCATTAAGGTAAAGATGGAATATGAAAGTTAGCTAGCCAGTAATATTAAAGAAGATTTAAAGAAACAGAAGTTTCTTTAGATAGATTAAGAGTAAGAGACAAGAGTGAATATCAGACTGCTGGAAAATGACCCTGGAGAGGTAGTAATGGGGGATAAGGAAATGGCAGACAAACTGAATAAGTATTTTGCATCACTCTTCACCGTGGAAGGCACCAGCAATATGGTGGAAGTTCCAGCTGTTAGGGGTCATGAAGTGTGTGGTTATCATTACCAGAGAGAAAGTTCTTGGGAAACTGAAAGGTTTAAAGGTAGACAAGTCACCTGGACCAGATGGTGTACACCCCAGGGTTCTGAAAGATGTGGCAGAAGAGATTATGGAGGCGTCGCCCAAGAGTCACTAGATTCTGGAAGACTGGAAATTTGCAAATGTCATTCCACTCTTCAAGAAGGAAGCAAGACAGAAGAAAGGAAACTGTAGGCCAGATAGTCTGACCTCAGTGACTGGGAAGATGTTGAAGTCAATTATTAAGTATGAGGCCTAGGGGTACTCAAGAGGCACATGATAAAATAGGCTGTTTCTCAAGGGAAAATCTTGCTTGATAAATCTGTTGAAATTCCTTGAAGTATTAATAAGTAGGAAAGATAAAGGAGAATCAGTTGATGCCGTAGAAACATAGAAAACCTACAACACAATACAGGCTCTTCAGCCCACAAAGCTGTGCCAAACATGTCATTACCTTAGAAATTACCTAGGGTTACCCATAGCCCTCTATTTTTCTAAGCTCCATGTACCTGTCCAGGAGTCTCTTGAAAGGCCCTATCGTATCCACCTAAACCACAGTCGCCAGCAGCCCATTCCACACTCACCACTCTGCATAAAAAACTTACTCCTAACATCTCCTCTGTACCTACTTCCAAGCACCTTAAAACTGTGCCCTCTTATGCTAGCTATTTCAGCCCTGGGAAAAAGCTTCTGATTATCCAAACAATCAATGCCTCTCATCATTTTATACACCTACTTGGATTTTCAGAAGGCCTTTGACAAGGTGCCACGAGACTGCTTAACAAGCTACGAGCCCACAGTATTGCAGGAAATATTCTAGCATGGATAAAGCAGTGGCTGATTGGCAGGAGGCAAAGAATGGATATAAAGCGGGTCTTTTCTGACTGCCGGTGACTAGTGGTGTTCCACAGAGGTCTGAGCTAGGATCAATTCTTTTTACCTTATATGTCAAAGGTTTGGATGATGGAATTGATTGTTTCGTTGCAGTTTGCAGACGATATGAAGATAGCTGGAGGGGCAGGTCATTTTGAGGCAGTAGAGAGGCTACAGAAGGACTTAGACAGATGGAAGAACAGGCAAAGAAACGGCAGGTGAAATACAGTGTCAGGAAGTGTATTGTCATGCACTTTGGGAGAAGAAATGAAACTGTCGCCAATTTTTTAAATGGAGAGAAAATACAAAAAACTGAGATGCAAAGGGACTTGGGAGTCGTTGTGCAGGATTCCCTAAGGGTTAACTTGCAGATTAAGTATGTGATGAAGAAGTACAATGTTAGCATTCATTTCAAGAGGACTAGAATATAAAAGGAAGGATGTAATGTTGAAACTTTATAAAGTACTGGTGAGGCCACTTATTGAGAGCAGTTTTGTGCCTCTTATCTTATAAAGGATGTGCTGAAACTGGAGATGGTTCAAGAGGTTTGTGAAAATGATACCAGAGTTGAATGGCTTGTCATATGAAGATTTTCTGATGACTCTGAGCCTCTATTTACTAGAATTCAGAAGAATGAGCGGTGATCTCATTGAAATCTATCGAATGGTGAAAGGTGGTAGAGCAGATGTGGAGAGGACGTTTCTTATGGTGGGAGAGTCCAAGACCAGAGGTCACAGCCTGAGTATAGAGGACGTCCTTTTAGAACAGAGTTGAGGAAGAATTTCTTTAGCCAGAGAGTGGCAAATCTGTGGAGGCCAAGTCTTTATGTATATTTAAGGCAGAGGTTGATAGATTCTTGATTGGTCATGGCATGAAGGGATACTTCTGCTCCTATATCTTTTGGTCTTATAACAGAATTTTCCTTCACTCTTAAACTTCTACGAGATGGCATATTGAAGCGAGAACAAGGCAACTTCTCGGACAATTTGCAAAATAGGAAGGAGGTCTTACCTCCTATTTAAATATAGTTTAAATTGAAGTTTCCATTTCATCTGGAATTCTTCCAAGTCCTTAAATCTTCACGACCATTTACCGACTAGGCCAAAATTGCTGGATCCTGATGTTTTTGATCCAAGGTTCATTGGAAGTCAAGAACAAGGCATAAAATTTGTTGGTTATGATTGTTTATTAAGCATTACAAGAATGAAACTAGGAGAAAGGAAAGAGAGGGAGAAAGACAAAGAGCCTAGTTGAGGAGGGGTGGCAGGGGAGGGGGGTTTGTTGAAGACAGACAGAAGATGAAGAGACTGATTCAATATGCGTGGGCTGGTCCTCTTATGCCAGTTTGCTAATTCTATTGAATTTCCATAGATAACAGTTAACCAATGAGATAGCTCCTATTCAATTAATGTGATATTTGCCACTAAAAAAAACTCAAAAAACAAACAAATGCAACGACTAAATAACACACTGAACAATTACATGCACATAGGTAATTATATAAAATACAAACAAGCATAAGAAAGTTAAACAATAAGGGAAATAACAATTATATAGTCCAATCAAACAGAAACAGTAGTACACTTGCAAATACAGCTCAGAATAAACTTTAATAAAGCTCTTAAAAAGTACATTTTCAAAGCAGCACACACGAAATGCTGGAGGAACCCAGCAGGTCAGGCAGAATCAATGGAAATGAACAGTCGGTGTTTCAGGCTGACACCCTTCTTCAGGACACTCAGCCCGAAGCACGACTGCTTGTTCATTTCCATAGATGCTGCTGGCCTGCTGAGTTCCTCCAACATTTTGTGCGTGTTGCTTTGGATTTCCAGCATCTTCAAAATTTCTCATGTTTACAGTACATTTTCAACATGGAAGACTTAATTTCACAGCAAACTTTCCAGAAATCTCAAATATTATCCTTCTGCCTGGAAGATATTCCTGGAGGTCAGTCCACAATTTCCCCAATTATCCAAAGCACACTAGGCTAATGCAAGCTTAAACACTGCATGGAAACTCTTAGTGTGCATGGAAGACCTTTGTATAATCTTTCTGATGGGAAAAATATCTATAACACAGCAGTATCCCTAAAAGAAACTCAAATTTGATGTTAAAATGTTACTGCATTTTTCGAAGGTCAAAAGGCACCCTTGATACTTATGAAAGCTTCTATCATGCTAATATGTAAAACAGGGGTGTCAAACTCATTTTAGGTCACGGGCCGGATTGAGCAAAATGCAGCTTCATGCGGGCCGGATCAGTTGGACGCATGCGAACGCAGCTTTCGTTGCCTCCGTTTTTTCAGCCTGCTCTCATGTGTCTCAGTCTCTGCTATAACTACAAAGTGTTTCACTTTACAAATTCCGTTTCTTATGAAGAAGACTGCCGAGCAAGACTGCCGAATAAACACTCAAAACCCTGAAAACCTGGTACCTGAATAAACTCAGCATTAGCCATATCATACGCCATAGGCGCTTCGATTACTGGGGCCAGCTTTAATAGTAATTAGATATTATCTCGCGGGCCAAAGATAATTCCACCGCGGGCCTCGAGTTTGACATATATGTGTAATAACATTAGAACATCTGACTGTTTTTAAAAAATGTGTATTCATGGATAATTTTAGAAATTAAGGCACATAAATTATCAAGGAAATCACTGGCTCTTGTACAAACACAACCGCTTTGACAACTGAAATATTGAGCACAATTTTTATTTACTGGTTGGGTTCTTGAACTGAACACACATTTTTCCAATCTATTCTTCATTGTAACAGTAATCTCTTTTCACATGCTAAGAACAGTTTTGTGTTAAATCCTTCACTTTGTCCATATTGTGATCAATTGCTCCACTGAGAAAATGCAACCAGTTGTTTTCTGATTCAGGACACACGTGACTGGATCTGTGCCAGAAAAAAAATGAATTTGTTCATTAAAACATAACACAACACCAAACAGAAAAACATCCACTATATAATGAATTGGTCACACTTTCCGAATTTCAAAATTTAATAAATTAGATGAATGTTACTTCAACACATCACTGGTAATGCCAAATGACACATTAATGATCGATAATCACATTCCAACCTTGTTTACCAAATCAAAACAGCCAATTTATAATCTCCACTGTCACCCTCAGTTGTTCCCCATCAGCAAATTCTATCATTGCACAATAAAGGCTATTTTTTTTTTTAAACAGATACGAAAAGATTGTGGGCAACATTATTAATCAGAGTAACAGGTGCAACATATTCTCACAAATGCAGGTGTGAATGGTTGCTATGAGTTCAAGCACATCTTGCAACAGAATAAAGGTTGATGCAATCTGACAAGGGAAAACACAATGTCCCACAACTTATCACTAGCATCACATTTTTTCCCCAACTGCACATTGCATCTTCACTCCAATGCCTCCACCACTTCCCTCTCAAATCCTAATTTATACTTTGCTGTTTCACAGCTGACAATTTCCATTTACTTTGATCTATAATTCATATTATAATTCATCTAGAAAGGTGGGCAGGCAGTCCCCGGGTTACGTACGAGTTCCGTTTCTGAGCCTGTCTTCAAGTCGGATTTGTACTTAAGTCAGAACCAGAACATCCGGTATTATTTAGCGTCAGTCAAACGTGTCTCTTAGTATATAGTATATATTTTACCTTTCCATGCATATAAAACACTTAAGAAACATATGTATTCCAATAATTAAACCACTGCGTTGCCTAGTAATAATTGTAGCTTTCATCGGGGCAGGGCCTTTCACATGCTCCATTATTCTCACTTTATCCGTTATCCTTTAAAATTGTTCCGATCTGTAGCCTAACGCTTTTCCAATGACCGATGGCGTTTCACCTCTTTCCAAACGCTTTATTATTTCCACTTTATTTTCAATCACGATCGCTTCCCGTCAATGGAACAGAAACACTGCGGGCGGTGGGTCCTGAGCTGCGCCGGCTCCCAAGATCCGTTGGGTCCTAAGGACCACCGCACTGAATTCCCCGGGTCCTAAATGGGACAAATAGGGGCTGTGCTAGGTTTGGGTATTTGATCATCCACAATATTCCACGTGGGAATTTAAACTGGACGTGGCAGTGTTTTTTTTTTTACGAGGTCGAGTTGCAAGCTCAACATCAAGCCGGCACGGATGGTACGGGAGTCACCGGATCAACAACAACCCAGCACGGGAGCGGCCTGTCACTGGATCGAACCTCCATTCTAGAGCCCAGCGCTGATCTCATTGCGCCACCAGCCGACTGGAACGGGGAGGGGGGGGCGGGGTCAGGATGAATCTTACTAAGAAAAATTTAAGCCAAATCCAAAGTTAAACACTCAACACAGTGTCAACAGCAACGATTTAAAATGGCGGACGGCGTTCTCCATCCTCGGTTCGTAAGTACGAGTTGTCCGTAAGTCAGACGTTCGTAACTCGGGGACTACCTGTACTGTCTTACCCACACCTCTGTTCAGGTAATCAACTTACATTGACTCCAGCCTCGTCTTCCTATTAACACTCTCTCTTTCTCATTCCTCAATGTTTACCAATTACACCCTACCATTCTTCCAGCTGACTTAGCTGAGTTTTGTTGTCAAAGACAGAGTACTTTAATTCTGGCACCTTTGAATCTTCTTCAGACTGTCCATTGATTTCCACAACCTTTGATCTCTTGAAGTTAGTGACCAGGTATTATCCCACACGGCATTCTGCTGAGACCTCAACTATTCAACGGGCTACTTAAAGACCCAAATTAGTAACATCTTATCATTTGAAAAAAATGAGCTGAAAAGGAAAATACTTAAGGTATAATACCCTGGTAAAATATTGAACTCACTTAGTTATTTCCAGAGCTTTGTTTAAGACAGAAGCAACCTTTGCAGCCTGAAATAACAAAAAAAATCTGAAAATAATCCAGTTAAAATATATTTTCCAATAACTTGTTAGAAAACTTACAAGATTCCCATTAATCAACCAAGGCCATCATATTAAATGCAACATTTCCTAGGGTATAAGACAGTTCATATGTTGACCTCTCGAAGACAGAAGGACATGATTGAATAGTAGAAATGTGTTGAATATCTTTTAATCCACTTGGCTGATCATAATTTTTTAAAAATCAGAACTTGCACTTTTAGAGAAAAATAATTTGCGTGCACAGTTTAAAAGCAGGTTCAATGATGTTTTTTCATAAAATACGTTTGGATATATTGTACCGAACCAGTGAGTCTCGAGATCTGGCTCTAATAGCCAATCAGTTGGTTCAGATTAATTTAATCACAGTGAATTACATTGTTTGCGTTAACAACTAGTCTGCCCACAGCACCGAGTGTGCACAGTGAGCAGACCACAAGTCTCACCGAATATTCTGCCATCAATTCAGTATGAGCACAACTTAGCATGAACACCATAAGCAACGAGATGGCACCAGCGAACAATGCGACTAAAGGCATCATCTTTCAGACCGTTCACAAAACTACTCCTTCTACTTCCTTTTCATTCAAATATGATTCTGCTACTAAGCTTTGATACGTGATTGAAACCAGTGGTTTACATTTTGATGGTGTATTTTTGGACTAATTGAGCAACCTCGTGCTTTGCTGTCTCTGAGGGAACTCGGTAAGGTTTAGAGCAGAGTGTGCAGCCTGGAGATGGGACACGAGCCCATGATCACCAATCTTGCCGACTAAAGCATCAAACAAGATTGAAAGCAACAAGAACGAGAGGGGAAGGTGCCAGCTGCTGCATTTGGCTGGTCTCTCTTTCCCTCGCATTTGCTGCTGCCAGAGGATGGTGTCAGAGTCCTGAGTCTTGGGCAAGGTTTAATCAACATGATTTGTGGATTGTACTCTATAGTTTATGTTATAGGTGTTTCTGGTTCTTTTCACTCTTGTTTTACTGCCATTTTGTGCACTTTTGATCAGGATGAACTGTCTCTGTGGCCTTCAACCAACGAATGACACAGCGCTAAATTGAACTGAACTGACCATTCCTAGACTGTTCTACTGACTGTGGTTTGATGTTTTCTATTCTGTCCTTCTCACTTGTTTTTTTGCTGTTAGTGAGATTTGTTCTTTCTTTTTGCCTACAGGGTGTTGATATTTTCTTTGGATGGGTTCTATGGTTTTCTTTGTTGTGTGGCTGCCTGTGGGACAAAGAATGTCAGGGTTGTATACTGCATACATACTTTGATAATAAATGTACTTTAAATCTTCGAACAACATCACACAACAACAAACAAAACAACAGCAGCAAAATAAGTTCCCTTCCACCCACCCAATCACATATACACACACAGATAGTCTTCCAACTGCAGGACAAGCTGCCTCTGGGCTTCCAACAGATTCATGGACTCAGACACTGGGCCTCGAACTTCCCTAGTGGACTCGCAGACTCGGGTTCAGCCATTGTGCTTCAAATTCCGGGCTCGCCAACTTCAGTTATTGACCTCTAGGCTTTGTTCTTCAGTATCGACTGTGGACGTGACCCTGAACTCTGGCCTCATTGACCTCGGGGTTACCAGTCCTTGCCCTCACTGCCTTTCAACCACAGCGCTTGCTGACCTGACATCCATTCACAAAGTTTGCTGACCTTCAACTGTGGAGCACATCGAATGGACTCTGGCCTGACCTCGAACTCTCCCTCATTCCAGTCTCCAAACCCTAACTTGACTGCTAACTCCCCACTCTGTCCTCAAAACTTATGAACCCAAAAAACAACTAAGTCTATGAGCCAAGACCCAAGGACATTGCAGCTTAGTGCCATATTTAACCAGATTTTGACCCAATTCCTAAATCACCCAGAACCCATAAAAGAAAGAAAACTTAAAAAGCATGTGTGTATTAGTTCACTTGGACTAATACACCTCCCCATACCCAGCCACCTTGTAGATCCATTAACAGATACACAGTCATTGAGATGCATTGCAGAGAAAAATAAACAGTTACAACAACAAACCCACAGATGCATCCCGTTAAGGAACATGGGATCACATCCAAGTCAATAATATGAAGCCCATTTTATTGATTTATTCCTGTAAAGATGTACATACTTACAAAATCAGTTTATACACAATGACCCTAATATTAAACAACTAAAAATTATGGAAATATTCAACAAATCCAGCAGGTGGAGTAGTTTGTTTTTGTGTAAACATCTAATGCTAGCAAATGCTTATTGGAAGATGGAGACAGATACTCACATTCGTTTGCACAGTGATATAGTTCATTGGCGGATAAAGACTCAACACCAATTCATCAACACTATTAAAGAAAAAAAGTATCAATAGTAGCTTCAAATATACAAGTCAACAAGCTAGTATAATGCTTCAGCACAAAAAAAATTACAGGTGACCACATGGTAGGAGGGGTTTGCATCCTTTTAAAAAAAAAACAGGCTATTCTGCAATTCACTGTAATGCAAAGCCTGTGCATTCATCAAGAGACGAGAGGTGCAAAATCTTATTGCTTTATTTTCCTCCCCACATAAATTCTACGAGGAGAAATTTCATTCTCATTGTTAAATCTTCAGATAGTGATTCTATAAGGGCAAATTTCCATTACCCAAATAGCCATTATGCAGGATTACTTGTAAAGCACACACTTCTATGCTGAACCTTTGATAAAAATGTATAAACTTTAGCAACAATGGATTAAAGTTTTCTTTTAAACAGCTTCCAAAATAATATGTAATTGTATGTAATAAGTACTAAAGTGATTATCTATGTTCACTGTAATGATGTTAAGCAAATAAAGTAAATAAGGCCATGAACCTGATAATCTGTTTTTGCCATCTTAGTCTGCAGATAAATATTAGCTTGGGTATTTGTTCTTCAAATATTGTCAACTGCTGTTTTTCATCCTCTGAGCAGGGAGACAGAACCTCAAATATAATTCATAAGACACACAGGCAAAATGCTAGAGGAACTCAGCAAGTCAGGCAGCATCTATGGGGGCAATTAAAAAGTTGACATTCTGGGGCAAAACACTTCATGACTTATGAAATGATAGCATCTTTCATGGTAGCACAGGTCATGTGCTCCCTGCACTTTCAGAAATAGTAAGTGCTATTACCGAGATAAAGACTGAATACAAGAAGTTTGCATAACTTGTATCTAGCTCCTAAATGAAATATCAAAGAAGGAGATACACCTTAAAGTAGATGGTAATCATAAATTCTGATGTTCTGGGCTGTAAAGTAATACAAAAGGTGATACAAGATTGCATCTATCTTTGTATAGTGCTCCAGGACAAAAGACTACACGACAAAACTGAACCTAATTTTGATTAGCTTAACTTCAGGAAGGACATGAATTCCCTGGAAGGTGAAGAAACAATGATCAATTCCAAGGATAAGAGATTTCATTTGAAAGATTAAACTGCAGAACCTAAGGGCCTACACAAGATTCGATTGTGATGCTTGCTTGGGTAGGTTAAATAGAGGAAAGTCACTGCACGTCTGCACACAGAGTTTAAATTTTGATCAATAGGTAAAAAGATGACAACAGGGAAAAAAATAGTACGTCATTTAAAAAAACAGTCATTGTTGGAGCCATGTTTTTCTGTCCGACTGGATTGTATTTTGTGTTGAATGTTTATTATGGGTAATTTGTCACGTGGGTTGGGGCCTGGTAGAAGTGAATAATTACGTATTCATGTTTTGTCTTTAGCAGCTTTACGCTGGTCAGAGTAGGAAGTAAGTCAGGGGAACAATATTTTTTGTTGACCATTAATAACATCCAGCTTAGTACTTTTAAATTCATTAACGTTTAAGTATATTTCAGTACACTTATTTTGTTATATTGTTAGTTTTAGTTTCATTAATTTTTTTTTAAGTTGCTACAATAGTGTTTGTCTTTGCTGATTTTTAATAAAGGATCAAATGTACTTTCTTTGACTTAGAACTTCAGTATTTGTGGAGCACACCATAGACAACCCCACCCCATGCTTTGTCTCTGAGCAGTTTTGATTTGTTTTAAAGTAACTGCTACGTTTTGTGAACAAAAAAATTATTATAGCAAATAAACATCAGCCTACGGCTAAGGGTTGCCTCGGTCCCGTTGGCGAAGTTGGAATCTCAACACTGAGTAGCCAGAGCGGCAGGTGGCAAGCATGTTTTGACTACGCACAAAGCTGAGGATCCACAGGATGACTTACACCGAAGCAACGATGTCAATGCTTCAAGTTGTTCTGCAAGATCAAGAACTGAAATGAAATAAGCAGCTTTAGAGAAGGAAGGAGCAGCTGAAGTTGCAGGAAGAAACTGCAACACAAATGGCCAAAGTTAATGTGCTAAGGGCTACAAGTGAGGTAGGTGTGTTAGTGCTCCAGCCGGACAGTCCTGTGGCGTGAGTTCCTATATCGATAAGGCCAACACACTCAACGTCAATGTTGATACATTTGTTCCTCAAACGTCTGTGAAACGTGAGTTAGGGTCCTAAGTAGTGCAGGGCATTCACTCCGAACCTATTTCATATCCTACAGCTCAAGATGTTCATAAGGACATTAACACAGCATGGAAACACTCTTGTTTTAAACGATAGAGGTCTGAATAGTACTATGGAGACCAAAAGGATGCAAAATGAAATAACAACCTATTGATACAGCAACAACATCTCTGTGTAAAAGAGAGATTCAAATCTTCAATGGCAATCCTTTACAGTATCATGAATTCATGAGGGCTTTTAAGAATAGTGTTGAAGGCAAGATTGACAACTGAGACCGCCTCTATTTTCTGGAGGTCGTCTGAGGGAGCTTGTCAGAAACAACAGTATGTTGACCTAAAAGAAAGGTATCAAAAGACCAAGGCTTTACTACAGGAACATTTTGGCAATGAACAGGTATTTGCATCAGCCTACATGTGAAAGGCTCTTTACTGGGCACCTATCAAATCTGAAAATCTGACAGCTCTTCAAAACTACCATCTTTTTCTAAGAGGCTGTTGCAATGCCATGGGTGAAGTGCAGTACATGTGTGAACTGGACATGCCTGCCAATACGGCAATTCTTATAAAGAAACTGCCCCGTATGCTTAGGGATAAATGGAGAATGGTGGTCTGTGAACTGCAAGAAAGGCACAGCTATAAGCCGACTTTAACCAACATTGTTGATTTTATTGAAAGGTCGAGTAAAGGTTGCTACACGCCCAGTGTTTTGGAATATACAGGATGCTACATCACTGGCAATAAGCAAAGGTGTAAACAACGAAGAACAGTTCAGCTGCGAGACAGTGGATAAGGTTTTGCATTCCTTCTATGTTGATGACTGCCTTGTGTAAGAGTCTTCGGAGAAAGAAACAGTGTCTCTCTATCATGACCTTGTATACAGCTGTGCTAAAGTGGATAAGCAACAGACATAGTGTACTATCTGTGATACCAAAAGAGGAATGAGCAAAAGACATGAAGGGTTTGGATCTGGATCAAGATATCGTGATCTTCTCCATAACTAATTCCATCTACAATCCTTTAGGAATCTTGAGTCTATCTGCTAGAACATTCTACAAGAGCTATATAAGAAAGTGCTTTGCTGGGAAGACACTATACCAACATCAGTTGCTCAGGGACAAGTTGGGTGGAAGAACTCTGCCAGATGGAAGACTTCAAGGTTGTTAGATGTCTGAACCCCTTGGATTGTGGATTCATTACTGCTGCATAGTTACATCACTTCACAGATGCAACCGAGGATGGCTAAAAAGCAGTGACTTACCTACTGTTGCATGACACATGTTCTCACGTGTATAGTATTTTTATCATGGGAAAACCTAGGGGTCTATTGAAGTTGGTTTCCATCCCCTGTATAGAGCTCATCGCTGCTACGATGGCAAGCTGTATGGAGAAAGGACTTGCACAAACAGCTTCAGAACTCAGTTATTTGGACTGATAGTACTTCTGTGCTGAAATATAGCAAGATTGAAACTCCCAGATTCCAAACCTTTGTTGCTAACAGAATCAGAAATTCTTAAGGTTTCACAAGCATCTCAATGGAAGAATGTACACATTTCAAGTAACTCAGCAGATGTGGCCCTAGAGGATTGAAGGCGAAGGCTTTCCTGAAGAATAAGACATGGGTGTCAGGGCTGCATCTGCAGCTTACTCATATCATTTCATACCGCCAAATCATATTGTTTCCTTTCAGCCTGGTAGCACATGCTTTGGGGACTTTGGGGACATGCTTTGGTGGTTGGGCGCCACTGACTTTGAATCCCTGTATTGAGGGATTCATCTTCAAATCTGGATGAGTATGCTGCAGTTGTTACCAACTTCATTAAAACCTGTATGGATGAGTGTGTGCCTACAAAAACTTACCGTACATTCCTAAATCAAAAGCCATGGATGAACCAGAAAGTACATTGTCTGCTGAAGGCTAGATCTGTGGTATTCAAGGCTGGTGACCCAGGTCTGTACCAGAAAACCAAGTATGACTTGCAGAGGGCTATTTCAAGGGCGAAGATATTTGGAGGTTGAAGGGTTGCCTCTGAGTTCTATGCCCACTTTAATAGGGAGAATATAACTATAGCTATGAAGATCCTGCTGCACCTGATGACCCTGTGATCCCTCTCTCAGCGGCTGTTGTTAGGTATTATTTCCAGGAAGCAGACGACTGGGAACTCGCATACTAGGCAAGTTACAGCATTGCCTTAATGGGAGCCGGCTGGATTCGAACTCGGGACCTCTCGCCCTAGGCCAGTGCTGATGCCACTGCGCCACCAGCCAGCTAGGCTGCTGTTAGGCTATTTTTAAAGAGGGTGAACCCTTGAAAGGCAGTAGAGTATCAACCGGCAGGAGTACTCAAGGACATTTTCAACCTCTCACTGCTACAGGCAGAAGTTCCCACTTGCTTCAAAAAGGCAGCAATTGTACCAGTGCCTAAATAAAATAATGTGAGCTGCTTTAATGACTATCGCTCAGTAGAACTCACTATCTACAGTGATGAAAAGCTTTGAGAGGTTGGTCATCACTAGACTGAACTCCTGCCTTAGCAAGGACCTGGACCCACTACAATTTGCCTATCACCACAGTAGGTCAATGGCAGACGCAATCTCACTGGCTTTTCACAAGGCCTTAGACCACCTGGATAATACAAAATCTATATCAGGATACTGTTCATCGACTACCAAACTATAAAATTAGTTTGCTAAGACCTACCACGCAAAAACCAATGTTGACTCTCACTAATCAGTCCCTGTCTATCCAAATACTCTTATAATCTGTCCCTTAGAATTATCTTTGAATAATTTACCCACTACTGACATTAGGCTCACCAGTCTACAATTTCCTGGCTTATTCAGAGAGCCTTTCTTAAACAGAACAACATCAGCTATCCTCCAATCCTCTGACACCTCATCCATGGCTAAGGGCATTTTAAATACTGCTCCTAGGGCCCCTGCAATTTCTGCACTAGCCTTGCAAAGGAACACCTTGTTAGACTGTTCATCAGGACTGGAGAAAAAAAAAAGATGAAGAGTTAGGACTCATTTTTTTCTCCAGTCCTGATGAAGGGTCTCGGCCCAGAATGTCAACTGTACTCTTTCCCATAGATGCTGCCTGGCCTGCTGAGTTCCTCCAGCATTTGGTGTGTGTTTTTTAGATTTCCAGAACCTACAGATTTTTTCTTGTTTGTTAGTGATCAACAGACTAGACACATGGTAACAGGACACAAATTATTCTGAGCTAAGTACTGAGCACTGTGCCAAGTCTGCACAACGTGCCAACCTGATTTCAAACATTTTATTGGCAGAGCCTACCTGAACCAGATATATAAATCAAGTTCTGTTACGCTTTGATCATATTGAATTGTATTTAATTCTTTTTGCCACTTGTTGTCAACAAAAGCAGAAAACATTACTTGCAGGAATTTTGCATTCAGCAATTTAAAACTTACCTGGGGCTAATTTCACTTGAGACATCACCCAGATCATCCAACTGTGTTATGCTTTGCAACGTGTCTACTTTTCCATGATTTTTAATGGCTCCAGAGACTTTTCTCAAACATGCTTTGGCTGCTTTCAGTAGCCCAAAGCAGGGGGCCATGACCTGTTTGTCCTCTTCTGACCAGTAAGTATCCCGGTTTTCTCGCAAGTGTGATTCATCATCTTCGAAAATATCACTGAATGGATCTGCATTTTCTGTGTGTTGAGCCTGTCAATACACATATCCATTTACTTCAACAGCACAAATAGGTTCAAATTATCTTGAGTTCTGTGTAGATAAGAACGAGACAGGAAGAGAATGGGAAGGAGTTGAAGAAGCAAGTTTTGTTGCTGGTGAGTTTACAGGGGCGAGTGCAGGTGCAAGGAATTAAAGCAGCAAGTCTCTTTGATTTGCTTACCGGCTAGGACATCTAACTTTTACTCTTTAAGTTACCCAGATGAACTAATTGCTGAGTAGGCTTATAGTTGAGACGTAAATGAGATTACTATCTACATGAGAATTAATAAAGACGCAAATTACAACTAATTTCATTAAGGATGCAAGTAGGATTATAGGTACAACACATGAGCCTCAAACAGATCATGTGTTGCAGATGCATGCTGTGGGAACTGCTGAACCCCATTTTGGTTGTATATTAGGAGAATGAGGAGAGATTTGATAGAGGTATGTAAAATTGAAGAATGTTGATATGACTAATGCAAGTATGCTCTTTCCACAGAGGTGCGGTGAAGCTAGAACTAGAGGTCATAGGTTAAAAGTGAAAGGGGGAAATTCTTCACTCATAGGGCATTGCGAGTGTGGAATGATCTGCCAATGGAAGTGCTGATGAGAGTTCAATTGCCGCATTGAAGAGAAGTTTGGATGAGAGGGGTGTGTAGGGCTATGGTACAGGTGCAGTTCAATGGGTCTAGGCAGAATAAGCTTGGCACAGACTACACACACAAAATGCTGGTGGAACACAGCAGGCCAGGCAGAATCTATAGGGAGAAGCACTGTCGACCCGAAACATTGACAGTGCTTCTCCTTATAGATGCTGTCTGGCCTGCTGTGTTCCACCAGCATTTTGTGTGTGTTGTTTGAATTTCCAGCATCTGCAGATTTCCTCATGTTGGCATGGACTAGATGGGCTGAAGGGCCTGTTTCTGCACTTTAGTGCTCTTTTGATCATGCTATGGATGTGCTGGCATTGGAGAGTGTCCAGAGGAAGTTATCAAAAGTTATTCTGAGAATGAAATGTTTAACCAGTGGGGAGTGATGGATGACTCTGGGCCTATACTCAGTGCAGTTGAGAAGAATGAGAAGAATCTCACTGAAACCCACTGAATAGGCTCAGGCCTATATTTGTACAGGCCTGTATAGAATGGATATGGAGAGGATATTTGCAATAGTGGGAGAGTGTAGGACCAGATGATATAGCCTCAGAATTAGACATACATTTAAAACATAGATAAGGAATTATTTCTTTAGCCAGAGGACAGTGAATCTGTGGAATTCATGGAGAATTCGGTTGAGAAGAAAAATAAATTAGCCACATGTTGAGTGGCCTAACTTTACACCTATGTCTTATGGTAAATAAAGATCAGCTTTATTTGCTCAATGCATATCAAAATGTACAGTAAAATATGTAATTTTGTGTCAAGTCAGCAAGGGTTGTGCTGTGGGCAGCCCATAAGTGTCACCACACTTCCGGAACCAACAACTTACTTGCCCTGACCCTACTATCTTTGGAACGTGGAAGAGACCTGAGGAAACCCACACAATCACAGGGAGAATCCACAAACTCCTTACAGACAGTGGCAAGAATTGAACTCTGATCACTGGCGAAGTAAAGCAATTGCACTAACAGCTAGCAGCCACCAGTAGCCTTATTATGTTGGTATTTGAATACAGGAGTAAGGACATCTTACAGCAACTGTATAGGGCCATAGCAAAAAAATCCTGGGGTACTCTGTACAGCTTTGGTTTCCTTACCCAAGAATAACGTGCCATAGAGAGTTCAGTGATGCTCACTAGCTCCAAGGATGATAGATTTGTGGTCTGGGAATTGAATAGATGTGAATTTTCCAAAGTTTTGAAGAACGAGAGGAGATCTCCTTGAAACAGATTTTTTTGAAACATATTTAACAGGCTATATGCAAGGAAGACATTTAGACAAGGCTGAGAACTTCAGGGGCACAGTTTGAGAATAATGAGTAGGGTATTAAGGACTAAGATGTGCTGAAATTTCTTCACATAGACACCAATAGAACCTTTCAAATTCTCTACCAGGAGGTGGTGGTAAAATCTGTCATGTTCATTTAAAACACAAGACTAACAATTTCCTTTAATATCTGAAAAACTAAGGTTTACTGGAATAATGCTTGAAAATGATGCTGAACTAGAAAAGATCAAGATTGTGCTAACCAGCAGAACAATCTTTGCTGGCTCTTACTTTTTAAGAGCCATGCCATCTCCAAAAGAGTAATTCTTACTGCCACCTGGTGTTTAAAATGCAAAGCTCAGAGATTTACTGTCCATAATTCTTTCTCGACTGGATGGCAGTGTACAGAAAATTATTCAAATCAATACAGCATTTGATTTGTATGCCACAGGTTATTAATGAAAACTGAAGCAACTAATTAGCTCCACTCCAGAAGTTGCAAATGTGGACAATTCTCCCAAAGTCCTGGAGCTAAAAGTATCTGGACAAGTAATTGAATTAAAAGAAAATGGAGTTTCAATTTTAGATGTAAATTAAAAACTTTGAAAGTGGAATTGTTTGATGCATTAAATAAGGAGAATCTATTTCCTGTGGCAGAAGGCTCAGTAACCCAATTTCAAATTTAAGATAATTCTAGATTTATAAACATTGGGTATAATAATCAATTACAGTGTTTAAATGCATTGTCTTAAGTGATGGTGGAAGTATTTCAATAAAGAAAAATAGTTACAAAAATAAGACAATGAGTGCCAGTCTTCAACCGTAAGACAAAGGACAGAATTAGGCTACTCGGCCTATCGAATCTGCTCAACAATTCCAACGTGGCTGACCCATTATCTCTCTCAACTCCATTCTCCAGCCTTTCCCACGTAATCTTTAATGATCTGCCTGATCAAGAAACTATTAACCTCCGTTTTAAATATACTCAATGACTTGGCCTCCACAGTAGTCTATGGCAATAGACTAAAGATTCACTACCCTTTTGGCTAAAGAAGTTTCTCCTCATCTTTGATCTAAATGGGCATCCCTCGATTCTTAGGCTGTGCCCTTTGGTCCCGGATACATTCACTCTTGGAAGCATCCTTGACACATCCACTCCACCTAGACCTTTCAATATTCAATAGGTTATAATGAGATTTCCCTCCGCCATTCTTCAAAACACCAGTGCGTACAGGCCAGAATCAGCATCACTCCTAATAAGTTAACCCTTTTTCCCCAGAATCTTTTTTGTGAACCTCCTCTGGACCTTCTCTAATGCCAACACATTTTTCTTAGAAATCTTTTCTTGGGTAAAGAAATGCTCACAATATTCCAAGTGCAGACTGACTAATGTCTTCTAAAGCCTCAGTATTAAATCCTCACTCTTATATTCCAGTCTCCTCAAAGTAAATGCTAACATTGCATTTATCTTCCTTACCACCAACTGAACATTCAAGTTAACCTTTAGAAAATCCTGTACGAGGACTCCCAAGTGCTTTTGCACTTCAGATTATTGAATGTTCTCCCCACTCAGAAAATATTGTACGCTTTTATTCCTTCTACCAACATGCATGACCATACACTTCCCTATACTGTATTCTATTTGCCACTTGTTTGCCCATTCTCCCAATCTATCCAAGTTTCTCTACAGACTTCCTGCGTCCTCAACACTACCTGTCCCTCCACTTATCTTCGTATCTTCTGCGGACTTAGCCAGAAAGTCAACAGTCTCGTCATTCAAATCACTGATATATAACGTGAAAAGAAGCAGTTCCAATACTAACCACTGTGAAATATCACTAGTCACAGGCAGCCAACCAGAAAAGGTCCACTTTATTCCCACTGCACCTCCTGCCAGTCAACCAATCTTCTAGATTTTAGTTACCTTCTGTTGGTTTTTAAAAGCTTCCCAATCCTCCAACTTCCTTCAAATATTTGGTATATTATATGCCCTCTCTTTTGCTTTTATGCGGTTTTTCATTTCTCTTGTCAGCCATGGTTGTCTCATCCTTCCTTTCGAATACCTCTTCATCTTTGGCATGATTTATCCTGAGCCTTCTGAATTGACCCAGAAACTGCAGCCATTGCTGTTCTGCTGTCATCTCTGCTAGTGTCCCCTTCCAATTAACTTTGGCAATTCCTCTCTAATACTTCAGTAGCTCCTTTTACTCTACATTAATACTGTTACATTTGATTTTAGCTTCTCCCTCTCAATCTGCAGGGTATATTCTATATTATGATTACTGTCTCCTAAGGGCTCCTTTACCTTAAGTTCTCTAATCAACTCTGGTTCGTAACACAACACCAAATCCAGAATTGCTTTTCCTCTTGTGGGCTTAACCACAAGCTGCTCGAAAAAGCCATCTCATAAGCATTTTACAAATTTCCTCTCTTGGGATCCAGCACCATTCTGATTCTCCCAATCTACCAGAATATTGAAACCCCCACAACTGTCTTAATTTTGCCCTATCTCCCACATCCTGGCTACTGTCCAGAGGCTTTTATCTAACTCCCATCAGGGATTTTTTTTCACCCTTGCATTTTCTAACACTCTATCAACAAGGATTCTACAACTTCCAATCCTCTATCACCTCTTGGTAAGGATTTGATTTCATATTTTACCAACAGAACCATACCATCCCCTCAGCCTACCTGCCTGGCTTTTTGATACAACGTGTATCCTTGAATTTTAAGCTCCCACCTATGGTCTTCTTTTTAACTATTTCCATGAAACTTAAGCTATCTGTGGCAGCTGCTTAAGTAAGACAAAATGTACTGGTCATGATGTGGTTCAATTAACCGGAATCCACTGAATATTTCGCAGTCCCAAATCCACTCAAGTTTTTTCCTTCAAAGATGCTCCTGAACTCATGCACATTTCACCATTTAGTAATATTATACTTTCTATAGCATAGAATGCTCTAATGAAAATGCAAATAATTCAATTTTATCATGAGTCAGCATTCCTGACTGCAAGTCTGCATAATCCTTTTATACCTTCAACATCCTGAAGAAATGCAGACTCCGAAATGGAAAATTATATATATTAACGTATTTTTATATATTATTTGACTCTGCACCTGTTTCATTTCCTCCAAAGCATCTTCTACAATTACCAAGTAAGAAGACATCAGTGATAGAACAGCTGCATGGTTATCTGCAGAGAAGTACAAACAGATTGGTATAACACCCTTGGTTCAATTGAACTAGGCAAAACTGAAAAAATACTGCACTCAGAATAAGAAGGCATTACTACAAGAACATGTATGTAACAATTTCATGCAGAAATATATACACTTTTATAACCAATGGTTAAAATTACATTTTAGTAGAACCTGTGCCTACCTTCTTAAAACCTAAAGTAACTGTGCAAGCAAATGACACTAATTTATGTTGTATAATGTTTACAAATACAATACACAAGGGTTTTTAAATAAACACTAGTAAGAGCAGAGTACGAGCATAAGAGTAAAAACTTAACTCTATCTATACTATCCACGTGTGACTGTTAAGGCCAAAGGATAGTATGGATAGATTTGATAACTAGTCACAAAGCTTCCATAGTCAGTTAAAAACTTAACTGCTAAAAATATAGCTGTGACATAGAACAGTATCCAATGGATTAAAGTGTCCAATTTGTTGAAGAATACTAAAAGATCAAGCAATTTTAGCTTATCCTTTAAACAAATTTCCATTCAAATTGTTGGCAGCCTTGAGAAAATATCAACACACACTGTGTCAGCTGTCTCTCTTTGCAGAGACAAGGATAATTGGGAAATGTTACATATGAACAAGGCTTATATGAAGGAGTTAAATTGTCAAGCTTTGTCCAGAGTTTACGTGAAATTAATGCAATGAATTGTTGTTCATCTTACTTTCTTGACTAGTATTTTGAATTTTGTTTTATTTCATATGCAGAATACCTGAGAGAGGTGGAAAAGCACTTCAGATTGTAATCTGAAATACGCATTACCTTTTGGTATCTTGACAAATCGGTCACAAGCTTCCCAGACTCCACCTGTGGATATCAGTTGGTCCTGTGACAAACTAAAACAGAAAAACAACTTCACTCGCAAACCAAGGAAAACAACAGTTTCACTGTTCCCAAATCAGTATCAATCTATGATTCTATTTCGCAAGGAGATCCCCTCACGCACACATTATGTAAGTATTGCATCCAATTATTAAATTGAATGTATTTTAATAAAACAAGCCCCACATTGCAGCAGTCTGGGAACAAAACAGTTAAATTGTTTGAAGAGTGAATCAAGTTTAAACCTATATAGCTTTCTTTTTTACTACAATCCTTTTGAGAAAATTAAATAATTTTGTGCATAGATGTTAACACTCATTCGAGAGGACTTTAATATAAAAGCAAGGATGTAATGCCGAAGCTTCAAGGCACTGGCCAGACTGCATTTGGAATACTGGAAGCAGTTTTGGGCCCCTTATCTAAAGGATGTGCTGGCATTGGGGAGAGTCCAGAGGAGGTTCATTAGAATGGTTCTGGGAATGAATGGTTAATGTACGAAGAGCATTAAATGGCTCAGAACCTACACTTATTAGTGTTTAGAAGAATGGGTGGGGGGGGGGGGGAGAATCTCATTGAAACTTATCAAATATTGAAAGGCCTAGATAAAGTGGAAGTAGAGAGGATGCTTCTAGCAGTGGGGGTCTATGAACAGAGCACACAGTCTCAGAATACAAGGGCATCCCTTCAGAATGGAGATGAGGAGGAATTTCTTTAGCCAAAATCTGCAGAATTAATTACCACAGATAGCTGTGGAAGCCAAGTCATTAGGTGTAATTAAAGTAGAAGTTGCTATGTTCTTGATTAGCAAGGGCCTCAAAAGTTATGGGATGAAAGCAGCTGTACACGGTTGAGAAGGATAACAAAAGAGCCATGATGGAATGGCGGAGCAGACCTGATGGCTGAATGGCCTAATTCTTCTCCTATATCTTATAGTCTCAGATCTTAATAAAATCCTTTCCCTATCCATTTTATTTACAAAAAGTTTGCTTAGTTAGAGAACTTACATTAAAGACATAGAACAGTTGCACACTCCCAGCAATACTCAAGATATGAGAGGCAAATAGTTTCTTCTCCAGTTAAGCTGGTGTTTCAATATCAACAATTATGTGTAACATACAAAATTCTGGAGGAATTTATGGCTCAAGATTTCCAGAATCTCCAGAATCCTGTGTCAAAAATACTATATTCCTAGAGGACTATGAACTTGAAAGCTAAGATTGAATGAAAGAGTATCAGCAACTTCAATGTAGGGTAGTTTCAAAGTGTGAGACAAATTTTATTTGTATTATTTGCACCCCCACCCCAGCCTCATCACAATCCAGTTCCTATCATAGCCAACACAGCTAATGTGAAAATTATCTCATGTCACACTACCATGTAACAAATTAAAAATTATCACATTATACCAGGATTCATATGATCAATTTATATAAACCCTTATTTCATACTGACTACCTGAAGCTTCTTTTTCATATCTACTGCCTGCTAAGAACTAAGAATTTAAATACACAATTCGTATTACACAGCAGAGTAACAATGCAATTAGACTTTACAAGGTAGACCAGCCTCCAACAAAGAATGTTGATACTATGTGCTATGATTATGATCAGTCACCAGAGAGAAACTGAAGCTGGTGATAGAAGTCTTTATTCATCACGACAAGCAGGCATTCTTCTGGAGACCCTCACAGGTGACTACTGCAAACTCAAAAGTGCTTCATATTTTTACACCCTTAAAGTTACAGGCAACAGTAGGTGATTTGTGCAATTTCCATAGTTACAACATCATCACTGCCTTCAATATTTTGCATTGCCAATACTCTGGGGAAAACCTCTGGATGTTCAATCACTTTTGCTGGTCAAGAAGCTTGTGAGAACAGAGTTTCCAGACACCCACAATTAATGTTGTCAGGGCTGACTCTGAATACTCAAGTATGTTGAATATTGATTGCAACTATACTTCTGACCATGTTTGATATGCTAGGTGACAACATCAGCCTGGTCTGCCAGCTTGAACTTGTTTATAATGGTGCAAATAACTTAGTCCTGTTGCCTAGTTTCATGCAGTTCACACTAACATAATCCTATTTTAACATTAACAAGCAGTTTGTCGTTGAGTCTACTAGGGAATCAGCTATACTGGATTGGGTGTTATGTAATGAACTGGAGGTGATTTGGGAGCTTAAGGTAAAGGAACCCTTAGAAGCCAGTGATCACAATATGATAACTTGAATTTTGATAGGGGGAAAGTCCAATATAGCAGTATTTCAGTGGAGTACACAAATTACACTGGTATGATAGAGAAGTTGGCCAAAGTAAATTGGAAGGAGTTGCTGGCAGAGGTGCTAGCAGAGCAGTAGTGGCTTGAGCTTCTGGGAAAAAAATCAAAAAGACGCAGGATAGATGTATTTCAAAAACAAAGAAATACTCAAATGGCAAAATAGTACAGCCGTGGCTGACGAGGGAAGTCAAAGTTAATGTAAAAGCAAAACAGAGGGCATACAACAAAGCAAAAGCTAGCAGGCTGATAGAGGATTGGGAAGCTTTTAAGAATCTACAAAAGGCAACTAAAAGAATCATTAGGAGAAAAAGATGAAATATGAACACAAGCTAGCAAACAATATCAAGGTGGATAGAAGAAGCCTTAACAAGTATATATGAAAAAAAAAGACTGATGAGGGTGGATATAGGACCATGAGAAAAGTCAGCCAGAGAAATAGTAATGGGAGACAAGGAGATGGCAGATGAACTAAGTGAGTAATTTGCATCAGTTTTCACTGTGGAAGACACTAACAGTGTGCCAGGTGTTGAAGGATGTGAGGGAAAGTGAGTGAGCACAGCTCTTATTACAAGGGAGAAGGTACTCAAAAACCTGAAAGATCCAAAGGTACATAAGTCACCCGGACCAGGTGAACTGCACCCAAGAGTTCTGAAAGAGGTAGCAGTAGAGACTGTAGAGGCATTAGTAATTATCCTTAAAGAATCATTGGACTCTGCCATGGTTCCGGAGGACTGGAAAATTGCAAATGTCACTCCACCCTTGAAGAAAGGAGGGAGGCAGCAGAAAGGAAATTATAGACCAGTTAGCCTGACCTTGGTGGTTGGGAAGATGTTGGAGTCAATTGTTAAGGATGAGGTTATGGAGTACATGGTGACACAGGACAAAATTGGACATAGCCAGCACGGTTTCCTTAAGGGAAAATCTTGCCTGATGAACCTGTTGGAATTCTTTGAAGAGATTGCAAGTAGGATAGATAAAGGGGATGAAGTGGATGTTGCATATTTTGATTTTCATAAGGACTTTGACAAGGTGCTGCTAACCAAGTTAAGAGCCCATGGTATAACAGGAAAGTTACTGGCATACTAGCATTGACTGATTGGTAGGAGGCTGTGTGTGAGAATAAATGGATCCTATTCTGGTTGGCTGCCAGTGACTAGTGGTGTTCCGCAGGGGTTGGAGTTGGGACCGATCCTTTTAATGCTGTATATCACTGATTTAGATGATGGAATAGATGGCTTTGTTGCCAAGTTTGCAGATGATACGAAGATTGGTGGAGGGGCAGGTAGTGTTGAGGAAATAGGAAGGCTGCAGAAGGACTGAGATAGATGAGGAGAATGGGCAAAAAAGTGGCAAATGAAATGAAATAAAATGCCATCCCCTTCTCTCAATTCCACCATCTTCGTTGCATCTGCTCTCAGAACGAGACTTTTCATTTTAGAACAGAGATGTCCACCTTTTTCAAAGAAAGGGGTTTTCCTTCCTTCACTATCAACACTGCACCTCATCCATTTCACACGTCTGCCCTCACCCACCCTCATGCCAGCCTACCAAAGATAGGGTTCTTCTTGTCCTCACCTACCACCCCATCAGCCTCCATGTCCAGCACATAATTCTCCGCAACTTCAGCCATCTCCAACAGGATCCCACCACCATTTTTCCCTCCCCCCACTTTCTGCTTTCTGATCGCTCCCTACGCGACTCCCTGGTCTATTCGTCCCTCCTCACTGATCTCCCTCCTGGCACTTACCCTTGGAAACTGAACAAGTGCTACACCTGCCCTTGCACCTCCTCCTTCACTACCATTCAGTGCCACAAACAGTCCTTCCAAGTGAGGTGACACGAAAGAAACAGGATTTCCCAGTGGAAACTCATTTTAATTCCATTTTCCATTCCCATTCCGGTATGTCAATCCATGGCCTCTTCTACTGTCGCTATGAGGCCACACTCAGGTTGGAGGAACAACACCTTATATTCCATCTAGGTAGCCTCCAATCTGATGGCATGAACATTGATTTCTTTCACCTTATCTCCATGCCTGACCATTGCCTCCCTCTGGTGCTCCTCCCCCCTTTTCTTTCTTCCATGGCTTTCCGTTCTCTCCTATCGGACTCCCTCTTTGCCAGCCCTATATCACTTTTACCAATCAACTTCCCAGCTCTTTGCTTCATCCCTCCCCATCCCAGTTTCACCTATCACCTTGTGTTTCTCTCTCCCCGCTCCCACCTTTTAAATCTACTCATCTTTTTTTCTCCAGTCCTGCCAAAGGCTCTCAGGCTAAAACATCAACTGTACTTCTTTCCATAGATGCTGCCAAGCCTGCTGACTTCCTCCAACATTTTGTGTGTATTGATTGGATTTTCAGCATCTGCAGATTTTCTCGTTATTGAAATACAATCTTGGAAAATGCATAGCATTTGGCATTCATAGCAAAAGGATTTGCCTACAGGAGCAGGGAGGTTCTACTGCAGTTGTACAAGGCCTTGGTGAGACTGCACCTAGAGTATTGTGTGCAGTTTTGGTCCCCTAATCTGAGGAAAGACATTCTTGCCATAGAGGGAGTACAGAGAAGGTTCACCAGATTGATTTCTGGGATGGCAGGACTTTCATATTAAGAAAGACTGGATCAATTAGGCTTATACTCACTGGAATTTAGACGGTTGAGGGGGGATCTTATTGAAACCTATAAGATTCTAAAGGGATTGGACAGGCTAGATGCAGGAAGGTTGTTTCCGATGTTGGGGAAGTCCAGAACAAGGGGTCACAGTTTAAGGATAAAGGGGAAGCCTTTTAGGACCGAGATGAGGAAAAACTTCTTCACACAGAGAGTGGTGAATCTGTGGAATTCTCTGCCACAGGAAACAGTTGAGGCCGGTTCATTGGCTATATTTAAGAGGAAGTTAGTTATGGTCCTTGTGGCTAAAGGGATCAGGGGGTATGGAGAGAAAGCAGGTACAGGGTTCTGAGTTGGATGATCAGCCATGACCACACTGAATGGCGGTGGAGGCTCGAAGGGCCGAATGGCCTACTCCTGCACCTATTTTCTATGTTTCTATGCATGGTCATGCACCTTGGTAGAAGAACTAAATGTGCAGACTATTTGCTAAATGGGAAGAAAATCCAAAAATCTTAGATGCTAAGGGAATCCTTGTGCAGAACACCCCAAAGGTTAACTTGCTGGTTGAGTCAATGTTGAGAAAAGCAAATGCAACGTTAGCATTCATTTCAAGACGTCTAGAATATAAGCGCAGGGATGTATTGTTAAGACTTTATAAGGCACTGGTGAAACCTCACCTTGAATACTGTGAACAGTTTTGGGCTCCTTATCCAAGGAAAGATGTGCTGGCATTGGAAAGGATTCAGAGGAGGTTCACAAGTATGATTCCGGGAATGAAAGTGGTATCATACGGGGAACTTTTGATGGCTCTGGGTCTGTACTCACTGGAATTTAGGATGAGGTGGGGGGTGGGGAATCTCATTGAAACCTTTTGAATGTTGAAAAGCTTGGACAGAGTAGATGTGGAAAGGATGTTTCCCATGGTGGGGGAGTCTAGGACAAGAGGGCACAACCTCAGGATGGAGGGGTCTCAATTTAAAACAAAGATGCCGAGAAATTGCTTTAGCCGGAGGGTGGTGAATTTGTGGAATTTGGTACCACAGGTAGCTGTGGAGGTCAGGTCATTGGATGTACTTAAGGTGGAGATTGATAGGTTCCTGTTTGGCCATGGTATCAAAGGTTATGGGGAGAAGGCCAGGGAGTGGGGCTGAGGAGGGGAATTAAAAGGCTCAGCCATGATTGAACAGTGGAGCAGACTCAATGGGTAAAATGGCCTAGTTCTGTTCCTATGTCTTAAGGCTGATTTATACTTGTGCGTCGCATCTACTCCGTAGGTGCTAAATACCCTACACCGTAACTACGCCATACCCTACGCTGTAGGGTGACGTGGACCTCCCTAAAAAAGTAACTCGCACGTTGCGGCGACGCAGAATGCAACAACTGTGATTGGTCCTCTTGGTAGCATCGCATTTCCTCCTACGCATTTCCAGTTGCTTCTTCTCCACCATGTCTGTACACCGATGTGAAATACATGAACCAAATCATCAAATCTATTTGCTGGTGTGCGAAAATGCTTGAAATGCATTTCCTTGTCCATGTCTCTCACGAAGAAACTCAAAACAGTGGCATAGAAACCCCACCACCAACTAGCATTTTGGCGCACACCAAGGCATGCTCGCTATGGCGTAGAGCAACGTAGAAGTGAAAATCAGGGCTATGGCGTACGCTGCAGTATAGCCCGTACGCACAAGTATAAATCAGCCTTTATGGTCTTAACATTGTATCTCTTGAGCAGCCAGCTTGTGGTCCACAGTCAGTATTATTTGCAAAGATGTGCTTTTAACTGCTTGCAGCTTACATTAAGAAATGAAGACTTGTTCTTGTTTGAATTAATATCTGCTATATTAATATAACTCCAGAATACTCCGTAACACCATGAAAACACAACATATGGGAAACAATTAAAAAGCTGGAAAGGAAATCAGAATCAGAATTTAATCGGCAAGAGCCTATGCACATACAAGGAATTTACTTCCGGCAGATGTTGTCTCTCTGCTCATAACAATAATAATGATAAATATAAATGAAAATATAGATTATACATACAGGTAGTGCAATCCAAGTAATAGTTAGCCGACAGTTAACCGGCAGTTAACTGTTCAGCAAAGTGACCGCAGTAGGGAGAAAACTTCTCCAGTGCCTATTAGTCTTAGTCTGGAGGGATCTGAAGCGCCTACCAGACGGAAGCAGATCAAACAATCCGTGCGCAAGATGGGAGGAGTCCTTTATGATGTTCCCTGCCCTCTTCTTCAACCTGGAAGAGTACAGGTCCACAATAGAGGGCAGGGAGGCTCCAATAATGCGCTCGGCAGTCCTCACTGTGCGCTGTAGTCTGGTTCTATCCTGCTTGGTGGCGGCTCCAAACCACACAATGATGGAGGTGCACAGGACAGACTCAATGACTGCAGTGTAGAACTGCAGCAGCAATTCCTGAGGCAGACCGTATTTCCTCAAGAGCCGCAGGAAATACATCCGCTGCTGGGCCTTCTTCAGAATGGAGCTGATGTTCTGCTCCCACTTCAGATCCTGAGAGATGGTGGTTCCCAGGAACCTGAAGTTCTCCATGGTGGACACAGGGCTGCTGAGGACTGTGAGGGGAGACATAGCGGGGGGGATGTCTCCTGAAATCCACTATCATCTCCTTTGTCTTGAGCGTGTTCAGCTCCAGATTGTTCCGACTGCACCAGAGCGCCAGTTGGTCCACCTGCTGTCGATATGCAGACTCATCACTATTCTGGATGAGTCCGATGACGGTAGTGTCATCTGCAAACTTCAAAAGCTTCACATAGGGGTTGGAGGAGGTGCAGTCATTGGTGTAGAGGGAGAACAGCAGTGGAGAGAGGACACACCCCTGGGGGGCGCCGGTGTTGGTGATTCGAATATCCGAGGTGACCTGTCCCATCCTTACCTGCTGACTTCTGTTGGTCAGGAAGCTGTAAATCCAATCGCAGAGGTCAGGTGGCACAGTAAGGTGAGACAATTTGGAGCAGAGGGTATGAGGGACGATGGTGTTAAACGCCGAACTGAAATCCACAAACAGCATCCGAGCATAGGTCCCAGGACGATCCAGATGTTGCAGCATATAGTGCAGTCCCAGGTTGACTGCATCGTCTACTGACCTATTTGCAGGGGATCCAGCAGGCTGCTGGTGAGCTTCTTGTTGTCTCTCACTTTATTTCTCCATCCCACTCTCACATTTGGCCGCTTGCACAGTTATGAGGTCCAATGAAAGCTTGAGCAACAGCATGCCATCTTCTATTTAGGCATGATGCAGTCTTCTGGACTCAACATTTAATATCATTTACTGTAACTCACTGTACGTTACATCTCACCATTTCCTTAGCAAGTCATTTGTCTGTGATACTAGTTCAAGCTTTTCTCTCTTCATTAGCATGAAGTTTCCTTTCTCCAACATTTCCCACAGCCTAGCACTTCACAAAACATTGTCATGTTATCACTCTCTAACTGCCACCATTAATTGACCATCAGTTATTACTTTTACCCATCTATCTTTTGTCCCATTCTTGATGCAATTTAGAACTCTTATTTTCAATTCAAAGGGCCTTCAAAGAGAAACATGAATGTTTCTCTTTCCTGACTGAAGTGTTTCCAACATTTTCTGTTTACATTACAAAGTAGTGGAGATTCAAAAATAAAATGCCTGTATAATTTTAAATATTAAAGTTTGGTATTCACACATTAAATTTTCAACACAATTGTATAAATTTAAAGATTGGCACCTTTGAAGTGGTGTGTTCAGTATCACGTTCAATAGCTGAATAACTCCCTCCACTACGTCGATTGTGGCATCTCGAATTAATCGTCGTAAAGTCAAGCCTGAGACAAAAGAAACCTCTTATTAAACACCTAATAGCCACACCTACTCATGATCACTTATTTTTTTTACACATTTTTGGACTTCTAGCCAAACAATAAAGGTCACACTAAAGATTTCAACTAGATGGTTAAATACATTTTAGGTAATTCATCCAAAGCAACTTTTAAAAGGACATGGGCTTATTTAGAAAACACTAATGCATTTTAATTAATAAAATTATGTACTTAAGCACATAATTGCTCAGATCCCACAATGTGGCTCTTCAAAGGATAAAAGTGTGAAAATATGGAATAGACAGCATGAGTAAGAACTGCAAACCTAATAGTTTGACCCAAGGAATAAGGGTAGAAACAGGGAGATTGCTATTTGCCCTCTGGTATAGCTGTACTTTGGAGCATTTTGTGCTGAGAAAGAAATGAAGGCTTGCAAGAACCTCTAATTAAATATGAAATGTCTCTAAAAACCACTGTGGAATATGTGATGAAGTATTGTAAAATTTATTTGATTCAATGATAACCTTGGAACACTAAAGGCAGGACTTATTGATACGATCATGGAAGAAGACATTGATTAACTTAACACATCTGGTGCAAAGACAAGGGGAAATGATTGAGACAACAAAATATTTCCGTTTTGCTTGACCCTGTATGTACATTAATGAGGTTAAGGAAACAAGAAGGAAACAAGTGCTTGAGCAGAACTGACTTAAGCATTTCTGAGCTGTTCTCTTGACATATCAATACTGTGCAATAAAGCTTCCCTCTACTACACCAGACTTCTTGATTTTATTTCGCTTCTACAAATATCAAAACAAAACTGTATTCAAATGAAACAACATACTCAAGGCTCCAACAAATGGACACCAAGATAAGATATTCGGAGAGTAATAAAGAGGCAAGCATTAACTAAGGAGTTCAAGCAGTAAAGACCTGAAGCTGAATAGGCAATTGCAGATTTGAACTAACTTATTTAGCAAATTTACGCTGTTTAGCATTAGTGAGCTGCAAGGATCCATATGTATGTATATCTGCAGTGTTTTGATAACACTTATCACATCCTTATCACATCGTCCAACAAGCAGGAACTCTGGACTTTTGAAGCATTTGTGATCTGAAATGGAGGTTTTGAAACCCAGGCAAATTACTTTTTGTGTATTTCACAGACAATGACAGAAGAGCACTAATTTGTCACATTCATTCATTCTTGAAAGGAAATTGTACTTGGAACAAAATTAGAATGCAAAATGTAGTTTTGTATAGGACAGATGTAGAGAAACATCTACCGTAGATGTCGGATTATAAGCCGCTACTTTTTTCCCATGCTTTGAACAGCATTGAACATAGCGGCTTATAATAAGGTGCGGCTAATAGAAAGTTTTTTCCCATGCCGCCAAAACATTTTGCCTCGTAACAGTAGACCAATAAAATTGATGAGTAGTTCACAGAGGTCCAATGAAATTGTACGATAAATCAAGCGCACTTCACAAATTATTGTAAATCAGCCATTTGTACTCACCCTCATCAACATGGAAAACACTCGAAGAAAAGCATATGATGCAGCTTTTAAGTTAAAGGCAATCAATCTGGCGGTTGAACAAGGAAATCGAGCTGCTGCGCGTAATCTTGGCATACATGAATCGATGGTGAGACGGTGGAGATTTAATTTGGGACTGCCGCTTCAGGTCAGGAATGGCTCACGTGATATTAGACAGCAGTACAAGGGAGGGAGGGAGCGAAACTGAGGATTCCGCTGCACCGAAACTACTAGCGATTCAGTAAACAAAAAAACAGTAAAACTCGTGTGTGAATGGTATCGGGCCAATAAGGACACAAGTGTCCGATGTTACCAAATACCGGTAGGTATAACAAAGTTTAGCCTTACCAAATATGTGTAGCGAGGGTTTGGTTTGGGGGAAAAAGGAGTATAAATAAGAGCAGAATGTAAGGGGAAGGCAAAACGCGTTCTGCAATAAAGCCACGCTGCACTGTAATCCGGTGTTGGTTGTCTCTCTTCCAAAACAAACACAGGGCAGAATTTGAAGCCCAACACGTGTAATATCTTTCTGTGTAAATATCTCATATTACAAGCGGCCGAAAATTCGGTGCGCCGAAAATCCGGTCCGCCGGAAATCCAGTGCACCGAAAATCCGGTCCGCCGGAAATCCAGTGCGCCGAAAATCCGTTCCGCCTGAAATTCGGTGCGGCCTAAAATCCGAAGCGGCCTGTATAATAAAAAAAATGATTTTATTTCTAAAATTAGAGCCAGCGGCTTTTAATCAGGTGCGCTCTGTAGTCCGGAATCTACGGTAATCGATATACTGTATTCAAGGACACTAAAATACAACCTGTATACATTTTTTGTTTATCAGAGTATCTCCCTGTTTTAATTGAGCATTGACAGCTTTAGCAAGGAACAGACACAGTACAGTACAGTAGAGTAGCGGTTAGAATAATGCTTTACAGCAACAGAGATCAGAAAGTTGGGATTCAATTCCCGCCGTTATCTGTAAGGAGTTTGAACTTTCTCCCCCTGACTAGGGATTTCCTCAGTGCTCCAGTTTTATTCCACATTCGAAAGTTGTACAGGTTGATAAGTAGTAGGCCTGAGGGCTGCCCCCAGCACATCTTGGGACTGTGTTGGTAGTTGACGCACATGACACATTTCATAATCTTTAATTATTTTTGCATACCAAATAAAAATTATAACTATTAAACAACAGTCACATTCGTGAGAAGATGGCGGCGCGACAGCAGGGCACAGCGGCCACTCCAGGAATGAATATCTGTTATCTGTAAGTAGGGGCCATGCACAATCCTGATTTGATGGAGACGGACGTGAGAAGTATGGAGGAACGTCTGGTGAAATTTCTGACATGCCTGTTTCGCTGCCGCTGCTACTGTGCGATCGAAAAATCTCCGGACAGGAAGGCCCCGAATCCTTGGCTTTGCCTGTTGCTTGGCGGCCGGGGCCGGGGTCAAAGCGCTCGGCAGAGATGGTGCTCAGTGTCGGAGGGCTGGTCGGAGGCTCGAAGTTTTCGGACGGACTCAGAGTTGGCTGTGGTCGGGTGCTTCCAGAGGCTGCATCGGGAAGTTTTGCCGCATTGGAGGTTCATGGCAGGCATGTGTTTTTCTTCCTTCTGCTGTCTGCGTGCAATGATGGGCTATCGGGGACTTTGAGTCTTTTTTTTTACCGTGCCCATGGTCTGCTCTTATCAAATTACAGTATTGCTTTGCACTGTTGTAGCTGTATGTTATAATTACCGTAGATTCCGGACTACAGAGCGCACCTGATTTTAAGCCGCTGGCACTAATTTTAGAAATAAAATCATTTTTTTAAATGTAAAGGCCGCACCGGATTTTAGGCCGCACCGGATTTTCGGCCGCAGGTGTCCCACGTTGTAATATGAGATATTTACACAGAAAGATATTACACGTGAGGATTTTTTTAACTTTTAATTAAATCCATATGGTAACAAAAACAAATACATATTGCAAATGCTTTTTTTCGAACCGTGCCCGTACGCGGCTACTTTTAAATATACGTTGCGTATACTTCTTTACTGAACAACATTCCAATATCTCCTAACGACTGGTAAAAAATATATATACTGCAGCCTACCAGGAAAAGTTATTGATACCTTTAACTTAAAAGCAGATTTCGCTCGGATCCAAAGCCGCTCGCGGAATCCGCTCCCCCCCTCCTTTCCGTTTCATCGCAAACGGCATTTAAAAGCAGATTTCGCTCGGATCCAAAGCCGCTCGCGGAATCCGCTCCCCCCTCCTTTCCGTTTCATCGCAAACGGCATTTAAAAGCAGATTTCGCTCGGATCCAAAGCCGCTCGCGGAATCCGCTCCCCCCTCCTTTCCGTTTCATCGCAAACGGCATTTTCCCACAAGACGCCGCGAAACCGGGTGTGACGTCATAGCATCCCGCGATGTAGTACAGAAAACAAATATAGTTTAAACTAAGTAGGGTAGGTAGCACAATGCTTCGAGTGTTTTCCATGTTGATGAGGGTGAGTACAAATGACTGATTTACAATAATTTAATTGTGAAAGTGCGCTTGATTTATCGTACAATTTCATTGGACCTCTGTGAACTACTCATCAATTTTATTGGTCTACTGTTACGAGGCAAAATGTTTACGAGGCGGCATGAAAAAAACCTTGCATTAGCCGCTTTGGATTATTGGCCGCAAAGTTCAAAGCTGTTCAAAATGTGGGAAAAAAGTAGCGGCTTAAAATCCGGAATCTACGGTATGTGGTTTTTGTCAGTTAGTCTTGGTCTGTCTTGTGTTTATGTGATATCATACTGGAGGAACACTGTATCATTTCTTAATGCATGCATTACTAAATGACAATAAACGAGGACTGAGTGTCCTCATAATCTAATCTAATCACATCTCTGCTCATGCATGTACTCACTACAGTTTTGGAAACGTCCAGATGGATAAATTTGTAAGCTTTTCAGTACCACTTGCCTTGACTCTTTGGGAACCAGTAATACACACTGGATAAATTAAGGATGCTCTTCTGAATTTCACTAGTGAGCTTCTGACAGTCCTACACAGAAAACACAGGTCAGTAGAATTTGATTACACGTCATCAATTGCAAAATTCATAATCTGAAGTTCAACCTTTACACTTACTTGTTCAGATGGCAAAGGAGGCTTTGAAAAGGCCAGACTGAGTTTTGTTGCTTCTTGAGATACTGCTTTGACACACTCACCTAGAAGAAAAATAAGGGTTATACAATTTTCCGTGAAAATACATAGTTGTACAAGTACAGGCTAATGAAAAGGTATGTAATTGTCCAAATATTTAAACTTTGCTTTATTAATAAAGTAGAACTGTGATTAATTCCTACTGTACTTCCTTTTACATACCAGCACCAACAACCACACAGCTCCACTCCTATGTTGTAGTAGTGTTTACAAATTTGTAAAGTTAAACAGTGGGAGACAATGCTACAACATCACCAAAAGATTTTGTGAATCAGCATTTGAATTCAGTAACAATTCACTTTCTATCCATTGAAAGCTATATTTTTCCCAAAATTTATACCACTTGAAGTTAAAATTAAATTCATAACACCTTTACATAGAACATAGAGAAGTACAGCACATTAATGGCCCTTCGGCCCACAATGTTGTGCCGACCTTCAAACCCTGCCTCCCATATAACCCCCCACCTTAAATTCCTCCATATACCTGTTTAGTAGTCTCTTAAACTTCACTAGTGTATCTGCCTCCACCACTGACTCAGGCAGTGCATTCCACGCACCAACCACTCTTTGAGTGAAAAACCTTCCTCTAATATCCCCCTTGAACTTCCCTCCCCTTACCTTAAAGCCACGTCCTCTTGTACTGAGCGGTGGTGACCTGGGGAAGAGGCGCTGGCTGTCCACTCTGTCTATTCCTCTTTATATCCTGTACACCTCTATCATGTCCCCTCTCATCCTCCTTCTCTCCAAAGAGTAAAGCCCTAGCTCCCTTAATCTCTTATCATAATCCATACTCTCTAAACCAGGCAGCATCCTGGTAAATCTCCTCTGTACCCTTTCCAATGCTTCCACATCCTTCCTATAGTGAGGCGACCAGAACTGGACACAGTACTCTAAGTGTGGCTTAATTAGAGTTTTATACAGCTGCATCATTACATCACGACTCTTAAACTCTATCCCTCAACTTATGAAAGCTAACACCCCAAAAGCTTTCTTAACTACCCTATCTACCTGTGAGGCAACTTTCAGGGATCTGTGGACATGTACTCCCAGATCTCTCTGCTCCTCCACACTACCAAGTATCCTGCCATTTACTTTGTACTCTGCCTTGGAGTTTGTCCTTCCAAAGTGTACCACCTCACACTTCTCCGGGTTGAACTCCATCTGCCACTTCTCAGCCCACTTCTACATCCTATCAATGTCTCTCTGCAATCTTCGACAATCCTCTACACTATCTACAACACCACCAACCTTTGTGTCGTCTGCAAACTTGCCAACCCACCCTTCTACCCCCACATCCAGGTTGTTAATAAAAATCACAAAAAGTAGAGGTCCCAGAACAGATCCTTGTGGGACACCACTAGTCACAACCCTCCAATCTGAATGTACTCCCTCCACCACGACCCTCTGCCTTCTACAGGCAAGCCAATTCTGAATCCACCTAGTCAAACTTCCCTGGATCCCGTGCCTTCTGACTTTCTGAATAAGCCTACCATGTGGAACCTTGTCAAATGCCTTACTAAAATCCATGTAGATCACATCCACTGCACTACCCTCATCTATATGCCTGGTCACCTCCTCAACGAACTCCATCAGGCTTGTATCTGCCCTTCACAAAGCCATGCTGACTGTCCCTGATCAGACCATGATTCACTAAATGCCCATAGATCCTATCTCTAAGAATCTTTTCCAACAGCTTTCCCACCACAGACGTAAGGCTCACTGGTCTGTAATTACATGGACTATCCCTACTACCTTTTTTGAACAAGGGGACAACATTCGCCTCCCTCCAAACTTCCAGTACCATTCCCGTGGACAACGAGGACATAAAGATCATAGCCCGAGGTTCAGCAATCTCTTCCCTTGCCTCGTGGAGCAGCCTGGGGAATATTCCGTCAGGCCCCAGGGACTTATCTGTCCTAATGTATTTTACCAACTCCAACACCTCCTCTCCCTTAATATTAACATGCTCCAGAACATCAACCTCACTCATATTGTCCTCACCGTCAATGTTATGAAATGTTCAGATTCTAAACAGGTAAGTGTACCGATGGACTTACTACGCAATTTAATCACAGTCAATTGACCTACCACAAATGCTGGGAATAGAAAGCTATCTAAATATCCCAGTGTAACAAAATTATAAAATAATAGTAGTGACAGCTGAAGCATGTACATCTAAAATGTTGAAAATCTATTTATATTAGGGACAAATAGCTAAAGTTATGAAGATAACACCAGTTAGTGTACTAGCGCTGTGTGTCTGTGTCTGTGTATGTTATATATGTCCTTTTTGGTGTAATTGGTAACTTGAACATTTATTCTCCACCATAATGAAGATGTCTTACCAATGGATAACTTGTTATATCATTCACAATCTCCTATTGTAACATTGACATTAAATATCAAACCTAGAGTTTTCCAGAAGAATTCCATGTCAAAATTCTCCAATTTCCATGATTCTCCTTCTGTAAAGAGAAAAGTTCATATTAACATGCCACTTTGGATTCACACAGTAGAAACAATAATGTAACACACTAAATGCCAATTATAAAAAAGGTTAACAAATACATTGCAACAAAGCTCTCTCTACCAGCCCCTACTAGAAGAGCACACATGTGAATCTATATCATCTTACAAGAGCTTCATGAACTCTTCCTCATCTTGCTCTTATATTCCACATTAGCATTTTGTGATACATGAACAATCTGTTCTCATATTTAGAATACAAAATGCGGAGAAGTTGTAAAAGTTTGATTGAAGTTCAGCAAAATGCCGGTTGCAAGAAATATTAGATCCAATTGGTTAATGCTTAGAAATCGGCAGAGTAGTATGAAGGATGACAAAAGTAAAGTTCTAGGATACTACTACCAGAACGTTGCCACTAACTGATCTAGAATCAAATCAAAAACAGTGTATGAACCAAGAGGTTTGTAGTCTGAGGAGGGCAGGATCAGTGGCATTCAAGATTAGTGATCCAGAAACATGCAAGAAGTCCAGTTATGACGTATGGGCAATAAAACAATTCCGATTGAGGCTAGAGATGGAATTGGATACATATCAACTCTGGCAGTGTTTGCAGGCCATTACTTCCTACAAAACAAAACCAAACATCATGAATGACTCCTCTCCCAGATGAGTTCAACACCTTTTATGCATGCTTTGTAAGAAGAGTAAAACTACACCTGTGTGAATCCCTGCAGCACCTGGTGATCCTGTGATCTCTGTCTCAGAGGCCAGAGTCAGAACATCTTTCAAGAGCGCGAGTCCTCACCAGGCATCAGGCCTGATGGTGTACCTGGTAGGGCACTGAAACCCTGTGCTGACCAACTGATGGATGGGAGTGTTCAAGAACATCTTCAATCCTTCACTAGGGAGAAGCACTGTCGACGTTTCGGGCCGAGACCCTTCGTCAGGACTAACTGAAAGGAAAGATAGTAAGAGATTTGAAAGTAGGAGGGGGAGGGGAAACGCGAAATGATAGGAGAAGACCGGAGTGGGTGGGGTGAAGCTGAGAGCCAGACAGGTGATTGGCAAAAGGGATACAGAGCTAGAGAAGGGAAAGGATCATGGAATGGGAGGCCTACGGAGAAAGAAAGGGGGAGGGGAGCACCAGAGGGAGATGGAGAACAGGCAGAGTAATGGGCAGAGAGAGAAAGGAAAAAAAGGGAGGGGGAAAAAAAACTAAATACATCAGGGATGGGGTAAGGAGGAGGGGCATTAATGGGTTTTCCACCTCCCTTTTTTTTCTCTCTCTGCCCATCACTCCTTGCTTGTTCTCCATCTCCCTCTGGTGCTCCCCTCCCCCTTTCTTTCTCCGTAGGCCTCCCGTCCCATGATCCTTTCCCTTCTCTAGCTCTGTATCCCTTTTGCCAATCACCTTTCCAGCTCTTAGCTTCATCCCACCCCCTCCGGTCTTTTCCTATCATTTCGCATTTCCCCCTCTCCCCACTACTTTCAAATCTCTTACTATCTTTCCTTTCGGTTAGTCCTGAAGAAGGGTCTCAGCCCGAAACGTCGACAGCACTTCTCCCTATAGATGCTGCCTGGCCTGCTGCGTTCCACCAGCATTTTGTGTGTGTTGCTTGAATTTCCAGCATCTGTAGATTTCCTTGTGTTTGCCAGTAGAATTCATGTTCTAAGTTGTTGGCCAGGATCACCATAGTTACGTTGTTTATGCAGAGTCAAGAAAGCGCAAGCTTTGATGAATTAAGAGTTGCATAATGAGTTTCCTAACCTAGCTCCACTGATGAACGGTCAACAGGAGTATCGTAAGTAAAGCAAGGAACTATAAACATGTCAATGTGACACTAGTGGTCAGTAAAATCCTTAAACACATTTAGGATGAATCAGAATCAGGTTTAATATCACTGGTATAAAGCATGAATATGCCGGCTGGTGGTGTAGTGGCATCAGCGCCGGACTTCGGAACGAAGGCTCCCGAGTTCGATTCCAGCCGGCTCCCTTGCACGCTTTCCATCCGTGCTGGGTTGAGCGTTGAGCTAGCAACTCGGCCTCGTAAAAATAAGAAAGCCTGCTAAAAAAGTGCAGTCCCAATGACTCCACTTGGAGCTAAGGGCTTTCTTCTTCTAATAGTATGAATATTTTTGTTTTGTGGCAGCATAGTGCAATACATAATAGAAACTATAAATTATGATTAAGAAATATTGTAAGTTTGATAAACCACCTCATTAAAAAGATTTGCAATGTAGAACAGTCTATGTTCGAAACCTTTCCCGATCATACTCCTCAATACTTCCTTGGCCACATTGACAACTGCATTAGTGCTGCTTCATGCTGAGCTCATCAATATCACCTCTAACTTCCACCCTGCCCATAAACTCACTTGGTCAATCTCTGACACCTCCCTCCCCTTTCTTGATCTCTCTCCACCTCTGAAGACAAACTAACAGCCGACATCTTTTATAAACCTACTAATTCCCAGAGTTATCTCAACTATACCTCTTCCCACTCTGTCTCCTGTAGAAATGCCATTCCTTTTTCAAGTGTCTTCGCCTCTGCCATGTTGCCAGGACATGGCTTTCCATTTCAGGACATCAGAAATGTCCTCCTCCTTTAAAGAATGGGGTTTCCCTCACTCTGCTATTGATGTTGCCCTCACCCACATCTCCTTCATTTCTCCTACATCTGCGCACACCCCATCTTCTTTCCAGCTTAATAGTGATCGAGTCCCTCTAATTCTTACTTGTGACCCCATCAGGCTGCACTTTTATCGTCCCCATCTTCCATCATCTCCAAAGGAATGCTACTACTAAACATATTGTTATCTCTCCCCTCCACTCCACTTTCTGTAGTCATCACTCCCTCAGTGATTCCCTTGTCCATTCACCCCTCCCCAGCACTTATCAAGTGGCCTAAGTGCTACACCTGCCAAATTCACCTCCATTCAGGACCCCAAACAGTCCTTCCAGCTACAGCAACACTTCACCTGTCAATCTACTGGAGTTGTCTATTGTGTCCGATATTCCCATTGCAGCCTCCTTTATACTGGTGAGACCTGTCGTAAATTGATGGGCCCTTTTGTCGAGCACCACCACACCATCCACCACAAGCAGGACTTCCCAGTGGCCAAACATTTTAATTCTGATTCCCATTCCTGTTCCAATGTGTCGGTCCATGGCCTCCTCTTGTGCCAAGATGAGGCCACCCTTTGGGTGGAGGAGCAACACCTAATGTTCCAACAAGGTATCCTGCAACCTGATGGCATGAATATTGATTTCTCTTTTCAGTAAACAAATTCCACTCCCCTCTCTCTATTCCCCACTCTGATCTCACCTGCCTATCATTTCCTCCTGGGTCCCTTCCTCCTTCCCTTTCTTCTATGGTCCACTCTCCTCTATCAGATTCTTTGTTCTCCAACCCTTGATCTTTCCACCCACCCAGCTTCACCTATCACCTTCCAACTTGCCTCTTACCTCTTTCCCCACTGTTTCATTCTGCAATCCTCCCCCTTCCTTCTTAGTACTGGAGAAGGGTCTCAGCCCAACGTTCCAACTGTTTATTCATTTCTATAAATGCTGCCGGACCCGCTGAGTTCCTCCAGCGTTTTGAGTGTTTTGTTAAAAAGCAGCAGTAAGTGCATCAACCTGAATAGGAAATTAGTTGAAATATAGAAAACTGAACTATGAGATCTTTTCCCATTGATAATTACTCGTAAGGTACTACAGATCACAAATGAACATCACAATGGCACCCAACCTTCATGGCTGACTTGCCATTCAATATGATTTGAACAGCTTAGGAGAATGGACAAAGAAGTGGCAGATGGAAACAGTGTAGGGAAGTATATGATCTTTCACTTTGGTAGAAGGAATATTTTCTAAATGGGGAGAATATTCAAAACTCAGAGGCACAAGGGGATTTGGGAGTCCTCGAGTAGGATTCCCTAAAGGTTAATTTGCAGTTGGAATTGGTGCTGAGGAAGATAAATGCCATGTTGGCATTCATATCGAGAGGACTACAAAAGAAAAGAATATGATGCTGAGGCTGCACTTGGAGCACTGCAAGCCATTTTTGGCCCCTTATCTAAGATGACGTGGCATAGGCAGATGTCTGAAGGAGTTTCATGAGAATGATCCCAGGCATTAAAGGGGTAAAACTGTGAAGAGCATTTGGTGGCTCTGGCCTATATTAGCTGGAGTTTAGAAAGGGAGGGGGGTTCTCAGTGAAACCTATTGAAAATTGAAAGGCCTAGATAGAATGATCTTGGAGAGATCATTGTTTCCAATAGCAGGAGTGTCTAGGACCCAGTTTCAGACTGCAAAAGGCACAGCCTCAGATTTCAAGTACATTCCTTTACAACAGAGACCAGGAGGAATTTCTTTATCCGCAGGGTGGTGAATCTGTGGAATTCAATGCTACAGACAGCTGTGGTGGCTGAGTTATTGGGTATATTTAAACCAGAGGTTGATAGGTTCTTGATTAGTAAGGGTGTCAAAGTTTACAGGGAGAAGGCAGGAGAATGGGATTAAGAGTACCACATTACATAATTCTGCTCCTGTTCTTATGATACAAAGATTGGTAGTGGTGTGGACAGCATAGAAGACTGGTATAAGATACAGTGGAATGTAGATCTGTTGCAGATGAGTATGATGAAATGGCAGATGAGAGTTTAATCTGGTAAGCTTGCCTTTATTAGTTAAAGAATGAAGTTCAAGACCCAAAGTTATGTTGCAGCTTTATTACTCTAGTTAGGCCATTTCTAGTGGGTTACCAGGATGGTCCTTGAATTAGAGGATGTGTGCTATAAGTGGGTGGACAAACTTAGGTTGTTTTCTCCAGAGCATTGAAGGCTGAGGAGAGATCTGATTGAGGGTTACGAGAGACATAAACCGGTATCACTTGTCCAGGACTGAAATATTTAATATAAGAGGACATGTATTTAAGGCAAGAGGAAGCAAGTTCAAAGGAGGCACGTGGACCAAGCTTTTTTTTAAACAGAGTGACAGGTGCCTGGAAAGCATTGCCTGAGATGGTGATAGAGGCAAAGATGATAAATATGTTTCAGTAGTTCTTAAATAAGTACATGAATGTACAGGAAGTGGAAATAGTGTATTAGTTTAGCTGAGTCATTGATTACAAGTTATCTTAATTCAGCACACCATCATAGGCTGAAGGGCTTATTCCAGTGTTGAACTGTACCATGTGATGTTGGGATGAGAGATGTCAGACTATCCAGAAAATCCTAAGTATTGCATAGACTGGCTGCAACAAATGAAGTGGGATGTTTTACACAATCAACTGACAGCTTCACATATACCTCAATCTAGAAATTCATCACGGGGATAATCCCGGTAATTGTGCTCTAATTCATTCAGGCTCCGGGAGACCACGGACCAACAAGGGAAGTAACGTGCCTTCCCTTCCTTCACCCAGCACTATCAGCACCCGCTCAGTCCTTCACTCTCACACGATGCCAGGCATCAGACACAATGCAGACAAATGGCCTTGCGCCCACCCACCCACCCAACCAACCGACCGACCGACCGTGCCCCGCAAGAGTCCAAGCAGCGGCACCGGGCTGCTGGCCGACGAGCTGACTGATGACCGAGAACTGCCACCCGACTCGCCCAGCAGTAACTGCCCACACTAACCTCGCAGCTGCGACACTACTTCCCGCAGGCCCTGCACCAGATTCCGCAGCGGCAGCCGCAGATCACCACCACACTGCAAGGCCTCGGCCTCGACCTCGGGCTCTATTCCCTCCTCCATCTTCAGCTTCCAAGCGGCCGCTGAGCACCGTTTCCTCGGGAGGCGGGGTTACGGAAGGGCCAATGACGGTGGGGCAGTGGTGGGCGGGGCTAAGAAAGGGCGGGGTCGCGGAAGGGCCAATGACGGTGGGGCGGTGGTGGGCGGGGTAACAAGGGATAACGCAATGATAAAGGCGGAGCAACCTACCCATCACCTCTCTCTGGTACTCGTTGCTCCTCCCTTTCTTCCATGGCAGCTATACTTGAATGTTCTCTACCTGTGACAGTAACAACTGCTTTCTTCTGTGTAACTTCTCATTTTGGTGCCTATTAACTTCAATGTCCCACACTTGTTCAAATGCTGCTTGTTGAAAGAGCGGTTACTTTTGTCTCATTCATGAAATTTAGCTCTGATCCTTGATGAGATCTAAGTGATCCTGGTGCAATTCAGCCTCGGCATTGTGAATAGGTTCATTGCCAATAAATGTTGTTTGACAGTATTGTCAATGAGACTTTGCTGATGATAGAAAGGAAACATCAGGACTGGGTGATGTTATCCTATTTGTCTCTTGTCAGAAGTTTTATCTGTTAGTTCAGTCTAAACAGTTGTCAGATTCATTCCAGAAACATTCAAACTCATGGTCTTCTCACAGTCATGCCATCTTCTCCCTGCAAGAGGTACAGCAAACTGAAGTACCACACCACCAGGTTCAAGAACTGCTACTTTTTTTGCAACCACCATTGCTTAAACCCTAACCCTACCTCAGCCATGGCGCATGCACGAGTATGGTCGTGGCTTCCATTGTGTCTTTTTGTTTTGTGCTCTCTAGCTTTTGCATATTTTATCTGTGATATAACTTATAGTCCATATGTTATCTGAACTCATCTGCCCGGGATGCTGCTGCGAGCAAATTTTTCATCGTACTTGTACCTTACTCTACTTATGCATGTGACAATAAACTTGATTTAACTTCTTTGCTATTGTCCCAGGTATTATACTCTAGAAACAAGAGGCCTAAATGGACTTTTTGAATTTCTCTGCAATTTTTAGAAGGTTGTGACTGAAGCCATTGACTTCTTCTACTTCCCCAATGTCCAACCCGTTGGGAATCACAATACATGAACTCTGTAGTAGAAACATACTAAACTTTCATCCTTTGCTTTTGTGGCACATTCTCGTTTTTTTTTTCACTTTTGCTTTCAGATAGGGTAAAACAAGATTAAAACATATCTTGAGTTTCCTTTCAATTAGCATTTTTACTGGACAGTAAATGAAAATTAAGAACCAAAATCTGCAGATTTTGAAAAGCTTAAAAAGTCAAAATTTGAAATGTTAATCATTTCTCTTTCCAAAAATACTGTTCGATCTGCTGAGGGTTTCTAGCATTTTCTGTTTTCACTCCACTAGTGAGTATCCTGTGGGATGCATCCATGATAGCTGTCTTGAACAGAATGTTACTGAATCCACAAGGGAATGTGTTATGTTAGATCAGGTCCTGTGCAATGAGACAGGTAAAATTAGTGATCTTGCAGTTAGGGATACTATTGGAAAGAGTGATCACAATATGATTAAGTTTCTCATACAAATAGAGGGTGCAATAGTTTGATTGAAAACCAGTTTATTATGCCTAAACAATAGAGACTACAATGCGACAAGGAAGGATTTGCCCAGTGTAGACTGGAAATATGGTGGGATGGTTGAGGAACAACGGAAGACTTTCAAAGAGATTTTTCACAGTGCTCAACAAAAGTATATTCCAGTTAAAAGCAAGGACAGTAAGAGTGGGAAGAGCCAGCCTTGGATGACTAAGGAAATAAAAGAAGGCATCAAACTAAAAGTTCGTGCATACAAAGTCACTAAGAATAGTGGGAAACTGGAAGATTGGAAAAACTTTAGAAAGTAACAAAGAACCACTAAGTGAGCAATAAAGAAAGGGAAGATGGATGATGAAAATAAATAAGCACAAAATATAAAAACAGAGTAAAAGTTTTTATAATTAAGCGGAAAATGGGGGCTAAAGTGAACGTAGGTTCCTTGGAGGATGAGAAAGGGGAATTGAATTGGGTAATATTTTGTGTTGGTCTTCACAGTGGATGACACATCTAACATGCCAAAGACAGATGTTATGGATGCAATGGGAGGTGAGGACCTCAGTACAATAACTATCACTAAAGAGGTAGTGCTGAACAAACCTGTGGGCCTGAAGATAGATAAGTCCCATGGTCCTGATGGGATGCATCCCAGGGTACTGAAAAAAAATAGCAGAGGTTATAGTAGAGGCTTTGGTGATAATTTACCAAAATTCTCTGGATTCCGGCAGGTCCCAGCAGATTGGAAGATGGCAAATGTCGCACCATTATTCAAAAAAGGATGTAGGTAAAAGGCAGGTAATTATAGGTCAGTTAGTTTTACATCCATAGATGGGAAAATGCTTGAAGCTATCATTAAAGAAGAATCAGCAAGGCATCTGGAAGGAAATGAATCCATCAGGTAGACACAGCATGGATTCAACAAAGGCAGGTCCTGTTTGACAAACTTACTGGAGTTCTTTGAGGATATAATGAGCACAGTGGATAGAGGGGAACAGATGGACATTATTTACTTGGATTTCCAGAAGGCATTCGATAATGTGCTGCTTAAAAGACTTATCCCTAAGATAAGGATGCATAGAGTCGGGGGTGATGTATTAGCATGGATAGAGGATTGGTTCACTAATAGAAAGCAGACAGTTGGGATACATGGCTGTTACTCTGGTTGGCAATCAGTGGTGAGTGGTGTGCCGCAGGGGTCGGTGCTGGGTCCACAACTGTTCACGATATACATTAACGATCTGTAAGAGGGTATCGAGTGTAGTGTATCTAAGTTTGCTGATGATACTAAGTTGAGCAAAAAAGCAAATTATGCAGAAGGTACAGAGAGTCTGCAGAGATATAGATAGGTTAAATGAGTGGGCAAAGATCTGGTATTTGGAATACAATGTTGGTAAATGCGGTGTCATCCACTTTGGAAGGAAATATGGAAGAGCAGAATATTATTTAATTGGTAAAAGATTGCAGCATGCTTCTGTGCAGAAGGGCTTGGGAATGCTTGTGCATGAATCAGAAAAGGTTGGTTTGCAGATGCAGAAGGCTATCAAGAATGCAAATGGAATGTTGGCCATTGCTAGAGTGATAGAATTTAAGAGCAGAGAGGTTATGCTGCAACTGTTCAGGGTACTGGTGAGGCTGCATCTGACGTACTGCGTGCAATTCTGGTCTCCTTACTTGAGGAAGCATATACTGACTTTGGAGGCAGTGCAGGTTGATTCCAGAGATGAGGGGGTTAGACTATGAGAAGAGATTGGGTCGTCTGGGACTGTACTTGGTGGAATTCAGAAGAATGAGAGATCTTATAGAAACATATAAAATTATGAAAGGGATAGATAAGATAGAGGCAGGATATTTGTTTCCACCTATAGGTGAGACTAGAACTAGAGGACATGCCTCAGGATTCCGGTGATTAGATTCAGGATACAGATAAGGAGCAACTGCTTTTCCCAGAGAGTAGTAAATCTGTTGAATTCTCTGCCCGATGCAGCAATGGAAGCTATCTCAAAAAATATATTGAAGATTAGGTTGGATAGATTTTTACACAGTAGGGGAATTAAGGGTTGTGAGGAAAAAGCAGGCAGATGGAGATCAGTCCATGGCCAGATCAGCCATGATCTTATTGAATGATGAAGCAAGCTCGACAGGCCAGATGACCTACTCCTGCTCCTATTTCTTAAATTCTTATGTTATCAAGCAAGTTTTTGACATTGGGTGATGAAGAGGAATAAAATTTTCCTTTCTTCTCCATGCTGTTCATAAATTATGTAAACTGAAACAATCCAAGTGGAGCATTATTACCTATTGAAGACTTCTTGGTAGAGTAAATAAAGAAAGATATTAATATTTCCGATCATTAGTCTAAGGCTTATTACAGATTCAGGCTAGGGTGAGATGTGGGCAGGATTTATGGAAGGGTCTTCTTGTGTGGAGCTACAGCAAGCCCCTTTGTATAACACAGGATTCCAGGGGAGAACATGGTCACTGGTCCAGTCTCTCAGTAGTCCCATAGACATTACTATACAAGAAATAGTGGAAAATGAAAAATAGTACAAAATCTGTTAGAATGCCCATTGAAAAAGAACAGTAGTCTATCCATTCAGAACAAACTAAAAGCGCTATTTTCTTCCACAGAGAATATATTTGCTCATTCAAATCACTGAGCTTTGTTTTTAACTGGCAAAATTCCTCCACTTAATATACACTCAGTGGCCACTTTATGAGCTATCCCCTGTACCTAATATAGTGGCCACTGAGTGTGCATTTGTGGTCTTCTGCTGTTGGGGACCTTCCACTTCAATGTGTTGTGTATTCAGAGATGGTCTTCTGCACACCACTGTTGTAACACCTCATTATTTGAATTACCATCACCTTCCCTGTTGAAAGAGTCCGGTCATTCTCCTCTGACCTTTGATTAACATGGCATTTTTGCCCACAGAATTGCTGCTGACGTAATGTTTTTGTTTTTTTTTCCCACCACCTTCTGTAAACTCTAGAAATTTTGTGTGTGAACATCCCAGGAGATCATCAATTTCCAAGATGCTCAAACCACCTTGCCTGGCACCAACAATTATTCCACTGTCAAAGTCATTTCCATGACATTTCTTCCCCATTTTGATGTTTGGTCTGAACAACAACTGAATCTCTTGACTGTGCACTGAGTTGCTGCCACATGATTGGCTGATTAGATATTTGTGTTAATGAGCAGGTGTACCTAATAAAGTGACCGCTGAGTGAACATGTGCCTACCTCGAACAAAAGTAGGTCTGGGAGGAAGGCCAAAGCAAAGCAGTGATTCAGAACATCTTTTACCTGCTTAAGTGAAGACTGTTCTGGGGTATCCTGACTAGGCCAGTCTTTAATGTGCTGGTCATGGTGATCTGGCCATAGCGAGCAAGCAAACAGTGAGTAGAGTCCAGTCTCAGCTCTTAACGCATTGTGGTAGTCTGAGGAATTGATGTCTCTTCCTCCAATTTCTCTGTTGGATTCATAGAAAATTGGAGCCCTGGATCAGTGTTACATGGTACATTATACTTTCCTTTTAGATATACAAGGGGTGATTGATAAGTTCGTGGCCTAAGGTAGGAGTCAATTTTAGAAAACCTAGCACATTTATTTTTCAACATAGTCCCCTCCTACATTTACACACTTAGTCCAGCGGTCGTGGAGCATACGGATCTTGGGCCTCCAGAAAGTGTCCACAGTAGGGGTGATTGATAAGTTTGTGGCCTATGGTAGAAGGAGATGAGTTATGCAGCTCTCGTTACATGCACATGCAGGTCAGCTCTTTGACTGATTATCCAGAAAGTTTTAAGTTAATAACTCATCTCCTTCTACCTTAGGCCACAAACTTATCAATCACCCTGATGAGTTATTAACTGATGACACCATTTTGGTTTGCTTTGCTAAGTTTTGCCTGCACATACAGATTAAATACTCTTGTGTTCCACAGTCTGAACCATCCTATTGGTACCAAATGATTCCCACTGCAATGGTAACAAGGGCTTCCCAGCAGATCCGCTTTCAAGCTCACCTGAGCTCTCCTTAAAGAAATTCTTCGGACTAAGCTACTGATTACTTGTTTTTTTAAATGTCCTGTAAAAGCTGTTTCACTGTTTTATCATAAAAATATAAGGGAGTATAACATTGCTTTGCATTGTTGCATATTTGATGATGAATACTATTTGATAATACATGCTAACTGTACTGAATTTCAGATGGTCAATATATTAGGACCAAACTGAGCCAATAAAGATTGGCACACATGGAGCACGTCTGGCTTTTATCCACAAGGCAGTTGACACCTCAATGCAAAATATTACTTTTCTTTCATTGATACCATTTTTTGAAACCAATATTAATTTAGCATTCTTTTCACTTACTTTAAGAAGTTTTATTAAAGTTATTTTATTTGTTTGCATTTTTGAGGGACATTGAATATTGGGCACAAGCAATTCTGTAATTAATTGTTTAATCTGACAAACGGCTTTAAGATTTCTAACAAAATTATCTATGGCAAAACAAAATCTGCTAAAAGTTAATAACTTTACATTAAAACCACAAAAAAGTGATTAGAAATCATTCATACAAACAGACAATAATCGGAACAAACCAGATTCTTCACTTTGTGGGATGAAGATTAACATTGACAGAAGAAAACCATTTTCTACAATGTTGCTGCAGTATCTCCTTGAATGGTTTGTTAACGACAGCCAAGGTTTTGAAAGGAAACCATATCCTAGGGTTACAAACATTAATACTCAAACTCTAGAGATGTACTAGCACTTCAATAGGTGCATATTTCCCTAAACAATGTTTGTCCAATTTCTTTATAAATATTCCTGAAGCGTTGCATATTGCAGCTCTTTATATAATTATCTCATCGACTGGGTTGGTGCCTACTCTTTATATATTTAACTCAACTGACTTAATATAGCATTGGCCTATTACTCCTAGATTAAACATCAAGGTGCAACGTTTGCAGACTTCAGATGATCAACCACGAGGCAAGCCTGAGGTGTTCAGCAACTCAGCCAGGAGATCTTTTGGCCTTCCAGTCACTAGATGGACTCAAAAGATGTGCGAAAAGAGATTTGTAGAAAGTAGGGTCTGTCATTCGCACAATAACTTAAAACTCCACAAGCTGGGAGCCTCCTGGTATTCCCAATTTTTGTTCTTTTGATATGGTAATTTTCAAGAATTTATTCATGAAGAAACTTGCTCGTTTAAAGAAAGTCCAAGTATAATTCAGATGAAAAAAGTTCATCTTTGTTGGTTCACTGCGCAACCAACATTGCTTCCTTGTCACCACGTTCACTGACAGATTTACTTCACCTACTTCTAGGTGAAGAGGAGGCTCGGCATACAGCATGCTGCCCAAATATCCCAAAGAATGGCGGGAGCATGGCTTTTCCTGACTGGGATTTCCCCAGGCTTCTCCTGAATCTCCAATTCAGGTTAGGATTATACTTAGATTGAAATTTCCTGAGAGTTTCCTGGTTCCTGTGGATGATGGCTGCAAATTTACCATCAGTAGGAGGGACAGTGACATTCATTTGTAAAGGACAAAATCAACTATACAAACCTAGTTAGTCCCTCAGTTTTCCAAGTGTGCATTTTAGCAATAAACTAGTCAATTACCTTCCAGAGGAAAAATAAACTATGAAAGCTGCATTTTAATGACAAGTAAAAGCAAAACATAAAATTAGAGTACAAAGTGAAAAAAACAATGATCCACCTACTCTTAATTTGTTTTGGATTTACAGATCAACATTGACTGTAATACATACAAACTCCAAATTATTTCTAGATTAAAACATTTTAAATATATGACTGATATTTAATTATACCAAAATGCAATTGTTTCAAGACACAATACAAACTTAATCCAAAACATATTGTAATTCAACCTAATTAATTTTGCTTTCAATTTGCAAAGGATAAAATACACGGCACAGCCCCTGGATAAAATGAAGCCTGATATTCATGCCTTACAACAGCATCATCAAAGTTCTGCAAAGTCACAAGATTCCATAAACACGCCAAGATTTTATGCATAGGAATGAATGAGAACTCTTGCTTACTCAAAAAAATTCTGCAAGTTCTTCATAATTCAACATATTGTTTGCAGTATTTGACCAGACAGGATATTGAGCTCCATCCATTTCTGTAGCCACTTGGTTGCTAAGCTCCAAAGTATGGTTGGCACCCCCAATCACTGCATTGCAATCTGGGCATTTGCTTTTTTCCATTGCACCTCCACATTCTGTGATAACATAGACATGACCATTTGGACACTTGTACCAATGACCTTGACGAAGGCCCATTGCCTTAATTATCATTACTCGCTCTGTTTCAGAAATGCCAAGGGCAGTTTCGGGCAGAGCCAACTTTAATTTTTCCATGTTTTCTTTAACTAACTTTTCATCCTCGTTGGTAAATTTTTTTGTGCCTTCCAGGATGTGCTGCACACGTGCAACAGTCTGTTCTGTTGAAGAGTCCAATTTTTTCCCTGATGCCTTACTGCACCGAACGTAGAGGTCAACAAGGAATGTAAGCCTTTGAATTTCACTTTGCAGGTCATTAAGCTCCTGTTCTGTAAATCTTTCTCGACGTTTGCCTATCCAATTTAGATACTCATATAATTTAGTATTAAACTTTTCTTTCATGGAGAAATCTAATGCTATCTCTTGCCTTTTAAGTTTACCAAGTCTGCAAAGAAATGAAATTTTATTTTCAATGACAGAAAGACTATATAGTGACATTACAGATGACTGCAATGAAGAGAGCAAGTCTTTATACAGACTTGGAAACTGTTCAGCTATGATGGAGCATGTCTTCAGTTGAACTATCAAAGCTGCTGCAGATTGCTTGATTGTTTCTACATCCCCATGAACAAGCTTCTTCACTTTTTCAATTTCGCAGAGGCTCTTTTTTATCATTGCTCCATAACGCAGACTCTTCCTGATGGGAGTTTGGCATTTTGGACAGCTTTTTAGCTTTATAACTCTATCACTGCCTTCCTCCTCATCATCATTCATGTAATGGTCAAAACCAGTTACCTCAAAAACATGGTGACAGTCTTCCAGTTGAACAAACCTGGCATCAGGTTCTTCCTCAGTACCAAAAAAAATTTCAGTGAGATCAGCGCGGTCACAATCGCGACATTTACCCGGGCAGGGTTCACCACAGAGTCCGACACAAGGATGCCTACATTTCAGCAGTTTTTTGCAAGGCTCATTGCAAGGTTGCCTGTCACATGGCTCTGAGCAGAGCTTTCGGCATTTGTAATGCTTACAAGCCCACTCACAAGGCTCTACACACGGAGTACATGAAGCGCCACACTTCTTCCTGCATTTGCTGTGCTTGCACAGGTTTTCACAGGGCTTTTGACATGGAGGGCACTGGTTTGTGCAGGGCTCCATGCACTCATGAGAGCAAATGAGCAAACGCTTGCATGGTTGTTTACAACTTTCATGAAAGCGACCTTCATAGCAAAGGTGACAGGAACCAGGACAGTTATGATCACAGTCCAAGATAGCATTACATTTTTGTTTGCAAGGAACACAGTTCCCAATCTTTGCAGCTTCCTTTATGTAACATTCGACTTCCTGGACATGACCACACTTTAAGGTTATTGGAACTTTCTCCTTGCATGTTGCACATTTCTCTCCACAGGTCACAGTACAATTATGTCCACAGTAAAGTATTTTTGAACAAGGTTTTTTGCAGCAAAAATCTGCTGGGTTCTTATAACAAGGCACTTCCTGCAAGTGTCCACATTTAGGAATTAACTTCTCCACCTTTACTTCACACTTGCCACATTTCTTATAGCATGGCTTTGTACATCTATGCCCAATTTCACAAATCACTTTCTGACATGGTTTCAGACAATCGTATTTCTTGTGGTCCACATCATATGGATGGCATGCCCTTGTGCAAACATGACCACAGTCCAGCCTGTACTCACACGGCAGGGAACAGCCTCCCTCAGGCACCTTGCTGAAATCCTCCTTTTTAGACACTAAGGTCTGTGTTTTGGGGTGGTTCTGGCAAGAGAGCAATAGCGCACGACCAATATTGCCTCTTGCACGCAAGGTATGCATTATTTTGCTCCATAGAGGAACATTTGCTAAAATACTCATGTTTCCTATGCAGTAAAGACCTTTCTTGGCCCTTGATAGTGCCACACAGACCCTATTTGCTATTTGCAAAAATCCAATTTTGCCCGATTCATTGCTTCTCACCAGAGAAAGAAGAATGATGTCATTCTCCTCTCCCTGATATTTGTCGACCACGTGAACCTTCACACCAGCATACTTCTCAGAAGGCATCATTTTGCGTAGACAGAAGAGTTGCCCTGTGTAGGTGGTGAGGATTGTGATCTGAGAAGGCAAGTAATCCTGGCAGATAAGATAATGACAGAGTGCAACAACAAAAGCAGCTTCGTGCTGATTCTGATGGCTTTTGCCTTCCCGGATTTCTTCCTCAGGGAAATCATGTTCTACAAAGAACAGATTTGTTGAAATCCCCTACGGAAAAATTGTGGAGAGAGAAGAGAGGTTAAAAAGTAACGTAAAGGTTATCATGATCAACTAAAATAGTTCTGTATAGCTTAACCTGAACTGGACAATTATAAACTTGTCTATTTATCCAAATAACTTTTAGCAGAAGTGTGACACACTCAAAGTTTGAGGGTTAGTTAATTCCATTACAACCCAGGCTACCAAGTGTTCAATAGCATTTTCTTAGCTGAAATTGAACTGTTCTGGCTATATAATTAGGTACACAAGTTAGGTCAAATTAATGAACTTGTACATTATGTGTAACATGTACAAAATGCTGGAGGAACTTAGCAAGACAGGCAGCATCTGTGGAGGGGAATAAACAGTCAGTATTTCCGTCTGAGACTCTTTATCAGGACTGGAATGGAAGGGGGCATTCCAGCACCTTAACCACTTGGCCACGCACCACTCTCATTGCAGTGGAGGATACACTGTATTGGAAATGGGTTGCCACTGAAAGATCCCGCCTTTCGTGTCGGATAGAATGAAGTGATCCCCCAATCTGTGTCGGGTGTCACAGAGGTAGAGAGGGCTACACTGGGAGCACCTGGTACCATAGATGACCCTAATACACTTGCAGGTGAAGTGTTGCATCACCTGGAAGGACTGCTTGAAGCCCTGAATGTTGGTAAGGAAGGAGGTGTAGGAGCAGGTGTCGCACTTAAGACCATAAAACATAGAAGCAGAATTAGACCTCTAGGCCCATTGAGTCTTCTCCACCATTCCATCATGGCTGATTTATTATCCCTCCAAGTCCTATTCTCCTTTTCTCCCCGTAACTTTTAACAAGATGACCAATCAAGAACTATCAACCTCCACTTTAAACATACTCATTGACTTGGCCTCCACAGCTGTCTAAGGCAATGAATTCCAGAGATTCACTATCCTCTGGCTAAAGAAATTCCTCGTCATCTCTGTTCTAAATGGACATCCCTTTGTTCTGAGGCTGGGCCCTCTAGTCCTGACTATAGGAAATGTCTTGCCAACTCCACTCTAACTAGGCCTTTTAAAATTCGATAGGTTTCAACAAGATTTCCCTTCATTCTACTGAACTCCAGTGAGTACAGGCCCAGAGCCATCAAATATTTGTCATGCTAACCCTTTCATTCTTGTAATTATCCTCATGTACCTCTTCTGGACCCTCTCCAATGGCCAGCACATCTTTTTTTAGATAAGGGGCCCAAGAATACTCCAAGTGCAGTCTTACCAATGACCTATGAAGCCTCGGCATTACATCATTGCTTTTATATTCTAGTCCTCTCGCAATGAATGCCAACTTTGTATTTGCCTTCCTTACCACCAACTCAATCTGCAAGTCCCTCTGCACCTCTGATCTTTGAATTTTCTCCACATTTAGAAAATAGTCTACACCTTTATTCCCTCTGCTAAAGTGCATGACCATACATTTCCCTGCACTGTTTGCCATCTACCACTTCTTTGTCCATTAGCCCATTCCGCTCAAGTCCTCTGCAGACTACCTGCTCCTCCGCTGATCTTCGTATCATCCACAAATTTGGCCATCAATTTCATCATCGAAATCTGATATTTAATGTGAAAAGAAGCTGTCCCAACACCAACCCCTGCAGAACACCAGAAGTCACCGGCAGCCAAACAGAAAATGTCCTCTTTATTCCCACTCTTTGCCTCCTACCAGTCAGTTATTCTTCTATCTTTCCTGTAACACCATGGGCTCTAGTTAAGCAGCCTCACGTGTAGCACCTTGTCAAAAGCTTTCTGAAAATCCATGTAAGCAACATCTCCTGTCTATCCCGACTCTTGTTTGTCCTGCCTGTTATCCGTACAAATGTGACAAGTGCCAGTAGGGAGATCAGCGAGGTAGGGAAAGTGTCCAAAAGGGTCACATAGTGATCCCTCCAGAAAGTGGAGGGGGGAATGCAGTGGAGGGAAAGATGTACTTAGTGACAGGATCTCAATGGAGATGGCAGAAGTTGGGTTTGTGTATTATGTGTCAGGGTCAGCAAGTGTTGGCCTGTTTCAGCATTGAAATAGTGTTTGTGACAATTTCAAGTCAGTATTTCCGGATTTTTCAATAAGAGTCTCCTGCTGGTTATATTCCTTGAGATGATTTGCTGTTCTGCTGTCCGGTAAGATTGTAGCTAATTTGGTTGTAACATCAATTGGTGTTCTTCTAGTCTCTTTCTATACAGTGCTCTACCAGACAACTCGCAAGAGGTAAAATGTTACACTATTGTTCGAATAAAATGGATGGGGAATGCGACCAACAAATGCAGACCATTGAACTTAATCTCAATTGAAAGTAAGTTTTTAGGGAAAAAGGTAAGGAAAAGATGTGTTCTGATATCTTGTCTGCTGCAATCACATCACACTTGCAAACTGAGACAGACAGAAGTCTAGCCTTTCAATCTTTCCTTCCTACAGTGCTAAATTGGAAGAGCAACCATCAGTATAGGAGAGGATCAAGCTGACACCAGAGCATAATGTGTTGTTGGTCTTTGGTTCTATACCAGAGCTAGGCCATCTGACTTTATTGTGGTAGCGTCAGACTGAAATCTGTGTTTTAGATATGGAAACCAGGGGAAAGCAACTCCAGGCAAGTTTTTAAACAAGTCAGCTTTAATCACCAAGCATCAAAAATATAGGTGGCTGCACTTATTTTAATGATTGATCCTTATACCCACTGCAATATGGACTAATTTATGATTTTGTGTGTAGGAGACCGTGTCAAATCTAGGACAACCAGCTGCAGGATTGTGTATTTTATTTTAAATATACTTCTTTGATTTCCCAGTGACTGACGTGAGAAGACACCCCATTATTCCCTAACTAAAGTTTTTGTAATAGTTAGTCAGTGAATCAATAAATCATTGAAGTTTAACAGTAAACGCTGTTCATTTTCACTCATTTCATTGCCCTAAATACGTATCCGCTAATATAAAAAATATACCTTAATGTTTTCATAATCCATTACAGATGGGTGATTCTCCAGGTGCTCGTAGATGTGAGGAGTTAAAAGCTCAGCAATTTCTGGTCTCATACGATGCTGAAAAGAAAGAGTTAACCCTTCATTATAAATATATGTATGAAGTAGGAGTAAAAGTAGACCATTTGGCATCTCAGGTAGGTTCTGCTGCTCAATAAGATCATGGATAATCTGGTTGTAACATAAATTGGGGTTCTTGTCATCTCCTTCTATACAGTGCTCTATGAGATAACTCACAAAAGGTAAAATGTTAATACTATTGTTCAAATCAAAATGACGGGGAATGAGGCCAGCAAATGCGGACCAATTTAATCTCAATGGTAAGAAAGGATGTGTTCTGATATCTTGTCTGCTTCAATCACATCACACTGGCAAACTGAGGCGGACAGAATTCGAGCTTCTCAATCTTTCCTTGTAAAATAATGTATTACTTAGCCCGACTGATAACTTTTCACATAGAGCAGGGCTCATACAATAAAGGGCAGATGGGTATTACAAGTTAAATAGGAAGCATGTCAATTGGTGGAGAAGTTGATGTCATGGGTGAGGTGACTTTGGCTGGTGAATTGGGGACTTGGGTCCTACATAGCAGTGACTAAGACACCATGATTGAGTCAAATTTGAAGTTGGCAAGGAGCTGTGGGAAGTTGTCATCAATGAGAGTAGTATGTGGATGTTCTAACTGGAAGTAATCTAGGAGCTGCTCAGAAAAGGCATAGGAAGGGAGGGGTGGACTGCAAAACATCAGCCACAGTGAAACATTTCACTTTGTTATATGTAGCCAAGTCATTCTTGTGCTAGATTGGTAGAGCAACCATCAGTATAGGAGACGATCAAGCCAACTCAGGAACTTAATGCACTCTCAGTGGTGTAGTTGGTCTTTGGTTTTGTTCCAGAGCTGTGCCATCTGAATGTATAGTGATAGCATTTGGCTGAAATCTGTGCTGTAGATATGGAGACCATGGGAAAGTTATTCCTTATACCCACTGCAGTATGGAATAATTGATGAGGACAAGGACTAGATCATCACTAACAAATGCAATATTAGTATTCATTTTAAATTAATGTAGCAGCATGACAACCCTTTAAACCTCAAAACAGAAGGGTATATTGTTTGTGTTCGTATTGCTCCATTAAAATAGAAAATGAATATTTTTAATATGTTGAGAAATTAAAAGGAGGATCTGAGTGCTCTTGTTCATGAACCACTGAAAGTTAACATGAGAGTATATCAAGCAGTTGGAAAGGTCAACAGTACACTAGTCTTTACTGTAAGAACATTTCATAGGTATGAAACCACAGGAAGTACAGTGTTGCTACCATGAAATAATGCCCTGATGAGATCATATCTAGAATAATATGAACAGGTCCTGCCTCTCTACCTGAGGAAGGAAATACTAGCAATCAAGGGAATGCAATGAAACTTTACTATATTGATTGCTAAGATGGGCTTGTTGCCTAAAGAAACTGAGTGGACAATGAGAGATGATATCACTAAAATTTAACTTGTACAGATGCAGAGTCAATGTTTCTCCAGGATAGGGTATCACAAACCAGAGTCAGAATCTCAAAATATGGAGTTGGCTTGCCAGGAGTGACTCAAAAAGAAATTTATTCATAGAGAACGGTTATGAATCATTAGAATTATCTAACCAACAAGGCTGTAGAGATTCAGTCATTGACTTTAAGAGAGGAGATTAATAGATCTTCAGATGCTAAAGAAGTCAATGGTATGGATTATTGCAGGGAAATTGTGAAGAAATGAAAGATCTATTATGATCTTAATTTGTATCATAGTTAGTGCGAAGGGCCGAATAGTCTCCAGGTGCCCTTATTTATAATGTTCTAATAAAGAACCAATCCTTGAAAAATTACCAAAGATGTTTTCTTTTGGCTTAGTATTGCCTAAAACCTTAAAGATGGCCTTTCACTTTCAGGTTGTGGATAGAAAATGCCAGTTTTTCAATTGTTTTAAAAAAACATCATAACAATATTCAATATTTTTTTTTGGTCATGAAATTGTTTGGCATACACTTCACTCATTCTCACCTGATAATCCAGTCGCACAAATGGAACGTTGACTTTTACCAGTCTTTCAAATAAAGAAACTTCCAAATGGAAGTTTCTGGCGAGATCATACACTGTTGCACTGGGACGAAGCTGTCAAGGAAACACTACATTAATGGCTGAAGATAGCATAAAGGTAACTCGTATAATCTGATTATCAACATCCAACTACATATTCTCAAGACCACTCGAAGTACAGAAAGAATAACAGAGCTATAATTTCAAGAAGCCACATCACAGTGAGCAAATGGATGGTCACCAACTATCTACAGCTCAGCATATTTGGTGGCTAGACTTGAATTATAACTTCAACCTGCATTACAAAGAAGATTTAATAAAGGAATCTTCTTAAACAGTAATCTTTCAAAATTCAACTCATGTTATTTTGGCAACTAATCCCCAGACAGTAAGAGCTCTTCACTTTGGAGAGAGCACTGGGGCTGACAATGGAACAACACAAAGAGGGAACCCAAGTACAGATCAGATTAGCCAGTAGTTTTTTTTTAGCGAGTATTTTTTTTTTCTTTTTTTAAGCAACAGGTGCCAAATATCTTCTTCATCAACATTGTGGTGCTCATCAGTTATTGAAGTCAACTGCACTATTTTGTACTTCCAGTTAAAAACTGTAAAGGATGATTAAATGTCTTTGATTGGCACTTATCACCTGAATATTCAGGCTGGTTAAAGGGTATATACTACTAATATTTAAGTGCCATTTTAAAAATACAGTTTTGTAGCAAAGAAATCATCTTCTACTGGCCATTCTCTATTTAACAGTAAAAAACTACGAGTCTGTTTAAAATCAAGGCCCTAAGAGGATTAGTTATTGGGTTTCCAGTTTGCATTTTGTGATCTCACTAGAAACAAATAGAGAACACATTGTGACAATTTAAAGCAGCATCGTACATTTAAAGGTAGTGCATTTAAAGTTATGCTTCTCTAGCTGAACTTGGCATTATTTGAGAACATCTACACTTTGGATTTTACAACACACTTTATGCAATGGATTATGGACCCAAGGCAATTTGAAAGAAGATAAACTTTTTTAAAATGAGCTTGCAACACAGAAAGTGTAATACGGTTACAATGTTGAATTTTACATTCTGGCATTTGAAGCTATAAAGAGGACTAACTGTATTCCTGAATGGGCTCATTACTCGTTTGGTATGGGTGCCATTTTGCTGACAGACCATAATACTGTACAAATTGCTAGCACATTCTGCTGGAAATCAGAAGTGCCAAATTTTGCCCAAGGTGGCTGGTGGTCCTTCCAGTTCTTGCTTTCAAAAAAAAGGTAATTTGCTTTCCCATTCCAAAGCTTTACTACATTTCACTGAGTAAGTGTTGAATTGTAGCTATATACCGCTTTTAATATTGAATGGACTTGCAGTTTTTAGTGGAATTAAAAGAGTGTTGTTTCAGAGTTCGAACGTAATGTTGCTTTTAAAAGGTGAGAAAAAGGTCACAATCTTCAATTGTCAGATTCCCAGAAATGTGCTGTTGGATTTCATAGTATTTTCTGCACATTTAGTTTCAACACACATATTAAGTTATATACAAATCATCTATTGCAAGATCTCCTGAGTGCCAACACATAACCTTGCAGCTGCTGTTTCAGAGCCCAGCTCGTAAAGGGTCATGCTGGGGCTCCCCGATAGCACAGTGGTTAGCATGATGCTATTACAGCTCGGGGTGTCAGAGTTCGGAGTTTGATTCCAGCATTCTCCGAAAGGAAGTTTGTACGTTTTTCCTGTGTGCATATTGGCTTCATTCGCGTGCTCAGATCTCCTCCCACAGTCCAAACGTACCAGTTAGTAGATTAATTGTTCATTGTAAATTGTCGTGTAATTAGGCTGGGGTTATATCGGTGGGTTGCTGGGCAACGTGGCTCAGTGGGCATAATAGACAATAGACAATAGGTGCAGGAGTAGGCCATTCGGCCCTTCTAGCCAGCACCGCCATTCATGTGATCATGGCTGATCTTACACAATCAGTACCCCGTTCCTGCCCTCTCCCCATATCCCTTGACCCCACTATCTATAAGAGCTCTATCTAACTCTCTCTTGAATGTATCCAGAGTCTTGGCCTCCACTGCCTTCTGGGGCAGAGCATTCCACATATCCACCACTCTCTGGGTGAAAAAGTTTTTCCGCATCTCTGTTCTAAATGGCCTACCCCTTATTCTTAAACTGTGGCCTCTAGTTCTGGACTCAGCCACCAGCAGGAACATGCTTCCTGTCTCCAGCGTGTCCAATCCCTTAATAATCTTATATGTTTCAATCAGACCCCCTCTCATCCTTCTAAATTCCAGTGTATACAAGCCCAGTTGCTCCAATCTTTCAACATATGACATTCCCGCCATTCCGGGAATTAAACTTGTGAACCTACGCTGTACTCCCTCAATAGCAAGAATGTCCTTCCTCAAATTTGGAGACCAAATCTGCACACAATACTCCAGGTGGGATCTCACCAGGGCCCTGTACAGCTGCAGAAGAACCTCTTTACTCCTAAACTCAATTCCTCGTTATAAAGGCCAGCATGCCATTAGCTTTCTTCACTGCCTGTTGTACCTGCATGCTTGCTTTCATTGACTGATGTACAAGAACACCTAGATCTCGTTGTACTTCCCCTTTTCCTAACTTGACTCCATTTAGATAGTAATCTGCCTTCCTGTTCTTGCCACCAAAGTGGATAACCTCACATTTATCGACATTAAACTGCATCTGCCATACATTTGCCCACTCACCCAAACTGTCCAAGTCACCCTGCATTCTCAAAGGGCCTGTATCTCCAAATAAATACTGCTTTCTCAAGATAGATACTGTAACAGTGGTAGAAGGGATTCAAAGTGTTTTCAAGGACTCAGAAATATCTGGTGAAGAACAGTAACCACAGAAACCCAACTATTTATGCAGGAGGATTCTGGATTCCTTTCTGATGGTTGTGGCAGGAGGTTTCTAGAATATTTTTGCAAAGAGAAACACTGCAAAAAATGTCCATAATCCTCAGCACTCACAGGCAAACACATGATCAAGCCTGTATTTGAGGTTGTAGATCACATTTCTGTTATTCCCATACAGGATGTCACTGGCAAAGCCTGCATTTGTTGTCTGTCCAGAATTACCTGTGAACTGTTGAGAGTTGTTCACAGTTGATCTTATGTAATTTTAGACCCACCATTGGCCAGAAGGGGCAAGGAAGACAGTTATTAACCAGAAATGACAATCTAATTCTTTCATGGTTAGCACTGTTGAAATTCAATTATTTTTAAAATAAACTCTTTAAAATAATTAATTTTGAATTTCCCATTTGCCTTGGTAGGATTCAATCTCATATTTCCACATAAGCAGTCCAAAGTTAGCCACTGTACCATACCTGGTATGGTTATGATCATTTCTGATGATCTTAGTGAAGCCTAGCCTGCATAGACATTGCTACACACAACCAGTTGTATGTAACACTCCCTGTAAATTCTGCACACTGAGTACTTAAGTGCCTGCTCATGTATGATCCTTGCAACTACCTTCAATGCCTCTGGCGGATTTCCAAACTGTTCCACAACTTTACTGAGCGATATCCCCCAAAGGATGCCAGATTTGAGTATGGAAAAGTGATTGAAGATTTAAAAAAGGCTCACTGTTAAATATGACCACTGTGAGCAGTAGGAATACAGAGTTCTGGGGAGCAGTCCGAAAAAAGAATGCGGTTTTGTGCATTGACCCTTTTAATTAGTGTGTTTCAGGAAAACATGGTGAAATTTTGTGCCATGAGTCAAAACAAAATATTGGATCCTTTGATCAGTGAGGCTGAAGTTCAGATTGGAGATGAATATTGGGTACTATTTGATTTTTGAAATGATTTGGAGATACAGGTTGAGTACCCCCGTATCGGAAAAGCTTGGGGCCGAAAGTATTTTTGCTTTTTTTCCCCCACATTTTCTAATATATGGATCATGGGATCACCATCATTGCTGACTCTGAATTTATGTGCTACTGGCAAGCAGTCTTTGTCTTAGACTTGTTCATCACACATAAGTACTTAACAGTAAAAGTTATTACTTAGCACTAATATAATGCAAATACAATGTGTGCAGGGTAGCAAAAGCAGCACAGCAGCATTGGGAGAGAATACGTACCTGAATCAGCTGTTGAACAATGGCAAACAATGACAGGCTTTCAGTCTCCCCTGCGCTGCCATGTTTTAATTAAAAGGTTACAGTATACTCTATTTGTATTTTACTTCTTTGTTTTATGTAAATTATTTAAAAAATCAGCATTGTAGACTTTTTCTAGTTTTAGATCTTTCATCAGTGATGATCTTCATAGATATCAATGTATTTCTCTGCTGCTTCATGATCAGCAGATGCTTTATCTTTAAAAAGTTTTGTTTTCTTAAATTTCTGCAACCAGCCTACTGAATATTCACAATTACCTTCAATTTCAGAATGTCTTGATCGACCTTTGTTTCATGACCAGCATACCATTTTAAATTACATATATTAACTCTGACATTGATGAATCCAGTCTTTCAACACACAATCAAGATCTTTATTTTTCACTTTATACAAAGTTTTTCTATTTCTCATTAACTTTCGTTCATTACAGATGTTATATCACTTCTCAGAGTTGTCTGTAATGCTTAGGGACCTGCATACCACCCGGGAACTTTCCCAATGCTTTAGGGAAATTTCCATTTGTGATATCATGCCAACACTTGAAAAAAAATTGGATTTCAGAGGGCTTTCGGAATTTCGGATAAGGGGTACTCAACCTGTAATTGGATGCTAGAACAATATTTCTACAGCTAATGAAAATCCCATCAAGAAGTCACGCAGTTGCGTTCCTGCCACAGGATATGCAGCTGGGACTGGGTTTGATAGTGCTCTATTTTCAGCTGCATTACATTTTGTTCAGTGGTGTGAGAAGGAATGCTTGAGCTATTGACAATCACCCAAAAGAGATGGAACTGGAAGAAATATGCAAACAGACGCAAAAGACACAAGGACAAATTCCAGTCCAAGTGATATTGCATCTATTCGTAAGCTGAATTGATCAAAAATAAAGTAATTATTCCTACATGTTTACCTGCCATTGGTCAATTCAAAAGCACTTGATCTGTGGGGTGGATAGATGAAAAAAATGAACCTTATACATTGGTTGCTAGATTGCCCACTGAACTGTTAGATTTCGGGAAAAAAAGATGGAACTGGAAATCATCAATTTAATTTTGTTTTACTCATCTCTGCACTGAACTGAGGCTGTGGCCTGCAACTAATGTGTTCCTGGATCAGCTGTAACTAGTTTCATAGCTGTGGACTCACTTCTGTGAACTTCAGTTCTGAACGTTAATGGTTACTTTTATTGTTTCCACAATTTGTTTTATTTTCCTTGTACATTGGGTGTTTGACGATCTTTTTTAAAGGGTTCTATCAGGTTTCTTTGCTTTGTGGCTGCCTGTAAGGAGATGAAACTCAAGCTTGTATATAGTAAACATACTTTGATAATGAATGCACTCTGAACTTTTTAACAACTGGGTGAGAATAGAAACAAGGTTATAAAAGTTGATGAATTACCTCAATTGATTAAATGTGCAACTGCTGAAGGGACGACAGGGAGGGAACAGAATATACTGACCTGTTGATGGTCTCCAATCAGAATGAGATGTTGACATGCTTTGCTGAGTGTTGTTATTAAATGGGCTTCAAGAACCTCAGCTGCTTCTTCTACCACCACAATGCGGGGCTGGACTTCCTGCAGAACCTTCCTGTATTTAGCTGCACCTATTTAAATGAATAATTCAGTTTAACACTGGAGATTCCACTGAAATTGGGTGAGATTAGAACTAGAGGTCATTAGTAAAGGGGGAAAGGTGAAATGTTTAAAGGGAACCTGAGGGAGAGTGTGGAACAAGCTGCCAGCAGAAGTGCTGGATGCAGTTTCAAGATCAACATTTAGATTATAAAACCAGACCACATAGGAACAGAATTAGGCCATTTGGCCCCTGGAATCTGCTAAGCCATTTCATCACAGCTGATCCATTTTCCCTCTCAGCCCCAGTCTCCTGCCTTCCCCCCTGTATCCCTTCATGCCCTGACTAATCAAGAATCTATCAACCTCTGCCTTGGCCTCCACAGCCACCTGTGGCAACAAATTCCACAGAGTCGCCACTCTCTGGCTAAAGAAATTCCCCCTCACCTCCATTTTAAGAGGACAACCCTCTATTCTGAGGCTGTGTCCTCTGGTCTTAGACGCCCCCACCATTGCAAAAACTTCTCCACATCCAATCTATTGAGGCCCAGAGAGTGGCGTCAATCGGAATGGATAACAGTAAAGCCATTGGGTTCTCTTTTGTTAGCTGTAGAGTACATCAGCAAATACGAAATATGTAGCAAACAGTGGTGGTAGTGGGAAAGGGGACACTCAAATCCAAATTGGATGATGAGACAGGCGATGATCATATAGCTAGATAGTGTAATTTCTATAAAATCTTGGAGAACGTGGAGTAGGAGAGAGCTACAGTACAGGAACTGGCCCTTTCACCCACTAAGTCCACAGTGACCATCAATCACCTGCTAATTTACACTAATCCAACTTCATTCCCCCCACATTCCATAATCTCCTCCTAGAGTTTACCACTCATCTACACATTAGGGGTAAATTACAATGGCCAATTACCCTAACAATCCATGTGAACTTGTTCATGGGAGGAAACCAGAGCACAGAGCACCCAAAGGAAGTCACACAGTCATAAGCACAACATAAAAATGCCACATAGATACCACCCAAAGTCAGGATTGAAGCAATATGAGGTAGTGGTCCTGTCAGCTGTACCTATTTGGTGCCCATATCAACCTTTAGGTACCTTGCTACATGGGCAAAGGAAGATTTTTGTGCAATGTGCATCAACCAACTTGATCTTTCAAGAATCACTAGATTCAAGAGTCATTCAAAGGAGTGGAAAATTGCAAATTCCACTCCACTTTTAAGAAGGGAGGGAGCTAAGATTGGAAATTATAGGCTAGCTACCCTGACTTTAGAGTTCAGTAAGATGTTGGCGTCCATTATTAAGGATGAGGTTCCGAGGTTGTTAGGGGCACATGATACATTGGGCCAAGTCAGCATGGTTTTAAGGGGAAATCTTGCCTGACAGATCTATTGGAATTCTTTGAGGAAATAACAAGCAGGATAGACAAAGGAGACTCAGTGGATGTTGTTTACTTGGATTTTCAGAAGGCCTTTGACAAGGTGCTACACTTGAGGCTGATTAGCAAGATCCCATGGTGACACTGGAAAGATACTTGCATTGACAGAAGATTGGCTGACTGGTAGGAGGCAAAGAGTGGGAATAAAGATGGCCTTTACTGGTTTGCTGCTGGTGACTAGTGGCATTCCGCAGGGGTTAGTGTTGGGACTGCTTCTTTTCACATTATATGTCAATGATTTGGATGACGGACTTGATGGCTGTGTGGACAAGTTTGTGAATGATACAAAGTTAGGTGGTAGTGTTAAGGAAGCATGGAGTCTGCACAAGAAATCAGACAGATTAGAGGACTTGACACAGAAGTATAGATGGAACACAGTGAAGTGTATGGTCATACACTTTGGTAGAAGGAATAAAGGTGCATACTATTTTCTAATTGGAGAGCAAATTCAGAAGTGCAAAGGGACTTGGGAGTCATAGAGCAGTATTCACTAATGGTTAACTTCCTGCAAATACAATTCATTTTAAAAGGCCTGTCATATAAAAGTAAGCATGTAATGCTGAAGCTTTATAAGGTATTGGTCAGAGCACATCTGGAGTGTTGAGAGCAGTTTGGGACCCTTATCTGAGAAAAGATGTCATGGCATTGCAGAGGGTCTAGAGGTGGTTCATGAGAATCTCAGGGATAAAAGGGTTTACATATGAGGAGTGTTTGATAGTTCTGAGCCTGTACTCACTAGACTTTAGAAGATTGAGAGGGGATCTCATTGAAACTTATTAAATATTTAAAGACCTAGTTAGAGTGGACATGGAGAGGATGTTTCCCACATATGTAGAGTCTAGGACTAAAGGGCACAGCCTCAGAATCCAAGAACATCCCTTTAGAGCAGAGGTGAGGAAGAATTTCCATTGCCAGAGTGTGGTGAATCTGTGGAATTTATTGCCACTGACTGTTGTTGAGGCCAAGTCACTGGGCATATTTAAAGCTGAAGTTGATTGGTTTTTGATTAGTAAGGGCATCAAAGGTTATGGGAAGAAGGGGTTGAGAGAGATAATAAAAATCAGTCGTGATGTAATGGAACACAAACTGATTAGGTTGAATGGCCTTAAACCATATTTAAAACAAGCTTACATTTCACTTACATATTTATCACAGAGCAGTGGTAAAGTTTTAAATGAGCTAGGTCTCAGGCTTTGCTGGTGAGGTTCCATAAAGAAGCGTGTTAACAGTGGATTGGTTAATTAGCTAATTAACAGCAGCCAACAAGAAAGTTGAGCAGCCATTTTTGAATGGCAGTTATGAGATAGGGCTTAGGCTTTGATGTGAGGAGGCTGAGCAAGTGGCCTGGGTGTCGTGGGTGACAATGGATCTTTAAAAAGGCATTGGTGAAGAAGTACAAGTGAAGTTTATTTTGTTGCCAATCCTCAGTACTTGATTTACTATAGGTAGGATGGTAGTTAGAGCAGTGGAATGCTCTTCTGAAGGATGTAGGAAATCAAGGGATCTCAGTCTCCCTAATGACATCTATGCGAAGCTACATCTCCCAATAGACTGGGTCACCGAAATGGAAAAAGAATAAGATCATCTGGGAACTTGAGAACATCATTTATGAGACTTCTATGGGGGTGACCAACCCAAGGCTTAGGCTCCAGTTAAATAACTGGTACACCTCTTTGGATACTGTTGACACGGATCAATTGGACTGAAGACCTGAATCTGGGCTGTATTACTCCAGGCGGGGGCGGGGGGGGGGGTATATACTTTCAGGTGCCAGCAATAGTATTCAGGTCTCTGGCACAGTAACTGCCTCAAGCTGAAATGGAAAAGGTGAAGTCAGACAGGTTAACAATGATAGATCACTCAATGGTGATGGAAGCAGTCATGAGGTTCGGCGACTGCAGAAGAGATGCCAGAATGGTGTGTTGCCTCCAGATGCTAAGATTGAGTGGCTGTAGAAAATAGTTGAGGGGGAGGATGAGCAGCTAGAGATCATTGTATGAATGACAAAAGTGAAACAAGGATTGAGGTCCTACAAAATGAGGTAAGAAGTTAGAAGCATCTTTTCCTTTGAGGGTCGCGATCTCTGGTTTACTCTATAGTGCCAGACACAAGCGAGGTCAGAATTGGAAGGATAGGCCAGACGTACTTGTGGCTGAGGAGCTGGCCAAAGGGGAGGGGATTCAGTTTCTCAGACCGCTGGGATCTCTTCTGGGGTAGAAAAAGCCCGAACAAGGCAGATGGGTTGCACTTGAATGGGAGAGGAGGCAATACCGTTGTGTTGCACAGGAGGGTTTAAAACAGTCTGGCAGGGGCCTGGGCCTTTGAACCGGTTTAAAGCAGTGAACAGTGAAAGCAAAGTAGGTAATCAAGATAAGCAAGGAGACTGTAAAAGCAGGGGAAGGAATACTCAGTTACAACTCTCATTTCATTACACAAGGTTTTTTCCATAACGGGTAAGGTGGATGAACACAGCACAAATTGACTCAGATCTGGGATGTTTATAGTTAGAACAGAGAAAGGAGAGCCATCAACTCAGTTGTCCCATGCTACAGGTGTGACATAAGTACAGGTAAATGAGGAAAAAGTTCTGCATTATTGATAATGCAGGATATAACAGGAATACTTGGGGATGACCATCTGGGGGTCATCCAGTGAGGCCACAAGGAGAAATTAGAAACAAGAGGAGGGTCTCTCAGACGGGATTGTATTATGGACCCCCACAGTCAATGGAACAGAGGACTGAGGAATACGTGAATAGCTTGTTGGAAGTGGTATCACAGGTAACATGGTGGTGAAAAATGTGTGTTGCCTGCTGTCTTACATCAGTCAAAACTTTTGAGTATAGAAATTGGGACATTATGTTGCATTATAGTAAGTTGTTGGCTAGCCTGTGCTTGGAGTATGTATACAGTTTGAATGCTGTTGTAGGAAAGCCATGATAAAACTGGAGAGAGTGCAGAAAAGACTTGCCAGAATGCTGCAAGGACCAGAGGGCCCGATTAAGAAGTAAAGGTTGGCCAGGCTATGGTTCAATTGCTTGCAACATAGGGCAATGTGGGCTGTATTGCTCTGACTCTGACCCCCAGGTCTCCTGGAGGTTAAAGCTGATTTATGTCCAGGTGAGATTTTAAATAAGTGCCCAACCTCTACTGATTCACATCCTTAATAGACTTAAGGAGAACAAACCTGTGGTTGTCATTCCAACAACTTTAGCTTCCTTCAGGACCCAGAGATCTTCTTGCAGCCTCAACTCTGTCAGTCTGTCAGCTGCTGTTTGATAGAGCTGCTCGTGCTGGATTATCCGTCGCCTTATATCCATCTGATACATGGATAACCACAATCTAGAATTTCAAAGTTTTACATTAGTCAGTCACAAATTCACCAACGTTATGGGAAAAGTTCACAACTATTCCTTTCCAATGTGCCAGGTTTTCAAGTACTGAGCCATGGCATGTCTGTCTTTTTCCACTAGGTGGTGGTTAATAGTCATTGCTCACTCAGGAAATGGCTGGATATTAATCTACAGAATACTGTTACTGCAATCTTTTGTAGATGACCGGTGGGGATGAAATATTTATTAGTGATGGCAGTATGTGCGGCAATGTGTCCTTTAGCCCAGAAACAGGCCCAGGACAGGTTGTCTCAGGCCTCCAGTGGACTAGTGGACTGGCAGACATAGGGCCTTGCATTTCCCTAGTATACTCAGATGCTCCAGCATCAGACCTCAACTTCCCACAGACTTTTAGGCTCTCGACCCCAGGATTCACCGCTGGCAATGAATAAGGACTCTGGCTAGGCCTTGAACTCTGGATTCTCTGATGCCTAGGACCCGTGCAATTCGCACTTCCCCCGCACCATTAAAGCATGGAATAATCTTCATCCTACCGTAGTCACACAATCAAACCCAATTAAATTTAAGACAGCAACACACACAAAATGCTGGTGGAACGCAGCAGGCCAGGCAGCATCTATAGGGAGAAGCACTGTCGACGTTTCGGGCAGTCTCTCGGGCGCCCGAAACGTCGACAGCACTTCTTCCTATAGATGCTGCCTGGCCTGCTGTGTTCCACCAACATTTTGTGTGTGTTGCTTGAATTTCCAGCATCTGCAGATTTCCTCGTGTTTAAATTTAAGACAGCTCTTCTTCTTCAAAAGTCCACCCTCTGCCACCTCCAGTTTAAATTCCATGCGGAATATTTTGGAGGACCAAGAACCAAGAACCCCGAACCCCAGGCCTCAAGCTCCGGTCTTGCTGACTTGCAAACCTAGCGGGTCACCAGTGTGGAACTCCAGACTGAGAACCCACCAATGACTCATTGAACTGGGGCCATCAATCCTCGTTCTAGCTGGCCTATTATCCAACCACAGGTCCTTCATCATCTGTCTATGTAACTGGCCTTTGAGCACTGAGCTAGACCCTTGCCTATCCTCTAACTCCACCATATCCCTAACCCTTAACCCTAACCTAACCCATAGCTCCATGCTGTCCCCAAATCCATCTCTATAAACCTAAAGAAAACAAGTCTAAGACACTGAGAGACTACCTCGAATGATACTGCAAACTGGACGTACTGATCTTTGTTCTTTCATCTCACTCATTCTGGATCAAGACAGGATTTCTTCCTTTCTTCCTCCATCCTCACAATTCCTTGGGCATAATATTCATGCTTTATCGATGGATATTTGAATTGGGAACAGGAGAAGGCCACTCAGTTCCTCTGGTGAACTCCATTATAAAACCATGGCTAATGCAACCTCAGCTCCCCACTTATGCCTAGTATGCCAAACCACAGCCCCATGCTTATCGAGAATCTGTCTACCGTCACTTTAATACATTCAAGATCTCTGCTTTTGAGTTCCAAAGGCTCATAACTCTCAGGAAATACTGTCTGCTTTTCAATAGTAGTTACTTGTTTTGGATTCTATCTTGGAGAAAACATCTTTACACCAACTCTGTCAAGACTCCACAAGAGACTCTGTAGCAGGAGTTCACAACCATAGTCCTTGTCTACCCACTGTAATGGGTGACAAGTTAGCCCTCTTTAGTGGACTAGAAATCGTTATGCTATGAAATCCATTGGGCACAGTGCACCACCACTGAAAAAAGTTGCAGTAACTATGGAGTAAAATGATAAAATTATGGTTCCAAGAGCACCAGGGAGTTTATTAACATTGAAAACACAACACACTGACCAATTTAAACTTGAAACGGAAAATTTAGGAAATACCCAGATTGCCAAGAGAAGAATTAATTATTCAGATCAGATAAAATGACATTTCATCAGTTGATCAACCTGAAACACAAATACTTCCCTCTCTACTGATGTTCCTTCATCTACTGAATATTTTCAGCATTTACTGTGTGTAATATTCTAACATCTGCAGCTTATTGTTTCTTCCAATGAAAGAGGGAATACTGATAGACAGCACTGTGCGTCCTCTCACCTGTACAGTCGCCACCTGTCCTCGAGAGAAAGCAGCCAGATATTGGTAATTTTTTCCTGCTCCGCTGCAGACATAACACCACTCTTCTGCAGTTCCCCCTTTGCTCTCCTTTTCATTTTCTTCTTCTGGGGGCGTTGTTGCTGTTCAAAAGCAAGGACACCATGCTAAGAGCAGAACTGAGAAGCCATATGAACAGACTATTCTGAAACACAAGCAACTTTTGGGAGTACAGAATAGCTGCTCAAGTGTATATTCTTGTTATGCAGCATCTGCCTAAGACTTTCTATCCATAATGAGCCCAGAGTTTGCTGACCCACACTGGTACTGTACAGTATGGAGCACACATGCAGTATACTCTGCTGAATTTGTACTGAACCAGTAACAGTGCTTGTTACTTACATTAGATTTGACAAATTCATGCACTTGGAACTTTAATGAAAAGATCTCATTTCAGAACCGCAGGTCTACACTTACCTGCCAGCCGCCTTCTGTAATTTGGCCTGCTTTCTGAGTTCCTTGGTTCAGATTCATTGCTAACAATGTGTTTGCTAGTTCAGCAATATCAGCATCTTCCTTCTTCCTGGTCCTCATTTTTAGCTCATTCCCATCAATTACTCTTTCTGCCTGAATGAGCTCTGCTTCCTCAGGGATATGAATTAATTCTTCTTCCTCTTCATCTTTATCCTCATCTTCATCTTCTTGGTCATCTTAACACAAAAAAAGTTTTGATTATTTTGAGGACACGAGGAATGGAGCCAGAATAGAGTCCTGTAGTGCTGTAGTTTTCTACGTTATATTGCAAGGTAATAGGGGACAAGCTCTCCTCTATAATCACCCTGAGCACCGGTGCCCCACAAGGCTGTGTACTCAGCCCCCTGCTGTACTCACTGTACATCCATGATTGTGTAGCCAACTTTCCATCGAACTCAATATATAAGTTTGCTGATGACACCACAATTGTAGGCCGTATCTTGGGTAATGATGAGTCAGAGTACAGAGAGGAAATTAAGAACCTGGTGGCATGGTGCGAAGACAATAACCTATCCCTCAACGGCAGCAAGATGAAGGAATTCGTTGTTGACTTCAGAAGGAGTAGCGGACCACACAACCCCATCTACATCGGTGGTGCGCAGGTGGAACAGGTCAAAAGCTTTAAGTTCCTCGGGGTAAATATCACAAATGAAATGACCTGACTTGGTCTAACCAAGCAGAGTCCACTGCCAAGAAGGCCCACCAGCACCTTTACTTCCTAAGAAAGCGGAAGAAATTTGGCCTGTCCCCTGAAACCCTCACTAATTTTTATAGATGCACTGTAGAAAGCATTCTTCTAGGGTGCATCACAACCTGGTATGGAAGTTGTCCTGTCCAAGACCAGAAGAAGCTGCAGAAGATCGTGAACATAGGCCAGCACATCACACAAACCAATCTTCCATCCTTTACACTGCACGCTGTCGAAGCAGTGCTGCCAGGATAATCAAGGACAAGACCCACCCAGCCAACACACTTTTTGTCCCTCTTCCCTCTGGGAGAAGGCTCAGGAGCATGAAGATTCGTACGGCCAGATTTGGGAACAGCTTCTTTCCAACTGTGATAAGACTGCTGAACAGATCCTGACCCGGATCTGGGCCATACCTTCCAAATATCTGGATCTGATTTGCACTACCTTACTTTCCCTTTTCTATTTTCTAATTATGATTTATAATTTAAATTTTTATTATATTTACTTTGATTTGTACTTCAGGGAGCGCAAAGCACAGAAACAAATATCACTGTGATGATTGTACGCTCTAGTGTTTGGTGACAATAAAGTAAAGTAACTAAAGTAATGCAATGGGTGACAGATGACATACATCGCTCATAATAGAAATTGTTCTATGTAATTCACAAACAGTGTCATTGAATTGTTGAGTTCACTTCAAGAGGTGGTGTCTGATGTAATAATATCACTGTAAGAGGACTGCTTTTGGTTTGTTTGTAATGGAAGGAAAGGTCTGTGGATTTTGTTAAGCACATAAAACACTCACACATTTTATTCACAAAATCCTACAATATGTTCTATTTTCTCCCTCAATCATCTCCCCACCTCTCATGCAAGGTTCACTGGCCAGTAGTTACCTCACTTATCACTGCTATCTTTAAATAAAGGAACGATATTAGCTATCTTCCAGTCTTCTGGTTCATGACCTGTGGTAAACAAAAATTCAGGTCTCCTCAGGGTCCCAGCAATTTCCCACTTCTTCTCTTATAGCAGATAGATTTCACCAAACACTGAGGATTTATCCTTCTTTGTGAAATCCATGTTTATCAAACACCTCCTCCAAAATGCTGACAAATTCCAGAGTATCAGCCACTCCACTACTTTCCACACTTCTATTCTGGTGAATATAGAAAAGAAGTATTAAGTTAGGACCTCACTCACACTCTGGCCAGGCCAGTCTGACTGTATTACTCAAGCTCTGCAGTCCTAACAACATCCCTATGAATCTTTACTGCCCCCTTTCCAGCTTAATGACATCTTTCCTATTGCTGGAGTCCTGGTGAAGTCTTGGCCCAAAACATTGACTGTTTGTTCCTCCCCATGATGCTGCCTGATCTGCTGACATCCTCTAGAACTTCATGTGTGCTTCCAATTGCTAGGCAACTGGAACTGCACCCAATACTTGCGTCTCACTAATGCTTTGTACAGCTGCGCCAAAACATTTCATCTCCTGCACTCAAGTGGCCTGACTGACAAAGGCAACTGAGTCAGGCAACTTTTTCACCACCTTGTCTATCAGTGCCACCAATTTCAAGGAACTTTACTTGGTCTTACTGTTCTTCATTTAGTTCTCTCACAGACCTCTTGCATATCTGAAGGTTCTCACTAATTTTCAGTAGCCTCCAATTCTATTAATGTCTCCATTGCTATTGAGTTTAATACTATAGGATAATTGTATGTTTTGCCCAGATTTTCAACCAACATTATCACAGCAACTCAGATGGAAAATGAGATTTTCAAGGCTTGGGTTCAGAATCATGGAGTAAAATGTTAGTTGTAGCCCAGTAACAACCCAAGAGTTGCGATAAAACAAATCTGAACATTTTAGTACCTGCATTTTCCATGTCAACTGGTAATCTTCCAGGAATTTCAGGCACACCCATGAAGCCAAGACCAAACCACTCTAAGAGTAATGAATGTTTTTCTCCAGGAAACTGATGATCAAAATTCTGCAAAATTAAAACATTTAGTAAAACTTCTAATCCTAAAAAAACTTAAAATCTGTTGTAACATCATAACATGGAAAAACTCGGCAGGTCAGTATGGAAAGAGCTACAGAATCATTAACACAAACTGAATATGTTTCAAGGCTTAAACACGGAGGGTTATAAACACTCAAATGAGTGTTTAAAAATCAGTTAATATAGGAACAATGTACAACAAAGAACACCTAATGCATTTCAGTTCTGAAGCATTCTTAAGTTCATCAATTGTTTAGAGTTCATCTGTATTACAGTAGTTAAAGCTTTCATTACAGTTGATGTTAAGATGTTGGCCATGAAGGAATTAAAATCTGGTAGAAAACATCAAAGTCAAATGAGTCAAGGACGGGAAAGCGGACAAACGATTTGTCTTTGTTCTTGCAATTTGGTTAAAGAAATGGAGGCTGCCATTTTGTGAAACTGCTCTGTAACTTCTATTTTGTGAACTGTCTTATGATCTGTTTCTCTCAGAAAAAGATCTATCTTCAAAGTGGTTTAAAGCAGACACAGTGATACTCCTGATAATCTGATGAACTAAAGATGATTTCCAATTAAGAAGTTATTTGTGATGCATTCTTTGGTATGATAGTATACGCAGGTTTATGAATAGGGGAATCTGTGTCTGACCTGTGTACCCTAGTACCAGGGTGATTCAGAACCAAGAGACAGAAAGGTAAACAATTTGATGCTGGTTTGGACTAGAGCCAATGGGAAACTGAAACACATTAGCCAGGTAGGCCAGAGCCAACAAGGTCATAACACAGCATTTGAACTGATAAGGAAAGAGTACAAAAATGTGGGGTTTCAAATGCAAAGCAGCGAGAACTCCAGAAATTAACTATCATAAGGAAGGTGCCCCATGTTAGGGGCTAGGAGAAAAAGGATGAATCTTTTAGCCAATGGGAGATCCCCTATTTTGGTGCTATAAATGGCAGAAGTTGTCTGAGTGAATATTAGTACAGAGAATTCATGTTTTAAGTTATTGGTCTGGGGTCAACATACTTACTGATGTTTGTGTGGAAACTATTTTAAGTGCGAGCTTTGATTAATTAAGAGCTGTGTAATGAATTGTCTAACCTAAACCAGTTAATGATCAGTCAACAAAGGGAAACCCATATATCGTTATATTCGCCCCTGATGTCATCTAGTGACATCTTGAATAAAAAGGTTTACTAAATTGCTTCGAGCCCATATAATGAACAATCACTTGTTCAAGATGTGATAAAGCATGATGAAATTTATGGAGCCATTTCTTCAACATTCTTACCCATCCACTCTGCAAGCTTTGCCAGTGCACTTGTGAGATGTATCTTTCCAAATACTGTTCATGGACAATTCCTTGTGTTGTGCACTCCAAGTGTTTTGCTGCACTGCAAATCTTTTGCTCAGATTCTCTCATCTGGTTGGTTACCTTTAACAATTCAGAATTTAGTTAATAATTTACTTCATGCAAATATTGCTAATATTCATTTAAAGATATGGGAATTTAGCAATGCTTTATACACTAAAGAAGATGTAATTAAAATAAAAAATATCAATTTGATAGTGGTAATAAAAGAGGGAAAGAAGAGGGAAAAAAGTTAGAGGAAGAGGAAGGTGAAGAGGAGAGTTAACAGAGAAAAGTAGGTGCCATAAAGTTTAAAAAAAGTAGAAAGAAGAAGTGAAGGTTCTCTCTATCTCCTTTTATCCTCCCCTCCACCCCCCCAACACCCAATCTATTGTGTAGAATTTTCTGCAGTCCAGATCAACTGGCACGGGAGTCAAAGACTCCATCTTCAATCCTGGCTCATCTCCTGTCTTCAACCACTACTGGTGACCAGGCAGGATACAGATTGTTAGGGGGCAGTAAATGCAACTTAAAGGTCTAATATCAAGGCAATGAGCACTAGGACAGTGTGTTGAAGATGGGGATTGTTGTTTAAACAAGAGTGAGATATACAAACGTTTGTATATCAGCGAAAAGAGGCTCAAGAATATCAACATAAAGCTTGTAAATTCTGATTTCTCCAGTAGTATGCACTAATTAATAATTATCTTGCTGGTGACTAGCTGAGAATCTGAATACATGCTGCATTCATAAGCCCATAAGACAAAGGAGCAGAAGTCAGCCATTCGGCCCATCGAGTCTGCTCCGCCATTTTATCATGAGCTGATCCATTCTCCCATTTAGTCCCATTTCCCCGCCTTCTCACAATAACCTTTGATGCCCTGGCTACTCAGATGCCTATCAATTTCTGCCTTAAATACACCCAATGACTTGGCCTCCACTGCGCTCGTGGCAACAAATTCCACAGATTCACCATCCTCTGGCTAAAAAATTTTCTTCACATCTCTGTTCTGAATGGGTGCCCTTCAATCCTTAAGTCATGCCCTCTCATACTAGACTCCCCCACCATGGGAAACAACTTTGCCACATCCACTCTGTCCATGCCTTTCAACATTCAGAATGTTTCTATAAGGTCCCCCTCATTCTTCTAAACTCCAAGGAGTACAGTCCAAGAGCAGTCAAACATTCCTCATACGTTAACCCTCTCATCCCTGGATTCATTCTAGTGAATCTTCTCTGAACCCTCTCCAACGTCAGCACATCCTTTCTTAAATAAGGAGCCCAAAACTGCACACAGTACTCCAAGTGAGGTCTTACCAGTGCCTTATAGAGCCGCAATATCACATCCCTGCTCCTATACTCTATTCCTCTAGAAATGAATGCCAACATTGCATTCGCCTTCTTCACCACCAACTCAACCTTAAGGGTATCCTGCACGAGGACTCCCAAGTCCTGTTGCATCTCAGAACTTTGAATTCTCTCTCTATTTAAATAATAGTCTGCCCATTTATTTCTTCTACCGAAGTGCACGACCATACACTTTTCAACATTGTATTTTATTTGCCACTTCTTTGTCCATTCTCCCAATCTATCCAAGTCTCTCTGCAGACTCCCTGTTTCCTCAGCACTACTGGCCCCTCCACCTATCTTTGTATCATAAGCAAACTTAGCCACAAAGCCATCTATTCCATAATCCAAATCGTTGATATACAATGTAAAAAGAAGCGGCCCCAACATGGACCCCTGTGGAATACCACTGGTAACCGGCAGCCAACCAGAATGGGATCCCTTTATTCCCACTCTCTGTTTTCTGCCAATCAACCAACGATCTATCCACGTATGTAACTTTCCTGTAATTCCATGGGCTCTTATCTTGTTTAGCAGCTTCATGTGCGGCACCTTGTCAAAGGCCTTCTGAAAATCCAAATACACAATATCCACTGCATCTCCTTTATCTAGCCTACTTGTAATTTCCACAAAAAATTGCACTAGGTTTGACAGGCAGCATTTCCCTTTAAGGAAACCATGCTGAGTTCTGCCCATCTTGTCATTTGCCTCCAGGTACTCCATAACCTCATCCTTGACAATCGACTCCAACAACTTCCCAACCACCGATGTCAAGCTAACAGGTCTATAATTTCATTTTTGCTTTCATGCCCCCTTCTTAAATAGCAGGGTGACATTTGCGATCTTCCAGTCCTCCGGAACCATGCCAGAATCTATCGACTTTTGAAAGATCATTGCTAATGCCTCCGCAATCTCAACAGCTACATCCTTCAGAACATGAGGGTGCATACCATCTGGTCTGGGAGATTTATCTACCCTTAGACTATTCAGCTTCCTGAGTACTTTCTCTGTCGTAATTGTGACTGTGCACACTTCTCTTCCCTGACACCCTTGAGTGTCTGGTATACTGCTGATGTTTTCCTCAGTGAAGACTGAGGCAAAATACTCATTCAGTTCCTCCGCATTCTCCTTATCTCCCATTACAATTTCTCCAGCATCATTTTCTATCAGTCCTGTATCTACTCTCACCTGTCTTTTACTCTTTATATACTTGAAAAAGCTTTTAGTATCCTCTTTGATATTATTTGCTAGCTTCCTTTCATAGTTCATCTTTTCCCTCTTAATGACCTTCTTAGTTTCCTTTTGTAAGCTTTTAAAAACTTCCCAATCCTCTGTCTTCCCAATACTTTTTGCTTCCTTGTATGCCCTCTCCTTTGCTTTTACTTTGGCTTTGACTTCTCTTGTCAGCCACAGTTGCATCCTTTTTCTATTCAAAAAAGTCTTCTTTTTTGAAAATGTCATCTGTTTTGTGCCCTCCTCACTTCTCGCATAAACTCCAGCCTCTGCTGCTCTGCTGTCCTTCCCGCTAGTGTCCCTTTCCAGTCAACCTTGGCCAGTTCCTCTCTCTTGCCACTGTAATTTCCTTTACTCCACTGAAATACCGACACATCAGATTTCGGCTTCTCTTTCTCAAATTTCACAGTGAACTCAATCATGTTATGATCACTGCCTCCTAAGGGTTCCTTCATCTCAATCTGTCTAATCATCTCTGGTTCATTACACAATACCCAATCCAGTATAGCTGATCTCCTCAGCTCAACAACAAGCTGTTCTAAAAAGCCATCCCGTAGACATTCTACAAATCCTCTCTCTTGAGATCAAGTGCCAATCTGATTTTCCCAATCCACTCGCATGTTAAAATCTCCTTACTTCAAAATAGGCTCCGCGCAGGTGCTGGGGTAGTTTTTTTCTAAAATCCCTGGCACTCCGCAGTTCCTTCAAGGTGAACCTTTTCAGTAGTTCACTGTTACTCCTTCCACCCACTCTGACCAGACCATTGTGCAAAAATCCATAGATTCCTGACAAAAGAACAGTAAGTTATATTAGTAACACTTTATTCTTCAAAATGTAAAAGATTGAGAGGAGATTTGATAGAGGTATACAAAATTATGAGGGATTTAGAAATGCGGGCTTTTTTGACTGAGGTTGGATGGGACTATAACCAGAGGTCATGGGTTAAAGGTGAAAGGTGTAAAGTTTAATGGGAATATGAGGGGGAAACTTCTTCAGTCAGAGGGTCGTGAGAGTTTGGAATGAGCTGCCAGCACAAGTGGTGCATGCGAGCTCAATTTCAACATTTAAGAGAAGCTTGGATAGGTACATTGATAGTAAGGGTATGGAGGGCTATGGTCCCATTGAAGCTGGATGGGAGTAGTCAGTTTAAATAGTTTCAGCATGCACTAAATGGGCCAAAGGGCCTGTTTCTGTGCTGTTCTTCACTATGATGGTGCAAGTTAATTTGGCTAAGCTTCTCCTCTGTCAGCCAGAGCTGGATAAGGGTGAGACCTTTGTCACACACCCCAATACCATCATACTAAAAATTCGGGTTTGCAGTCTGTGCCATTTAGTACTTTAGTAATAGCACTCCTGTTGGATTTCCCATGGAAAGACAAAGCAATGGTTCTGGTGCTTTCTCTGAATGACTAACATTTCATTACATGTGAAATTCACTTGGAGGAAGAGGAGTACCCCAGAGCAGCAGTAACTCACATTGAGCTAGATCTTAAATAGCCAATCATGCCTTAACCTTCAGTTAAGGTCTCCTTGTGTTCTGTGGAAATGAGAGTTCATTGCCTGCATCTGTATGGAAAATTGCATGTAAATGACATCAATACTGTGCCTTACACTCTTTGATGTCCATACACCCGAAACCTTTGTGAGTTTATCACAAGGATCCGTATCAAATATCTGGAAGTTCCTGATTGTGTTTTGCAATTGAGATTTTCTTTAAAAAAAATTCTATTCCTATTGTTAGTTAAAAAAACACACATTGCATAGCATTATAGAATCTCCAAGCAAATATTTTTAGAGAAAGGAAAATAAAAATAAAACAATGTTAGTCTAGCTTCTGGATGTTCTTAGAAACCCTTACCAAGAAATGTAGTTTCTATCATTCAGTCATTTCAAATAACATTATAGAACAGTAAGTTAGTATTATAAGCACTTGCCTTGCATAATAAAACAGAATTTCTATGCAAATGAAATTTAATGAGTGTAACATCTTAATCACCAGGCCTGCAAGCCTCTTTATATTACAGAATGAAAAATAAGCTGGACCCATGCAACTCAATGTTCCAAGCCACATTCAGCACTCATACTACCCTGCAATAGCAGACATACTGCAAGATTTTAGCCCATAAGACCATCAAGCATAGGAGGAAAATTAAGCTATTCGACCCATTAAATCAACTGTTCCATCAAAGCTAAATTATTATCCCTCTCAACCCCATTCTTCTGCTTTCTCCTGGTAACATTTAACACCATTACTCATCAAGAATTTATCAAGCTTCATTTTAAATATACTCAATAACTTGGTGTCCACAACCACCTGTGGCAATAAATTCCACAGATTCACTGCTCTGTCCCTCCACCTATCTTTGCATCATCCACAAACTTCTCTGGACCCTCTCCAATACCAACACATCCTTTCTCAGATAAGAGGCCCAGATCTGCTCACAATACTCCAAGTGTGGTCTGACCAATATTTTATAAAGCCCCAGCATTACATTCTTGCTTTTGTATTCTATTCCTCTTGAAATGAATGCTAACATTGCATTTGCCTTCCTTACCACTGTCTCAACCTGCAAATCTTTAAGAAATCTTGCTCAAGGACTCATAAGAGTCTTTGCACTTCTGATTTCTGAATTTGCTCTCCAATTAGAAGAGTCTGCGCTTTTATTCCTTCTACCAAAGTGCATGACCATACACTTCACTACATTGTATTCCATCTGCTCTTCTTTGCCCATTCTCCTCATCCGTCTTATTCCTTCTGCAGACCCCAAGCTTCCTTAGCACTACCTGCTCTTCACTTATCTTTGTATCATCTGAAAACTTGACTACAAAGCCATCAATTCCATCATCCAAAAGAAGCGGTCCCAACGCCAGCCCCTGTAGAACTCCACTAGTCACTGACAGCCAATCAGAAATGGCCCACTTTATTCCCACTCTGGCTCCTGCCAATCAGCCCATCTTCTATCCAAGCTGGTATCTTTACAGTAATACCATGGGCTCTTATCTTCTTTAGTATCCTCAACTGTGGCACTTTATGAAAGATCTTCTGAAAATCCAAGTAAACAATATCCACTGACTCTCTTTCTCTATCTTGCCTGTTATTTCCTCAAAGAATTCCAACAGATTTGTCAGAATTATATCTCAGGCTTATAACCAACAAATCCAATTGCAATATGTGGTAGATTCAGTGTTCTTCAACTAATGACTAATTTGAGCCTTGCACATCACTTCTGATAGTGTAGTTGCAACTGATGAATAAAGTACATGATCCTCATAAGGATTATTATTCCATGCTGCCGATGACAAATATTTAAAAAAAACTCCAGTAAAATCAATCTTTAATATTATAAATCAAGAGACAATAATTAAGGAATTTTAGTAACATCTTCATTACACAGCTATCTAATTTATGTAGGCTCAAAAAAGATGGAAAATTGGTTCAGTTAACAAAATGCAAAGATAACTATATATAATATTCAGAGTTTGAATAAATTTGAAAACAAATTTCAAGCAGACAAAAGCAGAATCTTACCTTCAAGAAACTGGTCAAGAGCATGATTTGTATAGCACACCACCAAAATTGGAGCCTTCTGCAAATATGTTTGCCAAATTTTCTCATTATGTAGGAGTACTTGCACAATTTTTAATCCAACGTAAGTTTTTCCTGAGAATGATGAATTAGTGTTATTTACAAAGTTTGAAGATAACTATCAGATTATCACTGACATGCACATTGCAACATTTATTTGCTTTAAATTTTCCAGAAGCATTATACAAATTGCAAAGCAAAATCTGAAGTGTGTATTGCAAGAATTAATTCAATTTTTTTTTGTATGGAAACCTTGGTTAGTCCTCAGATACCAGATTCCTTCAATTTTTGTCTTTTAGTTAAAAACACACTGGAACAATCATGATTATTGAGGCCATTCACCTCAATAAAAGCTTGGATACTGTTGGGGAACTGGATCTTGCAGGCCAGTTTCGGGTCAGCGGTGGGCTGAGCACACATCCCCGGGGGAGGGGAGGGGGGGACACTGGTGATCAGTGCAATGGAGCCAAACATGTTGCTGCCAACACCAGACTGTCTGAGATCTCTCTGTCAAGGGCACCAAGATCCAGTTATGCAGAGGTGTTCAGACCCAACAAGGAGAGTTTACCCACCAAGTTCTGAGGAATGCTTGTACGGAACGCCTAACTGAAGTCTTTCAACAGCACACTGAGGTAAGAGACACCATTCTCCAGGTGGAACAGGACTAAGTATGAGGCAGAGGCTACTGTGTTATTGGTGGACCAGTTCGAGTATTATGCCAGCTGGTAGATGTCCAATGTAGTAGAAAAGCAGGTTTAATGCACATCAAGACCAGCTGTTCAAAGCACTTCATTATTATTGAAGTCAGTGCCACCAGACAGTGGAGGTTAAGGCAGGTTATCGTCGGCCTCTTGAGCACTGGGATGATGGTGGAAGCCTTGAAGCCTGGAGGGACATTGGACATGTTAACGTCATCTGTGAGAACATCCGATAGCTGGGCTACTGTCTCTCAGCACCCAAACAGGTGTGTTATCAGGTCCTGCAGCTTTGTGTGGATTGACCGTGACTAGGGTCTGCCTTACATCGGCTGTGGCCAGGGTGCTGGCTCCTCCGGGGAGTGGGGGCTTACTCACCAGCACATCATCAAAGCATGGTTAGAAGACATTCAACCTATCAGGAAGAGAAGCATCACTGTCACTCAGGTGCAGTGTGGTCTTAACTCTCCATTATGGTCTGATTGCCCTGCCACGTTCGCAGCATGTCGTGCTATCAGAGAAATGGCTGTAGATTGTGTGTTAGTCCTGTTTCACCCTCCTGATGGCACAGGAAAATGCAGTGCTTGCTGACCCGTGGGCCATCTTATTTCCCCCCAGCACCCTGTCCTTTCATCAGTGCCTGGACTTCTGCTGTAAGCCATGGCTTCTCATTGGCCCTAACGCAGATGGATTGAAAGGCAGTGACATCCTCACTTCACTGCGCCAATCAGCCAGTCATGGGTCCGGCATGTTTGTAAGATGATCATAGGTCACCATCACCCTGAACATGTTCCAATCCATGCTCTCAAAACAACCCTGTAACGCTGAAGTTGCCAAACCCCGATTTCCTTGTGGACTGGCTTGACTTGTTTAAACAGTGGTCTGTGTGCTAGGATTAACATAACAGCTAAAGAGATTAGAGTATCCAAAGTGGGGTGGGAGGAGTGCTTGTGGCAGGCTTGTAAGCCCCACAGTTGCTGGTGTGAACCACATCTAATGCGTTTTCTCCTTTGGTAGCAAAACCCACATTGATAGAATTTAGGTGGAACTGTTTTTAAGACTGGATGATTAAAGTTGCCAGCAACAATGAAGAAACTACATGCAGAGCTTCTCCAGTGTAAGCAGTGGGGGGAATGAATGTTTGTATCTCTATCTCTGTATAGCCACAATAACAATGGCAGTGAACTCCCATGAAGACAGATCTTTTCACATCCCGTATTTGTCATTTTTATGAGGTCCACCCGTTTCCCTCATCTACACACTGACAAACTTCACCGCACCTCACCAAAACTGATTTCACCCAATATCCCTCCTCTCACCCTACACACTCCTTTCCACAACTGCCCAAACCTTGAACCTACACTCAGCCGCCACTCTATTAGGAAGCTCATGGTCTTCTGCTGCTGTAGCCCATCCACTTCAAGAGTCTACGTGTTGTGCAATCAGGGATACTCTTCTGCACACCACTGTTGTCACACGGGTTTATTGGAATTACTGTTGTCTTCCTGTCAGCTTGAACCAGTTTGGCCATTCTTCTCTAAACTCTCTCATTAACAAGGTGTTTTCACCCACAGAACTGCTCCTCACCAGATTTCTTTTTTGTTTTCGCACCATTCCCTGTAACCTTTATAAACTGTTGTGTGTGATAATCCCAGATCAGCAGTTTCAGAAATACTCAAACCACCCCATCTGGCACCAACAATCATTCCACAGTCAGAGTCAGATCACATTTCTTCCTGATTCTGATATTTGGGCTGAACAAAACTTGAACCTCTTGACCACGTTTGCATGCTTTTATGCATCGAGTTGGTCCACATGATTAGCTCGTTAGTTATTTGCATTAACGAGCTGCTGTACAGGTGTACCTAATGAAGTGGCCACTGAGTGCATATCCATTACTACCCCTGGACACACTCCTTGCCACAGCCACTCACTAATCCAATCCCCATGCCCTTAGATACAGCCATTAGGCTGCTTTCCCTCATCCTCATTTCACCCTAGACTCACACATTTCCCTTTGTGTATTATGGGAAGCTCCAGTCAAAAGTGCAATGATTGTGCTCTGCCTTGAAAGGTGATGTTCACTTTGTAAGCAGTGCAATTTGTATGAACATCATTTCCTGTACATAAGCTGCCTTTTACATCATTTCCCGTACAGGTAATTTGGGATTCATTTTGAAACTCATGGCAGAAAGACAACCATCTCCATCCATCCATTATTTGCACTTGAAACAGCAATATCGGTGAGTCTTAGGTTCTACTTAATATTGGTAAACCTTTAGTCACTGTACCTGAAGGAAATTTATCGCTATTAAGCTGTCATTGCGCCACAGGCCCACTCTGATCTACACACTATAATAATGTTATGCTGCATGTATATTGCCTTGGTTAACACAGATCGTGAGAATAATCTGTGGTATTTGTATATTCATATCAAGTTTCTGTATTGAATTTAATACATATCTTACTCTATCATTTTACTACTTTTTCCTCATTAAAAACCCTGAAGACAGCTTCCAGCCAGGGTGATTTTTGAGAAGGTGTTTAACTCCCAGCCTAGCTTTGTACACACGTACTGCGAGGGCAGTAGAATGATCATTAGGTCCCACTGAAGTCCAGCAGCAGGACTGTGACCATCTCCTGTGAACATCTATGTAAACCAGTATTGTGAAGGAGCTACGTGCACAGTAATCCCAAAGATTCAGTCTCATACAATTACAGAATAGAGAACAGGGGAGGGAGAATATTAGAAACAAAATAAATGACTTAAAGATATAGATTACCTTTTTCTAAAAGCATGCAATGCATGAATTTTTAAAAAATATGTTTCATCAAGCATACCTGTTCCAGGAGGCCCTTGTATGATGGCCAGTTCCTTAGTCAGTGCCATCTTCAGAGCTTTCATCTGTGACTCATCCAAGTTCAACGCTTCCTTTGACGGCCACGATGTGTTATTGAGAACGTTGATTTTGGTGTTCCTCATCAAACTTTGAAATGGGTCTTTGTCCATTTCCTCAGAGCATTTTAATTTTTCCTTCATTAGTGGTTCAAGGTCATATTGGTTATTGTAAAGTAAGTATCTTGGGGCCTGGATATCTGTGTTACATTCTACAATATACTTCTGGAAGGGAATATCCTCGCCTTGTATCTCCTGTAGTCCTTCAAGAACATGGCGGTAGGCTTCAAAATATGCTGTTGTTTCCACCATCAAGAAACAATCTGAAGGTTCTACTTCAGCTAGCAGCGGCCGGCTTCGTGCATTAAAGGACAAATAGACAATACCTTCTTTGAGCTTCTTAGGATCCCTATCTGACACTGTTGCAAAAAGTAATGTCTCAAAGTTGTCTTTGGACATACACACAAGCGAACCATACAGCAAACGCTTTGAATTTTGCCACCGGACAAATCTCAAAGGCTGCGTGTCAAACTGGACTTTATACCCAACACCACTAGCCGTGCACAGGGGGACTAAGATGCGGGTATTGAAATATACTCTGATGTCGTCAAATACTTTCCTCCTCAGGCCTTTGCCATTATAATTGTGAAGCAAGTCTAAGATACCTTCTCTCAAAGGTCTCACAAAGTCTTCTCTCAGAAGACGAAAATGAGTGTCGAGGTACACTTCAGCGCTCGCATATTTTTCAGTAATTAGATTAGGTCGCAGAAATGGCTTCTCTTCAAGATGCACCTCACTGTAAGTAGGATAGATGGTCATCATTCTGTAGTTGTCTTCAGGATTTGTTTCCTTATCATCTAGCAACATAAGGGTGTCATTTTTTAGCGTTCCATCGCGCTTTCTCTGCTGTAAGTGCTGAATTATATTTTTTATCTTTTCCATATTATTTTCAATCTCTTCACCAATTGAAACCCCAGCAGCCCGTAGTGTATTCACCGTAGGGTCCAAAACCAAAATTACCATAGACACCTCTTGAACTGAACTGGCTGGAAAGATGCTTACTAATTCCTGAAGCAAGAACAGAATTCTTTCAATATGTTCAGGGTACTGCTCTCTACGGGCAAGCACCGGGTCTGTACTCATCTGAACCACATAATGAGGTAACTGAACCTTCAGAAACTGAGAGTCCTTTACCATGCCCAAGAGGTGTTGAATGCTCTGACGATCAGTCTTGGACTGACAAGCCTTATACAAAACTTTACAAACGAGTTGGATGAAACTTATGTCTAGTTTTTTATTTAATACGTCTTTCAGGCCAGAACTGCAGGCTAATGTTATAACAATTTCAGATGGCTCTTTATCCAGAAGGTTCTCCAGTGTTTTATAACCTAACTTTCTCACACTGTGTTCTTTGTCCTTTGTGGGTACTTTGTGAGATCTCCTTTCCTGATGGTGTGGATTATCCTGCATTTCAGCCTGTCTCCCTCTGCCTCCCTCAGGAAGGTCGTTCCTTCTCCATGGTTCATGTCTCTGTTCTTTGTGTTGGTCCCTCATACCCTGCTGGGGGCCTTGACAAATGCCCTGAACATTGGGGGCTCTACCAGCTGTGTTCCGATTTGCTCTGGGACCATTTTGCCTCCCATCTACATGCTTGGGATTGTGACTGAAGTTACGATCTTGGTTCCTTTCTCCAAACTCTCCCGGCCTGGGTGTTGAAAGTGCTCTTCTGGGATGTGGTGCACCTTTTCTGTCCGGTGCTCCTGTGGCATTTCTCTGGTTCCTGTTATAATGATATCCTTGTGGTAAAGCTCGTTCTGCAGAGGCTGAAAACATTGAAAAGGAAAACACATTCTAAATTTCAGTCAAATTGTGTATTATCACATGCTTTCAAAAGCACTCTTATCCTTTCTATTAACTGTAAATCTAAAGAGCTCCAAAATTCCATGCAATAGTTTGCTATTCAGGACAATGCCTGTTCTTCAGTTCGAGAGGACCACAGCACACAATGCAACCTTAGTTTTTCAGTATTATTATTTTAAATATAATTAATTGGGCATTATAAAAGTCACTTGAAACAACCCAACTATCCTACAACTAATATTGCATTTACCATCAAAATGCTGTTCTCAAAATTACTGCTTAACATAGTATCTTTCTTGAATTTAAATCGCATTCTAGTTTTAAAAAGTTGAAACTCACCATCTAATTATATTGCAGTTTCTTATCTGCAGTTTCTTATCTACAGTTTCATTTATTGGCTGTGTACTTAATAACTATCTGAATGCCACTTTGAAAACAGGCTGTGTTTCCTGGCTGAGAGAAAATATAAAATCACCGAGATTACATGTGTATTGGATCTCCCACATTGTATCATAGCCAGTGACCGCCTTTGATAGTATTCTGACTGTCTTTGGGTGGGCAAATACAAGATGAATACTGTGTGCTATAGTCCTATAATCAAAAGGATGAAATGACAAGTGAATAAAAATATATATTTTTTAAAACTGCAAGTGATGGAAATATGGAACTTATAGTTGGACAGAGTCATACAATCAAAACATTGATTGTTTCTGTTTGCACAAATGTTACCTTACCTGTTGAAGTCTGCCAGCATTTTTTTTATTTTTGTTGGAAATGAAAATTTATTTCTGTGTGTGTTGGTCAGGACACAAGAAGAACCTCTTTGTTTTCAGAGTTACAAGATCTTTAGGAGTCTGCTGAACTCCCATTACTATTTAGAATCAATTCCATGATCCAATCTTCGTATGTCACACCCCGAACACTTACCTCAGCTGTTAGGTGGACTCCAGAAGAGGAGAAAGTGGAAACAAGATTCACAGCATGCACCTAGATCAGAAATTGTCCCTTGTGGCCAATCAACATGTGAATGTTTACAAAAATCGTGGTATAGGAATCAATGTAGTCCTCTTTTTCTCAGATCCATTACATTTGTAATCAATGAAGCTCAGCTCCTCTAGGACTCTCGTGACGAATGCATATTTTACATGGTCATCATTGTTTTATTGCTAATAGTTCATAGGTTCTAATCCATTTTGTGATAATTTAGCAAGAAAGATATTTTAATGGATGGTTTTACAAATTCAAGCTCAATCTAATACTGCAGGGCTTTATTCAGAATCAAACCTGCCAATCTCATTTACAATCCAGGGAATAAAGGTCAACAGTCAAAGAATGGAAAATGTAAGACACACATGAGAAAGTAATGCAAAAAAAAAGTAAAGTCAAAGCAAGAAGTAAATGAAAAGTGGTTAGGTGTAAGAGGAATAAATACTAACGCTTCCTCTTTGGGGAAAGAAAGAGAACAATCAACAACTGACTCAATTTTTTCTTGTTCTGAAATAAATGTCTGCACTGTTGAAGAAGTTGAACACAACAATACAGTCAGCCTTTCTTATCCGCAAATTTAACCAACCGCGAATCGCGAAAACCCGAAAGTGCTCTTCCAGCACTTGTTGTTCGAGCATGTACAGATTTTTTTTTGTCATTATTCCCTAAACAATGCAGTATAACAACTATTTTACACAGCATTTACATTGTATTAGCTGTTATAAGTAATCTAGAGCTGATTTAAAGTATACGGGAGGATGTACGTGGGTTATCGTGGATCGGGATTGAAAAAAAAATCGGAAGTTCTCTTATTAAATAAGTCGGAACAGGTACATCCGGTATTATTTAGCGTCAGTTAGTCAAACGTTTGTCTTGGTATATAGTATATATTTTACCTTTCTATGCATATAAAACACTTAAGAACATATGTTTCAGCGCCGGGCTTGGGAAGTTCCCGAGTTTGATCCAGTGACAGACCGCTTCCGAGTGCGCTCTCCACTGTGCTGGGTTGATGTGGAGGATCAAAGACCCAAAACCCAATAATTAAACCACTGCGTTGCTTAGTAATAATCGTAACTTTCATCAGGGCAGTGCCTTTCACATGCTCCATTAAATTGTTCTGATCGTTGACCGACTGTAGCCTAATGCTTTTCCAATGACCGATGGCGTTTCACCTCTTTCTGATCGCTTTATTACTTCCACCTTGTTTTCAATAGCGATTATAATTATTTTCGTGAACAGAATCACCGCGGATTCAGAGCTACGCCGGGTCCTAATGCCCACCGCTCTGAACATGTTAAATAAAGTCTGGGGTTCCGCTGGGTCCTAAAGATGAGCTCACTGATTCAGGTTAAATAAGGGACTTGAGCATCCGCGATTTTTGGTATCCGCGGGGGGTCTTGGAACCAATGCCCTGCGGATAAGGAGGGCCGACTGTATTTAGCTGAAACCTGTGCCTTGAACATACATTGTGAAATTAAATACTGTGATGCAGTACTCTAACAAAGCTGGTTCCCCATCTTAGTTGCTACTAGAGGAGGCATTATGCATGAAGTCTTTTTATTGGATGCAAGAGTTCGAAGTTAAGTTGCAGAATATCATTTAGAAACAGCATAACCAGAACAAGGAGCCTAAGTGTAGGCCAGTCAATGACTGAAACCTACTCCTCCATGTCACAGGATTCTGGAAGATCTTCTCCATTTGTATGTCAAATTGGAATAACCTCAAACTCTCATAAAGCTCAAAATCTATCTATCAATGTGATGAAAATGCTATGCCTGAGAATCTCCAATATGGAGAATTCTGGAGGCTGATAACTCTCGGTGAAAAAATTTTGCCTCACCACAGCTGTAAATGTCAACCCCTTATGCTTCAGCCTAACTGCTGACACTCCATCCACTGGAAATGGACTCTCGGTAGGAATCCTCTCCTCTTTCATTCTTCTAATGCTCTTGGGTGACCACCCTCTAACCACAGGAATGGAGGTGATGAAAACAATGTACCCTTGAATCATTGACCTCCAAACCTAGCAGCAGACCCAGCAGTTCTAAGACTAACTTTCTGCACACTGTATATATCAATCCCAATCTAATCCCACTGTCCTGCTGTCTCCCTGAGGTCCTGTATCACTCCCAAGCTGATCCTCTTATCCCAGGGTCTCACCATTCCTCTCTATCAATCCAGCTTCAAGCAGCAATCATTAAGGCTTGGAAGCAGGTCACTTACCTGCCTTTCTACCTTGGTAAATGGTGAATACTTCAGAAAGGCATAAAAAGAGGAAGAAGAAAAGAACATTGTAAAAGACAAAGAAAACTAGATCTAAAATACAGACTTAAAGAACAGTCAGTAATCTTCAAAAAGAAATCTCTTACCATCCCCTCTTCTAGGATTTCGTCTTGACTGCTCTGCTATGGCTGTTCTCCTGAATGGATTCTCCACTTCACCTTCTCGGCCCCTCAACCTGTAGCCTGGATCCATTTGAAATGGCTCGCTCTGTGAAGGACATCAAGCCATTACATGTCATTTACTTTACCAGCAACAAGTAGAGATTTCCAAGAAAACCTGGTGCAAGGTTTAATGTCTAAAAAGCAGTAAAAAACATGTTTCATAATGCTTCCTCTATTTTGTTCTTGTCTTCTGTCCTTGAAGTTTGTTCAAGCAACCGTTGTTAGCAGAACATAGATTACAAGTAATAGCAATCTATTTGATTGAATTGATACCAGAGGCAAATCCAACCCGGTCTCTACCCAAACTATGTGCACACAGACATCAGCAGATCTCAAAGGACACTTACTAACAATTAAAAATATGCCCAAATTCTCTGCTCTCGCCAAACATAACAGTATCAGCAATGGCCCCCTGACTGAATTCCCCAGGAAATGAATCCTAGGAAAATTAGATATTCTGTTACTCCACGTGTTAACCATCCTAACAGTGAAGAGTTTAGAAACTGGGATTACACAAGGATGGTCTGTTAAAATAACCAAATCCATAATTCATTGGAAATACCTTATGATGTGGTATTTCAATGATGACTCTAGATCTCCTGATTTGATTGTGAATTTGATTAAAAGTATCTGTTTACATTTATATAAGTTTGATTGTTGATGTTTAAGCATATGACCATTCTAGTACTTGTTGATTGTTTATGGCTGTTTGCAATATTGTCTTGTAATTTGCGGGTTCTATTGTGTTGTGGTACGCCCTGTGCTTTATGCTTGGCACCGAATCACAATCAATGCTGGTGAGTGTCAGAATGTGATTCTGAGATCAGAGAATCCTCTCATTGCTGGTACACAGAATGTCATTCCTTTCTCTAGCAACATTTTCAAATGATTTACTTAGAGAAGTATGTTATCATAATTCCCTGCACATTTTCTTCATGTACTCTTATAAATAGCTCAGCAAATTAAAAATAATAAATTCCTAAACAAATAAACCCAAGAACCTGAAGATCCACACTCAAAGCTTGGTGTCTACCAACAGATTTCTAAACCGTCCATGATCCAACAGAAATTACTTTGCTATTCCTTTTTTGAAAATTTTTATTGTTTAGTATTTTTCTATATATGTCATACTGTACTGGTGTGACAGGACAACAAATTTCATGGCAGTGATAATAAACCTGATTCTAATTCTGGTTCTAGAGCCAGCGCACAATCTCTTCTCAATTTAAGAGAAATAGAGATTCCCCGTAAAATAATTAGAAGCACAAGAATTATTTTCTCATTGTGGATCATTTTCACATTAATGGGAATGCTGGGTGGAATACCAGACAATTGTTCAAGATTACGTATATGAAATCAGCTAAGCAACATGTTGTACTTCACATCGCTACAAATAATCAGCTAGACCCTAATAACAATATGAAAAATATTATCCATAAACATCATACTATTTGGCATGTGAAGTCTGCAAATACCTAGTTGCACATTCCTCACTGAATGGGTGTGCAAAGATGTTGCCTGGTGCAAGGACAAGTTTCAATGATAAATTAATAGCTATTAGCTTTTGTTTAAGTTTAAGCAAAGTTGCAAAGTGTCACTGTCACCTGATTATATATCGAATGCACTGTGCTGTAAACATTAATGCAGCATTACATAAAGCTCAGAGTTTTCCATACCTGAAGGGATGGTTTTTACGGGATTACAAACTAATCTTCCAAATTTAGTATCTAGTCTGGACAGCTATGGGACATTTACAGTTCTGTGCAGAAATCTTAGGCATATACTGTACATACAGATAGGGTGTCGATGACTTTTGAACAATACTGTAGTTATTTTATGTATTATACAGAACCGCCACTGCAAAAAAAAAACAAATTTCATGACATGTGAATGATGATAAATCTTATTCTGACATGGGTCTCTATTGTGGACTGAGAATGGGAAGGGCGCTAGGAGAAGGTAAACATGGTTGAGAAATGGGGAAGTGAGAGGGAAGGAAGAAAGATCAATAAACCAACTGTTTCAAATGATCTTGCCTGGTGTCCTAGGGCTGAGTGTGTCTGCACGTGCGCCACCCCTCCCCTCCCTGGCACTCCTCCTCTGCCACACCGCTCCCACGGCATTCCACCCTTCGCTCGTGCCAGATTTACAAACTCGCTCTCTGCTCCACATTGACAAATACAGTACTGCGCAAAAGTCATAGGCAAACTAGCAATATATATAATATACATATTATGTGTGTACCTAAGACTTTTACACAGTTCTGTAAGATTGGCCTCTGAATACTACGTGCTTGGTGAAACAAGAGAAACTGCAGATGCTGGAAATTTAGTGCAACGCACACAAAATGCAGGAGGAACTCAGCAGGTCAATGGAGGAAAATGAACATTTAGAGCCAAGACACTTCAAAACGACTGAAAAGAAAGGGCAAAAGCCAGAATAGGTGGGGTGGGGGGGGGGGGCGCAGGGGAGAAGCAGAGATTTCAGGTGATACGTGAATCCAGGTGCAAGAGGGAAGATGGGGAGATGGTGAAGGTGGCGGGGGAAGTGGGAATGATTTGATAATCTGGAAGGCGATAAGTGGAAGAAGCAAAGGGCTGAAGAAAATGAAATTTGATAGAAATCAGAATCAGATCTGGCATGTTGTGTAACTTGTTAACATTACGACAGCAGTACATTGAAATACTTGATAAGTAAATATAGGGGACAGTCGACCATGGCATAAAGCAGGTGTAAACATGACAGAGGAAAGTGTGGGTGATGGGCAGGTTGGAAGGGCAAGGGAGAGGAAAGAGAAGGGGGTAAAGAGGCCAGAAGTATCAGGGAAAACAAAAGGCATGGGGAAAACAGAAGTGAAAAGTTAGTGGAATATTGATGCCATCAGGATAAAGACAACCAAAACCTGACACAGTCTGGGGGAAATTGCTTCATCGAACAGCCAGGATCCCCCATTGGCCATCCACTTTAATTCCACTTCCCATTCCTACAGTGACATGTGTATCCACAGCCTTCTCTACTGCCACGCTTAGGCCAGATGCAGACCAGAGGAGCAACACTTCATGTTCTGTCTTAGTAGTCTCCAAACTGATGACATTTGCTTCCCCACCTCCTCCCCTTTGTTTTATGGTCTACTGTCCTTGCCTATGACCTACTAGTTCGAGCTCCTCCCCCCTTCCCACAAAATGTCCTCTTTCTTTCCAGTCATGATGTGGGGTCTTGGCCTGAACTGGTAACCGTTAATCCCCCTCCACAAATGCAGACTGACTGACTAAGTTCCTCCAGCACTTTGTGTATGCTAGTTTATACTTGCTGGTATATGTCTAGCCCTCACCTGAACACCTCTAATTCCACAAAAGTCTAAAGAAATTTGGCTTGTCCCCATCGATCCTCACCAATTTTTATTGTTGCACCAAAGAAAACATCCTATCTGGAGGCATAATGGCCTGGCACGGCAACAGCTCTCTGCCTGACCACAAGAAACCATGAAGCTGTGGACACAGTTCAGCATCGCTCAGAAAACAGCCTCCCCTCATTGGAACTTGTCAATACTTCTCAGTGCCTCAGTAAAGCAGCCTATTAATCAAAGACCCACTCTCTCTTCTCGGCTCTTCCACTGGGCAGAAGATACAAAAACCCAAAAGCACAAACCACCAGGTTCAAGAACAGCTTTTGCCCTGCTGCTGTAAGATTAGGTTGTAGTTCTTCAGTACAATAAATTGGACTCCTGACCCCACAATCTATCTCATCATGATCTTGCACCTTTTGCTCCCCCCCCCACAAAGGTAGAGCATTCCTATGAAACATTTCGTAAGCCGAAATGGCGTAAAGTGAAGAACCATTAACTTATATAGGAAAATTTTCCGTAAAAGCAAAAATCCTCTTTGTAATGCAAAAACAGGTTACTAATGTAGGTCTTTTGTAAAAGCCAAGCGGCGTGAAGTGAACATTCGTAAAGCGGGGGATACATTGTAATTTCTCGGTAGCTGTTACATGTTACTCTGTTCGATTATTGTTCTATTTTGTTTTACTCAAATGCACTGTGTAACGAAACAAACGGTACACAAGACAAACTATTCACTGTATCTTGGTACATGTGATGATAATGATGATAATAATAATAATAATAATAATAATAATAATAATACTCTTATAAAAAACACCATAGCTCACCATAAATACAAGCCCGATCCAGTTTTAGAGTCAGAGTCCCACAAATCATATTACGACTGATACATTGTTAAAAATAGGACTATCCATGATAACCATCTGGATATAATATTACAAGATAAACGAGCAAGAAGAACTTATTAAATAGACGTAGACATTCCAAACATACACATATAGAAATCAATGTGAAGAACACCAGAAAAGTGCTGAACTAAAAGAAGAAATTGAAAGACTATGGAACACGAACAGAGTATCCATTGCCCCAATAGTAATATCTGCAATTGTTATCATCCCAAAGTCACTACACAAAACATTAAACAATTATGCCTACACAGGAATAGTTATGTAAATCTTCAGAACACCACTAGAATAGTCTGAAAGTTCCTAGCAATTGAGAAATGAGCATGCTTGGCTATGCCTGTACCTCAGGTTTTGAACTGAGCTGAGAAAAAATTTTAAAAATTAAAAATTAACAAAAATTCCAGTCTAGGTTGCAGAAGCACTGGCTGACCTCTGGTACTTTAATCAAACGTCCATTCTCTATAATGACTAGTGTTATTTCATTACACAATGCTACCCTGCCACTTTTTGATAGCTAGGCATAATCGCTTGCTGGGCATGTCATTCATTAGTAATTAAAAATAGGATGTATTTTTCCTCTTTCTTTGACCAGGATTCATGGAGTCAACATGATTTTACCACAAATGTCACTGACTTGATTAATTCACCACCAGAATACTACTTCACCACATGGTCGGACAATTGATTTCAGAGGAACAGGACAAACTGGTTTTTCCAAAAACTACAGGACTTTTAAAACAAAAACTTCACACCACCTTAAAAGCTTCCTCCCCAGGCAGTTAATCTGATGAAGGGTTTTGGCCCAAAACGTCAACTGTTTACTCTTTTCCATAGACGTTGCCTGGCCTACTGAGTTCCATCAGCATTTTTACTTACCGGTAAATTAATCTGATCAACTATTCTAGTTAGCTTCCACCTCTCCCCCAGAGTTATCGCAGTAACTGCAGTGCACTGTAACTAAACATTTTATAATTCTGTCTACATTGTAAATACATGCTGCTGTTTATTTATTTATACACAGTATATTCCATATGCATACTTCCAGCATTATTTTATATAATTCTTTATAAATGTTGAATAGTTATTTTTTGTTGCATGCCACACCAAAGCACAACAAATTCCTAGTACATGTAAATATATATGGCAAATAAAATCGATCCCTGAAAAAGGACATGAAGATTATCCAAATGCTACAATTTGAAAGCATCATCTACAGCGGACTCCTATAGAACACAGAACTTGTACAGCACAGTATAGACCCTTCATCTTACAACGGTTTAAAATACTCCCAATCAATATACCCTTCCCTCCTACATAGGCCATAACTCTCTATTTTTCTTTCATCCATGTGCCTATCAAAAAGCCTCTTAAATGTCCCTATTGTATCAATCTCGAACACCACCTCCCACAGCAAAAATAAACATTTCTCGGACATTAAATGTACCTACTGAAACCTATTGAAACAGCAGGTTCCAGGTCTTTACCACTCTCTGTGTAAACAGCCCACCTCTGCCATCACTACTACACTTTGCTCCACTCACCCTAAACAGATGACTTCTGATATTGGTCATTGCTGCACTGGAAAAAGGATTTCCACTGGCTGCCATACAACCTTAAGACCCTAAGACATTGGGGCAGAACTAAGCTCTTTGGGACATCAAATTTGCACTGCTGTTCAATTATTATCCCTCTGAACCCCATTCTGACTCCTCCCAGTAACCTTTAATGCTTCTGCTAACAAGAACCTATCTACCTCTGCTTTATGTATTCTCTTTAAGTAAGCCTCCACGGTCACCGGTGCCAATGATTTCCAGATTCACCACCCTCTGGCTAACATTCCTCATCTCTGTACTAAAGGGATGTCCTTGTATTCAGAGGCTGCGCACTCTGGACCTAGACACTCCACTACAGGAAACTTCTCCATGGTTATGTTTTGTAACTCCAAAACATCAAACTAATTTAAAAGAAAAGACAGAGTCTGAAATGACAGTCCAACTTAGTTTTTACTGTCAGCGAGGTGCACGTGGTAAAGATGTATGCAATTCCCTTATTTCATATATATAACCATAATTAATTACTTAAACAAAGAATGCATAATCAAACAGCATATTTACAATATTACTCAAAAATTACTTAAATACGCAACATTTACATTCACTCTTCCTAAGCTTTTTAACTTTCAATAGGTTTCATTGCGATCCCCATCCTCTTTCTAAACTCCAGCAAGTGCAGGTCTAGAACCATCAAACGTTCCTCATACATTAACTCTTTCATTCCTGAAATCATTCTCGTGAAACTCCTCTGGACCCTCTCCAATGCCAGAAGATTCTTTATTAGATAAGGGGTCCAAAACTCTAAATGTGGTCTGACCAATGCCTTATAAAGCCTCAGTATTACATCCTTGCTTTTATATTTTACTGCCCTAGCAATGAAAGCTGACATTGTATTTGACTTCCTTATGACCAACAAAGTGGCTGAGTGGGGCTCCACTCTATCTAGGCTTCTTATAATCTTATACATCTCCATACAGTCACTTCTCATCGTAGTAAATCTCCTCTACACTCTCGCTAACACTTCAGCATCCTTCCTAAAGTAAGCTGAACAGAACTAAACACAATACTCCAAGTATGGTCTAAACAAAGTTTTATACAGCTGCAACTTTACCTTATGGCTCTTGAACTCAGTCCCCAAATAATGAAAGCCTACAAACTAATGCTTCCTTATTCACACTATTAACTTGGCGGCAACTTTGAAGGACCAGTGGACTTGGACCCCAATATCCCTCTGTCCCTCCACTCTGCTAAAAATCTTTCCATTATCTTTGAATCTGCATTTGAGTTCGACCTTCCAAAGTGTATCACTTCATACTTTTCCTGACTGAATTCCATCTGCCACTTCTCAGCCTAGCTCTGCTCTCTGTCCTGTTGTAACCTGCAATAACCTGCTAGACTATCTATAACACTACCAACCTTTGTGTCATGTACAAACGTACTAACCCACCCTTCCACTTCCTCATCCAAGTCATTTATTAAAATCACAAACACCAGGGTTCTCAAAACAGATTCCCACGTTAGCACCACATCACCAAACTCCACACAGAGTATACTCCATTTACTATCACCTTCTAGCTTCTGTGCAAGCCAATTTTGTATCGATGCTGCCAAGTTTCCATGGATCCCATCCCTCATGACTTTCTGGACGGGCCTTCAATCTTGTCCAATTGGCTTACTAAAATCAATATAAACCACATTCATTGATCTACCTTCTTCAACTTGGTATTCTTCACTTTCTTGAAAAAGCCTATCAGGCTTGTGAGGCACAACCTACCCCTCACAGAGCCATACTGATTATTCCTAATAAGTCTATACTTCTCCAAATACTCACCCCTAAGAATCCTCTCCATGAGTTTGCCTACCACTGACATAGGGCTCATTGGTCTATTACCTTTCTTGAACAAAGGAACAATATTTGCCATCTCCAATCCTCAGATACTACTCCTGTGGAAAGTGAGAATGCAAAGGTCATCTTCAATGCCCTAGCAATCTCTTTCCTCACTTCCTGTAGTAACCCATCAGGCCCCAGGGTGTCATCTATACTATTGTTTTCCAAAAGCTCCAACACTGCCTTTTTTTTTAACCTCAATATGCTCCAGCTCATTCATCTGTTTTGTGCTGACCTCAATCATAAAGGTCCCTCTCAATGTGAACACTGAAGCAAAGTATTCATCAAGAGCTTCCTCCAACTCCAGGCAAATGTTTTGCTTTTTATTCCTAAGTGACCCTACCAACTATCTAATTATCCTACTGCTCTTCACATACATGTAGACCCTGGAGTTTTGTTTAATCCTACTTGCCAAGTCATTCTCATGTCCCCTTCCAGCTCTCCTAAATCCATCCTTATGCTCTTCCCAGAATAATTCATAACCTTGAAGTGCTCTGACTCATTTTTCTTCCTAATCCCTATGTATGCTTCCTTCTTCCTCTTAACTATATGTTCCACCTCTCTTGTCAACCATAGTTCTTTCACCCTGCCATCTTTTTCCTATCTCAGATGGGACAAATTTATCCAGAACCCCATGCAAGTGCTCCCTAAACAACTTCCATATTTCCGCTGTGCATTTCCCTGAGGATATCTGCTCCCAATTTGCACTCCTAAGTTCCTGCCTCATACCCGCATAATCTGCCTTCCCCCAATTAAATACTTGCCCATACAGTCTGCTCCCATCCTTGTCCATGGCTATGTTAAATGTTAAGTAGTTATGGTCACTATCTCTGAAATGTTCATCCTGAGAGATCTGTCATCTGACCAAATTAATTACTTAGTACAAGGTGCAGTACTTTTTATATCCTTCCTGACACATCTAACAAACTGTGCCCCATCCAAACCTTTTGCACTAAGAAGGTATCAATCAATATTAGAGAAGCTGAAATCACCCATGACAACAACTGTTATTTTTGACCTTTACAAAATCTGCCCACTTACTTGCTCTTCAGTTTCCCTGTTGCTGGGCGGAGTGAGGTGGTGGGATGGCTGTAAACTACTCTTAATAGGTTGAATGCACCCTCCTGTTTCTGACTTCCAACCCACAATGATTCAGTAGATATTCCTTCCATGATATTCTCCCTTTCTGAAGCTGTGCTATTATTGCTGATTAGCAATGCCGCTTCCCCACATCTCTTTTACTTCCGTCACTTTTCAAACATCTAAACCAGGGTTTGTCAACCGAGGTTCCACAAGAGATTGCTAAGGGTTCTGCGAGAGATTGTGTAACATCAAGTAACATCATTTTTTGAACTTCACACAACTCGCAATGCTAGCACTCACAGTGGTGGGCTGTGACCAAGCAGCCCAGCTAACTATCGCGTTAGAAGTCTCTCAGCCCAGTATGGCAGTACACAGTAGGACCGTGTTTACTTGATTGAGTCCATTCCCAGTTTTTGATGGGAGATAGGGGAGGCCGTTGACAAATGGTGAATGCTGTATTGCATGGAGGGGAGGAGAGTAAGCTGATAGTTGGTAGGCGCTGTATTGATGGAGAAGAGGCTGATGAGGAACATGAAGTGCACTTTCCAAGCATTGAATGGACTCACCCAACTTGGGCTGTAATGTCAGCCTCTCCCTATCGAGTTACCTCGCCCAACTTCCCCTTATGCACTGACTTATAGGATCAAACAGCCATCAGTGTAGTAGAACATTGGAGGGAAATTTTCATTTTAAGAAGGAATTCTTACACACAACTCAGCTGTTGGCCTGCCACTTTGCTGTTGTTGTAAACATTGCAAAAGGTGGATTGTGCAGGTGAAAAGTGAATTGTATTGTGAAGTTTTAATTTTTGCAGTTTTCTCATTTAGTTATTTATTATGCCTTTCTTTTTTATATTTAACCCATGTGCTTTCTAGACATGTCTCATTTAGTAAGTAAATGTTTTTTCAATGTCTTGTATAAAATTGTGTCTTAGGCAATATTTTTATTCATATTGCTGTAGCTTATAGTTTTTATTAACTTTACTATTCAACTTTGTCAATAAATGTTCATGTTGTAAACAACATTAAATAAAATCAAATTGCAATCTTTATTTAAATTAAATCTACGAAGCCTACCTTCAGAAAAATTAAATACTATTTTGGCTTAAACCAGTTATTTAACAGAAATGTATTATGTTTGCCTTATGAGTTTTTAAAATTTATGAACGGGAAAGAAAGAGATTAATTTCAAGAAAGTTAAGCTAAACTTAACTACCTGTATTTTTCCCAGGAAAGGTTTGCAAAAATTCATTCTCAAAATTCAAGCATTTATAATTATTTTGGATAACTATACGTACAGCTTACTGATCATGCTAACGTACCATGAGCTGCAAATGTCCTGCAATAGTTTTTATGCAGGGTTTCCCTGAGACCTGAAAATTATTTCAAGGATTCCTGCAGGGCAAAAAGATTGAGAAGGACTGATCTAAACCCTGGAACATCAAGCAGCCAATCCTGCCCTTGCGATTGCCAAAACCTTTTGAAGGCCATAGCATCATAACTCCATGTTCTAAGTTCATCACCCTTATTCAGTGTCACCAAGAGGACATGGACAAAATCATGAGGAAGTGCTGCAGATAGGTTGGGCATGTGATGAGAAGAGAGGCCAACTCCAACATTGTCAGCACTCATTGAACCCCTGAAGGATGGAGGAAATGGGGAGACCAAAGGCAACTTGGTGCCATACCAGAGATACAGAAACGATGACCTTGAACCACACCTGGGGCACAACAGAGAAGATGACTAAGGACAGACAGATGGGTAACCTTCACTGCTGCCCTAAGTGCCAGTGGCATAACTGGCAGTAACTAAAATAACTACACAGAGCCTGATATAAGTGCTAATTACAATTCCTTGCTTCAAAATATCTAAGGCAAGCTTCCCATTAATAGGATAAATTAGAATACATAAATGATATGTATTGATGCATTTGCATGGCAACTTCATAGAACAGCAAACAACATGGGGCAACTGGGACTTGTTGCAATGCTGTAACAGCACTGGGGTGTAGTTTAACTAATGCCAGAGACTAATTAAGAGATTATAAGGTGAATAGTACATTTATGATATATCATTTTTATTCTTTTATAATGATAGTTTGCACACATGGCACAATTAACATTTTCTTTACCACCAATCCAACATACTGTTTCATAAGTTGTGTGAACTTAACATGAACGGTGATGTGATGTTGCTGGGAAAATTCATGCCCACAAGGCAATAGATATTTGTTACAATTTCTCTGAGATCTTAAGAAGGAAAATTAAAGTGGTCACATTTTACACTCAAATCCTCCTTCAAATGTAGTATTTAATAAAGACGCATATGTAAGGTTCCTTTTCATTGACTACAGCTCTGCCTTTAATACCATCATTCCAAATAAACTGATTCCTAAGCTCCGGAACCTGGGTCTTAGCACTCAGATCTGCAGCTGGATCTTCAACTTCCTCACAGACAGGACCCAGGCTGTAAAAATAGGGGACAAGCTCTCCTCTACAATCACTCTGAACACCGGTGCCCCACAAGGCTGTGTACTCAGCCCCCTGCTGTACTCACTGTACACCCATGATTGTGTAGCCAAGTTTCCATCAAACTCAATATATAAGTTTGCTGATGACACCACAATTGTAGGCCGTATCTTGGGTAATGATGAGTCTGAATACAGAGACGAAATTAAGAACCTGGTGGCATGGTGCGAAGACAATAACCTATCCCTCAACTTCAGCAAGATGAAGGAATTGGTTGTTGACTTCAGAAGGAGTAGCGGACCACACAACCCCATCTACATCGGTGGTGCGCAGGTGGAACAGGTCAAAAGCTTTAAGTTCCTGGGGGTGAATATCACAAATGACCTGACTTGGTCTAACCAAGCAGAGTCCACTGCCAAGAAGGCCCACCAGCACCTTTACTTCTTGAGAAAGCGGAAGAAATTTGGCCTGTCCCCTGAAACCCTCACTAATTTTTATAGATGCACCGTAGAAAGCATTCTTCTAGGGTGCATCACAACCTGGTATGGAAGTTGTCCTGTCCAAGACCGGAAGAAGCTGAGAAGATAGTGAATATAGCCCAGCACATCACACAAACCAATCTTCCATCCTTGGGATCACTTTACACTGCACGCAGTCGGAGCAGTGCTGCCAGGATAATCAAGGACACGGCCCACCCAGCCAACACATTTTTTGTCCCTCTTCCCTCCAGGAGAAGGTTCAGGAGCTTGAAGATTCATACGCCAGATTTGGGAACAGCTTCTTTCCAACTGTGATAAGACTGCTGAACGGATCCTGACCCGGATCTGGGCCGTACATTCCAAATATCCAGACCTGACTTGCACTACCTTACTTTCCCTTTTCTATTTTCTAATTATGATTTATAATTTAAATTTTTATTATATTTACTTCGATTTGTACCTTCAGGGAGCACGAAGTGCAGAAACAAATATCACTGTGATGATTGTATGCTCTAGTATCAATTGTTTGGTGACAATACAGTAAAGTAAGTAAGTAATATATGTCAGTAGATATCTTTGTAAAACAGAATACAATTTGCTCTATATCATAAAACTGAGCACCTATACCTCTTTCAAAACCATCACAGACACAAAAAACATGTTGTGTTCTTGTCATGTGATGCAGACATCATAAGAATGGCTTTCCAAAACAAGAATTGCATCATTACCACTTAATCACTCCAAACCTAATTTTCCTTTAGTCTTACTCAACAGTAAGAGTGAAATGGTATTTTTGTCTCACATTTTATCGTAAGATAATTATCAAATTGGTCTGCACTTTTCACTCAACTGTCAAGTTGCCAATCTCAGATATTTTAGCTAATTATTCCTAACAGAAAGATAAATATAAATTTGCTTCCCAACAGGCAAACTTATATGCAGCTGCCTTCAGATTTAATGCAAATAACGATTCATGTGATGAATATAGCAGCCCTAGAAAACCTAATAAACATTTATATTGTTAGAATTGATAAGTTTGTTCTTAGGTCTTAATAAATATTAAACCCGATTGTTTTATACAATATTTTAATTCAGTAATTGAAACTCAAAAGTAATTCTACTCTTACACACATTTGGCGTGTTAGTGGAACCAGAACCGTTAGCCATTGGGAGGGGCTCGATAAACCGATTAGAAAGGGTGGCTCTGTTGTAGGAGTCAAGCTGGACACACTGGAGGCTGAGATAGAACAAAGGGCCCTACGGAAAATTCTGGACAATGTTTTTTATCCTCTGCATGCCACCTTGGCTGAACTGAGCAGCACTTTTAGTAATCGACTAAGACAACTGCGCTGCTCCAAAAGAGGTATATGAGTCAACCTGTAGCAGGGATGTGATTACCCCCTCCTGTTGGAGGTAACTTTTTTTTAATTCTTTCTTACTTCGCCTCTGATATTTGTATATCTATGCAATTGTAATACTAACGTAACAATCTTTGGGAACAATCTATCTACTGAATGAAGTCATCGTTATTTTTACTCTGAGCAATTCATTCTGCTAGAGTACTGTGTATCTGCCGTGGTCAGCAGCACGCACCCGAGCCAACGTTGAAGCGCGGTATAGGCAGCCTTCTTACAGGTTTGTTAAAACTACTGAGAGTTAGTACGCAAACACGAGGAAATCTGCAGATGCTGGAAATTCAAGCCACACACACACACAATGTTGGGGGAACACAGCAGGCCAGGCAGCATCTATAGGGAGAAGTACAGTCGACGTTTTGGGCCGAGACCCTTCGTCAGGACTAACTGAAAGAAAAGATAGCAAGACCTTCACTAGATCGACTCCTACTTTCAGCACGACAAAGTCTTAGAGCTCACCGGAAATGCGGGGGTATAAATGGTGTCCCAATAAGCTGAAATGTTTTTTTTTTGCGTTACTGCACAGATAAATTTACATTAAAATGCACTTAAACATTGTCTTTACTGTCCTCCCTGATAGGACAAAACATGTAATGCCCATAAGGATGATCTGACCTTCACTGAGGGAGCGAATGATAGATAAAGAGGTCACACAATCAACATCGTCAGTTTATACTCTATCTGCGGGCAATTACATACAGAACATCAGAAAATGGCACCAGCTCTCATAGTTTTGGTAAAAGACATGCATCCCCCGGAATATTGTAAGGTAGAGCAAGGAAACTACTTGTAAAATAACGTGACGGTGCAGTAATTCAATGGTGCAATGACATCATTTTCACATCGGTCTGAAAGCATCCATGGGAGAAGAGGTGATTTTACCATGGTGACAACGATTACTACAGACACACAACTAGACGTGCACAACATTTCAACCACAGCACCAATTGGTCAGCTACTTTACCCCCGCATAAGGAAAAAAACAAATACTGTATACAAGCCAATGGATCACTGCAGTTTACGATCGGTCTCCTCCCATTTTGCAGCAATTACGGTAAACAAACAACATAACTTTTAATGAGCCTCTATACCCAATGTTATCAAAGCAAATTCACGGTGTCACATTTGTTGGAAAATGGTTATTTCAAAACCAAAACAGTTTCGAAAACAAACACCGGATTATCGGTAAAATTACATCCTGCAAAACAGGAAGCGAGCGTTTATTTCCATACTCACGTAAAGGTGGCCTTATCTATTTATTGGCTTACCCGGTATGTTGTCAATGTGTTCAAAAAGTTAGGCCATGGGATTGAATGTCAATAGAAAAGATCTGAACAACAAAGGTCCCCCTCTTGTTTCACACTGAAACAAGAATGTGGGCAATGATATTCCCACGCCTGTTTGCGTGAAAATTTATTTCACTAAGAATTATCACGGTGGCCAGGCACACCTCCCTCCTGTTTTGAGTGAGTGAATCAAGTCAACGCAATTTTTGTTTTCTGCACAAGGCTGTTTTGGAAAATCCGATTAAAATACCGAGAAACAGTATATAATAGATCAGCATTTGGGAAATAAAAATGGGTCACCAATCTCCACCCACTTCGTGACATCATCTTCGGCAGAACCTGGACGAGGACGCAACTCGCGTTACATATTCGCGAAGACAGCGCAATTCGGTCACCTTTATAGGGGAAGGGGTACAGGGAGCATTTCCCCAGCAATTCCCCATGGTGTTAAGAAGTCTTTCACTGCAGTTACTTCGTTACAATAATAAACATACTTCCGCGTTCTGTTTGCGCACTTTACTTCCGGAATAACTTTGCCCAGAGTTGACTATTCTGAGTTATTCATGCTTGGGGAGCTTGTCGCTGACAGGAACGCGAAATACATCCATTCCCCTTCATTCCGTTCACCCATTCATGACCCCGAACATTAATCTACAACGAGACAACACTCATCTCCGCCCGTCTTATTGGTTACTGTAGCGCTCACCTTGTCTTGTTTCTGTCCACCTCACTCCTGCTTCGCCTAGCGATTGCGACAGCACTAAAATAAAATAATCAAAATGCCAGTAAACGGATCGCTTCGTCTACTGCCTGTCGGCCAGATTAGTCATAAAGGTCTTCTTGCTATGTCTGATCAGCCGCACAGTCCCCTCCTTTTATAAAGTGGCACTGATTCATCACCGCCCCCATTATCGTCACTTTCGGTTTTCATTCCTCGATTTGGTTTCTGGTATGAAGAAACAGAGCGGCAACCGGATCTGAAAGCCAATCGCATGATCGGCTGAAATCATAGGGCGATCGTTTAGCTAAAGGCGGATCCCGTCTCCGCAGCGGCTGATGCCGAATCGCTGGTTTCATCCGGGTAAAAGCAGATGCAGCTTGGCTTAAAATAAGCAGTTGACTAGAAAAACAAAATACCGAGAACCGTAATAGTGCAGTTAATCTATTTCTCAATGTGTTATAATTGAAAATTAAAAAAAGACAAAGGAGGTACCTTAGTCTGAAGACCCACGCACGGTTCAGTGGAACAGGTTCTCTCCCCCCCCCCCCCGTCATCAAATTTCTGAACAATTCATGAATCCATGAATACTAGCTCATTATTCCTTAGTTGCATTTTTATTTATTTTGCAAGTTACAGTAATTTAATGTTTCTTTGCTGCCACAAAAAAATAATTCACATTATAATAAACCCGATTCTGAAAACCTTTTGCGACATCAATGCAAGATCTGCCTTGACATTGCGTCGCCTGAGGATATCAAAATATATACACAAACAAATAATATTTATAACCTCCCATAGTTTCAAGTTCCATGGAATAAGAACGTGCACTGTCATTTATATTGTGCCTATCGCAGCGGGCGTTACAGAAATGTAGTAGTTTTGGAGGTGGGACTATCGTTATAATATCGTTTTGAGGAAGTGGAGAGGCTCCAGAAGGACTGAGAACGATTCGGAGAATGGGCAAAGAAAGCGGCAGGTGGAATACAGTGTCAGGAAGAGATTGGTCATGCACTTTGGCAGAAGAAATAAAAGCCTAGATTTTTTCTAAATGGAGAGAAAATTCAAAGATCTGAGGCACAAAGGGACTTGGGTGCTTGTGCAAGATTCCCTAAAGATTACCTTGCAGGTTAAGTCGGTGATGAGGAAGGCAAATGCAATGTTGGCATTCATTTCAAGAGGACTAAAATATAAAAACAAGGTTGTAATGCTGAGGTTTTCCATGGAGAGACCTCACATGGAGTATTGCAAACAGTTTTGGGCTCCTTATCGTAGAAAGGATGTTCTAACACTGGAGAGGCTTCAAAGCAGGTTCACGAAAACGGGATCCCACTACCAAGCACATCTTTCCCGCCCCCCTCTTTCTGCTTTCCGCAGGAATCGCTCCCTACACAACTCCCTTGTTCACTCGTCCTCCCCATCCCTTCCCACCGATCTCCCTCCTGGCACTTATCCTTGTAAGTGGAACAAGTGCTACACCCGCCCTTACACTTCCCCCCCTCACCACCATTCAGGGCCCCAAACAGTCCTTCCAGGTGAGGCGACACTTCACCTGTGAGTCGGCTGGTGTGGTATACTGCATCCGATGCTCCCGGTGTGGCCTTTTATATATTGGGGAGACCTGACGCAGACTGGGAGACCATTTCGCTGAACACCTACACTCGGTCCGCCAGAGAAAGCAGGATCTCCCAGTGGCCACACATTTTAATTCCACGTCCCATTCCCATTCTGATATATCTATCCATGGCCTCCTCTACTGTTAAAATGAATCCAAACTCAGGTTGGAGGAACAACACCTTATATACCAGCTGGGTAGCCTCCAACCTGATGGCATGAACATTGACTTCTCTAACTTCCGTTAATGCCCCTCCTCCCCTTCTTACCCCATCCCTGACATATTTAGTTGTTTGTTTTTTTCTCTCTCTCTGCCCATCACTCTGCCTGTTCTCCATCTCCCTCTGGTGCTCCACCACCCCCCCACCTTTCTCCCGAGGCCTCTTGTCCCATGATCCTTTCCTTTCTCCAGCTCTGTATCCCTTTTGCCAATCACCTTTCCAGCTCTTAGCTTCACCCCAACCCCTCCAGTCTTCTCCTATCATTTTGCATTTCCCCCTCCCCCCACTACTTTCAAATCTCTTACTATCTTTCCTTTCAGTTAGTCCTGACGAAGGGTTTCGGCTCGAAACGGCGACAGTGCTTCTCCCTATAGATGCTACCTGTCCTGCTGTGTTCCACCAGCATTTTGTGTGTGTTGTTTGAATTTCCAGCATCTGCAGATTTCCTCGTGCTTGCTTACAAAAATGATTCCAGTATTGAGCAGCTTGTCATCTGAAGAGCACCTGATGGTTCTGGGCCCGTATTCACTGGAATTCAGAACAAAGAGGGATGACCTAATTGAAGCCTATCTAATGTTGAAAGGCCTAAAGAGAGTGGATGTGGAGAAGATGTTTCCTGTGGTGGGAGAGTCTAGGACCAGATGACATAGCCTCAAAATAGAGGGACATCATTTTAGAACAGCGGTGAAGAGGTATTTCTTTTGCTAGAGCATGGTGTATCTGTTGAAATCATTGCCACAGGTGGCTGTGGAGACCAAGTCATTGGGTACATGTAAAGCAGAGGCTAATAGGTTCGTGATTAGTCAGGACATGAGGGGATATGGGGAGAAGACAGGAGATTGAGCTGAGAGGGAAAATTGATCAGCCATGATGAAATGGCGGAGCAGACTCAATGGGCCAAGTAATCTAATTCTGTTCCTATTGTCTTTTAGTAACTGCAATCACATTTGCTACACAGAATTCATAAATAGAAATGAGTGATAGGAATGACCAATATATCTATTTTTGGTAATATTGACTTAGGGCATGAATATTGGCTACAAGAAGGGAAACTCTGTTTTTCAGTGAGTTAAACCGGCGCGAAGAGTTTAAAAGGAGACAGGTTTTTCATTAGCGGTTTGATCGAGGGATGACTGTGCAAGTGTGTGGACATCAGCGAGTAAGACCGGCACGAAGTTTAAAAGGAGACAGCTTGGCATCAGAGCAGCGGGTGACGGAGTAGAGGGAGACAGAGTAGGAGAGCTTTGGTTCAATGGGGCTTCGGTGATAACAGATCGAGGCCAGGTAGGTTATCCATGAAGAATAGAAACAGGAAATATATGTGAGGCCGGTGTTCTGTACTGGGTGTCAGATATGGGAAGTCTGGGAGACTCCTAGCCTCCCGGACAGCCACATCTGTGCCAGGTGCATTGAGTTGCAGCTCCTTAGGGACTGGGTTAGGGAACTGGAAATGCAGCTCAATGACCTTCGTCTGGTCAGGGAAAGTGAGGAGGTGACAGAGAGGAGCTATAGGCAGGTTGTCACACCGGGGCCTCAGGAGACAGATAAGTGGCTAACAGTCAGGAGAGGGAAGGGCAAGAGGCAGATACGAGAGCAGTCCTGTGAGTGTCCCCTCAGCAATAAGTACTCCTGTTTGAGTACTGTTGGGGATGGATTACCTGAGGGAAGTAACAGTGGCCGCGCCTCTGACACAGACCATCCAATAGTAACAGGGACATAGAGGAGCGGATGGGGAGACAGATTCTGGAAAGGTGTAATAATAACAGGATAGTTGTGGTGGGAGATCTTAATTTCCCAAATATTGATTGGCATCTCCCTAGAGTGAGGGGTTTATATGGGGTAAAGTTTGTTAGGTGTGTTCAGGAAGTTTTCCTGACACAATATGTAGATAGGCCTACAAGAGGAGAGGCTGTACTTGATCTGGTTTTGGGAAATGAACCTGGTCAGGTGTCAGGTCTCTCAGTGGTAGAGCATTTTGGAGATAGTGATCGCAATTCTATCTCCTTCACCATAGCTTTGGAGAGAGATAGGAACAGACAAGTTAGGAAAGTGTTTAATTGGAGTAAGGAGAAATAGAAAGCTATCAGGCAGGAAATTGGATGCATAAATTGGGAACAGATGCTCTCAGGGAAATTACGGCAGAAATGTGGCAAATGTTCAGGGAATATTTGTGTGGTGTTCTGCATTGGTATTTTCCAATGAGACAGGGAAAGGATGGTACGGTACAGGAACTGTGTGTACAAAGGCTGTAGAAAATCTAGTGAAGAAGAAAAGAAAATTTTACAAATGGTTCAAAAAACTAAGTAATGATAAAGATCTAGAAGGTCATAAGGTTAGCAGGAAGGAGCTTAAGAATTAAATTTGGAGAGCCAGAAGGGGCCATGAGAAGGCCTTGGTGAGCAGGATTAAGGAAAACCCCAAGGCATTCTACAAGTATGTGAAGAGCAAGAGGATAATACATGAGAGAATAGGACCAATCAAGCGTGACAGTGGAAAAGTGTGTATGGCACCGGAGGAGATAGCAGAGGTACTTAATGAAAACTTTGCTTCAGTATTCACTGAAGGACCTTGGCGATTGTAGGGATGATTTACAGCAGATTGAAAAGCTTGAACATATAGACGTTAAGAAAGAGGATTTGCTGGAGCTTTTAGAAAGTATCAAGTTGGATAAGTCTCCGGGACCAGACAAGATGTACCCCAGACTCCTGTGGGAGATGAGGGAGGAGATTGCTGAGTCTCTGGCAATGATCTTTGCATCATCAATGGAAAAGAGAGGTTCTGCAGATGTTATTCCTTCATTCAAGAAAGGGAGTAGAGATAGCCCAGGAAATTATAGACCAGTCTTAGTTCAGTTGTTGGTAATTTGATGGAAATGATCCTGACAGGCAGGATTTATGAACATTTGGAGAGATATAATATGGTTAGGAATAGTCAGCATGGCTTTGTCAAAGGCAGGCCATGCCTTACGAGCCTGGTTGAATTTTTTAAGGATGTGACTGAACACATCGATGAAGGTAGAGCAGTAGGTGTAGTGTAAATGGATTGAGAAAGTAAGGAGGCAAGGGATCCCAGGGGACATTGCTTTGTGGATCCAGAACTGGCTTGCCCACAGAAGGCAAAGAGTGGTTGTAAACGGGTCATATTCTGCATCGAGGTCGGTCACCAGTGGAGTGCCTCAGGGATCTGTTCTGGGACCCTTACTCTTCCTGATTTTCATAAATGTCCTGGATGAGGAAGTGGAGGGATGGGTTAGTAAGTTAGCTGATGAAACAAAGGTTGGAGGTGTTGTGGATAGTGTGGAGGGCTGTCAGAGCTTACAGCGGGACATTGATAGGAAAATGTTATAGTTAAAGGAAAATGGAAGAGGGATAGCTGTAACAGAATATTTCTGCTAGCGTGAGGCAGAATTGCTGCAGTTGTTGAAGCCACCTCATTGACAGTCAGAGAGAGTGAAAGAAAACACAGGCATAGGAGCTATGAAATGCAGCTCAAAGCTGCAGAAAATGTCCAATAGAAAAGGCAGTGTCCACCGAGAGAGAAACATCAAGTGCATATTCCAAGAAGTGGCCAGTTTTTATATAAACTGAGAATGCGAATATCCTGACGTTGCTGAATTTGATACCGCATCCCAAAGCTTGCAATATGCTTGGAAAAAGGTAAGGTACTGGAGATTTCCTGGTGGTGGCTGATGGAGTAACAGCAATCTCCCATTGCTCCAACTGTAATTATCTTACTACTTCCAACCTGTCTTAAAACTTCCTTTTTAAGTGTGATATTTTTTCATTATGGCTACATCAAAGGGTGGCAGAGGTACTAAAAAGGATGATCCCCCTGCTTCTTTGGATTCTATTATGGATTTGCTGCAAAGTCATACATGAGAAGCCTCTGAGAAGTTTCAGCAATTCAGCTCTGAATTTAAACAAATAGAGGGTAAATTGGATTCTATTCAGCAAACTCTTAATGAACACGATAAATGTATGAAAAACAATGAAGCAATGTTGTCATCTCTGGAAACAGAAGTGGATGAATTGCAACACACACAAAATGCTGGTAGAACACAGCAGGCTAGGCAGCATCTATAGGGAGAAGCGATGTCGACGTCTCGGCCCGAAACGTCGACAGCGCTTCTCCCTATAGATGCTGCTTAGCCTGCTGTGTTCTACCAGCATTTTGTGTGTGTTGTTGTTTGAATTTCCAGCATCTGCAGATTTCCTCGTGTTTGCTGGATGAATTGCAAAAGCTTTGTGAAAAGCAATCGAAGTCCGATGAAAAGTTAAGACAGAAGATTATCAACATAGACAATAGAAGTAGAAGGAACAATCGGGGTCTCGAAGAATTAATCAAAGGTAATCATCCTATGGAGTTCTTAGCAAACTTTCTGCAAGAATTATTTCCAGAAATTTTGGCATCTTTGCCTATGATTGATTGAGTTCACAGGACTCCTCTGTTTACACCTCCTAACAGAGATAGACCAAGATCAGTAATAATATGTTTTCATGAATTTAAAACAAAGGAACTGTTAATACGCGAATCTCATCGAAGAGGCATGATTGATTATCATGGCAGCAAGATTAGAATAGTTGAAGATTACTCGCCTGAGGTTATGCAGGAACATGCTAAGTTCAAAGAAGTTATGTCTGAGTTTTTTAGCAAGGGTTTTAAACCCTCCCTTCACTATCCAGCTCATCTCAGAATCACACTTAAAAATGGCTCTTTCAACTGGTTTCGATCAACTGCTGAAGCACAAAGATTTTTAAAATCCGAAGGCTAGCTGTTTAGTTTGTCCTTACACGAAGACACAAAATTAAATGAGAAACTTTTAATTTGCTAATCCCATCAAAGGGGCATGATTTGTTATAGGGTGGACTATTAGATTCTCGAAGACTATTCACTTGAGGTAATGCAGGAATGTGCTAAGTTTAAACAAGCTTTGTTGGAATTTTTTAACAAGGGTTTTAACCCGTCCCTTGGCTACCCAGTTTGACTGAGAATCTCATTAAAAATGGACCCTTTGAATGGTTTCGTTTGAATGCTGAAGCATAAAAGATTTTTTTTAATTTGAAAGCTAACTGCTAAGCCTGTTTTTTCATGAAGATATAAGATTAAATCTTTAATATCTTTCTGTATGAATAATGGTATCTTTTACTTTTGGTAAACCTTTGTAACTAATTTCATTTGTATTTTTTTAATACCGTATTTTTGGTATACAAGAATTGAATTTGTCTAGATATTGTTTAGTTTAGCTTGGAATATAAACAACCTTGAATCTAATTGGAGTGATCAACAGGCTTTTTGCGGGGTGGGGTTCTCCGTAGTTGTAGATGCCGGCTTTCTATTGGTCGGTTTTCCTTCTTTGGGAGGTGGGCAGGGGGATGGTTTTTTTCTCAGCTGTTTTCGAATTTTTTTTAGCCAATCTTTGGCTTGGTTACCATTTGTCAAGGTTTATGGATTGGTTTTAACTTTCATTTTCACCCTTCCTTTAAATAATACTAAAAATGGACCAAACTATTAATTTACTCAGTTTTAACATGAAAGGGTTAAATCACCCTGTTAAACGTAAAAAGATTTTTACTTATATTAGAAAATTTAAGGTCCTATTATTTTTTTTTGCGAGAAACTCACATACGTAAATGTGATAATCTACGTTTTTTTAGCTGTTGGAACGTATTTTGTTTTCATTCGCCTTTTCAGGCCAAATCTAGAGGAGTTTCGATTCTTATAAATAATACGCTTTCCTTTGTCCAACACAAAGTAATGTCTGATACTAATGGAGGTTTTGTTATAGTTTCAGGAAAACTAGATAATAAATGAATATTATTTGCCAACGTGTATATCCCACATGTTGATGATCCAGGATTCTTTGAGCATTTTTTTTTTCGTTTTTACCAGATATGAGTCTTTATTCTTTGGTGATGGGAAGAGATTTTAACTGTTGGCTAGATCCAGTTTTAGACTGACCATCTTCTAAACCAGCATCTCCTAATAAATCAGCTTTGTTTATTCAATCTTTTTTATTGAAAAGTGGAATTGTTGATATTTGGCATTTCTTACATCCTTTAGATAGGGTGTATTCATTTTTTTCCCATGTTCATCATACATATTCCAGGATTGATTATTTTTTATTGATCGTCAAACAATTTCATCAGTTCGTTCCTGTGAATATAAAGAGATTGCTGTTTCAGATGATGCTCCTGTATTTCTATCTCTAAATCTCCCTGGTCTTCCTCAAACAAACAGTATTTGGCATTTTAATACAACTTTGTTATCTGATAAGGAATTTTTAAAATTTCTAGAGAGGCATATTATTTTGTTTTTTGAAGAGAATAAAAAGGAAGAGACTTCTAATCTTATTGTATGGGATACTTCCAAGGCCTATATTAAAGGACAAATTATTTCTTATACTGCGAGTGTTAAGAATAAAGCTAATAAAGAAAAAATTGAATTAGCCAATCAATTGAAACAATTAGATCAAAAATATGCTATAGCTCCAGATCCTGTTTTATATAAAAGACATGTTGAAGTTAAAACTAAATACAATCTTCTGTTAACATATCCAATTGAAACTCAACTTCTTAAGATAAAACTCAATTTTACATTCACGGAGATAAATCAGGCAAAGTATTGGCCAACCAATTAAAAACTTCTATAGTTAAATGACAAATTAAAGAAATTTTCAAAACTAATGGTGACAGGACAACTGATCACTCTGAAATAAATGACACTTTAAAGAATTCTATTCTGAACTTTATAGTTCTGATTCCCCTAAAGATAATACTTTAATGAATAATTTACTAGATCAATTAAGTATCCCTGCATTTTCTGCAGATAACTGTAAACAGATGGATCAACCCATTTCTTATGAGGAAACTGCCAACGCTATACATTCATTACACTCAGGAAAGGCTCTCGGTCCAGATGGATTTTCTGGAGAATTTTATAAGACTTTTTCTTCATTAATTAAACCACAGTTACACTTATTCTTTTTGGATTCTTTCAAATTGGGTAGCTTGCCTCAATCTTTCTATGAAGCTTCGATTTTGCTTATTCTAAAGAAGAACAAGGACCCAACTGAATGCTCTTCATATAGGCCAATTTCATTACTCAATTTTGATACTAAAATCCTTTCTAAAGTTCTGGCTCGTAGGATTGAAAATATTCTACCTTCTATTATTTCTGATGATCAGACTGGATTTATTAAAAACCAACATTCCCATTTTAATATACGCCGTGTATTAAATGTTATTTACTCTCCCTCCCCGGAGATATCAGAATGTGTGATATCCTTAAATGCCGAGAAGGCCTTTGATCGGGCTGAATAGAATTATTTATTTAAACCTTTAGAAAAATTTAATTTTGGACCAGATTTTACTCAATGGATTAAATTACTTTATGTCCTTCTGCTTGGGTTGTTACTAATTTTCAAAATTCCAAACCATTTAAATTTCATCGAAGAACTAGCCAAAGCTGTCCGTTGAACCCTTTGCTTTTTGATCTAGCTTTAGAACCTCTTGCCATTGCTTTTTGAGAATCTAATGATATCTGTGGTATTTTAAGTAGAGGAATTACTCACAAAATTTCACTTTACGCTGATGATATATTGCCGTTTATCTCTATTGTTGAGACCTCGTTACCTTGCGTACTTTCTTTACCCTCCCGTTCTAGCCAGTTTTCAGGATATAAATTGAACCTACATAAGAGTGAATTATTTCCTTTAAATAATTTGATATCAATTGATACTAATCTCCCTTTTAAAGTTAGGAATCAATTCACTTATTTGGGTGTAACACTCACTAAGAATTACAAACACCTGTTTAAAGAAAACTTTCTTACTTTATTGAATCATGTAAAAAGGATATCATTAAATTGGTCACCTCTTTCAATATCGTTGATTAGATGAATTAATTCTATTAAAATGAATATTCTACCTAAATTTATGTATCTTTTTCAGGCTTTACCTGTTTTTATTCCTAAATCTTTTTTTGACTCTCTTGATTCTGTTTTATCCTCTTATATATGAAAAATAAACATCCTCATTTAAATAAAATTCATCTTCAAAAATCTAAAAAGACTGGAGGTTTTGCCTTATCTAATTTTAGGTTTTATTACTGAGCAGTTAATATACAATATCTTATGTTTTGGCTATATTATATTAATAGTGTAGATTGTCCGGTATGGATTTCTTTCGAAGCTAACTCTGTTAATAAATTTTCTATTATTTCTCTTCTTGGATCATCACTTCCTTTATCTGTAAGTAAACTAACTGATAATTTAATAGTTAAACATACTCTGAGGATCTGGATACAATTTAGAAAACACTTTGGTTTATTGAGATTTTTCCTTTCAAGTCCTATTTATTCTAATTTTTTTAAACCCTCCATGACCAATTTAGTTTTTAAAGAATGGGACAGGTTGGGTATTAAATGTTTTTTGGATCTGATCGTTGGAGGAAACCTTTTCTCATTTGAGCAATTGTCAGCTAAATATAGCTTACCCAAAACTCAATTTTTTAGATATTTACAAATCAGAGACTTTTTAAGATCCCAATTTTGTACTTTTCCTATATGCTCAGATAAGAACCTACTAGACGTAATTTTCAGTTTGACACCTTTTCATAATGGTTCAATATCTAATATTTATGGCATGTTGCTGGAGACGAGGAATGTTCCTTTAGACAAAATTAAGAATCTCTACGAACAAGATTTACAGACATCAATATCTGAGGAAACTTGGAAAGAAATTTTTAAACTGGTTAATACTTTATCGCTATCTGCTCATCATTCCCTCATACAATTTAAGGTGGTACATAGAGCTCATATGACTAAGGATAAGCTATCTTGTTTTTATTCAGATATATCTCCCTACTGTGACAGATGTAATATTGGGAAGCTTCATTAATTCATATGTTTTGGACTTGAAACTAACCCCCTGCTTTCTGGTACCATTCGAAATTGGGAGTATTATCAACCCCTTGGCGGTCCGACTCAAACTACCCAAATCTATGGCATTCCATGATTCCCAATTGAAGTCGGTATTTATTAGCCCTCTATGTCCTCCTGCCGAACCGCCTCCACCCGCCCGTATCATTGATGACCACCCAGCGTACACCGTCCGGCGAATACTGGATGTGCGTCGCCGAGGCAGGGGTCTCCAGTACCTGGCCAGTTGGGAGGGATACAGCCCGGAGGAACCATTCCTGGATTCCCCGTTCCTTCATCTTGGACCCTTCCCTCATCTGGGATTTCCATCGGGACAATCCGGACAAGCCTGGTGGATCGCCTGGAGGCTCCCGTGGGGGGGGGGGGGGTTACTGTCATGGTCCCGATCGTTTATTCCCTATCTTGCTCCCATTTGCTTCTAATTCGCTTTGATGACAGCACACCTGGTTTCCATCAAGAAATGCAGTGTAAGAACTCCGGCATCACAGGCACTAGTCGCCAGTTCATTGGTCTTCTTCCTGTGAGTAAACTATGTTTTCCGACTGCTTAGAGCCGTTTGTTCTAAGTTTAGCTCCTGTTTCAAGGTTTACCTATGAGACTCCGTTTCTCTGAGTCAAGGCTCCGTGTCAAGATCCCTCCTGCTTGCTGTTTGGCATTTATGCCCGTGTAGACATCCAAACTCAATCTCTGTGCCTGTCTCCTGCACTTGGGTTCGCTTCCTTTGCTCCTTGTAACAAGCTTTGGCCACCTTTTTTTTAAAAAGTTATTTATTTATTGATTGATTGATTAGTTGGCTGGCCACCTTGTTATAGGAAAGTTGCAGTTGTTAGGTACCAGCAGCAATAGATCACACACTAATGTTAAGACTACTATCTTTATTAGTATCTACTCAATATATAGAAACTTAAACGAAATAAACAGAAATTAACAGTGTTATGCGTATATATGTAGCTCCCAAACTTTCAAGCTTAGGAACAATTCTTAAAGTCTTAAGAAGGTAAAGTAGAAAAGTTTAGTAATCCCCAAAGTAAATGATGGGAGAGATTTGTAATCCAAGGTGAAATGTAGAGAGAAGGCGATAACACTGAATTCCACAAGATCCCAACTGGGTAAACAGAATAACAGTCATTGAAGATTGTGTCCGTTGAGTCGTTCTGAAAATCACTTAGAAATATCGCCAGGTGACACTCACGGGAGTGTCGACTTCAAGTGGTTACCACAGAACACCCCGATTCCAGGTAAGGGGCCAACAGAAGTGATACAGTCACACATCCATTGTGCACCGCGTGCCGATAATCAGCCCAACTTGTGGGCCTGGGAGAGTATGGAACTCCCAGTCTTACGAAGGCAGCAACAAACTGAAATTCCAACAGCTTTCCAGTCTCTCTCTCGGTTTAAGTCTGCAGCAGACTGCTGCAGCTTGTGACTGATGTCATAGTCCCGCCTCACTCAGGCGCTCTTAAAGTAACACTCACAGTAGGAGCCTGCGTTTTTCATAACACAGTTAAACTGTAAAGAGTGCAGAAAAGGGTGACAAAGATGTCACATGGACTGAGTTATAGGGAGAGATTAGTTAGGCTAGGTGTTTGTTTTTTGGACTGTAGGAGAATGATGAGTGACGATATTGAGGATTATAAAATCTTAAGGGGCATTGATAAGGTGAATTGTAGCCATTTTTTCCCCAGAGTAGAAGTACCCAAATCCAGGGGGCATAGAATCACAGTGCGGGGGAAAAATTTAAATGTGACTTGTGGGGGCAGCATTTTCATGCTGAGTATATGGAATAAGCTGCCAGAGAAAGTGGCTGAGGCAGGGACGTAGCATCATTTGGACAGGTACGTACAGGGGGCAGAGCTTAGGGGAATATGGGCTGAATGCAGGAGACTGCAACTCGGTACGTAAGCACCATGGTTGGCATGGACATGTGGGTCAAACGTCTGTGTTCATGCTATGTGGCTCCATGAGTGGGTGATTGCTTCTCCTTGCTGGGAAGGGGTTAGGTAGGTGGTAGCATGTAGAACCAGGAGACACAGTCTGTGTCTATGTCACAAGACATTTAGAACTAATGTTGTTTTAAATTTAGAGATACAATGTGGAACGGGCCCTTCTAGCCCAGTAACCCACCTATTTAACCCTAGCCTAATCACAGGGCAATTAACAGTGACCAATTAACCAACTAACTGGCACGTCTTTGGACTGCGGGAGGAAACCGGAGCACCTGGAGGATACCCACACATTCATGGGGAGGACATACATGCTTCTTACAGACAGCTTTGGAATTGAACTCCGAAGTCCGACACCCTGAGCTGTAACAGCATCACGCTAAAAGCTGTATGACTGTGAAAGCCCCCACAGATGAGGAGAAAACACTCCCATTAAGTCGTTAAATGTAATATGATGTCTCAATGCTTGCAACATCCTTAATGACAAGATGTTGTTCCTCGAGTTTACATTGGGCATTGTTGGCCAAGTTATTGCATATAATATAAAATGAAATGGATGGATTTCTAAACATGAAAGCAATCAACCAGGAAGGAAGAACGTTGATGTCTTTAGAGACAATGTCTTATAGTGGTACAGCCATGATCAAGTTGAATAACAGAGCATGCTCAAAGGGCCAAGTGGATTGCTATTGCTCCCATTTTTTACGTTGCCATATTTCAACTGTAATCTCATCTATCTGTTCTGAACTGCCTCATAAGGAAGAAAGAGCATATATTTAACATATAGCAAACCTGCTCACAACATGGCTGTAAAACACTATTCATTTCCTTGTTTAGTGCACAGTAGAAAGCAATAAAGACATCTAAAAACACACACACACAATGCTGGAGGAATTCAGCAGGCCAGGCAGCATCTATGGAAAAGAGTACAGTCGATGTTTTGAGCCAACACCCTTCAGTGGGAACTTCGGTGTTTTCCTTTATCATGTCTGTAACGTTCTCCTAATTTTCACTACAGTATTGGTAATCATGCAAGTGGAGACCCAGGAATACTGTTGCACTCAAAAGTAGAAGGATTCCTCAGTGATGTTTCTGTAACAATTTTGTTTTACCAGTCGGGGCGGTCACCCTGAACTGAATCCCTGAACCTGGTGGACCAGTGAACCACTCTTAGTCTGGCCTCTACCTTTTGACCTGTTTGGCATGGATGATCCTACCAAGAGCCAAAGCATAAAGCCCTGACTCCAGCCAACATAGCTCTCCAGATCATTGAGGCATGCAAGCCTCCAGACCACGAGAAGGTTGTGGCCCTCTTGGAAGAGAGGGCAAAAGGCAGTTCCTAAAATGTTGAGTATGGTGTCTCATTTTCTACATAATGATGAATTTACTGTTCATTCTCAGTTCTCTTTGAAAAGTTATAATCTTCCATTTTCCTGTATATATTAAATTACTGGGCTACTTCATGTTATAGGAGTTGATCCTGTACCTCCTCCCTGATGGTAGTAACGAGAAGAAGCCTGACCCAGGTAGTGAGGGTTCTTAAAGATGTCACCGATGGAGGGCAAGCTTGTGATGGAGCTGCAACACACACAAAATGCTGGAGGAACTTGGCAGGCCTCTGCCCTGGTCTCAGCCCAAAAGGTCGACTGTACTTTTTTCCCATAAATGCTGCCTGGCCTGTTCAGTTCCTCCGGCATTTTGTGTAGTTTGCTTGGATTTCCAGCATCTGCAGATTTCCTCTTGTTTGTGAAAGACATCTTTTTATATTTATTATAATTTGAATACATAAATTCTGGTATAATACAAACATAGCAAAATAAAACTAATCGGGAATTTCCTCAGTACTATGTCACTGTATCTGACATTCCATGTACTCAACTGCCAATCAGGCTTTCCTATTTTACATTACAGACTGCTTGGCACAGAAGTCAGTATCCAATAATAATCTTAACTAGGGAAGAAGAGTGTCCTGAAGTTGATTTCCCAAGAGAACATCAGTAATAGTAAATTAAGCTTTATATATTAAGCCTACTTTTACTTTTGATTTTAGGAAATCTTTGTGGTATTTATAGTCTTGAAATTATGGATCATAAAGAAAAGAAAGTCTTAAAATAAGCAGCTAAATTTTAGATCACTCTAGATTAGATAGTAGCTAAGGACTGAAACACATTGTTGACAATTCAGGCTGCTAAAGCTTCAAAAGAACAAATTCAAAATTGATATAGGAAAAAAAATTGCATCTAAAACTAAATTTGCATGACTTCGGGTTTCATACCATTTGATCAACTCCTATGACATTATGAAGTAGCCCAGTAATTTAATATATACTGGAAAATGGAAAATTATGAATTTCCAAAGGGAACTAAGAATGAACAGTAAATTCATCCATTATGTAGAAAATAAGACACCACACTCAACAAAGATCAGTTGGTTACAAGCATTTTCATTAATAAATGTGATTATTTATCTTAATAGCAGACATATGGAGCTGTAGGAATCCTTTAAATCCTATCAGGAAGGTTCTGATTACAATCACTAAAGACATCTTACCTGGTCGGGTCAAAGGAGATACATCCCCTTTTTTTCCACAATCAGTCTTCAGCTGCTAGTAGACAATTGACTGTACAAGCCTTCACCTTAGTCTGATTCATTCAGTATGGAAGAAGAAATCAGAATCAGGTTATTATCAGATGTTGTGAGATGTGTTGTTTTGAGGTAGAAGTACAGTACAATACAATAATTACTCTAAGCTACAATAAAAATAAAATAAATAATGAGGCTGTGTTCATATGCCATTCAAGAATCTGATGGAAGAGGGCAAGAAGAGCTGCCTATTGCTGTTTAGGGCAATAATGAAGGTCCTCCATCTCTTGAGGTGTTCATCATGTCGATAACTTTCTGTCAATTTTCACTACTGGCAGTCATGCAAATGGAGACCATGGAATACTACTGCACTCAGAAATAGAAGGATTCTTCATTGCTGTTTCTGTAACAATTTTGTTTTACCAGTCGGGGTGGTCGCCCTGAGCTGAACCCCTGAATCTGGAGGACCAGTGGACCACTTAGTCTGGCCTCTACCTTTTGACCTGTTTGGCATGGGTGATCCTACCAACAGCCAAAGCATAAAGCCCTGACTCCAGCCAACATAGCTCTCCAGATCATTGAGGCATGCAAGCTTCCAAACCACAAGATTGTGGTCCTCTTGGAAGAGAGGGCAAAAAGCAGTTCCTAAAATGTTGAGTGTGCATCCTGTACCCCCCCCCCCCCCCCGATGGTAGTAACGAGAAGAGGCCTGACCCAGATAGTGAGGGTCCTTAATGATGGATTTCATCTTCTTCAGTCGCTGCCTTTTGAAGATATCATCATGGTGGGCAGGGTTGTGATGGAGCTGGCTGTGTCTACAATCCTCTGCAGCCTCTTGATCCTGTGCATTGGAGCCTCCATACCAGGAGCTATGGGGCTCTCCATAGGACTTTTGTAGACATTTGCTGATCTCAAGTGACATACCACATGTCCTTGAATTGGGGTAAGGAAACCATTTAGCTGGCTTGTACTTACCTTCTCAATCATAGCTAGAGGATTTGTCACAAAAACTTTCATCTAATTTCTATGGATCCAACCTGACCAAGTATTCTCCAATTTCCTGTTTTCATGCTATGCCTTAGTAAGCACAATTTCTAAATACAATGTCACATGGCACATGCACATTGATGCTATCCAGCTAATCATATTAAAAATCTCACTTTATAAATCTCTAAATTATTATATATTTGAACATTTTGTTCTGGATGTAGACAAAATTGCTCCAACTTAACACTGTGAAGAGCCAGATTCATTTATTACATGTCCATAAAAATATACAGTACAATGTGGTGTTTACTTTAACAACCAACACAACACAAGGATGTGATGGAGCAGCCTATGAATTCCAGTGCCAACATAAGGTGCCCACCAGAACAACAGAAGAAAAGCAACTAAACAACAATGGCAAAACAAGCTCTTTACCTCCCTTCTGCACACCCACACAGATTGTCCTCCAACCTCAAGAAAGGCCAACTTTGGCCTTGAGTGGACTCAGACTTGCAGGCATTGAGCACTTGATGTTGCCAGTAGACTTGCTGACCCAGAGCTCTAGCCATGAGGCCTCAAATTTCAGCCCTTCACAAATTCTCAGTCACAGAACATGCATCTCCCTAGCAACAGTCCAAAACTTAACCATCTTCCTGTCATACTGCCATATCTATACTTGAATTCGCTAGTAGATTTTAAGCACCTTTGTTGTCTTAACTGTGATCTATACTGTATTATTTATACAGCTGGAGATCATTATAATAAAAACATCTCCCATTTGTTTACACTTTTATTGCAATAAAACATTTTATGGAAGCAGAATGAAACAACTCAAGAACCTCTTTTTTTTCCTCTGGGTTCCTCAAAGGTACAGTGTGAATTTGGCCTCAGGTGAAACAACGTTTCCCGATATCACTTCAATATTTAGAATGAGATGAGTCTTCGCTAAAAATAACACTTCTCACTTTCAAGGGTTTTGCTTGAAATTGTGTATGCTGTACCTTTCTTTGACACTTTAAAACCAAAGCCTGATATACATCTTTCTAAGCAATATTTCTATTGGCGAGTGTTTTATATTTTTTTTAGTATTACAGCACAGTAACAGTCCCTTCCTGGCCAATGAGCTTGCGCTGCCCAATTACACAGTGACTGATTAATGTATCAACTATCCATCTTTGGGATGTGTGAGGCAACCCAAGTGGCTATTGATACCTTACAGATGGGGGCAGAATTGAACCTGGGTTGCAGACTCTGTAATATATTACACTAACTGCCACCATACAGTGCCCTCAATTTCAGAGGCAGGAAGGAGGGTTAGGCTGCCCTCCTAAAACTAACAGGTGAAACCAAATATGCTAATAACACTAAGCACGTTAGGCAGCATTCGTGGAAAGAGAAACAGATCTAAATTTCTATGTCATACTCTTGATGAGTGTTTCCAATACTTGTTCTTCATCTTCTAGTAATATTTAATGGCGGCTGGCCAACCAAGTTAAGGTGCACTACTGACACCTGCTGAGCTGGACCGTGGAGCAAAGACACAGGAAGTACAACCCCTTTAATTCCTCCCTTCAAAAAAACTCAATAACATCAAAAAGTCTACTACTTTTCAGTAAGTCAAACACACACATATAAAGATTACAATTGCAGTGAGATCCTAACAAACTACCCATGTTAAAATGCCTGTCCCAAAGATCTCAATTTGGCAATTAGAAGTTTTCTTGACACCTCACAGGATCTGCATTCAAACAATATATGCTGTACCCACTTGTTGACAAGTGCACTCCCTACAACTGGTCCTACCATGCATATTAGTTCTAAACAAATAATTGTTCAACCTAATATGTCCAATATTTAAATGTTTAAATATAATTTCTTCCTTCCTGCTATGCACATCTCCCAGATGAGCTCCCACCATCCTCTGAATTGTATATAAGTGCCGTCCTTTCTTTTCCTTGTCCAACTTTGTCGCCACGTGTGATTGAATAGACTTTTTAAATTTGGCTTTCACCTCCCCTTCAGGTAAAGGCACCATCCTGAATTTTTAGCTACTCTTAGCTAAAAGAGTTGCTACCTTGTTTCCTTCAACCACGCCGTGGGCAGGGAGCCAGAAGAAATGGATGCATAAACACACATAACACAGCCCCAACAGATGCCCAGAATAGGGTCAACAGACCCCTCCATTAATGGTAGGGGTCCATGGCATAAAAAAAGGCTTGGGATTCCCTGGTTTAGAAGAATGTCTGGCCTGAAATTTGAAGTGCCTGTTTTAATAGATCTCCAAGCCTAGAACAAATCGGAGCACAATACATAATCAGGGTATACTTCTTCAACCCATTCCATGGCTAAAATGATAGCAATCATCTCAGATATAAATTGTCTGATAATCTTTTCGTCACAGTCACCTGAACCTTTGGAACATGAACATCAGAATGACTGGATCTTTTGAACTATCTGTATAGAGAGGTTAGAATATCTGCCTTGCATATATTGCTGAACTACATGAACCACAGATATACAATCTTCATCTTGATTTTTTCTTGAATGTTGAATAAACATCAAAGAGAAAAACCATGGAGGAGTGACAGAAATAGGGTGCACTGGGATCATATTCAACATTAAACCACCCAAGATTTTATCCCCATTTATTTCCTGTCTCTAAACGGAAAAAGATGCACTGCTCCCTGTTACCATTGATTGTGAGGACGTGGATGTGGTGAGAATCTACAAGTACCTGGATAACAGACTTCAGTGGAGCACCAACACAGAGGCTTTGTATAAGAAGGGCCAGAGTCACCTCTACTTCCTGAGAAGTCAGAGTTCCTTTGGTGTATGCAGGCCTCTCCTTCACACGTTCTACCAGTCTGTTGTCGCCAGTACCGTCTTCAATGTGGTGGTGTACTGGGGCAATGGCATCAACACGGGTGATGCCTACAGGCTCAATAAACTGATTAGAAAGGCTGGCTCTGTTATTGGAGGCAAACTGGACACACTGGAGATTGTGGTAGAACAAGGGACCTTACAGAAAATCTTGACAATTCTGAACAATGTTTCCCACCCATGCCACCTTGGCTGAACAGAGCAGCACTTTTAGCAATAGACTAAGACAACTGCACTGCTCCAATATGAGGACATTCTTACCATTGGCCATTAGGGTCTATGAGTCAACCTATTGCTGGATTACCCCCTCCTATTAGAATGCTTGAGGTAACTTTTTTAAAATTCTTTCTTACTTCCCTTCTAATTATTTGTATATCTGTGCACTTGTAATGCTACTGTGACACTGTAATTTCCTTTGGGATCAATAAAGTTTCTATTTTTCTAACTATTGCATTGTATTGGTGCTGCAAAGTTAACAAGTTTCACAACATATACTGGTGATATTAAACCTGTTTCTGATTCATTACTGCCACCTTTTGAACTGGAATGTGGGTCGGTATATCTCAATCCTATATATTTGTCTCAAATTCTGTAAAAGACCAGTATTATTAAGGCACTACACTATATGTTTAAAGCAGAAATCATGTGATCCTTTGTGTAAAATATTATTAATGTTGTATTTTCGTACGTGATCATTTTAAAATCAACCGTCCCCTCCGTTAAGTATATCTTGGACACCTCAACAGAACATACTCAACTGTTTTCAGATTATGTCCACTTCCCATCATTCTGTTTCTTCATTCAAAACAATGCCCACACCTCAATCTTGATATTGTCACCTCCTCCCTCCCGCTCTTTCCTACATTCCTCGACCATTCCACATTTTTTCTGGGTATTACAAAGATGACTTTCCATTCTCCCTTCATCTGTGTATTTCCACATTTTATAATTTTACTCTTAATATTTTTTCATTTCTCCTGCAAATGATTTGAATGTCCTCTACTTCTCATCTAGTTGCCCCCTTTGTTAATTAATCTGCTTGTTCAGTCCTTCTATACCAACATATGTTGGAATCAATATGAAACATATAGTCACATCATTTTAAGTTTAACTAAGAAAACTTTAAACTTTTTCTTCTTTCTTTTACTTAAATCCCATCTACTGGCTTCATTACTAGATGGCAAATCACTACGATCCCCAACGCAAGCTGGGAGACCGTTTCGCTGAACACCTACGCTCGGTCTGCCAGAGAAAGCAGGGTCTCCCAGTGGCCACACATTTTAATTCCACGTCCCATTCCCATTCTGATATGTCTATCCATGGCCTCCTCTACTGTCAAGATGAAGCCACACTCAGGTTGGAGGAACAACACCTTATATACTGGCTGGGTAGCCTCCAACCTGATGGCATGAACATTGACTTCTCTAAATTCCGTTAATGCCCCTCCTCACCTTCTTACCCCATCCTTTTTTATTTAAAATTTTATTTAATTGCATTTTTAAATGATTACAAGTGTAGAAAAAAAAAGTATGTGTCCCTTCCCCCCTCCCCTTAACCCCTCCCCCCTAACTTCCCTATATAAAAAAAATTAAGAAAGGAAAAAAAAAAGAAAAGAAAGAGTGCCTGGTTGTTGGAAGGTCTCCACATGCTCCATGGAGTTCTTAATAACTTTAGTATATATATTTATTTCTTTCCCCAAGTAACCATTAATTTCCTCTTCAGAGCACCTATATATTTAATCCTGTCTTTTGTAAATAAGGGCCCCAGATTTTCAAAAATGTTTCATATTTATCTCTTAAATTATAAGTAATTTTTTCTAATGGAATACAGCCATAGATTTCTTTTTTCCAACAATCTATACTTAAATATGTATCTGATTTCCAAGTAATTGCAATAGCCTTTTTGGCTACAGCCAGTGCAATTTTTATGAATTCTTTCTGATATTTATTTAGTTTTTTTTCTCTCTCTGCCCATCACTCTGCCTGTTCTCCATCTCCCTCTGGTGCTCCCATCCCTCTTTCTTTCTCCGTAGGCTTCCTGTCCCATGTCCCTTTCCCTTCTCTAGCTCTGTATCCCTTTCGCCAATCACCTGTCTGGCTCTCAGCTTCACCCCACCCCCTCCGGTCTTCTTCTATCATTTCACATTTCCCCCTCCCCCCAATACTTTCAAATCTCTTACTATCTCTCCTTTCAGTTAGTCCTGACAAAGGGTCTCGGCCCGAAACGTCGACAGCGCTTCTCCCTATAGATGCTGCCTGGCCTGCTGTGTTCTACCAGCATTTTGTGTGTGTTGATTGAATTTCCAGCATCTGCAGCTTTCCTCGTGTTTGACAATCCTAAATTAGTCGTTTATCTATCCATTGCCCAGAAACCCAGCATTTGCCTTCTGCCAGACTCTTCTTCTTCTTCTTGTGTTGTTTTCTGGCGGTTGGCAAATCAGCTTTAAGGTGCATTACCGCCACTTACTAGACTGGAGTGTGGATCGTTTGATAAACAGGAGGAATGAAAAGAATTGCATTCCCTAAACTCTATATAATAAACCAGAGTCTTTCAGATACTTCATGATATAGGTCCGTATTTCTCTTGAACTCCCACCTAAAATGTCTTCTAAACCCACAGAAGTTTTTTTTGTTTATCTGAAGCACTCCCATCTTCTGCACTCTTTCTGTTTCATACTTCTTACAATTTATCAATACATGTTCAACTGTTTCTGGTTGGTTACAGTATTCACACAACCCAGTTGGATGTTTCCCTATTTTGTATAATGTGTAATTAAGGCTTGTGTGACCAATTCTTAAACGACTGATTATCACTTCTATCTGATATTCTTTGGTATCTGACTTGCCTTTGTATTTGTACAGTTGTCTCCCTGTTTCACCATCATCCCAATGCTTCTGCCATGTCTCCTCAATACGTGTTTTTATAATGCTTTTGACTGCCGCTTTGCTTAGAGGGATCTGGACCTCTATTACAGACGATTTGAGTGATGGTTTAGCTATAATGTCCACTCTCCACACCACAATGAGCAAGAGCCCAGACATCTCTCATCACCCGTTCGCATCTTAACCCTTTTGTCACTTCCTGTCATTCTACGCCACCCCCGCTGTGAGCAATCCCAGCAGGCTCAGTACTTTTCGTTAAAAGTACGGAAGTATTAAACTCACGTACATTGACCTTTTGTTAGTGCCGATTTCCTGCTTCTTGACTTCTTGGTGGTTTTTAATTTTACTTCCTTTCTGCGTGCAAACCATGCTCGTGGTTTAAAACAGTAACGTGCAATCTAACATGAAAACGTGTGTCCTAGCCCTTACTTCACTAACATTCTTTTATCTCTAAAGGCAACATAACCAAATACAGTTCCCCCATTTAAAATTGCTACAGTAATAGCACGTCACGTGATCGCACGCGCCCTTCCCGCATCGAATTCTACGTAAACACGTCGTTGCAAGCAGCCAATCTGTGGCGGGCAAAGCAGCGGCGACGTCCAATGGGAGCGCGAAGCTCATTTAAATGGTTTAAAGAGCGGCCGTTTTGAATTTCAACCGTAGCGGGTGGCTGGTCGGTCGCTTCGGGCGTTGAAGGTTAGGGCCGCCGGTTGTGGACTGAAGCGAGATTGGGCTGACTTCAGGTGGGTCTCACAGCGACGAGCCGAGCCTTTTGCCCCTCTGGACCCCCCCCCCCCAATTGCCTTTATTCAAGAGTCGTCAAGTAATGTTCTAGCTTCACGAAATTCCGTTTAGACCGCGTTCAGTCAGGTTATGGCAAATGCCCTTTGGGAAAGGTGCTGGAGAGATTTACTAGAATATTGATATCTATAGAGTCCAATTACAATTGGACAAACTTGTTTTGTCTGCACTGGCGGTGTCTGGGGCGCGACCTGGTAGATCTGTATAATGTTATGAGGGGCATAGATCGACTAGTCAGTTAGTATCCTTATCCCCAGGGTTAAAGTGTCTAATGCTAGACGACACGCAATTAAGAAGAAGGGGTAACTTTTTTTTTTACATTGGCGTTTGCCCGAAATGTGCTTCTGTGATGGTAGTAGAGGCTAATACAATGTAGGGGGTTAACGAGCTTGCAGGCTTCCCCGAGTATTAACTCGCAGGTTGAGTCGGTGATGAGGAAGGCAAATGCAACGTTAGCATCCATTTCGAGAGGGCTAGAGTACAAGAACGAGGATGTAATGCTGAGCTTTGATTAAGGCGTTGGTTAGACCGTATTTGGACTTAGGACAGTTTTGTATCCTCAGAGAAAAATGATGCTCTGGCATTGGAGAGAATCTAGAAGTGGTTCATGTGCATCATCCTAGGAATGAAAGGGTTAGCATATGTGGTGTGCTTGATGGCTGTGGGCCTGTACTCACTGGAGTTTATAAAAATGAGGTGGGATCTCATTTGAAACCTGTGGAATATTGAAAGGCCTAGATAGAGTGGATGTGGAGAGGATGTTTGCTGTAGTGAGGTGAGTCTAGGACCAGCCGTTACAGCCTCAGAATTGAGTGGCATCTATTTAAAACAAGTTGTTGAATATGTTAAGGTGGAGATTGATAGGTTCCTGATTAATCAGAGTGTCAGAGGCTGAGGGGAGAAGACAGCAGAAAGGATTAATGTAATTAGGTGTCTGGTGCAATATTAGATTAATGTTCTGAGCTGTAGATAAAGCAAATCAAAGGCCCATATCCATGTTTGTCTTTTTTTTGCAAAAAAAAAACAAAGAAACTCCAGTTTGATGTTCTTTGGTGCTATAGGTTACCTTAATGGCTAATGTACTTATAATTCAGTGTGTGGAAGATAACATGCTACGCTGGTAGTAGCACCTGTGTGTTTCTCTGAAGCTCAATCTCAGGAGCCTGCCCAAGAAAGTTAATTGTTGCATTTTCCTTAGTTTGGGTGTCCAAAGTATCAAGTCAACTTTATTATCAAAGTACATGTGTCACCTCATCTTGGGATTCATTTTCCTGTGGTCAAATCTATAGAAGACTGACTATAACAGGATAAATGGAAGCTCAATCAGAGTTGTACAGGACAACAAACTACAAATGTAAATATCAGCAATTAATAAAACATGAGATTAAAAAGTCCTTAAAGTGAGATAATTGGTTGTGAGAACATCTTAATGGATGGACATTATGAATGTAGTTATCTCCTGTTATTCTAGAGCCTGATGGTTGAGGTGTAGTAACTTGTATCTGATGGTGAGAGTCCTGAGGCTCTTGTACCTTTTATCTGATGGCAGCAGTGAATCGGCCCTTGGTGCTAATTTCTGAACATGGATGCTACTTTCCTGTGATATTTCATAAAGATGTGCTGATTGGTTGGGAGGACTTTACCATGATGAACTAGGTTGAATTCACTACATACCTTTTGTAGGTTTTTCAGTCCAAAGGCATTGGTGTTTCAATACCAGGCAGCCAATTAATTCACTCATCCACTACATTTCTCTAGAAGTTTTAGCTGTCATGCTGAATCTCTGCATACTCTTAAGAAAGTAGAAGTGCTGCTGTGTTTTCTTCATAATTGCTGTTGTGTGCTGGGTCCAGGTCATGTCTTCTGGAATAGTAACACTCAGGAATTTAAAGTTGCTCAGTCTTTCCACCTCTTATCCTGTGTTTTGGCTTATGCACTTCTGGTTTCCCTTTCCTAGTCTACAATCAGTTCCTTGGTCTTGTTGACATTGAGAGTTTGTTGTGACACCACTCATCCAGATTTTCAATCTCCCTCCTGTATGCTGATTCATCACCACCTTTGATATGGCCCACAATAGCATCATCAGCACATTTAAGTATGGCTTTGGAGCTGTGCTTAGCCACACAGTCATAAGTATAAAGTGATATGAGCAGGGGTCTAAGCACAATATACTGCAGTGCATCATGGCTGATGAAGATTATGGAGGAGATGATGCCAATCCACATCTTAATTGTTGCATTTCCTTGTCATTTTAGTTTAGGAGTCCAACTATGAATTAGTGTTTGTAGGAATTAATGGGCATGTCACGTGTCAGCTTTGTGGGCGTGCTGATCTGATACCAGCTTTGAGCTCTAAGTAGTTTAACATTTAATTTAAGAATACCAAGCTATTGAGTCTTTGGATTTTTTTAAAAAGCCCATTAGCCGATCACACTCCCTTCCTCAAGACAGCCTACATTTTTTTATTCCAATCCAAAATGGTTGGGTATGGGTTCAATGGTACTATGGTAGTAGTTTATTTGAAAGCACTGTCATCACATTTTTTTTAAAAAGTCTCATGTTCTTTTTAATTTGCTTTGAGTTAAACCCGTTAATTTTTACTCAACCAATGGAAACTGCCTGTTTACTACATCTCTCATCTTTAAACATTTGCATCTGTTTTTAGGAATATAGTCAGCAAAATTTAGTGAGTGTTAGAGTAATTTTTGGGTTTAGGTCATTTACATTTAACAAATGGCTTTGGCTACCGGTCTTCTGTTTCTTGATACTGTATTGTGGATTCAATATGGAACAATGCTTTTCCTAAAAGCTGTGAATACCAGAATACCAGTCTGGTGCTGGTGGGACTGATGTAATCAGAAGGTGTGACATTTGTAGCTTCAAAAGAAAGCATTGTCTATACTTTGTAAATATGGATTGCCCTTTGTGTATAGCAAATAAATATCAAGTCCTGCACTGGGCCAGCAGACCTTTCCACAGAAAGCATTTCGATGTGTGCTGTACCTTGTTTTGTCGAATAAAGAAGTTGCTTTGCATCTACCAATAACTCTCTCTCAGATGATTTCATTCATGCAACAACAGTGGGTATTCATGTACTTAAATTTAGTATTTTTGACAATTTATTTTCAAAGATGCTAGTTTTGGTTTTTCTATGAACTTGATCTGTAAATAAATAAATAAACAAATAAATAATTAAACAACATAATTTTGTAGCCATCATTGACACCATCCCCCTAGTAGATAAAGGGAGTTCTTTTCTACTCTTCCACATGTTTTCTTCCTGCTTCTAGAAGCTTTTTCAAGAAAGTCTTTTGACTGGAAGTAGCTTGCGGTATTTATTACATGCAGTGTTTGGCACATTCGGGAAAACTCAATCTGGCTTATTACTTGTATGTTAAATTTGTAGGTGACTTGTGTTGAAGAGTTGCGCCAATACAATACATCTAATTGATTACAAATGGAGAAGAAGCTAGCCCCACAGGGAGAACGTGCTGGCGTAGGAAAGGTAATTGTTTTATCAGGTTGCTAGACCATTAAACTACTTTCCATGTCTGTTACCTTGGCCAATAGTGCACACTAGTGGATTGAAGTATTTGGTAGTGCTTTGGTTACTTTCAACTGAGATGTTATTCTGGTTTTTATACTTATTGAAGATTCTTTTGCATTTTCGAATGCAGTGATAACCATAGTGACTTCCATATGATTTTTGTCTGCCTGATACTGCTTGACACCTGCATTATAGGTCATAGTGGCCATTTTGCGCACTATCCTAAAACTGAAACTAAAATTCCTGATCTGAACAAATTCGTCAAAAAGGAATCTGAAGAGGTCTCTAGTTGGGATTTCTCCAAACATAATGTGAAATTACTATTTGGTCAAAGGTACTTGAGTAGTGGTGAGTGAAGTAGAGGGTGTGGCAATTGCTTTTGTCAGTGTTTTATTGAGAATGGTTTATTTTAAAAGATGGCAGCCTTCGATAATGTGAAGCGTGTCGTGGAATCTCAACGAAATTTACAGAATTGTCCACCTTCGAGGAGTTTGCCAACTCAGCGAATGACACCTGCTTGTAATGTGGGCCAGCAACGTGCACCTCTTCAAGCACGGGTTTTGTCTTCTAATTCTCTTCCAAGCAAGAGCCAAGTGCCAGCTGATCAAATAAAACAGAAAATGCAAGTCCCTCCACATTTGAAGCAAGCTGGTCAAACCGAAGTTAAGCAAATTAGTCCAGCTATGACAAACCCAACCACCACTCAGCCAGTTGAGAAACCAAATGAAGGTAAGATACTTGGATAAATCTTGGTGTTGAACTGGGGTGAAACATACTACAATGTTTAAAGGTATTTATCACACTAAGTAATTCTGACATTTTTCAATCATATACTGTTCTCGCAAATTGATAACCCACTACTGTACACGAAAAGTCAAATCTGTCATATGTTCAATTGAAATGAGTGCATTTTCAGAAGTTTTGGCTGAAAAGCTTAAGAAATTGTCCTAATCTTTAAAGACTGGTACAGTGTCTTCTCTTTTGTAAGTGTAGGATTTTAAAAAAGCTAAAAGAAATTACACAATACATCTATCATATGGACTAAATGTCCTTGTGCTTTGCCAAGCTTTCTGTATCAGAGTATCTATACTTGGAAAAATAGAGCTACAAATAGTAGTAACGAGTAGCCCTACATTTTTTTAAAATCATGCAGTGGTTTCTGGTTAATTGGGTCCAGTACATTTTGGCCCAATTTAGTGGCTGCATGGAAATAGTTCAAAAGGTATTTAGAAAGAAGACATCAATTTCAGTAACAAATTTTGTATTTAATTGTACAAATAGTACTGCAGTGCTGTAAAACTGTATTAGTTCCTAATAGTTATCTACAGGAATTCATCCAGTGTGTGCAAAGAACAAAATTAGTAGATACCCAATGCAGAGACTGGGCTGCCTTCATACAATCTCTCTCAAACCTCATCCTTCAAATCTTCATTTTTATTGTAACATTCAAAGTGATTGAGATTTTTCATTTCTAATTTGTTCAAGTAGTGAAATCATCTCATTTTGATTCTCAGCAGTTTTTGGCATCTCCACACCTGAGTGCTTGAATCCACAGTGAGCAAAACAGTTTGGCATTATTTCTCACCAGCTATTTGTGACAAATCACTGCTTTTTGAACACAAGCACATGCAACTGACACATTTGGAAAAACTGTTCACTCGAAGCATGCTAATCATCTAACAGCCACACAAGTGTGCACGACAGGCACTTGTTAGAACCTGTTTGGCAACTGCCTTAATTAAGCGACAATGTCCCAAATGGAGGAAATCCCATCAATTTTCTTGTTTTTTGTTATCTAAGAGTTGTCCCAAATAAGTGGTTGCCCCAGTTAACCAGAATCCACTGTATTAAATTTTGTATTTAAAAACAATTCTTGCAATCTTGGGTAGATAGAGCAAAATCATTTGAAATTGTGATATAAACATCAGTTCCTAGATGGTTGGGTGCTTGACTAAGGGTACAAGTGTTTTTATCAATCTGTCTGTTGTCTAGAGTAATGTTGATAGAAAGGATGGGGAAAGAGTACAGTATTGGAGATGACTCAGGCTTTACTATTAGAATAATTGTTTTAAGGCAGCTGGGGTGTACTTGGCAGTAATGTGAAGAGGATAATGGTACTGGGATAAGCAGGCTGGAATATGGAAAGGCATGGCAAATGAAGTTTAATTTGAGAAGTGAGGTGATGGGAAGAATGAGGAGAGGCAATATATATAATGTGCATGATCTGCCTGACATTCAGTGGTAGGACAAGTTAATGATCTAATAAGCATATGCAACTCTGGATTTTTATCGGTTTTCTGTAAAAGCAGGAAGTATATTAAGTGTAAAATAGCTGATTATTTAATAAGCTCAAAGCTTGGGCTGCAGGCTACAGTTGCAAGGAGAGGTAGGAAGCTCTGGATAAGACTGAGGAATGTTTGAGCAGAGATCCAGCGCAGATGTAATGGGCCAAATGGCCAATGTTATAGAAAAGTAAACAGTACAAGTTTGGGGTTACTTGGGTCAATTAGCGAGGTTAACTGTTTTCATCTCTGATGAAACAAGAGCTTGAAAAATTATCTGCCTTCCAGCAAATGAGATTGTTTTTTTTTTAACTCTTTAGAGCAGTTTATTAATTCGGGTTGGTTAATTGACAGCTTGTTTCCCCAACTGCCTCAGTGGGATTTGAATTTGTCATTATTAGCCTGTGCTCTTGCATTACTAGTCTAGAAACTTAGCTACTTTGTCAGTTGTACAATTTCCCCAAGCCATAATTTAGAAGTCTATACAAAACCAAAATTCTACAACTTGCTCCACAAAGAAATTACTGGAAATTAATCTTACATTATCATGGTTGGTAACTACTATGTTTGTTTCCCATGTGAATAAAGTATTTGGTAAGGTTTTGTTTTGTCTCAGTTATGTGCTATGAATAAACAATGTCATTGCAAATTCAATTTCAAGCCAGCTATTCTAAAGCTGACTTTTGTTGCAATGCAGTAGTTTATTAAAAGAGTGGGAATAAAGTGGCCCTTTTCTGGTTGCTGCTGTAGATTAGTGGTGATTAGGGGTTGGTGTTGGAGCCGCTTTTTTTCACAAGTTTGGATGATGTAGTTGGTAGTTTATAGCCAAATTTGTGGATGGTACAAATATAGGCAGAGGGACAGCTAGTGATGAGGAAGCAGGGTGTCTGCAAAAGGATCCAGATGAGAATGGGAAAAGTGGCAGTTGAAATATTGTGTAGCAGAGTGTATGGTCATGCACTTTGGTAGAAGGAAGAAAGATGTAGATCATTTTCTAAATGGGGAGAATATTCAAACATTAGAGGTGCACCATTCCCTGAAGCTTACCTTGCAGGTTGAGGCAGTAGTGAGGAAGAGAATGCAATGTCAGCATTCATTTCAGGAGGATGAGAATAGAGAAAGAAATAAGGATGTAATGCTGGGATTTAAAGTATCGGTCGGACTGCACTTGGTGTATTGAGCAGTTTTGGACCCCTTATCTAAGAAAAGATGTGATGGCATTGGAGACAGTTCCGAGGAAGTTCAGCAGAATTACCGGTACTTCAGGAAAGGAAGGGTTGATGTATGAAGGGAGTCTGGCTCTGGGCATGTACTCACTGTAGTTTAGAAGAATTGGGAGTCGGGGTGATTTCATTGAAACCTGTTGCATATTGAAAGGTCTGGATGAAGGGAGTGTGGAGAGAATGTTTCCAATCCTTGGAGTCAAAACCGGGGCACACCTTCAGAATGGAGGGATGTTCATTTAGAGCAAAGATGAGGAATTTGTTCAGCCATGGTGGTGAAATCTGTGGAATTAATTGCCAGTGATGGTTATTAAGGCCAAGTGATTGGCTGTATTTAAAGTGGAGGTTGAGAGGATCTAGATTAGTCAGGGCATGAAAGGTTGTAGTGTGAAGGTCAGAGGAATAATCAGCCATGATAGTATGGTGGAACAGATTTGATGGACTGAATAATTCAATTATGTTTTGTAGTATTCTGGTCTTTGTGCTCTGAGGAGATTTCTATTGACTGGAGTACAGTTGGCAGAAGCTAGTCATGGATTCGGTTTTTTAATAGTTATAACAGTTATGTCATTTGGCCCATCTGATACATGCTGGGCTATTAATCTGCCTAGTACTATTGCCTTCCATACCCCTCCTATCAAGGTACCTATCTAGATCCCTCAAACATTAAAATCAAATCTGCAGCTAGCGCCTCTGCAGGCAGTTCGTTCCACGCTCACCCCTATCTGAGTGAAGTTCCCCTCATGTTCCCCTGAAATATTTTGCCTTTTGCTGTTAACCCATGACCTCCAGTTCTAGTCTCGCCCAACCTCAGTGGCAAAATCCTGCTTGCATTTACTTTATCTCTACCCCTTATTTTGTGTACCTCTATCCAATCTCCCTTCACTTAAACTATTCAACCTTTCTCTCCAATGCAGATTCTCAAGTCCTGGCTACATCCCTGTAAATTTTCTTTCGTGTAGGTAGGTGACCAAAACTGCATATGATATGATACTCCAGATTGGGCCTCTCTAACATCTTCAACATAAATGCTAACTCCTGTACTCTGATTTATGAAGGTCTGTGTGCCACAAGCTTTCTTTATGAAACTATACCTGTGACACTACTTTAAGGATATTATGGATATGTTTCCAGATCCCTCTATTCTGCAACACTCTTTAATTTCCTGCGACTACTAGCCTGTTCATCCTTTCAAACTGTAACACCTCACACTTGTCTGCATTAAATTCCATCTTCCATTTTTCAGCCCATTTATCCAGCTGGTCCTGGTTCCACTGTGATAGTCTTCCTTGGTGATACTACTTCCTCCAACCTTGGTGCCATCAGCAACTTTGCTGATCCTGTTTACTGTATGTTCCGTATTGGACCCAGCACTTATCCCTGTGGCATACCAGTAGGCACAGGCCTCCAGTCAGAGAGGCAACCATCTATTATCACACTCTGTTGTCTCCTACAAAGCTAATGTCCAATCCCCAGGGCCTGACAAGGTGCTTCCACTGACCCTCTGGGAGGCAAGTGCAGAAATTACAGGGTCCGTCGAAGACAGCTACTGGTGAGGTGCCAGATGATTGGAGAATACGCATCGTTCTGTTATTTCATAAAGCTGCTAAGAATTAGCCAAATTATAGGCCAGTGAGCTTGATATCAGTAGTATGCTGATGTCTAATCCAATTTACTACCTCATGTTCAATGCCAAGCAACTGAACCTTCTTGACTAACCTTCCACGTGGGATCTCGTCAAAGGCCTTGCTAAAGTCCATACAGACAACATCCACTGCCTTGCCTTTATCCACTTTCCTGGTAACTTCCTTGAAAATCTGTAGAAGATTGGTTAGACACAACCGGCCACACACAAAGCCATGTTGACTATCCCCATTCAGTCACTGTCTATCTAAATACTTGCATATCTGAGTCCCTTTAGAATACCTTCCAATAACTTGCATACTAGTGATATCAAGCACACTGGCCTATAATTTGGCTAAATCTTAGCAGCTTTATGAAATAACAGAACAATGCGTATTCTCCAATCATCTGGCACCTCACCAGTAGCTGTCTTCAATGGACCCTGCAATTTCTGCACTTGCCTCCCGGAGGGTCAGTGGGAGCACCTTGTCGGGCCCTGGGGATTTATCACCCTAATTTTCCTCAACACAGCAAACACCGCCTCCTCTAATCTGTTTAGGGTCCATGACCTCTGTTTTGCCTCACTTCTAGAGACTGTCCATTTCCTGAGTAACTACAGATTCATAAGAAACCCATTTCAGATCTCTGAATCTTATTTTGCTCCGTGCATCAATGACCGCTCTAATCTTCCAGAGGCAGAGGACCAATTTTGTCCTTCACTATACTTTCACTCTTGATATACCTGTAGGAGCCCTTGGTCATGCCTTTTTTAATTTTTTGCTCTTGGTTTCCTAAGACCACAAGACATGGGAGCAGAATTGGGGCGTTCAACTCATTGAGTCTGCCCCACCATTTCATGACTGATCCTGGATCCCACTCAACCCTACAAAATGAGCCTTCTTGCCAACACGAGGAAATCTGCAGATGCTGGAAATTCAAACAACAACAACACACAAAATGCTGGTGGAACACAGCAGGCTAGGCAGCATCTATAGGGAGAAGCGCTATACGAGTCCTGACGAAGGGTCTCAGCCCGAAACGTCGACCGCGCTTCTCCCTATAGATGCTGCCTAGCCTGCTGTGTTCTACCAGCATTTTGTGAACCTTCTTGCTATATCCTTTGATGCCCTGACTAATTGATAAACTATCAACTTCTGCTTTAAATATACCTACAGACTTGGCTTCCACCACAATCTGTGGCAGAGCATTCCAGATTCACTACTCTGGTTTTAAAAAAAAAAAAAAAAAAAAAAAAAAATCCTCGTTACTTCTGTTCTAAAAGTTCGTCCCTCAATTTTGAGGCTGTGCCCTTTAGTTCTGGATACCTCCACCATAGGAAGCATCATCTCCATGTCCACCCTATCTAGTCCTTCCAACATTCGGTAGTTTTCAATGAGATACATCCGAATTCTTCTAAGTTCCAGTGAGTGCAGGCCCAAAGCTGTCAAATGCTCATGCTAAACCTTTCATTCCCAGAATCATTCTTGTGAACCACCTCTGGTCTCTCTCCAATGACAACACAGCCCTTCTGAGATATGGGGCCCAAAACTGTTGACAATACTCCAAGTGCGGCCTGTCTAGTGTCTTATAAAGGCTCACCATTGTCTCTTTGATTTTATATTCTATTTCCCTTGAAATAAGTACCATTCATTTGGTGCCTTTACCACAGACTCTATCTGTAAATTAACCTTGTCAGGTTCTTGCACAAGGGCTCCCAAGACACTTTGCACCTTTGTTGTTTGAACCTTCTCCCAGTTTAGATAATAGTCCACACTATTGTTCCTTTTACCAAAATGCACTATTGTGCATTTCCCAGCGCTGCATTCCATCTGCCACTTTTTTACCCATTCTTCCATGGCTTCCTCAGCCTTCCTTTTCCACCACCTGTCTTCGTATCATCCACAAACTTTGCCACAAAGCCATCAATTTCATTATCCAAATCATTGACAAAGAATGTGAAAAGTAGCAATCCCCATATTGAGCTTCGAGGAACAGTAGTCACTGGCAGCCAGCCAGAAAATGCCCCCGTATTCCCTCTTGCTCCTTCCTGCCTGTCAGAAATTCCTCTATGCATGCCAGTATCTTTCCTGTAACACCATAGGATTATATCTTGTGAAGCCGCCTCAATTGTGGTACTTTATCAAATGCCTTCTGAAAATTTAAGTAAATGGCATCCATTGCCTCTCCCTTGCCCGTCCTGCCTCTTTCCTCTAAGAACTCTCTAATAGATTTTTACTGCAAGATTTTCCTTGGCTGATGCTGGCTTTGACTTGTTTTATCATTAGTTTCCGAAACTTCATCCTTAATAGACTCCTACACTTTCCCAACCACTGAGGTTAGACTAACTGGCCTCTAATATCCTTTCTTTTCCTTCCTCCCTTCTTAGAGTGGAATGACATTTGCAATTTTCCAGTCCTCTGGATAATGCCAGAATCAAGTAATTCTTGAATGATCATGACCAATGCATCTGCTGTCTCTTCAGCACCCTCCCTCAGGACTCTGGGGTGTAGTCCAGCTGGTCTAGGTGACTAATCCACCTTAAGCTGATCCAATGTCAATTCTCACCTAAGTTTTACTCTTTATATAACTGGGGGGGAAAAAACTTCTGATATCCTGCTTTATATTATTAGCTAGTTTGCCCTCGTATTTCTTTTTCCTTGTAGATTTTTTAGTTGGTTTCTGTTGGGTTTAAAAGGTTCCCAATCATCCACCTTCCCACAAACGAGAAATCTGCAGGTGCTGGAAAGGGCATGGGGAATAGAGAAGGGGGAGGGGGGGTCAATTAACTTCCCATGTTTTACTTCACCCCTCCCCCTCCCAGTTTCATTTATCACCTTGTGTTTCTTCCTCCCCTCCCTTCTAACTCTGACTCATCCTTTTATTTCCTCCTGGCCTGAGTTCCTCTTCAGTTCCACGTGGCCGCTGTTTCTTCCCACGGGTAGGTCGTGTCCCCTAACGTACTCAAAATGGAGTACTTATGGTTGAGGGGTATGGCCATAGGGTGCTCTCCACTACCTAACATTCTCCCTGCCCTCTCCTGACAATCACCCATTTATTTGTCTTCTGTAGCCTTGAGGTGACTACCTCCCTGTTGCTCCCATCTATCACTTCACTTTCCATAGCAAGCCAAAGGTCATCACGTTGCAGATCCAGTTCCTTAAAACTGTTTCTAAGGAGTTGCATTTCAATGCACCTAGTGCAGGTATGGCTAACAGGGAGGCCGATAGTCTTCCAGAAATCCCACATCTGACATCCTGAACAGAACGTGGCCTGTAGACATGCCTCATATTCTCTCGAGTTAAATAATAAAGAAATGAGGAATGAGCTTAACTGCTTACCTTGTCTCCGCCTGTTCTTGCGGAATCCCTGTGGAGGAAAAACCTTACCATCTGACTCGGACCACTCCGACTGCTCCACTAGACTGGGATTGTAAAGCTCTTCGCCGGAGTTGTAGAGGAATCGCTTCTACTGTGTCTGCGCAGCACTCCAATCAATGGCTCCTGCTGAAAAAAGTTCCCGCCTTTTAAAGCTCTTCTGATCTGCAAGGGAATGCATCTGCATCTGTGCAGTACTCCACTTTAACATTTCCCGTTGGGTGGGGGAGGGGAAATGTACTGCTTCTTAAAGCTCTTTGCCAGACTTGTGTGGGAATGCTTCTACTCCATTCAGTGACTCCTTAAGCATTCCTTGGGTATTATCTTGCATTTCTTTTACTCAAGGACCTCTTTTACTCCCTCCTGACTATACCTAATGTCCAACTCCTTTCTTAACCAAGCTGCAATATCTCTGAAACCATGGTTCCCTAAACCTGCTATCCTTTCATTCTGGCAGGAATATCGAAACTCTGTACACACACAATTTCAATTTTAAAGGCCTCCTGCTTGCCAAGTACGCTTTGCCATGAAACAGCCTGTCCCAATCCACACTTAGCAGTACTTTATGATCCCATCAAATCTGGCTTTTGTCCAATTTAGACTCTCAAAGCAAGGACCAGATCTGTCCTCCGTGCTTGAAACTAATGGCATAAGATCACTAGATGCAAAGTGTTCCCCTGAACAAATGTCTGTCACTTTGCACATTTCATTCCCTAATAGATCTAGTATTGCACTTTCTAGTTAGGACCTCTATGTACTAATTAAGGAAATTCTATCCTATCCAGACTTTTTCCAGTTACAGTCCCAATCAATGCATGGAAAGTTAAAATCACCTACAACCCTGTCTCATTGAACAGTCTGTGTTCTCTGCAGATTAATTCTAAATCCTGCAGACTGTTGGATGTGTACTGATATAATCTCATTGATGTGGTCATCCTTTTCTCGTTCATCAGTTCCACCTATATAGCCTAGTAAATGCATTCTCCAGTCTGGCCTAACAGCACTATTGTGACACTTTTACGTGGTTTTGATACCTCCTACTCAGTCATGTCCAGAACAATGTAACACTGGAACATTGATCTGCCAGTGCTGCCTCTTTCAACCAAGTATCACTAAATGTTAGTGCTCATTATTCCACCCACTGATCCATACCCTAAGCTTTCCTTGCAGTGAAATGTACACAACTCAGAACATTTGTCCCACTGTGATCAATCTTTTGATTCCTGACTTTGTGTGTAGGCTTAACAATAGTTTTCCCCACAGCTTCTCCATTATCTGCTCTCATCCCCCTACAAGTCTAGATTAGTCCCCACACCTCGCAATGCCATGTGCAGCGCTAGCAAACCTTTTTCCAAGGATATTGGTGCTCCTTCATTCGGGTGCAAACTGTGTTCTGTTTAGGTCGCATCCTCTCTAGAACCCAATGATCCAAACATCTGAAACCTTCCTTCCTACACATCTCCTTAGCCCTGTGTTAGTCTGTATGATCTTCCTATTTCTGGCTTCACTAGCACAGGGCATGGATAGCAATCCTGAGATCACAATCCTTGTGGCACCTAACTCCCTGGATTCACTTTGCAGGACTTCATCACCCTTCCTACCCATGCCACTCACACTTCCACTATAAAATGCTGTGTACCCTATCTGATGTCCCTGACCCTGGCACCTGGGAGACAATATACAGTCATAGATGACAAGAGCACAGAAATGAGCCCTTCGGCCCATCTAGTCTGTGCTGAACTATTATGCAATTTCCATCAACCCACACCTGGACCATAGCCCTCCATACAGCTACCATCCATATATTTATCCAAACTTCTCTTGCATGTTACAATTGGATCTGTATGCACCATTTCTGCTGGCAGCTCGTTCCACACTCTCACCACCCTCTGAGTGAAGAAGTTCCCCTTCAGGTTCCAGTTAAATATTTCACCTTTCACTCTTAACCTATGACGTCTAGCTGTAGTCTCACCCAACCTTTGTAATCAAACTATATCTGGAAATCTTGTTCTCGTCCACAGAATCTCATGTCTGGTCCCTTAACCAATGAATCCTATCACTACAGCTCAGCTCTTCTCCTCTTCACCCCCTTCCCTTCTGAGCCACAGAGTTGCTGTGGCTTTTCTCTGCTGGTCATCTCCCACCCCCAACAGTATTCAAATCAGTATACCTGTTGTTAAAGGGAATGCCACAGTGGTTCTTTGCACTGACCGTCTATCCTCTTTCCCCCTCCTGGCAGTCATCCAGTTATGTGTTCTGATCCTTGGATGTAAGTACCTTCCTGTATTCCCTGTCAATCAAGCCCTCAGCCTCTCGAATGATCTGGAATTCATTCAGCTCCAATTCCTTGATGTGATCTGAAAGAAGCTGCAGCTGAATGCATTTCCTCCAGATGTAGATGTCTGGGACACTGGAGGTCTCCCTTTCTACATCCTACAAGAGGAACATTCCCTAACTGGTCTGACATCTACAATGTTTCAACTATGCAATGAGAGGAAAAACTAAGAGGGAAAAAAATCTACCAACAGCCTATACCTCCACTCACTGAAGCATCTGAGCCAAAGGTTGAACTCTCCACTCTTAACACTAGCCCATTCACAAGGTGGCTGCTCCATTTAAACCTAACTTTTTATTGGCCCTTGCCAAGTGCCTAACTATGTGTAATTCATTGTCTCACAAGGATTGTGCAGAATATCCTGACTGCCCCTGCTCCCTTTTGCATCTTTCCTGCAACTCAATCTGTCTCAAAGGAAAACGTGGCTCATAGAATGTGACGACCACTGCTCCTTGTTTCTTTGTAAATCTCTACTGCCATGCAGTCCAAGTTCTCCAGGGGAACTGTGGCACTTGAAATTTCCTAACTGCCCCCAGTCATTGTTCTTGGATCAAAGTTATCAAAATGTACAAATTGTACAAACTTGTTTGCTTGCAGGCAACTGCAAAGCAAGAAAGCTGAAGAATCCAATTAAAATACAAAATAAAGACCAGCACTTGATGCACAGAGAAAAGGGAATTTAAAAACCCAAACCATGCAAACTCCAGAAGTGAGCAACAACATTCTGAACCAAAATAAGTCCTTGGATCCGAACCCTGGAGTAGGCACAAAGCCTCCGTCTCGTCCATATTAGCAGACATGGAGCACAGCAGCCAGAGCTGTCTTTCCAGTCTATTTAGGCTGGCTTTTAAATTGTTAAAACTAAATATGGACTAGTACTGTGGACTAGGACCTGGACCCCGATGCAGTGGGCCTAGACCATGCTGCCCGGCGACTCACTCCAGGCCCAAATTTCACCACCCAGCCTGAAGCTGCTCTCGATTTCTCCAAATTGTCTCAGTGCCCAAACCATTTCCAACTTCACACGTAGGCCAGTAGTATGGGCATTGGAACTCCTCTGCCTCGACTTTTCTCTGAATTGTGCACTCCATCTGCAATCTTCATGCTTCACATTCACTCCTCTTCATTGTGTTTTATTATTTACCACAATTTGCTTCATAAAGATCTTGCCTTTTGGACCACCGGCGAGCTGTTGCACACATTTTGGTCTTGCCATCTCTTACAGAAAGTTTGTAATGTAATTTTACAACAATACAATTTTGATGCTCTTAAGTTTCCATTAACGTTTCCCTCTGCCTTTGTGTTAGTTCAATATCCCAAACCAATATACAAGTTGAATGGGGTTGACATTACAAGATTGTGTCACTCAGTCCCATTAGCTTTGTCTCCAAAAAGATGCTGGCTGATCAGAATGATTTCAGCCTCTAATATTTCACACCTTTAACAAGAATATTTACCTCAGATTTCAAACCTTTCGGACTTGTTTTGACTGAGGCAGTAATCTGGCATGCAGTTGTCTGCTGGTTCCATTACTTCCATTTTTTTGTCATAATTCTACCTTCTTAATCTCCCATGAAGTGATTGGCATTAGTGGAGGTGAGGGTTAGCAGTTTGAGTCATTACTCCAGTGATCTTTGAGGAATTGTCCTGTTTTGAAACTTGACATTTGTTCCATTTGTGCCAATAGTTAGAATACAGCCATGTGTTTACAATGCCTATTTTCATTAAAGTTGATTTGATCTATGACAGTGAAGAGTACTTGTTGAGTGCATGTCAAAGTAATTTGCTTGTTAGCTATGTAGGGATGCAAGCTTTTAAAAGTTTGATGTAAAATCTGGTATCTTGAATTATAGAAGGAAAGTAAACAATCTTAAATACCGTTTCTGTAGATCTTTTTGCTAAGTGATATTCTCACATCGTGTTTTCTTTTTAATTAGTGAAAACAGCAGAGAATACATCCGTGGAATGCCAAAGTTCGAGTGAAAAGAAAAAGTGAGTTTAAATATAACCTCTTGGCTCAATTTATAATGCCCTTTAATTATCTTTAAGAAAAACAACTTTATTCTGATTCATAGCTACCATGAGTTTTCAGCCCAGGAGACTGGTAGAGCGGTTCAAATTTCTTGCATCCTAGCATTGATACTTCAGTTCCATACATTTGTTGGGTCACAGTCACAGCTGCAATAATTTTTAATGCTTTTGCTCTTTCAAAACTAATTCTTGGGTGCCACAGTAGTAATCATCTTCATTGCCATTGCCATGCATGTTTATGGAAGATAATTCGATTTGTCAATGCTCTTCAGTTTGATCCAGTAAGCAGAGTGTTCAGTTCTTCTGGGTCAAAACAATACTTGCTGTTGCAGGATCATCCTGTTTTCACTTGAACTGTAAATCTTTTGAATCCTCTTTCCATATATCATTTTAACCTTTGTGCACTGTCATCATTTCCATTTGAACATTAGCCCTTTGAACAGTTGCATTGACCTCCACTCCTATCTTTACATTGCAGATCCTAAGTTACTTATCAACGATAATATCTCCTATCTGTTCACATTACTGAAGTCCTTTCTCCTGGGAATCATCTGATAACCTTATTCAGTGACTTTGCTCCTGATGTGTTGTGCCCAGAGTTGATACAATGTTCCAGCTGTTGCATGTGCTTTTCACTTTTTGCCCTTAATACTCTTCTCATGCTCCATGTCAGATAGCATCTATGGATAAAGAAAGTCAATCCTTGCTCTGGGATTTCTTTTAGAATATACCTGGTGTTTATTTCTTGCTCTTCCAATGAAATTGTACCACTTGCCACTTCTCAGTGTTAAATGCAGGGGTAGGCAAACTTAAGCACAAATGATTTTCTAGCATACATTATTCATTAATTTGAGGCAAAACATAACCATTTAAATGGATAATTCCCATATTTCAAGTTTTTTTTAATGGCATTTATCTGGCCAGCCATCAGCTCATTAATACGTGATCCGGCCCACAGAGGCAAAAAGGTTGCCGACCCCTGGTTAAATGTAACACCTATCCATTCATTCTACAAGCTTGTTTAGTCTAAGTCCATTACTACCTTCCTGGCACTATTATGCCTCCATCTTGTCATCTTCAAATTTGGAATTTTATAGCCATGTCCAGCCATAATTCAGAAAACATTTGGTGTACATACTGTGTACTCCACTCTGCCTTCTAGCCTTAAATATCTAACGCATGTACTAATTCCAGTTAATTTACTAGTTTTCCAGTCATGCTTTTATTCCTTGATCTTTTTGAATTAAGTGTTTTGCCTTGCAGGGTGTTTACCTTTTTATTAATTCTATATCATGTATAGTAGCTTAGATATTTCTCCCATTGATGAAAAGTGGTGTGCCAGGTAGTGTTGCAATCCCTATATGATCTGAGTTTTCCTGGGTGTTGCAGGCGTCACAAGCATTTAGTTGGTAGGCTAATTGACTGCTATAAATTGCCCAAGTAGAGTTTGGGGATGTGGTGAGAGGACTATGATCATGGGTTATAAGGAAATGGGTGGATGATGGATCAAATTCCTTGTGTTGGTAAGAAATAGGGTACTTTGGTTCACTTCATACACTCAGTGGATGCCATTTTTTTTAATTAATCTTCAAACTTGTAGATAAGTTTGTGTTTTCAAGGTTTTGTAATTCATTCCCTGTCTTGCCCCTTTTATTAATAGAAAAGTAATATTCTTGCTATTTTGCTTCTCCCCAATGCTTACACTGTCCTAGAAATGAAGAATGCTGTTGTCCTGGTAATTTGGGTATGCTTTAGTCTTGAAGCTATCAAGCATATGTCAATATCTGTGCTAACAAGTTTTTTGCCTGTAATCATACAGGTTCTCCCCAGCTTAAATGCCTAATTTGTCTATAGTCCATATATATTAACTAGTGTTTTGAAGAATCGTGCTTCATATTTGCCTATTGCTGCAGTCCTTCCAATAGCTAGGAGCTCGGTTCTTGGCTACATTTCCAACTTGCAAACTGGTTGTGAGCAATTCACAGGAGTAGAGCCCTGCTGTAACCTGGATCTGATCTGTATTGTATCATCACTTCACCAGTTACTTAACTCCTGCATGTCCTTTTGTTACACTGGGTTAATTGTTTTGTGTGCTTCTAACTTTCTTCACTACTACAGCCTTAATTCTGAAAATTGTCCTTTAGAGCTTGCATAGAATCCTTTTAACTCATTTCTTCCACCAGCTGTTTGAATTTAGCAATGTCATGATCTGTTAAGAATTTTTTTAAAAATTACAGCAATTTTCTTGCCAATATTCCTCTAATTGTGGGCATTTGTACATTTCTAATTATTCCAATACTTGCAGCCAGACTTTCAGCTGCTTGACCCTGACCACTGAAATTTCCTGCCTAAGCTGCTAAGCTTTCCTTGCTATCATGGCTATCTTTCCCACTTTTGTAGAAAAGGAAATGCATGGACAATAAAGCACAGCACAATTAAAATCAAACTTGGATAATGAGAGGAAAAACCTTGGTCAAGATATCATTTTAAGGTGGTCCTGAGGGCAGAAGTGTGACTGGCAAATGTTTAAGCTAGAGTATAAAAATTAATGGAGGAAAGAGGGATTTTTGCTTTCCATCTAAGAAAGCACATCAATGTGCTGTTGAAGGAGCTTTGAGATGATGTCTTGAGCAGAAGATTGTATAGACAAATGGAATGCTGAGGATCTAAAGGACTCAAGTAGAGATTTCTGTCTGCAAAAGTCTTTAAGGCCACTCTGGGAGTACTGAAACTCTAGACATTACAAAATGGAAGTAGCATGATACAATTAACAAGTGAATCAAGTAGGAATGTTTTGCACTAGTATTATACTCTTCAATTTCATTAGTTATGACTTCATCAGAAGTTACGAAGGTGGTAAGTGCACAAAGAAACAGATTTTTTAAAAAAAAAAAACAACAAATAATGTGCAAGTACAAAAATAGGTGATTTTCAGATATACAATTGGGATTGAAGGAAGTCAGAAGCAATTGGCCTAAAGTAGCAAAAGGTGTAAAAAGAATATTAAGTAGCTTGTGAGCTGATGCAGTCGATCCTGCTGGTTGGAGTTTCATAATTGGGGACAGTCTATAAATCTACCCAGTCTTTTCCACCTACCAAGGTTTGTATCTTTCCTGAAAATGATGTAGAAATTGATCTTGATTTGAAATTGATTCTTAATTGGCTGGCTAATTTTTTCTTTAAATCATGTCAAGGCTCCTGCAACTCAATTGTATTTGTTAAAAATACACTTAGAGCCATGTGTACTGATATGTTTATAAATTCTAGTTAACTTGCACTAGTTTTGGGCCACTTTTTATTTCTGGTATAGTTGGAAATTTTTAATCAAGTAATTCAGGAAAGTTTGGACTTATAACCATGTTGTTTTAAAACTGATGCTTTAAGATGATTTGCAAAGAATTGATAATCACAAATGTTAGGCTAAACCAACTTGATTAACTTATCAATTTTGACAGTGTTAAAAGAAAAATCAATATTTTGACTTGAAATGTCATAGGAAAACAGTGAAATGCATATAATTGTGCATTCTTCTGACAATGCTCACTGTTTATTAATATCGTAAGAAGTTACTTGAAATAGAGTTGTATTTGAACAAATGGGAATATTATGCAAAAATGGATGCTCACGTTGAAGAGGGCATGGATTTTTTAATCTATGATCTTTTGGATTTTGTTATAACTTTTTGATTCTTCCTGATTTCTCAGAAATGTGGATGTAGTGGATTGGGCATCGAATTTCTAAAATGGTAAACTGTTCTAAATAGTTTAAAACTATTTTCTGTAATTTTGATTCATAATCAACCATACCTTGTTTTTAGAAAACAGTGGTGCTTGGACGACTTTGAAATTGGGCGTCCACTTGGAAAAGGTAAATTTGGAAATGTGTACTTGGCCCGCGAACGACAGTCCAGATTTATCTTGGCATTAAAAGTGCTTTTCAAATCTCAACTTGAGAAAGCTGCTGTGGAACACCAACTCAGAAGAGAAGTTGAAATTCAATCACATCTCAGGTACATTTGAGGGCACAGATTTATAAACCATGCATGAACATTTCTAGATCTCTTGTCATTTTGTATGTACCAAAATCCATTGGTGCTACTTGGTTATTCCATGGAAATTTTCTATAGTGATTTTTTTATAAACCGATGGGATGGTCAAGAATACATTTGACATGAGTGTTAGACAAAAGGCTTTTTGGGTCGAGTGAATTTTCCCCTTTGTCATTCTTTACGATCCTTGGTTAAGTTCATTTCCAATTTAATTTTGTCTGCAAGCAGCAGCCTTTAATGAGTCTCCTGAGTGACCCAAAATTTTAAATTGTCTCTGCTTAAAGGAGTGGTGCTTCTTTATCCTTGAAAGTAATAATAAGTAAAGATTTCCCTATAATCTATAATCAAGAGCCAATGAAAAAGTAATGCATATCGTTGCCAATAATGATCCACAGGAACAATCTGCTGAACTTCATAATCTACTGCAGTCAGTCTGACTGCACATACTGTGTGAGGAACAATTGGTTTCAGTACCAGCTTATTTAAAATATTCATGTGTGCAATGCAGCACCCTGTGGTTAAATAGAATATTGCATTCATTATTGGAGATTAGGCTATTGGTAGTTGCTGCAGGTGGAATTTTAAAAAAATTACCTGGATCTAAAATGCCAGAATTTGTAAGTGTAATCCTTGTATACAAGTCATTGTTATTTAGAGGACATCTACGTTCCCAATGCGATTTGAAATTAAATCCAGTACACAGGGATAGATAAATAGCTACTTGTTGAGACTGCTGGCTTTTATTTCTTTGCTGAAATATTAATTATTGGGATATTGTGTCCCTTCAACTGTGTTCATGTTGTGCAATGTGTATCGGAATGACTGTAGAACAAGCAACATGTTCTTAAAAACCATCTGCTTGACTGGGATGGAGAAGGTATCCTACATGCTGCTACCCTGGTCTGAATGAATCTATTATTTTGTGTAGAACTCGAGTACTTTTTGCTAATACTGGTTAGCACCAGCCTTTGACTGAAAGCTTGCACATTTATTACTGTCTTGTTCTGGCTTTGTAGGTGTGTAGTTTTTTTCAAATTATTTGTTTATTTCAGTTAAATATAAACTGTTAGTGACCATGGTGTATTTAGGATGGTAAAAATGATATAAATCTGAGTTATGGAATCATTGGCAAAAGTGCACGAATATCACCAAAATTCACTCTGGGTATGGCCTATTGGGTTAATGGGTGTCTTCAATTGGTTGTTATTTTTCATTGCTGTTTCTAAACTAATTTTAATTTACCATTATAGTTCAATATAGGAATCTGGTGTGCAAAACATTTTGTTAGAAGCTGAGGCTTTCTTTAGAACAGCCCTGCCGCCATGTCTGACTATTGTGCAAATCCCATTTGTTTGTGCATTGTCCATAACCCTCTACTCCCTGCTGGTCTAAATGCCTCTAAGTATTACTGCTATTGTGTTTCCACCTTTGTAGCAGTATTTGAAGCATTTGCACTTTAAAAAATTAAAAAGAAAACTTCCTTCACTGTCTTCTATCTAGTACTTGGCATTTCCACTCTGGGATAAAGTTTATCTGTCCTGCCTATATTTATTAGTAAATTTTACATTTTCAGCAATGTTAAATGTTTTCCTACAGGCATCCCAATATTTTAAGATTATTTGGCTACTTCCATGATGCTTCAAGAGTGTATTTGATCTTGGAATATGCTCCACGTGGTGAACTTTACAAAGAGCTGCAGAAATGTGGAAAATTTGACGACAAACGAAGTGCTACGGTAAGAGATTACTTGAGCAATTTTCTGTTGTACAGTATGGAAACAGGACCTCTTGATCAACTCATTCATTCTGACTAAAGTTTCTTCCTGAGCTGGTCCCATTTGCCTGTATTTGATTTTTCTCCCTCTGGCCCTTTCCTATCCATGAAACTGACCACAAGTATTTTGTTAACATTGTCATTCTACCTGCCTCCGTCATTTACTCTGGCAGCTCCTTTGAAAATTGGAGGAGAAGCTCATTTCCCTCTAACCAATTTTCTCTAGTTTGATTCCCTTACCTGGGGAAAAGACATCTCCACATTGTCTATGGCCATCATGATTTTAACCTTGAGTTACCTGCAGTTGGCTCTTGGAAAAACACTAATGCAAACCCTGTAGTCCTGGCAACATTCTTGTGAATTTTTTCTGCACCCTCTAACTTAATCCTTCAGTACAGTGACTAGAACTGCACACTGTCCAAATATATCTTGTACAGATGAAGCAAGATACTCCAGTTACCATCAAATAGGACATTGAGTCTGTCACCCCTTACATCCATAGAGTACTCTTGCCTGTAGCTTTGTGTGTGGGCATATCATGTCTCAAATCAGTTATTGACGAGGTAATGGAGATGATTTGGGAGGGTGCGGTGGCTGATGTCTATGGAATTTAGAATGACTAGTTTATAAGATTAGATTGTGATCCATAGTGATCTAGCCAATTGGATACAATTTCCTAGGAAAAAAATGATATGGTGATTGAGGTTTGTTATTCAGACTGAAGATCTGATCGGAGGTGGTTCTCAGAGATCAGTGCTGTGTCCAGTAAATAATGGAAGTTGATGGCAATATTGCTTACATGATAAATGTTTTCAGATGATGCCAAAATTGTCATGGGCAGTGAAGGATATCTATGATTACAGCAAGTACTAGATGACTGGGGAAGCTGGTCAAGGAATTCAACTTGCCACATGATCAAACTTCAACTTTGGTATAGTACTGAACAGCTAAGTTTGGAAGCTTCTGTGATGCTGAGGCTTTAAAAATTCATTCTGGTAGCACATTACTGGTTAAAGTGTGCTTGAATTTGTCTGGAGATAGAATATTTCATCTTCAAAGCAAGTCAATGCAAATTTAAGTTTCTATTTGAATAATCACTATTTGTTTTCTCAATAAGATGTGCCCTGTTTCACTGAGGTAAAAACTGGGGATTGTAGGAATAATAGTTGTTCTAGTATTGAATGATGGGCATCCTTTAAAACAGGAGTGGTTTAGGCATATTCTTGCTATGTACAAGGGGGAATAAAAGGACCAGACGAACTGGCTGGTGATAAATCAGTGTTAAATTCTAAACTCTAAGGATGAAAATATTGATGATTAAATAACCTTTTCAATGAGGGTTGGTGGGAGGGGGTGGTGGAAGCAGAACGAGTGTAAATCCAGAATCTACAAATTGGGCAGTTTATTTGACTGCCTCTATGGTCTTTGGTAAAGGACAAATTACCTACTTGGGTAAACAGGCGGTTTTTTAATTTTTGATATAACAAGATTGTGGTGCAAAGGGTGTTTGACATATGAGCTAATTTTTGATCAGGTTAAACTATGGTTGCTGGAAAACATTTAGAACATGAACAGACTATTTGGCTCCATCTGCCTGTTTTGGCATTCAAAAAGGTGAACTCTAAAATTGCTGCCCTTCAGTATTAAGAAAAGTACAGATGTGTTTTGATTGCAGTCATTTATCTTCCAGATCCTTAGGCAGACAATTCCAAAACTTAATTATTCCTCACCTTTCCCAATTTCGTTTCTAAATGTCCTACCCCAATTTTCAGACTCTCTTAACTTTGACTCCTCAATCAGGAAAAAATCCTTTATCTCCCTCAGACCCTCACTATTCAAAGTTGAGTGAAAGTCCTAGCCTTCACAGTTGCTTATGACAGACTTGTCCCTAAGATTAGTCTGAATTTGCACTGCAATTCCTTGTAGCAATTAATCTTTTCATGTACACTGGGCTTCCCTTCCTTTCTCTATACACCAGGATCTTTAATAATTGTAAGATATTTTTAGCTTGTAGTTAAAACCTATCAACTTAAAAATACCACTATACTATCTGCCTTCCTAATTGTCTGATACAGTTCAAAGACATTAACACTTAACCTCTCAACATTTAATGGTTGGTTATGATTGGAAGAAAAGTAGTTGTTTACTAAGGCCACACTAGATTATTGCTTCTCTTGGTGTGTTTGTGAATATATTAATTTCAGCAGCACAATGAGCAATTTCAAATATCTAGATGAGCTAGAATATGGACCAAGATGGCATGGGATTTCAATTACATACAAAATTAACATAATTTTACATGTTACAAAGAATGTTGTACAAGAATGCCATTCTCAAGAGGTATTGCAACAGTAGATTGATCTATTCCAGATTTGCTGGGTGTTCATTAAGTTAAATACAAAATTGAAAATTATAGCCTTTGCCACACTGAAGCAATTGAAGCAGTAACATCGTGCATTTCTAGTTGAGGTACTTGGGAAAGGATATGAAAGCCTTTGAGAGGTAAGAGGAGAGATTTACTAGAAGTTGTGGAAAAATGACGTTGAGATCGGTCTCCTTTAGGAATTTTTCAATACAGTATATGGGGGTTCATATCATTAAAGAAAAGCAAAGCTTTTGTTTTGGATTCAGCTGATATGAGCATTGATGTTTTTTTATGAAAAATAGTTTTTTCATAACTATTTTATGAAAAAATAGTTTTTTCATGTTTAAAACTATTGATGTTTTAAACATGAAAATAGTGGAAGGTTTAGTTTCACTTGCTAGCAAAGTGCTTTTCTTCATGATCTGTTTAAATCACCTCTTTAAATATTGTCAGGTTAATAATTTTGGACTCTTATCAATTTTCCTTTGTAGTACATGTCTGAGCTGGCTGATGCACTCGTATATTGCCATTCAAAGAAGGTGATTCATAGGGACATTAAGCCAGAAAATTTGCTGCTTGGAGCAAATGGAGAACTGAAGATTGCTGATTTTGGATGGTCTGTGCATGCTCCGGCATCCAGGTATCTAGTTTCTCCAGCTTGTAACTTTATCCTTTGACACATTTATGAAGTTAATGCATCTCAGTGTTAATGATTTCCAACAGTTGGTGTTAAATTCTCTTATTACACTTTCTTTGAGCCATTGTTCTGGTTTGGAGATTGTCTAATCTAGTTAATTTCCAAAGCATGCTGGTGTCCTAGTATGGCTCAACCTTCCAATGTTTACACCAGCCTCTTTGACAAATTTCATCTTTTCCCCTTATGGCCCCAGTGAGTCCAGTTACTTTATAGACCATAGTGGCAGTTACTACAATCGCTGTTCTATTGGGCAATAGATGCCAGAATGCTTTCACATTTTCATCTATCAACTATTTTATATCTGTCCCATAGTTATTGGCATTCTTTTCAAGAGAAATTCAATTGGTTATGATATATATTTAGATCAATGTTGGAAAGTCCCCCACATTTCTCATTTGTACATTGAATGATCCACAATACTAATTGCTGTGATAGTTTGTTTCCATGCGCACTATTGCTTTGGCTAATCAATTCTTTAAATATTATACTGTTTAGTTGAGCAAAGTAATTTTATTGAATGATTTGAGCAAAATTAGGAATGTGATACACTTGCCTTATCTGAATTTTTTTCCCCCAGTATAGAGTATAGCTAGCTAAAAGTTAATGTGCATTAATCTAAAATATCCTTTCTACTTTCAGGAGATCAACATTGTGTGGTACTTTGGACTATCTGCCACCAGAGATGATTGAAGGAAAAATGCATGATGAGAATGTTGACCTCTGGAGCCTTGGTGTTTTGTGCTATGAATTTTTAGTAGGTCATCCTCCATTTGAAGCAGCCGATCGTCAAGAAACCTTTCGGAGAATTTCTAAAGTAAGTAAATTGGGCATTCTCTTTTTTTTCTTTTGTCCTCTGATTGCTATTGAACTTTCAGGTGAGATTCTTTTTGTATCCAGTTGAGCGCAAGTGGAATTACCATTCGGAGGAGGAGACGATGTTTTTTCCATTTGTGGGATTTAGTAGGTTTCAGGACCAATTGTTTGCTTGGATTTCACTTCAGTTGATGTTATAATTCTCTTTTGGCCCATCTCTCAATATTAACTATGCCTGAGCAATTGCAGTTGCGTGTTTGAATCAGTTTTTTTTAGGCGGATTGGTGAATGTCTTAATTCCAGGACCAAAAAGGGGGAAGTTGGCATGTTGATTTACTATTTGGATTTGTGATAATACTCCAATACCAGTATTTGTTGTTTTGTTTCCTATATATATGCAAGTCTAAATTACATGTTTTGTGCAATATGCTCATTTGAGTGACTATTATCATCTTGTGGAAGTTAAGAATTTCAAAGATGGTTAAAAATGGTAAAAGAGTTACTGGAGAAAGTGTGAAACTGTTAATGTTTCGGAACTATTTTGTATTGCTTGTTCAAAGATTACTTATAGTGATATCTTGTTAACTTTTCAGGTTGATCTTAGATTTCCAGCCTTTGTAACGGAGGGGGCAAAGGATCTAATCAGTCGGTTGCTCAAACACAACCCCAACCAACGGCTAGCATTGAAAGAAGTACTTGAACATTCATGGGTGGTTAAAAATTCCACTAAGCCAACCATTCAAAAAAAGGAACCTTTGCCATCAAACCCCAGTTCTTAAAGCACAAAGACATCAAGCATGCTGGTTTTGAGACATAGTAGTGCAATAACTTTTTTTGACTGCCTGCATGCACTATTGTCTAGTCTGAAATGCTGGGATCTAGCCATTATTGTTTCAACAGATCACTTAAAATCTGGCATGATGTAGAATACTCCTCAACACCACTAATGTTAATCTTTATTAAATGTCTTGGAAAATTTGTATGGCGTTCATTCAGTTTACTGAAAATATTTCTACAAGTGAATGAAATTAACTCCAAATTGTGAGTGTACCTCAGATGTGAATGCTGTTCAAAAGGGGTGAGATTGCTTCAATTCCGGTTTGTGAAGCCTGTTGACTTTAAATTAGAATTCAACTCCTTTGACTGACTTGAACTGGTTAAATGAGAAAATCTGTGTTGCTGATGTATGGTGAACTGGGATGTTTCACTAATTTTGCCTATGGCCAGCTCTTTGAATTGTTGTCTTAAGTTGCTCACAGGTTGTATATGTTAAATAATGACTATCTTGTGCTGTTAAACTTCTAAAGTTTGACATTTAAAATTTGAATTGCAATAACACCCTTTGTGTAAAATAAAACAAATTGACCGCAACCATTAATGACAAGATTTGATGTATTGAAAGGTTGAATTTAATTTTGTTCGATCTGTGAAGCCTTTTAGTATTGTATACAATGAACCTCCATGGATATTTTAATCATAGCTGTAAAATAAAGACTTTTTTCTTTCAGTGCCCACTTGCATGTAATTTACATTTAGGACTTGGGCATTCTCCTTTTGCTGCATTATAGGCTTTTTGAATAGAGAAAACTATAGAACAGATGTTGCATATGAAGTTTAACTCTAATCCAGTAAAACAGCAGCCACATGAGTTCCAATCAAAGCTGTATTTGTTCATCCACCACTTTGACAAGATGGGTGTACTGTCCAACAAACAGCAAATGATTGTGTTGGGTGTTTCTGTGATGACAAAACTCTGGACATTAGTAATGTAGAATACTGCAAGTCCAGTTCACTGTTCATTGGTGAGACTGATGGCAAGGGAGCTGCATTGCCTTGGTTGTGGTGAGGACTTACCTGTGCCATGGGATCTCTTGTGGCAGTCACCCAGGGGAGGAGATGCTGAGGCAGTGCAGGAGAGTAGGGGCCTCTGGACATGCTGGAATCTATACCAAGTTAAGAGCTGGCCCAACTCCTCTTGGTGCTGCCCTCTGGTGCTCAGTGGAAAAACAAGCTGAATCAAAACAACTTGCAGTCAATCTACAATCATGCCACTCGATGTGGGCTATACTTTATGACTGTTTTTCTGAAATTGTATTGATGTATTACTTGCACTGTGCTATTGGTAATGTGTTTTGCACCTAGGCCCTAGAAGAATACTACATTTGGCTATATTCGTGTATGGTTGAATGATAACTAAACTTGAATTTGATTGGTCAATTATTGTATGCAGTATAATTGAACTTGACCCAGTCTGTTATAGGCTGGATAATTTGTGCTGCTGCTGAATGAAACCTTGCTGGATTTCACTCTTGGTGAAATGTAAATGACTTGTATATTTCATGAAATGGTTGTCCTTGAATTATGAATAGTCTTAGAACTTTAGGTATCCTTGATGGATTTGATGTACTTCTGATGAAAAGCAGAATGCAAAAGATTAATTGATCTTCATGGTGAATGATAAAATGCTGGAGGAACTCAGCAGGTTAGGCATCATCTGTGCAGGGGAATAAGTATCTGATGTTTCCTTCAAGTTGCTTTTCACAGGGATATCTCTACATGACTCCTTTTGTCCACTTATTCCTCCCCACTGATATCCCTCCTGACATCTCAATGGCTCCTTCACACCCAAAACCACTATTCAGGGCCCAAAACAGTCCTTTTTATCTAAGGTGTCACTTCACCTGTAAGTCTGTTAGTTGGGGTCATCTACTACAGCTGGCACTCAGTGCAGCAGCTTCTACATCAGTGAGATTGGGGTTCTATGCCTTTGAGCACCTTTTCTCCATCCACCAATAGGCATAACTTCCCAGTGGCCACCCATTTTAATTCTACTTCCCATTCCTTTTCCCCAAGGTTCTGTTATTCCATCTGATTCTTCCTCCTTCAGCTCTTTACCTCTTCCACCTATTGCCTACCAGTTTGTACTTCCCCTCCCCAAATGTCATCTTTCCCTTTCCAGTCCTGATGAAGGGGTTCAGCCTGAGATGTTGACTGTTCATTCCTCAGTTGCTGAATTCCTCCAGTACTGCATATGTTTCTTTGGATTTCCAATATCTGTAGAATCTTTTAGTGTATAATTCAGCCCTTATGTCCTTTGCATTCATCTATAGAATCATAGAACACTACAACACACTATAGTGCTAGTCCCAGCAACCTGCATCCAGACTGGCCTATGCTCCTCCGATCCATGTACCTATCCAAATTTAATGTCTCTCTAAGGAAAGCTCCCCCTCATGTTCTTAAATATCTCGCCTTTCATCATTTAACCATGACCTCTAGTTCTAATCTCATTCAACCTCAATGGAAGAAGTTTGCATTTACCCTCAATTCTGTGTGCCAAGAGTCACCCTTTTTTATATATATTTTAAAATATTTTTTCAAGCTCTAGGCAACAAATTCCTGAACTACTCTTCAGTGGTTTGATTGGGGCATGACTGCGCAAGCGCATGGAGATCAGCCAGTGAAAACTGAAGTTTAACAAGTTTATAAGACACCTTGTAGAGCAGGGAAGAAAGGCTTTGGCTCAACGGGGCTCAAGGCGAGCTAGGTTGCCTGTGTAGAATACAAAGGACAAATGTGTGAGGCATGTGTTTTGTGATTAGTGTCAGATGTGTGAAGTCCTAGAGACTCCCCGCCTCCCAGATGACCACATATGCACCTGGTGTGTCAAGCTGCAGCTCGATGACCTTTGTCTGGTCAGGGAAGCTGAGGAGGTAGTTATTCAGGGCCTGGGGAAATGTGGTAACAGTCAGGAGAAGAAAGGGCAGGAGTCAGGCTAGAGATCATCCTGTGGCTCAAGGGTAGGGAAAGGAAGTGGATGGCAGCAGTGATAGGGGACTCTATAGTCATAGGTGATTCTGTGGACACAGGAAAGAAGCACTGATGGTAGTTTGCTCCCAGGTGCTCGGGTCTGGCATGCTTTTGATTCCACTTCAGGATATTGTGAACGTGAAGGAGAACAGCCAGAGGTTGTGGTATGTATTGGTACCAACAATATAGGCAGGAAAAGAGGTGGGGGGGGGTTACTGAAAGCAGACTACAGTGAATAAGAAAGATGTTGAGAAGCAGGACCACAAAGGTAGTCATCTCATGATTAATGCCTGTGCCACAAGACTGCGTAGAGGAACAGAGTGAAGTGGAGGATAAATGTGTGGCTGAGGGATGGGAGCATGGGGCAGGGATTCAGATTGCTGGATCATTGGGACCTCTTTTGGGGCAGGAGCGACCTGTACATAAAGAATAGGTTGCACTTGAATCCCGGGGGACTAATATCCTGGCAGGGAGGTTTGCTAAGGCTGCTGGGGAGAGTTTAAACTAGAATTGTTGGGGGGTGGGAACCAAACTAAAGAGACGTAGGAAGGGAAAATCAAGAAAACTTGGAGACAGTGTGAGAGGGAAGATAGTCAGATAGAGAAGGGATGGTTTGAGAAGTGTCTATTTTAATGCAAGGATTACTCCATTGTCACCAAACAATTTGATACGAGAGCCTACAATCATCACAGCAATATTTGATTCTGCGCTTCATGCTCCCTGGAGTACAAATCGAAGTAAGTATAATAAAAATTTAAACTATAAATCATAATTAGAAAAGGGAAAGTAAGGTGGTGTAAGTTGTGTCCAGATATTTAGAAGGTACGGCCCAGATCAGGGTCAGGATCAGTTCAGCAGTCTTATCACAGTTGGAAAGAAGCTGTTCCCAAATCTGGCTGTATGAATCGTCAAGCTCCTGAACCTTCTCCCGGAGGGAAGAGGGACAAAAAGTGTGTTGGCTGGGTGGGTTGTGTCCTTGATTATCCTGACAGCGTGCGGTGTAATGTGAGTCCAAGGATGGAAGATTGGTTTGTGTGATGTGTTGGGCTATGTTCATGATCTTCTGCAGCTGCTTCCGGTCTTGGACAGGACAACTTCCATACCAGGTTGTGATGCACCCTAGAAGAATGCTTTCTACAGTGCATCTATAAAAATTAGTGAGGGTTTCAGGGGACAGGTCAAATTTCTTCCGCTTTCTCAAGAAGTAAAGGTGCTGGTGGGCCTTCTTGGCAGTGGACTCTGCTTGGTTAGGCCAAGTCAGGTCATTTGTGATATTCACCCCGAGGAACTTGAAGCTTTTGCCCTGCTCCACCTGCGCACCGCTGATGTATTATGAACAATGCGGATGAGCTTAGAGCGTGGATCAGTACTTAGAGCTATGATGTGGCCATTACAGAGACTTGGAAGGCTTAAAGGCTGATTTATACTGGTGTGTATGGGCTACACTGTATGCCTGATTTTCAATAACTCTACTGGGTGTTTTTTAATATATAAACCACCCAGTTGTAACAGGGACATCAAGGAGCAGGCAGGGAGACAGATTCTGCAAAGGTAATGATAACGGTTGTTGTGGGAGATTTTAATTTCCCAAATATCAATTGCATGTTCCTAGACCGAGGAGTTTAGATGGGGTGGAGTTTGTTCGGTGTGTTCAGGAAGGTTTCTTGACACTATGTAGATAAGCCTACAAGCGGAGAGTACTTGATCTGGTATTGGGAAATGAACCTGGTCAGGTGTCAGATCTCTGGGAGAGCATTTTGGAGATGGTGATCACAATTCTATCTCCTTTACTATAGCATTGGAGAGGGATAGAAACAGACAAGTTAGGAAATTGTTTAATTGGAGTAAGGGTTAAATATGAGGCTATCAGGCAGGAGCTTGGAAGCATAAATTGGGAACATATGTTCTCAGGGGAATTACAGAAGAAATGTTCAGGGGACATTTGCGTGGAGTTCTGCATAGGTACGTTCCAATGAGGTGGAAAGGATGGTAGGGTACAGGAACCATGGTGTACAAAGGCTGTTGTAAATCTAGTCAAGAAGAGATTACGAAAGGTTAAAAAAAAAACTAGGTAATGATAGAGATCTAGAAGATTATAAGGCTAGCAGGAAGGAGCTTAAAGAAATTAGGAGATCCAGAAGGGGCCATGAAGGCCTTGGTGGACAGGCTTAAGGAAAACCACAAGGCATTCTGCAAATATATGAAGAGAAAGAGGACAGGATGTGAGAGAATAGGACCAATCCAGTGTGACAGTGGAAAAGTGTGTATGGAACTGGAGGAAATAGCGGATGTACTTATGAGTGCTTTAGTATTCACTATGGAAAAGGATCTTAGTGATTGTAGAGATGACTTACAGCAGACTGAAAAGTTTGAGCATCTAGATATTAAGAAAGGATGTGCGGGAGCTTTTGGAAAGCATCAAGTTGGTTAGGTTACCAGGACTGGACAAGATGTACTCCAGACTACTGTGGAAGGTGAAGAAGGAGATTGCTGAGCAATGATCTTTGCATCATCAGTGGGGACAGGAGAGGTTCCGGAGGATTGGAGGTTTGCAGAAGTTCCATTATTCAAGAAAGGGAGTAGAGATAGCCCAGGAAATTATAGACCAGTGAGTCTTACTTCAGTAGTTGGTAAGTTGATTGAAGAGATCCCGAGAGGCGGGATTTATGAACATGTGGAGAGGTGTAATATGATGAGGAATAGTCAGCTTAACTTTATGAAAGGCAGGTCATGTCTTACGAGTCTGATTGAATTTTTTTGAGGAAATGACTAAACACATTGAAGGTAGAGCAGTAAATGTAGTGTATATGGATTTCAGCAAGGCAGTTAATAAGGTATCCCATGCAAGGCTTATTGAGAAAGTAAGGAGGCATGGGATCCAAGGGGACTTTGCTTTGTGGATCCAGAACTGGCTTGCCCACAGAAGACAGAGTGATTATAGATGGGTCATATTCATTGGTTATCAATGGTGTGCCTCACAAATCTGTTCTGGGACTGCTGTTCTTCATGATTTTTATAAATGACCTGGATGAGGAAGTGGAGGGATGTGTTAGTAAATTTGCTGATGACACAAAGGTTAGTGGTATTGTGGATAGTGTGGAGGGCTGTCTGAGGTTACAGAGGTACATTGATAGGATGCAAAACTGGGCTGAGAAGTGACAGATGGAGTTCAGCCCAGGTAAGTGTGAGGTGGTTCATTTTGGAAGGTCAAGTATGATGGCAGAATATAGTATTAATGGTAAGACTCCTGGCAGTGTGGAGGAACGGAGGGGTCTTGGGGTCCAAGTCCATAGGACACTCAGCTGCTGCACAGGTTGACTGTACTTAAGAAAGCATATGGTGCATTGGCTTTCGTCAATCGTGGGATTGAGTTTAGGATCTGAGAGGTAATGTTGCAGCTATATAGGACCATGGTCAGACCCCACCTGGAGTACTGTGCTCAGTTCAGGTTGCCTCACTACAGGAAGGATGTGGAAACCATAGAAAGGGTGCAGAGGAGATTTATAAGGATGTTGCCTGGATTGGGGACCATGCCTTATGAGAATAGGTTGAGTGAACGTGGCCTTTTATCCTTGGAGTGCCGTAGGATGAGAGGTGACCTGATGGAGGTGTACAAGATGATGAGAGGCATTGATCGTGTGGATAGTCAGAGGCTTTTTTCCAGGGCTGAAATGGCTAGCACGAGAGGGCACAGTTTTAAGGTGCTTGGAAGTAGGTACAGAGGAATTGTCAGGGTTAGGTTTTTTACGCGGAGCATGGTGACTTGGTGGAATGGGCTGCCGGCGACGGTGGTGGAGCAGGATACAATAGGGTCTTTTAAGAGATTCCTGGACAGGTACATGAAGCTCAGAAAAATAGAGGGCTATGGGTAAGCCTAGGTAATTTCTCAGGTAAGGACATGTTTGGCACAGCTTTGTGGGCCGAAGGGCCTGTATTGTGCTGTAGGTTTTCTATGCTTTTATGTATTCAACCAACTTGGATTCTCATTCCTGCCAAAATCCTTGTGAATTTTCTCCACACTCTTTTTCAATCTTACTGACATCTTTCCTGTAGGAAGCTTCAAAGTCTTATAAAACTTCATATTTATTCCTTTTATTCATGAATAGAGGACTATGTGCTAAGGAAATTTTGGGCAGTCTCCAGAGAAGGTTACATGGTCGGCACATTGTGACTTGAAGGGCCTGTAATGTGCTGTAAATTTCTTTGTTGTGTGTGCCAAAAGCTCTTTATTACCCTACTTACATATGATGCCTCTTTCAAGGAATTATGGATCTACATTCCCAGCTTTCCCTTTTTTTTAACACTCACCTTGGGAGACTTACATGGTGAGCATTAAATTCCATCTATTTTTCAGCAGATACAGATGCCACTGCAAGCTTTGATAACATTCTTCACTATCCATTATGCCTCCAACTTTGGAGTCATCAGAAAATTTGCTGATCCAGATAGTTAATGCAGATGACAAACAACAATGGACCCAGCACCAATCCCTGTAGTGCACCACTAGTCATGGGTCTCTAGGCAGAGAAGCAACCATCTATCACCAAAAACCAGTGTCTAATCCAGTTTACTACCTCATCGTGAACGCTAAGTGACTGAACCACCTTGACTAAAGCGGAACCTTTCCTCAGTTGATAAGGATTCATTATCAGATCATTTCATAAAGAGGAATGGATAATTTTACTTTTAGGTAATCAATTTGTTCAGTTTCAGATTTGTACAGTTCCTGATATAAACTTGCTGTACATAGGTTAATTTTATTTCAAATCAGTTACGTTTTGGGGGAAAGAAACTGATTTGAGTAACACGGCATTTTTGTCTTCCTTTTTTTAAAAATATAAACAGCTTCACTGGATGCCGATTCAGTCAAGAAGTTTATAAATAATTGTTTATGACTTGCACAAAATGCTGGAGGAGTTCCACAAGTCAGGCAGGATCTATGGAAATAAATAAACAGTTGATGTTTTGAACTAATACTCTTCAAAAGGGCTGGACATAATAAGGTGGGGGGGGGAGAGAAGGCAAAGGAGGACAAGCTAGAAAGTAATAGGTGAATCCAAGTTGTTTGGGGGGGGGGGGGGTGTTGAAGTAAGAATCTGGAAGGTGATAGGTGGAAAAGGTAAAGGATTAGAGAAGGAGGAATCTAATTGTACAGGAGAGTGGAGCATGGGAGAAATGGAAGGAAGAGAGGCACAAGGGGGAGGTGATAGGCAGCTGAGAAGAGATGAGAGGCTAGAGTAGGGTATTGAAGAAGAAGGAAGGGGAGCAGAAAACCATAATCAATGTTCATGCTATTGGTTATGAGGCTACCGAGATCAGGTACATCAGGTACAGGAGAATCAGAATTCACACTACTAGGTTCAGTAACAGTTATTACCCCTCAACCATCAGGATCTTGAACCAAAGGGGATATCTTCACTTGCCCTCTTATTAAAATCTTCCCACACTTATGGGCTCACTTTCCAGGACTCTTTATCTCTCCTTCTCTATTGCTTATTTATTACTATTTTTAAAAATGTTGTATTTGCACAGTTCGTTGTCTTGCACACTGGTTGAACACCCTAGTTGGTGCGACCTTTCATTGATTCCATTATCGATTTATTGTGCATGCCTGCAAGAAATTGAATCTCAGGCTTGTATGTGGTGACGTGTCTGTACTTTGATAATAAATTTACTTTGAACTGTGAGTGGCCACATCACGGCAGAAGAGAAGGGCATAGGCCAACATGTTGGAATGAGGACCAGAATTATAATGGTTGACCACTGGGAAATCTCATTTTTTTGGAGACATTGTGAAGGTTTTCAATAAAATGGTCCCCCAATCTTTGTGGGCTTTCACCAATGTAAAAGAGGTAGAAATTGGCGAGCACCAGATACAGTAGGATGACCACAACTGATTTGCAGGTGAAGTGATGCCTCACTTGGAAAGACTGTTTGGGGCCCTGAATGGAAGTCAGACTACCACTTGCAGGGATAAGTGCAAGATGGAGGTAAGTGGGGAGGGACAAGTGGACGGGGGATATCACGGAGGGAGAGATCCATGCGGAAGGGACGAGTAAAGATGTGTTTGGTGGTATGCCCTCATTGAAGATGGTGAAAGTTACGGACATTGATGTGTTGGATGTGGAAGCTAATGGGGTGGTGGGTGAGAAATCTGGTCCCAATGGTTGGTGACTGACGCTCTAAGCATTTAACATGCCAAAATTAATAAAACTCTTCAAAGGTTAGCCACTCTGATTTGTAAGTTTCATAATACAAAATTTACACAAAATATTTTCATGAATTAAATCAGTTTAGATGTTATGACATTATTTAATAACTTGGAGATTAGTGCTGCTTTAGACCTACAAATATTAGCATGGTAATTTTTTATTGTGAATGTTTGCTTTAGTGTAGTGTGGGCTGAAATTATGTTTGAGGTGAGCAGCAATGATAGGATGAAATCCTGACCGGCTGGATATTCAGCTGAGAAGCTGGTGGGGAGGGGAATAAAAAATTGTCCCTCAGATCAATTGAAACTTTATATACGCTGGTTAGTTAATTAAATGATGAGAATTCTTTCAAAGAATGAAGGTGAACTCCTTATATACTGACTTGTACTTGGCATTAATTCAATTGAGATGTAAAGATATTGTAAAATTATACACGGTTCTTAAAGGATTTTAGTTTCTATTCCAAGATTTGAACAGTCCGCAGCTGTATTAGTCCCTATTTAAAACTTGAAGCCAGAACACCATTGCTATTAAATACATGCATTAGCTGCTGACACAAAGTTTTCTGGGTCCTTAAGTTTCTCCACTGAACTGCTAACATTTGTATTGTAACTTTGGAACTTTAGTGCAGTTGGCTGTTTTCAATAGTAAAGTGAGGGAGTGTGAATGGACCGTTTACAATTAGATGCTGGAACCAATTACCAGATTAGGGTGTACTTTATTCATTTTATGGAGGGAAATGACTTGAAAGGACTTTGCTACATTTTTGCTCATTTGCATTTAAGATTAAGCCTTATTACTCTTAGACATTAAATATGTTAAGGTTCAATATAGCTTGGCAAGGCTTTTTCTGACGTCATGGCCCTGTGGCTTTGTGGCGTTTTCTTTTTACATCTTCCCTGGGGAAGAAATGTTCAACAAGCATGAACTTGATTTCTGTTATGCAACAGCATTCGGTATATAGTGAAAGCACATTCAAGGTCAATATTTGAAATGTTGCAGATTCTGTTGTGGTCTGTTAAATATTTGAGTATAGTATGCTAACTGCTGCCACTTGTTTGTTATACCTTTGTCGGGCTGGTACCCATAAGGAAGATTTAGCATAAATGTACTATTAACCAGCATTACGTTCAACCTTGTAAATTTCTCTTGGCATATTTCCATATTTAGGAGTGCTAATGCATAAAACAGATGAAGTCTAGCTTGGGGAAATTTCAAAAGGTCAATGGTTTTATACTAATAGCTGAAAGACTTGTACCTCGAGGGTTAGCAATTGCAGTACCTTTCTTAATCTTCCTTAAAATAATTGGGCACATTTTGTTCAGGTGATGCAATGTTATCCATCACTAATTGCCCCTGAACAGAGAGAAAGAGAGTCAACCAACTGGATGGTCTTGAATTTGCATTTAGACCAAAGCAGGTGTTTCTTTCCCAGAACAGCAGCCCTGTCTGCTTCAGGTTTATTTATTTCTGGATCAGTAGTCCAGAATAGTAGGTGCTAATCTAGTAATTTAAACAGACATCTATTTTAAGAATAGCTCCATCAGGCAGTATAATTGTGTTTGACTGTTTGATTTTATTTTTGGTACTGATTTATAAAACTAATCAGTCACTCTTCTACATCAATGGATAAACAAATATACAGTAGTAAAATGTGCATATGGGCCAGAAATTTGCAACATATTAAATTTTCTCCAGACCACCAAATTGTGGTGGAACTAATTGTTAACAATTACATAAAACATTTTCAGTTATGCTAATTTAACTCAGTCTGTACACACAATTTCATAAGTCACCTACAGTTTTCTTACAAATCTCAATCAGCTACAGATCTTTCAGATTATTAAAAATATCAAAACAGGTGCATATACAGGAACCTGGGTGAGGCACCTGTGTGGATTCTTCATGGAAATGCATTTATTTCAATTGGTGCTTTGCTATGTAGTACTTCAAGATTTCATCTTTTGCCCAAATACATTTTCATTTGGTTTTGTGATTGAGCTTTAAAATTAACTTCTCATATTTAACCTGTCCTACAATGGAATTACAAAGAGTGCCATTATGCCAAAGCTGAACAGAAAGGAAGTAATTTATTTACTCAAGTTGGTTTGTATGGGAGAGCCAAATCTTTCCTGGAAAATTCTCCTTGGAGCATTTAAGAAACAAAGCTGTAATGTAATCAAACTATGACCTGGTACAAAGCTTGCTCATGCTAGCAGCATTTAACTCTTCATAATTTTTTTGGAATCAAAGGTTTATTGGAACATGATTATACGGTATATCTCTAGATACCACTCTTGAGAACATTAGGTTTTTTTATTTCCCCCATGCTCTCTAGTACTTTGACCCAACAAACATAATTTTGTCCATACATAACTGGGAATTTCAAGCAGCCTGACACATCGAGATGTCCTGATATTCAGAAAATTACACCACTTCATTTAATTTCCCTTAAGTACCATAGATACATGAACAACTTGCTGTAGGAAAATTACGAAGAAAAGCCACAACCACTTGTCCAAATGCATGTTTACCATGAACTCAGCTCATCAGTAAGAGGTACCTGAGTAGATAAACTACTATTGGACAAATGAGTAATATGGTTTTGTACTAACTAATCCTGATTAGTGCGTATGTGAATAAATATGAATTAAAAATGTTATAATTGACATACCCAACAAAATGTGATTTCCTTAGCTTTCAAGAATCATGACAAAGCAAGCAATTTGGTTCTCTCCATTAAGATTATCTTTTTGCTGTTTGTAATCATTACAGTGCCTTTTCTTTAACTTTAAAAATAGGCTCTCAAACCATATTGCCCTGTGAGCATAATCTGAAAATTGCAGCACAAAAAAAAAGTCAATCGGAATAAATTTATCCAGCCGTTGCTGAAAGTTAGGCGTACTGTTCCGCTGCAAAGCACCTTCTGCATCGTGTGGAAATTAAGACAATTTCAGCATTTAATGCCAGCAAGCTTCAAACAACCAGCAGTTCTCAGGCTTGAGTAGTGACAACTGGGCAAGTTTCACTGTACTGTACTCGTATTTCATATCTCTCCTTGGGTCCTTAAAGGAGGATCCTCAGTACTTCTTCAGGGTTTTGATGGATAAGTTTTAAAAAGACCCATTTTGCGGAAGTACCTCACAATAAGAGGCACAGAAACCAGAGTAATGCTTATTCGTAGTGGGGCGAAGACTTTGTGAACAGCATATGCTATTACAAAGGTACTGGTACCAGCTGCCATCCTGGACTGCACCACTGCTTCGCTAAATCCCATCTTGTAAAGGATTGCAGTCATATCCACACCACTGAAATGAAATAAAAAGGATGATTAACAAATAGCTTGAAAGCAGTGGACTACACAAATACGAGTAATCATCTATGACAAAGATTAAGTATCAAATGCTTTCATTATAGATTTTAAATTAATCTGAATTGGAGCTAATTTATTTTGCTTACCAGCTTCGTGGGCTGATCAAAGGGTTCTACCCTTTATGTATGCTTTATTATCTGGATGTTTAACTAATCTTTTCAGCCTTAACTTAGATGTGACAAGAAAATTTGAGAGCCAATTTTGGCATGGCAGTGATTAATGCAGTGCTCATAAGATCTGGAAGTTAAACATTACTGTCAGACCTCTGCTTGTAATGAGAGGAACCATTCCCCTGAGTACGGTTTCTCAGTTACGGGGGCACACCCTCATTATTGCATTGCAGTCTGGGTTATGCTGAAATCATGGAATGGCGCTTGTATCTTGTATGTCCACAAAAACCTGCACAGACCTCCAACTGAGTAATAAAGGCCCACATATTCAAAAGTAGCTGCTAAGTGGTTGGTGTAAGCTCAAGCTTCCTTACTGGAAGTTATAATAGAGAGGAGATTAAGTACAAATTAAATAACTTTTAAAATGGGGTAAAATTATAAATAGAATGTCAAGGAAACATATCATCCATAAGAAATCATTAAAATATCATTGAGAGAAAACAACACAGCAGATAGAACATGGTTTTTATTTCTCTGAATACAATAGCCAAAAGGTCTGAGATTTAATGTATAGCTTCTCAAACAAATTAAAGGATCTTTTATAAGACCATAAGACATAGGAGTAAAATTATGCCATTCAGCCCAGAGTCATCTCTCTCATTCCATCATGGCTAATTTATTATCCCTCTCAACCTTATTCTCCTGCCTTCTCACCATAATTTTTGCCACCCTGATTAACCAAGAACTTATCAACCTCCTCTTTAAATATACACAATGACTTGGTCTGCACAGTTGTCTGTGGCAATGAATTCCATAGATCCATCACCCTCTGGCTAAAGAAAATTTTTCTATTCTCTATTCTAAGTTAATGTCGCTCAATTGTGAGGGTATGCCCTCTGGTCCTAGACTCCCCTACTATAGGAACTATCTTCTCCACATGCACTTTATCCAGACCTTTCAATATTGGTTAGGTTTCAATGAGGTTCCCCCTCATTCTTTTAAACCCCAGTACATACAGGCCAGAACTATCCAGCATTTCTCATTTGTTACTCTTTTCATTCCCTGGATCATTCTCATGAACCTTTTCTCTAGACCCTCTCCAATGACAGCACATCTTTTCTTAGCAGGCCCAAAACTAGACACAATACTCCAAATTGCGGTCTGACCAATGCCTTAAAGGCTTCAGCATTACATCATTGCTTTGTGCTCTAGCCCTCTCGAGCTGAATGCTAACATTGCATTTGCTTTCCTTACCACTGATTCAACCCGCAAGTTAACCTTTCAGGGTTAAGACGTCCAAGCCTCCCTGTACCTCTGATTTTTTAATTTTCTCCCCATTTAGAAAATAGTTCATACCTTTATTCCTTCTGTCAAAGTGCATACCATGCACATCCCTACACGATATTCCACCCGCCATTTCTTTCCTCATTTGCCCAATCTGTTTAAGTCTTTTGCAGATTCCCTGCTTCCTCAACAATACCTGCCCCTCCACTTATCTCTGCATTGTCCACAAACCTGGCCACAAAGCCTTCATCCTTTACCCATATCATTGACATATAACATGAAAAGAAGGGGTCCCAACAATGATTCCTGCAGTACACCGCTAGTCACCGGCAGTTAACCAGAAAAGGGCCCCTTTATTCCCACTCTGTCTCTTGCCAGTCAGCCAATCTTCTATCCAAGCTAATACCTTTCCTGTAATACCATGGACTCTCCTTAAGCAGCTTCTTGTGTGGCATCTTGCCTCCTAAAAATCCAAATGAACAATATCCATTGACTCTCCTTTGTCTATCCTGCCTGTTATTTCCTCAAAGAATTCCTAAAGATTTGTCACGCAAGATTTCCCCTTGAGCAAACCATGCTGTCTTTGGCCTATTTTATCATGTACCCACAAGTGCCCCAAAATGTCATCCTTAACAGTGGACTCCAACATCTTTTCAACCACTGCCCTCTAATTTCTTTTCTTCTGACTCCCTCCCTTCTCAGAGCGGTGTGACATTTGCAATTTTCCAGTCTTCCAGAATGATTTCAGAATCTAGTAATTCCTGAAAGATCTTCCTCTAATGCCTCCACAATCTCTTCAGTTACCTCTTTTTGAACCCTGTGGTGTGGTCCATCTGGTCCAGGTGACTTAGCTACCTTCAAACTTGTCATCTTCCCAAGCACGTTCTTAGTAATAGCAACAACAATCATGTCTGCCCCCTGACACTCTTGCACTTCTGGCATTCTACTAGTGTTAATCCCCAAAGTGAAAACTGATGCAAAATACTTAAGTTCGTCTGCCTTCCCCCCCACCCCCCCCATACTACCTCTCCAGCGTCATTTTCCAGCAGTAGGATATCCATTCTTTTACTCTTTATATATATATATTTTTTTTTTTGGAAATATTTTTTGAAAATATTTGAAAATAATTTTGGTATCCACTTATGTTATTGACTAACTTACCTTCATACTTCATCTTTTCTCTCCTCATGTCTTTTTTAGTTATCTTCTGTTGTCTTTAAAAAAAGCTTCTCAATCCTTTAACTTCCCACTAATTTTTGCTCTATTATATGTCTTTTCTTTTGCTTTTAGGCTGCCTTGTCAGCCACAGTTGCCTCATCCTCTCTTTAGAAGACTTCATCTTTGGGATATATCTTCCAAATTTCCCCCAGAAACACCAGCCATTGCTGTTCTGCTGTCATCCACACCCTACTGCTGTTTAGGTCTGCGGTGTTCAAATCAAGTGACCCTGAACTTTACAGGAAAATGAGATACCACTTCTGTAAATCTCTCAAAGATATCAAAAGAAAATACCATTGCAAACTAGAGTACCAAACCGGCTGGAGAGCATGTGCTACAACGGGCTACAAAATACAGTCAGGCAGCATCACCAACAATCCATTCCTCCCCAATAAGCTTCATTTATTGTATGGGTGTTTTGAACAGAAGGGGATTGGAATGTCACCCACCCCAACAGCCTCAAAGGCACCTGAAACCACAGCCACTGCTCCAAATGCAAGATCAATCTTTGGAGAGTGAACTGAAAGGCAACTGGCCCAGATGTTGTCCCTGGCCGTGCTCTTCGATTCTGTACAGATCAGCTGCCAGGGGTATATGCAGACCTTTATAGCCTCTGTTCACTTCAATCTGAGTCTACCATCTGTTTTAAAACTATCATTATCATTTCAGTACTTAAAAACAAGGAAACATGCTTTAATGACTACCACCCGGTGGCTCTGACATCCATTATCATGAAGTGCTTCAAAGGACCGGTCATGGTACACATTAACTCCAGCCTTCCAGACAGTTTTTACCTTCAATCATCAGGCTCCTGAACCAGCGTGGGTAACTTCACTCACCGCAACACCAAACATATTCCTGAACCCATGGATTCACTTTCAAGGAATCTACAAGTCATGTTCTCAGCATTATTTATTTATTATTATATTTTAAGTATTTGCACAGTTTGTCTTTTACATTGGTTGTTTTGTCAGTCTTTGTGTGTAGTTATTTATTTATCGACACACAGCGTGAAATCAGCTTACCCAGACGCGCCACCCATTAATCCCACAATTTTAAACCAAGCCTAATCACGGGACAATTTGCAATGACCAATTAACCTACCAACCGATACGTCTTTGGATTGTGGGAGGAAACCAGAGCAGCCAGAGGGAACCCATGCAATCATGGAGAGAACGTGCAAACTCCTTACAGGCAGTGGTGGGAATTGAACCTGGGTCACCTGTACTGTAAAGTGTTGTGCTAACCACTACTCCACCGTGCTGCCCCTTCATCGATGTGATTGTATTTCTTTGTTCTATTGTGAATGCCTGCTGGAAAATTAAGCTCAGGGTTGCATATGGTGACATAAATGTACTTGAATGATAAATTTCTTTTGAACTTTTAACCTTGAGCCACTGCAATTCGCCTATCGCTGAAATAGGCTTACAGTTGATACCACCTCCCTAGACCTACACTGGAACATGTGGACAGTAAAGATACCAATATTAGACTTGTTTATTGACCAAAGCTCTGCTTTCAATACTGTAATTCCATTCAAATTAATTTCTAATCTCCTAAACCTGAGACTTGACATCTCCCTTTGCAACTTGTTCCTTGACCTCCTGACCAACAGACTACAGTCATTAAGTACAGGCAGCAGTACCTCTGCTTTGATTAATCTCAACACTGGCAACCCCTCCCCCCACCCATAAACCCTGTACTCTATTGAATGCACGGCCATATCCTGCTCTAACGCCCAAGTACAAGTTTTCAGATGATACCAATACAGTCGGCCATATTTCAGATAAGTCCACTAGGAGATACACAGCCTAGCAACACGGTATTGTGGAAACAACCTTTTCCTCAATGTAAGCAAAGCAAAAGGGCTAGTCATTCAAATCAGGAAAGAGGGTGACCCATATGCAACATGATGCTTTAGTCAAGAAGGTTGAGAACTTCAAGATTCTAAGAATAAATATCAGTAATATCCTGATCTGGTCCAACCATATTGATGTTATTGCCAAGAAAGTTAAAGCTCACCAGTGCCTCTATTTCCTAAGGAGGCTGAACAAATTTGAGCCAAACCAATTTTCAATCAGTGCATCCTATCCAATAGCATCAGAGCTTGGTAGGGCAACTCCTCTGTAAGAAGCTGTAGAGAGTTGTGTACGCAGCTCAGTACATTACGAAAGCCAGCGTCCCCTCCGTGGGCTGTCAGCACTTCTCACTGTCTCAGCAAAGTGGTTAGCGTAATCGAAGATCCCACCCTCCCCAACTGAGCTGAAGATACAAAACCCTGAAAGCACAAGCACTAGTCTCAAGGGCTGCTTCTATCCCACTGAACATTTCCTTAGCATGACAAGATAAACTCTCGAGCTCACAATCTACTTCTTTGTGATCTTGCAGCTTACTGCCTGCTTGTTTTGTACTTTCTCTGTACTGTAAAACTTTACTCTCCATTCTGTTACCGTTTTACCTTGTAAAACCTCAATGTACCTCAATAATCCTCCCAAAACCAAACACATCTTATTGCTGCTTGCATGACGTTACAAGGTTCAAAGGTTCATTTTATTATCAGAATACAACTCAGAAATTACTCTTCTCCAGATAGCCATAGAATACAGAAAACCATTGGTGGTTGAAAGAAAGACATCAATCTTCAATGAAAACATGAAAAGAAAAAGGAACAAAAGCTTGCAAGCACCAAACATCCCCAACAAATCCCTTGTATAAAAACTAACAGATCACCCAAATGGCCAGCCCACCAATCGGCGACAAGAATGGGCGAGAACATGAGAAAAACATGAGCATGTTATGGGAATTCTCTGATACAAGAACCAATTAATTCCACTTTACATCAATTAATCACATAAAATGCTTTGCCAATACTGCATTGAGGACTGTAAGTAGAACACAGGTACTGCACAGGATAGACCCTTTGGTCCACAATGTTGTGATGAATCAATTAAATTAATTATCAAATGGCCAATTAGACTAATCTGTCCACATAATACTCACACCCTTCCTTTTTTCTCACATGCATGTGCTTATCTAAACATCTCTTAACAGTCCCCGATGTATCTGCCTCTACCACCACCTCAGAGAGTGCATTCCAGGCACACACCACTGTGTAAAAAAACTTGCCCCTCACGTCTCCTTTGAATCTACCCCCATCACCTTAAATCCATGCCCTCAGGTATTAGACATTTCAACCCTAAGAAAAAGGTACTCTCTGTCACCTCTATCTAGGCCTCTCATAATCTGATAAACATCTATCGGATCTCCCCTCAACCTTCACTGCTCCAGAGAAAACAACTCAAGTCTGTCCAACCTCTTGTTATAGCACATACCCTTTAATCCATGCAGAAACCTGGTAAACTATTCTGCACCCCCTGCAAAGCTTTGACATCCTTCCTATAATGGGAGAACCAGAACTGTTTGCAATATTCCAGATGCAGCCAAACTAGTTTTATAAAGGTTCAATATAACTTCCTGACTTTTGAACTCAGTGCCTTGACAAATAAAGGCAAGCAGGCAATGTGCCTTCTTAACCACCCTATCAACCTCCATAGGCATTTCAGAGAGCTATGAACTTGCACCCCACGATCCCTACGCTCTTCAACACTTAAAGGTTTTGCCCTTAACAGTCCTGTCTCTTTACATTAGCTAAGGTGCAACACTTCACATTTGTCCAGATTAAACTCCATGTCATTTCTCCACCGTATCTGCAAGTGATCTATATCCTGTTGTATTCATTGCCAGTTTTCTACGCTATCCACAACACCACAAATCTTTATATCATCTGCAAGCTTGCTAATCCACTCATCTACATTTTCATCCAGATCATTTGTATATATCACAGGGTACAGATCCCTGTGAAATATCAGTAATCAAAAACCTACAGTCCCTTCAACCACTACGCTCTGTCTTCTATGGGCAAGCTAATTCTGAATCAAATGGCTAATTCGCCATGGATCCCATGCATCTTAATCTTCTGGATGAGCCTCCCATGAAGGACCTTGTCAATTGCTTTAATAAAGTCCATTGAGGCATATACAGTATATAGCCTTCATCAATCACCTTTATCATCTCGCCAAAAAGTCAATCAAGTTAATAAGACATGATTTGCCTTACAAAAAGTCATGCTGGCTCTCCCTAATTAGGTCATGGTTTTCCAAATGCTTTTAAATCCTACCCCTAAGCTCCAGTAACTTCCCTATCAGTGACAAGATTCTCACCAGTCTATAGTTTCTAGGATTGTCTCTGGTTCCTTGCATGAATAATGGAACAACATTAGCTACTCCCCAGTCTGACCTCACCTGTGGCTAGAGAGAACATTGGCTAAGGCCCCAGTAATATCTTCTCTTGCCTCTGTAAATAACGTGGGGTATATCCCAACAGCTCTGAGGTTTTATCAACTTTAACGCTCTTTAACAGACTCAACACTACCTCCTTCTTTACCTCAAATGCCTTAGCACATCAATATACTCAGCACTGATCCCCCTATCCTCCACATCCTTCTCCTTGGTAAATGTCAATGTAAAGCATTCATTAAGGACCTCACCCATATCTAGATAAATATTCTCCCTTTATCCTTGAGTGGTCCTACTTCTTTTTCTGCTACATAAGCATGAGCATCTTTTCTTTCAGTCATCACTGGATAGCCATGGACTCGGGACAGCATGGGATTTGAGACCCCAAGCTATAGAAGACACATAGACATGGGTTTAGTTTGCCTTGCGATTATATAGTTTATAACCTGAACTCACTCAAATTGGTGTGAATTGGATTATCAATGTAGGGGGAGCAATCTTTGTTCTTTGACAAGCACCTGGCAATGATTCCCAATCTGGTAACAGATAGGAACAATGCAGAGGATTGGCAGAAATGTTCTCAAGCCGAAAATTACAAAGGCAAAATAAGCAACCATGCTGTTCCAATTAAATAATTTTTGATACTTTGAGACCTAAAATCTATAAGTGGCAATTAAAATTTGCTGACATTTAAGTAATTGCAGTAATCACCACAATGGTTAGGAACAATATAGATCTTCCTTTGATTGAAATCAGGCTTCCTGCAAAACAGCAGAATTTCACAGCATCATATGTTCCTACCAGAACCAACCCTCATTTGTTTTAACAGAAGTAAACAGATAGGAGTGAAACAACCATTGTCTGCCAAATGGAAGATATTATAAAATCAAAGTTAAAATAGCAGTAAAAAGTCCAAAATGTAAAAAAAAGTATAGACACAATGAATTAACCACTCTGAAGAAAATAAACGGTAAGACACAGAAGCACGATTGACTGAGGAGGCAAACATTATCATTCCACAGCTTGAGTGAAGACAACAACATACAACATTATTAAACAGGACAGGAAAGTGACAATTACCATCCCCACCCCCACCAAAATTGGTCACCAGTTTCCTGAAATTCTGCTCAGCAAAACTGCACTGATAGAATCACCAAGAAGGAAGTTCGAAAAATATCACCGGTTTGGTAAATAGATCTGAGTTCCTTGGAACAACTAACACTGCATCTTTTCAAGTTAACCCTCCCTCTACAGTACGGACTTTTGGAGCTTGTTTTACAATTATTGTTGTGCTTAAACAAGCTAGTGAACTGATAATTTTATAACAGAGACAGTAAGCATACATGGACACCCTAAGGCAGATGTCAAGTGATTCTGGAAGATCATTAACTCAGTGAAAGACAGTCCTTGGTCTGCCTAAAACTTGCAGGTCTTTCAAGACCGCAAGATGTCCATAAGGGAATGATGCCAAACAGCATATTCCAAGCTGCAGGAGTACACACTGACAGATGCACTGAACCTAATGCAGCTAATGCAAATGTTCTGTGCAAAAGAGGACAGTCTAAGGTCCTACCGCTACTGGGCGTGGAAACTGACTTCAAGTAAGGAAGCCCCTCAAACAATGAAAGCGTACATTATCCAAGGGGGCCACGAGAAACAATGGTGCTACTGGGAAAAGCAGGATTAACACCAATAAACGACAATTTTTTTTGTACATACTGTATATTTTGCAACTAAAGTTTACTTGTGAAACCAAGAGATGGGGCACTAGTACTTTACACAACTGTATTAACACAAATTTTTCCTTTTAAGCCTATTCACCTTCAAAAACAATTATGATGTATTACTTGTGAAATCAGTTATGTTCTGTAGACAATCTGGTAGCTAACTGCTCATAACCTACCAGTTAAATAAATTCAAAGAATATTCTTCTAATCTGGCTTCATCAATGGAGAGGAATAAACAGTCAACGTCTCCCATCCACTCCATAATGTACTGGTTAGGCACAGGAGTAAATTCAGCCAGAGACTCATTCCACCGAGATGCAACACTGAGCGTCATAGGAAGTCATTCCTGCCTTTGGCCATCAAACTTTACAACTCCTCCCTCGGAGTGTCAGACACCCTGAGCCAATAGGCTGGTCCTGGACTTATTTCCACTTGGCATGATTAACTTATTATTATTTAATTATTTATGGTTTTATATTGCTATATTTTTACACTTTTCTTGGTTGGTGCGGCTGTAATGAAACCCAATTTCCCTCGGGATCAATAAAGTATGTCTGTCTGTCTGTCTTGTCACCTCCCCGTTCTACAATTGCAAATGAAGCTTCAATCTCTGCAGAAAACCTGAGCCAGCACCTGGCTTTTCCTAGTGTCTGTGTAAGCAAACAGGTGCTGTCTGCAGCTTGTTGTACCACACCTACCAAAACAAGACTGTTACCTTAGCTGCATTATCTAAACAGAGCTAGGATTACTGCCGTGTAATCGGTGGTGAGGGTAGGATCAGTTTCAACTTCAGTGTACACAATATTCAAACATGCAGCCTGCAGGAGTTTGCGCATGGCTACCCAAGCTATTTGGCATCAGTGCCACAGCAAACCAGTGGCCATTGGAGAAGGGAGCGAGGGGAACATATGGAAAGATATCAACAATATCTGAGTCACATGGGGGATTTATTCCCCATGGTGCAGCTGGTGTGGTTGCTGCCTGACACCTCCATAATCGTCAGTATGAGCTTTTCCTCTGTACCACAAACGCTCATCCACCGTGTTGTTATCAATGCATAAACAATGGAACATTGAAATGGGCAGGACAGAGAGTGCAGCTGGTATCAAATCCCTAGTCCCATTTCACTTAACAATAACGAAGACTCTCAACTTTAACATGAAGCTTTGAACATCAATTGAGTGTATCAGGGTTGAAGCTCTCTCTGGTAGGCCAATGTGTGCAGTGTAGAAAATAAGACAAAAAAAACCCCCAAAATATCCTTGTACATTTTTGAAGTGTTGCCTGTATCCAGCAGACACACAGTATCAAAGGCAGTGGAGCAGTACAGCTGGTAGAGCTTCCACTCAAAGCTCCAACAACCTGGCTTCCTTTCTGACTTTTGGGGCTATCAGTGCAGAATTCCGGATTCCCCACATCCCAAAGATGTGTCTGTTAGATTAACAGGCCTCTGTGAATTGTTCCTTATGTAGGTATGTGAGAATAATTAGGGGTGGGGAGGGGTAAATGCATCAAGAATAAAGTGCGGAGTAGGACCAACATAAATGGTCACTTGAAGGTCAACATGGTGTGGCCGTGGGAAGTTTCCCTCATAGATGATTCATAAGAATCTGATGATCTTTTGTAAGACTCACCTTGAAACAGCTAGATAGAAGATGCCAAGTGAAGCCAGCGATATCCCAGTGTGAAATACCACTCCTACAGCCCCGTATTCTTTGAAGACTTGTTTCAGCTGCTGGGATTTGTTGAGCTTCTTACAATCACTGCTCTCAGATCTTCTGACTTCATTCCCACTTGTTCCGTTTCTGCAAACTGTCTGGGGGAGAGACAGAGTGAGAATGAAGGTTATTGCTGGAACAGAGAAAGAAAGCAACAAGGATCCACATCTAAACTGAGATTCCCTCAGACAAATGTAGTCATTATACCAGAAATGAAGTAAGTTTATCCTGTGGGGAATAACAAAAAGACATAATTAGGGATCACATCCTGATTTCAGAAATTGGAAGAAAGCCTTGTGAAGGTTCAATCCATAACAAAATAGTACTTCAATTGGCCGGAAGATATTCTGCTCAACATATTTTGGACTCCAGCATTCTGGTTCAGGATTTGCTGGCTCGGTGCAGACTTCAGTCACCAACTCAGAAAGGGAGAAAGAAAAATGAAGGCGATATGACACATAAGGAGAGGCCAAGACCTCCAACAGTCACTGCCTCTGCAGCTTGGGTTTGATTGCAACAAGTGGAAATGCACTTCTAGGAGGTGGCATAAATCTGATGGGACAAAGAATTTCCCTCTGTACTGTCAGATGATTGAAAAGCAGAATGTGACAGAAGCACCCTGCAGAGAAATTTGTATCCATACAGGGAAACATTTCAAGCTGATTACAAAAAAATAATTCTTCAAAACCTGGTTACCTGACTCTTCTCCCTCTGGAGATGGACAGGTAAGCTATTTATGTCCCACATTCACTGTTATCATTACTGGTGCTCTTGTGTTTGTGTTTCTACTTGATTGAAACCTTGATCAGATAGGCAGATGTTCAAGAAATATGAGGATAGAATTTTAAAATGAGCCACTTTAAATGCAACTTCCTGTCTAGTCTTCAGATACACCAGATCAAATCACAGTGCCACATCTTGGCACATGAGGTACCACAAGGAGCACTGGGAATGCTATTGAGAATCTTGAGGTCATTCCTAAGGAGTACACAGAGACCATGCGTCAGCAGCAAGCAGAGTCTGCCTCCGCAGGACAAGTTACCCACCCACTTGCCCTATCTGTGAAGGAGACCATGGCTCTCACAGTGACTTCACTGGACAACTTTGAACTCTCAACACAGGAATCATCCCCGATCTCAAGCAATCATCCACTATCTAACAAGAACACAGAACTGTGGAGAGCATAAACATTTGAAACAATTAACTGGGACATAAAAATAAATCACTCAGCATCACCAGAGTTCAAAGCAAACATATCTGCAACTTTCAGCAAGACCCTATAAATTTTATTCTGCTTTGTAGACAACCTAGAGCCATTCCTAATCAGACTCCAGACAGGCAGTGTGTAGACAAGGGAGAGTAACCTGCCTTAGTAGGAAAGGTATCTGTTCTTTAAGCACTGTTCACCAACCCATCCTCTAAATGGTGGACTGCTCTTCCTAGTACTCTTTAATTCCTGGTTCTTCCCCCTCTTTCAGCCTAAGTACTTTTTAGCTTCCAGATCTATCAGATGAACCCAATGTTTCGAGGCCAAACTGCTGCTGGAAAAAATACGTACTGTTCTAGCTTCTAGATGAGTAGTTCATTTTGTCTGAACATTACTTTCTATACATAAGCTGTTTTTTTTGTATCAATTCCTGTGTGAGTTAGTTTTTATTCTATTTGAAACATAAGGTGGAAAGACATACATCTCCATTCACTCTTTATTGCCCTTGAAGCAGCAATTTCTGTGAGTCTTAAGTTATTGGTAATGTTGGTAAACATTAGATATATTTTGAAGGAAATATTACAGTTAATTTTGTTGTTGTGCCACAAATTTACTCTTGTTTACACTGCACAGTTACGGAGGGTTGCAAATGCTACCTTGGTTAACACTTGCTGTGAGAATAATCAACAGTATTAAAATTTTCAGGCATGTAAAGAATCTGTATTGAATTTAATACTTATTTTACTTAACTCTCTGAAGTTTTGCAGAGAAGAAATTTCATTAAAAACCCTGAAGAAAGCTTTTGTCTTGGGTGATTGTTGCGAAGTTGTTTAGCTCACTGCATATGTGTGTACAAATGCACAGTGAGGGCAGTAGACATACATTTAAACATTTTCACCACCATTAGGATCAAAGTAGCAGAAAAAAAACTTTGAGTAAGAAACTTATTCCTCATGTTAAAAAAAACACTAAGGACGTAACCTACCTTCAAAAATACGGTACAACACTGCCATATACTTTCTGTTGTGTTTGTGAATTATTTAAAAATAATCTTTTTTGAAAGCAGAAATTGGGACTTTTTAACAACTTGCACTTGTATTGTGTTTCAATCGAGCAAAATGCCCCAAGGCATTTCTGAAAATAAACATGGACAATGAACAGCAGCAGAAATCTCCGTGCGAAGGCAAGGTTAAAAAAAAAACTAGCTCACGCCATCAGTATATGATTATACAGGGAAAATCTGCTTTGACAAAGAGGAAGTTCTAACCAAACTGTACGAAGCTGTATTAACTAGAAATGCCGCCACAAGTCACAAGTTAGCATGCTATACATCAATCTCCACCTTGACTCTCAATATATCAACTATTCAAAGTAACCATATGCATGAAGTCTTGTGCAACAAAGGAGACTAACTGGAGTCTGCACGCTCAAATGTACTGGCAAGGCATCAAAGGAACACAGAAAAAGCAAGCAACTTTAATGTCAATGAAGAAAAATGAGCTCAACAAATCTAACGCAAAATTTAGATTTGAGACAGCAAGGTGATCAGGTAATGTGTAATATCAGAGTGACATACAACATGCTGAACAATTTGTTAAACTGGATTAACATAATGGATGCACAATATTCACTCAACCAAGCTGGGGAAATGGAAGAACACAGATACACTTCACAATCAAATAATGCTAGAAAGTAGTCATGCATATACACTGCAATTAGCCCCAGAGGAACAGGCTGTCAGTACAATTCTTTCAGATAAAGTCCAGTGGGTGACAGCAGCTCCCTTATTGAGAGAGGGCGGAGGGGAGAAAGGATTACCACATGGGCTACAAAATCTCACTGTGAACAGCCATGGCCTCTGTCGATCGTGGTCGACCATGGGTAATGCGCCTCTGGTAGTCACTGGGAGTGGCTTCTCCAGGGCACAAGCCAGGGCAGGGTTGATATGGAGATCCGTCTGTTGCCCATGCAGTGGGACACCCCCCGCATGCTGATGACAGGTCCAAAGGAACGACGAAAGTCGATACAGTTTGGTGCCAGCGGCATCGCAGGAGATGCCGTGCCGGTGCTGGGTACAGCAGTCAGTCGTCTTCGGGTCTTTGACTCCGGATTTTTCCCTCGGGGCTTACTCCCAAAGCCTTTCCCGTGAAAGGTATAGCCGTAAGGCAGCGGAGGTTTGAAATCGGAGTTTTCCCCTCTCCTAGATGAGCTACCATCCCTGGTTAATGAGCCCCATCTGCCCGGAGCAACTGGTTTTAAGGTTTTAAGAGTATGAGAAGTGATGCTGATATAGGTGGCTAGGGCTGAACCAAAGGGGAAAGAATAGAGTCAAGGTATGAGGACACAAGTTCAGTGGGAGAATGGTGAAGGCACATGTATAGGTAAGTGTATAGTGTATGGGTAGAGTGAGTGGGTATGAAAATGGATACGGTAAAGAAATACCGGTAGTTAACAATTAGGAATTTGTGGGCCTGTTATGTTGTTGGGCAGATTGACCCTTGATACTAGGTAAGGGGAGAACAATATGTGACCCTGTTCTACCGGATAACGTGCCTGAGAACAAGCTAAAAGTGCTGATTTGCATTAAAGCGATCAATGACCTCGTCTCTAAAAATGTTTTTTACATTGTTTGGTTGAAAGCTTAATAGGATGCATTGCCCCTGGGGAGGCAGAGGCCGATTGTTGAAGGTCATCTCGACCTTGGTACTTGCAGGTGTGGTGGATGTATGTTGACTTAATACATGACCAGGACTTGGACTGGCTAAGTTGGGGTCATGTAAGCGTCGGATTGGAGGCCTAGCCCCTTCCAGCTGGACTGGGAGGTGGCGATAGTGCGATAAAGATGGGCAAGTCCCTTCTTGGGGAGACCACTCGCCTGGGTTCCACCTTCGGGCCGAGCAGCTGAACTCGCCAAGGACTTCCACCTTAGCCAGTCCACGGCCGATCGCCTGCTTCAGGAACCACACAGATGTTGCTAAGTATATTTGGCAGTGCAGACTACTAGGGGTTGCTTAAGTTAGCCCTACCTATCAGTGGTGTAGGTGGTGTACAATATAACACGTTTCTCACAACTCTGTATTTCTTCTCTGTATTAACAATAAAGTGGGTTTTGAAGTAACTATCAAGTTTGGGTCCATTTGTTCAAGCAAAACCAATTAGCTGCAGCATCCACCCATTACGACTATTCTATTTCGATCTTAGATTTGCGGAACAACACGGCAGGGATTAGAGCTGGGATTGAAGGGGGGAGGAAAGTTGGAGGAGTCAGAGAAGGGCAGAGGGTTAGGGTGTTCAGATAAGGTGGGGTGACAGGAAGATGGAGGCTCCAAAGACCCAAGCGACAACAGTGGAGGATACTTAACTTACATTAAGTTCTTTAAGAAAATTCTGGACGAATTTAGGGGAATATGTAAACATAGCTAAATTAGTGGTCTATCAACTGCCTCAGCACTCCAGTGCCATAGATCCCATGCCAATATTACGTACAGTCTGTGTGGAAGTGGCACAATCTCCCCGGAAACGTGGATTTCCTCTTAAATATCATGGAGGATTACCTGGCCACTGTGAATTTTTTCTTTAGTGTAGACAGATAGCAGGGTAAATACGTTATGAAAGTTACACTTTTAGAAGGAAAAAGTTAATTGGGTGGTGTGTAGCATAGTGGTTAACACAATGCGTACAGTACCAGTGACCCAGGTTCAATTCCTGCTGCTGCTTCATTTGCGTAAAATAAACATAGTAACACTAATGCATGCATTTTCCCAGTAAGAAGTTGATGAGTACGACAGGAAGAGTACATAACAAGACAGGCAACGAAAGGGTCTATATTTCGAACTACTCTATACACAATGGGCTGAACTACCTCCTGTGTCGCAAGGAAGCAGAAGATCTTTTTGTAACAGGACAGCTATTGGTTCTCTGTTCACGAACGGTTTAACCAAATTTGCAGATGAGAAGCAATCATCTTTGAATGGGAAGCAGATCTCTGACACACTTCAGGGGTGAGCTGTTTCATGTTCCTGGGTGTCAAAATCTCCGAAGATCTATCCTGGCCAAACATGTTGATGCAGTTACGAAGAAGGTGTTGTATACCTATGTTTCACTAGGAGTCTGAGGAGATCTGGTATGTCACAAAGACACTAGCAAATTTCTACAGATGTAGACAGCATCCTGTTTGCATCATTATCTGGTATAAAGGCACCAATGCACAGGATAGGAAAAAGCTGTAGGGGGTTGTAAACTCAGTCAGTTCTATCACGGGCACCAGCCTCCTCAGCATCTTCAAAAGGCAATGCCTCAGGAAGGTGGCATCCAACAATAAGGACATCCACCACAGAGGACGTTCCCTCTTCTCATTACTACCAGACAGGAGGTACAGGAGCTTGAAGTCACATGTTCAATGCTTTAGGAATAGTTTCTTCCACTCTGCCATCAGATTACTGAATAGTCAATGAATCCATGTACACTACTTCACTATTTTGCTCTCTTTTTACACTACTTCTTTCTTTTGTACTCTTCCCTATAGTATTGTAACTTGTAGTATGATCTTATGTATTGCATTGTACTGCTGCCACAAAACAACTCATTTCACAATGTTATGTCAGTGTTGATAAACCTGATTCTGATTCACTGCAGAGATTTACGCTAAATTAATTTTACAGGTGGAAAATTCTAAAGATTGGAACACTGCAGGTAGAAGTTCAGAAGTGAGTTGCATTTGAAAGCTATCAATGACTGGAGGATTGCACTTCTGTTGAGCAAAGCAGAGTAGCTTAATAGAACCTGTCACACAAAATCATGACTGCTTCATTAATGCTGGATTAAAGAGCACTGACGTCTCATTGAATTAAGTTATTAAGACATTGATCAGCCTGTCAGCTACCTAACTGTCAACACTCCAACCAAATTTGAAAGCATAGCCCAAAAGACAGAGCAGCAGAATTCAGTCATTCAGTCCATTGAGTCTGTTTTGACATTTGATCATTGCTGCTTTAATTTCTACCTCTAACCCATTCTCCTGCCCTCTGGCTGTAACCTCTAACTCCCTTACTAATCAAGAACCTATCTACCTCTGCTATAAATACACACAATCCCATGCCTCCATGGCCATCTATGTCAGATTTCACAGATCCACCACCCCTCACTAAAGAAATTCATCCCCATCTCTTTTTTTTTTAAACACAGATGTCCTTCTATTCTGAAATTGTGTCCTCTGGTCCTATACTCTCCCACTATAGGAAACATCCTCTCCATATCCACTCTATCTAGACCTGTCAATATTAGTTAGGTTTCAATGAGATCCCCTCAGTCTTATAAACCCCAGTGAGTACAGGCCCAGAGCCATCAAACACTACTCATAGGTTAATCATTTCATTCCTAAGATAATTCTCAAACCTCCTCTGAACCCTCACCAATGCTAGCACAGCCTTTCATAGTTATGGGGCCCCAAAACAGTTCACCATATTCCAAATGCAGTTTGACCATTGCCTTATAAAATCTCAGCATTACATAATCATTTTTGTACCCTAGTCCTCCCAAAATGAATACTAACATTGCATTTGCCTTCCTTACTACCAACATAACCTGCAAGCTAGCATTTAGGCATTCCTGCACTAGGACTCCCCAGTTTCTGGATTTGCTCTGTTCCAAAAATTGTTTACGCCTTTATTCCTTCTACCAGTGTGCATGACCACAAACTTCCCTATATTGTGTCTAACCCCTGACTAAACTATCCCCAATTACAACTACATTTTTCTTCCCTCCCCCCACACTTAAAATACCTACGTGAACCATGCTTCAGTTGCTCATCCTTCCTACAATTCCACTCTCATCTTCACAGTGAGGAGCAATCTCAAACCTGTTGGGTAATCTCAAGAGCTGAAGCTCCTCCATTACTACCTTCTGGATCCTTATACTTCATATCCTCTTGTCCCTAGCCACAGACTGAATCAGTGTGACTGTCTCCTGAAACAAAGTGACTCGGTAGTTCATCCCCTCCCTGACACTTTGCAGTGTTTGAAGCTCAGATTCCTGTCCCCAACTCTGAGCTTGAGTTCCTTGAACAGCCAGTTCTTGCCTCAGACGTGGTCACCAGGAATCACAATGGGGTCCACGCGCTCCCACATCATCTGATTCTGAATCCCTATTCTATTTCAGTTGCTGTGATGTGGTATATTTTTAGTTAACAACTATGAAAAAAAACTTACCTGTACTTATCTGCAAAGCCTCTCTGGCGAAGCTTCTCGAGCCAAAGATAGAGACTCCTACACTGGTCGATTCATATTATGGCCAATCCAAATACTGCTTTCACTGCCTTAACTCCACCTCTTCTCGCTAAAGCCTCCTGCACCAGTTCCCTACACTAACTCTATCTACTACCAAAAAGGCTGCTCTGCTTGAAGTTCACTTCTTTTTATAGGTCCAAGTGAAACTCGCACACAATAGACCTACTTTATTCTCAATGGTTCCTGCTCTTACATAGATGTTGCTCTTGCTACTCCAAAGTAAGGAGATGTCTAATTGGCTACATGCAATACCACAGATCCTGCTTAACCTTTCATGGGTAAGTAATCAGACAGCTTGTGTTTGAAAGGACCCTATAGTTCCCTTGAAATTTAGGGAACAGAATATCACAGTACAACTTAATAGACCTCAGTGTTATTCTAGTACATTATAAACATTGTTACATCCTGTTTTACTGCTGTGGAGGATTGCTCAAGCCTGATTTTAAATTTTGGGGAGTAGTTTGTTTCTTCTTGTGGCAGAACCTAGAAATTGGGGTTACTATTTATACATCGGGGGTCACTCGCTTTAGACAAAGCTGACATGATTTTTTTTTGTCTTGTAAAAAATGATGGGGAAAATCTCTTATCAAAGGGCAATAGGAACAGAGTCAAAAATTTTCCAAGGCAAAATCTGATAGATTCTTGTCAGCAACTGGAATGTGGAATTATTATTCCATTGCATGAGATCATGGTTGATCTGACTATATCTGACTCAAGAGGATGACGAGAGGTTTGTATGCGATCAGTCTCATTACAGATCAAGCCTATTCTTCAAACCCCAACATCTGTTTGAAAATGGAGTTAAATTATTTCTGTGGTTTCAGAGCGTAACTGAGGTAAGTTACACAATGGCATCACTGTACTAACTTTCCAGTTTTTAGTGAGTCTTTAAACCACAGGAAACTGTTAACAGTTAAGGTCGCTTTAATTTCCACACAGTGGCACTGCCTTTCAAGGTCTAGCGTTAAGTGAGGACAGGGAGAATAATGAATGAGACAAGAAGTTGGTAACACTCCACAGGTCCTGCAAAGCACCCAATTAGAATGCACAGTCAAATAAAAGTGCCCTGCATTCCCCATCTCAGAACCAACACCAATAAAAATATTGCAGTTTCTAGAAATTTACAGCAAATGTGGAGGAAATATTACTGAAAGATCATTGTCAAAAAATGTCTCTCTCAGCAGTTCTGACCTAATTAGCTTAATATTTCCTACATTTCCTGTTTTAATAAAACAAGAAAATGAACATACAAGAAACTTGGAGTGACCCCCCCCCCCCCACCCACCCATATTAATCATTTGGAATCCAAATACCTTTGTAGTTTCCACATATGTTACTTAAAAACTGAAGTTGGTTTTTACAAATCCATCAAGCCCCTACACCTGACTAAGAGTCCTACTTATTTAGACTGGACAAAAAATTTCCCCTCCCATAAATGCCCAAAGGTATTTTGGGAATATTACAGAACTGAGTCTGTGTAGGGACTCCTGAGGACAGCTAACAGAATGTCAAAATACACAGAGTGAGTCTATACTTAACCTTTAACTTTCCTTTGGAATCTTATAGCTAAATGACTTCAATATTATTAAAGCTCATGATCCCTGTTATGTGTGATGCACAACTTCTAAGATGGGAAGACAACTTTTAACTTAGAAGATGAGAAGACAATAAAATCCAATACATTTGTTGTTATTCCTCTCCACAGTACCCCCTGCAAACACCCCATTTAAACTGCTTCACAAGGGGCTAAGTACAAAGCCTAAAACAGCCTTAGGGAGATCTCACCCCTGGATAAAGTGCTCTCCCATGCGTAAGAGAGCAGTTTTAATAGCTGCCTGCAGTGACTTCATGCTGCTGATCTCTGGAGCAGAAAAGCAGATCAAGCCAAATCATTAATGACCAAGAGACCTCCGTTAGGCTCACTGTAGCATCATGAAAATTTCTGCATGTTTGTTAATAAGGACAAAAGTCAGACTTTAGAAAATGCCCTGCACTGTTTTAATGACTGCCTTGAACAAATTTTAATGGAGGTAAATTGCCAAAATTAACTTGGTCAACTTTAAGGTTTTTTTTTGCTATTTGACCATGAAGGACAGCCAAATATTTCTGAATTCAGTCCAAGGGTAACTCTACACTGTTGGAGGTGCCCTCTTTCAAATGAGGAATTAACCAAAATCCTGTCCTCCCTTAGCGAATGATGGAAGATGCTCTGGCATCATTTTAATGGTGGACAGACACGGGCCCTTAACAGAATGATGTATAGAGAGATCTTGTGGTCAAGTTCATAATCCCCTGAAGTAACTGCACAAGTTGATAAGGTAGTAAAGAAGCATACAGCTTCATTGCATTTATTAGTCTAGGCATTGAGTTGAAGAGTCAGGAAGTTACACTGCAGCTTTATAAAACTCTGGTTAGACTGCCTCTGGAGCACTGACTGCATTTAATTCTGGTCACCCCATTATAGGACAGACATAGAGGCATTGGAGATGGTGCAAAAGAGTTTACTAGGATTTTGTCTATATCACAGGTCATGTGCTAGGAAGAGAAAATGGACATGGTTGTATTGTTTTCTGTGCAGAGAAGCTGAGGAGACACCTAACACAAGTTTTTAAGATTATGAAGGGTATAGATAAAGTAGACAGCCACTGTCTATTTTCCACGGAAATATCTAAAACTAGAGGCGTGCATTTTAGATAAGAGGAGGCAAATTCAAAGGAGATATGCGAGGCAAAGTTTTTTTTAATTTATTACACAGCAACTGGTTGGTACTTGGAATAAGCTGCCAGGAGTGGTAGTGGAGACAAATATGATATGACTTGTTTGAAGGCTCTAGGGAATCACATGAATATAAGCCAATAAGACCATAAGTCAGAGGAGCAGAATTAGGCCATTTGGCCCATCGAGTCTGCTTTGCCATTCAATCTTAGCTGATCCTTTTTTCCCCTCCTCAGTCCCACTCCCTGACCTTCTCCCCCTAACCTTTGATAACATGGCCAATCAAGAGCTTATCAAGCTCGGCCTTAAATACACCCAATGACTTGGCCTCCACAGCTGCCTGTGGTAACAAATTCCACAAATTCACCACCCTCTGGCAATATGACAATGGAGAGGTAATATTTCTGTAGTCAAAAGGGATGAGGTAATTAGACTTTTGATTACTAGTTTAATTAGCTCAGTACAACATTATGGACCAAAGAGTGCATGCCTGTGCTGTACAATTCTATGTTTCATGTTGTTCAAAAGGAGCAGAGTGCATGGCAATTTATTCTTAGCCTGTAGCCACATGGTATACCACTTCCAAAATTAGGCTTTAATCACATCCAAGGAACTGAATTTTGGTAAAGAAGTAAAATACACAGTTGCTACTGCATAACATGGTTAGTACTACCAACCAGGATGTCTTTTTAAGCAGAAAAGTCCTGTCACTTTCATGGCTAATATTAACTCCCCAACCACTTGTAAATTAGAAATAAAATCTGAAATTATTAGAAATACTTATGAGGTGTGGCAGCAATAATGCAGAAAGAAACAGAATGATATGTCAGAGGACATCAACCTGAAATAATATATCTGTTCTCGCGCCCCATAAATGCTGTCTCACCAGCAGAGTGCGCTGTAAACATTCAGTATTTACTTCAGATTTCCAGCATCTGCATGCTTTTAATATTCAACTACTAAAACAAGTTAACATTGTTGTGCATTGGTAACAGATCCTACAAACCATATATAGTAGAATAGCTCGATGCAATTATTTGGTTAGGGATTGTCAGTTAATGGGATTATTACGTATGACAATTTTAATAGCTGTGTCTTTTGTGTTCTCAGAGTTATTTTTAAATGCTATTTGCATTTTAAACAAATAAGCAGTGAAACTATAGCCACATTTCCAAAAACTAAATACAATAAATGTATTTTGACTTGCTAATATTCATAAATATTTCCTGAAGAATCATGTTTCATAAAATTTGCATGCTTTCAAACTGAAGATCTTCAGCTGTACTGCTTTTAATAAATCTGTCATTGATGGCGATGCACTCTGGGCATCCTGAAGACAAGGAAATTATTTATTTAGTTCACATAAGATTTTTAGAAAATATTTATTCTCAGCTTCTTTGTTAATGTAGTGAAGAGTTTAAATTAAATTCAAGAGTATACAAACTAGCATAGACTCAATGGATCAAATTGCTTTCTATATCACAAGGAATTTAAACTTTCTGAGGGAAGATTGGAGCCATACATGTCGTGGGAGAGACTATATCATATAAATAGCTATAAATCTATTTGCATCAAGCCTGGGTCCATACGTAAAATTGCACAATCTATAGTAATCATTTTTTAATATTAGAGTAATATTGTAAATACAGTATAGTCAAGTCACTTTTTATTGTCATTTCGACCATAATTGCTGGTACAGTACACAGTAAAAACAAGACATTTTTCAGGACCATGTTGTTACATGAAACAGTACAAAAACTAGACTGAACTACATAAAAAACAGCACAGAAAAAAAACTACACTAGACTACAGACCTACCCAGGACAGCATAAAGTGCACAAAACAGTGCAGGCATTACAATAAATAATAAACAAGACAATAGGGCAGTAAGGTGTCAGTCCAGGCTCCGGGTATTGAGGAGTCTGATAGCTTGGGGGAAGAAACTGTTACATAGTCTGGAGTCCGATAAAGCATTCTTTGTTATTTACATAATTCATTATGGGTTATATGTAAGAAGCACGTGAATGGCATACATCATTATGCCACACATTATATGCAATCGCCTTACTAAAGATAAACTACATGAATTTTCCCAGATTCCGAGTTTTTCTTTTCAGTTAGTTTCTGGAGTCACAAAACATAACAGTGGTGACAAGGAAGTTTTAAAATGAACCTGAACAACCTACATGTTGAAGCACAGCACGTTTTTTTTCTTGGGAAGGGGAGAGAGATGGTAGAGTTAAAAATGGCAAAAAAATGATGAAATTCACAGGTTCATATACAGTGAGTACCTGCTGATAATAATAAGTAAATAAGAAGAAGAAATGGCTGGCTACATTGGAGAGATAGATGCATTCGATTGCACAACAGTTAACTGGATGATGTATACTGCATAAATTCAGCAGTATTTTGAAGTAAATGAAATGTGTACTGGTGATGCTGAGTGTAAGAAGTAGAAAGGCACACAGTTTGCCTAGCAGTTTGATTACTCCAAGCAAACCAGCAGAAATTAGCTTTGCTCATATTTTGAAAGTAATACAGGAACATTTAGAACCAAAACCATTTTTGATTGCAGAACAATTTAGCTTTCATAAGCGGTATCAAAACAAAGGGGAGTCTGTGTAAGGATGTTTTCCAAAAAACAAAGGAAGTGGTTATGCTAGACACTGTACTCACACATTATGATCTCATCATCCGTTGAAACTCACCTTATTGTATAGGTGCACCCACGTCATGTTAAGAGTGATGGAAGTGAACACGCAATAGCCTTTGTATCACACTCCCTTAACGCTGCAGAGAAAAATTATGCACAGATTGACAGAGGCCTTGAGTCTGGTTTGGGGTGTAAACTGTTTCAATCAGTACTTGTATGGGTGCGAATTTACCCTCATTACTGATCATCAGCCACAGGTGTCCATTTTTCAATCCACAGAAGGTTTTTCCACTAACAGCAGCAGCATGAACAGCAGCTCTGTTTTGTGAAGGATGCAATTACAAGATCAAATTCAAGAGGATGATTAATCATGGAAATGCTGATGGATTGTACCGTTCAAGTGGGCACTCCTCTTGTCATATTCTCACTAATGCAAATCAACAATCTTCCTAATGCAGCAAGGATGATCCAAAGGGAAACCAGAAAAGACAGCACACTCTCTCAGGTCTACATGACCACCTAAATTGGTTGGAATATGCAGCAGAAATTCCAGTTTCCCCATTTTTACCAGGACTGGAATGAACCTTCCCTTGACGAAGGTTGCCTTATGTGAGGATTGAGATTTGATGTACCATCCAAGCTGAGAGCTGAAGTGTTGGAGGAGCTATACTGCAATCATCTAGGCACGGTCAATATGAAAGCATTGGCTTGAAGGTTTGCCCAGTGGCCTGGATAAATCAGCAGATCGAGCAGCTTCCCTTGCATTGTTTGGGATCCCGTCACGTCCAGAAGAAAGCTGTTAGAAACACTTTCATCTGTCCCAGCGTCATCTCCAACAACCTCCACAGAGGAAGCCCCAGTATCCGACATTGTTTCACATTCACAAGTCTCATCTGCCAAGCAAAGTGATTCCCCCTTTGTCAGGAAAAACGTTACCACGCAAGAGTAAGAAATCGTCCACAGTGTTTAAATGTTTAGGCCTGAGTGGGACAATTTAAAATTTACTATGTTGTGAATGTCTGCATAGTAGTTGTAGTATATACTATTATCTAGAGAACAACACATTTCATATTTGAGTTGAGATGCATTCTATATTGAGTTGGAGTTTATAGCTGAACAGGGAGGAGTGTTGTGTATTTAATATTTTAATAATATTTGAGTAATATTCTAAATATATTGCTTGATTAAGCATTCTTTGTTATTTACATAATTTATTACGGATTATCTGTAAGAATAATCAGGAATGGCAAACATCATAAGACACCATGTCATATCTGAGTGTCTCACTAAAAAAAATCTAAGTACACAAGTTATCCCAGGCTCCCGTGTTTCTCTTTTTGATTATTTTCTGGAGTTACAAAACATAACACATATAATCTAAGAAGGGTGGATAACATATTTAAAATCTGATCCTCAGTCTAATGTAGAAGGACTTATTCCAGCTTTTGTAAAGATAAAACCTTTAAAACTGAACAGTTTATAGAAACAGACGACAAAATAATGTACAGTATCACCAGAACCATTTCCACTGGTGATACCAATTTCCCACAGGCACAACATTCAAAGCATATGTGGCATCTGGAAACTTGATTCTGAACAATGATTGCTACTTCAAGGCTGACGTCTTTTTAAGGATAATTTCATATGAATAATTGCTGTCTGGTTGCAAATGTATTCAAGGTGAATCTGAGGAAGTCTATGACAAGCTTTTAAATGATGCTGTACAAGTTGCATGCCATCTTGGACAATCCACTCCATAATGTACTGGTTAGGCACAGGAGTACATTCAGCCAGAGACTCATTCCACTGAGATGCAACACTGAGCATCATAGGAAGCCATTTCTGCCTGTGGCCATCAAACTTTACAACTCCTCCCTCGGAGTGTCAGACACCCTGAGCCAACAGGCTGGTCCTGGACTTATTTCCACTTGGTATAATTTACTTATTATCATTTAATTATTTTTTGTTTTATTTTGCTATATTTCTACTCTACTCTTGGTTGGTGCAACTGTAACGAAACCCAATTTCCCTTGAGATCAATAAAGTATGTCTGTCTGTCTGAATGACATACCGTACATTTTGTAGGAGCTTCTCATGTACCAAGATATACATACTGCATTGGACATCAAGAACTCACTGAGGGCATCTACTTCTCAGTTCTTGGATAAATTTACTTTGAACTTTGGAACCTCTGAATGATTTGGTGTGAATGTCCAAAGCTTGATCAGTAATTTTGTGGATGACCAGGAAATGTTTGAATAGTGAAGAACAGTATTTTGGATTACAGGGGATCTTGATTTGTTAAGAAAATGGGCTGAGGAGTAGCGAATGGATTTCATTACTGGTAAGTGTGAGGTGATGTAGTTTGGAAAGTCAAGCCAGTATAGGACTTCTACTATGAATGGTGGGAAACTGGGGAGTGTAATGGAACAGCAGGACCTACAAGTACAAGTCCACAGTTTGCTGAAAGCCGTGTTATAGGTTGACAGGATGGTGAAAAAAGCATTCAGCATTTAAAAGCAGTGATTTTTCACACAGAGTGTGCTGAGTACATGGAACAAGCTGCTAGATGATGTGATTAAGACAGCTACAATAGTATCATTTAAGCAACACTTCAATAGATAAGATGCAAGATAGGTGGGCGATCTGTAACATGATTCATAGAACAGTACAGCACAGGAACTGAACATTTGGCCCAGAATGTTGTGCTGAACCTGCTAAAAGGCAAATCTAAAACACCCAAACACTAATCCCTCCTACCTACACCACATCCACATCCTTCCAGCTTCCTCACAGCCATGTGCCTATCCAAATGTCTCTTATAAGCTTCTAGTGTATTTACCTCCACCACCATACTAGATAGTACATTCCAGGCGTCCACCACTCTGAGTGAAATATTTATCCCTCATACCCCCCCCTTGAACCTAACCCCTCTCACCTTCAATGCACGTTCTCTGGTATTAGGCATCTCAACCCTGGGAAATAAATACTCTCTGTCCACTCTATCTATGCCTTCCATAATCTTGTAAACTTCTATCAGATCTCCCCTCAGCCTCCGGCACTCATGAGAATTCAACCCAAGTTTATCCAGTCTCTCATTATAGCACATGCCCTCTAAATCAGGTAATATCCTGGTAAAGCTCTTCTGCATCCTCTCAAAAGCCTTCCTATAGCGGGGAACCACAACTATACGCAACGCTGCAGATGTCGCCTAACCAGAGTTTCATAATGTTGCAACATAACCTCCAGACTTTTGAACTCGATGCCTTGACTAATAAAAGCAAGCCTTCCATAGACCTTCTGAACTACATTATTGAACTGTGTAGCCACTTTCAAGAAACTATGATCTTGGATCCCAAGATCTCTCTGCTCAGCAACATTGTTAAGCACCTTGCTCTTGACAGTACACTGTCTCCTTGCATTTGCCCTACCAAGGTGTAACACCACACATTTATCTGGGTTAAACTCCATCTGCCATTTCTCAGCCCATGTCGGCAACTGATCTATATTGTGCTGTACTCTTTGCCATTCCTCTACAATATCCACAACTCCACCTATCTTGGTATCATCCGCAAACTTACCAACCCACCCATCTACATTGACAAAAACACTGGAGAAGTGGTTAAACTTTACAGTGCAGAACATAAACTGGCCTATTACAAACACCACAAAGACTTCAGCTGTGGCTGTTTTAAGCTGCACAGCACGTTTCCATTTTAGAACCTGTTAACAGAAGAGAAAAGGAGCAGCACTGGACCATCAAGCCCCTCAAACCTGCCTCACCATTCAACAAGATTATGGTTAGTTTACGCTGGATCCTTCCTGCAACCATTCCCCTTAATTCGCAATTCTTACATAAGAACATAAGAAATAGGAAGAGGAATAGGCCATCTGGCCTGTCAAGCCTGCACCGCCAGTCAATAAGTTCATGGCTGATTTGGCCATGGACTCACCTCCTTGAAATATTCCCTGAAATACTTATCCAACTCTACCTTAAGTACATTTGTGAATGTTAGTAAAAGTATCACTGAGCTAACATTTGAAAGCAGGAAGAATTATGCAGATTACAAATGAAATTGCCTGCAGGATTTTGTTCATAGATAAAAGACAGTTGGCAACAATAATTGCAAACTGTGTTTGACTTCTGTCAGCAATTTACACTGAGAGTTCAGATTCAGTGCTGCCGCCGTTAACATTGAACAGCAGTGACCCAGTTGCCCGTATGTGCTCTTCTCCATACCCGGCAACGTCGCTTCCTGGCAATTTATCAAAACAAGAGCTGCTCAGCCAAGAGCACCAGCCTGCTGCACTGTGCATCGGCCAGAACGAGGTGGAGAAGCGAGCAGGCTGTTGATAGGATAGAACAGGATTAAACAGAGGGCCTCCCTATCTCAGTGTAATCTGAGAATCAGCAGGGCATCCGTGTCTCACCATCCCAAAAGACACCAAGTGATGCATCTGCTCTAAAACTGGAACATAATCTACCTTGAAAAGGTATTCTTAATCAAACAAACTCAAAACTGCTCTCTGCACCAGGGTATGTACAGGCAATAGAAATTACAGGTTGCAATGCTGCAGTTCAATTAAATCCTAGGTACTGTACTTAATCCTCTTGATTAAATCCTAGAGATAATGGAATCTGAGTACTACAGCAGAATGAGGCCATTCAGTCCATCATTCTTGTGGCTTTAAACAAAAATGTGTACTTAAAGCTGGTATGACATATGGGTCAGTCAAACAATTCCTTAAAATATTGATAATATAACTTTGTGAATGAAGTTAGGTTTCCAATACCAAATTAGTTATAAATGACTCTTTTGGGATTACTTCATTTTGAAAGGCACAGGAGGCCATTCATCCTAATGGGACCACACTGGCAATCATCAGAGCAAGTCTGTCTGTCCTAGTTCCCTTTCCCTCTGTAATTCTACAACTGCTTCACGTGCTGATCAACTTCTCTTTGATTTTTCTGCTACCTGCCTACTTTAAAAAGGTTATGTGCTGCTGCTGACTAATCCACCACACATCTTTAAACTTGGGGGAGGAAAATTGACCGCCTGCAGAAACTTGAATAACTACAGAGAAAACATGGAAATTCCACACAGATTGCAGCATATTGAAGCCAAGTCCTCAGAGCTGTGATACAGCAGCACTAACTGTTACTGGTGTAACACTGATCAAAGTTAGCCAAATAATAAGAGGAATTGAAAACTTTCAGCTCTTGATGTGCTTGACTTCAAATTTTAAGAGTTTGATTTCTCACCACTCAGGAATAGAAACAAAAAACAATTCACACATTAACCCATATTCCTGGATGTCCTGGGCTCCGTTACTTGTTTCTCGTTTGTAAGTCCCACATCGAAACCCTTCTCACATGCTGTTCAGAATCCCAATCAAACTGATGTCTAAAGCAACTGGATACCTGTTATAATCTAGGACAATTTTACTGAGATTAGTGAAATGGGACAACTATATGGAGACTGAATGCTCCAGTGGGACACTGAGCTGTTAGGGGTATGATGGCTTATATCAGCACTGTTGGGGTCCATCAAAAGCAATCATACAAATATATTTAAAATTAAACAAAACATCAGAAACCTCATTTTATTTCCTTAAAAACAGAAATCACTGTATGGAACTTGATGTGGTTTCCTTGTAATGAGTTTAATGCAACTCTCGTCTTTCTCTCTAAATTGTTCTGGTTCGCATACGTTTCATCCTGTAGTTTTCTGCATCACCCTCACAGCCTGGATGAAGCAACAATGCATTGAATTGCACATAGTCTGCCATTTGCTCTCTTATCTTGTTCCACTTCTGCACTGGAAAATAGCAAGCATCCTTATCTATTCTCACAAGCCTTCACGTAAACCGCCTTAGAGCAGATATGGACAACGTACTATCTAAATGGCACCGGGGGAAAAAAACGGCCAAATTCTTCACAACACAGAGTTTTGAAAAACATTACGCTGGAACATTAAGAACCAACTCTGAACTTGAAATCAGCAAAAAAAAAATCAAGTTACACTTGTGTATTAACTTTATGTGCACATGTAGATATTTACTTATGTGTCTCTTGACCCAAGCAATAGCTTCCTTACTGACTGAGCTCAGCATTTAGACCACTTCTGCTTTGTGGGAAAACAATCCTGGACAAAACTTGTTATAGCTACAGAGAAAGTTAGCATAAAAAGGTAATCATTTGCCGCATGTTATCTTTGGCCTGTTCTACTCTCAACAATGATAATTCACACAATGAGTCAGGACTGACAAAAATGAGATTGGCAGCAATGTCATCAAGGTCACGTATCCTTGCTGAATTGTCACATTGGCTGAATGGCCTTCTTCTGTGCTTATTGTTCCTGTGAACTTTCCCTGAAACTAAACCCTGCATCTTTGTGAGCACTGAACAAGACAAAAAACATTGAATGATGGTTGTTACGAAACCAAATGGACAGTTGAAAATGGCATTGAATTTATAGTCATTGAACACTGCAGCACAGAAACAGACCCTTTGGCCCATCTAGTCCATGCTGGACTATTAATCTGCCTAGTCTCATTGACTTGCACCCACACCATACCCCTCCCATCCGTGAACCTATCCAAATGTTGCTTTAATATTGAACTCGAACCCATATCTACAAATTCCGCTGGAAGCACATTTCAGACTCTCACCACCCTCTGAAGTTGTTCCCCCCATGTCACCTTTCACCATTAACCCATGACCTAGTTCTAGTCTCACAAAACTGCAGTGGAAAAAGCCTGCTTGCTTTTACCCTATCTATAACCCTCATATTTTTGTATACCTCTTTCAAATCTCATCTCATTTTTCTATGCTCCAGGGAATAAAGTCCTAACTTATTCAACCTATCCCTATAGTTCTGATCCTCAACTCTGGTAACATCCTTGTAAATTTTCTCTGTACAGTCGGTCCTCCTTATCCGTGAATTCCGCATGCGCGAATTCAACCAACCGCAAATCGCGAAAACCCGGAAGTGCTCTTCCAGCACTTGTTGTTCTAGCATGTAACAGACTTTTTTTTTCTTGTCATTATTCTCTAAACAATGCAGTATAACAACTATTTTACAGAGCATTTACATTGCATTAGGTATTATAAGTAATCTAGAGATGATTTAAAGTATACGGGAGGATGGGCATGGGTTATCGTGGATCGGGATCTGAAAAAAATCGGAAGTTCTCTTACTAAGTAAGTCGGAACAGGTACATCCGGTATTATTTAGCGTCAGTTAGTCAAACGTTGGTCTTAGTATATAGTATATATTTTACCTTTCTATGCATATAAAACACTTAAGAACATATGTTTCAGCGCCGGGCTTGGGAAGTTCCCGAGTTTGATCCAGTGACAGACCACTTCCGAGTGCGCTCTCCACTGTGCCGGGTTGATGTGGAGGATCAAAAACCCAAAAGCCCAAAACCCAATAATTAAACCACTGCATTGCTTAGTAATAATTGTAGCTTTCATCGGGGCAGGGCCTTTCTCACTTTATCCTTTAAAATTGTTCCAATCATTGACTGACGTAGCCTAACGATTTTCCAATGACCGATGGTATTTCATCTCTTTCCGATCGCTTTATTATTTCCACTTTATTTTCAATTGTGATCGTGATTATTCTTGTGAACAGAAACACTGCGGATTCAGAGCACTGACGCCGGGTCCTAATGTCCACCGCACTGAGACAGGTTAAATAAGGTCTGGGGTTCCACTGGGTCCTAAAGACCACCGCACTGAGCCAGATTAAATAAGGGACTTGAGCATCCGTGAATTTTGGTATCCGCGAGGGGTCCCGGAACCAATCCCTCATGGATAAGGAGGGCCGACTGTACTCTTCCAATCTTATTGATATCTTTCCTGCAGGTAGGTGACCAAAACTGCACTCAATACTCCAAATTAAGCCTTACTAATGTCTTATACCACTTCAACACAACATCCAACTTCAGTACTCAATACTTTGATTTATGAACGCAATGTGCCAAAAACTTTCTCTATGACCCTATCAGTGGTGCCACTTACAAGGAAATTTTGGATGTGTATTCCTAGATCATTCTGTTCCATCACACTTTTCAGAGCCCCACTGCTCACCACGTAAGCCCTACCCTGGTTTGCCCTTCCAAAATGGAACAGCTTGCACCTGTCTGCATTCAATTCCATCTGCAAACACGAGGAAATCTGCAGATGCTGGAAATTCAAACACCACCACACACAAAATGCTGGTGGAACACAGCAGGCCAGGCAACATCTATAGGGAGAAGCACTGTCAATGTTTCATCCTGACGAAGGGTCTCGGCCCGAAACGACGACAGCGCTTCTCCCTATAGATGCTGCCTGGCCTGCTGTGTTCCACCAGCATTTTGTGTGTTCAATTCCATCTGCCGTTTTTAAGCAAAATTTTCCAGTTGGTCCAGAACCTGCAAGCTTTGATCATCTTCCTCGCTGGACACTATTTCTGAATCTTGCATTGAGTTGCTGTCACATGATTGGCTAATTAGATACAAGGATTAATGAAATGTGTAGGTATTCCTAATAAAGTGGCCACTGAGTCTATGTGATTGAAGAGAGACCTCTAATAAACAAAGAAACCTTATACTACAGTTGCTAGAGGAGTTCTAAAGAAAAAAACAGATAATTGTTGCCACAGGACATTACCATGTCTAGACATGGTGGGTCATCATATAGAGGTGCAGCTCAAAAATACTCCAACACCACTGGTGAATTGGTGCATAATGACCGTATTGGGCAACATTCAGCAATCAATTGAATGCTGGAATCCGAATAAAACTTTGTGATTGTGTTCTATTCTCAATCAACTTTAGTGTGCCCAGAGAGACAAGGGTTGGCTGGTTTCAAGGGGAACCACAGAACTAATACAGTCTGAACTGGATCCCTGATGGTTGATTAGGAGGTGGGATCTGTGTAGAATCAAGTGGTGCAGGATATATCCAAACTATAATTCTTGAGGAGGCATTACTCACAGAACAGTCAGCTCCCTGGACTCAGTGTTCATACTTCTACAATCTCAGGAGAGATGGACTGGACATCGTCTGACATTAAGTGGATTATTCCAGCACTGTAACAGAGACCATGATTGGGGCAGATCACAAGCAACTCCAGTGGAAGTTGAAGGTTTTTAAAAGAAAGCTGTAGGCACACAGGTTCCACTTTCCACTTGTGTACTGGAAATGACATTAAACATCCCTGAATCCAAGTATGTACTTTAGTAGTATTCCAAGAAAAATGGGACTTTCTGAGAGTCAGTCGAGGACACTACTCAAAGCAATTGAGATGGAATTTTAATACTGGGCAGCTGGAGAGAGGGAAGAGATGACATAGGCAACATTAAAAATGCCAGGTCCCAAATCAACCATAAAAAAACAACCAGCAGAGTGAATTTGAGGCCTCATTTGCTACAGATTTGGAGCAAAAATCAGCAAGATATCTGAGGTTGTAAGGCAGAAAGGTAGAATGGTTAAATGCATTGACAAAACAAAAACCTAACATTTGAACATACAGTCTGCCCTCCTTATCCGTAGGGAATTGGTTCCAGGACACCCCGCGGATACCAAAAACCGTGGATGCTCAAGTCCCTTATTTAACCTGTCTCAGTGCGGTGGTATTTAGGACCCAGCGGAACCCCAGACCTTATTTAACCTGTCTCAGTGCGGTGGACATTAGGACCTGGCGCCGGAGCTCTGAATCCGCAGTGTTTCTGTTCATGAAAATAATCACGATCACAATTGAAAATAAAATGGAAGTAATAAAGCAATCGGAAAGAGGTGAAATGTCATCGGTCATTGGAAAAGTGTTAGGCTACGTCGGTCAACGCTCGGAACAATTTTAATAGAGCATGAGAAAGGCCCTGCCCTGATGAAAGCTACAATTATTACTAAGCAATGCAGTGGTTTAATTATTGAAGTACATACGTTTCTTAAGTGTTTTATATGCATAGAAAGGTAAAATATATATTATATAATAAGACAAACGTTTGACTAACTGACACTAAATAATACCGGATGTACCTGTTCCGACTTCAAATCCGACTTAAAGATGGACTCAGGAATGGAACTTATTCATAACCCGGGGACTGCCTGTATTTTTAAATCATCTCTAGATTGCTTATAAAACCTAATACAATGTAAATGCTATGTAAATAGTTGTTATACTGTATTGTTCAGGGAATAATGACAAGAAAAAATAGTCTGTACATGTTCAAACAATGAGTGCTGGAGAGAGAACTTCTGGGTTTTCCCGATCTGCGGTTGGTTGAATCCGCACATGTGGAATCTGCGAACAAGGGGGGGCCGACTGTACTTCCAAGATTACTAAAATGAAAAACAGCTAAACAAAGTACAGGAGTGTTTGATTAGCTGAAAGGGAACAAAAATGGGCCACACAAAAGCAGGTACATTTGGGATCCCAACACCAACACACTGGACATAATGAACATTTAGGAATTTTCTCCGCACATTATAAGGCTCAACTGTGAACCACAGAGGGATATAATTTAACTTGGTCTGTTTTGTCAGCAGGTAATCCCAGCAAAAAGTAGTGACATATCTTCACCACTCATAGTCTGCTATGTACATAGATTGCCTTTGACATGTTTGACAAAAAAATTAAAGTACTAATTTTATGGTAAAAGCATTGAGAAGTATTGTTAAAATATAGTCTCCTATATTTTTACAGTCACCAGTCAAGAAGTGCTTTCGGCAACCTTGAGGCTGGAAGAGGGGCTGCAGGAAAATTCACCAAACACTCTCCCAGTCGGAAGGGAGTACAGGGCGTAGACAATGGAAACATAGGGAGAGCAAAAAGGAAACCATGAAATGGGGAAACAGTAAAATGAGTAATAATTCTGAGGATATTTGCAATAGTTGGTAATTATTATAAAGATCCTCAGAATTTTGACAAATACTAATTGGGAGGAAGAGGTGGTTGGGGGCGGGAAGAGAGAGTGCACATTTTGAAAACAGCTCAGCCTTTCAGAACTTTTTGGTGGGCTGCAATCATTGCAAATGTTTGGAGAGGAATATATAGAGAAGGTAATACAGAGGGAGAAAGGGGGGTGAAATTGAGCCTGAGAGGGAGGGAGAGAGTGAGAGTCGGGTGTAGAAATAGTGACGGGTAGCAGCAATGGAGAGGTGTTTGTATTCAGGGCCTGAAGACAAAAATACTCTCATTGTAAGGTCATCTTGCATATAAAGGCGATTCATTTATTTTAAGAAAGATCATTGAGAAAAGCAGCAATGGAAGGCATAGTATTTAAACCATGGCAAAATAAGGAAGCCAGCCTAGAAAATTCCCTGTGATCCTCAAAAATGATTTATTTGCTGTGGACTGAGTACCACAGATGTTGACCAGACAGATCCTTGGGATGAAAACAAGCTGCTGGAGGAACTCAGTGATCAGTTAGCATATATGGCAGGAAATGGATATTTTTCATTTCAGGTAGAGACCCTTCATCCAATACAGTCCTGTAAAATATCTCAACCCAAAATGTCAACTTCCCTCTACAGATGCTAACTGGCCAGCTGAATTCTTTCAGCAGGTTGTTTTTTTTTGTTGCAAATCCCTGCATCTGCAGTCCCTTATGCCTTTAGAGCTAGACGTCTAATAAACAAGGCCTTTGATCATTAGACTTCAGAAAAATGTGAGGTGATCTTATGGATGAGTACAAAATTCCAAGACATATGCACGGAGGATGTTTCACTGGCTGAGAAAGGGGCCTGGTCACAGGATAGGTAGTGAGACATTCGGCACACTAATGAGGGGCTATTTCGTCAGGTGACGAACTTTATAGATTTCTCCAGCAGCAAACATTATGGAAGCCAAGTAACTTCTCAAGACATGAAAAACTTCAAGGAGGTGTGAGCAGTGAGTGAGGTTGTACTATCAGTTGCATTAAATGGTAGAGCAAATTCAAAGGCCCTATTTATCCGCTTCTATGATCCAGTTACTTAGGCAAAATGTGCTGGGTTTTTCAGCCAGTTTACTGCCTGAATAAACCTGCTGATGCAAGACTGAAGAGCAGACATGTGACCAGGAACCAGGAAGCACACATGACAGATGCCAGGCACAGAAGCAGATACCTGCCAACACCAATAGTGAGGTGTTGACATTTGTAGTGAACTTTGTGAGTATAATGTGTTCATTGTCAACTAAACCCAAAAAAAGAGTGGCTGTCACATTGGTAGCTAGTTACATGATAAAGACTTCACACAAATGCTATGAAAATCCTACAAATTGCCAAAAGTGTAAGGACAACTAAGCAGTGATTGACGAGAGTGGGATTTTAAGGAGCATCTTAAAAGGAGGAGTTAAGGTACAGAAATATAGGGTGAAATATAAAAAAAATCAGGGGCAGCAAGAAGCAAAAGAAAGTTCCCAAAGATTCATCAAAATGATCTGAGGAAAGTCAGGACTGGAAATAAATCGGGAAAGTAATGTTGTAGAGTAACAAAATTTATTTCTACATAGTTTAACATGCTATTCTTACTTGATGGACAGCCTTTAAGGATGTGTAACCTATACTTAAAATAAATAAGAACTTGTATGCTGGAACATGATCAAAAGAGCCCTGTCCCTGAAAGTCTTACATCTGTTTTAGCAATCAGGTTGGAATGTAATATTGGTGGGGACGAGGAAACGAGGGCAGTTCATGTGCTTAGTACTTATTCCGCATGCTGCTCTCATATCGCTCAGCCCTCAAACATTCCCGTGTTGTCTGCCTCCAGCAAGTATTTGTCACCACACCCCATTCCTTGCCTTCTGAACTGCCCTGTGCTTGAGCCAATTAGCATTTTCAAAGACTTCAGAACTAATAGTGCAGAGCCTGTTATCAGATACCGTCTGGGTTCTTGTTTGCTTTTGGCTAGATTAGAGCTTGAGCACAACCTCATTTGTGGACCAAAACAAAATTTGCTTGGTGCTTGTCTTTGGGGTGTAAATTCATGGGTGGATAGGGTAGTGAAGGTGGTGTTTACTTACCGGTACTTCAGAGGCAGGACTACAGAGTACGTGAGGTTGGCACATCAGCACATTGGTTAGTCACACTTTGAATATCGTGTGTGGTTCTAGTCACCACACTACAGAAAGGAGAACATTGACTTAATAATAATAACCTTTATTTGTACAACACCTATCATACATTAAGGTGCAGGCTCAAAGTGCTTTACATAGATTGTAAAAATAAATTAATATAGAACAAAATTAAAAATCATAAGTAAAGATGAATACTATTTTGAACAAGCTGTGGCAGCACTTTAAAGAGTGCAGAAGAGATTCACCAGGACGTACCATTTCTAGCTGTGCACCTTTGGAGAGGGGGTAGGCTGGAGCTAATAGAGCTGCTGCCCTCTCTCCTCTGCAGGCTGTGCTCAATCCTGTCCTCTGACGCTGTCCGTGTGGACTCTGCACACTCTCTGTGTGACCAGCTTCCTCGATTGTGCAAACTTACGCAGGTTGATAGATTAATTGGCTTCTGTAAATTGCCTGCTGTGTGGAGGTGGACAACAAGAGAGCAAATGGAAATGTGCAGAGAATAAAATGGGATTTATATAGGATTTAAGTAAACATGGGTGGTGGGGTGGAGATAAGTCTCTATGAAAGGGAGTGTAAGATGCTCCTTCCCTCCGCCAGCCTGCAGGTCACCCTTTGTGCAAGGTGTAGCATCTGCTGGGCCTTCCCGATCAAGATCACGTGAGACCATGGGAGCAGGATGATAGTATGAGCATATCACAAGCAATACACACACAAAGTGCTGGAGGAACTCAGCAGGCCAGATAGCATCTCTGGAAAAGAGTAAACAGTCGACATTTTGGGCTGAGACTCGTCATCAGGACTCTTCTCCATAGATGGCAGAGGCAGGTGCAATCACTGTTTTTAAAATACATTTGGATGGGTACATGGATTACTCCTCCATAGATGCTGCCTGTCCTGCAGAGTTTCTCCAGCATTTTGTGTGTATTGTTTGGATTTCCAGTATCTGCAGGTTTTCTTGTGTTTGCACATCACAAGTCCTGGTTATGCGACTATTAGTGCCAGACAGATTATCTCTGAAGAGTATTGATAATGACTGGGGTCACCCATCTTGTAAAGACACTGCCTGGAAGAAGGCAATTGCATACCACTTCTGTAGAAAAATATGCCAAGGATAATCATGGTGCTGGAAAGACCATGGTCACCCACCCACGTCATACAACACGGCACATATTGAGCGAACTAATGTACATGGCTGTGCTGTGGACTCAGGGGCCCCCAAGGGCCTTCTTCCCCACACTGAGTGATTCTGCATTTGGTTTTCTCTTTCCTTCATTCCACCCTCCCTGCTCTCCACATCCCCAAACAACCACTCCACCCACCTACAAACAAACCTGTGCCATTATAAAGATTAAGTATTTTTCCCCAGCTAAATTAGAGTCAGGCACGTACAGATTTGAAACAGGCTCATCAGTCTGACTTATCGACGGTGACTAAGATTCCTATCTACATTAATCCCATTTTCCTGCATTTGGCCAATGTCCCTCTATTCATTTTTAAAAATCCAAATGGATTTTAAAATAGTGACTGTACCTGCTTCTATCACCTCCTCTGGCAGCTTGTTCCATACACCAGCACCCTCTTGCGGTGGACAAACTTAGCCCTCAGATCTTCTATAAATCTTTCCACCCTTAACTACAAGCTGTCCTCTAGTTTTAGACTGTGACTCCACGTTCAACTTGGGCCCTGAAGTCCCCCTGTACATCAACGCTTCTAAAGTCCCTATTGATTACTATACCTGTCCAGCCAATATTAGACAACTCAAAATACATTACCTCCCACTAGTCTGGATCGAATTCCACCTGCCAATGACTCTGCCAATTTACCAGCTGATCTACGTCCTCTGGTCCTTTAGCAACAATTCTCCTCATTGGCATCCCCAACAATTGTGTCATCAGCAACTTCACTATTCTACATAAACATGAGAAATTCTGTAGTTGCTGGAATCCAAAGCAACACACACAAAATGCTGGAGGTACTCAGCAGGTCAGGCTCGGCCTGAAACGTCAACGGTTTATTCTGCTCCATAGATGCTGCCTGACCAGCTGAGCTCCTCCAGCAGTCTGTATGTGTTGCTTAATTATCCCACAGTCATTCTCATTCAAGGTGTACATGGAAAACAACAAAATGTCCCAGCACCAATCAAGTGCAAAACAAATTGTTTAAATGGCCTGTTGCTTTCTAAATTTCTGTTCACTGATTGCTCCAGGGTTTGGGCTTTCTTCAGCCAGCTGGGAAGAATTGGTACCAGAAAGCTTAAACAAAAAGAAAACTGCCTCTTTCACAGGTGGGCAGAGCCACGTAAAATGATAGGAGGAAAGGTTTTGTTAAGCCTTATCACAACCTCAATCTTAAAAGGCAGGCCAGCAGTTTTGGTTTTTTTACGTGATACATAACCACATCACAAAGACAACAAAAACTTTGATATCATGCAGCTATACTACCCCTTCACCACAGAAAGACAGCTGGATCAGTATAGCTTTTTATTTGTTTTTTAAAAAAGTTTCCCACCTATCTGATTTCCCTAAATGGCTTCATTGTTTCTGCCCTTCACCTTCATGGTTCCTAGCGACAGATTAACCTGTTACAATATACATGATCGATGAGCTAATTGGGTGTGTAACAGCTTTCCCACATTCCATGCCCACACACATATACCACCCCCAGACATATATAACTGCCTTACAATTCTACACCCCCACAGAAATGTGTCATATATTTCCAAAGCCCACACACATTCCCCTCCTCCGTCTTGCTTCACCTTCTAAGGGGGAGGGCAAACTCTCCCGACACCAACCAGCATCTACTCACACAGATGAGTATACAGGTTAGGCTGCGCCCACGATCCACCATAGAATCTGTTAGAAGCTCTGATCTCAGAGAAGCTGGCTTCTATACAAAGAACCCAGTAATCTATTAGCTGCTGGGGTAAATTTAGATGAAAGTTAGGCAACCATGTTCTGAAACAGACTCATTTTGCTTTTCCTTAGAGCACAGTACAGTACACTATAGCACAAAACAGGCCCTTTGGCCCACAATGTCATGCTGACCTTTTAACCTCTCTAAAATCAATCTAACCCGTCCCTAATATATAGATCTTCACTCTTCTGTCATCCATATGCTCATCTAAGGGTCTCTTGAATGTCCCTAATGTATCTGCCTCTAAAACCATCACTGACAGGGCATTCCACACACTCGTCACTCTCTGATATACTCCCTATACTTACCTCCCAACACCTTCAAGTTATGCCCCCTTATTTCAGCCATTTCTACCATGAGATAAAGTCTCTAGCTATCCACTCTGTCTATGCCTCTTATCATCCCATAAACCTCTATCAAGACCCCTCACAGGTACAACATTACCTCGTGGCTCTTGAACGCAATCCTCTAATGAAGGCCAACACACCAGACACCTCCTTAACCACCTTGTCAACTTGGAGGGATCTATGGACGTGAAACGCAAGATCTCTCTGTTCCTTCACACTGCTAAGAATCCTGCCAGTAATCCCATATTCTGCCCCTTCAAATTTGACCTTCCAAAGTGAATCAATTCACAGTTCTTTGAGTTTAACTCCATTGGCCACTTCTTAGCCCTGCATCCCTCAATGTCCCATTGTAACTTATGAAAATATGATTGAAAACTTATCTACCTGCATGTTATCCTTGTGAATTAAACAGAGATTTTAATTCACCTTTGTGATACTAAAAATTCTAATTCTGGATCAAAGTTCTTAATCGTTCACATTTTCTATTGTTGCAAAAACAAATCCTTGATGGTAGTTCAGTGTAACATACCTGCCTGCCTTCATTAATCCACTGACATTCTCTCCTGAATCCATTTATAATGTCACCTTTATTGACCTTCCTTGGTGAACAAAGTGGTCACAACTGTATTTCTCTTAAGGATGGTAACATTCTCACAATCTACTTAATTTGAAATTTAAAGTTTTGGTATATGTTCCACACAATTACCTCTTTGATATACTAAAAACTATCAACTAGCTGCATGATCTAGGAAACTAAATGAGGTCACTTTGAGTTCTTCATTGTTTAAGGAGGAAAAGGAAGTAATCCCTTGCAACTGAAATTCCAATCCCCAGTTTTCACCTTTAGCAATGGTGACTTTTGATCAGCTATGTTGTCTTTAACCAATAGTTTCAGAGACATTTAACAAGAGTAGAAACAGTAATTCTACTCTGAACAAGTATTTCATTTGTTCCATAAGATTAATTACTCATGGAATTGATGATGCAGACTTAAATAAGGGCAAACTGATCAGAATGTTAAGATAATTAAAAATAGAAGATAAGATAAAGGTAATTGTTTTCAATGGAAATATCTTAAATATAGACGTGCTCTTTCTTCTGAAGGTAGGCTTGTTCAGTTAGGATGCCCTACATTGTACTGATTTAAGAAGCATAAAATCCTGGAAAATATTCAAAAGTTCGCATGACTGACTGTATCACATTATGCTTCTATAAATTGCACATTTAGACAGAAATGTAACAAAGATTTTTACTCCTTGTGTATATGAAACATATAGGAAATAAAGTCAATTCAATTTAATCCTCTTTTTAAAATCCTACAGATTCCAACAGCATAATACAGAGAACCTGCACTAATTGCAGCCATTAGACAAGCAGTTATAGCAATTACGTTTTTTAGAATGTTCTTCTAGACCATTTTTAAAATCTAAAACATCTCTTCTACATGCAGGATGAGCCAGCCTCCAAGGTACAGTATGTCGTACCTATCACTGCAAATAGATCCAATAAATCTTTGAGTATTGCAATGTCACTACTTTAAAGCGTATTCAATTAACATTCTCTATTAGTCTCCAGAGTGACTCACAAATAGATCTCTGCATTCAGTGCTAATTCCGTGCCTTTACCTTACCCAGGAGTAACTATATGTAAAGACTATTTCCTTAGATGCAACTTAGAACAATTTAATTCACTATAAATGGGCATTAAAATTTTAAAAAAGCATGCACAGTCAGCAATAATTTACATTTCACATTTTATCAAAGCCATGCCAAGATGCTATTCAGCAATTTATTCATATTCATTAAAATAGTCCACAAAGAGTTTTTTTGCTGAATATATTGGATGATGAAAGAAAGTTCAAGCTTTTGAGAACACATGCACCGTCCATTGAGATGAGGTTGCTTCTGATGGCCTTTCTTTCTCAAGAGAGGGCTTCAAATCCCATTTCAAAAGTTGTAAACTCATGAACTAGGGTAATGTTTCTAAGGGAATGCTGCACTGTCAGAGGCAAGATCTGTCAGCTGAGACATTAAAGCCCTGCCTGCCCCTCAGGAAGGCATAAAAGGACCCAGTGGAACATAGAAAACAGATAATAGGAGGAGCAAGCCATTGGCCCATTGGAGCCCAATTCAATACAATCATTGACTGATCATATATCCCTCATTATAATCTCAATCTCAGCCCTAAATATTTTACCCCACATTCTATGACTGCAAACCTTAGTTCCAGAACCTCAAGCTCTGTATGAACTTTGTGCATTACTACTGCATCTCTATTTATTCCTCTAAACTCATTCTCTGCTGACATTGTCATCTCAGGAATCAATCTGCTGAATCTTGAATGCATTTTCCTCAAATGAAGTACCTCTTTTTGAAGTTAAGGACACCAAAACTACACACGTTTGTCAAACAACACACACAAAATGCTGGTGGAACACAGCAGGCCAGGCAGCATCTATAGGGAGAAGCGCTGTCGACGTTTCGGGCCGAGACCCTTTGTCAGGACTAACTGAAAGGAGAGATACCAAGAGATTTGAAAGTAGATTCTCAAACTGTGGCCTTATTTAGACCCTGTGTTATTGTAATATTGAAAGATAAATTTCGGCTTAGGTCGTTATTTATGCCTTATCAAAATCAGCAATCATTTAAAGTCATTAACTCAAATGATGGCTTCTTCTCCCCACTTAAAACTTGCCTTGAAAAGTTGATACTTCTTTATTCACAAAACCACCAATCTCTACACCGAAAGGGATTATGTTAGGATTATGCATACAAATTATGTCAAACACTAACTCACACAGCAAACATCATAAGCCATTAAAAGGCTACAGCTTTTCTCAGACGAGGAAAGTGAAGAGTAGTTAATAATGTACATAAAAGATTTTAACCCCCTATGGCAACTTGCCAAACTTAATTGAGAGGAGAATGATAAATTACTTCCACGTCAGCCATGATAGCTTCGTCATTATGCACAGTTTCCTTCAAATTACCAATGCAACACACTTTGGAAAACCACCAAGCAATCAGTGAGCAGGTTCCTAAATTCTCAGTGGAGAAATCAGCCAACATAAATCACTCAAAGTACTCTTGGCCCATTTTGATAAAGCTTAATTTTTGAACTATCTTGTTGTAACTTGTTTTGTGGTATGAAACAGGTGTAGCCAATCCCAGTTTGAGCCCTTGATAATAATAACCCCACTGAACTAAAATGCATGTTCACTTTTAAAAAGGGCACTAGAAATACAAAATAACAGCCTACTTTTTGAACAATATTCAATGCATATCCCTAGGCAGGTGAGAGGTGGTGTTTACAAGGACATTACAGAACCAGGAAGTGCCCTCTCACTGTAAAACAAAAGCAGTTTGTACAGTTCTGGCCCGATTCATCATGGAATATTTATGCTAAGATTGTCAGCACATGGCTAATCATCACAATGGCTGTGACATGATATTTGTGAAATTCCTCCTTATTACTGTATCCGATTTGGTTTTTTTGCCATAACAGCCTGGTATTCTATGTTACTATAGGATGCTTATTAGTGCCAATTATGATTACTCTTACAAAACTAGTTTTGGTTTTCGTATCACCAAACTTTCTTGAAATACTGGTTGAGAAGGCTAATTGTTCATGAGAAGAATTAGTTGTTGGTAGTTATCAGCACGTCTTTTTTCTCTGTTCTTTGATTGAAAACTGTTCCTGCACATTTTCTTTACGGTCTGCAATGTTTATCAAGTTTACGGCCCTTAACAGGAGCAATTACATCGTTATTTAAGTTATTTACATTTCAAAAACTAGACGGAAGAATAGCTTCTTCAGTTACTGCCATCTTTGCTGGGATCCAGTGTTGGTATCAATCAGTTAGTAATATCAAAGAATTCCTTTTTGTCCCCCAGCACGTTTCCAGGGCATCTAAGCATACGACAATGAAGCGGAATTCATCCACACTGCTCATTAACCTAATGGTAATTCTAACTCTATTATTCGGACAGCCAAGTGTGAAAGGCCTGACTTCAGCTTGCCAGATCTTAGTCCAACAAAGCTTTGAATGTTATGACAAGCTTTTCTTGACTGACTAATTGTTGTGCTGCATTGTAATAAAACTGGGCTTCATAAAACATAATGCTTACAGTGAAGTCCATACAGTGAACTGCTGATATCCTTCTTTTGTTCTACCACTATTCATATACATCCTGTGCTGCTATCAATTTGTGTACATTAGGCTTATAAATTAGATAGGACATGGAATGCATCTGATATTAAATCTCATAACTAGTTCCATTAAAAATTACTATACGTTATTAAGTGCCAGAAAGCAATTTATAAACTGAACATTAAAACCTTGAACTCCAGTTATTAAGCATGTCAGTGCAGAATTCTTCCATGATAGATTGGTCTAGGCTGTGTAGGGAAATTAACAGAAGGAAAATCTGAGGATATCATTCTGTAACATAGTGGTGAGCAATATGACTTTCCATCATGCACAGAATAAGAAGGGCCACACAGTAGTGCAGTGGTGCTGCCTCACAGCGCCAGTGACCAGGACAAAAAAAAATTGCTGTAAGTATTCAGCCTGTCAAGCAGCATCTACGGAGGGAAGTAAACAGTCAACATTTCAGGCAGAGACTTTACAAGATTCATGAAACATCGACTGGTTATTTTCTTCTACAGATGCTGCCTGACCTGCTGAGTTCCTCCAGCATTTTGTATGTGCTGTTGAAGGTTTCCAACGTCTGCAGAATCTCTTGTGTCTCTAATGACCAGGGTTTAGTCATGATCATCCCCCCCCCCCCCGCCCCCGTGGCCACAGGGGTTTCTCCCAGGTACTCTGGCTTCCTTTCACATCCCAAAGATGTGTGGGTTGGTTGGTTAGCTGAGCATTGTAAATTGCTCCTGCTGTGTAGGTGACTGGTAGAACATGTTGGAAGACGATGGGAACGAGGAGAGAATTGGTCAGGACAAAGGACCTTTATATCTGTCCAGTATGACTCCAAGGTAATAGTATAAATAATCAGTTCATCAGTGCTGATGATTATGTGCCAATGATAATTGTCTTCGGCACCACATTCTGATCTTAGGAGTCTAATCATTTAGCCAGCAGGTATGGATAACGAACTTCATTGTCTCATTTTACATCAAACATGTCAAAATTCTATGAAAAAGAATGCAGGAACCTCTGCATACGGGAATGTGACCTTGTATGGGTAGCCAGGCAAACAACGATTCCTGGTAAGCTGTTTGCTCAATCACCCGTAAACACAGCTGCAAGAAGCTAAGGGAAGATGTCATGAAAGGAAAATACATTCACGAGAAAAGCAACCCCTTGAAAGCACCACCAACAATGACGACAATCAGACTTAGTGCTTCATGATGAAACAAGTGTGATCCTTTCACTATCCGATGCAACCACGGTTTCCTATACAAACATTTTAGCTATGGCAGCCTCAGGTTCAGAACTATTACTTCTTTTAATTATGATTTCCTAGCACTGCAGATACTACACAATTCCCCACTGGTATTAGATAAATTATATGATCTTTAATTATATTTCAGGCATTTATCTTAAAATGGGTTAACATATCTGTTATGATGGTGGACAAGGCTATGTCATGTTGAATATATAAGCACAGCAACAGCACTGTCATCAGTTGCAAACTGTAGTAACATATCGCAAACTACACATAAACCCTGATTCTTCCTTTTACAGATTAGTCCTATCCAAATGCTGTGTCACAAACTGCTCTTTGCCAGAATCCAAAGCAGGCTCATTCTCAAACTGATTCCATGATGTCTTGTACAGGGTCCCAGTGGGATCGAATCAGGTCACACACAACAGCAAGGAGATTTCCTTGCTGAACATGCAAAAGCTCACCTCGCGTTTTTTCCCCCCATCTTCACTACATGGCCACAGCTCTGTTCACAAACTGGTCACTTTGCCTTAAATCCCAAGTTAATACTTTTTAAACATTCCCATTGATGCATCATCATTCAATCATTTTTAAGAACAATTGTGGTAATGAAGTTGTTGGGCAATTTCATATTAGCCATTTATGCCCTGGGGAAAAAATTTCTAGCTGTTCACTCTGAGCTTTTTATCATCTTGTACCCCTCTATCAAGTCACCTCTCATTCTCCTCCTCTCCAAAGACAGATGCCCTAGCTCGCTCAACTAATCTTCATGGGACATGCTCTGTAATCCGGGCAGCATCCTGGTAAATCTTCTCTGCACTCTCTCTAAAGCATCCACATCCTTTCTACAATCAGCCGAGCAGATCTGAACTCAGTACTCTAAGTGTGGTCGAACCAAAATTTTACAGAGCTGCAATATTACTTTGCAACTCTTGTATTCAATACCACCTACCTCCCCCTCCCTGACTAATGATGGCCAACTCCTTATCAACCCTAACAAACTGTGCAGTAACTTTGAGGGATCTATGAACACGGACCCCAAATTCCCCCGTTCTTCCACACTGCTGAGAATCCTGCCAGTAGCCCTGTATTCTGCCTTCACCTTCAACCTTCTGAAGTGAATTACTTCACACTTTTCTGGACTACCGCTTCTCAGCTCAGCTCTGCATCCTGTCAATATCTCTTCGTAACCAAAGGCAACCTTCTGCACTAGCCACGCCATTAACCTCTGTGTCATCTAGAAACATTACAAGCCCACCCTTCTACTTCTTCATCAAAGTCATTTATAAAAATCACAAAGAGCAGGGATCCCAGAACTGATTACTGCGGAACACCACAGGTCACTGGCCTGCAGGCAGAATACTCTCCATCTATGACCACCATCTGCATTCACTGGGGAAGCCAATTCTATATCCATGCATCATTTCCCTGGATCCCACGTTTCATGACTTCCTGAATGAGCCTACCATTGGGAGCCTTATTAAATGCTTTACTAAAATCCATATACACCACATCTACTGCTCTGTCTTCATCAATATGTTTTCTTGTTCCTCAAACAATTAATCAAGCTCTTGAGGCACGACCTCGGGATACCACGTTAGCTATCCCTAATAACTACTCTATACTTCAACAACATTTTTGTGCCCTAGAATCCTTTAATATCCACTGATCTCTACATTTTGTATGCAATCAATAACTTAACCTCTCGTACCCAGGGAGTAGCAAATTCATTGCCTTGTGAATGAAGCTATTCCGTAAATGGGCCACTTCATGTCGTGAAGTTGTTCATTCACTTCGAAACCACCCGGCAAAGGAAACATTGTCCTTGTATCTAACCCATCAAGCCCTAGCAGAATTTTTTTTAACCTTTCAATGAAGTCAACTCTCATTCTTCTCAACACTACACAACAGGAGATCAAGATGACTCAATCTCCCCACATATGCTAACTCAGGAACATGTGTGCTGAATCTTTGCTCACTCTCTCTACAACCCTTTGAAATTTACTTAAATTAACATACGAAACACAAAAATCTGATTTTATGTGCAATAAAAATCTCTTGTCCAATGTGATAACCACTCACCCTACAGATAATCTGTAATCTTATCTTATGTCAAGTTGGTTGAGAGATGAAAACAGACCATCCTCTTCAGAAAGATGCTGCAGAATTTCTGTGCCCAACTGAGAGGGCAGACAAGATTTGTGATCTCATTCTTGCAATTTTTGCATAGCTAAGAATGAATCAGTTGGACAGTTCATACCAATCTCCACCCTCAATATAGGCCTTTTGTGATTCAACTATACCCAGTTTCTGTGTTTACTCAAGTGTAAACATCATACCTATACCCAATTGCTCCAGCTACATCATGCAAGAAATAGATTTTCATGGCAATTCAGTCTTCACAGCAACGTGTGCACATATTTCTTTCTTTCTGACATCAGAACACTTCCATTTATATAGTTCATTTCACAGCCTCAGGATGTCCTAAAGCACTTTATAGCCAAGAAAGTCCCCGTTCCATCCACCAAGTTACAGTTTTAATGCAGCACAACAGACAATTTGCATCTAACAAGCACTGACGTTAAAAAAATTACGTCACCAACCCAATGCAGTTTCCAAGTCTTATTCAAGAGACCAATGAATCTCACAGAGCTGTGATTTCTCTGAGCTGTGTCATGGGATCTACCCACATATCAGACATAGAATTTCATGTTTAATCCAAAACGTATACTGGAGTACCAGCTCAGTTACGTCTTCGGTCCACATCACCTTTGACTCCGGTAAAAGTGGTGCACCCAAATAGTGGCTGACGCCTTATGAAACTGCTTTAATATCAAGCTCAGAACCAATGGCCACTCTCACTACAGGAAAGAAACTTATGAAACAAGAAGGGCACTTTTCCCCTGTGGGGGGTGGGGGGGGGGAAGGAGGAATCAACATAGAAGAATGGTCTTCTGATTGGCTTTCTTATCTCAAAGTTACCACATACTGAGCTACATCAGGATATACAGGCACAACAAACTCAATGCAAATCAAGCACATCACTCCAGCTATAATGAAAAAAAACAAGCAACACACACAAAATGTTGGTGGAACGCAGCAGGCCAGGCAGCATCTATAGGGAGACCCTTCCTGCCGAAGGGTCTCGGCCCGAAACGCCGACAGCGCTTCTCCCTATAGATGCAGCCTGGCCTGCTGCGTTCCACCAGCATTTTGTATGTGTTGCCTGAATTTCCAGCATCTGCAGATTTACTCGTGTTTGCCATGAGAAAAAGGAACTTCACAATGACAGCATTAAAAGTGCCGATGTAAGGAAATATTAACTTTAAATGGAGCATGTTACAAAATAATTACACACTTTCTGATATAATTGCTTGCTTTTGAGTTATTTATTTTAAGATATTTGACATCTCTACTGTGTACATACATCTACTGATGCCTCTGGACACATCTTCAGTGATGTTCTATAAATGTACTATAAAAGTAAGTCAGGTTTTAGCTGAATACAGCAAGACAACTCTTCTCACGGAAGAACCTTCGCTATACATTTTTCAGCACTCTGTTTATCAAATAGCTTAGTATCTGATGTGGTGTGGAATGCTACATCAGTTGTGGGATTTACATACTATAATAAAACAGCGACCATACATAACCTGCCAGCTAACTTGTTTTCTGCATCGGTGCATGAGAAACCCCTCATTCCTGAACAAATGTCCCACTCAGTCTAACTGTGTTTTTACTTCAGCCATCATAAATACACAAAACTACTCCTGAGTCAGTGACGGGATGTGGGGAAAAATGCCTGCATTTGAAATTTGTTGATCAGCCACATCAAAATAGATTGATGCATCATTATTTCTATTTAGCAATACAGCACAGGATAGTCTCTTCCTGCCCATCGAGACACACCGCCCAGCAACCCCCGACAATCCCGAGGACCTCTAACCTAAATACAGGACAGTTAATCTGCTTGGTCTGTGGGAGGAAACCAGAGGACCCAGAGAAAGCCCATGTGATCCAAGGCGAGGACATGCAGAGACCTTACAGAACAGCGCTGGAATTGAAGTTCGAAATGCAGAGCAGCCGAGTTGTAATAGCATTGTGCTAACAGCTACACTACTGTGGTGCCCAAAACATAAGAGGTTCTGCAGATACAGACATCCGTAGATACTGCCTGATTTGCTGAGCTCCTCCAGCATCAGTGTTCAAAGGCTGGAAAATAAAATCATGTATGCAATTTTGCTATGCTTCTAACTTAGGTAGGGTACATCATTGTCAACAGAATAATAGAGCTATCTTGCTCAATGCTGCCATCATTTGAGAAATATGTCATGTTGTTTGTCCTGCCGTGATCCACTGCCTAAGCACGTACTGTACTGAGTTATCAGGCCAGGACAAGATCAGATCAGGGCAGCACAGTGACACAGCAGTTAAGAGTTGATGCCTCACAGTTTCAGAGACTGGGTTCAACCCTGACCTCTGATACTATATGGAGCTTGCTGACAGGTTAATTGGTCACTGTAAATTGACCCTTGTGTGCAGGAGAAAGGTAAAACTGAAGGAAGTTGATGAAATATGGAGAGAATAAAAGAATGTTACTGTAGGATGATAAACACAACAGATTCTGCAGATGGTGGAAATCCAGAGTGCACACACAAAATTCTGAAAGAGCTCAGTAGGTCAGTCAGCATCTACGGAGGGCAATACACTCTCAATGTTTCAGGCCAAGACCCTTCATCGGGACTGGAAAGGAAGAGGGAAGAAGCCAGAAGAGGAAGGTTGGGTAAGGGAAGTAGCAAAACCTGGGAGGTGATAGGTAAAAGGGAGGGTGATGAAGTGAGAAGCTGAAAAGGTAAAGGGCTGAAGAAGCAATCTGATAGGAGAGGAGAATGAGCCATGGGACAAAGGTAAGGAGGGGCACCAGAGGGAAGTGATGGCCAGGTGAGGAGAAGAAAAGGGATAAAAGGGGAGCTAGAGCGGGGAATGGAAAAAAAGCAAGTAGAGGAGGAGAAATTGCAGGGAATTAGAGAAATCAATGGAATATGAGGTGTTGCTCCACTAACCTGAGAGTGATCTCATCGTGGCAGTAGGTGAGGCTATAATCCGACATGTCAGAATGGGAATGGGAAGTAGAATTAAAATGGGTGGCCACCAGGAGAACCCACGTGTTGTGGCAGACAGAGCGAAGGTGTTCAAAGCAGTTCCCCAATCTACATCGGGCATCACCAATACTGTAGGATCAGTACTTGCATTCTATGACTGCAGTCTGTATTAGGAACTATGATCAAATGGTGACCTGAAGTCAGGATTCAAACTTTCACTCTGCCCTAGCCCCAACAGACACTAAATTCAATGACAGCAAACCCACAGTACAAGGTACTAAGGGCTGCAGGGTGTGATCCTTGCTTCCACTTTGCTGATGCTTATATCCTGTACTTAGCCTCCATTGTCTTGCAGGCATCTGTTTTAAAGAATCTAGTTCATCCCAAACTGTAGATGGCTTCAACTCAGAGTACTCTGCTCTGATTTACCAAGATGCAGTACATCACGGTTGTCTAATTGTTTCTGTTTGAGATCCACACCCTGACCATAACTTTCATGACAAGGGAGATCAATTTCATGGGTCACAAGTTTCACACAGAACTACCAGCCCTCAGTTAAATAATTTCATTCAGAATTATCAATGCAAAGACTCTGAAAATCTGGGACAGCAAAAATAAATGAGCAATTGTCTTCAGCAGAAGAAAAAATCAGAATCAGATTCATGTTTAGTATCACTGATATACGTCATGAAATTTGTTGTTTTGTGCAGCAGTACACTGCAATATATAATACAAAAGCTATAAATTACAATAAATAAATATACTATATAAATTAAATAAGTAGTGCAAAAAGAGAGAAAAGAGTAGTGTTCATGGGTTCGTTGTCCATTCAGAAATCTGGGTAGAGGGGAAGAAGCTGCTCCTGAAAAGCGTGTGTCCTTGGGCTCCTGTACCTCCTCCTTGATGATAGCAAAGAGAAGAGGTATGTCTTGGCGATGGGGACCTTAATGATGGATGCCATCTTTTAGATCATTGCCTTTTGAAGGGGTCTTCGATGCTGGAGAGGCTAGTGCCTATGATGGAGCTGGCTGAGCTATTTTCTGATTCTGTGTAGTGGCCCTTGAATACCTGGTAGTGATCCAAACAGTTAGAATGCTCTCCTCAGTACATCTGTAGAAATTTGCAAATGCCTTTAGTGACATACTCCTAATGAAATACAACAACTGTTGTGCCTTCTTTGTAACTGCATCAATACCTTGGGCCCAAGATAGATCTTCAGAGATGCTGACGCATAGGATCATGAAACTGCTCACCCTCTCAACTGTTGATCCCTCAATGAGGACTGTGGTGGACCTCCCCTTCCTGAAGTCCACAAGCAATTCTGTGGTCTTACTATTGAGAGCTATGTTGTTGCTGCTACACCACTCAAACAGCTGATCAACCTTGCTCCTGTACTCCTCCTTGTCACCATCTGAAATTCTGCCAACAATAGTTGTGTCATAGACACGTTTATAGATGGCGTTTGAGCTGTCCCTAGACACACAGTTGTGGGCGTACAGAGAGTAGAGCAGTGGGCTAAGTATGCATCCCTGAGGTGCACCAATGTTGACTGTCAGTGATGTTATTTCTGATCTGTAGTTTTCTGGTGAGGAAGTCAAGGGTCCATTTGCAGAGAGGAACAGAGACCCAGGTTTTGGAGCTTGCTGTTTAGAACTGAAGGTGTGACTGCGTTGAACGCTGAGCTGTAATCAGTAAAAGGCAGCCTGACCTAAGTATTACTATTGTCCAAGTGATCCAAGGCCGAGTGGAGAGCCAGTGAGATTGAGCTGCTGTAAACCTATTGTGGCAATGGGCACACTGCGACAGTCTATGAACTCACTGTTTTACTTTGTCACCAGAACACAAATTTCCCTTTTCCTAATAACCTGACACAAATTAGTAACTTTCACAGGCCAAATTAAAGAGTTTTATGAATTACCTATTATCAGATGAACAAAAAGCAATGACTCTTGTCAAGTATGAATCATACTATTTTGAGAAAACTAAGTAGTTATGTGCTTTAATTCCTTTAATAATCGTTCTGCTGTCTGTCACCTCGCTCATTTTTTACGCAGGGACAAGGAACAGGTCACATCTGCAAACCTTCAGTAATGAATCCATTACCATTTCATTCAGTGCATTCCTTTCTTACTGTATTATCTGTAAACTCGCGGATCTTAAATGAGTTTCAGATAACTTTTGTGCCAAAGCACTAGATTTCACTACCATGAAGTAAAACGATCCCCATAATCAAACAACACACACAAAATACTGGTGGAGCACAGCAGGCCAGGCAGCACCTATAAGGAGCACTGTCGATGTTTCGTCCTGACGAAGGGTCTCGGCCCGAAAGGACGACAGTGCTTCTCCTTATAGATGCTGCCTGGCCTGCTGTGTTCCACCAGCATTTTGTGTGTGTTGTTGTTTGAATGTCCAGCATCTGCAGATTTCCTCGTGTTTGCCCCATAATCAGACGGTTGTTTACAATACTTTTCATGTTTCTGCTATGATTTTCATAAACAGATCGACTACAGACTATAGTCAGTTACAGCTGATATTTATTTCAGACCTTCTAAAAACATCTGAAATTCCAGATACTGAACTACAGTATATACATATTCCGTACCCAAACATTTTATGGCGCGCAGTGCTTCTGCGTTCCAATGCGATGCAAACCACGCCTGAGTGTTTGTTGTATTTTTTTCCTTCACAAAAGAGTTTGGTTCTATTTTGAAACAATGAGGCAGAGTGAACTAAACCACACCTTAATTTACAAACAAGCACTCCTCTCAGCTCACCTCTCCATTCGCTTTCTTTCAGGCTTCTTAACTGACAGACTGTGGACGGACCTGAGGGGTGTCCAGAGACATCTGTGCACCTCTTCTAAATCGCTAGGAACACATAACTCACTACTGTATTTCGCTGTTGATCTTGGACGAGCTAATGCGCAGCATTTTACAACTAATAAATACCACACCAAGAATTCAGCCTGACCATTTTCATATTTTCTTTTTTGCCTTTTGTTGCTTTAATACTATTTTTAAAGCAGCCGCAAGACAAGCTCGAAGCAAACCGAAAATTGCTGGAAGCACATGTCTGACTGCTACTCAAAGATCAATCCGGCAGCGTTTAGAAAATAAAAATAACAAACTTTCCACCCGAGGGTTCTCATACGTTAAGCAAAGTGTTTGACACCCTTCGCTATGTTTTGTGGCCAGCAGACCACTACCGCGGTGGAGTTATGATAGCGAGAGCTTTGCAAGGATTATGATCCGAAGGTTACACCGCTTTTCTCACCGTGCACAGTCCTCTTAATGCACCGAAGCGAGCGTCCGACCATCTGTCCGTGACTGCACAGCCCGGTGTCAGGGTGCGGGCTAGCCGGCTGTTGTGATCCCCTCTGGCGGTGCACGCTCCTTTCCTGACAGCTGCGTCGACTCCCCAGGCGCGGGCTCCTCTCCCCAAACACTTAAACAACATCAGGGTCTGCCTGGACTGCAGGAGAAAGTGTGGGGGCATTGTATCTGCTACCCGATTAAGGACACACTCGCAACTATTCCTTCTGCCCAGCCCCTTTGCTCGATGTGGACACAATAAGTCCCGTTCCCAGGGAGCGATTCGGACACCACGGCTCACTCTCGCTCTCTCTGTGCACCCAGTGCCACCACTCCGCGTGATTCAGCTGTTGTCACAGCAGAGCAGTCCCGCCTCCGCCTCTTCCTCCCACCCACAAAGCAATTTGCAACCAGCTGCACCATTGGCCGGGATCTCTGCTGATTGACGTGGGCACATTTCACAGCAAACTCCCGATCAAGGCACCGACGGAGTCGGTAACAAAAGTACAAGTTAACCGGGGTATTTACATTCCGTACACCGGGTCTGCATTAACTGCTTATTTACTCTTAAAATGTACTTTGCGGACCCCGAACAGTATGCGTTTTCGACTGCAAATCTGCAAACCGCAGTGTTTACACAACAGCAAGGGATTACCTTAGAAATAAAGGACAATTGGTCGCGTCATGGCACAGATTAAAGTGCAACGAAGCGTTCTTGCTGGAAGAATCTTTAGCAAAGGTCACGAACCCCATTGCACTGACATAATAGCCTCAGCCACATTTTTCTCGACTCGGATCTGTCACTCTCCTTTCCTGCGTGTTAACAGCGGAGGTAATAATTCAATCCAGTTACTGCAACTAGGTCATTTGTGCGGGTTGCACGTTAATCCGGCTCATCGAACAGAAATAATACGGCTTCTAGTTCACCAAAACACCATGCAGGAATCTGAAGAAAAGTGCCGGACTGACTGCAAGCCAAACTTCAAGCGCACAATCAAAAGAACAGCCGTGATCCCGTCCCCCTGTAATCTTCAGAGATATGGACAATTCCCTGTCCTAAACAGTAGACCTGTATCATCGGCACTACGCCCCATTCATTCCTCCAAATACATATGCAAATTGGGCAATCTGTGTCAGTGTCCTCCCTCGGGTCAATACGTTCAGCTTCAAGGTCTGGTCTCGTTCACTAGCTTCAATATGCCCAGGTATTCAAATCATCCTCTTACTATCTATCTATATGAATGGGTACTCCACACCGAGCAGCAATACAGAACTGCCAGAGATTTCCATGGGACGAACGAGACATAACAAGGATGTCCTCAAAACCTCCTTGGAAAATATGCATAACCGCTGACTGACTCAACAGGATTCCTGACCTGACCCCATTCAAATTGTTAGAGAAGCTCCGGGAAGAGACAACACATTCTGAGTCTTCATAAAGACAGCAGTTATAGGCTCCGAGCAGAAATAGCGGAAGGAATGCAAAGTCAAACCATCCACTCCCCACCATACATCCCCAATAGGAGGCAGCATCCGTGGATGCTTAATACATTTGTCACCTCAGAATTCTCTACTGTGAAGAACTGCTTAAGAAGAAGGTAAAATATGTATTAAACATTATTTTAAAATATAAATCAAGTGCATATTAGTTGTCATCCAATTTGGACTGGATTTTTTAAATTCAAAGGTATGTTTGAATTCACACACTGTAAAGTCTTGGCATTCCTAGGCATTCAATCCATAATTTTGCATTAGCACCATATATTCAATCTGTAGAGGTGTATACTAGCTATTTTTTTTCTTTAAAGCCAAAAGTTTCACCTATGCAATTTGAGAAGTGCAGTGTTATACATGGCTTGGTACTGAGCCAGTTGGGTCAGAATAAGAAGAGGTTATGTGCTGTGACAGAATGCACCTTGTGAACTGGCTCACATCCCAGTGCTTGGAGTTCTGTACTGCTGAAGTGAAGCAACGTGCCTTCTCATCTTCTGAATTGGCTGTTAATGTATGCTCAATTTCTTTAACATTTTAATAACCAATTCATTTGAAATCCTTTAGTCCAGTGTACTGCTTTCAGTGCTCATGGTGTGATAACCAACAGTTGGAAAAAAAACATAGACCGGCTGAATGCTTTGGCAAACACCCGCATTCAGTCTACGGTGGCAACACTGAGCTTCCTCTTACCTACCACTTTAATACTTCATCCCACCCCCATACTGACTGACCTGTCTGTGGCCTCCTGTCCTGTTACAACAGGGCTTGAGGAACATCTCCGTGTCTACTGCATCGATGTCTTCAGCAATCTATATCACATTCAACAATTTCATTTTAATAACTTAAAAAGCTTACTTTCTCTGCTTGTGTCAAATGTGGCAGGTTTTCCTGCTATATTTCTAATATTACTCTGCCGTTCATTCTCCAACAGCATGGTCTGATGTGTCAGGCTTTGCATTTCACAATTTTTTAATCTTAATTTTTGTGTTCTCTCTCCCTCTTGACTGCCTTGTTAAACCATCAGCCAGGTAACTTCAAAATTAGATACAGATATATAGAATTATAGAAATTAAGAACAGGGGTACACCAGTTGTATCACTGAATCTGCTCCATCATTCAATATGATTAAGGCTAATCATTGAAATTCAACACCCTGCTTCTTTCTCCCCATATCTCTTGACCTCTTTAGCCACAAGAAAGTATATCAAAAATAGGAGTAGGAGCAGGCCACTTAGCCCCTCTAGCCTGCCTTACCTTTTCATATGACCACGGCTAATCTGCCCCAAGCTCCGCCTCTTCATCTGTGTCAGTTTTCCAAACACCTTACATTTTAAAAATGTACCTACTTTCTCTAAGTACCCCAATTATCCAGTCTTTACAAATTTCTGGGTTAAAAATTCCACAGATTCAACACCCTCTGGGAGAAGTTCTTAAGAACACAAGCCAGTTTTAATTGATTGACCCCCTAATCTAGTAACTCTTGTCACCTCAGTCGAGATTCCTCCACTAGTGGGAACAGACTGAACAGGCTGTCATAACCTCGAGGTACGTTCCAATGAAATAACTGAAAATTCTGCGAAAATCCTGAGAATGTAAATCTACTTTCTTCAGTCACTCTGGATAGGACACCCCTCTCATTCCAGCAAGTGATCTAGTGAATCTTTTTTTGAATCACATCCAATGCCATGATACACAGTGCCTTGAAAAGTTATCCAGTCCCCAGAACTATTTTAACATTTTACGGCAACATGAATGAATCTGCAGATGCTGGAAATAAATAAAAACACAAAATGCTGGCAGAACTCAGCAGGCCAAACAGCATCTATGGGAGGAGGTAGTGACGACGTTTCGGGCTGAAACCCTTCATCAGGAGTGAAGTTCAAAAGTTTCAGGGCCGAAGAAATAGTAGGTTGGGATCAGAGAGAGAGGCTCTCGCTGAACTCCCGTCGGAGAGAAGATCTGAACTTCTTCAGTGTAGGCATCATTGGAAGAGGCTTCGCAGTAGTGAATTCAAAGGCAACACGAGTGAATCCTGATAAAGGGTTTCGGCCCGAAACATCGTCACTACCTCCTCCCATAGATGCTGTCTGGCCTGCTGAGTTCTGCCAGTATTTTGTGTTTTTAATCAACATTTTACGGTCCCATTTTCTAAATTCAAAATATATTGAAGTAGGATTTTTTCAGCTAATCGACAAAACATTGTCCATCATGTCAAATCAAAAGAAAGTAATCCAGAACCTGTCCACAATTTACTAAAATTTAAAAAAAACTAAATCGTGAGGCTGATAAGGTATTCATCCTCTTCGTAATTACTACACAAACTTTCCTCAGGTGCAATACTGTATATTACCTTACCAGCTCATCCAATTTGTTGATGTAGAGCAGGGGTGTCAAACTCATTTTAGGTCACGGGCCGGATTGAGCAAAATGCAGCTTCATGCGGGCCGGATCAGTCGGACGCGTGCGAACGCAGCTTTCGTTGCCTCCGTTTTTTCAGACTGCTCTCATATGTCTCAGTCTCTGCTATAACTATAAAGTGTTTCACTTTACAAATTCCGTTTCTTATGAAGAAGACTGCCGAGCAAGACTGCCGAATAAACACTAAAAACCCTGAAAACCTGGTACCTGAATAAACTCAGCATTAGCCATATCATACGCCATATAGGCGCTTCGATTACTGGGGCCAGCTTTAATAGTAATTAGATATTATTTCGCGGGCCAAAGATAATTCCACCGCGGGCGGGATTTGGCCCGCGGGCCTTGAGTTTGACATATATGAATTGTAGAGAATTGAATGATCACCTAAATAAATACCCCCTCTCTCTGTAACGTTCAATGGTAGATTTTCAATAGACCAAACATGAAGACAAAAGAGCATTCAATGTAATCAGGGAAATGATGTTAGAGAAGCTCAAATCTAGGGAAGGGTACAAGACCATCTCAAAGGCACTGAACATACCTCGGAGCTCAGTGTAGTCCATCACGTAAAAGTGGAAAAAGATGAAAACACAGCTATGTTGACTAGGTCAGGGCACCCCTATAAGCTTAGTCGCCAGAGGAGAATGGCACTTGTAAGAGAGGCAACTGTGATGCCAACAGTCACTCTGAGTGAACTGTAGAGTTCAGTGGCTGCAACTGAAGATGAAGTTCATGGCTGCTCAATCTCTTAAGGCCTTGCACTAAGAGGTATTTATGGAAGTTGTAAGGAAGAAGCAATGGCTAAAAATTAAAGTGTATCCTTTCCTGTAAAGACTTTGCAAAGAGTCCCTTAGAAGATACTGTAAAGATGCAGAAGAAGGTCTTGTGGTTGGATGAGACTAAAGTGGAATGTTTTTGGCCTCAACACTAAGAGGTACGTGTGGCATAAATCTAACTCTGCACATTAGCTGGGTAACACCATTCCTACTGTATACTGGAGGCAGCATCATGCTACGGGGATGCTTTTCACCAGCAGGGACTGCAAATCTGGTCAGGATTGATGGGAAGATGAATGCTGCTAAACACAGAGAGATCCTGGATTTTAAAAAAAGCTAGCCTCTGCCAGAAAGCTTAAACTGGGAAGAAAGTTCATCTTTCAGCCAGTCAGCGACCCAAAGCACACTGCTAGAACAACCATGGAGTGGCTTTAAATGAAGAAAACTGATGCCCCTGAGTGGCCCAGTCACCTGAGTAACCTTGGTCCGATTGAACATCTCTGGCGAGACCTCAAGATTACTGTCCACTGCCGCTTCCCAACTAACCTGGCAGAGCTTGAGCAATTTTGCAAGGAGGAATGGGCAAATCGTGTTCCATCATGTTGTCCAAAGCCAATAGAGACTTAGCACAAAAGACTAGTGGTGGTAATAGCTGCAGGACGTGGTTCCATTAAGGACTGAGCAAAGGGGGTGAATATTTTTGAACTGCTGATGTTTCAGTTTTTCAGGTTTTAGATTTCATGCTTTACAATTCTCCCTGTTTTTGAGATCTATGTGAAACAAAAGGAACATGCAATTCACAAATAAAAATTCTGTTAAATTAATCAAAATCCCTGGTTGTAATACTCATTTATGTGAACAAATGGTTTGGGGCTAAATATTTAAACAAGGCCCTGTAATTTCTTGGGTAAGGGTGCAAAACTGTGCTTTGGATGTGGCAAGAGATATTCTGTTAGTTATGTAACTTCCCTGAACCGCTTGATTATCAGAGGACATACTCATCTCAACATCTGTCCCTGACATCATAACTGAGAAGACTATGTTCTCTTGAATAGTCCTTTTTGAGAATGAAAGCTTCTGTTATTGAATTTGAAATTTGTAATCAAGGTTGCTGGGCATTGTAGGATAACTTAGCTCCAGATTGAATCAATTACATTGTGTTTATTTAGCATCTTTGATAAGCCAAACAATCTTTCCTCCTCTGTTGAAAGAACCTTGCTATTCATCTAAAAAGAATAAAAAATACTTTTGTCTTTGTGTCAGCCTTTTGTTCATTTATTTCCCCTGCCATTTACCTACAAAAGAAGTCATTTTAGAAATGTGAATTACATTTGTGCAAATTAAAACATTTTCAGAGTGATTAGGAGAATGCAGAATTGGGATCTCAGGGCTTAGTCTGTTTTAAAAGAAAAAGGCTGTTTTACATCGATAACTAGTTAATGTTACTAACCTGTAGCTAAAAATTATCTTGTTAGTGTTTAAGATGGTTCTGATGATGGCCAGCAACTACTTATCAGCAGCAAAATACAAAACAAAGAAAACTACTGAATACTGTACCTCATTAATAACAATCAGTAGAGTCAAGGCAGAGTCATGGCTTCACCAAGAGCAAGGAAAGTAATGATGCCTGATCAATTTAAGCACCAGACCAAACTGGAAAGGTCGGATACAGGCTGATTGTGGCGGTGGGATTCAGGCCACAAGAACAGTCTGATATCGAGGAACAACCTGATGCTTGGACGATTTAAGTGCTGGACCTGATTGAAAAGGGCAGGGTATTGGGACCGGAGGTGAGGTGATGGCCATTTCTGCCCGGTTCTGTTGTAATGTGAGTATTATTTAAAATAAGTTGATACTAATCGGGAAGCTGTTGGTAGCAAGAGGCGGGATCTGGGGTTGGCGGGGTCTTTACTTCCGCTCTTTTTACTCCCAGTATGCATTGTATTTAGTTCCTCCACCCATGCCGCACGAGGTACCTGGAAGCCTCTGTATTGTAAATATCATTTGCCATCCCAGATAAAGATGATCTTTTGGCCATCAAGTTGTCGAGTGGTCTTTTTGTAAAGTAGAAGTTACCACAGGTTCTACTCATTGCTCCGCGATGTTTATACAGCTCCGCGCTGAACTGAGGCTGTGGCCTGCTCTGACTGCAGTGATGCCTGGCTTTGTATCTTTCATAAAACTTCAGTTCTGAAGCTATTTGCTTACTTTTATTGTTTGCACAATTTTTTCGTCTTTCTCTGTGCATTGGGCAGACGACAGTCTTTTTTTTAATACACTCTTTTAAGGTTTATTTGTTCTGTGGCTGCCAGTAAGGAGACAAATCTCAAGGTTGTATAATGTATGCACACTTGATAATAAATGTACTTTGAATTTTGAAGATCAGTGAGAGAGCTCTGCAAGAATCATATGTGGCTTGTGGAGTGCATAACGTGTACCGGTGATGCATAATCAGTATAAAAATGCATATCTATCAATCAGGTCAAGGGTTGAAATTAAATGTGTATATTCTGGATGAGGTAAAATGAAAAGGAAACATATATTTGGTTTGACGGGATTATAAATTAGTCTATGCACCAAATGAGGCAAAATGCCAATTGCTACATTTAATCATTATGCAAATATCCATTGGCATGGGAAGGTAAACATTCCATTTGGGCATCTAAAGTATTCATCTAGAAGGCCTTGACATATTGAATTACGTATCTTGACACTTACCCGTGCTATATTCAACAATCATGCCACTTTTGTTAGTGTTCATCTTGGTGACTGGTTTCATAACCTTCATCCTTGATGGTAAGGAACTGTAGATGGCTAGGGGCTGAATTACAGACGTGTTTGTGGGCATGCTGGAATTCTCCCAGGAACTGAGCCAAAACCGTGTCTGTATTTCATTCTTATCAGCCAAAATATGGTGCTCCATTCAAAACTGAATTGCTTGATGTGCTGCTGGCAACCTCCCCTCACTTTTAGTAACATCCAGTACTTTTTTTCAAGGCAGGAAATGACTTGTTTTCAAAACAATAAATTTGAAACTTACTGGAAAACCAGATAATATGGTAGCGAATGATGCAACGCGAATGGGGGTTCTGTCCACCATACCTTTGCTAGCTCTTTCCTCTTATCTCTGTGAATCCTCACTTACTGTATTTATTCACCTCTGCTTGGAAAGATTTTACTGAATCTGTTTCCATCGTTCCTTCAGGCTGTTCATCACAGATCACAACTCATGGAAAAGAACGATTCCTCGTGTGATCTCTGGCTCTTAGCCACTGTAAATAAATTCTCCTGATCTAACCTATCAAAAGGTCTCAGGATTATGAACAGGCAACAAATTATGATCTCCGGGCTAAGAAGAACATACTGAGCTCCTCTATATAAAGTATCCTTTTACCGTTCCAGAAATCTTGCCAATACATTCTTTTAACCTTGACAAACATTTTGCTTAAAGTACTGTGACCAGTTTTGACTTTTATCAAGAGCGAGAATGTAAACAGCATTTTATTAAATATTTAGTAAAAATATTAACCTTTCTTTATATTACTAGGGAGTCCATATTCCTTTTTAATAGCCTTTTCAAGTGGTTTTGCAACTCTTCTATACTTGTGTACCTAAGCCATAAGACTATAAGACGTAGAAGCATAATTAGGCCATTCAGCCCATCAAGTCTGCTCTGCCACTCCAACATGGCTGATTTATTATGCTTCTCAACCCCATTCTCCTGCCTTCACCCCGTGACCTTTGATGCCCTTACTAAACAAGTACCTCTGCTTTAAATATATCAAGCAGCCTGGCCCCAACAGATGGCTGTGGCAATGAATTCCATATATTCACTACCCTCTGGCTAAGGAAATTTCTGCTCATCTCTGTTCTAAAGGGATGTCCTTCTGTTCTGAGGCCATGCCCTCTGATCCTAAACTCCCGCACTATAGGTCCCAATACTGACCCCTGCGGAACACCACTAGTTGCTGGCAGCCAACCAGAAAAGGCTGCCTTTATTCCCACTGTTGCTCCTGTCAGTCAGTCAGTCTTCTTTCCATGCTGGTAGCTTTTCTGTAATACCATGTGTTCTGAGATTATTTAGCAACTTCCTGTGCAGCACCTGGTCAAAGGCCTTCTGAAAATCCTAGTAAACAACATCCTCTGACTCGCCTTTGTCTGTCCTGCCTATTATTTCCTCAAAGAATTCCATTGCTGATGTCTTCCATAGTGAAGACTGACGCAAAATACTTCTTGAGATCATCCGCCATTTCTTTGTCCCCCATTACTAGCTCTCCAGAATCATTTTCCAGCAGTCTGATACCTATCGCACATCTCTTTATATATTTCAAATATCTTCCAGTATCTTCTTTTATATTATTGGCTAGTTTACCTTCATATTCCATCTTTTCTTTCCTTTCTATTTTTTAGTTGTTTTCTGTTGATTTTTTAAAACTTCCTAATGCTCTGGCTTCCCATTAATTTTTGCTGTATTATAGATCCTCTCTTTTGCTTTTATGCTGTCTTTGACTTCCCTTGTCAGCTACGTTAGTAATCCCTTTTGTTGCAGGGGAGGATGGCTGACAGGGGAACTGCCTGTTTCTTTAACTGCAACCCTTATAGAACTGAGCAATTTAATACCCAGTTCCTCTTCTTATTCTTGACACCAAAATGCTTCTCTTCAGAGTTCCCTTTATTATATTTCATCTGCTATATTGTAGTTTTGCTTCAGGCAACTCGAAGTGTAGCTGTAACATAATAAATCACTGTAATTTGGGCAAAGGAAAATTCTTGTAAAAATATGCAGCATATCTCAGGTTCCAACTGATAGCTTAAACTATTATGCAGTATATCATATGCATAATTGCAGGAATAATATGCTGCTATTTGCATTGCAATCCATCTTTCCCAGAAAGACTGGATCCAGTTGCATTATCTACTGTTACTCAGCATTGCAATGATCATATAATCAGCCTGTCACTCAAACGTAATGATTATTTTGGAAATACTCAGCTGCTCGCTTTTCTGGCCGAAATTGTAGAAGCTGTTTATAGCTTCTTCATCTTTCATTGTTTTTTTTCTGTGAATACATTAACTTTACAACATTTAAATTTATGATTGTTTTCCTGATAGCCCAGCTTCACTCCATTATTGTGACCCTGACAATGGATAGCTCAATATGTACGTACAATTGCTGTTACTTTGGCATAATTCATGTTTTTCTTGGAGTCTTCACAGCATATGAAATGGCCATTGTCAGCTCTCTGAGAGTGATTGATCATTCTCAATTATGATTAGCTTCACATTAGTGACAATGTTAAGTATGCTTAGGGAAGTTCAGGAGCAATTTCTCTGACGTCATTGAACAGAGTAGAATACTTACTTTGGGAGACTGGTTTCTAGTATCTACTTTTACTCCACACGCTGCACACGGAAAGCTAACAGTATTGTGAAGGACCCTACGCACCCCTCACACAAACTCTTCTCCCTCCTGCCATCTGGCAAAAGGTACTGAAGCATTCAGGCTCTCAACAGTTTCTTCCCCCAAGCCATCAGACTCCTCAATACTCAGAGTCTAGACTGACATCTACATCATTTATCATTATATTGTAATTTGTCCTCTACTGTGCCTATGTCTTTTTTATTAATTATTGTACTACCCTGCACTGTTTTGTGCACTTTATGTAGTCCTGTGCAGTTTTTATGTTGTTTTATGTAGTCTAGTGTAGCCTTGTGCTGTCTCACATAGTCTAGTGTAGTTTTGTTTTGTTTCATGTAGCACCAGGGTCCCGGAGGAACATCGTTTCGTTTTTACTGTGTACTGTACCAGCAGTTTATGGTCGAAATGACAATAAACTTGACTTGACTATATCTTCTCTATTGGACTGGGTTGAGTACGATGGGAACCCAGGTACCAGGGATGTTGCTTTACTATTGGTCTGTTAGCCAAAATTTAGACTTTTGTAGAGAAATGATTGGTGATACACTTCCAATGCTCTCTGTTGATTATCAGTTCCTTGGCAGCATGTAGGTAAGTGAGAAGCTCTCCCCCATGGTGGACTGTGAGCTTAATGCTTGGATTGAGGTCTTGATCTTCAAACACCCTTCTTCAAATGTCTGAAGGCGCTCTTGGAGTGGCGGCGAATTTCCTCATTGATGTCTGCCTTTGCTGAGAAGTGTCTTCCAGGCCTTTCAATGTGATCCACTCTTACATTTTGTTGTGGACAGCTACTGTAGGGGGTTGTGTTGTGCGGCAAGGGTGGCTTCATTGAGAATCCTTGTCTCATAGAATGTTTAACAAAAGGCCCTTTCTCCTCAGTGTTTAGGTGAATGAGTTAGATGGCTTCCAGTTCAGGTTCAGTTAATGGATACAAGCATCATGTGCAGCTCACTGACTGAGCTTGGAGCAACCATGGCATTCAACTAAAGATGAAGATGATTGAGGAATTTCCAGTTCTTTCTGCACATTACCTTTAGTTCAGAGGAAAGCTGCAGTTCATGCATATCACCATTGTTATAGTCATTGCCATCTCTGTTTCTGTTTATGAAGTCAAGGGAGTTTTGCTGGACAATTCCCAATACTGGTGTGACTTTGCTGTCGGAACGATCAATGATGTTGACATCCATTTTCTGAAGAACTGTTTTCCCCCAACCAAGTCTTTGGAAGCACTTTGATCACGTTGATGCTATCTAAAGATAAATGCCTAGAACGTGCTGGGATAGTTTTACAATTTAAAGGTGGTGAGTACTTACAGTTATTATTTTGAGGGGAAAATTAGAGTCTGCAATACAGTAGCCTTCAAAGATTAGCCCAGGTTTATTGTTTTGTCTTTAAATGGTTCTACATATGTGTATATTTGGTAGGCTGTCAACAATTATTTACTTGTTTTATGACACTTAATTTTAAAACCTTGGAAATTTTGAAGAAATGTTAGAATGAAATGTAATTTTGCAAGTTCAGCAATGTTAATAATATGTAAGGCAAAACTATATTTCAAAGTCTTTAGAAACTTACTGTATTTAAAGTAGCAATCTACTGTACACAAAAGTGCTGTTAAAATGAGTCTTTTCACACTAGAAAATGTTATGTCTATAGTTATTGCAACACACTGTTTTCTCTGCCTTACATTTCTTCAGGAATGAAGAATATAATAGAAGTACAACGGTGACTGCAGATGCCTTAATCAACACATACTGCATGCTGGAAGAATTCAGCGAGTCAAGCAGCAACAATGGAGGAAAATGAACAGCCACGGCCTGAAATGCTGCCAGTTCCTTTTCCACCATAGATGCTTCCTGACCCACTGATTTCCTCCAGCATTTTCTGCGTGTTGAGGGATGCAATTGCCTGTCCTCACCTGCTTGACATTGATCTCTTCAGGTAATGTACCTGTCATCACAGAACCCATCCTTCATAAAACAAACCTTCCTGTTCCAGTAAACTGACACCTCATCTCCAATATCTCTCTCCCTCTTCAGTACTGGTGCGCCATACCTTTTCAAATTCACAAAAAAATTTCCCCAGAGTATCCTGCTTCAGTTTTGAGCCTAGAACATTGAACAATACAGTGCTGGAACTGGTCCTTTGACTCACAATGTTGCTCTGACCTAATCTGACTTTCTCCAATTAGATCTCTGTCTGATTTGCCACAATAGCAAAATGATTCCCAAGGAATAAAGATGTACAGTATGTATCAATTAGAAAAGTAATCCAAATCTCCTCATATTTCTTGTCTGTAGCTTTGAACTTGCTAACTGTACCATTATCATCTACTGCCTTTGTTACTGGATGGACTACTCTTCCCTTTTGTTCTTAGACTGTGAATCCCCTAGAATCTTTCATTTTATTGCTTCAATGGCATTACCACTGGTGTTTCCCAATAATCTACTGACCCTTTCTACTTCTTATGAAAATGCTTTCTCTCAGTGTCAACATCCAAAAAGTCAGCTTTACTTTCCATGTCATTTCTGGTAATGCCCATTTCTGTTTCAGTGCTACCCTTCTTCACCTTGTTTGTTTGTTTGGCCAAAGGCTGTTTTATGTTCATAACATTGTCTAAATCTAGTTCTGAATGCTCATCTGATATTGAAACCCTGCTCCCTGTATCACTTACCTCTAATCTTGCCTGATCCAATGCACTCTGGTCAATTAATTACGCCCCTGTAAACTAAGATTATCAAATCTCACCTTGTAATGCTCCAACTAACCTAAAGTCCCATTTACCCATCGTCCTTGTGCTTGAATTTTACATTTCAAAATTCTCATCCTTGTTCTAAATCACTCCCGTAGTTTCTCTTGCTGACTATGTAATAACTGTAAATTCCTCTGGCCCCACAGCTTTGCAAGATGCTTGGATCTGTGAATTCTAATCTCCTCAGATTTAATCTCTTTTCATAAACAGTACAATTTCATCCCTGATGGCATTGCTTCACTATATCTCCTTTCTTTTTAATTCATTATATAAAAATCAACAAGTTTTTAACCAAACGGTTAGATTTTTAGTGAATTGCCTTAATAACTCCACAGGTAGTTCAATGTCATGTCTTGATAGATAATGATATTAAACTCATTTGGAGGTTTTGCTACGTTAAATGCTGCAGGCAAATATAAGAGTTTTGTTGGATAACAACTACCAAAAAAAATAAAGTGGAGGATAGGGACATCAAGTGTGGAGCATGCTAATATGCTCAGTCATTTGAAGATAAAAAGGGGTAGTGTTAAGTCTCTTAAAGAACACTAAAGTGAACAAAGTGAAGAGAGGAAACAAGTGAGATTTTTTAGGACTTTGATCAATATCTTCATGTCATCTCTAGCTGCAAGCAGAGTAATAGAGGACTGGCTAATGTTGTTCCATTATTTAAGAAGGATGATGGAGATATTCCTGGAAACTATAGACCAGTGAGTCTCAAGCCAGTGGTAGGGAAATGACTGGAGAGGATTATTACGGATCCTTACTAATTATGAGCATCTGGCAAACCATGGTCTAATTAGGGACCACCAACATAGCTTTGTGTGCAAGGCTCTTTTGAAGAAGTGATAGTAGTAGAACTGTGGATATTATCTACATGAATTTTAATAAGGTGTTTGACAAGGTTCTTCATTGAAGGCTTGTCCAGAACATTAACTTGAGTGTACTGTACATCGCATCTAGGCAGCTGGGTTCACATGAATAACTTGATAAATCTCAAGTGTTTAACACAAGGCTTATAAGGGAAATCAGGTGGGCAAGTAAAAAGATATGAGATTTGCAGACAGGGTTAAAGATAATTCTGAGAGGTTTTTCAGTTCTAATAACAGCAAAAGGGTGACTAGGTCCTCCTGAAGTCCATTGGGGCCGCCTGTGTGTAGAGCTGCAGGATATGGCTGAGATTTTTCATACCTATTTCTCCTTGGTATTTATGAAGGAGAATATTATGGCTGGCAAAGAAATTAGGGTAATAAGTAGTGAGATCCTGAATCGCGCGCATATTTTGAGGAAGGAGGTATTTGTAGCCCTGAAGCATATTAATAAGGGCAAATCCCCAGAACCTGATCAAGTATACCTCAGATCTTCTTGGAGGCCAAGGAAGAAATCATGGAGGCTGTTGTAGAGATATTTGCTTTACTGTTAGTCACTGGTGAAGTTTCAGAAGAGGGTGGCTAATGTTCCATTTTCCAAGAAGCGAAGTATCCACTGGCCGGGGGTCCACAGTTGGGGAGCCTGTCTTAGTAGTAGGAAACTTTTGGGAGGGAATTCTGAGGGGCAGCATCCACCATTATTTGGATAGTCAAGGCATGATGATGAATAATCAGCATGACTGGACAAACCTGGGTGCTTTTATCTGGCGTGGTGGAGGCTGAGGGGAGATCTGATGGAGGTTTATAAAATTATGAAAGGTATAGATAGACTATACAGCCAGTATCTTATTCCTAGGGTTACTGTCTAATATGAGAGAGCATGCAATTAAGGTGTGAGGCGATAAAGTTCAAAGGAAATGTACAGGGCAGAGTGTTGGGTACCTGGAAAGTGGTGCCGAGGGCGGTGCTGAAGTTACATAGGACAGAGGAATTCAAGAGGCTCATGAATACACAGGAAATGGGAGGATATAGACATAGTGTAGGCAGAAGGGACTAGTTTCAATGGCCATTTGATTACTAATTTATACAGTTCAGCATAAGAGCCTTTTCCTATGCTCTACTGTTCAATGTGGGGTGTGTGGGATGCCGATTGAAGGGTAGCATCTCTGTAGAAGGGGCTTGTCGTGTCCATTCCAGGGCAGCTCACTCACCTTTGACCCCCAATGGATATTTAGCACTCCCCTGTGGCTTCAAGTAGCTGCTTGCATGGCACAGTGAACACACCCTGGTACACTGCACTGACAGGCAGGCTAAACCAGCTGAGGGGAGATAGGGACCTGCCTGTCCTAGCATGCGAAACCAGCTCTGGCGGACTGGGCAGATGAGATCCAATAACTAGGAAGGCAGTACTGCGATGCTCCATAGAGAGCAAAGGGCATGACAAAGCACACGGAAAACCATGATCACCCACTGCCACTAAGGAAGACCCCAGTTTGTGACGCATGTTTGTACCACTGGACTTGAGGTTGAGAGAGTGGAACTGCCCCAGTGCAATGGCTTTTCCACATTAAAAACTCTCCCCCACAGGTCTCCTGTTATCGTCAGACATGATGGGCAACCACCACTGTTTGATATTCTGATTAAATTAATATGCATATATTCTTAGCCTGTCCAATTTTTAAGGACTATGTCCCAGAGAGTAGGAGCTAACTCATCTGATTTTTTAAATCACGTTCTTTATCACTAAATGTCAACTGTCAGGGGTGTAATTGCAAAGCAGCCCTTCATATTATTCAAAGTGTTTTCATGGTCAATGATTAAAGACTCCAAAGAAAGGAGGAGGTTTAAGAAGGACTGTCAATGTAATTTATTGAATCCACTAACTGCTTCAGTAGCTGATAAGAATAATTTTTCTGCTTGACTTACTAAATTTAGACGAACACATTCTAAAATCTCATTCATTTATTAAATAGCAAATTTCTTCATATGTCGAATGCTAATTGAACTGTTGACCTCAATCTCTTCAAATCTCATGGCAGCACTGAGAGAATGTTCAGCCAAAGATATGAAATATAATTCTAACACTGTTAATTCTCTCCAGGAGATACATGCATTGATTAAACTCAAAGCTCCAGTCAGTCATTGTACAAAGAGGCCTTTATGTCTCAGTGAATTTATTATTAATGACCAAGCAGATCTTACTTCCTTGTACAGTTCAGACTTTGGTCTCTACCTTTCGATAAGCTCTGGCTATGAATACCATGTAGTTAAACATTATTTTCGTTGGTTTCAATGGAGGTAAATGTAAATCATTCTGTTGACCAACCCACTCAAAAAAAATCAGCATTTTCTTTTGTGTTAAATAATTTCACAATAATGAGATCATTCTTTTTGTGATTTCTCAAGGGCCAGATATGTTTCAATGAATATATTAGCATGTTAATTCTGTTTCTACGTGTGCTCCTTTTCCATCTCACCTCTCACAATGCACTGCTTTGATTCATATGAAGTGCAATTATTTTTGAAGCTCTATTTCCATACCGTAGATCACAATGAATTAATTTCATACTGTTGTGAATTTTATGTATGAAACTTGGCATGAATAAGAGAGAATAAATATAACTAGGAGAAATTCCAGTTCTGAAGAATGTGAATATTTCTCTGTTTAACTGAACATAATAGTTTCACCAATTCCAAGGTTCTGAGGTTGTGGGTTTACACTAGAGGAGGTATACAATATTTGTGTTGCAGAACCATGTTAGATAACATACAGGTATCACTTTTCCTATTCATAAAGGCTATTTAGTTGCCAACATTTTATTATATCAAATTGTTAGCCAACTCTAATGCAGCATATTCTCGTTATGTGACATATATATCGTGGTTACTGGGCTTATATTTTTCAACCATCTTGTGCTGTTATATAGACAATAAACAGTAGGTGCAGGAGTAGGCCATTCAGCCCTTCTAGCCAGCATCACCATTCACTGTGATCATGGCTGATCATACACAATCAGTACCCCGTTCCTGCCCTCTCCCCATATCCCTTGACCCCACTATCTATAAGAGCTCTATCTAACTCTCTCTTGAATGCATCCAGAGTCTTGGCCTCCACTGCCTTCTGGGGCAGAGCATTCCACATATCCACCACTCTCTGGGTGAAAAAGTTTTTCCGCATCTCTGTTCTAAATGGCCTACCCCTTTTTCTTAAACTGTGGCCTCTAGTTCTGGACTCACCCATCAGTGGGAACATGCTTCCTGCCTCCAGTGTGTCCAATCCCTTAATAATCTTATATGTTTCAATCAGATCCCCTCTCATCCTTCTAAATTCCAGTGTATACAAGCCCAGTCGCTCCAATCTTTCAACATATGACAGTCCCGCCATTCCGGGAATTAACCTTGTGAACCTACACTGCACTCCCTCAATAGCAAACAGTTATAGACTGTTTAACTGTAATAAGAGGTTTTAATGAGCTGACATTGTTTCAATGAAAGCTGAATCTGCTTTTGAAGTAACAGCTTACATTTCTACAGCATTATTAATATGGCACAATGTAATAAAAATCACAAAGAAATAAGGAGGATTATCAATGGAAGGGAGGTGGAAATGTAGAAAGCTTTATTTCAGTTTGGGATTAGTGTTGGATTGATTTGTGTATTAGACTTGGATCAATTTGTATATCGAGGGATCAGATGGTGTTTTGCCAATGGTTCAGGGCATGAGTTGGGTTTGGGTCAGATACTTTGTTACTTTATATTGTAGGTTCTCAGTTGTGACTCCTCGTGGACCACTACCTTGCTGTGGTTTGGAGGCTTGCATTTCTCAATGACCCGGAAAGCTATGTTGGCTGGTGTCAGGGCTTTATGACTTGGCTCTTGATAGAGTCACCCATGCCAAACAGGTCAAAGGGTAAAAGCTAAGCTAAGAGTGGTCCGCTGGTTCTCCAGGTTCAGGGGTTCAGCTCTGGGCTAACTACCCTGACTGGTAAAATAAAATTGTTACGGAAACAGCAATGAAGGATCCTTCTACATTTGAATGTGATGGTATTCCTGAGTCTCCACATTGGACTTGCATGACAGACAGTAAGGAAAACTGAGATCAAGCTACTGACATGAAAGAAACTCTGAACACCGACAGAGATGGAGGACCTTCATTGCTGCCCTAAGTGCCAATGGTGTAACAGGCAATAAGAAAGTTTCAGTTCTTATAATATTTGCATATCGGAGTCCAGGAAAGTTATGCTCAGGTTCTAAACAAAAGCAGCAACAAGTATCTTACTATGGGAGAGATAGGGGAAGATCATTCCTAGTCTTCTTCATAACAAAAGCTAATCTTGAGGAGAAATTTCTTTAGCCAGAGGGTGGTAGATCTGTGGAATTCATTGCCACAGATGGCAGTGGAGGCCAGTTAATTGGATATATCTAAAGCAGAGGTTGATAGGTTCCTGATTAGTAAGGGCATCAAAGGTTATGGGGAGAAGGCAGGAAAACAGGGTTGAGAGAGAGGGATAATAAATTAGCCATAATGGAATGGTGGAGCAGATTTAATGGGATGAATTGCCTAATGATGCTCGCATGTTTTATGGTCTTAGAACATAGACCATAGAAATCTACAGCACATTACAGGCCCTTCAGCCCACAATGTTGTGCCACCATGTAACCTACTCTACAGACTGCCTAGAATTTCCCTATCGCATAGCCCTCTATTTCTCTAAGCTCCATGTACCTATCTAAGAGTCTCTCTATGCACCCATCACTCTCTGTGTGAAAAACTTATGCCTGACATACCCTGTGTATCTACTTCCAAGCACCTAAAAACTACGTCTGGCAGATGGAATACAATATTGGTAAATGCGAGATCATCCACTTTCGAAGGAATAATAGAAGAGCATGTTATTATTTAAGGGTGAAAGATTGCAGCATGCTGTTGTGCAGAGGGACTTGGGAGTGCTTGTTCATGAATCGCAAAAAGTTGGCTTGCAGGTACAACAGATTATTAAGAAGGCAAATGGAATGTTGGCCTTCATTGCTAGAGGGATTGAATTCAAGAGCAGGGAGGTCATGCTGCAACTATACAGGGTACTGGTGAGGCTGCACCTGGAGTGTTGTGTGCACTTCTGGTCTCCATACTTGAGAAAGGATATACTGGCTTTGGAGGCAGTGCAGAGGAGGTTCACCAGGTTGATTCCAGAGATGAAGAGGTTAACCTATGAGGAGAGATTGAGTCGCCTGGGACTATACTCTCTGGAGTTCAAAAGAATGAGAGGGGATCTTATAGAAACATACAAAATTTTGAAAGAGATAAGATAGAAGTAGGAAAGTTGTTTCCATTGGTAGGTGAGACTAGAACTAGGGGACATTGCCTCAAGATTCAGGGGAGAAGATTTAGGACAGAGATGAGGAGAAACTTTTTCCCAGAGAGTGGTGAATCTGTGGAATTCTCTGCCCAGGGAAGCAGTTGAGGCTTCTTCACTAAATATATTTCAGATTGAGTTATATAGATTTTTACATAGTTGGAGAATTAAGGGGTATGGGGAAAAGGCAGGTACTTTGTAGATGGAGCTGAGTTTACTGACAGATCAGCTATGATCTTATTGAATGGCGGGGCAGGCTCGATGGGCTAGATGGCCTACTCCTGCTCCTATTTCTTATGTTCTTATGCCCCCTCGTGTTAGCCATTACAGCTCTGGGTAAAAGCGCTATCTATGCGATCAATGCCTGGAACACAGTGAAACAGTGAGGAACATTTTTCAGAGCTTGTGTGTGTGCTTTGTTAGAACAATACTGAGCACTTTGGACAGTAAGTATGGAAGGTAGGGTTAAGATGACAGGTGGCAGAAAGCTTGGAGGTCACATTTGTGAACTGAATGGAACTACTACCCAATTTGCCATACTGCAGAGAGTGGACATTGTACATTTAATTGAAAGAAATGGAACTAGACTATTTGTTCACCTGAAAAGCATGTGCAGGGATCTGGATGGTGGAAGTGGAGGAGGAAAAGCGGCAGATATTGCATTTCTTGTGGCTGCACAGGAGCTCGCCATGGGAAAGGGAAGTTATGTTGATAGTGATTGGGGAGTGAACCAGAGGGAGTCTTCATGAAGCAGAAGGTGGGGGACAAAGTACCTGGCAGGATCATAAATAATGAAGGAAGAGTGATCTATTTTCTATGAAGGTTGGTAGAGTAGAAGATAAGAACAAGGGGAACACAGCTGAGGTGTTCATTAGGTCAAAATATAGTTTTGTCACCAAAGTCTACTCATGAGCAGTTAGATATAAATAATTGATTCTAGCTTCCACATCCATAAATAAGTAAACATCAGAGCAGTAAGCCAATATAAGAGGAGTTCACTTCAGCAGTAGTGGAAGAAACATGTAGAAACAAGAGGCTGGATAACAGCTTTCAGGAAACCTTGTTATATTTACATTAATCAGCTGATCCCATTGAATCAGCTGAGAGTGCTGGTTGAAAATCTACTTCCCTCTTTCTGTTTTCTGTTATTCCCTGTCAGTTTTTGTACTATGCCATGGAGCAAGAAGAGTGGATTCTGCCTTCATCCCCTATTCTGATTTTAAGCTGTAACTTGACCATTCCATCTCTGACTTGAAACCTGATTCATAAGAAACGATAGGAGTAAATGCAGTTGTTATCATTCCTGCAACAGCACGTGGGGCTCCAAATGTTGTGCTTTGTCATTGTTTAGTCTAATATAAGGACATCCACATTTCTGTCCTCCTGTGCAACTAATGAACTTACTTCAGTTGTTCATACCACGACAATAATCTAGTGCTTTTCTATCATTGATTGTTGCTCTAACATGATGATTAACAGCAGCAACTTGTTTATTTTTTGGTGTGGTAGTTTTACAATGATAGAACGCTTCCCAGGAATTATGTAAATAAATTGTCACAGAGCCAATGGACATGTTGGGTTAGATAATCAAAAGCTTGATTGAAGTGGTAGGTTTTAAAGAATTATTAAAAGAAGAGGTTTAGGCAAAGAGATTCAGGAGGTCTTGCAGAGGATAGGAGCTGGGCAGACGATAAAATGGCCATCAGTGGAAGGCCAAAGGAAATCTGATGACAGCAGGTCAGAATGAGAGGAATGCAGTGATTGGAACTGATCATAATACCAAGACTAGGAAGAACAAGGCCATGTAGTGTTTGCTGAACTAAAGACAGGACTCAGATTCCAACTGATAAAAACAAAAATATCCTCAAACGCCAGCCTGAAAAGTCATATTTTTTATGGTAGCAATAGATTGTAACCTTGCACTTCCACTTTGCTGTAAGAACATCACATGTGAATTACTACAAGGTTACTTACTATGATAAAGAAAGAGGCTATTGTGTCCATGCCAGTTCACTGCAGAGTAATCTGGTTCGTCTCATTCCTTCTACTTATTCCTCAGTATTTCTGAAAATGGCGTATTTTCTTGCAAGTACTCGTCAGCTTCCCTTATGATTATTTTGCCATATACCTACAGTATACTGAGGGGTCATTTACAGTAACTGTTTGCTTACCTTGGCATCTTTGAAACAGGGATTTATAGACTGCTATCAAATTCCTTTTGTTTATTGATTGCTCTGATCAGTGGAATGACACAAGTGACCTGTGGATGCCAGTAAATTTAATGTTTATGCTACTTTGTATGTGTGTAGTATTACTTTTCCCAATTTCAATGTAGATTTGCAATATAGAGACTGCAGAATGATGTATCATTTGGCAGTATTTTTTAAAATAACAGAAACCCTACTTCAATAGTTCTAATCAGCCAAGGTTCCCTAAACTTGCCAGGTTTACCCTTCACTCTAATAGGAACATGCTGCCCCGGAACTCTTGATTTCTCATGTATCATACATGCATACTTTGACAATAAAATGAACATGAAACCTTGAACCTTAAATACTGCCAAGCATCAAACCTGTTAATAACAGGTAGGACATTCCTCTGGGGCCTCGGAAGATGTTGCTGTGGGAACACCTAAGAGTTCTTGAAGGTGAACATCAGTCTGGTCTGGGCACCTATCAATATTCCTTCATCAAAAATATCTAGGCCCCTTGCATTTCATAGAAGGCTTATGAAAAAAAGAAACAAGTGGTTGACACTGATCAATTTACTTTAAGAAAAGGTGAAGGAACGTTGGGCCTTCTGCTTGTTTGACTCTTATGATTAGTATTACACTGCAGCCACCTGCTCTTTCTTCTTAAGCCTATCACCTCTACTGCAGACAGCAACTCGCCATAGTCTTCTGTCCTGGGCCAATCTTTCAAGTCCAGGTGTAGCCCATCTTCAAGTCCAGGTGAAGATCCTTCCTCTCCCAGGGATGAGGGCTTTGGAGCTTCTGCTGGCATTTTTGTGGGTTGGGTTTGCTACTAGCCCCATGCGCAACTCTCCTCCTTTCACAGCATGGTTTGGGACCGTCCATGATGGAGTTAACACCTGCTTTTTAACTAAAAAGTATGTGGAGAGAAGTAAACAGTCAACTGGAAAAGAAGGGGGAGAAAGCCATCTTCATAGATGCTACTCGACCTGCTGAGTTCCACTGGCATTTTGTGTGTGTTGCTCTGAATTTGCAGCATCTGCAGAATCTCTTAAGTTTTTGGCTTTAGGAGGTTGGGGATGAGTGAATCCCTCGATGACTATAAAAAGAATACACTTACGAGGGAAATCCGGAGGACAAAGTGAGGTAAAGTAAAGGAAATTCCCAGGGGTTTCAATGGATTTGCTGTGTAAAAGGGTGGCTACCGGAAGAATAGATCCTATTAGAGATCAGTAGAACTACAGGAGGTGGATGGGGTTTTTAACAAATATTTCTCCTTGCTGCATGTTGAGGAAGAGGTCAGTCATGGTTGCTCACGAGAGAAAGGAAGCAAGTGGAAATGTTTTGGAGGAGCTCCACATTGCCAGGTAGGAGGTACATGTAGCCTCACAGCACATTAAGGTGGATAAATTCCCAGGGCCTGACCAGATACATCCTCCAGCTTTGTGGGGAGCCAGAGAAGAACTCGTGTGGCTCGCAGGGATATGTGTATCATTGTTAGCCAGTGGTGAAGTTTCTGAAGACTGGAAGGAATTGGTACTGGTTTATTATTGTCACATATATCAATATACAATGAAAAGCTTGTCTTGCATCCTGTTCATATAGATCAAAATCATTACAGTGCATTGACATAGAACAAGGTAAACCAATAACAATGCAGAATACATTGTAAAAACTACTGAAAAAGTGCAGTGCAGATAAACAATAAAGTACAGATCATAACAAGGTTGATTGTGAGATCAAGAATCCATTTATCATACAAGAGGACTGTTTAGGAGTATGATAGCACTGAGATCGAAGCTGTCCTTGAGCCTGCTGGTAATTGCTTTCAGACTTTGGCACAATGGGAGAGGAGAGAATGCCTAAGGTGGGTTTTGATTATGCTCGGTTCTCCTTGGTCCACCAAGAAGTATAGATAGAGTCTACAAATGGGAGGTTGGCAATTGTGATATGCTGAGAAGTGTTCACAATTCTCCATAGTTTCTGCTTTCTTCAACACTACCTGCCCCTCCACCTATCTTTGTATCATCTGAAGACTGATGGCCTGGTGGTCCTGGCTTTTATGCTGCGGTGCCATTTCCCGGTTGGTAGCAGCTGAAAAAGTTTGTGGTTGGGGTGACTTTGGTCCTCAATGATCCTTTGGACTCTTTTTACACACCCTTCTTTGTAAATGTCCTGAATAGTGGGAAGTTCACATCTACAGATGTGCTTGGCTGTTCGCACCACTCTCTGCAGTGTCCTGCAATTGAGGTAAGTACAATTCCCATAGCAGGCAGTGATGCGGCCAGTCAGGATGCTCTCAATTGTGCCCCTGTAGTGGTCCCAATACTGACACTTGCTAAACACCACAAATCACCAACAGCCAACTAGATAGGTCTGCTTTATTCCCACTCTTTGCCCCTTACAGTCAACCACTCTTCCATCCATGCTAGTATCTTTCCTGTAATATCATGGGCTCTTATCTTGTTAAGCAGCTTCATTTGTCAAAGGCCTCCTGAAAATCCAAATAAACAACACCCATTGACTCTGCTTTTGTCTATCCTGCTTGTTATTTCCTCAAAGAATTCCATTACTGATGTCTTCCACAGTGAAGACTGACTAATAATGAACTGATTGTTAAGTTCATCTTCTATTTCATTGTTACCCATTATTACCTCTCCGGCATCCCCTTTACTCTATACAGTATATCTGAAGAGCATTTTTGGCTAGCTTACTTTCATATTTCCTTAAAGTTCCTGATGGTTGTTATAGCGAGGGCTGGGAATGGGGAAAAGCTCCCACTACCTATTAAAGGGTCCCGATGGCTGTGCTTCAAATAGCCTCTGACATCCAAGTCCAGCTCCTGGCCTTCATGTGTGGCTTAGCTACTAAGCTTGGTGGAACCATTTCTACTTACAGGAGAAGAGGCAAAGGTGGGTTATAGGCACCTTAAAACCAGTCACTTCAGGCGATGGGTCTCGTCAGCCGTGGTTGGCAGCTGATTTAGGAGAAGGAAAGCTCTGATCTCAATCCTCCACTGACTTGTGGTTATACCCACTCATGGGGAATGGTTTGGGAGTAAAACCCTGAGGGAAAGATCTGGAGCTGGAGCCCCCAAGGCAGTCCAGCATTGAGTTCAATGCTGACTGGCAATTCCTGCGCTATTGCTGGTACCGAGCTGTATTGGTCTCCGCCCTTACTTTGGGTTCATAGACGCGTGGTGAAGGGGAGCGTGTACATGGGCAATAGCTTGCTCTCCGTATCATCCTATCCAGACTTGCATATCTAGAAAGCTAGGACACAACATCCACGGTCGACCCTGACCAAAGGAGGTCTCACTCACTCACACCTTCATATTCCATCTTTTCTTTCCCTATAGCTATCTTAGTTATCTTCTGTTGGTTTTAAAAAGCTTCACAATACTCCAACTTGCCGGTAATTTTTGGCATATTATATGCCCTCTCTTTTGCTTTTATGCTGTCTTTGACTTCCCTTGTTGCCACATCTTCCCTTTAGAATACTTCTTCATCCTTGGGCTGTATCTATCCTGCTTCTTCTGAATTGCCCCCAGAGACTCCAGCCACTGTTGTTCAGCCATCACCCCTGATAGTGTCCACTTCCAATCAATTTTGGCCATTCCCTCTCTCATGCCCCTGTAATATTCTTCATTCCACTCTAATACTGGTACATCTGGCTTTATCTTCTCTCTCTCAAACTGCAAGGTGAATTATTTTATATTATGATCACGGCCTCTTAAGGGTTCCTTTACCTTAAGATCACTAATTAATTCTTGCTCATTACACAACATCCAATCCAGAATTGGCTTTTTCCAATGAGCTCAACCACAAGCTGCTCTAAAAAAAATTTCTGTCTCCCATTGTAATTTGTATCCCAGATCCCAACTACTGTTCAGAGGCCTGTATATCACTCCCATCAGGGTCTTTTTACTCCTGCAGTTTCTTAACTCTACCCCACAGGATTCTGCATCTTCTTATCCTATGTCACCTCTTTCTAAGGTTTTGATTTAATTTTTTTAGCAACAGAGCTACCCCACCCCTTCTGTCAACCTGCTTGTCCTTTAAATACAATGTGTATCCTTAGGTGTTAATCTCCCAACTATGAACTTCTTTCAGCCATGACTCAGTGATGCCCACAACTTCAAACTTGCTAATCTCTAACTGCGCTACAAGATCACCTACCTTATTGTGTATACTGTGTGCTTTCTAATATAACAACTTCATCACCCTTTTTAGTTTTGCCCCCATGTTACGCTTCAACTCATCTCACTCTCTGCAATTTTGCCCTATCATCTCACAGTCTCACTACATAATGCATCAACTTGTATAACAATGCCCCACCCTCTACCCTATCACTTTGTTTCCATTTCCCCTGCCAAAATAGTTTAAACCCTCCGCAACGGCTCTAGTAAACCTGCCCACAAGGATATTGGACGCCTTGTTTTCAGGTGTAACCCATTCTTTTTGTACAGGTTGTACTTTCCCCTGAAGAGATCCCAATGATCCAGAATTGTGAAATTGGACCCCTTGTGAAATTGTGAAATCCTGCTCCCTGTACCACTCCCTCAGCAACTTATTCATCTGTTCTATCATTCTATTTCTGACCTGTTTGGCAGGTGGTAGTGGGTGTAATCCAGAGATTACTACCTTGGAGGTCCTGCTCTTCAACCCAAACTCACTACACTCACTGTTTGGGACCTCTTACCCCTTTCTACCAATTTCATTGGTGCCAATGTGCACCACAACCTTAAGCTGTTCACTATCCCTCTTGAGAATCTTCTGCAGCCGCTCTGAGAAATACTGGACCCTAGTACCTGGGAGGTAACACATCCTTCAGAGCCTGGTGTCCTATCACTTATGCTCTGCCTGAGTTTACCCCTCCCTGCTGAGTCTGTGCCACTGGCTTGACTGCTGCATTGCCCAGATAGGTCAACCCCTCTTCTCCCAGCATTAGCCAAAGGGCTATGCTTGTTACTGAGAGAAATCGCCACAGGGTAATGCTGCACTGACTGTATACTCCCATTACTTCTCCTGGTGGTCACCCATCTACCCATCTAGTATCTAAATCCTGCACCCTGGGTGTGACCACCTCAGTAAAAGACTCACCCTGAGGTTTTCAGCCTCCCAGATGGTCCTGAGTACATCCAGCTCCCACTCCAGTGCCTCGACGTTCTCGGTCAGATGCTGGAGTTGGGTGCACTTCCTGCAGATGTAGTCATCAGGGAGAATGTTTACTTCTTTACCCTGTAATAGAGATTTTTTTTAACCCCGTATTCCACCTTCTGGCTCTACCTTCCAATTTTTCACTTCACATTTTTCCAGATTGAACTCCACCTGCCTCTTATCAGCCCAACTGTCCCATCCTATCAATGTCCCATTGTAACCTACAACACTCTTCAACACTGTCCATAACTCCACTAACCTTTGTGTCATCTGAAAACCTACTAACCCACCCCTTCCACTCCATCTATATCATTTATAAAAATCACAAGGAGCAGAGGTCGCAGAACTGATTCCTGTGGAACACCACTCGTCACTGAACTTTAGGCAGAACACGCTCCATCTGCTACCTCCTTTGACACCAGGCACACATTTCTTCTTCTATCCCTTATTGGTTCTACTCTCACTCCTGTCATCCTCCTGTTCTTCAGATGTGTGTGGAATGTCTTTGGGCTTTTCTTAATCCTACTTACTAAAGCCTTTTCCTTCTTGCTCTCCTAAGTCCATTCTTAAGCTCCTTCTGGCCTTTTAACTCTTGACAGCCATGTCGGATCCTCACTTTCTAAACAGAACATACACTTCTTTCTTCCTTTGGACTAAGTGTTCCACATCTCTTGTCATCCACACTTCCTTCAGCTTATCACCCTTTCCTTGCCTCAATGGGACAAACCTATCCAGACCCCTATGCAAGTGAAATAACCTGCACATTTCTGTCGTGCATTTCACTAAGTACATCCGTTCCCAATTTACTGTACCAAGTTCTTGCCAAATAGGATCATAATCTATCCTCCCCCAGTAAATACTTTCCCATATTGCCTGCTCCTATCCCTGTCCAAGGCTATGCTAAACGTCTGGGAGTTGACCTGTCATCTTTGCACCTTTCCAAAATCTGCCTCCTTATATGCTCTGCGGTGTCACTGTCTTATTCAGGAAAGTGGGGGGGGGGGGGGGGCGTGGTTGGTGAGGGATAGGGGAGCACTGTAGAATACTCCCAATCGGGTGATTGTTTCCAGCACACAATGACTCAGTAGACAATTCTTCCATGACATCTTCTCTCTGCAGGGCTGATACACTCTCAGATTAGCAATGCTACTTCTTTTACCTCCCTCTTTGTCCCTTCTGAAACATCTAAATGTGGAATATCTGGCAGCCATCCCTGCCCTTGTGAACATAAAGTCTCTGTAATGGCCACAGAGCTGGAGTTCCATGTACTGGGTGATGCTCTAAGTTCATCAGCCTTGTTCCTTATACTTCTTGCATCAAAATAGACACATTTCAACCCATCCAACTGACTACAATTATATCCTATCCACTGCCTATTCTTTCTCACAGTCTCGCTACACACTGCATCTACCTTTACACCAACTACTCCATCCTCTGACCTAGCACTCTGGTTCTCACCCCCCTGCCAAACTATTTTAAACGCTCCTCAACAGCTCTAGAAAACCTACCCGCGGGGATACTGACCCCATGTGAGTTCAGGTGTAACAAGTCATACTTTCCCCAGAAGCGTTCCCAATGATCCACCAATCTGAAAGCCTGCCACCTACACCAATTCTTCAACCACCCGCTGGAGGTCTTGTGTTTCAGCTTCCTCTATTCCCTCTTCAGGACCTCATCCCTATTCCTATTTAAGTCATTGGTTCCAAAATGTACCACGACTTCTAGCTGCTTACCCTCCCTCTTAAGAATGCTGTGCACCTATAAGAGGACATTCCTGACTCTGGCATCTGGGAGGCAATATATCATCCTGGAGTCAATTTCATATCCAGCTTCTCCTGAATGAACCAATGGTCATCCAGCTCCAGCATCTTTTCTCTAACACTGTTTGTAAGGACTGCACTCGTGCACTTCTTGCAGCTCAAACAACCAGAGGGGCTGGAGGTCTCCCTGATGTCTTTCATATTGCATGAGGAAAACATCACTGACTTGGTATTTCCACTCTACTCCATGTAATCACTACTAAAGCCTCTCCAGCCAAAGCCTCAGTAGCACACTCTAACTCCACCTCACTCACAGAATGGCTGCTCCGCTTATGCCCAGCTTCCTTGGACTTGCCAAATGCTGAATAAACCAAACGATCTCAAGCTCGGCAGGAAGTGCCAACAGGCCCCATTTGCTTTTAAAATCTGGCTTTATTCTCCACAAGTAACTTGTTTCCACAATCTCAAGTGATTTCAAACTAGCATGCCTGATCTATTTGTGAGAGGAAGGCCACAATTACCAGAGAATAGTAAGGCAGCCATTAGAGATCGCCGGTCAGTAGTAAGGGTGTCTTCATCAATTTTCAGGCCTTATGTTTTCGTTATCTGAAAGGGTACCTCAAAAAGACTGAGGAGTTACTTTGATATAAAAAATACAGTATAGTGCAAAAGTCTTAGGCATCCTAACTATATATAGGCACTTATATATATAGCTAGGGTACCTAAGACTTTAGCACAGTATTGTAGTAATTTTATGTATTGCACTGTACTGCTGCAGCAGCAAAAATGAACTAATTTCATGACAAATGTGAGTGTTGATAAACCTGGCTGATTCTGATATGGGTCTCTATTGAGGACTGAGAGTGGGAAGGGAGCAGGGAGAGGGGAATCATGGTTGGGAGAAAGGGAAGGGAGAGGGGAGGAAGCAGGAAGCACCAGAGAGACATTCTGTAATGATCAATAAACCAATTGTTTGGAATCAAATGACCTTGCCTGGTGTCTCGAGGCTGGGTGTGTTTTTGCCCTCCCGCCCCGGTACTCCTGCCCTGCCATCTGTTCCACACATCTCCCCTGGTAGATTTACAAACCCGCTCTCTGCTCCACATTGACAAATATATATATATATGTGTGTGCTTAAGACTTTTTCACAGTACTGTATTTGCAGAGTTAGAGTGCCTGATTAGGGAATGGAACTAATTAGATTAAGAGTCGGTGCAGTTTGAGTAGCCTTCCTCCTTTTGGGTTGTAGGATTCTGTGTGAAAGAAGCCAAAGATCTAATGGAAATGTTTGAAATTCAGGCCCATACTGTTGTTTTATCCAGGTTGTTTGAGGAAAAACCACCCTAATTTTGCATTGGAGGCTGATGTAAAGATTAATTCCTATGTTTTTGTTTACATTCAGTAATAATTCTAAACCCTTTTAAAGATAGGCTAAAATTTATTCTGGAGACTAATAGCATGCAAATCATTTCTTCCCAATCTAATGCAGTCTTTATGGAGAGAAAATGAAGTTTATCATAAAATCAACCTCTCCTTTTCTGATTCTGGCATTACACCATCTGCCTTTGGTTAGCCCTATTCTCCCATGATTTCGCTTTTCATTTCATGGAAGACGCTTTGTATTAATGAGCATGCATCTGAGCCTGTTTGTCATTAGCATGTGAGACACATTAACCGAATGAGGGATGAGGTTAGACAACAATGGACAATACTGAGATGGATTGTGCTGAATTATAATGAATGAAAAGATTTCAAGGGGAATATTAGTTTGTGTCTAGGGAAAATTGTGTCATATGTTAAATATATTAGTTCCAAGTGAAATGCTGTAAATTAATTTAATTCTGACCAAAATCATTTAACATTCAGAGTGGTCTTTACATTGTAAACTGTAGTTAAAAAAGAGAACATTGTAGGAAGAGTATATCACTCATGAATGCCTATGACTCATCTCATGTTTGAAAATCAGTTACCAAAATAAGTACGCAGATTTTTTTCTGCAGAAGAAAATGTAAGATGTAAAATGTTTAAAGGATAATTGCAAAGCTGTTCAAGCTATATAAAAGAACAGACTTGTAATATGGTAGAGTATTTCTTAGTGTGACAATATTACAGCTTGGGGTATCAGAGTTCAGAGTTCAATTCCGGCACCGTCTGTAAGGAGTCTGTACATCCTTCCCATGACTGTGTGGGATTTCTCCGAGTGCTCCAGCTTCCTCCCACCGTTCAAAGACACACCAATTAGAAGGCTAATTAGTCTTTGTAAATAATCTCATGATTAGGCTAGGGTTAAATTGGTAAATTGCTGGTGGTGCGTCTCAAAGGGCCAGAAGGGCCTGTTCTGTGCTGTACTTCCAAATAAATAAATAAGTCTCTTAAAGTTGTAGGCAAAGAGGAAGGACCTCCGTTTGCTGTCTATTTTAATCACGATCAAAACAACCGTATATATCGAACAACTCTATCTATAAGGTAGTTGGTGTTCTCCATCATTAATCTTTACATGACGAGCCAAGATGGTCAGGAAGGGTCACCGAGATTTTATTTGTATCAACTCAAGTTTAGCGGTCGGGATGTCAGCTGAGAAAGCACAGGAATAATTTCAGAAGGTTAGACGTCCGTGAGTGAGGGTTTCAGCAGCAGATGACTTGAAGTAGGTGCAGACGCTGGCAACATTAGAGTCAGAAGTTGTCAAGACATCAAGGCAGAAAGATCATTTGTTGTCTTAGGTTTCTATCTATTACAGTAATATCATTGTTCCTGAAATTCAGATGCTTGGTTTTAATGTTTTGTTGTAATGTCTCAATCATTCTATCTAAATGTTAAAACAGTTTTTGCATAGCTTTCTGTTAGTAATTCCCTCTGTTTCTTCTTCTGCTTCTCATTATCTTTGCTTTGGCAATATTATCTTTTTTTCACTCCATTTCTTCCTTGTTTTCATTTTCTTCCTTTATGCTGCTGCAGAGAATTCAGATTCAGAGGAATATCCTAATTAGAGGTGTTAGTAAACATGAGAAAGACTGCAGATGCTGGAAATCCAAAGTAACACACACAAAACGCTGGAGGAACTCAGCAAATCAGGCAGCATCTATGGAAATGAATAAACTGTCAACATTTCATGCCGAGACGCATCTTCAGGTACACATAGCATGCTTGTGGACTGGAAACATATAGCATGCTTATGCTATTTTTCAGTGTCATATCTTACAGAGATTTTCAAGAGCATTCTTGCTTGTATAAAGACAACATATGCATGAATACGGCACCAGAGCTTTGCCAATGAACACTGACAATTGATGTTTCTGTCTCAGAAAGGCATTTGTATAAGAGGAGTAAACATTAGATAAATATTAATAATAGAATGTAACATTTCAGAAAACATGTAACAAATGATATAAATTTGGGTAACAATAAAACTGAAATCAGTAAGGACAGACTGAATACAATGGATCAACACACAGTACACCTCTCCTTACCTCAAGACTCAGCGTGTTGTGGCTTGCATTTGATTTATATAACAAGCCCCTGTTGAGGCCGGTATAGATTCAGAGATGAATGTGCCATGACCTTTATTTCTTTAACACTAAGCTTCTTCGAAGTAACATGGTGTGAATGACACCTGCCTAAGTAGGATTTGTTGACTGCAGTAAGCCAATGACATAGTAGAAATGGAATCTGCAAGAACCTGTTGAGAACCTGCTTTGTACAAGAGTCATGAAATCTTCCAGCCAGTTTGTCTATAAGCCTGAATCTAAGTGCTGTCCCTTTTCAAAGGGCCCCATATGGGATAAAAGTCAAGCATCCTTTCTAAGAATGAAGCACCATCTAAAGTACGCTCTGCTTTGCCAAGTAGCAAAGCTGCATTTTAGTAAGTTTGTAGTTTAGAATTGTTTCTCTGAACTTCTCAAGTGTGCTTTTCAAAACTATCAGTTTGGTGTACAAATTAAACTCAGGATCGAAAACAGCTGGCGCAAAGTCAGATGACTTTAGATTTTAAAAAAACCATCCAGTTGATTATGAGGGAAATACAATGTGCATCTGATTGCACATTTTTCTTAAATGTATTGGATGAATTATAGATCGCAATGTACAAATTCTCTCTTGTTTGCGCCAAATTCAGCGTGACTGCATCATGGAAGCAGTTGTAATGTTACTGTGCATTCCATCCTAAAAATGATATTCATAAAGATGCTCTGGGGAATGTGAATCACTTCTGCTATCTCATCTCATCTTCTTACTTGACATAAGATAACTGGTGCAAAATTGGAACTGTTACCAGTGGAAAACAACTTTTGATCTTGAATAACAAGATGCCTTCCTATCAGGCCCATGACCTGATAATACTTTACACATCGCAGACTCCAGCTCAGAATAATGACTTGAACCAGTTTTATGTTTGCTAAACCTGAAATTTTTTTTTGCAATATTTTGGGAACGGTTGATCACCCTGAGGGAAACTGCCTGCAATCTCGGCAGAAGGTGCCAAACCCTTGCAAGTTTCAGCTGTGGAGTGCATGCATCAAGTCATCTGCATGTCAATTCAAGATCCGCCCACAGTCCACAGGAAGGACAATGAAGTGAGAATACCTCAGTGACAGGAGACAGACCCTCCCTACAAACACAGCTTGGTGAAGCTTGATCAATCTGATACCTTGTAATGACACCAGTGAGCCCAGGTATGGATTGATCTGTCGGTGATCCAGGAAACAGAGAATAATCCTACCTGCAGCTGCTGTGTGGACCTCTGGCTGCTGTTTGTTTTCACTACAGAGTGGACTTTGGCTTTATTGTGTCTCCTTTTGTGTGTCCTGAGATGCATGGGTTCCACTGTGACTTGGCCATTTGGACTTAGAATTTGCTTACTGTTAGAAGACAGAAGGTAATTGTCGATAAAACATATTCTGGCTGGAGGCCTGTGACTAGTGGTTTTCCATAAGGACCTGTACTGGGACCTGACGAAGGGTCTTGGCCTGAAACGTCCCTATAGATGCTGCCCTGGCCTGCTGTGTTCCACCAGCATTTTGTGTGTGTTGCTTGAACTTCCAGCATTTGCAGATTTCCTCGTGTTTGCTGGGACCTCTGCTGTTTGTTTTATAAATGACAGGGATGATAATGTGGATGGGTGGGTTAGTAAGTTTGTAGGTGATATAAAGATTGATGCTATTGTAGACAGAGCCAAAGGATTCAACAGGATATAGATGAGTTCCAGATTTTGGCAGAGAGATGACAGGTGGAGTTTATCCCGGCCAAGTGTGAGGTGTTGCACTTTGCGATATCAGTGGTTGTAGTTAATTTGCAGGTTGAGTTAGTGGAGATTCACAAGAATGATCCCAGGAATGAAAGGGATGATGTATGAGTGTTTGATGGCTCTGGCCAGTACTTGCCAAAATTGGGAAGAACGAGGGGGAGATCTCATTGAAACTTATTAGTATTGAAAGACATAGAGTGGTAGTAAGAGGATGTTTCCTGTAGTGAGGAAGTCTAGGATCAGATAGTACGGCCTCAGAATAGAAGCACATCCCTTTAGAACAGAGATAAGGAGGAGTTTCTTTAGCCAGATAGTGGCGAATCTGTGATTCATCATCAGATGGCTGTAGAGGCTAAGTCATTCGGTATCTCTAAAGCGGAGGTTGACAGTTACGGGGAAAAGGCAGAAGAATGGGTTTGTGAGAGATAATAAATCAGACATGATGTAATGGTGGAGCAGACTTGATGAGGTGAATGGCCCAATTCTTCCCCTATGTCTTATGGTCTTGTGGACATTACACATTTAATGGCAGGACCTTAGCACTGGTACATAGAGGGATCTTGGGGTCCAAATCCATAGTTCCCTGAAAGTGGATGCATTAGTTGATAAAGGAAGTAAAGAAGGTACATGGGATGCTTGTCTTTATCAGTCAAGAGTCAGGAGGTTACGATGAGCTGAAGAGTAAGGAAGTTATATTGCAGCTTTAAAAAACACTGGTCAGCCTGTAACAGGTCACCCCATTATAGGAAAGACGTCAAGGCTCTAGAGAGGGTGCAGAAGAGTTTTACCCAAATGTTGCCTAGACTAAAGGGCACCTGCTACGAAGCAAGGTTGGACAAACCTGGATTGCTTTATCAGGAGCCGTGTAGGTTGAGGGAAGATCTGATAGAAACTTTTAAGATTATGAGAGGCACAGATAGAGTAAACTGCCTTTATCACTTTTTTCCAGGGTTGAAATGTCTAATACTAGAGGGCATGCTTTTAAGGTGAAAGGGGGTAAGTTCAAAGAAGATGTGCATGGTAAGTTTTATACACTGAATTTTAGGTGCTTGGAATGTTCTGCCCAGAGTGAAAATGTAGGAAAATATGAAAGAGGCTCGTAGATAGGGAGATTGATGTGCAGAGAATGGAAGGATATGGACATTGTGCAGGCAGAAGGGGCTAGTTTAGTTTGGTATTTATTACGAGTTTAATTAGTATGGCACAACATCTTGGGCCAAAGGGCTCTTTCCTGTGGTGTACTGTTCTATGTTTGATGTTTATCTGTCAAGTTGTATGACAGCTACAACTTGATTGTGCAATGTAATTTTGCCTTCAGTATCAGTCATAGAGTTATCAAGTAATGGAACATCGAAACAGGCCCATCAGCCCATCGAACTTGCACTGGCTGTCAAGCACCTATTTGCTTTAATTCTACACTAATCCCATTTAATTCTCCCCATGTTACTATCATCTCCCTCAGGTTCTACCAATTACCTACTCACAAGGTGCGGTTTACAGTCACTGATTGACATACTGATTCCCATGCCTTTTGGATGTGGCAGGAAACTGGGCACCCAGGAGAAACCCATGATGAAAGGAGAGTGTGCATAGTCCACATGGGCAAAGACAAATGGCCATCACTGGAACTATGAAGTAGCAGCTCTACTAATTGTGTCACCCAAAACTGCTTTAAAAAATCAATTACCATTGAATGCTTCCTATTTTGGACCATGTGTATAGCTAAGATAGTTCTATGGATTTTATTGGTAATCCACTTTTCTTCTTCTGCATAGCTTTATTCAACAAAATTATTTTCAATTTATTTGAGGATAAACTGCGCAGGCACCACAGCAATTCTATGTGTCGCTACCTGGAGAAATGGTGAGGTGATTATATATTGTGTAGAATTTAATTCGCAGGTGTCAGTTCATACCACTGTTTATGCTTCATAAGAGGTATTTTCATTATACATTATCAACACAATCATCTATACTTCTCTGTCTCTGACGTGACTTCCATCAACTAACCCGTTGACAATCGAAACCCAGCTCACGTTTCCTGGTAGTGGGTGAATGATTCAATCCTTTGTAAATTCTGCTTCATAATGATAAAAAGAGCTGACGTGGATGGATTAGAAGGCTATCAATGCTTGGCCACCACAATCTCTTGTTGCAACTTTCCTAAATCCTTCTGTTAAATCCGAAACAGGGTTGAATGATCCTGAGGCTCTCTGTATTCATGCTCTGTATTTATACTACGGAGCAGGATGAAGTAAGTCTTTGTCCTTCTGTTCCACAAGTGATTTCTGATCTTTCTGATCTCACCTTGGGACACCTTGTGGCAGTGTCCAATCCCAGATCCTCTATCCACCATTGTCTTTGGAGCAGGTCATACGGCTGTCCAGATACCTCTGGCCAGAAGCAAGAATCTCTCTGTGCTTCCCTCACTATATCAATGGGTAATCAGACTAATCAACTCAACTCCTGCCTGTGGTAGTGCATTCCACTCTGTGAGCTTTCCTCTGAATTCCAAATTGGATTTAGATAGATAGATAGATAGATAGATAGATAGATAGATAGATAGATAGATAGATAGATAGATAGATAGATACTTTATTCATCCCCATGGGGAAATTCAACTTTTTTTACTGACAAGTATCTTACACCTCTGCCTTCTGGTTTTTCCACAGATGCCGAGATGCAATGGCCTTCTAAATGACAGTTATCCTAAGACATCCAAACATTTTCCAGTGATGTCATTATTGCAAAACAAGTACAGAATGAAAAGGAAATAATGCGATTGCTGGCATGTATTGCTGCTCAAAATCTGTTTCTGCTACTATGAAGATGGCAGAAGTGAAAGGCAAATCCTTATCATGGGTAAGTAACAAGATCTGTGGAAGAGCCACTTGGAGCGTTGTGAAACTCCGGGCCGGCGTTTCCCCTCTGAGTCATGGAAGCAAATAATCATCATCTAAATCACATCTTGAAAAGGAGCAAGGGGACCCTGAGAGCTGGAAGAAAGAAAACACTTTGTAAAATCACACGTAAAATAAACATGTTCACTTATAATTGCACAGCAAAACACCTGAGCAATCATACCATCAAGTTTGCTGATGGTACCACAGTGGGGGGGATCATCACCAACAACAATGGCCTATAGAGAGGACGTGGAAGAACTCGAGGCCTGGTGCCAGGCATATAACCTTTTCCTTAATGTCAACGAGGAAAGGAGATGCTTATGTACTTCAGGAGAACTCGCACCACTCGCATCCCCCTTTATATCGACAACACAGCAGTGGTATTTGATGCACCATCAATAACTCTCGGAGACGGGAGGTGAACGATAGGCTTTTATTAGCAGCAAAACGGAGCATGGTATCTCAGAGACTGAGGGAGGAGCAGTGCCTCCAATCGCCTTTATACAGGGGTCTGTGGGAGGAGCCACAGAAGCAGTCAGCAGAGGGGCGTGTCCAGACAGGTATACATAGTTTACCACATTCACCCCCTCTTTGTTTTAAAAGAGAGTCCCCACAGGGCGAAGTTTCTGACAAGTATATTTACAGGTTAAGTCTATCAGGCGGTCAAGTCTGTCGCTGCGATCTATGTAGCACCGGTGATGATTGCACCGGAGACGGTGGTTGTGCTGGCTCCGGCCTGTCTTGACGAGCCAGCCCGTTAGGTGTCAGTAATCCCTCATGCGTGTGCGAGGCGCCCGGTATGGGAGTGTCGTGAGGAGTCTGTGTAGGGCTTGGTGTGCGCGGTGTCTCGTGGGTATATTCATCGGTGGGTACGGGGTTCATAGTCACCGTGGAGTGTTCGGGGTAGGGGTCTGGTGCTCCTGCGGGCGCCAGGTTGTGGATGGAAACCGTGTCCTCCCGCTCATCAGGTAAGACCACGTAGGCATACTGGGGGTTCGCATGTAGTAGGTGAACCCTCTCGACCATCAGGGAGTATTTACTGCTCCTCACATGTTTCTGGAGCAGCACTGGCCCTGGGGACGTCAGCCAAGCCGGTAGGGTGGTCCCAGTGGCAGACTTCCTGGGAAAAGAAAAGAGTCACTCATGAGGGGTGGCATTGGTGGACGTGCATAACAGGGAGAAGATGGAGTGGAGTGCCTCGGGGAGGACCTCCTGCCAGCGAGAGACCGGCAATCCCTTTGACCTAAGGGCTAAGAGTGTGGCCTTCCACACAGTGGCATTTTCCCTCTCCACTTGTCCATTCCCCCGGGGATTATAGCTCCTGGTCCTACGAGCAGCAATACCCCTAGCCAGCAGGTACTGGTGCAGCTCGTCACTCATAAAGGAGGACCCTCTATCACTGTGGATATAGCAGGGATATCCGAACAGAGTGAAGAGCTGTCGCAGGGCTTTTATGACGGACGTGGCAGTGGTATCGGGGCAGGGGATGGCAAAGGGGAACCATGAGTACTCGTTGATTATGTTGAGAAAGTAGACTTTGTGGTCGGTGGAGGAAAGGGGGCCCTCAAAGTCAGCACTCAGTTGCTCAAAGGGGCGGGTTGCGCCGTTTCAGGACGGTAGAAGTGCGGTTTGCACTCAGTGCAGACTTGACAGTCCCTGGTCATCGTCCTGATTTCCTCAAGGGAGTACGGCAGGTTCTGGGCTTTCACGAAATGGTAAAATTGGCTGACCCCCGTGTGGCAAAGATCAGTATGGAGGGCGTATAGCTGGTCGAGCTGTGCGCTGGCACACGCTTCCCAGGATAGGGCATCAGGGGGCTCATTGAGTCTTCCAGGCCGGTACAGGATATCATAGCTGTAGGTGGAGAGTTCCATTCTCCACCGCAAAATTTTAACATTTTTGATTTTGCCCTGCTGTTGGTTGCTGAACATGAACGCAACTGAGCGCTGGTCGGTCAGCAAGGTGAACCTTTTGCCGGCGAGATAGTGCCTCCAGTGCCTAATAACTTCCACTATGGCCTGGGCTTCTTTCTCCACCACGGAGTGCCGAATCTCAGGACCTTGAAGGGTACGAGAGAAGAATGCTACCGGCCTTCCTGCCTGATTGAGGTTAGCAGGCAGCGCAAAGTCGGAGGCGTCACTCTCTACTTGGAAGGGAATGGTCTCCAACAGGGGGCACATATGGTCGGGGTCAGGGCCAATGACCCCGTTCTCCACGCCATACCCAAGGACAGCAAGTCGGGTGGTTCCAAACACACACTTTTCCCTATTATAGGTGAGGTTAAGAGCTTTGGCCGCTTGGAAAAATCGTTGGAGGTTAGTGTCGTGATCCTGCCAGTCGTGACCGCAGGTGGTGATGTTATCCAGATATGGGAATGTGGCCTTCAGTTGGCACTGGTCCACCATCCGGTCCATTTCCCTCTGGAAGACAGAGACACCATTCGTGACACCGAAGAGGACGCGCAGGAAGTGATAGAGCCTGCCGCCTGCCTCAAAGGTGGTGTAGGGGCGGTCCTCCGGGCTGATGGGGAGCTGATGGTAAGCGGATTTCAGGTTTATGGTCGAGTACAGCTTGTACTGAGCTATCTGATTGACTATATCCGCGATGCAGGGTAGGGGATACGCGTCAAGCTGCGTGAACCTATTGATGGTCTGGCTATAGTCCACGACCATCCTATTTTTCTGCCCGGTCCGAACAACAACCACCTGGGCCCTCCAAGGACTTGTGCTTGGCTCAATGATCCCCTCACTGAGCAGCCGCTGCACCTCTGACTGAATGAAGGCCCTGTCCCCCGCTCTGTACCTCCTGCTTTTTGTTGCCACAGGTTTACAGTCGGGGGTCAGGTTGGCGAACATCGGTGGGGGAGGGATCTTGAAGGTGGAGAGGCCACAAGTGGTGTCAGTAGCACGGCTGTTGGCATGGTGCTGAGTGGGACTTGTGGGTCGGTGTGTGTGTGTGTGGTCAGTAGCGGGGTATATGACGAAGCCCCACAAAACTGAGGATTTCTGACAGTCATTGGTGGGAGGGGCCCATCATACTCCATTGTCACACTTTTCAGGTGGCTCTGGAAGTCGAGCCCCAATAGCACAGGGGCACACATTTGAGGCATGACCAGTAACGCAAAGTCCCGATATTCTGTGCTCTGCACCACCAATGTCGCTACACAACCCCCCCCCCCCCCCCCCCCGGATGTCTGTGGAATGCGATCCAGAAGCCATGGTGACGTTCTGGCTTACTGGCTGTGTCACGAGTTGGCAGTGTTGCACTGTGTCCAGGTGAATAAAATTCTCAGTGCTGCCTGTGTCAAACAGGCAGCTAGTCCTGTGCCCCTCCACCAGGATGTCCATCATTGACCTTGCGAGCTGGTGTGGAGCGCTTTGGTCGAGGGTCACGGAGGCCAGAGTTGAATCGTCGTCTTGGTGCCCGGTAAGCACCTGTGGGTCGGAGGCGGGGCGAGGTGGCACTGACAAAGATGGCCGCCCCCATGCCTTGCACGCGGTGGGCAGGCAAGATGGCGGTGACCAAGATGGCCACCCCCATGCCTCGCACACGGCGCTGCTTGACCCCGCTCGTGGTTTGGACTTACAGGCCTTGGCGAAGTGGCCCTTCTTTCCGCAGCTGGAGCAGGTAGCTTCTCAGGCCGGGCAGCGTTTTCGGGGGTGCTTTTCGAGTCTGCAGAAGTAACACTGCGCGGACTTGCGACTGGCAGCAGCCGTGGTCGATTTGCCGGCGGGTTGCGGGGTCTGCAGCGTCCATGGGGCCGGCGGGAGATCGCGCGCCTGGACAGTGTCAGCGTTGTGCAGAGCGGCCTCCAGCGTGTCGGCCAGCTCGATCGCCAAATGCTAGGTAAGATTGGCGTGTTCCAGCAGCCGCTGGCGCACGTACACTGACCTGATCCCCGTAACGAAGGCGTCTCTTACCAGCAGCTCTGCATGCTGTTCCGCCATCAGTCCCCTGCAGTCTCAGGCCCACACTAGTGTCTGTAGGGCCCGGACAAACTCAGTGCTCGACTCTCCGGCCCGCTGCCGCCGTGTCGCTAACGATGTCTTGCATAGACGGTGTTCACCGGCCGCAGGTACTGTCTTTTGAGGGCATCCATCGCACCCTGGTAGTCCGTTTGGTCCCTGATCATGGAGTAGACCTTTGCACTGACTCTGGAGTGGAGAACCCTGTGCATCGTGGCAGGGTCAGTCACATGAATCTCCTCCAGGTACGATTCGAAGCATGCTAGCCAGAGTTTGAAAGCGTCGCCGGCTTCCTGGGATTGTGGGTTGAGATCCAATCTGTCGGGTCATAAAATGCTCTCCATGTTTTAAAATTGCTGCTAATAAAATTGATGCACCATCAATAACTCCCGGAGACGGGAGGTGAATGATAGGCTTTTATTAGCAGCAAAATGGAGCACGGCATCTCAGAGACTGAGGGAGGAGCAGTGCCTCCAATCGCCTTTATACAGGGGTCTGTGGGAGGAGCCACAGGAGCAGTCAGTAGAAGGGCGTGTCCAGACAGGTATACATAGTTTACCACAGTATTGCAAGCAGTTTCAAACTCCTGGGAGTTCATACCACACACAGCCTCTCATGGTCCCAGAACACAGTCAAAGAAGCTCACCAATGCCTTTACTTTTGGGGGAGGCCAAAGAGAGCTGGACTTTACACATCCATGCGGATGTGCAGCAGAGAGCATCCTAACAAGGAGCATCACTGCTCGGTATGGAAGATGCACTGTAGCACAGACGAGGGCTCCTGGACAGGTTGTCAAAACTGTCCAACGCATCACTGACACCATCGTCAAGGACATCAAGGACATGTATACAGAAAGATGTCGGATAAGGGCCAGGAATATCATGAAGGACCCCACCTACCCTACTCATGGGCTGTATGTCCCACTCACATCAGGGTGGAGGCTACCTAGCATCTACACCAGGATAATCAGGCTCAGAAGCAATTACTTTCCCCAAGCAGTAAGGCTGATGAACACTTCCACCCACTAACTTCATTATTTTATTATTTTCTGTCTGTCATCTTATGTACAGTACAGCCTAGCATCACCTTATAGACCTACAATCAATCTATGTATATGAGCTACCTTATGTATTAAGTGTATAAGGACTAAACATCCATTGTGAAAATGAGGCCCTGACCACCTCATTTTCGCCATGGATGTTCAGTACTTACACACTTCTAGCCTCCATCAAGAAAGCCTCAAAGCTCTCAGCTTTTTTAACAGAAGAACTACCAATTCCCCTCCACCACCACCCTCCTTGCAGAAATATCCTCTGCCTCAACAATTTTTCCTTTGGCTCCTTAAGTCTCACTTTCTCCAGACTTAAGGGGTAGTTATTGGCACCTGCATGGGTCTCAGCTATGGCTGACTCTTTGTTGGCTACATAAAACGGTCCATGTTTGAAGCCATTCCCGGTAATACTCTGTAACTCTTCCTCTGCTACACTGAGGACTGCATTTGTGTTGCTTCATGCACTCATGCCGAGCTCGTCAATGTCATCAACTTTTGCTCTGACTTCCACTCTGCCCTTAATCTGTGACACTTCTCATACTCTCAATCTCCTTATTAACTTACATTTTCCTGATGGCCTCGTTTTCCCCATGGATATCCAGTCCCTATACACTTCTATCCCCATCAAGAAGGCTTTTAAGTTCTTTCTCAATGAAAAAACCAACTAGTTGCCCTTCACAACCCTCCATTGTCTGGCAGAACTGGTCATCATCCTCAAAAATATTTCCTTTGGCTTCTCCTGCTTTCTCTTGACTCGAGGTCTAGCCATTGGCATCCACAAAGGCCCTAGCAAGGCCTGCCTATTAGTTGGCTACATAGAACTGTCCATGTCCCAAGCCTTCCTCCGTTACATTGACACCTGTATTGGTGCACCCGTGCTGAGCTTGTTGACTAATTTGCCTCCAACTTCCATATTGCCCTCAAATTTTCTTGGTTCATTTCTGACACCTCCCTCCCCTTTCTCGATCTCTTTGTCTCCATCTCTGGAGACAAACTGTCAACTGACATCTTTTATAAACCTACTGATTCCCATGGTTATCTTGACTATACATCTTTCCATCCTGTCGCCTGTAAAAATGCTATTCCCTTTTCTCAGTTCCTTCACCTCTGCTGCATCTGTTCTCAGGATGTGGCTTTCCTTTCCAGGACGTCAGAGATGTTCTCCTCCTTCAAAGAATGGTGTTTCCCTTTCGTCACTATTGATGTTGCTCTGACCCACATCTTCTCCATTTTCTGAACATCCGTGGTCACCCCATCTTTCTGCTAATGAAACAATGATAGAGTTCCTCTTGTCCTGACCAACCACCGCAACAGCCTCTACATTGAACACATCGTCCTCCACAACTTCATGTATCACCAAAGTGACCCTACCACTAAATATACTTTTATCTTCCCCCCCCCCACACTTTCTGCAGGGTTCATTCCCTTGTCCATTTGTCCATTCTCACTAATCTCCTCCCCCCCCCCCCCCGGCACTTATCCCTGTAAAAGGCCCAAGTTCTACACCTGTCCAATCACCTCCTCCCTCACCTGCACCTCCATTCAGGGCCCCAAATAGTTCTTTCACATGAAGCAACACTTTGACTGTGAATCTGCTAGGGTTGTCAATTGTGTTCGGTGCTCCTGATGCATCCTCCTCTATGTTGGAGAGACCCATCGTAAATTGAGGGGGAGGGGCTGCTTCATCGAGCATCTCCGCTCCATCTCCCAAAAGCGGAACTTCCCAGTAGCCAAGCATTTTAATTCCAATTCCCATTCCCATTCTGATATGTCTATGCATGGCCTCCTCTTACCCATATATTCCACCTAGGTTGCCTCCAAACTGATAGTATGAATATTGGTTTCAAATTCTGGTAAATTTTCCCCCTCCCCTCCCTTCTTCATCTGTTCCCCACTCTGGCCTTTTACTTCTTCTTACCTGCCTTCACTTCTCTCTGGGTCCCCCTACTTCCTTCCCTTTCTCCCATGGTCCGCTCTCCTCTTCTATCAGATTCCTTCTTCTCCAGCCCTTTCTCTTTCCTACTCACTTGACTTCACCTATCACCTTCTGGCCATCCTCCTTCCCCTCCCCTCCCACCACCCTTTTATTCTGGCATCCCCCTTCCTTTTCAGTTCTGAAGAAGCGCCTTGGCCCAAAAGCTCAACTGTTTATTCATAGATGCTGCCTGACCAGCTGAGTTCCTCCAGGATTTTGTGTTGCATTGCTTTGTATTTCCAGCATTTGTAGACTTTATCGTGCTTATGTATTTATATTTATTGTGTTTTAAAAGTATTATTACTACTTCTTTATCTTTTGTGTTTTTTTTGTGCTGCATCAGAAACAGAGTAACAATTATTTAATACTCTTTACACTTGTGTACAGGAAATGACATCAAACAATCTTGACAAGCACTGTAGGAAGTATAGAGAAAATGCCCAAAATGTGGGGGTAAACAGAAAAGATCTGGGGTTTGCTTGCTGAAAATGGAACCAGACCCAATGGAAACCACTTTTAAGACTAATTTTAAACTGTACTTAGTTAAAAAGGGAATTCATTTGGGATGACTACATCAGAACCTTGTGGTTTGTAACCCATAGATCCTGTTGTGAGGGTGCAAAGTGAAAGAGGAACCTGGTTAGAGGTGCAGACATTCTGTTTCCATACGTAACTGAACAACATTTTCCTCATTTTACAGTCACAAAGTAAAGCTGCATTAAAAAAATGACTCTACTCTTATCCAGTTAGGATTAAGATATGACCAAACTACTCTCAGCTGTGGGAGAGCACCCACTTTATACATAACCAAAGTTTCTCGTGATTAATTACGCACTGCAATTTTATTTGAATTTATTATAATGTTATAGCACATGATTGGACATTATCACAAATTTAATGTGTTGGCACTCATGATTAACAAATTTATATCCAAATTTATGTTAAGCTCAAGAATTATGTATTAGAACACTACCTTGCTACTTTTTTATTTCTGTTTTTGCACTACTTATTTTAATTTAACTACTTAATATATATATATACACTTTCTATAATTTATTTCCGTATTCATCATGTATTAAGCTGCTGCCATAAAGTTAACAAATTTCACAACATATGGCGGTGATTTTAAACCTGATTCCGATTCTGTTTCAGAAATAAATGGTATGTAGATCCTAGCCTTGGTCCATGATTTACACTGTTAGTTGGCCTCAGCTCTGGTAGCAGTTGATTGGGGGATGGGAATGTGAGCTGAGGTTTTAATACTCTCTTTTGGCCATAAATTAGTTTTTGAGAAGAAAATCAAACAGGATTTAAGCGACTAGTTATCATTGAGCAAACACAGACAAAGCCTTGATGCTTACAGTCAGACAGACTACTAATATCCAAATCCAGACTAACTGATGATGGATGGCTGTTTAGATGAGATACCGGAGAGAGGAAAATGTAAAAGAAGAGACAATAAATTTAGAGAAAGCATTAAGGTGCCATATTTCATGAGCTCAGGAATGATTCATTTGATAGTTTAAAATGTTGTTGCTTTTAAGAAAATAAGTCTGCTAGACCTCAACCAATTTGGTCTTGAATTGTAACACTATAATTATTTCTTAAATGCTTATGTTGCATTAGTTTAGGTTGCCGTGGGCCAGTTCATCTTGGGTCTACTCCACTGCCTAAAGTTACCACCTGCAGTAGTCCACCTCACACTCCCCATCCTCAAACCTCACTTGCACTGGTCTATTGTAGGAAGAGGAAATATTTGATTTTCTGGGCGGTTTGGGATATTGGTAGTACTGGACTTTCACATTTTTCCACACTGTTAGATGTTATGAATACACTAGCAGATATTTAGTTTGATACTTATAGATGTTACATCCTATTATTTCCTTGCAAACCCAACAGGTTTAAAGGGAATGTGGGAAATGGGACTCTTGTCAGTTTGAAGAGAGCATGGGAAACAGGCCCAGTGAGTTGAATGGGAACTCAGGAATGGTGTTGTGATTCTTATGCCTGCTCTCCCTGTTGGAGAATGCAAACAGATCCTTTTTGTCTGGCACGTTAGTTTCTACACCTTAACTTGATAGTGAGACTGCTGGTGGGTAGAACTCCAGGTACTTTAACAATTGACCCCCTGCTTATCTCAGACTTCAGCATTTGCACAGAAGCCTATGATGAGCTGAGATGCAGCCTGCACATGGTTTGCTAGTGAATTGCTGGCCTCAGATAAGTTCAGTCCATGGCACGTTTTTGTTCCATTCCTGACCATCCCTGAGTTCCGGAACTAGAGGCACAGAATGCTTTTACATCAACTGCTCTTATGTGATATAGTTTTGTCGAGCCTGGTATGCTGCAAGCTGATTGAGTAAGGCTACAGGCATCAGCATTCTGATGAGCCACAATAAAGTGACCACTACTGCTTCAGCAGAAGCATCAGTCTCCTCATTTGTCATGTGTTTGTTTTCCATTACATCTGATCACCACCACGTCGTGCTTTGACTTTGGCTTTTAATGCTGAAAGATTCGTGGGTTGTTGAGCACATACATAATGTAGAGCTAACACAAAGTACTCTGCAGAAGCTGTGGTCAAATCAACACGCACAACAAACTGGAGGAACTCAGCAGGTTGGGTAGCATCTGTGGAAACGAGTAGTCAATGTTTTGGGCCGAGACCCTTCGAAGGGTCTGATGAAGGATCTCAGCACAAAACGTTGACTGCTCATTTCCACGGATGCTGCCTGACCTGCTGAGTTCCTCCAGCGTGTTGTACGTCATAATGTAGAGCTAATGTGAAATGTGAAACTCTTCATTCTTTGATTTGGTACTGTCCCTTTACATTGCTAAAAATTACTGCATGTGTCAGTTACTTTTTAGTCGAATGACTAATATTATTCAAATTGTGTGTTTTAAAAACCTCATTGGTAGCCTGCGAAACAAGGTTTATTTTAAAAACTTTCTCTTGTGGTTCAAACAAAGCGGCTTTAACGGAGTTTTTCACATAAGCTGTTCCATGAAGTCCACCCACTTGAAAACTCCATCCTCAGTGTAGTGATAATTCTGTTTTCAAGTGAGACTTCATGTGTGCTTTCTTTCCCACTGTGCTTGATATAAAGGGGCGAACCCATAGTCTTACCAAAAAGTGATAGTAGATGAACCTGTGCTGCGAACTGTTGAAGAAGCTGCTTGCCTGTAATGCCATGGAAACAGTTCTTTTTATTCTGTGGTTGAGTTTTAAATGCACAATATCCAAAATCTGAGCTATGGAAATGAGACACAAGTATAACCTATTGCTGCAGTCTGTAATTATCTTTGCTGGTTACAGATGCAAAGGGAGCTGTGAACTGTCTTTCTGAAAATACCTTGTTTCAGATTTACTGCATCAGGCTCTTTGAGCTGCGAGTACATAGCCTAGGAATGATTGTGCAAGGCGTCATCATCATTGGAATGTGTACTGTGAATAATATCCTACTCCTGCTACATATTGGATTTCCCACAGCTACCAAGATGAAAAACAAAGTCAGCGTAGTACAAAAATGGGTTTTACTTACGTATCTGTGTGCCTCAGTTCCACACCACCCATTAATTCACCACAAAGTTCCAATGTCATTTTATAAATTCTTCAAACAATTAGTGAAATCATTTTTGAGCTTCCATGAGCTTTTTGAGCACAGTCATCTCCAATTCATCGCATGTGTTCTGTACTGTTACCTACTCTAATTCTACCTTCTGAGAGGGCTGGCTAATGATTCCCACTTTATTGTCTGCTCGGGATAGACCTAATTTTTTTTCCCCCTTATACTTAGGTGACGCAGTGGAGATTCATCTCTACCAAAGGAGGTATAAGTTGTCCCTTCCCTCTGCTAGCCTGTAGGTCACCCTTGAGGAAGGTATAGAACCTGCTTAGTCTCCCTGATCAGGGTCACGTGAAGCCATGGGGCAAGGTGGTGGATGGCCTTATGAGCAGCTTGTGCACATCACAAGTCCTAGTTAGGTGGCCGGTGACACCAGACAGACAATCTCTGAAGAGTATTGATAATGGATGCAGTCACCTGTCTTGTAAAGACACTACCCAGAAGAAGGCAAAGGCAAACCACTTTTATAGAAAAGTTTGCCAAGAACAATCATGGTCATGGATAGACCACAATCGCCCACTTCATACAACATGGCACAACATGATGATTCTTATACTTAGCCAATTCCACGCTGAAAGCTGTTATTGAGTCTGCTTCCTGCAACCTTTCAATCTCAAAATCTCTTTACTACTTTGACCATTTGTAATTCACTTCACCTTAAAATTTCCTCCAGGCAGATGTGTTCCTGTTTATCTCCTTCCAACAGCCTTCTCCCATCTTCACACTCCCCTCCCCCACCTTGCTCCATCTGATCTTTTTCTTTCTTTGTCTGCCTCCATCTGCCACAGTTTTCTAACTCCACCCCTGCTCACCTCTCTTGCCTGGCACTACCTGCCTGCCATCTCACACCCCTCCCAGTCTACTAATTGGCTCAGAAAACTTTCTCACCACTCCCTTCTCGTTATGCTGGCCATCTTGTCTCTCCAGTCTGAGCCCTTGTGCAGGGATTTGTTCCAAAATATTGAGAAATATTTCCTCTCACAGATTCTGAATAACCTGTTGAGTTCCTCCAGCATATTGTTTGTTGCTTCAGATTACAGCATCTGCAGATTCTTATGTCTCCTGTGTGAGATGGGTTGTATTCTTTGTAGTTTAAAAGGATGAGGTGAGCTTATTGAAATATGTAAAATCTTAAGGGGGCATGATAAAGTAGATGTGGTGATATTTTCGCTTGTTGAATGTCTTATATAATTTCAAGATAAGAGCCATGTGGTGAACTAGATATACCTGTCTGACTGCTCCTGTGGCTCCTCCCACAGACCCTGCTGACTGCTCCTGTGGCTCCTCCCACAGACCCCTGCTGACTGCTCCCGTGGCTCCTCCCACAGACCCCTGTATAAAGGCGACTGTGGTCTGCTGCTCTCCCTCATTTTCCCAGGATGTAGTGTTGTTTGTTCTTCCAGTCAATAAAAGCCGATATCTCACTTCCTAAGTCTCAGCGTGAGTTATTGATGGTGCATCAAGCCACTCATTTGAAACCAAACTATGTAGAAATTTCTTCTAACCAAAGAGAGAGATATGCTGGAATTCTTTACCCCTGAGGGTTGTGGAGGCTGGATCATTGGAAGCACTTAAAGTGGAGATGGATAAATTTTTGAAAGATCAGGGGATTGAGGACTGTTGAAATCTGTTACAGAGGAGGAGTTGAGGGCAGATCAGGCATGTTCATATTGAACGGTGGGGCAGACTTGAGGGGTCAAGTGGTCTACTCCTGCTCCTCTTGTGTCAGTGAAATACCTCTGAAGTCTTGCCCCTGTTTCAGTGAACCATGCACACTGTACGAAGCACATGCAATGTGCAAGCGATCAAGTAAAATCTTGATTGAGGGATAAATATCGGATTAAACACATGTAGGAATTCCTTACTATTCTTCAAAATAAAACTGTGGGATCTTTACGTGGACCTGAAAATGCAGCTAGGGTCGGAAAGAAGGTAACTTTGGCAGTGCCGAACACTCAGGTATTTCAATAAATTGTTAGTCTAGATGGTATATGTATTCAATCCTCGGGAGAGATACTCGAACCTTCTTGATTGCTGTTCATGCATAATATACTGACAGTTATATATTTTGTAAGTTTATTTGCTTGCACAGTCCAGAAGGATCTAGCAAGTTTATGTTTGAAAACTGGTGAATTTTGGCCTAACCCCCTCCCCAGCTCTTGGGCCATAATCTGTCGGCTAGGTGCTTATCCAAGTACATTGTAAATGTGATTTGGGGTTCTAATTTTAAAGCTTTCAGGTGCTAAGCGGAACCCCTAGCTCAGATCCCTTTCATTTGTTATGAACTTCTTCAGATGTATACTCCCTAGTTGAATATCTCTTTGTGAAATTTGAAAGACTTCCTATTTCCACTCTGCTTAGGAATGATTTTATTAAATCCTCCCTCTCTCTCTAGTTCCACAGAAGACAGCTTGAATATGATTAGTCTTTTTAAGTAACTAAAATTATCCTCTTTTGGCGATGTTCTTGGACATATCTCTAATACTATGCCATACTAAGACCAGAGCTGGATGCAGTGTTCCTGCTGATGCATTCCTGCCACATCATTTCTATTCTTCCATTGCCTCACCCAAGTAAGGAAACTATCTTGTATGTTTTTTTAAAAAAACTCTTTACTCATTTAACTAGCTGCTCTGTTAATCATATTGACCTGCAGTAACAGTTGCAATTTTCACCAGAGCAGATTATCGCATTAGGAATATGAGCAAAGCAGTGATCGAGACAAAGGTGTGTCATGTGGTTTAGCTACGTGAATAGGAAAGCACAGCGTGAGGTATAGCTTCCAGCTGACAGTTGAGGGATGATTCCCGAGAGTCTAATACGTCAGCAGCCAAGTTTCTTTTATTACACGCTTCTTATTATTTTGCCAAGTTGACTTGTTGCAAATGATTTCCAGCAGTGACTGTCATGCACATTAAGTGCCCAGAAAAGCTGCTTTCCAATGCCCTTTTGTTTTAGGGAGGCAAAACAAAATAATAAGTACTAACATACAATCGGAAGTACCATCAGTAACCACTTCAGTTAGAGAAGCTAAAAATCAGTGTGACGTTTCTTGCTATTATAGAGGTGCCTGGATTCAAACCCACAGACATTTCAGACTTTCCTCTGCATATTAGGGACTCTTTTGAAGACCTCCCAGCGAGGCTTGCGTCTGTAGGTAAATTGACCAGTTTATAGATGAACCATTGAAAGCATCCTATCTTGACCTTTTGCAGCTTTGTATGGCAAATACTCGGTCTAAGACTGCAGAAACCTGCAGAGAGTTGTGAACTCATCCCTGCCCATCATTCCAACCAGCTTCCCCTCCATTGACTATGTCTTTACTTCCCCTTCCTCTGAACTGTAACACTATATTCAGAACTCTGTATTTCTTTTCTTTTACTCTTCGATATGTTTCTGTATGGGATGATCTGTCTGAATAGTACCCAGACAAAAGCTTTCCACTGTATCTTAGTACATGCAATAATAATAAGGCAGTAAGTGTCAGGCCTGCACATGCAGTCACCTCACAGTCTCCACTCAGCTATTATGTTTCACCTGCTGCCCGTTCCAGACTCATCACCAGCAGCCTATTTAACCCCACTTCTCATCCACAGTCCCTGTTCATTCATTGAACTGGCAGGCCTCAACCAGTTGTTTCTAGCTTCCACTCTCACTGCCTAAAATTTACCTTGTTGTCTATTGTGTTTAGTTTCTGTTCTCTCTTGTTTTGTGGCGATCGTGGCATATTATTTCGCAGTCTGTTATTAAAAGTCATCGTTCACCGCTAAATTGTCTCCGCTGCTCTGCTTTTGGGTGAAGCCTTCTCTGCATTTTCTGACAATAGCAATACCATTGCCCCTCATAATGGGATGGCCTTGCCAACAGAGGTTTATGTTTGACCTCTGTTCTTTGTGTTAAACATGTTATGTGAAATTCAAATTGCAGAAGTGAGATTCATTGTGCATTTGATCCTGTGTTACATGCTTAGTGCCTTCATAAAGGATGAATTTCCATTGCAGAGACTGATGCTGGTACCATAGCACCACAGAAGGGGATATCCCAGAGTGGTGTATTGCCTACAAAGTTTGAACTGCAATTGTTGATGTTGTGTTAGAAATACATCAGCCAATTCATGCACAGCATGGTTCCACAAATAGCTCAATGCGGTGATACCAGGGTATTCATTGACCAGTGTAGCAGTTTGGTTTTCTTCAACCTGTCAGTAAACTGGCCTTGCTTGACAGCAGACTGAGCTTCCAGTGCAGCACTCAGACATACAGTGGCAGCTGTGAGCATCGCAACAGAAGCTGCAGCAGTGGTCTTCAGACGGCGCATTGTGCGTGGACTCACGAGTTTATGAATGGGGTTGGCAACCCTTTCACCACTGCGAAGGATGAGCTCCAAACTCTGCACTAACCCCCTGCCAGATTAATGCCAGACAATTCGGTAGTCCTTAATGTTGAATGTTACATATCTTACAACTCCAAGATCATATTCAGATCCTCGTTGATTTTTTTGTCACAGTTCGGATAGGTACATAGATAGTAGAGATATGGAGAACTACGGTCCCAGTGCAGGTTGTTGGATGTAGGCAGGTTAAGTGGTTTCAGCATTGACTAGATGGGTTGAATGGCCTGTTTCTGTGCTGTCCTTGATACCTTGTTAAGGGGTAGATCAAAAGGACTGCATAGTCAGTGCAGTGTATGGTGAATGACTGTGGTAATATCAGATTCAGAATCTGGTTTAATATCACTGGCATATGTCTTTGTGGCAGCAGTGCAGTGCAATACGTAATAAACAAGAGGAAGGCAATAAATAAAGGGACTGTGTGGAGTTGCTGTTATCTGAATTGTAATCATTGGGAAATGGTTAAAGCCACATTTTGATCTTGACATTTACGCTGAGGAGGTGGACAAATTAACTCCTGCGGGCATTAATCTATAATACTATTTCTGACCATCATTTCTGCAGCATCTGACACACGGGAAGAATACTTATCACTTTCTCAAAAGATATTTCAGCTACATGTTTAGAGTCATTGTGACATTTAAAAAACCTTAAGACTGAAGAAAAATACATCAGTGTTGTTTTTCCTTGTTTTGAGAATATATATCATCCCATGAGCTTAGACGTAAGGAAGGGAGGAGTGAGTCCAGTGAAATTCTGTGCAAATATTGAACTTCAAAAGCTGTTGATGCAGAATTAACCATTTGTGAATAGATTGATAAGTTGTTCTCCCATATGTACTGGAATTTATTCAGAGGAGAAGGGATTGGGAACAGTGTTTTTTTATTGAGCTATTTCTTGTGTATGTATCAGAACTCACTGCAGACTAATTATTCCAAGTGGATCACGTCCAACGAAGAATAGAGCCAGTAATGAAAGGCAGCAGACTATAAGGGCTTCCATTGAAACGAGGCAAAGTCAGACACTAAGGATTTCGTAGTTATTTGTAAATGAATACCATGGTTTAAGAAGAAGTGAGAGACAAATGTTGTTGAAGATCTTTGCTTCAAAAACAGATGGGAAGTTCTAAGCACAGAGGCAAGCATTTCAATATGTTAAATGTGATATCGAGGAATGTTAGTATCTTATTCAATGCCATTTAGCCATTGTACTGCTTGGATAAATTTAGCAACAACTATTGCATGAAATAATACATTTTAACATGACAAATTATTTCAGAGAAGCAGTGTTCAGGCAAAAAAAAGTTACATTGAACCAAGAAAGAAACTTCAGGATGGAAAACTAAGCACTGAGAAAAGTGATTATTTACAAGGATTAGGGAGAGAATTCAAGAAGTGTGCGACGAAAAAGGTGCATAAACCTCTGTCTTATTTATCTCTAATAATCTCTAATAATTATTGGAAAGCCTACTTTGTACTTCCATTTGCTTCCATGGAACATTCAATTGGCAGCAGGCCACACAAAATCAAATAACAGTTGCTGTTTTAAGATGGCATGGAATGTTGAACTTTGAGGACAATGTTCGTTCTGAATTTTTGGCAATGATTATTGTTTCTGCTGTTTCAGCTATTCAAGGGATTAAGCAAAAATATTCTTGTTTCACATGAATAAACCTGCATTCAATCTGTGATTCCTGACTGGATAAATAGCTCGTACTTTGCTACTAGTTTCCTGCACAGTGCAGATTCTGTGAAATTTCCTCATATGCTATTGCTATCATACTTCAACAGTAATATTTTTTGTGATGAATGTTTTAAGTAATAGTTGCAAGTGTAGCTGGAAGTTAGTGAACCTGTCACACAGAAAGAGAGTTTAATTTAGTAATTACCTTGTCAGGTTTGTGTAGATAACGGTGTTGTTATTTTGTGCCTGGCTTGATGAGGGGCTCCATGCCATTTCGTGCAGATCTCCTTATATGGGTTTACTGCGCAAATTGTCACAGCAGCAATATCTTCATCTGATCCTTTTAAGAGCCTTCCACCTTTTCTGTGGTTGGTCAAAACTAGGTTAGTTGAAAATTAAATATTTATTACAAACTTTGGTTCCATCTCACACCTTAGTCCAGGTTGCTATACAATTATATCGTAATAATGATAGTCCGTAAAACTCTGACAGTCTGCTGTCTGATTGCATATGTTGATGATTTTGCTCCTGGCTCTCCAATCTCCCTTAAATATACTATGCCTCAGCTCTTCTACTCCCTTTAAACTCATGAGGTCCCCATATCTGTGATTCTGGGAACGAAGGGTTAACATATGAGGAGTGATTGTCAGCTTTGGGCCTGTACTCACTGGAATTTAGAAGAATGCATGGGGATCTCATTGAAACCTATTGAATTTTGAAAGGACTAGATAAGGTGGATGTGGAGAGGATGTTTCCTCTGGTGGAGTTATCCAGAACTAGAGGGCACAGCCTCAAAATTGAGAGGCGACCTTTTAGAACAAAATTAAGGAGGAATTCTTTTAGCCAAAGAGTGGTGAATCTGTGGAATGTTCTGCCACAGACTGCAGTGGAGGCCACGTCCCTGGGTATATTTAAAGTGGAAGTTGTTAGATTTCTAATTGGTCAGGGCATCAAGAGATATGGTGAGAGGGCAGTTGTATGGGGTTGAATGTGATCAGGGATCTGCCATGATGAAATGGCGGAGCAGACTCGATGTGCAGAATAGCCTAATTCTTCTCCTATGTCTTATGGTCTTATATCCCAACCTCCATTTAATCTCACTAATACTCCCATTTGCCGCTCTTCTAGGTTTTCTAGTTTATTTTACTATTGTGTCGTATCTAAAACAGGGGAGTTAAAAATGTATCAGAGGATTAGTTGGAATATCACCTAATTTTCCAGAAAATCTACCTATCACGCACCACCAAAGCTCTGAGCATGCTGAATTACCTGAGCTTTACTGTGTGAAAAGAAAGTTACCATATCAACCAACTAAGGAATAAAGTAAATCATTTTTATTTTAAAATTGATGTTCTCTCTTTGAATAGAATGTGGCAGGGCAATTTCAGAAGGCTCCTCTTGGTATTCTGTGCCCTCCTCCCAAAATAAAGGTTGGTTTGGGTTGGATGGGAAATGAAAATGCTAAATTTTAAAAATCTTTAATGGAGGCTGAATAAAAGACAGCACCCAACCTAATTTCAGGGGCTTTGAGAAGATTGACACCTCCATTTTAATGAGGCTTCTATTTTTCACGCTTGAATCATAATTTAACGCTTCAATAGAGCAACACACTCAGGAGGGAAGAAGATTCTGGAAAAATCACTCGAATGACATAAAGCAAAGCCCACTAGGTTTGTGCCAGCCAGCAAGAATCCCTTTTATATTCTCCTCATATTTTTCACTATTTTACTGCTCACCTATGTACTGAGAACTTCCAGTTAACCTACCAATCTACTTGCCTCTGGGGTGTGGGAGGTAACTAACTGAGAAAAGGAGAATGTACAAGCTCCACCCTGTCAGCACATGAGGTCAGGGTTGAACCCATTACACAAGAGTTGTGGAGCAAATATGTTGAAAACAAGGTGAACTTTGCTTCTGTTGTCAGTTTGCTTCAGATCGGGAAGCATTTCCTGAGCTGGTGAAAGAAAAATAAAATTTTGAAAGAGAACTGGATTTATGCTTTAAAAGGGGAAAAACTATAAAGTTCTGATGACAAATTAGAGCATGTATTTGGTAAGAGGTAAATTTGGATCATCTATATGTTATGTAAATAAGTTATGTAGTCAAAGGAAGTAGGTGATATAGTTCAAACTTACAGTCCACAAGCTGCTTAGTTTGTATTGGTAATCGTGCAAAAATCCCCTTGCATACCAAACAATCATAGTGAGAGACCATTTTGTTTCGTATATATCATGATTACTCAACTACTGGCATCAGGATAGAATCAATTGCTATTTAGGAGTCACAGTCAACAGTGAGTCAAGTTACAGAAGAGAGTGAAGTGCCACAGATGGTACAAAATGGAAGAAGCCAAACTATTAAAAGAAGCAGGTGAACAGATTCAATATAAATAGCAGCAGCCACTCTTAAAGCTGGACCAACCGATTTTTGAAGTAGTGAAGGCAAGGAAGATGGCGTATCTATCAGTAGCATAGCGGTTACTGCAACACCATTACAGCTTGGGGTGTCGGAGTTCAGAGTTCAATTCTGACGTCATCTGTAAGGAGTCTGCATGTCCTCACTGTGGAATGTGTGGGTTTTCTGCAGCTGCTCTTGTTCCCTCCCACAGACCAAGGATTAGGCTAGGGTTAGTCAGGGGTCAGGGGTTGCTGGGTCGTACAACTCAAAGGAATGGAAGGGCCTATTCTGTGCTGTATCTCAATTAATCATGTAAGCTTACAATTAGTGGAGAAAATTGGGGATACAACTGGAAAAACAGGCATCTTGAACACAGTGAGTCTACTCAGGGAAGTAAAAGAGGAAGTTCATCACTCAGACACAAACTGGCTTCATAGCCAGCCTTTACAAAGCACGTGAATCATTTGCACCCTTCACTTGGTTGATGGAAGTGTGCTTTATAATTAATAATACTTCTGGGCTTAAAGGCCTTGCTTCAAATATTGATGTTGTAATGAGAGAAAGCAAGAGAGCTGAATTACTTATGGAATCACCACACACATTCACTAATCTGGGTAGTTTCAGAGAAAGGCCTTTTTTCTAGATGTGCTTCACTGTTGAGTGGATGCTTTGGTCCATAGCATCTGAGGCAGCAGAAAGACAAAGGTTTAAAATGCAAAATCAAACCATGAGTGAGTACGATCAGAGACCGTTCATAGCAGTGTAACTGTGAAGAGTGTTTGGGCTGTGCACTTACAGACAGGTTTGTGATACTCTGAGAGATAAAGGGATCCACTAAAAGCTGTCTGGTACAAAAAGCCCCAAATTTTATTTGGCAAATAAGATAGTGATTTTCCAAGAGCTGGCAGCCAAGAAAGCCATGGGATTCTCTGCTTTATTTGCCACGATGATAGCAGCTGTCTGGAATCACAGGACAACTCCTAAAGCTTTGTTTCAGAAACACTACAGCGTTATGTAACCTCAATCGTTGAGTCAATGTTAGGGTTTGCCAGCAAGTATCCTGTTAAACAGCTGTTCCATTAGAGTGCAAGGTCAGAAGAAGGAATCTATCTATGAACAGATTGTAACAAAGAATGCAAGTCAAGCATCCTTTCCTTGTGCTCATCAATGCACACTGAAAGTGGCCACAAGTCAGACTTGTATGATGCTGCAGTATGCCACTGAAGAGTTGAGATGGGTCTTTCTTGTATTTGGACCAGCAACAAAACCACCTCTGATGATAGGCCACCTTTTACTTTGCATTACAGTATTTAATTATTATGCAATGATTTGGCATTGAAAGTCCTCCTTCCCATGGCTAGCAGACAGCCCTGTATGTACATGTGTCAAAAGTAGCCCTGAAGAGGCCAGTGTTCAAGGATTATAATAATGCTTACAATAAAAGGGGAGTACAGTGCTCATGACAAGGATAGCATCACTGATTGACTAACTAACTCTTTGTTTAGATACAGTGTGACCCCACAATCTACTACTATCTCTACTGCAAAGTTAGTATGTACAATTATTTTTGTACATTCATGAACTTGGTGCAGCTTAACATGGAGAGGAAGATAGAGAGGCAATAGTAGAACAAAAATGCAATAATCCATGGAAAAGCAATTGAGGGAAACTCTTGGAATCATCTGATCAGTAAGTAAGTAGGAGAATTAGCAGTGTAATCTTGGTGATATGGTTCAAACTTGCAGTCCACAAGTTGCTTGGTTTGTACTGGTAATCATGTCAAAATGCTCTTGCACACCAAATGATCATAGTAAGAGACCAGTTTGATGTAATATTTGATGATTACCTGGTTACTGGCATCAAGGTAGTGTTATTGGCTGTTTAGGAGTCACAGACAGCAGTGAATTAAGTTCCAGAAGAGAGTGGAGTGCCAGAGGCGATGCAAGATGGAGGAAGTCAAACTGTTAAAGGAAACAAGTGAACAGATTAAATTTGAAATGATTATGAATAACTGCAAAAAAGTCTACAAACATTTCCTTCAAAACTACAAAGTATTGCAGAGTATTTTTGTGTAGTTTTATAGAGAAGTCATGTTGCAAGATCATCATATGTATATATATATATATATATATATATATATACAATCAAAGCAGAGGAAAGTCAAAGCATTGCAAATGCTGAAATAAGACAGAAAATACTTGAAGCACATTGTAAGTCATCCAACATCTGTAAGAAAAAACAGTCAATGCTTCAAGTTAAAGACCCCTCATCCTTTCATTCCTTCTAAGGAATCCTTAGAAGGCTGTGATCATAATATGATAAAATTCACCCAGCAGTTTGAGGGGGGAGAAGATAAAGTCAGATGTATCAGAATTAAAGTGGAGTAAAGGGAATTACAGAGGCGTGAGAGAGGAGCTGGCCAAATTTGATTGGAAGTGGACATGAACAGGGATGACAGCACATACCTGGACTTTCTCGGGGCAGTTTGGAAGGTGCAGAGAAGATACATCCCAAAGATGAAGAAGTATTCTAAGGGAAGGATGAGTCAACCATGGCTGACAAGGGAAGTCAAAGTCAAAGATAAAAGCTAAGAGAGGACATGTAATATATAGCAAAAAATAGTGGGAAGTTAGAGGATTGGGAAGTTTTTAAAAAACAGAGGGCAATAAAAAGCCATGAGACAGGAAAAGACAAAGTATGAAGGCAAGTGAGCCAAAAATATCATAGAAGATACCAGAAGTTTTTCAGATATATAAAAATAAACGAGAGATGAGAGTGGACATTGGACTGCTGGAAAATGATGCTGGAGAGATAGAAATGGGGAAAAAGATATGACTTAATAACTACTTTGCATCAGTCTTCACTAGCAGTATGCCAGATGCTTGAGAGTGTCAGGGGCAGAAGTGAGGTTAGTTGCTATTGCTAAGGAGAAGGTGTTTGGGAAGCTGAAAGCTCTGAAGGTAGGTAAGTCACCTGGACCAGATGGACAAAAGGGGTAACTGAAGAAATTATGGAGGCATTAGTAATGATCTCTCAAGGATCAGTAGATTCTGGAATAGTTCCATAAGACCATAAGACATAGAAGCAGAATGAGGCCAGGCTGCTTCACCATTCAATCATGGCTGAACCTTTTTTCTCCTCCTCAATCCCACGACCCAACCTTCCCCCCCATAACCTTTGATGCCGTATCCAATCGAGAACCGATCTATCTCAGCCTTAAATACAAACTAACGATTTGGCCTTCACAGCTGCCTGTGGTAACAAATTCCATAAATTTACCACCCTCTGGCTAAAGGAATTTCCCTGCATCTCTGTTTTAAATGGATGCCCCTCTATCCTGAGGCTGGGCCCTCTTGTCCTAGACTTCCCCACCTAGAATGGGAAATATTCTTTCCATATCTACTCTGTCTAGGCATTTCAACATTTGAAAGGTTTCAATGAGATCCCCCCTCAACCTTCTAAATTCCATTGAGTATAGGCCCAGATCCATCCAACGTTCATCATATGATAACCCTTTCATTCCAGGAATCATCCTTGTGAACCTCCTCTGAACCCTCTCCAATGCCAGCACATCTTTTCTGATTGAAGGAGCCCCAAACTGTTCACAATACTGTACTCAAGGAGAGGCCTCACCAGTACCTAGACCTCTTGAAATGAATGCTAACATTGTATCTGCCTTCCTCAGCACAGGCAAGATAACTTTTAATGTGTTCTGCACAAGGACTCCCAAGACCCTTTGCATCTCAAATTTTTGGATCCTTTTTCCGTTTAGAAAATAGTCTGCACAATTATTTCTACTACCAAAGTACATGACCATGTATTTTACAACATTATATTTCATTTGTCACTTTCCTGCACATTCTACTAATCTGTCTAAGTCCTTCTGCAGGCTTCCTGTTTCCTCAACGCTACTTGCCCTTCCACCCATCCTCATATCAGCTGCAATCTTGGCCACAAAGATTCCATTATCTAAGTCATTGACATACAGCATAAAAAGAAGTGGTCCTAACACCGACCCCTGTGGAACACCACTAGTCACTGGCAGTGAACCAGAAAAGGATCCTTTTTTCCCACTCACTACCTCCTACCAATGAGCCAGTACTCTAACCATGCTAGTAACTTTCCTGTAATACCATGGGCTCTTAGTTTGGTAAGCAGAGTCATGAGTGGCACCTTGTCAAAGGTCTTCTGAAAATCCAAATATACAACATCCATGGCATCCCCTTTATCTATCCTACTTGTAATCTCCTTAAAGAATTCCAACAGGTTTGACAGGCAAAATTTTCCCTCAAGAGAAGCATGCTGACTTTGTCCTAACTTGTGCTGTGTCACCAAATACTCTATAACCTCATTGTTAACAACTGACTCCCAACATCTTCCCAACCACTGAGGTTAGGCTAAGTGTCTATAATTTCCTTTCTGCTGCCTCCCCCTTTCTTAAAAAGAGGTGTGACATTTGCAATTTTCCAGTCCTGTGGCAGAGTTCAACGATTCTTGAAAGATCATTCCTAATGCCTCCACAATCTCTAACGTTACCTCTTTCAGAATCCTAGGGTGCAGTTCATCTGGTCTGGTTGACTAATGCACCTTTTGGTCTTTCAGCTTTTTGAGCCCCTTCTCCCTTGTAAAAGTAACTGCACTCACTTCTCTTCCCTCACACCCTTCAACACCCGGCAAAATACTCATTTAGTTCATCTACCTTCTCCTTGATCCTCATTATTATTTCTCAGTTTCTAGTGATCCTATATCCACACTCACCTCTCTTTTATTTTTTATATACTTGAAGAAGCTTTTTCTATCCACCTTGATATTGTTTGCTAGCTTGCTTTCATATTTCATCTTTTCCCTCCTAATGATTCTTTTTGTTGCTTTTGAAAAGCTTCCCTATCCTCTCTTTTCCTGCTAATTTTTGCTTTGTTGTATGCCCTCTCTTTTGTTTTTTCATTAGCTTCGACTTCGCATGTCAGTCACGGTTGTACTATTTTTTCCATTTCCTTGTTTTTGGAATACATCTATCCTACATCTTTTCATTTTTTCCCCCAGAAACTTAAGCCATTGCTGCTCTGCTATCATCTCTGCCAGCATCTCCTTCCAATTTACTTTGGCCAACTCCTCTCTCATACCACTGTACTTTTCTTTACTCCACTGAAATACTGCTATGTCAGACTTATTTAGGATGACTTAAAATCAAATTTTAAGTTGAACTCAATCATATTGTGATCACTGACTCCTAAGTGTTCCTTTACCTTAAATCCCCTAGTCTCCTCCAGTTCATTACATAATACTCAGTCCAGTATATCTGATCCCCTAGTAGGCTTAATGACAAACAGCTCTAAAAAGCCATCTCATTGGTATTCAATAAATCCATTCTCTTGGGATCCTTTACCAACCTAATTTTCTCAATATACCTTTATGTTAAAATCTCCCGTGACTATCATAACATTGCCCTTTTGACCGCACCTTTTCTATTTCCCATTGTAATCTGTAGTCCACATCCCACTTACTGCTTGGAGGCCTGTATGTAACCGCCATCAGAGTCCTTTTACCCTTGCAGTTTCTCAACTTAACCTCCAAGGCTTTAACATCTTCTGATGCAATGTTACATCTTTCTAATGATTTCATGCTATTCATTACTGGCAGAGCCACACCACCCCTTCTGCCTATCTTCCTTTCCCTCCAGTACAATGTGTAACCTTAGACATTCAGCTCCCAACTACAACCATCCTTCAGCCACGATTCAGTGATGCCCTCAACATCATACCTGACAATCTGTGAAAGTCCATAAAGATCATCCACCTTACTTCTTATATTCCGTGCACTGAGATATAATACTTTGAGTACTATATTTGCTGCCCTTTTTGATTTTGCATCCTTAATGCATTTTCACTCGCCCTGCTGACTGCAATTTTGTCCTATCATCTGCGTGCCCTTCCGGACAATCTGACTGTATGCTCTCTTTGCTTTTTTACCATCTGTCCTATGCTGTGTCCCTTCACTCTGGTTCTCATCCCCCTCCCAAATTAGTTTGAACCCTCCCCAACAGCTCTAAGAAATCTGCCCATGAGAATATTGGTTCCTGTCAGGTTCAGGTGCAACTTTCCACTTTGTACAGGTCATAATTCCCCCAGAAGAAATCCCAAAGATCCAAGAACCTGAAGCACTTCCCCCTGCTCCAGCTTCTGGTCACATATTGATCTGCCAAATCACCCTGCTTCGACCCTCACTGGCGTGTGGCACAGGGAGCAATCCAGAAATTACTACCCTGGAGTTCCTGCTTCTCAGCTTTCTGCCTACCTCTCTAAATTCTCTCTTCAGGATCTCTTTGCTTTTACTTCCAATGTCATTGGCACCAATATGTACCAAGACACTTGGCTACTCCTCCTCCCCTTCCGAAATGCTGTGGACATAGTCTGAGGACTGGAAAGTCACATATGTCTCTTTACTCTTTAAGAAGGGATGGAGGCAGAAGAAGAGAAATTATAGTCTAGAAAATCTTAACTTCAGTGGCTGGGAAGATGTTAGAATCGATCATTAAGGATGAGGTTTTGGGGCATTTGTAGGTACATGATAAATTAGGCCAATATCAGCATGGTTTTCTTAAGGGGAAATCTTGTCTGACAAATCTGTTGTTATTCTTCGAGGAAATAACAGGCAGGATAGACAAAGGAGAGTCAGTGGACATTGTTTATTTTAATTTTTCAGAAGGCTTTCGACAAGGCATCACTTATGTGGGTGCTTAACAGTATAAGAAGCATGGTATCCCTGGAAAGATATATGCAGGGGTAGAAAGTAGGCAGACTGGCAGAAGGCAAGGAGTGGGAATAAAAGAGGCCTATTCAGGTTGGCTGCTGATGATTAGTGCTGGTCCACAGAGGTCAGAATTGGGACACTCATTTTCACATTGTATCTCAACCATTTGGATGAAAGAATTGATGAGTTTGTGGCAAAGTTAGTGGAAGATACAATGATAGGTGGAGAGACAGGTAGTGTTAAGGGAGCAGAGAGTCTGCAGAAGGCCTTAGACTGATGGGAGGAATGGGTAAAGAAGTGGCAGAAGGAATATTGTGTCAGGATGTTTTTGGTCATACACTTTGATAGAAGGAATAAGGGCATAGATTATTTTCTAAATGGGAAAAAAATCAGAGGTGTAATAGGGCTTGGGACTCTTTGTGCAGAATTCCAGAAAGTTTAACTTGTGGGTTGAGTCAATGGGAAGGAAGGCAAATGCAATATTAGCATTCATTTTGAGAGGACTAGAATATTGAAAGGTCTCGGTAGAATGGATGTGGAGAGGTTGTTTCCTATAGTGGGTGAGTCTAGGACCAGAGGGCCCAGCCTCAGAATAGAGGGATGTCCCTTTAGAACAGAGATGAGGAGGAGTTTCTTTAGCCAGTGCCTGTTGAATCTGTGGAATTCATTGCCACAGACGGCAATGGAGGCCAAGTGCCAAGTCATTGACTAAACAGAGGTTGATAGTTCCTTGATTAGTTAGGGTGTCGAAGGTTACAGGAAGAAGGCAGGACAATGGGATTGGAAGGGATAATAAATCAGCCATGATAGAATTGCAGAGCAGATCTGAAGGGCTGAATGGCTTAATTCTTCTCTTGTGTCTTATGGTTGTAATGGCAGGATTCTTAACAGTTTTGAGAAACAGAGGGATTCTCCCATGTCTTATGATCTAAGTCTCTTCAAATATTTTGCTGTCGGTTTAATGAGCAGCGTACTAAGAACTGGTATTGCGTCACTCTCCTAGCAGAGTCTACGCAGTGGAACCAAGGGGCGGAGCGTCTGCCTATGACACTTGGTACATATTGATCATCCTGAATGTCTGGCATCAAACTCACTAATTTTCTAAATTTCTTAATCTACATTCGTCATTTCTTTGTATCAGCAGTTTCAAAATCTATTAACGACTTCCTTTACCAATAAAAGATATTTCTATGTGTACTATTCACAAAATGCTGCAGTAACTCTGCAAGTCAGGCAGCAGCCGTGGAAATGACCAAACAGTCAATGTTTCAGGTTGAGGTTCTCTTTCAGGACTGGAAAGGAAGGGGGGAATGTACTGGAACAAAAATTCTGGGGGGAGGGGAAGGAGGGTAGCTGGAAGGTGATAGGTGAAGCCAGGTGGGTGGGAAAGGAAAAGAGCTGGAGATGAAGGAATCTGATAGGAGAGCAGAGTGGACCATTTGGAGAAAAAGAAGGAGGAGGGGATCCCAGGGAGGTGATGGGCAGATGAGTTTAGGTAGAAGAAGAGGAGAGGGTGAGTGGGGTGGTGGTGCTCAACTAAGTGATCCTCCAATTTATGATGGGTCTCACCAATGTAGAGGACGCCGCATTAGGACCACTAGATACAATAGACAAACCCAGTGGTTTGCAGGTGAAGTGTTGCCTCACCTGGAAGGTGGTTTGGGTCCCTGAATGGAGGTGAGGGAGGAGATGAATAGGCAGGTGTAGCACTTTGGCTGATTACAGGGAAAAGTGTCGGTAGTGAGATTAGTTAGGAGGGAGAAAGAAGTGGAGAGCTTTAAGGCCTTCTTGATGGGGGATAGAAGTGTGTAGGGATTGGATATACATGGTGAAAATGAGGTGGTCAGCAGCAGGGAATGGAAAGTTGTTGAGAAAATTGAGAGCATGTGAAGTCTCATGGATGTAGGCGGGGCAGGACTGAACCAAGGGGGATAGAATGGAGTTGAGGTATGAGGACATGAGTTCGGTGGGACAGAAGCAGGTGGAGACAATGGGCCTACCCAGACAGTCAGGTTTTTAGATCTTGCCTAGGAGGTAGAATCAAGCAGTGCAGCGTAAGGGAATTATGAGTTTGTGGTGGCAGCTGATGGGAGTTATCTAGAGCTGATGAGGTCTGTGATGGTGTTGGAGACAGCTTTCAGATGGTCCAGAGTGTGGTCCTCTTCATGGTGTATGTAAGAGGAAGTGTCTGGGAGTTGTTGCCTGGCTTCAGTAAGGTAGTGGTCCGTCTCCTGAGAGTTGCCACTTGACCATTGTTATTTCTGACATAAATGTTTCAAGATTTGAAATTACAGGCCTCTATTTTATATTGTGCTTGCGTTTTAAACTGGAGAAAGTTGACTGATATGGAAACCAGTCAAGAGAAATTTAACAAAGAATATCTTTATTAATTTGGTATAGATGATCTAACTGTACCAGGACAGATTTAGTAACCTTACAGCAATTTTCCGGTACCCAATTTTCATGTGAACTATCTATTCTACTGTACAACCCACATTCTCACCCCCTTTCTCAAACGAAAGCAAACAGTCATAATACAGAAACCAAATATTTTAGAAACACTCCATCAGCATCTACGATGAGTGCAAACCAATTAACCTTTCAAGTAAAAGTCTTCAGTTCATCTGGAAAATATTACAAGCAACCAGTGTTTCAGATAAAATGAAGAGGTGGAGAAAACTGATGTCTGCTACAATTTTTACATAGTTGTGATAATAGGTTTAAAGCTGAAGATCAATTTGTTTAAATGTTTTACATGACCAACATGCGGTAGATCTTGAATCTGATATCCTTTTGATATATCACCAAAACTCTATTTATAACTGTTGCTGTTTTAAAAGTTTTCTTCATCTTTCTGCATTTTAGTGCTTGTGATATTTTTACTATTTTACAGAGGCGATTGCAACCCACTTGTCTCTGGATGACTGCATTATTCCCAAAACCTCTTTGGTTTATAATAGCATTTCCTACACAAGGTCATAGAGAACTCAGGAAAATATTCTTGACTAATTGTATAAAGAGTCTTAAGTGCTGTGAGTAGTGATTCAAGCAGCTGATAGCATTGTGAACTGTGTGACAGGAGATTGTGTGTTGAGGCACCTTTACATAAAGGAATTTATGCACCAGTACATAACCTAGGCTGGCATTTACTGGTTGTGCAACCTTCCTGTAAAATTTACCGAGCAATCACGAGGAAATCTGCAGATGCTGGAAATTCAAACAACACACACAAAATGCTGGTGGAACACAGCAGACCAGGCAGCATCTATAAGGAGAAGCATTGTCGACGTTTCAGGCCAAGACCTTTCGCCAGGACTAACTGAAAGGAAAGATAGTAAGAGATTTGAAAGTAGTGGGGGGAGGGGGAAATGTGAAATGATAGGAGAAGACCGGAGGGGGTGGGATGAAGCTAAGAGCTGGAAAGGTGATTGGCGAAAGTGTCTTTACCATTCCCTCCGACCTTCAACTCTCTGAGGCAGAGCTCTCTGTCCTCAGTAAGGGCCTCAGCTTTGTCCCCCTTCGCCCACACCTCAGCGAGTTCCGCGTGCACCATGACGCTGAACTCTTCTTCCACTGGCTCCGTCTCCGAGCTTACTTCTTTGACAAGGACTCTCCTACCACTACTGATGACCCCTTCTCCTGTCTTCAACTCTCCTCCTCTTCATGGACACCCCGCTCTGCTCTTCTGCCTGCTCTGGATCTCTTTATTGCTAATTGCCGACGGGACATCAACCGTCTCGACTTCACTACACCCTGTTCCAATTCCAACCTAACTCCTTCCGAACGCTCTGCTCTCCGCTCCCTCTGCACCAATCCCAACCTCACTATAAAACCTGCTGATAAGGGGGGAGCTGTTGTTGTCTGGTGTACTGACCTCTACCTGGCCGAGGCACAGCGACAACTCTCTGATACCTCCTATTATTTACCCCTTGATCATGACCCCACTAAGGAGCACCAGGCCATTGTCTCTTATACCATCACCAACCTTCTCAGCTCTGGGGATCTCCCATCCACTGCCACCAACCTCATAGTTCCCACGCCCTGCACTTCACGTTTCTACCTCCTACCCAAGATCCACAAACCTGCCTGTCCAGGTAGACCCATTGTCTCAGCTTGCTCCTGCCCCACTGAACTAATTTCTGCATACCTTAACACTGTCTTATCCCCCCTTGTTCAATCTCTTCCCACCTATGTTCGTGACACTTCTCACGCTTTCAATTTTTTCTATGATTTTAAGTTCCCTGGCTCCCACTGCTTTATTTTCACCATGGACGTCCAGTCCCTATATACCTCCTTCCCCCACCCAGAAGCTCTTCGCTTCTTTTTGGATTCCAGACCTAACCAATTCCCCTCTACCACCACTCTCCTCCGTCTAGCGGAATTAGTTCTTACTCTCAATAATTTCTCCTTTGGCTCCTCCCACTTCCTCCAAACCAAGGGTGTAGCCATGGGCATCCGTATGGATCCCAGTTATGCCTGCCTTTTTGTTGGCTTTGTAGAACAGTCCATGTTCCAAGTCTATACGGGTATCCGTCCCCCTCTTTTCCTTCACTACATCGACAACTGCATTGGCGCTGCCTCCTGCACACATGCTGAGCTCGTTGACTTCATTAACTTTGCCTCCAACTTTCACCCTGCCCTCAAATTTACCTGGTCCATTTCTGACACCTCCATCCCCTTTCTTGATCTTTCTGTCTCCATCTCTGGAGACTGATATCTACTATAAGCCTACAGACTCTGACAGCTATGTGGAATATTCCTCTTCCCACCCTGTTTCTTGCAAAAACGCTATTCCCTTCTCACAATCCCTCTGTCTCTGCTGCATCTGCTCTCAGGATGAGGCTTTTCATTCCAGGACGAAGGAGATGTCTTCCTTTTTTAAACAAAGGGGCTTCCCTTCTTCCACCATCAACTCTGCTCTCAAACGCATCTCTCCCATTTCCCACACATCTGCCCTCACCCCATCCGCCCCGCCACCCAACTTAGGATAGGGTTCCCCTTGTCCTTACCTACCACCCCACCAGCCTCCAGGTCCAACATATAATTCTCCATAACTTCCGCCACCTCCAACGGGATCCCAATACCAAGCACATCTTTCCCTCCCCTCCTCTTTCTGCTTTCCTCAGGGATCGCTCCCTACGCGACTCACTTGTCCACTCGTCCCCCCCCATCCCTTCCCACCGATCTCCCTCCTGGCACTTATCTTTGTAAGCGGAACAAGTGCTACACCTGCCCTTACACTTCCTCCCCCACCACCATTCAGGGCCCCAGACAGTCCTTCCAGGTGAGGCGACACTTCACCTGTGAGTCGGCTGATGTGGTATACTGCGTCTGGTGCTCCCGGTGTGGCCTTTTATATTTTGGTGAGACCTGACGCAGACTGGGAGACCATTTCACTGAACACCTATGCTTGGTCCGCCAGAGAAAGCAGAATCTCCCAGTGGCCACACATTTTAATTCCACGTCCCATTCCCATTCTGATATGTCTATCCATGGCCTCCTCTACTGTCAAAATGAATCCATACTCAGGTTGGAGAAACAACACCTTATATACTGGCTGGGTAGCCTCCAACCTGATGGCATGAACATTGACTTCTCTAACTTCCGTTAATGCCCCTCCTCCCCTTCTTACCCCATCCCTGACATATTTAGTTGTTTACCTGTTCTCCATCTCCCTCTGGTGCTTCCCCCCCCCTTCTTTCTTCTGAAGCCCCCCGTCCCATGATCCTTTCCTTTCTCCAGCTCTGTATCACTTTCGCCAATCACCTTTCCAGCTCTTAGCTTCATTCCACCCCCTCTGGTCTTCTCCTATCATTTCGCATTTCCCCCTCCCCCCACTACTTTCAAATCTCTTACTATCTTTCCTTTCAGTTAGTCCTGACGAAGGGTCTTGGCCCGAAACATCGACAGTGCTTCTCCTTATAGATGCTGCCTGGCCTGCTGCGTTCCACCAGCATTTTGTGTGTGTTGTGTAAAATTTACCTCTACTTCTGCACGTTGTCTCTTGTGCTCTTGAGTTTCCCAGCAGGAGATAAGATGTAAAAGAAATGTTAGTTATTGGTATAATACATTGTGAAGTCTGTTATGCTAAGTTCATTCATCTAAAGTTTTAATGTATATTCGTTAATGTTCATTAATGAATAGTTATAGGGGGCAATTTTTACGACGCTTGGAAATAGATAGAAGGGGGATGTCAGAGCTAAGTTTTTCATGCAGAGACTGTTGGGTGCATGGAAAGTGCTATCAGTGACAATGATAGAGGTGGATACAATAGAGTCTTTTAAGAGGCTCTTAGATAAGTACATGGAGCTTAGAAAAATAGTGGGCTATGCTGTAGGAAATTCTAGGCAGTTTCTAGGCAGGTTACATGCTCGGCAGAACATTGTGGGCCGAAGGGCCTGTAATGTGCTGTAGTTTTCTATGTTCTACGTCCCCAGAACTCAAAGAGAGCTCGATTCCCTTCTGTGAATCAATCCTGCACCCTCTGTTATCTGCATCTGAGTAAATTGAAATGTTTATACAGGAGCTCCCTGGAATACTGGAGGGCTTAAACAAATTCTCCCATTAATTTTAAACAATATTTCAAGATAGTAATGATAAATTTATTGTGGTATTTGAATGAATATAGAAGCCATTCAATAAAAGAATTATGGAATATATGGGTAGCTATGGGCACCAAATGAGATGCGATATGGCTAGATATTGAAAACGGATGCTTCTGACTTTCTGAAAAATTGGTTTATGTACCAGTTCTCAGAAATGGAACTTGCACATAACCATCTGTACTTGATCATCTCCTGTGAGAAAGAAACGCCTCCTGTGAGAAAGAAAAAAACACCTCCTGTGAGAAAGAACTTACATACTGCCTGTTACGCTACCGGCGTTCAGGGCAGCAATGAAGGTCCTCCATCTCTGGCGGTGTTCAGGGCTTCCTTCATCATGTTAGTAGCTTCCTCTCGGTTTTCACTACAGTCAGTCAAGCAAGAGCTGGGTGGAGACTCTGGAATACTGTCGCACTCAGATTTAGAAGGATTCTGCATTGCTGTTTCCGTAACAACTTTGTTTTACCAGTCAGCGTTGTTAGCTCTGAGCTGACTCCCCAATCTTGGAGGACCAGTGGACCACTCTTAGTCTGTCTTCTACCCTTTGACCTTTGCCTTGGATGACCCTACCAAGAGCCAAAGCATTAAGCCCTAAATCCAGCCAACGTATCTCCCCAAGTCATCTCTAAAAACGGAGAACCACGGCAAGGTCGGGGTTCTCTTAGAGGTGTGAGAAAGAAGCTGCTCAAAGTTCAATGTGCATTTATTATCAAAGTATGTATTGATGATACAGCCTTGAGATTTGTCTCCTAACTGGTCTCTGTTTTTAGAGAAGTGTGTGGTGACTTTGAAGTGAATCTTAATATTAACAGTCTGGTGCTTTCTACAGGAAGTGACCATCAACCACTGTACATCTTTCATCTGTTGCATTTCTGAACTACAATAGAACTATGTTAATTAGGTACACTGAAGACAATGGCAGTGCATCTGCCATACAATAGGATGTGATTTTTATTAATACCCAAATATACTTTTATTTCATTTTGTTACATGTTGCACAGTGGGATGACAATGTGCCTGTGGGTTTAAGGAGAATGGGAACTACAACACTGTCTGTCCAACCACAAACCTAAACACTGGTTTTCTGGATTGTAGCCCTGGTTCTAGCTGCACACTCAGTCCACACTCCTCACTAACTCTGTCCACAAATCCTCTGTATTCTGGACTCCAGGCTTCATTTCAGATTAGTGAGTAAACCAGATGCTGGACCATCAGGATTTCCGATCAATTGCTTCTGGATTATTGGAGTTTTACTTTAACTATATTCACAACAATTTTACCATCCCTTCACATCTTCTTCTAAAATGTATGTCTGCTACTCATACATTAGTCTAAAATCCCAAATTCACTGATCCTGCTTGTGGATCAAAGCAAAGAAAATTCAAAACATCTATGGCCTCCTCGTGTCACAACAAGGCCATCCTCAGGGTGGAAGAGCAATACCTTATATTCCATTTGGGTATCCTGCAACCTGATGGCCTAAAGATTGATCTCTCCTTAAGGTAAAAAAATGTTCCACCACCGTCCCCCTTCGTCTAATCCCCACTCTGTCCTCTTACCTATTCTCACCTACCTATCATCTCCCTCTGGGTTCCCTCCTCTTTCCCTTTCTCCTATGGTCAACTCTCCTCTCCTATCAAATTCCTCTCTCTCCAGCCCTTGACCTTTCCTACTTTCACCAGGTTGATGCCAGAGATGAGGGGGTTAGACTACGAGGAGAGATTGAGCCGCCTGGAACTCTACTCGCTGGAATTCCGAAGAATGAGAGGCAATCTTATAGAAGCATATAAAATTATGAAAGCGATAGATAAGATAGAGGCAGGAAAGTTGTTTCCACTGGTGTGTGAGACTAGAACTAGGGGACATAGCCTAAAGATTCGGGGGAGTAAATTTAGGATGGAGATGAGGATGAACTGATTTTCCCAGAGGGTGATGAATCTGTGGAATTCTCTGCCCAGTGAGGCAGTGGAGGCTACCTCAGTAAATATATTTAAGACAAGGTTGGATAGATATTTGCATATTAGGGGAATTAAAGGTTATAGAGAAAATGCAGGTAGGTGGAGATGAGTCCATGACCAGATGAATCATGATCTTATTGAATGGCTGCGCGGGCTCAATGTGCCATTTGGCCTCCTCCTGTTCCTATTTCTTCTGTTCTTATGTTCCCTCATCTGCTCATTCCTCCTCATCAGCCCCTCCTGACCTTTGGAATGATCCCCTGCTAATGTAGGAGGTGCAACATTTGTTCTTGCACCTCCGTCCTCACCGGCATCCAGGGACCCAAGCAGCCTTTCTAGATGAGGAAAAGATTCATGTGCATCTCCTCCAACCTTGTCCACTGCATTTGGTGCTCCCGATGTGGCCTCTTCTGCAGCAGCTGGATTAAATGCAGAAGGGCGACCAGTTTGCAGAGCACCTGCACGCTCTCTGCAATGGCAATCCCGAGCAACTGGATTCATACCATGGAAACTCCCCTTCCCATTTCCACACCGACTTGTCTGTTCCCCACTGCTAGTCTGTGTCCGAACATAAACTAGAGGAACCACAACTGATGCATGAATGTGTCACAGGATCCAGCTCAGAATGTGTCATCGTTTGTGGATGACGCAACAGTCGTTGGTCTTATCAAGAACGATGACGAGGCACAGTAGAGAGAGGAAGTGGAGCTGCTGGTGGGTTGGTGTGAGAAGAACAACCTAAGCCTGGATGTGGAGAAGACAGAGTGGAGACAGAGGCTGGAAGGTGAAAATCCAGGCTGTAAAAGCTACAAGTGCTGGGAGTCAGAGAGAGGTGAAGGGCAGATGACAACAGATGAGGGAGGATATAGATTTATTCCTTTCCTTCATCTGCCTATCCCCTCCAAGCTCCTTCTCCTCTCGTCTCCCACACATCCACCTAAACCTGCACCTGGTCCTACCAATCACTTGCCTGATTGTTCTGCTTCCCCTGCCCCACCTTACGATTCTGGCTTCTGCCCCCTTCCTTTCCAAATAGAACTGAGATAAATTTCCCTTCTCTTCACCATTCACCCTACACTACAGCCCATCCTATGTCATTTCCCCAACTGCAATGGGATCCCACATCTATCCACTTAGTTTACCTGCACCTTTCAGCCTTCCACAGGGACTAATCTCTCTGTGATTCCTGTACAGGATACTGGTGAGGTCGCACCTGGAGAACCGCGTGCAGTTCATTTTAGCTGCTGGACAGGCTCACAAAATACACAGAATGTTATCAGAAAGGAAATAGATTGCATTCTAAAAGTGGAAGTAATAGTAATAATACTTACGGAAGAACAGAAAGGATAACCTAAGGGTTTGAAAGGATGGAAAGGATAATAGATAATAGATTCTGTAATTCTAAATCAGACATGATGGGAAAGCAGAAATCTTTCATGTTGCTATATTGATGCACCATCAATAACTCATTCTGAGATGTAAAAGTGAGGTATCAGCTTTTATTGACTGGAAGAAGGAACGAGCAGTGAGTGACCACCATACTACATCCTGGAGACTGAGAGGCCGGGCTCAGAACTCCATCACCTTTATACAGGGGTCTGTGGGAGGAGCCACAGGAGCAGTCATCAGGGGGCGTGTCCAGACAGGTATATGTAGTTCACCACATATATTGACCACCAAAAAGCATTTCATGGTTAATAGTTCTTAATATATATAAACTACACCCAATTCTTGCAAAATTCCTTCAACATCTGATGAAACATTGATGTACTATAGTCACCCTGTCTATTAACAACGATTAAAGAACAACCACTGTTACCAAAATAAACTGAGACAGTTTCCAGGACCACTCTGTAAACACACTATGTGTCTCTCCGGCTTTAAACCTGCTCTCTAATTTACTGAATCGGACAAAAAGTGGGTACCAAATCAGAAATAACAGAAGGAATTATACCTTGATACACCTTCTAGATGATTTTGAAATTATATGCTCCTACATCTGTACAGCTAAAGCAATTAATTCAAATATTAGGACTATTTTCAAAAGATACAAACATGTACTTTGGACTAGATAAGTGCCAAACATTAAGCAATAAGAAAGGTGCAATAGAGCTAATAGAATACAAGACAGACTAGCAGGATACGATACAACCAGTGGATGAATATGAAACCAACAATTTTACTATCTGGGATATCAACAGAATTGACAGAATTTACTTCAAGGCTTAAGAAAACCTGCCAAACAGAGCTGAATAGTTAAAATATAACAAAGGCAATAAACACTTTCACAATATCCATATTAACGTATTACTTTGCCATAATATCTTGGTCTAAAACTGATCTAGAAAAGTTACAAAGGAAAATAAGAACTGAAATGGTAAATTTTAGAAAACACTATGTATACTCAAACACACTTTAATTTACATTACCTAGGACAGAAGGAAGAAGAGGAATAACAGACATTAAAAATTTACATGATAGTTAGATAAAACTTTTAAGGGTATATGCTTCCATCAATGAAAACAGGATTCAGCAAATCACTTGAGCATATGAAATTCTGGTAAGTACACATCACTAAACCTAAATGAAAACACAATCCAGAAAAATGAAGAAATTATCTCTAATGAAGAAAAAGTTAGCCAATGGAAGAGCACGATCCTCCATGGAAGACATCCCTACGATGTGAGCAGACTAGATGTCAACAAGGAACTGTCGAACATCCGGCTCAGAGTTGGAGACTTCTTCCTGTAAACAGGAGGGTTCCTTGTGGCAAAACAGGACCAGGTGGTTAACACAAAAATGAACAAAACACATAATAAAAGACCGACAAATTCAAGACGGTAAATGCAGGAAATGCCAAGAGAAACCTGAAACAATTTAACACCTTACAGGATTCTGCAGCATTTTCACTCAATCTGATTACTTACACAGGCACAATCAAATGGCAAACATCATTCACCAAAATCTGGCTTTAAAATACAAACTCATAAAAGAAACCATGTGTTACTATTAATACAAGCCTGATCCAGTTTTAGAGTCAGAGTCAGACAATTTTATTTTGACCGGTCGATTATTTCAGATGGGACTATTCATAAAAACCACCTGGATATAATAATACAGGATAAATAAGCAAGAACAACCCGCACCTCTTGTCCCAGAGGCAGAAGATGGTTCCGATGGAGAATCTTGACAGGCCCATTTCCATCCTCTGGTTTCACCCAGAAAACTGGCACATTTGGCATCTGACTCTCCACTACATAGGGCGTAGCCACCCAGCGGTCAGCCAACTTATGCTTCCCAGGTAGCCCCAAATTATGAGGACTCAGTCTCCCGGCATGAGTTGGGAGAATCTTTTATTTCCTTGACCACGACCTCAGCTAATTCATAAGCCCTTTTCGGTTTCCTTCTCAAATCAGACACATACTTCAGATAAATCTTCGGTGGCAGGTCTTCCTCGTCAGTCCCAAAACAAAGGTCGATGGGCAACCTCGCCTCACGCCCAAACATCAGATAATATGGCGAATACCCAGTAGCTTCAGTTCATGTACAGTTGTAGCAGTGGACCAGATGTCCAACATGATGACTCCACATGTTCTTCTTGCTGACTTCCAAAGTTCCGAGCAAGGTCTCGGGCTGGGGATCACCCTCCGGGTGATAAGGTGTAGTCCTCGACTTCTCAACTCCAAGCATGCTCAGTAACTCCTGTATGAGCCTACTCTCGAAATCCTGTCCCTGATCGCTATCCGCCTGGGGGGGCCATAATAAATGAAATAATTCTCCCCTAACACTTTGGCCTCCATAGACGCCTTCTGGTCCTTGGTAGGGAAAGCTTGCTCATTTCTGGTGCAATGATCTGTGATGACTAAGACTTTCACCATGTTGCTGGCATCTGTCTCTATTGACAGGAAATCCATACACACTGGGTCAAGGGGCCCCACACTCTGCAAGTGGGACAACGGAGCAGTCCTTGTAAACAGCGTCTCCCTCCATAAGTATCAAATGCACAACTTGCAGTATTCTTCAACCTCCGGCTTCATTCGGGGCCAGTAGAACCGATCTCTGAGCAATCCATATGAATTTTCAACCCCCAAATGTCCAGTATCATCATGAAGTGACTTCAAACAATCCTCCAATATTTCTCCAGCAGAACCAGCTAGCAACACCAAGGTCGGTCCAGACGTGATGTGACCCGGTATAAGATCTGGTTCCTCAACTCCAATCTGGGCCATTCTCTTAGTAATGGAGGCACTGCAGCGTGTTTCATCTTCTCCGCTTGGGCCAGGTCTCCTTTTTCAACTGCTGACCAAACGGTACCGATACCCGGGTCATCTCGCTGAGCAGCTGCCCCTTCCCCAGGACTCAATTCCGGTAACTAGTTTGTCTTCAGAGCAGTCAATTTACAAATAAACTTGTGGAATGGTGCCATCAGAAGCTCCCAATTGATCTACCGCTCGATCCTGCCCTTGCCTTCCCCCAACCTTCACTGTGATGGAAAAGTGGCACATGGCTTTCACCCCTGGGGCAGGAACGCCCTCCCACTCCTTGTCCCTATCCGGTCCCTCATGTGCCGGTCGGGACAAAGCATCAGCATCAATGTTCCTGCTTCCCGGCCGGTACTTCAGGCTGAAATCACAGGCGGACAACACCTCTAACCACTGACGGCCTGTTGCATTCAGTTTTGCTGGAGGTCAGGATATAAGTTAGGGGATTGTTGTCCATCCTCACCTCAAACTTGGCACCACAGAGGTAGTCTCTCAGCTTATCCACCACAGCCCATTTCAACGCCAGAAACTCCAACTTGTGTGTGGGATAGTTTTTCTCAGAGGGTGACAGACTCTGGCTGACAAACACAACAGGTCTCAACCTGGTGCCCTGATCCTGATACAGGACACCCCCTAAGGTCTTCCTGCTGGCATCTGTATGCAGTACTTACAGCACTTGTGAGTTGGCAAAAGCCTGCACAGGCACCTGTGTCAGCAGCTCCTTCAGCGACTGAAAGCCCTCTTCACATTTCACATCCCACCTCACTCCAAAAGGATCCAAAGTGCTAGGATACTCTTTGTCCTCCTCCATTTCTTCCCCAAGGGAGGGTAACCACAGAGAAGCTGATTTAAATGGTGACTCACTTTTGCGTATACTCACCAACCTCTGTGTAAAAAAGTTGCCCATCAGGTCCCTTTTAAATCTTTCCTCTCTCAACCTAAATCTATTTCCTCTTCTATTGTGAGTTTAAATACGTTAATTGGGGCAACCAGAGTAACAGTGAGGGTGTACTGTGCTTCTTTGCCTGGGTATTGTTTTATTAATGGCAAGACTCTGGGCCATACTGAACAGACCTGCCAATACTAATGGAGAAGGAATACTGAGCCGAAAAGCTGAAAGACAGATGAGACCTCGTGTTGCAAAGTGACCACATCCTGGAATGTGCTGTCAGTGAAACCCTTGATCTAGTGGATAGGTCATAGTGACATTAGCTATTGCTCACACTGTGCTCCAAGTTTATGTTTCCTGAACAGTTTATATACAGTAGTACATATAACAGTGGAGTACATATAGTACTGTATAACAGTTTATACAGTATAATGTACTATATGTTGCATTTTGGAATGAAATCATCTTGTAAATTGCTCAACGTTTGTTGTCCCTTCAGTGAAGTTAATTCAACCCCAATAATAGAAGCAAGTTGTTGGAGGAACTTAATGAATCATGCATCATCTGAAGAGAGAAAGGGATAGTTAATGTATCAGGTCGAGATCAGGTTTTTACTAGGTTACTTAATTAGTTGTTGAAACTGCTCAAGAGACTTGGCTAATGGATTTACCAATGAAAAGCATATTGCTGGAAAATGTTCTGATGGGAGTTGGGATTGTTACCTTAAGGAGCAAAATTATTATATAAATTCACTTATGCCAGACCACTGACCAGCTTGCTTTGTGGCCTGGGCTACATCACAGTAAACCAAAGTACTTTTATTATTCCAAAAAGAACATAAATGGGTTACTTGCATCCCTGCCTGCTTATCAGTACACGATATAGATGTTGCCCGGTTGTTTGTAAGGTTATGCTGCTCATTTAACTCAGGCACGAAATAATGCTGTCATAATACACTGCAATGTTCTTGATGGCAATAACATATTGCAAGGAAATTATGGATTTGTATATTGTGACTTTTGTTAAAGAATGTCATTTGAATATCTGGAGGCTCAAGTGTTGAGTGGAGGTGCGTAGAGTCGGCTAACACCAAGGATTATAAATTAGTGACAACAGGAACCAAGAGTTTATGCGGAAAGATTCTGATTCCACCCATGAGAAATAGAAATCATATGAGACTGATCTATTAAAGAATGTCAGTCAGGAACTAATGACTCATCTAGTGCTATTATGGTGGTGGCTGACTTCCTTTCATCCGGGTCAATGCTTAAATAACCCAAAAGACAATCATTCTTAACATCTGTTCTGGCAACGTATTACATTTTGTTGCTTTTACTACTTTGCACAGAAATTTCTAATATTTGTACCGACTATAAAGCTAGTCACTTACTTTCTGGACTTCTTTAACCAATTCACAAAATTACAGAAAAGACATGTTTACTTTGCCAAACTTTTCGACTGATTCATACAATTTACAGTGTGCATTGCAGTTTCATTGAGAGCAGCCATAAGGATTTGCAGTTCATGATAAGGCTGTATAACATCAATTGAAGTGTTTTTAAAGCCAAAAACTACTGTGAAAGATGTACCTAACTAATTTATAGTATAAAAAGGACACATTTTCAGACAGACAGACATACTTTATTGATCCTGAGGGAAATTGGGTTTCATTACAGCTGCACTAAGAATAGTGAAGAAATATTGCAATATAAAACCATAAATAATTAAATAATAATAAGTTAATCATGCCAAGTGGAAATAAGTCCAGGACCAGCCTATTGGCTCAGGGTGTCTGACACTCTGAGGGAGGAGTTGTAAAGTTTGATGGCCACAGGTAGGAATGACTTCCTATGCCACTCAGTTTACATCTCGGTGGAATGAGGCTCTGGCTGAACGTACTCCTGTGCCTAACCAGTACATTATGGAGTGGATGGGAGTCATTGTCCAAGATGGCATGCAAATTGGACAGCATGCTCTTTTCAGACACCACCGTCAGACAGTCCATTTCCACCCCCACAACATCACTGGCCTTACGAATGAGTTTGTTGATTCTGTCGGTGTCTGCTACCCGCAGCCTGCTGCCCCAGCACACAACAGCAAACATGATAGCACTGGCCACCACAGACTCATAGAACATCCTCAGCATCATCCGGCAGATGTTAAAGGACCTCAGTCTCCTCAGGAAATAGAGACGGCTCTGACCCTTCTTGTAGACAGCCTCAATGTTCTTTGACCAGTCCAGTTTATTGTCCATTTGTTTCCCAGGTATTTGTAATCCTCCACCATGTCCACACTGACCCCTTGGATGGAAACAGGGGTCACCGGTGCCTTAGCCCTCCTCAGGTCCACCACCAGCTCCTTAGTCTTCAAGCTCAATAATGAGTTATGACTCCACTTTTAAAATGCACTTCCAGGTTTGTGTAGAAATTTAACTTGTTTGGTACTGAGGTCTCAGGGTTTGGCTATTAATTTGATCTGCATTACCTTTATCCCAAGAGGTGATTCAAAGTTGTGAGAAAGTCAATTATTAGACATCACCAATTTTTGTGTAATATTGATAATGAATGACCTAGAGGTCACTAGATGGCCTATCATTCTCAGAATGTACATTTGAAATATTCAATCACTTCAAATTCTTTTGAAACTTCCACTTGATGATGGTATTGATTGGGGAGGACCCTTAACATTTTCTTTCGTTCCCTTGCAAATTCTAAAGTCAAGCAATGGAGAGTTAATGATTGACTGACATATTACAGAATTTTTAAAACCAGCATGGTGATACGTTCAGTATGAACCTAGTTGATGCACCATCAATAACTCTTGGAGACGTGAGTTGAGATAGGCTTTTATTAGCTGGAAGAAAGCACCGTCAGCAGCAAGAGACCACCACACAACATCCTGGAGACTGAGGGAGGAGCAGTGCCTCCAATCGCCTTTATACAGGGGTCTGTGGGAGGAGCCACAGGAGCAGTCAGCGGGGGGGGGGGGGGGGCGTGTCCAGACAGGTATATGTAGTTCACCACATTAGTTTCTTGCCAGCAAAAGCAGAGTATAATACACCTGAGCTGATTTTTGAAGTGTATGAAAATACCAAGAGCACATCATTGTTCCTAGTGATTGAATGACTGGGAACAGAAATTCAATCTTGTTCACAAGTACAAAATAGATAGAATTATAATGCAATCTGTGGCAAATGATTTCTGAAATTCTGTTTTATTGACTTCAATTAAACATAACATAAGTTCATAGAAGATAGGACTTGGAACAGTACGGCATGGTATAGGACCTGCGGTTCACAATGTTGTGCTGCCCCTTTAACTTATGGTTAGATGGTAAGATCAATCTAACCATTCCTTCCCAGATAGTCCTCCATATTTTCCTTCATCAATGTGCCTATTTAAGAGTCTCTTAAATGTCATTAATGTATCTGCCAACCGCCTCTGGCAGTATGTCCCATACACCCATCAATCCCTGTGTAAAAGAAAAACTAACTCTGACATCCTCCCTATTCTTTACTCCCAACAATCTGTATTAAACCCCTTGTATTAACCATTTCTTCCTTGGAAATGCAACATTACTTCATGGCTATTGAAATCAACCATTTAACAAATGAAAGTCAAAACATCATTGGCCTTCTTAAGCACCCTATCAACTAGTATGGCAACTTTAAGGGATCTATGGATGTGAACCCCAAGACCTCTGTGTTCCTCCACACTGTTAAGAATTCTTTCATTAACCCTGTAGGCTGCCTTCAGGTGATGCACATTCCAAAATGTATCACGTCACACTTTTCCAGATTAAACTCCATCTGCCATTAGTTTAAACTAATTTGCAAGGGGGATGGGACCTGGAGCGATAGAGCAGTGAAAGAAGTGCATGGAGTAAAGCCAGATCTAACATATAGAGAGTCTTTGAGGAAAGATAAGCAGAATAAAGGGTGTAAAGTAGTAAGGCAGAAGGGCTAATGTGTGTGTACTTCAATGCAAGAAGCATCAGGAACAAAGGTGATGAACTGAGAGCTTGGATACATACATGGAATTATGATGTAGTGGCCATTACAGAGACTTGGCTGGCAGCAGGGCAGGAATGGATTCTCAATATTCCTAGGTTTCAGTGCTTTGAAAGGGATGGGGGGGGGGGGGAGGGGAGGAGGGGAGGAGGGGTGGCATTACTGGTCAGGGATACTATTACAGCTGCAGAAAGGGTGGGTAATGTAGCAGGATCCTCTTTTGAGTCAGTATGGGTGGAAGTCAGGAACAGGAAGGGAGCAGTTACTCTATTGGGGGTATTCTATAGGCCCCCTGGTAGCAGCAGAAATACTGAGGAGCAGATTGGGGGGCAGATTTTGAAAAGGTGCAAAAATAACAGGGTTGTTATCATGGGTTCATGTTATCATGTTATTATTAACTTCCCTAATATTGATTGACACCTGATTAGTTCCAATGGTTTAGATGGGGCAGAGTTTGTTAAGTGTGTCCAGGACGGATTCCTGTCATGGTATGTTGACAGGCTGACTAGGAGGAATGCCATACTAGATCTAGTATTAGATAATGGACTGGGTCAGGTTATAGTTCTCTCAGTGGGTGAGCATCTGGGGAGAGTGACCACTGCTCCCTGGCCTTTAGCATTATCACAGTAAAGGATAGAATCAAAGAGGATAGGAAAATTTTTAATTGGGGAAAGGCAAATTATGAGGCTATAAGGCTAGTACTTGTGGGTGTGAATTGGGATGATGTTTTTACAGGAAAAGGTACCACGTACGGACATGTGGTCAATGTTTAGGGACCTCTTGCAGTATGTTAGGGATAAATTTGTCCCGGTGAGGAAGATAAAGAATGGTAGGATGAAGGAATCATGGGTGACGAGTGAGGTGGAAAATCTAGTCAGGTGGAAGAAGGCAGCAAACATGATTTTTAGGAAGCAAGGATCAGATGGGTGTATTGAGGAATATAGGGTAGCAAGAAAGGAGCTTAAGAAGGGGCTGAGAAGAGCAAGAAGGGGGCATGAGAAGGCCTTGGCGAGTAGTGTAAAGGAAAACCCCAAGGCATTCTTCAATTATGTGAAGAACAAACGGATGACAGGAGTGAAGTTAGGACTGATTAGAGATAAAGGTGGGAAGATGTGCCTGGAAGTTGTGGAAGTGAGTGAGGTCCTCAATGAATACTTCTCTTCGGTATTCACCAATGAGAGGGAACTTGATGATGGTGAGGATAATATGAGTGAGGTTGATGTTCTGGAGCACATTGATATTAAGGGAGAGGAGGTGTTGGAGTTGTTAAAATACATTAGCATGGATAAATCCCCAGGGCCTGATGGAATATTCCCCAGGCTGCTCCACGAGGCAAGGGAAGAGATTGCTGAGCCTCTGGCTAGGATCTTTATATCCTCGTTGTCCACGGAAATGGTACCGGAGGGAGGTGACTGTTGTCCCCTTGTTCAAAAAAGGTAGTAGGGTTAGTCCGGGTAATTATAGACCAGTGAACCTTGCGTTTGTGGTGGGAAAGCTGTTGGAAAATATTCTTAGAGATAGGATCTATGGGCATTTAGAGAATCATGGTCTGATCAGGGACAGTCAGCATGGCTTTATGAAGGGCAGTTCATGACTAAAAAACCTGATAGAGTTCTTTGAAAAGCTGACCAGGCGCATAGATGAGGGTAGTGCAGTGGATGTGATCGACATGAATTTTAGTAAAGCATTTGACAAGGTAGGCTTATTCAGAAAGTCAGAAGGCATGGGATCCAGGGAAGTTTGGCCAGGTGGATTGAGAATTGGCTTGCCTATAGAAAGCAGAGAGTCATGGTGGAGGGAGTACATTCAGATTGGAGGGTTTTGACTGGTGGTGTCCCACAAGGATCGGTTCTGGGACCTCTACTTCTTGTGATTTTTATTAACGTATTGGATGTGGGGGTAAAAGGGTGGGTTGGCAAATTTGCAGACGACACAAAGGTTGGTGGTGTTGTAGATAGTGTAGAGGGTTGTTGAAGATTGCAGAGAGACATTGATAGGATGCAGAAGTGGGCTGAGGTGTGGCAGATGGAGTTCAACCCAGAGAAGTGTGAGGTGGTACACTTTGGAAGGACAAACTCCAAGACAGAGTACAAAGTAAATGGTAGGATACTTGGTAGTGTGGAGGAGCAGAGGGATCTGGGGGTACATGTCCACAGATCCCTAAAAGTTGCCTCACAGCTAGATAGGGTAGTTAAGAAAGTTTATGGGGTGTTAGCTTTCATAAGTCGAGGGATAGAGTTTAAGAGTTGCGGAGTAATGATGCAGCTCTATAAAACTCTAGTTAGGGCACAATTGGAGTACTATGTCCAGTTCTGGTCACCTCACTATAGGAAGGATGTGGAAGCATTGGAAAGGGTACAGAGGAGATTTACCAGGATGTTGCCTGGTTTAGAGAGTATGCATTATGATCAGAGATTATGGGAGCTGGGGCTTTACTCTTTGGAGAGAAGGAGGATGAGGGGAGACATGATAGAGTTGTACAAGATATTAAGAGGAATAGATAGAGTGGACAGCCAGCGCCTCTTCCCCAGGGCACCACTGCTCAATACAAGAGGACATGGCTTTAAGGTAAGGGGTGGAAAGTTCAAGGGATATATTAGAGGAAGGTTTTTTACTCAGAGAATGGTTGATGCATGGAGGCAGATACACTAGTGAAATTTAACAGACTACTAGACAGGTATATGGAGGAATTTAAGGTGGGGGAGTTGTATGGGAGGCAGGGTTTAAGGGTTGGCACAACATTGTGGGCTGAAGGGCCTGTACTGTGCTGTACTATTCTATGTTCTATGTTCTATTTCTCAGTCCAGCTCTGCATCCTAAGAATATCCCATTGTAACCTTCTACACTTCCCACAATACCAACAACCTTAGTGTCATCTGGAAATATTACTAACTCACCCTTCCACTTCCTCATCCATATAATTTATAAGAATCACAAACAGCAGGGTTCCTAGTAGAGATTATGCTGTATATAAATGATTTAGATGATGGAATAGATGGCTTTGCTGCCTAGTTTGCAGATGATATGGAGATTGGTGGAGGGGCAGGTAGTGTTGAGGAAACAGGTAGGATGCAGAAGGACCCAGACAGATTAGGAGAATGGGCAAGAAAGTGGCAAATTAAATACAATGTTGGAAAATGCATGGTCATGCACTTTGGTAGTAGAAATAAATGTGCGGACTATTTTCTAAACGGGGAAAACCCAGGAAACTGAGATGCAGGGGGACTTGGGTGTGCTTGTGCAGAGCACCCTGAAAGTTAACTTGCAGTTTGAGTCGGTGGTGAGGAAGGTAAATGCCATGTTAGCATTCATTTCAAGAGTTCTAGGATACAAGAGCAAGGATGTGATGCTGAGGCTTTATAAGGCACTGGTGAGGCCTCCCTTTGAGTATTGTGAACAATTTTGGGCCCCTCATCTTAGAAAAGATGTGCTGGCATTGGAGAGGGTTCAGAGGAGGTTTACAAGATGATTCCGGGAATGAAAATGTTATCTTACGAGGAACGTTTGATGGCTGTGGGTCTGTACTTGCTGGAATTCAGAAGAATGAGGTGGGATCTCATTGAAACCTTTTAAATGTTTAAAGGCCTAGACAGAGTAGACGTGGAAAGGATGTTTCCCATGGTGGGAGAGTCTAGGACAAGAGGGCGCAGCCTCAGGATAGAAGGGTGCCCTTTCAAAGCAGAGATGCTGAGAAATTTCTTTAGCTAAAGGTGGTGAATTTGTGGACCTTGTTGCCACATGCAGCTGTGGAGACCTGGTCGTTGGGTGTATTTAAGGCAGAAATTGATAGATTCTTGATTGGATATGGCGTCAAAGGTTCCGAGGAGAAGGCTGAGAACTGAGGTTGAGGAGGAGATAAAAGAAAGGATCAGCCAAGAATGAGTGGCGTTACAGAATGGCCTAATTCTGCTCCTATGACTTATGGTCTTATGGAATGTAACTGGTCACCAACCTCTAGGCAGAATACACTCCATCTACTACCACCCTCTGCTCTCTGTGGGCAAGTCAATTGTGAATCTACACAGCCATGCTTCCCTAGAACCTTTGCTTCCCGCCTTTCTCAGTGAGCCTACCATGAGGAACCTTATCAAATACTTTACTAAAATCTATATATACCACATGCATTGCTCTACTTTCATCTATTTGCTTTGTTACTTTCTCAAACAATTCAATCTGGCCCATGAAACACAGCCTGCCCCTCACAAAGCCATGCTGACCCTTCTTAACCAGACTCCTCCCAATCCTGTCTTTAAGAATCCTCTCCAATAGTCTGCCCACCACTAGCAGAGGACTCACTGATCTATAATCCCCAGAGTTATCCCTGTTACCTTCCTTGAACAAAGGAATAACATTTGCTACCCTCCAGTCTTCTGGTACTAATCTTGTGGCCAGTGAGCATGCAAAGATCATCAGCAAACACGTAGCAATCTCTTCTTTCACTTGGCATAGTAACAGCAGGGTGTATCCCATCCAGTCACAGGGACTTACCTATCTTGAACAACACACACAAAATGCTAGAGGAACTCAGCTGGTCTGGCAGCATCTATGAAGATGAGTAAGAGTTGACATTTTAGGCTGAGACGCTTCATCAGGATCCAGCATTTTGTGTGTGTTGCTCAAGAGTTCCAGCATCTGAGTTTATGAGTTACTTACCTATCCTAACGTTTTGTGTAAGATCCAGCACCTACTCTTTCTTAACGTTGACATGTTCCAGCAAATCAGCCTGTTCTATGGTAAACTCACATTTGACAATGCCCCTTTTATTGGTTAATACTGAAGCACCTCCCCTACCTTCTCCACTCCCAGCTCATGGTTCTACTTCTATTCCTGATTGGTCTTACCCTCATTCTAGTCACGTTTCTGTTCTTCATGTATATGCAGGTTTTCCTTAATCCTACTCACAAAAGCCTTTGCATGTCTTCTTGTGGAGCACATTCTGCAGTTGTTATTTCTCTGTTCATTTTAACCTACAAACAGATGATACTGTAGCGGTGTGCTACACGCAGCGCTAAAATAACGACACGGAGTCGGTAAACTGCAGTCAAAGATAAAGTTTATTCCAACTTCACAGCCTTGCTTTAAAGCCTCTCTCCCCCGCCGGATGCCTCGAGAGGCACGTACTGAAACCCCCTCAGGCTTTTCCCTTTGTTGCGGACCTGGCCTTTGTGCCTGCACGTTGGCTAATTGTCAGCCGGTTCGAGTGTGCTAGTAATTGGGTTGCCACAATACTATCACTATCTATTGTCATGTTTACGAAATTGTTGTTTTACTCCACAGCAAATGTAGTTTCCCAGAACACCGAGGAAACCCATTGAATTGTAATTAATAAAAGTGGGATTTAACTCAGTAAACTATTGTTAATCCAGCATATTTTTTCCATCTTTGAGCTGCCAGATGTGCATCTGTATGAGTCATTAGTCTATGAGCTCCGTAGTGGTTTTGTCAGCTTTTTTGTAGCGCTATCGAAATCTTATTTTGATATGTGTGAAGACGTTTCTGCTGATTTTAATGTTTGCGATAATTATAGTGAGCTGTGGTGACGGCCTTTTCAGCTTAAGAGAAACTTGCAAAATATAAAAAAAACAAGAGAAGAGTAGGCAAATTGACTGATGGAGCCAGGTCCACAATTTCTGTTCTCCGATTGCCTGCCCCTTCCTAATATCTCATAGCAATACTCCTGATAGGCCTAATTAGGAAGAACCAGCATGGTTACCTGCAGACAATTTGTGTTTTACTAACTTAATTGAATTTTTTTTTGAAGTGATGAGGATGATTGACGAAGATAGAACTGTGGATGTTGTTTACAAGGAATTTAATAAGGCGATTGACAAGGTCCCTCATGGGAGGCTCATCCAGGGATCGATGTTAAATTGGCTGTTTGGATTCAGAACTGACTCGAAGGCAGAGGATAGTGGTTGAGAGGACGTTTTCTAGATGGAGGTCTGTAATTAGTGGTGCTCCACAGAGATCTGTACTGGGACCTTTGTTGTTTGTGATGTATATAAATGACCCAGTTGAAAACATAGATGGGTCCGTTAGTAAATCTGCAGGTAATATGAAGGTTGGTGGTGTTGTAGATAGTGTAGAAGTCTGGTAAACAATACAACAGGATATACTGTAAATCATTTGCAGATATGGGTGGAGAAATGGCAGGTAGAGTTTAGCCCAGCTAAATGTGAAAAGTTGAATCTTGGTAGGTCAAATATAAAGACATTGTACAGTGTTAAAAGCAAGATCCTTAACAGTATTGATGAGGCGAGGGATCTTGGGGTTCGAGTTCATAGCTCCCTGATAGTTGCTACACAGGTTGATAGGGTGGTTAACAAGGCATTCCCCATTCAACGAAGAACGTTGGAAGTTTTGGAGAGCATGCGAAAGAGACGCTCCCTGGAGTAGAGGCATGTGCTGCTTTCTTTGGAGTGGCAGAGGTTGAGGGGAGATCTGATGGAGTAGTGGTTGCCAACCAGTCGATTGCGATCGACTGGTCGATCTTTGAGACTTTCCCAGTAGATCCCAAAAAAAGAAGAAAAATAAATACACAAATACACATTATGCCTGATAAACCTTTTGAAGCAAATATGTAGTAACGTCTACTTTGAAAAAGGACTACGCGACAACTTCATGCCCAAAAGGAACAACTTTATCTAGGACGGTAAAACGATATTCACATACAGAAGTTTTCACTAATGCACACCGGGCAGAAAAGACCGGAAGGAAAACCCCGCAACCCCGGAAACAATCTCTCTTTACAAACAGCTTTCCGTAGCGGGAGTATTGCTATATTACCATAATCCTAATCAGTATTAATTTATCTTCATAATACTCACATTACAACCCTTCTCTCCCTTTAAATTCCAACATTCCCCAAATGTATAAGAAATGGGAAACAAAAGCAGTGGTGTCATTAGCTTGCGTACCCCTGAAACTTTTACTAGTGTCTCAGTAAGTTTACCAATACCAGGAAAGTTGAGGAGCTGAAATCGGGGTTGAAGGCCCAGCAAACACGCTGCTCAGATGACGTGGATTGACAGTGTTAAAGAACTTGTCACGCAGTGAATATTTTTCATGACAGTTTGATGAATCCCTGGATGTAATGTAAACAGCTCAGTTTGTTGTATTTGTCAGAATGGCTTTCCAGGATTTTACTAAAAAGGAGGACTTCCTCACTCTTTTGCACTTAAAGGAGAGAACAAGAGGTGAGGGTATTTACAATGTTTTAAAAAAAAGGCTGTGAAAACGACATCGCCATTCATAAACTGGTGGCAATTACTACTGATGGGGCCCAGCAATGCGCAGTGTGCGCGTTGGTTTTTATAGCACTGTGCCGTAATGACCCTGATTTTCCCGACCTCCTGGATTATCACTGTGTGATTCATCAGCAGTCCTTGGCTGGGAAGGTCATGGAATTTTCTCATGTGGTGGTCAAACTGATAAACTTGATTCGAGCAAAAGCGCTTCAGCACCGCTTATTCAAGGCGTTATTGGATGAGCTCGATGCCGCTATGGCCAGTTTGATATGCTAGTTAGTGTTTTCTTAGTTAAATTACTTTGAAAGTTTGACAAAAGCATTTTACGTAATTAAAATACAATTAGCCCAAATAAAGGGCCTCAAGTTGGAAATACAATCTGAGCTGCTTTCTCTTTAAATGATTTAGTAGGTTGATTTTGCCTTTCACTAAGGCCGAGGTAGGGGATCTTGGGCTTAAAAAGGTTGGTGACCACTATGATAGAGCTTTATAGGATTTTGAGAGCCATAGATAGAGTAGACAGACAGTATCTTTTTCCCAAGGTTGGAATGTCTAATACCAGAGGGAATGCACTTAAGGAGAGACGGGGTACTTCAGAGGAGATATGAGGGCAAGTTTTTTACACAGAGAATGGTGGGTGTTTAGAACCCGATGCCTGGGGTACTGGTAGAGGCAGATACATTATAACGAGAGGTTGGACAAACTTAGGTTTCTTTCTGTGGGGCAGTGGAAGCTGATGGGAAATGTGATAGAGGTTTATAAGATAATGAGAGACGTAGATAGAGTAGACAGACAATATCTTTTTCCCAAGGTTGGAATGTCTAGTACTACAGGGCCTGCATATAAGATGAAATGGGGTGACTTTAAAGGAGATGTGAGAGTCATGATTTTTACACAGAGAGGTGGGTGCCTGGAATTCACTGCTTGGGGTGGGGGTAGAGGCAGGAACACTAGACACTTTTAAGAGACATTTAGCTGGTCACATTAATGTGAGGAAAATGAAAGGATATAGACATTTATAGGCAGAAGAGATTAGTTTAGTTAGCCATTTGATTACCAATTTAATTGATTCAGCACAATATTGTGGGCCGAAGGGTCTATTCCTGTGCTGTATTATTCTAAATGCGTTAATTTTTGTTAAGGAAACTGTTAATGGCCTAAAAATCACCATAATCTTTATAGAGTCATGGAGTCATGCAGGGTGGAAACAGGTCCTTTGCCATTTGGGTCAGTACTGGCTAGAATGCACTCTTCTCCCTCTTGCCATCTGACAAAACATACCGAAGCATTCAGGCTCTCACGACCAGACTGTGCAACAGTCTCTTCCCCCAAGCCATCAGACTCCTCAATTCCCAGAGTCTAGTCTGACACCAACCACACACACACACACACACACACACACACACACACACACACACACACACACACACACACACACACACACACACACACACACACACACACACACACACACACACACACACACACACACACACACACACACACACACACTTCCTTTGCAATTTTCGCTCATTTCTTTTTCAATTCCTGCTAAAACATTGTTTACATTTACATTTACGTCATTTATTATTATATTATAATTTGCCCTTTACTGTGCCTGTTGTCTTGTTTATTAATTATTGTACTGTCTTGCACTGTTTTGTGCACTTTATGTAGTCCCGTGTAGGTCAGAAGTCTAATGTAGTTTTGTGTTGTTTCACGTAGTCTAGACTAGTTTTGTGTTGTTTTAGGTAGTCTAGTGTAGTTTTGTGTTTTTTCATGTAGCACCATTCTCCTGGAGAAACGTTTCATTTTTACTGTGTACTGTACCAGCAGTTATGGTTGAAATGACAGTAAAAGTGACTTGATTTGATATTTTACCAATTCTGTATTTATTCTCCACTCGTTCCTCTCCCTCTACCTCTCACTAACCCATTTGGGACAATCTTCTGCAGTGAATTGCATGTGTTTGAGATATCTGAGGAAATCAGAAGACCCAGAGCTGGGTGGACAGCTTCACTCTGTGCAATCACAGAAGGGCAGCAGCTCTGCCGTACTGTCCATATTATTTATTCTAGACACACAGTCACCGTTTTACCAAGTAACTCCCTTTTGGAAATGGATACAGTCAACCCTCCTTGTCCGTGGGTTCCGCTTGCGCGGATTCAACCAACCACGGAAGTTGAGCATTGTTCGCCTCGCGTCTTGTTCATTCGCTACTTGTGTTGTGAGCGGGAGGAAGGAGTTTAAGGCTAGTAAGGGATGGCTGGCTAGCTATGTAAAGCGCTACAGCCTCAAGAACTTAAAGATCACAGGAGAATCAGGATCGGCTGATGCCGAGGCAGCATCAGCATTCCCAGAAGAGCTACAATAGTTGCAACTGTACTGAACATGTACAGACTTTTTTTTCTTGTCATTATTCCCTAAACAATACAGTATAACAACTATTTACATAGCATTTACATTGTATTAGGTATTATAAGTAAGCTAGATATGATTTAAAGTGTACGGGAGGATGTCCGTAGGTTATATGCAAATACTATGCCATTTTATATAAGGGACTTGAGCATCTGGATTTTTTGGTATCCGCAGGGGTTCCCAGAACAAATCCCCCACGGATAAGGAGGGCTGACAGTATTTCCTGATGGGCTACTATGTGGCTTCGGCTTCTCATGATGGATTTGGGAGGCTACATTGAAACATTCATGCTGGCAGTGGTACCAGACCCTGATCAGGCAAATAGATCTATCCATGTAATCTGGGACAAGGAGATGATAAAAGGGAGCAGATGAACACCTGAAAGAAATAAACATGCAAAGCTACAAGGATTGGGTGAAGGAATGGGGCCAAATGGATTATACAGCAGATAGTCAACTGGACAATGATCAAGTAGCCACCTTCTGTGTTGTATCTTTGACTCTACATCTGTTGAACTTCTGGTAAGATGTAGGAATAGGGCACGTGGGCGCTTGTTCCGGGTCTAACAAATGGTGCAAGTGTTAAATGTGTTTCTTGTGATCGCAAGTCCCTGTTGAAAATTGGTAATACAACATACTGCAAGTCCAGTTCATAGGTTCGTTGGCAAGACTGGCAGTGGGAGAGCTGCCTGGTCTCTGGTTTTTTGCACGGACAAAGCTCTCATGCCGTAGTGCTGACTGCCACAGACACCCAGGAGGAGTCACTAGAAGCAGTGTTGGAGGGAACAGAGGCATGGCAGGCGTGTTGGGAGCTGGCTCTCCCGTTGGTGCTGCCCTCCAGTGTTAGCTCCCTGAAACACAAGCTTGATTGCTTCCATTTGTGGCTGACCCAGCACGAGATGTAGAACAGCTGTGTGCTTGGTGTTGCAGAAACATGGCTCCAGGACAACACCACATTCACCATCAATCCTCAGGCCATGCCACTTGGCTCTGAAGGAACACTGTTTCATTTTGCTGTATGGTTGAATGACAATTAAACTTGAACTTGAAAAAACAAGACATGAAATTCATGGAAGTCAAAGAGGCAACAAATCAATGAGATTTTAAAAAATTGGTGCTTGTTAAAGCCATTGGAATGCATGCACTTGGCATGCCTTCTGTTAAGAGGATGGTAACCAAGTGATGCCTCCTTTCCTACAGGATGAAGCGAACACCATGGCCTGCCCAGTTGATATACTGGGGCCTATTAGTCCATGGATAACTAGGTTAGATCATCTGGAGACTTTGGGTTGTACTGAGTGTGTGGCTGAAGATTTCCCTGAAGTTTTGTGGAAGACGCTTGTGGGTGTTAGAACAAGGCAGTGACGCCATGGGCTGGTTTTGGAGATGGGGTGATTATTGGTCTGTGAGTCCTCATCCTGGGATAGCACAAGTTAGGGGCAGCTTGAATATTGTCATGGGGTTTTGGTGATTCTTTTCGCTGTTGCCATTAGGTAGAAGGCATAAGAGCCTCAGGACTCGTATCACCAGATTCGAGAACATTTCCTACCTGTCAACCATCAGGCTCTTGAACAAAGGGATAATTACACTCACTTGCCATTCATTGAGATGTTTCCACAACCAATGATATCACTTTAAGGACTTCTTATCTTGTCATTTCATGTTCTCGTTATTTATTGCTATTTATTTGTATTTGTATTTTGCACAGTTTGTTGTCTTCTGCATTCTAGTTTATCTTTCATTGAGCAAACATGAGGAAATCTGCAGATGCTGGAAATTTAAACAGCACACACAAAATGCTGGTGGAACACAGCAGGCCAGGCAGCATCAATAGGGAGAAGCACTAAAACGTCAACAGTGCTTCTCCCTATAGATGCTGCCTGGCCTGCTGTGTTCCACCAGCATTTTGTGTGTGTTGTTTTATCTTTCATTGATCATGTTATAGTTGCTATTCTATAGATTTGCTGAGTATGCCTGCAGGAAAATGAATCCCAGGGTTGTATATGATGATATATATGTAATTTGACATCAAAATTTACTTTGAACTTTTGAACTTCTAGAAGGAGAGCGGGGTGAAAGCACTTGGACAAAGACCATACTTTGTCAAGTCTGTCTGGGATTTGGTGTGCAATATCTACCAAAGTTAAAAGAAATCATGTACTGTTGTCTTCTACTTCTCAGAAAAGGAGTGGAAGCAAATCATCCTTGAACCCGAGGGATGCCTGAGAAGGTAAGGCCCTGGACGTAGGTAGTAGACATGTCCTGCATTTCTAAGCTCTGACAATAGACCTGATTTTGCATTTCAAGGTCCCTGCCTCTGAGTAAATTTGATACAAATCATCTATTTGAATGTACTATGCACGAGATATATTTTAGTAGGATTTCAATCCATTAATAATAATTGCAACAGGAAACAGTTCTTTGTTAGGGAGTATTCTGGAGTTATGATAGCAGATATTAATTCAAACAAGCACCATTCTTCAGTTCTTAATGTATGCATATGCATCAGCCAAATGTTAAAACAATTGGATTATATTAATTGGCCTCCATCAAACCAGAAAACTATGGGTTTAAGTACTGTAATTTGCTCCATTGCAGACAAGGTCAAGGAAGCTTTTTGACCAGATGGATACTGTCACTTAGCACATCAAATAGCTGATCTTTGTGTACTTGGAGAATCAGCTTTCACAAACACTAATCTTGGGTGTCAACCCATAGTATTGAAGGGAATTATGTCATTGTAACTATTGAAACTGTATTGAAATGTCTACTGTTATCTTTGATCTTAGGGGTATAAAAACACTAATGTACTTTTTGAGTTTCTGACTCTTCCAAGACATTCTTCAGATGACAGCCTGCCTGCTCATGATGAATAAAGACTTTAATATCATCGGCGTCAATGTCTCCTGGGTAATTTCAATAAGTCACAACATTCTCTGCAAAGGGGTTCTGCAAAATGAACCTTTCTCTATTTTTCAGTGAATATTTTTCAAGCCTTAATTTGGTGATGATTTCTTAATGGGTGGAGAGAAGAAAAGTGAGAAACAATTGCAGAAGTAATCTGTGTTGTTTAGTCAGGTTAATGTTTTATCTCCTCTGTGGGTTGATTGTTCAGCCATCTGGAGCATTCAGACCTGTGAATAAAGCACATTATAAAACTTAAAACAGATACTTGACACGTGGTCTTAAAATCACATCCATCACCACAATGCACACTTTTGCTTCCTACATTTTTTAATTTCACCAGTTAAGTAGTTTAATTGCTTTATTATAATAGTGGTGTTGACTTAACTATGCATCTCATTTCTGTATTTAATAATGTGTAAATGAAATACACAATTGCACATGTTTTATCTATTTGACAACGCAATGAAGCTACATGCTGTGAGCACTGCTGGACTTTGATGATATTCCTTCCTTTTGACTTTTCTGTTACTTCCTCTGTGTTGAATGTCTTGAATAAACTTATTGAACCGCAGCATACATAGTTTTTATGTCTCATTCTAATTTCTAAAACAATGGTGTGACACACATATTGTAGTTTGAACAAGCTACCATTTCTGAATCCTGGATGGCAACCCATTAAAAGTAGATTTTTTTGCTTTGCTAGGAAGCTACCAACTTGACTGTGTTTCAAAAGTCTCTGCTGTAAGTTAGAAGCATGTCATAAGGACATTGAACCTATGCTGAGACTCATGCGGACACCAGACTTCATGTTACGTTTGATGCTGCAATGAACTTTCAACCACATATTTGGCCCAACATAAATCTTAGATAGATAGATAGATAGATAGATACTTTATTCATCCCCATGGGGAAATTCAACATTTTTTCCAGTGTCCCATACACTTATTGTAGCAAAAACTAATTACATACAATACTTAACTCAGTATAAATATGATATGCATCTAAAATCACCCTCTCAAAAAAAATTAATAAATAGCTTTTAAAAAGTTCTTAAATAGTTTACTAAAATACATTGAATGGTAACTTAAGCTCAGTCCTAACCCCAGCACTGTAACATATCTTGCCCCTGGCGGTTGAATTGTAAAGCCGAATGGCATTGGGGAGTAATGATCTCTTCATCCTGTCTGAGGAGCATTGCATCGATAGTTTGTCTCTGTAACTCTGCTGGACTGTGTCAATTAATCTTGCCTAAAATCTCATCTTTCTGAGCTTTCTATAGACTTGGCAGTTTCACTCTGGTTCAGTTTGGCTTCCCACTTCCTACCTGCCAAAAATCCCAGGTCATCCACCTGTTGGCAGTGTTGCAACTTTCATGACCTGTCTTGTGATGCATTACTGATATTGACGTCTGAGAGAGAGCCATAAAGGTATGTTAATTGCAGTTGAACTGTTTGGTGGACAAAAAAATAAATGAGGATAGGTGAGCAGGAACAAAGATGTTAGAATAATGAAATACAGAACACTGTAGACTCCGGAAATCTTGAGTAGAAGAGAATGCCAGAAGTACCCAACAAGTTAGACAACCTCCATAGAGAAAAATACAATTGAATTAGCCTACAGTTTTGGAATCAAATTAGAAATGTTCATGATCTGATAGCATTGAATTTTAGTGTTGTTTTCTGAATACAGTAGAATATATAATTGGGAGAAACGATGCTCTTCCTCTAGTTTATGTTGGACTTCATTGGAAGAGACCAAAGATTGAGAAGTCGAAGTGGAAAGGTCATAGGTAATTAATATGATAGGAAACTGGTAGCTGAGGATCAAATGTGAGCATTGTGAGGGGTGCCTTCACCTGTTGCATTGCAGAAATTCTAAAGTTCTTCCAAAGGGCAATTAGGAATATGGCAAAAAAGCAGTGACACCCGCATCCTGAAAATGAATAAAAATGAACCTTCTCCTTCCTTTCTTAAGGCACTCTTTAAAACTTAGTACTTTGCCAGGACTTGCCCATCTGAACTGATCTCTGCACGTACCTTGTTGCCAGATTTTATACTGTTCTGCTCTTGTGTGTGATAATGGGGCTAGAAATTACACAACAACTGCAGGAGAGATCCTGAGAGAGGATTGAGTTAAAAACAAACCATGCAGCTATACAGCACAGAAGTATGACATTCTGCCCAACTTATCCATGTTAGTTATCAAGTGGCCAACTAAGCTAAACTAATCCATTCTGCCCACATAATGTCCATATCCTTCCATTTTCCTCACATTCTATCTGAACGTTTCTTAAAAGACCCTAATGTATCTGCCTCTACCATCACCCCAGGCAGCACGTTCTAAACACCCACCATTCTCTGTGTAAAAAACTTGCCCTCATATCTCCTTTAAAGCTACCCCTCTCTCCTTAAGCACATGCCCTCTGGTATTAGATATTTCAACCTTGGGAAAAAGATACCATCTGTCTACTCTATCTATGTCTCTCATCATCTTATCAAGCTCCATCAGATCTCCCCTCAGCCTCTGCCACTTCAAAGAAAGCAACCCAAGTTTGCTCAAGTTCTTGTTATGGCACATGCCTCTACTCCAGGGAGCATCTCTTCTGCACGTTCTCCAAAGCTTTGATGTTCTTCCTAGAATGGAGAGACCACAACTGTATGCACTATGCCAGATACGGCCTAACTAGACTTCCATAATGCAGCAACATAACTTACTGACTTTTCAACTCAGTGCCTCAATTAATAAAAGCAGCATTCCATATGTCCTTTTAACCACCTTATCAACCTGTGTAGCCACTTTCAAGGAGCTGCTCTGTTTTCAGTATTCTTCAATTCCTTCTCCTCAGTAAATACCAATGCAAAGTTCTCATTTAATATCTCAGCCACTTGCTCTGATTCAAAGCACTAATTTCCTTATATCTTTAACTGAGCTTACCGTGTCCATTGTTATGCTCTGTTTCTTTATATCGGTATAAAATTATTGATATTATCCATGACCTTCCTGGTCATGAGCTTTTCATTGTCTTTTTTGCCCTTCTTAATTACCTGCTTTGGCACTTTCCTACTATATTTACAGTATATTCCACACTACCCAGTATGATCTTAGCTTCCTAAAGCTAGCATCTGCTTCCTTTTCCTTCCTGACTAAATAATTCCTCTTGGATCATTCAAAATTCCCTTATCTTAGCATCTTTGTCCTTACTTAAGGGAGTTTAACTCAGCCAAATGTGAAATGTTACACCTTGGTAGATCAAATGTAGAGACATTAACTGTGTTGGTGTGCAGAGGGATCTTGGGGTCCTTTTCACTCCAATAGGTCTATGCTACCCAAGATTCCTATCCAAGCTAGTCCCATTTTGCTAGCATTTGATCCACATCCCTTTAAACCTTTCCCATCCATGTACTTGTCCAAGTGTCTTTTAAAATTTGTTTTGTATCTGCCTCAACCACTTACTCTGGCAACTTGCCCCAAGATCCCTGACTGAGGAAAACCCAAAAAGAAAAGGAATACGTATTGTCCTGCAGCAATGTAAGACAGCAAATATCAAATACCTTATCTGTTCAGTTACAGCTTCCCTGTTATAATATGTCATTTTGTATATTACAGCCTGATATTTTCTCAAATGTTGACCTTATGATTTGAAAGTAGTTGTTAAATGCGTCAGACTGCTGAAGATAATGACGACAGACACAACAGGATATAATTGTGAGACCATTCCTCTCGACCCCATCTCCCTATAACATTTGATGCCCTTACTAATTAAGAACCTATCAACCTCCACTCTAAATACAGTCAATGACTTGGCCTCCACAGTCGTCTGTGGCAATGAATTCCACAGTTTCACCACCGTCTGGCTAAAGAAGTCCTCTACATCTCTGTTCTCAAGTGAAGTCCTATTCTTAGGCTGTGCCCTCTTGACCTATTATAGTCTTCCCCAGTATAGGAACCATCCTCTCCACATCTGCTCTATCTAGGCCTTTCAATATTTAATAAGTTTCAATGAGAGCCTCCCTGATTCTTCTGAACTCCAGAAAGTACAGGCCCCGAGCTATCCTCTCATTCCCAAAATCATTCTTGTGATCCTCCTCTGGACCCTCTTGAATGCCATCCACCTCCTCTGCCAGCCTACCTGTCCTTTTAATACAACGTGAATCCTCGGACGTTAAGCTCTCAGCTATGATCTTTCATCCACAATTCAGTGTTGCTGACAATGGCACAGCTGCCAATCTCTAACTGTGCTACAGTATCATCCACCTGATTTTGAGTTTTTAATGAAGTTTGGAGTTAGTCTTCTTGCGAAGATCCAAAATTTTGAGAATGCAACTGGTCGACTCACTGAGTTGGAACAGTAGGAGGAGTCTTACAATGCAGATTTTTACACAGTGATCCACGGCCATTATTGCTCCCTTGAGAATACTACCTAAGTTCATGTTTAGAGCTGTTGGCTGCATTAACACTAATTAATTTGAACTGCAATGCATGCACAGGTATGTATTGACATAAGATCCAGGGAGCACCACTGCTAAGAGATTAATTGTGTAGATATTGCCTATAATTGGACTGGCTCCACTATCACTGACATTCACCTCATCAACACTAGAGGAAACAGAGTGGGCTTGTCATTGTGGCCTTGGATCATTCTAGGGAATAATCACACAGTGGGTGTGGGAATGTGAACGCAGTATTCTTCATGCAGCAATAACTAAAGTATATTGCTGAGTCACTGTTAATGAGCAAACTGGTGCACTGATAAAAGCATGGTCAATGTGTGTTTGAAACAGTGCGATTGGAACAAGGGTGGGGTACATCAATACTTCTTTATGAGAAAGAGAAAACACATATGCAGTCAGACAGATAAATGTGGAGAGAGAAAGAGAGAGACCTTCGGATAAGTTTAAACTATTTATTAATTGTGTCAGAGTAACAGAGTGATGAGTTCTGGCTGAAGTTCATGATACAGGATGCCAGAATTGGCAGATGTTTTTGCAGTAGACAAATGTTCTCACTGAAGGGTGAAAGTGCCTGTAACTATTCAACACCATGCACCCAATCATAAGTTTTCCTTACCCAACTATGGTCCAGTCAAAGTAAAACCTCTCACAACATGGTGCTTTGCATACAAACATCCAAGAGAGAGACTATTGTGTGTCCTTTGATAGAAATATTGTCTCTATGTGCAAGGGACAGGTCCTGAGACTTGATTGTTAGCAGCAAGTCTCTTTTATTTTATTTTATTTAGAGATACAGCGTGGAACAGGCCCTTCCTAGCTATGAGCTAAACTGCCTAGCTATTTAACCTCAGCTTAGTCATAAAACAATTTACAATGAGTATTTAACACAGCAGCCAGAATATCTTTGGACTGTGGGAGGAAGCCAGAGTTCCTGGAAGAAACCCAGGTGCTCACAGGAAGGACATTCAAACTTATTAGAGGCAGAATTGAACTCTAACCATTATGTTACCATGGCGCCCCAAGAATCACACACTCTTAGAACACTACACTCACCACCCTCTGAGAGAAGTTCCCCTTCATATTCCTGTTATACATTTCATCTCTCACCTTAACCCATGAAAAGAGTTCCCATCCTCAGTGGAAAAAGCCTGCTTGTATCTTGGTATATATTGGTACCAATGACATAGGAAGGAAAAGCAAAGAGGTCCTGAAAAGAGAATTTAGAGAGCTAGGCAGAAAGCTGCGAAGCAAGACCTCACGGGTAGTAATTTCTGGATTGCTGTCTGTGCCACGCACCAGTGAGGGTAGAAACAGGATGATTTGGCAGATTGATGCGTGGCTGAGAAGCTGGTGCAGGGGCAGGGCTTCAAGTTCTTGGATCATTGGGATCTCTTCTGGGAAAGGTAGGACCTGTACCAAAGGGATGGGTTGGACCTGAACCCAAGGGGAACCAATATTCTCTCAGACACGTTTGTTAAAGCTATTGGGGGAAATTTTAAACTAATTTGGCAGGGGTTGGAAACAAGAGTGAAGTGACTCAGGACAGGAGGGATGGTAAAAAAGCAAAGAGAACATCCAGTCAGACCGTCAGGAAGGACAGGCAGATGATAGGACAAATTTGCAGCCAGCAGGGTGAGTATCAGTGCATCAGGGATGCAGAATCAAAAAGGGTAGCAAATACAGTACTCAAAGTGTTATATCTCAATGCATGGAGTTTAAGAAATAAGGTGGATGATCCTGTTACACTGTTACAGATTGCCAGGTATGATGTTGTGGCCATCACTGAAACGTGGCAGAAGGATGGTTGTAGTTGGGAGCTAAACGTCCACGGTTACACATTGTATCGGAGGCATAGGAAGGTAGGCAGATGGGTGGCATGGCTCAGCTGGTAAAGAATGGCATCAAATCAGTAGAAAGATGTGACATAGGATCTGAAGATGTTGAATCCTTATGGATTGAGTTAAGAATTTGCAAGGGTGACAGGACCCTGATGGCAGTTATATACAGGCCTCTCAACAGTAGCTGGGATGTGGACCACAGATTACAACAGGAAATACAAAAGGCCTGTTGAAAGTGCATTGTAATGATAGTTACGGGAGATTTCAACATGCGGGTCGATTGGGAAAAACAGGCTGGAAATGGATCTCAAGAGAGTGAGCTTTTTGAATGCCTACGAGATGGCTTTTTAGAGCAGTTTCTTTGTCATTGAGCCTACTAGAGGATCAGCTATACTGAATTGGGTGTTATGTAATGAACAGGAGGTGATTAGGAAGCTTAACAGATAAGAACCCTTACGAGGTAGTGATCACAATATGATTGCGTTCAACTTTAAATTTTATACAGAGAAAGTGAAGTCTGACGTAGCAGTATCTCAGTGGAGTAAAGGAAATTACAGTGGTATGAGAGAGGAATTGGCCAAAATAAATTGGAAGGAGATGCTGGCAGGGATGACAACAGAACAGCAATGCTTGAGTTTCTAGGAAAAATGAAGGAGGTGCAGCATTTATTTATGCCAAAAATGAAGAAATACGCAAATGGCAAAGTAGTACAACCATGGCTGACATGGGAAGTCAGAGCTAATGTAAAAGCAAAAGAAAGGGCATACAAGAATGCAAAAATTAACAGGAATATAGAGCACTGGAAAGCTTTTAAAAACCTACAGAAAGCAACTATAAGTATCATTAGGAGGGAAAAGTTGAAATTTGAAAGTAAGCTAGCAAACAATATCAAAGTAGATAGTAAAAGGTTTTTCAAGTATGTAAAAAATAAAAGAGTGATGAGAATGGATATAGGACCACTAGAAAATGAAGCTGGGGAAATAATAACGGGGGACAAGGAGATGGCAGATGAACTAAATGAATATTTTGTATCAGTCTTCACTGTGTAAGACACTGGCAGTGTGCCAGATGTTGAAGAGTGTGAGGGAAGAGAAGTGAGTGCAGTTACTATTACAAGGGAGAAAGTGCTCAAAAAGTTGAAAGACCTAAAGGTTCATAACTCACCTGGACCAGATAAACTGCACCCTAGGGGTCTGAAAGAGGTAGTGATAGAGATTGTGGAGGCATTAGTAATGGTGGCCTGGTGCCAGAGTACTGGAAAATTGCAAATGTCACTCTGCTCTTTAACAAAGGAGGAAGGCAGCAGAAAGAAAATTATAGACCAGTTAGCCTGACCTCAGTGGCTGGGAAGATGTTGGAGTTAATTTTTTAAGGATGAGGTAATAGAGTACTTGGTGACTCAGGACAAAATATGACAAAGCCAGCATGGTTTTCTTCAGGAAATATCTTGCCTGATGAATCTGTTGGAATTCTTTGAGGAGATTACACGTAAGATAGATGAAGGTGATGCAGTAGATGATGTATATTTGGACATTCAGAAGACCTTTGACAAAGTCAGAGTCAGAATCAGAATTATTATCACTGGCATGTGACATGTGTTATGATACGGCAACAATGAATATAGAATTGAGACTTTTTTTATAAACAAAGAAACATTTATTTAAAACTCAGCTCAACGACAAATGAAAAGTAAACAAACAACTAACTTAACCAGAAGTTAACTGCTATACAGCAACTCAAACAGTTCTTAAAGCGATAAATGCGAACACAGTTCTTAAAGCGATAAATGCAAAAGTCCAAATGATTTACACAGTCAATTAGGAGAGACTTTCCTGAAGTAAAAAAATTCCTTGACAACATGACATTACTGCTGATCAAAGCTGAAATATGCCTTGCCCGAAGGATTTACGACAAAGGAAATTAAAAATGGCTTAAAGGCACTGACCTTCTCTTTGGCGAAATGCTGCATCCAACCCTTTCTGCTTTCATTATGCATGGGCTATCTCAGATGCAGGTTACTACCTCCTTGAACAAAGATTAATTAAGGTCAATCTTGTATTACCACAGACGACACCAACTTTACTCGATCCTTTGGGTTTTCCATACTTCAGTAAATTCTTCACTCTCTGACTGGACTAAACTGGCAGCATTGTGAAACTGCCGGCAATAACCTTTGAGACTTAAGGTAGAAAGTAAAACTCCACTTTAAAACAAAACTGTGTCGTAAGACAAACATGCAGTATAACGGAGTAACTGACGAATTAAACCACGAACTGACCTGCATCACAGCAAGGCTTTCCCGTTTTATACCTGTTGAAACAGGCCATCACATGATCTCTCACTGGTGGGAAAATTACATCATGTGACCTCACACTGGCGTGAAATTATATTATCCCACCATAACAAGACCGTTACATCATGCTCACCAGATACTCAATTACATCATCGTCATAAGACAGTCACAAGATACCCACAGGGTATGTAACACATGAAATTTGTTAACATATGAGGAGTGATTATTAAGTCTGTGGCCAAAGGTAGAAGGAGTCAATTTAAGAAAACCTAGCACATTTATTTTTCAACATGTTCCCTCCTACATTTACACACTTAGTCCAGCGGTCGTGGAGCATACGGATCTTGGACCTCCAGAAAGTGTCCATAGCAGGGGTGATTGATAAGTTCGTGGCCTAAGGTCCACAACAGGGGTGATTGATAAGTTCGTGGCCTAAGGTAGAAGGAGATGAGTTATACAGCTCTTGTTACATGCACAGGCAGTTCAACTCTGAGAGATTATGCAGAAAGTTTGAAGTTAATAACTCATCTCCTTCTACCTTAGGCCACAAACTTATCAATCACCCCTCAAAGCAGCAGCAGTTCAATGCAATACATAATCTAGCAGAGAGAAAAAAAATAAAATAAAACATAATAGTAAATAAACAAGTAAATCAATTATGTTTATTGAATAGATTTTAAAAATGTGTGATAACATAAATACTGTATATTAAAAAAAATGAGGTAGTGTCCAAAGATTCAATGTCCATTTAGGAATTGGATGGCAGAGGGGAAGAAGCTGTTCCTGAATCACTGAGTGTTTGCCTTCAGGCTTCTGTACCTCCTACCTGATGGTAACAGTGAGAAAAGGGCATGCCCTGGGTGCTGGAGGTCCTTAATAATGGACGCTGCCTTTCTGAGACACCACTCCCTAAAGATGTCCTGGGTACTTTGTAGGCTAGTGCCTAAGATGGAGCTGACTAGATTTACAACCTTCTGCAGCTTCTTTCGGTCCTGTGCAGTAGCTGCTCCATACCAGACAGTGATGCAGCCTGTCAGAATGCTCTCCATGGTACAACTATAGAAGTTTTTGAGTGTATTTGTTCACATGCCAAATCGCTTCAAGCTCCTATTAAAGTATAACCACTGTCCTGCCTTCTTTATGACTACATCAATATATTGGGACCAGGTTAGATCCTCAGAGATCTTGACACCCAGGAACTTGAAACACTCACTCTCTCCACTTCTGATCCCTCTATGAGGATTGGTATGTGTTCCTTCATCTTATCCTTCCTGAAGTTCACAATCAGCTCTTTCGTCTTACTGACGTTGAGTGCCAGGTTGTTGCTGCGGCACCATTCCACTAATTGGCATATCTCACTCCTGTACGCCCTCTTGTCACCACCTGAGATTCTACCAACAATGGTTGTATCGTCAGCAAATTTGTAGATGGTACTTGAGCTATGACTGGCCACACAGTCATGTGTATACAGAGAGTAGAGCAGTGGGCTAAGCACACACCCCTGTGGTGCGCCAGCGAAGAGGATATGTTATCAGTAATCCTCACAGACTGTGGTCTTCTGGTTAGGAAGTCAAGGATCCAATTACAGAGGGAGGTACAGAGGCCCAGGTTCTGCAACTTCTCAATCAGGATTGTGGGAATGATGGTATTAAATGCTGATCTATAGTCGATGAATAGCATCCTGACGTAGGTGTTTGTGTTTGTGTTGTCTAAAGCCCTGTGAAGAGCCATGAAGGTTGCATCTGCCTTTGACCTATTGTGACAATAGGCAAATTGCAATGGGTCCAGGTCCTTGCTGGGGCAGGAGTTCAGTCTAGTCATAACCAACCTCTCAAAGCATTTCATCACTGTCGATGTGAATGCTACCGGGCGATAGTCGTTAAGTCAGCCCACATTATTCTTTTTAGGCACCGGTATAATTGTTGCATTTTTGGAGGAAGTGGGAACTTCTGCCCGGAGCAGTGAGGTTGAATACCCCCGCTATTTGGTTGGCACAGGTTTTCAGAGCCTTACCATGTACTCCATCGAGACCTTCTGCCTTGCGAGGGTTCAGTCTCTTTAAAGACAGTCTAACATCGGTCTCTGAGACAGAGATCACAGGGTCATCAGGTGCAGCAGGGATCTTCACAGCTGTAGTTGTGTTCTCCCTTTCAAAGCAGGCATAGAAGGCATTGAGTTCATCTGGTAGAGAAGTATCGCTGCCGTTCATGCTATTGAGTTTTGCTTTGTAGGAAGTAATGTCTTGCAGACACTGCCAGAGTTGCCGTGCATCTGATATTGCCTCTAACCTCGTTTGAAGTTGTCTCTTTGCCCTTGAAATAGCCCTCCACAAATCATACGTGGTTTTCTGGTACAGGCCTGAGTCGCCAGACTTGAATGCCACAGATCTAGCCTTCAGCAGATAACGTACCTCCTGGTTCATCCACGGCTTTTGGTTTGGGAATGCCACACATGAGGCTGCTTACGAAGTTAAGGGCCATGGTATTACAGTTAATTTACTGGCATGTTTAGAGCATTGGCTGATTGGTAGGAGGCAGCAACTAGAAATAAAATAATCCTTTTTTAGTTGGCTGCCAGTGACTAATGGTGTTTCCCAGGGTTCATGTTGGGACCGCTTCTTTTTATGCTGTATATCAATGGAATAGATGGCTTTGTTGTCAAGTTTGCAGATGATACAAAGATTGGTAGAGGGGCAGGTAGTGTTGAGGAAACAGGTCGGCTGCAGAAGGACTTAGATGAGGAGAATGGACAAGAGAGTGGAAAAAATGAGAACAATGTTGGAAAATGCATGGCTATACACTTTGGCAGATGAAATAAATGTGCAGACTATTTTGTAAATGAGAAGAAAATCCAAAACCCTGAGATGCAAAGGACTTGTGAGTCCTTGTGCAGAACACCCTCAAGTTTAACTTGCAGTGGAGTTGGTGGTGAAGAAGGCAAATGAAATGTTTGTACTCATTTTCTAAAGGAGGAAATCCTAAAATCTGAAATGCAAAGGGACTTGAGAGTCCTTGTGCAAAATGCTCTAAAGATTAAGAGCAGGGATGTGATGCTAAGGCTCTATAAAGCACTGGTGAGGCCTCACCTTGAGTATTGTGTACAGTTTTGGGCTCATCATCTATGAAAAGATGTACTAGCACTGGAGAGGGTCCAGAGGAGGTTCACAAGGATGATTCCAGGAATGAAAGGGTTATCATATAAGGAACATTTGATGTGTCTGGGTCTGTACTCACTGGAATTTAGAAGGATGAGGGGGATCTCATTGAAACCTTTCAAATGTTGAAAAGCCTAGACAGAGTCGATGTGGAAAGGATGTTTCTCATTGTGGGGGATTCTAGGACAAGAGGGCACAGCCTCAGGATAGAGGGGTGTCTATTTAAAACAGAGATGTGGAAAAATTGGTGGAATTTGTTGTGAATTTGTGGAATTTATTACCAGAGGCTGCTGTGGAGATCAGGTCATTGGGTGTATTTAAGGGAGAGTTTGATAGGTTCTTTATTGGATATGGCATCAGTTGTTCTGGGGAGAAGGCCAGGGAGTGGGCTGAGGAGGGGAACAAAGGATCATTCTTGATTGAATGGCTGAGCAGACTTAATGGGCCAAATGGCCTAAATCTGCACCTATATCATGTGCTCTTATCGTCTTATTTACCCTATCTTTACCCCTCATAATTTTGGATAATTCTATCAGATCTCCCCTCATTCTCCTACACAGTGGGAATAAAGACTTATTCAATCATTCCCATAAACTGAAGTCTTCAAGTCCTGGCAACATCCTCGTGATTTTTTTCTGCGCTCTTTCAGTCTCCTTATGATCTTTCCTGTTGGTACGTGACCAAAGCTGCACGCAATGCTCCAAGTTAGCCTCAGCGATATCAAATATCTCAATGCCTGTACTCAGTACTTTGATTTATGAAGGTCAATGTGCCAGAAGCTTTCTTTATCACCCTATCTACTTGTGATGCAACTTCTGAGGAATTATGAATCTATATTCCTTCTCTTCTACCACAATGCCTTACCACTCACTGTTTAAGTCCTATCCTGGTTTGTATTCTCAAAGCGCAACACCTCAGACTTGTTTCCATTAAATTCCATCTGCTATTTTTCCAGCTGGTCCGGATCCTGCTGCAAGCCTTGATAGCCTTGCTTGTTGTCCGCTGCACCCCTAATCTTGATGTCATCTGCACATTTGCTGATCCAGTTTACCTAGTCATTGATCTCGCTGACAAACAACAATGGGCGCAGCACCAGTCCCTGCAGCACACTACCAATCATGAGAGCCCCACCCCCACCCCAGTCAGTGTGTAATCATTTACTACCACTTTCTGGCTTTTCTCTGGAGCAAAGGAACCAATGGATTACATATTGTGAATGGGAGAGAGACATAGAGAGGGAGAGATAACAACAAGGGTAGACCAGTGGAGGCACAAATGGAAAGGTACAGGCACACAGGGAGATAGAAGAGAGAAGCAGGGAAGGGAAGAGCATCACTTTACATAAATTTACTGTTCTGGGACAGTGTGGTATTGCACAAGGAATCCCCGCAGTACAGGTTGTTAAACTGAGCTGTGGAATATCCTGATCTTCCTTGAGAATTTTGTAAGTGTTTAGGAGATACACGATGCTGGTTTAACACTGAAAAACTGCTTGTCTGCAGCTTTCATTCAAATTGTCCCTCAGGAATGCAGGAGTAAAAACTTCGGGGAAGACAGGATGCAGGCAGAATTAGAATTTTCAACAAAGACACGGTACAAAAGAAGTCTATGGAATTGAATATGGGTCCCAGAATAAAATAGGTACCCACTATTTAGTGAATTGTCCCTGGACCCCCAGATATTACCACAATTTATGTACACAGCAAGATGGCATGAGTCGTGATAAGACACCAGCTAAACAAACAATTGGTGAGGGAGTTGAGAAATGACTGTTAATGAATACTTTAAGAGAACTCAATACCACTTGAGATTTTTTAAGAACTTATTTTTAACTCTTCCTATTAGTTGGCAATGGTGCTATTTCTGCTGCAAGTTTGCGACTTTTATGTAATGTTATTGAATTTGGATCTTTAAGTAATAAGGATCTTAATGGAAAATGCTTTAGGATTAACTTTTGCACAATATACTGTATCTTACAGATCAGTACAGCAAACAGATGCCTCTCTGTACAAGGCACAATAATCTGCCTGGCTCGTCAATTTCAATTTCCTGCTTACAATGCCACCTTGTGGCAGCTGAATGTTGCATTCCAGCTTGATTTTGGGTTGAATGTTGTGGAGCTTTTTCAAGAGTATTGGTGCATCACTTTAATAAAAAAAAAGGCACTTTAACATAAGAATCCATGTTTACATGTAAGGGAATTTACTTTCTCTTCAGTGATATGTTAATTAATAGTAAACAATCAATTATATTATTGGTGCATTCCTGTAAGTGCATATAAATAAAAAGTAAATATATTTATTTTCTTTTTAATTCTTTAACCAATCAATTATTTCTCTGTGGTGTACAGAAGTGTCAGAACTCCAGTGCAGTGACAGCATTAACCAAGCTCTACAGAGTGTCAGGACTCTTGCTGTAGCTCTTCATAACCTCCAGGCTGGGATGCTGGGCCAAGATTCTTAACATCCCTTCCTTGAAAGTGGCATTGCAGGTAGATAGAGTCATAAAGGGAGCATTTGCCACATTGGCCTTCATAAATCAAAGTACTGTGTATAGTTCTGGTCACCCACATATGGGGAAGGTATCAACAAGACTGAAAGAGTACAGAGAACATTTACAAGAATGTTTCTGCTACTTGAGGATCTGAGTTGTAGAGAAAGGTTGAATGGGTTTGTACTTTTTTTTTCCTGAAGCATATGGGAATGGTGGGAGATTTGATAAAGGTATACAAAATTATGAGGGGTATAGATAAGGTAAACACAAACAGGCATTTTCTACTGATGTGGGATGAGATTAGAACTAGAGGTCAGAGGTTAAGGGTGGAAGGTGAAAAGTTTAAGAGGAACATGAGCGGAATTTCTTCACTCTGAAGGTGGTGAGAGTGCAGAATGATCTGCTAGCAGAAGTGGTGGATGTGGGTTCATTGTCAGCATTTAAGGGAAGTGCAAGGATGGGAGAGGAACAGAGGGTTTGTGGTCCAAGTACAGGCTGATGGACCAAGCAGGTTAACAGTTTAGCATTGACAAGGTAGGCCAAAGGGCCTGTTTTTGTGCTGACTCTGTGATTCTTGGGTCTCGTCAAGTTGCCAGAGAGCCAGAGCCAGAGTGATCAAGTGGACTGACCTCCAATTTCTGCTTAATGCATATCATTGCAAGGCACCGTTGATACCAAATAAAAACAGCATTAACACCATAAAACACAGGAGCAGAATTAGGCCACTTGGCCCATCGTCTACTCTGCCATTCCATTCCATCATGGCAGATCTATTATCTGTCTCAACCCCATTCTTTAGCCTTCTCCCTGTAAACTTTGGCACCCCGACTAATCAAGAAACTATCAATCTCCACTTTAAATATACCCAGTAAATTGGCCTTCACTATCACAACTGCAGACCTTGATATCAAATGCAATCACACACATTCCAGCCATTTAGGGTTTCCTTGTGATTGTATTTCACTCTCTTCTTTTTGCTTCAGTCTTGTTAAGCCCTGATCGAAGCACAGTGCAGACAACACATCCTGCTTACCTTAGCCCACATTCTAGGAAATAAGGTTAGTGTTTTAGATAGACACAGTTAAAGGAGAGGTACTAATTAAGTTCTAGGTTAAATGCTTTTGAGTCTGTCACTGCGTTAGTTTTTAGATAGCTTGAGAGTTTTTGGTTAGCGGCCTTGTTGGCCTAGCTCTTATTATTTTCCTTTGTTCTGTACAGTTCTTATTTAACTCAGTGAACTGTTTCATTCCGTGTCTGTGTCTCTCCCTTTGACTTGGGCCATTACTGAGCTTGTGACAGCAAGGCTTGACCACCAAAATGAACCCAACAGAGAGAGAACAGCTGAAGTTGGTCCTGAATTTTGTTGGTGAGGTGAAGGGGTGTAAGCGGGGAGGGTAGAGAAGTTAAAGTCAGTGGAGTCTTGGTGGCAGAAATGGCTTCTGCAGCACAATAACTATCTCAGAGTGACAAGCCCAATCCAAGCTGGAAAGTCACATGCCAGCACTTGCAAAGACAGTTCAGCACCTCACAACAGACAGCCAAAAGTCAGGTGACAGCCATTACTGCTCTCACTGCCACTACTCAGCAGCTCTCAGCAAGAACAGCTCCAGCATATCCCCCTGCTATCCTTCTCTATTGTAGTCTCATCAGCCTCAGACATGAATGCTCCGATTCCCTCGGCTACTTCTGGACTTGAACCAGGCATTGCTCCTCTAGACAGACATTTCAGTGACGCCGACGGCTGCAGAACCTTTATGAACCATTATGAGCTGACTTTACAAGTCCAATCAGGTCAGTTCAGTGATGATTTACAGTGTGTACATTGGCTCACATGGCGAATCTATTAGACAGACTCGCCCCCCCAATCAAGACTGTTCAATGCCCTTTGAGAACAAGTTTCTGCGGCAGCCCTGCCTTTCCAACAATCGTAGTTGAGTTCAAGTGAGTGTTTGACCATCCGGTATAGAGTCAGGAGGCTGCCCACCAACTCCTGGACCTGTGCCGAGGGGGAGCAACAGTGAGGGACTAAGCAATAAAGTTCCACAATCTTGCAGTTGAGACGGGGTAGAACAAGAGATCCCTCATCAAGCATGGGCTGAGTTGATTTGGCTATAGAACCTCTGGCGATAGCATTTCGAAACTGTCCTGAATTGACCGGGATTTGGAGAGGGGGTGTTGAGCATAAAGTTTCTCTCTATGCTGATGACTTGTTACTCTTTCTCTCAAATCCGTCTACATCCTTACCTCTAATGTTTTCACTTCTTGACCAGTTTAGCCAGATCTCTGGCTATAAACTTAATTTACATAAGAGTGAACTTTTCCCAATTAATAAAGAAGCACAAGAACTAATATTTCGTGATCTCCCTTTTAAAGTAGTCCATAATCAATTTACTTATCTTGGAATTACAGTCACAAGGAAGTTTAAAGATCTCTTTCGTGAAAACTTTGTCAATCTTTCATATGCTATAAAACAGAGTCTGGTACAATGGTCACCTCTATCTATGTCTTTGGTAGGTCGTATTAATGTTGTTAAAATGTATGTTCTCCCCAAATTTTTATACTTATTTTCAATCTATCCCAATTTTTATTCCTAAATCTTTTTTTGATTCCTTAGACTCTATTATTTTGTCATATCTGTGGCAGAATAAGCGCTCTAGAATTAATAAAATCCACCTCCAAAAATCTAAAAAAGAGGGTGGCATGGCTTTACCTAACTTTCGCTTATATTATTGGGCAGCTAATATACGTTGTGCTACCTTCTGGTCTTTCTTCCACGGCCAACCGGAGTGCCCTAACTGGGTGGCAATGGAGTTGAGCTCCACTAAAGAATTATCTATCTCTGCACTTCTTGGCTCTGCACTCCCTAGTAGTCTGCCCAGATCAATAGCTAATCCTCTTGTTAGACACACTTTGCGTACATGGGCTCAGTTCAGGAAATGCTATGGTTTCCAGGGGTTTTCCGTTTATAGCCCTGTCGCACATAATCACCTTTTTTTACCTACTACATACGATTCAGCATTCCATGTTTGGTATAGGAAGGGCATTAGACATTTTGAAGATCTTTTCATTGATAATCGCTTTGCTTTTCAGCAGCTCTCTGTTAAGTTCAACCTGCCTAACGCTCATTTTTTCAGATATCTCCAAATCCGACACTTTATTGCTCCTTTAATTCCTAACTTTCCTGAAATGCCTGCGAAAAATGCTATGGACCTATTTCTTTCCATTAATCCACTAGGTAAAGGTTTAATATCAATTATCCGAGATAAACTAGCAGCCTTACGACGGGCCCCTGTGGATAAAATTAAAATGGCCTGGGAGCAAGATTTAAATATCTCCTTATCCGAGGAGAGCTGGGACTCAGTTCTCAAATCGGTTAACTCAACCTCTCTTTGTGCTCACCATTGCCTTTTACAGTTTAAGATTGTTCATAGAGCCCATATGTCTAAATCTAAACTATCTCGATTCTACCCTGGCATTAGTCCGCTCTGTGATAAATGCAAGAGGGGCGTGGCCTCTCTCATCCATATGTACTGGTTCTGTCCTAGCTTGGAGAAATTCTGGAAAGATGTCTTCACTACATTATCGGGTATTCTGAATCAGCACCTAGAACCTAACCCCTTAATTGCTCTGTTCGGTTTTTGGGGTGAGACAGATTTATGTCTGGGTCCGACCAAATGCCGAATACTATCCTTTGCCTCTCTCCTGGCGAGACGCTTGATCCTCCTTAGATGGAGAGATGTTGCCCTGCCCACTCATGCGCAATGGCTTAACGACATTATGGCCTGCTTGGACCTCGAAAAAATTCATTATTCAGTTTTTAATTTGGATCTAAAGTTCCATAAGGTCTGGGGACCTTTTATTGAGTACTTTCATAACCTTCCTCTTGACTAGGGTTTTTTTTTTCTTCTTCTTTTCGGTCCCTTGCTTTCAGCTCCCTTTTTTTTCTGGTAGTAGGCATTATTATCCTCTGTTGCTAAGTGTATTCACAGTCTGGGAGTTTGACTGTCCTGACTTATACTCTCTATATTGTGTGGTGGTCGGTCTGGAGTTGTTGTTGTTTTTTTTTCTTGTGTTGTGGGGCTTGGGGAGGACACTAAGCTCACTTGTCTTTAATTTAGGTGCTTTTTTGTTAAATTCTCTTCCTTTGTAGCATATTATTATTGTATGCTTAATTTTGCACTGTATTAATGCTCCTCATTGGGATTTGGGGTTTTTAATTTGTAAAATGTTTTGAAAAACTAATAAAAATTTTTTTTAAAAGAAGCATGGGCTGAGCACAGAGGTCTGACATGAGATCACAGTGCAGGATAAACAATTAAGCCTGGATGCCTGATAAATCTGGCCATTTGAAAAGACAACCGGGCAGCTGAGTGGTGCAGAAAGAGAAGGTCCCAAGCCTCCTACTCATCAGATCAGCACCTGTTTTCAAACCCTCCCTCATCAGCCAGTGCACAGTCTGTGGAGGAGCCCATGCAGGTGAGGGCCTACAATTGTCTCAGGAGGAACAAGACTGATGCAGAAGAACAGCTTGCTGCCTCTACTGTGGTGATCCAGGACACTTCTCAGCATCATGTTCCAAGTAGAAGAGGAGGAGGAGAATCTGATGGTTCGATTCTCCCTACAAGCACCTTCCCCTAATCGAGTAATGCTCCAGCTTCTCTGTCAAGCGAGCCTCAGACCCATGAGCATCTGGCATTTCTTGACACCGAGGCAGCCACGAACCTCACCGATATCTCTCTGGGTCAGTGATGGGAAGATCACATTCAACAACTGAGAGAGAATATTAATATCAAGGGTCTGGGTGGTTGGTCTCTGGGCACTGACATGATCCATCTTTCCACACAACCCCTCCAACGTGCTAGAGTGCAACCATAGGCAAGGGTTCTCCTTCTATCATGTTGATTCACCTGAACTGACACAAGTGCTTGGCTTTCCCTGTAAAATGGCACCATTAAGTGGTAATTCTCTATGTGCAGGTCCATTGGGAATAATCAAATATTCCCATTTAAGGCTACTACTGTCATAAGGTGGGTGTTGGGAATGGACCCAAGAGCAAGACATAGACACTACGGTACTAGGGAGAGGACTAGGTGCATCAAGAAAGCAAGGGAAGTGGGGAAGAAACAACGCTGGACAAGACACAGGCCCTGGACGAGACTAGGTGACAGGGCATGGGCTAGGACTACAGTAGGAAAGTGCAACCTGGACGAGGAACTAGGAACCTGGACAAGGACTCTGAGCCAGACACTGGACAGGGACCTGGAACCTGGGTCTTGACTCAGGCTCGGACTGGACACGGCAAGGCAACAGGAATGGACGTGGGGGCAGGACGTGGGACTCCAGGGCTGGACGAGGACATGAAGCTCAGACTTGGTCTTGGTCGAGGGAGAGTAGGAACGCAGAGCCTAGGTCGAGGGAGAGCAAAGCAAAAGCGGGGAGAGGCGTAGCTGGACACGGACACTAGCCCTGGACAAGACCAGGACTCAGGGCCTAGGCTACGACTTGGACTTGAACGTGGACTGGGACCTCCTTGGAGCCTTGGACTGGAGCACAGGAACACTGAGCACAGAGACAGGACCCCTCCTTGGGAACAGGTCGTAGGGCCGGGGCTTTACACAGATTCAGGACCTCTCCTTGGGGAAAGGACATAGGGACAGGACTCATACACAGAACACAGATTCAGGACCCCTCCTTGGGAACAGGACGTAGGGCCGGGGCTTTACACAGATTCAGGACCCCTCCTTGGGGACAGGACGTAGGGCTGGGACTCATACATGGACACTAAACACAGGGACACAAAGAGACAGTTCCAAGCTCAACGATAGATAGTTCCTTCTATTGGCATGGCAAGGCTCCGGTCTCACTCCGGCTGCTGAACTTGATGGCGATACAGGCAAGGACGCAGGTGAGGTTGCCGGCAAGGCTTCAGGCATGGGTAGCAGAAAGAAGGGGAAGGGAAGGGAACAGTCCACCTCAGGGTAATGGCAAAGACAGCCTGGCTTACCCAACAGAGGCAAGGACAGGGAGGGATAGATCCAACCGCAGGGTAATAGCAAAGCCAGCCTGACATACTCCACAGAGGCAAGGACAGGATACTGACAAGACGAACCAGCCACCACACTCAAACCCAGGGCTACTTATATTCCAGCCCCAATACGAGAATCAGGCGCCTGTGATTAACCCCAACTGAAACAACGGACAGCCAGAAGACCTGGAGTCCGGAGTCCATGGACTGGACTGTGAACCGGAACGCGGAATTTACGGACCAGACCATGACAACTACAACTGAAATCTAAAGTCACAGCCATGGGTACTTCACTAAGCAGCATCATTAAGGACATTTAAAAACATCTATTGATCCTCAAAATTGATGAACCTTGAATGGCAGACTTGGGTCACGAGTGCAGTTCCCCTTTCAGGACAGCTTGAAAATTTCAACTGCCACCAACATATCACCTGTGGAATTAGAGGAACCAATATGGATGACCATTTCTATACCACCATCAAGAAAGCTTAGGTGCCATCCCTCTCTCACACTTTGTAAAGTCCGATCACCTGGCCATACTTCTACTTGCAGTGTATAGGCAGAGACTATAGACTGCCACACCAGTGGTGAGGACCACGAGGTCTTCTTCGAATCTGAATGAATATGCCACAGTTCTCACTAACTTCATCAAGACCTGTGTGGATGAGTGTCTGCCTTTGAGAACATACCGAACATACTCAAACCAAAAGCCATGCATGAACCATGAGATTCGGAACCTGCTGTGAGCTAGATCTGTGAAATTCAAAACCAGTCATCCAGAGCTATACAAGAAGTCAGTCCAGATATCACCTACAGAAGGCTATTCTGAGGGCAACAAAAACATTCTGATTGATGTTAGAGATGGAATCAGATGCACATCAGCTCCAGCAGGGTTTTCAGGCCAGTACTTCCTACAGAGCAAAACCTAACATCATGAATGGCTATGATGCTTCACAGCCAACGGTTGTGATGAGCTCAACGGTTATAATGCATGTTTTAAAAATGAGAATAAAACTGCAGCTGTGCGAATCCCTACAACATCTGGTGACCCCGTAATCTCTGTCTCAGAGGCCAACATATAACCATATAACAATCACAGCACGGAAACAGGCCATCTCCGCCCTCCTAGTCCGTGCCGAACTCTTAATCTCACTTAGTCCCACCTACCCGCACTCAGCCCATAACCCTCCACTCCTTTCCTGTCCATATACCTATCCAATTTTACCTTAAATGACACAACTGAACTGGCCTCTACTACTTCTACAGGAAGCTCATTCCACACAGCTATCACTCTCTGAGTAAAGAAATACCCCCTCGTGTTTCCCTTAAACTTTTGCCCCCTAACTCTCAAATCATGTCCTCTCGTTTGAATCTCCCCTACTCTCAATGGAAACAGCCTATTCACGTCAACTCTATCTATCCCTCTCAAAATTTTAAATACCTCGATCAAATCCCCCCTCAACCTTCTATGCTCCAATGAATAGAGACCTAACTTGCTCAACCTTTCTCTGTAACTTAAGTGCTGAAACCCAGGTAACATCCTAGTAAATTGTCTCTGCACTCTCTCTAATTTATTGATATCTTTCCTATAATTCGGTGACCAGAACTGTACACAATATTCCAAATTTGGCTTTACCAATGCCTTGTACAATTTTAACATTACATCCCAACTTCTGTACTCAATGCTCTGATTTATAAAGGCCAGCATTCCAAAAGCCTTCTTCACCACCCTATCTACATGAGACTCCACCTTCAGGGAACTATGCACTGTTATTCCTAGATCTCTCTGTTCCACTGCATTCCTCATTGCCCTACCATTTACCCTGTATGTTCTATTTGGATTATTCCTGCCAAAATGTAGAACCTCACACTTCTCAGCATTAAACTCCAAACACATCAGAACATATGTTAAGTGGTTGAACCCTCACAAGGCATCAGGCCCTGATGATGCATCTGGTACAGCTCTGAAAACTTGTGAAAACTAACTGTCTAGAGTTTTCAAGGACATCTTCGATCCTTCACTGCTGCAGTCAGAAGTTTATATCTGCTTCAAAAGAGTTCCAGTTCCCAAGAAGAGCAGGGTAAGCTGCCTCAATGGCTATTGCCCAGTGGCACTCACATGTATTGTGATGAAGTGCTTTGAGAGGTTGGTCATGGCTAGAATCAATTCCTGTCTCAGCAAGGAACTAGACCTGCTGTAATTTGCCTATCGCCACAATAGGTCTGCAGGGGATGCAATCTCACTGGCTCTCCACTCTTCCTTGGATCACTTGGACAATAATAATACACAAGGTTGCTGATTTTTGACTAGAGCTCAGCTGTAGTCAACACAATCATACCCTCAGTACTAATCAATAAGCTGCAAAACCTGGGCCTCTGCAACTGGATCCTTGACTTTCTTACCGAGAGACCACAGTCAGTGCGAATTGGAAATGAGATCTCCTCACTGACAATTGACACTGCCGCACCTCAAGTAAGCATGCTTAGCCTCTCTATACCCACATCTGTGTGGCTAGGCCCAGCTCAAACATGGACAATAAACACTTGCTCAGCATTATTATTATTATTATCTATTTCAATGTACTGCCACTGCAAACCAACAAATTTCATGACATATGCCAGTGATATTAAACCTAACTCTGATTCTAGCTCTTTAAGCAAAACCCATGGATTGATTGGTTCCTACTGGCACTTATAGAGTGGAGCCCGGCACGTCCGGGTCCAGCTCAAGGCCCTGTCAGCATATCCCTTCCCGAGCCAACTGCTGGTGTAAACTTGTCTGGTGTTCCAGCATATATGCTGACCTTCTTGATGTCTCCAGTAAGAAGGCCACCTCCCTGCCTCCACACCAGTTATATGACTACACATTGACCTCTTACCCAGTACTAGTCCTCCTCCGGGCCAGCTCTTTCTCTCTGTGATCCAGATAAGTGGCCATGAATGTCTACATTAAGGAGGCATTGACCTTAGGGATTATCCACCCATCTTCTTCACCTGCAGGGACGGGCTTTCTTTTTGTGAGCAAGGAGGATGGCAACTTCTGTCCCCGAACTGAGTCCAAGTGTAGGATGCTAGTCCTAGTGTAGGATTACCCAAAGGTTAACCATCAGACCATATGATATAGGAGCAGAATTGGCCCATTTGGCCCATCGAGTCTGCCCTGCCATTCAATCAAGGCCGATCATTTTTTCCCACTCAGCCCCATTCCCCAGCAGTGGAGACTAAATCATTGAGTATATTTAAAGTGGATGTGGATAGGTTCTTGATTAGTCAAGGTGTCAAAAGTTATGGGAGAATGCAGGAGATAATAAATCAGCTGTGATGGAATGGTGGAGCAGACATTTTGGGCTGAAAGGTCTAATTCTCCTCCTATGTTGTATGGCTGTAGTATCGGTCCCTCAATAAATCACAGTGAAGAACCGCTACTCTCTTCCCCTGTTTGTCTCCGCATTTGAACATCACCAGGGAGCAACCATATCCTTTAATATAGATCTTCGCAATAGTTAAAACTAGGTTTGCATTCTGGAAGGGGACGAGTAGAAGACTGCATTCAACACACCCACTGGCCATTTTGAGTGTCTCCTGATGCCATTTGGTCTGGCCAATGCCCCTGCTGCTTTTCAGGCCCTGGTCAACAATGTGGCCTGGGATATGGTGAATCAGTTTTTTTGTGTATTTGAACAACATTCTTGTTTATTCCCACTCTCACCAAGAACATGTCCAGCATGTCCAGAAGATTCTCAGATGGCTCCTTGAGAACAACTTCTATGCCAGGCCAGAGAAGTGTGATTTGCTCAAAGAGCAGGTGTCTGTGTGGGCTACATCCTGATCCTTCCACCATTCAGATGGATCCATGTAAAGATCAGGCAGTCACAGAGTGGCCCAAACCATCTATGGTCAAACAGGTGAGGAGCTTTATCGGTCTGCAAACTTGTATCGATGCTTCATCAGAAACTTCAGTTCCATTGCAGCTCCCATAAATGCACTCACCAAGAAGACCGCTGCAGGATTCAAACGGACAAGAGAAGACCAAATATTTTCAGAGTAAATGTGATGCTTCACCACTGTCCCAGTTTGTTGCATCCAGACCCATCCCATCCATTCATTGTTGAGGTTGATGCATCTGATGTCAGCATTGGAGCTGTACTCTCCCGACACACTTCTGTAGATAATTGGCTGTACCCCTATGCAGTAAGTGTCAAACATACCCACTTATCAAAAGTCACTCCCCCTTCAGAGGTGAGGAATTGACTTGTGTAAGGAGCATTTCACTAGCTCTCATTTAGCCAATGACATCGAGAAGCTGGTAGAGTTTAAATCTAGCACGTGGAAACCACACAGATTTTTTTTGCACTTCATGTCGCTGTGGGTGCTAGTGCCATGGAAGCAGTAAACAGTGGAAGTGTGCTGCAGTAAAGTGGGCCTAGGCGCACACTTTAGATGAGTACGAGGGGTGATTGATAAGTTTGTGGCCTAAGGTAGAAGTAGTCAATTTTAGAAAACCTAGCACATTATTTTTGAACAGAGTCCCCTCCTACATATACACACTTAGTCCAGTGGTCATGGGGCATACAAATCCCTTTTTTGTAGAGGTGGTCCACAGCAGGGGTGATAGATAAGTTCATGGCCTAAGGTAGAAGGATATGAGTTATTAACTTCAAACTTTCTGCATTATCACTCAAAGAGTTGAACTGCACAGGCATGTAACAAGAGCATCTTGGGCCTCCAGGTGGTCCACAGCAGGGGTGATTGATAAGTTTGTGGCCTAAGGTAGAGGGAGATGAGTTACACAGCTCTCGTTACGTTCACGTGCAGTTCAACTCTTTGAGTCCAAGACGCCGACTTCTACTAAGAAGGGATCCGTATGCTTCACAACCGCTGGTCTAAGTGTGTAAATGTAGGAAAAATAAATGTGCTAGATTTTCTAAAATTTACTCCTTCTACCTTAGGCCACAAACTTATCAATCACCCCTCGTATTTGCCACTGTGTGTATGTTTGCAGTCTATTTTGTCCTGCCACTTTTGGCACTCAATTTAGATAAGCATTTGTAACTGAGTGTAACGTGGAAGGTTCACTGAATGTTTGGTGTCTGTCTTGTATTGTAAATAAATAGCTAATCCACAGTGAATGTCCTCTGTCCCCACTCACCAAACCCATGACCCTGGTTTCACTCAATAGTTGGTGCTGTGAGCATACTTAGGTGTTTGAACAGAAGATAAATATCTTTAGAAGGAAAAATAAGAGAGCCAACTCACCCCCGCATGTAAGGAGTGCTGAAAGCCGAGGTGGACCGACAACAGTGCGGGATTTGGGAGTCTCGCCAACCCGCTGGTGGATTACTGGACGCCCATAGACTGGTCAGATAAGTTGGAATCCCGCATGGTGAAAGTGGGACACCACATTGTGTCCGTCTGTAATTAGGTAAGGTTCCCCAAGATCAAGGGGAGCCAGAGGGGTGCCTTCTGACTGCTGGGAACCATAGCAAAGTGAGACAATCTCACAGAAGGAGAATTGTAGATATTTTGAGGAATTAAGTGGAACTGCTAAACCAGCAAATTGTTGCTATGGAGATTACATGGTGCCTGGTCAGTGCTGTTTTGGCCTAGAGAGGTGGCGCATAAGAGCACAGAGATGGGATGTCGACTGTTAAAGGTGCAGCAATCAGAGGCTGACGGCAGGGCTAACTGGCAACCAGACCGCGTTAAGGCCCAAGCACGATGTTGCAACGCGTGCAAAGGGGATGGGGACATTTAGATTCTGAAGATGGAGAGGAGAGGTTAGAGAAGAACCATTGTAGTCCGCCCTCGAACCGAGTGCCCTGTCTCAACACCCTCCCTCCCCCCCCCACCGTGCAACTGTCCCAGGACAGGCCAGATCGGTGGCCACCTGGTCCCAACCCCAGCCAGGGGGCGGCCAGCCCACAATCCCTCCAGCCTCCATGGAACAGGGTGAGCAAGAGCAACAGGCTGGGGGAGAGGAACAGTGTGAGGGAGAGGACCTGGGGAGGATAACACTCTCTGTCCTACCAAGACGACTACCTTCTGAAAGTTCTCTGTTCAGGAACTGGTAGAGTTGGGAGACAGGTACAGGCAGAAGCCAGGGGAACCCTCTGCCCACCAGGCTGCTAAGATCCGGGTGGGTGTCAGCCCATCATCTCAGCTTATAAACATCCTGAGAGTGCCATACACTTCCCATGGGGATGATGAATCGCTAAGGGGAAGAGTGACAACAGCAGTTAAGGTCTGGCATCCCTCACTCTTTGAGTGGGATTTGCAGCTCTGGGAGGAGTGAAGCTCAGTGAAGGAAGGGACCAGAATCTGTCACCACTGAGCTCTGATCACAGGGATCTATCACAGCAACAACCCACTGAAGGGTCATTGGTTAACCTCGACCATTAGTTAAATCAGCAGCTCCCAGTTTGAAGGGAGTAGTGCTGGCCATATTGGAACCAGAAATAGGGGATACCGTCTGACACTGCCATCAGATTATTGGAGGGTTTAGAGTACATGGGGGGGGGGGGGAGGTCCCTGGAGCTGGGGGCACAAATTAGACAAATAGTCCAGGGGTGGAGGGCCCTGCGTGACCCATAAGGAAATGTTTTTGGCATTGCTGAGAGACGAGGTCCTAAGGAAGCAGATGGATAAGGTTCCCACTGCCATTTTCTATCGCATGTGGAGGAAGCACTGCCGGTGGAAGAGAGGCAAGGAGGCCATTAAAGGAGAATGGTCATTCTTCAAACTCTACCCGGATGAGGGCTCCCTCTTCCCTCTGCAGGATTCCTCGCATTCTGCTCAGGGTTCCTTATATCCTTCGCTGGAGTTCTACAGAAGACACAGGCAGACCTTCAGCAGCAGCGGGTGTTGGGGGGTGCATGGCACCGGCCCTCCCCACTCGGACAATGGCTCATAGTTTGCAGGGGTCAAAGTCCAAGAGTGGGCAGCAGAGCCCGGCATTCTCAGGAGTGACTGAGTGCACAGCAGATAGGCAGTTGACACCCTGAACTCCCAGCTGGCAGGCCTGGGAGGGTTTCCGATGGAGCTGGAGGAGGAATTAGGGAAGGTGTGGGTGCAGCACCTACAGGGGTCCCCAGAGTGCGGGGAGATTGCGGTGCACAGACCAGGAAATACATGATGGGTGGCATTACTGGGGTAACGGGAGACAGTCTGTCTAAATACCCAATGACTAATCAGAAGGGAGTGAGTGTGTGTCTCCCTACATTACAGAATGTCAAAGTGGTGGATGCTGACGATGATGGTGGTCGGAGTGAGATCCTACAGCACAGTGTTCCTACAGTGCGTGTTCCCTTGACTTCCCTTCCTGAAATCCACAATCAATTCCTTGGTCTTACTGATGTTGAGTGCAAGATTTTTGATGTGATACCACTCAACCAGCTGTTTTACCTCACTCCTGTATGCCTCTTGTCACCATCCCAAATTCTGCCAACAATAATTGTGTCATCGGCAAATTTGTATATGGTGTTCGAGAAGTGGCTAGAGACACGGTTGTGAGTATAGAGCAAGTACAGCGATGAGTTAAGCACACTTCCTCGAAGTGCACCGATGTAGATTATCAATGAAAAGGTGATGTTATTTCTGATCTGTACTGACTGTAGTGTCCAGTGAGGAAGTCAGGGATCCAATTGCAGAGAGAGCTACAGAGGCTTAGATTTTGGAGCTTGTGATTAGTACTGAGAATATGATGGTGTCGAATGTTGAGCTGTAATCAATAAATAGCAGTCTAACGTAAGTATTGCTATTGTCCAGGCGGTCCAAGGTCAAGTGGAGAGCCAGTGAGATTGTATCTGCTGCAGACCTATTGTGACAATTGGCAAATTGCAGTAGGTCCAGGTCATTGCTTAGGCAGGAGTTGATTCTGGCCATGACCAACCTCTCAAAGCATATCTCAAAGATATGATTACAACTGGGCAATAGGCACTGAGGCAGCTCACCCTGTTCTTGGATCATAGGACTATATGACATAGGAGCAGATTTAGGTCATGTGGCCCATTGAGTTTGCTTTGCCATTTCATCATGGCTGATCCAGTTCCCTCTCAACTCCATTTTCCTGCCTTGTCCCCACATCTTTTCACGCCTTGACTAATCAAGGACCTATCAAATTGTGACTTAAGTCCAGTGACATGTGGCAAAAAATTCCACAGATACACCACCTTCTGGCTAAAGAAATTCCTTCTCATCTCCATTCTAAATGGACATCCTCTATCCTGAAATTTTGCCTTCTTGTCCTAGACTGCCCCACCATAGGAAACATCCTCTCCATATCCACACTGCCTAGGCCTTTCAACATTCGATAGGTTTCAATGAGCTACCCCACCCCTCCCCCACCATCTTCTTCTAAAGTCCAGGTAGTATGGGCCCAGAGCCATCAAACACTCTTGAAAATGATAAGCCTTTCATTCCTGGGATAATTTTTTTGAACCTCTTCTGAACCCTTTCCAATGTCAGCGCATCCTCTCTTAGATAGGGGACCCAAAACAATGGAGAAGGTAATGGATGTAGGTAAAAGTGGAGGAATAAAAAGACAGAGTGTGTCAGGAGGGGAAAGACTATACGGAGATAAGCGTAAAGTTGTACAAAAGGAAAAGGTAGGAAATAAGTGTCAAACATATTTGAAAGTCCTTTATTTGAATGCACGTAGTATTAGGAATAAAATTGATGAGTTGACAGTACAAATAATTACGTATGGTTATGATATTGTGGCAATTACGGAAACATGGCTGCAGGGTGACCAGGACTGGGAATTAAACATACAAGGGTATTCGACAATTAGGAGAGACAGGCAAGAAGGAAAAGGAGGTGGGGTGACTATGTTAATAAAGCAAGAAATCACTGCAATAAAGCGAAATGATATTGGCTCAAAGGATCAGGATAACGAAACAATTTGGGTAGAATTAAGAAACAGTAAAGGGAAAAAAACAGTGGTGGGAGTAGTCTATAGGCCTCCAAACAGCTTGTAATAAGGGAACAGCTATAATTATGGGGGATTTTAACTTTCATTTTGACTGGACTAATCAAGTCGGACACGGCAGCCTTGAAGAAGAGTTTATTGAGTGTATTCGGGATGGGTTCCTTGAACAATACGTTACTGAGCCAACAAGGGGGCAAGCAGTCTTAGATCTGGTCCTGTGTAATGAGACAGGACTAATAAAAAATGTCCTAGTAAAGGATCCCCTTGGAATGAGTGACCATAACATGGTCGAATTCCATATTCAATTAGAGGATGAGAGGGTTGGATCTCAAACAAGCGTACTGAGCTTAAATAAAGGAGACTATGATGGTATGAGAGCGGAATTGCTTAAGATGGATTGGGAAAATAGATTAAAGGGTAGATCGGTACTTGATCAGTGATGTATATTTAAGGAGTTATTTTACAACTATCAAGAAAAATATATTCCACTGAAGAAAAAAGGGTGTAAAAGAAAAAATAGTTATCAGTGGCTAAGTAAAGAAATAAAGCAAAGTATACGACTAAAAAGAAAGTTATATAAGGTAGCTAAATCTAGTGGGAAGATTGAAGATCGAGAAGCTTTTAAAGATCAGCAGCAAATAACAAAAAGATTGATTAAGAAGGGGAAGATAGATTATGAAAGTAAATTGGCGAAAAACATAAAAGCAGATAGTAAGAGTTTTTATAGTTACATAAAAAGAAAAAGGGTGGCTAAAGTAAATGTTGGTCCCCTAGAAGATGAGACCGGGAAATTAATGGTAGGGGACATGGAGATGGTGGAAACGCTGAACAAATATTTTGTATCAGTTTTTACAGTAGAGGACACTCAAAATATCCCAACACTGGATAAACAGGGGGCTCTAGGGGGAGAGAAGCTAACTACGATTCAAATCACCAAGGAAATGGTACTTGATAAATTAATGGGACTGAAGGTGGATAAATCCCCTGGACTGGATGGCTTGCATCCTAGGGTCTTAAGGGAAGTGGCGGTCGGGATTGTGGATGCATTAGTGATAATTTTTCAAAACTCGCTGGACTCAGCAATGGTCCCGGCAGATTGGAAAAATGCTAATGTAACTCCTTTATTTAAAAAGGGCAATAGACAGAAGGCTGGGAATTATAGGCCAGTTAGCCTAACATCTGTGGTTGGCAAAATGTTGGAATCGATAATTAAGGAAACAGTAACAGGGCATTTGGATAAACATAGCTTAATAGGACAAAGTCAGCATGGCTTTACAAAAGGGAAGTCATGTTTGACAAATTTGTTGGAGTTCTTTGAGGACATAACATATAGGGTAGATAAAGGGGAACCAGTGGATGTGGTGTATTTGGACTTCCAAAAGGCATTTGACAAGGTGCCACACCAAAGATTATTACTTAAAGTAAAAAATCATGGGATTGGGGATAATATTCTGGCATGGGTGGAGGATTGGCTTTCTAACAGAAAACAGAAAGTTGGGATAAATGGTTTATTCTCAGACTGGCAGTTGGTGACTAGTGGTGTTCCGCAGGGGTCGGTGTTGGGACCCCAACTCTTTACAATCTATATTAATGATTTGGAGAAAGGGACTAAGTGCAACATATCGAAGTTTGCTGATGATACAAAGATGGGAGGGAGTGTAATGAGTGCGAAGGACATTGAAACCCTGCAGGGGGACATAGATAGGCTGAGTGATTGGGCAGACATTTGGGAGATGAAATATAATACTGACAAGTGTAAGGTCTTGCACTTTGGCAGGAAAAATAATAGAGCAAGTTATTATCTAAATGGAGAGAAACTGGAAAGTGCTTCTGTGCAAAGGGATCTGGGGGTCCTGGTGCAGGAAACACAAAAAGTTAGTATGCAAGTGCAGCAGGTGGTCAAGAAGGCCAATGGAATGCTGGCTTTTATTGCTAGGGGGATGGAGTATAAGAACAGGGAGGTCTTACTGCAGTTGTACCGGGTATTGGTGAGACCACACCTGGAGTACTGCGTGCAGTTCTGGTGTCCATATTTAAGAAAGGACATACTGGCTCTCGAGGCAGTGCAGAGAAGGTTCACTAGGTTAATTCCGGGGATGGGTGGGTTGATGTATGATGAGAGGTTGAGTAGATTGGGACTCTACTCATTGGAGTTCTGAAGAATGAGAGGCGATCTTATTGAAACATATAAGATTGTGAAGGGGCTTGATCGGGTGGATGAGGGGAGAATGCTCCCAATGATGGGTGAAACTAGGACTAGGGGGCATAATCTTAAAATAAGGGGATGCCGTTCCAGGACTGAGATGCGGAGAAATTTCTTCACTCAGAGGGTAGTGGGGCTGTGGAATTTACTGCCCCAGAGAGCTGTGGAAGCTACTACACTCAATAAATTCAAAACGGAGATAGACATTTTCCTGGATAAAAATGGCATTTGGGGATACGGTGAGCGAGCAGGTAAGTGAACATGAGGCTAGGTTTAGATCAGCCATGTGATCTCCTGGACCAGTTTTCGATAGCCTGGATGGGTCGGAGAGGAATTTTCCAGATTTTTTCTCCTCAATTGGCAACTCGGTTTTTTTTCCCCAGGTGATCACATGGGTTTGGGCGGGATGAATAATAAAATAAAATGGGCGGCATGGTGCCCTGTTGGTTGGCACTGTTGCCTTGTGGGATTCGGTGAAAACTAGAGTTAAGATTGGATCAGCCATGATCTTGTTGAATGGCGGAGCAGGCTTGAGGGGCCGATTGGCCTACTCCTGCTCCTATCTCTTATGTTCTTATGTATGTTTATATGCTCAGATACCACAAGTGAGGCCTCACTAGCATTACATCCTTGTTTTTATATTCTAGGCCTTTCAAAATGAATACTAACATAGCATTTGCCTTCTTCACCACTGACTCAACCTGCAAACTAACCTTTAGAGAAACCTACGTAAAGGCTCTCAAGTCCCTTTGCACCTGAGTTTTGAATTTTTTCCCCGTTTAGAAGCTAGTCTATGCTTTTATTCTTTCTGCCAAAGTGCATGACCATTCACGTCCAGACACTATATAACATCTGCCAGTTCTTTGCCCATTCTCCCAGTCTGCAGACTTCCTGCTTCCTCAACACTACCTGCCCCTCCACCTATATCTCTATTGTTCGCAAACTTGGCCACAAAATCATCACTGTCATCCAAATCGTTAACATAATGTACAACGTAAAAAGAAGTGGTTCCAACACCGATCCCCATGGACATCACTAGTGGCTGGTAGCCAATCAGTTAATGCTCTGTTCATGCTAGTATCTTTCCTGTAATATCATGGGCTCCTGTCATGCCAAACAGCTTCAGGTGCAGCACCTTGTCAATTGGCTTTCTGAAAATCTAAGTACACAACATTCACCAATTATCCTTGTCTATCCTGGCATGTTATTTCCTCAAAAAATTTCAACAGATTTGTCAGGCTAGATTTTCCCTTAAGCAAACCATGCTGACTTTGACTCTCATTGGGTATTGATATGATTGTCACACTTTTGAAGCAGATGGAAACCTATGACTGCAGCAGAGTTTGACGATGTCTTTGAAAATTCCCACTAGTTGGATGGCACTTGTACGCAACCCTGTCCATAGACAAGCAGTTCTCAATTCTAGACCAGAAGCATGCCTTGAATTAGGTCACTCTGGACAAAGACTCTTGGGAGTTTTCAACAATCAATATTCACAGAGGTTGGTTTCATTTGAATCAGCTGTATTTGGGTGAGTTCGGCCCCAGGTATATTCCAGGACCTTAAAGATATCCTCCACATCTTTGCCTACTGATGATATTTTAGTAACTCGGGTATCGGCCATCACCTTGTGATACTGGACAAATTACTTTCCCAATTAGAGACCAGCTTCACTCTAAAGAAGGAAGCAGAGAGGCCATAGACGGACTTAGACAGATTAAGAGAATGGGCAAAGAAGTGGCAGATGGAATATAGGGTCGGGCAGTGTATAAGCATGCACTTAGGTAGATAAAATAAAAGTGTAGACTATTTTCTAAATGGTGTGAGAAAATTGAAAAATCTGAGGCGTAGAGGGACTAGGGAGTCCTCATGCAGGATTCCCAAAAGGTTATTTTTTATAGGTTGAGTCAGTGGTGAGGAAGGCAAATGCAATATTAGCGTTCATTTCGAGAATATAAATGCAAGGATGTAATGTTGAGGCTTTAGAAAGCACTGGTGAGGCCTCACTTGGAGTATTGAGAGAAGTTTTGGGCCCTTATCTAAAAATGGATGTGCTGACATTGGAGAGGGTTCAAAGAAGGTTCACGTAAATTATTCTGGGATTGAAAGGCTTATCACATGGAGAGTGATTGATTGCTCTGGGTCTGTACTCACAGGAATTCAGAAGAATGTGAGGGAGATCTCATTGAAACCTATCAAATGTTGAAAGGCCTCAATAGAGTGGATGCACAAAGGATGTATCCTCTGGTGAGGGAGTCTAAGACCAGAGGACACAGCCTCTGAATAGATGGACGTCCATTTAGAACAGAGATAAGGAGGAATTTCTTTAGCCAGAGTGGTGAATCTATGGAATTCATTGCCAGAGGTGACAGTGGAGGCCGAGTCATTGGATATATTTAAAGCAGAGTTTGATAGATTCTTGATTAGTCAGGGCATTATGGGATATGGGGAGAAAGCAGGAGATTGGGGCTGAGAGGGAAATGGTTTAGCCATGATGAAATGACGGAGCAGACTTGTTTGGCCAAATTGCCTTATTCTACTTCTATATCTTACGGTCGACTCTGTGAATTACCTGGGTTTCAAAATCGACAAAATGTGTCAGCACCCACAGGAGCACAAAATCAAAACCTTAAAAGAGGCCCCATATCCCCAAAACATGGTGCAGTTATGCTCATTCCTAGGACTGGTCATCCATTATAATTGGTTCCTAAATCAATCAGCTACCATTTTAAAGCCCCTTCACCAGTTACTCCAGAAGAACTAAGACTGAGTGTGGTCGGGAATTGAGGAGAAGGCATTCAAACAGGTAACAACTGACCTCAGCTCTTCATCTTTGTTGGAGCATTATAATCCAGAAGTTCCTATATCGATGAAATGTAATACCTCACCGTATTGGTTTGGGTCTGTACTCCTGCACTGAATGCCCTGTGGAACAGAAATGCCATTTGCTCTTGCTTCAAGGACAATGTATCTGATGAAGATGAAATATTTCTACTTGAACCTATTTGGGTACATGTTACAGATCCATACATATCATAAGCCTCTGCTAGGCTTAATGGGGGAGACATGAGGTATACAACAGTTGTCATCACCAATAATGCAACAGTGGGCATTGAATTTATCCACCTATTCTTATACAATGAAGTATACTCCCAGGAAAAGAAAACGTGGTGGCAGAGGTCTTAAGCAGATTTCCAATAGTTGAGGACACCGCATCCAGCACACCACCAATTGAAGTTGTCCACTTGCTACAAAGCCAAGATAAAACACCCATCACTTCATTAGGCAGGGGACTGCCTGGGATCCATTCCTGTCGTAGTTGAAGTGAGCACTATAGGTCAGCTGACCCACCAACCCGCCACCAAAATTTCAACCATTCACAAATCGCCAACATGAACTGAGCCTACGGGATGGCTGCATGTTATGGGGAGATCATGTAATAGTTCTCCCACAAGGCCACAAGTAGTGTACCCACTCATCTGCATGATGCCCACCCAGGTGTGGTGAGAATGAAGGCACTGGCAGGAAGCTATGTGCAGTTGTCTAAAATGGACACCAATAGTGAGAACATGGTGTACATCTGCCCTATTTGTCAGCAGACACAAAAAGTATTTCCTAAGGCCACTATTAAACCATGGGTCTGGCCTGATTACCTATGAAGCATATTCACATTGAATATTTTGGACCGTGCTGGGGACACACATTTCTGGTTATTGTAGATCCCCATTTGAAGCTGATAGAGGTGTTACCCACTAATTCGTCATGTTCCTCCACATGTTATGATTAACTGGAAATAATAGTGTCCGACAATGGTTCAGACATCACAAGTGCAGAATTTAAGGAGCTTGTTGAGAAGAATGGTATTAGGCAACTCCATATTATGCAGCATCAAATCCCCTGTTGGAGCAAGCAGAACGAACAGTTAAAGGAGGTTTTTTCAAACAAACACAAGGAGACTTGATGACAAAATTAAGCAGTTTCATTTTCTATTACTGGGTTACATCAAATGAACTTTAGGTTCATTACTGCCTAAATATCCTATAGCCAGCTGTTCAGGAGCAAATCTGCAGTAAGATAGAGGCCATGAAACAAAAATATGATGTGCACAACAGGCTGTAAATATTTGATGCTGGAGACAATGTCTGCACTCGCATCTTGCAGTAAAAAATCTGGCTACCAGCTGCCATCCGGCATTGCCACAGTCAAGTAGCAGAACCTCAGCTGACAGATGGATGAATTGTTAGGCAATGTTTAGATCACATACACCAGTGAACTGACAGGGGGTACAGGGAAGCGACAGAAGAGCCCTCTGCTGAATTTGTGGATGTCAACGGGACACTGAATGTTGCCTCCCAGGTGCCAGGTGCCAGGGACGGCTCGGATTGTGTCCACAGGATTTTGGAGGGGGAAGCAGAGCAGACAGATGTCTTGATACATATTGGTACCAATGTCGTAGGAAGGAAAACCACAGAGGTCCTGAAAAGAGAATTTAGAGAGCTAGGTAGAAAGATGAGAAGCAGGACCTCCCAGGTAGTAATTTCTGGATTGCTGCCTAGGCCACACACCAGTGACAGTAGAAACAGGGTGATTTGGCAGATTAAATTGTGGCTGAGAAGCTGATGCAGGGGGCATGGCTTCAGGTTCTTTGATTTTTGGGATCTCTTCTGGGGAAGGCATGACTTGTTCAAAAGTGACAGGTTGCACCTGAACCCAAGGGGAACCAATATTCTCACGGGCAGGTTAGGTTTGTTAGAGCTGTTGAGGAGAGTTTAAATTAATTTGGCAGGGAACCAGAGTGAAAGGACTCAGGATAGGACAGATGATAAAAAAAGCAAAGATAACGTTTAGTCAGACTGTAAGGAAGGACTGCCAGATGACAGGACATAATTGTAGCCAGTAGGGTGAGCATCAGTACATTAGGGATGCCAATTCAAAAAGGGTAGCAAATATAGTATTCTAAGTGTTATATCTCAATGCATGAAGTATAATAAATAAGGTGGATGATTTTGTTGCACTGTTACAGATTGTCAAGTATGATCTTGTGGCCATCACTGAATCGTGGCAGAAGGATGGTTGTAGTTGGAAACTAATGTCCAAGGTTACATGTTGTATTTGAGGGATAGGAAAGTAGGCAGGGGGGTGGCATAGTTCTGCTTGTAAAGAATGGCATCAAATCAGTAGAAAGATGTGACATAGGATTGGAAGATGTTGAATACTTGTGGGTCGAGTTAAGAAACTGCATGGGTAAAAGGACCCTGATGCCAGTAAAATACAGGCTGCCCAACAGTAGCTGCAATGTGGATCAGAGATTACAAAGGGAAATACAAAAGGCCTGTCAAAAGGGCAATGTTATGACAGTCATGGGAGATTTTAGTATGCAGGTTGATTGGGAAAATCAGATTGGAAATGGATCTCAAGTGAATGAGTTTATTGAATGCCTATGTGGTGGCATTTTAGAGCAGTTTGTGCTTGAGCATACTAGGGAATCAGCTACACTGGATTGGCTGTTATGTAATAAACTGGAGGCGATTAGGGAGCTTAAGGTAAAAGACCCATTAGGAGACAGTGATGACAATATGCTTGAGTTCAATGTGAAATTTGATAGGGAGAAAGTAAAGTCTGTTGTAGCAGTATTTCAGTGCAGTAAAGGAAATTACAGTGGTATGAGAGAGGAGTTGGCCAAAGTGAATTGAGAGGAGATGTTGGTAGGGATAATCACAGAGCAGCAATGGTGAGACTTTCTAGGAAAAGTGAGGAAGGTGCAGGATAGATGCATTTCCAAATGATGAAATATTCAAATCGCAAAATAGTACAATCGCGGCAACAAGGGATGTAAAAACTACTATAAAAGCAAAAGACAGGGCATACAACAAAGCAAAAATTAGTGGAAAGGCAGAAGATTCAGAAGCTTTTAAAGCCCTACAGAGAGAAAACTAGAAGTATCATTGGGATGGAAAAGATAATATATGAAAGCAGACTAGCAAACAATATGAAAGTAGATAGTAAAAGCTTTTTCAAGTATGTAAAAAATAAAGGAAAGATGAGAGTGAATATAGGACCGCTAGAAAGTGAGGCTGGAGAAATAATAACGGGGGACAAGGAGATGGCAGATGAACTGAGTATTTTGCATCAGTCTTCACTGTGGAAGATATTAGCAGTGTGCCAGATGTTGAAGAGTGTGAGGGAAGAGAAGTGAGTGCAGTTACTGTTGCAAGGGAGAAGGTGCTCAAAAAACTGAAAGACCTAAAAGTACATAAGTCACCTAGACCAGATGAACTGCACCCTAGGCTTCTGAAAGAGGTAGTGGTAGAGATTCTGGAGAAATTAATGATCTTTCAAAAATCATTGGGCTCTGGCATGGTGCTAGAGGACAGGAAAATTGCAAATGTCACTCCGCTCTTTACGAAAGGAGATAAACAGCAGAAAGGAAATTACAGACCAGTTAGCCTGACTTCTGGTCAGAAAGATATTGGAGTCAATTGTTAAGGATGAGATTATGGAGTACTTGGTGACACAAGACAAGATACGGCAAAGTCAGCATGGCTTCCTTAAGGGAAAATTTTGCCTCACAAACCTGTTGGAATTCTTTGAGGAGATTACAAGTAGGATAGATAAAGGGAATGTAGTGGATGTTGTATATTTGGACTTTCAGAAGGCCTTTGACAAGGTCCCACACATGAGGCTGCTTATCAAGTTAAGAGCCCATGGCATTACAGGAAAAGGTACTAGCATGGTTAGAGCATTGGTTGATTGGTAGGAGGCAGCGAGTGGGAATAAAAGGATCCTATTCTGGTTCACTGCCAGTGACTAGTGGTGTTCTGCAGGGGCGGTGTTGGGACTGCTTCTTTTTGTACTGTATATCAATGATTTAGATAATGGAATAGATGGCTTTGTTGCTAAGTTTTCAGATGATACGAAAATTGATGGAGAGACAGGTGGTGTTGAGGAAACAGGTAGGCTTCAGAAGGACTGAGATAGATTAGGAGAATGGGTAAAAAAGTGGCAAATGAAATACAATGATGGCAAATGCATGGTCATATGCTTTGGTAGAAGAAATAAACGCGCAGACTATTTTCCAAATGGGGGAAAAAATCCAAAGATCTGAGGTGCAAAGGGCTTGAGAGTCCTTGTGCAGAACACCCTAAAGAGTAACTTGCAGTTAGAATTGGTGATGAGGAAGGCAAATGCAATATTAACATTCATTTCAAGATGTCTAGAATACAAGAGCAGGGATGTGATGCTGATCCTTTATAAAGACTGGTGAGGCCTCACCCGAGTATTGTGAACAGCTTTGTGCTCCTCATCTATTAAAAGATGTGCTGGCATTGGAGATGATTCAGAGGAAGTATACAAGGATAATTCTGGGAATGAAAGAGTTATCATATGAGGAACATTTGATAGCTCTGGGTCTGTACTCACTGCAATTTAGAAGGATAAGGGGGTATCTCGGAAAGCTTTCAAATGTTGAAAAGCCTACATAGAGTAAATGTGGAAAGGATATTTCTCATGTTGGGGTAGTGTAGGACAGGACGGTACAGCCTCTTGATAGGCAAGTGTCTTTTGAAACAGAGATGTGGAGAAATTTCTTTCATTAGTGGGTGGTGAATTTGTGGAATTTATTACCACAGGTAGTTGTGGAGGCCAGGTTATTGGGTGTATTTAAGGCAGAGCTTGATAGGTTCTTGATGGAACATGGCATTAAATATTACTGGGAGAAGGCCAGTGAGTGGGGCTGAGGAGCAGAAAGAAATGATCAGCCATGATTGAATGGCACAGCAGACTCGATGGACCAAATGGCCTTGTTCTGCTCCTATGTCTTATGGTCTTAGGAAGCCAGTATCCCAGTAGATGAACCAATGAACATCAAGAGAAGAAGAGATTCACAGTCCACTACCCTCAACATCAGCTCACCAGAAAGCCATAGAGAGATGCTGCCCATCCACAATTGTCCACAAAGGTGCATTGGCCAATTGAATGCCATCAAGCAGGATAGACATTTTATCATTTTTCTCAGTTCACTGCATTTACTCCCTCACCCATTGGTTCCCAACTATAGGGGAGAGGGAAATACCGTATCGGATTAATTGTGAGAATGTGGTGAGTGCACATATGACTGATCGATTGTGCGGTGAATCGATTTGGCCTCCTACCTGTGGCAGGTACTCCCTTTTGGGCTCAGGCTTTCGAGTGCAGAGGTCTCTCATCTCAGTGGTTCCAGTTTGTAGCTCCAACACTGCAAATTGTACGGCGTGTATTTGTACTTAGATGACTCAGGAAGACTAATCCAAAATAGTTTTGCTCTGCAATACATTACAGAAAACTGGACAATAGCTAATAACAAGCTGACACAAGCTTTAAGAAGAGAAAGTTGAGAAAAAACACACCAGTCCTCATTGAGGGATCAGCAGTGGAAAGGGTGAGCAGTTTAAAGTTCCTGGATATCAACATCTCTGAAGATCTATCCTGGGTCCCAGGTTCCAGATGCAAGTACAAAGAAGGCACACCAGCAGCTATATTTCATTAAGAGTTTGAGGAGACTTGGTACATCACCAAATACTCTAGTAAATTTCTACAGATATACCATGTAGAGCATTGTAACTGTTTGCATCACAGTCTGGTATGGAGGGGCAACTGCACAGGATCAGAAAGAGCTGCAGAGGGTTGCAAATTCAACCTGCTCCATCATGGGCACATGCGTCCCCAGCATCAAGGACATCTTCAAAAGACGATGCCTCAAAAAGGCAGCATCCATTATTAAGGATCACTGTCACTCAGGGCAAGCTCCCCTCTTACCACTATTATCAGAGAGGAGGTACAGGAGCCTGAAGCCACACAGTCAATATTTTAGGAACAGCTTCTCTACCATCAGATTTCTGAATGGACAATGATCCCTAACTCACTACCTTTGTTCTCTTCTTTTGCACTGCGTATTTAATTTATATATATTTCTTATTGTAATTTATAGTAGTTTTTATGTATTGCATTGTACTGTAAAACAACAAATTTCACAACATATCAGTGATATGTTAAACCTGATTCTGATTCTGATTCTGAAACCACTTGTAATATATTATATATACAGTACCAACCATAATAAAATATATCACTTCAGAGAGCAAGTAGAGTGATGGAATACTCTGTACATGCCTGGATGAATGCAGCACCAACCACTCTCAAGAAGGTTAACACCATTCAGGACTAAGAGTCCTCCTACAGCCCCAGATGCTTTTTCTGAGCTGAGGAAAACATACACTTAGCGGCCACTTTATTAAGAACAGGAGTGGAACCTGGTATAGTCTTTTACTGCTGTAGTCCATCCAATTGAAATTTCGATGTATTGTGCATTCAGACATGCCCTTCAGACTTTTGGAATGCATGATTACTTGAGTTACTGTAACCTTTCTGTCAGCTTGTGTTGTCGCGTGCCTAGTGGATAAAGCCATCAGTCTAGTGATCTGAAGGTCACTGGTTCGAGCCTCAGCTGAGGCAGTGTGTTGTGTCCTTGAGCAAGGCACTTAACAACACATTGCTCTGCAATGACACCGATGCCAAGCTGCTTGTGTCCTAGTGCCCTTCTCTTAGACAACATCGGTGACGTGGAGAGGGGAAGGCTTGCAGCTTGGGCAACTGCCGGTCTCCCATACAACCCTGCCCAGGCCTGCATCCTGGAAAACCTTCCAAGATGCAAATCCATGGTCTCACAAGACCAACGGGTGCCTATATCCGTCAGTTTGAACCAATCTGTCCATTCTCCTCTGACCTCTCTGATTAACAGGGTATTTTTGCCCACAGAACTGCTGCTCACTGGATTTTTGTTTTGTTTTTTTGCACCATTCACTGTAAACTCTAGAATATGTGTTAATGGAAATCGCAGGGGATCAGAAGTTTCTGAGATACTCAAACCACCCCATCTGGCACCAACAGACATTCCATGGTCAAAGTCACTTAGGTCATATTTCTTCACATTCTGGTATATTTTTTTGTTGACAACAACTGAACCTCTGCATGCTTTTATGCATTGAGTTGCTGGCGTAAGATCGACTGACTAGACATTTGCTTTTATGAGCAGGTGTACATGTGTACCTAATAAAATGGCCACTGAGTGTAGTTCTGTAAAAGAAAATGGAACCGAATTAGTTTTGAGGAGCCAGCAGATGGCAGCAGAAAACAAATTATTCTTTTTTTGTCTTTCAGATCGGGGAACAGACAGGATGTCTTGTGGATGTGACAGAAACTCCCGAAAGGTATGTTTCCTCCTAGTAGTAAGCTCTAGAGTGCAGCATGTGCCATGTGCCAGTGAAGGCAAGAATGCAATGGGGAAGACACACATTTGTCAGATGAAGGTATGGCTGAAGAATCGGTGCAGTGTTCACTGTTTCAGATTTGTGGATCATTAGAATCTCTTCTGACGAAGGTATGAACTGTTCAAAAGGGACTGGGTTACACTTGAACTTGAGGGGGACCGATATCAGTGGGAAGATTTGCTAGATCTGTTGGGGAGCGTTTAGAACTAGCCTAGCAGGGAGGTAGAAACCAGAATGAAAGCTTAGAGGATGGAGCAATTATTGTAAAGGTTGGTGCAGCCTGTAGAGAGACTGTGAGGAAGGATGGGCAATAGAAAGGACATAATTGCAGTCAGTTAGATGAGCTTAATGCAAGTATCAGAGACAAGGGTGATAAATGTAAAATGTGAGTCAGTACATGGAATCACAACATTGTGCCATTACTGTGACTAGGCTGTCACAAGGGCAGGAATGGCTGTTGTATGTTCCAGGTTTAGATGTCTCATAAAGGATAGGGAGGGTGGGGTAAAAGAGGTGGGAGAGTGGCATTGCTAATCAGGGTTAGTACCACAGCTACAGAAAGGGAAGATGTTCTGGAGGGATCACCTACTGAGTTAGTGTTGGCGGAAGTATTAGCAGGAAAGTAGCAATCACAGAGTCATAGAATACTACCGCATAGAAACAGACCCTTCAGTCCATTTAGGTCATGTTAAATGATTATCTGCCTTGTCCCATCGACCTGCATCTGTACAATAGTCCCCCAGACACCACCAATCCATGTACTTACGTATTTTCTCTTAAATGTTGAAATTGAAATTGTATCCATTACTTACACTGGCAGCTCATTCCACTTTCTTATCACATTCTGAGTGAATCACTCTTTTGGGGGTATTTGATAGAACCCTCTCACCCCCAACAGAGACACTGAGGTGTAGGCCTGGAGGCAGATTTTGAAGAGGTACAAAAATCACAGGGTTGTTGTCAAGGGTGAGTTCAACTTGCCTTAATATTTATTGGCACCTTCTTGGTGCAAAAGGCTTAGATGGAGCAGAATTTATTTGGAGTATCCAGGAAAGATGTGTGACACAGCACATAGACAGGCTGATGAGAGGAGATACCGTACTGGATCTGGTACTAGGCAATGAAGCTGGTCAGGTGAGTGAGCATTTCGGAGACATTGATCACAACTTTGTGATCATTAGCATAGCCTTAGACAGCAAAAAGAAGAAATGAGATGGGAAAGTATTCATTTGGGGGAGGGGTATGATATTATTAGGTAGGAACTTGGGGATTGTAAATTGGGAATGGGGTTCTGTATAAGTTTGTCCCGTTGAGGTAGGGAAAGGATGGTAGGGTGAAGGATCCATACTTGACAGGAGATATGGAACATCTAGTCAGAGGATGAATTTAGCCTACTTAAGGTTTAGACATAGCTCTTGGGAGTTACAAGGTAGCCATGAAGGAAGTTAAGAGTAGACTTCTGGAACATGAAGAGGGCTAGACAAGTAGGATTAAAGAAGGGAAGGTCTTTGATGAATACTTCTCTTCAGTATTCACCAGTGAAAGAAACCTTAACGAATGTGAGGGTAGTGTAGAACAAGACAATAAGACCATAAAACGTAAGTCACTCAGACCAGATGAACTGCACTCTGGGGTTTTGAAAGAGGTAGTATTAGAGATAGTGATGGCATTAGAAATGATCTTTCAAAAATTATTGGACTCTGGCCTGGTACAAGAGGACTGGAAAATTGCAAATGTCACTACACTTTTTAAGAAAGGAGGAAGGCAGCAGAAAGGAAATTATAGACCAGTTAGCCTGACCTCAGTGGTTGGGAAGATGTTGGAGTCAATTGTTAAGGATGTGGTGATGAAGTACTTGGTGACACTGTACAAGATAGTACAAAGTCAGCATGGTTTCCTTCAGGGAAAATCCTGCCCGATGAATCTGTTGGAATTCTTTGAGGAGATTACAAGTAGGATAGATAAAGGGGATGCAGTAGATTTTGTACATTTGGACTTTCAGAAGGCCTTTGACAAGGTGCCACACATGAGGCTGCTGACCAAGTTCAGAGCCCATGGTATTACAGGAAAGTTATTAACATGGTCAGAGCATTAGCTGATTGGTAGGAGGCAGTGAGTGGGAATAAAAGGACCCTTTTCTGGTTCACTGTCAGTGACTAGTGGTGTTCTACAGGGGTCAGTGTTGAGACCACTTCTATTTATGCTGTATATAAATGATTTAGATAATGAAATAGATGGCTTTGTTGCCATGTTTGCAGATGATATGAAGATTGGTGGAGGGGTAGGTAGTATTAAGGAAAGAGGTAGGATACAGAAGGATTTAGATGAGGAGAATGGGCGAGAAAGTGGCAAATGAAATACAATGTTGGAAAATGTATGGTCATGCACTTTGGTAGCAGTAAAGTACAAGAGCACGGATGTGATGCTGAGGCTTTATAAGGCACTGGTGAGGCCTCATCTGGGTATTGTGAACAGTTTTGGGCCCCTCATCTTAGAAAAGATGTGCTGGCATTGGAGAGGGCCCAGAGGAAGTTCACAAGGATGATTCCAGGAATGAAAGGGTTATCATATGAGGGAAGTGACTGCTCTGGGTCTGTACTCACTGGAATTCAGAAGGATGAGGTGGGATTTCATTGAAACCTTATGAATGTTGAAAGGCCTAGACAGAGCAGATGTGGAAAGGATGTTTCCCGTGGTGGGAAAGTCTAGGACAAGAGGACATATCCTCAGGGTTGAGGGGTGCCATTTCAAAACAGAGATGCAGAGAAATTTATTTTGCCAAAGGGTGGTGAATTTGTGGAATTTGTTGCTACATACAGCTGTGGAGGCCAGGTCATTGGGTATATTTAAGGCAGAGATAGATAGGCTCTTGACTGGACATGGTAGCAAAGGTTACAGGGAGAAAGCCGGAAACTGGGTTCAGGAGGAGATAGAAAAAAGATCAGCCATGATTGAATGACGGAACAGACTCAATGGGCCAGATGGCCTAATTCTGCTCCTATGCCTTATGGTCTTATGGATGTAGGAGCAGAATTAGGCCACTTGGCCCATCAAGTCTGTTCTGCCATTTCATCGTGGCTGAGTTATTATCCCTCTCAATCGCCTTCTCCCTGTAACCTTTGATGCCCTACCCAACCAAGAACCCTATCAACTTCTGCTTTAGAAATACCCAATGACTTGGCCTCCATAGCTGACTCTGGCAATGGGTTTCACAGATTCACTACATTCTGGCTAACGAAATTCCTCTCATCTCTGTTCTAAATGGACATCCCCCTATTCTGAGGCTGTGTCCTCTGGTCTTAGGCTCACCCACTATAGGAAACATCCTCTCCACTTCCAGTCTATCTAAGCCTTTCAATACTGAATAGGTTTCAATAAGATCCTCTTTCATTCTTCAAAATTCCAGTGAGTACGGGCCAAGAGCCATTGTACATTAACCCTTTCATTCCGAGAAACATTCTTGTTAACATTCTCTGGATGCTCTCTAATGCCAGCCCATTTTTCTTAGTGAGGGGCCCATAGCTGCTCACAATACTCCCATGTGCACTCAGTCCAATGTCTTATAAAGCCTTAGCATCTCATCTTACTTACTTACTACCCATTACACCTGCTGGTGTTCAGAGCAGCATTGGAGGTCCTCCATCTGTCTGTCCTTGGCCACTCAGATGTAGAAGGATTCATCACTGCTGTTTCCATAACAATTTTGTTTCACTAGTCAGGGTTGTGGCCTTGAGTTGAACCTCTGAATCTGAAGGACCAGTAGACCACTCTTAGTCTGGCCTCTACCCTTTGACCTGTTTGGATGGGTGACCCTACCAAGAGCCAAAGCATAGCTCCAGTTAGCATAGCTCTCCAAGTCATTGAGGGATGCAAGCCTCCAAACTGCAACAAGCTTGTGGTCCTCTTGGAGATCAGCATCACATCCTTGTTCTTATATTCTATACCTCTCAAAATGAATGTCAACATTGTACTTGCCTTCCTTACCATTGACTCAGCCAGCAAGTTAACCATTAGGGAGTTCTGCACAAGACTCCCAAGTCGCTTTGCAGCTTTGATTTTTTTTTTCGAATTTTCTCCTTGTTTAGAAGATATTCCATGCCTTTATTCCTGCTCCCATGACCATACACTTCCCTACACTATATTCCATCTACCCATTCTCTCAATCTATGCATGTCATTCTGCAGACTCCCTGATTCCTCAATACTACCTGCTCCTCCACCTTGGCCACAATGTCATAAAGTCCATCATCTAAATCATTGACATATAACATAAAAAGAAGCAGTCCCAATACCGACCTCTGTGGAATGCCACTTGTCACCAGCAGACAACCAGAATAGGGCCCCTTTATTCTGACTCTTTGCCTCCGGCCAATCAGCCAACCTTCTGTACATGCTAAACAAGAGAAAATCTGCAGATGCTGGAAATCCAAGCAACACACACAAAATGCTGGAGGAACTCAGCAGGCCAGGCAGCATCTATGGAAAAGAGTACAGTCAGCATTTCAGGCTGAGACCTTTCAGCAGGAGTTCTTTGAGGAGATTACAAGAGGACACAGCCTCAGGATATAAGAGCATCCATTTAAAACAGAGATGCAGAGAAACTTGTTTACCCAGAAGGTGATCAATTTGTGGAATTTGTTTCCACAGGTGGCTGTGGAGGATATGTCGTTGGGTGTACTTAAGGCAGAGATTGATAGGTTCTTGATTGAACATGGTATCAAAGGTTATGGGGAGAAGGCCAGGGAGTGAAGCTGAGGAAGGGATCACAGGATCAGCCATGATTGAATAGCAGAGCAGACTCAAGAGGCCAAAGGCTTAGTTTTGCTCCTACATCTTAAGATTTTATGTCTTGTTATGATCACTAACTCCCAAGGGTTCTAATCAAATCTGGTTCATTACACAACACCCAGTCTAGAACTGGCTTTTCCCTAGTGGGCTCAATTACAAGCTGTTGTAAAATAAAATCTCTTAGGCATTCTATAAATTCCCTTTCTTGAGATCCAGCATCAACTTGATTTTCCCAATCTACCTGCATTTTGAAATCCCCGATGAGTATCGTAACATTGTACTTACTACATGACTTTTCTATTCTATATCTTCTGATCCTCTGCCTTTCTGAAGAATTGATTTAATTTTTTTTACCAAAAGAACCTTCCCACCCCCTCTGCCTACCTATCTGTCCTTTCGATTTTGAAGGTGTATCCTTAGATGTTAAGGTCCCAACTATGATCTTCTTTCAGGCATGTCTCATTGATGCCCACAATGTCATACTTGCCAATCTCTAAATGCACTTCAAGATTATCTACCTTATTCCATATAGTGCATGCATTCAATGTACACCTGCAGTCCTGCATTCTTCACCCTATTTGATTTTACTGCCATATTATACTTCACCTCATCCACTCTGTAATTTTGTCTTATCATCTGCCTGTCTTTCACAGTCTCACTACATACTGCATCGATGTGTATACCAACTTCCCCATCCTCATCCCTATCATTCCAGTTCCCATCCCCCTGCCAGCTTAGTTTAAACCCGCCCAAACAGCTCTAATGAACATGCCTGCAAGGTTATTGGTCTCCCTTAGGTTCAGGTGTCATTAGTTCTTTATGTTCAGGTCATACCTTCCCTCGAAGAGATCCCAGTGATCCAGAAATCTGAAACACTGCCCCCCTACATCACTTCCTCAGCCACTCATTCATCTGTACCGTCATCCTATTTGGCACTAGGATTTATCTAGAGCTGACCACCTTGGAGGTCTTGCTCTTCAGCCTTTTCCTAAACATCCTACACTCACTGCCTCTTCCCTCATTCTACCTATGCCATTGGTGGCAACTCTGGATGCTCACCCTCCCTCTTGAGAATCTTCTGCAGCCACTCTGAGACATCTTGGACTCTAACACCTGGGAAGTAATACACCATCCTGGCTCCTCTTTCATGACCACAGGATCCCCTGAGCCCTATCACCATTGCTCTGCTTGACTTCTTTCTCTGCTCAGCCTGAGAGCCACGTACGGTGCCACTGTCCTGGGTGCTGCTGTGTTCTGATATATCATTCCCCCAGCAGTATCGAAAGGGGTATGCTGAGAGGAATAGCCACAGGGGAACCCTACACTAACTGCTTACTCCTTTTACTTCTGCTGGTCACCCACCTACTTTCTGAAGCCTGCACTTTGGTAATAGACTCATCTATCAATTTAGCATCCTCCCAGATGGACCTGTATCCATTCAACTCCAGCTCCAGTTCCTTGACCTTGTCAGCCAGGAGCTGAAGTCGCATGCACTTCCTACAGTTGTAGTCATCTGGTAGCCTGAAATCGCATATCTCACAGGGAAAGCACTCCATTGCCTGAATTACCACCTTACCTACACTGGTTATGCTTCAAATTCAGTTCTCGTCATGGTGAGCGCTGACAATTGACTGAACCCTGGTGAGGATGAATGACAGACTCTCACCTAGAGACAGAAACAAGAATTTATTCATAGGAATTCCAGCAGAACATCGGTGGCTCAAGTGAGCCATACTGTGAGATGAATCATTCTTGAAACACAGGGACCCCGTGAAAAGTGCTAATCAGGAGTCCACTTTAAATAACCACAGTGTGCAGAAATCCTGTGCCAATCAAAGCAAATTCAAAGAGATTAAACAAAAAGCTCAAGGGCTGAACAACTCCAAATAAGACACCAATTAACAAATACTGGTGCATAGGTCTGCAGGGGTCATCGAGTTCTAGCCTGTTCTCCCCAAAGCCTGTGCAACTCCACTTCTTTTTGTTGACCCATGCTAATTAACCTTAGTTACTATTAACCCAAGCAATCTCCCACTCTACAGACAAGTCCTAACAAGCACTGCTTGCTTTTTAAAACTGACATGTGAGTGCCACAAAGATCTATTTCCAACTCATTCAGCAAACTCCTGCTCCAGAGATAATTTCTGACAGGCCCCACTAGCTTTTTAAAACTGAAATACTGGAAAACCTGTTGATGTTAAGAAAGATAATGTGCTGGAACTTTTGAAAATCTTTTGGATAGATAAGTCCTTGAAGCTAGACAGGGTGCCAGAGGATTGGATGGTGACAGATGTTATTCCTTTCTTCAAGAAAGTTAATAGGAAAAACCCTGGGAATTACAGACTAGTGAATCTTACATCAATGATGAACAAACAGTTGGAGAGGATTCGGAGAGACAAAATTTATGGGCATTTGGAGAAGCATTGTCTAATTAGGAAGAGTCAGCAAGGCTTTGTGAAGGGCAGGTTATGCTTCATGATCCTGTTTAAATTCTTTGAGACTGATGAAGGTACACCAGCAGATATGACCATAGAGAAATTCAACAAGTCCTAATGAAGGGATTCAGCCCAAATCACCATCTCTTTATTCCTCTCCATAGATATTGCCTGACCTGTTAAATTCCTTCAGCATTTTGTGTGTGTTCCTTTGGATTTCCAGCATCTGCAGAATCTCTTGGCTTGGATATGGTTATATATGGATTTTAGTAAAGCATTTGACAAGGTTCCACACGGTAGGCTCATTGAGAAAATCAGGAGATAAGAGACTCATGGAAACTTGGCTTTGTGGATTCAAAATTGGCTTGTCCGCAGAAGGCAGAGGATGTTAGTAGATGGAGTGTCTTCTGCTGGGAGGTTGGTGACCAGTGGTATTCTACAGGGATCTGTTCTGGGATCCCTGATCTTCGTGATTTTTTATAAATGACTTGGATGAGGAATTGAAAGGGTGGGTTAGTAAGTTTGCAGATGACATGAAGGTTGATGCTGTTGTCAGTAGTGTAGAAAGTTGCCCAAAGTTAAAATGAGACCACCATTTAAGCTACTCCAGGTCAATCTAACCCAGGTCTAGTTGGTACTGGATCATAAGAGAAAGAATTTGTAGAATGCCTACTAGAAGTCTTTTTAGAGCACCTATGATTGAGCCAAGTAGCAAAAGACAATTCAGGATTGGGTGTTGTATAATAAGCCAGATTTAATTCAGAAGCTTAAGGCAAAAGAACCCTTAGGAGGCAGTGATAACAATAATGATAGAATTCATCTAGCAGTTTAAGAGAGAGTAGCTAAAATCAAAGCTTTAGTAATACTGTCGAGTGAAGGTAACTGTAGAGGCATGAGAGAAAAGCTGGCCAAAATTGAATGGAAGTGGAACAGCAATGGCTTGAGTTTCTGGGAGTAATTTAGAAGGCATAGGATCAGTTCATCTCAATGATGAAGAAGCATTCTAAAGGGAGGATAAAGTAACCATGGCTGAGAAGGGACATCAAAGGCAGTATAAAATCAAAAGAGAAGGCATACAGTGGAGCAAATATTAGTGCCAGCTAGAGTATTGGGATGCTTTTAAAAACCAACAAAAGGCAACTAAAAATGCATTATGGAGACTCAAGATGAAATATGAGGGTAGCTGGCCAACAATATAAAAGAGGATACCAAAAGTTATTTTTCAGATGCAGTGTATAAAAAGTAAAAGAGAGGCAAGAATGGACATCAGATTGCTGAAAATGATGTGGTAGATATAGATATGGGGAACAAATAAATAGTGAATGAACTAAATTAAGTATTTTGTGTCAGTCTTCACTGTAGAAGACAACAACAGCACACGAGAAATTCGAGAGTATCAGCATAAAAGTGAGTGTAGTTGCTATTACTAAGGAAAGATGCTTGGAAAGCTGAAAGGTCTGAAGGTAGATAAGTCACCTGGACCAGATGGTCTACATCCCAGGTTCCTGAAAGAGGTAGCTGAAGAGATTGTCAAGGCATTAGTAGTGATCTTTCAAAAGCGCAGTTGAACAGAGTGATCTGGGAGCATACATCCATAATTCCTTGAAAGTGACTTCACAGGTAGGCAGGGTTGTAAAGAGAGCTTTTGGCACATTGGCCTTCATCAAACAAATATTGTGTCCAGGGGTTGAGATGTTATATTGGTGAGGACTAATTTGGAGTTTTGCATGCAGTTCTGTTCAGGTACTTACAGGAGATAGAAAGAGTACAGATAAAGTTTATAAGGATGTTGCTGGGACTCGGGGTCCTGAGTTTTTGGGAAAGAAGGACTAGGTTAGGACTTTATTCCCTGATGTGTAGGAAAATGAGGGAAAATCTGATAGAGGTATACACGGGAGTGTATAGACAGGGAAAATGCAAGCAGCTTTCTTCCACTGAGGTTGGGCGAGACTAGAATTAAAGGACATAGGTTAAAGGTAAAAGGTGAAATATTTAAGGGAGTTAAATGCAGGGCTATAGTTCAGGTGCAGGTTGACGGATTGGATAGAATTATAGCTTGGCATGGGCTGATGGGCCTGTTTCTGTGCTGTAGTGCTCTGGGACCCAAACTATAAACCTCAAACTCCAGGCTCACCAATTCACTGGCCCTCATGCCTCTTACTCACAAGGACATTTGATCCCAGAACCTATCAACCTGGGACAGCCCAAGATCGACAGATGTCCTTTGTCACACAACCACATCGCTGGCCTTCGAATGCAGAGTGGAGTCTTGGACTCAGTATGTCCTTTGACGCCCATCCACATCACTGGGCTTCAAACACAGAATCCAGAGTGGAGGACTAGTCTCCGGCCTAACATCTAACTTTTCCACATCCTGTCCCTAAATCCCAGACTCCCCTCTCTATCCCCAAAGCCACCCCTTGAGCTTAAGGAACAACTAAATCTAAACCATGACCTCAACACAGACTTCAGCACAGCACCATCTTGACTGGTTATCTGTACGTCCAAGAGTCTGACTCATGTGTGATTATCAGCATAATTTGCTTTGATGAAAAATATCAGTGATATTAGCTTTAAATCTGACTTGACATTAGTAGTGCAGATATATAAAATGTGCCTTGAAACTCATTAGATTTGTTTCTATAAATGGAGATAAGCAAACAGATCACACGTATGATTGGCACAATTCATTAGATTTCACAACACTGTTGCTTTTCTCTTTTGCTGGGAGTTTCCATCAGCCTTACCCATCTTTCTCTTTCAAATTTGTCTTCTCATAAAGACACCAGCTCTAGAGGCACAGTCTGCTGACAGCTTTCACAGCAGCAAGGCCACCCGCTGAGTGGTAATGGTAAGATCATCCTGAGAGACTGCAGCTGGCTCATCCTCCTTGGGGCCACTGGCACGTCTTCCCCTTCCACAGTAGCTCGCCACTTGGGGTGGGGGCTCCTGCAATTCTGCCATTCAGTTGGTGCTCAGTTTGGAGAACTTCTCTGACCCCTCAGAGAAGATTGGCATGCAGACCTCTTAGGATGGCTGTCACATTTTCACTGGAGCACCTAGCAGGTTGGAGACTCCTGATAGGCCGCAGTTAGAAAGTGCAAGTTCTCTGGAATTTTAAAGCTGGACCAACTTTCTCCTTGGTATTCTTCTGCTAGGCCTAATACACAAGTTCTGTGCATGTTTTCACTCACTTTGTGTGCAGGTTAATGAACATTGTCTTTGGACTGCACAGCCTTTATTCATTTTGATCACTGTCAGTACTAATGATAAGCATCAATAAGCGAGAGCCTAATCATTGGTCGCGGGCATTCAAATGCATTCCTGTTGTTCAAACATCAAGATTAGAACTGACCAAAATCTTGGCTGGACCATCTACCTAAAGATTGTGGTTATAAGAACATATCACAGGTCAGGTATCTTCGCATCCTAACGCACTTCTACCATCGATATGTTTCAAGGCCAAGAATAATAAAAAACTCAACACTGACCTGAACAAAGGAGTTCTAGCACCACACTCACAGCCAAAAATCTTCACTCCCTTCACCACTGGTATACGGTGGTTGGCATTACGTATATTTATAAAACTCACTGCCACTTTTTAGCAAGGATTCTTTGGTCAAACACATCAATACCAATTAAAGTTAAAAAAGTTCAAAGTAAATTTATTATCAAAGTACATAGATGTCACCACATACAACCCAAAGATTCATTTTCTTGCAGGGATACCAACTAATCTGTAATAGAATAATAGCCGTAATAGAATCAATGGAAGGAACCACCAACTGGGCATTGAACCAATCTGCAAAAGACAGCAAATGGTTCAGACACAAAAATAAATATATGTATATATGCGATATATATTGAGAACATGAGATGAAGAGTCCTTGAATGTGAGTTCATAGGTTACGGGAACATTTCAGCGATGGGGCAAGTGAAGTTGAGTAAAGTTATCTCTATTGATTCAAGGACCCGATGGATGAGGGGTAATAACTGTTCTTGAACCTGGCAGTGTGAGTCCTGAGGCTCCTGTACGTTCTTCTTGATGGCAGCAGTGAGAAGAGAGAATGTCCAGTGTGGTGGGGGTCCCTGATGATGGATGCTGCTTTCCTGAAACAACGATCCATGTAGATGTGTTCAATGGCTGGGAGGGCTTTGCACATGATAGACTGGGCTGCATCCACTACTTATTGTAGGCTTTTCCATTCAAGGGCATTGGTGTTTCTATACTAGGCAGCCAGTTAATATACTCTCCACTCTGTATTTATAGAAATTTGCCAAAGTTTTAGGTGCCATGCCAAATCTTCACAAACTCCTAAGGCACTGCTATGCTGTCTTTGTAACTGCAGTTACATGCTGGGCCCAGGACAGGCCCTCCAACATGATAACACTGATGAATTTAAACTTGCTGACCCTCTCCACCTCTGATACTCCAATATGGTCTGGCTCATGGACCCCAGGTTCCCTCCTCCTGAAGTCAATAATCAACTCCTTGGTCTTGCTGTCATTGAGTAAGAGGTTGTTGTTGTAGCACCATTCAGCCAGATTTCCAATCTTCTTTCTATATCCTGATTCCTCACCACCTTTGATTCAGCCTATGACAGTGGTGTCATCAGCAAACTTGCATATGGCATTAGAGCTGCCAAAGAAGGACAAAGGCATAATGAAAGCAGTAACCATCATCAGGGACCCCACCACCCAGGTCACCCAGGAAATATCAGCCCTCCGTATTTCCCTGGCAAGCTAAGCTTTATTCTGAAGTCTGCATTCAATAAAATGAATAACCAAACCTTTTTCCAGTAAGCTACAAGCCCTTCTGGTGCAACTGCCATCCCTGATTCCAGCCACAAAGTATCTCCTCTTTAAAAGGTACAGTCTGCCTATAATCAGAGGAAGCTAGCTTAGCAGGAGATAGGCTCTTAGTTCTTTGATAATGCACTAGGCAATCGCCAGTTAACGTTTTGTGAATGCTGAAATTGACTCAAAGAGTGGGCTTACACAGTTTCAAGTATTAATTACACATCATGACATCAGGTCATATTTTCCAGCACTGTCCACTTTAACCAACTCCGATGCTTTGTTTAAAATGGAAACTGCTTGCAGAACACTCCTCCACAGGACTTTGCTTTGAAGTACTGGTCTTATCAGGTAGTTCTACTATCATGAAAAGTTATTTCTCCATCATTACTGACAGCTTTGCTCATTAACAAATTATAAAACTTTATGAAATATTATCTATAATAAAGATATAATGGTGATTGATTTACATCTAAAGCATCATTTCAGTCCTGTTTCACCTCAGTAATCTAATCTAATTTGACCACCCAAGAACAATTTTCACTCTCAGTCAATGTCAATTGACCACTAAGAATGTTTCTTTTTCTGCAGTTACTGCCTGTGTGTTTCTAGCACTTTCTGTTCTTCATATTAGTCCAGTAGTTCATAGTCTCTGAAATACAGGTTGTTCTCTAATTGTCATCAGCTTGACATCTCGAGGAGTTACAAACTAATAGCTAATGCTATTTGATAAATTTAATCTTCTGATAAGAGGAATAAAAGGATGAAAATGACAAAAAGCTGGAAAAAATCTGTAGTTGTAAGAAGAACATGATTGGTACAAATTTATATCCAGGAAAGGAGATAGATTGCAATACTTTATGTCATGAAATCTTCATTAGCAGACTCAACAAAATAAAAACAGGAAATGCTGGAGACACTCAGCCAATAAGTCTGCATCAACGGAAAGAGAAGTAAATTGTCGACAGCTTATCAGAACATATACGTAGTCACTTAATGTACTGTACAAAAGGTCAAAATAATATTTAGTTACTTGCACATTGCAGATAAATTGTCCAGGGAAATTAAATAAATTACAGTAACCACATGATCAAGTTTCAGAATGTCTGTATTAATCATTCTTTGCCTGAAGAAAATCATCCTGACCTCATCCCATATTTATTTAAAAAGCTTTTCAGTGTGTTGGATAGAAATTCACTCGGTTGTATGCACTTTATGTGGACCAAAGTAACACATGCGTCAATTGATTAAAATGAAAGTACATGACTGCCTCATTGCTCTACATCAGTTAATAGGTAACGCATATCCACTCTGATATTCTTACCTTATTGCCTAGATTTGCCTTAGAGAATTGTTTTGGTTGCTCCATACAATTTCTAAAATAAAAACATTAATGGCTCACATTAGAAAAGCTATTTTCTAAACTCAGAAGAGACAAAGGTTGTAATGATAAGGAAGACAAAGAAAACATATATGCAGTTTGCTCTGATTTAGTGTATGTGGTGATTTGGATCTAACTTGTGAGACTTAAGCTGCACAATCAATTTGATTCCAAATCTCTGAGCACCATGAGAAACATAAAATAAAGTTGTTTAAAAGGGTGACACTACTGTAGAATTCTTGTGGAATTGACTCTCCCAATTTACTGTAATTCCCAATCCTTTTGCATTTATTCAGTTGCAAATAATTTTTTTCATACCATCACTTTCACAGGGAAATTCTTCTGTCACCTCAACAATTTGCATCACAATCATATGGGAATACTGGAATGTTGAGAGGCCAACAATGAAATCTTACTGACATGTATTTTTTCCCAGATTGTACCAGTGTAACACTGTAGGAACTGGCATGCAGAGCCTGTGAATAGCTAGGTAAACTCACAGATAATGTTGGAGAAACTAATGTTGGCATAAGTGCATTTATCAATGCAATCATTCCTCACATATTGCAAATTATAACCGGAACCAAGGCAAGAGTGAGAACACTATACCTGAACTAATTAGGAAGTAAAGATTATGCAGTGAAAGATCCCAAAGAAAATAAACCGACTGGGTAATAAATCACAAAACCTCAAAATTTTGTATAAGAGCAATTGAAAGTACTTTATAGTGGTAAAGGTAAATGTAATGTGATAGATATGGGGGTAACTTTAATCTACATATAGACCAGGTAAAACAATGCAGATTAGCAGCAATATTACGGTGGAAGAATCCATGGAGTGTATAAAATGAATGTCTAGCAAGCAAGATGGAAACAGGTTATTTTAGATATGGTTCTTATTCCTAAGGTAGTTTGACACATAGTATTATAGAGTACTACAGCAGGGATACAGGCCTTTCAACCCAACAAGTCCATGCCAACTACAGTGCCAAGACAGCAAGTACCAATTTCCTGCGTTTGACAAAATTCATCTAAGCTCCACTACCTGCATATAGCTATTCAAGTGCTTTTTATGAAGATATTATTGTACCTGCCTCAAAAACTTCCTGTGGTAATTTGTCTACTTACTTGCCACCATCTACATGAAAAAATCTCCCTTTGGGACATTTTTGAATTCCTCCTCCCCAACCTAAGTCCATGCCCCATAGTTTCGGACTCCCCTACCTCGGGGAAAAGACTGCTATCATCCACCTTATCTATCAGGACCTTGTGGAAGGCTTTGTTAAACTCTAATTAGACAACATCTCACTGTCCTACCTTTATTAATAATTTTGGTCACCTCTTCAAAGAACTCCAAAAGGTTCATCAAGCATGACTTACCACCTATCTAGCTGTTCATATATCCCTTTGCATTTCTTCTAATAACGTGTCCACTACTGATTTTAGTAGTTCCCTGGCTTGCTCTTGCTACCCTTCTTAAACAATAGAACAACATTAGCCACCTTCCACAAGAAACTTCAACAGTGGCCAATGATGAAGTAAATATCTCTGCAAGAACTATTTCATCTGTAGCCTCTCACAAACTCAGAGAAAATATACTAAGTTGGGTCCTGGGGTTTTATGCGTCTTAATGCACTGTAAGGTTGCATGTACCTCCGTCCTACTGTTATGAATGTACCTCACCATCTGCTTTGTTAACCTCTTGAACAACCACGATTCTCTTCTCAGTAAGCATCAATGGGAAATAGTCATTAAAAATCTCACCCATCTCCTCTGCCTTGAGACAAAGGTAGTCCTGCTGATCTCTAAGGGGACCTACTCTCCCCCTAGACAGCCTTTTATTCTTAATATATCAGTAGAACCTCTTGGGATTTTCCTTAACATTAGATGCCAAATCCATCTCATACTGTACCTTCCATTGTCCTGTTGCTTTATCTTTTAAGTGTATTCAGAAACATTTTATAATCAAGGGATTATAGAACTCCCAGAACTCCTAAACTCAATGAATGCTTCCTTTTTTGTTTTTCTTGATCTGAGCCTCAAATCTCTTGTCAGCTGAAGTTCCCTAAACTTGCCAGGTTTACCCTTAAGCCTAACAGGAATACGTGTTACTGGATTCTTAAAAGCCTCATAATTGCTATTCATTCCTCTCCCCTTTCCAATCAGACAGGCTTTCTCAATTGAATTCCTAATTAGGTCTTGCTTAATTTCCCCAATATTAGCTCTGTCCAGTTTAAGCCCCAACCTATGGACCTACCCTCTCCTTTTCCAACACTATCTTAGAACTTATAGAATTATGTCATTTTACTCTGCCTCATTACCCAAGAAAAGGTACAGTATTACACCCTCCAGATTACAGCCTTCTATATATTGACTCAGGCTTTTTTCCTGGACATATTTCACAATCTCTTCCCCATCCAGGCCTTTAAGACTCTAGGTAGTTGTGCGAACAATGCGGAACTTAACATCTTCCACTAATACTACTCTATTAGTTTTGAAACTGAGCAATTTGTACCCTTCCTCCTCAAGTTCCCTCTGTCTATAAAGACCCAACAGAGTGTCCCTCTCCTACTTGTTTCTAAATTTGAACCATATGGCCTCATATGGGGAGCGATCCCCCAAGAATATCTTCTTTAAGTATTGTTGTTGCATCAAAGTGATAACATCCTCTCCTCACTTACCGGTACTTCTGTTATGCCTGCAGCAAGATATATCCTCGAATACCGAGCTACCAGTCCTGTCCTTCTTTCAGCCATGTTTCTGCTATGGCTATAGCATCACAGACCTCAGAGCCAATTCATGTCCTGAGTTCATCCGCCTTACTTGTTAAACATCATGCATTTAAATCAATGCAGTTTAACTGAGTATTTGTTGACCTGCCTTTACCCCACCCCTGGCTATCCTGTTTATGAAACATACTGGCTATTGCTTTACCCCATGACTTGATCCTGCTCAGAGAAAAGTGGAAAAATTAAATAGAAGGACTTAGCTTGTGTTTAGAAGGAAGTGAATTCACTGAAGTTTAAAAATTCCTACAAGATTTGACAAGGTAGATGTAGGGATGATGTTTCTCTGGCTGGAGTGTCTAGAAATAGGAATCTCAATCTCAGAATTAAGGGTTGAGGTAAAAAGAAATTTCATCCCCCACAACTCAGCGAATCATTAGAATTCTCAACCCAAGAGGGCTGCAGAAGCTCAGTCGCTGAGTATACTCAGATAGAGGCTGACAGAATCTTAGGTCACACTCAGAATCAGAATCGATATCACCGGCATATGTTGTGTAATTTGTTGTTTTGTGGCAGCAGGTGCATTGCAATACATAATAATTTATAACAACTCTGAATTACAGTAAGAAATATATATATATAAATTAAATTAGCAGTGCAAAAAGAGAGCAAAAGGAAAACAGTGAGGTAGTGTTCCTAGGTTCAGAGTCTATTCAAAAATCCAATGTCAAAGGGGAAGAAGCTGTTCCTGAAACTTTGACTGTGTGTCTTCAAGTTCCTGTACCTCCTCCTTGATGGTAACAATGAGAGGAGGACATCCTGGGTGATGAGGGTCCTTGGTGAGGATGTCACGTTCTTGATTTGTTACCTTTGGAATGTGCCCTCAATTAATGTAGAAAAATTCATTGACCCCATTGGCAATTCATGGCCTGTAATCTGGAAACAAACATTTGTGCATCATATGAGGGGTGATTGATATGTTCGTGGCCTAAGAGTCAATTTTAGAAAACCTAGCGCATTTGTTTTTCAACATAGACCCCACCTACATTTACACACTTAATCCAGCAGTCATGGAGCAATCAAATCTTGGACCTCCAGAAAGTGTCCACAGATAGGTTATTGATAAGTTTGTGGCCTAAAGTAGGAGATGAGTTATACAGCTGTCATTACATGCACATGCAGTTCAACTCTTTGAGTGATTATGCAGAAAGTTTGAAGTTAATAACCCGTCTCTTTCTACCTTAGGCCACAAACTTATCAATCACCCCAGATGAATTATTAACTGATGAGTTATTAACTTCAAACATCCTGCATAATCACTCAAAGAGTTGACCTGCATGTGCATGTAACAAGAGCTATATAATTCATCTCCTTCTACCCGAGACCACAAACTTATCAATCACCCCTGCTGTGGACACTTTCTGGAGGTCCAAGATCCGTATGCTCCACGACCGTTGGACTAAGTGTGTAAATGTAGGAGGGGACTATGTTGAAAAATAAATGTGCTAGGTTTTCTAAAATTGACTCCTTCTACCTTAGGCCATGGATTTATCAATCATTCCTCGTAGAGTAAAATCATCAAGTGTAAATAAGAAATCTTCAACTGGAAATAACAATGCAACAGTCATTTGATTGCCTTTTTGCTCCTCTCAGCACAGATATTGCCTGGAAAACCGAGCGACTCCTGCATTTGTTAGATTCACAGTGTTCATGATAATTTCCTTCATTAAATGATCACTGAATGCTTTTTTCAAGTTGATTGTCACGGTTTGGGGTCAAATCTTGTTGGTAACATTCTCAGTAACTTAGAAATTATTTTGCACAATCTTGAGCCAAAGATTTTCTGGGTGAAAAATGTAGATACTTTTGTGTTATCATCAGAGTGAAATAGCAAGTAAAGAGGCACATAGATCATAAACAGCAGAGACTCTTCAGATGCTGGAAATACAGAGCAACACGCACAACACACAAAGTGCTGGAGGAACTCAGCAGGTGAGGCAACATCAACGGAAATGGTTATAAGCATTTTAACGATGTCCTCAGCTGCCAACCCAAGTAGGGTTTTGATGGCTTTTGCAGTTCCACCAGCAACTCACTTCACAAGTCTCAGCTGCTGCTTCAGAAATCGTGGAGCCTTTACAGGATTCGGGAACCTTTAGAGCCTGCAGTTCAAGCCTTTGATGTTCTTCATTGCTTTTCTTTTGACACTTGTTAGAGCATAGCAATGAAAGATTAAGTTAACAGGAGGAAATTTTTAAGCCTCCTGTTAATCTATGTTAGATGACAACATAGATGGCTGATTTTCATCTAAGCACATTTTCTCACTTGAACGTGGAGGCCCCATGAGTATTAGAATCAGATCATGAGAACTAGTATTCAGAGTGAGTGAGATTTTAGTGGCTATCATATCTCAAAGGGAAGGGCAGGGAGGAGGAAAGAGTACTGAGGAACCAGAAGCAGTTTTCATTTTGCAATTAAATCTTCCCTGACACCTACAGACTGGGTTACATCCAGATGATACTTCAGTGTAAGAGACTTCAAATAAATGTTGTCCACCCACACCAGTATATAAACAAAGCCAATACAGTAAAATACAGTGTACTTGCACCTAGAAAAAGACAGCACAGTTCTGCAAATTAAAGTTCTAAATTGGGGCAAAGCATATTTTGGAAACATTTAGCAGGTACATGCAAAATTTGATTGGGAAAGACTGTAGGTAAAGGGATATCTGGCAAGTAGTAGTATTTAAGAAGCATTGGGTGGGCTCCATAGTCAACATGGACTAATTGGGCCAAAGGACCTATATCTTTGTAGTCAATGTTTTGGGCCAAACTCCTTCATTGAGAATGGAAAGGAAGGAGGTAGAAGCCAGAATAATGAGCCAACAGGGGAGAGAGGAAGAACAATCTGACAGGTGATAGGTGAGGGGGAAAGAGAGTGGGTAGTGAAGGGAGTGAAGTAAGAAGCTGGGAGGTGATAGATGTAAGAGATAAAGGGTCGAAGAAGAAATCTGTTAAGAGAAGGAGGATGTATCAGAGGGAGATGTTAGGCAGGTGAGGAGAAGGGAATGGTGAGAGGGGAAACAGAATGGGGAATGGATAAAGAGAGAAGGTAAAAATTGCCAGAAGTTAGAAAAATCAGTACTCCTGCCATCACATTGGATGCTTCCCAGACCGAAGGACTTAAACAAGAGGATAAGACATAGAAGAATAGGACCAATCAAGTGTTACAGTGGAAAAGTGTGTATGGAACCGGAGGAGATAGCAGAGGTACTTAATGAGTACTTTGCTTCAGTATCCACTATGGAAAAGGATCTTGGCAATTGTAGGGATGATTTACAGTGGACTGAAAAGCTTGTGCATGTAGATATTAAGCAGGAGGATGTGCTGGAGCTTTTGGAAAACATTGAGTTGGATAAGTCACTGGGACCAGATGAGATGTACCCCAGGCTACTGTGGGAGGTGAGCGAGGAGATTGCTGAGCCTCTGTCAATGATCTTTGCATCATCAATGGGGACAGGAGAGATTCCAGAGGATTGGAGAATTGCGGATGTTGTTCCATTATTCAAGAAAGGGAGTAGAGATTGCCCAGGAAATTATAGACCAGTGAGTCTTACTTCAGTGGTTGGTAAGTTGATGGAGAAGATCCTGAGAGGCAGGATTTATGAACATTTGGAGAGGCATAATATGATTAGGAATAGCCAGCATGGCTTTGTCAAAGGCAGGTCATGCCTTATGAGCCTGATTGAATTTTTTGAGGATGTTACTAAACACATTGATGAAGGTAGAGCAGTAGATGTAGTGTATATGGATTTTAACAAGGCATTTGATAAGGTACCTCATGCAAGGCTTATTGAGAAAGTAAGGATGCATGGGATCCAAGGGGACATTGCTTTGTGGATCTAGAACTGGCTTGCCCACAGAAGGCAAAGGGTGGTTGTAAATGGGTCATATTCTGCATGGAGGTCGGTCACTGGTGGGGTGCTTCAGGGATCTGTTCTGGGACCCTTACTCTTCGTGATTTTTATAAATGACCTGGATGAGGAAGTGGAGGGATGAGTTAATAAATCTGCTGATGATGCAAAGGTTGGAGATATTGTGGATAGTATGGAGGGCTGTCAGAGGTTACAGCATGGCATTGATAGGATGCAAAACTGGGCTGAAAAGTGGCAGATAGAGTTCAACTCAAATAACTGTGAAGTGGTTCATTTTGGTAGGTCAAATATAATGACAGAATATAGTATTAATGGTAAGACTCTTGGCAATTTGGATGATCAGTGGGATCTAGGGGTGTGAGTCCATAGGGCACTCAAAGCTGCTGCGTAGGTTTACTCAGTGGTTCATTAATCATGGGATTGAGTTCAAGATCTGAGAGGTAATGTTGCAGCTATATAGGATCCTGGTCAGACCCCACTTGGAGTACTGTGCTCAGTTCTGGTCGCCTCATAGGAAGGATGTGAAAACCATAGAAAGGGTGCAGAAGAGATTTACAAGGATGTTGCCTTGATTGGAAAGCTTGCCTTATGAAAATAATTTGAGTGAAGTCGGTCTTTTCTCCTGGGAGTGACAGAGGGTGAGAGGTGACCTGATAGAGGTGTATAAGATGATGAGAGGCATTGATTGTGTGGATAGTCAGAGGCTTTTTCCGAAGACTGAAATGGCTAGCATGAGAGGGCACAGTTTTAAGGAGCTTGGAAGTAGGTACAGAGGAGATGTCAGGGGTAAATTTTTTACGCAGAGAGTGGTGAGTGCATGGAATGGGGCTGCTGGCGATGGTGGTGGAGATGGATATGATAGGGTATTTTAAGAGACTCCTGGACAAGTACATGGAGGTCAGAAAAGTAGAGGGTTATAGGTAACCCTAGGTATTTTCTAAGGTAGGGACATGTTCGGCACAGCTTTGTGGGCCGAAGGGCCTGTATTGTGCTGTAGGTTATCTATGTTTCTAAACTACTGTACATGGCCTTCTGGTTTAAGTTGCCAATCTCAAACCTCATTCCATTACACAGAACACATCACTGGGTTAAAATGCAAACCAACACCAAGTGATTGAAAGGTACATTCATGTTCTCATTAAAGAACAGCATAGCTTTTAATAGCATGTGTATATTTGGTTTGGCTTATGAAGTTAAGTATCAGTCTTGCAATGCTAATCATAATGTTGCGGGGACAACATCATACTCAACGTCAGCAAGACTTTAGAATTGATTGTCAGCTTCAGGACGAGGAAGTCATTGAAGGATTGGTGGTGTAAAGAGTCAGTAGCTTTAAGCTCCTGGGCATCAACATCTCAGAGGATTTATCCTTCACCCAACACATTGATGCACTAATGCCAGTGGTTATACTTCATTAGGAGTTTCAGGAGATCTGCTATGTTGACAAAGACACTTACAAGTATCTGTGGATGTACAGTGGAGAGCATTCTGACTGGTTGTGTCACAGCTTGGTATGCAGGATCCAATACACAGATCACAAGAGGCTGCAAAGGGTTATAGATTCGGCCAGCACCACTATGAGCACCCCCACACCCCCCAAACACCATTGAGAACATTTTCACTATTTGATGCCTCAAGAAGGTGGCATCCATTATTTTGGACCCTCACCATCTGCTACTTGCCCATTTCCCATTACTACCCTCAGGAAGGAGATGCAGAAGTCTGAAGACTCACTGTCAGTGATTCAGGAACTCTGCTTCACCCCACCATTAAATATTTGAAAACCCTCATGAACCCACGAACATTAACTGATTATTCCTTATTTTGCACTATTTAATTATTTTTATAAACTATAGTTACTTTATGTCTTTGTTCTGTAATGCTGCTTCAAAACAATACATTTCACAACATACAGTATACACCCTGTCTGTCTAGGTACCAGATCTAATGTGAATGTTGGTGACCATGGTTTTCCATACAGATCTATCCCTTGTTCCTTGGATGACTTCCATTTCCTCAATGTGTAGCCACCTGGCTAGGCTTTTGATGTACATAAGCTGAGGTCTTCCTCTAGGTTTGCTCCCCTCGATCTTTCCAGAGAGTATGAATTTTTCTAGTTCATCTTTCCGCATGATGTGTCCTAGGACTCTGAGTTGTCTTTCTCTTATTGTTGGTATGAGTGATCTATCTGCTTGGGCTCCTCTGAGAACTTCTTCATTTGATGTGTGTGTGGTCCATGATATTTTAACATTCTCCTGTAAAACCATAATTCAGCTGCTTCCAGTCTCTGTTCCATTGCTGGGGAAATGGTCCAGCCTTCACTTCCATAAGTCAGGATAGAATAAATGATAAATGTAGCACTGCAGTATTCTATTTTTAGTGTACATGCTCATCTTTCTGTCTGTTAATATGGTCTTCATTTTCTGGAAAGCTTCTTTCACCATTGCTATTCTGTATTTGATATCTGTGTCGCATCTGCCATCACTTGTTATTTGGCTGCCAAGATATCTGAATTTGTCGACTTGTTTGATGTTTGTACACTCAGTGGTCACTTTATTAAATACATGTGTACATCCTGCTTGTTAATGCAAATAGCTAACCAGCCAATCATGTGGCAGCAAGTAAATGCATAAAATCGGGTAGACATAGTCACAAGATTCAGTTGTTGTTCAGACCAAACATCAAAATGGGGAAGAAATATAATTTAAGTGACTTTGACTGTGGAATGATTGTTGATGTCAGACAGGATGGTTTGAGTATCTCAGGGACTGCTGATCTCCTGGGATTTTCATGCACAACAGTCTGGAGAGTTTACAGAGAATGGTGTAAAAAACAAAAAAAAAAGGAACATCCAGTGAGTGGCAGTTCTGTGGAAGAAAATGTCTCCTTAATGAGAGAGGACAGAGAAGAATGGCCAGACTGGTTCAAACTGACAGGAAGGCGACTGTAACTGAAATAACCATGCATTACAACAATGGTGTTCAGAAGAGCATTTCTGAATGCATTACACAGTGAACCTTAAAGTGGATGGGCTAGAACAGCAGCAGACAATGAACATACACTCAGTGGGCACTCTTTTAGGTCCAGGAGACACTTCATAAAGTTGCCACTAAGTACATGTCAGTGATAATAAATCTGATTCTGAACCTAATGATTTCGGATAAAAGTAAACATTATGACTCAGAATGCAATGAATGGGAGTTTTACCTAGAGAGGATATTGAATCTCAGGTGGAGTATCATAAAGCTAGATGTAATTACATGACTTTGAAAATCGTTGACAACTATGTGAGGAAAAAGCCAGTCAGTCAGCAATGGGAAGGATTTTATGACAATTGAAGTGCAAAGAGACTTGGGAGTTGTTGTGCCGCCTTCTCTAAAGGTTAATTTGCAGGTTGAGCCTGTGGTGAGGATGGCAAATGTGATGTTAGCATTCGCTTTAAGAGGTTACGGTCATGGTTACGGATCCTGCAACTTGCCTGGGTCATAGGGGTGATGTACAGATCAGTGCTGGGCCAGTTGCTTTCATCCTTCGGGTGAGTACCTGGTTGTGACAGAGCACTCTCTGGTCCACTCTGCAACGTTGTCTGCCCATTTCTTCCTTTTAGGTTTCCTTTTAGAACAGAGATGAGGAGGAATTTCTTTAGCCAGAGAGTGGAGAATCTGTGGAATTCTTTGCAACAGGCAGCTGTAGAAGCCAAGTCTTCATGTATATTTAAGACAGAGGTTACTAGATTCTTGATTGGTCAGGGCATGAAGGGATACGGGAGAATGCGGTTGAGAGGAAAATTGGATCAGCCATGATGAAGTGGTGAAGCAGACTCAATGGGCTAAATGGACCAATTCTCCTATATCATAGGATCTTATGATCTGATGGCGTTAATGACCCTTGCTTGAGATATAGTCCCATGGAATCACCTGTGTGCTGATGATCACTTTCTCCAGTCCTGCTGAAGGGTCTTGGCCCGAAACGTCAACTGTACTTTTTTTCCATAGATGCTGCCTGGTCTGCTGAGTTCCTCCAGCATTTTGTGTGTGTTACTCAGACAAAGTGCTGGAGGAATATTTCTAAGGCATCAACTCGTTCTTCCCGAAGTGTAGTTTTATTATTCTGAAAATGCTAACCTTACCCTTCCAGCAAAGCTGGTATTGTGCTTTATGATTTTGTTTTGCTTGTGGATATTGGATTGTATTAATCTACACATACGAACAACAAAATCTGTAGGAAATACATGATACATAGGAAATTTATAAATAACTGAAAATAAAACAAATACTTTTAAAGCCAAACGAGATAAAGTTCGTTGAAAACTTGAGAACTTGGCTGTCCTTGTAAAATCAGAAGTAAACCTGGTGGCTAACCTTGATTTAGGTTTGAGTTTTAAATCCCACATAAAGAAAACGACCAGAGCAGCATTTCTACACTTAAGGAATATTGTAAGGTGACTGTACGCCTGTTTCTGTCAAGCAATGATGCTGAAAAACTAATTCTTGCCTTTATATCGGATAGACTAGGCTATTGCAAAGCACATTTTACTGGCCTTCCTAAGAAATCTATTGACAAACTTTAACTCATTGAAAACATAGATGCATAGAAACATAGAAAACCTAAAGCACAATACAGGCCCTTTGGTCCACAAAGTTGTGCCGAACCTGTCCCTACCTTAGCAATTACTAGACTTACCCATAGCCCCCTACTTTTCTAAGCTCCATGTACCTATCCTAAGGTCTCTTAAAAGACCCCCTATCGTATCCGTCTCCACCACCGTTGCCGGCAGCCCATTCCATGCACTCTCCACTCTCTGAGTAAGAAACTTACCCCTGACATCTCCTCTGTACATACTCTCCAGCACCTTAAACCTGTGTCCTCTTGTGGCAACCATTTCAGCCCTGGGAAAAAGCCTCTGATTATCCACACGATCAATGCCTCTCATCATCTTATACACCTCTATCAGGTCACCTTTCATCCTCCATCGCTCCAAGGTGAAAACGCCAAGTTCACTCAACCTGTTTTCATAAGGAATGCTCCCCAATCCAGGCAACATCTTTGTAAATCTCCTCTGCACCCTTTCTATGGTTTCCACATCCTTCCTTTAGTGAGGCAACCAGAACTGAGCACAGTACTCCAAGTGGGTTTTGACCAGGGTCCTATATAGCTGCAACATTACCTCTCGGCTCCTAAATTCAATTCCACGATTAATGAAGGCCATCATATTTACCATTAATACTATATTCTGCCATCATATTTGACCTACTAGAATGAACACTTCACACTGTACTTCTTCCTATAGATGCTGCGTTCCACCAGCATTTTGCGTGTGTTGCTTGAATTTCCAGCATCTACAGATTTCCTCATGTTTGCACTTCACACTTATCTCAGGTTGAACTCCATCTGCCGTTGCTATACTTTTAACCAAAAGCCAGGTGAGGTCACATATCACTCCCCTGCTAGCTATTTTGCATTGGCTTCCCGTATCTTTTAGAATTGATTTTAAATTTCTCTTAATTGCTTTAAAGCTCTCAATAGTCTCGTGCTACAGTATATCTCAGAATTAGTTTTGTTTTATAATCTTGTTCAAACTCTCAACTTTTCTTCTGCCGGTCTCTTAAATTTAAACAATCTCCCTCAAAAGATAATTATCAGCAGGTCAGCTTTTTTGAAATACACTCCAAAACTGTGGAATTCAATACCCAAACTATAAGGAATGCAGGATCAATTGACAATTAAGTGCCAGATCTAAACCTATATATTTAAACTTGCTTTTAGCCAACATCTTTTTGTCTCTTAATATTTGCTCTTTATCCCATTGTAAAGCACTTTGAATAACATCACCTGTATGAAAAGTACTCTATAAAAAATAATAATAGCAGTATTGTTGTTATTATACATGGTAGCCTTTGTGAAATTGTATTTAATTGCTATCTTTTCTTTGACACGTAAGAATCATGACTATGTCACTGATCTGAAAAGTTGGCTTTGGTCTAAGTGAGGAATAATGAACTAATCAAATAGAAGTCAAGTCTCTGTTTCTAAATCAACAAAGGTAAGATTCATCTTCTGATTCATCCTCATGCTGCAGGTGTGAAGATGAATCAGAGTCCTCCACATTGATTGTGTTAAGGTTTAGCTTACTGAATCATACATAGAATAGTTAAGTCCTGGAATGGTGCAAATGAGAAAGGGAGAGAGGAAGAGAAGAGGAGAGAGGGGTGTAAGGGGGAGAGAGAGAGAGAGCTTGGATCAAATTTTGCTGTTCATTCTATATCAGTACCTCTTTCTAACATTTTGGAAGATGGATAGTTTGTTAAACTAATGCTTACTTAAAGCAAAGGAACTGTAAAGGAGAGCAAATCTTTATTTTTGTTGACTTATTTACAGACAGGTAAATAGTTTAGCCTGTGTAATACACGCAATAAATGGAGAACATTTAGTTGCATTGTTCAGTTAAAAAATGGGAATGCGCAATATTACATAAGCCACGCATATAATATTAATATAAAATAAACAAAAAAATGTAAAAAGCAGCTTTGGGACTATTGTAGCGTGAACAAAGTCCCCTGTGAGACAGAGCTGGTGGTAAATATAAAAGTGGTCTTTTATCAACAAAACGAGACTCTCTCTGGGTGAAGAGGCTTCTTCAAACAAATATTACATGAGATTTTAAATGCTAAAGATCAAAGGACAATTATATAGTTACCGTGCATCTACAATGTTTCCTTTGAATTACATATAATTTTCACACCCTGTTCTTTTAACCCATTCTCCAGACACCCAAAATGTCTGGTTTTGAATTATCTGATGTCCTCAGCTCCAGGAAACTATAGTCTAGGGCTGCATTTAATCTACTATCTACGTTCATCTCGTTGCTGAAGTTAATATTTGCTGTATAGCCCAATTCTAGAATCTGCCCCAACTGTCCCTCCTCTTGGCACTCCTGGACAAAAATAAATCTGTTGCGGGAAAGGCTAAATATTAACAAGGATCTAATCAAGTAGGACAGCAAAAATGCCCAGTACTTTGGAACCCCTTGCTCAATTACCTCATGTGCATCTACATCTATGCTGTCATCCCTTATGGCTACCTACAAGACTCTAAGCAGAGATTGTTCTAGAAATTTGACAAACAGTCTTTATGCAGCTTTGTAATTTGAATGCCTGTCGTCTCCTTCCCTGCTGGCTGATAGCAGTTTAGTCACATTCTTTATCTTCACCCCTTCATTTTCTGACAGCTAAAGCTCTGCAGTGACTATCAGTGTCTCAGGTGGGGGGTGTTTCAGTCGGGGGGGTGTCTCGGTCGGGGGTGTTTCAGTCGGGGGGTGTCTCGGTGGATGGGGTGTTTCAGTCGGGGGGGGTGACTCGGTGGAGAGGGTGTTTCAGTCGGGGGGTGTCTCGGTGGATGGGGTGTTTCAGTCGGGGGGTGTCTCGGTGGATGGGGTGTTTCAGTCGGGGGGGTGACTCGGTGGAGAGGGTGTTTCAGTCGGGGGGTGTCTCGGTGGAGAGGGTGTTTCAGTCGGGGGGTGTCTCGGTGGATGGGGTGTTTCAGTCGGGGGGGGTGTCTCGGTTGGGGGTGTTTCAGTCGGGGGTGTCTCGGTGGAGAGGGTGTTTCAGTCGGGGGGTGTCTCGGTCTGGGGTGTTTCAGTCGGGGGGTGTCTCGGTCGGGGGTGTTTCAGTCGGGGGGTGTCTCGGTGGATGGGGTGTGTCTCGGTGGATGGGGTGTTTCAGTCGGGGGTGTGTCTCGGTGGATGGGGTGTTTCAGTCGGAGGGGTGTCTCGGTGGAGAGGGTGTTTCAGTCGGGGGGGTGTCTCGGTGGATGGGGTGTTTCAGTCGGGGGGGGTGTCTCGGTCAGGGGTGTTTCAGTCGGGGGTGTCTCGGTGGAGAGGGTGTTTCAGTCGGGGGGGTGTCTCGGTGGATGGGGTGTTTCAGTCGGGGGGGTGTCTCGGTCGGGGGTGTTTCAGTCGGGGGTGTCTCGGTGGAGAGGGTGTCAGGTCAGGGGCACCTGCAAGGTAAATGTATCAGGCTCCCGGGCTCTCTCATTGATGTACGAGAGGGGTTGGTCCTTAGTTGAATGACTGCACTGACCTCTCCCAGGAGGCACCCCCTTCCAGACTGTCCATTCCATTGCTGGCCCAACCATTGAAAAGCCCGACTCATTTGTATTCACTCCCAATTCAGGCTGGAGTTCCTGCTTTCAGATGTCACCTGCAATTTCTTCTCTTTCTCAATCTACCATGCCATTGAAGCTGTGGAATCTGATATCTCTGTTGTAACTCAGATCCCTTCCCATCTTTTTCCCCAGATGTTTTTCTATACTGAGGTAGACAACTAATCATCTGCCTTCAGCACCCAGCCTTCATTACAGAGTAATGTTACTTTACACTTTAATATGCTATTCACGGTTTGCTGTCGCGCTCTCAGTGTCCTCCACCTTCGCATTTGCTGTGGGTCTGCTTCCGTCAGCTGTGATTAGGTCTGATGCAATTGGGTGGTGTTCATCACTTGGGTTCTCTGCAATTACACTGTTACCGGGTACACTTGACTCTTGTTCTGTGAGGGTAGCAAAAACCTGAACCCAGTGTTTTCACTCACAAGCAGAGATAATCTGCAGATGCTGGAAATCCAAACAACACACACGAAATTTGCCATTGCAGAGGCCCTATCAGCAGTGGGAACAGAGCACTGCAAACTAAATAAAAGTACAGGAGGGACAAGCGGAGGCTTCGGCTCAGAGGAGGCGTTGGCTGAGGGTAAGCTTCAGTTAAGGTTTTTTGTTGTTTTTCTCTTACTGTAGTACCAGGTACAGTAAATGGTGGTTGTGTGTTCTTCATGCTGGGTGTTGGAGTCCTGGGAGACCCAAGTCTTCCAGGGAACTACATCTGCGTGAAGTGCATCTGGCTGCAGCTCCTTGAAGACCATGGTAGGGATCTGGAGCAGTAGTTGGATGACCTTTGACTTGTACGGCAGAACAAGGATATAATTGATCAAAGTTACAGGGAAGTTGCCACTCGAAGTTGCAGGAGCCGAGTTGCTGGTGACTGTCAGGAGGAATGGAAATATAAATAGACAGCTAGAGCAGAGCACACCTGTGGCCATTCCCCTCAAAACTAAGTATACCGCTTTTGTGGTGGTGACCTCTTGGGGAATGCCGTGGCAACAGGGTTACAGGCACAGAGCATGGGTCCGTGGTGCAGAAGGGAAAGAGAGAGAAGAAGGGAGTGGTACTGATAGGGATCTCAATAGTGAGGGGAATAGACAGGAGATTTTGTGGATGTGAACGGGACACCCAGAAGGTATGCTGCCTCCGAGGTGCCAGGGTTGGAGACATCTCAGATCGTGTCCACAATATTTTGGAGAGGGAGTGAGAAGCAGCCAGATGTCTTGGTACATATTGGTACCAATGACATAGGAAGGAAAAGCAATGAAGCCCTGAAAAGAGATTTTAGAGAGCTAGGTAGAAAGTTGAGAAGGAAGACCTCCCAGGTAGTAATTTCTGGATTGCCGCCTGTGCCACATGCCAGTGAGGGTAGAAACAAGATGATTTGGCTGATAAACATGTGGCTGATAAGCTGGTGCAGGGGGCAGGGCTTCAGATTCTTGGATCATTGAGCTCTCTTGTGGGGCAGGTATGACCTGTTCAAAGGTGACAGGTTGCACCTGAACCCAAGGGGGGCCCAATATTCTCATGGGCAGGTTTGTTAGAGCTGTTGGGGAGGGTTTAAATTAATTTGTTAAGGGGTGGGAACCAGAGTGATGGGACTCAGGATAGGATGGATGGTAAAAATGTAAAGATAGTGTGCAGTCAGACTGTCAGGAAGGGCAGGCAGGTGATAGGACATAGTTGCAGCCGACAGGGTGAGTATCAGTACGTTAGGGATGCAAAATCAAAAAGGTTAGCAAATATGGTACTCAGCGTGTTGTATCTCAATGTGCGGAGTATAAGAAATAAGGTGGATGATCTTGTTGCACTATTACAGATTGCCAGGTATGATTTGTGGCCATCACTGAATCGTGGCTAAAGGATGGTTGTAGTTGGCAGCTGATTATCCAAGGTTACATATTGTATTGGAGGGATAGGAAGGGAGGCATAGGGAGTGGTGTGGCTCTGCTTGTAAAGAATGGCATCAAATCAATAGAAAGATGTGGCATAGTGTTGGAAGATGTTGGATCATTGTGGGTTGAGTTAAGTAACTGCAAGGGTGAAGGTACCCTGATGGCAGTTATATACAGGCCTCCTAACAGTGTCTGGGAGGTGGACCACAGATTACAACAGGAAACAGAAAAGGCATGTCAAAAGAGCAAAGTTATAATGGTCATGGGAGATTTTAACATGCAATTTTAATAGGTCAATTGGAAAAACCAGGTTGATAATGGATCTCAAAAGAATAAGTTTGTTGAATGCCTAAGAGTTGGCTTTTTAGAGCAGTTTGTCATTGAGCCTACTAGGAGATCAGCTATACTGGATTGGGTGTTATGTAATGAACCAGAGGCCATTAAGGAGCTTAAGGCAAAAGAACCCCTAGGAACCAGTGATCACAATATGATTGAGTTCAACTTGAAATTTGATAGGGAGTAAGTAAAGTCTGACGTAGCAGTATTTCAGTGGAGTAAGGGAAATTACAGTGGCATGAGAGAGGAGTTGGCCAAAGTAAATTGGAAGGAATTGCTGGCAGGGATGTCAGCAGAGCAGCAGTAGTGTGTGTTTCTAGGAAAAATGAGGAAGGTGCAGGTAATGTGTATTACAAAAGTGGAGAAATACTCAAATGGCAAAGTAGTACAACTGTGGCTGACAAGAGAAGTCAAAGCTAATGTAAAAACAAAATGAGAGGGCATACAACAAAGCAAAAATTAGTGGGCTGATAGAGGATTGGGACATTTTTAAAACCTACAGAGAGCAATTAAAAGAATCATTAGAAAGGAAAAGATGAAATATGAAAGCAAGTTAGCAAATAATATCAAAACAGATAGTAAAAGCATTTTCAAGTATGTAAAAAAATAAAAGAGAGATGAGAGTGGATATAGGACCATTAGAAAATGAGGCAGGAGTAATAATAATGGGGACAAGGAGATGGCAGTCTTCACTATGGAAGACACTAGCACTGTGCCAGATCTTGTAGTGTGTGAAGGAAGAGAAGTGGGTGCAGTACTATTACAAGGGTGAAGGTGCTCAAAAAGTTGAAAGACCTGAAAATACATAAGTCACCCAGACCAGATGAACTGAAACCTAGGGTACTGAAAGAGGTAGCATTAGAGATTGTGGCAATATTAGAAATGATCTTTCAAAAAACATTGGACTCTGGCATGGTGCCAGATGAGTGGAAAATTGCAAATGTCACTCCACTCTTTAAGAAAGGAGGAAGGCAGCAGAAAGGAAATTATAGACCAGTTAGCCTGACCTCAGTGGTTGGGAAGATGTTGGAGTCAATTGTTAAGGACGAGGTGATCGAGTACTTAGTGACACAGGACAAGATAGGACAAAGTCAGCATTGTTTCCTTAAGGGAAAATCCTGCATGATGAACCTGTTGGAATTCTTTGAGGAGATTACAAATAGGATAGATAAAGGGGATGCAGTGGATGTTGTATATTTGGACTTCCAGAAGGCCTTTGATAAGGTGCCACACATGAGGCTGCTTACCAAGTTAGGAGCCCATGGTATTACAGGAAAGTTACCAAGATGGTTGGAGTATTGGCTGATTGGAAGAAGGCAGTTAGTGGGAATAAAAGGATCCTTGTCTGTTTGGCTGCCAGTGTCCAGTGGTGTTCCGCAGGGGTTGGTGTTGGGACCACTTCTTTTTATGCTGTATATCAATGATTAGGTGATAAAATAGATGGTTTTGTTGCCACATTTACAAATGATACCAAGATTGATGGAGGGGCAGGTAGTGTTGAGGAAGCAGGTAGGATGCAGATGGACTTAGACAGATTAGAAGAATAAGCAAGAAATTGGCAAATCAAATATAATGTTGGAAAATGCATGTTCATGCACTTTGGTAGTAGAAATAAATTTGTGGACTATTTTCTAAATGGGGAGAAAATCCAAAAATCTGAGATGCAAAGGGACTTGGGAGTCCTTGTGCAGAACACTCTTAAGGTTAACTTGCAGGTTGAGTCTGTGGTGAGTAAGGCAAATGCAATTTTAGCATTCATTTCAAGAGATTGAGAATACAAGAGCAGGGATTATGTACAGTTTTGGGCTCCTCATCTTAGAAAAGAAGTGTTGGCATTGGAGAGGCTCCAGAGGAGGTTCACAAGAATGATTCTAGGATTCTAGGTGATCATACGAGGAACATTTGATGGCTCTGGGTCTTTATTCACTGGAATTTAGGATGAGGGAGGATCTCATTGAAACCTTTCGAATGTTGAAAGGACTAGACAATAGATATGGATGTTTCGCATGGTGGGAGAGTCTAGGGCAAGAGGGCATAACCTCAGGATAGAGGGGCATCCATTCAAAACAGAGATGTGGAGAAATTTCTTTAGCCAGAGGGTGGTAAATTTGTGGAATTCATTGCCACGTGCAGCTTTGGTGGTCAGGTTGTTGGCTTTATTTAAGGCAGAAATTGATAGGTTCTTGATTGGACATGGCATCAAAGATTACGTGGAGAAGGCTAGGAAATGGGGTTGAAGAAGAGAAAGAAAGGATCAGCCATGATTAAATGGTGGAGCTGACTCGATGGGCCAAATGGCCTAATTCTGCTCCTATGTCTTATGGTCTGCTGGTCTTAAAATGCTGGAGGAACTTAGCAGGCCAGGCAGCATCCAATGGAAAAAAGTATAGTTGATGTTTCAGGCCAAGGCCCTTCAGCAGGACTGGAGAAAAAACCTGAGGAGCAGATTTAAAAGGTGGAGAGAGGGGAGAGAGAAACACAAGGTGATAGGTGAAATCAGAAGGGGTAGGGATGAAGTAAAGAGTTGGAAAGTTGATTGGTGAAAGTGATACAGGGTCAGAGAAGGGGGAATCTGATAGTAGAGGACAGAAGGCCTTGGAAGAAAGAAAAGGAGGGAGGTACACCAGATGGAGGCAATGGACAATAAAGTGAGAGGGGGAAAAGGGGATAGGAAAAGGTGAAGCGTGGGGGGCATTACTGGAAGTTCAAGAAATTGATGTTCATGCCATCAGGTTGGAGGCTACCCAGCTGGAATATAAAGTGTTGTTCCTCCAACCTAAATGTGGCCTCGTCACAACAGTGAAGGAAGCCATGGATAGAAATATCTGAATGGGAATTGGAAGTGGTATTAACATGGGTGGCCACTGGGAGATTCAGCTTTTTCTGGCAGGTGGAGCGTAGGTGGCTCAGCAACAGCCTCCATGTCCAGCACCTAATTCTTTGCAACTTCTGCCATCTCCAATGGAATGCCACCACCAAGCACATCTTTCCCACTTATTGCTTTCCCTACTTGACTCTCTTGCCCATTCCTCCCTCCCCACTGATATCCCTCCTGATTCCTGAGCAGAACAAATGCTACACCTGCCACTACACCTCCTCCCTCACTACAATTCAGGGGTCCAAACAGTCCTACCAGGTGAGGTGACACTTCACCTGTGAGTCTGTTGGGATCATATACTCTGCCTTGTGCTGCTGGCATGGCCTCCTGTATATCGGTGAGACCCGACGTAGATTGGGAGACCACTTTGCTGGGCACCTATGCTCCATCTGCCAGAAAAAGTGGGATCTCCTAGTGGCCACCCATTTTAATTCCACTTCTCATTCCAATACGTCTAAACATGACCTCCTCCACTGTAGTGATGGGCCACATTTAGGTTGGAGGAACAACACTTTATATTCTGTCTAGGTAGCTTCCAATCTGATGACATGAACATCCATTTCTTGAACTTCTGGTAACGCGCCCCCTTTCCCTCTCTCACCTTACCGCCCATCGCCTCACTCTAGTGCTCCTCCCCCTCCCTTTTTTTTCCATGGCCTTCTGTTCTCTTCTAAAGGACTCCCCCTTTCTCCAGCACTGTATCTCTTCCACCAATCAACTTCCCAGCTCTTTACTTCATTCCCCCACCCCCCCTTCTGATTTCACCTATCACTTGTGTTTCCCATTCCCCTCCTTCCACCTTTTAAATCTTCTCCTCACCTTTCTTTCTCCAGTCTTGCCAAAGGGTTTCGGGCCAAAATGTTGACTGTACTTTTTTTCCCATAGGTGCTGTCTAGTCTGCTGAGTTCCTCTAGCATTTTGTGTGTGTTGCAGTGTTTCCAGATTTACAGAGAAGAGTAAAGCATTTCTCTCTTGTGCCTCTTCTCAGCCAATCAGTTGATGCTAACTAGTGTAATACTCACAATATATATTCATTGGCCACTTTATTAGGGACACCTTTACATTTGCTTGTTATTGCAAACATATGACAGCAACTCAGTGCATAAAAGCATTCCATCATGGTCAAGAGACTGCGTTGTTCAGACCAAATGTCAGAATGGAAAAGAAATGTGATCTACGTGAGTTTGACTGTGGAACAATCGTTAGTGCCAGACCAGATGACTTGAGTTTCTCAGAAAATGCTGAACTTTTGGGATTTTCATGCTGAACCTTTTCTAAAATGACAGAGAATGGTGCAAAAAACTAGAAACAAACATCCAGTGAGTGGCAGTTCTGTGGGCAAAAATGCCTTGTTAGCATCAGAGGTCTGGTTTAAGCTGACAGGAAGGAGACAGTAACTCAAATAACCATGCATTACTGCATTGTTGTGCAGAAAAGCATCTCCGAACGCACCACAAGTCGAACCTTAAAATGGATGGGCTACACCAGCAGAAGACCACAAACGTGCACTCAGTGGCCACTGATAAGGTCACTAATAAAGTGGCCACTGGGTCTATACAGAGAGAGCATTTTGATCCATGGTACAATTCTTAAAAGTGTACACATTCTGTTTTATAGGCCATATAGGTTACAAGACCTAAGGGACAAGGAATTTCATATTATCTTAGATCGCAATAATATCTATACTTTAAAAATATTTAATTTGGAATACTGCCATCTCTCATTCCACCACCCATACTGTCTGAAGGATAAGGCAGGAAATTAAAACAATGAAGATTTGATTTAAATGTGAGGACCATGTATTTTGTTTCTAATTTGCTAAGCCTTCAATAATTCACATTAATGCACACAAAATTCCCTTGTGTTTATAATAACTCACGTCAATTGTCCCTGACTTTTAGAGGACCAGCTATTTTTTCCCCAATGGTGCACATTTGCATTAATGTTTTAATGAGATTTGCTTTGACCAGACTGAACAAGGAACTAATAGCTAATGAAGTTTATTAGAAAGAACTGAAGTGCCTGTTTCACAATGGTTTCTTCAAAGATAAACCTGCTGCAGCAGTATCTCTGACCTTTACTGATGGAACAGCTTTATACAAGGAAAAGTGAAAAAAAAAATTATGTTTTTATTCTGAATTCTCTTACTAGGTCAAGTTTATAAATGTGTAAATTTTGTAATTTTGATATGATAATTTGACAGGTAGGACAATTATGTTCATTATGCAAATGTTTCACTGTTTGATGTTAGCTGTCAGTTAATACAACACTAAGTCATGAAACAATGGATTAGCAGAAATTATTTGGTGAAAGTAGCAGTAACATTTGCACCAATTTTTCAGTGAAAATCTGCTGATCAAAACATCTCAAGTTCCTTAAATCATTGCACCTGCCCCCCAATACATTAACAATCAACTTCAAAACACTATATCAATAATTCTGTAAAAAAACAATTACAACAAATCAGATTTTTTTCAATATGAGATGTAATGCTAAGGTTTTCTGTATTCCTGAGATATAATTTGTGTATGGTAGAACAGCTGAACAGGTAAAGTCATTCATGAAGACATTTGCGTTGTGAACTGTAACTGCTTGGAGAGGAGAAATTGCAGAAAAAGCAATAGAGTGAGGAATGGTGAAGGGGAAGAGCTGAGAGCTGGGAGAAAGTCAAAATGCAAAGGATGGATGGTGTATGGAAGCGAGTAAAACTGATAAAACTAGGGTCTGAGGGCTGTCGAGGAGACTATGAGGCTGTGAGATAATTGAAAATGATGAGAAGGAAAGGTAGAAGGTTGGAGACAGGAATGGGAATCTCAGAATGGAATTGAACATCACTTAAAGGGATAGGGAGGAGATCAGGAAGCAGGTTAAATATCAGGTATATCAAGAGGGAGATTTGTGAATGGGATTATGAGATCCATCAGAGAATAGGTGGGGACAAAGTTTCTCAGAACCTAGGGGTAAATGAATAAGGAACTTCCGTGGGGAAAATCAGCACTTTGGATGGACCACCATCAGTCCAGGTAGAGAAAAGCCCTTTAACCAACACTAGAGGAGGCAGACAGTTCTAGCTAAGATTGGCTGTGTTCGAGTCTCTCACCCTACTTGAACTCTGCAAATGTGCATTGTATGCCTCTTGATGGCATTTCAGGTGCTTAGATAGATAGATACTTTATTCATCCCCATGGGGAAATTCAACTTTTTTCCAATGTCCCATACACTTGTTGTAGCAAAACTAATTACATACAATACTTAACTCAGTAAAAAATATGACATGCATCTAAATCACTATCTCAAAAAGCATTAATAATAGCTTTTAAAAAGTTCTTAAGTCCTGGCGGTAGAATTGTAAAGCCTAATGGCATTGGGGAGTATTGACCTCTTCATCCTGTCTGAGGAGCATTGCATCGATAGTAACCTGTCGCTGAAACTGCTTCTCTGTCTCTGGATGGTGCTATGTAGAGGATGTTCAGAGTTTTCCATAATTGACCGTAGCCTACTCAGCGCCCTTCGCTCAGCTACCGATGTTAAACTCTCCAGTACTTTGCCCACGACAGAGCCCGCCTTCCTTACCAGCTTATTAAGACGTGAGGCGTCCCTCTTCTTAATGCTTCCTCCCCAACACGCCACCACAAAGAAGAGGGCGCTCTCCACAACTGACCTATAGAACATCTTCAGCATCTCACTACAGACATTGAATGACGCCAACCTTCTAAGGAAGTACAGTCGACTCTGTGCCTTCCTGCACAAGGCATCTGTGTTGGCAGTCCAGTCTAGCTTCTCGTCTAACTGTACTCCCAGATACTTGTAGGTCTTGACCTGCTCCACACATTCTCCATTAATGATCACTGGCTCCATATGAGGCCTAGATCTCCTAAAGTCCACCACCATCTCCTTGGTCTTGGTGATATTGAGACGCAGGTAGTTTGAGTTGCACCATATCACAAAGTCCTGTATCAGTTTCCTATACTCCTCCTCCTGTCCATTCCTGGCACACCCCACTATGGCCGTGTCATCAGCGAACTTCTGCACATGGCAGGACTCCGAGTTATATTTGAAGTCTGATGTGTACAGGGTGAACAGGACCGGAGAGAGTACGGTTCCCTGCGGCGCTCCTGTGCTGCTGACCACCGTGTCAGACCTACAGTCTCCCAACCGCACATACTGAGGTCTATCTGTCAAGTAGTCCACTATCCAATCCACCATGTGAGAGTCTACTCCCATCTCCGTTAGTTTGTGCCTTAAGATCTTGGGCTGGATGGTGTTAAAGGCACTAGAGAAGTCAAGGAATGTAATCCTCACAGCACAACTGACCCCATCTAGGTGAGAGAGTGATTTGTGCAGCAAATACGTGATAGCATCCTCCACTCCCACCTTCTCCTTATACGCAAACTGAAGAGGATCCTGGGCGTGCCTGGTTTGTGGCCTCAGATTCTGTATTATCAGCCGCTCCATGGTCTTCATCACGTGCGACGTCAAGGCAACAGGTCTGAAGTCATTCAACTCCTTTGGTTGTGGTTTCTTCGGTACCGGGACAATACAGGATGTTTTCCACTGTCTGGGTACTCTTCTCTGCTCCAGGCTCATGTTGAAGATGTGCTGTAGTGGTTCTCCCAGCTCAGTCGCACAGGCCCTCAGTAATCGTGGGGAAACTCCATCCGGTCCAGCCGCCTTGCTGGTACAGATCTTCCTCAGTTGACCTTCCACCTGTGCAGCTGTAATCCTGGGCGTGGGCAAGGTCTCCTGTGAGTGGCTATTTTCCTGTGAGGGAAGTAAGCTTAGTGTACACTACAGAGGCAGGCCCTTTTGTCCAACTTGTCTATAACGATTAAATTGCTCATCTACATTAATCCCATCTTCCTTAAATTCCCTTATATCCCTCCATACCTTTCTATCCATGTACCTGTTAAATAGTTTAAAACATTGCATGTGGACCTGCCTGTATCATTTCCCCTGGCAGTGTGTTGCATATGCCCCCCACCCTCTGTGCAAAATATTGTTCCGATCTTTCATAAATATTTTTCCTCTTGGTTTAACCCTATGGCCTCCAGTTTAAGATCTCCTACCCTTGGAAAAAAGACAGTGTCTTACTACTCTATGGATGCCTCTTATAACTGTATCAAGTTCTGTCACTCCTTAGCTTGTCACTCCTTGTAAGTAAAGTTCTCTATTCCAGGTAACAGCCTGGTGAATCTCTTTTGCACTCTTTCTACTGTTCCCAAATCCTTTTTGGAGTATGGTGACTGTACTGCATTCCAATTTAGACTGATCAATGTCTTGTATGGCTGCACCATGATGCTCCTTCTCTTCCACTGTACCCCCTCCCCCCCCCACCTCCAGAAGACAAGCAAGATAGACACATTTTTCACTACTGGGGTCTGTCTATATCACTCTTTTCTGGGAGTTATGAACCCAAGGTTCCTTTGAGTATTCACACTTCTGAGATCCCTGCTGTTTACTGTCAATGTCCAGATGGTATTAGGTGATCCAAAATGCATTACCTTACATATTATGGATGAAATATAATTCCATCTGCATTTACTTTGCCCATTTTTCTGTATGATCTCTGTCCCTTAGACAACCTTCTCCAACTACCAATAACTATATCAGACTTTTGAGTTATTAGCAAACAATTATCAAATCTTAATTTTGAGGTAGTTGCAGCAACAGTGTTACCTGCAGCTGAGTTGAAAACCTCCTGTTACATTGTCTGAACTTAACGATAAATTAAATCCACTTCCAGGATCACCACCATTGCTAACGTGCATGGAAAAGCAAGTTCAGTATTGAATAATGTACAACATTCTGATAGTGTGTACATTTATCACCAATAGCTGGTCAGGTCAGGAATGAATGTTTGGTTAATTTTGTTGGGATATAGTGAAGGGATTTTCTGTCAGATATTCCTTCTTCTGTCAGCTTTACATCAAAGGGCAGAGAAAAATCCAAGTCAATGTCAGGCAATGGAAAAAGGGAAGAACATAAACAACAGGAGGCCATTCAGCCCCTTAATCCTGATCTACCTTAGAAGAGGTCATGGCTAATCTCTTACAATAGTGCTGCATTCTTGCACTTATCACATATCCCTCAACTCCACAAATATCTGAAACGATATCAGTCTCCATCTTGAATATAATCAGCAACAGAGCCTCTACTGTTGCTGTGGGTGGAAGATTCCAAAGGTTTTTGACTATCTAGGTGAAGAAATTTCTTTTCATTTCTTTCGTGAAAGACTAACCACTTATTCTAAGCCTAAGACTCTTGCCTCTAGATACTTTCCTGTGTCTTTTGCCTCTACTGTGGTCAGGATTTGGGCAGGTTGTTTGGCAAGCCTAAACAGTTAAGCTCGAAAGAATGTAAGGAAATATAATCGAGTCTGATCCCAGTACTGAGCTGTACACGTCTACTGAGGCAACAGAAGAATGGATGCATAATTGTCCCAAACTGTTCTGTGATGGGTGCTTCTTCAAATAAAGCATCACCTTCCTGGCCAAAGGAAAATTGCTTGGGAAATAATGCCATTTATTGTATGAATAACAAGGAATTTGTATTGGATCCACAAGATGGCAGCACATTCAGGCACAATGACCACTCCATCTTTGGGTGTAATAGTTCATCCATGCATGTCTTTGTTGACTTGACTTTGAAGGGTGAATTGTACTGCCTGGTGTCTAATAATCACACTGATTTTCAGGTGAATTGCATTGGAAAGAAAAATTGCTACGTGTCAAAATGTCTGATCTGAAATCAGGCAATATTTGTTGACATTTCCCTTTAATACTTAGCTCTCATATTTGCTTGCTGCAGATTACACCAAAGGTTTCTCATTCCACAGGATCAGAGCAAGAACTACAAAAAATAAATTGAATTTGCAAAGCATATTTCATAGCCCACATTTTAACATGCTATTAACTTGCTGAAAGTTATGAAACCTAGAGGAAAGAGACTAGATTTGGCCAACAAGGCAATGAAAACGATAAAGAATTTACCATTCTATCTGTTGAAATAATGATTGACTGTGATGTTCTTTAATTGTGACATTTCACAAAGCAAGGTCAGTTCCTTCAATCAGAGTAGAAGTGTGGGAGTTATGTTGGGCATTTATTTCAGCTTCAAAGAATAGTTTATGATAGAAGCTTGCAATGCTTCGTGTAGCTCAAAATGAGTGAGGACAAAATGCCTATCCCCTAGGACAGTGTGAAAGTATGATGATTAATGCTTTGCAACAGCGAACACCCACACAAACTACACTTTATTTCAGTTCAAAAAGGTAGACTTCTTGGAAGGTGATGTTATTGGGTTCACTGTGAACAAAGTACTAAACAGAAAAGGAGATTCTAAATTCTATCTAACAGATACTTTATCTATGAGTACCCTCACCATACGGAGGTTATACTGTATCAACCAGCTCTTCAGAGACTAGCTTACTCCTGTTTAGTCTTTGGGCAGGTCTGGCCCAGTAATTGAGAGGTGGGCTCCTAGTTCCTACCAAGGAGATACTTCCAGCTAACAAAGTTGTTTAAACAGTATGTTTTTTTAATATTATACATTTAAATTTAGACCAATAGTTCTTCATACACATTTAAAATTCAGAGGATATCTGATTTAGAAACAATTTCTGAATTATAAAAGATTTATATACTACAAAGTATTTCCAATCATAGCTATAATTCTCAACAACAAAAAGCAATCCATCAAGTTGTATATGAACAAGTCATCTATCACAGAAACCACAAGTTGAGTAATGAATTCTAGTTCTTTCTGTAACCCCATCTCGTTGTCATTCCTAACAATCCTAGTCCCTTAATACAGCTTGAGTACCCCCCTATCCAAAGTGTTTTGGATTTCAGAATTTTTTGGAATATATAAGATAGCATGGCATCACCATCATTTCTGACTTTGAAAGTATAGAAGTCTTTGTCTTAGATTTGGTCATCACACATGTACTTAACAGTAAAAAATATTAGTTATGTTTTGTCACACCAAAACACAAACTAATTGAAAAGAAAACTAGAGAGTTGGGAGATAAGTCGGGTAGTTCGTTTTTACTTTGATCAAGGCACATATGTATCACATGGTACCATCATGTATGAAATTCATTTTTGACCTATAATTAAATGATCAAGAACATTTAAACAATATACTTACAATATTACTCAAATACTCCTAAAATATTAAATACATGATAATTATATTACAATATAATGCAAATACAATGTGTGCAGGGTAGCAAAAGCAGCACAGCAGCATTGGGAGAGAATACATACCTGAATTAGCTGTTGAACAATGGCAAACAACGACAGGCTTTCAGTCTCCACCTACAATGTCATGTTTTTGTTAAAAGGTTACAGTACACTTTGCTTTTATCCCTTACATAAAACCCCGGAAAAAAAACCAATCAGCATTGTAGAGTTGTTCTGGTGTTAGATTTTTGTGATCAGCAGATGCTTTAAAAATTTAATGCCATGCCTTTTCTTATATTTCTGCAACCAGCCTGCTGAATATTCACAATTACCTTCAATTTTCAGTTAGTTCTGTTAGATCTTTGCTTGTTTTATGATCAGCCTACTGTCAAGCAGTGTTTGTTCATTCCATTGTGCTGAAAAAATCTTTGGTTTTTTGCTTTATCCAGTGTTTATCTATTTTGCATTAACTTCTGTTCATTACATATTACTTCTCAGAATTGGCTGTATTGCAGTGACCTGTGCATCACCTGGGAACCTTTGCAGCACCTGTGGAATTTGTGACATCATGTCAGCATGCAATAATTCAGATTTCTGAATTTCAGGTAAGGGTACTAAACCTGTATATATACTGTTTTTCTACTAGTTAATATTTGAATGTGATTGTTTTCAGATACCTTTGCTGGAACAAAGTAATTCACACAGATGATCTAAAAACTTTGGAGACAGAACATAATCACCCAAAATTAATGCTGTGAGGGCTGAAATATCCCACCCATCATACCTGTGACCATGTTTGATGTGCTAAGTGACAAAAATCAAAGACCAACTTAGCTATCATTGTCTGGTTTGATACAGGCCAATTAACATAACCCCAATGTTTTATGTCAGAACATTGGTTGAAAGTTTAACTTGGTTTAAAAAACAACTCTGACCCTTTGGAAAAGTCATGCTGTTTTGTTAGAAAGCTGAATTTAGAAATAAGCCTCTTGGGCCCTGGAAAGTGAATGTCCATTCCAGGAAAAGGACATCTGAAATCAATTCTTCAGTTGCTGGGACATTACTTTTGCTGCTACTGAAGTTCTCCCTCTAGTTCCTGTTGGCATCTGTCATACAAAATAGTGGTCATATGCAACAGTTATAAAATAGATAATCAATTATTGAATGGGGATATGACAAGATAATAGTTTAGACATCATTTGGACTACTGAGTGTGCTGTTTCTTGGAAAAAAATTGCACATTTCACCTACTTTTGCAGTGAGTGGAGAAAAGGTGCTCAAAGAAACAGTCCCCATTGTACATCAGATCTTTACTCCATCCACCACAAAAGGTAGGATCTCTCAGTGGCCACCCATCTCAATTTGACCTCCTTTTCCGAAAGTGCCTGTCCATAGCCCCCTCTACTGCCAAGATGAGGCCATACTCAGGTTGTAGTAGTAACACCTCATTCCTTCTGGGCCACCTACCTGATATGAAAAATTATTCCTCCATTCTCTCTCCTCCCTCTCTTTCCATTCCCCATTCTGTTTCCCCTCTCTGCCCTTCTCCCTCTGGTGCCCCCCTCCTTCCCTTTCTGTCACAGTCAATGATGCTCTCCTATTAGATCACTTCTGCTTTAGCCCCTTAGCTCTTCCACCTATCACCTCCCAGCTTCTTACTGAATCACCCCCCCCCCTTCACCTTCCCCCTCACCTGGTCTCATCTATCACCTGCCAGCTGCTACTCCTTCCATTCCCTCTACCCCCACCCCTTCCAAGTCCTGATGAGGGGTTTTGGCCTGATACATCGACTCCTTCCTCCTCTTTGTAGATGCTGCCTGACTTGCTGAGTTCCTCCAGCATTTTGTGCACTTCTTTTTAATATGGAACTTGTTCAAATCTATCTGCCTTTGGAAGAAAACCCTAGTAGAAAAAGTACTGGCCTTTTACTGCAATATTTTATTTTGTGTAATACATTACCCTTATGGTTAGTTTAATTAATTAGTTAGCATTATTAATTTCCCAGTGTCTTAGAAATAGTGTGAAGTTACTGTAGAAATTTCCACCATCTATTCAGTCATAGCAATCTATATCAAAAGACAATATAGAAGGAAACAGATCCCCACTGGATCATTGCTTCATTTTGTTTAAGTCTATTCCCTCTGTTTATAACCATTTCTCCCAATACAGGTAGCTTCCCCTAATGCACTTATCAAAGATAGACATGTAATGTTTTGAACAATGCTAACAATAATTCTCCCTTCTACTGGTACAGCTGGGTAGAAAACATTTCCAGCCTTTCTACATAACTGAGATTTCTCTCCAGGTATTATTTTAAACAAACCAGAAAACACTGAAAATTACCAGCAGGCCAGGCTGCATCTGTGGGAAGTCCAGATAATAAATACAAGGTTCAAAATCTTCCTGCTTTCTGGAGGGAGCGAGCAGGACAAGAGGAAAGAGGACTGTCAGAATCTACATCTATCAAAGGTGTTCAGGTAATATTTTTCCTTCCTGAACTTTTATAACAGATTAGTTTAACCAGCTATGCAGTTCTGGTTACCACATCATGAGGGATGTGATTGTGCAAGAGAGTTTAGAGGAAGTTCATCAGGATATTGTCTGGAATGGAATGTTTCAATTATGAAGAAAGGTACAGAAAGGTTCAGTTTGTTTTCCTTGGAGTGGAAGAGCCTAGGGAGATCCTTAATAGCTCATAGATAATTATGAAGCATAAATTGCCACTCTTACTTGAGCAATACTGATCGACTGCAGAACAGGGCCTTTTATTCTTTGTTGCATGGAGAACTGAAAGGAGATATAGATGTACAAGATTACATCTGCTTTGGTTTGGGTGAAGAGTCAAGTTACACCTATCTATTGAAGTTAAAAAATTCAGGATTTTACCTCTTATGACAGGAACCCACTGCCTGTAGGGTAATGGAACTAGAAACCATTAGTACGTTTCAAAGTGAATTCTCAAAGCACGAGATACAAAAACTTGCAGGTCCATAGGGAAAGAGTTGGAGAGGAGGACCGACTAAATTGCTCAATGGAGAGCCAATACAAACCCCTTTCTGAATGACCCTTTTCTGTGCCATGTGATTTTATTTACTGTTAGATCTGGACAAAGACCACATTGTCAGGGTGTATGGAGGTCACTGGACCCATCAGATTTTTTCTGCTGAGAGATTTAGGAAAAAAAATGAACACAAAGCCCCACTTACACAGCCAGCATCCTGGAGCTTTGGATATTTATAGGCTGCAGATGGAAATGTTTACATTATCTTGTAGCTTTGCATTCACTGCTGGGTAAGAGAGTGTACTACTTTCTTTCCATTCAAAGAAGAAAATACATTACATTCTCTTGCTAAAGAGCAGCACAAGCAATTTTGAGTATTACATTCCCCTCCACAGTGAGGATGCCTTCCTATTGAAGCCATAGGATGACCAATGACATTATTTTAATGTTTCACCAATCAGACATCACTTATTTGATATTTCTGGATAATAAACTGGAAATTAATTCACAAATCTCCTAAGTAGCAATATGCTGTTAAACATTCAACAGGGAATAGGCACAATTCCAGATAATGGTGACTATTTGGAAACTTGTCATCTCATTTTGCAGCAGGATCATTTTTCCTCCAAATTATATGTAATGCAAAAGAAAATGTAGTTGCACTTGAAGTTCCAACTTTATTCATCTAAAAACTGATGAAAAATATTTACTTGCATAGTAGCAAACTTTACTAATCCCATTTCTCCTGAAACCAAGAACTGAAAGTGTCAACATAAGCTGCCTATTTGTCTCGCTGACATTCCCCAACCTCCCACTGCCTTAAATGGGCAGAGTACCTGAGGCACATACATGTCAGGGTCCATGATCACTCTCAGCTTCTGAAGTGCAGAGGCTCATTCCAGGCTCCTGCCACAGATCTATGTTGCATCTCACAGCTTGATGCTTACTGCTGCATGAGGGAGTTCACCAATCACAGGAACAGCACACCAACTATTTTGCTTCAGTCACAGAAGTAGCAGAATTGACAATCCAAATCAGGTTTACTATCATGTCATGTTGTCATGAAATTTGATGCCTCAGTGGCAACAGTACAATTCAATACATAATCAAAAACTATGAATTCATGTACATACATACATGATAAATAGTTAAATTCAATAAGTATTGCAAGGATACATCTGCATTACAAGCTTCCTCAAATTATGCAGATATTGATATTTTTGCAGTCTCCCTGTCAGCATTCTGACTGAAGCAGTTGGATGAATCCCAAGAGATTGCCTGTGACCCCAAGCACAATGGGCATGGTTCCTGTGAGAGTGTTTTTTTAATAAAAAAATCACCCTTATCCATGCCTTTCTAAGCCCTGCAAGCACTCTTCCATCCCCCTGTCCATTATTGCAGTATACGTTTATGGAGTTATGAAGTTGTAAGCCTGACCGAACTATTTTTACTGACAGGAGAAGAGGCCAAGGCAGGTTACCAGCTCCTTAAAAGCAGTTGCTTTAGGCAGATGGGGCTTGTCAATTGTCAGATGTGGCTGGCAGCTCATCTAGAAGGAAAATTCTGATCTCAAACCTCTGCTGCCCACTCATGGTGAATGCTTCTGGAGTAAACCCCAAGTATAAAATCCAGAGCTGGAGTCCCAAAGCCACTCCTCTGTTGAGTTCAATGCTGACTGGTAACTCCTGTGACACTGCTGGTGTCAATCTGTATTGGTCTCTACCATTCCTCTGGGTTCATCAGAAGTGTGGAGAGGGGGAGCTTGCAACATGGGCAACAGCTTGCTCTCCATATTGTACTGCCCAGATTTGCATATCTATACAGCTAGGTCACAATACAAGACATAGGAGCAGATTTAGGCCATTCAGCCCATCAAACAAAATGCTGGAGGAACACAGCAGGCCAGGCAGCATGGGAAAGAGCACAGTTGACTTGTTGGGCCAAGACCCTTGCTGAGGGGTTTCAGCCTGAAATGTCAACTGTACTCTTTTCTATAGATGTTGCCTGAACTGCAGAGTTCCTCCAGCATTTTGTGCATGTTGCCAGGACTTCCAGCATCTGCAGATTTTCTCTTGTTTGTGATTCAGCCCATTGCAGTCTGTGGCAGAGCATTTCACAGGTTCAGTACTCTTTAGCCAAAAAGATGTCTTCTTACCTCTACTCTAAAAGGTCACCCCTCAATTATGAGGCTGTGCCTCTAGTTCTGGACACCCCCACTATAGGAAACATCCTCACCACATACACTCTATTTAGGTCTTTCAGCATTCAATAGGTTTCAATGAGATCCCCACACAGTCTTCCAAGTCCCAGTGAGTACAGGCCCAAAGCTGCTACACACTCCTCATGTTAACTCTCTCATTCCCAAATCATCCTCATGAACCTCCTCTAGACTTTCTCCAATGAGAGCACATCCTTTCTGAGATATGGGGCCCAAAACTATTGACAGACCTCCAAGTGCAGGCTGACTAATGTCTTAAAGGCTCAGCATTATCTCCTTGCTTTTATATTCTATTCCCCTTGAAATAAATGCCAACATCATATTTGCTTTCTTTACCACAGACTCAACCTATGAATTACTATCCGTGGTCAACTCTGACAGAGGCCTCAGAGTCAGGAGAGTGTATAACAGAATGGTTCTTTCAGCTCATTGATTCCATGTCAAAATTTCTACTCATTTAGCTTGATTCTATTTGCCTGCAATAGAACTATATTGCTTCTATGCCTTATATGTTTAATTGCCAGTCTAAATGCTTCTTAAATGTAGTGACTGTAGCTAACACCAGCACCTCCTCTGATGGTACATTTTAGCTGAAAAATTACTCCCCTGAAACTCCCTTTAAAACTCATTTCTCTCACCTTAACCTTGTACTTGTCAGGACACTGGAGCAGGGATCCAACAGCAGACCCAGTACTGTGCACACAGTGATGTTAATTGAGTAACAAACCCCAAGGTGCAAAGTCAGCATCAAAGTTCAGGCAGAGATCAAAACATCCAAAGAAATCCAAAATCAGGAAACAGGCAGAGTACAGATACAAATACTGGGAAAATTCACTGACACAATCTGGCAACAAGCAGGTGAAAGCACAGGACTGAAATACACTGAGCAATAAGCAGAGAGGCAGATGATAGGTGGAGCACAATGAGACACAGGTGGCAGCAATACAGGTAGTAATGAGAAACAGATGAGAGGTGGAGTACTCAGTGATACAGGGGCTGGAGCAGAGCAGGAGCGGGGGACACGAGCACATGGCAATACAAAACCACAGACTGACAGCTAGGGGGAAACACACAAAAAGATAGTTCAACTGGAGGTACTGACAGTACCCACCCCTCAATGAATGCCTTCTGGCATCATGGCAGGTAGAGCTGGGTGCTGGCGATGTAAGACCCTGATGAGAGAGGGGTCTAGGATATTATGGGCGGGGACCCAGCACCTCTCCTCAGGACCGTAGTCCTCCCAGTCTCCCAGACTGGGTACTGGAGGCCACGGCCCCGGCGACAAACGTATAGCAGTTGACACACCATGAAGGCCTCTGACCCATCAATGAGCCGTGGTGGAGGTGGGGGTTTGGGGACAGGACACAGGGGGTGGCTCATGAAAGGCTTGATGTGGGACACATGGAAGGTGGGATGAATGCAGCGGAGAGTGGAGGGGAGCCTGTGGGCTTCCGGGAATCCACTTTGAGGGGCAGGTCTCAGGTTGAAAGCCACACACGCTGTCCCTGGTGGTAACGTGGGGTCTTGGAGTGATGGCGGTCAGCTTGACGCTTGATCCTATCAGAGGCACGGAGAAGGGCAGGGCGAGTGTGCCTCCACGTCCGCTGACAACGGTGGATGAATGCCTCGGCAGATGGAACGCCAGCCTCTTCCTCCTGGGCGGGAAACAGTGCAGGTTGGTAGCCAAGGCAGCACTCGAAGGGAGACAGACTAGTGGATGAGGATGGATGAGAGTTTATGGCGTACTCGGCCCAGGGTAGCTGCTGACTCCACGCAGAGGGGTTCTGGGAGACCAGACACCGCAATACCGTCTCGAGCTGTTGTTTGGCCGGCTCGGTCTGGCCATTGGTCTGTGGGTGGAATCCTGAAGACAGACTCAGAGGCACCCAGAAGATTACAGAATGCCCTCCAGAAGTTGGATGTGAATTGAGAGCCCCTGTCTGACACAACATCTACAGGTAAACCATGTAATTTTAAAACAGGCAGTACAAGTAATTTAAAAACACAAAATGCTGGCAGAACTCAGCAGGCGAGACAGAATCTATGGGAGGAGGTAGTGACGACGTTTCGGGCCAAAACCCTTCATCAGTAGTCAGACTGCCAGCATTTTGTGCATTTTCTGCCAGCATTTTTTGTTTTTATTCATTTCCAGCATCCGCAGATTCACTCGTGTTGCCTTTGAGTACAAGTAATTTGGTTGTTTCTTTGGCAGAGGGGAGTTTAGGGAAAGGAATGAAGTGTACAGACTTGGAGAAATGATCAACTACTGTCAGAATGGTGTTACCATCTGATGGGGGACGACCAGTGACAAAATTCAGATTCAGAATCAGAATCAAAATCAAGGGCAATGTGGGACCAGGGTCTCTTGGGGATAGACAGGGGTTGTAACAGACCAGCAGGTGACCGGTTAGAGTTCTTGCCTTGAGCACAGACCGAGCAGGCTGAGACAAAGTTGCGGATGTCATCTCCCATTTAGGGCCACCAAAACCGCCAGATGAAGGCCTGAGTGTGCTTGGTTCCAGGGTGACAGGATAACCGGGAAGAATGACCCCACTGCAATACATGTTTTTTTTTAACACTACAGCACAGTACAGGCCCTTCAGCCCTCCATGTTGTGCCGACCCACATAATCCTTAAAAAATGTACTAAACCTACACTACCCCATAACCCTCCATTTTTCTTTCATCCATGTGCCTGTCCAAGAGGCTCTTAAATACCCCTAATGTTTTAGCCTCCACACCATCCCTGGCAAGTCATTCCAGGCACTCACAACCCTCTGTATAAAAAAAACTTACCCCTGTCTCCCCTAAACTTCCCTCCCTAAATTTTGTACATATGCCCTCTGGTGATTGCTATTGGTGCCCTGGGAAACAGGTACTGACTATTCACCCTATCTATGCCTCTCATAATCTTGTAGACTTCTATCAAGTCCCCTCATTCTTCTACGCTCCAAAGAGAAAAGTCCCAGCTCTGCTAACCTTGCTTCATATGACTTGTTCTCCAAACCAGGCAACATCCTGGTAAATCTCCTCTGCATCCTCTCCATAGCTTCCACATCCTTCCTATAATGAGGTGACCAGAATTGAACACAATACTCTAAGTGCGGTCTCACCAGAGATTTGTAGAGTTGCAACGTGACCTCTCTACTCTTGAACTCAATCCCCCTGTTAGTGAAACCATAGGCCTTCTTAACTACCCTATCAACCTGTGCAGCGACCTTGAGGGATGTATTGATTTGAACCCCAAGGTCCCTTTGTTCATCCACACTCTTAAGTAATTGACCATTAATCCTGTACTCAGCCTTCTGGTTTGTCCTTCCAAAATGCATCACCTCACACTTGTCCAGATTGAACTCAATCTGCCATTTTTCTGCCCAACTCTGCAGCCTGTCTATATCCTCTTGTAACCTTCGACAAACTGCAGCTCCATCCACAATTCCTCCAATCTTCGTGTCATCCGCAAACTTACTCACCCATCCTTCCACCTCTACATCCAGGTCATTTATAAAAATCACAAATAGCAGGGGTCCCAGGACAGATCCCTGCGGCACTCCACTAGTCACCGACCTCCAGGCAGAATACTTTCCTTCCACAACTACCCTCTGCTTTCTTCCTTTAAGCCAATTTTTTATCCAAACAGCCAAGGTTCCACTTATTCCATGCCTCATGACTTTCTGGATGAGTCTCTCATGAGGGACCTTGTCAAATGCTTTGCTAAAATCCATGTAGACCACATCCACTGCCCTATCCTCATCAATTTCTTTTGTTACCTCTTCAAAAAACTCAATCAAGCTCATGAGGCACAATCTTCCCTTCACAAAGCCATGTTGACTATCCATGAGTGGACTGTACTTCTCCAAATGCTCGTAGATCCTATCCTTAAGAATCCTTTCCAGTAGTTTGCAGACTACCAACGTAAGACTCACCGGTCTATAGTTCCCAGGTTTCTCCCTATTACCTTTTTAAACAAGGGAACTACATTTGCCATTCTCCAGTCCTCCGGCACTTCCCCTGCAACCAAAGAGGATTCAAAGATCATAGCTAATGCTCCTGTGATCTCTTCTCTCAATTCCCACAACAACCTGGGGTGTATCATATCCGGCCCTGGGGATTTATCAATCTTAATGTTTTTAAGAAGATCCAGCACTTCTTCTTCCTTAATCTCCACATTGTTCAGCACACAGGCCCACTCTACTTCGACCTCATCCTGATCAAGATCCTTTTCACTTGTGAATACTGAAGCAAAGTATTCATTTAGGACCTCCCCAACTTCCTCCACTTCCAGGCACATGTTGCCCTCTTTATCCTTTAGCGGTCCCACCTTCGTTCTCGTCATCCTCCTATTCTTCACATACGCGTAGAATGCTTTGGGGTTCTCATTAATCCTACATGCCGAGGCCTTCTCATGCCCCCTTCGAGCTCTCCTGAGTCCTTTCTTTAGCTCCTTCCTGGCTACCCTATAATTCTCATAAGCCCCTCCTACTTCCTGCTTCTTATATCTAACATATGCTTCCTTTTTCCTCTTGACGAGTTGCCTCACATGTTTCGTCAGCCACGGTTCCCTTTTCCTACCATTTTTTCCTTGCCTCAGTGGGACAAACCTATCCTGAACCCAGCTCACGTGGTCCCTAAACTTCTCCCACGTTACTTCTGTGCTTTCCCCTTTGAACATCTGTTTCCAATTTACTCTCGCTAGTTCCTGCCTCATCCCTTCAAAATTAGCCCTTCCCCAGTTAAGCACTTTACCAGTTCATCTGATTTTATCCCTTTCCATAGCTATGCTGAAGCTAAGGGAGCTGTGGTCACTTCCACCAAAATGCTCCCCCACCAAGAGGTCTGTCACCTGACCAGGTTCATTACCCAGAACTAGATCCAATATAGCCTCTCCTCTCATCGGCCGGTCCACATACTTCTCAGGAATCCTTCTTGAACACACATGACAAATTCAGCCCCATCTATCCCCCTTGCACGAAGGAAGTGCCAGTGAATATGAGGGAAGTTGAAATCACCCATAACTACTACCCTGTAGTTCCAGAAGAGGTCCTAATGATCCAGAAATCTGAATCCCTGCCCCCTGCTCCAATCCCTCAGCCATGCATTTATCCTCCTCCTCATTCTATTCCTATTCTCACTGTCATGTGGCACAGACAGTAATCCTGAGATTACTACCTTTGAGGTCCTGCTTTTCAACTTCCTTCCTAACTCCCTGTAGTCTTCTTTCAGGACCTCTTCCCTTTTTCTACCTATGTCATTGGTACCAATATGTACCACGACCTCTGGCTGTTCTCCCTCCCACCGCAGGATATCTTGGACGTGATCAGAAACATCCCGGACCCTGGAACCTGGGAGGCAAACTACCATCTGAATTTCTTTCCTGCGTCAACAGAATCGCGTGTCTGAACCCCTGACTATAGAGTCCCCTATCACTACTGCCTTCCTCTTCCTTTCCCTACCCTCCTGAGCCACAGGGCCAGACTCTGTGCCAGAGGCATGGCCACTGTCACTTCCCCCAGGTCTCTCACCACTGTTCCCATCACCCAGCCCAGCCTCAACCAGATTTGTAGACTTGCAATTCCACTGTAAACGGAAAAAATATAATAACATCCATTGTATTCTTATTCTTATAAAGTTTGAGTTTGTATTCTTTGGCACACTTCAAACTTACATAATCTTTCAAAAAGCATGTTATGACATGCTTTAATAATTCTATAGTTTGGAAGAATGGATCAAATCTACCGGGTTTCCACGGGGAAAAGAAGCTAAAACAGGTGCAATAGGAACCGAGGGATTGAGATGTTGGGTTTTATTTTTGATGACTAAGCTAATCCTTCCAATCTATATCTAATTCCATGTTCAAAATTTGAAATCTGAAGTACATTAAAGAAAGCTAGATCCCAAGACAATCACGAAGGTTTGAATGCATTAGAGAGCCCTAACTTCAGGTAACTGTCTAATGAGAGCAACGTGATATTCAGCACAAGAAATTTGGGTGCAAGGATTGCAGAGTAAAACTAGCCTACAACCTTCACTTAGATTACACCTTTAGAGTCGTAAGGGCCTGTATTGTGCTGTTTACTATGTTTCTATGTTACATGACTACTGGTAGAAAACTCATTTTTTAATCTTACTGGTTCTCAGAATATAAATACAAAGTTTTGCATTATCCAACTCAAACTATGTCAAAACATCATTTACTGTCATCTGAAAACATCACAGATTGTTGTAAAAGTGTTCCAACAAAAGGTAAGAAAAATAGTGCAGAATAGAAAACATTGTGATAATGAAGAAATGATCTTAAAGCCATGATGATGAACATCTGATGCTTTCTAAGTCCTTATAATTCCTTTTATATCTCGTCAATGTAATGGAATTTTCTATTTGCTTTGTTACATAAAATATTCCTGTTTTTGTTTAATAGAACAGTTTTTATAAATTATAATTAGATCAATAAATCTAACTCCATCTACAAATTTGTGGTTCATATCACCATGGTGGACCACATCTCAAATACTGATGATTTGGAGTACAGAAAGCAGAGAGAGCTTAGTGAGATGGTGTCATGACAACACCCTTTCTGTCAACGTCAACAAAACAAAACAGCTGGATCTTAACTTCAGAAAGGGGATGTCCTGTCTACATACTACATCCTCCTGTCAACATCACTGGTGTCAAGGTTGAGAGCATAGAGAGCTTCAAGTTCTTGGGAGTAACATCATCAATAGCCTGTCCTGGTCCAACCACATTGATGTCACAGCCAAGAAAGCTCACCAGTGCCTCTACCTCTTCAGGAGACTAAAGAAATTTGGCATGTTTCCATTGACGCTCACCAATTTTTATCAATGCACCAGGGAAAGCATCCTGTCTGGATGCAATAACGGCTTGGCACATCACCACAAGAAACTGCAGAACATTGTGGACGCTGCACAGGACATCATGGAAACAGCCTCACCTCTATGGACATTGTCTATACTTCTCACTCGCTCTTCTCCCCTCTCCCAACAGGAAAAAGATACAAAAACCTGATAGCATACACTGCCAGGTACAATGGCAGCTTCAATCCCACTGACATCAGACTCTTGAATGGACCTCTGGTACAATAAGATGGGCTCTTGGGCATACAATCTACTTCATTATGATCTTGCGCTTTATTGTTTATATGCACTGCAATTTTCTGGTCATTTTTACAATTTATTCTGTATTAGAAACATAGAAAACCTACAGCACAATACAGGCCCTTCAGCCCACAAAGCTGTGCCGAACTTGTCCTTACTTAAGAAATTACCTGGGGTTACCCATAGCCCTCTATTTTTCTAAGCTCCATGTACCTGTCCAGGAGTCTCTTAAAAGATCCTATCATATCCGCCTCCAGCACTGTTGGTGGCAGCCCATTCCACGCACTCACCACTCTCTGCGTAAACAACTTACCCCCGACAACTCCTCTGTACTTACTTCCAAGCACCTTAAAACTGTGCCCTCTCCTGCTAGCCATATCAGTCCTGGGAAAAAGCCTCTGACTATCCACACAATCAATGCCTCTCATTATCTTCTACACCCCTATCAGGTCACCTCTCATCCTACATCGCTCTAAGGAGAAAAGGCTGAGTTCACTCAACCTATTCTCATAAGGCATGCTCCCCAATCCAGGCAACATCCTTGTAAATCTCCTCTGCACCCTTTCTATGGCTTCCACATCCTTCCTGTAGAATGGAAATTACACTTTATGTTCACAAACATGAGAAAATCTGTAGATGCTGGAAATCAAAGTAATGCACATAAAATGCTGAAAGAGCTGCACAGGTCAGGCAGCATCAATGGAAAAGAGTAAACAGTCAACATTTTTGGGCTGAGACCCTACATCAGTACAGGAAAAAAAGAGATTAGAATTCGGAGTTAGAAGGTGGGGGAGAGAGGAAGAGGTACAAGATTGTAATTCCTCCAACCAGAATGTGGCCTCATCGCGGCAGTAGAGGAGGCCATGGACTGACATGTTGGAATGGAAATGGGAAGTAGAATTGAAATAGGTTATCACCAGGAGATCCTACTTTTTCTGGCGGATTTGGCGAAGCAGTGTCCCAATCTACGTTGGGTCTCACAGGTATACAGGAGGCCACTCCAGGAGCACCGTATACAGTAGATGACTTCATCAGACTCATAGCTGAGGTGTCGCCTCACCTGGAAGGACTATTTGGAGTCCTGAATGGTAGTGAGGGAGGAGATAAAGGGACAGGTGTAGCATTTGTTCCGCTTGCATGGATAAGTACCAGGAGAGAGACCAGTGGGGAGGGACAAATAAACAGGTGATCCTCACTCTTAAATTCCTCCCTTGGCTCCTCTCACTTACCTCAAACAAAACATGTAGCCATGGATATTCACATGGTTCCTAGCTATGCCTGCCTTTTCTTTGGCTTTCTGGAACAATCTATTTTCCAAGTCAAGCTATGTTTTGACTGGCTAGCCTCCAATCTGATGGCATGAACATCAATTTCTCGAACTTCTGGTAATTGCCACTCCCACTCCCATTCCCATTTACCTCTCTCACCTTATCTCCTTACATGCCCATCACCCCTGCTACTCCTTCCTCCCTTTCTTCCATGGTCTTCTGTCCTCTCCTGTCAGATTCCTCCTTCTCCAGCCCTTTATCTCATTCACCAATCAACTCCCCAGCTCTTTATTTCACCCGTTACCCCCTCCCAGTTTCACCTATCACCTACGACCTTGTACCTCTTCCTCTCCTCCCACCCACACCTTATTACTCTGACTTCTATTCTATTTTTTCTAGTCCTGATGAAGGATCTTGGCACGAAACATCAACTGTTTACTCTTTTTCATTTGCTGCCTGGCCTGTTGAATTCCTCCAGCATTTTGTGTTTGTTACTTATCACTTATTTTGTGTATTCTCAGCTTAATCTAATATACTCAACATATTCATTGAAACCTTAGTAAGTGAAATCACAGAGAGGACTTTCTGAAGCAACTTCCTGCCAGGAGTTCTGGACGCAGACTCCATGAGCAAGGGTTATATTAGAAGAATTGTAGCTTCAGGACTTTCACTTCAATAGGTGGCCCACCATAGTGTTGAAGTACCTGCTTTCCAGTGGCCTGAAATGCAGAGTAATTAGTGACTGGCTTCCTTCAGTTGTAAAGGTTATCTCAGCATGGTGGTAATTCTCACCATCACCGTGAGCACAGCTAACATTTTATAAGTTGAATAAATTGCGGCTCGAGATATCCTGAGGGGCAATGCAGCACAGTACAAAAGGAAATTGTCCCACAGCTGTTCCTCAGTTCAAGAGTAAATAATTCAAAAGCCTGTAATTTTGACAGAAGACTCTGCAACAAAGGACTGATCATGTCACATTATTAAAATTGCTCTATTCTGTTAGATAATTACACATTTCCAATGAAAATTACCTTGAATTGATAGCAGCCTATAAATCACCTGTCATCCACTGTCTATTCAGCATTCAATAAGTCTTTGCCTATTTTTTGAGCCATCTCTCATGACCAGCTATGTTCGAAGATGTTGACTGAAGTGGAATAGATTGCTGTCTCCTTTCCCTTTATATTATATTGGGTGATACTATACCGAGAATTACTGAATTTATGCTATTTAAAATTAATTACTGATTGAATATTTTAAGGCCTTTTTACTATTCAATCTAGTTTTTCATAACTATTGTCCATATTGAATCAACTGAAACTACTAGCTCAATGTGAAAAACATTTCCCGTCTCCCTTGAACACATCATTCCCCCAAAGATCCTCTCCAGCAGGTGCAAGCATCCCTTGTTTTCATTGATAGCTGCCTTGCCAAAATAAAAAAATGGATTCTGTGTGTGAGAATACATTCACAATACTGCCACTATTAATGTTTAATTAACGAAAACTGGTAAAGCATGAAACTGAACAAGCCACAGAAAAAATATCACAAAGCCCTCATAGATAGCATTTTAAGATTAACACACACAAAATGCTAGAGGAACTCAGCAGATCAGGCAACATATATGGTGGGAAATAAACAGCCAACATTTTGGGTTGAGATGCTTCATCAGGGCTGGTGAGGAAGAGGGGTGAGGGAGAGGTGGGATTAGCTGGCAGGTAATAGGTGGGTCCTGATGAGGGGGACGTTAGGAGGGCTGGCAAAGGGTGGGGTGAAGGAGAATGATGTGAAAGTTTATGAGGTGATAGTTGGAAGAGGGGAAATGCTAGACGAGATGGAATCTGAGAGGAGAGAACAGTAGACAACAGACTGCATGGAAGGAGGTGAGATGCCTGAGGGAGGTAATGGGCAGGACATGAGGGCGGGGGGGGGGGGGTAGGAAGAAGAGAAAGGGCGAGGAAGCTATGGGGAAATTAAAGAAAAAGGGGAAGGAAAACAGAGAGGTGTGGCAACCTGAAGTTCGGGAAATCAATGTTGATACTGTCAAGTTAAGACTACCAAGACAGAGTACTAGATTTTGCTCCTCTAACTTCCATCTGACTTCATTGTTGCAGTAAAGAACATAAGAAATAGGAGCAGGAGTAGACCATCCGGCCCATCGAGCCTGCCCCGCCATTCAATAAGATCATGGCTGATCTGTCCGTAAACTCAGCTTCATCCACTGCCTTTTCCCCATACCCCTTAATTCTCCTACAATGTAAAAATCTATATAACTGTATCTTAAATATATTTATTGAAGAAGCCTCAACTGCTTCCCTGGGCAGAGAATTCCACAGATTCAGCACTCTCTGGGAAAAACAGTCTCTCCTCATCTCCGTCCTAAATCTCCCTTGAATCTTGAGGTGATCTCCCTTAGTTCTAGTCTCACCTACCAATGGAAGCAACTTTTGTACTTCTATTTTATCTATCTCTTTCAAAATTTTGAATGTTTCTATAAGATCCCGTCTCATTCTTCTGAATTCCAGAGAGTATAGTCCCAGGCGACTCAATCTCTTCTCACAGGTTAACCCCTTCATCTATGGAATCAACCTGGTGAACTTCCTCTACACTGTCTCCAAAGCCAGTATATCCTTCCTCAAGCATGGAGACCAGAACTGCCCACAGTCCTCCAGGTGTAGCCTCACCAGTACCCTGTATAGTTGCAGCATGACCTCCCTGCTCTTGAATTCAATCCCTCTGGCAATGAAGGCCAACATTCCATTTGCCTTCTTAATAACCTGTTGTACCTGCAAGCCAACTTTTTGTGAATCATGAACAAGTACTCCCAAGTCCCTCTGCACAACAGCATGCTGCAGTCTTTCACCATTTAAATAATAATATGCTCTTCTATTATTCTTTCTAAAGTGGATGATCTTGCATTTACCAACATTGTATTCCATCTGCCAGACCTTGGTCCACTCACTTAACCTATCTATATCCCTCTGCAGACTCTCCACATCCTCTGTACAATTTGCTTTTCTACTCATTTAGTGTCATCAGCAAATTTTGCTACGTCACACTTCCAAATGATCAATGTAAATGGTAAAACAGCTGTGGGCCCAGCACCGACCCCTGCAGCACCCCACTCACCACTGACTGCCAATCGGAGAAACACCCATTTATACCAACCCTCTGCCTTCTATTGGTTAACCAATCCACTATCCATGCCAGTACACTTCCTCTGACTCCATGCATCCATATCTTATTTATAAGTCTCTTGTACGGCACCTTGTTGAATGCCTTCTGGAAATCCAAGTATATGACATCCACCTGTTCCCCTCTATCCACTGCACTCATTATGTCCTCAAAGGACTCCAGTAAGTTTGTTAAGCAGGACCTGCCCTTTCTGAACCCATGCTGCATTTGTCTAATGGAGCCACTTCTTTCTAAATATTTCGCTATTTCTTCCTTAATAACATAGACAGGCATATCTCTGTGGGGATGGGAAGCAGAATTATCTGCAGAATCTCTGGTGCAACATTTTACATCGTGTATCAGTTATTTGTTATTTTTTTCCCCAGCTAGCCACCTCTGAGTTGTCAAAAGAATTCTAAAAATACACTTGCATGAAAGAAACTAGGTGATTCATACTTCATGGAAGTATATTGCTATATTGCAATGTAGAACATTCTCAGAGTAAATGAAACCTATATGCAAAGAAATATGAATATGATATTTCAATAAAGAAATTAAGAGGCAATATAAACAATAGGTTACTATTTTAAAAAAGAGGGAAAATATAGATATCTAGGTTTGGATTTGAGTAGTTTACTGAAAAAGGCATCTGCAGAAAGTGATTAGAAACGGACTGAGTATCCCAGTGTTTATACATAGCAGTGACAAATACAAAAACAAGGCAGTCATAATAACCTTCAAGAAATATTGGTTCAGCCACAATTGGAGTATTGTGTCCAATTCTTGGCTTCACACTTCTGGGAAGATGTGAACATTTTGGAGAGTGTACAAAAGATATTTACCAAAATGATTCCAGGGATGAGGATTTTAGTTACTTGGAATTGACTGCAGAGGCATCGGAAATCAAGAAATGCAGAGATAGAATAGAAAATGTTCCCGTCAGCATAGGATGAAGAGCTGAAGGTATAGAATAGAGATGATTGGGAATAGAACCAAAAGCAACATGAGAGTTCTTTTTTACTTAAGTAGTTAATATCTAGAATAAATACTCTGCCTGTGATAGTAGTTGACACAGATTCATTTATAGCTTTCAATACAGGCTGAATAAGTATGTAAAAGGAGAGAACTGGAAGGAGTTTGTGGACAAGGTAGGAGAATAGGACTAGATGGATAATTTTTTTGCTTGAATGTGATGAGTGGAATAGTCTTTTCCTGTGCTCTATCCACTTTGTGATTCTATAATTCGAATTGATGAAGCAGATCCTTCAATTATTCTCTTGAAGTGCAGGCATTATCTAGAGTGTGACTTATTTAATTTTGCTTCTTTTGCTTATATTTATTTTAAATTAATCTGTGTAACTTGACTGCAAATCTACAGTATAAATAGGCAAAGAGAAAATTGCATTCTTAATTAAATCATTGAAGCTTGAGCAAATATCTTTACTACTTTTTACTTGTTACGTTTTTAAAACACAATATTGAGTTTGAACACTTTTATTTTTATATCTAACACTGGATTTTAATGAGATTACATTGGAAAAGGGAGCAAATTTGTATGGTAAGGCTGACTGGACACAACAATGACCTCTGTTTCTCTCCTTAACTTCCTACTTAAGAATCACAGTGCTGTCTTTGTTTCGGTCAGGCCTATGTAACTGTTGATGAAAGAATGGGATTTGTCTTTCTCGTCTATGTTCTCCCTTCCTCCTGTTCCCCCGAATAATCAGCTAAAGCCTAACTGTTGTTTCAGGGAAGCAATGAGAATGATCTATTTGTCTGTGGAGAAATGGATTCCAACCCCTGCCTGCCACCCCACCACCACTTCTCCTTTTATTCAGCCCCAAAATTTACCTGATAAAGGCTTGTCTTCAGCTGAGAACTTTAGTCGAACACATCAATGGTCTTTTCTAGCACACGTGACTTCATGTTTTATAAATAAATGCTAGCTTTAAAATGTATTAACATCGTGGTAGCACTGGTTGCTGAATAACAATGGTTCCAGCTCCAAATTGGTAATTTTTTCAGAACATTCCAGTTGAAGATATTGGTTTCATTTATTTCTACTCTTCAACTTCTACTAAAGACATTAGAAACCTCTTTTTCAGCTTTGTCACTGAGAAGCAATTCCATCAGCTACAGTTCAGTTTTTTAGAACACTTTCCCTAGAATTCACATGGTTATTCTTAGATATTCCCTTTGTAAAATACAAAATAGGAGAATGAAGAGAACAAAAAATGTCCAAAGTACATAGGAGACAATGATAAGACAAGGTAAAGCTAGTGTCATCCTTCAATGAACATTGACAGCTCACTGTAATCCTTTAATGTTTCTTTGAGGATAATTGCTTCAACAGACTGTAGAGAAACTGACTTCCTTTGTAAACATATCACCCAATATCTCCTCAAACATAAAGCTAAGGTAGATGTGCTCTGTTACTGTGCTTATAAATATGCACTAAATACTTCTTGCTTGTAAGCCACACATAACACCCTGTAATATCCTTACAATCTATCTCAATGACTTCTGCACCTTGACACTTTGGAGACAAAATCGCAGAATGTTTGGCAGTCATCTGTGATGAGATTCTTGTCCGAGCTGGGATAAGATAATGTGAACAGAGTACACATTTACTAAAGGTCTCCAGGAATTTTATCCAAAAGTCTTTAATGTTTACTGAAGTTAGAGTTAGCTACTTTCGTTTAGATTGGAGATTTACTTTATCAAAGAATCCAGCCTCCCCTCTGTGGACTCTATCTATACACCTCGCTGCCTCAGTGAAGCAGCCAGTATAATCAATGACACCACCCATCCCAGACATTCTCTTTCCTCCCCTCTCACATCAGCCCAAAAGCATGTACCACCAGACTCAAGGACAGTTTCTATCCCACTGCTATCAGACTTTTGAATGGACCTCTTGTACAATGAGATGAGCTCTTGCCCTTACAATCTCTCTTGCTATGAACTTGTACTTTATTATTTGCTCGCACTGCATTTTTAGTAGCTTTTACTCTTTATTCTGCTTAATTGTTATTTCATCTTATTCTAGCTTCAATGCACTGTGTAATAATATGATCTGTCTAAACAATATGCAAGCCAAGCTTTTCACCGTATCTTGCCATATTTGACAATAATAAACCAATACCAGTTCAAATAACAATGCTGATGACTGATGAAGAGATGGTGATCTAATGTATGAACATCACAGGGGCAAGTACTGTCAAGCAGCTATTCTGTTACATCTCAAAATTTTGGTTGAAGCTATTAAAATGGTATAAAAGTGAGCTTAAGGTTGAGGAGTCTCATTAATATAAATCCCTTGGTGCCTGAAGTACTGGAAGCCAGAATTACATTTGAAGTCATAATTAGAAAATAAGAGAGAAAATTGACCTGCTTTTGAAATCATATGTAGCATATTTTGCAATGGGATCTATATGAGTCATAGAGTCAGTGAGTAATGCAGCATAGAAACAGGCTTTTCAGCCCAGTTAGTCAATGCTGACCATAGCATCCTTCCATTTACCCGTGTTCAGTCCAGTATGTTCCAAGTCCCACCTCTCCATGTGCCTGCCCTAATGCATTTCAAATGTTGCAATTATACCTATCACAGCCACTTCCTCTGGCAGCTCCTACCAGGTATTCACTCCCTCTGTATAAAAAGTTAACTCTCTCCCTTCTTACCTTGTATCTGTCTCCTCATGCGTTGAACTTCTCAACCCTGACGGAAAGACTATGACCATCCACCTTATTCATACTACTCAGAACCTTATAAACTTTTATGAGACCACACATCGGTGTCTTGTGCTCCAGGGAATAAAAACACAGCCTGGTCAAACTCTCCCCATAACTCAGGCCCTCTAGTCCAGGCAGCATCCTTGTAAATATCCTCTGCACAATCTCCAGCTTGAAATCTTTTCAAGAGTGACCAGAATTGTACACAATACTCCAAGTGTGGCCTCAGCAGTGACTTATGTAACAGCAACTTAGTGCTGCCACTCCTAAATTTAATGCCCTGGTCACTATTCCTGATATAAAAGTAGAATGTGCTAAAATGCCAATGTGATCAGAATATGTTAGGAGATAATAAAACTATATTATGTCTGGCAAATTTAAGATTGTAAGTGTATTCCCAACCGCAAGTTGAAACTGTGAACCACAATTGGACTGAATTGACTATGGGACTTATTTTCTGTGGTGTCTTTACTTTTTACCTATTGCAGACATAAACAATTCCATGCGATACAATTATCTTCTGTGCTGAGTCCAAGTCAAGAGAACTAACAATATCTGGCGTACTTTAAACACCAAATTTTAGATTTCCTTGGCTAACTGAGTCTATCTTTAAAGTTCCTTATCATTTGTGGAAAAAGTGATCACCATTTTCCTTAAAGTTATTTTGACTGAAAAACATGTTGCATTATTTCATGTTGTCTACCATGTCTGGGTGCAATTTAAATCATGCAGTACTGTTACTTGTGACAGTGTTAATATTCATGGAAAGATCTAATTTAACAGATATTCATCAATTGTGTTATTAAAATGCATCAAAGTGTTTTATGTTTCCTTTTGGAATTTGTGACCTGAACTAAGTTGCATATCATCAGTTTACATCCATTATCCTCAGTTTAGACTGTTAAGGGCTGGGGAGAGAGCTTGTCAGTGCATCAGTGGAAAGTGAGATAACTGGATTTGGATTGGCTAATAAGTCTGTGCAAAAAGGAAGCTGAATTGCTAAAATATATTAGTTATTTTAAAAAATAACTTTTGTTTCCCTAGCTGGAAACAACTATGCTTTACCAGAATTTGCTGATGATAATGCTCTCAGCCAATATGCACGTTTTCACATAATACCATGTTAAGATCAGCATAATCCTAAATGATTAGATGACACATCAGTGACCCCAGGTACTGAGCATGAGGAAAATATGTTGGAATCTAATAGTTGGAATCAAACATTAAGAGTTTGGTCTTCAGTAACTTTAGAGCACATGTGCGAGCTTTAGCGTAAGGCGGTGAGTATTATGATGTTGATCACAGAAAGCTATTAGAGTCATAGTCACATACAACGTGAAAACCAGCCCTTCAGCCCAACCAGTCCGTGCTGACCAAGAGACCCATCCAAGTTAGACCAATTTGTCAGCTTTTGGCTCTTAACTTTTTGAAGTTTTTCGATCAAAGTGACTTTTAAAAGTTGTTATTGAACCTACCTCAAGCACCTCCTGTGGTAGGTTGTACACACTACCTTCACCTTCAAGGACTCCACAACTTTTTTTTTGGTGTGAGTTATCTATCTATCCATCTGCCTGTCTATCTCTTTATTTCTTTAGTTACTGTTTCGACAGTTGGTCTTCTTCTGCATATTGGTTGCTTCTCAGTCTTTGTGTGTAGTTTTTCATTGATTCTATTGCACTTCTTTGTTTTACTTTGAATACTTGCAAGAAAGTGAATCTCAGAGTAGGATATGGTGACCTGTACATATTTTGATAACATGTTTACTTTAAATATGGAAAAATCTGTCCCTCTTTCCTTTCTCATCTTAAACACTTGCCCTCTAGTTCTTCATTTACTACCTTGCCCACCCTGGGAAAGATTCTGAGTGCATTCACCAGGATTCTTCTGGACCCTCTCGCTTGTCAGTACCACCTTTTTTTTTTTATAAGAGGCCCAAAACAGCTCAAAATACTCTGTCTAGTCTGATCAATGCCTTATAAAGTCTGAGCATTACAACTCTACTTTTATATACCAGTCCTCTCAACATAAATTTGTCTTCTTTACCACTGACTCAACCTGCAAGTTAAGCTTCAGGAAACTCTGCACCAGGACCCTCACGTCTCTTCGCAAGCCTGATTTCTGAATTCCATCCCTCTCCGCCCAGTTTAGAAAATAGTCTACACCTTTATTCCTTCTACCAAAATGCATGACCATTCACTTCCCTATACTATATTCTATCTGCCACTTCATTGCCTGTTCTTCCAATCTGTCCATGTCCTTCTGCAGACTCCCTGATTCCTCAACACTACCTGCCCATCCATCTATCTTTGTATCTTCTGCAAACTTGACCAAAAATCTATTGATCCATCATCCAAATAATTGACACATAATGTGGAAAGAAGTAGGCCCCAAACCGACCCCGTGGAGCACTGATATTCACCCGTTCCCTTTTACTGTAAATACCGTATATCTGAAAAACTTTTGTCATTTTCTTTTACATTATTAGCTAGCTTACCTTCCTTTTTGTCTTTTCTCTCCTACTGCCTTTTAAGTTGCCTTCTTTTAGTTTTTAAAAGCTTCCCAGTTGTCTAACTTCCCCCTAAGTTTTGCTCTATTATCTGCCCTCTCTTTTGCTTTTATGCTATCTTTGGCTTCCCTTGTCAGCTGTAGTAGCCACATTTTAGGAATACTTTGTCATTGGGATTTATCTATACTGTGCTTCAAGATTCCTCCTAGAAACTCCTGCCATTGCTGTTCTTCCCTCATCCTTGCTAGTATCCCCTTTCAATCAACTTTGTCCAGCTTTTCTCTCCTGCCTTTCCACTGACTCTCTCCTGACTTTCCTTTAATCCACTGTGATACTGAAACATCTGATTTTAGCTCCTGCCTCTTAAACTGCAGGGTCCATTCTAACAGATTACAAACACTGCCTCCTAAGGGCTCTTTTACCTAAAGCTCCCGAACCAAAACTGGGTCATTACACAACATCCAACCCAGAATAGCTGATCCCCTAATGGGCTCACCCACAAGCTGCTCTATAAAGCAATCTGTTAGACACCCTACAAATTCCTTCTCTTGGAATCTGGCAGAACCCTGATTTTCCTAGTCTACCTGCATATTGAAATTACCCAATGACTTTACCCTTTTTACATGCCCTTTTCCATTTCCCTTTACCCACATTATGTCTACTGTTGGGAGGCCTGTATATAACTCCCATCAGCATCTTTTTACCTTTGCAGTTTCCTAACTCTACCCACAAGGATTGTACATGTTCGGATCCTTTGTCACTTCTTTATATGGATTTGATTTGATTTTTTTAACCAACAGAGCCAACCCAACTCCTTTGCTTACTTGCCCAGAACATCTTACCTGCCAGCCTCTAACTGCACTAGAAGATCATCTACCTTGTACCATATACTGTGATCTAGTCTAATATAGTCTGATATGTTGGTTCATGGTCTCCTCTACCACTACAAGGAGGCTATACTCAAGTTGGAGGTGCCACACCTGATATTCTGTCTGGGTAGCCTCCTACCTGAAAACATGGAAAATTCAATTCTTTAACATCCGATATTTCTCCCCCACCCTATTCTCTCTTTTTCCTTTCGCCAATATAAGCACACTTCTTATGCCTTTTCTTGCCCTTTCTCTGCTGACCATCCTCCTTCCCTTCCTTCCCATGGTCCACTTTCCTCTCCTATCAGATTCCTTATTCCTCGGTCCTTTAACTTTTCCACCTATCACTTCCCATCTTCTTATTTTATTCCTCCCTCCCACCTTCCCCCTCACTCGGCTTCACTTATCACCTCCCTATCACCTGTATTCTCCACCCATCTTCTACAAAACATTGAAGCTGACAGTTCTATATCAGCTACACTCCCATTTAATTTTGTTACTCTGTTTTGTAACAAGAGAAAAGTCTGTGCAAATTGTACAGGGCCTGACAATATTCACTCATTTCACAGATTAAAATATTTAACAATAATAAGAGATAAAAATAAAATAGCAGGTAAGGAAATAATCCAGTAGAGTGTTCAATAGAACACCCAGTGGAATACTGCAAAGCTAATTGAACTATGACCCTACAACATTTGCAAGCTGTAGCGCACCAATGAGAAATTAAACAGCTTACTTTGTTGCAGATTTCACTATCCAGTAAAAAATACTGTAATATTATTTTGTGACTTCAGTGAAACAAGTACGTATAGAAAGAATATGGTAAACACGAGAGATTCTGTTGATGCTGGAAATCCAGAACAACAAACACAAAATGCTGGAGGAACACAGCAGTTCAGAATCAGAAATAGTTTTAATATCACTGGCATATGTCATGAAGCTTGTTAACTTAGTGGCAGCAGTACAGTGGAATACATGATAATGGAGGGAAAAACTAAATCAATTACAGCAAATATATATATAATATTTGATTTACAAATAACGCAAAAACAGAAATAATAAAAGTGAGGTAGTGTTCATAGGTTCACTGTCCATTTAGGAATCTGATGTCTGAGAGGAAGAAGCTGTTCCTGAATCACTGAGTGTGTGCCTTTGGCTTCTGTACGTCCATCCTGATGGTTACAATGAGAAGAGGACGTGTCCTGGGTGATGAGGGTCCTTAATGATGCCTTTCTGAAAGATTACTCCTGGAAGATGTCTTGGTTAGGCAGCTTTTATAGAGAGGAATAAATAGACAATGTTTCAGTGTGAGAACTTCCATCAGATGATATTCTGCAGCTGCTGGAAATCCAGAGTAACAAACAGAAAATACTGAAAGAACTCAGCTCTTCAGGCAGCATCTGTGGAGAGAAATAAACAGTCCATGATTCAGGCTGAGACCCTCTTCGTCAGATGTGACCTGTTTCTCTGTGGTATCTCTGACACCTATGGGGATGCATTTAGCAGTGCAGTCTTCCTGATATTTATGGGCAGTGAGAGGGGAAAGGGATATGAGGGGCAGCTTTCTCACAAAGTATATAGAATGGGTAGCTGGAGGAAGTGGAAGAGGCAGGTAAAATTATAGCATTTAAAAGGCATTTAGACCGGGTACATGGATAGTAAAAGTTTAGAGGGATATAGGCAAATGTAGGGAAATGTAAAATAGCTCAACTCGGTCAGCATGTTCAAATTGGGCAGAAAGGCCTGTTTCTGCGCTGTACTATTTTTAACATGTGCTAGTACTGTTAGAAACTAGTGAGAAAGTGTAGCTCTCTAAATGAACTTAAAAAAAGAAAATAGAAACATAGTTGCTTATTAATCAGCTCACTCGGAAAGTCTGAAGTATTAACACCAAGGAATTTAAAGTTGTTGACCATCTCCACCTCTGATCGTCCAATGAGGACTGGCTCATGGACCTATGGTTCCCTCCTCCTGAAGTCAATATTGAGCTCCTCAGTCTTGCTCACATTGAGTAAGATGGTGTTTCAATTGTCCTCTTATATGCTTGTTGTAACATGAATAAAGACACTAGAGAGACATTGAAGTTACTGGATACGGAAGTGTTTTATTCAACAAAATGAAACACTATTGGAGGAAGAGGCCTGTTTGATCCAATATTACATGACATTTTATTTCCTAAAGATCAAAGGTAGCTGCAGGACAATTCTATAGTTACAATGTGACTACAATGCTTCCTTTGAATTACATATAATTTTTACACTTTCTTCACACCTACACTCCAGACACTCAAAATGAATGTTAATCAGCTTGTCTGGTTTTCAATAAACTCCATGAAGCTATGGTTCAGGGCTGCATTTTAAATGTAATCTACAAATCTGAAGATTTGTTGCTGAAGTTAATATTTGCTGTATACCCTAACTGCAAAATACATCCTAACAATGCTGACTTGTCACCACCACCTACGACAGTAGTATTATCAGCAAATTTGAATATGGCATTGGAGCTGTGCTGGGCCACACATTGATAGGTGTAAAATGAGTAGAGGAGGAGGCTAAGCGCACAGCCTTGTGATGCACCTGTGCTGATGGAGGTTATAGAGATGTTGTTGCCATTTCGGACTGATGTGTCTGCAAATGAGGAAATCGAGGATCCAAATGCACAAAGAGGACTGGAAACTTATTGACCAGTCTTGAGGGGATTTTGGTATTGAATACCATGCTGTAGTTGACAAAGAACACTCTGATGTTTGTTTCTTTGCTGTCCAGATGTTCCAGAGTTGAGTGAAGAGCCAATGAGATAGCATCTGCTGTGGACCTATTGCTCCAGTAGGCAAATTATAGTGGATCCAATTCACTCCTCAGACAGGAATTGAGATTTTCATCACCAGCCTTTTAAAACACTTCAGTACTGTGGATTTAAGTTTTACTGGACTATGGTTATTGATTCAGGTTAGCATGTTCTTCTTAGGCACAGGTACAGTTGAGGCCTACTGTAAGATTCCCTTCATTTTGCTAAAGAGTTTTGCTTATTCTTCCTTGTTGCCCAATCAGTCATACACTTTTGTATGAGACTTTCAATTTCCTATAAATATCAGCATGAGACTTTTTAAAATATGCAAATAGCATGAAGCAAAAACACCATTATAATCTCAGTTTTGATTTTTAAGCTTCAGGACAGCCAGTAAACAAACGGGCTACAGTGCAATCTCTTCACTGTCAGATGAATTTAAAATGGAAAAACAGGCATATGATCAGAGAATAATTTGAATTTCTTCCTACGATTTGTCCCATGATATTCACAGAAACAAATATTTTCTTTGTGTGTTTAGTGCGCTTTGTGTTATGTTTTGTAACTCCAGAAACTAATCAAAAGAAAGACATGGGAGTCAGGATAAACAGGTCTACTCCGTTTTACTTTAGCGTAGTGCGCACACATGACGTTGTGGTGTGTTAACACATGCCATTCATGTACTTCTACATATAACTCGTAATGAATTATGTAATCAAATAACATATTTACAATATTACTCAAATAGCACTGACATATTAAATACTCAACACTTTGCCGTTTGTTTCCTCCGCATTCTGGCCATGGAATGAGTTGATATATTGACGTTGAAGCGTGTAAAATACATTTTTTCAGAATATTGCTTTCCTCCATCTGTCCACCTGCTTCCCTGCATGGGAAGATAATTGTGCTTACACCTGTTGCTTGTACTGAGACCATTTGGAGCATCTGAACTACCGCAGAAATTGAACATTGTACATGAAATATTAGAGCACAGTAAAGGTCATTTGGTCCATGATGTTGTGCCAACTATTTGACCTACTCCAAGATACATTAAAACCTTTCCTCCTACATAGCCTTCCATTTTTCTATCATCCTATCTAAAGGTTTCTTAAATAAATGCAAAAAATACATCTAACTCTAACAGTGCATTCACTGTAACAGTATATTCTGGTTCTCTTGAAATGAATGCTAACATAGCATTTGTCTTCCTCAGCACAGACTCAATCTGCAAATTAACCTTTAGGGAATCCTGCACAAGGACTCCCAAATCTGTTTGAGTCTCAGCTTTCTGTGTTTTCTCTCCATTTAGAAAATTGTTGACCCTTTCATTTCTTCTACCAAAGTGCATGACCATACACTTCCTGACACCGTATTCCATCTGCCATTTCTTTGCCCATTCTCCTAATCTGTCTAAGTCCTTCTGTAGCCGATTTACTTCCTCAAAACTACCTGACTTTCCATCTCTCTTCAGTTTGTCTGCAAACTTTGTGACAAAACCATTAAATCCCTCATCCAAATCATTGGCGTATAACGTAAAAAGAATCAGAACCAACACAGACCTCTGTGGAACACCACTAGTCACAGGGAAACAGTCAGAAAAGGCTCCTTTTACTCCACAGTTTGCCTCCTGCCAGCCAGCTGCTGCTTTATCCGTGCTAGAATCTTTACTGTGGGCTGGTAGCTGGTTTAGCAGCCTCATCAGTGGCACCTCATCAAAGGCCTTCTGAAAATCCAAGTACACAACATTAACCAAATCTCCTTTGTCTATCCTGCTTGTTACTTCTTCAAAGAATTCCAACAGATTTGTCAGGCAAGATTTTCCCTTCCGGAATCAAGACTAACTATAGCCAATTTTATCATGAGCCTCCAAGTACCCTCAGACCTCATCCTTAATAATCGACTCCAACATCTTCCCAACCACTGACGGCAGACTAACTTGCCTACAGTTTCCTTTCTTCTGCCTCTGTCCCTTATCCCCAGGCAGTGGGCCTGGTTGAATTTCCCTTCGCTCTAAACTTCCGATGTCCAGATTGGCTGTTGGTTAAATCTCTATTATGCTGCTGCAAACTACCCCGCCTTTTATCCTCAGACAGTAGACCTGGTTGAAGTTCCCTCCTCTCCAAACTTCTGATGCCCAAATTGGCCACTTAGAGCTGCAACATTACCTCATGTCTTTTGAACTCAACCGCTTAACTAATGCAGGCCAAAACACCATACACCTTCTTAACAACCCTATTAATTTGCACAATAACTTTAAGGAGTCTATGGAAGTGGATCCCAAGATCCTTCTCCTCCTCTAGCCTATCATTAATCCTGTATTCTGCCATCAAATTCAACCTTCCAAAGTGAATCACTTCAAACTTTTCCGGGTTGAACTCCATCTGCAACTTCTCAGATCAATTTTGTATCTAGTCAACATATCATTGTAAAGGTTGACAACCTTCTACACTATCCAAATCTCCATCAACCTTTGTGTCATCTACAAACTTACTAACCCACCCTTTCATTTCCTCATCCATGTCATTGATAAAAATCACAAAGAGCAGGTATCCCAGAAGAGATCGTTGCAGAATGCCACTGGTCACTGACCTCCAGGTAAAATATGCTGCATCTATAACCACCCTCTATCCTCTACAGGCAAGCCAGTTATGTATCCACACTATCAGGTTTCTCTGCACCTCATGGCTTCTGACTTTCTGAATGAGTCTATCATGGGAGACCTTATCAAACACCTTAGCAGAATCCATATCTACCATATCCACTGCTCTACCCTTATCAATGTGCTTTGTTGAATCCTCAAAGAATTCAATGAGGCCCCTGAGGCATGACCTGCTCCTCACAAAGCCATGCTGACTTCCCCTAATTGACTGTGCTTCTCCAACTGTTTATACATCCTGTCTCTAAGAATGTTCTCTAGTACTTTTCCCACCACTGAGGTAAGACTTACTGTTTTGTAATTCCCACAGGTAGCTCCACTCCTTTTCTTGAATGAAGGAGTAATATTTGCCACCCTCCAATCATCTGGTACTGCTTCTGTGGCCAAAGAAGATTGCAGCACAAATTTGTGGGCCAAAAGGCTGTCCCTGAGCTGTATTTTCTGTGCTCTATCTTCTATGTTCTATATTTGCTGTCTGTTCATCGTGACTCCTTTCTTGACTCCTCAATCAATTCCCAGAGGTAAAGAGGTTCAGATTAATTCATTTGCATATATGTATAGACATCCATGATTTCAGATTGGATCCTCTTCCTTTGTCTGTTACCTGATCCAACTCTGAAAACACAATTTTTTTTGTTGTTTGTCCTTGCAGGATTTGTTTCCTGGATCTCCCTTCCCAGTGATAGTAGGGAACATCGTCACCTGAAGGGCTGCAGTGTATAAGCTGATTGTCCGCCATTATCTTCTGAAGTTTAGTTGGAGTTGGGCAACAAATGTTTGTTTTACTAATATCAATCCAATCCCAAAAAACGAATAAGTAGTTCAGAGACAAAAATGGATTGCTCTATACAATACAAGGTTTCATCTCTTCTAAGTTCCTTTAAAGAGTACTTAGCAAGCCAATGCAATTGTAATCACCAGAAGTTTAGTAAAGGGATCTTATTGAAAGGTTCTAGTAGATATTGACAGACAGGATGGTTGTTTAACTCAGTTGGGGGTGAACCAGGATTCATAGTTTTGGGATATAGGGCAAGGCTGTTAGGACTGAACTGGGGGGAAATGTCTTCACTTAGAAGGTGGAGAACAGTAAATTCCTTACAACACAAGCTGTTGAGGCTTAGTCACTGGGTATATTAAATAATAGATCTCCAAACAAAAAGCATCCAGGGACACGGAGGAAGAAAGGTATGGTATTGAAAAGAAAGATCAGTCATGAGTGTATTGAATGATGGTGAAAGCTTGAATAACTGAATATTCATGCTCCTGCTTTTTTTTTGTTTTTGGTGTTTCTCAAACATATCCTGGCATTTAGTGAGCTCAAGACTGATGATGGTCCCATGTGAATTTCCCTTTGTGTATTAAAGAGATGCAAATCTAAAATACTTTGTGTCAATAGGCAATTGACACAATTTTAAAAGCTGCTTGAAGAAAAGAATTAGGTAGCCTTCTTCCTGCCGGCATGAACATCCAACTCACTGACATCTGTTGATACCCCCATCCCTATCTATTATTTTAGTCTGGTTCTCTTTCTCTCTCTTTCCCCCCCCCCACTATAATCTCTCCCCCCAGCCCTACCTTTCTTTCTCTTTTATTTCCCATAATTCTCCACCTTCCCCCTAGCCCATTTCCCTCCAGCCTATCACTTCTCAGCTCTCTACTTTATCCCTCCCCCCACTTCTTATCCCCCCTCGACCATCCCATGTTACTTCACTCCTGATGAAGGGTTTCGGCCCGAAACGTCGTTATTACCTCCTCCCATATGTCAGAAACGAGCCACGCTCCCGAATAATGGCTTCAAGACAAATTCAAGGAAACAAAGTTTATTAACAGTTCTGCAGAGCTGGGCCCCTTCAGAGAAGGGAACCCTGAACCTTACAGGGCAGCAGGTTTTATCCTTCTTCCTTACCACCCCTCCTCCCTGACTCGGGAGGTACATAGTCTTATCCCATTCCATATTTGGAGTTGTTTTTTTACACGTTTCTGTAAAACAATAGTCCATATCTCAGGACTTCAATGATTCCACAAACAGTTAATTTTGTCAAGGCTTCTGCATTCATAATTAGATCACACTTGTTTACAGACTTTAACCCAGACATAATTAAATCACAGTTGTCCTTTGACTTTAACCCGGACCTGTCAGAAACGCACATCTTAATTTTGAATCTTACACCATAGATGCTGTCTGGCCTGCTGAGTTCTGCCAGCATTTTGTGGTTTTTAATTCCAAACTCTTGTCTTCTTTTGCATGTTAACAATGAAAGACCTGAGATGAAAAAATATTCTGGGCACTTGCAACACACGTTCAACACATATTCTCCCACATGAATTTTTCTTTTATGCCACCTTCATAATGTTGATGAAGCTCCATTGATGTTACTGATTCATAAAACAAAATTACAACGTGTCATCCTTTCTGCAAAATTGAATGTGATAAGTTTGTCTCAGAGGAAATGGACCAGCTGGATGCTCCACAGATTATGTGTTTCAAAAGGAACACGGAGGAAGGGAAAAAGAGATGGAGGAGTGGCATTGCTAATCAGAGATAGTATCACAGCTTCACCAAGGGAGGATGTCATGCAGGGATTGTCCACTAAATCAGTGTGAGTGAAATCAAAAACAGGAAGGGAGCAATCACTTTATTGGAGTGTTGTATAGACCTTCCAATAGCAACAACAACACTGAGGAACAGATTGGGAGGCAGGTTTTGAAAAGGTGAAAACATAACAGAGCTGTTTTCACGTGGGGCTTCAAATTCCCTCATAATGATTGGCACCTCCTTAGTACAAAATGTTTGGATGAAGCACAATTTGTTAGATGTGTTCAGGAAGGATTCTTGACATATTATGTAGGCAGGCTGACTAGAGGAGAGGCCATATTGGATTTGGTGTTCAGTATTAAGACAGGTCAGGTGTCAGATATCTCTGTGGGAGAGCATTTTGGAGACAGTTACCACAACCCCCTGACCCTTACTATTGCATTTGAGAGGGATATGAGCAGATGGTATTGGGAAGGTATTTAATTGGGCAAGGCACATGACAGGCCAGAGCTGGGGAACATAAATTGGGAAAAGATGCACACAGGCAAATGCACAACAGAGATGTGTAAGTTGTTTGGGGAGCTCCTTCCAGGGGTTATGGATAGGTTTGTCACATTGAGGCAGTGCAAGAATGGTAGGGTGAAGGAACCATGTTTGACAAGGGATGTGAAGATCTAGTCAAGTGCTGATTCTGACCTTCTGCTACTTGTGGATTTTGTACACTGTCTCTGTGACAGTGTAGGTCTCCTCTGGGTGCTCCTGCTTCCTCGCACCTCCCCAAAAGTATGCAGACTGGGAGTTTCATTGACCCTCGTTATTTGCTGCTAGTGCAGGGCTTCCTAATCTGGGGTCCATAGCATAAAAAGGTTGGGAACCCTGTGTAGTGTGTAGGCCTTCAGCAGAATCTGGAAGCAATGTTGGCAGATTAAGTGGGTAGGGTAGGATTAGTGTAAATGGGTGTTTGATGGATGGCACAGGCTTGGTGGGATGAAAGGCCTGCTTTTACAGTGTAACTCTGTTACTTTACCAGTTTTGAATTTTCAGGTTAAATTTATTAAACATTAGCTAAAAACATATTTTCAAGGTTGCAGTTTTTCACCTGGGTATCTTTTGTTGCAGGTTCCTAGTTCTTTACTAGCTTCTATTTAAAGCCTGAAAGAACTCAATAAAGTACACTGTGATATGTAGTGTACAGTGCTAGAAAGACCATAAGATATGCTTACTTTAGGTCCTTCTACAAAATTGCTACAGGATTAAGGTCAGAACTTTGACTTGGCTATTCCAACACACAAGTTTTCTTCTTTTTAAACCATTTTGTTTTTGATTTACTCTTGTCTTTCAGATCATTGGCTTGTTGCATTATCCAACTACTATTAAGCTTCAGGTGATGGACTGCTACCCTGACATTCTCCTGTAAAATGCCTTGATACAATTTGATTTCATTGTTCCCTTAATGATTGCAAGCAGTCCCAAACCATGATACTCCTTCCACCATGCTTCACAGTTGGGATGAGGTTTTGGTGTTGGTTTGTAGTGCCCTCCCTTTTTACTCCAAAAGTTCAACTTTTGTCTCATCTGTCCACAGTGCACTGTCCCAGAGGTGTAGTAAAAAATCCAGCTGGTCTTTTGCAAACTAGAGACGTGCAGCAATGTTCTTTTGGAGAACCGTGGTTTCCTGCATGGTGTCCTTCCATGAACATCAGTCTTATTCAATGTTTTCTTATAGTGGACACATGAACAGAGACTTTAGCAATCTCTAGATATTTCTGCAGGTCTTTTGCTGTTACCCTTGGGTTCTTTTCCACTGCCTTCAGCACTGTACATTGTGCTCTTGGTGTGATCTTTGCAGGACGCTCACTCATAGGTAGAGTAGCAACAATACTGAATTTCCTCCATTTCTAGGCAATTTCTCTTATTGTAGTCGGATGAACATTCGGGTCTTTATAAATGTTTTTGTAGCCTTTTCTGGCTTCATGCATCACTACAATTCTTCTAAGGTCCTCTGAAAATTGTTTTGATTGAGGCATGGTGCACAGAAACAGATTTTCTCAAACTGCTTTTGAGAAAAGCAGGTTCAGTCAGTGACCTGACTTTGTGTGTCTTTTTTATAGGGCAAGGCACCTCTACAACCCACATCTCCAATCTCATCTCATTGATTGGAACACCTAATTCCAAAGGTTCGCATACTTTTCCTAACAAATACATGTGTTATTTATTTAATTTGGTTCTCTTCTTCTAGTTTTAGGACTTATGTGAAGATCTGATCACATTTTAGGTCATATTTATGCAAAATACAGAAAATCCTACAGGTGTCACAAACTTTATAGCACCAGTGTATGTTCCCTAGTTGTGTTGCTATTATAATTGTTCCCCAAAAGATGAGCTGAATTTGAAAGGCCCACAGATTTGTTTAAAATACTTTGCCTTAAAATTAGACCATAATTTTTAAGGAAGAGGGTAAAAATGTTGAGCATAATTCAGAAAAGGCTATCAAATTTATATCTGAAATGGCTGGATTGTCTTATGAACAAAAGTTGGTCAGGTTAGGCTTTCATTCACTGGAACTTAAAAGAGTGAGAGAGGATTTTATTCCAACATACAGTGCAGTATATGATAGGACTGTTTGATCTGCTTCCGTCTGGTAGGCGCTTCAGATCCCTCCAGACTAAGACTAATAGGCACTGGAGAAGTTTTTTCCCTACTGCGGTCACTTTGCTGAACAGTTAACTGCCGGTTAACTGTTGGCTAACTATTACTTGGATTGCACTCCCTTTATGTATAATCTATATTTTCATTTATATTTATCATTATTATTGTTATAAGCAGAGAGACAACATCTGCCGGAAGTAAATTCCTTGTATGTGCACAGGTACTTGGCGATTAAAGTCTGATTCTGATTCTGATTCTGATTATGCCCCAATTTCAGTCCATTGCTGCTAGTTTACCCAATTACTGTACACCTGGTTTTCATCAGAGACTGGGAAATAAATATGATGGCGACTCTATCACAGGTTGCCAGTTTGTTGGTCCATTCTCGTGTGATACTTCATTCCCCTGTCCGATTAGAACCGTTAGTTCTAAGTCCCGCTGTAGTTTCTGGAGAGTCCCTGTAAATCCTGTCTCCTTGTCAAGATTCCTCTGGTTTCCTGTTCTACGTTCAGGTCTACGCCAGCCTCCCCAATTCAGTCGACGTGCCAGTGTTCTGCATTTAGGTTCTCCTCAGTCGCCCCTTGCAACACTTATGAGGTATTAACAGGATGTGGAGATCAATTAAAGAAAAACTTTTGTAGGAATTCAATGGGTTGAACAGCATCTATTTGGGGAGAAAGGAACTGATGAAGTTTTGGATCAAGTACCCACATCGGGATTGGAGATAAGGTAAATGTGAGGATGTCATACCATCTTTGCACAAACACTTGCCAGAGAGTTGCTGGATTTGGGAGTGAGTGATGTGTCCTGTTCTTTAGGCTTATGTTAAATATAAATATCAATAGAGTTTTTGGAAACAGATTAAGAGGTACAATAAGCAATGAGACTATTCCACTGCTCTGCTTGCATACATGTAGCATATGTGCATGTAATCCTGTGCTCCTCTGGACAGTGTGGCAACTTCTGCATCAGTAGCATGCCCTTCCACAATGCATCTCTGTCAGGAAATGTAGAAGAGGCTTGGCCGAAATTCAGAGCAACAGAGACAATTTAGCGGTGAGCCATAACTTTAATAATAAACTGTAGAATAACAAACAGCGAGGGGCCACAAAACAAGAGAAAATGGATACTTAAAATGACAAGACAACAAGGTAACTGAAGGCAAGGTTACATGTTCAGATTGGCTAGTTTGATGGGTGAACAAGGATCTGTGGATGAGAGTCGGGTTTAAGTAGGCTGCAGGTGATGAGTTGGAAATGTGGGGCAGGTGACTCCTGTTAGCTGGGTGGAGACTGGGAGGTGCCAGCCTGTGCAGGCTTGACAGGAACACCTCCCTCCTACAGCTGCCACCTAATGGCCCAGGACATTCTCAATGAGTCCACTGGAGTCCAAGATGAAACTGGACAGCACCAAAGACCTCACTTCTGGACCATACCCTTCCCAGTTGATCAGGTACTGCACACCCATCCACACTGGTGTGACTTTATCAACCGGCGAACCATGAACACTGGACCACCTTCCACTATCCTAGGTTCTGGAGGTGCAGGCTCTGGTGGGTTGAGTGGTCCGTGGGCAACGTGCTTGAGGCAGGACACATGGGTGGTAGGTCTGATTCTGAGGGATGCTGGCAGCTGGTGCTGCTAAGTGACTGGATTCATGTGATGAGTGTTATTGAAGGGACTGATGAACTGGGGTAAGAGCCTGTGGGTGTTGATGCACAGGGGCAGATATCTGCAGGCCTCAGTAGTCTGGCTGGGTACTGCTGGTGGTTAGCTTAGCAGCAGTAGGCATGATTGGCAGCTGGGATGGCATTCTTCCAAGCATTCTAACAGTGGCTAACCAGAGCTCTGCAGGACGGGACTTCAATTGTTGGCTCCTCTGTGGTGAACAATGGAGGTTGGTGGCCATGAAGCACTTCCAAGGGCTACATACCCAAGGCAGAGGAGGTGTGTAGATTGTGGGGCAGTTTAGCAGGCCCAGGATAGAAACATTTTCTACGTGGAATGATTAGAGGTAGTGAACCATTGCAGAACGTTCTTCTCTTGCTGACTGGGTCTTTCTGACTGACCTTTCTTGTGTGGATAATAACCAGAGGACAAGCTCACTGAGGTGCAGAAAAGGGAGCAGAGGCTCACCAGAAGTGGGAGGCAAGTTGTGGGCCCTGGTCTGACACAATTTCCTGAGGGAAACCATGTGTCCCATCTCAGTGGCTGATAGAAGAGGGCAATGAAGTGGGGCACCTTTCAGTACCAGTTCAACACTTTCATAAACTTAGTGACCCCTTCGGAAGGTGACAACACTGTGAAACAGATGGTGGGGTGGGACCAGTAGGGGCTGTACGAGCCCAGAAGGCCACTGCTTGGAGGAATTGGACTAGGCACATTGAAGGCAGGCAGCGATGAACTGACATACACCTGTGATCATGGTGAGTCACCAGAACCAGCATCGTAGAAAATTCAGGGTTTGTCATGTGCCTGGATGGCTGGAGAGGGGTGAGGAGTGGGCCCACTAGATTTCCTCAGAGTGCACGGTCACCATCATGTACATACGGTTGTCAGGAGTGTCAGCCAGAGCAGGTTAATACTGTCAGGCCTAGAGGATCTGGTTCTCAACAGCCCAGACCATTGGGGTGAGAATCTGAGAGGATGGAATAATGGGCTGAGGGTTGACACCTGATGATGATACATTAGTATTCTTGTAGCTGGCTCGGTAGGAGATGGTGATGTTGAAATGCTTGAAGAGGGCCCAGCGAGCCTGATGTGGGTTGAATTGGCGGGTCTGCTGAATGGAAAAGAGGTTCTGGTGGTCAGTCCAGATCAGAAGGGTTTGTTGTTCCCCATCAGCCAATGTTTCACTCCAAGGCCATTTAATGGTGAGCAGCTCACTGTCTCCTACTCCACAGAAACACTATGTAGAGTTGGGCTTGCACAAGAAGACGCAAGGGTGTGTCCTCCTATCTGAACCTTGTTGGGAGAGGATGGCCCTAGTGCCCATGTTAAGTATGTTTACTTCTATCAAAAAAAGGTCCAGAGGGGTTTGGATGACACAAAATGGGAACAGTGGTGACCCATCTCATGCTCATGGAAAGGCAATCTGTGAGGTAGGTGATTTGGTGAAGTGGGAGAGAAGATTGGCAGTTCGAACATAAGACTATAAAACATAGGAGCAGAATTAGTTCATTTGACCCATTGAGTCAGCTCAGCATTCAATCATAGCTGATCCTTTCTTCCCCTCCTCACCTCACTCCCAGGCCTTCTCCCCATAACCTTTGATGCCGTGGCCAGTCAAGAACCTGTCATGCTCTCCCTTAAATACACCCAATGACCTGGCCTCCACAGCTGCCTGTGGTAATAAATTCCACAAATTCAACACCCTCTGGCTAAAGAAATTTCTCTGCATCTGTTTTAAATGGATGCCCCTCTATCCTGAGGTTGTGCCCTCTTGTCCTAGACTTCCCCACCATGCAAAAATATCCTTTCCACATCTGTCTAGGCGTTTCAACATTTGAAAGGTTTCGATGGGATCCCACTTCATCGTTTTAAATTCCAGTGAGTACAGACCTAGAGCTGGTTGTGGATCACAGGAGGAATGGAGACAGGCTAACCCCTATTGACGTCAGTGGATCTGGGGTTGAGAGGGTGAATAGCTTTAAGTCCCTTGGCATACACACAGAGGATCTCACGTGGTCTGTACATACCAGCTGTGTGGTGAAAAAGGCACAACAGCGCCTCTTACCCCTCAGCCTATTGAAGAAATTTGGCATTGGCTCCCAAATCCCAAGAACTTTCTACAGGGGCACAATTGAGAGCATCACTGCCTATTATAGGAATTGCACTTCCCTTAATCGCAGGACACTGCAGAGGGTGGTGCGGACAAGCCCAGCGTGTCTGTAGATGTGCACTTTCCACTATTCAAGACATTTACAAAGACAGGTGTGTAAAAAGGACCTGAAGGATCAATGGGGACCCGAGTCACCCCAACCATGAACTGTTCCAGCTGCTACCATCTGGGAAATTGTACTGCAGCATAAAAGCCAGGACCAACAGGTTCCAGGATGCTTCTTCCACCAGGCCATCAGACTGATTAACTCGTGCTGATACAACTGTATTTCTATGTTATATTGACTGTCCTGTTCTACATACTATTTATTATAAATTACTATAAGTTGTACATTGCACATTTAGATGGAGACTAACAAAGATTTTTACTCCTCATGTATAGGAAGGATGTAAGTAATAAAGTCAATTCAATTTGATTCAATTCAAATGTTCCTTGTGTGAGAACTCATTCATTCCCGGAATCATCCTTGTGAACCCCCCCTGAAACCTCTCCAATGCCAGCACATATTTTCTTAGTTGAGGGGCCCAAAACTGTTCACAATACTTATGGTGAGGCCTCACCAGTCACATAAAGCCTCAGCATCACTTCCCTTCTCTTGTATTCTAGACCTCTTGAAATGAATGCTAACATTGCATTTGCCTTCATCACCACTGACTCAACCTACAAGTTAAACTTTCAATTATTCTGCACAAGGATTCCCAAGTCCTTTTGCACCTCAGATTTTTGGATTTTCTCCCCATTTAGAAAACGGTCCGCACATCTTTTTCTACTACTAAAGTGCATGACCCTGCATTTTCCAACATTGTATTTCATTTGCCACTTTCTTGCCCATTCTCCTAATCTGTCTAAGTCCTTCTGCAGCCTTCCTGCTTCCTCAGCACTACCTGCTACTCCATCAATCTGTATCATCTGCAAACTTGGCAACAAAGCCATCTATTCCATCATCTAAATTTCTGCTATACAGCATAAAAAGAAGAGGTCCCAACACTGACGCCTGCAGAACACCACTAGTCACTAGCAGCCAACCAGAAAAGGATTCCTTTATTCCTACTCATTGATTCCTAACAATCAACCAATCTTCTAATCATTTTAGTAACTTTCCTGTAGTATCATGGGCTCCTAATCTTGTAAGCAGCCTCATGTGGTGCACCTTGTCAAAGTCCTTCTGAAAGTCCAAATATACAACATCTACTGTCTACCCTAATTGCTAACATCCCTTTGTCTACACTACTTGTAATCTCCTCAGAAAATTCCAAAAGGTTCGTCAGGCAAGATTTTCCCTTAAGGAAACCATGCTGACTTTGTCTTATTTTGTCCTGTCTCACCCAGAACTCCATGACCTCATCCTTAACAATTGACTCCAACATCTTCCCAACCACTGAGGTCAGTGTAACTGTTCTATAATTTATTTCCTGCCACCTTCCTCCTTTCTTAAAGAGTAGAGTGACATTTGCAATTTTCCCTTTCTCTGGCACCATGCCAGAGTCCAATGAATTTTGAAAGATCATTACTAATGCTTCATTAGTCTTTACCACTACCTTTTTCAGAACCCCTGGTTGCAGTTTATGTGGTTTGGGTGACTTATGTACCCCTAGGACTTTCAGTTTTTTTAAAGTACTTTCTCCCTTGTAATAGTAACTGTACTTACTTCTCTTCCCTCTCATCCTTCAATATCTGACACAGTTAGTTTCTTCCACAGTGAAGACTGATGCAAAATATTCATTTAGCTCATTTGCCATCTCTTTGTCCCATTATTATTTCTCCAGCTTCTTTTTCTAGCAGTCCTATATCCATTCTCATCTCTCCTATTTTTTTTTACATACTTGGAAAAACCTTTTGATATTGTTTGCTCACTTGCTTTCGTATTTCATCTTTTCCCTCCTAATGTTTTTAGTTGCTTTCTGTAGGTTTTTAAAAGCTTCCCAATCCTCTATCTTCCCTCTAACTTTTGCTTTGTTGTCTGCCCTCTCTTTTGCTTTTATATTAGCTTTGACTTCCCTTGTTAGCCATGATTGTACTATTTTGCCATTTGACTATTTCTTCACAGACATACTGCTACATCAGACTTTACTTTCTCCCTATCAAATTTCAAGTTGAACTCAGTCATATTGTGATAACTGCCTCCTAAGGATTCTTTTTCCTTAAGCTCCATAATCATCTCTTGTTCATTACATAACACTCAATCCAGTATAGCTGATCCCCTAGTAGGTTCAATGATAGACTGCTCTAAAAGCCAAGTCATGGGCATTCAATAAACTCACTGTCTTGAGATTCATTAGCAATCTGATTATCCCAATCGACCTGCCTGTTGAACTCTCCCATGACAATCATAACATTGCCCTTTTGACAATGCCCTTTCTATTTTATGTTGCAATCTGTGGTCCACATCCTAGCTACTGTTGGGAGCCCTGCATATGACTGCCATCAGGATCCTTTTACCCTTGCAGTTTCTTAACTCAACCCACAAGGATTCAACATCTTCTGATCCTATGTCACATTTTTCTACTGATTTGATGCCATTCTTTACTAGTAGAGCCACACCACTACCTCTACCTATCTTTCTATCCCTCCGATAAAATGTGTAACCTTGGACATTCAGCACCCAACTACAGCCATCCTTCAACTATGATTAAATGATGGCCACAACATCATACCTGACAAATATTGCATGAAAATCATCCAGCTTATTTCTTGAACTTTGTGCATTGAGATATAACATGTTGAACGCTGTATTTGCTACCCTTTTTGATTCTGTATTCCTAATGCACTGATACTCACCTTGCTGCCTGCAATTTTGTCCTATTGTCTTCCTGCCCTTCCCGAAAGTCTGACTGCATGCTACCTTTGCTTTTTTACCATCTGTCCTATCCTGAGTCCCTTCACTCCGGTTTGCACCCTTCTGCCAAATTAGTTCGAACCCTCCCCAACGAATCTAACAAACTTGCCTGCCAGAATATTGGTCCCCCTCAGGTTCAGATGCAACCCGTTCTGTTTTTACAGATCATAATTCCCCCAGAAGAGATCCCAATGATCCAATTTGGCTGTAGTTCCTGATGATCCGGTGGTAGAATTTGGAGAAACCCACAAAGTGTTGTAGTTGTTTGAGGAAGCATAGTTGGAGCCATTCAACAATGGCATGTCCTTTCTCTATTTCCAAGGTTATGCATTCGTGTGAAAGCATGTATCCTAGGAAGGAAATGTCTGGGAGTGGAATTGGTATTTCTCTTACTTGCAGTAGAGTAGAATTTTGAGGAAACACTAAAGGACTGAACAAATAAGACAGACATGGTCTTGGCGGTCCTTGGAGAAGATGAGGATGTAATCAAGATAGACAAACACATACCTGTGTAGCATGTCTCGGAGATTCTCATAAATGAAGTCTTGGAAAATGGCTGAACTGTTCAAAAGTTGAAAAGCATCACCAAGTATTTGTAATGGCCAGTGGATGTTATGAAAACCATCTTCAACTTATCCTCCTGGCAGATGTAAATCAGGTTGTATGTGCTCCATAGATCCAATTTGGAGAAGGGCTAAGCCCCGCAGAGTGTTTCAAATGAGCAATCCTTCAAGGGGAAAGGGTAGTCATTGTTATTGGTGATTTTGTTGTGTCCATGGTAGTTGATACAAGGACTGAGACATCCAACTTTCTTTCTGACAAAGAAGATCCTGTACTAGCTGAGGACAGAGATGGTTAATTGAGGATGTCTTGTAGTGCTTCAGTGATGTAGTCATTCATGGTTTGGGTCTCAGGAGGGGAAAGGGAGAACAGTGGTGCTCAGAAGAAGTTTGATAGCAAAGTCATGTGGTTGAGAGGCAGCAGGTGCTGACTTCCTTTTTACTGAATGTAATGGCTATATTATAATCCTGTGGGTGTTCGGTGAAGTATAGAGTTTCTTCCAACCCTACTGATTTACGGGTGAAATAAACTGAAGTTGCAGGTAAGTGTTCTGATGAAGGGTCTCAGCCGAAAGTAACTGTTTACTCTTTTCCATAGATGTTGTCTGGAGTTCCTCCAGCATTCTGTATGTGATGCTTTGGACTCCCAGCATCTGCAGATTTTCTCATTTGTTGTTGTTGTTGTAGGCAGGTGGATTGGGGGGTGGGGGCATCTCCCAGGTAGACAGCTCGACTCTCAAGCACTCCGAGAAGCCTTCCTGGTAATGGTCTAGCATTGCTTCTGCTTTCCAGCTGCCTCCTGCCTCAAGGATCCTGAATTCCATGATGTAATCCATGAGCCTTGACGCAAGCGAAGTACCTGATCTGTTGTGCCCCCCCACCCCATCCTTCCATTCTCCAGATGGCCTCAAACCTAGTGAACCTCAGTGATTAAATCTTCATATTGGTTGTGAATGAGGGTTTTATTGTCCCAGTTAGTGATGGCCCTGGTCAGAGCTCGCCAAGTCAAGAGAGAGATGAAGGCAATCTTGGCTTATTCTGCAGAATACAGAAATGGCTGCAGCTTGAAGAGCAAGATGCACTGGACAGGAAGTTGAGGCAACAAGCTGGGGATCTGTTCAAGTGCTTGATCTGAGGGAGGAGATTGGCTGGCGTGGGGTTGCTTTTGAGAGATGGTGAGAGTGGCGAGCAGATGGGCACTGGTGGCTGCTTCTGGATCACGGACTCATCAGCCCATGACTTCCTTTAGGCGAGCTGAGTCAATCACTGGTTCACACATCCTATCATCCTAAATGTAGAAGAGTCTTCTTCTAAATGCACAGTAGTGGAGACTTAGCTAATAAACTGCAAAATAACAAGCCACAAGGGGCCACGAAAGAAGAGAGACAGGTACTTAACATAATAAGGTAAATGAAGGCTAGGAGCAACTGGTTGAGACTAGCTGGATCAATGAGTGAACAAGGACTGTGGATGAGAGCAGGGTTTGAATAGGCTGCAGGTGATGCATTGGAAATGAGCGGCAGGTGACTCCTGTTAGTTGGATTGGGACAGGGAGGTGCCTGCCGGTGTAGACCTGACAATCTCCTTAATAAATGAAAAGTAAACAGAGGAACAATTGAGATGGAGACTGATTTCAATGTTAATTGGGGTACGGAGAGGAAGAAAAATCAAGGAAATAATGTGTGCATTAAGAGAGATTTTAATAACAAGGAAAGTTAGAAAGAAGTAGTCCTTATATAAAAATCTCTTAAATGAATATAGTGTGGATGAGACTCTTCTTCATTTGTTCATTTTCTTGGTAAGATTGACTGTCAATATGGTGTTTTTGCTTTTAATTACTGCTCTTTAGTTTGTAGATGATCTTCATATTAATGTACAATTGTCAATGCAGAAATCCTGAGAGCTATGCTATGGGGTAAACTGGTTTTCATTAAACCAAAGCCACATTGATGTAAATTGGTGAGAAGTTTGCAGTACACTGGGTATCATGTACTCACCACATGCCTCTGAATAATTTGTGCTTTAATAATTTTGTGCGTCATTCCCACAGCTGTATTTTTTTTTCAACGAATGCTTTGTTATAAACAGCAGACCATGTGCCTTACCACAAGTAATGCCACAAGATCTCTACTGAAAGAGAACGAAATGCAGATCTTGCCTTCAGAGAACAAATGCTGCCAAGCAACAAGAGAAACAATAACAAAAAGATGTCAGAGTGGAATTTTTTGACAAAATTATCAAAGAAGACTGAACCATCAGTAAAGGCTGAGTTTGTTTCTTAGTATGAGGATAAATCAGATATATCGAAGTCAAGGCATAGTCTTGCAACTTGCTTGCTGTAATAAGTTTGTTCCACTGTCTTTTTATCTGGAAAAGCACTGGTGAAACAAAAAGCAACTTGTAAATTAAAAGCGTACATTATATTTATTTAAGGATAATGTAATTGATCATGTGCAACACCATTGCGACAAGCAGGTAGCCTAGAATTGTATTCTAGTTGCAGAACTAGATCGATGTTCCAAAACACTTTGAAATCTTTGATGCATTAATAGCACAATGGGGGCTGGGACGCCTAAATAATCCCCGTGCAGTAAATCAAAGCTGGAGAGCAGCAGAGAGAAAGAGAGATAGTGACAGAGAGAGAGAGAGAACGAATGAATGAATGCAGAAAGAGTTCAGTCAGTCCTAGTGAGCTTCAACTGAAGTTCACAAAAGCCACAATAGTAGATCTTGGAGACACGGTGATAAACAGCAGAGGTACATAATTTATAAACTCCAATTTAAGATAAAGAAAAGTGAGTGTGAATTATATACTCAGTGGCTACTTTACTAGGGATACCTGTACACCTGTTCATTAATGAAAGTCAGCCAATCATATGGCAGCAACTCAATGTATAAAAGCATGCAGATATGATCAAGAGATTCAATTATAATTTAGACCAAACATCAGAACGGGGAAGAAATGTGATCTAAGTGACTTTGACTGTGGAGTGATTGTTGGTGCCAAATAAAGTAGTTTGAAAGTCTCAGAAACTGCTGATCTCCTGGGATTTTTATACACAACAACCTCTAGCGTTTGAAGAGAATGGGACAACAACAACAAAAAAAATCCAGTTCTGTGGGTGAAAACGCCTTGTTAATGAGAGAGGTCAGAGGAAAATGGCCAGACTGGTTCAAGCTGAGAGGAAGGTGACAATAATTCAAATAACCATGCATTAAACAGCGATGCGCAGAAGAGCATCTCAGCATCTCTGAGTGCATAACATGTCGAACCTTGAAGTGGATGGAGTAAGAAGTGAAGTTATTGGATTGTACTTTCTCTGCTTCAATGGCCAATGTCACAAACTCCAGAAAATAAAGTTTACATCATTAGTCTGCAAATTAATTGTTAAACTCTAAAAGGGTAGTTATTCCACAAAGAGGCAGCAAAACTGTCCCTGAAAGCCAGATATACGATACTTTTCAGATGGAGGTTAGTGTATCACTTGTGATTTTATGTTTTCATAATCCCTGAAGAAGGAATTAAAGTTATCTTTGGTATTCTTTATTTTTTTGCAAAACACAAGTGACTTTACTACTGGGGAAATTGCCAATGTCCCTTTGGATTATTTCCTACATTTTACAATGCTAGGTGAATACAAATTGCTGCTGTTGTTACTATTTATAATATGTTCAGGGAAATCTTATACTGGTCTGTTTCTGGCTTCCCCTAATGATTTTGCCTTTGAGAATGACTAACCTTCCACAAGTGTTATGGTTCATAGGTCAAAAAGGATTCTTCCTGATCTGTGGTTTAGCAACAATGTTCTTACTTCACTTCAGAAACTTGAGGAGAAACTTATGCTGACTAAATAACGTAATACCGAAGTGGCCTTATGGATAAGATGTCAAGTCAAAGTGCGGCCTGTCCACACAGAAGCCATAAAAGACGAAGAAGAGAGTTCTTCTTGGTGAATGTTTATCTTTAGATCAGCATGAGGCCAATTCTTCCCTCTGGGCAATGCTAGCCTCTGAAAGCTGTGATGGAGTCATCTTTGGTTCATGGAGATATGATGTTTATTACAAGGAAGTCCCTTTCATGACTAATGAAAATCCATTCATTGAAAGGATCATGATCTTACTGATTGATGAAGAGGCCCAAATTAGTAACAGGGGCCAAATGGGTTCATGAGTATAGTCAGCTGTTCTCTTGGCAAATCGCAATGCCAGAACTTTTACCTGTTCCACACTGAGAACACAGTAATAAAATAATCTCTCTGTCAGTACAGAGTTTGTGTGAGTTCTGGTACAGTAAAAAGGCAGCAAATTGAGGCTCAAGACAGAGGTCTGCTTAGCTGCTTGGAAAGATACAGTGGCAAAAAAGTTAGAAGTCTACATGATTTTGACAATATGAGGGAAGGTTAGAGATCTTCCTACACTATGTTGTGTAACCCTGTGGTTACAGACTTGAAAATCTCTGAGTATCTGTATATATTCTTCATCAGTGAAATCTTAGGTGGATGTGGTTTCTCTGAAGATAGTTACAAGTAGTTTTTTCTTTGCCTCAAGATCCCTTGCCCATCTTCAGTGGTGAGCCATCGTCATAAAGACGGGTTCAGGAAAGGAGTAGTGCTGGCGGTGGTACTGAGATGCCTATTGAATGAATACCTTGCCAGGTAAAACTGGAGAAAATACACATTTTCTCTTAGATTTTCGCCCTCATTCTCCTAAACGCCAGTGAGTACAGGCCCAAAGCCATCAAACACTCCTCATAGGTTAACTCTTTCATTCCTAGGATCATTCTCGTGAAATCCTCTGGAACCTCCCCAATGACAGCACATCCTTTCTTAGAAAAGGGGCCTCAGCATTACATCCTTGCTTTGATATTCCAGTCCCCTCAAAATGAATGCTAACTGTGCATTTGCCTTCCTTACCAGAGTCACAACTTGTAGGATTAATCTTTAGGAAATCCTGCACTAGGACTCCAAAGTCCCCTTTCACCTCCGATTTCTGAATTTGCTCCCTCTCGAGAAAATAGTTACTACCTTTATTTTTTCTATCAAAATGCATGGCCAAACACTGAATTCCATTTTCAATTTTTTTGCCCATTTTCCTAAGCTGTTCAAGACCAGCTGCAAATTCCTTGCTTTCTCAAAACCTCCTGCCCCTCCACCTTACTTTGTATGAACTTGGACACAAAGCCATCATTTCCATTATCCAAACCACTGACATACAGTATAACATGAAAAGAAGTAGTCCCAACAGCAACCCTACAGGACACCATTAGTCAACAGCACACAGCCAGTAAACTCCCCCTTTATACCAACCCTTTGCCTCCTGCCAGTCAGCCAATCTTCTGTCCATGTTGTACATTTTCAGTAATACCATGGGCTCTTATCTCGTTTAGCAGTCTCATGTGCAGCGCCTTGCCAAAGACCTTCTGATAATCCAAGTAAACAACATCCAGTGATACTCTTTTGGCAATCCTGCCTATTATTTCCTCAAAGAATTCCAACAGATTTGAAAGGCAGGATTTCCCCTTAAGGATTTTGTCCTATTTTATCATGTTCCTCCAAGTAACCTGAGACCTCATTATTGATAATGAACTCCAACATTCTGTCAATCACTGAATACAGGCAAAGTGGATGATAATTTTCTGTCTTTTGCCTCCCGCCATTCTTAAATAGTGAAGTGACACTTGCAAATTTCCTGTGCTCTGGAACCACTCCAGAATGAAGTGATTCTTGAAAGAATCCACAATCTCTTTCAGAACCCAAGGGTATACTCCACCTGGTCCTGGTGATTTATCTACCTTCAGACCATTCAAATTCCCAAGCACCTTCTCCTTTGTAATAGTGACTATACTCACTTATACCCACTGACACTCTCAAATTTTATTTATACTGCTGGTGTCTTCCAGAGTGAAGACTGATGCAAAATACTTATTGAGTTTGTCAGTATTTTCTTTGTTCCCAATTATTACCTCTTCAGCCTCATTTTCCAATGGTTGGATAACCATCTTTTTTGCATCAAGATGGTGCTGATAAGTAGTGACACTTTGTGTACAGCTCCAATGGGAATCATCTAATATTCCCTTTTAGGACTACTACAACTGAAATGCTGTCACAGCCGTGAGTATTTCAGTAAGCAACATTGTATAAGATGTTTTAAAAATCTATCAATACTCAAAATTGGCGGATCCCGGGAAGCAGACATGGGTCATGAGCGCAGTTCTCCTTTAAGAAAATGGAAACAGTGAAGGCATGCTGGATTGCAAGGATGATTGAAATGCAGATGACTTACATTCCCATTCCTGACTATCCTGCTGATGAATGTATAGTCTCTGGAAAATAAAATTGAAGACCTCCGAGCTAGATTTCTGTACCAGAAGGACATCAAGGACTACCGCATACTTTGCTTCATGGCCATCCCCTGTCATTTTGGACACAGCGCTGTAACCCGATGGCTTCACCATTCCCCCCAAAGACAGGATAGCTCAATCCTTTGAAGGTAAAGGAGGTGGAGTATGCTTTATGATTAACTCATCATAGTGCACAGACGTGGTGGTTCTGTTTTGATCCTGCTCACCCAACCTCGAACATCTTACAGTCAACCGCCGTCCATTTTATCTGCCAAGGGAGCCTTCTGCCATCATCCTGGTAGCTGACTACATTCCACCTCAGGCCAACGTCAGGCAGGCACTGGAGGAGCTGAGCACCGTAATCAGCAGACACAAAACAGCACAATCATTGTGAGGGATTTCAACCAGACCAGCTTGAAGAGGTCTTTGAACAGTTGTCACCAATAAATCACCGTGCCATCCCACATCCACACTTTGGTAACGTACTGTTACGTACCCTGTAACTGGGTGTCTAACTGGCAGAGAAAGAATAATTTGTTGGAGTCTGGTGGTACTATACTAAAGGTATTTATTAATAAAAATAAGCAAAACCATATCAATAATGCAAATATACATATAAAACCAGTTAGCAGTAATAAACATAAAAGTGTAGGAATAATAATAATAATCGATAATAAACAAGCTCTATCAATGTCTAGGGTGTGGTGAACTACATATACCTGTCTGGACACCCCCCCTGCTGACTGCTCCTGTGGCTCCTCCCACAGACCCCGGTATAAAGGCGATTGGGGCCTGAGCCCTGCCTCTCAGTCTCCAGGATGTAGCATGGTGGTTAATTGCTGCTTGTTCTTTCTTCCAGTCAATAAAAACCGATATTTTGCCTCATGTCTCAGAGAGTTATTGATGGTGCATCATAGGGGTAAATAAATTGTCATAGAAAAGTACAAAGTTCAGTTCAGTTCATGAGTGCTGATGTAGATATAGTTGTTGTATTGTAATCATTGGAGAGAGAGAGAGAGAGAGAGAGAGCGAGCGAGCGAGATGTAACAGCTACAGTCAGGCAAACCTTTCTTTGCTTTCCTAATCCGTCATATCGGGGTGGTCATTCAGTTATGACCTCTCCGTCCTTCTGCTAGACCGTTCTTCTGTGGTGGACTCGTCACTCTGGCATGAGTGGACACACACACGTCCCCACCGGCCCTGCTGTTACACTGATTGCCTTAATGACCAACCTCCTGGTTCGGTCTTCGAAGCCCCCACCTTTCTTATGGGTTCCAACACTCAGTCAGTGTCCACTGGCGTGTCTGGAGGGTGTCTCTCCAGACCTGTCTTTTATCCCTACTCACAGGGACTCAGCTATCCATCACTCCTGAATGACTGTGTCCATCAAATAAGGCCACTCCTTCAGTCCACTGAGGAATGTTTATGAGCAAACTATTGTCCTTGCAGCGAAACAGTAAATAATTCAAAAAGGAGTCACAATACGGTTAAACAGCAATTTCCCCCTCTCTCTTATCTGTCGCCGATGTTCTTACTTGTTTTTCCGTCTCTCTTTCTCATGGTCAGCATAGCAATAGTAATAGTTCGTGTTTCTCAGAAGAGGAATGGTGAACTCTGTATCCCATTGTCCATCAGGTCTATTCATCACTCATAACAGTACACAACACTGGAAGAACTCAGCAGGTCAGGCAGCATCCGTGAGAAAAGAGTAGCCAACGTTTAGGGCCGAGACGCTTCATCAGGAATGGTGGGGAAGAGAGGGCCGAAGCCCAGTCTGATCACTAGGCTGTAGTTTACTCCAGTGTATAGGCAGAAACTAAAGACTTCAGCGCCGGGTGGGAGGACCAAGAAGGTAAGGTCAAGGGAGGTGCTGGAGCACTTGCAGTACTGCTTTGAGTACATGGTCTGGACAATATTTAGGGATTCGTCTTTGAATCTGAACGATTATGGCACAGTTGTCTCTGACTTCATCAAGACCTGTGTGGATGACATACCAGACATGCCCAAACTAAACGCCATGGGTGAACCAGGGGGTTGATAGTCAACGGGGCATTCAAGACTGGTGCTCCAGAACTATACAAGACGTCCATGAAAGATTGATGGAAGAATGAAGAAACAATTCTGATTGAGGTCAGAGACAGAATCAGAAGCATGACATCTCTGGAAAGGTTTGCAGGCCTTTACTTCATACAAAGCGAAACCTAACATCATGAATAACTGTGATGCTTCACTCCCAGATGAGCTCAGTGCCTTTTAATGCAGTCTTTGAAAGGAAGAATAAAATTGCACCTGTGCGATTCCCTGCAGCATCAGGTGGCCCTATGATCTCTGACACCGAGGCCACCGTCAGCACATCTTTCAAGAGGGTAAACCCTCACAGGGCATCAGTCCCTGATGGTATACCTTATAGGGCTCTGAAAACCTGTGCCATCCAACTGGCAGAAGTGACCAAAGACATCAACAATCTTTCACTGCTGAAGCTGGAGATTCTCAGCAGCTTCAAAAGGGTGACAATCATACAAAAGCCCAAGAAAAGCAGAGTAAGCTGCCTCATTGACTATCATCCAGTGGCACTCACATCTATTGTACTGATGTGCTTTGAGAGGTTGGTCATGGCTAGAACCAACTCTTGCCTAAGGAAGGAGCTGGACCTGCTGCCACAATATGTCTACAGCTGATGTTTTCAACATGGCTTTAAATCAATGGACAATAGTAACACTTATATCAGACTGCAGTTTATTGATTACAACTCAGCAGTCAACACAATCATACCCTCTATTCTAATCAATGAGACGTGCATCCTGGGCCTCTGTACCTGCCTCTGAAACTGGATCCTTAACTCACTCATCAGAAGACCACAGTCTGTGTGGACAGAAATACATTTCCTCCTCGCTGACAACCAACACTGGCCACCTCAACAATGTGTGCTTAGCCCACTGCTCTAATCTCTACACTCCTGGCTATGTGGATAGGCACAGCTAGAATGCCATCTATAGATTTGCTAATGACACAACTATTGTTGGCAGAATTTCAGATGGTGACAAGGAGGAAGACAAGACATACAAGGAGTCAGTTGGTTGAGTAGTGTTACAACAATTTTGCTCTCAATGTCAGAAAAAACAAGGAATTTTTTGACAAGGGGAAGTTGAGGGAACACACACCAGTCCTCAAAGAGGGGTCAGAAGGGGATAGGGTGAACAGTTTTAAACTCCTGAATGTCAACATCTCTGAAGATCTATCCTCGGCAAACATATCGATGCAATTACAAAGAAGTCACGAGAATGGCTATATTTAATTGAAAGTTTGAGGAGACTTGTTTTGTCACCAAACTGACACTCACAAATTTCTACAGGTATACCATGGAAAGCAATCTAATTAATTGCTTGCATTACCGTCTGGTATGGAGAGGCCACTGCACAGAATTAGAAAAGGAGGAACGTTGTGGATATGGCCCAGTCCATCATGGGTAAAGCCCATGCACAGAATTAGAAAAGGCTGCAGATAGTTGTAAACTCAGTCAGTTCTATCATGGCCACTAGCCTCCCCAGCATCAAGGACACATTTTAAAGGTGATACCTCAAAACAGGGTATCCATCTTTAAGGACCCTCATCACTCAGGGCATACATTATTCTTATGCTATCATCAAGGAGGAGAAGGTCTGAAGGTACACTCTACTTTTTAGGAACAGCTTTTTCCCCTCCACCATCAGATTTATGAATGGACAATAAACCCATGAACACCACCTTTAATTTTTTCTCCTCTTTCTTTTGCACTACTTAATTTATATATTTACATACATATATTTCTTATATATAGTTATTATAATTTATTGTTTTTATTATTATGCATTGCAATGTACTGCTGCAGCAAAACAACAGATTTCATGACCTCTGCCACTGATATTAAAACTGATTCTGACTCTGATCCACTCTTGCCTCACTTACTCTTTATATAATTGAAAAAAAAACACTTTGTTATCCTCTTTTCAATTATTTGCTGTGGACATTCAGTTGGATTATGGATGACCTGTTTTGAAATCCTATTTACTTTTCTCAATTTCTTTGCTCTTGAAAAAAACCTTTCTCAAAAATATTGCTGTGCAATGTGTTATCTTCTTCAATGCTTTTAAGTCTTTCCTGCATTAACATGATTTTGCACTTTTCAAGCAAATGAATCATGAATGACTGATTGAAAGGTACATGTTGATCTGATGCTTCAAAATGATGGGTTAGATTGTGATTCCTTACTGAAGCTTTCCAACATGTACTTATAATTTCCAGGGTGCAGCACAGTGGTGTAGCACTGAGTGCAATGCTTTACAGAGCCAATGACCCAGCTTCGTTTCAGCGTCTCTACTTCCTTAGGAGTTTGCGAAGATTTGCATGACATCTAAAACTTTGACAAACTTCAATTGATGTGTGCTGGAGAGTATACTGACTGGCTGCATCGCAGCCTGGTATGAAGATACCAATGTCCTTGAATCCCAGAAAATGTTGTGGATATGGCCCAGTCCATCATGGGTAAAGCCCTCCCCACCATTGAGCACATCTACATGAAACGTTGTCGTAGGAAAACAGCTTCCATCATCAGAGACCCCCACCATCCAAGGCATGCTCTCTGCTTGCTGCTGTCATCAGGAAGGGGGTACAGGAGCCTCAAAACTTACATCAACAGGTTCAGGAACAGTTATTACCCCTCAACCATCAGGCTCTTGAACCAATGGGGATAGCTTCACTCAATTTGAAGTAAAATACACAACCATGGCTGACAAGGGAAGTCAAAGCTAATGTAAAAGTAGGAGAGAAGGCCCCGCAGAAATTAGTGGTAAGACAGAGGATTGGGAAGCTTTTAAAAACCCTCAATGGTTGGGAAAATGTTGGTGTCAATTGTTAAGGATGAAGTTATGGAGTACTTAGTGACACAGGACAAGTTAGGGCAAAGTCAGCATGGTTTCTTTAAAGGAAAATCTTGCTTGACAAACCTGTTGGAATTTTTTGAGGAGATTGCAAGTAGGATAGATAAAGGGGATGTAGTAGATGTTGTATATTTGGACTTTCAGAAGGTCTGTGACAAAGTGCCACACATGAGGCTGCTTACCAAGTTAAGAGCCCATGGTATTACAGGAAAGTTACTGGCACAGTTGGTGCATTGGCTGATTGGTAGGAAGCAATGAGTGGGAATAAAAGGATCCTTTTCTGGTTGGCTGCCTGTGACTAGTGGTGTTCTGCAGGGATCAGTGTTGGGACCACTTCATTTTATGTGGTATATAAATGGTTTAGATAATGGAATAGATGGCTCTGTTGCCAAGTTTTCAAATGATATGAATATTGATGGAGGGACCAGTAATGTTGAGGAAACAGGTAGGCTGCAGAAGGACTGAGACAGATTAGGAGAATGGGTAAGAAAATGGCAAATGAAATGCAATGTTGGAAAATGCATGGTCATGCACTTTGGTAGAAGAAATAAACGTGCAGACTATTTTCTAAATGGGGAGAAAATCCAAAGATCTGAAATGCAAAAGGACTTGAGAGTCCTTGTGCAGAACACCCTAAAGAGTAACTTGCAGAATTGGTGATGAGGAAGGCAAATGCAATGTTAGCATTCATTTCAAGAGGTTTAAAACACAAGAGCAGGGATGTTATGCCGAGACTTTATAAGGCACTGGTGAGACCTCACCTTGAGTACTGTGAACAGTTCTGGCCTCCTCATGTAAGAAAAATTGTGCTGACATTGGAGAGGTTCAGAGGAATTTCACAAGGATGATTCCGAGGATGAAATGTTTATTATACGAATAACGTTTGATAGCTCTGGGTTTATACTCACTGGAATTTAGAAGGAAGTGGGGGTTCTCATTGAAACCTCTCGAATATTGAAGTGCCTAGATATGAAAAAGGTGTTTCCTATGGTGGGCGAGATCTAGGACAAGAGGGCACAGCCTCAGGATTGAGGGGCATCCTTTTAAAACAGAGATGTGAACACATTTCTTTAGCCAGAGGGTGGTGAATTTGTGGAATTTATTACAACAGGCATTTGTGGGTGTTTAAGAGGCGCTTGGTTAGGCATGTGAATAGGCAGTGAATTGAGGGATATGAACTTGTCTGTGCAAATGAGACTCTTTTGTTAGGCTTTTAATTACTAGTTTAATTAGTTCGGCCAAATATTGTGGGCAGACAGGCTAATTCCTGTGCTGTACTGTTTTACGATCTAGATTCTACCACTCACTTAGACACTAGGGGTAGTTCAGAATTGTATGTGAACTTATAAAGACACATGTTTTGATGAAGTGGGAGGAAACCTCACTGTCACAGGTTAGACATATAAACCCTGCATAGGCAGTGGTCAGGATTGATCCTGGCCTGCCAGTGCTCTGGGCAGCAGCTCTGTCAGCTGTGATCTCATGCTGTCCTGGATCTTTGACACCCTGAACTTTGATTTTCTTATGGCACTATTTATTTTGCTGCCTTATTTAGGGGGTGAAGATGGAGATAATGTATTAGGCAGCATTCAGTCCTAACGAGAATAACAACACTCATATCATGCACAGTGTGGGATCTGATTTTTTAAAATTCTTGTATTAGACAGTTTAATTGCTTCCCTTTGCTGTTTAACAATTAATTATCGAATTGTATTTTATATGAAAATTCAAGTTCAAAGTACATTTATTCTCCAAGTACGTTTACAGATTACAACCCTGAGATTTGACTTCCTACAGGCAATCACAAAACAAAGAAACATCAGAGAATGTGTTTAAAGAAGAAGCCCACACAAAAAAATGCCTAACGCTGAAAAAAAAGCACAAATCGCTCAAGCAGCGAAAAGCAACAGAATAATGCGCAGAACATTAAATATCAAACCACAGAGTCCCCAAAATGTCCCATGAGCCAGAGACACTGAGTCAGTCAGCTCAGCACTGTGTTGATAGCTGCAGGCCACAGCCACAGAGCCAGTTCCACGCAGAGCACCTCAATCAAATCATGCAAATACTAGAAAGTAGGGTAAACTAAAACACATGGAAATGAGCTGCAGAGTCTCTTAAGAGAGCGTCCACAGGTACAGAGCATGTTCAGCACTGAGTACATTAAACATCAGACCACAGAGTCCCTCAAAAATGAGTCCACAGCCATGAGCGACTGAGGGATGGAACTTGCAGCATGGGCCGCAAGATTCCTTGCCCCTTCTGTTGGGAGCAGTGAGAGGGAGATTGGTCAAATGCAAGTGGATGGTGCCGAACATTTGTTCATTTTATACTCTCATCGTTTAGCTCGACACTTTAATCAGTGCGGAGAAATGGGGCCGAACACGGGTTTGCATTCTGCCATTAGGGATGGATAGCTGCCTCTTCACACTCCGCTCTCAACCTCCCACAATGGTGCAATGAACTGTTGGAGTGTGGTGGGTGAGTTGATGTTCTTATCAAGAGCACACCATATGAAATAAACTAGAATAACATGCTGTGTTCAAACTGCAATGGAGAAGTGAGCAGTAGAAAAACATCCAGGTGATGGATCTAGGTCATGGGTTGTGAAGGATGTGTGTGAAGGAAAAGACTAGGATGAAGATGGTTGTGGTGTCAGTGCACGTTTTCTCTCTCAGCATTGAGTCAGGTTTTCAGGGTGGTGGGCTTACTCAGGCTTTTAACTGGCCGCTCACTCACAGATGAAAATCCCAGAGTAAGTGTCCAGGACTTTCCACGATGTTGAATGACAATACATACGCCTTATCAGTAACTACACCACAGGCACAGAGGACATGAAATAAAAGTCAAGAACTTATGGACTTTCTTGTACATATGCCATCAATCCCAATGAATTTGGATTTCTTGGGATTATCTGGTTTCAGATTTCCCCTCAAGTCATTCTAAACCTGTACCTCCTTACCTCTAGCAGGATGCTCATGAGAACTACCAGTGAACATCTCAGAAGGAACAGGCAGCTTGACCTTGATTGAAAGCCTCCAGTACGTCACTGAAATTGAAGCTTTCAAAAGAAATATCCGAAATAAATTTAAGTGAAGATAAAGACAGCGAGTTAAATGACAAGTTCTTCTCACACTCTTCATCCTGAATGATTGCAAGACTTGATTTAAGCCACACTATATTTCAATCACTTGCAGCTGCAATGTTCCCAGGAGACCGACTTCAAGTTTCAGATTGATTGTAAAAAAATGACTTCCAAGGAAGTCATTTTTAATGAAGATTGCTGTGCAAGTACATTGTGAAGTCCAGGTCATTAATTTCAAGTCTTATGGGAAGGAGCTGCAGTTCTTATTTTACAATAATGGATGTCTAAGATAATCAGAAGTCAAGCAATTGCAATTACACTTCAGAAAGGGTAAGATGAGGGAACATGCACCAGTCCTAGAGTGAGCAGTTTCAAGCTCCTGGGTGTCAATATCTCTGAGGATCTAATTTGGACCCAACATATCGATGCAGCTACTAAGAAGGCACGACAGTGGCTATATTTCTTTAGGAGCTTGAGTAGATATGGTATGTCACCGAAAACCCTCGAAAATTTCTACAGATGTATCATGGAGAGCATTCTGACTGGCTGCATCGCCATCTTATATGAGGGTGAGGGGGAGGTGGGCTACTGCACAGGATCGAAGTAAGCTCAGAGAGTTGTGAACTTACTCAGCTCCATCATGAGCATTAGTATTCGTAGTATCCAGGACATCTTCAAGGAACAATGCCATGAAGAGACGGCATCCATCATTAAGGGCCCCAACACCCAGGTCATGCTTTCTTCTCATTGCTACCATCAGGAAGGATGTACAGAAGTCTGAAGGCACACACTCTACGGTTCTGGAACAGATTCTACCCCTCTGCCATTCATTTTCTGAATAGGTATTAAGTCCAGGAACACTACCTCACTACTTTATTATTTCTATTTTTGCTCTACTTATTTAATTTAACTATTTAATATATATATATACTTGCAGTACTTCAGTTTTTTCCCTACTATCAGATATTGCATTGTACTGCTGCAGCAAAATCAATAAATTTTATGACATATGCTGGTGATATTAAACCTCATTCTGGCTCTGTTTCTTATTCTGATTCTACTTTGGTTACTTTTAAGATATCTTAGATTGAGTTTATAGGGTCACAGCTTCTGCATGGAAACAGGCCAGTTGTCTCAATTTGTCCATGCCAACTAAGATGCCTTTCTATGCCAGACATGTTTGAATGGATTTGACATATGTATCTTTAAACATTTCTTATTTATGTCTTTGAAATGTTGTAATCATACCTGGATCAACCACTTCCTATAGCAGCTCCTTCTATCTGCAGGGCATTGTGACAAATTTGCCTTTTAGGTCCACTTTAAATCTTACCTCTTTTCATCTTAAATGTAAGCCCTGCAGTCTCAGGTTCCCTACCCTTTAAAAGATACTGTGGCCATCTGCTCTGTCTATGCTCTCATAACTTTATACACCTCCACCAGTCTCCTTCTCTCCAGGAGAGAAAACAGTCCCACCATATCCATTCTTTCCTTATAACCCATACAGTCTAATTCAAGCAATATTCCTCTAAATCTGCACTCTCTCCAGCTTAATCGCATTCCTCTGGTTGTGTTCCAACCAGAACCATATGCAGCCTATTCAATATTTTGAATAATGGTAACATCATATCCCAAACCTTATTCTCAGTGCCTTGACTAACGAAGGCAAGTATACTGTATGCCTTCTTCTCCACTTTGTCTACCTGTGTTGCCACTTTAGGAAACTGTATTTCTATCACAATGTCATTTCTGTTCAGTAATACTTCCCAGGTCATTGCTATTTACTAAATACAAATTTACTAACAATATTAACTACATTGTCTTCCATATCATTAGTATATATAATGAACAGGACAAACCGCAGTACTGATCCTTGCTGCACGCCACTGCTTGTCGGTCTCTACTCTGAGAAACAACTCTCCACTCCCATATTTGACCAAGTCAAGTTTGTTTCCAATTTGCAATCTCGTCCTGGATTTCAAATCTTCTGGTCTAGCCAATCATTCGTATCCTTGGATTTAACTGAAAGCTCAGGGTTCAAGTGTTTCACTTTGCAAGTGTCACCCAGAATGTAATATGCAATGAATATGCTCAGGGTTTTGTGTATTATGCGGTATAATGTTTGATACATTCTTGTGCCAATCACTGCATTTGCTTGAGTCTTGTTCACCTTTGCTAGTGGCTCAATCCTTTTTACTTAATGAAAAGTGATAGAGAAAAATCAAATCAAATCAGGTTTAATTGACGTTCAAACCATACATAGATAGAGCTGATTGAAATAGCATTCCTCTGCGGCTAAAATACAAAACATTCAAAATAATAAGCAAACATTCAAAAATAGTGGGTAACATAATTCAAAATATCAAGCAAAGAAGCATATTCACTTGAAAGTAAACATATAGTCCAAGACCCTAGGTGACAATGTCTGACAATCGATGGCAGTGTACGGGTGAATGCGATCCAGCCTGCCATTCCACCACTCAAACACAAGAGGGCAGCACCACCAGGAACGGCCAGGCCCCAGCTGAGCGCCTCCGCTTCTCTCACCTGGCCTGCAGCAGCAGGCAAGCCCAGACTTGAGGCCTAGTTCTCGCTACAAATGCGGCTACACAGGTCCCACGTCGACTGTCCCTCTGCCAGATAAGGATAAACAGGCCTGCGGAAACTTACATTATCACAGTCCAAAAGAGTCTTGCGATCGCAAGTGAAATGTCTGAGACAATCTCCCACGGTTATACCATACCAACCCAGATGCTTCCAAGTGGCCAGCAACATGGTCTGCAGCCAGGTCAGCTCCTCTGCACCCAAACCGGTTCCTTTGACACACTGCTGGGCTCCTCTGATATCCAGACTGCCTCCTTTGATATTTTGACTGGCTCTTCTGACATCCCAACTAGCTTCTTTGACACCTTGGCCAACCCCTTCGACATCTTGGCCGGTTCCATTTCCGACACCAGTCCAGCTACCCTGATCACTGGTGGAGTAGCTCTGCAGTACCAGAAGTTCTTGGAGTAGAATTGTGTTTCGATCATAAAAAAACACATTTTAAAAGGAAAAAAAAACACCGCTGGTTGGCCCCCGAGAAGCCACTGCATTCACATACATCATCATCTTACCAGAAGAACCTATTAATGTCACACTGCAACATAATTCAGATATCGTTGCTGAGGAAGTAATAAGTATGAAGAGAATGGGATTCGCCTGGCAGGGAGATAATGCAGGCAGAGATCAGTGTATATTTTGGGAAGCTGGAAGTACAACAGAGGTTGCAGCTGTTGCTTTACAGGATGAAGATGTTCCAGAGAACAAGTGGTATTTTTGAAATCATAGGAGAGGATAGACGATATAGTGCATAGTTCTTTGTAAAAAGTGAAAAGCAATGCTATCAGAGGTGTACAAAATGCTTATGAATCTGCTCATGTCATGAATCATGGAGAATCCTTCTTATGAGGATACTTTAAAAATGCTAAGGGGCCATTTTAATACATCACCTGAAATTTTGACATGTTAGACTTTTGGTATATTTTACTGGGGACTAAGAGAAATGGATACTGATCATTCTTTCAGACTAAAGACACTGACAAAATGATCAATTCAAAACTCCTTCAGACTGGATGAGATGAGACGTTGTGCAGTCGATACAGGGTTTTGAGTTGATCATACTGAATGGCTGTGCAGGCTCAAAGGGCCGAATGGCCTACTCCTGCACCTATTTTCTATGTTTCTATGATTGATGAGAAAAGTTCATCAAAAGAAAATTCGAGGGGGATTCCGGAACCTGGGATGTTGTAAGCAAACTGGACAATCTGAGAAATTAATGGCATTTTTGCAGAAGAACTACTCATCTCTGGCAGGACTAAAAAACTCACGGTTAAAATAAGTGACAATTAGCTCATATGGGTGATATCACTTGTTTATGGGCTGATGATGCAGCTGATGATTGTACACTCTTGGCCCACACAGAAGCCGATCTTCAGCTGCTTGTCGACAGGTTTGCAGAATCCACTCGTCTGTTTGGCCTCAGCATCAGCCTACAAAAGACAGAAGTCCTGTTCCAACCCGGTCTGATGTCTACTGGCCCCGCCCCATACATCTGCATCGAAGGTACACAGCTTAGAACAGTGGAGGAATGTAAGTACCTCAGATGTGTTATTTCTAGCGATGGCTCCCTAGACAAAGAAATCAGTGCTAGGATTTGCAAGGCCAGTCAAAGCCTTGGCCTTTGCGTTCACATGTACTGAACTAACATAACATCTGAAAAGCCATGAAACTCAAGGTGTACAAAGTGGTCGTCTTTAGTAGTCTATTCTATGACTGTGACACCTGGACCATATGCAGAAGGTACCTTAAAATGCTGGAACCGTTCCATACACATAGCCTGAGATCAATCCTGGGCATCCACTGGCAGGACATGTCACCAACCTGGAGGAGCTCAAAGAGCTGAGAGCATAAACATAGAAGCAGTGATCTTGCAAGCTCAGCTTTGCTGGACAGGACATGTTATACACATGGTGGATTCCAGAATACTCAAACGATTGCTATACGGAGAGCTGTTGCAATGAAGAAGAGGCAGGAGGTTCCAGCACTGTGTAAAAGCCAACCTCGCACATGCTGATGTTGCACCAAAGCACCCTGAGTGGACTGTTCAGGACCGGACTGGATGGCGTGCCCTGGTAAGACAAGCCTCCAACAACTTCAAGAATAGTTGCCGTGCAGAACTGGTCGCTGCTCGAGAGAGAGGAGACAAGTAGCCGCATCAGCTGCTCCTACAGCGGCCAGACAGATTCCTGCCCTCACTGTCAAACCTCATGCTTTTCTAGAATCGGACTGCAGATCGCAGGATTGATGAGCTGCACAGGCAGGCGTCATCGTCAGAAACGACAGACAACCAACAACATGGGATGTGGCATTAATGAGCAAATGCAACTCCACTGGGAATCTGTGCATACCCAATACAAGGGCTTGGTGAGAAAGCTGTGATTTACTGGGGATGGCTGGCAAGGAACTGCATACTGTCCTGGTGGGTCTGTACCATTGGTACAATACAACATGCAGCACTCTATGTAATATGAACACCATTTCACTGTGGTGTTGTCGGGTATGAGAGCCACACTCACATCAGTCTGGAGGCCAAGCCCCTTTATCGTAGGCTGATTTCGTAATTCTCTGGTGGATAAGTTGAACAGGGTGTTGGTGAAGGTCTAACTGGGCAACCCAATTTGTGATCGGTCCCGACACGGAAAAAGCCTTGTGACTGGGGCATCAACTAAGCTACCCTAAACAGAATTGCTGATGATCAGCAGAAGCTGCTGCCCCGCCCCCACCCTCTCAGGATTTGCTTGCAGAATTAATAGGCTCACAATATTGTAGTGAACTGAGACCAATTCCATGCAAACACACATGGATTTGAGGAGCAACCTGGCCCTTAATGCAGACAAACACAATGATCCACCACATGAGGTTAAGTTGAGTACTGATGGACGAAATGCTGTAAGGGATCTAAAGATGTTTCTGCTTTCAAAATGATGATGATATTGCCATGGAAACCGAATAAGAACACAAGTTTCTGGAGGAAGTGATTGGAAGGCTGAGCCACCACAAAAGCTTGTTTGAAATGGACCAACGTGTGTACAGTGCCAATAAAAAGTATGCACTCTCCTTGGAATTTTCATGTATTATTGTCTTACAACATTAAATCACAGTGGATGTAATTTGGCTTCTTTTTGGCACTGGTCAACAGAAAAGGACTCTATCTTGTCAAAGTGAAAAGAAATCTCTTCAAAGTGATCTAATTTAATTACAAATAGAGAACACAAAATAATTGATTGCATAATTATTTATCCCCTTTAATATGACACATCAAATCATCACTGGTGCAGCTAATTGATTTTAGAAGTCACATAATTAAATTGAGATCACCTGCGTGGAGTCAAAGTGTTTCAATTGATTGTAGTGAAAATATACCAGTATCAGGCAGATCCAACTGCTGTAGCTGGCTCAAAATTTGGGCTGGGCTGCAGGAGTATGGTGTGGGGATGTTGGAAAATAGTGCAGGTTCAGATAGGGGGGAGGATCTGGAAAAGGAACCATAAATGGAAGATTCGGCTGAAGGTGGGTTGGTGGGAGGAGGTTGGAATGAAGTTGAATCCAGATCTGGAAAATGGAAAAAGAAGTATAATATTGGAATGATTTCAAGTGATGGAGAGGAAGGGCTGGATATTTTGAAAAAAAAGAAAGAGGACTTCAAAGTACTGTTTAAATTTGGCCCGGAACAGCTGCCCTCACTCAATCCCATTAAATTAACTACAGAGTTAAAATTGACCATAGGAAATATAGATTGTGCTTGTATTTTAACAGGAGGGTTGGTGATAACTGTTTGTAAGGATAAAAAGCAGTGTGAGAAGGCATTACAATTGAAGATTTTACTTGGCAAAAAGATAGTATCTATGTTGCCTAATGAAAATAGAGGGGTTAGGGGTGTTATAATGCATGTTCTGTGGAGATTTCGACAGAAGAGATTAAATCTCATTTCTTGGGAGGCAAGGTTAAGGAGGTAAAGAGATTTCAAGTAGTCAGAAATGGGGAGAGAATAGATGGTTTATCTATAAATATATGTTTTGATGAAGTGTAGCTCCCTGATAAAGTCAGTTTGTGGTATGTTAGTTATATCGTTCAAGCTTATATTCCAGCCCCATTTAGATGTTCCAAGTGTCAGAGGTTTGGGCATGTTGAGGCAGTATGTTGTGAGAAATGAAGACGTAGTATGGTGGTGGGGAACATAAATGTGAAGGTGTAAAGTTTAATTGTTGGTATTGCGGAGGAGAACATAGTGCAGCTTATTGAGGATGTGAAACACTTAAGGCAGTTGAAGTTCAACAGGTTAAAGTACAGTTAGGTATGTCTAATGCAGAGGCTGTGCAAAAAGTTAAACCAAACATTGATAAAGTATTACCAATCAGAGAACAGAATGTGAATACCCTGATGTGTTGAAAGCTATCTAAAGCAGTGATAGTGATGTAGATTTTTCTTTGTGTAAATTTAAGAAAGCTATTAATAGTACAGGTCAGACAGCTCCAGGAAAGAATGATATATGTTTTGTATATTTAAACACTCTCTAAATGAATGACAATCTCTTAAGGTAATATTAAAATTTTTGAATCATATTTGGAGTTTAGGCCATCTTCCCTCCTCACGGAAAATGGCAGTAGTAGTGCCTATTCTAAACCTGAAAAACCCCTGTCGGATCCTTCTAGTTATAGACCAATGTCATTAACGTCCCATTTGTGTAAACTTATGGAATATATGGTCATAGAGCGATTGAGTTATATTTTGGAAAAAAAAGGTGATATAGTGTTTTATCAGAGCATATGTTGGAAGAGTAGAATGACATTGGATTCAGTTTCATGTTTGGAAGATGATATTAAGAAAGCACAGGTAAATGAAGAAGTTGTATTGGCAATATTTTTGATATAGAAAAAGCATTTGATATGTTATGCAGGGAGGATCTTTTGATTAATTTATGAAAATTTGGGGTGGGAGGAAGGCTATATAATTTTTTCTGAGTATTTTATTTGGATGGTCTATGTAGGTAAGGGTGGGAAAGGAATGGTCTGGCTTTTGTGGGATGGAGAATGGGACTCCACAAGGCAGTATTTGCAGCCCTGTATCGTTTAATATTATGATTAATTATATTTTTTCTGAGATGGGTAAATTACTTTTTGCAGATGATGGAGCTTTATGGGTCAGAGGAAAAGTTCAATTTAACTGTATATGGGATGTAATTAGCAATTAATAAGGTTGAACAGTGGGCAAATAGACAGGATTTTAAGCTATCAGTAGCTAAAACACAAGTTGTATGTTTTACAAAGAGGATCAATAGACCTGCACTTAATTTGAAATGATACAGTCAGACTCTTGAAGAAGTGTCAGTGGTAAGGTCTCTTGGCATGTGGCCGGATAATAAGCTGACATGGAAGCACCACATCAGTAAGATGATTGACAAATGTAATGGGGCATTAAGTATCCTTAGGTGTCTATGTGGTTATTCTTGGAGTGCTACACAAAAATCTCTGTTGACTATATATATTTGTTTAATTAGATCGGTACTTAATTATGGCCGTGTGGCTTATGGATCAGCTTCATCTTCAAATTTAAAATGTTTGGATGTAATACAGGCTCAATCTTTAAGACAGTGTTGTGGTGCAGTAAGGTCATCTGTTTCAGAGTTGCAGAGGACAAGGTTGTTGTTAACATACTGGGTTAACTTGAGGAGGCAGACGAATGATCACTCTGTTAAAACTGTGTTGGAAGACGGTTGGGAACATCACAGGAAGTGTTTTTAGTTCTGGGTGGCTGGGTTCTCATCATGCTAGGAACATGAGTTTACTGGACTATATAATTTGTCCCACTGTAGCTTTTTTGGTAACCCCACCATGGTTTTTTTCCCAATGGCTTTAGTTGATTTTAGGTTGCATGATTTAATGAAAGCAAAGAATCCTGATATCCCTGACAGCCTGTTGGTTCATCAGTATGTTATGGAGAATTATCGTGATATGTTAACCATTTTTACTGATGGATCTTTCTTCTTATAATATTTTTATTCAGAAGAAAAAAAAACAAGATTTACAGCGTGCAACACATAGATACATCTCAACATAACTTGTGTACATTCATATATTGTAATAAAATTGATCAAAATGTTATAGCATAACACATAAAGGTATACCACTCTGTAATCAAAAATTTAAAGATAGGTCATACATCATAAAAGAAATTTTTTATATAAAAAAAGTCAACCCCCTACCAACTACCAAAAAAAAAGCTGATGGACGATAATGGATAATTAGAAAAAAAAACATATTCGCTTAAGAAGAGAAGATAAAAATATACCTAAAAGTCTGTGCACTGTTAAACTTTATAAATTGGAAAGGTCCCCAGATATCATAAAAAGATTGTTTCAAATTTAAGACTGAGCAGTGGATCTTTTCTAAATTTAAATAAGACATAATATCACGTAGCCATTGAAGATATGTAGGAGGGGTAGACTCCTTCCATTTAAGCAAGATTGCTCTTCTTGCTAAAAGAGACGTAGAAACTAAAACCTGTAGGTTAGGAGTATTTAAAGTTATATCTTCATTTGCAATAATACCAAACAAGGCAGTAAGGGGATTTGGGTCAAATTGGACCCTAAAAAGTTGTGAGAAGGTATGGAATACTTCCCGCTAAAACTTTTCAATTTTAGGGCAAAACCAAAAAGAGGCATCAGCAGAGTTGCATTTATTACAAAGTGGAGAAACATTCGGATAAAAACTGGACAGCTTCTGTTTAGAAATGTAGGCTCTGTGAACCACTGTAAATTGTAGAAAAGAATGACGAGCATAGAAAGATGATTTATTAACCCGTTTAAGAATTTTATTCCATCTATCATCAGAAATCTGACAATTTAGGTCATCCTCCCAAGCTTTTTTTATTTTATCTAAAAAGTCTTGTCTAGAATCAATCAACAATTTATAGATTAACAAAAGGTTTTAAATTTAAAAGATCGTCCATTAAATTTTTTATCAGGACCTATAGGAAAAGTAGTTAATTGGAAACATAAGAAATCTCTAATTTGGTATCCGTAAAAATGTGTTTTTGGGAGTGCAAATTTAGTTGATAATTGGTCAAATGAAGCAAGAGATCCTGAGATAAACAGGTCCCAAAAACACTTAATACCTGGTTCATCCCAATCCTTAAAGACTTTGTCAGTCATGGAAGGGATAAAAAAAATAATTAAGGAGAATGGGAGATGATAATGAAAAATTCGCTAAACCAAAAAGTTTCCTAAATTGAGACCAAATCCTTAAAGTTTGCTTAACAATTATGTTATTTGTTATTTTATTTGCTGAAAAAGTATGATCCAAGAAGAGAGACAATAGAGGAATTTTTTACAGAATTAACTTCTAAGGAGACCCATGATGGGCAATCTTTACGATAAATATAATAGGACCAGAAAGTAATATTCCTTATATTGGCAGCCCAATAGTAAAACCTAAAATTGGGTAGGGCTAATCCACCCATCTCTTTATTTCTTTGTAGGTAAACTTTACTTAAACGAGCTTGTTTATTATTCCAAATATAAGATGTTAAAATTGAATCTAAAGAATCAAAGTAGGTCTTAGGAATAAAAATAGGTAAGGCCTGAAAATGATATAAAAATTTAGGAAGAATCTTCATTTTAATGGAATTAATTCGGCCAATTAGGGATAAAGAAAGAGGAGACCATTTAGAAAGCGTCCTTTTCACATAATTCAATAAGGGGTTTAAGTTTTCTTTAAATAAATTCTTGAAGATTTTAGTAATTGTTACACCTAGAGATGTAAATTGACGTAACAACTTGGAACGGAAATTTGGCATTTGATGACATTAGGTCATTTAAAGGAAATAGCTCACTTTTATGTAAGTTCAGTTTATATCCTGAAAAAGAACTAAACTGGGAAATTAAAGAAAGAACAGAAGGTAAAGAAGTTTCAGTGTTAGAGATAAAAAGTAAAATATCATCAGCATATAATGAAATTTTATGAGTCATACCTTCCCTTAGTATACCAGAAATGTCCTTAGATTCTCGAAATGCTATTGCTAAGGGTTCTATAGCTAAAGCAAAAAGTAAAGGACTAAGAGGGCAACCTTGTCTAGTTACCCGCTGTAATTTAAAGGGCTTAGAAATTTGAGAGTTAGTAATAACCTGAGCGGTAGGAGACACGTAAATTAATTTAACCCAACGAATAAAATTAGGCCCAAAATTAAACTTTTTGAAGGCTTTTTCTGCATCTAAGGATAATATACACTCTGATTTTTTTTTTGGATGGTGAATATATCACATTCAATAACCAATGTATATTAAAATGTGAGTAAAGATTTTTAATAAATCTTGTCTGGTTATGTGATATAATAGATGGTAAAATATTTTCAAGTCTTCGAGCTAAGATTTTGGATAAAATTTTTGCATCAACATTTAATAAAGAAATCGCTCTGTATGAAGAACATTCAGCTGGATTTTTATTTCTTTAAGAATAAGAGAAATAAAAGCTTGATAAAAAGATTGAGGGAGTTTACCTGATTTAAAGGACTCTGATGGATCAAAAGATAATTTAATGGGAAATGTCAGTGTGGCTGTTTTTGTGCCTGAATTACAGGTAACAATAAAGAAACATCTTACTTACTGTTTATCAATGTATACTGCAGAACTGGTTGCCATCATTTTGGGCTTACAATGGTGGAGGAAATCTGTCCTTGCAAAGCTATAATTTGTTCAGATTGTTTTTCGACTTTGACTAGTCTTAAAACAGGTTGTTCTAGTGGTAGGTCTGATTTACTGTTGGAAACTCTTCAAACTTTATTTCATATTCACAGTATTGGTCTACATGTCTTCTTCTTATGGGTCCCTGCACATAGAGGCATTGAGGGGAATGAGCGGGTTGATTGTTTGGTCAAAAAAGCAGTTAAAAGTTCTTATAAGTTAAAAGTTAAAAGATATAGATCTTTCAGATAACAGATCAGAAGCTAAGGGATTAGTGGGGCTAAGAATTAGGGGATTATGGCAAGACCTGTGGAATAATGGGCATAAGGGAAGACCCCTTTACAGAATACATAAAGCTATTGGATTGATGGGAGAAGGGGTAAGACAAGAAGGTAAGGAATTATATTAACTTGATTTAGAATTAAGCATACTACGCTTAATGATTCCTTGTATCTTGTGGAAAACATCACTGTGGTGTGTAGGTGTTGTCATCATTATGAGACAGTTAAACACATTCTTTTACAATGTGAAACATCCAAGGTTAAAAGGAAGCAAATGCAGGCTGCTACTAGTTTTGGGGGTTGACAGTTTTCATTTGAAAACTTTACTAAGTTATTGAAGTGACTTTAATTCACAATATTGTCTTTCATTATGTAAAATCTATAGGGCTTTTTGGGGTAATTTGCTTTTCATTTGATAAAGAACTAGAAGGGGTTTTATTTCCCAACTCTCTACACCACTCTCTAGTCCAGTTGGTGGCAGTAATGCACCTTTAAGTTGGACTGCCAACTACCATTAAAAATCAAAAGAAGAACGAAGTCCAACTGTTGGTGAGTCAGTACCCTGGCAAAAGCTACACCATGAATATAAAAGAACACACCAAGCAACCCCGTGAAAAGGTTATTGAAAAACATGTCAGGAGATAGATACAAGAAAACTTCCAAGTCACTGAATATCCCTTGGAGTACAGTTCAGTCAATCATCAAGAAATGGAAAGAATATGGCGTGGCACGGATTTAAATCGGCTTGGCACAAGCTGTTCTCAAAAACTGAGTGACCATGCAAGAAGGGGACGAGACCTATGACAACTGTGGAGGAGTTACCAGCTTCAGTGGCTGAGATGGGAAGAACGGAGCATTACAACAACTGTTGCCCGGGAGTTTCACCAGTTGTAGCTTTATAGGAAAGCAGCAAAAAGAAAACCACTGTTGGAAAAAAAGCCCACGTGAAATCTCGGCTCAAGTTTGCCAGAAGACATGTGTGAGACTCTGAAGTCAGCTGGAAGAAGTTTCTATGGTTTGATGGACCCAAAATTGAGCTTTTGAGCTATCAAACTAAACACAATATTTGTCATAAGCCGAACACCACACATAATCAAAAACACTTCATCCCTACCACAAAGCATGGTGTTGACTGCATCATGCTGTGGGGATGTTTCACTGCAGCAGGCCCTGGAAGGCTTGTGAAGGTTGAGGGTAAAATGAATGCAGCAAAATATAGGGAAATCCTGGAGGAGAACCTGATGCAGTCTGCAAGAGAACTGTGACTTGGGAGAAGATTTGTTATCCAACAAGACAATGACTCCAAGCATAAAGCCAAATCTACAGAGGAATGGCTTAAAAACAACAAATTAATATCCTGGAGTGACCAAGTTAATGTCCTTGAGTGACCAGACGTCAATCCAATTGACAATTTATGGCTGGATTTGAAAACGGTTGTTCACTCATGATCCCCATGCAATCTGACAGAGCTTGAGCAATTTTGTGAAGAAGAATGAGGAAAAATTGTAGTGTCTAGATGTGCAAAACTGATAGAGACCTATCCACACAAACTCAAGATTGTAATTGCTGCCAAAGGTGCATCTACTGAATTGAAGGGGGTGAATACTTATGTAATCAATTATTTTGTGTTTTATATTTGTAATTAATTTAGATCACTTTGTAGAGATCTGTTTTCACTTTGACAAAAAAAGAGTCCTTTTTTGTTGATCAGTGTCATAAAAGCCAAATTAAATCCACTGTGATTCAATGTTGTAAAATTATAAGGCATGAAAACTTTCAAAAGGGATAAATACTTTTTATAGGCTCTGTATATAGAGCACGGATTTGTTTATCTTGGGCTTCGGGGTTTAGTAGAGCAGATGAGAGCTATCTGGGAGAAGGTGGCACTGAGGGAGTCAGTAACGTTTCTGTTCTTTACTCTGATCCGGCGTGTTTAAAACTTACTCCAACTTTTTGTTGGATTTGACCTCAACAATAAGTGATTCATTAAGCTGCTTATTTTTTAATCAACTCAGTTAAAATGTACTTATTTGCACCAATCTTCCATGCTCACGAATTTTGTCTACCAATCAAGAAATTGTATTGGCAGCTTATTAACCTTGAATGTGGAGACAGGGTTTAACAGGAGTTAATTGCTGCCTTTGAAGTGAATGGCGGCTTATTGATAGAACTTGCTATCTGTTTTGACAGACCTGAGAAGTAGGGAATGTAAAGAGCAAACACGAGGAAATCTGCAGATGCTGGAAATTCAAACAACAACACACACAAAATGCTGGTAGAACACAGCAGGCTAGGCAGCATCTATAAGAAGTGCTGTCGACGTTTCGGGCCGAGACCCTTTGTAGGGAATGTGGTGCTTTTGTGATTCAGTACCATTAAGTGACTGTTAGGTAGAACAAAAGTACTGTGAATACCTAGGACTTTGCTGTGGTAGACAGAACCCCTGTCTATCTGTGGTGAACTAGATATACCTGTCTGACTGCTCCTGTGGCTCCTCCCACAGACCCTGCTGACTGCTCCTGTGGCTCCTCCCACAGACCCCTGTATAAAGGTGACTGTGGGCTGCTGCTCTCCCTCATTTTCCCAGGATGTAGTGTTGTTTATTCTTCCAGTCAATAAAAGCCGATATCTCACTTCCTAAGTCTCAGCGTGAGTTATTGATGGTGCATCACTATCCAAGGCAGAGAAACTGCAGGCCCCAGCATCAGTTGCAGGTTCAGAGTTATTCATAAAACTGCTAATCTGGTGCAATTGTTTAGAATTTCAGAAGGATGCTGGATTGTTGAGTTACTTTAAGGATATGTACAGAAAAAAATGTGCACAGCTCTTTGCAAACTTGCTGTGGCACGTCTGTACTTGAGATGAAGTAACAATGACCAGTAAATCAGATCCTGCAGTCCAAAGACCCATGCCAGTTAATTTGTCATTTAAATTGTCCTGTGATTAGGCTAGGTCAAAAATAGGTGTGTTGCTGGGTAAGGGTGCTCACTGGGCCAGAGGTCTGTTCTGTGCTGGATCTCTAAATTTAATAAAAAGGGATATGAACTTTCCACAGCAATACCTACCACCTGTCTCTGCTGATACATGAGAAGTGCTGTTCACCAGCGTCTCATTTAATTACCTGCCATCCCACCCAGCAGCTCGTATCTCCATCACTGTCTAGTTAGCACAAGCCAAACAAAGATTTGCTTTGAGATTGTGAGAGCTCTTTTGATGGAAATTTGCTTTGAGGAGAGGGGGCTGCTGTTCTTAACCTAATTTTGGGATTTACCCTAGGTTGGTAGGGGACAGGACTCCGAGCAGGTGCAAGTCACCGGATAAAGCAGAAGCCAGAGAGAGCATGCCTAGTAATCAGGATAGCTGAGGGCACAGTAAAGGCAGGGAAAAGAAACTCCGTTAAACTGCATTTATTTCAGTGTGTATGCCTTAACAGGTAAGACAGATGAACTCAGAGCATGCATTGGCTCTGTTGAAAGGGGAGTTATATCCATTACAGAAAAATGACAGAGGGAAGGGTGGGGCTAGCAACTTCGCAGTCCAGGATATTGATGCTACACCTGTGATAGCAATACAGGTAAGTGAGGAAGGGGTGTTGTCTTTTCATAAGTGAGGATGTACAGTAGCTCTTGGATATAATTTTGCCAGGAAAAAGCTCCAATGAAGCCAGATAGGTAGAACTTAGGAACAAGAAGGGGAGGATCACCCTGATGGGGCTGAATTATGGACCGTCCAACAGTCAATGGGCACTTGAGCAGGAGGTGTGCAGAGGAATTGCTGTAAGTTGTAAGAATAACAGGGTAATATTAGTGAGAGATTTTAATTTTCCATGTATTCACATGGTCACCCAGAGTGTTAAGGGCTGGGATGGAGTGGAATTTATGAAACGTGTTCAGGAAAGTCTCCTGGGTCAATACATCTGTAGAACTGTGGTGACCTACTTTCTGCACAGGCGAACCGGCTCACAAATAGCCAGCGCGCGGGGAGAGACTTTGGTAATGCACCTCTGAAGTCATTTCCGCCCGCAGAGGGCGGGCACTAGGGATTAATTGCCAGCGCCGCGAAGTTTGAATAAACTAGTGTCGAAACGACTTACAGACTGCGTGTTGTCCTCTCTAGCTCTGTATGTAGTACATCGCTACATTGGTGACCCTGACGGTCCAAACGGGATTTGGACCAAAGATGACCGACTCTTCATCTGTTCACGCAGTTTCGCTAAAACTGCTGACTTTCTGGATGCTGCGACCACGCGTGTGGTTTAGCCAAGCAGAAGCCCAGTTCTAGATTCAGCAGATATCTTCTGATTCCACGCGTTACTATCACGTGGTGAGCATCCTTGACCAGGAGACGGCCGCCCAGGTTGCGGATTTCATACAGTCGCCCCCGGAAGAAGGCAAATATGAAGCATTCAAAGTGCTGCTCATTGGGACCTTTGGCCTCTCATGGCGTGAGCGGGGTGCCCGCCTGCTTCACCCGGACGGTTTGGGAGACAGACTGCCGTCAGCATTGATGAACGAGATGTTGGCCCTGGCTGACGGACACAAGCCCTGCCTCATGTTCGAGCAAGCGTTCCTAGAGCAACTGCCCGAGGACATACATCTGCTGCTGGCTGACGCAGATTTCAGCGACCCCCGGGAAGGTGGCGGCCCGGGCAGACGTGCTGTGGAAAGCCAAGAGGGAGAGCATGGCATCCGTCGGTCAGATTACCAGGTCACGTGCCCAACAGCAGATCAGACCAGGCCCGGCAAGGGGGCGCACACAACACAGAGGTAGGAGTGAGGAGGACAGTGAACAGTGGTGTTTCTACCACCAGCGGTGGGGCACAAAAGCCTGCCGTTGTCACCCGCCCTGCAAGGGCCAGGACCAGGGCCAGCTGCCGCTAATGACTATGGCAGCTGGCCACCAGGACAGCCTCTTGTACGTCTGGGACAAACAGTCGGGACGCCGCTTCTTGGTCGACACCAGAGCAGAGATCAGTGTCTTGCCCCCGATGGGGTACGACACCCGCAACAGGAAGCCAGGACCCACCCTGAGGGCCGCAAACCGCAGCACTATACGGACCTACGGCACCCGCACAGTGCAGCTGCAGTTCGGCGCCAGCCGGTTCACGTGGGACTTCACACTGGCCGCCGTGGTCCAACCACTCTTGGGGGCGGACTTCTTGCGAGCTCACAGCCTGCTGGTCGACTTGCAAGGGAAAAGAATGGTACATGCCAAGACTTTCCAGACGTTCTCCCTGGGTGAAGCCAAGTTGCTGGCCCCACACCTGGACTCCATCACGCTGTCGGACAACAAATTCACCAGAATCCTGGCGGACTTTCCATCGATTCTGGCACTGCAGTTCACGGCAGCCATGCCCAGACATGGGGTACAGCACCACATCCCGACCCAGGGACCACCCCTCCACGCCCGCACACGAAGGCTCCTCCCGGAAAAGCTCTGCCTGGCGAAGGAGGAGTTCAGGAGGAAGGAGGAATTGGGGATCGTACGGAGGTCCGACAGCCCATGGGCCTCCCCCCTGCACATGGTGCCCAAAGCAGCTGGGGGTTGGAGACCATGCGGCGACTACCGCAGACTGAACAAGGCTACAACTCCAGACCGCTACCCCGTGCCGCACATACAGGACTTTGCAGCAAACCTGCACGGGGCAAGAATCTTTTCCAAAGTAGACCTCATCTGGGGATACCATCAAATCCCGGTGCACCCTGAAGACATCCCCAAAACAGCACTCATCACCCCGTTTGGCCTGTTCGAGTTCCTCCGAATGCCGTTCGGCCTGAAGAATGCCGCACAGACGTTCCAGCAGCTAATGGATGCGGTGGGATGCGACCTGGACTTTGCGTTCATCTATTTGGACGACATCCTTATAGCCAGCAGTAGTCGTCAGGAGCATCTGTCCCACCTCCGCCGGCTCTACTCCCGCCTGAATGATTTTGGCCTTACGATCAACCTGGCCAAATGCCAGTTTGGTCTCGATACCATTGACTGCCTGGGCCACAGGATTACCAAAGACGGGGCAACACCTCTGCCACTTTGCCCGGCCCAACACAGTCAAAGGCTTGCAGGAGTTCATTGGTATGGTGAACTTCTACCACCGTTTCCTCCCCTCAGCAGCCCGTATCATGCGCCCTTTGTACACCCTGATGTCGGGTAAAGGCAAGGACATTACTTGGGATGAGGAGGCCGCGGTCGCTTTCGTTGAAGCCAAGGAAGCCTTGGCAGATGCCGCGATGCTGGTGCATCCCAGAACGGATGTTCTGACCGCCCTCACAGCGGACGCATCCGACACAGCAGTCGGTGGGGTGCTGGAGCAGCTCATCGAGGGGCGCTGGCAACCCCTGGTGTTCTTCAGCAAGCACCTACGACCACCCGAACTCAAGTACAGTGCTTTCGACCGGGAGCTGTTGGCACTGTATCTGGCAATCCGGCATTTCAGGTACTTCTTAGAAGGCAGGCCGTTCACCGTGTTCACGGACCACAAACCGTTGACCTTCGTGTTCACGAAGGTGTCCGATCCCTGGTCAGCTCGCCAGCAGCGACATCTGTCCTACATCTCCGAGTACACAATGAACATCCAGCATGTCTCAGGAAAGGACAACATCGTGGCGGACGCACTCTCCAGGCCAGCTATCCAGGCCCTGTCCCTGGGGGTGGACTATGCAGCACTGGTGGAGGCACAGTAGGCAGACGATGAGATGCCCAGCTACAGGACCACAGTCTCGGGTTTGCAGATGCAGGACTTTCTCGTAGGCCCAGGTGAGAGGACCCTCCTGTGCGACGTGGCTACCGGCCAACCTCGCCCCATTGTCCTGGCAGCCTGGAGGTGGCGAGTTTTCGACTCCATACACGGTTTGGCGCACCCATCTATCAGGACAACCGTCCGGCTGGTCTCCAGCAAGTTCGCGTGGCACGGATTTATCAGGCAGGTCAGTGAATGGGCCAGAACGTGCGCGCAGTGCCAAACAGCCAAGGTTCAGCGGCACACTAAAGCCCCGCCGCAGCAGTTCGAACCCACCCACCAGAGGTTCGACCACATTCATGTGGATATCGTGGGCCCCCTACCAGTGTCCCGAGGAGCGCGGTACCTCCTAACGATGGTAGACCGGTTCACAAGGTGGCCAGAGGCGGTCCCGCTCACCGACATATCTGCAGATTCCTGCGCCCGAGCACTGATTGCAACCTGGGTAGCACGTTTCAGGGTACTGGCCCACATTACCTCCGACAGAGGTGCCCAGTTCACCTCCAGCCTGTGGTCGGCTGTGGCCAGCCTGTTGGGAGCGCAGCTACACCACACTACTGCCTACCACCCACAGTCGAACGGACTGGTGGAACGCTTCCACCGTCACTTGAAGTCGACTCTCATGGCCCGCCTGGGAGGACCTAACTGGGTGGATGAGCTTCCTTGGGTCCTGCTTGGAATTTGCACAGCGCCCAAAGAGGATCTGCACGCCTCGTCGTCCGAGTTGGTGTACGGCGCACCCCTGGCCGTCCCAGGAGAGTTCATACCAGCCCCAAGGGGGCAAGAGGAAGAACCTGCAGCTGTCCTGGACAGACTACGCGAAAGGCTCGGCAACATGGCCCCCATACCGACTTCACAGCATGGTCAGCCCCCGACCCATGTACCCAAAGACCTGCAGAACTGTAAGTTTGTGTTTGTACGAAGGGGCAGACACCGGGCACCGCTACAGCAGCTGTACTAGGGGCCGTTCAAGGTGATCAGCAACAACGGGTCCATGTACGTTCTGGACATTGGGGGGAAAGAGGAGGTTTTCATGGTGGACCGACTCAAACCAGCCCATGTGGACTTGGCGCAGCCGGTCGAGGTTCAGGCACCACGGCGCAGAGGCAGACCTCCCAAACAGAGGCTGATCCAGACTGTGGACATTGGGGGGTGTATTGCCGGTTCTGGGGGGCTGGTGTTATGTGGTGACCCACTTTCTGCGCAGGCGAACCGGCTCACAAATAGCCAGCGCGCGGGGAGAGACTTTGGTAATGCACTTCTGACGTCATTTCCGCCCGGAGAGGGCGGGCGCTAGGGATTAAATGCCAGCGCCGCGAAGTTTGAATAAACTAGTCTCGAAACGACTTACCGACTGCGTGTCGTTGTCTCTGGCTCTGTATGTAGTACATCGCTACAGAACAGCCTATGTAAGATTGGAGAAGGTCCAGTATTGCATGATCAGGGATAGCAGACAGGCTGGAGTCAGAGGAGGTGTGAGAGATTTGAGTGAAAACCTTGCTTTAGTATTCACCAGTGGATAGGACCTTGACACTGTGAGGACAGTGATTCGCTTGAACATGTTGATGTTAAGAAACAGGATATACTAGTACTTCAGAAAAACATCAGGATGGATAAGTCAGAATCGAGCCCGTTACTATAGGAAACTCAGAGTGATACTGCTTGTGCCTTTGTTGATGACCTTTGCATCTTTTCTGGCCACAGGAGTAGTAACCGATGATTGGCAGATGGCAGTGTTTACTAATTTGTTCGAGAAATGGAGTAGGGATAACTCTGGGATTATAGATCAGTGAGTCTTATTTCAGTGGTCTCCACAATGGCCTGTGACAATGGATTCCATAGATTCACCACTCTCTGGCTATAGAATTTCCTCTTCATCTTGTTCAAAATGGACATCCCTTTATTCTGAGGTTGTGTCCTCTGGTCTTAAACTCCCCCGCCACAGGAAACATCCTTTCCACATTCACTTTATTGACGCCTTTCAGCATTCAATAGGTTTCAATGAGACCCCCTTCATTCTTCTGAATTTCAGTGAATACAGGCCCAGAACCATTAAACACTTTTCATATGATAAGCTTTTCAATCCTAGAATCCTTTTCATGAACCTCCCTTGAAGCCTCTCCAACACTAGCACATCCTTTCTTAAATAAGGGGTCCAAATACTCCTAGCAAGGCCTTACCAGTGACTTATAAAGCCTTAACATTACATCCTTGTTCTTGTCTATCCAGTCCACTCAAAGTGAACGCCAACATCGCTTTTGTCTTCCTCACCATGGACTCAGCCCACAGACTAACCTTTTGGAGAATCCTGCGGAAGGTCTCCAAAGTCTTTTTGCATCTCAGGTTTTTGAATATTCTCTCTATTTAGAAAATATTCAACCCTTTCATTTCTTCTTCCAAAGTGCATGACCATACACTTACTGACACTGTATTCCATCTGCCATTTCTAAACCCATTCTGCTAATCTGTCCATGTCCTTCTGCAGACTTCCTGTTTCCTCAACACTAACTGCCCCTCCACTAAACTTTGTATCATCTGAAAACATGGCAACAAAGCTATCTATTCCATCATCTAAATCATGATATACAGCATAAAAAGAAGCGGTCCCAACACCGACCCCTGCAGAACACCATTAGTCACTGGCAGCCAACCAAAAAAGGATTATTTTTTCCCATTCACTGCCTCTTTCCAACCAACCAATGCTCTAACCATGCTAGTAACTTCCCTGTAGTAGCAAGGGCTCTGAACTTGGTAAGCAGCCTTATGAGTGGCATCTTGTGAAACATCTTTTGAAAATCCAAATATACAACATCCCTACATCCCCCTCATCTATCCTACTTATAATCTCCTCAAAAAATTTCAACAGGTTTGTTAGGCAGGATTTTCCCTGAAGGAAACCGTGCTGATTTTGTCCTATCTTGTCCTGTGTCACCAAGTACTCCATCACCTCGTCCTTAACAATTGACTGTAACATCTTCCCAACCACTGAGGTCAGGCAAACTGGTCTATAATTTCCTTTCTGCTGCCTCCTTCCTTTCTTAAAGACTGGACTGACATTTGCAATTCTCCAGTCCTCCTGGAACCATGCCAGAGTCCAATGGTTTTTGAAAAAATCATTACCATTGCCTCCACAAACTCCACTGCTACCTCTTTCAGAATCCTAAGGTGCAGTTCAGCTGGTAGCTGGTTTGGGTGACTTCTGCACATTTATGTCTTTCAGCTTTCTGAGTAGCTTCTCCTTTGTGAAAGTAACTGCACTCACTTCTCTTCCCTCACACCCTTCAACATCTGGCACACTGCTAATGTCTTCTACAGTGAGGACTGATGCAAAATACTCATTTAGTTAACTGCCATCTCCTTGTCCCCTGTTATTCCCCGGCCTCATTTTCTAGCAGTCCTATATCCACTCTCATCCCTCTTTTACCTTTATATACTTGAAAAAGATTATTCCCCTTATATTGTTTGCTAGCTTGCTTTTATATTTCATCTTTTCCCTCCTACTGATACTTCTATTTGCTTTCTGTAGGTTTTCTAAAAGCTTCCTAATTCCCCATCTTCTCCCTATTTTGGTGTTGTTGTATGCCCTCTCTTTTGGTTTTACATTAGCTTTGACTTCCCTTGTCAGCTTTGCAATTTGAGTATTTCTTTTTTTTTTGGAATACATCTATCCTGCACCTTCCTCATTTTCCCCAGAAACTCAACCTATTGCTGCTCTGCTGTCATCTCTGCCAGCAACTCATTCCAGTTTATTTTAGCCAGCTTCTCTCTCATACCACTGTTATTTCCTTTACCCCACTGAAAAAACAGCTACATTAGACTTTACTTTCTCCCTATCAAATTTCAAGTTGAACTCAATTATTTTGTGACTGCTGTCTCCTCAGGGTTCCTTTACCTTAAACTCTTTAATCACCTCTTGTTCATTACATAACACTTAATCCAGTATAGCTGATCCCCTAGTAGGTTCAATGATAAACTGCTCTAAAAAGCCATCTCATAGGCATTCAACAAATACACTCTCTTGAAATCCATTACCAACCCAATTTTCCCAAACTACCTGCATGCTAAAATCTCCCATGACTCTCATAACATTGCTCTTTTTGACACATCTTTTCCATTTCTCATTATAATTTGTGGTCCACATCCCAGATACTGTTGGGAGGCTTGTATATAACTGCCATCAGGGTCCTTTTACCCTTGAAGTTTTTTGACTGAACTGACAAGGATTCATCATCTTTCAATCCTATGTCACATCTTTCTAATGATTTAATGCCATTCTTTACCAGCTGAGCCATGCCACCCCTCTGCCTACCTTCCTATCCCTCTGATACAATGTGTAACACTGAACATTTAACTCTCAACTACAGCCATCCTTCAGCCATGATTCAGTGATGGCCACAACATCGTATCCGACAATCTGTAATAGTGCCACAAATTCATCCACTTTATTTCTTATATTCCATGCTTTGAGATATAACAGTTTGAGTACTCTATTTGCTGTCCTCTTTGATTCTGCATTCCTAATGCACCTATACTCATGCCGCTGGCTGCAATTTTGTCCTATCATTGCCTGCCATTCCTGACATTCAGATAGCATACTATCTTTGATATTTTTTTACCATCTGTCCTATTGTGACTCCCTCACTCCCTTTCCCTTCCCCCGCCAAATTAGTTTAAAGCCTCCTCAACAGCTCCAATAAACCTGCCCACTAGATATTGGTCTCCCTGGGGTTCAGGTGCTAACCATCATTTTTGTACAGGTCAGATCTCCCCCAGAAAAGATCCCAATGATCCAAAGAACCTGAATCCCTGCCCCTTGCAGCAGCTTCTCATGCGTTTATCTGCCAAATCATCCTGTTTCTGCTCTCATTGGTGGGTGGCACAGGTAGTCATCCAGAAATTACTCCCTTGGAGGTCCTCCTTTTTAGCTTTCTGCCTAGTTCTCCAAATTCTCTCTTCAGGACCTCCTTGCTTGTCCTTTCTATGTCATTAGTACCAATATGTTACAAGCCATCTGGCTCCTCTCCCTACCTCTCCAACATGCTGACACATCCCTGACCTTGGAGGCAACATACCATCCGGGTGTCTCGTTCACCTCCACAGAATCTCCTGTCTGTTCCTCTGACTACTGAGTCCCCTATCACTATTGCTTCCCTCTTCTCCCTTTACCCCTTTTACACCATGGACCCATGCTGAGTGCCGGTAACCCAGTTGTGGCATTCCCCTGGGATGTTATCTCCCACAACAGTATCCAAAAAAGTATACTTCCCTGTAACTCTGATCGGTGATCTCCTCACCCTCCTGTACAATCCGAAGGTCATCCAGCTGCTGCTCCAGATCCCTAACATGAACTTCATGGAGCTGCAGCTGGATTTACTTCATGCAGATGTAGTTACCTGGGAGAACCAGTGCTACAGCATGAAGAACACACAATGGCCATTTGAACTACACTATGTACCCCTGGCATAGTAAGAAAAAAGGGAAACTTAACAAAAATTTCTGGACAACTTGCCCAAAGCCAACATCTCTTCCGAGCTAAACCTTCCTTTGAGCCAAAGACTGACATTCCCACTCTCACCACTGGCCCACTCCCAACAATGGTCACTCCGCTTGTCCCTTCTGTACTTCTATTTACTCCTCGCTGCGTTGCTCCCACCACTGACTAGGTCACCGGAATGACACTGAACATCCGCATAACTCTGCTTTTAAATAAGCACACGAACCTGCTAGAAACCTCTTCACTGTGCGCTGCTCTCTTGCTCTCACTTTTCTCATAGACTCTCCTTGCCAGCAGCTTCACAACACACTTCATCTGTATGTAAACCAATTGTCACAGCTGACTAGGTAACTTATTCAGTTTTAACCCCTCACACTGAATAGTGGTGAACCCAATTGCAGAGCAAAGTCCTACACAATTAGAGGAAAAATCCAAGTTTTGACCGGATTCCTTAGCAGACGAGGTACTTTCTCTGTAGCTGTTTCACTTTAATATGCATTAATATCATTTTACAGTGTTCTGTGTATGACCAGCTTTTCAGCTGGTACAGATGACAATAATAAACCAGTACCAATCTGTTCAATAATTAGCCTCAGATTTTGCCACTCATCTACACACTAGGGGCAATTTTTCAATAGCCAATTACCCTACCATTTTGCACATCTTTGATATATAAGCACTTAGAGGAAACTCTGCATGAAAAAAATCATGCACTTCAGAAGTGTTATCTCTTCCATTCTGATCATGATTGCTATACGCACTAACCTCATTTTCCTGAATGGCGCCTGCATCCTTCTATGCCTAAGTAACATTACAAAAGCTTCCAAAATGTTCTGCTAGTATCTGTCTCAATCATCTTTTCGGGCAGTTTGTTCCAGATAACTACCAAAGTTTGCAAAAAAATATTCCATCAGCTCTCTTAAAACTTCCTTCCTCTCATCTTAAACCTATGCTCTATAGTTCTAGACTCGACTCTCCTCTCCTCTATCTTTCCTATCTATGACCCTCATAATTGTATAAACCTTTCATTGATTCGGTTATGGTTATTATTCTCTTATTGATTTATTGAGTATGCCTGCAAGAAAATGAATCTCAGGGATTTATATGGTGACATATACATACTTTGTTAATAAATTTACTTTTAACTTTGAACTTTAAAACTTCAGAAGGTTACCTCTCAGAAGGTTACATTACATAGAGAACAAACCCAGCCTATTCGATCACTCTTTATGACAACAACCCTTCAATGCGGACAACATCCTGGTAAAGCAAAAAGTCATAGAAAAGTACAGCGCAGAAACAGGCCCTTCGGCTCACCTAGTCCACGTTGAACCATTTAAACTGCCTAATCCCATGCACCTGGGACCTGCTTCTGGGGTTAAAATGGCGCCACTATAGTCAGGAGACAGCCTACTGGTAGTTCAAAATGCAAGACATATGACTGAATACTTTACTAATAACACCTTTTCTGTGGTAAATTGTCATAAACTATCACCGCAAACAATGAAGAGGCGAACAAAGGTTGAAGCTGACTTGAGGGTCGAGCCATGCGAGTGTGATGCAAAGTTGGAGTGTGGCATGTTTGAGGAGAAGTGAGGTCGAGGCATGATCTAGAGTGTGTTGGAGTCAGAGATGGAGTTGGAGCAAGTGGATTGGAGAGAATTCAATGCAGAAGATTTTCAGAGCCTATCCACTTAAACCAGGTATGAGGTTGGATTATCTAAGCGCTGAGCTGATTTGGAAAAGTAAGGAATGGCCTCAGCTGGACGGTGGGGCCCAGGTCCTAGTGCGTGGCATGATTCAGTGTTTGGATGATTTAAATGCCAGACCAGATAGACAGAAAAGGCAGGGTGTCGGGACCCGAGGCACGGGTGTGCCAATTCACATCACTCATCTGTGATGTTCACCCCTCTTTTTGCTGAGGCCATGAGGCTGCTCCAGTTGCCAGGTACTTTGCGTCTGTGTCTGATGAACTGAGACTGAGGCTTTGGGCCTAGCCTGGCCTACTTCTGGTCTATGGACTCGATTTGGTTCAGAATGCTGTTGATTGCTTTTATTGTTTGCATGATTTGTCTTTTTTCTTTCTCCGTGCATTGCATTGGTCTTTTTTTATTGGGTTCTTTCAAGTTTCTTGCCTTGTGCTACCTGTAAGCAGCCGAACCCCGATTATATAATTTATTCATTTATTGATCATTAATGTACTTTAAATTCTTTTGAGTCCATTGACCATAGCCACCATCCATGTACCTATCCAAACTTCTCTTAAACGTTGGAATCAAGTTTGCATGCACCACTTCAACTGGCAGTTCGTTCCACACTCTCATAACCCCCTGAGCCAAGAAGTTTACCCTCATGTTCCCCTTTAAATTTTTCACCTTTCACTTCTAGTTTTAGTTCCAGCCAACATCAGTGGAAAAAACCTGCTTGTATTTACCCTGTCTATCTATGGCCCTCATAATTTTGTTTACCTTTTCAAATATCCTCTTAATCTTCTATATTCCAAGAAATAGAGTCCAAACCTATTCAGACTTTCCTTATAATTCAGGTCCTCCAGTCCCATCAACATCCTTGTAAATTTTCTCTGTATTTTTTCAACTTTATTTACATCTTTCCTGTAGATAAGTTACTAAAATTAAGCCTCGCCAATGTCATGTATAACTTCAACATAACATCCCATCTCCTGTACGCTGTACTTTGATTTATGAAGGCCAATCTGTCAAAAGCTTTCTTTATGACTTTATCTACCTGTGAGGCCACTCTCAATGAATTATGGAGCTGTATTCCCAGATCCCTTTGTTCTACAGCAACCCTCAGAGGCCTGCCATTCACTGTGTAAGTCCTACCCTGGTTGGAGCTACGGAAGTGCAATACCTCACATTTTTCTGCATTAAATTTCATCTGCCATTTTTCCAGTTCGTCCAGATCCCACTGCAAGCTCTGATAGTCTTGGCTGTTCACTACAACCCAAATAATGGTGTCATTTGTAGATTTGCTGATCCGGTTAACTGCATTATCATCCAGATTGTTAATATAGATGACAAACAAAAATGGATCAGTACTAATCCCAGCAGCACACCATTTGTCACAGGCCTCTAGCCATTGAGGAAACCATCTACTACTACTCTCTGGCTTCTCCCACAAAACCAATGTCTAATCCAATTTACTACCTCATCTTGAATGCCGAGTGACTGAAACTTCTTGACCAACCTCCCATGAGGGACTTTGTCAAATGCCTTGCTGAAGTCCATTTAGACAACATCCACTGCCTTGTCTTTATCAACTTTCCTGGAGTAACTTCCTCTAAAAACTCTATAAGATTGGTTAGACATGATATGTCACACACAAAGCCGTGCTGACTGTCCCTAATCAGTCCATGTCTATCCAAATACCCATACTGTATATCTGGCCCCTCAGAATAACTTCCAATAATTTTCCCACTACTGACGTCAGGTTAACTGTCCTATAATTTTCTGTTTAGTTTTAGAGCCTTTCTTAAACAACGAAACAACATTAGCTATCCTCCCATCCCCCGGTACCTAACCTCTCACTAAAGATGATTTAAATATCTCTGCTAGGGCCACCGCAGTTTTGGCACTTGCCTCCCATTGGGTCTGAGGAAACACCTTGTCAGACACTGGGGATTTATGCACACTAATTTGTCTCAATACAGCAAACACCACCTCCTCTGTAATCTGTACAGGGACCATGAAGTCAATGCTGCTTTACCTCAATTCTATAGACTCAGTGTCCATCTTCTGAGTATATACAGATGTAAAAAATCCATTTAAGATCTTCCCCATTTCTTTTGGCTTCACACATAGATTACTATTCTGATTTTACAGTGGATCAATTTTGTCCTTTACAATCCTTTTGCTTTTAACATATCTGTAGAATTCCTTTGAATTCCCCTTCAACTTGTCTGCTAGGGCAACCTCCTACCTTCTATTAGCTCTCCTAATTTATTTCTTAAGTGTTCTCTTGCATTTCCTTTGCTCCTTAAATACTTCATTGGTTCCTTTTTGCCTATGGCTGCTATGTACCTCTTTTTTTTTCTCCTAACCAGGGCCTCAAAGTCTCTTGAAAACCAAAGTTCTCTAAACCCATTATCTTTATCTTTTATTCTCACAGGTACATACAAACTTTGTTCTCTCAATTTCCCTTTCGAAGGCTTCGCACTTAACAAGTATAACTTTGCCAGAGAACAGCCTGTTCCATTCTACACTTGTCAGATCTTTCCTGATATCATCAAAATTGCTCATACTCCAATTTAAGAATCTCAACTCATGGATCAGACCCATCTTTTTTTATATTTATTTTGAGCCCAGTCGCATTATGACCACTAGATGCAAAGTGTTCCCCTACACAACTTCTGTCACCTGCCGTGTCTCATTCCCTAACAGAAGATCAAGTATCACACACACTTTCATTGGGATTTATATGTACTGATTAAAGAAACTTACTGAACACATTTGACAAACACTATTCCATCTAGTTCTTTTACAGAATTAGAGTCACAGTCAATATGTAGAAAGTTAAAATCATCTACTATAACAACCTTGTGTTTCTTGCAACAGTCTGCAATGTCTCTACAAATTTGTTCCTCTAAATCCTGCAGACCTTTTGGTGGTCTTAATATAGCCTCATTAATGTGGTCATACCTTTCTTATTCCTCAATTCCACTCATAACTCCAGTCCGTCCTGATGGAGCACTGCCACGACATTTTCCCTGAATAGTAGTGTCACCCCTCCTCCTTTAATCCCTTCTGCTCTGTCGCATCTCAAACAACAGAATCCTGAAGTATTGGGCTGCCAGTCCTGCCCCATCTGCAGCCAAGTCTCACAAATGGCTACGGTATTATAATTCCATGTGTTGATCCATGCTTCAAGTGTATCTGCCTTTCCTATGATACTTCTTACATTGAAACATACACAACTTAACTCAGAACATTAGTTGCATCATGCTCAGCCTTTTGATTCTTGGTTTTGTCTGAGGTCTCAACCACATCTGTCTCCACAACCTCTCCACTAGCTGTTCTGGCACTCTGGTCCCTATCTCCTTGCAACTCTAGCTTAAACCCCACAGTGCAGTACTAGCAAACCTCCCTGCTCGGATATTAATCCCTCTCCAGTTCAGGTGCAAACCATCTCTTCTGTATAGGCCCACCTTCTCTGGAACAGAACTCTGTGATCCAGAAATCTGACTCCCTTCCTCCTACACCAACTCCTTAGCCACGTGTTATCACTTCTGCACTCCATTGCTATCACATAGATCCTGTAGTGTGGCAACCAGAACTCCATTCCACACTCCAAAGGAAACATGAAACATGACATCCCAATTCCAAAACTCATTATGTACGAAGATAAGCATATCAAATGTCATCTTTACTGTCTTATCCACCTGAGACACTGCTATGAACTTGTATCACAGGGTCCCTTAGTAAGTCAATGCTCCTAAAGTCTCTGCCATTTACTCTGTTACTTGAAGTTGATTTCCAAAATGCTTTTCCTCAACTTGTCTGGACTAATTTCCATCATGTACTGCTCTCCCATCTTTCTACATGATCTATGTTCCACTACATTCTTAGACCAGCTTCTTTGCTAAATGCTTCTGCACAATTGTTCCTGTCACATGGAGAACGTGCAAGCTCCATATAGACAGTACTTGAAGTCAGCACTGAGCCATGTTGTCTGGCACCGTGAAGTAGATCCACCAGCTGTGACATGTTGCTGCCCTTGAGTGGATGCTGCAGTACTGGAAGTGTTAATTTTGTGAAGGGATGTGGAAATCTGTTGTGGCCATATAGAAAGCAGGAATTCTGTTCCACACTTAAGGTGTATCAATAACATTGTTGAATTTTGGTTGTGCTCAAACAGTGTCTCACACATTTTAATTCCACGTCCCATTCCCATTCTGATATGTCTATCCATGGCCTCCTCTACTGTCAAGATGAATCCACACTCAGGTTGGAGGAACAACACCTTATATGCCGGCTGGGTAGCCTCCAATCTGATGGCATGAACATTGACTTCTCTACCTTCCGTTAATGCCCCTCCTCCCCTTCTTACCCATCCCTGATATATTTAGTTCTTTTTTCCCCCTCCTTTTTTTTCTCTCTTTCTGCTCATCACTCTGCCTGTTCTTCACTCCCTCTGGTGCTCCCCTCCCCCTTTCTTTCTCCCTTGGCCTCCCATCATGATCCTTTCCCTTCTCTAGCTCTGTATCCCTTTTGCCAATCACCTGTCTGGCTCTCAGCTTCACCCCACCCCCCTCTGGTCTTCCCCTATCATTTCGCGTTTCCCCTCCCCCTCCTACTTTCAAATCTCTTACTATCTTTCCTTTCAGTTGGTCCTGACGAAGGGTTTCGGCCCGAAACGTCGACAGCGCTTCTCCCTATAGATGCTGCCTGGCCTGCTGCATTTCACCAGCATTTTGTGTGTGTTGCTTGAATTTCCAGCATCTGCAGATTTCCTAGTGTCTTGCAAACTACTTGATTCAAGATCTTTGCAACAAATAACACTAAGATTAAAACTGAAAGGAACATTTGGCATTAGCCTAAGGCTCTGGAAATGATGGACAAATTCAAGCCAGTAACAACTGAGGTCATGTTCTAAAGCTGATAATGTGTTACAGAGATTATCCAAGAAACAACTTTATATATTCACATGTATATATTTTGTATACATTTATATATTTATGTATCTTATACATAAAGTTAAAGTCTGTCCCGAGCCTTATAGGTTCATCAGCCTGGTGCTTATGCTGGTTTCCGTGTCGTGAAGCGACTGAGAGTACGAGATTCCGGCCCAGATAGGACGCCAGTCTATCGTGAGGTTAACCCCCAGCATTTTGCCGGTACCCATTTTCAGCTGGGTGGACTGGCCCAATGTGTAATTAAGTGCCTTGCTCAAGGACACAACACGCTGCCTCAGCTGGGGCTCGAATTTACCACTTTCAGATCGCTAGTCCAACGCCTTAACCACTTGGCCACATGCCACACTTATACATAAAGGCACAGAAGAAAATCATTTGGCTTTTCAAGTCTATACTGAAAGGACAATCCCATTTTCCCATTCCTTCTTTCCGTATTTCCCATTATCTCTGGAACATATTTCCCTCATGTTTACCATATTCCATGATCATTCCACCTCAATCTTGTTTTAGCAGTAAGATAAACTAAGGAATAAACAGTCAAGACTCTTCATCAGGACTGGAAAGGAATGGAGGGAATTACCACAATAAGGAGGCGTTGGGAGGAGGAGGGCAGGCTAGAAGGTGATAGGTGAAATCAAGTGGGTGGGGGGGAATGAAGTAAGAAGCTGGGAAGTGATATGAAAAAGCCAAAAGTTGGTAAAGAAAGAATCTGATAGGAGAGTGGATCATGAGAGAAAGGCAAGTGAGGAGAAGAGATAAGAAGCGAGAGTGGGGAAATGAAGAAGTGTGAAGAGGGATGGGAAAAATTACCAGAAGTTGGAGAAATCAATGTTCATGCCATCAGCTTGGATGCTACCTAGACAGAAATGAGCTGTTGCTCCTTCAAACTGAGAGTGGCCTTTTTGTGGCAGAAGAGGAGACCATGAACAGACATGTCAGTAAAATCACAAAATATAGTGACACTCTTCCCCTTGGAGTCACAGATTTGTGAAGTTCTGTTTCACTAAAGTCCCATTTTTTCACAATTATCTCTGATATTTTCACAACTCAGTTATATTTGTTCAAAAAGGAATGACTTTTAGATAATCAAGTGATTCCAGGCCTAAAATTCCAATGGTAACTTGTCAACTTTGGGCAAAAGGATCTACTGCTGTTTACCAACTTTTCTCAGCAGATGAATTAATACTTCTCTGTGATCAACAGCTCCTGGAACAGCAGAGGAACAGAGTGTTCTCCAGATGAGGGATCTCATTGTTGCTAACCAAACATGCCTGTGTATGACCACTGCTGCTCAAATCTTGAAAGATGTAGCTGCTTGCCTGAGTTGGTGGCAGTAAGTGAACCAGCTAGGGAAAAATCTTATCACCATTTTAATTTCTTCTCCTATGTTAGTCCAAAACGTACTGTCCTCTGAAACCTGGAGATTTATTGTAACACTGCACTCTTTATTTGGCTGCAGCTACTCTAGAAAGAACGTTGATGACATAATAAACACAGCAAAGCACAGTTACTAAGTTTTGTTAATTAAATAGCTATAGCCCTGGATATAATTATGTGTTACAAAAGACTATTGAGAAGCGAGGGAGATTTAAGGGAGAAGAAAGGTCAAGGGTAATCTGTACTGAAAATATCAGTCTCCAATCCATATGGAGGAAATTATGAAGTAGTATCTCCCATTGCATTGAAACCCTTTCAACTAATTATACATAGCTCAAATTCAGTCTTGCCACATAATATAAAGAAATAGAGGCTCTGGAAAAAATGCAGTAGATTTTGTGGGGGTGCCTGACCTGTTGAGTGTTTCTAGCATTTTTTTTCTTTATTTCAGATCTCCATCTTCTGTAGTTTTATTTGTATAAAATGCATGGGCATATGGACATTTTCCTTATTCAAACCATATGTAATCCAGGAAATGAGGAAAAGCCAAAGGAAACGGAATTACTAGAACATGTTCCAATGGTTTATCCCACTCTTCCTAAATGTACTGCAAGTGTGCGTGTGAACTGTATTGCTTTCCAATTTGAAATATGATTAATTTCTGGTCTTTTTTTATCTGTTCAGTTTTCCAGTGTTTTTGATCTTTTCTGAAACGATATTGTGCCATTGGTTATGTATCTATTTCTAAGAATAAGGTGAACACAATTCAACAGAATCATGTGCTGTTTCTTTCAGTCTCTCCTGAATTTGCAACGGGTAGTCAAAACTGCCCAATGTTAGCCTCCACTGGCTCTACAATGTGTAGTCAAAACTGCCCACGCATCAGGGGCATTGGCCTCTCCACTATCAGAAACATACAATATACAGAGAAAGGTGCCGGAAAAGGGCCAGCATCATCATGACAGATCTCGGGAATGCTGCTCGTGGATTGTTCATACTACTCCCATAAGGGGAGAGGCTATACAGCACCCACACCAGCACAACCAGACTCAAAAACAGCTACTTCTGCCAAGTATGAGGCTGATCAGCACCTCCACCTACCAACCCAACCCCACCACACCTACCACCCCCCATCTCCACCACGACTTCCTTATTTCCTGTCAGACTCCCATATGTATAGACACTGCTGTACTTTGCATCACTTTACGGGCATGCAATCAATCTGTGTGTATAAGCCAGTTTATGTATTTCTATTCATTGTGTTCATTTAATTATTATGTTCGTGTTGTGTTGTTTGTTTTATATTGTGTGCTGCATTGGATCTGGATTAAAAATTGTTTTGTTCTCCTTTAGTGATTAATTCAATCACTTACATTAATTGGTTTACATGTAGACATTTAATTTTACAGGATATCATTTTGACCCATTTAATTCCAAGATCACGCAATATTCTGTTTCTGAATATTAGACCTGTGAGACAGTTTTAACACTCTGACAGCTGCTTTGGATAAAATGTGACACAGGCCTTTGCAATTTCCTCCACATCCAGGTGAGTTATCTTTTCCCCACTACAGTCATCCCGTGGTGGGAGTGATGCTCTGGGCATGCAGGAAGGATCTGACTAGCAGGCCCTACTCACTGCCGGCCAGGTGATGTCTTAGTGTCTGTGGGCGAGGACTGACCATCAGACGTACTGCTAGATGCTCTGGACAGTCTCTACAGGGAACTGTCCATTGAGTCATTCTCCTGCTGTATCTGTGTTTTGGTCCAGAAGAACCTTACATGAAGGACAGGTAGTGCAGCAATGTTCAGTTGACAGGGGAGTTGCCCAGAAATGGGGCTAGGCCCATCCTTTGCAACACTGGGGACAGATAAAACCTTGGCATATTGTGGTTCTTGGTGCCCACATATATTGGTTCAACACACAGTCTGATACAGCCACACACAAAAGAGGTCGTTAGAGTGTGAAGATTTTTGTCTCCGTTGTCCAGGGACTTGTGCATTGTGATCCACCTGACCTGCTCCTTCTGGGAGTACCAGCTGAACCTGAAGAAAACTCAGGTGATTCACAAGCTGGAGGAGCAGAGGATGGACAACAGCTGCCTTAAGAGCACCTCACACCCGATGGCCAGATTCTTTCCAGTTGTTAATAAGGAGCATCCTCCCCACAGAGCCAATTTCTGTTTTACCTTCCCAGTCCATTTCAGCCAATTCCTGTTGCATGCTTCGGCAAACTGACTTTAGATCTGTAAACACAAAGTACACTACAGATGCTGTGGTCAAATCAAGACGTACAAAAAGGCTGGATGAACTCAGCAGGTCGGGCAGCATCCGTTGAAATGAGCAGTCAATGTTTCGGGCTGAGACCCTAGATCTGAGCAGACAATAGTGATGCACATAGGCCATGGTGTCTCTGAGCAGCACAAGGTTGTCAAGGACCTTCTTGCTAGGTACAGCACAGGTTTGGTCCAGATGAATCATTTGTCCCAAAACACAACTGTCTCTGCTGCTGATGATCTTGGACAGGGTCTTAGAGTTTGCATTCACCAGTGAAATGTGTCTCCAATTCCTGATGTTATCCATCTTCCCCCTCCTGGCTGTAGGTGAGGGTAATGATGCCTCATTCCTCATGGAATCTGGCAGGCTGCCAGAAAGAATCATAACATTGTATGCTTCCAGCAGGTCTGGGCCCATCCAATCCCACGGAGCCAATAACAACTCAGCCGGTAAGCCATCGCTTGTGGAAGTTTTATTTGAGTCAAGGGAATAGATGGAGCCAGTCAGCTCCTCCAGAGTCGGTGGCTGGTCCAGACCCTACCTTTGCTGTCGCGTAGCACCTCCGTTACTGGAAGTTCCGGGAGCAGTGGAGTCTGCCTTTCTGTCATATAGGTTGGCATAGAAGGGTCACCTGTGAAGATACTACCGAGCTATCCTCTTCCTTAAGGCAGCTGATCACAGAGCCCCCACTGTGAACCTTTTGGAAGAATGAGTGTCAGTACATCTCCTCCTGTTCTACAGTCTGGACATTGGATCAGAAGATGATCTTGGAGTATTTGTAGCAAAGAGCTAGGCTTGCTGGCTATTCACCTCCAAAACTCATCCCTCATAGTCACTCCTTTGCCGATGAACCTCCAAGAGGTCCACAACCTTGTCATAGGGTTTGGAGGCTTGCGTGCCTCAGTGACCCAGAGAGCTATGTTGGCTGGAACTAGGGTCTTTGTAGGGTCACCCATGCCAAACAGGACAAAGGATAGAAGCCAGACTAAGAGTGGTCCACCGGTTCTCCTGATTCGGAGGTTCCACTCAGGGCCAACAGCCCTGACTATTGTTCGTCATCGTCATGGCAATCCCTTGAGGTCGAGGATGATGGTCTTCATTCTGTTTATCTATTTATGGGCTCTCAAGTGGCTTATGAGTCCAATTTTGGCTTTGAAACTTCTTCTGCATTCAGGATAGGTAGCTCCAGATGGCAGATCGGGCTTCGGTTGTTGCTGCCTCTCTTTCCATTTTCTTCTCTTTTCTTCTAATTCTGCACATCTGTTGGCTTCGGAAGTTGCTGTTCCTTCTCGGATGATGGCTTGCCAGAGTTTCCTGTCCTTGGCATTGGTTTCCCAATTGTTGATGTCGATTTCTTCATGTTGGCTTTTAAGATGTCTTTGAATCTCTTCTGTAGTCTGCCTCTTTTACGTTTGCCTTCTTTAGATAGATAGATAGATAGATAGATAGATACTTTATTCATCCCCATGGGGAAATTCAACATTTTTTCCAGTGTCCCATACACTTATTGTAGCAAAACTAATTACATACAATACTTAACTCAGTATAAATATGGTATGCATCTAAAATCATCCTCTCAAAAAAACATTAATAAATAGCTTTTAAAAAGTTCTTAAATAGTTTACTAAAATACATTGGATGGTAAATGAAATTAAGCTGGGAGTAGGAGATTTGTTACGGCAGATGTTTGTCTTTCATCCAAACAACATGACCACTCCATCTTAGTTGGTTCTTGATGACGTAGGCTTCAATGCTTGTTGTTTTTGCTTCATTTAGCACGCTGACATTGGTTGTTACTGAAATAACAATGAAGATTCCTTCAGTAATAAAGTTTTATACTCAGGAAGGAAAAGTGGTCAGCATCATGCTGTCATATTGAAGAAAGGCTTTGAGAAGTATTTGCTGGAATGGAGAACCAGTTAACAGTAAGCTGATGAGAGTCAGGCTGAAAGGGAAGCAAGTGAACATGACTGTGATTCAGTGCTCTGCTCCAGCCAGTGATAGTGACATTGAAGAAATGGATCTTCTACACTCAGCTGCAATCAGAGGTAGAGCTAACACCACACCTTGACATAATCATTATCATGGTGCAGAGTTTGTATGTTCCTGTCAGGATTAAAGGCAAAGTGAATAAGAATAAGGAACCTTGGTTCCCTAGGGATATTGGAAATCTGATGAAGAAGAAGAGAGAGACGTATGACAGGGAGCAAATAAGGTACTTGAGGATTATAAAAAGTGCAAAGAAATACTTAAGAAAGAAATCAGGAGGGCTAAAAGAAGACATGAGGAAGCTTTGGCAGTCAAGGTGAAGGATAATCCAGAGAGCTTCTACCCAGAGAGCTTCTACAGGTATTTTAAGAGCAAAAGGATAGTAAAGGATAAAATTGGCCCTCTTGAAGATCAGTGTGGTTGGCTATGTATGGAACCAAAAGAAATGGGGGAGATCTTAAATGTTTTTTTTTTGTGTCTGTATTTACTAAGGAAACTGGCATGGAGTCAATGGAAATAAGGCAAACAAGTAGTGAGGTCATAGAACCTATACAGATTGAAGAGGAGGAGGTGCTTGCTATCTGGAGGCAAATCAGAGTAAATAAATCCCCAGGATCTGATAGGGTATTCCCTTGGACCTTGAAGGAGACTAGTGTTGAAATTGCAGGGGCCCTGGCAGATATACTTAAAATGTCGGTATTTACGGGTGAGGTGCTGGAGGATTGGAGGATAGCTCATGTTGTTCCGTTGTTTAAAAAGGCTCTAAAAGTAATCTGGGAAATTATAGGCTGGTAAGTTTGATGTGGGTAGTAGGTAAATTATTGGAAGGAGTACTAAGAGATAGACAGGGACTTATTAGGGAGAGTCAACACGGCTTTGTGTGTGGTAGGTCATGTTTAACAAATCTATTAGTTTTTTGAGGAGGTTACCAGGAAAGTGGATGAAGGGAAGGCTGTAGATGTTGTCTACATGGACTTCAGTAAGGCCTTTGACAAGGTCCTGCATGGGAGGTTAGTTAGGAACATTCAGTCACTAGGAATACATGATGAGGTAGTAAATTGGATTAGACATTGGCTCAATGGGAGAAGTCAGAGAGTGGTAGTGGAGGATTGCCTCTCTGAGTGGAGGCCTGTGACTAGTGGTGTGCCACAGGGATCAGTGCTGGGTCCATTGTTATTTGTCATCTATATCAGTGATCTGGATGATAATGTGGTAAGTTGGATCAGCAAATTTGCTGATGATACAAAGATTGGAGGTGTAGTGGACATTGAGGAAGGTTTTCAAAGCTTGCAGAATGATCTGGACCAGCTGGAAAAATGGGCTGAAAAATGGAAGATGGAGTTTAATACAGACAAGTGTGAGGTATTGCACTTTGGAAGGAAAAACCAAGTAGAACATACAAGGTAAATGGTAGGGCACTGAGGAGTGCAATAGAACAGAGGGATCTGGGAATACAGATACAAAATTCCGTAAAAGTGGTGGCACAGGTAGATAGGGTCATAAAGAGAGCTTTTGGTACATTGGCCTTTATAAATCAAAGTATTGAGTGTAAGAGTTGGAATGTTACGGTGAGGTTGTATAAGGCATTGGTGAGGCTGAATTTGGAGTATTGTGTGCAGTTTTGGTCACCGAATTACAAGAAGGATATTAATAAGGTTGAAAGAATGCAGAGAAGGTTTACAAGGATGTTGCCAGGACTTGAGAAACTGAGTTGCAGAGGAAGGTTGAATAGGTTAGGACTTTATTCCCTGGAGCATGGAAGAATGAGGGGAGATTTGATAGAGGTATATAAAATTATGATGGGTATAGATAGAGTGAATGCAAGCAGGCTTTTTCCACTGAGGCTAGGGGAGAAAAAAACTAGAGGACAAGGGTTAAGGGTGAAAGGGAAAATTTTATAGGGAACATTAGGAGGGACTTCTTCACACAGAGAGTGGTGGGAGTGTGGAATGAGCTGCCAGATGAAGTGGTAAATGCGGGCTCACTTTTAACATTTAAGAAAACTTGGACAGGTACATGGATGAGAGGGGTATAGAGGGATATGGGCCAGGTGCAGGTCAGTGGGACTAGGCAGAAAATTGGTTTGGCACAGAGAAGGGCCAAAAGGCCTGTTTCTGCACTGTAATGTTCTATGGTTCTATAATGGGTGTGTTGCCTTTAAGGCATTTGTTTAGTTTATTATATTTTCACTTTAGTAATTTGTTTGTTATCGTTTTCTAGTTAAAGTTAAGGTTGTTTAAAGTAAATTCGTTGTCTGTGATATATCACGGCATGCGATGACGTCACACCCGGTTACGCCACGTCTTGTGAGAAAATACCGGTTTGGAGAAACGGGAAGGAGGGGGCTTATGTGTGTGCAGGATCAGCGCGAGAAAAGTTTTCTGTCTACGCACTAGAAACATCAGTGAAGCAACGCCGTAAGTTCATGAGATAATCGATATGTTGAATTAAAAATGTTAACGCTGATTCTGTTAAAAGTAATGATGATTGATAAAGTTTATGTTTTTTGTTATTTAAAGAGTTGTGGATAGTTTGTGTTGAAGTGTATTTAAAGCCAGTTGATGGCATAGGTAGATTCTGACTGTATGTTGCACTTTAATGTAATATAATTGTTGTAGTTTTACTTTTGCAAGTATTTATGATGTAAATGTGATGTCAAGAAGGAAACAAATATTGTATATATTTTGTATTGTTTTATCAACAGTTTTCACCATACGTTAATGTGGAAGAGTGAACAGTAAACGGTTAATCTTACTGGGACCGCCTCATTGACTGGTTTAGGCTTGGTGTTTAGTTCAGAGTTCTTTTACACCTGTGCGAGAACACTACAATGGGTGCTTTGGAATATGAGCCATCCAGTCAGGGCAGTGGGTTCTTTGTGTTGTGAGTCGGACACTGGTGTGAGCTGGAGTCCATTGGTTGGCAGGAGAGGAAGAGTGAAGATGCTGTAGAGAATCAGTCATAGGATCTGACCCGGTGGGGGACCGTGATTTGATGGAGCAAGGAGCTGAGATTGTCTGAGGATTGGTGAATATGAATTTTGGGAAGGTTTGAGCTCCAACTTGTGCACATTTGACTGTTTAATTATAATGGGCCCTTTTTGTTTGTTTTTCCTTCTTTTCTTTACTATCTATTTAGTTAAGTTAAAATTCACAAGTATAATTCCTTTAATTGTATGCAGCATGCTGTCTGTTGTTTCTTGGCACTGAGTTGTAACCAGATAGAAAATTACACAGCACCCACACAAACCAGGTTTTGGGGTGGGGGAGCCATCTCAATCTCATGGGTAGGCGGGACCAGAGTGTGTGTTCCCTAGACTTGCACAGCCAAGGAAGCAAGTGGGGTTTCAATGATATTTAGTAGAGCTTTGTTAAGGCCTTACAATAATTCAGCATATTGTCATCCAGGTTATACACATCCATTTGCTTAATTTCTAGGGATGCATCAGCTGGCAAGCACAAAGGTCTTCTCTTTATAATTTTATGTGGGTATAGGCCCATGATTCAATTGGCAGTAGCTCAAATAGTCATCAGAGCCAGAAGTAATACCTGCTTCCACCTTAACCCTGTTTCCTTAAGCCATTTTCCCAAGTTTATTCTTAATTGTTCCATTCATCCTTTCTACTAAACCTGCTGACTGAGGATTGTAGCTGCAATGAAAATGCTGATCTACCTGTAAAGCTTTACATAGAGTACTTAATTAATTACCCTACTAGTACTATTGTCAATGGATAGTACGTTAAAGCACCATCTTTTATGTTCTATAAAAAAAGTCTTATTGGTAAAGGACTTTTAGAATTGCTCCCAAAATATTCCATTCTTTTTTAAATTGGTAATTTCTCACTCCCAAATTAATTACCTACCAATAAGTAACATCCATTTCCCTCACAAATGTGGGGATCTCATATCCGAAAAACAGATACACAAATTTCCAGTTTACTTATCCCAGATTTCATTTGGGCAGTGTGGAATCAGGGTTTCTCTAAAAAACAATTCCATGGAAACAAAATAAAGAAACACAAACAAAAAAAACCAGACAAGACAAAACAAAGACCCATGTTCATACTGTTCTTCCTTGTAAGTAACTGCAAAACTTAGAATAAACAATTGGGTACGGTCTTAAGCAGATGATTAATTTGAAATTCCCAATATCAATTGAGCAACACAAAACAAAATTTGCTGTCTCTCTCACAGTCACACACTCTCCCCCCTCTACAGTTTATTCACATTGTGACCACACTTACAGAAAAGATTAAACCATTCACACTTTAAACTATTTCAGAAAATCTCTTGTTCCTAACAGTTAAACTGCTGGCAAAATATTTAGTTACAATCAGATAAAATTAGGTTATTTTTTAATACTTCAAACAAAGAAATGTTGGAAGTTGTTCATCATGCATAGGTAAACATTTAGAAAGTTTAAAGCATGTCATCCCCTAATTAGCCAAAATTATAACACATTCTGACCCTTCTATAACTCTATTCTCTGACCTTGTTAGGATTCAGATTATATGAACTGTTTGATGTACAGTTCCCATTTTCTTCCTGGATTCATCAGTGCCATGAGACACTAATGTTCTTCATCATCTATTTGTGGGCTCTGGCTCTAAATGATCATGACCTAATGTTAATCCATACTCCCTTTGGAACACCACCTACAGATGGGATGCAAATGCAGTGGGGTGTTGTCCTTTCTTCTGGAAACATTTGGCTAGTGCATCTACCAGGTCCTCCCTGTTAATTCCCACATCAATCTTTTATTCCTCATTTAGCCCCTAGCATGTCACTGGCAAAGTGGAGAATGTGTTCAGATGCTAAGCACATAATAATCAATCTCCTTTCCTCATTTATCATCTAAATTATTGCTCTTTGGTAATTAGTTATTTGGAACAGATCTCTAGAATCATCTCCAGGCACATATGTCCCTCAGATGCTGTACTCTGAATTGGATAGTGTATGTTATAGTCTGGTTTTGATTTCTGACACTGACTCCTCCCTCTTTGATAGTAACTAGGGGGTTCAATTGTGCAGCTTGAGTTATTGCCTCCTTCTATTTGTATGTCGGTGGGGGAAGATCCTCGGGAGGAGGCTCCTTGTCATAACTATATCTGGATACCTTATCTACAAACTCATTCCAATCCATATTCATTCCCTTCCCCCTTTTCAGGTCCAAAAGCACTTATTATTCTTCTCTGAGCAGCAAGTCGGCTCTGCAGCATTTGTATCTGCTTTAAACACTTGGTATGATTTCCAGTGTTACTTTTCTTTTCACATACTTACTTGCAATAAAACTGCATTGTTTACTCTTCTCATGTCACTTTTCTAACTCCTTTTCCTAATCCTCAAACGCTGGCCATCTCACGTGCCTACTTCCTTGCTTGAAACAATCCCTTTTTTTAAAGAAAGTCTTCAATTGTTGCATCCTACCCTATTTAAAGACCTATCAGTATTTTTAGTCCATTTCGCCCATCTAGGTAATTCCTCCGCTGATCCATTTCTATAATTATTAAACATACACCGTGCTGGTGATCCCTTCTAGAGGTCAGGGAATGATGCTCCCTCGCCCATTGCCTCACTTATCATATTCACTACAGTGTCCTGTAAGGTAACTGGCCTCACTTATTATCTTACCTGTTTCTATAGTCTAATTTTTCCTATTCTAACTAACACCACTTTATGCATCCCAGACACCGGACCGACCCACAAGTGTCTCCGACACTTATCTCATGGTTCCCTGAACCCTGCATCCCAGATCTTTTCACCTAAGAGTGTCCCTGACTCTGTCCTTCTCTTAGTACACGGTTCCAGTTTGTGCTCCAAGAGCGCTGGAAGCCACCTGATCCACTCAAGGACTTAGCGTCAATCAATATTTATACGGCGACAACGAAACCGAAACCCGTAGTCTGACTCCAGGAGAGAATGTCCAAAGGAGTGAAAAGAAGCTCACTTTTCTGCGATTGCTACTCCCTGGGAATTTCGCTCCAGCAGTTCATTCATAGGGAATTCCCAATGTCGCTACTACAACTAGATAAGGGATCTCGACAGAACCTCCAAACTCTGTGAAGTACTTCTCAGTAAGTCTCACAAAAAACATAATACCAACACTGAGTGGATCATTGCTACATGCCTTTATTACTTGCAAGCGGAAAGTTCACCTCCACTACCATCGGGGATAGTAGGACACTTCCAGCCCATCGTTTAGAAAGCGTTGCTTTTATACATAAGAATGAGATGAGTTTACCAGTGAGCTCAGTCATTCTGATCCATAGTCTCCTTGTCTCTGCTACTTCCTGTTTTTCTGCATGATGTTCAGTACATTGGGTGCAGGCAGTCACGTATCACTTTAGCAAGCATATTACTTGTATTTATGTAAATATATTGCAACATGTTAGCTTGGCACTTTTAGTTCCCTAGGATTGTCTGCTCCATTTTGTTAAGTCAAATGGTTAAAAGTTCATTATATACTTCCATATTCCTTCTCCAGCATCCTGCTCTGATCGATCCACACCCTCCATCTCTCTGAGCTGTGCTGAGCTGGACTCGAGTCTTTTCTATCTCCTGGAGCTGAAGGCTAGTGGCCTCCGTACAATTCCTGGTCTGCCACCTCCCTCTCTTATTGCTTGTGCATCACCGCCAGCGTGTTTTGAGCAGGTCTGTGGTGCAGACTTGCACCTGCATGCCTGTCACAGCATTTATTTTTCCTGCTGTCCTTCCTGGTTACAATTCTTGCAGTATACGGCACTGAATTGGGCAGCCACATGACCAGGCTTGTTTCAGTTATGGCAAAGCTGGGGTCAACTGGCATACACCATGCAGTCATAGTTCCCTCTGATAGCAAAAGCTGAGGAAGAATGGGTGAATCCACCCTCGGCTTGATCCTCACCTGCTGCTTGCTTGCCTATGTCTCTAACATATCTCTTATGTCCAGTTTCCTGATCCCTCGATGTAATGGGTAAGGAAAAAGAGGATGTCCAAAATAGGCAGATGGAGGTTGAACATGTGCACTGTGATCACAGGCTCCTTCTGGGTGGGGATGGTGAAGGGTGGCTGTGCTTTCTGCACTTTCTCTGCCATCCCACTGTGTACGTGAAAGTGACACAGAAGAAGCTATTACCAGTTAAGTTTTGGATGCAGTAAATATTCTTCACGTTGAACCTGCAGCCTCAAGCAGGACCTTCTGAGTGAAGCAGCGCTGTTTCAGCTCCACCCTGATGGAGTTCAGACCCCAGGCTCTCCATTCTAACTGGGCGTTGATTACTAGAAAGGGTGTTAGACTGGTTTCCCCAACAGCACAGTGATCCACTCTTACTGTATGTCAGCAGATTAAGCTCTTCTCTGCCCCTAGATCGCAACAAATCTCTGTTCTGTCCTCAGTGTCACCAGCGATCCACCATGATACTACACCTAACCTTAGCCAGCAGGATGCAAAGCAGCCTTTTTTACTCCAGGTCCGGGTGTTGATCAGATTTCTGGGGTGGAGCTTCATTATGATATTTCCAACTCAGTCCTAAGTATCACCAAGTCAAGATTGACACCTATTAATATACAATAATCTTTCTCTCTTTATGCATTATAAGTAGGTTAATTACACCTTTCTGGGAATATAAATATGAAGTTCCTAATTTAACTACTTGGGACTCTACATTTTCAATGCCCTGGGAAGGGCCTGTGGTCTGTGGTCCATTTCCCTTCACTGTCCATGTTTACATAAGCTTCCACATTAATCTTTGAAAGGCAAAAGTGAAGTTGAACAAGCTGGGGACAAACTGATAGTGAACTACCCACTATCACCACTATCTGCACAAATGATTCTCTTAAGATGACTTAATTAGCTTTGTATATTTTCTGGAAGTCTATTGCTAAAACTTGTTGAAATGAAGGGTAAGCTACCTTGAAGCTTATTGATTAAAATCACTGTACCATTAAAATTTCTTGCAAAATATTGCTTTTTTTTGTCATTGACTTGAAAGCTCTGGCACAAGCATTGTTTATTCTCAGTTGCTGATCTGTCATATTGTTCTACAAACTAGCATGGAACTCAGGATAACATTTTTTGAGCCTTTAATATATGGCCATGAGCCAAGATCTATTTGCTTTTGCTGTAAAGTGGCAAGGAGTAATCACAACTGACTATAGATTTTATGATAAGCACAGTCAAATATTGACTGACATTTTTGCTGTAAGGGAGCCAGATAGAATTAGGTGGCTAAGAATGCAAAGTTTATTATTGATTTCAGCAAATCTTAGAACCTTCTGGTCTTGCAGATAAATCCAATAAATAAAACAACAACAGCTTCAGCCTGGGTTATTTAACAGATTGTAATTTTGAAATGACCATGATAATTACTGCCTGGCCTCTGCTTTGGATTTTGGTGTTGATTGCAAGGGAAAAAGCAAATGAAAGAGCTTGCATGATATATAAGACCATAACGTAAAGGAGCAGAATTAGGCCATTCAGCCCATCGATTGTACTCCACCATTCAATCATGGCTGATTTATTATCCCTCTCAAACCTATTCTCCTGCCTTCTCCTCATAACTTCTGATGACCTTACTAATCAAGAACTTATCACTCTCTGCTTTAAATATACTCAATGACTTGGTCTCCACATCTCTCTGTGGCATTGAGTTCCATAGATTCACTGCCCTCTGGCTAAAGAAATTCCCCTTTATTTCTATTCTAAATGGACATCCCTCTATTCTGAGGCTATGCTCTCTGGTCCTAGACTTTCCCACTATCAAAACATCCTTTACATGCCACTCTATCTAGGCCTTCAATAGGTTTCACTGAGATCGCCTCATTCTTTGAAACTCCACCGAGTACAGCCCCAGAACCATCAAATACTCCTCAGACATTAATTCTTTCATTCCTGGGATCATTCTCTTAAACTTCCTCTGAAACCTTTTCCAATGCCTGCGCATCCTTCCTCAGATAAGGGACCCAAAACTGCTCAAAATCTCCAAGTGCAGCCTGAACAAAACCTTATAAAGCCTCAGCATGACATCCTTGTTTTCTATTCTAGTCCTCCTGCAATGAATGCTAGCTTGGCATTTATCATACAGAGTCCTCTCTCTTTGTAAGCAAAAGTCTTTCAAAGTGTTGCTGCTATTTAGCAAATGGAAGCAATGTATTTAATTTGTTGTGTTAGATTTCTAATGTCTCTAGACTGGTAAAGCTATGTATAGCTGTGGACAGTGAATCAAACTGTCTATTACTCTACATTATATACTTAAGGATAGTCAACACTTGTTCAAAATTAAGGGACAAATTGAGCACAGTACATACTATAGGTGAATTTTCATGATGATGGAGCAAATGGTGCAAAATATTTCTTAAAGCAAAAATTTCTGCCTTGACAGATAAGATTCTAGGGCTCCTTGAGTACCCACTTAGAAGATACAGGTAGAGTATAGAACACTGTACTGGCTCTTCAACCGACAATGTTGTGCTGACCTTTTAACTTCCTCTGAAGATCAATCTAACCTTTACCTGCCTTTTTTCTGTCTGTCACATGTCTATCTCAGAGTGTCTTTAATGTCCCTAATGTATCGACATCTACCACCAGCTGTGTCTGGGCATTACATGCACCTATCACTCTCTTTAAAAAAGCATACATCTGACATTGTCCCTATACTCTCCTCCAATCATTTTAAAATTAAGCCCCATCATATAATCCATTTCCACCCTTGGAAGAAGTCTCTGGCTATCCACTCAATCTATGCCTCCTATCACCTTATACACCTCAGTCAAACCATCTCTCATTCTCCTTTGCTCCAAAGAGAGAAGCCCTAGGTCATTCATCCTATCCTAAAAAGACATGCTCTCTAATCCAGGTAATATCCAGTAAATCTCCTCCGAAACATCTCTAAAGCTTCTCTATCATTCCTATAATGAGGCAACTAGAACTGAACACGATGTTCCAAGTGTGGTCTAACCAGGGTTTTATAGAGCTCCAACATTTCCTTGTGGCTCTTGAACTCAATCCCCTGACTAATGAAGGCCAATGCACAATATTCCTTCTTAATAATCTAATCAACTTGCATGGCAACTTTGAGGGATCTGTGGATGTGCACCTGAAGGTCTCTGACTGCTAAGAATCCTGCCATTAACCCTGTATTCTGCCTTCTAAATCAACCTTCCAAAGTGAATCACTTAACAATTGAAACTCCATCTTCCACTTCTCAGCTCAGTCTTTACTAATGTTGACCAGTTTCAGCATATCAGCCAGTCTTATGCTGTCTTCACAAATGACAAGATCCCTTTCAGTGGAGATTGCTGTTGCAAAGTATTCATTAAAGGCCTCTCCCACCTCCTCCAACTCCAGGGACATGTTTCTGCTTCTATCCCTGATTGGTCCTACCCTCATTTTTGTCATGCTCCTGTTCTTCACATGTGTACAGAATGCCTTGGGGTTTTTCTTAATCCTACTCACCAAGCCCGCTCATGCCCTCTTCTAGCTCTCCTATGTCCATTCTTTGGCTTCCTCCTGGCTCTTGTAATTTTCTAGAGCCTTGTCTGATCCTTGCTTCCTAATCCTTAAGTAAGCTTCTTTCTTCCTCTTGACTGGACTTTCCACATCTCTTGTTAACCATGGTTCCTTCACCCTACCAAACCCAAACCCTGCTTCAATGGCTAAGCAGGGGATCTATTTCGGTTCAGGGATGCTGTTGAAACATTTTTACCAGAGCTCTCTGTGCAAAGTTTTATGCATGCAAGCACTGAGATATACTCTTTTCTGCAATTATGCACATGGATGCAAGATTTCAGGAGTTGCATACATCTCAGCAAACAGACCATGAAGTGATATTGAAACATCACCATATGGCATTCTCAATCACAACACCGTTTCAAATGCGTTGCATTGTAGAGGAGAGCAGACATAGCATCATCTACTGGCTCACTGTTTGTTGTTCTGAAATCATGGTGTAAAGTGGATAAGAATGCAAAGGGAACGCTCCCACAGAAAATCCTACTGAAAAGTGAAGATGGGTTCACCCAAATAATAACCTCTTCCATCAATGATTGCAATTCAACTGACCATGATGCCTGTTTTAAAAAGCATAGCAACAAAATAAGTAATGTTGTGTCTATCTTAAAATCCTTATTCTATGTGTCAAGAAGCTTGACACCATACAGGACACAGTAGCCCACTTGAATGACACTCATCTGCAACTATTCACTCATTTACACTGTGGCAGTGGTTTGTATCATCTTGTAGCGGTGTGCTACATGCAGCGCTGAAATAACAACACGGAGTCGGTAAACTGCAGTTAAAAAAGATTTTATTCGAACTTCGCGGCCTCGCTTTAAAACCTCCCTGATCCCGCACTCCCTGGGCGCGAATGCTGTAAGGGGCACGTATTCACAGTCCTGTCCCGGGCGTGGATGCTGTAGGGGGCACGTATTCACAGTCCCACGCGGGCTTTTCTTTTTGTTGGTGAAGCAGACCTGGCGCCCTTTTGGGACTGGCCTTTATGCTGGCGCGCTGGCTATTTGTGAGCCGATTCGAGTGTATGCGGAGGAACTCGAAAAGGCCGAATGGGGTGATGAGTGCCGTTTTGGGGACGCCGTCTGGATGCATCGGGATTTGATGGTATCCCCGGACGAGGTCTACCTCGGAAAAGATTCTTGCCCCGTGCAGGTTTGCTGCAAAGTCCTGAATGTGCGGCACAGGGTAGCGGTCCGGCGTTGTAGTCTCGTTCAGCCTGTGGAAGTCGCCGCATGGTCTCCAGCCCCCTGTCGCTTTGGGCACCATGTGGAAGGGGGAGGCCCATGGGCTGTCGGACCACCATATGATCCCCAATTCCTCCATCCTCTTGAACTCCTCCTTCGCCAGTCGGAGCTTGTCCGGGGGAAGCCTTCGAGCACGGGCGTGGAGGGGTGGTCCCTGGGTCGGGATGTGGTGCTGTACGCTGTGTCGGGGCATGGCTGCCATGAACTGCAGTGCCAGAACTGATGGGAAATCTGTTGAAGTCGTTGTTGGACAGCGTGATGGAGTCGAGGTGTGAGGCTGGCAACTGGGCTTCACACAGGGAGAACGTCTGAAAGGTCTCGGCGTGGACCAGTCTCTGCCTCGGCAGGTCGACCAGTAGGCTGTGAGACCGCAAAAAATCCGCACCCGGAGCAGTTGGGCTACAGCGGCCAGTGTGAAGTCCCACGTGAACCAGCTGGAGCCGAACTGTAGCTGCACCGTACGGGTGCCGTAGGTCCTTACTGTGCTGCCATTCGCGGCCCTCAGGGTGGGACCCGGTGCCCTGTTGCGGGTGTCGTAACTTGTCGGAGGTAAGACGCTGATCTCAGCACCGGTGTCGACCAAAAAACGGCGTCCCGACCGCTTGTCCCACACATACAGGAGGCTATCCCGATGGCCAGCCGCCATAGCCATCAGCGGCGGCTGGCCCTGGCGTTTCCCGGGAACTTGCAGGGTGGGCTACAGCGGCAGGCTTCTGCACCCCACCGCTGGTGGTAGAAGCACCATTGTTCGTTGGTATCCTCACCCCTGCCTTTGGGGTTAGCGGGCTCTGTGGCCGGGCCTGGTCTGGTTTGCTGCTGGGAGCGTGGCCTGGTGATCTGTGCGACAGATGCCCCACTCTCCTTCTTGGCGTTCCACAGCAAGTCCGCCCGGGCTGCCACCTTCCGGGGGTCGCTGAAATCCGCGTCGGACAGCAGCAGGCGTATGTCCTCGGGCAGCTGCTCCAGGAACGCCTGCTCAAACATGAGGCAGGGCTTGTGTCCTCCGGCCAGAGACAACATCTCATTCATTAAAGCCGATGGAGGTCTGTCTCCCAAACCATCCAGGTGCAGCAAGCAGGCAGCTCGCTCGCGCCGTGAGAGTCCAAAAGTCCTTATGAGCAGGGCTTTGAATTCTGTGTATTTGCCGTCCTCCGGGGGCGACTGTATGAACTCCTCAACCTGGGCGGCTGTCTCCTGGTCGAGGGAGCTCACCACGTAGTGGTAACGTGTGTCCTCCGAGGTTATCTGCCGAACGTGGAATTGGGCTTCTGCTTGCTGGAACCATAGGTGAGGTCGCAGTGTCCAGAAGCTTGGCAGTTCCAATGAAACTGCATGAACAGATGCGGCGTCGGTCATCTTCGGCCCAAATATCGTTTGGGCCGTCGGGGTCACCAATTGTAGCGGTGTGCTACACGCAGCGCTGAAATAACGACACGGAGTCGGTAAACTGCAGTTAAAAAAGATTTTATTCGAACTTCACAGCCTCACTTTAAAACCTCCCTGATCCTACCCTCCCCAGGCGCGGATGCTGTAGGGGGCACGATTTCACAGTCCTGTCCCGCGCGCGGATGCTGTAGGGGGCACGTATTCACAGTCCCGCGCGGGCTTTTCCTTTTGTTGCTGAAGCAGACCTGGCACCCTTTTGGGACTGCCCTTTGTGCCGGCGCGCTGGCTATTTGTGAGCCGGTTCGAGTGCGCTATGAAGTGGGTTGCCACAATCTAATCAATGAACTCTAACAACTTACCAACTTCTTGGACAGCACCTTCTAAAGCTTAGGAACATCACTGCCTAGAAGTTGTCCTACAAGCCACACACTATGCTGAGAAATATCTGACATTCTTTTACTCTCTCTGAGCCAAAATCTGGAACCCTTTCTAAGAGCAGGTAGGAAGAAGGCTGCAGTGGTTCCAAACCACCTTCTCAAGGGCAGTTAGAGATATGTAATTAAAGGCTGGGTTGCCCTGCAAAGTCCTTGAATGGATATAAAACAAAAAAAAAAGATTGCACATGCATGAATTGTAGCAGTAGTAGTGAGGTCAACATGCTCTGAACATGGACATCACAATCAAATGTTTCATTATGCCCATGCCTGCTCTAAGTGTGAATAGTAAACTATTTTATATTGCAATTTAGTCCTTTGAAAGCAAACAGCCCTGCATCAGATGGCTGAAAGAGCTGGATCGATTGGCTCTGGCGCCCTATCCAAACTTACAGCACTGCTTTACAGCCTTTACAACCCTGCTGGCCCATTCAACCTGTAGCCAGATTCACAGAGCACCCTGTAAGGTGGAGAGTGATTAGTAGCGATTAGACTCAAGTTCCTGTCCCCAAAATTGCCCCATTGCTTTTATAGCTTCCTGTTGTCAGATATTTAAACTAACTTTGGATTTGCAATGAAATAAAATCACAATTAAAACATAAAAACAAGTTTTAAAACATCTTCAAGTGTAGGAAAGTCATGAGAAAAGGTAAAGAATACAATAAATATACACTATAACTAGACTTCAATCTCTGCTATGACATGTAGATGCAGAAGTCAGAGACAGTCTGGTCTGTGATGGAGATCACTGGCTCTCCTCTGTGAAAATTAGCAGTAGTTGCAAGGTTTGGCCCAATTTCAGTGTACGCCAGTTGTATTGAGGTGATTTTAAATCTGTTGGAAATCTGAAGGAAATGTTGAAATTAATCAGGAAGCCAGCCAGAAACAAATGAACTCTACTGGCCTGAAACACACAGATCTTGAATGGAGCTTCATGCTTGCCTCCCACACCAGGCTCCTGGCCGCTCTAAATTGTTGAAATCACGTGATTTCCAATGCATCATCTTGCCATATGGTGCAAAAGGATACAAGCAGCAAGTGGGTGTTGAAAACTATTCTGATTTGGTTTGGACCGCTCATACTGTTGGAAAGGTTTTATGTCATTTCTGAACATTGCAGATAATTATTGCACTGAACCAAATTGAAAATTAATTTGAATTGATTACTAAAAGAAAAATAAAAAAAATTTAAGAGCACCTGAACTGCTGTATGTGAGCTGATTAAAAACATTAAGATAGATAAATCCCTGGGGTCAGATGGGATATACCCAGATGACTACAGAAAGCAAGGGAAGTGATCGCTGGGGCATTGATAATAATATTTGCATTCTCCCTGCTACATGAGAAAATCAGAGGCTTGGAGGAAAAAACTCTTCTTGGGCCCCCAGTCAATACAGGTATCAATTTTAACCAACGTTTCAATGACAAACTCTACCATCTTCATCAGGGATAATACCTGGGCATGTCTAGTCCAGTGGTATTTATACCCCTCTCGTCCATCCCTCCTGATTGGTTAGTCCTTATCCAATCAGGTTTCCACTAATCTACCTTGTTTGTAATCAAATTCCAGTTCTGACTTAGAGTGAAACCTTTGTCTTTGTTAAAATTCTCTTCCTCTAGTTTTATTTCAATGACTTCCTTCACCAGGCATTCTCAAAAGACATTGGTGTGGCACAGTAGTTTTGTGCTGTTGAAGTCCATCTTACGGCCATTGCGAATGCAATGTTCTGCCGCTGCCAATTTCTCCAGGTAACCAAAACGGATACGCCTCCTGTGCTCCTTGATGCGGGCTTCCACTATGCATCTCATAAGGTTGATATACACTGCTCCACATTTATAAGGAATCCTGTAAGCACCAGACATCCTGAGTCCCAGGTCATCTTTGACCCATATAAGCTGTGATTTGAGCTTCCTTATATTTCTCATATACCTTTTCTATATTTTCACAGTTCTTGGAAGGATTGCCAGGATCTGGATGAAATACCGGATTAATACCATCCACAAAACCCATAAGGAACCCATAATCGATAATGACTAACCATTCAGGAGGGACGGATGACAGGGGTACAAGTACCACTGGACTAGATATGCCCAGGCATCATCCCTGATGAAGGTGGCAGAGTTTGTCATCGAGACACGTACAAACAAGCTGGATGAACTCAGCAGGCCTGGCAGCATCCGTTGAAATGAGCAGTCAATGTTTCAGGCCGAGACCCTTCATCAGGACTAAAGAAGGAGGGGGCAGGGGCCAAAGAAGGTGGGTGGAGGGTGGAAGGTACCAGGTGAAAAACCAATCAGACAAAAGATCAAAGGGTGGGGGAGGGGAAGCAGGGAGGGGGTAGGCAGGAGAGTTGAAGAAGGAATGTAAGGGGAAAGCACTATGGGTAGTAGAAGAAGGCAGAATCATGAGAGAGGTGATAGGCAGCTGGTTGGTTAAAATTGACACTTATTCCGGCTGGAAGCCCAAGAAGAGTTTATTCGTCATATACGCTGAGAAAGCACTAGACCCTCTTTCAGAGGATTGGAGAACGGAAAATGTTGTTCCAATGTTCAAGAAAGATAATAGAGATAATCCTGGGAATTATACTATAGACCAGTGGGTCTGACATTAGTTGTGGACTAACTAATGGAGAGGATTCTTAGGGAGAGGATTTATGAGTATTTGAGCAGTCGGATTTGGGATAGTAATGAGCAGATTATGCCTCAAAATACTAACTGAGTTTTTTGAGGAGGTGACAAAAGAAATTGATGAAGATGGAGTGGTGGATATGGAGTACATGGATTTTAGTAAAGCAATCAACAAGGTAGGCTCACTCAGAAAGTGAGGAGGCATGGGATCCAAGGAAACATGGTTGCATAGACTCAGAATTACCTTTCCCACAGAAGACTATGGGTGGTAATGGATGAAGTGTATTCTGTCTGGAGATCGGTGTCCAGTGGATTCCCACTGGGACTGGGACCCCTACAACTAATTTATTTCCTTATAAATGACTTGTATGAGGAAATGGAAGTGTGGATTATTCTGTATGCAGATGACATGAAGGCGGTGTTGTGGATAGTGTAGAAAATTGTTGTATGTTTCAATGGGATATTGATAGGATGCAGATCTGGGCAGAGAAGTGGCAGATGGAGTTCAATCCAAAAAGGTGTGAAGTAATTCATGTTTGAAGATTGGACTTGAAGATGGGGTACAACGTTAATGCAGGATTTTTAGCAAAATAGAGGAACAGAGAAATCTTGGTGTCCAAGGCCATAGATCCATACAAGTTCTCTCGTTATATTGCAGATATTTCTCCTTACTGTGACATGTGTAATAATGGAGAGGTTTCATTAATTCATATGTTTTGGTCATGTTCAAACCTTGAAAAATATTGGAAAGATGTATTCCAAACTTTTTTTTGTACCTTTTAAAGTTATTTTTAAGCCCAATCCTTTGACTGCCTTATTTGGTATTGTTGAGGAAAGAGTTATAATTTTGGAGACACCTCATTTGTGGGTACTGGCTTTTATTTCTCTTATGGCTCGGAGGGTGATCTTGCTTAAATGGAGGGAGGTTGCCCCCCTACACATGCTCAATGGTTATGCGATATTATGTCATGTTTAAATCTAGCGAAGATTTGTTGTTCGATTTCTGATACTAACCATGATTTTCAAATGTTATGAGGACCCTTTCTGAACTATTTTAAAAATCTTTGAATTGTTATTAAAATATATATCTGGGTCATTATTATAAAACACTATATGGTAAAGAACTCATTTTTTCCTCTTTTTTTTACCAACCAGCTTTGTCTTGGTAGGGGGTATAGATTTTTAAAATAATATAATTAACCATACTATCGTATTTCATCATTCAGTTTATTTTATTTGATTGATCATCAGTATGGGATACCGTGATTGTATTAGTGTGATTTATATGCAGTGCATTTTGAGCTATCTTATTTTGATTTATAAGAAGTATCCTTATGAATTCTGTATTTGTATATATGAACCTTAATAAAAATATTGGAAAAAGAAAAGAAAGTTAATATGCTGTTGATAAGACGATTAAGAATGCATAGGTTGTACTAGCCTTCGTTAATCGGGGAAATGGAGTTCAAGGACTGGGTGGTAATAATGCAACTCTGTAAATCTCTAGTTAGTCCACACTTGGAGTATTGTCTTTAGTTCTGGTAGTCTCATTGTAGAATGATGTGGAAGCTTAGAAAGGGTGTCAGGAGGTTTACCAGGATTCTGCCTGGATTAGAGAATATGCCCTATTAGAACTGGCTGAGTGAGCTATGGCTTTTCTCTTTGAGGGAAGGAGGATGAGAAGCAACCTGATAGAGATGCATAAGATTATGAGAGGCATGGATAGAGTGGATATCCAGTGCCTTTTTCTGTGGATGGCAGTGGTTAATACCAGAAGACATGTTTTTAAGTGATTGGTGGGAAGTTTAGGGGAGATGTCAAAGAGTGATGGGTGCCTGTAACACATTGCTGGTGGAGGCTGAAACAAATGGAAAACTTAAGAGACACTGAGGTAGGCCCATGGACCTAAGAAAAATGGAGGGCTATAGGCTGTGTAGGAGGGAAAGGTTAGATTGATTGTGAAGTTGGCAGAAGGGCCCATACTGTGCTGTATCATTCTAATTTCTATAAATACATATTAAAATAAAGTATTGCAAACAAAAACATTCTGCATAATTATCCTTGTTAAATAAGCTAGATGACTTCATTGAACCAAACAGGGTTCTGTTATCACTGGTATGACGCTGAAATACCAGGGTGTGTTGAACCCCAGTCTGTTCTAGCTTCTGTTTTGCAGAGAACAGGCATGGATATCCACACCATGGCTCACTGTGGGACTGTTTAGCAAAAATATTGCAAATTGAAATCTCATTATTAAACCTCTTCTGTAATATTTGTTGCTGCAGCGTATCTTTGACTATTTTGATTTCCCTGCTACATTGTTTGATGCTGAATCAAATGGCAAAGTAAAGTATGTGCATATTTGTTTTATAATGCAGCAAAATTGGCTGGCACCATTTTCAGAGGCTAGTTCTGGTCAACCAGAACATGAGAAATTGGATCTCAGTTCTTCAACAGTAAAAGTTGCTGGAAGGGAATGGTTTATGGTAAAATAAATAGGATTCTATATATAATCCAGTACACAGAATGAATCCAGCATGTATATATAACAAACTACCTTACTATGATCCATTTAGGATGACAGTCAATGAATCTTAAGAACCTATAGCCCCTTATGCATTTTGAGAAAGTCTAGATCTAAAGCTATCATTACAGGATTGATTTCACAGTCTCAACAGATACACTTGTTTACTGGCTCTTTAAGACCTCCATCTAATTTCAGGTAGTAAATGAAATGTTAGGCTTTTGTTTCAGATTAGCAGAATATCCATTCAGTTCCTCTAAAACTTTCTTTTAAACACATCTCATGTGAATTTTGTCTCCATTTAACACAAAATTTTCAATTGACAGATCCCATTTTCACAGGTCTATATCTGAACATAATTCAAACCATCCTTATATCTTTTCATATACTTACTTTAGATTGAAATCTTATCGTTTTTTCTCAGTTATTACCATTACTGTAATTGGAAAATCATCTTGCACTATTTTCAAATGAATCATCTTTAATCTTTGTGCTGACCTTCACACACATTGGTAGCATTTAATTTGAACTTTACATTCATATGTGCAGTAACACACTATAAAAGAATGACCCACTTTTTCTTTCACCACAGTCATTATCTACATGACTTTTCTTCTGCCACAAATTACTAAGAAAGCTTTAAGGAACTCTATTCATAGAGAAAAGTCTACTCAATTGGAATTGAGGAATTGTTTCACTTCAAAGATAATTCTCTTGCCTATATAAGCAAAACGCTGCATGTTTATTGATGTGTGTGATGTGATTGCTTAATTTCCTTCCATATCTTTCAGTACATGATTTGCTTCCAATTCACATTTTGAGGAATTTTGAGCAAGTTGCAATTAGTAGGTAGTTCGGCTACAATGTATTTCCATATAGTGATTTGGTTATAACACGATTCATGTAGATATATTACATGGGCTATATTGCTTATAGTATGGTCAAGATTGGGAAAAGCTGCTTAACTGAAGGCCGCTACCGCCTGTTCTGCTATAACATGACATTCTATAACAAGAGCTTTTGTAAGAAATTAACTACAGTGTTATAGCATATTGCACGGAACTAACAAGGACTCAACTCCCAGCTTTTTCCTATGGCTAAATAAACAATAAAGAGACAGAAGAAAAGCCGAAGAGTCATCCAACAAGTATTACTGATAAAACTTCTATGCTTAAATAAAACAGGGCATCTAAAGGAGACCTTTGCTCTGCAGAGGATGAGATTGAAAATAGTTTATGACAGAGCTTATGAATGTTTGTTTTATCTGAGCCTTCATATGATGCAAAAAATGTAAATAGAACGTGAATAATAATAGCTAGTTGAAGTACCATAATGGAGAGCAAACGTGATTTTATGAAAGGAAAATTGTTTGACCTTTGAGGATGTAATGAAGTGTGAATAAGGGTAATAAGTAGTTATGGTGTATTTGGAATTCCAGAACCTGCTTAATGAGATGCCACATTAAAAGCTACTGCGTATGATAGGAAAATATATTGGCTTGAAGGATGAATAGCTAGCTAACAGAAAAAATGACCCAGGATAAATGGATCATTTTTGGATTGACAGTCAATATCTAGTGTGTATGCCACACAGATCAAAGCTACCATTTCAACTATCTGCAATCTATATTAATGACTTGGATTAGTGTACTGCACACAGATTTGCTGTGAATTAAATGTCTCAGATAATGACTTTTATTACTTTATGAGGACACAAAGATTTATCAAGTGGTAACCAAGAAATAGCAGTGGGAACATTCTGTGGGAAAACGTGTGGTTACTCACAGCAGGAGAAATGAAAAGATAAATTACGTAAATTGGGCAGGTCTTCAATATATAGCAGTACAAGGGAGCTCTCAACGTGTATGAAGTATAGATATAGAAGGTGATTGGCTCTGCATGAGCTGGTGAGACTGCACCAGGAGCATTGCGATAGTTTTTGTTTCTATGTTTACTTTTGGAGTTAGTGCAGCGGAGATGAAGTAAGTTAATTTATAAGATGAAAGGTGTTGAAATGAGAACAGTAAGTATTTTGGCCCTATATACTTTAGAAGCATAAATGGTAATTTCACTAAAACATAAGATCCTGAAAGTGTTTGACAGTGTTAATGTTGTGATGTAATATATCCTGTGGTGGGGATATATCTTGAATTAGGTAACATTGTTACAGAATAGGGATGAAAAGGAATTTCTTCTTTCAGAGTGTGACGTATCTTTGTATTTCCCTTTTCCAGAGCACTGAGGGGTAAATGGGGGTTATTTACAATGCAGATTGACAGATACGTAAACTACAAAGGAGTTAAGCAATGAAGAGAGCAGGTAAATGATGTCGAAACGAAGACTGGATCATATATGATCTTGAATGGCAGACAAAGCTTAGGGACCTGATTTGCGCCACTTCCCCTGTTTCACACGTTCTCACACACACAGGTCGCACAAGTCAATTGATCTTCCTTTGCCTCAATTCCACTTTCTTCAGTAGTTGGTGCTGTACTGCTGAAAAATCTGTCAAACGATTTCCAAAATCTGTGCCATGCCACAAAATGACACCGCAGCTGGCCGGATCTATTCAGGAATGCATTAAATGTCTGACATGACGAACAGATGAAGAGGTGAGTATGCTTAGTTTGCCCTCTGTCATTTAGCCTTTTGGGGGCGGAAACCTTGGAGGCAGGGTAGGTCTACGTGAACTAGAATGGAAAAGAGCAGAATAGCTATAGTGAGGACGTGTGTTGTAACACATGTATGGGAGAGGAGGACACTGACTATAGCAGTATGTGGTGCCGGTGTTATGACGTGGATTTTGTCACTGTGAAGGCAGAGTGGTAAGGGAGTTAGGACATTGGTTCTTCTATTGTGTAGTACCTAAGTTAAATGACTGGCAATGGTTGCTTTTTTTGTGTGTGGGCATGGTTTGAGTGATCAACATATAATACTGAAGTCCTGTTCTAAATCCTTGAACTTAAAAGTTCTCCTTGGATTGTGTATAATAGTGTTTTGTTACTCGTCTGTTCAGCCTTGGAGAGGGTGTTCTATTTGTTTCTGTTTGTGTGGAAGTGCTTGAGTGGAAATGCATTTCTATTGAGAGATGCTGAAGACATCTCTCAAGTACCAGTGAACAACGCGACCAAAGATGGTGTCCTTCAGACAGTCCACAAATCTACTTCTTTTACTTCCTCGTCTTTCAAAATATGATTCTGCTATTAAGCTGTGTGCAATTAGAACCTGTGAGTTACATTTTGATGGTGTGTTTTCGGACTGATCTGGCACTTTGCTATCTTCGAGGGAGTTTGGGATGGGTTCAAGGGTGCAAGCCCACGATCAGCTCAAGTTCTGGTCGATCTCAGAGTCAGAATCAGAATCAGGTTTATTATCATTGGCACGTGTCGTGGAATTTCTTAGCTTAGCAGCAGCAGCTCAATGCAATGCATAATATAGAAAAAAACCCCAAAATAAAATAATAATAATAAAATAAGTAAATCAATTACAGTATACATATATTTAATAGATATAATGATCATGCAAAAACAGAAATATATATTAAAAAAGCTAGGTATGATGAAGGGTTCAATGTCCATTTAGGAATCAGATGGCAGAGGGGAAGAAGCTGTTCCTGAATTGCTAAGTGTGTGCCTTCAGACTTCTGTATCTCTTACCTGATGGTAACAGTGAGAAAAGGGCATACCCTGGATGCTGGAGGTCCTTAGTAGCGGATGCTGCCTTTCTGAGATGCTACTCCTTGAAGATGTCCTGGGTACTTTGAAGGTACTCAAGATGGAGCCGACTGAATTTATGACCCTCTGAAGCTTCTTTAGATCCTGTGCAGTAGCCCCCCTCCCCACCCCCATACCAGACAGTGATGCAGCCTGTCAGAATTCCCTCCACGGCACACCTATAGAAGTTTTTGAGTGTATTTTTGACGTACCAAATCTCTTCAAACTCCTGATGAAGTATAATTACTGTCTTGCCTTCTTTATAACTGCATCAATATGTTGGGACCAGGTTAGGTCCTCAGAGATCTTGACACCCAGAAACTTGAAACTGCCATAAGGTGGGCACTGGGAGTGGACCCAAATGCAAGACACAGACACTGAAGTACTAGGAACTGGACTGGACTAGAGTTAGGGATGGGGCAAGACACAGACACTGAAGTACTAGGAATTGGACTGGACTAGAGTTAGGGATGGGACAAGACACAGACACTGAAGTACTAGGAACTGGACTGGACTAGAGTTAGGGATGGGACAAGACACAGACACTGAAGTACTAGGAACTGGACTGGACTAGAGTTAGGGATGGGGCAAGACACAGACACTGAAGTACTAGGAACTGGACTGGACTAGAGTTAGGGATGGGGCAAGACACAGACTCTGAAGTACTAGGAACTGGACTGGACTAGAGTTAGGGATGGGGCAAGACACAGACACAGAAGTACTAGGAACTGGACTGGACTAGAGTTAGGGATGGGGCAAGACACAGACACTGAAGTACTAGGAACTGGACTGGACTAGAGTTAGGGATGGGGCAAGACACAGACACTGAAGTACTAGGAACTGGACTGGACTAGAGTTAGGGATGGGGCAAGACACAGACATTGAAGTACTAGGAACTGGACTGGACTAGAGTTAGGGATGGGACAAGACACAGACACTGAAGTACTAGGAACTGGACTGGACTAGAGTTAGGGATGGGGCAAGACACAGACATTGAAGTACTAGGAACTGGACTGGACTAGAGTTAGGGATGGGACAAGACACAGACTAGGAGCTAGGACAGGAACACAGACTTGGACTAGGACTTTGGCTAGGAATGCAGGACCAGGACAAGGAACTGTGAACTAGGAGCCTGGGCTTGGACTCTGAGCCAGAGACTGGACAAGGACCCAGAACCTGGGTCTTGACTCGGGCTCAGACCCCGGAACTAGGCGAGGACATGACATGGCTACAGGACTGGAAATGGCTTGGGTTCTTCAAGGCTTGGCTGCCAGACTAGACATGGAACTCCTGCACAGGACGAGGCACATGGACAGGACAAGAACCCAAAGCCTTGACTCGATCTTGGGACACCCGAGCACGGAGCCTTGGTCTTGAGAGAGACAGGAACACGGAGCCTTGGTCTTGAGAGAGACAGGAACACGGAGTCTTGGTCCTGAGAGAGACCAGTCTGTCTCTCCCTCTCACTTGCTGCTGCTGGATGAAGGTGGCAGTCTAGTTGGATTTTTCTCAACCATTCACACTGAAAAGTGCTTGCTCTTGACTTTTCAACACATGAAGCTCTGACTGTTGTATTTGGCCTCCATACGTTACATTTTCTTGCAGACTGCCTTTGGGAGTCACTTCTTCACCTTTTTTTTGATTAAGTGCAATAGTGATTAATAGCCAGATCAGAAATGATGATCAAGTCAACTAGTTTCCAAAGAGAACTCTGATAGGCCAGTCAGATGGTTCACTGCTGCTCAGCAATAGAACATAAAAAAAATCATATGTACAATTAAGAAACATTAAAAAATAGTAGAAATACTGGAGTCATGATGATCATGATGAAGTCTGCTGGAGAGAGACATTTATACACATGCTGTCCTCCATAATTCAGAGAGATTGAAGGATAAGGTTACAGTGTGACAAAACAGGGTGACAGGAGCACTTGGAACCTTTCTAGGTCTTTCGCATCACTGAGGTCTTTTCTAGTAGTAACTTAGAAAACAGCCCATTGCAGTCAGCCTTGGAAATTATAGACAAAGCTGATCTTGTACCCAGCTTCATTTTCAGTTTTACACCAGATATATCTATTGTGAGATCCATCTGATTTTGTGATCTGTTTCAGTAATGCTATGCAGTTCTAAGCATGGCAGGTTACCTTTGTCAGACTCCGTATTGTCTGATTCAGTTTCACATTCAGTCACTTTGTGTATATGTTTAGTTTTGTGTTTGAATCTTTTCACTCTGTGTGGTTTTTCTTGTTGGTTGCGCTTTTAGCATGACTTGCCACCTCTCTCTATGTGGTCTTGCCTGAGACATTTTCTGCAAACTTTTTCTTTGAACCAACAGATTTGCAGCATGGGAGAATTTGCCACATCGATAAAATTTTTGGATTTTTGCATCATTCAGGGATAATTTATTTATTTCACATTCTAAACTCTTTTCCTGAATTCCGACATATCCTTTTCTGCTGTCTCCAATGATACAGCTATAAAGAAGACAAGTCAGCGACTATACTTCATTAGGAGTTCGACGAGATTTTGAATATCAATAAAGCCACTCAAAAACATCTATAGATATACCGTGGAGAGCATTCTGACAGGCTGCATCACTGTCTGGTATGGGAGGGGGGCTACTGCACAGGACCGAACAAAGCTGCAGAGTGTCGTAACAGTTGGTTCCATCTAAATGGGGCCAGCCTTCAAAGTACCCAGGACATCTTCAAGAAGAGGTGTCTCAGAAAGGCAGCGTCCATTATTAAGAGCCGCTAGCACCCAGGGCATGTCCTTTTCTCACTGTTACCATCAGGTAGGAGGTACAGAAGCCTGAAAGCACACACTCAGTGATTCAGGAACAGCTTCTTCCCCTCTGCCATCTGATTCCTAATGGACATTGAGCCCTTGGACACTACCTCACTTTTTAAATCTATATTATTTCTCTTTTTTACAGCAATTTTAATCTATTCAATATACGTATACTGTAATTTATTTATTATTATTTTATTTTTTTCTTCTATATTATGTATTGCATTGAACTGCTGCTGCAAAGTTAACAAATTTCATGACACATGCCGGTGATAGTAAGCCTGATTCTGATTCTGATTCTATTGTATGGTCAATGCTCGTTCTAAGGTTAGGTCTCATTCTGACAGTAGCCTCTTTTGAGTGCTTTGACTATACATGCCACATATGAGCCTGTTCCTTAATGCATCAGAAGTCCATCTCCAAAGTCACAGTACTATGTATCCAGAAATGCTTTCATCCTTTGCCTGGTTCCTTTTGTGAAATTTATTCTATCGGCTATTACTAGTCGTTTAGGGCTCAAGAAATTTTTGTAAAATTGCAGCAGTTTTGTCGAAAATCTTACTTGCTGGCTTCTCAGGAGTTAACAAGTTGCATAAGAGTCTATACATTTTTATACTCATTAAGCTAAAAACCATGGATAATTTTTTTCCTCATCCACATAGTTCACATTACAATACAGTTCAACCACTTGATTTATGATTTCCAGTCCTTATTAGCGCTATCAAATTCATCAACGTGCCTGACTAGGGCCAACGTCACGTTATTTTCACTTTAACTTTGCTAGTTGTGCATCTCTCACTGTATACCATGCACTGTTATTCATGCATCCCTTTGCTACTGTCTGTGACCACCTTTCCCATAATGATTTACTCTTTCCTCTTGCTGTTTCTCTCCCTTCCCTGTCACCTAGTAACTGTCGGTGCAGTTGGTGATATCCACTGACATTCAGGTTCATACTGGTCACCAATTTGTTGTGTCTGTACAACTGCATGTCAGTTAAATAAAAGCACACGCATAGAGGTGAGCTTAACTGGTGTATTCACTTTCAAGAGAGAGAGAACAGCAGATCAATGTGCATGGATTAGTTATCAGTCAACAATTGGCGCTAAAAGAAATAGATCCATACATTACACACGCATTCTATTTACAGATATACAATCTATCTATGTTTATTTATTTAGAGATACAGCATAGAACAGACCCTTCCACACCAATGAGCCATGCTACCCGACAACCCACCTATTTAATTCTGGCCTAATCACAGGACAATTTACAATGACCGATTAACCTACTAACCGAGCAAACCCACACAGTCACAAGGAGAATGTAAAAACTCCTTTCAGATGGTGCCAGAATTGAACTCTGAAATACATAAGTTATCTTATGTGTTTATATTTATTGTGTTTTTATTATTATTGTGTTTTTTATTCTATTGTGTTTTTTGTGCTGCACCAGATCCATGATAACAATTATTTCGTTCCCCTTTCCACTTGTGTACAAAAAATGACATTAAACAATTTTGAATCTTGACTCTTGAATCTTTGATTTTGGAATTAATTTAGCTTTATGCAGTTTGAATTGGAATGAGTCCTATTATTTGGTATTCATTTGAACATTCATTTGGACTATAATTTCAAACCATGTAATTTTGGATCCTCTGATTTTCTGTGAGTTTTTAAAATGAAAAGCAGTATAAAATAACGACAGCCAGGCACTGTTGCCAGAATAGGATAGTTAACCATTTTCATTGGTTCAGATCGTTCAATTTTTAAATAAATATTTCTCTGATAGTGCCAGATTGAATCACTTGGACCTGGAGAGGTGGATTTAAAAAATTGTTTTGTAAGGGCAGCTGTAGCTTTTGTGAGGTCTGGTGAGAGAAAGGGAGAACTGTGAAACTAGAAATGGGAGAACAGGGAAATTGGAAAGATGAGGAGAAGAAGAAGAGGGAAGGAGTGGTAGAGAGAAAACTGACTGAATCATTGGGCACTGAGTCAGTGCCATGAATAGGACTGACATGAAAAAGTCAAGATCGAATCATGATACATGTGTATATTAAGACAAATTGATGTGTGATCTTTTAGACATTTGATTGAGGAAATGGGAGGTGATGAGTGATGGGGGAAATAATGGGGGGAAACCAGAGGTCCATGAGCCAGTCCTCAGAGGTAGAGCATGCCAGCAACTTTAAATTCCTGGATGTTATTATTCAGAAGATCTGCTTTGGATCCACCACATAGTGCAATTGGAAAAAAAGCACAGCAGTGCCTCTACTTCCTTCGGACTCTGAGGAGGTTCAACATTACATTTAAAACTTTGATAAACATTTATAGATGAGTAGTGGAAAGTATATTGACTGGCTGCATTACAGCTTGCTATGGAAACACTAATGCCTTTGGGCGGACAATTCTACAAAAGGTAGTGGATTTGGCCCACTGCATCATGGATAAAGGCCTCACAACCATTGAGCACATCTAATTGAAAGACTGTCATAGGAAAACAGCATCTACTATCAGAGACTGCCACCACTCAGACCATGCTTTTTTCTCACTGCTGCCAACAGGTAGAAGATACAAGAGCCTCAGGACTCACACCACCAGATTCAAGAACAGTTACTACCCTTCAACTATCAGGTTCTTGAACAAAAGGAGATAACTACACTCACTTGCCATTCCATTGAGATGTTTCTACAACCAATTATGTCATTTTAAAGACGCTTTTATCTCATTATCCAATGCTCTTGCTGTTTATTGCCACTTATTTGTCTTTGGATTTGCATTGTTCTCTGGTTCATCTTTCATTGATCCTTTTATAGTTATTGTTCTATAGTTTTGGTGAGTATGCCCACTGAAAAATGTATGTCAGTGTTGTATATGGTGACATATATCTATCTCGATGACAAATTTATTTTGAACTTTGGTGGTTATTGATGGGATGGAGATTTTTGGAGGGAGTGCTCAGAAGCTTTTAGTGTCATTTTTGCATTGAGAATTTTGTTGCATATTTATATGTTATTACTAGTATTTAATTTAAAAGTAAAAATGAAGCATGTGATCCATAAATTGATAAGCTCCGATGTCATTTGTTTTCCAATTTTAGAGTGTTATGACCGCAGCCCCCTCCTTTGTGAGAATCACAAGAGCCCTAGTGGAGGGGGGGTCAGTAGACCCAGGAAATGGGAGAGCGATGTGCTGGATGCCTCATTCCCCCCGGAGATGCAAAATAACGCGACATTGGCCATTGTTTCTTGGAGACACGTTTGTGGATTGGGGACTGGGCTACGTGCACACCCTTGGGCAATGTGGGCTGGAGATTACATCACCCCACCCTGATTGACATCTACAACCCTGCAAGTCAAGATAAAAGAGGGGCTGCAGGGGGCAGTCCCCTAGCGACGCACCAGAAGGAGACACCATCGCTCATCGCTCCCGTGATAACGGGAAGCTATTCGGAAGCCACGTGCATTCCGTTTTCCCCTGGCCTGGGGAGCGGGTGGCTGATAATACCAAAAAGGACTTTGAACTAACAACGGGGAACCAACGTTCCCAATTCAACAGTTTTGCGTCCTAAAAGACTGGGCAAGTTTCTTTTCTCATAAAACCTCTCTCTCTCTCTCCAACCAGTGAAAACCCAGCGGTCCCCAAAGGCTAAAGCCTGCATGAACTTGAGAGACTTTTATATTTCCATCGGACAATATTTTTACCCCTAGACAAAACGATAGAGCTACTTCTTATTGATGATTATTACTATACCCGCGCTTTAGATTGAGTATTGACGACGTATATTATCTGAATGTTTGTATTAACCTTACTTTTGTGCCCCTTTATAAATAAAAACTTTTAAAAATAGTACCATCAGACTTCAACGGACCTCTCTATCTTTGCTGGTAAGTGACCCAGTTATGGGGTTCGTAACAAGAGTAACAAAGGGGGATATTCTAACTTTGTAGACTCAAGTCCATGGAATATGAGAATACGAGAAGATGAGTGCATATTGAAGAAACAGACCACTTTAGAAGCAGATCTTCCCTGATGTGATGTTGTTTCGGGTTATGTAGTATGGGTTGTCAGTCAGTGAATTCACCCTTTTTTGGTCTCCTAAAAAATGAATGTTGATGGTCACCTCTGACAACAGGAATGCAGTTTGGAAGATGGTCTTGACTGTCAAAGACAAATCTATGATCATAGTATTGGATACTGGAATTCACCCTGCAAATATCATTGTGGCAGAGGACTCCATTGATGTTTCAAAGATAAGGTCAAGTTGCAATGCAAAAATTTCAATGCAAAGGTTTATGTGAAGGGTTGAAAGCACACTGATCGCTTGTAGAATAACTAAAGTAGTCAGTTGTTCCCTGACAATAGCACATATTGTCATATTACATCTGTCAACTGCCAATCATTGTCTATGTCTCAGAAGCATTTTGGCATCAGTCTGATTCGTCACAGAGTAATTCAGCATGGGATACAGGCCCTTCAGCCCAAGGAGTCCACACTAACCACAGTGTCCACCCACCCAATTTGTGTGTTCAGACCAGAATGCTCTAAGCTCTACCCCTGCACGTACCTATCCAAGTACAGCTTAAATGATCCTGTTATAACATGTTTTAACCACTTCCTTTGGCAGCTCAATCCATATACACACCACATCATGCCTTTATAATCTTAATTCTCCCATGATCCAAGGAAAAAAAAAACCCAGCCTGACCAACCTCTTCATATAGCTTAGGCCCTCTGGACTTGGTAACATCCTCAAATCTTTTCTTCACTGTTTCTAGTTGAGTCATGTCTTTCCTGTTACAGAGTGACCAAAACTGTACACAGTATTCCAAGTGCAGACTCAACAACTTCAAAGTAAATGCTCCCTAATCCTAATGCTAATGTTTTCATAGAGTCATAGATTTATTCAGAAGGGCAATACCTAGTAAAATAGAAATAATAATTATTATTATTATCTGCCTCATGTCCTGACTGAAAAGGATGTCTACGCAGGGAAACATTTATATTTCTGGGGACTGGGGGATGTGAGTGTCACAGCGATAGCAGTAATTGCCTGTTCCTAATGTCCTCTGATGTTAGTAGCATTCTAAAGCAAATTCAAAGTAAACTCATTATCAAAATACATATATGTCACCATATACAACACTGAGATTCATTTTCTTGTGGGCAGAGTCAGCAAATCTATAGAATAGTAACTATAACAGAATGAATGAAAGACAGTCCAATTATGGTGTTCAGGCAGATTGCAGGAGAAAACAATATGTGCAAGTGCAAAAAGAAGAAATAATAATATAAATAAATAAGCAATAAATATTGAGGATATGATCTGAAGTAATCTTGAAACTGAGTTCATTGGTTGTGGAGCATATCAATGATGGTGCAAGTGAAGTTGAGTGTAGTTATCCTCTTTGTTCAAGACCCTGATAGTTGAGGGATAGTAGCTGTTTTTGAACCTGGTGTACAACTTCTGAGTCTCCTGTATCTTCTTCCTGAGAGTGGCAGTGAGAAGTAAGCATGTCCTGGATGGTGGATATTCCTAATGATGCTTTCCTGCGACAGTGTTTCAAGTAGATGTGCTCAATGGTTAAGAGGGCTTTATTCGTGATAGACTTGTACAAATGTAACATAATGTCCCAAATCCTTTTCTCAATACCTTGATCAATGAAGGTCAGTGTGCTAAATGCTTTTTCTCCACCCTGTGACACCACTTTCAATGAACTATACAATGAACTACTCCCTAAGTCCCTCTGTTTCATGCCACTCCTTAGTACCCTACCATTCATAGTATAAGTCCTATTCTGGTTTGAGTTTACAAAGTGTATCACCTGACACTTACCTGTATTGAAATCCATTTGCAACTCCTTGACCTTCCTCACTAACTGATTAAGATCTCCCTGTAGTCTACGATAACCTTCCTCACTATTAAAAACACCTCCTAATTTTGTGTCATCTGAAAACCTACTGGTTAAGCTTATCCATTTGCATCCAAATCATTTATAAAAATAACGAATATCATGGGTCCCAACACCAACCCCTTCAGCACATCACTGGTTTCCATTCTTAAAAGCAACACCTAGCTAATTCTCCCTGGTTTCCATGGAATCTAACCTTGTGGGACTCGTTGAAGTCCTTGCTGAAGTTTAAATAGGCAACATCCATTGCCCTACCCTCATTGACATTTTTGGTTAACTCTTCAAATAACTGTAAAAGGCTTGCCAAGCATAACTCCAGGCACAAAGTCAGGCTGATTCTTCTTAACAGACTCTGTCTGTCTAAATGCTCGTAGATCCAGCCCCTCAGAATTCCCTCCAGTAACTTCTCCCTTACTGGTGTTGGGCTGACCGACTTGTAGTTCCCTGGTTTGTCTTTGCTCTTTTTTAAATGAAAAAAAATGTTAGCCATCTTCCAGTTTGAAAGCTGATGTCTGCATGGGCTCTACTCTTTCTTCTCCAGCCTCCCACAAGTTCCAAGGATGCAGCTGGAAAAGTCTTAGGGATTTATTCACCTTAAAGCACTGTGAGACCAATTCTCTCTCTAGCCACCTGCTTACTCTAATATAGCTATAGAACCTCTTGAGATTTTCCTTAACCTTGCCCTCCAGATCCATTTCATATCCTTGCTATGTCCTCCTAATTTCCCTAAGTGTATTCTTAATCTTTTTGTGCAGTAATTGTAGGAACCATGCATCTGTTTTCTATCTGCACTGTATTCTGTGTTGTGTGTTTATTATGTTTACTATGGTAACTAGTCACATGAATGGTGGTGTGGTAAAAGCAAAGGGAATACATTACACATTTGTACTTTGTTCTGATCAGTTTGGTTCTGGGGACCACCAAGAGACATCTCTTTTGTTGACCGCTTAATTCCATCATTTCAGGATTGTTCTTGCTAGTGGCTAATAAAGGATCAAATACTTGACTTTTTGGCACACTATTATTGGATCGATCAGTTGTGCAGGATAACTCCTCATGTGAGGTTACCTGCAGTGGCAATGGTTTATTTGATTTGCTGCTATAGTAGCCAAAGGGATTACATTTCCCCAATGCATGTTTTATTCTTTATCTTGACTAAAGCCTCAATATCTCAAACTACTGATCTGAAAATCTAATGAGGGTTTTTTCCTGCTTCAGGTGGAGCCTTACTGTGATGTTCCACAGCAGACCATACATCATGGGCATTGTGTTTCAAAGTTCACTGTACACTGTTAGGTATACTTGACCCTATTTAGGGTTGTACCCATGCCCATAGTTGTACAATCTGTATCAGTACAAAATTCAATATACTGACCATATAGCCATTCTTTTGTCCTGAAAGGACAATTCTTTTGCATTTCTTTATTTTCCTGTAAATGTCTGCAAGAAAATGAATCTCAAAGTTGTATATAGTGATATATTTATATATGTAGCAGCAGATCCATTTTTAAGTGTGTTGGTGTGTTTTAAGAATAAGTGGATGATCTTGATGTAACAGTTTTAAATGGAAAGGCATTATGAGTTCAGGTACACATCAGTGTGGCATATTGCAGAGTATGTACTCTGATTTCAAGTGTGTACTGTTTAATTTTTATCCAACATTTTTATTTTGCATAGTGTGAGAATTAGTGTGGAAACATCCAGATATTTCTGTCAGGATGGCACTGATTGAATTCAAGCAATAGCAGGTCGTGAACCCAGATGACCTTAGCCAGCCTTGACTTTGATTGCGACCATCCATAAACTCTTCAGCCCTGGGGAGAAACAAAGCATTTTGTTAGAGTTTCCCTCACTTAAAGATACCTGCGGGAATGCAGAATTCTGGTGCAAGCTTGATAAATGATTGAACTTCTCCAGATGCACCAAAGGTATACATGTGTTGGTATAAGCGAAGTGCCCCGAGGAACATGTGGGACTATGACCCAGGGAATGTGGGATGGTAAATGGGCAGCTACGAGGAGTGCCAGCAATGAAGAGAGATATCACTTCTCTAAAGGGGACTGAGGCAGTTACTGGGGAACAATAATGCCATTGGTTCAGAGAGCTGATGAGTCTGCCTTGGATTATGCAGAACGTAAATACAGAGTGTATGAGGAGTTTTCATGGTTGGGTAGTCCAGGGAGGGATGACCCAGTCTTCCTGAAAACATTGACGCAAGGCCTGAGCTCAGCCCACCTGGGGGATAGCAGTGAGATTGAGCTATCCAGTGGAAGTATCATGGGCCAGTGAGGTAGAGCAGAGGAGGGGGAAGAGAATTCATAAAGTAACTGGAGTGGAAGTAGCTGCTGTGATATCACAGTCTAGGGTGTCATTGCAGAGAACCTGAGAGATGAACACCAGCCGGCTGCATCAGACCTGACCACACCTGATGGAAGCAGACCCACGACAAGCACAAAGGCAGAGAACACCAAAGCTGTGAACAGCGTGTAAAATTATAATGGTAACTGTACTCTCTAACAGAGGCTGGTTGCTGAGGGTAGATGCTTAGTTGTATAGCTCATTATAGAGAAAAAAATGGGAAACATCGATGGGAAGGGAATGAGTTACAGCAGAGACATTAGGTTCCACAGCTTCAATGGCATGGCAGATTGAGAAAGAAAGGGAAATACACAGTGCCTGAAGACTGCCACATAGCCCAAACGGGTGAGTGAATACAAATAAGCTCGGCACTTTCAATGGTTGGACCAGTGATCGACTGGACAGTATGGAAGGGGGTAACACTGGGGCGAATTCCTTGCAGACATTCAAACAAAGACCCCTCCTGTACATTGATGAGAGGGTCTGAAAGACTAATCATCAAGATTCTGACAAGCTTTTGTCATGGCATGGAGTGTGAACTGTTGCCTGTGAGCCTGATACATTTACCTTGCTGGTGCCCCTGACCAGAGAATAGCCACTGATAGCCACTGCTGAGTTTCAGCTATCAGAGAATGAAAGGCTGAAGATAAAGAACGTGATTAAACTGCAGGGAAGGAGGCAACAGGCATACAAATTATAAAGCTGCATTTTAAAGACTGCTGGTCAAATTTCTAAACTAATCTCTGCTTAGAGTCTTGTAGGTAGCCATTAGAGATGATTATATAGATGTATATGCAGATAGGGATATGATAAGTAATTGGGGAAGTAGGTATGAAGTACAGGGCATTTTTTTACTGCCTTACTTGATTAGATCCTCTTTAGAGTTTCGACTTTCCTGGAAAAAAAAGTTATTTTTGTCCAGAAGTGCCATAAGGAGGGACTGTTAGAGAGTACTCTGGAGTTAAGGTATATGGTAAATAGTAATTTCAGTAGCAGCCAATCTTCAGATTTGAATGTGAATTGTAAATTGAAATTAAAATGCAGCTCTGAACAACAGTCTTCCTGGAGCTGCAGATTGGAGTTGACTGCAAACCAAGTAACACCCACACACTTGAGGTCTGCATATTGATGAATGCAGCTAGAAGGAGACAATGCGGATTGACATTGAGTGTGGGTGTGAAGAAGAAGGTGTTTGGAAATTATATTTAATTCAAAGGAAGCATTGTAGATGCATTGCAACTATAGAATTATCTTGCTGTTACCTTTGTGTTCAGTATATAAAAATGTCATGTAATTTTGTGTAAGGCAGGCCTTTTCTTCCAAGTGCATCTCGAATTCTAAGTAAAGATTTCTATATCCACTAGTTTCAATGTTTCTTTGGTGACTTTGTTCACAGTCACAACAAGACCATGAAACATAGCAGCAGAATTAAGCTATTCGTCCTTTAAATATGCTCCACCATTCCATTATGTCTGATTTATTATCCCTCTCAACCTCATTCTCCAGCCTTCTCCCAATGACTGTTGACGCCCTTACTAATCAAGAACCTATTAAAATATACCCAATGATTTGGCCTCCACAGCTGTCTCTGGCAATATATTCCATAGACTGACCACATTGCCCATTCTCCTCACCTAAGCCCTTCTTTAGACTCCCTGCTTCCTCAACACTACCAAACACCCCTCCCCCGCTTACCTCTGTATCATCCACAAACCTGACACAAAGCCATCAAATCCATCATCCTAATCATTGACATATAATGTGAAAAGATGCAGTCCTAACACCAACCCCTGCAAAGCACTACTGGTCACAAACAATCAGCCAGAGCAGGCCCTCTTTATTCCCACTCTTTGCCTCCTGCTATTCAGCTAATAGTTTATCTATATCAGTATCTTTCCTGTAGTACCATTGGCTTTTAACTTGTATAGCAGCTTCACGAGCAGCACCTTGTCAAAGGCCTTCTGAAAATCCAAGTAAACACCATCCACTGACTCTCTTTCGTCTATTCTGCCTGTTATTCACTCAAAGGATTCCAACAGATTTGTCAGGAAGATCTTTCCTGAAGGAAACCATGCTGACTTTGACCTATTTTATCATGCGCCTTCAAGTAACCTGAAACCCCATTCTTAATAATGGACATCAACATGTTCCCAACCACTGAAATCAGGCTAAGTAGCTTATAATTTCATTTTTCCTGCCTCTCTCCCTCCCTTAAGAGTGGAGTGACATTTATAATTTTCCAGTCCTCCAAAACCATTCCAGAATCTAATGATTTTTAAAGTCACCAGTAATGCCTCCACAATCTCTTCACCTGCCTATTTCAAAACCATCTGGTCCAGGTGATTTATCTACGTTCAGACCGCTCAGCTTCTTAAGCACTTTCTCCTTAGTAATAGCAATGACATTCACTTCTGCCTTCTGATGCTCTCCAATATCTGGCATATCGCCGGCATCTTCCATAGTGAAAACTGATGCAAAATATTTATTAAGTTCATCTGCCATTTCTTTGTGGCCCATTACTACCTTTCCAGCATCATTTTCCAATGGTCTGATATCCTCTCTTGTCTCTCTTTTACTCTTTATTTATCTGATCAAACTTTAGATATCCTCTTTTTATTATTGGCTAGCTTACCTTCATATTTTATCTTTTCTCTCATTGCTGTTTTAGTTGCTTTCTGTTGGATTTTAAAAGCTTCCCAGTCCTCTAACTTCCCACTAACTTTTGTTATATGCCCACTATTACACTTTTATGCTATCTTTGACTTCCCTTTTCAGTCATAGATGCCTTCCTTTAGGATGTATCTATCTTGTGCCTTTAGAATTGATCCAAGAAACTCCAGCCACTGCTGTTCTACCCGTCATCCTTGCTAGTGTCCCCTTCCATTGGATTTTGGCCAGTTTCTCTCTCAAGCTTTTGTAATTCTGTCTCTAAAGAGAGTGAACCCTCACAAGGCAGAAGGTCCTGATGGAGTACCTGGTAAGGCTCTGAAAACCTGTGTCAACCAACTAGCAGGATTATTCAGGGACGTTTTCAAACTCTCACTACTACAGGTAGAAGTTCCCACTTGTTTCAAAAGACAACACTTATACTAGTGCCAAAGAAAAATAATGTGAGCTGCCTTAATGACTATCACCTGGTAGCACTCACATCAACAGTGATGAAATGCTTTGCTCCATAGCTCTCCACACAGCTTTAGACCACCTGGACAACACAAACACCTATGTCAGGATGCTGTTCGACTATATCTCAGCATTTAATACCATAATTCCCACAATCCAGATTGAGAAGCTGCAGAACCTGGGCCTCTGTACCTCCCTCTGAAATTGGATCCTTGACTTCCTAACCAGAAGACCACAGTCTGTGTGGATTGGTGATAACATCTTCACTGACAATCAACACTGGCTCACCTCAGAGGTGTGTGCTTAGCCCACTGCTCTACTCTCTGTATACACATGACTGTGTGACTAGGCATAGCTCAAATACCATCTACAAATTTGCTGATGATACAACCATTGTTGTAGAATCTCAGGTGGTGCCGAGAGGGCGTACAGGAATGAGATATGCCAATTACTGGAATGGTGCCACAGCAACAACCTGGCACTCAATGTCAGTAAGACAAAAGAGCTGATTGTGAACTTCAGGAAAGGTAAGACAAAGGAACACATACCAGTCCTCATAGAGGGATCAGAAGTGGAGAGAGTGAGAGCTTCAAGTTCCTGGGTGTCAAGATCTCTGAGGATCTAACCTGGTCACAACAATTTATGTAGTCATAAAGAAGGCAAGACAGCGGCTGTACTTTATTAGGAGTTTGAATCGATTTGTCATGTCAACAAATACACTCAAAAACTTCTATAGTTGTACCGTGGAGAGCATTCTGACAGGCTGCATCGCTGTCTGGTATGGAGGGGATACTGCACAGGACTGAAAGAGGCTGAAGAAGGTTGTAAATCTAGTCAGCTCCATCTTAGGCACTAGCCTACAAATTACCCAGGACATCTTTAGGGAGTGGTGTCTCAGAAAGGCAGCATCCATTATGAAAGACCTCCAGCACCCATGGCATTCCCTTTTCTCACTGTTACCATCAGGTAGGAGGTACAGAAGCCTGAAGGCACGCACTCAGTGATTCAGGAACAGCTTCTTCCCTTCTGCCATCCGATTCCTAAACAGACTTTGAAGCTTTGGACACTACCTCACTTTTTAAAATATACAGTATTTCTGTTTTTGCACAGTTTTTAATAATCTATTCAATATACGTAATTGATTTACTTGTTTATTTATAATTATATTTTATTTTATTTATTATTATTATTCTTTTTTCTCTCTCTCTCTCTCTGATAGTTTATGTATTGCATTGAACTGCTGCTGCTAAATTAACAAATTTCACATCACATGCCGGTGATAATAAACCTGATTCTGATTCCACTATAATACTGATACATTTTGTTTTAGCTTCTCCCTCTCAAACTGCAGAGTCAATTGTATCAGATTATAATCACAGCCGCCAAAGAGTTCCTTTACTTTAACTAGTTTATCAAATCTGGATCATTAACCAACACCTAATGCAGAATTGCATTTTCCTCGTGGGCTCAACCACAAGCTGTTCTTAAGAGCTATCGCATAGGTCCTCTGCAAACTCCTTCCCTTAGGATGCAGCACCAGCCTGATTTTCCCTATCTGCCTGCATATTCAAATTACCCATGAGTGTGGTAAAATTGAACTTTTTATATGCCTTTTCTATCTTCTGTTGCAATGTTTTGCCTCAGATCCTGGCTGTTGTTTAGAGGCCTGTATATATCTTCCATCAGAGTTTTTTTAACCTGGGTCTGATTCTTAGGACGAGAATCAGATTTATTAACACTGACATACTGAATGTTGTGAAATTTGTTGTTTTGGGGTAGCAGTACAGTGTGATACATAAAATATGCCATAGCTTATAGTCAGAAATATAGTACTGTGCAAATATCTTAGGCAGATATATAGCTAGAGTAATTCAGCAACAAGATGAACAACCAGCTATTCAGTTTTACTTGTCTTTGTTGAGCAATAAATGCTGATCCTGATAGCAGTAAAACTCTGTTTGTTGTCTGAAAGTAGACCTATTTGGATCATTAGTGTGCATAACCATTTCTCATTTGATGAGAGATGAATTCTAGGATAATCAGGAGCAACACAAAATGCCAGAGAAACTCAGGTTAATGATTTTTTTAGGCAAAATGTATAAAACCAGAAAGATTAAGGACTTAGCGAGTTGGAGCTGGAACTGGATAATCTACAGATCATTCAGGAGGCTGAGGGGGTGACATAGAGAGGTAGTAACAGCCAAAGTGGAGGGCACAGAAAACTGGGCGACAGTCAGGAAGGGGAAAGAGGTTAAACAGCCAGTGCAGAGTACCCTTCAACGACAGGTATACCACTTTGGATACTGTTGGGAGGAATGACCTAGCAGAGGGAAGTTGCAGCTGTCAGGTCTCTGGCAGTGAGTCTTTGACTCAGAAGGGAAGTGTGGAGAAGAGGCGAGCTGTGATGATAGAGGAACAGAAAGGAGGTTTTGTTGATGAGAACAAGATTCTCCAGATGGTAGGTGCCAGGGTCCGGAACATCTCAGATCGAGTACTCAATGTTCTTAAGTGGGAGAGTGAAATGCCAGAGGTCGTGGTCTACGTAGGTACCAGTGATATGAGTAGGAAGAGTGTTGAGGAATTGAAAAGTGAGTGCAGGGAGTTAGGTACTAAGTTAAAGGGCAGGACCTCCAGGATTGTGATCTCTGAACTGTTACCTGTGCCATATGCTAAAGGTCAGAAGTGGGAAGATTATGCAGGTTAACATATGGATAAGGAGTTGGTGTAGGAGGGAGGGCATATGATTTTTAGGTCATTGGAATTTCTTCCAGGGAAGGTGGGACTTGTACAGAAGAGATGGTATGCACTTGAACTGGAAGAGGACTAATATCATAGTGGGAAGGTTTGCTAGTACTAAATGGGGTGGGGGGGGGGGTGCAGAGGGCTTAAACTAGAGTTGCAAAGTAATAGGAACCAGAGTACCAGAAAGGTAGTGGAGAGGTCATGGACACAGATGCTGTTAAAACCTCAGACAAAAGATGGAGTATGGTGCAGCTAATGTCCTGACCTGTGTATATTTCAATGCAAGAAGGCAGATGAGCTCAGAGCATGGATCAACACCTGGAATTATGATATTGTAGCCATTAGTGGCACTTGGTTGCAGGAGAGGTGGGACTGGCAGCTCAATATTCCAAGGTTCCATTGTTTAAGACACAAAAGAGCAGGTGGGATTAAAGGAGGAGGGGTGGCATTAGTAGTCAAGGAAAATGTAATGGCAGTGCTCAGTCAGGATAGACTGAAGAACTCATCTTGTGAGGCGTTATGGATGGAACTGAGTAATAAGAACGTTATGATCATGTTAATGGGGCTATATTACAGACCACCCTACAGTCTGAGGGATTTAGAGGAACAAATTTGTAGAGATATCGCAGACTGTTGCAAGAAGCTTAAGGTTGTTATAGTAGGTGATTTTAACTTTCCACATATTGACTAGGACTCCCACACTGTAAAATGACTAGATGGAACAGATTTTGCCAAATATGTTCAGGAAAGTTTTATTAATCAGAGGGTGTGTGATACTTGATCTGCTATTAGGGAGTGAGACATGGCAGATGACAGAAGCTTGTGTAGTTTGCATATAGTGATCACAATACCATTGGTTTCAAACTAAATATGCAAAAAGATAGGTGTGGTCTTCGGGTTGAGGTTCTAAATTGAAGAAAAGCCAACTTTGATGCTATCAGACAGGATCTGGTAAGTGTGGATTGAGGCAGGCTGTTTTCTGGCAAAGGTGTACTTGATGAGTGGATTTCATCACTTCAAAAATGAAATTTCAAAAGTACAATTTGGAGAGTGCAAAGCTTGTATGTGCCTGTCAAAATTAAAGATAAAGATATCAGGTATAGTGAACCTTGGTTTTCAAGAGATATTGAGGCCCTGGTTACGGAAAAGTAGGACAGTCATAGCAGGTATAGGCAGGTAGGAACAAATGAGGTGCTTATGGCGTATAAGAAATGCAAGAGAACATTTCAGAAAGAAATCAGGAAGGCTAAAGGAAGGCATGAGGTTGTCTTAGTAGACAAGGTAACGAAGAATTCTAAGGAATTCTGCAGATATGTTAAGAGCAAAAGGATTGCAAGGGACAAAATTGGTCCTCTGGATGCTCAGAACGGTAATTCATGCATGAAGCCAAAAGCGAAGGAGGAGATCTTAAAAGAATTTTTTGTATCTGTATTTATTCAGGAGACATATGCAGAGTCTATAAAAGTAAGGCAAAATAGCATCAACTTCATGGATTCTATACAGAGGCAAAGGTGTTTGCTGTTTTGAGGCAAATCCTTAAGGCCTGACAAGGTGTGCCCTCAGACCCTGTGGGAGGCAAGTGTAGAAATTGCCAAGGCCCTAGCAGGGATATTTAGATCATCTTTAGTGACAGGTGAGTTACCAAAGGATTAGAGGATAGCCAGTGTTGTTCCGCTGTTTAACAAAAACTCTAAAAATAAACCAGTGAGCCTGACATCAGTAGTGGGAAAGTTATTGGCAGATCTTCTATGGGACCGAATATATGAGTATTTGGATAGACATGGACCTATCAGGGCTAGTCAGCATGGCTTTGTGCATGGTATGTCATGTCCAATCAATGTCGTAGAGTTTTTCGAGGAAGTTAACAGGAATGTTGATCAAGGCAAAGTAGCGGATATTGTCTAAGGCATTTGACAAGGTCCCACATGAGAGGCTTGTCACAAATGTTCAGTTGCTCAGCATTCAAGATGAGGCAGTAAATAGCATTAGACATTGGCTTTGTGAGAGAAGCCAGAGGGTTCTAGCAGATGGTTGCCTACCTGACTGGAGGCCTGTGACTAGTGGAGTGCTAAGGGTCCAATGCTGGGTCCACTATTGTGTAACACTTGCCCAATGGGCTGGTATATGTCTAGGGGAAAACAGTCCAGCCACTCACCAACCCCGCCTCCCGTATACACAGGTGCTGTGGGAATCAAGTTAATGCCGCATCACACACACCATATCAAACTCACACCAGATACCATTATGGAATATACTTTAAAGATTTTACTAAAACTAAATGAGTACAAACAATTGAGTATATATGAAGGAAAAGAAAATAAAGTAAAAGGTGCCAAACTTATCAGAGTTCAGTCAGTTTAGTGCACATCATTGGAGCTCAACCATCGAACCATTCAACCCCTTGTCGCTTTCCCCTGACCTCCACGTCTTTGCACCTGGGACCACTCTGGTTGCCGACCGAGCAGTGCAGCACATGTCCACCATCTTCGGCTTCTTCTTCCCGACTCCCTGAAAAGACCGCAAAAACCCAGCTCCCAGACCCACAAGACAAAATAACATTCCCCCATTGGTTAACAAATGAACACAATCCCGACATCAGCAAGTCTAAAGCTAAACAACTGTGAGAGAAAGCACTTATCATACAAAGAAGCATTCCTACTCTTAGATAGATAGATAGATAGATAGATAGATAGATACTTTATTCATCCCCATGGGGAAATTCAACATTTTTTCCAATGTCCCATACACTTATTGTAGCAAAACTAATTACATACAATACTTAACTCAGTATAAATATGATATGCATCTAAAATCACCCTCTCAAAAAGCATTAATAAATAGCTTTTAAAAAGTTCTTAAATAGTTTACTAAAATACATTGAATGGTAACTTAAGCTCAGTCCTAACCCCGGCACTTTAACATATCGTACCCCTGGCGGTTGAATTGTAAAGCCGAATGGCATTGGGGAGTAATGATCTCTTCATCCTGTCTGAGGAGCATTGCATCGATAGCAACCTGCCGCTGAAGCTGCTTCTTTGTCTCTGGATGGTGCTATGCAGAGGATGTTCAGGGTTTTCCATGATTGACCGTAGCCTACTCAGCGCCCTTCGCTCTGCTACCGATGTCATACTCTCCAGTTCTGTGCCCACGACAGAGCCCGCCTTCCTTACCAGCTTATTAAGACGTGAGGCGTCCCTCTTCTTAATGCTGCCTCCCCAACACGTCACCACAAAGAAGAGGGCGCTCTCCACAACTGACCTATAGAACATCTTCAGCATCTCACTACAAACATTGAATGACGCCAACCTTCTAAGGAAGTACAGTCGACTCTGTGCCTTCCTGCACAAGGCATCAGTGTTGGCAGTCCAGTCTAGCTTCTCGTCTAACTGTACTCCCAGATACTTGTAGGTCTTAACCTGCTCCACACATTCTCCATTAATGATCACTGGCTCCATATGAGGCCTAGATCTCCTAAAGTCCACCACCATCTCCTTGGTCTTGGTGATATTGAGACGCAGGTAGTTTGAGTTGCACCATATCACAAAGTCCTGTATCAGTTTCCTATACTCTTCCTCCTGTCCATTCCTGACACACCCCACTATGGCCGTGTCATCAGCGAACTTCTGCACATGGCAGGTCTCCGAGTTATATTGGAAGTCTGATGTGTACAGGGTGAACAAGACCGGAGAGAGCACGGTCCCCTGCGGCGCTCCTGTGCTGCTGACCACTGTGTCAGACCTACAGTCTCCCAACCGCACATACTGAGGTCTATCTGTCAAGTAGTCCACTATCCAAGCCACCATGTGAGAGTCTACTCCCATCTCCGTTAGTTTGTGCCTTAAGATCCTGGGCTGGATGGTATTAAAGGCACTAGAGAAGTCCAGGAATGTAATCCTCACAGCACCACTGACCCCATCCAGGTGAGAGAGGGATTTGTGCAGCAAATACGTGATAGCATCCTCCACTCCCACCTTCTCCTGATACGCACTGAAGAGGATCCCGGGCCATTTTGTTTAAAGAAGCCATTTTGTTTAACATACACAGTACATTGTACATTCTCACCCCACCAGCAAATGTCATGCCCTCATGACATTACCATAGTTCCCCAAAGCTTCTTGCAACACCCAAAACCCAACCCAGGTGCAGAAAGCAGCAACATAACTGCCCAGGGCGGTAGAAATCACACTGGGTTCTCCTGGCACCGCATATGTCAACTGCTCTGGGGGGGGGCACCTACTTCTCTGAGATCTCCGTACCCCTTCTGCTGACCCTTCCGCCTCAGACACCACAGGGGACACTCCTGTCGGACCCCCACCCTCCCCCTCACTGAGCTCCCTCTTCACCTGAGAACCCTCTGCCTCGGACACCTCAGGTCTATCTCAGGTTCTCATTCCCTCCCTCATGGGGCTCCCACTCACCTGAGAACCCTCTGGCTCATGTTTAGGTTCCACCCTCTCTCCCCCAATGCTGTCTGACCATCAACACCCTCCCTCCTCTCACCTAACTCAGCATGGGAAGGGCCAGAAGCCTCCTCTTCTGGTACTGAAGAGCTAGCGAATGGGAACAGGGGCCACCCATCTGAATCGTAGTCTTCTGAATCAGTATCCATTCCCGAGTTAAGGACCGGTCCCGGCTCTTCTGCAGCGGGCTCTTCCCTCGCTCCGCGCCCTCGCAGAGTCCTTGTACTAGGCGCAACCTCCCTCTCTGGCTCCTTGTCCACCCACACCGCTTGGCCCAGGGGCAGCAGGTGATTCCGATGGAGTACCTTGATAGGCCCATTCCCATCCTCAGGTTTCACCCGGTAAACTGGTAGATTCGGCATCTGGCTCTCTATCACATAGGGGCTGGCCGCCCATCGATCTGCCAACTTGTGCTTACCAGGGAGTCCCAAATTCCGTAAAAGGACCCGGTCACCCGGCAATAATTGAGCAAACTTCACCTTTTGTTCATATCTCCTCTTATTCCTCTGATTTTGTTTGGTAGCCGCCACCTCGGCCAACGCGTACGCCCTCTTCAACTCTCTCCTCGTACCGGACACATGCTTCACCCGCTTCAGCCCCAAAACACACGTCAATGGGCAACCTCGCTTCCTGCCCAAACATCAGATAATAAGGCTAGTACCCAGTAGCATCATTGCGAGTACAATTGTAACAGTGAACCAATTGTCCAGTATGACGATTCCACTTACTTTTCTGCCCAATCTCCAGCGTCCCAAGCATATCCAACAGGGTCCTGTTGAACTGCTCGGGCTGAGGATCACCCTGTGGGTGATAAGGGGTAGTCCTGGATTTCTCAACCCCAAGCATAGTCAGTAATTCATGGATAAGCCGGCTCTCAAAGTCCCACCCCTGATCGCTATGGATCCGCCTGGGAAGGCCATAATGAACAAAATACTTCTCCCATAACACCTTCACCACTGTCGTCGCCTTCTGATCCTTAGTGGGAAATGCCTGAGCATAGCGAGTGTAATGATCGGTGATGACTAAGACATTCGCGGTGTTGCTGGTGTCAGGCTCAATCGACAGGAAATCCATACACACCAGGTCCAGAGGTCCCGCACTCTGCAAGTGCGACAGTGGAGCCGTCGACGCTGGCAGGGGTTTCCTCCGGATGCAACGACTGCATCTCCTATAGTATTCTTCGACCTCCCCCCTCATCCGAGGCCAGTAGAACCACTCTTTGAGTAATCCATAGGTCTTTTCCACCCCCAAGTGTCCAGAATCATCATGTAAGGCCTGGAGTACAGTCTGTCGATACTTCTCCGGCAGGACCAGTTGCCAACGGCGGGGTTGGTCCAGAGGCACCGTGACCCGGTACAAGACTTGGTTCTTTAACTTTAACCGAGGCCACTCCTTCAATAACAGAGGCACGGACGGGTGTTTCGCCTTCTCAGCCAACACCACATCCCCCTTCTCTACCGCTCTCCACACAGTGCCAAGACCCGGGTCATTTTGTTGAGCAGCTGCCACTTCCCCCGGACTCAGTTCCGGCAACTGTTTAGTTGTAAGGGGATTTCTTCTTTTTCTTTGTTACTGTGTATGTAATCAAAATGGCTTCATTGTTTTGTTAAAAGTAGGAATGCTTCTTTGTTGCGAGAGAGTGCTGGAAGCTTGTTTGGGTTAAAATTTACTGATAACGAGAATTGTATTCCTTTGTAAACCAATTGGGATTAATGTTGTTCTTTCTTCTGAGTCTGTAAGCTATTGTTGGCGGGCTTTTGGGGAGATCGGCGCGAGGGGTTGAGAGAGAGAGGACACGATGCTGTAAGCTGGGTGAGGAACGGACCCCAAGCAGGGGTCCAAGGCCAGGAGGTACTCCGAGGAGAGGAGATAAAGCTAGATGTGCTTGGTTGACCACTTCGGATGGTCCTAAGCTGCGAGTCGAGGAGTTCGGAGGGGATCGAATGGTGGCCAGAAGACTTCAGTAATTGAGCTCCAACGGTTGTGCACGAAGTGGTTTGGACTTTGATAAGTTTGGTGCCTTTTCTTTATTTTTTTTATATATTCTGTATCGTTATTAATCACTTAGTTATAGTAACCTTTATAAATTGTACTCATTTAATCACATATGGTGTCCTGTCTGTTTTTGGGCGAGGCGGGGACATCACACAGCATCCACATCAGCTGATTACCCAGTTTGGCGGGGCCGAAGGCTGCTCCCCCTAGACGAGAACGAGCTGAGCGAGCCTGAGGCAACCCAGGGAGTTACATAGTCTTCAGTGCGGTCAAGTCACAGTAAGCTAGGAGTAGGGCATCATCCAAAGCCCCCAAAGAATCCACGGCTCGCACCAGCCTTCCTCTTCCCTCGGCCTTCACAGTGATAGCAAACTGACACATAGCTTTCACTCCGGGGCAGGGACACTCTCCCACTCCTCATCCTTCTCCTGTTCCCCCGGCTCCCGACGTGACAAAGAATCCGCATCGATATTCCTGCTTCCTGGGCGGTACCTCAGGCTGAAATCATACACCGACAAGGCCGCCAACCACCGATGTCCTGTAGCATCCAGTTTCACCGAAGTCAGAAGATAAGTGAGAGGATTGTTATCCATTCTCACCTCAAACTTGGCTCCGTACAGGTAATCGCTCAACTTGTCCACCACCGCCCACTTCAGCGCTAGGAACTCCAACTTGTGACTGGGATAGTTTCTCTCAGATAGTGACAAGCTTCGGCTGACAAACACTACCGGTCTCAATGCGTTGCCCCGCTCCTGGTACAGAACAGCCCCTAGACCCTCTCGGCTGGCATCAGTGTGCAGCACATACGGCTTCTGAGGATTGGCAAAAGCCGACACCGGGGCCTTGGTCAGCACCCTCTTCAGAGATTGGAAGGCCTCTTCACATTTATTATTCCTTTTCGAGCCAAAAGGCTCTGCCGGGTTCCAGTATCCTCCAGCATCTTACCCCCGGTCCCCCTTCCTCTTCTTTTCCACCGGGGGATAGCCACACAACAGCCGAGTCAACGGGTGACACATTTTAGCGTATCCTTTCACAAATCGGCGGTAATACCCACAGAACCCCAAAAACGAGCGCAGAGTGCTCACTTTCTGGGGTCTCGGCCAGGTGGTCACGGCCTCTGTCTTAGTTGGATCAGTGGCCACTCCCTCTCGCAAAATGATGTGGCCAATAAAGCTGACCGACGACTTGCAGAACTGGTGTTTGTCCAGGGAAAATTTCAGCCCTTCCTCCTTAAGCCGGCTTAATACCTTTAACAGCCTCTCCTCATGTTCCTCCAAAGTCAATCCAAACACTATCAAATCGTCCAGGTACACCAGCAGATTCATATCCCCCACAGTTCTCTCCATGAGCCTCTGGAAGGTGGCTGGGGCCCCCGATATACCTTGGGGCCGCGGCGGTGAGAGCACCGAACCCAAACCACTGGACCACGTCGGGCACCTTCACTACCCCCCTGGCGCTGCAACCCCGTAAGCATTATCTCCATCCGAAATATGTACTCGGAGAGATTTTCCCCTCTCCCTTGTTCCAGGTGTCAAAACTCTGCTAAAGGCAGCCAGCAATCCCCTGACAACCCAAACACTCCCTCCAAAACTTCTAGACACTCCTCCACTGAAGCCCCAGGCTTTTCAGCTTTCAACTCCCAGACTGCTTTGCCTGCCAAACCCCTCAAAGTTCACACCAATCGCTGTCTCTTCTTGTCATCCGAGCCTGGCCACTCCTCTTTAACATTAGAGACGTATGCTCGATCCAGGTCTCATAGTCCACCTCCCTGTCCGGAGTAGGCTTGTCTCCTGAGAACACCCCCAGCTTCAGCTGTGGCCTCTCGGCCATTCCCACCAGGGAGTTAAGTGTGGCTGCCAGCTCCAAAGCCTCCACCCTACCAGGGGGGTGGGGCCTAGCCACGCCTTTCTCCTCCGACCCCCCTTTACAAGTGACGGGCACCTCTCTGGGGGCCACCTCTAGCTCTAGTTCCTCCTCCGGTGTCTCGTCATCCTTATCCTCGGAGAGGGTGTGGAGTCCCCACGGCCCCGCCTCCCCCGGAACACTGACCGTCGCTGGCAATTCCAATGTCATGACACCAGCACTTGTACAAACCAACACTCAACTAGACTCCATCTCTTTACCACACCTTCTAGCTACCAATTCTATCTGCCCCATACCTTTTACCAAGCTCAACCCCCGCACTAACGCATCTCCCGAAACCTGAAAATCCACTGCGCTCACCACACACGCATACTGCACCTGTACATCTTCCAGATCACACCAGTTTACAACCTTATCTCTGTCCGTCTCTGCTCTGCTGCCTGCGCGATTCCACAGCCCCTGATAATCCAATCCCGGACGAGCCCCCACAAATGTAACACTTACCCAACAGGCTGGTATATGTCTAGGGGAAAAAAGTCCAGCCACTCACCAACCCCACCTCCCATATACACAGGTGCTGTGGGAATCAAGTTAATGCCGCATCGCACACACAATATCAAACTCACACCAGATACCATTATGGAATATACTTTAAAGATTTTACTAAAACTAAATGAGTACTAACAATACAGTATATATGAAGGAAAAGAAAATAAAGATAAGCTACAAACTTATCAGAGTTCAGTCAGTTTAGTGCACATCGTTGGAGCTCAACCATCGAACCATTCGACCCCTCGTCACTTTCCTCCGACCTCCACGTCCTTGCACCTGGGACCACCCTGGTGGTCGACCGAGCAGTGCAGCGCATGTCCACCTTCCTCGGCGTCTTCTTCCCGACTCCCTGAAAAGACCGCAAAAACCCCCACTCCCAGACCCACAAGACAAAATAACATTCCCCCATTGGTTAACAAATGAATACAATCCCTGTCATCAGCAATTCTAAAGCTAAACAACTGTGAGAGAAAGCACTTATCATAACAAAGAAGCATTCCTACTTGTAACAAAACAAAGAAGCCATTTTGATTAACATACACAGTACATTGTACAATTGCTTGTCACCTATATCAGTGGTCCCCAACCACCGGGCCGCGGACTGGTACCGGGCCACGAGGAAACGATATGATTTGTTGATATGAAACAATACGAGTCAGCTACACATTTCCTCATTTCTTGTCACGCCCACTGTTGAACTTGAACGCACGCAAGGTCATTGCGCATGCGAAGTCATTACCCACGTGAGGTCATCAGTCGCCTAAATGCAGTGATACCCTCACGCCAGGGATCAGTGGTTGGCTACGAGAAGTGCCATTGGTACTGGCCTGGAGTGCAGACAGATGGGTGCCATTTCTAAATCTGTTTAGCACACCGAATGTTCGTGGGGAACTCGGTGCTAAAATATTCGCAGCTGACCTCAGGGTTTCATAAGTAGCAGAGCAGCTACCTCGCTGCGATCTACTGAAAGTTATCCCTTGAGCCAAACTTTTGTCAGCCGATAGCTCCTACCTACCTACAAGGGGGAACCCTGTCACACTCCTCCTCGCTCGGTCGGTCACTCTCTCCGGACTGCGACCGCTGTGGCCCCGGTACAGGGATCTCTGGCCCTTACCTTGTCCTCTCACTGGTCTGTTGCAATGATTTTATATATTTATACGAGGAAAATATGCACTGTAAGTTTAATATCCAAATGTTATGTAAAATGTTAGGATGCTATTGACTTATAAGTGAGTTATAATTGACTTATCACTATGTTCATGCAAGGAAAATATGTGCTGTGTGTTTAATATTAAATTCGTTAGATAAATCCTTTTAGGAACAAAATTGAGTGTATTAGCCACTTATAAGTGACTTATAATTGACTTATCACCTACATTCCGGTCGATATTAACACCCACACTGCCCCCCCCGCAAAAATATTGTCAATATTAAACCGCTCCTCGGTGCAAAAAAGGTTGGTGACCCCTGACATATATCAACGATCTGGATGATACTATAGTAAACTGGATTAGCAAATTTGTGGATGACACCAAGACTGGGGGCTGTAGTGGACAGGGAGGACGATCTGGATCACTCGGATAACTGGGCTGAAAAATGGCAGATGGAAGTGTGAGGTATTGCACTTCGGTAGGACCAACCAGGGTAGGTCTTATAAAGTTAACGGTAGGGCATTGAGGAATGTGGTAGAATAAAGAGATCTCAGAATATAATCCATAATTCATTAAAAGAACATTACAGGTTGATAGGGTCATAAAGAAAGCTTTGGGCACATTGGCCTTCATAAATCTAGGTATTGAGTATAAGAGATGGGAGGTTCTGTTGAAGTTGTATAAGACATTGGTGCAGTTTGGGTCACCTACCTACAAGAAAGATGTAAATAAGGTTGAACGAGTAAGGTTGAAAGAAAATTTACAAGGATAATTAAGGGTGAAAGCTGAGAAGTTTAAGGGGAACATGAGGGAAAACATCTTCACTCAGAAGGTTGAGAGAGTGGGGAATGAGCTGCCAGTGCAAATGGTGCATGCAAGCAGAATTCCCAATGTTTAAGAGAAATTTGGATAGTTACATGGATGGTAGGTGTAAGGAGAGCTATGGTCATGGTGCAGGTCCATAAGACCTTAAGCCATAGGAAAAGATTAGACCATTCATCACATCGAGTCTGCTCTGCCATTCCATCATGGCTGATCTTGGATCCCACTCAACCCTACTCACCTACCTTTTTGCCATAACCTTTGATGTCCTGACCAGTCAGGAAACTCAATTTTCACTTTAGATGTACCCACGGTCTTAGCCTCCACAGATGTCTGTGGCAGAACATTCCACAGATTCACTACTCTCTGGCTACAAGAAATCCTCCTTAGCTCGATTTCAGAGGGTCGCTCCATAACTCTGAAGCTGTGCCCTTTAGTTCTGGGCACTCCCACTATAGGAAACATCCTCTCCACATCCATCTTATCTAGTCCTTTCAACATGCAGTAGGTTTCAATGAGATCCCCATGCATTCTTCTATCTTTCAGTGAGTACAGGTCCAAAGCTGACGAACACTCCTCATATGTTAACTTTATTCCAGAATCATCCTCGTGAACCTCCTCTGGACTCTCTCCAATGTCAACACAGCCTTTCCGAAATATGGGATCCAAAACTGTTGACAATGCTTCAAGGAGGGTGGAGCTTAGGAGGAATGATGGCGCCTAACGGCGACTCCTCTGCTTTCGGAAACAGCTCTGTTTCTACATTTAGTCACTTCATTTTTCCCTTTCAGGGTTTTTTGAAGACCCTGACCTGGAGTTACATGCAGGCTTCTGTTCTTTGCTGGAATGGGACCCGTTCTCAGGGTTCTATGACTGGCTGCTATTCGACATGCCAAGGGTTTGGCCTGAGAGTCTCGATCATGTTCGGAAACCTAAGATCTCGGGGCTCTGGGTGGATCGAGGGTCGGTGCCACGACCGGAGACCCGTGTGTCATCGGGGAGGCCAGAAAATCTTTTAGTGCGAGCCCGAAGGCTCGAGGTCTTTGCGATCTTCGGACACAGAGCTCGGAAAAAGCGGTGAAACGGACTTTTAAGGTCGTAAACCAGCAGGTTGTTGTTATGTCTCTCGCCCGCTGTGAAAACGGGGACACCTCGCTCTCCCTTTCTAGGGAGAGAGAGAACCCGTGGGTTGTTGAATTTGGATGAAAAGCAAAGATTATGGGGCAACTGCAAGGTCTGTGTCTTTGCTATCGCTTAGCACACGGTTGGGCTCGGTGATGGTAACTGACGCTTGCTATTTTTTTGCTGGTGGGGGGAGGGGGGATCATTGCTTGCTGCCACTAACGTGCGAGGGGGTAGCTGGGGGGGTACTTTGGGGTTCTCATGTTTAACTGTCGTTCAGTCTTTGGGGCACTTCTCTGTTTTTGTGGATGTTTTGCAAAGGAAAAGCATTTCAGGATGTATATTGTATACATTTCTCTGACATTAAACTTGATTTTTGAACCTTTGAACTGTAGCCTGACTAGTGTCTTATAAACTCTCAGCATTATCTCCTTGTTTTTATATTCTATTCACCTCAAAATGAACGCCAACATTGCATTTGCCTCCTTTACCACAAACTCAACCTGTAACGTAACCTTCTAGGAGTCTTGCTTGAGGACTCCTAAGTCCCTCCGCACCTCCGATGTTTGAATTTTCACTCAATTTAGATAATAGTCTACACTTTTGTTCCTTTTACCAAAATGCACTATCATACATTTCCCAACACTTTATTCTATCTGCCCCTTTTTTTGCCCATTCTTCCAATTTGGATAAGTCCTAATGCAATCAAATTGCTTCCTCAGCACTACCTACCCCTCAACCTATCTTCGTATCATCTGCACATTTTGCCACAAAGCCATCAATTACATGATCCAAGTAATTGACAAACAAAGTGAAAAGTAACGGTTTCAATACTGACCTCTGAGAAACACAACCAGTTACTGGCAGCCAACCAGAAAAGGCCCCCTTTATTTCCATTCTCTGCCTCCTGCCTGTCAGCCATTCCTCTAACCATGCTGGTATCTTTCCTGCAATGCCATTATATTTTATCTTGATAAGCAGCCTCATGTGTGGCACCTTATCAAATGAATTCTGAAAAACTAAGTAAATGACATCCACTGCCTTTTCTTTGTTCACCCTCCTTGTTACTTCCTTGAAGAACTCTAACAGATTTGTCAGGCAAGATTTCCCTTTACAGAAACCATGCTGAATTTGACTTATTTTATCATTAATATCCAAGTACCCTGAAATCTCATCATTAATAACGGACTCCGACACTTTCCCAACCACTGAGGTTAGACTAACTGGCCTATAATTTCCTTTCTTTTCCCTTCCTCCCTTCTTAAAGAGTGGAGTGACATTTTCAATTTTCCAGTGCTCTGGAAATTCTTGAAAAATCATGACCAATGCATCCATTATCTCTTCAGCAACCTCTTTCGGAATTCTGAGATGTAGTCCATTTGGACTTTTCCACCTTAAGACCTTTCAGTTTGCCTAGCACTTTTTCCTTTGCAATAGCAATGACACTCACTCCTGCTCCCTGACACTCATGGACCTCTGGTACACTGCTAGTGTCTTCACACTGAAGACTGATGCAAAGTACTTATGAAGTTCGTCTGCCATTTCTTTGTCCCTTATCACTACCTCACTAACATTATTTTCCAATGGTCTATTATCAACTTTCACCTCCCTTTATCTTCACATAACTGAAAAAACTTTTAGTATTTTGCTTTATATTGTTGGCTAGGTTGCCCTCATATTTCACCTTTTCTCTTCTCATGCTTTTTAGCTGTCTTTTGTTGAATTTGAAAAACTTTTCAATCATCCATCTTCCCATTCACTCTTGCTTCATTATATGACGTTTCCTTGGCTTTTAAGCTGTCCTTAACTTCCCTTGTCAGCCACGGTTTTCTACACCTGCTATTTCAGAATTTCTTTTTCTGTGGGATGTATCTATCCTACGCCTTGAGAACTATTCCCAAAAACTTCAGCCACCTTTGCTCCGCTGTCATCCCCAACCAGTATCCTCCTCCAATCCACCTGGGCAAGCTCCTCTCTCATGCCTCTGTAATCCCCTTTATTCTATTGTGATACTGATACATCTGACTTATGCTGCTACCTCTCAAATTGCAGTATGAATTCAATGATATTATGGCCACTGCCTCCTAAGGATTCCTTTACCTGCTGGCTCATCCTCAGGTCTATCATACTAGTTCCCATCCGCCTACCATATTAGTTTAAAGTAGTCACAAAAGCTCTAGCAAACCTGCCCTCAAGGATATTGGTCCCCTTCAGATTCAAGGGCAACCTATTCCTTTTTTACAGTCCACGCCTGGCCCAGAAGAGGTCCCAGTCTTCCAGAAATCTGAATTCTACCCCCTGCTCCAATTATTCAGCCATGCATTTATCGGCCACCTCATTCTATTCCTGTCATATGGCACACGCAGCAGTCTTGAGATTACTACCCTTGAGGTCCTGCTTCTTAACTTCATTCCTAACTCCCTGTATTCTGTTTTCAGGACCTCCTCCCTTTTTCTGCCTATGTAGTTTGTAGCAATATGTATCACGACTTCTGGCTGCTCACCCTCCCTCTTCAGGATATTGTGGACGCATTCAGAAACATCACAGACCCTGGAACCAGGGAGGCAAACTACCATCTGTGTTTTGTGCCCACAGATTCACCTATCTGTCCCCCTAACTAGGGAGTCCCCTATTACTGCAGCCATCCTCATCAGTTATCCACACTTCTGAGCCACAGGGCTAGACTCAGTGCCAGAGCCTTGGCCACTGTTGCTTCCCCCAGGTGGGTCCCCCCCACAACAGTACTCAATATGGAGTACTTATTGTTGAGTGGGACAGGATAGGTTCTCTCCACTAACTGATGTTTCCCTTCACTGTCTTGACAGTCACCCATTTATCTGTCTTCTGTAGCTCCTGTCTATCACCTTCTCGCTTTTCCTAACAAGCCAAAGGTCATCGAGCTGCAGCTCCAGTTCCCTAACATGTTCTCTAAGGAGCTGCATCTCGATGCACCTGTTAATGTGATGAGTCGATGGGAGTTAGCAGTTTGAATGGTTCAGCATGGGCTAGATGGACCGAAGGGTGTGTTTCTGGGCTGTACTTTCGTAGGACTCTATTCTAAGACTCTATTAGGTGATATATATTTTGGTTATTTTTGGTATGCACATTGCAGCTGGTGGAGAGTTGGGTATACGATTTGTTATAGTGAGAAACAGATTTATAAATTAGAAATATGAATACCAACATGTCATAAATGTTACAGCAAAATTTTTTTTAGTAGATGTTTGTAAATTGAGAAACACTTGTATCAGTTCAACAACAGTAAAGTCACTCTAGTTGTCCAATTTTCAGTATATTTATTATTGGAAAGTATGATTGGCAACATCAGCAATATAGAGAAAGTTGGTTCCGTCTGTTATAAAAAACTATTGTTTTGACTAAGCCAGATCCATCTGTACTATAGTATCCTGGCTAAAGAAATCAATTCAGATGTCTATAAGAGGCCTGCTTAACCTTTTTGATTTTATTGACAAAGATGGATCCCTGGTAAGTATTAACCACCTGGTCTTTCTTGACAAGCAAAGATATTTGATAAAGTTGGAAGTAGCAGACTATCTTGTGAACTCAGATCTGTGGAAAATCAGCATTACCAACAAATATTTAGTTGAAGTTATTTTAGAGAGGTGTAAGTATCCCGACTAGGTTCCACTAGACAGCCCTGGGATTATTTTCAATGTGTGCTTATGTACGTATCTGGATTTAGAACTGCATTCAGAGTAATTGTATTTGTTCAGAGCTCCATTCCGAACAGGGCAATGGCATAAGGTGAGGTAATCGTAGAATGAACTGACAAAACAGCTAAGTCAGTTGAACATTGGAAATGATTACAAAGAACGAGAGGGAGGGAAGCCATAAATGTCTTGGTTGTAGCTCAGAATCAAGTTGTAGTTTAGAAACCACAATAAATTCAGTGATAATTTGTTTCCAACCATTGCTAATCAGCAATCAACAAATCCAATTGGATTCTGAATTGCATCAGCCAAAACAATTAGATTATAGTTGGAGGATTAGCCAACAGTGTCTACAGAGCTATATTTGATTGCAACTTGGAATCACCAGTATTGATTACTAAGAAGCAAATGGGTGAAGCGATGTAATAAAATTTGTCTCTCTTGTGATGTATCTACGGTATGGTGGTATGTGTACTCTTCTGCCTGGAAAGGATTGATCAGACATGGGAATACAGTGACATAAGAAGTAATTCAAAGCTCTTGAAAAAAAAACCCTGGAAAATTACCTTAAGATAAAATGCAGACAATGAACAGATTTGAAATGATCAAAGCTAATTTTATGACTGCTATCAGGAACTGCATCTACACATGATTAACTTTCAAATGGGGAGTAAAACAAAATTTTCTCTCAGCTGTATGCTGCTGTGAATTGACAGAGCCAGCATGTGGATCTCTTGGGATGATGATGAATCATCCTTGAACCTTTTGGATTGAGCTTGTTCAAATCCATTTCTTATAAAGTTATTTAAATTTGCCATTGATTTGCGATTTGAATCTAAATTTAAAATCCTTTGGTAATTGTCTTCATGCTTCACTTGTGATGGCATGATATCATTGCTTTGTTTTTTGCTGTGATGCAATTCTATGGCCAGTCTTATAATTCTTTATGAATCCCTTTGCATTCTGGTGTTGCAGTTCTCTCTCCGAATTTTGTTTCCCTACACCTTTCTTTCTCCACTAATCTTTTACCCTAATATCTGGAGTTATGTTTTACCTGCTTTAAGTGTGTGTGTGTGTGTGTGTGTGTGTGTGTGTGTGTGTGTGTGTGTGTGTGTGTGTGTGTGTGTGTGTGTGTGTGTGTGTGTGTGTGTGTGTGTGTGTGTGTGTGTGTGTGTGTGTGTGTGTGTGTGTGTGTGTGTGTGTGTGTGACAGAACCCTCTTGTAGAGAGGTCTATGAGTTGAGCAGTTGGTTGTAGAACATAAGATTAAAGGGGTAATGGAGGAGAAGTAATTCAGTGGCTAGTTAATTTGGATACTGAGTGCAATATGCTGAACAGATTCACAGTCTAAGTGCAAGTCAGAATTATGGAGCCAATAATAAAATGTCTCTGCTACTGTTCTTCATAAAAATGCTTTGATATGCTGAGTCATTTGACTATGCGAAACATTACATTGATGTTAGTTTTTGAGTTCTCTAGATACTGAGAACAATACATCGCTGCCATGGTGGCTAATGGGTTCTGGCAGCTTGACTTGAGTCCCAGTCTTGATCAATTTCTAATAAACCGCAAACCCCTGTTATCTAATAAATGAAGAAAAGGGAACGAGAATTATCCAATTTAAACTGAAGAGCATTCAAGGTCCCATAGCTCTACTTAAAGTAGCTTTTGTTGTAAATCCTTGAAAGATGCATGATTATCAAAGATGTATGACTGGTCATGAGATTGAACAAGTGGTTTTGTTGGTATAAGGCAGATTCCAAATAAAACAGTTCAGAATTTCTCATTATGTTTCTTTTAACTTTTGTTTCTGTTAACACTGATGTCTGTTCAGTATTAAAGTAACTTTAACAGCAAGTACAGCTCAATTCCTAATTATAATGGGCTTCCTCCTTAAAAGTAGCTTACAGATAACACAGGTCAGGTATTAAACTTCTACATCCTGTAAATGCTTGTGGTTTCAATTATTGGCAAGTTTTGTTTGATGTAAACGTGACCTTTCAGTTAGAAGAAACACATCAGGACTGACCTTTGGAAACCAAATTTTGCAGCAGTTAGGTCTGAACACAGTTTATTATGATTTTGTGGCAACCCACTTTCTGCGCACGCAAACCGGCCCACAAATAGCCAGCGCGCAGTTGGAGACTTTGGTAATGGTAATTAAAAAGCTATTATTAATGCTTTTTGAGATAGTGATTTAGATGCATATCATATTTTTTTTTACTGAGTTAAGTATTGTATGTAAGTAGTTTTGCTACAACAAGTGTATGGGACATTGGAAAAAAAAAGTTGAATTTCCCCATGGGGATGAATAAAGTATCTATCTATCTATCTGATGTCATTTCCACCCGGAGAGGGCGGGCACTAGGGATTAAATGCCAGCACTGCGAAGTTTGAATAAACTAGTCTCGAAACGACTTACCGACTGCGTGTTGTCCTCTCTAGCTCTGTATGTAGTACATCGCTACATTGGTGACCCCGACGGTCCGAACGTGATTTGGACCAAAGATGACCGACTCTTCATTTGTTCACGCAGTTTAGCTAAAACTGCCAACTTTCTGGACGCTGCGACCACGCGTGTGGTTTAGCCAAGCAGAAGCCCAGTTCCAGATTCGGCAGATATCTTCTGATTCCACGCGTTACTACCACGTGGTGAGCGCCCTTGACCAGGAGACGGCCGCCCAGGTTGCAGATTTCATACAGTCGCCCCCGGAAGAAGGCAAATATGAAGCATTCAAAGCGCTGCTCATTGGGACCTTTGGCCTCTCACGGCGTGAGCGGGGTGCCTGCCTGCTTCACCTGGACGGTTTGGGAGACAGACTGCCGTCAGCATTGATGAACGAGATGCTGGCCCTGGCTGACGGACACAAGCCCTGCCTCATGTTCGAGCAAGCGTTCCTAGAACAAATGCCCGAGGACATACATCTGCTGCTGGCCGACGCAGATTTCAGCGACCCCCGGAAGGTGGCGGCCCAGGCAGACGTGCTGTGGAAAGCCAAGAGGGAGAGCGTGGTGTCCGTCAGTCAGATTACCAGGCTACGCGCCCAACAGTGGACCAAACCAGGCCCGGCAGGGGGGCGCACACAACGCAGAGGCAGAAGTGAGGAGGCCAGTGAAGAGTGGTGTTTCTACCACCAGCGGTGGGGCACAAAAGCCCGCCTTTGTTGCCCGCCCTGCAAGGACCAGGGCCAGGGCCAGCTGCCGCTAATGACTATGGCGGCTGGCCACCAGGACAGCCTCTTGTACGTCTGGGACAAACAGTCGGGACGCCACTTCTTGGTCGACACCGGAGCGGAAATCAGCGTCTTGCCCCCGATGGGGTATGACACCCGCAACAGGAAGCCAGGACCCACCCTGAGGGCCGCAAACGGCAGCACAATACGGACCTACGGCACCCGCACAGTGCAGCTGCAGTTCGGCGCCAGCCGGTTCACGTGGGACTTCACACTGGCCGCCGTGGCCCAACCACTCCTGGGGGTGGACTTCTTGCGAGCTCACAGCCTGCTGGTCGACTTGCAAGGAATAAGACTGGTACATGCCGAGACTTTTCAGACATTCTCCCTGGGTGAAGCCAAGTTGCCGGCCCCACACCAGGACTCCGTCACGCTGTCGGACAATGAATTCACCAGAATCCTGGTGGACTTTCCATCGATTCTGGCACCGCAGTTCACGGCAGCCATGCTCAGACACGGGGTTCAGCACCACATCCCGACCAAGGGACCACCCCTCCACGCCTGCACACGGAGACTCCCCCCGGAAAAGCTCCACCTGGCGAAGGAGTTCAAGGAGGAATTGGGGATCGTACGGCGGTCCGACAGTCCATGGGCCTCCCCCCTGCACATGGTGCCCAAAGCAGCCGGGGGTTGGAGACCATGCGGCGACTACCGCAGACGGAACAAGGCTACAACTCCAGACCGCTACCCCGTGCCGCACATACAGGACTTTGCAGCAAACCTGCACAGGGCAAGAATATTTTCCAAAGTAGACCTCGTCCGGAGATATCATTAAATCCCGGTGCACCCTGAAGACATCCCCAAAACAGCACTCATCACCCCGTTCGACCTGTTCGAGTTCCTCCGAATGCCGTTCGGCCTGAAGAATGCTGCACAGACATTCCAGTGGCTGATGGATGCGGTGGGACACGACCTGGACTTTGCGTTCATCTATTTGGACGACATCCTTATAGCTAGCAGTAGTCGCCAGGAACATCTGTCCCACCTCCGCCAGCTATACTACCGCTTGAGTGATTTCGGCCTCACGATCAACCCGGCCAAATGCCAGTTCGGTCTCGATACCATTGACTTCCTGGGCCACAGGATTACCAAAGATGGGGCCCGCCAAGGTAGATACGATCCGCCACTTTGCCCGGCCCAACACGGTCAAAGGCCTACAGGAGTTCGTTGGTATGGTGAACTTCTACCACCGTTTCCTCCCCTCAGCAGCCCGTATCATGCGCCCTTTGTACACCCTGATGTCGGGTAAAGGCAAGGACATTACTTGGGACGAGGAGGCCGCGGCTGCTTTTGTCAAAGCCAAGGAAGCCTTGGCAGATGCTGCGATGCTGGTGCACCCCAGAATGGACGTTACGACCGCACTCATGGTGGACGCATCTGACACAGTGGTCAGTGAGGTGCTGGAGCAACTCATCGAGGGGCGCTGGCAACCCCTGGTGTTCTTCAGCAAGCACCTACGACCATCCAAACTCAAGTACAGTGCTTCCGACCGGTAGCTGTTGGCACTGTATCTGGCAATCCGGCATTTCAGGTACTTCTTAGAAGGCAGGCCGTTCATCACGTTCACGGACCACAAACTGTTGACCTTCGCATTCATGAAGGTGTCCGATCCCTTGTAGGCTCGCCAGCAGCGACATCTGTCCTATATCTCCGAGTACATGACGGACATCCAGCATGTCTTGGGAAAGGACAACGTCGTGGCGGACGTACTCTCTAGACCAGCTGTCCAGGCCCTGTCCCTGGGGGTGGACTATGCAGCACAGGCGGAGGCACAGCAGGCAGACGACGAGATGCCCAGCTACAGGACCGCAGTCTCGGGTTTGCAGCTGCAGGACTTTCTCGTAGGCCCAGGTGAGAGGACCCTCCTGTGCGACGTGTCTACTGGCCAACCTCGCCCCATTGTCCCAGCAGCCTGGAGGCGGTGAGTTTTCGATTCCATACACGGTTTGGCACACCCATCTATCAGGACAACCATCCGGCTGGTCTCCAGCAAGTTCGCGTGGCACAGATTTCTCAAGCAGGTCAGTGAATGGGCCAGAACGTGCGCGCAGTGCCAAACAGCCAAGGTGCAGCGGCACACTAAAGCCCCGCCGCAGCAGTTCGAACCCACCCACCGGAGGTTTGACCACATTCATGTGGATATCGTGGGCCCCCTACCAGTGTCCCGAGGAGCACGGTACCTCCTAACTATGGTAGACCGGTTCACAAGGTGGCCAGAGTTGGTCCCGCTCACCGACACATCTGCCGAATCTTGCACCCGGGCACTGATTGCAACCTGGGTAGCACACTTCGGGGTACTGGCCCACATTACCTCCGACAGAGGTGCCCAGTTCACCTCCAGCCTGTGGTTGGCTGTGGCCAGCCTGTTGGGAACGCAGCTACACCACTCTACTGCCTACCACCCACAGTCGAATGGACTAGTGGAACACTTCCACCGTCACTTGAAGTCGGCTCTCATGGCCCGCCTGCGAGGACCTAACTGGGTGGACGAGCTTCCCTGGGTCCTACTTGGAATTTGCACAGCGCCCAAAGAGGATCTGCACGCCTCGTTGGCCGAGTTGGTGTACGGCGCACCCCTGGCCGTCCCAGGAGAGTTCATACCAGCCCCAAGGGGGCAGGAGGAAGAACCTGCAGCTGTCCTGGACAGACTACGCAAAAGGTTCGGCAACATGGCCCCCGTACCGACTTCACAGCATGGACGGACCCCGACCCATGTACCCAAAGACCTGCAGAGCTGTAAGTTTGTGTTTGTACGAAGGGACGGACACCGGGCAGCGCTACAGCAGCCGTACGAGGGGCTGTTCAAGGTGATCAACAACATCCGGTCCATGTACGTTCTGGACATTGGGGGGAAAGAGGAGGTTTTCACGATGGACTGACTCAAACCAGCCCATGTGGACTTGGTGCAGCTGGTTGAGGTTCAGGCACCACGGCACAGAGGCAGACCTCCCAAACAGAGGCTGATCCAGACTGTGGACATTGGGGGGGTGTATCGCTGGTTCTGGGGGGGGGGGGGGGGGTTATGTGGCGACCCACTTACTGCGCAGGCGAACCAGCTCAGAAATAGCCAGCGCATGGGGGGAGACTTTGGTAATGCACCTCTGATGTCATTTCTGCCCGGAGAGTGCGGGCGCTAGGGATTAATTGCCAGCGCCGCGACGTTTGAATAAATTAGTCTCAAAACGACTTACCGACTGCATGTCGTTATTTCAGCGCTGTGTGTAGCACATCACTACAACTTAAAGATAATAAGCTTGATCTTTTACTGACTAGTTATCTGATTAATCTTGGCAGTCTCAGTCTTCTACTGAGAGGATGGGTTCAAGTCTATTCACATGGTCTGATGTGGTGTGGGATCTGACATGTGTGACATGACCCCAATTGCTTAGTGGTAAAAAGAGTTCAAAAGAAGTGAACAGTAGAGCTGGGAGTTCCCGAGGAGATGTTAGATTGTGCATAATTAGGCATTTGGCAAGAGCCAGTAAAAAGAATTTGGATTTAACTGAAGCCGCCATTGTGTGAGTGGACCAATGTTAGAATGGGGAGTTCAGGTTTGGCTCATAGAAACTTTGACTTGGCGAGGCAGAGGCTGTAGGTACAGTAGACTTTTTTCCATATTACACAGTTAGAGCAGTTGGGGATGGCAAGAAGGATAGTGGAATGCTCTTCTTGAAGGATGTAGGAATGGAGGGAGACCTCCAGTACCCCTGAAGACTACACCTGGAAGAAATGCATCCAGCTGCAGCTTTTTTTCAGACTGTGCTAAGGAACTGAAACTGGAGCTGGGTGAACTCCGGATCATTCAGGAGGCTGAGTGACTGATCGATTGGACCTACAGGGAGGTAGTTACACCCAAGGTGCAGGGCAGCAGTACTTGGTAGCCATCAAGAGGGGGGAAAGGGATAAGCAGCCAGATAGTACCTCTGTGACCATTCTCACCAACAACAGGTATACTGCATTGGATACGGTTGAGGAGGGGATGGCTTAGCAGAGGAAAGCTACGGTGGTCAGGTCTCTGGCTCTCTGTGGCTCAGAGGGAGAGGAAGGAGAAGAAGAATGCAATAGTGACAGTGGGTTCCTTGGCTAGAGGAACAGACAAAAGATTCTGTGGATGTGAAAAAACATCCGGATGGAATGTCGCCACCAAGGTGCCAGGGGCAGGCTTATTTTGGATCAGGTCCACACTGTCCTAAAGGAGGAGAGTAAGCGCTGGAGGTTGTGGTACATCAGAGTCAGGTTTAATATCACTGGCATATTTTCTGAAATTTGTTGTTGGTTTACATAATGGCGCCAATGGCATAGGTAGGAAAAGGAAAGAGGTCCTGAAGAGAGAATTTAGGGAGTTAGGTAGAAAGCTGAAAAGAAGGACCTCTATCAATCTCTGGATTGCTACCAGTGTCACGTATCAGTGAGGATAAGGATAGGATGATTTGGCAGGTGATTACGTGACTGAGGAATTGGTGCAGGGGACAGGGTTTCAGATTTATGGATCATTACAATCTCTTTTGGGGAAGGTACAGAAAGGATGAGTTACACTTGAGTCTGAGGGGGATCAATATCCTTGTGGACAAGTTTGCTAGAGCTTTTGGGGAGGGTTTAAAATAATTTTTCAAAGGGATTGAAACTGGACTGATATGGCTGAGGAAGGGGCAGTTGGTATACAAGTGGATACATTGCGTAGTGAGACTGTGAAGAAGGACAGGCAGATGATAAGGCAAAATTGTAGTCATTGGGATGAGTTATATTGTAACATGGGGGCAAAATTGAAAAGACTGTTGAATACAGGACTGAAGGTGTTACATTTGAATGCACATAGTATATGGAATAAGGTAGATGATCATATAGTGCTGTTAGTGACAAGGATGTGTGATTATGACCCAAATGCCATGAGAGAGACACAAGCCAGTCAACTGTTTACTAACTTTTAATAGGAACTGTGGAAAAATAAATGAAAAACAATAAACGCTAGGCCAACAGGGCCATTAACTAAAACTGTCAAACTAAAGCTAATATCAACATAGCAGCTCAGCCATAGTAGCTTAACACTAAGTAAATGCTGCTCTTTGACAACTTCAGTCTAATCAGTAGTCTTCTTTTCTGAAAGCAGGACTGCAATAAGCAGGGGGCACTGATGTTGCGCTGTTGTTGGTCAAGACTCGACAAAATTGAAACAAGAGGAAGGGAGTTAAACACCACCACAATGAAACACTAATTGGCTGGAACGTGTGTACTCATGAGGGTGATTACTGAGCCCGTTCTGCAGCCTGCATGCAGCGACTCACAGACCCCATGGCAGAGTCTGTGGTCATGACAGGGCCCTCGTCCCTAGGTACAGCTCCCGAGATGGCAGAGACCTGGGCTAGCTGGAATTCCTGGATGAGAGGGTTGTCCAGGATGTCAAGGGGTGGAACCCAAGGACGTTACCCTTCCCAATCCATGAGATACTGGACACTGCCCCACACCCTGCAAGAAGCGGGAGGACACCACATGGAATAGACTAATGACCCATCTACCAAGCAGTGAAGACTAATGCAAAATACTCACTGAGTTCATCTGCCATTTCTTTGCCCCCCATTATTATCTCTCCAGTGAAATTTTCCAGGGTCCAATTTCCGCTCTCACTTCTCTTTTACTCTTTATATATCAGAAAAAAATCATTTGGTATCCTATTTACCATAGATTCCGGACTACAGAGCGCACCTGATTAAAAGCCGCTGGCTCTAATTTTAGAAATAAAATCAATTTTTTAATTGTACAGGCCGCACCGGATTTTAGGCCGCACCGGATTTCCGGCCGCACCGGATTTTCGGCCGCACCGGATTTTCGGCGCACCGGATTTTCGGCCGCAGGTGTCCCACGTTGTAATATGAGATATTTACACAGAAAGATATTACACGTGTTGGGCTTCAAATTCTGCCCTGTGTTCGTTTTGGAAGAGAGACCGGATTATAGTGCAGCGTGGCTTTATTGCAGAACGCGTTCTGCCTTCCCCTTACATTCTGCTCTTATTTATACCCCTTTTTCCCCCAAACCAAACCCTCGCTACACATATTTGGTAAGGCTAAACTTTGTTATACCTATTTGGTAACATCGGACACTTGTGTCCTTATTGGCCCGATACCATTCACTCACGAGTTTTCCTGTTTTTTTGTTTACTGAATCGCTAGCAGTTTCGGTGCAGCGGAATCCTCAGTTTCGCTCCCTCCCTCCCTTGTACTGCTGTCTAATATCACGTGAGCCACTCCTGACCTGAAGTGGCAGTCCCAAATTAATCCTAACACACGTGAGGATTTTTTAAACTTTTAATTAAATCCGTATGGTAACATAAACAAATACATATTGCAAATGCTTTTTTTCGAACCGTGCCTGTAACACGGCTACTTTTAAAATACATACCTATCGGTAACACACAAATTACGTTGGGTATACTTTTTTACTGAACAGTGCATGAACAACATTCCAACATCTCCTAACGACTGGTTAAAAAAAATATATATACTGCAGCCTACCAGGAAAAGTTATTGATCGCCTTCTTCATCTTCCTCCTGCGCACTAAAACCATCAAAGTCCTCTTCTTCAGTGTCCGAATTGAACAACCTCAGGATCTCATCACTCACTTCAGTCTCTTCGTTGTCGCTCTCACTTGAGCGCACGCGATCCTCTTCATCACACAGCAGTCCAGCCTTTCGAAACCCGTTGGTGATGGTGGATGTTGTGACATGGCTCCAAGCATTTAGGATCCACTGGCAGACTTGAGTTAAAGATGCTCTTCGCATGTGGCCTGTTTTGGTAAAGGATTTCTCGCCGCTCGTCATCCAAGTCTCCCACTCAATGCGTAGTGCCACTTTAAATGCCCAGTTCACGCTGATGTCCAGTGGCTGCAAATACTTCGTGGTGCCCCCAGGAATCACAGCTGGAATTGAGTTTGTACTCTTGATGACAGCTTTCACTGAATCTGTTATATGAGCCCTCATGCTGTCCATAACGAGCAACGCTTTTTTTCTGTGAAAAAATCCCCCCGGTCGCTTGGCGTAGCACTCTCTGAGCCAATCCTTCATTAGACTCTCCATCATCCAACCTTTCTTATTGACTTTCACCATGATTTCTTTTGGGAATTTTTCCTTTGGCATTGTCAGCCGCTTAAAAATCACCATCGGTGGAAGCTTTAGTCCGGATGCTGTGCAGCTCAGAACACAAGTAAAATGCGTTCTCTCATGGCCACTTGTTTTCAGTATGATGGACGAGTCACCTTTTTTATTAACAGTCCGAGTGAGAGGCAGGTCAAACGTCAAAGGTACTTCATCCATATTTATGATTTCATCTGGCCCGATGGAATTCTCCGCTATCTTTGTTTGAGTGAATGTGCGGAAGTTAGCAAGTTTTTCCTCATGGTCGGGAGGGAGCTGCTGACAGAGAGTCGTGCGTACCCTGATGGACAGGCCTTTTCGTCTCATAAATCTAAAACACCACGATGGCCCACCTCTAAAATCTTCAATTTTCATTTTGGTGGCGATTGCTTTAGCCTTCAGTCTGATCTGCACGGTGGAAACACCGCGGCCGCCTGCTCTCTGTGTGTTAACCCAGTCTTCAAGAAAGTTTTCAAGTTTGGGCCATCTGCTGTGATTACCTCTGAAAGCTTTTGTCGTCTTTTTGCATTGATTCAGTTCTTCACGCTGGCGTCTCCACCTTCTCACCATCGATTCATGTATGCCAAGATTACGCGCAGCAGCTCGATTTCCTTCTTCAACCGCCAGATTGATTGCCTTTAACTTAAAAGCTGCATCATATGCTTTTCTTCGAGTGTTTTCCATGTTGATGAGGGTGAGTACAAATGGCTGATTTACAATAATTTGTGAAGTGCGCTTGATTTATCGTACAATTTCATTGGACCTCTGTGAACTACTCATCAATTTTATTGGTCTACTGTTACGAGGTAAAATGTTTTGGCGGCATGAAAAAAAACCATTTATTAGCCGCACCGTATTAAAAGCCGCAGTGTTCAATGCTGTTCAAAGCATGGGAAAAAAGTAGCGGCTTATAATCCGACATCTACGGTAATATTATTGGCTAGCTTACGTTCATATTCCATATTTTCTCTCAAACACGAGGAAATCTGCAGATGCTGGAAATTCAAGCAACACACACAAAATGCTGGTGGAACACAGCAGGCCAGGCAGCATCTATAGGGAGAAGCGCTGTCGTCATTTCGGGCCGAGACCCTTCGTCAGGACTAACGGAAAGAACAGATAGTAAGAGATTTGAAAGTAGGAGGGGATGGGGAAATCCGAAATGATAGGAGAAGACAGGAGGGGGTGGGGTGAAGCAAAGAGCTGGAAAGGTGATTGGGAAAAGGGATACAGAGCTGGAGAAGGGAAAAGTATCCTTTTTCCCAAAAACCTTTCCAGCTCTTTACTTCACCCCACCCCCTCCTGTCTTCTCCTATCATTTCGGATTTCCCCATCCCCTCCTACTTTCAAATCTCTTACTATCTTTTCTTTCCGTTAGTCCTGACGAAGGGTCTCGGCCCAAAACGTCGACAGCGCTTCTCCCTATAGATGCTGCCTGGCCTGCTGTGTTCCACCAGCATTTTGTGTGTGTTGCCATACTTTCTCTCCTTGTTTTCACTTGTCTTCTGTTGGATTTTAAACTCATCCAGACAGTGCACAGTGTATGGAATGAACTGCCAGAGGAAGTGGTTGAGGCAGGTATATTAGCAACATTTAAAATCTACTTGGACAGATATGTAGATAGAAAGGTATAGAGGAATATGGGTTGGACCAAAGGGTCTTCTTCTGTGCAGTATGGCTGTCCCAGGTGGCTCAGAACCTTTTCTTGGGGAGAATTGGGGACAGACAATGATATTGATCTTCCAATGTTAACAAATAAAAAATTATTGGCATGATATTGAGTACAGTGCTGGGGTGATCAAGTCATGACAAAGTACACATTTGCTATTTCAAGAAAACAAACATCAAAACATTTGACTAATATTAAATTCCATGACCAAGTTGAATCAAGATTTTTTTTTGTATCATGGTGGATAAATGCTGAATTATTGAAATCACGATATACTGAAGCATATATTGCCCATTGTGGAAGAAAAATGACTTTAGAGACCAGACGTCAAGCGTGACACCTTTATTCAGGATGATATCATGAGAGCTTGCAGAAATGTGCAAGTACTAAGTTACAGAATAATTTCAGCATATATTTATACTTCTAAACATGCGAATATACCTGACTACTGGCATACAAGTTACACAAGCAGATATATGTATCTGGAGCAAACAAGTATCCATAGCAAAAATTATAGAACAGACAAATGACTAAATCATGTGCATGAGCGTCTTCCTCTTTTTGGCCAGCTATCTGCCATCTGCAGGTCTTATCTTAGGACATTAGGTTACAAAAGTTCTTAGGGTTACAAAGTTCAAATAGAAAAATGCAAGTTAGCTACTTAGTTCATTACTCTTTTGCTAACCCTTCTTCCACACTCAGGGAAAATGCTCTCTTCATAGTACAGTTTGACTTTGTTACTCAGATAGAGCTGAAGCAAATCCTTAAAGAATAACATTAGGCACAAATCGTAATTTGTTTAGCATTTACAGTAAATATTGCCAACTACTTGGAAATGTTTAATTTTGAAATCATGTTTCTTTTTTCTAATGAACCTTTTTTTCTATTCAACCTCCAAATTTTTGGCTTATTGTGTTTATTCTGCTAGATCAACCTGTGCGTTTCACTGAATGATGTTATATCAAATATAATGCACCGATGAGTGGTGCTATATAAGAGAAGCAAAATGGTATAGTTATGCTTTAACTGTCCATTCTTATGTAGCGTTCTCAGTTCCAGTAACAGTGGTGTTAACTGTTCAGGCTAAAAAATGGCTTCTCTGTACTTTATAATGAAATGGCTTCTCTGTAATGCTGTAATGGGATCCTGTGTCCCATATGTTTGGGTTATGGGTATTGATAAAAGGAAAACTAACCAATGGAGGATTGTTATGCTATCTTGTCTGTGTAAGTGGAGCGGGAGTTCACGGTCTTTTTCGGGAGGAGAGCGAGGAGGACGGACGTGTGTGGAGCAGGCAGCGGTTCCAGAGCAACGGATACTGGACGTTGGCGGTTTGGACGGTGGCCAAAGGCTCGGAAGGTCGTTGTGAAAAGGAACCAGAGGCGTGAGCTCCAACGTATTAAAATATGTGCACAAACTGACCAACTGATTATTACTTTGGCGCCTTTAGATTATCTGTTTCTACTAACCCATCACTAAGAAACCACTATAAAGTTGCAATTATTTACTCACTTTTGGGTATTGTCTGGTATTTGTATTGTGATCGTGTACTGGGGGGGGGCATTACACCGTATTTACACAGAAGTATTACACTACTGGTGGGGCAATGGCAGTTTACCCTAGGTGAACGGGGGTCAACTGGGGGCACGGAGGCTACACTTACAATATGCAACCTTGCTTTTTACAGATCCTCTTTTTTTTGTAGAAAGCAGCAAAGCTACACAGTTCACTATTAAAACAATTTAACGTAGAGAATCCAGTAACACTGCACTGAGCAATGAGGAAGCTTCACAGTGTTAGTCAATAACAATACCACAGAGCAATATGAAACCAAATGGGATGAGGTTTCAAATCACAAACAACCAAGAAGGCTTTCTATGAAGAAGAACAATATGTAAAATATGCTACATAAGGGTAAAAAATTAAATTGAATAATACTTTGATTAAGAATAGCTGCTCAATGGGAAGAGCATTAATGACATTATATATTAAATCATTCTCTAGAAAGCCAACAGTTCCACTTGGAACTCTGGGGTTTAGCTTATTTATTGGGTTTATTATTGTCACATGCCCGGCTGGTGGCATGGTGGCATCAGCGCTGGACTTCAGGGTGAGAGGACCCGAGTTCGAATCTGGCCGGCTCCCTTGCATCCGTGCTGGGTTAAGAGCTGGTGATCTATTTAAAAGAAAACTCACCCGGCAGAAGGCAAAGGCAAACCACTGCTGTAACTTGCCACGTACATGATTTACTAAATATGTTAGAGCGGCGGGGAGGGAAACCGTCCGCCAACTGGAAATTCCAGATGTGACCTACCAACGATGACAAACCAAGATACTGTAGCGGTGTGCTACATGCAGTGCTAAAATAACGACACGGAGTGGATAAACTGCAGTCAAAGAATAAGTTTATTTCAAATTCACAGTCTTGCTTTAAAGCCTGTCTCCCCCACCCGATACCTCGAGAGGCACGTACTGAAACCCCTTGAGGCTATCTTCCTTTGTGCCTGCACTCTGGCTAATTGTCAGCCGGTTCGAGTGTGCTAGTAATTGGGTCGCCACAATACATTGAAAAACTTTGTTAGTTGAACTTCGTTAGAGATTTTTTGGGGGTTAGCATATACAGCAAATAGCTTCAGCAACTGAAATCAGATCTTCAGATCAATATCGGATCTGAATATGAATTGGGGATTAAATCTAAAATGCAGCTCTGAACAATGGGATTCATAGCACTGTGAATTAAAATGAAAAATGCAGATTTAATTTCATTATTTGGGAGTCTGTAGTTTGGGGTGTGAAGAAGGAGGTGTGAAAGTTGTGTGTGTACTTGTGTGTCTATAATGTGGGTGCGAAGAGGGAGGTATGAGGATGGTGTGTAGTTCAAAGTAAGCGTGGTAAATATGGAATTGTCCCAAATTGTCGTTTGATCTTTGGAATATAAAATATCATGTAGTGTTGGGTCAGATAAACTTTTTTCCTCTGAAAGAGGTCTCAATATGATGCTTGCTGTGTCCCATTTTGTTGAATAATGAGACTGCTTCATACCAACCAGTATTTCTCGCTGTAGATGTTGTTCACACAACAACATTTGGGGCCTCGTCCAGGCATACCTTCTTGTGACCCATTGTGTGGCCAGCCATCTCAGCAGTCTAAGTGGGTGAGTATTTTTTAAACTGGCACTCACACTTCGAGCTGTTCGGATCGGTGTCTATGGGATTGTTAGGTGTCACTAACACATAGAACATAGAACTTAGAACAATACAGCACAGTCCAGGCCCTTCAGCCACAATGTTGTACCGACCCTTAAACCCTGCCCCTCATATAACCCCCCACCTTAAATTCTTCCATATACCTGTCTAGTAGTCTCTTAAAACTAGAGACAAAAGTTGTGTGTGTGTGTACGCATGTGTGTTTATGTAAGAGACTAAACTTAGTGTGTTAATTTTGGAGACATGGTCACTAGTTGCAAAGGGTAGTTACTGAAGGTTCAGGATGCCAGTGGGGGTGTCTATACTCATTCCACAAACTGTATTTTAGCATATACATTTACAAGCTTGTGTGCCTTGGTGTAACAGATGCAAAGGAATACAGCAGGCATCATGAGTTTAGACGCACAGCAGTGGCAGCGTGCTGAGTAGCTACTCCATGGTTTTAAGTGTGTACTGTTTAACATGTACCTATCATTTTTGTTTTGTGAAGTGTGGGAATTACTGTGAAGATATTTCAGGGAGAGACTTTACTGAGATATATCTGTCAGGATGGCACCTAATGAGGTCAAGAAATTCGATGACCCAAGTGAGCCCTTGACCCAGATTACAACATCCATAAACCCTTCATCCTTGGGAGAAGCAAAGCATTTTGTCAGAGCTGCTGTTACTTAAGATCGCCTGTGGGAATGCAAGCTCGAGGAAATGGTTGAAATTCACCAGGTGCAGCCCAAAGATATACATTGTTGGTAAAGGTGAAGTGCCTGAGGAAATATGGGACAGTATGTGTAAGATTCAAAATTAAGATGTGCGTTTCTGACAGGTCCGGGTTAAAGTCAAAGGACAAATGTGATTTAATTATGTCTAGGGACAACTGTGATTTAATTATGTCTGGGTTAAAGTCTGTAAACAAGTGTGATCTAATTATGAATGCAGAAGCCTTGACAAAATTAACTGTTTGTGGAATCATTGAAGTCCTGAGATATGGACTATTGTTTTACAGAAACGTGTAAAAAAACAACTCCAAATATGGAATGGGAAAACACTGTGTACCTCCCGAGTCAGGGAGGGGAGGGGTAAGGAAGAAGGATAAAACCTGCTGCCCTGTAAGGTTCAGGGTTCCCTTCTCTGAAGGGGCCCAGCTCTGCAGAACTGTTAATAAACTTTGTTTCCTTGAATTTGTCTTGAAGCCATTATTCGGGAGCGTGGCTCGTTTCTGACAACTTGGGGCGCTTGTCCGGGATCCACACTCCAGCCGTGAGGGGGACAAGGAAGGACATCGGAGAAGGTGCACCCTGCCGAGTTCGGCAGTCCCTGATTCCTTGCTCGTCGCCCCGCGCGGCTTGAGTGAGTGATATCCGGCGGACTCAAGGAAACATAGAGGGGTTGTCGAGGCAGTTGAGACAGTGAGCGATCAAGTAATTTCTGTGCACAGGACCCAGGTAAGAAATTGAATTCCTGTAGAGACGTAGTACACAAGAATCGTGGAACTGCGGGGTTCCTGCAGGTGATTTCTCCTGTAGAGACGTAGTACACGAGAATTGTGGAACTGCGGGGTGCCTGCAGGTGAATTCCTGGGCGATCGCGGGAATACAGGTTCCGGAATTGGACAGGAGTGACCGAGCTAGGTGGGTCACATTCAAATTAAATTCCTGCAGACGTAGTGCACGAGAATTGTGGAATTACGGGGTGCCTGCGGGTGGATTGGAACCGAGCAAGTCCTCGAGATGGGGAATAAGGGGTCTAAGAGAGAAAAGGGTAAAGGAAATCCAGGCGCTAATGATGAAAAATACCCCGGGGTACCCCCTGATAGTCCGTTGGGACGGATGTTAGAAAATTGGGATTATGGGAGGCGAAAAGGGAAGTCAAAGAAAAAATGATACAGTACTGTGAATTCTGGTCCCGCCAGCCGATCCAAGGGTCAGCTGTGTGATGGCCTAAGTTCGGGTCTAGCAAGGATTGGGTACAACAAGCCCTTAATCTGTACGTGAATTCAAAACCTAACGTTAAACCCAAAGAAAGTGATTATGCCCTATGCTGGTTACCAACGACAAATAGTTATAAATTGAAAACGATAAATGAAGGGGGACAGAAAAAGAATACATGGGAGGTGCTCGACCACCTGCCGCCCCATATGTGCCCCCTACCGCTCCGCAAATCGAAGACCCTGAGACGGAGGTTGGCCAACAGCTGATTCGTGTTGAATTTGTATCGAAAGCATGGCCAGAAAAAAAAACTGGAAAAACTAGAAGATTGGAATACTAAACCCTTAAGTGAACTACTTAGGGAGGCACAGAAAGTGTTTGTAAGAAGGGATGAAGAGAAGCAGAAGACTGCAAGGATAATGGTCCAGACAGTGCGACAAGTAACCACAGATAGTAGAGAGAGAGAGACGGGGACCATGGTTGGATCGAGGTAGTAGCCAGGAGCAAGGAGGAGGGCTAAGGAAGGCTTTAAGATGTTTTCACTGCAACGAAGAAGGACACTTCAGGCGCGAGTGCCCCAGATACCGACGGGAAGTGCGCTCGTACGCTATGATGGAAGATGAAGACTAGGGAGGTCGGGGGTTCCACCCCTTGGGGATGAATTATCGGCAGGAACCCCTGGTAAATTTAAAAGTAGGTCCCCAAGGGTCAGATACAACCTTTATGGTAGATTCGGGTGCCGAAAGATCTAGCGTAATCCAGATACCTCCCGGCGCCCGAACCGGAACAAAGGTAATGGGAGTATTCGGTATTGGAGGCAAAATAATACAAGTACCTGTTATAGAAAACTTGAAAATTGAACATGAGGATAGGGTAACGGGACAGGACCTACTTTTGTTACCCTCTGTGAGATTCAACCTGCTCGGGCGGGATCTGCAAGTCAGGCTAGGCATCGGGACTGTGCCCAGGAACGGGAAGATAATGGTACAGCTGTTTGCCCTCAGGGAAGAAGACGATAGGAAAATAAGCCCGGAGGTATGGTACCAGGAAGGGAACCAGGGGGGTTTGAACGTCCCCCCTTGCAATTCTCACTATTACCTAACAGTTCGCCAGTACGGAGAAAACAGTACCTTATTTCAATGGAAGGAAGAAAAGGGCTGCAGCCGGTGATTGAAGGACTGATCGCTGACGGACTACTGGAAGAATGTATGTCACCGTATAATACCCCAATACTCCCGGTGCGAAAGCCAGATGGGACTTATCTGATGGTACAAGACCTGCGGGGCCTAAATGCAGTAGTCCAAACCCGATACCCGGTAGTGCCCAACCCTTACACACTGATGAGTAAGATCTCCCCTGACCATGAATGGTTCAGTGTAATAGATCTAAAAGATGCCTTCTGGAGTTGCCCGCTAGAAGAGAGCAGTCGTGACATGTTTGCATTCGAATGGGAAAATCCTACGACGGGGCGGAAAAGACAACTCCGGTGGACGGTCCTGCCACAGGGGTTCACCGAATCACCTAACCTATTTGGGCAGGTCTTGGAGCAAGTACTAGCAGAATTCCAATGTGCTCCAGAGAGCCAACTGCTACAGTATGTGGACGATCTATTACTATCTGGGCCAACACAGGAAGGGGTGCAGGAAGACACCATCAGACTACTGAACTTCCTGGAGAAGCAGGGGCTACGGGTCTCAAAGAAAAAGTTACAATTTGTAGAAAAGGAAGTAAGGTATCTGGGACACCGGGTCAGTAAAGGACAGCGATGCATTACCCTAGAAAGGATAGCTGGAATAACGGGAATGTCATTACCACGTACCAAGAAGGAGATACGCACCAGTTAATTTGCGATGCACTTGATATCGAATGGAAGTACCATACCCCGTGGCATCCCCAGAGTTCGGGAAGAGTAGAACGAATGAACAGCACCCTAAAGGCACAACTGACCAAGTTGATGTTAGAAACCAAACTACCATGGACTAAGTGTCTCCCTATTGCCCTTTTAAGAATACGAACAGCGCCCCGCAAGGACATAGGAATATCCCCATATGAGATGTTGTTCAGACTCCCGTATTGGAATAAGGTGGAAGGGTTGTGGTGAACTAGATATACCTGTCTGACTGCTCCTGTGGCTCCTCCCAAGACCCTGCTGACTACCCCTGTGGCTCCTCCCACAGACCCCTGTATAAAGGCGACTGTGGCCTGCTGCTCTCCCTCATTTTCCCCAGGATGTAGTGTTGTTCTTCAGTCAATAAAAGCCGATATCTCACTTCCTAAGTCTCGGCGTGAGTTATTGATGGTGCATCAATTTTATTGACTGAAAGTTACAACATGGAAACCGCTTTACGCCCAGAACGCCTAGACTTGGACCCCCGAGACCCTGGAGCAGCTCTTGCCTTTGACCACTGGCTGGTGTGCTTCCAATCGTACTTAGAGGAGGTTCGTGCCACCGACTCGGCTGTTCGGCTCAAACTTCTCTTCTCGAGGGTCGCCCCAAAAGTTTATTCGTTCATCAGGGACATATCCACCTACGAGGAGGCGCTTGCCGCCCTCCGAAGACAGTACCTGCGGCCAGTAAATCCAGTTTATGCACGGCACCGCTTGGCCACGCGAAAACAGCGGCCTACGGAGTCGACTGCTGAATTTCTTCGCGAGTTACTGATACTCGCGCGGGACTGTGACTGCAAAGCGCTCACAGCGGAACAGCATAAGGAACTCTTGGTCCGAGACGCTTTTGTGACTGGGGTTCGGTCAGTGTGTATCCGCCAGCGGCTGCTGGAAAAAGCTGATCTTACCTTACGCTCCGCGATAGAGTCGGCCGATTCGATAGAGGCTGCGCAACTGTACGCCGAAGAAGTCCAGCCGCGCGATTCCCCGGTTCCGAGCGAATTCGCCAACGCCGCAGCCAGTCGCGGTATCTCAAACCCCACGAATTCGCCAGGTATGAAACTCTGTTACTTTTGTGGGCTTCGGAAACATGCCCGGGAAAGCTGTCCGGCGCGCGAAGCGACTTGTTCCAGCTGTGGGAAGAAGGGCCATTTCGCCAAGGTCTGTAAATCTAAACCGCGCCCGGGGTCGAGCAGCGCCGCGTCTGAGACCTGGGGGCCGCCATTTTGCATGACCGGATGTGGACAACCATCTTTGCCGGCGTCACCAGGCCCCGCCCCCGCCTCGCCACGTTCAACGCTGGCTTCCGTGACCCTCGATCAAAGCGCTCCGCACCAGCTCGCAAGGTCGATGATGGACATCCTGGTGGAGGGGCACAGGACTAGCTGCCTGTTTGACACGGGCAGCACTGAGAGTTTTATTGACCCGGCCACAGTGAAACGCTGCGGACTCGTGACACGGCCGGTCCGTCAGAAGATCACCTTGGCTTCAGGGTCGCATTCCACAGACATCCGGGTGGGTTGTGTAGCGACATTGGTGGTGCAGGGCACAGAGTATCGGAACTTTGCGTTCCTGGTCATGCCTCGGCTGTGCGCACCTGTGCTATTGGGGCTGGACTTCCAGAGCCATCTCGAAAGTGTGACTATGGCATATGACGGGCCCCACCCACCACTCACTGTCAGGAATCCTCAGTTTGGTGGGACTTCGCCATATACTCCGTTACCACACGCACATACACCCCGAACCCCACATCCCGCCCAGCACCATGCCGATAGCTGTGCTGCTGACACTATTTGCAACCTCTCCACCCTCAAGATCTCTCCCCCATCGCTGTTCACCAACCTGACCCCCGACTGTAAACCTGTGGCAACTAAAAGTAGGAGGTACAGTGCGGGGGACAGGGCCTTTATTCATTCAGAGGTGCAGCGGCTGCTCAGGGAGGGGATCATTGAGCCAAGCACAAGCCCATGGCAGTCCCAGGTGGTCGTTGTTCGGACTGGGCAGAAAAATAGGATGGTTGTGGACTACAGCCAGACCATCAATAGATTCACGCAGCTTGACGCGTACCCCCTACCCCGCATCGCGGATATGGTCAACCAGATAGCTCAGTACAAGGTGTACTCGACAATTGATCTGAAATCCGCTTATCACCAGCTCCCCATCCGCCCAGAGGACCGCCCCTACACCGCCTTCGAGGCGGGTGGCAGGCTCTATCACTTTCTGCGCGTCCCATTTGGTGTCACAAATGGGGTCTCAGTCTTCCAGAGGGAGATGGACCGGATGGTGGACCAGTACAAACTGACGGCCACATTTCCCTATCTAGATAACATCACCATCTGTGGTCGCGACTGGTCGGACCATGACGCCAACCTCCAACGTTTTTTCCAGGTGGCCGATGCTTTGAACCTCACTTATAACAAGGACAAGTGTGTGTTCAGAACCACACGACTCGCTATCCTTGGGTATGTCGTGGAGAACGGGGTCATTGGCCCCGACCCCGACCGTATGCGCCCCCTGTTAGAACTCCCTCTTCCCACTACTCTCAAGGCCCTCCGGCGGTGCCTGGGTTTTTTTTCCTATTACGCCCAATGGGTTCCCCATTACGCAGACAAGGCCCGCCCCCTGGTTAAGTCTACCACCTTTCCCCTCTCTGCCGAGGCCCGCGCGGCCTTCAGCTGCATTAAAGGGGACATTGCCAAAGCAACGATGCATGCGGTAGACGAGACCATTCCCTTCCAAGTAGAGAGTGACGCCTCTGACGTCGCGCTGGCTGCTACCCTCAATCAAGAAGGCAGGCCAGTGGCGTTTTTTTCTCGTACCCTTCAAGGCTCTGAACTTCGGCACTCCACGGTGGAGAAAGAAGCCCAAGCCATAGTGGAAGCTATTCGGCACTGGAGGCACTATCTCGCCGGCAGAAGGTTCACCTTGCTGACCGACCAGCGCTCGGTTGCGTTCATGTTCAGCAGCCAACAGCGGGGCAAAATCAAAAATGATAAAATTTTGCGATGGAGAATAGAACTCTCCACCTATACTTACGATATCCTGTACCGGCCTGGCAGGCTCAATGAACCGTCTGATGCCCTATCCCGGGGACCGTGTGCTAGTGCCCAGCTCGACCAGCTGTATGCCCTTCATGCCCAACTTTGCCACCCGGGGGTCACCCGGTTTTATCACTTCATTAAAGCCCGGAACCTGCCGTACTCCCTGGAGGACATCAGGACGATGACCAGGGACTGCCAGATCTGCGCTGAGTGCAAACCGCACTTCTACCGTCCTGACACTGCGCAGCTTGTCAAGGCCACCCGCCCTTTTGAGCGACTGAGTATTGACTTTAAGGGCCCCCTTCCCTCCACCGACCGCAATGTCTACTTTCTCAGTATTATTGACGAGTACTCGCGATTCCCCTTTGCCGTTCCCTGCCCCGACACTACTACCACGTCGGTCATCAAAGTCCTGCGCCAGCTCTTCACACTGTTCGGATATCCCTGCTATGTCCACAGTGATAGAGGGTCCTCCTTTATGAGTGACGAGTTGCGCCGGTTCCTGCTTGCTAGGGGCATAGCTACTAGTCGCACCACGAGTTATAATCCCCGGGGGAATGGCCAGGTGGAGAGGGAGAATGCCACAGTGTGGAAGGCCACACTTTTAGCCCTTAAGTCACAAGGGTTGCCGGTCTCCCGATGGCAGGAGGTCCTCCCTGAGGCACTCCACTCTATCCGCTCCCTGTTGTGTACGTCCACTAATGCCACCCCTCACGAACGCTTATTCTCTTTTCCCAGGAAGTCTGTCACTGGGACCACCCTGCCAGTTTGGCTGACGTCCCCGGGGCCAGTGCTGCTGCGTAAACATGCGAGGAGTAATAAGTACTCACCACTGGTCGAGAAGGTTCACCTCCTGCATGCTAATCCCCAGTATGCCTACGTGGTCTTGCCTGATGGGCGGGAGGACACGGTCTCTGTCCGCGACCTGGCGCCCGCCGGGGCAGCAGACCACTACCCCGAGCAGTCCCCGGTAACTATGCACCCTGTACCCGAGGTGACTCCGCACGCACCGTGCCCCACACAGACTCCGTATGCGTCTGTTCCAGGGCCCTCGCTCACACGCGAGGGGTCCCTGACACCTCCTGTTGGGACAGAATTAACCCACTCTCCGCCTTCGGAGCACACATCACCTCCGGCTCCTATGCAATTGCAGCCGGAGCTACGTAGATCGCAGCGAACGATTCGACCACCTGATCGACTTAACCTGTAAATATGCTTGGGAATTTTTTTAAACAAAGGGGGGGTGAATGTGGTGAACTAGATATACCTGTCTGACTGCTCCTGTGGCTCCTCCCAAGACCCTGCTGACTACCCCTGTGGCTCCTCCCACAGACCCCTGTATAAAGGCGACTGTGGCCTGCTGCTCTCCCTCATTTTCCCCAGGATGTAGTATTGTTCTTCAGTCAATAAAAGCCGATATCTCACTTCCTAAGTCTCGGCGTGAGTTATTGATGGTGCATCAAGGGTACCCCACGCTACAAGGGGGTGATATCTTTGTAAGGGACTATTTACTGGCACTGTCCCGTTCCTTTGCAGAACTGCGGAAAAAGGGTCTCTTGGCCCAGACTCCGCTGCTCGATTTTGCTTTACATCAGATCGTGCCTGGAGATTGGGTTCTGGTAAGGACCTGGAAGCCAGAGAAGTTACAGCCACAGTGGGAAGGCCCTTTCCAGGTCCTGCTAACAACAGAGGCGGCTGTACGGACAAAAGAAAAAGGGTGGACACACGCATCCAGGGTAAAAGGACCGGTGAAGCCTGAAAGCCGCACTGAGTGGACCTGTGTTCCCGGTGAAGAACCAATGGTGGTGAGGCTAAAAAGGCAGCAAAAATGAACTCTATGTGGACTGTAACATTATTGACTGTAATATATTTGATTCTATATGTCGGGGAAATTGAAGGGAAATGTGACAAGTGCAGAACCATGGTACGAGTGGGGCAGAGGGTGTTCCCAGGATCATTTGTATCCCACTCGCATGTGAATGATCGATGCTATGATCTAAGCAAGAGAGAAACATGTTGGGAGAATAGTAAACCTTATTACCAAGTCTATAATAAAGGATACATGGGACAGGGGGGGACCATGAGAAGTCTCAGCTGTCCCAGGAAAGACCGGAGTTCTTCCTCCTGCATCAGGAGGGTGACCGGAAGCTGGGAATTAAGCTGTTTGATTCATTAAGGAGAGAAACACCGGAGATAAAGGTGGGCGAGTGGGGTGATGAGTGGCCACCGGCTCGCATCATTGAATACTATGGGCCAGCGACCTGGGCCCAGGATGGGTCGTGGGGGTATCGCACTCCTGTCTACATGTTAAACCGAATTATTAGACTGCAGGCGGTGGTGGAAGTGATAACCAATCAAACGGCACTGGCATTGGAGCTGTTGGCAAAACAGCAGAGTCAGATGCGAACAGCAATATACCAGAACAGGCTGGCTGTGGATTACCTATTGGCCTCTGAAGGCGGGGTATGTGGGAAGTTCAATCTTACAAACTGTTGCCTTAAGATAGACGACAGTGGAAAGGCCGTGTTAAAAATATCCGACAAAATTCGGAAACTGGCCCACGTGCCAGTACAAACCTGGAGATCCCTGGGGAACATGAGTTGGCTAGACGGGCTACTGGGAGGTAGTTGGTGGCGCACCGCTCTCCTAGTAGCAGGCGGGGGTCTAATGATTCTCTTACTTTTGCCGTGTTTGATTCCTTGTATACGAACACTGATCAGGCGCAGTATATTCCAGCTCCAGGCAGTAGCGATACCCCATCATGGGACAAACGAGCTAAAACTTATGCTATTAAAGAAGAAAGTGGGCCCCCTGGGAGTGAGAGAAATGCTAGCTGAAACGCACATCTTAAAAAGAAAAAGGGTGGTATTGTAAGATTCAAAATTAAGATGTGCGTTTCTGACAGGTCTGGGTTAAAGTCAAAGGACAAATGTGATTTAATTATGTCTAGGGACAACTGTGATTTAATTATGTCTGGGTTAAAGTCTGTAAACAAGTGTGATCTAATTATGAATGCAGAAGCCTTGACAAAATTAACTGTTTGTGGAATCATTGAAGTCCTGAGATATGGACTATTGTTTTACAGAAACGTGTAAAAAAACAACTCCAAATATGGAATGGGAAAACACTGTGTACCTCCCGAGTCAGGGAGGGGAGGGGTAAGGAAGAAGGATAAAACCTGCTGCCCTGTAAGGTTCAGGGTTCCCTTCTCTGAAGGGGCCCAGCTCTGCAGAACTGTTAATAAACTTTGTTTCCTTGAATTTGTCTTGAAGCCATTATTCGGGAGCGTGGCTCGTTTCTGACAGTATGGCTCAGGGACTGCTGGAAGTTATGTAGGCAGCTACTGGGAATGCCAGCAGTGAAGAAAGATATCGCTTCTTTAAAGCGGATGTGAGACAGCAACTGGGGGGAAAGTGAGAGTAACTGAGGAATGATAATGTCAGTGTTTCAGAGAGTTGGTGAGACTGCCATGGATTATGTAGAATGTAAATATTGAGCGTAAGAAGAGTATTCATGGTTGGATAATTCTGGGAGAGATGACCCAGTCTTCCTGAAAACGATGAAGGAAGGCCTGAGCTCAGCCCATCGGGAAGTTTTAGATTTTGTGATAGCGGTGGGATTGCCCTACTCTGTGACTGTGTCTTGAGATAGACCAGAGGAGGGGGAGGGGAAGTCATAAAGTAGCTGGAGTGAATGTAGCTGCAGTGACATCACTGAGAACTTGCTGTGTGTCCCAGAAGCAGGGGCTCGTAGCAAGGAACAGCTGGATTAGACATGGGAGAGTAAAGGAGAGATTTGTTACAGCTGTGTCTTCTCAGGCCATGGTTGGAAGCAGTGCCCTGGAAAAAAGAGGGAAGTGTGAAAATCACTTACCATAGCAGGCAGAATCCATATCAGCACACTTTCTTTCTGTTTTGGCTGCTGACCAGATTATAGAGCTGGAGAGGTCAGACAAATGGCTGACGGCAGCCTCAATTGCAAGTGGTGATCATCCATGGATGTCACAAGAGGTTTATCGAGGTTCCAAGGTTTCAAAGGTACATTTAATGTCAGAGAAATGTATACAATATACATCCTGAAATGCTTTTTCTTCACAAACATCCACGAAAACAGTGGTGCCCCAAAGAATGAATGAAAGTTAAATGTTAGAACCCCAAAGACCCCCAACTTCCCCCTCCCACGTGTAAGCAGCAGAAAAGCAACAATCCCCCCTCCCTCACCAGCAAAAAGAAAGCATCGGCACCACCCCACTGAGCACTCAAGTGTGCAGCAAAGCATCAATAAAGACACAGACTTGCGGTACCCCAAAGACTACTTGTTCACCCGGTAATTCGACATACCACAGGCTCTCTCTCTCCCTAAAAAGGGAAAAAGAGGTGTTCCCATTTCACAGTGAGAGGGGAGACATAACAAACAACTCACTGATTTATGATGTTAAAAGTCTGTTGCATTGCTTTTTCTGAGCTCTATGCCCAAAGAGCTCAGGTCTCTGGGCACACAGCCATCAGACAGCTTGCTGCTTTCGATTTTCCATCTCCCACGACACACTGATTTCCTGCAGAAGCACCGACCTTGAGTCCACCCAGTTCCAGAGCCATGAAACCCCGAAACTCCGAAGGCACACTAGTCTTCTATGCCGCATCCTTGATATATCGAATAACGGCCAGTTGCGAGACCCTGAGAGCGGGTCACTTTCCTGCAAAGAACCGGAGTCAGCGTGTAACTCCAAATCAGGGTCTTCAAAAGAACCCTGAAAGGGAAAAATAGAGATATTAAAGAGCTGTTTCCAAAGATGCAAGCAAAGGAGGTGCCACAACACAAAGTACACTGCAGATGCTGTGGTCAAATCAATGCATACAAACAAGCTGGAGGAACTCAGCAGGTCGGGCAGCATCCGTGGAAATGAGCAGTCAATGTTTCGGGCCGAGACCCTTCGTCAGGACGGAGGAGTTGCCGTTAGGTGCCTTTGTCTCCCAAGCTCTACTAGGGGCCAGCGATGCAAAATGTTAGCGGACATGGGCTCATCAGTATCAATAACTGATCTACCCTTGCTCATGACTAGAGAGGTGATTTACATTACCAGAGCAGGAAGTGCAACAATGAGGCTGGAGAGGAGTCAGCCCCAGGTACTTGAGATTGAGGGAGTGCAGCTTCCTGTAGATTTCTGGGTGTGCCCAAACAACGAAGGTGTTATCCTGGGGATACACACAGTGTAGGCCAGGTGATGTCATTGTCTCAGGAACAGGAGAAACAACATGGGCAAGACAGGGATAGCGAGCATGTGTGACCAACAAAGCATCCAACATGGCCTACAGTGACAAAAGCCCCAGGCAGGGAGGAGAGACAGGGCAATGTGTGGGAATCATGTCTGGAGGTCCCAGGTGAGGGGCCAAGCACAGTCAGGAGCTGTAAGAAGTAGTGCAGCTGCCTGAGGTGGTTACAGTAAAGACTCACCAGAAAAGGGGATGGTAAGGAGCAGAAAGGGAACAAGTAGGCAGACATCAGTGTGAGGAGGGTAGCAAAAGAACAAGAAACAACAAAAATTACAAGTGTACAGAAAGAGGCTACAACTTCCAACTTAGCGAGGTTACGTGGAGATGTGAAGGACCAGGGTGAAGTGCTGAAGGACCGAGCTAAACAGCCACAGTGCTTTGCTGATCAGAGAGAGCCGGAGGGAAAGGAGATCATCCTCCCACAACCGGGTGACCAAGTCATGGTGAGGGTGCTGCCTGAAAAGGCAGGGTTTGCTCCCAGATGGACAGGACCACGAATGGTCTTGTGTCTGCATGCCGACTCGGCGAGGCAGTCGGGGAAACACTGGGCTCGTGTTAACTCACCTTCTTGTTGTGCTGGAGATGAAGTGTGCCCAGTAACAGTGTCATTGCAGAGAACCTGAGAGATGAACACCAGCCGGCTGCATCAGACCTGACCACAGCTGATGGAAGCAGACCCACAGCAAACGCAAAGGCAGAGGACACCAGGAGAGTGTGACGGAACGCCGAGAATAGCATGTTAAAGATAATGGTAATGATACTCTGTAATGAAGGTTGGTTGCTGAAGGCAGATGATTTGTGGTATAGCATAGAATAGAAAAGATATTGGGGGAAGTAGCTGGGAAGGGATTTAATTATAGCAGAGACTTCAGGTTCCATAACTTCGATGACATGGCAGACTGAGAAAGAGAAAAAAATTGTACATGGCATTTGAAGTCTGTGCCTGAATGGAGAGTGAACACAAATGAGCTGGGCCCTGTCAGCAGTTGGGCCAGTGATTGACTAGACAGTTCAGAAGGGGATCCTCACAGTCATTCAATAGAGACTACCCCAACCCCTTCCTGTACATCGATGAAAGGGCCTGAGAGCCTGATACATTTACTTTGCTGGTGACCCTGGAAAGCGAGAATTTTAGCCACCAGAGAATGAAGGGGTGAAGACAAGGAATGTGATTAAGCTGCAATCGGTCAGCAGGGAATAAGGCAACAGGCATAAGAATAAAGTTGCAGTGTTAAAGACTGTTGTTGAAATTTCTGGAACAATCTCTCTGATTACTATCTTGTAGGCAGCCATTAGGGATGATAGGGTAGATATAGATTCACATAAAGAAATTGGGGGGGGAATTCCAAAGCAGGACGTTTTTGCTGCCCTATTTGAGTAGATCCTCCTTAAGGCTGACCTTTCCTGGTACATATTTACTTTTGTCCTGGAAGGCCATTAGAGGATTTTTTTGGGGTTAGCACATATAGCAAATAACGTCCGCATTTGACTTCATCCACCAATCTTCAGCCCTAAATATGAATGTGGGTTAAATCTAAAATGCAGCTCTGAACAATGGGTTCCTATAAACCGTGAACCACAGTAATTGGAAGACCAGAGAATGCTGATTTAAATTCATTATTTGGGGGTTACTTGGATGCCTGTAGTGTGGGTATGGAGGGAGGTGTGAAGGTAATGCGTAGTTTAAAGGAAGCATTGTAAATATGGATTTGTCCTGAATTGTCCTTTGATCTTCAGGATATTAAATGCTGTGTAGTGTTGGGTCTCAATATGATGCCTGCTGTGCTTCATTTTACAACTCACCTTCACACTAGGGGTAACTTACTGTCACCAACTACCATAACTACCATATTAATTTTTAGTATTTGGGCAGAAATTGGAACACCTGGAGAAAACCTATGCAAAAATGTGCATAGACTACACTGAATGCTGGGATTGACTTTGGGTCACTGGAACTGTGAGGGAGCAACTTTGCCAAGGTACCTAAGTAAAATTTCATTTGATTTCATTTGTCTGAAATGCCATGAATTAATTTTGAGTGTGGGTACTTCTGAATATTTTTGTTGTTTTATAAACTACAGTAAATTCTTTAGTATTATTTTAATTTTCCAAGTCTAGCTGATATTGAATATTTTTGACATTTAAACATCTAGTCTCAGTTTCAGCTGTGATAATTAGTTAACTGGATAATCGGGCCTCAGCAGTTAATGAATCAGCTAACCTTTTACAGATAAGACCATAAGACATGGGAGCAGAATTAGGCCATTCAGCCCATTGGGTTTGCTCTGCCATTCCATCACGTCTGATTTATTATCCCTCTCAACCCCATTCTCCCACCTTCTCCCCATGATTGTTGTCACTGACAAGTCAAGAAACGATCAACCTCTGCTTTAAATATACCCAATGACTTGGCCTCCACAGCTGTCTGTGACAATGAATTCCACAGATTCACCATCCTCCAGCTGAAAAAATTCCTCCTCATCTCTGTTCTGAATGGACATCCCACTATTCTGAGGCTGTGCCCTTTGATTCTAGACACCCCACTATAGGAAACACCCTCTCCACATCCACTCAATCTAGCCCTATCGATATTCGATAGGTTTCAATGAGAACCATCTTCCACCCCTGCATTCTTCAAAACTCCAGAAAGTACAGGCCCAGAGCCATTAAATGCTTCTTATACATTAATTGTTTCATTCCTGGAGTCATTCTCATGATCCTCCTCTGGACTCTCTCCAATGCAAACACACAGTTTTTAGATAAGGGGCCCAAAACTTCTCACCATACTCCAAGTGTATTCTGACCAATATTTTATAAAAGCCTCAGCATTATATCTATGCTTTTATATTTTAGTCCTCTTGAAATGAATGCTAATACTGTATTGCATTTGCCTTCATTATCACCAATTTAAACTACAAGTTATCTTAGCTTAAGTCCATCAACCCTGTTGGGGCATAGGCCACAGACAGCAGCTCCTCTGTCCTGGGTCTATGTTTCAAGTTATTCCAGGTGTAGCCAACCTTCTCCTTCCCCTCCCAGGGATGAGTTCTTTGGAAATTTGGAGCTCCTTTCGCAGTCAGGCTTGGGGCCATCCATGGTGGAGTTAACCTGCAAGTTAACTTTTAAGGAATCCTGCATCAGTTTTCCCAAATCCATTTGCACCTCTGATTAGGGAATGAGACAGGCAGGTGACAGAAGTTTGTGTAGGGAAACACTTGGCATCCAGTCACCACCGTGCAGTTAGTTTCAAAGTAAATATGCAAAATGATAGGTCTGGTCCGTGGGTTGCGATTATAAATTGGAGAAAGGCTAATTTTGATGGTGTTAGAGATGATCTGGCAAGTGTGGATTGGGACAGGCTGCTTTTGAAAGGCTTCAAAAATTAAGTTTAGAGAGTATGAAGATTGTACGTGCCTGTCAGAATAAAAGGCAAAGATAAAAAGTGTAGGGAGCCTAGGTCTTCAAGAGATATTGAGACCTTGGTTAAGGAAAAAAAAGAGGTGTATAGCAGGTGTAGGCAAGTAGGAACAAATGTGTTGCTTATGGAGTATAAGAAATGCAAGAGAACTCTTAAGAAAGAAATTAGGAAAGCTAAAAGAAGGCATGAAGTTGTTCTAGCAGAAAAGAGGAAGGAGAATCCTTAGAATAGGGATTCTACAGATAAGTTAAGAGCAAAATGATTGCAAAGGATAAAATTTGCCTTCTGGAAGACCAGAATGGTAATCTATGTGTGGAGCCAAAACAGATGGGGGAGATCTTAAATCAATTTTTTGCATCTGTATTTAGTCAGGAGATGGACAGAGTCTATAGAAGTAAGGCAAAGAGGCATCAACTTCATGGATCCTGTACAGATCACAGAGGGATGGGTGTTTGCTACCAGGTGGATAAATCCCCAGGACTTGACAAGGTGTTCCCTCAAACCCTGCAGGAGGTAAGTGCAGAAATTGCCAGGAGGCTAGCAGAGATATTTAAAACAACCTTAGCAACAGGAAAGGTATCAAAAGATTGGAAGATAGCAAAAGTTGTTCTGCTGTTTTAAACAGAAAACAGGAAATTATAGGCCTGTGAGTCTGACATAATTTGTGCGAAAGTTATTGGAAAGTATTCTAAGGTACTGGATATATAAGTATTTGGATAGACGTGGACTGATTAAGGATAGTCACCACAGGTTCATGTGTGGTACATCATGTCTAACCAACCTTACGGAGTTTTATGAGGAAGTTACCAGAAAAGCAGATGAAGCTTAGGCAGTGGATGTTGTCTACATGGACTTTAGTAAAGCATTTGACAAGGTCCCACATGGGAGGCTGGTCAAAAGGGTTCAGTTACTCAGCATTAAGGATGAGTTAGACATTGGTTTTGTGGGAGAAGCCAAAGAGTGGTAGTAGAGGGCTGTCTCTTTGATTAGAGGCCTGTGACTAATAATGTGCTGCAAGGATCGATGGTGGGTTGTTTGTTCTTTGTCATCTACATCAATGATCTAGTTGATAATGTGGTTAACTGGATCAGCGAATTTGCAGATGACACCAAAATGGGGGTGTAGCGGACAGCCTAGAAGGCTATCATGGTTTGCAGAGGGATCTGCATTAGCTGGAAAAATGGTCGAAGTTTTGCAGTTTGGTAGAACCAACACAGAGAACGGTAGGGCACTGAGGAATGTGGTAGAACAAAGGGCTCTGGGAATAAGGTATATAAGTGTTGAAAGTGGTGTCACAGGCAGATAAGATCATAAAGAAAGTTTCTGGCAGATTGACCTTCATAAATCAATGTATTGAGTATAGAAGAGGGAATGTTACATTGAAGATGTATAAGACATTGGTGAGAGCTAATTTGGAGATTGTGTGCAGTTTTGGTCACTTACCTACAGGAAAGATGAAAACAAGGTTGAAAGAGCACAGAGGAAATTTACAAGGATGTTGCTGGGTCTGCAGGACCTGGGATATAAGGAAAGATTGAATAGGTTAAGACCGAATTCTTTAGAACGTAGAAGATTAAGAGGCAATTCGAAAGAGGTCTGCACAATCATGAGAGGTATAGATAGGGTAAATACAAGCAGGCTTTTCTCACTGAAGTTGGGTGGAATTACAACCAGCGGTCATGGGTTAAGGGTGAAAGGTGAGAAGTTTAAGTGGAACATCAGGGGAAAACATCTTTGCTCAGAGAGTCATGAGAGTGTGGAATGAGCTGCCAACACAAATGGTATATTTGAACTCGATTTCAATGTTTAAGAGAAGTTTGGATGGTAGGGGCATGGAAGGCTATGATCCTGGTACAGGTTGATGTGAGCTGGCAGTTTAAATGGTTTCAGTATGGTCTAAATGGGCTGAAGGGCTAGCTTCTGTGCTGTAGTTCTCCAAGACTCAATGATTTTAAGCAGTTTTGTCAACTTAGAAAAGATGTATTGTCAGTAAAGAGGATTCAGAGGATTTACACAAGAATGATCCCAGGGATAAAAGAGTTAAAATATGAGGAGTGTTTGATGGCTCTGGGTCTATATTCGTTGGAGCTTAGAAGAATGAGGGGGACTCTCAATGAATATATGAACATTGAAAGACAAACATTAGAAAATCTGGAGATGCTAGAACTCCAAAGCAACACACACAAAATGCTGGAGAACTCAACAGGCCAGCCATATTGAAAAACCTAGATAGAGTAGATGTGGAGAAAATGTTTCCTATAGTGGGGGAAACCAGATTCAGAGAGCACAGCCTCAGAAAAGAAGGATGACCCTTTTGAACAGAGATGAGGAGGAATTTCTTTAACTAGAGGTTAGTGAATCTGCAGAATTCATTGCCACAGGTGACTATGGATCCAAAAGAGATGGGGGAGATCTTAAAGCAACACACACAAAATGCTGGTGGAACGCAGCAGGCCAGGCAGCATCTATAGGGAGAAGCGCTGTCGACGTTTCGGGCTGAAACCCTTCGTCAGGTCAGGACTGGTCATTAACTTTGCCTCCAACCTTCACCCTGCCCTCAAATTTACCTGGTCTATTTCTGACACCTTCCTCCCCTTTCTTGATCTTTCTGTCTCCATCTCTGGAGACGGCCTATCTACTGATATTTACTATAAGCCTACAGACTCTCACAGCTACCTGCACTATTCCTCTTCTCACCCTGTCTCTTGCAAAAATGCTATATAGTCCTGACGAAAGGTCTCATCCCGAAAAGTCGACAGCGCTTCTCCCTATAGATGCTGCCTGGCTTGCTGCGTTCCACCAGCATTTTGTGTGGGGAGATCTTAAATTAATTTTTGGGACCTACTTTACTTTTTGAACAGACACAGATTATGGAGCCAAAGCAAAAGATCAGTAAGGTCATGGACTGCATCCAAATTGCAGAAGACGAGGTGTTAGTTATCTTGAGGTGAATTAGGTTGGATAAATTCCCAAGGCCTCAAAGATACTCTCTTAGATCTTGTGGGAGGCTACAGCTGAAGTTGTAGGAACCATGGCATAAATATTTCTTTATTTATTGAGATACAGTATGAAATTGGCCCTTCTGGCCTTCTGAGTTGTGCTGCCCAGTAATCCCCCAATTAAATCCCTAGCCTAAATGTGGGACAATTTACAATGACCAATTAACCTACCAACCTGAGCATCTTTGAATACCTTTCAATAATTTACCCAAAACTGAGTCAGGCATATCCGTCTATAACTTCCCAGCTTGTTCTTACTGTCTTTTTGAACAATGGAACGACATTATCACCAGGCCCTCAGACTGATTAACTCACGCTGATTTGAGTGTATTTCTATGTTACGTTGACTGTTCTATTTATTATAAATTATTATAAATTGCACATTGCACATTTAGACGGAGACATGATGTAAAGATTTTTACTCCTTATGTATGTGAAGGATGTAAGAAATAAATTCAATTCTTTCTGTCCTCCAGCACCTCACCTTTGGCAAAGGATGTTTTAAATAGGGTGGCATGGTAACGCACGATGCTTTACAGTATCAGCGACCAGGGTTGAATTCCTGCTGCTGCCTGTGAGGTGTTCGTATGTTTTCCCTATGACCACAGGGGTTTTCTCCAGGACAAGACTTACATAGTGTATGGTAGGGCTCTGAGGAGTATGGTAGATCAAAGGGACATGGGAATACAGATCCATAAATCCTCTGAATTAGTTTGGACTAGTGCAGGTGAGTGCAAACAGGCTTTTCCCCCTCAGGCTGAGTGAATGTGGAACTAGAGGTAATTGGTTCAGTGTGAAAGTTGAAATATTTAAGGGGAATCATAGGGGAAACTTCTTCACTCAGAGAGTGACGTGAGTGTTGAAGGAGGTACCAACAGAAATAGTTGGCGTGGATTAAATTTTAATATTTAAGAGAAATTTGGATAGATGCATGGATGGGGGTGATTTGGAGGGGATAGATTCTGGATGCAAGTGGATGGAACTAGGCAGACTAGGTCGGATGGAGTATGTGGGCCAAAGTGTTTGTTTCTGTGCTGTAGTGCTCTATGACTCAATAACTCTTGTCTTATTCTGAATAAATAGTTACAGGTTCAAGTTCCACTCAACAGAAATGAGTCTCTGATCCATGTGCCAGAGAAATCTTAAATTGATGTTCTGCCTGCTGTTGTAGATGGCATAAGGGATCTCATACTACAGGAGCTGGTAGGTTTTTCAGATGACTTGATTGATATTCTTTGTTAATCATCACTGAAGCAATTTATTTATTCAGGACCATATAGCTGCTGTTTGTGAATCTTGCTGTGTATAAAATAGTTGAGTATTTTTTTCTATGCACGTTTTCAAAGATTACCTCAGTGGTTGTTGAGTACCCAGGGACAGGCTGAGATTATCAAAAGCAGTTTCATACACAAACTCTTACTTTTTCCTCTCCTATTGTTAACGTCGCTGTTATTTAACGCATGTTTAATTCTTTTTTTTCTGTTGTAGGAGAAGTTGCTTGAAGATGACTTTATTATCCTTGAACTCACTTTTTGAAGGAGGTTTCAGGATATATTCCAAAGCAGGCTAATAAATATAAGTTATTATTAACTTTGCAGCTTTAGTCACATAAGAATCATGTTCATTATCACTATTACGTTTTTCTTTTTGTTTTCTGGCAGCAGACTGCCTTCCATACCATCACCTACTTAAATGAGTCTGTGATTATCAACTCCATTGCTACAAATGGCCCCACACTACGATTAACTGTGAGATAGTCATTGAAGAAGAGATTGCAGCATGTATCCCTGATGTGAATAGTTTAAAAAGATGCCAAATCATTGATAGTACAGCTAGTGATGAGATCTCAAATTATCTTGACCTTTGAAAGCTGAGGCTAGCAGATGCTATATTCAAGATATCTGAATTGAGGTGCTTTCAATGATGTCTGATTGACCGATGGACAATATGACCCAAATTATTTTTATGAGCATTCAACTAAGATCATTGTTTGTACCCAAAGCTTCAATTTATGATGACAGAGGATTAACACAGGAAAGCTTGACTTTTGACATCACTAGGTCTGGTAAATGACAGACAAGTTAGAGTGAACACATACAAAATGCTGAAGGAACTCAGCAGGGCAGGCTGCATCTATGAAGCGAAATAAATAGTCCATATTTCATCAGGGTTGGAAAGCAAGGGGATAGAGGCTAGAATAAGAATGTGTGGAAAGAGGAACAAGTACAAGCTGGCAATACCAGGTAATAGGCACAACCAGGTGAGCAGGAGGAAGGAGGATGTAGGGAGGTGATAGGTGGAAGAGGTAAAGGGCTAAAGAAGAAGGAATCTAATAGTAGAGTCCAGTGGACCATGAGAGAAAAGGAGGGAAGAGAGGCCCGAGAGGAAGATGATGGGCAAATTAGGAGAAGACAAGGGGTGAGCAGGAAGCCAGAATGGGGGAATGGGAAAAAGGATGGAGTGGGGAGAAATTAACAGAAGTTGGAAATTGGTGTTCATGCTATGAGGTTGGAGGCTGCACAGACAGAATATGAGATGTTGCTCCTCCAATCTGAGGGTGGCCTCATCGTGACTGACATGTTGGAATGGGAATAAGAAGAAGAATTAAAAAGGTTGGCCACTGGAAAATCTCACCGTTTGTGGTGGACAGAGAGAAGGTTCTTGATGAAGTGGCCTCCCTACCTATGTTGGGTTTCTCTTCGGTGAGCATCGGGACACTGGATATAGCTGATGAGTACAAAAGACTTGCAGGTGAAGTATCACCTCACCTGGAAGGATTGTTTAGGCACCTGAATGGCGGTGAGGGAGGAGGTGTTGGGGTAGGTGTAGCGCTTGTCCCACTTGCAGAGGTAAGTGCAAGGAGGGAGATCAGTGGGGAACGAACAAGGAAGTCATGCAGAGAGTGATCCCTGTGGAAAGTGAAGAATGGGAGAATGGGAAAGCTGGGTTTAGTGGTAGGATCCTGTAATGAAGAACAATGTCCTGATTGTGGAGGCTTGCAAGTGGTAAGTAAGGAGAAGGGGAGCTCTATCATATACGGTCGGAAAATGCGGTGGGAGGTAAATGTCCAAGAATTGGAGGAGAGCCCAATCTTTTTTCCCAGATTCTCAGACACACAGACATCAGGCCTCCAACTTCAGAGATCACTCCGTGATGCTGGTCACAAGTTTGAACTTCAGGCCTCAACTTCTGGATGAGAAAGGGTCTCCAACACAGGTACTTGTGCCTCCTTTGGGCCTCTGTCTTCAGTCTCTTGCTTTGCCCTCTGGACTTCACTGGGTTTGACCTTCTGGCCTCTATTTCTGGACTTTTATTGCCTTTGGCCCCAGTGACTCTCACTCATACCCACTCAGACTTCCCTCTCAGGACCAGTCTCCAACTTAGGGATCAGTAGTCTCCTCAGTGCCTGCAATACGATTTCTAGGATTGCTGACGTTTGACAGCAGAGTGCTCCGACCTGGACTTGTCTGTTAATTTGTCATTCCTCTCCCAAAACTCTAACCTGACCCCCAACTCCTGCACTTGATCCCAAAGCCATCCCTATACACCCCAAAAAATATCTCAGCCATTGGTTGACATTGCTACTTGGTGCCATTGTGACACATGGGTGGTCAATTTTTTTCCCTGAGGGATGTGAATGAACCTGAGTTTCTCTTATAGCAACCCCCTATTTTCATAGTCAATTTACTTGACTTTCTTTTTATTCTCAAATCATTTAATTTAATCCCCATTGGTGAGGAAATGATGTTCTAAGTCCAGATACTGCGAATTGCCCACTCCTTTACAGTGTATTTACCATGCCCATACAAACCACATTTGTGTTTGCCATTGGAAGTAGGGGTCCTAGACCTATGTACCCATGGGAAAATGCAAGAAATCTCTAGGCCGTATTTTCTGAATACACTTCCGTTTTCCAACACCTGCTGTTTATTTTTTCTTGCCAGTTACTAACTCTGTGCTCCCTCTACTGGACATCATGCCGATTGCACATAAGTGAAACATCATGCTAATCATGCCATAAACAATGCTTTTGCATTTTGCTAATAACTTCAGAGCTAAATTACAGATCTGATAAAATCAAACACCCAAAGGACTTTCAAACAATTCTGAGCAATGTATGTCTAACCTTGATGTATACCATTGCATGGTAGTCCTTTGTGAAAGATTTTTTTTTGTTTCATGCAACATTTTAAATCTGCAAAGTTTAGCTGGAGCATTGTATTCAGCTCCTTGAACATTTTGGTAATAACTGGATAAATGTGCGGAAGCTGAATGCATATGTCCAAGAATAGTTTTGAAAGACTATATTCCAAGGATAATTTGGGGTGAATGATAAAAGCAGATTAAATTTTGTGTGAAGCATTGCCATGAAATAATAAGGACTCTGGGTCCAAAATGAGTTTTGCAATAGAACTTTTGTTTCCTGTTATAATTGCAGAGTAGCTTCAGGGAGCTGGAAGTTTCTTTAATGTGTTGTAGAATTTTGGAGTAAGTTTTACTTGAGTCAATAAAAAAAAACAGGTTTTTTAGTAGAGTGGCCACTATGGAGCAGCTGTTGTATGAGTGGACAGTGTTGGAGTGGAGGACTGAGGCTTTGGGTCAAGAGGCTTCAGTGAGAAGAGGCAGAATCAGAGCTGAGTAGCAGGTAAGAACAAGTAAAGATTTTTCATTATATATAGCATTAGTTTCATGTAACAGGAAAGATACAAAATCACAACGAATTAAATAAAATAGGGATGCAGCATGAGTGTTGCTCCACTACGTAGGAGCTGGTGGACTCCATTGTTGTTCCTGTTGACCGCACCGGCAGCAATTGTTGGCTGCTTGAAGAACTCAGGCTCTAAGATGGTGACCTGGAATCTGAACTTCAAATAGTGTGATGCATCAGCGAGGGGGGGATTTACCTGGACACTGTGTTTCAGGAGAAAGTCACACTCAATAGATTAAAGATTTCAAATTCAATCTGTGATTAGGGGCAAGAGGGTGTGCTTTCGAGTGAGGAGGGTGATGGAATCGCAGAGGTGGTGTTTGTGGAGCCTCAGCCTTTGAGCTTTTCCCACATGTCCGAGATTATTGCTCCCTCTGTGGATGAAGTGGGGGCCCTAGGAAGTACGAGCAACTGAACCAAGGTGCAGTTGTTCAGGGAGCCAGGCAAGAGGGGGGAGAACAACAGAAATGTAGTTCTGATTGGGGATAGTATAGTGAGAGGAATAGACAATACTCTGGGTTTAGAATATCTCATCTGAACTGCAGAGGAATTTGGAGTGGGAGGGTTAAGATCCAGTTGTCATGGTCCATGTGGGTATCAATGATATCGGAAGAACAAGGAAAGAGGTTCTGTTGAGGTAATTTGATCAGGTAGGGGCTAAGTTAAATGAGAGAGTATTCCAATGGGACAGGCTCCACCTCAACCAAATTATATTAGAAGGGCAGATAGGTGAGCAAAAGGGGTTTGGGGAGTCTGTTGTAAAAAATGACATCAAATCCTTAGAAAGAGGTGACATAGGATTGGAGATGTAGAATCCTGGTGAGTAGAGTTAAGAAACTGCAAATTTAAAAAGAGTCTGATGCGAGTTATATACAAGCCACCTAAACTGTAGCCAGGATGTGGGGTACAAATTCCAACCAGAAATAGAAAGAGCACGTAAAACGGGCAACGTTGCAATAGTCATGGGGATTTCAATATGCAGGTAGAATGGGAAAAGCAGGATCCTGGATCCCAAGAGGGGTAATTTGTTAAATGCCTACAAATGACTTTTTAGAGCAGCTTCTGGTTGAGCGCATGAGGGAAAAGACAATGGTGGATTGAGTGTTGTGTAATGGAAAAGATGATTAGGGAGCTGAAGGTAAAGGAATCTTTAGGAAGCAGTGATCATAATATGATAGAATCCATCCTGCCATTTGAGAGGGAGAAACCAAAATCAGAAGCTGGAGGATTGCGAAGCTTTTGAAAATAAGCAGAAGGCAACAAAAAAATCATTAAGGAGGGAAAAGATTAAATATGAATGTAATATAAAAAGGGTATCAGAAGTTTTTTTCAGGTGAAGTGAGAGTGGATATCAGATTGCTAGAGAATGATGCCGGAGAGATACTAATAGGGGACAAAGAAATGGCAGATGACTTCAGTAAGTATTTTTGCATCAGTCTTCACTGTGGAAGACACCAGCAGTATGCCAGAATTTCATGAATGTCAGGGAGCAAAATGTGAGTGCTTGGCAAGTTGAAAGGTTTCAAGATAGATAAGTAACCTGGACCAGATGGACTACGTTAACAGGATTCTGAAAGAGTTAGCAGAAGGGATTGTGGGAGCAATAGTAATGATTTTTTCAAGAATCACTAAATTCTGAATAGTTCTGGGGGACTGGAAATAACACTCCATTCTTTGAAAAGGGATGGAAGAAAAAGACATGGGAAAACATTCAGAAATCAGAGGTGCAAAGAAACTTGAGGGGTTAACTTGCACGTTGATTCAGTAGTAAGGAAGGCCATTTTGAGAGGGTCAGAGTACAAAAGTATGGTTGTAATGCTGAGGCTTTATAAGGCACTAGTCAGACCACACTTGAAATATGGCAAACAGTTTTGGGCCCGTTATTTAAGAAAGGATGCACTGGCATTGGAGCGAGTCCTGAGGATGTTTATGAGAATGATCCCGGGAATGAAAGAGTTAATGTATGACATCTCTGGGCCTGTACACACTGTAGCTTAGAAGAATGAAGGGGACTTCATTGAAACCTATTGTATATTAAAATGTGTAGATAGTGGATGTGGAGAGGATGTTTCTTATAAAGGGGGAGTCTAGGCCAAGAGTGCACAGCCTCAGAATATAAGGATGTACCTTTGAACAGAGATCAGGAGGAATTTCTTTCACCACAGGGTAGTGAATCTGTGGAATTCATTGCCATGGATGGCTGGGGAGACAGTCATTGGGTATTTTAAAGCGAAGGTTGATAGCTTTTTGATTAGTAGGGAAGTCAAAAGTTGCAGGGAGAAGGCAGGAGAATGGGACTGAGGGGGACAAAAATCAGCCATGACAGAATGGTGGAGTGCTCAGTGGCCCAATTGGCCTAATTCTGCTCCTATGTCAGACAGACAGACAACCAGACAGACAGACAGACAGACAACCAGACAGACAGACAGACTGACAGACAGACAGACAACCAGACAGACAGACAGACATACTTTATTGATCCCGAGGGAAATTGGGTTTCGTTACAGCTGCACCAACCAAGAATAGTGAAGAAATATAGCAATATAAAACCATAAGTAAATAAATAAATAATAAGTTAATAATGCCAAGTGGAAATAAGTCCAGGACAAGTCTATTGGCTCAGGGTGTCTGACACTCTGAGGGAGGTATTGTAAAGTTTGATGGCCACAGGTAGGAATGACTTCCTATGACGCTCAGTGTTACATCTCGGTGGAATGAGTCTCTGGCTGAATGTACTCCTGTGCCTAACCTGTGTCTTATGGTCATATGGATTAATATGTACCCCCTCCAACCCTGTCTATTGTTTTGTGTGTTCTCAATGTGGTTTCCTCTATACTGGTAAGATCAAGCAGAGACTGGGCAACCACTTTGTCAAACACCTACATTTTATCTGCAGTGGTCATCTTTAGCAACTCCCCTCCCCGGTTAGTCTATGAACACTGAATTCTCAAGTTTCAGGGAATTCTTGTTCCTTTCTTTCTCTTTCTGATCCGTTCTCATCCTCTCCTTAATCTTTGCTATCCACACCCTATTCAGCTTCCTTTTACTCAACTTTGCTGGTTCCTTTTGCATATCATCCATACCTCCTGAGCCATCTGTTCTGGTTTCATGGAACGTAGGACAGTACAACACAGAAACAGGCCCTTTGGCCCCCAATGTTGTGCTGATCCATTTAAATTAGTAATCAAATGGGCAACCTAACTAGTCCTGTCTGCCTACACAATATCCATATCCTTCAATTTTCTTCACATTTGTGTGCCTATTTAAATATCTCTTAAAAATCTTTAATGTATCTGCCTCTACCACCACACTAGCAGTGCATTCTGGGAACCTGCCACTCTTTCGGTAAGAAATAAAAAAATTCCCCTCACTTCTTTTGAAATTACCCCCTCTCTCACCTTAAATGCATGCCTACTGGTATTAGACATTTCACACTGGGAAAATGATACAGTCTGTCTATTCATTCCTCTCATAATCTTGTAATCTTGTCATAATCATATAAACCTCTATCAGACCCCCCAGGGAATACGACCCAAGTTTGTCCAACTTCTTGTTGTAGCACATCCAGCAAAATCCTGGTAAACATCTTCTGCACCCTCTCCAAAGCATTGACATCCTTCCTATAATGATAGAGCTGTATGCAATACTCCAGATGTAGCCTAACTGGAGTTTTGTAAAGCTACAACATAATTTCCTGATGTTTGAATTCAATGCCTCAACTTATAAATGCATGCATGCCATATGCCATCTTAACTACCCTGTGTAGGCACTTTCAAGGGGCTATAAACTTGGACCCCAAGATCCCTCTTGCTCATCATCACTGCTAAGGGTCTTGTGCTTAACAGTGTGTTGTCTCTTTACATTTGACTTACCAAGGTGCAACACTTCACATTTGTCCATGTTAAACTCCATCTGCCATTTCTCTGCCCATAGCTGCAACTGATCTATATCTCACTCTATTCTTTGCCAGTCTTCTACGCTATCCACAACACCATGGATCTTCGTATCATCTGCAAACGTACCAACCCACCCAGCTATATTTTCAACCAGGTCCATTATAAGCATTACAAACAGCAGAGGTCACAGTATAGATCCCTGTGGAACACCACTAATAAAAGTCCATCTAAAATAAATCACTTTAACAACCACCCTCTGTCTTTTATGGTTAATCCAGTTTTGAATCTAACCAGCCAACTCACCATGAATCCCAGACATGTTCTGGATGAGCCTCCCATGAGGGACTTTTTCAAATGCCTTACTGAAATCCTTGTAAACAACATCCACCGCCCCACCTTCATCACCTCGTCAAAATACTCAATTAAGTCAGTATGACATTACTTACCTTGCACAAAGCCATGCTGGCTTTCCCAATTAGACCATGGTTTTTCAAATGCTCATAAATCCTATCCCTAAGAATTCTCTTCAGTAACTTCCCTACCACTGATGGGAGACTCACCGGTTTATGGTTTCTAGGATTATACCCGGTTCCCTTCTTGATTAATGAACATTAGCTTGCCAGTCTTCCGAGACCTCACCTGTGGCTCGAGAGGACATAGAGATATTGGTCAAAGCTCCAGCAATCTCTTCCCTTATCCCTCCCAATAATCTGGGGTATATCCTCTCAAGCCTGGGTATTTATTCATCTTAATACTCCTTAAGGGACCCAATGCTACCTCCTCCTTTACCTCGAAATGCCCTAGCATATTAATATGCTCAGCATTGATCTCCCTATTCTACACATTCCTCTCTTGTCACTAGTTATCCTCTTGCTCTTTATGTATGTATAGAATGTCTTTAGATTCTCTTTAATTCTACTTGACAAGGACTTTTCATGGTCCTTCCTGGCTTTTCCTGGCCTTCTTGAGTTATTTTCTGGCTTCTTTATAATCCTGAAGGTCTCTGTTTGATTCTATCTTCCTAAGCGTTACATCATTTTCCTTTTTCTTCTTGACTAAATTCATCATCTCTTGTGACATCCAGTATCTCTTACCTTGCCATCTTTGTCCTTCCTTCCAACTGGAAAATACCTGTCCTGTACTCTGTGTAGTTGGTTTTTAAATGCCACAACCAGCTGGTGGTGTAGTGGCATCCAGAACAGACCTTGAAGCAAGTGGTCCCGAGCGAGTTTGAATCTGGATGGCCCCTTGCATGCTTTCCATCCATGTTGGGTTGAGTGTTGAGCTTGCAAATTGGCCTCATAAAAAAGAACAGATAAAAATGCTAAAGAAATGGCAAGGTTGCTGCCTTTTGCAACACAAGGCATGGAAAGGAACAACATATTGATGCCGGATGTGGACTTGCCTAAAATCAGCTGTTCCCAATTAACTCTCCCTAGTTCCTGCCTAATGCTATCTTCAATTTAATACACTTCTGCAGGGTCCATACTTAGCCTTATTTATAGTTACTGTATCTTAAAACTTAAGGAGTTGTGGTCACTTTTCCCTAGCCACTCACTCGTCACTTTCATTTCTTTTTATTTCCCAGTATATACATCTCCTGCTTATTTCCACCTATCTCTTCCCAGCTTCTGTTGTTATCTTCACCCTTAATTCCCTACTTCATCTGTCCTTCAATCCCTTCTCATCTGGATCTACTTATTGCTTATCAGCTCCTGCTCACCCTCCCTCTCACCTCTTTATACTGGTTAACTTTTATTTACACTCTGTCCTGATACAGAATCACAACCCAGAACAAGAACTATTCTTTTGCCTCCATAAATGCTGACTGTTCTCTGAGATCCTCAAACAGTTTGTTTTTTTGGATTATAAACTAGATGGTCTATTGTAGGTATTCAGGCTCTAACACGTCAAATGTTTTTCACCATCTGTGAAGAACAGGTCAAGACCCCAATGCTCCTTCTAGCAACACTGAAGAAGCTCTATTCCATCTTGGATAAGACAACTATTTTGTTTGATACCCTAAGCATATGCACTTCACATGCTGTCAATCTTTTCAATCACTTTAATTTCACTGGCTCTGATCAACTCATTTTCACTTTGGATACCATTCCCTCCTATACACTTCTATATCCCTTCAGGAAAGCCTTAAAGCTCTCTGCTTCTTTCTAGGCACCAGTTTCCTTCGAACTCCACCCTTGTCTGTCTGGCGGAACTGGTCCTCACTCTGAACAATTTCTATTTCGGCTCTTCCCACTTTTTCCAAACCCACAGTAGCCATGTGGACACCTTTTGGTCAGCTATTCGGAACAGTCCATGCTTCCCAACTCTTTCTATGCTAAATTGCTATCTGCATTGGTGGTGCTTCCTACACCCATGCTGAGCTCATCAATGTCATGAACTTTGCCTCCACCTTCCACCCTGCCTCAAATTTACTAAACCCATCTCTGACACCTCTTTCCTCTTTCTCAATCCTTTGCTTCGGGACATAGGCTGTCTCGTTATAAATTTTATAAACCTGACTTTTACAACCATCTTGACTATACATCTTCCCACCCTGTCACTTGTTAAACTGCTATTCCCGTTTCTCAGTTCCTCCATCCCTGCTGTATCTGTTCTCAGTATGAGACTTTCCATCCCAGAACATCTGAGATGTCATCCTTCTTCAAAGAACAGGGTTTTGCTCCCTCTGTCATGGAAGCTGCTCTCACTTACATCTTGTTCATTTCTCAGACATCTGCCCTCAACCGTTTTTCCCGCTGCTATAACAGGGATAGAATTCCCCTTGTCCGTACCACCTCATGAGACTACGCATCCAGCACATCATCCTCTGTAGCTTCTGCCATCTTCAACAAGAGTCAACCACTAAACGCATCTTCAAAATGGGTCTCAAAGCAATTCCCTTCACTTCTTTTACAACTTTTTATTTCTGATATGGTTCCACCTAGAGCCTGTAATCTACATTCAGGCCGATTACAGGCTGATCAGGTGATCTGGTGCTTTGCTCTCTCCAAGTCCACAAGGCTGTGACCAAAGCGTGCGGCACAGAAGCCAAGAAGCCTGGAGACGGGGTGCACGTGTATCTCCCTCCTCACTACCATTCAGGGCCAGAAATAGTCCTTCCAGGTGAGGCAACATTTCACCTGCCAGTCTGTTGGTGTCATCTATTGTATCTGGTGTTCCTGGTTTGGCCTCCTCCACGCCGGTGAGACCTGATGTACATTGAGGAACCCCTTCACTGAGCATCTTCACTCCATCTAGCACAAAGATAAAATGGCATGTCCCAGTGGCTACATATTTTAACTTTATTTCTATATATTAGTATTCTAGTGTATACTGCATAGCGTAAGGTTCTTCAACAGCATTTCCCAAGTCCATGACATGAAATATTAGGACAGTAAAAACTGATTAAACTATTTCCACCTACAAACTCCCCTCTAAGTTACACCATTCTGATCGGACATGTGTCACTATTTCTTCATTACTGCGATGCTGAAATCCTTGAACACTCTACCTGAAGTTCTTGAAAGCTTATTCCGTGGGCAGCTCTTTATAACAAAGGCTACAATGGATCAGCACATTGACTCAGTGCAATCTCAAGAACAACTATGGAAGGGAATGAAAAATTGGCTCTGCCATTCACATCCACATCATGCAGTTTAATTAAAAAACAGTGAGCTATTACAGCAGTGAGCCTTTACCTTAGTAGTACATTCCTGGTTTTGAGTAAGAAGGTGCATTGCTATCCCAATATAGTTTTAATGAATGATTGCTTCAGTTCTCCCTCCGAAGTCTTACTATTATTCAATGGTATATTTGTATATGGTTAGATGCCTGGACATTTGGGTTGTGAGAGCTCATAAATCACTCATTACTGACAGGAATCAACCAGTCAGAATCATCTATATGGCTACATTTGGACCATTCTGAGAATTCAAGGCTAACAGAATTCCTTTTGAGGAAGATTAGCCCAAGACAGCACTACTCACAAGGTGAAGGAGGTAAAAACTAACCTTCAGTAGCAGTAAAGAAACATATTATTTTTCATAGCAAATTCGTAACCACTAACCCTATATTTTTATTTTTTTTATTTTTAGTGCATCAATACCAGACAGGAAGAGGTGAGGTGCAAAATGGCCCATGGATTTGCTTCAAGTGACTCCCCGACTAATTTTCCCACAGAGCACTTAGTTTCAACACCCAGTACTAAGCAAGCAGTGGAATATATTTATTGAGCTATATAAGAAACTATTTACCACATTCCTTTAACAGCCATATTTTGCTTGTTTAAATTGGCATTTATTTTATATTTGTCAAGACATAGATTTATTTTAAAATACTAAACCTGTTATACATAATATACAAATGTAGAATCACTAAAATATTTTGTTATTCAAAAAGGAAAAAGTGAAAGTAAGTGAATAAGCATTCCCACTTTATTGATATAAGGTTCATATTTCAAAATTGGTAAGCTGTTTGGAATATAGCAGATAGTATTGCATAACACAATTTACGACAATAAATTCTTGACATCAATTGCTCAATCTTTAGCTCTGAAGTAGACAGTTATACAACATTTTGCATTTCAATACTACAAAGTGGAATTTGACAGCATTGAACAAGGAGTGCACTGAGATAGTTTGGGATCACTGTATATGTCATCAAAATAATATACTACAATCTGTTGCAATTTTCTCAATGAAGTCAAGGTTATGATTTTCCCCATATAAATTTTAAGACTTTGCACAATGTATCTGAAATGATAAGGTTTGATGTCAATGCAATATAAACAATGCTTGCATCTGAAACCTTGTTAGCCAGCCAGCAAAGAAATGGCTAAATCGACTGGGTTAAATTAGGGACAGGAAAAGTTCATACAACCCTCAACTCCATTCTGACATTGCATTAAGTCACAGTTGATCTCCACTTAAATTTCACTTAACCATTATTTCCATGACTATAGAGAGCCTTAACTAATAAATATGAAACTCAAATAAATGTTCAAAATGCATTGTTTTTGGCGTTACTTAGAAAAATGAAATTACAGGAATGAAATGTGGATAATCTTAGAAAATTTTCACATGGCAACAGGAGTTTACAATTAGAACTGTCCTTCTGAGGATGGAATATATGCTTGAACATATTGTAAATGTACCCATATTGATGGAAACACTTATCTTTCAGTGTGTTTTGTATGAACGTGGAATTTGTAAGAACAGTAATTTTCTAGTCCACCAAGCAGCAATTTATGGGGGAAAAAGCATGAGCGAATGAAAGAGTTGTTCTGAGATCTGGCATTGAATCAGTGGGATGAATGGCTCCCTCCTATGTTAAAAACAAATAGAAGGAATAAACTTTATCCTTCCCACAAAAGAGAATAGTTTCACATCTTCCTGTGTTACAAAAAAAATCCACTGGGGGAACTGTGTGGGTCAAGCAGCATCTGTGGAGGTCGAGCGGAAGAAATTATTGACAGGACAAGATGACACATTAGGATTCTAAGATTTGAGGACTTATTGTCTGGTCCTGAGGAAGAGTTCATACCCAAAGATATCGACAATTCCTTTCCCCCAATAGATGCTGCATGATCTTTTGTATCATTTCAGCAGATTGTTTGTTGGTCCTCATTTCAGCATTTTTCAATCTCCTTTTTCAAACCTTTTTCCATTCCTCTGAAAACTCTTTGTATCCTACCCATAACTCATTCTCCCACTTAGCCACCTCCAACGGGATCCCACCACCAAGCACATTTTTCCCTCCCCCCCCCCTTTCTGCTTTCCGCAGGGATCGATCCCTATGTGACTCCTTTGTCCATTTGTCCCCCCCCCCCATCCTTTCCCACTGATCTCCCCTCCTGGCACTTATCCTTGTAAGAGGAACAAGTGCTACATCTGCCCTTACACGTCCTCCCTCACCACCATTCAGGGCCCCAGACAGTCCTTCCAGGTGAGGCGACACTTCACCTGTGAGTCAGCTGGTGTGATATACTGCGTCCGGTGTTCCCGGTGTGGCCTTCTATATTTTGGTGAGGCCTGGTACAGACTGGTAGACTATTTTGCTGTACAGCTACACTCTGTCTGTCAGAGAAAGCAGAATCTCCCAGTGACCACACATTTTAATTCCACATCCCATTCCCATTCTGATATGTCTATCCGTGGCCTCCTCTACTGTCAAGATGAAGCCACACTCAGGTTGGAGGAACAACACCTTATATTCCATCTGGGTAGCCTCCAACCTGATGGCATGAACATTGATTTCTCTAACTTCTGTTAATGCCCCCTCCCCTTCTTACCCCGTCCCTTATCTATCTATCTATCTATCTATCTATCTATCTATCTATCTATCTATCTATCTATCTATCTATCTATCTATTTCCTTTATTTTCTTTTCTCTCTCTGTCCCTCTCACAATCACTCCTTGCCTGCTCTCCATCTCCCTCTGGTGCTCCCCTCCCCCTTTCTTTCTCCCTAGTCCTCCTGTCCCATGATCCTTTCCCTTCTCCAGCTCTGTGTCCCTTTTGCCAATCACCTTTCCAGCTCTTAGCTTCACCCCTCCCCCTTCTGCCTTCTCCTATCATTTTGGATCTCCCCCTCCCCCTCCCACTTTCAAATCTCTTATTATCTCTTCTTTCAGTTGGTCCTGACAAAGAGTTTCGGCCTGAAATATCGGCTGTTATTCTTCCTATAGATACTGCTTGGCCTGCTGCGTTCCACCAGCATTTTGTGTGTGTTGCTCCCACTTAGTTTTGATGGCGTAAATCTTTGTATTGTTCACTCTGATTTTCCATCAGGGTTACTAAAATAAATTGTAAATAATCGAGGGGCTAAGACCTTCATAGTAACTGCAATGACTTTTCTACATGAGATAATGGTAAGCAACACACTAATCACTGCCAGTGTCAAATACTGGCTGGCTAAAATGCATTAAGAATATTTTCTTAGTCAAGAGGCCACACATGATACCACACACTTATTGGTGACATGTCACATCTACATTCACTTGCCTGCCACATGTAAAATGGTACATAAAAGGATTTTCTTTCTGCCTATGAGCTTGAAGTACACCAATCCCCAGCAAGAAAGCACACATTCCAGGTTTTTGAATTGTGCATCCCATGCATTTATACTTTTTCAATATACAGCAGATAAACAAACAATAAAAGGTTACACTGTCCTTAAAATCTGAACAATATTCCTGGATCTTCCAGAGATTACTAGCTTCAATAAGCTTCCTGCAAGTACATGTACTTATTTAGAATACCTAGCCACAGACCATCATATCTAGTTTGTGTATCCTCTAACCAAGAACAAAGGAAAATAAATATTTCATTCTATTGCATGAACAATCAGGCACAGACCAAATGCCTAATTGGTTTCAATTGGCACGATTAAACACAAGTCTTTGAATATATTACAAACATATTCTTCAGTACAATTGATTAGTAACAGAAGACTGCTCAAAATACAAAGTCAAATAAAGTACAAATGTAACCAAAAGTATTATTATCTTCATAAATTAAGAAGTAGTAGCAATATTGCCTAATCATGAAACAATCTTCCATGAAGAACACACATCACAGTTTTCTATGGCATCTTATTCTGCACTGGATATACCCATGGCTCGGCTTTTGAATAGGTTGCTTGGTGCAGAACTAAGCCACGTTTGTCAGAAAGTTTCAAACAACGTCCTCTGCTTGTTCGCTTGATACCAAGATGTCTGCTTTCCCTGTGATGTGAATTCGGCCTCAGAACATGATCAGTCCATTCAACAATAAAGATCTTCCTACAACCACATCAGCTTGTTGTTGTTTAAAGTTAATAGGAAAAAAGTTGCTTATTTGACTAAGGTGTTCAGCATCCCTTGAACATCAAAATAAAAGATTAAATTATCAACTTCAGCACAGGAGGAGGGAAAACTGGGTGAAAGTGAGAGGAAGGAGTTACATAACTTCAGCTTTTTTAATATTTTGTAGTCATTATTAAATTGATATGAGATTACAAATTCATCAATTATCAAAATGCAGGCAATCAGTAGATCATTTAGCCCTGCTTGGACATTCAATATGACCAAGGCTGATTCTTTATCACAATACCATCTTTCCACTTTCTCCCTTTATTCCTTGACACTTCTTGCATCTAATGCTTCTCTTTGGGGAAAAAAATCAGTTGCATAATGTTGGCAAGGATAGTGTTCTGCAAATGATTTTCATGGAAATTTCTTTAGCCAGAGAGTGGTGAATTTGTAGAATTCTTGCCACTGGCAGCTGTGGGGGCCAAGTCTTTATGTATATTTCAGACAGAATTTGATAGATTCTTGATTAGTTAGTGCATGAAGGGATACGGGGAGAAGGCAGGAGATTGGCTCCGAGGAAAACTGGATCAGCCATGATGAAATGGTGGAACAGACTCAAAGGGCCAAATGGCTTAATTCTGCTCCTATCTCTAATGGTCTTATAAAAATCTTTTAAAAATTATGTAGTACTTAATTAAGTAAATTTTATAGGTGTGTAATCCCTCTGCATCTTGCAAGTAGGATGTGTTTAGTAAAACTGTTGTGTAACACTGCACTTAGTAACTCTCTACACAGAACCACTCAATGTACAATCTAGTTCACTAAACTTCATAGATGGTTTTTATCAAATACAGTTTTCCCAAGGTGCTGGACAGTTTCAATTAATAGCTTCTGTGCCATTCTAAATCTTTGTTTTGAAAATGTAACCCATTTTTTGTACCAATTTCCATACAATTTAATATAAAAATAATCTGAGTATAATATACTTCATATATTTAAAGCACACAAAGACACAAAATATAGGTTCAATCATGTTTTTAAAAATTACTTGACAAATCCGCAGTCTAGTTTAACAGAAACATTTGGTCTAGAGTACCTCTGTTGGATATTGCAAAAATAAGATTCAGAAACATATAAATTCTGTTGAATTTGTTAAATTCTGCTCAATATTCTTCCAAAAGTCACAAACAGTAGCTTCACATACAAAACATGCATATTTCAGCAATGAGACCTAGCTTACACCATGTACAGTATTTTATCTTTAAGTGAATAAATAGTCCATGAAAATGATGCTTAACAAATTTAAAACAATGCATTGTAAGAAATTGGGATTCTAAAACAGCTAATGCTAATGCCATAAAAATGCAATAAAGGCAACAAAATACAGAGAGGCTCAGAAAGGAGGCTGCATTAAAAGAGTGATTCTGTTTTCTATTATGCCTGGTTGTAAGAGAACATAATTGAAGGAAACTCATATATGAAGCACAGAAACGAGTTCCGTTTAAGCTTTCATGAATGGCTCACCTGCCAAAATTAAACAATCAATTTAGTTACATATTTAATTGAATTTAATATGCAGGGAGATCCAAGACTCAGTGTACAAATGACAGCCATCCCTAGACATACATTATTATTATTTGTATAATTTACCATAGGTTTTAGAAAACAGAAAAAGTAAACAATTAATCCTCCAGAGCGTTGATGATGCTACTTGAACAGACATTGAATATTAATATGAAGCAGTTACAATCAATAAAATGCCAACTGATGAGGCAGAATGTTAGACAGGAAACAATTTAAAATATTCACCTTAATGTGCAAATATCTCTCAGAGTTTAAATTGTGCAGCCTTCATTTATTGCAAACATTGGAATGTCAAACACATTAAGCTGTTGTCTACTAAAGAAACATAAGTATCATTCTTGTATATGTTTCCTTTCATAAATGTTCACTATTATTTTTTAATCACATCATTTTGCATTTCTGTAACATACGAACACAGCCTGCAACAGGAATCACAAGATATTAACTACTCTTAGCTTTTCACAGTTTTGCAAACCTGCAGTGAGCATTTGCAGCAGATATAACATGAAGAGTTTGATTCTGTGTTCCATCTTCCAAAGTTCTGTCCGAATGGTTTCTGTATATACCGATTGATTATGAGATTTTCAGACGTACGTTCAAGCATCACTTTGACACAAAAGGACTGTTGTTCCTCACAGTATTTCGTACCTGTCAAAGTTATTACTTGCAGCGGAAGTTGAAATTCATGCAATAGCAGCAAAGGATCTCTTTGAACGTCTTGCGCATCTCTTGACTCCGGAAGGCATAAATAATCGGGTCAATGACTGAATTGCACATGATGAGAATCAAGTAGGTGTTAAAATGTGAAGTGTAACATATACAGTATGGATTTTTAGGGCATGATATAATCATGATGAGGTGAAGGAAAAACGGTGCCCAACAGATGATAAAGATTCCAAGCAGGATAGTGATGGTAATTGCCCCTTTCATACATGTCCTCTGATGGACCACACCGGGGACTGGAAGTGTAGCGATTCTTTTAATGTGTAGTCGAGCAAGCATGAACATGTGGACATAAAGAGTAGTCATGAGGAAAAGCATGACGAAAAACATGGTGATAAGGCAAATGATGACGGTTTGACTCTCTGAATATATGATGAAGATGATACCACAGAAAATACAAAAAATCCAGATAACTACGATCAAAATTATAGCTCGCTTTACCGTCATGATGCTGTGGTAGCGCAAAGCATAGAAGATAGTGATGTACCTGTCGATGGCAATGACCAATAGATTGCATATTGAAGCTACTAAAGAAATGCAGATCATTGAGTCAAACACATTATCCATTTGCTGAATGAGCTGGTCATTTGCAATTAAAAAGCCATTCTTTAAAAATGCCATCACTATTGTCTCCAAGGCATTGGATACACTTACCAGCATATCAGCCACTGCTAAACTACACAGGAAAAGGTACATGGGAGAATGGAGGTTCTTGTTCTTAGCAACAGCCAGGATGACCAGAACATTTTCTAGGAAGCTGATGATGCCCAGACAGAAAAACAGTTCGGCTTTAATTGGCACCTGCTCGCAAAAGCCTGTGCCGTTCCTGTTGTTCAGGATGCTGCTTTCATTCAGATCCTCTGTGCCGTTCCTCATCGCAGGATGAAAGAAGGATATTGAAGGTGTTGAATTCATCTTGACAATGACAGAGTTGTACTTCTAGAAGCAAAGCTTAAACAGAATGAAATTTGTTCTCTGTTGCTTCAGGAGAGTTCCATTAATTCATAGTGCAGAGGCTTGAGGTTGGCTTATCATTCTTCACAATTTCAACTAATAGTAATTGATCCGTTTCAGGCCACCACAAGACCTACTGCTGTTGATATAAAGAATACCAAAACAGAAAGTTCCCTACTTTTCTTTCTTTCTCTTCATATGCAGAGAATTAATGCATTCCTTTAGATGTGCTGACTGATGTTTCAATGCATTTATAGTCCACTGACAGGCAATAGCTCCTCCCTATCCTTTCAAGATTTAAAATGTCCATTGAAAGTGGAGGTTTATGACTGATTGGCAGAGAATTGCTGCTCCAGTCAGCAGCGATGTTCTGGAAATGTGGGATGGTCTTCATACTCTTCAGTGTCACTATGCTTGTAACTTGGTGCCCTCTTGTGTTATTATTTGTGAGTGCACATCTACAGTAAAGTTTTTATATCAGCATACTTGTATTTTTCTGTGGGCTGTCAGCTTCTCTCATTGGAGGTAGCATTGAACACAGACAGCCCCGGCATATTAGTCAAGCTCTGTTGAAGATTTTTTAAAACCTGGGCACCACAGCAAGTTCAATGGCAGAGGGAAAGCTTGCTGAGATACGACAGCAAACTGAAAATTCTTACATGGCCATAACCAACAGTTTGCATAATAACAGTTTGCCACAAAGGAAATGCAGATTACTGAGTCAAAAGCTTTGTCCATTTGTTGAATGAACCAATCATTTCCTTTGGGAATTTGAGGTGAGTTTGGTTCAGAGGTGCAGGCAGCAGGTGCATGAGATAGTTTATGGCGGTGCAATCTGTCTAATACATGTACCTAATCTCCATTGAAAATTTTGTGTATGTTACTCGGTGAAACTTTTAAATGCATAACCTTATACACATTCTTCTCTTACTTCCCCTCTTCAGTAACTTGCATTAAGCTTTTAAGTTAAGTTTAGGCTATGTCTTGGATATGTACAATAGCTTACCCTAACTGACTCACCTGGAAGGGCTACTTAGGGCCCTACAGAACACAGAAAATTGCAGGGGGGAAGGAATGATACGTTTGGTGGGTGGGATCCTGTTGGAGATGGCGGAAGTTGTGGAAAGTTATGTGCTGGACACAGAAGCTGGTGGGATGGGTTGTAGGTATGGACAAGAGGAACCCATTCCCTTGGGGTGGTGGGAGGATGGGGTGAGGGCAGACGTGCGCAAAATGGAAGAGATGTGTTTGAGGGCAGTGTAGATGGTGGAGGAAGGGAAGCCCTTTCTTTGATGAAGAGGGGCATCACTATATCCATCGAGTTCTTCTGTAGAACATTCCATTGGATGTTTTTGAGGTCTATCACTCTCCATGATGCCTCCCTGCCTGATCTAGCATTTTCTATTTTCATTTCAGAAGGGCAGAAGGGATTTGGGGTTGGACTGGCTGCTGAAATGTCACAACATGTCTCACTGAAAGGATAATTCTACTGGAAATTGCAACTTTGGTTAAAAGGAAGTCCAGCAATTGTAGACTATTAAAATAATTGTGTTAAAATATATATTAAAGCATGGTGTTCTCATTTATCTATAGTTTTATCAAAGTTGGTACCATTATAGCTCCTTCAGCTTTGTGTGTTCCTTTAAAATGCTTTCCAGCATTTCAATTGTGTTATTTGTATTAGCATAAATTTAATAGTAACTGACCTTTACCTAAATAAATTCTCTTGGGTTAGTAAACTTCAACTCCCACAGATTACTTGGTATATTGGTTCAGAAGTGCTTTTAAAGTTCCTCGCACCTGATGTTCTAGAATTTAATAAACTGTAGGGCTTTCCAGCATTCAGCAAATATCAAGGATTGTGAAAACTTCCTAACAAAAACTTTAGTTCAGAAGTTCTTTGGCTTTTAGTTTGCATTCTTTATATTACTAATCATGTTTAAAGGCAAAGCACAACTATTTAATTTTGGTTGAAAGGTAAAAGAACTGCAGGTGCTGTTGCCTAGAATCAACTCCTGCATAGCGAGCACTTGCACCCGCTGCAATTCACCTGTCGCCACAATACGTAGGTCTGCAGCATGATGCAATCTCACTGGTTCTCCACTCAGCCTTGGATCACCTGGGCAATAGTTATACCTGCATCAAGCTGTTGTTTATTGATTACAACTCAGTGTTCAACACAATCATACCCTCAGATCTAATCAACAAGCTGCAGAGACTTGGCATCTACACCACCTTCTGCAACTTGATCCTTGACTTCCTCACCAGGAGACCACAGTCTGTGCTGATCAGAAATAACATCTCTGCCTTGCTGATAGTACACCTCAAGGATGTTTGCTTAGCCCGCTGCTCTACTCTCTCTACACCCATAACTGTGTGGCTAGGCACAGCTTAAATGCCATCTAAAAATTTGCCAATGACACAACTATTGTTGGCAGAATTTCAGATGGTAATGAGGAGGTGTACAGGAGTGAGATAGATCAGCTGGTTGAGTGGTGACCTGGCACTCAATGTTAGTAAGTCCAAGAAATTGACTGTGGATTTCAGGATGGGGAAGTTGAAGGAACACACAACAGTTCCATCACAGCAGTGGAAAAGCTGACCAATTTCAACTTCCTGCGTGTCAAATCACTGAAGATCTATCCTGGAACCAACATATTGATGCAATTACAAAGAAAGCACAACAGTAGTTGTATTCTATTATGACTTTCAGGAGACTTGGTACAGTATGTCACAAATGACAAGCATAAATTTCTGCAGATGTACCTTAGAGATTAATCTAACCTGTGGCATCCCTGTCTGGTCTGGGGCGACAACCACACAGGGTCGGAAGAAGCTGCACTAGCCTCCGCAGCCTCGAGGACACCGTTGAAAGATGATGCCTCGAAAGGTGGCACCCAGCACGGAGAATCCTCATCATCCAGGACATGCCCTTATTGCTACCATCAAGAAGGTGATTCAGGAACCTGAAAACACACTCTCAATGTTTCATGAACATCTTCTTCCTCCCTGTCATCAGATCTCTGAATGGACTATGAGTTCATAAACACTAGCTCACTATTTTTTCCTCTCTTTTTTGACTACTTAATAAATTTAATTTATTAAATTATTATATATACACTTCTAATTGTAATTTATAGATTTTATTATTACATTTTGCAATGTACTGCTGCTGCAAAACTACAAATTTCACTACATATGCCAATGGTATTAAACTTGTTTCTGATTCTGATTCTGCCAGCAATCAAAATCTCACTGAAATAGTCAACACACTTTTCATAAATGCAAATTTATTAAAGATAAAAATAGGAAATGTTGGAATGACCCAACAAGTCTGTGCAGAGAGAAGCAATTAATGTTTTATAATGGTGATCTTTCATCAGAATTGGAAAATGGCAAGGATGCAACACATTTTAATTTACACAGATTGTGGAGGAGGGAGAGGAGGAAGAGCATTAAGGTATGCAGTAGATGAGGTGCAAGAGAAAATGAATGACTCATTCATTCTGAAGTGCTCACAGAAGGAGGGTGATAAAGGTTGGAATATAGGGAAGAGGGTAGGTATACACAGGGGGAGAGAAATTAACTTTCAAGTACCAGGAGAGGAAAGAACGAAAATATTTGAATTTTGAAAATGTGCAGTATGAGACTAAAGTACCGTAGTTGATTACCTGAAATTATTGAATTAAAGACTACAGCATCTTGTGTGTGCCACTCTTAAAAACAGTCGTGTACCTGGTCAGAAGCTGCGTGCTATTCCCAGAGATTACATTGGTCTTTGTTGGAAAAGTGTGAGTGGCCAGAATGAAAGGTTAGAGTGGGAGTGTGATTAAATCTTGAAGCAACAGGCTTGATCATGATCATCTTGTGGACTGAATAGAGATGTTTTGCAAAGCAATCTGCATTTGCTTTCTTCAATGCATATGAGATCACATCAAGAGTACCTCATAGAGTCAATTAGGTTGAAAGAAATTCAAGCGAATTATTGCTTTTTCGTGACAAATTTTGAGTGTCTGAATGGCTTGATGGGAAGTGGTAAAAGGTGAGGTGAGCATCTTCTATGGTTGCGTTGAAAAGGAGAGTGTATGGGAGGAGAAGGATAGTAAATAAAATAGCTATGGTTGTTAGTCCTATCATTTATGGTAGTAATTATAGTTAAGAAATGGGAGTGGTTAGTTTAAGTAGTTTTGGCATGGACTAGATGGACCAAAGGGCCTGTTTCTGTGCTGTACTTCTCCAGGACTCTATGACTGTGCCTCTAAATAAAGAAAGTATCTTGGCAACACTGGCATAGAATATGTCATTGTTATACAACTTATGAAGGCGATGAAAGGTGTCACAGGAGTCAGAGTGGGAGAAATTATAATTTCCACTTCAGAAGATAGATTAGCAGATAGAGAAGATAGAAAATGAATGGAACTGTCAGAGACAAGAAGAAAGTGAGAACAGGATCAAAAGTGACAGTAAGCATAATGAACCCTCTGAGTTCATTATGGGAGCAAGAAAGAGTACCAACGCAATCAATCAATGTTACAGGCAAAGTGTGTGTGGGAATTGAGGTTCTGGTGAGAGAGGGATCCTGCAAGGTAATGAACCAAGGAATGACAGACTGTTTCATGTATCCATAAACCTGGGTGTGACTTGGACCAATCTGGTTCCCATAACTATCCCTTGATAAGGGAGTTAAAGGAGAAGTTGATCAAAGTGAGAACATCTAACTGAGCAGGAAGCGTGATGAGGACTCAGAGAGAATTGAACATGGAACATTACAGCACAGTACAGGTCCTTCAACTTATGATGTTTTCCCAGCCTACTCTAAGATCATTCTAACCCTTCCCTCGATATAGCCCTCCATTTTTCTATGATCCATGTGACCTATCAAGGTTTCTTAAATGCCCCTAATGTATCTGTCTCTACCACATCCACTGGCAGGGTGTTCCATGTATTCACCACTTGCTGTGTAAAAACTTATCTCTGACATTGCCCTTCTAGTTTTCTAGAGCACAATATTACCTCCTGGCTCTTGAACCTGAGTAACGAAGACCAACACACCAAATGCCTTCTAAACCACTTTATCAACTCACTGGACAATATTGAGGGACCTATGGATGTGGGCCCCAAGATCCCTCTGTTCCTCCACACTGTTAAGAATCCTTCCATTAACCCTTCCTTCACACTTGACCTTCCAAAATACTTTTCAGGATTGAGCTCTATCTGCCACTTCTCAGCCCAGCTCTGCATCCTGTCAATGTCCTATTGTAACCTTTGACAACCTTCTGCACTATTTAAAATATCATAAAACTTTACTTCATCTGCAAATGAACCAATCCACTCTTCAAATTCTTAGCTGTCATTTGTAAAATATCACAAATAGCAGGGGGTTCCAGAATAAATCCGTGCGGAGCACCACCACAGGTAGAATACATTCCGTCTACAACCACTCGCTATGGGCAAGCCAATTCTGAATCTGGATAACACATCTCCTAACTTCCTGAACGAGCCAACCATGGGGAACCATATCATGTGCTTTACTGAAATACTGTACATTAGACTTCTATTCAATGGGAAAGTGAAAGGTCCACAGACCATTCTGATGGAGCATGGAGATGCAGAGTGATTTGAATTCCATGGTGAAAATGGGCTGGTTGGGACATTAAAATTAAAGGCTTTTTTAAGTAATTGAGATCATCAGAAGTGTTGCAGATGGAAAGGGACAGGATGAAGGGGGAATAAAATTAAGTTAAAGAGTGTAGAGGTAAATTCTGTAGGACAGAAGCTAGCTGAAACAATCAGACTAGCAGGATGCATTTCTTTTGGATTTTAGGAATGAGATAGAAGTGAGTGGTGCCTAGGTAGGGTCAATGAGAATGGAAGCTGTGGAGAAAAGGTCTTCAGAGAAGTAAAAACAGTCACCATCTGAAGTGAGTCTTGCCAAAGGATCTTTGCCCGAAATGCCGACTGTACTCTTTTCCATAGATGGTGCCTGGCTTCCAGCATTGGATTGCTTGGATTTCCAGCATCTGCAGATCTTCTTTTGCTCACCATCTGAAGTTAATAACTTGTTGTTCAGAAGTGTATTCATGATCCAGACAGAGGTACGAGGAAGTGTCAGCGTGTGACAGGTGGATGTCATTTGCCAAACAACAATGATCTGACCACAATATTGGTGTCAGTCCGCATTGGAACAACATTCCTCAGCTTCAGAGTTGAGAAGGAGAAAGTTTGGAAAATGACAGTCAAATTCATGACAGTTGGCAAAAACTCTGGAGATGGTAAGAGGCCAGAAAAAAAAGAGTTCTTGGAGAACAGGAATGTGCAGCTTAAGATGTTTAAGTTGCAAGTTTTATTTTCCATTTCTGATGAAGGATCATTGAGCGGAAGCAGTCACTTGGTTTCCTGCCAACAGGTACCAGCTGACCCATTGAAGATGTGCAGCATTTTCAGTTTTTATTTCAGATTTCCAGACCCTTACTGATATAGCTCTTGCTCATAGCATTAGAGTTTGTTTAATTCCCCTCAAAAGCCATCTGCTTATTTTAAATTTTCCTTCCAAAAGCAGAGTGATCATTCGGAGAAATTAAAACATACACTCTGGCATTAAGTATATTTATATTACATGGCTCTATGAAATACCATTCACATTTGTATTCCATGTAACAAATCAAACAGTAGGCTAACAAATTTGACAAGACTCCTTCACATCTCAGGCCATTATATAGCTGTCTGTAAATGAATGGTTCAAACACTCTCCAATGTTGTAATGCCTTGATAGATAAATTAGTGGAAGGATATAATCACTCACACTCACAGGGGTGAGTCGCTGACATATCTATAAATAACTCACTTAATTATGCTGAACTTACTACTAACAATTTGGAATAAATGGTGTCCAGAACAAGTAGTTGCTATAAATGTGAATATTAAACAAATCCACCACAAGTTTGACCTGTTGAGCCTTCAGTTGACTTGCAGTGTGTTGAATCCAGATATATTCATAGTGCCAAACCTATTCTAATTATTGTTAACTGCCTTTTCTTTTCACAAAGATTGTTTCGATTTGCAGTCCTCTGCTTTTTAAACACCATGCTATTAAAGCAATAATATTTAACTTAAGTTCAGAACATCAGAAGATATAGGAACAGAATTAGGATATTTGGCCTATCGAGTCTGCTTTGCCATTTTATCATAGCTGATGCATTTCCTTCTCAGCCCCAGTCTTCTGGCTTCTCCCTGTAACCCTTCATGCCCTGACAAATCAAGAATCTGCTGAGCTCTGCCTTAAATATACCCAATAACTAAGCAGCTGTGGAGGCCCGGTCACTGGGTGCATTTGCGGCAGAAGTTGATGGGTTCTTGAATAGTCAGGGCATGAAAGGTTATGGGGAGCGAGTAGGGGAATGGGGTAGAGAAAGAAATTAATCAGCTATGATGAAATGGCAGAGCAGACTCAATGGGCCAAATGGCCCAATACTGCTGGTATGTCTTATCGTCTTATGAACTTGGCCTCCATAGCGACCCGTGGCAATGAATTCCACAGATTCAACAGTCTCTGGTGAAAGAAATTCCTCCTCATCTCCATTCTAAATGGACGTCCCTCTATTTTGAGGCTGTGTCCTCTGGCCCAAGACACCCCCACCATTAGAAATGTGCTCTCCACATCCACTCAGTCGAGGCCATTCAATATTTATTAGGTTTCAATGAAATCCTCCTTCATTCTTCTGAATTTCAATGAGAATAGGCCCAGGGCCATCAAATGGTCCTCATATAATAAAACTTCCATTACCGGAAACATTCTTGTGAACCCTTTCCAATGTCAGCGCATCCTTTCTGAGATAAGGGGCCCAAAACTACTCACAATACTCCATGAGAGCTTACGAGGGCCTTAATAAAACTTCATTATTACATCATTGCTTTTATATTCTAGTCCTCTTGAAATGAATGTGAACATTTCATTTGTCTTCCTCACTACTGACTCAACCTGAAAAGTAACCTTTAGGGAATCCTGCACGATAACTCCCAAGTTCCTTTGCACCTTAGATTTTTGAATTTTCTCTCCATTTAGTGAATAGTTTACACTTTTATTTCTTCGACCACAGTGCATGATCATACACTTCCTGACACTGTATTCTGTTTGCCACTTCTTTGCCCATTCTCTATCTGTCTAAGTCTTCCTGCAGCCGCCCTACTTCCAGAACACTACCCGCCCCTTCACCTATCTGCATATCATTCACAAACTTGGCCACAAAGTCATCAATTCTGTCATCCAAAATCATTGATATATATAAACAGAAGTAGTTCCAACACAGATCCCAGCGGAACACCACTTGTTACTACCAGCCAACCAAAAAGCCCTTTTGAAAATCGAAGTACAAGGCATTCTCTGATTCTCCTTTGTCTATCCTGCTTGGTATTTCTTCAAAGAATTCCAATAGATTTGTCAGGCAAAATTTTCCCTCAGGGAAACCATGCTAAATTCAGCCTATATTATCATGTGCCTCCAGGTACCCTGAAACCATAGCCTTACCAATTGATTCCAACATCTACCCAAGCACTGAAGTCAGACTAACTGGTCTATAATTTTCTTTCTTCTTCTTCTTCCCTTTCTTGAAGAGTGGATTGGCATTTGCAATCTTTCAGTCCTCTGGAACTATGCCAGAATCTATTGATCTGTGATAGATCATTACTAAGCTGACACAGGTCAGTCAGATGACCTTGAGCCAACAAAACTAAAAAATCATAGATTAATCTGACGAGGAAAAGAGTAAGTGGAGGATTTCAGGAGAACAGGCAGTGACAACTCTGAGGAGACCAACAATCACATGGGTCCTGGAAATGGGTGGTGGAGGGATCTATCTGGGCAGAATGCCTGGCAACGTTTAGGGGGTATGTACATGCCTGAGTAACCATTGAGAGGGAACGCGTGCTGTCCACAGCAACCATAGAGGTGTTTCAGGGACCGTTGGGCCCTGCGGGAGATTACGTCATCATTGACAGAGATGGAAACATTTTAGTTTAATGTCGTCTGTCTAGTAGTTGTGTAGTGATTGTGTTAGTCACAGGTTTATATATATATATATATATATATATATATATATATATATATGAATTTGCAATAAAGATATTTTGTTAAAAAAAAGAAGTGGATCAGCCCTTCTTGGAAATGTAGTGATTACATTGGGATCAAGATGAACACCTGGCCAGCATCTTCTCCTTTTCAAGGTAATACTTTTTCTCTTCTTTTGAGTGAAACCTATTGAGTATGCACACAAGTATTTGTATAAATTCATGTGTTTGTTATCTGAGCAAATAAACGTACTTGTCAGTAGATACAGATTCTCTCTGTGCCTCACTGATCATTACTATTAAGGGATAATCCTTGTAACATAACAACACTTTTAAATTCAGATTCATCGCTTCTTTTGAATGGGAGTTGATGTGATAACTCTAGGGACTGTGTGTTTGCTCTGACTCTATAATGTAAATGGGGGCATTTGAATTAAATAACCCTCTCAATACACAGCTTGCAGTTTACAGGGTGAGAATTAAGATCACTTGGATTGGTTATTATTCACCAGCTCCTGTCTGCCTTTAAAACAAAATCTCTCAGAGGAATGCAATGATTGCTTGATTGGGAGGCCATGCTTCAGGGCTCTTAGAGCATTTGGTGGTATTTATGTGGAAGGTTAAAAAAACATCCATTGAATTATCTTCTTTCTCTTTGCAGACATCTCCTCTAGCAATATGGACACCGAGTGATCCCAAATCATTATTTAAATCAAAATCGAGATTAGTTCTATATGCAGGTATTTTGCATTCACTATGTAACTGAATGCCGAGTAGATATCACATGAAAAAGAAACAGCACAATTTACAATCTGCCAACAGCATTTTTTTTTTGAAGTTCTCAATTCTGTGTTCTTATCAGAATCTGTGCTTGAAGAATGAAGCTTTCTTTATCATTTATGTTCTACGGTAAACTGACTTGTAGACAAAAGTTGTTGCTGTTAACATTTTAAAGACAGTGTCATGAAATTAACTGCACTTTTGGCTGCAACAATTGTACTGTAATTGTACTGTCCAATAATACAATTGTACAATAATTGTACTGTCCATGTGGAGGAAAATCACAAGAAAAATGTTGACTGATGTTGAGCTGTAAGTTTTTGCTAATGATAGGACAACTTTCACTTCTAGCTGACAATGTGAATTTTCTGATCTGTTAGAGAAAGAAGGAGAGAGATAAAATAAGAGAATCAAATCCTGCAGGCAACAGCATTCTTAGATGGAAGATAAAATGCTTTTTTCAGGCTTATGTTGTCCGTCTGAAGGCGAGCAAACACCAGGAAGGTCAGTTTGCAGTGTGAAATGGAATTAACGTGCAAGATGACTGAACATTCAGTGTCACCCTTGTAGACTGAATGTAGGCATTCTCTAAAGCAATCATCCAATCAGTGTTTGTTTCCTCCAATTTAGAGGAAAACACATTGTGTGCACAGGTTTCAAGACAGTAAATTGGAAAAATGTAAATGAATTCTGCTTCACCTGGAGGGAGTCTTGTTTCTAGAAGAGGTAAAGGACAGGTGTTGCATCTTCTGTGGTTGCATTTGGGAAATGGCGAATATGATGGAGATATAATGTGGCCCAGTGAATATTGTAAGAAATCTTCTCTTTGGAATGCTGATGGTGAAAATTATGGAGAATCATCCATTGAGGCCAGTGTGATGGACAGTGAAGGCAAGAGGAAATCTACACTTGTTCTGTCTAGGAAATAGAGAGATGGTTGAAAGCTATGCAGCTATAGTCAAGAGAAGCTACAGTTCAGGAAATGGAAAGTCAAAAGCACTTTTTGGAAAGTCACAGCTGAGTTATATCAAAGAAAAAAAGAACTGGAAGAATGGAATGAAGTCCTTAGAGGAAGCAAATTGGGAGGGCGTGGAATTGAGATAGATGTGGAAGCTGGTTGGCTTGTATTAGATAATCTGTCTTCGATTTTTGAACATCAGGAAAGAGAATGGAAAAGTTACAAATGGACATGTGAATGTTGGGACTGTGAGAAATAAGCATTGCAGATGCTGGAAATGTGAAACATAAACAGAGAATGCAAGAAATATTCAGAATGCCTTACTACACCTGTGAAGACAGTACAATAAAAGTAATGTGCTAGGTTGATGACCTTCCATCAGATTTGGCTGGTCCTGATACAAATAGGAAAGGCTGTTTTTTGTCTGAAATAATTTAATATACTGCATTATTGTATCCAAGGGTCTATAACATTGAAAATTGAGGAACTGAGCTTTGGTTGAACTTCCGTGGAGAAGCATTAGAGGTCAAAGGCAGAGGTTTCAGAATGAGGGTGTATAGAGAAATAGAATGACAAACAACGGCACACTCAGGACATAAGAGTGCGAATTGCAACATGATTAAGATCCTTGCTAACTGTTCCGAAGGGTGGGTTTTATTTCAGATTTTCAACACATGCTGTGCTGTGATTTTTAATCCTTGTCTTTAACATGGGCTAGCTTGCATGCATACACCCAGCTGGTTTCCAGTAGGTGCTGGCGAAAATGAGATGATGTCCCACTAAGGGCTAAAAGGATAAAATAGGAATGCAAGTAGTACCAGTTAATTAATCTGAGAAAAATGTGCCAACATACATTGACGTAAAGGTCAGATATCATGATCCATGTCTTTCCAAAGCTGTCAGTGGAGTTTCACTAAAATAAGCTGCCAATCAACAATAAACCAATCTCATGCTGTATCAATTTACCTCTCATTGCCCCAGTACTTATAAAACCATAAGATATAGGAGCACTATTATGTCACTTGGCCCATTGTTTGCTCCACCATTTCATCATGGCTGATCTAATTTTCCTTTCAGTCCCAATCTCCTGCCTTCTCCCCATATCCCTTCATACCCTGACCAATCAAGAATCTATCAACCTCTGCCTTAAATATACATAAAGACTTGGCCTCCACAGCTGCCTGTGGCAAACAATTCCACAGATTCACCACCCCCTGGCTAAAGAAATTCCTTCTCATCTCCGTTCTAAAAGTATACTCCTCTATTCTGAGGCTGCGTCCTCGGGACTTGGATTCTCCCACTATATAGGAAATATCCTCTCCTCATATACCATTTAATGGGTTTCAATAAGGTCACCCCTCATTTTGCATCAGTCTTCTCAGTAGAAGACACTAGCAGTAATGTGGAAGTTCCAAGTGTCAGTGGTCATGAAGTGTGTCAAGTTACCATTATTAGAGAGAAGGCTCTTCGGAAACTGAGAGGTCTGAAGGTAGATAAGTCACCTGGACCAGATGGTGTACATCCCAGGGTTCTGAAAGAGGGGGATGAACATATTATGGCGGCATTAGTAATGATCTTTCAAGAATCACTAGATTCTGAAATGTTTTCGGAAGACTGGAAAATTGCAAATGTCACTCCAGTCTTCAATAAGGGAGAGAGGCAGATGAAATAAAATTATAATCCAGTTAGTTTGACCTCACTGGTTGTGAAGATGTTAGAGTTGATTAACGATGTGGCTTTGGGGTACTTGGGTGCATATGATAAAATAGGCCATAGTCAGCTTGCTTTCCTCAAGGAAATACTTGCCTGACAAATCTGTTGGAATTCTTAGAAGAAATAATAAGCAAGTCAGACAAAGGGGAATCAGTTGATGTTGTGTACTTGGACTTTCAGAAGACCTTTGACAAGGTGGCACACAAGATGCTGCTTAAGAAGTTATGAACACATGGTATTACAGAAAAGATTCTAGCATGGATAAAGCAGTGGCTGACTGGCAGGAGGAAAAGAGTCAGAATAAAGGGAACCTTTTCTGGTTGGCTGCCAGTGACGAGTGTTGTTCCAAAGGGGTCTGTGTTGGTGATGCACCATCAATAACTCTCGGAGACGGGAGGTGAACGATAGGCTTTTATTAGCAGCAAAACGGAGCACGGCATCTCGGAGACTGAGGGAGGAGCAGTGCGTCCAATCGCCTTTATACAGGGGTCTGTGGGAGGAGCCACAGGAGCAGTCAGGAGGGGGGCGTGTCCAGACAGGTATACATAGTTTACCACATTCATCCCCCATTTGTTTTAAAAGAGAGTCCCCATGGGGCGAAGTTTCTTACAAGTATATTTACAGGTTAAGTCTATCAGGCAGTCGAGTCTGTCGCTGCAATCTACGTAGCACCGGTGGTGATTGCACCGGAGACGGTGGTTGTGCTGGCTCCGGCCTGACTTGAGGTGCCAGCCCGTTAGGTGTCAGTAATCCCTCATGCGTGTGCGAGGCGCCCGGTATGGGAGTGTCGTGAGGAGTCTGTGTAGGGCTTGGTGTGCGCGGTGTCACCTCGGGTACAGGGTTCATAGTTACCGTGGAGTGTTCGGGGTAGGGGTCTGCTGCTCCTGCGGGCGCCAGGTCGTGGACGGAGACCGTGTCCTCCCGCCCATCAGGTAAGACCACGTAGGCATACTGGGGATTCGCATGTAGTAGGTGAACCCTCTCGACCATCGGGGAGTATTTATTGCTCCTCGCATGTTTCCGGAGCAGCACTGGCCCTGGGGACGTCAGCCAAGCCGGTAGGGTGGTCCCAGTGGCAGACTTCCTGGGAAAAGAAAAGAGTCGCTCATGAGGGGTGGCATTGGTGGACGTGCATAACAGGGAGCAGATGGAGTGGAGCGCCTCGGGGAGGACCTCCTGCCAGCGAGAGATCAGCAACCCTTTTGACTTAAGGGCTAAAAGTGTGGCCTTCCACACTGTGGCATTCTCCCTCTCCACCTGTCCATTTCCCCGGGGATTATAGCTCGTGGTCCTACTAGTAGCAATACCCCTAGGCAGCAGGTACTGGTGCAGCTCATCACTCATAAACGAGGACCCTCTATCACTGTGGATATAGCAAGGATAGCCAAACAGAGTGAAGAGCTGGCACAGGGCTTTTATGATGGACGTGGCAGTGGTATCGGGGCAGGGGATGGCAAAGGGGAACCGCGAGTACTCGTCGATCATGTTGAGAAAGTAGACATTGCGGTCGGTGGAGGGAAGGGGTCCCTTAAAGTCGACACTCGGTCGCTCAAAGGGGCAGGTGGCCTTGATAAGTTGTGCCCTTTCAGGACGGTAGAAGTACGGTTTGCACTCAACGCAGACTTGACAGTCCCTGGTCATCGTCCTGATTTCCTAAAGGGAGTATGGCAGATTCCGGGCTTTCACGAAATGGTAAAGTCGGGTGACCCCCGGGTGGCAAAGATCTGCATGGAGGGCGTATAGCCGGTCGAGCTGTGCACTGGCGCACGCTCCCCGGGATAGGGCATCAGGGGGCTCATTGAGCATTCCAGGCCGGTACAGGATATCATAGCTGTAGGTGGAGAGTTCCATTCTCCACCTCAAAATTTTATCATTTTTGATTTTGCCCTGCTGTTGGTTGCTGAACATGAACGCAACTGAGCGCTGGTCGGTCAGCAAGGTGAACCTTTTGCTGGCGAGAGAGTGCCTCCAGTGCCTAATAGCTTCCACTATGGCCTGGGCTTCTTTCTCCACCACGGAGTGCCGAATTTCAGGGCCTTGAAGGGTACGAGAAAAGAATGCTATTGGCTTTCCTGCCTGATTGAGGGTAGCAGCCAGTGCGAAGTTGGAGATGTCACTCTCTGCTTGGAAGGGAATGGTCTCGTCCACCGCATGCATCGTTGCTTTGGCAATGTCCCCTTTAATGTGGCTGAAGGCCGCACGGGCCTCGGCAGAGAGGGGAAATGCGGTGGACTTGACCAGGGGGCGGGCCTTGTCTGAGTAGTGAGGGACCCATTGGGCATAATAGGAAAAGAAGCCCAGGCACCGTTTGAGGGCTCTGAGGGTGGTGGGAAGAGGGAGTTCCAACAGGGGGCGCATACGGTCAGGGTCAGGGCCAATGACCCCGTTCTCCACGCCATACCTAAGGATAGCAAGTCTGGTGGTTTCGAACACACACTTGTCCCTGTTATAGGTGGGGTTAAGAGCTTTGGCCGCTTGGAAAAATTGTTGGAGGTTGGTGTCGTGATCCTGCCAGTCGTGACCACAGATGGTGATGTTATCCAGATATGGGAACGTGGCCTTCAGTTGGCACTGGTCCACCATCTGGTCCATTTCCCTCTGGAAGACAGAGACACCATTCGTGACACCGAAGGGGACGCTCAGGAAGTGATAGAGCCTGCCTCCCGCCTCGAAGGCGGTGTAGGGGCGGTCCTCCAGGCGGATGGGGAGCTGATGGTAAGTGGATTTCAGGTCTATGGTCGAGTACTGAGCTATCTGATTGACCATATCCGCGATGCGGGGTAGGGGGTACGCGTCAAGCTGCGTGAACCTATTGATGGTCTGGCTATAGTCCACGACCATCCTATCTTTCTGCCCTGTCCGAACTACAACCACCTGGGCCCTCCAAGGACTTGTGCTTCGCTCAATGATCTCCTCCCTGAGCAGCCGCTGCACCTCCGACTTAATGAAGGCCCTGTCCCCCGCGCTGTACCTCCTGCTTTTAGTCGCCACAGGTTTACAGTCGGGGGTCAGGTTGGCGAACAGCGGTGGGGGAGGGATCTTGAGGGTGGAGAGGCTGCAAGTGGTGTCAGTATCGCGGCTGTTGGCATGGTGCTGGGTGGGATGTGAGGGTCGGTGTGTGTGTGTGTGTGGTCAGTAGCGGGGTATATAACGAAGTCCCACGAAACTGAGGATTTCTGACAGTGATTGGTGGAGGGGCCCGTCGTACGCCATTGTCACACTTTTCAGGTGGCTCTGGAAGTCCAGCCCCAATAGCACAGGCGCACACAGTTGAGGCATGACCAGTAGCGCAAAGTTCCGATATTCTGTGCCCTGCACCACCAATGTCGCTACACAACCCCCCCGGATATCTGTGGAATGCGATCCTGAAGCCATGGTGGCCTTCTGGCTTACCGGATGTGTCACAAGTCCGCAGCGTTGCACCATGTCCGGGTGAATAAAACTCTCAGTGTTGCCAGTGTCAAACAGGCAGCTAGTCCTGTGTCCCTCCACCAGGATGTCCATCATTGACCTTGCAAGCTGGTGCGGAGCGCTTTGGTCGAGGGTCATGGAGGCCAGAGTTGAATCGCCGTTTTGGTGCCCGGTAAGCACTCGTAGGTCGGAGGCAGGGTGAGGTGGCGCCGACAAAGGTGGCTGCCCCATGCCTCGCACGCGGCGAGCAGGCAAGATGGTGACCCCCATGCCTCACACGTGGCGCTGCTCGACCTCGCTCACGGTGTGGAGTTACAGGTCTTGGCGAAGTGGCCTTCCTTTCCACAGCTGGAGCAGGTAGCTTCTCGGGCCGGGCAGCATTTTCGGGGGTGCTTTTCGAGTCCGCAGAAGTAATACTGTGCGGACTTGCGACTGGCAGCAGCCATGGTCGATACGCCGGCGGGTTGTGGGGACTTCACGGACTCGCGATTGGCAGCAGCTGAGGTCGAATGGCCGGCGGGTTGCGGGGTCTGCAGCGTCCACGGGGCCGGCGGGAGATCGCACGCCTGGACAGCGTTAGCGTCATGCAGAGTGGCCTCCAGCGTGTCGGCCAGCTCGATCGCCGACTGTAAGGTAAGATCGGCGTGTTCCAGCAGCCGCTGGTGCACGTACACTGACCTGATCCCCGTAACGAAGGCGTCTCTTACCAGCAGCTCTGCATGCTGTTCCGCCATCAGTCCCCTGCAGTCTCAGGCCCGCACGAGTGTCTGTAGGGCCCGGACAAACTCAGCGCTCGATTCTCCGGCCCGCTGCCGCTGTGTCGCTAAGCGATGTCTTGCGTAGATGGTGTTCACCGGCCGCAGGTACTGTCTTTTGAGGGCATCCATCGCACCCTGGTAGTCCGTTTGGTCCCTGATCATGGAGTAGACCCTTGCACTGACTCTGGAGAGGAGAACCCTGCACATCGTGGCAGGGTCAGTCACATGAATCTCCTCCAGGTACGATTCGAAGCATGCTAGCCAGAGTTCGAAAGCGTCACTGGCTTCCTGGGATTGTGGGTCGAGATCCAATCTGTCGGGTTGTAAAATGCTCTCCATGTTTTAAAATTGCTGCTAATAAAATTGATGCACCATCAATAACTCTCGGAGACGGGAGGTGAACGATAGGCTTTTATTAGCAGCAAAAGGGAGCACGGCATCTTGGAGACTGAGGGGGGGAGCAGTGCCTCCAACTGCCTTTATACAGGGGTCTGTGGGAGGAGCCACAGGAGCAGTCAGCAGAGGGGCGTGTCCAGACAGTTAGACATAGTTTACCACCGTTGGGACTAATTCTGTTTCCTGTTTCTGTCAATGATTTGGATGATGGAATTGATGGCATTGTAGTAAAGTTTGCTGATGATGTGAAGAGAGGTGGAGGGGCAGATAGTTTTGAGGAAACAGAGAGGCTAAGGAAGGACTTAGACAGATTAGGAGAATGGGCAGAAAAATAGCAGATGGAATACACTGTCGAGAAGTACATAGTCATATCTGTCTCCTCAACCTCTCCACTAACTGTTCTGCCACACCACCCTTCTCATCCCCCTGCAACTCTGGTTCAAACCTCAGCACACAGCATTAAAAACCTTACCACTAGGATATTAGTCCCCCTCTAATTCCAGTGCAAACCGTCCTTTCTGTACAGGTCTCACTTGCCTGGAAAAAGACCAATAATCTATAATTCTTATCCCTTCCCACCTATAGCAGCTCCTTCGCCACGTATTAAACTGTATAATCTTCCCAGTTCTGACCTCACTAGCATGTGGTGTGGGTAGCAATCCTGAGATCACAACCCTGGAGGTCCTGCCCTTTAACTTAGCACCTAACTCCCTGAACTCCCTATGTAGAACCTCATCACTCATCCTACCCATGTCATTGGTACCTACATGGTCATGACTTCACCCAAAATCCTGGGCCCTGGTACCCGGGAGGCAACATACCATCCGTTAATCTCATTCTCACCCACAGAACCTCCTGTCTGTTCCCCTAAATAATAAATCCCCTTCTTCCCCCTTCCCATCTGAGTCACAGAGGCAGACAAGTGCCAGACACCCGACCACTGTGATTTTCCTCTGTTAGGTCAACACCCAGCAACAGTATATCTTTTGTTGAGGGGAATGCAACGGGAGTAATCTGCACTGGCTCCTTAACCCCTTTCCTCTATCTGAGTGTCACCCAGCTTTCCTGTACTGCATCTTGGATGTAACTACCTCTCTATAGTGTAGCGCTCCAGGGGGTGTTGGGGGGGGGGGGGCAGAGCGTGGTCACAGCCCGTCCCAGCATTCCTAGTGACCAGCTCTGTTTATTGTTCTTGTTTTAAAATGCTTTTGTGAGATTATGATGGGATGTTCAAGTTCATTTATTGTTACATTTTAGCTTAGGTTATACAGTTATTCACATGTGTGTTTGAGGGCCACCCTGACTGTAACCGAGGTGTTTAATAATCACCTCCCTGTCCATATGTGACTGAGTAGGTTCTCTCCCAGGTTCTTGGTGCCTGGTCTGTTTTTGTGTTTGTCTCAATAAGAGTTGAGAAAAATGGGCTTTTCTTGTCTATCATCATGGACTGAATGCTTGCCCGATTGGTGTCAGGAGTGAAATTAGAAATTGCTGGCAAGATTGAAGAGAAGTGACATTACAGGGAGCTCCTTATGCTCAGGGAATGTCGAATGGCCATGCAGTATGCCCCCCCTGCATCCCCAGGCCGGACTCCCAAAGATGGGGTGCTGACCCAGAGGGACAACCTGGGAACTGAGAATTGTGCCTTTCCAGGGAACCCCAATGGGGTGAGCATACCCAGGCTCCCCAAACTGAGGGACATGGTGGAGTGCACCACCCCACCTCCCCCACAGGCCCACGCCAGGGAGCCCAAGATGCCGCAGTCGTGGGAGGATGGGCAACATGGCAGATGCTGCTGGAGCAACAGGAAGACCAACAGGCCTCAGCAATTCACACCACAAGGTCAACCCTGAAGCTCCCCAGATACAATGGTGCCAGCCACCTGGAGCCTTTCCTGGTGCAAGTCAAACTTGCCGCACAACACAACGGTGGGTGCCCTGCTGTGACGGCGGTGCAGCTTGTCCCGGTGCTGGAGGAGGATGACCTGTGGGCCCTTCTTGACCTAATGCCAGCTGAGCAGCGTGACTACAGGGCCCTCAGCAGCGCTGGAGCGGTGTTTCGGGCAGAGGTCGTTGGAGGAAGCAATAAGGTAAGAAATGAGCATCGGACGGTGCCACTGTGCTCAGCAAAGCTACCCCCACTTTCCTTCCACGGCCCGCGAAGAGCTTGCCTTCCACACCTTTCCAAAAGATGCTGATGCATTCGCCTGACATCACCATCATCGCTCGCTGGACGAGGCGGATAGGGCAGAAGTAATTTTAGCCCCCCAAAGCGTAGCAGTATCGCCCCACAAACTGCGAGCCCAGGCCTGTGTCAGCAAGGCGGAGGAGGAGATTGATGTGGAGGAGCCCGTGAGACAGGTCTGACCAGCGTCGGTCCTGTCACGGGTTACAGAGCAATCTGTGCTACCGGTGTGGCGGGGCAGGCCGTGTGACTCGGGGCTGCCGCAGAAACGGCAGCAAACCTCAGCCCAGTGCAACCACCGGGAAACGCAGAGTGCGCAGCGCTGTCGAGTCCCTCCATTGTCATCTCTCCGGGTGGTCCATTTTGGTGAAGAGGAAGGCTCATACGTGGACTGCATGGTGGAGGCTATCAGACGCCATGTGCAAGCGGACATGGGGTAAATTATCACCATCAACCATCCCGGTGTTCTCCCCAACACGGAACAGCCATCCCCGCCTGGGTGGACAGTGACGGCGGTCCAGCTTGCTACGGTCACCGGCGGCTGTGCGGTGATGAGAGGGAAGAGGAGGTGAACATTGCAGTGGGAAAAACACAGTGGAGCATGAGGTGTGGCTTGCCGACATCTGGGAGCCCTGCACCATTGGCCTGGACCTGCTGTCCCGCTGGGTGGGCCCATGTGGAAGTGTCAGGGGCAATGCTCTTCCTCAGTGCTGAAGTTGTGGCTCTCCGGCAGGGCAACACCAGAAAGCGGATTGGGCGGGTGCTATGTGGCTTAAGATCTCTCTAAGCTGACTGTACAAATATTTGGTTTGCAATAATTTTTCATCATTCTCCAACTTATTTCCCTACTCCTTAATAAAAACAAAGAAAGAGCAGAGAATGCTCTATCAGACAGGCAGCATCAGTGAAGAAAGAAACAGAGAAACACACTGAATCATGCTGACTGCGATTGATGTTTGCCATTAGAACGATCAGCATTCAGACGTTCAGACTGAAATAACTCTTACGGAACCCAGGATTGCCACAACAGGTTTCATCATGAGGCTCAGTCTTCCATCAGGGAATCAAACCTGGATCCTGTATCAGATGTGATTGAGCCAACAATCGGAAATGCAATAGGTGTTTGGGCATAGATCTAGGAAACAAAGGGGAAGATGCTAAATCTCTTTAAACATATGCAGCTTTTAATTACCTCCAAGTCTGTTATGAGTTTGGATTGATTTTAGACTGAATTTATTTTAAATGGTTAATTTTTATTTTGTTAATTACAATGTTTGTATTTAATTAAAGAGTTTTATATATATATTTAATTGCTTGCCTCTTTCATGGGCATTTAATGGCAGGAATTTTAGTACTATACTGCCTGAGTCACTCACTCCCCTGACCTTGTTGTTACAGACAAGGATCCAGAGGCCCTCTGCAACTGTCAGAAGCTAGAGGGAATGTAGGCAGCATTCTGGACAAGCAAGATCCAACACAAATTTTCACCTTAAGATCACCAACAAAGTATGTGATTATCTGTGAATACCATTTTTCCTGCGCTATCCTCATGGTTCTTGATTCTCTTAATGTGGAGAAATCTACCCATTTATCTTTTGAATGCAGTCTCTGTTCAACTGAACATTCACAGCCCTCTGGGTATGGAATTTCAAAAGCTCGCAACCTTCTGAGTGAATAAAATTTCTCCTAAATAGTCAATTCATTTTTTGAAGACTGTGGCTCCTGATTCTAGGCTTCTCAGCCAAAAGAAAGATCTTTCCTGTATCATACTTACCAAGCCTTGAAATAATTCTGTAGGTTTCACAGAGGGCTCCCATTCTTCTAATCTATCAAAAATAGGAGAGAGTCAAATTAATCTTCATGCATTTCCTCTGTGGCAAGTACATCTTTCCTTAGGTAAGGAGACCAGAGTTGTATAGAATATACCACATCTCAATAAGACCCTAAACAAAATTTTCCTACTCTTGTACTGAAATGGTGATGTAAAAGCACAACTAGTTATGAAAAAAAACCCTGCATCTTCACTCTGTGGTAACTGTTCTGGGGGCACTCTTGTCTAAGTAGCTGAACTCATTGGCAAGGTATTGATAGCTCCCAGTGTGCTGTTCTACTGGTGCCTGTGCCGGAATTGGAGAGGAAAGGGAGTTGCAGTACTTGTCTCCATGTCTGAATAGCTCCGAACATATGGGGGAGGATGGCTGAGCGGCTTAGAGTCGTGGTATGCTGTGGATTCTGAATGTTAATCAGGAGTCCCAATTGATAATTGTTGTCATTAGTGAGTACTGGAGACATTGATACAGTTGTGTGCAGGTGGTTCTGTGTTCACGACTTTTAGACCATAAAGCCATTAGAAGCAGAATTAGACTATTCAGCCCATTACGTCTGCTTCGCCAATCAATCATTGTTGATTTTATTCAATGCCATCTTTGTGCCTTCTCCACACAGCCCATTACCTCCTTGAAAATCAGGAATCTATCAATTTCTGTCTTAAATACCCCCAATAACCTGGCCTCGACAGTTTCTGTGGCAATGAATTCCACAGATTCATTGAAGAAATTCCTCCTCATCTCTGTAGACATTCCAATTCAGATTCACATTCAGATTCATTTATTTATCACATCTACATTGAAACACATCAATGAGTACGTTGTTTGCACTTACAAACAATGCCACCTAAGGATGTGCTGAGGGCAGCTCTCAAGTATCACCACACACTCCAGCGCCAACATAGCATACCCACAATGCTCAGCAGGGTAACACAGAACTCAACAAGCAACAGAGCAACAGCAAAACAGGCCCCTTTCCTCCATCCCACCCACCCACAGACACAGACAATCCACCAACTCCAAGACAGGCCTCTAGTCTTCAGGCTTCAGCCATTGGGCTATGACCTTCACACTTGTGATCAACCTTCAGGCTTCTATCTTCAGTATTGATCCCCAGACTAGCCAATGATGAGGCTACAAACCCCAGGCTGAATAACTCACTAGTCCTCATGCCTCATCATGCCTCCTGCTCGGATAGACATCTGATCCTAAGACCTAGTGACTTGGAACAGCCCGCCATGCACTGATGTCCTTTGTTACCCATCCACGTTGCTAGCCTTTGAGCGTGGACTACAGATGGCTTTTGTCCCATGTTCACATCTTTGACCTTCGTAAGTGGAGTGTGGGACGAAGGCCTAAACTCCAGCCTGACATTTAACTCTTCCACATCTTTATTCATAAACCCTAATCTGACCTCTAACTCCAACACATCCCTGTCCCTAAACCAAACCAGACTGCTAACTCCCCCTGCTGTCACCAAAACCATCCCTATGAACTTAAAAAACAAGTCTGAGCCATGCCCTCCACGGAGGCCGCAGCTCAGCACCATCTTAACCAGAAGACTCTGTTCTAAATCTATCCTAAAAGACCAGAAGACCATTCTAAGGAGTTGTTCTTTTATTCTGAGGCTATGCCCTCAGATTCTAGACTCTCCTATTAAAGGGAACATACACTCCATGCCCACTTCTATCACATATGTGAGGTAAGTACAATTTTCCTGCACCACTCTTGCCACTGACTTATTAGCTACCACCCCCCTGATCCATTTCATGATTATTCTGATTGGTACCCTGATGCCCCAGGAGCAGGTGACCTGTATTCTCCCCCTGAGCAATTGCAATCTGGAAGTGACAAGTACCTTCTAGTGAAGAGGTGCAGGTTTGGCTTTAATGGCACTGGTGAAGCTACCTGATGTGAAGGCTAGTTTTCTGTTAGGAGTTGGTATTGGCTGCATGGACAATGAACTTAATGAGATAAGAACATTAATTATAAGATTAAACTTGCCTTGGGTCAAACTATAACAGGTTATTTGTACATTCCTTTAAATGCTTTCCTTTCAATCTTATTACTTTCCTACAAAGCTTTAAGAGATGAGGGATTGGCAAATAGCTAGCAGCAAGCATTAATAACCTCACACAATCATTCCTACATTGAAAACAAATTTAATGAATTTCCATTAAACTATTTTTTTTATTGTTGATGCTTGACACTGCTGTCTCAATCTGTGTTCTGTGAAACTATAAGTTTAGCTGTTCAGAATTAAAACTCAGTTAGTACAACATAGTGAAATACTTTGGGTTATTGGATCAATTTTGCAAAGAGCGAAGGATTATTAAAGTTGATATTATCAGTTTTGTTCTTCTGCTTCTACCTTTAACAGAAATACAAGCAATCACAAAGTAATTAAATTTTAAAAGTGAACAACATTAATCTCCATTGGAGAAGGAGGTTGACAGCTGGATTTTTACAAGTAGTACAGTGTGGGTGACATTAAAGGATTTCCTGCTTTACAAGGAGATGAAAGTGACTGCTTGTCAACTTTATGGAAGAATCAATATAAGGAGCTATTTTATTTTTCCTGTGTAATGTCTGCTAACTCTTTCAAAACATTGTGATTGCTTGTTTAAAGGAAGCTTCAGTCATTCAATCAAAAATAAGATTCACATTTTTATGTTCTGAATTATAAGAGAGGTGTACCTTTGCAATTATATCTCCCTCAGCAATAAAGGTTTGGGAAGGATCACAATTATATCAAGGGTTTGGGTGTTCTCTGACTTTTTGCATCAAATAGCCACATTTAGCAGTTATGGAAAAAATACAACTGCATAATTCTGAAGGAAAAGCAGAAATACTGAAAGAACTCATACTGACAAGCAACACAGTGGGGAAAAAAAACACCTGTTAATATTACAGCTTAAAGTCTGTTCATCAGAATTGGACTTCCCAATTTTGATAAAAATTTGATATGAAACACTAAACTGGTTTCTCTTTCCATAGGTGTTGCTTGACTGGCTGAATTCTTTCAGCATTTTTGTTTTTATTTGGGTCATACTTACATTCTGTCGTATAATTTATGTACTGACTTCTGCAAAAGGTCCCAAAGGTAGTAGAAATCTCTCCCTGATTCCCCTCGGATTAATTCAAGTTATTGCATAGAACACCCAGTGATACCAGCTTCAGCCTGATTAACAGACATGGATCTCTTCAACTCTTGCAGGATGACAAGTTTTCCATTAACCTAGTGGCTGTAGTCCCTGAAAATAAAACACACTTTGTTATTAGCTGAAGATAGGTCTCTTCCTCACATTATTTTTGATTCACACTAGTTTTTGATTCCCATGTTATACTTCCCTTAACTTTCCTAGCTGGCAACTTCTACTTCTACCACATTATACACCTGTACAGATTTATAGTGAAATCTTTGTTTAAGGACCTTCAGATATGAGGGGAGATTAGAGTGGATAGCTCTGAATTTTCTGATGTAGGGATTTTATGAAAGAGATTAGGGAGATCGTAAATAGATATTTTGCATTTTTTTTATTTACTTGGGAGGTAGACACAGTGTCTAGTGAACTGACATAAAAAACTAACAAGTTCATGTACCATAAAGGAGATGCTTGCTGTCTTGAGGCAAATTAGGAAGGATACGTCCCCAAGGCCTGACAAGATGTTCCCCTGTTTTGAAATTGCAGGGGCCCTGGCAGAGATATTTAAAATGTCCTTAGCCACAGGTGAGGTGCCAGAGTACTGGAGGACTTTTTTCAAGTATAATTCATAAAATTGTAGGTGAGCCCGATGTCAGTAGTGGGTACATTGTTGGGAGGTATTTTAAGGGACAGGAATTATGAGTATTTGGATAGACAGGTCTTGATTCGGGATAATCAACATTGCTTCGTACATGGTATGTCATGCCTATCCAAACTTATACAGCTTTTTGAGGAGGTTACCTGGAAAGCTGATGAAGGCAAGGCAGTGGATGTTGTCTACATGGACTTTAGCAAGGCCTTTGACAGATTTCTGCATGGGAAACTGGTTCAGAAGGTTCAGCTGCTTGGCATTCAGGATGAGGTAGTAAATTAGATTCAATTTAGCTTCATGGGAAAAACGTGGTAGGAGTTGGTTGCCTCTCTGACTGGAGACCTGAGACTAGTGAGTGCCAGAGGGATTGGTGCTGGGTCATTGTTGTTTGTTATCTATATCTGGATATAATGTAGTAAACTGGATCAACAAATTTGTGGGTAACTGCAAGATGGGGACACAGTGGAGAGCAGAAAAGGCTATTAAAGCTTACAGTGGGTGTACACAAGCTGGAAAATGGCTGAAAAATATAACAGATGAAATTTAATGCAGACAGGTGTGAGGTATTGTACTTTGGGAAGACAAATTAAGGTAGGACTTACATAGTGAATGGTAGGGCACTGGGAGGTGCAGTTGAACAGAGGGATCTGTGAATACCGATCCATAATTCCTTGAAAGTAGCATTACAGGAAGATAGGGTCATAAAGAGGGCTTTTGACACATTAGCCTTCATGATCAGAGTATTGAGTACAGGAGTTGGGGTGTTATGTCGAAGCTATTATATATAAGATATTAGTAAGGCCAAATTTAGAGTAATGTGTGCAGTATTGACCATCTACCTACAGGAAAGATATCAATAAGATTGAAGGAGTACAGAGAAAATTTACAAGGATGTTGCCAGGACTTGAACACTTGAGTTAAAGGAAAAGGTCTTTATATCCTGGAGTATCGGAGAATGAAGAGATAATTGATAGAGGTATGCAAAATTACGAGGGGTATAGATATAGTAAATATAAGCAGGCTTTTTCCATTGAAGTTAAGTGAGTCTAGAACGAGAAGTCGTAGGTTAAGGGTGAAAGGTAAACTATTTGAGAGGAACTTCTAGTGATGAATAAAGCTAGAGAGAATAGATCTCTAGTACAGGGTAAAAGATTTAGAGAGGATCTGAGGGAGATATTTTTCACCTAAACAGCAGTGAATACTTGGAATCCATTGCCAGAGAGAGAGAGAGAGAGGTGGAAGCAGAGGGTTGTTGACAGCATTTAAAAGATTACATGATGAGCACTTGAATCACTTATGCATTAAATGTAATGAGGTAAGTTCTGGAAGATGGGCTTTATGTGGATGAGTGCCTGGTGGTTGAAATGGATATAATGGGCATATGGGTTAGATAGATAGATAGATACTTTATTCATCCCCATGGGAAAATTCAACATTTTTTCCAGTGTCCCATACACTTTTTGCAGCAAAACTAATTACATACAATACTTAACTCAGTATAAATATGATATGCATCTAAAATCACCCTCTCAAAAAACATTAATAAATAGCTTTTAAAAAGTTCTTAAATAGTTTACTAAAATACATTGAATGGTAACTTAAGCTCAGTCCTAACCCCGGCACTTTAACATATCTTACTCCTGGCGGTTGAATTGTAAAGCCGAATGGCATTGGGGAGTAATGATCTCTTCATCCTGTCTGAGGAGCATTGCATCGATAGCAACCTGCCGCTGAAGCTGCTTCTCTGTCTCTGGATGGTGCTATGCAGAGGATGTTCAGGGTTTTCCATGATTGACCGTAGCCTACTCAGCGCCCTTCGCTCTGCTACCGATGTCATACTCTCCAGTTCTGTGCCCACGACAGAGCCCGCCTTCCTTACCAGCTTATTAATACATGAGGCGTCCCTCTTCTTAATGCTGCCTCCCCAACACGCCATCACAAAGAAGAGCGCGCTCTCCACAACTGACCTATAGAACATCTTCAGCATCTCACTACAAACATTGAATGACGCCAACCTTCTAAGGAAGTACAGTCGACTCTGTGCCTTCCTGCACAAGGCATCTGTGTTGGCAGTCCAGTCTAGCTTCTCATCTAACTGCACTCCCAGATACTTGTAGGTCTTAACCTGCTCCACACATTCTCCATTAATGATCACTGGCTCCATATGAGGCCTAGATCTCCTAAAGTCCACCACCACCTCCTTGGTCTTGGTGATATTGAGACGCAGGTAGTTTGAGTTGCACCATATCACAAAGTCCTGTATCAGTTTCCTATACTCCTCCTCCTGTCCATTCCTGACACACCCCACTATGGCTGTGTCATCAGCGAACTTCTGCACATGGCAGGACTCCGAGTTATATTGGAAGTCTGATGTGTACAGGGTGAACAGGACCGGAGAGAGCACGGTCCCCTGCAGCGCTCCTGTGCTGCTGACCACCGTGTCAGACCTACAGTCTCCCAACCGCACATACTGAGGTCTATCTGTCAAATAGTCCACTATCCAAGCCACCATGTGAGAGTCTACTCCCATCTCCGTTAGTTTGTGCCTTAAGATCCTGGGCTGGATGGTGTTAAAGGCACTAGAGGCACTTGTTTCCATTCTGTAGGGCTCTACCATTCCATGATTGTTGAGCTTAGCATTGAGGTATTCTTTGTAAGAGGCTGACAAAGCCAGCCAAGGCAGGAACACAGAAGTTACACTGATGCAAACTGAGGGAACTTAGTTTTTAAAAATGCTGCAGTTCCTAATCTGCCTAGTTGCAGGCAGAAGCAGCTGGAGACCCAAATCTGGGAAGATCTGTGAAACAAGCATAACTGCAGCTTTTCTTCTTGACCAAAGTGCAGATGGAATGTATAGTTGAATTCAAAGGAAGACCAGGCCTTCTTGCAAGGCTTAGAGAAGCAATCTACTCTCTCCGCATATGAAAATATGAAAACCAATTTAGACCTTATTATGTTCTGAGGAATGGACACAACATTCCTTTCTAATCTGGCTGGTAGAATAGACCAGATCTTAACGTCTATTTAAAACAGATTCTTTTGTGCATTTTCCTGCAAAGTTTCTCTCATGAGCAGGTGACTACTAGGATATAGTAACTTTGTAAAGTCAGTTATTGTTGTCACATGTACCGTGGTACAGGAAACATAGATCATAGAAAGCCTACAGCACAATACAGGCCCTTCGGCCCACAAAACTGTGCTGAACATGTCCTTACCTTAGAAATTCCCTAGGGTTACTCATAGCCCTCTATTTTTCTAAGCTCCATGTATCTATCCAGGGGTCTTTTAAAAGACCCTATCGTATCTGTCTCCACCACTGTCGGCAGCAGCCCATTCCATGCTCTCACCAGTCTCTGCATAAAAAACTTATCCCTGACATCTCTGTACCTACTTCCAAGCATCTTAAAACTGTGCCCTCTCGTCCTAGCCATTTCAGCCCTGGGAAAAAGCCTCTGACTATGCACATGATCAATAGTGTAATAAAAAAGTTGGTTTTGCATGCCATCCACACAGATCATTTCATCACATCAGTGCATTGAGGTAGTACAAGGGAAAAGCAATAACTGATTGCAGAATATAGTGTTACAGTTATAGAGGAAGTACAGTGCAGGCTGATAATAAGGTGCAATGTAGACATAAGGTCCAGTCAGTAATCTTATGGGACAGAAGCTGCCTTTGAGTCTGGTGATATGTGTTTTCATGTTTTACATCTACTGTCCAGTGGGAAATGGGAGAATGGGGAATATCCTGGATGGATAGGTTCTTTGATTTTGCCAGTTGCTTTACTGAGGCAGTCAGAAATGTAGATAAAGTCCGCAGAAGGCAGGTTGATTTTCGTGGTGTGCTGATCTGTGTCTACAACTCCGCAGTTTCTTGCACTCCCAGTCACTGCCTTTGCAATTCCAAGCTGCCATGCATCCAGTTAAGATGTCTTCCTTGTGTATCTGTAAGAATTGGATTATTGGTATAGCATATACTTGTTACCTTGCCAGTCCTCTGCCAGTTTCCACTCATTCAAAGCAGTCAAATCCTTTCATCTGATGATAGAAGATAATACTGCTTGAAGTTGACAAAAAGAGCAAATAAACCTTACTGCCCTACTAACACACACAAGAAGCACATGTGTTATTGCATACAGCATGAAAGTGAGTTTTAAAAATACTTTTTATTTGAAGTTCCAAAAGGTGTGGGGACTTTTTCTTGAATATTTTCATAATTCCCATTTAGATTAAGAGTGCTTTTTTCTTTTGCATTTAAATCCCTTACTTCCAGCTTCTTACAGTTAAGGTATTTTTTCGATGTGTGAACATATTATAGTTTAAGTAGTAGGAAATATACTTTCTTTTTATAAATACAACTCTGTGGTGATAAAAGTTTTGATTAACTTTTTAATATATTGTAAGGTTGGCTTGGAGTTGGGTAGTGGGAGGTTGGGGTGGTAACTAACTCTATACGATTCTACTATGGGTGCTTTCTTAATTGTTATGAACTGTATATTTGATATATTTGTTTTGCACTGTATAAACATCTTTTTTACTTTTTTTGTTTTGTCACATTGTAGAAACTCAAAAAATTAATAAAAATATTATTATTAAATTAATGACATCAGGTTTCAGATTATCCTGATCCAAACTTGGGCACATTTGAATCCTCTTGGATTGAGAAATAATAGAAGATTGGACTGAAACTGAGCTCCTGGTGTCTCCTGTAGTTTAAGCAGCCAGAACAGCAGTCGAACCCTCGCTTTCTGTGGTGTGCTCTTATTAAGATACTGGTGCTGCAGGGGCTACACAAGTACCTGGGCATTTGAAGGTGAGAGGACAGAGGGGATGAAGCTTCAGCATCTGAGTCTCAGAAATGTGTTATTTTAAAGCCACTGCTGAGCAAAAACCAAGCGTGAGTTGGATACAGCTTTGGTAAAAATGCTTGAATATCATTTTCAAAGTGCAGGCATGAATGTTCTTGTCACTGAGAAACTTGGCATTCATGTGTCCCCATCTCAGCTGGGCTGCCATCAAAACTCTAAGCCATGTTAACCCTAAACATGACTATTTCAGAGCACTGACAGAAACATGACCAAATCCAATATCATGATTTCAGACTAAAGGCTGAGCCTTAGCAAATGAATCTTATCAAATAGAGTCTGTAATTAGTGCAATAATGAGAGACACTGTCTTGGAAATGTTAATGCTTATACCTTAGTTAGGATGAAATCCATTATATTCTCTTCAAAAATGCAGACAAATTGAGGGCTGTTCTCATTCCAACAGCCCTTGTGATAACGGGCTGGTTATCTTGGGGAAGTACATCAAGCAAGCAGAATGGAAATGGTGCAATAGAAGTAAGGAGATAAGAGGAGAAAATCAATTGTTTAAGTCTGACATGCAGAATTAATTGATGTATTTTCTCATTTCAAGTACAATTGTAATTGTGAAATGTATTAAATTTTAATTCAAAATACAAAAAATTCAAAGATGATATATTTCAACTTCAGTAACAGGCCCAACTAGTTCATGCTGAGCAAGATTCCCAACCAAGCTAATCCCATTTTTCTGGTTTGGCCCTTATCCCACTATATCTTTCTTATCGATGTACCTTTCCAAGTGCCTTTTCAATGTTGTAAATGTGCCTTCCTCAACCATTCTTCTGGCAACTCATTTCAGATATACAATTCTCTTTAGGTGTTGAATCCCCAAACTTGGGAAAAGAACCATGTGTGTTTACCCTATCTATGCCCTCATGATTTTATAAGGGGAAATTGGATAGGCTGAGTTTCTTTTTCCTGAATTAGAGGAGGCTGAGGGATGATCTAATAGAGGAATACAAAATCATGAGGAAGATGAATAGGGTATATCATAAGAATCCTTTTCCCAATGGTACGTGTGTCTAAGTGAAGAGCACATGGGGTTCTGAGGAGGATTTCTTTTCACACAAAGAGTGGAATTTGGAATAGTGAAGACAGATAAATTCACAAAATTTAAGAAGCAGCTAGACAAGCTGGTATGGGAACACCAATCCCTTTGAGCTGAAAATCCTACAAAAGGTAGTAGACTCAGCCCAGTACATAATACATTGCCATAGGAAAACAACATCCATTATCAAAGATCCTCACCACCCAGGCCAGGCTCTTTTCTTGCTTCTGCCACCATGTAGAAGGTACGTGCCTCAAGATTAGCACCATTAGGTTCAAGAACAGTTATTACCCTTCAATCATCAGGCTCTTGAACAAACTACACCCATTTAACAATTCTTTTATCTTGTTATTTCATGCTCATTATTTATTGCAATTTATTTATATTTACATTTGCACTGTTTGTTCCTGTTTACAGTTGTTATTCAATAGATTTCTAATTATGCCCATAGAAGAAGAACCTCAGGGTTGTATGTGGTGACATGTATATACTCTGATAATAAATTTTACTTTGAACTTTGACAAGCACTTGAATCATCAAGGCATAGAAGACTATGGACCTAATGTGGTTAACTGGGATTAATGTGGATGAGTGTAACAAATAGCATGAATATTGTGAACCGAAGGGCCAGTTTCTGCACTGTACAACTGAGTTGTGAAAAGAGGCAGCAACTTGCCTACACAGCCACTGCTGTCAGAGAGGGGTGTAGATAGCTGCTACGGTGTGGAAGGAGGGTGTTTCGGGAACCAAATGGTCAATCGGGCTGGTTAATTCTGGATTTTACTGAGGTGCTTTAGTCTTGCTGGAGCTGTACCTACCCAGGGAAGTGCAATGTATTAAACTGTAGTCCTGACACATATGTTGTGGGAAGACTATAGAATATGGAAGGAAAATAATCCCCATGAAATGTTCAATCTTCAAACACATCTTGCAGCCACAGCATTATGCATTGTGTTGGACTGTTTCTGGCCAATAACTATTGATCATGAAGGAGAAGTGGTTATATTCTCATTGCCTGGCATCATGTGTTGCACAAATTATTTAATGGTGCATGGGTAAATAATGTTTGGGTCTTTGGTATGTGTAATAATTTAATGCTTTATTATCTAGAGAGGAATTGGGCATTGCGCAATCATAATCAAACATTCCCATCTCTGTCTTAAGCTAAAGAGAAATGTAAAGCAAACAAACAACGTTGAGTCTGGAGGATTTTTGCAGTAACTCCTGAAGGTGAGATTGTCAATATTATTAGTTGATAATCATCAACAAATCTGAGTTATATTCGGGCAGGGAGTAACTCCAATTGGTGCAGAGTTTTGCCTTTTTATTCTCATTGACCATTGTTTCTCCTAGGATTCTCTAATGCCTTAGTCAAGTTTGGCTTTGATGTCACATCAGTCACTATTCTTTACTGGATGGACAAAAGCCACAATGAGGCCAGAGCTATAAAAACATAAACTGAGCAATGTTGAACAGATCAGTAAATGCTGTTTGATAGAATTATCAAATATACAACAAGGTCCCAGTGCAGTTCAATGGGAGTGGGCAGTTTCAATGCTTTTGCCATTGCCTAGATGGGCCAAAGGGACTGTCTCTGTACCTCTCTAAGATTCAATGACTATAACTGCTGATGACTGAGTGAAGACTAAAGGGAATTTATCCTCACTTTCTGAACTGGGGATATGTGGGCATGTTACCACATTGCTTGGTAGACGGCAATATTGAATAGGCTGATAGAGAGAACATAGCCCTTAATTAAAGCCTGTGCTTTCCCCGTTACTTAGTGTAATATCAACATCAATAGCACTGATCTTCATAGATTGCTCAGCCAGCTTATCGAACACTTCATTTTCTTCTGCCCCTACATGAGTTGGGATCCACGAAAAGCAGACATACACTTCTAAGTACTGCAGCCGTAATATTCTTTGTCTAACGCCTAACAAAATGTCTGGATGACTATTGGACACACCTACCTTAAAACTACACAAATGCACAGAAAGAATCAGAGCAGACAATATCCCTGTTAGCTGTACATCCTCTATCCACTGCAATGCAAGAAGGATTGCCACCATTTCAATAACATAAACTGAAAGTTTTAGATAACCTTTTTCTAACTGACACCTGAGATTCTGGACATAGACTGCTGCACCGGTGCTATGAGACACTGGGTCTTTAGAGTGATCTGTGAATGCTGGAACCATTCCAACATATTGATGAGGCATATACAGAGTCATCACTACTGCTTCAGATACACACTGAGCATGTTCTGGTGAGCTCCCCCACAGAGTCAAATCCACCCTAGGTAAATGAAATAGGCAGGGAGAAATAATGGATAGTGCTGCACTAGGAGTGTAGGTCATATTAGACAGATCCATGTTTTCTGCCTGCTCATTTCCTTCCCATTCAAAACTGCAAATCTAGGGATTTTGATGTTCCCAAAAATCTTTCAATATATTTTTAGTTGGATGATCATCCTCATGACCACTGAGGTGTACCCAATGATTCATAGCCATTTGCAATCTTCGCAAAAACAACGGCACCTGACCCATCTCCATCCGTAGAGCACAGACAGGAGAAGACGTTACAGTACCGCGACAGATGTAGAGCCAGGGCTTGAATAGCATTCAGTGATTTCAAAAGTGAGGGGGCTGTAGACCCACATGCCACACGACCACAATCTAAGAATATTCTAATCAATGCATAATACAGAATAATCACAGATACCCTATTAACACCCGCCCATCATATCTCACCAAACACTAAAGGAGATTAAGGACAGCCTTACACCTCTCAAGTAGTTTATTGACATGATGCTTCCATATAAGTTTCACATTCATCCACATACCAAGGAAACAATCACTGACACTTGTTCCAACTTCAGTCACCTTATCAGCTCTGGGCATCTATCAGCCACAGCCACCAATCCTATTGTTCCCTTACCCTGCAACATCCAATACTACCTCTGATCCAAGATCTATAGACCTGCCCGTTCAGGTAAACCCATTGTTTCTGCTTGTTCCTGCCTCGCCGGACTTGCATATGCATATCTTGACTCTGTTTTATTCCCCCCCCCCCCCCACTTGGTCAGTCCCTTCCTACCTACATCTGTGACACTTCTCATACTCTTGATCTTTTCAATGACTTTAAAGTTCCCTGGCCCTGATCATTATGAATATTTCATTATGGATGCTTTTTTCTGGACAACATACTCAACCAATTCCTTCCATCACCACTCTCCTCCGTCTGGAGGAACTGATCCTCACCCTCAATAATTTCTCCTTTGGATCCTCCCACTTCCTTCAAACCAAAGGTGTAGCTATGGGCACTTGTATAGGTCTCAGCTATGCCTGCCTTTTTCTTGACTACGTGGAGCAGTCCATGTTCCAAGCCTACACTGATATTGCTTCCTAACTCCTCCTATGCTTCACTGATAATTGCATTGGTGTTGCTTTTTGCACCCATGCTGAGCTTGTTGATTTCATTAACTTTACCTCCAACTTCCACCCTGCCCTCAAATTTACTTGGTCCATTTCCAACACCTTCTTCCTCTTTCTCAATCTCTCTGTCTCCATCTCTGGTGACAGTTTATCAAGTGATATATTTTATAAACCAACTGATTTTCACAGCTACCTGGACTATACCTCTTCCCACCTTATCGCTTGTAAGAATACCATCCCCTTCCCTCACTTCCTCTGTCTCCACTGCATCCACTCTCAGGATGAGGCTTTTCATTCCAGAACTACTGAGATTTCCTCCTTCTGCAAAGAAAGGGACCTCCCTTCCTCCACCATCATTGCTGCGCTCAACCACATCTCTTCCATTTCATGAATGTCTGGCCTCACCCCATCCTCCCACCATAGGGTTAGGGTTCCTCTAGTTCTCACCCACCACTCCAGTAGCATCCATGTCCAGCACATAATTGTCCGTAACTTCTGCCATCTCTAACAGGATCCCATGACTAAGCACATCTTTCCCTCTCATTGCCCTTGTCAAAAGGGCAACGTTACTATAGTCATGGGGATTTCAATATGCAGGAAGTTGGGAAAACTCAAGTTAGTGCTGGATCCAATGGGGGGATTAGTAGAACACTCATGAGATCTAAATTAATTACAAATGTAAAACACAAAATAATTGATTGCGTAAGTATTCACCCCCTCCAAGTCAGTGTTTAGTAGATGCACCTTTGGCAGCAATTACAGCCTTGAGTCTGTGTGGATAGGTCTCTATCAGCTTTGCACATCTGGACACTGCAATTTTTCCCCATTCTTTTTTACAAAACGTTCAAACTCTGTCAGATTGCACTTGATAAAGAGATGTTCACTCCTTACCAAAATTCTTCTCGTAAGTATCCCACTCTGCGATACCTGCAATAGAATCAGATGCCAATGTGAGTTCAATGGCAGATGCTGAATGTCAAATATAATTCCTCTACCATCACTGAGAAACATGAAACAATGACTATCCAAAAAATCCTCCACCATTAACACACCAAACTAGTCTGAGTCGTATAACCCCCAACATTCCCCAATTCTTTAGAGGCTAATTTATCACAGGGACTGTGAAAATAATTAACATTACTTTCCCATATATATCCTATATTTCTATCAATAGAAGCTCACAAGATTCACATACTTGCCCTAGCTTATACCCTATCCAATGTTTAATGAAAGTAGCTACACCAACCGAATTCTGATACCCTCCATACTATCCCTGTAAAACAAAATCCAACTGAGGATTTGACCAAGTCTCCTAAATACAGATAATATCTGGGAAATAAGGCATATCCTCCAGATAAACTTCCTGACCATTAGCAATTAAACTCCTGGCATTCCACTGAACAAGAGACTGTTAACTGAAAGTTCCAGCCTCACTTACTCTCTCTAACAACAATCTAGCAATATCAAGATATTTATCTGCAGCCTTGAAATGATGTTTTGTTTTCTGTTTGACTCTTAGCTTGAGATGTACAGTTGATTGCATTTGCCATACAGATCTTACCATAAAAGTTCCACGAGTAATGAATGAGTAAGCCGGATAAACAATTCCTTGTCGGAAGACTGGGTATAAGCCTCTCAACCTTATCGACCTACTTGACCTTCCGCAGGGCTTCAGCATATTTCAGTCTCACTTGCAGAATTTCAATTATTTAATATGAACTTCACATCCTCCAACACAGCACTGTTCCCCACCACAATTCCAACATCACCATAGGCTACATAGTAATGTTCACCACCACACCTACTGCAGCATTTCTTCCAATGGCACACAGCAGCTACATGTCCAAATTTCTTACAATTAAAGCATCAGAGAAGGAGGCACATACCACCCGAAACCCATAACTCAAAACTTAAACACTTCTATTCGGCAATGAAGTACCGTCAAATTTAATCTTAACTGTGAGACTATCTTTATGTACTGTATATTGAAACTTATTGAACCATTTTGCTTCAATCACTTTTCCATCTTACAAATTCTTTTTTATCTGGTCCATGGAGACATCTGGAGGAACTCCCAATATCACACCGCTGTCTTTCCATAAACAATGTTGTAATTACATTCCCACCACCAACAGATTTCAAAGTCAAGGCTCTATGCCTTTCTGTACTTTCAGCGCATATCACCTGCAACGTCTCATCTTGAGGTCGATGAGCACCAACTAGATCTCCAGCACTTTTTTAAGATCAGAAGTTAAATGGATCAGATTAGGAAAACTCCGAGGAGCAGAGTCAAACTTCATCAATACCTTAAATTCCTGTTTTCTCTTCTTTCCAATATCACACTGTTCTTCACCATCATTGAGTTTGCTTCCTTTTCTATGTTCCTGCTTTCTCCTAGATCCTCTGACTATCTGCCAAACATAGAACATAGAAATCTACAGCACATTACAGGCCCTTCAGCCCACAATGTTGTGCTGACCATGTAACCTACTCTAGAAACTGCCTAGAATTACCCCATGGCATTGCCGTCGATTTTTCATAACTACATGTACCTACCTAAGGGTCTCTTAAAAAACCCTATGTATCTGCCTCCACCACCATCGACAGCGGTGCATTCCATGTACCCACCATTCTTTGAGTGAAAAATTTACCCTGACATCCCCTCTGCACCTACTTATAAGCACCTTAAAACTATGCCCCTTCATGCTAGCCATTCCAGCCTGGGAAAAAGACTCTGGCTATCCAGATGATCAATGCCTTTCATTGTCTTATACACCTCTCTCAGGCACCTCATATCCTTTGTCACTCAAAGGAGAAAAGGCCAAGTTCACTCAACCTGTTCTCATAAGGCACACTCTCCAATCCAGGCAACATCCTTGTAAATCTCCTCTGCATCCTTCTATAGTATCCACATCCTTCCTGTAGTGAGGTGACAGAACTGAACACAGTACTCCGAGTGGGTATAGGTCTTGTATAGCTATAACATTACATCACAGTTCCTGAAATCAGTCTTATGGCTGAGGAATGCCAACACACCATATGCCTTCTTAACAACACTGTTGTTGGGGTCCGGTCCGGAGTCCGCCTTCCGGGTCTTGCTCCGGTCCGCGGACTCCGGACTCCGGGCCTTGCAGCCAGCCCTCCTGTCACCCGGAGCCATTGGATCATCTGGCTGAAGGAGGTACACCCGTTGTCTATTAGGGGGCAAGTGTTTATAAGGGGCTCGGGGACTGAGCCTAGTTGGGGGGGGGGGGTGCGTGCGTCCGTCCGTGCATCTGTCCGTCCATCCGTCCATCTGTCCATCTGTCCATCTGTCCATCCTGCCTTATTTGTCTTGTCTGTGCTGTCACACTGTCAGTTGCCTTTCCTAAATTACTGGTGTATCATGGTAGTCCTGCTGCTCACCCTGGACCCAGCTCCCTTCTGTCCCCTTGCCTCTGTTGGGTAAGCCAGGCTGTTGCTGTTACCCCTTGGGTGGTTCTGTCCCTTCCTGTCCATTTCCTCTGTTGGGGAAGCCAGGCTGTCTGCTGTTGCCTGGTGGGGGGACTTGGTCCCCTTCCTACCCCTCACCTCAGATGGGTTGTGCCCTGCACCTGCCCAGGTGTCTGTGCCTTGCCCAGGCCTCTGTGATTCTGCCTGGGAGGTGGCCCTGCCTGGGATCCATGTGGCCTACCCTGAGGACTCTGACCCTTTCCACTCATTGCTCCCTATGGGTTGTGCCTGCACCTGCCCAGGGTTCTGTGTTCCTTCCTGGGAGGTGGCCCTGCCCAGGAGTTATGTGCCTGCCCCAGGGGGCTCTCCTGCCTTGCCTGCACTCTGGGATCCAGCCCTGCCTGCATTACCCCTTGCATGCCATGGCATCCCCATCCTGTCCTACCCCTAGTACTTCAGTGCCTGTGTCCAGCATTTGGGTCCATTCCATGTCTGCTTGTGATAACTGTCAACCTGTGCTGTAGCTTTGACATGGACCCCAAGATCTTGCTGATCCTCCATACTGTGAAGAGTCTTGCTATTAACATATTCTGTCATCAAATTTGGCTTACTGAAATGAATCACCTTCTGCATTCTATTGATGTCCTACTGTAACCTCTGACAACCCTCTGGACTATCCACAACACCCCCAACCTTTGCATCATCAGCTACTACTAACCCATACTACTACTTCCTCATCCAAGTCATTTATAAAAATCACAAAGAGGTGGGATCCCTGAGCAGATTGCTGTGGAACACCACTGGTCACCAATCTACATGCAGGCACCTACAATCACCCTTTGCCTTCTGTGGGCAAGCCAATTCTGGATCCACAAAGCAAAGTCCCCTTGGATACCATGCCTCATTACTTTCTGAATAATCCTTGAATGGAGAACCTTATCAAATGCCTTGCTGAAAACATATGCACCACATCCACTGCTCTACCTTCATCGATGTGTTTTGTTACATCCTCAAAGAGTTAAATAAGGTTTGTAAGGCACAGCCTGCCCTTGACTAAACCATGTTGACTATCCATAAATAGATTATATCTCCCCAAATGCTCATAAATCCTGTCTCTCAGGATCTTCTCCAACAACTTGCTCACACTGAAGCAAGACTCACTGGTCTATAATTTCCTGCGTTATCTCTACTCTCCTTGATCAAGGGAACAACATTTTGCACAGCTCTAATACTCCAGTACTTCTTCCATCATTGTCAGAGACTCAGCAATCTCCTCCTTCACTTTCCACAGTAGCCTGAGGTGTATCTCATTTGGTCTCAGTGACTTAGCTAACTTAATGCTTTTCAAAAGCTTCAGCACGTCCTCTTTCTTAATGTCTATATGCTCAAGCATTTCAGTCCGCTATAAGTCATCCCCACAATTGCCAAGGTCCTTTTCCCTGGTGAATACTGAAACAAAGTATTTATTAAGTACCTTTGCTACCTCCTCCAACTCCATGTACACGTTTCCACTATTGCACTTGATTGGTCCTATTCTCACTTGTCTCATCCCCTTGCTCTTCATGTACTTGTAGAAAGCCTTGGGGTTTTCCTTAATCCTGCTCGCTAATGCCTTCTCATGGCCCTTTCTGGCTATCCTAATTTCATTCTTAAGCTCCTTCCTGGCAACTGTGTAATTATCTAGAACTCTATCAGTTGCAACTTTCTTGAACATTTCGTAAGCTTTTATTTTTTTCTTAACTAAATTTTCCACATCCTTTGTACTCCATGGTTTTTTTTAACCCTAACATCCTTTCCGTACGTCGATGGGACATACCTATGCGGAATGTCATGCAAATGTTCCCTGAACATTTGCCGCATTTCTACTGTACATTTCCCTGAGAACATCTGCTCCCAAGTTCCTGCCTAATAGCATCATATTTCCTCCTACCCCAATTAAATGTATTTTTTCCAAATTGTCTGCTCCTATTCCTCTCCAACGCAATGGTAAAGGAAAAAGAGTTGTGATCACTACCTCTAAGATTCTCTCCCGACAGATCTGACATCTGACCAGGTTCATTTCCCAATGCCAGTTCAAGTACAGCCTCTCCTCTAGTTGGTTTATCTACATATTGTGTCAGGAAACCTTCCTGAACACACCTAACAAACTCCACCCCATCTAAACCCCTTGCTCTAAGGAAATGCCAATCAATATTGGGAAAGTTAAAATTTCCCATCACCCTCCTTCATGCTTCTACTACCATACTCTATCTCCCACTCACTTCCTGCTATCTCCTCTCCAATCACAGTTCCAGAGGTTAATCTCTCCTGACAAAATTTATTTCAGATCCCAATGGGATAGGGTTACTCACTTTATCATGATGGGGACTACCATGATAACTGCTCTGGTCAGCATTTGAAGCAAAAATTTGGGCACCACAGTAATGCAGCAGTTTGCATGACACTATTACAGCTCAGAGCTTTCCAGAGTTTGGAGTTCAGTTCTGGTGCTGTCTGTAAGGAGTTTGCACATTCACCTTGTAACTGTGTGGGCTGACCCCAGGTGCTTCAGTTTCCCCCCACAGTCCAAAGATATACCAGTTAGTGAGTAAATTAGTCAAAGTAAAATGTCCTGTAAATTGATTAGGCTAGTGATAAATAGGAGAATCCTTGGGTGGTACATCTTGTTGGTCTGGAAGGCCCGTTTCCATGCTGTATCTTTAAAGAAACAGATCAAAGGTTTCAAAGGTACATTTAATGTCAGGGAAATGTATACAATATACATCCTGAAATTCTTTTTCTTTGCAACCATCCATGAAAGCAGAGGAGTGCCCCAAAGAATGAATGACAGTTAAATGTTAGAACCCCAAAGCCCCTCAACTCCCCCTCCCACACGTAAGCAGCAGTAAGCAATGATCCCCCTCCCCCATCAGCAAAAAAACCATCAATGCCCCCCAACTAGTACTCAAGCGTGCAGCAAAGCATCAATAAAGACACAGACTTGAGGTACCCTAAAGACTTCTCGTTCACCCGGTAATTCAACATACCACAGGCTCTCTCTCTCCCTAATAAGGGAAAAAGAGGTGTCTCTGTTTCACAGCGAGAGGGGGGACATAACAAACAACTCACTGATTTACGATGTTGAAAGTCCGTTGCATCGCTTTTTTCGAGCTCTGTGCCCAAAGAACTCGGGTCTCTGGGTACACAGCCATCAGCCAGCTCGCTGGTTTCAATCTTCTGTCTCCCATGACACACTGATTTCCTGCAGAGGCACTCAAGTCCGCCTGCCTCCAGAGCCACGGAATTCCGGAACTGGTCTTCCAGGCTGTGTCCTTGGTATTTCAGATAGTGGCCAGTGAGACCCCAAGAGCGGGCTCCATTCCTGCAAAGAACCAAAATCAGTGTGTAGGTTTTCAAAAGAACCCTGAGAGGAAAATATAAAGATATTAAAGATAGAAATAGAGCTGTTTCTGAAGATGGAAGCAAAGGAGTTGTTGTTAAGTGCCATTGTCTCCTAAGCTACACCCCCTGCAATTAAAATTGGAGGAACAGAAGATAATGCAAGCAAGTTATAGGTAACCACATAACCATATAACAACTACAGCATGGAAACAGGCCATTTTGGCCCTTCTAGTCCGTGCTGAATGCTTACTCTCACCTAGTTCCACCTACCTGCACTCAGCCCATGACCCTCCATTCCTTTCCTGTCCATATACCTATCCAATTTTTTTTTAAATGACAAAATCGAACCTGCCTCTACCACTTCTACTGGAAGCTCGTTCCACACAGCTACCACTCTCTGAGTAAAGAAGTTTCCCCTCATGTTACCCCTAAACTTTTGCCCCTTAACTCTCAACTCATGTCCTCTTGTTTGAATCTCCCCTACTCTCAATGGAAAAAGCCTATCCACATCAACTCTATCTATCCCCCTCATAATTTTAAATACCTCTATCAAGTCCCCCCTCAACCTTCTACGCTCCAAAGAATAAAGACCTAACTTGTTCAGTCTTTCCCTATAACTTAGGTTCTGAAACCCAGGTAACATTCTAGTAAATCTCCTCTGTACTCTCTCTAATTTGTTGACATCTTTCCTATAATTGCATAAGGTATCATGCTCTCCATTCTTCCATAGGGTGTGAAAAAATACACAATTGGCATAACTAATGACATTTAATTAAAATAAGATGAGTAAACTGATTTTGTTTTAATAATTTTCCATTTGAATTGAATATTATTATGTCACAGAAATAGAATGTTCCACTTATCAGGTTTGTTTAATGTTTATCTTCATTAAGCAGCAGGGTTTCATTTAATTCACCTGTTCACTCTCACGTTCTTTAATGTTTGTCCATTTCCAAATTCTCTTTTTAGTAAGTATATGGATTTCTCTTCAAAGTGAAGTATTTGCACTGCTTCAGTAACTGCAGTGCAAAATCCTTACATGAAAATTAGGCCATCTTTCTATTCAGCAATTGGCAGCATTTGTAGGAATGCCTTTTCCTTCACATTACTTTTGTTGGAGAAACATTGGCGTGATAAACCAAAAAGTAATCTGCTGTGAGGAAGCCTGGGTTATTTGTTCTTTCAGCCACTAGGTGGAGACATTGCTATTTGTTTGCTCCTAAATCATGGGATCAGGAATTGTGGATATAACGAAAAAGCTGTAGAACTTCTTTACATATTTGTAGTTAATAGTTGTCATGGTACTAACTATGGTAGATTCACCTAACATTATAAATATTTCCCTATGTATATTTAATGTTCATTCCAAGCTAAAATGTTTACAGGGGAGCGATCACACATCTAGAGTTACTTTTCTTTATTACTTTATTGTCGCCAAACAATTGATACTAGAGCGTATAATCATCACAGCGATATTTGATTCTGCGCTTCGCACTCCCCGGAGTGCAAATCAATAATAAATATAATAAAAATTTTAATTATAAATCATTAAAAAATAGAAAAGGGAAAATAAGGTTAGTGCAAAATAAAAAAACCGAGAGACTGGTCCAAATATTTGGAAGGTACGGGCCAGATCTGGGTCAGGATTCATTCAGCAGTCTTATCACAGTTGGAAAGAAGCTGTTCCCAAATCTGACCCTATGAGTCTTCAAGCTCCTGAACCTTCTTCCGGAGGGAAGAGGGACAAAAAGTGTTTTGGCTGGGTGGGTCGTGTCCTTGATTACCCTGGCAGCACTGCTCCGACAGCGTGCGGTGTAAAGTGAGTCCAAGGACCGAATACTGGTTTGTGTGATGTGCTGGGCTGTGTTCACAATCTTCTGCAGCTTCTTCTGGTCTTGGACAGGACAACTTCCATACCAGGTTGTGATGCACCCTAGAAGAATGCTTTCTATGGTGCATCTATAAAAATTAGTGAGGGATTTAGGGGACAGGCCAAATTTCTTGGCAATGGATTGTGCTTGGTTAGACCAAGTCAGGTCATTTGTAATATTGACCCCAAGGAACTTAAAGCTTTTGACCTGTTCCACCTGCGCCCCACCGACGTAGATGGGGTCGTGCGGTCCGCTACTCCTTCTGAAGTCAACAACCAATTCCTTCGTTTTGCTGACGTTGGGGAATAGGTTATTGTCTTTGCACCATGCCACCAGGTTCTTAATTTCCTCTCTGTACTCAAACTCATTATTACCCGAGATACGGCCTACACTTGTGGTGTCATCAGCAAACTTATATATTGAGTTTGATGGAAACTTGGCTACACAATCATGGGTGTACAGTGAGTACAGCAGGGGGCTGAGTACACAGCCTTGTGGGGCACCGGTGCTCAGAGTGATTGTAGATAGCTTGTCCCCTATTTTTACAGCCTGGGTCCTGTCTGTGAGGAAGTTGACGATCCAGCTGCAGATCTGAGTGCTAAGACCCAGGTTCCGGAGCTTAGGAATCAGTTTATTTGGAATGATGGTATTAAAGGCAGAGCTGCAGTCAATGAAAAGGACACAGAGGTACTAACACTGTACAACACAGGTACCAACAGCTCTTCTCTGCCATTTCAGTCATAGAGTTATGGAGTCGTAGAGAAGTACAGCATAGAAATAGGTCCTTCAGCCCACACATGCCAAAACCATTTAAACTGTCCGTTCTCATCAACCTGCACCGGGACCACAGATCCCTTAACTCGACTAATGATGTACCTATCCAAACTTCCTTTAAACGTTAAATTGAGCTGAGACACTGCTTGTGCTGGGTGCTCATTCCACACTCTCATGATATTCTGAGCGAAGATGTTTCCCCTTATGTTCCTTCTCGCCTTTCACCTTTAAGCCGTGACCTTTGGTTGTAGTCCCACACAACCTCAGTGAAAAAAGCCTGTTTGCATTTACCATATCTATACCCCTCATGATATTGTATACCTCTATCAAATCTCCCCTCAGTCTTTTACGTTCTATAGAATACAGTCCTAACCTATTCAATCTTTCCTTATAACTCAGGTCCTCCAGACTTGGCAACATCCTTGATAGTTTTCTCTGCACTCTTTCAACCTTGTTTACATCTTTCCTGCAGACAGATGACCAAAAATGCACACAGTACTCAAAACTAGGCCTCAGCAATGTCTTAAACAGCTTCAACATAGCATCCCATATTCTGCCCTCAGTACAGTGATTTATGAAGGCCAATGTGCCAAAAGCTTTCTTTACAACCTAATCTACCTATGGCACCACATTCAATGAATTCTGGACCTGTATTCCCAGATCTCTTTGCTATAACACACTTCTCAGTGCGCTACCGTTCACTGTATAAGACCCACCCTGAATGGTCCTACCCAATTGTCGCACTTGCCTGCATTAAATTCCTTCAGCAATGTTTCAGCCCATTTCTCCAGCTGATGCAGTTCCCTCTACAAGTCATGGTAACCTTCCTCATTGTTCACTACGCCCCTGATCTTAGTGTAATCCACAAATTTGCTGATCCAGTTAACCAAATTATCATCCAGATCATTGATATAGATGACAAACAATAAAGGGCCCAGCACCAGTCTCTGCAGGGCAGCACACACTAGTTACAAGCTTCCAGTCGGAGAGGCAACCCTCTACTAGCACTCTCTGACTTCTCCTTCAAAGCCAATGTCTCATCCAATTTACTACCTCATCCTGAATGCTGAGTGACTCAACCCGCTTGACCAGGCTCCCATGCAGGACCTTGTCAAAACGGCTTACAAAAATCCACGTAGACAACGTCTACTGCCTTGCCTTCACCAACTTCCCTGGTACTTCCTCAAAAAACTCTATTAGATTGGTTAGATATGACCTACCATGTATGGTGCCATGTCGACTATCCTAATCAGTCCGAGTCTATCCAAATACTTGCATATCCAGTCCCTTAGAATAAATTCAATAACTTTCTCACAACTGATATCAGACTCACTGGCCTATCATTTCCTGGTTTCTCTTCAGAGCCTTTTTTAAACAGCAGAACAACATTGGGTATCGTCCAATCCTCTGGTACTTCTCCTGTCACTAATGATTTTTAAGATATCTCTACTAGGGCCCCGTCTATTTCTGCACTTGCCTCCGATATAGGGCCATTTAAAAGCGGCTTATAAAGATAAAGTTAAAATTACCAAGTAACGTAAATGATGAACAAAAATGAGCTTACTTAAAATAATTCAAATATTAATTAAAATATTGCTGGAGCGGGTGAGGATGGAACCAAGCCACTTTTCAGTGAAGAGCATGGACCCATCCAAATGAAAGCTGCTATGCTTGATGTCCATCTATGCTGGCTTAAAGCTTGAGGACCAGTCAGATAGTTGGTCAGCAACCTGCTCACATTGATCACAAAAGCCAGCTATCTCAGTTTTAATGCCAATTACTGAGATGCACTAGTATCTGACCTCCCAGCCTGATCAAGGTCTCAGTGATACGGTGCAGGTGATAGAGACCAGAATGCACAGGACTGCAGTGAAGAGCAGTTCTTTCCAGACCCACTGACTGGCCCTCGTTGCAATCCATTGCGAGTTAATCACAAGCTGGCTTCCCTTCTTGACTAGGCATTGCCACAACAGTTGAACTGCAGCAGTAATTCTGCTTTTGCTAGTCTGGATCTCACTTTCCTTGGTTGTGAAATATGGAGATAGTTTGTGGGGTTATACCTTGCTGTAGTGCGGACACACCTGATGAGTTATCCACAACAGGCAGTCGAAACTTCCATTTAGAGTTTTGGAACAGTTCAGACAGAATGCCAGCAAACTATGTGGGTCTTAGCACCTGAACAGTTAATTCATAAGGCATTATACTGAGTGTCTCCTCAAAAATCATCCTGATAGGATGCATCCCCAAAAATGTCTAGACTAAAATATAAACAGCTTTCTATTTAACCTGACTAATATTATTTCCTTAATTTACCTCTGTTAATGGATACTAACGATCTGCATTTTGTGTTTCAGCCCAAGATTTGAATTTTATTATGAATGTATTTAAAGTCAAGAAACAAAAGTGCTCTATTTGTTTTTATAAAACTGAAGTTTGGATTTATGAAGAACATTTCTGCTTTGATTACATTGACGTTTTTTTAAAGGCTAACTTACACAATTAACATCGCACTTCAGAATTATATATTAAAATTATTTCCAGATATATTAAAGTTTTTTCCCCTTTTTTAAAGATCTACAAAAAAAGTCTGTTAGTTAGTTAAACTTACCTAAGAGGTTCTTTCTATCAAAGGTTATGAGAAAAGGAGAAGTCCTCTGTGGGAAGCCTACTCCAGCTGAGGTTAACATTCCTCTCCATGCGGGATGGTGTTCTGAATCTGTCAATCATTAAGTGACTCAGAACTGGTTAAGTACTGGTATGCTCTTGCCTGGCATTGTACAATATTTCATAACTGACAGCTTCAGATCATTGTTCAAGAACTAAGAAGAATCTTACTCCCCCACCGAGAAACCCTCTCAATAATCTTGTGGCCTTTGAGTGACAGTGAGGCATCTTCCTGACATTAGGAGCTATACTGTGATTCTTATTGTTCGTTTCTGGAGATATATAATTAACTATTCATTTGCCACTGGGCATGCATTCCATTAATTTTAAGATGTATATTGTTACACAGATTTGAGTTTTATGCTTGGATTTATGGAATTACACAACTCAATGGATGAAGCCACACTGTTGGCATTGTGTAGTTACATTGATACAATTAATTTGCTATTAAAATGAACAATAATGAATTTAAAGTGAACCGATTATTAAGTAACAAAACAATCCACTAAAATAGTAAGGTAATTTCATATGGAGATGACATGTACAAAATGCTGGAGGAACTATCAGGCAGCATCCATGGAAAGGGCCCTAATGAAAGGTCATGGCCCATCACCTCAACTTTTGGGTTTGCTGTCTGCTTAGTTCTGAACTGAAGTGAATATCTTCAGCTCAATCTGATCTTGCTAGCTATGGGAACTCTCACTATAAGGAGGTTATACAGTAGCTATCTACTCTTCAAAGGCTAGATCACTTCCCTGTCGATGACGAGTTTAGCTGTCCGTACCCACTATTTGAGTGGTGGGTCACAAAGAGGAGATACTTCCAGCTAAGAAAGTAGTTTAAACACAGTTCATTTATTTTAAGCGATGCTCACTTACATTTAGATAAAGGTCTTTAAACACATTTAAAACTCACAGATTATGAATGGTTTTTAAAACATAAAGGATTTCCAAAGCTTAGATATAACTCCCATATGCTAAAAAGACATGCCAACAAGATGCAGACAAACAGGTCATCCATCACAGAAGTCAAAGGCAGAGGAATGGATTCTAGTTCTTTCTGTTCCTCTTCATCTCTGTTCTAAATGAGCGTCCCTCTAGTCTGAGACTGTGACCTCTGCTCCTAGTTTTACCATTACAAGAAACATCTTCCCCACGTTCACTCTATCTAGGTTTGTCGATATTCATTAGGTTTCAATATGATGCCTCTCATTCATCTAAACTCCTGCTAGCATAGGTCCAGAGACATCAAACACTCCTCATACCTCCAATGCCAGCGCATCTTGTGTTAGATAAAGGGCCCAAAACTATTCACAATACGCCATGTATGATCTGATCAATGCCTCATAAAGCCTCATAATTACATTCTTGCTCTGATGTTCTAGACCTCTCAAAATGAATGCTAACATTGCATTTGCCTTCCTTACTACCGACTCAAACTGAAAATGAACCTTTAGGAAATCCTGCACGATGACTCCCAAGTCCCCTTGCAGCTTAGATTTTTGAATTTCCTCTCCATTTAGAAAATAGTTTACACTTCTATTTCTTCAACCACAGTGCATGATAGTACACTTCTTGATACTGAATTCCATCTGCCACCTCTTTGCCTTTTCTTGTGATCTGTCTAAGTCCTTCTGTAACCTCACTGCTTCCTTAATACTACCTTCCCCTCCGTCTATCTTCATATCATCTGCAAACTCGGTCTCAAAATGATCAAACACGAACAACACACACAAAATGCTGGTGGAACACAGCAGGCCAGGCAGCACCTATAGGGAGAAGCGCTGTCGACGTTTCAGGCTGAGACCCTTCGTCAGGACTAACCGAAAGGAAAGATACTAAGAGATTTGAAAGTAGGAGGGGGAGGGGGAAGTGCAAAATGATAGGAGAAGACCGGAGGGGGTGGGATGAAGCTAAGAGCTGGAAAGGTGATTGGCAAAAGTGATACAGAGCTGGAGAAGGGAAAGGATCAAAATGGTCAAATCTGTTATCCAAATCATTGGCATATGATGTGAAAAGAAGCAGTCCTAAAACCAACCTCTACAGAACAGCACTATTCACCGGCAGCCAACCAGAATGAGGCCCCCTTTATTCCCACTATTTTTCGTCTGCTAGTCAGCCAATCTTCTATCCATGCTATAGGACCCTGGGCTCTTATCTTATTAAGCAGTCTCATGTGCAGCACCTGGTCAAAGGCCTTCTGGAAATCCAAGTAAACAACATCCACTGACTCTCCTTTGTTTATTCTGCCTGTTATTTCCTCAAGGAATTCCAACAGATCTGTCACACAAGATTGTTCCCTTAAAGAAACCATGCTGACTTTAGCCTATTTTATGAAATGCCTCCAATACCCTGAAATCTCATTCTTAACAATGGACTCCAACATCTTCCCAAACACAGAAGTCAGGCAAACTAGCCCATAATTTTCTTTCTTCTGCCTCCCTCCCTTCTGAAAGAGTTGAGTGACATTTGCAATTTCCCAGTCCTTGGGAACCATTCCAGAATGTAGTCATTATTGAAAGATCATTATTATTGCCTCCACGATCTCTTCTGCTACCTCTCTCATAAGCCTGGGGTGTAGTTCATCTGGTCCAGGTGATTTACCGATCTTCAGACTTTTCAGGTTTCCAAGCAACTTCTCCTTAGTAAGAACAACTACACTTACTTCTCCCCCTGACACTCTGGCATACTGCTCATGTCTTCCATGGTGAAGACTGACACAAGGTATTTATGTAGTTCTTCTGCCATTTCTTTGTCCCATATTACTGCCTCTCCAGCATCATTTTCCAGCAGTCTGATGTCCACTCTCACCTCTCTGTTACACTTTATACATCTGAAAAAAAAACCTTCTGGTATCCTCTTTTATATTATTTAAGGGGGAAGGGGTGATGAGCTGGGAAGTTGATAGGTGAAAGAGATAAAGGGCTGGAGGAGGGGGAATCTGATAGGAGAGGGTAGAAGACCATGGAAGAAAGGGAAAGGGGAGGAGCACCAGAGGGAGATGATGGACAGGGAATGAGGCAAGGTGAGAGAGGGAAACAGGAATGGGGAATGGTGAAGTGAGGGAGGGGCAACTACCAGAATTTCCAGAAATCGATGTTCATGCAATTAGGCTGGAGGCTACCCAGACAGAATATAAGGTGTTGCTCGTCTAACCTGAGAGTGGCCTCATCACTGTAGTAGAGGAGCCCATGGATTTTCATGTCAGAATGGCAATGGCAAGTGGAATTTAATGGGTGGCTACGGGGAGATCCTGCTTTTTCTTGAGCTGGAGAATGATACTGGTGATGCAATACCTGTCCCTATACAACTCCATTCTCCCATCAGAAGGCCTCAAAGATCTCCGCTTCTTTCTGGACAACATTACCTGTCCCCTCCACCACCATTCTCCTCCATCTGGTGGATCTAGTATCACTTTCAATTTTGCACACGTCTGCCCTCACCCCCATCCCCCTGCTGCCACACCAGAGATAGGGTTCCTCTTGTCCTCACCTACCACCCCACCAACATCTGCATCCTGCACGTAATTCTCCGTAACTTCTGCCATCTCCAATGGAATCCTACCATTAAGCACATCTTTCCCTACCCCCGCTTTCTGCTTTCTGCAGGGATCGCTCCCTAGCGACACCCTTGTCCACTCATCCCTCTGCACTGATCTCCCTCCTGGCACTCATCTTTGCACCAGGAACAAATGCCCCACCTGTCCCTACATGTCCTCCCTCAGTACTATTCAGGGCCCCAAGCAGACCTTCCAGGTGAGGCAACACTTCACCTGCGAGTATATTGGGGTCACCTATTGTATCGGTGCTTCCGGTGTGGCCTTGTGTATATCGGTGAGATCTGATGCAGATTGGGAGACCGCTTCACTGAGCAGCCACGCTCTGTCCGGCAGAAAAAGCGGGATCTCCCTCTCCTCTAACTTCCGATAATTCTCCCTCCCAACCTTCATCATTCCCCATTCCTGTTTCCTTCCCTCACCTTATCTCCTTACCTGCCTAAAGTTCAAACTAAAAAGTTAACTCATTTTTCCCTCAGTACATGCCACCTGAATGTTCTTAACATTGCTGATTTTCAGAGTCCTCTACAGGTTGCTTTTGTTCAGAATGCAAAATTATAGTTTCAGTATTTAACCACGTATCTTGCCAATGATACTGCACCACACTTTCCAGCTAAAGTCCAGCCTGTTTCTTTCAAATCTGAACTGTAGGGGAATTTCTAGGACTAGAAATGCAAAGATAACAAAGTGAATGATTTGGTTGTTTGGACTGTTCCCATGTGAGAATATCTCCACCCACTGATTTTGCATTGATTCAAAATGCCAATTGTCTCAGTGAAGTTATAATGATAGCCTAGAGTTGTTTAAGTGTGAAATGTGTGCTTTAATAATGTTATATCTGTAATTCACTGCATCATTAAATCAATCCAGTCCAATCCAGTTCTCATTTTTCTGATAATGGTTTAGCTGTTCCAGGGTCTAAACATATGGGAATGGGGAGCAAAACTCATTATTCCCTGAAAATGGACGTGCAAATTAATTCAGCTGAGCTTTTCAGTTGAGTACATAAATTATGCCAAGTTCAGCATCTCATAAACACAAGAGATTCTGCGGCTGCTGAAAATCCAGAGTAACGCTGACAGACTGCTGGAGGAGGAGCAGGTCAGGCTGCATATATGGAAATGAATAATAGTCGATTTTTCAGGCTGAGACCCTTCGTGAGAGCTGGAAAGAGAAGAGGATGATGCTAGAACAAGAATGTGAGGGGGAGGGGAGAGAGCACAAGCTAGCTAGAAGGTGATAGGTGAAGTTGGGTTGGTGGGGGTGAGGAGCGGTTCAGCATCTGCTACTTCTAATAACTGCAGAGCCCAGAAAACACTGATTATATTCAAGGGTTGAGTACTGGGTCATGAAACAATGTGAGTGGCTAACATCAGGCAAGAAGGCCTGCTTTTCTTAAAACCAGTTGGTACTTCTCAAACGATGTACATTGTAGCAGGAGTGGGTGCTGCTTTGGAAATAATGAAGGGCACCACAACATGGATGCGATTTCATGGTTTCTGTATGGTATGACAGGAAGCCTTCATGGTGAAAAGAATAAGAGATACCATAAGGATAAGGAAGCCATTCCATCATATTCTCTGAAGGCAGTAGGAACAAATGGCTATGCCAACCAATGCTGTGGGTTATAACCTAGTGCTATGTGAGGCTGAACAAGCTCCAATAAGGGTCAAACTTAGTAATTGCACCTTTGAGCACCATATCCTACTGAAAATGTAACAGCTTCAGAGACTGCTCTGAATCTACCGCTGCCCCATCACTCACTTACCACAAATGCAAACATTCCTGTGAGTACTAATTGCCCAGAAGAAGATGGTTCATTGAACAGTGAATATTATTTGATTTGATTAAACTAGCAACTGACCTAAGAGGACTTTTTGAAATTATATTGCTGCTGCTGAGTGCAAGTTCAGCTGAGTGAAACTGAGAAGTCAAACTGGAATACTCATTGATACAACCAGCTACTCACCATGTTTCCTGAGATCATCTGACTGAATTATGTCTTAATCAAGAATTCTTGAAATGAGTTAAAGCTACTATTAAATCATGAATATTTTAATCAACATTACATCTTTATAGTTGTATATGTTTAACTTCTTTTTGTAACTGGTTAGGTGTAAGAAGCTTTGCAATTTTAAATTTCAAACGTGAAGTATTTGCAAGTCTGTAAAATTAAACCTCTTTCTCTTTTCTACTCGTTGACATTTTGAACCAAAGTGTATTTAGCTGTTCTGCTGATGGAAGTGAATGTTCAAAATCTGATGGCTCAATGGTGATGAATATTTGCACCTCGAGCAACACGTTGGTTTGCTCATTTGTGATAACTTCCAATCAATATTGGCTGCAATATTTGGGATACATATTATTGTTATTAAAAACACTTAAAAATAGTTGTAGATTGCAAAGCACATTTCTGAACCTTTTCAGCAAGTGACAAGTTGCAATATCAATGCATCAATGCTTTTTACTTTCCTTTTATTGTCTCACATTTTAGTACATCCTGAACCCTTGAATGTCTCTTCATGATGCAGGTCAAGTTTGTTGAACTTCTAGAAAAAGATTACTTTGCTTCCCAGAATACATTCTAAAGATAAACAGGGTTCCAGTCTTGGAAAGGTCTTCCAGTCACTTTATAAGGTGAGCTCTTCCAAATATTGAAATATAAAGACAAATGAATAAGTTCTGAAATAAATTCTGACCAGAATTGAGGTGCTGATGTTCAGACCCTGCTATCATACTTTTGGCCAGGAGATGGCATCACAGTCAAAAACTAATCTGACTTCCTCTTCTGCTAGAGGAACTCAACAGGCCAGGCAGCATTTATGGAAAATATGAAAACGTTTCAGGCCGAGACCCTTCATCAGGACTGTTATAGGATTTTGTTCCAAAAAGTCGACTGTACTCTTTTCCATAGATGCTGCCTGGTCTGACGAAACATTGACTGCTCATTTCTACGGATGCTGCCCGACCTGCTGAGTTCTTCCAGCGTGTTGTACGGGTATCCTTGTAAATCCCCTCTGCACCGTTTCTATGGTTTCCACATCCTTCCTATAGTGAGGTGACTAGAATTGAGCACAGTACTTCAAGTGGGGTCTGACCAGGGTCCTATATAGCTGCAACATTACCTTGTGGCTCTTAAACTTAATCCCACGATTGATGAAGGCTAATGCACCGTATGCCTTCTTAACCACAGAGTCAACCTGTGTAGCAGCTTTGAGTGTCCTATGGACTCGGACCCCAAGATCCCTCTGATCCTCCACACTGTCAAGAGTCTTACCATTAATGCTATATTCTTTCTTTCTTTTTTCATCTTTTTATTGATTAAAAAAAGTGTGTATACAAACAAGAGGAGAATATCTCTGGTATATATGTCAATAGCAGTACATACAGAAGGTAAAATAAACAATATCAGAATCACACAGTTTTGATCTACAAAGTATAAATTTGATATAGAATGTATAATTCTCCTCATCAATTTATGAAGAAAGGAAGGACTATTAGAAACTTTTATATAAAAGAAAAGAGAATAAACCCCACTATTCTAAACAGAAAAAAAAGGACTGGGCAGTCCATCCTGAGAGAGAAACCAAGAGAAGAGAGACTCTCTGATCAAATCCAAGGTTCTGAAAAAATAGCTGGAAGAGAATCAGTACAAACATCAGATCATATGAAAATATTGAATAAAAAGGTCACCAGATATCTTCAAATTTAAAGGATGTATCCAATGTCTGACTTCTTATTTTCTCTAGATTTAGACAGGACATGATAGAGGAAAGCCAATAAAAAGGCGGTAGGAGGGTTAGGGTCTTTCCATTTAAGTAAAATGGCTTTCCTAGCTAATAAGGTTGAAAAGGCTTTCAGCCACTGAGCAGAAGCAGGAATAGATCCTGCTTCTGATGGAATAATCCCAAACACAGCTGTAAATAAGTTTGGTTGTAAATCCAGATCCAGCAGATAAGGTTTTAAAAACATCTTTCCAAAAACTTTCTAACGATAAAATTAAAGCTGCCTGAGAATTGGAATTTCAAGAATTACTTTCAGATAATCAATGGAGTAAAATTTTTCATCTGGTAAACACTTCATCTATTTGTGCCCGTCATTCCTTGATACAGTTCAGGGTAGTGCATTGGGCACATATGTCAAAGGATAAATTAGCCTGTATTTTTCCCAATATTAATCCTATTTGTGATAAATGTAATACTCAGCTGGCCACTTTAACTCACATATTTTGGTCTTAATGCTATATTCTGCTATTATATTTGACCTGTCAAAATGAACCACCTCACACTTATTTGGGTTGAACTCTATCAGTCACTTTTCAGCCCAGTTTTGCATCCTATCAATGTCCCGCTGTAACCTCTGACAGACCCTCCAGACTATCCACAACACCCCCAGCCTTTGTATCATCAGCAAATTTACTAACCCATCCTCCACTTCCTTATCCTGGTCATTTATAAAAATCACAAAGAACAGGGGTCCCAGAACAGATCACTGAGGCACACCATAATTAGAATATTTCAAGGCCAATTCAGTTTGGACACGAATATATTTGTTCTTCCCACCGACTGCTCTCTGGAAGTTTGCTCTCATGAAACACACCACTGTTTCCTAACAGCAATATGTGCCTAGAAAACCATCCTCAATGGGTTGTTCTAAATATGATACATTTTATATCATTAATGGGTTTTACTCTCTATTTAGCATTAAACCACTAATGGACACTTCTTTCAATACAGATAGCCTGTAAAATTGTGAAAATGAGCAAAAATCATAAAAGTCATGACATTGCATTTACCACAGATATTCCAACCATGATTCTGGACAATGGGCTAGAAATGGCTTTGCCTATATTTATTCAGTATAACAAAGGAGGAACCTTCCAATTAGAATGGTATTGGGCACTTCTGTTTCATGTTCCCAAGTGCTTAGCCTCTTTGTCACTCTTAATGCAGTTGATTGTCATTTAAGTTTTTCCCTTTTTTAATTTGGCATATCTGTACAATTTGATTTAACTAAGCCTAACTTCTTGATTTCTAGCTAACATAGTCTCCTGTTCCTATGATTTTCTCATCCTGTACTACATAGGTTTCATCTCCCTCAAGATTTCCCAGGTGATCAGTTTATGCATATCTCAAAAGGGTTTGTATTTAAGCTTTTCTTTGATATGATTCCCAGTGCTGATCAAAGTAATAATAAGTAACTTCATCATGTGTATCTCTGATTTCTAATGATTAGACAAAGTGGATTAACTCTGATTTTAACATTGGTGGGACTCAAAGGGTAATGTTAAAAGGAAACTTCAAAACATTGAACACAGTCAGCTTCTAGAGTGTTGCTTCTTACAAACAATCCTTTGCCAAATATTTATGTAATACTTTGAAAATAGCAAATGGTGGAAAAGTTTGCTTAAACAGAAATAGATTTTGCATTGCAAGCCCGTGTCTTTTTTGTGGGGCTCAAAGATGTTCGAAATGAACAGCTTTAATAGAAGACATAAGGATAGTAATGAAAGGCAGAGGTACGTGGGGATGATGCAAAGACAGCAGATAATTACTCAGGTGTGGAAACATAAGATGAACCCAGCAGAAATTAAAAGCATTATAACCAAACAGTAAGGGAAAATCCAGCAAAGAGAACATTTTCCATGCCATGTGACCTGGCAGAAGAATGGCTTTGGCCACATATATTTGCCATGATACAATATTCTCATTCATCAAATGCCTTACATTTAATAGAAAGTGAAGGAAAAGGTGAGCCAAGCGGGTTATGTGTTGATCATACATGGTGACAGCAATCTGACATCCTTCCAGTTTTCACAGTCTGTAATGACAGCAACACTTACGTAGTTCAGAAATCTACCAACACATTGTACTGTAGCCCAGGAGACAAGAGTTTGTGAAACTCGTCTGGGTTTGTCAATATTTTTCTGGTTCACACATATGATGAATTTTTGTTTTAGAACTGAACTTGCTTTTTGGAGATTTACTGAAGACAAGTTTAGAAACAGATCTCAGTCATTCCTTTCAAGTCTGATCTTGGCTTTATAAAGTGCCGTGTGATTAGTCCACAGGTGAGCTATTGACTGCACTGACTTCACAAGAGCGATTCAGTTCTTTTTCATCAAGAATGATGGTTTATGATCGAGCAAATTTAAGAACAAATATATAAGGTTGTACTGCATGTCTATGGAGAAACTTACACCCTTTGCTACATAAGTACCATGTTCAAGATTCCTGTGCATGCAAAAGTGAAGATCTGGTAATTAGTGTTATCTAGATATTTATTTATCTATGCTGCAAAGTTCAACTTTGTATTGAATCAGCAGTGTAACTCAAACTTGTAGCAATTTTCTGACAGTTACACCTGCTGGCTAATTGGTTTAGATCTGGTGCAGTGAGGCCTCCGCTAGTCAGGGTTGACCATAGATGGTGTGTCCTAGCTGTCTAGATACTTAAGCCTGTTGTGATACAGAGAGCGAGTTGTTGGCCACATAGCAAGCTCCCCCTCTCTATGCTTCTGATGAACGCAAAGGAACAGCGGAGACTGATACAGTTTAGTACCAGCAGTGTCGCAGGAGTTGCCAGTCAGCATTGAGCTCAATGTAAGACTTCCTTAGGGACAGCAACTCCGGATTTTTCCCTCAGGGTTTACTCCTGAAGCCTTCCCTATGAGGGGATATAGCCGCACGTAAGCAGAGGTTCAAGATCAGAGCTTCTTGTTGAGCTGCCAACCATGGCTGATGAGACCATCTACTAGAACCAGCTGGTTTTAAGGCACCAGTTACCTGCCTTTGCCCTTTCTCCTGTCAGTAGAAATGGTTCTGCCAGGCTTAGTAGCTAAGCCATATGTGAAAGCCAGGAGCCGGACTTGGTTGTCAGATTCTATTTGAGGTGCACGCCATTGGGAGCGTTTAATAGGTGGTGGGAACTTTGGAGCTTGTCCCCATTACTTCAACGGCTGTAACGACTTTAAAGAACCATGTGCTGCAGAAACAGCAATCCTATTCACTTAAAATGAGAGGAATTGCTGTGATGAGTCAGAGTAATATAACAAAATGTGGCTTTCAAATCAAATTAGCTTTAATTATTTCCAATTGTTTTAAGTTCTAATCATTTTTCTATTATTTCTAAATAGACTTGGATGTTTCTGAATGCTGCTCAGAGTCACTCATGGTCTTCGTCAGGCTTAGCAGTTGTCTAGGACAGGGGCATAGGTATGCCAATTGCCAATTCTTTTTTCATAATGTATTGGCTGGTCTTCTTCTGGCCCATTCAACCTGATGGCACAAAGCTTTGAGCTTCAAATCAACAACCATCAGATGTTTTAAAAGTTTGTTTTTATTTGCCATCTACATCAGCAGCAAACAAGGGCAGCTGAACAATGGAGGCAAATTTTGATTCATTGGTTGTGTGCTCTCATGGACTGCAGACGTAACAAGCAGTCTGCCCTTATGGGTCTACCATTAATTCAGGAATAACACTGAGTAATATTACACTGAGTTAACTGGTAATGAGCTCTTCACAGCACTGAGATCCATCCCTGGTGACTATTTTTCTGTAATGAGAGCAAGAGGAGTGATATTATAAATTATCTTGGTCCTCAATAAAATATTTTATAGAGTAATTCCAGTAGTTTGATTACTACGTATCTAGTGGCTGATCCAGTATCAAGTTTGATTGATGACTGGGTTTCTCAATTAGTTGCTCCAAAAGCACTTTAAAGGGTGTTTTAAAATCATTTAAAGGGTGACAGCTATTAGGGCAGAGCAGAGTTGATGGGCTGAAAGGCCTAATTCTGCTCCTCTGCCTTATTACAAAGTTAGAGTTTTAGCAATGTTTCTGACACCCACAACTGACTTGGAAGTAATATGCCATATGCACAACAGTGATTATGTTCAAACTTAAAAGAAAACAGGTTGTACTCAGAGGACGTAAAGAAATTGCTCAATAAATTGTAAGCCCCCATTATTTAATGAATGGTAGTTTTGCAGTCTGACTGAACCTTTTGTTTTGGGATTTGGTGAACTCGATTTAATATTGAATTTGAAAGATTTCAGTGAACTATTATGAACAAAAGCAGGTTATTCTGGTATCCAATATTCAGCCATTAACCAACTTCCAAAGAACAATTTATCAGATTCATGGCCCTTTGTGTTTATGGGATCTTACTGTATGTAAATTGGTAATTTATTTTCCACAGAAGTAATCCCATTTTAGAATTCCTTCAGAACTCCAAGTGTCATTGAATGAGCAATAAGGGAGAGAGCACGTTAGGAAATTCATAGTAAATTTTGCCGTTAACGATTACTTGACAAAAGCATTAGCAAATGGTTGAAACATAGAAACACAGAAAATTTACAGCACATTACAGGCCCTTCAGCCCAAAATGTTGTACTGACCATGTAACCTACTCTAAAATCTGCCTAGAATTTCCCTACCACATAGCCCTCTATTTTTCTAAGCTCCATGTACCTATCTAAGAGTCTCATAAAAGACTCTTTTGTATCCACCTCCACTACCTTTGCTAGTAGTACCTTCCACACACCCATCACTCTGTGTATGAAAAACTTATCTGTGACATCCCCCTTGTACCTACTTCCAAGCATCTTAAAACTATGCCTCCTTGTGTTAGTCATTTCAGCCCTGGGAAACAAGTCTCTGGTTATCCACATGATCAATGCCTCTCATCATCTTATACACGTCTGTCAGGTCACCTCTCATCTTCTGTTGCTCCAAAGAGTAAAGACCAAGTTCACTCAACCTATTCTCATAAGGCATGCTCTCCAATCCAGGCAACATCCTTGTAAATCTCCTCTGCACTCTATAGTATCTTCAGCCTCTCCTGTAGTGAGGGGACCAGAACTGAACACAGTTCTCCAAGTGGGGTCTAACTAAGGTCTTATATAGCTGTAACTGTAACCACCTTAGTCTCAAGGTTAATGAATACCAACACACCATACGCCTTCTTAACAACACTGTCAACCGGAGCATCAGCTTTGAGTGTCCTATGGACTCGGACCCCAAGATCTCTCTGATCCTCCACACTACCAAGAGTCTTACCATTAATATTATATTCTGTCTTCAAATTTGACCTACCGAAATAAACCACTCATCTGTGTTGAACACCATCTGCCACTTCTCAGCCCAGTTCTGCATCCTATTGATGTTGCACTGCAACCTTTGACAACCTTCCAGACTATCCACGACACCCCCAGTGTTTGTGTCATCATCAAATTTACTAACCCACCCTTCTACTTCCTCATCCAGGTCATTTATAAAACTAACAAAGAGGAGGGGTCCCAGAACTGATCCCTGTGGAACACCACTGGTCACTGTCCTCCATGCAGAATATGAACCATCCATAGCCACCCTTTACCTTCTGTGGTCAAGCCAATTCTAGACCACAAAGCAAGGTCTCCTTGGATTCCATGCCTCATTACTTTTTGCATGAGCCTCTCATGGGGAATTTTATCAAATGTCTTACTGAAATCCATGTACACTGCATCCACGGCTCTACCTTCATCAATGTGTTTTATTACATCCTCAAAGAAGTCAATCAGGTTCATAAGGCATGACCTGCCCTTGTCAAAACCATGAAGACTATCCCTAATCAGATTATGTCTCTCCAAATGCTCATGAACACTGCCTCTCAGGATTTTCTCCAACAACTTGTCGACCACTGAAGTAAGACTTGCTGGTCGATAATTTCCTGAATTATCTCTACTCCCTATCTTAGACAAGGGAACAATGTTTGCAACCTTCTAATCCCCTTGTACTTCTCCCATCCCTATTGATGATGCAAAGATCATTGCCAGAGGCTCAGTAATCTCCCTCGCTTCTCACAATAGCCTGGAGTATATTTTGTTTGGTCCCGGTGACTTATTTAACTTAGTACCTTTCTAAAGCTCCAGCACATCCTCTTTCTATAAACTCAAGCATTTCAGTCCGCTGTAAGTAATCCCCACTGTAAGTAATACAGAGAAGAAGTCATCAACCCGACACAGTGTTGTCAAGAAAACAACCTCTCCCTCAATGTCACAAAAACAAAGGAACTGGTTGTGGACTACAGGAGGAATGGAGCTAGGCTAACCCCTATTGACATCAATGAATCTGGGGTTGAGAGGGTGAACAGCCTTAAGTCCTCAGCATACACATCACTGAGGATCTCACATGGTCTGTACATACTGGCTGTGTGGTGAAAAAGGCACAACAGTACCTCTTTCACCTCAGACAGTTGAAGAAGTTTGGTATGGGCCCCCAAATCCTAAGAGCTTACTACAGGGGCAAAACTGAGAGCATCCTGACTGGCTGCATCACTGCCTGGTATGGGAACTGTACTTCACTCAATCGCAGGACTCTGCAAAGAATGGTGTGGACAGCCCAGCGCACCTGTAGATATGAGCTTCCCACTATTCAGGACATTTACAAAGACAGGTGTGTAAAAAGGGCTCAAAGGATCATTGGGGACCCGAGTCACCCCAACCATAAACTGTTGAAATTGCTACCATCCGGGAAATGATACCGCAGCATAAAAGCCAGGACCAACAGGCTTCGCGATAGCTTCTTCCACCAGGCCACCGGACTGATTAATTCACATTGATACAATTGTATTTCTATGTTATATTGACCACCTTGTTGTAAATACTATTTATTACAAATTACTATAAATTGCACATTGCACACTCAGATGGAGACGTAACGTAAAGATTTTTACTCCTCATGTATGTGAAGGATGTAAGTAATAAGTTAATTCAATTCATTTGTCAAGGTCCTTTTCACTGGTGAATACTGAAGCAAAGGTTTTTGTTTGAAACTTGATGGAGAAGATGATTGAATGATATTGTATACCCTAAGTTAAATGATAATTATTTGGGTTTGAGTATGTGGATGACTTCACCAAGAATTCCATTTTGTGGCACTAAATTTCTTTTAAAAAGAAACTTCAAAGTGACATCTTATTGTCAGATTGTAAGTGTACATGGATACTTTTTTCTATCCCAGATGGGATTCTTTAACCAAAACAACTATTTGGTGCATCGAAAATGTTTGAAGTGAAGCATAATCATAATGACAGAGATGATAATCCTGAAAAATTGAGTTCTTTTTTAGGACTTCTAGGTGGACTGACTATTGAGCTGTTGTACTTCACGTTGAGGTATTAGAGATAACCATGGATGATAAAAGTATGCAAGTGATAAGGTAAGAAGCAGCAAATTAAGTCGACAGTGAATAGATTTTAGTCTATTAGTTCTAATTGTTCAGGTATTGTACTTTAGACTTAATGAAAGTCATAAGACAAGAGATTGTGGATGTTGGAACCTGGAGCAACAAATGACCTGTGGGAGGAAAGGAATTATTGACATCTTGTGTCCAAGCCCTTCATTATGACTAACAGTGAAGCATTTTCTTAACAGTAGAACAAAGAAACAGAATAGAGTCAATGAAAACTATACACAAAGTCTGACAAGCACCCAATGTGCAAAAGAAGCCAAACTGTGCAAATATAAGCAAAATTAAGAATAACTAAGTAAACAAATAATACATAAATTATAATGAGAGCATAAGTTGTTCTTATGTTCTATGTTATAGAACATAACACAGGTTATAGAATTCATTCAGAATTCAGGTGAGTGAAGTTGTCCACATTGGTTCAAAAGGCTGATGTTTGAAGGGCAATAACTGTTCCAGAACCTCATGGTGAGGAACCCCAGTCTTCTGTCCTACATTCCAAATGGCAGCAGCCAGAAGAGAGCACAGCCTCGATGGTGGGAATCCCTGATGATAGATGCTGCTTTCTTCTATAGATGTGCTCAATGGTGGGGGTACCATTCTCATAGCGGCTCTCCACCCTCTAACCTTGATCCCCAGGTGCCACTCTACAACTCCTGCTTCCTCCTCTCTAATTGCTGCTAAGTTCCTTCTTTCCCCTCACCTCACCACAGCTCCCCAAGCCCAATGTCTTTTTCCCTCTTTTGGCCCCATACCTTGACTTAGCTCCAACCTCTGTTTTAGCCTGCACCAACCCACCCCTAATGAAGAGGCCTTATGTTGGTTTCCCTGTGCACACACCCCAATGATTTCCAGGCCTGTCATGATGTCAAGCTCTTCTTTCATCTCCACTGGCAAATATTTTTATTCTCTTCATATTGCCTATCTTGTCTCTCCAAAGTTGGCCTTAAAGTTTAACGTAAATTTACTATCAAAGTACATATATGCACCATATATAATCCTGAAATCCTGAGATTCATTTTCTTGTGGGCATTCACAGTAAATACAAGAAATGCAATAGAAACAATGAAGGACTGCCCTCGACAGGAAATACAAACAATTAACGTGCAATAGACAACACACTGTGCAAATGCAAAATAATATTAATAAACAAATAAGCAATATATATTAAGAACATGAGATGAAGAGACCTTGAAAGTGAGTCCATAGGTGGTGGGAATAATTTAGTGATGGGGTAAGTAAAGTTGAGTGAAGTTCTCTCCACTGGTTCAAGAACCTGATGGTTGAGGGGTAATAACTGTTCCTGAACCTGGTGGTTTGGGCCTTAAGGCTCAAGTACCACCTTCATGATTACAGCAGTGAAAGAGAGCATGGCCTGGATGGTGGGAGTCCTTGATGATGGATGCTACTTTTCTATGCTGTGGTCCATGCTGATGTGCTCAATGGTGGGGAGGGTTTTACCTGTTTTGGGCTGGATTGCATCCATTACTTTTAGTAGACTTTTCCATTCAAGGGCATTGATGTTTCCATACCAGGCATGCCATACTATGCAGTGCTTTGATCCAAAACATCAACAGTTCCTTTTCTCTCGCAGTGCTTAATCCACTGAGTTCTTCCATTGAGTTTGTTACCTCAAATCAATCATGATGCTGACAGTCCTATTCCCTCTTGAAACAGTGGTTCTCCCAGAGTATTGTTAACTGTAATGAGTGTTGTAGCATTTAGTTAACAAGTTAGGTTGATGTCTCCTTTAAGGGAAACTTTCTAATTACTCTTCAGTGAAAAGGATGGTTCATTAACATTTCAAAGCAGTCCTCCATTAACTTTAGACTAAAACATCTCGTAGTTTATTTTGACACAATAACAACATGTTCCAGTTTGAAATATGTTGCTCACTGTGTGTCATCTGGGTAGTCTATTCTGGAATCATATTTTATGTACCAATTACATGATGTTACATGCATATTCTTGTAGATTCTACGTGGAGATTACCATGAGCTATGTATCTACCTTAATCTCCTCAGAAAATAGTATAAGTAGAATGACTCCTGGATTGATGGTTTATGTATATTGTTTGGTTTATAGCTCTTGCATCATCTATAATCTGACAAGTGTAATGTTACTTTAAGGTTAGTGAGGGTCACTATTATCTGAAATATTTTAAAACTACATATTGGTACAAAATAATCTGATTCCTTCACCCAAATCATTGACAATGTGAAGTGATCCAAACTTGGAGTGTCCCCTGTGGCTCACCAGTAGCCAACCAGAAAAGACACACTTTATTCCTAATCTTTGCCTCCTGCTAGTTCGACAACCTTCTATGTATACTAGTTCCTTTCCCATAATACCACAGGCTCTTATTTTGTTAAGCAGCCTCAGATGTGACATCTTGTCAAAGGCCTTCATAAATCCAAATAAACATCCACTGACTTGCCTTTATCTATCCTACCTGCTATTTAGGTCACAAGATCATAAGATATAGGAGCAGAAGTAGGCCATTTGGCCCATCAAGTCTGCTCCATCATTCAACCATGGGCTGACCAATTCTTCCAGTCATCCCCACTCCCCTGCCTTCGCCCCATACACTTTGATGCCCTGGCTAATCAAGAACCTATCTATCTCTGCCTTAATTACACCCAATGACTTGGCCTCCACAGCCGCCCGTGGCAACAAATTCCACAGATTTACCACCTTCTGACTAAAGTAATTTCTCTGCATCTCAGTTCTAAAAGAATGTGCTTCAATCCTGAGGTTGTGCCCTCTTGTCCTAGAATCCCCTACCATGGGAAATAACTTTGCCATATCTAATCTATTCAAGCCTTTTAACATTTAGAATGTTTCTATGAGGTCCCCCATCATTCTCCTGAACTCCAGGGAATACAGCCCTAGAGCTGCCAGACGTTCCTCATACAGTAACCCTTTCATTCCTGGCATCATTCTCGTGAATCTTTTCTGAAACCTTCTCCAATGTCAATATATCCTTCCTAATTTAAGGAGCCCAAATCTGCACATAATACTCCAAGTGTGGTCTCACGAGTGCCTTGTAGACCCTCAACATTACATCCCTGCTCTTACATTCTATACCTCTAGAAATGAATACCAACATTGCATTCACCTTCTTCACAGCCCACTCAACCTGGAGGTTAGCCTTTAGGGTATCTTGCACAAAGACTCCCAAGTCCCTGTGCATCAGTATTTTGAATTCTCTCCCCAACTAAATAATAGTCTGCCTGTATATTTCTTCCACCAAAGTGCATAACCATACACTTTCCAACATTGTATTTCATTTACCACTTCTTTGCCCATTCCCCTAAACCAGGGATGGCCAACCTGTGGTGCATTGGATGATTAGAAGTGGCACATTGCACCCAGCGATAATAATAAAAAAGTAAGCCTACCCAATCAAAAAGTATTAACCAAAAACCGATTTGTAGAAAAAAGAAATCTATAACAGGAGTTCAATTAGCTTAGAGCTAGAAATGGGTTTTACTGAGAATAAATCTAAAACTTAGCAATTATTTTTAGCGATTTTATTATTTTGTGCACATCTTTTGGCAAATGTTATCTTCTTTCACATTAATCTGTTTTCAATTAAAAAAAAATGTTCAATGAGTCAAACTAGGAAAGAAGGACTTTTGTTCTGCAGTCGTTCCATAACTGTTCAGCACATGTTTGATACTTGTTTGATACTGAGGTACCAGGTATCTGCACCAGCGGTGCGTCGCAGGTTTTTGCCAGTCAGTTTACAATTGACACTCGTGCACTACGGAGTTGTGCTTTTTTCGTCCTTTGTGAACATTTGCAGTTTTGTACTTTTTGAAAATTAAGCCTTGTTTTTACATTCAGTTACCCATCACACAGTGCAAAAGAAAATGAGCAAAAGAAAAGCAGAAAGTGATAGTAAGTGTGAATTCAATGAACAGTGGGAAAATAAGTTCTTATTTATAGCGGGTCCGTCAGGAAAACCGTTGTGCATTGTTTGTGAAAACACTTTCTCACATAATAGAAGATATGATCTTAATAGACACTATAAAACACAACATCAGACTGAAATAGAAGGAAAACTGAAGCTAGTGCTTAGGTCTGAGTTACGGAAAGAATATGTGATTAAGAAAAAGGAAGAAATCAAAAGAAGACAAAATACCTTTGTTAAGAGTCTCAGTAAGGTAAGTAATGTTTATCTTATTTTTATATTAAATCAATATATCATGTAAAAATGCTAAACATGTCTATAGTAACATATTTGTACAAGAATTGAATAGGGGCACAAGAGTTGCATGGCACATCTGAACTCGTGCGTGAAAAAATTGACACATGGAATGTAGAAGGTTGGCCACCTCTGCCCTAAACTATTTAAATCTCTCTGCAGACTTTCTGTTTCCTGAACACTACCGGCTCCTCCACCTATCTTTGTATCATTGGCAAATTTAGCGACAAATCCATTAATATTGTAGTCCAAATCATTGACATACATCAGAAAAAGCAACGGTCCCAACAGTGACCCCTGTGGAACTCCACTGGTAACTGGCAGCCAGCGAGAATAGGATCCCTTTAATCTGTCTGTCTGTTTTCTGCCAACCAGCCAATGCTCCACCCAAGCTAGTGTAACACGCTGTAAGGTTTCACTGCTAAGGCTAATGTAATGCTTTTCTGTGTAATGTTCCACTGCTAAGGTAATGGTTTCTCTGTAGCAGCAATGTTTGGGTTATGATTAGAAATAACGGGGCTTTGGAATGCAGAGGCTATCCAATGGGAGAAATATTGTACTTCCTTGTGTGACTGGGAGCCGGGTTTTTCATGTTTTTTTCATCAGGGAGCAACACAGAGAGAGGACTCAAATGGAGAGAGTTGGAAGACCACCGGACAGAGTGGATTGAGGAGCGAGGGTCCGAGGGCTGGCTACGCTTGGAGGTCGACGGGAACAAACGAACGAACAGTGAGCTCCAACCATGCACAACAGACTGTTTCATGAGAATAGCCCCTTTTCTTTTTTTATGTTTCTTTACTAACCATATAGTCAAATTAAGAATGATAAAGATCAATCACTTAATCGCATATTGTGTACTGTTTGATATTTTGCGGTGTGGTTTTGTAACCAGGCAACACATCACGCAGTATCCACACAAATGAGGTTTCTCCATTTGGCGGGGTCTGATGTCGTTTTCCCCTAGATGAACATGTGCTGGCCGAGCCTGAGGGTTACACTAGTAACTTCCCTGTAATTCCATGGGCTCTTATCTTGCTAAGCAGCCTTACGTGTGGCACCTTGTCAAAGGCCTTCTGAAAATCCAAGAACACCATGTCTACTGCATCTCCTTTGACTACCCTGATTGTAATTCCTCAAAGAATTGCAGTAGGTCTGTCAGGCAGGATTTTCCTTTCAGGAAACCAACCTGGCTTTGGCCTAGCTTGTCATGTGCCTCCAGGTACTCTGTAATCTCATTCCAAACAATTGATTCCAACAACTTTCCAACCATTGATATCAGGCTAACAGGTTTATAGTTTCCTTTCTGCTGCTTCCCATCCTTCTTAAATAGCGGAATAACATTTGCAATTTTCCAGTCATCTGATACAATGCCAGAATCTATCAATTCTTAAAAGATTATCATTAATGCCTTCACAATCTCTCCAGCTACTTCCTTCAGAACCTGAGGTGCATTCCATCAGATCCAGGAGATTTATCCACCCACAAGCCATTAAGTTTCCTAAGAACCTTCTCAGTTGTAATTTTCACTGCACAAACTTCACTTCCCTGCCATTTTTGAATGTCTGGTATACTGCAGACATTTTCCACTGTGAAGACTGATGCAAAATACGCATTCAGTTCCTCTGCCATCTCTGCATCTCTCATTACAATATCTTCAGCATCATTTTGTATTGGTCCTATATCTACCCTTGACTCTCTTTTACCCTTTATATACTTAAAAAAGCTTTTAGTATCTTCTTTAATATTAGTCACCGGTTTCCTCTCATAACTCATCTTTTCCTTCTGAATGACCTTCTTAGTTTCCTTCTGCAAGTTTTTATAAGCTCCCCAATCCTCTACCTTCCCACTAGCTCTGGCTTCCTTGCATGCCCTCTCTTTTGCTTTTACTTTGTCTCTGATTTCACTTGTTGGCCACTGTAGTGTCCTTCTTCCCTTTGAAAATTTCTTCTTATTTGGAATACACCTGTCTTGCACTTCCCTCTTTTTTCGCAGAAACTCCAGCCATTGCTGCTCTGCTGTGTTTCCTGCAAATGTCCCTTTCCAGTCAAATTTGGCCAGTTCCCTTGTCATGCCATTGTAATTTCCTCTATTCCACTGAAATACTGACACATTCAATTTTATTTTATCCCTCTGAAATTTCAATGTGAACTTGATCATATTGTGATCACTGTTCCCTAAGGGTTTCTTAACCTTAATCTCTCTTATCACCTCTGGATCATTGTACAACACCCAATCCAGCACAGCCAATTCCCTAGTGGCCTGTTCTAAAAAGCCATCCCTTAGACATTCTACTAATTCTCTCTCGAGGTCCTGTACTGACCTGGTTTTCCCAATCCACTTTCATGGTAAAATCCCCAACGATTATCATGACATTGCCTTTCTGAGATGCCTTTTCTATCTCCTGCTGTAATTTGTAATCCACCTCCTGGCTGCTGTTTGGAGGCCTGTATACAACTGCCATTAGGGTCCCTTTACCCTCGCCAGTTCTTAACTCAACCTATAGAGGGTCTACACCTTCCAGTCCTATGACATCTCTTTCTAGTGATTTAATATTGTTTCTTACACACAGAGCCACAACACCCCCTCTGCCTACTAACCTATCTTTCCGATACACAGTATATCCTTGAACATACAGCTGCCAATGGCAGCCATCCTTTAGCCAGGTTTCAGAGATGGCCACAACGTCATATTTGCCAATCTGTAGTTGACTTTCAAGGTTGTCCATTTTATTCCTTGTGCTGCATGCATTCAAGTACAACACTCTCAGTCCAGTATTTGTTGCTTTCTATTTTAACTGCACCATGCATCTAATGCCCTCTAACTAATGCAACTGGCATTGATTAAGTCTCATCTCCCACCTATTCGCTCTATAATCTCTGTTGCATGCTATCTTTGATTTATTTCTGTTTTCCACTTCTTCAGCCCTATCACTCCGGTTCCCGTCCCCCTGCCAAATTAGTTTAAATCCTCCCTAACAACTCTATTAAATGTGCCTGCTAGGGTATTGGACCCCTTTGGGTTCAGGTGTAACCCGTCCTTTTTGTACAGGTTGTACCTCCCCCAGAAGAGGCCCCAATGATCCAGGAATCTGGATCCCTGCCCCCTACACCAGTCATTTCATTCTTGCACTCACTAGCACGTGGCACAGGTAGCAATATTGAGATTACTACCCTAGAGGTCCTGCCTTTCAGCTTCCTATCTAACTCCCTGAATTCGCTCTTCAGGACCTCCTCCCTTTTTCCATCTATGTCATTGGTACCAACGCGTACCAAGACTTCTGGCTGTTCACTCTCTCCCTTTAGAATACTCTGCACCCATTCCAAGACATCCCATACCCTGGTATCTATATCAGGCTGACAGAACCTCCTGTCTGTTCCCCTCACTATGGAATCCCCTCTGACTACCGCATTCCTCATCTTCCTCTTTCCCTTCTGCTCCACAGAACCAGGCTCAGTGTTCGTCCTCTGTCAGGTCATCTGCCTCAACCGCATCCAAAACGAGATAATGATTACTGAGTGGGATGGCCACAAGGGTGCTCTCTACTATCTCAGCTCTCCCCTGACTGTCACCCACTTATCTAACTCCTGCAGCCTCAGGGTGACTGACTCTCTGTAGCTCCTCTCTATCTCCTGTTCACTTTCCCTAATAAACTGAAGGTCATCGAGCTGCAACTCCAGATCCCTGACACGGTCTCTCAGGAGCTGTATCTCAGTGCACCTGGCACAGGTGTGGCCATCTGGGAGACTGGAAGATTCCCAGGATTACCACATCTGATACCCGGAGCAAAATACTAACCCTACCAACATGCTTGCTATTCTTCAAAAAAAATGTAAAGAAAAACCAAAAATGAAGTCCACTTACCCATTTACCTCACCAAAGGCCGCTTTTGCCAAAGCCTGAATGAGCAAAAGCCTGTCGCTTCTACTCTCGCCACTGGCCTACTCCCAACAATGGCCGCTTGGCTTATCCCTTCTGTACATTTAGTTTGTCGAGCTTAGTTGCCGCTGCTGATAGGCCCCGCGCAATGGACTAACACTCACGAAGCTCTCGTTTTAATTCACTGACTTTGACCTGCAAGAAGCACTCCTTTGTTGAGCTTAATTGCTGCCGCTGATAGGCCCTGCACATAGTGAATTCCAACAGGTTTGTAAGGCAAGATTTCCTCTTGAGAGGGCCATACTGGCTTTGGCCTATATTATCGTGAGCCTCCAAAGTACCAAATACTTATTAAGTTTATCCACCATTTCTTTGTCCCCCATTACTACCTCTCCAGTATCATTTTCCAGTGGTCCAATATCTACTCTTGCTTCTTTTATTTCTTCATTTTTTCATCATGTGCCATGTCTTATGACATGGGCGATCATGATCTTTCCATGACCATGGTTGTTTTTAGCAAATTTTTCTACAGAAGTGGTTTGCAATTGCCTTCTTCTGGGCAATCCTTTGCAAGACAGGTAACCCCAGCTATTATCAGTACTGTTCAGCGATTGTCTGCGTGGCATCAGTGGTTGCATAACCTGGATTTGTGATATGCACCAGCTGCTCATATGACCATGCATCACCACCTTCCATGTTTCACATGACTCTGATCGGGGGATAAGCAGGTACTAGAGCTTGCCCAAGGGTGACCTGCAGGCTAGTGGAAGGAAGGAGCACTTACACCTCCGTTGGTAGAGATGTATCCACCCTACATCTCCTTATATACAAGAAAATGCTTTCTGTAGCCTCTTTTATATTGTCAGGTTTACTTCAGTTTTCATGTTTTCTCTCTTTATTGTTCTTTTAGTTGCCTTCTGTTGGTTTTAAAAACTTCCCAATTCTTTACCTTCCCACTAATTTTTGCTATATTATATGCCCTCTCTTGTTTTTATGCTGTCATTGATTTCCCTTGTCACCTACAGTTGCCTCATCCTCCCTTTAAAATACTCTTGTTTGGGAGGAATCTATTTTCAACCTTCTGAATTGCTCCCAGAAACTTTAGCCATTGCTCTTCTGCCATTATCCCTGCTAGTGTCCTCTTCTAATCAACTTTAGCCTGCTCCTCTCTCATTCCTCTGTAATTCCCTTTACAAAACTATAATACTGATAACATGTGATTTTGGCTTATCCTTCTCAAACTGCAGGATGAAATCTATCATATTATGATCACTGCTTTCTAAGGGTTCCTTTACCTTAAGCTTCCTAATCAAATCTGTGTCATTACATAACACCAAATCCAGAATTGCCATTCCAAAAATAGGTTCAACCACAAGCTGTAAAAAAGCCATCTCGTGGGCATTCTACTAATTCCCTCTTTTGGGATCCAGCACCAACCTAATTTTCCCAATCTGCCTGCCTATTGAAATCCCCCATGACTATTGTAACATCGCCCTTTTTACATGCTGTTTCGCTCCCCCATTGTAATTTGTAGCCTCCATCCTGGTTACCATTCAGAGGCCTGTATATAACTCCCATCAGGTCGTTTTCATCCTTACAGCTTCTTAAATCTACCCACAAGGATTCTACGTGTTTCATTCCTATGTCACCTCTTTCTAAGAAATAGATTTAAATTTTTACCAATAGAGTGATCTCAGCCCCTCTGCCGACCTGCCTGTCCTTCCAAAACAATATGTGTCTTTGAATGTTAAGCTCCCAACCATAATTTTCCTTCAGTCACGAATCGGGAAGTTCACATCATACCTGCAAATCTCTAACTGTACTACAAGATCAACTACCTTATTCCATAGACTGCATGCATTCAAATATAACACCTTCAGTCCTGTATTCATCACCCTTTTTGATTTTGGCCCCCTGTTACACTTCAACTCATCCTACTGACACAATTTTGCCTAATCACGTGTCTGTCCTTCCTTGTAGTCTCACTGCACACTATATCAACTTGCATACCAATTGCCCCATTGTCATCCCTATCACTCCGGTTCCCATCCCCTTGCCAAAGTAGTTTAAACCCTCCTCAACAGCACTAGCAAACCTACCTGTTACCTGTCCTTTTTGTACAGGTCATACCTTTCCTAGAAGAGATCTCAATGATCCAGAAATTTGAAACCTTGCCCACTGCACCAATTCTTCAACTACATATTTATCTACTGTTATTACCTCAGCCCCCTCCTTTGTGAGAATCGCAAGAGAGAGAGAGAGAGAGAGCCTTACGGTTTGGAATGTGGGCTGGTCACTCAACAAGACAAAAGCCTTGGACATAGCCATTGTCTTGGAAGACACCTTTGTGGAATAAGGAACTGGCCTACGTGCAGACCCTCAGGGCAAGGTGAGATGAGTGATGGGGGAAAGATTGCCTCGCCCCCCGACCCTGATGGACATCGACAACCCTGCCAGTCCAGATAAAAGGTGGGCTGCCGAGGCGGGGCCTCAGACGCACCAAGGAGACACACAAAGAAGACACGATAGTGCTTCCCGTCGGAGCGGGAAGCCATTTTGAAGGAAGCCACGTGTGTTAGATTCCGGATCGGGAGTCTGTGGCTGGAACCAAAGGACAAACCGTTTTAACTATCAACAGGGATTTGCTTCGCAAAGACGACGGGCAAGTGTTCCTTCTCTCTCTATCCAACACGTGAAATGTCAGCGGTTCCCGAAACGGGGAAGCCTGCAGACTTTGAGTGACTGTTATACCCAATTGGACTCAGTATCCCCTAGACAACGATAGAGCTCATTTTTGATTGATTATTACTACACCTGTGCTTTAGATTGAGTTTTGACGATGTATATGATCTGAATGTTTTGTAGTAACCATACGTTTGTGCCCCTTTATAAATAAAAACGTTTGAAAATAGTAGTACCAGGCTTCAGCGGACCTATCTATCTTTGCTGGTAAGTCACCCGGTTACTGGGGAACGTAACACTACCAAATCATTATATTCTTACACTCACTGGCAAGTGACATAGGCAGCAGTCTGGAGGTCTTGCTATTCAGTTTTCTGCCTAACTCCTTATATTATCTCGACAGGAGCTTCTCCCTTTTCCTTCCTATGCCGTTGATACCAATATGTAGAGCATCACAACTTCAGGAAGTTCACCCTTTCCCCTTGGAATGCTGTGGACCTGGTCTGAGATATCCCTGACCTTGAAACCCCTGAGGCAATGTACCGTCCAGGTATCTCTTTCACGTCCACAGAAGCTGCTTTCTGCTCCTCTTATTATGGAATCCCCAATCACTACTGAACTCATCTCCTTGCTCCTCCTCTTCTGAGACACAGATCTAGACTCCACGCTAGAGGCCAGGTCACTGTGGCTTCTCCCTGATAGGCCCCACAACAGTATCCAAAGTGGTACATTTATTATTGAGGGGAATGGCCACAGGGGTGCTCTGCAATGGCTGTGTATTCTATTTCCCTCTCCTGACAGTTAGCCAGAGGCCTGTCTCCTGCAACCTAGGGGTGACCGCCTTCCTGTAGCTCCTATCTATCACCCCCTCATTCTCCTGTATGAGCTGAAGGTTATTAAGTTGCAGCCCCAGTTCCTAAACTTGGTCTTTAAGGAGCTGCAGGCCGATGCACTTTGTGCAGATGTAGGTATCCGTGAGATTAGAGATCTTCTAAATTTCCCACATCTAATACAAGGAACATACCACTACCTCCAGATCCATTCTCAGTGCACTAGCTGTGTACTAACAAAAAAAAACTTAGAAACTTACTTACTTAGAACCTGTGCTTGCCCAAGCCTGTTCTCATCTAAACCTGTTGAGTTAAAGCTGGACCACTCTAACAATGCCCCACTTACACCTTTCCTTTTATTGGCCCAGTGCTGATTACCGCTGGCCAAGGGAAAAAAGCCAAAAGCACCTGAGCTCTTTTTAAACTTCGCCAACGAGCGACCTACTTTGATTGCAGCCTGCCGAGAAAAAATCATATCATAACAATTATTGAGAGGCAAATTAGTAAGCAATTTAACTGATAACCATGTCCTTTAATAGTCCACATCATACATTTGAAATGGTTACAACTGTGTTGGAAATTACTCTGAATAATGTGGACCAAGTTTCCGTCAGCTCAAGAGACAAAGAACAAAGCACTGTGTACTGTTTACAAAGATGTTAATGGTATCGCCAACTGTGAATTCTTCATTGGGCTCTGGTTGAGGTCAGTTTCAGTGGGAAATCAATGAAGTAGTTGCAGTATATGGCACATTAAAAGAAAAATCACTGCAGTTACATCCTTGTACTAAAAACATCACTTCCCAAGCCTGCTACCATATTCTGCAGTTTCACCTTGAAGTTTGAAAGCAATCTGATTTGGAACTATATCATCAGTCTTTCATTGTCATTGGGTCTAAGTGTTGGAACTCTCCCCAAAAGCACAGTGGGACAGCAGTGGTTCAAGGACACAGCTCCTCACCACTGCTTGGGTAACTATGGCTGGATGGTAAATGCTGACCTTCCCAGCCATGTCCAGATCCTGCTTTTAATGCCAAAGAACGCTGCAGCCTCAGTCCATTCAAGCCTGCACTTTGCTGTATCTGAAACAGAAATTACTGCCTGCACTGGTTTCGAAATATGGGCAGAAGGTAGCAGGTCCTGCAGACAGGGAAATAAGTATTCAGAGCAAACTCAGGAAGGTCTGTGGAGTATAATGAAAGTAAATGAAGACATGGAAGAGTGCATACTAAGTGGTATTTACAACATGGTCAGACAAAGGTGAAAATTACAACCAGTTTAACATTACCATTATGATCAATGATCCAAGTTTTGTGATGTAGAGGCATAATGATGCTCTGTAGATTGCAGGGATGATGTGGGATATTTTCTGATGCAGCTTGAGCTAAGTCTTGCATTGCCTACACTGAGGAGAGGTTCTGAGAACATCAGGAGAGTTAAAGTGCATCAGTACTCAAAGTGACAGATATATCGTGCAGCCAATAATCATGATTGACTACACCCAGAAGTGGACAGTACATGATGGGGATTAGATCAAAATATTTGGACAAGCAGCTCAAATGCCACCACAGTGCCTTCTATAGACACGATATTGAGCAACTGGACAGGACTCTTTTCAAATTCATATGCTCTACTCATGACTCAGCATTGAGTTGGAGTTAATGGATAGACATTCAAATTAGAGTACGTGTAGTTTTGTCTGCTGGGGCATGTCCACGTATTGTAGCTGAATCTACCATATGACTTTACCCCGACACAGAAATTCCCTTGTTCCACCCATTACCATCACATCCCAACCTGCTTAGCTTTACCAGTATTTTCTATTTTCCATTTTTATATCATGTTGGCTCAGTTTTATTCAAGGACAGCTCTCATCACTTTACCACTAGCAATACATTAAGTTTATTGGTCTATCTATTATGCTGTTTTAGAAATGTATTATTCATTTATGTCAACTCACCCTACTATAGACGTTTGTTGTTGTACACATCCCTCCCCTACCTGTCAAGCACAGGAAAATCTGCAGATGCTGGAAATCCACAGCAACACACACAAGGTGCTGGAGGAAATCTGTAGCCAGGGAGCATCTATGGAAAAGAGTAAACGTTGGCTGTTTACTCTTTTCCACAGTTGGCCTTGGCTTGAAATGTCGACAGGCCACTTGGCTTCTGCTCTTAGAAATATCGAAACATGGAAACATAGGAAACCTAAGGCACAATACAGGCCCTTCGGCTCAGAATGCTGTGCCAAACATGTACTTACTTTAGAAATTACCTAGGGTTACCCATAGCCCTCTATTTTTCTAAGCTCCATGTACCTATCCAGGAGACACTTAAAAGACCCTATCATATCCGCCTCCACCACCGTTGCCAGCAGCCCATTCCACACACTCACCACTCTTTGCATAAAAAATTTACCCCTGACATCTCCTCTGTACCTACTTCCAAGCATCTTAAAACTGTGCCCTCTTGTGTTAGCCATTTCAGCCCTGGGAAAAAGCCTCTGACTTCTGCACGATCACTGTCTCTCATTATCTAATACACCTCTATCAGATCACCACTCATCCTTGCCTCCAAGTTAATTTCCATTGTGGACTCAAACCTCTCATGTCAAGTGTACTCCAATATTTCTTCTTCTGTTCAGTCATTGGAGCCTATGCAGTCAGGAATTCTTTGCTCTATGAAATCACATATGTGCCATTGTAAAGTTACAGTAATAGAAAAGGGTTAAAATAAGAAATGCATGCAAACATCCTCTGCAGTCTCTGGGGCAACTGGGATGTGAGAGGACAAGGTTGGTGCAAATGCTCCTATATTTTTCATGTTTTCTGCACTGCCATTGGAGGTTGGCTTTCTGGCAGCTGCTTCAATCAGGGGCAGGACTCTCTTCCAGACTTGGCCAGTCTTTGGACCACTGCTTGATTCTGTAACCAGCTGTTTCTTGCATTGTACCGGCTCCAGGGGAAACGTGTCAGTGTGCGCCTTGAAGTGTGTTTGGTTGCTGTAGCTGCAAACATGTGAAAAATAGGTAAGAGTAGGAGTAAGTGTGCAAAGTTGAGTTAGGATGTTTGAGCTTTAGGTCCCAGTCCAGACTAATGTAGATGGCTGGTAGATAAGAAATGACATGATTTTGCAAAGAGTGGAGTGCAAAGCTACTGGTGGGTGAGATTATTTGAAAAGCAGTTGATGTTTTTGTTGATCTCAATCACATGAAACATCCTGTAGCATATGATTCTATGACTTTATACTTCACTCCTAACCTTGCGTTTGTTGGCTATCTCCTACCATTCCTATTTGCAATGTGCTTGGAATGAATCTTTGTTCCATATAGATAGATGGCCTCCTTTTCTTTGGCTCACCAATAGCCACGTTTTCATAGCCACATGTAAAAATAAGTATTTAAATGTTTGGCTATGATCAAGCAAAGGTTCCTGCATTTTCCCAAACCAGTGCAACAACAAGTCATCTTCCTTTTTGAGATATGCCCTCAGCCCGCACCACATGGTGTCAACAACACCAGCTACTCGCAATATATGGTTGCTAATTCAATAGATGTTTGCTAAATCAGTGAAGAGTGCAATTTGCACTTGGTTGTTATTAACCTGGTTGGTGGAATGAACTTTTTATTTTGTGGACACCAGATCGAATGCATGCTGATTAATTGCTCATTGTTCTTCCCGGAACTACCACCATATGGTGTTCGTTTTACAGCTTCTTCAACAATTTTAATCAATAAGTTTTATAAAGGAGGATTGGTGCAATAGGAAAAAGAATCTATTTTCTATAATTGAATCTTAGTTTTGCAGCTCATTCATATGTGTGTGGGAAATGTTTTTCAACCTTAGTTTTGTGTCAGAAGAAAGTAAGTGTGCTCATTTGCATTATTATACAATTGTAAAAGAAGACATAAATGTCTTCAAAATGATTGCCATGATAGGCATGGAATGATTTACAAAAAAACTTTTTCAATGCTTTTTCATGATGTCCTTCAGATTTATTATGCCTCAGATGTAAATTATGCAAGTAACCAACAGGGCTTTTGATAAAAGCGCAGAGCTTGCTGCATTTTTCACTACACTCATAATATCAACAAAGAGTTATTTATCTTTGAAGGAACATGTAGGCACTATACTGCGTATCTCAGTACTGATCCCATTACATTTCTAATTTACTGACATTTTATTAACGGCTTGGCTGGGAATTCAAGGTTTCATTACCACACATGATTTCCACAAAATATTTGGCGACAGGCTGAAATTGACAATTTGACATCAAAGTAAACTGTTAGCGTTAGGATGAGTATTCTGTACTGGAAATCCAGTTTCTAATATTCTTTCCACAATGCTTGTTAGTCAAGTATGAGCAGGTCTGTGCTGGTTTTTCCTTTTATATCTCTCCTAATGTGTCACATAATAATGCAAAGAGCCATAATTTAACATAAAAATGTCTAATATCTGTAAAATTGTCAATAAATAATATTTGAGCATTCACTATGTAGTTAATTAGGTAAAGAAAAGGCAGATCTATGTTTCTTCAAGTTCAAGTTTATTGTCATTTAGCTATACACATGTCACTACCATCAAACAAAACAATGTTCCTTTACATCATGATGCACAACACAGTACATATAACTCACTCACATAACACATAAAGATAATATTGCCACAAATAAATTAAAAAATAATAAGATACTGTTGCACTGGGGCGACTGGAGCAGGACGTAGACCCAAGTGCAGGACACAGGCACAGAGACTTGACAAGGAGACTGACTTGGACTTGGAACTTGACTCGAACTCGGAACTTGACTTGACTGGGACTAAGAGCCAACAAAACAAAATGACAGACCACTCACATCCCGACTCGGAGCAGTGGCAAAACGGCCAGACCCACTCAGCTGGAAACAAGACGACAAAAACAAACAACAGACAAAATGTATTTTGACACGGAGATACTCATGAAGACGGTCCCTTATTCTTGGCGGCTCAGAAGACTGTCCCTTATTCGCGGCGGCTCGGAGTGGTGACAACTGGCCAGCAAATCTCAGCCGAACATGAAAACGACAGAATTCGCACCCTAGCTTGGTGTAGTGGCAAAACGGCCGGCAACTCAGCTGGATCCAAAACTGACTGAATTCACTAGGCAGCCACAGGCACCAAAGCAACTTCAAGTCACGATGCTCAGCTGCCCCGGGACGAGCATAGCCGCACTGGCTACGGCGACGAACCAGCGGCCAGTAGATGTAAGCCGGAGTCTTTATGCTGCCGGTTCGAATGAGGATCAGGTGCCTCAATCAAAGAGCCAGGCAAAACACGGGGAAAAGGAAATCAACAGACCGGACCGGGACAGGTAAGTGTACAATACAAGTTAAAAAGTAAACAGTATAATGCTACTGATGCTTCATATGTGACGAGAACTTGGTGGTGGCAGGGAGCTCAGTAGTCTCACAGTCTGAGGTAAGAAGCTGTTTTGTATCCTAACGGATGTTGTCCTCATGCTACAGTACTTCCTGCCTGATGGTAGAGGTCAAAGAGATTGTTGGAAGGATGGGAAGTATCATTGACAATGCTAAGGGACCTGTATAGGCAGAGCTCCTGATATATATCCCTAATGGATGGAAGTTAGAGTCCAATGGTCCACTCAGCTGTCGTTGCAATCCTTTGTAGGGATTTGCGGTCAGATGCCTTGCAATTCCTGTACCAGACGGTTGGTCAGGACAGTTTTGATAGTGCTCCTGTAAAGATTGGTTAAAATGGGGAAGGAGGACACGGAGAGCCTCACTTGCCTTAATCTCCTCAGGATGGGAGACACTGTTATGCTTTCTTGACCAATAAGGTGGAGTTGACAGATCAGGTGAGATAATCTGTTATGTGTACTCCCAGAAACCCATTGCTACTAACTCTCCGTGGAGGAGGCATGTATGTGCAGTGGGGAGCGGTCATCCTGCATCTTCTTTAAGTCCATAATTGTCTTTTTCGTCTTGTCCATGCTGAGACTCTAGTTGTTGTGCTTACACCATTGTATCAGCTACTCTTGCATCATATATTTGAAATTGCAGTAGAGGACTGTGAAGCAAAAGTTTGAAACTTCCATTCTCTGTTGGAATTAAGGCAAAAACATGCCACAGAGCATAGGCTGCATCCATATGAATCTTGGTTACCATTATCTGGGTAACGTAGGACTGGAATTCCCTGTGAATGGTCAAGCATCTCTTCTTTGCATCCTATAGATTTTGAGATAACCCAGACTGGGTCACCTTGTGGTTGCTTTTATTGCATTGTGGATCTTTCTGACTGAAATTGACAAAAGCTGCTTAGGGAATTGTTTGCAACACACACAAAATGCTGGCGGAACGCAGCAGGCCAGGCAACATCTATAGGAAGAAGTACGGTCAATGTTTTAGACCGAGACCCTTCGTCTTGAAGAGACTCCCCCTTTTTTCTCTCCTTTTTTTCTCTCTCTGCCCCTCTCACAATCACTCCTTGCCTGCTCTCCATCTCCCTCTGGTGCTCCCCTCCCCCATTCTTTCTCTCTAGGCCTCCCGTCCCATGATCCTTTCCCTTCTCCAGCTGTGTATCCCTTTTGCCAATCAAATTTCCAGCTCCCCCCCCTCCTGTCTTCTATCATTTCAGATTTCCCCCTCCCCCTCCAACTTTCAAATCTCTTACTATCTTTTCTTTCAGTTAGTCCTGATGAAGAGTCTTGGCCCGAAACATCGACAGTGCTTCTTCCTATAGATGCTGCCTGGCCTGCTGTATTCCACCACCATTTTATGTGCATTGCTTGAATTTCCAGAATCTGCAGATTTCCTCATGTTTGTAGGGAAATGTTTGGTAACTGTCTAAGCCATACCATCCCGCAACCACCCCCCTCCCATGCTAACTGGTCATCAAAATTATCAAAAAGTTTTGAATTTAGACCTTGTCTATAGTTCACCACATGTAGCCACACTGAATTTGCTGGGAAATGTCAGCCTTTCTGCAGTGTAAATACAATTTTTTTTTTTAACTTTGGTGAATTAGGGCATCCAAATACAAAAGTTCAAAACTAGTTACCAGATATAAACCTTCAAATCAACTGAAGGTTGATAAATTCCATACCAATGGTACTGTTGGGGAAATTGCTGTTGGATCACATTCATAATCCTGCTCACTTCAATGAAGATTTTAAGGCTATAGGGAAGAAGGGAATGAACAAGTTAATACAAGGTAAATTAATGTTAGGGTTATTAACATTAGATGCAATGTTTTTAATTAAATTGTTTCAGTTTTGCAGGGCTTTCACTTTCTAAAATAAAATTTAGATTTTTTTTGTGTATTTAATTTTTTGTATGTTCCAGGATTTTTTAGGGATGGTCAGAAGCATTCCAACAGTTTGACAAATGTTATAGACTGTAAAATTAGGTGATGGTTTTTATAGGACAAGCCTTCTGTCTATCTGAATTCTCAAAGTACCTAGGCCATACACTGTATCTTCCACTTAAATGGATGGAGCCACTGGACTTGTATCAAGTCTACATCTGCGCAATTTCAGATTTTCTAGTTTAACTGTTGGGAAGTTGACACTGGCTGGCACTCCACTGCTGAACACTGACTGGAGACTAACTGCTGGTGATAAAATCCTAAGGAAACATGCTCAGTTAGTTGTGAAAATGGTTTTTTACTTGTGGATGAGTTTTGAACAAGTGCACTCAGCTTTAGAATAATAAGTATATCTTTTGAAAGAAAAGCATGTTGAATGGCAAACAAGAGAATATTTGCAGATGCTGGAAATCCAAGCAATATACACAAAATGCTGGAGGAACTCAGCAGACCAGGCAGTGTCTATGGAAAAGAGAGCTCTGGAGGGTCTTGGTCCAAAATGTCAACTGTAGTCTTTTCCATAGATGATGTCTGGCTTGCTGAGGTTCTCCAGCATCTTATATATGTTGCATGTTGAATGGCTTCTTGTATAGGATAGCAAATTGCTAGAATTCTCTACTGGAGAATATTGTGGATTCTAGATCATTAGATATATTGAAATTGGAGAAAGATGCATATTCAAAAGATTAGCAAACTGGGGGCTATGGGGAAATGACATAGACGTGGAGTTGAAGAAGAATAGCTACAATTATCTTAAATAGTGAGGCAGGCTTGAGAGGCCAAGTAGCCTATTTCTGCTCATTTTATTTGTGTTCTCAGGAAGGGTGAGGCTCCTGTGTGTGAGGCATATGTAAAAATCTAGACCAATGAAATCTCTTAATGAAATGGTGTTACACTGGTATTAACAGTTTTTGAGCTTGCAGTTATTACACACTTTATATTTTACTTACTAGGTAACATTATTCACTAAATTTATGTGGAAAATTAGTATCCATGAATTATAATGAGCCTATTCTGCATAACAAAAGTCTATCTTTTGAATATGAGACTATATAAATATGACCCCTCTCTCATCAAGCTGTTGATTTCCATATCTTGCTATTTGAGACAGAAACCATATATCAGACTCAATTGACTTTGTAATATAATACACTGTGATTTCAAATCAATGACTAAACTGTGTGAATAAAACCAATTAATACACAAATGCAAATGACCCTGAAATCAATCTTCATGGACAAGCAAAATAAAGCTTTACATTAACGTAATTTACTGATGCCAATTAAGTAAACTAAACCAAAAATGCTCAATAATAGGTGCAAAAGGTAACAAATTCAGTATGACATTTCATGGCAATTTTCATGTTATAATAAATGATTGTCTAAAAAGGAATTCCTAAAATGTAACATTAATCCAATTAGGTCATGAATAACTATACCTCTAGGGATTAATTGATATGAATAGTGTGATTTTCGAAGTTCTGATTTGTGACTGTTTTGATTAAATAATCACTAACCCAAGGTAATGGATGTCTCTCTGGTTAATTTTTGGTCAGTATCATGTTTATCCAAACATCTTCAGCTTTCTACAAATTCAAAGATTCAAAGTACATTTACTATCAAAGAATGTATAAATTATACAACCTTGAGATTTGTTTGCTGACATGTACCTGCAGAGCAAGAAACCCAAAAGAACCCAATTAAAAAAAATAAAAGACCAACACACGTTGTGCAAGAGAAAAGGGGGATAAACACAAATCATGTAAACAATTGAAGAGAACAACATTCCGAACCAAACTGAGTCCTCAGAGCCAAACCCTGGAGCAGCCCGGAGAAGGTCCAAAGCCTCGCTTATCAGTTCATCATATCAGCAGGTTCGGAGCACAGGCTGTCTTCATAGCCTCGGCACCAGGGGCAGAGGAGTGACCATCACAGAAGGCACCTCAGATCCCAATATCCTTAGTCTATCTGGGCCAGCATTTAAGTTGAACAAACAATGGAACAGCGCAAGGCTCTGGTGCCTTGGGAAAAGGAACATACATCGCGGAGAGTGAGCGAAATTAGTGTATTGTCCAACTGTGGGACAATCTGGAATTTCAGATCATCTCACCACTGCTCCAACCTACCCTTGCTTCTCCATTAATTCTCCAGCCACACTGAACAATCTCCAAATACCCCTCAAGCTTTACCTGCCTACAAACACCCCCACACACTGCCAACTCCCCCATCTCAAGATGAAGAAGAGACCAAGAGAGGCATTAGAAGACCTGCGGAATCTGTACATTATCTCAAGAGTAGTGCAGGGGAGATTCACCAGGATGTTGCATATTGTCAGTTTAATGGAGAAACTGCTTAGACTGGTTTGCTCTTCTTGGATAAAAAGATGTGGGGGTGTGGACCTGCATAAGGTATACACATTCTTTGAGGAACAACAAATGGTGGCTACTAAAAATTGTATTTCAACGATGGAGATGTCCAAAATAAGAAGATTAAAGTAATGGGGAGGGGGGAAGGGCGTTAGAGAGAATCTGAAGAGGATTATTTTTTTCCACACAAAAGGTGGTCAAAATCTAAAGAGCTGGTGGAAGCAGATATTCTCAGGATATTAAGGCAGCACCTAAACAAGTAGCAGAGTCAGTATGGTGTAAAAGAATACAGAATTAATGGGGCTAGTGCAGGTAGGAACAATGTGTAGCAGGGACATAGTGAGCTGAAGGACCTGCTACTGAGTCATACAGCTCTATCAACCCTGATTCTGTTTGACAAAGTCCCTTTACTTCACCTCGTCCTCATTCTCTTCCAGTTTCACCGAACACCTGGTACTTCTTTCTCCCCTCCCCCCACATTCTTAGATTGGCCTCTCATCTTTTTATCCAGTCCTGATAAGGGTCTTGGAACAAAACGCTGACCGTTTACTCTTTTCTAAGATGCCAGCTGACCTACTGAGTCTCTCCTTCATTGTGTGTGCGTCCCTTATGGTGGCTAGTTTGGAATTGGGAGGTACTATCTACTGGCTTGGTGGAAGGAGACAGAGCGTGGGGCTGAAGGGCTTGAGTTACACTGAATGGCTGGATGGACTGGGACCTGGCGCATAGGAGGCTGAGGGATGACCATAGATAAAGATGGATCTTTATGCTGGGATGAGGGAGAGGGCTTGTGTTCAAGGTGAGAGGAGAAAGATTTAAATGGAACCTGAGGAGCAGTTTTCCCATATAAAGTGTGGTGAGTATATGAAAGCGTTGCCAGAGGTGAGTACTATTACCATGTTTACATGGACAGTAAGGAGGAGTATTAGCCAAACACATGCAAACGGAATTACCCAAATACTATATACAGTACTGTACATATCTGCTGGCATAGGCAAATTAAGTCGATGGCTTCTTTCCTATCTATAACTGAATTATATAGGTCGTTCATATGTAGTCTTACTATCACTCGATGGCCCTTTAGAAAGTACAGTGCAGCCAAGAACCCCTCAGGCGCATGGTGCGCGGACCTGTATAAACTTTGATATAACTTTGAAGTGAAGAGGGCGGAGTAACATACACTAGCGTCAAGTTCATGTTGGTTGCTAGAGACATGGGTGGCGGAAGTCACAACAGGCACAAGGTTCGGCAGTCGCTGAAAATCCCCGATAGGCAACACCTGCCCGAATGAGCTGTAATGCAAGGCTGTGTGCCGAGAAGCAGGCGTGGCTTTTCAAGTCCGTGAAATCCGGGACGCGACTTTCTGCCAAGCCATCCAGGAAATTAACGAGAACAGGATGGCGCTTACCGGCGCCGGCGGCTGCACTACCCCGCAGGTGAGTCAGGCTCGGCTGGGAAGAGCGAACGCCTTTTCTCCTTACCTGTTGTACTTCGTTATCGTAGGCAGATCGCTTTGCTTCACTACTGTAATCTAGAACCAGGAATTTGGAACACAACCTTGACTGAGAACGTGATACAGAAGTTACAGGAAAAATCCAGGACAATCTAGAAAAGCAAAAAAAAAACGCATATGTTTGACTGGTGTTTGATTTACTATTTGATAGATATAATAACGTTGTGTAAGGTTGACCATAAATTACAAAGTATTTGAAAAACAAAGTGCTGTAAACAGACTGCATGTGTGGAAGGAGAAACTGAGTTAATGTTAGTATTTTCCATGTAACCAGTTCCTGCTGCTTTCTGGTCATTCACATGTAGTCTCACAGTCACTCGATGGCTCTTTAGACAGAAAAGTACAGCCAATGGACCCCTTAGGCGCACGGTGCGCGGACCTACATAAACTTTGATATAAACCTTCAAGAAGCCTTAAACCGCTATACAACTGCTAGTGAAGCTACTCCTACAATGCTATTGGGTAGGGATGGCCAGGTTTAAACCAGCAGTGTTAAAGGAACAGCTTTGTATTTCCCAGTTAGGACAGGTTGTGATTTGGTGGAAATCTGCAGGTGATGGTGCCCTTCTCTTCCTTGGTGGTAGAAGCTGCACGTTTGGAGCAGCCTAGGTGAATAACTGGACTGCATTTTGTGGAGAGCACACACTCCAGCGGGAGCGTGCCGGTGGTGGAGGGAATGAGCAATTACAGCAGTGGCCAGGGAGCTGCTTTGTTGGGGATGATATTGAGCTTTATGAGAATCATTGACACTGCACTGATGAGGCAAAATGGAGAGTATTCCATCATGTTATTGACCTGCCTCCTGAACGTGGTAGGAAGGCTTTGTGGCATCATGAGTAGAGTCATTCACTGCAGGATACCTTGTCATCACCCTAATGCAGTATTTAAATGGCTGGTCACTTTGAGTGTCTCTTTCAGGCGTCCCCAACTTGACGTCCACAGATCCTCCACAGCATGAAAAGGTTTGGGAGCCTCTGGTTTAGTCAGTAGTAACTCTTGAGATGATGGTGTGAGACTAAGCAATAATAATGTGCTTGACTGAACTAGGGAATACGGTTGGACTGTCTCTAGTGGAAGATGATTATTGCTTGGCATTTAACCACTCATGCCTGTACATTGTTTAGATTTTACTGCATGCGGGCAAGGACTGTTTCATTCAATGAGGAGTTGCAAATAAAATCAAACATGATTCAAACCTATCTAAAAATTCTTGAATTTAACTGTGATGGAAAAAAGTCATTGATAAAGCAGCTGAATATAGTTAGAGCAAGGTCGCTGCCCTGACAATACAGCAATGATGTATGGAGCTGCCATGACTGATCCCCAACAACTATCTTCCTTTGTGGAGTCTGACTTCAGCATTTAATCTTTGATGTTTATTATTAGACTTCGTTGATATAACGCTTCATCAAGCACTTCCTTGTTGTTAATGGCCATCACTCTTGCCTCACCTTCAGAGTTCAGTTTTTTTTGTCCAAAGCTGTAATGAATTCTGGACTGAGAAGTGGATTGAGAAATATTTGCTGTAGCATCAGCTGCAGCTTGTAAATCAGATAAGATTATGGGATGTGCTGAAACTGGGATGTGAGAAGGAGGATTACATCTTAAATGCAAGTTCAAGTCAAGTTC